>NC_132785.1:104424421-109424421 GCF_048418805.1 Vulpes vulpes | reverse complement strand
AACAGTGGCCTGAACCACAAAGGATTCCTTGTTCACAAGAAGGGTTGGTCTGGCTGCCTAATCATGCCATTGGGAATACAGCCTCTTTCTCTGGGTCTGCCATGCTTAGCATGTTGGCTTTTGCCTTCTTGCTTATGGTCACAGTGACTGCTAAAGCTCCAGGTATCTTCTCCGTGTTCAATGACAAGAAGAAGGGAGAAGAGGCAGAGCTGGTGGGTTTCCTCTTCCATCTGTGACTTTTATAAAGCATAGATTGTTTTTGCGAAAACTTGCCCCTACCCTCTGTATACTACTCCTTATGTGTGATTGATCATTGCTGGGTTACATGACCACCCCTACCTGCGAGAGAGGCTAGGAAAAGGAGTTATCTCGTGCTCTAGACTCTGTAATGGGAGGTGGCAAGGGAGAAGGGAAGTAGGAATGGCTTTTGAATAGACAGCCAAGAGTGTTTGTCATGGTTCACCCTTGGAACTCACAAGAAGTCAGATTTTAGTAGGAAGTTCTAGGTCTCAGCAGACATTGAAGTACAGGCCAGATGCCCACTTGGCAAGGGTCATTGCCAAATGGATTTCTGCAGGGAACAGAGTTGAGATGGCCTGGTGATCAAAATTGGGGTGAATCACGAGTCTAAGGGAAGGATATGCTTCATTTTGATTCAATGCCCTCCAGATTTGGTCTAAACTGTCTAATGTAGTATGTAAGCTGCATGAGCTGAGAGTTCAGGTCTCGTTGGGTGCTCATTAGGAAGGTAATAATAAAATCGACCTCAACAAAGCTGAGCTGGCTAAGAACATTCAGTGCTTGGTTTTATGTGAAGCAATTTATGTCTCTGCTTTGATCTAGGATGTAAAAGGGGGCAGGGCCACCTTTGCCTTTTCTCTCTTCCTCATGCATCATCTGTATCTGCCTGTTATGTCCTTGGGATCATGGTCTTCAACACAAGAAAAATGCTTTTATGGTATATACTGCTCAATACACTTGAACCTGGGATTCCACTGATTTGGCCCACCTCTTAGGGTGACCAGGAAGGACTCTAGGTACAAAGTATGAGGGAGGGTCATCGGTGAAATTTTTAAAATGTTATATTGGTAGTTGCCTTTAGGTTGACTATAAATGGTTTTTGTTGTTGTAGCAATTTGGAGGAGAACTGCTGTGTGCGCCCTCTCTACATTGACTTCCGACAAGATCTGGGCTGGAAGTGGGTCCATGAACCTAAGGGCTACTACGCCAACTTCTGCTCAGGCCCTTGCCCCTACCTCCGCAGTGCGGACACAACCCACAGCACGGTACGCAGCGGGGCTCATGCCATGTGGGGCCCTGGGGCTGAGCCCACCGGGCCACTCGTTCCAACAAATGCATGAAGGGCTGAATGTTGAATGAGCGAATGATGATGTGGGGCGAGTAAAATCCCTTCGCTGAAGGTTCTGATCTGGCCCGACTCTTACTTTGCCACATTCTGCCCTTTGATGTTTCTTCTCTAGTTTCAACCAGACATTTTATTTGTTGTATCTAAAGCTCTCATAGCATTCTGGAAATTCACTGTCACACCACACCCTGTGTGTCAGAGATGTGCACACACGGCTAGCAAGGGATGTTGGGGCAGAAAGGCTTCTGCCATCAGTGAAAGAACTCTGGTCATCCCAGCCTCTTGAATGTAGAGAAGTCACTTTGGAAGGCAAGGCAAAGCACCCCGAGGAAGCTGACATGAAACTATGGGAAGAGAAAGGGAGGGAATGGGGGAAGTCAGGACTTTGAAACTAGCTTGCCTTTATTTCCCTCAGGGGGAATCAAAAATAGGGCAGGAATTTGTGAAACACATTTCCTGATAGCTCACGATTACTGCAATGTCTGGGGGCTCTTACACTGGCGCTTACTAAATGGCCCAAAGCAGTGTTTGGTGAGACCCCTTCTCACCAGAGTGACCAGTTATGGCTAGGAAACCCAGAAGTGGAGTGTTTCTTAACAGCAAAGAATAGTTCATTATCCATTTAAAGTCACCCAGCAGTTGCTATCGGCTTAAGCTGATAAACACCCAAACAAGCAGAGATGTGTACCCAACCCGAAAGGACATCGCTGGCCAACCTGCCCCTTGCTCAGTCTTTGGAGCGGCCCTCGGAGCTTGGGGAGGGCTCCAGGCCCCAGGCCTGGCCTGCCACCCTCTAAATGACGTGTCCTCCCTAGGTGCTGGGACTGTACAACACTCTGAATCCCGAAGCGTCTGCCTCACCCTGCTGCGTGCCCCAGGACTTGGAGCCTCTGACCATCCTGTACTATGTCGGGAGGACCCCCAAGGTGGAACAGCTCTCTAACATGGTGGTCAAGTCCTGTAAATGTAGCTGAGACCCTGCCTGCGACAGAGAGAGAGGACAGAGAACTGCCACTGCCTGACTGCCTGCTCCTCGGGAAACAAAAGCAACAGACCTCACCTAGAGGCCTGGAGCCCACAACCCGTTGGCTCCGGGCAAAGGGCTGAGACGGAAGTTCCCTTTCGGGACATTTCTCCTTCTTGCTGGCTCTGAGAATCACTGTGGTAAAGAAAGTGTGGGTTTGGTTAGGGGAAGGCCCAACTCTTCAGAATACACAGATTTTCTGTGATGTAGACAGAGGTGATGGGGACAGACGAAGAGGGATGGCAGGTGGATATGTGACACATCATGCGGCCATGGATCTGGGACACCCTAGGGAGGAGGAAGGGCAGAGAATGGCCGGGGCCGGGGCCAGCCTGGAAGACACTTCTGAGGTCAGATTTGCTCATCGCTGCCCCACATCTGCTCTAGGGAATCTGGAACATTACACAAGACAAGCATTTTCTTTCAGACAGGTTACCCAGACAGAGTCCCAGAATCGTTATCTCATACTACCTGGGATTAAGGATGAATCTGTTGTTTTTGCAAATTGTCCTCTCAACAGCAATCAGCAGCACCAATGGTCATTACAGGGGAGAAGAATCCAGGTAATGTGGTTCCCGGGCCATCAGCGATATTGGGCCATATGGATATGCTGAACTCAGAAGCAGAGGGTGGGAATTAACGCCCTCCTGTCTGCCCTCTGGGTCCTTCCTCTCCCCTGCTTCCTCAATCATATTTCCTCTTGGACGTATGGCTAGACACCTTCCAGGTCAGGGTGCACATGTCTGGATTTTGGGTCTGTGCAGTCTTGGGGATTATGGGTTCGCCTCTACCCCCCAAGACCCTGGGTTCACCTGGTGTTCCTGGAAGCAGGTGCTACCAACGGGTGAGGCATGCGGGGAGGTTGCACATGTGCCACACGATGACTTGGCCCCAGACACATAGACTGAGGTATAAAGACAATTACAAATATTACTCTCAAAAATCTTTGTATAAATAAATATTTTTGGGGAATCTTGGATCATTTCATCTTCTGGAAGATTGTTTCTAGAACAGTAAAAGCCTATTCTAAGGTGTAAGTCCTTAATTACTCTGGTCTTAGTTCCACATTCATACGTACTAGCAGAGGTAACTGGAAACTGGGGCAGTCTTGAACTCCGAATACATTGCTTAGTGCGAGTACCCTGGCACTGCCTTCTGCCATCTGAGAAGACTGAGCTGGTCTTTGTGCTCCTTTCCTTCTGTAGAGTGTTTGTCCTCAGACACAGAGACGCAGTGGCTCAGATTTTTAGAAACTGATTTTGACCTACATTTATCTGTGGGCAAAAATCATTTGGTGTGAACCCTTGCACATGGAAATGTGTTCGTTTGTACGTTCACTATCAATAATGAACATCATTTTTGACAATCTAATCTCACCCTCCAAATCAGTTGAGAAATTAGAGAAACTGTCAATGGCAAATGGCCTAAGGAGATGAGGCTAATTCAATTATCAGGGTAAGCTTGCCAGGAACCTCTTGTCAGATTTGGGGATGGGAGAGGGTGAGGAAATACAATTCCATAGTTCTCTTCTGAGGTCACAGATCCCAGAGCAATGCAGAATTCTATTATATTGATGTCCACCAGAAGCAACCATCTGTAATGAGGAACCATCTAGCAGCTGCCAAAAAATATGTTCCTCTATTGAAATCACCTTACCATTGGTGAAAAAGTCTATCTGAAGCTAAAATTTGCAGGTTGAAGGGTCCATGTGATATGTTCTTGCCTCTGTGTATGTGTGTGTATGCGTAGTTGTGTATATCTTGCTCCTTTTGGAATGCTCCCCAGTTGAATTCCTGAGTTTGGTCACCAAGACATTCTTTCCTGCTTTTTTCATGCCCAGCCAATTCTAAGAGCTTCTCTCTCAGGCTTCATCCCCGGGGGCACCCATTTATTTCCACTGTATTTGGGGGGCTGTGTCCCTGTCCTAAAATCATGGCTGCTGGCACTCTGATCCATTTTACCCGAGGTAGCTACCGGGCCTAGAGAGGGGATGCAGCATGCCCAGCCCTCTGGCCATGGGCCATGGCTATCCCAAGCTTCAGAATCTATTCACTTGTGGCAGCTATTCTCAAGTTTCATTGGGCATGAGAAACACCCAAGTGTTTACTAAAAATGCACAATTTCAGGCTGCTTCTCTAGAGACAGCTTTAGGCCTGGGGGAAGGTCCAGGCTGCCTAAACACTACATTTTGAGCAGCAGTGTATTAGATCTGACGTCATGGATCCTTCCTTGAGGCTTAACTAAGGAAGAAGGTAATAATTTTTCTGACCCTAGAATAAACCTTCCTTCTTATCCAACCTCACAGGACATCACTAAAATGTTGGCCTGTGGCTCATCCTAATGAACCGAGGCAACGAGTTATGTTTCCTGAAGTATCCCAAAGAAAACAGAACACACTGTGATTCCAAATGTTCTTTTTATATTAGAGCTCTATTCTTATCTTTATCAGCAGATACAGATATGGGCAGGGGTCTGAAGTCCAGCCTCTCCATTCCACATGTCACTTACAGGCACTACAGAAACATGAACCATTGTCTGTCTGTCTGAAGAAATACACGCTTGTTTTGGGGGAGGGGAGGGAAGGACACTGGAAAAGACCGTTGTTGGAGGGGGGAATCATATGATCTGTCTTGTTTATTGCCAAGAGAAGTCCAGTACCAGTAAAAATGACACACACAGAGATCTGGAGTCTGGTCTTAACATTTCATGAGCACATGGTGAGTGCAGTCAGAAATGAGCTCGAGGACCCAACTGTAATGGTGACTTAGGGCAATCCCAAGCAGTCTAGTTGGCCTCAGAGTTCTTTTACTGGGCTCATACCCGCTTATGCCTTCTCACAAGATCTCCATATATCTTATTTCGGTTCTACACATCACCAGGGAATCACGGAGGAATTCTGCTTTGTCTCCTAACCAATTCACAACCCAGTTAGACAACAGTTAAGATGGTCCTCAAACTACGAACCAGAAGGCCCAGGAACATCTCGGACACATATTCTCTCTCCTCCCTCAAGTGACAGTCTTCATCCCTCACCAGCAAACAAAACGCTTTGATGTGCTCAAACTTGTTTTCATTCACTAAGAAGTCAATAAAGTCCCTTTTCTCTCTGCCTTGTTGGGTGTCATTTTTCCTTTGGGGTTTCAAAGCTGAGTTTAGAGCACCCTGGTGTAGAAACCCCAGACTCTGGGTCCTCACCCAGTAACTCCTCAGGGCAGCGGTCAATCCTTCAGTGGCTCTGCAGCCTGCCTTTCAACCTTTTCTCCAGTAGAAGCCAGAGAGAGGACCAGGGAAAGGTGAGGAGACAAGGGAGCAGAGGTCAAGTGGAAAGCCATCGGGGGTATGTCGCCTCATTCTGATGAACTGTTTAAGGATGCAGATCCACATGCCACTAGAGGACCTGTCTGCTGCGGGCTGATAATGGAGACATGTGCACATACGAGCTTCCCAGGTACAGGAGCTGCCTGTGGGGAACAGCCTGGACCCACCATCTGCTGAAACCAAATGGAAGAATAAAACATCTCTTTGTAGTTCACATTTCTAAAACAGAGTTTAAAAAATTGCCCAGCAATGAAAGAAAACGAGAAGTTGGTCCCATTTCAGGCTTGTTTGTGAATACTGATTGGTGGGAAATTAGCAAATGGAAAAAAAGAAAAATAAAAATAGAATCACTTTATTAATTTTAGAAATCAGTAATTCCAAAGGGTGCCTTTACCATGGCTCATGTGGTCAGCGGCACACCAACTTTCCTCTACTCTCTGGGAGACTAGTGATGTATGCTTCCCACATCCCCCGTCCACCCCCAAATCCTCGGAAAAGGAGAGAACAACTTTCGTGGATAATGTTGGGATTTTAGGCTTGTAAGGAAGTCAAGCTTAATACTGCAACCTGGAAAAGAAGAGGAAGCAAAATGCAAATAGCCAAAGAGCCTCTTTTATATCATCTCTGTGTGGTAGCAGGAGAGGGACAGAGAAGACCTAAGCAGGTTAGGGGAGGGGATAAAAGGGATAAAAGATACATGTGTGCTCTGATAGGGTATATAATGCATCGGTTCAATGTCCCCACTGCCAAGTTCAATCAAAACCCAGCTGATATGTTTTCCTGTCGTCTCAGCAAAAGTCTGGATTGGCTGACTGGCAACAATCTACAGCCACTGTTGCTTGAAGGTTCTGGGGACCAAGGCAGCAAAAAAAAAAAAAAAAAAAAAAAAGAAAGAAAAAAAAAGAAAAAGAAAAAAAAAAATACCGTGGACCCCTTGCAGCCCTGGTAGATGCTTCAGCCTCGGTCACACCCCGGCAGGAGCAGGAGGGCAAATAGGTTCTTCCTCTGTGTGACTGTGGTTCATCTTTTAGTGTGAGCAGGATCTGGAAAAGAGAACCAACCACTAAGTGACCTAAATGAGAGTGTGGGGTTTTACTTACAGCAACGTCTGGTTTAGTTAGTGTTACTGAAGACTAAAGAAGTTGTGGCCAAGTAAATGAAGCTAACCACTTTTGCTGGAAACCTTTCAAACACGCTCCTGTTCTGAAGCTGCTGCTTTTTTGGGTACTCAAGTTTCTTTCTTTCTTTGAGAACATTTTATCTTTTTTGCTTCTTAAGTATAAAATGCTGAATAGGTTAGCCTCTTCTAGAAACTGAAGCTCAGCATTATTAGCATTCAGAGTCGAACTCCATGGAAAAACCGCTGTGTATGCTTCTGAGTTTGTCCAGATCTTTGTTGAATTCTGTTGTCAGAATACACTCTGCCTTGTACCCGTCCCCATCCCCACAATGTACACCTATATCCCACCACCCGGGGTTAAAACCAGGACGTTAGTTACGGTTACCCTGTGTCCCCTGTGAGGCCCTCCCACTGCCTTCCCCTTTCCACTGTCCTGAATTGTGTGTTTATCTTTCCCTTGTTCACTTTTAAAAAATAGGTTTATTTACTACGTACATTCCTAACTCTAAATATTATGTTTTGTTTTTACAATTTTGTGGTTTTTGATTTTACAGTGCTGCTCTAACTATTATTATACGTGATCTCAGCACACAACTGGGAGAACTTCTTCAGTTATATACTTAGGCCTGTAACTGCTGGGTCATGGCCACTTGCATCTTCAGCTCTCTAAAAATAATGCCATTTTACATTCCAAAGCAGTTGTACCAATTCCCCCCACCCCCAGGGCAGTGGATGAGCTTCCCCTGTGTCTCTACCTCCCCTACATGTGGAGAAGGGGTATTGCCTGAGTTTAAAATATTTGCTAGTCCACTGATTGTACAACGGTGTCCTACTGTGGTTTTATTTTTTATTTTATTTTTTAAAAGATCTTATTTATTTGCTCATGAGAAACTGAGAGACAGAGAGACAGGCGGAGGGAGAAGCAGGCTCCATGCAGGGAGCCCGACATGGGACTCGATCCTGGGTCTCCAGGACCAGGCCCTGGGCTGAAGGCAGGGCCAAACCGCCGAGCCACCCGGGCTGCACCCTACTGTGGTTTTAATTAGCCTTTTCCCAGTTAGGAATGGGGTTGAGCCTCTTTTCAAGTATCTATTATGCATACATGTTTTTCTTCTGTGAAATGCATGGACAAGGCCTTTGCTTATTTTCTTATTGAGTTTACTGTTTATTGATTTAAAAAAAACACAAAACTTTATTGAGATATAAGCCACATACTGTACCATTTAATGTGTATAATCCAGTGGCTAGTAGTATATTTGGAGTTGTGCATACACCACCACAATCAATTCTACAACATTTTCACTGAAAGAAGATGAAACCCCAAAACCCTTAGCCATCACCCTTCCACATCTTGTCCTCTACCACTAGGCAACCACTAATCGATTTTCTGTCTCTAGAGATTTGCCTATTCTAGACTTTCATATGAGTGGAATCATGCAATATTTGGTCTTTTGTGCTAAGTACTTGACTGAATGACTCACTTTAACTGGTACATCAGTCCACTCACATTTTTGTAATTACAAATATATATATTTTTATTTCCAGTCTTCAGTTGTGTTTTCCCTTTAAAGATGTATTTATTTTAGAGGGGCACAGGGAAAGAATCTTCAAGCAGATTCCCCACTGAGTGGGGACTCGAGATCACGACCTGAGCTGAAGTCAAGAGTCAGAAGCTTAACCGACTGAGCCCCCCAGGCGCCCTTAAAAGCTGTGCTTTCTATTTGTCCAAACTCTTGTTTCCTTTTCCTCCTTCAAGTTTTATAATTTCTATTCTTTTAGTTGCTACACTATTTATTTTTGCATTTGTATATGCTATGTAAAGCTGAAATTAATCATTATTTTCACCTTTTCACTGTTCAAGATTGAGATTCCTTGATTCTGATCATACCCTCTGCTTTGATTGACATGATGTTGGTGTTGCATATTTTTATCTCCCTCTTTTTTAAGAAATTTATTTATTCATGAGAGACACAGAGAGAGAGAGAGGCAAAGACACAGGCAGAGGGAGAAGCAGGACCCATTCAGAGAGCCCGATGTGGGACTCGATCCCAGGACTCCAGGATCACACCCTAAGCCAAAGCAGAGGCTCAACCGCTGAGCCACCTCGGCATCCCTTTCTCCCTCTTTTTTAACTCCACAAGAACATTATTACTTTATTATTATGTTTGTTTTTATACATTCTTTGCTCATGATTCAGTGTTTGCATCTCAGACTGTTTCCTGGTATCACACCTTCCTCTGTTTGAGATATATGCTTTAGAATCTTTCCCTTTGTGAAGGTATACTGATGCCAGCTTCGTCTGGGTTTTACATGTTGGAAAACACCTTTATTCCATCATCATCCTTGAAAGACATTTTTGCTTAAAATACATTTCTGCTTATTAATTTTTTTTCATCGGTGGCAACATCACATTGTAGTTTGGCTTCCACTACTGCTGTTGGGAAGTACATTGTTGATCAAACTGGCATTCCTTTGGAAAACCTTCCTTTGCCTCTAGGTGCTTAAATTTAACATCTTTTGACTTTAGTATTCCAAAGTTTCTGTGTGAAGTGTCTAGATGTGGATTTCTTGTGATTCACTATAGCTGGTGTATCTTCCATTAGTTTAGAAATATTTTGTTTTCCCATTATCCCTTCAAATACTGTCCTTGTCTCATTTTTTCTTTCCAGAACTATTTAAATATCTATCGGGCCTTCTCATTAGGTTTTTCATCACTTTTTCTTTCTGACCTGCAGTTCACATAATTTCTTTAAATATATCTTGAATTAAATATTTTTCAGCTTGATCTAACATGCAGTTAAATCCTCTATTGATTTTTTTTACTGTATCTTTGCAATTCTGAAGTACTACATAGTTCTTTTTTAAATCTCTTAGTCATAATTTTAATATTGATTTTATTCATACTTTCACTCCCTCCTTTAATTTCTCTGAACACATGAGAAAATTTATTCTTTATTGTATGTCTGGTAATTTCAGTACCTTAGTCTTTGTGGGTCTAATATGGTACCTGTTATTTTGCTGACTTTCACTTATGGTGCCATGCTTCCTTATTTGTTTTGTGATTTTAAACTGTGATGTCACAGTTCTTAGACCTTTATCTGTAAGAATTATTTGAGATTTGAGTTGACGGAACATACTGCCAGGAAAAATATACATTTGATTCTACTAGGCTCCTGGGGCCACTATTAGCTTAGGATCGCCTTAGATTAAATTCTCAGTTTGAGGTTTTTCAGAGTACCTAGGGAATATGAATTCATGCCCAAGGTTATGCAAGGACCAATTTGTGGTTATAAATGATCAGGGGAGAGTCCCCTATTCCATCTCAATCAGCACACAAAGGTTCAAGACAGGCAATTTTCTTTCAGTGCCAAAAGAGGTAGAGATAAAAGTGGGAAAGAAGGGTTTATTTCTGGTTGACCTTACATGGAGAATACAGCCCTTTGGAGTCCTATCTTTATGTGAAGGGTCTCCAATTAGGCGCTCCACCTGTTGTCCCTGACACCTGCCATAATTCTGGTCCAGAGCTGCTTGGATCTCCACTCCTGCCTGCTGACTCAGTTCTGGGGTTATGAGGGCAGGAACAATAGACAGGATAACAATGTTACTGTATTTTTCCCCTTATTGCCTCTGTGGCTATGATCTCTTTTTTGGAAGGATTTTGAAAAACCAGTTACTGAAGTTGTCCATCTTCTTTTTTGCTTTGATGTCCTGACCTGGAAATTCTTTCTTCTTCTTTTTTTTGAAATGCCTATGGCTCATACTATTTATATACTCACTTGGCATTTATCAAATAAATGAAATTATATCTTATTAGGTTAGTTTTAAAGTCAACAAGCAACTAATCATAAAATATTATCAGAATTACCCTTAGAAATCTTGAAGCACCTGTAAAATACATTGTACTGGTTTGGCAACTATCAGAGTTCAACAAACTCAATTTGTCAGCCTACTGTTCTCCTATTAGCATAATATTAAATAACTGGCTGGTGCTACTGTAATATAGCAAATAAAAACATTTTCAACAATGCAATCAACATCTGCCCAGGGGAAGTGCACGAGAAGTAGGGAAGTCTGCAAAACTGCTGAGGGAATAGATTGTCTATGCTCCCTTTGAGCAATATGTTCCCTAAGAGGAATGGTTGACACACTTTCCCAAAATACCCAAATCGTCGTTTCTTATATATTTTCCGAGGGCAGGTGGTGGCAGTCGGGGGGCTTTGCCTTACACATGTTGCTCATGTCCCATGGATACACTCTTTTAAGTGCAAAGACCACATTTTACCAATCTGCACATGACCCGAGCTCCCAGCATTTTGCCATGTACATGTTTACATGGGGCTCCTTGGTAAATACTGGATTGTCTGATGTGGGAAATGATCAGTAGTAGTGCTCCCTATGGGTAGCAGAAGATTTCCAACTAACAATACAAACTTGGCTTCTGTAAACACACAGCCTGGTGGTATACGCAGCAATCCACACTTCAGATCAGTGCTCCTACCACCCATCAGATGTCTGGAGGAAAGGGAAGCACATTTTCAATGAGATCATCTGACTCTTGGCTTTTCCAGATCAGAAAAAAACAGAGAATGCATTATGACCTCCCTGCCACTCAAGAAGGTCCAGACCCCAAACAAACATGAACATGTAACTGGAGTTATTTTTCTCCCTCCCAGGTCTGAAGCGAATAGGAGAAATAAAATTAAAAACTTAATGTTTAAAAATCATCTAAATGCAAAGGCTTTGTACACTATGCCTCTTAGACGTGTCCCTAAGGCCTTTTCCAGCTGATCAGAGTGGCCCTGATAGTATCTTCTGGCAGCGTTCTGGTTTGATAAGAGAGTGAATGAATCACTATTTATATCCTGAGTGACATTAGGAGAAAGGGACAGCTGGGGAGCGAGGGCCAACCTGCTGGCCCTTCACCTTCCTGGGCACAGCTCCAATATGTAGGAATGAACCACATAGGCACAAGAGCATCAGATCCATTTCCTGAAACCCGGCCTGGTGACATGAAGGCGCCGGGCACAGCTGCAAGGGGTTTCTTCAGAACAGAGGCAGTGTCTGAGTAGCTCTGGAGTGTGGCCACAGGGGACAAGGGAGCGAGCTGGCTGACCACAGCAGCACCCCAAGTGCTCAGGCCCTTCCAGAAAACCTTCTCCATTTCTATGAACAATACAGGCACTGGGTTTAACTCTTAGACGCTAATTGCAGCCTGAGTCAAGTGTCCAACTATGGGAGAGATTTACTGTCTACTTGCAAATTAAGTGTAGGATAGTTTTAACAAAACACGATTTGAAGCAATTCTACTGTAAAGAACTGAAGTCATATATACAGTAAGCTGAATTCTTCTAAGAAAAACATCCTATAACTCATTTCTGGAGGTATATTTAACTCAAGAACTATAAACCTGTAAAGCCATGTTCCCCTTAATTCTGCTTCATTTTATTACAACAAAGCAATAAAATGGGCAAGATAGAACTACATTATGGAATAGAGAGAAATCTATCTGGATGACTTTCAAATGCCACTCAGTGAAAAATGTTTCTTTTTATAACAACATTTTGATGGTTAAGGGCAGACCATTTAATATGTTTGCAGAGTTGAAGGTTTTTTTTTTTTTTTTTGCATGAGGATATTTAATAACTTCCCTTTTATGAAAATTTAAAAATTACAAAGCTGATCTAAATCAAAGTTCTTCAGATCTAATCCCATGATCTATCTAGATGGAATTATCTAGTTTTGAAGTATAATCCACTTAAGCCTATCTGGGATATTCATACATATGTATGTTTATATATAAAATGTTTATATATAAAATGTTTGTATATAATGTAAATAGATGTATATATAAAATCTGGATTTATAAAACAATTCACTAAATCATCAAAAGGAAAATGATTTACAAAGAGTTTGTTTACTTTCTTAAAAAGATTTACTTTCTTTACAGTAAGTTCTCATAAGGAAAAATGGTAGAGAGTAAACAAGGCTGTGTGCTTAAATCTGATTTCTGCTATTTATTGGCCTTCTAATCTTTGGGATTTAATAATAATGATTAGTGTTTTCTGAGCATAGGACAAATTCATACTCAATGAAAAAAACTTTGGTGGGGTCTAAAAAATAGATTTTTTATATAGCTCCGAGTTCAAAAGAACTGATATGCAGAGGGATTTTGCTATTCTAGAATAATAATTTCCAGCCTGATGCAAATTCAGTCTCATTCCTCCCACTATTAGATATAGCATCCATTAAAAAAGGGTGCTAGAGGGATCCCTGGGTGGCACAGCGGTTTAGCGCCTGCCTTTGGCCCAGGGCGCGATCCTGGAGACCCGGGATCGAATCCCACGTCAGGCTGCTGGTGCATGGAGCCTGCTTCTCCCTCTGCCTGTGTCTCTGCCTCTCTCTTTCTCTCTCTGTGACTATCATAAATAAATAAAAATTAAAAAAAAAAAGGGTGCTAGATACTAGAGGTTCTTTGCCGAAAAAGCAGCAGAACAGCACTTTCAATTACTTGAGAAAGGTAAATGAAAGGACCCTAGAAATTGATTTTTAAGCTTATTTTTAGTAAAAAAATATATCTTCTATGAATACATACATATTCATGTATTGTTGATTTAAACAGAAGCCTCACAAAATAATTCTTACTAACAGATTGACCCTCGTTATTTTTTCTTTTTCTTCTATTCTGTTCCATTGCAGGAGGGTGGGAAGGAAGAGGAAGAAATGATGGTTATGATCAATGGTATGCTAGTAAATGTTTAACAACTGGTTCTCTGTGGTGAAACAAACAAAGGCCCCAGCTTTGTGGTGTTGGCTGATTTCCACTACAGCCACGTTCAGTAACCAACATGATGAAGTTCCTGAAAGTTCACAGCATTGGGAAGACATATGCACCACTGGCCCTGGTGAGCCTGGTCATGACCCACTAATTGATTTAATGACCCACTGTTGGGTCATGACCTCATAGTTCACAAACTACTACTCTAGAGTCTAGGAAATCAGACTCCTTAGACCTCAGAGGGGCCAGTAGATATTGCTTCCAGAGGTACTGAGTGAAAGTGCCCATGTTAGGGATGACAAGCTGCTAGGGATGATTTGTCTGAGGGGAATCTACTATGATGCCCACTTTGCCTTGGCATCATCTGCCTTCAGCTTTATGCAAACTGATCACCTTGGGAAAATGAGAGGTACCAAGCAATAACTTTAGCAAAACCTCAGTCTCCCTTTGTTTCAGTTTCTTTCTTGTATTATGGTAATAATAACTCATGTATTTCATGGATTAAGAGTTAAATAAGGTAATCCATATGCAAGCATTCTGAAAATTATAAAGGACTCGAAAGGGTAGTATTCACATGAAAATGATTCAATTTAACAAAACTGCAATCACAGGCAATTAAAAAATATCATCTTAGTTCATCAATCATTGATCCTCTCTTGACTCTTCCTCCCCACTATGTGGGTCTCTGAGATTCTGAAATATCCAGTGCCTCTTAAGGCTGCTTCCCTGGGCAGTTCCACTGTATCCTTTTTCTTCTTTGACTCTGCTGCTCATTTTTTAACATTCTTTCCCTCAGAGAATTTATCCACCCATAGCTTTAACAGGTAACTCTATATGGATAACTGCATTTGACTTGAACTCCTCCCTGGCTTTGAGAAGACTTTCCTGAGTTTTAATGTTCAGCCATCATGTCAAATTTGACTTTTAAAACATTAAGTGTTGTCTGTCCCACTCATCCATAACACTGGGTGCTCTGTATTGACAGACACCCGTATTAGCCTAGTTACCAGGGTTTAACTTGAACTTAGCACCACTTCACCCATTAGAATGGCTATTATCAAAAAAGAAGAAGAAAGAAGAAAGAAGAAGAGGAGGAGGAGGGACAGGAGGAGGAGGAAGAGGAGGAAGAGGAACAAGAGGAAGAAGAAGGGGAGGAGGAAGAAAAAGTGTTGGCAAAGATATGGAGAAAGGGAGCCCTTGGGCACTGTTGGTAGGAATGTAATATGGTGCAGATGCTATGGAAAACAATAGAGCAGTTCTCCACAAAATTAAAAATAGAATTACTATACAATTCAGTAACTCTATTTCTGGATATACATCTACAAAAACTGAAACAGACTTAACCAGATATATACCTATGTTCACAGCGACATTACTCACAATAGTCTAAAGGTGGAAGCAAATCAAGTATCCATTGACAGATGAATTAATAAATAAAATGTGGTATATACATATAATAGAGTACTATTCAGCTTTATAGGAAGGAAATTCTGATATTTATAGGAAGGAAATTCAGCCACAACATGGCTGATCCTTGAAGACATGATGCTAAGCTAGTCACAAAAAGAGAAATACCACATGATTCCACTGATATGTGATATCTAGAATAGTCAAAATCATAGAGACAGAAAAGAGAATGGTGGTTGCCAGGAGGTGGGGGGAAGGAGAATGGGGAATTGGTAGAGTTTTATTTTATAAAAAAAAAACTTCTGGAGATGGATGGTAGTGATGGTTGCAGAAAAATAGGAGTGTACTTAATCCACTGAACTGTACATTAAAAATGGTGAAAGTGGTAAATTCTGCATTAAGTATATTTTGCTGCAATTTAAAAAGTCAATAATAATAGATATTGCTCTGTTTATTCAGCTGTAGGTATTATATGAAGTATTTATTGCACACATTGTCTTATTTAACTCTGTATTTCCATAGTTGTAAAGAAATTATGGGTTGAAAGTAGGGGAAATCTACTGTTTTTGTCTTCTAACATCCCTTCCTATCTGTTTGTGGTTTCAGCTCCTTTAAATTCCTTTGGAAAAGTGCTCCCAACTTGCTCTATTTCAACCAGATGATTATGGCCAGACTACAAATGTCAGTACCATACCCTCTTTTTTCTTTTAAATTTCAGGATAGTAGGCACACGGTGTTATATTAGTTTCAGGTGTACAATATAGTGATTCAATGATTTCATATATTATCTAGCACTCATTGAGACAAGTACACTCCTTAATCCCCTTCACCTACTTCACCCCCCCCCCCCATCTCCCCTCTGGTAACCTTCAGTTTGTTCTCTATAGTTAAGAGAGTCTCATTCTCTCTTGATCACAAAAGTTGGCAGGTGATCCTGACCTGGCCAGTCCCCATCCCCAGGGCCACAGCTTCTGCGATAAGAGTTGGTCATGACATCCAAGCCAAGACAATCACAGCCCTTCCTTGGGGGGCTTATTGTTTCTATATACTAACATAGAAATACATTTTTAACTAGGTGGTCATTAAGCTGGAAAGAATAAGGCTGGAGCTCCTCAAACTATATGCCTCCATCTGATCTGCTACATGGAAGAAATCACAGAAGAAGGAAAGAGGTACTTTTATGGAGTTGTGAAAAGAAATGAAGGAACATGGAAAGAAATGGAGAAACATGGAAAGAAGGAACATGAGGCAGAAAGGGATGGAGAAAAGGAAGGATCCTACCACACTTAGCTCTTGGAGCCCTCCTAATTCTAATCATGTGAGTCAACAGATGCACCCTTTTTCTTAGGTGTCTGAGATGGGATTTGTTACTCTAATGGATTCTGGGTACCACTGATGGAAACTCTCATGTCAGAATTAGAATGAAGCTGAAGTTCTAAATGTGAATAAAATAATAAGCCCAGAGAAAGGAAATACAAACAGAAGAAAAAAACTCAAGGGCAGAATTGACCAATGTAACCCTCAGAAGAAGGGTCACTCTGGTCTTTGGTGAAGCAAAGTCAGGCATTTGGCAGAAAAACCTATCTTGGAACTATGTCCTCTCCATCTTCTAAAAAGTACCAGAGGAAGGAATATACAAGTCTCAGCTAAAAAATGAGGCAGGAAGAAACATCCTCATGTGATTGCTGTGATGATTAAGTGAAGAAATTCCATGTAAAAACCCCAGCACTCGGGGTAGGGCAGGTGCTCAATGGCTAGCAGCTCCTGCTGTCATGAGTTTTCAAACTGCAACAAGAAGAGAGAACTGGAAAACTCAGGCAACCACGTGAGAGAACGTAGCATGAGTTCAAAGGCTTTATGTGGGAACTTCAAATTTCATTTCTTCATTGAAGTTTCTTTAAAAACTTTTTATTTGTGTTATATTAAAAGTAATCCATGCATATCCTATATACAAATAATGAAGCAGCAGAAAGAAAAATTAAGAAAACAATCCCATTTACAACTGTACCAAAAATAATAAGATATCTAAGAATAAACTTAACCCAAGAGGTGAAAAACCTGTACTCTGTAAACTTTACCACATTGATGAAAGAAATTGATGACACAAAGAAATGGAAAGACATTCCATGCTCATGGACTGGAAAAGCCAGTATCGTTAAAATGTCCAAACTACCCAAAGCAATCTATATACACTTAATGCAGTCTCTATCAAAATGCCAATAAAATTTTTCACAGAACTAAGACAAATAATTCTAAAACTTATATGAGAGACACCTGGGTGGCTCAGCAGTTGGGTGTCTGCCTTAAGTTCAGAGTGTGATCCTGGAATCTGGATCGAGTCCCACATCAGGTCCCCTGCATGGAGCCTGCTTTTCCCTCTGCCTGTGTTTCTGCCTCTCTCTGTCTCTAATGAATAAATAAATAAATCTTAAAACAAAACAAAACAAAAAATTTGTATAGAACCACAAAAGACCTTGAATGGCCACAGCAATGTTGAAAAAGAAGAACAAAACTGGAGTATCACAATTCTAGATTTCAAGAAATACTACAAAGCTATAGTAATCAAAATGGTATGGTGCTGGCACAAAAACAGACACATAGATCAATAGAACAGAATAGAATAGAAAACCCAGAAATAAACCCACGATTATATGGTTAGTTAATCTATGACAAAGGAGGCAAGAATACGCCATGGGGAAAAAAAGCCAATCTCTTCAACAAATGGTGTTGGAAAAACTGGACAGCTACATGCAAAAGAATGAAACCGAACCACTTTCTCACATCATACACAAAAACAAACCAAAATGGATTAAATATCTAAATGTGAGACCTGAAACGATAAAAATCCTGGAAGAGAGCACAGGCAGTAGCTTCTCTAACACCGGCTATAGAAGGGTTCTTCTAGATGGCAAGGGAAACAAAAGCAAAAATAAACTATTGGGGGATCCCTGGGTGGCTCAGCGATTTAGCGCCTGCCTTTGGCCCAGGGTGTGATCCTGGAGTCCCGGGATCAAGTCCCACGTCAGGCTCCTGGCATGGAGCCTGCTTCTCCCTCTGCCTGTGTCTCTGCCTCTCTCTCTCTCTCTCTCTCTCTCTCTATGTCTATCATGAATAAATAAATAAAATCTTAAAAAAAAACTATTGGGACTATATCAAAATAAAAAGCTTCTGCACAGCAAAGGAAACAAAACAAAGAGACAACCTACAGGGCAGCCTGGGTGGCTTAGTGG
The DNA here is from genome assembly GCF_048418805.1 of Vulpes vulpes. NCBI lineage: Eukaryota > Metazoa > Chordata > Mammalia > Carnivora > Canidae > Vulpes > Vulpes vulpes. The sequence goes on along the minus strand of NC_132785.1, from coordinate 109,406,181 downwards.
TTTGGCACCGCCTTCTGCCCAGGGCGTGATCCTGGAGACCCTGGATCGAGTCCCACATCGGGCTCCCTGTATGGAGCCTGCTTCTCCCTCTGCCTGTGTCTCTGCCTCTCTCATAAATAAATAAAATCTTTTTTTTTTTTTTTTAAAGACAACCTACTGACTGGGAGAAGATATTTGCAAATGATAAATCTGGCAAGGGGTTAACATCCAAAATGTATAAAGAATTTACACAATGCAACATGAAAAAAACTAATGCAATTAAAAATGGGCAGAAGACGCAAGCAGACATTTCTCTAAAGAAGACATACAGGGGATCCCTGGGTGGCGCAGCGGTTTGGCGCCTGCCTTTGGCCCAGGGCACGATCCTGGAGACTCGGGATCGAATCCCACATCGGGCTCCCGGTGCATGGAGCCTGCTTCTCCCTCTGCCTGTGTCTCTGCCTCTCTCTCTCTGTGACTATCATAAATAAATAAAAATTTAAAAAAAAAAAAAGAAAAAAAAAGAAGACATACAGATGGCCAACAGACACATGAAAAGATGCTTAACCTCACTTACCATCAGGGAAATGCAAATCAAAACTATAATGAGCTATCACCTCATACCTGTCAGGATGTCTAAAATCAAAAACAAAGACACAAGTGTTGACAAGGATGTGGAGAAAAAGAAACCACTGTGCACTGTTGATGGGAATGCAAACTGGTACAGCCACTCTGGAAAACAGTATGGAGGTTCCTCAAAAATTAAAAATAGAACTACCATATGATCCAGTAATTCCACTACTGGGTATTTACCCAAAGAAAACAAAAATACTAATTTGAAAAGATAAATGTACCCCTATGTTTATTGCAGTATTTATTTTTTAAAAAAGATTTTATTTATTTATTCATGAGAGAGAGACAGAGACATAGGCAGAGGGGGAAGCAGGCTCCATGCAGGAAGCCCGATGTGGGACTTGATCCCGGGACTCCAGTATCACGCCCTGAGCTGAAGGCAAACACTCAACCACTGAGCCACCCAGGCGTCCCAGTTGCAGTATTTAAAATAGCCAAAATATGGTAGCAACCCAAATGTCCATTGATAGATGAATAAAGATGCATTGCACACGCGCGCGCACACACACACACACACACACACACACAGGAATATTACTCAGCCATAAAGAAGAATGAAATCTTGCATTTGCAACACCATGGGTGGATCTAGAGGGCATAATGCTAAGTGAAATAAATCAGAGAGACAAATACCATATGATTTCACTCATATGGATTTAAGAAACAAAACAAATGAATAAAGAAAAAAAGAGACAAATTAAAAAACCCAGACTCTTACATACAAAGAACTGGGGAGGTTCCCAGAGGCGAGGTAGGTGGTGTGATAGTTGAAATAGGGGAAGGGATTAAGAGTACACTTATGATGAGCAGAGTAATGTATAGAATTGTTGAATCACTGTATGTTAACACTGGAATTAAAAAAAATTCTATGAATAACTGAAAAATAAAGGCATTTTTAAAATCGCTTCCTAACTCCAAAAAAAGCAATCTATGCACAAATTAATAAAAATCAAATGACACAATAGTATAGAGTTAAAAGCATCTTCTACCCCACTCGTTCTTGGTGTGTGTGTGTGTGTCCTTCTTAGAGCAGCCTATGCACACTCCACTTTTTATACAAATGGGAATGTAACTTTCAGTTGGTTTTTTGGCTATCTTTTATTTAACAATATATCTCAGAAACTGTTCCAGACCAACATAAACATCTACTTCAGGGGAATTCTTTAAGTTATCCATAGAATTACTATACAAATCCAAAGGCACCTTATTAGTGAGGGTCACCTTGTGAGACCCCCGTACTGTCCCACTCTAGTTCCACAGTTTTGTGTAAGGAAAACTGAAAGAGACCTAGAATCAGTCTGTCATCTTGTTATCGTGCAACCAGGAGATAACAGGAAACAGCTTCTTCCTCTCTTAAAACAAAGGGCCACCCAAGGGGGAGTTCCAGTGAAGCAGGAGCCAAATTATTGAAGCTCAGTATTTGGAGGTGTTATCACAAGCAATAGCTCTTAGAATGTTTTGGAAGGTAAAGCAAGAGTTTAACCTCATGTTAGCAACATTTAAGAGGCCAAAAGGAGAGCTGCTGGTGAAAAGAAGTCTGGCTGTGCTTGGGAATAATGACAGCTTTGCCACATAGACTCTGATCGTTAGAAAAACACGAGACAATCAAGCTGACAATGCTACTAATTTTAGAGACTAAAGCTACTGGAATCCCAGCATACTTACCGAGGAATCAGATGTCCACTTGCAATCACCACAGAGCAGATGTCCTTTGGATCCTTTGAACTAAAGCTCAGGTTCAACTATCACCCATCCTCCTCTTATAGAGTTCCTCCTATTACCTCTTGAAAGGCTCCTGAATATGTCTGTTAGTTTATATTTTCCTTCCAAACCAATCCATGGAGCCCAATAATCATTTTTCACTCCTCATCGGATTTTCTAAAATGTACCATCTCTCTGGGTATTTACTACGGCTCACAGAATGCCCACCTCTAACCTGCTATCCCTTATCCCTCTTCTTGCCTATTAACAGTAAAAGAAAGATTAGACCAGTTTCTCGACTCTTTATGACCTATGTTCTATCAGTCAAGAAGATTCTGTTCAGTTTTAGTTTCTGTACTTGGTTTTATAAAAGCTGTTTCTTCTCACTTTTCCTACTAAGATTATATGATAGTGTGACCATGCTTTTTTAAAACTCATGATATCTTCCCTCCTCTTTCCTGCTTATCCCCCTACGTACTCCCTTACTTAATATGCATCCCTGGTTGGGCATCACTGTATTAGACACAGACTGGATTCACTGTACCATTTCTCTTCAATCTTGTTCATAAAACGATCTTTTATTCACCCCTAGAAAACCTTGTCCTAAAGGTCAAAATTTCCTATTTTCCAGATCAGAACAATCTTAGCTTCACAGAATGGTAGTGTAGCCTATACGTTCTATCAGCGAGGGTGCCCATGTTATTGAGGATGTTGAATCTACACATGTAAAATAGGCCAGTTTCTCCATCTGTTAACTTTAAATTTTTACTTTATTAAAAGCAAATCTGAACTAGTGTGGTAGGCAGCCTTTAAGATGGCCTCCTGTGACTTCCACTTCCTGCTATCCGTGCCCTTTGAAACCCTCTCTTGAGTATGGCAGACTGGACTTACTGACTCACTTCTAACATAGAGAATACAGCTAAAGTTATGGGGTATCACCTCCAAGATTAATTTATAAAAAGATTGTGGCTTCTGTATGGGTGCTTTCTCACTTTCTCATGTATTGCTTGCTCAGGGGAGGCAGCTGCCATGTTGTAAGGTGGCTATATTAGTGTGCTAGGGCTGTTAAAACCAAATACCACACTGGGTGGCTTAAGCAACAGAAATTTACTTTCTTATAGTTCAGGAGGCTAGATGTCTAAGATCAAGGTGTCAGCAAGTTTGGTTCCTTCTGAGACTTTTCTCCTTATTTATAGATGGCTGTCTTTTCCCTGTATCCTCACAGAGTCTTTTCTCTGTGTAGGCAGACGTTCCTGGTGTGTCTTGTGTGTTCAACTTTCCTCTTCCTATAAGGATTCCAGGTGTGTTGGATTAGGGCCATCGTAAGAGCCTTCTCTTAACTCAGTCACCACTTTAAAGGCCCTATGTCCAAATACAGTCACATTCTGAGGTAATGGAGGTTAAGACTTCAACATATGCATTTGCGGGACACACTTTAGCCCATAACAGAAGGCCTCTGAAGTGACCCAAGTGGAAAGAGGCCTGCCAACAATCTTGTGAGTGAATTGGAAGTAGATTTCCCAGGTGAGCCTTCGGATGAGCTCCCAGCTCCCGGCCAATAGCTTGCCTACAACCTCATCAGGAGACCTTGTGCCAGAGGTATGCAGCTAAGCCAGGATGCCTGAGCCACAGAAAGTGTGATATAACAAATGTTTTTTGTTTTAAGCCACAAGTTTGGGGGCAAAATGTGTTACGTATTTTATAGTGTGATAGATAACTACTAACCACCAATGACCTCATACCAACAAAGAAAAACCTGTATTAACTGGAATACTTGGGCAAAGAATATTGTAGCTATTGAACTTTCAATTAATTGGGGTTCAGGCCAAATTTTTCTTTGCTTCAAACCTTGCTGCAAATGAACCAGTTGTAACTTAATTTTTATTTTTATTTTTTTGGCCAAAAATAAGTCTTTGATGACTGGAGGTCTAGACTGCTCTAGGTATCATTTGATAGTAAAATACACCACAACATTCTCACATGCAAGATGTCATCCAGTTTTCACAGCAACCCCATGAAGAAGACACGGCAGCTATCGGAAGTCAGGTGCCGGGCAAAATTCAGGCATTCAATATATATATTTCTAAATTAATATTATTTCCATTTTACAGATGACAAAACTGACCTAGAGAAGTTAACTACTTGTTTCAGATAACAGTTACTAAGCAGTAGGTATAGTAATAGAACCTGAGTCCACGATTTTTCCTGCTGTATTGTGTCACCTTATATATTTGCTATTTCTATCTTTATTCTTTCAAGTGATAGGTAAAAACATTTTTAAAAAACCCAACCGATCTGTTGTCAAAGAGACTTTTATCCTAATGGTTCTGTAAGAGTCTTGGCCAATTCCTTTAATGAGTTTTGATGACTTTGGAAATAGTATTGATCCTAATTGTTTAACAGAACCACTAGAAAATCAATTTAGTCATAGGGCAGCATATCCATATCACACAAATCTTTCAAGTTCTCTGCCCCACCCCCTCTGCTATTCTTCACCAGCAACAGATGTTCACATTTATATTTTTATAGGAAAGGATATTTGTGAAGTATTTTTTTCTAATAAAAATTTAACTTGAATGATTTTTCTAATCTGTTGACTAGGCTTTTAAAACTGATATCCCAGAAGCCTGTGAAAGTAAAATCAGAAGGAAGGAGATGTCACTAACTTTTAGAATTCAAAGGGTCTGGCCCATGGTGTTGTGAGATCAAGGGGTGGAATTAAGCCCTTACATCCTAGTAGTGGTTTTATAAGGACTCTGAAAATCCACAAATGAGTAAAACCTACCAACTGACTGGCACTGTAGAAGATGTGGAAAGTAAATTTCATTTGTTCAACAGCCCTATCTGATGGTTCTAGACCAAGCTATGTTGGCTACAACCAGCTACCTTATTGGAGACCCCACTTCTCTATCATTTCTCTACCTCCTATAATATAGCTATAGAGGTATTTCGTTTTTTCCTTTTCTCAAACGAGTAGATTGTTTGATAGCATCCTGTCCAATTCCCTCATTTTTAGTGGGGAGATAACACACAAAGAAATGGTGTGCCCATACTTGGAAAAATATATAAAATACTGCATTTAAGTGTCTCAATAACACTGGGACTTGTAAAGATTATATCAATTCTGAATTATCCTGGTTGTAAAGTACACGGAAGATTTCATATTAAGTTGTCATTGGTTAATCTGTACAAATATAGATTTTTATTTTATTTGTGCATTCAATTGAAAGGAACATATCTCAGACTATAAGTCTGAACTTTCCTTTTTTTGTGGATTGTACAAAAAAAAATGTGATTATAGCATGGATTTTTTTAGAAGGTGAAATTTTCTTCTTCTATAATTTAATAGGTTTATAGCATTAAAAAATGTTGTATTTGATCATCTCCAAAACTGCCTCTTTTGTTTCTAGACAGTAAATCCTGGAAGCAGGAAGACACAAAACTAATATATTAAACATACCTGTGATTGAGTATTTGATTCAGCTAAGAAAAGTTATTTGTTTAAAAAATAAACATCTTGGGGGACCTGGGTGGTGCAATCAGTTAAGTGTCCAACTTGGTTTTGGCTTGGCTCATGACCTCCGAGTTGTGGGATCGAGCCTCACACTGGGCTCTGTGCTTGGTGTGGAGCCTGAGTAAGATTCTCTCTCCCTCTCTGCCGCATGCACACATACTCTCTAAAATAAATAAATCTAAAAAAAAAAAAAATCTGAACACATTTCAGAATGCATCGTGTTTTAGTCAACAGAGCTCTCTTCTCACAGTGGGTCATATATTGTTTATTGATGGTGATGAGGCCATCAGTTATCACTTTCCATCAACATTAGGAAAATGGCTATAAGTTGCAATGAGTATAGAAAGCACTAGTTATTCTCATTCTCTCATCATTCCACAATGTTCTGTTCAGTCATCCAGGACTTAACTTCTCTGCCTGGACTGTGAGGGCCTATTGCCCAAGAAGAGAAACGGTTTTAGCTGGAAGTGGTATCACGGGTGGTGAGGGCATCAGAAATCACTGTTTAAAAATACATACTTCAACTCTCTACCACTATTAAATAGGATTTAGTAGGCCTTGCAAAGGATCTTGATTTGTGTATTTTTGGTAAAAGGTAATTTAAAAAAAAATATTTGATTGATTCATGAGAGACACAGAGAGAGAGAGAGAGGTGGAGACACAGGCAGAGGGAGAAGCAGGCTCCATGCAGGGAGCCCGATGTGGGACTCAATCCTGGGTCTCCAGGATCAGGCCCTGGGCCGAAGGTGGAGCTAAACCACTGAGCCATCCGGGCTGCCCTAAAAGGTGATTTTTATACATTTCCACAATGATGAGTCACTGAGGAAAAATCTAATGCTGTTAGGGAATTCTAGAAGCAATAATGGTAGCATAAGTTCACCAATAAATAGAAACCTACTGAATATCTGTCTATTACTGTTATCTCCCAGAACTCAAGATGCTACTCTAAACAAATGAACAAATAAATTTCAGTTAAAAGATGCTTGATTTTAGTTTTTATTTTATGTTTTTATTTTTGATGAGGGCTGTGCTGGAGGTGAATGAAAAGTAGGTGTAAGCAAACAAGTACATTCCAAAAACGGTCATTTCGTGAAGTATGGGCACATACACCCTAGTCTGCTACTGAGTCAATTCCAGAAGATGTCTATTCAAATCTCCATATCTTTTTAACAGTAAGTGGTAGATTTAACATCTTTAGCTTAATAAAGATAGGTACTCAATTATGGGCTTACTTCCCCCTCCCCCACATAAGTTTCTGGGCGAAGGAATATAGCCCCTGAATACCAGGGAAAAGTTAACAGCAAAAATGGCATGGAGTTACTGTTTCCACTAAGTCCAAAATACAGAAGTATAGAAAGAGTTATTTAAAACCCCATAATTTATAGGATATAAACATAGTATGGTTAATCTTAACACTGTCCAGAAACTGACTTGGTGAAGGTTAAATCTTATAGTAGCAACAGAAATTGCTCTTTCATCCCACATCCACTTACTGAATACCCACCTCATGACCAGCCCTGCGAAAAGCATTGGTGACAGAGAGGTGGGTGACATTAATTCCTGATCCCCCTTGCCCCAGTAGTTTATAATCTAGTGGTAGAGGCAAACAAGTAAAAGAAAATAACGTATTTTAGCAATCCTATGATAGAGGAAAGCAAAGGATGCTACAGGAGGTAAAGATGTGCTAAAGGATGGTAAGACGTGAAAGTGAGCACTGTGGTCAGTGAAGGATTTTCGAAATGACAAGATCTGGAGGCAAAGCATGGGCCAGTGTTAGCCAAAAAAGAGAGTGGATTTCCATGAATGAAGGAACAATGCATACAATGGTATGGGGGATTGAGACAATGTGGCAAATAGTTTAGAAAGACTGGAATATAGAGGTTCCTTTTGGGGGAGTGGTGAAAAATACACATAGAGAAGAGAGAAGACTGTGAAGGGCTTTGGTTACCCACTGCATTTCAAAGGGAGCTTCTGAAGCCTTTGTAGTGGGGAAACATCATAATTTTTTTTAAAAAGATTTTATTTATTTATTCATAAGAGACACACAGAGAGAGGCAAAGACACAGGCAGAGAGAGAAGCAGGCTCCATGCAGGGAGCCCGATGCAGAACTCGATCCCGGGACTCCAGGATCACGCCCTGAGCCAAAGGCAGACGCTCAACCACTGAGCCACCCAGGTGTCCCGAAGCATCATAATTTTAACTGTATTTAGCAGATCACTTGAAGAGCCAGGTTGGAGGATAAACGCAGGATGAGACTGAGGGTGAAGACATCCGTATGGAAAATGCTGCAGTAGTTCAAACAAAAGTGCTACAAGTCTGAATTAAGGCAGTGGCAATAAGGGAGATAGGACACGGGTTTGTGCTGGGTTTTGGAGGAATGTGAGCCACTCAGGAGAGATGTCTAGAGGCAGCCGAGATATATGGATCCAGAGAGAAATCTGGGCCACTGTGTACATGTTCTGTGTCTATAGCACAGTACCCCCAGTATTGTGCGGTGCACAAGCATTCTGGGAAGCCGTATGTGACAGCCCTGGCTGAAGGTATAGTCCTGGAATTAGTACAGGTCAAATACAGAGGGCAGCTGGAACCATGAGACAGTACCAAAGACAGGATTCCAGAGAATGAAAATTTACAAGTAAGCAAAGGATGAAGAGCTTTATAAAAGTGACTAAGGAGTTACCAGAGGGTGAGAAAGGAAAAAAGCCAACATTACCAAAAACTCAGTATTATTAAAGACCCATACTTTAAATACGTGGGTGATAGTTCCCGAACTGAGTGATTAAGTAAACCATCCTTACTTATTCCTTAACAAGATATATTATTAGCCATCCTTTTTTTTTTTACTAATGTTAGGATTGCCTGGCTAAAATTCATCTTAGCCAAAACTTAATTTCAGTCTCAATATTTATAACCTAGTGACTGACTTTTCAAGGAACTAAGAGTACTTCTTTGCCTGATCCTATTTCCACATTTTTTCCCTCATATATCTCCCACTTGGCCCTTGATCCAGTTGTTTCTTGAATTTTCTCTCATGTTTTACTTACATTACTGCCTTGAATCCCTTTTTCTCTATGCATCTTCTCAGTAGATATTTAATTAATAATATAAACTAACATTTCTCAAAATAAAATTTGTAATCATTCTTTGCCTCACTCTAAAATCTGGAATTCTATTTTTCCTTGTATATATGCTTAGTCTCTGAATTCAGGGTAGGTATCTTGTGATTTATTTAGTTATTTCTTATGAAAACCTAACAGTGTGCTGAACACAATGGATTATTTGTAGGAAATTCCTACCACACCCCCAAAGGCCCTAAGAACACGCTAAATGTCTGAAAGGTGGAAGTTGTGTTGGTCTGAATAATTGCTTTGGCTCTTAAGTTCAGTTTTAAAAACCAGAAGTCATCTCGCCACATATGAAATTATGTTTCTTTTTTTTCTCCATGAATGAGACTGGGAAATTGAAAAGTTAGTTTCACCTGAGGTTGGCGAACATGGCTTGTGCCAGGTTATAGATTTCTACTTCATTTCTCAACGTGTCAAGGTGTTGATCAGCATTATAGGAAAAGGAGTTCTAGTGTTAGACAAGTTCAAGAAACGCTGGGTGAAAAACAAGTTTCTTTATTGACAGACTTCTCAGAGACTTTAATGTACAAATATATACCATGCATAGTATTTCTCAAATTTATTTGACTTTGAAGACTTGCATTTTGCAGAACACCCTGGAAGACACTGCTGTGATTTTGCAGATGAGGGTCCTGACCCCAACAAGGTTTGGTGACTTGCTAAGATCATACAAATAGTAGCAAAGCTGAGATGAGAGGCAGTTCCTCTGATTTTTAAATTGGTCCTCTTTCCATTATACCACATTGCTGGTATGCTGCTTCCTTCTTATTCCAAACCCTTTGTGGAGGGCAGACACAAAATTGATAGTACTGACCCACAGAAATTTGGACCTCCAGGACTTAGATCCCTCCTGTAACAATGACAAGATGATCTTTCTGGGAGTCTGTCAGCTGCTCTGTGGCCATGAAATTGACTGTGGGGGTGGGAAGGGTGCACAGGAGGAGGAGCTCCCTGGGATGCTTTAGGATGCTTAAAAGAAAAATGGATCTATGCCGAGGATAATTCCTGGAACAGATGTGAAACCAAATACTTCATATCACAATCCTGCCCCCGCCCTCTCTGAAAGGGAAATGAAATAGCAGGATTAACCTGCTCCTCATCAGATCATGCTTTGTTTCTTTCAAAAATCCCATGACCGGGGCAGATTCCATTTCCTGCTACTCCTCCTTCCTACAGCAAGAGGGGAGAGCCCAAGAGGGAGAGGCGGCTTTCCTTACGCTCTGTAAGCACCAGGAGCAGGGGCAGTGTGACAGTAACTCACATGCTACCAAGCGCTGATACCCCCACCCACCAATGTCCAGTGGATTTCTTTGTCCACACGCTATTAGGGAGTATTTTTTTGTAGATGTAATGAATGTCTTAGTATGCTAATAACTTCATCAATTTGGGAACAGGGAGACATCATGATGAGTTTTAATTCCAGGACTCTCTGAAAAAAGTACCTACAGACTGAAAAGTGACTCATTTTGTGGGCAGGAGGTGCATAAAATCCAGGATTTGTGAAAGAAATGAATGAAATTTTATTATTTTTTAAGGTTTTAAAAGATTTTTAAATTTTTAAAAAGCGATTTCTACACCTAACATGGGGCTTGAACTCACAATCCCGAGATCAAGAGTTGCGTGCTCTGCTCACTGAGCCAGCTGGGTACCCCAAGATGGATGAAATTTCAAATAAGTTATAACATCTTGACCAGGTAATGACAGAACAAAGCATACAGTGCATTAATACACATAACTGTCGTAAGGGCAGCTGTGCCATGCTTTAAAAGTGATTTAATAATCCAAATGCCAGAGCATAAACTCTTTTCTGAGAGCCAAAAAGTACTGGAGGTTTCTCACCGGCTGCACCTAGTAACGAGATGTTTCTCTCCCTGGAGACCCTTCCAGTGAGGCCAGAATCTCAGGGGGAGTCTGTAGAGGTTACCTCCTCTTCAGGCCAGGACTGACTGGCAAGGGGACTTAGCTGGAGAGCCCTGGTGCCCCATGGCAACAAACATCAAGAGCGCCCCGGCAAGTTGGGTCACTTGAGGTGTCTCTAAGAATCACCTTTCAAAGCCAAACCACTTGTTCGGTTGTATCACAAGTGGGCAGCATGACAGTGTGAAGGGAGGGGTGCCTGGGGACGGCAGAGTCAGGGAGATTAACAATGGGAGAGAAGCAATTGGTGGCACAGCTAGCCCCATTCTCAGCTGCTCTATTTTGGATTTGGAGCACGAGGTGAAGCTTAAGGCTTTTCTGAAACTATAGTTAAGGTCCTCCTGCTCTGTGCTGACTAAAGCAACAGAAATACTCTGGAGCCTGACACCTTTCCAAACAGGGAGAAAAGCCAGAAAGGCCAGGCCAGGGACAGCTGCTGCCACCCCCCCACCCCCACATCACCTTACTTGGAAACACAAAAGACCAGGGGCAGAGCTGGGCGCAGGCATCTTTCTACTTACAACCTTATGGTACACTCAGTCAAATATTTGCCAAATTAATGAGCTGGGGCATTAAATAAGTACTTACTAAAAATCTGGCCATCTAAGAAGCAAACACAATTTCACTGCTTACACTCCAGGCTTTTTTGTTGTTGTTGTTTTACTTTTTAGATATCAACTATTAACTTTTTTAAGATGAGATCTGAGATCTAATTTATACACTAATAAAATTTACCCACTTCAAGTGGTCTTTAGTGGAACCATCCCCGCAATCTCATTTTAGAACACTTTCATTACTCCAAAAAGAAACCCTGTGCCTATTGGTCCCCAAAGCACTTCCTCCCCACCCAGCCCCAGGCAACTACTGATCTACTTTCTGTCTCTGTGGATTTGCTTGTCTGGACATTTCACAGATAGAATCATTGAATATGTGGTCTTCTGTGACTGGCTCTACGTTTCTCTAAGTTCCATCCATGTTGTAGCCACTACTTCACTCTGCAAGAATATCTTCTTTGGAGGAATACCCAAATTCTTCACTCATTTTTAAAACAGGGTTGTCTTTTTATTGTTGACCTGTACAAAACCTGTACATATTCTAGAGTTAAGTCCCTTGCCAGATATATAATTTGCAAATATTTTCTTTTATTCTATAGGTTGTCTTTTTACTTTCTTGGTAGTACATTTTTTAAAAATTTATTTTTAAAATTTATTTTATTCAAATTCAATTAACATATAATGTATTATTAGTTTCAGAGTTAGTGTTCATGATTCATACTTTTTAAAAAAAATTTTTAAGTTCAATTTGCCAACATATAGTATAACACCCAGTGCTCATCCCATCAGGTGCCCTCCTTAATGCCCATCACTCAGTCACCCCATTCCCCCACCCACCACCCCTTCTGCAACCCTTTCATGATTCATCAGTTGTATGTAACACCCAGTGCTCATTACATAACATGCCCTCCTTAATGTCCATCATGCAGTTACCCCATCCCTCCCACCACCTCCCCTCCAGCAACCCTCAGTTTGTTTGCTATGGTTTGTCTCCCTCTCTGATTTTGTCTTGTTTTAATTTTCCTTCCGCTCCCCTATGATCCTCTGTTTTGTTTCTTAAATTCCATATATGAGTGAAATCATATAACTGTCTTTCTCTGACTGCCTTATTTGGTCTAGCATAATACTTTCTAGGTCCATCTTTGTTGTTGCAAATGGCAAGATTTCTTTTTTTTTGATGGCTGAATAATATTCCAACACACACACACACACACACACACACACACACACACACACACACCTTATTTATCCATCCACTGTCAATGGACATCTAGGCTCTTTCCACAGTTTGGCTATTGTGAACATTGCTGCTATAAACACTGGGGTACAGATGTTCCTTTGGATCACTGTATTTGTATCTTTCGGTAAATACCTAGTAGTGCAATTGCTGAGTTGTAGGGTAGCTCTATTTTTAGCTTTTTGAGGACCCCTCATACTATTTTCCAGAGTGGCTACACCAGCTTGCATTCCCATCAACAGTGGAAGAGGGTTCCCCTTTCTCTATATCCTCGCCAACATTTGTTGTTTCTTGACTTGTTAATTTTAGCCATTCTGACTTGTGTGAGGTGGTATCTCATTGTGTTTTGATTGTATTTTCCTGATGCCAAGTGATGCTGAGCAGTTTTTCATGTCTCTGCTGGTTATTTGGATGTCTTTTTTGGAGAAATGTCTATTCATGTTTTCTGCCCATTTCTTGACTGGATTATTTGTTCTTTAGGTGTTGAGTTTGTTAAGTTCTTTATAGATTTTGGATACTAGCCCTTTATATCTGATAAGGCATTTGCAAATATCTTCTCCTGTTCTGTAAGTTGTCTTTTAGTTAGTTTTGTCGCTTATTTCCTTTGCCGAACAAAAGGTTTTTATCTTGATAAAGTCCCACTAGTTCATTTTTCCCTTTGTTTCCCTTGCTTTTGGAGACATGTCTAGCGAGATGTGCTGCGGCTGAGGTCATAGAGGTTACCTGTGTTCTACTCTGGGATTCTGATAGATTCCTGTCTCACATTTAGGTCTTTTATCCATTTTGAGCTTATTTTTGTGTACAGCATAAGAAAATGATCCAGTTTCATTTTTCTGCATGTGGCTGTCCAATTTTCCCAGCACCATTTGTTGAAGAGATTATCTTTTTTCCATTGGATAGTCTTTCCTGCTTTGTCGAAGATTAGTTGACCATAGAGTTGTGAGTCCATTTCAGGGTTCTCTATTCTGTTCCATTGATCTATGTGTCTGTTTTTGTGCCAGTACCATGCTATCTTTATGATCACAGCTTTGCAATAGAGCTTGAAGTCCGGGATTGTAATGCCTTGGTGGCACTTTCTGAAGCAGACTATGTTTGAATTTTGATGAAGTCCAATCCATTTAGTTTTTGTTGCTTGTGCTTTTTGATGTCATATCAAAGAAACTGTTGCCTAATCCAAGGATGTGGATATTTACTCCTATGTTTCTTCCAGGAATTTTATAGTTTTAGCCCTTACACTGAGATCTTTTTTTTTTTTTTTAATCAATTTTGAGTTCATTTTTGTGTATGGTATGAGGAAGGAATCTCACTTCATTCTTTTGCACATGGATAGCCAACTTTTCCACTACCACCAGTCTCTTCAATCATAAGTTGAAAAGACCAATTTCTTCTCTTGGCACCTTTATGAAGGAGCAACTGGCCATACATGTGTGCATTTATTTCTGGACTCTCAGTTCCAGTCCATTGATCTGTCCTATGCCACGTTGTCTTGATTACTGTATTTGTATTTATAGCTTTGTATTTATTGTTAGTTTTACATCCTGTTTAAAATTCTCTGACTCATTACTACCATGTTCTAGCTATATTCTTTTTGGAGAATTTCAGCAAAGACTTGAAGCATAAGGAAATTTTTCTTTAAATGAAACAGAGTCATTAGTAACCTGGGTGTCTCAGTTTTTGAAGCCACTGTACCGTGAGCAAATCTTAGGAAGGCAACATACATGGAAAGAATTTAGTATTGTAATAAAGTTAAACTTACAACAAGGTTAACCTGAGTAATTTGGGTATACATAATCATTCTGCTACAGAACAATCAGGAGCAAACAGTGAATAGTTCATGCAAATGAATGTGTTCTACTGTAAATTTATACTATGCTTAGAGCAAATTTATCATTTTAATTAAGAAACACATTTATAGGGTTCTTCTTTTTCCTTATGGCTCATTTTTTTTCCCATCTTCCTCTCATGTCATGACATTTCTTCCAGGAAGACAGGGACTCTTGTGTGTTCCTGAAACCTCTGGGTATCAGGTACCCCAGCCCTCACATACTAAGAGCCAGCTCTAGGTAGACTAGGGTTAAGGAATGATGCTCCTCTTTGCAGAGTCAAGAAGCTGGTGGAGAAGGGCCACAGAAAGGTGATGGACTCAATTCAACAAGGGAGGAGACAATGGAAAGAAGACGTGTTGTGACAGAAACTGATGGGTTTCTCAACACCCTTTCTCCCCTTCTCTCTCAATAAGAGAAACTTAGGGAGGCAGTGTGCCCAGCCAAAAGACTACCTCTCCAGACTCATTTGTTGCTAGGAGAAGTGGGCCTGGGGTGGCCTGGCCAATGATGAATTCGTTAGAACTCCTGGGCTATTTTAAAGTGGGCAGGTTTAGCTGGCATCTGCCTTTTGCCCTTTTCCCCAACCCCTCTTCTTGCCTGGAACACAGACACAACGCCCGTGGGAACAGGAACCACCCCGTAACCAAAAAAATGAATGCCAATGCTTCAGGGTTGGTCGAGCAGGAGAGAGGAGCCTGGCTCCTGCATTACATCTCTGAAGAGCTGTGCTAACTGTGGACTTCCTGTCTCTGAACTTCTTGACGTGTAAGAAAAAAATAAATCCTTTACTTCTGTAAGCCACTAATTTTTCGAGTTTCTGTTACCTGCATGGAATGCTCTTCTGCCCCTCCCCTTTTCTCCCCCAGCCCTCCCACCTCCCACCACCAATCCCCTCTGCTGCACAGCTTCCTTGCTCCGTTCCCAACAGTCTCCTCTGTCAGTCAGCACTGCTGCCCCTCCAGAGGTGTCGTGGAAGGTGAGGGAAAGATCATCACCTTCCCAACCATCCTATCAGCGGGAGTGGAGGCATAAGCCCAGCTTGATCCTTATCCTCACCCTTCCCACGGTTGGCTCCATCCACACAGGAAATGTTAAATGGTTGGAGAAAGGCAAGCCCACCTTGCCTACATATGCTTCTACACCTCCAGGAATCCCGAGTGACCGGAGAGAACCACCAGACACTCGAGACAGAGTCAGGCTTGAGGGCCAGGCTACCAGCCACCCCACTCCCTTAGGAAAGGAAGCTGGGGAAATGAAATCATCTTGAGGGGCCTACCATTTTCATAGGACGAGGCAATTGAGTGAGTTCTGGAACTAAAGTTGTCTGGCTGTGGATTTCAGCTCCACTCTTGATTGTGTGGCTTGGACAAGACACTTTACTTCCCTCAGCCTTGGTTTGCTCATGTGCAAACTAGATAACAAAGCCATCTTTATAGGGTTGAAGAAGATGAGATGTGACAGGTCTGCAACGCTGAGCATAGCCCCTGGCATATAACATGAGCTTGATAAAACAAGGGCCATTGTTGCTGTTATTGTAGTGGTGAACAGCAAGGGCTTTGAGGTCACATGTGAGTCCAAACCCAGCCTCTCCATCCATCAGTTATGTGGACTGAAGCCTTAGTTTTCTCTGAGTGGGGAAGAGAACTGCTAACTCACTCAACCACAAATGCCTACAGCAGGCCTGCTCTACAGCAGGTTTTATGCTCCACTTGGGGCGTACGAAGGTGAGTAACATGGACCCAGTCTAGTGAGGAAGACAGACACTAATGGAAGATCACAAGGATCTGTAACAAATGCTACAAAGGAGCACCACCACAGGTCTCTGTGAAATGGGGACATGTCTTATCAGAGAAGCCAGAGAAAGCAAATGTACCCAAGGGCAGGAGCAGAGCATCAGAGGTGAAGCAGCATCTGCAGAAGCTCTGTGGACGCAGGGATTTTGGGGGACCTCGGACAAGGCCAGGACGGCTAGTGTGGAGAAAGCACGGATGGAAGTTGGTATGAGGTCAGGATGAAAGGTAGGCATGCCGTGTAAGACCTTTTATCTAGTTTTATCTTTATCTTAAGAGTAATGGTAAGCTTTTCTGAAGGGCTTTAAGTGATGGGTGTGTCAGAAATAGTTTGCATTTTGAAAAGTTCAGTTCATGGTGACATGGAGAACGGAAAGAAAGGGCAAGGATGTCAAGGGTTATGCTGTGAGAAGCTAGTACGGCAGGTCCAAATGAGAACGTTTGGTGACTCAGGCTTGACTCCTTGCAAGTAGGGAAACAGAATCCATGTTTTAAACTAGAGAGTTAAGTCAACAGCAGCTTTTGGATCTCTCTGAGCATCCTCTCAAATAAAGGCATGAATGCATAGGACTCACAGATCAACCAAAGCCTCAACCATGGGTAGGTCAAACTCCCTGAATTAGATGATAAAGCCTGATAAACTCTTTGGCTATATCAAGACCCCTTTGTTTTTAATTAGTACCTCTTTTCTGAAGGTTATATTCTACTTGGCAGACCTCCTTTCCTTGTTCTCTTATCTCCCTATCCTGACACCAAATGTCCTGAGAAGATGATGCTAAGAGATGAGTCAGTTTCCCTAGTACCAGGAATAGGAGTTGCTTGATGACGGACAAAACAAGAAAATGGTCTTTGTCCCTTTCATCCATTAGATCCTTATAAACTCCATATCTTTTCTCATAAATGTAATTGATTCTAGGAGGATGCAGATGAGTAAGAAATGGGGGCAGCCCCGGTGGCGCAGCAGTTTAGTGCTGCCTGCAGCCTGGGGTGTGATCCTGGAGTCTTGGATTCAAGTCCCACATCGGGCTCCTGGCATGGGGCCCGTTTCTCCCTCTGCCTGTGTCTCTGCCTTTCTCTCTCTCTCTCTTTCTCTCTCTGTCTCTATGAATAAATAAATAAATAAATAAATAAATAAATAAATAAATAAATAAAATATTAAAAAAAAAAAAAAGAAATGGCTTCAGGACTATTTATACCTGGAACCTTGTGGTAGTCATGGTATTTCTGGATTCAGGCCAAACCTGAAGAGAACTATGGATTCCCCAACAACAGCAAAGATTAGGTCTCAAGGTTGAAGCACAATATTCACTTAACCCAATGTATATATGGCCAGTGTCAGCTAGGAAGGACATTGACAATGTTTTGCAAGAGTCCTATAACCTAGGACTATTTAGAGTAGAGACCCAGATTGGTACCAGCCTGGGAACTCCTTGTTACTAGTCTACAATGAGACAAACTTAGAATTAGAAAGTAGGTGGTGAAAACCTGTTACAGAAAATGGCCAGCAGTGTTATTATACCTGGTGAATCTAATAATAATGAATTTGAGCTTGTGTGTTAGATGTCTTCTTTTCTTATTTAGTTTCTCTAGTCATTTATTTTTAGTGTATTTTACAAAAGTACCAGTCCACGCAGGCCTGAAAAGGAAATAACTAGCGCTCCAATACCAATCGTTTGAAAAGCACTACGGTAGCCAGCTGAAAATTTCCTGATTCTTTCCTCACCGATATGATTGACAACATGGAAATTTTACTCATTAATACAGAGGACTAGAGATAAGCCTGAATGGACTCTCAGCCATGGAAACATGAGTTTTAACTCTCAAGGGAATGTCCTTTTCCCAGGCAGCCCGTATCATGACAGATCAACGTAAAGTACATACAAAGCAGTATCCCAGCTACCTCACAACTCATGGCTCTGACAGGCTGGCTTTACACTGCCTGTGGCACCACTGAAGCCTTCCTTGTCACTGTGCCACAGCTCAACTTCTCCCATTGTCCAATCCTGTTTCCTTTCATTCCCTTCCCTTCTATGGGAATTGATCCCAGGAGCATCCCTTCATAAACCTCCTGCACCCTAATCTCCATCTTAGAGTTTGCTTTCTAAGGGAACCTAGCTTTTGATATTGTTTAACAACAATATGACCACAAAGATCATAATGGAAACTAAAGATATCATGTGCTTTGAACTGTGACAAATAGTAAGAACTACCATTTACTGAGTACCTATCATGTGCCAAACACTGTACTAGGTGTATTATATATATAATCCAGTCTTTTTTAAAATTAAGGTAAAATATACATAACATAAATGAGATTGAGTCAGTAATCAAAATCCTTCCAACATACAGAAGTCTAGGACTAGGCAGATTCACTGGTGAGTTCTACTAAACATTTAAAGAATTAATACCAATCTTTCCTAAATGTAGAAGAGGAGGGAACACTTCCAAAGTCATTTTACGAGGCCAACATTACCCTGATACCAAAACCAAATGAAGACACCACAAGATAAGAAAACTTTACACCAGTATCTCTGATTAATGTAGATGCAAAAATCCTCAACAAAATAGTAGCAAACAGAATTCGGCAACGCAGTACAAGGATCATACACCATGGTCAGGTGGGATTTATTCCATGCATGCAACGATGGTGTAACAACATCTGCAAATCAATCAATGTGACACATCAGCATTAACAAAATGGAGGCTACAAATTATATGATCATCTCAATTGATGCAATAAAAAGCATTTGATAAAATTCACCATACATTTATCATAAAAGGAGTCAACAAAGTGGGTAGAGATGGAACATACTTCAACACAATAAAGGCCATATATGACAAGCCTACAGCTGACATCATACTCAATAGAAAAAACGTGACGGCTTGTATTCAATAAGGTATTAGAAGTCCTAGATGAGACCCATACACAAGAAATAAAAGGCATCCAAATCAGGAAAGAAGTCTCAATTAGTAGATGATATATTATATAGAGAGAACCCTGAGGACTCCATAAAAAAACTGTTAAAACTAATAAACGAATTCAGTAAAGTTTAATCTGTTACATTTCTATACAGTAACAATAAGCTATCAGAAAGAGAAATTAATAACTGCATTTACAATTATACCAAAGAGAAAAAAATACCTAGGAATAAATTTAACCAAGAAGGTAAAAGATCCGTACACTGAACATACTGTAAGACATTCATGAAAGAAACTGAAGAAGACATAAATAAATGGAAAACATTCCACACTCATGGGATTGGAAGAATCAATATTGTTAAAATGTCCATACTACCCAAAGCAATCTACAGATTCAATGCAGTCCCTGTCAAAATTCCAATGGCATTTTTCACAGACATAAACAAACAATCCTAAAGTTTGTATAGAATGACAAAAGACCCCAAAGAGCCAAAGCTATCTTGACCAAGAAGAATAAAGCTGGAGGCATTATGCTTCCTGATTTCAAACTCATATAAACTCAGTAATAAAAACAAACAATCCAATGAAAAATGGTAGAAGAGGGGTGCCTGGGTGGCTCAGTAATTAAGTGTCTGGCTCTTGATCTCAGCTCAAGTCTTGAATTTGGGCTTATGGAGTTTAAACCCCACACTGGGCTCCATGCTGGACATGGAGCCTACTTAAACTAAAAAAGGCAGAAGAACCAAATACACATTTTTCTGAAGAAGATATGCAAACGGCCAACAGGTATAGGTAAAGATGCTCAACATTCCTAATTGCCAGGGAACTGCAAATCAAAATCATATGGAGATGCCACCTCATACCTGTTAGAATGGCTATTATAAAAAAAAAAACAAGAAGTAACAAGTGTTGCACTGTTGATGGAAATGTAAAATGGTGTGGCCACTATGTAAAACACTATGGTGGTTCCTCAAAATATAACTTTCATATGATCTAGTCCACTGCTGGCTATTTTTTAAGTTTTTAGAAAACCCCATACTATGGCACTGAATATGAAACAAAAGTAGGGAAGGAGGTAGGAGTTAATGGTTGAGAGAACTTCTTTTGCTTTTGAGAGCACTGTACAATATAAATAAAGTATTACATGACTCCAGAGCCATGAGGATACATCTTATGCTACACATAATAGTAGGTGGATACCTAAGACTAAAGTGTGGTGACCAGTTCTAGGTATTACACAATTCAGGAAAAGCCTAAAAAATTCATAGAGAATTCAGAAAGGAATAAAAAAAGACAGGTGTTCAAAAACAAAATCTGATCTGTGTTATAAGGTCAGAGAGCTCCGATCCGTTGGTATAGAAGGACAAAAGCTGAAGGAAGATGTTTTTTTCAAATAAATTAAACCTCATTTTAACTTTGTTCCCTTAAAGTGAATCCTTGGATGTGGTCTAAAGGAGAACATCTTTATACTGAATTCTGCTTCACAGCAGGTAAGTTCATAGTAAGGTTACGAATGTGTATAAGAAGTTATAATCTGAAGGCTAGTGAGCAGTCATTCTCCGTTTTAGAGGAAGTCGTTTTATAATATGGCATGAAATAGGCCAGAAATACTGTACTAGGTAATTTATAAGGAAGGTTATATTGATTTTTAAGATTGTTTAATAATAAAATGCATTATTTATGAAATCTTTAATGTTAAGGCATTTTAACTTGAGGTTAAGCATTGTACTTGAAGCCAGGAGGACAGAGAGAATAGATTTTTTTTTTAAGAAAAATTTTAAGCGTTTTGTGTTCTTTTCTTTAGGGCTGATATTACAAGGCAATGAAGCATTTGGAGTGTTGTTAGGGATTCCAGAAACATACGGAACTTAATCCCACCCTCATAGAATTATGGTCTTATTGGAGACAATTTACCCAAGGAGTAAGTAGGACGAAAGATGACAAAAATACAACGAAGTGCCAAATTTTGTGACATAAATTGTAAGCAGCTCTAGGGATTTAAAAAAATGGCAAGATAAATTTAATTATATAAATATAGATTACTGGACAAGTTAAAACTTAACTGGATCTTTAGTGGATAAGAAAGATTTATATATGTGGACAGGGCTTCCAAGTGTTGGCTGAAATATGAAAATTCACTCATTCATCCAATCAGTTTTTTGAGTCCCTACTATGGCCTGGGCACTGTGCTAGGCCCCAGGGTTCCAAAGTCAACTGAGATCTCCTCCTTGCCCTCCAGGCAAGGGAATGGGGGAATGGGCAAGTAATCCAGAAAGATCCTACAGTGTTGTAAATGCCACAGTAGATAGAAGTAAGCACAGTCAAAAAGCACCTCAATCATATTGGGGATGGGAATGGGTTTGGGTTAGGAAGGAGAAAGGACAAATAGGAATTAGTCACATTGCAGGGAAGCAGGCAAGAGGAGGCAGATGGCGCCTACGCAGAGGGACCTAAATATGAAGAAAGGGACGGAGAACGAACATGCCATATGATGGATGAGAACAGTGCTTGGCTCTGCAGTTTTCACGAGACGTTTCCTCTGCCACCTGCTTTGCAAAGCACATCTGCGCATCTTCAACGAGCCATGCGGAAGACTAGGCGTCTGCATCCTTGCCGAAGAGCACAACTAGCTCTTACAGAGCAATTGACAGAAAGAGGTTATAAGGAGGATTGTCTAAGACACATGCGATCTATCCAATCCTCTTCATAATCACTATCCTACCCTTGGATGATGTTGGACCACAAAGAGACTCAGACTATAATGGTTTGGTCCCTCACAAAACTGTCTTTACTGACTTGCACTGACACATTTTGCCTTCATGTAGCTCACACTGAGAAGTAGCCTCATGAAACACGGTGCTGTGTTGTGAGAGTACTGTTACTTCATTCGGTGTCCTCTCTAAATTTCACATGCTGAAATATTTCTTTTAGAATAAGAGCTAGGAAAAGGCTGAATTTTCCTCTAGAGTATGGCTTCCTTTCTGAAAATGAGAACTATATACCCTGATGTATATCATGTTTCCCTTTTTGTCTTGACTGTTACAGAGGACTCAGAACCAAATTTAACCTTGATTATTGTAATTTTATTTGGTCTTATATTTGAAAAATTTGAAATCTCTTGACTTTTGGCCTTGATTTTCGCTTTATTATTTTACTGCGTGTGGTTTTATATTTTAAGACTTTATGCTAGTGGTGAAAAATATGTTGTACCTGCTACCTGAAGAAAATTGCCAGAAACGCCTAACTTGGCAGCTCTGTATCATGTAATCATGCAATCCTGGTAGCAGGCTGGCATTTGTCTGCAAGGTAGCAGCTGCCACCTTTAGTTCTGCACACCAGTGGCACTTTGTCGGATGAATGAATGCCAAGTATTCTAATTCTGTCTTCTGAAAGCTGAATGTAAGAAGTGGAGAGAGAAATCATGCTGAGAGGTGGGGTCCTGAGTATGGTGGGGTCGCTAATCCAGAGGACAGTGGTAGCCAGCCACTGACCTGGGCACAGGGATGGACTAACAGACTTGCTTTGAGCCACTGAGTAGGCACTGCTAATTGTCCCAAATATGGCTGTGGGTTTTTATGACGTCTGGCCCCCGAAACTGTTCCCTATGCTTATGGTACACGAACTTTCCTTAACAGAGGTAAACTTAGGCTGTCTCTCTTTTGATAATCAAAAGACTATTGAGACAGCTCAACTCCTCTGCATGAAAGAGGAAGGAGTAAGAATACGTACTTACACATGACAGCAATTTATCTCAGAAAACAGCAGCAAGGATGGCTAAACATGGAAGGCCTGCAAGGAGTTGTATTTCTAAAAAAGAGCTCCGGTTTTCAAGATGCCCTGTTCCAATATCTGATTAACTAGAAACAACTAATTACCTAATGCATTTTGCAGCTCAGCCACAATAAATGAAAACACATACACACACACACACACGCCAACCTCAAATTCTAAAACATCTTCATTTGGGTTCATCCCATGACCAAACAAACGTGTCTTAATTTCCCTAGGAAGCAAATGAGAAGTGAATGGAAAGGGGGGCGGTGCGGAAACCTCAGTCACTTTTCAGTCCAATTGAACATAAAAAGAATAGTTTTTCTAGCTGATAACCATAAACAAATAAATAACAGTAAAATTGCAACTTCTAACCAGTCGACGACCTTCCAATTCACCTCGTCATCTTACAATTAGGTTGGTTTTCCAAGTTATATCCTCCTTTTATACTGGGGATACACACTACATTTTATCACTAGAGCTAAAGGGACATTCTGCGCATTCAAGCTGTTCCTCTCTGGTATCACATAACTACTTAACCTGGATTTAGGTTTCTAGGGAAGAGGGCTCCTGATACCTGTGGAAATCCTGAATGGAGATACTTGCATGTTTGAAAGAGGAGTATACAAAGAAGTATAAGAGGCTACTGTTTTACGTCTACTAGTGATGCTCTTCATTTTGATGACAAGAGTTCGAGTCTTTTTCTTTATAATTATAATTTGAAAGAATACATGTCAATGTCAATCATGCCAATGGAGCATTATACTTCCAGTCACCCTTCTCAATGCCCTACGGTTACCCGCCCACACACTTTGCAGCCCAGTAAACTCTATAGACCAGGCAAGCAGAGTTGTAAATATTTCCAGGCACAAAGCTTGCTTTTTCCAAAGACAGGCATGGCTTAGCATGCCATTTTCTTTCTTTAGAACTTTCAGGAGCAATTATGACCTGAGGATATAAGGATGGTAAAGCAAAGGTATGTGCCTATAACAAGCATTTCTTTGAAACCAGCAGCAAGATGTGTGGGTTCATGGGATGGATAACCACAGAGTAAAGATTGATAACTTGAGTGATAAGTATAGGAACTCACAAAGTAAGGCAATGTTATGCTGGTTACCTGCCCAGTTCAGGAATACAAGAACAAACAGGATCCTTTTCCACCCAAAGTGAATGGATATTACATGGGACAAGACGAATCTGCTACAAGCTGCAGTGGTAAGCACAAGTCTAACAACTTAGGGTGCCAAACATTTTTTCCAGCCAGTGTGTGTGCTTCTGTAACATAAATGTAATTTGAGAAAGGGGCCACCTCACTTTCCATGTCTCTTTATAACAAAGTAGTAATTGTTAACAATTGAAGAATCATCACTCCTCTCTTGGGAGTTTGCCAGCTTAGCAAGAGACAATATCGTTTTCTGATGCTATCTCTCTCAGTGGTCCACATCTTAATCCATTTCAGAAACAGAGTTCCCTCATTTTCTTTAAGGCAAATAAACCCCCTTTGGGTGGGATCTTAGAAGTATCCCCCCTACTTCCTCCAAACCAAAAGCCAGATTGGTCCCTCCCCGACTTCCAACCAGGTTGTTCTGTTATGCTTGAGTTTTGTTTCTGAATGTAGAAACAGTTACCAAATGAAAAGAAAGAGGCCTCAGGACAGGAAAGCATGAAATTTCAATGGCTGACAGCCAGGCGATTTGGCCATGTAGAGAGGCATCCACATCCTTCTTGAGCTGCTGCAACCAGTCTGAGGCTAGCAGCACTGCACATACTGCTAAAACATCACTCATAGAATACAGCCAATAATGAAGTGAGTGCTGTGACCAGTTGCTTAGAACTTGGTGATATAAACCTAATTGATTCAGATTTTTTTTCTGGGTCCTTGAACTACAACATTAACGATACTCTATCTCTGTGTGTTCTAAGAATGTATGAGTTGGGTATGGTGTGGTCAAGTCAGTGTGGCTATGGAAGACAAGGCTCGGCAGCAAGAAGCTTATTATACTCAGGGTCCCGGAGAGAGGGTCACTACTTGCCTCACAGGGGAAAACACCAGTGTAGTCAGGAGGCAGAAGACAGGAGCGAGGAGAAAGTCTAGGCCAGAGCCTTATTTGGGATATCTCCAGAAAAGGCAAGGCAGGGTAGGGTAAACAGCTTAAGACTGGCTAGTTTTAATGATTCTGGTGGGCTTTGGCCTATAGCAGTGGTCTCTAGCTACCTGGTACCTGGCCCTGAAGTGACCTGGGTCAAGGAAAATGTGGGGTTTCCATGTGAGAGTTAGAGAAGGAGGTGGTTGGGACTATAATCTTGGTATTAGTTGGTTTGTTTGAAGGACATTAGCTGGCCTTGGGAAAGGGAGTCTCTCCCTGGCTCAGTGAGGCCCCAAATGCGAAACCATCAAGAATACAGAAACCATAGTTAAAGGGCTCTGTGGTGAAGAGATGCCAAACAGACAATACGGAATCTAAGAAGACACAAAATGTGCATGAATTTAAATACAACCCTTGCCTGAGGTGGCTCGTTCTTTGACAAGGACACCTGATGTTTTCTCAGTCTTAGAGAACACGCTATGCAAACACACTTCAGTCTTCTCATCTCCTGTCTGCCTCCTTAGACCCATATATGAAGAGGTTCTAGGACTGTTATAGCTGGTGATAACATTCCTTTGTGACTGTGGCTGAAGGGACCTCTGCCCACGCAGCGTTTCTGCCTACACCGCATTCCCAAAGAGGAGAAAGCAAGCATCCTCATGATGGGCTATGGACTCTGGCATTCTGCCGTTTTACTTTGTCAATGACCTATTTCTCCTGTTCGGGGAGAGGCAGCCCATGGCCATCTGCCATCTGCCAGGCTGGTGGGCCCAGCTCTGGAGCCGCCCAGCAGTTGCCTGGCACCATGGGAGGCTGGTCTTCTGAGGCCCTCTGACGCACTCTGTATTCTGAGTCCATACGTACTTGGCATGATGTCTCACGGCCTCAGCGAACCACAAAGCATGGCATCATGCTTACGTGTATCTCAGGCTCAGCAAGGCTATGTATGCAACAGGTTTCAGTGTTGAAAGATGGGCTCTTTCCCAAGGCTTCTTTGCTGATGATCCTATTTTGCCATGTAATGTTCTGGGTGGATTTTAAGGGATACTAATGAGATAGGTTTAAGGCAAGTGATATTACAACTGTGGCAGGTCCAAGTCTCACAGTCCTGGAAACTGATGGACATTAGTACTTCTTGGCAGGCCATCGGTTTAGTTTGGAGCTTGGTGTCACATTCATTCTTCTGGCTGCCAGTCTCCTCAAGGAAATATTGACCTTCTCACTTTAGTTTTCAATATTTTATTAGTTGCTCATCATTGGATAGGCTGCTTCGTATCAGAATTAAAGACCCACTGGTGAAGTATCACCAATAGAATTCTGGCTATCTTCAGTTCCTCTGGTACATTCTGGTAGATGACCAAGCCATGGATTTGGTGTTCCCTTCTCTCCTCTCATTCCTTTTTGGAAAGAGTTTAGATGGGCTGGGGAAAGATATTTGAAGCTTTCTGATCCAATGTAAATGAGTCCTGCAGTGGGTAAATAATTTTCCTCCCTTCTTTGCTCTCCTGGGGTATTTTGATGAATAATGCTTCTCAAGTAAGTTTACCAGTATTCCCCTAGAGGTAAGAAGGGTAGTAAGCTCATAGCAGGTGTGCCATTAATGCTTTAGTGTGTATGGTAGAGCAAAGAGGAAAGGAATCATCAAAACCTTGTGGTTTCATAGAATTTTCTGGAGAATTTTAAGGCCACAGCTGGGAACAAAATACTGTGGGGCAGCACTGGTGGTGTGGGTACAGCTTCACAAGATCAAGTCAGGCCATCCCTTCAATGTTGGAGATTTTTATGGATGAGCAGTAGACTGGTGTGTAATTTACAGTTTGTTTTGCTGCGAATTATAGCATATGCTTATCTTAACTCAGAAAAAAAAGCATAATTAATTAATAGACCTCACCAAAAAAACCTTTTCTAAAAATTTCATCCCTTCCTGCCTCTCATTATCTGGAGGTCCAGTTCACAAACTATGCAACTCTAAAAGTCTTCTTTAATAATCAGTATTTTTAACAATATTCATTCTCTTTAGAGGCTATTCCAATTTGACCTTCAAATATCATGTCCTCTGATGTATTGTTACACTTTACCTGTGATAACTTAATTATGGCTTTAGTTTCTTCCTTTGATTGGCTTTAACATCTCCGTATTTTAAACAAAAGCCTCCACAATGATAAGGAAATTTCTTACTGCCACAGCGCCACCTACTGGTACGCCATTACAGAGGCAAGCTAGCGGTAGCTTTGACCCACAGTTTGGAGCCCTTCTGAGCTCTGGTTTTATAAAATGCCAATTTCTTTGTCATTTTGAGAAACTATCACTTCTCTTGATAGCTATTAAGCCTCTTGCTGTGATATAAAGTCAGCAAGTTATAATAAAAAATATGCTTTTATTCTTACTGTTACCTTAAATTGGCCCTGACTTCACCGACTTTGATTTTCTCTGTCCTATTACTGTAGCAAGGGCTCCAGATTGTGTGGGCAAGGGTTTGGATCTGGCGAAAATAACTTGGGGAGCTTCCAAAGATCCTGAAAAATGTAAAAAACAAAAACAAACAAACAAAAAAAAAAACCCCTACTTAACACTTTATTTCATCTTGGTGAAAGGACAAGAGGTCAAATCTAAAACTAGGTTTTAGGCTAGGACAACAACCAGAGAGAATGGCAAAGGGACACCGGCCTGGAAAACTGCCCAGGATATAGCATTAGGTGGCAGGCGACAGAAGGAATCAAAGAAGGAAAGAGAAGACTGAGATATACATTGAACATAAAGAAAGGAGAAAATTAACAGCTATGTGTATTCCAAGAAAATGAGTAAATTATAAAACAAGAACAAAAACAAAACTATGTTTTAGGGGATCATCGTTTGCCCAGATGCTGCCACGGCAATTTCTGCCAAATACCCAACCTGTGCCCTTTGTTTTCTAATACCGTATGGGTGGGTAATCAACCCAAATTCTTACCCTTCTAGTTTTGGGGAAAGAAAAGAACATTGTGGGAGCAATAAAGGATATAAGCCACCAGGGAAAGCATCTCACGGGCTTTACTTATTTTCATTATTAATCTATTATACTTCAGATACATCCAGGATCTATAACAGCTATATAACGCTTGGCAAAAATAATAAGAATTTAATAATAAAAATAGGTCATTCCGTTGAGAAGTGCCAGGCAAATAAGTTTGCTTGAAAGTTAAAGTGGGGGTGCCTGGATGGCTCAGCTGGTTAAGCATCTGCCTTTGATTCAGGTAATGATCCCAAAGTCTTGGGATTGATTCCTGCATTGGGCTCCCTGCTCTGCGGAGAGTCTGCCTCACTCTCTCTCTGTGTCTTTCATAAATAAATAAATAAAATCTTTTTTAAAAAAGTGAAAGTGACTTCTAGATCCTTAGAACTTATGCTCCACTGGGTTTACTCTGTATTAAAATAAGTTGCTGTCTCTTGTCTCACTGGGGGACAGTGAAGTGGGCAGCCAGAGTCTTGATGATGTGCTGTTAACCCAACCACATTGAAAGAAAGAGGATAAAGCTAAAGTGTGTTTTACCAAGGCCCCAAATAGCCAATATTTAACAAGGACATTGTTTCTCACTTCTTGTAAATGAAATCCAGCATCGGTGTTCAAAAGGCAGTAAGAATCCTTCCACCAACTACAGACCCACAAGAGCTTTAAACAACAACAAATTGGGCTGGGGGCAGGGGGCAGGGGGCAGGCAGAGGCGGGGCTCCAGGACAGAAAAGATGTAGGAAGAAGCGAAAGCCAGGGATGAGGGCAGCTGGGATGGCTTCAGACCCTCTAAGAGTGGGGGTTTACACTACAAAGTCAGCATGAGAGAAATGCCAGTTATCTAATCTGTGGCTCTCTGCTATTTTAGTTCACCATCGCCACTTCAGAACTCAAGAACGCCATAGTTATAAAGAACGAAGGCCAATGGCTTTGGCTTTGAGCCAAAGGCCCTCACGCTAGCTTCCCTCTCAAGTTTCCAAATTTGCTGACTCTACACCTTCCCTTCCATAGCAAACTCTGAATGTTTAGTTTGAAGTAGGGAAGTCAAGGAAAAAGTAACGTTCGTGGTGCATTCCAGGCCTTCTGCTGGCAGCTTTCACATTCACTACCTCATTTAATGTTCATAATGAGAAGAACAAGGTCGCTAGGTCACCATCAGTGGGAAAGGATTCGGAGTTGTTTTTCAACAATGTGCTGGGATGAACCAGTATCTCATTCAGGCGCCTGATGAACAAAGTCATACAGCTTTAAGGCCTGGTTGGCTAGACTTATAGAGGGTCAAGGGGCCAGGAAACAGACTTTCGCTATATTCATGCACTCAATAATACCATGTTTAACCAACTGAGTTAACTGGACCAGACAGGGGCTAAATACCTTTCAAAGTCAGCCTAGCGATTCCTGTAGAGGAACAAATGTCCCATCTCGGAGAGACACATAAACTTTGACTTATTATGAGGGTTGTTCTCCCTTCTTGTGGGTTTAAAGAAAAAATGTTTCTAATAGCAACCCACCCTCCTCTTTGTAGGACACCCTTCTGAACCCCTAGAATAACACCTTTAAATCTATGTGTCATACAGAAAAATACATGATGATTTATAGTTGAAACACTGATGTGCCAGGTACTCACTAGCTGTATAAATAACTCTAACAGGGTTAGTTACTATTGTATGGCTAAGGCAAAATGTTTATTGGGAAGTATGGGAAATGCCTGAGACTCACTATACCATGTTCATCAGTGTTTCTTTAACTGAGGATCAGGAACACTAGGGAAGGCACAGAATAGGAACAAATTCAAGGCACTTTAGAGGGCCAGAGTCATTGGAGACAAAAGCAGTAAACAGCAGGCTACCTAAACAAGGTGGAAAGAGTAATACACTTGTCTGACGTAGAAACAGGGAAAAGGTAGGTATTAAAATCCAGGGAGACATACAACTTCTCTTTGCTCTGTGGTTTTATGCTGCTACTGAATTCATTACCCCTGTTACAAAATCTCTAACCTATAACTTCAGTCAATAAATATTAATTCATGATTGAGATGCTGAGAGTATGAGCCACCTGACCCCTCCAATTTCCAACTTCTTGAGCCAAAGTGCATGCAGAGAGTTCAATTCTGTACTTAATACATCAGTTTGACATGCAAATGCAGTAGGCAGATTTCCTGCATCTCCTGTGTTTTGCAACTCTCTCTAGCTGCAGCAATTTGCTGGATAGAGATATTCAGCTGTATATAGTGTGAAATTCTCCCAGCCACCCATTTCTAGGCTATAACAGTTCCAGGGGGAAATTTTACTTCCTTAAAAATAACTACCATATTCTAGTAATTCTTTTTGGGGGGAAGGGAGGAGCAAATAGATACCCATCAAATAGTTTTTGAATTCAGGTTCTAAGATCTTAAGCAGAATACAAAATCTTTATACTCTTACATTATTACCTGACCTGGGTATAGGTAGAAAGCCTTTCTCTCTATATTGCATCCTTTAATTCCATAGTAAGCCTATGAGAGATGTATAACTATCTCCATGACACAGTCTAACCAGGCTTTTGGTGGTCTTATAATTATTTTAAGGTATACTATGTCACACACATACCCTTCACACCTAGGCCCTATAGACTCCTTGATGGTTCTCCTTCTTGTACTCAGGACCAAGTTCCCTGCATGGTGCCTCTATAACCTGTTCTCTCACTGCTCCCTGGCTCATGCTCCAGTCCCTGGTCACAGTGACACAAGGGCTCCCAAAACACGGTGCATTTTCACCCCGCTATCCACTCTACCACCCCATTTCCACATGCCTTGTTCCTTCTTCCTGGAACTCCCTCGGCCCATGCCTCTCTTCTCCTGGTGTGGACTTGTCAACGTTCAACCCTCTGCTTAGATGTTTCTTCCTCCAGAAAACCCTCTCTAATAATGAAAGAGCTCAGGCCAAGCCGCTGGGATGCAAATACTGCCGCAGTATTAACTAGCTGTGGGATTTTGGATACATTTTATAATCTGTGCCTGTCTTTCTGCAGCTGTAAAATGGGGAACACGGTCCAGTTCATATGCCTGTTTTGTGAACAAATGTGTTATCACAGGTAAAGCATTCAGAACTGTGCCTGACACACCAGATATTTAGCTGATGCTCTCTACGGTTATTCTACACATCCCCAGTACCTGGTAGTTACCCACCCTGTACCCACTCCCTGTGGACTCTTCTTTCTGCCTGAGTTTGTAAATTCTTGGACAGGGGCACTGCTAGGTACACCCTGTATGCCCCTTTATGGCCAGCATTTCACTTTCTCTATGGTAGGAACTCAAGAAAAAATATTTATTAAAGTGAATCCAAGTGATTTTCTTTTAATCTTCTGATTACTTATTAGTTCATTTTTACAAATCAGTACTCATAGAAAACCCTCCCTGGACCAATGCTTCCTGACTTATACATGGGTACCTAAACTGACCCTAGTACGCAGCTGGCAATAGACCAGCAAGGCCACTATATGAGCATGACAGGACTTCAATCAAAGGCCGGAGCTTTGCTGTGCTGAGGGAGTTAGTAAGAGATACGACACGTGGGGGTACTAGATGAACAGTGAAACACCAGTCAAATACAGACACTTTTACTAAATGCTGCAAATCCAATTACACTCTCCCAGACTGAGAAATGTAATCCACCCCGAACTAGTTCTGGAAAACCATCCCATCCTCAAGTGCCCATCTGCCAATGCTTCAAAAGCCTGGATGCTTCTTCATTCTGTGAACTGCATGTTTCTTCGGACACAGAAGAGAGAATATGCCCAGGCCAGCACCCTCCCTGTCCTCCCGACTGCAGAAGAGCTGGTGTGCCCACTAACCTGTGGAACTGGTGATGGGCATGAAGGCTGCGGAGTTAAGGCTGCTCTGGAGACCATTCAGCTGCCCGTCTGCAGAGGACCCTCTGAAACACAAGCAGCTTGGTTAGAGTGGCAGATGAAAGGGGAAGTCAAATGCAGGCCCTCCCACGGCTCTGCCTCTTGCTCCTGGTGTTCTTTCTCAGGTGCCACAACTATGAGTCTACTGCATTTGGTGGGTAGAGCCAGGAATGGTGCTAAATATTTCCTACAGTGCACTGGAAGGTGTCCTCAAACAAATTTTCGAGCCCAAGATGTCAATAGTGCTGAGGTTGAGAAACCATTGCATAGAGGCATCTTCCCTCATGCCAACTCTGACAAGAGATGGGACAGAGTATACTGGATGCTTTGGCATATACTCTCCAACCACGTGTTTTAGAAATTCTATGACTGGGCTTACAGGACATGCCAGGTCTCCCTATTACAGGCTCTTACAGATTTATATTTCTTTCATTGCATTTACCTGAATTATAAGAGAGTGTGCAACTGGTTGCTTAATACCCATCATCCTTGCTAAAAAGCTCCATAAAGACTGAGATCGTATCAGCCTTCTTCACTGTTGTGTCCATAGGTCCTGATATTGCATTTTGCACACATTAGGCATTTAATAAATATTTTAAAAAACAATCTTGTCTATTGCCCCGTAAATACACATTACTTGTTGGACTCATCTACCTTGACTTCAGTTGATGTGTGAAAATTATACCTTGGAAGATTAAAATTTTCATATGCTCAGTTCTTTATCTGTTGAGCAGCATCCAGCCTGACCTTTGAAACCCTTCTCCTAGCACTATTTTTCCATTTATTCATCCATGCAAAAAATACTTAAGTATCACCTGTGCTTGGTACTAGCAAGGACGTAGACATTAGACAAATACATGAGGTACAAACTACGTGATAAATGCTAAGGAGAAAAAGCACAAGGCATTTTAAGAGAATGAAAACAAGGGAACCTGACTGAGATGGTGATGAGAGTGGTCAAGGATGGTCTTTCTGGAAAAATCATATTTCAGCTACATCATGAAGTTATGAGAAGTAGGTATTGGCCAAGAGTAGGAAACAGGTAAGAGCTTTTTCAAGGAGAAGAAATAGCATTATATATATGATATATATGGATCATATATAATGAATCTGAGACAGAAAAGTGGTTAGAATGTCCTAGGAGCCCTTAAAGAACAGCAAGGTGGAGGGGGAGTCAAGCAGTGTTTGCCAAATGTCCTTGACAGGAACCACCTGGGATCACTTATTAATCATACAGCTTTCCAGGCCCTTCCCTTGGAGATTCTGACTCAGTGGGTCTGGGATAAAGCCTGAGAACTGAGGCTTTTTATAGCTCCCCAGGCGTCTAAGCGATTTCTATCGCCAGAGAAGTGAGGAAAACATTGACTAGTGGGTAAGGGGAAGGTGGGAGGAAGAGCACTCAGAGATTCTGGCAGACGCTTAGGTGCCATGCCCCTTGAGAACATACTCCAGCAGTGATGCAAAGACCACAGTGTCTTGTACCCTTCCCCTCTAGCAAGCTGCAGTCCTGGCCCTACCCACTCCTTTCCACTTTCACTTGGAGGACAAGGGAACTGTAGAGACAAAAAGGAGAGAAAGGAACAGAGGGCTTCTCCCTTTTCCTATGAGCCTCAGCCTCGGACAGCTACATTAGAAATGCTTATGCATTTTATTTCAGCCCTTTATGGACCCAAAGAACTACCCAAAGCATCTGCAGCTAATACTGACTCTTCTAGGTATAAGGGAAAAAAGGAAAAGTTCTGGAGCCTAGGATGGGCTCTTTCCTCTACAGAAGTTAAAAACCATTCAGAAAAACAAAACCCAAACCAAAAACTTTAGGGCCCCTTGCATGCTTTGGTGGCAGCTGAGGCAAGAAAAGCGACAGGGCTGGTCTCGGTCTCAGAGAGGAAGCCCTGAGAGTTAAACAGTAAAAGGAAGCAGACAGGCAAAGTACTGGTGTCAGTAGAAGAAATG
This sequence comes from Vulpes vulpes, assembly GCF_048418805.1. Lineage (NCBI taxonomy): Eukaryota > Metazoa > Chordata > Mammalia > Carnivora > Canidae > Vulpes > Vulpes vulpes. The sequence continues at coordinate 109,372,297 of NC_132785.1, read as the reverse complement.
AAATCAGTGAACAGGGGGCTTCCCAAGGGATGAACAGAGTCCCTAGGTGTTTGCAATGAGTGAGTGCAGTGTCTCCCAACCTCTTCCTCCTCTCTGGAATTCTCTCTCTCTCTCTCTAAGATTTTATTAATTTATTCATGAGAGACCACAGAGAGAGAGAGGCAGAGACACAGGCAGAGGGAGAAGCAGGCTCCTCGCAGGGAGCCTAGTGTGGGACTCGATCCCAGGACCCTGGGATCATGACTTGAGCCGAAGGCAGATGCTCAACCACTGAGCCACCCAGGCGTCCCTCCTCCCTGGAATTCTTATCCCACACTTCACCCTCATGGGCTTCCTCCTGTTCTTCTCCTGACTTCTGCCCCTATGTCCATCCCCTCTGTTCCAGCTCCAGTCACTCTTCCATCCTCCTCTCCATCCATTCCCATCACAGGACTTGGGAACCACCTCTAATTCTAACTTTGAACATTTCTAATGATTCTGCTGTTTCTGCACAGGCTCCCCATTTCCCCGGTGGTGGAGAAATGTGTCCAACAGCCGCTCAAGAGGAAATTCAGAGTGAATTTTTCCATGGAAACACTGGTACAGAAAATGGTTTGGGTCTATGTTTTTACTACTTCAGGCACATCAGGGATAAATATGCTTTTGTTGTGATAACATCATTTTCCCTGGGAAAATACATGCCAGCTTCTGGACAACCCACACCTAAATGAGAACTTTTGAACCACAGCTTATTTAGGGCCTGTATGTTAACTTGCACTTGCTGGTATGCTTCTGCAATAATTCTTTGCTGCTTTCCTGGGAGCATCTGTGTTTTAGGAAATAGTTACACAGGAAGGTACGTCTGTGTTTCCTTGCTTGTCTAAGTCACTGTGTTTTAACACCAAGATAACAGGACCTACCTCATAGGGTTGTTGAGGATTAAATAAAACAGTGAATGTGAAGCACATCTTAGCATAGTATCTGGGATTATATTAATGGCTAAATAAACATGAACCTTCATTAGTATTGGTATTTTTACTTAGAGATACTAACCATCTTTGCATTCACTAGAACCCTATGTACACTGAAATATTAAGCCAGGTGACTTGGTAACTCTAATTCAATATGGAATATGAGTGCTACCCTATGCAAGAATGACCATGACATAGTCAGAACTGAGAAGTTAACAGCAATTTGCTATCAAAATCAAAAGGTAGTTAACTGGAAACCTACAGGGTAGAAATCTCATGGTCAGAATTACTTTTAAACTCCCTTAAGAAGAGAGGTCTCATTTGAGATTGACAAACTACCTCTCAATAAGTCCAATAATCACATTTTTTCAGCTTCAGAATGAACCACCGTTTCTTCAGCTATGCACCAAATGAAGTAGCTGGCCTGTCATACAACATGGCTTTTGGCATGAGAAGAACCCACAGCACAGGGGGATGCTCATCCTACATGAGAAGCCCATGGGAAAGGAGGCTGATGGGAGGAACAATGCATCTCCTATTCTGTCCCAAAAGGAACATAGAAGAGTCAGTCGCTACTGAAATTGTACATGCTCTTTCTCTCTGAAGAGCTGAATGTGCAAAGTTAAACGTGTGTTTGCTGCAGGTCCATTGCCTGTTGTTTTCACAGTACATATGGAATATAAAGAGGTGGCTAAAAGATGAACTCAGAAAAGTGACTTTTCTGCAGGGAGGAATACTGAAAAGACGGGACAAGCAAAGTGCCATAAATTTTAAGTTAGAGTTTAAACCAAGAAGAGTGCTAGATGTGACTATGTAGTCCCGTAGTGTTTCTTACCTGCTCTTCTTGGAAGAGATGTCATACTGGGAGCTGGAAGAAGGTGAGATACAGCCCCAGGTTGAGAGTTTGAGGCTTTCTACAATCTCGGCTGTGGTACTGGGCTTAGTTCAGATCTATCTCCACAGAACGAACTGCATAATTATCAAAAGCTCCTGAAGGGCATGCTAATTGATTGACTGAGCCACTTCAAAACTGAAATAAGATACATGGCCATGTCTATATAGTAACATGTATAGTAGCAACGAAGAATTCCAATTAGAATTAGAATTAGAATAATTCCATTAATAATGACATGCTCTTTTCAACTAAGGCAGGATCTTTCCTTTGGACGGATTCATTGCAAGTACCTGAAGAGTTTCCCTAAGTAGTAAGTGTGTATTTTCTAACCCAGAATTCAATTCACTTGCTACGCTCTTGCCTATTCCTTTGCTCTTTTGCATTGTCCTGGAGTCCAAGAAAAGGCCTGACTTTGAGGGAGAATAGCCTCTCTGGGCCTTTCAAAGAAATTTTTTAGCAATGCATTACAAATAAATAACATCTCTAGAAGCAGAAATATTGCCTACATTTATTATTGAAAGATTTCTTCTAGTGCTAGTCTCCACTTAGGGAATATATGCGGATCAAACAGCTGGCTAGGAATTCCACTGGCATCAGGAGCAAACCATCCAGCTGGCCTATATGACATAACTTCATCAGTCTGGAGGGTTATAATAAGTAAAATCCCTACCATCCATTTTGCTGGTAAGGCTTCTGACGTGCTTTTTCGTGGATTTTTATTTCCTTTATTTGTGGTTTCCTCTGTTCTTTTTTTTTTCCCCATTATTTTGATCGGTGGAAACTTTTCTGAAAGTGATATCCTTTCTTTAGGATCTGTTTTGTTCATTACTTCACAAGATTGACTGTGGTTTGGTGTATATTGTTTCTCTTCAAGTTCTTTTCAAGGCTGTCCACATCTTTAACACAGAGGTACTAGTTTTCTGTTCCAGTGGTTTTGTAAAAGTTTATCTTGGATTCAGGCCACCACATTGGGGATGACCTTTCTATAGTAGGAAGGACCCACAAAAGAAAAATGCTCAAGATTTCACAGGAAGAGGAGAGCTAGAAATGCTGACCTTGCCAGGGCTGTGGCAGACAGGCCTGGTGGCATCTGTGAAGGTCCTGAAAAGAAACCCCAAACTTGATCATTTTTATAAAATACTGGTGACAACCAGCTTCTTTCAATTCCCAAAGGAGAAAAGAAATCTCAAGTTAGGGTAAAGAACTGAATCCTTAAAGGAACATGTGCTCTGACTTAGCAAACATTTACTTGCAGATGAATCATCTTACAATGTTACTCCCAACCTACGTGTGTGCAGGTTATGTGTGCCTCTTTCTTTTATCCGTCAGTCCAGGGATTATATATGCGCTGCACAAACAGAAGCTAATATGTGAATCCTTAGCAAATAATAATGAGAACATTATTAATTTGGATCTGGTTCCAAAACCAATTCAAGAAACATTTCATGAAGCCAACTTTTGTGCAGCAGCGGTGCCCAAGATTCCATTTTATAAATACACTACACCTTACCTAAGCCATAATCCATTATATTTGCTGCTATGTCCCTTTTTCTTCTTAATATTATCTCTGTAGGTATCTTCTCTTTTTAAATTTACTGTACTAGTCTCTTCAGAGTTTTTTTAAAAAAGATTTTTATTTATTTATTTGAGAGAGAGGGAGTGGGAGGGAAGAAGGAAGGGGGGAGAGAGAGAGAGAGAGAGAGAGAGAGAGAGAGAAATACGAGTGGGGGAGGGGCAGAGAGAGAGGGAGGAGACTCTCTGATGAGCAGGGGGCTTGTTGGGGGCTTGATCCTGGGACTCTGGGATCATGACCTGAACCGAAGGCAGATGCTTAACTGACTGACCACCCAGGCGCCCCTTTCCAGGTTCTACTGTCAGTTTCATTCATTCCTTCACCAAATACTGAGCGTCTCCATGTGCCACACTCTGCTTGAGGCACTGTTCTTTCAGGTTCTCCCACGTGCCAGGCTGTTCTGGTGACTTTTTATTATTTCACTTTGATTTGGATTAATTTAATCTGTTGTCCTTTTATAGTTTTTTTAAGTTAAATGATTACCTCAGTTATTTTCAATCCTCCTTGTCTTTTCAATACATGTATAGTTATGAGATTAATTTTGAGAGCAACTCTGGCTATCCCACAAATTTGATATGTAGCACTTTCCATAAGGCATCCAATTCTATGTGGTTTATGATTTTCATTATGATTGCCTCTCTAACACATGGCTACTATGTGCTATATTTTTAAAAATTTTCAAACACATGAGCCCTTTAAAAAAATTACCTTTTGATTTTCCCTAATTAAAGTGTATTTATTGTTAAAGAATATAAAGCATTTGGCATGGGCTTCTTTGAAATGTGTGAAGCCTTCATTTGTGACAATATGTACTGAGTTTTTATAAACATATACTTGAAGAGACTGTATCTTCTCCCTTTTGGACACAGGAATCTATGCATAGCTATTATTTTTCAGACTATGAGTTGTGACTCATAAAGGAGTTGTAAAATCAATTCAAGGACCCCATTAGCAATTCTAAAAAATAGGAGATAGTATTTCATGAAACTTTTACTTCATATATATAATATAGATATTTTTACTAGGTTGCATATAAAATGTACTTTTTTATTATAAGTGGTGGTCAGAAAAAGATGAAAAACTGCTTATCAAAGCCAACTGTTATTCTGCATTTCAAATATTTCAAATCTTCAGAAATTTCTTTGAGGTACCTATCAGTTACTGATAGAAGTAGATTAAAAAAAATCACCCACTACAATTGATAATTTTCCAATTTTTCCTTACACTATTGTCAGCATTTGATTTATATATTTGAAATTTATGATGTTAACTGCATACCAGTGTTTTTATCTCTATTAATGCTTTTTGCTTAATTCTATTTTATTTATTGCTATACTCGTGTTCTTTTTAATTAGAACTGTATGGTTTACTTTCTTTTCATTGTTTGCACTGTGAAATTTTACTCTAGGTATCTCTCTTTTAAATAGGCTATAACTGAACATGTTTAAAAATGCAACTTCATAATCTACCTCTTAATAGAAGAGTAAAATCCTGTTACCACTGTGATTGTGCATATAACTGGACTTATTTCTACTATCTTAGTTTTTATTTTCCACTTACCATCCTTTTTATTTGCTTTTTTGTTTTCTTTTTCTGCCTTCCAACCAGATTCAAAGTTTCCATATTCTCTTCTCTCTCCTTCCATTGGTTTGAAAGCTACAGATTGTATATCAATTACTTAGCTATTTTTTTCTAAGTGTAAAATTTAGCTATTTTTTCTACTTTTTTCCTCCAATATTTCTCTTGCCCTTAGAACATGACACAGACCTGTTATATTTTCACTATCCACGGAATCCCATTGTCCCTCAAGCTTGTCTTTGTTGTTTCAAACACATTTTACCTTTTTAAAAGACCAACAATTATGCTTATAGTAATTAACATTCGTTACCATTTAATAAAAGGCTTGCACATCACTGCCTTCATGTTATCCAATATTTCTGTTTACTTTTATTGTATTCTAAGTGAAGGTCACGGGTGGTACACTCTTAGACTTCGAAGATCTCAAATTATTTGTATTTTGGCTTGTCTCTTGAGTGACAGTTTAGCTGGGTATAAAATTCTAAACTGAAAGACACTTTACCACAACACCTGAGCTATCAGCTCTTGTCTTCTGTCATCTGTTATTGCTGAAGAAAAGAATATCAGGGATGCCAGGGTAGCTCAGCAGTTGGGTGCTTGCCTTCAGCTCAGGTAGTGATCCTGGGATCTGGTATCAAGTCCCGCATCAGGCTCCCTGTGAGGAGCCTGCTTCTCCCTCTGCCTGTGTCTCTGCCTCTCTCTCAGTCTGTGTCTCTTATGAATAAATTAAAAAAAAAAAAAGAATATCAGTATTCTGGGTTCCTTTGTGAATTTTCTTTAAAGTAGTATGTAAGTCCTCCCTTTATGCTCAGTGTTCTGCATCTAAATATGCATTCCTTTTGGCACATGGGATGAATTTTTTAGCCGAGAACATTTATTTCTTTAATTCCAGAGAAGTCTCGGTTATTATTTCTTATAGTGTAACTTGTCCACCTCTCTCTCAGGTATCCCTTCTGATATTCAATCTTGTGATCAGAGTCACATGTCATGTTCCACAAGACAATCCTACCAGATACCAGATCTAACATGTCTGGCTGTTCAGAAATATTAATCTCATTTGTAAGAAATTCATGTTCTAGTTCTTGACTTTGTTGGCAATCTTTCTTAGATTCAGATTTCTTCATGTGTTTTGCAATTTTGGTTTGTAAGCTCATGTTGAATAATAATCATTTCTCCCCCTTGTCTCTGTGCTTGCTGTCGAAAGGTTTTATAGGGTCTTCTACCCATCCTCTTACCCTAGCCCAGAACCAGACTGTACACTGGTATTTCAGTGTCCTTGCCTCAGTCATATTTAGAAATCCAGGTGAATTCTGAGACATGAACAGTTGGACCCTCATGTGGTGCGGCCCACATCAGTTTTATCAATCTCCCATGAGGAGAGCCCACTTAGCTCAGGATAAATCTTAGTATTACTGACATTTTGGACTGGGTAATTCTTTGTGGTGGGGAACAACCCTGTGCTTTGCAGGATGTTTGCCAGCATCTCTAGACTCTCATTAGATGCCAGTAGGAATTCCTTACCCCCCATCCAGCTAATGATAATAATAAAAAAATTCCAGACATCGCCAGATATCTTCTGGGGGTAATATTTTCCCCAGTTGAAAAATTACTATTTTACTTCCAATTAATGAGCCTGGCTTCTTAGTCATTCCTCTCGGGTAGGGCACTCAGGCTCCAACATGCCACAGGGGCTGAACTCCAGGCTGTTGCTACCTGCTTCCAAAGCAGAGTTCAAAAAGCTTGTTTCAGCTTCATTTACTGATTCTCAGTTATTTCTGTACCCTAGTTTTGGGGCAAAAGGGATGTTTCCCTTGTTTTGAAGCTCAGCGAGGTTCCCCCCCCCCCCCTTTTTAAAATCAGTTCTATGTGTTTGAAGCAAAGGGAGAGTATTAAGTGTAAACTTATGAAGACAACTTGACTGGAAGTTGTCTTTTGTTTTATTTGAAGCTAAGGCCTTGCCTTCAGTAGTCATTAGAATTATTAGTGATCAAGATCTCAGAATGTGTTTGAACTTCCACAGCCTTGCAAGCTACAGCCAAATCACACTTAAAAATATCAGCTTAATAACAACAAAAATGCCATTTCTTTTAATAGGGAACAACAGCTGTGGCAAAAATTATAACTATACCAATATACATGCATGGACAGTTGATATGTGTCAGGGAAATAAATGATCTCATTTAATCCTAAGAACAGCTCCATGATGTAGGTAATATTTTACAGATAATGAAACAGAGACTTAGAGGTAGCCCCAAATAGTCAATTGAATGAAGGAGACAGGATTCAAATTTAATTAGAAATCTTGGGCTGTTAGCAATTGTGCTTCCCATACACTACTTACTATTCTACACAGTATAAACAATTACTGATGACATCATTGTTACTTGGTGATCCCTGACACATACACCTTGTTACACAATACTATGTCACCACCACCACCTCAACTACCACCTCTAGCGTGTCTCCATCTCCACCACTGACTCCTTTACCACCATTTTCTGAGAACTTGTCATGAATATAAGCTAGTTTGGGGGCTGAAGAATACATTTGTCTCCCCTCTCTTAAAAATAAACTTTAAAAATAAAGTTTCCATGGGAACTGGGCTTGTGTCTGTCCTCTCCAACTGGTGTTAATCACGAATATTTAGAGCAATGCTCAGCACCATGGACATTCAACATATGCGTGATAAGAGGATAAAGACTAGGTATCTGTCCCTAGAGACTTATGGGAAGAACATATATAAAAAGGAAAAATTAGACAAGGAGATAGATGGTGGAGTTAGCGGAGGCACTTGGCAAAGCTACATCAATGTGATAAACTCTGATCTTGAATAAAACACAGGACTTAGATTCAAGAGGGCAGAGGGCACAAGGAAGAGGGGAGAACATGAGCATGTAGGAACAATGAACATGAGCATGTGTGTGGAGCAGACTGTAAGACAGTCCGGGGAAGGTTATAGACAGGACAGAGGACATAGTGCAGAAGGCTTTGATATCAGAGTAAGGACTCTCAACTTTATCTTGTAGGCACCTGGAAGCCTCCAAAGGTTCAAGGAACTATTTTAGAGATGATATTTTAAACTACTTCCTAGGGGGCAGCCCTGGTAGCCCAGCAGTTTAGTGCTGCTTTCGGCCCGGGATGTGATCCTGGAGACCCAAGATCGAGTTCCACGTCGGGCTTCCTGCACAGAGCCTGCTTCTCCCTCTGTGTCTCTGCCTCTCTCATTCTCTCTCTCTCTCTCTCTCTGTGTCTGTCATAAACAAAACAAAACAAAACAAAACAAAACAAAACAAAAACTACTTCCTAGGGCTACTCATGCAACCTATTTATTTAAGAACCCATTTGGATAGTTTAAAAATTTCTACCTTGTTCTACTTGGGTGTTCCTTTTATTCAAGAACCAATCTTGATAGCTAATATTTTTGAAAATATTACCTTTCAGTTTTTAAAATTTAGTAGCAAATGATCATACAATGTTCTCCTAATTTTTCGGTCTCCCCTGTATCTCCTTTATTTTTGTATTTTTGTAAAAGATTTATTTATTGGGGATCCCTGGGTGGCTCAGCGGTTTAGAGCCTGCCTTTGGCCCAGGGCGTGATCCTGGAGTCCTGGGATTGAGTCCCGCATAGGGCTCCCAGCATGGAGCCTGCTTCTCCCTCTGCCTGTGTCTCTGCCTCTCTCTCTCTCTCTCTATGTCTATCATAAATAAAATCTTTTTTAAAAAAAGATTTATTTATTTGAGAGAGCCAGTGTCAGTTTCAAGAGTTATGTTTAAGTTTTTAATCCATTTTGAGTTAATTTTTGTGTATGGTGTGAGAAAGAGTTTCATTTTTTTTTTTATGTGGCCATCCAGTTTTCCCAGCACCACCTATCTATTTATTTATTTTTAATTTTTTTATTGGAGTTCAATTTGCCAAAATATAGCATAACACCCAGTGCTCATCCCAAGTGCCCCCCTCAGTGCCTATCACCCAGTCACCCCAACTTCCCACCCATCTCCCCTTCCACTACCCCTTGTTCATTTCCCAGAGTTAGGTGTCTCTCATGTTTTGTCACCCTCACTGATATTTTCACTCATTTTCTCTCCTTTCCCTTTATTCCCTTTCACTATTTTTTATATTCCCCAAATGAATGAGACCATATAATGTTTGTCCTTTTCCGATTGACTTATTTCACTCAGCATAATACCCTCCAGGTCCCTCCATGTCGAAGCAAATGGTGGGTATTTGTTGTTTCTAATGGCTGAGTAATATTCCATTGTATACATAAACCACATCTTCTTTATCCATTCATCTTTCAATGGACACCGAGGCTCCTTCCACAGTTTGGCTATTGTGGACATTGCTGCTAGAAACATCGGGGTGCAGGTGTCCCGGCATTTCACTGCATCTGTATCTTTGGGGTAAATCCCTAGCAGTGCAATTGCTGGGTCGTAGGGCAGGTCTATTTTTAACTCTTTGAGGAACCTCCACGCAGTTTTCCAGAGTGGCTGTACCAGTTCACATTCCCACCAACAGTGCAGGAGGGTTTCCCTTTCTCCACATCCTCTCCAACATGTGTTGTTTACTGTCTTGTTAATTTTCACCATTCTCACTGGTGTGAGGTGGTATCTCATTGTGGTTTTGATTTGTATTTCCCTGATGGCCAGTGATGTGGAGCATTTTCTCATCCAGCACCACTTATTTAAAGAGACCTTCCTTTCCCCATTGCATATTCTTGGCTTGGTCTTAAATTAACTGACCATATATGCATAGGTTATTTCTAGGATCTCTATTGTGTTCCATTGATTTATGTGTCTGTTTTTATGTCAATGCCATACTGTTTGGATTACCACATCTTTGTAATTTAATTTGAAATCAGGAAGCATAATGCCTCCAGCTTTGCTCTTCTTTGTCAAGACAGCTTTGGCACTCTGCGGTCTTTGTGGTCCATACTGATTTCAGGATTGTTTGTTCTATTTCTGTGAAAAATGCCATTGGAATTTTGATACAGATTACAATGAATCTGTAGACTGCCTTGTGTAGTATTGACATCTTAACCAATATTAATTCTTCCAGTCCATGAACATAGAATATCTTTCCATTTATTTTTATGTCTTCAATTTCTTTCATGAATGTCTTGCAGTGTTTAGTGTACAAATCTTTCACCTCCTTGGTTAAATTTATTTCAAGGTATTTTATTCTTTTTGAAGCAATTAGAAATGAGATTGTTTTCTTAATTTCTCTTTCCGATAGTTTGTTGTTAGTGTATAGAAATGCAACTGATTCTGTATATTGATTTTATGTACTGAAACTTTACTGAATTCATTATTAGTTCTAATAGTTTTTTGGTGGAGTCTCTAGAAAATATTACATATTTTCTTTTAAGATTTTATTTATTTATTCATGAGAGACAGGGAGAGAGAGAGAGAGAGAGAGAGAGAGAGAGAGAGGCAGAGACACAGGCAGAGAGAGAAGCAGGCTCCATGCAGGCAGCCCGATGTGGGACTTGATCCAGGGACCCCAGGATCATGCCCTGAGCCAAAGGCAGACGCTCAACTGCTAAGCCACCAAGGTGTCCCATATTTTCTATATAATATAAAATCATCTGCACATGATAGTTTTACTTCTTCCTTTCCAATTTGCATGCTACTTATTTCATGTTCTTGCCTAAGTGCTCTATTTGGGATTTCCAGTACTATGTTGAATAAAAGTGGCAAGAGTAGGCATTCTTGTCTTGTGCTGATGTGTGTAATTCTTACTTTCAATATAGTGTGCAATATCATTCTGATCCAAGCTACTTAAAAGAAGTTTAAAAATTCCAAAATTATTTGGGCTTTCTGTCCAGACTTTTCTTTTCTTTCTTTTTTCTTTTCTTTTCTTATTTTATTTATTTTATTTTCTGTCCAGACTTTTAATATCTCATTTTATTGTAACATGGTCAGAGAATAATATAATTCTGTATTGCCCTATATAACTGCTATTTTTTGAGGCTTTAATTGAAAAATATTCCATGGGAGCTCTGCAGGATACAAAACTGTATATCTGTTAATTTAATTTCATTAATTATATTGTTCAAAACCCTTCATGTCCTTATGTTAGGTCTATTTTGCCTGTAATAATGACTACTACTTCTATTCCATTTCTGCAATGTGTTATTTTAGGTTGAATCCAACTTTTGTCAACATTTTTATCTTTGTATACTTTATCCTCAGAATTTTGAAAGTTTTTGAAATCTGTCCTTTACTTCATTAATTTTCTGCAGTGTTCAATTCACTGTGTTTAACCTAAATTTTCCCTTAGGTATTTCTCATTTTCTTCCTGATCACAGACTACTTAGCTCTGTGCATGAGATAGCCTTTTAAAGCTCTACACATCTATGTGCTCTAAGCTTAAATTTTGTCAAGAATGCACATTAGGGATTTTCTAAAATGTTTTCTTGCTTGCTTAAATTTACTTCAGAGGTTGGAAGCTCCCCTGAGTCTTCTTTGTTGAACTTTCTTTTAAACTATACCATCTATTCCTAGGCCCCAAGATTTTTAAATATTTGCTCATCCCCAGAGAGAAAGTCCTAAGTTTGCTATTAAAGACTTATGATCATGGAGGAACTGATATGGATTCTATAAAATGCATTAAGACTTGCCCAAATCTTTTAAAAAGGGATTTTCCTACTCAGATAAGAAAGAAAAGTGAGAGATAGGAAATATCTAACAGTTATATTACCATTTTAACAACCATTTTAGTATCCTAGTGGCAGGGATGAGAAGTAAGATTTTACTTTAAATTACCCAAGTATAAATCACCAAAGGAAGACCCATGATTCCATGACTCTCATGTACTTCTCCTCCCTGGGCCATACACATGGCAGCAGCAACTTCTGGTTAGGTGTGTTTACTAGCATCCTCTGTCATCATCTATGCCAAAAGAAAACCCTAAGATCTAACACCACCATTGAGGTCCAAATGCTAAGGGCTGACCGGAGGAAAAAGTCTAAGTGGCAGACCCCTTGACTAGCACCCCGTCCCTTTGTACTTCCAGGCCCTGCCTCTCACAGTGAGAGGGTGTTGTCTGGTATATTCCAGGTTTCCCCCTCATTTCCTAGATTTCACTCTCATAAGAAGGCAGGATATAAAAGCCTTCAGTATTGTTCTTCAATTCAATCCTTCTCATGCTACATCTAACAGAAATTCTCCCAACACTTCAGTAGGAGAATGACAATAATTCTTCCTCCTTTTGAGAATTTCAGTGGCCACTTAAGTAGTAAAACTGGTGTGGAAAGGGAGGGGAGCAAGTTCTGAAGTGCTTACATTGCATCTTCCCCAAGGCAATATTTTAGGATGATTAACCTGTCATTTGCTGTACAAAATGGATCTGAGTTGGTTGGTGGGGGGCCTTTGAAATTGGTGGTCTACTGGGAAGAGTCTGGGGTTAGCATGGTAGGTGACACAGATCTGGCTTTGGCTCTGCCACTGACCACCTGTGTTCCTTGCTACACTCACAGCGTTTCACTATGCCAGCAGTCTTTTTTCTTTTAGCACTAAAAGTCTATAATTATATGTTTTGGAAATGCATAATTTATTTTTTTAAAGGGTTTTATTTATTCATTTGACAGAGAGAGAGAGAGAGAAAGCGAGAGAGAGAGCATACAGGCAGGCAGAGCAGTAGACAGAAGGACAGGGAGAAGCAGGCTCTCCATTGTGCAAGGAGCTTGATGTGGGGATTGATCCCAAAACTCCAAGATCAAGACCGGAGCCAAAGGCAGACGTATAACCAACTGACCCACTGAGGCACCCCAGAAATGCATAATTTAGAGAATCCTGTATTTAAGGATGGATATGCCACAGATTTGATTGTATTTCTTGAAATTACACATAATAAAAAAGGCTGAAAGGCTGACAGAAGATGGTTAGCTATAATATGACACCTTGTATCCTCATATCAAGAACCTACTTTTGGATCATTTTAACTCTGGATCACTTTATCTCACATTAATGACTCATATGTTAAAAAGATAGGTATTTTTTTACCCTGATCCTCATTTTTATATTTATCTGATGTTAACCTCTCCCATTTTTATATTTGTCTGACATTAACCTCTGAGCATCTTTCATCATATTGCTTACACAACAAGTTCAGGTCCCATGAACTGGTTGGTACAGGTCTCAATACGCTGCTGGGTTCCTGGCCTCTTTCCTCCCTTCCCGATGCTGAGCAGCCATTAACAAACACCACTGTCCTGGGTGCTGACATAGAACAAGCAGTTACCTTCCATTTCTGCTGAGGGCACCCTGATGCAGAATATCCTAAAACATGGGCAAGGAAAGGTAATTCCAGCTATTTAAAGCAAAGCACTTTCATTAGGTCCGGTGTTTCTTCTGTATTTTTCTTTCTTTAGAGAAGCCCCAGGTACCACGGCTTTGATTCTGCCCTTCCCTGTCATCTCTAGTCTGTGAGTTTTGCCCACGTCCCTGGCAAACTTTAATCCCCTCAGGTTTCTTTCTATTTCCTGGAGAGTACAATTCTGGCTCTGAGAAAAAGGTCATGTACAAGGAAGACACAGGTCATAAGCATGTAGTTGCTCCTAGGCTGTCATCCCCCTTAGTTCAGCTGACTGGAAGAAATACCAGAAATAGTTGCAAAAGGAGGATCTGAAGTGGGTACTAAATTATGACGTGTGGAAACACTAGAGAGGAAAGTCAAGAAAGGTTCCTGGCACTATGGAAAGGAGAAAAAAGTCTAAATCATTCTCTTCACAGACCTGACCAAGGAGATCTAGCTAAGAGAAATAGAAGTGTATGAATTTGAGAACTATAACAAAGAACTTCTGGGCCAAACAGGGATGAGGAAATGGCTATAAAGCAACAGAATTAAAAAACGAATGTGCTCATAAAAAACTTTCAACAGAATAGACAGAAAACAAGTTATTTTGGTTAATTATTCAGTGGGGACAGTGGTTTTTTTTTTTTTTTTTTTTACAGATGGGAAACTGAAACCTTTAGAGGGAAAAGTCACTTGAATATTATCATAAAGAAATAGGACCCCACTGTTCTGATTCTCAACTCCCTTTGCACCAACATCCAAACGACATTCCATCTTTTATGTTCTATTGTTCTCTAAACTCAATCCTCTAGGATGTGGAAACTTTGATGCTCTTGGAAATTGCTTCTCTATTTGTCCAATGCCAACTTCTGTGCTAGGAGAAGTTTGAAGTTCAACCCAAAAACACAGGGCTTGGCACAGTCAATAGCTCATTACAACTTCTCATTAGTTGTGTCTCTTGGGGCAACTATGGCATTCCTGAGTGTGACTCAGTATCACCACTCAGAACTGAGGGTTCCTGATTAATCTGAACTGAGCCAGAATAAAGGCTGAAATGAGCTCCTACCAAATGAAGCAACATATCTTGCAGAAAGAAAGTAAAAAGTTATGTGAAAATTTATTGAATCGCCATCCTAGTATTAACCTAAGGATGATATAGTAATGCCTAACACTTATTCAATACATATTATGCTCCAGGCATCGTATGTGTGCTTGATATTAATTCATTTATTTCTCTTAACAATCCTATGGGGCAGGTACTATTATCATCCCTATTTTAAATAGGAAAAGAAGTTACATAAACATTAAGTAACTTGCTAGAATGGCTGGGAGCATGAATTACTTTAGAACAGAAAGAAGGATCCTAATTTCAGGAACCATCAAAGGTTTTTCTAGATTAATAATGACTTCAGTCGAAATGAGGTATGGACTTTATAGTTCATAATAATGTACCACTGACAGTTTCTCAGTACGGCACCTTCTTCACATGTGTCATGCTGATACATTAAGTTAACAATGGGGAAAACTGGGTTTTCTTATTTTTATGTGTACTATCTTTGTAAATTTCCTCTAAGTCTGAAATTATTATAAAATAAAAAGGTTATTTATTTATTTTTAATTTTTTTTTATTTATTTATGATAGTCACAGAGAGAGAGAGAGAGAGAGAGAGAGAGAGAGAGAGAGAGGCAGAGACACAGGCAGAGGGAGAAGCAGGCTCCATGCACCGGGAGCCCGATGTGGGACTCGATCCCGGGTCTCCAGGATCGCGCCCTGGGCCAAAGGCAGGCACCAAACCGCTGCGCCACCCAGGGATCCCTAAAAAGGTTATTTAAAAAAAAAAAAAAAAAACTTTATCCAAATACTTTTTAGAGGGAACTTTTTGTTGAGTCAGGTCAGATAAGAACAAAGTCAGGTCAATAAGAACCTAAAAGTCAGAAGAATATTAAAAACAGTGGGGCCCTCGTAACACTGTACATTTTATACATGAGTGAGAGAACATTAAGGTCTCCATTAGTACTAACTTATTTAGCTTCAGAGACTTGTGCTAGAATTTTAAAGGCAAATTGGAAACTATTTCCTGGAACAACGCCTTACAGCATGCCTTTTGATACTTGGATTATATTTCTTAAATTCTGAAGAAATCTTGCTTTTCCCCCCTTCTGTGCATTTTTGGTGCTGAGCTGTTTCCGGTTTTCCCACACTCCTGCCTGTCAGAGAGAAGAAACCACAAAAATGCAGCAAAGTTTGTCCACAGAGCTGCAGTTCCATCTCGAAAGGCTGAAGAGTTTTCCTGCCAGCAGTGAGTTCAGGGCAGTGAACAGCACCTTTGAACGTCCAGCCCCACTGCCTGCTGCCAGAGCCCACCTCCTCACCAGCAGACTAGCTAGCCACCACACAGGCCACCAAGGGCCCTCTCAGGGTACTGGCAATTCTCCGAGGATCCACAACTAGGGAGCACACTGGCAAATTCAACATTCATATCTGACTCACTGATTTTCCTACCCAACTGTGAGCTTCGAACCTGTGAAACAGAGCATGGTTTTGGAATGCTTATGATGGTAACTAATGCTCACGGACTTCTTACGTGTGCTAGATTCTTGTTCTATGTACAGGTATTAACTCTGCTAATATTATCAATGGCCTATAAAGCAGATACTGTTTATTATCTCCACTTCAGAACTGTGGAAAAGTGGGGCTAACAGATTAAGTAACTTGCAACTTGCCAAAGGTCTTCAGGTAGTAAACTGTGGATGAGGGTGTGAGTACAGGCAGTTTGGTACCAGAGGCTGCAACCTGAAGGACTCGATTCTACTCTTGCCAGGGTGAGGAGCCATACATCTTCCTTCTTACTGTGCTCTTGGCCTTGACCACGAACTGCCCCCTTCTGACTACCCTTCCCTAGTGCTCCAGAGAGTTCTGTAAAGTCATTACAATGCCAATTATTCCTACAATAGCACTTAGTAGGCATGGAATAAGTATTTGTTGGACAGATGAATAATGGCAGCAGTATAATTAAAAGTCACAAGGGACTGTTTTCTATCCAAATCCAGAATTTGATTCCCTGTCCAAGGGGGAAAAAAGAGGAACTGCTTTTTCTACATCCTACGACTGGTTATTACAACTAAAATTGATTTTGCGAGGGACAAATGAACGAGGAGACTTAATGAGAGCAAGAGAAAAACCCAAACTCCCTCACCCCCTCTATGTGTTTATCCATTAGGGAATGCTTGCTTCTTATCGGCATCTTTGAAAAGTTTCCCAATTTTAAACGGAGAAGGGCCATTAGAACTAACACTCTTTACTAGTCTTATTTCTGGTTCGCTAGCTAAAATACGGCTGGAAATAAGAGTGAAGGGTGTAACCTGAAAAAAATTGATTGAGGCATGGGAACGTCTTTCTGAGGTAAAATGGGCAAAAGGTATTAGAAACAAGTTGCTCTACAGAGCCTGTGGACTAATGTCAGTGAGTTAATCCCCTACCCCACCACCACCCATAAAATCCCACTCTAATGTCTTTCCATTCAAATACCTACAAGTAAATGACAAACAAGGGTGGGTGGGTGGGGTGGTACTGAATTTTATACACAACTGCAAAGATCTGACTCTGTAGAAAGATCCAGAAAAGAAGAGATTGGGAAGAAGCTTTCATTTCCCATCTCCAAGCCCACAGTTCAGCAGTGTTAGCTGATCGTAGTTCCTGCCAGAGGCTGGAGGATCATCAGCAATGATCCTGAACCCTGTGTTAGCCCTCATCACAATCCCCAGGGAACCTGAGAGCAGCACCTGTCCCTCCCACAGGGTAGGCAGTGCCTACTTTGGTGTGGTTCACTGACTCCCCAGGGGATTCTGACCTGTAGCTCAGGCTGAGAACCAGAGTTAACCTGTGGCACCCATCAGGAGTTCTTGTCTTTGATGTACAAATGGTTTTGAAGGCCTCATAAATGAAGAGTACTCTTAGCACAGAACTACTACAACTCGGGAGAAACTGAACAAAAGATTGAGGAGGACTTACTTGGAGACTCTCTGGGATGTCATCTTTCTGAGGATTTGTTTGTGATTGGCTGGGGGCTTGGGGACCAGTGAGGAGGAAGAGCTTGGAGGTGGCACCACTTTTTGTGGCAGAGTGGTTGGCTTCTGGCCACTAGCCGTGGCACTTGAAATTCTACCAGCTGCACCATTATTTATTGTCCATAAATTGGAGTTAGATAGTGTCTGGCTGCCAAAGATGGCCTATAAGAAAAAGAAAGAAAAAAAGGTCAAGGGGATGTCCTTCTAACTCATTTGCTGTAAGTGAATGGCTTGTAATCCTCAAGTGAGACAAAAGGAGAAGGGACACTACTGCTCAGGAAAGGGGAAAGGAAATATTTCTCTAATAATGCCAGCACAGGTCTACATTCAGAGGGGGAAAATCTCTGGAAGCACAGAGTTGAAATGGTCTCACTGGAAGTGCACTGAGCTAGGAATCAGGGTTATCTGGGTATTATGTATTATCCACTGCAGCAATCAGAAAAGCATTTGGTCTCTCTTAGCCTAAGTTTCCTTCATTCTTAAATTCAACAAATATTTAATGAATGTCTTCTACTGGGTGTCAAGCACTAGGAATAATGCACAAAACAAAAAGTGGCTTGAAGCCTGACTCAACTCCAGCCTACTCAGATGACTCTGAACTCCTCTAGAAGGTTTGCACATTTGAGGAGTGGGAAGAAGCCAGTTTGACAAGGGTATAGTGAGCAGAATGGATGCAGAGAGGAGGCTGGAACAGAAAAGCCGGACTACATGCATGGCCTTGAGGGCTGTTTGTAGAATTCTGAAATAGTAACACTTTGTTGACCTAAAGATTGACATTAGACTTTACATTTTGAAACACTTTCAGGGGCACCTGGCTGGCTCAGTTGGTAGAGCATACAACTCTTGATCTCAGGGACAGGTTCGAGCCCCATGTTGGGTGTAGAGATTACTTAAAAATAAAATATTTTAAAAAAATAACATAAAACACTTTCAAAGTAGAATTACTATCTGAATACTAGTTATTAAATGAATATAAGATCAACACAAAAGTATATTTGCTCAGAGGGTAAGCCTACAAATCAATAAAGACCTAAAAATCACCATCTAAATATCACAAACACCAACATATGTCTGTAGTTAGTATGTAAATGTATACTTTCTCAAGTAGATGCTTAAAAAATTCTTACAACTTATTTAACTCATTAGAAATTGGTTTTTTTGGGGTCACAGATTTTGTTACTGATCATTCAATACTATTAGTGCTTTCAATATGCATGCATTATAAAAGCTTTAAATGTGAAATAATTCTAGGAGAAAAATAATAAAATTGACAAAATACACAAGGTTTTGTTTGTTTTTTTATTAACAGGATTTCTGGGAATTGATTTCCATCTGTAGACACTACATTTAAAGAGACATGGGAGAAATGTCATTTCCTTATGGCCAGGCCTAAAGGAATAAGATCAGATGCTCTTAGAAAACATTCACCTTCTAGACAGACTTTATTAGTACTGTCTTTTATGACTTATTTTTTAAGATATAAAAGATAAACTGGGTAGCTTTAGTAAAATGTTAACCAATCCTTCTATACTCATGCCTTGGAATGTCCCATTTCAGGGAAATATGTCCAAAAGTCCTGGGCTAGGCAGGTATGAGGGGGATCAAAGAATCCTGGGTTGAGTAAATGTGTTTGATGGACAGGCCTGACAAAGAACAAAGCAACTTCAAAGATAGAAGAGGGTCAGAGCATTTTTGAATGGACCAATCTGACTGACATGTTCTTCATCCCTGCAAATTGTCCAAAGGGGAAACTGAAGAGCTCTTCACTTGCCTCCATCTCTGATCCAAAGAAGGGGAACAAAGAAAGACCCAAGCCCGTGGGCAAAGCCAAGAGGTTGACACTAGGGGGAAAGGGGTTATGTGTACACATGGGAAGGTCTCTGGATGGTCTAAGAGGACACAGAAGCCCTGATTCTACTCCGGCCAGCCTTCCGAGGGCAAGTAACCAAAGAATGCAGCAAGTAGACTGAAAAACAAATCCATTCCTTTCAAGCACCAGCTCCATATCTGAGGAGACATTCACCTGGAAGGAAGGAGTGAGGCAGGAAAGGGCTACTGTATGTTTCTATTTTCACTACTACATCCCAACATGTGAGTTTAGATTGAAAGATGCCTCATTCAGGCCTCTATCAGTATTTTTGTTCAAAAGAAGAAAGAAAGAGAAAGAAAGAAAGAAAGAAAGAAAGAAAGAAAGAAAGAAAGAAAGAAAGAAAGAAAGAAAGAAAGAAAGAAAGAAAGAAAGAAGAAGAAAGGAAGGAAGGAAGGAAGGAAGGAAGGAAGGAAGAAAGAAAGAAAGAAAGAGAAAGAAAGAAAGAAGGAAATAAAGAAAGAAAGAAAGAAAGAAGAAAAAAAGGAAAAGAAAAGAAAGAAAAGAAAGAAAAGAAAAGAAAAAGAAAGAAAGGAAGGAAGGAAGGAAGGAAGGAAGGAAGGAAGGAAGGAAGGAAGGAAGGAAGCAAAGGTGCCTCATTCTGGCTGGGGAAGAGACTGTAGAGATCAGAATGAGGGCTGAAGAGCTAGCTCTACATCCATAGGACAAATTCACTGGATGAGTATCAGAGGAAGAATGGCCATCGTTAGCAATGGGCTCTTAGAACATCTATTCAGTACATGTTGCCAAGGTGACAACTATATTTCAAGGTCACCGAGTTTTTCTTTTGTTAAAAAATCTTGCTGGGACATCTAAACGCAAATAAAAAATGAATAAAAAGAGCAATATCAGACCAGTGTGAGTATAGTAAGCTCCCATTTTTGTAAAAAGAAAAAAGAATATGCAAAGCCATACATGTATCAGATACACAAACACACAGAAACACACACACATACACATAAGGCTGGAATCTGCACAGAACAATTCAGAAAGGATATATGAAAAAACTAGTAACCTCAATGGAGAAAAACTAGTTAGCTGGGGGTCCAGGAGAAAGCATACATCATTTATATCTTTTTGAATTTTGTACCATCTATATGCAGTAATTTTGTACAAAAATAAATTATTCAAAGTCAAGAGAAAGTCAAATTCTCATAAGATTTAAGCAGGTAACAAATCTAACTCTGAGTACAAGTCAAAGTATCCAAATGGCACCCAAGTTTCAACCAGGTGGGTACAGGACTCACTATTAGGGAGGGTTGAAGAAGGAGCTCACTCTTCAATACTTACTATGCCTACAAATCCAGATTTGGTCATCAGTAAAAAACAAAGACTCAGTTAAGTGGAAAATAGCATGGCTTTGCAGTCAATTATGCCTGGGCTCAATGTAGGATCTGTCACTTATAAACTGGGTGACTTTTTTAAGTTACTGAACTTCTCTCACCTTTAGCTTCCTCGTAGGTAATTACATTACTTTGCTGGATTATTGAGGATTAAATGAAGATCACATATGTAAATCTAGTCTAGGCATTCAATAAAGGATTCTTTTAATAGACCAAATACAAGGCTCACAGTAGACACTCACCAAATGCTCCATTCCTCCCCAATCCTCTACCTCAGTTTACTGAGGAACTAAAGGATGGGATGACATGCAAGTCTGCCTATCTGTAATGATCTGTGAATGCCAGTTGGTTATGTACTTTTCAACATATTTTTCTAGTCCTATGATGATGCTCACTAGATGTGAAAGCAAACTCTTAAAATGAAAACATATGTTTAGGTTCCCCAGATCATATTTACTCAATTCTCTCTGGCAGAAGTAATCTTTTCCTCTTCTGAATGCTTCTAACAATTTATTTGTATGTGTCTTATCATACTTAGCACATTCTACCTTGTATTACAGCCACTGATGTATGTACTTTTCTTTCCTTCTGGACAATGCACACTGGAGATGGCTGGATTGAGATCTAATTTTTTTTTTTTCACTCATAGTGCCTAGTAGAATGCCTTTTACATAAAAGGTGCTTAATAAACATCTACCCCATGAATGCAAATAGCAAAACTCATTATAACCATTCTTCACCTTTTTTATTTTATTTATTTTATTTTTTTAGCAACTACCAAATTCCTATAACAAGAAAACAGGCAAGTTTGTGTTTACGAAGAGATGTAATCTTATAACAGGAGCATTCTCTGGACTTTGAATCGGGCCTAGTGTATTTTTTGTGTTCAGCTTATACTCAGCCACAAAATGTAAGTAAGCCCTTCTGCAGATCCCAAACAAAAATAACTTATCATCCTAGATGCAGATTTTGTGGCAAGCCCTTACACATTGATGTTCCATAGTGATAAGACCAGTCAAATAACAAAATAAAAGCAATTAGGAGGATTTATTGCTTAGGAGGCTGTCACTGGCCTGGATACTAACATTTCTGTCTTTATTCCTAGTAATACTGCCCTTATTTGTTTGGGTAATGATGTGTGCCCAGCTAAAAAATTGTATTTACCAATCTCTCCTGTGCTTACAAATAACCACGTGACACAGTTCTGAGATGTAAACAGAAGTCTCCAGGTACAGTTTCCGGGAAAGTTCTTTTTTAAAAGGGGCAAACGGGGTTAGGACACAACTTTTGCCCTTTACTGTTCTTCCCACTCAGAATATGGATATCTAGCTAGTATCTGGTGAAAGTTTCTTCCTATGGATTGCAGAGGATAAAGACAGGAAAAGCATGGGGCTCCCGACAGTATCATACAGTTCCAAAGAGCCTAACTCTAGATTTCTGATTATATGGGTAAAAAAAATCCCTAACTTGTTAAGCCATGGCAGGGAGAGGGATCCACTAGATGCAGCAAAATGGAATCCTAACTGAGCTGAAATATAATCCTCAATCTACCAAAGAGTCATGCTTGTTTAAACCTTAACAAAAATACACTGCATCTCAAAAGAACAGGTACTCTTTCCACATACAGTAAAAAAAAAAAAAAAAAACAAGAAAGAAAGAAAGAAAGAAAGAAAGAAAGAAAGAAAGAAAGAAAGAAAGAAAAAGCTAGGTTCTCAGTTGTTCAGTAGTCATACTCTAATACACTGAGTGGATAATGAAGTGATCACAATTCTGTACCATCCAGTATTCCAAAGAGTCAGTAATATACAAGTTCCCAGGTATTTCACCAAAACCAAGGCTAAGTGTAATGAATTAAAGAAATCAAATTTGGTAATTAGAAACCCAGGAAAGTACTGAGGCAATGCTGAAAAGCAGATATATAAATGAATTTATTTAGACTGTTGGCAGAAATCAGCTTCCCCAGGCCTCTCATACCATGTATTGGCCCCAACTCTACAACTCCATCAACAATAGATTACATAAATTGTTTTGTCCTGATATTCATTCATAAATGGAAAGAAGAATTAGATTAAGTTCCTTCTAGGGACACCTGGGTGGCTCAGCGATTGCCTTTGGCTCAGGGCATGATCCCGGAGTCCCAGGATTGAGTCCCACATTGGCCTTCCTGCATGGAGCCTGCTTCTCCCTCTGCTTATGTCTCTGTCTCTCTCTGTGTTGCTCATGAATAAATAAATAAAATCTTTTTTAAAAAAAGTTCCTTCTATATAGATTCTAAGAAAGGTAAGGTTTGGAAACACAATACTAGCACACTGCACTTGTGGGTTAACAACCGGGAAGGGGGCTACACCATCATCAGTCAGTGTCCTGGGAATGTGAGAGCTGTGTAAGCACTGGCCTCCACTCAAGACCTGGTCAACATATACAAGACTTTTGCTTCTTTATTGGGTGTGGGAAACAGCCATGCTTCAGTAAGGAGACTAAGAGAAAACCACAGTTTGAGGGTTGGCTTGGCCCCAAGCCAAAGACTAGAAAGGCCCTCCTTCTCCCACAACAGAAGGGTACTCGTGGGTGGGAAGGAGGAATTTCTGATAGACAGAACACAGACTGTAACTTGGAAGGTTATGGGGAAGCAAGATCTGGGCTCTCTTACTAGAAAGATAATACTGTTCAGAGATTAAATTCTGGGAGGTTTTTTTTTTTAAATTCCTTCCAGAAAAACACTTCTTTTCGTCTTTACTTGGGTTTGTTGGTGATAGAGCAGAGCTGGATAACTCTTTGTAGTGTAAACTCTAAATTCATTTCTTTTTAATTAAGGGAGGAGATGAAGTACGGAAATGTTAACCTCTACTTCAAGGGTTAATGTCTTTTTGTACCCCTTTTACTTTGGTTCCAGAAAAGTGAGCATTTTTATGCATTATTCTCCCCACTGAGATTTTATCCTCACTTGGATAAAGTTCCCATTACATAGTACACAAAACTGCTTCTAGAATGTTGTTCTCTGGCAGACTAAGTACTGGGATGGTGTATCTTCCTGAGCATGTAAGATGCTAATCACTCACCTTACTACAACCAGCCAAGAGCTGTTCAATGCAAAGAACACACTGTGTCTTTTGTGTAATCATACGATGCTGTAAAAACTTGGGGCCAAGGTGAGGGTGAGGGTAGCTGTTTCTATTTTAGCAAAAGCAAGCTTCCAAAAGGCCTTTGTCTCACATTGTATGGAGTTCTTGGCTGTCTTCCATTCACAATGTTTGTCAGCTGGGACAAGACGGGAGGCTGAGCAAGAGAAACAGAGTACAACTTCTGGTACTGCGGACAAGGCCAGGAAGCAGTGCTATAGCCCTGATAGGGATGGGGCAGGAACCCAGAAGACGCTACTGTTCAGAGAGAGAGAGAGAGAGAGAGAGAGAGAGAGAGAGAGAGAGAGAGAGAGAGAGAGAGAGACTAATGACACAAATACCCGAGATAGGGCTTTGAGTGGCCAAAGATACCACCAGTTCTCTGGCATATCTTCTGATTTCTAAAATCAACAGAGAGGCTCTGTCTCCTTTAGCAACAAAGACTGAAGGCTCTTATTAATTCAAATGATCTACTCTCCAGTGTGAACACAGCTGCTTACCTGTACACAACAAGTGATTCACCAACAAAAACCACTGTGTTTCAGACAGTTCCTAAGTCAATGGTACTTGCACACACGAGAAATGATGCTGGTCATTAACAGATACTTAGAGGTGCTCCTGAGCCTCAGACTCTGTGATCTGATAAAACCAAAGATTCCAGCAGTAGTCTCTGTGTTGGTTCTTCAATAGCATCAGGACAATTGAACTGATCTTGCACCAGGTGTGTGTTATGACCAAAGATGTCCAACCATGAGGCAGCTGGCTAAGGCCAGGTCTGCAGTCCATGACCAGAAAAACCGTGAAACCAAGTAGCCCTAAGGTGGCACAGACATGAGCTTCCCTCACTAGCAGCCCCCCACCCCCCAATTCTAACAACAGAACCAGCAGTCCTACATTGGTAGAGTTGATATTCTGATGGCAAATTTAGACTCGTGGCATAGATTCTGCTTTGCTTTCTATTTTTTTTTCTCCTTCAATGCCCGGCAATGTTTGAATATGGATCACATACATTCACAGAAGGCTGGCAGTCCAAGGTTTGTTGTCTTTTTTTTGAAACATGTTAATTTCTTTAATAAGTATTCATTAGAAAAAGGAAAATAATTTGAAAAGTCCTTTCAAAGATAACCTCTGGCAACACTTAGATATTTTTGTGTATATATGGAGTTATTTTGTATGTATATACCTGTATTTCTATGGGCTTACAAAAATATGAGCATACAATATCAACTGTTTTGGAGACTTTTTTTCATTCAAATATCTAACTTGAACACTTCTTCATATCTATAAGGGTGAATCTCAATCACTATTGTTAATGGCTGCATATTTTTTTATTATGGTTTATTATAATTTACTTACCAATCACCAATAGCAGAATACTATAAATTGACACAGTATACCTATATTAGTAATTATGGAAATATGTTCATAATAGATTTTTAAGTGGGGAAAAAGTAGGCCCCCTCCAAATCTTATACTTGTATTTTGAAACTACACACACACACACACACACACACACACACACACACACACATTCAGGTTGTTACCAGTCTGTTTTGCTATTTAAGAACAGTGTTCTGATGTTATTTATATCTTTTTGCATATGCTGGATCATTTCCTTAAAATAATTTCCTTGAAGTAGAATAGCTAGCTCAGAAGGTGGCTGCTGCTTTTGTTTTAAATCTTTTTTCTATATATTCTCAAACTGCCCCCTTGTAAGGTTGTCTGATTACATTTCCATCAGTCCTTATCTTTCCTTGATTACTATGAAGAAACAGCATATGTCCTATGAAAAGCTGACTCATAATTTGATGCTAATGCCACTCTTTTTCTTTTTATAAGACATTTATGCCTTTGGATAAACATGTTAAAATTTTACAGATATCATTCTTTTAATCATTTTATCATAGTATTAATCATCCTTTCTACTTTTTCTTCTCATATCTCCCTCTAGCAATTGTGAATGAACTTGTATTTTCAATTGTCCAAACAAATAAATCTAAGGGGGAAAAAAAGTAACCAATTAATACTTTATGGCCTTGAACTTCTAAAACACCCTCTTTAATATCATTTTAACCAATTTGCTTCTGACATGGGGGTGGGTGGCGGGTAACTAAAACCCCCAAGTTGAAATTATAAAGCTATGTATATTTAAGGTTAAAAGTAATAGATAAGAGGGGTGCCTGGGTGGCTCAGTCAGTTAAGAAGGCAACTCTTGGTTTCAGCTCAGGTCATGATCTCAGGGTCATGAGATCAAGCCCCGCATTGGGCTCTGCACTAAGTATGTGGAGTCTACTGGAGTCTCAAAAATATGTATTTTTAAGCCAAACTCATAGTAACAGAGAGTAGAAGGGTGGTTATTAGAGAAAGGCTGGGAGTATAGGAAAGGGAAACATTGATCAAAGCATATGAAATTTCTTTGTAACAGGAATAAGTTCTGGAGATGTAATGCACAGCATGGTGAATATAGTCAAAAATGTATACTTGGAATTTACTAAGATTATAGATCTCAAATGTTCTTACAACCAAAAAAGATAACTATGGGAGGTGATAGATATGTTAGTTTGTGCTAATCATATCATATATATCAGAACATTGTATACCTTAAATATATACAATTTTATTTGTCAAAAATAAATAAATTTTTAAATCTCTTGAAAAAAAAAAAAAGATTCTTGCTCTCCCCTTCCCCTGCCCTTGCTTGTGTGTTCAAATAAATAAATAAATAAATAAATAAATAAATGTAATACATAATAGAACAGATATCTGCACAACTGTATTCACAGAAGGATATTCACAACAGTTAAAATGTGGAAGCAATCTAAATGCCTATTAATAGATGAATGGATAAAGAAAATGTATATACATACAAAAGCATATTATTCAGCCTTAAGAAAGAGAAAGGAATCCTGTAATATGCTACAACATGGATGAACCTTCAGGAAATTATGCTAAGTGAAATAAGCAGTCACAAAAAGGAGAAATACTCTTATGATTCCACTTATATGAGGTATCTAAAGTAATCAAACTCATAGAAACACAAAGTAGAATGGTTGTTCCCAGAGGCTAAGGGGAGGGGAAAACAGGGAGTTGTTCAATGAGTACAGAGTTTCAGTCAAGCAAGATGAAGAAGTTTTATTGATCTGTTATACAACAATGTTCCTAGTGAATGATATACTACATCATATACTTAAAAATTATTAAGAGGGTAAATTTGTGCTGTGTTGTGTGTTGTTTTTACCACAATGAAAAAAAAGTAACACATAATAAGAGCTATGAATTTTTATTGAGCTTTTTTACCATGGTCAACATTGCCCTAAACATTTTAATGCTATTATCTCATTTAATCCTCCCAACTACTGAGGTGGGTCTCATCATCATTTCTACATACAGAGAAAGAAACCAAGGCACAAAAAGGATCCATCATTTGCTCCTGATGGCACAGCTACTAAGTACTAACCTAGGATCCATGAGTGCAGAGTCTGATTTCAGAGCCCCATTCCATAATAATGCTGCCTTCCCTAGTTGTGCTATGCTGACTCCCTTTTAGAGCAAATCCATGAAATCATATTTCCCTTCCAAAGTAAATACAAAGCAAACCTAGCAATGTGTCCAATTTTCATCAGATGCATTTAAAAGACCCAGATTTCACTAACTCTACTCCAAGAAGAAAAGCTTGAAAAGGTTTTGTCTGTAAGGAAATTTTTGTTATTGATTTTAAAAGTTAAAGTATGTGTACATGTATGTATGTATTTACATAAAGATAACTCAAAATATCAGCAATGACCCCAGATTGAGAGTTCAATTGGTTAAAAAAAGGTAATTCATAGCATCGTTAGCTAGTATTATTATTTCTATATCGGAGTCCTTGTTCTCCTGATAATGTGGCTGTGTCTTACATCTCCTGATGAGTAAAATAAAATAATCAGACAAGAACCTCTAAGTTCCCTTACAACTTTATTTTTTTTCCCTTACAACTTTAAATTCAGAATTTATAAATATCTAACTTGTCTCTGCCTTCAAATGTATGGTTTGTTTTATTTGGCTCAGAATCTCTCACGTGATTGGCCTACTGTGCATCTTGCATAGAACTTGCTGTCATCCATCTGTTAGACTTCTTCCTGTGGCTGCGTTCATTTCAGATGGATGGGATTCTTTATATTTAAGAGTGAGGTCTTTCATTATCTCACGTAGTTACTGCCGTTGGGTTCCTCATATGCCCACAAACAGAAACAAACCACGGGTCATAGAGTGAGGACAGGGAATGAAAACAGTTGTCATATAGCAGTAGCAAAATCAAATTTTAAGGATATACAACAAATAAGGTTGATCCCAAGCAGCTGGCAGGTGGCCTTTTAACATACCCACAACCAAGCAGAGTTCTATACTTTGATTCATAACATTGACTCTAACTCTTTTATATTTGTGTGTATGGGCACATGATAAAATGAGCACTGGGTGTTATATGCAACTGAAAAATTACTGGATACTGCAACTGAAATTAATGATGTCCTATATGTTGGCTAATTGAATTTAAAAAAATTTAAAAAAATTTGCATGTATGGGTCTATAGTAGCAGCAGCATCAATAAATTTGGAATGGCTTATTTGACTGATGATGTGTAAAACAAGAAGAAAATGAAGAGTCACTTCTCTCAAGAGGGAGGGAGGTAGAATGGAAAAGGGCTTTCAGAGCCTTCTGATTGGGTCTGAATATTATCTCTGTAATTAACTAGCTATGCAACCTTGTGTAAGTTACTTTAACTCTTTGAGTTCCCTCATCAGTGGGATAAATATTATTACATCCAGCACACAGGAGGCACTCACTCTGTGTCCATTTCCCTGACCTCACCTTCCTCCCTCCAAGATTCCAGAGGGGCACTTTCTGGGAGCAATTTAGAAGACAATCTGGTGGTAATCAGAGGATTTCTATTACTGCATGTGATGAATCAGCATGATGAACTGATATCTATATTACAACAATGTATTAAGATTCAGATTTATATGGAACTGAAAAAGTAAGCATTAATAGTAATCATGCAAAATGATCACATGTGATAGTCACATTTGTAGACACCAGTCATATTTCCTAGTAGTCTTCTTGAAAACACTATCATAGAAATAAATTTAAAATGACTAGCAACAATAACAGAGTTGAAAGGGCAACGTGATAATTGTAGAAATAATTCCTATGCTATCAAAACAACCCACATAAGTGTTGCAAATCTTCAAACTTCTAGAACATATTTTATGATACTGCGCAACTCAATAATCCCTAACCCTATTACTAAATAATAACACAAAGGAGGGTAAAATATGGATGTTTCCAAGAGTTTTAAGCCCAGGAACACTTTCCTAAGATGTTTCTTTAAAAATCTGAGATACTTGGGATAATGTCTAGACCTGAGTTTACATATGTTTAGTAGACCTTCTCTTTTATGACAGTGTATATGATATGAATAGTAGCAGACTAGTTATAATATCTGAAGAGGACTTCTCAAATACAGTTTTACAGGTGTCAATAAGTACACCTGTGGATGTATGAACTGCAACTTAAAATTTATGTAATAATACATATAGATTAATACATATACATACATATACATATAAAATATAAATGAATGCCTTAATATATTGTCAGGATGGTAGCATATAGCATAGCATGATAGTCTGGAGGCTGGAGGCTGGATGCTATGCCTGCAGGCATACCTGGGTTAAAAAAATCAGCTCTTCCATTCATTATTTATGTGACCCTGAGAAAGTCACATTAAGTGATTAACCTTTTTTTTTTTTTGTCTGTAAAATGGGGCTAATTAAGAGGATAACTGGGAGGACTCAATGTGATAATACAAATAAAAGTCCCAGTTCAGTGCTGGATCCGTGGTAACATCCTAAGAAAGATGATCCTCATGATACCCACAGATATGTATTATCATCTCCTTACCAGACATAAGCAAACTAAAGTCCAGAAGTTTGAATAGCCTGTCCCAGTCATGGGCTGGACAGAAGCAAGATTTAAACTGAAGATTATCTGACTCTAAAGCCTGTCCAGAGGGCCTATTTCCCGAACAGCGAAATGTAGTTTTGCATATGTCATTTCACATATTTTCAATGTACCTTTATTAGGTAAGAAGAAAAGAGTTGGCTTGGCAAAATCTACTAAATCAAATGGTTCTAGGAAAATCAATCACCACCATCATCATCATCCAGAAACTAAGTGTTGTATAAGTTCCCGATAAAAGTCAGAAGGGAAAACAAAATGGAACAAAAAACCCCAACAAACAAAATGAATCGGAAGTAAGTTATGACAGGGCATCATGTTCTAGGAATTTAAGCACACATGGACAAGCTCTTCCTCCTGAATATCCCCAGTCCAATCTTCCTCCTGGATACTGTTAGAAGCATGTAGAGAGGCCTCCCCCTGCACAGTCAGCCTGTTTGCTTGCTCTCCTTGTGCCATGCTGAGGAGCTAGCATGTTATTGCTGGCTGCCTGGAAAAGCCCGGGTGCCTGCTGAATTTCTCTCTTTCCCTTCCCCCACAAAACAAACACACAGCAGCTGAAGGCTTGGAGAAACAGTATTCACTCCAGTAGGGGGGCAGAATTTTTCTAGACACATGCAATGGACTTTTAGGAGCAGTATAACAAGACTTGGCTGGGCTTATTATGGGAATCCTTTCCACACCTGTGAGGTTGTGCATGGACACTCATACCATTAGCAAAAAGCTCATTACATATGGCACTCAAGATGTACTAGCTTACTGAAAGACCCCTTGGTGTGAACCCAGAGCTGCCCCCCCCCCCTCCCCACACACACACACTTGTTATAGGAACATTCATTTCTGTTTGCCCTTACTGAATCTAGGTCAGTCTGGCAAAGGGAGCATGGTGGAAAGGGGGAAGTAAAGGACAAGATGGAGTGGAAGGATGAAAGGAGTTCAGGATGTACAGTTTTCTCCTATGAGTTACCTTGAGTTACCTCACTATGTTCAAAATTAAGTCTACTAAAAATTGAATGGCTCTGGATAGGGAATGGAACCAGTGAAAAATTAAGATGTACTTAAAATCCCCCCTTTCTCCCTTCTATTGTTAAAAGACATTTCAGCAGTTCTGCCCTGGCCATCAAAATGTCCTTAATTTTTCTGCTTTTTGGTCTTTTTTCAGTCTGGATGAGGCAGAGAAGAGAGTGGGAGGGAAGGAAAGGGGGGCTGGGAGCAGAAGTTTAACAAAGGATCACTTTAACAGAAACTACTGAGTAATCGCTCTGTCCTGAGCCAAGAATAACATCAGCTCAATGTCGGCAATTAGAATCAGGTCAGTTGGGCCTCACAGCCAGTGCGGCCCTCCTCACAGCCCCCCAGCACGGAGGGCTACTCATGCTGATGTCACCAGCAGTCACTGCTGCCCAAGAAAGTCCCCCGACTCAGCTGAAAGAAAGTTTTTTATCCTTCTCCTTCAGGGGCGGAAAGCCAGAATGAGAAGGAAGTGGGAAGCAATGAGTGTAAACTAGAGAGAAGACACACATAGGGATAGAGGAAGACATAACAGATTCATTTTACCACCCCTAGCCTATCAGGATTCTGTGATTTCTCCGCCCACCCTGAAATGCATGTTAAATGAATTAGTATATGTAAAGCACCTGAAACCATGCTTGGGCCACAGTGCTTATTGAGTGTTGGCTATTATTATTAAAAATGAAGAGGGAGGAATCTGTCCCGTTACTTATCTCTTGTCCACCATAAAACTTGAATCCTGGGAGCAGTGACTGCTGAGCAGAATGTACCCTGATAAGAAAAACGCGAACGAAGGTTTTCGAGTTTGGAAAACTTATTTATAAGG
The DNA here is from genome assembly GCF_048418805.1 of Vulpes vulpes. Classification (NCBI taxonomy): domain Eukaryota; kingdom Metazoa; phylum Chordata; class Mammalia; order Carnivora; family Canidae; genus Vulpes; species Vulpes vulpes. Next base: position 109,340,774 of record NC_132785.1, on the reverse strand, counting down.
AGACTGTGGTAGATGGAGTGAACAAGATGGAAACAAAGTTCCTATAAAACAATGACTGCCTGAAATTTTATAAGGGCAATGCTAAATTTTAACATATTCAGTCTCCCTGCCAAAGGACAGAAAACAAATAACTGAAGAGGAGATGTTTCTAATCTTTCTCTCTAGCTCACTGGTTCTCAAAGTGTGGACCCCCAAAGAGCAGCACTGGCATCACCTGGGGAAGTTGTTAGAAATGGAAATAATTGAACCCCATTCCCAAACTTACATAGTCAGAAATGGGATGGTGTTTTAATGGGCCCTCCAAGTGGTTCTGTTGCTTATAATCAGGGGTCTGCAAACTAGGGCTTGTAAGACAAATCCAGCCTGCCACTCGTTTTTAATAAAGTTTCACTGGAAAATAGCCACACTCATTCACTTACATATTGTCTATGGCTGTTTCCATTTTACCATGGCAAAGCTGAGTAGTGGCCACAGAGAGTCTATGGCCTTAAGTGTAAAGCCTTAAGTGTTTACTATCTGGCCATTAAAAAAAAAAAAAAAAAAAAAAAGTTTACTGATCTCTGCTTTGACTTAGAATGATTTCTTCTTTAAAAAATGCTGGTTTTGGGGATCCCTGGGTGGCTCAGGGGTTTAGCGCCTGCCTTCGGCCCAGGGTGTGATCCTGGAGTCCCGGAATCGAGTCCCACATCGGGCTCCCGGCATGGAGCCTGCTTCTCCCTCTGCCTGTGTCTCTGCCTCCCTCTCTCTCTCTCTGTGTCTCTCATGAATAAATAAAATCTTTAAAAATAAATAAATAAAACTGCTGGTTTTACTCATCAGTGTATAAAAACGCATGGTTTCCATTTCATCTTACTTGGTTTATCATGCTACCAAATGGACTGGATTCATGCCTATTTCCTTATATACCTCAGTGATCCTACCAATGGCACTGGGCAACTTACTCTCCGATGCCTATGTTACAGTACCAGTCTTTTGTTGAGGTGGATTCAGTACATAGCACTTTCTAAATTTATGAGTGCGATGCTAGATAGAGATGAAGATCAAACCTTACTCTGCATGAATGGTTAGAGATATCCATTTCCAAACATACTCTGAATCAGAGTTTGCCTTCTTGAAATTAATACCTTCAGTAAGCTGACTACTTAAGTGCAGAAAAGGACAGAGAAATTCCTCTGCATGTAATGCAAGAAAAGTTGCATGATCTTTCCCAGATATATTTTTAGGGAATCACTAGGAAAGGCACAGTCCATGGACATAATCAACAATGTGTTATGATACAGTGCAATATATATATTTTTTCTTTTTTTTTTTCTTTTTTTTTGATTTTTTTTTGATTTTTTTTGATACAGTGCAATATAAATAAAGCTCCCTTTAATGGCCTGTTTCATGGGTATCTCTTATGGATGAATGCTAAGTAAATTAGATTTCAATTCTACCCTCAAACAATTAACCAAAATGCTAATTATATCAATGGCTATGTATACTTTAGAAAAATGAATACAAAGCATAAAGAATTCATCAGAGAAACCATCTCTATCTATTAACCCAAAGGCAGAAACACAGGACATACTGAGAACACAAAGCAGGCTTCCATCAACAATGTGGTGATAATTATAATGGTCAAGTCTAGCAAGCCATAAGCTAGACCTGAAAAAGAGACTTCAAATCTAGGGAATATTTAATAACTTATTTGCTATTTTCTTAGTTACAAATTCTTCAAGCTACAAATGTAGTTTCTTTAGCTCTCCCCACAGTCCCAGAACTTTACACTGACTCATTTTTACCTAAATCAACCATGGATTAAAAGAAGAGGAGGAAGAAATAAATGATGTTATAAACATATATAAAATTATGATGAATGATTTTCTGTTCCCTCTCCAGGAGACACGAGATAACTCCCTTCTTGGGAGTTCTGACTCCTCCCTAAGACAGATATTCTGACAGATTCTAAAAAACATGTTTTCCATATACTTCATAGTTTAGTGAACTAAACCAGTGTAATCCTCACTGGAAAAAAAAATCCACACAAGAATAGCAGTACTCTGAAATTTCAAAGGAATGTGAGTCGCTGGAAGCTAATCAAAAGAGTAAGGAGGGCTTTTAAATGAAGCAGTTTCTAAAAGGGAAAATCAGTAAAATGGTCTCTCCTTCCCCCAAACTTCAATGCCCTACAATCACCAACCCTTCCTCCCCCTCAAAAATCATTGCCATTTCAAGGTATGGAAGCATTAAAAGGGCCTAATGGTCTACATTTGTTAGATCATCGATTATACTCACATAAGGGAAATAAGGCTATTTTTGAGACCTCTCCTGCCCAGGATCTGATGAAGCTGGCATTCTCAAGAATTCTGAATGATGAGGAGTTTAGAAGTTCACAAGTTTTAAGAAATTTACACAGATTTTAAAAAGAACTAAAGTACACATTTATATCTAAAATTGTGAAAATGTAAACTGCCTATCCCTAAGACTTTATAAATGAGGAAATTTCTACATGATAGAGGGCAGTGTGGTGATCAAATTAAGATGCTACATTCCATGTTTTCTAGGTAAGAATTTTGGATTTTCCTCGAGTAGAAATGACTTACAGGAACTACTTCACAACTACCTATACTTACAATTTCTCAATTACATTGAGTTAATATAATATAGAGAGTATGCCAGCATAGAAAAGGATGAGCCAGCAATGAATGAAATTGAAATAATGTCTGGATCTGAACAACAGTTAAAAAGATTAAGTAGAGAGAGAGAGAATAATGATAATTGATTTATTTAGAGGGGGGGAAACCTTTGGGAAACACTGCTTTAGCCTTTGAGTGAATATTAACTTTGTACAAACTAATGCACAATATGTACTACATTTTTATAGGAGTAAATAACAAGAGATCAGACTGATATATTTCTTCATGTAACCAAATACAAGGGAAGCTCACAGAATCAGTACTGATTTAGGCCAAAAGAACATGTAGAACACAATAACGGATTCTAATGATTACCCTGAAATCATCAAGAAAAAGTTAACTCTATATGGCCTGATTTTTTTTTGTGTGTGAAGTCATCCTTTCTCTGTAATGTGGGCCACACTGACACACTAGTACAATTCACTTACACAGCTCCCTCACACATATGCTCAGGAGTTTCTGTCATTGTAGAGATGGTGAATAGGAAATCAGTGTTTCATTAGAGTGTAAATGCCACAACAGTGAGGATTTTTTTTTTTAAGATTTTATTTATTTATTCATGAGAGATACACAGAGAGAGAGAGAGAGAGGCAGAGACACAGGCAGAGGGAGAAGCAGGCTCCATGCAGGGAGCCCGACACAAGACTCGATCCTGGGACCCTAGGATCACGCCCTAGGCCAAAGGCAGGCGCTAAACTGCTAAGCCGCTCAGGGATCCCAGACAGTGAGGATTTTTGTGTATACTGTCCCATTTTCATGTACATTGTTTTGTGTACTATCAAACCAGAGGACCAGAAACCAAACTTGTGACCATTTCCTATGAAAGAACTTGAAACATTATTTATGTCTCAAGTCTCAACAGGTCATGAAGGATTAATATGTGCTTATGTACACCAAGTATGTAAAGATAAGGAAGTAGTACATTTAGGAAAAAAGTCGCTTCAAATGCTAGCTTTTAGGTATTTGGAAATTCGACTTTCTGGGAGCTTACTGAACTACCATCATGCAGCAGAAAGGGGGAAATGCCACAACAGAGATTTCTGTAGAGAAACATTCAAATTAAAGAAAATGTCAAAACTGGTTCAGCATTACATCCCAGCAAAGCTAACATCATGGCTTCAGAACATGACTTCCCTTAGAGTAGATTCTCTATGAACCATCCAAGCCATGGTGGTGTTGGTAAACTTCTGGGAAACTATTCCTACCCTTCCCATTGACCTTCTTCCCCACCCCCGCACACTACCCCTGTAGAAGAAAGAGACTAAGCATATGGAAAAGCCTTATCTGAATTACCTGGTGCCGGGCTCGACTCTGGTCCAGAAGCTGCCGGGACTGAAGTTTCTGTTGTTCAAGCTGCTGCAGAGCAAAATGGAGTTGGTAACTGCCTGCAGTGGGGTGATACTTGTGCTGAGGGACCACCCCTGTAGCCTTGTTATACGCGTTGTTCTCTACCTCTCCCTCCCAAGCAAAGCCACCTGTTTGAAGGCTCCTGAAAAGAAAAGAAAGCAGATTTCTTAGAGAGGTTGTGTGAACGACCTAAAGGAAAAAAGAGAAATATCACAGGTATTTTTTCCTTTATAGAGCTAAATACAGTTTGGAATTACAAATCTCTTTGTATGATAAGTGATCTGATTTATCACACTGAACTGCAGCTCCATGAAGTTGTACAAAGACAGGGTCTGCTCTGCTCTCCATTCTATTTGGAGCACTTATCCTGAGGCCTGGCACATGGTCAGTGTACAAGTATCTGGTGAAGGCTGAATAATTAAAATTGTAATTTCAGTCCTCTGTGAGGGCCACAAGGAATTCTGAGAGGAGCCAGGGAGCTTCAGATGCAGGATGGCATGTTAAATTTAAGGTAGGAAGTGAGGCACAATCATCTTCTCTAACATCAGCTTCAAAAGTATCGGGGTGAATTATACAGAATTCATAGTTTTTTTTAACCACCTATTAGTGAGCTCATGTGTCCATCATGGGATAAAACAATTGGTCTAGGAAGATCCTTTTCTCATTTTTCTAAATTTACCTCAATAGAGTCCCCGACCAAGCTGATGTTTAGCCTGTACATCTGAGGAAGGTGAAGGGCTGGTGGCCTTTGGGACTGTTCAAACCCACGCTTTGCTTTGTTAAATACTCCTGACTCCTCGTTGCCCAGGTACCAAAATGTTAGAGTCTGGTGACCACATCTGTGTATATTTCAGGTGAAATGCTCACAACTACAGGCCTATACTTGTCCTCTCGGTCTGTTTCTTCCAAGTAGAAAAGTCCCCATTTATACCACTCCATACCTATTAGGATGGCAAGTATTAAAAACAAAACAAAACAAATGCTGGCCAGCATGAGGAAACATTGGAACTCTCATGCATTGCTGTTGGGAATGTGAAATGGTATAGCTCCTGTGGAAAACATTCTGGTAGTTCCTCACAAAGCTAAACACAGAATTACTATGTGATCCAGGGATTCCAACCTCCCACCCTCCAGGTATATACCCCAAAGAATTGAAAGCAGGGCCTCAGATACTTGTACATCAATGTTCACAACAGCATTATTCCCAATAGCCAAAAGGCGAAAACATCGGCAGGTGAATGATAAACAAAATGTGGTCTATATATATATAATGACATATTAGCCTTAAAAAGGAAAGAAATTCTGACATGCTTCAACATGGATGAACCCTGGGGACATCATACTAAGTGAAACAAATCTATCACAAAAGGACCAATACTGCATGATTTCACTTAGATGAGTTCCCTAGAAGAGTCAATATAATAGAGACAGAAAATAGAATGGTAGTTGCTGGGGATGAGGAGATAGGAAAATTGGGAGTTACTGTTTAATTAGGGCACTGAGTTTTACTTTGGGATGACGAGTAAGTCCTGGAATGGATGATGGTGACGGTTGCACAAATTGTGAATGTACTATATGCCACTGAATTATACACTAAGAAATGGTAAATTTTAGGTTATAAATAATTCCCCACTGTTTTTTTTTTTTAAAGATCCCCATTAATTTAGAATTGTCTTATCTGGCAGCCCTTTTTTCTCATATTTGGTTCTCTTCTGGACCTTCTTCAACTACTCTGTGGTGTTTTTTTGTTTTCCTTTTTGAAGTACAGTGACCAGAAAATTGTATACAGAAGAAATGGGGAGAAACAGAAAGAATCTCATAGTGAACAGTCTTACCCTAAACCTGATTAACAAGGCTTGAAGAAAGGGAACAGTGCCTAATTGAAGAGAAATATTCATAGTGATTTAAATCATCCTGCTGTTTTATTTCCTCTACAAATTTCCTTTGACGTGAGGGGTCATTTCAATGGCAAAGACGCAGCAACACTGGAGTAAGGTTATGCAGACCTTCCTGAGGCCTGACCTACAGGTCACCTTGTTATTTATAGCCTGATTCCTAATGACCCCAAAAGAGCCTTGGGAGAAGGAGCAAAGTAGAACGCCTGCTGAGTCCAGAAGCCCAGGCTCCTCTCTCGTCTGTGTTCTCCCCCATAGCTTCATCACTTCAGGGGTCTGCTTTGGTTCCTCAGCCTCTCTCCAAATACCTCATCAGGGGTTAGGTCTGGGTATTGTATTCTGAAGTCCATGGATGAAAGGTTTTCTACTTACATAATCTCACCTCTGATAGGCTACATCCCTTGCTCATCTCCTCCGACAGTTTGGCTCACACAATTCAGTTGCACAATTACATACTTCCGGCTAATCTTCTCAGAGAACCATACCAAAAGGCTCAGAGCTTGCTAATGAATTTTTCTGAGTAGGACACTTGATCTTCAGTGACCCTCAGCGTGCATGCTGTTACACAGTTAAGAAGACACGTTCTTTCCTGAGGGGCTTCCAGAGGTATAGAGAAATGTGGCAACCAATGACTGAATAGAAATAAGTGCCTAAATATGCAAATAAAATGTTCACATTATTCCACAAAGTGAAGTGTTGAATGAGAGTCAAATAGGAGTTACAGGGTGAGGAAAGAGAAAAGCTTAATGAAGAGAAGGTGCAAGAAACAACTGAGCTGGTCGGGGAACTGCATCGGCTCTGAATGGAAGGAGGGATGGTGGAGAAAAGCATCCAGGTATAAATGAAGAGAAGGGTGGAGGCAGGAGTGGGCTGATCCAATGAACAAATGAACACAAGGAAACAGACAGATGAAACAAGCAGGAACAGCCTGGCTTGAATAACCGTGAGACTTCCATATCAGTTAGGGCAAATAACAGAATTTGGAATGAAACCATTACTTATGATAACTGCACTGAAAGTCAGAAAATCCATCAATTGTGATTCTACCTCCATTTATGGCTTGCTGGTTATAGAAGTTTCTAGCCACAAGTAGCAATCTAGACTCAGAAATTAGATATATTTTTTAAAGATTTTATTTATTTGAGAGAGAGCAAGTGCAAGCAAGAGAGAGGGACAGAGGCAGAAGCAGACTCCCTGCTGAGACTTGTCAGGACCCTGGGATCATGACCTGAGCTGAAGGCAGATGCCCAACTGACTGAGCCACCCAAGTTCCCCAGGAATTATATATTAAAGGATTTTTGTAACTCTGTTATAACTGTTATGTCAGAATTCATCTTATTCACAGGCTAAACTGGTTTTATTTTCTAGAAGCTGCTTTCATAACAGATATTCCTAGGAGGCATTTACTTTTCAAGCCTTCTTGTTGTGCATCAGAAATAAGAGGAATGAGGCCCTCTAATGTGGAGACAACCAGGGACAGATTCTCAGGTGTATGTCCACGAAGCAGGGCTCTGTGAGTGGAAGGAGTAGAACAGCGGGTCACAGAAAGCCATAGAAGAGGCCACGGAGAAGAGGTTTGCTCATCTAACTGCACACATGGTGAACAGACCACAACATCATAAACTATGACAGTAAAGGCTGCTTTTACTCTCATCAGTAATCTAAGCCCAGTCTCCAAATCACAAAAGAAAGTTTTTTCAAGCAAGTAGAAACTTTTAGCAGAGGCAGAAATTTTTATAGGGCACCTCTGGATGGGGACAGGAGTGCTCAGATGTGTCAGGCAACATGGTGAGTGCCGCAGGAAACTTTGCTTTGGGTGCTTTGAGTGATGGTGGTAGTCCTCAGGCCACGGTATCTCACAATTAAAGCATGAGCCTTGGGGGTCTGTAATATGTAAGTTCTACAATGACTGACTTAGAAGAAGTCAGGTGCATTCTCATTTGGACCTCACTGGAGTTTACATATCTCCATATTCCTTTCAGTGGCATCTGATAGTTACCATTTCTAGGCAAAATTCCATCCCATCTCCCTGAACCCCGATTCACTGCAGTCTACTAGTAATACATTTTCTACTCCCATCAAAATTTTAAGCTTTTATTATTCTCTCTAGTTTTTATTACTCTTTGCTCAATATAAGATATAATATTGTATGTATTCCCTGCAAATAATTCCTAAGAGTTTTGTATTATTTCTAGAAGAGAGTAGAGAGAGCCAAGAAAGTTAGCTATGGAAATACTCAGAATGTCTACCATTTGACTCAAATTCAAAGATTCAAAGTGAACTATGTTGTATTTCACCTTTACCACATATGTAGCTAATGGGCACCAAATGGCAAATTCTTCTGAACATAACTTTCTCTCATTAGCCTGTTCATTTAGAACTTCATCTCACTTTTTTTTTTTTAATTTTTATTTATTTATGATAGTCACACACACAGAGAGAGAGAGGCAGAGACATAGGCAGAGGGAGAAGCAGGCTCCATGCACCGGGAGCCCGACGTGGAATTTGATCCCGGGTCTCCAGGATCGCGCAGTGGGCCAAAGGCAGGCACCAAACCGCTGCGCCACCCAGGGATCCCTCATCTCACTTTCTATATTACACTGTGGCATGGCACTATGGCATAGCATGGCAAATGTTTCTCTGTAACAGCCCTTCCTGTAGCACGGCCCCGAACTCTAGCCAATAAATATTTTCTCCTTTGCTTTACTATCTGTTCCAAGAAATAGGTGTTGGTTTTTATACACTGGAGGCACTGGTTTTTTTAATTTTTTAATTAATTAATTAATTAATTTTTTTTAGGCACTGGTTTTTATACAATGCGTTGGTTTTTAGCAAAGCAAATCTCATCAGGCAGTTGCACTCTCCATGAAGATATACTTCCAGATTTTGTGAGAATCATGTGACTTCACAAGAGTGTAGGGTAAGAATGAGGCACAGGAATGTAACAGTCATAGAGCAAGTGTGATCCCACAGTCCATTTCCCCAGCCTCCTTCACCCAATCCCAACAAGACTTGAGCTACCATGTGTAGGGAGGGTTAGGAGGAAGTGTGTGAGTATAGGTATTAAGGACAGCAGAGGCTATACTTTGTCTATAAAAGACTTTGAGACTGAGAAGAAGCAGTCATAGCATCCAATTAAGTGCTGCAAAGATGCTGTAAGTGATGAAAATCTCACACATGACAGAAGGGCTCCTGCAAGCAAAATGAAGCAGTGCTGGCCATTATTAGGAAGCCCTGAGATCAGAAATGCATCATGCAGGGGTAGGGGGTGGTGGTGTGGAGACTTCTCTTGGCTTAAAGGGATGTTTCCATGACAAAGTTAGAGTGATTCTGCATGGAATGTTGTGTGTCCCATTCCCAATGCCTACCAGGACCACTGGAATCAGGCCACATTCCCAAAGGCCACACAGGGAAGAAAAGAATAAAGCAGGGTCTGCTCCTCTGGGGCCTTCATTACACTAACTTCTCTGTGCTTCAACTATTCTCATCTGTGAAATGGGGCTACAACCATAAGCTATTCCAAGAGCTGTGGGGGTTAAAGGGCTAACAGGAGTGAAAGTATTGGCACACAGGAAAGGCTCCAACAGTCTATCACCACCACAAATATTACTATTATTACTACTCTTCCCCCTACCAAATGATTCCATTTCACTGCTGCCCTACAGTCCTTTGAGGTAATATACAGAAACACAAACTCAGTCATTCACCATCAGAGAACTCTGTGTTACCAAGTTAGCACAATCCAGCCGTCAGCACAGTATTAGTTGTGAAGTCACAGTATGCAGTTCCAATTTACTAAAAAGAAAAGCTCTGCGGAACAGTATCTCCAAAGTATTATTATAATTGTGTTGCATGCTATATGCGGAGGACTAGGACAGGTTATCTGGAATAGGATAAATCTGCCTCCTCTTCAATCCAATAAACAGTGGAGGCGGTAGAGGGACATACATCCATCTTTTTTATACATTCGGTTTTCTGCTCAAATCTACTTCCTGATCTTCCATCAGAACTGATCATTCTTGCCTTCTTCTAGCCTTTACTGGTGGTCTAAAGAAAGGACTGTTTATACTCTTTCCTGTCCTAACATCCTCCCCAAGGTCTTTCAGCCTGGCCTCCATCCATATAAATGTAGTGGCTTCCTTTTTTCTGTTATGGAGGGGGCTCCACAGAGTCAGAGTGAACTGCACAGACCTCTGGGATTTTCCTTCAAAACTCCTAAGCTCAGAGGGGAGTCCTACTCTCTACTCTCAGAAATAATGAACTAGAACCTTCTTGGTTTTAATGTCACTCCCTCATTCTCCATCCTGGATTGTTACCTCTCCTGTAGTTAAATCAGAGGCAAAGCCCAAAAAATATTTAAAAGCATCTTTTGGGACTTCTGCTTTTGAGCAAGCTGTAGAAAATTTTAAGAGACCATCATTCCTACCTTAACACAAAGAACAAGTTGAATAAACTGCTAAATCATACTTATTTCAAACCCAACAAAATGCTGAGGATATACAGAAACCTAAATGAATAAAATTCCAGGAAATGAAGCAGCCTTAAGCTTTCAGCCAAGATGGACCTCTGGGAGGAGGAGGTATCTGTCACAAATAAGGGTTAAGGTACAACCACCTCACTTTTGACAAACTCAACACCTGCATAGGGGATGGTATGATATATTAGATTCCTTGAAGCCCAGCCACAGAGTGAGTCTGCAGACACCCATCAATTCTTCACCAAGTGCATGGGGAAACTGAAGGCTGGGGACAGGGCAGGAGACTTACCCAAGTCCCTTACAGAAAAACTGTGTATATTACTCTTTGACTTTCACAGAAACTCAACAAGTGGTATTTTGTCATTAACAATAAACACCATGAGTTGTTTTCCTTTAAGTGCTAGGTTCACTGTTTATTTTTGAAAAAATGTCTGCCAAACATCTAAATCTGAATAACCAGAGTTCCTCTATCAGTTGTTTTTTCAAGTAAAAACATTTAATGAAAAAAAGCAGGGTAGCCCCGGTGGTGCAGCGGTTTAGTGCCGCCTGCAGCCGGGGTGTGATCCTGGAGACCCAGGATCGAGTCCCACATCAGGCTTCCTGTATGGAGCCTGTTTTCCCCTCTGCCTATGTCTCTGCCTCTCTCTCTCTCTGTGTCTCTCACGAATAAATAAATAAAAAAAATCTTAAAAAAAAAAAAAAAGAAAAAAGCAGCTAGTTTGGACTCTAACTCAGTCACCAAAGAGCTTTTGCTTGAGATGACAATCACACAGTATGCAGAAACACTCTATGCATACATCCTATTTTGTCAGACAGAACATTAAAAAGATATGTAATTCAGAGTTGAGATTTCATAATTATTACTGTTTAACACGGATTTCTTAAGTAGCTCTGGCATTTCTCTGTAACTACAAATGTTCTGGTGGTAAAGATTACTACTATAGTTTGGTGCAATGGCCTTAATTTGTGCTAAGGCATGAGGAATTTTATAAAAACACCATTGTTTTTGTACCATGTGCAAATGTCAACATAGTGAAAAAAGGCAAAAAATGTCTTAGTGCTACTATAAAAACTGTTTTGACCCTACTGGCTTCCTAAGAGGGTCTTGAGAATGAACACCCACCCTGCAACCCCAGATCCATGAACAGAACTTTGTGAACCATAAACCTGTAGCAATAGAGTCTGGGGACAGGAGGGAAGAGAGCACATTGGAAGAGGACTCTGCAGATACCAAAAAAGCTGACATCTAAGATGAAAAGCAGATATCCTTGCATAGTTCAGAAAACTGGCCACATGATTTTAAAGCATAAAAGGGTGCTCCCAACCTGCTCTCAAAACATCTGAGGCCAGAGGTGAACTGGAATCTCACTAAGGTTGCAACAAAGTCCAGAGTCAGTTTATTATCAATTAGATCAGCTCAACCACTTCTCTTCCTGCCCCTCTTCCTCACATTTGCAGCCTGAGAAAAGGATAAGCATGTCTTTTTTGGGGGGTGGGAGGGCAAATAATATTGACTTAAGACTCTGATTTTACAAAGTCTTTTAAGAAGCATACAATCAATAATAATAAAAGTCATGCAGAAGCAAGAAAATGTGATTCATAAGAGAAAATAGTCAAGAGAAGGGCACTGAGAGATGGCTCAGATATTGGACTTAGCAGGCATGGACTTCAAAATAACCATGATAAATATTTAAAAGGGTCTAGTGTAAAAGGTAGGCAACATGTATAAACAACTGGGGAATTTCAATAGAGAGATGAAATTTATTTTTAAAAAGGACCAAACAAGAATTCTAGAAATGAAAAAATATAAAATCAGAAATGAAGAATTCATTCAAAATGCTAATGGCAGACTGAACATAATAGAGGAGAGTATGTAACATATATAAAATTTGAATCTCAGAAGGAGAAGAGAGAGAATGGAGCAGAAGGAATCTTTCAAGAGATAAAGGCTAAGAATTTCCAAAGCTGTTAGAAGACATTAACCTACAAACCTAAGTAGATCAGCAAATCCCAAGCAGTGGAAGTACAAAGAAATCTACACCCAGGCACATCACAGTCAAATTGCTGAAAACTTAAAGAAAAAAAATCTTAAAAGCAGCGAGAGTGGTGGGGTGCTGGTTGGCAACGGTAGAAACATTATCTACCAGTGAATAACAATGCAAATAGTTGCGTTGTTTACTTATCATTAGAAAACAAAGACCAGAAAACAATGGATAGATATATTAAGGTGCTGGAGCAAAAACCATAAAAAAACCCAGCCAATATAGACTTAAACATTTCAACAACACTCTCCACTCACTCAGTCTATTTGACAATTATGTAAAATTACCCAGTAATTTTAGAATAGTCATTTATTTCAAGTGCACGTGGAGCATTCACCAAGATAGTCCAAAAGCTGGGCCATAAAATAAGTCTCAGTAAAAATCAAAGGATCAAGATCCAGAGTATAATCTGACTAGAATGTTATTAAATTAAAAATCAATAATAATATGTCTAGAAAACCCCAAAATATTTGGAAATTAAATATTACACTTCTAAATAATCTATGAGTCAAGGAAGAAATCATAAGGCAAATTTAAAAGTGTATCCAACTGAATGGTAATGAAAACAATCAAACAAAATAGAAGAGTACTTAAACAGAAATTTATAATATTAAATGTCTATATTAGAAAAAATGTATAAAATTAACAATCAAGCTTCTACTTTAAGAAGTTAGAAAAATACGAGCAAGTTAAACACACAAGAAGTAGAATAAAAAAACAGAATAATAATAAAATAAGTCAACAAAGTAATTAAACAAGGATGCCACTAGACTGAGGTAGCTCTAAGCCTTGGCAGCCTATATAAACAAATCAAAACCTAAGCCAGCATAAAGGCACTGAAATATGAGAAAATGATATTTAAGAACGACCAATCATAAGCAGCCTACTAGGCTTTCCCAAATAAGGCAACTGCTTAAGCTGTAGTCAGTCAAGTAATTTCCTTGCTTTACTTAAGAGGTCTGCTCTACTTAAAAAAAAAAAAAAAAAAATTAAAAAAAAAAGGAAAGAAAGCCTTGCCCATAGTGCCTGCTGGTAAATTACTCCTAGCCATTTTCAGTTTGTGTGTCCAATAAAATCAATATTTGCTCCAATGAACCCTTCCAAATCTCAATGTACCTCAATTTATTTTTTAACATGATGGAATAGAAAATAGGCAAACAGAGAATATCAATAAAATCAAAGGTGGTTATTTGAAAAGATTTTAAAAGTTGGTAAGTTCCAAGCAAGCTGATAGTAAAGAAAAAAAAAAAGGACATAAATTATTAATATCAAGAATGAAAAAGAACATCATAGAGTGTATAGATATCAGAAGTATAACATAATACTATGAATAACTCTATGCCAAATATTCAACAACTTAGATAAAATGAAGAAATCCTTGGAAATACAAATTATTAAAAGTGACACAATGAGAGTCTCTCTATGTAAATATGAATATAAGGAAATTTACCTTGTGATCAAAAACTTTCTTACAAAGAAACCTTTAAGCCCAGATGGTTTCAATGAATTCTATCAAACATTTAAAGAAGAAATAATTCCAATCAGAAAGAAAGAAGGGAAAATTTCCCAACTCATTTTATGATGTTTACATAAAACATGACAAAGATATTACTAGAAAATTACAGACCAATATGCCCCCTGAACAAAAGGCGTTAGCAAATAAAATCAATCCATTTATATCTATAAAAAAATCTATCATTTATATAAAAAAAATCTATCTCCTATAAAAAATAAGATCATATATAATGACCAAGGGATATTTACTACAGGAATAGTTTAAGATTGAAAAATCAATCATGTAATTCACCACATTAAAAGAATAAAGAAGAAAAATAATAATAGGATATTATTAGATGGTACAATGCACTGGACAAAATGCAACACTCATTCATGACAGAAATTCTTAGTAAAGTAGGAACAGAAAGTTCCTCAATCTAATAAAGTATATCTATAAAAAAATCTATGGTTAACATCATACTTAATGTTGAAACACTGAACTCTTTTCCTCTAAGAATAGTAATAAAGGTACGATGTTTTCCCTCACCACTTCTATTCAAAATTAGTAATGGAATACATAGCCAGTGTCATAAGACAAGAAAAAAACCTACCATTATTGATAGATATGACTGTTTACCAAGAAAACTATGAATTTTATAAAAACTACTGGTAGCAAGGTTGCAGAAATCAAGGTCCATAAAGAAAATGCAATTAAATTTTTAAATGCCAATAATACACAATAGAAAAATGGTATTTTAGAATGCAATACAATTTATAATCTTATAAAAACACACCAAATATCTAGAAATAAATATACTAGAAAATGTGTTCTATCTCTACACTGGACTTATAGATATAGAATATTAATGAGATATATTAAACAAAATCTAAATAAATACATAGATATACCATGTTGACCCACTGGAAGAATCAATATCGTAAGACATTTATTCTATATTTTCAGTTACTGTTTTTTTAGTTCCACGATTTCCATCTTGTCTTGAGATTTCCTTTGCATTCTTGTTCATAGTTATAATAGCCACTTAAAAATCCTTGTCTATTAATTCCAAATTCTGAGCCTTCTTAAGACTGGCCCCATCTTTTATTCTAAAAATGGGTCATATTTTCCTGTTTTTTCATATGTTGAATAATTTCATATCGTATCCTGGACATTGTGAAATGTTATATAGATACTGGATTGTATTATATTGCTCCAAAGACCAAGTGTGTGTCTGTGTGTGCGTGTGTGTTTTAAACAGGCAGTTAACTTGGCTGAACTTCAACTGCAACTCTTTCTTTCCCTCAGTGGGCTGTGGCTCAGATCTATGTTTGGCTTTTCTAGTTCTAACTGTGAAGTTTGAAGTCTACCTCCTCCCCCTTTCGGGATGCCTCATTTCCAGGGTTCTCCTCTTAGTGGTTGTCCTGAGCTCCATCCTCTGGTTTGTCAAGCTAGTTACTTTAGATTTCTATAAAAGTTCTAACAGCAAACTGTGGCCTGCCCTCAGGTTAAAAGGCAATAAATAAAAGACAAAGACAAAACTCACCTCTTGCAATTCCCTTCCTCCAAATGTTCATTCCTTTCTTCCAAATACTGGTTTCTCTAGTATCTACCAGCTTGTTTACCTTTCACTGCCTTCAGGTAGTTGTATTTTGTATTTTAGTGAGCTGATCAGATAAAAATTTAATCAGCCACTACCAGAACTGGGAACCACCCCCAATAGATCTATAGATCCAATGCAATCACAGTAAAAATCTCAGCAGGTCTTGCTGTTATTGAAGAAACTGACCAGTTGATTTTAAAATTTTTATGGAAAAGTCAAAGAATCTAGAATAGTCAAAACAATTTTGAAAAGGGAGACTTAGGGACACCTGGGTGGCTCAGGGGTTGAGTGTCTGCCTTTGGCCCAGGGCATGATCCTGGGGTCCTGGGATTGAGTCCCTCACTGGACTCCCAGCATGGAGCCTGCTTCTCTCTCTGCCTATGTCTCTGCCTCCTTCTCTGTGTCTCTCATGAATAAATAAATAAAATCTTTAAAAAAAAAAAAAAAAAGAAAAGGGAGACTTACATTTCTTGATTTCAAGGCCACTATAAAACTACCACAGTCAAGATAGTACAGCATAGGCATAGTAGTAAACAAATAGATCAATGAAACATAATAAAGAGTTCAGGCACTGACCCATATATATATATACAGTCAATTCAATGGGGAAAAGAAAATTTTTAACAAATGGTGCTAAAACAACTACAACCTAAGCCAGTTAAAACAACTGGATATCCAAATCCATATGAAAAAAAAAAAAAAGAATCTCTATTTTGTTCCATACACAAAAATAAATTTGAGTTGGATCACAGGTCCCCTAAACTTAAAAGCCTCTAAAAGAAAATATAAGAATGTCTTTGTAAGCTTGTCCTAGGTAAAGATTTCTTAGGATACAAAGAGTTCTAATCATAAATTTAAAAAATTGATAAACTTTATTAAAATTAAACATTTCTGCTCATCAGAACATATCACGAAAATGAACATGCAAGCCATATGCTTAAGAAAAATATTCACGGGGATCCGTGGGTGGCTCAGCGGTTTAGCGCTTGCCTTTGGCCCAGGGCGCAATCCTGGAGTCCCGGGATCGAGTCCCATGTCAGGCTCCCGGCATGGAGCCTGCTTCTCCCTCCTCCTGTGTCTCTGCCTCTCTGTCTATGTCTATCATAAATAAATAAATAAATCTTTTTAAAAAAATATTCACAATACATATGAGGAAAGATTCTTAACTGATAATATGTAATGAAGTCCTATCATTAACTGTTGACTTCAACAATGACAACCTAGTTTAAAAATGTATAAAATTAATACTTTACATAAATATACATATGAATGGCCAATAAAACATGAAAAAGCAGATATAAAGGTCTTACTATCAGTAATCATCAGGAAAATGAAAATAGCATTTTACATCTATTAAAATGACTAAAATCAAACAATAACAATATCAAATGTTGGTTAACACCTGAGTAACTAGAATTCTCACACATTGCTGATAGGAGTATGAAATGATACAATAGTTTCAGAAAACCATTCATCAGTTTCTTATAAATGATAACATATTTATATGACTTAACAATTCTAAGTATACACCCAAAAGAAGTGAACACATATGGTTATGAAAAAAAAAGTTGTGTAAGAATTCTCATTGAGTTACATTCAAAATAGTAAAAAACTGAGACAAATCCTAATGTCCATAAGTAAGAATATAGATAAATAAATTGTGGGAATGTTCATACAGAATGCTACTCAAAAATACAAAAGAATGAACTACTGATATAACAAAATAGATGAATCTCTAAAACACTGTGTTGAAGAAAAGAAGCCAGATACAAAATAATACTGTATGATTCCACTTATATGAGGTCCAAGAATAGGCAAAAGTATATTTACACACCCATGTTCATAACCAATAGCTAAAATGTGGGAGCAACCCAAATGTTTGCCAAGGATGAATGTAAAAACAAATGTGGTATATAATTCAATGAAATATTATTCAGCCTTAAAAAAGGAAGGGAACAAAAAAATCAAAAAAAAAAAAAAAAAGGAAGGGAACTCTGCAACATGCTACAACCTCTCTATTGTACACTTAAAAATGGTTTGTAAATTCTACGTTGTGTGGATTTTGCCACAATAAAAAAAAAGAAAAGGAAAAGTTCACAGAATTTATGAGTATTGAATTAGTATATAATAAGATATTAGTGGAGATAAGTTGAAATTAATATAAGAAATTGGTTATATACCATCATTTGTATAACTAAGCAAATAAATTCAGCCCACAGACTAAAAATAGAGCCATGTTTAAATTGAAAAAAATAACCTTTGTTCAATAAAAAAAATAAATTAATTAAAAAAAAGAATAGACAAAACCAATCTGTCATAAGAGAAGTTGAAAGAATCATTACTGAGGGAGGAAGAGTATTGACTGGGAAGAGACATGGGGAATTTTGAGTTTGATGGAGACATTCCATATCTTGTACTGAGTAAGGGTTATGCGGATATTACAAAGTTGTCAAACTAATCAAACTGAACACTTAAGATCCATGGACCTTATGTAAATTTTACCTCAGCTAAAAAAAAGAATTTTTTTTATCTTCCATGAAAAACCTAATTATTAGTATTTCCCATTCTGTGTATATATTACATCTCTATTGTTGACTTTCCTGATCTTTGTGGTTGAATTATTTTTTCTCTTCAAGTATGCTGCAATACTGGGAACTCACATAAAGGTACATGCCTAAATAGTTCTCTCATTCCAGTAGCATTCAACTCACATAAATAAAATAACCCACAAACTAAACCCAACTCATCTACTAGACCCTGTTCCTAGGGACTAGCAAGAAGAAAAAGACCTCCCAAAGAGCTCAAGATCTGGAGGAAGTGCATTTGTGAAAGTGAGCGTACAAGGAAGAGGAAGAGGTAGAATAAAGTCGGGAATGACAGGACTCTGGAATAGGTGGCATTTCCAGAGGCATTCAACGCTGCGGAGGAACAGTGCTGGGCAGAGTCAAAGGGAGATAGCCTATGTGGTAACGTGAGTAAGGAAAATCCCATCAGCTCCTACAGGATACAATAACCTGGCAGAAGGTCTGGGGAAGTGAGCAGAATGTAAGCAGAATGGCAATAATGATGGTAAATGAGCAGTCTGGATGAAAGGCAGAAAGGGATACTGACTCGGAAAAACTAAGCCTGAAGATATATTATGAGATTAGAAGTAATGTGTACTTAGAAGAGAGTCAAGGGGTCAGTGACAGTTAAGTTTAGCATTAAAATTGCATGGTGTAGGCTCCAAGAAAAAAGTCTGCTTACTAAAGGTATCCAGTGAATGAATGAGAACTTCTTTCATTAGTGAAAGAATAAAAGTCAAAATGCATTTAGACACAAATTTAATAAATAACATTGGAGCTGTCTGCTAACAAGTCTTTAGGCTTGCTGCTGGTAACTGCTGATTGAGAAAGGTAGCTAAATGAGATTAGTGCCTAAAATTATTTAAGTGGAATGAGTTAGACCTGCCAACAGATTTATGCTCACAGTGACAGGTGCCTTGATTCAGAGTTTTTGTGTTGGAATATTATTTTAAAATGATCTCTAAAAATGTAGGTGCTAAAGACTAAAATTTATTTTCCTTTTGAGTTTGCTCCTTGAGATAAGATTATAACAGAACACTTTGACCGTTTCCATTTTGAAATCTGTGGAGTTATACTGAAATGGTACTTCTGCAGGAAAAGCTGAACTATGATGGAGTAGTATTAGAAAGACAGAAAAGCTCAGAAATGATCTGGAAAACCAGGAAACTTCTGATGACCTATATACTTGGTCAGAAGCACAGAACTATATAAAATTATAAATGCAAGCTGATCTTCCTGCTTGAGAACAGTGTGAAACGGCTTAAAAACCTTTAAATATTTTGTTTATTTGAGAGGATGAAAGGCTCTTGGGAAAGGATTAAAGAAATAATCCAAGAAAGAAGGCAAAAAGAAATGAAAGGTTTTAGATGCTGGAAAGGAATCAAAACCAATCCAAGAACGGGGTTAGTGAGAGAATTCTGGAGGAAGAGCAGAGGCCCCATGCCCCTGGATCTACACCCCAGGTTCTAAACCGGACAAACTTGAGAACAAGAGGCAACACAGTTTAGTAGCTGAGAGCTGTGCCCTAGTACAAGACAACTGGGTTCAAATCCTGGATCTACCACTCAGCCTCTCTGTGCCTTGGTTTCCTCAGCTACGAAATGAGAATAAAAATCAATCCCATAGCTCCCAGGGTCAGTCCAAGAATTAAATGGGATAATCCATGTAAAGCATTTAGCACAATGTTTGGCACACATAATAAATGGGAGCTGCTATCATTACCATTCTTCCCATGGAAAGTTAATCCAAACCTTTGGGAAAATAAACAATATGGGCAGTACAGAACAGATGTGAGCAAGTTAGAAAGAAGACAAGCAAAGCAATTTTTATATAATCTCCTTCCAAGCACTGTGCCCATGTGGGTTAACTGGGTGACAATGGGAACACAAACCTAGTGAATCAGAAAATGGCATGCTAATGATGGAAGCCTGCTGCTCCAAGACAACCCAGATGGATAATGTTTGAACCTTGGGCTGGGTGCTGGCCCCTGTGTGGAAGTGGGGTTTACTAATAATGCTGATTATCAGGGAGGGGCAGCTGTTCAGGCAGTGGATGTGAGTATGAATGGCGAAGAGAAATCACAGTCTTCCTCCTCACTCCCAATCCTGTTAGTAAAAGCCTAAGCTACCAGCAGTGCCTACATCTCTTTACATCTTTTCAAAATGAAACAAAAGTAATACTTTTAAGGAACAAAAGCAATATATGCCATATGCCTGACAAATACAAACTGAGAGGCAAAAAAGTAAGTCATCAATCTGTGATCCAACCAACAAAGATGGCTACCATAAACATTTTGATGTATATTCTCCTTCTGTGTGTATTTCCGTCACACAGAGTAATTCTGCACTATCTGCTTTGTAGTCTGCTTTTTCATCTGGCAATATGTTGTGAAAATTTCCCCACAAGGTGTTACTGGATTTTGGCAGTTCTTATTCCACTGTTAACTTCTATTAGACTTAAAGTCAATCTGAACCCTTAAGCCTTCTTCACACTTGGATTTCTGAAACCCTATGAAGAATTTTTTGTTTTTCCTTACTAAATTCCATGAACCACACTCATTACTCTGGCCTGATCAAATTATCATTAATAATGATTATCTTCCAAGGTATTCATATCTCTTGTTCATGTTGTCTGAAAATGAGATCAGTATATCTTCTAGCTATGTAAGTGCCTAGCATATAGTGGGGGCATAAATATGATTAGATGAATGAATTCATTAATAAAAGTGGTGAACTAAGGGGCCAATGATAAAGCCCCAGAGACCTAATTTTCAAACTCATGCTGATACATTGTTTGAGTTGAGTTAGGTGGGTAGGGGGATGGGGTAACTAGGTGATGGGCATTAAGGCGGGCACTTGATGTAAAGAGCACTGGGTATTGTATGCCATTGATGAATCACTAAATTGTACCTCTAAAACTAGTGATACACTCTATGTTAATTGATTTTAAATTAAGAAAAAAAAAAAGAGTTGCCTATTTAGTCACTAGATATTCCTAATGATAGTATTATCTTGTTCACATTTCTCTTCAGTGCTCACAAGATTTCATCTGGCCGTGCTAAAACCCAGTTATGATAATTCTTTCATCCCCTGATCTTCTCTTACTAAAGTAATTCTACCATGAAAGGAAATGAGGTTAGTCTCTAGCATGCTTTTGTTTCATGAATCAATGCTAAGTTTAAGTAATTCTCTTTTCCTTCTCTAAGAGCTGCCAAAGCATTGATTTGCTAACCTGCTCAATTTGAGCCTGAAACTGACATCTCAGTTACTAGTTTACATATTCAGCATCTAATTTATTTCTCTTTCCTCCCTTCCTTTCCCAGTGTATGAGCTTCTTTGCACATTAAATCATGCACTGAATCACAAGGACTAAAACTGTAAATCATGAATTAGTAATCATAAGAAATGCTTCTCTCTAGAAACAGTAATTCAGTTATTAAGTAGAGAAAAATAAGATTGATTCAATACCATGAATCTTATGAGTTTCATTTTCTTTGAGGAGAACAGCATTTGGATGGGGCAAAGATGTGCCCTGAAAATTAAGAACCCAAATAAGGAAAATACTGTATATCAATCAGCATCCCCCAAAATAAATCTATCACCTATTGTTTACTACCCTTCTTTTAATAGAAAGGCCAAAAGTGGAAGTAAGACAACATGCTAAAATACGGTAGCTCAAAATCAATAGAAGAAAAAAAAAGACCCAGCAAGAATCAAAAGAGATTAAAATGTGAGCAGGGTCTAAATAAGATCTATAACTTCAAATACAAAATTGCAAGCAACTGAGAGGGGAGGATCCTGGTTATTCATTCAATAAGCAGAGATCTAAAAAAGGAAAAGGAAGCAGTAGTGATAGCTGGAGGATGTCTTGGGGGGATATTCTGGCACTTTTACTTTGAGTTTATTAAATACTGTGTGACAATGATATAAATTTGGGAAGAACACACTAAGGTATCATGTCAAAAAGCAAGCATTGATATGCCTGTCCTTTAAAAGTACAGTGAGATCCCAGCCAGCTGGACTTGACAATGGATACAGAATGTGAACCAGACTTTTGCCGTCTCCACACTTGTACCACTCCATGATTGATGGAATGATCCCTGGGAGGAGGAAATAAGGACAAAGTTGGGATTTCTCAGTACATCTGGCAGAGAATCTGGGGGCAAGCTTTATGGAACACAAAGCTGGATATAAAACGTAACCATTCAAAGGTTAAGTTCACAGCACTGTTCTAGAAGGCAGCTTAGGATTCTGGCAGTCAGCAAGTTATATATACGGAGACTCCCTCATCCTTTATCTATTAACAGTCTGGATCTGAAAAGACAGATTGATCCTTAGCCTTATTAACAAGAAATGTCTTTGATCCAGCTCTTTACTTTGGCATAACCAGCGTACCACATGAAGCCTGAAAAATGTAGCTGTGAACTAAAAAAGAAGTGAGCAAAGAGTGACCTTTAAGAAAGCCAAGAGAACTCCCTGACACCAGTTCATTCAACAATGAAGACTGAGTCCAGCTCAGCAGGATTTTCATCAAGTGAAGGGAAAACGCTGATGCCTTTGTGACAACAAGGCAGGTATACACGAGCACAGCTGGCCCTTGTAAAACTGGCCCACCATCAGCCAGCTTTCACACCCTGCAAAGACAAGCCAGGAAAAGTTTTCAAAGTGAAAGTTAATGTGCAGATTGTCTAGGGCAGCTGACATGCCAGTTTCCAAGAACTTCTACACTGAATTGTAGCTGGGTTCAAACCTAGTGCATACAAACAGCTTGCAAAGTGTCACAAATTTAGAATTCCTGCCTCATCACATCAGTTAGGCTCTTTTCGTTTCTCCTCTTTTCCCCAGGAAGCAAAACAGCAGGCAACTTGGAATAGTCAAGCCTACAGCTTTGGCTTCAGGAACCTGTCTCTGCCCTCTTTCTTCAATTGGCCAAGGGAAATGGGGGACAACTAAAAAAACACCTTTCTTTTCTTTTTAAAAACCTTTTACCTGCTCCACTTGTCCTTTTTTCTTTTCTTTTTGGGAATAAAGTTGTTTTTATCAAATAGGGAAAATACCAGGGAAATTACAAGAAAGGAAGTTTTTTTTTTCTCCCTCAAAGTTACAGGACCAAAGGGAAGGAAATAAAATGTGTACTAATGGTCAAGTCTTTTTTCTTACTGCAGGTGTGTGTGTTGCTTCTAGGAGCCCATTCCCAAGCTACTTTCAACATACAATCTATGGAAACAACACTTTATCATACTAGGAACTGGCCTCTTATTCATCAAGTTCATAACATGGCAACCATGGCACACGCTTCTGTTATGGCAAGACAAGTCTACTGAAATGTGTTCTCTGGGGCATCTGGGTGGCTCAGTCAGTTAAGCATTGGGACTCTTGATCTCAGCTCAGGTCTTTATCTCAGGATTGTGAGTTCAACCCCATACTGGGCCCCAGGCTGGGCGTATAGCCTACTTAAAAAAGAGAGAGAGAGAGAGAGAGAGAAGGAAATGTGCTGTCTCCAAGATTTAGTAGAGGGGCTCAGTTCAACATCACAGCTAGTGCAAAATGTAGGCAAGTGATAGGATACCACTGAAACTCATTATTCCAGTCCTCAGCTGCTTGCACTGAATACTAAAATTCATTACCAGCCCCAGGACAGTGGATCTCAAAGTGTAGTCCCCTGAATCAAGAGCACAGCATCACCTGGAGACATTAAAAATGAAAATAATTGAGCCTTACCCCAGACCTACTGGAACCAGAAACTCTGTATTTGGGTTCAGCAATCTGTTTTCCAACAAGCCCTTCAGGTGATTTGGACACACACCATTGAGAATCACTAGGAGAGTGGTTAAGAGCATGGATTCTGTGACCACTTCCTTGGGTTTGATTCCTGACTACCATTCATTAACGTCTACCTTGGGCAAATCACTTTATTTCTCTGTAGTCTCTTTATCTGTAAAATGGTAATAATAATAGTATTTATATTACAAAGGATCTGTGAGCACTAAATCAGTTAACATGTGTAGAGTTTTGAGACCAGTTGCTAATACACAGTAAAAAATTTTAAAGGAGTTAAGGTATACATAGAGCATTTAGTGTGTGGCATACCATAAGCACTCTAAATGTTATTATTAGCTACTATTATTCTTATATATGATTTTATTTTTGAGGTTCAATGGGACAAAACCCGATTTCTCAGAGATCAACAGGCAATCCATATTCTTAATACTGTAAAATGGGTCCTCTTCATAAAGAGAAGCAATCAACTTTGCTATATTATAAAAATAGGAATATAGAATTTATATTTTAGGAATTGAATCAAACAAAATGTCTATTTCTAGAGCTCTAAATTCAGACATTATACTTGCTGATGAAGAAATATATGATTTTTCTCCATGTCTGTCTATGGCCTGGTTCCTCACAGACTAAGTCAGTCCATAAAGGGCCTGGAGGGACATCTTTCATGATTTATTTTTCTTTATATCCTTTTCATGATATCATGGTTCTCTTCAACTACTCGACCTTAACCAAAAGGCTGAGAAGCAATGGTTCTCTTCTAAAATACCATAATTATTGAATAATATGTTTGTTAAACCATAGCTAAAATGATAAATCATATTTCTAAGACATGTTGACCAGCACCTGTATGATCAGGCCACTGTAAGAAACTAAGAACAGTAATATAGTTATCCTAATCTGCATTGAACTGCTGGTTCAAGTATGTGAAAGAAATTAAGTTATAGTCATAAAAGTCAGGATACAGGACGCCTGGGTGGCTAAGCGGTTGAGTGTTTGCCTTTGGCTCAGGGTGTGATCTCAGAGTCCCGGGATCAAGTCCCACATCGGGCTCCCTGCTATGGAGCCTGCTTCTACCTCTGCCTATGTCTCTGCCTCTCTCTCTGTGTGTCTCTAATGAATAAATAAATGAAATCTTTAAACAAAAAAAAGAAAAAAGAAAAGAAAAGAAAAGAAAAGAAAAGAAAAGAAAAGTCAGCATACAAAGCAAATAGAAATTTAATCCAAATTCTAAATACAAGCCATATACTTATAGTTGGCTCTTCAGGCTAGTGATGTTTTTTGCCCACACACAAAGCATGACATATTAGAGTCTAGTGAAAGTGAAAAACTGTCCAAATTCATAGATTATGGTAAAGATGTATACAACGCTGAAATATTTGCTTCACCTTCTAACTAAATTTTTCTCTACTTTTGTTCACATGTTGTTTCTTATATTCCACAAATGATCGTTTATTTTCAGAAATATTTCCACCTCTCTTTTGAACATTATCATCATTAATAAACAGGTATTAGGCTAGTCTGGGATGCCATTGTGAAAAGGCTGGTACTGATTTTCCTCTTCCTAAGAGCAGGAAAGCTAAAGTAGTAAAAAGAGCATGAGCCTATCAGAAAGAGCTGGACACTAATACTGTTTAAATGTTCATCTTACTCAAAGCAATCTATAAATTCAATGCAATCCCTACCAAATATACTATTTTTTTCACATAACTAGAACATAGTCCTAAGATTCATATGGAACCACACAAGATCCCAAATAACTAAAGCAACAGAGAAAGAATAAAGCTGGAGGTATCATAATCCCAGATTTCAAAATAAATTACAAAGCTATAGTAATAAAAAAAATATGGTACTGCACAAAAATAGACACAGAGACCAATAGAATAGGATAGGGAGCCCAGAAATAAACCCACACTTATATGGTCAATTAATCTTCAAAAAAAAGGGAAGCAAGCTTTGTACAATGTGCAATGGGGAAAAGATAGTCTCTTCAATAAATGATACTGGAAAAATTGGATGACAGCTACATGCAACAGAATGAAACTGGACCGCTTTCTCACACCATACACAAGAATAAACTCAAAGTGGATTAAAGATCTAAATATGAAACCTGAAACCAAAAAACTCCTAAAAAAAGACATAGGCAGTAATCTCGTGGACACTGGCCTTGGCAACATTTTTCTAGATATGCTTCCCAGGCAAGGGAAACAAAAGATAATGTATTGAGACTACACCAAACTAAAAAGCTTCTGCATGGCAAAGGAAAGTATCAACAAAATGACAAGGTAACCTGCTAAATGGAAGAAGGTATCTGCAGATATGCCCAATAAGAGATTAATATCCAAAATATATAATTTATATACTTGACAACAAAAAACCCCACAAATAATCTGATTTAATAATGGGCAGAGGACCTGAATAGACATTTTCCCAAAGACAATTTACAAATAGTCAAGAGAGAACATGAAAAGATATTCATTATAACTTATTATCAGGGAAATGCAAAAGAAAACCACAATGAAAATGCATCAGTCAGAATGGCTCATCAAAAAACCAAGAAACAACAAAGTTTGGTAAAGATGTGAAGAAAAAAACTCTCCTGCAGTATTGGTGGGAATGTAAATTGGAGCAGCCACTGTGGAAAACAGTAAGGAAATTCCTCAATAAGTTAAAAATAGAAATACCATATCATCCAGTAATTCCACTACTGGGTATTTACCCAAAGAAAACAAAAACAATAATTTGAAAAGATATATACACCCCTATGTTTACTGCAGCCTTATTTACAATAGCCAAGATACAGAAACAACTCTAGTGTCCATCAACAGAAGAATAGATAAAGATGTAGTGTACACACACACACACATACACACAAAGCACAGGAATATTACTCAGCCATAAAAAAAGAATGGGATCCTGCCATTTGTGACAATATGGATAAATCTAGAGGGTATTAGACTAAGTGAAGGAAGTCACAGAAAGCTATATATTGTATGATTGCACTCATAAGTAGAATCTAAAAACAAAACAAACAAACAAAACCCAGAAGTAGATTCATAAATACACAGAACAAACTGGTGGTTACCAGAGGGGAATGGGTGAGAGGATGGGTAGAATAGGTGAAGGGGATTAACAGGTATTCTATTTTTTTACGAGGTACTATATTTTAATAATAAAAAAAGAAAGAGCTAGACTCAAGTGGCAACATCTCTAAGGCCATTTTACCATCTGTACTTGAGAATAACAATACTCATGTTACAGTGTGTTTTCAGGAATAAATAGGATAAATCATAAATGCACAGGATCTAGCATGAACTGGGCACTCAATAAATGTTAGCCCTTTTTTCTTCCCTTTCTTTTGTTTCCCTCTTTAACCAGAACAGAATCTTATTGTTTCAAATAAGGGAGGTGTATTTCTTTCTTTTTTTTTTTTTTTTTAAGATGTTATTTATTCATGAGAGACACAGAGAGAGAGGCAGAGAGAGAGGCAGAGGGAGCAGCAGGCTCCATGCAGGGAACCTGATGTGGGACGTGATCCCAGGACTTTGGGATCATGACCTGAGCTGAAGGTAGATGCTCAACCACTGAGCCACCCAGGTGTCCCAAGAAAGCTGTATTTCTGAATAACTGTAAGACACATTAAACAACATAAAATCAATTTAAAAATTAGTATATGCAGCTTATGAAAATGTCTAAGTACTGAAAAATGTAAAGAAGGAGAAAAAGTATCACCCCTAATCCTATTCTGCAATCATGGCACCCTGGTATATGTCATTCATCTTGTTCTAGTATATGTGATTATATTATCCTTTTATCATTTAATTTTGTTTATATATGAACACATATTTATTTATGTATTGTAAAAGATAAATGTATATTTTTTCAAACAGAGGAAAAAAAAAAAACAACTCCTGCTACTCCCCAATCTCTATATGCTGCTGTGCTGGAAACAGGACACTTAATTTTGCAAAACAAAAGGAAGGGAGCACCTTCCTATGGAGGAAATCAAGAAAGACTTTAGAGTAGAAATGATCTCAAAAGATGACCAGCAATTTGACAACTGGAAAGGACATTCCAGGTAGAAGGACTAGCATATAAAAGAGGAGGGAAGAATAGGAAATCCAATGTGGCTAAATGGTGGGGGTGGTGGAGGGTAGACAGATGCTGTAATTAAAGCTAGTAAGACAGCAAGTTCTCATCTGCTATATTCTGAAATAGAAATGTTGCTGGTCAAAACTGTCATCAAAGTAAAGCACAGCACAGTAGCTTTAATTGGAATCGCTCAGGCACTCACAATGAAGCTATGATGAAAAGGCTAAAAAAAGCTAAGCTTTGGGGAAGGCAAAGGGCCTAAGTGTGGCTTAGGATGGCCAAGCAGTTCTCACCACCCCTACTCAATCAGCATGAGGACTAAGTGCCTGACTTAAAGCTAAGTCCTTTCCATACCTTACCATGCTTAGCCTTCACAGCAACCCACTGAGACAGGTGTTACTATTCTGTATTAGAGATGAGAACACTGAGGCTTAGTTGAGTAATGGGTTTACCTTCACATACGGAGTAAGTGAAAGAGTTGCTTTTGAACCTAAATCTGTATGATTCCAAAGTTATATGGAGGAATAGAAAATGAGAAGCTAAATGAGAACCTTAGTCTTTGCTAAGGATTTTCTAATAAATAATTATTGCTATGGGCCTTTGTTTTAGGAATACTAAACTTATCAAAGACCCAGGGCACCTGGCTGGCTCAATTGATAACAATATGTGATTCTTGATCTCTCAGGGTCATGAGTTCAAGCCCCACAGTGGGCATACAAAGCCTACATGGAAAAAAAAATGTCAAAGACTCAGTACCCAAAATAAAATATTTAAAATAAAATAAGACAAAATTATTTAAGACCCACACAAAAATGCTCAACTGATTCTTGAGAAAGCTAGAAAAACCAACACAATGGAGGAAGAATAATCTTAAACCCATTTGTTTGCTAACAAATGGTGCTGGACCAACGAACGGCATGTCAGTAGGCAAAAAAATGAACCACAGCATAAATATCATACTTCATACAAAAACTGATTCAAAATGTATTATAGACTTAAATGTGGAATGTGAAATGATAAAAGCATCCCACAGAGGTCTTTTAAGAACATTTGAAACAAAAGAGATATTTCAATTTTAGTCGTAGGCAATTTGAAGGTAACGATGGAGCCAGAGAAAGGTAGATGCCTGGCAGCACGTTCAATGTTTTCCATGCTTTGCCTTGCTGAAACCCTTAAAACTCTGAGTAGGCAGGGACTATTCATGCTTCCTGTTACAGATCAGGCAACTGAGGCCTGGAGAGGCCCCCAGTCTGCTCAGCTAACTGCGGACTGAGTGCTTATCTGCTCTGCAATGCCACCTGCCCTATTGCTACTGCTATCCTCCATTTGGGGGCTGCCTCTCTAAAATAGTAATATTTGACATTAAAAAACAAGACTTTTTTTTAATATATATACAAAATGGACCTTTAAAAGTGCTTAAATGCAGTTTAAGTCCAGAGGGAAATGAAGGGCCATCTGAACCAGGATCTTTATCCCTTCACCCGTTTTCATTTTCCCTCTATGGACAAAGGGTGGGGCTGAAAGGCCTGTCCATGACCACCTGGAAATCATGTTCAGTGCCCTTCAGCTCCAAACAGTCTTTACATCTCAATTGCATGGAGGCAAGAAAGGACTTTCAAAAGAAACAGAGGCCTGAGCCTTCAGATGAGTGCACATACTGGGCATCCTAGAGGACTTCAGACTCCACAGACTTCAGACCCCATACCATGGGGTTATTACTGATGGAGAGAGAGAGCGCCTGTCTGCTACATGGGAGCCTTCATCTCCTCTTGGGTCTCCTTTTGGACAGCAAAGGGAGACCATATCATCACTAAAAACTAGTAAGCTATTGGTCAACCTGCTTCACTGTCCGATATGAAAGTCCAACCCAGACAGAGAAACTAAAGCACAGCATGAGGGGTTAGCAAGCAGGTGTTCACTCATTGCTTTATTACTCGCCTCTACCTTCCTTTCTTTCATCATGGTGTCAAGAGGGGAACAGAAGTTCTCCACATACCAGGACTTCTTCCAAGTGGACCAATCTCTGAAAGGCTGACTAGAAGAAGCTGTCCAGGTATGGAAGGGTTAAGGCGTGTCCGGTGCCGTTGGCTCTTCATTATTATCACTTTGAAAAGCAGCCTGGGTTTACAGGAAGAGTGTGAGAGCTGCAGCTTTCCCAGCCAACATTTGGTTCCCATTACCGTGAATAATCTCTCTCTCCCCTCCCGTCCCCACCCCCCAGTCTTCCCCTACTTTTTCCACATTTTATATTAAAAGTACATCAAACACTTTTCTTCCTTTTTAATATTTTCCTTAAGCTTCCTTCACTCAGTTTGCTGGGCTCTGTGACTTTTCTGATTATTCATTACTTAAGGAGGGGGAAGGCTCAGGCTCCTTGGATGAAATCAGTCAAAAACAAAACCAGGAGAGAAAAGCACCTAAGCAGTGTGGTGGAAAGAAGCTGACTCAGAAAGATTCTTTCTAGCCTTGGTTGACATTAAGAAAAGAAAGAGACCATGGAGAACCGGAGAACCGTTTATCTTCCCACTGCTGGGCCCCATCTCAGCTGTACTCATCCCCTAAAACAAAGCAAATAACTGAAAATAGCTTCTATTCTAATTTTATCATCAGTAAAAATGGCAGGGAGTTTATGAAAAAGACGTGACAGTCCAGCAGAAGGGACAGGAAGACCAAGGGTGTAATGTTGCTAAGGGTGTGGGGAAAGGGTATGTTTCTGTACTCCAGATTGTAGGGGATATAGTTATTGGCTTTGTAGAGACCAATTTGACAGTAACTATAAAAGGATTCAAAGTATATGCATTTGATGCAACAAATTCCACTCCTTGGAACATAACCTATAGAAATATTTGCACAGGCAACCATAGATATCTGTACAAAGTGTTCAATGCAGATGCCTAAATTAAATACAACTCATGGCTCTTTATTAGGAGAATGGTCTAATACATTAGGGTGCATTTGTACTTTGGGAAACGACATAGTAGCTAAACATATTTGAGTAAGTTTATATAAGCAGACCAAAAAAACATGGAGACATTAGGAAGGAAAAAAAGTCACAGAAAAATACAGGCAAAAATATACAAATCAATCTTTTAATGATGGCTGCCTCTGAGGAGAAGGCTTTACCTTCTCACAATCTCTATATATTTGCTAGATTATTTTATGATGTGGTTACACGTGTGTATTATTTGCACAACTAATTTTTTAAATTTGGAAATAATTCAGTCTATAGAAAACTGAAAAACATATAGTTTTGTGTATTATATATTTTGTTACACACATATATATTCCCCCCAAACCCACCACCTGTTTGCAGCAATGTGTAAAACTGTCTTGAACTGGAAGAAATTTGAAACTCAGTACATTTCTTCATTTCACAACATGTACCAAGTTGGACTTAGATAAACAGATAGTATAAGAAATCATTAAAAAAATTCAGACAAGACAGAAGTGGATAAACAGGAGAGAAGAAATGATGACTCTAAGAGGCCCAAAAGTCTCTAAGGGCACAGTCGTGATAATGGAAACAGTGAACAATGATTAAACAAACAAAAAAAACATACTATACGTTGTGTGCAAGGATGGGTGGTGGGGAAGTGTGTGCATCCTCCCTCCTGCTCTTCTCCTATCCTTGAGATGGCCCCTCTTGATTCCTCCCTCCTGCTCATCTCCTCCCACCCTGAATAGAGGTGACCCATGTCAACAACAGGATGCTGCAAAAATGACAGCGTATTTGAAAGACAGTAATGTTAAGAGCTAAAACAATAAGACTCTTAGAAGAAAATGAAGGGCAAAGCTTCCTGACATTGGATTTGGCAATGGTTTCTTGGATATGACACCAAAGGCATAGGCAATGAAAATGAAAATGAAAATGAAAATGAAAATTAAATTAAAATTTTGTGCATTTTAGGGGATCCCTGGGTGGCGCAGCGGTTTGGCGCCTGACTTTGGCCCAGGGCGCGATCCTGGAAACCTGGGATCGAATCCACGTCGGGCTCCCAGTGCATGAAGCCTGCTTCTCCCTCTGCCTGTATCTCTGCCTCTCTCTCTCTGTGTGTGACTATCATAAATTTAAAAAAAAAATTGTGCATTTTAGAGGATACTATCAACAGAGTAAAAAGGCAGTCTAAAAACGGGAAAAAGTATTTGCAAATCAAATATCTGATAAAGGATTGATAACCCAAAATACATAGAGAATACCTAAAATTCAGAAAAATGGGAAAAAAACCCTCCATTAAGATCCTGATTAAGCATTTTTCTAAGGAAGGTGTACGAATGGCTAACAAGCACATGAAAAGATGCTCAGCATTACTAATCACTAGGGAATTACAAATCAAAACCACAATGAGAGATCACCTCCCACCTATAAGGATGGCTACTATCAGAAAGAAAGAAGAAAGAAAAACAAGAAAGAAAGAAAGAAAGAAAGAAAGAAAGAAAGAAAGAAAGAAAGAAAGAAAGAAAGAAAGAAAAGAAAGAAAGAAAGAAAGACTAAGTATGGGTGATGATGTGGAGAAATTGTAACCTTTGTGCACTGCACTGCTGGTGGGAATGTAAAATGGTGCAGCTGCTATGGAAAACAGCATGATGGTTCCTCAAAACATTAAACACAGAACTGCCTTTCAAACCCAAGAAAACACCAAACAGCAGATGATGCATGGAAGCAGCAGCTTCCACAGATGTTTGGACAGCAGCTTCCAGGATCAGAGTTGCAGGTGTGTTGAGGCAAGGATGAGAACAAGTGGCTCCCTGTCAGCAAGCTGGGCCACCTGGTCAAGGACATGATCATCATGTCACTGAAGGAAATCTATCTCCTCTCCATTGCCCATGGAGAGGGTAGAGGATGAGGCGAATGCTGATCTCTCAGCCCCAGTGAACGGTGAGGCCACATCCCAGAAAGGGGAGAGCATGGAAGACAAGGAGCAGGAGGGAGGACAGAACTCCGAGGAGGGGCTGGGCTGTGCCTCCTCTGAAGAGCCATTACACAATGACAATGCGCGGGAGGGCTCCGAGCTGGATGTACCCGGGAGCTGGATGCACCCGGGAAGGAGCGGCAGGAGCGTGCAAGGGTGCGGATGGACTCGGAGTCCCTGGACGAGGAGGACAGCTGAACCCTGGCGGCCAGGCCCACCTGTCACGTGTAGATGCCCCAGGCCTGCCCCGGCCCCTACCCGCCACCTGTGGAGCAGAGACCTGTTGGGGAAACGCCATGCTGTCCCTTTGTATCTGTCCCCTGGGTTGTTTTTCTGCCTAACTTCTGTGATTTCCAACTGACATGAAATGACTATAAAGGGTTTTTTAATGAAAGTAAAAAAAAAAAAAAAAAAAAAAGTCTAAGGGATCATGGACCTTTTCCCAGAGATGACCATTAGGGTGAGCTTAGGATTATGCCAGTGCAAAAGCAGATCCTGGCTGGTCAGTGAACCAGATTCAAGGCATTTGTTGCCATTGGGAAACCAAAAGAGCCATGTCAATCTGGGTAAATGTTCTAAGGAGGTAGCCACTGCCATTCGCAAGGCCATTACCCTGGCCTATCTCTCTATTGTTGCCATCCAGTTAGGGTACTCAGGAAACAAGACTGATGGGTCCCACAACAGTGGAATAGTGACTACCAGGAGCTAGGTAGAGAGACTGGGAAGTTATTGTTTAACAAGTACAGAGTTTCAGTTCTGCAAGATGAAAGAATTCTGGAAGTGGATGGTGGTGATGGTTGCACAATGTGATGTAGTTAATGCTACTCAGCTATATACTTAAAAATGGTTAAAATAGCAAATTTTGTGTTATGTGAATTCTACTGCAATTTAAAAAAACATTATTTTAAACGATGGTGTAGGACTTCTGAGGCTGGGTCATAAAAGACATTGTGGCTTCAGTCTTTTTCTTGAGTCATTCATTCTGAGGGAAGCCGCTGTCATGTCATAAGAACATGCAGGCAGCCCTGTGGAGAAGTCATGTGGTAAGAAACTAAGGCCTCCTGCCAAAAGCCAGCATGATCTCATCATCCATGTGAGAGTGAGCCATCATGGAGGTAGATCCTCCAGCCCCAGGCAAGCCTTCAGATGACTGCAGCCCTCTCAGCTGCCATCTTAACTGCCACCTCATGAAGAAGCCTGAGCCAGAACCACCCAGTGAAACAGAAACTGAGATAATAAATGTTTATTGTCTTAAGCTGCTAAATTTGGAGATAATTTATTATAGTTACTTAGACAACACATTTGAAGAGGAAAGGAAAACCTAGCTTTAAAGCACTATCCTATCAGAGTGGTCTACTATCCTAACATAGCACATGTCAGGGTATCTTACTGTGATGATCTGCTACTGAATTACAATGCATCTCTTCAGTAAAGCCTTAAGACAGAGATTCTCAACTCTTCTCTATTGAGAAAATATTAAGTGTGAAAGTTTGATGAGTATGTAAAATATATTTAACTATACCTTTTATTTTATTTATTTATTTTTTTGAGGGGAGGAGGGGCAGAGGGAGAGAGAGAGAGAGAATCCTAAGTAGGTTCCACACTTAGCACAGAGCCCAATGTGGGGCCCAATCTCAAATCAAGGGTCTGATGCTCAACTGACTGAGCCACTCAGGCATCCCTTGATGATACATTTTAATACAGTGTTACTGCTATGTCTGTCAGGAGAGTACTGAACTGCTTGGACCTGTGGCACAGTACAGAGAGGGGTATATCTGCAATCTGTCAGAGATAAAGTGTGACAGCAAGCTGGTACCAAATACAGATTATATGTTTGTTAGAATATGAAGCAGCTTTTCCTTGTAAATAGTACACTCAAACAGCCACATAAGTCCTGAAAAATGGCCAAGAGAAGTGTGTAAGTGTAGATAGTTTGGTGGACGCTGTAATACAGTGCTCTACTTTAATACTGATTCTGCTGGGCGGCATTCCCTGGGCTTGGTACTGTTTTTAGTCTTTTGATCCCTTCAGGTGCACTGAGCACAGTTCTCATATGTGGAAGAGTGCTGCAAACACTAAACAGTTTTTGTGCCACAGCAGGCTTTTGACCAACTTAGCGTTAGGGCTCCTTATTGGAGGAAGCCAAAGCTCAGATCATAAAGATGGTAAGCCCGCTGAGTTATGGTTCTGGTTAGAGGAGAAAAATCTTGACCTGATCCATCTACATTTCTGTGCAGTTAAGATAGGCAATGGCTAAAGAGCTGCCTAGGTGGAAGTCTGGGCTGTGGTTATGAACCTAGGCATTTACTTTCATTCAGTATACATTCAGTTGGTGGCTACTATGTGTCAGACACTGCAGTAAGGGATAGGAATATAAAGATGCTAAAGTTTTCACTTCAAAGGAGGTGGCAGAGGAAAGACATGAAAATGAATTATAACATGGTGTGAATGCCACAGGCAAGCAAGCCACCTCTATGTGAGATGACCGGAAAAAGCACAGAGTAAGGGTTAGCATCGGGCTATATCCAGACTGATAAAGAGAGTTTCCCAGATATGAATGAATGGGGAATAGAAAAAAAGTGGAAACCTTAGGTACCAAGACCCAGCAATGTTAAAACACATACCCACATACACTCTCCCCTGACTTCTTCAGTTGATATTAATTAACAGGGCAGATCCCGGGATAAAATCCCCTTAAAATGGCCCATCAAGCACTTTAACTTCCCCTCCTCATCCTCAACCATCCCCTACTTGCACTCCAAGCTCCCAGGACACTGCATATCAGGGGTGCTCTTCCATACTTCTCTGCCCTTATACAAGTTTCTGTCATTTTCACCCAGGAGAACACAATAATCTATCCTCTGCAAAGCCTACTCTGGTTTTCTTCCGATAGAGCTTATGCCCCCAAGATGCCCTTTATTGGCTTTTTTGTTTTTGTTTTGTTTCGTTTTTGTACTGTGACTGTTGTTCACAGTGACTATTCCCTACTCACTGGACCAACCTTTAAGGCACTGAGTTCATCATTTGGGTGTCTGTCCACCCAGAGCCTAACAACATCATAGTCATGCAGTGTTTGCTTAATGAACAAATGGATGAGTAAATGAACATTCCACCCAAAGAAAGGAAACTTAGAAGAAGGCTTTGGAGGAGTTAGAGGGATGAAATAGAAAATTCACCAGGCAGAAAATTTGAAGCCCTGGGTTCTAGTCCTTACTTTATTACCAGATAAGGGGTGAGAATTTACACAAAGCACTTAACTTCGATTTTTAATACCTGGAAAACAGGGTAGGGACAGATGACATGGAAATGTTTCCAGTAATTCCCATTTACTAAGCACTTATTCTACAGCAGGCACTTTCTAAAAGTGCTTTCCTTATGTCACTTAATTTTCATTTGCTCCTCAGAATATCCCTAGGAAGCAGGCATTCTGTCTTCATTTGGATGTAGTAACAGTAGACTCAAAGAACTTGCCCTCAGCGACATAGCTAGTAAGTGGCTAAAAAAGGGAGAGATCCAAATTGGTCTCTCTCTAAAATACATGCTCTCAAATACCAGGTCATCACATTTAAATGTAAGATCTTCAATAACTTAAATAAAGGAATTTGGACCTTCTCAGGCCATAGGATAGCCCTTAAAAAATGGCAGTGCTTATTTATCTACTTAAGGTGACGGGGACAGGGTGACAGACACGTGGTGACACAGTCAACTTCAGGGTCTTGAAAGGGGGAAGAGCCTTTCTCTGAGCCCAGAAAAAGGAAGAAGATTCAGGAAGAGATGCCACGGAAGGGGGACGGGAGGGATGGCCTGGCAGAAAAGCGAGGGCAGGTGCAGGAAAACAGGAAGGGTGCTAAGTGGGCTGCTGCTAAGGACACGAGGCTGGGTGGACGGACAGGAGATGACAGAGGGCCAGTGCTGCTAGTGGGCAGAGCTGCAGGAAGCAGCGGGGGGGGGGGGGGGGCACCTGAGAAGAGAAGGGTCCGCCTGGGTGGCAAATTCAACCCAAAGTGGGAAATGAAACAGGTCAACCTTGCTTCCCTAAGAATGGAGGGGGTTAAAACTCAGCCTGGGCCTGAGGGGAGAAGAAGGGGGAGACTAGCGAGAAAAGCAATGACCCCCGCAGGTCTGAAAGGAAGAACCTGTAGGCTGAGAGAGAGAGGTGATGACAGAGAGGACCTGGCGTGGCCCATTTCACGCTTTAAACCTGTGCCAAGCTGAGTAATGCAGGACTGAGCTGGTGATTTACCTCAGCTCTGGGGGAGATTAGTCTATGTATCAGTAGCAGCATAAACAAGCATCACTGTTCCACAGTGGTAAGCATTACTAATACCGAAGAGATCTAATCACATGCCGTACTTTGTAGTTCACAGAGCATGTTCAAGTATATGGTAGCATCGAACCCCCCCCACAACAACCTGGGCATCACCACTTCCCGCATGGCAAAGCAAGGCTCAAGTTTTGTCAGATGATTTAGCCCAAGTCAGGAAGTCCCAGGTCGACCTGGGACTTAGGTCTTTCCATTCCTGGTCCAAAGTTCTTGGGATAAGAAAACAATCTAGCCTTTGCCTTTTAGAGACTTACATCTTGAGAGAAGGAGCAAAGGTATATAAGCAAACAAACAAAGAGAATTATACAAGGGAGCAGATGCTATACTCCAGAAGAGGGGAGTCCAGAGGAAAGTGTGAGGTTGGGGGCAGCTGGAAATACTTGAGGTGACTACAGACTGGCTGGGATGAGGGGATCACAAAGCAAGAGGGCAAGGAAGAGGGAAAGTTCTGAGTGTAAGCTTCAGAGGGGCACTCTGCCCACATGGTCCCTCCCCACAGCACAGCAGTTGCCAGGGCAATCATTTAATAAATACGTACTGTTGACATTGTGCTAAATGCCGAAGATCCAAAGGTGTACAAGAGGTACATTCAAGAAATTTACTCCAAGACCCAAAGTGTCAGGGTTGCTTGCTAGGGTAGGTGTCTGTCATCTGTGCTTTTGGAAAAGGGCGATGTTCTATTCTCAGAGTGATAACCCAATCCATCAGAGGAATGTAGGACCTCCAGTTTCTCAAAACTTACTACTTTCCCAAAATAGAAGAGGACTCTGTTTGCCTCTCCTTTGGCAGGTGGTCAGAAAGGGTCAGAGCTGAAAAGGGAAAAGGGAGCATTCAAGTAGCTATTTCACAGCAGAGTCATGTAAAAAGAAAAAGCAAGAGGGTTGTGTTTAGTAACTTGCTCCACCGTTTGGTATTTACCCTCCCAGCATTCAGGTTCTGTTGTGTATATGATGCACATATAGTGAAGAGAAAATGTGATATGGGAACAGAGTGAGGGGGCCTGCAATGTGCTGAAGCAGCATACCTGGCAGCTGCTAAAACAAAACTTCAAAGATCTGGCTTCTTTGAAAAGCCATCAAGCAGGACCCCACCCACTCCCCCTGCTAGCCACAGCTTCCCTGGGAGCTAGTACACGTAACCGCTTCCGCATGTTTGGCTCTGTTCCCCAGGGCTATAGCAGCTCTATAAGCCAAGTCAGAACTGCCCGCCAAGCAGGTGGGGGGTGGGGGTGGGGTGAGCGTACGGAAACAAGACCTCTCCCCAGTATTTAGCCATGGGCATATCTCAGAAAACAATATTGCTGGGATCCACTTAAAAATCCCCTTCCTCTCAGTCAGCCCAGCTCTGATTGGTTAAACACTAGTAATACAGAAGCTCTGGGCTTTCGAGACTCCCAAGGCATCAGAATATGCCCCTCCCAGCACCACAAATTAGTTCAAGAACAGCATCTGTGGTAAATCTCTAGATCTAAACAAAAGAGGCTTGACATCTACAGAAGGGCCTAAGAGGAAAATCAAGAATACGCCTTTCTTGGAAACTCATTCCTTTTTATTTTTTTAATCCATTGACCGAGCTTGGGTCTTTATCCAATCTTCTGGGTCAGCCATCAGCCATCTAGTCCTGTGCTACTTAATAAGGAGCCATAAGCCTGTGAAAATGGGACTAATATGACAGAGCAACTGATTTTTTCAGTTTAATTATAATTAACTTAAATTTAAATAATCCATACCTGGCTTTTGGCTACAACACTGGACAACACTGATCTAGTTGCTTATTCACCGAACATTTACTGAGGACTTTGTACAGAGCACCGTAAGGATGTAAAAATGTGTAAGACTTGATGTCTGCCCTCAAAAAGCTTACAATCTAATATGACAGGTAATTCAAACATAGAAAGAACCAGAATATAAGGAGGAGTGACAAGTGTCATAGCAGAGGTAAAGAAATGATATTTGAATGTGGAGTAGGACATGGTGGCCCAACATTATGCCTCTATCATACCAACCACTCAGGCAGGGGATGTCAGTAAGTCTATCAAATGAAAGTCAGTGAGGAGAGAGGAACCACTATAAAGAATACCAAAAAGCATCACAAAACATGCATTCAGTAAACACTAACACATTAGGCAACCAATGTAAAAAAGGTTAGAGTAGAGATGACTCTGTCCCATCCTGGGTTGTCCAAGATGGTAGATGACCTTTCACAGGCAGGATCTTCAAGGAGAGGCTCTTAAAACTCCTGTGGGGTTAGGTGAGGTGGGGAGAAGGTTGGGGGGAAGAAAGTTTTCTGCCTTTTCCTCTTCCATATTTGCCTCTAACCCCAGATAAAAAAGGGCCTCTTGCTTGTATGGCACTTTTGATTTTTGGATAACATGAAAGAACTGAATAGGGCCCAAAGGAAAAGCACAAAAGACCTGATGACATGGGAAGGGTGGGGTGGGAGGAGGTGTCGTGAGCTTTCAGCTCAACAGAGGAACTAGGGCTTTTTTCTCTTCTGTTCCGTTCACTAGGAAGAGCCTCAAATTTCCATTCTCTAGGAATTAAAATTATGCACTTAACCTGAGCTTCCTCTGAATTATAGCTTTTAAGAACAGGAGTCTAATGGGTGAGGAGGGAAGAGAAGGAAGAGAAATCCTAATGACATCTGCTCGAGGAACAGGGAAGATTGCAGAAATGCTGTACTGAGCTGAGCCCTGTAGAACAGGGTGTGGACATGTGCAGATGCAGGTGAGGTGCAGGGTTTCTATCCACTCATTCCTTTAGATCTAAATTCCTTAAATATTCAGTTAGTATTTGTTCTTATTTTTAAGTGCCTCCTGCTCCCCAAGACCCTGGGATACGATAGTAATAAGACAACTTACACTTCTGTTGAAGGAGTGACAGTAGGTATAGAGGAAAGTAGTAGGGAAGGACCATGGAGTGGTATACGCATCGAAGCGGAGGGCAAATATACAAGGCTTATTCCTGATCACTGTTTGGCTAGAAGTGAATGTGTACAGAGAAATAAAACTGGAAAGGTAGTTTGGGACCAGATGCAGGTGTGCATTTTGGAAATCAGGCCAGGTTTCTGCTTTTCTTTTCATTTTTAAGACTATGATACAGTAGGTCTTTTTGTTTCTTCCATAAAATTTTTAATTATCAGAGAAATTATCAACAAAGAAAATCTTTGGTTAAATAAAACAAATTAAAAAGACATAGACTTGAGAGGTAGAAGCCCAACTGTGTCATATTCATAGGCTATCTCCTCCAATTTATCCTTCTCTATAATAAAGCCAGTATTTTGCTTTCTGATATTTTTCCTCCAATTTCTCATTTAGCTGTGAATTGGAAGACAGCAGGAAGTATGATTAATGATACTTCCTAAGCTCCCAACACCAATTTTAAGACTTTCTAGATGACAAACTGAAAAATCTTCTGTACAGTACAGCCAGCTTGATTTGAGTTTCTATCACTCCAAACTCACTTTTTTGACCAATGCATGGTATTTCAAACAGAAACACTCTGCTTCAGCCTGACTGGTTCCCATTCCCCATCTCTGGTAAATGCTTGCCAACACCTTGTCCGTTACATGTCTTCTCCCTCTTCTCCTATGCTTCACCTGTCCATAGCCTAAACACAGTCTAGGACTGAATTTATACCCTACCTTAAATCCTTCCTCTGCAAAGCCTTCCCTAACCTGCCGTTAGTACTTTTTCTGAACTGCGACTCATCTGAGCCTATGCCCAGTGCCCTCTTCTAATCACTCACTTTGCATTTTCTGTGCAAAAAGTAAACACATATTTAGGGCAATATTCTTTAGACCACCCTGCTGAACTGTCACCTTGACCTTTAGCAGGAGCGTGAATCACATTACTCTGATCCTCAGATAGTGTTGTACAAAGTAAATGTGCAATTATCTCTTAATTTATTAACGCTAGCCTCTTCACCCATCCATGCTCCATCTGCCCTTCCAGATTCAGCTCATGCCCCCCTCCTTTCCATGGACCTTTTACCAGCTTCTTCAGTTAATGATCCATTTCTCCTCTGAATTCATACCTACAGTATAATCCTCTTCTTCAGCAATTAAGCACATATTGTTTCACAGTGCTTACATTTATTTTTCTATTAATTTTCCTCCTTGAGAACAGAGTAGCTGTCTAATATCTCCTTCAGAGTTCAGCCCACTGTCTTGTGTTTAGGAGATATTTGGTAAACACGTGTCAACTTTTTGGGGATAACATTGTTTTAACAATTACCAGATGATGCCATTTCCCATCTGGGACACTACTTAATGCCAGTTTCACCTCACCTTTCCTCTTTTTCAAATATTTCAATATATTGATAATTTGGTGAGCAAGTAACAAAACTCTTTCTTTTGGGGGCTGGTATTTCAAATGCATTGAATTCACGCAGCTAAGCAAGATATTTGAGAAGACTAATAATACAGACAGATTATCTCATCTACTCAATTTTCCTTGGTGCAAAGTTTCAGAAGAATATGATTTGATTTCCTCTAACCTTTAAGTCCATCCCATTTATTAATTCCTTTTATGGTTTCCTTACCTGCTATGCCAGAAAGCCTGCTTTTCTCATTTAAATCCTTCTAGATTGTGGTCACATTATTGAGATGCACCCATATTTCATTTTCATCACGGAAAGATAATAAGACTTATTTTTTAGAACCAGGCCAAACATGGTATTGATTATTGGCTTTGAAGCCAAATAAATATGAGTCTTAGCCTGATAATTCATGAAAGCCAAAAACGTCCCTTTACTGCATCTGAAGCAGAAGAATGGTCCAATTAAGATGAGGTCTACTGTTCCTTATTATGAGTCCCAGGGGCCTGCCATATGATGTGACATTTTGAATTCCTAGGCTCTCATATACTGCCTCTCTCCCATCTCCAGCTTTCCTTGCATCTCCCAAAGAACAGTTGGCTCCATATTTAAATGCCCTTTTAGGTTTGCTTCTCTTAGGTATCTTTCTGTAGGAGCATTTTCATGGTTTGTGATCAAAATTTTAATTTATGGATACTGACTTCACAATAAAAATAAATTGTGTAAACGTCTGTGTATGATTAGGTATACCTATTTTCCCCACTATGTATCTAATCTAAGAATTAAATGAAGCAGTATAGGAATACTATGGCCTCAGCAAGTCTAATTTAACATTTCTTTCTTTTCTGGAAAGGGAACTAAGAGTTATCAAGAACCAATACCCAAACCAGAACCTATGCCAAAACTTTGTTTCTCAAATTGGCTGCAAGGGAAGAGAGGATCTTACTTCTTTTCAGATACTATAATATCATTCTGTTGTTTTCTTTTATTAAAATGTACATACAGGGAGTTTTTTCCTTTTAGCTTCTTAAATCCTCAGACTTAAAAAAAAAAAAAAATCAGGGGCACCTGAGTAGCTCAGTCAGGTAAGCCTCTTTGCCTTTGGCTCAGGTCAGAGCCTGGGGTCCTGGGATCATGCCATGTTGGGCTCCCCTACATTGTCTCTCTCTCTCAAATAAATAAATAAAATCCTAAAAAAAAAAAAAAAAAGGATGATTTCTTAGTTATACTTGACTGGTAACTTGCTGAAAAATCTTAACAAAAAGAAGACTGGGAGGGGCTCCTGGGTAGCTTAGTTGGTTAAACATCAGACTCTTGATTTTGGCTCAAGTCATGGTCTCAGAGTTGTGAGATCAAGCCCCATGTTGGATGTGGAGCCTGCTTGGGATTCTCCCTCTCTCCTTCCTCCCTCCAAATAAAATAAAAAGAAAGAAGAGGGAGAGGGAGGACGGGTATTCAGCTACAGGTTCAGGGAAGCTGGCTGGTCTTCCTTCTAAAAATTCATGAAGTCAGTAATAAGCTTTATTTTTCCCCTCCCCCCTCTAAGCTTTAGAACTGGATCATCAGTGTCTCTCTACAGGAGTTGGAAAGGAAGACAGAGTGCTTCTTCACCACTCTGATTCTTTCCAAGCTCTTTCAAGGCTCATAAAAATAGTTAACTTGGAAATACAGAAGATGAGAGAAAAACCATGCGAGAATTAAACTGTATTATGAATTAAGCAACTCTGTTATAATTTCTTAATTCTAGAAAAGGAGTCTCATTCAGCTTAATATGTGGACTTTTGTCATTCAGGTCTCTTAAAGCCAAAATCACTAACTGTAGATAGATATAAAGTTATAAAGTGGACAGTTAAGTAAGATAGGGTCTTGCTTCCAACAATGACTGTTTATGCACGCAGGTGTGCATGGGCATACACATGTGCCTGTGTGTTAGTCCTAAGGAAATATAAATTGGTTTCCCTTCAAGACTTTGGGGGGATTTGTGGGGGAGGCACACGGAACTGAAAAAAACACCACACTGGCACAGCGCAAAGAAACTTGTATTTTGGCTTGCAGATAAGAAAAGATCTGCTTCTTTCACTCCTGACACTAGGCCCAAGCATTCCCAAACATACTTTGCCTGGACCCTGCTGTGATGTTCCGCCAGCTATCTTTGACATACTTCCTAGGTTTCCCCACATTCTTTCAATAGGCAGAAGCCCAATCATTCTGGCCTTGGCACAAACACCTATAGCACTCGGCTCTCTCGGTGAGGAAGGAACCGTAGAATCTGTCAAAGAGCTTGAGTTGATGTGGAGCATAACCCTTGAGGGGTTCTGTGTCTGGCAGACTGAGAAAAGAAGTAGGGGAATTTTAGATACAAGTATCGGCCTTTATCAACTCCTGTGCTGAAGAAACATTTTACTCAAGGGGAAGGAATGATGAGAGCTAAGACTCTGGAGGAGGAAGGTCAGGTTAACTTTATTTTACGGGAAAGAAGGAAGAAAAAGAAGTGAAATATCACTTCTACAGAACTCTGAACATGAAAGAGTTTTTTCTTTTTTCTTTTTAGCGCCCCCCCCCCCAAGTGGTTTCTTTTTGTGATTGTGCTCTTTGGCTAGAAAGTGTTGTTTATATAACAGTATAAAGTACAAAATTATAAGCTCCAAACTCCTCCAGAGAAGAGCTCTCCCAAAGCTCGACCCCCAGGATAGATGGAAAATATGAGTGTTTACTGGCTGGAACATCGAGCGGCAGTGGAAATTTCAACATTCAGAAGACAGCAGAGAGCAAGGGCCTATTGAGTAGAAAGAAGTCACCCTTTGACCAAAGGGTCAGAGAAAAAGGAAGAGTCTCCTGTTGGC
This sequence comes from Vulpes vulpes, assembly GCF_048418805.1. Lineage (NCBI taxonomy): Eukaryota > Metazoa > Chordata > Mammalia > Carnivora > Canidae > Vulpes > Vulpes vulpes. The sequence continues at coordinate 109,296,411 of NC_132785.1, read as the reverse complement.
CTCACTCTGATGCTTCCCCTTCCTTAGCTGGAAAGACCACATCTCTGGAATTCAGCCCGGGAAGCACACCCCATGCAGGTGACAGCCAGTTTCCTCTACACTAGATACTATAACCCAAGTGGGTAGACAAGCAAGTCCAATTCTCTCTCTCTCTTTTTTTTTTCTGGGAAGAAAACTAAATGTTACCAACAACCTACCTCTAAACCAGGTACTACCTGGCTACTTTCATATACACAACTCAATTAAATCTTACACTAACTTAATGAGGTGGGTATCATTTACATATCTATGCAGATGGAAAAGGTGGCCCAGAGGAGCAAAGCAACTCGCCCAAGGTCATGTACTCACCCAAGGTCACGTACTTGGGAAGGCACATCCAGGTCTGTCCAACTCAATAGTTCTTTCTCTTTCTATTACACCATGCCATCCTCCTCATAGGGGTCAATGACCCCGGTCCTACCAAGTTAACACACTCTTAAAGAAACAGAGTCATTTCAAGGAAGAGGCTCAGGATTATTCCCTACATAGAGGCAGAGGGTAGAAGCAAAACTTCGCCACTTTAGTCACCAAATAAAATTTTTGTGGAACTACGGGGCTCTCTTTTAAGCCCTTTTACAACACTCCCTTTTACTGTAGTAAAAAACACCTACATTTAAATGTACCATCTCACCATTTGTATGTGTACAGCTCAGTACTGATAAGTATATTCATTGACACTGTTGCACAACAGATCTCTAGAACTTCATTTTGCAAAACAAACTCAGTAGCTATTAAATACTAATGCCCTTTCCCCTCTACCCACAGCCCCTGGCAACCACCTTTCTATTTTCTGTTTCTATGATTTTGACTACTTAAGACACTTCATATGAATGGAATGGTACACTATTTGTCCTTTTGTGACCGGTTTATTTCACTTAACATAATGTCCTCAAGGTTCACCCATGTTGTAGCAGATGACAAGATTAAAACCTTGCACACTCTTCTTGATAATCTTGTCTTTCAATTGCCTGGGCGGTAAAATTTAAATCTTTGTTATATGCCATTTGACACTACGCTGTAATTGTTTCATGTGTATTATGGCTCCTTTTCTCTGCTAGATGGTATAACCTCTTAGTTATTAAAAACCATGTCTTCCAAATCTTTTAGACTGTGCCTAGCACCCAGGACAATACTGAGAACATGGAAGATATATCACGGACAGTAAGCTCTGTGAGATCAAGCACTATCCTGTTTTATTTATAATGACTCTCCAGCATTTAACTTAACGCCTAACACATGGAAAATGAATGTTTTTTTTTCTTTTAAATAGCAAACTTCATATTTCTGAGGATTTATTAAGAATGAAAAGATGGGAAGTCAGAGACCTGACTCTCAAGCAACATTTCTAATAATCTAAAGGAAGGAAGAAAAGTATTAGCTAAACTAGAATCAAAATCTGTGAAAAACTTGTTCCTAAAAATTATAATAAGTAGGGGATCAGACTCTCATAATTTATTTCTGCAAGTAAGAGGGCAGAGGGACAGAGAGATGTGAAATACAGCCCAAATTTCTAAGATACAGTGTTTCATTGTATCCCATTCCCCTGTGCTACTCTCTAGAGTGGGGGCCAGTGAGACCGAGCACATCTAGCCCACGATGTCTTGCCCTGTCCCAAAAAGGAGGAACAAACTCATAGCTTTGCTTTCAACCTCCCCCACCTTTAATATCGAGGAACAGACAAATCCCCAGGTTGCATGTGTGAAAAAGCCAGAGATGGATAAAAATAATTCAATGACAAATGCTGGAAAAACATACAAAGGGGCAGAAGCCAGACATTCGTGGGATTCCCTGACAGCTCGATACACAAGGAAGGGTTGGACTGGAAAAAAACAGGGCCTCAGGTTCTTGCCAAGCCGTCTGAGGCCCTGTCCTTCCCAAATCATTCCAAGCAGCAGCCAAGACTTTACAGTAACCCTTCCAGGTCTCACAAAGAAAGATGCACTGTGAGCCTGCTGAGCACTCCTCACCTAGATAATGTCCCTCCCTGACATGGCCCAACATAGCCCAACTCCCAGGCAAGGCTAGCAGTACTGAAGACATGTCTCTCTTTATTGCTTCCAGTCCCTACCAATGCCCCATGGGCCCAGAAAATGTATAGTTAAAAGGCAGCCTGAAAAATCTAACCCATCTCATTGGCTAAAGAAAAGCTTAGATACTCAGGTAGCCCTATCTAGCAACCAAAACTGTTCCCTTTAAGAAAAAAGAGGTCATGAGCACTTGGTACCTGCATCCCAGAGGGCCTATTGTATAATTCTAAATCGGCCTTGCCTAGAGGTACACCTCAGGCTTCTAAACATGTGACTGATTTTGGCCCTGACTACTTTCTCTTCTGGAGAATGGCCTGCAATTAATCTCACTTATTACCTCTGAAAAGTAACAACAGAGGAATGGCTGGCCAAGTCCAGCTCCAGAGTGTCTAGGGAACTGCAAGCTACATGGCCAGGCCTCAGACTGTCTGGGCAAGTCGTGGGCTCTTTGCCTTCCTCTCCCACAACAAAGCTTGAACAGGGACTCCAGACAGACCAGAGGAACCAAGGGATTTGAGGAGCTGGGCTGAGCTCACACTGACCCAATGGGAGACGACAGCCCTGAGGCTGCATTTGGGGTGGTTTCAAAACAGCGGGGGAAGAACAAGGTTGTCTGGTGAAAACTTGTGTGATCCATAAAATTGAGAACAATAGCAACACCACAGGGAAATGAAAAATAACACTATTTGCAGAGTTTTCGTGAGTCACCAGTTTTCATTCCTGTGGCTACCAAGTCACTGAATCCTCCAATATGCAGATGGAAAGCACAGCCAGGGAAGGATTCTCTTTACATCTTGTTACTGTTCACAGGACAGCCCCCAGTTTAGTGAATTCTCAGAGCTTATCAGCACTGGAATCCACTGTTGCTATTGTAGATGAACTAGTAAGAGTACCTCTTATTTACTTAGCACCTACTTCCAGGGAGATCAAAGTGCTTTCGGGGCAAGTTAAAAGCTCTCAAAACAGGCCAGTTTATACGTAAGTATGCTTACCCAATAAAAAGATTAAATGAATAGTTTAGGGTCACGTAGTGTCAAAACCAGTAATAAAACTCAGATCTCTAAACTATTAATCCCATATTCACTGAACTTAGTCACCTTTACTACTAAGAGAGGGACAAGAGACTATCCACAAAACAGTGACTTACAGGTAAAAATGGAAACTGGGGTATGGTCCTGTGCAGAACGCCTGCTGGAGGTCTGGCTGCTGTTCACATCACAGCCAGGTCTGGAAGGACCCTGGAAAATTCACTTAGCACTGCTCTGGGGTGGATACCTCTGGGAATTCCACAAGCTGAGCCTCCAGGCTGTTCTGGCAACCAGGGCTACCCTAGACTGAAATGGGACCTGAAAACTGGCCCTTAAGCTTGAAGAGCAGGTGACGAGAGGGTTGCTGTGGGTACAACTAACCCACAAAGGGAAAGGCCGGGATTCCGGAGGAGCCCACTTTCTGGTACCAGTGGCTCTGAGGTCGGTGGTATCACATGCTATTTTTCCTGCAGCTCACAAGCACAGTCTAGCTAGGAGAAGGCCATTCACAGTGCTGGACTCTAGGTCTGGGCTCTGACTTGGATGGATGCTCCACATCTTTGTGTCTCTGCACTGGTACTACCTGGGAATTCCACAAGCTGAGCCAGACAGGTTTTAACACAAGAAGGTTCTAAACCCAGCCATAGTGTGTAGATCTGACATTTTGTTTATAGTATGGAAAATGCTTACAGCCTTGTCATATAGACAGTATACCCAAGATGGCAGGGAAAATGTTTCCCATAGAAACAAGGCTTTGACTGTGAAATGAAAATGGAATATTTGGAAATATTTTATATGGAAAATAAAGTGCTATGGTATAAACAGAATTCTTTTTTACAACTTATGTTTTAGGAATGTGGTTATTCTGTAGATTGTAAATTAACAAACGACAGACTCCTGTGAAGAGAACTTCATGGGAGGATATCCTGTCTGCAACCGTCCTGCCTCATGGTCTTCAACTCTTTATAATTCTCAGTTAAGATGATTCTTTTCACCCTTGACCACAACGATTACTGGTATGAAAGACACTGTACTCAAGCATGATGTAATGTGCTTGTGTTTATGTTGCTTCCTGGGCAGAGTCTCTGCTTCCCAAATTAGTTCCTTCAGTAATAATTCTAACACCAACAGATACTTCAACAACAAATAGGTATTTCCTTCATAGCCAAGTCTTTGGTCATCCCTTGCAACCACGAGGCAAGTCAGCATGCTAAGAGCTGGCTGGCTGGGAGAAGCTGGAAGAGCTGGTGCGGGGTTGGGGACTTGGTGGGACATCTGCGGCAGAGCTTCTTTATTTGGAGGGAACACTTATCTTTATTTGGAGGGAACAGAATACTTCATCGTAACAGTCACATTCCTTTCTAGCTCACTCCACTCAGGGATAGATGCAATTAAACCCATATTTAATAGCCATGAATGCAAGATGCCCTGGAAATCCATTTCTTACATTTTTTTTAATAGGGAACTTAAAATGTGGGTCAAGACTAGAATTCAATACAGTGTTTTTTTTCTTTATTCAGGAGTTGCTTATTTTATGGCTAGAATCTATTTGGATTTTATCCTCTGTCACTTCGCTCAACTACATAAGGGAAATTTCCTTCCCACTTCCCAAATGAACATTGTCCAGGGAGGCTGTTTCAGTTTAATTTTATAAACTAGATGGAAACATAAAAAACAATTATGTCCTCAAAAAAAAAAAAAAAGAGTTCAAAGTTACTGAAATGCAATGTAGTACAAGGTATAAACAAGAGTAAGGAGACAAGTTTTGACTTTTGACAAAACATGAAAATGTAGACCACAGGCAAGGATTGAACATAGTATAAATTCTTCCTCTTTCACCCCGAAGTGAGCTTCCTAATAAACTGTATCGAAATTTCCTTTGCCTTTGATTTGCCCACAAACTATCTTACAAGTAAAATGAGGCCCTTTATTCAAGTGCCAGAGTCCTGGGACAGATGGGGAAGGGCACCTGTCTCATGGGTGTCAGTACAGGGAGTTCAAGGTAGGAATGACTCTCTTAGGACCCAAGCTGTCTCTGTGACCCAAACGCTGACTCCATGACCCTTTACATACCTGTTTCCAGGAGGGGTGAAGTGGCTCTCAGGAGCTTGGGGGTCTGACTGTACTGACCATGTTGGGCCACTAGGACTGATGACAGGCCGAAGGGTGGGAGGGGTTGAAGCACTGCTTCTGTTTATGATGCCACTTGCCAAATTCAGGTTTGTTACCTAGAAATGAAGTGAGGGGAAATAACCTGATTTTACAGCGTTTTAGAAAAGTATCATTAAAAACATATGGAAAAAATCAAGTAAAGTTCAAGAGATACTGATCCATTTGAGCTAAAACAGTGGCTGTAACCAAGGCACCCAATAAAGGCTGGTTTCTGTATACGCCAAAGAGAAGTGAAGGTGGCTGGTGTCAACATAAGTTACCCAGTATGTATTCTACCCCTGCTGTATGCAAAATACTGTACTGAGCCAGGTGCTGTGAAATACAAAGATTAGTAACAAAGACAGCGGGCAGCCTGGGTGGCTCAGCGGTTTAGCGCCACCTTTGGCCCAGGGCATGATTCTGGAGTCCTGGGATCGAGTCCTGTGTCGGGCTCCCTGCATGGAGTCTGCTTCTCCCTCTGCCTGTGTCTCTACCTCTCTCTCTCTCTCTCTCTCTCTCTCTCTCTGTGTCTCTCATGAATAAATAAATAAAATCTTAAAAAAAAAAAATAAAGACAGCAAGAGTTTACCGCATATTTTACTCTGTGCCAAGCAAGGGTCTGAAACACTAGGCAAACTACTTAGCCTCTCTGGCCCTTGTTTCCTCATCTGCAGGTTCTACATGCACAATACATTTATTTTTAGTTGTACCTGATAATACTTCTTACGACACAAAAAGAACTCATTGATTTAGAAAAAAAGATGCCTGGGCAAAAGAAAAATGGGCACTGACCCCAATAAACAATTTACAAGAAAGGAATATAATTAGCTGACTAAACTTTTAAAACTAGTCATTTCCACTGACAATCAAAGAAATGTAAATTACAAGAAAACATTTTTGTGTACACATTGACATACAATAATAAAAAACATAGTACCTAATCATGGCAGGGGGTGAGATTAGATATGTACTTATATTTATTTATGTGACTATAAATTGGTAGAATCTTTCTAGAATTTAGCAGTATATTATTTAAGGTATCAAAGGATTTGTACTACCATCTAACTTTTAGCTACTGTGCTAAAAACTAATTGCACATGATTTACGATGATGACTACTATAAGAGCAATTAGTATTCAGCAGAATTTACAATGTGTGAACCTCTATGAAAATGAGTACATTATATACATCCTATTTAAACTGTCATAATACTGTTGGTAAGTATCATTATAATCCCCATTTACAAAGAAGGAAACTGAGGCCTAAGAACAAATGGCCAAACTAGGATCTGGACCATGGTTTCTGGAACTCCAAAGTCCATCTTCTTACGACACTATATTGTGAACATATCTTGAAAACAAGCATTGATTTTAGTATTGAAAAAGGGGAAGATCAAAATGGCTAACGGTGTTGTTAAGTAAATTTTGGTTTGCCAATATGAGACAATATTATGTATGTGACAATTTTTCAAAGAATTCTTAATGATACAGAACCATGCTGATAAGTTAAAGAAAAAAAAATCACCTATGAAACTACAGAAAGCAGATCCAGATTTCCTTCAACATACACATACACACAGATACATACTCCTGAAAGGCATGGATTACTTTTACAATTCAAAAGAAAAAAGTGTAAGTTATTATGAGAAATACAGAGGTGAGTCGAATTTAAAACCTGCACAGTGAGGATGAAGTCAGAAAAGAAAGGATGGTTGTAAAAGCCTTTCAAAATCAGTTGCACAGGGAGAGGATGCTGAAAAGAGGGAGGGCATAGAGCTGAATGCAAGGTATCCGGTGTGAGAAGCCAGAGACAAGTGGCACAGGAGATGGACATTCCAGGAGAAGTGTTCTAGAATAATGTCCTAAGAACTTAGTAATTTTGACATTTACAAATAGAAGAATTCTGGAGCATTGTCATGTTTTTTTTTTTTTTTAATCTGAAAATTCTGAAAGAAACATAAATCATTTTTGGCAACTGTACAGTGCTTCATCCCTAATTAGAGAACTCAGTATGTGAAAATAGCCTAGGACTAGGTCTTCACACCAAAGGACTCAAATATTTTTCTTGGGAAAAAAGCATTTTCCATAGATCAGGAGTGATTCCTGGTGTTTGTGGAGGTTGGGCTACAGGATACTCGGGCTGTGCCCTCCAGTGTAGACCCATCTTTAGACTCAGAAGCCAACCTTGGCTTATCACTTCTCATCCCCTTCTGCTGCTCAGAAGACACACAGGGGCTAGATTGTGGGAAGGGAAGACACCAGGGAAGGTTATGGTAGTATTCTCTGGCTCACGAATCTTTGAAGAGCCTGTCCTTCTTCCTACACCTGAGGTTCTCAGACAATCTAATATCTCCCTACAGGACTGAATTCACTCCTGCCCTGAGCCTTCGCTGAGCCTTCTTCCTTTTTGCCCTGCTCCCTGCTTTAATCATCAGGCCTTTCAAATGAGACAGGAGCTTGAAAAAGGTCTTTATGATAACTAACGGCTTCTCTAATTACAGCCTCAGTCAGTGGGCCAAAACCCTAATAAAAGAGGCTTATTAATAATTTATAGAACAGCAATAAAATAAACAAAATGTACACACGTTACCATGTTTAGCATAAACTGTGTAGTTTAGAGATTAGTGAATGGGAAGGAGAAGAAATATCAGATGTGTTGAATCTTCTCTCTATTGGCAAGGCCACTCCTAATTTAAACATCATTTTTATCATAAGAGCTAAGTTACCGAATGCCTGAATGCTCACAATGTGCCCTGTACCAAATGTCCTTGAATTGTTTGATGTGTGTTATCTCACGTAATCCTGAACAAGCCCTCTGAAGTAGGTCCTACTATTATCCCCATTTTACAAAAGAGGAAACTAAAATCTGTTAGATAACTGAGAGTAAGCAATTACACAAAAATCACATTCCTACTAAGTGCAGGGCCAAGATGAGAACAGAGAATATTCTCCTCCAAGTGCATCTGGTATATTTTTTCCCAAAAAACATGGTTTAACATTTGAGTTCTTGCAGTAGTAATGTCAGGTACTTTAAGTGAGGTTTTATATCTCACTCCTTACCCATCACTCCTCACCCATTATACTCCCTTTCAGAGAAGGAGAAACTAAGGCTCAGAGAGTTTACAATAATTAACCTGCTCAAGGTTATATAACAGTTGCAGAACTGGTACTCTTGTTTTAAAATTCATTCTCTAGTTTTAAAACTAGTTGGAAACAATCCTAGCTATCCTTAATTGTTAGAGATTTTTGAAAATATAATTGGATACCTCAAATTACCAGAGGACATTAAAGAAGTAGGGAAAAAAAAACCCATTCTCAATCAGTTTTGTTTCTTAGCAGGTACAGTAAAAGGTGGTAGCAAGAACACGAAATTAATTTTAGATTCCTGGTAGGTTTTGTTTTTTCATGTAACATCAATTCCTTATTTTATGGATAGACAAAAAAATGGTAGCTACTGTGATTTCCTTCTATACGAAAGTACCATTGTTAGTTTATTTTGAAAACAGCTAAAGGGGCCCACTACTTAAATGAGAGATTAAGAATAACAAAACTTTTAAAGCTTCTCATCTTTCTTTCCAAAGGATTTGTGTTAAAAATATAACTAGTCTCTTTAAATAGTAACAACTGATCCTCTATTTTAAATATTCTATTCTTACTTCTGTGGTTTTTGTCTAGAAGACACCCAGGACCTATGCCACTACTCCCACCCACTCAGCGCAGTCTTCCGAGGACCTATGTTGCTAGTAAATAAATAATTTGGAGCTCACTTAGATATGGGCTCAAAATCTTCTTTTCACAGTCCTCCAGCCAAAGCCAGTCAATCAGAAGTGACAAAGGAGATGAACCTACTTTCAACCCCTGTTCTAGAACAGTATGATCCAACAGAATGTATTGTGATGATGGAAATGTTCTATAATCTGTATCACCTAGGGACACCTGGGTGGCTCGGCGGTTGAGCATCTGCCTTTGGCTCAGGGCGTGATCCCAGTCCTGGGATCGAGTCCCGCATCAGGCTCCCTGCGGGGAGCCTGCCTCTCCCTCCATCTGTGTCTCTGCCTCTCTCTGTGTGTCTCTCATGAATAAATAAATAAAATATATTTTTTAAAAGTCTGTATCACCTAATAAAAGAGCCACATGTGGCTACGGCTACTGTATTTGCAATGTGGGTGGTATGAATGAGGAACTGGAATTTAAACTCTATATAACTTAAGTTTAAAAAGCCACATGCACTTACTGGCTACCTTATCAGACAGCACAGCTCTGAAGCCTCAACCAGATTTAGCTGAATCTTATTGTACAGACCTTGCTCGAGTTTGGTCTAAGCAAATCATTTCTAGATTAAATGACTTTAAGAAAGCCTCTGGGTCTTGCTTTCAGTTTCCCAGTTTCTTCCAGGAGAGGCAGAAGGAGTCAATGAACTAAAATGGATTCAAGCATCAACTGTGGCCCTAGAAGTATCTTGCCTTGACTAGGGAAGACCTAAGTGCAGGGTAAATCTCCCAGCAGTGGGCCAGGCCTGAAACTGTCTAAGCCAGTTAGGCTTCACATCTGGAGGTTTGTTCCTAACAGGACAGAAGGATGATGAATATGGCTGTCACCAGGCTGCATCTGCTTCTCTGTCCATCTATATTTCTCCAGGTACACAAAGCTTCATCAGATGAAGAGAAACGGAAAATGGTATATATTGAAAATCAGATTTTCAATAATAATGAACATTTCACACTAAAGAATTTTAAAGAAGGACAGGCTTATAGTGCATAAAGACATAGCACCAGTTATAAGAGAAAGAACTGATCATTTTTTGTTAGGAATATTAGACTATTAAGGTGGCCCTTGTAGCCAATGGTCTAGGTGGATTCTCTGGGCCGATGACCACAGTCTATGCTACTAAATCCAGGCTGGCCAACTCATGAATTCATGCCACTGGTCACGAGAGTCTGGAAGACAGGTGGGATAGTTTAAAACCCATCTTAATTAGTTTCAGTAATTAAATAACATGCCTTGCTGATAATGGATATCAACATCTTCATGTGCGAAAGATAGTACACATCTGTAAGAACCATGTAAATCTGTGTTTGAACCTCTAATACATTCTACCTTAATTTTTATTAAAATACAAAACTTTTCAAGTTCACTACAGTAACAGTAAATGCAACAAAGTTATATTATTAGCACTAATGATAACCCAAATTTAATGAGCACTTAATTTTTGCCAGACATTGTTCTAAGTGTATGTGGGTATATTTATACATAAACTCATTTAATCTTCAAGATAAATCTGTTAGGTAGAATTACTGCCCTCATTTACAAATGGGAAAATAGGGGTTGAGAGGTAAAATAACCTGCCCAAGAACAAATAATTGTTACTTATAAGCCCCTAGTTTCAATTCCTGGTCAGCCGGATGCAAAATCTCCCAATCTTGTAGTTTCTAAGCACTGTGCTACTCCCACTGCCTTGCCCCACTGAGTCTGGAATTTACAATTCTATCTTGGACCAGCAGCATCTGCAATCCCTGGGAGCTTGATAAAAATGCAGACTCTCAGTCAGCCTCTACCTCAGGGAAGGAAATCTGCATTTGACAAGATCCACAGGTAATTCTTAAGAGCGTGTTAAAGTCAAGGAAGCACTTCTTATAAGAGATGGTGAAAAGTAAAGAGGATTCCGGGGTTCTCCGCACAAAGTTCAGAAGGTCTTCCAAGTACCAGCAGAAATGCCTTGATGGGGTGAAGAGCAAGATATAAAAAACCCAAGGGGAAGGAGTAGAGAAGATAATCCTATCAGGAGCTTTAAGATTTTACTAGTTCTCAATGTTGTCCAAATGTTCAGACATTGACACGAATAATCATTCAATTTGCCAAGGATGCAAACATGGATAAAATGGATAAGAACAAGGTTCAGAAAATTTGGAGTCTACTTGTGATGCTGCCTTGAGAAACAGTGGTCATTAAAAAATAACCAAGATATTTATGCATTAAAAACAACCAGCTTAGCTTGTTGAATATTCTTCTGTCAGCCTTTCTCTAGCTGGTCACCTAAGTCAATGATTGCCCATGGGAAAACCTAGTCACGGGATCTCAGGATCTCACCGTTGCCTAAGCCTGAGGCAGATGCTTCACAACCCTTGCTGTCTCCCTCTTCTGCTCCCACTCTCCTGGAGCACCGTGTCCAGCGGTTTCACTCCCATTCCCTTCTTCTTGTCCACTGCCACAGTGACCTCAGTGCATTTTTTCTTTTAATACCAAAATGCTGTTTATTTTAGAGCCAGTCATCCAAATAAGGCAGGTGAGCAAATAACTGAACGTGTAGAGTAAGGACACATTGCACACATTCCATCTAGACAGGTGTTTAAATTACAGTAGGAATAAATACAGGTGATGGATTGAAAAGGGGGTAGGAGAAACAGAGAGGGAGGCCAATTTCCGGCGGCTGGCCCGCCCAAGTGTTACTGCTTGTTACTGCTGTTTGCTAAAAGGAGTGCTGCTGCCAGCACTATAATTAAAATATGATGGCACTGCCCTGATGGCTTCCCAGAATATACCCACCACCCACCCAGATATATAACCTTTTGGTATCCAAAGAGGATCCAGGGCCAGGCCTAACTGGATCTCTGTAGCTCTAGTTGGCATGCTCTAGAAATGCTGCACACCTGAATACTCAAAAGAAGTCCAAACCTCAGAGATAATCCAATAAATATCTACTGCACTGCCTATTGTAAGCAAGGCCTTGGGTAAAATCCTAAGGGTACAGGAAGGGGATTTTGGGGATGGGGTAACTGGGTAATGGACATAAAGGAGGACATGGGATATAATGAGACTGATGCGGGGCACCTAGGTGGCTCAGTTAAGTGTCTGCTTTTAGCTCAGGTCATGATCCTGGAGTTCCAGGATCTAGCCCCACATTGGCTCCTTGCTCAGTGAAGAGTCTGCTTCTCCCTCTCCCTCCACCCCTCCCCCTGCTCCTTCTTTCTCTCTCTCTCTCTCTCTCTCTCTCTCTCATAATTGCTCTTAAATAAAATCTTAAAAAAAAAAGGACTGAATTACTGAACTCTACCTCTGAAACTAGTAATACGCTATATGTTAATTGAATTTAAATAAATTTTTAAAATCCTAAGAGTTTATACAGATTAAGATGTGGCTTCTGCCCTCAAGCCATGAAGTAGCTGGTAACCTAGTGAGACAAGACACCTGGACAGATGGTAAGATTTAAGGCCTCTAGAAAGTGATAACTACCATCATAAATAGTTAAGGGAATTCAAAGAAGACATTTGAGCTGGGCATGAAAGGACTGGTAAGAAAATTGCTGTGGGGGTAGCAGGGTGGTGGTGGTTCCTTGAGCAGGAAAATTAAGTAAAAATGCAGAGATAGATAAGCAGGAAAAATGTCTGAAAAGAAGCAGTCTAATTTGGCTAAAGCTCAGAACAATAAAATATAGGAAAAGAAAGAAAAATGGCTCAGGGAGATCCTTGAACGCCAGACTAAAGATTCTGCTCTAGACCTAAGACAGAACATAAGTTTGTTCAAGGGTTCTGATAGAGTAGGGCTCTATCAGAATCATGCTGTACGTAGAGATCTCTAGTGCTGTTTTTGAGGGCTGGGGTGAAAGGAACTATTAAGGAAAATTAAGACTTGTTGAGAGCCATGGCAGTCAGGTAGGTGAGTGGTACCAAGTCTGGGATGTAGGATATGGCACTGCTGGGCTCCTCTCACTTCCCTCCTAAGGCTTAGGAAGAGTGCTGGGCCTTGGAGATAGAGAGCCATTTTGCAATCTAATGATAAAAGCTCTTGAGTTTATATGTTCATTGTTCATGGTTTCTTCTTGGATCAGCTCTTTTGGATCTATCTTCCCATGCAGCAGTAAGGCAAAATAGTGCTGCCTGGCATTCTGAGAAGGGAGGGGCAGAGAGTGGGCCTTAGTGCAAATACACCTTTGCTTAGATTTACCCTTTCTATGCCTCTCTTCAACAGAATGCTTTGAGGATCAGGATTGCGGGGGGGTGGGCCTGCGGGGAAGGTGTAACTAGACGGCTTTGGTCTAGGCCTGTGGCCTGCCTGGTAAGCAAAAAGAGACATTGGATCAGATATTCTCTAGCCCAAATCACCAAAGCTAGGAATTGCACTCAGGAGCTTGGAACTAAAAATAATAATAAGCAGGGGCTTTGGCCTGAAGGATCCTTTCTGGACATCTTCTGAACCCCAAGGCAGTGACTCTGGAATCCTAGATTCCAGCCATAGTTCTTCCTAAATCAGTGTTTAACGACCATTTGTGCTGTAATTTCCAGCTCCACCACAGAACAATATCAAACAAACTGATATTTAAGGATGGTGAAGTTGTAATAGATATTTGGGAAGACGACACAGGTTAATGAGAAAAATAAGATACTGGCATTCAACATGAGCCCTCGAGTCTTCTACCAGGTCAATCATAAACTGGCATCTGCCTCTGTATGTATGTGCCATCAGTCCCTTAAGGATAAAACACTCTCCATATAGCAGACCATTAATTCTCCACTGCTACAAATGTAGCCCTCTGCTGACTAGGGCTTGTGGGTTTTCACATGACTTTTACCTTTCTTAACACAGTACCAAGGTTTATCATTGCTGCTTGGGAAAAAACAACCAGCAAATATATAACTATGCCAGGAGGCAGGGATTACCCCCAACATGGAAGATCACAAGCTTCTTTGGTATTTTATCACTGCCTCTAAGAAGGTCCTTCAAACCACTTCAACACAGCAGGATCCTGAAATCCTGTTGCTACCACTTTGCACTTACTTCCTAGTGTCGAATTTATTTTTTATAAATAATCTCCCTTAGCTGTAAAGGAGCCTTGTCATTAAACTTCTTCAACAGTGTAGTACTAGTAGGGTGCCTAGGTGGCTCAATCAGTTAAGTGTCTGCCTTCAGCTCAGGTCATGATTTCAGGGTCCTGGGATTGAGCTCCCTTCTCAGCAGAGAGTCTCCTTCTTCCTCTCCCTCTGCCCCGTCCCTCTTCTTGCTTTCTCCCCTACCCTCACCTAAATAAGTAAAATCTTTTTTTTTTTTTTAAAGGAGCATGGTGGTAGAGCTGAAAGAGCTTCATGCCATGATTTGTATTATAATATAATTGCAGGTTTATTTGCCTATCTTGACCCACAAATTACTGTCTCATTCATTGTTGTATACTCAGAGCTTAGCCCAGCAGGCACAAAAGATTTATATACTAAATGAAGTGGGTCTCAACCAGACCCAAACACACACACACACACAGAGCCTCTAGCTAGCAGCTAGTTTCACCAGTGAGTGGAAAAGTGATTAATGTCACTGGAAGCCCAGAAAGGAAATTAAAGGTTCCAAATTACCTCTTTTTGCAAATACCACAAGGGAGGGGCTGCTTTGGAATAATGGGAAATAAAATAATCAGTGATTAGAGAGAGGTAAGTGTTGCTCTTGCTAGAGCCCGCATAATTTTAGAGATGAGTTTTGCCTGGTCTTGAAGCCTTGGGCAAGGTTCTCAAACACGGGAAATGAGAGCTTTGCATACAGTTTTCACTCCTTGTCTGCACAATGTCTATACTGTATATTTCTTCTTGGCACTGAAATTGCAAAAGGCTGACACTCAATTTGAGATTGGGTTGCATGTGTTCTTAGTATTTCTCCAGTGATGAAAATCGTCTAGTAAGTATGGATCTGGCACTTTTGGTTTTCCTTTTCTTTTATCTTGAGTGAAACTGATCTTGAACCTCAGGCTCACTAGGCATTTGCAAACGTCATGTATTTAATTTATCAAAATGGAGGCTGGGAATTCAACATGAAAGATCAAATAATATCTTGAAATGTGAGCCAACTGGTGGCACAGTGCTCCCAATGCAGCTTACAATCTCACCACAGCTCACGTGAGGTCTAGAGATGTAGCTTCAGAAGATTATTTCATTAATTCAACAAATATCTATCAGCTACTGTGTGGCTTTCTTCGCAGCATTGAGCAAGAACCATGAAAAAAACCCACAAGACAAAAACCCTTGCTTATGTAGAGATTACACCCTCATTGGGGGATATCACCGAAATATATACAGAATATGTGAAGCAAAGGTGATCACAGATTTGGAGTGATTAGGGACACCTTGGGTGGCTCAGTGGTTGAGCGTCTGCCTTTGGCTCTGGGCATGATCCGGGAGTTCCGGGATCGAGTCCCGCATCGGGCTCTTTGCATGGAGCCTGCTTCTTCTCCCTCTGCCTATGTCTCTGCCTCTCTCTCTGTGTGTGTGTGTGTGTGTGTGTCTCTTGTGAATAAATATATATATATTTTTTAGATTTCACCATTTATTTATGTGAGACACATAAAGGCAGAGACATAGTCAGGCAGAGAGAAATAGGCTCCCTGTGGGAGCCCTATGTGGGACTTGATCCCAGGACCCAGGACCACGCTCCAAGCCGAAGGCAGACGCTAAACCGCTGAGCCACAGGTGCCCCAATAAATAAATTCTTAAAAAAAATAAAAGATTTGGAGTGATCATTTTTGGCCAAATTATCATTACTATAAGCCATATGCTACCTTAAAAGTTTTCAGAGGTTCTTAACTTGGAGGCCATGAGTCAGGGGGCATCAAGAAGGAGCCTAGTGGGAGGGTGTCTATGAACTCTTTCAAATTAATGCAGATTTCTGAGTGTACAGTTTTTTCAGAAGAAGATAGCCTTCATTCAATTCTCAAAGGGATCCCTGACTCTGAAAAGGTTAAGAATCACTCAGGATGATATGAAGATTAATTTGTGTACATCTGCATTCATAATGTCCTCAGAACTACACCAATATCATCTTGAGAATAATGGTCTCTGTGTCATTCATATAAGCCTGCCACAGAAACTTTCATTTCCTGACCATGGGACGCTGAATGATCTAGAACATGGAATTGCAGTGGCAAGTCCTTTCTGACTTGTTTTAATGTATGCAGCTAGAACCAAAGGCAGTCCTGGAGTAGGAAACACCAGTGGACCAAGATCCACTTCACTCAAGATAAAAGAAAAGGAAAACCAAAAGTGCCAGATCACTTACTACATTATTTTCAACACTAGAGAAATATTCAACCAAGAACATGAAAAACAATCATCCTTAAAACAGCTATCTTTTTAACCATTATTTCAAGGGCACTTCCTGAGAATGTATTAAATCATTAGCCACACCAACCAACATATTTTAAGACAGCTTCAACTCCTGTATCAGTTCCTGGATGCCAATAAGATGAACCTCAAGAAATCTACACTCTGATCACCAAAAGATATGAGTTATAAAGTTAATTAAATTTTAAGAGGTTATGAAAAGCTGGGAATCTCTGTAGTTCCAATACATCAGCACAAGGTCCTCTTGTCATGTACCCCCTCTGTCAAACATTGTCATTTATATAATACACATAAGCATATTGACATTTAGGGCTCCAAAATCTATAAACAGTTCTAGATTAAAACTTGAGACATTACTGGGAAACATTACAAAACAGCTAAATTGCTGGATAGTGTTTTCAATTTATATATTTGGTTTTTAGAAGTCGATGGGGGCTGCCACCACCATAATAAATCAATCCACTATTTTTGCATCTCCGCAGATTAAGAAGGCTGAGTTTTGCCTACTCAAAGCATCAGCTGATGTCACCATAAAATAATCTAATAAAGAGTTCATTCTAACAAATATTCATTTACTCAACAAATAACTGATAATCTAGACAAAGTCACACATCTCTCAACCTGCTTCGGAGAGTAGAAAAGCACTTCTAATCACGAAAACAGTTCAACTCTCCAGGTCTCTCTTGCAGGCTCAAGCACTGGCTTGGCTAGCACTCTGCAGCAGTGTTTAGCTGATGAGGGGTTAGAATCCTGATTCCCACAGGAGGAGGCAGGGAAAAACTGAGAGAAAGAGCATGGCATCAGACAGACTTGGGTTTGAATCCTGGTTCAGTCACTTGCCATTTGTATGACCTTAGCATACTCACTTATCCTTCCAGATTGTTTTCTTCATCTGTAAAAAATAAGTATCTACATCCTAGGATTAAAGAGATGATAAAAAGTGCTCGGCACAGTGCCTGGTGCAAAGCAGACATTCAGCCAATATCGGCTGCTTTATGATGAAGGGCAAGTGTGGTACTGTCAATGAAAAAACATGGAAGAGCAAGAGTTTTAAAAAAATATAAAAACCAACAAAATGCAGAAGAGAGATTCTTTTTAATTTAGCAAGGATGTGATAAGTGCCTACCTAGTACACAGGTGCTATGCTAGGTGATGAATTAGGAAGAAGTGCCATCACACAGATTATAACTCGACAGGAAAGAAGAGATCCAAAATCACTATAAAAAGGTTTACTATACAGAGAGACTAATGAGGGGCTAAAGAAGCATGGAGAGTAGAAAGATGACTTCTGGTTGGGGGAGCAGTGGGTTCCTCATTCATTTCTTTATTCAAAAATGTACCGAGTACATACACTATACCAAAGCTGAAAAAAAAAAAAAAAAACTGGTGAAACTTGGTCACCATCCTCAACCAAGTAACTTACAGCCCAGTAGAATGAGCACATTTACTGAGTATTACTCATGAATCAGGTTCTGAGGCAGCACAGGACACTACCCTCAAAGAGCTCACTGTTGCAGGAGACAACTATCTGGACATAGTGTGATGCATGAAATGACATGCCTCTGAGTGAAGGGGCACCTGTTGGGGAACACCATGAGAAACATATGGCCACCAACTGACCCATAAACTGGACCGGGGCACTCAGAGGCTCCTTACCACCTCCTCCTGTCCTTGGAATGTGGGTTCCACTTGCCTTTTCCACTTCCAGAGGCTGCTCTAAGGACACAGCCTTGAGATGGTGATGTGCTGAAAATACGTGCATGGTATATATGACTGAGTGCAGTTAGGGCCTCTTTATAAATTTTTAAGATTTGGAGGCAGGTGTGGGGATCCATTCATCTTGCTGCCACCCAAGACAAGCCTCATATGTAAGTTCCCTTTGCTATTATTAAAACTGCCTCCCAACCTGGAGTGGCTTGCCTCTTTGATCTCTACCTGCTTTCTGAGTACAGGGGCCAGTTTCAGATCACATTAGGAAAGCTCCCAAGTGGGTTGTGAGCCAAACAGCATCTATGTTGAGCCTGGACGGATGTATAAGGTTAAACATGATGACAGCAGAGCATTTCCCATGAGAAGATAGCAAAAACTAAGGTGTGGAGCTGAACAAATTCTGGGTGAGCTGCACAAAGCCATGTGTGATGGGGGAGGACAGATGGAAGAAAGTAGCCTGGAGCCAGATTCTAAATAACGGATTTGAAGAACATTTAATAGCTTGGGCTTTACATTGTAGATAACAGAAAGCCCCCTTGAGCTTCTTGAGCAAAGGAGTATTATCACCAGACTTGTGATTCAAAAAGATTCCTTTATAGCAAAGACCAGGTAGACCAGAGGCCGGCCAGGAGAGCGGAGCAGAGGTAATTGCAATTGTCCAGCTAAGATAATTCAGGGCTTAAGCAGGACAGTCGATGTGAAAGTGAAACAGGGAAGATAGGTTTGAGACATTATGGAGTCCAAATCAATCAGACTTGGCAACTCCCTGGACACAAGGAATGAAGAAGCAAACAGAGACAACGATAAATCAAATGCTCCATACCTAAACCCTGAGGAGAACTACAGTGTCACCAACACCAAGAGAGAAAAGGGAGACAAACAAGTCGGTTTTAGATGGACTATTTTTTTAGTATTTTCAAAATACATTTAAAATGCATTGTGTGTTTTGGATGCTGGTAATACAGTGAGGTAGAAATGCCTGACAGTTGGAAGTCTGAACTTGGCACTCAGCAAAGAGGTTCACACTTAAGATGTATACAGGGGAGAAATCCACAGAACAGTACCAGATGGAGCTATGGGAAGAGAAAATTTATCCAAGGGGAAACTGTATGTTGAAAAAACAGTTGCCTTGCACCCTGACTTCAGAGCTGTGCTGGAGGAGAGCTACAAAGAAGAGGAAGAAGCAGACTGCCCAGGCATCATCCCACTGTCTTTAATCAGGGAGAGCCTGCTGTTGCCAGTTTTATATATTTGAGGTCTATAATGCCAGTGGCTTTTTAAAAATGTTGTAAATGGAATCTAGTCTTCAGGGAAAGAGGAGGATGAGCTCCCAGAGAAATCACTGAAGGGTTAAAGAAGCTAAGAAAAGTTTTCAGGTAGGAGGTGGTCAATAATAGTGCCACATACTGCGGGAGAATGAGGATTAAAAATAGGTGACCGAGGATCACAGGGGAAGAGAGGAAAAAATAAAACGAGGAAATCAGAGAAGGAGACAAACTGTAAGAGACTCTTAATCATAGGAAACAAACTAAAGGTTGCTGGAGGGTCAGGGGGTGCGGGGATGCATTAACTGTGTGTTGGGTATTAAGGAGGGCACGTGATGTAATGAGCACTGGGTGTTATATAAGATTGACGAATCACTGACCTCTACCTCTGGAACTAATAAAACATAAGTTAATTAATTGAATTTAAATTTTAAAAATTAAAAAAAAATTTAAAAAAAAATTAATGTTAAAAAAAAATGACCAAATTTGGCAGTTCCAGGGTCCTTGGCAAACTCTGAGAGATTGCTGGACAAAATGGTAAGAGATAAGGTCAGACTGCAAGAGTAACTGTGGAGGGGACGGAGTCAGGGGCATGGGGGGCAGCAAGGGCATGTTACTTTAAAACAATTTTGGTAGTACAGGGAAGACAGCTTGAGGGGGTGACAGGGTGAAAAGAAGGTTATTTCAGAACAAGAGACTATACAGCAGGCTAAGGAACTAAGGAACACTGTGGGTTAAGAGCCTTAGGAGACAACAGAAGAGCTATAGAATTAGGTTCAATTGGAGCGAGGCCCCAGAGCCAGGAGGCACAGAGACCCAGGAGGAGAATTAGCCTCAATACCAAAATCACTCTATTTTACAGAGGAGGAAATCAAGGCATAGGGAGGTTAAGTAACTTCTCCAAGGTCTCACTGACTCAAGAGCTCCTGTTTTTCCTATTTATCCTTTTCTGTTTCTGAAATGGGAAAGGATAATGTATACAATACAAAGAAGTGTTAACTTCTACCCAGAAAGAATACAGAACCAAAGGAGCTAGACTTGGAAAACCAACACCAAGTCAGAACACAAATGTACAACAGTTCAAATGTGTCTGGGCACACTAAAGAGGCAGGAGGAGAGTTCCAAATGTCCAAGCTTGTGATAAACTGGGTGCCATCCACCTCAGTTCTGGATAACATTCATCATCATTTCAGCTCCCTCTCTGCCAATTTCACCTTCAAGTTGGAAATTTTGAAATTAAGATTCACTCAAGGTCCACACTGGTGGCTTCTGATGCAGAAGAAAAGGTAGAGAATTCCTTCACATATGAATGAGTGAGAAACCAAACTTTTTTTTTTTTTTAAGATTTTATTTATTCATTCATGGGACAGAGAGACAGAGAGAGAGGCAGAGACACAGGCAGAGGGAGAAGCAGGCTCCATGCAGGGAACCCAACGTGGGACTCAATCCCAGGACTCCAGGATCACGCCCCAAGCCAAAGGCAGTTGCTCCGCTGCTGCCACCCAGGCGTCCCGAAACCAAACATTCTATGCTGCAGCATACACCCTTCTCTAGAACTGCTCTAGAAGAGTATCATGGTAGGGAGCAAAAAATGAAAGAAATGGAACGGTTTTCTTTTCCACTCTCCATCTACATGAAAAATGTGAGAAGCAGAAAGGGTCTCCTCCCTCCTATGTATCTGTCAGCACATTTCCAGGAGGCCTGGCCACGTCCCGGGCACTGGCTGGCTGGGGAAGAGAGACTGACACAGCACATTCGTTCGCCTTGGAGCCCTCGCCTGGGTGGTCTGCTGTTATTCCTTTGATTAAACTCCCAGGCTGGAAGAGCTGGAGCTGCTCCTAATGATAGCTGGGCCCTGAAATCTCACACTCGCCCGCACAGAGAGGGCCGGGGCTCCCTCTGAGTGTCTGCCTCCCACTCCTCACCACAGAGCCAGGCTCCTTGGCCACATTCTTCTGCTCACTAACAGCAGTAACCACAAAGGGCGACATCTGTGCAGAGTGCTACAGTGGCAAGGCACACCTCTCCCAGTGCGGGGTGAGGCAGAGGCAATGAGGCTGATGCTCTATTCCAGCGCCCTGACACCTACTGCAGCCCTTCCCGTGACTGGACTGCTCCTAGAAAACCCTGCTTTTAGGGATGTACAACCTGAATTCCAAAGAACCCCATTTCCAAAGGACAACCAGCCTCTTGTGTGCCAAGGGAAAGAACTAATGTGACCCGTCCTCTGCTCAGATCTGTAGGGTAACTTGTTGAATAACGTACGCCAAGAACATGTATCTCTTTCCAGCATTATTTCAAGTGTACACATGCCGGCACAAACATTTCTAAAGTGGCTCTTGTGGCTACTTCATGTGACAAGGAAATTTTGATGTTTTCATGTGTTCTAGGCTATAAAGAAAGTTAAATCATAACAGAGATAGTGAAAGTAATTACAAGCTAAATAAGGTTCTGTTCTTAGCCATGCAAATCCCTAAGAACTCAGCCTCTGATGTAAATTCTGAGTAACTCAAAGTTTTATTCTAAAATTTTGGAGTTGTCAGAGTACTTTCTTTACCCTTAGCTAGCTCACTGTTCCTCAGCATCTTCACCAGTGAACAGCAGGGAAATGGGGTGACAGTGTCTTATCTTACAATCTACCCTCCGCCAGCTACCTGAGGGATCAAGCTAAAAGACAAAGCCAACTGTGTCTCTGTGGCCTCCCTAACCTCCCAACCTATTGAGATTTAGAGAAGTTCTTTCAGAGAGAAAGCTTTCCTTAAATCAGCCTTTGTCTTCTCTTCTGGCTTCCATCCTAGCTGCTCTCTGCTGATTCCCTATCCTCCAGTAGCACTAACCAGCCTGCTATTTCCCTACAAACATAAAGGCTGGCTTTTATTCTGGAACCTGTACTCACCCTTCTTCTGCCACCCACATGCCTACCTTTAAGATTCAGTTTCCATATAATCTCTTCCAAGAAGGCTACGGCCTTCTCACTCTCATACGCAAAATGAGTTAGGTTTTACCTTTTGAGACTTCTGTGATTGCCTAGAAATATCTCTGCCATGCATATTCCATGCTAGTACTATCATGTGTTTATGTGGCTGTCGCCCTTACCACATCGTAAGTTATTTCATGCCAAGGACTATGTCTTATATCATCCTCCATGGCTTAGTACCAAAGCCTGGAACATTCCTAAGAGCTTAATAAAATGTTTTTGAATGAATAAATTAAAAAACCACATTTGAATGAAAAGGTTTTTGAAGGATGCCACAAAAAGCTTTAATGAGGTAAGTAGTTGAAATTATAGACAAAATAAAATAATTTTTCAAAAATGGACCCAAGGATTGCAATTTTTTATACTCATCTTCCAAAACACAAATAATTTTTAAAAATCTGTGTTCTTTATTTAGTGATAAAGACTCTTAACACCTTACCCGTAAAAGCAATGTAAAGATACATCAGAGTTTATGGGATATGATGAAAGCGATACTCAGGGGAAAATTCATAGCTTTAAAACAGAGACAAATAAGAGTGAATGAAAGTATCCAACTTAAGAAACTGAGAGGAAAAATAAAGCTAGTAAAAGCAGAAGAAAGGGAATTAGTAAAGACAAAACAAAGCAACCAATTAGAAAACAATAGAATGGATAAGTATATACAGAATTATCTTATCAAAAAAAGGTAAGAAGGGGAAGAAAACATTAACCCTACTGGATTTAAAGAAAAAAAAAAAAGAAAACAAACACAAAATAGGAATTGGAAGGAAATAATCAGAGGTAAGAGGAAGTAAAAAGCATTTAAATTAATTACTGAACACAAAGCTGCTTCTGATGAAACTGCCTTGAAGGTTTCAAGGCCTGAGTCAAGAGAAAAGGGCAGAGCTGCCCCCACTTTGGGTCTGCACCTCCACTTGTAAACACATGGGCCAGAGCCCATATGACACCATTGCAACAGGCTATTATTTACTAAAAGAAGAATAAAAGAATTTCCCAAGTTCCAAATTAAGGAATTACTTGCTCCGAGGAGAAGGAACCAGATAACATATAATTGAGCTTTAACAAAGCTTATATTAACAAAATTCATATTTTGATAACACTATATTTAAAAACTCACTTTTTCAAATCAGATTAGAAATCATTTATTATTGAAAGCCTTTTTTTTCAGCCATTAATGGCTGAAATACCAATACTTTCCAAATACATGGCATTTAGACTGTACAAAGTAGTTTTTGCATACTACCCTCAGGAACCTACTGTGTTTTTGCCATCAACAAAGATCCTGAGGTTGAAAGTTGAGTGAACTGTCCCAGATCACACAGCTGGTCAATGGTGGTGGAAGACAGATCTGTAGATGGCTAGTCCAACTCACTTTCTGCCACCCACCCTGCTTATTACCTACTACAGCCCCTCCCTCAGCACTGTACCAAGCACTAACCACCCTCTTATCAGACTCTAGAAGTTAAGACTGACATCTAATGGCAAGTTCAGATCCCTATGAACAGGAGTCTGGTGGACTTTAAAATCTCTGGCACTGAAGTTCTCCTCAGACAAGACAGATGGACTGAAGGGAACGACTTTCCAATTAGGATACAATCACCCTGGAGTCCCACAGGATCAGAATCTTGTCATTTTGCAAGCTTTGCAGCTTACC
This sequence comes from Vulpes vulpes, assembly GCF_048418805.1. Lineage (NCBI taxonomy): Eukaryota > Metazoa > Chordata > Mammalia > Carnivora > Canidae > Vulpes > Vulpes vulpes. The sequence goes on along the minus strand of NC_132785.1, from coordinate 109,272,468 downwards.
AAATGACAGAAGCTAAAAATATGTAAACACTAATATTGGCTACATTCTTTTTACTATGACTGCAAAGAAATTTTCCTAATGTCTTGGTGCTTCTAGCTGCTCATTTATAAACTGGAAACATACACTCTTGTCAGTGACCCAGTGAAATACATGTAGTGGATCACTGGCTCTCTTCCTTCTTCATAGCCACTTCACATTTCAAAATTCCTTCCCATTCTACCATGGTCATGACATTATAATCCCTCTTCCCATCACTCCATCACTAAAATCTAACACACCAACTTCCCTCAAGTCTCAAAAGATTCTTTGCTTCCTATTTCCAATCAGGCCACCTCATCTACTCCCTTCGATTAGGGATTTGAGAAAGAAAATTCATTACAGTCTTACACACAAAACTCATTACAGCCTTACAAGATGAGGCTGAAGTAAAGCTAAAGCTTACCTTTAATTCCGGTTCTAAATTTTATACAGAGAAGCAGGGCACCACCAGGGAGCAGTGTATTGCCTACTTTTAACATGTGCTCGAAGTTATTTTCAGCTTCATTTTTTTCTAGACTTTATTATCATTACAGAGTTGCCACTGATTAAGACTCTGATGCAGGAGAGATGTAGCAAAATGTAACCATGGAGTTAAATTATATTTCTTTGGAAGATTTTGATGCCATTTTACATAAATGAAAGGGAGAAGACATGGCTTCTACCTCTAGTTAAATGCCATGGGGATGATAAGCAAGGAGGACAAAAACAATCCCAAAGTTCTTGTGAAAGTTTCACCTAACTTCATTGTGTTCGAAGCTTGTTAATATATATACACAACTTAAGGGAAAAATTGCAGTATCTAATTCTGTCTATCCAGCTTCCTGAATGACCTTGATTCTATCTTCTTTCAGCCTCAGTTTCCCCCATCTGTAAAATGGGCAGAATGATATGTGTTGGCTAAAGGTGTATTGAGATACTTCACTAATCAGTAGCCATAAAATGTCCTGAGATCAAGAGACAAAAAGGTGGTATAGTTAAAAAACAAAAAACAAAAAACAAAAACAAAACAAAAAACAAAAAAAACCCCCAAAGGTAAAAGGTAATGTTATGACATTCTGGTAAAAAGATTTCTAAGACTAGAACTCACTGGAAAATTTTACCAAAGAAAGAAGTTATTTTTAAAGATCCTTTAAAAGTCTATTTGACAGCTGAACATTCAGATCTGTTTATCCATGAAATGAGTACATCAGAGTTAGCAGGCTTAATTTTGGAATACCTGAAACAGAGGCTCATTTTCTTCAAAGATGAAGAGGAACATTTTCATTCTTTAGCTCACACCAACTAGTACTCCTTCAACAAGCATCAGCATACAGGAAATGAGCAAAGGCAGGGAAGGACAAAGTACTGTGTCCTTAATACAATCCTCAGGACCAAAGAGCTCTTGGTCCCCCAATTGTCCGTACCTGCTGGGTGAGGAGACTGATGTGGGTAGATGGGGAATACTGCCTGGCTGCCTGCTTCTCAGCCAGCCGCTGAAGCTCGGCCGTAACCATACTTGGGTTATACCGTCTGCTGTACAGAGAACCATCTTCTTCTCTTTGTGGTTTAGCCATTCCCGAGTGCAGCTTGTTTGGATGGCATGAACCTGCTAAAAGAGAGAAAAGTTTTTACCCATCTTGGAAAAAAACCCTGAAAAACTTAGGGTGATGACAAAGGAATCTCAGCCAACAGATACTTGACTGAATCCCAGGGATCTTGGACAACTTGTTACAAGCATTTATTAATATATTTTTGTTTACTATGAAAGCTTCACACACACAAAATTTCATCATATGCAGTGGGGAACAACCACTGCTAGAATTTACTAATCTTGATGAACAAAAAGTTGTAGTTTTAAAACTCATTATAATTCTTATCTTTTGTGATGGGGCCGTACTTGTCAGTAGTCTGTGGCATCTACTGTCAAATAAGCCACAATCCTTCTTCCCAAGCTCAAAAGGGAAAACAGATAAAAGCAAAACAGCATAACTAGAAAAACAGCAATAATCTTATATTGACTAAATGATTCATTTTCCTTTCATATTTAAATGCTCTTCTTTCAACTATAATATCAGAGAGTTCTACTATTTTTGAGCACTGAAATTCTGGCAAAAAGAAATTATTTAATAATATCAAGGCTCATATTTTTCCTATGACGGAAGTCACATAGCTCACAGAAAAAAGTTTAAAACCCAGAAAAGTAGAAACATGTTTCCTTTCTGTCTTATTAATGCTTAGATAACTGTGATCATTTGCTATATACAATCTGGTGACACTGCTTAAAAAAAATCTGTAACTTTTTCATGTTTACTTTATTGTGTGATACATAGAAAATTTTATAACAGATGTGTAAGTTATAAAGAATACTACAACGAACCCCTGTGAACTTACTACCCAACTCAAAAACCATATCACTAATTAATGTGCATCAACTACGTGCTTGAGACATCTCTTACCTCCCCTTATCATTCATTCCCTTCCTTTTTAATAATATCTTTAATAATGTGTTTGTGTGGGTATGTGTGTGTATGCATAAACAAAATACTAGATAATTTTGCTTAGTTTTGAGCTCTATAAAGTAATATCTTACTGTGGTAGTTCCCTGAGATTTGCTCTTGTCATTCAATACCATACTTTCAAGATTCATCCTTGCTAAGGATAGCTTAAAATACGTTAATCTGCTGCTTGATATTCCATACAAATACACTACAACGTATTTTTCTCTTACCCTATCAATGGATATTTTGGCTATTTGAAGCTTATTGCTATTATAAACAGTGCGGCCATGAACACTCTTGAATACATCTCCTGGTGCACATGTGGAAGAATTTCTCTTGTGTATATGCTTAAGAATGGGATGTTGAATTTTAGAGTATGTAAATTTTCAAATTTACATAATACCAAAGTAGAATTTTTTTACACTTTCACAAACAAAATATGAGAGTTCCTACTGATCCACATCCCCGCCAACACTTGGTATTGTCAAGTATCTTAATTCTTTTCACTTCTAAGGGTGTAAAAATCTCATTGTACACTTACTGATTAATAATGACACCAAGTATGTGTTACCTCCTTTCTGACACTACTGATCATTTTTCTATTGAGTTGTCTTTTTCCTATTGATTTATAGGAGTTTTGCTTATGTTTTCACTTGCTTCATATCATACAATCTTAAAGATTGTCTCGTTTATTTTATCCTAGAAGTTTTTATTAAAGACTTATTTATTTTAGAGAGGAAGAGGGAACACACACATGTACGTACATGCGGAAGCATGGAGGAGGGGAAGAAGAAGAGAGAGAATCTCAAACATTCCCTGCTGAGTGCAGAGCCTGATATGGGGCTCAAGCTCACAACCCTGAGATCATGATCTGAACCTAAATCAAAAGTCAGATGCTTAACCAATTGAGTCAATCAGGCGCTCCTATTTTATCCTAGAAGTTTTAAGTTTTGCATTTGAAATTAATTTTATACATAGTATGAGTCAGTGACCTAATTTCATTTTTTCCCTCGTATTATTAACTATCCCAGCATTATGTATTGAGAAACCTCTCCTTTTCCACTATGTACCATGCCATCTTGGATATGTATCAAAGTTCTCTCTATCTGTGTATCTCTAATTTCCTCTCCTTTTCCATTGGCCCATCTGTCTATACCTTTGCCAATACTACACGGTCTTAATTATCATATCTTTATATGTCATAATAAGGTGTTCCTCTATTTTTGTTCTTGTCAAGTGTAACAAAAGACCTACTGAGTTTCTGGTTGAACTTGTATTGAATCTAGGGATCAATCTGATGAGAACTGAAACATTTATGACACTGATTCTTTCCATCCGTGCACATAGTCTATTTAACTTATTTTATTTAGGTTTTCTCTAATGTCCTTCAAAAAGCCTTATAAAATTTCCTTTCTTTCCTAAATTTATCCCTATATTTATTGTTTTCTTGGTGGTGGTAACTATTACACAAAATGTGAATGTACTTAATGCCAATGAGCTATAAACTTAAAAACTTAGAAACTTAGAAAGTTAAGATGGTAAATTTTATATATATTTAACCACAATACAAAAAAAAAATGCTTTCTCTTTGTTTCTAATATACAGAAAAAGCCACTGATTTTTAATATTGATCTTACAGCCAGCTATACTGCTAAAATATTTATTTTAAAAATGTATTTGTAGATTACTTTCAATTTTCTATGTAGACAACATATTCTCTGCAAATAAACAAATTTTATTTCCTCCTTTTTGATCCTTATGCTTTTAATTTCCTTTCTTTGCCTTACTATGCTGGATCTAGTAAAACATTAAATAGAAGCAATGTTAGTGGGCATCTTTTATGGCTCTTAACGTTAAAAAGAATTCTTTCAACATTTCCTCATTTACACTGATACCTCTTGTAGGATTTTGCAGATGGCCCTTTCCGGCTTGGGAGAATTTCCTTCTCTTCCTAGTATGCTGAGAGCTTTATCATGAATGAGTGTGGAATTTTATCAAGTTCTTTTTCTACATCTACTAAGATGAATATGGTTCTTCTCCTTTAATTTGTTGATGTAGCAAATGTTGTTTATACATTTCAAATGTTAAGTCCCTCCTGTGTACTTTGCATAAACTTGTTCATGTTGTCCTATCTCTTTCATATGTTGCTAGATTTGGCTGGCTTATATTTTCATTAGAATTTTTGTATTTATGTTCATAACTGTAATTATATTACAATATAAAATTATAATTTTCCTAATATTGTCCCCAACTGGTTTTATTAAGATTAAAGTAGACATATGGAATGAGTTGAGAATTATTTATTTTCCCATTCTCAAGAACAGTTTAAGATTGGAATTATCTCCCTGTTGAAAGATTGTTTGAACTTACTTATCTGGGCCTCAAATTTTCTTTGTGAGATTTTTAACTATTGTTTCAATTCTCTAAATATTTACAGGACTAGTGAGGCTTTCTTCATCTTCTAGAGTCAATTTACATATGTTACACTTTTGTATTTGTCCATTTTATAAGTTTTCAATTTTATTGGAATAAAATGGTTTAACAGTGTTCTTTTTGTCACCTATGCAATATTTGTATGCTCTACCACTTTTCCATTCCTTATATTATTTATTCATGTCTTCTCTCTTTTCTTGATCAGTCTCACCAGAGATCTGTCCATCTTATTAGGGTTTTCAAAGAACTTTTGGCTTTGATATTCTCTAGTGTGCTTTATTTCTGAATTCTCTGATATTTTGCCCTTCTCTTCTTTTATTTAGATTATGTTTCAATAATGTCCATAATACAAAGTAATTGTCAGCCTTTCTTCTTTTCAAATGAAAGTTTTTAAGGCAATAAATTTTCCTCCAAATACTGCCTTTCATTGCTCTCCAAGCACTTGAACATGCAGTTTTCTCATTCAGTTCTAATACTTTTACATTTCCATTATGATTTCTTGACTCCTTTTTTTTTTAAGTTTTTATTTAAATTCCAGTTAGTTAACATACAGTGTAGTATTAGTATCAGGTGTACAATACAGTGATTCAACACCTCTATACAACACCCAGTGTCTGACTTTTAATCCTGACATTCATGAAGATTTGTTATATGCTGTATCTTTTGTTATTACCATTCAATTTAATTGCAGTGTAGATGGAGAATGGACCTGTATTTTATCATTCTGTGAAATGTGTCTTATTTCATATAATTTGTCTTATTTTGTGGTGTAGAACATGACTGGTTTTATAAATATATTATGTGTGTTTGAGAAGATGTTTTTCTCGAATTATTGGGTACATAGTTCTATGCACGATCAACCGATAAAGCTTATCAACTTGTTCAAATCCTCTTCATCTTTGTTAACTTAAAACAATCTGTTTAGTCTATCAGTAATTGATAGACATATGTAGAAAGCTCCCACTAAGACAGTAGATTTGTAGATTCCTCGGGTACTTGTATCAATCTTTATTCTATATATTCGGGAGTTATTTTATTAGGTGCACTTAGAACCATTTTATCTTTCTGCTAAACCTAACCTTTACCTTTTGTCTTATGTAATCACCCTCTGTATCTGTAAGAAAATTTTATATCTTAAAGTCTATTTTTTAGCATATGTTAATATAGCTATACCATGTTTCTTCTGGTTGGTATTTACATGGCACTTCTTTATTCTTTTACTTTCAACCACTTTTTGTTCTTTAGGTATATCTCTGTTAAAGCATACAGTTGGATTTTTAAAAAATTCAATCTGACACTCTTCTAACAAGTTCAACCCATTAATATTTATTTGACTCTTGACATTAGGACTTGGTTTGCTATCTTTCAAGTTTCATTTCTTTTGCTTTTTGTAAGCTTCTTACTTAATCCATTTTTCTTCTTCACATAGGTTTAGAATTTCCATATTTTTACTCTTTAGATGGTGACCTTTGAAATTTCATACTGTATATTTATCTTTAGAAAGTCTGAAGTTAAATCATATCCTACTGTCACTCCTGAACTATTCAATAACCACGGAAAAATTTACTCAAATCACTTGCAGGCTATTATTGTCATTTACCTCATTGTTGTCTACTACTGTTTAAGCCATTCAGAATAGGTTTTCTGACCACCATGGAAATAAGCAAAATACACAATTATAAGAAGTAGAGAATGCTAACTATCTGAAAATTAAACAATGTATTTATAAACAATGCATAGGTCAAAGGATAAATCACAACAGAAATTTAAAAATAGTTTTGAGAACTCATTAGTTCCTTTTGTTCCCTATTCTTCTCTGGGAAAAGTGTGAAAAAGGAAGTTTTTTGTTTTTTAAGTTTTGATTAACACAGGGTATTGAAGATATTTATCTTACTGAATTTCTCTCAAATAGGAAAAACAGTTCAAACCAGAACATTATCGATTATTATTACTATATATCTTAGAAAGTTAAATTACAGGAATAACCACTAAGAATTAGCACACACATTCATGCACATATTCATAGTTATGACTTATTAAAGTAGATATTTAATATCTCTGATTCAAGGTACATATTATAATGTCCATTTCATTTGAACTTAGATACTAAGTAAGAAATATAAATTGACTATTTACAAAACATAGCTTATCTGTAACTCATCTTAACATGGATATTACTAAACTGTTTAGAAACTTGACCAATGTATTTCCCAAACTAATCTACAGATTCAACACAATCCTATCCAATCCCATCTGCCTATTTTTTCAGAAATTGACAAGCTGATCTTAAAGTTCATATGAAAATGCGAGGGATCCAGAATAGTCTAAACGATATGGAAGAAAGGAACAAAGTTGGAAGAATCACTTTTGGTGACTTTATTTTTTTTTTTAAAGATTTTATTTATTTATATATTCATGAGAGACACAGAGAGAGAAAAGGCAGAGACACAGGCAGAGGGAGAAGCAGGCTCCATGCAGGGAGCCTGACATGGGACTCAATCCCAGGTCGCCAGGATCACGCCCTGGGCTGAAGGCGACACTAAACTGCTGAGCCCCCCGGGATGCCCACTTTTGGTGACTTCAAAACTTACTACAATGCTACAATAATCGAGACAATGTGATACTGGCATAAGGCTAGACATATAGATCAGTAGACTAGAACTGAGACTCCAGAATAAACCCTTACATTTATGATTAAATGATTTTTGACAAGAATGCCGAGACAATTCAACAGGGAAATAATACTCTGTTTCAACAAATGGCGCTGGGACAAGTGAATATAACATGCAAAAGAATGAAGTTAGACGCTTATGCCACATCATACACAAAAGTTAAATTCGAAATAGATAAAGGACCTAAATGAGAGAGCCTAAACCAAAAAATGCTTAGAAAAAACATGCATATAAATCTTTGTGACCTTGGGTTAGACAATAATTTTTCAGATGTGATACCAAAAACGTAAAAGTGCAAAAGAAAAACAGATAAATCAGGCTTTATCAAAATTAAAAACTTTTGTGCTTCAAAACATGAAATGATGACCAACGGAAGGGGAGAAAATATTTCAAAGTCATGTATCTGACAAGAGACTTATATTAAGACTACATAAAGAACATAACTCAACAATAAAAAACAAACATCCCAATTTAAAAATGGGCAAAGGATTTGAATAAATATTTATCCATAGAAGGTATACTGATGGCCAATAAGCACATGAAAAGATGTTCAACATCATTAGTCATTAGGGAAATGCAAATGATAACCATAAAAATGAGACACTACTTCCAACGCATCAGAATAAGTAAAATCAGAAAGACAGACAAGAGTAAGTGTTAGCAAGGATGTGGAGAAACTGGAACCTTCATGCATTGCTGGCAGTAAAAGTAGTCACTTTGAAAACAGTTTGTAAGTTACCCAGCAACAACAACAACAACAACAAGCATGAATTATGATCCAATGATTCCACTCTTATGAATTACACCCAGAAGAAATGAGAACTTGGTCCACCCGAAAATTTGTACACAAACATTAATAGCAGCAGTATTCACAATAGCCCCAAAGTGAAAACAACCCAATGTCCATCAACTGATAATTGGATAAACAAAGTATGGTCTATCCATCCAACAGAATACTATTCAACCATACAAAGGATTGAAGTCCTGATACATGCTTACAACATGAGTAAACTTTGAAAATCCTGTGCTAACTGAAAGAAGTCATTCATAAAACACCACACCACAATCACACTCACAGAAAATGTCTAGAATAGGCAAATCTATAGAGACAGAAGGTAGGACAGTGGTTGCCAGGGCTGGGGCAGGAGGAAACAGACAGTAATCACAAATAGGTATGGGGTTTCTTTAGGGATAAAGAAAATGTTCTAAAATAAGAGATAGTGGTGTTGGTTGCACAATTATGTGAGTATACTAAAAACCACCAAATTGCACACTTTAAAGTGGTGAATTTTACAGTATCTGAATTGTATTCCAATAAAACCGTTATTTAAAAAAAGGGGGAAAAAACTTCACTAATAATATGTGTCTACCTGCTTCATTAAAGTTAGATGCCTTATTTTAAGAATTCTTTGGTTATTTATTCGGGTCATACTTGACTTGAAATACACTGAAAAATAACTATTCTTGTTTTTCTTGGGGCTGGGGAGAAGCTAACATTGTAGGCTGCCTTTCATTTTCTCACTCACCTGCCTTTGCTGAAGAGGGACGAGACAGTTTCTGGCTATAGATGTGTGCAGCACTTTGGAAAGAGGAAAAGGGGCCAATGGTGTAACTGCCTGATCGACAGCGTGGCAGGCCGGCAGGGCTTGGTACGTTCTGTGTCCCAGGATGTATGGAGGGAGACGCAGTGTCAGGGACTGTGCTCAGTAAAACTGTTGGCTGGTGAGACATGCTGGGGACAGCTGGAGAAATCTGAGATAAAGAACAATGGTGGCCAGGCCCTGGGGAGAGGTCAGAGGTTGTAATAATAGATGACAAATGGGTATTGGGAATTTTCTGCAGAAGAGTAGCAGCAGGACCAGAGAAAGAAGCAGAGGAAGAATTTGTATAGACTAATTTAGCCTCTTTTTCTGCTGAAGTGGTAAATCCTATTAAAACAAAAACAAACAAAAAACAAAACAGATCATTTTAGGAAAAACTGACATATAATCTCTATAAAACATGAAGTAAACATTTTTAAATATCAAAATAATGTTAGCATGAAACGGAAATCATGACAGAGACTTTAGCGAGTGTTCATCATGAACTTAGCGAATTGTACATACCAAGACCACCTGGTACAGAAACAGTTCATTTTTAGTTCTAAAAGCTGGAGTTGAGACTACCCCCATCAACTAGAGCAGGCATTTTACACATTAGGGCATTAGGACAAGGTTTCTGGTAGTGACAGCTAACTCCTCTCTCTCTGCTTTTCACCCTTCTGGGGTGGTGGGGGGGAAGTACTCAGAATTTCTAACTATTAAGAAAATGAAAAATTTCTCAGAAGGAAATAGGTTATCAGTAAATAGGAAATTCTAAGGGAAGAGAAAGAACAAAGTCTAGGAACTTCTTGGGGATAATGCCTTCTGCTTTAGAATCATTTACTATCTGATGACCTTTTTTTCTCCTTTTAGGGACTTATGAGAGAGCAGCAAACCTATGTATGTTTGAAGTCACTCACGAGATAATTTATCAGAGTGAATTTCTGTTGCCTGCTGCTGTTTGGGTTGCTTTATTTTCACTTCTTCCATCGTTGCAGGGTGGTCTGAAACAGAAAATAAATACGGACCTTAGGCTCTCCTACCAATCAAATGCTCTACGTCTAATCCTGTTTCTAAAATATAACACACCTAATAATCAATCCCAGGAACACTGTATACCCCATCATATTTTCCCAAGGCTGGTCACACCCACTAGCCCTGTTGAGTGGGCAACCAACCGAAAGATTCCCAACTATCCCTGACCCCAGCTCCAGCTAACTGAACCAGAGAAAAACGCCATCCATGTCCAAGCTAGGACATGCCTGGAAAAAAAAAAAAAAAAAAGTAATTAAGGGCAACCAGATGCCTCTACCAAGAATTCAAACTAGGGGAAACTAAGAGACCAGGCTGGTTGGTGGTACCCACTGGAGCAAAGAAGTCCTAATATATATGGAGCAGTGCCAAGAGATAGAAAGAACAGCCACAATATTTGTTGGCCTGATACCTGGATACTACAATAGTTCTGGGTTTGTTTCTGAGACAGAGAGTAGTGGGTCAAAAGGGGCAGAGGGAAAGGGAGAAAGAGAATCTTAAGCAGGCTGTACACCTAATGCAGAGCCCAGCACAACTCCCAATCTCACAACCCTGAGACCAGACCTAAGTGGAAATAAGGGTCAGACACTTGACCGCTTGAGGAGCCCAGACATCCACAATAGCTCTGTATCTTAAAGTAAACTTCTTGGTTTTACTTGAGCAAGCTGAGTGAGTTTACTTGAGATAGAGTGACCAGTATATTCATGACAAAAATCACTCTAATAAATTTCCACTCTAATAAACTAGTTTTTTTCTACCAGAGAATTTTGAAAACAGGACAGCCAGAGCTAATCATGTACTTGGGGAAATACTCCAAAATCTTTTTCAAGAGCTAGTTCATAGAAAAATTTACAAAAGGCCATTTTATCTATCATCTTTCAGAATGAAAGAATAAGGACATAAGAATTACTTTCTGTCTACCACCACTAGCAATGGTGATACTATCACACATGTTTGCTCATGTTGAAATCAGTCCAGATACCATTAGATGTTATAATGTTCCCTTGATTGGGACTTGCCTACTGCCTCTCTAGTTATTCTTGATAGGTATAAATACATATAGATCATATTATGTAGAGGTTGTCCTTAATACATAAGCCCCAAAATTTCCAGGGACCCACGTGTACAAACAGATGCTGTCAGTACATACTGTCAGGGCTTCCCCACTACTGTCAGGGGAGAAGTTACTATCTGAATGCCAATGGAGGCCCTCACCTCCCTAGGTTATAGAACATGCTTTTCTCTACTACCCCAATCTCATAAGAATTCCTCAGCCTCTTCAGGCTCCCTTCTTCAACACTGTTATAGGAGCTTTTCAGAGCTTCCACCAATCTTCTTCCGAACTTTACGCACCCAACTCTATCTACTAGACAATAAACCTTATGAAGTCAAGGTACCATGACAGCCCTGTATACCTAAGTCAGTGTATACCTCGCAACTATCATAATGTCTGACACACAGAAGGTGCTTGGGGAAAATGTGTAGAAGGAACGAATGAACAGATCAGTAAATTAACTTCAGAACTTGGATATGCCAGGATAGCTCAAAGAAGAGGGCTGGGAGATTTCTAGAAATATCATTCTATATTTTATACAGTGAGCTCAGTATAAATAGGCGTTTGCAGACTAGCCTTTAAACTGAAACAGTTTTTAAACACTAACAGTTTCTCTGGGAAAACTCACTCCACATTTTAAATGACTAATTATCCTCGCTATTTTCATATTAGACTACGGTAGTCTTAACAGCAGGGAACGGGTCTCTATCTTTGAATTTTGTGCTTAGCATACTGACAGAATTAGTGTAGATTTCCTAGGTCTTATACTTCACATCTAGATCTTAAATGAATCTTACTTTAAGGCACAGAGCTTTGTTTATAACAGAACATCACTGCTATTTTTTGATCATATGACATGAGCTAGAGAGCTTAGGAACCCCAATCATGGAGTTCCCCAGCAATGAGCTCTTTTAGAAATGCTTAGGGAACTTCAGGACTATCACAGGGACTGAAAGCTTATAGGCATTTAGGATGTGGAACTAAGGATATTAGATACCCCGCCAGGTATGGAATAGTTCCATGCAACAAAACATTCTTCTGCCCCAAATACTGATGCTGCTAAGCCAGAGGAAGCAAGAAATTTAAAAAGAATGGGAAATAACCATTAGGAAAGGCAGAAGAGCACAGATTAAGAGCATAAGCTTTGAATCACGCAAAGGTTCAAATTCCTGTCCTGCTGCACGGTAAAGGGGACACTTGAGCAAGTTACTCAGTCTCTTTCAGCTTGTTTTCTCATCTGTAAGAAGCTGAATAATAGCACCTACTCCAGATGGGTTTTTTAAAGTAAAAAAAAAAAAAAATAGATCATGTCCAGCAGATTACAGTAATATGAACAATCGCTTAAATGTTAGCTATTGTTAGCTTGTCTTAAAAAGCTCTCTGCTGTTAATTTTCGTGTAAAAAAAAAAAAATCAGACCACGTCCCTCTTCTGTACTGAGGACAAAAATGGAATGCCTCATCTTCAACCCCCATGCTACAAAATTTCACCATCTATGAGTCTGTTAGTGCTTACATAGCACATGACTCTTTGCTCTCTTTTGCAAAGTTTCATTTTTTTCACTTGTTCTTATTTTTCATTAATAAACCAGCATACTTACCACCCTTTGCCCCACTATCAGAATAATTGTTGCTGTTTTTAGAACTTTTTGAGTGAGTCCCCAAGAAGACACTTGCAGACTTGTTTTTTTGGGTATAAAAAGTCAACACCTCCTCCAGTTCAGCCTCACTAAAACAAGGAGAGAGAGTATGGTCAGAACAGGAAAGCTGTTCTGGAAAATCTTTCCACCAGATTTTATTCTGGAAATAGAGTCAGTTGGAGAAGGGGAAAATGAAAAGTACAAGCTGAAAACTCCCTATTAATACATGTAACATTAAATAGTAATACAAAGTAGTCTAAAAAAACTGAAGCATGATAGGGCTTTCTTCATTCCAAAGTGAATTTTCAAGATACACTGTCTAATAACAGTAGCCAGAAGGCATATGTGACAATTTATGTTTAAATGAATTAAAATTAAGTACCTTTAAAAATTCCTCTCAGACTAGCCACATTTCACATACTCAGTTAGCTACAACACAGAAAGTTCTATTGGACAGTCATGCTCTATAGCAGAGGTCAACAAACTACAAACTTTACAGGGTGAAACCTGACGAGCTGATGACCAATATGTTTTTGTATGGTTCCCCGCTAAAAATGGTTTTTATCTTTTTAGAGAAGAATATGCTATGAAGACCACATGTATCCTACAGTCTAAAATATTTATTATCTGGCCCTTCATGGTTTGCTCACCCCACCTTCAGGTAACTGAAGTATGTTCACTAAAGAAGCCACTTGTCATTTTAATTACCTATGCTAGAAATAAGGAGACCAACCAGTGTAACGATGGAAGACTTCCCTAACCATCTATACAATGAAGGAGACTAAATTAGATGGTCACTTCAGATATTGAAATTATATGTACTTTAGAAACATCCACAAAATGGAAAGTATAATAAATTTGCTGAGGACCTACAGGATTCTTCCAGTAAACACATTACTCATGGATTTTCTAACACCTGTGGCAGCTTAGCTTCTCAGTGGCCTTCTGCATTTTTTTCCTGGAGCCACGCTGTATTCCAAATAAGTGGCCTTTAAATAGGCAAAATATTCCTACATTATCACAAAGAACCTATATCCCATCTTCCAAACACACTGCAATGACAACCTAGGAAACCACTTCTATGAATCGCAGAGTAAATCCCATGGTCTCCAGAGTAGCCAAGTGCCACAAAGTAATTACCTCAATTACCTTAAAGATTTATATGCAGCTGACATTATAAATGAGTGAATGCCTCTGCCTGTCTGTGTGCTTTATTTGGCCCTCCACAGAAAGGGAAAGGTTAAGGTTGGTCAAAATACAAATTGCTTGAGGCCTCCTCTCTTATCCTTTGCCCACTTCATAATCTGTGTTTCCTTGCCTGACTCCTGCAGTCTGGATTACCAACCTCGACAGAGGTATCCACGTATCACCCCAAACATAATAAACGAGCTGATGCCGACAGAGGAATCCATATACCACCCCAAACATAATAAACGAGCTGATGCTAGCTCAAATTTCCAACAATCAACACTTAATGTACAACAGTAATAAACACATTCTAGCATATTTTACCTCAAACTCTGTATCATTTGTTTTAGTACATGTAATTCATGTTTAGCATCCAGCTAGGCCTGTTAGGGGAATACACACTTTTCAAAAAGTTCGCTTTTTTTTATATTGTAGGGATCTTGAAGATTCCCTAGGGGGAACTGAATATTAATCTTTTAACTTTTAAAGTAGAGTCATTTTCTGATCATACTCTAGTTTTTCTTTCCTATTTTTATAATATTGATATGAGAAACTGTTTCTTGCTTTATTTCTATACCTGCATTATCAATCATACAATTCAAGACCCAAGAATGTCAACAAAATAACATTACACTATTATAAACTCCTACAAAATGATGTATTTGTTTGCTGTGTGTTTTTAAGCACACAACAGTGAGGCTATACTTAGGTCTGTGCAAGGTCTTAAACACAGATCATATTATCTGGGTGACTGATACCTACCATCTGGATCTAACTTCATAAACCAACAGAGAATTGATTTTCTCCTATACAGTGACTTTGATGGTTGAAGACTAATTCGTGGGGTTATACAGATGCTTTATCCTTTTTTTGAGTACTTTTGCATGACTCTCTGTTTTAGAAAAAGGCCCTCCAGTATGAGTCTTACAAAATTTTAAATGAAATGCCTTTGTTACCTCTTCCTTTGGAAACATATTGTAAATGGGCAAAATGGCTTGACTGATTTACATTAAGATAGAGCTGAATGCTGAGATTTTCAATCCTTAAAGGCTAACTCTACACATGAAGGACTTGTTCTATTTTATATAAATTAGGCGTAACCCTCACAGTGCTGAGAAACTGCCAATTCCTCAACCCACTCAATGTAGGCAAAATTTGGTCATCACCACTGCATCAGTAGGTCAGGGATAAATTCAGATCCAGTAAACACTAGAAGCCTCTTAACTTCAACTTTCCAAAGGGCTCTCTCAGCACTTTAAGTGGTGTGTACTTTGAAGGCTGTCTAGAAATACAGCCCAGATACCAAGCAGCAGTGTTTTGATAACTGAAACCATGACAACAACAACATAATTGGCTGAGATATGGAGAAGCCAAGCCCATGAAACCCTTTTTCTCATTCTGAAAGTGATTTTACTCATAGCCATACGTTAGAAGCAAAGAAATATTAAGAACTGAATGGGGCAGTATGGAATACAGAATAAGATCATTTTTATTAATCAAGAATATTTTCTACCTTGCTTGTCTGATGAACTCCTGAAAGTTTTCTGTATTCACCCCGTCTTCTTCCTCTTCTTCAAGTTTCTTCTTCAATTTCTTTTCAGCCATCTGTTCTGTTTCCTACCCAGTTCCCAACCCACACAGTAAAATAGTAAGACAAAACTAACTCCTGATAAATGTATACTTCATCATCTGGTTTCATTACCATTGGGTTTTGTCTTTATAGTTTCCTCCACATACTGTTGCCACCTATGAATTTGATATATTATTCTCTGCCATTATTTCATAAAACATTTTGGAATTTCCAAATAAAAGTTACAGAATAAATATAAATTTTTATAATGTTTTCACTTTCTGTCCACATAGCCCATTCAAAAAGAACTTTTTATAGTAGCTTACTAACATCTGTGCTCACATTTGCAGCCTTAACAGTATGACAACAGAGATACTGTATGTGGTTACAATTAGGGAGAGAAAATATAGATCTTGGAAGGTACTCCTATACCAGCAACCAAAATGAGTAAATTCTTCATTTATATAAGACATACCAAAATTCTCAACAGATCAAGAGTAAATTGCATCTATTTGATGTATTGATATTCAACTAATCATTCCATACATCTTTACAAATGCCATTTAAATGTCCAGGCCTCAGTTTTCCCTTCTGCAAATTGACTGTACTTTTTTCTCCCAGATATTGACATTTCCAAAGTATTCTAAGACCGTTTGGGTATCAGATGCTTTGCAAAATAGTCTACTAAGTAGTATATTCCCTGGTCTTAGTTGTAAAATGATGTCACTGTCTAAAATGTTCTCAAATACAAAGTATAATTCTCTCAGGAAAGAAGATTATGTCATTCCATTAAATCCACAGTTAATTTGCTCTCAAATAGTCAACTCACCACTGTCTATAGGCATAATAATGACAATGCAAATTCACATAGTCCAGGATTCATCTCAGATACACCACCACTCAAAGGGAATATGCTTTTAGATAAAGTGGTAACTATGACCACTGTACTTTCAGAAGTATTAAGTAGCTTTTCAAACCAGCTAGGTCAAGGGGTGAGGTCCAGTTCCCTGTAACAGTCCTCTCCACCCAGCTAGACACAGGCTTCTAGCCCACTTCTAATAGTCTATGACAATCTAAAACACAAGAGTAAAAAAGATAAACCACCTACCTTGTTGTACACAAGAATAAAATCACCGAGTTGGTGGGCCAAGATTCTTCTGCGTTCCAGAAGTGCCAATCGTCGACTGGGTAATACCATCCTCAGTGAGTGCTGGAGGTTACTGGATGCTCGTTTAAGGAAGCGAACCACTAGCTCCTATTAAGAGTCATCAAGGGAAAAAAGCAGGGATTGTGCTAAGTAACAGAAGACAAGCTATGAAGGGTTTACCCAACAGAGATATGAGAACAGGTACACTATACATTTCAACAAATAAGACCCAGAACAAAAACATTAGGTATAAGAAAGATACAGAGAGATAAAACAAAAGAAACTTATTCTCTTCCTTCAATAAGCTAGCAATCAGAAAATCAAAATAAATATGTACGCAAATAATTATGTATTAATGAAGTATCTGTAAAAGTAACACAACTCACATGCAAATGGTACTATAATTCAAAGGGCAGACATCACTTCTAATAGGGTGATCAGAGAAAGCTATTTTCCCTAAGGAAGCACTTAGCTGTCAAGGAGAGATAGTGGAAATTAAAACTATGGAAACAGATGAAATCATCAAAGGTAAGAAAGAAGAGAAAGAATACAGAAATATCCATACTTAGAGATAGGAAAGACGAGAAAGAATCAGAAAAACAAAAAGCCCAGGGTAGATATACCAGAAATTTACCCAAAAAACCGAGGAGAAAATGAATGTCATGGAAGCTACGGGGGTTAAAGGCCCCATGTCAAAAGCTTCTAAGAGGCCAGAGCTGAAGAGGATCAGGGTCAAGACAAGACCCTAGATCTGGTCCTTGTGAGATAAGTTCAAGAAAACACTTTCAGTAGAGCAAAGGAAATAGAAGGAAGAGGCTAAGAAGAGCACGGGTAATAAAGAATAGAAACAGCTAATTTAAAAAGTTTAGTGATAAAGAAAAAGAAGGAACCAATACTCTATGCGTGAGAGGTGATGACTTGTTTTTCCATCCCCAAGGGGTAGGAGGCTGGTAAGGAGGCACACTAAGAAGTCATTAAGGGGGACAGAGTATGGCTCACTTGACGTGGGCAAAGGATTTTAAAATCTGAACAAATACCAATTAGATCAGAGTATCACAAATGCTTCAAAGACAGATTCTGTGAGATGAAGGGCCTTAAAGATAATTGTTCCTTTCCTCCTTACCTGCCCTCAACATGATAAAATTGCCCTAAGATGACAGATTTGAGGACTTTCTATTGTTGCACGTCCTGTTGAGTCACATGATAAACAATCTCTAACCCTACCATGTAGCAGAGAAGACCATTCTATCCCTACCTTCCTCACCAATAAGACCACCACCACAATAGTCAGGGAATGGCTTAGGGCTTGCTCTCTAGATATACTTCCAAACAGGAATGCACAGAACTGGTATTAAATTTTGTGGTGATGATCCTAAGTATTCTTGTAAAAAGCAAAAACAAAATCAACCCCGAAATCCTGTGTGAATTCTAAGTCAGCACTTGAAGCAGTTGTTCTATTCTGAGCTCTTCTTTTATTCCTTTAATTTGATTTTGGTTCATTGTCCCTTGGTGCCAATTTACTCCAGCACGAAGGAGTAGCCTCAGAACCAGAGGTTGGATTTCACGGTTCTTCTCTGCTGCCTTTGCTATTGGGGTGGTTTTAGCTGTTACATTAAAACATTATTTTTTCACAGTGGAGCAGACAAACTGACTCTCAAAAAAAGGCAGTTTCAATTTTCCACTTGGAAAGAGCAGAGCTAACATTTTCCACTGATGGTTGAAGGATTATTCACAACACACAAGGTTTTATCTCTGGGTTGTATTGGCTACTTTAAATTCACAAGTTGTTTTCTGGGATTTCCATCATGTTTTTATAATCAGCCTGGCATAGTGATGTCTCTCGTATGTGAAGAACTGAAAATTGTTGTAGGGTCATCACTGTGTGAGACAAAGGATGCAGCTTTCTCAGACTGAAAGGTCTTCTTCTTGCCGGTGACAGATCTCTATGGTCAAAAGGCTATAGAAGGGCTGTGGTTTCTTCTCTAAGCCTTGACCTCAGCAAAGAGCAGGAAGTTCCCTGTCATTTCAATTCACAAAGAAAAACCTTGCTATAATACTAAATCCCAGGCATGCTGAAATGACTGATACACAGCAAAAATTATCACAGAGTTTATTTCCAGTCACCTAATAAGAACCTTGTAAGATTTCAACCAGTAGAGAAATGTTAAAATGGAGGATGGGACATTCTTGGAGGGCCTATGATAAAGTGCAGACTTTCACAGCGTTAATGTGACCCACTCAGGATAGAAAACAAATGTCTTGTGATGCCTGGAAACAATGGAAGAGCAAATAATGTACAACTGTCACCTGTGAGTTCAAGTTCTAATCTTACCACACACAAGCTGTGGGACAAAAGGCAAATTACATCCCAGCTCTGAGTCTTTGTTGTCTCATTTATGAAATGGGGATGACAGTGCCCACATCAAAGAGTTAATACAAAATGAAGTTGTTTGAGAAAGGGCCCGAAACTGTTGTTCTTTCTGAGGGCTTTGCACAAGGCCTGATATCTAATAAGCAATCAATTTCCATTTTCAGAATGAAATCAACTGATGCCCTCAACACACAATATGATGAATGTGGCCCCAGGTCAAAGATTTACTTCATATTAAAGTAAGAGAAATCTATAAACTATAGTGTGGAACAACCCTTTTGCAAGAAGAATATATTGATTGCTCTTTACCCTAGTTGAAAAAGAAGAAAAAGAAGAAGAAGAAGAAGGAGGAGGAGGAGGAGGAAGGGGAGGAAGAGGAGGAGGTGAAGAAGAAGAAAACGAGGAGGAGGAGGAGGAGGAAGAGAAGAAACAGGGAAAGTAAAAAAATTCCAATAAGAAGAGCCTCACCATCTGTTCATCCTCTTTGGCAGCCCAACTGGCACTGAACGTTTGACCTCCACTGTCTTTCATCAGGCGAATTTGAACATGCTGGAGATAGGCAGAGAATGCTATACGGGCCTGCACTTTGCTATGGAAATCCAAAACAACATACCGTTATGAGACAGAATGGTAGACCAACCAATGTATACCTGCCTCACTAAAAATGGACTGTGAGGATCCTCCTATTAGGAGAGCTAAAAAAAATGAAGCCCATCAAATGTCAGAGAGGGAGACAGAATATGAGAGACTCCTAACTCTGGGAAACGAACTAGGGGTGGTGGAAGGGGAGGTGGGCGGGGGGTGGAGAGGACTGGGTGACGGGCACTAAGGGGGGCACTTGATGGGACGAGCACTGGGTGTTATTCTATATGTTGGCAGATTGAACACCAATAAAAAAAAATAAAAATAAATTAAAAAAAAAATGAAGCCCATCATGCAGTTATTAAAGATTTCCTCTACAGAGTAAAGGAGATTTTTTTTTTCTATTAAAGAATCCTATTTACTTTCTCATTATGAACATGGGAGGAAAAAAATCAAACGAGAATAGGAAATCAAGTTTCCTACTCTTATACCTTATCTCTGAACTTTTTAACAACTTTCTTGGGGGAAATGGAAAGGAAAAGTACTGAATCTTCACAATAACATTTGCATTAATGTAGAAAGATTTTTCTGCCTTGGAGGCTCTTATATACTTATCAGTTGGTGCAAAAGAATGCTTTTGCTATGGCAACTGGTATTTCTCGTGTGCAAAGGCCTCCAACGCAGGAAATAGATAAATCCTACAAAGGAAGTTTTGAGACCAAATTTTAAGGTCACGCTTTTCTCAACTACAAGACAGGAATGGCTAGAGCCCAGAACAAATGAGTGAGGTCCAACAGAGTTTGGCATAGATGAATTTACAGGCTAGGACGAGCCCAGATGTTCAGTGAGAAAAAGAAATCTTTACATATAGTAAAAGGCACCTCAGCGACACCACTAAAAAAAATCCAGTGGCTTTCTGCTTGGTGGTCCGGGTTGGAAATAAGGAAATCTGTTCAAGCTATGGTTTAGAAGACAGAAATACCAGAGACACACTGATGATTTTCACTTCAGCTGCTAATTGTAGCAGATCTGTTTTCCTTCAGGAGAGACTTTGGTTACTTCAGCTGATCGGCCTTCTGACACTCTAGCCAAAATTACATCAGCGAAGATTAGGGCCCAACACAAACTTTGTTTACAATCCTCACACATGCAATCACTGAAGGCTTTCTACTCACTGTTCCTCCAAAGTTGGATAAAGGACTTGTTCGGAGTAAACTGGACATCCTAAGGTCTAGGTCTAACTTCAATGTATATGACAGAGGGTTTGAATGGGAGGGGAGTCAGGGAAGAAGATTTGCCCTGGAGAGTTTAATACAGAAGATCTTCAGAGCATAAAATATTAATTCAAGCTACATCTTTTTTACTAATGGGGACAGTTTATGGGAACACAATATAATTCTGAAAAAACAAATATTTACTTTCAAATGTTTCTCAACAAGGACAACACTCATGTTCTTGTTCACCTGGAGACCATATGCTACTTTCCCCTCAACCATTCTTGTGAGAGGTAAGCCTTACCTCCACAACAAATTCTTTTCAAGACAAAATAAATGAAAAAGATTCCTAATTTTGGTCCAAAAATTCACTTGCTATGGAATGAGACAGAAATGGAACATTTCAGGGACGCCTGGGTGGCTGGGCAGTTGAGTGTCTGCCTTTGGCTCAGGGTGTGATCCCTGGGGTCCTGGGATCGAGTCCCACATCAGGCTCCCTGTGGGGAGCCTGCTTCTCCCTCTGTCTATGTCTCTGCCTCTCTCTCTCTCTGTGTCTCTCATATATAAATAAAATCTTAAAAAAAAAAAATCGCATGTTTCAGACATCTCCAAAGTAGCAGAATATGTGATTTTGTTAATTGTTCCTCCAATGCTAAAACATGAAGGTCTGGATAGGGAATTATCACTTCGAAGATGAGATTTCAATCATTATTTTGTTGCAAATCATTGCCATCAATCAAACGAACAAGTCCTGAATTCTCCATTTCTATAACCCTTATTGAAAGGCCCCCAGGGCTGTTAATTCTGAGACTGGACACACTGGTCGGATAGTCATTTGCCAACAAACCAAAAAAGATGAAAGAATGAAAGCTAGAATGATTTATACCAAAGAAACCTATTTTTAAAAAATAGAAGTTTTTATGGATCCTCAGTATAAAAAATACACAACTCAAGGCTAGGGCTGAGAGTCTCGAATCCTTGCCATGACCTCCCTGAGACCCCTCTGTAGCCATGGAGATGTCCCACAGAATGATGGGAAGCTCCGGGGAAAGAGTCTGAAAACCACTCATTTGCATTAACAGACCAGGCAACTACAACAGTTTACTCACTGAAAGTCAGATTCATGAGATTTATGAAGAAATAATTTATTTCTACTACAGCTAAGTAGAATGTTATTGCTGGAAAGGGCCTTAGAATATAGGCCAGTGGTTTTCAAATGTTCTATTTCAATTCAGTGGAATCTTTTTTCCCCTCCAGAAAACACAGTTTGAAAAACATGTGTCTAACCCCATACCTTGGCGTGAACGAAAAAGACATTGAGGCGTGGAGAAGCTCTCTGGCCAGCCCATGACCATCATGCAGTCAGCTCATTAATACTGAAATATGAGGGTCCAGATCTTCTGACACTTCAGTGTGCTCTCCACGACACTGTTCCAAACCTTAACCCGATCTCCCCACTCCACCAAACCCCCAATGTCACCCATTACCCTTGCAATATAAGGACTACCTCTAACTTAGAAAATAAAGGCCAAAATGAATAAGTACCTAACCTTCCTTCCCTTTTAATGTCTAACTATTGCGTTCGTCCCATAGTGCTTTCTTTCTGACTTATGGGAGATGCCCCCTTTAGGGCCTTCCTTCCTTTAGAGCCTTTCCCATCAATATATCCATTTCTGCATCTCTAATCCTTTCCTTTTTTCTTTTTGTTACAATTTTATGTATGTATGTATGTATTTAGAGAGTATGAGCAGGGGGAGGGGGAGGGAGAGAGAATCTCAAGCAGACTGCTCTGAGCTCAGAGCCTGATGCTGGGCTTGATCTCACAACCCTGAGATCATAAACTGAGCCAAAACCAAGAGTCAGATGCTTAACTGAGTCACCCAGGTGCCCCAATCCTCTTTCCATCAAACCCTTCCCTTGGTCTATAAATAAGCTTCAGAATCCCCATCTTTAAAAAACAAAACAAAGCGGGCAGCCCATGTGGCTCAGCGGTTTAGCGCCGCCCTCAGCCCAGGGTGTGATCCTGGACACCCGGGATCGAGTCCTCTGTCAGGCTCTCTGCATGGAGCCTGCTTCTCCCTCTGCCTGGGTCTCTGCCTCTATCTCTCTGTGTGTCTCTCATGAATAAATAAAATCTTAAAAAGTAAATAAATAAATAAAAATAAAAATACAAACACAAACAAAACACAGCAAAAATCCCAAAAAAACTTTTTCTCTTAGCTTGCTCTCACTGATGCATTCTCACCTCCTTTTCACTGCCAAATCCTCTGAAAAAGTTAGCTTGCACTTGCTTTCTTTTTTCCTCAACTCACAATGTCTCACAGCTCACAAGTTGGCCCTGGGTCAGAAATGCAGGAGTCTCTTTTTACTCTTCAAGCTCTCGCAGGCTGTCTGCAGCACTCTACAGCTTGGAACTCTCATTCTGGAGCTTCTACCACACTCCCTCCTAACTACTAGTTCCTATCTCTTTTCTATTAAACCCTGGTTTTCCCCAGGGCTCAATTCTCCTCCTTTTCTCCTGTCTGCACTTGCCAGATTACAGTGAATTGGACAAGTTCCTCCACTCTGAAGTTCTTAATTATCAACTACCCAATTCTGTTTAACTCTGACCTTCAAAGCTCTATCTTCACTTATTCACTGAAAAACTTCATCCCAGAACCCTTCTACCTCAATGTGTCCCAAAGAAACGTATTTCTATCCTGAGACCAACTCCTATGCTCCTTATATTGACTGACGGCATCACCAAGTTGCTAGGTTTTGGAAAACCCAGCCTCTCTGGAGTTCTTCCATCTACAGAGACCAAGCCCTGCCAATTTTCACTTGTAAATTTCATTCAATCCATTCCATTCTATCCATTCCTATAGCCATGGCTCAGGTTAAGCCTTTGTCTTCCTGGTTTGGGAATGCTGTGACAACCCTTAACTCACCTTCCTGCCTTTAGCTCCTGACCAATCACCGTCCCACAATGCACCCAGCTTTTACTTTCTAAATCCAGATCTAACCATTATCTAGAAAATATAGTCTCAGCTCCTCTTAGAGCAAATGACATTCGTTTTTTTTGTCTTATCTCATACTGCATGCTTCTCTTCGTGTAACTCCATGACCCTAGTCTGTGTTTCCCAAACTTGCTGAGCTCATTCCAATTTCAGGGCCTCTAGACTTGCTTTTCTGTCTGGAACATTCTGCCCCCTAATATTCCATGATTTACCTCCTTCTTATCATTGAGGACTCACCTCAGAGGTTATCTCTTTATGCCTGAACACCACAATCTAAAGAAACCATCAGCCCAATCACACTCTAACACTATACCTTGTTCTACTCTCTTCACAGCACTTCTTACTGCCTGAAATGACCTTGTTTCTTTGTTTACCATCAGTCTTCTCCACAAGACCCTAGGTTCCATGAGTCTATCTTGGTCTCTGCTGTAACACTATATAGCCTAGCACAATTCCTGCACAGTGCAGGTACTCAATAAACCTCTGCTGAGGGGCTGATTGACTGGACTATCACATCTCTCTGCCTTTATTTCCTCTACTGGTACCTGTCACCTCACAGTCTTCCTGATATCTTGTTCACTGGCCAAAGCCTGGTTCAAATATTGCCACCTCCCTAATATCCCTCTAGCCTTCCCAGGCAAGACCAGTCACTCCTTTCTCTGTGTCCTTAGAGCACTTTGTCCATGTGGGGGCCTCTGCTGGGTAAGTATCCCTACACTAAACTGTGAGCCACTTGAACTCTGCGCTTTTAATGACTGACACTCAAACCCAACAAATATTTGTTGGGCCAGTGAGATGTGGGTTTGGATTACAGCTCTATACCTTGAACAAACAACGTCTCTAAGGCTCAGTTTCCTTGACAGTAGTAATAATAATAAAATCACAGTCATTTCCTTCCCAAGACTGCTGTAAGAAAACGAAAATGGCTGCAAAGCCACCAGCAAAGTCACCAGCAAAGTACCGGATATACAATACAAGTTATCAGTTTTACTGCTATAATTACCAAAAGGTACATACCTAAGATTGCCATTATCTTGCAGAATCTGCATCAGGTTAAATTTAGGCTCTGGCTCCTGAGTGTCAATTTTGCAGCATGATTCACCTTTATTATTCCATTCAGAAACTTTCATGGCATTTTCTTTGGGTGAATTTTCTACCATAACTGTCAATGAGGGGGTGTATTTGGCTTGATTTTCTCCAAGGGACCCTGCAGATTCCTCCTGGGAAGCCTCCTGTTCTTCATCTTCATTGTCCAATGCAACTTCTTCCTCCTCTTCACTCTCTGTCTCAGTTTTAACATTCATTTCAGCTGGTTGAGTGATCACTAAATGCGAAGAATCACTAATGTTGCTGAAAAAAGGATTAAATTTTCCTCTCTCCCAACACCTTCCTTTTATCTTTTTAGTAAAAACCCATTTCTAAGTCAGACCACAAAAGAGGCACAAAATGAGTAGGATACATGTCACTCTCCAATGTATTCTAAAAACCTATCTTCATCAGAGTTCATGTTTCTCATCATAATACCAATGGCTCTCTCACTTCAGGCAAACATCTGGATAATCTCTAAAGTGTTAGAGGCTTTCAGAAGGGCACCTTTTATGGAAGTAAAAAGAGCAGGGGAATATCTTTCTTTCCTACGTTTATTCATTATCTTTCTCTTTCACTGGTTTGGAAGGTCTGTGAGGACAAGGACCATATCTTTTTTATTCACCGATGAAGCCCTAGTGACTAATGCGCCTGATACAGGTGCTCAACAAAGGAGGAAAGGAGGGGGAGAAAAAGGAAGTCAGTCAGTGACAAATAGACCTAGAAGATGGGAGAATCTGGGAGAGAAAGAAATTCCTCTTTGTCTGTTCATGTTTAAAATATTTATACCATTCAGCAATGTCAAGGGATGAACTAGATTTAATACCTAATCATGGAAAAAGCTGAACAATAATGGTCAGGATTTCATTAAACTTAAGCTAACGTATTTCTTTACATTTATGTATCTTTAAATGTCCAGTATTTCTAGGGTATCAGATAGTTAAATGATGCTGAAGTAAGAGCAAAAGCCAAAATGTGTGTGCTTCAGTTATTTTTCAGTACAAATATTAGAGAATGGAAGGTTTAAAAACTTATAATCTTTTTGAAATTCAGTTTCTGAGAAAAAGACTACACAAAAAATTAAGTGTATGTGATCAGGAAGGTTCTGATTCCTTAAGCATTAATTAAGAAGCTAATTAGACTGGCAAGACCTGAACAATGCAGTCTGGCCTAAGCTCACCAGCAGGTACCTGGGTATTTTGGCCTCATTGCCCTCAATCTGCCACTCCGTCGTCGACGTTTTCGCACCTCCAAAGACAGGAGCTTCCTCTCATACAGGGCAGCATGCAGTTTGGCCTTTGAATTCATACTCTCTACCTTCAATTCTGGTGCTCCATCAGCTGCTAGTCTATGGGAAAAAAATATATGTATATATGGTAGGCACAGCTTTCAGAAAGTTATCTCCTTTATTCCAAGGCTAAGCCTGACAGAAGTCCGAACAACGACAGGCTGGGTATGGTACTTCTAGAGAATTCTAAAAGGTTTAGAAAAATAAATAGGAAAACTGGAATCTACATTAAAACTGCAGTATGGCCTGTCTGAATTTGTTAAATATTCTGAACAAAAATATATCTGAAGACAGTGCTTAAGTGTTTTTACATATTCAGTCAGACTGGCTGACTATTCACTGCAGAGCCCATAAAGTGCTACCCAATGCCCTATACTTAGGGAGGACTGAGAGACACTGGCAACACTTTAATTCTTAAGCTGGGTGGTGGCTAGAGGTGTTTGCTTTGTTATTCATTATAATTTATTCAGACTTACCCAAATATTCTTCTAATGTATACACTATTGAATAAATACAGATTTAGCAGAGGTTGAGACGAGGGGAAGAATGGCTGATACCTGTGAATGTGGTAGCACAGAGCTAAGACTTACTAGGGAAATGTCTTAGTAAAGTTACCCAGGCCCTGAGACACCCCACATCTCAAGAGTTCCATCTCAGGAACTCATCTCTTAGAATCTACTTAGTTACAGGAGGAGGTGAGGGGAGTTGGCAGGGCCTCTCCAGATGTTGAATACAGGTCAGGAGTGAGAGAGGCACAGACAAGGGAGGGCAGCAGATGTTGGGACAAAGCCAAGTTCAATCAGGTTGTGAATGGGAAATGGGATGGGAAGGGGATGGCACAGCTACATTAGGTATCAAAGTACGATAAATCCTAAGTTAGGAAGTGACTGATATCAGGTCCAATTCAAACAAACACCAGGCAAAGTATCACACAGGCAGAGGTAACTAGGTCAGCAAAGAAAGAGAGGGATCTTGGCTACTGGGTCAGAAAAGAAGTATCCATGTCAGTATCTGAAAGCAGGTAGCTGACTCTATATACTCAAGAACTCAAGATCTAACTGCTTGGCTCTGAATTCTCTCAGAGAAGTGAACTCCCTAGAACTCAAAGCTTATTCCTTTGAGGTGAAGGAATCATCCTCATTTCACTAGGAG
Source organism: Vulpes vulpes (assembly GCF_048418805.1). Taxonomy (NCBI): domain Eukaryota; kingdom Metazoa; phylum Chordata; class Mammalia; order Carnivora; family Canidae; genus Vulpes; species Vulpes vulpes. The sequence goes on along the minus strand of NC_132785.1, from coordinate 109,244,949 downwards.
TTTTCAATCTCTGACAATAATGGAAAGGCTGTGTCTTTTGATCTTTGTAGGAGTTTTAGGGATTTCTGAGTAGATAAACTGGACAGTAAATCTTCTAGAAACTCTCTCTAGAGCAGGAAATTGGGCCAAGAATAGGAATGGTCCTGACACATGGGAGCAGGAACCAGAAGCAAATTAATAAACTTTAAAAATAGTTCAAACCCAGCTTACCATAGTCCCAACAACTGAACACTGCACCCCCCCCCACACAGTTGTGAAAATATTTTTTTAGCCAATTAAATAAAAAAGAAACAAATCTAACATCTTAAAATAACAATTGTGAACTTTTAAATTTTTTATATTTTATTTATATTCAATTTGCCAGCATATAACACCCAGTGCTCATCTCATCATGTGCCCTCCTTAATGCTTATTACCCAGTTACCCCATAACCCTAACCACCTCCTCTTCCACAGCCCTTTGTTTATTTCCCAGAGTTAGGAGTCTCTCATGGGTTGTCTTCCTCTAATAATTGTGAACATCTGAGAAACCCTGAATAGAGCAATAAATTCTAAGTAGTACAAGGGATAGATGTAGGGAATGATGGAGAAAGTGTGAATCTGATAAACAGAATTATGGTTCTATGAAGGTAAGGACCATGCTTGTCTTGTCGATCAGAGAGATGCTCATGAGACTGCCCACCACACAGCTGACAAACCATAAATATTTTTGAATAAAATTCCCTATAAGTTGCAATACCTTTTAGTGATATCTACCTCATTTTATTATCAAAATATTTAGACAAACAGAAAAGTTCTCAAAAATTGTATAGCAGACATCCATGTACCCATAGCCTAGTTTCTACAATGAATATATTGCTATATTTTTTCAGCACATATATCCACCCATTCCTTCTTCTATGCATCCATAAATCCATCTAATTTTTAAAGCATTTCAAAGTTACACCAGATGTCAGTACACTTTGTCCCTAAATGCTTTAACATGCATATTGTTGAATCACTAGAATTGAGTATTTGTTTTATAGGGCTTTTGGTGTTTGGGTTTTTTGTTTTTGTTTGGTTTGGTTTGGTTTTTGGTGAGCTAAACACTACATACAGTAATACGCAAATATTAAGTGCCCATTGATGAGGTTTTGTTTTAAAGATTTTATTTATGAGAGAGAAAGAGAGAGAGAGAGAGAGAGAGAGAGAGAGAGAGAGAGAGAGGCGCAGAGACACAGGTAGAGGGAGAAACAGGCTCCATGCAGGGAGCCTGACGTGGGACTTGATTCCGGGTCTTCAGGATCAGGCCCTGGACTGAAGGCGGCGCTAAACCGCTGAGCCACCCGGGCTGCCCCCATTGATGAGTTTTGACAAACACCTAGAACTATATAATCTGAACTCTAAAGTTACTACCTCCTCAGAAAGTTCTTATGCCCCTTCCCAGTCAATTCCTCCTTCACATTCCTAAAGAGGACTACTGTCCTAATTTTTTCATCACGTATTAGTCTGTTCTAGAACTTCATAAAAATGGAATTATACAGCATGAACTATCCTAAGTCTCCTTTCATTCTGCATGTTTTTGAGATTCATCCATGTTGTATGTACCCATATGTATGCCTTTTTATTGCTGAGGATTAGCCCACTCTGTGAATAATCCACAGTTCACCTACTTTCTGGTTATTGGACAACCCACCCCCCGCCAGGTTGTTTCCGGTTTTGGAATAGTATGATTAAGGCTGCTTTGAACATTTTTGTACAAGTCGTTTTGTGGTTATGTTTTTCATTCCTTCTGGGTAAAGATATCAGCATGGAGCTTTCAAGGCTAACAAACTGGCACACTCCTTCTAAAGTACTTGTACAAGTTTATGTTGCCAATGACAACTTATCAGAGTTCCATTAGCTCCATACCCTCACCATCTGATGCTATTGGTCATTTCTGTTTTTTTCCCCAGCTTTACTGAGCTGTAACTTACAAATAAAATGATACGGTATTTAAAGAGTACAGCACGATGATATAATTTTAGCTATTCTGCTGGATGTTTATTTAGAGTGGGTATTTCATGATTTTAATTTGCAATTCTCTGATAACTAGTGTTGTTAAGTACATTTTCACCAGTATATTGGCTACTCACACACCATCTCTTGGTAGTATCTGTTCAAATATTTCACCTATTTGTAAAAGAGTTGATCAATTGTCTTCTAATTATTCAGTTGTAGGAGTTCATTATATTTCCTAGATACCAGTCCTTTGATGAATATCTTGACTTAGTCCATGGCTTGCTTAGTCCCTTTCCTAACAGTATGTGATGATAGGCAAAAGTTTTTAATTTTGAGGAAATCTAGCTTATCATTTTTTCCTTTTTGGACATTGCTTTCTATGTCATGTCTAAAAACTTTTGTCAAGCCTAAAGTCACAGAGATATTTTCCTAGATTTTCCTCAAGAAGTTTTATAATAATAGCTTTTAAGCTTTTATGTTTATGACTATGAATCATCTCTAATTTTTCTAAGAGATAGAGGTTGAGGTTCATTTTTCAAAGCACAATATTCAGTTCCAGCCCTATTTGTTAAAAAGAGTTTCCTTTCAGGGCGCCTTGATGGCTCAACTGATTGAGCCTCTGACTCTTGATTTCAGCTCAGGTCATGATCTCAGGGTCGTGAGATTTAGCTCAGTGTTGGGCTCCATGCTGGGCTTGGAGCCTGCTTAATATTCTCTCTCTCCCTCTGCCCCTCCTTCACCCCTCCCCTGCCCATGCTCTCTCTGAAAACAAAAACAAAAAATCAAAAAGAACAATAAACATTTGCAATAGCTTAAGTATAATCATCTTCCCCCCCCCAAAAAAGTTTCCTTTCCCCAATAGACTTTGGGCTCTTTGATTAAAGTCAAATGACCATATAAATGTAGACATATTTCTGGCCTCTATTCTATTCCACTGACCAACCTGCCACAGTTTTGCTTATTATAGTATTAAAGTATTTCTTTAAGTCAGGTACCCTGTCTTTTTCAAGATTACTTTAGATATTCTAAGTCCTTTGTATTTCCACGTTAAAAAAAAATTTTTTTTACATCAGTTTCTGCTGGTGGTGAAAAAAATACAGTCAGTTTCTACCAACAAATCTACTAGAATAATGATTGGGATTGCACCAGATCTTTAGATCAACTTGGGGTGAATGGACAGTTTTTTGCAATATTAAATTTTTTTTCTTTTTTTTTTTAATATTAAATTTTCTAATCCATGCACATATCTCCCCACTTACTTGGGGCTTCTTTCATTTCTTTCAGTAATATTAATTAGTAAGCTTTTACTGTATAGGTAATGAACATAGTTTGTAGTATTTATTTGTCCCTGAGAATTTCATATTTTTAAATGCTACCATAAACAAAATTTTAAATTTCATTTTTAAATTATTTACTGCTAGTATATTAAAATACCATAGATTTTAGTCTATTGACCTTGTATCCTTGCTAAATGCACTTATATGTTCTTGTAACTATTCGGTAGAAGCTTTAGGATTTCCTATTAACCAGATCATGTCATCTAAGACTAAAGACATTTGTTTTCTTCCTTTCCAATCTATATGCCTTTTCTCCCCTCCTCTCACCCCTTGCTTTATTGTACGGCTTGAGACGATCTCTACTATAAAGTGAATGCAAATGGCAAAAGTGGACATCTTGCCATATTACTAATAATAGGATTATTTTGGCCATTAAGTAGGATATTAGCAACAGATTTTTCATAGAAGTCCTTTACAGATGAAGAAATTCCCTTCTGCTCCTGATTTGCTAACTTTTTCTCATAAATATGTTGATTTTCATCAGATGCTCTTTTATTTTTTTTTGCATATAATGAAATGATCATCTGGTTTTCTCCTTTATATATGGTTAATTATATTGACTAATTTTCAAATGCTAAACCAACTTTGTACTACTTAGTCATATGCATTTATTTCCCTTTTTCTTTACACTGGTGGATTAATGTGCTAATGTTCTTTGAAGAAATTGTGTCTGTGTTCATGAAGATAATAATTTTCTTCTTTTTTTAAAAAGTCTTTGTCAGGTTTGGATGTCATAGTCAATGCTGACATCATAAAATGAATGGGTAAGTGTCCCTTCCTACATTTTTGAAAGAGTTCATGTAAAATTAGTGCTGCTCTTCCTCAGAAGCTTGAAAAGCATTCACCAGGGAAACTACTAGGCCTGGGATTTTCTTTGTGGAAAGGTTTTTGATTACAAATCCAATATTCTGGATATAGGGTTATTCACAATTTTCATTTCAGTTTGTGTCAGTTTTGCTAAGCATTCCCTCCCAAGGAACTCAGACATTTCATCTGGGTTGTCAAAGTACTGGGATAAGGTTGTTCATAATATTCCGGGCAGCCCGGGTGGCTCAGTGGTCTAGTGCCACCCTTCAGCCCCGGGCCTGATCCTAGAGATCTAGGATCGAGTCCCACGTTGGGCCCCTGCATGGATGGAGCCTGCTTCTCCCTCTGCCTGTGTCTCTGCCTCTCTCTCTCTCTGTGTCTCTCATGAATAAATAAATAAAATCTCTTTAAAAATATATATTCCTTGAACGTCCTTTTTATGTCTGTAGGATCTATAAATTATTTCCCTCTTTCCTATCTGATATTGGTCACTAGTGTTCTCTTTTTTTACTAGTTCAGTCTATGTAAGAGTTTATCAATTCTGCTATCTTATCAGGGGACAATTTTAGATTTTATTGGCTTTCTTTATTGTTTGTCTTTTATTTAATTGATTCCTCCCCTTTACTATTTCCTTTCTTCTATTTATATTGGGCTACTCTTCTTTATCTAGTTTCATAAAATGGAACATTAGATCAGTGATTTAGTCTTGTTTTCTAACATAAGCATTTCAAAAGCTATAAATTTCTCCCCAAACACTCCTTTAGCTGCATCCCACACATTTTAATGTTACATTTTTATTATTCACTTAAAATACTTTCCAATTTCCCTCATGATTCCTTCCTTGATCCATGGATTACTTTGAAATGTATGAATTTCCAAATACTGGGAGATTTTTCTATAACTGCTTTCTAATTCTACTGTGGTCAAAGACCATACTGTTTATGATTGTAATCTTTTTCAGTGTATTAGGATGTATTTCATGCCAATAGCGCATGGTCTGCCATATGCTAACTTTCATTTGCTTATACCTTTATGCCACCAAAAAATTCTTGACGGTTATATAAAATGAGTGCCAAAAATGAAGGCCAGAACCCACTGACATTTAAATATTCTTATCATTTAAGATTTTTTCTTTTGTTTCATTTTTTTTCTAATTGTCAAGTTAATAGTGATACACTCTAGGAAGCATATTCTTTGACTAAAAACTGGAGGAAACTTATAAATAACTGTGACTTTCATTTGGAAGCAAGTTACAAACTGGACTTCCCCCAGTTTTCCCTTAATTAAATGGCAATCACGTTTTCTTTCTTTAAAGAAAAATTAGATTTATGCTTCAAGGGGTTTTGATCAGAAACTAGGTTTATCTTTGTTAATCCTTAAATGTAAAACTAAAAGCCTGATATAGGATGTCTCTTTCTTACTGTTGCCATTTTGTTTTCTAAAGAGGCACAGGATAAAGGGGGATATATTTAAGGTTTCAAACCAGGGGTGGTTTAAGAATTTTTGTTGGGGTTGTAGTCTTCAACTGAGCAAGGTCACCCCAGCCCTTCCTCTAAGATCTTTCTCTCCACCAGAATGAAGAGTGACAGGTATTCTGCATACTTTCAGTTCTGTGACAAACTGGAAGCAGTTCTGCTCAGTCCCGTAAGGCACAGAGTTAAATGCCCCAGGGAGATCAAGGCCAACCATAACCACTCATTTGACTTTAACATGACAGAACCTTTAAAATCTCATCTGTACTCATTTGACTCTAACATAACAGTAGTTTTAAAATCTCATTTATACACTAGTGTCTCTTACATAGCCAAATAAGAACACTATTAGTATCAGTTCAAATGATATACCTATAGTTATAAAAAAGTAAATCCCAATTTTAGTTGTAAAAAGTTGCCCTGGAATAGTGTTTCAATAGAAACTTTTATGTTACTATTCAAGCTGAGCCAAACCAAAAAATGGTTACACAAAATATCATGCTTAGCCTCTGCATGGTCACACATTGTGCACATGGAAAGAATTTCTCAACTTGTAAAAATCAGTTACCGTGTTCTTCCTGTCAATAAGCTTCTTCTTGGGTTTCCCCTACAGAAGTAAAAAGGACAACTGGGTTAGAGGACTGCTCAGATATTCTCTCCTGAGTTCATACGTGCACACACACACTCCTGATAACATGGAACTATGCCAGGGAAGGCAGCTTTGGGGAGAATCAGAGAGATGTACTGAGAAAAGAACAGAATCCCCAAAGCATGTGGGAAGAGCAATAAAAAAACAAAGGGGAAACGACAGATGAATTCCAGAAAAGAAGCATAAAAACTACTTGCATTGTCTATTAGTCACAAATCAAATTATACTTATTCTTTACAACCACCATACGAAGGAGGTTATGATTAGGCCCATTTATTAAAAAAAAAACGAATAGGATAAGATCATTTTGTGACATGCCCAAGGCAGGAGCTCAGTGACCTCAAATGTGAACCCCGGGGCTAGGTCTCAGACTCCAGTACTCTTCTTTATACTTTCACTAAAGGAAATCAATCTCAGTTCTCATGGGGTTCAAAAAGGATGCTCAAGAGAAATAGATTTTTCACAGTTAAAAAAAAAATCCCTTAAAAAAAAAAAGAGATGTTCTCCATAGTGTCTGAACTAGAGTAGAGTTGGGTTCTCACCACAGGAAGTGAATGCCATTTATGTTTAAATTAGCTTTTGTTTTTCTTTTGAAAATTTTTCCTCATTCAATTTCCTTTCATTTAACACACACGCTCTTTATTTCATTTCCTCAGTTTTACTTGTATTCATTTGTGAATGTGTATATTTAGCTTAGTACACTTTTATTATTGTGTGGATTCAAGTATATATCAACACAGACAAGATACTGAATAATTCCACGACCATAAGGATCCTTTGTGTCATTCTTTTATAATCAGACACCTCTCACCTAACCCCTGGATCCCTTTAATCTGTTCTCCATTTTAAAACTTTATCATTTAAAATTTGCCATTTAGGGATCCCTGGGTGGCGCAGCGGTTTAGCGCCTGCCTTTGGCCCAGGGCGTGATCCGGAGACCCGAGATCGAATCCCACATCGGCCTCCCGGTGCATGGAGCCTGCTTCTCCCTCTGCCTATGTCTCTGCCTCTCTCTCTCTTTCTCTCTGTGTGTGTGTGTGTGTGTGTGTGTGACTATCATAAATAAATAAAAATTAAAAAAAATAAAAATTAAAAAAATAAAATTTGCCATTTAAAAATTTCAAAAATGTTATAAAAAGAGATAGATGCTATCAATATCAAGATTTTCTATTTACAGAAAATCAAGCAAAGATTAGGTCTTCAACAAAATGCTTTGTCTTTCCCGTGTCTTCTACTCATGCCAATGTCCTAATATTGTCACCTTACCATCAGAAAGTCTCAAGATGATTTTTACCTTTTGCATCAGATAATAGTTTGTTCCAGTAATATGCAATCATGGTTTCACATTACAATCACAGGCAATTTTTAAGAAGTACCAATATGCTTCAGCCTGGGGATGGGGCCAGGGCATAAAAAGGGTTTATAAAATCTCCAAGTGTTACTAATACGTAGCCAGGGTTAAAATTACCATCATACTGTAAGATAGTAGGTAAGATACTATTTGCCAGGCAGGGTGGCAGGTTGGGGGATGAGTGGGAGAGGGCAAGAAAGGCAGAAAAAATTAACCTCAAAAAAAAAAATTAGGAAATTAGTTTAAAACTAATTCTGGCAATAATACAACAGGATTTTTGAGAGGAAAAACAATGCAGATTGAAGAGAACAAACTTAATAGAAGATGTTAGGGCTTACAACAAATACAATTTCATTTTTTAAGTGCATGTTTGTGTGTGTGTATGCCTACCATCTGGTACATTCTAGATACTGACAAAGACAAGGATGAACATAACAAAATACTACTCTCAAAAGCCAACTTGTATAGTAGACAGGCTTGTACGTAAATAAGCAATTAGAATACAATGCAGGAATCTGAATCAGTCTAAGGGATCAGAAGGGCTGGGTAAGAGGATGAAGGACAGAGCCAGTAGAATTTAGGGATGGACTGAAGGCTATTCCTTGGGATGGCAAGTATGCAAGGAGGAGGAGGAATGAAAGAGCAAGCTGACACAGAGAGATTGGCCATGGGTTGATGTGGAAAAGTAGAGATTAGGCTAAAAAGGTAAACAAGAGTAAATCTTAAAGGTCTTTCTTTACTAAACATGGAAATTCATGTTTTTAGAACGCTTTATAATTTCCTGGGGCCTGAATAAAGAATTCAGGGAGTATACCAAATGTGGATGGAAAAAAAATTAACCTACCAAATGAAATTTAGCATTTCCTTCATATACATGTAGGAAATTCTCTGCAGCAGTGTTCATATGATCTTATCACCAAAAAATAATAATACCTTCTTTTCATATTACTTTAGAGATGTTACAGGTTATCTCCAAATCTTGGCAACATGTATCATGCTTTCATGATTATTAGACATGCTAATGGTCTTGTTTATTGAATTGTTAATAAAGAAACACATATTACTACATCTCAAATCTCTTTATTGTTACACTCGCCCTAAGAGAATGCTTCCTAATTTTGGTGATAGTTCCCAAATTGCCTGTTCCACTTCCTTCTCCCTCAGGGGAAGCCCAAGGACCGAAAGATTGAGCCTCAAACATAAGTCCATGTCAGTCCAGATTGTCACAGCCTGTGAGAAAAATCATGCAAATTACCTATCCTCAGCAAATGGTCTATTACTTATAAAAATGACAATCAAAGATCACCAAATATATGAGGAAACATAGTAATATAAACCAGCAAGAATGAAATGAATAGAACTAATCTAGAAGAATTAAATATAATGCAAGAAACAGAAAGGAACTTTCAACAAACTAAAACAGTCAAAGAGATGTGAAAAAAACATTTATGATACTGTGATTTATAGCAAGAAATATATATTTGGGGGGCACCTGGGTGGCTGAGTCGGTTGAGCATCTGACTCTTGATTTTGGCTCAGGTCATGATCTCACATGACACAGATCCGGAGTAGGGCTCTGGGTTCCACAAGGAGTCTGCTTGAAATTCTCTCTCTCCCTCCCACCTGCCCCTCCCCACCCATGCACACTCTCTAAAACAAATAAATATATCTTGCGGGGAATAAAAAGCAATTTAAAGAAATATGTATTTGGTCTTCAGCCCCCACCTCTCACATAGAGGACCTAAAACCTCTGGAACTTCCTAAGTGATGAGCACGGTGATGTGTCTTTGGTTATGACAATGCAATAGCTTTGGGAATGCCCTGGATCACGGTCAGGATGCAGACTGATGACCAGAGGAACTGACCATGTGATCAGAGGGTTGGACCTTCCAATTCTTCCCCCAACACACCCCCCGCTGACCTCTAGGAAATGGAGTGGGCCTGGAGATGGGAGTTCAATCACCAATGGCCAATGATTTAACCAGTGGTGCCTATGTAATGATGCCTCCATAAAAACGCAAAAGGCTGGTGAACATGTGGAGATCTGGGAAGAGACTGGCATGCCGGAATGGGCATGGAAGCTCTGCACCCTCTCCCCATACCTTGCCCTACGTGTCTCTTCCAACTCACTATTCCTGAATTATATCCTTTTATAATAAACCAGTGATCTAGAAAGTGAAACGTTTCTTGGGACTTGGGAGTTTTGTGAGTCATGCTAGGGAGGGAGGGAGGGAAGGAAGGAAGGAAGAAAGGAAGGAAGGAAGGAAGGGAGGAAGGGAGGGAGGGAGGGAGGGAGGAAGGAAGGAAGGAAGGAAGGAAGGAAGGAAGGAAGGAAGGAAGGAAGGGAAAGAGTTGTAGGAACCTCTGATTTACAGCCAGACAGTCAGAAGTACAGGTAACCACCTGGACTTGCAACTGGTGTCTGAATTAAAGCCCAAGGAGCAGGTTGTTCAAAACCCCAATCTGTAGCTGGTCAGTCAGAAGCACAAGTGACAATGTGGCCTTGTAACTGGTATCCAAAGTCAGGTAAAGGCAGAGAAAGTGGGGAATGACAGTCCTGTAGGACTGAACCATTAAACTATGGAATCAGATGCTAATCTCTGGGCAGATAGTGTCAGAACTGAGCTGAATTCTCAGGTGCAAATGGGGCAATTACGTGGTGCTGTGGGGGAACCTGTCTGCCACATGGGAAATAGTACTGAAACCATTTTAATATTATAGCCATAAAGTCTAAACCCTGTCAGAAATCAAAAATAGTTCTTGGATATTAAAAACATACTTAACAAAGTTAAAAAGGTAAACTGAACAACCCTCTCCTATGCTGGTACAGAATAACACAATAGAGAGGGCTGCAGATCAATTTAAAATTTTAGAAGAAAAAGTTCAAACATCCTAGAATTTAAAGCTAAGAAACAATGAGATTAAAAAAAAAAAAAAAGTAAAAAACAAACAACATGGACCATATAGTAAAAGATCCAAAATTCATCTAACAGAAGTTCCAAAAGGAGAGGAAGGAGAGGATAAGGGGAATATTTCCCACAGATGGAAGACTTAAATCTTCAGACTGAAACGACTCACCCACTGTAAAACCAAAAGAATGAAAAGTAACCCACTAGAACAGATCTTGGTAAAATACCTGAACTCTAAAGATAAAGGAGGCCTGTAAAAGGCTGGTAAGGGAGGAGAGAAAAAAACAGGTTATATAGAGAGAACTGAGCTTCTATGTCTTCTAAGGGAATCTGAAGGTCTCTTTCACTAGAAGCTATGCAGTGTAATTAATTACTTCACCAGTGGTAATAACTACAAATGTAAGGGGGAAATGGCAAATCCCATATCTTTCCTGATAATAGGTCATGAAATTGTAAGAAATGGCTAAAATCTGAGTATCTATTTTAGGCATTCTACAAAAAAAGCACATATACCCTGAAAATAATATAAATTTCCCTAAATAACTAAGGTTCCTCATTTTGATAGTGATTACTAAACTATAGGTCAAGACAATTACAGCTTAGGGGCAACAAAACTATGTGGGACTAAGTAGTGCCTGATTGCTGTGCTAACTGAATTCCAATGTCCACTTTCTATCACTTCACCCTATCTTCCCTTGCACTGAAATCTCAATAGTTTCATTTTTTACAATTCCTAATGTATTCATTTTGTGAATTACCGCCCTGTTCTACCTTTCCTAATCTGATCATTCTAATTTCTTCTAGCCTAGAAAAACAGATGATTGTGTCTGTTAAAACTGTGTCTAATGTAAAAAGGCACCAAGTACAGGTCTTCCTTTACTTGAAGGATAAAGTTTAGGGTATCTGTTAAGATTGTTTGAAGATCTTTATGGTTTGGGACACCTGGGTGGCTCAGTGGTTGAGCATCTGCCTTTGGATCAGGGCATGATCCTGGAGTCCTGGGATCAAGTCCCACATTGGGCTCCCTGCATGGAGCCTGCTTCTCCCTCTGCCTATGTCTCTGCCTCTCTCTCTGTATCTCTCATGAATAAATAAATAAAAATCTTTTAAAAAAATAGAAAAAATAAAATGTAAGTAGCAGCAAAAAAAAAAATCTTTATGGTTGAATTTGTGGCCTCTGAAAACACTAGTAAGTGCTGGGAATTAATGAATTCAGGAACAATGAGGTATTATATTGTGTTTTCTGCAAGGCCCTTTCTATCAGAGATTTCATGAAAGATATTTTTTTTAATAAAGCCTCTTTCTTTCTTTTGTATGTACTTTCTCCTTATCACATAATCTAGTGATCTTACAAGATTAGCAAATTTTTAAGATTGGCAAATCCCCACCTGTCCTGGAAGAGACGTGTTGCCAGCATATAGTTCATGGAGGTCTTGTGTTCGAGGTAGGACCTGAAAGACAAAGAATGAAACTGGCTATTTCTTACATTTGGCTGAAAGGAGAATATATGGAAATAAAGCCATGAATCAAGCACAGAAGTGATAGTTACTTAAATACGGTTTCTAAAGAAATGTATGGTTCTCTACAGTGGCAAAGGAAGATAAAGTTGCTTAAATTAAAATTATAAAATACCAGAGACAAAATAAATGAAATACCAGAGACAAAATAAAATGAAAACAATAAATGGAGGAGCTAATTTAGAATGCAAAAAGAAAGAAATGGCGGGATTTCTTAGATTAATGAAAAGTGACACACTAAATTCAGAAAATAAAACTGGAAGGTAAAAACAAAGGCACCATCAAAAATCATATATAACTAAGAGATCAAATGAAGCTGGGAATGGGGAGACGCATAAAAGGCATGAAAAAGTAGACAGAAGATGTTTTCAATCATGCTTTTTCTCAAGACCTCCTTGATGCTTACATAGGAGGCATACTCTTTCTCTTCCAAGCCTTCAAAAGTTGAATAAGCTATACCACCAATTCTTTTACACTTTCTCCTGACAGTTCCTCAACAGTGAACCCACCTTACAGCCACACAAGCCCCCTGATAAATCATCCGACACCACACTTCCCACTGATCCTTTTGCCTTGGTCTGGATACCTCTTCATACCCAGTGGAGACACTTAGCCATGATCTACATTTCAAGAAGCAGCTCAAGTCCATTGTGCTGTATAAAGCATTACCTGATCTGATGACTCCAAGACTAGAGAAGCACTCTTATCTGAACTACATTAGCCTTTACTAATGCCCGAGGAGGGACCTGTCATACACTCTTATAGAGGAAATTTTTCCTTCTTGGAAAGCATCATGATACAGGAGGGAAAAAGTCCGATCCAGAGTCAAAATACCTGAGTCAATTCCCCCTGTGTGGTCATGGACAAGTCATATTACCTTACTGAGCCAGTACTTTCCATATCATTAAAATGGGAATAAGAATAATGTGCATGAAGTACATTATAATTACGAAGAGCCATACAAATGAGATATTTTTATTATATGTATAAATAATTTCTCCATAATCCCACTATTAACTCTCAAAGGGCAGGGATCCCATCTAATATTGGTTTTATATTCCAAAGCATAGTGCTAGACATTAGCTGATAATAAGTATATTGCAGTAAAAAGGCATATTTGTTAGTAGATAAATACATCTTCCCTACTCTATATGAAGGCAGGTCAATTAGTTTAATATTCTTGGTCTTGCTTTGCCTCTTTTCTCAGAGACCCCAGGAGAAATGGAGTGACTTACCACATTATGTAATTTAGGAAGAATAAACAGAAACACATCAACGAGCAGCTTCCTTTTTTCTCTTGGGAGACAATCTCCCCTTAGGAGGTATAACTCCTCTGCTGGTCCTAGGGGGTCAGGTGCTCTTTCCACACAGCTCAGTCTAACCTTGCCTCCAAATGAGCATGTAAATCTGCCCATATCAGAAGTTCAACCAAAAGTGAGTTTGCTTGTAGACAGATATAATCAAGTGTCCCAACCTAGACTTTATCAGTAAAGAAGGAGATATTTTGGTCTCAATCTCTCTTAGTCTTTGTCTCATTTCTCCATTGGTTCAGAACCAAACCAGTAAAACCAAACCAACCATTACTGGACTTGGTAAGAGACTCCAATATTACCTGTAAATGGTTCCTTAGAAAAGGAACTTAAATTAAGGTACTACCTCTTGAAATACTCAAGAGTAGAGGTTTCTATTCTCATTAATTAAAAGATATGTTTTCTAGCAACTGTAAATATTTAAATTCCCCAAAAACATATCAAAAGAAAATCCACGCAATATCTTTTTGTTGTGTTCCTAGGTCTTTGTTCCTAGGTCTATCTAGATTGATAGAATATTCTGTAAGATGAAAGGAAGATTTCTCTATGAACAGCATGATTTTCAAAACAAAACCAAACAAACATAAAATGGGTATTTTCTTTTATTCCTCTAAGTTCTAGCTCTATACTTAGAACCACTAATACCCCAACTAGGTCAAAAGCCAATCATCAGAGGAAGAGAAATGTGTTACCTATAAATAAGTACAAAAATTCTCAACCTTACTGTAATCAGAGAAAAGGCATCACAAGGGACTCTGAGTCTTTGGATAAATACAAACCTGCTCAGGCATAGGGTAAATGTCCACAAGGCTGGGCAAAGAGCAAATGATAAGGTAAAGAATGTTAAAGAAAAAGTGTTAGCTGAATACTTTCCAGAATTCATCAAGAGCTACAAATTGATTGATTCCCACCAGCCAGAATGGAGAAATCTCATTGAATATGGAGCTCATTTAACAGATATCTCCAAATAGTCTTTAATAGTAAAACTTCCCTAGATCTAAACACAAAGCTACCCTAGACAAACCATAAATGTCTTTAAATGAACTGAGTGATGTACAGAATTGTTGAATCACTACATTGTACACCTGAAACTAATAAAACTGATGTTAATTACACTGAATTTTAAAAAATGTTTTTAAATGAGCCTGAAAAAGTTTAGCCTGATCTACAAGTAACCGTCAGACCAAAAAAAACCTTCAAAAGCATTTAAAGACAATAAAACCCACTCAACAACATATTTATAATGTCCAGCATCCAATTTTTTAAAAATCACTATACATGTGAAGAAAAAAATAGAAACGAGGAAACAGACTCAGAAATGACAGAGAAAACAGAATAACAAAAATTTTAAAACAATGACTATAAATATTATATGTGCAAGAATCTAAAAAATCATGATAATAATGGGAAAAAAACAAAAAGAAGATATAAAGAGAAACAGTGGAATTCTAAAGTTGGAAAATAAAGTATCTGAAAATGAACATTTCACTGGATGGAATTAATAGAAAATTGACATTGTAGGCAAAAAGATGAATGAATTTAGAAATAGAGGACCAGAAAACTATCCAAAATAAAGAAATAAAAAGAGTCTAAAAAAAATTATCAGGCCAGACCTGAAGTATAGTATCAACCAATTTACTATGTAACCAGAGTCCCAAAAGGAAAAAGGAGAGGATGGAAATAGAAAAAAAATGGCCAAAAGTTTTCTAAATTTTATGAAAACTATAAGCTCACAGACCAAGAAACTCAAAAAATCCCAAGTAGAAGAAACATGAAGAAAATGACACCAAGGTACATATATCATAAACTGTTGAAAATGAGTCATAAATCTTAAAAGCAAGCTAAGGAAGAAAAGGCTTATTATGCACAGAAAAATAAAAATAAGAATTATCGCATGCTTCTTTTCAGAAAAATGCAAGCCAAAAGATAATGGAAGAACATT
Source organism: Vulpes vulpes (assembly GCF_048418805.1). Classification (NCBI taxonomy): domain Eukaryota; kingdom Metazoa; phylum Chordata; class Mammalia; order Carnivora; family Canidae; genus Vulpes; species Vulpes vulpes. The sequence continues at coordinate 109,229,676 of NC_132785.1, read as the reverse complement.
TTTCAAGTGCTAGGAAAAAAGGAATATCCAAAATATACAAAGAACTCTCACAACTTAATTACAAGAAAACAAATAACCTCATTTAAAAATGGGCAAAATATTTGATCATCAAAGATACACAAACAGCAAATAAACACATGAAAAGATGCTCAACATAGTCATTAGGGAAATGTAAATTAAACTGTATGTAATTTCACTACAGACCCCCTAAGGAGCTAAAATTAAATTGACTACATCAATTGCTGGTGAGAATGTGGAAGAATTAGAACTCTCACACACTTATTATTGGAATGTAAAATGGTACAACCACTCTAGAAAACTGTGTGGCAATTTCTTAAAATGTTAAACATATACAACAATATGATCCAGTCATTCTACAAGCAGGTATTTACCCAAGAGAAATGAAAGCGCATGTCCATACAAAACTTTGTATATAAATGTTCAAAGAAACTTTATTTATAATAACCAAAAACTAGAAATTACCAAAATGTCCATCAACAGATGAATAAGCAAATTCTGGCATATGCCTATAATAGAACACCATTCAACAATAAAAAGGAATTAAACCACTGATACATGATACAGTATGTATCTAAAATCCAAAAACAATTTTGCCAAGTAAAAAAAGACCCAACAAATAAGAGAACCTGTTGAATTTTATTATGTGCAATGCTATGAAATGCAGATTAAACTTTGTAACAGAAAGCAGATCATAGCTGTCTGGGGACAGGGACAGGAAGGGAAGGGTTGGGAGGTGCAGGAGAGAGGAATTACAAAGAGGCACAAGAAAACTTTTGGAGATTATGGATCTGTTCATTATGTTAACTGTGTGGTAGTTTCACAGAGATATACCTATGTTAAAACTTACCAAATTATACACTTTAAATATATAAAGTTTATAACAAGCTGTTTAAAAAATAACATTTATAATACCATTCAATACTAGCATGAAATACTAAGTGATGAATAAAAAAAAAAAAAACACATTCAAGACCTTTACAGTGAAAATTATAAAACGTTGCTAAGAAAAATTAAAGAAGACATAAATAAGTGCACTTGTCGTAATGAACACCGGGTGGTGTATGGAACTGTTGAATCACCGTATTATACACCTGAAACCAATATAACACTGTATGTTAACTAACTGGAATTAAAATACATAAAAAGTCATTTTAAAAAGGCAACTTAAATAAATGGAGAGAGAGATCATGTTCATGGATTGGAAAATTCAATACTGTTAAAATGTCCACTGTCCCAAAATTAATCTATATATTCAATGCAATCCCAATCAAACGCCAGCAGACTTCTGTGTAAATTGATGAGGAAATTCTAAAATGTCTTGGGAAATACAAAGGACACCAAATAGCTAAAATACTTAAAAAAAAGTTGGAAGACTCACATTACCTAATTTTAAGACTTAGTATAAAGCTACAGTAATCGAGACAGATTTATCAGTGAAACTAAATAAAGCCCAAAGACAGACTCACACATACATTTGAACTAATTTTCAACAAAGATAATCCAATAGGGTAATTTCAACAAATGGTGCAAAATAAATGTACATCATATGAAAAGAAATGAACCTCAACCCTACCTCACACCATACACAAAAATTAAATCAATACTATCTCAGACTTAAACATAAAAGCTAAAGTTGTAAAACTTTTAGAAGAAAAGATAAAAGAAAAAACTTTACGACGTTGGGATTGGCAAAAATTTCTTAGATAGGAAACACAAAATGCATAAATCTTTTTGATGTTTGGTCAATTGGACTTCGTTGAAATTTAAAACTTCTTTAAAAGTCACTGTTATAGAAATAAAAAAACCTGGGGTGCCTGGGTGGCTCAGTCCATTAAGCGTCCAACTTCAGGTCATGGTCTTGGGGTCCTGGGATCAAGCTCTGCTGTGAGTAAGGCTCTGCATTCACAGGGGAGCCTCCTCCCCAGCCTCTTTCCTCTTCTGCCCCTCCCCCCACTTGTGAGTGCATGTGCTCATTCTTTTCTCTCTCTATTATGCTGAGTGAAATAAGTCAATCGGAGAAGGACAGTGTATGTTCTCATTCATTTGGGGAATATGAATAATAGTGAAAGGGAATATAAAGGAAGGGAAAAGAAATGTTGGGAAATATCAGGAAGGGAGACAGAACATAAAGACTCCTAACTCGGGGAAACGAACTAGGGGTGGTGGAAGGGGAGGAGGGCGGGTATTGGAGGGGAATGGGTGACGGGCACTGAGGTGGACACTTGACGGGATGAGCACTGGGTGTTTTTCTGTATGTTGGTAAATTGAACACCAATAAAAATTAATTAAAAAAAAAATCTTAAAAAGAAATGAAAAAGTAGCCACAGACTTGGAGAAAATATTCACAATATAAATATCTGAGAAAAACCTTGTATCAAGACTCCTTTACAACACAATAACAAAAAAATAAAAATCCTAAATTTAAAATTAAAAAAAAGAAGATACACAAATAGCCAATAGCACATGAATGCCTAATATCATTATCCATTAGAGAAAAGCAAATTAAAACTACAGAGATATATTCACACCCACTGGAATACCTAAAATTAAAAAACCTGACAATACCAAGTGTTGACAAAGATGAGGAGCAACTAGAACTCTCATACGCTCTTGGTAAAATGTAAAATGGGACTATACTTCCCCCACATCAGATGATCCTCCTATTCTACTCCTAGGTACTTATCTAAGAGAAATGAAATCATATATTCACATAGTGACTTACACATGAATGTTCCTAGCAGCTTTTTTCGTAACAGTCTCAAACCGGACACAACCCAAATGTTCCACAACAGTTGAATGGATAACAAATTGTGATATATGAATTCATATTCATATGAACAAATATATTCATATGAATGCATATTCATTCATATGAATTGGTATGCAATAATAATAAAGAATGAACTAATGCTTCGCACAACATAGATAAATCTCAAAAACATTATGCCAAACAAAGAGAATCCAAACACCAAAGTATACATTGGATGATTCTATTTATACAAGATTCTAGATAAACTATAAAGACATAAAGCAGATCAGCAGGTGTATGAGGCTCAGGGTAATGAGGGTAATTGCAAAGGGGCAGAAGGGGACTTCTGAAGGTGACAGAAATAGTCTTTATTTTGATTTTAATGATGGTGGTAAATTGGTGCTTATATTTGTCAAAACTCATCACCAAACTCCACATTTAAAATGGATGCATTTATTGCACATAAACTAGATCTCAATGATGATTAAATATAAACAATATATTGTTGAGACCCCATGTAGATGACCAAACAATTTATTTTCAAATCAAGGTAATGATGACCACAAAATTTTTTAAATGTCTAATTCTGGGTTAGCAGGCTATTAAGAAGGAGGTGGGGGATTTTTTTTTTTAAAGGGAGGAATAATGCACAGGTAGATTAAATTACTGTTTTTTGCTCTTGGGTCGCATAATATTCACGCCACTCTAAATAAACATGCAAAATAAGACAGACAAGCATGGAAAGCAATGACAATACTATGTCATGATTAACCCAATTCTGTGGACCTGAGGCACATATTTAAAAAAAAAAAAAGGGTAGTCACCTCACCCATATATTTCCCATGTCTCTGATGTGGGGAATATGCGAATAAATCCACCTCTCCGATCATTTTCTTCCTTCACTCTCCGCAAAACTTTGATCTATATAGAGTAAGAGAAAATCAAGTAAGTACCCATTTTGAAAACAGTAATCCATGTGGTTATAGGGCAGAGGAAGAGAGTGATGACCAATGAATACGAAAGCATGAAGAGAGAAATTTAATTCCATTTAAGATGCTGTTTTCTGAAATTTCTCCCATCTTGAATCTTTTTCTTTTCAAAATAAGATATGAGTTGGTCATGAACATTAGGTATCACTAATTTTCACTGAACCCTGTGTTAGCCCACAAAGGACTGAAATGGAGTTATCTTTACCTCCTCCATTGACAGACCAAGCACAGAACCACCTAACTTCCCCGGCACCTTCTCTCGGGCTGAGCCCACAAGGTTTTTCATTTCCGCATCACTGGCAGAGAGTGGACGGGAACGCTAAGGAGAAGGAAAAACAGAAACAAAATGTTTTCACCATCTTTCTTCATTTCTCTCAATTCTGTCCCTCCTCAACATCATCATCTTTCCTAATATGGATAACCTCAACTCCAAAGCCCATTTTCTGTAATTACTCTCTCAGCCTGAACCCTGGGAAATAAATGAAAGCTAGTAGACTAAAAGGAAGAAGAGAAAATGGAAGAGAAGGAAAAACACTACGGGTTGAGGGGAAAACAAGCAGAAAAACAAGAAAGATGTCCACAAGACTTTCTCATCCAGTATTTATTCCTAATCCTGGTTTTAGAGGACATCTGACATCTTCAAAGATATAGAAGAAATTTAAAAATAACTGCCATGTAAGATTAAATGTGTATTTATTTCATTAAATAATAATATCCTTTTCAGCAGTGGGGAAGGAGAGTTAGGAGAGGGGAGACCTAAGACAGAAAACCAAGGAACAATCTATTACGTCACAATTGAAAATCAGTCCCTGAGTTGTTTTACAACTCGTGTGTAGGGGCAGGGACTGGGAATTGAGGTAAGAGTCATCAGTGACACAGAAAAAAGCTGTGACCAAAAGTAACACTGTAACTGCTGGACTTTGAGAGACCTTGATCAAAGACCACTGCCCGACTGCCCTGGGAACTTCAAGGAGTCAGCCAAATGGGCCATGCTGCTCGCAGCCTTCTGAATGATGATCACAAAGGTCATCTAGAACAAATGTCTTAAGTGATTTTGAGGTTATGTGAGCAGAAAAATATAATGGTAACAAAGGAAGTCAGGCGGTATGAAGCATGTGAACACACTATTCTTGAAAGAGGTAAAGTGACTAATAGAAGAAGACAAATCTATCTGTCAATGGGCAGAGTAAGCAATAACTCAAGAAATGTGCAAATTGTCTTTCTAAATTCCTAGAAGTAACTTTTTTTTTTTTTTTTCCTAGAAGTAACTTTGATGAGAGAAAAGTATTCCTATTGTCAGGAACTACTGCTTATTTTTCTCTTTTGGTAGACTATGTGTGGAAAAGCTTTTCATCTCAGCAATATTCACTGTTACAGATTGAATGTTTGTGTCCTCTCCCAAATTCATATGCTGCAGCCCTAACTGCCGATTTGATGGTATTTGGACATGGGGCTTTGGGAGGTGATTAGGATTAAATGAGGTCATGAGGATAAGACTTGGTCTGATGAGATTAATGACCCTAAAAGAAGAGGCCTCAGAGAGTTTGTACTCTCTCCCTCTGCCCAATTATGTACAAAGAGGTCATGTGAGCACAGAGTAAGATGGCAGTCATCTACAGGCCAAGAGTAGAGACCTCACAATGAAGCCTGCCTTGCTGGCACGTGGATCTTGGGACTTCCCAGCCTCCACAACGGTGAGAAATAAGTTTCAGTGGTTTAAATTGACCAAGTCTATGGTTGGTTATGGTAGCCCCAAGCAGACTAATAATATACACCTATACACATCATGAATGCTTTTACCTTTGACACAAGGAAGACCAACACATACTAATCTTCAAAGCTAACGTGGGAGTTATAAAAGATAAATTTCCTGATAGGCAACTCCATGATGAGATACCTTTAGTTTTTTAGGTCCTTTTTCAAGACCTAATTTTCATCTTGTGGAATAGCTCTGAGATGGAACAATATTCTTGGCTTCCAGTGACTGAGATTATAATGATGTTGCAACCTTCCTCTACTCATCAGCAGATATAACCAACATGTAAAGGCAGGGACTTTCACTTGTTTACCTTTTCCTGTGGTATCTTCAGCACCCAGAACAGTACTTGGCATGGAGCAGGAGATCAATTAATATTTGATGAACAAATAAATAAATGAATGAATGTGCTGACATGCTGATTAATCGTGGTTAGAACTGAACTTTGCAGAAGATTTGGGGACGGGGGCAGAATTTAATTCCCTTCCAATCTCTGGGAATGCATTAAACAGTACACGGTGGGATGAGAGGGGAACCAAGGGGAAAGTTTAAAGATTCACGAAGGCAATCATTTAGGTAATATAATCTTTTCAAAAAAAAGTATGAATGCTTATTTAGTAATAATTTACTAAAGCTAAAATATTAACTGGATGCTTTGAGGACTTTTCTCATTTCACACACTACTTATCATTAGCTAAAAATACTTTATTTCACAGGTGATGACATGGCTCTGATCAAAAAGCTACTGGCAGTCAAGTGCCTTATCCAAGGTCAAGTTGCCTTATCATTCACACTATTTAAGAATACCTTAAAGTCCTCTGAAATTATTTAAGAGAGAGTTGGAAGTAAGTACTCATTTAAATGATAGAATAGAAATAAAGATTAAGCATTTTAGAATAGAAAAACTTATTTAAAAATGTTGATAAACTAAAATCTGTATTAAAGGTTAATAATAAAAATATTTTAGAAAACAGTTATTAGCTATTAGAATAGTTTTAGGAAATGCATGACTGGGGTGTCTGGGGGGCACAGTCAGTTAATTGTACGACTCTTGGTTTTGGCTCGGGTCGTGATCTCAGGGTCATGAGATCGAACCCTGTATCAGGCTCTGTGCTTGCTCAACATGGAGTCTCCTTGAGATTTTTCTCTACCTCTCTCTTTGTCCCTCCACTCTTGCTCACGCTCTCTCTTTCTCTATAATAAAATAAATAGATCTTTAAAAAATAAAGAAATGCATGGTCATATTTATAAGAACATGGATCAGGTCACTACTGAATAACACCTAATTGGTACCCTCAATTTTTGTTTTTAAAATCTTTTTTTGCTTTTTGTTTTTTGTCTTTTGTTTTTCCTGTTCATTTTCTCATCTGTTTTTATTATTGGATTTTGTTTATTTTTCTTTTTGATCTTTTTGTCTTTTTTCTTTTTTCAAGACCTAATTTTCATCTTGTGGAATTGCTCCGAGATGGAACAATATTCCTGGCTTCCAGTGACTGAGATTACAATGATGTTGTAACCTTCCTCTACTAATCTAAATCTGCTCCTAGAAACAGTAAATGGGCACCCTCAAAATTCTATCTTTCCTCTTTGTCATTTTCAAAGAGCTGTTCTCCCATACATGTTCACAAACCCTCCTTTGTTATGCACAGCCCAGAGTTCAAACTCTAGCTACTTACGTATGTATGTGAGCTGTCTAGATGAGGCATTGAGGGATGCAGGAGGTGTTCCTGCCTGGGGCCTTTGGGAGGTTTGCAAATGGAAGGGGCTGAGGAGTAACGGTGTTTGTTAGGTGAATGCTCTAGTTATGAACTCTCATAAGCTGATGGCTTTACTCTGTTACTGCCCTAAATACCACCAGGCTGCAAAGAAAAAGGTCAATGCTGCTCTAAGAGGGGAAAAAAGGTGGAAAAGGTGGCTAGAAACTCCTTTTATCTCTTCACCTATTTATCTCAAGTTAAACTATTAAAAAGGCTGAGAGAGCGAGAGATATGAAAAGTTGTAGTTACTGAAGTCTACGTATCTCAAATGCCTCTCTAAAACCCACCCAGGGCTCCTATGTCTTCGGGGAAGCTGCTGGAAAATATCAGACTAGAAAGCCAGAAGTGTTTTGCCAATCTCAGCTTTTCAATAAATTTGAGATTACAGAGAATTTTCTTTATCAGCATAAAATCTGCTGTACTGGTCTATAGAGACATGTGTCTACACAGGTACAAAAGAGCATTACTGTCTCAGACCACTGGTTGAATCCTACCAACATTTGTTAATGAAATGAATTACTAAGAAATGTGGCCTGAATTACAGACACAAATGAGAGAAAAGGTGGAGAAAAGGGGCGGGGGGGGGGGGGGCGGTGGGCGGGCAGAGAAAAGATAGCAAAGAAAAAAGAAAGGAGATAGAAATGCTTATGAGTGCCAAGAAGACATACCTGGAGATTAAAAGCAGAGTAAAAATAAATAAATAAAAAGGAATCAGACTGATTTGGAAGGCCATCAGGACTGCAAAAAACAGAACAAAACACTCCAAGTGCAAGCCATTCTGTGGTTTTGACCTTGTGCATATCAGCACTGCTACATTCTCTGGGTGGTGGGAGAATGAATCCACATATTCCAGGGGACTGACTGAATGCACTAAGAAAATGAAGCTCTTCTGAATTTAGAGAGAACCAATGGCTCTGTTTAGAGAGGCTAGACAGCACAGGATTTTAACTACGAGGTAGGTGCTTGGAGAGATGTTAAACTGCCCCATTACTGCCTAGGTCAGCATTCTGCTGTGCAATCAACATGCATCAAAGATGTAAGATTATCATTAGTAGAGCTTATGATTTAGAAATATACCCAGAGAAGAAACCTTTATTGCTAGGGAAGAACTGACTGAGAATGTGAAATCATTGAGAGGAACCACCTGTCTCCGCTAAAAGTAGTGAAAAACAGATGCTGAATCAGAAAAATAATCCTCAGCCTAAAGAAAGCTACCACGTACCAGCAACGAGAAGTGAACAAAACACAGAATATGAAAAAGGCGAGGTATCATAAAGGATACCATAACTGAGGGAAAACAAGAATAAAACCTGTTTGACAGAGAACACATATGAGGAATAAAAATGTCCTAATGCAGTTTTACAGAGTTCTGTGTTAGAAACAAATGAACTAGAAATAGCTCAGTTTGTATGTGACACATCTTGCCACCTAGAAAATATAAGGTAAAATCAAGTTTAAAAAGGAAAATGATTAATGCCAACAAATGAAATAAAAGGAACAAAAAGAACCACGTAAGAATAAAATCTGGGTGGGAAGTAAACAAAAAGTGGCTAATAGAGAAGGTGCAAAGTAACTGATAACTGGAAGTATACTTTGAAATCAGAGGAGGAAAAAAAAAAAGGTAAGTAAGTAGACTTATGTTACAGTTAAAAAAAGATATGCAACATCTGGAAATTTGGAATAAATAGAAGTCAGCAGGTCTGAAAGACATGCATCTTGTTATTAAGGGAACTGGCTTTAAAAACAAAACAACTTACCAAAATGACTTACAATTATGTTTGAAAAATCATGAAGAACTGAGGAGGTACCAGAGGATTTAAAAAAAACAAATGAGGTACCAATCTTCAAAAATGTAAGAAGTGTGCTTCGGATGATTACCGCCTGGTAAGTCTAACTTGAATCCCTAGTAAAATAATGGAACAAATATTAAAATAAAAAAAAATCTAAATATTTAGAGTTTCATGGACTCATGAAGAATAAGCATGGAGACTGTTTTATTTATTTTAAAACATGCTTTAAAATGTTTATTCTGGGATCCCTGGGTGGCGCAGCGGTTTGGCGCCTGCCTTTGGCCCAGGGCGCGATCCTGGAGACCCGGGATCGAATCCCACGTCAGGCTCCCGGTGCATGGAGCCTGCTTCTCCCTCTGCCTGTGTCTCTGCCTCTCTCTCTCTCTCTATCATGAATAAATAAATAAAATCTTTAAAAAAAAAAATAAAAATAAAATAAAATGTTTATTCTTAGGACAAAACTACTAAAAGGGGAGAATAGAGCAAATACACTGTCTTTGGGTTTTACAAAAGCATTTGTACAAATTTCATATAATTTTTATTCTAGATTATATTTCTAACTGGGGCTTACCATCATAACATAATGAATAAAAAGTACCACCAAGTAAAAAGAGTTAAAAGATGTAGGAGAAACAGCAGTGAATCAAGTGAGACGTAATTTTCAGAATGGGTATTGACTGAGTATTACTTAGAATCCTCACTGATGTCTGGAAGGATGGATAAATAAAAAGATAAAGTAATTTATTCGCATCTGTGGATGACAGCAAATGTGAAAAGAATGGCTATAGGTAAGAATATCAAGAAAACACCCAATACTAGCTATCAAATGGTCTGTAAAAGGAAAATCAACAGGACTCAAAAGTGAGAAGGGGACTATGTAACTATGTGTCCAGAACAATCCCAAATATTTTACCTATGCTTTATTGCTTCTTTTACACCATACCTCCATGTATCCTCATTTAACTGACGTGGGTAGTAAGCCTGGAAGACGTAAGGGAACTTGCCCAAAGTCTGACAGCTAGTTAGTGAAAGAGCAAATATGAACCTGGGGCTGACTCCAAAGTCCAGGTGCTTTCCACAAAACCATATAGTCTGCCTTGGAACACAGAAAAGTAATTTCTGAGTGGGAAATTTGAACCACTGAAGGGAAAGAAGAAATGTAGAAAGAGACAATGGATTAAAAAGGAATAATCAGACAACAAGCAAAGAACTGTGACTGCACAATCTGACAGTGACAGAAAAAAAGAAAACTTGACAAAGTACATGGCCAGAGAAGAGAACTTGTTTCGTTTTTCACTTAGCTCTGACTAAACTACCATGGAGCTGAGAATGCTTTATTAATGGAAAGATAGTGACAATGCAGAACGCTACAAAGAACAAGAGTCAAAGAATTCAACATGTATAAAGTTGGCTGAATAAAGCTAGAAAGGCTTTGTGTCATATAAGTGGTGTTCAAATACACAACCAGGAGGGATAGGCCTTGCTTGGCCACAGGCTATTGCACCTACAGCAATTCAAGCAACAGAGCCGGATAAAAAGAATTAAAATGGGTGAAGGGAAATTAAGATTAGAATTACAAATCAAAGACACTTCTTCAAAATCAAATTCAGAAGACATGAATTAAGCATTTTTAAAGTTCCCCTTAAGTGAGATCAGATATCCCTAAAAGGTATTCAGAATGTAAGCTCTTTGAAGTCAACAGCTTTGGGGCTTTTTTGTTGTTTTTTGTTTTGTTTTTTTGTTTGTTTGCCATGGAGAGCAGCTAGCACATTTAGGTGCTTGCTAACCATATAACACTAAACATTACAGAGTTTTTAATTCTACCAACTCAACACCAAAACTTGTATTATGGAACCACAATAACCAGTCACCAAACACTAGACAAGACCATCAGTAAGCCTTTTCTTCATTTTTTTGGATTCATATGAACCATGTAAAGCACTTTAGCTACAAGAGTTGCAATTCAAGCTCCCAAGCTGTCCAGAAACTGTATCAAGGGAGTACAAAGGCCAAAATAAATATCCTGGAGCTTTTTGCCTAAGAACTAATAGTTGTAGGGGCACACTTCTGTATGAAACATCTATAGCCCTCATTTCAAAGCATCAAATAGCAGGAGCAGCACCCTCACTGCTATCTAATCACTTCAAAAAGATGTTTAAAAGAAAACAAAGATCTTCATAGAAGAAAATGAGAGTTAATCTCAAAAAACACTAAGAAGGACAGTAGGAAGACATACTTTTCATTAGGAATTGGAGATAAAATATTTTGTCTTTATTTTTAAAGGTAGCATCTCAGACACTGCAAATCACTGCATATAAAATATGTGCACAATCAAATGCAGCCCAATACTCAATGTGAAATGTTTCCAATAGGAAGCTACTGACAACAGTACGTTCCATTAGACATCTGAAGAAAAGAAATGGTGTCTGTGAACTATATTTCCTTCCTGGAATATTCTGGTCAAAGCAATAGATATGCCTCTAAACCCTGTTCATCATTTATCATTTATCCGAAAAAAACTATATATTTCAATACTAATTCTACTCCAACTATTCTTAATTATAACCTTCACCGCCACAGAATTAATCCTCTTCTATATTCTATTCGAAGCTAAATCCAACCACCTCTTTCACAGCATGATCACTATCAGGAAAAGAGGATTTATAAATTCCAATAGGAAGCTACTGACAACAGTACGTTCCATTAGACATCTGAAGAAAAGAAATGGTGTCTGTGAACTATATTTCCTTCCTGGAATATTCTGGTCAAAGCAATAGATATGCCTCTAAACCCTGTTCATCATTTATCATTTATCCGAAAAAAACTATATATTTCAATACTAATTCTACTCCAACTATTCTTAATTATAACCTTCACCGCCACAGAATTAATCCTCTTCTATATTCTATTCGAAGCTAAATCCAACCACCTCTTTCACAGCATGATCACTATCAGGAAAAGAGGATTTATAAATTCCTGCAGCCCCTACTCTCATATTCTATATCTGGAAAGACCTCTGTGCATTCATTTTCACTTAGTCTATGTTATTAAAGTTCAAAAAGCAGGTGCATCAAACACGGACTGTGAAAGAGCAAAGCTAAAAGGCTTTTCCATTTGGGGACTGGAAAGAAGAATCTGAACGACGTCTCCAAACAATCCATAACTTACCAGTTTGGCGTCTGAGGACTGAAACTGAGCAGACACTGGACGCTACAAAAGACAGAAAAATGGAATAAAGCCTTATCTTCTCCTAACATACTGAGGCTTTCCAACTCTCGTGTCTATGATCTCACCAAAGAAGATGATCTCCAAGCAGAAACTAAAGCAAGAGCCCTCTTCTTTGTGCTTTTAAGACTAGAGCATTTATTATGTTTCACATCATTTTTTCCTATGGTATACCTATTCCAGTTTCAACTTCTCAGCAGGAGCACACAAACCTACTGCCACATCCTGAAGTTAGCTACTCCACTTGATGAATTTGTTCCACAGAATACACAGAACTAACCTAGAGTTTCTTTACCTTTTAAATAAAAGTGTCCTGTAGACCACTTATGGATGAAGTCATGCCACCTACTAGTTAGCAAAACAAATGGTGGACAGATTCTCTATGACTTGCAGAGTGGCCATTAAAAGCTGAGAGGCAGGCTAAGAAAAGGGGTCAATTCATTCAAGATTGACGTACAGCTACCTGTAGAAACTCTGTGAAAGCTGCACAGAAACATTCACAATCCTTTACACACAATCCTGTGGCTCCTACCACAGGAAACAATCTGCAAAGGATTGTGATTTCCTATATTCAGTTTTACTTGTACACCTCGGGTAATCCTCTTTTTCTTATTCAAAATTAAAAAAAAAAAAAAAAAAAAACCTTTTGACCTGTGATGATGTACTGATCAAGAACAATCCTGTCACCTGGTTTTCCTTCTAATCCAAGATATTAATACCCCTTAAAATCCAGTATACCCTGTACCATGTTGCAGCCATAATACTAACAGGGGACAATCCTAGAGCAGGTGGTCACAGATCGGCAGCCCCACAGACTGTCTCTAGCTCAAAGACATGTTATGTTTGGTCTACAAAGTATTGTTTCTTCAATTGGACCAGTTGGTGATATTTTAAAATAAGATTTCTGATTTCTCTTGACAGTAGGAAGGTCTGAGAACACGTGGCCTACACTCATGCATGGCAATGATCAGTTAGAGCACATCAGCAAAGCAGCTGCCCCTTTTTATATGGAGCACAGGTTCCCATCTGGCACAGCCACTTCTCTCTTAGCTGTACCATACCCAGCCCTCTTACTCATTTACATCATCTGCCTGCAGCCTCTATAGGCATTTGAGCTTGCAGACCCTTTCCTGTTCTGAGGAAAGGTTAGAAGTATAACTGCATAAGTAAGAGTGATGAGCTTGGCAAACAGAAATAGCACTACTTGAAATGAGACCAGAAAGCAAAAAGAAAAAAGGAAAATGAGTGGAGGCAGGAGGAGGACAAGTGGAGGAGGAATAAATGGAGGGTACAAGAAAGGGAAAGGGGAGGGAGAGTGGGGAAGGAGCAGCTATTTTTGCCTTCAAAGAGCTTACGGTCTAGCAGAGGAGCACAGAAAACTGAAAAGCAACAAATCAATGACTGTCAAAACCGTGCACTAGAGAACAAGTAAATGATATTGAAATAAAAAATAAAGGTCATGACAGAGTGGGATGGATTTAATAAGAAATAATCTCCAAACTTCTGAGCAGGCAAGGTCATCAATCCAGATGGGAAGAGAGGAGGAAGGTGGACCTTTGAGATAAGAAGAAACATTAAAGGCAAAGAACACAAGTCGCAACTAGCCAGGTCTAGAGACACAGGGACAGATTTGATGATGGAATAAGCAGGCAGAACAAGGAGTCAATTGGTCTAACTGGAACACAAATGCAGACAACACAAAGAGCAGTGCAGCATTTGATCAACTGACGTTTTAGACACATATAGGGTTCTGCAGGCATTTATCTCATTGAACCTCAATTAACACCTCATGGTCACTGAGCACTTGCAGAGAAGATAACTATTTCAATGGAGCATCTTCTTTACAAAGCTGGTCTGAAGAACCAAAACAATGTGGCAGAATAATGACTAGGAATTTAGAGGCTCCCTCCCTGTGCCTTGTTTATGAGCATATCAATTTGAGGAAAAAAGCAGATGATTCTTGAAAAAGAAAAAAGGACAGATAGTGAAAAAAGAAGGCAAAAGAAAACACAAACAAAAAGCAGAAAGTTGGTCAAAAAGCACTGAAAGCATATGCTATTAGCTAGAGCTGAATATAACTGCCTCCTGCCTAGAATGATCCCCAAACTCTCCTGCTCTAAGTGATGTCATATCCATAGTGCTTCAACTCACTCACTTACTCACTCAGCTACCACTTTTCTAATAAGCCTCCCTTGGGCTCCCTGCTGCTCAATTTGCTTACCTGAGGTTTCTGGAAAGGGTTTCGCCTGGAAGACTCAAAGGTGGGATAAATTGGCCGGGTTGATGCCCTCTGGACAGGATCCTGGCACACAAATCCTGAATGGGGAATGGCAAACATTAAAACCTGCCATTTTCTAAGAAATTAGCAGGTTTAGCTGTATCTTTTCTTTAGATATACAAACTCAGTTTTACAGTCATAAATATCACAGAAATCCATCCTCACAAGGGTTAGGCATGGCTGTCTCAGACACACACTCCACTTGAACTTCAAACCACCAAAACTGGACAGCCTAAGAATGGAAAATACACAGATAAATCAAGCTTCCTTTTTGAGGAGTTGATTCTGATTGAAAAAGAGATGCAGATTTTTGGTGAACTTCGGGGTAAAAATGCAAACCACCCTTTAAAAATACACAGCTGTTTATAAAAAACAAATTATTTTAAAGTGGCCTCTCTGCAGGTAACTGGAAAATACTGTTGTTTTTACTGGGAGAATACAAAGACAAATGAGGGGTCCTATCCTAAGATCTACTTCTGGAACAGTTGAAGGCAGTCTCTTGGCACCGTTCAAAGGGGGCTTCTTAGATTAACAATAGTTTAAGAAATTAGGTGTGGGCTTACTTCACTTACTTCCTAAAAAGAAAAAGACTCCCATCCAGGGAGGCAAGTGTAGCTAAGTTTTACAGCATTTGCTGGTACACCAAGTACTGACTCATTTCAAATATATTTTGTCATGCCTTTTTAGAGTACTTAGAAAACGACAACAAACCCTCAATATATCCACCTCACTGCACATCTCCATTTCAAAGTTTTGGCTTAGCTACTCAAAAAGGGATTTCTTCCTTGGGTCACCCAAGGAATTATAACTACTACGGGAGAGACCATGTTGACACACCAGCAGAGATCACCCAGCGGAAACATAGCCAGTTTCCTTTGTAACAAAGCTTCTTCAGCCAGTTGCACTCTCCCCAGCTCGGAGAAAAAAGAGACTTTCTCCAGACCTTTGCTCTTCCTCAGCTCATAATTCCTGTGCCCCAGGAATTAGGTCTCAGCTCTAGTTGTGGTTCAGCCTCAGGACAGGATGGAGCCAGGGGGAGTAGAAACATATAAACACTTGCCTGAAAATTAATTTTTTAGTACAAAACATTCAGCATGGCTTAGGAACTGCCAGTTGGCAACACCTAGAGAGCCTGACAAAATGGATGCTCTGGTTAAGTTTTATGTGAGTCTTCAGAAAACACTACTACTCACCTACAACAGTGAACATATCTGAAATCATACTGGCTTTAATCTTTAGGTCCAGAGGTGCATCACTAATAGAACAAAGAAAGAAAGGCCAATCGATGATGTTATAGATTAACAGAACAGCTGCCCTTAATGGGCCTCAATATAGCAGTGCTTCCAAATGTCAAGGAGAAGCAACACATAAAGCACATCAAATCCATGGAAAAAGAAAAAGAAAATCTGGGCAAAAATACTAGAAATAAAAGCCCACTGTTAAACCCATCCTCTGTAGGGCAGTCCCAGCACCAAAGATGATCCCATGACATGCAATCTTTTTATTCCAGAAGGTCTTGTGCAATTCAAACTGTGCACAAGTCAAGAATACTGTTTCATTATCATTGTGGATTTTAGAGGTTTAGACTTTTAATATGCTCTTTTATGAGTGTGTCCATCATTCAAATTACTTTTTACTGCTACAATTGTCAAATCACATTCACACGCAAGAGAAGAAACTCTGGTCACCTTTTACTTTTTTTTAAGGCTACATTTTCTGTTCTAAATCAATCTTCTTAAGCTTTTAGGCTTGGAAATGAGGGCAAAATAAAAAAATACAAGTTATACCAAAATATCACCAGATGATGCAGAAGGAGCCACATGGAAACAGAAATATGAACTGAAAGTTGGAAGCCTCCCTGTGGCAATGCTGCCATGTTGGCTTTGGTCTTGAGGTGTTCCTCCATGAACCAGATTACTCTGGCTGCTGAACCAACGCATCATTCTGGGGATCTCTAACTTCGTATGATGCACCTGCCTGGGCAATCTACAAAGAACTGACTTAAAAGAGTAGCCCAACATCTGAAGCATCTCTGATATCCAGCTCTATACCTTACTATGGGGGTTAAGCCAAACTCCCACCCCACAAAGTAGCGAATCGGTCTTTATTTGATAACTTGGCATTTTGCCAAAATTTTTCATCTTTAAAAATGCAGCTGCTGGGTGGTCTCTAGCATAAATCTCCAGGATTCTCTAGCTGTTTAGAGAAGTATATGGGTAATAGAAACTCTGACTACAGCTGCAGATATAAGCACAGTCTTCTCTGGTATTGAAAAATAGGTTTCTTTCCCTCTAAACAACAGATAGGTTAAAAAAAATGTTTTTAAGATTGTTTGAAGTTTTTAAACTCTAATCTTAGATGGATACCAGAACATGGAAAGGGTAAAAGGACCAAATATTATATATACTACCCTAGGCCCACCTGTATACCTTTATAGTATATGTGGATTTGAGTCTGTATAAACCTTTAGTAATAAAGGAAATATAACACTTTATGTATTTCTTTAGCCTTAGTAGAACATCTACAAAGTTAGGAGAGAAAGAGAACTAGAAATAAAAATGAACACAAGAAGTGTCCCTTAGAAGCTCAAGAAAACAGTTATCGTAGATCACAAATTGACTAGAAAGATAGGGATTCATGGTTGTCATCTAGACTTTAATCACATGTCACAAATCCCTCAAATTTGGAAATTCTAGTCATTTCTATCTAATAACTAGGGTAAAAAAAAAATAATGCCAAGTGAAATGTCTATTTAAAAAAGTTTTTTACTGCTACTCATTGAAAGTTTGTCCTTTTCTAGTTGATAGGACAGACTACTTACCAGGCCAAAGAAGGGGAGAGATTTACTTCCAACAACCATGGCTTCAGAGTAGAATCTATGAGCACATCAAAGCCATAGAGTTCTAGAAATACAACATAACACAATACACAAGATCATTTTCTATGTCACAGCTGAACAAAAATCTGGAAGACTGAATCCAATCAACCCCCAAAAGAGGCCTAAAAATTTGGTGAGTATAAGTAATGAGTGGAAGTAGTAGCAGAGAACCTTTCAAGTTCAAGAGAAATTAATCAACCTCTAGAAATAACAACAATGTTTTAAAATTCCACTGTTTTTATCATCCATTCTATTGACATTCCTGAGTTTTACACAGAAAGTGACCTGACCTCTAAAGTTATATGCTTATGGAAAAAAAGAAAAAGGTTAGGAATGGGAATCAGCATACACCATATTCTGAAAACAGAAAAATCTACTGAAGGAATTTCCCTGGGGTCCTTCTATTGCATTTTCTTAAGATCTTGCTTTTGCAGCCTAGGTCAAGAATATATCGAAGAATAAATTATATTTATTCTTCTTCTTTCCTATGGTTTCAATTTCCCTTTGAAGACAGATAATAAAATACAATGGCCCAATATAGAAAGAAGAGAAGGGTGGGAGCCCATGGCAGACACAAGCCATCCTGCACCACTAATATCATTGAAAAAGGGGGGGGAAATTACATACATACATACATACATGAAAAAGAAAAAGAAAAAGAAAGAAAGAGAAAGAGAAAGAGAAAGAGAAAGAGAAAGAGAAAGAGAAAGAAAGAAAAAGAAAAAGAAAAAGAAAAAGAAAAAGAAAAAGAAAAAGAAAAAGAAAAAGAAAAAGAAAAAGAAAAAGAAAAAGGGAGGGAGCCAGAGACCAAATTTTCATGGTTTCTGGATTCTTTACTGATTCTCTTCCCTAACACCTCAACTGTTGCAGAGAGCAAAGTAAGAACCATGGGCAAGCTTTTCTCCAAGGATGCAGGAATAATAGGACACTAACTTTGGAACCTCAGCTGACAACCTTTACTCTTATTATTGATGAGACCCTCTCCACTGTCCTCTTTGGTCTACACAGATCGAATACACCTGACTTTCAGAAATCCCACTCATTCTCAAACTTCCCACTCTGTATCTCTCAAATAAACTCTCTATATCTTCTTTCCACGAGAAAAGATGGGCTTCCTTACAGTTCAACCAGAGATTACAGGTCACAGCTCACACCTACAGAACACAACCAGGTGTCTTCCAGAAGCTCATTTTAAAATAAATATCATTACTTCAAGAAGGATTCTTCCCTTTCTCAATCCTCTCAAAAACACAGAAAAATAAATGCAAGTTTCTAAAAAGATGCCAAAGACTGTCTTTTGAACAGAAAATCTGATAAGGGACCAAGAATCCTACAAGGGGAATCCAGAAACCTGGATCTTTCTCAAGACTCTACTATTTATTCACTGTAGAACTTAGGGAAGTCGTTTCTCTCTTACATTTCTTTAGCATCCTTTCATTTCCTTTGTCCTCTCTATTAATCACCATCTGTCAATACCTCTGCTCAGTAACACTATATCCAAAATTCCTATTTATGTAACACTGATTAGAGGATCATATTCAAATCCTTCGCTCAAGAAAAGTTGTCATGAATAAATCTGCTTCCATGGTACTTATCTAGGATTCAATTTATTTGCAAAAATAATCACAAACTGACAGAGTCTGAGATGGGATTTACCTTCATGTCACTACACAAAAATCACTTATTAGCTGTCCTTTAAAATTTAAAGAAAAAGAAAGCTCCTTCACCTATCTCTTTTAGGTAACAAATTCATAACTTTTATGGCCAGTACATTCTTCTGAGTATTTTACCTAATCTTTAATCATCCCACAGAATATTCCCCTTTTAATCTGAAGGGAAAAAAAAGAACTTTTTTGACATAGCACTAAATATGGCATTTAAAAAGAAACACTTCATTGCAAAATCTACAAGTCCATGTTAACATTACACAAGCAAGAGCAGAGGATTCAACTGTCTCATAAAATGATAATATTATAAATAACAATAGTATGAGATACAGGGTAAGAATAATACCTGATGCACATATTGACCAGATTTGCAGAATCAACTACAAATGAAGACAAACTGAAATCAGAATGACAACTAATGAGCCCCATTATTTAAACACCTTGCATTAAACAGTGAACACACTTACTTAACTGTTTCCCAAATTAAGAGGCAAATTCTTAGTTGAAATCTTAGTTGAAAGGCTGAGAACTAACATTCTGGGAAGAAAAGAAAATCCAAAGAGAGAAACACCCTTTAACCCTTTACAGTGCCAAATAAATTTTTACTCAAGTGAATGAAATCCATCTCAAAATCAGTTTGGGATCTAACCACACCTGTACACGCACAAGGCTTGGATCTACTACTATTTAAAAGTGGAGTTAGTTTGTGATACAAAGCCCAGCTCACCTAAGAGGCTGGAGCTGGAGGGAGAATGGGGAGGCAACAGTAAATGGTATGAAAAAATAGCATTTGTGTCAGGTTTATCTCTTAAAATAATCAACTTGGCTTAAGAAAAATAATTTGCATCCTTAGCAGGCTACAAAAGTCCTCTTTTAATTTATGACTGGTCTTTTCCATGAACACTAAAGATTTTAAAAGGTAAGAAGTGGGTTGTACTGACAATATTAAGATTCACCTTTAATATTGCATGTTTCGGCAGCAGTGTCTAGAATTTCAAAAATTCAGTATCCAGGATGAGATACATCAGTGTTCCTGTCATTAAAGGGTACAGGCAAGCTAGGGTTTTCCCATTCTTTGTTCCTCTGTGTTGTCCTCATCGTGATAGAAGAGCAAGTATTTCCAAAGAACTATTGCTACCACTTTGTTCAACAAGGTGTTTCCTTAGGAAAAGTTTCTTTCTTGAGATGTATTTCTTTCAGCCCCCAGCCAAATCAAAATGAACATGAAAATTATGCTAGTGACTATTAAGGAGAAGCCTGACTCTACCTCTACTTTACATTAGTGCCCTTATCTCCCTAGTTCTTGAAAGCAGCCTCCTGAAAAAGCAATCTACACTTAAATGCCTTAACCTTCTGAATGTCTATTCATTCCCCAACCTGGAAGAATTTACTTCTGGTCCCATTCTCAAAGTCAGTGACTGTTCTATGATCTCCAAAGACCACCTTACTGCCAAGCCCAAACATCTGAAACTGTTGACCACCCCTTACTTATTGGAACTTTCTTCTCCCTTGGTTCCAGGACACTGTTCTCTTCTGATTCTCCTCCTCCTTTCAATCCTTCTCTTCTGCCCAGCTATTCACTGGTAGGTTTGCTCAGGGTGGCATCCTCAGGGCTCTTTCCTTCTCAAATTCTACTTCTCTTCTTGGGTGATCTCATGTATTCTCAAGGCTGCAATTAATATTATGATGATGACATTCAAATCTCTATCTTTAGTCAAGTTGTCTCCTGGACACCAAATCCATAACTCCACATGCCTTCTAGACAACTTCACTAGGATATCCCATGAGTACTCAACACTCAACAAAACATAAGTTGTTATCTTTCCCCCAAACCTGTTTGGCTTCCCATTATTCTTCATCTTGGAAAACAATAACCCCATCTGCCAGTCTTCAAAGCTAGAAACACTCTCTTCATCACCTCCCAAATACTGCACATTACCACAACTCTATTTCTCTTTAATGCAGTCTTCTATATTCCCTTTTGAGATATAATTTATATATAATGAAAGGGAAAAAGCTAAGGGTAAAACAGGATGAGGCTTGATAATTGGATACATCCATGTAATACACACTCGTATCAACCCACAGAAAACATTTCCATTACCCCCAGAAAGATCCCTTGTGCCTCTTCCTGGTAAATACCCTTCCTCCCCTCATCACACCTCCAGACAATCACTATTCTTATTTTTTTCACCACAGATTCATTTTGTCCATTCTAGAATGTCATATAAATGGGAGCATATAGTATATACTCTTTGGAGTCTGGCTTCTTTCATTTAGCATTTTTGAGGTTCATCCACCTATCACTATTTTTTTATTTTAAAACAAGTTTATTAAGATAATGAAATTATTGTATAATTTACATACAACAAAATTCACCCTTTTAAAATGTAGTTAGATGAGTTTGGCCAAATGAATATACTTGTTTAACCATCTCAATTAAGATATAGAATAATTCTATCACAGACACTTGCCAAGACCCTTTAGAGTCAATTCTCACTCCCCATCCCACCAGCAACCATTCATCTGATTACTGCCTTTTACAGAAAATCAAGTAAATGAAATCATACAGCATTAGCCTTTGAGAGTGGCTTCTTTCACTTCGCATTGTGCTTTTGAGATTTATCTATGATACTGTGTTTCAATAATGTAGTTCAATCCTTGTATTGCTGTATAGTATTCCACTTTATGGATATGCCATAACTTGTTCATCCATTCAACAGTTCATGGACGTCTGGGTTGCTACCAATTTTTGGTGATTATGAGTAAAGCTGCTATAAACCTTCACATACAGTTATTTGTGGGAACATATATTACTTTTCTTAGGTAAATACCTACAAGTGGAATTGCTAGATCACGTGGCTGTCTATTTTATTGCTGCATAGTTCTTCCCTCCTCATTCCTTTCCATAGGACTAGTCTCTCCCCACCCACTGCAGTCCATTCTCCACATGGTCATCAGAATTTCTAAGACATAAATAGTCAGATAGAGACAGGCTGTGAACAGGCCCAACAACAGATACTTGATGTAGGTTGGCTCCTGCAGGACTTTAAATTAGTCACTTCTAGTCATGTTGTATAGTATTTCCTTATTGTAACTCTGTCCTACCAAGCTTTGGGTCAAATTATGATAAAAATGAATGAAAATAATCTTACTGCTCTCTTGCTCAAATAAAGCTCCAGTGGCTGTCTGTTATCTATAGGATTAAATTTAAACATGTCAATCCTCTATAATCATGCCGCAATCTGCTTATATCATCTCATCTCCTGCCACTCCATCCTATCAGGCTCTGTGTATCTAGTCACACTGAGCTTCTCACTTCAAAAAATGCCATATTTTGTCTGTACCCTGTGCTGTGCACATCATATTCCCTCTGTCAGAAATGGCTCTCCCCAGCTTCCCCTAGGCATAGCTGGTAGCTCCTGTATATTCCAAGAGTACCTGAGTCACTCTATACTACTACCTGTACTGTCACTTTTCATTTCATATCTGCTCCTCCCCACCACTTGAGGGGAGGGCCATGTCTCTTTTTTTTTTTTTTTTTTAAGATTTATTTATTTATTCAGAGAGAGAGAGAGGCAGAGACACAGGCAGAGGGAGAAGCAGGCTCCATGCAGGAAGCCTTACACGGGACTCGATCCAGGTCTCCAGGATCAACACCCTAGGCCGCAGGCGGCGCTAAACCGCTGCGCCACCAGGGCTGCCCCCAGGTCTCTTTCATCATCACCCTGCAAGCAGCCTGCACCATAAAAAACCCATAGGAAGCAATCAAGAAACACTAAAGAAAGAAGAAGGAAAGAGAAGAAAAAAAAGAAAAAAATTAAGTGAAAAATACCATATAATTTTTATAAAAGACAAAGTAATTTATGGCTACTCTCCCAAAATAACCCTGAGACAAGACTTGGAATATTCATAATAAAGCTAGCAACCATAAAGATAATAAGAGACATTTTTATTAAGGTTATTACATATTGGGGCACCTGGGTGGCTCAGTCGGTTAAGCATCTGCCTTCAGCTCAGGTCATGATCTCAGGGACCTGGGATGGAGCCCCAGGTTGGGCTCCCTGCTCAACAAAGAGTCTGCTTCTTCCTCTCCCTCTACCCCTCCCCTCCACTAGTGTTTTCTCTTTCTCTCTCTCTCTCTCTCAAATAAATCTTTAAAAAAAATTTTTTTTGCATATTAAGATACATTAAGAAAAAACTTGCTAAGAGGTGGCCTAGGAAGGGAGGGGAAAAAGATTTGAAAGGGAAAATGATAACACATCCAAGGTCTAACAGATTACTAAACATATCATACCACTAATTGTAGAATCAATCCACTAACCCTCCCCAGAAACAAAGCCCCAGCTGCAGCTGTAATCCTGAGGCACTGGATGGAAAGTGCTGACATTAGCCAGTCTGCACTGTCAGTCAAATGATATTGTATAAAGGAAATTCTTTTTACCTTGGCTTTGGATTTGAGTTGAAAACCTAAGGAGGAAGTCTTTATCTGGGGTCCAGAAGGAGAAGATAGAAAAAAGCAGATCAGGATCCCACAGGAAAATGAACTAAATAAAAGAAAAAGCCCAGAAAAAAGAAAAAAAGAAAAAAAAAAAGAAAAAGAAAAAGCCCAGAGCCAATTTGTTAACTAGTCCAATAAATCAATATGGTATCTGGCTACCACATGTAAAGGTAGACTTGAAAGGAGTATCTAGGACTTGGTACTGTTGATTAGAGCCAAAAGAGTGCCTTTTTCAGGCCTGATCTGCTAAAGAGAATGATACCATTTTTCCTGAGATCTAGTTATAGGAGAGCAGGAGGAGAATCCAGGATATGGAGCATACCAAAAGTGTTCAGACTCATCAGAATTTGTCTTTATATGAGTGGAGAAAGAGCTACAGAGATCTGGTTCCCAAACTTGGCTTTGCCATTTGTTAACTTCATGACCTAGGACAAATTATTTAACCTTTCCAAATCCTTTCTTCTAGCTATAAAATATGGGTAATAAATACCAACAAAACTCTTAAGAGGGCTAAAGGGAATAACCAATGAAAAGCACTTGACAAACAGTAGGTATTTCCTCCCAAGCCCCTTCTACAGTAAATTTCCCTTCCCACCTGAATAAGAGCATAGGATAAAGCAGAAAGGAGATTCTCTTGAAAAGTGAACTGTTTAAAAAAAGGAACAAAGCGAACTGCTTGTTGACTTTCATTATGATTTTGTCAGTGGTGGTCAAGTAGTTTACACAGTTGGGGAATGTATGCTGCCCACTTTCGTTCCTTCAACAAGTATTTATGGACACCCACCCTTTGCAGATGTCAGCTTACCCTATGAAATGGTCTAGAACAAGAGCAATGGAAGGCCAAACTAGCATTCATTCACCAAAGAAAGGTGTACTGAGCATGGATTGTCCTGAGCAAAGACATCACTGGTCTTTGACCTACACAAAGCCAGCCTCTGTGGCATGACAGCTGGCTCAGAAGATCCCAGGCTGGAGAGGACCAGGATCATAGCCTGTTATTTCAGCCATCTTCACACACATAGATAAAACTGCTGTCAGTAGCAGTATCTGTAAGGGATAGCTAACATCCTGTTGCTCTTGGCTATTTTTCCTCAACTGGTCAAAAAAGCCATTCTCATTGCCAGTTATGTAACAGTGCCAATGTCCCAAGCATACTTAAAGGGCTGCTGTTTACACATATATTTCACATGGTACCATATTTTTACAGTCTTGAAGGTAGTAAAAATTAGACTGCCGGAAATCTATTTTATTGGGAGAGACATTAAAAACCCTATAAATCAAAAGTGCAATGCTCAAGATGACCGGACTGCCAATCACCTTGTGGGCCCCTGCCCTCCAGGCCAGGTGTCCTTCATGCGGGCTCTTCCACTGTTAAGCTCTGGAAACTCAGGAAGGGTCTTAGTTTCTCAGGCCTCAAGTTTTATATGGACTAATTATTCTCTGGGGTCCTTTTCAGATTTATAAATCTATGAGAAGGCATTACATGGCTAAGTTTCAGATGGTCTGTGAAGATTTCTAAGTCTACATTTAAATGCCAATAATACAGTGCAGGTCTATGTATGTATCATCCCATGTAAAATTCCAGCTTGAGAAGAACAACATTTATAATGAGACCTTGCGCATAGCAGGGACTGAAAATAAGTTAAATGCATAGATAAACAAATGAATGGGAATACTGGAAGTATCAAAAAGCATAATTGGGGACTTCAGGTGGTAGAATGGGAAAGAAATCATAAAGACAGAAACATCTAGATAGTAATGGAATGCTCCTGGCCAACATCCATAATATGTAAGGGTGAAAATACAACCAAAAGAATATAGTGAACCTCATCACTAGACTACTGACTTCCACCATAAGCACCAATGTTCTGTGCAAGCCAAATTCTTCTGGGAAGCTCTTGATTCCTGTTTACTCTAAAACAAATAAGAAACAAAGAAAGAGAGAAAGAAAGAAAAAACAAACCCAGTTTATTCCTTGTAACTAAACCCCAGGGGAAGTTAGCAGGAGTCAGTGGGAGCCAGAGAGACTCACACAAATAGACACACGTATACAAAATCATATCTGGGGGGGGGGAGGTTAACGAAGCACACAAAATCCCAGGGCTGACAGGAAGTGAATGAGAACCACAAAAGCCAAGAAGACAGTCAACAACTTAAAAAACTCCAGATGCACTCACTTTATTAAAACTGAAGAAAAGCAGGGAGGGGGAAAGGGGACCCGTGGATGATGAAATAGACTTAGGGATATTTCACTGAGTCAGAGAAAGTCACTGCTTATTTCATGTCAGAATCTCTACTGCCGTTAAGTTCCAGAAATTCTCAAGCTTCCAAAAGGCAATCAGGTAATAAAACAAATAGAAAAGGAAACCTTCAGTACAGCTTATGATTATTTCTACAACAAAGATTTTTACGCCAAGAAATTTACTCTCGTATAAGAGCCAAGGAGATGTGGAAAAGAAACTTTCGTTTTTTAATCTTAGTAAGATTTCTGAAGTTGAAGAGATGTTCTATGCACTCCTTCCTCAAACACTTTACAGTAATGCTAAGAGCTCTAGGCCCTTACCAAACCAGACCTATCGAGAAGCCTACTACCAGGCCACCAAAAGGCAATTAAAGCAAGTACCAACAAATTCATTCACCAAACATTTCTTAAACATCCTCTAAGAACAAAAACAATGCTACTGAGCACAAGAGCAGCAGAAACTAGGGAGACACTAGTATTGTCTGCAAGATTCTAGTCCAATGGGGGGAGGCCAGACATATAAATGGGTACCAGATGACAACCAGGTATCACTGCAGATTATAAGTGGAAAACTGGGGGCTGAGAGGGCTCTCTATGACTAGAATACTTAGGAAAAAATGCACCAAAGAACTGATACTTGACTTCATCTTGAAAAGATGTTGGTAATCTATTAAGTAAAGCAACATGAGAAAAATGTCAGACGCAGGATAAAGCAAGTGCAGAGGGAGAGGGAGAGGGAAGGATCTGGCAGGTCCAGGGAGATGGTGAAAGGTTTGGTTTGCCAAAAAGAGGGTGAGGGGGAAGGGGAGACACAGTGGTTGCTGAGAATTGAGAAGATAAGTTCAGAGACTACTGGGGAAGTACATGTGTAAAGAAAACATCACAATATGATGGGAGAAGAGCATAATGGAACAAGTACGAACAACATGAGAAAGGAGACACAACAGGGTACTTTGTTAAGAGTTCCTAGGAAAGGTAATGTCAAGCTGATTTTCAGAATATGAACAGAGTGCGCCATGCAGACAGGACAGCAGAATTTATACTGAGGCACAAAGGCATGGAGTGCTCAATGGTATAGTTGGATTATAAGCTATAAGAGGAAATTCTAGACATTTCTAGAAAATAGGGTCAGGTCCTTAGAAGTCTTGAAGTCCTACCAAGTTTCTATTTACTAGTTAAGCCTAAGGAGCCATGTAAGGGTTTCACAAGACATGAACATATCTGCATTTAGAAAAGATGTCACAATCTCTTCCTTTATTACATCAGGTCCTGGTTTATCTATACTCTTCTATTCAGAGTCTTAACACCCACTTTGTTTAGTGCCCCTCAAGTATAGACTGTTATGATAATCCATGAAAGAGACCAAGAATTATTAATTCTAGCTATAAAAATAACAAAGATATAATTTCTATTGAGTACGAATTACAGATCAGACATTGGGCCAAGTGCTCTGCACACATCATCTCATTTGATCGTCATGGTGCCCTTCATTACTGCCATTTTAAAGTTGAGGAAACAGGATTGGAGGAACTTGATGAAAATGAGAAAACTAGTAAGGGGTGCGAAAGGCTTTTAAACTAACTCCATCAGGCTCTAAAGCCCATGTTCTTTATTTTATTCTTACCCTGCCTCCCGAGCAAGCCATGCCTCCTATGTCCTTACTTACTGTATTACTTGAACTATCCCCCCAACAACGACCCTACTGTGTTTTACTAACAAAGCCTAACACCTGTTGAAAGCCTAGTGAATACAGATACTGACATTGGCAATCACTACAGAGCCCACATCCACACAGAAATCACACATGTGCAGGAGCCCTCAGTGCCAGTCACAGCTAGTGGCTCAGCAGGCAACAGGCTTCCTGATCCAAGAGCTCTAAACTGTTTCTCACTCCTTCTCTGTGCAGTTGGGGAGTTATGGGTGGGAGAAAAGGGGAGGGAAGGTGGAAGAGGAGGAGAAGAAGGGGTGGGGGGAAGAAACCCACTAGAAAAAAGACTAAAACAAAA
Organism: Vulpes vulpes; assembly: GCF_048418805.1. Taxonomy (NCBI): domain Eukaryota; kingdom Metazoa; phylum Chordata; class Mammalia; order Carnivora; family Canidae; genus Vulpes; species Vulpes vulpes. The sequence continues at coordinate 109,201,817 of NC_132785.1, read as the reverse complement.
AGGAGGAGTCATTGGAAACTGGAAGAAAGCACATACTGGTACCAGCCAGAGCTTCTTGGAATGGTTCCCAGTCTGGCTGCCAAAGAGCTCTGGAATATATTTGTTAGAGCTGGATTCCTGTACAGTCCATTGCAGGCTTTTTCTGATTGCACTCTGACAAAGAGACCCATACTTTAGTTCCAATCCCTGCTTCCCACACAGAAAGCTAGTGAGTCCTCAGGGGACCTCCAAGTAAGCTCACCACTGGCCTCTTAGCAGGACCTTCATGTGCTTTGTGGGCCTAGAAAGAAAAGCCCACCACACACCTCTTACTCCTGTAGAATCACTAAGCCTCTCTACCCCAGAAGCCCATCCCAACTTCCCAAGCCCCTTTCATACAACATATTAAGCTTCTGGAGTCTCCTTACCAAAACAACTGCTGCGGTGAGGAACAAAGGTTTTACAGGCTGTAGCAATTGCTAGTTCAGCAGAGATTATAGTCTTAATAATCAAGTCTTCCACATGGGCCATCAATGCTACAAAAAAAAAAAAAAAAAGAAGAAGAAGAAGAAGAAGAAGAGGAGGAAGAAGCAGCAGCAGCAAAGAAGAAGGAAGAAACACTATAATGCATGGAATAGAAAGACTGGATTCCAAAACACGGTGAGATTCTAAAAGCACATGTGCTCATTCCAAAAAGTCTCTAGGTGGCGGTCATGCAAATAGGTACACTCAAGGAGAAGGCGTATCTATGCCTAAGTTGACACAGTCCAGAATGTAGGTACTGGGGGCTGTACTCAGGTGGCCTGCTATGACAAAAGATAGACATGGAATGGAAAAGAAGCCTGACTCCCCCCTTCTCAGCCTTCTCCTATCACCTTCCCTTTGTGGACTGAGCTGAGCCTTTGGCGCACTTCCCATTTTGCTCAAGGCTCAACAACAGTGTCCATTTTGATGCCAAGCCCTTTACTCATACTTGACACTGCTCATTCTCCGATTCAGAAACATGAATGAGAGATTAACTTGGAAAAATTTGCACTCAGGGCCAATATGGAGAAAGTATTTCAGTTTGTAGTTCAGCACTCAAGAAGGATTAATCCACTAAAGGCTAAAGGAAAAAGTTGTGCCTTCCAAACTAAAAACAAGTAAAGCGATTTTAAGGCTCATGGAAAGCATGTTCTCCATCTTGGACAGGGTAGAAAAACTTGACACCACCACCAATGACCCCATCAGATGTCTCAGCGATACCATCAGAACTAGAGGCAGTGACTCATGCTGAAAGGCCAGGACAGGTTACACAGAGAAGAGAGGTCAAAACCAAAAAAGTCCTGGTACTCACCAGTCGTATCTCTGCCTTCTTGTTTCAGATACCTAAGCATGGCACTCATGCTCCATTTGTTCCCATAATCCTCCACTTCTGGATCATCACAGCTAAAACAAAGGAACGGATCATGGTCACACATGCAAATAGGCCTGGCTGTAGAAATCAGATTCTTTACAAACACTTGTCCTTTTAATCTTTAGGAAAACATCCACTTTGCTGACCTCCACTCAGCAACTTTTCTTGGTCCTTCTGTCATATATCCCTTTCTACCATTGAAATGAAGATGCATACCTAGCTTCCCTATGGAGGCAGGTAGGGGAGAAGGCATTTAAGCAAACAATTATGTATCATGAAAGAGTGGAAGAAATATGTGAAAGAATGTAAACAATTTAAGAGTGGTAATAATATCAATACAGTGAAATGTTCAGGGATACTAACTTAGTCTTTGGGGTACATTGCACAGGAGCCCACAAAACAACTTCTAATGCCATTTTCAGACCAGAATTGAGTCTGGGTGGGCTAGTGAGCTAACACAGCATAGCATTTTAATGAGCTAACCCAGCATGGAACTGCTTTAGCATCTGAAGCAACCTTCTCCTTTGTAGTAGCAGACACTGATTTTTTTTTTTTTTTTTTTTTTTTTGGATACTTTCTGAAGTATCACTGAAGGGAGAATGCATTAGAGCAACAGTCAAAGCAATGAAGTACCCCAATGCTAGAGCAGACTGGCAAACAGGGTACAATGCCATGACCATTGGAAGGGTCCTGCAATCTGAAACCCATGTTTTGCAGCTGCCCCCTCATTCTCACCCCACCATCCACCAGTTGCATGTCCACTCATCTTCCAGAGTGAAGGATATGGTATCTTCAACCATTCCAAACACTGGCCACAGGACACTCCATGAAATCTATATAGCTTTGGCAACTATGCCATCACTTCCAGATTCTTTTCTTTCTTTCCTTGGACCTTCTAGACACCTATTTTTAGTCTGAGTAGAAAGTAACTGTTTGGGTTTCTTTTTTATTTTTCCACTTTCTGGCAAAATTATCAGGATGAAAGAAAACAGAGCAGAAGGAATATTTCCACACAGCTGGGCTGGTACTCCCTTCCACTGAATCCTTTTCTGAGATGGCCTCATTTCTTTCTTCATTTAATTTATTCCTAACTTTTTTCTCTCAATCATACAAGTATTTACTTCAGAAAAATTTAGGCAATACATAAAAGCACAGAGACAAAAACAGAAGTCACCCGCCCATAATCCCATCCACATATTTAAGCAATGCTAACATTTTAGTATATACCCTTCTAGTTTCCATTTTCTCCCCCTCAGCAAACATAAACAGCTTTAGTTATCTTCTATATTCAAAAAAAGAAATTAAACTGAAAGTAGTGTCTGACAACCTGTTTTTTCCACCTGACGATGTACAGTCATGAAGATGCTTTTCTCTAATCTTGTATGCATGTCACTTATTACTTCTTAAGGTTAAGTTCCTAGAAATGGAAATGCTGGGTCAAAGGGTACCAATATTTTTAAAGCTTTTGATACATTTTGCCAAGTACTGAAATGATCTCATTTCTTGACTTCTAAAAAGTTCCATGTGCCTATTAAATTCCCACCCGTAAGTTAAGTGAGGAAAGACAGTGGAGACGTAATTTGGGAAGGCATATTTTGGTAAAGAAAGGTGATACTGTAACTCGGCAAGCAATGGAAAAGCAGGTAATTAAATGTGCTAAGTGACTGATGACTTCCCACAGGTAACATAGAGATAAATGTAGGACAACGAGCTGACTTTCCACAACCACAACAGCTGCACATGGAACTGACTTCTCTGGCTCCTGACTCAGATGTAGCTAGTACCTGACATAGTCTCCACTCTTCTTATTCACACTGTAGTTTGTCAGGTGCATGAACTGGTTCCGAATGTTCTTGGCCCCTTGATCATATCGCACAGTTGCAAACCTGATAGGATGTTAAGTTATAACACGTCAGGAACAGGTGTTCAAGGAAGTACAGGCTAGAACTCAGGATCAATGCGCTATTAATAAAAAGAAGGTGACATCATTAACAAGTAATGAGTGCTTAATAAGTACCCACTCTCGTGGTGTTTCATATATAATATTTAATCCATTCCTTAAAGTAAGCCTCTGAAGTAGGTAATAAACATTATGTCTCATTTTTAGAATAGATATAAAAACTAAAATGTAACCTAGAAAGATTAAATAACTTTTCCAAAATAATACTGTCTAGCAGAGTACAATACCCATTCTTGATAAAAACCCTCAACAAAGTAGGCTTTGGGGGAATATACCTCAACATAATAAAGGCCATACATGAAAAAAAAAAACACTAGTTTTTTCAACATCTTCAATGGGGAAAAGTTGTTTTTCTCCTAAGATCAGGAACAAAACAAAGATGTCCAATCTTATCACTTTTATTCAACACAGTACTGGAAGTTCTAGCTATAGCAATCGGACAACACAAAGAAATAAAAGGCATCCAAATCAGCAAGGAAGAAGTAAAATGTTCACTATTTGCAAATGAAATACTATATATATATATAGAAAGTCTGAAAGACTCCACACAAAACAATTCTTTTTTGTTTTTTGAACTGATAAACAAATTCAATAAAGCTGCAGGATACAAAATCAACATATAGAAATCTTGTTGCATTTCTATACACCAACAATGAAGCAGCAGAAAGAGAAATTAAGGAATCAATCCCATTTACAATTACACCAAAAACAATAAGATACCTAGGAATAAGCCTAACCAAAGAGCTGAAAGATCTGTACTCTGAAAACAATAGAATACTTATGCAAGAAATTGAAGAGGACACAAAGAAAGGGAAAGATATTCCAGGCTCATGGACTGGAAGAAAAATAGTTAAAATGTCTATACTACCCAAAACAATCTACACATTCAATGCATTCCCCAGCAAAGTATCAACAGCATTTTCACAGAGCTAGAACAAATAATCCTAAAATTTGTATGGAACCACTAAAGACCCAGAATAGCCAAAGCAATCTCGAAAAAGAAAAGGAAAGCTGGAAGCATCACAATTCCAGATTTCAAGTTATATTACAAAGCCATAGTAATCCAAACAGTATGGCACTGGCATAGAAAACAGACATGTAAAAAAAAAAAAAGGAAAGAAAACAGACATGTAAATGACAGAATAGAAAACTCAGAAATGGACCCACAACTATATGGTCAATTAATTTTTGACAAAGCAGGAAAGAATATCCAATGACAAAAAGACAGTCTCTTCAACAAATGGTGTTGGGAAAACTAGACAGCAACATGCAAAAGCATGAAACTGGACCACTTTCTTCCATCATACACAAAAATAAATTCCAAATGGATTAAAGACCTAAACGTGAGACTTGAAACTATAAAAATCATTCTAGAAGAGAACACAAGCAGTAACAACTTTGACACCAGCCATAGAAACTTCTTTCTACGTATGTCTCCTGAGGCAAGGGAAACAAAGCAAAAATAAACTGCTGGGACTACAACAAAATAAAAAGCTTCTACACAGTGAAGAGGGAAAAAAAGAGAGATATTAAGGAGTGCACTTGTTGCAATGTATGGAGGTGTTGAATCACTGCACTATAAATAACTGTATCTTAAGTAACTGGAATTTAAATAATAACTTAAAAAAAAAATTAGCACAGCCGGAATCAAAACCAAGGCTGTTGAACTCTAAAAACCATGCTCTTAATCACCACGTTGTTGCCCCATATATATATGGTTAATGTTGAAACAATTATTTCTCCCTAAATTATTTTTTCTCACTCTCAATATTGCCGTCTGCAAATCTGGCTGTTGTAATAATGCAATGCATTTCCATAAGTAATGTTAAGTTCAAAGAATGTATCTTTAATAAATTCATAAATATCCCCCCTCCCCATCACACCAACTCCACAACACACGTTCTTAACCACAAGATGCTGCTTCTCTTATAGAACCTTAGACCAATAGGAAGGGTGAAAAATGAAAATAGAGTGACCCATGCCTGGGAAATTATGTGTAGGATGCTATGAATGACAGGACATTAGCTGGTCAAGAAACACCTAGTAGGTGTCTACACAGTGCCTGGCACCGTAGCATTCTAAGGAAAACATTAAGCAAAAAGAAAAAATTGATGGCATAATGTTGTATAGATTTAACACTCATCTGTAGAAATACCGGAACTGATCTATAAAGTTCATTTTAAGAAACAATAATGGTATTATTAACAGCACACAAAGCTTAGGTCTGTAGAACAACATAAATATGAGCATAGCATAGGAGACTAATTCCTGAATTTGGAATGAAGGCAAAAGACAGAGGGATTAAATGTGGAGCCCACTAAAAACAGAGCAGCAATCTGATACCTTGGACTATTGTCAAAAGAAGACCAAAGTATAAAATATACGTGCCTCTGAAGGAAGTAACCAGGGAAAGAGAAAACTTTCCAGTGATGCTCAACATCAACAAAAGGACACTCGAGTCGAATGGTTATGGTAAATATCAACCCCTGTTTACATACCACTATAACCATATCACCCCTCACTAAAGTGGTTTTCCCAAGAGGCACATCCGAGCGTGTGAAAAAAAACCTGGAAGGCCACAAGTTTATTTTCATATGATTTACAAATTATTTACATATGCTTACTCAGACTATGAAGTCAACATGAATTTCCACCACATTAAAGGGCAGCATTTAAAAATTTTCCTCTTCTCTATTTCTTCTTACTCACCATCTCCACTTCCTAATTCCCTATTCTAGAAATATACGAAAGCCAAAGAAAAGTGAAAAACAACCCCCCAAAAAAAACAAAATTAAAATAAACAAACATGAGGAAAGGAAGAAGGATGTGGACAAAGATAAAATGTTGACCAGGCATGTATGGCTAAAGGAGAAGGGTTTGATGACCATTATGTCTGTGCGTGAGAAGGAGCTCTGATTTTTCAGAAACTTCCAGTAGCTATCACCTAACTTCTAACCATTTTACTCCATGGCGAGTAAACCTTACCTATGCATCTCATTCTTCCTTCTGTAGATGTTCTCCAATCAAGTGGGAGACTATTATTCTCTAAATTCCTATGATATGCAAAAAGGACCCATGCTTCCCCCACCTCCATCCCCCACCAGGGGCTGCCTGCCTCACCCAGACATTACCTCAGAGTGACATACCTCCTGCTATCCTCTTGCCTAAGAGAATAATGACTGAGAGGGACGAAAAGGTTCTGCTTCAGAGAAGGAGGGTTTTCATCTCTCCTTGATCCGAGGACCTGATCTAACTTGGTCGACAACAAGAAAAGATTGGCAAAAGCCTGGCGGTTGAGTAACCTGGTACTCCACAAATCTGTCATTTCTACACCCTTTTTTTCAATAGGACTGCATCTCTAACAAATAAGTTTTCTTTGTCCTAATCTTCCTTTTCACTGAAGAATTTACATTCTGAACTCCAAAAAAGACAAGATAATTAGTGTCACAGAGTGGGCTTCTAAAGAGTGTTAAGAAGCAGTAAGAACAACTAGAGAAAACAAAATAAAAACAAACAGGCTCAATGGAAAGTTACCAAAAGGGCCAAAAGCTACACTCTTTATTCTGCTTAGCCCAATGGGGAATGTAGAAGGCCATGGAAGTGTACATGCTCATCTTTCCTCCTAAGTCAGGAAGATACTATGGTTCTCACTAAAGTCCCTATTAAACAGATCATGTTCATCTCTGGTCATTGGTTCCCAATATTTCCTTCATATCATCTAGAACAGAGGTCCCATCAGCCTACTAATTAAGTTCTGATTAACCCACGAACTGCTTAAAAAAATCAAACGAAGCTTGAATGACTCGGCCAGCATTTAAAAATTAGATCTTCCCTCCTAGAGTCAGTCAGGGCTTATGTGAAGGAAGATGATGGACAGGATAGGAAGGCAGCCCACAGTCTGTACATATAGGTTATGTTATCCATGCAGTGTGGTGGCCCCACAGGGGTCAGAGTCCACACAAGGAGGGCATCTGAGGCAGATGGTGGCCAAGGAGGTCCAGAGATTGGCTACACACAAGGGAATTGAGTAAATAAATATGTTGAAGATAATGGGAGTCAAATTTCTCACTGTTGGAGAAGAGATAAAAAACAAGGAAAGGGAAAACCTAGAACAAACCCTGTAGTTGTGAAGGTGAGTTGGAGGTTTTGGTATAATTTCCTGCTTTTCAATATATGGAGACAGATATAAAAACAAATAGAGATGTCAATGTGTGTATGTGTACATGTACATATATACAAACACAGACTTCCTAGGTCTGTCCATTTCAAGGACCTGAAAGCAGAGATATCCCAGAGCAATTATCTGGCACTTAGATCTTGATTTCTAAATACTGCTCTCCATTAAAAGTAATCAATGTCCCTTGGAGAAAATGGTTGATTCCAGAGCTGGGGCAGAGAAAGAACGAGTAGAGACCAAAACATCTTGTGCTTGAAGGAAAGAGAGGACACAAAAGCCAGCTTACAGGGGCTCCCATTGGCCAAATCTGAGACAGTATGACATCAAAATAAATCCTGATAATAAAGGATTATAACCCATTAAATAAAATAAGAACGCTTGAGTCCCCACTGGTATAAATAAATAAATGAATAAATAAATGGGAAGAAGAGATAGCTCTTCCGTGGAGTAAAATAAAATGCCAAATAATAAAAGGAAAAGGAATAATGGAATTAGAAAATCATCATTTGGCAACTGCCATAGTAATAATTCAGGCAAGAAACATCAAGGGATAATAAAATCACTGAGCAAAAACTAGATGAGGAATGAGATTTTTATAGGGTCTCAAAATCTCCTCTGAAGATACTTATTAATGATAGAAGGGAAAAACAAAGCAATTTTACAGCAGAGAAATCGGATACCTATCACTTTAATCTGGCGGTCCAACACCAATAAATGGTTATTATGTGCCATCAGAGATAGTGCGACACAGCATCACTTCTGTGGTATTCTGGCCAAAAATACATAACCTGAGTCTACTCATAAAAAAAATATCAGATAACTCCAACTGAGAGACATTCTAAAAAAATGACTGGCCTATAATCTTCACAAATGCTAAGGTCCTAAAAGTCATGGGTAGACTGAGAACTGCTCCAGACCAAAAGGGACTAAAAAAACATGAAAACTAAATAAAACACATGATCCTGGATCAGATCCTTTTGTTATGGAGAACATTATTGGGACAAATGGCAAAATCTGAATGAGATCTCTACATGCAATGTAAAAGGTAACTACATGCAGTGTAAAAGGTAAGGTGCTATTTTTACAGCTTTTCTAGAAGTCTGAAATGGTTTCAAAATTCAAAGTCTAAAAAGCAGAAGAAAGTTTCTCAAAAAAAAAAATCTAGATTTTTGGGGCACTGGGTGGCTCAGACAGTTAATCGTCCAACTCTTGATTTTGGCACAGGTCATGATCTCAGGGCCATGAGATCAAACCTTGAGTCGGGCTCTGCTTGAGATGCTCTCTCCCTCTGGCCCTCCCCCTACTCATACTCGCTTGCTCTCTGTTAATGTCCTTGTGAGCTTTTAGATTTGTGACCTCTGATATAGACCTTCACATATCAAATTTCAGCCTGTTTAGGTCTGAAAGCTTCAATGCAAGTTCTTTATTAGCCACAACCTAAAAAGGGGTAATTCTCTACCAGCCACTCCGTTTGCAAATACTTATCCTAGCACATACTGAAATCTACATGATGAATTGAGTCTTGAACCTCCCTCTTAATGAAATCAAGATTTAGAAAAAGCTCTAATGACAGAATTTCATAGCCTTGACCTTTAAACAAAAAAAAAAAAAAAAAAAAGAGGAGGGGAGCCTCTATTTCCTCGCCAAATCTGAAACTGTGTACTGTTTTGCAGCCCACCAATGAATAGGGGTTTTTTTTAAAAATCACATTGAAACATGTAATATTGATTCTGACAATGATTAAGCAAAATGCACATTTCCTTTTTGCTTTCTAATGTTTCTCAATGAGAATGGAGCCATCGGTAACGATTTGTCTAAAACTCTGGAGTATCTGTGGAAAGGGGTCCCCGTTAGGCACATAGAAGGTACTTGGACAAGCATGAACTGAAATTGCACCTGAGTTGCTTGTCCCAGGAACTTCACCAGTGTGGAACCAAAATAAGAAGGAAAGCACAGACTTAGTGGAACCCTTTAAACTCTCTTCTTCCACTGAAAAACGATGCTGTTCTTCATAGATCCGGCACCATAGCCAGAGTCACAGATAATCTGGACACAGGGCAGTCAGCCCCTCCCCTCTGATAGTCCCATCATCTAACCAATCACTTCAGTCGAAACAAAGGGAAAGAGGAGGCCAGCCCAGAGGAGACCCTGGCTGCTGTACCTAAGTTATCTTTCAGCAGGTGTAGCCATTCAAAGCCAGAGAGGCCTGAAGGATGAAGAGACAGCACCTCAGGTGGCCTTGCCAGAAGCCACTGGGTTTCATCCTGGCCTGACCCAGAAAAATCTTATGGAAGAGAACAAGAGGCCCAAGAGTTCTCTGATCTGCTGTCAACCAGCCGCCGCCGGGAGACTGCCAACGCGCTGCAGTGACTAGGCAGCGGCCCGCAGAGCCGGCTGGGAGGGGATTACCAGCCTGATCCCCTGTCTCCCAGCCAGAAATGACTCAAACTTCACCAACAGCAAGGCCTGCCAGGGAGAGTGACAAAGAGCAGTGGAGAGGGTTTTCTTCCCCTTGTTTCTGTCTCTACAGCCCCCCACCCCCCTTGCTGCTGGGGCAGAGATTCTGGACAGTGTGCAGCCTGTGAGGTAATCTGAATTCCTTGGCAACCAACAAGTACCTGAATTCTTTCAAAACCGCAGGAATCCAGCAGAGAAAAGGTAAATATCCCTGCGGAGCCAGTGTTAATTAGCAAGGAAGGCTACTGAAGAAGGAACTGGGGGTGGGGAGGAAGGGAGAGGCATTGCAAAGGCTTTGGGGTCTTGTCTGAATTTCCACTGAATAATAAGGCTAAGACAGAAAACACAGCAGGTCCTGAGTGGGATCTTCTCAGTGTCCTCTCCTCCCGCCTTCCAGCATGGATCGGAGTCTCTGATTCCGTGGACGGACATCTTCACTCTCCCCAAGTTGCTAGTGCTACCTATCTTTGGGCAATTGACGACACATTTGGTTTTCAAGTCAATTTTGTTTTAATTTCTTTTAACTTTTTATTTTTCCTGTTGCAGTGAAAATTTGGCTATTAGCTCTGTCTCAAAAAGGGCCTCGGCAAACCGTTTTAGACCACATATTGGATACACCTAAAATTGTAAAATCCAGGGCAGAGTCTTTTTGGATTCCACCTCTGACAAGAAAAAGAAATCTACACCATTTTGGTAGAGAATGGTACCTCTCTCTGGAAACTGAGTGTCCTCTGCTGGTGCAAAGCAGGAACACGTTTGTCAAACTCAAAAGTAGGGTGGACCTTTGGGGTGAAGTGCTGGGCACAAATTTGAGGAACACAATTTTTTCTAAACATCTCCATATTTTGCCATGTATAAGAAAATAAGGAGTCTTCCTGTGTTAATAAAACAACAAGGACAACTGGAAATTATTAATCTAAATAGAAACTACTTCTGATCTTTTTCTTATTAAGTTTAAAAAGGTCAAGAATTGACACAAAATATTTATTTCCCAAAACAGTCTTGTGAAATGAACTTAATCTTTACGTCACCTAAGCATTAATTTGAGGCTCAAAACAGAAGTGACCCAGGAGAGGGCCCTTCTTTTCAAAAGAGGAAGCCAATTATATTTGCTGCCAGGGCTTTCTCTTTAGGAAAAATTATGGTTTTCCTTGTTGAACCTCAAAGTAAAATGGCCTAGTGATCTCATCCCAAACTGATTATCTTCAGTAATGTCGACAGAAAACACACGTGATACAAAATTACCAGAGGCTGCAGATCTGGAGATGCTAAAGACTATTGTTGAATGTAATGACACAGTTGAGCAGATTCTGAGGATTAAAAAGAAGCAGATGAATGCCAAGATCCACAGTGAGTTAAGACGCAGGAACTTGGGCACATGGAAGTTATTGTGTACAGCAATGCAGCCTCGTAGGACTCACTAATAGTCTGTCATACTGTACCATCCTTGTGTAAAGCTTTTATATTCACCTTACTTTTAGGGTAACTGAGCCAAAGCCCTGAAAACTCCTATTATTTGGTTCAATTTAGTCTGAGTTTTTTAAAAAACTGTCTTCCAAATTATTCTGGCAAAAAAAAAAAAAAAAAAAAAAGCATCCATTATAAAAACAGTACACAACCTCCCACACATAGACACACTCAGTTCTTGCTAGAGATAAGAGAAGATAGTTACTAATTTTATTAATGCAGTATATTCTGGCTTCTAACACACACACCCGGTAGCCAAAGCACTCACATATCTGTAATAAATTCTATAATGCATGTTATACTGCTCTCGTTTCATATCTGAACCACTGAGGTCTTAAAACTATGCCAAATTTTACCAACAGAGAGGGCTATATATACTGTGAGTGCAATATCTTTGGAATAATATGCAGAACACGCAGGTATGAGATCTTTGAGAAACAATGGGTGTAACCTTGAGGTCTTTTCCCCATTCAGGAACTTCAATTTGGGGCAGAACATAATAAGTTCCTGAGAAAGGCAGAGGAGGCAAGCTGGAGTGAGGATGGAGGGGAGGAAAGAAGGGAGTAGAGAAGCTCATGCTACACAAAAGGAAAAGCTCAGGTATCCCAACTTGGCATGTGACTATTTAATATAAATATAAAAACCCTCTGCACCTTATGGACCAAGTAGAAGGACAGGGTATCTTTTACCTTCCTTTTGATCTATGTAGTATGGGGACTCAGCTTTCAAACCTATACTTCAAAGTCTGAGAGCACATGTGTCTACAAACAGGACAGAAAATTGCCCGCCTATGAAAAGCTGAATAGACCTAGTAGGTGAGGTGTGCTCAGATGCCAGGATCAGCCCTTTACAGAAGAACTGAGAACGATTTTTGTTTCCCCCTCCTTTCCAAGAAACAAGAGTCCAGAACCATGGAGTTTCAGTAGCCTCCAGTGTTCCTCAAGCTCAAACTCAGAAGTCTTACATGACCATGTTTCTGAATGCTGTCGCTGCCACCTAGAGGCGAAAGGGAGACTCAGCTCAACCGGCTATAGGCTGGTTAATAACACTGCTTGCTCTGATTCTAGTCCTAGGAGGCATCAATAAGTATCCAACAGAATTAAAATAACATTATACAATAACAGCTTCCAGAGTACAATAATTCATGTCAAAGCATCTAAACTTAAATAGGTAGCCTTCTTTTAACCATGATATTTCCCATCTTCCATGTGCATTTTCTATAATACACATATATAGACCATGCTTTTTATAGCTTGACCTGGCTGATTGCAGATACAGAGTACCTCCTAAACTGCTATCCCTATAAGGCCACTATGCAGAAAAGGAACTTCAGGGCAAGCTAATTAGTAAATAGATATTTATTTTAGCTTTGTGGGGGAAAAGAACACGAGCACAACAAAGTTACATATTTATTTTAACAATTTAAAGGGCCTATGAAAACAATGTCACCTTAATATTCTGTGAATGTATGGGAAAAAACTTCAAGTTATTATAACTTGAGCTTAGTTTTGTGACATTACTTTAAAACCTAAAAAAGCACCTCAAGAGAAACAGAATAATGTATATATAACCACTGAAAAGTATATTACTTGAAGGTAAAAAGAAAAAAAAAAAAAAAGCAGCTAATGTCCCCAAAATACAAAAAGACACAAAATAGCTCAGGCTATGAGCTCTGGAGTAAGATCCATGAATTCAAATTTTTACTCTACTACCATCCAGCTGGGAGAGCTCCAAACAGTGCCCCTTGAAATTACAAAACTGCATCAACTATAGGGTTGTTCTGAGCATTGAAATTAATGTCTGATGATATAACAAGTAAACCAATATGGGATCTTTTTTTTTTCCTAGATCAGTTGTGAAGAACAATGACAAATTATTTTAATACCCTAGGGTTACCATAACAATTGCCATTGCAGGAAAATACAATGTGATCCTGGATCCCTAGTGGGAAAGGTGTGTGTTTACATATAGATGTTTGTTTCTATGTACAGAGATGCAAGTGAGACTGTAAAGTAACATGACTGATATTCTGTAATCTGAAGCACATCTAGGTACAATCTAATTTTCTGAGCTGAACGTAACAGAAACAGCATGATCTTAACACATTCTTGAATGGATCCACTCTGATAACACCGCTTCCCCTCAAAAGTCTCTTACCTAGCCAATCCTTCTTCATAGAGATAGATAACAAGAGGATCATACGAAGTCACAAGCACGTACAGGCGCACATCGAACTTGAAATCTAGAAAAAAATAGGGGTTCATTTGTTTTCTGTTACAGAATGAACAAAGGCAATGTAACAAATAATAAAAGAAAGAACAGTCTTCCTCTCCCCACAGAACACATACTGTCTATATGCCTCGCCTTTTAAGGATAAATAATTATGCATTTCATACATATATACAATATACACATACATTGAGATAGAGAGCTTACACACAGACACATATATATACATACTGCACAGCTCTCACATATATGTAGTATAAAGCACTTTCTTTTCTCTTCTCTCATTTTATCTTCAAAATAATCCCATAAGGTAGGAAAGGCAACCATTCATCTCTAGAGCCACAGCTGTCAAGAATTTCACAGTAGCTTCATAAAGACTTAATAGAGAAGACGTGAAAATATTCTTTAAAATTAGCAAGATGGAGCCCAGTCCCATCAAGGGCCCAATCTCAACTCACCGTCTATGAGCAGAAGGTCACAGTAGCTTCATAAAGACTTAATAGAGAAGACTGTGAAAATATTCTTTAAAATTAGCAAGATGGAGCCCAGTCCCATCAAGGACCCAATCTCAACTCACCGTCTATGAGCAGAGGGTTGTTAATGTAACGGGAGACCAGGATGTTCTCCTCCAGGGAAATCTGGTTTGGCTATTGAAAGAGAAAGAATAAAAGGACAGAAATCCTAACTCACAAAAAGGGAGCAGAGTTCTTGCCCTTTCAGAAACAATAGGGTGGAAAACTACCACTCTTAAGAAAAGTTTTCCTCCGGGACACCTGGGTGGCTCAGTCGGTTAAGTGTCTGCCTTCGGCTCATGATCCCAGGGTCCTGGGTCATGCCCCATATGGAATCCTGCATTGAGCACCCTGCTCACTCTGCCCCTCCTCACTGCTCATGCTTTCTCTCTCTAATAAATAAAATCTTAAAAAAAAAAAGAATAGTGCTTGATACTATTAAAGGTTTCCTCCAATCTACCCCTATATTCAACTGGTTATGTAACACCACTCATAAACACTATAGGTATCCAATTGCAATGGGGGGGGGGGGTATAAATTTAAATACCACTTCTCACATAATAGAGAGAGCCCTACAACTTTAAAGATTTACATACATGATATTAAAGTCACATGCCAAGAAAAAAAAAGCTACTTAAAAAATAAATAAAAACGTACTTTCTCCCAAATGTAAAGTATAATGGGAATTTTAAAATACTACCATTTTTCTTAAGTAAAGGCTTTCATCAAGTTGCTTATAGAGAATTTACAGATCTTTCCCCAATCCCCTGGCATTTCCCTTGGGAAACTGGCATTTCCCAGTTTCCCAATGAAACTGGATGTTTCATTGATTCATTCAGTTGGACTTCCTATCCTACTATATATAAAGATTGAACAAGATCTTTTAAAGGATTTTTCAATGAAAAAAGAGTTGTTTATGCAATAAATAATCATGAGTATTATTTGATACTGTATGAGGTACTGAGGACCAGTGATGAAGAAAACAGATACAATTCCTGCGATACAATTCCTGCCCTCACAGAGCCTAATCCATACTTCCAAAGAGATTAATGTTTAGGAAAAGGGACAGCAAAATATAGAATTTAAAAGAACACAAAGCAGCATATCTGCAAGTGCAAGACTGAGATTGCACAGTAAAAGTGCAGGCCAGTTAGGTGGGATCAGTGGGGGAAGGCCTATTCTGGAAGTGTTGAAAGCTACTAAGCACATGGTGAAAAGGAAAGGAAGCTGTCATGGAAAGATGGCAGGCACAAAGTTCAAGAGAAATGAGAGGAGGCAGATCATTGACCTGGGGCTAATGACAGGTATGGTTAGAATATTAGGAGGGAGGGACCCCAAGGCACAGGGACCTGTACCCTAGACAGGAGGAGTTTGGCCTGAACATGGTTCAGCAGGAAATGACTGGATTCTTAATAGTAAGATTTAAATATATGGAATAGCAAAACTCTAAACAAGATTAGAGTAAGACAGAAAAACCAGCTGGAAGTCACCGCAATCTATACCGACAGAAGGATTCCAAAAGGGAAGTGGCTATAATAGTAATTGTAATGATAATGGCTACATTATCAGCAACTTGTCCAGCGCTGTTCTAATTCATCAAAGTATTTCCTTTAGTCCTCACCTAATCCTATGAGGTAGGTATATCATCATCCAAATATTACAGATGAGGAGAGAGTCAGAGAGGGTGACAGAAGTCATAGAGTGACAGAGCAGCATTGGAACCAGCCAGTCAGCCTCAGAGGCTCAAATCTTAAAAGTACTATTCACATCTTTCCTTGAAGTTCTGATCTAAAATACTATCTCCCAAATTCAAAAGACTGTCTTTATAATAATGCATTTGCTACCCTAAACACTACAGTTTCCATAATTTTGTGGCCTGAAACATCATACACAACCACGATGACCAACTCCAGAGTCAAGATAAAGAGATTCCCCACTCATCTCCCACTGTTGCATCATACGGAGCTGGAGACAGTCAGTGCTGATTCAGACTCATGGACCCAGTCGCCCACACCATTTCCGGACTCCCTCACATTTCTTGATCACTTTCTCACAAGTACTATCTCCATTTTGAGTCAGCTTTGTATGTAAGAATTGATGAGTCATAGTACAAAGGAGCAAGTCTCAGGCTGTGTTCCAAACCTAAAATTAAACAACTGCAGACCTCTTCCCACTGAGTAACACCTACAGGCCACAGTAGATATATGACCATTCAACTTTCCTCCAAACTAGAGACAACACTGCTGATGGCCATTACTACGTGACACATCTAAAGTCTTTGTCCACTTCCTTTCTCTCCTCCCGCATCATACACATTTGTCCCTTGAGTTATGCATAATCTTGCACATTACTTAACTTCAATATTTGTTCAATGGTTTGAGACTCTCTTTTTGACCTATATCAGGAATTAAATTGTAAGCTCATCAAAGAAAAGAATGGTTTGGGTATAGTTTCTTTGTATAGTGTTAAATACTAGGAAGCAACTAATGAAAGCTTCTTGATATTTTCAAGCCTGCTTCCTCTTCATCATTCCCCAACTAACTCATTTCAAATGATTTCAATTCCAAGCTCACACTGCCCTCCAAAGTATGCTAAAGCAAAATCTAAATTGTTGGTAAAGTTGGAAACACAGTCATTTTTCTAATTGGACTTTAAGATTAAAGCTCATGGTTAAATGTTAAGTTATTGTAAGAAGGGATGGTACAGTTAATGGTGTTATGCTCTGGAATCAGCCAGACCTGAGTTATAATCTCAACTCTACCATTTACTACAGAAATAACAATAACTACCTCATAGGGTTCTTCCAAAGATTGAGTTTATATTGGGAAGGTACAGTGATAGGCACACATTAAATGCTCAAGAAATATCAGTTATTATTCTTAGTGCAAACTTGATAGTACCTCTATGGTTCTACTACATTCTACAACTCAACTTCATCACGGCACACCATGTGCTATTCCACTAAGAGCTGTGCAGTAAGTTATAATGAAGATACATTAGCTTAGTATCAGTGTTAGTATTAAGAGATAATCCGTATTCCTCAAAAGGTTTTAAGGAGTGGCAGCATCTGGCACATACCAAGGCATCCCTAAATATTTTTTGAACGATGAGAAAAAATAGAGAGCTCTTAAGATAACAACATATAAGCAAATAGAAACAAGAGTACTATAAAGAATTATACTCACAAATATAGGGAGTAAATAGAGTGACCTAAATATTCTCCTGCTACTTCAACATCTCAAAGAAAATATTAACACTGTATTTACTGCGGATAATGTATGAGACAAAGATGACAAAATTTGATCTCCATAATCAAATTTGTACCTTTATCAGAAAATGCCAGATCTTTCCCTCCTCAACCTGAATACACGGAATTGGGAAAATACAGCACTTAGTCATGGTTACTGAAGGAGCTGGGACAAACACAAGGAGCTGAGAGGAAACCATGTTAGCTGATCAGCCAAGATACTTCCGTCTATAGGAGCTCACACTTCTCTCTTTGGTATTTCATAAAAGTAACACTTTTTGTATCCTTTATCCTGCTCTTGTGATGGTAAAAGTTGCTGTTTGCGGATATTTTCCAAAAGGTTATGACTATTATTGGGAATTTTTAATAAGAGGCCCTCTCCAGTGGGGAAGACAGAGAAAGATGTTTTCCTTTGGCCTTCACACCTAACTCCACCCACCCCCCAAGTCCCTCACCCACTCCTATTAGTTCTGCTCACAGACCCACCGCCTGAGCACTCCCTCCCAACCCCCCTCAACTTTATTTTTTTTCCCCCCTCAACTTTAAAAGGAAAGCAGGCAGCAGCCTTGGAAAGAGTTACTTCATCCAGTTGGCTAATGGGTCACATATTCCACGGGAAAGGATCCAGGTATGGAAAAGACAGGATGGTGAGGACTTGTGTGTAAGGAAAGAGAGAAGAATATTAACTACATGGTTTGTAGGTCTGAGTAAAAGGTGATAAAATTCCAGTTTTTGGAGTGAAATGGGAATATTTTCCCATTATGTCCACATGTTGCCAGCTCCCCTGGTGCCTGCTGGCATCTTCCCAGGCTTCTGTCTGGCACCTCCACCAAATACCTCAAAGAATCAGACTCATTCCAAAGCTTCACTGAGGGGGAGGAGGGAAGCAAAGGGTCCTGCCAAGTACTTTGATCCACGCAGGGGGTCTCTAGGGATTCAGCCTAGGGAGAGGCGGGAGGGAGAAGGAAACCTTGCCAAACACATTCTCTAAAGACTTGTCACCCTCTTTATGAGACTCCATCCAGGGAAGAGTTAGGGCACTGGGTTCTCAGCCCCACCAAGGAAAATTTAACTTTTGTATTCTTTATGATGTTGGTTTCAAAATAACAAATCACTAGAGCAAAAGTGCATTCCAAAAGAAAAAAGTCCTAGATGAGCTGGAAATAGATCCTATTCTTTTTGACTCATGTCTAAGAAAATAAAAAGCAAACTTGTACCACAGTTGACTTCCAATAGCAATTCCATTTGGCAGCTCAAACTCAAACCCAAACTAGTGCCGTCTATGAGATTCAAACAACACTGGAGCTCCAGGCATGGAGCTGAAGGAAAAGCTGTCAGACAGGAGCCTTCACGCCAAGGTCAGAACAGAAACAAGAAAAAAGAGATCCAAGGCATCTGACCAGCTCTGTCACAAGAGACTCAGGGCAAAAGGCCTCCAGAGTGACCCAGGGCCAGGTAACAGGACTTTTAGCCTGGGTCTCAGGCTGGAGTAGCTGCTGTGTCAGAATGAGATTCTGTAAGGTCTGGCCATCAGTATATCTCAAACAGTTTTTAGTCCAGACTGAATTTAAGAATTTCTCAATGTGAAAGACCTCTCAGAAAGTTCATTTCTACACGAAAGTTCATTTCGTGTAGGAAATAGCTCAGACCATGTAAAAAGAGAATTGGGGAATTTTAAAATAGAGTACTTGACCACACACACACACACACCTACCTACTTCCTCTTCTTCCTTTCCAGAGTCCCATTGGAAGGACAGAGAAGATATTTTTAAAAGAATGAAATGACAACAAGGTTAGAAACATTTAAAAGGACCCAGTAAGAGACCAAAAGTTGAAGGAAATCCTGAAAGATAGAAAGCAGATGGGATCAGGTTGAGAAAACAGAGCAGAGGAAGCAAAATATCAGAGGTGAGAATGATCTTCTCAAGGAGCCTCTGAGAAGTTCCAAGCTGGCAGTAAACAAACATGAAAAGTAGGACTAGGCCAAGGAACAAGAATCAGATAACTAATTCTTAATTAATTCTGTGGGCCTCCTCCAACACCCAAAGCTTTGCCCTCAGGATAAAACCTAACGATACTACTCTGAGGAGGACATCATGTGTGGGCACAAAAATCTGACAGAAGAGTGGACTTTGAGGCCACTCTATCCCTACAATGGACCCAGAGAGGAAAAGACAGGAAAGGTAGTGCTGCCCAGAAGGGAAATCACCAAAATCTTCCTATTCCTCTGCATTCACAATAAAGCCTGCTCTATTTTGATTGGGGCGGGGGGGGGGGGGGGGCATGCAGGAAGAAGCTTGCTTCTCACTCACATCCACCTGAGGTGCAGGCTGTCAGTCAACACAGTCTGCCTTCGCACAAAACTGAGTTAGCCGTCTGTCCAGGGAGAAACTACTAGGGAATGTGTCCTATACAACAGTACCTGAAACCCAGGCCAGATGTCTATTTCAATCAGTCTAGTCTTTCCTTCACAAATACACCCAAGGTCACACTGAAACTGAGAAAATCCAAAAACTGAGGGGAAAGAAAGACAATCCCAAGAAAGTTCACAAAACAGAAGAGAACTTTTAAAAAACTTTCAACTAAAAAAAAAAAAAAAGGGATCCCTGGGTGGCGCAGCGGTTTGGCGCCTGCCTTTGGCCCAGGGCGCGATCCTGGAGACCCGGGATCGAATCCCACGTCGGGCTCCCGGTGCATGGAGCCTGCTTCTCCCTCTGCCTGTGTCTCTGCCTCTCTCTCTCTCTCTCTATGACTATCATAAAAAAAAAAAAAAAAAAAAAATTCAACTGATATCCTAAGGCCAATAGATAAACTGCATCCATAATCCATTAAGCAACAACAGGCTTTTTTTTAATAAAAAAAAAAAAAAAAGGCAAATCAGAAACTCAGGATTCCTACAAACTATGATAGCCAAGAGAGAAAAACAGTAGATAAAATGAATATTAAAATGAATAAAGACTGGCACCTGGGTGGCTCAGTGGTTGAGCATCTGCCTTTGGCTCAGATCGTGATCCCAGTTCCTGGGATCAAGTTCCACCTTGGACTCCCCACAGGGAGCCTGCTTCTCCCTCTGCCTATGTCTCTGCCTCTGCCTCTCTCTCTCTCTCTCTCTCTCTCTCTCTCTCTCTCTCATGAATAAATAAATAAAATCTTAAAAAAAAAATGGATAAAGTTCAAACTGGTGATCCAGAAAGATCAAGATGGAGGAAAGCAGAGAATTTAAAATCAGAGAAAAGTTGACATAAAGATCCAGAATGCCTCAAAAAAGAGATCTAAAAGCAGAAATAAAGGCAGGAAACGGATCATTTTCCCTGAACCGAAAAAAAAAAATACTAGTTTCCAGACTAAAAGGGCTGACCAAATGTCCAGGAGTAAGAATGAGAAGAGACCCAGAGTGAAATACTGGTTCGATTTCAGAATTCCAGGGGCACATGGCTGGCTCAGTTGGGAGAGCATGTGACTCTCTATCTTGAGGTTGTGAGTTCGATCTCCAAATTGGGTGTAGAGATTACATAAATGAGTAAAACTTAAAAAAAAAAAAAAAAATCAGAATTCCAATGCCACGAAGTTACTATTGGGTTTGAATTTTTTACTCA
Source organism: Vulpes vulpes (assembly GCF_048418805.1). Lineage (NCBI taxonomy): Eukaryota > Metazoa > Chordata > Mammalia > Carnivora > Canidae > Vulpes > Vulpes vulpes. The sequence continues at coordinate 109,180,797 of NC_132785.1, read as the reverse complement.
CTTAAAGCAGAGAAATGGAATCACAGTTATTAAAGAAAGTGTAATTTTATAAACCTTTAAAATATAAAAATAATAAAAAGTAATCAAATTTAGACCTGGAATGGGGAAGGGAGGGCAAAAGATGATGTGAGTACAACATACATCAAACTGGGAATAAACAAACACAATGTAAAGTTAAGAAAAGAAACATAAATCAACTATATTAGATTACAAACTACTATTAAAAGTCTAGGAAGTGAGACTAGGATTGAGATTTTATTTTACTCTCTATATGTGTTCAACTTACAACTTTTAGTGAGGAATTTGCAAAGAATCAAGATACTGATGACTTTCAAAAAAAAAAAAAGAAGGGGATGAGGAGGAAAAAGAAAAAGGAGAGAGAGATACGTAGAAATAGCATCAAGGATGCCATATCAAACTGAGATTAATTTCCTCAATGATCTCAAGGGCAGGAACCCACAATTCTGCTCACAACAGAAACTAAATGTGTATGCTACCAATTAGTGCTTAGCACTGAGGAATTCCATGATAATATGCCACAAGTAGAAAAGGAACCTCTTTTCTGCTGACACCAAAGGCTGCTCTTCTGTAACATTTGATCAAGTGACTTTTTAGCCACAAAATAGCTGCTGGCATAAGAAGAGGTTACTGCCAGTAAGGTGAATAGTAGCCAACTCATACCCACCCTCAACTTATATGTCTGAATGCAGATTTCAGAAAGGAGCACATACTCTTAACAACAACAACAAAAAAAATCCATCAGTAGCTGGGACAAAAGCTGAAAAGGGGAAGAACCAGTAAGAGAGGGTGCCGGGCTGGCTCAGTCAGTGGAGCATGTGACTCCTGATCTTGGAATCATGAGTTCAAGCCCCGTACTGGGTATAAAGTTTACTTTAAAAAAGAAAAAAGAAGGGCAGCCCCGGTGGCGCAGTGGTTTGGCGCCGCCTGCAGCCTGGGGTGTGATCCTGGAGACCTGGGATAGAATCCCACATCAGGCTCCCTGCATGAAGCCTGCTTCTCCCTCTGCCTGTCTCTGCCTCTCTCTCCCTCTGTGTCTCTCATGAATAAATAAAATCTTAAAAAAAAGAAGAAGAAGAAAAAGAGGAAGAAGAAAAAAGGGTGCCCCCTGCTGCATACTTACATTGTTGATCAGGTACACGCCCCGCCCCCTAGAAGAGGCCACTGGTTTTACTATCCAAGGTCCCCGGTCCTTTGAATATGAATCTGCTCAAAATATTGGGAGATTAAAAGGAGCAGAGAGAGAAACAAAGAGAAAGAAAGGACAAGAGTTTATTTCTTAAATGTCAACAATGGTTATCCACTCAGATACCCAAAGAATCTTCCATATTTCCAGGTGGTGGGCAGCACAGCTAAAATACCTGTATTTTTGAACTAGCTTCAAAAACGGACACAAAAACAGAAGGGGCAGGGAAAACAGAGGAGGAGGAGGCAGTAAAATTACACATTTCTTCCACCATTTCCTCTCCTTCTTGAATGAGGATGAAAACAAAACAAGGCAACTCTCTAATGTTAGTCTCTTACTATCACAAATAGCTTTCGGGAATCCTGAGATTCCGGCCTCTGTCAACCAAAGGACCTCCAGAGACTCATGCTGCAGACAGTGCCAATGAGAGTCGATCACTAGGATCGCCGGGAATGATAACTTTCCTTAAGTGATTTCTCTTCGCTTGTAGGAAAAAAAATCGCCCTAAGTCAAACTGAACGTAAGTGGTGCAGGAGGACAATAATTTACAAGTGATTAAAAGGTGCCCTTTACTTTTTTTTTTTTACAATATAGTGATTCAACATTTATATATATTATGAAATGGCGTGAGTACAGTTACCTTCTGTCATCACACAGAGATATTACAGTATCATTGACTGTATTCCCTATGCTGTACTTTTTATCTCCGTGGCTTATAACTAGAAGTTTGTACTTCTTAATTCCCTTACCTGTCCCGCCCCCCTCCCTCCCACCACCGCCTCCCCTCTGGCAACCACCAGTGTGTTCTCCATATTGAGGAGTCTTTTCATTTTTGCTTATCTGTTTGTCTTGTTTTTCACGATTCCTCATAAAAATGGAATCACATGGTATTCATCTTTCTCTGTCTGACCTATTTCACTTAGGACAGTACCCTCTAGGCCCAACCATGTTGTTATGAAAGGCACAATTTCATTCTTTTTCTGCATGAATATCCCATTGTGTATATATACCGCATCTTTATACCTTAGCTATCGATGGACACTTAGGTTGCTTCCAGATTTTGGCTACTGTAAATCCTGCAGCAATAAGCACAAGACTGCATCTATCTTTTTAAATTAGTGTTTTCACTTTCTTCCGGTAAATACTAAGAAGTGAATTTGCTGGGTCATATGATCTTTCTATTTTAATTTTCCCAGGAACCTCCACACTGTTTTCCACAGTGGCTGCACCAATTCACTTTCCCACTAATAGCACACAAGGGCTCCCTCTTCTCCACATCCTCGCCAATACTTGTCACTTCTTGTCTTTTTGATACTAGACATTCTGCCAGGTGTGATGTGACATCTCACTGTGGTTTTGATTTGCATTTCCCTGATGATGAGTGATGTTGAGCATCTTTCCACAAGTCTGCTCTTAATTTAACCTTCTCCTGTCTCTTCTGGGAACCCCATTCACTTGCTCGTATCTTCACGATACGAAGATCGTGGGTGCACCCCAGCACCTGGGGTGCTGCTTCTCTTTTTCTCTCCTTATAATCACATCTACCCCCTTTTCTGCAATTTCCAGAATCTATTACCTTTGGCCAGAACTCAACCCTGCCTTTACAACTGCTTGCAAATCCCCACATGGAAGCCTGTAGGCCTCTCAAATTTGTATTCTTCAGTCCCAAATTTCACCTCCCTCATCCCTTTTAATAGCTTTTCCTTCATGGGTCCTAGTTACACTCCCTGGTTAAAGACATAAAGATGTGCTGATACTACTAGTGTCTCATATTCCCACCTCTGGAACCATCTTTGACCCTTACCTCACTACTCACAGCCAGCTGGTACACTCTGTTTATCTGACCACTCTCTCCACTCTTTTCCATTCCAACTATCTAGTTCAGTCCAACTACATTTCTTATCTAGATTATCGCAATACCCTTCCAAGGACCACTGTGCCCTTCTCCTTGTTCCAATTCAATTCACACAGTTATTTTTTTAAAGGCTAACCTATTTGTGTCCCTTTCTTTCTCAAAAATTTATCGCCCACACTCAAGTGAGCAATGGAGCAGCAGGAATGCAAGAGGCATGGAGAAAATGGAATTTCTGGGATATACTATGCAAGGTGGACACCAAAGGAGAAGAACTTAAAACAGACTTTATGAAGAAGAGGAAGTGTCCCACCTTGTAAGTCACACAAGTCCAGAAATCAAGGTGACAGGAATAATCCTTAAATGGCAAAAACAAAAACAAAAAAAACAAAAAAAACCACAGAGCCAAAAAGGAAGCATACATAGTTCAAATGCAGAAGTATCTACATCCTTACATAGGCATTAATTCTTGCCAGTGAAGAGACTTTTTTGTACCAGACAGGGGCACCAGTGTATGACACCAATATGTCTTTCTAGAAATGATGGTGACAAGTTTACTACAAATAAACATACATGGACACAATCAGGAAAAAAAAAAAGTTTTAAAGTTAATATCTCCAGCTGTTTCACTAAAGAAACACACTTTTTTAAGGATTTGAAAAGCTCTAATTAGTTACTGTCTGGAGGGAGCCTTTGGAGTTCAGTTGCAGAGGATCAGGGTTTTGGTAGCCAAGCACTTACTACAGAATTCCGCATACTCGGCTGGCAGAAGGAAAGTCTGAGGGAGGATGTGAAAAGCCTTGAATCCATGCGTATGCTGCATTCGAATGATGTTTTTATATAGTCGGTCTTTACGGGTTAGTTCATAGGACCTAAAAATCATAAAAGTTTTTCCATTTCAGTAAAGTCTGACTCCAAGGTTTTTCTGTGTAATCATATACTACAGAATTCATAGATCACGGAGCTGGAACACATACTGAGGACAGCATTACATCTCAGATCGACCACTTTGTCAGCCCCAAAAGTTTAGTAATCATTTTCATAAAATAGATGTCTTTGGTCAGCTTTATTCATTAAGGTATAAATGACATACAGGAAGATTTGTCCTTTTTAGTGTCTCATTCTATGAGTTTGAACAAACATACGCAATTATGTAATTGCGACCAGAACAATTCCAACATTCCAAAAAGTTACCTGGAGTCCCTTTGGAGTCAACTCTTCCAATCACCACCAGGCCTTGGCATTCCTGTTTCCTGTCCCTATAATTTAGCCCTTTCCAGAAAGTCAAGTTCATTGAATCACATACATGTGTCCTTTTGAGACTGGCTTCTTTCCCTGAGACTGGCAACAACGGATGTACATTCCTGTTGTTGCCTGCATCAGGATTTCGTTCCTTTTGATGGCTCAGGAGTAATTCATTGCTGTATAGACTGCAGTTTCTTTATCCATTTACCAGTTAGACACATAAGCTGTTTCCAATTTTTGAAGATTATGAATAAAATCACTAAAAGCATTTACGTACAGACTTCAGTAAGGCCTAAGTTTTTGTGTGGATTTAAGTTTCCATCTCCCTAGGGATGAGATTGCCAGGTTCAGTAAGATTGTTTAGTGAGTTCTATTAGTTATCTATTGCTGCATTATAGATTACTGCCAAGGGCACCCAGGTGGCTCAGTCGGTTAAGCATCTGCCTTTGGCTGAGGCCATGATCCCAGGGTCCTGGGATCAAATCCCACATCGGGCTCCTCTGGTCATAAAGTAGTCTGCTTCTCCCTCTGCCCCTCCCCCCTGCTTGTGCTCTCTTGCACGTTCTCTGTCTCTCTCTCTCTCTCTCAAATAAGTAAGTCTTTTTAAAAAATAATAAATTACTGCCAAAATATTAGGAGCTCAAATCAATGATAAAGTTTTTCTATCTTATAGTTTCTGTGAGTCAGGAATGTGGGGGTAGCAGGGCTGGATAGTTCTGTCCCGTGGTCTCTTGTGAAGCTACAATCAAGATGTTGACCAGGGCTGTGGTCATCAGGCTCCACTGGGGCTGAAGGACCCACTTGACAAATGGCTCTCTCACATGGGGCTGGTATTGGCAGGAAGCCGCAGTTCCTTCCCATGTGAATTCTCCTGTAATGCTGACTGAGTGTCTACATGACATTCTGCTAGGTTAGGTGACTGAAACTGGAAATGCAACAAGAAAGAAGCTACAACGTCTCTAAGGACCTACTCTCAGAGGTGACACACAGTCACTTCTGCCACATTCTATTCATTAGAAGTCACAAAGGCCAACTCACACCCAAAGATAGAGAAATTAAGCTCACGTTTTTGAAGGCAGTATCAAGGAATTTGTGGACATATTTTAAGACCAACACATATGTAAGTATATATTTAACTTTATAAGCAACTGCCAGACTATTATCCAAAGTGGCTGAATCCTTGTGCATCTCCCACTGCTTCCTGAAGTGTCAGCTTTCCCATTGCACTGCATCCTGACCAGCACTTGGTGTTTGTTGTCTGCTTTCTCTGTTCTGTTTTTAGCCATTCCAACAGGTAGGTAGTAGTACCACATGTGTTCTTCTAGGACTTTTACAGTTTTAGGTCTTACACTTAATTTAAATCTGATTCTTTTTGCCAAATGGGTTTTCATGGAGTTTGTGACTATAAAATATATTTTAAAACCGACTTCAAATATAAACAAACAAAAAAGAGAGCATTCTAAGTTTGACTTTTGATAAATATATTCAAATTTTTAAGGTCCAGAAACCAAATACATCAATAAATTCTAGCTTCAGGAGTAGCCTGTAGCTACTAAAAATCATTATGAAACATCTTAGGAACACTACGTGTTGTATGTTAACTGAATCATAATTCTTTAATAGTACCCAAAAAAATCTAGATTACCCAAATAAAGAAAAAACACTAGTGCCCCCACTAACGAGTTCCAAACCCAAAGCATTCTGGGAATTTTTACACAAAGATATCTAGGGGATGTTACCTTCTGAGAAACGTGGCCTGAACAAAGGTTAGCATACTTGAAAATAGGACCATTCAGGAAAATAAAAGATGTGGCTACCTTATCCATATTTATAGGCCTAATGTCACAACAATAATTGTCCAATTTCTCATATAACTACACAGAACTTGCATCATCATTAGTGATAATATGTTTCTCCTACATAGTATCCAAGACAGACCTTAATTTTAGACAATAATGAGCCTACTAAAGTCCCAGATCACTAACTTAAGGATCCCACTGAAAACTCAATTTGCATCATTAAGAGATGGATATGTAAGAGAAAATTTTAAAGAAAAACAAGGAAATAGTCATAAACCTTGGAGAATAACTGCCACCTATCAGGGAGTATATTCTGGAGTACTACAAACAGTCCAAAAGTTAGCCTCTGGACTCATGAGTTCCACTACTGGTTTCCAGTCATGATTTGTCCCACTATTTAAAAACCATCTAAGAATTTTGCTGTAACCACTAAAAACTTACTGTATCTGTTCTTTGGTTCTAATTTTTCACTGTGATTTCTTAAATTCAAAAGGTGGCTTTGACAAGTCTAGGTATCACAAACATTGCTTTCTTGCCCACTGTCCTCCTCATAAGTGTAGAGCAGAGGTCTTTAAATTTTAGATAAGACTGATCTAGAAAGTTCCTTAAAATTATTGTTCCTGGGCTCCATTCTCAAAGTTCTGGGATAAAGTCTAGGATTCTGTATTTTATACAAGTGTCCCAGGTGACTTTGGTACAGATGGTCCATACCGGAATATAGATTTAACCTAGAACACTAATTTCCAAAATTCCAAAATCACCTCAGTGCTTCTTAAATACATAGCTTTCTAGGTATATACAGACCCAGAAAAATTAAGCACCTCGAAGGTACTTTTTACATATATACCTTCCCTGGATACGGTGATTCCATGAATCTGCAATGGGATCCGTAAATGTTTATTTTTTGAAAAGTATCTGCAGTGATGTTTATCATCACTTAGAAACAATGACAAAAGGACAAGAAAAAGATTGCATTCTCCTAGAGATGCCCAATTCTAGTGGTCTCCAAATCCTTTTGCTTGATGCCCCCCATACAGATTTTGAGAAACCATGTATCCTTTAGTTGGCATCTCAGATTTTTCATGAAGAACTTACATTGCCCCAAATAGGCCAATGAGTGATAAATATTATTTTAAAATAAAACCCTAACACTACCCTTTTAAGTATATTCAAAGGAACGTAAATAACATCAGGATTAACAGCCACTATACATTTTTAAAATTTTATCAAAGAGAAAAACTGTTTTCTATCAGTAAATTTTTCACTTACTAAAATACACTCTTTACTGCAGGTAATACATATGCAGAGAAGTATAAAAAATCATAAATGCAAAGTATGATGAATTTTGGCCACCTGTGTAAGCACCACTCAGACTGAGTATAGAACATTCCCAGCACCTCAGAGGCCTCCTTCATACTCCTACCCAGGAATTATCCCCAATCACCCTTGCTATTACTTCTTTCATGCCATTTCCCACAAAGAATGGCTTAGAACCATAGAACATATTTAATGCTTGGAGGTGTTCTATATCATAGCATACCTTCTCTACAACAGAATATGCATGTGAATTAATATGCATTATTTTCAAATTTCCTGTGATCATTCAGCTATAAACTACTTTATAGTGGACTATCATTGCAACTCTTGTAGTACAAAATTCATCAAAACACCATAAATGTTATAAATTTTGATTAAAATTACAACAGTGTTAGAGTCTCCATTTTGATAATTATACCGCAGTTATAACTGATGTTAATGTTAGAAGAATGAGATAAAGGATACAGAATAACTTTAGTATTTTTGCAACTTTTCTAGAAGTCTAAAATTACTTAAAAGTTAAAAAACTATATTAAGAAAGAGTTCACAACAATATTAAAAACATTTTAAGTGCTTGAATTCCTCTTGCATGTGAGTTCGAGTCTTTAGAATGAAAACATGAGAAATAGCAGCAGAAGCCACCAAGCATAGTGCATTTATATAAAGAACTATTTATGTGCTTGAACTTGCAAGAATAATACATTCAAGAAGCACTCAAGAAAAAATAGGATTGAATTTATTAATACTGTTTGAGTCTAAACTGAGATAGAATTCCAATATACCTACAGGAGTATTTCTAAAACTATTAAAATAAATAATATACTACTAACATGAATTTGGAATGCAGACTCTAGTGTAGGCTATTTCAAGGACTCTAAAATGTCTATTTAAAATAGATACATATGATTCATTTCAATCACCCAGTCACACATTTAGAATACCAAATCAATACCACAATAAGGAAGAAAATGAGGTTTAAACTACTCTCTACGAATGAAGCTGAGACATCAAATAAAACTGGAACTTGTTATGAAGACCTTTCAAAACACAAATTTATCCCAGATTATGAAGAAACTATTTGACACAGGCCTGGTACTTACACACAATGATAAGATATAAAACAACAGAATTGAAAAAAATCAAGAAAGAAATTTCATTATATAAAAATGAGAAAAGAAAATAAGGTAATAAATAAAAATAAAATTTGTTAGCATAAGTACATAAAGACATTATGAAGGACGTAAGTCCTCTAAATAAAACATAATCACCGACCAAATAAAAAAATTTGCATTGAATTTCCTTCTCTTCATTAGATGAGATTGGTTTCCCTCATTTCTATATGGTCATCTATCTCTCCATGGTTGAATATGACTGCCAAAATAAGGTAGGATTTCAGCATCAATTTCATTTCTATTTTCTTTTTCACGGATGAAAACACTAAAAAAACTCTGGTCACAAAAACAATAGCTAACACTTCTACAGAGTTTACTATGTGAGAGGCATGCACTGTTCTAAACATCTTAGATCCTGATAGATTAAATTCTCACAACAGTTACCAAAGTCATTCAGCAAAGCTGGGATCTAGGCCCAAATAATGGTTTACAGAGCCTATGCTTCTAGCCACTAGGCAGTATTGCCTCTACGCTGCCATTAACAATGTGACTGGAACAAGTTTTCTATAGCAATGACAGTCAATTCTTTGAACTCCTTCCTAATTCTGTGTCAGAAGTCACATGATGATCGATCATTAAAATTAAAATTAATGGTCTATCCGCTGGTAATTTGATCAGGTCCTCTTTTAATTCCATTAAAAATAAAGAAATGGAAATCGCCATCATGATGGTCATTTCTGGTCATTTGTCATTACCAGAATTCAAACCAACATCATTTTTTATGTACTTTTGTTTAGAACCTTGGAAGTGTTTATACCCAAGGACAATGCATCAAATTAATAAGATTCTAAAAGGGGAAACAGTAACTGGAAAAAGGAGGTGAGAAAGGAGTACCTATCCACATGAGGGGCTCTCAACCTACCCAATTTCAGGAAAGAAAAACTATGGGATTTGCAATCTAGAAACAGTCTCCTTTAGAACCATCCATGTCTACAGTCCTTAGAAAGACTTCATATAACATATACTTATGGATGTTGACATCTCAGTTTGATTTACAGACTGCTGCCCTATATCACAGACTTCTTTTTTTAAGGACATTAATTACCTCTACCTGCCCAATGTTAGGCACCTTTAAATGGAGCAAAGGAGCTACAGGAGCATTACCTGGGAAAGTGATTAACCTTTTGTGCTTCAGAGAGGGTGCGAAGTAAGAAGGGCTTCAGGTGGGATCCTGTCCACATTAGGTTATAGTCAGTGCTGCTTGGGTGAACCTGAGGGCAGATAAAAAGAAAAAAAAAAGCGTCAGAGATAGCCTCTCTCCAGAAACAGAGACAGCAAGAAAGGCCATAGAGATTTTTCACCTACAGAACACAGTCAGTGCCCAGTTAGTATGTAAACCTAGTAAAATAAAAGCTGAGGATAAAGAACATGAAGATGATCAAGTTTAAAGAATGGGACAGTTGGGCAAATCCCAGATGCATAAAATAGAACAAATGAACCTTTCTACAGAAGTCTGTGATGTCTTTTAACATTCTTGCATATAAAAGTATGAGAAGAGGGCTCAACCCCACAACTCCCTTCTCAAAGTGTCCTTATGTCCCTGCAGATGATGGGTATAAAGTACTGATCAGAACTAAAACCTTGTGGTAGCAAACCGACTTAGAATATCACTCATTCATAAGAATTCATCTGTCTATTCATCCAATAACTACGTCCTCGGGGCTTACAATGTGATACATTACCATGTTAAGTCCTGGAGATAAAAAGCAAGAAAGCGTATAAACCAGTATCAGAACTTCCTCAAAATGTCTACTTCAAACCTCAACCTAAGATAAAAAGCTAGCAACCAGACTTTTATCAATTATTTCAAAATATCTATAGTGTAGTCTGTCTAGCATTTTTTCTTGTCCCTTTGATATCAATATCACAATTTCCTCAATTTTCTTTGGGAATAACATACTACTAGGTTTTTTTTTTTTTTTAAAGATTTTATTTATTTATTCATGATAGAGAGTGAGAGAGAGAGAGAGGCAGAGACACAGGCAGAGGGAGAAGCAGGCTCCATGCAGGAAGCCCAATGTGGGACTCAATCCCGGGTCTCCAGGATCACACCCTGGGCTGAAGGCGGCGCTAAACCGCTAAGCCACCCGGGCTGCCCATACTACTTGGTTTTAAAAGACTGCCAATAACATTCCTCACCCCATCCCCTGGTCCCGGGCAAGGAGTAGATCCTGACCCAAGCTGGACGAGTCACACTATCCCCAGAATGATTCTTCAGTGAAGAATAGCACAAGGACAATGAATCAATGAACAAAGTTATTTAAGTCACTTCTATAGCAGTACCTTGAAGAGACAGTCCTGATTCCTGTTCCCAGATCCCCAGAACTGTCCCAGGCTCTCTCCTTCCAAAGGCCTGCCTTTTCAGCTCTTCTTTGATTCTGCTACCTACTCTATGTGTAATTGACCCACAAATCCTTTTTGGTTTAAGTTAGGTAGAATCTGTTTCTGTTGCTTGCAATCAAAGAAGACAATTCTTTATGGGCAACTCTGTCTCTACCACAATCTTCAAATCATAGCAAGAAAAATGTTTGGGGGTTTTTTTGTTTAAAAGAGAAAGAGAGGGGAGAGAGAGTGAGAAAGGGGGAGAGTGAGAGGGATCCTGTAAAAATGTTTTCCATGTATTTTAAGGAGAAACTGATAAAGTCACTCAGAAATGCAATGAAAGCTCTACATTATCATAGATCCTATGTACCTTCTAGAGCTGCCCTGTTAACTGGTAGTCAGGTAGGTGGCTAGGATTTTCAGCTTTAGAGCAGATCAGGTGAGATAGTAAAAATGAGCTTACTTCATGAAATCCATGGGCTGTCAGAATGCTGCGTACCAGGCGACTATCTGTTCGCACAATTTTGTAAGACAAATGATAACGTTCTAAAGAAAAACACAGAATCAAATTCAGTAACCAGAAAGTTAACTGTAGAGACAAAAATAAACTCTAAGATGGTATGGCTTGCTTAATTATACTCAAGAACATATACTGCTACCCTTATGCTACTATAGGCAGGCTGCAGATTATTTTGGACCAAGGGTTCTTAATGTGAGATTCACTGAGGGTTATTAAATCTGGATGAGGGACAAAATGATATCTTTGTTTTCACTACTAGTTGAAATTGAACATTACCTTCAATTATGAATGTAGACACAAAGCAGAGAGCAGTGCTAGCAATTCCTGTGACCCTAACACCCATAGATACCAGGTATTTTAATATTATTTTACAGTTGTTACAGTTATCTCAAAATATCACTTCTCACAGCATTTAAAAGTTATTGTTAGTTAACAGACCTTCCACTATATCATGTTATTTAATGCACTAATAAAAATGCATACATGTCACACATTTAGTTTTTAAGAAATATTTTAATAATTGTATTTCAATAAAATTGATTTTGTTTTTAACCCTCTCTATATTTTTTATACACTTAAAACACATTATTCTGAGAACAGACCCATAGGCTTCCCCACACTGCCACTGCACATTTGGTACACTGCAGAAAAAGGTTAAGAATCCCTGCTCTAGATAGCCCTCTGTGTGCAATGATGCTGGTTACCAGTGTATCTTAGACCAGGGGTTATAAACTGATGATCCAGGGACAACACCAATCTGCAGACATAGTTTGTTAATTTCTCATTGTGATTTAAAAATAAAATTGAATTAACAACCTTTTGAAATTGGAGGAATTCATATAAAAACCTAGATTTCTGGGCCTCTCTTGAAAACCCTGGCAACCCTGGGCTTGCTCTCTCTGCCAGGGCAAGAGTCAACGGGAGAAGTACAAGTGCTCCCTTTGGGGTGGGCTCACAGGCTCTAGGTCAGCACAGTCCCTTCACTCAGTGACATTTCGGGTCAGGCCCTGAAAGCATAGTGACCCCTAAGACAAAAGTCTGTCATGTGATATTTCTATATATCCCCAAAGACTAACATTTACTCTAGCCCATTAAATGTAATCTCTTTCTATATATCACTACAAATTGTTTGAAAAAATTAGTCAAGAATTCCACAGAACAATTATTTTTTAATTTTTTTAAATTAAGTAATCTCTTTGCCCAATGTGGGGCTCAAACTCATAACCCTGAGATCAAGAGTCACATACTCCACCAACTGAGCCAGCCAGGTGTCCCATCTGCAGAACAAAATTTTTAAAGGGCTGCATATTGAACACTTTCTGAATGAGAAGAATAAGGAAATGATGGACAGGCCTTAGAACAAAATTCAGCCTCTACGAAGATAAGCATACCTTTTTATGAATTCATATGAAAATATCCATAAATCCCTGCTGCTACTTGCCCAGCCCTGGCAGGAACCCCATGCAAAGCAGACACACAGGAAGACTGGAATGAAAAGGCCAGACACTCCATACTTCTCATTCTTGTGGCAAACATCGAAAGCCCAGTTACAGGGTTTCCCCAATGATCAATTACTATTATGTTGCCTTTGCAATACTGTTGTAAGAAAAAGACTTCAGAGCCCAATGTGTTCATTGTAGTGCACAGTATAATTTAAGAAACAGTACAGTGCACTGCTTAAGAGTTTGTCTTCTGACTCCAAGTTGTAGAAGGAGAGCACAGGAAAGGCCTGGACCATCTCGTTAACACCAAAAAAGAGAAAAGTGCTCCAAAACTGATTGGAAATATGTCACAGGGGTCTCAATGGCCAAATTTAAGAGAACTTCAACATAAAAACGAATATGACAGAGAAAAACTATGATTCACTTACAAAAAAAAAAAAAAAAAAGAATCCATGAGTTCACACTGATAAGAAGGTAAAAGGTAGACTGGTTTTCTATCACTGCTAAAATAAACTACCATATATTCGATGGCTTAATCAACACAAATCCATTGTCTGATAGTTCTGTAGGTCAGGAGTCTGACACAAGTGTCATCAAGGAAAGAGCAGGGCTGCATTCCTTTCCATAGTCCCTGGACAGGGTCCATTTTTTTTCCTTTCTCAGCTTCTGGAGGCTGCCCCCATTCCATGGCTTATAGCCTCCTTCGTCTATCTTCAAAACCAGCAATGGCAGGTCTAGTCTTTCTCACATAGCATCAACCTGACTCTTTCTGCCTCCTCCTACTTTGAAGAACCCTCATGATTAAGGTCAGCTGATTAGGAACCTTAATCCCACCTACAACCTCAATTTTCCATTGCCATGTCAGATAACATTTTCACAGGTTCTGGGGATGAGGAGGAGGTAGATAAATTTATGGGGACCATATTTCTGCCTCCTATAGAGGAAAAAGCTCTTTACAGCAAATCCAGCTAATAAATGTAGAAGGAAAGAAACATAAAATCAGTATTTTACAAAAATCATAAGAGAAAATAGTTCAGACTAAAATCAGTGGATACCAATGGGTGAGGATATTCATGTATCTCAAAACATCACTCCAGAGAAAGCTTGTAACAAAGGAGAAAAGCACTCCTCCAATGAAGCAATCTGGTGAACACGATCTCAACCAAATGACAAAATCTGCCATCACCAATAATGCAACACAATGACATCACATCCTTCCTAATGTGGTACAATGAGGACACAACTGCACTAAGGGATAGCGCTACAAAATTTTTAAACCTGAATCTAAACACGTGGAAACAATCAGACAAGCCCAAACTTAAGGACATCTGCAGAGCAACTTGTCTGAAAATCTCTAAAAAATGTCAATGCTGTAAGAGATACACACACACACATACACACACTCACAAAGTGTGGAAGATTTGAAGAGAAATACGAAAGCTAAATACAATCTTTGATCTGGTCCTAGATTTTAGAAAAATAGTAACAGATATAAAAGTCAAAACTAGAACAACTAGGGAAATGTGCATAAGCACTGTATACCACACAGAATATTTTACCAATGTCAGATTTCCTGAGTGTCACCTCAGTACTATGGTTATACAGAGGATGCCCTTGTGCTTAGGTGACACACTGCTGAATAAAGCATTAAGGTATAAAGTATTTGAACTAATTCTCAAATGGTTCAGAGAGAAAAGAAACATGACAAAACATTAATAATTGGTGAGCACAAGGAAAGAGTATTACATTCATTCAATGAAGCTATTATTATAGCTTGTCAAAAGGTTTTTAATTTTTTTAGATTCAATGTTTAGAAAGTGAAAGAAAATCAGGTCTCTTCATTATAACTGTGATCACTGACATCTCCATTTCTGTACATGTCAAAGAATCATCCACGCTAGAGACCAGAAGTGTGCCTGATTCCATGCCTGTTGTGCAATGCTCACCTCTCAGTGTCTAAGCCATGGGGAAGGTAGTCACTAAGGCATACAGAAAAACAGAATGACTATCTGGGGACTGGGGAGGAAGGGGAAATGATAAGAGAAAGAGAAGATCTCTGGAGTGGAACTACCAAGGGTTCACATCCTGGCTCTACCACTTCCTGCCTGTAATCGTGAATAAATTATTTCTCTACGGTCAATTCCCCACATGTCAAATGGGGTTGATACAAAAGTACTCAACTCATGGGGTAGCACTAAATCATTCAATACACATAAAACTTTTAGAACATTTGTTGTTACATGGTAAAAAAAAATCTTTTTAATAGTAAAAAAGTAAATAGTAAAAAAGTAAAATAGCTACCATACATAAATTACACATTTTACATAACAAATTTAAAAATAAAAATAAAAAAATGCTATTAAAACTCTTGCTCCTACTTTTCCTAACATAGAAGAAACATGCCATTATCACTGCACTCAGTGACTTGATTCTCACAGTATGTGAGTAGTACATAATGACCAACTACTTCTAATCCATACCAACTAACTACACCCAACTCTGATACAATGCACATGTTCCAAAAAGGGAGTGCTAGAAAGACAGGGTGGAATGATATAAAGCAAGTGTGATTTCTGGGGATTTTAACTCACATTCATGTTCTGTGTCCAACAGCCCTATGTCAAATGATGCTGATTACCAGTTATAAATTGATGACCCACAGGCCAAATCCAGCCTGCAGATACAGTCTGTTCATTCTTTGTGGTGTTTTAAACATAAAACTGAATTAGTTGCTCATCTTTTAAAATTGAAAGAATTCATACAAAAAAAAAAAATCTAGATTTCTGGGCTCCACTTCAAAGACTGGGCAACCCTGGACTCTGCTCCCATGGCAAGAGTCAAATGGAGGCCTGCAACTATAAACTGAACTGATCCAACTACCCAAGAAATAAGCACCTTATCCGTATTTCCTTCCATATAAAAACAAGAAGTAGAGCATGGTATTGGTCCTACTAGCAAACTGCCAAACATCTGCTATATGAGCCCCTGAACATGCCCTGTGTCAATTCTATCATGAGACTACAGAATTTCCTCTTCTCCAACCACTCATGTGTGCATCAGGAGGCAAACTAAAGTGCTAGGACCTTCAGCAGTAGAGTGAATTAAAACAAGGAACCAATAATCTGTCAGCACAGAAGCACCTAGGGAGTGATGACATGCCCTAAGAGGTTTGGTCAAAAATAGCCTGGGAAACTAGAATGAAGATAAAACTGACATTTTTTTTTTTTAATTTTTAGAATATAAGACTAACCCTTTCAATGGCAATATAGTGTAGCTTTGCCTCATTGTCAGAAAATGAGGTCTATACCCCCACTGCTGAATATGGCAGTCACTAGTCATGTATAATTACTGAGCACCTGAAATGCAACTAGTGTGGGGATGCCTAGGGGGCTCAGTTGGTTAAGTGTCCGATTCCTGGTTTTGGCTCAGGTCATGTTCTCAAGGTCATCAGATCAGCCCCATATGGGGCTCTGCCATGGGCATGGAGCCTGCCTGAGATTTTCCCTCTGTCCCTCCCTCCCTCCTTCTCTTTCTAAAAAAGAAGGAGGAGGAGGAGAAAGAGAAATGTAACTAGTGTAACCAAAAACTGAATTTTTAATTTTATTTAATTTTATGAATTTAAATTTAAATTTGAAAACCAATACTGGAATCAGTTATTGGAAAACTTGTCTGGAACAAAACTGAATATATGAATTTACTTTTTCAACTATAATGGTTGTAAAATCTAAATACAGATTAAAAATTTCTGATGAAAATTTTGAACCATACTGAGATTTTATGTTTACAGTGTAAAATACATACAGATGTCAAATATCTTTTTTTAACATTTTATTTATTTACTTATTTGGGAGAGAGCAAGAACGAGGAGCAGAGGACAGAGGGAGTGAGAAACAGGCTCCCCACTGAGCAGGGAGCCCCTCGCGGGGCTCAATCCCAGAACCCTGGTATCATGACCTGAGCCAAAGGCAGATGCTTTATCAAATGAGCCACCCAGGTGCCCCTAGATATCAAATATCTTAATGAATTTTTCTATATCGAGTAAATGTAGAACTAATATTTTGGTTTAAACAAAATATATTATAAAATCAATTTCACCTATTTCTAATTACCTTTTTTTTAAAGGCCCTGGAAAACTTACATATCTACCTTGCATCGTATTTCTATTGGACAATGCTAGTCTAGCAAATGTAAACTTATGAAGCTGACAAATTCAGAAGCAAATTATAAAATGATGTTTCTTTCTAG
The DNA here is from genome assembly GCF_048418805.1 of Vulpes vulpes. NCBI lineage: Eukaryota > Metazoa > Chordata > Mammalia > Carnivora > Canidae > Vulpes > Vulpes vulpes. The sequence goes on along the minus strand of NC_132785.1, from coordinate 109,163,679 downwards.
GAACAGATTATCTTAAACTGAAAATACCTCTCATCTCTAAAATGCAATCCCATTTACATGTTCAAAGTTTATGCAATTTTGAAAAAAATATGGAAATAGTAGGGAAAGAATGTATTTCTGGAATATTTCACAAATAAACCATATGAAATCATACTGTACCAAAAATATTAACAGTAAATTCAATGAAACATTTAACAGCTCACAGAAAAACAATACTGGCATCTAACACTCTAAGATCAGCAGAAGATAACTAATGCCCCAGAAACACTTCTCAAGGGGATTTAAACACAGGATTATGATCTGAGCAGATCTATGTCAGCTATTAAGAGAACAGAGAAAAAAGGAAAAGAAAAAGACCTAGAATATTTAACAATTCAGAAATCTGAGATAGCAACTAGAAACACTCAAATTGCTCTTTTCAGGGGTGGTTGGGTTTGCTCAGTTGGTGAAGCATCCGACTCCAACTCAGGTCATGATCTCAAGGTCCTGGGATAGAGCCCCATGTCAGGCTATCCGCCCAGTGGGGAGTTTGCTAGAGACTCTCTTTCCCTCTCCCTCTGCCCTTCCCCTTGTTCATGCTCTCTAAAATCAATAAATCTTTTTTAAAAATTGTTCCTTTCATAAAGGAAGGTTTAGAAAATTATGAAACCTCAAAGAATTGGAAAGATACAGAAAATTGAAAAAACAAAGTTTGAGAAAAAAGTTCAGTGGCTTTTTCTTCAATCACAAGAATGTGTAAAGGGTAAAAAAAAAAAAAGACATGTAAGTTCTAAAACACAGGGACTGCTTGAACAATGGGTTAACAACACGGATAGATACTAATTTCTAATAAATGTTCAGTACTCTAAAAAAGAAGGGTCTGCTTACCGCCACAAATACAGAGATTCACTTATGTGACAAGCAGACCAAAAGAAATCTGTTTGGGGGGAGATTATTTACTTCTATTGTTTTTACCTACCTTTGATGTTTTGACTTCAATAGTATTGAAAGGGAGTTTCTTTGCAAATGTTAGCAATCTTCAGTTCCTCCAAATTCAGAGAACTTGAGTGAACCATATCCCTTTAAGTGGTAACCTAGCAACTTGCTGAAGGGATTAGAACAAGACCCTTGGGGAGAGAGGATTCAAATCCCAGAAGCAGGTGTTCACTGTCCTCTGAACTCCTGGCTTATTATGGAGCAAGAACAGATCTTAAAGTCATTTCAAAGTAGAACAGGTCCTATTCAACAAGTAGAGTAAGTAGCACAAATTCTGAGTACCCACTATTTACCAAATATTAAATGATCTCATTAACTCGTACAATGCCTACAACGTAGCTTTTATCTCCACCTCACTAAAACAGTTGAGAGAGTTTAAGTGATTTGCCCCAGACTCACAGCTAGTAAATGCCAAAGCTGGGATTTGAACCAATGTATAGAACCCACATATAGACTCTTTCTACTATATCACACAGCAGTTCTGATCCATGGTACTATAACCTCTGAAGATAGCTACAGGCTAACCCTAGAATTCAGAGCACTGCTGAATATCAAAAAGTAGAGTGGAGATAAATGAAATTGAGACTAAAAAACAATAGAGAAAATAAGCAAAATTAACAGGTGGTTCTTTAAAATGATCAAAATTGACAAACCTTTAGTTAGACTAAGAAAAAAAGAGAAAAGATTCAAATTACTAAAATCAGAAGTGAAATAGGAACATTACTGCTGACCTTACAGAAATAAGGATTACATAAGAATACTATGAAAAATAAAGAATACTACAAATAAATTAGCCAGCAAATTAGATAAACTAAATGAACAAAAACTAAAAACATACAAATTTACCAAATCTGAGTCAGAATACAAAATATGAATAGACATATAACAAGTAGAGGTTATATCAGTAATCACAAACCTCCCAATAAAAAGCCCCAACTACATGGATTCACTGGTGAATTCTTCAAACATTTAAAGAATTAACACCAATCCCTCTTAAACTCTTCCAAAGAAGAGGAGGGAACTCATTGTATGAGGCCAGCATTACTCTAATACCAAATCCAGATAAAGATATTACAAGAAAACCACAGATCAAAACCCCTCATGAATACAGATACAAATACCCTCAATAAAATACCAGCAAACCAAATCAAACCACATATTAAAAGGGTTAGATTATCATGACCAAGTGGGATTTATCTCAGGAATGCAAGCATGGTTCAATATACAAAGGTCAATCAACATAACATACCACATTAATAGAATGAAGAAAAAAATTTTTTCAATTAATGCAGATAAAGCATTTAACAGAATCCAACACCCTGGCATGATAAAAACAGTAAACAAAGGAATAGAAGGAAACTTCCTCAACATGATAAAGGGCATTCATGAAAAACTTATAGCTAATAACATACTTAACAGTGAAAGATTGAAAGCTTTCCCCTAAGAACAGAAACAAGCAAGAGAAAGATGCCAATTTTTACCACTTTTATTCAACACTGTACTAGAAGTTCTAGCCAAAGCAATTAGGCAAGAAAAAGAAACAAAAGGCATCCAGGTTGGAAAGGAAGAAGTAAAATCTCTATGTGCAGATGACATGATCTTATATACAGACAATGCTAAAGAATACACACATAAACTATTAGAGCTAATATATGAATTCAGCAAGGTTTCAGGATCCAAGATCAATATACAAAAGTCGGTTTTATTTCTGCACACTGGCAATAAACAACCCAAAAATGAAATTGAGAAAATAATTCAATTTATGATAGCACCAAAGAGAATAAAATGTTTAGGAATAAAGTTAACCAAAAACTCTAAAACTTATACAGTGAGAACTATGAAACATTGATAAAGAAATTAAAGATGACCTAAATAAATGACAAGACTTCCCATGTTTATGGCTTGGAAGGCTTAACACTAAGATGGCAATATGCTACCCATCATAATCCAAACAGCCTTTATGCTCAAACAGAAAAACTGATCCTAAAATTAATTTGGAATTACAATAGTTCCTGAATAGCCAAAAAAAATTTTGAAAAAGGAGAAAAAAGCTAAAGGACTCACACAACCCAATTTTAAAGCTTTGTACAAAGACATAGTAATCAAACAAAATGGCACTGGTATGAAGTTAAACAAAAAGAGAAACAAAATATTAAGAGTCTAGAAATAAACCCATACATCCATAGTCAACTGACTTTCAATGACAGTGCCAAGACTATTTAATGGGGAAAGAATAGTCTCTTCTACTAATCACACTGGGACAACTGGATACTGACATGCAAAAGAATGAAGATTGACCCTTATCTCACACCATGTAAAAATATTAACCCAAAATGGATCAAAGACCATTTAGCTCTAAACATAAGTTTAACCTTTGATGGGATCCCTGGGTGGCTCAGCGGTTTCGCGCCTGCCTTTGGCCCAGGGCGCAATCCTGGAGTCCCAGGATGGAGTCCCGTGTCAGGCTCCCAGCACGGAGCCTGCTTCTGCCTCTGCCTATGTATCTGCCTCTCTCTCTCTCTCTCTCATAAATAAATAAAAACAAATCTTTAAAAAAAAAAAAAAAAAGTTTAACCTTTGAAACTCTTAGAAGAAAGCACAGGGATTATGACCTTGGGTTAGGCAATGGTTCCTTAGATACGACACCCAAAGCATCTGCAACAAAATAAAAAATAAACTGCACAACATCAAAATGAAAAACTTTTGTTCATAAGAGAACACTATCAAGAGAGTGAAGAGACAAATCAGAGAATAGGAAAAAGAATCTGGAAATCATATATCTCATAAGGTCTAGTATCTAAAATGTATAAAGAACTCTTTTAACTCAACAACAAAAAGTCAAAAAAAATTTAAAAAAAAAAAGTCAAACCATCCGATTCAAAAATAGGCAAAGATGGGGTGCCTGGGTGGTTCAGTCAGGTAAGTGTCCAACTCTTGATCTCAGCTCAGGTCTTGCTCTCAGGATTATGAGTTCAAACCTCCATTCAAACTCTGAATAAATAGTTCTCTAAAGAAGAAAGAAGACATACAAACAGCCATGCAGCACATGAAAAGATGTTCAATGTCATTAGTCATTAGGGCAATGAACATCAAAACCACAATATCACTTCACACCAACTAGGTACAGCTATAATCTAAAGAACAGAAAATAACAAATGTCAGTGAGGATGTGAAGAAAATGGAACTTTCCTATATTGTTAGTGGGAATGTAGAATGGTGCAGTCACTATGGAATATCCTTTGGCAGTTCTTTAATAAGTTAAACATAGAATTACCATAAGACCCAGCAATTCCATTCCTAGGCATAGACCTGAAAATAGAACTGAAAGAACTGAAGAACTGAAAGAGGTGTTCAAACAAAGAACTGAAAATAGGTGTTCAAACAAAAGCTTGAATGTCAATTTTCAGAGCAGCACTACTCACAGGAGCCAAAAGATGGAAACAACTACCAATTTTGTTGTTTCAACTGATGAATGGATAAACAAAATATGGCACTCTTCGAAAAGGAACGAAGTATTGATACATGCTACAACATGGATAAACCTTGAAAACATTATGCTAAATGAAAAAAGCCAGACACAAAAGACTACATATTCTATGACTGCATTTGTATGAAATATCCAGAATGGGCAAATCGATAGAAACAGAAAGATGAGCAATTACTAGGAGCTGGAATAAGGGTCATAGGGTGTGACTGCTTAATGGATACACAGTTTACTTTAGGATAATGAAAACATTCTGGAACTACACAGTAGTGCAGGTTGTACAACACTGTGACTGTATAAATGCTACTGAAGTGTACACTCTCAAATAGTTAAAAAGGTACATTTTGTTTTGTGTCTTTTATCACAGAAAATAACAACACATGTACACATAATTCTGAAGAATGAATTCAAAGGAAAGCAATTTAAGATGCAGCAAATTTAAGAAATTCCAAATAATTCTTAAGTATAAAAAAATCATGAGATTTTTCTCATGACCAAGGCCCTTTTCCTATTTACATGTGATATCAACTTCTGTACGAAGAGGTTACCGGGGCCACGCCCAACCCTGCCACTGTCGGGGACGCCATACCTACCTCCAATTACACGAATATTGTTGTCCTTTGTCAGAATAGCCTCAGCATGGAACACCAAAACTGGAATTCTCCTACAGCCTCCAGTCCACATGATACAGGGATGATCCCTACACCCATAATAAAAGGCTTTTATTAGTTGACAGCTCAAAAATCTGAATTAATCACTGTGGTTTGCTGCTTAGCAACTTTCCTTCCTCCTGGAACAAGAATCCAAAATGTCCTATGGGAAACCATTCAGTTCCCATTCTTAGCCATGTGGTCTAGTTAAGATTAATTCCATCCCTGCTCCAGGGACAGGCTTTGAGAGGCCTCAGCCAATTGGGGCATCCCACCCTCCAGTTAGTGGATCAGGGACAAGCACATAAACCAACTAGAGCCCAGTGAGTATCAGAAGATATGCTGTGAGACCCTCTGAGAAAGAGGTGCTTGCTGTGTCTCCTGCCTCTTCCCCTTGATGGTATAAGAGAATGAGGTATTTAAGTACAATCGTCATTTTGTGACCTTGAGAGGAAAGCCCCGAGCTACAGGTAAAGGAGGAAGTCAGTGGGAACCCTACTGGAAGAATTAGAAATATGACATCCTGAGAGGCAAATGCGGAGTTGCAGAATCAAGTCTTTCCTAAATATGAGTTAATAAATTCCCTTTATGGGGGATAGTTGGAAAGAAATCTTTAAAATAAAGTTTTTAAATTCCTTTTATTATTTAGGACAATTTATGTTTTAATCCTCAGCATACATAAAGAATGCAATATATAGCACTTACAATAATTTATGTACCCTTTTATACCCTACAGTCCCTTTTTAAGCCATTTTGATGACCCATCCTAAGAGTCTGAGCTAGGAAACCAAAATACAAGCGCTCCATTAAATCCCCGTATTTTAAAGCAAGCCTATACTAAATGGAACAATATTTTTCTCCAGAAAAAAATCTGACTTTAACCTCCTTCCCTATCTATCCTCAGGAAATCTGTTTAATCAATCTTAGACAGATGTGTATTTACTTACAGATTAGGAAATCTCCAACCTCCTTAGTGCCAGGGAGTCAGAAGGGAAAGAAATGACCTGAGTCCCTACTCTGTGCCAGGAATTAAAGTAAGAGCTTTCACCTGCTATCTCAATCTCCTTGTCCACACTATGAACTTAAAAAAAAAAAAAAAAAAAAAAGATACCTCACCTCAGAGAGGATAAGTGATTTGCTGAAGGCCATTACAGCTGGTAAAGTAAGGAAGAGGTATCTGAACCTTGGTGCCTACCTGTGCTCCGTCCACCCTTCCATCTTCCTAATCACATTTCAATGATGTTTTGTATACAGACCACCTTAAACCTAACCCTCTGGGAACCTACACTAACCAATTCCTTAAATAGAGTAAGATCCATTTAGCCAAAATTTGGGCTGCTCTCAAAAACTCACATGACCACACCCCTTAAAAAAGGTCATACTACAAAGCTCAGGGCCAAGTCAGACCCTCCCAACCCAAGTTTCAACAGATCCCCGTTTTGAATGCACAGGCTGCCAGGCTACCAAACAGAACTGAGGCAGCCTTGAGACTTGGGATGAACTGCCAAAGTGTTTTAGTGAGGAAAAGCAAGGAACACTGTGCCTAGTTCATTTCCTGTTTTCTAGAACTGGAATGTGAATGCTTACTGTTCCTGCTTTTTGACCTGGGTAATAGGGCCCATTTGTGAGAAAGGTATTTATCAAAGGCACTTTTTAGCAAGAAGGATTTTGTGTGTGTGTGGTTTGCTTGCTTTTTAATCTTAAACACCTGTAAAATGCAGGCATGAGGCCAGATGATTCCTAGGATCTCTTCCAACTGTAATTTTTCCACTATATTTCTAAGTTAGAGGACAGTTAGAGGAAAAAATAGGCAGCCTAAACTGCAAAGTCTTGGACAGAAACTCTGGAAATTAGCCAAAGTTCCTTGTCAATCTAGCACTAGCTATAAACTGGACCACGGTGCCTTCCTACTTACAAACAATGGATTACTGCTACAAGTTAAAATGCCTGACGAGGGTGAGGAACACAATAAACAGATACATGGCTGAGAAGAGCCAAGGCCCTAGCTATGCTATTTGTGGAAAGCCAAATAAATCCCTGTCAGAGAAATCCTTCTACTTACAACCTATGAAAGATAAAAGAGGTGGTAGACACATTATGAATTCAGTGAGGCCAACTAAAATACGCTTAAGGTATATGCTATATTGTCATTAAAAGCATGCTCCCACCAGGTGGTGCTAAAGGCAAAAGATTCAAAATAGTGAGGAAACTGAAAACTGGAACTTTTAAATTTTCATTCATACCAGAAACTGGTATATACTAAGAAAACATGCTCTTATAGGCATGAAAAAACATAGGACTTGGATGCTTAATTACCGAAGTAGAACAGTTCAAGGTTCACTTCACTGAAAGCCTAACAACATTGTGGTTCTTAAGAAGCAATTTCTTAATTGAGTGGCTCAGCGTTTGCACGTCTGCCTTCAGCTCAGGTCATGATTCTGGGGTCCTGAGACAGAGTCCTGCATCAGGCTCCCTAGAGGGAGCCTGCCTCTCCCTCTGCCTATGTTTCTACCTCTCTGTGTGTCTCATGAATAAATAAAATCTTAAAAAAAAAAAAAAAAAAAAAAAAGAAGAAGCAGCAGCAGCAGCAGCAGCAGCAGCCGAAGAAGCAATTTCATGCAGCACATATATTATTCACTCCTGGGATCTAGCCTACATAACTCAAAGCTTCGAGCCTAATTCATACCAATGCCCCTGCTGGAAATGCCTTCCCCACTTCCGTGCACTTGATCCCACTCTTAGGCAGAGGACATCCTGCCATCCCCATGGAGCCTTCCCCCAGCTCCAACAGCCCACAGTGATGTCTTGTCTCTGAACTCCTGTAGTACTCACTGTATAATCATTTGTTGTTGATCTTTTTTTCCCCCAATTATACATTCATGAGCTGCTATAAAGCTGGCTTTTATGATAGGAAATGAAATTAAGGCCTGGAACGAGTTGATATAAGGTTTCTTATATCAAGTCTTTCCACATCTGTATATAAATTTTTATTTCAGATCCCCTAGAAAAAGAGTCCCTTTAAATTTAGTATTGAAATAATGCCATGCAAAACAAGGATTGCCTGGATAGTTTCTAGTCCTAAAGTCCAGGACTGCCAGGCTTTAAACTTTAATACAGCCTTGGGATCTGATCAGATCTAGCAGATGTCCATAGATATACATCTTTAGATGATTTAAGGCCTTATAACTTCCAAAACTTTAAAAATGTAAGCATATTACTCCAAGTGTAAACAAGACTGACTTAAGATTCCTAATGTATATAATAAGTGTCTGGTAGACAAGACATGAGTTGATGGAACATTCACAATCAAAAGTCAACAGTAGGAGTCTGAAAGGAAGAAGAGCAAAAAAAAATCTATGAATCTGGACTAGAATTACACCTGTATGTTCACTAACTTCTACTAGAAATTTAGCCATTTCTCAATTATGAATATAGGCAACAAAGCATTATCTGTATCTTTTGAGTCTGTCTGCATTATAGATTTTTTTATACCATATTTCAGTTGTTGCAAATATCTAAAAATATCATTTACATTTATCAATACTTCTAAGTTAGGCAGTTATTAAATGCCACTAGACTACCTATGGTCACAGTATTCCTCATCTGGTGTGATGAGGCTGGACAACGATTTGGCAGCTCTCCTCCCAATCAATCAGCTGCCAGATGGTACCCTTCACAGTGGTGGTCCAGACACTATGATTCTTCCCAATATTCCCCACTTTTAAGTGCTAATCAAAGACTACCCCCAAAGGGTCGGGGTGCCTGGGTGGTATAGTTGGTTGAGCATCTGACTGTTGGTTTCCACTAAAGTCGTGATCTCAGGATGGTGAGATCAAGCCCAACTCCGAAGAGCACTAATAAAAAATATTCATGAAGTAAAAGAATGATCCTGAAATTAGACTGATGCTCGCAAAAATCAAAAATTTCGTGAAATAGGGAAGAGGCAGCACACAGAAAGCAAAAAGTCACAAGAGGATAAAGTGACCAGACGGAATTATCCATTTAATTATCCTGAATAAGACTGACCCAAATATAATGTCAAAGCTCTATTATTTTCTATGACCTAACAGTGATGGAAGCCTTTCCCCAAAGCTATATGAATGCTTCAATACATTAAATAATGTAACCTTCTACTTTATAATAAGAAATCCACTTTAAATTCAATATTAAAGCTAGTAACAATACTGTCTTAACATTTGTATGGCACTTCATCATTTATAAAGCAACTTCATACATATCATTCTATTTGATCCTAACCATACCCCTACAAAACAGCCTGAGAGGTATTATCTCCACTTTTCAGGTTACATAGCACACATGTGTACCTAAGGGGATTCACAGAGAAGCTTAAAAACTAATCTTAACTTTAAGTCAGACTGTCTCTTTGTTCTCTGTGTCAAGTAATAATGTTCAAAGAGGCAAAATAGCAGGTGCCTCAAAATCCAGGAAAACCAGGTCTGAATTTCAATCCATCACTCACACTCTCTGAACCCCTGAAAAAGTTCTTTGATCTGTGTGAAGCTGAGCTTACTAAAGTGGGAATAATAACATCCACAGATTAAATGAGACACATCAGTTAAAGCCCTTACTGTCATCTATGCTAAATGATAAGCTGCACTTATTACCATCATTCATTTTTATTATTATGAGAATCCAGCAATCAAAAAACTAGAAGATCTCAGGAAAGCAATGTAGTCCAATGGCACAGCACAGGTCATAGAATTCTAACGTACTGTCCCACAGCTATTCTGGTACATACTATTTTCTATCATTGTAAGGCTTTTGAGAAAATAACTTATCTCATAGATGTTGGAGACCTCCTTTGCTTTAATATCTACAAATTTAAAAATCTGCTATGTTAGGAGCTCCAGTCAAGAGTTCACAAATAGCAATATCTAGAGCCAAGATTCACTCATGAACCCAGAAAGAGAACCTTATCTCATTTCAGATAGCCAATGGTGATCAACTCATAATATTTTGGTTTAGTTCGTGGCTAGAAAATAAAACCAGAGTCAGACTATACCAAGGAAGAATGAGGTAAAAGAAGGCTTAAGTAAAAGAGAGTTATTTTCCACCCTAAAGGCAAAGGGTCAAGGCAGTCTTGCTCTTACTTACTCTTGGCTTACCACCTCCTCATCCTCTGAGGATGATGCTGTTTCCTCCAGGTCCCGGGCCATCACGACTGGCATTTCCTTTAGGGTTTGTCATGCAGTCAGCAGACGGGGGCCTCAGGGACCTTTCCTTGAAGATTCACTGGGTCAAACAATTTAGGTGGCACGGATTCCTGCAAGAAAGCCAAAGGATGTGAAACATAATGCCATTTTCTACTTGGTGATTATTGCTATTCATCTTCCATGCAACAAATATGAGTATTTACCTAAAGGTGTGCAACATCTAGAAGCTTACCTTCTATCACAGTGCCTCTCATATGCCATAAAAATCAAGGCTTTTTTCAAACATACCGTCTGTCCTTCATGTATTTAAAGAGCTGTTACTCAGTTTGAGCTTTTCAATTTTCTCATATATACTAAAACTAACAAAAATTAGCTTTTTAGAAAAGTCTGAGGTAGGTGGATGACTGCCCAAAAACAGACAGACCCCTTGCTGGAAAAACTTGCTTTTTTTTTATTTTAAAAATAAAAACTCAAGATATACAATGCTTGAAAATATTTCTTTAGACTCTAGGACAAGCATACAGGTGAAATGCCCTCATACTTCACTAAAACAAATTTGAGAGTGTTTGGAAGGACAGTTTTGTTTTGTTTTCAGCTATTTATGACCTTGATTCAGGAGAATATACTAATCTTATAGTTTAGTAGTTAAATTTGTTTTAGTGAAAACACTCTCAAAAATCATTCTCCATTACTGAAAATCACAAACTATGATTTGACTCCCAAATAGACCTTAAAATTAGGATATTTCTAAGTTAAAATATTTTTTTGCATCCGTAAAAAAAAATACATGTTCGTTGTGTTTAAGGATGGGATTGAAATTACAGGTAAAGAAAACGAAAACGTTTCGATGCCCATAACCCTATTACTCCGACATAACCATGTGATGTCTATCTTTGCAGATCTCATTTTTCTATACATTGAAAATATGATAAAGATCGCCAACAAGACCAAAAAAAAAAAAAAAAAAAAAAACCTGGCAATCCCGGTAACGATCCCTACAGATCCTCAGCGGAACGGGCAATATCTAACAACTTCAAAGAAGATGTCCTTCCGAGGATTCCCAACGGGATTTCTCGATCTTTCCCAAAGTGTTGGGAAGTCCTTTCAATCAAAGCACACGAAACCTCCCAGGGAGGAAGGGATGCCAAACCCGTTCCAGGCTGCCAGCCGAGCGGAGAAGACGGCGATCGGGAGAAGATTAAGGACACTCGCCCCAGGAGCGTCCCCGCCCTAAAGGGATCAGCCCCGCGGTCCCACCCCCGGCAGGTCCTCAGATGCTCCCCGCGGGAAGGGCAGGGGGGACTCCGCCGCGGCGACTCAGCCCAGCGCGCCCGGAAACCAACAGCGGCTCCCGGACCCCGAGAGGGAAGTGCAGCGGCCGGCGCCCGCCCAGACTCGGGAGCTCCCCTCCCTCGCGGAGCGGAGCGCGCCAGCGCAGGCGTTTACCTGGCTCATCTTCCCATGGCTCGGGGCCGGCCGGCCGGCGGGGACCGCGCTCTGCGCCTACCTCCCTCCTCCTTCCCCGGCCGGGCTCCCGGCCGCCGCCGACCGCTGCTTCCCCCGTTACTACAACAACCAACCAGCAACCGCCCGCTCGGAGCCACTGCGCAGGCGCCCGCCACCCCGCGCTTAAAAACGCTCGGCTTTGGGCGCGAAGGAATGTCGTCACTCGGCTTTGGGCGCGAAGGAATGTCGTCACCGCCGCGCCGCGCCGCGCGGGCGCAGAGCTTTGCTCTCAGCCAGAGTCTCGACTTCTTTTTTTTTTTTTTTTTTTTTTCCGCTCTTTCTCCCTCCACTAGCCTCCAGCGCCGGGGTTCTTGCGCCACGCTCAACCGGACGGCTCAGCGGCGCGAGTGGCGGTACCCGGGGTGAAGCTCGGGCATCGGCAACCACTGATTGGCAGTAAAAGGGTTCACGCCCCATCTCCTGCTCGAGCACAACCGGAGCCGCCAATCAGAGCGAGGACTGACGGCAACGACCCAATCCTGGAGCCGGGCTGTGGGCGGGGGCGAGGACAAATGGCTCAGGTGGGCTCCTCGCTCGTTGGGCCTCTTTTGGAGCTTGGCTGCTGCTGCAGGGGCTCCCGCTGGTGCTGCCCGCTGCTGTGCTGGGGATCCGGTCACCAGGTACGGACAATGTGGGGGAGAAGAGGGAGGGACGTGTTTGTGTGGCATCTGACGGAAAGGATCCAGGGAGCCTGGAAAAACGGAGGCGAGACCAAGGGTTGGAGAGACCTTGAGACGGGGGAGCTGGGACAGTGAAGATGAAGAAGGGCTTGGTAGGCTGGACGAACCAATGCGCGGGTGAATGGATGGATGAGCGGCCACTCTGAGCCCAGGGCAAGGAACCTTCACTTTCTCATGGGATAACCCTTGAGATAGGTTTTTTGTTTTTTGTTTTTGTTTTTGTTTTTTTTTTTTAAAGCTCCATTTTGGAGATTTCTCACGCAGGGTCTCACAGCTACAAAATGATTGTTGGAAGGGTAGGAACCTCCCTCCTGACTAGTTTTAACACCACACCTTTCCTGGGCCGGGCCAGGGCAAAATTGGAGAACAGATGTTGGGTACTCTAAGAGGCTCTAAAGCTTTGGGGCAAATGGGGGTGAGGATTCTGGTAGAGCAGATCGGAAGAGTGCTCAGGCTCTGCCCTCATCAGCCATCTGTTAGGATTTCTAAGTGCTTCCGTAGAATGGGCATAAGTTCTCTCAAAGAAGGGGGCTATCCATAAGGCGTTTCTGACCCTGGGAGGAGAAAGCCTGAGTCTCCTATTGAGAAATGGTGAGAAAATAAGAAGGATGGGGGGGGGGGGTGTCTTGGCCCATGCCATGACCACTTCTGATCTCCAATAAAGCTCTGTTCTCTCTGGACTTCAATAAGATCCATTGTTGTCATCTACCGCTCCCTGAGGGATTCCTGCTTCCTCCTCTAGAGCTCCTTTTTTTGTTTCTCTATTTTGTTTTCTTTTTAGTGCTTCACACTGTCTTATGCCATGGCTGACTTTAATATCGATTTCAGCTGATCATACTGAAACTTGTGCCACAGTGACAAAGGAAGCCTGATGACTTATCACCACTTCAGGCCCAAGAAGTTAACCTTACAACAGATGAACTGTGGGGAAAGCAAAAAACAACCCTCCCCCCCCCAAAAAAAAACTACAATGAAAATGAGAAGTAGTAGTTCTGTTCTTAAATTCTTTATCCACGAGTTTTATTTAAATCAAGTTGATTGAAATCATTGCTCCTCAAGGATTCGTGTAAGCTTTTTTTTTTTTTAAACAAAAAGTACATAACGTAATTGGATTCTGTATACAACTTCAAGGCAGAAGCGTATATAGTATACTTAGTCTTTGAGAATAGAAACTTCATCAAAATATTCTCAGTGAGGCAGTATGGCAATATAGAATCCAACAGCATAATTTGAATCTCAGCTTTGCCACGCATAAGCTGTGTAACTTCAAGCGAATCACTTAATCTCTTAATCTCTCCGTGCCAACTCTCATCTGTCAAATGGAAATAGTAATAGTGCCTACCCACCTTGTTTAGGGATTAAATGAGATAATATATACATGGCATATACAAGTGCATGATAACTGTTAGCTGTCATAATCTCTCTTTTTTTTAAGATTTTATTCATTTATTAATGAGAGACATAGAGAGAGAGAGAGAGGCAGAGACACAGGCAGAGGGAGAAGCAGGCTCCATGCAGGGAGCCCGATGTGGGACTTGATCCCGGGACTCCAGGACCATGCCCTGGGCCAAAGGCGGTGCTAAACTGCTAAGCCACTGGGGCTGCCCTGTCATAATCTCTCTTGCAACCCAACACCAACATCACTGTTTCCTTCTCCATTCAATTTTCGTGCTTGTTTTCAAGTCACAAAAGTTTAACTTTTATTTTGTTCTAGCTTATGGAGCATGAGTGACCTGAGAGCCAGAGTAGAGAACACCTGAGAGTGTAAATATTGCCATCACTCCATAGATCCCACTCAAATGTATAAGGCTTTTCTGTGCTTAGAAGGGTCTGTCATCAATAGCTAGACGGATATGTTAGTAGATTTATCATTACCTTGCGCCACTTGCATTATAAGAATGACATAAAAAACTAGGCTAGGGGTTTAGATATTAAAGGACTGATTCCAGCCAAGAGAAAACAGTTCTGATTTAGGCTACCATTGTGGAGAAGTTGCTTAGACAAAAATAAGTACCGTGCCACCTACTGCAAAGTATACTGTTGATTCACTGCTACTAGTATGAGTAAATATCAAGACCAGTTTCTCTTAGTATCACACAAATCCATTTTATTACTTTATAGTAATATTTGTACACCTCCTTTTCGTTTGTTTCCTTTTTTTTTCCATTATTTTTGTCTGGTTTTACCATTTCCAGCCATTGCGTTATTTAGCCTTTTTTACTCTAGGTACAGGTTAGCACCCTTCGATAAAGGGCAAATATCCAAAGGCAGTGAACTAACCCTGTGAAGTAAGAATAGTATGTTAAGATAATGGAGGGTGGATGGGCCTTAGAGACTTGGAAAGGAATTCTCAAAGTGATTGCCCAGATAATTATGAGTGGGACGCAAGTTAACTACCCAAATCAGACAGCTTATGCTTGAAGTAGACTAACTGCTGTCTCCTGTTTTTTGCCTTTGTTCCCAAGGCAAAAAGCTTTCTCGGGTTGGAGGGAAGTCATGAGCCGTTTCTTGAATGTGTTACGAAGCTGGCTGGTTATGGTGTCCATCATAGCCATAGGGAACACGCTGCAGAGCTTCCGAGACCACACCTTTCTCTATGAAAAGCTCTACACTGGCAAGCCGGATCTTGGTAAGAAGTCAGAGAACTGCATCCTGTATGGGAGTGGCCTAATTGTGGTTCCCAGACCAGGCTATCCTTGAGAACTACCTAAGAAATTTAAAAGCAAACATCACAGGTACCTATTTTCTCCTCCAAACTTATTTCCTGAAATTTCTACACCAAGTGGGGCCCCAAGTCTATTTTTTCGTAACCTCCCAGGTGATTCTGCTGCTGGCTAACTCGGGAAGCCACTGGAATAATAGACTTTCTGGATAGCACTTGGCCCTTTTTCCCCCAAGCTTGTCTGAATACCTTTTCATCCATGTTATACTGTCCTTTACATTTCACAGACAATACAAATGTATTACAAGGACAAGTGAGAAGATAGAGTTATTTGGTGACTCTGGGATGCCCAACTAGAAAGCGATAAAAAAGCTTTTCATATGATCTCAGCCCTCTTCAGAAGCAAGGCTGTGCCATGGTTTATTCCATGTTGCAGATAGGGAGTTACCAATCCAAGCTCTTCCCAAACACTGAAGAGTCCCTGAGAAGATGTCCAAAATTCCTCTGAACTGGTCTCCCAAAGTGAAACTGAGAAGGCCTCTGCTGGCCTTACCCAGTTTCCTGAGCCTCCCAGCTGAGAGTATTTTCACATTTCAGCTTGTGCTTCCTTGCACTGATGTGTGGGGTAGTGGTGTTTGAGCTGCAGCACCATTTCACGTAGCTGACAATTCTGTGTCACATTTATAGCTAACCCAGATTCGGGCTCTGACCTAGCTCATTTTTCTGTAACATCTCCATACAAAATGAATCTAAGTAGGCTAAGACTCATTTTGAGCAAAGCTCAATAGGAGTAAAGTATCTGGAAAAGCTCCACTTTTCCCCCCCTCAAACACTGCCCTCTGCTGTGTAGATTCACAGGATTTTAGAGGTTATCTGACCTAGTCCTCTAGAATTTCACCTGATGCCTAAACTGGCTACAGATGATGAAATATTCCACTTTCGTGTGTCACTAACTAGAGCTATTTCCCCAGCCTTCTCATCAGAGGAGCTGTCAAACTGGTTTGACATTATAAAGAATGTAGCCTTCTGGGGCCAACTACTAGATATTTGGTTGCATATGAAATTTTTTCTCACCTTACTACCATCTAAAGATCTTCAGGGTTGTGAAATTGGTATCACTCTCTGGTTTTCCAAAGGATGGAAAATCTTTAAAGCCCAAGTAAACATTCATAGGCCTTTCTATCATCAGTCTTACCCTTGAAATTTCTCTTGCTCAATAGACCAGTAAAGGAAGTATCTTTGCTTTCACAGTTTCGCCTTTCCTGGCCACAGGATGCCTTAGATTGTACATTACAATCACCCAGGGAGAGAGTATTTTTAGAAAATGCATATTTCCAGGGCCTACCTCCAACGAGTATGATTTAATTGGTCTGGTACCCAGGTCTTGGTAATTTCATAAAACGTCTTTAGTTGCCTCTAATAAACACCCAGGGTCTAGGACCACTGTTAAGGTAGACTGTGATCAGTACTCACAGGACAAGATACTTACTAAGAACAGAGTACCAGAACAAAGTCACCAAGAGCAAGGTGGCCTCAGCAAACACCAAAGAAGCAATGCTTTGTTCCAGTACCAAATGTACAGGAAACCTGCCCAGTTTAAGCTTTGTTCAAATAACATAGATCTGGATTCTGAAGAAGAGTTCAGTCTCTTCCACACCAGACTGAGCATTTAGATAGGTCTCAGGATTTTCAAGTTCTCTCCTGCATCAGCCTTGAAAGTTGACTGACCTAGGCATCTTATCTTAATGCACCACTGTCTGCAACATTCCCCCAAACCTGTCCCAATCCAGACTTGCTGAACTTTACCCACACCAGAGTGGCTTCCAGGACAGAGGTATAAACTGCTACATTCAGGAGTTATTACCTAAGTAGACTCTGGGTTTCTACTCTTGAAACTGCCCCCACCCAACTCTAGACATTTGAAGAGGAGCTGAACAGTTCTCATTCTTGAATTCCTTCCATTCCTACTAGTTCCCATGTATAGTACCAGAGCCTCCCCTCTGCCCAGCCAGAGAGTTCAGGCTGAGCAGTCTGCCTCTCATGAACCACCAGTGAAGTAAAGGAGTTTGGAGGGAATCCTAATTCTCTCCTCTCAATACTCTTTTCTCTGCTGTATAGTGAATGGCCTCCAAGCTCGGACTTTTGGGATCTGGACACTGCTGTCATCAGTGATTCGCTGCCTCTGTGCCATCGACATCCACAACAAGACGTATGTAAGGGAAGGAAAAGCCTTAGCATCCTTTTGTTGGAAATCAGGTGCTAGGCATACCCAGTGTGGTCCTCCCCCTGGAGGCTTGTTCATTTTCATGCATTAGCCCATAGAATATGGATAATAAAGGGTTAGTAGGTCCTATTCTTTCAAGGCCTATAATAATAATAATAATAATAATAATAATAATAATAATAATATAATAATAAGTAATAGGCCTAACAGGTTTAAAGTTTGAAAATTCTTTAGAAGTGAATAGCAACTGGCAGTGTCATGATCCAGCAGCCTGCATCATACCCCTCTACTTCTTTACTAAAGAATCAGCCTTTCTTCTACTAAAGAAATAGAATAGTGTGCTCTTTTTAGAGCAGCCACCCACATATACCTTATTCTCACATTCCTCCTTAAGAAGTAGGAATGAACAGAAATCACAATCCATGAAAAAAGGAACCCACAAGTAAACCACCGTAAGCTTATGCAGAGTCAGTAGGTGAGAGTGAAAGGGAACCCAGGATTCCTATATTCTGCTTTTCTAGGGTACTCAGACTAGTGTGGAACAGTTGCAGAGCCTCTTGTCTTCATGCTATAACTGGTGCTGGCCACTGGAGGGGGCTCGAACTCTCTTTCCAACTGTCCTCACCACAGTCAAAGCAGAAAGTTTGCTCAAGTCAGTGGCTAAGGCCACTAAAATGTCAACTTCACACTAAAATATTTTTCTGTCGAAAAAAATATATATATATATTTTTCTGTCGTATCTAAACTTTCAGCATTTGGGAAAAGAGGTAATGATATTTACTGAGCACCTCTGATGATGCCAGGAGCTTTCATCTACATGACCTTGATTAAGTCTCCTAGCCACCCTTGGAGGTAATGATTTTCATTCCTGAGTTTGCAGGTCTACATGTTAGAGGCCCAATTAATTTGAACTAAGGAAGACGGACTCAAGTGGGATTTGAAGCAGGGCTATTAACCCTGTGATCTCTCCAACTTTTTAAATTATTTTTTGAATTTGAAACTCTGGTTTGACTTGTGCTAGATTGAAATGTATTTTTGGAAGCAGTATGGTTTAGTGAAGCAGCCTAAGGCCCAAGAACGAAAACAAGAAAATGGGCTCTTGTCTCAATCCTGATAGTAACTATTTTTGTAGCTGCAAGCTCATTATATGGTTGACCCTTGAACAACATGGGAGTCAGGAGCACTGGCTCCCCACAGTTGAAAATCCGCATATAACTTTTGACTCCCCCAGAACTTAACTACTAATGACCTACTGCTGACCAGAAGCCTTACTAATAAGAATGTCAGTCAAGACATATTTTGTATGTTGTATGTGTTATATAATGTATTCTTACAATAAAGTGAGCTATAGGAAAGAAAACATTATTAAGAAAATCATAAGGGAAAAAAAAGAAAATCATAAAGAAGAGAAAATACATTTACTGTACTGTATTTATCTTTTAAAATCCATGTATAAGTGGACCCATGTTGTTCAAGGATCAGCTGTTCACCTTCTCTGCATCTTGGTATCCTTATGTATAAAATGAACTAGTTTATCTGTTCTACCCTACCCCTCAGGGTGCCTGGGAGGGAGTGAGAATTAAATACTCCTTTGAAAGACTTTTACCATGATAAATTGATGATAGGCGTATCTTTCATTTGCTGTGCTTTTGGAGTAAGACTTATCTCATTATCACCCATTCATTTCCCCTTCTCCCAAGGCAGGATAGCCACAAATGCTAGCTTCTGTTTGTTGCCTTTTTTACCCTGGGACTTTGGTATGGACTTTGGCCCATACTCTTCTGATGTACACTCTGATTCTATTTCCTCCTAATCCAGAAATTCAAAAATACCCATACGTTCATATTAACATAAATGTATTTAAAAAATGCACAACAATGATAAAAATCAAATTTAACATATCAATTCCTTCTAGGGAGGCAGGGGAATGGGATCTAGGGGGAATAAGCATACACAGAATGCTTTAACTGTGCTATCTGTAATATTTTATTTCTTAGAAAAAAGAATCTGAACCAAAAATGTCAAAACATGATGGAACAGGGTGTTGGTTGCATACGGGTTAATTATAGTATTCTATGATCAACAATTTTTGTACGTTTGAAATATTTCCTAATTCTAAAAATTTCATAGTTAAAAAAAAAAATCCAATCCAGTGGTCAGTCATCCTATAACCTATCTCTTCTCCACCTCTTAATCAGAAGTAAGGAATACATTCTTGGTCCATGAGGTTAACCCTGTGTTCTCCAACTGATCATTGTCCTAGGCTAAAACACAAAGTAACCAGCCCCCATGGCAAGAGCATCTAAAAGCCCCAGAGAGGTCCCCGCTGCTCATGCCCTTCATTCTTAGGCATCCATCATATGAGCACTGATCAGCCACTGGCCGAACAGCTACCAGGTGGGCTTGGACTACAGAGCCAAGCCACTTTGAGTAAGTAGATTGATCCAGAAACGGCCTCTACTGCTAGGATGGCCATAACCCAGACTCTGCTTTGCTGGGGGCTGGCTTCACCACCTACCTTGCTGTGACTTGGAGATCCACTTTGGATGCCTGCACTGTTCTCCTCTCAATCGAGCAGCTGAAACCTTCGATTTTGCCCTAAGTAAAGGGTAAATTGATGTGATCGAGCAGATGGGTCTTTCTCGGGCCCAAGTTTCCTTTTCCTTTAGCCATAGCCACATGGTGGGTTGGTATTCATGTGTGTGTGGAATCTGACCGCTGCTTTTCCTCTGCACTGAACGAGCGGGCCTTCGTTCCCATTCGTGTCTGCTCCCCTGTAGGCTGTACCACATCACACTCTGGACCTTCCTCCTCGCCCTGGGGCACTTCCTCTCCGAGCTGTTTGTCTTTGGGACTGCAGCTCCCACGATTGGCGTCCTGGCACCCCTGATGGTGGCAAGTAAGCATCCAACCCCCCCAGACCTCCCATGGGAACTGCACCCTAGGGCCGGGGCAGGAGAGCAGACATACAAGAGTGTGAGAAAGCTCTGTGCCTCTGTCAGCCACCAATCTTTTCTCTTATTTAAGGTTTCTCAATCCTGGGTATGCTAGTTGGGCTCCGGTACCTAGAAGTAGAGCCAGCCTCCGGACAGAAGAAGAGAAACTGAGGCCAGCGTCACCACCTCCCAGATTTCGTCTTCTACCGTTACTGTCCCCTTCCTTCATCTTCCCTCCTCTTTCATTTCTTCTTTTCTGTACCATCCTGAGCCCCCTTACCCACTGCTAGCCTTTTAGGTTTGGGGTTTTTCTTACATTTAAAACTTTGTAAGATACAACCTTCATACAGAAAAGTATATAACATATACATACAATTGAAAGAATCATTTTAAAGTGAATACCCTATACCTTCACCCAGATCAAGAAACCCAGTGTGTGCCCTTCCCCCACTGACAGCCTCTTCCAGGCTCCCTTTCCCAGCCCTCAGCTTCTTCCCTTTTCTTTTCATCCCTTCATCTGACTTATATGGTGGGAACATGTGAACTATGAAACTTACAGCTGCTGCATCACCCAGAGCAGCTGCCACCAAGGGCTGCTTCAGGAGGTCACCCTTCCAGGTTGGGCTCCTCTCTGCTACTGGACCCAAGACTCTGAACCATCTGAGGAACAGGCAATTCTAAGAAGGGCTCCCCTGTGAGTAAGCATGGCTCATGCTTGTGTCTACAAGTGGATCATGGTTGGAAGAGTCTGGGCTGTTTTTAGACCTTCTGGTCAGCTGTATTTGTGTAACAAATTTTGTAATAAATAGAAAAACCCTCTGCTCGGATCAGTCCTTGTACTTTGACCTCCCCCAAGCCAAGAGCACTCCTTCCCTTCTCTGAGCCATAGCATAGGATAATCACAGCTTTTTGCTGATCAAGTATACCGTAATGAGTAGGACAGCTCAAGGACCCAGGAATGGCTGACTGCCTCTGGCCCTTCTTGTCACTTGTTCATTTCTCCTGAAGCCCAACCTGTCTCTCCTTCCCCACCTTCAAGATTCTGAGTTCACAACTGAACAGTCAGGAGCTTTTTCTTGTTTTCTTCCTAAGGAAGAAAGAAATTCTTGACAAAGCAAAGGCAGAAAACAGCACAGAAGAAACAGCTGCCTGACCATGGAAAGGAAAATGTGAATCCCCAAGATAAAGGACTGGAGCAGATAGTTGCCCTCCAAAGACAACTCTGAGGGGCTCCTTACTGGCTGGGCCCACACACAGTGTGTAGACCCAGGAACCCATTCATTATTTCCACCAAGTATTTATTGAACATTTAACTCCCTGCCAGACACTTGGGAAAGAGAAATGACAACCCAGGCAATGTCCTTGTTCCTGTGGCCCTAACACTGTAATCAAGGAAACAGAGCAGCCCGTGAAAGAACAACTTCAGACAATAAGAACTCCGGAAAACAGGGTATTGTGATCAAGAAGGTAGGGGGTGGATGATTTAGATTATCAGCAAAGGCCTCCCTGAGGAGGTAGGAGCTGAGCTGAGCCTTGAATGCCCAGGCCTCAGGTGTCTTCATATGTGAGGCAGTCATTTAGGGTTGAGGGAGCAGCATCTAGAAGGCAGGAGCCAACTTGTTCGACTACGCTTCACACAGTGAAGTTAGGAAGTGAGAGGTAAGAGGTCAGGAAAGGAGGCAGGGGACCTGCAAGGGCACGACCGGAAGCTTGAAGTTGGGGATACTGAAGTGCATTTGGAAATTCTCTATGAGTTAAGGTTCTTTAAGTAAAAGAAACAAAATCATCTTAAACTAGCTTTAACAATAAAGATAACAGTGGCTCACAAAACTGAAAAACTAGGGGGATTACAGGCTTTAGGAATGATTGGATCAGGACCCAGCTCTGCCCTCCCATGTTGGCTTCATCCTCAGGCAGGATTCCTTTACGGTGCCAGAAGTGGTTGCAGCAATACCATGCCAGACACTCGCACAACACTACATCTAGAAAAATAGCTCAGTGGTACTGATTTTCCCTCGCTCACCAACTCTTGTCAGGAGGTAGTAAGAAAAGCAGTGACCTTACAGAGTTTAGCATGTGAGTATAGAGCCACGTGGAGCCCACCTAAGAAAGTGAATAAAAGCACACATGATTTGGATTTGGATCCTCTAATTTCCACACATTATAGAAATGGAATTCCAGAAAAGCAAAGCTAAGACCCAAAGGATCTAAAGAGATGACTTAGAGTAGAAGATGTTATGAGTATTCTGTTTCTTTAATAGCCAGGCTGGCTTCCTTTCAAGATGATTTAAAGTAGAATCTGTAAGGTCTCTCTCCAGCTAAGAACTACTGACACATAATGGTGCCAGAATGCCACAGGCACAGTGCATTTTCTAGGATAGAAATCTGGTAGCAGCTGCATGTCCAAGCAACATCAGGTAAACCACAACTGGGAAGGGAGAAGTGGCAGTGGGTAGGACAGCTCAGAAGAAACGGTAACAGAATGACCAATGCCGAAAGCATGGACTCTGGCCAGGCAGGACGGTGCAGTCATAGAACAAACACTTCAGCCACACTTTGAGGCTGAGCCAGAAACAACAGCGGGCTCTCTTATGAGCGGTCACCCTGGGTGGACTGTGTGCATGTGTACATAGCACAAAAGGCAGGCAGGGTCACATGCTGGGTGGGGAGTTGCAAAGCACCACATAGGCCAATGTTCACTTTTACAGCCTTGTCTTTAAAGTGTAGCCTAGTGGGATGGTAACATCTGTGTAAACAGAGGACCCGCCTCTGCAGCAGGCCACAGAAGCTGCTCCACTGGCCCCCAGTCCCCTCCTGCACCGTCGTCCCAGGCCCCAGAAATGAGTGAGAATCTCAGGACTGCCCCAAGAGACACCTCTGCCCCCACCTAATGACAAGACCATTTGGAGAATCTTTTATTGTCTTAAAACATCTGGTATTACAAATAGAAAATACAAATTATGTTTATAAAGGAATGAATAATCTGGTAAACATTTTGTTAAAAAGCTTTAAGGAGCTGAAGAGTAAACACCTTTCTCCTTACCAGAAAGTAAGGCATGCTTTGTCTCCACCTCTCTTCCACTCCCCACTCAATCCCTCCACCAAGTGTGAACTTCTATTACATACAGAACATATTAAATGTCTGTACACACACGCGTGCGCACACACACATACACACACACACGCCTCCCCTCTGGCAGTGGTCCAAGCACCCTGGCTCTGCTGCCAACCCAGGCTGCTCCCAAATGCCAAGCCTGGGCAGTGGTCACAGCCAAACAGCACCATGGTCATGATCACAGCTGCTCAATCCACAGGATAAATTACTAAAATGTCTTATTTTCAGGGGACACTACCCCAGCCTGTGAGTAGAACCAGACAGCAGGCCAGACAAGACAGGAGGTCACCCTGAGTTGGTTTAAAGGGAATGCCTTTAAATTTACAATATCTGTTAAAAGATCATTGCTGGAAGGGGATGGAGAGAGGGGGGATGAGGAGATGCAAATACTATCCCCTCCGGAGGCAGGATGCACATAATTCAAGTAGACTCAATTCCCATTTCAAGGGCCACCTTTCCTTCTGCTCCTTTCCTCTCATCTCAGAAGCATCTGTGAATTTCTCAGGGTAGAATGAAACAAGGTTAGTTTTCAGTAAAGGTTACAGGACAAAAAAAAAAAGGTTACAGGACATTGGCAGGGATTTCCCTCCCTTTGAAGAAAGCAAGCACTAAGGCCAATGGCAGAGTTTCTCAAGGCAGTATCCATGTGAAGGCATCAGGTGACTATGACATGCACAGAAGTCCTGGGCAGAGATTTTGCAGAAAAGAACTTTCCCATCCCCAAATCAAGCTACCAAATTCGGGCCTTCCCAAGTGCCCTCACACACCTACGTAGTTCACTCTCCCAAGTGGATTTCTCCTTCACGGCCACAGGAAAGTCTCTGTCAAGTTTATTGATGTTTGGTTTGATCAGCTCTTAGGAAAGGGTTTGGAAACAGACCCCAACCTTAGGGCAGGAGAAGCAAGGCCAAGTCCTGATGGGTTGGTTCTGATGCAGTGTTTCCTGATGGTGCTTTTCCACCCACAGAACATAAGCAGCCAGTATGGATGACCCCCAAATCACCCTCATCCAGAGTAGCTGCCTCTCCTTAGAACTGGGCTTCTAAGGGTCTTAGATACTAGAAAAAGTTAATATCCTGAATAAGCTTTCTTTCCATGATAATTTTGCAGGCTCTCTCCTGGCAGGATCGAGGTGAAGGGGGAAGACATGGTACCACCATTCTCCAGCAGCCTCTCCCAACACCAGCTCCCGCAACCTACAAGGGGGAGGGGGCAGGTATCGAGTGTGCATTTGGTGAAAGGTGCCATCCTCCCTAATAGACCATGCAAGCTCTTGAGTGGGCTCCAGAAGGCAGAGGCACTGCCGTCCAAGCCACAAATATTCCAGCCGGATCCCTCCCAAAGCTGCTCCAGCGAAGACCGGTGTGCGGGCAGTGAGCGCTGAAGGAAGAGGTGGGGAGTGCTTTCCATGGTCCCTGAGTCACCACCACCTTTTGCTCTCAGAGATTCTCAGACACAGTGGTGGGTGCTTTGCTGGTATTACTCTCTTCCTCCTCCTCTTCCTCTTCCTGGAGTTTCTGCAAGGCAAAACAAGCAGGCAGCCCTCTGGGTGAAGAGGTGAGGTACTCCACCCCGGGTTCGGACAGCTGCCTGTCCGTGACTATAATCAATGGGAAAATCAAGAGCCACAGGCCGCTCAGCAGCCCCAAGAGCAAATGAAGGGAAGTAGCAAAGCAGCAACCAGCCTCAGCCAGTGTGCCCTTTAAACACATTCACACTATCACAGCATCAGAGAAAAGCCAGAAAGTCCAGCTCTCTGTGACACCATGGCCACCCCAAACCACCTCACTCCAAGTGCCACTATTTAGCCTCCCTCTCGGGACTGAAACAGAAGCAGAGCCCACTCTCCCTCCCCATTCATAATGACAGCCTAAAAATTACCTGGACTGATCATCAAGTAGCTATCCAAAGTGCCAGGTCTACAACTTCCCCAGAATTTCGGACTACCTGCCTTTGGAGGCAGCCCCCAGGATGATGAATATTATTATAGTGTGCGTGGAATGGATGCCACAAAGAGGATTTTTATAAAGGCAAGATGCATATGAACACAGTGGCTAAAAATATGTATATATACTTTATGCCTAGAGGAGAAGACTTTGCGTCAGTTCGGCTTTGACTTTCTCAGGGAAAGATGGCCCAGGATTAGAAGGGTCCTCTGAGTCACACTTGTTTAGGTGGGTCTAGAATTAAATATGGCCTCGAAATGATCCTGTGGGGGCCCCTAGGTGTATGCTGTGCTTTGCTCCTTACCTCAAGCACTCATCTAGTTAGCGGGAAGGCCTTGGCACTGTACTGCTCCATCACCACTTGAGAGCTAAAGGAACATCTACAGACCCATGCCAACTGGACAAATGGTGCTTCTCCCCCACCAACTGTCTCAGGGCTAGTCCACGGCAGTACAACAGCTGTAGAAACCCAACCTGCCCATTCTCATTCTTGCCAGTTTGTTGGCACCAGGTCAGCCTCAGCCATGAGTAGCCTTCATTCAGTCCACGAGCAGCCTGCTTAAGTCAATCAGGCAGCCTCTCTCTTCTTGCTAACACACATGTGCAGGCACATGCCTCCCTCCACACACACCGGCCCCCCTCCAAAGCCATCACCTTGAAAGCATAACCAGAAACACAGATTAGTGAGGGCAGAAGTACATCCACTGTCTGGCCAAGAACCACCAACTGGAAGAAAAATGGAACCCCAAACAAGATTTTCAGCATCTAGATTAGTCATTAAAGCCAAGCTAAACATTCTGTTTCTTTTTACCAAAATGATTCAAATCATTTTGAACGATTTCAATCATTAATTCAAAAGATCAGCTCTGGCCACATCTATTGGGGGCCCTGTCTTCACCTAGCTCTGAGAATGAATTTATGTGCCAGTGGCCAGGCCTCAACGCTGACTGCCATGGGATGTGTGGAGGGATGCTCCGTGACAGCCCTGGCTCCAGTGGAGGGATGCTCCATGACAGCCCTGGCTTCCCTGGTGTCAGCCCACCAGGATCCTGACCTTCCCACAACAATAAGCCTCCCCAGCTGCAAGTGAGGTTCGAAGACACACGGTGAGTGATCTGGGGACACAGACTGTGGAGCACCATCCCCGGATTTGTCTCCTGCTGCTACTCCATGCTATTTCCAACACTCCATACAGAAGATGACTGAGCCAACAACTCCAACCTTGATTAATCCTGTGCACCAAGATATGGCTGCAGGAATAGTGAAATATTGGAACAACCTAAATATTAAACAAGAGGAAATGGACATACATATATGTAGATCCAAGGTAGTAGAATGACTGTGGAAAGGTTGTCAAACTACTGTTAAGTAAACAAACTGATTAGGAACCCCACCTGCTCCAGGAGACCCATAGAAAAGAGCCCTGAACTATGGGCTACAATGTTACTAGGTTATCTCCAGGTGCCTGGATTATAGATGACCTTTTCTTTCTTCCTGTTTGCCTATATCTGCCAACATAAACACAGATTACAAAGTAAACAGCAAAATCTTATACCCCTTGACACAATTTGTCACATTGCAAATTGAAACCTCCTCACAAGAAACCACTCCTGTTCCATTACGGGTACCTTTTTCTCAAGCTCACTATATGTTCCAAACCATTATGTTTCCTTGTACATGGCCCAGGTGAGAGCCCATCACCATGGCGCTAATGCCATGGTCCTCACACCAGTCTAGAGGATAGCATTTCTGCTCCAAGGCTTTCCCTGTCTCCCTGCTGAATTTCCTGTGCCAGGTTCCTCCCTCCACATGCTACCTGGGGCAGCCTGACAACTCCAGAGTATGATATCAGAAGACAAATAATAAACTAAAGCTTATCATCTGTCTCCCAACATGTGTCCTTATGATAGTAAATATACTCTTTCAGATACCGTTTTTGCCTTAGAAAATTGGCAAAGTTCTCCAAAACAATAAATCCTCAGGGTTGGCACTCCTCCACTGCTACAGCAATATAAATTGATAGGATTGATAATACCTTTCTAGACAACAGTTTAGCAATACATATCAAGATCTTAAAAATATGCATGACCGCTGATCCATTTCTCAAGGAAATACTGTGCTTGAGAACACGCACAAAGATTCAGCTTCTAGGACATTAATCAATATTGTTTATAATGATTGAAAACAACCTTAATGCCCTGCCATAATTAGAAGTATGTTGTAAAAGAATAATGACCTGATAAGGTGTTCACAACAAGTAAAAAAAGGAGATAGAAGATTTCCATTTTCATTTTAAAAATATTTACATATCCACATGTAAGTATATATGGATATATATATGCGTGCATATTGTATGTATATAGAGTCACATAGTAATTGCAAAAAAACAGTATTTCATCTGCAGGTGATGATGTTACAGGATTATTTTTAAATTTCGTATACTTTTCTGTATAAAATGTAAAAAATATATTTTTTAGTTTTCCTACAAAGAACCCGTGTTACCTCTATAACAGATTTCGGTGGTTTGTTTGTTTTTTAAGTAATATACCACTTTTCCTCCTCAGATTTGAAATTGCTTTCATCCTGGCTCAGATTTGATACCTAACATTTTGGTTAAAATACTTCCCAGCTGGCACATCTGGGTGGCCTTTGGCTCAGGACGTGATTCCAGAGTCCCAGGATTGGAGTCCCAACATCGAGTCCCACATCAGGCCCCTGCATGGAGCCTGCTTCTCCCTCTGACTGTGTCTTTGCCTCTCTCTCTCTCTCTCTCTCTCCCCCTCTCTCTGTCTCTATCTCTCATGAATAAATAAATAAAATCTTAAAAAAAAATACTTCCCAGTTGATGAGAGCAGATAGGGAAACCCTCTTCCATTCTAAATCATACTCCTGGTCCTCCCCCTTCTACCACCATCAGCTCCTACTCCCTGACTTGCACTTTTAAAGACTTAAAGAAATGCACTGGCTCCATCCCTCCATCCCCATGGCACTGCCTAAAGGACTGTAACATGCCCAGGAGAGCCACTGCCTTGTGGCCAGCACCACTGTAGTCAAGGTAGGCTCCCACCTTTCCAGCCACTGACCCCAAGCTGAGAGCAGTGGAACCAGGGTCTCAGGACTTGTCTCAGGATCCAAGGAGTGGGTGCTGCTCAGTAGACTGTGACAACAGTGATGTACTCTGGGGACCACAGCAGGGAGGCCAGGAGAAGGGAAGGAAGCAGAAAGAGTCCGGGAAAGAGCAGCACAAAAGCCATGCTGAACACCCACCAAGGAAATGCTTGGGCGCTATGTTTATGCGAGTGGAGCTGGTCTCACAGCCTCCAGAGGACCAGTCTACTCTGGGAGCCCCCTGGGCCCACCCATGCTGCCACATACTCAAACAAAGCCTGGGACCCAGCTCTCAGCCCAGCAAGCTTCCACATACTCACATTCTCAGGAGTTTCTTTGTTTGCTTTCTGCCTCCGAAGATCTGCCCTAATGAATGCTGAGGTCAAGAGATTGAGAAAGAACAACAAAGACAGAATCAATAAGCAGACCGATGTTCAAGCTCACCCAAGAGGAGGAGCCCTCATTTTATAAGGGTCACAGGTATCTCAGATCTACTCTAGATATTCCAGAGAGACAGAGGTTCCACTCGCCAACTTGACAAAGCCTTGGATAACTGATGTTCCTGACAGGCAGAAGGCAATGATGACATTGGCCTTCATTTACAGATCACTTATACTTGCTAGGGAGTTTTTGCACACATTGCTCTAATCCTCACAACAACTCCCATTTTATAGATTTAGGAAGTGAGCCTTCCAGAAGTTGGTCCACTTGTCCTATGTCAAACAGCTATGGAGGTCAGTGTCACATTCTGGGATGCAAACAAGAGTCTTTTGGCACCAAATCCCAGGCTCATTCCCCCAAAACACACTACTGCCTCTCAAACACATTTCCTAACAAGCCTTCCCCTCTGCGCCTCTGCATGTACGTCCCCGATCTGTAGGATCAATCAAAACACTAAGGCTCTCAAATCACCAACAGCCTAAGCCCATGAGTAGCCTGAGAATCATCTTGTCTTGAGACCCCAACTCACCAGTGAGGGCTGCTCCAAGGGTGAGGAACACACAGAGAAAGATGTTCCCAGGCATGGTTCCATAGTTGTCAATAATCTGGCCCTGGGAGATGGTGAAGATGATTCCGAATACCTGGAGAGGTACAGAGAAGACTGGAAACAAGGGACCTGGCCAACTAGCCCATGGGATAACTGAGCTGCCATGATACAATGCCTGCAAGTAGGCCAAGTCAAGTAGGGAACAGAAAGCCACTGTTTTGGGGCCACCACCAAATAAGAGCCCTACCTGGGCAGACACGTTCAGAAGGCCAGACGACATGCCTTCTGATTCTGGGTATGTCAGCTCCACAGCAAACTCAAATCCCAGCGGGAGGTAGCCAGTCATGAAGAAGCTGAAGGCCAGATCACAGAAACAAGGTGATGGAGAACTTCAAGAACAAGAAGGTGAAGGAGCCCACCTCGCCTTCTCCCTTAGAACTCCCGTTCCTGTTTTGTTTCTTGTCATCAAGACATTCAAGGCCTTTGAATAATCAGGCCATCCCCCCAAGTGGCCACATCCAAGAAAGAGATACCCCTACAAGTCAGGAAGAAGTTCCTATGTAGGCTTCTTGCTCAGGAGGCCCCTGGGGTCCCCTGCTTCTTCTGTCTGGCAATCAGTTACAACAGGGTCAGCATTTGGGCTAGGGATGCCTGCAGCTGAGAAATTCTGCATCTTGGGTCCCCAGGCTATGTGTTGCGAGTGGGAAGTCCCTGGACACTGAACAGCATCTCTATGCTCTCTAGGCTTGGAAGGAGGAGCTCAGAGTCCTCCTTTTTCCCTCTGGAGAGTCGCCAGTTGAGAAAGTCTCTGTCTCCCTCTCTCACACACACACACTGTGTAGTGCCCACAGGACAATAACTGGAATGGGAAGCTAAGCAGAGACCCCTGTGGAAGGTGTGTCATTTCCTGTGCTTTCTCGTACAACTGGTCCAGAGCATTTCAATTATAATTTCTTATATCTGCACCACATTTCGTGCTGCTTTCACACCTGTGACTCTCCCACTCCTTGCAACAACTCTACAAGGCATGCTACCCTCATCTCCATTTCCAGATGAGGAAACCAAGGTTTCAGCACAATTAGGGGACACATCTGTCATCTAAAGGTCAGCAGCAGAACCGAGACTAGGACCCAGACTTCCTGATCCCCAGCCTTATGCACTTTCTTTGACCCCACACTGTCCCAGGCAGAGCTACTAACGACTCTAAACATTTCCTAGCCTCCCTGAGGTCTGTGAAGGACAGACTCCATCCCAATGGCACAGAAGCCCCAGGCAGCCTTTTGAAGTGCTTCAAGTAAACAAGACCTCTGGCTATAATTTCGACATCTTCAGGGGTCAATGAGAAGGCAACAAAGGGATCAGTGTTGCTTCCAAGGATGTCAGCAGCTCTAGGAGCCAAGGGATGCTGCTTCCCAGTTAAACAGATGAGAGGCAAAACTTACCCCATCGTGCCAGCGGTGATGAACACTACCCACAGGTGTCCCAGGTTCAAGGTCAATGTGTACACCACCATGCCCACCACAGTCATGATGTAGACCACCAGGGTTGTTTCCCTGCAAGCAGAGGCGAAGAAGTTGAGTCATACACTTCTAACTATAACAGGATCATTCATTCATTCATTCATTATACAAATATCAATTGGGCATGTGCTGTGTGTCAAGCCCTCCACTGCGTGCCAGGACATCTGGTCTCACAGAACTTTCTGTCCATGAGGTTGATGGACACTGAACCTGTAATCACACAAATGGTTACTAAATTACACTGTGGCCAGTGCTACAAAGGGTAAGACCAGGAGAGTAGGAAACCGTCCTGCTGCATGAGTTCTCCTCCTGCAGAACCTCTCAGCAATACCAAGCTGAACCACAAGAAAGAAGGGCACAACCCCCTTCTTTCCTCATCCTCCACAAAAACAAAAACACTCCACAGAACGAACAGCAGCTATGGTCAGGCAGCAGTGGCATGTGGGGCTACCCCAGGAGCCACCTAACTGCTGGTCTGCTTTGTCCTGAGACCCCATGGCCATGCTGGGCAATGATCTGACTTTTAGGTTCTCTGTCATCTCAGAGTTTTTCCTGTGCCAATGGCACAGATTTTTCACCAAACCTGAACTACTCCACTACAGACAGCAGAAACTAAGCAAGAATGTTCTCCAATCCTGAACTAAGTGCTTAACTCCAAAGCCAAAGTGAGAATGCTCTGCCCATCTCCTGTTACATTTCCCTTTGCCAGTCCTCTCAGATGGACCATCAGCAACCTGCTGCTTTCTGTTGGGTATTTACCCCACCTCTGTCCTTCCTCACACTTCTCCCATATTGCCCATTCATCGCTCTGCAACAGCCCTGACTCCTGCAACTGGACCTGTGTTCCTCTCCCTGTCCTGCTTATTACAGGGTACAGGCTCTGCACATCCCTCTGCCTTCCTGCCACAAAATGAAGATTCAGCAATGAAAGCTTAAAGCCTTCCCTTGTCTCCCCTGAAGCCAGAAACACAGTGGGGGCACCAGCAGATATATACTATGGTTGAATCAAGTGAATCCTGCATTTATTGGGTGCCAGGAATTCTGTTAAGCACTCTACCTGCATTTATTATTTCATTCAAGCCTTGCAAAAGCCCTGCAAGAAATGTAGAACTAGCCTTAATTTTGCAAATGAGGAAACTGAGGCTCAGACCAGTTAAGTTACTTATTCAGCCACCCATTGAGTAAATGCAGAGCTGGGATTTGAAATCTATGCTGCTCTTTCTACTGCTACAATACAGGATCTAGGATACTAATACACACAGATACACTACAGGGTTGCGTCTTTGGAAAAGCTCAAGGCCAGAGGCTACAAAGGATGCCCATCCCACTTGGTGCTTCAAAGCAGCTATTGAGGGTAGAGGAGCTTCCTTGTCCTCTACTGTACCTTCATCTAGTCCCACCCACGCCACAGAAGGCAACTTCATGGAGAAGTTGGCCACACAAGCTCCTCTTTTGCCACATTTGCTTAACCATAACTTCATTTTAAACCACTGACTCATTTAGAAAAACTATATGTAGTCCCAGCCTCAAATAAAGAGACATAACCCACCCAATTTCCAGCCTCCAAACCAAATGGGACAAGTCTGGGAGTTGTCCTCAGGGAGAAGGAAACTGACACCAAAAATGACTAGATCACAGAGCTCTCATTCTTTCTCTGCCTGGGTCTTAGCCCAGGGAAGACATCTCATGCTAACTGCTGGGGTCAGACATCAGTGACACTAGGAAACAGTGGCGTCTACATTCTCAAGTGTGCCCTCAGCCCTTTCATCACTGTATTTTCTAGTTCTTCTAAGTCATCTGGCTGCCCACAGCCCAGCCCAGCTGATGTTCCAATCCCTCCCTTCTCCAGCCACAGAGTGAGCCCTGGAAAAAGGGACACTGCTGTTCACTGGCTTGGAGGTGGCCAGTCCTCACTGCTCTCATGCCTGGCTGAAGCAAGCCACTGACAGATGGCAGAGACGAGATGGCAGCCAAGCTCTACCAGCAGTCATTAAGCCAAGCCAGACTCCACATTGTATTCAGCCAGGCGGCCACATCCTCAGAGATGGCCTCAATTGGCCTTTGTCTGGGGCAGCCAGAGTGAGACCTGGTCTGACCAGAGCCTCACAGAAGCGAGTCTGTGTGACAGGGAACAGGTCCACCACTGTCTGTCGCCTCCAGACACTGCATGCACAGCACTGGAAAGAAGCAACAGGAAGAGAAGGATGTTGAGTCTTCATTCTCCAGAGCCTTTTCTCCAAGCCTGGCTATTGAATTGAGGCACCCGGGTGGCTTGCCTTTTTGCTTTTTACAAATGCAGTTTCCCCTACTGAATTGGCATCCATGATAGTGGAGCCCAGGAATCTATTTTTAATAAGCATCCTGGATTAGCATGGCATATGCTAAAATCTTAGAAAGACTGCTCTGGGCTCCTGGAAACACACTGGGCATTCAGGCCCAAAGTACATCACAACATTTATGAAAGAGGTATAAGCAGTTGCAAGATGATACAATGTAAACCAGAGCAAGCACAGACATCTTGGTCTACCCATGGGGTCCAACAGGAAACTGGGGAATGGGGCAGAGGATCACTTCCTCATCACCATTCTTTGGGGTTTTCGTAAACTTTCCAACTGCTGGCATTTTTCTACCTTCATTTTCATTTCTCCCTCACCTGTCCCTTTCACAAACTACATGGGCGGGGGGGAATGTTCGTGCTAGGCCTTGTGTCCTCCATCTCTAATCTTACCAAGATCCTCATGGAATGGGTACTATTTCCCTCACTTTATAAATGGAGAAACTGAGGCTTAGAGAAGATTAATGTGGACCACTTGGCCACTGAGACTCCCAGCTGCTGCACCCAAACCTTTGGAGCCATATTGCTTGAGTTCAAAATGTGAGTTCAGTCCAAGAGGAGGTCACTTACTTGTAGGTTTTAGACCTATCCAGCCAGATGCCTGAGATCACAGCCCCAAGCATTCCTGCAATGACGATGGTCAGGCCGATTCTTCCAGCATTCACTTCTTCCCCCTGGGAAAACCACAACCCCAACGATCACCCAGGAATGGGACAAGTCACCAGACAGAGCATAGTCACCATGAGGTGAAGGGGCAAAGGCAAGTAATTCAGTCTCCATTAGAGTCAGTTCTCTGAACATATCACGGCAAGATGGCCTTTAAGAAGTTGCCAGTGGGGAGAAACTCCTAGAATAACTGTTCCTCCCAACCTAATATAACCCTGGATGTGTGCATGCTCATGATCCTGGATGCTGGGGTCAACCAAACTCTCCTAGTCCTACTTCGATGTGGATTTTTTTTTTAACTTAATCCTTACAGCAACACTTTTATCTTATTTACCATTATTCCCATTTGACAAATGGGGAAACTGAAATACATATATCCAAATATTCCACCCTTAGTTTTTTTTGAGCTATCTGTGCCAAAAGGAATAAGAAGATGACAGTTATATAATCTCATTTGCTTCTCAAAATTCCCCACCGTAAGTTTAGAAATCAATATTCTCTACTTTACACATGAGAAAACCCCCAAGGCACAGTGGGATTAACCTACTAGCCCAAGGTCATGAGGCATTTAGTAAGTGCAGAGCTAGGATCTGAACTCAGACCTATCAAACTCCAAAATTGGAACACTTTAGCCACAGTGGCCTGCCACTTCTAAAGTATGAGACCTTTGTCCTTTCAAAAGAGGGTTGGACCTGGGATTCCTGACCCCAGGACACACAGTATCCCACTTCCAGAATCCAGCTCTTACGGGCTCTGGAAACATTTAAGAAATGCTTACAGTTGAGCTACTAAGAGTTCAAAATTAAATTCTGCCCCTATTTTACAAATTAAGTCTTTCATATGTGATCTATATGTACGCACGTTTACCTACTGTATTGCTAGGCATCATGTCATGGGCTTTACATACATATAACACATGAATACACACACACACACACACACATACATAGTATTATTTACTTTCTATCCTAAAAAAAAAAAAAAAGAATGTTTCAGGGATCCCTGGGTGGTGCAGCGGTTTAGCGCCTGCCTTTGGCTCAGGGTGCGATCCTGGAGACCCGGGATCGAATCCCACATCGGGCTCCCAGTGCATGGAGCCTGCTTCTCCCTCTGCCTATGTCTCTGCCTCTCTCTCTCTCTCTGTGACTATCATAAATAAATAAAAAAAATTTTTAAAAAGCTTTAAAAAAAAAGAATGTTTCAAAAGTAATTACATTTCTCTTGCAGAAAGGAGAATAAGAGCTCAGGGAGGCTAAACAGCTTGTCACACAATTTAGTGCCACCAGAGCCAGGGCTATTTCCCTCCGAATCCCATAAGCATACCACCATACCACACCACCTAGAACTTGGGGATGGGGAGCTAAAGTTAATCACTGCCCCAGCTCCTGCTGAGATGGACAGAAATCTCACTCTTTTCAGGCCCAGCATGCTCAGAGAACCCCCTTACCGGGTAGTGCAAAATCACCATGCGATTCAGCAGAGTGGATAAGGCATAAAAAGCACCAGCGTTCAGACCTGAAAGAGGGAGGAAGAAACACAGTATTAGGGGCAGCCTTCTGCTGGGGCCATTGCTAACTCCTCCCAGGTAGGGAGGTCAGAAATCCTCATCCTCATTGCCATTGTGAGTGGTGTTCTCAGAAAAGAGTTTCTGTCAAAGAAAGACTCCAAAATAAACATTTTAACCATTTATTAGCCATACACACTGCCCTCTGATCCCCTTAGCCCTGCCCTGGAAACACAGGCCCTAGAAAGCATTACTCCCAGGTCAGAACTGTCTACCTCCCTCTCAAGCATTGACCTATTGACCTACAGGATCAGCAGAACTGCTGGACACTTTCCATCTCCTTCTGATGACCTGTCCCCTCTCCAGATTGCCTCAGGTCCCTCACCCCTAACATCACTCCTCCTGTGGACGCTTCCTCTTTTCTTTTCCCATTCCTCTGTCCACTCTCACTTCAGATCCAATGTAACACAAAATCTTAACATCTGGGCTGCCTGGGTGGCTGAGACAGTTGAGCATCTCTCTTCAGCTCAAGTCATGGTCCCAGGGTCCTGGGATCAAATCCCACATCGGGCTCCCTGCTCAACAGGGAGTCTGCTTCTCCCTCGGCACTTCCTTGCTGCTTGTGATCTCTTCTTCCTCACTCTCTCTTTCAAATAAATAAATAGAAATTTTTTTTTAAAAAAAAAATCTTATATCTGAAACCAGAAAGGACCCTAAGGGGTAGGTAGCTGACTCTCCTAACTCATCAATTTATCCAACTAATAAATGAAGAACCTAAAATTTACTGTATGAATCCATGAGGCCATTGGTCCAAAGCTATACAATGAATTAGTAGCTGAGACTGGAACTGACCCAAAGGAGAAAGGACCCTCCTGCCCTCCATCCATAATAACAATGGCAATGATGATGATGATGGTGGTGGTGAGGATGACGAAGAGGATGATGGTGAGGAGGGAGATGGCAACAGCACATACTTAAGTATTAGACACTGTTGTAAGTACCTTACAATCCTCATAGCAAGGTAAGTAATATTATCATCCCCATTTTATAGATGATCCTGGAGACCCAAGATGGAGTCCCTCGTCGGGCTCCCTGCATGGAGCCTGCTTCTCCCTCTGCCTGTGTCTCTGCCTCTCTCTCTCTCACTCTGTGTCTCTCATGAATAAATAAAATCTTTTAAAAAATTAAAAAATAAAAAACAAATGCAGAAGTCATTTATGATGCCTACCAGAGGTCTTTTGAATTTTAACTAATTTGGGGGCTCACAAGACCATCACTGACACACTTGACATTAGATACACTTAGAAGACTCAACTCTCGAGCAAGGCAGCCTCAGGAGTTCTTCTTCCATGAACCCCAGACCATGGAGCCATCCAGAAGCCATCCTCTTTGGCCCCATGGTGATGGCATAGGTGCAGGGAAATGTGAGTATGGCAACCACCCTCCTTTAATACCTCACAGGAGCTACTATTGCTTGTAGGGTCTCCACAGGCATAGCGCCCAGAGGCCCCAGACAGGACAGGCCAGTGAAAAGAGTTATAATTCTCAGAGAAGCACAAAGAATGGCCTCCTACCAGATATGAAAAGGTCCCCCAGTCCAGATAGTCATTTTTATCACAAGGTCATTTTTATCATATGCACTGTTGCCTAAATGCAGTTCACTTGCTCCCTTTATCACATTCCCAGAGGAATGAGACACAAAGTTAAGTGAAGGAAAGCATAAAAATGCAGATTCCTGGGGTGTCTGGGTGGCTCAGTCAGTTAAGCGTCTGCCTTTGGCTCAGGTCATGAGCCCAGAGTCCTAGGATTGAGCCCCACATTGGGCTCCCTGCTGAGCAGGAGCCTACCTCTCCCACTCCTTCTGCCTGCCACTCCCTCTGCCTGTGTTCTGTGTGTGTGTGTGTGTGTGTGTGTGTGTCAAATGAATAAATAAAATCTAAAAAGAAGAAAGAAAGAAAGAAAAGAAAGAAAGAAAGAAAGAAAGAAGAGAAAGAAAGAAAGAAAGAAAGAAAGAAAGAAAGAAAGAAAGAGAAAGAAAAGGAAAGAAAGAAAGAAAGAAAGAGAGAAAGAAAGAAAAAGAAAGAAAGAAAGAAAGAAAGAAAGAAAGAAAGAAAGAAAGAAAGAAAGAAAGAAAGAAAGAAAGAGAGAGAGATTCCTGGGCTCTACCCTGGGTCTATTAAAACTGATTCTCCTGAAATGGAGCTAGGAATCTGCAATTGAAAATTAACAACAACAGGTGCCTGGGTGGCTCAGTCAGTTGAGCATCAGACTCGATTTCAGCTCAGGCCATGATCTCGAGGTCATGAGATTGAGCCCCATATTGGGCTTCAAGCTTAGTAGGGAGTCTCCTTGTCCCTTTCCCTCCCCCTCTGCCCCTTTCCCCAGTTGCTCCTATGCATGCTCTCCTTCTGTTTCTATCTTGAATGAATGAATGAATGAATGAATGAATGAATGAATGAATGAAATCTTTATAAACAACAACAGTGGGACCAGAGTGGCTCAGTCAGTTAAGTGCCCAATCTTGATTTCAGCTCAGGTCTTGATCTCAGTGTCTTGATTTCAAGCCATGCACTGGGCTCCACATTGGGTGTTGAGCCTACTTAAAAAACAACAACAAAACCCTATCATTTCTTAGATTCATTAGTTTGGAAATAAATGGCCTTGGGAATCCGGAAGATCAAAGACCAGGCCTAGGCTCCCAGGTGTTGGGGTTAACATGGTGGCCACTAGGATGGGAAGGGGCTTTAAGACCATGAGAATGACCCATAACACATCTACTTTAGAGGTGCTCAACCCTGCTGCAAACCAGAATTACCTGGAATGCCTTTTAAGAGCATATTCCCAGGCCCTCATCCAGACTTTCTGAATCTGAATTTCTAGAAGAAAGGCAGAGAGAAATCCAGGCACATACTCAACCAAGTACCCCAGGGGATTCTATCATCAGGCAAGCTTGGGAAACAGTGATCTCAGATCCTATCTCTGGGTTCTGGATACTGTGTTCATTTCCCTCGTGTCGTTCCTGAACTTGTTGTAAACGCTGGTTTTAAAAGGCCAGCCTCATCTCAGCAAAGCTCCAAGGAATCATGAGAAGGATATTATGCTCACTCTCAAGCAGGATCTGAGAGGGGCCATAAATCATCCTCCCTAAACCCATGGGGGATGGGCAGTAGTAAAGCTCTTGAGAACCCCAAGGGAAGGTGATAATCTTCTGAGTTTGGATGCCAACACTAGAAAATTATTTAGAAGCATAGCTGAAGGCAAGGCTGGGGGGTAGCATGGAAAAGTATTCCCTTTGAGGACAATCTCTAAAAACACTTTTTTCAACATGGCAATCATTGTGCCACTGATGATAAGGAAGCAGAGAAGACCATGTGAAACAAGGCCACAGGAGTCAAGGAGAAGGTAGCCAAAGAAAGGTTATTCTCTTACCCCATCCCACCTGCACTACTGTGATACACATCCTAAGGCCTTGCCCTGCCTCCAGACTCTAGCAGACCTATGGAGAAGCTGGTTCCAGCCCTGGGTCTTCCTGCATTGCCAAACCTGGAGAAGTGAGGGTATTTTGCTAGAGGAGGAGGCATTTTCTTATACCTGTGATATTTCAGCAACATCAAACACAAATCCCATCTCTACCCACTCCCCTCTAAGTTGGGCTGCCAGATGTAGGAGAAAAACAAACAAACAAAAAAAACATATTCAATTTCATTTGAATTTCAGGTAACAATTTTTTAGCATAAATATGCCCCTAAATACTTCATGGGACATGTTTATGCTGAAAAGAATGTGCTGTTTACCTGAAATTCAAATTAAGCTAGGTAGCCCCCTATTTTATCTCTCAAAACTACCTCTGAGGGTATGATCAGAGATCTACAGGAAAAAGTCCCTGAAATTCCTCCAAAGCCCTCACCAGGCTCTGCTCTGGGCAGCTGACTCAGCGGCTTGGAGAAGCACTTTGAAAGCCACTATGAAGACAATACTGGACATCCCATCAGTGACATGGGAGCTACTCCCTACTTGGCGAAATCCAGTTCAGACCAAGGAAAGAATGAAAGAAAATCAGCAAGTTTACCAACACAGCAGCATATGGATTCATGCATGATCTATTTACAACTACTTTAAAAGCTTTCATTTCAACTCAGAGTACTCCAATGGGAAGCAAATTTGATTATTTTCTGAGATTCTTTTTCATGGGCACAGGGTGGGTGAAGAAGGTATCTCAGTAATTGGCACAGCTGACATTAAAACTCAGACCCCTTATTCCTTATGTGCCAACTCTGGATTCACCACTCTAGCATTCAAGGCTCTTACTCCCAGACATGCTCACCCATGTCCAGCAAACATGCCCATTAAATGCTATCATCTGCTTGATCCAAGCTACACGCTCTTGTGCATATAATTCAGAGGAAAATATGCATATAATAGGTATAACAAAAAATTTGAACCATTTCCTTCTTCAAAGCCAACCTAAAACTACAGGAAGGATGGAGGACATTCTAGAGGGCTTCAAAGTATCTAGTTGAATTTACAGAGGGTTTTGTTTTATTTGTAAATTGGAGCAAACATTTAATTTGGAAGAGAGCAGAGATTATTAGCTGGACTGAGTCCCAAACACTGCCCTTACATGACCTATTAGCCTTAGAGAGACATGCTAAAGTCAAGACCCCATTGTTTCCAAATCCCAAAGTTGGCTGGTCAATATAAGTTGACCCTGCTTCAAAACCCCCGGAACTCGGCTCCGTGCACCTGGTGCGGTGGGGCAGGGTCGTGGGCTAGTCATGGCATCCCTGTCTCGGAGACTGCAGACCAAACCAGTCATTACTTGTTTCAAGAGCATCCTCTTGATCTACACTTTCATCTTCTGGATCACTGGTGTAATCCTTCTTGCCGTTGGCATTTGGGGCAAGGTGAGCCTAGATAATTATTTTTCCCTTTTAAATGAGAAGGCCACCAATGTCCCCTTTGTGCTCATTGGCACTGGCACTGTCATCATTCTTTTGGGCACCTTTGGCTGTTTTGCTACCTGCTGAGCTTCTGCATGGATGCTAAAACTGTATGCAATGTTTCTGACTCTCATTTTTTTGGTTGAATTGGTCGCTGCCATCGTAGGATTTGTTTTCAGACATGAGATTAGGAAAAGCTTTAAGAATAATTATGAAAAAACTTTAAAGCAGTATAACTCTACGGGAGATTATAGAAGCGATGCAGTAGACAAGATTCAAAATACATTACACTGTTGTGGTGTCACCGACTATAGAGACAATATTAGTATCCCCTCCAAGGGATACTAACTATTACTCAGTAAAAGGATTTCCCAAGAGTTGCTGTAAACTTGAAAATTGTTCTCCACAGAGAGATGCAGATAAAGTAAACAATGAAGGTTGTTTTATAAAGATGATGACCATTATAGAGTCAGAAATGGGAGTGGTTGCAGGAATTTCTTTTGGAGTTGCTTGCTTTCAGCTGGTTGGAATCTTTCTAGCCTACTGCCTCCCTCACGCCATAACTAATAACCAGTGTGAGATAGTGTAATCATCAAACCACGGGCTTACTATTGTTCAGCTTTAAGGACATTTACATTCCCCCC
This sequence comes from Vulpes vulpes, assembly GCF_048418805.1. Classification (NCBI taxonomy): domain Eukaryota; kingdom Metazoa; phylum Chordata; class Mammalia; order Carnivora; family Canidae; genus Vulpes; species Vulpes vulpes. The sequence goes on along the minus strand of NC_132785.1, from coordinate 109,122,622 downwards.
CTGTGAGCTATGAGATTGCCTGGATGGAAGGTTGCCTAATACTACTTACGATAGACCAAAAAATTCCATCAATAATAGTCTGATTCAATCAAGACATTTGTGTAGGTCCACCTTTTGTCCCATTGGTGTTAATCATTGAAACCCCTGTATCACTGTGAAACACTGGAAGAGCTAATAAATTATAAATGAAGCGCAAACAAAACAAAACAAAACAAAACAAAAAAACAACAACAACAACAACAACAACAACAACAAAAACCCACCAGAACTCTAGATCTGCATCTTAGGAGAAGGCAACTCCCAGGCAACTGGTCTGGAGGACTAAATCTGAGGAAATATATACTCCCCTAGGTAGACCCAAGACTACTCAGACAAGTGGGGCTAAAAGACTTCTGTCTCTGTCTCTAAGATGTTCCTTTCTGCATGGGAAAGCAAAAGTGGCACGCTGGTTAGGAAGATGGGCTTTGGCATCAGAGAGAAGTTTAAATTCAAGCTCTGTTGCTTGCTAGCTGTCCAGTTGTGAGCAAGGAACTAAAAAGAGCCTCAGCTTCCTTGTATATAAAATGGAGTAAGTTAAGAACTTACATCATGGTATTGTTTTGAAGATTAAATGTGATCATGCCTGTGAAGCACTTAACATGGTACCTGACACACAGTAATGGCTCAATAAAATTCTTTCCAAGTCTATGATTAAGCCAAAAAATAATTTCCTTGTTGGCCAAGAGTTTTGTCACTAATCCCAATTATCTATCATGAAAAAAGGCTTGCAGTTTTCTGACTATAATAAATATATGCAAATATCAGATAAATTTAACTCTCTCATTGGAATAAACCCAGGCCTTTGAAAAACATTAATAAATTCTATCTGTACAATGGAGTCAAATGCTTCTAGAGGCTCAGAGGCAAATTATCTTTCTGGCTAGTGCTATCGCAATTTAAATGACAATTTACTTCCATCCTTTCTCTCCTCACCTTCTGGGACTCCCATTATGCATATGTTGGTTTGCTTTATGGTTTCCCACAGATCTCAGGGGCTCTGCTTATTTTTCCTAATTCCTTATTTTTTCCATTCCTCAGGATAATTTCATTTAATCTATCTTCAAATTCACTGATTCTTTCTGCTGCCAGCTCAAACTAATTTTGAGCCCTCCTGTGAGTTTTTCATTGCAGTTAGTGTTATTTTCAATTCCAGAATTTCTATTTGGTTTTTTCTTATTCCTGTCTTTATTGACATTCTCTATTTGGTAAGACATTATTCTGCACCATTTTTTCATTCTTTAGGCATGGTTTCTTTGGTTCTTTGAACATATTTATATTGTTGATTCATAATCTTTATTATGGGGCACCTGGGTGGCTTAGTGATTGAGGGTCACAGATCGTGATCCCAGAGAACCTGGAATCGAGTCCCACATCAGGCTCCCAATGGAGCCTGTTTCTCCCTCCGCCTATGTCTCTGTCTCTCTGTGTGTGTCTCTCATGAATAAATAAATAAAATCTGGGGAAAAAATCTTTATTATGTCCAACATCTGGGCCTCCTCAGAAACATTAAGAAACATTAAGTGCTTTTTCCCCCTTGTGTCTGAGTCCTACTTTTCTATTTCTTTGCGTGTCTCATAATCTTTTGGGAAATTTGGACATTTTAAATACCATATCAACTCTGGAAATGAGATTCTCTTCCTTCCCCAGAATTTGTTGCTGTTGCTGCTGTTTGTTTAGTGACTTTCCTGGACTCATTTTGTCAAGTTCTTTGTCATGTGTAGCCATTGAAGCTGCTACTCCATCAGTTAGTGGTGAGGTAATGATTAGGTAGAGATTTCCTTAAGTACCTTAAACCAATAAGTCTCCACCTTTGCTAAGGGTGTTCTCTGTGTGCAGGTTGAGGCTCTCCTTCAATGCTCCAGCAGGCAGATGTTAACTCTGCCTTAGCCTTCATTTCCTCCTTGTGCAGAGCCTCGAGGCCAGCCAGAGGTGACAGTTTAGCACTTTCTCAGGTCTCTCCTGGTCATGTGCATGTGGACTTCTAGATTCCTAAAAATATATCAGAGCTTTTCAAAGCCCTATGGCCTTCTCAGTCTCTAGATTTTTGTTTCAAGACTTTTGGCCAGCTTCCCATTTACCCCAACTGATATTACTACCTTAGGCAGCTACAATGGTAAGCAGTGATTGTTTTCAACAAATGTCCTGGAAATAGTGCTTTTCCCACAGAGCAGGCTCTGAGTAGGTTAGATAAAAGCAGGTCTTCTGAATGGGGGCTCTTCTAGGGAACTGTCAAATATCAAATAATGACCTAGGAATGGAGCTTTTGGGGGAGCTCCAAAATTATTTTTGCCCCATCCGGTCGCTGGGAGGCTGCTGGTTTTCACAAGTATCATAGCTGTGAGGCTGCCGTTTTTCACAACCACCATGGCTGCTAGGCTGCTGGTTGTCAAGGCTACCACAGAGACTGGGAGAAGGCAGATCAGAATAGGGCAAGTTAAAACACAAAGCTCACTGTTCTTGACATTATTCAGCCATTTTTTTTTCTTGAACAAATGTCCCCTGGATTGTTGCAAACCTTTGTTTAAGACTTCTGAAAATTTGATTTTAACAATGTTTGCCAGTGTACTTGTTTTATGGAAGAACAAATTATCCAAGGTCCTCACTCCAAAAGTGCTTCCTTATTTATTTGCTTTGTTATCATTTAACCAAACAGATGAATGTTCAGAAGTACAGCAATAAAATCACTCTGCCAAATTAAAGACCATATAAGTAACCAGCCATGCAAGAGGGGAAGAGGAGGAGTTGCTTTGCTCCCCTGCCTCTATAAAGGGATCATTGCCCAGTTATCACCACTGTCATCATTCTTATCCATAGAAAATATTTATTAAGCACTCATCTGCCCTAGAATCCCAAGGTAGGCCTCAAATACCCTGATGTCAGATGCAATAAGATTTATGGTGTTCGAAGGTCAATGAACTTGAGATATTCAACTCAAGGAAGAATGAAAGTTCTTGGAGCCATAGAATCCTGAGTCTGAAAGGAATTCCAAAGATCATCTAGTTTTACTAGCTTTATCCATCTATGTAGCCTGATATTCTCCATAATATCCCCATTAAATGGTTGTTCCCATCTACACTTGAATGGGACACTCAAGTGTACTGATGGGCAATTCACATAACTTCTTTAGTTGGACATCTTAAGTATTGGAACCTGTCTTTATATTGTGGGTGCATGCAGAGACATATTTAGAACTGAAAAGCTGGAGAGAATGAGAAATGGAGACCTGAGACCTTGAAGACTAATCTGCTCATTCAGCACTTTTCCAGGTGAGAGGTCACTTATTTCTGTGAATGCCTGAAAACTAGGTGTGTCCCTTTACTGTGGATGATACTACCTCTTATCCAGAGCCTCAGCAGATAAACACTTTAATTTAGATAAGGAGCATGATAAGCCTAACATGAAACTCTGGCACAATCCTTGAAAGTGGTACAGGCATTTTGGAGTTAGATAAAACTGTATTTGAATCCTGGCTCTGCCAATTCAAAGCTGTGTGTTCTTCAGCTAGTTGCTTAACCTGTCTTGATTTTCAGTTTTCTCATCTGTTAAACAGGGATAACTATAGTACCTACCTCACATGGGCATGATGAGAGTTAAGTAAGTAAAATCATACATGAAAAGTCTTGGCACGTAATAAATGCTATTGTTATTATAAAATACAAAAGTTTGTGAACCTACAGAAAACAAGGTTTAGCCAACTGGGGTTTCACCAAGCATAAGTTATATCAAACCAACTTCATTTCTTTTCTTCTTATGGTTACTAACCATGTTACACAACTGTTGACTCTTGATTTTTAAACAAACTACCTGCCACCTGAATGGCTTAGTTTGTTGAGTGTCTGACTCTTGGTTTCAGCTTGGGTCATGATCTGGAGATCATAGGATTGAGCCCTGTGTCAGACTCCACACTCAGCAGGGAGTCTGCTTTCCGCTCTCCGTCTCCCTCTGCTCTTCCCCCATGGCTTGTGTACCCTCTCTCTCTCCCTCTCTAAAATAAGTAAAACAAATTCTTCAAAAAAAAATAAAAATAAACTTAACTAGTAGATTAAATGATCAAATGTAGGCTGGAGACCAATATAGCTAGGTGGGTCTGTTAAGACACTCTTTACTGGAATGCGATAGGGCTCTGCCCTTGCCCTCATCTGGGTCAACATTCTTATTAAAGGCTGGAAAGAAGCTGCAGGAAACACCACATTGGGAAAGTAAGCCAATATACTAGCATAAATATGTAAATGTATCTTACCAAAAGCCAAAAAAGTAAAATGAAAGAGGGTCGTGCATTCAGGTAAAAAAGCAGTTAGTGTTACAAGATGATAGAACATTGGTTGAAGAGTGGTTACAAGACTCATATGAACTCATTCATTCATTCATTCATTCACTAAATAACTGTTAGAGTGTCCAGTCCAGGCTTTATAGCTCCTAGGGAGCTATAAAGATGAAAAGTCATAGATCCCCATTCTTGGGACATTCACAGTCTAGGGGGAAGACAGACCTGGAAATGTTGGTTTTTTTTTTGTTTTGTTTTGTTTTTTTAATGGTGTTAAGATGTACCAGGATCAGCACAATAAAAGAGATAAAGGTCACTTTTACAGTAGTGACACTCAGATGAGACTTGAAGGATCAGCAGATATTTGTCAAACAACCTGATATGGGAAGGAATGGTTTTCTAGGTGAACTTTACAGAACATGCAAAGGTCCTAAGGCACAGCTGACTCTTCTGGTTGACCCCGAGAATGGCTTTACATACACATTTGGGATTTGGAAAAAGTAAGACACACAGACACATCAGATCTCTTTCTCACATTCCCAATTTAAATACACTCCTGGACACATGGATACCTTACCGTAGGTGATGACTAGCAGCACAAAGTTGAGGTTTTTGAAGAGCCGGACAATGGAACTGAAGTATGAAGCATCAGGGGATGCCAAGGCATAGCTCAAGGACTGGGCTCTGCTGGGGGGATGTTTAGGCTTCTCCTTGAATACTGAAAGGAAAGAAACAGAGAGATCAATGCAAATCCCCATGGCCCCACCCCTGCAGAGCTGACATATGGACAAGAGCTGGCTCCCTCATCTGAGAAAAAATTAAGACCCAAAAAGGAAATATTAATTCTTCAATTAAATCCTTCAACACTTCCTTTCTTGAAGCTGCTTCTCACCATCTGTGGCTGAGTGAGTGGTCCTTTAATTACTTTTTCTTCATGGCCTGTAGATGGCTGCACTCCCTGGGCCTCCCAGGCAGTGTTCAAGGATCAAGGAGTCCCATAATAAATCAGCAAAAAACATACTGCACAGTGGTACTGAATATGCTGAATTCAGTACTGCATAGTGAAAATAACATAATAGTAATACATAGATAGAAAGGAAGTGAGAGCTGAGGCTTTGGGACGAGCGAGCCCAGTCAATGGCTTAGCACCAGAGCTCCTCCTAGAAGGGAGTGTTGTCCACGCTCAGCTGAGAACCTGGCACGTGGCAGCCAGGAAATATTCCCTGAATAAGTGACAAGATCTTCTATTGAAAAACCTCAAGTCCACTGCTAGTTTGTCAAAATCTGACTCTCATGTCTGCCTCAGGAAGAGACAAGAGGATTAACACATACCCCTACAGGAGTAGGCACTGCGATATGAAGGACTGGGGAGGGGCCGTGGGAAAACCATTCATTTTATGTTTGATTTTCAGCACAGTTGGTACAATCAATTTGATGGCATTGCTCTCTGTTCAGTTTCTGGGGGCAGAGAAGTGTAACCAGTTGTTTGGCTAAATTGGCCTCCCAGTTGGGTCCAGGCAAGCTCCATGTAACCTTCTCCACACACCACAAGAATGCTCCTGAAAGGTCAATAGGCTGTCTCTAGTTGGAGGAAGCTCTGGAAATGAGGTTTACTTCTCTTGAAGATCAAAGGGGCCCCCCACCCAGAAAACCTTCCAGCCCTAACCTCAGAGCCCTGCTTCTTCCTTTTCCAGAAATAGTCCTGGATCACTTCCTGCCGCTAGAAACCATTCATACATTGTCTTGCCCATTCACCTCCCCTTGCAGCAGGGGAAAGAAAGCAAGGCAAGAGGTGATATATCTTGGATTTGTTCAAGGACCTGGCCACCACAAATCAGAATTCAGATCAGATTTTTCAGTTTTTTACTCAATAAGCCACTCTTTGGCTTGATAATAAAATGTCAAAATATAGAAATGTCCTATCTTTGGAGTTTCAAATGCAAAGAAACAGGCCCTCATCATCTGCTACAAACACAAACATTTGAAGCTAGGCACATGACAATTTGAAACTTAAAGTTTGGTTGAATAAAAGGGTCTCTGGGCAGACAGTTCTTTCCTGCCACTATCCATTGCTCCGTAGCTTCTCACCTTCCCAGAAACAGCAAGTTCTCTGCCCAAGATATCCAGCCAGCTTTGAAAAGCCATCAGCCTGTCTCATCTTGGACCCCAGATGAGAGAGAGAATGCTTCAGTGAGAAAGCTGAATGAGGTACACAATCATAAAACTGTTTTGTCTCTGGAGGTGAGGATGGCAGGGAAGAATGAAACCTTTACCACATAAGGTAGAATGTTGGGAGGAAAGCTGGTTAACCTTTAAAGACAAATGACTAACTGAAAATGAAAGCCCCTACTATCCTGTTTCTGAATTTATCACAGCACATGTACTATCACTCAGATAATAAAAGAGGATATAAAATATATTAACCAATATCTCAATGATTAAATGTACATGCACATCAAATTAATAGTAGTTATCTAAGATTGGTGGTTGGGATTAACTGGTACCATCTAAATTAATGGGGGTTTTTTATTTTAATTATTTATTTAATTAATTTCTTTAAGTAACCTCTACCCCCTACATGAGGCTCAAACTCATGACCCCTGAGATCAAGAGTTGCATGCTCTACCAACTGAGCCAGCCAGGCACCCTTGTTATTCTTTTCATTATGCTTTTTTTTGTATTTTCTAGATTTTTCCATAATGAGCATATATTTCTCTTATGATTTTTTATAAAAAGCCTCAAAAAATGTGGTCCCCAAGTGTTCTCAGATGAATCTATGAGAGTATTAACGTTTGTGGGTCAATTCAGTTTTATTTTGTTTTGTTCCAGAAATTTAAAGTATGGAGCTAGAAGGGTTAGGCAAGCTCTGCCACTTACTAGTTATCTGATCTCGAATGATTCACTTAACTCCTCTTAAGTCTCGTTTTCTTCTTTGTTAAATGAAATTGATGGCGATAATTTCATTCAAGATTCAAGGAGATTAGGAATGCTTAGCACAGTGCCTCTGATATATATCATAAGCACTCACTGGGGTTTCATTAAGGGGATCAACAGCTTGTCCACTAATTCTAATAAGGTTTTATTGGGGAATTGGTTAATTGCAATTAAATCTTTACTTAGCAGCTAACAAATTACACAAGACCAGCTAGCACTGTATTGGCTAAGACACGTCAAGACCATTAGAAGCCTGGCCTCCAGTTTCTATAAATGTCCATGGTATTCTAAGGCCATGTTCGCAAGGTCCCCACCCAAGTCAGCAGAACCTCCCTGCCTCCTGGCCCCCCATCAGTCTACTAATGACCTTACCGATGATGACAAGGATGAAAAGCAGAGTGGCCACGCCTCCTATTATGTAAAACATGATGCTGATGTGGTAGGCAAGCTTGTCCCGGTCTTCGATGTTGGGTACCAAAACAGGAGGGACCAAGAACCCAATTGCAATTCCAAGCTACAGAAGACAGAGACAATCAATCACAGTTTCCAACAGCCAAGAAATGACAGCACAAATTTAAAGAGACTCCTGATAAGAAACATAAACCCTATCTTCCAGCCCTTCTTAAACCCAAACAGGGATTGTTCCCCTTCTCAAAACACCAGAGAGATCTTACTTTTCCTTGACAACTCAACTCTTTCTTGATTAACAACATACCCCTGACCACCCTAACTATCAATACCTACTGAAAAACATTATAGTTGGCGTTCTCAATGCAGGCTGGCTCTTCTCTAGCTGCAGACTAATGAACAATGGTTTTCATACTTCCATCTCTAGATTAGAATAAAACAATGTTGGTTTTCTTTTTCCACTGAATTTTTCATTTTGCTGGATATGTTAACCTGGAGCTGAGAGACCAGCTAAGGGAAAAAGTCTACACCCTACAATCCCAAGAACTTGCATTCAGTAGATGAAAGCCTAAAGTTGTTACCCCATTCACAAATGTGAAAACTTAAGTTCATTGCATAGATAACTTTTACTTTACAAAGTATCTGTAGTGTGAAGTCACACGCTACAATGTAAATGTATATACACAAGACACGGGGACAGGAAAACTGGCTATAAACACAGGCACAGGCAGATACCAACAAACTAAAACATCTTGTATCTGCCTTAGAGTTCAAACTCCAGTGACCCAACAGATAATGTGACTTGGGTGTTTCCAAGGTCAGAAATGCCTTGATTCAGTAGTGACTAGCTGTGACACAACTCCCAAAAGCCCTTCTGCCACACATATATATTAAGGAAGAAGTTGGAAAACAGCCTGAGAATTCAGGTAAGCCTCAAATTGCAAAAGTAAAGGAAGATGAGTAAGTCTTTGCCTTAAGGTCCCACTTTTCCTTTATTGTACTTGAAAGGAACTGCAGGTAGAGAGCAAGTTGCTTTCATGCCACACTATAACACAATTCACTGGCTGCCCATCTGCTGACCACCTTGATTGCTTTCCCAGACTGCAAATTACAAACACTTGGGATGTTGGTTCTCAGCTCTGGAACAGTCACAAAAGTCATCATCAATAAGCTCAGTGTAGGGTTCCTCCAAATATGCCAATATATGAAAAATAAATGGAACAGATCTTTAAAGCATCTACTATGTGAAAAGTAACCTGCTAGATATTTTACCAAGGTACCAAGATGTATATGGCATGATTCTCACCTTCAAGGAGCTTTATAATCTAGTGGGGGCACGGAGTTTAAAACAAAGATACCAAAGATAACACAAATGGTGGTATTTGTGGGTTGAATTATAGAAAGTTACCGTTTTGAAAGTTCCCTTGTCATCATCTAGTACAACCTGATTATTAGAGAGTCAAATGGAGGGTAAATGAAATTAAGTTCTAGAAGGTAAGTCAGAGTCACAGGAGTTCTAACAGAGTTGAAATGAGAAAACAGATCTCCTAGCTTCTCAGGCCAGGACCTCCTCCACTGGGCCTGCCAAGGCTCTCCAGGGCTAAGAGGCCCAAGAAAGGGCCAAGTGAACAGGCTTCTCCAGAAAAGAATACATTTCATATCCGTGGAGCCTTATCTGATCCTGGCTCACAATGATTTGCCAGAATTGAGTCTAGCTTCTTAAGTGCTGATCTCCAAGACTTTAAGGGGTTAAATCCAGCCATAGACAAAGGGACAAACACAACTGGCATAGCTGGGAAACAGAACCCACTGCAGGTCATATCTGGCCTCCCTACATATTTTAGCGTTGGAGATCTAGATGTTAAACAGAACCTCAAAGGGTCCCTTTTCCAAGAATGTGGGAATATTTAGGATATCATCCAAAAAGGATATCATCCTTTTTTTACTCCCAAAAGGACCTTGACACAGGATAACCTAATCCCCATTAATCTTCTGCCTTGAAAAATATGTCCTCCCAGCTAGTTTTACACTACATGCCTGATCCCATTGGATCCACTACATGGACTCCATTCTCTGTCTATACCCTAGGGCTGTGTGCATGCTATTCCACCCGAAGTTCAGCACTGAAGCCTTCTCCAGTTAGAAGGATGCAGCAGTCAGATGTAGGGGCCTGTGGGGACCCGACCAGAGAGCAACACTGCTTCACACTACCCTCTCTTCAGGAGGAAATTGGCCTCCGAGGTACTCTCATGGTCAGAATGGAAAACAAAAACATAGGAATTGGACTGTCAACTGCTGCCTCTTTTTTGTTTTTTCAAGACATATTTGTTCCTGCTTCTTGAGAGCTATGTTCAGTGAGCGTTTACAGTTCTACTCAGCCTCTACTTCTTAAGTCTTGTCCCCTGGTAAGTGCTCAGTCATGTTAGCTGGTTGGACAAATGATGCACAATGCTGGAAAAATCTCAACTACACAAAGCTGGCAATATCACACAGATCCACGTTTTTTCTACAAAACACAGTGGAGTAAGGGCAGAGCAGTAAGGGCAAAAAAAAAAAAAATGTTTACAGGGGAGAATAGGGAGAAGGCTGGCTATTTCTTGAGCATCGACTATGTACCAGGTATCTAACAGAATTTATCTTTTTTCATTTAACCCAAGAATCTTTACAACAAATTTAAAAATGAGAAACACTGATGGTCTGTCCACACCTTGCCTAAGGTCACACAGGCAGCTAGCAGAAGCGCTGGCCGTCCTAAACCAGTTCTGACTCCAGAACCTAAGCTCACCCACCGCTCATCTCCCATGAAATGTTGGTAGTCAACACGGAAGCCTCTATTCTTACCCATTCAAGTTCTTTTTCTTTTTTTTTCCCCATTCAAGTTCTGTCATGAATTTTCTAGGACACTTCAAGGGTAAAAATCAGAGACCTGCAGCTCAACTCAGTACAAGATTAATTCAAAGAGATGGGAGGATGCTGCCCTGGGAGGGTGGTGCCGGCACCCTTCTTACCTTCACAAAAACAGGACCCAGGCCATGACTGAAAATGATTAAAATCTATTGCCAACTGGTTTGGTTTGGCTTACGTCCTAGCATTTGTCCTAGTTTTATCATCCTCAAAAAAATATTAATCCATGGGCAAAATACACAATACACAGTCAAACCAGTCCAGTCTTAGCTCTTCAGGAACTTACTCTTTAAAAAATTGCTTTTAACGTGGAATTAGATTCTCTTCATTTCTACAGAACCCATGGCAGTATTTCCAACATTGCCTGGAAAGGTCACCAGCCTTTCCAGGACCCCACTGTGATCCTTCAGGTCTGATATTCGTCCTGAGTAGCTGTATTTTCATATGTAGGCAATCCTTATCAGCCATCAGGGGAGCTTGGGTGACAGTTTAGGCAGTTCCACTCTGCAGCCAGTGATATTTGCAAACTGTGATTGGATTATGTCCTTCCTCTACTTGCTTTTAAACTAGGTAAACACATCCACAAAGTTGTGCAAAGGGGGGGGGGTCATCTGCCCCCGGTCAACTATTTACTCCCTGAGACCCTGCCACACTGGCCTCCTTTCTGTCTTTGAAATGTCCAAAGTGGGGCACCTGGGTGGCTCAGTCACTTAAGTGTCTGCCTTCACCTCAGCTCAGGTCATGATCCCAGGGTCCTAGGATAGAACTCTGCCTCACCTCCTTGGGCTTCCTGCTCAGCAAGGAGTCTGCTTCTTCCTCTCCCTCTGACCTGCCCCCTCCCCTGCTTGTGTACATGTGCTTGCCCTCTCTCTCTCTCTCTCAAATAAATAAATAAATAAATAAATAAATAAATAAATAAATAAATAAATAAAATCTTTTTTTAAATGTTCAAAGCACCTTCATGCCCAAGGACCACAGGTGATTTTGCACCAGCTTCCTCTGACCAGACTAGGATGCCTTCCTTACTCCATTTCCCTGAGTAAATGCAGATCTCCTTCAGTCCTGAGCACAATCCACTTGCTCCGGGAGGCTTTCTCTGATGTCTCATTCAAAGTCAGGCCCCACACAGGTAGTTTTATACTTGTAAGATTATTCAATTAACATCTGTCTCGCAAACCAGACTATAAATTCCACAAGGGCAGGGCTCACGTTTATCTCTAGAACCTAACACATAATACTAATCAGTAAAATGTACAGAGCTTTTCATGGAGTGTCTCCATACTCAAAACAACCCCAGAAAAAGATGTGTAGGTATAATATTGTCTCAGTTTTACAGATGATGAAACTGAAGTGCAGAAAAGTTAAATGGCTTACCCCAGATTACACAGCTATAGGCAACAGAGCTTGAATTTAAACAGTAGTTTTGGGGCAGCCCTGGTGGTGCAGCGGTTTAGCGCCGCCTGCAGCCCAGGGTGTAATCCTGGGGACCGGGGATCGAGTCCCACATTGGGCTCCTTGCATGGAGCCTGCTTCTCCCTCTGCCTGCTTCTCCCTCTGCCTGTGTCTCTGCCTGTGTGTGTGTGTGTGTGTGTCTCATGAATAAATAAATAAAATCTTAAAAAAATAAATAAACAGCAGTTTTTATTCAGTAGTTCTGAATCCAGAGCCATGAGTCTAATCACTATGGTTCACTTCACCCCAAAGAAGGTGTTTAACAAATATGTGATGAACACAAGGATGAAAACGCAGGCTGGGATATTCAATGTTCATATTCTATTTTATTTTTGCTCTTTCTGCAAACCCAAGGGTGACATCTAAACACTGTTGCAATCAGTGATCATGAGTACTTTCAGAACAAATGTCACAGTCAAAAACACATCAGTGCAGCCTAAGGGGTTTGGGTAACAGGAAAAAGCCATTACTTGTCATTCTTGCCTATTATGCATTTGGCAGAGCAAAGAGAAATCCAGAAAACCACCAGGCTGCATCCAAGAGGGTAAGATTTCCACATTTAATCCATTGCACAACACAATACATGTGTTATGTTGGCTCTAAGATCCACAGAACCACTATTCCCATCACCAACCACAATGGGGCATTCAATAACCCCCCCCCTTCATTTCTACAGAACCCATGGCACCGAGTCAGAACCATGGCACATAGCTGCCCTTCTAAATGGTGTGCGGCCATGAATATGCCCAGACCATTAAACAAGGACCCTAGGGCTTCCACAAAAGGCAGGGAGCTCTATGTCAACACCATGGTGAAGTCTTTGGTCCTAATGGAACAGGGGCAGACCACTGGTCCCCATCTGAATCCTTTGCTAGGATCCTTATCATCTGTCCCTGGCCATTGGTAAGGTGGACACTGTTCTTTTTGGTAGGATGCAACAACCCCAGCAAACAGGTTCCCACTCACCCAAACCTCTCCTCTGCCCACTCCTGCCCCAGGCATACCTGCTAGTCAGACAAAGATGAGCCCACTCAGCGCCAGGGCTGGGCCATTCCTGGGCCATTGCCTCATTCTTTTCCCCTGGGCATAGTCACCAGGTCAGAGCCAGGCATGTCTCTGGGATTTCAGGGCTCCTAGAAGCTGGCTCCCTGGAGCAAATGGTAAAAAAAAAAAAAAAAAATGTCCCCTAACTGGGTGGGCAGCTTTCTCTGCCACAGAGCCCCTAGGCTTGAAGTCTTACTTCAGACATAGTCTCCTTATGACCTAATGGAGGCTCACCTTGTTCCTCAAAGAATTCACATCTATGTTGTGTATATTTAAAAAGGAACTCCTCACTTTTCCTCCTCTCCACCTCAACAGTCCTGGAAGATATCATCACTCTAATACAGTGGTTAAGGGCTCAAGCTTTGGGTCAGAAAGATCTGAGTTCAAATCCCAGCTCTACCAATTATTATATGTCAGTTGAAAGTGGATTTACCACCTCATGCCCATTCCCTAATCCACAAAAGGAATATAGTATTACTTAGTTATACTATCTCACTCTCAGGGTTGTTCTGGGGTCTAAATTAGCTCCTTTGAAAGGACTGTGCAGCAGAAAGCTTCACACCTAAGGAGTGCTACAGGAACAGCTCTCCCCGCACCCTCTCATAGTAATGGCGGACATGGGAGGCTACCGGGCTTTGGAGGCATGGTCTGTTTAGGGCAGTTGGACAAATCACCCTCCCCAGTTCCTTCCTTGCTGCTCTTTCTCAGTTCTCTCAGTCACCCCCGACCCTGCACTCTCACACCCACTCTGTCCCTGACCTCTCCAAGCCTACTTGGAGCCTACTTTGAATGGGCGTCTATGAGCTCTCCTCCATGGCCCTGCGCCAGGCACTCAGGTGCTGCTCGTTCCTCAGCGCTGTGCTGGCCATGAAACCCCTGCTTGGGAACCACCAAGGAGTCAGCCTTCTCAGAGGGAGGAAGGAAGTCCAAACCCCTCAGCCTGCTGTTCTTGGCTTTCTTCACCTACTTTCAACTACCTTTCCAGTCCCATCTCCGCCTACTTCCTGCTGTGTCCCTGATACTCCAGCCAGATTGGACTTGGACGAGTCACGATTTCATTCTCTTCACGGTCTAGTTTCTACCTCTATGCAAGCAGCTTCCTTGTTTGGAAAGGACTCCCTCTTTTAATCTTTCAGAGCTCTTCTCAACAACAGCTCCTTTACTGGGTGTTCTCTGATTATCCTAGTGGGGAGAGATCTCCTTGCCCTAAACTCCTCTAATCCTTCCTTTGATGTTCTGAAATTTTTCTGACATTACTCTGGTGCCTGGTAAACAGAGCAGGGGCTCACTCAACAAATGGGTGTTGAATGAATGGGCTTCAGCTAACTGGCATGTCAGGAACAACACATCACTCCACTACCAGAATAGCTGTGAACCTAGACCTGGGGAAAGATGTCATTGGAAATAAATGCAAAGTTCTCACAGAAAGTTTGCTATTTTAAACCAAACCAAACAAACAAATGATTGAGGGCCCTTTGAATATTAGAGCCACACGAAAGATACATTGGCGTTCAATCTAGGTTTTCACACACTTAAAGTCCATCAATCCATGTGAGCAATCTTAAAGCGCACAGCACGATGCCACCCCCACAAGGGTATTTTTATATGATGAGTGATGAGATACACATGTGAACCTACACATCTCTATGTACACTAGAAATGGTCTTACTATCTAAAAATTAATCTGAGGCTAAGGTTCACAGAGTACCACAGTTAAAGTACCACCACAGGAAAAGCTAAACTACACAGACAAATGTCAGAAAATGTTACCACACAAAGGGTCATTTAAGTCCATGCAGAATTTTGGGCACTAAAATGTGCTAAAAAATGCAGTAGGCCTAATTTCCATCCCATAACTAAATATGCCCACATACTTATGGGGCTGTGTGGCTTGACCACGGGTGTCTTAGGCACAAATAGCATGGCCACTGTCAGGGAGGCCATCACTGAAGCTTTGTCTCCCAGGACCACATACACGTGGGGATTTATGTGCAACACTCAGAAGTGACTTCAATACTCATTGCCCATTCCCAATGTGGACTGGTGTGGTATTTAAACACCCCAAAAATGGTGCTATTGAAACACGTTTATACACTTCAATATGTCATTTAGACATCTCTTTACACCTACATCTGGGTAAAATGATGTAAACGGGTGCTCCAGGGTCCCAAATGTAAGGGACTAGGCCACAGTAAAGGCACTCTGCAGGAAAGCCACCTTTGAACTTGTGGAGGAGGCTCAGAGGGGCATCCTGGCATTGAGTCTGTGGATGCCTCCAAAAGAAGCAAGGAGGATGGGGTGGGTGTTAGGACACTGAAACACTGAAGCCAAACAACAGTTGAACTATTAAAGTGAGCTCCGGCCACCTAGGAATGCCAGGCAGCTCCCAGGAAATGCCATAGTAAGCAATAATGTGCACGCAACGCCCACTCATATGACTGTATTTTTGAAATTCCCAAATCCAAGCCCTTGGCTTCTTTTGAAAAGGCCAACTCAGGATTAGGAAGGTGGCAGACCCTCAGGAACAAAACAATCCCATTGATTTGGGAGGAAATCACTCACCAAAGGGGTTTATGGATTTAAAAGGCTAAGCTGAAGTCTCGAAGAATTTAGGGAGCAAGGTCACAGCGGTCACAGCTCATCAACTCAAGACTTCCTTAGGGCTCCCTCCCCACTCACAGGGTCTATCCTCAAATATATGATATGGCTTCTACTACCTGGACACTCTTGGACTTACTTCTTCAGTCCTTGAGGGGTGAGGGGGGAGATTAGGGAAATGCAGGAAGCAACAGCTACAGAAATTAGGATAGTTTGCTTCTTAGGGAAAAAAACAGTAATAGCAGCTGATATGTGGAGCTCACCATGCCAGGCCACCATGGCACTACCAAACATAATCTTTTAATCCTTATCTTAAAACTGAGCATTCAGTGGGGGGGGGGGGGGGGGGGGGGGATGTGAGGAAATGACATTTGAGTAGCTTACCCAAGGTCCTACAGCAATAAGTGATAAGGCTTGATGCCAAGCTCAGGCTCTCTGTACTAGAGTCTGTATTCCTAACCATTAGGTTAAATGATCAGGTCTTGGGTATTAGCCAAACTGGAAGTAAGAGTCTGGTGCATAAAGAGTCCCTACTGTGTGCTAGGCAGTGTGCTAAATGATTTTTCACATTATTTCATTTAATCCTTATGATAACCTCCTAAAGTTGCCATCATCATGTCTAACTTGGTTTTTATAGATGACAAAACATCTGTAATTTGCCCAAGGTTACTCAGCTTCTAATAGCAAGACTGAGATTCAAGCCCATGACTAGTTGACTCCAAATCCAATAAGTAGGGTGAATGTCACAGAAGTGACTGCCATCAAACACCTGATAATTCCTCCAGTCTTATATGTTCCATTCTATAATTCAAGCACCTCCCTCTGGGTCTAACTGTTGGAGGTGAGAGGTATCTCCAGACATAGTCCATTTTGTTTACTACTTAGACCCTATAGGATTTCTTATTCATATATGATACTTAGTTTTGATTTTTTTTTTCTAGACAGGGTGTTGTTGTCTTCCCAAATAGATCATTAGCACCTTGAGGACAGGGTTGTTGATTGATATCGCTTTGTTTGACCCTTCCCCACATGGCACTCAGAACAATGCCAAGGGAAAAGATGGTGCTTGGGAAATATCTTCTTTATTTTATTTTATTTATTTATTCATGAGACACACAGAGAGGCAAAGACATAGGCAGAGGGAGAAGCAGGCTCCCTAAAGGGAGCCCGATGTGGGACTCGATTCCAGGACCCTGGAATCACTCCCTGAGCCAAAGGCAGACACTCAACCACTGAGCCACCCAGGTGTCCTGGGAAATACCTTCTAAATAAAGAGATAATTCTTAGAATTGTGCAGCTCAGACCTAACTCAAGTATTTACAGCCACCTCTACAGCAAACAGGTTGGGCACAGTAGCAATTAGCTGTATTCTGAGAGTTTACCACCACAAGAAAGCAGATGTGAGGTGGAATGACAGAGTAGATCTCAAATTTAGGGCTCTGAAGATCAGACATGGAGGCCATTGGAATATGGGACTTCCCACCCTCAAACCTACACTCGGTGTAGATTGAGCACTATATGGTTGTACTGAAAAGAAAGGGAGGAGACAAAGAGCTCACATCACTAAGCTTATAAGCTATCTAATATACCTTGATCTTGACCTACAGCCTTGGTGCTGGGTTTCCTCCTCATCTTTGGGGGGTGCAATGTAGCTGAAGAGCAGAGGTACCCTAGGCTGTAAACAGAGAAGATGCTAAGTTTAGGGGAGGGGTTTGAGTGCTACAGGGAATTTTTTTAATGAAAAAAAAGGGGGAGTGATGCTGACAAAGGGCTTTCTTTCTTTCTTCTTTCTTTCTTTCTTTCTTTCTTTCTTTCTTTTTTTTTTTACCAGCCTCATATCTGTGCCTATTTTCAGTCATTGACTCAGGACACTCTTGGTACACACACTCCTTTTCCTCAGGGTTGGGGTTCCTCTTGACATTATCCTCCTGGTGACATCTACAAAGGGTCAGTCTAGGTTTATATGAGAGTAGACATAAAGCCTCCCCTGCCTTCCTCTCCACGAAAAGCCCAAGTCACTGCTGGCTTCACCATTCAAAGGTCCCTCCCTCTGCTGACAATGCTGATGGCCAAAGACTACAGGCTTCCATAACTCCCCCATGACTCAGTTGTGAAAGAAAAGAAACCAGGGGCAGCTTTTGAACCACCAGGCCAGTCAAAGTGGCAGAGCACAGACCTCACTTTCTCCTAGTTTTTCCCATTGGAAGTAGGCATGTGCACTGCTCTATTCAGCTGCTTTGGTGCTTTGCACCAACTCTGTCCCACATGCCCCCACACAGCAGCCAATGGATACACCTACTGTCCTGGGTACAGATGGTGGTAAAACAGTCCAAAGCACTTGCTGTCATCCCTAAAGGTAGTTCACATACAATCAATGTCACTACCCGTCCCAAATTTTCTTCTAAATCTAGCTGAACTTAGTGACAGCCTGCCCCTTCTGATTTCAGACCCAGGTGATTACTCACAGGGCAGGCCCTAGAAGAGTTACTACTTTCATGGGTTACCATGGAAAGACTCAGTTCCTCTTCCTTCAGGGTGTGCCTCCAGAAACAGACAGGGTGGGCCCAAGCAGCTCTTTCCTAGGAAGCCAACTTGACAAGTTAACTAACCTTGCCTTGTGATCCTCATGAGAAATATAGAAAGAGAAAGAAATCTAAGCCTCACATGAGGAAAACAATTAGCCACCCAAATCTAACACTGCCCCAAGAAAGCAGCACCATCAGGTCTGGCCTGGTGATTAGGGAGTTACTTAGGGACCTACTTACACAAAAACATCTCCCAATATCCTGCTGTAAAGATGCCTCCCCTCCTACTTGGCCTGCTTTTTTCCCCATTAGTCACTCCATTAGTTGCTGCCTTACAGTTTCATGTCTCCTCCCTTAAATGTGAACTCAGGGACCTTTTCTTTCCCATTCACCGCTTCATCCTTAGCACTGAGAGTGCTGTGTAGAATAAAGCAGATGCTCAATAAACATTTGTACAGTAAAAAAGCAAAGGTTGTGCTGCACTCTCAAAATAAACCCATCGCTCCAAGAGTGGACCATATAGGGCAAGAGCACTGAGCCCTAGACACAGATCGTGTGGCCACCAACCCAAGGCTGTACTTCCTGAGACAGGCCAAGAGGATGAGAGCCTTCCTTCACTGGCTCTCATTTGTCTGCTATCAACTGGAGAGATATGGGGAGGCTGCTTGGAGGGAATACAATTCAGAACAAGGTGGATTCAAGAAGATAGAGGCGGGACAGCCCAGGGGCCTGTGCGGGTTATTTGCAAGGGACAGAGATCTGGCCCAGGGTGAGGACACCCCAGGAAAGGCCATGGGTTTTTGTGGAGCAGCATGAGAATACAGGGCTAGCTATTCCAGGGACAGATAATGGGGTACCCTCTTCTCTGAGGAACTTTGGTGAGAAAAAAGGAAGTGTCTTCACAAGGATAGCCCAAGCCCCACCAGTCCCTGCTTGTCACTGCCACTAGCTAACTGGCAAGAACAAGACCACCAGGCCCTCAGAAGAAAGTTTCTCACTCTGGGCCCTATCTCCTGATGGTGAGGACGGAATCAGCTCTGTCTGGGCTGTGCCACCACTGATACTCACCTACATTGAAGAAAGGAATCATCCTAGACACATATAAACTGAAAAGTTGGTTTGTGCCAACCCTTGACAAAAGCCCCTTCTGGGAATCAAAAGGAATCAGAATTTCTGCAGGACTCCTGGAGCTGCAAAATGGATCAGTTCAAGAGGCTCAAATCAGCAGAAATACTCCAGAACCCAGAAGCTCTGGGACAGGCTCCCATGGCCAGAATGACCAGAGCTCATTTTGAAATGAAGAGCTGGCTCTAAAGGTAAAAATGTCAAGCTCTGCAAATGGAGACTGTGGTCCTTAAGCCAAGTGCAACATCACACTTCACAAAAGAGATAGGACATTATTTGTGCACAGGAAAGCTGTTTTATTCCTTGAGGGTCCCTGAGCAAGCCCAGAGTCTTTTTTTCTTAAAGGCACTTAAAAGACAATGTTTTCACAACATATAATCTGAGCAGCAAGACAAACCTGGGGAGGCCAACAGCAGGATGCCTGAAGTCCTGGTAAAATGACACAGCCCTCTGAGGGGCATGCGGTGTTCTCCATTCCCTGAGTTAAAGCAACTTGCTGAATTCAGAGCAGGGAAGTAAACATCGGGATTTCTGATGCTCCCATTCCCAGCCCTGCTGTCTTCCCACAGAACCCTACTGAGTTATGGACAGGGTCTGAGACTCCAGATGACCCAGGGCCTGATGGAATCCGTTGCGATGCATTTGTTATACAACTGAGGAACGTGTTTGCGTCATCATACAATGGCTAACATATTTACTCTGTACATCTTATCAAAGTCCTTTCTGGACAGTGAATCAGAAGGCAGTCCAAAGGGAGGGGACAATGTGGCCTTAAGTCCCTCTATATAAACCTCCAGCCAATGATGTGGGCTCTGAGAACACAACGTCATCTCCCCCCCACAACAGCCTGAGAACCCAACACTAGCAAGGAGGACTGTCTCACTCCACAAACAGAGCGAGGGTTGTTGAGATGCTTGCCCCAGGGCCACAGAGCAGGCCGGGGACTGAGATTGTCTCAGAACAGACAGATTGGTGACAGGGGCAAAGACACTCCAGGGCCACTCAGGACACAGGGGTGGAGATGGGTTAGAGGAAGTCACTCCAGAAACCAGAGAGTCCGGATCTTTACCGGTCCCGCCCCCCTCAGGCAGCCCCCCCTCAGGCAGCCCCCCTCAGGCAGCCCAGAAGAGACAGGCTTTAACCACCTGCTGCTCTTCCTGAACACCTGCTTCAAAGGCTTCAAGAACTGAGGATAGAGGTGGAGGGAATCTTCTCAGGGGGCCTATTTACACACAGAAGGTGAAAAGATTAGTAAGAGAGTTGAGTCGAGCCACATTCTTCCCTCACCCCAACCCCTATCCTCCTGAGGCCACAGCTGACATTATTAGATAATAATCACAGAAAATGCCTTGGAATCTTCTTTCAGCAATGAGAAGATAATGCCCCACAGCTGAAGTGTAAAACCAGAGCCCCAAAAATCCATCACCCCACCCGAATATCCTCAGTGGCTGCTGTGTGCAAGGCGTGGCCTCTTCTGGCCCATGTATTCTGAGCAAGGCTTTTGTGGGGGCTGATCTCTCTGCAGGAGGGTGGTGACACTGGCCCCAGCTAGCTCACCAGCTGAGAGAGTGGATACAGGTGGGGCTGCTTCAGTCCCCTAGTATGGCACTAGGGAGGGGGATCTGCCAGCAAAGATTTCAGAGACGGTAGCAGAGATGAAGGAAAGTGGGTGAGATCTAAAGATGTCACCAAGAGTGCTGCAGAGGCTGAGTATGGTAAGGAGGGAGAAGGTCGGTGTGGCCTCGGGAGCCATTTATGTGCTGGCCTTATTTATTTCAAGAGCTTCCACACTCTCCCTCACTTAACTCTGGTAGCAACCCAGATAACAGAGCTGATGCCCAAAGAGGGCAGGTGTCCTGCTGGATGCTCCCAACACAGCAGCCAGCAGAGCGGAGTCTGGGTTCCATGGCTTTTACACTAGGAGTTCTCAAACTTCAGTAGGCATCAGAATCCCTGACAGGTAATCAAAAACACAGATTCCTGAGCCCCCCCCGCCCCCAGACCCACCCCCAGAGAGGCTAATTCCTTGGGTCTGTCCTAGAGCCCAGGAATCTGCATTTTTAACAAACACCCTAGGTGCTTCTGATGCTGGAGGTTTATGGCCCACGCTTAACAGTGGCTCTCTGCTGCCCTCAAGAAGCCAAGAGACGATTCTCAGCTGTTGTCTTCCCTAGGTGTCCTAGGCAGGGCTGGTGGGAGAGAGAGAGAGAGATCTGTATTCCTGCCT
Source organism: Vulpes vulpes (assembly GCF_048418805.1). Classification (NCBI taxonomy): domain Eukaryota; kingdom Metazoa; phylum Chordata; class Mammalia; order Carnivora; family Canidae; genus Vulpes; species Vulpes vulpes. The sequence continues at coordinate 109,101,102 of NC_132785.1, read as the reverse complement.
GGCTCCTCCAGAGAGAAGAAATGGTCTCCTGGGTGAGCACTGAGTGGTTCCACAAACATGTCCAGCACTGAACCAGAAGCCCAGGGCAAAGGTCTGAGGAGGCACAGATTGCTTAAGGGGCAGCCACCACCCCAAACAAACGCCCATTGGAATGGGCCCTGCTTTAATATGATGACTCATGGCTGCTTACTTCCTCCAAATAGATGGACACCACGAATAGCCTTGTGTACAGAGAGCTGCCTCCAGAGCCATCAGAGGAGACCCAGGGATGCCAACACAGACATTTGGGGCAGAAAGCAGGAATTTCCAGGAGAGGAAAAGGGGAAAAAAGAAAAAGAAAAAAACAACTCCTACCTTTGCTCCACCTTCATTCCAGCACCCCACCACACCCACCACACCCCTCAAGCCAGCAGAACTGTCTAATCAGAAGCAGTCTCCTGAAAATGAAAGGGACTTGTGTTCACCCCCTCTCCAGAGAAGGAATCAGACAGGAGCCAAAGCAAACACTGCTCCATTATGAGGTTCTAAGACACACCAATTCCAAGAAGACCGTAAGCAAGTAAAGCCCAGCGCTGCCTCCAATCTCCTCTAAGCTGAAGTGTAAAACCACTGCCCTCAGGCCGAGCAAGGACTCATTCTGAACTGTGTGGGGCTGAGAAGCTGAGCTAATGTTTTTGCACAGCTTAAAAAAGGAAAGATGCCTGGAATAAGGGCATAAAGCAGAAGAATCCAGGTGGACAGCCAGAGCCCACAGGAAGGCCTCCCACCTCTGAATGGTTTAGTAAAGAAAAAGGCCCTTAGTCCCTCAGAACTACAAGAAGAGAGCCACTCCATTGGGTTAAGTTCAGGAATGGTACCAGATAGGAGTCAGGAGACAGAGAATGAAGAAAGAAGAGGAAACACCAGCTGTCACATTATCTATAGGGTTCTTTATCATCCCTGATGGGGTTCCAACCCTTATCCTGCAATCCATGCAGGACTGTTTCATGTTGGGGGTTGGAGGGAGCTGAAGTCCAGAAGAGGACATCCTGTTAACAGCATTGCTGGGAAAAGATCAAGAGCCAGACAGTGGCAAACAACTGTGTCCAGCTAAGAAGCCTGGACATCCCACTTTCTCCAGTAGAACCTTAGGTTTGTGAGACTGAGGACTGAGGTGAGTGGTTTCCCGGTATCTGTGTGACCCCAGAGGCTCCAAAGCCTTTATCACATTTGGTGTGATGTCATCACCATATGCTGGTACCACCTCCCGGCACCTATATCCAGGTTTTAGTTTGAGTAGCTCTCTAGTGGGACAAGTCCCCATTACGATACTGCCTGGAGACTTCCCGGAATGGCCCATCGTCTCTAGTCACCCAACTCCTGGTCACTGCACTCATGAAGAATCAGCTCATCAAAATCACCTCCTCGGGGAAGCTGTCCGGCTTGCTGCCCATTGTGCTCACTCTGGAGTAATGTCCTCCCACATGCTGTGACCTCTAATGCCCCAGGCACATACATCTGTGAGCCTGATACATGATGGTACTATGAGCATTTAAGTGTTGGCCACTCTTTCTAGATCAAGAGCCCCCTGCACACAGAAGTAATTACCTTTATTGATGGTAATACTGATAGCATCTGTTCTTCATTTAGCATTTTTTATATCTGACCAATTCTTGGAGGAAGGGGCCCTCCCCTTGCCTCACTTAACCCCCCTTTTACCATCTTCAATAGCCCATGTTATCTCCAGCTTACAAAGAAGAAATTAAAAGGCAGAAGACTTAAGGACTTGTCCGAAGGAACACAGCAGAGCTAAAGATGGTGTTCTCAACCACCCGGGTCCGGCACGGTTCAAGGCACACAGTAAGGACTGCATAGCTCTTTCCATTGCAGGGATGACAGTGAATCACATCAAAAGGACAAATCCAGGTAAGACAGTCCCTTCCTCCAACGATCTGAGCTCTCAACTAAGTAGTCACCTTAATTCCCATGTATTAATTTGTCCTTCCATTGTAAGCACCTGTTACACCCAGAGCTCTGTTCTGAGGAATAGGAGAGGTGTATTAGTCAAATCTCCAGTCCTCTGACAAGTTTCCCATGTAGCCAAAAGAGGAGGAGGAGAAAGAGGAGTAAAGGACAGGAGTAAAGATAAGGAAGAGGGGGGGAAACACAAACCCTTCAGGCCAGTATCCCAGGGAACTCAGCCAGCACGCAGAAGGCCCAGAATGCACTCCACCAGGCAGACTGATGAGTTGATGGCAGGGGGGTAAGCAGGTACCCAGCCAGAAGGAAACACCTCACAGGCAGTGGATCTCTCTCTCTCTCTCTCTTTTTGGTGGTAAATTATACATAGCATAAAACTTAGCATTTTAACCATTTTTAGCTGTGTGGTTCAGTGGCATTGGGTCCATTCATATTGCTGTGCACCCATCTCCAGAACATTTCTCATCCTCCCAAACTGAAACTCTATACCCATCAACACTAACTCCCCATCGCCCCCCACCCGCCACCCCTTCCCTGGCAAGCACCATCCTACTTTCTGTCTCCACGAATTTGAGTATTCCTCGTACCTCTGATAGAATCAAAATAGATTTGCTCTTGGCCCCCGGTTCTGGGCACAGAGCTCTAACAGCCCTTGGAATCTCCTGAGTGATAGGAGTATCTTTTGTTACTCATAAGGAACCCCTTCTCCTCACACCTGAATTTATGCTATTCAGGTGACTCAGAGCAAGGCCTGTAGATGGTGTTAGGATGGGCTAATCTCCAGAAAATTGTGATTAGACTTTGAGAACTTTCAGCCCCATCCTCCCCCTCACCTCTGAAGAGGGAACGGGAGCTAGAGATGGCACTCCATAAAAACACGCAAGCAAGGAAATTTGGTGAGCTTCCTGGACAGTAAACACATCACATCAGGGCTGGAGGGTGGCATGTCCAGAGACGCCCCCACGTCTCTTCTATTTGGCGGTTCCTGAATTGTATCCTTTATAATAAACGAGGAAAGTAAGGCACTTTCCCAGTAAGTAAAATGGTTACCTGTGTTCTGTGAGCCACTCTAGCAAATTATAGAACCTGAGTAGGGGTTGTAGGCACCCTCAATTTATAACTAGTCTGTGAGAAGTTTGGCTGGCCCCCAAGACTTGCAAATAGCATCTGAAGTGGAGGCAGTCTTGTGGAACTGAGCCCTCAACTTGTGGGGTTGGTCTGCATTAACGCCAAGTAGTCAGAGTCAGAATTAAATTGAATCGTAGGATACTCAGTTGGTGTTACAGAATCGGAGAATCGGTTGGTGTCCGGAAAAAAGACACATCAAGACCTCATATAAGTGGAATCATATAGGATCTCTTTTCACGGACTATCTTATTTCCCTTAGCATAATATCTTCAAGGTTCATCCATGTATATAGCATGGGTCAGAATTTCCTTTTAAGGCTGAATAGTATTTCATTTTATGTGTACATCACATTTTGTTTATCTGCTCACCTGTAGATGGATACTTGGATTGCTTTCTCCTTTGTGGCTATTGTGAATAATTGCTATAAACAAAATATCTGTTTTAACTTCCTGCTTTCAATTCTTCTGGGTAAATAGCCAGAAGTAGAATTGCTGGATCATATGGTAATTCTATATTTAATTTTTTGAGGAACTGCCATACTGTCTTCCATATGACTGCACCATTTTATATTTCATCAGCAATGCACAAGGGTTCTAATTTCTCCACATCGTTGCCTACACTTGTTTCTTTATTTTCTCTTTTTCCATAGCCATCCTAATGAGCCTGAAGCGGAATCTCACTGTGGTTTTAATTTGCATTTCCCTGATGATGAGCATCTTTTCATGTGCTTATTGACTGTTTGTATATCGTTTTCAAAGAAATACCTGTTCAAGTCCTTTGTTTATTTGTAAATTAGGGTCTTTTTCTTGTTCAGCTGTAGGGATTCTTTATATATTCTAATATCAACTCCTTGTCAGATATATAATTTGAAAATGCTTTCTCCCATTCCATGAATTGCCTTTTCACCTTATTGATAATGTCCTCTGATGCACAGAAATGTTTCATTTTGATGTAGTCCAATGAATCTATTTTTCTCTTTAGTTGCCCATGCTTTTAGCACCACAACTGAAAAATCATTGCCATCATTACCAAATCTGGCATCATTAAGCATTTTCCCTATGTTTTCTTCTTACAGTCTTACAGTCTTACAGCTTTCCCAACACCATTGGTTGAAAAGGCTAGCGATAATCATGGGTCAATGTAGGTTCATCAATTTTAACAAAGCTACCACTGTGGTTTATAGTTTTCTCAACACCATTTGTTGAAAAGACTGGTGTGATCATGATGTGTTAACATAAGTTCAACTGTAACAAATCCACCACTCTGGTGTCTGGTGGGGGTGCTGACGATGGAGGAGGCTGTGTATGCTGAGGAGTGGGGGTAAGAAGGCTAGGAAGAAATTGTACCTTCAACTTAATTTTGCTGCAAACCTAAAACTGCTCTAAAAGAACTTTTTTTTTTTTTTTAAAGGAAAATGTTTCCATTGTCCTTGACATCCCTGTTGAAATCATTTGACCACATATGTGAGGGTTTACTTCTGGGTTCTTTATTCCATTGGTCTATATGTTTGTCTTTATGCTAACACCATACTGTCAGGATTACTACAGTTTTGTTATTAGTTTTAAAATCAAGAAGTGTGGGACACCTGGGTGCCTCAGCTGTTGAGCATCCGCCTTTGGCTCAGGTTCTGATACCGGAGTCCTGGGATCGAGTCCCACATCGGGCTCCCGAAGGGAGCCTGCTTCTCCCTCTACCTAGGTCTCTGCCAATCTCTCTCTCTCTCTCTCTCTCTCTGTCTCTCATGAATAAATAAATAAAATGTTTAAAAAAAAAATTCTACATGAATTTTTCTATTTTCCATTTTTCTATTTTTTCAAATAGTATCACTGGAATTTTGATGGAGATAGCATTGAATCTGTAGATTATTTTTGGTAGTATTTCCATCTTAACAATATTAAGTCTTCCAATCCACAAACACAAGATGTTTTTTCAGTTATTTATGACTTCTTCAATTTCTTTCAGCAATATTTTGTAGTTTTCAATGTATAAGTCTTTCACGTTTTTGGTTGAACTTATTCCTGGGTATTTTGTTATTGATGCTTCTGTAAATGGAATTGTTTTCCTAATTTCCTTTTTGGATTGTTCATTGTTAGTGTACAAAAATACAACGAGGCAATGAGGGGATGCCTAGGTGGCTCAGTGTTTAGGCGTTTGCCTTAGGCACAGGGCATGATCCTGGAGTTCTGGATGAGTCCTGCATACAGCTCCCTGCATGGAGCCTACTTCTCCCTCTCCCTGTCTCTCTTTCTCTCTGTCTCCACCTCTACACCCACCCCCCCCCCCCCATGAATAAATGGGTTAAATCTTTAAAAAAAATACAATGAGATTAAAGTGTTGCAAATTTGGTTCACTGGCCATTGGGAGCACAGCATGGGGGAAATAGTAGGGGGTAGGACAAATAAGTAAAAAGGCCATGAAATTACTACCATTTTGAATGGGGTTTTTTCTTGATTGGGTGTTTGCCTGGTTGCTATCTTTGACTAATCTCTAGAACTCCTTTAAAGACATTATTTTAGCTGGTTTCTAATTTACTTAGCATTTCTGTGGGGCGTGAAGGTCTAAAGCTTCCCAACCCACCATCTTGCTAATGTCATTCTTGGAGGCCTAAGGCTTATTCCCCAAGAGGTGAGTGTATCTTCAAGGAGAGAATTAAGGAGCCAGATTGGTCAAAGCAAAGAGACAAGGCTGGAAGGGAACAAGAGACAGACTGCATAGAAAGAAATGGCAAGGAATAGGGGTCTTAGCATGCTAACCTGAAGACTTAGATTTGATTCCACAGAGTTGCCAGGCACCTGCAATAATGCTGCCAATGCTACAAAGACAAGAAAGAAGTCAAGCCAGGCCACCCTAAGCCTCCTCCAGTGCCCTGAGCTGAAGGCCAAAAAAACAAAAGAAGTAGGATCATCAGCATGGTTCCACCTCACATTCCACCAGGGTCTGCCCCCCCTCCATCCCCCACCCCTGGGTTGGAGTATATTTTTTAAGACCTTAAATGAATCCGAATTATGAGCCCCAACCTCAGCCCTGCCTCTTTTCTCAATCTGAAGGTTGAGTGGCTGAGCTCCCAACTGCTTCCACTTGCACACTGGACCAGTATACAGCAAACACATAATAAATCTGCCCTGACAAGAGTGTGGCTCCAAGCAAGAGGCTCTGCGTTCCCACAGCCTGGTGTTCTTCTCTCCTAACGATCTCAAAAACGGATTGCTGGTCTCATCTGGGAAGCCAGGTGAAAAGATAGGAACCTGGGCCCCACCCCTAGAGAGTCCAGTTAAAGTATCCAAGTGGGCGTCCAGACATCTGTATTTTTACCCAGCCCTTTGGGTGAGGCAAATCATCACCATTTTTGCCTTGGAGCACTGGTCTGATTTCCTCCTCAGAGAGACCAGCCTCCTAGCTCATTTCTGCTGGCCTGTGCCTTTGGCGAGGGCTTTCCAACTGCAGGAGAGCTGGAATTCACTTCTACTTTCCCTTCCCCAGAAGCCTCAAACTGAAATTTTATCTGATCCACAGTTTCAAAAGATAGACTATCAGTAAAGACACACATACACACACACACACACACACACACACATACACACACACACTAATTAGTTATCAGCACTTAAAAAACATACTTCATAAGCCAGACACAGAAAGACAAATATTGCATGATTCCACTTATATGAGGTGCTTAGCACCAGCAAATTCATAGAAACTGAGAGGTAACTACGGGCTGGAGGGAGGGGGATAGGAAGAGTTGTTATTTTATTAGTATCTGATAGGAGGGAGGGAGGATAGGAGGAGTTATTATTTGATGTACACAGTTGTTGAGGGTGATGAAAAAGTTTCGGGTATAGATAGCTTACATAACATTGTAAAAGTAGTTAATGGCATTGAATTGTACACTACGGATGGTTGAAATGATAAACATTATGTCTCTTTTCGTGCCCCGGGCCAAAGGCAGGCGCCAAACCGCTGCGCCACCCAGGGATCCCTCTTTTACCAGAATAATAATAATAACAACAACAACAACAACAACAACCAGACTTCACCTAAAAATCTGGATCTCTGGTTTCTCTTTAAAGAAAAAATGAGGAGATCTGGCAATACCAGGTCATGCTTTCTTTGTATGCTAACAGTTGGCAGGAGTTGACGCATCTGCTGTCTTTAGATGGGAAATGGACTCTCACGTTTACCATGACCCCATCACACCCTGATGTCATTTTGACTGTCACATTTATAAGACCTGGCTGGCTCCCAGGAGCATTTGAAGGTATGGTCACAGCCTCACACCATTGCATGTAAGTCACCACTAGCCTCCTTCTGCCCTCCCAGTGCTGGCCTATTCCTGTCTTCTAGTGCATAAGGGGAGGCCAGGAAGTGGTCAGCCACGTGGACAGGCACCCCGTGTGCTTTTAGTAACAAGAATGATCACTAGAAGAGAACAAGACTTTGCCTTTGCCTCCCCCCACTTCAGTCAGACCTTGAAAGGCCTCTGACATTAGAAAATTCCAAATGATAAGCTTTAACACATGACCATGGCAAATGACCATGATTTGGGAACAAGAGTAGGCTGACCTCCCACCTAATGACCCTGACTCCTGAGTCAATCTCAGATACCCAGACTCTCTGGTACTACCACACGACCAGTCGCTCCAGCAGATGCCACCTCCTCGAGGCTTGGACTCAGTTTTCTAGAGCTCATCTTGATCTGCTAGAAATATGATGTGGTTCTGGACATGCTCCTCCAAATGATGGCAGCTGGAATATTCTAAACTGAGGGAGTTTCAGAAAACAGCAGAGCCAGCAGAGCAGGAGAGTCGTTCTGACTTCCTCCTCCTCCTCCTCCTCGTCCTCTCCTACCACTTCCTCCCCCTCCTCCTCCTGCTCCTCCCCCTACTTCCCTAAATCAGGCGCCTTAAATCCCTCCTATAAGAGGGGCCCCTCCCATACCCGGAGCAAAGCAGCACCCTTACCTCTGAAGACAAAAGGGTACCAGGTACAATCAAAACAAACAGGCCTCGTTCAGTTTTCCAGTTCACTACACTAACTTCAAAGTCCTAACCTGTCATATTCCTCCACGATGCTGCATTTTCAAATCTAGCATAAAAGTACCTAGGGCTAACTGTTTCTTTATTTTCTTTGGAAGGCTCCCATATCATGTAATACTTACATTAAATAAATATGGATGACTTTCTCCTGATAATCTGTCTTCATCTGTTTAATTTTTAGACCCCACCAGGGCCCCTAAGAGGGTCAAGGAAAGCTCCCCCATCTTGCCCCCTAAATAGCTAACTATGATAAAGTTAACTTTGTAAATTAGGCGCAGTAAGAGATGAGCAATAACTAGTAATAAAATATAACAACTGGTAACAATATCCTGCAATAAAAGTTAGTTACGTGAATGTCACCTCTCTCTCTCTCTCTCAAAATATCTTATTGTACTGTGCTCACCCTTCTTACAACGATATGCGATGATAACATGCCGATGTGATGACATGAAGTGACAGGAATGACGTGGCATTGAGATATAGTATTAGGCCATGGATGATGTCCCTATAGGTCAGAAGAAGGATCATCTGTTTCCAGGTGGATCACAGGTGACTAAAACCATGGAAAGTGAAACTGGGATAAGGGGAGACTACTGGATTTTCTTAACTCGAAGAGCCAACAGTCTCCTACTACTCTTTCTGGTTGGCACCATGCCATCAGTTGTCCAAGGGTCCTTGAGAAAATCCCTTCCCATCTCGGTGCTCCAGGCTCCTCACTGGGGCTGAAGCTGACTTGGTCTCTCCCAACTCCCACATCTCTCCCTTCCAGGGCCACCAAGCTATCACCAGACTCTAGGACAGACAGGGCTTTCTTCCAACCCTTCCACTATAGCATCATCTATATCACTCAAAACCCCACATGAATCATTTCCCTGACAGCAGTGGAACAACTGTTGCTACATGCCAGGCTGTCACCACCTGTGCAATTGGCCAGAGCCAAAGGGACGAGGCTGTGCTACCATTCAAAGACTCCTTCCCTCTCTCACCCCAGCTGAGGACTCACTGGTATCTTCTACCCAAAGACTGGAGCCCACCATCCTGTGCCTCTTGCTAGGCTCAAAGAGGGAGAATCTGCCCTCATCAGTTTATAACCCAGTGAGTGGGGAGGCAATGCTAATGCCAGGCACTTAAAAACAGAAGGCAGGGGCAGAGGCTCTCAGATTCTGGAGAAAACTGGTGGATACTTCATCGCCACCACCAACCAGACACAAGGGACAAAATTCCAACCTCATAATCCTGCCCTCCCCCTTTAAAAAAAATGCTTTAAAGGGGGTGCCTGGCTGGTTCAGTTGGTTAAGTGTGTGACTCTTGATCTCAGCTCAAGTCTTGACCTCAGGGTCACGAGTTCAAGCCTTGTTCTGAGCTCCATGCTGGATGTGGAGCCTACTTTAAAAGAACAAATAATTACTTAAGGAAATAAAAAATAATTTAAATTTTTAAATATTAATTTAAAAAATTAAAAATACATGCTTTATCCACATGATAACTCGGTATTGGCCTATTGACATGGGCTTCTGGAGGTGGAGTTGCATTCAAATCTCCCTTCTATGATTTCGTAGCTGTACGACCCTAGGTAAGTTTGCTCCATTTATCTGGGTCTCATTTCCTTATCCATAACAACGGGGACAATTCCACCTGCCTCACAGAGTTGAAAAATTAAATAATAGATGAGAAAATGCCTTGCACATGATAGGTGTTTGATAGATATTAGCTTCCTTCCCCTTCAATTTTCCCTAAGCAATTAGGCAAAGAAGATATTAAAAATCTCATGGGGTACTGAAAATAAATCCTTTATATGTCGATCTAGGCTTTTGTTTGTTTATCAGAATGTTAGTGCCTCATAGAATTTTAAAATCTAGTACAGGAACTCTGAGAAGGCAGGGATTATCTTTGTAGCCCTAGCATAGTGCCTGGCAAAAGGGGAGGCCTAGGTGAATGCTTCTTGAGTGAATGAATGAATGAATGAATGAATGACGAATTTAATGCAAGTAAGGCTGGTGCATGTGTGGAGTACCCAAGAGGCACTAGAAGAGAGAGGTCAGAATTACCAGGTACAGAGTTTTGCTGATCCATGTGGGGTTTGTAGGCCAAGAAGAATTATTCTGTGGAATAGCATTTGAAGTCTCTTTAGACAACTCTGTGGAGGCTTTTTTTCTAAGCAGCAAAGCTCAAGGTACCCTAATACTATTTCTCCTCATTCAGCCATGCTTTATTCAGGAAGAAAGGCTAAATAAAACACATGCCAAGAACCAAACATAAGATAGTCATCTCTCAACGTGAGGAAGCAGAAACAATTCAGTTTTTCATCTTTTTTTTTTTTTTTTAGGGCTAAGCCTAAAAGATCAAATTGAATAGATGGCTCCGTGATACAAATATATGCTGTCAGAGTGTTTTTAAATGTAAAATTCTTAGCATTTCCTGATCTTGGTGGGGACTGGGGAGAGGGAATTAATAAATAGTCTTATTAAATTTTAAAGATTTATCTGGTGTTAAGTTCCCTCACGGGTATGTGAGGAGGGGTCTGAAAAGCTATTAGTTTATGCATTATGGTTTACAAAAAATATTTTGGATTTGGTCACCTGAGGGCTTCTCCTAGTTAGCAATCCTGCTCTCCTCAAACAATGGGTTTGAGATTGCAGTGACCTAGTCTGTTCTGCTCCTAATAGGGAGATTTAACCATTGGGAAGTTTGAAAAGACCTACCTTTCACCTCGCAGTCTTACCCTCCTATAAGGGAAATATCTTATAACAACAAAGGGTTACTGGTCATTTGTAAAATAAAATAAAATACATTAAATTAAAATAACAGCAACAATTGCAAGTGCTTGGGGGAAGAAATGAGACCTAGTCTCATTTCTAGACCTAGTGGTCTAGATAGAGAAGGACCCCATAAATACCTGCTTCAAATATTTGGAGAAGGCAGAGTCATAACATGCCCAACGTTTTGGGTCATAACCTCATTGAGATGCAAAGAATTTGAGATCATCCTTCCAAAAAGAAGGAAAGAAAAGTGATTGAAATATGAACTTCCTGTGCCTTTCCAAAAAACTTTTCTAGGCCTGGGAAATTCAGAGCAAGATTTCTACTCCATCCTGCTATCTAACCCCCAGGGAAGCAGCGTGGCCCAAAGTACTATTCCCTCTGTCCTGGCTTCAGCTGTGTATTAAAGAAGGTAAACACAGAGCCAAACACCACCGGGCCAGCACTCCGTGATTCTATGTATAGTACAGGAGATGCTGCACTCTAGGAAAGCTGGTGGTCAGGTTAAACATCTGTCAAATTCTGACGATACCAGAATAATCTGGTCCCCAGGGGCTGCTCCCTGAGAAAGAACAGCTTTCCTGAAACCACAGGTCTAAGCATGTGGACTGACAGGGCCAGGAAGGAGATCATGAGCCGGTTGTCGTTCCAGAAGCATGCTTTCTGCAGGGGGAGGAGAAATTGTTGGTGAAAGACAAGGCCTCCTCTTTCAGCTCCCCTGCTCATCTCTTACACAGTCGTCTAGTCACAATCCCCCACCCATACCCAGCCACGAAGTCACCCGGAGTCACAAACACTGCTGAAGTCAGGAGAGGCCAGGCTCACACAAGCAGGTGCCCTCAGGTCCAATGTAACACACTGAGCCTCCCAATGATATGATGCCCATTCCTCTGAACACCCGCCAACTCCTCGACCCACCTGATTGCCAAAGACAGCCATGGAGCAGGCTGTTGACACCTCATTAGCCCCGAACCAGACGGAAGCAATGCGGGAGGGCATGCCCAGGATGAACACCTGGGCCACAGAGCAGATGATCTGGCCTAGGACGGTGACTGGGAAGAGATGTGGCTTCAGGCTCCCCAACTTCACCCAGGCCCCCAGGCAGTTGAGAGCAGAGCCGGTGAGGGCGATGGTGCGCAGGCCGAATTTCTCCAGCAGCCAGGCCACCGGCAGGAGCAGAGGGATGTAGGTCAGCATGTAGCACATGGACAGCCAGTCGATGGCAAAGGCGCTGACCCCGTAGAAGTTCATGAAGATGTTGTTGATGGAGCCGTACTGTATCCACTGGAAGGCGTTGCACATGGAGTAGCAGCTGAAGAGCAGGACCACCACCCAGCGGCGCTTGCTCACCTTGATCACGCTAAGCTCCTCGGGACACGAGCTACTGGGGTGGGCCAAGCCCCCGGGCTGGGCCAAGGTACTGGGGTGCGCCGAACTGCTTGGGTGGGCCGAGACGCTGGGGTGGATGGAGACGCTGGGGTGGGCCGAGGCGCTGCGACCCGCGGGGAGCGCAGGCTCGGGCGCCGAGGGGCCATCGTCGTACTCCCGTAGGTTGGGGTCCTCATTCACCATGACCGCGGCCTCTCCTGGGGCCCGAGACAGGTGCCGGGAGGCCTCGGGACAGCGCCTCGGCTGCGCCCTTGGGGCTGACAGCGCCGGCCCGGCCCACCCCGGGGTGCGCCGAGACCCGAGCCTGCGTCAAGCGGGCGAGTCGAGCTCCCTGCACCCACCCCCCCGCTTCAGCTCCCACTTCTCCTTGGTGTCTTCGGCCCCGGGCCGCGGGCCCCCAGGCCGGCCGCGGACACCCCCGCCGGCTCCCGGCTCCCCTTGAGTCCTCCGGGGGGGGGGGGGGGCGGGTGCAGGCCAAGTTCAGTCCCTGCGTCCCGGAGAAAAGTTCGCGCCTGGCACGGAGCCTCTAGGTGGGACTCGGTGCTGCTCCCGGGTGGCTTTGGGGCCCCGCCCCGGGGCGCACGTGACCGCCCCGCCCCCGTCCAGCGCGGCCGCCCCCACCCTCCTGCCCCCCTGCCCTCGCGCCTCCCCGAGCCGGGCTGGGCCGGCTGCGCAGCTGTTTCGCCACAGCTTGCGGGGTGCATTCCTCCCCCACGCCCCGGGTGCCATGGAGACGGCCGGGTCCACCCCCACCCCACACTGCCCCGCAAAGCCACTGCCCTCTGCCCGCGGACCCCCCAACACACACACGCGCGGAAAAAATCCCCGAGCCCCGGAGGGAGCCGCACCGAGACGGGCTCCTGCGCGCGGGCCCCACCCCCGGGCCCCATCCCCCGGGCCCCATCCCCCGGGCCCCATCCCCGGGCCCCATCCCCGGGCCCCATCCCCCGGGCCCCATCCCCCGGGCCCCATCCCCGGGCCCCATCCCCCGGGCCCCATCCCCCGGGCCCCATCCCCCGGGCCCCACCCCCGGCGCCCGCCCCGCCGCCCCGCGCCTCCTAAGTGCTCTGGGGAATCCAGGAGGGATCCCCGGCGTTTTACCGGTTGGATCCTTGCTGGACTTTGGGTACGAAGAGACGCGTGGGATTCCTGGGCCGTCGCGCTCCCCGGGGCCCACGGGAGTCGCAGGAAAGTCGTCTTCCTCGTTGCTGTGCCCGCGAACCTGGTCTCGTCTTAGGGAGCTCGGATTCGAACCCGGGACGCAGGCCTCCCCTCGCCGCGGCCCCCGACGGCCTGCTGGCGAGCACCTGCGGTGGGGGGGGGGGGGGGGGCAGACCCGACTCTTGGGAGCCAGGGGCCTGGAGGGATCCAGTACGCAGCCGGGCGCCGGCTCGGGACGAGGTCTGCAAATAGCCCTGGGCTGCCACCTGTTGACCGGGCCCATTACAGAGGCGACTCCTCAAATCATCGCCTCCAGAAAGTCAGGCCTGCAGGGCAGAAATGCCTGTTCGCAGTGTCCATTTCAGCCCCCGGAGGGAGAAGAGCCTAGATTCTCCCTGGGTTCCAACAACCAGCCTAGCAACTCCTACGTGTGTGATGTGAATTAAGATACTCCACCTCTCTGTGCCTCAGTTTCTTCATCCGTAAAAGAGGGGTGATGAAATCACAGTACCCACCTCAGACTGTTGTTTTGAGGCTTGACCCATACAAGACATGAGAGTACTTTGAGAATTCCTGGCAGACCGTGAAGCGTTCCCCTGAGTGTTGGCTATCCTAATAATCCAAAGGCTAACGTGTGTTGTATCATGCTAAGCATGTTTACCACATTGTGTTATTAAAGCATCACAAGAACTCTATGATGTAGTTACTATTGCATGCCTGCATTTAACATCGGAAGGCTGAGGTTCAAAAAGTGAAGTGACTTCTTAAGATCCCAGCTGGCTTGCAGAGCCATAGTTTCCCAAGCAAGTCTGTATTCATTCAAGCTACAGACTCAGGGCACACATGGAGGCTGGGGACAGCAGTGTGGGCACCCCCCTGGGAGCTTGTTACAAGGGCAGATGCCCAGCCCACCCCAGACCTCCTGAAATAGAGGCTACATTTTAGAAGATCTCCAGGTGATTTGTTTGTTTGTACATTAAAGTATGAGAGCCCCTGGGTGCCACTGCTTTCCTTTTCTTTTTAAATTTTCAGACACAAAAGGACACCACAGCTCTAGGCAGTGGTTCTCAGCTTGGGTTGAACATTAGAATCACATGGAGAACTCAACATTGCCTGTGCCTCAGCCACAACCCAAATCAGGTTCTTAAAGAGTGGACCCCTGGCATGTACATGTTTAAAGTTCCACAAGGTGATCTCAGCAGGTAGCCAAGTCTGAGCACCCCTGATGGGGCCAGAGCCACTGGTTCCTGGGAGGCAGAACACTGTTTGGAGGCACCCACTTTTTGGCAAAAATTATGGGGTCTTGGATTATAATGGAATGTTTGAAGAGAAAGCACATACCCACAAAGAATCTCTATGCTAATTTAACATTGCCTGTTCTCAAAATTCCAGCAGTGTTCCCTATCATTCTCCAAGGAGCACAACTTCCATTCTCTTGGAAGGCCTTCCAAGACCTCTCACTGCTTCTTATTCCTAGATCATCATGGACCTCTCTCCAAATTCTTCCCAGGGTGTTCTTTTAAAAGAGAGAAAGAAACAAAGAAATTAATTTGTTAACTTTTTAAAGTAATCTCTACACCCAAGGTGGGACTTGAATTCACAACAACCCCAAGATTAAGAGTCAGACACCCTATTGACTGAGCCAGCCAGGTACTCCTTTACAATATGTTCTTAACTTCGCCTTACAGATATGGAAACTGAGGCCCAGAGAGTTGGAGCCTGTAACTCAGACCCCCACAACTACTTAGCATCAAAACAAGCAACAATACAGTTCTGTGAGTTCCCCTCCATGCAGCACACCTCCTCTCCCCACCATGTGCTCCTGTGGGGTAACAGATGCTTCAGTTTGGTGACAAATCCTAAGTGGTCTAACCTGCCGTTCTAGTGATATTTGGGGTTGTGTTTTGTGGTACAGTGAGTCAGATTAAATGTGAGGTGCGGATATCTTCTACTAACCTCTCTATCCTTCAGTTTCTGATTTATAAAGATTCAAAAATACCTGCATATTGGTTTTGGTAATAATATTCTGGTGGCTGGGGATCCCTCGGTGGCTCAGCAGTTTGGCGCCTGCCTTTGGCCCAGGGCATGATCCTGGAGACCCAGGATCAAGTCCCACGTCAGGCTCCCTGCATGGAGCCTGCTTCTCCCTCTGCCTGTGTCTCTGCCTCTCTGTGTGTGTGTGTCTCTCATGAATAAATAAATAAAATATTTTAAAAAATATTCTGGTGGCCACACAAGAATTCTGTCTCTTGGCTGGTTCCCATCAGGGGTGGACAGCTATATAAATGTTGGGTAGTTATTACATAGAAACCCTCTGTGTTCACCCATTGAAAAAACAAGTACTGAGCAGCTTCTATGTATTACATCCATCTATTGATCAATAGATATGTTCTATCTATAGGTACACCTCGAAGGGCAACGGGAAATCCATTTTAGAGATTGCTTCCTGAAAGGGGGCCCTGATTCCTTGTTCTATCCCAGCTGATGTCCCAGGGAGCTTGAGGGACCCTCTGGTATTGAACTGTCTCCTGGCCTTCAGCAGAATAGTAGCAAAGTCTGCCCTCTAGAGGCTAACAGCTACTCCCGACAATAAAAGTGGGGACTTGAAGTCCAAGCATCCCATCTGATAAGCAGGGCGCAGGTATGCGAGGCATGGAATTTGTTGAGTGCACAGGAAGGCTAAATTGCTAATGAATGAATCAGATTGAGATTCTGGATTAGTCTCTCTTAAAAAATACTGGCGCTCGGAATTTGTGGAAATGTTGCTCTTACAAATCTTATATGCGTAATAGTGCATCCTCACCAATATCCTGTTTTTCCCTTATTTCCCACACTCCCATGCATTTCCAGGTCCTTAAGGAACATTTGATGGGATAATCCATACAGCACATGCTCTCAATACTTGTTGGTGGAATAGAATGGAATTACACATTACCATGAAGTTTGAGAAAACGGGGGCAAAGAGGAGCTCAGAGAGGTTTTCAGAGATTAAAAAACAGGTTTCGTAAAACGCTTTCCAAAAAAGCAGGCATAGAATGTCATCAGAGTTATCATCAAATCTGGAAACAGGAAGTCAGGGGACTGAAGCCTCTGACACTCCAGACTCAACCCTGGAACTTCAGGGAAGCCTCTTCGGCCAAGCGGTGTCCTCCAAAGCGGGGCCAGGGCGTCACCTCAGAAAAGTGGGTGTGTGGTCAGAGGCCCCATTATCCACACCCTAGTTTTGCCTGACCCTTCCTTGACCTTCTTACTGCTGCCGGTGACTTTGACACTTGCAGATTCTGTGGGGATCTTATCCCCTTACGTCTCCTACTTACGATGAGACTTCCGTCGCGGCATCCAAAGATCATGCCCAGGTCCGCTTCTCCTCTGGGGTTCTGTCAATGAATAGCTCCACCAGCAACCAGCCAGCCAGAGAAGGACCTGGAGAACCACCCAGAACTCTCTGTTCCCTGACTGTCAGTGTCCGCTGGCTGCTCATCTCCCCCCCCCCCCACCCCCGTCTTCCCTTTCCTCCTTTCTCTTTGGCACCACCTTAGTTCAGCTTATCGTGGCTCCTCACCTCTATCCTGTGACCCCTTCCTTGTTGGTCCGACCCTTCCAGTGCAGCGCTGCGCCACTTCGCTTTGGGCCTCTCCCCTGCCTGGGGTCCTCCAGCAGCCACCCCTGCAGAGGCTCCCCGCTCCTTTGTGATGCTGCTCTGGCCCCATCTCCTACCACCACCCACTCCACCTTGCACTCCAGGCAGGTGGAACCACCTGCAGCTCCCCCAAGCATTATGAACACATCATGCCTGCACACGCCAGCCTTCACAATGCAGGGCAAGTGTCACCTCCTCCAGGAAGGCTTTCCCAGTGCCCGAAGTATGATTCAGAGGCTTCCTTCACACCCGTACCCTTCATATGCACACTTTTATGGGAGCTCCTGTCATACCTGACTACACATGTTTATTTAGTTCTTTAAGTCATCCACTTGCCTTGAGTTTCTCAAGTTATCATGCCCTGGTCATAGTCAATGCCAATCTCTAGCTTGCTGTCTGGCCCAGACAAAGGAAATGAAGGCGTGATTGAACTGCCTTCTGCGATGCAACCCCTAGACGAGGTCCACCTCCAGATGGCCTCAAAATGAATGACAACGTGTCCAGCTTGTCCTGAATGCTCATGCCTCCTTTGCTTGTCTTTTTTTTTTTTCCTTAGAACTCCCACAGAGCCCATAGAGTGGGACAGCCAGGAGGTCAGTCCTGTGGTGTGGGATTCTGGATTCCTTCCCCATAAGGGTCCTCTAGGTTCACAGAGTCTCCTTGACGGGAATGAGATCAGGGCCTGCTGACACTGAGGAGGCCCATTCTCCTTAGAAGAGAGGACAGAATGAAAGCTTCCTGCCTGGGGCACCTGGGTGGCTCAGTGGGTTAAGCATCTGCCTTCAGCTCAGGTCATGATCACTGGGTCCTAGAATCAAGCCCTCCCTTGGGCTTGCTGCTCCACCAGGAGTCTGCTTCTCCCTCTCCCTCTGCCCTTGCTCCTGTTTGTGCTCTCTCTCTCTCTTTCTATCACATAAATAAAATCTTTAAAAAAGAAAGAAAGAAAGAAAGAAAGAAAGAAAGAAAGAAAAAAGAAAAGAAAAGAAAAGAGAAAAGAAAGAAAGAAAAGAAAAGAAAAGAAAAGAAAAGAAAAGAAAAGAAAAGAAAAGAAAAGAAAAGAAAAGAAAACCTCCTACCTGGACATGTTAGAGGCCAGGCTCTGTCCTGGACACATGGTTTAAAGTGAATGTCTCAGTTCACTGGGAATACATGGCTGTATCTTGAAAGGCCTCAGAAGGTATTGGTCATTCTCTTAAAGAAAAGGCCTGTGGACTTGGGTGACATTGTATTTCCTCCACTGTTCATGTTTTGGTGTGTCCATCGCATTGTTCTTCGCACCCTTAGTTCTCTATAGATTTTAAATATTTCTTAATAATTAGAAAACCAAGTTCCTCCATAAACACGAGAAAGCCCTAACTAAACATGAGTCAAAGAGGAAGGAGATATTAAAATTTTTTTTGCATATTCTATAGAAAGCCCAGAGGTGTGAGGCTTTCTTTGCATAATGAGACAGAGGAAGTGTGGTAGCAGTGAGATTTGTTGATTACCAGGGCAACAGTTAAAGGTACCTGGGGTGACAAAGAAGAGGGGTGCTGACCAGGCAGGGTTATGTGATGTTGAAACCATAGTGTTAGAGAAAGGATCGATAGAATCATCTGGTTAAGCCCCTCAGTTAATACGGACAATACTCAGGCCAGGGAGCTCTTTTAACAGAGTCCTTAGTTCATTCACACCTTTGTCTCCTGCAGGCCAAGCACTGGGTGTCAGGGAAACCAAACACAACAGAGACAGCAGTCTTACCCTCTGAGAGTCCACAGACTAATGGTGAGGCAGATTGGTGAGCAAGTCATTGTAGGGTGGCTCAGTAACTGCACGGTGAGGGTCCCTGCCGGCTCATGGATGGACAAAGCAGGAAGTTAGACAGGGTTTCTCAGGGAGATGTTTGAACAGGACCTTGAGGAACAGGTAAGACTCAGTCAGGACCTGTGGCCAGTGTTGGGGATCCTCTGGTGAGTAAAATGGTCCTTTCCTGCCCCCTTGGAGCTAATAGTTTAGTTGGGAGGACAACCACCCATCAAACTGTCACATGCATAAGTAAAATTGTTACAGGTGCTCTGAGGGTTATTTGTAAGAATTTGTAAAGAAGGACAGACAAGCTAGATCCCAAGCCAGCTCTTAAGAAAGAGTGAAAACTAAAAGAAAACAAACAAACAAACAAAAACTAAAAAAAAAAAAAGAAAAAGAAAGAAAGAAAGAAAGAAAGAAAGAAAGAGAAAACGAACTAGGTGAAAGAGAGAGGAAGGGCATTCTAGGCAAAGCAAACAGTATGTGCAAAGGCCCTGAGGCAGGAAGGAGCTGAACATCAGTGTGACTGGGGCAGAGTGAAGGTGAGGGCAACCCGAGAGAGAGGCAGCAGCTAGATGGTGCAGGCACCATTGAGGGATTTTTACTTTGTCCTAAGAGCAAAGGGGAGACATCAAGAGGTCTTAAGCAGATGAAGGGACATTATCAAAGTTGTCAATTGGAGAGTGCTGGCTGCTCTGGCTGCTTTGGGGAGAACCCAGTTGGGGTGGGGGGTGAGCATGGGGACAGAGGGACCTCTCAGGAGGTGTTGTGCTCACCCAGGTGAGAAGGGAGAGTGGAGACTCAGAGTGGCAGCAGTGAGAGGATGGGGAGGAGCTGAGGGCACAGGTGAGAGGCAGTGGTGGTGGGACTGGATGGCGGGAGGAATCAGGATAAACCTTGCAGAGCGAGAAGCAGAATGATATCATCACTACTGCCTCCAGTTGCTCTGTCCTTCCTCCTTTGCTGGGCCCCCACCCCTTCCTACAGCAACCTCAGCCACTGCAAGATCGAAAGGCCAGAGAAGCTGCTTTAAATTCTGAGTATAAGTTTCCATGAAAACCCAGCAATCAAATTTTATGGAAAGCAAGGAATCCTGAATTCATCCTCTCCTCTTTCACTCTTTGGCATCATGACTCCTCAGGACTTCAGGGCAGGATACTTGGCTCAAGTTCACCTCACTTCTATGAATAAACAGAAAACTTAGAAAGAAACAGGTCCAAAATGAAACCCTTTAAGTATTTATGGATTCCCTTTAAGTTTTCCAAAGTAATAGTTGTGTGAAGTCCCTGCTGGTGATGCCATCAACTGCCCTGAGCTCTAAGGAGTCTTGAAAGTGCTTCTCCAAACAGGGCAACCGAGAGTGCTTAACTGTATCCCAGTTTTTTCAATAACCTTTTTTTTTTTTTTAATTGTTGCATTGATTGTTGTGCTGGTGCCCGATTTGAACCAGCTTAAGCTGGAAAATAATGTGTTTCGAGAACACTGGAGGTGCTCCCAGACTTTACCTGTGTAGGAGCTGACCACTCAAGTGGCAGAAAGGGCTGAGTATGGCTGAAGCCTTGGAAGCTGCCAGAGGCCGATGTGCTCACGGCTCCTTCCTTCTCAATTCCTGCCTGTGTCTCAGTGCATTTGGGTGGTTATAACAAAAATAGCTTGTAAATGCCAGAAATTTACTTCTCACAGTTCTAAAGGCTGATAGATCCCACAATCCGGGGGCTGGCAAATGTGGCATCTGGTGGGGCCCCCTCCCTGGTTCTCAGCATCTTCTTGCTGTGACCTCATATGGTGGAAGAGGTGAGGAGCTCTCTGGGGTCTCTTTTGTAAGGGCACTGAAGCCATTCATGAAGGCACCCTCCTGACCTAGCCACGTCCTAAAGGCCCCCCCTGCTGATAACATCACACTGGAGGTTATGTTTCGAATATGAAACTGGGGGTACACAGTCCATAGCATCTTCAGGGTCAGCTTTCTTTTTCCCTCTTCCTAAATATTAGTTTTCTTGGGGATCCCTGGGTGGCTCAGCGGTTTAGCGCCTGCCTTTGGCCCAGGGTGCGATCTTAGAGTCCTGGGATCGAGTCCCACGCCGGGGTCCCAGCGTGGAGCCTGCTTCTCCCTCCTCCGGTGTCTCTGCCTCTCTCTCTCTCTCTCTCTCTCTCTCTCTCTCTCTCTCTCTCTCTCTCCCTCTCTCTCTGTCTATCATGAATAAATAAATAAATCTTAAAAAAAAAAAGATTAGTTTTCTCCACATTGGAGTTTCACCTCTTAACAATCTCAGCTTCCTGAGAGACGCTGCCCTGCTTTTCTGTCCTAAATACAAACACCCAGATGCCCATTCCTTGACCCACTGACCATAACCATAGGGGCAGCTTCCAAGGGGGCTATGTATTGGAATGGAAGATAAACAGTTTCCAGAAAGAGAGCGGCAATTAACCAAACAGATAAAGTGATCAGTGCCAGAAAGCCTACTGAATGGGAGAAGATTCTTACAAAAGACATATCCTATAAAAGGTTAGTAGCCAAAATACACAAAAAAAACTTATACCACTCAACACCCAAAACACAAGTAATCCAATTAAAAAGTAGGCAGAAGACACGAACAGACATTTTTTCTGAAGAAGACAAACAGATGACCAACAGACACATGAAAAGATGTTCAACATCACTCATCACCAGGGAAATGCAAATCGAAACCACAATGAGATATCACCTCACACCTGTCAGCATGGCTAACGTCAAAAGCAAAAGAAACAACAGGGGTTGGTAACGATGTGGAGAAAAGGGAGCCCTTGTGCACTGTTGGTGGGGATGCAAACTGGTGCAGCCACTCTGAAAAATGGTATGGAAGCTTTCCAAAGAATTAAAAATAAAATGATCATATCATTCACTAATTCGACTACTGCATATTTGCGCAAAGCATATGAAAACACTGAATTGAAAAGATGCACGCACCCTGTGTTTACTGCAGCACAATAGCCAAATTATGGAAGCAACCCAAGTGTCCATCAATAGACAAATAGATAAAGAGGTCGTGGAATATTACTCAGCCATAGAAAGAATGAAGTCTTGCCATTTGCAACAATATGGATGGATCTAGAGGATATAATGCTAGGTGAAATAAGTCAGTCAAAGAAAAACAAGTACCATGATTTCACTCATATGCAGAATTTAAGAAACAAAACAAATGAACAAAGGAAAAAAGATACTAACAAAAAAACCCCAGACTCTTAGCTATAGAGAACAAACTAATGGTTACCAGAGGGGAGGTGGGTGGGAGGATGGGTGAGATAGGTAAAGGGGATTAAAATACACTTACCGTGATGAGCACTGAGTAATGTACAGAGTTGTTGAATTACTATATTGTACACCTGAAACTAATCTAATGCCGTATATTAACTGTACTAGAATTTTTTAAAAAATGGCTAGTGGCTCTAACTCATAGGTACGGAGAATCACATATCTTTAGAAGTGAGGTACCTAGTTCCCTACACCCTTGGTGCTTGGAAGGATCCGTATTTTTTTTTTTAGGATCCCTATTTTCTTAATAAGGACCCCATCGTGTTTGCCAGAGAAATGACCTGGGAGCACAGTGACATTCAAGGGCTGGCTGTGCCCGTTTAATTTTTTGTGCACAGTAGTCTGTGTGATTCTGTAGAACACTCTAGAACCCAAATACAGCTTTGTGCAGTTGGTATTTTCTTGCAGTTACAGATCTCTGTGTGACAAGGTACCTTTCTGTCTTCCCCACCTTATTCCTCATTCTTCGACCTTCTCCTTAGTCCACCAAGCTCTCAAGAACTCTTTTGTCTGCCCAGCAGGAGGGCACATTTCCGGCGTTCTGGCCCTGGGTGCCACTCCTGGGCTCCGTGTTCCAGTGTTTGTGCACTGATTCCAGATGGCAGGTGAGCAAACACAAGGGCTGCTGCCCAGCACAGACAACACACTCACTGTCCCGTCCCAGGAGGACAGCCTGACCTCACAGCACCCCCAGGCTCTAGGTCCCCAGGCCACTGCCTCCTTTCCCCCTCTCCCCATGAGACCCCCAGAGGCTGGCAGCCTTTCCTCCTCCTACTTTCTTCTCCCCTCAGCTCACCCCTTGGGACCTGACTCCCATGCCCAGCCCCCTCCCACCTTTGCTACGGGGGGTGGGGGGCATTAGGAACAGCTCTCCCTCTGGGGCTGGATCCATCTGGCTGCTCACACTTTTCCTTTTGGTCTCCCTGATTTGCTAGTTTCCTTTTTAAATATGTGTATCCAAGTAATAGGAGTGAATTGATTTAGAAAATGAGGTCATTAGTCGTGCAGATGGTTCATGGATGCTACAGAAATGGTAATGGTGGCTTGTGGGTAACTCAAAGTTTGGGAAATATTGAGTTAGATGAACGGGTACAAACTCTAATCGAAAACAGCTACCAGACTCACGCAATGACAACGGCCATGTGTCACCTAATTATATCTGTTGGCATGGCCTCGTTCTGTCTGCAAATCAGGTAACCACAATACAAAACTACTGACACAACCTGTTTCCATCCCCACAGCCTTTGTGACACAATGGGCCAGGACTCAGTCTCCCCTCTGTGCCTGGACCCAAGTACCCTCACGGAGCTTGTTACCTTCCGTATCCCAGACACTCACTCATTCTGGATGCTAACACATCCCTCTCATCTCCATGGCTATCAAAAGAATGTTTTTGGCCAGCGTGTTGAGGTTCAGGAGATCAGAAGAAATCCGTGGGCTCTTGATATGGAGTATTCCCTTTTTTTCTCTTTGAAAAAAAGAGAAAAAGTGAGAGACTGGGAGGAAGCAGGGGATGAATGGTGGCTTGGGGATGGGGCTATCCATTCACTCTCATGTATTCATTCAACAAACGTTGTTGAGTCTTGATTACATGTCCGGCACTGCCATGAGTACAGGAGATACAATTGTGAACACACTACAAGTTCCTACACCTTTGAAAGTTTACAACCCAAGGAGAAAGTGGCAATATCATGAAAGATAGCAAGATAGAGAGTGAGGTGGTGGTTAGAGGAGGCCTCTCTAAGGTGACATTTAAGCATAAGTAAGGAAACAAGCCACATGGATATCTTGAGCTAAGAGTGCCCCAGGCACAGAAATAGCAAGTGGAAAGGCCCTGAGATAGGAACACACTTGCTATGTTCAAGGCAGAGCAGCTGCAGTAGGGAGAGTGTGGGGAGAAGAGGTCAGATAGGCAGATGGGGGCCAGATCCAGTGGGGTCTGGTAGGCTTTGGTGAGGGCTTGAGCTTCAATTGAGGTGAGAAGCTCCAGGAAGGTTTTAAGCAGAGGGGTGATGGGGAGTGACTTGTATTGTAAAAGGATCACTCTGACTGCCATGTGGGGAGCTGACAGGGGAGTGAGGGGGAACAGTTAGGAGACCTCAGTGGGGGATGAAGGAGAGGAACAGAAGTATCTGCTCTGAGGTGTGAAGCATGGATGTGCTGACAGGTGGGCTGGTCAGGCCATGTTCCCAACTCTGAAAAATGGGAGCTCCCTCTCTGGAAATGTAACTCAGCACCAGTACTTCTGGAGGCAATAGTTAGGAAGAGGTACAGTCATCTCTTCAGTATTTGGACACCTCAAGCCAAGAGATGGCAGCTCAGTATCATCTCAGACCACACTGGGCATGTGCTGTTCCCACCACTTAGAACACACTTCTTCTCCCTCTTCATCCACTTGATATTATTTTCTGCTCAGCATTCAGTTGAAATCTCACTTCCTTAGACTCCCCAGACCTCTTGTCCTCCAAGGAATAGGTCAAGTCCTTGGTGTATGCTTTCCTAGTACTTATCAGCATTGTCATTCATTAATTAGTATCATTAGTTCTTCTGTCTCTGCGTCCCCCACCAGACTGTAGACTCTGTTCAGGCAGGGACGTGGGTCTGCTTTATTCACCTCTCTATCCTTAGTCCCTAGCTATCTGCCTGACATGGGTGCTCAATATATTCTTGTTGAATGAATGGATCAGTAAGTGAATGGAGAATAGAGCAAGTGCCAAAGATACAGCTGGGAGGAGAGCTGGTTCTCAAAGGAGAGATGCAAATAGGAACAGGGCTTGTGTCAACTCAGAAATCAAAGGACTCACAGGCACTTAGCGTTGAAAGCACGAGGACTCTGTCCTGGACTTGCAGACAGAGTCAGCCTTGTAGATATGCCTACATGTGTGGATAGACATGCATGTGCATGCGCACACACACATAGACACACACACCAGCAGTACCAGCAGTAGCTCCTGTTATGAAGGGTAAAGATAGGTTAATAACAAAATATCTCTACTCACGACATTTACTGAAGTTGGAGCAGAAACTAAGACTAGGGAAGGCTCAGTGGTTGAGCGTCTGCCTCCACTCAGGTCAAGATCCCAGGGTCCTGGGATTGTATCCCTCATCAGGCTCCTCGCAGGGAGCCTGCTTCTCCCTCTGCCTGTGTCTCTGCCTCTCTCTGTGTGTCTCTCAAGAATAAATAAATAAATAAATAAAATCTTAAAAAAAAAAAAAAAGAAACCAAGACTAATATTTTGATGGCCACATTTGTTCTTGAGGCAAATGATGCAATCAAGTCTCATTTGAAACCAGATCAATATTGATAGGAATTATGACACAATCAATTTGGTTTCAATGCTTCTAGCTCCAAGCCTCCAAGTTCCCTTCCACATCCCTTCTTCCAATCTCCAGCATTCTTATGCCCCCTCTACCTTCAGAGAATCAAAGACCTTTAGAGAAACAGTGGGCAAAAATTCTACATCTACAGGGTAAATGGCTGATAAGGCAAAGTATTACTCTTATCAAGAGCATTTGCACTTTGGTTGCAATGAATACCTTAAGCCACTGCAACAAAGTTTGGGGTTCTTATACTCCTGTGATTTTGTTCCATGGACAGCCAGCTGTCTCACAAACGCTGTTCTAATCTTCTATTCACTGTCCTTTGAAGGCATTGTGCATGGTGGTTATCTTAGCACAAGCGAGTGCGTTTTGTCCAAGGGACATTTTTATATACCACTTTCAAAAACCACTATGGTTCCAACCATTAAAAATTCACCAAGTAATGAACCTTACATACATCCTCATTCCATCCTCATCCTTCCTTCTTACCACAGATGACACACTGTATCAGAGTGGCCCAATCAGAATGGCCTTTGAGTCAAACATTCTGCTTCATGTCAAGTAGGTTTACTTCTTGCAACTATGAAGACCTCCTGGCTCACTAAATTGTAACAACTGATGAGAAACATCTGACTTCCAATTCAATGCTGCATGCCACGAACCACCCTGTCTCCTGGCAGCTGTGTTTCTTGAGTTGCGGGTGCATGGTGTGTTGATCCATGAAAGGTTTTCACCTTGGGGTCTATGAATGGATTCCAGGAGTCTATAATCCCTGAAATAATATCTTCCAAATTTGATAAATATGTATATATTTTGTAAAGGAAAGGAGGGGGTAGTCCAGATTTTCATCAGATCTTCAAAGCGGTCCGATGACCACCAAATATAAGAAATCACAGGCTTAGATGGGTAATCTAGACATTTCAGGTAAAAACGTCTACTTTGATGCATGTCACTTACTTAGTATCTGCCCTCACTCTCACTCGGTACATGGTGTTAGGGGCAGAGCTGACTGTTCTGTTTATTTTGTCACTGGGCAACTGGTTTGATGCAGCACGTAATCTCAAGTGGATTTCCTGACATGAATGATGCACCTTGGAGACAACCTTTGACAACTAAACAGAGAAGTTTCTGGATTAACTTTGGGCAGAGTGAAGCACGTGTTTGGTGAGACCATCCTGCCTTCTAGAAGGTGACTTTTTATTCTCTCTCCATTTGCAACAAGATTCCAAGAACTGGGTCTAAAGGGAAAATGTCGCTGCTGGTTTCTGTGTGCAGGTGACCTTAGATTGGGAACGAGACCAGCAAGGGCTGCAGGGCACGGGGAGTGGGAATTGCTTCTGCTTACCCGCCCTGCTGGTATGTCCTATGCTGTGCAGGGGAGGGAGAAATCTTCCTCTACCCTTCAAGGTCTTCCAGCTGGAGTAAGAATTCAATGGACACAAAACAGATTCGTGGGAAGAAAAAACGAAGCTCTATTATGTGCGCCTGGAGACCCAATAATGAATGAGACCTAAAGAAAAGACCCAGGCAGGCAGTCTTTCTGTATTTTAGACAAAGAAATGATAAGTTTGTGAAGAGTTTACAGAGTAAGGAAAAACGTATTTGGAAGCTTTGATTAGTAAGGAATTTGGGCTGAGGGTGTAGATTAGTAAAAAAAATAACAAAGCTGATTTCTGTAGTTTTTTAGACTTTCAAGTCCCTATCTCAGGTGATAAGGATATCTATGTCCTTCTTAGTACAGGGAGGGATTTTTTTTTCTCTACATATATTTTTTAAAGATTTCATTTATTTATTCATGAGAGACACAGAGAGAGAGGCAGAGACACAGGCAGAGGGAGAAGCAGGCTCCATGCAGGGAGCCCGATGTGGGACCTGATCCCCAGACTTGGAATCATGCCCTGGGCCAAAGGCAAACACTCAACCACTGAGCCCCCACCCCGGGCGCCCCCAGGGAGGGTATTTTCATATGGGAGATTTATTTCCTGCTTTCAGGGGGACAGAGGAGGGTCAGAGTGTCCTTGCCCTGGGCTGGTAGCTTCAATTCAAAGCAATCAGTGTGCTACCCGCGGCACATGTGAGGGCGGCCTGCCCTGGGCCCCTGCATATGGCTGAGGCTAGAATCACTCCCCAGCCACACGTTTCAGATTGAGGTAACTCCCCGTTGCCTTAAAGGTCAGGAAAGCCGCTGTGCTGACACAGGCCCTTCTGCCCCTGACAGTCTGCCCCACATGGACTCTTGAGTCATCACATCTGGATGACTAGGCTGACAAAAACAAGGTTTCTTGGGGTGAGTCGAATCGGGGGGCAAGACAGTGTGGGGGAGCAGAAAGAACCCGGGACTTGGAGTCTGAGGATCTGGATTCGAGGCCTGTGAACGTGGGCATGCTGCTTTGATCCCTTTGGCTCTGGGGGGAAATTGGGGTAACACAAGTCACACTGCTGAACATGGTACGAGGGACCCAACAGGTGCTCAGTGAAAGGGACTGGGCAGGACCCACACTTCGACAGAAGTCTTGGCCCTACAGCAGGATGTGGTCAGCGGTGAGCTACACTGTAGTGTCTCCAGAGGCCATCTAGGGCGACCAGGCTGATCTCCAGACCTGTGGAGACTTGTGCCCCAGTCATCCATTTATTCAGCAAAGGTGTCTTCAGAGCTGTGCTCAGGGAGGCCGCCCAGACCCATCGGGTTGGCTGGGGTAGAGCTCTGCGGCCTGGCCTGGGTCTCTTCCCTGGGAAGCTGAGACAGAGGAGGACTGGGACAGCCAAGGGGGGTTGTCCCCACAGTTCTCTGCCTCATCACCAGGTGGCAGCACCAACTTAGGACTGCTGTCCCCACCCTCCTGGCAGTACCCTGGGACTTCAGAAATTCCCAAGTGTACCCCAGCTTGGTGTACAGCTCCAGTTTCGGAGGCAACGAAGATGAGCTTGAGTGCCAACCCCACACTTGGCTGTGCAAACTTGGGCAAACCGTTTAACTTTTTTTTTTTTTTTAAGATTTTATTTCTAGGGATCCCTGGGTGGCGCAGCGGTTTGGCGCCTGCCTTTGGCCCAGGGCGCGATCCTGGAGACCCGGGATCGAATCCCACATCGGGCTCCCGGTGCATGGAGCCTGCTTCTCCCTCTGCCTGTGTCTCTGCCTCTCTCTCTCTGTGACTATCATAAATAAATAAGAAAAAAAAAAAAGATTAAAAAAAATATTTTATTTCTAAGTAATCTTTACTCCCATCGCAGGGCTCAAACTCACGACCCCGAGATGAAGAGTGGCATGCTCCACCCACGGAGCCACCCCTCTCCCCCCTGCCCCGTTTAACTTCTTTTGAGTCTGTTTATCTGCTAAATGGAGATGCTAATAGTTCCTGAAACAACAGGGTGAACAGAAAAGGAGGTAAATGTTTGATAAATGGCAGCTGATATCAACCCAACCGTACAAGAAGATTAAGCGGCAGGCATGGTCCTCTTACTTTTTCATGCATCACCCTTATTTTGCACCTTTTTTCCTCTTTCAAGGGAGACCCTGATGCTTATTTAAAATAAGCATGCAATCTTGGGGATAGTGTGGGTTTGATTCCAGGGTGTCACAATAAAGCAAACATTAAAGTAACAAAATAAAATAAGCCTGCAGATAAACATTTTGGGGTGGGGGAATGGGGAAGCAGGATGAAGGTCCACAGTGTGATTTTTCTAGAACAGAACTGACTTTTCCCCTTCCTTCCCTCCTCTGCTGCTTCTCATCCTCTTCATTTTCTTTCTTCTACCTTGGGATTTTTACTTTTTTTTTTTTAAGATTTATTTATTTATTTATTCATGAGAGAGAGAGAGAGAGAGAGAAAGAGGCAGAGACACAGGCAGAGGGAGAAGCAGTCTCCATGCTGGGAGCCTGAGGTGGGACTCGATCCCGGGACTCCAGGATCATGCCCTGGGCCAAAGGCAGGCGCCAAACTGCTGAGCCACCCAGGGATTCCCAAGGGGTTTTTACTTTTTAAAGTAAAAAGTAACTACTTGCTTTGTGTAAAGCCCTTAGTTAGGCAGGAACAGGTTGGGGGCAAAGGTTGAGGAGAGCAGAATTATACACACAGGAAAGAGTTCCAACCTCAGAGGTGCTCACTAATCTTGTAGCTGGTGAACTGATACCCAGGAGGCAGGCACCCAAATGCAACTAAAATGATCGCCTGGGTGGCTC
Source organism: Vulpes vulpes (assembly GCF_048418805.1). Taxonomy (NCBI): domain Eukaryota; kingdom Metazoa; phylum Chordata; class Mammalia; order Carnivora; family Canidae; genus Vulpes; species Vulpes vulpes. Next base: position 109,071,455 of record NC_132785.1, on the reverse strand, counting down.
AGTGGTTTAGCGCCTGCCTTCAAACCAGGGCATGATCCTGGGGTCGTGATCGAGTCCCACATTGGGCTCCCTGCATGGAGCCTGCTTCTCCCTCTGCCTGTGCCTCTGCCTCTCTCTCTCTCTCTCTCTCTCTCTCTGTGTGTGTCTCATGAATAAATAAGTAAAATCTTTAAAAATATATGTAAAAAAATAAAGTGATCGTTAAAATATTAAAATATTTACATTCTGACTGGTCAGGGGCCCCTGCCCTAGTACCCAACTGTGCGGCAGTGCAAGCCCCAGCCCCAGCCCCTGCCCCTGCCCCTGCCCCTGCCCCAGCCCCAGCCCCAAGCCCAGCTTCAGGCCCAGCCTCAGGCCCAGCCCCTGCCCCAGCCCCAGCTCCAACCCCAGGCCTGGCCCCAGCTCCAGTCCCAGCATCCATTCTAATTGCCTGGCCTGATTTTTGAATACCTCCTGTGAGCAGGTTGGCTGGGCTCCATACACATAGGACCAGAGGGGATGGGGAATATAGTCTGGAGACTAAGTTAAAACTCCCAGTGATGGTTTTCAAATCACAGCCTGGGGTGCTTGCCAGAAGCAGTAATGGGTCATATCCAGGTTAGGCATGCCAGAGGCTGGTGCAGTTCTGGCTGAATGCCCAACTTCTGAAAGAGCACAGGGCATCTCAGAGAACCCTCTCAGAAAGCAGTCTACTCCTGCTGGCTCCTGACATTAGGATCCAGTGCCCCCTGCTTCCTGGGAAACTCGTATAGCTCATCATTCCTGAGTGTGGGGTTTCTTAACAGAAGCTTATTCTGCCTGGGGTGGCTTAAGCAAGAAGTGAATTTGCTGGAAGGATATTGTGTAGCTCACAGAATCCAGAGAAAGGCTGGAGAACAAGGCTCAGAATAAGGCAGGAACTAGAACATTTTCCACCACAGGGATTCTCTGGCTGGGGCTTCGCAGTTGGAGTGGAGGGCTCCCACCATCTTTTGGGTCTTTCCTTTGCTCTGTTCAAGGGTCAAATTCCCAGAAAAGAGGTTGTTTGGCTCAGCCTGGGTCACATGATTGCACCCTCGCCAGATAAAGCAGAGCACCTGACTGATAGCTGCTCTACACATTGAAACAGAAATTAGGGTACTTTACCCAAAAGAGAGGGAGAAATGGTCCCTCTAATCACCTGCATGCTAGTTTCAGATCACAGTTCAGTAACATCCTGTCTTTGGCTTCCAGGGGTTAGACCGAGACAGAACTAGATCCTCATTCCCGTACTATAACCTTCCTGGAGGGCATCAGGTTCTATGAGGGCAGGGATTGCAGAGGTTTTGCTCTTGTTTGAATTCCCAGCCCCATGCATAGTAGCAGAGAACCTGACACACCGTAGGAATTCAGTAAATACTTGTTGGCTGAATGAATGAATGGATGAATGGGTGAAGGAATGAATGAAAGACAAAGCTTACCTTCTAGGAATGTAAAGTCCAAGACAATTCTTATTCTGACAATGGAATATGAGTAACAAAATAAACATTTGCCCCATGTACAGATCGATCAGATCTTTTAAGAACAAGAATCAAGGGAAGGGACTCATTCCCATGGAGATGGTAGAGATTGGGGCATGAGTCCTGGTGGGGCCAGAGGAGGCTAGGGTAGTAGTAAGCTGTGTTTCTTGAGTCACACTGTCATCTAGCTTTTAGTCTTGTGTTTATATGTCAGACAGAGACAAGGACCAGGATCAAAGTAAAAGCAACGTGGAATCCTGAGCAGGGCTCTTGTAAAGGAGATTTACCTCTGTCTACCCTCTCAGTCTCAATCCTATTCCTCCATGTCCTGCTTCCTTGAGGATGTACAATAGAAGTTGGCCTGCCTGCCAGTCTAACTGGCTCCCTGTTCCCTCTCCACACACACACACACACACACACACACACACACACACACACACACTGAACCAATCCTCTGACCCAGGGAGGAAAAAGGATACATTCCGATGCAGCCTCTTCAATTGGAGCCTCAAATATGACAACCATGTTGGTTTCTCCTGAGACGATTGAGAGACAGTGATAAAGACAAGACGTCCACCCGTATCATGAACAAAGCCACCAGTCATGACTAAGAGTAGCCAGTCAAATGGCCATCTGGATAGGTCATTCACAAACCCATGAGCAAAGGCAGAGTTTGTCTCTGTCTTGATTATTTCTATATCCCTAGTGCTCAACATAGAAGCCCCTTAATACTTCTTGATTTGATAAAGGAAGGAAAGAAGGAATAAATGAAGTATCTCTTATAGCCTCAAGACTTATCAACTTCAGGTTAAAGTTACTTATGGCTCCTTCAGAAGTTACCATCCATGTTTATTCTGTTAACCAAATAATGACAATTAAATGTGGAATTTCAGTCTATTAATGGCTGTGAAAGAACAGTACGTAGTGCTCTGAAACCATGTGATGATAGTGGGGACCTGAGTCTGGGAACCCGGTAAAACTTCCCTACACTGATATTTGAAGAAGAGGTAGGAGTTATCTAGATGAGGGTGGGGAGATTACGGGAGAAAGAGCAGGTCAGCTGAGACTCAAGGGCGTGAGCAGGGTTCTGAAGTCCGAGGGAGCAGAGAGAATCAGGGGAGGAGACAGAGGCCAGCACAGAGGAAATGAGAGTGGCCTGAGGTGAGCTGAGGGCCAGAGGGTGTAAGGTCTCCAGGGTCCCAGCCAGGATTTACACTTCCACCTTAGTAGTCACCTTAGTAGTAAACCCCAATCCCGCCATGTGCCAGCAGACCATTGATAAGCATTTGAGTGAATGCTGCTGTTCCACTTACAAGATATACCAAGGGGGAGGGTGTGAGACCTCGTACCGATGTGACTTTCAACCTCACTTTACCACTCTGCTGGCACAGCTATGAAATGCTGATCTCCAGGGATGGGGACCTTTGTCTCTGCGCGTCGCAAGATGGTTTGGAAAATTTAGTGCCAGTTTCTTAAAATGCCACATGATAGGGAAATGAGATATGATGCTTTTCACTTTTCAGAACTGGGTGTTCTCTAGAGAAAACAAAAGGGGGGAAATTTCTGGGATGCTCCTGGGCTTCCAAACTATAGTGTTTATTATACCCAATATTTGTTAAGCTTTAAAAATCTAAATATATGAATTTTTAAACAAGAGAAGACTGTAACCAATCTTGGTTTTGAATAACATGGAGGTTTTATTCTTATCCCTTAAAAGGGGCAAAACCTCTTCTTCCATGTCTTCTGTGCACTAACAACAAGGTAGAAAACAAAGCAAATATTTGCATTCTGTGTCCATTAAGGAAAGTGATGTTTCCTAAATGAAGCCCTTTTTTTTTTTTAGCATATTTCCTTATTTTTTTATTTTTTTACTTTTGAGAGAGAGAGCTCATGCGTGAGTTGGGGTGAGGGGAGGGAGAGAGAGTCTTAAGCGGCTCAACCCCCAGTGTAGAGCCTGATGTGGGACTTGATTTCATGACCCTGAGATCATGACATGAGTAGAAATCAAGAGTCAGCCACTTAACTGACTGAACCATCCAGGTTCCCCAAGCATAGTTTTCTTTAAATCAATTCCCTTTTTCATAGAAGTAAATTGATCTGTATAAGTATATATATATATATATACTTATAATATATATATATATATACTTATAATATATATATATATCCTTATAATAAGTGGAAAACCACTAAGTTTATTAGCATAAATATGCACTGATTAAAAAAATATGGTTTAACCAAGTGTCACCTAAAATCACCAAGAAGGCACTGTGGCAACGGAGGTGGATTTTAAAAAGTGGGTAGAATTTTGAAAAACCAATGTGGCATGTCATACCACCTAGATCAGAATCACCAGGGAATCTTATTAAAAATGAAGATTCCTGTGCCTCACCTAAAGAACCCCTGAAAAGATGACAGAGAGATTCTAGGCAGTGGAAACAACACAGAGGAAGCGTGAAGGCTCAGCTAATGTAAAATGCAAAATACGGTCCCAAATGTACTTCTTGACCTGGCCCATTCACGGGATTTGTTTCTAAGAGAGGAGGGATGGCAAAGATATAGAAGCAGTGAAATGGCAGGACACCTGCACCCCGATGTTTATAGCAGCAATGTCCACAATAGCCAAACTGTGGAAGGAGCCTCGGTGTCCACAGAAAGATGAATGGATAAAGAAGCTGTGGTCTATGTATACAATGGAATATTCCTCAGCCATTAGAAACGACAAACACCCACCATTTGTTTCAATGTGGAGGGTATTGTGCTGAGTGAAGTCAGTCAATTGGAGAAGGACAAACATTATATGGTCTCATTCATTTTGGGAATATAAAAAATAGTGAAAGGGATTATAGGAGAAAGGAGAGAAAATGAGTGGGAAACATCAGAAAGGGAGACAGAACATGAGAGAACCTAACTCTGGGAAACGAACAAAGGGTAGTGGAAAGGGAGGTGGGTGGGGGGTTGGGGTGGTGACTGGGTGATGGACACTGAGGGGGGGCACTTGATGGGATGAGCACTGGGTGGTATACTATATGTTGGCAAATTGAACTCCAATAATAAATAAATAAATAAATAAATAAATTTAAAAAAAAAGAGGAGGAATGGGTGCCAGGACAGGTTAGCAGGCTAAGCTCTCGTAGTCTAGAAACAACAAGGACTAACGCTCAGTTTCTCGGCCTCAGCACTGCTACCGCATGGGGCTGGATCCTCCTTAGCTGTGCAATCTGTCCTGTGTATGTTCAGCAGCATCCCTGGTCATCATCTGTCTCCCATATCATAACAATAGAACATGTCTCCAGATGTTGCCAAATGTCCCCTGAGGGACAAAGATCACCCCCACTAGAGAACCACTGAGTGAGGGAAATGGGTGTTCCTCATTTGGGTGTTCTCATGGCTCCTGCATCAGACAGAATTAGGCAAGTGGCACGTAATAATGCTGCTTATAGTGCCTTAACCAAATAAATTCTTTTCTGCTCCACTTAGAAAAAAAAAAGAGTAGGCCTTCTAGAGCTTGTATCATTACATTTCTGTAGCATGACCAGGGACCCCCAAACTCTCTTCTTCCTTTGTACACAATCGTCTCATAGTCCTAAAATGGTTACCTTACGTCATGTATTGCATCTGTCCTCCATACGGAAAGGAGAGAGGCATGTACCAACTGAGATGACTCCATCTTTTTTTAAGATTAATTTATTTTTATTTGAGAGAGAGAGTGCAAGCGAGTGTGTGTGGGAGAGGCAGAGAGAGGGAGAGAGAGAATCTTAAGCTGACTCCCTGCTGAGTGTGGAGCCTGATGCAGGACTCGATCTCATGACCCCAAGATCATGACCTGAGCTGAAATCAAGAGTTGGACACTTAATTGACTGAGCCATACAGGTGCCTCTTGAGATGAACACCTTTTAAAGAGCTTTCCCATAAGCCCAAACAGCAGTTTCTGCTTCTATCTCATTGATCTGTGTCACATAGCCATCCTAGCTGCAAGAGAGTCTGGGAAATGTCATCTTCTTAGCTGGGTACATTGCCGTCCTAGACAACGTGAAGATGCTATATAGTAAGGAAAAGGGGGAGAATGGCTTTGAGAGGTCAATTTTCATTTCTTACCAGTGTTCCTCATCTTTGCTTCTAGGTATAATGACAAGCTCAGCAGTCTCTCACCAGTGATCTTCCAGAAGGAGCTAGACAGACAACCAGGCAGCAGTGGAATTTGCCTATAAAAATTTCCCTAATAAATTCCTCTAAGATGGGACGCCTGGGTGGCTCAGCAGTTGAGCGTCTGCCTTCGGCTCAGGGTGTGATCCCAGGATCTGAGATCGAGTCCCATATTGGGCTCCTTGCGGGAAGCCTACCTCTCCCTCTGCCTCTGCCTCTGCCTCTGCCTCTGCCTCTGCTTCTGCCTCTGTGTGTGTGTGTGTGTGTGTGTGTGTGTGTGTGTTTCATGAATAAATGAATAAAATCTTAAAACAAAAACAAATTCCTCTAAGAGAATTTCTTAGCTCTGCCTGCTGGTAGAGTCTGTAAACCAAGATTGAACTTTCATTCTACTTTTCTGGAAGTAGATCAACTCAATGATATAACGAGTGGTTGAAACACAAGGTTTTTAGGAGGGATGTCTCTGTCCCCTTCTTACCTTCATTTCCTGTCTCCCCAAGACCCATGCGAGGCCAGTGGGGTACTGGGTTATCCACATGGCAGCAAGTCTATTACGTGTCTGCTTTACACCACTTGCTCCAAATGCCACCATTAGGCACTCACTCCTGGTGTCAGGTGTTACTCTTTCTGGGTGCCTCTTAGCATGCCAGTCCTCTCTGGCAGGTAGAAAAGATTATTTAATCCACCCCTTCATGTGGGTCTCAGTTCACTAGCCCTTTCCTTCCTTGGAATTCCTGAGCAACAGGGATGTGGGGCACCTAAATCTGTGCGGGAGAGGTGGCTAGGGGAGAAGAGAGAGATGGCATGTTTTACTGAAAAGAAGTGGGGCACCCAGCAGGTTCCCCTCCTTTACTGTAAAGCTGCAGCCACACTGGGACTTGGGTCAGAGGTATTAATAAACACTGCTGGTAAGTTTGGGTCCAGCAGATGGCAACCCCATGACCTTTCAGTTGACTTTGCCTCCCTTTCTCTCCCCACCCACACTTCTCAACCTGAAGACTAAAAATCTGGCTTTCCTGTAATTTGTTTTGACACTAACTTAGGGATTAACACTGCTGGTAAGAGACAAACACAGAGGGTGGTGGTGGGGTGGAGGGGCGCGGATAAATATTCCCCAGGAAGCTTCATGTCAAAGTCACAGATAATGATGATGCTGTCATATGCCCATTTCTGGCTGCACGGAGCTTTCCCTTAGCCTGGGCTTTCCGGGGAGACATCACTGACCAAGGTTAGAATGAAACTGGCAGACCTCTGCAGGGCCGCCTCAGCCCCACGGGGAAGAGGTCCTCAGCCTCTTCTCCCCACCCTACAGGAATGGCACCGGCCCTCCTGTTAGACCCCTCCACACAGGGCAAGGAGTCCTTAGACCCAAAGGGTCATGCCTACCCAGGGCCCTCTGTCCCCTTTTAAGTTTTATTTTTTGAAGATTTTATTTATTTACTTATTTGAGAGAGAGAGAGAGAGTGAAAGAGAGACAACAGGAGGAAGGGTAGAGGGAAAAGAGAATCTCAAGTAGACTATGCTGAGCATAGAATCTGTTGTGGGGCTCGATCTCATGACCCTAAGATCATGACCTGAGCAAAATCAAGAGTCAGAGGCTCAACCGATGGAGCCACCCAGGAGCCCCCTCTGTCCTTTCTCAAGCATGCTCCATCTACCCAGGAAATCCCAGAATTCCCTACTTGAGTGACCCTAAGCTGGCTTTCCAGGAGATGTGGGCCCCTTCCCTTAATGCTTCTTCTTTAGGGAAGACCAGACCACTGGTATATGCACCCCCGCATCCCAGGGATGGCCAAGGGATGGCTGTCTGTGGGGGAGGTGTGGAGAGGGAACCAAGTCTTGCAGGTTGGTATGTGTACCGACAGGAACCCGAAACCACTGAGGAGGAGCCAGGGGAGGGACAAGAAGAGGACAGGCTGCAGTCTTGGAGCTGTTTGTCCCTGTGCTTCCTTGTGCGAACACAAAATTCTGAAGTGTCTAAGAAGTCTAAATTCAAACCTCACCTTCCATGTTGTTATGCAGATATATTTGTAGAATAAAAGAACATTTTTGCTCGACATATTTATTCTGTAAGCTTGGCTTACAATGTGTAAATATTTTAGACACATGGTATGTGGCCTCTGTGCTCTTGCCTCAGGCCCTGCAAATGCTAGGAGCCAACCTGCTTCACAAACATATTTTGTTTGGTCTGCAGAGTGTTTTAAAAATTGGGAAATTTCTGGGTGTAAATTCTAATTTGGGCTTTTCTGGACACATCGGAAGATAGGGCAACACTGGGCTGGAACTCCCACATGGTAGTATGGGGTAGAATGGAGGGGCAGCTGCCTGCTTTTAGCAGACAAGCACTTACTCTTCAGTTTGCCACACTCCCCACTACTCCCAACTGTCCTACATCTGGTGAGCTTCATATATTTACAATGGCTGCCTGAGCCATGGAGGCGTTTGAGTGTGGGTCCTGAGGGAGCAGTCCCTGTCTGGGGTAGGACAGAGCTGGGACAAAGCTGGTGGGTGGGACCTCCATGGTCAGAGCTCTGGAAGTTCAAATTTATTCATAGCTGCCCCTCCAACGTTCCTGTGTGGAGATGAAGTCAGCACCAGCACTCACCCTAGGCTCAGCCTGATGCTTTCTCTACCAGACTGACCAGAAAGGAGAAGTGGAACTGCCTGGGGTCATTAGAAAGTAAAGAATGAAAGAGGAAGAACGGTCCTTGTCGAGAGATGGGAACCACGCACGTGAGCTCTGCATTTCTAGTTGGGGCCCTAAGTGTCATTCAGTAGATGCCCAGCACAGGTCATGTGCCTTCTGCGGGGCTTTCTGGGGGAAAGTCACAGTGCTGGAGACGGCAGGGGGGAGGAAAATCTCTGATTGGAAGGAAGCCTGCCCCAACCTCCCATGCGAGGCCAGGCCTTGGCACAGCTGGCTGTAGAAAAAGCAGGGCCTTACTTTCTGCTTCCTAAGAATGTGAAAGCCAAATGAATTATTTTCAATGCATGTAACATCTGCAGTGACCCCTGGCTTCTTTGCTCTGCCCAGACCCTAGGAAACTGGTGAGTGGGAACCTCCTCATTGCAGCCCCTCATCACATATCCAAGTCCACACTGAGTCCACTCAGGAAGAGGAAGCCCCATTTACCAAGCGTGTTAGGAGACTGCAGGTTAAAATGTCAGATTCTGCATTGGAAGCAGTGCTGATATTTGGGGAAGGTCTTCTGAGCTGTCTCCAGCAGACTCTGAGGGCCGTTCCCACACTCTGGGCATCCCTGAGCATCATCTTCAGGGTTGAGGCACCCAATGGTGGCTACGTGCCTCCAGAGGCCCTTGGGTTGGACTCCTCCCGTAGATGCCACACGCTGGCACCCCAGTTTTGCAGACCTCTGCAGAGTTCAACAGTCACACTAGGCCCACACTGGTGTGATCCTAGCAAGATAGGGGAGACTTGGGCAGGGAGGCCCAGAGTTGAGACTTTGCATCAAACCAACCACAGCTGTCGACCTGGCAGGTTGAGGAGAAGCTGTTCCTCTTTTTCCCTGTGGTCATCACATCCCAAGATGGGGTGCCAACAGGGAGACCACGGACCATGGTAGTCCCTCTGAAGGATGAAGGGATGAGTTTGAGGTGGTGGCTGAAGGAACTGAATGAGACACTTCCCTGTCACTTTTGATCCCAGCCGACTCAATGGAAGCTGTGGGTATGGGTAGGCCCTGCCATTGGGTGAGGCCGCGTGTGCTGTGCAGGCCAAGGGAGCTGTGAGGAGCAGGTGGACATTGAAGCCGGGGAACCAGAGCATACCGGCTTCAGGCTCTGCCCAAATTAGTGAATTTTGTTTTTGTTTTTGCTTTCTTTAAAAAAAGATTTATCTATTCATGACAGACACACACAGAGAGGTAGAGACATAGGCAGAAGGAGAAGCAGGCTCCCTGAGCGGAGCCTGATGCAGGACTCAGTCCCAGGACCCTGGAATCACACCCTGAGCCGAAGGCAGACACTCAACTACTGAGTCCCCCAGGTGCCTCCCAAACTAGTGAATTTGAAGGCCTGAAGACAACCCTGTGCTGATTGGGGCACTGCTGCCCTCAAACTGTGCTCAAAATGGCAGCCTGTGGAGCCCAATGGAGATAGGCAAAGTTGCGTGTGCTTTATCATAGCTTCCCAAGGGAGGTAGAGTCTTTAACAGGACATGTAGGCCCATTGTCAGGAGAGTCCCCATGGACCCACTCCACGTGCTGCCTCATGAGAGCATAAGGTAGTGCATTCCTTGTGTTGCCCTTGGGTTACTGGAACACATTGCATGGGGCCTGGCACGCAGCGTTATCCAGGGCTGGCTGGCTGCTGCACAGAGCTGAGTAGGTGTAGCTGTATGGGTGGTAGTATCAACCCAAATGACCCCTTCTCTGAACGATCTCATGCTGGCCCTTCTCCTCTGCCTGGAGCGTGGCCCTTTGACAATCCACAAAGTATGAGGTGGTGAGGAATAGAAAGTGGGGAGGTCATAGTGAAGTGATTGGGGGAGGAAACCTAGAAGATGCCTACAGGGAGGATTGAAGATACTTTGAAAAAACCCAGCTTCCCAAGTAGGTTAACAAACCATGGAAGAGAAGAGATACTAGCAGTCTCCAGAGCTTTGAGGGCTCTCGAGACCAAGAACAAAAGAAGGCGCCAACCCCACAGAACTTAGGGTTTCAAAGAACTGTGTAACAGAGGGAAACTGCCAAACTGGTTTCTTTTAAGAAATTTATTTAGAAAAATAACCCTCCCCTGCCCTCCCCCCTCTGTGCCAGGGGACTTGGGCATCATGTATGATAGAACTCTGGACTGGGCCTCCCACCTGCATGGGGGCTCGGCACACACTGATGGGTGGCCAGGCCACTGGGTGGCCTCACACGCTCTCAGCTGCTCCAGTCTTGTGCTCAATCCTTGTCCAGGCCTCCTCCGCCTCGGGGTCTCCGGATGGAGACAGGATCCTGAGGGGCGAGGGCAGCCTGGCCACAGTCTGTGTGCCCCTCCTGACGCCCGCCAGGGCAGCTGGGGGCGGGCGGCTGGGTCCCCCACCACCCCATCTCCGGAGAGTCAGGGCTGGAAGCGAGGCGAGCTGACGTGAGGCTGGTGGAAGGCATGGGCGCTGTACACCACGTCGGGGGGCGAGGGCGTGCTGGCGGCCAGCACCGAGCACAGGGGCTCATGGCTGCTCAGCACCGACGTGAAATACTTCATCTCTTCCGTGAGCTGCTTGATCTCCTTGCGCAGAGCCGCGTTCTGTTTCTCTAGGTCTTCGCTCTCCTGTGAGGAGGAAGGTCAGCATCCGAGATTAGCAGCAAGGAAGGCACAGGGTGGCAGGAAGGGGGTGCAGGAGGAGTTCGGCTCGGGGTCTCACTGGCACAACCACAGGGAAGAGCGTCGGTGAATTTTTCTGCATGTGTGTGTGTGTGTATTTGTGTGTGTGTTGTATGTGGGTGTGGGTGCATTTACACACACATGTGTGTGTATAGACACTAGGTCAAACCCATGAAATTACTGATATTTGTCTGACCTATAAGGATAGCAGGTTCGTATGGGAGTACGCTCCTGTGTGTGTGTGTGTGTGTCCATGGGTCTCTGTGAGTGTGTACGTGGGTTGAGAGTGGCAAATGCATGTGAAGGGAAACCGGCTGGCAGGTCAAAGCCTGCAAAAATGGAAAAGAGTTTGTGAGAACAGCTCCTACTACTTTCACGCTTTTCCACCCTAGGTTAGGCCACGAGTTTTCCAAATGTCCCCAGTATCGGGTTTCAGACTTACAGAGGCCATGGTTAACTGCTTAACCAGATTCTTTTTTTAAGATTTTATTTATTTACTCATGAGAGGTATGTAGAGAGAGGCAGACACACAGGCAAAGGGAGAAGCAGGCTCCATGCAAGGAGCCCGATGTGGGACTCAAACCCGGGATCCAGGATCACACCCTGAGCCAAAGGCAGGCGCTCAACCTCTGAGCCACCCAGGTGTCCCGTTAACCAAATTCTAGAACACTAGGGTCTTTGTAAATATCAAATAGTCAGAATCTACCCCAATGTCCGATTCCACTCCATTCTGCTCACCCGACAGCCTTGTTTAGAGCATTCGGGGTATGTCCCACCCATGCACGTGCTTTTTTTCCCCAGAATCACCTTTGCCCTGTTGTCTAGGAGTACCATCTGATATACGCCAATCAGACAAATTCTGCATCAAAGAGTGCTAATTACTGATCACATCATTAATTAATCAATTCCACTCTGGCAATTAGTGTTTACTGGAAAACAATGCGGCCTAGGGGAATTGCATTTCCAACGTGCTTTTAAGGTTCACATTCCTTGAGTCAATCAAATAGATTGACGAATCTAATCACTGGTGCCACAGAGGCAGGGAAACTGGCATTGGAGATGCAAATAAATTACATTTCAGTTCAAAAAGCAACCTCAGGGTTGGCATCCAGGCCTTAATTTTTCTAGTTCTATTCAACTTAGCTCAGCATTTTCCAAACTTGCCAGAGTATTAGAATTAGTTTGAGGGCTTGTTAGAGTTTCAGGCTGTTCTTGGGATCTAGAGATTTGAACTCAAGTGGTTTGGGATTTCGGGTAAAATCTGGGAATTCACTGAATTTTTAACAAGTGCCCCAAGTCACTCTAATGATTGGGCAAGTTTGAAAACACAAGTTAAATACAATATTACATTTGACTTAACTAGTCAAGTACCTCTTAAGTGCCTATATGTTAAGGACCTGGCATATAGTATGAGCTCAAATGTCTGCTGCTTGACTGGCTGATGACTCCAATTGTTTGGACTAGAAGTTGACTCAAAACCATGGTGGGCAGTGGGTAGATATAGGGTGGCATTTAAGAGGTGCCTTATACAACCCATCAGGAGTGTGAGCTGTGGTCTAATGAGTGAACTAGATACACTTCCAACTGCCTTAATCCATGAACCTAGGAGTCCTTTTTTAAGTGGTAGAGGAGTGTGTATGGCTGTGGTCTTACCCATCAAACCAGCTTCCAACCATTTATGAAGGACAGACGCAAGCATGCTCAGCCCCAGCCTGGCATTTCCTGTCTGTGGCTTTGAGCTAGAAAATGTGCCTAGGTCAGGACAAAGGAAACTCCCATCTCTAAAATGGGGTGGGGGTGGGTGGGACACTCAGACCCACGATGGTGGAGTCAGAGGCACTGGCTGCTGCTTCTGCAAGGTATGGCTGGCTCACTTATTGTACCATTTGGTTGTTTCCAGGCATATCCCAGAGGTAGGGCATCCCCTCTTTACCGAAAGGTAAGAGAAAGCAACATGAGACAGGGTGGGGGGTGGTTGGTAAGACGGGAACTGGGGGCCGGGAGTCCTGGCCCCTTCTTCTAGCCCTTTCCTCGCCCCCTCTGAGAGTTTCCACTGGTGACAACGTTTACTGTAAATTCTGTGCTCTAAAGAGCCTGGGCAAACCCCGAGGCAGAAGGGAGGGGTGGGGTGGGCGGGCCACAGGGACCAACCGCTCTGACCTTCTCCCCGCCTAGAGGCAGGCCCCGCTTTCGGGAAGTGACAGCAGGTTCTTCCTCCCCAGGCAAGCTCCGCTGAGCTCTCTCTAGCTTTCTCTCCCTGCCCCCCTGGCTTGCAGATCCCAGAGCTCTAGGAGGGGGTTCACAACCACAGCGGCCTCTAACCAGAAAACAACCACCTGTGACAAGAAATTTGTCTTTACCTTGGGAAGCAAGACTGCTTCCTGCTAGAGCCCCAGAGGAACCATGCGGCCAGCCAGCCACTGGCAAGAGGAAGAGTTTGACTTCCCTTGCAGGAGGAAGTGGCTGAGCTGGGGCCTCCTCGCAGCATGTCCCCCACCTGCCAGGGCTCAGGCCACTCTGACCGTAGTCCCTGGGGCAGTCACACCCTGGAAAGGACTCAGGCTCACACAGGGACAGCTGGCAAAGGTGGCCACGGAGCAGCTGTTTACTCAGAGGTACAGTGATCATATCTCCTGACTTCCGTTCACTTCCCAGTGGTGGCTGGAAACAGGACTCAATGAGTGGGGAGAAGAGAAGAATGTTTGGGAAAGAAATTGTGGCCTCTCGCATGCACGTCCTCTGTTCCTAGTAAGGGAGCACTAAGCCTGAACCAGGGCTTCTGTGTTACCTGCTTTCTACTTTTCAGAATTCCTTTCAGTCCTTCAGGCTCCTCACAGTATCCCCCTGAGGTGGACGTGGGAGGCCAGCCGTTCCCGTGACCTCTATTTTTCAGGTGAGGCCAACTGAGATCCTAGGACAAATCTACCCCAGATACCCCTCAAAATGACCCCAGGCTGGTGGCAGCAGCTCTTGGGAGAAAGAGCTTTGGAATTCACCTCAAGACATTGATTTTCTCAGAGGTCCAGACACTTCAGCCGTTGACCCAAAGCCGCATAACCACATAGGGGCAGAGCAGGGTTTGGCTCAAGGCTTCTCCAGCCCCATTCTTCTTCTGGCACACCCAATGCTTTCCCCGAGAGACTGGTGACTTAAGTGACCAAAGGTCTTCAGAGATTACTAAGAAGTCCTCAGCTGCCTATAGTCTCCCAAGTGAACACTGGGTCTTGATTTTGGTGGTCTTTCAACACCACACTGGAACCCTGAGTTGGTCACACTCTTCTAATCACAGAGCTGATTGTCTGCCTCCTGCCCAGAGTTGAGAGGGAATTTCCCGTCCAGCTACTCCTTTTTAAAATTTTTTAAAAGATTTTATTTTTTGAGAGAGAAAGAAGGGGAGAGAGTGCATGAGGAGGGGGGAGGGGGAGAGGGAGAAGCAGATTCCCTGCTGAGCAGGGAGTCCAACAAGGGGTTCTGTCTCAGTACCCTGGGATCATGACCTGAGCCGAAGGCAGATGCTTAACCGACTGAGCCACCCAGGTGTCCCCTGTCCAAGGTACTCTTTTAGAGGGCTCACTCAAGGTCAGGCCTTTGTCCACATGCAGAATGAGGTCCAGAACATATGGGAATAGTGGGCTGCATCAACAGTAACTGGGGACTGAGGTCCTGGCAAGGTGAGCCTCTGTGACTCACTTTCCCCTCTCTGAGAACAAGAAGACTGGACCACAACAATGATTCTCAACCTTGGCCACAAGTTGGGATCATTGGTATCCCCTGGGGAGCTTCACCCATACAGGTGCCTGATTCTGATGTAAGCAGTCTGGGGTGCAGCCCGGAGTTGGGTTGGTAAAGGCTCCCAGAGGATTGTAATGTGCAGTGAACACTGAAAATCATTAGAAGGAACCATTAGCTTAGAAAAATCTCCAAGCCCTCTTCAACTCTCGAATATTTCAGATTCTGAACTAAATACCTGACTATATTAGACTTTAACCCCCACTTGTTGGGAAGGGGTGTGCAAGTCAGGGAGAAGATTGTCAGGGACAGAGGGATATGGATTCAACTTATAGGAGAAAAATTAGTAGAAACCAAATTTTTAAAAGAATAGTCTAACTTGACTTAATAACTAACATTTATTGAATGCTACCATGTGCTGATCACTCTTTTATGTGTTTTAGTTATTAGTATATGTAATCTTTGCAACAACCGTATGTGGCAGATAATACAATTACCCACATTTTACAGATAGGACAACCTCAAGTACAGGGAAGTTAAATAACTCATTTGAGGTCACACAGCTTGTAAGTGCCAGCACCACAACTTGAATGAGGCAGTCTGGGTTCAGAGTCTGTGCCATTTGTTTATATCTTATGATGTTTGGTAATTAGCTCCTGGGAAGCCTCAGCCCTGTTGGCTTTCCAATTTAATCTTCCCTCTTTTCCTACCTCTTGCAAATCCAGATGATAATGTTCACAATCCACTCTCATTTCTAAAGCCACCCTATCATGAACTATGAGTAGCTTGGGGGTGGTTAAGGAAGAGGCTTCATGGGGGTGTGGGAACATTCTGGGAAATTCCCTACTGGAGGGGCTGAAAGGGGGTCACTCAAAGAGCTCTTGAATGATGGGGAATCCCCACACAGTTCTCTTACCCACAGGGAAGCCAGTTAGGACCAAGGCCAAGGACAGGCTCTGGGCCAAGGCTCTGGCAGGCACTCTCTGGGCATTCTGAGGAGGGCATTAGTTCTCCTTCCTGCCTGCTCTGATTTAGTGCCTTGACCCTCTCCTTGAATTTTCTAATCAAATTTTTGGAAGAGTGAAAATAGTCCTTGTGTGTTCCTCCTCAACAGAACGTGTAGTCACTTATTGATTGGGTGGCCTTTTAGCTCCCACCTACACTTAAACATGAGAGTAGTGAGCAAAGCTTATCCCTTACATCCGGCTGTGTTCAAACTCCAGAAGTAACCAATTCTCTTCCACCAAATGCAGATACAGAGTAAAGCCCTCAGGAGTTGTCTGAAAACTGACATAGGCCATTTCCCAAGCCCGGGTAGGATCTATGCCTACCCCTTCCCACCAACCCCGGGGAAATTAGCCCAACTCCTCTTCCTCACCCAATGAAAAGAGAGAAATCATTAAACCATAGGTATCTGCACTGAATAATGAACAAGTCTGATCCTGGAAAAGTCTTTACTTTCTCACCATCCTAAACTCCTTTCCCTTGCTTTCTTTCCTCTAGATAGCTAGAAAAAGAATTTATCAAATTCTCAGCTTCCCTTGCAGCTAGATAAGACCATCTGACAGATTCTGACCAATACGATGTAAGCAGAAATACCGGGGGGTGGAGCTTTTCAATTAAGAAGACAAAGCTTCACCGGGACAAAAGCCACCCTCCCTCAACACAGATTGATGCTTGGAGGTCCAGCAACTATCTTGCAGCCCTGAGGATGAAAGCCACATACCAAGGATACCCGCACACAGAGAGAAGTAGCTTGTTCTTTGATGACAATATTGCACTAGCCCTGGTCTGTCCACTTGAATTCCTTGTGATATGAGAAAGATAAACTGTGACTTAGTGATGCCTGTTTGATAACCCTTCTATTACTGGTAGCTGAATGCAATCCTGACTGATATCTCGAGTTAGAAAGGTTATCACTAGTAAGCTCAATTCCAAAAAACAAACAACTAATAATTGCCATGAACACAGAGGTTTGAATTTAAAAAAAATTTTAAGCCTGCCAGGCCTCTGTGGACAGTGTCTAGGTAGATAGACGCCCATAATTACCCCAAAGTCACTCCACACATTCTATCACACACACCTAGCTACACAGTGAAGTCACCTGGCGAGCTTCAAAAAGCTTAATTCCTGAACTTCACCCATATGACAGGTTCTAGTTTGATTGTTCTGGAGTGGGTCTTAGACATCAAGACTTTAAAAGAAAGTATTTTGCAGGTGAGCTTAGTGAGCAACTAGCTTGAGAATCCTGTTCATAGCTTAATCCTCTTCAAAATATGGGAGTCTACCGACAGATGAATCAATGAAGATGTGGTATATATACAAT
The DNA here is from genome assembly GCF_048418805.1 of Vulpes vulpes. NCBI lineage: Eukaryota > Metazoa > Chordata > Mammalia > Carnivora > Canidae > Vulpes > Vulpes vulpes. The sequence goes on along the minus strand of NC_132785.1, from coordinate 109,054,445 downwards.
GGAATATTACTCAGCCATCAAAAAGAATGAAATCTTGCCATTTGCCACAATGTGGATGGAACTAGAGGGTATCATACTAAGTGAAATAAGTCAGAGAAAGACAAACACAATATGATTTCACTGGTATATGGAATTTAAGACACAAAACAGATGACCATAGCGGAAAAGAGGGAAAAATAAGAGGGAAATAAAAGGGGAGGCAAACCACAAGAGTCTCTTAACTCTAGGAAACAAATTGAGGGTTGCTGGAGGGGAGGTGTGTTGGGGCAAGGGGTAACTGGGTGATGGGCACTAAGGAGGGCACTTGGTGTAATGAGCACTGGGTGTGATACGCAACTGATGAAGCACTAAATTCTACCCCTGAAACTAATAATACAGTATATGTTAACTGAATTGAATCTAAACAAAATAATTAAAATACTACATATAATATAGATATAGGCAATGTTTAATTTTATTAAATTTATATATTTATATTTTTGTTTTATTAAATATTTTTATTTTATAACTTATATAATCCTATAATATATAGGATACATAACGTAAATATAATGTAAATAACTTTAGAGAAGTGGAAGAATGTTTCTAAGTAAAAAAAATCTTCTGAAAGTAAATGTCTGTTTAAGGGAAAGTGTCTCACTATCACATTGCTATTATATTTGATGAAAACAATTTCAAGTAGCCCAGAACAGTTCGTTTTTATGATGGACAAGCAGGAGGTAGGTTATCTATTAGAATCTCATTAATGACAACTTTATCAAACTGGTTACCCTTCAGATTGCTGAGCTCCTTGAAGGTCTATCAACTGTCTTCACTGTTTTGTCATCATTGACTAGGACAGTGCTTGGCACATAGTAAGTATTCAATAAACTCATGTTGCTTGACTGCCAACTTGGACTCTGTAATAATTTACCAAAGCCTGCATATGAAAAGTCTTCTAAGTAAATTTGTAATGTCCATGAAACTTCCAAGGGAGTGTTTAACCAAGCCCTTAATAGCTTTTATAGCTTCTACTTTATATAGTTACAAATGAGTGTAAGAGATTCACTGTTTAAAAAAGGGCCCAGTTCAGATCCCTACTTAGCAGTACTTTTGTTCTCCAAACTGAAGCTGTGGGTGGGAGTAGCAGAATTAATAGCATTTTAAGAACCGTACATATGGTTTCCTTCGCTGGAACTTGACTTTCCCCATCTATACCAAATGAAGGAGACTTGACCAGCGGTGGTGAAAAGCCAGGCCAGTGAAACAATTAGTGCTCTTAAAGTTCTTATAAATAACTGGAAAGAAGGGCATGTGTTTTCATATATAATAGTACTTCTGATATCTTCATCTGGTGGATCTATAGGAAAATGCCAAGTGATTTGTATTCAAACGAATGAATAAATATAACCTTCTCCCCAATGCAAAACAAAACGAATCCAATATTGCTTTGTTTTTATATTTGTTCTGTCATTTAACTCTTAACAGCCCAGTGACATACTTCCCATTTTGTAGATCAGACCCAGGCAGACCTGAATTAGTTTTGTTGACCCACATACCCCCAGCCCTACCCTACCGCCTGTTCATTTATTTGCCTGTTTTCCACTGTGACTTCCTGGTGAATGTAAGGTCCATGAATTCAGGAACTCTGTCTTGTCCCTGCTGTATTCTCAGTGCCCAGAATAAACCATACCTGGCACGTAGGAGGCTAATATGTGGATGAATCATTTCAGCTAACATTGGATCTAGTACTGGGAATATGGCCTTTGCGTTTAGAATTTTCTAGACCTCCCTACATCTTTAGCAGTAAGGCATGTTCTTTTACCAGCTGAGGATCCAGAAAACATTTTGGTCAGAGGATCCTCAGTTGCAAGAAATTACATTATGGCCCTAGGAATCCAGTCTACTCTGCTTGGCTCTGAACTTTATTCTACTTTTGAATAAATATCTTACTTTATAAGATCTCCAGGTCATCCTCCTTGGTTTTCCTAAACTGAGGGTGATGAGATGTGTACTGGGACAGTCCCAGTCAATCCCTATTGTCCTGGGTGTCATTCTTACTAGTGCTCTTTTCACTTCTAAAAGTGTTCCGGTTTGGAGGATAAATGGTAAGATTTACTAAAACCTGATCCCCAAATTCTAGCTTAATGGTATCATCTCTGTCCTTGTCCTCCAGAGTTTACTCAGACCTCTATCTGACCATTTTCATATTTTTAAATAAAAAATATACAATATAACTACATTTAAGATATTTTTGAAAAAATCATACCCACCCATGATCCTAGTACTTTGAACACAACTGTTTTCATTTGCACATCTTGCCATCTTGTCCTTTTTAAGAAACACAGATATGTATAAAATTTCAATCATTGTACGTAATACAATTTGTATTTTGCTCTGTCATAACTTTGTGACATCTACATAATTATCACTTTTAATGGCTACATCATCAAATGGAAGATCCACAATTTACCCAAAATGGCTTTTTAATGTCAGACATTTTGGTTCCTATCAAAATGTTACTATTATAAGTAATGCTACAGTGAACATCTTAATCCATACTGGGTTTTGTTCAATTATTTCCTAGGATAAATTTGAAGGAATAAGATTAGTGGGACAAAGGGCACGACCTCTCTTCCAGTTCATGGTTGCATTGCTGTAAAAAGATTACATAAGTATACAGTGTCACCAGCAGTGAACACGTGTCAATTTTACTACAACACCTTTGGCATTTAGGCAGTATAATTTTATTTTTTTTAAAGATTTTATTTATTTATTCATAGACACAGAGAGAGAGAGAGAGGCAGAGACACAGGCAGAGGGAGAAGCAGGCTCTATGCAGGGAGCCCAATGTGGGACTCGATCCCAGGTCTCCAGGATCACACCCCAGGCTGCAGGCAGCGCCAAACCGCTGCACCACCGGGGCTGCCCTAGACAGTATAATTTTAAGTAATTTATTTTGCCAATTAGCCTCTTGAAGTTTTCTTAATTTCTTTTTTTTAAAGGATTTTATTTATTTGAGAGAGAGCACACAAACAAGGGGAGGGGAAGAAAAAGAGGGAGAAGCAGACTCATTGTGAAGCAGGGAGCCCAACACAGGGCTCAATCCCAGGACCCCAGGATACGACCTGAGCCAAAGGCAGATGCTTAACTGACTGAGCCACCTGGGTGCCCCAGGTTTCTCAATTTCATTGTAATGTTAAAAGTTATTGATTACTAAGGAGGAAGAGTTTTCTATGCGTCTATTCCCTGGTACAACATTCCCAACCAGGAACAATTTTGCTTCCCAGAGGACATTTGACAAGGTCTGGAAATATTTTTCATTGTCACAACTGTGAGGTGAAGTGCTACTACTGGTATCTAGTGGGTAGATTTTAGATTCTACAGTGCACAGCATCCCCCCTCCTGAGCAAAGAATTATGTGACCCAAAATGTTGATAGTGCCAAGGTTGAGAAACCCTTAGTGTGTATCATTTTCACAATCAGAATAGAAAATTGGGCTGTTTTCATTTTGGTAGGAAAAACATTACATAAGCTTTCTGCTCCTAGATTCTGCCCACTTACCTATTGGAGCCTTGATGTTTTTCTTAAAAAGGATGTTCTTTCTATGGTATAAATATAAAATCTACATTTATTTAATTTGATGCAAATATTTTCCCCTGATGTATTATTGGCCTTTTAATTATGGATCACACCTTTAAGACCTTTTTAAAATAAAGGAACGTTTAAACTTCAGCCTCTCTCAACCTTGGACTTTCTCGTCTCTTGCTGTGTAAGCTTGAGTTATATTACTAAAGATTGTCTAGATTATTCAAACCTTCTGGTTAATAGCTTACTTTTTGGCTTACCCTTTGCAAAAGGACATGTAAGAGCAACACCATCTGCAGAGCAAAGTCCTGTTCAACAAGATGGTACAAAACAAAAGCAAATGTTGGGCAGGTAAGAGGTTTGCGTTCTTAGATGTCCTGAGAAAGACCTCAGTGTCCCCATTGGTTACATGGCAGGTTAGTCTACAGCATCTCTTAGTTTTCTTTTAATTCTGTGATCCTATAAACAAGGGAATATGACCATAATTATTGTTAGCCCCCCGCCCCAAGCTACCATGTGGACCCATAATGAGAATGTCTACAGATATTCCACAATCTGAAGGGAACTTTGTCCTTTGGAACCAATCTATGCCCCCTAGGAAGCAGGGTGCCAGACTGAATCCAAAGGAGGAAACTAAGAAAATCCCCAAGCAGCTTGGGAAAGGGCTTTTTGGTGAGACTCCCATTCTTTCAAGAGAAGGACGTTTGGGTGCTGCTGATGGCAGCTTTGTGAAGACTCCTGCTTGAATGAGCACTGTTAATTTGTGATCTGGGACCTGTAATCTCATTTGAACAGAAATTCTTCATAAATGTCAAGATTGGGGTGGAGCTGGCCTCCTTTCAAATATGCCTCGCAAACTTAACCACACTGACTCATCATCAGTGGTACAAGTACTTACGGGTGGTGGATTGCCGTGACATGTTTTTCTTTCCCAAATGAAGAGTCTAACTTTGTTGTTTGATTTTTAAAATGGTACATGTTCATTATAATAAAAAAATAGAGAAAAATACTAGGGTAAGGAAAGCTACTCTAAAATTAACCACTCAGAAAGAAGCACTATTAGCATTTTGGAGTATATCTTTCCAGATATTTCTTTATGCATGCAAACATGCCTCAAACCCACAAATTTTATATTAACAGGATTATACTCTCCATATTCTTTGTAAGTTGCTGTTTTTCCCTCAGTGTTATGTCACTGACATCTTTGGGTGATGCAGATTTACATAGTCATTTTTAGTGGCAGCATAAAATTCTAGTGTCTGAATGTATCATAATATGCTTAATCATCTATTATTAGGCATATGTCCAATTTTATAATATCGATAAAGTGTTTACTATTCGCGACGAATTGAACATCTTTGTGCATCATTTTTTCTTCAAACTCGTACAAGTGCCAAAGAGTATTCTCACATGAGCTAATATTTACTGCTATACGGCTTTCTTTAAAAAGAGTTTCAATGGCTATATTACAATATTGCATAGAGACTTTACTTTCTTACTTTCATGACTAGGCCTAATAACAGGGAAGGACCAGGTGTGCATTTTGGAGGATGTTGCTTAAGGACAAAAAAGTCAAGTCAGGAAGAGACAGAGGGAGGATATCACAGAAGATGGATGAGAGTCCAAAGGGAGAGGCAGTTCAGTGTCGTGGTTAGGGAGCTGGGCTCTATTTAAAGCCAGGCAGAGCTAGTTACAAGCTGTGTGACCTTGGGCAAGTTACTTAACCTAATACAAGAGTTATAAAACACAGTTTTTGTATAGATTAAATGAAATACTATAGGTATTTCATTATAGGTAGAGCATTTAACACACAGCGCCTGGTACATAGTCATGTATATGTATTCAATGTTTTCAAAACATATGTTTTAAATGTAATGTTTTAAACATAAATTTAAGTAATGTTTAGCATTTAAGTAATATGTTTTTAATAAAAAGAAATTCATGGCAATACAGAACCAAGACAGATGCCTCTTTTCCACAGATGGCTCACTGATTTTCATTGAATTTTTTAAGGGTGGAGCTAGTCAGAACATTCCTTGTGTTTTTGTTTTCACCTATGCCTTCTCTATGCCAAAACACCTTATGACATGGTCTCCCAGAGAGAAGAAAAAAGAACTCCAGGAGTGAAAAAGCACCACAAACAGCTTTCTCTTCCAGGCTCCCCCAGAAGACTAGAGTGTGATTCTAAGGAGGCCCCGGGGGTTGACATCTTTGTTGAGCTGTTTTTCCTCCATGACTCATTTTCCCTCTGATTGTAAATACCTTCTCACAGTAACAGCCTAAAGCTTCATTTCATGCATAATTTATACTCATGATGTTTGTTATATATGGCATTAAAATATATCCCGGAAACTGTAAAGCTTTCTCTTTTTTTAGACTAGTATGAGACTCCCTCAGGAGTCAGCTCCAGGAAAGCAACTTTCCCACCCCTAGGTAAGGGAGGACCCAAGTTCCAGTTTTCAGATTTGGCCTTGTTACTCCACCTTGCTTCCAGTTCCACCCTTGAGGCCAGATCTGACTTGTCAAAGGCATAGCTCTGGGGTTATATTACCATCTGCCCACCACCTCTTCTACTTTTAGCCTTTTCATGAACAAAGCTTCTCAACTGATCTTAAATCTCTTTCCCACTGACCTAGGACATTGACTTGAAATCCTCTGAGCCACTGCCATCAACTTGCGCCATACAAGTGACGCTGATTTGCCATCCCTTATAGTAGCTTATCTAGTACTATAGACTTTAGGGAAACTCTTTACAAATCCCAACTGACATTTGATTCTCCCAAAGGACTGAGATATTTATGCGGGATGTTCAAGAGATCAAATGTCACAGAGGAAGACTATTCAATGTTTGAAATCAAAATTAGAAATCATCCTAATGCATATGTTGTAGTGATTGGTGTTGAGAATGTAAATATCTGCATTATAAAAATAAAAGCACATGATAAAAACATCCAAACTATATAAGAAAGGAAAGAATGCAAAGCATCTCTCTTCTGCTTTAGACCTTTCATCCTACTTTTCAGAAATAAATATTAACCTTGGGGGAAAACCTATTTGAAAAATTCTAAATTCATACACATATGCACATACATGCTTTTCGTTTAAAACATACTTGAGAGCAAACTGTACCATATTCACATCTTTTTCACTTAAGAGTATAGAAGTTTGATAATCTTTTCAGATTAACAAAATTCAGATGTAATTTATAACAACTCCATACTATTCCACTGAATGAACAAAGTATAGTTTATTTAATTAGTTCCTCATCCGTGGATATTTAGCTTGTTTCCAGTCTTTACTATAAAAAACAATGCAGCAATGATTATCTTCACATGTATATAGTTATATAATCAGTGGGTACATTTGTAAATAGACTTCTAGATGTAAACTTGCCAAGTTACAGGGCATGTGCACTTATAATTTTGATAGACATGGTTAAATTGCCCTCTAATGGAGTTGTACCAACACACTCCTACTAGTAAGTGTGTGGGGGTGCCTGCTTCTCCATTGTCTTGGCAACATTATGTATTAGCAACATTTTTTGTCTTTGCTAGTCTGGCAGGGAATCTCACTGTTCCTTTAATTGTCATTTCCCTAAGTGAGGCCTACAATCTTTTCCATATTTATTTGCTATTTATGTCTCTCTTTCTGTAAATTGCCCATTCATAATCATTGCTTATTTTTCTTTTGGGTTATTCATTTTCTTATTCATAAGAGGTCTCATATATGAAGTAAATATGCCCTTTTTTGGTCATATGTGTTACAGATATTTTCCCCAATCTGTCATTTGCTTTGATTTTGCATATAGTATTTTGAGCTATATAGAAATTTTCACTTTTTATGTATAAAGGTAATATATATCAGTTTTTTTCCTTTATGGTTTCAGGGTTTTATACTTTGTCTCAGAAAGCCTTCATTATAAAATAATCTTTCAATGCTCTTTTTCCCCCAAAATTTCTTTATGGTTCTTTTTTAACATTTAATCTATATACATGTTGTATGAGAAATGACTACTCTAGTTTCTTCCTCCCCAAATGGCTAACCAGTTGTCCCAATTCTATGTATTGAATAATTCAGGTTTTCTTCATTGGTTTAAAATGCCATTATCATCATTTTGCATTTGTTGTGTCTTGTTCTTAGGAACTGACATATGTACTTGGGTCTTAAATTTCAGTTTGCTTTGGGGTCTCTTTCTGTATTCTGTTCTGACCAATTCTCTGTCTTTTCCACATTGTTTTGACTTCTATATTTATAATTCACTTTAATATCTTGTTCAGCTAATCTTTAATTACCCTCCTCTAAAATTTTCCTGGACATTGTCATACGGTGGTGAGTGTTTTTTTAAAGATTTATTTATTTGACAGAGAGACAGAGGGAGAGAGAAGGCACAAGTAGGAGGAGTGGCAGAGGGAGGAGAAGCAGACTTCCTGCTGAGCAGGGAGCCCAATGCAGAGTTTGGTCCTAGGACCCTCAAATCATGACCTGAGCCAAGGCAGACATTTAACTGACTGAGCCACCCAGGCGCCCCAGTTGTTTTTCACTAAGAACTTAGAATAGCTAATCTAAGTCTCCTCTAACTGCTAGAAAGTCATATTGGGTTTTTTGGGGGATCACATTAAGTTAAATTAAATTTATAGATTTTGGAAAATTGCTATTTTTATATAGGTATATCTTTCCACTTATTTGAGCGTTTTTGAAGTCATTTAGAATAATTTTAAAGTTTTTAAAAATTAAGCCCTACATATTTTTGTTAATTGTATTACTTCTTTCCTTTTGCCAGTGTTGGTATTATAAATGGAATCTTTCCTCCCATTAAATTTTCTAATTGGTTATGGTTTATATATATAGGAATGTTATTATTTTCTCTGTTAACTTTGAAAGCTGACAGGATTCCCTTATTATTTTTAATAGTTTTTCAGCTGGTTATCTTGGATCCACTTATTAGCTCCTGATGTCTTTTGGAGATGATGAACTGGTCCAGATGTTAATGAACTAGAGTTTAAATAAAAACTTAAAAATATAAAATTTTAATTAAAAAAACCTATGTGCCTTTCTCCTTTTTAATCAATGCATTTACTATGCCTCACGGATTTTATGGTTGTCTGCGGGAGGAAAGGAAATAAGTGTAGTAGGGGCTTGTGTGAAACATCCAACAAAGGAGAATTAAAGCAAAATGTGGACTCTGTTGATATCGTGATTATGAAAAGAAGCACTTGATCCAATTTGTGCGAGCAGTAGTCAATGCCAAGGATGTTACAAAATTGGCATAAGATTAAACAATTGTGGAAGGAGGCTCCTACCCTACTCTGCGTTTTAAAAGCAATCAGTGTACAGTGTTTTATTATAAACCGTTTATAGGATAGATACTGCAAATGTTAAATAGTAAGTATCCCACACTCTCACTGGAGAAATGAAGTTATGCTTTTGGTATTTTGAGAGAGATGATAATGACAAAGCTGAAACCAAGAAAACATTACCCCAGCCTATGAAGCTAGCACAGTAATACAAACATGGTCCTTATTTAATATAGTACTCTCAGTAGCTGGTCTTTAGAATATTGGTAGATGGGTCCTATGGCTATGTCCAAGGGCCAGAGAATAGTTCCAGGACCTCATCATGTGGAGCCAAGTATGGAATCAAGGGTAAACCAAACTCTCAACCCTCAGAATGCTAGTGTTAAACCAGAAGATTTTCTACCTAAATCACGAACATAATTATGAGGATAATGGATGGAAAAGATGGGTGATTATGTCTGAGAGGAAATGAACATTTCAGACCACAGCCAAACACTCTGTTTGATGGTGGCAGATTTATATGTTGCTGCCAAAAGCTTTTACCCAAAGTCAAGAAACAAGTTGAACTGGCTGCAACCCTCAGGCTAGCTGGTAAACCAATGTGACCTACTCACCAGGCAAAAAGTGAAGATAAATGCTGTGGTGCTCAAAATAAAAGAATGGGGAAGAGTTTGTGTCCAGAGGTGAGGAAGATGGGAATATTCTAGAGGCTGAGGCTGGAGGTGTGGGTGTGAGGATAGTGACTGCCTCACTGGGGGCTCCATGTACTCCAAGCTCTAGAGATAATGTCAATCTAGTCATGGCTAGTATAATCAAGATGGGCCAACTCTCTGGATCTAGCTCTTGTTTTACAGAGAAAAAGAGAAACCTGAGTCCATTGAAAACCTCACCACAGCAAAGAAACATATATGTCCCCCACCTTGATATGTCCCCCTGGGCTTGAATGAATACTAGTGGGTTGAATTTACAGGGAAACAGTGGTGCAGCTCAAAATAGGGATGAGTCCTCTGCTCATGTCAGGAGGAAAGGAGCTCTCTGTCGTTAGTAGTGAGCAGGCATCCGTTGGGGACCATTTCAGTGGAGAGGCAGGGGTATGTGAGAGGAGAGTGTGTAGACGAATCTCAAGCATCAAAAATGTGTCTGAACTTTCCAGCTGTTAAGAAATCTCTCGGCCCTGAGATTCTATGATATATATATATGATCAATTATATATATATATTATTGATAGATTTTAGTTGTGATTTTTTTTAAGTTTTGTTTATTTTGAAAGAGAGAGCGCGTATGCACAAACACAAACAGAGGGAAGGACAGAGGGAGAGGGAGAAGGAGAGAAGCAGACACCCCACTGAGCTCAGAGCCCTTTGAGGGGCTTGATCTCACAACCCCGTGATCATGACCTGAGCTGAAATCAAGAGTCCGACACTTAACCAACTGAGCCACCCAAGGGCCCCAGTTGTGATTATTTATCTTGTTTCTATAATAACAACTATTATTAAAATTACTCCTATTATATTTGATTTTTTGAGTGTTATATGGTAGGCACTGTGTTGGAGCTTTTTATATGCAATATCTCTATGAGGTAGTTACTATCATTTCCCATCCTATAGATAGGGAAACTGAGTCTAAGGGAGGTTACCAATGTCTCTAAGATCTGTCACACAGATGAAAATGGAGGAGCTAGGATCAAACCCTGTCCTTCTGACTGCAGAGCCGCTGAGCTATGCTTAATTTTTACTTTTTTTAAAAATATTACAAACTTATAAAGTTTATAGTAGTTTTACAGTCTCAAGACATTGTCTACTTAGACAAAAAAGGTTTTATCCTTTCCAATTTTTGTTTGCTCTAAAGAATATTTAATTAGAATGAGACTCTATAGAGACAAGTGAGTGATCATTTTAAAGCTTCAAATAGTAAACTGGAGTGTGTTAAGACTCTAAGCCAAAATGAAATCACAGAGGACATATAAGTAGCAGGGTCATTGACAACATTTAGGCAGCTGATCATAATTATCAAAGAGAAGAAAGAATTTGGTGTTCATTCATTCCTTTTTTTCAATCTGACAAATATTTATGAATGTACAATGAGGTTGGAATGCAATGGAAGGTGTGCTGAATATATTTCTAATAAAACACAAGCATCTAGTCAGAGATGTTGGCGCAGATCTTTCTCTGCTTCCTTACAAAGCTAAAAGAAGCATCTTTCCCCCCCTAAAATTACATCTTACTCTTTTTTTTTTTTTAAGATTTTATTTATTTATTTATTTGAGAGAGAAAGAGCACTCGTGAGGGTTGGGGAGGGCGGAAGGAGAGGGGAAGCAGTCTCCCCACTGAGCAGGCTCCCTACATTCCCGCCCCCAAAATCTTATTCTTTTTTGATGAAATTGAAAAGACTATTCTAGGGGCTCCTGGGTGGCTCAGTCGGTCAAGCATCTACCTTTGGCTCAGCTTAGGTCATGATCTCAGGTCCTGGGATCAAGGCCCGAATCATCAGCAGGAGAGGGGAGAGGGAGATGGTATGCTTCTCCCTCTCCCCCCGCCCACCCCCCCGAACACACATAAGTGCGCGCTCTCTCTCTCTCTCAAATAAATTTTTAAAAAATTAAGACAACTATTCTAATGGGCTGGCTGCCATGGTAATCTTTCAAATAAACACAAACATACTAATTTTGGGTACCAATTGCCCTTTTGACCATTAAGGTGAATTACTAGGATGCTAGAGGTTTGAGAATGGTTCAGGAGGATGGACAGGAAGGGGAGAGTGGCTAGGGGGAAGAGAGAGGGTATAAGAGGAAGGAGCCAGAGAATTAAGTCAATTGATCAAGGACCAAAGGAAGAGGCAGAATGAAGAGAGCTAAGGTGGTAAGGTATGGGAGACCAGGACGATGCACGCTCAGTGAAGCACGTGGCCAGAATTCATAAATGCTGACCAGGGCCTTGGTCCTCCAGTGGACTGACAGTTCAGCATTACCCAAGACTCCTGCTCAAGCCAGCAGTCAAGGCCTCCTCTAAAAAGTTTGAGACTGGAGGCAACTCAACCAAAATAGGGACCATCCAGATGCGTGCCCTTGAAGCTGCATCTTTCATAGATCCCTTGGGATATGATGAAAGAGATTTCTAAATAAAACCTTAATGATGTTCAGGAGAGAGGAGTAAGGGACAGCACCCCATGGACCTACTCATCCCAAATACAGGGACCAGGGTGGCTGCCAACCAGCCTCCTAGGGGATGGGACCACATGTGTTCCTAACACTGGGATCATGGGCTCCCCCAAAGTGCCTACCACCTTCTAAGTTCCTCCAAAGACAGTCCTGCCTCCTGCTCTCTAGGTTCAACTCTAGGGATAGAGTTCTCTCTGGCTACTCCATCTCTGAGCAAGTGGTTCTGCTTCCACCCAACCTTCTTCTGGGCTTTGCATGATCAACTCATTTACACCTTGTGCCCTCTTGGGGATCAGGAAGAAAGGCTCTTTTTCAGTCCCCCAGCTCTTTCCTTGCTACTAAATCTTCTCAATACACCCAAAGGAGAATCTCTCCTCTGCACTGCACCCTGTAGCCTTCTTCCCCCCACTTAACAGCCCCCCCTCAACACACACATTCGTAGGCAGGCAGCCTCAAAGCTATGGTCCAAGCATCCCTGGGTGGTAGGGAGCCTATAGCTCAAGAGGTTGAAAAAATGTCTGAACACTCACCAAGTGCAGGGTGTCAGCTTTCTGCGTCTGCCTCTGTCGGCTCTTCTGGGCAGCAATGCGGTTTTTCTCCCTTCTCTGAACTTTTCTCACATCATCAGAGGAGTCCTGGGAAGCAGAAATGATGGGAATTAGGTGAGTGTGTTCTCTCTTTTGGATTAAAGCAGGTTCTCATGCTGTTTGGTATCCGTCTGTGCATCCTTCCGTTTCTTCATCTTTTCATTTGCCCCTTCACCCCCTGCTTACCAAAATGCTGAGCCTGCAAGAGAACTCTTCCCCACACTCTGTTACGCTCCCTTAGGTCCCTATAGCTGTTTTGGCCAAAAGCTACAGGAAGAGGAAAAAGACCCTGGGGCCTCGATAGGGCTGTATTTGGAAAAAAATGGTCAAGGCGATGAAGTGTGTTCATCACCTCTCCTCTTTAGGGCTGCTCCACCCTTACTCTCTTTTTTTTTGGACTAGCATTTTCTTGCCTTTTTTTTTTCTCCCCAAAACTTTGCCGAGGACCTACAATATGCCAACTTCTGCGCAAGTGCTTTTTCAGAGTTGCTCTGGTTTAATTCCTCAATTCTGTGAAGTTGATATTATTGTTTCTATCTTATACGTGAGGAGACTGAGTGAGGCTCAAAGGGCTTGCCGAGGAGCCTAGGTAATCCGGGGCCTTGTGTCTTCTGATGCTAAGTCTGATGCCTTTCCAAGCCACTCCCTGCCTCTCACTGGTTTGTAGCCACATGTCTTTCACCACATACCTGGGCTGAGGTCCCCATCCCAGATCTTTTCTCCCGCATCCTTTTCTCCTTACATTCCCTTCATTATGCTCAGTGATGTTGACCTTCCCTATGGTCCTGAGTACAATGCCTAATAGAAACCAGTAGCCAAGAACAGCTTTAATGGTGGAGATTACCTGGCTGTGGCAGGTACTGAATGGGTGCTTAGCACAGGAGGACTTCCGGGTGTCCTCTAAGTATATCCCACAGACGGACATGCCCTCTGCTTGGGCAGAGAGGTTAGCTCCAGCATTCCCCTAGATACTGCAGGATAAGTATAGGAGTTTGAGTAAGACCCTTCTGCAGCTCCTGCCCTGTTCCCTCTCACACCCACACAGGAGACAGGGACACTGTTTCTCGGGCAAGACTCTGTGCTCACCAAGCATAAGTCTCAGCAGCATGCCCAGCACTTCCAGGCCATTGCAGCAGGAGGGCATGGTGTTAGATGGAAAGGAAGTGCTTTGCTCTAAGCGGCATGGGGAACCAGGTTACCATGGAAGCCATGAGTAATTTCCTTCCTAAGAAGAGTACAGACTTCCAGACAGCCAGACCCATCGTGATACCATCTGGAGCAGAGGCCTGGACTGGTTGCCCTCTAGAGGTCTCCACTATAACTCCTTCCAACCTGCTGCTCCTCTGTGCAACATTTATGACAGATGCTGTATTAGACGTTTATATACTCTTATTTCAGCTGCAGCATCTTGGAAGCCCTCCTGGATAACTGTGCTAAGGAAAGAATGTGGCTTTTAAACCACAGAGTTGGAGAAGAAGTTTTAATCCTTTGAGGTATTGGGTGAGAATGAAGAAGCCTTTCTCTGGAGAGGAATGCCAAGAAACGCGGAGAAGACAAAGCTCCAGAAGCTTTGGGGGAAGGCAGGGTGCCCTATTTCTTGGCAAGCCTCAAGCTGGAAACTTTGGACTTGGAAGTCACAATCTAGATTCCAAACACTCCCAGACTCTCTACCTCCATCACTGTGGTTTCCCCCCGAGCCGAGCCGAGTTTCTAGTGTCTCCAGGAAGCTCCAATGCCCTCTCCTGATTCTTCCCTCCGGTCCAGAAGCCACGGGCGGAAGAGGCTTGGTGGCAGCTCCGGCATCCGTCTCTGCTGGCTGTGCTAGCAGCAGGGGCAGTGCCCCAGTAGATAAGAGAGATTCTTCTAGGCTTGCCTGGCTTCCTCCTCTAACTTGCTTTTTTTTTTTTTTCTCCTTTCCTTTTCCCTGACGCTTCCCTCTCTTGCCCTGATGGCCGCCTCCCCCGAAAGCACAGGCCGGCCCAGCCCTGTGATGCTGTGCCTCTCCCGTTCCTACTGCCTCGGAGCAAGGTGGACCTCCTCCTTTGAGAGACCAGGGCTCTTTGGTGCACATTCTCCTCCTGGCTTCCTAGAAAGCTCGGTGGGGTGGGGACCCAGGGGAGGCAGGCAGCGGGAGCAGAGAGGTAAAGGGTCCTGGGTAGAACAGGTGCAGGGCCAGGGTCCCCGGCCGCTTCACTGCAAGGACCAGGTCGCCAGCGTGACAGGCTGCTCCTGCCACCAGCCACTTCCCCGCTCGTTGGCCCCCTGGACAGGCCGAGGGAGCCTGGCCCTCCGACGCCCCCCGTCCCTCCCCAGAGAGGGAGAAGGTGGGCTGCAGGGGAAGGGGCTCTACCTGTTTGCCAGGGGGAGGAGAGCGGCTGAAGCTGGAGTCGCTGCTGTCGGAGCTGTGAGGCATGGCTGCAGTCTTCCGGGCTCCCCGCACCGCCCCAGGCGCCCCGGGGCTCTGGTCACCAGCGGGCGTCCCTGGCTGCCGGCTCCCAGGCCAGCGGCCCAGCCCCCTGCGCAGGTGGCTCCTGTGCCCGCGCCGCCTCTGGCCCCTGCGTCCTCCTCACTCTGGGGTGCAGAGGCACTGCTCCCCACAGGGACATGTCGCTCGCTTTGGGGCTCGTGCGCGCGCTCTCTCTCTTGTGGTTTCTGGTAACTCACACTGGAAGTCACATGGGCGGAAACTTAAACAAGTTAGAAGTTAATTTGAGAGAAAATACATATCTGGGAAAAGACCCGCAGAATTATATGAAAGGAAGAAAAAAAACATACACAAAACCCCAGATACCTTCCGACTGTTTGAAAGGCAGCACAGCTCTCTTCAATTGATGAAGATAAAAGAGAAAAACAGCCCGAGCAGGGAAAAACCCCAGCCCGAATTAGCAAGGCCGGCTCCTGTCAACACGGCAGGAGGGCAGAGGGAAAGAGTTTCCATTATCAGCCGACTTGATTTTTAAACCAAAATAAAGCAATGAGATTGGGATTTCTTTCTGGTTTTTTTTTTTTGTGTGTGTGTGTGTGTGTGTGTTTTGTTTTTTTTACCCCAAAGCAGCCGCCCAACCTGCCCCGTAGTGGGCCTGGTCCTTGCCCGACTCCCCAGCAGAAGAGGCCCGGAGAGACCTGAAGGCCGGCGACAGGCTCTGCGGTGCATGTGCCCAACATCTGCCCGTCACCTCGGCCCCTCAGCAGCGTGCTGTCTTTAGGGAAGGGCTGCTTCTCTCGTCCAGGGTCTTGCAGGAGCTCAGGATGGGCTTCGAATCTTCATGATTCAAGTGCGTCACCGGGTCAAAGCCCAGGATGGAGGAACCGTAAGAAATAGTGAAATGAGCACTGTACTGGGGACTTGCATTCTGACTTTACCAGAACGCCGGTGGCCTTGGGTAGCTCACCTGAGCTCTACGCCCCTCTACCTCCACCTGTAAATGGAGAGCAATAAAATCCTCCCTGCCTACTTCTTGGGCTGTTTCCAGAAGCAAATGGGTAAGCGTGGATTAGAACGCCCCTGGTAGGCGGTAAAATATGCTCTGAAGACAGGTGTTACTTGTGCTATTAGCCTTGCCATGAGCACATTTGTGGAGTTGTCAGTAAGCAATCCAACACTCAGGGGGGCATTTTGGCTTTAAAAAAAAAAAAAAGCCCTTGCTTTATTCCCAGTATGGCTCAAAGCCAAATGCTTGCCTTGCTTAGTCTTAGGAAAGCTAGGAAGCATGGCCCCTAAAGGATTTTGTAGCCACTGGTGGGAATTTCTGTCTGAAGGCAATATTGTCCCATAGGATATATTGAGCAAAACAAAATTCCTTTCCTCCTGGAAGTTATATTTGAGCGGAAGAGGCAGACAATAAACAAAGTGATATTCCATTGTATATATCCCATAAGTTTTCTTGTATTGTAGTTTTTGTTCATCTCTAAGTATTTTTAAATATCTCTTGTCATTTCTTCTTTGTAATATTCCTTCTAATTTCTCCTTTAATCCATTGATCGTTTAAGAGTTTGTTGTTTAATTCCTACAGATCTGTGAACTTTCTACCTTTATTTCCTTTTAATGGGTTTGGTCTCTAACCTCATCCCATTTTGGCAGAAGATATTTTGTATAATATATATCTTTCTAAAAATATTAATTCTTAATCGTGGCCTAACATATCCTGTAAAAATGTCCCCTGTGCATTTGAGAAGAATGTGTGTGCTGTTGTTCTAGGGTAGAATATTCTGTATATATTTGATCTAGTTGGTTTGTTCTGTTAATTAAGCCCACATTTTTTTCTTATCCTCTGATTGTTCTATTCATTATTGAGAATGAAGTATTGAAATTAAAAAAAAAAAAGACAGTAAACAAAGAATTTAATATATAATTCATCAGCTGGTGACAAGTGCCGTGGAGAAAAATAAAGCAGAGGGGGCCGGGGTAGGGAATTCTGGGGGTCAGTGTGTTGCTATTTCTACAGGGTGGTCAGGAAGATCTTACTGAAAGGAGGGCATCTGAATAGTGACTCGAAGGAAGGATGCTGGGAAGGGAACATTCCAGCAAGGACCTGAGGGGTAAGTGTTTGGTGTGTTAGCAGTGAGACAGTGAGGGGCAGAAGATGAAGTCGGCAGGGTCAGGGCCAGGTCGTGGAGGGCCTTGGAAGCCATGATAAAGATTTTGGCTTTCATTCTGAAAGACACTGAGAGCCTCAGAAATACCCCTTCCCACTTCCACTCTGTGGTTCTCTACCCCAGCCATTATTTGTGTCCTTCATAGCACTTAGCAAATTTTGTGATCATTTTACTAGTTAGGTTTTTTTTTTCCTGTTTCGCTCTTTAGAATCCTTTTATGAATTTAATTCAACATATGTTTATTGAGCACCTACCTTGTACCAGGCAATGTTTTGAGTACAGGAGATACAGTTAGTCCTTTGACTTTTTCCCTGAACAAGATGGTGAATCTGTTTGCTTTTGCTGCCTAGCAAACCACAAAAGAAATTCAATGGCATAAAACAACTATTTATTTAGCTTTTGGGTCATCTGGAAGGTTCTTCTGGTAAAGGCTGAGCATGGCTGGGCTCTGTCTGTGTCCTCAGACAGCTGGAAGGTTGGCTGATAATTAGATAGTCTTAGCTGGGTCAGCTCTGCTCCATGTGATCTCTCATCCCTCCAACAGGCTTGTTTATCTAGCAGGTGCAGGATTCCAAAGGTAAGCACAGAGGTGTTCAAACCTTCTGAGGCCTGGGCTTGGAATTGTTCCTTCTGCCACACTCTGCTAGACAAAGAACGTCCCAAGGCCAGCCCAGACTCAGGGGGTTGAGAAATAGACTTCACCTCTCAATAAGAGATTTAAAGACTTGGGCAGCCCAGGTGGCTCAGCGGTTTAGCACCTGCCTTTGGCCCAGGGCATGATCCTGGAGCCCCGGGATCGAGTCCCACGTCGGGCTCCCTGCATGGAGCCTGCTTCTCCCACTGCCTGTGTCTCTGCCTCTCTCTCTGCGTCTCTCATGAATAAATAAATAAAATCTTTAAAAAAAAAAGGAGAGAGAGAGATTTAAAGACTTGTGGCCATTCCTGCAATCTCCCGCAGGTTTTAGAGCAGAGGAGTGATGAGCTCTAACTTGGGTTTTAACAAGATTTTCTGGATGCAGTTGAGCAGTTGAGCTTTTACTGTAGAGGAACAAAGTGGAAGTAGAGAGACTAGTCAGGATTACGGAATTGGGTTTTATTATTATTGTAATAATCCAAGTAAAAGATGTTGGTGGCATAGGCCAGTGAAAAAGACAGTTTTCTGTCTTTTTGAAATTGTTTTTTTATCATGTGAAAACCAATAACTGTGTCTCTCTTGTTAACAATTGCATGCCCAGCGCCTAGTAGGTGCCTAATAAATAGTTGTCAAGTGAATACATGTATAAATAAATTCCCACAGAACTTGGCTCATACTTAGGGCACTTATCATGACCTGCATTATCCTCTATCTTTTCTCACCCTTAGTGTATAGAAAGCTCTATAAGGATAAAAACTATCATATTTATGTTTTCTTCAATTTAATTTAACATTTATTAATACCTATCATGTGGCCGAAATCATACACAGTAATAAGACAGAGCCTCTGTCCTCATAGGAAGAAAGGGAAGTAGTCAAGTAACCAAATAGGTTATTATCAGTGTTATAATGTTCAGATGAAGTTCTTTGCTCTTTGAACATTCTATCATTGGCTGAATGATTGTTGGCTGAATGATTGCTTGATTCTGTGGTTCCGAATCAATATACTGATTTAATACTTAACAGAGACTAAAGAAGAGAAACGTAAAAAATTATCTCTTACATGGAAAGGTGGTTTCTTTCAAGAGTACTGATTATGAATGGTTTTTACATATTTAAGATTAAAGAAAAAACACTTGCATATCTACCATTAAGCATAAGAAATAAACTATGAATAGAGCTGAAGGCCCCTGTATATCCCTACCTAACCTCATTTCCTCCCCACCCACATAACTATTTTCCAGAACATGGTCTTAATAGTGCCACACATGTCTCTATACTTGAACCATATCTATACATATACCCAAAGCAACGCATAGTGTTGACATGCATGGTTTCAAGTTTTTTACATTGTCAATATTTTTACATTTAATTTTTAGTTTTTATCTGTATCTGTACCTGAAAGGTCATGGCAAGGCTTGGGATATTGACATCCTCCTGAGGTTTTTCCAGAGAACTCCACAAAGCCAAGTAACAGTTGTACTACAGCCAGCAGCAACTCACTAAACCTCAGCCCAAAACCTTAATGCTATGGTAGCATTTACTAGACACTTAAATCCCTTATGCTGACAAGAACACGTATCAGGCTAGTTGTTGGCTCATGTTTGGCCCTGTACAATTTAGAAAACAGTGCCACCTCTTGGTAGGCAATCTGAGGCCAAAGGGCAGGGACTGATGAGCCCCTATCTGACTTCTAAGGTTGAGGCTCTTGAACAGTCAACAGTTTGTACAACTGTGCCCAGCATCCTTGCTATAGATCATTTACTATATGCCAGACAATACATTGATTCATTCCATTCTCAAAATAGTCCTGGGAGGAAATATTATGGCTGTGAAATCCTGAGGTACAGAGAAGTTAAGTAAATTTTTCAAGGTCATACATGGCAGCTAACTTTCCCCAGAACAATCAATCTGAGAGAGAGAAGGAGGAGGAGGAGGATGTGGCAATATCTTTTATGACCTGATCCCCCAACACTTCTGCTTTATTATATTTGGTAGAAGTGAGACTCTAAGTTCAGGCCACACTTGAGGGGAGGCAAAGGAGGCTCCATCTCTCAAAGGGGGGAATATTCAAGAACTTGTGGACACAACACTTTTCCATACTGATTTCTTTCTTTTTTTTTTTTTTTTAAGATTTTATTTATTCATGAGGGGGGGGGGCAGAGAAACGGCACAGGGAGAAGCAGACTCCATGCAGGGAGCCCAACGTGGGACTCGATCCCAAGTCTTCAGGATCATGCCCTGGGCTGAAGGCGGCACTAAACTGCTGAGCCATGTGGGCTGCTCTCCAAACTGATTTCTGAGGGGATATTTAGCTGGATGCAAGCAATCTGCTGTGAGACCAGGAAGGAATCAAGGGGCAGCATTTTGCTCCTAGCTCTGTACCCAATCACTTTGTGACCTTAGGAAGGTCCCTTTCCCTCTCCCCAGGTGCTCACTTGGTGGCAAGGAATGCAAGAGAGGAGGAAATTCTAGTTTACTCTGTGAATCTAAGTTTGGCAAAGGAAAAAAGCCCCACCACAGTAGCTCATGACTGTCTTTTCTCAGGTTGAGAGTAGCGGACTCTGTGGCCCGATTGACCTACAAGCCCAACTCTCCCCCTATCAGCTGGTGACCTTGAGGCTAAGTTACTCAACCCGTCTGTACCTTGACTTCCACATCTATAACACTGGAGAATATAACATTACCCGTCTCATAGGGTCGTTACAAGGATGAAATAAATCCACATTTGTGAAGTTCTCAGGACAGTACCATAATAGGAGTCTTTGTTAAAAGAACAAACTTGTATTGCCCTCACTGAATATGGCAAGCAGAGAGCCTTGGAGCAAGCTTGTGAGTAGATTGAGATGGTTTAAAATCAAGGATGAAAAAAAATTTTAAAAATAAAAATAAAAATAAAATCAAGGATGACACATGTGACAACCTGTACCACGTGGGCATCCAGCAGTCAGAACAGATCTGGGCCACCGCTGTATTGAGCAAATAAACTTTGAGGAGCTGGATCATGGGAGGCGAGAAAGGGGTGGTCCTGAAGGAAGAGAAAGGAGAAGGAGAGGGGAGGAGGGACTCTAAGAATTCAAGACAGCATCTGTTTGCCAGTCTGTATTTCAGCATTTTAGTAACTGGTGCCATAACACCGGTGCCTATCAGACCAGCCTTGTTTCAGGTGAACAGGATGTGTTGGAGGTAAATGCGCTCCTCAAGGTAATTGAAAATAGATGGTGTTGAATGCACATACTTGCTATCTTCCCACCAGTTCAATTCTCCTATTCCTTAGCTGTTCCTAGGGCCAGGACAGATATGTACAGTTGGTCCTTGAACAGCATGGGTTTGAACTGCATGGGTCCCCCTATATGCAGATTTGGGGGAGGGGATACAGTATAGTGCTATAAATGTATTTTCTCTTCCTTATGACCTTTCACACAACATTTCTCCGGTTTCTTTTTTCTTTTTTCTTTTTTAAGATTTTATTTATTTATTCATGAGAGACACAGAGAGAGAGGCAGAGACACAGGCAGAGGGAGAAGCAGTCTCCATGGAGGAAGCCCAATGTGGGACTCGATCCCGGGACTCCAGGATCACACCTTGGGCTGAAGGCAGGTAGGTGCCAAACTACTGAGCCACCCAGGGATCCCCCGGCTTATTTTTTCATAAGAATGCAGTGTATAATATCTGTAATGTACAAAATAGGTGTGAACAGACTGTTTATGGGTAAGGGTGCTGGTCAACAGCAGGCTGTTAGTAGTGAAGTTTTAGGGGAGCAAGAAATTATATGTGGATTTTCAATCGGGCAGGGGGGTCAGCACCCCTAACCCCAAAGTTATTCAAGGGTCAACTCAACTCAACTTCTGTCTAATCCCTCCTGACTCAGCTCGTTTCCAAGCCTTTGGGATCTAACTGACCTATGTTTAACAAGAGCAAAGACGCTGTGACCAAGTCGTGAAGGCAAAGAGCTAAAACAGAGCAGAAACCTCCCGTGTGTTTGTGGTGTGCCTCCCCCTGTAAGGTGGGAGGCTGCCTATAGAATAGGTGCTTTTCCTTCAAGAGAGCCATTTCAGAAGTCAGGCTTCCCTCCCTGGAAGGAGGTGCAAAAATCTCCCAAGGCCAAAAAGAAGGAAGGAAATACTCTCTTGGGACACACGGTCAGATAATCCCATCTAATTGATCTGAGCCGGGGTATTTTTCTAAAGCTCCCTGAGGTGGTTCTAGTAGGCAGCCTTCTCAGTAAGGGAAATCTTTTTTTTTTTTTTTTTTTGTAAAGATTTAATTATTCATGAAAGACAGAGAGAGAGAGAGAGAGAGAGAGAGAGAGGCAGAGGCATAGTTGGGACATGATCCCCGGACCCCAGGATCACGTCCTGAGCTGAAGGCACTCAACCACTGAGCCACCCAGGCATCCCTGACTAGGGGAAATCTTGAAGCCCATTTCTCCAGGATGGCCCATTTGTAGCCTCCAGGTCCAGGTAGGCTTCCAGGCCCAGAAGGAAGAGATGCCACCCCGCCTGGCTCTCTGGTCTCTCTTGTCACTCTCTCAGCTGCCCCGGGGGCACACAGACACCAACCAGATTCCAGCGACCTCAAGTTAACTGGTTTCTAATCTGTCCTCATCACCTGCTTTGAGCCAGTACGAGGCCCATTTAAGTTCACCCTTTGGTCAAGTCCACCAAAGCATGCTGCCCAAGACCCAGGGCCTGAGGGGCACTGAGGGTCAGGAAGTGTCGGCAGCCCTCCCCTGTCCTGGTAGGTGCTCAGTGTAGTCAGCCACGAGGCCACCCTCTGAACCCTGGGTCCCTGTGCTTTTTCCACTGAGAGGCAGTTCGCTTTCAAGGGTGTTTTGCCTTGTGTTCCCTAAGAGCCCACTCTTGAGTTAGAAAAGACTAGACTTTCCCCAGGGGCCCCACACTGAGGTGGCGGCTGGCAGCTGGGGGAGGAGTGGGCGGCCTTTCCCGCCAGCTGCTGCCCACCCCCCCTCAGGCTGCTCCCCCCGCGGTCACAATTCCCAGGTTATGGCAGCCCAGGGTAGAACAGGAACTCATGAATACGAAACCCACTCTTCCCACCCCCAGTTCCCTCTGAGTGCCATTTTGAGGGCCAATTGATAGATGTGTCACCTGTGAAATCTGAAGGGTCAACTGCCACTTTTATTTATTTGACTTAAATAATAAAAATCCCCTAGCTGTCTTAATTTTTTTTTCACCGTACAGTACGTCTTCACCGCTTACAAGAGGGCTAAAGGGGATTTTTCTTGAAGTTTCCCAAACATGTAGGGAAAACATTTACCTGAGGGCAGAGCTCTCCAGCAGAGGGCCCGGAGGGGGTGGCCAGGTGAAGACAGGGGAATTCCCCAAGGGGCATGGCCTATAGTCCAAACCTCTCTGGCTTCCAGCCCAAATGAGAACTTGTAGAAGCTTCTTAGAAGGGCATGACAGCCCTGCTCCCAGTGGGCCTCCAAGGGTTTGAAGCAGAGTTTCTCAACCGTGGCACTTTGACATTTTACATAGATGATTCCTGGTTGTGGGGGCTGAACTGGGTATTGTGGGATGCTCTGGTGCATCTCTGGTCTCTACCCACTAGATGCCAGTAACCCCCTCCCCACACTTGTGAAAATCAAAAAAGTTTCCAGACCTGGCCAGATGCCCTTTGGGGAAGGGACCAACATGACCACCGATGAGAACCACTGAATTAAAAGAACAAGCAGCCAGGGGCACCGGGGTGGCTCAGTGGTTGAGCCCCTGCCTCCAGCACAAGGAGTGATCCCAAGGTGCCAGGATCAAGTCCCACATGGGGCTCTCCACAGGGAACCTACTTCTCTCTCTGCCTCTCTCTCTGCCTCTCTCTCTCTCTCCGTCTCTCAGGAATAAATAAGTAAAATCTTTTTTTAAAAAAAAGAACAAGCACCCAAAAGCCACGTTTTTCAGTCAATCTGGACCTGATAGCTTCCTCACAAATGCCCTCAACGCCTCTGTGTGTGTGGCCATGCTGACAGCAGAGCCACTGGCAGCTCCCAGAGTGGGCATCAGCGTGGTTGTTTCTGGTACCTTCCTCTCTTCCTGCTTCCTTCAGATAGGAGGGAGCAAGGCCTCTCAAAGGTCGTCAAAGGCCACTCCTGTTTCTAGTTTTCCACCAGAGTAAAAACGAACCTATATCAAAATGAGGTGACAAATATTATGGTATATTTTAAAAGCAATATACTTGTGCTAGAACTAGGTAATTATGAGATTTATAGAATTATTAATTCATGACTCATTGGAGGTGGTAGTGTCAGACAGTGAGAAAGAATCTCCCTCCTCTCAGACCTGGCCGAGAATCTCTGATTGGACATATACCCTTGTTTGGAGTTAAGGTGTACTGGGAATGTGAGGCCTGAACCAAATCATTTTGGGGCACCTCTCCCCGACCCACCCAACCTTGAGAGGGTATAGAGGGGGCCGTGGCCAGGAAAGAAGGTCAGAATAAAGGAAATGGCTTCTCAGCTCTAGGTTTGAATACAAAATGGAATGTTCTGGCTCTGCCACTTAGTAATGCCATCTTGGGCAGCACATTTGAAACTCTGTGCCACGCGCTATGCAATGGGGGTACAGTACCCACCTCCCAGATTGGGACATATAGCACTCAGTACTTGTGCTTCGTAGGCATGCAGTACTCATAGCCATTATTGCTGTGATATTTATTTCGGGGTGCATCCTGGTACTGTGTCTCATCCAAAAGAAACATTGAGAAGAGGGAATCACATCATGTACCAACGTTCTGAAAATCCACTCTATACATTTTTTTCCCAAAGTCACCCTCCTCGTGTTTATTGTGCCAGTCTATACTTTCTCTGTTTCTGCTTCCCGGGCCCCACAGCCCCACAGAAGGTCTGTGACCTTCACAGGTTGTCTCCTGCTGGACAACCCTCGTCTCTACCTCCCAACCAAATGTGCGCTGCTCCTCAACGGGACATCTCCAAGACCAGGTGAGAAGTCGTCTACCTTTTGTTTCCACCTTCTGCCTCTCTAGCTCCTCCAGCAGAGGTTCCATAGCTACAGGGCCCTCCTCCAAGGGCCACTTGTTAGCTGTTCACCTACTGGTGGACATTTTGATCTGTCTTTGGGTTTTGACGATTAAAAATAAAGTGGCTACACATATGCCTGTTTAAGTCTTCAGGGGGCCAAATGCCTTCCTTTCTCTTGGGCAAATACCTAGAAGAAAATACCTGCAACCTTGGTCTAGTCATTTGTGAGTTCTAGTTGCTTTCATGTGGATTCCTCAGGATTTTCTCAGATGCTTACATTGTCTTGGGTGAAGATGGTTTTACTCTTTCCCAGCTGACACCTTTGACTTTTCTCCTTGCTTTATTGCATTTCTCTTTTGTACAGTGCAATGTGGGAGAAAGGGGTTGAAAGTAAACATCCCTGCCTTCTGATCATAAGAGCCAAAAGCCCTCAGTCTTCTATCATTAAGTCTAATGTAAACTACGGGTTTATTTTTATAGGTTCTGTTTTATCGGGTTGAGGAAATTCCCTTCTATTTCTAGATGGCTGATAGCCTTCATCATGAATGTGTATTGAATTTTGTCAAATGCCTTTTCTCAATCTATTGATACAGTCTCTTGGTTTCCCCCACTTTATTCCATTATTGGGATGAATCACATCAATTGATTCTTTTTCTCTCTCCTCTCTCTATTTATTTATTTATTTATTTATTTATTTATTTATTTATTTATTTATTTGAGAGAGAGAGACAGAGAGTGTGTGTGTGCATGAGTGGGGGAAGGGACAGAGGGAGAGGGAGAGAAATCTTCAACAGATTTCCCACTGAGCTTAGAGCCCCACTCATGGCTCTATCTCATGACCCTGAGATCATGACCTGAGCTGAAATCAAGAGTTAGATGCTTAACTGACCGAGCCACCCAGGCACCCCACATCAATTGATTCTTAAATGTTAAACCAACCTTGCATTCCTAGGATGCACTCTACTTGCTCATATTCCTTAGCATATTTTTTTAATTGAGCTATAATTCACCTACCATGAAATTTACCCTTTGAAAATGCACAATCCAGTGGTTTTTAGTATATTCACAGAACTGTGCAACCATCACTATCTAACTTCAGAACATTTTTATTACCCCCAAAAGAAATTCAGTACTTGTTACCAACTACTCTTTATTGCCTCTACCTCCAGTCCCTGAACATTTCATATACATGGAATTATATGTGGCCTTTTGTGACTAGCTTCTTTCATTTGACATAACATTTTCTACATTGTAGCATGTGTCAGAACTTCACTCCTTTCGATAGCCCAACAATATTCAATTGTATAGACATACTATATTTTGTTTGTCCATTTACCACTTCATGGACATATGGGTTGTTTCTACACTTTGGCTATTACAAATATTGCTGCTGCAAACATCTGTGTACAAGTTTTTGCATGGACATATATTTTCAGGTCTCTTGGGCATACAAGTAGGAGTGGCATTGCTGGGTCATATGTCACTCTATGCTTAGCTTTTGAGAAACTATCAGACAAGTTCGAACAGGAGCTGCCCCATTTTACATTCCCTAGCCGTCTATGAAGATTTCTAGTTCTTCACATCTTCATCAACATTTGTTATCCATCTTTTTGACTACAGTTATCCTACTAGGTATGAAGTGGCATCTCATTGTGATTTTGACTTGCATTTGCCTATGACTAATGATGTTGAATAACTTTTCTTATGCTTATTGGCCATTCATATATCGTCTTCGGAGAAATGTCTGTTCTTAATCCTTTGCTCATGTAAAAAACGGACTTTTGGGCTTTTTTATTGTTGAGTTGTGAGACTTCTTTGTATATTCTGGATGCTAGATCTTTATAGTATATTATTCACAAATATTTTTTGTGGTTTGCCTTTTACTTTCTTTTTAAAGATTTATGTATTTGAGAGAAAGCAAGAGAGAGCATGAGTGAGGGGGAGGGGCAGAAGAGGAGGAAGAGAGAGAATCTCAAGCAGACTCTCCACTGAGTGATGAACCTGATGTGGGGCTCCATCTCACAACCCTGAGATCATGACCTGAGCCAAAATCAATAGCTGAACACTCAACCGACTCAACCACACAGGTATTCTTACTTTTTTTTTTTAATTTATGCTATATTGTGTTACAAATTTGGGGTATAGAGGATTTTACCAGATTGATATACTATATTCTACACTGGCTTTTTAATGAGGTTCTGGCAATTGTTGAACATGGTGTAATCATTTTATGATAGTTGGAACAAGATTTTGGAAGAATTTGGAACGAACGATTTTAATTACAAAACTGTAGGGAGATGAATTGAACTCTTCTTCCAAGTTTAATTACAACTACTGTTTGCTCCTCCTGAAATTAGTTAAACCTGAGCTTGATGACTTACTTACTTTTTTTGTTGAAATAATATCTTTCACTTTGTTGATAGTATTATTTTGAATGCAAACATTTTAAATTATAATGAAGTCCAAGTTATGTATTTTTTTCCCTTTTGTCGTTTGTGCTTTTGGTGTTGTATCTAAGAAACTGCTGCTAAACCCAAAGTCACAAAGATTTACACCAACATTTTCTTCTCGGAGTTTTGTAGTCTTAAATCTTATATTTAGGTTTTTGATCCATTTTGAGTTAATTTTGATATGGTATGTGATAGTAGTCCAAACTTTCTTTTGCATATGAACATACAATTGTTCTAGCACTATTTTTTTAAAAGACTAAACACTAAACACTTAGAACACTAAAAGTGTTCTAGCACTATTTTTTTTAAAAGATGATTTATTGAATGATCTTTGGCACCTTTGTCAAAAATCAATTAACTATAAATATAAAGATTTGTTTCTGGACTCTAAAATGTCTTCTATTGGGACACCTGGGTGGCTCCGTGGTTGAGTGTTTGCCTGCAGCTCAGGGAGTGATCCTGAGGTTCTGGGATCAAGTCCCACATCAAGCTCCTTGCAAGGATCCTGCTTCTCCCTCTGCCTTTGTGTCTGCCTCTGTCTCTCTCATGAATAAATAAATAAAATCCTTTTTAAAAATAAAATCTCTTCTATTGATTTATATATCTATCTATATGCTAATACCACCCTGTCTTTAATTAAATTTTGAAATTGAGAAATGTGAGTCTCCAACTTTATTCTTTTCTTTTTTTCAAAAAATTTTAGGCTATTCTGGAACCCTTGTAATACCATATGAATTTTAGGACCAGCTTGTCCTAAAATGTGGATGGAAAATGATATGGATTGCATCAGAGCTGTAGATCAGTTTGGAAAGCATTGCCCTCTTAACAATAGTAAGTCCTCCAATCTATGAACATGGCATGTCTTTCCACTTATCTGGGTCTCCTTTCACTTCTTTCAGTGATATTTTATAGTTTTTAGTATATAAGGCTTATACTCTTTTGGTTAACTTTAATTCTAAGTATTTTATTCTTTTTGGTGCTGCTATAAATAGAATTATTTTCTCCATTTCATTTTTGCACCATTCATTGCTAATGTATAGCAATATAATTGATTTTCATATATTGATCTTGTATTCTGCAACCTTGTTGAACTTCTTTATTAGCTTTTACAATTGCGTGTGCATGCATGTGCATGTGTGTGTATGTTCTTTATTCCTTAGGATTTTCTCTATAAAAGATTATGTCATCTATAGATAGAGATACTTTTACTTTTTTCTTTCCAATCTGGAAGTTTTTAATTTCTTTTTCTTGCCTAACTTCCCTGGCTAAAAATTCCAGTACACTGTTGAATAGAAGTGCTGAGAGAGAATATCCTTTTTTGGTTCCTGATCTTAGTGGGAAAACTTTCAGTCAGATTTTCACTATTAAGCATAATGTTAGCTGTGGGTTTTTCATGGACATTTTTTATTATGTTGGGAAGTTCTCTTTTACTTCAGGTTTGTTGAGGTTATCATGAAAAGCTGATGGATTTGGGTTTTTTTTTAAAGATTTTATTTATTTATTTATTTGACAGAGAGAGAGAGAGAGAGAGAGAGAGAGAGAGAGAGAGAACAAGCAGAGGGAGCAGCAGGCAGAGGGAGAGGGAGAATCAGACTCACTGCTGAGCAAGGAGCCTGATGTAGAACTCGATCTCAGGATTCTGGGATCATGACCTGAACTGAAGGTAGATGCTTAACCGACTGAGGCCACCCAGGCATCCCAGCTGTTGGATTTGTCAAAGACTTTTTCTCCATCTATTGAGATGATTATGTGGGTTTTGTTCCATATTCTTTTAATATGGTGTGTTACGCTGATTACTTTTTAGATGTTGAACCAACTTTTCATTCCTGAGATAAATTCCACCTGGTCATCGTGTATTATCCTTTTCATACCTTGTCAGATTCAATTTGCTAGTATTTTGTTGAGGATTTTTGCATCTACAGGATAGAGGTCTGCAGGATTATTTTCTTGTGATTTATTTCTCTAGCTTAGGTATCAGGGTAATACTAGTCTCAAATGAGTTGAGAAGTATTCTCTCCTCTTCTAATTTTCTCCTTCCTCTAATTTTTGTTAATTATTCTTTAAACATTTGGTAGAATTTGTCAGTGAAGCCATTTGGTCCTAGACTTTTCTTTGTGGCAAGTTCTTGACTACTAATCCAGTCCCATTATTTATTTTCAGTCTTTTTAGGTTTTCTATTTCTTCTTGACTAAGTTTCAGTAATTTGCATCTTTCTAGGAATTTTTCCATTTTATCTAGGTTATCCAATTTGTTTGCATACAATTGTTCATAATATTCTCTTACAATCCTAATCCTTTTTATTTCTGTAAAAGCAAAAGCGTATCCCTTTCTCAGTCTTGATTTTAGTAATTTGAGTCTTCTATCTCTTTTTTCTCAGACTAGCTAGTGGTTTTTCAACTATGTTGATCTTTTCAAAGGACCAGCTTTCGGTTTCATTGAGTTTTTCTATTTTTTTTTTCCTATTCTCTATTTCATTTATGTCTGCTTTAATTATTTTTATTTCTCTCCTTGTGCTTCCTTTAGGTAAGTTTGCCCTTCTTTTTCTAATTTCTTAAGGTGGAGGGTTAGGTTACTGATACAAGATTTTTCTTTTCTAATATAGGCATATACAGCTATAAATTTCCCTCTAAGTATGGCTTTAGCTGCATCTTATAAGTTTTGGGTTGTTAAGTTTTTGTTTTCATTCATCTGAAAGTATTTTCTAATTTCCCGTGACTTCTTTGATATATTCGTAATTCAGGAGTGTATTATTTTGTACATACTTGTTAATTTCCCAACTTTTTACTGTTACTGATTTCCAATTTCATTCCATTGTGATTGGAGAACACACTTTGTATGATTTCTATCTTTATAACTTTTATAGTCTATTCTTGGGGTGCCTGGGTGGCTCAGTTGGTTAAGCGTCCAATTCTTGATTTCAGCTCAGGGCATGATCTCCGAGTCATGAGATCAAACCCCGCTCAGCAGGGAGTCTGCTTCAATTTCTCTCTCTCCCTCTCCCCACGCCCCACCACCTCAAATAAATAAATAAATAAATAAATAAATAAATAAATAAATCTTTAAAAAGGAAAGAAGAAAAACCCAAATGGTCCATTCTGGAAAATCTTCTGTGGTATACTAGAGAAGAATGTGTATTCTGCAAAATTTTGTTGGGTGGAATGTTCTATTGATGCCTGCTTTAATTGGTCTAGAATGTTGTTCAAGTTTTCTTCCCCCCCCCCTTAATCTTATATCTAGTTGTTCTATCTATTAATGAAAGTAGAGTCCTAGAGTCTTCAATTATTATTTTTGAATTGTCTGTTTCTCCCTTTAATTTTGCCAGGTTTTGCTTCTTTTATTTTATTTTATTTTATTTTATTTTATTTTATTTTATTTTATTTAAGTAGACTCCACACCTAGCATGGAGCCCAGCATGGAGCTTGAACTCATGACCTTGACATCAAGACCCAAGCTGAAACCAAGAGTCAGATATTCAGCCCACTGACTGAGCCACCCAGGTGTCCTTGCTTCCTGCATTTTACAGACTTTGTTGTTAGATGTGTATATGTTTATAATTATGTCTTCTTGATGGAGACTCTTTTATTATCATAAAATGTCCTTTGCCACGGTAGTGATAGTTATCTTCAAGTCTATTTGTCTGTTGTTAGCGTAGCCATCCATCTTTCTTTTGGCTACTGTTTGTATAGTATATGTTTTCTGATTCTATTATATCCACCCTGTTTTTGTCTTTGAATCTAGTGTGTTCCTTAGATAGCATATGGTTGATTCTTTATTTTTTAAGTCCATTTTGCCAATTGCTGTTTTTTTGATTGGAGTGTTTAATGCATTCAAATTTAATGTAATTGCCAATAAGGTAGGATTTATATCTGCCATTTTGCTACTTGTTTTCTACATGCCTTATTTTTGGGAGGCCTCTATTTCTTCACTACTCCTTGCCTTTATGTTAAATAGATATTTTTAGTGTACAATTTTAATTTCCTTATTTTCTTTTTACAATATCTTTTGAGTTATTTTCTTAGGGGAAGCTCTGGGGATTATAATTAACATATTCTAGCTATCCAGTTTGAGTTAATACAAACTTAATTGCAATAATATACAAATAAATATTCTCCTATAAACTCCATCCCTTCCTACTTTGTGCTAATATTATCATACAAATTACTACTTTGTATATTCTATGCCTATCAAAACAGATTTATAATTATTGCTTTATGCAGTTCTCCTTTAAATAAGATTAAAGATAAAAGTAAGTGTTATAAACAAAATACACATTTATATTGTCTTTTAATCACTATAGTTATCATTGCCACTGCTTTTGATTTCTTCATACAGATTCAAGTTACTATCTAGCATTCTTTCATTTCAACCTGAAAAATTCCTTTTAGCATTTCTTCTGGGGTAGGCCTGCTAGTAATAAATTTTCTCAGGTTTTGTTTACCTGGGAATGTAAACATTATTTATTTTATTTTTAACAGCTTTATTTTTAACAGCTTTTTAAGGAAAAAGGCAATGTCTCTTATAGATGTATAGTATGTAATAGTTGGGGTTCTCCAGAGAAACAGAACCAATAGACGTGTGTGTATAAGAGAGGGAGAAAGAGGGGGAAATTTATTATAAGGAATTGGCTCAACAAGATCTGTAATCAGCAAGCTGGAGATCCAGGATTGCTGACGTGTAGATCCAATCCAAGTTGGAAGGCCTGAGAGACAGGGGAGCCAGTAGTGTAGTTCCAGTCCTAAGGCAGTAGTAGGCTTGAAACCCAGGAAGAACAGATATTTCAATTTGAGTCTGAAGGCAGGATAAAACAGTGTCCTAGCTTGCAGGTAGGAGGAATTCCCTCATATCTGGGAGATTGTTGGCCTTTTTGTTTTCTTCAGGCCTCCAATTGATTAAATGAAGCCCACCACATTAAGGAGGTGCTAGGACTTTGTAAAATTAACATCTGTTAACTGAAGCTCAGTGTATGGAATGGGGAGACACAAGAGAAATTGAGAAAGAGTTTATTATTCACAGGTCCTAGAGGATTTATACAGTACACTTCAAGGGGTCATGGTGAGAGGTCAAGGCAGGGTATAACAGAGATAGGGCCTGTGGCATGGGCCTTTATTAGAATCTGTGGGTAAAGTGCTTTGGGGTTCCCAGGAAGAAGCCAGATTGGCCAATTTAAACCAAGAAGAGCAGGGTTTTGGTAAGATCCATGGGGATCTTATCTAAGGAGTACACAAGAGGAAGACCCTGGGAGGTAAGGGGGACTGTTGATCACAGCACTGCTGGGGGAGTCACATCAGGAACTTACATTTGTGACTCTATGGGCTGCATCTAGGAAATGAGCTGGCATGAGGGGCTAGTGTTGGCTTTAAGCCCCTACAGGCCACTTGGCCAAAGAAAATGGATGCCAAGGCAGTAATGCCATGAAGTAATTTAACTAAACGCTCAACAAGAGGGTAATCTGTTTTATTAAGTCTATCAATTTAAATGTTAAATTCATCCAGAAACACCCTCACAAAAAAACCTCTCACAATAATGTTTGACCAAATACCTGGGACCCTCATGGCCTAATCAAGTTGATACACAAAATTAACCATCATACAACATGCAACAGAATAGTAAATAATTGAACAAAAAAGACTATACAAAGAGGCAAGGCTGCTGAGATTGAACTGCTGGCCGGCTGGGAGAATCACCAAATAGCCCCCTCTTCCCCAATCCCTGTTGAAATGGCAGCAGTAAGAAAGAAGTGCAGTAAGGAGTTGACTCATAACAAAATCGATCATGGAAAGAGAAGATATTGGAGACCAGAGGCTCTGATGTATTTCTGGAAGACTGAAAAAAATGTTGGAAATGTGCATTCTTTAGCTAATAAGCAAAAATCCTATTTAGCACATGAAAGGAGACTGACCAGAGAGACAATGGTACGATAGAACACTGTGCCTCTGTGACAAATAATGTTACAAAAGAATATTTAATTTAAAAATTAACGACATACAAAGGCATTTAATATGTAAAAATAAAGAGTGGGTTTAAAAAACATTATCTTTAGCATGTTCCTATTTTTCTTAAGAAAATACATTTCTGTATTTAATCAGGAGACTACACACTGTTAACTATGTTAACAATGACTATCTCACTATTTTCTTTAGCAAATACGTATACCATGATTATAATAAAAGTGACTTTCAACTATGACGTACCTACAAGAAACTGAAATTTTCAAACATCTCCATACATTTCTAAGACTGTGGCTGCTGTGGGAGGAATGGCAGTATTAGACAGGTGGGTGGTTTGTATAGCTCAGTAAAACAGATTAACTCACACCAGACTGGCCTCCCTCCTCTTTGTGAGCTTCAGCTATATATGTGTCAAGTTTCCCAATTCATGTCACATGAAACTCTTTCATCACTCTGGTTCCTCAGCAAACAGTATGATTTGTCTTAACTTATAGAGTCTCTATGTTTGGATAGCCATGTTTCCATACTGCCCATGTTCTCTGTGATCTTCCAACTTTCCTTTAATCTAGTCTCTACCAATGGTGGAGGTAATCATCTTCAGAAACTTAGGTGACAAATCTAATGGCCAGACCCACATAACGTCTTACTAAGTGCCACACACGGAGGGAGGGACTCATTTTCCCAGTAAGCCATTCTTTTAAATAGACAAGAATTCACATAAATGAGAAATCTCTCATGAATATATTATAAAGGGAATCTGATTTAACTGTGAAATTAATTTAGGAGACATTTGATTTGTATTACTTCTCTGGACATAAGTGAGATAGAATATATGACAGCCCCTGTGTGCCCACTATCACCCCCAAGGTATGTCTAAGAGGATACAAAATTCTTATCCCTTTCTCTTTCTACTGTCAGTGTAGCTTCCTTGGATCCATGAAGACATATGGTAGGATTAGGGTTAGGTG
Organism: Vulpes vulpes; assembly: GCF_048418805.1. Taxonomy (NCBI): domain Eukaryota; kingdom Metazoa; phylum Chordata; class Mammalia; order Carnivora; family Canidae; genus Vulpes; species Vulpes vulpes. The sequence continues at coordinate 109,020,251 of NC_132785.1, read as the reverse complement.
CTGAAATACAGATGTACCAGTGGGTTTTCCAATTTTGTTATAATCTAAAGATTACTATTAAACTTTTTTTGGGAGGGGGGAGAGAGAGAGAGAAAGTATTAGCAGGAGTGGTAGAGGCAAAGGGTGAAGGAGAGACTCATACTTAGTGCAGAGCGCAATGCAGAGCTCAGTTTCATGACCCTGAGATCATGACCTGATCCAAAATCAAGAGTTGGACACTTAACCCCCTGAGTCACCCAGGCACCCCAAGGTTACTTTTATTTTATTTTATTTTATTATTTTATTTTACTTTATTTATTTTATTTAAGATTTTATTTATTTATTTATTTGAGAAAGAGAGCGCACAAGCTGGCAAAGGGGCAGAGGGAGAGAGAGAAGCATGCTCCTCACTGAGCAGGGGGCCTGACACAGGGCTCAATCCTAGGGCCCCAGGATCATGACCTGAACTGAAGACAGACACTTCACCAACTGAGCCACCTAGGCACCCCCAAGATTACTTCTAAAACTAGATTTAGGATGGACTGAGCCTGTGTGACTGACAGGAAAATCCCATTGAAATGACTTGCAAATGACTTACATATAGTGAGCAAGAGTTACTGTGAAAAGGACTCTGTAGAAGATGACAGACCAAGAAATACAGACTTAAGTAAATTGTCTAAAGTGATAAAGACTACTAATAGACCAAAAACAAAAAATACAAGTAAAAATCAGGAGGTGGGTAAATGAGGTAAAATATAACTGAATTAAATTCTTTAATATTTAGAGTGGGAGGTGGTCTTTAAATAATATCTAAAGGGAATAAGTTGAGGAAGAGAAGTACAAACATATTTTACCATTCTGGACATAACCACGAGAAGCACAAAACCCAAATATGATTTTAAACATTTACTTCTAGAGAGTAGGTCTATGAGTAGAGGCCCAGAGATGCAGAAAACTTTCACATTTTCTTTATCTTTTTTATAATTGTTTGAAATTTTATTACCACATTCATGAGTCATTATTATAGCAAGAACAACAAAACTCCACTCTAGTAATCTTGTGGACAAAGTTTCTCCTTTTACCTCCATCCAACAGATGAATTTATCCTATGGCTTATCCCACCTCATTCCTGGTGGGAAAGCACTGCCAGGGAAGCAAGAACTGAGCTTATAAGGCACCCTGCAGTTTCATTTTTAAAAAATATTATATTTAACTATTTAAGCAGAAAAGAGAATGGTGGTTGTCAGGGGGTGGGGGGAAGAGAAAGAAGAGCTAGTTGTTTAGTGGGTATAAAGTTAACGGTTGTACAAGATGAATAAGTTCTAGAGATATACCATACCACATAGTGCCTATAATTAACAATATGGTGTTGTGCACTTAAAAACTTGTTGAGGGGCACCTGGATGGTTCAGTCAGTAAAGCCTATGACTCTTGATCTCAGGGGTTGTGGGTTCGAGCCCCACACTATGTATAGAGAGTACTTAAAAATAAAATCTAAAAAAAAAAAAAAAAAAACTTGTTGAGAGGCTATAGCTCGCGTTAACTGTTCTTAACACACACACATACACAAACACACAGAGCAAGAGGATACAAGGAGTCCTTTGGAAGTGCTAGATATGTTTATTACCTTGACTGTGGTGGTGCTATCATGGGTATATGCATATGTCCAAACTCATCCAAATGTACACATTAATTATGTACATTTTTGTATATGAATTATACCTCAACAAAGCAATAATTCAAACAATTTTTTACCATTTAAAATATTTATTTACATAATCATTTTTTGCCCACCAATTCTGAGTAAATACCACCCTCTTTGCATCTGACTCTAGTCCTGGCTTGATGAGCAGAACCTAAGAAGGGTGGCAGCTTGCAAAGGCATGGCAACAGAAGGTGGGGATCCAAAGTTCAGTCCTTGGACCTTCCTACTGTGGGGAGAGCAGCTGGGCCTGAGGTTGGAAATCCTAACTATCCGGGGTCTGCCTTGACATGACTCCTAAGGAATTAAGGCTCTCCCATGCCCATTTCCTGTCTGAGAAGTGGGGATCCTAGGAGCAGCACCCCTCTCCCCCCACCCATGGTGTTGCTGTGGGAGTTAGAGGAGAAAATGACTATAAAGAATTTAGCACTGTTCAAGTGGTCGCCACTCCACACACATCATAGGGTGTACTGGTGTCGTGCTGTTGTTTAAAGCTCAGGGGGTTGTCCTCTGGGAGCCCTAGTTAGGCATTCCATCTGGGAGGAGCTCAGCCCCAAGCACAAGAGGAGGCTCCAGGGCTTCAGAAAGCCCTAACTCTCAGGCCAGAGGCAACAAAACGGGAAGGTTGACAGGAATAGAGCAGCTCTGGTGAGGTCTACATTTTTCTGTTGACCGCCCTCAAGCCATGAGGTACAAATTTCAGCTACCTTCTCAGAAAAAGAAAAAAGCCCTGTCACAGGGGTGTGCACATCCAGAAATTCAGATTGGGAATCACCAGGCACAGAGGTTTCTAGAAGTCTAGGCTGTTGCTCCTGAGGTTTCATGATCTGAATCACTCAGCGCAGGGACTATCAGCTGTGGCTGTGACAGCTCAGGCCACAGCTACACATCTGGTTGATTCTGAGGAGGAGATGGTGGCCCCAGACCTGATCACGTCTGCGGAGCAGTTCTCCACATGCACTGTGGGGTGGGGAGAATATTTTAGAATTTCTCTGTGTATTTTTATTAAAAAAAAAAAGGTAAGAAGGAAATGAAGCTACAATCATATTTAACATATTACTATAAAGGCAATTATATATTTTGTAAATATATATACATATACTGTTTCGTAAACATGTATATCTACGTTATAAATATACACAGACATTTTTTGCATGCTCAAAAAAATTCAACAGATGGAGCACACAAAGAGGTTAGGAGAGCACAGCTCTGCAGGTCACTCTTCTTGCTTTCTGGCCAAAGCCTAGAGACTTCACGCTCCAGCTGCTTCGGCCACTTGTACTTCTCAGAAGCCACCATTGTGTCTCTCAACACTGCTCTTCTGTACTCGCCGTTTCCTCTGGATTGTCCCTTACCCTCTCTGGCCTGGTCAACTCCTGTTTGTTCCACTCAGCTGTCATCCCTGCTAGGAAACATCCTCTGATCCACCAGGTTGGATGTTCTTCGGGGACCCCTCTTGCTTGTGCATTGCTTTATCGTGGCATTTACATCCCATGGCTGTGCAATCGTATCCCCATGTCCATCTCACTCACTGTGAGGTGGAAATGTATTCTCTCATCTCTGTTCTCCAGTACCTAGCATGATGGCTGAAGTGACCACGGGGGTCTCGGGGCTCTCTCCTCTCCCATTCATGCTGCTATGAAGAACGCTGACTAAAAATCTTTGCAAAGAAAACAAACAAACAAAAAAGGATTAACATCTTCTCTGAAGTCCCATTCCTTCTGGAGCCTGGGTCAAATTGTGACCCCCAGGCCTAGGGTCTCCCTTTAAGAAAGAGCAGAAAGTTCCCCTTCAACAACATGCCCTGTTTCCGGACTGTGGTTCCTCCAGCACAAAGCATAACCAAGGACTTCCCCTAATGGCTCTGTCAGAGCCCTGGCTGAGTGAGCTCCTTCTGCAGAAACTTGATAACATCAGACTATGGTAAGGGTTCCAGGCAACAGACTGTCCTTCTTGTGTGACTGGAGGAGGCGTCTCCAAACGAGGTGAAGGCCTCCTCTGGGCAGGGGCCTCCCCAGGCACGGGGCAGTTGGCTTCTCAGGGTTTCTCTCTAGGGTCCTGGGGTTTCTCCTTGCTGCTGCCCTCTCAAAATCTGCTTCATTTCCCTCCTTCTCTGCACTGGCCACCTCCGTATCCCTGAAGATGGATGGTTGGTTCCCTGTTCCTGAACTACCCCACCTCAGTTCACGTCATCAGAGGAGGCTGAGGAGCCCCTCGGGACACAGTTCCAAATTGAGAGAGAGGCTCTCATGGATCCAGTCTTAGTCGGGAGCCCATTCCTGGGCCACTCAGCCACTCACAGCGGGCCTGGGGTTGGTCCTACAAACATGGCTGCAGGCAGCTAGCTCATTTCAGAGGTTGTGGCTCAGGCATACACTCTCGAAAGTATCAACCATGGGAAGTAAAGAAGGAAGTAGAAAGGAAATAGGTTGAGTTCGGTGCCAAGTTCTTAAAACAAAGAGTCTGATCTCAGAGAGGATGTGAAGAATCGAGTCTCATCCAGTTCCCCAAGTGTCCCTTTGTGCAAGCCCCATACCAGGAACTCTGCAATGGGGCAGAAAATGGAAGAGACAAATGCTTACCATTGAGGAGTTGACCATTCAGTTAGCTGAACCGTCAATGGTTCACAAAGGAGCCTAAACTGGCATCAGGGAGCCTGGCCCCTCTTCCAAGGCCGCACTTGCACCACTTCTATCCCTTCAGGCCCCAGTCACATTCCTCCTCCTCAGGGGAGGCTTTCTCACCACATGTGCTTTGGTCATGTGGTGTGACAGAGAGGGCCAAGAACTTAGAATCAGTCACCAGGGACCTGGTTCTCCCTCTGCCACCAACTAACTAGCTGTGTGACCTTGAGGGTACCATTCATCCAGCCTCTGTTGTTTCCTCGATGGGCTGAGGAAGTTTGATCTATGTGGAGCCTTAAAACTTTGAGTCTATGAAAGTTTTAATCTCCAACTCCTTGGAATTTCTGTAGAATATAAAGTCTGTGCAACACAGTTGTTTTTCCCATTGTGTCTCATTATAAATTGTTTCAAGGTGAAAAATGTACTGTGTACATTGGTTAAGAGCATGGACTCTGAGGATGCAACTTGTCTATGCTGAGGTCTCTTCTCATTGCAGAATGATCTAGAATGGACTGGCTGTTTCACAGGATTTGCAAAAGGAGAAGGCCTCCCACACCTGGGAGCCTATCAGCTCTGGATGATGCAAGTAACATCTGTACTTTCCCTGCTACATCTGGACCTTGACTGGCTTTATGGCGCAAGGCCTTACAATTCTGGAAAATGTAAGCCTGCAGCCTCTATTGCTGGTACCAGGATCGTTGCCAAACCTTATTCATGTTAAATAAATCTCACCAATGATATCGCATGTCTGTTTGGACCATTGTGGGACTGGAAATTGGCCGGCTTCCATTACTTAAATGTGTGAAGAAAGATGAGAACAGAGCTCCTAAGTATTTTCCAATATCTTGATACTTCATACAAGAAGAGAAAGAGGAGGAGGAGGGGAAGTGGTAAGTGAAGAAGGGGAAGGACTAGGGGGCGAAGGAGGAGAAGAAATAGCGAACAGGGAGATGAGGACAGGTAACCAAGAAAATGACAACTAAGATTAGAGACAAAGAAAAAAATCACTAACCAACTGCCGCCCTCCCCCACCCCCTGCCCCTGGGCCTCCGGCCCGGGCAGTGAGTCTAATACAGTACCAAGGCAACCTCACACACCTGGGTCTGTGAATATTGATGATATTGCTGCTTTCTGTGCCCCTAGATAAAATCTTAAGGTGTCAAATGTCACATGTCAGCAAACTGGAGGAGCCTTGAAAGTCTACTCAGAGGGGTACCACAAAAGGAAACCCTTCTACCTTGAGATTTGAGCTATCTCTTATGGCCATCTATGCACAGACTTAATTTTAAATTGTGTTAAATGAAATCAAGAAAGTTGTACAATAGCCCCCCCATCCCCCTGCCCAAAAAAAGAAAGGAGGGGGCTTGTGGGGGAGGATCTAGAGCCTGACGACTGAATGGAATCACAGCTGTGCCACCTGCGAGCTCTGTGACTTGGGGCAGATTAGTTCATGCTTCAGCACCTTTGTCTTCCTCACCTGAAAAATAAGGATATTACCAGGGTAGACATCATGCAGCCGTTCGGAGGGTTCCATGAGATTTTGCATTCGGTGCACTCGGGGGACCGCAGCCACTGCCATGGTGAATATGACCACAGGCAGCATCCTGTCTCTCCTCTGGAGTTGACTGTGTGGTCCCAAGGGTGGGGCCCCATCTTGGTCATTGCGGCGCCCAGCGCAGTCCAGGCACACAATGAACTGATGAAGCCACGACCAAGGTGTAGAGTTCAAGGGGGCGAGGAGCTCTTAGGTCGTGTGACCAGTCTGCAGAGCAAATGTCCAGCGACCTCCCAGTTCCCTCCCCAGAGCCGAGAATAATTTAATTCCACAACTGGTCCATTTTGCAGGTTGCGTGGCACCAATGAGAGGACAGAGGCCGAGAGAGGCCTTGTCTGGAGGGATCGTCTTGAGTCTTAAACTCTACATGTTATTTCCTTTTTTCCATCAGCCTCCTGGATGTGCCCTAGGTAGACGGGAAAGGCCGCAAGGACACCTGCAGTAGACATCAATCCCGGGAGACTCTGGCTCGCCAAAACCACAATTGAAATCAGAAAGAGCCCCCAGCATCACATGTTCCAACTCAGCCTCTCGCCTACGCAAAGATGCACCATTAGCGCTTTCCCAACACTGCCCCTTCTCTGCCGCCTGATAGAGAAGGCCCAGCACCTGGATTTCCCCGCACCAGGGACGACAGGTCACTTCTCCAAGAGACACCGTGAGTGGGCAGCTGCCCTGGGATTCCCAGGAGCCTTATCACAGGAACAGGGGTGGGGGTGGATTCTGCATTTGAAGAAAGGCAGTCTCAACATGCCCTGCTTTTCTGTCTGCTAGGGCCAGAAAAGGCTCAGCTGTAAGGAGGCTCCCCTACCCAGTGCCCCAGCAGAATTTTCTCAGGTCACAATGAGCATGGGCGCATACTGGGTCCCCCAGGTACAGAAGAGTGGGGCGCATGTGTGTCTGCTAATGCCAATCTTTAAAGGCTAATCATAAAAGATATTTCACCATGAACAGGCTTCTTTTAAAATAGGTTGTTCCAGGGGATCCCTGGATGGCTCAGGGGTTTAGCGCCTGCCTTCGGCCCAGGGTGTGATCCTGGAGTCCCGGGACTGAGTCCCACGTCAGGCTCCCTGCATGGAGCCTGCTTGTCCCTCTGCCTGTGTCTCTGCCTCTCTCTGTCTCTCATGAATAAATAAATAAAATCTTAAAAAAAAAATAAGTTGTTCCAATTTTATCACATTAACACATATAAAAAGTTGAAAAATTCTAATAGTGCAATAGTATGTATTATGAAAACCAAAGAGAGGCACCTGAGTGGCTCAGTTGGTTGAACAATTGCTTTCAGCTCAGGTCATGATCCCAGGATCCTGGGATCAAGTTCCGTGTCTGGCTCCCTGCTCAGCGGGGTGTCTTCTTCCCCCTCTGCCTCTGCCTGCTGCTCCCCCTGCTTATGCTCAGTCACTCTGTCAAATAAATAAATAAAATCTTAAAAAAAAAAAAAGAAAGAAAGAAAACCAATGAGGTGCTGCCAGAAATCATAACTGCAGCTACCGTTTGCTAAGCACCTACTATGTACCGTGCACTTTACAGGGGTGATCTCATTCCAGACTCACACCCCTCTATGCCATAGGTGCTGTGAGTTTCCCGTTGCACAGATGAGGAAACTGGAATTTGCCCAACATCACCCCATGTCAAGGAAGAGAAAGACAGTTAAGATGGTAAGGGCAGTGGAACTACAATCAAACGGTGAAGACTGGAATGGAAGAAGCCCAGAAAAATGAAAACAGTTGATTTGATGGGATGATAAGGTCACGGGGATTTTTTTCTCCTTGGCAAACATCTCTGTTGTTTTCGTGCAGTGGCGTGCTGCACCGCGGGGTAGAGGCTGATGTCATCCATCTCAGGGGTGACGGCAGAGAAGCCTGTGGGAAGGGGCCATGGACCATCAGCCTGGCAATGAAGCCCCAGCTGCCCGTCCCCACCCAGGCCACCTACCCGCACTTTCTCAGCATCTTTGTCGATTGCTGAGTGTGCGGAGGGACAGTTTAGGGGAAACCCCTTCTCCAGTTCAGATTGGCTTTGGTTCTTTTTTAAACTTACTGCAAATTTGTTCCTTTGGAACCTGGAACCTAGGGGGGTTTTTCCCTTCCCTTTTATGAATCAGCACAGAATTGGCCTATATGGGCCAGAGAAGCTTCTGGAATACAAATCTTACAGAGGTCCTAGTGCTCCTTGGCCCACAGACCCCTGCCTGCACTGTCTGGGCTTCAGCCCAGGCTCCCAGCTGCCTCCTGTCCCCAGAATCCTGCACCCAGAGACAAGCTCCCAGTCCCCCCTGATCCCAGAAGCGACCTGCAGGTCACCTGTAATTCACATGCCTTCTGAGTGGAGAAAGTAGCAGGGAGACTGTGGTCCCCAAAACTCGCCTTTCCTTGGGATATCGTGAGACTATCCTGGCCTTCCCTCCAAGAAGAGCCCTGACCTTGAAGTCCATCCCCATCCCTACCCTCCCACAGGCTCTGGGTCCCCCATCCCTGGGTGGTACTGAGGGCAGTACCCCGATACACTTGCCCTTGTTCAGCTGTCTAATGTAACACGTTACCCCTCTGAGGGCATTTTGTGTCATCGAACTCTCATACCCACCCAGGGTATCTGGGCTCAATGATCCCATTTCATAGATAAGCCGATGGAGGCTCAGAACCATTGAATGACTTGTTGAGGCCACAGCCAAAGGAGCCAGGTGGGGATTCTTGCCCCATCACCAAGTTAGACCATCCCCCTCTGTCTTGTTAACTCAGGTTTTTCATATAAGGGCAGTTCTACTGGGTGGTTTTCGTTCATGGATATGACCTTCGTCTTAACATCAGGCTGTGGAAGGAGATTTGTAGCCCAGCAGAGGAGCAGCGATGAGCCCGATAGGGCAGAGCTGAAAAGGGTCTTGCAACCCTGAAAAGAGGGGCCATGAGTTCATCGCAGTCCCTCCTCAATCCCAATCTCAGCTATAGGCCAGACGCCCAGGGACAGTGAGGGGGAAAAAAAAAACAACAACAAAAGACCAATGTAAAAAACACTAAATATTGTCCCAAAATAAAGACCTGGCTTGTAAGGAAGAAACATTTATCTTGTTATTTCCAGAGTCAGTTGATTTTCAATGATCTAATATCACCTTGACTAGTCTCCCTATCATTCAGGTGTCTCTCTCTTATTGTCTTCATTTTATAAGCTACTTCCAAGTTTCTCGGGAAGCAGATGGGATATAAATCATAAATAAGTAAACGTGATGCCGCATTTCATCATGATGGGAGTGGTTTGTTTCCTAAGCTCAAAACCAGGCCCTGTAGGGTATACGTACTGGAACCAACTGAGGCAAGAGACGTCTGTGTGGGGTTCTTCTCCGGGGCAGGTGCCGAGACACAGACAACCTGTGACCACACTTGTTGTCTCGGTTCCACTCTTAGAGAACAGACGCCCCAACCTCAACCTCAGAGGGCTTTCCAGCCCCGTTCCCATTCATGGTTTTAAAACTTGCTGTCGACCACTCCCACCCACATCCTCTGCCCCCTCAGCCACTTGCCCAGACATCATCCATTGAGCAACTATTGAGCACCGACTGTGTGCTAGGCTCCATGTAAACACTGGGAATTCAGCTGTGATGGAGACAGGCATGACCCCTGCCTGCCCTAGTGCAGCCCACAGAAGAATGGAAGGATAGATGAGGCAATACTTAGTAATTCTGTGCAATGGATGCCACAAGAAAGGAAGTACAGAGGAGGGGCCCCAATCCAGACCTGAGGGGGTCAAGATTTCTTACCAGGGGAATTAAAATTTAAACCCAGGTCTCATAAGTTTGACATAAGTCAGGTGTGGCAGAGGCTGGCTGGTGGGTCATCATTCCATTGCCTTCAGACATCGAGTAAAGCTACATTTCCCAGCCTCCCCTGTGACTGAGCGTTAGGTTAATGGACTACGGACAGGGTTGATGAGGACCACTTTCAAGCTGGTTCCATGTTCTTTGCTCACTCACCAGTTGATTACAGAGGATTCCAAAGCCCCAGGGAAGAATAAGACCACTAGATGGGAGGAGCCTAGGTCTCTGAATCACCACGTGGAAGGCCTTCTCACCAAATGGGAATGACCTCATGAGTTATTGCACTCCTGAGAAATAAAGTTCTAGTGTGTAAAGCCATGGATGTTGAGGTTTGTGTTATGTTGAGTGGAGGATAAAGTATTCTAGAAAAAAAAAATAGTAAAAACAAGCTACCCTTAGGAGGTAGCAGTCAACCACACAGACAAGAAAGAACAGAGGCTCCAGAGCCAAACCAAAGGAATCGAATTCATATTCTGTATTTCCTAGCTGTGTGATCTTGGGTGAATTACTTAACCTCTCTTAAGATCAACTTCCTTGCTTGTAAAATGAAGATTAACACCTTCCTTGAAGGGTTTCAGTGAATATTAAATAGCACCCACAATAGTTCCTAATACATGAAAGGCTTCACAAAGAATGAATCCCTTACTCTTAACTCTATGCATTCTTAGGATGACATTGAACTAATAATACGCTTTGGTAACCAGCAATGGAAAAAATAATAATAAAACATTAAGAACTAATTATGTTCCGGGAACTGATCTAATCACCCGCACGAATTAATTAATTCCTCCCTCACAGCCCTGTGAATTAGGCACCACTTTCCCCCCAATGTTACAAATGAGGAAACCGAGGCACAGAAATGTTAAGTAATGTGTTCAAGGTTAACAGCTAACAAGTGGCAGGGCCTGGTAAATCCAGGCAGGCGTGATGACAATTCCCATGTTACAGCTGAATGAACAGAGAGGTGACACAATTTGCTTAAAGCCACACAGTCTCAAAGCGGCCCAGGTTGGGGGCCGTAGACACACTACTTGTGATTCTGGTGGAGAACAGAGCAGCATTCTCGGACCGTGAGAAGCACCGTCCTTTTGCAGGCAGGCTGGTGGCTTTGGCAGTCACAATGCTGACCAAAACCAAAGGCTGCTTTCGGCAACCCTGAGAAAGCAGCAGGTGAGCGCGCCCCAGGGCCTGTCTGCCGCTGGATCTCAAGCCCTGCGGCTGTGGAATAAAGGCCCAGGGGCTTTGGCTTTTGCAAAAATGACATGTCCACCAGCTTTAAAGCTTAGACCGGAGCAAACCTCACTGGTTTTAAAAGGATGCTCGGGAACCCTGGGTGGCTCAGCGGTTTGGCACCTGCCTTGGGCCCAGGGCGTGATCCTGGAGTCCCAGGATCGAGTCCCACATCAGGCTCCCTGCATGGAGCCTGCTTCTCCCTCTGCCTGTGTCTCTGCCTCTCTCTCTCTGTGTCTCTCATGAATAAATTAAAAAAAAAAAGTATGCTCAACCTTAAGGATGCTCAACCTTAGTGGGGGAGGGGGGGACACTGACTTTAGGATGCTCAACCTTGGCGGGGGGTTGGGGGGGAACAGTTCTAAGAAATGGAACTTCAGAGGGCAAACCTGAAACAGAAGCAACCGTCCACCGCGGGCGGGCGGGGGTGGGTTGGTTGGCGCACTTGCTGAGGTCCCGAGTGACCACCAGAGGGCAGCAAAGGCATTGGCCAGAGAGGCAGAGGCTTGCTTGAGGTTCTTCCAACCTGAAGGAGGGAAGGAGAACACAAAAAATGAGAAAGGGCCTCCTGCATCACTCAAAGAGCATTACCTAGGCTTGGGATCCTAGCCATTTTTTAAAAAAGATTTTACTTGTTTATTCATGTGAGACACAGAGACACAGGCAGAGGAAGAATCAGGCTCCATGCAGGGAGCTTGACGCAAGACTCGATCCCGGGACTCCAGGATCATGACCTGAGCCGAAGGCATTCAACCCCTGAGCCACCCAGGTCTCCCATGGGATCCTAGCCATTTAAAAGAGAATTGGCCTTGAACTTGCTGTTCAGATCGCCTAATTAATGCATGGTAATTCTAAAAAAAAAAATTGGAAAATACAGAAACACATCAAGCAAACCACTGTAATGCCACCACCTAGAGAAAACTTGCGTTAACATTTGATGAATATCCTTCTGGATAGGTGTAGACGTTGATGTAGATTTAGATGCAGAAGCACATATAGGTTTACATATTTTTTGGCTTCATGAAATGGATTATCATGAATAATAATAACCATTATTATTATTCATACACACATTGGTTGTCCCTTTTTAAAAATTCAACAATAGCAACAAAAATATGTGTAGCTATATATAGCATTCTTTGGCCCAAGTGTCTTTCACTTGCTCACCCGTTCAAGCCCTGAAAGCCAGTCGCCCTGTCACCGCACAGGGGTCGGGGTACAGGCAAGGTGAGGGTTGGCAGGGCAGGAGCCGTGTCCTCTAATGTCCACTGGCCACTCTGCTGGGTCTTTCACATTCTGGGTCTCAGCTCCTGAAATCCTGGGGGAGGGGAGTTGTGGAGTTTTCTAGCTGAAAAAGACTACACGTAGTGAGCAGGTGCTCAGAGTTCGTTGAATTTCATCAAAATGAGTCACACAGAAGGTGTGAAGGAGTGAGAAGTTTTAAGGAGTTACCACTTCCTGCTTCCACGCCAGCACCTCATTCTTTCCCCCAGAACAGGAGTGCCGTGGCTGGGAGTCCAGGCAGCAGCCACGGGCATGCCTGTTCTCTCCAGAGGCAAAGCCTCCACACCATTTCCTCATCTTCAGGTGTGACATCTCTCTCTAAAGAAAAGTGTTGCATCCTTACTCTGCAACTCCCTCCATCATTGTTACATGAGCTTCAAACCTGAAAAACCCACTGAAAGTGTAGTGGTGCTTGAATTGAGTCTAAAGTAAGACACAGGTGTTCCCCAGGTGAAGGGATTGTGGGGGAGGGCACCGCACCAGCTGGATTTATAAGCCACACTTGCCTAATTCACATGACTAGATTGGGACACCACTGATCCCTTAAGGGAATTCTCTTTGGCATGTGCTTTGGAGTGAGACAAATCTAGTTTTGAATCAGCTTCATCACTTCCTAGTTGTGTGTCCTCAGGCAAGTCACATAACCCGGGTTATTCTAGGGTAGGGTCGAGGTGAAATGGTTGGAACAGTTTTGGAGGAAGCATGCGCTGTTCAGCCTGGCTGGAGTGGAGAATGAGGAGCAGAGCAGGAGGGAGCCAGGAGGGTGGCCCCCAATGCCCACCAGGGAAGGCCAGCAGGAGCCATGGCAGGATTTTAAGGGTTAAATCATGCAATAATATGTAATATGATCTGTCTTTACCAATTTCACAAGGGTCATGGTAAAAGCAACAAAAGGTGTTTGAGGAAAGTCTTTGTAAGCTAGAAACATACGTCACTGGCATCATCCTCTTGTATATTTGGCTGAGGATGATCAGCTCCCAGGTGTAGGCAGGGTTTCCCACGTCACTCCTCGTCCAGGCCATGCCCATGAAATATTCCCAGTGTGTCCGGTTCTGCCACGGCTCAAAGGCTTTGCTCTTGGTGAGCATGCTTTGGACTAGCCAATGTGGGGTAAGGGACAGAGGGTAAGCCAGTGGGAGGAAAGGAAAGAAGCCCCCATCCTGGTGGCTGGGGACATCTGGGTAAGGAGTAGAGAGACAATGGTCAGAGGCCAAGTCTCCCCAGAACTCAGTGCGTGCAATGTCTCTGTTGACATTGGCCATGGAATCGGACTGTCTTGCTCACGCCTCTCTCTAGTGGGTATTCCATCCACTGTCTGCACTGCAGTTGAGACACAGCATGACAGGTGAGAATCCAGACAAGGAAGAATCCGGAAAGAATTGCAGACTGGGGCAGCCGGGGTGGCTCAGTGGTTTAGCGCCACCTTTGGCCCAGAGCCTGACCCTGGAGACCCGGGATTGAGTCCCACATCCGGCTCCCTGCGTGGAGCCTGCTTCTCCCTCTGCCTGTGTCTCTGCCTCTCTACCCCACCCCCCGTCTCCTATGAATAAATAAATAAATAATATTAAGAAAAAAAGGAATTGCAGACTGGATCCCAACCCCTGTCCCCAACAAGTGCATCACTGTGGGCAAGCAATGGCAACATTCTGGGTCTCAATTTCCTTGTCTGCCAAGTGAAACTAATGTTGTTTATTAATTCTTAGTTTATTAAGAGACTTAAATGAGATGAACAAGCACTTAATACACCCAAACTAGAATTACTGTTACTAATATTAGTTGTTCTCTTTTTATGTCTCTTCCACTGGCCTCCTTAGGGGACCAGATTATATTCTACTCAACTTCCTATGATAAGCACATGGACAGTGCCTGGGGCCAATGATACCTTTAGGAGGCCATGAAAATGTTATAATTTCTTTTAAGATCAGAAGGAAAAAAATGAGGGGTGCCTGGGTGGCTCAGTGGTTGAGCATCTGCCTTCAGCCCAGGGCATGATCCTGGGTCCCTGGAATCGAGCCCCACATCAGGCTCCTTGCAGGGAGCCTGCTTCTCCCTCTGCCTGTGTCTCTGCCTCTCTCTCTCTCTGTCTCTCATGAATAAATAAATAAATAAATCATCTTTAAAAAGAAAGAAAAATGAATATAATCCAGCCGGGGTCATAGTTGTCTTTATATCAATACAGTTGTAAAAATATAATTTTTAATATATTTTTTAATGGAAGGAGGAACCTGCAAAGGCACAGTTCCTTGGGCTCTGGGCAGTCCCCATCCAACCCCTGAAATTAGGGGCTGGATATGAGACAGATCAGGTCTGGTCCCAGCTGCACCACTTGGCTAAAAGTGTGACCTAATTTCCCTGAGCCTGAGTTTCTCCATCTGAAGAAAGGGCCATCTGATGATCCTACCTATGTCATTAAATTCTACCCTCCCTCCTTTTTTTTTTTTTAAATGGCTCACTACACCTCTAACTATGTATCCAACGGCTGTCTTTTCCCACTAAGCAGTAAGCTCCATAAGGACAGGAATTGCGTCTACCTTCAAGATTCCCACACGTAGCTTTTACAACACTCCTACTATATGCCCTGCATCATCCTATATGCTTTTGAGGTGTGACATCAGTTATGAAGGGTTTTAGCCCCTTTCACAGATGAAGAAACTAAGGCTAAGTGGTTAACTGATTTGCCCTTCATCATACAAGAGGAAGCGTGTCAGTGTGCATGTGTGTGTGTGTGTGTGCACGGGTGGGTGTGTGTGAGCAGGTGGGTGTTAGGGTTTGAACCTCAGGCCCAGAGGAAGCCACCTGTCTATGTGATTCTGATAAACTGAAATGAAAATTTGTTTCTGAGTGGGTGGCTGTGAAATCGGGGAGGCAGAGGTCATTAGGGAGAAGTCTTCCTAGAGGACAAATGTTTTCCATTCCTGAAGGGGGAAGAGTCTAGGTAGAGAGGATGATCTGACCACATGGAGCACAACAGTGATTCTCCTCAGGATGGATCAAAGGCTTAGTCACCCTGGGAAGTCGGTTACCTCTGTTCTTTGTGAGGTAAGAGAACTAACAAGCCCAGAGGGGGCTCCCCAGAGCTCAAGCGTGGTTGTCCAGTTGTCCAGACTCAACGTGAACGAAACAGATGCTTCTCAGTTGGCCCTGCCCCACATATAGAGGGATTGCTTTTTTATAACATTTATATTATTTTCATAATGATTGTTTTTATTATAATTATCTTTTCTGATTATAAAATAAACATATCTTCATCTTAGAAAAGTTGGAAAAAAGGAAGAAAAGTTGGAAAAACACTAATCCCTATGCACACAAACTAAGTGAAAGTCACTGATTCCCTCACCACACAGGAATGATCTTGTTTTGTATTTCGGTATATTTCTTCACAGTATTTTTTCATTGCATATGAATGCATATTTCTCCCTGTAATATTGATATCATACATAATGCACATTTTGTAAACCATGTGGTTGGTAGAAGCTTTAAGCAAAATCATCAACAAAATATTTAGAAGTATTGTACTATCACTAAAATATATGAAATAAAACGTAAATTTGGGGTTAGCATTCCTTATTTCCTCCTAGATAATCCAAGGCTGTTGTTCACATAAAACAGGGAACAAGTAGTCAAAAGTGAGACCTTTGGCTCTTACCATGTCTTAGGAATTGATGGAATTGACCCTCATTTCTGCCAAGTGGGAGAAGAATCCCAGAAGTTCCATGGTATAGCAGACACAAGTTGGATATTCAGCAAACCCTTCTCCTTTTCCTTCTGGGGACATGACCGGACCATTCCCCAGCCTCTCCACAGTGAGGTGTGGCCATGGGACTGAATTCTGGCCAGTGAAATGCAGGTGGGCAGGTGTATTATCTATTGCTGTGTAACAAATTACCCCCAAAGTTAACAGTTTACCCCCCAAAACCACAAAAAAATTATTATATCACACAGTTTCTGAGAGTCAGGAACCCAGGAGTGGCTTCCCTGGCTGGTTCTGGCTCAGGGTCCCTCACTAGGCCAAAATCATTATATTGGTTGGAGCTGCAGCCTCCGAAGATCTGATTGAACTGGAGATTCCACATTCAGGATCACTCACGTGACTGCTGGCACAGTGCTTGGGTTCCTAAGACACGGCTCCCCTCAGGGGCTTCTGGGTGGCTCAGGAGGTTAAGCATCTGCCTTCAGCTCAGGTCATGATCCGGGGGTCCTGGGGTCGAGTTATGCATCAGACTCCCTCCTCAGCAGGGAGTCTGCTTCTCCCTCTCCCTTGGCAGCTCCCCCCTGCTTGTGCTCTCTCTATTTCTCAAATAAATAAATAATCTTTTTTTTTAAAGACAGTCTTTTTTAAAAAATGAGAGATGAGAGAGAGAGATGAACAGAGACAGAGAGACAGCACCGAAGACAGAAGCTGCAATCTTTTTTCGACCAGATTTGCCTATTACTTCTGACTTCTATCTGTTAGAAGTGAGTCACTAAGTCCAGCCCACACTCAAAGGGAAGAGAATGGAGCTCTAGCTCTTGAGGGAAAGAATTTTAAGGAATCTGTGGATATATCTCAAGACCACCACAATCTGTTATGCCTTCAGTTGTAGCCATGAAAACCCCTGTGCGGTCCTCCCCTCTCTCTCTCTCTTTCCCCATCAGCTGTCTGAATGGGAAGAATTCTGAATTCCTATAGGACAGAAGGGATCCCTGAGTGAGGACACAGAGCAGAACTCCCTACTCTGTGACGTCTGGGGCTTTACAAGAGGAGAATTGAACTTTTCTTAAATCAAGCTGTTGAGGTATGGAGATCATCTGTTTCAGCACCTAATTAGCACCTAAAGTAGGAGATTTGTTTCATTTTCTTAGGCTTTGCCTGTGGGTGTAGGTTTTATTAGGTAGCAGTCTTCTTTAAAAAAATAAAAAATAAAAATGGAATCGCCCTAGAGAAATGATCCCTTTCACATAGTGGAGAGCCCTGATCCCAAAGAGAAGTAACCACATTCCTTGTGGCTTGGAAGGAGAGAGTAAGAGAATCAAGACACACAAAGCCAGAGGACAGCGGGGTACCAGAGCAGGTGCAGAGAGAGCACAGCAAAACCCTGACAGGAATGTGAGCCTCTGAGCACAGCAGTACCACGCAGTGAGTCCCTATCCTCCTAAAATACAGAGAAAAGAAGACACAAAAGACAGATCAAGAAAAGCAAAGTGATTTGTCCACATCACTTGAGGGACGTATGCTGCAGAAATAAATATACGAATACATAAAAGCATGTATGTGTGAAGATGTCCACTGTGGCCAGGTTTATAATCGCAGCGAGGGATTGGCGGGGTGGGCGGGACTCCTACCCACCCCTGTGGGAATGGTTGAACAGAGTGTGTTTGTACCTACCACGGTGTACTGCACAGGTTCATTCCAGCAGGCCGGGGATGGGCATGAGCTGATTAACTGAAATAGAAGATGTTCCTAATAGTGCAGACCCCCTGGTCCAGGAATTAATGGTACTGATTCATAGTGTTGTTTCATAACCATGGGTCTCAGGAGTTTCAAAGTGGCTTTTACCAGCTTGTCAGCAGTGTTTGTTTTTATTTTTTTTTTTTCAGCATTATTCCTTGATAGCAGTGAAATTAATGATTTGTACACAGCTTTGGTGAGACCCCCGGAGGTCTCTGCTGCTGGGGCTGCTGTAATACAGAATGAAATATTTCTATACTGCTAGCGGGGAATAAGAAGGCCCTGTGGCAACTTCATTTGGGGCTTCTTGGTGCTAAGGTGTTCTGTAATCCAAGAGAGAAAGTGCATCTGTATGGCTCTTGCAGGAAAGACCATTGAAGCTTATACCTGACCTCTCTGGACTCCTTGCTGTCTTGCTTCAGTGCTTGTAATGCTTTTCCTGCAATATACTGTAGATGTGCAAGCATTGTCAATCGGGTTTTTGTGAATCTTCTTTAGCAATCAAATAGATTGGATGGGACAGTTTCCAAAAAAGAGTTAGATCTACATGTACAGCCTGGAAAGAGGCCCATAACGTAAGTAAAATAAGCAAGTTGCAAACTAATATAGTATGGAAGGCATGATTTCATTTTTATTTTTTCAATGTGTGATGCTATAGAGAGCTAGGTACAAATATAGATATATAGATATATTTGTAGAAACTTAAGGGAAAAAATCAGGAAGCATGCACAGCTAATTATAAACAGTGCTTACCTTATTGCGGGTGTGTAGACTGGGGGAATGAAATAGACTGAAATGTCTTCTTATTTTATGTGATTTTTTAAAGGTGGAATTATAGATTTTTTTAATTAATAGATATTTTTAAAAGCACTTAAAAATGAAAGATTTTATTTATATAGTTGACCGAGAGAGAGCACAAGCAGGGGGAATGGCAGGCAGAAAGAGAGGGAGAAATGGGCTCCCTACTCAGCGTGTGAGACTCAATCCCAGGACCCTGAGATCATGACCTGAGCTTAAGGCAGATGCCTAATTGAGCCACCCAAACACCCTAAAAGAGCACTTTTAAGTTAACAGAAAAGTTGAGCACAAAGTACACATATACTATACTCCCTATACTCCCTCTTCCTGCCTATACTATACTCCCTATACTCCCTCTTCCTGCCATACTACACTCCTCCCCAATAGTTTCTGCATTATTTTTTTAACATTTTAAAAAAATATTTTATTTATATATTCATGAGAGACAGACAGAGAGAGAGAGAGAGGCAGAGACACAGGCAGAGGGAGAAGCAGGCTCCATGCAGGGAGCCCGACGTGGGACTTGATCCCAGGTCTCCAGGATCAGGCCCTGGGCCGAAGGCGGTGCTAAACTGCTAAGCCACCGGGGCTGCCCAGTTTCTGCATTATTAATACCTTGTGTTAACTTGGCACACTTATTACAACTGGTAATCCAATATTAATACATGTTATTAAAGTCTATAGTTTACATGAGAGTTCACTTTGTGTTGTACAGACTGTAGGTTTTTACAAAGGTATAATGTCATAGCTGCACCATTATCCCCCATTTCAGTATCATGCAGAATAGTTCCCCACCCTAATAATCCCCCGTGCTCCACCTTTCCTCCTTCCCTCCCTCCCTCCTCCTGCCCCAGCCCCAGGCACCCACTCACTTATTATTCTTCCTATACTTTTGCCTTTTCCAGAACATCATATAACTGAAACAATACACTATGTAGCCCTTTCCTGCTGGCTTCCTTCACTTTGTAATATGCATTTAAATTTCCTCCACATCTTTTCATGAATTGACAGCTCATCTCTTTCGGTTGCTAAATAATATCCCATCATCTGGATGTATCAGTTTGTTTATCCCTTCACCCATTGAAGGACATCTTGGGGGCTTTCAATTTCTGGCAATTGTGAATAAAGCTGCTCTAAACTTTTGGGCGGACATAAGTTTTCAGCTGGTTTGGGTAAATAGTAAGGAGCTCGGTTGCTGGGTTGTTTAATATGTTGAGCTGTGTAAGAAACTGCCACACTATCTTCCAGAGAAACTTGCCGGTTCGCTTGGCCACCAGCAATGAATGCCGCCACCAGTTCTTGCTGCTCCATATCCTCATCAGGATTTGGTGTGACCAGTGTTTTGGATCCTGGCCATTCTAACATAGAGGTATCTCCTTATTGTTTTAATTTGTGATTCCCTAGTGACATATATGACACTGGCATCTTTTCCTGTTTGTCGGCTGTGTATCTTCTTTGGAGAGGTGTCAGTTCAAATCTTTTGTCCATTTTCTAATAGTTTTTTCTTCCCCCTTATGGTTGAGTTTTGAGAGTTCTTTGTGTATTTTGGATACAAGTCCTTTTTCAGATATGTGTTTTATAAATATTTTTTCCCAGTCTGTGGCTTGTCTTTTCATTCTCTTAATTATAGGTCATTTAAACACTTTTTGTGTGTTTTTCAAGTTAATGTTCAAGTAGAGAAGATGAAGGTGAACAGGAATGACCTACTTTGACCCCCTTTGCCTGGCTGGACGACTAATACTAATTCCTAGCGAGGAGGAATTGGCAGCAAGATGAAATCCACACACCTATGTATTATGCTTGTAAACAGTTTTTGTATTTAGGTAACAGATTTAGTAAATCCCATTAATTGTTTATAGTTGATGATGAAAGGAATCCCCCCCCTTTTTTTTGCAAAGACCTAGTGAAAGAAACGGCAGTCTGGTATTTGGGAGGGGACATTGTGGACCTTGTGGACACCAGGGGACCCATGTGGGTCATCTGCCCCTTGGTGGGGAGCCCAGTTAGAGATGGAGGCCAATTGTGTGTGGGGGGGTGCCTCTCCCTCCACCTACCTGATGCAGAGCAGAGCCCCACAAATTCGTGCCCCAGAAAGCGAACGTTTTCCTTGAGCTTATTTCATGAGACCCACAAGCAGTGACCTTGGACTCACCCACGCTTTCCTTTCTAATGAGGGAAGGGAAATCTCTAGAGCCTGGGCTAGAAGCTGCTTTAGAAATGCAAAGGTTCAGCTACTTGAAGGGAATGCAT
This sequence comes from Vulpes vulpes, assembly GCF_048418805.1. Lineage (NCBI taxonomy): Eukaryota > Metazoa > Chordata > Mammalia > Carnivora > Canidae > Vulpes > Vulpes vulpes. The sequence goes on along the minus strand of NC_132785.1, from coordinate 108,999,593 downwards.
TTGAGGGAAGTCTCTCCTGGTTTTCCCCTGTACCTTCAAAGAGGAACAGAGCTTTTTCAGAAACCCTGTATAAAGACAGAGCTCAGAGGCTCTGGTCCCTGGGCTCTGAGATTTCTTCCCAGGCCATGTTATGCAAATCTGGCTTAATAGAAGAGTGGACTGAGTCTTTATTTCAGGCAAAGAAAGGCAGAGGAAGGAGAATAATAATACCCTTCACATTTGGGCTATAAATACCACAGTAATAGGGCTGGAAGGGAAGGATTTGGGGCCTTCAGGGAGCTTGAATCTGCTGTGAGGCCTGTGGCTGGTGTGTCAGGGTTTCTTCTCACAGAAGGGCAGTAGAAGCGGGGACTGAGTGACCCTAATGGGCACCAATTAGAAAAGCCTCCCTGAGGACTCAGCCACCACTGCAGGGCAGCCCCTTGGCCACCTAAGAGAGGCTCAGAGGGGCCAGGGCAGCTGCCAAAGATTAAAACACTGACATGAAAGCTACTTTAGGAGAGTAAAATAAGATGGTCACCAAATAGTGGTGTATGCTCAGCCAAAATGGGGTATTATTTTCCCTCAGGAAGAAAGGACACAGCTCCAGAATCACCCGACAGGAGCTAGACTCTCCCTACCTGTTGCTCTGTCTCTCCCCAAGGGACTGTTCTCCTTAAAGGCAGGGATTTTGTATCAGGTCCAAATCTGTCTTCCAGCCTGGCTCAGTAAGTCTTACTTGGATTGAATCCAGTGGTGCTGCCTCAGTTTCCTCCTCAATAAAATGGGACTTAAAGCTGTAACACCCACCTCACAAGAGCATATGGTTGATGCTCAATAAAAATACGTAGCCGTCCTTTAGTTCATTGGTGAACCATACCATCTGCTCCTGGGGTGCAGCAACATCTTTTTTTACAGCTGAGTCACAGGAGTCTGGGAGCCTTTATAATCCCGGCCAGCCCTTTAACTGGGGAAACAACATACCCAGGATATTAAAGTTTTGACTGAAACACTAAAGCACAATAGATGGGAAGCCACATCAGCAAGTGCAGACTTTACAAATTTTAAAGAATGGGTTCCAGGATGATTAGGCCTTCTCCAGTTTGAAAGCATGAAAAAGGCCCCAGGGGCACCTTGGTGGTTCATTTAAGTGTCTGCCTCTGGCTCACATCAGGATCCCGGGGTCCTGGGATCGAGCCCCATGTCTGGCTCAGTGGGGAGTCTGCTTCTCTCTCTCCCCCTGCTCCCCCTGTTGTGCTCTCTCTCTCTCTCTCTCTCTCTCAAATAAATAAAAATCTTTTTAAAAAGTAAAAGAGGGCTCCTGATGTAGAGATGGGAAAAACATCTGTAGAACCATTGGTTTGGAGGAAAGTGTGGCAATGTGGAGTCCTTGCTCTCAACCAGGTGGGAGGAAGGGGCTGGTGCCCCCTTTCCTTAGAGCCAGCTGGGGTGGGGGGAGCTACCTTGGAACCCCTTGGAAGAGTGGTTGTGCTGGGCCAGGTCTATAAGCCCTGAGTGTCTCTGGGCAGGGCATGATGGAGAGTGTCTCTGGGCAGGGCATGATGGAGAGCAAGGCCAGTGTGGGCTGGTGTAGCTGGCCTGGGTCTGTCTAATAAGACCATCTAGAAGATGCTGGGGTGTACAGAAAGAAGCTGGAGGGCCTTCCTGGGCCTGAGGACAGTGCTTCCTACAGATACATCTGCCCAGTGGATGGTCATGCAGGAAAGAAGTCCCTGGAGACAGAAACCTCAGGAGGACCCAGAAAAGAACTCATGAAAGAATCAGCTTTAAACATTTGCTAAGACTAGCATGACCAAAGCCAGCCTAGAACTCAAACAGTTCAAGGTCATTAGGCCCTTCACCACTGCTCCCTCGGGCTGCAGGCTCTCAGACTGAAGCAGGCCTGTGCTGGCGAGGGGAGAAGATCTGAACATAAAAACTTTGAGGTTTTGGTTTTATCTTAGACTGGAAGACAAGGAAAGGTGATCCTCACTGGATACACTTCACAGGGACCGTGGGAGATAACACATAAAGTTATATTTTAATTTACCGTGGGTTGTACATTCAAAACAGCCGCATCTTATGCACCGTGGAAACCTCGAGCTCCACGGGGTGTGCCAGGTGATATGGTGGCGGAGCACATGGGGACATGGTACGAATGCCAGGACAGTTGGACCGCAGCCTGGACTGCTACAGAGCCCCACTCAACACTGGTGGCTTTCCAAGTCACTGCAAAAGGGGTCGGAGCAGTATTCCTAAGTGAGGTACATCTGTTGCCTCCAAAATCCAGAGGTTCCCCAGGCCCTGAGCCTCTTTCTCAGTGGTGGGGTGCAAGGTGCGATTACCTGTCTTTTATCTTGAAGGGGATGCTTTGAAATCCTGTGCCAGAGCACAGGACCACAAAAAACTCCACCCATGTGGCAGGCACCTGAATCCTCATGGGATTTCTTTCCCATGGTTTGGTGCTCATGTGCCTCACGAGGGCATCTACAGACCTGGCCACGTCCTGCTCTACGGGTCCTATTAGCATCATGCCGTCAACATCATGCGAGCAGTTGGATTCTGTGGAGTGACAGATCAAAACTTGAAAGATCATATTCCGATGGGGAGCTGGAGAGTCAATGGCCCCTGCCCGCCTGCCAGTGAGCGCTATTCCTCTGCCTGCCTTGTAGTAAAAGTGAGCTGTTTTTGATTCTCCTTATTGACGGGAATTAAGAAGAAGGCATCTACCGATTAACAGCTGCTTACCAAACGCCAGAGGCTGGACCATCTGTTCTAACGCTAATGCATCAAACATGACAGCGGTGACACGGAGTACCACTGGGTGAAGCTTACCATAGCCCACCACTGCCCAACACCATGGGGATGGTGGATGCAACGGTGCTCAAAAGATGTGAGAATTCCCCTTTCCTCACCCCATTGTCTAGTTACTCTTTAGGAAGCTTCCTGAATATTTTATTGAGTATATGTAATGGTAATGCAGGGTCTTCCTCAAGGGGACCTAGCCTGCCCTGCAGTCAATGGTTCCTGGCTCTGTGAACTGACTTAGATCCAGAAAGTGGATGAGGGCCTTGCTGTCCATGATGCCAGTTACTTGCCTTCTCCTGGCTTCTACCATTCTGGAACTCCATAATCCCCACTGATCCTAGGGAGCCCCAGCTCTACAGCAGCCTCTCCTCCCGTCAACCCTGGCCCATTCACAGCTTCTCCGGCATGCTAGGGCCCCTCTCCAGTAGCTCATCGTGAACACTCCTCTGGTCCTCCTGAGGAGCACAGTCAGGTGATGGGGACTCCAGTCTCATATAACAAACCCATGTGAACATAGCCTCCTCCCTGGACCTTCTGATCTCTTCCTTAATTCTCTGCCAAGGACGGTTCAGTATCTCCACTTTACTTACTGTGGGTTCATGCCATGAGTAAGCTTCAAGAAGCAATACTGACAACGTACTAAGGTATATTCCCGGTGTCAATGCCATGGCTTTGAACCCAGAGTCATAGGTGGGTGCTCCCATGTACAGGTCTCTCCTTCCCAGACTGATATCCAGGTCCTCTTGGTCCAATACCCTAAGGCACAATCATTCCCATTTGTCTCCCCTGGTGTTTATGAATCCATATCAGCCAGGTCCTCCAGTTCCTTCAACGAATAAGTGATTTTCTTATGGAACGACTGTATTTCTCCTACTCAAACTGTCCTGACATGTGATCCTGTCTATCTGCCTGGCGGTCATGAGTGTGGCAGAGGTGGATCTTAAGGATGAACATCACGCTGCAGGGTACCTGCTTCAAGTGCAATCTTTGTAGGGTCTCCAAGCACAGGGAAGCTGCTCCCCTCTAGTATGGGTCAGGGGGCTGCTTTTGCCAGTCCAGAGGGTTCAAGGGATTCTAGGGTTTCAAGAGTCTTGTTTACCCAAATGGCCCCATTTCAAGTCTCATGGTCCTACCTTTTTCCCTTTAGCACACTGACTTTGATATGGGAAAAAAAATGTGAGGGTAAACATTCATTCTCTTTAATGAGTCTTCCACTTTTGCAATTAGATTCTGGGCCTGATTCTCAGCACAGTGTTTGGGACTGGAAGAACTAAGCATCTCCTTAAATACTGCCAAAGATGTTTTCCAGTTTTGTGCATGTCTTAAGTTTATGGTTGGCCAAACTAAGCTTTCTATTTTTTTCCCCAAGACTTCCAACACAGTTAACAAAAGGCAATCCATTCAAACTTTATGACCTCATCCTCATACCATACAGGTGCCACAGATAACCACTTCCCCTCCCACCTATATATCACATTGCAATCCACACAGGAGACAACCCAAGTAACTATGATGCTTCGGTAGGTCAGGGATTCTCTCCATCCCACTGCTATCTGGCTGGCAAGTGAATCCCTCCATATATCCCATTCTGAGGGGCTGATTTCTAGGGCTACTTCTAGAGTAATTTTTTAAAAAAGATTTTATTTACTTATTCATGAGAGACACAGAGAGGCAGAGACACAGGCAGAGGGAGGAGAAGCAGGCTCCATGCAAGGAGCCCAATGTGGGACTCGATCCCAGGAATCCAGGATCACGCCCTGAGCCAAAGGCAGATGCTCAACCACTGAGCCACCCAGGCGTCCCTCTAGGGGGACCCTAACTCTTTTCACCTGGGTTCCCCCAAAAGCAGAGCCTGAGACCAATGCTTGTGCTCAGGTGGTTTATTTGGGAAGTGGTCCCAGGGAACAGGGGAGTGAAACAGGGCAGGAAAGAAAACCAATACAAGACACACTAGTGAGTTGAGCCAACTCTGCAGGCCATTTCTATGGGTCTCGATTAATCCTGCAAGACCTTTTGAGGAAGCTTAGGAAGTACATCCTAGAACTCTGCACCTGGAGGATGAAAGGGAAAAGCATTTATCCATTGTTCCCATCCCCTAGCTAGTCAATGGAGATCCTACAGGCATCAACTCCCCCAGATTTCCAGGTTGCATATGTGTAAGTGCCAGGGAGAGATCACCATGGATGTCCCCCAGGATAGGAAGTGGGAGGTACATGGCATGCCAGAGAGTGGCAGGTGGGGGAGACATTGTCAGTTTGTACCTGTGTGAGGTTGTTCACACTTTCTCAGACCTGAACATGCAATAGAACTGGAGTTGGATGATTTTAAATGGGGCATGACAGGTACCAGTACTGTCCACCCAGGTGAGTATGATCACACAGAGCAGTAGAGGCTGACGCCGCAATGTTAACTTCACCACAGATGGTCCAAAGCATCACAACTCATTTCTTTAGGAATTGTCCACAGAGCAGGATAGAAACCAAACCTGAAACTCAGTATCTGACATACTTAAGTTTTTAAGTCAAAACAGTGTACCCAGCTTAATTGACATTCTCATTAACCATGATTCATTTAGCTCTTCTCATAGAAAGATGATTTACCAGTATGGAAAAGAAGTTCATTCTAAAATTACAGAAATGTAACATAAAGCACTAAGACTGGCATCAGTCTCATTACTGTATGCTCAGTCACACCTTACATGAATAAATGTGTGTGTCTGTGTATCTGTGTGTTGTGTATAGATGTATTTGTCTGTGTCTATACTGTGTCACACACATCTGTGAGTATATCTGTGAGTTTGTGCGTCTGTGCGTATGGCATTCATGGGTTGTGTGTGTTGACCATCTGTGCCAAGCAGAGTGCCAGGCACTGGAGACGTCCCATGTAGAGAATCTATCCTCACAGTGCTTCCATGGAAAACAGCCTAATTTGCCAGGGAATGAGGAGAGCTGTAAGAACCTCCAACTCTTAAATTCCTATTGCAGTCGACAGAGTAATGGCCTCCCAAGGATGGAATCTGTGAATATGTTCTGTTACATGGGAAGGGGGAATTAAGGTTGCATATGGAATTAAAGTTGCTAATCAGTTGACCTTAAAATAAGATTATTCTTATTATTCAGGTGGGCCCAATATAATCACGAAGGTCCTTAAAAGATGGAAGACACAGAAGAGTCAGTGTCAGAGTGATGTGATGTGACTCAGCCGGACATTGCTGGCTTTAAAGATGAAAGGGGCCACGAGCCAAGGAGTGTGGGCAGCTTCCACTAACCGGAAAGGGCCAGGAAGCAGATTGTCCCCCACATGAGCCTGCAAGCGGAACGTAGACCAGCTGACACCTTGATTTTAATCCATTGAGACCCATTTTGGACTTCTGATTTCTAGAATTTTAAGATACTAAAATTTGTGTGGCTTTAAACCAGAAAATCTGTGATGATTTGTTGGCACAACAAGAAGAAATAAAGATACCTGTGAAAACTGCTCTCATGTCTTTAAAATGTCTCCCCTTTGCTTTGCTTCTAGCCTTAAAGGTGCAGTGGATTGCATTTTACAGAGGGATTGGGATGAAAAGTCAGCATTTAAGGAGAAAACGTATGCCTTCCCTTGCTCATTTTGCAGAGAGCTGGGACCAGGACCCACTGAAAGAAGCAGATCAACACTCCCCAAGGTGCCCTCTTCCCTGGACACCCTCACCCCAGGGCTTAGGCTTACCGACTACAAGGGCCAGGGAAACAAATTACACCCTTGGAATTGTATCTCTCTCTTTCCCTCTAGACACTTAACGAAATTTGCATCAATTCAAGGAGCATATGCTGGAACTCCATTGTAACTTCAGATTTTGTTTTTATTTCCTGAGTTTGCTAAGGAAAGAATGGAAAAACAAAACCTATTTGTGCTGTGGCTTGTTCTTTTTTATTATGAAATATACCAAGCATACAGAAGAATGTGAAGAGTATCACTCACCTCTGACAAATTCTAACATTGTTCTACATTTGATTCAGATTCTTTAAAGTAAATGAAATATTACAGGTACAGTTGAAACCCAGTGTCCTTCTTGGCCTTGTAGATGCTGTCCCCACCCCACCCCCCAGGAGCATTCCCCATCACTGATTTTTATATTTGATTTTGATAGCAGTCCTGTGCATGCCTTTGCACCTCTACTATCCAGTTCTGTGTGTACCCGCAAACAGTAAAATATCAGTTTACATGTCCAGAAAGATTACATAAATGGTACACTGCAACTTGCTGTCCTCTCCTCCAGCTCAACACTGCATTCCTGAGATTTATTCACATCGATACCTGTAGCTCTGGTTCATTCTTTTTTAACTGCTGCATAATATTTGATTTTATAAAAATACGGTTTATCTGCTCTTCTGTTCATAGGTATTTAGGTTGTTTTCAGTTTCTCTTTATTACAAACAAAGCTTCAGTGGAAGTCTTGTCCATTTCCTTGGGCCCCTGTACTGGAGTTCCTCCAGGGTATATACTCCGGAGGGAAATTGCTAGGTCAAAGGATGTGTTTAGCTTTAGCATCACTGGTTATTGCTAATTTGCTTTACACAGGAGTCACACGGATTTCCCACTCCTGGCATATGTAAGTTCCCTTTAATTCGTATCCCAACCAACACATACTAGTTTGTGCCCATCTGATTGCTAATGGGTCTTGTCCTTCTTATAGGTTGCACAGTTGATTCTCAGAGCAACTCTGGGCACAGGCCTTACTTGTGACCACCTGGCAGGAAATCCTAGTGAGGTCCGAGGAGGGGGATGGTGAGCCCAACACAGATGACTGTGGCATTGCAGGAGCCCAATGAACCCGGGAATCCTGGATCCCAGCATTTGTCACTATAGGAACTGGGTACGTGGCCAGGACACAAACTCTGCAGCCACCTTTAGAGAATAAAAGATATTAAATCATTTGCACTATGTAGTAAATATCAACAACTATCCACACTAGCAGAGAACAAGATAATTATCATTTTATGGTGATGACTCGGCCCCTTGTAGATTGCCTGGCGCACACAGGGCAGGCACTCAGTACACTCGTGGAGTGAACAAAGGAAGTACCACAGATTTCTTTAACTTCTCTGAACCTCGACTTCCTCATCTGTAAAATGGGCATATAAACACTTACCTGGGAGGGCTGTTGTGAAAACCCAGGGCCTACAGCAGACGCTCCAAACATCCTCTGACACCGCAACCGGGAAGCCCACCGGGCGTGCCTTGCACCCCATTCCCTAGGCAGACACCACAAGAGGCAGCCGAGTAAGTAAGAGTAACGTTTACTGAGCGATACAGGACTGAGTACTAGGAAGGGTTTACCAGGATGGAAATGCACCCCATGCCCGCCCCGGCCACCCCCAACACCCAGAGACTACTACAGTACTTAGGAGTTACACACAATGGCCATAACTGCTGGATATCTGTTCGTAACAAACAAACCATAGCATATTTATACTATATCACATCGAGTGATTATAGAAATCCATATATATATTGCTTGTATAAAATCTTTTTTTTTTTGTAAAAAATATTAAAAAAAAAAAAAAAAAGAAAGTATAAAAAACATGTGCAGTTGAAAGCCCTGCCAGGACAGCCAGTCTGTAAACATTCGGTGAGTATGTGCTTTGGAAGGGCGCCCGCGCCTCGTGCCCACAGCAAACTCCAGCAGGGCGGGCGAGGGTGCGCCCTGGCTGCCGCTCCCGGAGGGGGGGCCCCCCCACGCTGGGCCCAGGGGGTGGGGACAGCAGGGCCCCGCATGGCACCCCGTCCAGCCCGGCTTCAGGGTCGGCAGGCAGGGCTGGGGGCCGGCAGGCTGCAGTTGGACTCGGAGTTCGTCCCCAGCCGCGTTTTGTTTGCAACTCATGGCTTTTCCTGGCTGCTCCGAGGTCCCTCAGTGGGCCCGGTGGGGGGGGGCCGGGAAGTGCCCGAGGCCATTGGGTTGGGGTGTCTCTCGGCTGGCCGGTCTCTGTGCTGCCTCCTTCGAGCTGGGCCCCAGCAGGCCAGCCCCGCCCGAGGGTCTGCTTTGGTCTCAGCGCTTGGTCCTTCTAGCTCCTTCAGCCGTTCTTCCCCTCGTGTGGCTGATCTGAGTTTCACAAAAGAGGCCCGGCCAGCGCTGGCTGTGCTGAGCCTCCTTGTCAAGTTTGTCATGCAGCGAGGAAGGGCCCTCTGGGACCCCTCGTCCTCTACCCTCTTCCCAAATCCTCCTCCTCCTCCTCCTCTTCCTCCTCTTCCTTCGCCCAGCCCATGGTCACTTCTTCTCTAGCTGCTCCAACAGCGGGTTGCCTTCGGACTCGGGGGTCTTGACGCTGTCCGTCCGGACGATGCAGGTGGGGCGATGCCGGTTCAGCATCAGAATGAGCTGCTGCCGCTCCTGCTTCAGCTCCTCGATCTGGGTCTTCAGCTCCGCGTTCATGAGTTCCAGCCGCTCAGATTCCTGGTGCATGGAAACAGAGACGGGGCTGTAAGCGCTCACTGGGGACCAGCTCTGCCTCTGGGAGCTACAAGGCACTCCCATCGGGCGTCCGCCTGTTTTCTGCCTGCCAGGCTCCCACTGGAGAAAGCACAGAACCTGCTATTGAGCCCCTGGGGTAATTGACTTTCTGCAGCCGTGCCCGTCACTCCTGTGACACTGGCCTGTGTCAAAGCGGGATGAACCAGGTTATATTCTGGGGCCAGCCTATCTCAGGTCCCCCTTCCCTCCCCTCGCTCAATCTACTCCAGCCACAGTGACTTCCTTGTAATTGCTCAAATATGCCAATACTCTCCTGCCTCCTGGCCCTGGCCCAAAGAAACAAAGGGTGGGAGAAGAATAGTGGCCCAGTGGCACTAGAGCAGGTGCATGAAGGGTCCAGAGGGGGTCACACGTGACCTACAGCTGGCAGTGCAGTGGCAAAGTGCTTTGATGTGTGATGTGTCATTGTACATTGGGGATATTGGCCTGTGGGATCACGCGCCCAGGGTAATCATGTCATTCTTCCTAAAACACGTGCTGCCTGGTTATTAGCCCCAAATTATTAAACACCCTCCTCTTTATCCCCTGTTATCTAGAAGCTTTGCCCATTGGGGGGCAATCAACTGTCATCCTTCTGGATCTAAAATAAAGTTTCAAATCTCAAGTGAGATTCCCAATGAACTTCCAGCTCAGTGGGAGAGACTCCAAGGGAAAGAAGCAATGCTGGCTATTTGATTTCAGGGGGAGTTCGCATGTCCAGAGTGTGGATAGGTGGTGGGCATACCAGTTCAAGGCTTGGGGTCAAAACAGTAAGACAGGAAGGCTCCTGAATGATTTTTATTGGACTGTGTCTGAAAATTGGCAAGCAGCTCAAGGGTTGAAATTTACTCAAGAGCCAGCAAAGTTTTAGCCCAGTGGTGCTCAACTCGGAGCGATTTGGCCTACTAGAAGACATTTGACAATGTCTGGAGACATTTTTGGTTGTTGCAACTGGGGAGAAGGTTGCTACCTGCATTTAGTGGGTAGAGGCTAGGGGTAGTGGGTAGAGGCTAGAGATGCTCATAAACATCCCGCACAGGATGGCCCCACAATAAGAACTATCTAGACAAAATGTCAACAGCTGAAGTTGAGCAACCTGTATCAGGCAAAGGACAAGCTGTGGTTATGATTGCATGTTCCACAACTGAGCTGGGGAACCCTGGCTTGGGTCTAGAGGCTTGCCCTCCACCTGTCAGGGCCAGGCCGAGCAGCCTCCTTTGGTGGTCTTCAGGGCCCTCAGTGGGGCCCACACACATCCCAGGGCTGCTATTCTTTCTCCCACCCACTGGCCTGCCTTGTGCTCATCTTTGAGGACACAGCATGAGTGGCCCAGGGAACTCGACTGCTGACACGTGCAGTCCTCGTGACCAAACACTGCAGGAGAACAGCCTCGAAAAAAGGAAAAAAATATTAAAAACCAGCTATGGTTGTTTCTGGTTCAACAGGATGAAGCCAGAGGGGGAGGCTGGCCCTGTCCCCTGCTCTCAGAATTCCAGGTGAAGTCATCTCTGAAGGCCAGGAGAGAGACCCACGTGAAACCATGGGTCCATGACCGATCAGTCTGAGCCAGTTGGGTGCTAATCTTAGCTGCCTGCTCACCGGGTCTGATGAACTCATGACCTTGGGGACTCCTCACAAACCCTCTGACCATCTGGTTCCCCTAAGCCAACATTTTAACTCCAAGTTCAAATCCTCTGACCCTCTGTCTCTAGGAGTTTCTGTTCAATCCACCCATTTGCATTTGCTTGAGGACATTCGTGTACAACAAATGTCTGGGGGAATCAGGATCCATACAGCGGGAAAGAGCTTACTATGTGCCCATCAGCACTGCAGGGGCTGGAAGACCTTCCAAGAGGCCTAAATGGCTAGGTCTGGCCTCAAGTTTAAAAAATGGTTGGGTTGAGAAGGCCAGTTGGCCCCTCCAGTGGAGGGGGTGGGACATGAGGAAGGCGGCCCTGAGTGGACAAGGACACAGACATGGGAAATAAGCTACAGATGTGTTTAGGAGAAGAAATCCTCCATTGTGACCATAGGTCATTTTAGGACAGAAGGTAGAGAGCCAGGAAGGTGGAGTTAGAGCCACATTAGGCAAAACTTTAGGGTTTGGAACCAGAGTCAGGAGTAAGTTCCTTAACTACACGGAGTCTCAGCTATCTTAAATATAAAATGATGATGCTCGCGGGGATTAAGTGAACTCACATGGGAAAGGCACCTTATAAACTGAAGGCTTAGGGAGGCTTAAGGAATGGATACTTTAAGCTTTGAGCAAGGGCCCATGGAGAAAGAGAAGGAGAAGCAGCAGAGGAGGATGGTTCAAAGATGCCTGGCAGATCCTGGTGACTGGCTCCATCTGGAGAATGAAAGAGGCTGCCTGTGGGCCCGAGGGGAAGGGCCCAAGGGGGCTGCTGTTTGGGGATGGCAAGGAAGCAGTTGGGTGGCACATGAGTGGGCATTAAAGGTGCCAATGCAAGGGCCAGCGTCCAGGCACATGGCATTCAGTACTACACACCAATCTACTGCCTCGAAATGACTGTGCGTCCAACCAACTTCACGTACGAACGTCCGTATCACACAGAGACCCAAGTAGGCATGTGGCTTCACACATACAGTCACCATTCAGCAGAATGGCACTGCATTCTGTTGGTTTTAAAAGGTTAGAGCATGGGATCCCTGGGTGGCGCAGCGGTTTAGCGCCTGCCTTTGGCCCAGGGGGCGATCCTGGAGACCCAGGATCGAATCCCACGTCGGGCTCCCGGTGCATGGAGCCTGCTTCTCCCTCTGCCTGTGTCTCTGCCTCTCTCTCTCTCTCTCTCTCTCTCTCTCTCTCTCTCTCTCTCTGCGTGTGTGTGTGACTATCATAAATAAATAAAAATTAAAAAAATAAAAAATAAAAGGTTAGAGCATATCATGGAATACCCTAAATTCTGCCCAGCTGGCTGTCAGAATGTGACTGCTTTTTACTTTTATTTCCTTCTGTTTTCTTGGGTGGTGCTACATCTTTATTAATTGCATAAGTAGAAGTTGAGTTCCGAAGAATCTTTTTCTTTTTTTTAACCATGATCGTAGAAGTTGTCTGTGGTTTTGTAGCAGCAATTACCTGATCTGTTTCCCTAATCAAGATACATGTTAATCACAGAAGTCAATAACTCTGCTTGCATTTTTGCTTATTATTTTGTCTTCTGGTAGATATTTATTGCCCTGGAGAAAATGAAACCATTTGTTGTTGTTATTGTTTCGTTCTAAAAATTTTATTTATTTGAGGGAGAGAGAGAGAATAAGAGAGCACAAGCGGGGAGGAGCAGCAGAGGGAGAGGGAGAAGCAGACTTCCTGCCCAGCAGGGATCCCCATGTGGGACTTGATCCCAGGCCCCATGAGCCGAAGGCAGATGCTTAACCAGCTGAGCCACCCAGCTGCCTCCATTTGTCGTTCTAGAATAGAATTAGTGCAAGTGAATGAACATTCTGTCTCTTTCACTGTGCTCAGCAAAGGCAGGAGAAAAAATACAAAGGGGCTGCGTGTTCTGGCTTTTCATACTGGCTGTGTGACCTTGGCCAAGTCAATTCTCTTCTCGGGGCTTCAGTCCCCTCCCAGAAAATATAATGACTGGCCCAGGGGACTTTAAGCATTCTCTGATTTTATCTTTTTTTTTCTTTTTAAAGATTTTTCAAATTTATTTATTCATGAAAGACACACAGAGAGAGGCAGAGACACAGGCAGAGGGAGAAGCAGGCTCCATGCAGGGAGCCAGATGTAGGACTCGATCCCGGGACTCCAGGATCACGCCCTGGGCCAAAGGCAGACACTCAACCACTGAGCCACCCAGGCATCCCTGATTTTATCTTTTAAAAACAAGTAACCCTAATGCACTTAAAATAGAGTTCTATTTCCCAACTTTTTTGGTAAGTATTGGGTAGAAGGCTGGTGTGGCCTCTTCTGAGTCCAAAAGACCTGTCTGAATTAAAATCCTGACTCTGCCACTTTAGCTATGTCACTGTGAACCATATCCCCAATATCCCTGAGCCGGGGCAACCTGAACAGCATGCTGGGCAACAAAGGAAGCCCTGGGTTCGAGTCCCACCTCAGCTGCTGTGGGGCCTCGAGCAAACTTTCATCCCTCTGAGTCTCAGAATCCTCATTAGTGGAGTGGGGACTGCCTCATCTCCTCCCAGAGCCACCTTCTTCTTGTGGCCATCAAGGAGAGAATGGCCATGAAGAGTGCAGTGCACCATGGGAGTATGAGATGGGGTTACTGCTACCAAAGCCCAGGGAATGAACCTGCGTTAGGCGCAGCAGTTACAGAGGCCAGGGTTACAGAAGGGAGAAGTGCAGGGGCTGCTACATGTAATTGCGGACACAGGAGGTACTGAGGTCACCCTGGTTGCCTCAGGAACTCGGCTGGTCCAGGCAGGCGAACTCTGAGAGGCTCTAAGAATCTCCCAGTGTATCTAGGCATCCAGGGGTCAAGGATGGGTGGGTGACTTTCTACATTATACATATGTGTGTGGGTGTGTGTACACACATATCCTTTTGTACCTCTGAGCCTTATAAATATTTTATCTGATAAAAAATAGAGTACAAGAGTCACCTGGGTGGCTCAGTCAGTAAAGCGTCTGACTTGATTTCAGCTCAGGTCATGATCTTAGGGTTATGAGATCAAGCCCCATGGCAGGCTCCATGCTCAGTGGGGAGTCTGCCTGGGATTCTCTTCCTCTGCCCCTTCTCTCTCTCTCTCTCTCTCCAATAATACATAAATCTTTAAAAAATAATAAATGACTGAATTATAAGAGAATTCTTCAGGTCTGTGGGCACTGGCCATCAACACAGCCACCTGCATCTGTGTCCTAAACCTCAGGCCCAACTGTGTTTCTAAAGCCAGAGGGGAAGAGAGGAGCATGGGAAAAGAGGAGGACTGGGATGGAACTGCCCAAACCCCCCTCCTAGACCCCGAGCCTCCAAGGACACCACCCCAGTCATATAACTGGTCTTCCCACTGCCCCAATCCTTGCCACACACTGCAGCCAGGAGGATCTTTCCAAGGTGTGTCTCCCTCCAACTGAAACGTTCCATCGCTCTCCATGACTACATAATTCATCAGCATGATGGAGACATTTGTGAGAATAAAACAAGTGATATTAGTAAGTAGGCCAGGACCAGAGGCATAAAGGAGGATTGCCCCAGACATCCGCAGCACAGACCTAGCAAGGACCAGGGGGGCTGCCTGCCCCTCCACTCTCCCCATGGTACTCTAAATTCCAGCCACACTGACATTCTTCTCAATTTCTTAATCACATCCTTAAACACCTCTTGCCTCTGGCCTTTGCTTGCACTGTTCCTGCTAACCCCCCACATCCCTGTCCTTTATCTCGTTAGCTCCTGCCCCTCTTCTGTGGCTCAGTAAGCAGTCTCTCCTAAGCCTAGACTAAGATAGGGCCTCATGGTGTGTTCTCACAGCCTGCCAGGCTGGCCCAACACAACTCGCAGCACACATTACCACTCCCCACTTCTCTCTGCCATCCTATGCAGACATCACTTGCTTGTCTGCTGTGCAATAGCAGGTACTCACAACACACTGATTGGTTGGTTGGATGGATGGATGGATGGATGGATGGATGGATGGATAGATAAGCAAAGGAATAAATGAATCCCAGCTCTAACACTTGCTAGCAGTGTGACTTTGGGCAAATAACTTGACCTCTTCTGAGCTAGAGGTCAATTCCTACAATGGGGATAACTAATGTTTATCTCACTCGAATGCCTTACTTGGCTCTGCAGGTGCTCAGGGCTGGAAATGAGGTGCGGGACACTCCAACCACGTTAAAGGCCCGTGTCAGACCTGTATCTTAGAAACTTTTTGAAAACTTCCAGCCCAGTGTTGATCCCCCAACTCTTCCAAGGAAGCTCCCAGCTCTTGGAGTCTAACTCTCACCTGTAATGGCCATTCACCTACCCCAGATGCTCAGAGCTTGCTGGTGTACACATGGCCCCACACTGTCTACACCTGTGACCTCGGATTTTCTCTCTGCTTGTTGAGAGTGTGAGAAAAGACCCATATATTCCCCAGCATTAGAGAAACCAGAGGCCACATCAGCCTTGTCTCTCCAGCTCCCGTGGGATGGTCTATGTCTGCTCCTTCCTGTGTGTCCCTCAGTACACCTGGCACAGTGCTGGGCATTTAGCACGTGTATAAAAATGCTTGCCAATGAATCAACAAATGAGCGAAAGAATGAACAAATGAACCAATGAATTAGAGCTAGCATAGCAGAGTGTTAAGAACAAATGCTTTCAAGTTAGCCTCAGGCTTGAATCCCAGTTCTACCACTTAGTTGCTGAGGGACCTGGGCAAGTAACTTAATCTCACCATGCCTTAGTTTCCCCATCTGTAGGAAGACAATAACCTCATACAGTTGTTATGCCTATAAAGAGATAATATATTTATAGTATTTTGCACACCTTACAAATGTTAGCAACCACGTTGTTGCATGCTATAGAACAGAGCCAGACCCATGGATTGTTATTGTTACTATTATTCTTTAGTAATGAACAAGTGATCCAGAGTGGAGAGGCCAGAGACTACCAACCTGGACTGATTAGCTTTCCTGGTCATGTCCCTTCACTGCTGTCTATCATTGTTGAGAAGCAGTGAAGGCCTAAGAGATGGGACTCCAGAGGGGTTGGGGGGACTGCTTGGCACAGTCCACATGTAAGGGCAGAGACCCGCTCTGAGGGCCAGGTGGGGGAGTGGGGGGAAGGCGACCCCTTCTGCTGGCCTTCACAGGCAGAGCTGACCTCTGCTCCCTGGGGGCAGAGGCTTGGGGGCCCCCTCCAGCAGGGCTGAGGCCAGCAAGAGGGGATGCAGGGTTGGAAGAGCCCCCTGCAGCGAAGGGAGGAGCTTCTCTCTTGCCAGGTGCTGCATCCACTGTGCACACTTGGCGGTTGTCACCTAGGTCATTAGCATCCACCCTAGACAACTCTGGCAGCCACCAGGGTTTTGAAATGAGTAGTAGCAGTCCGTGGCCACAAGGGTCAATCAGCACCAGGGTGTGGCCTAGTAGAGGGGACTTGGCTCCTCCCACCTCCTCTGGCCTTCGGGGGACCTGGGTGGGTGGGACCTGAGGCCGGCTGCCCTTGGGTGGGGGAAAGGGCAGTGGGTGGGAGGCAGGGAGGAACCGAGGGGTGGCGGCCGCGTGGGCAGATGCCAGCAGGTGCCCGTCCATTCCACTCCGCAGGCGTGGGTGACATCTGCGGGCCCACAGGTGCCAACGAGATGGGCGCCCCGCCCGCCCGGCCCGCTCACCCGCTGCAGAAACTCCGTCCGCTCCTTCTTCTTGTTCCGGCATCGAGCCGCCGCCACTTTGTTCTTCTCCCGGCGCCTTTTCCTCCGCTCCTCTTCCTCATCTAGCTGTGAGGGCAGAGAGCCACCGGTCAGACATGGAGGCGGGCCTGCAGGACGGCTTCCCTCCGGACACGGACAGATGGACAATCCCCGTCCGCACCCACGCGGCGGCAGTGAGCGAGCCGGCCTGGCTGCCAGCCCGCAGGCCGCCCCGGCCCCTCGGAGCAGGTGGGCAAGGCCGGGCGGGCCAGTGGCCCGGAGGGCAGGCCTCTGGAGGGTTCTGCCAGAGTTCAGGAGGCTCGGAGCCTGGCAAGGCCACTCACACGGAGGTGACACCCAGTGGGCGGTGACGGTCTGTTCTCTTGCCCAGCCCAAGCCCTCTGGGCACTATTTTCCAGGCCAGCGGTTCCCAGGCACTTCCTTTAAAAATGCCTTGGGCATGGACACAGGTTTCACATGCTACCCCCACGCACTTCCACCTCCCCGGGGGGAGCCTCCTATTTGGTCCTCCCAGAGGCTCCGATCTACCTCCTGGTGCTCCTAAACCACCTTCCCCGGCCTCCTCAGCCGGCTTTGATTGTTTTCCCTGCTTCTGCACTTTAGGCTCTGTCCCCATGACACCCCCCTGTATCCAAAGATCCCGGGAGTGCCCTTGCGGGACACAGGCAGAGGGGCTCCCTGAGTCTCCAGGTTTGCTTGCTTCTCCCCCAGGACACATTAGAAAATTCACCATGCAACAGACAGGGACCATTAAACAGGAAGGAGGAAACTCACTGCCCACCAACCCTGACTTTCTGTGATTTTTTTTTAAAGATTTTATTTATGTATTCATGAGAGACACACTGAGAGGAGGCAGAGACACAGGCAGAGGGAGAAGCAGGCTCCATGCAGGGTGCCCGATGCAGGACTCGATCCCAGGAGCCCAGGATCATGCCCTGAGCCAAACGCAGATGCTCAACCGCTAAGCCATCCCAGGTGTCCCTCAGTGATTTATTTTTAAATCACATTTTATTATTTATTTTATTTATCACATCTGTTAAATGCTTTCCACATTTTATTGTTTCATGCCTATTTGTTAAATGCTTTCCACACAGGTCACATTACCCTCACAATCAATGAGGAAGGTACTATTACTGTCCCATTCGACAGTTGGTGGGACTGAGCTGCAGGATTCCATCTGCCCAAGGCCACGCAAATTAAGAAATGACACAGCTGGGATTCCAACACGGATTTCTCAGACTTCAATCTTCCTGCTCTTGACTGACCACCAGCCCTCACAGCCCTGACCCATCAGGATCACTTCGATGTGGTGCCTCTGGCTGTCTGTGAGCTACCAGGAGGATCTAGAGGACACACAGGGCCAGCTGGGCTGGGGACAGCCCAGAGTCAGAGGCCACTAGTGAAGTCGTTGGATTGCTCTGGGCTTGCCAACTCTCTCACTTCTTGAGCCAGTGGGGGTGAATCTGGCAGCCTGAGGCCTGGAACAAGGTCTCAGCCGAAAGGGCTCTAGGCCAGGAAAATAAACAGCCTCTCTCCGTGCACTCCCGGCATGCTCTAGGAGCTTAGGACCCAGAGCCTGGCCAGAGACCAAGCACCCACAGCCATGAGCACAGGCCTATTGGTAAGGCAGCCCTGTCTCCTCCACCACCTCTGAGCTTCTCCCTGCCCCGCTCCCACCCCTCCTGGGAGGCTGGCTGGAGAGGCACCTTGTCAACACCGCCACACCCAAGCACCTCCCAGCCCCTTGGCCTCCCTTGAAACAGAACCAGAAGTGACAGCTCCTCTGGCTGACCTGCATCTGGGAAAATAGAAACCTGGACAAAATTGATTCCACCCAACCTCAACCTCACCCCCAACAAGGCCAAGGTAACCGTGACGACAGGCAGAGGGAAGGAACTAGAGGAAGTGGCTGGCAGTGCAATCTCCCCTCGGCCCAGAGGGTTTGCCCACAAACTGCCAAGGTGATGTGTGCAACCCGGGCACTTCAGGGCTCACAGGGCCTGGAGCAAGCCCGGGTTCTGGCAGAGTGGCTGCTTCCTGGGAGATACAACCTCTGTCCTCCAACACCCCGCACTCCACCCCAGCCCTGCACAGAGCCAGGGGCGAAGGGAAGCTGCTCCAGCAGCAGATACAAAGAGGCTCAATGCTGGGAGTTTAAGAGCTCAAGAGGGCCAGGCCGATGCCCGCGTCAGGGAGCTGCTCCAGCCTCCCTGTCCAGCCCTGTAAATCCCTCCATCCATCACCCCTCTGTCTCCAAATGTCTCCTCTTCTCCAAGCCAGCTGGGCCCTCCTGAGATGACCTTCCTTTCCCCCTTGGTAAACTCTTACTCAACCTTCAAGAGCAAATGTCACCTCTCTCAGGAAGGCTATTTGGACTCCCCAGATAGAATTAACTGCTTTGACTGTGCTGCCACAGCTCTTTGAAGACTGCACTATGAGAGTCTCTATCACATCCCATCATAGTTCTGTTTGTGTAGGCATCTGTCTTCCCTGCTAGGCTGAAGGATGCGGGACCTGAGCATCCCCAACACCTGGACAGAACATGGCACTTCACAGGGGCTCAGCAAATGTGCGTCGAATGAGTGAAATAAAAGATTCCAGGGAGGGGCACCTGGGTGGCTCAGTCAGTTAAGCGTCTGCTTTCAGCCCAGGTCATGATCCCAAGGTCCTAGGATCGAGTCCCACTCGGGGGGAGCCTGTTATGCCTCTGCCCCTTCCTCTACTCATGCTCTCTCTCACTCTCTGTCAAATAAATAAATAAAATCTTAAAAAAAAAAAAAAGATTCCAGGGAAAGATGGCACAGGCTTGGATTCTATAATTATAAAAACGATGTGTTGCCTATGTTTGCCCCTGCATAAGCTTTTCCCCGGTGCTAATAAGGAGCCTTTTGCACCAGGCCTGGCCTCTTCTGTCTGCAGGAGGCCAGCAAAGCTTGGGGGCGGGGTCCTGTCCTCCCCAGAAGCACACTGACCAGGCAGAGCCTCGATCAAGGGCAAACTCCTGATGGCTATGGCAGGTCTGCACAAATCCTGACACAGTCTAGGCTGTGCACTTCAGCCTAACCCCCTGCTAAAGCTCCACACCCCACCTCCACCCCATAGCCTCCCCGCCCATCCCCAGGCTTCTGCAGCCACACTCCACCTCAGCTGACATCTCCCAGTAAGGCAAGAAATGGCCCCAAAGCCCCATTACGACATCTTCCCCATTGACACTGTGCTGCATCTTCCCCAACTTCTCCTGCTGCTATGTAAAAGCCACCCCAGGAAATTTGGAAAACAGCTGCTGAGGTCCTGCCGGAAATAAGAGGGGTGCTGGGCAGTGCCCTTCAGCTTTCTCATCCCTGCGGGCTGCCTGTGGCCCCTGCCTGGGCCCCAATGGGGAGACTCCCCACGCCGCCGCCACCACCGCCACCTCGTCCCGGCCTTCCCTCGCCACAGCATCAAGGCTGCTGCCCCAGCTCCTTGATGTTTGCCAGAGTCTCTAAAGCACTCGACTGGGAGGGGGTGAGCCAGCAGTGTTTTCACCACACACAGTTCAGACATCTAAAACAGGAACCCCAAAATGGGGCATGATGATTTTTTTTCTGCAGATACAGCTGGAAGAACAGGAATATTAAAGAAGGAGGCAGCTTGACACTAGATACATTTAAAGACCCACGAGATGCGGGCTCTTTTTTCCCCAGATTCCCAGGAAGGCCCAGGGTAAAGCTGTCTGTGCCACATGTCACACTGGAGGGACAGACTAGGGAACTCAGGGCCAAGAGGGCCCTCATGTTAAGCAGTCCCTCCTCAGAGAGCCTGTTCTCAGGGCTCTGTTCATGGGCGGGGGGACTCGGGCCCCTGACCACAGCTGACTGGACGAGGTGTGAACGGCAGACCAAGCTGGGCTGTAGTCACCTCCTGAAAATCTGAAATCAGATCTGCTGGACCAGGGGGCAGCCAGCTTCAGTCCTGTGCCCAGAGAAGCGGCAAGATCAGGCTGCTGCTGTGTAGAGATGAGCAGAAACCAAAGACCATGTGGCAGGAGAGAAACAAACACTTCGCCAAAGAGGGGCGGTGGAGAGACAAAAAGAGGGAATGGGTGACAGAGAGAAAAGCAGAGCCTGGGCCAGGGTGGGGCCAGTGCCATGCCCAGGATGGACACACTCACTCTAGAGCTCATGCCAGGGCAGGATCAGCACCCAAGCTGGATTGCCTCCTTAAATGCTGTGTTGCAGGGGATCCTGTTGCCTCACCCTGGTCCAGGTGCTGAGAGAGGGAGGGAACGCCAGACAGAGAAGGTAGAGACAGAGATGGAGAGGGAAAAGAGACACAGAGAGACAAAGAGGCAGAGCCATTAGAAGGAGAAGCACAGAGGCATGAGCAGAGGGCCGCAGTTCAGTCGGGCCCAGGGGACAGATAGGAAGCACACGGAGAATCCTCTGGGTTCCTCCCCTGGGGCGACCTACATGTCCTACCCAAGGGTCCATGATCTATACCCCTGAATCTGTCCTGAAAACTTCCTCCTCCTGCCTGGGAGGGACTTTGAAGAGGTTTCTGCCTCTGGGACACCAGGGTCCCATCCTTGTGAAGTCAGGTGATGCCAGGATATTGGAGGAGCAGAAGGTGGTCCCCAGGGATTAAGAGTAGGGGGTGGAGAATCACTGCTACCCAGGAGCCATGCCTCTAGAACAGCTGGGAAAATAGCAGAGCCTGAATGCAGAAGGGCTTGGGCGAACAGAGGTACCCACCTCAGCAAGCATCAAATCCTCTGGCCTAGGAGTCTCAGCAGGCCAAATGGTCTTGGTAAACCATCTAGGACAGCCCTACTACCCCACGGCCCCACACTTTTACAAATGAGCAAATTAAAGAGATCAAGGCTGCCGGGAAGGTCAGTGACAGTTTCCAATCCAGGCCTTTTGGCCCTAGGGTCCAACCGCCTCCTGCTCTTTGAAGGGCTGGTGCTCTATGTGTGCCCCCCAGCACCCCCCCACACACACACACATAGGGTAACAGGCCCCCTGTCCTTTCAGCTCCATCCTGGTGATGGGACTGTAGAGCAGCCACAGAAGCTTCTGACTCTGAGGGCAATGACTATGTTGTTTTTTTCCTATTTGGGCTTTTAAAATAAAAACAGTGTATTGCACAAGTAACACTGAATGTGTAACAATAAAACTGACTGGTTTACAGGAGGGCCCCCCCTCCCCACTCCTCTCTTGCAGGCCATGTGGCTTTCACATGCTGGCAACCTTCGCCCAGACTTGATTTTGAATTCTGATATTTCATAAGCATTTCCAAAAATATATCTTGCAGGGCCCACAAAGGGATAGGATGAAAAAGAGCAATGACCCTTTTTAACCTGAGGCATTGAAAATATGGACACACTCACATGAATGAAGCAACAAAGACAAGAGCAACGAAGCTGGAGACGAGCAGAAACCAGGGCGGGGGGAAGCCCCAAAACAAGCCCCCAGCACTCGCCAGAGTGGCAAAGGTCTAGAAGGCCTTATCTCACACTAAGAACTGTAGCATGGGGACACCGAGGTGGCTCTGTGATTGAGCGTCTGCCTTCGGCTCAGGTCATGATCCCGGGGTCCTGGAATCGAGTTCTGCATCAGGCTCCCCACAGGGAGCCTGCTTCTCCTCTGCCTATGTCTCTGTCTCTCTCGGTGTGTCTTTAATGAATAAATAAATAAAATCTTTTTAAAAAAGAAGAAGAACTGTAGCATGGATGGAGAGAACACCAGGCTTAGCTGAGACTCAGGGCATCAGGGTTGTCGGCATAGGCTTTAGGGTCTGAGCAGCCTGTGTGCCCCCAGGCAAGTCACTTGCCCTCCCTGAGCCTCTGCACCTCACCTGTACAAGGCAAGCAGTGAGCACAGCAGCACAAGGTTGTAACAAGGACTCAGTTCCAATCCAGAGCCTGGGACACAGGGAGCCTTCTCTAAGGTCCAGATTGCGGGCCTGCCTTCCCAGGTGAGGCAGGAAGGCAGTGCTAGTACAGCCTGGGGCACACACCACCTCCCATAGGGCAGAATCTGGCAGAGGAGACCTGGGAAGGGGGGGCGGGGGCATAGGGAATGCTTCAAGGCACACAAGCTGTCAATGAGCAGGCCTGAGTAACAGGGCTCCAAAGCTAGCCCTGGCCAGACCCACTAGAGTCCCCCCGCCAGGAGCCACACTGCACGGAGGAGCCACATTTCAACACCAGGGACCCATGAGCACCCTGGGAAGTAAACACCCAAATACCAAACATACCAGACATTCCCCCACATAAACAGGGCTGCACTGAGCCAGGGGCTGCGGTTCCTCGCCACTCCCCTGTCCGGCCACGCATCCACAAAGTAGGGCATTTCGGGGGCAAGACCTCTGCAAGCCAGCAGGGCGAGGCCCACAGTTCCCCCCTTCTCCGGGGAAGGAATGAGGAAAGCCCAGGGGCCTCCTTCCAACACCCTCGCTGACCCCACCCCCACCCCCCTGGGGACCCCACAGGGGCCAGGCCCTCCCCCATCAGCATCTCCCCAGGGGGCTGAGCCCTTGGAACCCTTCTGCCCGCCTCTCCTGCCTTCTCCAGCAAGCCTCCCCCTCTCTAAATAGCCACGGTCTGGACCTCAGCTGTGAAATACAGAGCAGTTTCAGCGAACTGTGGGCAGGGCTGGAAGTGAAAATTCAAGCCAAATGGTCAGGCTAAGTAAGGCTCGAGCTGCAAACTCAAGTCCTCTCCAGGGATCAAGCAAGTAACCCTTAGTGAGGAGGAGGGCTGCATGGGCCTGGGGCCTGCAGAAAGGGCACCCCAACTGGCCCCACTGCAGCAGCGTGGGCTCAGCCTTGACAAATCTTCCAAGTTTTCAAGCCTGGCCGAAAATATGAGTTTTTAAGTAAAATCTTCCAGTTTTCAGCATTGACAACGAATTCCATCTTGAAAAGAACACTTCGTGGGCCAAACATCTGTGGGCTGCACCAGCCCCCAGGCTGCTGACTGACCACCCGCAGTAGGAGACAGACCCCAGCGGGCTTGGTCATCAGACACCTGGTTCTAGTCACTGAGATGTCCCACGCCGTGACCACGGGCCCATCAGTTCATGTCTCCCGTCCTGGGGCCCATCTCAAACAGACACAAGAGCTCCTCGTTCTCACTAACCTTCAAATGCCTCTGCAAGGTGGGTTTTAGGGGCCTCATCTCACGGGTAAGGAAACAAGGTGAAATGTCTGCCCAAGGTCACCAAGCCGGGAACAGACAGGGGCCCAACTCCGCTCCGTCATGTTGCCTTCCAACAGTGAGCGCCACTGAAAGCTCCCCCAAGTCCTGGCTAGCTCTGCGGTCCCTGGGTTTTCATTCACCCCACCTTCAAGGGCAGTGTTGGCTTGGCTGGGTGAGGGGGGAAGGACACCTTTTCCCTTTTAACAAGTTTCAGAAATAGTCACTTCACAGACTCTTAGAGCCAGAAAGGGGAAGCCCCTAGGCCAAAACCCCACATTTGACAGATGAGGAAACTGAGTCCCGGGGAAGGAAGTAGATTGCTCCAAGGTTCGCACTTGAGGGTAGGGCCTGGGTCCTCATGAACAAGTCCAAAGGACAGTGCCTGGTCAGCCTCCTGGGGCCTCCTGGTTCTGCCTGACTCCCTCTTTCTAGAATTCTCTATGCTCTTGGATGCATAACACTGACCTTGTCTGTCCCCCTCCTATTTCTCTGGCCTCTCCTTTTCTATCCCTTGCCTTCCTTTCCCATCTCTTCCCATCTCTTTCAGGCTGATGTCTCCCAGGGTCCTATCCTTGGCCTGCTGCTTTTCTCATTCCACGTGTACCACCTATGGATCATCATTTTTATCTACTTGTGTGGTTTCAACGACCACCTATATATGAATGTCAACCACATCTTCATGCTCAGGCCAAAACATCCAACTGCCAGCCGGACATTCAGTGTGGATGTCCCTTAGCCTCTCAATGTCTCTATCCCCGATTGGCTACTTCCTGTCTACTCTCTACCCCAGGCTGGCACCACTGCCTACCCGTTCACTGGACTTAGACATTCAGCCCTCCCTGCTTGTTCACTTGTCCTTCTCTTTATGTCCAATTTTGGCTATCCAAGCCATCCCATTCTACATTCTGAATCCTCCTCATATTTGTTCCCCATTCCTCTTCCCTAGCGCCACTTCCCAGGCCTTCTTTCTCTGTCTCCCGGACCACCTCCTAGGAGGCCTCCTAACCCCACATGGCCATGCTCCATCCTAGCCATTGGAGGGGATCCTTCTAAAATGCAAATCTGATCCAGTTACTGGTCTTTGGTTCTCATCACTCTCAGGATAGAGCTTAAGCTCTTAAATGTGTCAAGTAAGGGTACCTGTGACTTGGCCCCACAAGATGTGGTCTTAGTTCTCATCTATCCTACCCCACACTCCATGTTCCTGCAACCCTGAGCCTCTCTATACCTCACACTCCCCTGGCCACATGTCTTTGCCCCTGCTGTCTCCTTGGCTTCCTTTCACCCTGTATATTCAGCTCAAGCATCACCACCTACAGGAAGCCCTCTTGGTTCTCATTTCTTCTGGGCAGGGGAGGTGGCCCTTTGCTCTAGGCTCCCATAGAACTCTGAGCTTATGCTGCCCTCCCCCCACCCCGTGCTGACTTTAGTTTCTGACTTTAGTTTCTGCCCTCTCCACTAAACTGGGAATCCAATGAGAGCACAATCTGTGTCTTACTGCCTTTGTATGTGCTCTGCACCTTGCTGAGTTTGTGACCCCTGGGAGTGTTCAATAAATGTTTGCCAAAGGGAGATCTGATCCACAGAGCTGGTGATCTGGGCAAGACTCCTGACTCCCAGTCTGGTGCCCTTTCCACTTCGCTCCAGATGCCCCCAAGGCCAGGCTATAATCAAACACATTCACCTAGGAACAAACCCACATGGTGGATGCTGTGCTCACTCAAAGCATCAAACCAGCCCAGCCAACCACCAGGTGAAGGCTTTGAACAAGAGCCGCCAGAGGCAATGGCTCCACCTGCCAAGATGATTCACTTGGCTCTGCTGGCTGGGGGCGCAGGTGGGTAGACAATTGCTCAGTGCACTGGGCATCTACAGGAAATGGTTGGGGGGGCTATAAACCAAGCCCCATCCTGAAGTTCTGGAACTGAGAAGACCTAGAGATCTTAGCACTCTGCAGCACCCACAGAGCAGGAAGCTCAAGTTCAAAGCAGGGGCATAAGTCTGCCTCCGTCCCCGCATGGATGGTGGCAGAACCAACCCGAACACCACCGCTTCCTGGAACACCTTCTAGAGGCAGGGAACACTTTTGTTCTGAACTGAAAGCCTGACGCTCTGCCATCAGCACTCACAGGGGGAATCTATCTGAACAGAACCAACTTCTCACATCTCAGCAAGACAAGGCATTCCCCTGACCTTGGCCCTCCCAGCCCCCTGTCCTCAGTAAGAACCTTCTGGGTTAAGAGAACCCATAAAACAATAGGTTGCTGACACTTGGGGCTGGTTTATATGAGCAGAATAGGGAAGGGCCATTCTCTCAGAGAGCAGTGGAGAACAGCCCATTTCCACTGCTAAGAAAAGACAGCATTGTGTTTGGAACAAAGCCTGAAACAGCCAGCTGGGCAAGGTGACACCCATTTGTGGATGGTCCTGCTGAGGAAAGAGCCAACACTGTTCCTGCAAAAGGGAGCTAGAGAGGCCAGGAGACATAGGAAAAATCACCTTGGCTGGGACAGAAAGCCTAGCATTGAAGAGAAAGGAGCTGATGATTGCTGGGAAATCCTTTTTGCTGGAGAAGAGCTATTTGAAGAATGATGGCTTTTGTTGAAATATGTCTATCTATTTCAGGCCTGTTTCATATTTATGGTTTGGTGAGGTTTGGTTTCCCACTAAGCCATCAATCAATTTTCTTGCCCAATTGATATTCGATTCAAAAGATGAGAAAGGGAGAAAAATAGTGGTCCCCACAAGACTCTCCCTCCCCCACCCTCAAAAGACTGGCAGGGAAAATCAATTTTCTCAAAAAGAGTTAATAATACAGTTGAAACTGATTCTTTAGCAACAGCAGTGTAATATGCCTTGATTATATTGGGGCAAAAAAAAAAAAAAAAAAAAAGAGACAAGAGCTCCTGCAAAATGACTGCCCACAATTAAATGAAAATGCAGTTGTTGCAAAGAATATTCATGAACAGGGCTGTTCTGAAAGTCCCGAGTTGGCCAAAGTAGAAGAACATTTCAAGTGCCATCATCCTATTAAAGCCTTGGAAGTCATTTGTCTTTCATCATGAAGGTGAAAAACAAGGTCCTTGGCTTAATTATTCTCCACCAATGCAGTTCGGTTTAATCTGTATGCAGAGTGTGCAGCTAAAACACAGATTTCAGCCAATTTCTTTCAGGCATAAGGCACAGATAACAGACAAATCACTGAGCAGAACAGGCGACCTCTATTTCGTGGGTATTGAACTCTGGCTAATAAAAATCCCACCCAAGTGACACGGCCAGATGAATTCACAACCAAGGATACCTGGCCTGGAGGATGGAAGGGTTTTATCATGAGTAATATATGTAATGAAATGGATGCAATAAAAGTTGAGAGATGGGAAAGGAAGGGCTTTGCAGGACCCAGGCAGGTGGAGGTGGGGGTGGGGTGGAGGCAGACAGCTCTCCCAGCCCCAAGTTCTCAGACCAGAGCAGCCGTGGAGAACTCCAGCCAGCTACAGCAATGAACAGCTTATCTGATCCTCCCTTCCAAAACTATAAAGGAGCCGGCCTATTGACAAGCTCGGCAGCTTCAATAATTGGGAAGTCCCTTAGGGTGTGAAGGTTGGCAGCCGGGAGGATCTCAATACCTGGAAATAACTAGTTTGGAAATGTCTGCTGACTCAGATTGCAGCCTTGCCTTACACAAATTCAGGTAGCACACACATTAATGGACAGCTGATGGTGTGCCGGTCCCTCCAGAAAGTTTGAGATCGCTTTGGAGAAAAATGTGGCCTTAGACCCTGGTAAGCAATCTCAGAGACTCATTGCCTGTCAGAGCTGGAGAGGACATTACGGGTCATCTAAACCTGCAGTGAGCATCAGAATGCCCCTGAGGGTTTGTTTCATCACAGATTTCTGGACTCCACCCTCTAGAGCATCTGCTTTAGTAGTCTTGGGGTGAGATCCAAGAATTTTTTTAAAAGATTTATTTACTCATGAGAGACACAGAAAGAGAGCCAGGGACATAGGTAGAAGGAGAAGCAGGCTCCCTGTGGGGAGCCTGATGCGGGACTCGATCCCAGGACCCCGGGATCACAACCTGAGCCAAAGGCAGATGCTCAACCACTGAGCCACCCAAGTGCCCTGAGACCCAAGAACTTTTAATGCGCTCCCAGATGCTGGTGCCACTGCTCTGCGGCCTCCACTTTGAGTAGCACCAATGTAAGCCAGTGGATTTCAGATTGGTTTCGGCAGAAGTCTCTTGCTCAAATGATACCACAATATACTAAATAGATAGACGGTATTTTATTAAGGGGCTCACACTGTATCATAGACTTATTATAGTCATTCAATGAGAACAATAAGATGTGATTGATGAAAACCTTTCACTCAGAGGTTATGAGGAGCAGCTACAGGTTTCTGACAGCCCCGGGATCGAAATTATTTCCATCTCATGGTTCCCTTGCACACACGGATCAGTAATTACAAGTGGCGTGTGTGTGACTATGGACATACGTAAATAACATTATATCAGCTTGCCCTGTATTCTCAAGATGCTCATCAGTTAAAGAGGAGTAGCAGAAAAAGCTCTGAAGTCTACACAAAATAGATTAACCTGGCACCAGGCATTACCTTGGAGATGCTCCCCAAGGTGTTAGATTTGATAGCCAATAGGTATAAGCATGTGTGTGGATCTTGCCTTAAACAGCAACAACAAAATTATGCTTTAAAAATGACTTAACCTCTCCAAATCTCAGTTCTCTCCCAACGAATGGCCCTAATGACACCTACCTCTGTACTGTTGTTAAACAGATCAAAAGAGATAAGGTCTACAAAAGCAGTTTGCAAACTATAAAGTGCATTGCTCACATGAGCCTTCTATCCTGGACCCAGATGTCCTCACTCCTTCAAAGACTTGCACCAGTTTATATTGTACCAGAGGTTTCAACCAAGGGCCATAGGCTAGAACCACCTGCTGGCCCCACCCAGACCAATTGAATCAGAATCTCTAGGCTCCATGTCAATATTTTTTTTAAAACACTCTCCAGGGGACTCTAATGAGTAGCCAGGATTACTCCATATTTCCTTGCAAGTTCCATACAAAATCCTGGCAGATTGCTCTCATTGCTTCTGGATGGCCGCTAGCTTAAAAAGGAAAGAGGA
Source organism: Vulpes vulpes (assembly GCF_048418805.1). NCBI lineage: Eukaryota > Metazoa > Chordata > Mammalia > Carnivora > Canidae > Vulpes > Vulpes vulpes. Next base: position 108,970,660 of record NC_132785.1, on the reverse strand, counting down.
GAAAATGCCCCCAACCAGATCCTGGCTTTTTCACTGCTGTTGGCTTAAGAGGGCATTTTAATCACTCTGGCTACTAATTCTGGAGCCCTGCTACATGCCAGATGATTTACATGGTTATGTCTTTGAATCCTCCTCACACCTATGTGACACGGATATTATTCTTCCTCATTTAAAAAATAGCTTTATTGAGATAAAATTCACATACCAATTTGCCCTCTTTAAGTACACTACTCAATAGCTATTGTGAATTCACAAAGTTGTGTGAATATCACTACAATAAATTTTAGAGCATTTTCATTAACTCCAAAAGAAAACTCCATGCCCCTTAGCTGTTACCCCCACCCCATCTCTCCCATCTCCCCCAGCCCCAGGCACCAGGGAAGTGGTTCTCCTTCCTGTCTCTATGGATTTGCCTATTCTGGACATTTCCTATCAATGGAATCTTGCAGTATGTGGTTCTTTGTGACTGGCTTCTTTCGCTAAACATAATTATTTTCAAGGTTCATCCATGTATAGCAAGTATCAGTACTTTATTCATTTCTATGAACAAGTAATATTCCACTGCATGGATATATCATATTTTATTTATCCACTCATCAATTTATGGACATTTGGGTTGTTTCCACTTTCGAGATATTATAAATAATACTGCTATGAACACTCATGCACAAGTTTTTGTGTGGATATGTGCTTCTTTCTATTGGCTATGTATCTAGGAGTGGAATTAATCTTTTGAGGACTGTTTTCTGAAGTGGTTGTACCATTTTACATCCCCACCAGCATTGCATGAGGATTACAACTTCTCCACATCATCACTAACATTTGTTACAATTTTTCTTTTGTATTAGAGTCATCCAATTAAGTGTGCCATGGTATCTCAGTGGTTTTGATTTGTATGTCTTTGATGGCTAATGATGCTGAGCATCTTTCCACGTGCTTATTAGCCATTCATATATCTTGTCTGGAGAAATGTGCATTGCTCATTTTTATTATTAAGTTGCAATAGGGAATCCCTGGGTGGCTCAGTGGTTTAGCGCCTGCCTTCAGCCTAGGGCATGATCCTGGAGTCCTGGGATCGAGTCCCATGTCAGGCTCCCTGCATGGAGCCTGCTTCTCCCTCTGCCTGTGTCTCCGCCTCTCTCTCTGTGTGTGTCTTTCATGAATAAATAAATTAAATCTTAAAAAAAAAAGTTGCAATAGCTCTTTATATATTCTATATATGAGTCCTTTATTGGATCTATAATGCGCAAAAATTTGCTCTTGTTCTGTGGACTTTTTCCTCTGTGTCCCTTGAAGCACAAAAGTTTTTAATTTTGATGATGTCAAATTTATCTATTTTTTATTTTGTTCCTTGTGGCTTGGTGTACTATTGAAGAAATCATTGCCTAATCTAAGTTCACAGAGCTTAACAGCTATTTCCTTCTAAGAGTTTTATAGTTTTAGCTCTTATACTAAGCCTTTGAGTTAGTTTTTGTATATGGTGTGAGATAGGGATCTGCCTCCCCCATTTTTAGAAGGGCACAAACTGAAGCTCAAGCTAACCTCTCCAGAGCCACACTGTTCCAATGCAGCCATCCTGCTCTGATACAATGCTTCCAAAGAGCCAAGGTTTTTGTTTTGTTTTGTTTTGTTTTGTTTTTAATTGGTGGTGGCTGGGCGAAGGAACAGGAAGAAGGGCAATGGAGGCAAACTGTGCAGGGGCTCTCCATCCAGAACATGCACAGACACTGTGCTTAGTAAAGAAACTCCATGCCCCTTAGCTGTAGCTTAGTAAAAGCCACAGCCATGGAGCAGAGTGCACTGAGCTCCAGCATGGGGCAAGGATGTGCGCAGGCTCAAGGGGACACTAAACCCAGAGGAAGCCTACGATCTGACTCCCAGCACCTCTGCAGCCAGCCTGAATCTGCCAGTAAGTCCCAGGTCTCAGAGCTCCAACCTCAGGCCAGGTGGTCTTGTGCCTTGGGGCACAGTAGAATTGAGACAGCCTTGGCTGGCCTCAGAGTTGTTCAGCCAGAGCTCACCAGTGAGATGACCCAGTTTCCCAAGTCTGAGTCCATGCTGCCAGTGGACCATGGGACACCAAAGAGAGATGGCCAGCATTGATGCAAGAGGCCACTTTGTATGGCTGCTAAAAAATGGTTCATGGGAATCCAGCAGTGATCTTAACACCACAGGAAACAAGATAGGGGTCACACAAAGCAGCTTAGGGGAAAACAGAGGGTTGAAGGGCCTTCTCGTTTACAGTTTGCGATGGTAACTAAAATTGGCTGCATTAAACCCGAATGAACAACCAGAAATAGGAAGGTCGGCTTGCTATCCCGAAATCCAGGTCAAAGGTATAACACATTGGAAAGGCCAGTGCTGTCAGAATTTGTGGTGTGATTCACTGCACACGGGCTGCAGCCCCTAGAAGAGGCAGTTTACAATTATATTGTGCTGGAGTCAAGGTCATCTCTTCACACAGTGCCTCCATTAATCTTCATGATGCAACTCAGTTGAGTATGAGTTTCCTCCTTTTATAGCTGAGGAAACCAGTGCTCAACAAGACAGCTGACTTATCCAAGGTCGAAAAGGGAATGAGTGAAGAGTCAGACTTTGAACCCAGAAGCTTGGATCCTGAGTCCAGAGTTCTTCCCCCGACCCAGAAGCAGCCCCTCTGGTTGGGAAACTAGGATGGTGCCCTGAACCCATGACACTAGGGACCTCACTCATCATGTCCAAAGGCAAAATACCCTAGAGGAGATGAAAGCTCAAGGAACAGCGTTTGAATCAATTACAAAAACTAACTTGCATAATTGACACATTGCAAAAGTGGATCCCATTCATACCTTGCATTTATTGTGTATCTTACTGAGGGCCAGGCATTACGTGAGACCTTTGACCTGCGTTAGTTCACTTGATCATCAGAGCAGCACTAAGAAGTAGGTACTAGTATCATCTTCAATTTAAGATAGAGAATCTAAGAAGGGAGCACCAGACTCCTTGAACTTTGCAGAGGTGTCTGATTTCTAAGGACACACAGATCCAGCCATGTCCCCACCACCATCTCTCCAAGGGACCCTGTCCAAGAACGACAGCAGGTGTAACCAACCTATGATATAAAACAGGAGTGTCAGAACCCTTGTGAAAGCTTAGGGTACTGCGTCGACGAGGACTCAGTAGCAGAGGGGCCAATGGTAAATACATCCAGAGCGGCCCTTAGCTCTTGCTTGCTCTCCCTCCAATTAAGCTATTAAAGGAAATTTTAAAAGCTAACGGCTTTTGACAATGTGCTAACAAAGTGACAGCACTAAAGTGGAAACTCAGGATTTCAAAGATGAGCTGGGAGATTCCTGTTCCAAGAAGGGACAGATTGGATCTCTCTGCCAAACAAGTATGAGACAGAAAAAGTGTCTGAGTCAGGGGGAAGAAGGCCAATGCTATTTCAAAGAGCCACAAATTAAAAACCAATTATGCAAAGCTTGCTAAAAAAAATGTCAGTGGGCTGCCTTTATGTTTTAAATCACTAAAAACACAAGCGTGCTTACGCCAACATTTACCCAGCACATCAGATGATTTGGGGCAACTCTGTATGCTCAGGCTAAACATAGGCGAACATTTTGGTGAACAAACTCTGGGATGACCACCTGTGGCTGGGAATGAGTACACCTTCCAAGAGCCCCCTATAGTCCATGGACTCAAACTCACACCTTGTCAAAGGTGAAACCCCCATAGTTGTTCTGTAGGGCCCCTACAGAAGTCGGGAAGTGACCAATGTGAAATTGCAAACAGCGAAGTCTCCCCTGCCCTGAAGATGATAAGGACATGGATCCAGTCGACATGTGGAATACAGGCTGGAAAGGCAGTCCATGATGGAATGTGCACACCTGAGTCCTCAAGGTGAAGTCCTTGGAATGCTCCCTGACAGGAGCCCGAGGAGAGGTATGAACGGTGAAAGTCATGTTCCCAAATGTAGCCGAGGAATCTCTGAGCCTACTAAATATACACCCTCCCTTGACTCTGCCCTCATAGTTTCTGAGCCCATGCACCCAGGGTGCGGACCTGGAAATCTGTATTTATTAAAAGTTTTCCAAGCGGTTTTGATGATTAGCCAAGTTTTAGAACTAATTGGTTTTTCATTGTGTTCCTTTTTTTTTTTCCTGCCTAAAGCCACTTAAGTGCAGTAGTAGAAAAACAAATGGACAGTGCTTGGAGATAAGAATGAAAGATATAGAAATCAAGGAATAGAAAGTTTAAGTGACTTGTTAAATCAACATAGCTAATTAATGTTTAAACCAACAAGCACGTATCCAACATGCAGTCTATACAAGGCACTGCACACAGTCTAGTAGAAATAAAAGGAAATGTAAGATGTCCTCCCTGTCTTGAGGGCCTAAACACATGACTCAGGCTCAAAAGTAGGCTGTGTGTAAGGCAACAGGGAGTAGTGGAGACTGTGGCAAATTGAAGGTGCTAATATGGTGAGCACTTGCTACTCAGCTCCAGCTTCTTGGTGCTTATAAGGGTGTGGGCCTAGAGAGGCCAGATCTTCTGGATTTTTTTTTTTTTTTAAGGAGCCAGAAAGTCCACATTTCCTGGCTTTTAAATATAACAACTCATTCAATTAAAAAAAAAAAAAAAAAGCAAAAGAGCAAGAAAGAAAACCACATCATCAGGGCCAAATGAGATTCATCCGTAGGCTGACTCCTGCCCATGGAATGACAGTTTGCAGCCTCTTTCCTAAAAGGTCACCCAGTACAAACTCCCTTGAACTCAAATGTCCTCTAGAGCCTGGCAGAGTGGCACAGAGGGTGAGGGGTCGGTCCCATCCAGCAAGTTAAGAGCTTGGGTTATGTGCATGTGCGTATGTGTGTGTGTGTGCCCATATGTGTGTAAGGGTGGGGCTTCTGGCCTCCCTGCCTTCCCCACTGGAAAGGGATTCCAGGCACAGGGTGTGGCTGCAGCAGCACACTCGGAGATGCCCTGGGGAGGACCACGATCTTCAGGCCAGTAGGGGCCAGCTGGTTGAGGAGTCCCAGCTAGAAGGGGCTATATAATTAAAAAGGAAAGGAAAGAAAACTCTAGAGAAAGCTCAAGAGCACCCTATCTTGAAAAGGAATATTGGAAAGGCAAGAAGAACAAAGAGGCCAGGAAGAAGAATCAGCTCTAAAAATCCCATCCTCCAGAATATGACATCCCCAGATTCCCCGGCCAGCCAGCCAGCCAAATGAGCCCTCTGGCCACTCTCCATCTGCTTGCTTGCCTGAATCTGTCTTCACAATACTGACCACTACCTGACCTTTTACATTATCTATTACTTTGTGTATTTGTATTTCTGGATGCCCCCAACTCCGATGTGCAGCTCCAAGAGAAGGGGGCTTCATTTACTTTGTTTGTGGTTCAGTTCGCAGGGCTTGGCACAGTACCGAGCACATAGTAGTTGCTTAGCAATATCTGCTGGACAAATGGACTGCAGCCAGCCTCTTGGCACCAAAATAGTTTAAGTGTCAGCCACATAATAATAACAACATCAGCACAAAGCACTTTATCATTTACAAAACCTGTCGTTTAACTTAATTCCCCCAATTTTCTTTTACCAAACTGCTTCGTGTGTTTGGCCACGGCCCAGGAGACCGCTGGCCTCTGCAAGGTGGACCGCCTGCTAGCCAGCTCAGGCAGAGCTGCCTGCACAGCAGCCGGGCTGGCTCTCTCTCCTGAGCCTGGGAGACTACGACGACGACAAGGCTGCAGGAGTGCAGGGCTCAGCACTAATGGGGCCATGTCATCAAAATGATCGAGTGTTGTGGAGCCAGGTTCGTCCGGCCTCCCCAGCACAACAGCAGGCTGATTAGAAGCATGCAAGGCTATAGAGAGCCTGGAGTGGGTGGGCGACACAGCATAAAGTGAATGCTCTGGCTCTCTAAAGTCAGACTGCTGGGCTGATTTCCCAGCTACATGACCTTGACCTCGCTAAGTCTTGTTGACCTCATCCGTAATGTGGGCATAAACCATGACAATAACAATTCAAAGTGTTCAATGAGACACTTCACAAAGAGCACCCAGCACCATGCCCAGTGCGTGTCTCCCGGCAACAGAGACAGCACCACTCTAGCAGCAGCAGCAGCAGCAGCACCCCCAGACAGCCCCAGCTCTGCCTCGTTCCAGCGGAGTGATCCTGAGTGGCTTGACCTCTTCCTCCCTGGACCTCAAATCCCTCTTCTTTCAAATAGGGAGAACATAATCGCCAGGATGGTGTAAAGAGGAATAAACAAGTTCAGGGACACCTGGGTGGCTCAGTGGTTGAGCATCTGCCTTTGGCTCAGGTGGTGATCCCCAGGTCCTGGGATCGAGTCCCACATCAGGTTCCTGGTAGGGATCCTGCTTCTCCCTCTGCCTGTGTCCCTGCCTCTCTCTATGTGTCTCTCATGAATAAATAAATGAAATCTTTAAAAAAAAAGTATATATATTTTTAAAAATCATAACTTCAGCACTTAGCACTGGGCCTGGTGCATCTTAAATGCTTAATAATTGGGAACTAGTATCTTAGTATCTTATTATTCTTCAAGAAACTTCTACTAGTCTAAAACACCAATGTGAAAATCTTCCAAAGGCAGTTCGCCATATGCAAATAAATCTTGGGGACAGAAGGTTCTCCAGCTGCAAGTTTCTCTCCCCGTCTCCTTTATTTTTTAGTTGCTCTAAGAAGGACCCTCCCCCAAACTTCGGTCTGACCTAGGAAGCATTTGGAGGTCAGTGCCCAGTGCGGGCTGACCTCGCTCCACGCCAGCACAATCTGCGCTGCTCCATCTGCCTCTTCGCCCCCACGGTGCCGGTGCCGCAGTCTGACAGCGAGGGAGGGGACATGCAAATACGCCCTAAAAACGGCTTGTTATTTTCACGGCCTGGATGGTGCGGCGTTTGTGGGTGCCTGTGAAGACAGCACGTCACTGTCAGGTACAGGGCATATGCCACCAATCTGGGGGAGGCTGTGAAATGTAAAAATACCCAACCCAAATAAAGCCCTTTTCCAAAGAAAAAGAAAGCTCCTCCAGCGCCCTTTGCAGAAAGGGAAGAGGTGGTAACTCAGCCCCCAGGCAAATCCCTGCTGGGCCAGCCCCTGACCAAGGCACCTGGCTCTTCTATTGGTCCCACAGCCTCAGCACCCCAGTGAAACTGCTCAGCTGCTGGTTTTAAACAGCAATTATACTGTAACGACCCAGAAACGGATGCTTTCAAGTTATGAGCCTGGGAAGGGGAATAGCAAAAGACCAAAGACAGGGGCCCTCCATAAAGAAAACAGAGCACTAAAAAAGCCAGGAAGTGCTATTAACAGCACATTGATTTACAAAATCAACTCAGAAGAATAATATAATCACTATCAACTTTCATCTTGTACTTAACAGTCTTTAATGGGCACCTACAATGCACCTCATCCAGGTGTCTTCAGTGCAAATGTCTCCATCGGGAGCCAAGCCCATTAAGGTAAAGGAAGGCAGCTTGTGGTAACAAAAGCAAAACCAGCATTGTAAACAAAATCAAGAACAATAAGGAGGCACAGGACCTGTGCAAACTGGAGGGAGGAAAGAGGTGAGGTGGGACTCTGCATTCCATGTAGCTATTGCCAGGCCCGCGCAGGGTACAATGTGACCAGATTGCCCAATTTCTTAATCAAAGATTAAAATCCAAATTTTCAGGTGAAATGTTGGTTCGGGTTTCTTTTAAAACACTGTGCGGGCCAAACAAAACACATCTGAGAGCCAGATCCAGCTCGCAAAGGGCCAGTCTGCCACCCCCTGACCAAGCCCCCAGTGGCCCCTCTTTGCAGTTTTGATGGTACTCTTGGGGTTTGGGGCAGGGTGAGCAGAGCAGTAGCTGCATAATAAACCCTATGCAGTACCCAGACACCATTACCCACTCAAGAGTCCCTCTCTCCTGGAGGTCCAGCCCTCTGTGCTCCATGCCATGGGATGGACCCACATCCAGCTGCACCTTCGCCTATGAATGAGCACCTATGCTTAGCGGCTTCCCACATCCTCCTCCCCTCCTCCCTCTCCCACCATTGGCCCCTTCTCCCTTCCAAGTCAGCAGCTATTCTGCAGGCTCTAAAGAAATGGCCCTGCTGGGGACTTCAGTGGGGCAGGTCTCTGGACAAACTGCCACCCCTGGGGAAGTGGCTGGGGGCGTGTACAGCACTGAAGCTCACCCACGCTGAGGACTTCTGCTTCTCACCAGTCCCCAGAGAAACGCTGCTCTTCTGCAAGGAAGGCTTGTGGGAGCTGCAGCCTCAAGGGACCCGAGGAGGGAGTGCTTCACCTGTGGGTCCTCGACAAACATCATCTAAAGCAGATGGTGCTGAGTGACCGCCACCATGCCCATCCCTGGCAGCTGCTGGGGGAAGAGATGCCACACCACCCCTTCCCCAAGTGCCTACCTTCAACTCCAGCCTGTGGCCAAGAGGGGTAGAGGCAATGATGTGACTAACAATAATAATCTTTAAAGATAATCCACGATTGGCATTCTCTTGTATAGTTTCCAAAGCATGTGCATGTTTCCACGATCTCCCCTGATCCTCCCAACATCGCAGAGAGACTGCCAATATATCATTACTCATTACTGTTATTAATCACTCTTTGCCCCTGGAAGAACCAGACACAGGTTCAGCATCCTGTCCTAGCCCAGAGCTTCTGAAACGGTAACACGTCCATGAATTCCCCCGGGGGGAGATTGCTAAAATGCAGATTCTGATGCAGAGGTTCTGGAGTGGGGGCGAGATGCTGCATCTCTAACGAGCTGCAGGGTGACATCGATTCTACTGGTCCTCAGACCCCACGCTGAGCAGCAATGCTTAGGTCACTCGGTGAACGTGGGCTAGACACTGGGGCTGTAACCCGGGCGTCCTATGCTTGGATTCTGCCGGGAGGAACAAGGCTTGCTCACCTCACTTTTCACGGGTTGGGGCCTCTTGCCCAGTTTCACCTCCAGGAAGTGCAAGGGAGCGATCATGGCCCCAATGTTACGGATGTCGGCGTATTTCAGCTCCTCTGCAGTCAAAGCCGAGCCAGGGAGTCCGGTCAGGGGGCCGAGCCCTGGCAGAGAGCCCGCAGTCACGGAAGGGTCTGGAATCTGCCCAGGCATCATAGCAGGAGGAGCGGCAGCCCAGCCTGGAGTGGGTGGGAGAAAACAGGACATACATCGTCAGCCAGGTTGGGGATCCATGAGGGGCTTCAGCCCCCACGCCTGGCTGGGGTCTCTTCTTTCCTTTTACTAACGTTGCCCTGAACCCCTTCCCTACCCAGTTGCTCCTCCTGCCCTTAAGTCCATTCTGTTATAGAGGGGAGCTCTGATCAATTAATTCCCATCAAAGTTCTTCATGGCACGGAAGGCAACGCTTAACCCAAGCACAGGCCACATCGATTCAATATTTGCTATGTGCTTGGCACTGCGGTAACCCTTCCAATAGCCCCGCGAGACGGAATCAGACCCATCACACAGAGGAAGAAGCCAAGGCTTAGATAACTCGCTCAAGACTGTACACAGTTGAAAGTGGAGTAGCCAGGATTTAAACTGCAACACACCGCCGCCAAAGAAAACGGGTTACAATGGTGGGATCTCAAGCACCTTCGCACCTGTTTGAGAGGGAGCTATTTTTTGCTCTGGCACGGTGCCTCCCCTCAAATCACACATCCCTTTCTGCATACTTGTTAAGACACCCTGAATACGAAATGAAGCAAATCAAAGTTCAAGGTAAGTGTGTGTGTGAGTGTGTGCATCTGGTGTCTATGGGGAAGATATTGAGGCAAAGATGAAGTACATGAGCATGTGCTTTCCCAGTGGAGCCCGGGGATCAGAAAAGTCCTCCCAGTCCCTTCTTTCTCAAAGCAAATACATATTCTTGCTCTGCCAGACCCAGGAGGTGTGCAAAGGAAGACAGATTCAGGCATGAAAGAAAGGACTAAGTTAAACATGGCAATACCAGAGAATTCTTATTCCGTCTTTCTGCTGGGAGAAGCTCGTGGATAAGAAATGGTCACTTCAGGACACGACAGTAAAGAGAGCATGTCTGCCCAGAAATCCAGGCTTATCTGGTCCTTTACAGGGCTCGTATCTATCCATCCATCCAACCATCCATCCATCTATCCACCCACCTTTCCCATTGTTGACCACCAAGAGCCAGGAGGCACTGAGAATATGGAGATCAGATGTGTACAGCCTGGTAAGGCACATTTTAGTACGAAGCTGCTCCTGGATTCCAGTCCTGCAAAGGGAATGTCTCTCCCTTCCCACCTCTCTGCACAGGGCCAGAAAATCAAAACCTCAACTGGCCTGGAAATCCTGGAGGAGCTTTGTCCTACCCTTCCATCTCCATCAGTCTCTTCCCATGGAGAGGGATGTATTTGGTGGGACAGGGGAGATGTGACATCCATTGGACCACACTTCCCTCCTGGGCGGAATTAATGTTCTCATATGGCCACTGTCTTGGGCTTACTGCCTCCCGTAAGAGTGGCCCTGGGGGGGGGGGTTACCCACAACTCTCTTTCCCCATGAAGGCTTCCAGGTCTAGATTGCAGGAGAGGGGTCCACTAGGGACCCCTTTTGGCCACAAGTGCATACCATGTTCTCCATCTCTGTTTCTCTTTTAAAGGTGAAACGGGAGCACCTGGGTGGCTCAGTCCATTCAGTGTTTGCCTTTGGGTCAGGTCATGACCTCAGGGTCCTGGGATGGAGCCCTATGGTGGGCTCCCTGCCCAGGGGAGAGTCTCCTTCTCCCTCTCCCTCTGCCCCCCACCCCCACTCCACTTGTGCTCTTTTGCTCTCTAAATAAATGAAATCTTTAAATAATAATAATAAACAAAGGTGAAATTTGGTTCCCTATACAACCCTGTGTCCCTTTCTCAATAGGTCCCGCACTCTGATGGGAAAAGCATGAGAGGGGTTTGTACCCTCAAAACACAAAGACTTCTGCTGGACATCACTTTCCTTAAAGACACACGCATGTGAGTGAACAGCGGACCTGCCATTTCACCAACAGTACCCCAGGGCACCTGCCTATGAAGCTGTTTGCAGAGCTCGCTGCTGCATACCTGAGTTCACGAGGTACCCCAAGCCCTTTGTCTGTTCTCCACCTGCTCTGCCTCCCACACCCAGGTCCTCTTCCCTCCTTAGCACCTAGTGTCCCTCGGGCCATCTCAGAAAAGGATCTGAGACTCATTCACATCAAGTTATAGTCTTAGAGCTGGAGGAGGCCCTGTACTTATCTAAACCACATCCTCATTTTGCACATGAGGAAATTAAAGCTCAGAGAGGTGAAATGACTTGCCCAAGGTAACACAGGGGGAAAAGCCAGGGCTGGACTCCTGGTCCCTGGGTTTTAGAACCAAAGCTTTCTCACCCTGTCCTTTCTGTCTCCCCTCCTAGGGTTCAAGAGATATATGTGCAGATATTAATGACCTTTTAATGATGGACTTTGAGACACTAGCCCCTAATAGAAGATCACTCTCTTGTACAGAGGACCCTCTACTCTGCCTTCCATGCAGATCTAAGTTTAGGAAATTCCCTGAATAACCCCATGGTACAACCAACTCAGCTTCTGTTTATTTTCATACAGATGGTATAAATGAGATACTAACAAATGATCCCAAAATATAATGGATTCTTTGCTACTGTGGAACCCCCTCAGAGGGGTTAGTACCCCCTGGGAGCAGCAGCCCCATAAATTCTTGCCATTCCTGCTCCCCTGTGAACCCATCCCAGTGGCAAGCCTCACTCAGAGGTAGCCTGGGTGGGAGCCTAGACATGGCCCCTGAGACATCCCATATGTGCTGGGTCAAGGTGCTATGACCCTCCCTAAACCTGAACTGGACTGAAGTCACCCTGCCACACTCCAGAGCCAGGCCTGCAATGCAGAGAGGGCTGCAGGTTTCCACACCAGAAGGTGGCTCTGGAGCAGAGTGGATGAGCTACATGTTTCCCAAGGCCTCCTCCAGGGAGAGTGAGAAAGGGGCCAATGGAAGGATTCATTCCTAGGTGGCAAAGTGATGCCTGGGCCCAGCCATGTGAACACCTCACAAGCAGAGGGGAGTGATTTCAGGCTATCTGATCTAAACTGACAAAGGTCACTCATATCACATTTCCAGAAGAGGAGAGAACCTTCCAAAATCCGCTCTGCCAGACCTGAGCTGATGCCACAAGGAGTCAGTGACTCCTGTCACTGGTCAGTGGTGATGCCACCACCCCCAAAAGGATGCTTGAGCTAGTCAAAACAGACAGGCAATGAAAGGCTGGGAAATGCTCTGTGCCTGGTGCTTCTGCTAGATACAAACACTTAATGGGATGGGGACACCACACCTCTGGTGTGCAGCCAAGCAAAAATACAGAGCAAAATCTCCTGCTTGGCCAGAAGCCCCAGAACCTTCTCATACTATAAGAGCCAATTCCTATGGGGGCAAAAGATGCCATGTGGCCACTCAGCAAGCATAGGGGTGATTTCAAGGCAGAAGCCCCAGTCATGGCTGGTTGCTGTCCCATGGCACCCCAGTGCCTAGCATCACTGCTGGCCCAGAAAGGGTAATTAACAAATACTTGCTGAGCTAATGCATAAATTAAAATGAATGAACGAATGAGTGAGTGAATGAATGAATGAACAAACAATAAAGAAGTCATGGTGGAGCAAAATTCAGTAAGTGGGGTAAGGATCTATCTCTGGGAGTTTAGATGCTCATTATCCACCTCCAGATTATTTGTTCCCACAGTAGACCCCAAGAAAAATACTCCAGAGGCTTCTGTATGTTTCCCCTGCCTAAGCCATCTCAGGAAGATGGAAGCCAGACCCCACTCTATTCCGGGAATGATAGGCTCTGCTTGCAGCTTCTGTTTATTTTCATACAGATGGTATAAATGAGACACTAACAAATGATCCCAAAATATAATGGATTCTTTGCTACTGTGGAACCCCCTCAGAGGGGTTAGTACCCCCTGGGAGCAGCAGCCCCATAAATTCTTGCCATTCCTGCTCCCCCGTGAACCCATCCCAGTGGCAAGCCTCACTCAGAGGATCAGACGCCACGCTTTCCTCTGCAGGAGCAAAAAATCCCGCTCCTTTTCCTCCCCCCAACAAGGGCGCCCCTAACTGCTCAGCTACAAACCACAAAGTCCTTAACACATGCCATTCCTAGCAGACAATCACAACAGCTGACATTCACCAGCGCGAAGTCATCCTAAACGGCTCTGGGGTTGGGGGGGGGGGGTGTTGGGGCAGAAGATGGAGGAGCTGGAGCGGCTGCCTTTCATAACCGGGTCCTCATTAACTGGAAAGAGCTGGCTGACGATCCAAGGTTGAAAGGCAACTTTGGTGATTTGAAAAATAAAACAATTTGATGTGATTTAGGGATCTATAAAAATGGGGGCGGGGGGGGGGGCAGTGGCAGAGACCCAACAGCAGCCAGGAGGAATTTACCCACTTCAAGGAAGACATAGGAAAGATGACAAGAGGTGAAATCATCTCCCCAACTGCTTGTTCCATACGGAAACAATTTAGGAGGAAAAGGAGAGCTAACGCACTAAAAGCTTTAGGGGAAGAACCCGGAGATTTTTCCCTTCAGGGCCCAGAAGGTCGGAATGGAAGATAAATATGCTCCATGTCTCCATTAGTAACTGTGATGCATAAATAAAGAGCAAGCTCTATATGTTGCCAGAAGACCAAAATTGGCAGATGGGGGTTGACCTCAAAAGACAGGCCCAGAATCCAAAAAGATCTGGGCGATTGGGGACATTGACCAGGAACAACTTGGAAACTAGCCAGCGAAGAAAAACTGGGTAATGCAAGGATCCGAATGAGACTGACAAGTAAGGCGTGAATGAGATAGAAAATGCTCAGGAGGTCATAGTGGACCCTGAGCTGTTCTTGAGCCTAAGATTTGAAGAAATGTGACGCAGCTCCCTAAAAGTGGGCTTGGAAAAGACAGGGACCAGACGGGTCCAAGAGGTAAGAACCTAAAACAAAGATGTGACAGATGTGACATCTGTCTTTCCCTGTTCTGACGTCCTTGGGGGCTCACAGGCACGCTGTCAGGGTGCTGCCGTATACAAGCAGAAGAAAAGCCATAATACACTTCAGTTCCAGATATTGGGTCGCCTTGGAAGATACTAACATGAACAGTCAATTTGGCCAAAAGGAGAGGTAGAGGTAACCTAAGTTTTCCCCTCTGATCTTCCTCTCTTGGTTACTGTATATAACCCTGTAAGATATCAAATTTTTTTCAGTGCAAATATCTACAAATAAGTAACAATCTTGCAGTGGTGGGTCAAGCTTGTAAGGGGCTATTCTTGTTAGAAAGTGCCCAGTAATCATCATCGTCAAATAGAACCACAAAGACGGACGAAAGGGGGACGGGGGCAGATTAAGAGAAAGTTAGAATCCACATCCTGAACTCTCTGTCCATAGAAGTAAAAGTTTAAGGGAGGCTCGAAGGTCCCTGGGCCTCTTTTGAGAAGGCCGGCCCCGCACCCCCTCACCCAGGCAAATCACTGGCCTGGCCTGGCGTTGGGAGCCAGGAATTGGGTGTGTGATGAGGGCAAAAGGCCCAAGGCCACAAAGCTCAGCATTAAGAGAAAGTGGAAGTGAGTGGGGGGCAAGTTAAGGAGTAAGACTGCTCCCAGGTCAGGCCCCAGGACTCTAGGGCAGTTAGAAGTCAAGGACAGGTAGCCAGCAACTGAGAAGCAGCACCAGGGGGTGGGAGGTCTTGGGAGCCAGAGCCTGGGAAGATAGATTCCCAGGAGGAAAATGGGAAGGGAGGGGACAGAAGTCCCTGGGCAGGAAGGGGTGGGGGGCAGCAGGCCAGTGATCACAAAACACAGTACTAACTATCGGGAATCTTGGAGAGTTAAATAGCAAACCTGTTCTTGGAGCTACGGAATCATCCAGAATGATCTCTCTCCTGGAATCTGAAATAATGTGGGTAAATCAGTTTCCAAAAGATAAGATGATCCAGAAGGCAAGGAAGAAAAGAATGGAGAAATCTGTGAGACTGAGAACAGGGGTGGCGGCACAAGGGTCTCCGATGGTTGCCTCAACTCTGCAGGGGAGGGGGGGGTTGCCGGTTAAGAGTAAGAACTTTGAAGCCCGATCAGCTGAGGGTGACTGCAAGCTCTGCCCTGTACTAGCTGTGTGACCTTGGGTGAGTTCCCTAACATCCCCGCAAGTCACTTTCCTAAGCTGTAAAGTGGGAGTCATAAATAATGTTATTTGCCCTGTAAGGCTGAGAAGTGGATTAAATTAGCTAATACTTGGAAAGTACCTGGAACCGCGCCTGCACCTAGTGAGCGTGAAGTCAGTGTAGTCATGAAGGCCTTCCTTCCTGGAGGGATATCAGTGCTGGATGACCCCTCGACATCCCTTCCTCACACTTCCCACCTAGCATAGATCTCCCTCTCCTATGGCTGTGAAAAGGATTCTTCCCCAGAGGGCTCTCTGCCATCCCACTTTGCAGCTGTAAACCCCAACCTGCAAGACCATCCTGCATCCAGGCCAGTACTGCAGAAGAGAAACAAAGGATGCCAGATCGGGGCGCCTGGGTGGCTCCATAGAGAGAGCGTCTTGCCTTTGGCTCAGGTCATGATCCCAGGATCCTGGGATGGAGTCCTTCGTCAGGCTCCCTGTTCAGCAGGGGGTCTGCTTCTCTCTCTCTCTCTCTCTCTCTTGCTGCTCCCCTTGCTTGCGCTCTCACTTAAATAAATAAATAAAATCTTAAAAAAAAGAAAAAGGATGCCAGATCAACACTGGGTACAAAGTTGCAGGAAGGAGGCCCAGCATCTGTCCTTTGCCTTGGTTTCTCCTAAGGTTTCCTCCAGGGACAGAGATCACTGGCAATAAGACATGACCAGTGTCTTCCACCCTTGCCTCTAGAGGCAGAGGGCCAGCATCTTCTGGGTCTTTGGACCTACTGTATTCCTGCACTGCTTAGGAGGGGTCAGTCCTTATAACCTCACAAGGAGAGGATGAGGGGTGATGGGGATGGCAGGGATCGGGAGAAGCCACCCAAGTGACACACTGGCATGCATGATCCTGGCAGAACCATCTAGCCATGGAAGAAACTGGAACCTCTCCCCCCAGGAAAGATTCTTCCCTGGAGACCAGAGACATGCTTTTGATCAGGCCTTGCCTGTAAACACAACTTTCTCCCCTGCCTATCGTAGGTGCTCAATAAATACACATTAAGGCATTTCTGCCAAGATCCTTGTCCTAAATAGCAAAGAGCTGAGAAGATACTAGCATTGGGTAAGCTTTCCATCCTCTCTTCCCACCTCATCTCATCTCTGCTCATCGGTGTGAATAGTTCATAGTATGATACATAACACAGACAGGCACATAGTGTGTGACAAATTCTTGGCCCTTTTTAAAAAATACCATTGGCTAGCTAAAGCTTTGGAAATGGAACTCCACAAATGGAATCCCATGGGCTGCAGCAAGAAAACAGACTAAAAATAAATAAATAAAATACAAAAAAAAAAAAAAAAAAGCCAGAACGGTGAGCTCTGGCCGGGCCTCCCACAGCTAGCAATGAGTGTAAAGAAACACAGACTGAAAAATCCAACCCTGGGTCGCTAAGGCATTTGTCTCTGCTGAGCTTCGAGAGGCCAAACCACACACACGCACAAGAGTGCACACGCGCGCACACGCACACGCACACGCACACACGCACACACACACACACAGGCACACAGAGCTTGGCAGCCCGTAAGTTCCAGAGCTGGTAACACAAGCCACGGAACCGACTGCCAAGACAAGCAACAGAACGAGCCAGGCCCAGTTTCATTGGCCACCATATGCTGCATATGGCCCGGGACGCAGCCAAAACAGTGTTCTCACCCTCCTCAAAGGCATAGGAGACCCTCTGTTTTCAAACACACCTCCACAGAGCCTTAATTAAAGGAAAATGGAAAAATAATGTGTCTGCTAACCACCCCACCCCACCCCCAGCCTATATAGGTATGCACACACACATACCCATACACATTCACTGTATTTTTCTCTTCCTCCCATTTCGGTTTCAAACATAATTCATTCGTATGGAAAAAAAGCAAACTGCATCCTGCAGCAGAAAAGCAGAAAAGAATGTAGCTTGCCCTCAGCCCTGGCTCTAGTTGCTCAAGTTGAGCTGGGCAGAATGAACACAGAGCAGGCCAACCTGGAATCACACGGGCCCCTCTCTTCCAGAGCGCAGCTGGAAACAGAGACACCGGTGCGAGAGGCGGCCTGCTGCAATACCAGCAGCCCCGTGACAAACAAGGCCCAGAGAGCCTAGCCCTGCCCATCCTGCCAAGGATTCTGCAGGTTGGAAAAGATGCCCACAGGTCCTGCAAACAGGTGGGGGAGACAACACACCCTGGTGGCTGCAAAAGCTAGTTATTAAGTAGAGAGATCCTCGACCAAATCCTTCCTTAGGGGACACTGTTAGCACTTACCAACACATCTCCTTGGAGGTGACTGCAACCAACCTAGGAGGAAAGTCAGAGGCCTCAACACGCATGCCTTCCAACAGCCCTTCAAAATCTCACAGCACCCAGCTCTTCAGGAAGATTCTGGAGCTGCTGGCAGCTCTGAACCAAAGCCAAAGAAGAAGAGGAACAGAAGAGTCTTTGAGAAATCTGTCCTCCCTATTTTAAACAAGGCAAAACCTTCACCAGCCAGAGGCACCACGAGAATAGATCTTGCTTCTCCACCCCAGTCCTCAGGTTTATATATAAAACCAGAGCCATGCTCACACCTGATACCTGGTTAAACTCTCCCCTAGAAACCTGCAAAGGAAGATAAGGCGTCCATCCAAGCTGCAGCCAGATTTGCTGGAAAGATGAAAGAAATGGGAGGTGTTTTTAAAAACCCTCAGGGAAAGGAGGTGGGCTGGGGTGGGGAAGGGAGATGATATGGGAACACAGTTCATAGCAAGGGCTTACAGGACAAGCAGGCATCCAATCACAGTTCAAAGCTTCAGATGAGATGCTCCTCAGAGTGAGACCCTGAGGAGAGTCCACCAAGACTGACACCTGGGTACACATACCCTCACAGCCCGCAAGCCCTTTTTCTGAGACACAGACCCCAGCACGTCTGCCCTGAGCACACGCGGTCAGGTCATAGCTGGATGCCCTGGACTTACACTGTAGCGAGAGCCTTACACTGAGCAAGGGTCAGGCAACGTTGCAACTGGAGCTGAATCAAGCGGCCGGTTGAGTTCCTCTTCCACCAGCCTCTCCAGCTACGAGGATGGCCCATCCATCCCTCCAGGAGAGCCAAGACCTCCCATCTCTCCGGCTCCTCCCACTGACCCAGGCAAAGCCTGGGTCGGCCACCCCAGGGTCTAGGGATCCAGGCCCTATGGCCCAATCCCTCAAGCTCCTTTGAGGAGCGGGGCAGAAGACAGTCTTCTAAACTGGGCTGGGCAGCAGAGGAGGGGCAGGTTACCTAGAGGAGCAGGCTTCCTTCCTTATGTAACCTGGCTTGGGAGCCGGGGCGAGCCCACAGGGGCCCCCGGGCCGCCCCCAGGCCCGCTCCCAGCCCGGAACCCCAGAGCAGTGGCCCTGAGAGGAGCCCTCTTCCCTGGACCGAGAGCCCCGGCGCTTCTCCAGGTCCTCGAAGAGCAGCGCTTCCTCCCAGCGAGGGGGGTGGGGGCTGGCACGACTTGCCAGCAGGTCCCTGTCACCCCTCCACCGCCGGCACCCTGCACCTGGCCTTTCGGCCTCCATCCCCACGTCCCACCGCCCGTCTCCCCCCACCCCCGCCCCCACCCCCACCCCGGGCGGATTTCTCCCCCACTCACCCGTGTTCCCAGCCGCCCGAAGGGAGCACCTCCCTGCAAACGGACGGGGGAGGAGAGCGCGGCGGGGAGGCGGAGGGAGCGCCCGGGTGCCCGGGGAGCGGACGGAGCCTCCCGTCCCAGGGCGGGAACCAAAGGGCAGCCAGCGGCTCCCCGGCGCGGCGCCCGCGGCAGAGGCCCGTGCTGCAGCGCCCCCCGCCGGGACGGAGCTCGCGGGCCCCGGCGGCTGCGGGAGCCTCGGTCCCCAGGTGCCCGCGCCCCTCCGCCCCTCCGCCCCTCCGCCCCTCCGCCCCGCGCGGCCCGCCCCGCCCCGCCCCGCCCGGCCCGGCCCGGCGCCCCCGGCGCGCGCCCTCGCACCCACCGTGCACAAGCCGCGGGCGGAGGCGGCGCCCCCGGGGCCGGGGCTCGGCTGCAGGCGCCGTGCCCACGCAGCGCCGCTGCCGCCCGGCCGCCGAGCTCCGCCCGGTGCCCAGGCCCGTCCCGGCCCGGGAGCCGCCGCGGCGCCAGCCCCGCCGCCGCCGCAGCGTCCGCCGCCGCCAGCGCCCCCCGTCGCGGCCGCCGAGCGTCCCTCCCGCAGGCAGTGGCGGGCGGCGGGACGGGTTGCATCAGCCCCGGCTATATAGCGGCCCCTGGGCGGCGGGGAGGGGTCGGGAATGCGGAACCCGCCGAGCTGCCAGCTCCAGACGTCAGAGGGGGACGGAGAGGAAGGGAAGGAGGGGACAGGGAGGAGGGGGTGTGGATCCGGAGCTCACACCCGCTGACCTTCACCTCCCCCGCCGCCCCGGGCGCCCGCCGCCCGCCGCCCCTCGCGCCGCCCCGGGCGCCCACCCCGCGGGAGCGGGACGCGGCGGGCGGTTATGTAAGAGCATCCCCCGCAGGGCTTCCAGCGAGGCGGCCGCCGGCGCCCGGGAGAGGGCAGCGGAAGGGCGGCGGGACGGCCCCGGGCCCGGGGCTCCGGCAGCATCCGCAGCCCGGCCGGCCCGCTCCGCCTCCCCAGCGCTCGCCCCAGCCCGGGCTTCCAGCGCGTTTTCATCCTCGGACGTTGCAGGACCGAGGGCGAGAGAGGGGAGGAGGGACCACCCCCACCTTAGCCCACCTTCGGCCCCGGGGCTGCCCGCAGCGGGCTGCCTCCTCCGGGCCTGCGGCCAGAGCCCCCCGCCAGAGCCCCCTGCGCTCTCTGGGACGCCACAGGCTGACCCCTGGGCTTCCCGTCCGGCCCCTGCGGGCTCCCTTCGGCCGGGGACACTGCCCCGAGCAGACCCAGCCCTCGGCCCACCCCGGGGGCCTTCTCCCCCCATTAGGGCTTCCAGGGCCAACTCACTCCCACCTTTCATCCTCCTCGAGTGGTCGATGGTAAATGGTAACTCCAGAGGAAATGCGCCCTCCCAGTACGTAAAGGCACCAGACACCGAGCCCTCCTGCGTACACGTGGCTCCCAAGGCCTTGGCACCACGGTTGGCATTGCCTACCTCCAAGCCCCCTGCATGCCCAGCCTACCTTTCTGCCTAAGCCAGATGGGAGTGAGTGACAGTGTTTATATTCGGTAACCTTCAGCCTCCTTCCCAGAGTGATGTCAGGTCATCACCCAGAGAAGAAAGGAAGTGAAAGAAAAAGTTCATGCCTTCTTGGAGCACAGATGCTCAGAGTGAAAGAAACAACAAGACTTGAGACAGATGGGAGCAGATGAGCAAAACGGAATGAGCCTGTCTCTTCGGTGTGAGTACAGTCAGGTTTTATTCTGCTTATTTCCCAGTGCGGGCGGTGGAAGCTTTCTGGATGAGAGGACTGGTCTCACCGGGGGAACGTGGGGCAGGATCGAGCACCCATGACACTGACTGACCCTTCTCACCTTCACCATCAGCAGTCTCCCTCAAAACACTGAAGTTGGCAAGTAAAAACAAAGTAAGGTCCTGAAAGAATATACAGTGGAAAATGAGTAGAAATCCGATAGTCTTGTGGAAGAACATGACGCTGAGCCCCAGAAAGGCCAACTACACCTTTACTACAGCATAGAGATCAAAGTGGGTACTATGAAACTGCCTTATGATGTTTCCCTATGAAAATGAGGTCTGGACGTTTATATGGAAGAAAACATTGAACAGGGGCAATGTTACTTTATGCGTCTTCGTCTGGGACTTTGAAAAAACTAAACTGATCTATGTGTGGGGGCTAATAATTAGTGTGTGTGGTTAGAGCAAGTCCTCTCCAGGGCCTGCTTTGGACATAGCTGGGCCACCGGCAGTCCTGCTGGGCCTTTGCTTCCCCCACGAATTAAATACGCTACAGGGGCCGCACCGAGGAGTAACCTGGCGATCTTTAGCCCCCTCCACCTTCCTGTCATATCCATTAGGTCTTCTCCATTATTTCATACGGATGTTTTTCAGCTGTATATGGAATGCCGTGTAAACACAGCTTCAAGCTCTCCCTTCCAGCCACAGTGCCCCCTCCCAGATCTCTACCTAGTCATTGCCTCTGGAAGCAGCTGGAGGGAGAGGCCATACACCAACTTGTTTATGGAGATGTTGGCCTACTTCTTCCTACCCTGCTGGATGGAGCTGACCTACCACTGGCTCTTAGGGACAGACAAGAGACCCAGCCTAAGACAGTTTAAATGTAGCTTTCCTATCACTGGCAACTACAAAAGGCCTGATTAATAAACCCTGGCCAATGGCCAAACTGAGAGATTATCACATATCCTAAGTGGGTCTGATGAGGCTAGGAATGTTGAGGATCTGCTGGGAAGAGAAGCTGCCAGAAGCTTGACTTGAAACTGCCAGAGGTGCACTACTGAGAGTGAAGCTAATGCAAAGAAGAGTAGAGGATAGCCAAGCAAGAGAGAGTGAGACACATCAAGCTCAGATGGCATTGCCAGCCGTGCCTGACGTCATCACTCCCTCTGGAATTTTTAGCTGTAGGAATCAGTAAATTATATCCTACCTAACTAAGGCAGTTTGAATTTAGATTTCCTATTACGACAGTCCTTAACTTATGATGGTTTGACTTAGGATTTTTCAGTGTTATGATGGTAGAAAATCCACACGCATTCATTAGAAACTAGAGTCTGAGTTTTGATCTTTTCCAGGGCTAGTGATATGCTCACCATACTCTCTCGTGACTCTGGGCATTGACAGTCACAGCTCCCAGTCAGCCACTTGATCACCAGGGTAAACAACCAATACACTGACAACTATTCTGTACCCATACAACCATTCTGTTTTTCATTCTCAGTACAGTACTCAACAAATTACATGAGCCATCCAATACTTTACTATTTTTAAGATTTTATTTATTGATGGACTGTTTGGTTTGAGAGAGAGTGTGAGCAGGGGGCAGAGGGAGAAGGAGAACCAGACTCCCTGCTGAGCAGGGAACCTGATGTGGGGCTCCATCCCAGGACCCTGAGATCATGACCTTAGCCGAAGGCAGCCTCTTAACTGACTGAGCCACCCAGGTACCCTCAACACTTTATTATTAAATAGGCTTTGTGTTAGGTAACTTTGCCCAACTGTAGTCTAATGTAAGTGTTTGAGCAAGTTTAAGGTAGGCTAGGCTAAGCTATGCTGTTCAGTAGGTTAGGTGTATTAAATGCATTTTCAACTTTTGATATTTTCAACTCATGACGGGTTTATTGGGATGTAACCCCACTGGAAGTCAAGCAAGATCTGTAGTGCAACTAGAAAAGTCCTGATTAACACATTGAGTTTTGCATCTCTGACTTATTTGGACAATTGCCTTTGAAAGTTTAATGGACATTAGTGACTC
Organism: Vulpes vulpes; assembly: GCF_048418805.1. Taxonomy (NCBI): domain Eukaryota; kingdom Metazoa; phylum Chordata; class Mammalia; order Carnivora; family Canidae; genus Vulpes; species Vulpes vulpes. Next base: position 108,948,113 of record NC_132785.1, on the reverse strand, counting down.
CAAAGCTCTTTGCAGACAGGAAAAAAGTGAAATGGCTAGAAATGTTTCTCCAACATTAAAGAAGGAAGTTCTGAGAAATCAACCAAGCAACTAGTCATGTGCCTGTGAGGTACACAAGGTTTAAGATGTGATTCCTCATTTGTCCCCACCTCCTATCTAGTTAGGAACAAGGTCTTGAACACGAACAAACAGCAAGGCTGAGAGTAACGAAGAACTGATATGTGACACAGATGATAAGCACTGTAGGAGTCCCGACAAGATTGCTGCACCATAGAAAAAACATTCATCGGTTGTTCCATTCAAACCGTGTAGGCCAAAAATTACAAATTGGCAGGTTGAATTTGGCTTTGCTGACTCAACCTTACTTTTTTTTTTTTTAAACGTATCAAAGATTTCACACAAAACTCTAGATCTCTAACTTCTATCAAGAAAGATGAGTCAGGAAACATTTAATAGGATGAAATAGGTTATGCCATATTAACAAACATCCTCCAAAACTCAGCAGCTCAACACAAAAAAAAGGCTTATTTTTTACCTACCTGAGATATCTGTGGATTCAGGTAATTGTCCAGGGCAGAAGTCCTACAGGTGATGGCTCAGTATTGCCCTATCATATCAACAGGTGTTATCCATGGCCACAGTGGCAGGGAAAGAGAGAGAGGTAGAGAGGACCAGGCACCAGCAGTTAAAGGCTTCCTTCTGGAGTAAAACATGTCACTCTAGCTTATGTTGGCCAAAGCAAGTCACATGACCATTTTTTAATCTCAAAGAGATAAGGAAGCTCAGTCATCCCAGGTACCATGGAGGAGAAAGAAATCATGTAGGAGTGAATAATTAATATCCACCACAGAATGTACTCCTGAATGGCAGCAGTTGGTTGCAGCCCACTAGAAGCCGCCTCCTTGAGATCGGACTTAAACAGCCCAGCTTGACACTGTCTCCACCCAGCCTGCCAGGTCATTTACAGGACCTGCTGGGCCCCTGGGGGCATTTGATTTTGCAGTTCCTGGTACACACAAAGCCAATTTCAGCATTAATTTTTCTGTGTCCCTGGTCATTCATGGAGTTATCACAAATTTTTCAAAAATGAGTATTTTTTTAATTTGCTAATTTTAAAGAAAATGCCATAAAGAATTCTATGCTGAAGGGCAGGATGGTATTATGAAATCAAACAAGAAGTTGAAACTAGCTGTTAAATATTGCAAATTACAGAGACCTGTTCATGATGGTTTCTTCCTCCTGCCCTTCCCTTGCTCAAGCAAACACCTACCAGGAGAAATAAGCCTCCCACACTCTTTCCTAGGGTGAGAGAAGAAATTCCATGGTAGTGATTTTGAGGAGTGGTTTGGTTTAAAGTTTTAAAAGATACATATATGTGATATATTTAAATATATATAACATATGATAAAACATACATTTATATATCATATATTATTAAAATATATTATCATATATGATAAAATATATTAAATATATATGATAAATTTTTTCCAAGGCTGAAGTATTAGAGAAGAAAATTTGTGAGTTGAGAATGAGAAGACTTTTCTTCCAATAACCAATGAGAATTTTATAAAACAACAGGTATGTCTAAACAATTTTTTTTTTTAAAAAAGATATTATTTATTTGAGAGAGAGAGAGTGTGTGTGTGTGCAAGCATGAGAGGGCAGGGGCAGAGGAACAAGCAGACTCCTGATATGGGGCTTGATACCAGAACCCTGAAATCATGACCTGAGCCAAAGTCAGGTGCTTAACCTACTGAACCATCCAGACTCCCATATCTAAAAGTTTAATAATAAATTGGCACCCATAGAAATGTAGACATTTCTGGGGAAAGCCCAGTACTTTCTCCTTAATCTAACACAATAAGTCTTTGGAGGGTGAAGAGACAGTAAATTCTCCGGTTAAAATTCTGGGCCAGGTGGAATTAGGGAGAGAAGTGTAGTGGGTGTATGTTGTTCTCTTCAGCATTACTTTTTTTTTTGAAGAACCACTTCTCTCCTTCTCTCTGTGACCCTGGAGGAGTCTCAATCCTGGTGCCCCTTCACTACCGCTACCAAATGTGGGTATGTGACCAGAGCTGGCCAATTAGAGTAGTACATTTTCAAAGCTGTGGTGATTGATTCAGGGATGGGCACGTGACCCAAACAGAGCCAATCTGAGTCTTCCCTGAGATTTGATATGTGAATGTTAAGGAAGAGGGGCACTCCTCTCCTTGAAAACACCAGTGTGAGAATGTAGTTGGTGGCCATTGGCGGCTATCTTTCCTGTCATGTGACAAGAATCTGACTGAGCACAGAATCAACACACAGAAAAGAGAGCCAACACATACAAAGAGAGAAACAGCTGTGAGATCATCATATGAGTCCCTGAACCTAACATGCCATGAGACTATGTTGAATTAAGTCTTTGGACTTCACAGTGATGGAATCAATACATCTCTTTTCTCTTGCTCGCTAAGATACTTTAAGTTGGATTTTCTGACACTTGCCACCAAAAAAAAAAAAAAAAAAAAAAAGCTGAAGAATACATGAATAAAATGGCCCCAAAGTCAAGCTTATAAAGGACAGCTGAACTGACACTGGGGAATTTTATCTGCTTACTATTCCTGCCTCATCCATCAAATGCCACTCAACCATCCGAGACTAAATACAGAACTGCACCGAGCTGTCTTTTTACAGCTCAGGGTTCAGTTAGTCATTTAAATAATTTAGTCAGACAACCTTGTTTGAATGTTTGCTATGAACCACACACCATTTGCCATTCTGTTTGAGAAGGCAAAGCAAAAAGAAGGTATCATCCCTCCCTAGAAAGGATGACAGACTAGAGGCCCAGGAAGATGAACGATGTTCACAAAATTGGGGAAAATAAGGACCTGAGTGCTCTAAGGAAAATGTGATACATGCTGCACTGAGAATATTATGTTTCAAAATTGTCCTGAAAACACCCGGGGAGAAAGATGAAAGATCCATGTTGGGGATGGTGTTGTGTAAGGCATTCATATACTGGTGCTCCCTGAGATTAACACCAGGATTGTTAGATAGAATCACCAAGCGCCTTCAGATCAAAGATGATTTTTAGAAATCTGAAATTTCAAATAACAGGTGATTAACAAATTCTGAGTTAATGAATGAGTAAACAGAAGCTGGTCTATGACTCAGTCTTAGGAGATGCTAATAATGAACAAACTGGAGAAATAAGAGGAAGCAAAGAAGTTAGCAGACAAAGGGAGCCGCAGAAGAGAGAAGAAAGGAAGGATCCTAAAACCTCAAGGTTCCTCAAATCTTCCCTCCCTCAACGACAGGAGTGGTATAGGCTTCCCACTGCCAGGGAAACCAAAGTGTGTTGTCAGTATGGTCAAATATCACAGAGACATCAGATTGGAGATGAGTCGGTTGCATTTGTTCAGATCTGAAAGGCACATTATTACCTTAGGGATGCATATTTAAAAAGCCTCAAGCCATTTTTAAAAGAGGGATTTTAGTCTGCAAATGTAGTCATTATGCTACAAAGTTGTTTCCACCTAGCGTCCATATTAATACTGCTTCTAGAGGGATTGAAGACCCTTCTCCATTCTTTCCTTCCTTCTTAATCCCTGCCTCCTTTGCTCCCAGAAGGTGTTACTATAGTTTGGTCAGATTCCTCAATAAAACATGTGGACTGCAGTTCCCCCGTCTGTTAAATGGGGTAATAATGGTACCTACATTAGAGGGTTGGTGGGAAGCTTAAATGAGATACTTATTAAGCACCATATCAATAGCTGCCACATGCTGGGAGTTCAATAACTGTAGCTATATTCAGCAGCAGCACCACCACCACCATCAACATCACACTTTAGCCAACCCAAGCCCTGCTTCTATGGAGTCTTCTTAGATCTGTCAGATTCATAGTGATCTCTCCGTCTTCTAAACTTAAGTAGCACTTCTCTGTCCATCTAACATTAATCATATGCTATTTTTGCAGACAGCCTCTCCTCTACTATCCTGCCCATCGCTCCCTCCAGTGTATTCAATAAACTTCTATCTCCTTAAAAAAACAAAATCATACACTATTTCAAATGATTCTATTTCATACATGTATGGTCATTCCAGTGAGCTTGAAGTTCCCTCACAGGTAGTGACAGCATCTTACTTTTTTTTTTTTTTTTTAAGATTTTGTTTATTTATTCATGACAGACACACAGGGAGGGAGAGAGAGAGGCAGAGACACAGGCAGAGGGAGAAGCAGGCTCCATGCAGGGAGCCCGACATGGGACTCGATCCCGGGTCTCCAGGATCCAGCCCTGGGCTGAAGGCGGCTCTAAACCGCAGAGCCACCCGTGCTGCCCAACATCTTACATTTTTTAAAAAGATTTTATTTATTTATTCATGAGAGACACAGAGAGAGAAAGGCAGAGACACAGGCAGAGGGAGAAGCAGGTTCCCTGCAAGAAGGCTGATGCAGGACTCAATCCAAGGACCCCAGGATCATGATCTGAGCAGAAGGCAGATGCTCAACTACTGAGCCACCCAGGTGCCCAACAACTTACATTTTTAATTTCAATAGCACCTATCATGTACTGAGTTTACACTTGGCATTCCAATAAATGAAGAGCAGGGGATAAGAAATAACACATAACTTCTTTTGTATCTCCAATAATGCTGAAAGCAATCTAGGCCCTTGGCACTTAAAGAAAATTCACTGAACAGGTACTGAGCAGAATGCAATGACCAGTCACTCCTGGTGCAGTGCACGCTGGTAGGATATCACATGAGAAAGGGACCATATTTTATAGGCGAGGAAATGGAGGCCCCCCCCATTGATGACACAGATCTAGCCAGACAAAAGTTATGATGGGAATAATTCTCAGGACGCTTTTCATGCTATGTGTTTTAAAACAACCACCAATAAAAAGTTATTTCAGCAAATGTTTATTAAAGGGGAAAAAAAGTCCCCTAGGTTTTCTGCGGGAGGTGGTGTTTCCTCTTACACTCAACAATTTGGTGGTGTGGTAGAGAGAGGTGTGGGAAGGAGCCAAGGGGGCCCAATGACTGGGCTGTTGTGTGGGCCGGGACAGTGGGGGAGGGTTGGGATTTTCACTTCTAGGAAAGCTCTTCCAGCTCCAAGGAAATCCAGACCAGGTTTTGGTGCCTGCTTTTCTAAGCAAGCTGCTGCCCTCAATTGGCCTGATTGTGCTTTCCAGAGAGCCCCACTGGCGGCTCTGGTACCTGGGCTGGGGGAGTCCCCAGGCCAGACTCAAGGAAACTCACCCAGGGACCAAAAAAGTTTACCACGCCAGGAACCTAGGGGGAATCTGGTGTCCTTGGGCGGTTGAGGATAAGACAGTTACGATTAGAACTCACTTCTGTAGCAGGAGAAATCTCTGGGCTGGCCTCAGGACAAGGCTCCAGGGAGGCCACGCGTCCAGTCCCGCAGAGGGAGGCCTCTGGACAAGGGCTCCTTTGGTAGCCCTGGCCAGGCTCACAGGCTCCCTTTCAGGTTTTATGCCCACATTTCCCTACCCTCGCCTCCACCAGTGTTTCTCTATCTCTTAAATACACCTCCCTAATCCTCTCCTTCCTCTTTTTTAAAGCCTGCCTTTCCTTTCAAATACTTCCTTAAATGCCAGCTTGTTGTTTTTGCACCCTCCCCTCCAAGAGCCTTCCCCAAGAGCTCTTGCTGAAAGGACACTTCAGACCACAGGGCCGGACTTTCACTTATTCATTCATTCATTCATTCATTCATTCATTCAACAAATACTGGATTATCTATACGTGCAGGGCTATAGCAATACAGTTATGAACAAGATTGGTCCAGTTCTTTGGTGAATGAATCATTAGCTAATTAACTAAATGAATGCACGTGTGCAAAGGAGAATTAAGGGGTGTTATGAGACAGATAGAGAAACCATCAGAATCAACCTTCCTCAATTTGTCAGAAACTCTAATCCAAATCAGGTTGGTGCCCCAGGCTTATCCCACTCATGAACTTAGGGGGAAATGTACTTTAAAAAGCCTTTCTGGGGCAGCCCTAGTGGCTCAGTGGTTTAGCACCGCCTTCAGCCCAGGGCCTGATCCTAGAGACCTGGGATTGAGTCCCACTTCAGGCTCACTGCATGGAGCCTGCTTCTCCCTCAGCCTGTGTCTCTGCCTCTCTCTCTCTCTCATGAATAAATAAATAAATAAAAATTTTTTAAGCCTTTCTGAAAAAAAAAAAACACACAAAACCCTTTCTGGAGGGGCACCTGGGTGGCTCAGTTGGTTAAGCATCTGACTCTTGATTTCAACTCAGGTCTTAATCTCAGGATTGTGAGTTCAAGCCCTGTGTTAGGCTCCACAGTGGGTGTGGAGCTACTTTAAAAAAAGTCTCCTTCCTGGAGACTTAGTTCAAAGAGTTAGTGCTCCAGGGTATCTCTTCAGACTCCACTGCCTAGCCCTAACGCTCTCAGACTTGTTCACTGTCTTGGTGTCTCAGGTTGTCATCCATGGCCATAGGTGTGGTTTTCAGGTAGCTAACCTGGTCTTTTAAGGCTAGTGCATCGTGCAAGGCAATATAGCATAGTGAGCTCCAGAACCAGACTATCCCTGTTCACATCCTGTCTTTGATGCATACTAGCTGTTGTGGCCTTGGGCAAGTTACCTAACCTCTCTGTGTTCAATTTCATTAATATTAAAATGAGGTGAGTGTAATAATACCCAATTCATAGAGGTATTATAAAGATATACATATATTTATATATTAATATATAAAGAGTTACTTCCTAGAAAGCTCTTGGAACAGTGCTTAAAATAAGTAAGGACTCAGGAAGGGAGCTCTTTTTTTTTTTTTTTAAATATATTTTATTTTGTATTAAGTAGGCTCCACACCCAACATGGGGCTCAAATTCATGACCCTGAGATCAAGAGTCACATGTTCCACTGATTGAGCCACCAGGCACCCCAGGAAGGGAGCTCTTGAATGCTAGAGTTTGGATCTCCCCTGATAAGGTGTCCAGCCTTGGCTCCTGGAACCTAGCCTGGGTCAGAGTCTCAGGCTGCTGCTTGCCTGGGAGGAGAGGCCAGAACTTTTTAAAAGAGACAAGGTACTGGCAGCAACGAAGACTGCCCAGAAGCTAAACAGACAAGGGCACTGAAGCCAACTGAATATGCAATACATCGATCTCAATTCCCTAATACCAGGAGCCACTCCAACTGTTCATCGCTAGAGCAAGAAGAAGGGAACCCAGAGATCTGGTTTGGAGGAGGACTCACTTACCCTCTAGCTTTTTATGTGGCAGTAGGTGAAGATCATTTCTATACTTCCATTTTTTTATGGCAGAGGATAATATTCATAGAATCATGGAGTTTGAAGTAAAATTAACCTTAGAGCATCCATATTATAAGCCCCTTATTTAGGGCAGCTCCTGTGGCCCAGCGGTTTAGTGCCGCCCCCCACCCAGGGCATGATCCTGGAGACCGGGGATCGAGTCCCGTGTCAGGCTCCCTGCATGGAGCCTGCTTCTCCCTCTGCCTATGTCTCTACCTCTCTCTCTCTCTCTGTGTGTGTGTGTCTGTCATGAATAAATAAATAATTTTTTTAAAAAATAAGCCCCTTATTTTCCATGTAAGGAAATTAAGACCCAGAAATATCATGTGACATGCACAGCAGGAGCGAGATTCAGATCTCAGCCCCAAGACTTAGTCTCTTCTCTGGGATTCGTTATACTCTTAGGTAAAGTGAAGGTAGGAATTCCTACTGTGTAGGGGCACCGTGAGGACTAATGAGGCCACATATGATGTGCCTAACCCACTGTCTGCAGATGGTTGGGTATGTATTCATAAGGGCATTTCCCAGTGTCACATGACTTGTTGATAATTCCTTCCTTACCTTCTTATTGGCTTGACAAAAGAATAAAGTGAACCAATAGAAGACTCACTCTGGAAATAGAAATTCCATGCAATCGTTCTGTGCTGTTAATGTTACCCTCCAATGGAGATTGCTAAACCCATTTGGGAAACTGGCCAAGGTACTAGGAACAGAAGCGTTGAGGCCCATGTGTAAAACCTTAGTTTCTGATTTTGGGAGGTTTCTTATTTGGGATGGGGCCTCTCAAAGAAGAAAGGGTTTTTCCAAGCCACAGTGCTTAGTAATCATGGTCTCACAGAGGAAGCTCACTGAAAGAGGGCATCATCATCTGTCACCCCTCCTCCCATTGTTACCAAAGCATCAGGGTGAAGTGCCTCCATGGTCGGGTTCTCAGACTCCTCTGAGAGCAAGTGCGGGGCCGGAGTCCATGATGCTACCCTTGGGCCAGCCACTAGGGCACATCCAGCCTGCACAGCCGTACCTTCTGCCAAGGGTAGCGGGAGCTCCCTGCCTCTGGCCCATGTGCAGATGCTGCCAAGTGCCATTAAACCATAGACCCAGGCTGGGTGTCATCCAGAGATGAGCCAAGGCCTACAGGCCCAGACTCAAAAGAAGATAGCCAGGTGCTCTTCAAAAGAGGACCATGAGCACACAAAGTAGGATTGAAATAAAATAAATCCAGTGGAAATATAGAATTCTGCCTGTCAGAGAAAAAAAGACAGTTTCTTTTCCCTACTCAATGTGTAAGGTGACCCTTTTTGGCCAAAGTCAACGGTGGTGCCTACAGTTCTTAATTACAATAATACAGTTCTTAATTACTTCAATAAGCACTATATATCATTTAAGATTCTTATGGCCAAAAAGAACATTTCCTTTAAAAAAAATCCTAAATCAAAATGCAAACTACTTGTATTGGTGTATATATGCATAATTTCCAAACACAATAATGCCATTAGAACTATTTGGGAAAATGTCTAATAACTATTAAATGCATTTTAAGTATGCAACACAGTGTCTCAAGTTCATCACTGGTTGATGAGTTCATGCCTCACGGCCCATGGTGCTCAAGGCCAGTTGCTACAGTCAAAAGATAGTAAGATGACTTTAAGCTTAAATACCAATCTTAGTTTAATCGAGCACAGAGCTTTCTTTCCCAGAGTAACATCAGAAACACAACAATGCTTGGTTGGTGAAGGAAAGAATGGGGACAGGGGGATTTGCCAGGTCACTCAAGCCAATGAGACATAGATACATCACTCCTTTTTCTGCCTGGTTCCTTGGCATGGTCCCATCTAGAGGCATGCTCTCTGGGCCTCAGAACATGTATGGGCTTGGAAGCTCTGGCTCTTAAAAGGATCTTCTACCCCAACATACAGCAAAGAGAAGTCATCCCATGAGGCATCTGATTATTTATCCTAAGGGATAAACAATCCAAGGGATTACTATGGTCAAAAGGCAACCAGTCAATTGGAATCAGTTCTTTCAAAGGTTCACTTATCTTTTAACAGCAGCTAATATTGATTGAGCACTTATCCAATGCCAAGCACTGTGCTAAGTGCTTTAGATTTATTAAATCATTTAATCTGTACAAAAACTCATGAAGCAGGCACTATTATCATCCCCATCTTAAGGATGAGGAAACCGAGGCACAGAATGTTGAGCTAATTTGCTATTGGTCACAGCTAGTTAGGTAGAGCCAGGCCTCAAACTCAAACAGTTGAACTCCAAAGCCTTAACCATACACTATTTGGCATTTTATTTAGTTTTGGTTTTGATTTTTTTATAGACTTTATTTTTTAGAATGGTTTAGGTCCACAGCAATATTGAGCAGAAGGCACAAAGATTTCCCACTTATAGTTGACCCTTGAACAATTTGGGAGTCAGGGACACTGACCTCCATGCAGTTGAAAATCTGCATGTAAATTTGGACTCTCCAAAAACTTTACTAATAGGCTGCTGTTGACCAGAAGCCTTACCAAAAATGTAGTCAACACCTACTTTATGTGTTATATGTATTATATACAGTGTTCTTACAATAAAGTAAGTTACAGAAAAGAAAATATTATTAAGAAAATCATAGGGAAGAGAGGATCCATTTATAGTACTGTACTATATTTATTGAAAAAATCTATGTATAAGCGGACCCATGTAGTTTCAAACTGTGTTATTCAAGGGTCAACTATACTCTCTGTACACCCCCAACAGTCTCCCCCATTACAACACCCCTACCAGAATAACCTGTTACATGGATGAACATACAGTGACACATCCTTATCACTCAAAGTCCATGGTTTACCTTAGGGTGTACTCATGGCATTGTATATCCTATAAATTTGGACAAATACATTACATATATCTGCCAACAGTATCATCCAGAATAGTTTCACTGTCCGAAAAAATTCCCAGTGTAACCCTTATTCATTCTCCTTCCCTGCTAACTCCTGGCAACCACTGATCCTTTAACTGGCTTTTTTTTTTTTTTTTTTTTTTTTTTTTTTTTTTTTTTTGCCTTTTCTAGAATATCATATAGTTGGACTCACACAGTATATAGCCTTCCCAGATTGGTTTCTTTCACTTAGCAATATTCATTTAAATTTCTTCCATGTCATGGTTTGATAGCCCAGTTCTTTTTAACACTGAATAATATTCCATTATCCAGATATACCACAATTTGTCCATTTGCCTATGGAAGGGCATCTTGGTTGCTTCTGAGTTTCAGAACAAAACTGCTATAAGCATTTCTCATGCAGGCTTTTGTGTAGACATAATTTTCCAACTCATTTGGGCAAATGCCAAGGACTACCAATTGCTAGGTTGTCTGATAAGATGATGTTTCTCTTTATAAGGAACAGCTGAACTGTCTTCCAAAGCGGCAGTACCATTTTTGCCTTCCCATCAGCTTCAAATGAGAGCTCCTTTTGCTCCACATCCTGCATAATGCTGGCATTTGGCGTCATTGGTGTTTTGGGTTTTGGCCAATCTAATAGGTGTGCCGTGGTATCTTACTGTTGTTTTAATTTGCAATTTGTAATCATCTGAGATGTGGAGCATCTTTTCGTATGCTTATTTACCATCTGTGTATCTTTCTCGTTGAGGTGTCCATTCAGATCTTTTGGCCATTTTTAATTGAGTTGATATTTTCTTTGCATTGAGTTTTATCATACAGTGTTTTTAGGGATGCACTTATGGATTCACAGAATTTCAGGAATGGAAGGGCCTCAAAAATCATCCAGTCCATCCCCCTCATTTTCCAGATGTAAAAACAACAGCTCAGAGAAGCTCAAATGGGGCAAACCTGGAACCAGAGCCCAGGGACTTCGTGCTCCTTCACCACAGTGCATGTCATCAGGCAGTTTCCTTTGTGAGCATTTAGCCCCCCACGGACAAGAGTCACACCTGACCATCTGCCTGTCCTTCCCCCACACGGTGTTTGGCACACATTCAGTGAGTGCTTGTGGGAGGAAGGAAGGAATGACGTTCCTTTGGCATCCATGCACCCTTTCCAAAGGGAAGGCCCCTCTGACCTCTGCTTTAATCTGTGAGAGAGGGAGAGAATATTCTAGATCTCCCACATGCAGTGGTGGGGGCAGAGGCCAGGTCCAAGAGTAATCCTAAGCTTGGCTGTGTGTCAGCCTCACCTACAGAGCTTGTTAAGAACTGGATGCCTGAGCCCCATTCCTGGGTATTCTGATTCTATGCATTGTTAGTGTTGATTATGTGTATGAGATCCTGAGCTAAGCCCTTTGTGTGAATTATCCTACATAATTCTTCTTTCTGCAATTCTATGATAGGGGCCCTATTACCGTCCCCACTCTATAAATGAGGAAACTATGTTTCAGAAAGGTTGAGGAACTCCAGGGTCACATAGCTACTATGTGCTAGAGCTGCCCCCCAAATAAAAACAATCTACCTGCTTTCAGAATTGCTGGCTAGCCTCTTTGTTTTGCACACATGTGTGCAAGTACACATGTGCTCTGAGGTCTTTATACTTAACTCTGTACAAACTCTATGTTTCGAGCCCCTGAAAGCTACAAGGCAGGGATATGGGGCCCCAGCAGGCTGTCAGGAGAAAAGTCTTTACAAAGGTGTGACTGTAAGGCAAGCCTTAGAGGGGCCCTGAGAGCTATACAGGAGGCCCAGAGCTCCAGCATCAGCTCTACCAAAAAAACTGAGATCGTAGATGCCCATACCTTCATTCTCATTTGCACATTGTTCAGAGCGGGCCCTTGCTCTTTTATTTTTCTGTACTTTAAGTGAATTTTTTACTGAAGTATAACAAACAACCATGGAAGTCACAGATCCTAAGTGTGCAACTCGATGAATGTTCACAAGGTGGACACACCTAGTAACCTGGTCCACTTAGTTTAGGTAACAGCAGCTTTAGGCGTCTCCCATTATCTTAAGGGGTTTCACTGAAGATTTCAAAGCAAAGTTTTTTTAAAGATGTATTTATTTCATTTTTTTAAAGATTTTATTTATTAAAAAAAAAAGATTTTATTTATTTATTTGACAGAGAGAGAGAGAGAGAGAGAGAGAGAAAAAACCCAAGCAGGGGGAGCAGCAGAGGGAGAGGTAGAAGCAGGCTCTCTGCTGAGCAAGGAGCCCAGTTGCGGGGCTCGATCCCAAGACCCTGGGATCATGACCTGAGCCAAAGGCAGACACTTAACCGATTGAGCCACCCAGGCACCCCTATTTATTTATTTGAGAGAGAGAGCATGTGAGCAGGCCGAAGGAGACAGAGAAAGAGGATCTCAAGCAGACTCCATGCTAAGCACAGAGCCTGACGCAGGGCTCCATCTCACAACCCTGAGATCACAACCTGAGCTGAAATCAAGAGTCAGATGCTTAACTGACTGAGCCACCCAGTCACCGTAAGGCAAACATTTTTTTTTTTAAGATTTATTTATTTATTTATGATAGACATAGAGAGAGAGAGAGAGGCAGAGACACAGGAGGAGGGAGAAGCAGGCTCCATGCCGGGAGCCTGACGTGGGACTCGATCCCAGGACTCCAGAATCGTGCCCTGGGCCAAAGGCAGGCGCTAAACTGCTGAGCCATCCAGGGATCCCCGGCAAACATTTTTTAATGAAATTTCACATCACAGATAAATGTCTGTTAACAAAAGGTATTTTTTACAAAATCGAAAGAAAGAAGGAATGAAACAAAGAAACAAGCAAAAGCAACAGAGCATTACAAATCTAAAAAGACTGGAAATCACTGTGTTGCTATTTTAAACCAAATTTGAACTTTGGAGGAGGCAAGTTGATATTTATTCCAGATAATTAAATCCTGGGCGGGGTGCCTCTTACACATTTTCTCCACAGGGCATGCAAGGCACAATGGCAGCAACAGGGAAGGCCCCTCTAACCTGGGTCACCTTTGTATTTCCCCTGGCTACATTTATCCATCTCCCTGTATTTATACCACTTGCTGCCCTGTGGGTCTGCTCACAGGACTCACACTGAGAGGCGGTGCTGGCAGTTCCAGCCCCGACAGTCAGACACCCTGGGCTCAATTCCAGGTTCCTTCCACAGCCTGGCTCCTTGACCCCCGGCAAACCACTTACTCTCCCCTAACATTGAACATCGGTGCCCCCCACCCTGCAACACAAGGTCTCCCCTGTACGTTCTGTGGCTGTAGTGAGAGGGTAAATGAGGCGTGTAAAGTGCTTCTCACAATGCCCAGCATGTGGATAAACTATTGCTTAGTCCTCATGAGGATAACTTGAATCCTATTTCCTGGAAAATATGCAAGGAAAGGGAGCAGTCAACATGGATCCAGTACCAAAGCAAGGAGGAAGGGAGCCAGCAAAGGGGAATCCAAGAAACATCGCTCCCCCAATTGGGGGGGGGGGGGTTGTTTTTCACCTGCCTTCAGGCCTTGACTCAGAGTGTGGAAGGGCAGTTTTATGACTGCTGGTCAGCAAAGGGACTTCCGTGCCAAGGCAGAAATATAAATATTAATTATTTTTTAAAAAATATTTTATTTCTTCATGAGAGACACAGAGAGAGAGAGAGAGAGAGAGAGAGAGAGGCAGAGACACAGGCAGAGGGAGAAGCAGGCTCCATGCAGGGAGCCCGATGTGGGACTCCATCCCAGGTCTCCAGGATCATGCCCTGAGCCAAGCTAGTCGCTCAACCGCTGAGCCACACAGGGATCCCACAAATATTGTTTCTTAAGGTTGAGTTCTGGAAGCCCAAGGTGTCAAAGCCAGAAATGTGATGGTCCCTTAACCTAGAAGGTCTTTAGGTCCAGCCTAAATCAATGCTGTCAGCCATTGAGTTATCAGCTTGCCTCCAAACATCCACATCATCTGAGATTGGTTCAAGGAGAGGTTGCCGTAACAACCCAGAATGCTAGGTCAGCTGGTAGAGTTGAACCCCTCCCCTCACACATGCTGAGACCTATCTTGGAAGGACCTGGCTCTCTGTGCTGCAGCAGTTGGGTTTCATAGTCAAGGAGAGAGCAAGTGGCCCTGCTGCCACCTGTCCATGGAGAACTCCAAGCTCCCTTCCCTAAAGACCTTATTAACTGTATCTGACAGGGATGAAGGTGCTCTCAGAATAATTGCCCAGGCCAAGCAGCTTGCTGAAAATGACCAGCCTTAAGGCCCCTGGGAATCAGGTAGAGAGCTAACCTTGGTCTCATTAAGACCCCAGGGGAAAGGGGCCCTGGGCCAATTAAATACTTTTATTCTGTCCCCCTCCTCCTTGCCCCAGGCCTCACTTGTGACCTCCCCAAGGGCTGGCCCATTAAACTCTCCCTACTTTGATATTATAAAGGTTGAGGGGATTACACTTCCCTGGGACTTTTGCATTTCAACAGACACTCTGGAAAAATCAAAATGCTTTCAACCTCAAGGCATAAGTCTTTTAATGGGGTTTGGGCTTTGGGTTCCCTGGGAGTGATGGTGTGGAGGTGTAGTAGGGGGATGCTGGTGGCAGGACCAAGTGAGAAGCGCCCTTACCAAAAAGACTATATAGTTCAGGTCTGAGGTCCAACAAGCTTGGCTTTAAGTACTCCCATGTATGGACCTTAGGTAAGAGCCTCAGTTCTCATGTCTCTAAAATGGACTCATAAGACTTAAGTCATATTGCTGTTAGCACAAAGCCTGGCACAGAGCCTGGCCCAATGTCTAAGGCCTCAAAGTAGGACCAGCCAGGAAGACTGTTGTCCACCCCCCGCCAAAGACAAGGATTGCTTCTGACAGTCTGGACTTGGGCTGGGTGTTTACCAGGAGCACTACATCCAGCTCCCAGGGATAGAAACCTGTGCTAGAGGACCTGAAAGAGGGAACAAATTAAATAGTCAACACTCTGTTGCAATTATGTTTATAAATTTGGTTTTTTCCTCTCCATGGGGGAGACTGAGAAAAACACCATAACGCTAGGCACTTAGTGAAAGGGAGAGAGAGAGAAAGTGCCAAACGGACCAGAGAAAGGGAAGCAGTGAGGACCACCTGCCCAGTCACTGCTTAACCTGGGGACCCCTGAGACACAAGCAATGTTGAGCAAAATGCTTGAGCTGTGGGCAAAGGACTTGTTTCTCTGCAGAATGTGTCTGACAGTGACAGCACCAGTTTTAAGGTTAGTGATGCAGAACCAGCTATCCCGCAAAGCGATCGACTTCTGCTCTAACTACAATGGTTGGCTTTTACGAAGCTAGTATAGCTGCTAGACAGAAAGGATGCTGAGCTAGAAGGATCCTAGTCAGTTTGGGGGAGATCTAGATTTAAGACAAACCCCCACGGCCCTCACCCCAGTAACACTTGGCAAACTCTGCTAAGAGCCCACCGCCCTTCTCTTGGGGCCACAGTGGGACAGAGTAGAGAGAGCAGTGCCCCACCATACCAGCTCCACCCCACTGGCTGTGTGTCAGGGGGGATTCACACAGGTCTTGGGCCTTTGTTGCCTCATCTGTGTAATGACAGAATAAATCTACTTGGATGGATTGTGAGGTTAAATGTCATGTATATGAAACAATTAGTGTCATAACCTAGAATGTAAAAATGTTCAAAAAATGTTAACTTCTTTCTTTGACAAGCCAAAGAGTAGACTCTCTAGTCTCTCCTCCCTACACCCTTGCTGGCAGCCACTGAGACATATCTTATCAGGCACTCTACCAGCTACAAATAACAGAAAAATCTAACAGTGGACTAAATAGGCATTCATTTTCCTTGAATGAGGAGAAATCCAGAGATAAGTAGCCACTGGTTCTGGTTCTGCGGCATGGTACTGTTGTCTCTTTGATTTTATTGGCTTTTCTCTCATGGTTAAAACATGGCTACTGCAGCTCCAGTATCACAGCAAAAGAAGGAAAGAAAGAAAAGAAAGAAGAAAAGAGAAGAGAGAAGAGAAGAAAAGAGCATTTGAATAAGCCAACCCAGCCAACCCACAGTGTCAGCCACAGCTGTGCATCTGGTTAAATATAATGTTTCATATGTGTTTTCAACAAGTGAGTGTTGAACATCTACTGTACCCTGAGCTGGGTGCTGGGAAGATTGATGAGTAAAATCACACTTGGTGCTGAGGTGATGCACGCTTGGCCTGACTATGTGCTGGCTGACTATGTGTAGGAGCACAGGATCTTGGGGGGAGGGGGAAAGAGGACTTCCTGCATGGGTGCTGCCAATGCCGAGGGGTAAGCCAGGTATCTGGAGTGGAGAGAGGCAGGCACGCTGTCCATACAGTGCTCTGGGCAGCGGGACCAGCAAGTGTGAAGTCCTAGTGGCAAGAGGGATCATCATGGGTATTCAGGGAATGAGAGAAGTTTCCCAAGGCCACCAAAGTTTATTCAAACAAAGATCAAAAGCAGGCCCCACAGATGTGAAGTGACTGAATCTGACTCTAGGACCATTTAACCATGGTCTCCAATCCCTTCCCATGGAGGAGAGAAAAGCCCTGGCAACCTCTTCAAACACAGAGGCTGCAGGAAAAGCAGAAAGTGTGGGCAAGTGCCAAGGACAAACTCGGCTACCTCTCTGGTTGTCTTTTGGGAGAGAGAAGAGATCCAGACTAAGCCAGCTGGGTCCTGCACTTGGGTCAGGGTTTCTGCCTCCCAGAATCAATGACAGGAGGCCTCAGCACCTGCTTCACCCTCTGCTCGGAACCTCTCACTCCCAAGCCATCCTCACCTGTGAGATTTTTTTCTGGCCACATGCCTGCCACTGTGAAACATGTCAACTCATGGACCATCCATGCACCAGGGACCTCTACCTTATAGCATTTGCCACAGTTGTGACTTTACATTATTTGTGTGAATTTTTGTAAAAAGTCATGTCTGTCTCTCCTGGTAGACTGTGAGGTCTATGAAGGCAGCCACCAAGGCTGGCTTTGCCCACTGCTCTGTCCCTAATACTAGCATTGTGCCTGGCACATAATAGAAGCTCAATGAATACTCAGAGCTAGACCATATCAAACTGACCATATTCAACCATTTTTGACGAAGAAAATGGTAATTTCATCCTAATATTAATCGAATGAATGCACACATTCCAATTTTTCGGTGTACTATTTACTGCAGCATGGAGATCAGTACTGAGAGTGTCCGCCTTGGGCCTGTTTAAAGGGTGGGTTTTCCTGAAATTATGAAGAGTCCAGTATCTGGTCCCGTCATGGTCTAGGTTTGAATTGTGCTTTTCACACTTCAGGGTGCATTTAAAGTAGATTCTGATCCAGTAGCTTTGGGGTGGGGCCCGAGATTCTACATTTATAACCAGCTTCCAGGTGGGGAGGCAGCCAGAGGGAAGGAGGCCAAAATGCAGGCTTGAAGCTGACTGGTGAAAGTTCTCCATGCCAACCCCAAGGAGCCCCAACGAAGACTCCTCCTTCTTTTTTAAGCCAATGCAAAATTCAGAAATTCACTGAAAAAGAGATGGGGCTCCAGGTCACTACCTATAATCAATCTCCATTGTTTGGAGAAGCAGCTGAGCAGCTATTGTGTTTAAATGAACCTTCCAGATCACTGAAATTTAGCCCTCCAGGTGCCCAAACCCTTTTCCTTTTAAGTGTATTGGCAGAAATGTTTCTAGTGTTATTAAGTGCTATCTTGCCTTCTTCAACAGGGTAAATTGGACAAAACCTGACTCTTCCTTTTTTTCTTCTTCCTTCTTTTAAAAACATTGTTGGTGAGATATATCATATATATGAATAAAACATGCATATATGACTTAAAGAATATAAGTCAAGTAGATACCAGTAGACCCACCACCCAGATAAGAAAAAGCATATCACTATAGTACCTCAGGAGCCCCCTCTTTCCATTAATCCTGTCCTTGCTTTTCTTTATTGTTTTACCACATGGGAATGTAGCCCCAAACAGTAGAATTTGTTTCACCTGTTCTTGAGCTTTATGTAACTTGAATCCTAGTTGTGTGTTTTGTTATGAGTAGCTCCTTTCGTTGAACGTTGTGAATTTTCTGGCTCATGTCTTCCATGACCATGGGCAAGGGTTCTTTCTATACAGATCTCCCTCAATGTACAGTGGGGTTATGTACTAATAAATCCATCGTAAGTTGTAAATATCATAAATCGAAAATGCATTTAATACACCTAACCTACTCAACATCACAGTTTAGCCTAGTCTGAAATTTGTTGAATCCTCCAAAGTGAAAAAGCAGAATAGTTGTATGGGTATTGGTTGTTTATCCTCACAACTGCATGGTTTACTGAGAGCTGCTGCTTGCTGCTGATGCCTAGCATCAGGAGAGAGTATCGTGCCACATATCCTAGCCCAGGAAAAGATCAAAATCAAAATTCAAAGTACGATTTCTACTGAATGCATATGGCTTTGAAACCATCATAAGTCAAACTATCATAAGTCAAATTCTTGTAAGTTGGGACCATCTGTATGTAGTAGGAGAGGAAGTGCTGGGTCAAGGATTCTGACAGCCTAGGCTTTCCAAAGTGCTACCAAACCAGTTTCCTAAATGGTTATTCTCCCTCCAGCAGTGGGGAAATCCACTCACATTGCTCTACGTGTCCACCGACACTGGATACTGGCCCACTTGTGAATTTTTCCTAACTTTCCATGGTGCTCAGGGTTTTCCTGAATAGCACTGTCTTGGGTCTGTTTGGGCTGCCCTAACAAAATACCACAGCCTGGGTGGTATATAAAAACAGAAACTTATTTCTCACCACTCTGGAGGCTGGGAGTCTGAGGTCAGGGAGCCAGCCTGGTTGGGATAGGGATAGGGTCCTTGTCCAGGCTGCCGACTCCTTATTAAATCCTCACACGGTGGCCAGACTAGGGATCTCTCAGGGTGTTCGTCTCATTCGTGAGGGCTCCACTCTCATTACCTAATCACCTCCCAAAGACCCCCACCTCCTAATAGCATCACCTTGGGCATTAAGAGTTACTAATGAATTTGGGGGGCACACAAACATTTGGACCACAGCACACACAGCCCCCGCCCTTGGATGGATTGTAACCCAGGGTGGTTACTGTCATACTGAAGGGGCTCAGAGGCAGTGCTGTGCTCTACTGCCTTGTTTCTGCCTTTAACACAAACTAACAAACATCTTCTCCTTCCTATCGGAATGTCAAACTCCAGCAGCTTTCCCTTCCCCCTTGCCCCCTAAGGTGATTTTTCAAATCTTCTCTGGAATGGGAAATTCTTCACCACCCAAATTTTCCCTGGAATTGTGTCTACACAAAGAGTAGAACTAAAGGAGAGTCTAAATGGCTTGCCTCTGAATAAATGCATAAACTGTGAGGGATGAGCCCTGTGGCATTGATTTTGGCTGCAAATATTCTTTTGTTTTGTTTTGAAAGTGGTTGTTTGTTTCCTCATCAGTTTTGGGGTTTTGTTTATTTTTGCTCCTTTTCTGTTTCCTGTTCCAAATAATTGAGGTTGGCTGTATAAATCACCTCTGGATTAGTGAAGTGCTACTGCCCTTTGAATATGCCTCTGATTTAATTTTGTATTAAGTTTAATTAAATTCATATTTAATTTTGGTTGCTGGTCTCTTCCCAAAATACTGTGGCTTCAACTAGCAGATGGCACATATCCTTGTGACAAGAGACACCAAATATTCAAAAGAACTTAATTCTGCCCCCATCTGAAGCATCTTTAGAAACAAGTGTGTTGGAAAATTCTGACTTTTAAATGAAATTCATGCCTCATGTTGAGTCTGAGTTAACAGATTACAGACTCATCAGTGGACTCATTTGATGGCAAAAACCAACATTCTTGGTGAAATCTTACTGCTATAAAGTATTTTGACAGGGGCTGACTGTGGGTTACTGACCAACTCTGACAGATGTGAACAGAAGGGGAATTTATTAACAGGAGATTGGATAATTTGCTGGAAGACCCAGCTTGAAACCATGCAGCCAAGAATAGTATCCCAAATCATGAGGCAGAACTGGCCTAGTGCAGACCTGCTGCCATCACCAAGCACTGGGTACTTCATCTTGCCTCACAATGGATACTGGATGCAACCACTACTCTAGGAACTCAAGCTCCCTGCTAAGGCTGCCTTGACCAGAGAGACTGAGGTAGAGCCTGGTCACATGCTGTGCCCTAGCTGCAAGAGAGGCTGTGAAGACAAATACATTATTCACACTTGGTTTTCACACCATATAATGGAAAACTCAAAATAACTGTGGCTAAAGAAAAATAGAAATTTATCTCACTCTGTATAAAAAATGTGAAGGCAAAGAGTGCAAGATTGCTGTTGAAGCACCTTTGATGACCTTCACATGCTTCCTTATGGACCAATGTGGCTGCTTGAGTACCTGCCATCAAGTCCACATCCCAGCTATCAGGAAAGAGAAAGAACGACACTCTCTCTTTACAACCACTTCCTGGAAATCACATGCATTTCTTACATTTCAATGGTTGAAATTTGATCATTTGGCCACATCTAGCAGAAAAGAGTTTGGGAAAGGTAGTCTTTGATCCATCCAGGTAGCCATGTCCCCAGCTAAAAATTGGGGGTTCTCTTACTAAAGAAGAGAATAGGTATCACAGGAGATGACTGGTGGCATCTGATATAGCAAGTTCCTAGCATTTTTGTCCTCTGGACTGGGATGTGAGCTCTGTTCTCTATCAAGGCTCATAAAAGTGTGCATATGAGTGTGTGTGTACACATGTGTAAACACACATGCAGGATAGAGATATTTCCCAAACACAGAAAGAGGGTTCAGAAGCTAGACAACCATAAAAAATAACAGAGAACACTACTCCATTACTGCTACCCTTACTATAACTATGGGAAACTAAGTAACTGAGTCACACAGCACTGGAGCCTTTGAATGAAGTCAGTTGCCAGAGGACTGGGGACATGGAGAAAAAGACATTTGGAGGCACAGCTGGAAATAGGGGTGTTCACACTGGACAAATCTTTTATTTTCTCACAGGACTAGGGCAAGAATTCTAATTAAGACCCAAATACCATATATCTAAATATTTAAATACTATTAGTCAAGCTAACAAATTGTTAAATAAAATATCTTCAGGCACCTGGGTGGCTCAGTTGGTTAAGTGTCTGACTCTTGCTTACAGCTCAGGTCACAATCAGGGTGGTGAGATCAAGCCCTGTGTTGGGCTCTGCACTCAGTGTGGAGTCTGCTTGAGATTCTCTCTCTCCCTCTCCCTCTGTGCTCCACCACCTCCTGGTTCTTGCGTGCAGGCACGCTCTCTCTTTAAAAAAAAATATAAAATAAAATAAAATAAACCATGTCTTATCCTTCTACCCTAACAAACATACCTTCCTTGACTTCTGGAAGGCCAAGAGCAAATTTAGAATTCTCAGACTCCTCACACCAGAAAGTGAGAACCACAGGGGCAGGCTATCCCAGATGATGGTTAGTCTCCCTTTTATTCCCTCCTCAGCAAGGGGCCTTACCCACATGCATGTTCCTAACACCAGTCTGCACTTCCACATTCTGTCCAACTGCCCCAAGTAGCCACCTCTGGGCTCCAGGCTACACAAGCCACCCTTGGGAGGGAGGACTTTGCTAATAGGCCCACATGGGCCCTGGAAGCAGGCTTGGGCTTTGTGGGCAGAGATTCTAGGGTCCTGAATACCAGGGGCAAGTTCTAGACCAGGGGGGTGTGGGTCTAGGCTTTGGCTCTGGTTGGGCATCTTCCTTAGTCCTTAGGATATCTCACTCCAGAAATGCAAAGAAGCTAGGGCAGGGATCTCCGAAGGCCAGGCCCCCCTTACCTGGGTCTCAGGGTTGTACTGAATCACATAGTCACACTGACCCAGCCAGCCTGTCCATAAAGTAAATTAGGAATAACTAAAAGTTATTTTGAGAGTTTTTCCTACTTGATCTGGGGACTGGAGATTGCCTCTGGATTACGGACTATGGGAGAGGATTTCTTTAGCCATGACTCTGCATCGGGGGCAGGATTCAGCACTAAATGTATGTCTCCTCATCTCCGGAAACAAACCCAAACTAAAACACCAAAACCAAAATAGAACAAAACAGGAATCCCTCTTCCGCCCTTGACATGCTCAGCCTATTTCTCTCTGCTTCCTCCTACTCTGACACCCTCCAATCAGGCTCTCTCCCATCATCCTCCTGCTTTTCCCTGCTCAACTTTCTTCCCTCCACCCTCCTTCCCTGGCTGGAGTCTTAATCCCTGCCATAGCGACAGGGAAAACAACATAACAGTGGGGCAGATGAGAGCTGAATTTCAGAGCCCTGCTAAGAAGTGCGGGCTAGCAGGACCAGGAATTTCCATAATGATACAGACCAGGGGAAGAACTGGAATCTTGGAGAGGTGATGAGGAAAACGTGGGGTTTGGAGGAACCAGGAACATCTCAAGAACCCAGTGGAGGTTGATAAAAAGGGATAAGGAGGGGTGCCCTGCAAAGTTGTAAAAGGTTAATATTGTTCCCTCAAAGGCCATGTAGCTCATGACCATCCCCTAACACAGCATTCTATGAGATGAATTATTGGCAGAGCGAGAAATGGTGGGGAACAGACAGTTCTCAGGAAAACTGAGGTCCCTCTTCAGAAAGGAGAGAAAGTGTTAATATTTTGTGAAATGGATCCAAAGCCTTGGAGGCCCAATGGGATGGTAAGGGGTTAATGCTCCCAAGGAGCAAAACTGGGATAGCTTGGGAGCTTATGGTCCTGAAATTAATTTATTTTAGAAGCATGGAAAGCCAGTGAATGTACTTCTGGCCACAAGACAGGACAGGTGAGAAAAGAGAAAGGAAGGAGGCCTGGCTTCTGCTTCCCGGAAAGGGGGTGTTGTTACAGATCTCCCAGGGAGCACACACACTCCTCATGTCAATGTATATGAGGCCTGATTACTTGGCTCACTCTCCACACCCGAACCCCCAGCATGTTCCTAGTGGCTGCCTCCCTGGTGTTCTGGCAGTCAGGCTGCCAACACCTGCCAACAACAAGGAAGCTGGGTATCGTGGTTGCAGCTTTGGAGGCTACTTATGAAAGAGATGACTCAGCCCTGGGAGCAGGAGGAGGGTGCAGCTAACACCTAGCTCAGCAAGAACCAGTATGCTATCAATCCAATTTGGCACTAACCCAGTGCCAACCACGTGCCACATCCTGGAGATGGGAAGATGACGAGGCATGATGGGAAGAAGACAGCTGTGCCCATAAGGAATCAGAGGCATGAATCCTGCAAGAGAGGAGAATAAAGAATCTGGCAGTGGAAGTGATTTCATGGGAGTACGATGATGGCGGCAGGAGGAAGGAGAGTGTCTCCCTTCCTATAGTCGGGTGATGAGTTTGAGTCTTCCTGAAGCACACCCTGGTCCTCACGACCTCTCGTCCAGTCAGCCTGGTCTGTGTCATCTGAGTGGTGCTCAAACTCGCCCCTCTTCTCCAGTCTTGGCTCAGCTACTCATTTCTGGCCTTGGTCCAGGCTCTCTGCACTCAGCACGCCAAGGCAACGTTCTACAATGTGGGTCCGTCAGCTCATGCCCTGCTTGAAAGCCTTCCTTGGGAGGAGAGGCAGCCAATGAGGCCTTAAGAGGACCAGAAACTGAAGTGCAATTAATGGTCATAAGGATATTCAGACCTGTGGTTGGCAGGTGGAGGAAAGGAAAACAGAGGCTACAAAGCAGGAGGAGATTAGCACCTGAAAAATGACCAAATGGAGGTGTGAAAGAAGCAAAACAAGGTACCAAAAAAATCTATTTTCTTTCTCCTTATAAGTAATTATATGAAATAAAGTTTGCAGGGACGATTTAAGAATTCCTTACTAATATAATTTTCTTTGGGGTAATACCTGCCCATGTAAGTCCTTAATAAGCATGCAATGTTGAAGGAAAGAAGAAAAGAAGGAAAGAAAGAAGGAAGGAAGGAAGGAAGGAAGGAAGGAAGGAAGGAAGGAAGGAAGGAAGGAAAGAAGGAAAGAAAGAGAGAAAGAAGAAAAAGAAAAGGAAAGAAAAGAAAATCTTCTATGGTTTTTTCCTGCCCTCAGAATAAAGGCTAAGCCCCAAGTTCTTTCATGCTGTGACCCAAACCTGCTGAAGCCCTAGGGGTAGAATGGGCTTCAGGGTAAGTTTGGCTCAATGGCTCAACTATGTCATCAAAGCCCCTGATTTTCAGGATGTTCCCTCTCCCCTCCATGGTGTTGTCTTCATCCTTCGCTAGGTTTCCCTCATGGTGACAAAATGGCTGCGACAATTCCTGACCTCATACCCGCACTCCGCACCATGTAGAGGGAGAAAGAGAGAGATTCTTTCTCTGAAGCTGCCTGAAAAGTCTTTCCCAGTCTCTCCAGTTAGAAGTGGGTCACTTGCTCATCTTAGGCAAAAAGGGATCTTGCTGATGAGTCTATACTGGGACTATTCATTTTACCCCTAGGGGTAGGGTGGAATCACCTTCCTCAAGTGTGTGGGAAGTGTAGGGAGGGTGCATACCCAACGGAAAATGGCATAGTTACCAAGAGGGAATGGATGTTGAGGAGACCACCACAGTGTGTACTGTAGCACCCTTCCAGCACCTCCTCTCCTCAAATCCCACCCAGCTATGTCCTACTCCCAAATACTTTGTGTTCTTCAATGCCTATAAACCTTTACATATACTGTTCCTTCTACCCAGGATGCCTTTTCATTCCTCTTGCTCAGTGAACACCTACTTATTTTTTAACCCTGCCCATCATCACCTTCCCTATTCTTTAGATATTGTGATCACCTTAAGGACAGAAGTCAGAGGATGCCTGGGTGGCTCAGCGGTTGAGAATCTGCCTTTGGCTCAGGACATGATCCCAGGGTCCTAGGATCAAGTCCCACATCGAGCTTCCTGCATGGAGCTTGCTTCTCCCTCTGCCTGTGTCTCTGCCTCTCTGTGTCTCTCATGAATAAATAAATAAAATTTTTTTAAAAAGGACAGAAGTCAGGTTCTCATTGACTCTCAGCAGAATAGAATACCTGGTGCACAATATATGCTCAATAAATACTTGTCAAGTGAGTGAGTGTTGCTGATGAGACAGTAGTACTTCCAAAGTTGACAACAAGGGGCTCCTGTATCTTCAAAATCTTGTCCTTTCAAAGTCTAAAATGTAACAAATGTAAGCAGAGTTGTACTATGTAAAGCTATGATGGGGAAAGGTCAGTACCCCCTGCCCCCTGAAGCTCAGATAAAGGACCATTGAAGGCAGGAGTTTTCCAAGGGTCTGTACTATTATCTCAGAGAGAGGGTTTCCACAAGGCTAGCAGGAATGTTTCAGTTCTCTTGTCAGGGTGGTGTGTCCTTAAATGGAAAGGGGTCCATCAGGCCATAATATCTTAATCCACCAATCTTTCAACCATTTAGATAATCCTACTGGGAAGAGTTTGCAACAGTCAGCAGACCCAGACACTCCCATCTGGCTGGCAATTACAGTCCCATTAAGTCTTAATAAATTGGCATTCTGGTTTACCATTCTAATCTGCATTTCTTCAGTGTCAATTGGTCTGAGACCAACACTACCAGTTGATTCTCAATATATGCCCTCTTCTTCTTCCCTAGTCACAGAATCCTCAAATTTTAGCTGGTCACATTGTTGCTTAAAAATCTAGATTACATTTCTCGGGCTCCCTTGCAGCTAGCTGGGTAGGGTCATTGACTAAATTCTGGCCAAAGGCATGTAAGTAAAAGTAATATGTGTGGAACTTCTTAGAGCACCATTAATAGAGGATTTCTTCTTCCTTTTTCCTTTCTTTCTGGCTAGAATGTGGATGTGCTGACTGGAGCTGAAGCAGTCATCTTGGACTGTTGAGGAATTTGACAATGGAGCCGTGTATCGGGGGACAAGATGGATGACAGAAGCAACAAGAAGGAGCCTGGATTGAATACAAAGTGCCTTATCACATGGCTCTTATTGCCTACCCAAACTTTTATATAAGAGAAATGCATTTCTGTGTTAAGTCACTTTTGATATTAGCAGCCAAACCTAATTCTAGCCTCATACAATTCCCCGGAGCTGTACGGGCCTGTACATGTATGTGGCTTTTGAGCACTTGAAATGTGGCCAGAACAAATTGAGAAGTCCACACTGCATTTTGACTTTATACCAAAAAAAGAATGTAAAGTATCTCGTTAATAACTTTCATATTGAGTGTATGTTGAAATGATAACATTTGAAATATATTGGGTTAATCTATTCTTTTTATTTTGAAAAAATATTACCTCTAGAAAATTTTGAAGTACATGTATGGCTCAGCCACATTTCTATGGGATGATGCTTCCCTGGCACTGGTTACTTTCATCTAAACTGATAATATCAAACTATTGAACCATGTAAAGCTGAGAGGTGATCAGAAACCAAGACCCAAAATCTAACTCTGCCTCTGGCTTTGTCCATCTGCTTGTCTGTCTGTCTGCTACTCACTGCCACCCATCACCCATTTGCTAACTACCTTATCTGCAATAAGAACAGATATAGGGCATCTGGGTGGCTCAGTCGGTGGGGCATCTGCCTTTGGCTCAAGTCACGATCTCAGGGTCCTGGGATTGAGCCCCGCATCAGGCTCCCTGCTCAGTGGGGAGTCTGCTTCTCCCTCTCCCTCTGCTCCTCCCTCTACTCATGCTCTTCTCCTTTGCTCTTCTCTCTCAAATCAATAAATAAATAATTATCAATAATAAATAAAATCTTTTTTAAAAATAAGAATAGATGTGAAGCTTGGCACAGAGCATAGCTAAGCCTGGAAGGAATGAGACCATCAGAAGTTTAAAAGACATGACTCTGGCACCCAGGCTGTGGTACCTGGGTAAGTGTCCCTGGCTGTTTATGGCTCTAGCAGCATTGGCTTCAGGTAGGCCGATGCCAGCCACACATTCCAGAATTCACTAATCTCTCCAGCTTTCAAGGTGGTGATTTGCTCTGCAACCCTAATTCTCTGATGAGTTCAAGAAAAAAATCCTTGATTTTCAGTTTGTACAGCTTTTTCTTGTTATAAGGACAAGAATGACAGCATCTAAGCTTTTATATGCCAGAGCTGAATCTAGAATTCCATGGTGCGGTGGTGGTGTTTTCTTTCCCAAAAAAATTTAAAATACATAGTAGTCTGAGCCTACTTAGTATGGCCTCAAGTCATCCTGTACACAAGAGCAAAAGGGCAACAGAGTCCTGCAGTAGGCACCCCAAGTCACATTCCAAATATTCTATTAAACAAAGCAAAAAAAGCATGCATACATTTTTTCAAAACCATCAAAATGATTTAAATTTAAGTTTGGGCACCCAAGTTTTACCCCTTCAGAACAACTTATCCCTCTGGGGTTCCAAAGAATTGAGGTCTTATTACACAGGCTGAAAATAACTGAGTGAAGAGATTCTAAATCAGGTTGAAGTCTTCCTTTCTTTTTCTTAGTTGTTGTTTAAGAAACCTTAATTTAGAAATTCATGCATAAGTCCTGTTCCACGTCAATGACCCCTGGGCCCTACTCTTCCTGGTACCAGGAAGCAGGGGCCCCAGTCTGCTGCTTTAGGGACAGGCACCCAGCTCTCCTCTGACCTGGAAATCTCTGCTCAGCTCCTTTTCTCTCTGACAGGCAAAGCCGGCCTTGCAGAATTCCCTCACGTACCCTGGGAGCTGGGATTGCTAAAACAGAGTTGCCATAGCTGATGTGCTAATGAATTCATGAAGCCGCCTAGTGGAATGAGGTTACAGGGAGGTGGAGGAAAAGTTCTTTTCTCTCTTTTCTTAAAAAAAAAAAAAAAAAAAAAAAAAAGTAGCTTTTCTTTTTTGTGAGTGGGTACACACACACACACACACACACACACACACACACACACACTAGGCCTCTAACCTGAAAAAACTTTCCTTTCAACTGCCCCAAATTGCTCAAGGTGATTTTCCCATCTTTTAAAGCTCAGAGTGTTCAGGTTCTGGCCTGATTCTGCTCCTCCTATTCTGAGATCCGATTCCCTCTCTCAAAATGCAGGTTTCTTTATTGTTCTCACTTGTGTGACATGTCTCCCTTTTCACATCAGTGTCTTCTCTCTTCTTGTAGATTGAAAGCACATTGAGAGCAGGGCCCATGTCTTATTCTTACTAACTCTTGTATCTTCTAAAGATCCTGGAGTCCACAAACCTCACTCAAATACTCAACAAATGTTTATGGTATTGACTTTTTCCTATAATAATAATAATAATAATAACTGCCACATATAGAGCACTTATTATGTGCCAGACAATGTTCTAGGGACTTCACATGGATGGATTCATTTAACCTTCCCAACCAATCCTAATATATTTTTTTTAACCAATCCTAATATTATCCCCATTTTGCAAATGGGGAAACTGGTAGACAACTTGGTTAAGTAAGTGTCTACAGGTCACAGGGCCTGTAAACCATGGCAGAATCAAGATTTGAACCCAGATCTTTACCTGGCTCCCTTGACAATTTTCTAAACTATTTGACTACATTGCCTCATATCCAATGTGCACAAAGACCTTGAAATGATTTACTGGTTTGGTCCCCAGAAAGCTATTCTTTGCTGTCATAGCCACAGAACCACTGGCTAGGTTTGACTTCCCAAAGGGTATTTGCAGCTATAATTGTGCCATAAGTGAGCTCCGTGGTTTTGTTTCCAACCAGTCAGCCCTTGCATCACTGGGAAGCCCCAAGACTGTGTGGAAGGTATCGTGGGGAAGGAGAATTATAGCTGATTCCTTTTCAAATTTCCCATCCGGGGGAAAAAAAAAAAAAAGAAAGAAAGAAAGCAGACTTACAACATTGGTATAAAGCAAGGACATTGTGATGGTTAATTGCATGCGTCAAGTTGTCTGGGCCATGGGATGCACAGGCGGCTGGTAAAACATGACTTCTGGATGTACCTGTGAGAGTGTTTCTGTATGAGATTAGCATTGAAATTGGTGAATTCAGTAAAAATTGATTGCTCCCTCCACTGTGGGTGGGCATCACCCAATCCATTGGTAGGCCTGAATAGAACAAAAAGCGGAGAAAGGAGGATTTTGCCCCCTTTCTATCCTGCCTGTCTGTTTGAGCTGGGACATGGTATTCTGCCCTTGGGCTGGACCTTGCAACCTTGGCTCCCCTGGCTCTCAGGACTTTTGGACTCCAACTGAATGACACTGTCACTTCCCTCTGTCTCCAGATTGTGGTCTGTAGAATGATGTGGGGAAACTTCGTTTTAGCTGCCACCATCATCTGTTGGTTCCCTAAAGTTAAGTGCCTTTTGTCCTTCTCTAGAAGCATGCACATTTCCCAAGGATATGTAGTGTAAGCAAAAAAGATGTTTTGATATGGAATGGGGAGACCTGGAGCTGAGCCCCATCCCAATCACTGTCTCTGTAGTTAAGAGAGATCCAAAATCCCCCATTCCCCATGAAATAAAAGAGTTGGACCAGCTAGCTCTGAGGACCCTTCCAGCTGCAAGAACTTGTGGTCTTTGACTATAGGTGGGCTCCCTGGACAGCCTTCCTCCAGGATAGGGCAGGTAGCACAAAAGCCCAATGAGAAGACTTTCATAGATCTGGGTTCAAATCAGCTCTACCAGAGACTTACTGGCCCCACCACCTGTGGGCAGTTATTTAACCAACTTGCACACCAGTTTCCCCGTAGCCTAAGCCCCCGTTTTTGCCAGAACTGGCTCTTGCCAAGAGTAAGGAGGACCTGGGCCTGTGGACTCTGCGGACTCTGTGAGGGCTGAGCCGGCTCCCACCGCTCCACATTAGCAAAGCTTTGTTTTGGAAAGGTTCAGGGAGAAATTTATTGATATAAGCTGGAAGTTGGTTGGTCACATTAAGAACTCAGCTTCCCCCTTCCCTTGGTCCCACTGGCTACAAAAGGAGCTTTGTGTGCCGTGGGGCAGCCGGCGCGGGATGTGACCACCAGACGGAATTCAACCTTTCATAGGCTGCAATGTCTGCTCAGAAACACACAACCGCGAGCTTTTGCTCCTCCAGGGCTGGCTGCCCTGCGCATCAGTGCAGGTCAGAGTGACTGGGTCTGGCCTGGGGAGAGCACCAGCTTGGCCATCCTTCTTGTCCCATTTCTCCCATGCTTATCCTGAAAACGAACGGAAATGGCTGGGAACACATCTCGGTGAGCTGAGGGACTTTCCTTTCTCTGTTTCCTCACAGCTACAATGACAAGAGCTGTCCAGGGCGGGGGCGTCTCCCCCAGGGTCAAGAGAGAGTATGGAGCATGAGTGGGATGGGTACAACCCTGTACTCAGAGGCCGCATTGTATTCCCTTCCATCCTCTCCCCAACTTCTTGCCTCAGGAGACAGTGACCAATTAGTCCCCATCATAGCAGAGGGCTAAGCTGTGGCACAGAGAAAAATCTGTCTCTGGCACCCCACTACTCTGTGGCTCCTCTTCCACTCAGGCGCCCGGGGCCTTCACACTCTTGCACCATCCCAACCCTCATACCCAATCCAATGTCCTGCTGTCAGCTACACCTCATGGTTGGAAAGTGATCTTAAATGAAGCTCTTCATGTTTTCCCTGTGGGCAGGGATTATATCTCTTCTCTCTGTGTCCCCAAGCCCTCCACAGTGCCTGGCACACCAGAGACATCTAATACACTTGAGTGAGTGAGTGAGTGAGTGAGTGAGTGAGTGAGCAAATGCTAATGCTACTGAACTATACTTAATATGATGCCCTCCCAGAGGTATGAGCATTTTGTTCCCTTAACTAAATCCCAGTAGAAGAGATATTTGATGGCAGAGCATTTTCCCACGGCCATCAGACCTCACCAAATAGGTGGCTGCCCTAAAAGTAAAGTTTGCCATTCCGTGGGGCAGGAGGGTGGGGAGGGACTGTTGTGGGTGGGGGAGCTACACTGGCAGGAGAGAGGAAGGAAGCAGTAGGTTTTGGCTCTCTGAAAACGTTGCCTAGAGGCATCCTGGATTCTTCCCAGCCTGCAAAAAGGGGATCATTCAACACTGTGGCTGCCCCAGCTGCAGAGAAAAATTGAAAGAGTTTGGTCCATCCACAGGCAGCCAGCCAAGTGTGTGGCCATAACAACTCTCAGAGGCAGTGGGAAGGGGCAAAAGCCAGAAGAGAGAGTGGGACTGTGTGTATAGCTGGAGATTAGGGAAGGATGGTGGCAGAGGGAGCACCTGAGAAGGGAAGTGGGTTTGCTCACACAGATGCTATGCTCAGGAAGGCTTTCAAAGCAGAGGGAGCAGAGTCAAGGCCTGATGGCTGGAAGACACAGATGTGCCACAGGAGAGTTTGGCAGGGCACAGGGTATATGAAGGTGGTAGTAGGAAATAAATTTGAAAAGGTCAATTTGGATTCAATTGTGGAGGGTCTTGGGCCAGGCTAGAGAGTTTGGACTCTTCCATAGGCAATGGGAGCATTTTAAGATCTCTTAGCGAATAAGGTAGCTTAATTAGGGAAATAAACCAAAATTTGCTCAGCCCCAAATATCAGGCACTCGATCAGTGTTATCACACGCAATCCTCAGCACGATTCCCTGACATGGGTGACATAATCCCCATGTCACAGTTGAGGAGACTAGTAAAAATTGATTAGGGACTTCCCTGAGTCACACAGCTAAATTCCCAAATAAGTACTTGATATTTCCTTCTTGTACATACTTTGCAGATTCGCAAAATGAGAAGGTACTCCAACAAAACTGGAGTGAACATCAAAGGAACAAAAGGATAATGCAAAAATACAAGAAATGGTGGAATTAACCAGAGTCCAATGGGAAAAAAAAAAATCCCAGCATGATAGCTGCTTCAAAAGAAATTGGTGTCCAATAAAATGTCAATGGGTCCCAAGGAGAAAATCTTTTAGAAGAATCTAACAGATCCCAAGCCACACATAAAATGAGTAAAAAGCTAGGAAATATTTGGGGCACGATAGCAAAGACCTAGCTTTCTTTGCCCAAACAGAAACAAGAAAGTAATCAAAAACTCTGGGAAAAGCAAGCCACGAATCAAGAAAGTCACGGTCCAAAAATAAAACAACGAAAGAGGTAAGATGAATTTGAGCAAATGGTGGCACATAAAGCATCTCTCTGATCTTGGGGCTCAGAACGTTGTCCTTTGAGTAACACAGGTGTCTTCCTGTGGACATTCGGGGAAAGAAATAACGATCAGAGGCCATCACCAGGACCCGTGATATTTACCCACACAAAATGCACTATTCCGGTTGTTACTCATTCATTGGTCTTCAAATTTTCAAATTGACCGTGAACAAAGAAGGGAAAAGTTCACTATGATTTTAGGACGGGATATGATGTGACCATATCTGACAATGTAGAAATTTAAAAAGAGCTAATAGAAGCACTTAGCAACCTAAATGTCCATCAAGAGATGAATGGATAAGGTAGTTGTGGCATAGACACACAAAAATATTAGCCATAAGAAAGAATGAAATCTTGCCCTTTGTGACAAGGTGGATGGATCTAGAGGGTATTACACTAAGTGAAGTAAGGTAGACAAAGACAAATACCATATGATTTCTCTAGGTGTGAAATCTAAAAAATGAGTAAACAAACAAAACAAAACAAAAGCAGACTCATAAACACAGAAAAACTGGTGGTAGCTAGAGGGGAGGGGGGTGAGGGGCGACGGGTGACATGGGTGAAGAGACTTAAGAAGAGTAAACTTCCAGTTATAAAATAAAGGAAAGAAAAAGTCTGGCACAGGGAAAATCGCCAATAACATCATAGCGACTCCTCTGTACAATGACAGATGGTAATCAGACCTCTTGTGGTGATTATTTCACAATGTACAGAAATATCAAATTATTACCTTGTATTCCTGAAACAAAGATAATAGTGGATGTCACTATTAGTGACACTATTAGTGGATTTTTTATTTAATTCAATAAAAAAAATGACCTGACTGAAGAGGCTGGAGGACAGAACGGTGTCCTTACAGGGTAAGGAGCTGGGTACAACTCGGAGCTGATGAAACCAAGTCATCAAGGTATTGGGAGGGCACCTGGGTGGCTCAGTGGTTGAGTGTCTGCCTTTGGCTCAGGTCATGATCCCCGGGTCCTAGGATGGAGTCCCACATGGGGTTCCCCACAAGGAGCCTGCTTCTCCCTCTGCCTATGTCTCTGCCTCTCTCTGTGTCTCTCATGAATAAATTAATTAATTAATCTAAGGAAAAAAAAAAAAAAGGATGGACACCCGTGACAAGAAGGGGAAAGAAAAAATTGGGCAGAGAGAGAAGTCAACGGTGATGCAGATCCAACAAAGTCGGCCCAGAGCACCGGAGTGAGCACTCCCAGTTAGGGCCCCACGCTAGGCTGAAATGGCTTTATTCCCTCTCTGTGCTGGGTTGCTGGGTGCAGGCGGCCCCACGAAGGGTACGACCTGGGGCCAGGTGGCTCTCGGTACCTCAGGGGCTGACCATGTGGGAGCTGGCAGTGGTGGCCATCTGCTGACCACGCTCCCTACAGCTGGGAGGCAAGTCCATTTTTGCAAGTCTGGATGGTGCTTTTCTATGTCTCCCTGAGTATATGCATGAGCTAAATCCTACTTTCTCAGAGTGGGGAGACAACAGCTAATGTCCCCCAGAGGATCCACCAGAACACAGCAGTATTCACATATTACCTAGCGACAGGAAGGCAAGCTGGCAAAACCCAAAACTGAAGCAGTGAAAAGCCATAGCCTCTGAGAGGCAAGACTGAATCCAAGGGATGGAATGGAAATCTGTTTTGAACTATAAGCCCTTCTGTACCATTTTATTTTTCTAACCATGTGCATGTAGTTCTTCAATTCAATATTTGTAAAGTCTTAAAATTTTCGGGTCCGTCTGATTCCAAAGCCACATCCCAGAGTCATGCCCCAAGCAGGCCTAGTTGGAGAAGGACATACAGAACCTTCACTTTCTCCAGTGGAGGCAGGCGCAGCTGTGAGTGCCTGGCCTGGGCTTGGCATGCGATGCCTGGCCCTTCCATTCCCCAGGTGGGAAGCTGGCCAACTCCTTCATCTCGTGCCCCAAATGGACAGGCGCCCGGCCCCAAGAGTCGGGGGAAATACCAGCCCCTGCATTGTGCCGGATTGGGGGCCTCTCTGTTTCCACTGGCGAGCTGCTGGATTTGCCATCACTAAGAACAGGGGTGCCCTTTGGCATATCCTGGCCCCTCCCAAACTTGTAATATCTCTGATTTGGACTCCTAGCAGCAGGGCCCAATACCTGGAGAATGCCAGCAGCCAGGCTGGCACAGGAGGATGGGCTTGTCCCATGTGAAGTACTCCTCGAAGGCTAGCTGGACCGATGGTTAATGTGGGTGGGGGGGTCAGTTTGTCGGGCGATGGCCCTTCTTACTTAAAGAAAAAAAAATTTTATTTATTAATGGAATACAACTACAGCGTAGAAATGTCAAGAATAGAGACAAGTTAGCCTAACCCCACCACCCTAACACAAGCACAGCCTGCTAGCCATGTTTCCTTTTGCTTCCTCCTCCACCACATCTGGGGTTTTTTAAAGCTAGCTGTCATCACACTGTACCTAAATTTTGACCCTTGCATCTTCTGCTAAATTCATATGATATGCATTTTCCAAGTTGTTACCAAGGCTCCATAACCATCACTTTAAATAGCTGCCTAATCTGATGTCAGGGGATTTCATCCCAGAATCTACTGACCCAGGACCCCAGTGCACAGCAGACAACACAAATATTGTTTCACGAATGGAATAAGTGACTGGCCCCTAATTTTATTTACTCATCTCCTACTGTGAGGTATTTAAGGAATCTGTTTCCAATTTTTCAAACACATTGTCTTATTTCTTTCCTGGACATCCTTCCTTTTTTCCCCACCTCTTTTTCATTCAATTTCCTAAATTGAATGACTCCTAAATTTCCTAAACTCTGCTCTTTGCCTGCCTCTCCTAAATCGCGCGGGCTCTGTCCTTCATGTATCGTAAATCACCCAGGTGTGTGTTGAGCGAGCCCCCTGCACAGCGCCAGGTTCCACGAGAAGAGGCGAATCGTGCTGACGTGTGGGTTGCAGAGTGGGAAGCCCAGGGCCCATGTGAGCCGGGCCCTCCCTGCACTGCAGAGTCCATGTGTTCTGTCAACACCGCTGTCACCATCAAGTATGCTTCGTCTTGAAATAGTGGCCCAGACCCTGCCAGTTATTTCATCTCGGTGCTTATGTTTTTCATGTGAATTTAAACATTCAAACATCATGAGCATGAAACATAAACACTCAACCCGCCATGGCATTTTAATGAGGTTCAACTGGGTTCAGTACGTTCCATTACTTACAATTGTGTAAAAGCTTTTTGACCCAGATCACTTCCTTAGGTTTGGCCCATTACAGCCAAGACAAACTTTGTGTTTTCTGAGCACTTTAAAGGTTGGGGAGAATTATTCTGGACAGATGGTGAACACAGAGCCCACCCCCCCAGCCACACACACACACACACACACACACACACACACACACACACACACCGGTTCTGATTAGCTAGGCCAGTGGTTTAATTGAGCCACTCACACATTCCCAAAGAGGAAAGAGCAAAGCAATAAACTTTGATCAGACACTATCACTCAGTCACCCTGAAAATGCTCCCACACACCTTTGCCTTGCTCCCACACTTCTCAAATCAGAGCCACATCTGTAGCTCTTAGATGCTTCTCAATGAGCAAGGGAAGAGTTATTCATATTCCCCTCTGACAGGTGTGGCAATAGAGGTCTAAGAAGATAAGGTGATTTGTCCAAGACCACAAGGCAAAGAAGGTTCCTTCCACTAAACAGATTTAGGTACAGACGAAGCTGTTGTAATAAAGAGGCTTCAGAATACACCAGTGCATAGAGAGGTAGTCCAGGCCAATAGGCAACTCTGCCATCCTCAATACACGGCTTCCACTGCTGTGTCAAAGATCACTTCTCCCATGGCCCTCATCCCCTACTATAGGAAGAGGAACCAAGCAGGGGAAGGGTCATGCCTTCCTTTTAGGGCCAACTCAAATGTGGGTCACTTCCACTCATATCCCAGTGGCTTGCTATAGTTGTGCAAGGGAGGTTGGGTGGGGTGTGCTCAGCTCAAACTCAGAAGTTCTAACACCAGATGAGGGGGGACTGATGTCAGTGGACAAGCAGCACACTCCAGCATACACATCATGGGTGACCCCACAGGTAGGTAAGGGAAGCCCAGGGAGAGCTCATTTTCAGCAACTCTGATTGTCCTGGAGCTCGCTCCCCAGTCACTGAGCAGAGCTTGTGGCCAGCCTCTCCCTGTGATATACCTGGCCCACAGCAGCACCAGGGGGCCTGGTTATGATCCATGCTGTCACTGGGCTCAGGACAAAGAAAAAATGCATGGAAACTGGGAAAAATCTTGCCCTCTAGGAGCTTACGGTTTAAGAAGCAACAAAGCTAGACACAAACAGGACATGCTGCTGACCAGAGAACAAAGTATGAAACCAACAGATGAGTAAAAGGCAAAGCCTAGACACATATCCCGGGCAAGGGTTTCCCTTCCAAGGGACCAGGGCATCTAAGGATTGAGTGAAAACACCTGGACTGGACTGGTCTTCAAGCTTGACCTCCTGCCCACCCTCCATTTCCCACCATCTGCCCCTGTGTACTGACTCTCCCCACCCAAACAGCTCACCAACCCATCCTCTGAGCATGCCAGGCACACACTTACCTTTTTCCTTTGTTCTACTATTCTAGCTCAGACACTGCTTATCAAGAGTTCCCTGAATCTCTGAACAAAAGTCACTTTTATCTCTATAATCCCAAAGCACTTTTTTATATGCAGACCAAACCACTTATACATTGTATTTATTATGATCACTTGGTCATGAATGTGTCAACCTACCTAAAATCAGAATTTCACCAAATCTTGTACACCCAAGTGCTTAACACAGTACCTGGGAAATAATGAGGGTCAAATGAATAAATGACTTAAAAAGGCAGAATTGTATCTTACTTATCACCATACATGCACAATATATGCATATGTCTGGCACATTGTGGTGTTCGATAAGAGGAGCTTGATTCACTTAAAAGAAGTGCAGTCAGGTGCAGCAAAGACAAACCCCAGAAGGCACAACACACCCGGTGCCAACCCAGTCCTATTACACCAATGGGATTTTCAGAGTCTATAGATCCCACATGGCCAGCTTGGTCTGCCCGGCAGATGTGGGGCTTGCAGTGCATTTGACAAAGGTTTTCTGGAGCTGGGACCAACCACTCTGCACATTGGGCTCCTGCTCCATATTCCCTCCCAGGGCTCAGTCTTTGGCCTGTGACTCTGGTCCCCACCCTCCGTCCCCCAGCAGAGACTCAGCCTCTCAGCAGGGCACTATTGGATCACTTTGTATTCAGCCTCTTGAGTGCTAAGCATATGTTTGTCACTAAGGTAGAGCAGTGAACTAGACAAAGTCCCTGCCCACATGGCACATAACACCTAGCAGGGGACCATACTAAGCTGAATGACCCCAAAGTGACCTGATGCTCAGGTGCACCTACCACCTTGAAGGTAACATCTTCCTTCAGGATAGCAGGCACTTCACACTCAGCATATCTTCTTTCCTGAATTGGGATTCAGAGAAAGTGAGCATGAGTCTACCATCCGGGTCTCAGACCTGCCCCCTGCCAGCCACGAGCATATATCATTTATCCTCTCCAGACCTGTCCCTCATCTGTAAAATGAGGTCAGTAACAACACCTGTTCCACCTGCCTTGCAGGGTTACATGAGGGCTAATAAGGTATCAGAAGGGCTGCGTAAGCTGTGAAGTAATAAATCTTGCCGAGTACTGTTAGAGTTAGTATAACTATTCCTGTGTAACCCTTCCTCCTAATTTTCCCTCTGATCATCAGTGCTGCTGACACTCTCTCGGTCTCCAAGCCTACAGAGGAAGGGGTGTTGTTGTTTCTGTCTTTCCATACTTTTCCTCCCCTCATTCCACCACCCAAGCTCCTTTTCCCTGTGGGCAGTGCATCCTGTGTGGCGCACGTTTCCAGGCTCAGAAGATTCCATTCCTCTGTCTACAGTGATTGGTCAGAGATGGGCACATGACCTAAGCCAGCTAACTGGAGTCCTTCTGCGATTTTCTCACTGAAGCTATGAAAGAAAATTGTCCCTTTCTGCTGAGAGAGTATGATTCTGGGGCTCCAGCAACCACGGATACCATCGTGCGGTATCAAGAGGAGAAGAAGAAATACTATCCTAGATCAAGCTGTTCCTAAAGCCAGCTCTCCCTGGAGGCCGGACTGAATCCAGCTTCATTACTTACTCATTAGCCATGTGATTTGGGGTTTCTCTGGCCCTCAGTAACTTTATCTGTAAAGTGAGTCAAATAATCCCTCACAAGCATGCCTGCTGTATGAAAACATGTCTATAAGGGTCCGATGGAGGCTCAGTAAGAGGTAGCTATTATGACTATAATAATGCAGTGGCCTCTTAGCCCTGCTAGTAAGGAAAAAGTAATGCATCCGTCCTATTGTCAGTTGGGGCCCTAATTAACTTTTCTCAACTCAAACATAAAAAATGACGGCAGCCCCGTCTGAGAAAAAGAGGCCCAGACAGCTGTAGGTAGAACAAGAGGTGATGTAACTGCTGGAGGGACAGTGCTCAAGTAGGGGTAGTCCCAGCCACCACAGAGAGGGTCCTGGGCCCCAAAAGTCCCAGCCACCACAGCAGCCAGTCAGAGGTGAGCGCCCCTGGAGAAGCTCAGCCAGGGCAGGACAGGGCCAGGATCAAGGACAGGTCCTCAGAAGTAAAGAGAGTCCTCTTTCAGGTGAGCTCGAGAGTGGGCTCAGTGCTGAGGACCTTAGTAGTCAGGATTGACCATGGGTGTACTGTTCATGGGCTCCCCACAAAATACCCAGCTCGCAGCCCACTCTTGCCTCTTCCTGACCGTTGGTGTGGCTTGCTATTCCTGAAGGAAGAGAAGAGGACTAAGAGTATGGCACCTGGATTCCAGCCTTATTTGCAGTTGATGAGGTCTGTGACCTTGGGAAAGGGCCCTCCCCTTTCTGGGCCTTAGTGCCCTCCCTGTAGAGGGGGAAGGAAAGGGGTGGCAATGTTCTCTCAGGTCCCTGTGAGAGCTAACATTCTGAGTCCAGGCCATCCTCAAGCCCTAAGGGGTTAATCAGACATGCCCCTACCACCTCTGACTGCACTAAAGTTTTGGTTTTTTCCCCAAGGTACCCAAGGCAGGGTGTGAGGAGGGGGCAGCCTCCCAGTTTCTGCAGATGTGTATCCTGAGAGAAATGATGGGGTGTGCGCTGAGGGTGGGTAGCCTTTGGGACACTCTCCCCACCGGACAGTGCTGCCTCTGTGACACCTTTACGTGGGGAAAGGTGAACCAGGAGCTAGGGGGTGAGCGTCCCTGTTTAACAGCTTTCCATTTGTTTACCAAAAAAATATTGTTCCATCATTAAAATTCCCAAAATAGTTCCTTCCCTGGCCAGACTGACTGGCGGGCGCCCAGCTTGGGAGCCCAGCCTCACTGGAAACATGCTCTCAGGGAGGTGAAAATAGCTGGGAAGGTTGGGGTCTGCCATTTGAGGACCACCAGCCCCACACATCCTGTGGGGTGGGACACCGAGGGTTAGAGCCACAGAATCGTCTCTCTGGAGGGCTCTGGGCAGTGACAGGATTTTTTCCCCAGAGGCTTGGCAAGTTTCTTTTTAGCTCCAGGGGAAGTGGCAGGGGGGTCTCATCAGTGGAGGTGAGTCGAACCCTTTATATCCTGCTGGAACATTCTCTCCTTCACTGTTCCAGCTAGCAACCTTCTCATCTCACAGCTCTCAATTTGATGACAGTTTTTTAGAGAACCCTCCCTTGGGGTGCCTGGGTGGCTCCACTGGTTAAGTAGCTGCCTTCAGGTCACATGATCTCACGGTCCTGGGATGGAGCCCCACATCAGGGAGCCTGCTTCTCCCTCTGCCCTCCCCCCACCACCCCACTCATGTGCACTCTCTCCCTCTCTCAAATAAATAAATAAAATCTTAAAGAAAAAAAAAAGAGAGCCCTCCCTTAAAGCCCTCTCTCCAAAAAGACCCAAATTAGGGCCAAGGTTACATGATCTCATAGGATTCTTCTTTTCCCCTTCAGAGCACTTACTATGGTTCGTTCATCCCTATAAACACGCATACCATTCTTCCCCATAGTCTGTAAGGTTCTTGGGCAGAGAACATTGGTACCTGACACATAGCAGGTGCTCAGTAAGTATCATTCCCATTAACAGACTATTTCAATAACTTGCTTGAAGCTCAGAAAGGCCAAATAACCTGTCAGACATCACGCAGCCCACGAGTACCAGAAGTGGGATTTGAACCCAGGTCTGTTTGACTCCAAAACCCATGTCCTAACCCCACTGATGCTCCACATGATCAGCAAGGCTGGACATATCACTGCATGAGAGGGCACCGAGCAGCCGTAGTTGTGTCGTCTCTATCACCTTGTTTCTGCCTCCATGGCAGGGGAGAAGGAAGCTATACAGGCTCCCCACCAAGAAAACTTGATGCTTGTCCCAGATACCCCACACCTCACAGATGCTCAATCAGTATGTGTTGGGCATTCGGTGAATGTTCCTTCTGCCTGGGCCCCCAGACACCTCTCAGTGGCATACCAGTCTTGTGGACACCTGTTTCTATTTGGGGATGAGGGAGCAAAGTACAGGGGTACAGAGAAAGGACTCAGTCCCATCCCTTCAACCCTTCTCTTCTCCTGCACTCCACCCCAACCCAACCAGAGCAGGGTTAGTGAGCCATGTTTAAGAGTCGTCCTACAGATGACCTCTGCTGCTGCAGCAGCCCAGAGCTTCCGGGTTGGGCTTCACCCTCATCGCCCTCCTAAAAAGCCCTGCATTTATAAGCAGACCTCCTCCGTTCCTACCACCCCATACCTTCAGGCTTTCTCAATCTTAGGTGAAGTGGTAATAAATTCACATTAGAATTTAATACATTAAATTTAATTCATGAGGGCAGCCCAGGTGGCTCAGCGGTTTGGTGCTGCCTTCAGCCCAGGGCCTGATCCTGGGACCAGGGATCGAGTCCCGTGTTGGGCTCCCTGCATGGAGCCTGCTTCTCACTCTGCCTGTGTCTCTGCCTTTCCCTCTCTATCTGTGTGTGTCTCTCATGAATAAATAAATAAAATCTTTAAAAAAAATAAAAATAAAAATAAAAAAATAAATTTAATTCATGAAATAAGTCCACCTGAAAATAAAATGCTAATTTTGTTGATCTGCAAGATGCAATCTAAGTGACTATAATGGCTTGTCCTGCAAACCCAGCTTTAAGATGAGGCCTCACACAGCATCCTTGGAAGAGAAAGAAAGAGAGAGCAATTTGAAGAATGGAGATGTTTCCTGAGGCCCCTGAGATGTTTCCCGAGGCCCTCACTCCGTGAGGATGGGCTTCTCAGGCTGAGGGACAAGATGGGAGGTATCTCTTCCATGACCAGTTTCAGCTCTCACAAAGCTTAACACTGCTTGGTACCTTAAGTGGATTCTGATGTATAAATATGCACATCTTTTCATGCATCTTTGCCCCTAAATAAAAGCAATTAGTGTGTGATGCACAAAGCCACATACATCCTATCGTGGTAGGGAAATTATCTTCTGAGGTAATTTTCCTGGACATGATTTATTTCTTTACATACGGACTTGAGAACCTGACCCCACTTAACATCCAACCATATTGTCGCTTACATCTATTGTGGGGAAATTGGACCTTAGATCCAAACAAGGGAAAAACAATCCCCTAAAATCCCACCACTATGTATTTCAGAGGGTCTTTTCTTTTCCTTTTTTTTTTTAGACTTACTTATATTAGAAAGAGAGAGAGAGCCTACTCTTGTGTGCTAATGAGAAAAGGGGCAGAGGTAGAGAACCTTCTAACATGGGGCTCCATCTCACAACCTTTGAGATCATGACCTGAGCTGAAACCAAGAGTCAGACACTCAGCCGACCAAGCTACCCAGGCACCCCTCGGAAGGTCTTTTCTTAAGGCAAATGTGTACAACGGAGTATTTATTATACCTATATCTCATAAAGAAAAAACTGGAAAGAAGATGGTCTTTTGAAATTACAAGTTTGATTTTTTTTCAAAGTCATAAGAACACCATGGACTTCATTCTTCTCCAACTCCTCTCCATACCAATTTTCTCTGGACCACCTCTCCTGGACCAATTTTCTGCACCATTAATATTTGTACCAGAAAATCTCCCCGACACCCTAGATTCAAAGCAGGTGAGAGTTGGGATCCCTGGGTGGCGCAGCCGTTTGGCACCTGCCTTTGGCCCAGGGCGCGATCCTGGAGACCTGGGATCAAATCCCACATCGGGCTCCCGGTGCATGGAGCCTGCTTCTCCCTCTGCCTGGGTCTCTGCCTCTCTCTCTCTCTCTCTCTCTGTGACTATCATAAATAAATAATAATTTAAAAAATTAAAAAAAAAAAAAGCAGGTGAGAGTCAAAATCACTCCCAATCGAAAAGGGCCCAAAGGAATGAGGACCAATCTTTTCCTTCTCCCCAGTTTGGCTTCAGGTTAGTCCTATAGGGAAGCAAGCCCAAGAAGAGTGAATCCCTTCCCCAAATGACACCTGTGTCCTGTCCACCCCCAGGATGCTGAGCTGTATCCAATACTTGTACCATCTGTGAACAGGTAGGCTCCTTACCATTCCCTCCTGTGACCAGATGACACAGGGAGAAATGTAATGGATACTTGGACTGAGAAAGATACAGTTGAGCCTTGAATAACGTGGGTATTAAGAGTGACCACTCCCACACACAGTAAAAAAATCAGTGTACAACTTTGGACTCCCCCAAAACTTAACTACTGATAGCCTACTGTTGACTGGACGCCTTACTAATAACATGAACAGTTGGTTGGCACATTAATTGTATGTTATACATATTATATACTGCATCCTTACAATAAAGTAAGCTGGAGAAAAGAAAACATTATTAAGAAAATCATAAGGAAGAGAAAATACGTTTATAGGAGTGTATTGTATTTATCTAAAAAATAACAACATATATATGTGAGCCTGTACAGTTCAAACTTGTATTATTCAAGGGTAAACCATATTTAGAAAATAAACACCCTTCTT
This sequence comes from Vulpes vulpes, assembly GCF_048418805.1. NCBI lineage: Eukaryota > Metazoa > Chordata > Mammalia > Carnivora > Canidae > Vulpes > Vulpes vulpes. The sequence continues at coordinate 108,904,862 of NC_132785.1, read as the reverse complement.
TGCCCCATTCAAGCCATTTCTAGCTTAGCTTGTTTCTTTTCCAAGTCAAGAAGAAAGATAACTTGAAGAGCAATAGGGTTCAGTGTTGAGTACTAACTAGGAAAAAAAAAAATGTTCAATATCCAATGTATTTTTTAAGGGCCTGGTCCCATTTCATTTTGCTTTCTTCACTACTTGGTGGTTGCAAATCTAGTCCAAGATTGGCTGAGGATTTGCAAAATCAGTGGTTTTGATTAAGTATTTAGACTTTGATCTTTGAATGGAATTAACCTTAAAAAGAAAACAGTGCTGCTTAGATGAAAGAAATCACCAGTCTCTTGCTCCCCCGAGTGTAGAGGTACTTCTATACTATGGCCAAATGACTACTAAGGTATTTAATAATTACCTTTCCAGTTAGAATGGCACATATTCACTACTCAGATTCAAGAATTTGTTTAAAAATGCAACTATAAATAGTGCAGGTACTTCCAGAGTTTCTAACATCAGTCTTGCAAATTTCCTGTACTTATGAATAGCCTGTTGTTCAAGCCACCCAACCACAGTCAGCAAATGGACTTGTGTGAGCTAGCACCCCTTCACCACCTTTGTATTTAGTTAACCATGTTGCTCCCAGAATAATTTAAGATGAGTTCTTAAAAATACATGCAATATGATGAAGGCAAAAACAATAGATACCTAAGGAAATTAAAGAAAAGAAGGAAACAAGAAAAAAAAAGATAAATATGTAAACAGTGAGATTTTAGTTCTGCAGGTTGTGAGGTCTCTACACTCACTCAAGATCACTTCAAATTTTAATATAAGCAATCAAAAAGGAGACATGGTCAGTTATATGATTTTGAGTATACATAAAATAAAATCCAGGTATTTAGGAGAAAAATAACTGTTCCTAGAACAAAGACCTCAGAGAAATTTCTTCCATTGATCCTTATAAAGAATACAATGTTCTTTTTGTTTTGTTTTGTTTTGTTTTGTTTTGTTTTTATTGAAGTTCGATTTGCCAACACCCAGTGCTCATCCCATTAAGTGCCTTCCTCAGTGTCCATCACCCAGTTTGTCTCCCTCTCTAATTTTTCCCACTCCTTTTACCTCCTTTCCCTTTTAATTCCTTTCACTATTTCTTATATTCCCCATATGAGTGAGACCATATGATGATTGTCTTTCTCTGATTGACTTACTTCACTCAGCATAATACCCTCCAGTTCCATCCACGTTGAAGCAAATGGTGGGTATTTGTCGTTTCTAATGGCTGAGGAATATTCCATTGTATACATGAACCACAGCTTCTTTATCCATTCATCTGTCGAAGGACACCGAGGCTCCTTCCACAGTTTGGCTATTGTGGACATTGCTGCTATCAACGTTGGGGTGCAGGTGTCCTGGCGTTTCACTACATCTGTATCTTTGAGGTAAATATCCAGTAGTGCAATTGCTGGGTGATAAGCTAGCTCTATTTTTAACTCTTTGAGGAACCTCCACTCTTCCAGAGTAGCTGCCCCAGCTTGCAGTCCCACCAACAGTGCAAGAGGGTTCCCCTCTCTCCACATCCTCTCCAACATTTGTTGTTTCCTGTCTTGTTAATTTTTGCCATTCTCACTGGTGTGAGGTGGTATCTCATTGTGGTTTTGATTTGTATTTCCCTGATGACAAGTGATGCGGAGTATTTTCTCACATGCTTGTTGGCCATGTCTATGTCTTCCTCGGTGAAATTTCTGTTCATGTCTTCTGCCCATATCATGTTGGATTTTTTTGTTTCTTAGGTGTTGAGTTTAATAAGTTCTTTATAGATCTTGGATACTATAAAGAATATAACATTCTTACCATTTATAATGACAAGGACTTCCACAATTTTGTTGCTTAAAATATCCCTCAATAGGGGATCCCTGGGTGGCGCAGCGGTTTGGCGCCTACCTTTGGCCCAGGGCGCGATCCTGGAGACCCGGGATCGAATCCCACATCAGGCTCCCGGTGCATGGAGCCTGCTTCTCCCTCTGCCTGTGTCTCTGCCTCTCTCTCTCTCTCTCTCTCTCTGTGTGACTATCATAAATAAAAATAAAAAAAAAAATATATCCCTCAATGTAGGCTGATGACTTCTTAAGAAAACTGAATTTGTCAAAAGCATTTCCACTAGAGACCAAAAAGTACGTGGTGCAGATCCACAGCTGGTGTGATTTGTGGATAGATTTTAAGAATGAAAACAATTGATAAACTTTATGACCTTCGGGCCATCCTCATCAAACCTTATTTCTTTAACCCCAGCATTTGTCAGCACAATGAGTTTGTGGTTGTTTTCTCCCTGACCAGCACTTGTGATGTCAGTTAAGCATCATTCTATTTGCTTTAACTTGAGCCAAGCCAGGGGTAGGACCAATATTGCTGATGGACAGTGCAGAGAACTGACCACACCTCATTCCTCTGTCCCCTTTCTTCTCTTACTGGGAAGATTGGAAATGCCAGTTTCTCCCCTTTTCTTTCTTTGCCATTCAAAGTCTATCTGGGCCTACCTCCGGATAGCTTCTCACACAGTGCTGCCTTTAGACGAGTGCAGCTATGCCCCACTGGAAATTTTCTAAGTCTACCTCTCTTGTGTCAGATCCTGTATCTTCTGTTTTGGATGCTCTCAAATCCCTCTATCCACCCCCCTCCCCTATCCTCTTCCCAATCCCCAAACATATGGTGTTGATCAGATGTCCTGAAGGGCTCCAGACTTTATGTCTATAGAGTTGTTCTGGGGTTCTGACTGGGTTCACATTTCAGGAAGGCGTTAGGGAAAGTGGATCGCGCATTTTGGCTAGCAAGATATTTTTTTCATGGGACTGCATAGGATTGAGCTGCCACGATGGTGCTGACATGCTGATTTGGGGTGACTCACATCAGACACGGGGGAGTTCAGGGCTCTGGGCTACCACTGACCATTGGACTTGAGACATGAGTGGGCTCTGCATTAGCTCTCTCCTCCTCCCTTTCCCTCCAAAAAAAATCAGTGCCAGGGGATCCACACATTGTAGGGCATCCCTGCTCACATACACAGGCAGTTCATTTGCCTACTTTCTTCCAACTCCTATCTAGTGATCTCAAGTGGGAAAATGTTTCCCTCTTTTTCTCTTCCTTCATTTTATTCCATTTGTCAGCAAAGCCTAATCACATCTGATTAACTTAAACAGTGGGGCTATCTATGCCTTAGAGAAGAAAGAGAAAGCCATAGTCTAGAAGTCAAATGAGCCATAATAAAAAAAAAAAACAGGACCATTACTCCCAAAGCCCTTAGAATATCTAAAATCCCCATCTAGAATTCTCAGAAAGTCTTCATCTGCCACCGCGACTAATAAAACTGCTCACCCTTACCACCAACATTCATGATAATTAAAAAGGAATTCTTATTTGGTTTTATAGTTTTTCTATTTAAGCACTGATGGTGAAAAAGTAGTGTTTCATACTCACATTAATTCCAAATGGGCAAAATTTCAACTATATATGAAGTTAAACAAGTTTCAAGGATTAACTAAACCACACAGCCATATATAATGTTGTTTTTAATGAGAAAATGTATTCCCAGTTCCCATAACCACTTTATAATAGAACTTCTGGTATAGAAAGCTGGGTACTTTCTACCCAGTATCGCCTGCACATGTGAAAAGCAAGACTTGGGAACACTGACCACCACTGGCAATGAAGAATACCTGAGCATCAAAAGAACATATTCTTCCAAAAATGGTCACTTTTAGAAGAAGTGAGTTCTTCCAGAAATTTTCTTGAAATATTGATGCTATTAAAACTATTTCAACAAAAAAATCCCTTTGGTGTATGTATACATGTGCACATGAGTATCCACATAGGGTACATGCATACCTCCCAAAGATGTAGGAGTTGGACCAGGTGTTAAAGCACTGTTCAGTACAACCAGTTCAAGTTTTGCTCCATTGACATTTGTATGGGGTCATATTGTCCCTCCGAGGAAGTGATACAAACAATGGGGAAAGTTGTATTCTTTTCTTTTGGGGCTCCTGGGAATATTTAAACCTATTATCCAAAAAAAAATATTATTTGTACTCTTGATCATATAGGCATGTATCTGTATGACATTAAATTACTATGGGCCAAATATACAATGGGTATGGAAGCGCAGTGAGTTAAGGGATAGGCATCCCCAAATCCAGACCAGCTGTCCCACTGACTGTGTGACCAAGGCTAAGTTGGTCACACTCACCCTCTCTGAAACTCAGTCCGCTGCTCTGATAAAAGGCAGGAGGGAAGCCAAATTCATGTCTAAGAGTGCTCCATTCTGAACACCCAGGAGTTTGCCTCTTGACCAGCCCGGGTCACTTTAGGCTGTCATGATGTCCATGGTCATGATGACCTTTAGGCCAAGGTCAGCACCCTCTCACCTCACTCCTCCTTCTCCAGACATTTGGTGGCCTACTGTGTACACAAACCCGTGGAGTTTTGTGCTGCAGAGGATAAACAAAGTGTTGTTCCTACCCTGAAACTATGAGGGAATAGGGGATAGTATCACAACAAAAGGCATAAAACTTGGGAAGCTTGTCCAAACCACACAGCAAATTCACGGTGTGATGTTCACCCCACTGCAGGAAAAGCTGAAGATGTTTGCTGAGGCCAATGATTCTTCCTTTTCTCACCTGCCAACTTCGTACTCCTGGAGGCCCAGACAGCAAGCCCAGGGCAAGGGTGAGGATGGATTTTTCTTCCAGTTTCCACCCTCTTGGAGCAGCTAGCACTGGGCGGCCCCTAAAAACGCCTGCCGGCTGCAGTGTTGGCCACACAGTCAGAAAAAGCCCCTGGTGTTCATGGAACCTAAATGCAGCCTCCGGGATTAAAGAGGAAGAGAGGAAAGCTGTGTGAGGTGGTGTGGACAGTGTGTGTGTGGAGGGGGTGGGGGCTTCTGCATGACTGAGTTACGTTTTTACAATTCTAATAAGTTATGGATGTGTTCCTGCTGCATACCAGGCCAGAGCAGGATATGCTAAGAACACCGAAGTAGGCCTGCATCAGGGGCTGAAGAAATTCCTCTGCCCTGGATTATAAACCCCAAGAAGGCCACAGTTTCATCAGCCTTACCCACTGTTGTGGGCATAACTTCACATCCAAGGAGTCTTCAATAAATATTTGTTGTATGTTTGTTTGTTAATTAACCAAAAAGCAAGTAGCCTTTGAGTGAGAGAAAGTTTATTTTCTTTTTTTTAAGATTTTATTTATTTACTCATGAGAGACACACAGAGAGAGGGGCAGAGACAGAGAAGCAGGCTCCCTGCAGGGGGCCTGATGTGGGACTTGATCCCAGGATCCCAGGATCATGCCCTGAGCCAAAGACAGACACTCAACCACTGAGTCACCCAGGCATCCCAGGAAGTTTATTTTCAATGAACAGTGAATGGGGAGGATCAAGCCAGAGAAAAGGAGACCACTACAGTCAAAATTGAGAAGGAAGTGGAAAGAGGACTACTCTACATGGCAAATCAGTGTCCCCTTCCCAGAACTATAAACGTTCACCCCAGAAATCTTGTGAGCCACCCTAGGCTGCTGTTTGCCACCCAAAGCTCTAAATACATTTTATGGTGGGGGGTGGGGGTGAGCTATCAGCTCTTAGGGTATGACATGATAACCCCACTTTCTGAAAAGGCTCAGCTTTGGAAAGGAGCCCCTCACTAGCTGAGGACTGGCCAGTTCACTCCAATTCTCCTTGGGGCAACTACTGGTCGGCCAAAGCTCTCCCCCGCCCCCGCCCCCCACCCCCCACCCAAAGCCGAGGCAGTGGAGGGCAGCAGCAAGAATTAAAAAGAGGAGAAAGCCAAAAAACTTCCCTTTATCCACTCCAAGCTCCCCCACCCCAACCCCACTATCCTGAGATCACCCTCCCCAGGGTCAACATGGAGGAGGGGCTGAAGTCCCCCCTACACACTCATCCATGGATGGCTCTCTCCTCTTTGATTTGTTGCTAATTTCTGGAAAGAAGGTTCTGGGAGCTGTGATTGTCCTGTACCCTAAAACTTTCACACCAAGAGAGGTGTGAAGGCGCTGGGATCAGATGGTGCCATTAACAGCAGCCGGGGTGGAAGCCACTGAACTCTCAGCCTTGCGAGTTTCACAGCCTGTGAATTCTGGTTGGTCCAGCCTTAGGGCTCCTTACACCCAGGTCCCACTAGCAGGACGAAGGGAGGCGTGTGAGGGGTCATATCTACTTCACTATCTCCTGAAACTGGTTCCAGGGCCCAGTGTGGGCAAACCACAGGCCTTTGAGGATTCGATGAGAGGATGCATGGGCAGAACTTAGCACAGCGCTTGGGAAACAGGCACGCATTCAACAAATATTTATTAGTGGTTACTGTGTGCCAAGTACTGTTCTAGGCACTAGGGATACAACTGATCAAAATAAAATCCTGTTCCTCTGGAGCTTCCATGCCATTAAGGGAGGCAGATAATACATAAACAATACACATCATGTACCATGGAAAAAATAAAGTAAGGGGAGGGAACAAGAGGCTTCCATCTAGGCTGGAGGATTGGATAAGGCCTCCCTAATGAAGGCCACAGCATACCCAGAGTTAAGAGGGCTGAGTCTAGAGTGGGACACTCTCTAGAAGTAGTAGCTGTGACTTAACACAGAGTGGGAGGAGATGGGGAGGGGAAGAAGAGGTGGGTTTTCATTATCTGTCCCTCTCCGGAAAGAGTGTTTGGTAGAGTGTGAATGAACTTTCCAGAAGTCCTTCCTTCACCAGCTGCAAAGGAGTCATTGATTGTCCTAAAGTGCTGCCTACTTAAGATTGTTTCCAGATGCCTTAAGCCAACATAGCAATCCCCTATGTGTTGGGAGGGGAGGAGGCTCCTCCCCCAATAGCCAGTATCGTCCAGGTGCAGCCTCAGTTTGCCCAGGATGATCAGTCTTTAGAGGTCTCAAAACCAGAACAAAGATCAAGTTCTTGATCTGGCACCGACTGACCTGTGTCCTTCACTGGGAAAATTGCTCGATCTCTGTGAGCTACTTTCTCTTCTGCAGTGTGGAGATGAGTAATGGTCCCCACCTGTGGAGTGTGCCTGATGATAATGCAATATGATAATCCAGAAAAGCCCTTGGCACAGAGCCTGGCACACATAGTGACCTCGAAATGTTTGCTACAGACTCCAGGACCTTCATCTCACTGTGTACAAGACCCTTGGCCTTTTTAACCACTCTGGTGCCAAGGTGTGAGGTCTTTCAGCTCCTACCCAAGAAGCTGAGATCCAAAGACTACTAATAGTACATCCCTGTACTAGAGAAACAGGAAAACATATCCAAGAACCGGATGGAAACCCTTACCTTTCTGAAAGGCACTGACCCTCAAGAACATCAGCTGGTTTTGCCACCTAGATTCATTCACGCTTATATTCAGGAACGTTCCCTGATTTACCCCTGGAGAACCTGCTCCCCGACTCCCAGTCCCAACACTTCAGATGGAAACCTCTCCTGGTGCCTCAGTGGAGCATGTGACCTGGGTCTCAACCAACCACCACATTCCATTCTCTTCACCACAGCGATTGGTCCAAGGACAGATCATGGCCCCATAAGAACCAGTGACCACAGGCCTCCCCTTTGGCTCCCTTTCCTGCTGAACTGAACCTCAGGAGATGTGATTCAGAACGACTACAGGTTTCGTCTTCTTTAAAATCAGCATCCCCCTACTACTGTGTGCATTTTTTTTTAAGATTTGATTTATTTATCCATGAGAGACACACAGAGAGAGACAGAGGCAGAGACACAGGCAGAGGGAGAAGCAGGCTTCATGCAGGGAGCCTGACGTGGAACTCGATCCCGGGTCTCCAGGATCACGCCCTGGGCTGAAGGCAGGCGCTAAACCACTGAGCCACCCAGGCTGCCCCACTGTGTGAATTTTAAATAAGGAATACAATCTCAGAGCCAAAGGATTATTTCATATATATGAAAATTTTTTGTACATGACAAAGTTCTCCACAAAATGTCACTTACTAATACTTATTATTTCCAACCCCCCTGAAGTCAAGCTGCGAGATGAGATGAAGCTACCATTTACTGAATCTCTTACTCTGCATCATGTGTTTTATATGTATTACTGAATGTTATTGAATTTAATACTACCAATGGTCCTTTGGGTTAGGCCCCACTTTATGGAAGAAGAAACTGAGGTTTAGTAAGATCAAATATGCCTAAATCCACACGGCTAGTGCACAGTGGAACAGCTTGCTTTGTGTTACATACTCATACAGCCTTATAACCCATGGAGCCTCCAGGACCTGGCCAGACTCTGTGTGCCACATGAGGGCACAGGAGCAGTTATACCCCAATTTAGCTGAGTCCTGGCCACTTTCTGCTCACTGGAACCTAACACTATCCATCCCTTGTCCTTCTCTGTCCCCTCTTTCTGATACCTTTTTTTAAAAAAGCCACTCCCCATTCCTTGTCTCCTGGTGCAAACCAGTCCGGGGGATGCCTGCAGAGCCTCCACCCAACAAGCTTAGCCAACAGGGTGAAGCAGAATCACTCAGCTCCTGCTGCACACACTTGCCAGCTGATCGTGGTATGGGCAGCTTTTTCGGGTTTCAGAGATGGCTGCTTTCTCTTCTTAGCTCCTTCCTGCTTCCACTCTCACATCATGAGCTTCCTCTCAGGTCATCTTAGTCCATGGAGAAGTAAGGCCCTTTCTGGCTCTCTTCAGTAGATGAAATATAATCTCTTTGGTATCTTCCTCCACCATTAGCTTGTGTGTCCCCACAGGCATCTCCTACCCTCCTGACCACACCTTTACCAGCTCCTCTTTCTGCCATCTGTCGAGTCTGGAGAGTCACAAAGATTCCATCTGGGACCCCATACTACTCTCCCTTTACCAGCTCTTCCTCAGGTCAATCACTCCTCTCCTGACTTCAATGACCACTTCTGCAAGGATAGATTCTAACCATATCTCAGGCCTCTTTTCAACTTCCCATTGAACTTCCACTTGGATGTACAACCCTGTCACCTGAAACCCTTCATGCTTAGATGGGGCCCCAAACCTACCCAATAATCAGCCCTCTCTCCCAACCCCCTAGGTCTATGGGCATGTTTGTCTGCTTTCAGTTTATGGGAGGAAAATCACAGCCAGGACTCTGCCCTAATTGGTGATGCTGGCCTCCACTCTCTCTCTCCCTAGTTTCTTTCTTTTTTTTTTTTTTTTAAGATTTTATTTATTTATGAGAGACATAGAAAGAGAGAGAGAGGCAGAGACATAGGGAGAGGGAGAAGCAGACTCCTCACAAGGAGCCCGATGTGGGACTCGATCCCAGATCCCAGGATCATGCCCTGAGCTGAAGGCAGACGCTCAACCACTGAGCCACCCAGGCGTCCCTCTCCCTAGTTTCAAATGAGGTTCTTTTTTGTTTTTTCAAATTAGTTATTTTGTAATAAGGTAGCAAATGACCACGCTGTAGCAATCGGAAATCTGGATGGCTTCACAGAGTATTGGTGCATTTCTCACTCTCATTCCAGACCAGCGAGAAACTAAGGGTGATGAACTCTGTTCCATCCAGCAATCTGGGGCCCCAAGCCCCTTCACCTAGGGTCTCTATCACCTCCTATGGCCTTGGGGTCCTCCACTGCCTCTCAGCATCCAGCTAGCAAATGAAAGACAAGAGCGAGCATGGTTGATCACAGGAACTGTTTTAGGGGCCAAGCCTAGAGGTAGTATATGGCACTGTCACCCACCTTCCATTGGTCAGAACTCACTCATGTCCCCACCTAATTAAGAGAGACTGGGGGTGTAGTCTACTAGCTATGTGCATCGGAGGAAAGAAAGTGGGGCTGGGGAACACGTAGCAATAACCTGCAACCAAGAGCTCTCAGCCTACAGTGCTCAGATTGCAGCCTGACTCCCCACGAGGCCCCACATCCTGAAGAATTGCAGCCTTCTCCCCAAGCACGCAGCCCAACCTCAGCTTTTCAACCTAGTCTTGAGTATCCGCTTAATGACATTGACCCCTACACAACTGCTAGCCTTCACTCATTCAACAAACATTTATTGAGCACTTAGGGTGTGCTAGTCACTACGCCAGAGACCCTTACCACCTCAAGCCCAAACTACTATGACCGCTGCCGAATGTATGTCTTTAGATTCCCTCCCTCCAACGTTTATTGCACACTGTCTCCACGTCATTTAATCTTAGTGGAAAAACAAAACATGTTCCGCCAGTTGTGGGTTCAGGAAACTCTTTTGTCATTGTTCTTTGCCTATAAAACTCAACTCAGTACAATAAACATTGTTTTTGCATCTGCTGCACCACAACAGCGAACAAGCTGGGTCCTTTCTCTCAAGGAACTCGCTTCCCATTCCTAAGAGGAAGTCGACAAATTAGAGGCAAGAAAACAAAAGAGGCCCAATCTTTTGACCAAGGGAAGTAGACATTCATTGCTCCCGCCTACCCAGTATCCATTCCCCTTTACTCTGGCAACAGCACTCTGCTGTTCTATTGGGGAATCTTTCAGTGTGGGTTCCTGCAGGAGCAGACTCTGGATGAGCAGATTCCAGGGTGAGTGGTTTCCTTAGGAGGGATCTCAGGAAACACCAGCAGGGAAGTAGAAAAGTGAGGTTGGGAAAGGGGAAGCACTCAATAAAGGGTGCACTAGCCTTCAAGTGATGGCTCTGGGCAACTGGAACTTAATCCCACTGGGGACTTCTGCGAAACATAATAGATCAAGAACCTCAGTTTTCCCATCCAGGAGACAAGAGGATGAGAGTGTGTCATCGGTGGAAGACTGCTCCTAGAAGCAGTTAATTGCCTGGCATTTCTGGCCAGTCTTGAATGTGTGGAGGGGGGCCCTGGTGGTCACAGAAAGCCCTCAAGGCAAAGAGATGCAGATGTTAGCTGGAAATTGAGCCAACATCCACTAAAATGGGAAGGGAATAAAATGGCCAAGGGAATAAGGATGAGGCATCAACAGCATCTGTTACAGTGACCATCCTTCCCTACGGTCATGGGTCCTCTCAGGCCATGTCCCTGGTCAGTGAGAGACCCCATATTCCCCTGGTCATAGTTCTAGTTCTGATGGGGGTAGGGAGTTGGTTGCTCATGACCCAGAAGAGCCAATCAACAAGACTCAGCCCTGAGAATTCTGAGAATTCTGCTAGAAACATTGAGCAAGAGATTGCTGAACGAAGATGATGTAAGCCTGGAGTTGCCAGGAACCAGCACATGGAGAAGGCCTGCTGGAAAGTGAAACCAACACAGATGAACCCAGAGCTGAGTGCTGACAACAGCTGAGCACCTGGATTTAGCTGTATTTCAAACTTATACCTTTGGCTCTTTAATTAGATGAAACAATAAATTCCCTTTATCTTAAATTAATTTGGAGTGGATTTTCTTTGGGTTTTTTTTAAGATGTTATTTATTTATTCATGAGAGACACAGAGAGAGAGAGCCAGAGACATAGGCAGAGGGAGAAGCAGGCTCCCTGTGGGGAGCCTGAGACTCGATCCCAGGACCCTGGGCTCACACCCTGAGCCAAAGGCAGATGCTCAACCACTGAGCCACCCAGGTGCCCCTGGAGTGGATTTCTATCACTGGAAATGAAAGTAGTTCTGACTAATACATGGGGCAATCAAGATCCTCCAAAACAGGAACTCCTGGGTGGCTCAGTGGTTGAGCACCTGCCTTTGGCTCAGGGTATGATCCCATTCAGGGATCGAGTGCCACATCGGGCTCCCTGCGAGGAGCCAACTTCTCCTTCTACCTATGTCTCTGCTTCTCTCTGTGTGTCTCTCATGAATCAATAAATAAAAATCTAAAAAAATAAAAGATTCTCCGAAACAATGTCCCAGTTTAAGTTTCTATTATTATATCTCCCACAATTCTTCTACTCATGCCTGCACTGCTAGTCAGTTCATAACTGACCATTCCTCCAATGGATCGTGTTGAAATACACACCACACCCACTCCAAGCAATGCTCACCTCATCCCTACACTCCCGGACTGTCTAAATCCTCCCGTTATTCAAGGCCAAGTTTCTGTCCTGTCCTCTTGTGTCCAGCCATCTTGACCACCCAAACTACAGCTTTCCTCTGAGCAACTTGACTGCCATTGTCTGCACCATTCATTTGGTGCCTTTTCGTAACATGGCTATTTCTATAAAGTTGGTGTGAGTTTGTTTTCCTGGCTCCCCATCAAGACCAGCAGCCATGTGTTTAATTGTTTGTGCCTTTCAGAATGCCCCACATGGGCTAGTATTATAGTATGTAAAACAATATCCTGGTGACTCAAATCTCTTTTTGGAAGTATCTTAAAAATGAATGAATGGTGATGACGGTTGTGTGAAGAATCTAGAATACAAGTATTTCTTACTTCTCCATTTTGCATAAGACCAATTGAGCATAATTCTACTGAGGGATGCTTACCAGGGAATCCATCACTTCAGCCACACTGTGGGGCACTTTTTTCACATTGCCTTTTCCTGAGTAGCCCAGGCCACAGCTCACAGACCCCTTTTAGCCAATCTCCATCATTCCTCACATCTTGAAAGTCTTTGTATAATCCCTTCATGTTTTAAGGATATTCACATTATTTTTTTTTGAATATTCACATTATGTGTGTCTTTGCACATGTGTGCCTATGTGTAGACATTTCTCAGCCTCCCTTGCTGCTGAGTATAAACATGCGGCTTAGATTTTGCAACTTAGATGTACATCCTTGAGACTTTGATTTGGAACAGGAGGGATGCAGGCACATATTTTGTGGGTTCAGCAGGTGGCAGGAACAACAGGTTTGTCAGGTCAGAGGTGGCTGGAGCAGCAACTTCCTGCCAACTCAATCCTACAGCATGGCTCTGGGAGATGTCCTAGAGGTTCAGCCTAGAGCCTTTTCCTCCAGCTCTTGTACCAATTCTGAGAGCTTCCCAATGTCCTCAGCTAAATCCCTTCCTGCTCCAGAGTAGGTACGGTGAACTCTGTTGTCTGCAACTGTGCACTCTAATGCAGCCCTGATAGCTTTCCCCACATCCCATGGATGAATTGAAGTTATGTGGCCTCCTCTGGCTGACAGCCAGCTTCAGTTCTTCCAGAGGTCAAAATCCCTGGAGCTTTTGGATTTATCTGCTATTTCACTCTTAGAAAGAAGAGAAGGGGGTGAGCAGCAAAACCAGATGGCCCTGGAAAATCTGCCCAGGCTCCTGGCATTCCGGAGGTTTTTCCTAATCTGATGGGGGACTCTCCCGTTCACCCAAAAGGTGACTTTTCATTAACTGGAAGGTTTAGCTAGGTAAATGCAAGATCACTTTGTGTTTCCTACAGATTTTTATGACCCTGGAAATTCATGAGTTAAAAAAAGTGGGGGAGAATCCCACACTCTCTCTCCCAGTGTGAGGCTGTCTCTGACTCTACAGACCAAGTTCCTCTGGTTTAGGTTCCTCTTGTCGGCTTCTGACTCAGCTAATTTTCCCCTTCTTTGGGCCTCTTGAAGACCTTTCTTAGTTCTCTCACCCTGCTCCTGTATGGCTGCCTAAATCATATTTTCCCCCTGGAGTGCCTGGTAACTTCCCAACAAAACTCAGCCATGTCTGTGAGGTCTGGGAGTCTGGGCCTGGGGTTGGGCTGGTCTTCATCCTTCATAGATGCTTTTTCTCTCCCGTCTGACCCTGAATCCTAAGAAAAATCTTTCCTCCCCCTGCTTCATACTCTCTTCTCCAACTGGCTCCAAACTAGGCCAAGAATTCCCCAATCAGCAAGATGGGCTGCCTGTCCAAACTTTATGGCCTCTTTGAGGGGTGTTGTTGGGGGCAAAGGTAACAAGCCATGGGGATCCCTTGATTCTTCTAGTGCAGAACCATGTGCATGCATGAGGCCACCAAAGATGCTCCATGGAAATTCTCTCCACCCTACTAGACATTCATTCATTAACATTTATTCCTTGGAGAAACTGTTCTGGACTGAAACCCTATAAGAGGGCAGACTGGGAATCGCTTGCCAGGGTCTGTCATCGATAGGCTTTTGTAGACAATTCCTGGGCAATGGCTTAAGAGAAAACAAGGTCTCAGGAGGCCCCTCGCTTATCTGATCATGTGACCCCCTTGGCTTTGTTACAAGGACATCCTGTTCCTCTTGGAGTGATGGCTCTATTAGGGAAGTGACTGTCATATCTGGGACAGGAAAAAAGCTGTTTCAAGTCCTGAAGTAATCACTCAGTCAGTTATGCAGCCTTTTTAGGAACTGCCTAGAGAGTGGAGAAAGACCAGTCCTGAGGGAGGGTAACCAGAAGCCAATGTTCCTATGGCAAATGCATACCACCCAGGAAGGAGAAGAGGGGACGGGATTGCCTACCTCCCTCTTCCACTGAGACACATTTCTGGATGACCATGAAGTGAGGACAGGTGAGAATCAATACACATGACCCCCAAAGCAAGACACAGAGGCTTTCTAGGGACAGGGAAGAATGAGAGCATCCCCATGTTCACAGCATCTTTGGGTTTCAAGAGCATACTGAGCAACAGGATGATACCTGAGGGCTGGGAAGGTCTCTCCAGGACTGGGTAGCGTCCCCTTGCATGCAATGAGAGACTTAAGAAACCTCACTGTGTGGGGGCACCTGGGTGGCTCGGTGGTTGAGCATCAGCTCAGTTTGTGATCCCTAGGCCCTAGGATCAAATCCCTCATCAGGCTCCCTGCAGAGGACCTGCTTCTCCCTCTGCCTATGTCTCTGCTTCTCTCTGTGTGTCTCTCATGCATAAAGAAATAAAATCTTGAAGAAGAAGAAGAAGAAGAAGAAGAAGAAGAAGAAGAAGGAGGAGGAGGAGGAGGAGGAGGAGGAGGAGGAGGAGGAGGAAGAGGAGGAGGAGGAGGAGGAGGAGGAGGAAGAGGAGGAGGAGGAGGAGGGGAGGAAGAAGAAGAAGAAGGCAACTCACTGGCATATTTCCTTCAGGAATCCTGGGAGTTAGACCCAAAACTTACCACTTCCTTACCACGAGGGTAGAAGGAGGGAAACACAGATTACATTCAGAAAGCTCATGGACCCACACATAATGACCGGTCAGTGGAAACAAGAAAGAGGAAAGGCTTTATTTCTGGAAAGAGTATCTATGTTTTCAGTGTCATGCATTTGCCTGAACACTTCTTTATTGAGTGAATGGGTTCATATTTATGTGTAGAATTTTTATATTATTCCACATTCTCAATTTTCCCAAGAACAGAGGCCATATATCTGTTTGAGTCTCAGGGTGGTAGAAAGATTCCAAGTCTAGATTTCGCTTCTCAAACATCAATTAATCGTGTTAATATGCACTATTTGCCTGATAAATAAAAAGGGGAAGCAATGAAGGAAGAAGGGTGCTTTACTATAAGCCTATAGAGCTCTGGGTTTACCTCCAGGGAACCCTGGCCTCACCCAAGGGGTGTCAACATTATCATGCAAAATCAAATAAAAATAACATTGCCCTCAGAAATTCTAGGGCAGCTACTATTTTGAGCACCTAGGTTGGAGATGTAGATATTTGACATACTTGCTACTGCCTTCTATTCTGTGCCCATGACAGACATCACTAATCAATCATTATAGTCCTATATCTAGAATCCTTCTCAACATTTCATTCCAGGCAGCCACTACCAATCAACTAGAATTCACACAGGGAAAGAAATCAGTTTGTCATCCTTGCTTTGTGATACTTTTATCACGTGAAGATTTGAGATACTTTTATATCCTAAATCTATCTGGAAATTCTCACAATATTCTTTATAATAACAGTGAACACTAAAATTACAGAATTACAAATCTGATCTCTAAGGGACCTTAGAGATCATCTAGTTTAATTCCAAATACAAGATGAGCCTAGAGCATCTTACAGGACAGATTGGGACACTGAAGTCAAGAGAGGTTAGGCAATTTGCCCAAGCTCAGAGCATTAGTTAATGCCATTAACAATCCCTTACATGTGTCTAGGGCTTCAGAAATGAAAAAGTCCTTTTACCTGAAACATCTCATGTGATCCTTAATTCATTCATCCCATAAATATTTATTGAATTTCTACAGTGTTTCATGTACTATGGTGGGATTAGGAAATCAGTAGTTAGTAAAGAAAAAGGGAAAAAAAGGTTTGATTCCTTCATTCCAGTTAGATAGGGAGACTTAAAATGACCCCCTGACCTGGGCAAGACAGACACGAATCTTCTCCATTTTTTAGGTACTAGGGGGCATGACAGTTAAGAGAGAACATGACATTGGGCACCTAGGTGGCTCAGTTGGTTAAGTGACTGCAATCAGCTCAAGTCATGATCCCAGGGTCCTGGGATCAGACCCCATGTCAGGCCCCATGTCGGTCCCCATGGACCTGCTTCTCCCTCCCCCTCTGCTCAGCAGAGAGCCTGCTTCTCCCTCCCCCTCTGCTGCTCCCTCTGCTTATGCTCTTTCTACCAAATAAATAAATGAAATATTTTTTAAAAAGAGAGAGAGAGAGAATATGACACTGATTTAAAATTTGTTTTAAAAAAAGGGTAGCTCTGGAATTCACGAGATCCTTCATGTTGACACTTTTGAATGAGGTCACTGGTGTGTGGCATGCAGGGACCAACTTTACAGACTCCCTGATCATTTCTCAATCCACTCTCCCCCCCATTTCAGAATGCACAGGTTTTCAAAGAGATGTTCCAGGACCTACCTCTCTATTCAGGGATGGGTGATGAATTTTCCCACCTGTTTAAACAATTTCATAGGGGTTTTTTTCTGCAGACTGGTGACCTCTGGCCCTGTAGCCCACACAGGGAGGCAAGAAGAGTGCAGACACGAGAATGCAGAGCCCTGGATCTGGTTCCCCCTTTATGGCTCTAGCCAGCTAGTTCATCTTGAACAAGTTACATTGCCTTTCTAGGCCTCAGTTTCTCCATCTATGAGGGAAATTGAGCCACGAGATCTCCAAGCCTTCTTCTTCCTGACAGTTGACAATTCTGCCTCCCTAAAGGAAGATGTCAGCAGCTCAGCCCTACTTCATCTCCTCCTTTGACCAGACATTGTGTGTCACAGCTGTCTCTGTAGCCTGGACCCATCGAGCCAACAGCAGCTCCAAGGAAAGGTAGTGAGATCCAGGAAAGCCCCAAGTCCCGAGGTGTCATCGTGGATTCAGCTGATCATGAGCAGCCAACACCTCCTCTACACGTCATGGCTACTTTTTCCCCCACACAACCATAGCAATATGATCAAAGGAGAAGCGTCCTATGGAAATGCTTTGAGAATATTAAGATGCACCCATCATGAAGGAGGGGAAAAGGGATGAGCTAAGTAACTTTGGAAAACAGTGTTTTGACAGGGATTTGTAAAGCTAAAGACTAAAAGAACTAGATGAAAACACTGTATCCTTAAAAATTTCTTCCATAGGGCTATGGATTAACAATTCTGAAACTACATGCATAGTAAAGTTGAACAAGTAAGTGTGTAAATTGCAGACAACAGGAGCCAGGTTTGGCACTGTCAGAGGAAGGAGGGACAATAAGGAAAGACAGAAGGCCAGGACAAACCCAGGGGTGCTGGATGCGAGTTGGAGATACTGGTGCAAACTTACTTTTATTTAAGTATATACCGAGACAGGTGTAGAAATGTAGGTATGTGCAGATACATTGGCTAACCTCCGTGAAGAAGCTTCCTAACTGTGTCCACTGAGCGGGCATAAAGCAATGACCCTGTAGCAGCGGGCACACCCAGCACTCAGAATTTGGTTTTCAAAGACCATCTTCCAATAAAGGAAGCAGGGCTCCCTGGAGAAAGAACTGATTCTAAGGCAGGGAAAAGACAGCTGAGCCTGGCACACTGTATAGTGTCAGAAAGTACGATAGTGGGGAAAAGGGAGGGGGGTTGCATGTGAAAAAGACACCGGAGCCAACCTGAGACAGAACCCAGTAACCAAAGCTGGAACAATTTGAGCAAGGATTTGAAAAAGTATTGCATTTCTAACTCAAATAATAAAATAAATACCCCTGAGTCCATATTGCTATAAAGAATTAGATAGATAGATAGATAGATAGATAGATAGATAGATAGATAAGTAAATAACGGGGGCACCTGGGTGGCTCAGTCAGTTAAGCATCTGCCTTCAGCTCAGGTCATGACCCTGGGGTCCTGGGATGGAGCCCTGTATTGGGTTTCCTGCTTCTCCCTCTCCCTCTGCTGCTCCCCCTGCTTATTCTCTCTCTCTCTCTCTCTCTCTCTCTCTCTCAATTTAATTAATTAATTAAGGAGAGGAGACAAATGTTCTTTATAGGAGAATTCCAAGTTATATACATAAATTCTTCCTCCTCCAGGGAGTAGAGCTTCATTTCCCTCCCTTTGAGTGGGAGCTGGACTTAGTGATTCACTTCCAATCCGTAGAATCTAGAAAGGGGAAAATGGTAATCTTACAGCAGCGGAAACTGGTAGAGCCACCTTAGCCACGTGATCAAGGTTAACCTCACCGCTAATTAGTCATGTTGATATCTTGCACTTCCTGATAGAGCGTGAAAAGCAAGGGCACTTCACCTCTGCGGTATTCTTTCAGAAAACTCACAACTCTCGTCTAACCATTAGAAAACTTCAGACACCCCTAAATCAAGGGACATTCAGTAAAATACGTGAAAAATGTCAAAGTTGTGGGGAAAAAAAAAAGGAACAACCGAAAAATCTTCACAGACGACAGGAGACCTGGTGCGATACGCTATCCTGAAGCAGAAGGACATTGGTGGGAAAACTGGGGGAATCCCAGTAAAATCTGTAGTTGAGTTAATGGTATTACAGCAATGTTAGGTTCTCAGTAAAGTCACCCAGGGAAACGCTCTCTGTAGGAAGGGATCACCACACCTGCATTTAGAGGTAAGGCTGATGTTCTAGGCCACGATCTACAGGGTGCCGCAGGTGTCACTGCGGCCAGGGACAGAGCGATGGCCTCGAGGAGGGGGCGGGGGAGGCTGTCTGAGGCCTCCTAGACTGAGTGATCTCTCAGTGACACTAACAGGCTTCCTGCAAGAAACCACTTCTGTTCCCTCACTCGGTTCTTACCTCGAGGCAAAGTCATTCTATGGGAAGCCGTTTCTCTGAAAAGGGGCCTGGTTTGTGAGCAGAATCTATTGTCAGGGAGAGAGAAAGTTCCTTCTCCCACGCGAATGCCAGGCAGGGGATGGTGCCAAATGGTCACAGGACCCTCATTTTCTGCAACAGTGATTGCTTTGTATAAAGGGGGCAGGATGCCAGGGCAACTGCTGGGGACACTGCCTGCTGCCCAGCATTGCAGAGCCCCAAGCGTTTGGGGAATTTCAGACTGAGGCCAGGGGAAGAAAGAGAACTTCCCCATGTGATCCCCGCCATCTTCGGAGAGTACTGTCAGGGAAATAATGGTGAGAGACGCCGGCTCCTGACGCACAGATGCAGTGGCGACACCAGTGGCATAAGGGCAGGGTCTCTCCCAGAGGGGCAGTTTTTGTTTTTAAGATTTTATTTATTTATTCATGAGAGACACAGACAGAGAGGCAGAGACAGAGGCAGAGGGAGAAGCAAGTTCCTCGCAGGGATCCCGATGCAGGACTCGATCCCAGGACCCTGGGATCATGCCCTGAGCCAAAGGCTGATGCTCAACCGCTAAGCCACTCAGGCGTCCCCAGAAGGGAGAGTGTTTAAAGTCAAGGGTCCTCTAGAATGACTTAGCAGAGTAACCAAGCCTTTCAGAGAGAAGGGTTAATTCGTTTAACAATTTAACTTTGCTAATTTGGTTTTGTTACAGATCCTTTTAAAGCTTGTTCCTCCCTCCCCCTGCTTTATTAAACAGAGCTTGCAAAATATAATTTAACCTTTCTTGGGTAGTTGAAGCTCATGATGATGAACATCACTTATGCCAAGGGCTGAGACACAGAAGTGCATTCAGGGTTTGGGACATTTGCTGAATGGGTGGTGATCTCAACAATGGCCCTGAAATTTGCTTTTCTGAAAGAATCCCTGACATCAGCTTGTTTTTGCTTCAGAAACACACAGTGCCATGTTCCCTCTTCTTCACAAAGGCAAAACAGAACACTGGCCCCAGAAGCTGTATGACCTTGGCCAAGTGATGTCATCTCCTAGTGGCTCAGATTCTTCAACTATAAAATCAGGAATGTCGTGAACTTAGATTGTGCATGTTTAGGACGCGCATGAGATGCATGAGAGCAATGCTAAGAACGGTGCCGCCCAGCACATAAGAAGCATTCCATGTGTTGGGTATCACTATCCACCAATGAAGACAAGTCCTCAGATCCGGTTTACTGGGTCTATGTCCTTCTGTAGTGAGCTCACCAACATCAGCTAGGGGATGGGAAGCCTCCCCACTGAGACCATCCCCCGGCTGCATGTGACCACCAGCCATCGTGCAGATTCTAATCAATGTGGCTCACCTCCAGCCCACTTACTCCTCTAGTACGAAAGGGCAGAGATTTCCCTCCGGTTCAGGGTCCGCATTGGACCACAGGCCTCTTGCACCGCCGCCTCCCCCCCCACCCACCCACGACGTCCCAGAAAGAAGCGCCAGACCAATGTAATCGTGGGGCAGTGGCAATAGGTGGACTGGCCATTAAGTAACGGGGTCCGCTGGGGGGCGAACAGAGTCTCTGCTCTCCTGGGGTACATCCACCTGGGATTGGAGGATGAGGATGAGCGCTTGGCTGAAAGGAATAGAAAGTCCCCCTGCCCCCCACCGCTGCACCTCTGCACCCCAGAGCTGGAGGGGGTGTGGCAGGGCCCAGAACTTCCTCAGGATCTGCGGGCCCTGGGGGGGCTTGAGCCCCTCGGGGCAGTCGTCCAAGTTCACCTTTCCATGGGTGACATCAGCCGCAGCGCTTCCAGCGGTGGGGGACATGGGGCAGGATGGCACCCCCACAGCCGTGCGGTGTGCCCCGGGCCGGCCCCTGCCGGGAGCTCCACACTTTCCCGGTGATTCACCGATTTCCCCAAATCCCAGGAGAAACCCCAGGACCTGCTACTTCCCCAGGTCATCTCCGTGCTGCACCCTCCCTGCCAGAAGGATCACGGTGGCCACAGGCAGGAAGGCCGCCCTCCGTGGGTGCAGGGCGCTGGCGCGGTTTCTATCAGGCCCTGGGCACAGACTGGTGCCCTGCGGCACCCCTTCCACGCGAGGACCAAACCCTTCATTTCCGCGGCCTTCCTTCTCCCTTGCTTTGGCGGATGCCATCCTGCGGACGCCATGGGCACCTGGGCACCTGCTGGGCTCTGCCAAGGCCCCGCCCTCACTGCTGCAGCCCTGCCCTGTGTCCTTGGCATAACCCTCCTTCCTCGTAAGTACACACAAACTTGCACACCTGCCCCTACTCTCATCCCACCAACAGTGATTCACTGAAGGGGTGAGCAAGAAGCCAAGGCAGGTTTGGGGGAGCCCCTCTCCTGGAAACCTGGAGGGGGCAGAGGCAGTGCACCTGACACCTGGCATGCTGTGGGTATTTGCAATTATTTTTGCTCTCCTCTTCCTCTTTTTCTTTATCAATATCAGCCTCTTTCCTCTCACCTCCTTCTCTTTCTGTTCCCTGCTCCATCCCTTCTTCAGCCACTTTCTCTCCTTTGGATGGTTGCCTCCTGCCTGCCAGGGACACCCAGGAGGGCTGAGAAGGTTCTCTTGGCATCTCCAGAGCTGCTCCTGGCCTAGATTCACTCTAGTTCCTTCTCCACCTGGCTTGTCCAGTGGGGTCTTGGTAAGGGATTCTGGTCTATACCAACCTGAACATCCGGAATTGCTACCTGAAGTGCACTTCTGCATGGTTATAGGATTTTCTGGCAAACACCTGCCCAAAGTTTTCAAAATGCCACCTTATGAATTAATGTCCATTGCCTTGGGTGTGATAATGATAATGCAGTTATGTTTTTAAGTCCTCATCTATTAGATATATATTCTTTGAAATATTTGCAGATGAAATGCTGCAGTGGGAGGGGAGCAAGCGGGTGGGAGCTTGGACATGAAGGAATGATCTCCAGCTGAAGTCTCCTAGGATTCACTGATGGGCACACGAGAGTTTATTACACCCCACTGTCTACTTTCTCCATAATAGAAAGTTTTATTTTTTTTAATTTTTTTTTAATTTTTATTTATTTATGATAGTCACAGAGAGAGAGAGAGAGAGGCAGAGACACAGGCAGAGGGAGAAGCAGGCTCCATGCACTGGGAGCCTGATGTGGGATTCGATCCCGGGTCTCCAGGATCGCGCCCTGGGCCAAAGGCAGGCGCCAAACCGCTGCGCCACCCAGGGATCCCCATAATAGAAAGTTTTAAAATGGTGCTCTGGCAATCAAAAGAGAGAGAAATGATGGGACGCCTGGGTGGCTTAGCCTTTGAGTATCTGCAGGTGTTGTTAAAACAAACACATTCCAGAGTTCCTGACAATTGATCAGGGGAGCCCTAAGAATGTGCATTTCTATAAATTCCTGGGAGATCTTGATGCTGCTGGTGGAGGGACTCTACTTACAAAAGTGTGAATCTTCCTTCTGCCTGTCTCTGCTCCTCGTCTGCCCCCCCAGTTCTTGCCCTGGAGTTCCTAAAGCTCCCCCCTCTAGGGCAGCCCCAGTGGGCACAGCGGTTTAGCACCGCCTGCAGCCCGGGGTGTGATCCTGGAGACCCGGGATCAAGTCCCACGTCGGGCTTCCTGCATGGAGTCTGCTTTTCCCTTTGCCTGTGTCTCTACCTCTCTCTCTCTCTCTCTCTCTCTCTCTGTATCTCTCATGAATAAATAAATAAAATCTTTTTAAAAAAGAGAAAGAGGGATCCCTGGATGGCGCAGCAGTTTAGCGCCTGCCTTTGGCCCAGGGCGCGATCCTGGAGACCCGGGATCTAATCCCACGTCGGGCCCCCGGTGCATGGGGCCTGCTTCTCCCTCTGCCTGTGTCTCTGCCTCTCTCTCTCTCTCTCTCTCTCTGTGACTATCATAAATAAAAAAATAAAAATAAAAACAAATAAAAAAATAAAAAAAAGAGAAAGAGAGAAATGAGTAAACAAAGATTGACAGAATGTTGATAATCACTGAAGCTAGGTAATGAATACACGTGGGTTTGTTGTATTTTTTTCAGGGTCAGATCTATGTTTTTATTTTCACTTTTAAAATGTTATGTGGTTTTAGTCTTTAACTTAAATTTCTTAATTAACATATACTGTATTATTAGTTTTAGGGGTAGAATTTAGTGATTCATCATTTGCATATCACACCCAGTTCTCATTACATCACATGCCCTCCTTAATGCCCATCACCCAGTTACCCCTTCCCCCCATGCCCCCTCCAGCAACCCTCAGTTTGTTTCCTATGATTAAGAGTCTCTTATTGTGTTGTTGTTGTTTTTTTTTAATGAATTCATTTTCCTCCTTTTTAAAGGATTTATTTATTTGAGAGAGAGGGAGAGAAAGAGAGAGCTAGCAGTGGGGAGGGGCAGAGGGAGAGAGAAGCAGACTCTCTGCTGAGCAGGAAGTCCAATGTAGGGCTCCATCCCAGGACCCAAATCATGAGCTGAGCTGAAGAAGGGTCATGACCTGAGCTGAAGAGGATGCTTTACTGACTGAGCCACCCAGGCACCCAAGAGTCTCTTATGGTTTGTTGCTGTATTATTTTATCTGTTTTTTTTATATATTTGAAAACTTCTATGATTTAAAAAAAAAAAGTCTAAAATTTTTTTTAAATGTCACCTTATCAGGGACTTTTCAACTGTGTAAATCTGCTCTGCTGCACTTGGCGTGCACTGCCTACATGTTGGTGACAGGTGTTTCCTCAAAGGCTCCAAATGCCACTGCTGCCTCCTCTCTCAAACAAGTATACTGAAATGCTCTAGAAAATGCTCCAAGGACTTCCTTGGCTAGGCAGTGCTGCCTTTATATCTCCATGCCTTTGCACATGCTGCTCCCTCCATGTGAATCACCCTTCCCTAACCCACCCGCGCCAAACTCAGCCTTGGCCCCTTTTCTGTCAAGCTTTCTCTGATGCTCCCAGGCTTTGTGCCCATACTGAACCTGGTACATGCCTCTGTGTCATACTGTTCACCTTGAATTCCAATATTTGTTTATTTGCCTGGTCCCCATCTTACACTAGACTCTTGGCTACTCAAGAGCAGAGATAATTTTTTATTCAACATTCCATCATCATGACTTCAAATACCACCTATGCATTCACAACTCCCAAATTAATATCATGAGCCAGACTCTCCAAAGCACCAGAACCATAGATATAGATCCCAATGCCCCTGAACTTCTCCCCTTGGATATTCTAAACCCCTAAAATTCAGTGGATCCCAAACTGAACATGTCTTTCTCCTAAACTTGCTCCTCCTGTTAGCCCTAGCAGGTGAACAAATCCACTCTCCATCCTGCTGCTGAACCCACACATCTGGGCTTCCCCCTGCACCTCGCCTCTCCTTCAGCCCCCCTGTTGATTCCACATCCCACATAGTTCTTGGGTGTGCCCACCTCCACCATGCTCACAAACCCTTCCTTACTTGAGAACCATCATCTCTCACCTGGTCAGTGCAAAATCTTCCTAACTGTCCTCTACTTGTGCTCCCTCCATCTACTCTCCACAGAAAGCCTGATCTTTCTTTCTTTTTTTTTTTCTTTAAAGATTTTATTTATTTATCCATGACAGACACACACACAGAGAGAGAGAGAGAGGCAGAGACACAGGCAGAGGGAGAAGCAGGCTCCCTGCAGAGAGCCTGATGTGGGGCTGGATCCTAGGACCTGGGATCACGACCTGAGCCTAAGGCAGACGCTCAACCACTGAGCAACCTAAGTGCCCAAGCCTGATCTTCTAAGATAATCTTTCCAAAATGTCAATATAATTCTATCACGCCCTAGGAAAATTCTTCTGTGCCTCCCTAAAGTCCAAATTCCTCAACATGTAACATGGCTTGCAAGGCCCTTGGTGACTGGTCTCAGCTTATCTCCCTGCAATTTCCCTCCCCACCCCTGTCTACCAGCCCCCAATACACACATGCAATAAGGCCCCGCCCCTCAGAACAACGGGTAGTTTCCCAAAGGATTACTCTTCCTACATTTCTAACCTGGCAGCAATTGCATGCAGCCATGTGACTAGTTCTGGCCAATGGGTTGAGAGCAGCAGAAGTAATGTGCTTACTCCCAGGCTAAAGCAGCTCACCTCCAGTGCACCTCCCTGCTCTCTCTTTGTCTTCCTGACCATATGTTGAGTTGATGAGGTCTCAAGCTGAAAGTATCCTAGATCACTAAGTCCCTAAGAGGCCAGTTGCTCTGAACGCGAATCCAACTTTGCTTGAATGAGAAACAGGCTTTCCTTGTGTTAGGCGACCTGGAGTTTGTGAGGTTTCCTTGTCCTGTGGTATCACCTACCGTATCCCCTCCAGTTCTTTTCATTTACTCTCCGCTCCACCTACAAGGATTTTCCATACTGGCTCTCTACCACTCACCTGCACACCTGGCCAACTTCTATTTTCCTATCAGCCTTAGCTTGATTGTCCTTTTCTCCTGGACCCCCAAGTCTCAGTATGGGACTCTTGCTAAGAACTTCCATCCCATCCCGTAACATGGCACTTTGCACTTCATGTTATAACTAGTCATTCATTTGCCTCACGTTCCCCTGCAGGTCAGCAAAGCTAGGACCCATGTCTATGTTGGCCATAGCTCTCTCCCCAGCACCCGACATGGGGCCTGCATGTAGGATATTGAGCCAATATTCACCCAGCAGGAAACTTTGTATTCATGGGACTTAGTCCATAGTTCAATAAATATTTGTTAAATGAACTAATGTGTGACTTTGCAACCCCTAAAATCAAACAAGCAAAAAAAAAAAAATTGAGATCTAAAAAGCAACCCGATACTCATAAACAGCCATGAGTTATGAAACTATACTCACAGAAAACTATTGATAGACAAATTAACACAGCTCCCCTCCTCAGGGCTGCCCTATATCAAAGGTCAATTGTATTACTTTAATGAGTCTTTAGTCCCTCTTTTAATAATAAACTATTGGGATAACTGAGCAACCGGGAGGGTGGCAAGCTCCCCTTTTCAGTGACTTATACTCAGCACAAATGTTGAGAATCTACAACCAGGTCCTTCCTCAGCCCCTCCCCGTCTTCCTTCATGTCTAACTCTTCCTCCCCGTTACCTACTGGGAATGCAGAAGGACATGTTCCAGGCTTTAAAACAGAAGCTATGTAAATAAGGGAAGCAGCTTAAGCTCTGGTGCCATGTAAGGCCACAGCTGTCCCACAAAGCCACAAGCACTGCTGTTGAGTCAGGTGGTTGGGAGGGGCACGAAGGGGGTGCTGAAGGGCCCCCTCTCTTTAGCTGTCAGATGCTTGCAGTGGCACTTGGGTCCTTCAGCTCCTCCATTTGTCATTCTCAGCAGAGCCAAGAGCTCAGGTCTCTGGGGACCGGGACAGGCTGCTGCAATTTTTCCCAAGGGTTTCAGTTCAATCTGGGTGAAACCTTGAGAAATCAGCAGGGAAAGAGCCATCAATCAGATGCGATGCAAGGCAACAAAGATTTATTGGGCATGCACATACATGAGTCCCCAGAAGGAATACTAAAGAAATCTATGTCCCAGATGGTGCCCTCAAGGGTCGGAGGCCCATGAAAAAAAACCAGAGTGAAGCACGTGAGAAAAAAACTAGAGGACAGTACAAGGCAGCATATAATCAAGTGCTACATTATGCGGTTCAGGCTTTAAAAGGATCAAAAAGGCAAGAGCCATGTGACCAGGGGAAAGCAAGGAGGACCTCACTGTAATATTTGATGTTGGATGCCTGCTTTGCACCGAGTAGCACATACATTAGTGTTTAGTCTTTACAAACCTTATGAGATCGGCTCAGAGAGGCTCAATAAAAAGCCCAGGGTGACAGAGCTGGTGAATGGCAGATGCAGGATTCTAACTCATGTCTAACCTCAGAGCTTGTCCAGACCCCCTCATATATATGGCCTCATAAAGGGTATTGTTATGACCAAGACTCTGAGCTAACACCTTTACACAGACTGTTTTTCATCACCACGCTATTCTGGAGAGAAGGTATTACAACTCCCAGTTGACCCTTGGCAAACCTGGAGCTCAGAGAAGTTAACATACCATGGAAAAGGGGTAAAATTGGGAGACCCCTAATTCCCACACCATTCAAGCTCATTCAGATTCAGATAACTGTGCATTTTCATTTTTCCCTTGCCACTGATATTTGCTTGAGCCGCAAAGATTTTAGGGACACAAATGTGCTATTTTAGGAGCTGGGCATATTTAGATACCATAGATTACCTGTTTTTCAATGACACATTGATAAGCAGTCTTTTTGCAGCCCAGCATTCCTCCCTAGGAAGTAAGCACAGTCTCACTGGGCACTGGGACTTACACTTGACCAAGGTCACACCCACCAGCTCCACGTTGTCTAATATTTCCATGAAGTAGCATGAGTGAACTTTTTCAAAGCAAGCTTTGTGTTATATGCTTTTGCAGTTTCTTCACATTTTCCAATCGCCATCAACTTTTGTTAATCATTTCAAAGACCCCTATATCCTGGGCACAGGGCTAACCCTTCTTTCCACACAAATCCCATTCTGTGGGTCAGGGATGTTAAAGTTACTTGCTCCAGATCATACAAGTAATCAGTGGCAGAGCCAGATTTCCTGTCTCCAAGACCAAAATCTGTTTTTACATCATTCTCAGTGAAAACTCCCATCTGAGTGACAGTAAGGCGCTTCTTAAATCAACTTATGAAAAACTTTTAAACCTGTAAATGTGTACTTTGTTCATACAAAAAGAGAGAAGCACATAGTTGCCTATCTCATTGACAACCTTTGTAACTTTTGACAAGTAACGTAATCTCTCTGGGCCTCAAGTTTCTTGTCTATAAAACATGAGGAAGACAGTTCCTGTGCCATAGGACCATTCTGAGGACTAAGTTAGACAGAGTATATAAAACACCTAACATCATGCCTGGCATATCATATCACAGACATTCAATAAATGATACTTGCTAGCAGTGACAATATTTATTTATTGTCCACTGTTTTCCAAATCTTATGCTGTGTATTATAAAATAGCATATATAATAAAACTCTAACATCATATGTGGTAAATACATGTATATATGTGTGTGTGTGTGTGTGTGTAATACATATATATGAATGATTGGAGTATACAGAAAAGTCTAGAGTGACATAAACCAAAATATTAACAGTGATTATAGGAGGCTTTCATTTCCTTCTGCATCTTTATATATTTCCCCAATTTTTCTATAAAAACCATGGACAGATTACTTTTGTAATCAAAATAAAATCTTGTGAAATCCATTTGCAATACATTTCATTTTGGAATGAGAGGAATGCTTTATTTCAAAGAAGCAATAAAAGTTTAAAACCTTTTAAAAAGGTGCACGAGCTTAATAGCCCCAGGAGGGAAGAAGTAGCTTTTTCTAGTAAAGCTGAGCAAACCCAGCTGACTTCACAGGCAGTTGCTGTGACACCTGGTTCTAGAACAAGGATCTTAGGACTGAAGAAAGAAGACTTTTCAGTGGCAATCACCCATCTGGCGGCTCAAATCTCATTTTTCATTGTTCTGAGGCCAAGCACTGCTAGGACTCCGAGCTCTCCTGTATCCCATCACGCTATCAGTGCAACATATGTATCCTTCCTGAATGGAGACCTCACACTGATGCAGGTGTAGCAGTAAGTGGCAGCCTGCATCTCTCCCCACCTGGGAAGGCAGATTTAGCTGCTAAGCAAGGACCCACCTGGGTTGGCTAAACAGCAGCGTCCAAGGACAGAAGGGGTGGCATCTGGGAAGGGGACCTAAAAGAAGAGGAAGTGGCAAAGCAGCACTTGGGGGAGGGACAGAGTGCTTCTGCTTACCAAGGAATTTCCCACCCAAGCCTCACCACGGGCTCAGAGGGTCATTGGGAACTCTGACTTGCAGATGAAGGGGTCTCGGGAAGTTAAGAGTCTTGCTCAAATCCCATGGTTCGTGTGAGGAAAGCAGCTACCATGTGTGGACTTATTTCAGATGGCACCAAAACAAAATATGCATGAGTGGTGAGGACCATGGCAAATCGGAGAGCTGAGCTGAACCAGGGCCAGCTTTTCAGCTCCGAGGGCTGTGCCATGCCTGAATGCAGGCCCACCATGGCCGGGTCTACTGACTGTCTTGTGAAACGGCTGCACTTCTGAATGTTGGATTCACCTTAATGGTAAAATCAAATGAAGGCAGGTGGGTCAACCAGAACACCCCCCCAGGCTGAGTGTGGCCAACCAGCCTGAGCCCTAGGCCTCAGGGGTCACCTGGGTCAGGGTTGGGCCACCCAGCCTATCCAGAAGTGCCTCTTGCAAATGCTGCCTGGTAGTGTCATGAATTTCAGGCCTCCCTAGAAAAGAGGGGACACTTCCCATTGGGCTGGGGAGGTAACCCCAGAGAAATAAGAAAAGATATACAGGTCTTCAGATTACAGGTCAGAGAAGAACACTGGCTAAGTCCAAATTGGACAGGACAGCCAAGGGCCAGAATGGTATCTAGTTTTCTCTAACCACAGACCCTTTATTTTTGTGGGCTGAGTCAGTCAGCAGACATCACTTCAGTGATGACTGTACATTTACTGATACCATGCTAGACCCTGGGGATAAAGCCAGCGACAGAACAGAAAAAATACTGTTCCATAGAGTTTACAGTTGAGAGAGAGACAGTGGAAAATAACTCAGTGCATACTCCCTCAGTGGGGAGAGGCCAGTGAGGAAAAGTTAAGCGGGACAACAGAAACAGGACACATTGACCAAAGCCCATGGTGGTCACAAAGACTTCTCTGATAAGGTGAGATTTGGACAGAACCCGGACTTCATTGACTAGCCATGTGGATTTCTGGGGAAGAGCAGTTCAGGAATAGTAGGCAGGAGGACACATGATGCAGGAAGAGCCATGAGTCAATATGCCCGCAGCGGAAAGGAGAGGGGGAGATGAGGCCAGAAGAGGGGAGCAGAGGGGAGCAGGGGGAGGAGTGGGCTCCATTTTGTAGGACCATGTTGGCCCTTGTCAGGACAGGTTTGAGAGATGAGACAGTAATGATATCTGCCCTCAGCCCTCAAGGGGCTTGCAGCTTGGCCCTGGGACCACTGTATCCCATTCGTGTCCACATATATGTATTTGCTATCCTGAATTCTCCTCACCGGCCTCACATTGGTCTCAGAATCATCTGGCTGCAGGTAGGATACTTCAGAGAGCCCACTCAACCCTGGGCCACTCTCTGGATCTGGACAGAGAAGCAGAGAGAAGGGATAGCCTGTATGGCCACCAGCCGTAGGACCTGTCATGCAAGACACCATGATTAAATGCCCACCTTCACTTCATAGGCCAACACAGAGGACAAGAATCAATGTCTTTCCATTAGGAGCCAGAAGTATTTTTGCCTTTATTGTATTCATGAAACGGGTATGGATTGAGTGATGCCTGAGCATTGAGTCCTGATTAGTACGTGAGTATCCACACATTAACAAGACTACCCTCCCCACCCCAGAGCCCACAGTCCTGAGGGGATACCAACAAGCAAATACTCCCTGTAGGCACAGCAGGTGAATTCTACGATGGGGGCAGGATGGGAGACTCTGGGTTGTAGTGTGCTGGCAAATATTTAGCAACTGGCTCTCCAGAAAACTATGTGTGTGTTTATGAGTTTTACTGCCATGAAAGACGTATAGCACATAATTTACAAATAAATAATAACAAATATACAGTACTCTATATTGTAAATTCCATACAACCAATTGATTTTCACAGAATACTTTTGTTGACTTTTGCTAACACGTGAATCTGGAGCCAATCTATTAGTTGGATTTGATGAGCAGGTGTGATTGCAACAGAATATTTGCTGACATTCTTGTTTATGTTAATAAGAAAGACAAAAGTGAGATAAAAACGTATAGTGGAACTTCACCTATCTGTCAGTGACGTGAACATTCTTGCAGAACTGGATAGTGGTTTTTAAATGCCAAATGAGTAGTTTCTTGATTTTTTTGTGTGTATGCTAGTCACAATGCCATGGCTACAAACACTTTTGAGTTTAAATCTGTGTTTTCTCCATCACTTCCTTAAGTTTAGACAATCAACACAACAGTAAATTAATCCCCAGTTAATAGTCTTTGCTGGCTTTCATGGTGTAGATATACATACAAAGGCTGATTTCAAGCTATCAGTGGACTATGGTCTGAGTATTCATATGTTGAAATCCTAACCTCCAAAGTGATGGTATTAGGACGTGGGACCTTTGGGAGGTGGTTAGGTCATGAAAGTGGAGCCCTCAAGAATAGGATTAGTGCCCTCACAAGAGACTCCAGAGGGATCCCTCACCCCCTCTACCATGTGAGGACATACAAGAAAGAAAGCACTGGCTATAAACCAGGAAGAGGGCCCTCACCAGAAGACAACCAGCTTGGTACCTTGATCTTGGATTTCCAGCCTCTGCAACTGTGAGAAATACATTTCTGTTGTCTATAAACTACCCCGTCTATGGTATTTTGTTATAGAAGCCAGAACAGACTAAGACAGTGTAATCCACTGAAGGAAGATTTGGGAAGAGGTGCACAGCAGCCTACAAAACATATATAGTATTTTCCAGCCTATGGATACAAGAGATGGAATTTCAAGGGCATGGGTAATAGCAAGATGTACTAAAAGTGATTAGGAAATGGAGACTTTTTAGTATTTATTACCATACTTGAATTTCGAGTAATGGCCGAGTTTAACAACCAGCCCACAAAATTCCTGCAAATTGAACAATGGGTTCTTTCGAGGCACCCTGGTGGGCTGAGACCATTGGTCTAGTGGGACCCCAGGACCAGGCAAAGGAAATCGATACAAGGAGGCAGGTATGTGTTATCTCAGCAGCTGAACGGGAACAGTATTATTGGGGAAGAGTAATTTAGTCTTCAGGAAAAGGTCTTGAATCAAGATACCTCTAAGTCCAGGGGGTGCAACCCTGAGGCTTTCAAGGATGGAGGGAGGGGCTGGGAGCTGTGGGCATCCAGGTGGAGGATGGGGGGGGCAAGGAAGAGGGAGTGGAGTTGAGTGCTGGGCACTGCCCAAGGGCTCCTACCCTGAATGGTCCCCTCCCTCAGACCTCAGGAAAAGCCACACCACAAAGAGGCAAGACACTTGAAGAGTTTAGTTTCTTATGAGAAATGGATTGAGGACGTGGAGATGTGTGTCAGGGTTAATGTACACCTAGGCCCTGACGTGAGAGAGCATAGGGGTATCCCAAGAACTGAAAATAGGTTCATCCCCCAGAGACGTGAGGCAGGAAGTGGGGAGAAGACTGAGCCCCCAGAGGTCGGGTTGGCAGTGATGGATCCTGCCTGGAGCAGCCCAGGACTGCAGAAACTTCATTTCTACCCACAGTTCTGGGCTCCTTTGCCTCGCTCTTGTGGCCACTCCAGGTATGGGCACCCCACAAGCAACCTAGACCTTGCAGATCCCCACATCAGAGTCCGGTTACTGCCTTGCTGAACAGGACTTGATCCCCTGTCCCTGAGAACCCACATGGCCTTCCCCCAATGCTAGAGGCTGTGGTGGGACAGGACCCAGGCAAACTCCACTGGAGAGCCCATGAACACCTGCCCCTTGGCTAACAATGACCTCTGATGGGCCCCAGGGGCCCCAGAGCGGGGACAAGGATTTTTCCCCAGCTGCAGAATGTCCTCTTCTGGGTCTCTTGAAATTCACCCCTGTGGTGACACAGCCAGCTCCGGGCAGTGACTAACCCAGGCTTGAGGTGAGTCTTTCCATGATGGGGCAATGAAGCTTTGGAAAAAGCCCCCTGCTGCAGGGGGTTTCCTTCTCCTACATGAGATGGCTCATCCTGAAGTCACAGAATTCTTACCTTCCTCTTCCCCATTTTCTGACACCCTATTCCTGTGGGAAAAGGAGGAGGCGGTTCCTGAAACCTCCAGAATCTGGCTCTTCCTCCGTCCCTATTCTGCCCCCCAGCATCTGCACACCTCCTGCCTCCCAGGGGCTGGAGGTTGTGGGGCTTGTCTCTACTACATGTTCTCATCTCCCAGGAGCCCACGGTCCAGTAGGTGGGGGACAGACAGACTGACAGTTGCAATGTAATATGACATGCGTCCTAACAGAGATCAGCTCAGGGCTGTGGGGGGGGGTGGGGCGGGGAGGGTTGGTGGCTGGAGGCTGGGACAGTTCAGGAAAGGCTGCCCAGAGCTGATGGCAGGGGAGTCTAGAATTAGACACTGAGTTGATGAGAAGCAGGGACAGGACAGATGGAACAGGCAGATGGAACAGCATGTGCAAAGACATGAGAAAAGAAAGCTCATTTATGGGACGCCTGGGTGGCTCAGCGGTTGAGTGTCTGCCTTCAGCCCAGGGCGTGATCCTGGAGACCCAGGATCGAGTCCCACATCAGGCTCCCTGCATGAAGCCTGCTTCTCCCTCTGCCTGTGTCTCTGCTTCTCTCTCTCTCTCTCTCTCTCTCTGTGTGTGTGTGTGTGTGTGTGTGTCTCATGAATAAATAAATAAAATCTTTTTTAAAAAAATAATAAAATAAATCAAAATAAAATAAAAAGCACATTCAGCTCTTATGAGTGGATACTCGTGTGGTGGACCATGTTCTTGTTGACATTTCCACATCCCAATGAATTCAGATAGGGCTGAGGGACTTCCGTGGCTGCTGAAATTTGAGTAGAAGTGACACCAATTCACTTCCACAGAAGTGCATGGTTCAGGAGCCAGTGTCCTCTTTCTCTACCTCTACGATCGATCGGATTGATCGAATGGAAACACATGCCAACGTAGAGCTTCTGTGAGCCTGGATGCCTGAGTGACTATAATGAATGGAGCCCCCTGCTGGTCTGAATGGCCACGTAGTGTAGGCAAGAAAGGAACCCCATGGCTCTTTGTTACTGCGGCACAACTTCGCCTGTTCTTCACCGATACCATTGGCCTGGCTCCGGAAGGCTCATATTCGGGGGTGTCAGGAGATGAGCCTAGATGTGGATGCGTCTAGACCCCCTATGATTCTTTCTCCAGATCTCAGACAGCAGCACAGTCTCTACATAAGTGGATTAGAATCTGAGCTTTGTCATTTACTAGTTTTGAGAGTTTGGGAAGCTTAGCTAAATCCTTTGAGCCTAAGTTTATCCATCTATAAATTGAGAAGACTGAAAATAATATCACCTACTTCACAGGGCTGCGTGGTTTCCTGAGTAAATCTGTGCTGGATCTCCCCCCCTCTCCACTGATGACCCTTGCAACAGCCTGTTCCCGGTCACGGGGGTGCCTACTTCAACTGCAAATTCCTCACCCCCACGCTAGACCTACCAAGTCTGAATCTCTGCAGGTGAGGCCCAGAAGTCTGTGCCTTGCATGTTAGAGTTGAGGGACCACTGCCCTTAAAGTTTTGATAGACAATCAAAACCTCTGCCCTGAGGAGGGATCATTGCTTGGAGGCTGGCTGGGTCTGAAGCCAAGAATCTCCAGCCTGCTGCCGATCGGTGGCTACAGTGCCTCGGACAAAAGCCAGAGGCGTAAAAGCTCTGTATTACTTGGAGATCAGGTAACCTTACTTGGAGCCAGATCGGTTTGTACGACTCCAGCATTCATCAGCCCTCTGTAGCCCGCCTAGATCTCTGCTGAGCTTTTTATGAGGTGTTCTTCTCCAAGGGAGAACCTCCAGCAATGCACCTCTCCCCACCCCGCCCACCCTACACTGGTCTAGGGAGGCCCACCTCCTGGGCATGTGGTATCTGTCCCTTTTCCTTCGGGACAAGGGAATCATGGGAGATTAAGACCAGGAAGTGGGCTGCAAAACTAGACCCTGGTAAAGTAGGCTTCTGAGCATATAGAGCTGCCCAAAGGCTACAGAGGAGAGAGATACTTTTAAGCTACCTGTAGTAGTGCCCAGACCAGGCCCAGCTGCCCTCTTTGCCAGCAGCTTCCTTGCAACACGTACCAATGTCACATGGCTCTCTTCCTAAGCATTGCTCCAAATCATACATATGCTCAAGAACACACCGTGGCTCCCTATGGCTTCCTGCCCATGACTCCTGCCTCTGGCTTCAGACCCTTCCAAGTCATATTGTACCATCCATCTCCAGTCCTTTCTCCCACAACGTTCCCAACCTACTAAGCTCTTTCTTCACTCCCTTGCCACCAGAAGCCAAGGAGTTTAGATCAACCACATGTAGCAGATGCCACTGGTGTGCCGCACCCCCCAACCTCCTTCCCTCGGCCGGTGCATCCATTCCCTGACACGAGGTACAAAAGGCTGGCCTTCTTGCCTCAGGGAAGCTCAAACCTGCAGTGCCATCCATGCTTCAGAGCTCTCCCTGGGGCCAGACTGAGGTTATACTTCAATTGGACCTCATCTTTGTGTGACCTCTTCCCTTCTCCCACCCTGTCTTTCTCACTTCCTCACAGACTTTTTCTCCAGACAGAGCCCCCTCATAAATCACTTGCACAAGAATTGATGTCTTAGGCTTTGCTTCCAGGAAGCCTGAGCTAATGCTTCCAGAAAACCTGAGCTACGACTCCTGTGCCATTTGAGAAGATACCTGAAGGCAATGATAGCTTCTAACTCTCCTTCCAGGCCGCCTATGCCAGAGGTCACAGAACACAAAGGCTCATGGGCCAAATTAAGATGCTTGAATCACACCATTCGTTTCATCAACTTAGAGCATGCACTGAAAAGAAGCAAGGCAAAGAGATGGGACAGGTGAACACACTTAGGATGAGGGCAAGCACCCGCCCTACCTCAGTCCTGGGTCACACACGTCCACAGATGTTGTTCTCTCTCTGCCACAGCAGCCTTCTCTCCTGCTGGTGTGGCTACGGAGGTCAGTGTTGAGGGCAAGCCCCGGGAACAGCTGCAGGTGGCACCTGAAATAAACACACAAAAGAGCTCCTATTGGGACGACTCAGGGCCAAGTACACCTGTTCACACTACAGCACCCCAAGTAAGCTGCTGAGCAGCTGTGGGTTTTAGCTAGGTTTCTTGGAGCATCACCACTGAGCGGCCAACAGAGGAGTCACATTGCTTCAATCTGGAGAAGACGTGATCCGCGCCTTATAAATATTTAAGGTTTACTTGGTCTTCTCATCCCTTGTCTATAAGTAACATTCTGATTTGATCTATATCCAGCCCATATATGTTCTATTTATTTTAACTCTGTCTAAAAAAAAAAAAATCTCATAAGCTACTTGCTTCTATATTTAATTTCCCTCATTTTCTATAGCAAAATTGAATATTCATAAATAACATGGCAAACAAGACAGTTCCTTTCTCCAGGGTTAACATCTCCTACCCACTGGTCTCCAGAGCTTTATGTCGCCCCAAATATAAAACTGCATCCTTCAATAACAGAGCTAGAACTCGACTCGGGTTCGACTCAGGTTTTGAGCACTGATCTGTTTGGTTCTAAATCCATTGTGCCGGGTAACATGTTGTTTAGCAACATGGCTTATCTCCCCTACAGATGGTAGGGACCTGTCTTCTCTCTCTGTCTCACACACACACACACGGACACACATGCACACACACAGTGCTTGCCCATGGTGAGCCCTTGAAAGATGTTGTGGGGTTCAGTTGTATCCATTAGCACTTTCGAGAGAGCACAACCAGTTTGCTTTCCTGTGTCACCATCACTTGGCTTTAAAAATCCAGAGGACAGAAAGAAGCTTCCCCCTCCAGCAAAGCTATGAATGGGGTATGTGCTAAATCCTGGTTTTCATTTGCCAGATTCAGCCTGTGAATACCAGTGTCCTGATAGCTCTCCAGATTCAAGAAAGCAAACTCCTGCCCCCGTGTGACTATAAAACCAGGAGCCTCTGTCCCTTTCCAACCGGTCCACCCATCACAGCACTAAAAACTGAGCTTTTATAGGTGAAAAGCGCTTGCCAAATTCCCAGAATAGCCGTGGCAGGAAATTGAATAACAAGGTAAAAGTGTAACCCTGTACTACACCCTTAATATTGGAAGGGAGAGGGTGGTACAATCCATTAAGAAATAAAAATCTTACTGTTGGCCAGTCTAGCTCATACACAGAGCTCTAGTTGAGTTTCAAGCCACCAATTCCAATCCACACAGAACTGGAGATGAGGATTGGGAAGGACTCCCTGCTCCAGGCACAACCCCTCAGCTCATTCCCCAAAAGGTATGGGGTTTTTGTTCTTGCCATTCTGCATCGCACCATGTGGTTACCCTTTCCTAGTTGGTAGGAAAGCCTTTCCCCTTTATACACTTTCTCTTATTTTCTCTATAACTTAGGATGCTTTTAGATGAGGATAGGGGTGAGGATAACAGCTAACATTTATTGAGTCAGACATTGGGTTCCTGAGAAGAAACTCAAAGAGTAGCATGCACGATGTGCTGCTTGGATCCATGTCCACAGAAAGGGAAGAAAAAGAAGCAGAACTGGGGAGAGGGAGAAGCTGAGCTGAGAAGGAAGCCCAACAAAGGCTTCCATCCACCCCAGGGAGAGGTCCAGGACCTGTGTGACCTTCCAGAATTGTCCCAAGTTGAGGCAAGGGGTCTAGCCATTTATACTTCCTCATAGATCAGTCATTGGATGTAGACTGCTCCCGGAAAGAGGCCTTGGCCTTAGGGTAACAAGGTCATCTTCCCCTGGGACAATACTTCTAAAAGACTCCCAGTGGTTGGGGGAAATAAGTCTTCTATTCCCAAAGTGTGGACTGGGTGACACATCAGAGCCCCCACAGCAAGCACATACTACATGTCCAGTCTTGTCCTACACCCTTCACATTCTCTCACTTAATCCCCACTTAAATTAAGTGAGAGTATAGTCAACCATCCTATGAGGTAGGCACTAGAATTATCTCCTTTTTGTATGTGGAAACTGATGCACAGAGAGATTTAATAATTTGTCTGATGTCACACAGCCACAGAGACGTGGAGCCACAATTTAAACCTAGGCAGACTGACTCTGATGATCATCTGCCCACCCACCCCCCATGCTAATAAAAGAAAAACCAACAAAAACTGGACAGGGATTTTTCCCAAACAACACGTAGAACAGTGTTGAGCACATCATAAGCACTCAAAATGTTGTGAATGCATGAATCGGTTCACAAGGGGAAAAATCCAATGCTATGCATTTCAAGAGCAACTGGAAGCCTGGCTCTACTTCTCTGCTTGCTGCCTTCTTCCATGTGTTGGCTTTGTCCTCAAGGTGGCTTTCATGAAGGTCATAAGATGGTCTCGGGGCTACCTGTGTCTGTACTTACACCAGGAGGGGAGAGAACTTCACTTCTTTACCCATCAGAAGACTCAAGTGTCACACTTCCCAGTCTGAACTGATCACGGAGGCAAAAGGATTGAGATTATGCTGATCACTAGGACAGCAAGGAACCCCCTTGATATCCCGCCCAAACCTAGGAGGCAGATATGAGTGCTAGTAGGAATTACAGAGAAGAGGAATGGATATTGAGTAGGCAATCAATGAACAACCACTGACGCTTCAACCCCTGGGCCCCAAGCCCTCGAATGCTTTGCTCCCCTCGCTAGGGCCTAGCTTTTCCTTCTCCTCATTCCCTGCCTAAATGTCCCTCGTCTACCTCCATTCTGCCACTGAAGGCTTAGAACATGGGTTACCCTCAGATCCTGTGGGAGGAGGGAAACAAGAAGAAAGCAGTCCACTGAGAGTGGGGTCTAGGCTTGGGATGTTTAATATAATTCTTTACATAGCTAGATTAACCACATTGCAGAGCCTCAGATAATCCTGTGGCCACACTATGTAAAACGTGCCATACTCTCTTCTCCCCTTCCCCTGCTTTATTTTCTTCATAGCCCTTATCTCTGTCTAGACTTCTCTTGTGTTTATATTTATTCAGTTGTTTGATGTCTTTTTTCTCCACAAGAATAGATGCTCCACAAAAGCAACTACTTTATCTCATTCATCTCTGAGTGTTTGTCACCTAAAACAGTACCTGACACAAAACAGGTGCTCAGTAGACATTTGTTGGATGGATGGATGGATCGATGGATCGAAGGATGGATGGATGGATAATCACTGCCTTTGTGTTGTTATATAACAGGCTCCGTCTCCTCCTCCACTTTGAATGGCATTACCAAAGACCTTTTTCTGTTATCCTCAACTTCCAAGTGACAGGCCCCAGAAAGGCAAGTGAAGAAAGACAAGAGAAGAAATGCCATCCTATCTCAAATAAATCACAGTCCATCCTCATGAACCAGAGAACATCTGATCCATAGATACTTGTCATTTCTAGGTAGAGTTTAAGAGGAAACAAATCAATGAAACCATTTTGTCTGTACAGATTTCACAAGTGTGATTTTTGACAACAATCCTTCTCAATTCTTAATAATCATTAAATTGATAGCAACCACACATGCACTGCGAGGCCAGCAATGACTGTCTCACCTCGGCTAACGTCTAACTGGAGAGTGCTGATTGTCTCAGTCAACCTGTGTTCACATGGTCCACAGGCTCTTCGCCACAGAATGAGGATAATTCTGTTCTCTTCTGCATGGTGATTTGGGAGCACCAGTTAAGATAAAAAAAAAAAAAAAAAAAAAAAAGACCACACAGTTTGAAGCCAATCTCCCTGGGTTCCAATCCCAGCTCCACTTTTTACTATTGGGTGGTTTAGAGTAAGGTAATTGATGCTTCTGTGTCTCCACTTCCTTATTCATCAAATGAGGATACTATTAGTAACTACTGCTCAGGACTGTTGCAAAGATGAACGAGTGATTACCTGTGAAGCACTGAGAGGAGTGCCTGGCTCATAGCAAGCACCAAGTAAGTGTTGGCTGCTGGAACGTCTGGTCTTCAGTGTTGAAGAAATCAGGCATC
This sequence comes from Vulpes vulpes, assembly GCF_048418805.1. Lineage (NCBI taxonomy): Eukaryota > Metazoa > Chordata > Mammalia > Carnivora > Canidae > Vulpes > Vulpes vulpes. Next base: position 108,865,081 of record NC_132785.1, on the reverse strand, counting down.
AGGCAAGTCTCCTTCACTTACACAACTCACTCATATACATGTGATACATGCATAACACACGTAACACATACAACATACAACACAGAATAACACATAGAAGACACCACAACACATACACATGTACACACATAACACAGCCAAGCATTTTTCTATACTCTGTACTTGGTGGTTTCATGCAACTTTAGAGCCAGATCGCTGTGAAGACACACTCATGGTACTCATTGCTCTTCCCCATTGTAAGTCAATGTGACATCATGCAATGTTACGATAAAGCAATTTACCAATTGCTCATTCAAATTGCTCCCAGAGAAAAATATTCATTACCAGTTTGTTTCAGAAGCTTCTCAGAGGGGTACCTGGGTGGCTCAGTGGTTGAGCATCTGCCTTTGGCTCAGGTTATGATCCCGGGGTCCTGGGATTGAGTCCCACATCAGGCTCCCTGCAGGGAGCCTGCTTCTCCCTCTGCCTGTGTCTCTGCCCCTCTCTCTCTCTCTCTCTGCGTGTCTTTCATGAATAAATAAATAAAATCTTTAAAAGAAAGAAAGAAAAGGAAAAGAAAAGGAAAAAAAAGAAAAGAAAAGAAAAAAGAAAAAAGAAAAGAAAAGAAAAGAAAAGAAAAGAAAAGAAAAGAAAAGAAAAGAAAAGAAAAGAAAAGAAGAAGCTTCTCAGCAATAGTGTCTTCTCCAGTGTAGTGTGGTGTTCTGGTGGAGAGCTCTGGAGTCAGACATGAGTTCAAATCCTGACATTACTACTTACCAACTGTGTGACTAGGGGCAAGCTGCTAAACTACTCTAGCTGTTAGCTAGCTAGTTTCCTCATTTTATAGATGAGGAAACAAAGAACCAGAAAGAACAAACGCTAAACAGGACTCTCATGTTTTTATCCTCAAAGATGTACCTTGCATGGTTGTTATAAGAAATGAAAAGATAAGGTATGAACCACATTTAGATGAGTGCTGAGCACATCCTAATATATGCTAACATAACATGTGGTGGGTAAATGGTGGTGGCGATGAATTTGAGTATTTCTTTCAGGATGAAAAAAAGTCACTCTGACTAAACTGTTAACTGTTAATGAAACCGATGGTGACTTGAGTTCCACCAGCACATTTGGGTTCCAGATCCATAAACTTTGACCCAGCATCGTTTTGTAACTGTACCATTTCCCTTCATGAAATTTGAGAGGTGATGTTTTGACATTGTTTCATTTCGTTTCATTTCCTCCTTATGGGTGGGCTTAACTTGTTTCTCAATTTAGGCCCAGCAAAAGGGAGAAGTATTTTAAATCGCTGTGATAGCCCAAGTCGGTCCTACCTTCTGGTCCCTAAGAAGGAGCCTCAAGTTCTCTTCTCCCTCTCCCATGGTGTTTGGGCTTTTTCCAGCCCCTGTGATTGCCAAATATCATGCTTTCCTTCGTTTCCTCCAAAGCTTCCCTTTCCCCCCTTCAGCTTCCCCCCCCCCCCCCCCCCGGGCATTTGGGTACCTTAACAAGGAGCTTTGAAATAATATCTTAGCCATATTTCACGTCCTTGTGGTGCCTTTCTGCTCACTCGGTGTTTTCAAGTCCATTCCTCATTACTGGCTGAAGGGAGACGAAAGTCCTCTCTGTGATGGCACAGCCAAGGCACAGGAGGTAAACCAGCAAGCCCCAGGCATCGGCCTTCAAACAAATGCCCCTGTCTCCTGATACAATGAGAAGGCAATCTCTACTTGACATTTTTTTTAAGATTTTATTTATTTATTTTTAAAGGTTTTATTTATTTATTCATGAGAGACACAGAGAGAGAGAGAGAGGCAGAGACACAGGCAGAGGGAGAAGCAGGCTCCATGCAGAGAGCCCGACGTGGGACTCGATCCCAGGCCTCCAGGATCAGGCCCTGGGCTGAAGGCGGCGCTAAACCGCTGAGCCACCCGGGCTGCCCAAGATTTATTTATTCATGAGAGACACAGAGAGAGAGGCAGAGACATAGAAGAGGGAGAAGCAGGCTCCCTGGAGGGAGCCTGATGCGGGACTCAATCCCAGGACCCGGGAGATCACAACCCGAGCCAAAGGCAGACACACTCAACCACTGAGCCACCCAGGTGCCCCTCTAATTGACATTTTAAATTGTGATAAAATCTAGTAACACAGAATTGACCATTTTGATCATTGTCAAGTGTACAGTTCAGTGGCATTAAGCACATTCACAGTGCTGGGCCGCCCTCACCACCGTCCATCTCCACAACCCCTTTCACCTTCCCAAACTGAAACTCTGACCCATGAAACACTAACCCCCACCTTCCCTTCCCTGACCTCTGCGAACCACCTTTCTACATCTTGTCTCTGCAAAGGTCCTGCTCTAGGTCCCTCCCTTAAGAGGACTCACACAGTGCTTGTCCTTTGGCGTGGCAGACGCTTTAGCAGCAAGATTTCTAGGAGGACATACCAGGATTCTTTCCTCCACTGCATTTGTTTTGCTAATATTGCACATTAGCCAGAAAGAATGCCTTTTTTTTTTTTTTGTAGTCAAGTGTCAGACTATTAATTATCCAGATGTTCATGGGCCAGAACACTCAGCGTAGACAAGCCTCTCTTTCTGCCACCTAATGACACAAGTGTGACACAGCAGCCGCCACATCTGCAATGTCTCGGAGGGCAGGAAGGTGTCTACTCTTTACCCTAAAGTAACCTACCCTCATGGACGCAAACACCTCACAGGCCCTGCCCTGCAAAGCAGATGTTTGCTAACATTTGTTTTACGCTGAATGCTGTTCGTTCCTCTTGCCCTCCGAGTAATTACTTGACTTGTGGACATCAGCAAAAAAGAAAAGGGGGGGGGAGAACAGGAGAGGTAGTTATGACAGGGGACACAGGAGAGGGGAGGGGAGGATCGGAGGGGAGGGAAGGGAAGGGGAGAGGAGGGGAGAAAAAAAAGGAAAAGCAAAAGAGCTCCTAGAGAGGGATACAAGACATTCTCACCTCTGAGATTCCCAAAGACACACACCCCCATCCAGTGGCCTGTGTGTGTGTGTTGTTGTTGTTGTGCTGTTTTGTGTTTTTGTTTTGTTTTAGAGAACTCTGTGATCTACTTCAATTCATGTTTTGCCAAGAAAGCTAAAACAGCTGCAAATCCTTTCTGCCCGGAAAGCCTTCCAGCCTTTCCAAAGGCCTCTTTGCTAGTTCAGTAGCCACTTCCCTCCCTCCCAAGCTGGCCAGCCTCTCCCAGCCCACTGCCCCCTGGCACCCCAGGTCACCCACCCAGGTCCCGCGAGAAGGCACTACTCTCTGGAAGTGGCCCTGCCTTCTCTGGATTACCATTACTTAGAGAAGTGCAGGCCACCTTGGGCACCCCAGCCCCCCCTCCCTAGGCTTCACCCTCAGAAAACTGGCTCTGCTGCCCGCTGGTAAACGGGCTGGCTGTCACCAAGACAACGGCCTGGCCTAGAGCCTGGATGACGCCAGGCCTGACTCCCCTCCCAGCCTCACCCAAATCTGTTTGTTCAAGTTCCAGCTGCTTTTGTTGGGCTTCGTTTTGCTTGTCAGTTTGAGGCATCTCTGCTGCTGATTGGTTGCAGGGGGCTGGGCTTAGACTCCCTGGGTTACTAACCAGGAAGTCAGCTCCCTGCCCAGGCAGGAATTTCCTGGCACCCTGGGGTATTTCCCCATCACAGTAGGGAGAGCTAGAAGAGCCTTTCAGGCAAAGCAAAGCCTATAGGAAGCCGAGGTATCAGATAATCCAATAATGCTCTGATCCTTAGGACAACTTCAATCAAGGACACTCCTACTAACTCATCTTGGCTTTCTGATGCCACACTCATGACCAAAGGCCAGCTCATTGTTTCATGAAACTGAAGAAGCAGCACACCATCTTGACAGAACAATCCAATTATGCATTAACATCAAAAATAAATAAAACCAGGGGCACCTGAGCGGCTCAGTGGCCGAGCATCTGCCTTCGATTCAGGGTGTGATCCCAGGTCCTGGGATCGAGTCCCACATCAGGGTCCCTGCAGGGAGCCTGCTTCTCCCTCTGCCTGTCTCTGCCTCTCTCTGTGCCTCTCATGAATAAATAAATAAAATCTTTTTAAATAAATAAATAAATAAATAAATAAATAAATAAATAAATAAATAAATAAAACCAAGAAGAAGAAACAGTTATGTGGATTTCTGAGGAACAGTGGAAGGTGAATGTAGCAATAGACATCCAAGTGAATTTTCCCCTCAACATTTGGGGTGGTTTTGCTTCTACTATTTGGATAACTCTAGAAGCAGGAATCTGGAACGTTGTTTGGGACCAATCTGAAACCACACTGACTAACCTTTTGCCATTTCATCAGGTCATTCTCTCCCAAATAACTCATTTTAGTAACTTGCTTGGACTCCAGGGTTCCTGAGTTTATCCCCAGATTCTCTGATTTGTGGTATAAAAGGGGCTTCTCGTGTGTCACCTTTTGAAGCTGTGTCAGGTCAGCCTCAGCTCCTTGTCTATGAAACAGGGGTGAATTATGCCAGCTAACCAGGTTGTAGAATACTTAGCTTAGTCTTGGCACTTACTGAGCAATTATCATCATCGACTTCCACCGATGCCTGTTTTCTGAGGATCCTGACACTCTTTATAAAAATTACATCATTGATTCAACAAATATTTATTTAACAAATATTTACTAAGTCTCAACTGGCCAGGCGCTTTGCTAGCTACTAGTGATAAAGTGATAGAAACACACACAGTTCCAGTGCCTCGGTAGCTTCTGCACTAGTGAGGGAGACAGACACAAAAATAATCACACAAAATGTAAAATTACATCTGTTTTGTAGACCCTCCAAACCAGCCCACCTCCCAGCCAAATACCACAGAGGACATCAGTCTGCGCCATACTGAACAGAACTTCCTAGCTAATGCCTGTCTTAATTCCTAACTCACAAAATCTAGAGATATAATAAACTGGTTGCTGTTTTAGGTACTGTTCTCCAAAAAAATAATTTCACGTTATTAAGTGCCTAAAGCATTAAGAGAACGTGAAATAGAGGGACTAAACAGCATCTTAGCCACTTTTCCTAGTTAGAAGACAAGAGTTAAGGGACGCCTGGGTGGCTCAGTGGTTTAGTGCCTGCCTTCGGCCCGGGGCATGATCCTGGAGACCTGGGATCAAGTCCCAAGTCCAGCTCCCTGCATGGAGCCTGCTTCTCCCTCTGCCTGTGTCTTTGCCTCTGTGTGTGTGTGTGTGTGTGTGTGTATCTCATGAATGAATAAATATAAAATATCTTTAAAAAAAAAAAAGAAGAAGAGTTAATATAAGAATGTAGAATGATTTGATCACCTAAATCCCAGAGTTTAGAGCAAAACCCAGAGATGCAAATTCTCCATCTGAAATCCTGAAGATCCAGGCGGCTCCTAATACCAAACCTTGTTTCGCTGAACAGCGCCCTCTTCTGGCTTCTTCTCCCTTTTTCCAGCCAGCTACTTCCCTACTTGCTGCTTTTAAAGAGATGTGTAAAAAAAAAAAAAAAAGAGAGAGAGAGAGAGAGAGATGTGTAGAATCGAGGTCCACCAGTCCTTCATGAACCAAGGGCTGAGTGCCCAGGCCCTGGAGATACCACCTGAATCAGACATGGGCTTCCCCATCCTTATGGAGCTGATGCTCATTTGAACTTCCTGACATCTCTGAGAGTGTGGGGCAAAGTTCAGAACTCCCACTTGACAGATAAGATCTTTTTTTTTTAAGATTTTATTTATTTATTCATGAGAGACACACAGAGAGAGAGAGAGAGAGAGAGAGAGAGAGAGAGAGAGAGAAGCAGGCTCCACGCTGGGAGCCCAACATGGGACTCGATCCCAGGTCCAGGATCACACCCCAGGCTGGAGGTGGCGCTAAACCTCTGGGCCACCGGGGCTGCCCTTGAAGGATAAGATCTTAACTGAGTCAGGGTCGGCAGATAGAACTTTACTACGTTATCAAAATATTTATTTTATTTATTTATTTGACAGAGAGAGCACAAGCAGGGGGAGCAGCAGGCAGAGGGGGAGGGAGAAGCAGGCTCCCCATGGAGCAAGGAGCTCGATGCAGGACTCAGTTCCAGGACTCATGATCTCAGGATCATGGCCTGAACTGAAGGTGGATGCTTAGCTGACTGAGCCACCAGGGCACCCCCATTATTGATAATTTGGGACTCGTTTTTAGGGCTCAAGGAAACAAAAAAACCTCCCACTGAACATGAGATTAGGCCCAAATTCCTCACTCTCTGTAACCACACCCTGCCTCCTCATCCTCTACTTCTTAACCTTGAGTTCCCTCCTGCTTGGGAAATCTCCTCATGGTCCCCTGAACCAAGGGCCCCCACCTGTCTATCTCTGTGGCCTCAAGTGCCTTGTCTTGCCACTTCAGCACTGCAGTGATTGCTCCAAAGCCAGTCTCAATTCTCCCTCTTTCCGAAGAGCCTCTGGCCCTCCCTGAACATCTTACCCTCCAGCATCCCTGCTACTGTAATATACATGTGGTAAGATATCCAGGCAGGAACTTCGATGTACATCCTGTTTCATCAAGGGCATGGTCTTTGGATGGATCAGACCAACCTGGAGTTCAAATCCCAGATCTGCCACCTACTAGGCTGTGATGTCAAGAAAGTGACATCACTTTCTCAACTCTGACTTCCCCCCGGAGGCATAACATGGGTAGTAACTCCTATCCTACCTCACAAGGCTTTTCTGAAACTTAAAGAGTATGTTTCAAGCACTTGGTATATAGTAAACACTTCATATTTTGTATAAGTCCTTTAACATGTCCTATCTGGTCACCCGCTTTATTTCTTTTTTAAAGATTTTATTTATTTATTCATGAGAGATACAGAGAGAGAGGCAGAGACATAGGCAGAGGGAGAAGCAGGCTCCCTGCAGGAAGCCCGATGTGGGACTCAATTCCAGGACCCCGGAATCATGACCTGAGCTGAAGGCAGATGCTCAACCACTGAGCCATCCAGGCATTCCTTGTCACCTGCTTCAAAAGCAACCTGGCCCTCGAGGCATCTCCTACAGCCTTGGGCTTGGTAGAGAGATATAACCTGGGCACTGCGGGGAGAAAAGGGCTGATACAAAAGGCCTGATGTTGAAGGCCCATGATATTTTCACAAATCCAAGGAAATGTTTTAATTTCTTTTGAAAATCAGAAGAAAAAGATTAATACACTGAAAAATTATAATATATATGTTAACATACTTATCTTTATACCAATACAATCATAAAATACAATTCTCAATTAATTTTTATAGAGGAAGGAGCCCACAGAAACTAAAAGCACCTAGGGCCCATGAAGTCTTTATGCAGCCCATATGAAGAAAGGCCTCTGCTAAAAAAAAAAAAAAAAAAAAAAAGCCTCTGCTAATTAAAAAAGGGGGGGGGGGGAGGGAGGGAAGCAAACAGTAGTGAGAAAAGAAAGTCACTAGCTAAGTGTTAGGGTCCCTCCTAGCACTAACATCCTTCAGTTCAGGGAATTCCTTTTGCCTCAGTATGGCAGGATCCTTTACAGAGAGCAATTTTTTTTTTTTTTTAAAGATTGAGTTATTTTAGAGAGAGAGAGAGCGTGCAGGCATGAGCAGGGGGAGGAGAAGAGGGAGAGGGAGAGACAATCTCCACCAGACTCTGGGCTGGGTGCCGAGTCCAACTGGATCCCATGACCCTGAGATCAGGACCTGAGCTGAAACCAAGAGTCAGTCGCACCACCCAGGCACCCCCAGGGTGCATTAACAGTACATTTCCTAATGCTTTCAGAATCTGTGTGCCATCTGCTTTTAGCAGAAGATCTTGTCCCCCAAGAACTTGGTGTGACTTAGAAATTCCTGTAGGCGCCCTTGATCTACTTGGTCAAGGACTGCCATGCCCGGCAGTGGCCAACAGAGGGCAGAGAGACTCAACATTCAGCCTGAGCATCACAGAGGCCCCCGGAATAGAAAGCCTCGCTGTTCAACAACTGGGGCCTGATCTGGTTGCTTGTTAGAGATGCAGAATCTTAGACCCGAGCCTAAGGAGGATCCTAGACCCCCATGATCACAATTCACATAAGAAGATCCCCAGGTAATTGATATACAACATAACTTAAAGAAGCACTGATTTTAAAGGACATCTGGGTGGCTCAGGGGTTGAGCATCTGCTTTGGGCTCAGGGTAATCCTGGGGTCCTGGAATCAAGCCCCACAATGGGTTCCCCATGGGGAGCCTGCTTCTCCCCCTACCTATATCTCTGCTTCTCTCTCATGAATGAATGAATAAATAAATAAATAAATAAAATATTTTTTTAAAAAACACTGATTTTTTTTTTAAGATTTTATTTAGTCATGAGAGAGAGGCAGAGACATAGGCAGAAAGAGAAGCAGGCTCCACGCAGGGAGCTGGATGTGGGATTCAATCCCAGGACTTCAGGATCATGCCCTGGGCTGAAGGCAGACGCTCAATCACTGAGCCACCCAAGGATCCCCAAGAAGCACTCATTTTAAGTCTCTAGTCTGAGAAAGAGAAGACCACTTCCTCCAAGGAAAGGAGGATGGGAGAGGAACTGGCTAAAAGCATCCCTTTCAGTCCCCATATCTCCTGTTCTTTCAGCCAATCAGCCAGCATAAATCAAGAGGGGGCTGAAGCCACAGGAGGGGTATAAAAGCATTTTACAGGTCACAAAGCATTGGGTTGCTTCTTCCATTTTGATAAATACTTATTGAGGCCCTACTATGTCCTGGGCATCAGGGATACGATAGTGAGCAAAAAACAGACCCTCGTGGAGCTTTCAGCCTGGTGGGGATGCTACGGGAGAATCATCACACACATAACTGCAAACCTTGATGTTGCTATCATTGTTGTGGGTACCGAGGGCCAGGGGACAGTCACCAGAGGGAGGGGAGCTGGTTTATACCAAACGGTCAGGGAAGGCCTCTCTGAGGAAGTGAGCTTTTAAGCTTGCACTCTGATGCTGCCTAAAAGTTAGCCAGGCAGAGAGGAGGAGCTCCTGGCAGAGGGGAAGAAAATGTACAAAGGTCACACGACAGAGGGGAGCATCGCACTCAAGGAACTGAAAGAAGACTGGCAAGGAGTGAAGCAATGTGGGGCTCCAAGAGAGGCAGAAAGCAGCCTGGGAGGCGACTGGAGTGGAGGGTAGAGGCTCTGCATCCCCCCCTCCTTCTCCTTCCCCCCCAGAGTGACTGGTGCACAGCCCTGCTACCAACATCCATGTGGACATCTCAGCCCTGCCCACAGAGTCCCATTCTCCCCGACAGACAGCCCACTCTCTCCTCTTCTAACCTTTCCTCACCCTCCTCTCCACCAGCCACTCCTCTGCTACTCATCTACCTCTACCTTCCCCTCTCCAACATGTTCACCATTTACCATTTAAACCTGCCTGAGATCCCCCCCTCCAACCATTCCAGGCAACCAGACCTCGATTTCAGGACAACTTCTTCCCCAGAAGAAACAACAATCCATACATCAAAAACCACAAGTTTACTGAGGGCTCCACGTACGGAGGGATCCTCAAGTGCTGTGCCACCCACCACTTCACACATTTTTTCCAGCCGGCCCTTACAACTGTCTTAACTACATAGCTACTATCATTTCAGTTTTATAGTTGAGGAAATTGAAGTGTCAAAAAGGTAAATAATTTTTACAGTTACACAGCTGTAAATTGGTTGAGCCAATACTACCTTCCCATTTGTCACTGGGCACTCTACTATGTGACCCTGTCTGTACTGACCAAGCAGCTGCAATTCAAAAGCCTTAAGAAGGAGGGCACCCTTGGCCTGCCCCAAAAGTACGCACAAAAAAATTAGCCGTGAAGATATTTGCAGCCTTGTCTACAATAGCAAAAAAGTACGGAACCACCTGAAGGTTATATTTCAACAATGCAGAATTGGTTAAATTGCGGGACATTTATAACTAGACTCCTATGTAACTAGCTATTAAATTTGATCACGTAGAAAAGTATGTTCATGGGACACCTGGGTGGCTCAGCGGTTGGGGGTCTGCCTTCGGCCCAGGGCGTGATCCTGGGGTCCCAGGATGGAGTCCCGTATTGGGCTCCCTGCATGGAGTCTGCTTCTCCCTCTGCCTGTGTCTCCGCCTCTCTGTGTGTCTCTCATGAATTATCTTTAAAAAAAAAAAAAAGAAAAAGAAAAATATGTTCATGATCTACAGTATAGAAAAAGCAGATTACAAAACATTATTACAGCATGACCCTATTTCCATAAAAACCACAGCATAGAAACTATAGAGTATAAAACTAAAGTGTACAGGAAAGGTAGAATGAAAAGTAATAACAGTCATTATCTCTGTGATGAGACTACAAGTGATTTTTTATTTTTTATTTTGATTGTCTGATTTTTCAAAGCTTTCACCGTGAGCATTTTTTCTTTTGGAGAGAGAGGAAAAGGAAAAAGAAAAAATCAGAAGGTATTTGAACCTTCTCATTTATTATCTTTAAAAAAAAAACAAACCACTCTGCTGGGAACATTTAAAAAAAAAATCTTTTCTTCTTACAAAAGCAATGGGCGCTTGCCAAAAATAAAAAAATCAGAAAGTACAAACAGGCAAAAAGAACAAAAACACATTCCCTCTTCCCCGCAGACAACCAATACTAGCACCTTTGTGACTCTGCATAGGTCCTGTTTTTTTACAGACAATTCAATTCAATTTCTTTGAATTCTGCTCGAGACGCTAGTCACTGGGGCCCACCCTGTTGCCATCACGAGCCATATGAGTTGGAAGGGGGCTTACAGATTCCTGTGTGATCCCCAAACAGCCCGTAAGGCAGATTGTCCAGGTCCCAGATTGTGTCTGAGATCCGGAATAGCGACTCCCTTAGTATAGACCCTGCCACCAGGGAGCACACAGCTCCTTGTGGGTCACAGGGCAAGAGCCATCAAGTGTGAGGACCACGAGAGTGATTCCCAGCGTGTTTGGGATTGCAACACCCTATCATTGTTGGATTTTGCAACCCTCCTTCCCCCTCTTCGAAAAGAACTCAAAGGACTACAAGCAACATTTGCATCTCCCACTTAGTACTTTTCCACACATGCAGCTGAAGGGAAGTAAGGTTAATTTGGCTTTAAGACTATCATCACCCCCCCACCCCACCCCTTGGAGAAGAGCCTGCATCTGTCCCAGGTGTCCTCAGACAGGTTTGGGAATGGCAGCTTCCAGGAGCTGTGCCAACAGGTTCTGCTGTGAAGGAGGCCATACCAGTCCTGGAAGTCCGGGTCACAGGGCAGGATGTCCCTGGGCCATTCACACACACACACACTCCACAACAACAGGTTTCCAAGGCCCACCCTGCCCACACCCTCTTACTAAAGTCACATCTTCTGAGAAGGAGGTAGAAAGGCCTAGAGCTGGCATCTAGCCCCACTGCGTCCACACCCTCAGTGCACCCTTGGGCAGAAAATGTTCCTAGAGCTTGTGTGCAAGTAAAACCATTCTTGCTTTCTTCAGAGCCTGTGATATCCAGTCACGGCCCAGACCCAGGGCCTCCCCTCCACCCTGAGCTCCCCGGTTGAGATGATCTCATCGCCGTTCTATATGCTCACTCATTCTTGAAACTTCAAAGATTTTGGAGACCCTGTTCTCCTTTATATATGGCTCTTCTCATCAATAATAACCATCGCTTCTGTTTCTTAAGCTCCTTATATGCTGGGCATTTTATCAGCGTGCAATTGGACAGCATTTTATTCTAGATACAACTATCCTCATTTCACAGATGAGAAAACCGGGGCTCCAAGAAGTAAAGTGATTTGCCCAAAGTCACGCAACTGCTGACAGGGACAAGAGTCAACTCAGGCCTGCCTGACCCTAAAGTGCATGCATTGTCCTGGAAGGCTGGGGCAGAAAGGAATCGAGAGATCCTATCATGTTCCCCATCCCATTTACAAGGCACCTGAGCTGGAAAATTCATTTACAAACTGTTACATAGCACTTAGCACTTATGTGCCAGGCACTTTGCAAATATCAACTCAATTTATCCGCATCATATTGCTAAGAAGCTAGGTACTTATTTTTACAGATGAGAAGGTGACACACAGAGAGGGGAGTAAACTTGTCTGAGGCTACACAGCAGGTGGTGCAATCTGGATATAAACCTGGATCTAGAGCTTCTGCAGCCTGTCTGAACCCAGGAGCAAGGACCTCCCTCCTAATCCTTCATCCCTTGACCTTTCCAGTGTCACCCTCCTCTGTGTCTGAGAGTCCACTCCAAACTTCCTCATCCCTCTCTGGGTGGCGGTGGTGTTCTCTTGTGAAATTGTTTGGTGGAACCACTTATTGTGCAAGGCTATATTTGATTAGGTCACTACCTAGATTCCCCCAAAGAACTAAGTTCTGGAAGGTTTGTCGAAGCGAAGGCTTAGAGTTTGCTTTTGCATAGATTAATCGGTTAATATATCAGTTAATCAGCAAGAGCTTGTTGAGAGCACTTTCTGTCCCCAGCCCTGTGCTGGGCACTATGGAGTCTGTGAACATGAAGCCACAGAAAACGTGGCTCCCACCCACAGGGAAACGCTAATGATAGATAAGCGTGTCTTCTGTGTGCTGAGTCTGTGTACAGCTGTATTTAGAAGATATACAGAACGGGAGAGTCAGAAAAGCTGTTATGAAAGAGGTAGAACTTGACATAGGGGCTGAGAAGGGGACAGGGTTTGGATAGTAAGAAGGAAAAATACAGTCCGGGCAAGAGAAACAACAGAAGTCTCTTCTGCATCCCAATTGACCAGATCCTCAGAAATACACTAGAAAGCGAAATGGCTGGGATTGGGGCACCTGGGTGGCTCAGTGGTTGAATGTCTGCCTTTGGCTCAGTTATGATCCCAGCTGTCCTGGGATGGAGTCCCCCATCAGGCTTGCTGCAGGAAGGCTGCTTCTCCCTCTGCCTGTGTCTCTGCCTCTGTGTGTGTGTGTCTCTCATGAATAAATAAATAAAATATTTTTAAAAAGCAAGGGCTGGGATTATTTTTCTTCTGCCAAATTTTGCTCTTTGTATCAGAGTGAACAGAGTACTTCCTCTACTGCACCACTACGGTGCTGCTTCTGAACTGGAGAAGGGCACTGTGCCTCCCGTGTCCACCGGGGGGAGAGCCGCTGCTTCTACTGCTGTGGCCCAGACTCCTCCAATCAGCCGGTTGGGGTGACTGAGGCCAGCCGTGGGCACCAGCCTTCTCAGTCTGAGCTGCCTTCTTGCTCAGTCTAGACATTAGGGAAGAAATAGAATGTAGGATGTAAGAGAAGTTGGTTGAGACATGAGGGGAAGAGAGACAGAGAGGTTCGAGAGGCATTCCCCCTCCAGAATCTAACCTCTAAGCCTCATGAAAAGACCTTCCAATGAGCAGAAAAGGGTTCCCATGGGTTCAGGCTACGCATCTTCTGCTGTTTGTTTTGGCTGAGAAAAGCTTAATTAACGCAAGGCTTGGGTAACTATGCTAGTCTAAGATGGTTTCAGGACAGCCACCTCGGGCTCCCTAGACAAGAAGCCATTCCAGCTACCTTCAGAGGAATGCTTATGGCTTTGGAAGCACACACCTCCTGGCCAGCGCCACAGGCCCTGCTGTGGGGCTGTGGGCTGTGTGGAGCAGCAGGTGTGCCCCTGGCCTCCTTTAGGAGGCCTGCAGTCAGCATTTCTTTTTATTTTTTTTAAGATTTTACTTATTCATGAGAGAGACAGAGAGAAAGAGGCAGAGACACAGGCAGAGAGAGAAGCAGGCTCCATGCAGGGACTTGATCCTGGGTCTCCAGGATCAGGCCCTTGGCCGAAGGCAGGCACCAAACGGCCGAGCCACCCAGGGATCCCCTGCAGTCAGTATTTAGCTTTACTGCACACCCCCCCCTCATCTGAGCCAGGCAGCAGGGTCCCCAAGACACAAGAGCACAGGAGGTTAGAGGTGAGGCAGAAAGAACTCTAGTCTGAAGCCAGAAATCCTCTTTATGTCCCTAAGTGCACTAGCTGTGCAAGTTTGGATGGATGAACCAACGCCTCTGAACCTCTGTTTTCCCATTTGTGAGATTAAAAAAAGGGGGGGGGGGGCAGGATTAGGGGGAAATGCCTGATGTGCGTTCCAGCTCTGATATTCTGGAAAACACACAGTTCTCTGGCCGAGGAAACTGAGGAATTGGAGGAGGGGGGTGAGGGGGGCGCAGGCGAGCCGCTCAAGGGTCAGCCCCAGACGCCAGTTCCGAGGCCCGAGGCCCCAGCCGCGGCCTCTGCAGCACCGCCTGCCCCACCCCCGGCCCCACGGCCCACGGCCGGCGGCACACACCCACGGCTCCTTCCCTCCCTCCCTCCCTCCCTCCCTCCCTCCCTCGGAGATTTCTGGAATCTCGTTGGATTCCTCCCAGGAATGCTTATTGCCCTTTACATCTGCAAATCGCTTTACATCAGCAACCCTGCTGCGCGATTATTAATCATCGCAATATTCTTCCTTCCGCCTGTAAGAGGAATTGCGGGGATCCGGATTTATGAAGGTGAAATCCGGAGGGAATGGGCCCGGGATTCATTCAATAATCAGTTGACGGAGTTCATTAAGCGCCTCGGAGGAGCAAGGCTCCAAGAGCCGCACCAATGCGCCTACTGTGCACGCGGCTCGGGACCGCCGGGGCCCCGAGAGCTCCTCTGACCTCCCCGTTGGGTCACGGGGACGGGGGTGGGAGGGCACGGACGACCCCACACGCACCCTCGCCGGCCTCCCCGACTCTGCGGCCAGCCTTACGCTCCCTCCACCCACGCCCGCAGCTCCTTTTACCAGGCCGGGCGAGGGACGCGACCTTCCCAAGGTCACTCCTCCCCCAAGGGACAACACTGATCCCAGATCCTCCGGCCCCAAAGCGCTCCGCTGCGCCACGGGCGGGAAGATGTCAGCTTCGAGCCCGTAAAACATAAAACAGAGTTAGGCGAGAGAGGGCTGTTTCCAGGACTTCCGGCGCCGAGCGAGGACATCGTGATGCGAGCTCACCCGCCCGGGACGGACGACACAGCCCTCAGTCTTCGTGCGCGGCCTCCCGAGTCCCGGAGCGCCTGGGGACCTCAGGGCGCGTCCCTTCGGCCACGCCCTCTCTGGGGTCCCTAACGCCCTCGTCCCCCGCCCCCCACACCTGGGGTCTGCGGGCAGGAGAGGCGGGGGCGGGGGAGCGGGGGGCGCGTGACACGGGGCCGCAGCCGGCACCCCGCGGGGGCGTGGTCGGGAACTGGGGGCGCGGCGAGGCGGGCGGCCGGCTCCCAGCCTCCTCCCCGGGCGACTCGCCGGCTGCGCCAAATATGGGCAGAACGGAAGCGGCGGCTGACGTCACGGCGCCGGGTGGGGGCCGCGCTGCGGGGCCTGTGACGGGAGGCGCTGACGGCGCCCGACGTGTCGCCATGGAAACCAAACAGTAAATAGAAGACTCGCGAGCTCCTGGCAGCGCCTGACCCTGCCGGCGACCTGGCCTGGAGCGGACGGCCGGAAGCTGGGAAGGGCCAGGAGAGACCTGGGTCTGGCCGAGAGGGCAGAGGAGGGGGGGCGGCTGCGGGAAGCCGGCTCTCCCTCTGCCCGGAGCCAGCAGGGGCCGGTCTGGAATAGGAAGGAGCCCTCCTGGATGGAAGCAAAGAAGCCTTCCTGTCCTTTCTGGAAGGGCTTCCATCGGCCTGCAGGGTTGCTGGGGAGCTTGGTTTCGCTTTGTCTGGTCTCACCGGCGGCTAAGAATTCAGGGATTGGAGCCGCATGACCCCGGCTCACATTCCAGCTCGGCCACCCTAGTTGGATGATCCTGAGCAGATCACGATCCTTCTGTGCGTCGGATTATTTTTGTAAGATTCATAGCAGGACTTACCTGCTAGGGTTGTTTTCACGAGTTAATACAAATAGGAGCGTGTGTCCGTGTGTGTTTGGAAGAGTCTAGCACATGGTGAGCCAAATCAGTGCTAGCTATTTTTATTCCTGAGCAGCAAAACAGTAGCTCATCGAGTATTAGGCAACTGCTAAATCATAGTGTTGTAATGTTTTGTCTTCTCGATTCGTTTTTCAGTTTTACAGTAAGTCACTGTAAAGGAATTTTCCATCTTAAAGTTAATATTAAAGTTTAGGAAAGTGTTTCCTGTGTCAACTGTGATGTGCATTTCCCAAATAAAAACATCACTCGTCTCAGTTTGCATCGCTTTACAGTATTAAGTTTCAAACACAAAAACTCCACACGGTCATATATAATAACAGAACCGAAGGAACTCCTGTTCGGTTTCTCAGTCTTTCCAATTATTGTTGCCCCCATTTTTTTCAGACCTCTTTAAACACAGTACTGGGATGCCTGGGCTGCTCAGTGGTTCAGCATCTGCCTTTGACTCAGGTGGTGATCCCAGGTCCTGGGATCAAGTCCCGCCTCAGGCTCCCCTCAGGGAGCCTGCTTCTCCCTCTATGTCTCTGGCTCTCTCTGTGTCTCTCATGAATAAATAAATAAAACCTTTAAAAAATAAAAATAAAAAATAAATAAACACAGTACCGTGTAGTACCATAACGCTGGAGACGGGCCTGGCACCCAAAACAATCCCAAATGACTCTGAACCATCACAGACTTACTCTTAAAGTGAAGGCATATACCTAAGTCCATGTGTTGGGGACCAACTCTTAGTATAACTGGGAGTTTACTTACATGTAGAATACAAGGTGTTAAAGGATAAGTAATTTTTAAAATGAAGCTTACCTATGCATTATGAAAACTCAACAGCCCTCCCAGCAACTGTTAAAACAAAAGACTTTTTTCAGGAAGGAGTATTTCATCATAACTAAAATTGGCAGTTTGTGGCATTAATAAAGCAAACCAACTTTATTTGGATTTTTTATTACTTTTAAATTCTCAGCAGATAATGTGACCCTTTGTGGAAGACAGACCCTTGGGTGACCCCAGTAATCCCTATCTCCTGGTGTCCATGCCTTTGTGGAATTCCCTTCCCTTGAGTATAGGTGGAACCTAAGACTTACATCTCAGCAATAGAATATGGCAAAGGTGATGGGATGTTACTCCTATGATATGTAATATGCAATATTTATATATCTACCTATATCTATTTCTATGTAATGGAGATCTGTCTATCTTACCAGCACACACTAGTAGGTTCTCCTCACAAGCTTCACGAAGTGAGTGGCCATATTGAGGAAGCAGCCTCCATGACCTGACAGTGGCCTCTGGCCAACAGCCAGCAGAAAGTCAGGCCTTAGGTATACAATCATGAGGAAATAAAGTCTGTGACAACCAGAATGAGCTCAGAAGCAGACTCTTCCCCATTCAAGCATCCGGCTGAAAACTCAGCTCAGCACACGGAGCTAAACCACTGAGTCCACAGAAACTGAGAGAAGACACGCGTGTTGTTTCAAGCTGCTAAGTATGTGATAATCTGCCGTAAGAAGTAGAATGCTGGGATCCCTGGGTGGCTCAGCGGTTTAGTGCCTGCCTTCGGCCCAGAGTGTGATCCTGGAGTCCTGGGATCAAGTCCCACATCGGGCTCCCTGCATGGAGCCTGTTTCTCCTCTGCCTGTGTCTCTGCCTCTCTCTCTCTCTCTCTCTCTCTCTCTCTCTCTCTCTCTCTTTCTCACATTCTCATACACACACATGAATAAATAAAATCTTAAAAAAAAAAAAGGAAGTAGAACCCTAATCCACCTGCTTTGCCTGCGCCTAGTACAGTCGGCTCCCACCTGGCCACTCCTGGTGTAGCAATGTAGCACTACATATACTTCTCAGGCCTTCCACCCTGAGTGATGGGCCAGGAATAGGCCCCTGCAGGGCATCTTCACAGGAGTCATTGATGTCAGAGTTTTAAACCTGGAAGGGGAGCTCTTTGAGATTTTTGAGACCCACTCCTGTTGTGGTAGTCTCAGAGGGGTTCTGAGTCTCACCGTCGATCACATAAGTACATTTTTAGGAGCAGATTTTAACATTCTAGCAAAACAGTGAAGCACTTCAGAACTTACAGTCACAAAGAGCTGATTTCAAATCTCAGATCTGCTGCTTACAACTGTGTGACCTTGGTCGATGTAATCTTTCCTAGATCACTTTCCTCATCTGTAAAAAGAAGATCCTAATACTATCTGCCCCACAGGGTTATGGTAAGGTCTAAATGGGAGTCTCCATTCAATAAAGTAAAATCATTACTGTGTGCCCAGTATGTGCCAGTCACCAGAGGTAAAATAAGTGAAGCAAGACGGTCCCTGATTTAGCATGGCCTGAGAAATGCGTAGCATGGCTTGGCACAAAGCAAGCATGCATAAAGTGTTAGCCATTATTAATATTATACCCTAGGGCCCCAGGTTCTGTCCCCACCACATGCCTCCAGACAAACACTATAACCTCACATATAGAACCTCTAGTGTATAATTCCAACTGCCCACACCCCCCACTCTAGATGTTCCACAGGCATGGGAAACTCCACATGTCCAACATAGACCTTATCTTCTTATTCCCCCTTCTTCCTATATTCACAGTATTACAGCCTCCTTGCGTGTCAAGCCCAGTGAACCTGAGAGTGACTTGGTTCCTCTCCCTCGCTCACCTCCTACATCCACTCAATCACCAAGCCCCAACAGTCCTACCCCTCAATTACCTCTTGTTCCTTCCTCTCTATTCCCACCACCACTGCCTCGCTTCAGCCTACACACAACTGAAGCAAGTAAATACTCGGCTTTTCATGATCTGGCCACAGTTACCTCTTCTTGACCTATCTCCAGCCCTCTCCACTTTGATGCTGCAATATTAATGTCAATGAAATCAAATGCACTTATATGATGCTCTGTAATTTACATCCGCCTTCCTCTCTTCCTCCCTCTTCCACTGACATTGTATAGTTCAGCAAAAGCAAATGTGCTGTTTTATGGATCTCTGCCTTTACAGTGCTATCCCTCTGCCTCCTAGAATCCCTAAACCTGCCACTAGCTGGTCTAGCAAACTCCATCCATCTTCAATGCCCAGCTCAGAGGTCACTTGCTCAGAAATTCCCCCATATAGGGTTTATCACTCACTCTTCCGTGCAACCATTGCGCCTAATGTTTTCATTGTTACAGGGTATTATGATGTATGCATTTACATGTCTTTCTCCCTTCCTAGACCATGAACTCTTTGAGTATGGGACTGTGTCTTGCTCACATCTGAAACCAGCACCTGATAAAAAATAGACACTTGGCAACCTTTTATTGAATTAAATGCCCATGCTTGCTCCAGAAGATAAATGTTTTCTTCCCTGACCCCCATCTCTCATAATTACAGAGATAATAAATAATAGCTAACACATCTACACTGTGACAAGCACCGAGTACATAACTTTTTTAATGCTTGCAACAACCCCAAGAGATAGGTACAATTATCCCCTCTTTTACTGATGAAAAAACTAAGGTGCAGAAAGGCAAAGTAACTTACCCAAGGTCAAGGAGCCAGGATTCAAAGCTGTGTCTATGCTCTGAACCACTCTGCTATGTTGGATCCAAATCTAGATTAATTTATCATCATCTTGATAATTATAGCTGTGATGAGAGTCTCATAATTGATCAAAAAGCCTGAAAATCGATCACCATTTCTGTAGATCTAACCACAAATTGTTCCCCAAAGTGAACTTGGCAGCAGGCAGAGCCTCTACCATCCACCCTTATGAGGGAGGTGCTGCCGTTTGCTCCTCACCCTTTAACAAGTCCTCCTTCCTAGGGGCCTGTTCCTAATGTAACCATCAATCAAACCCCTCTGGGTTCTTATCCTAATCAGCTGATTGAACCAAACCTAAGCGCCTTGTCAGTGTGAGCTGAAAGTAAAAAGGGCTTATTAATTAAGAAGAGCTGATGGCCATCAGGCCTGGCAGCCTCTCTGGGACAATGGCCAAGAGCCCTTTCTGCCCTTGGGCAAAGGAAAGGCAACTCAGTTTTAGTCCTTGAGTGAATGTGTAAAAGCCACTGAAATGAATTGCTTTGAACTAAACCAGTTTATGAATTGCTTTCTCCTGCGTGCAAAGTGGAAATCTATCCAGCCAGCTCCCTTCAGGGACTTTGAACTCATTCGTCAGGATTCAGTACACTTCACTCCCAACTGCTTTTCTTCAGGTCTGGGCATATGCTTGGTAACCAATGATTATGATAATGACATTGATATCAGCAATGACAGTAATAACAGCTAACCCTTATTCTTCTATTCTAATGCAGATTAAATTGTAGGCTTTGTAATTTAGCTTACCAACTGCTAGGCACTGAAGAACTCAAATGGATTTGTGTGATGGTCTAAAACTTCATAGGAACATGAGTGAAAAACACAGGTTTGTTTGTTTCTTTGAAGATGATTATACCTATATTTACCTATACATCCATTCTTCATTTGATGTTGAAACACATTTCTCAATTTGTAATTAGTCTGGAAGTGTCACTGACCTGCAGCACGCTTGTATTTTTGGTACCTCTTAAAATTTCTTCCCACGCTAGCTACTTCCTCACTTTAATATTATACAACCCTTGTATGCAAGGATTTTTTAAAAAATCCTTAATACAGGATTTAAAAAAAAAAAAACCCAAAGGACATGCTCTTCTACTCAGAGAGAAGTCTGTGAAATACACACCTCCTCTTTTAAATTCGACTTATCTCCTTTTAGATATTTTTGTGATTTTCAGCCGCCTTCACTTATGAATCCATCTTCATCCACTTAACAAGCATCTGAGATCCTAATAGATACTGGAGATATGAAAGTGATCAAGACAGGGCAACCTGGGTGGCTCAGTGGTTTAGCACCACCTTCAGCCCAGGTGTGGTCCAGGAGACCCGGGATCCAGTCCCATGTCAGGTTCCCTGCATGGAGCCTGCTTCTCCCTCTGCCTGTGTCCCTGCCTCTCTCTCTCTCTCTCTCTGTTTCTCATAAATAAATAAATAAAATATTTTTTTAAAAAGATAGCAATTGATTTACTTTCATTGACACATGGAAAGTTGTTGATACGAAATGACTGTCATTAGAACAAATTGCTAAATGTTACCCTTTAATTTTAACATTTGCACATGATGCAGGGATGCGCAAAGACAATACAGAATCTATAATTCACTATTATATAAAGATAAGTATTTTTTTTCTCCTTCCCTTTGTCCATCTAAAATTAATATGGGGCAGCCCCGGTGGCGCAGCGGTTTGGCGCCGCCTGCAGCCCAGGGCATGATCCTGGAGACCCTGGATCGAGTCCCACATCAGGCTCTCTGTATGATGCCTGCTTCTCCCTCTGCCTGTGTCTCTGCCTCTCTCTCTGTCTCTATGAATAAATAAATAAAATCTTAAAAAAATAAAATAAAATAAAATAAAATTAATATGGAGCTAGAAGCACAATGGCAGCGTATTCACTTTGGAATTGAATGGGCGAAATTGAATGGAATCAGAGGAGGCAAGTAGATGAATTCCAGTAGACAACGACAGAAGTGGGGCCTGTGTTTGAAACCAGACATAAAAGATGTGAAATCCCCATTGCTTAATATCATAAAAAGGTCTGGAATAGGAGAATTATTTTTTAATTAAGTAGGCTCCACACCCCATGTAGGGCTCAAACTCACAGCTCTGACATTTGAGAGTCACATGCTCTACCAACTAAACCAGCCAGGCGCCCTTGGAATAGGAGAATTTAGAGAATATGTGTGGAATTTATTTCTGCTCATGGAAATAGAGCAAAATGTATTCTTTTGGTTACCAGGTAAATATTTATTGACCTGTATTATATGCCAGACACTGAGACAGGTCTGGAGATCCACTGATGAGCTAAAGTAGAAATGTTCCCTGTAAGGAAATGACCCCTCCCATCTATATTCCCATCCCTATTATATGTGTATCTTTTGGGGTAGTTGTTTTGTTAAGACCAACAGGGGGTCATACCTTGTGGGTAGAGATCAGTCTTTCCCAAAGTCATATCTTGTGGGTAAAGATCAATCTTTCCTAAAAGGAAGTCAGCATTCCTAGTGTACACCATCCATAGGAGTTGTTAAATCCTGACTTAGAAAAGGGAGATGTGGAAAGAGCCCTTTGGTTTCTTCTCTTGATCCCATGAGAATAGTCCACAGGGAGCTTGGTGTGATGTCAACTCTATGGAGCACACTCTGGCCTCTGAGAAGCCTGTTAAAAGGATTCCCTGTGTGCAAGTACCTCTCCCTGGACCTGCACTGTGGTCTTGTTGATGGAGCAGCCTGGTCTCCACTGGGTTATGGTGACTAGAGGAAGGGTCTGGGCATAGGCTAAGGCTGTCAAAGGGAAAGCAATGTCCTTTCTCTATAGTCAGCACAGGATTGACAGGGGCCATTAGCCAGGTCCTGGGAGCAGTTCAGTGTCCAGGGCTGAAGTCCAGCCATACTTCTCCACTTCCATGGGTTGTTATCCCTGTACCCTGTAAGGGGAGCCAGCTGGCTTCCTTACAGGGTATCTCACCTTGTTATTTCAGATCTGGGTGTTAGTTTCACTAATTTTCTAATTAGTCTCGGCCATATTTAAGGCTACAGAGGGGTGCCTGAGGTTGTTCAGTTGGTTGTGCATCTGACTCTTGATTTTGGCTCAGGCCATGATCTCGGGGTCATGAAATCAGGCCCCACACCCCCACACCCCACTCTGCTCCGGCTCATGGAGCCTGCTTTAGATTTTCTCTCTCCCAGCCCCTACCCGCACTCACTCTCTAAAAATAATAATAATAATAATAAAATAAAGGCTACAGAAAACTTACCCTCTGAACAGCAAACAGGGAGTCTATAGCCACTTCCATTACTGTAAGACGGGCAAGAGTAATATGCAAGTGGTATGACATATATCTATCAGTGCTCTTAAGAGCCTAAAGTAAGTTGGTTTCAAATGTCAATTATGTGTGGCCTAGGTAGATCAGAGGTGAAAATATCAACCTCAACGGAGCTGTCATTTTTAATAAAAACTTTCAACTTGACTGAGTGTGACACCCCATAACCACCCAGGGATTTTCATTATCACCAAAGCATTGGGAGGCTAGCACTGAAGCACCTCTTCTTCCACTAGGCAGGTGTGAAGCATGGTCTCTGGCTTTCAAGCATGGGGCCAGCATGGTATCTGAGAACAGCGGGGAGAAAGGCTCCTCTCTTCATGATTTGTGCATGTGCGTGTAAGGGACCCATTACTAGAGGTGCCCCAGACAAAGGTCATGTTCTTCTTTAAGATGATAAAGGTTCTAAGTTACAGCTCATGTTGACTTCTCCATAATGAGCTATTATGTAACTTTTTATTGACCGAAAGATCAGCCATTATTTGTACTGTTGGAGAGATCTCTTTCCGATTCTCAGAGCCAGTTTTCTCTTCCCTCAGTGTAAACTAAACAGCAGGTATATGATCAAGAAATGTCAGAAATTGGAAGGCATTTATCACTAAGGGATAGGACAAAAGCTCTCCCTTTCTTATGAGAATAAAAATAGTCCAAGGAAGTGTATGTTCAAATGGAGGCCTGAGAAACTTTTCTTTTTTTAAACCAAGTATTCAGAGACAGCTTGGCCTTAGGGATAGGGGAAGGAATGAGGAAGTTAAGACTCGAATCTCACTAGTGCAACATTGAGAAAGTCATTCATTCTAACCATTCTTCAATTTGCTCACTCTGAAGGTAGGAGCAAACCCTCACATAATCTTGTGGGAATAGGAAGCTAAAGTGGTTTGTACAAAACTTAAATTTTGTTTGTTGGGCAGCCCGGGTGGTTCAGCAGTTTAGTGCTGCCTTTGGCCCAGGGCGTGATCCTGGAGTCCCAGGATGGAGTCCCATGTCGGGCTCCCTGCATGGAGCCTGCTTCTCCCTCTGCCTGTGTCTCTGCCTCTCTCTCTGTGTTTCTCATGAATAAATAAATAAATAAAATCTTTAAAAAATAGTAAATTTTGATTGCTAAAAGTACCCCATTAAGTTCAAGACATTTCAACTTAACATAAGCACAACTAAATTTAAATATCTCCCCCTTTGACTTGCAAAACAGAGAAGCAGGCAGACATGTTCCCACAGAGCTATTGCACAGCCAACTCCCACCCCAGAGTCTGCTAGAGAATCTTAGCACGGCCGTGTGAACACATGTATTTGTCAGATATTCCAACATCAGCTCTAGAGTTTCCTTCTCCTTTTTGATAAGGGATCAAAGGGGCGTGTCCCCCTCCAGGAGCTACCCTTCTGGACGAACTGGTCTCCAATCCCTTTCAGAATCTTACAAAACTTCCCGAATGAAGAGCACAAGGTTGGTCGCATTCAACTTAAATGCTTTTATTGACAATGTCTTTGAACAATAAGCAAACAATGCTTAAATTTTTCATTCAAATTCACTTTCCACATGTCAAAAGACCTCAAGGTAGAAAAAAATAAAATAAAAATATAAATATCTGAGAATCCATCTTAATAAATAAATTAAAAACACAATAAAACGTTTTCATGGAAAACTGTTAATGTCAGAACATTCAGACCACCTCAACAATGCATGATCAGTAACGTTACAATGAACATTGATGTTGAAGAAAAAACTACAGTACATGGATAGAGCTATTTATTTCTATCTACTAGAAAATAAAGTCATATCTTTTCTTAGTTTAATATTGGTCATTGCTAATCAGAACACACTATTGCCGGGAACACAGTAGTTATTGTTAAAATCAGCTGCACTAGATACAATTCGAAAATATCCAGCACCAGGTTAATTCCAATAATGAACCCAATAGATTAGTTAATGCTATGAGAAGACTAAAGAGAAAGAGATAAGAGACACAGACCCAGGCCTGGCTCAACATGCTACTAACTACCAGCTCTCAGATGTGTCACTGGGAACAATACACACTCCATGCGTTTTGCTACATCTCCGGAAGAGGTAAGGACTTGAGGCCGCGCGTGGATGCTTTCAAGTCCTTGAGGCCCACCGCCTGGCGTGTTTCGCGCACAGATAAGGTCCTCCCTAGGTCTACGGGAACCCTCGAGGGAAGACGTGTTTCTCCTCTCTGTAATGCACCAACTTGGGCAGTAGCACCCTAGGGTGCCTGCCGCCTCCCCTCCCTGCCCGCTCACAGGGCCAGCAGC
This sequence comes from Vulpes vulpes, assembly GCF_048418805.1. Classification (NCBI taxonomy): domain Eukaryota; kingdom Metazoa; phylum Chordata; class Mammalia; order Carnivora; family Canidae; genus Vulpes; species Vulpes vulpes. Next base: position 108,840,083 of record NC_132785.1, on the reverse strand, counting down.
GTGGGTGAGCTGAGCGAGTCAGAGGAGGGTTCGTTGCTGCTGCTGCCCTTGCGATGAGCGGCCGCACAGCTGGGGAAGGAGTCAGCCTCAGGGTAGGTGAAGACGAAGGAAGACGTGTAGGTAGTGCAGCTAGGAGTACAGGTGACTACGGGGGTGCACAGAGGCTCGGGCTCTGTGGCCATGGGCCCCATCCCCAGGGAGCCACCATGCAGGGGCTCCCAGTCTGCTGCATAGAAGGAACCAGACAGGTCCATGTCTGGCACGGAGCGGGCGGTCTCCGAGCCGCTGGGCCTGGATGATGCTGGAAACAGGAAGTCATCAAAGGGCTCGGCCTTCAGCTCCATGCTGCCGATGCTCTTGACGGGCTCCACGGAGGGCTTGGGCTCAGGATCATTGAGGAGGGGCAGGGTGAAAGCCTCCTCGGACTCCGGGGTGGCAGCTTCGGGCAGGCCCCCGCTCAGATCTAGGGAAGCCACGGACATCTCTTCGGGGAAGCCCAGGTCATCAGGGATCTTGCAGGCAGGTCGGTGAGCTGCCAGGATGAACTCTAGTTTCTCCTTCTCCTTCAGCAGGTTGGCGATCTCGGTCTGCAGAGCAGACTTCTCGTCTTCTAGTTGGTCTGTCTCCTGTATCCAGAGGGATAAGAGCAAAGCATAAGACGCGGGCTTACTCAAGGGCCCTGCTCCCGGATGCCCAGTCTCCAACTTTTCCCCTAAGTTTGAAAAAGGAGTGACCCACAGGGTCCACCTACCGCTTGGAGCGTGTCAGTCAGCTCCCTCCTGCGGTTCCGGCACTTGGCTGCAGCCATCTTATTCCTTTCCCTTCGGATTCTCCTTTTCTCTTCTTCTTCTGGGGACAGCTAGAAAAACAATTTCCAAAAAAGGCCAACAGTCAGTAACAAGGTCTGCCATCAGCTCGGTTCAGCCACCCCGGGGGTGAAACTGGTCCCTGCAGCTTCCCAGCTTCCTGGCACCCCTGCGAGGAAGCCATTTCTAACCTGCAGTTGCGGGCTGGGTGTGACTTGCATTTAAAATAAGATCCTTAGCAAGAGAACAAAGAGGAGCCCGGTCTAAAAGCAGGAGAAGGAGCCTATGAGGGAAGAAATACTACCAGAGTATTTCTTGGGGTAGGACTATCAGAGTCCGGCTTGGGACGGAAATGGCTTGGAGCCAGGGTTCCTCGTGGAGGACAGATGGGTGGTGACTTCCATCAGTGGCTTCACCCTGCCCACGGTGCTCCCCATCTCCACCAATGCCAACCCACGCCCCCTACTGAGAGAAGGTGCCCGAAGAACCGCTCACCTGTTCCACCTTGCCCCTCCGGCCAATGCTCTGAGCTCTGCCTCCCGTCATGGTCTTCACTACGCCAGCCCTGGAGTAAGCCCCAGCCGAGGGGGTGGGGACTCCATACGGGTGGGGGGCTCTGGTCTGGGACGGGGCCACGGAGGAGACCAGGGTGGGCTGCACCAGCCACTGCAGGTCCGGGCTGGTGGAGATGGCGGTCACCGTCGGGATAAAGTTGGCACTGGAGACGGCCAGATCGGTGCAGAAGTCCTAGAACGGAACAGAGCGGGGAGAGCTGACGTGAGGGAGCAGGTTCCGGACACAGGTGCTGCGGGCCGGGCGTCCAGTGCCGCATGCAGCGGGGGAGAGCGGAGGAGAAGCACGCCCGGGGCTGCTCGGGTCTTCTGATGTGCCCCTCGTCCTGGAGGCAAGGGGCCCTCCGTGTCCTCCCCAGAAACCCGCGACGCGGCGCGTTTCTCCTCCACCCCGCGGCTGCGTCCCCGTTACCCCTCCGGCATCACTCGCTTGAAAGGGGGTTTGTTATAAATATCCCTGACGTCTGCGCTGACGCAGGCGCCGCTCCGGAGTCTCCTGAATGAACTCGCTTTTTATCAATGAAACTGCCTTACACACCCGCCGGCTTCACCCTCCTCCCCCGCCCCTCCTCCCTGCTCCAGGCTGCGAGGGGAGGGGTGGGGGCGGGGGGATGCCGCTTCCCGTCGCCTCCCGGAGGAGCCGGGCGCTAGTTCGCGAGTCTTTGCTCGGGACACGCTGTGCCCCGGTGATGCCAGGGAGCGCGGCCCGAGCCTGCCGGGAGAGGGGAGCCGATCCTCGCCAGGACGGCGTGCGAGCGTCCCGCCCCGCAGCCGGAGTCTCCTCCCTGGGGTCGGCCCTGCCCCGGGCCCCGCGGCGGCGCGAAGCCAGCCTCACCTGCGCATTGACGGGAGAGCCCATGCTGGAGAAGGAGTCGGCCGGGGAGTGGTAGTAGGAGAGGTTGTCCCCGGCCGGGGACGCGCTGCTGCAGCGGGAGGAGGACGCCTCGTAGTCGGCGTTGAAACCAGAGAACATCATGGTCGCGGTGAGTCTGGGCCGGGGCGAGGGGCGAGGGGCGGAGACAGGTCGGAGCTGCGGGCAGAGCTGGGTGGGAGCGCGGTCGCTGCTCGCTCGCTGCGCCGCGGCCGCCGGCTCCGTCTCGGCTTCTCGGCTGCTCGCTGCAGATGCGGTTGGAGTACGAGGCGCCGCAGCACCGCATTTATAGCAGCATTCTATGAATGAGCGCCCACCCACGTCACGGGCGCAACCATCGCGGCGCCGGGGGGGTGGCCGGCGGACCCGCACGCCGCCTCGGCCTCCTCGGCGCCGCCGCCGCCCCCGCCGCCTCCCGCTGCCGGCCTGAATGTGGTCCCTTATCTCCTGGGCGGTTAGCAGTTGGGGTCTTCGGGGTCTCCTGGAGCCCCCGAGGTGCGGGACCCCGGGGACGGCTCCCCCCACGACCGCAGGGAACGGCCGTGGAAACCTGCTGACGCAGATGTCCTAATATGGACATCCTGTGAAGGGGGGACGGATTGACGGGAACTGCTCGCCGGCTGCAGCCAACACCGAGGGTGCAGCGCGGGGGGAGGCGGGGGCCGCGGCCGGGGGAGGGGAGGCGGGAAGGGAGAAGAACGCGAGCGAACATTCGCACCTGGTTCAATGCGGACCCTTGTTCCCGGGGCGGGGTGGGGGGATGGGCCGGGAGCGCCTTTTTACCAGGATACGGCACCCCGGAAATGTGCTGGGGCTCAGGTATGGGAGAAACAGGTACACAGCCCGAGGGCTTAAGCCTCAGCCCCAGAAGGAATGCGCCGCCCCCCCCCCCCGCCCCCGGCCATTCCGGATTCTACCCTGATTCAGTGCACACGGTGGAAGCAGACCCTCAAGCCCCCGGCCCGCAGCAGCACTAGGGCTGTTACTGCATTTGGAAGCAGAAAAGTCGGGAAATCCGAAATAAGGGAATACGTACGCTAACCTACTTTATCTACGATGTTGGGTATTTTAATTTTAATTGTTTTGGTTTTTTATTTTTAGGGGAAAAAAAGCGCATTTTTTTTTCTCGGCCATACTTAGGGATATTAGCGATACCGTCAAATCTGAGACGCTGGCCAGTAAATATTGGGCAGAGCCTCCATGCAAGGATATCTGATGGGTTCGTTTGCCTAGTCTGAGCTGGGGCCCGGGGAGTGGGATGCGATTCCGGGGGTGCTATGTGGACAGGGTGGTCAGTTGAGGGTACCGGGTGGAGAGAGTTCCCCGGGGGAGCGCAAATCCGAGCTGGGAAGTTAGACGAGGCGCGGTTCCCCCAGGAAGCTGGGCTTACTGGCTGCCCCAGCGGGTGATTTTCCAGCGCAGACTTGGGGGGGGGGCGGGGACCGGGGGCGCTGGGAGGACTGTAGCCAGCAGCTCCCAGGAGGGAGACCTCGGCCGCTGTGGGACCTCAGGCGCGGCTCTGTGGCCTGGAAAACCGGGTTGGGGCGGTCGGGGGCTCGAGCGCGCGCTGCGCCCCCAAAGACCCCCCAGCCTCCTCCTCCGCTGCAAAGGACACCTGGGGTCACATTGCCCCTGCCCGGGTCCCAGCGCGCGGCCTCCTCCGGGCGCGAAGTCGCAGAGCCCAGCGGAGCCCCCGTGTGCCTTCCCCACTCTTCCGGGCCCGGGGCTCGCGGTGGACCCCTGGAAAGGGGCGAGGCGGGACTAGGGCGGCGGGCGGATCCCTCGGGGCGCGCGGGGAGCCGGACGGGCGACCTGCCTCCCGCCGCCGCACCCCGGAGCCAGGCGATCCTGCTATAGATAGTAACAGGGAAGCTGCTGTTTACAGCAACACTGCGCCGCCAGGGCTGTCTCCAGGCGACGCCGCGCGGCCGGGCGCGCCGTCGGCCCGGCCAGGCCGCCCTCCCTCCTCGCTCCCCCGGGGCCTCGGCCTCCCCGGCCCCGCCGCGGCCACTCCCGCCGCCTGACATCATCCTCCGGGTCCGGGGGCTGCGTGCGGCTCGCGCGCGGCTGTGCGCTAACCTCCATTCTTAGAGATGAGAACCCGGCGGGAGCTGGGAGGGCAGGGAGGCGGGGATTCGTGGAACTGGGCCACTTGCTATTTTTGCATTCCCTGTCACAGGCAGAGGTGAAAACAGAATTTCATCATTGTATGTCACTGGTTTATGTTGGTGGGAATTCAGGCGCTTTTTTTTTTTTTTTTTTTCCTCACTTAAAAAAGGAGAGAGAAGGAAAAACACATAATACATAAACACAGACTTCTCCGAGGTGCCCTGAATCCTAAAACAATTCTTCGGCTTTTAGTTCTCCTAATTCTATATCTGTCAGGCTACTTCGCTGTCCTTGATTATTTAATTAAAAAAAAAAAAAGTTATGAGAGTTGAGAGCAAATCCATCTCTCTTCTGATTAGCTCCAACAAAGTAGGTCAAGCTTTGAATTCCTGGGTCTGGCCTTGCCTTCCATTCATAAATGGATCTCAGGCCACTTAAGAGAAAACCTAGAATGATTTCATTTACTTGCCCTTTAGAGTTTGAATCGGTTCAGCCCAACACCTAAAGACTGTGTCAAGATTTTATATCCAGGATTTATCCCATATCTCACTTTATACTGTCTTTGTCAATAAAAGGTCTTTGGATGAGCCTGTGTCCTCCAGATGGCTTAACTCTTTCCTTCCTGGCACCATTATGACCAGAGAGTTGGAGAGTTAATAAATCCATCCTCGGGATCCCTGGGTGGCGCAGTGGTTTGGCGCTTGCCTTTGGCCCAAGGCGCGATCCTGGAGACCCAGGATCGAATCCCACATCAGGCTCCCAGTGCATGGAGCCTGCTTCTCCCTCTGCCTATGTCTCTGCCTCTCTCTCTCTCTCTCTCTCTCTGTGACTATCATAAATAAATAAAAATTAATTAAAAAATAAATAAATAAATCCATCCTCTGAAAGGACAGAACCATGAATTCATAATTCTTTTATTTGTCAAAGAACTATTGAGAACCTCCTATGGCTGTGCACTCCTATGAGTGCTGGGGGCTGGCATTTACTGTAATGAACAGAGTGGACCTGTTCCTATCCTCAGAGAGATTCCAGTCTTGGGCAGAAGACTGAAAAATCAATAGAGAATTGCAGAGCAGCAAGCAAGTACTTTGACAGAGGTAAGGACAGGGTGCAATGGAATGCAGAGGAGGGCCTGAAGACCAGTATTAGAGGAAGTGACTGTAGTCCAAGAGATGGGACCCAGATCCACTGTCCTCTGGGAAATGGCATGATAAAGATGGAAATGCCAGAGCCTCTGAAACTGTGATCATTCTAATGTACTCTCACATCTCAATCTACACATGATATCCATTTCAGGACTGCAAAATCACATTTTTATTTATTTATTTTTAATTTTTATTTATTTATGATAGTCACAGAGAGAGAGAGAGAGAGAGAGAGAGAGAGAGAGGCAGAGACACAGGCAGAGAGAGAAGCCGGCTCCATGCACCGGGAGCCCGATGTGGGACTCGATCCCAGGTTTCCAGGATCGCGCCCTGGGCCAAAGGCAGGCGCCAAACCGCTGCGCCACCCAGGGATCCCAAAATCACATTTTAAAAAAAAGATTTTTATTTATTTATTCACGAGACACACACACAGAGGAGAGAGAGAGAGAGGCAGAGACATAGGCAGAGGGAGGAGCAGGCTCCATGCAGGGAGCCCAACGCAGGACTCGATCCTAGGTCTCCAGGATCGATCAGGCCCTGGGCCGAAGCCGGTGCTAAGCCGCTGAGCCACCCGGGCTGCCCGCAAAATCACATCTTTAATAAGGAGCTCACATGGTGTAGCCGTAAAATAGAGGGAAGTCAGAATCAACAAGTGAAATTATCTTTGCCATTTGCCAAGGTCAGAGTGACTTTGAAGACAGATGTGCATGTGCCTCTGTGAGCGCAGTGGTGCCTGCCAGCAGGGCAGGGATTCTGTGTTCTGGACAAGTCTGAGCATATAAAAACCAAAACTTACGCAGTTTATGATTATCTGTGTGCAGAGTTCCTCCTATTTGGGGATCCAAAAGTGAAAAGGAGGATAGAATTCCGTATCTGATTTTAACCCCAATTGAAAACAAATCTATCTTTCCTCTACAGTTGTTCCTTATCAGATGGAGACTTTTCCTATTTTGCACTTTTCTGGCATTTGAATTAAGAGACCTGACCCACATCAAGCATTTGTTCAGTAACTCTGGAAGTCACTGTACATTGTTTAGCCTGGTGTTATTGCAACATTAAGTGAAAGGCTGCTGTCTGTGCCGCCTACGTAAATGCTGCCGCACACAACCCGTCCCCATCATGCAGAAGTAGTTATTTATTTGGGGAAGTGTGGTCTAGCGGTGAAGGGTTGTGGTCAGAGCACGGGACCAGAAGTCAGGAAGATGCGTATAGCAAAATCAACTCCTTCAGGGACTTGGGGAAGTCGCTTCCCCAAGCGACTTGTTTAACATCTACATACTTCTGGCCTTTGTCTTTTTCATGTACTGATATTCACTTAGCACCTAGCACAGTGCCTGGCCCATAGTAGGTGTTCAATAAATATCTCTTGAATGGACAAATGAATGAATGAACACCTTCATCTAAGCAAGGCAAATATTGTTCTTTATGGGTACTTAGAAATCAATGGAGAAGGTTCTTTGAATCTTTGGAAAGGCTGAACAGGCTGAGTCTTTTATTCTTGGGTATGAATAGGCAAAAATTGGGAAAGAGAAAATAACAAGATGTTAGGGCTATTTTCAGCTGGTGCAGGCTCTAAAGAACACCCCAGCAGTTTGTGATGAAAGATCAGACTTGCCCTTGTTATTGAGCCCCATGATAAAGACAGCCAGTGCCCATATATAAATGCCACATTGTCTGCAATGACAATCACCATGTTACCACCACCCTCTAATTTATTCATTCTAAATGTCTGGACCCAAGGAAGAGAAGCATTCCACAGTTCCTGCAGGACTCACACACACATGACACCCATGGAGGGTTTTAGGGGTCAAGGTTACTCACCCTATGGCTCAGACAGTGAGCAAAATAGACTGCTCCTATTTTAAAACAGTGGAACACAGGATTGCCACCACCATCTACACACACACACACCACCACCACTACCGCTACCACCGCTGCCACCACCACCACTAATTAGTACTAGGGATTTAGCCTCTTTGGGAAAAACTTCTCCTTCTGAACAACTCTTGGCTCTTTGACAGGAGATGATGATTCAATGGGATCCCCGTCCTTCTGCTAATGTGAGCATTTAAATAAAGCTCCGTGTGGACCCTAGGATATACTCAGTCTGGAGCTGAGGAAACGGGAAGAGTTATGGTGCTGAAGGACACCTTTCAGCCCAAGCTTGCAGCATTTCTCACTACAATCAGCATCACCAGACCCTCATTGCCAGTCACTCTGACATGTCTCCATGGGCAGACAAGCTAGTCCCCTCCAGGTTCTCAGCTCCTCAGATGTCCTGAGCTGACTTTATGCCGCTCTAGAGAACTTAGCTCCTGCAATTCCAAAAGAACCCCATCTACGTCATGAAACCTACAGGATAACAACACACCCAGACCTAAAACTGTGACTGCATGACTCCCATCCAATGGGAAAAATCTCGGAGTCAGCAAAGGGTAGGGCCAGGGATGGCCAGAACGGGCTGGCACATGACGTGCTCCAAGGTGTTAAGACATCTCAAGCATAGTTTACGCCATTTTATCCACTACCTTGCTCAACAAGAAAGATCTTTAAAAAAGACAGTCATAAATTGTGATGCCAAAAAAGAAAAAAAAAAAAATCCTTAGTCTAAACCAGGAAAATCCCGACTGCTATGTAAGAATTCAGAGTTACACTGCCTTCTGATCTAGAGTAGAATTTCATCCTCAGATATGAACACTTTTCATCCTAGTTTAGTATTTGACTCTGTCCTACAAGAAAACTTCTAGTTGCAACTCCCAGATTAAGTCTGATTTTCCCCACTAATGTTTTACCTGGGTGGCAGTGAGTTCTATAAGAGATCACTGGTAAAATCCCCAAAAATGACTCTACTGAAGAATTCTACCTTCAGACTCTGGCCCACCCTAGACTGAGAGGTAATCAATTAAGACGGAGACAGATCGCACACTGAAAAGTCCACTTTCCTACTTAATGGGGCTCTGAATTAAATCATAACATTGATCACTAAATCATAAATCCCTCCAAATCTGTTTAGTGGCCAATTCACAGAATTACACTTAGAAAAAAAAAAAAAATCTACACTCTTTACTGAGATCCACCGAGTATATGACCCAGCCTCTGCCGAGTCCTCCAACCTCATCTTAAACCACTTTCCCTCATTTACTCCACTCCAGCTACACCGGCCATTCTTCCGTTCCTCAAATATGCCAATCTGGGTCTGTAGGACTTTTTACCCATTGTTTCCTCTTCTCCCCATATCTTGACATGGTGACTCTTCCTTCATGTCTGCTCAAATACCAGTTCTCTAGGAAGCCCATCCTGCCCCCCATCCAATGTGGCATCCCTCAGCACCTTCTGTCACATTACCTGATTTTATTTTCTATCTAGGACTTTTCACCATGGGACCCTGTTGGCTCATTTATATACTTTTTCATTGCCTTCCTCTACTAGGCCATAATCTCCACGAAAGCAGGGACCTTATTTGTCTTTTTCAGAAGGAAACTATCCTCAGTGCCTAGCTTCTTGACACTAGAAGGCACTCAATAAATGTTTGTGGAAAGAATGAACATTAAACAGAAAGCTCAAGCTCATCCTCTATTGTCCATGTGGCTGAAAAGGCAGCACAGATTCTCTCTTTGGATAAGGGAGCTTGATGGGCGACTTCTGACCTGTACCCTCCGCAAGTGAGCAGAACCAAAATCCTGATCAGGCATAATGATTTAGATGCTTATAAACCCCATGCATACACCCATTCTGAGAAATGTACAGACCCATCTCATTTGCTGTCTAAATGCTTCTACTACCTGTTATACAACGACCCCATCCAGAAACACTGATCAGCACAGCAAGAAAAATCCCATCTAGGGCAGGTGAGTCCCCCAAGTCCTTTCTTTTTCACAACCTCAAGTTAATACCACAAGCGACTTCTTAGAAAATATTTGGGCATTAAAAAAAAAAAATCAAAAGAAAATATTTGAGCATAAAAGTTAAAAACCGAATTTTTGTTTGTTTGTTTGTTTGTTTGTTTAAAAGCACTAAGAATCCGGCCATAATAAAATGTTTATGGCCCCAATACTAAAATGGTTATGGTACCCTCCCAAGTGGTTCAAAATAAAAACAATATTAAATTGCAAAATAAAATTTTATGGAAAAAATAAAGCTTTACAAGTATGCTGAAATAAGGCCAGAATGCGAATTTGTGAGGGAGGGAAAAGTCTCTGGCTCCCCCAGGAACCATGTCTTGCACAATAACAAGCCCTCAATAAATAGAATGAGGGCTATAGTTTTCCCAGTTTTTTATTGAATGCCCTTACCCCCATCCCTGCCCCTGTCCTGGCCCAGCATGTGCTTGCCTGGCTTCTTGGGCAATCCAGCCATGATCGGACATGTAGCTAGGGCCAGGTCAGTATTTGTTGGGTATTATTAGACTTGCACTGGACAGGACTGGAGTATCGCATACCACAGGCTCACCTGAGGCCTGGATGCAGGACCTACCTACATCAGCCCTATCTAGGCTGGAGCTGATCTGCAAGGTTACGTCAGGGCATCACGTGCTCCTACCCCATTCAGATTACTTGGCCCAGTGGATGGGATCGGAACCCACAGGATTCTTCATTTGCATCATTTTGTTGCAGAATCATTCTATCCCTTCCTCCAGATTAATCAAGTGGTTTGAAGGGATCCCCTGGTGGCTCAGCAGTTTAATGCCTGCCTTTTGCCCAGGGCATGATCCTGGTCCTAGGATCGAGTCCCGCATCCGGCTCCCTGCAATGGAGCCTGCTTCTCCCTCTGCCTCTGTTTCTGCCTCTCTCTCTGTGTGTGTCTCTCATGAATAAATAAATATAATTAAAAAAAATTAGGTGGTTTGGAATAAATTGTGGGTAAGCTGTCCAGGGGGTATTGGTGAAGAATCTTTGTCGTCCCCTGGTCTCTGTTTGCCATGAGTGGGACACCTCACAGTAGGAGGGACTTTGGGTCCATTTGGAGGTTCATTTGCTACTATTACTTTGCCATCCAAGTCAAGTTTTTTGAACCAGGTCTTCATCCAGCTGGTGTCTGTCTGAGCTTGGAACTTGGAAAAGAGTGAAGCAAGGGGTTGTGAAATAGGCCGGGGAGATGGAGAAAACCTGGTGTTCTTCAAATAGCACTCTGCTCCTTGGTCTGCAAGATCAGCAGGCTCACCAAACATCAGCTCCAAGCCACAGTGAGTATTTCGACACTCCTTACCCATTTCTGGCCCATGACCAGAGAAGTACATTAAAAAATAATGGAGAAAACCGAAGAGTTCCAAATGAAGTGATTTTAGATTATATGTTCAGATAAGAGCAGCCCTGTGGTGTTTATATCACACATCTGGCTTGAGATTAATTTAGTTGTAGTCTTATCAGATATCTCTATCCTACTTTCTATTTTTCCGTTGGCTTCAGAATCCCCTCCGGGGAAGAAAGGGATTTCATGTGACTCAAATTATTATTATCTTGCATAAGAGCCAGAAAAAAACAAATGGTTACCTGCAGGTACTAGGTAAGACCTCTACAAAGTTAATTTTTTCATGACTCAAATTGTACAGGCACAATTATCCTATTCCTTATTCTTCATCCCATACCTTTACTGAGCATCTACTATGTGCCAGTCACTGGAATCCATAGTAAATTAACAAACTGCCTATAAATAAGTGAAGCTCACAGTCTACTAATGTTATAAACAAGTAAACAAACAAAAATGTCAGATGAAAGTGAGTGCCAGGCAGGGTATTAAAATGGAGGGATATGTTGTGATATCTCAGATTAGGTGGAAGGAGGTGACTTTTGTCATGAGAAATAAATGATGAGAAGGAACCAGCCAGGGAAGGACAAGAACAGAGCATTCTAGGCAGAGGAAATGCTTCCCAATGTAGAGTTAAGTACTGGGAAATGTAACTCTCGGTTCTCCCAAACCTCTGAACCCAGCAACCCTCTGTCCTTGCAATGTGTACCTCAAGCTTTACTCTCTGAGTTGCCACCAAACCGTCTCTCCTCCAAATTTTGGGTCAGTGCTACCAAATTCGGAAATGTCCCAGCTATTCCCAATTTACTTTTGTCCCTAGCTGTCACTAGACTTCAAACCGGGCCTGGACAGTTCTATTTTATTTTTATGCAATAACGACCCATATGGATCCTTCTTATAAATGGCTCCATGCTAAAATTGGTGGTTGGTAAGATCTTTCTCAACAGCTTAGAGTCTTAATAGAAAGCCCTGAAAAGCAGTGACGTAAAGAGCCCTAAACCAGGCTCTGAGGTCTTCCAGGACCCTTTCACAAAAGAATTTGAAAACAGGCACATTCCATTTTGCCCTTTGTTAGAGAGCTATTGACAATAAACAGAATTCAGCTTAGAATTTGTGCTGTAAAACAGCAGAACACTGAACAAACCACGCTTTCTCACCCAGGGCAACACTCTGCTGTATTCTGCTGATATTCACACAGGGTTTAAGAGGAACATTTGGGAAGTTTATGAGGGCCTAAAGTCTCAAAGCATTAGTTCCTTGAATTCTTTGTTATTTTGACTGCACTGAAGACTATTCCACAAGCCATTATCAGAATCCACCCATCTTCAGTTCCCGTAAATATTATGTCTACCCAGAACTATGTGAACTATTCCGTAGCTGGAATATGAACCAGGCTGTGAAACTTGCTAATGGGAATGAAATAAGAGGAGCATTAAAACCTAAAGGAGAGAAAATTCAGTAGTAAAGAGAAAAGTAGACTAAAGGATTATGTATGTTTTGGGGAAAGAAGATAGCTCACCCCTCAGGGACTGCACTTGATTATTTAAATCCAGCAGCGAATGTACCCTGGCACATTCTTGGGGGCACGAAGGTGACTTTCATTATAACAAGTAAAAGAAGCTGAGTTCAGCTCTCAGAGGTCATTCTTGTCGTAGTGATACTAACTGTTCCAGGCAACAGAGAGCAAGGGAAACGGAGGCAGCAACTGTCAACTGTCAGTGATTTCCTGGGAAAAAGCCAAGTAGGCAGCTGCTGCTGTGTATTCTAGAGCTGAGACTGAACTCAGTCTAGTGCCAAACTTCTGATGCAGACCATCTCCCATCTTTGGCAGCCCTGGCCTCTAGGGCTTTTTCACATTTGTGAAAAGGCATTGTAACCTGGAAAGCAAGAATTAAATGTGAGTTACTAGCGTTAAATCATATATTCTCTGCCCCCACCTCCTGCACTCTCCTCCTCTCTCCAGATGTCAAACTTGAAATGTCAGGTCCTCACACAAGACTTCCCTGAGCACCCAGGCTTTGCATTTGTAGCACTTCACACCATTTCTAATAATAAATAATCATTTAGAAAACAGTTGGGCTAATATCTACACAAGGGTTGGGATCTTTGTCTTGTTCTTTGGTGAACCCCCAAACACCTACAGAAGACCTAACACAAGTAGCTGTTAACTGTTGATTGAGTTTGTTTGGTGTCTGTGTCCGCTCCAGGAAGGGAGAAGTCTTGCCTAGCTCACTCATGATGGACTTGCTAGCCCCTAATGTAGTGTCTGGCCATGTACTAGCTGCTTGAAAAATTCTTCCAGAATGAATAGAAAGAACAATAGCTAATATATATTGAGTGCTTGTTCAGGGATTATGCAGAGCATTTTACAGATATTGTTATGTTATTTAATATTCACCCAAATTCAATGATACAGGTATATTAATATGCCATTTTGGCTGAGTAGTTTCAATACATTCTTTAAAATAATGATCTTAAAATTCACTAATCCACAATGGATAATTGGGCTGTTTTCTCCCCAGTATAGTAGGTAGATAGTGCCCTGCTGACTGGAATAAGTGAATTTATTTTCCTAGGTATCTAGCAGGGAGTAACAGTCTCATGTACTTAATTATTCTTAAACTGATTTGAATTCAACTATAGCCTCAATTTCTATTTACCTTTAGGAGGAAAAATATATATAATACATAATACTATATATATATTTATATATGTAATACTATATATTTCTATATAATACCATATATTTCTATATAATATATATAAAATATAAATATATATATATAATTGTTATATATATAATTATATAATGCTGGTTGCATTGGGCTCATATACAACCACAAAACATGTAGAGTATGGAGTGTTTCCACTTCTAACCAACGGAGCTTACCTGCCAAGCGGAGTGTTTCCACTTCTGCCAGAGGAAACTGCAAAGAGGAAAAAAGTATGGGCCAAACCTTGCCCAAGATGCTGGTTAAACTGGCTCTGCTAGTGTCTCCTGCACCTGCCTGGGACACCAGTTGGAAAGCAAGCTTGTTCCCTCCTCTGGGAACCGTGCCAATTTCCACCATTCAGCCCCATCTGATCTGGCTAATGGAGGCATAGGGCGGTCACAATCCCACCATCCCAGGTAATCCTAGAAGTGTTTGGGTGGGTGGGGCTCACTGGAAGCAAGGACCCAACCAACCAGAAACAGAATGACCCAACCCAGAGTGGAAATAATTCCAAGGGAAGTACTCAAAGTATGATATTCCCACAATTGTATAATATTCTTGCCCTTCCTGGTGAGATTATGTTACCAAAGAAACTGGTGATCCAAAGGTGCACAATGCAGAAGTGGTCAGTTTGATTAGGAAAATTAAACAATCCTTGAATTAGATTTTTACCTCTTGATTTCTCTGTCTGCTCTTCACCACTGTCACCATCACCCCATGGAGACCAAGAGGGAATAGAACGGTTAGAGGAAAAAGGACAAAGCAGGGACTTTTCATAGAGCTACATATATTCCATTTAAAAGGACAGTCCCGGGATGCCTGAATGGCTCAGCGGTTGAGCATCTGCCTTTGGCTAAGGGCGTGATCCCGGGATCTGGGATCAGGTCCCATGTCGGGCTCCCTGCAAGGAGCCTGCTTCTCCCTCTGCCTATGTCTCTGCCTCTCCCTGTGTGTCTCTCATGAATAAATAAATAAAATCTTTAAAAATAATAAAATAAAAGGCCAGTCTTTTAGTCTTAGTTTGTGTCCTTTTGACTTTTTTAAAAGTGTGAAAATGTCCTATTATTTGTAAAATGATGGTGATAATAAATGGTCATTGGTAAAATTAAAAGCTGGCAACCGATGTCAGTTTACCAACTTTAGAAAACTCTGCTGGCCCCTAAAATCCAGCAGTGTGGGAACCCCTGGATTACTGTACAATAGTGTCCTCAGAGGCTTTGGGAGAGGATGGGGCAAAGAATCTCCCCTTTTCATGTATGAATAGAGTTCCAGATCTGCTGGGTGGGCTCTGACTATCCTCTGTCACCAACTGGCACAACTATGAGGGCTGACTTTGAGTAAAATGAATCACATTCTCTAGACTCCCAGGATCCTGTTTTTCAGACCAACCTAAGAGCCCAGTGTCCTTCTGTGGTGCTGTCTCACCTGTCAGGGAGGAATGTGTCTGATAACCTAATTTAGGTTAAATTTTAGTTTACTACTTGTCAGAAAATTTGTACTTTTTAAAGGATTTATGTATTTGAGAGACAGAGAGAGAGAAGGAGAAGCAGACTCCCCACTGAGCAGGGAGCCCCATGCAGGGGCTGGATCCTAGGACTCCAAGATCAGACCTTGAACCAAAGGCAGATGCGTAACCAACTGAGCCACCCAGACGCCCCAGAAAATTTGTATTTTAAAGCTGAGACCTGAAGAGAGTAGTAAATGCTAACTCCAAAGGCATATTCCATTGACAATGAAATCTTAGGGACAGTGAGGGAGCATGCCTTGACATGGGACATATCAGATCTCACAGGTGGGCCTGCTCCTGAATTATACCCAAGTCCACCTTGACACTGCTCCATTTATAGGTCACCTTGCCTAGTAAAACATTTTAAGACGTAAATGCTTTCTGCTTTATGGTTTTCAAAGCCCTTTCATGAACATTTCTTAATATATCCCTCCTAACAGTGCTGAAAGATAAGCAGGGCAGGTAGCAGTACCTTTGTTTTTATGACTAAAGAAAAGCCATACTTGAGGAGTGGTGGTTGAAGAGCTGCATTCAGTTGTGGCTGGGATGGGCAAGACGGACAATGTGCACTTTGGTGTTAGAAGGCCAGGTAGGCCATGCTCACTGGTCCTCCTGGCCTGAGACAAGGCCTTTCTGCTGTGGAAACCTGGTAGGTGGAGGCTCCAGCTAAAATGAGGAGATGTTGGGGGAAATTGTGCCTATTAATAATAATTGAGCATTTATACACCATTTGGTATTTCCATAGTACCAACTAATAATCATTCTATCATTGTAATCCTCTTAGGTCTACACAAACATGGAGGGTCAGAGAGTTCTCCAGATCCCATTTTATAGATGAGGAAATAAACTGGGGAGATTAATCATCTTGTGGTTTGAGAAAATCAGCAGCAGAGCAGGACAGCACGGGTCTTAGGTTGAATTTAGTCAGCTAAATGGAGCGGCTGGGACAAACCCCAGGGCAGGAAGGGTCTACGCCTGTGTGTGTGCATGCAAGCACATAGGAAACAGACGGCTGTTTTCAATACCATCAAAACTATAATCCATTTGGTATTTCCTGGATTTAAAACTCCCTAGGCCACACACCATGGCCCACAACCATGTTTGGGTGATGGTCAAAAGAACAAAAGGGAAGAACTAAGTCTGGGCGGGGGATGGAGAAGGACATGGAAGCTTTGAGGTTACAACTGATGTCCTTGGACAGAATCATAAAATCCAGTTCGTGTGCTAGCGTCAAATCTAGGCGCTTAGAGATTCTGTTACCTTCCATCACACTCCCCTCTTCCTCAGCCACACTGAGAAATCCCCTCAGTCACCTCTCCTAGCTTTTCGGGTCATCTTTGGTGAATACTGTAAATATTGCCTCATGATTACTCTTTCTGTACAACCCAGATACGTTGGCTCTCAGAGACCAAGCCATTCTGGATTCCTGGAAACGTAAAGAGAGATGTTAGAATTTGAAAGGGATGTTTGATGGTCTAAAGATGATCTTATATCAGACTTTCAAATATCCCTTGGCAGTGTCAGGACAAGAGGGAGACTTGCCTAGCAATGTAATGTATTTACTGGGTAAATAGTAAGCACTTGCAGTCTCTGTGACTTAATCAGAATGAAGTTCATTACGATAAAGAGCTGTGCCCTTTGGTCCTATTTGCATTAAGCAGGCTCCCAATTTCATTCACATCTCCGAAGGAAATTGTAGGCTATAAGCCGGCCAAGGAGTGGTGGGGAGGACAGCTAGCAAGGATATTCACCAGAGCAGATAAACGGGAAAAGAGGTAATGGGCTAAGATTACAGCAGAGAGAACAGATGCCCTTCTTATCAATTCCAATCTATGAAAGTAATTTTGCTTTCTTGTTTTTTAACTTGAGGTTTGCATCAGTCCCTCTCTCTCTCTCTGGGTTTTGAAAACATATTATCAGGTCATCTAAACCTTTTATGAAACATTTCAGACTTGTATGTGCATGAGCTGGTGAAGATTTATTATATTTGACACCATAACTAAAGATTTTAAGGCATTCTTTCAAGCACAACTTGACTGAAACCCCTGAGGCTAGATCCCTATCTCTTGCCAGATGTTAACTCGGTTTCACTGGTGGGAGCCCAGGGTAAGGTTAAAACTGTTTCTGGAGACATTATCTGTACCTCAGAATGTTTAACTCCATCAGTATACCACTATATATATCAAGAAATCTGGGATTTCCAGATCAGAATCCGCACCCCCCCCCCCATCCACCCCTGTCTTCAATTTATTTCTATTTCTTTCAGAGAAGTCGTGGCCCCCCTCGTTTTGAATTAAAACAGGCACAGAGAAGAGCCTAAGATTCAATGAGTCCATGAATAGAAGTACCAACCCTTGTCCTTTGGGATTCTTTGGTATTTGCTGAAGGTACAAGCAATCTGGGCATCTCTGGGTAGGAATACGGATAAATGATGTCATTCAGCAGAATTAGGGCCAGACGGAAAAATGTAGCCAAATCCTGCAAGGGGTAGCCCTGAATCCTGGCATTAGGTAGGAAAGGCCCCGACTGCTCGGGGGTAAACAAGTGTAGCTGTGAAGGCAACACACAGTTCCTGGGATGAGGCTGAGAGGGGAAGTGCATTTTCGAGACGTGAAGTGGGGTAGGGTCGGGGGCGTAACACCAAATACTGGGCTGTGACAGCTGCCAGGCCCCAGGGCCGTGATTCCCACCATGGACCTGGGTCACACAGGACCTGTGTCATCCTGAGGCTGTAAAATCGGTAGGTGCAGGCTGCACGTTGAACACGTTTTGTCCTGGATCCTATCCTTGGCGACGGATCCAGACCTCAACCTCCAGGATCTGTTTGAGAAATAAACAAATAGGAGACAAACAACCAACACAGCAACACAGCCGAGCGGGCGCGGGCGGCGAAGCTCCGCCTCTGGAAGCCTCGGGCCAATCAGAAGCCTGTTGCTGGGGCCTGGTGTTTGGCCGCCTGACGTTCCCATGGAGACGGAGGAACGTTACACACTAAACACCGGGCGACGTTGACGTCTATGCATTATATCCATGGAGACGACTGAGTAAACGTCATGCCCCCCAGCACTTCCCCGCCCTCCCGCCGCGCCAGGGGCGGGGGAGCGACGCAGACGTCGCCGTCACGTGCCGCCGGCCGCGAGCGAGGCCGGGTGGGCGGGGCCTGTTGCTATGGCTGCAGCTGCGGCGGCTGTTGTTGTTTGGAGCTGGAATTAGAAAGCGCTGAGACGGCAGTGGAGCCAGGACCGATCCTGGAACAGCATCTTCCGCCCCCGGGCCAGAGAGGGTTCCCCAGCCCCTGGAAAGCCAGGACACCCCCTCGGCTGTCCCAGCACGCCTCAGCCCCGGGTCCTGAGCCAAGATCTGTGTGCTGCCTGGGACTCCAGACTGAGGGCCAAACCTAGACCACTCCCTCCACGCTTCGTCGGCGGTAATTGTCAGGGTGACCTCCCAGACCGCCGTCTCCTCCAGACAGCAGCGGCCCACAGATCAACCACTGCCCAAACTGCCTGGCCCGCGACACAGGAGCAAAACCCAGCGTGGAAAACTTTCCCACTCTTGGAGTAAACTCCCGAATCCAAGGGAATCAGAAGTTTGGAGATCTCTTATACTCTCAAAGCAGCACGTTACACATTCACGCCTTAGAGTTTTTGTTGGAGACTTGAGGGAAGGGGGCCTAATAACCCCAGTCCAGGGCAGGCCTCCCGAAGAGAGAGGCAATTTAGAAATCCCTGAGGACTGGATACTGAAAAGTGGGAAAACCTGAAGAACCCAACTCACTAGGAAGTGAAGCTTTGATTTTTGTATTGCTTGGTAGTGTGAGAAATCTCAGGGGGCCAGCCTCCTTCTCCCCCCCCCCATCCCCACCCCCCCACGAAATCCTGGAAACAGTTATAGAAAGGTTGCACCGACAAATTGCAAACAAAACCAGATCCAGTAAGAAGACTGAGGGGTTGAGATGACTGCAAAGGCAACTGCCCTGAACAGAATGTAACATTTGAATGATAAGGCACAGCTGAAGAGTCTGAGACTCTGAATTTTCTCCAAATATCACAATCTTCCAGCCTCGCCAAATTTACATTGTGTCTTATTTTTAAGGGAAAGCAGAACTATTATTTGCTTGAATTAAAAATAAGCCATCAGAGGGGCGCCTGGCTGGCTCAGTCGGAAAAGCACACCACTCTGGGGGTTTTTTGTTGTTGTTTTGGTTTTTGGTTTTGGTCTTGTTTTTTTTTTTTTTTTTAAGATTTTAGTTTTTTTTTTTTTTTTTTTTTTAAGGATTTTAGTTATTTAAGAGACTGAGAGACAGAGTGCCGGAGCAGAGGAAGAGGAAGAAGCAGACTCACCCACTGAGCAGGGAACCCCAGGCAGAGCTGGATCCCAAGGTGCTCCGTCCCAGGCACTTGATCCTAGGACCCCAGGATCATGACCTGAACCAAAGACAGATGCTTAACTGAGCCAACCAGGTGCCCCGAGAGCATGCCACTCTTGATCTCGGGGTGGTAAATTTGAGCCTCATGTTGAGTGTAGAGATTACTTTAAAAAATAAATAAATAAAGCAGTAGTATTCACAGAAAAGTAAAAATAAAGTGAAATGCTTTAGAAAAAATAATAAAGGTAAGCACATGGCATCCATCTGTTTCCAATGGCAGAAGCATAAAGAAGGATTCATTAAAATGAATGGCATCGGGGGTTGATCTGGGATCCCTCCAATCCTCCACCAGTGCCTATTCAATCCCATTTTCCATCTCTGACAAATCAGCACCTTAGGGTTCCCTCCCTCTTACTCCTTCCTAGCCCTCCCTGGGCTCCCATTCAGATATTTTACCACCTGCCCACAGAGCATATCCGTTCTCTTTCAATATTCCTTTGCTCCATCCTCTGACCTACCTATTACTCACTTCCCCCGACACCTTCTCTAAACAGCTCTCCCTTAATTCCCTTCCCACTCTGTTGCCACTCCCCAGGTTTCTACCCAATTGATCAGCACTCCCCAAACCCTTGCCCCATCCACCCATCTCCACCATAATGTTTTTCCTGTCTAGTCCTTACTAAACAGAGGACGGCAGCCTTTTGTAAATGTAGGCCAAACACAGGAAGAAGAGCACAGTGAGCTGAACTAAAAGTCATCATCTGCACCTAAAAAAAGAAAAAAAAAAAATCCCCAGACAGTAGTTGAGATTCCACATATCCAAGCTTTATGCAGATTTTGCTTATTACAGGACTATGGGCAAGGCAGCAACCTACTAATTCTGACATTTTCAGGGAAGTCCGATAATTTCTACTTTTTTTCTGCCAACTGATGCTCAAGCTAAATCCCTTTGGGAGCATCAGTTACCCTCTCCCCACCCCCAATACTCCACCTAGAGCCTAAGACAGATGGAAGAGAGTGAAACCTCAAGTTCAAGGCAATGGGAAGGCCTGACTTGAGGGTAGATTAGATGGAATCAGTTAGGGCATGGGAATGAAGTGGCTTGTGTTTTCTTTCAGATGGGAAAGGAAGCATTGATATGCTTTACCCCCGGGCACATAAATAACCTATCTTACCATCTAGAAGAAGATGGAAGAGCAGTCATTGTTATCTTCCCTACCTCAAACTCAAAGTTAAGTTAGAATAAGACAGCTTTGTTAATTGTGAGATTCTCTCACCCTCTCTCTAGGCCTCTCTTCCAATCCCTCTGGCTCATCAAGGGTCCCAGCAAACCACTGACAGAGAATGTAGGGAAAGGGAAAAACTGAGGCAAGACTTCTCTAGTCCTTTGATGGGTACAGAGTGTCCTCGTATATGTTATCTCATTTTATGCTCCCTACGTCCCTGTGCACTAGGTATTTTTGTATCCATTTTGACACCCAAAGAGACTGAGGCTCAAGCAGTGAAATAACTTGCCCAAAGATGTAGCACAGAGCCAGGTTTCCAACCCAGGTGTCAATTTCCAGAGCTTTTGCTCTTCCTGCACCCCACAATGAAGTGGAATACATGGAAAACCTCTACTTGGACCACTTTGCAAGTTTACTTTTCTACAGGGAGATGGACTCTAGCCCTTCCTTCCCAAATTTATTAAAAAGAAAAGGCAGAGGGGAGATTGAAGCTCTTTTGTGAGATCTACCAGAACTTCATGAGAAGGTGCTGACACTACAAAGTAAGAACATGGATCCATCCCAGCCTCCTGGGATTAACCTATATTTCCTCATTGGTTCAAGATCCAAGAGACAAAGAGAGACATGCCCCAGAGCACAGGCAGCAGAAAAGTTGGGCGAGTTCTGGGAGACTCTGACCTGCCGCAGGCTAGGGAGGCACTACCTGGAGAGCTCGGCCGGCGGGAGTCAACTGAAGCTGTCGCTCGGGCCTGGCCCCGCCTCCTTCCCCTCTCTCCTCCCCCACGGCCGACCCTGCGGAGAAGCACGTCCAGCACGAATTCCTCCAAACCTCGGATGCCTTTAGGATTTTAATGTGTCTAAAGAGTTCCCTCCTTGACAAGCGGCATTAGTCAAGTTGAGTGGGTGGGAAGGGCATTTCCCAGCGATCCAGGGCTGGAAGGAAGGGGAGACCCTCCTCCCTCCTGGCCTTGGCAAGCAGCTCCAGTGAGTTCCATGTGGGTGGCAGTGAGTCCAGAGGAGCCAGAGGGTTCCTTGCCGGGCAGGAATGCCCACAGGCCACACCTTCTTCAGCCCTCCTAGCACCCATCCTGTCTGGACCCGTGAAGGGAGGGGGTGCAGTGCCAGGGAGTGGGTTCTCCTGTGTCTGACTCCAACAACCGGTTTATTGTGATGATTCTATTTGTGCTCCCTGTGTTCTGTTTGACTTGGCAGCATGGAAGGGAAAGGGCAACAGGTTCACTCCGGTTTGTGTGGGGTGGTTCCTGCAGACACACCCAGGCATTAGAGCCAGCGGCTTGCACTGGGGATGCCTTCACCTGGGGGCCCTCAGTGTGCTAAAGCAAGGTGTGGGAAGTATTTCCTTTTTATGGACCAGCCAGGTGTGGTTGGCATTTCATCTATTCCTGTATTACTAACGTCATTCAGATTTAGGTCAAAGGTCCTGGGATCCAGTACCAGTGGATGGTTGATGGTGTCCATTTGGGCTAGATTACCATGAGTACCTACTGCTCATGGACATTGTAACTCGCAGACGTAAAACAAAAATCCCAAGCCTGACAGTTGGGTTCTACTTTGGGGAGCTCATGCGCCCAAAGTTGAAATCTGGACTTTTCTAAAGCATCCAGAGGGATTCTTCTCATACAAGGTGGTAACATTCAAAGAGAACAGACGTCGAGGTCAAATACTCTGGATTTGGTCTAGAACTCTGGATTTGCCTCCTTATTTACCTGAGCCTTTACCTAGAACTAAAATCTTTAGCACGTGGGAAATAACAGCTAATACTTATGCTACTACATGCCAGGCACTGTTCTAAGCATTTTTAAATGCATTTTAAAACTCATTGTAGCTTCAAAACAATCTAAAGAGGTGAGTAGGTGGACACTATTATTATCATCTTCTTTTATAGATGACAAACAGAGGCACAGAGAGGTTAAAGAAATCACCAAAGGTCACTCAGCTAATAAGGAGCAGTCCCATGATTCCACAGCAGGTAGTCTGGTTCTGGAACCTATGTGCTTAACCACTCTGTGGTAGTGCCGTTCCTAGAGGGGCTAGGCATGTCATGGAGAGCAGAGCGCACATGTAGCCCCCAGCCTCTACCCTGACATTTCTACACTTGACTTCTGAGGTGCCCAAGTCAACTTGGAAGGGGCCTTTCTACCAAGTCTAGAAACTACCCTCACTCTGGACTCTGCACTCACGGAAAGACAGGCATTTCCTAGGTGAAGGTGACAGTCCTGGTCAGCCAGCGAGGTCACTAAAAGGTGCACTAGCTTCCATGGGATCCTCACTCGCCCCAGAAGCAAGAAGGAAGCCACACTCATAGCCTGTCAGGAAAGAGCATTCTATCAGGCAGGCAGGCATGTGCCTCTCCGTGCTCCTTCACACAAGGGGTGGGGGGTGGGGTGGCGGGCAGAGCCAGGTGAGGGTGCCAGATGTAACCAAGCATGTCCAGCAGGCAAGGCCACAGAGCCTTTCCCTGAAGAAAGTAGCCCTGACCTAGACAGCCAGGTGATGAAACCATTTCCTCTACTGGAGAGGCCTGAGCACATGGCTTCAGGGCTTGGCAAGGCCACAGGCTTTGTTCACCAAAGCCACTCCCAACCGGATGTGATAATGTACTCTGTGGACGTGAGACACTTACAATTATTTCTTAAATGGAGGCAAGGTGTAGATAATTACCACTGCTCACATTTATTGAGCTCTTAGTGTGCTTTATGTGGCTGATATGGATTCATTTATTCAATCCTTAAAACAACCCTCTGAGGTACGTGCTACCATCTCCATTTGTCAGATGAAACATGGAAGCATAGAGAAGTTGGCTTCCACAAGTTGGCCCCAGCAATAAGTGACTTTCAAACCCAGGACTGGCTGACTTCCAAGCCTGTGCTCTTAACTATCTAAGGCAAAGTGGACGCCCTTCCTCTGAATCAGTGGAGACGTGTGAACAGGGGGAAGTCTTGAGACATTTCCATATCAGACTAGGGGGGTTCAAGGCCTCAAAGTCTAGTTTACTGGGGATCCTGGGGTTCATGCCTCCAGAAGTGTCATCTTATTGGGGCCCTCAGGTTCTCACTCTCTATTCTAGAGCAACATGGGCCCGAGACAATTCTAGTAATTCCCTTAGGCTAACTAGATCCCATATAAAAATCTAAAACTGGGCTGGAACCTTGTTGCTCCTATAAGAACAGAACAAGATGGAGGCAGAGACTAAGTATAAAACTATGATTTGTCATACCTTGGATATTTGTGCAGACAAGGTTTGGGTTCTGTGCTATGACTGGGAGTGAGGCTTGTCCTTCTGGGTTTGGGTTTTGTTCTGTGATTAGGATGGCACCATGCAAGGCCAGAGCCAAAGCCCTGAAGACACCTTTCTATTCCTGGTCCTTTTCCTCCACCTCCTCCCAATAACACACACACACACACACACACACACACACAGGTATTATTTAATAACACTGGCCCTGGAGCCAGACTCCCTAGGTTCTAATCCTACCTCTGCCACTTATTTGCAAAGTATTTATCTTCCAAATGATTTAAACTTTCTGTGCCTTAATTTCCTTATCTGTCAAATGGGGATGACAATAGTACCTTCCTTATAAAGTTGTTAAGAGACCAATGAGATAACGTATGTGTATGCATGTTAGGCATTGTTATTGCTGTGGTAGCTTGTTACTTCTTTGCATCCTTTTTTCTCTGGATATGAGATAAATTTGCTGAAAATTGGCTCTAAGCTATCACTTACTGGGTTACTATTTATATTCCTCCTCCCATATCCTCTTGCTATCAATCCTTATGGAGTCCTCTCTGAAGAGATCCAAGAATGGGTGCTCTTAGAATGGGAAAGAAATCCCATTAGATTAGGTCAAGGATCTTTGGGAAATTCCTTAAAGCCAATTTTCTTGAGAATTTTAATGGCTCAACTTGGGAAGGCAGCCAAAGCTATTAATTTGTAACAGCTGCTGAGAAATCACTGTCAACACCTCGGTATAGATCCTCTCTGTTGGGCACAGAAGTTAGGTCAAAAGTTATGAAACCTAAAATAATTAATGAGCAACAGCAATGTAGGGGATTACTAATGGCAAAATAAATAACCCTTTCAAAAAACACCCCCTCCCAGCTGTGTCCCCCTGGAGACTCTCACCTCCTTTTCTTAGATTATCATCTCAGTCTGACTAGAAACCATGTCTTAATAGATTTAACTTCTGTTTGACTTCTAACATAGGGCAAATACAAACCCACGTGCCCTACTAAATATAAGCTGATGATGATACAGACCAAGGATAGAAAGTGAGCGACCCAGTGGGTGAGTTAGTGCCACAAAGCAGAGTCAAGGTGAAGGGGTACCTTATCTCAAATCTAAACCAAGGAGTATATTTCCTGTGAGGTCTGATGAGAAAATACAAAAAAAAAAAAAAAAAGTGTGGTTTGACTCCCTCACACATAGTTACAGTGGGTCTTGCCCCGGCGTAGAACTTTAAAGACCTGAGCAGCACATCTGTGGTTTGGTTGTGTTATCCGATTCTAGGGCTGATACCTGCTGCATTTAGTTCATGGCTGTAGAGTTTCCAGTCCTCCTCAGGGCTCTTACGTTATGGTTTCAGGTTGGCCACATATCTCTCTCCACTATTCGGATGGAACACCAGCAAGGAACCCCCACAAAGAGACCATAAGAGACCAAAGATATAGGGGCTCACCATATGCCAGACACTGCTTTATCTACCTCATTTCATTCATGTTGCCCCCTTCACAGCTTAGGAAACTGAGGCTTACTACAAGTTAAATAATCAACCCAGCGTCATACAAGGAGAAATGTGTCAAGCCTGGATTCACACCTGAGGCCATACCACGTGACTGCATGCCCAAACTGCATCCTTACACACCAAGTTAGGCAGCGGCATCGTATTCTTTCCCCCATCTACCTCTTTACTTATGTTGTGCTTTGCCCTTTTCTCCTGCACACCTACCTGCAATGGCATGTCCACTCAGCAATTTTTCATCCCTCAAAGACCTCCTCTATTCTGCCCAAAGCAGCCTCTCGCCCTCCGAACGTTTCATC
This sequence comes from Vulpes vulpes, assembly GCF_048418805.1. NCBI lineage: Eukaryota > Metazoa > Chordata > Mammalia > Carnivora > Canidae > Vulpes > Vulpes vulpes. The sequence goes on along the minus strand of NC_132785.1, from coordinate 108,814,461 downwards.
TGGATCATTTACTTTGACCCTGAAACATGCATTATCTTGGTTACTATTTAAGTGTTGTATTGCATAGGCTCCATCTCTCCAACCAAATTACAAGCTTTGCATTGTTCCCCCCAACACTCAGCCTAAGACTTGTGGACACAGCAGTTGCTAAGTGTCTGAGCAAATGAAAGAAAACTCGAGGTAAATATTCCAAATGGAGCTTCTTCCCAGAGATAATTTTCAGCAAGTGAGAATCATTTTGAGCTCAGCTACTTTCATCTCTCAATCCTTTTGTAGTGCCTGGCCCAATAAATAGGTGACCAATAAATATTTGGGAATACAACAAAAACCTACGGAGTGACTTGGGCAAATTACCTGAATTCCTCCAAGTCTCAGTTTCGTTACCTGTAGAATGGGGCTAATTTTTAGAGCATTTACACTGGATCAGAGACATGTGAGGCATGTCCTTTCAGAGCCTTTAGCTCCCATGTCTATCATCACCACTATGATAATTTACTAAACCTTCCACAGGAAATGTTTCCAGCAACTCAAAAATAAAGGACTTTGGTCACTTGTCTACTGGGTATGCGGTGGAAAATTGCTGCAGGAGATGATCAAAACAATCCTGAACAACGCTATGACCCACAGCCCTCTGCATATTGCTATTTACCAGGTTCCGGGGTTACCGGTTACGTTTTGTTTTTGCTTGTGGTCAAGTCGGAACCCCCATGGTGTCTTCCTATGGAACTCAGGGTAAGGTTGCTGCGGAGGGGGGGGGGGGCTGCTTTTCCTTTCTTTATTAAGAAAAGGAAACAGGAAATCGAATGTAAAACCCTCCGACGGTTAGTGTCACACCGAAGTTGTGAATTTAACCACACCCCCGCCAGGAAATGAAAGTACAGTTCTCACAGTGATGTTCCCTCTCCTTTCAAGGCCCACACAGTGTTTTTCAGATTTTAGTTAGATAGTGTAGATCAAAGGGCTGAACCTAGGGGCAGGGGGCTGTCACCGGGTATTTGTTGATTTGGGCATAAATTCTCACACTGATTTGAAATTGCACAAATGGAGATGGGACTTTCACTGGCTCTGTGACAATATGGCTCCTACCAGATGTCACAATGGGACATCTGACCCCTGGACATGTTTTTCTGTTTCAGCCCACATCATGTATTTTAAAATGTGCCCCATTGGCAATGTTTAAACGTGGAGAGGTTTCGTCGCATGCACACCCAATCTGGATTTACGCCCCGCCTTGGGGGGGAAGTGGTGATAACGGGGGACAGCTGCCCCCTGTAGAAGGGCACTTGTTTCTGGCTCTGTGCGGTAGTCCACTGCACTCATATGTCTTACCTGCCCTGCTTGCCCAGGGGGCTTCTGTCCTGTGTAGAAAAGGCAGTCAGTCACAGACCCTCCCAGGGAGGCAGGAGTAGGTTCCTGTCACCTGAATCTCACCAGTATATGCAACCCTTCATTCTCACCTTGCTCCTTCTGCTTCCAGGTCACTAGTCCTGCCTCACCCCAACATAGACACTTGTTCATAATCTGCCCTAGCCAGATCATAAGGAAGTTTGTCATTTCTTCACTCAAGTCCAAGGTAAGTCTCGATGGGACGTATCGATACCCACAGGGAAATTCTGGAGGATCAAATCAGTTGAGGAGATCTTCCTCTGAACTGTAACATTTTCCTTAATTGATGGGGTGGACCTCTTCTTTGGCCACCCAACATTCATTCTTGCTTCTCCTGGCAACCACTCTCACTACCCCACTCCCATTGCCCTGCCAAGAATCCCCTTCTCCACTCCCAGTCCCTGAGCCCTCTGTGGAGTTAAATCTACCTCTCCCTCCATAGCTGGGTCTTAGAACTCCTAGATGAAACCTTGCCTGACACAGGCTTGCCCCTGGACTTTCCAGCTCCATGAACTACTCCCTAGAAACCAGCCCTAAACCTTTCTATAGATTTAGTCTATATATATAAACCATGCTGGGTTTATGCTGCAGGTTCTTTTCAAAACTGTCTGTCTTAACCACCACCTTCGCTATCATTCCATGTCACTTCTCTGAGAAGAACTTCAAACTCTCAGAACTGCTGAGTGAATACTTCTGGACATGGGTGACTTTCAGGTGTGGCAGCCCAGTGAGGAGGTGTTGAGTTGGCCCGAAGGTCTCCAGGAAACAGGAAAATATCCACACATCTGGGGCAGGTAGCAAGTAGACAACACGTGATCATTAGCCTTTAGGATACTGTTATACTTTTAACCTATTGGCCATCAGCTGAGAGACATCCATGCATGACATGTTCCTTGAAGGCAAGGACTAGACCTTAGGCCCAGTTTATCTCCAGAGCCTCGTCAGTGTGCGTGGCATGTCTGGCACAGAATAAGTGCTTGATAATCATATATTGAGTGCATAAAGGGATCACTTGCTGAATACTTTGGGTCACAGCATCTAGAAATAAGACTCACCCTGAGTCCTCTGTGGAGTTGCTGCTGAGCCCTGAATAACATAACTGACCTAGATCCATAAGTTTTATTAATAATGATGTTGTGCTGATGTTCATACAGGATTTCCACATAGTTTCCCTCATTCTTAGGCACCGAGAACACACACCTCGCAGGTCTTCAAAGACAATTTGATGAGGGCACACGGTGGTATAGGATAGTGGTTACCAATCTGGGAGCTGGAGCTAAACTGCTTAGGTCTAAATCTTAGCTCTTCCAGGGGTGCCTGGCCAGCTCAGTCCACGGAGCATGCAACTCTTGGTCTCAGGGTGGTGAGTTTGAGCTCCATGTTAGGTGTAGAGATTACTTAAATAAAAATTTTTAAAAATAAATCTTAGCGCTTCCATTTACTAGCAGTGCGGTCTTGGGCATGTTACTGAATCTCTCTGTGGCTTCACTTCCCCATCTGTAAAATGGGGATATTAAGAATAACCATAAAAAAAAAAAAAAGAATAACCATCACGGGAGGCCCTGGGTGGCTCAGTTGTTTGAGCATCTGACTATTGATTTTGGTTCAGGTCATGGTCTCCAGGGCATGGAATCGAGCTCCTCATTGGGCTCCAAGCTCGGCGGAGTCTGCTTCTCCCTTCTCCCCCTCCACTCTCTCTCTCTCTCACTTTCTTTCTATCAAATAAATAAATAAACAAATATTTTTAAAAATGAAAGAAGTTGTAAGGATATAGAACATTTAGGGATCCCTGGGTGGCACAGTGGTTTGGTGCCTGCCTTTGGCCCAGGGCGCGATCCTGGAGACCCAGGATCGAATCCCACATCAGGCTCCCGGTGCATGGAGCCTGCTTCTCCCTCTGCCTGTGTCTCTGCCTCTCCCTCTTTCTCTCTCTGTGACTATCATAAATAAATAAAAATTTAAAAAAAAAGAAAAAAAAAAAGGATATAGAACATTTAGAAGATCAACAAACATGCAGTTAGCACTCAATAAACTTAGCATCGTCACTCTGGAGAGCCCTTATCATGTGACTTTAAAAAAAAATTATTTATTCATGAGAGACACAGAGAGAGAGAGGCAGGGACATAGGCAGAGGGAGAAGCAGGCTCCGTGCAGAGGGCCCGATGTGGGACTCGATCCCAGGACTCCAGGATCAGACCCTGGGCTGAAGGCAGCACTAAACCTCTGAGCCACCCAGGTGTGCCCGTCATGTGACTTAAAAAGAAGCCAGAGTAAATGACAAATATGAGATCCTCTACAATCTTTCCCTATCATGCCCTGCATAAACCACAATGTGCTACTGATTTTGAAATATCTTATATACTGAACACAGAATATATTGTTTTAACTTGTCTACTCCCTGGAAGGTGTTCCAATTCATTATCTGTTTCTTGGCAGTGAAAGCACATGCCTTTCTGTGTAATGATAATAGCGCCTAAAACAGATAATCTCTTTCCTACCCACCCACTATGTAAACTGAGTCCCCTCTGCTCCTTGTCATCAGCTGCAGAATCTGTTCCCCCTTTCTCCTCAGTGGCCCAGCATCGTCTCATTCAGAGGAGTTCCTCTAAACCTCTGCAGCTGTCCTAAAATTGTGGGCATGCCAACAGCCAGCCTTCCCTCTCTGACTCCCCAGGCTCCCATTCGAGCAGGCTCTTGCTGACCCTCTGTCACAGCAGGGTGAGTGTCAGGAATCTAAAAAGGGCACTGTTTGAAATTCCAAAAGTTTTCCCCAAAATGCCAGTTATGTTGCTACCTTGTTCCTGAATTAATAGCATTATTATTCTATCACTGGACAATTTTGAGAACAGGGACAAAGGACTTAGGAGAACCTATGTACGTGCACGCACACAGATCTGTCATTGGAAGATCAGTAGGCAGCTTCCAACACAGAATTAAATGAAAATATTTGGGGCAGTGATGCCTTGAGAGTATAGAAAAGGTAGACTCTGATTTAAGAAAGCCCAAAATAGGGTCACCAGGGTGGCTCAGTGGTTGAGCGTCTACCTCCCGCTCAGGTCATGATCCCAGGCTCCAGGGATCAAGTCCCGCATCAGGTTCCCCGTGGGAAGCCTGCTTCTCTCTGCTTATGTCTCTGCCTCTCTGTGTGTGTGTCTCTCATGAATAAATAAATAAATAAATAATCTTTAAAAAAGAAAGCCAAATAAATGCAAATGTGAGTACTAAGACAGATGAATTAGGTGGTAATTAACGATCCTTTTTTTTTTTTTTTTAAAGATTTATTGAAATAGGTGGTGAGTGTGGCCAGAAGCACTGAGAGCAGAGGCAGCGTGCTGATGGCTCTGCCCTGAGTGCAGCCCAACCTCCCAACCTCATTTCCCGGACACTGAAGCACCACCCACCCTCTGTCTTGGGCCTTGGAGACAGACCACTTGCAGGCCTGCTGGTGGTGTTCTGGGTCAGATTTCCCAGGACCCATCCTTTTCTCTTCAACTTTATTGACATTTCCTACCAACACTACCTCTATCCCTCCACCTCATGGCATTTGAGGAACTTGTAGTTCTGAACTGTGGCTTCTGCCCAAATTCAGTCATTCCTTTAACAGATGCTTGTTGTAGGTGGAGCAGTGGGCCAGGTCAGGAGCTGTATAGTCCCTGGCTTCTAGAAGCCCCTGGTCTGGGCAGAGCGGAGTGTGGAGCGTTTAAGCACTACGACAGAGCCTGATGCCTGATCCAGGTGTGGAGGGGTTAATACAACTTCCTAGAGAAGAGGATGTGGGAGTTGAGGCCTGAAAGAAGCTCAGGGGGCAAAAAATGACTGGAAGGGCATTCCAGGTAGATGGAATGGTCCATGCTAACACACAGAAGATGAGAGAGTTTCACACATTTAGGGGATTGCAAGCAGTTCAGTAAGGCTTCAGGTGTCAGGGGTGGAATGAAGGAGGTGAGAGGGGCCCACTTCCAATAGGGTTGAGAGGGTTGCTATGTGACCTAAGCCAGATAAGCAGGCCCAGATCATGGAGAACCTTGTCTGCCTGTGAATTCATATGTGTTTTCTCTGGAGAGAGAAATGAAGAAGCTTTGAAGAGATTTGTGCACTAAGATGACCAGATACGGGTTTTAGAAAGGTCACTTTGACAGTGGAGGATGGGGGCGGGGGTAGGTAGGGGAGGTTGGGGCACAGTGAGGAGACCACCAAGAAGCCCAAGTAGTGAGTTCCTGCCTCCGACCAGGGGCAGAGAGAGGAGGGGCACGAGTGGTGAAATTTTGCTTAAGTCAATCATTAACAAACAAGACACACAGTGATTCATTTATACCTTCCCCATTCCTGGCTTCATTTCCCCATCAGGCCCCTACCATCCCCATCTCTGATTCTGCTCCAGTTCCCTTTCCTGTTTCCTTAGCCACTCCCTTTGCCAGAAAACTCCAAGGTACAGGTCCCAGGCAGCAGGCTGCCACCTCCTTCTAGTCTTCTACGTGGAAAACTCCTAAGCTTTTTCTCTCTAAAGACCCCTAGAAGTGCTTCGGCCAGTGGAACAGAAGGGTCTTCAACACCTCTCGAAGAGCAGCTGAGAAACAGTGCGGCGGTCAGGTCGCTAGTACCGGGAGCCCCACCTGCTACGATAGCTGCTGGTGACAGGAAAACCCGAATGAGAAGCAGCAGCGCCAGCCTGAGGTCTCACATTTTGTCAGGCTCCAGGAGCCAAGCTGCACACAAGCCAGCGCTTCCCTCCCCTGGGTAATGCCTGATGAGCCCCATCATGTCAGCCAAAATACACCCTGGAGATTATATATGGGAAACGCGTAGCTCACCGAGTACAGAACATCTCCTCTCCCTGGCTTCTATTGGGGGACAGGACAAACACTTGTGTGATAAGGTCATCGGGCTCTGTTAGGCTTGTTCTGTGTGAATAATTTATATTTTGGGAAACCTGGCTCTTTCAAAATCATCGCCTAATATGCTATATTATATTAGAATTTTGTTGTATGTTCCTTATTCAAAATCGACATGTCTAAAAATATTTATTAAGTTTTAATACTGGGAGACGCAAAGGTAGATTAGATATCATACATGACTAACTTTTGCAAGCACCTGTCTTTATACAATGGCCTCATTACCAGCACCGGAAGGATTTTGGAGATCTATAAGCATATTTTTTCCAGGTAAAATGTGTCCCCAGTGATGTGGGAAATAATCATCTTCTGCCATCAACCCCATCCCTAAATTCATGCTTTCACTTTTGTGCATCTAGCTGCTGTTCCTAATTCCAGATTTAAAAAACAACAACAGGGGATCCCCGGGTGGCGCAGCGGTTTGGCGCCTGCCTTTGGCCCAGGGCGTGATCCTGGAGACCTGGGATCGAATCCCACATCGGGCTCCCGGTGCATGGAGCCTGCTTCTCCCTCTGCCTATGTCTCTGCCTCTCTCTTTCTCTCTCTGTGACTATCATAAATAAATAAAAATTTAAAAAAATTTTTTTAAATAAAAAAAAATTTAAAAAACAGCAACAACAAAAAACAAAAAACCTGCCATTCAGAGGCAGAGCTGTTTGTGTATAATTTATGAAACTCTTGGGTTCCTTCAAAATGAAAAGAGTTACTGAAATAGAAGTTATTCCCATCACCGTGCCAACAGCAGACCCATAACATCATCTCACAAATGCACTCTGTCCTAGAGCCCAGAGCACACACGCTCATGCTCCTCCATCAGAAAGATCTCTCCATTTCCTTCCAAAACAAACCATCTTCACGCACAGTCCCCCCTCCCAGTAGTATATGCAGCCCTCCTCCCCCAGTGAGTTGGCAGGAGTGTGCGCGCGCGCACACGCACACGCACACATGCTCTGCCAGCACACACCTCCCTCCTCATTCCCCAAGAGCCCCGGGGGTGTGTGTGTGAATGTCTGAACTGATGACATATTGTGACAGAAGGAGCAAGAGTGAGGCACAGCCACAAAGCAATGCAGGTCACAGCAATAGGCTTTATATAACCCAGAGCCATGGAGAGACCCAAAATAGCAGCCTCCCTGCTGCTCGGTTAGTCTCCTCCATCAACCAGGGATAAAATTAGAGCAGGCACTGACGCGCACCTGCGTCTGCAAGTGGGACTCCAGGGAGACAGTGAGAACAGGCTCGACTCTCTGCCATCGGCCACGCAGACTGCCAGATCCTTCAGGCCCCATCTGTCACCAGACAGAGAGGTGTGTGTGTGTGTGTGTGTGTGTGCGCGCGCGCACGGGCTGTACATGCACACCATGTGGAGCCCTACTCAGAGAACATTTCAAGAGAGTGGCAAGGAGCTGGTGCAAGGAGCTTGGCTATGTGGGGCTTTCAGAAAGATGTTCCAGGCCTTTGGGGAGGAAGTCTTGTCCACACCCTCTTTTACTTCATGGTACCTCTTCGCTTCCTTCCACACCTCCTCTTGTCTGGCCTGTGTAGGATCAAGATTGGCTGAGGTCAAGGATATTCCCTCCTGGTTGAGCCCCATTCTGCAAAACAAACGACAAAAACAAAATCCTACTGTGTTTATGTAAGTTCCACCAAACACACATGATCTGGAGGTAAAAAAGTGGTGCCAAGAAGTCAAGAGAAGGGACAAGGCTGAATGAATTTGGCTGCCTTTTCTGTAGGCCTCTTCAGGGCCTTGACCGCATATGGAAGCCGTGATCACTGCTAATAAGTGTGGTGGGCAGAACTACTGTCCAACTGAGGCAGCTCAGCGATTTGTTTTCTTTTTCTGCTTGAGGGAAGGCAGGGCAAAAGATTCCCCCACCCCCGCAAAAAAAAAAAAAAAAAAAAAAAAAAAAAAATATATATATATATATATATATATATATATATATTTACTGGTTTGTTATCTTGGTCCCTGAGGATCATATATAAATTCCAAGGGAGGAAATGCAGCTGACCCCAGGAACCAGAGACCAGAGAAATGACATGAATAGTACAGAAGAATAAGATAGAATAAAACTGGGTTATGATTTTTTCAAGGAAGTCACCATCCTGTCCTACTAGTACCTCTGAAATTCTGCTAGTATGCATTCACTTCTGAGGGGTAAGGGTGTTTCTGACCTTTGCGCTCTCTTTTAAGTAAATACTTCACAGAGAGAGGTAACGTATTCAACTATTTCACACTGAGGTATCAGTGACTTGTCAGATTCTTTTCCTCTTAAGGTAACCTGAATATATCCTGGAGCTCCCACGTGGCCCAGGATCTGCACTGTATCATCTCCCCAAACAAAACTGAACATACACAGGAAAAATAATCTAAACTAATTAAAAACTGGTTTAAAAATCCATTCCCATTTTGATTTAAATATTGAGAAGAGAAAAAGGGATCTGATCGGTAAACATAGCCACACTTCTGAACATCCTCTTTCTTCTCCTCTCTAAACCTCAGAGCTGCTCTGAGCCCCCTAAAACCTCCAGACACCCAGCCCTCAGGGGTATTTCTCTTCTTCTCCCAGCTGCTTGTCACTCGGTTCTTCATTTTCGTGTAGACTGCCTAGCTTCTCGGGCTTCCTCTAGCCCTCTCCAACATGCCCACTATTTGGCTTCTCCACACACATAAAAAGGAGCATCCAGAAACTGACCAAGTAAGCAAGAATTTGGCCCCCTTAGAAGCCTGGGCATAAGAGTTCAGGAAGAGTGTGGATATTCAACTTGTTAGACCAACAGGACTATGAGACACTGATGAGTGAGGTCAGGGATCCCTGGGGAAAGACCTCCAGGGAAAGACTTGTTTTTTGTGTTTTTTTTTTTTTTTTTTTTGACAGTTTTCATCTTTAGCCTATCTTGTCTGATTTCAGGAATTGAGGCCAAGAACTCATTGAAAGAACATGGTGTTCATGACTTAATATTCTATCTACTTTTCTCCACCCCACATCCCACCCCACCCCACACCACAATCTATGGCCCCACTAGACAATTCCTTTGCCACTGAACAGATTTCTTCCTACACTTGTACCTTTATTTGTGGTCTTCTATCTCTATAATGTCCTTTCCACCCCTCCCAAAGCCCTCCCCAACAGCCTTCCTTCCTTGGATCACTAAAGCATTAGAGCCTGCAGCCCTTAAATTTATTGTTTAGCACTCTGTGTAAAGATTGCCCACCCTGGCACTTTCCTCTTCCTTCTCCCTCCCCCACTCTTGGTTGGCAGAATTTTAAGATTGCCCCCAAGACTCCTGCCCTCTGGTGAACATGCTTCCTAACCCTTGAGGGTACAGTAGGTAGGATCTATGATGTAATATCACCACCTTGATTTTGACAAAAAGGATTTTGCCAATGTAATTAAGGTCCCTAACCAGTTGATATTGAGTTAATCAAAAGGGAGATCATCTTGGGTAGGTCTGACCTAATTGAGTGAGGCCTTCATTTTTTTTTTTTTAAGATTTTATTTATTTTTTCATGAGAGACACACAGAGAGAGGCAGAGACATAGGCAGAGGGAGAAGCAGGCTCCTGCAGGGAGCCAGATTTGGGACTTGATCCTAGGACCCTGGGATCACAACCTGAGCCAAAGGCAGACACTCAACACTGAGCTACCCAGGTGCCCCTAGAGTGAGCCCTTCAAAAGAGGGGTTGGGACACTCCCTGAAATCAGAGAAATTCTCCACCTCATCTTGAAGAAGTAAGCTGCCATGTTGTGAGAGGGCCTATGGAAGGGACCATGTGACAAGGATTTGAAGGCAGCCTCTGGTTGTTGAGGATGATCTCCACTGACAACTAGAAAGAAAAGAGTGTCTTTAATCATACAGGCACAAGGAAATAAATTCTGCCAACAACTACATGAACTTGCAAGTGGACCCAAGCTCCAGAAAGATGTACACGTTGATTTAAAAAAAAAAAAAAAGATGTACACCTTGATTACAGCCTAATGAGACCCCAAGTAGAGGACCTAGCTAAGCAATGCCTGGACTCCCAACACACACAAACTATGAGGTAATAAATGTTTGTTGTTTAAGCTACTAAGTTTGTAATAATTTGCTAGGTGACAAATTAGGAGAAAACGAGTACCAGTCCCCTCCCAAGAATGAATGAATCATCCTCTGGACTCCACTTTTTTTAATATATAAGATTTTATTTATTTATTTGAGAGAGCATGAGCAAGAGAAAGAGAGCAGGAGCAGGGGAGAAGGACAGAGGGAGAGGGAGAAGCAGAATCCTTGCTGAACAGGGAGCCCAATGTGGGGCTCAATCCCAGGAACCTGAGATTGTGACCTGAGTCGAAGGCAGATGCTCAACTGACTGAGCCACCCAAGGCATCCCTCTGGACTCCACTCTCGCCACTGTTAGAATCACCACTCCTCACACTATAGCATGATCTTCCCTGCATTTCTGTCATCTTTGTTATCACTATAAGCCTAGTCTCAGTCTTCTTTGGGTCTGGCACCCACTCAGGATCTAGAAGCTAGTAGGTAGTAGTGGTAGGAAGCAATACATGTTTGTGGAATTCCCATCATACAAAACCGATCACTTTTATCTCCACTCACCGAATCTTTGAAGCAGAGGCAATCTTTTATACCTCAGGTGTGAGCAGGCCTGGCTCAAGTCTCCTTGACATTTTGTAAGTATATAAAGATTCAATTATTAATGTAATGCATCTCGTAATAGCCCCTAAAACAATCTATTGTCTCAGAGCTCCCCTGTAGTTTTAGGCTATCATGTTTCTCTCAAGTGTACTGGGAATATCAGATCCTCCATAACAGCATCTTTAAAATCACATATAATGGTGCCAATCCTTAGTGGGCTGTGAGCAGCTGGCAAGATTATACTTAAATACTCAGGTCTCAACTCTTAGCCAAATCTCGTCTCTCCCAAGGGCCTATAGGACATCCCCAAAAGCACACCAAAGCATCTCTGCTGACCTGTTAGCTAACAAACAGCCTCTGTATCTCATGTTCATGTTATTGATCTCATTGTTACAAAAAGACACTTATACTGGCCCATCAATGCATCCTAACTTTGATTTTGAAAATACAGTCATGGAAGACACATATGACTATAGAAATAAGGGACAGATCTATGAGGTTGATTTGCCTGATTCCTACCCTGCCTCTTAAACACACGTAAACACAGACAGACATGCATGCCCATACACCCCTTCTTTATTGGCTCCATTGATAACATAAAATACCTATAACAGGAGACAGAGCTTTAAATTTCTCTCTGTATAAAAAGATTTATGGAGTGAAAAGCTCTTCACTGGGACTCTGGGTACACCCAAGGCACACATTTCCTTTGCCACCATTTTACAATCCTGGCCAGAATTTTCTTTGGCCAGGGTGCCTGAGTGCCTCAGTTGGTTAAATGTCTGACTCTTGGTTTTGCCTCAGGTCATGATCTCAGGGTTATGGGACTAAGCCCCACACAGGGCTCCACACTCAGTGTGGAATCTACTTGAGAATCTCTCCCTCTCCCTCTGTCCTTCCCCCTGCTCATGTGCGCACACACACACACTCTCTCTCCCTCTTTCTGAAAGAAAGAAAGAAAGAAAGAAAGAAAGAAAGAAAGAAAGAAAGAAAGTCTTCCCAAAAATGAAACAATTTTTAAAAAATAATTTCCGGGCACCTGGGTGGCTCAGTCAGTTAAGCGTCTGCCTTCAAATCAGGTCATGATCCCAGGGTCCTGGGATTGAGTCTCCCCCCATTGGGCTCCCTGCTCAGCAGGGTGTCTGCTTTTCCCTATACCCCTCCCTCCTGTTCACACTCTTGCACAAGCGCATGTGAGCGCTCTCTAATAAATAAATAAATAAATAAATAAATAAATAAATAAATAAATAAAATCTTTAAAAAAATTCCTTTGGCCTTAGGAAAAAGAAGGAAGGATTTCTCAGGATTGGGAAATCAAGCCAAGGACTCTGGGGGCAGGGACAGAAGGGGAAATGAGGGTGGCATGGCAGGCAAACTCTGCGTCTTTATTTCAGACATTCCTGATGCTTACACACCTTTCTCTGAATGGTTCCCTTGCATGCAAAATGGGCATAATAATCATTTACTTCACGGGATTGTTCAAAGGATTACATGAAACAGTGTGCTTAAGGCACACAGCCACAAGCCTGGCATACAGAAAGCCACCCAATGCCCTTTAGCTATTATCATCATTTGGCCTGTCATCAGTCTCAAAGGGAGTCTTCTAGGGTCTCAGACATTGGGTGGTAATTGGCCTGCCCCCAGAGTTAGTGGTTGTTTGTTGGTTCTTAGGGTCTCTGGAAGGTGAGCAGGTCTGACGGACACCTCATTACAGGCTGTTCCCCTGTCACCTCACCCCCACACTGGGAGTGGCAAGGAAGGCATTGGGCAAGAAACCCAGGAGTGAGACAATAGGTGTGAATGATGAAACAGGAAGTCTGGTTTGGAAGCAAGTACCAGCAGAAAACCACTCACAGAGAATAGAGAATACCCAACTCAGGCCGTTGATTGGGCACTGAGCCATCACTCGGCTCAAGCCTCAACGGGAAGTTTGTATCAGTGCCCAAAAGTTAAAGAACATGGTCACCAGGGAAATAGATTTAGTTGGAGACCAAGGGCTCATTTGAGACAGCACAGGCTTTTGCCTTCTGGGTTCAGATCTTGGGTCACTCTGTTATTATGTGACCTTGGGCTCATTATTCAACCTCTCAGAGCCTCAGCTTCCTTATCTTTGAAAGAGGCAGGGCTTTGGGAAGATTAATTGAGATAACATGCAAAGAGCCTAGCACAGGGCCTGGCCCATTCCATAAATGTGTGCTCCCTCCCACTACCCCTCCCAGGTGTCTGGGACACTGCTCCACCCCTTCCTTGTCTCCTGGCTAAAGACAGTTGACCACTACCTACTACCCAGGATGACGCCAGTTCTTGATTATTTGATATTGCTGCACATCTGGCCTTATCACCAGTTATTGACGGCAATACCCTGCTGCTCTCTGTTCCACCTGGCTCCTTCCTGCCAGGTGGCTTCTCCTGCTGCACTTGGACAAGGATGAAGGGTTGGGCCAGGTCACATGGTGGCACCGGGACTGATGTGAAAAAGTTTCTGCTTAATACTCCAAACTTATGGGAAGGAACTACTTTCGAGATTTTTATTTATTTGAAAGAGGGAGCATGAGCTGGGGGGAGGAGCAGAGGGAGAGAGAGAGAAGCAAGTTCTCTGCTGAGCTGGAAGCCCAATTCAGGGCTCAACGGGAGGTTCGATCCTAGGACCGTGATATCATGATCTGAGTTGAAGGCAGACGCTTAACTGACTGAGCTACCCAGGCGCCCTGGGGAAGGAATTACTTTAAAAATGTATATGTATGCATGTACCTGTAATACACACCCCCTTGAAAAATCCTGAGTGCCCAGGCTCCAACCTCTGTATAAATACTCTGCTTGGTCCTCCCTCCACCATGTTTGTGGTTCCCAGGCTTTAGGATTCTCTGCAGTTCCTCTTCCTCAGCACATCTAAGTGTTGCAATTGGGGTTCCACCCTCAGCCCTCCTCTCATCCTCCTCCACATGTTCCCTGGGTGATCTCACCCAGGGGCCATCACCACCACATCTCCCCATCTAATCCACGGCCCCATTCACACTCCCTTTCTGACCACAGATATGTATATACAGCTGCCCCTGGCACATTTCCACAGGGTTCTCCAGCCCCTCAGACTCAATCCTCTCAACACTCCCTTAATTCTTCTATATTTTGGGCCCCAGCAAATGACACTCTGTGCAAACCCAGAAGCCTAAGCAAACCTCCAATTATGGTTCCCAACTTCTGTCAATCCTATTTCCCTAGTCTCTCTTGACTGGATGCTCTCCTTTCTATCTCCACTCTGCAGCTGGCACCCAGGCTGTTGTCCTGCGGGCTCCCCCCTTCCCCTTGTTCTGCCTGGGAGTCTTGCAACCACTCCCTGAACAGGCTCTTTGCCTCCCAGCTTCATACTCTGTAATTGTTCCAACCTGTATGGGGCTGGCTGGCTCAGTCAGTAGAGCGTGTGACTCTTAATCATGGGGTCATGAGTTCGAGCCCTATGTTGGGTATAGAGAGTACTTTAAAAAAAGGATCGAGTCCCGCATCAGGCTCCCAGCATGGAGCCTGCTTCTGTCTCTGCCTCTCTCTCTCTCTCTCCCTCTCTCTCTCTCATAAATAAATAAAAATAAAATCTTAAAAAAATAAAAATAATAATAAATAAATAAAAATATAATTGTTCCTAGAGAGACATTTTCAAAATACAGATTGCCTCTTAAAAATTCTTCAAGCCCTCTAGGTCAATCAGGATCCAGCCAGAGAGCTCCATTAAGATTTCAGATTAGTTTTTCAGATCAATTGTTTAGGAAGTCTGAAGTTAACAACCATGACACTGAAAAGACAAAAAGAGCCAAAATACCGTGGAGGTGGCAACTCTCAGTAGGGGCCATTGTCTACTCCCAGGGCTGAGACAAAGAGAAAAGGTTGGGATAATTTATCCTATTTTGCCTTAATAATGAAAATCAAGCTAGTTTGATATGCAAAGCCCTCCTTCTGGCTCCAACTTATCTCCCCGGCCTCTGCTCAGGTCGCAGCACTGCCTTCCCCATCTTCAGACCAAGCCTGTGGTCATTGTGCTCTCAAACTTCCAAACTTTTCTACCTAAACTGGCACCACTTGAAATGAAATGTTGCTCTTCATTCTTTTCTGGTAAATCATCCCTCAAGAAAGGCTCAAGGAGGCTTCATGTCACTTTGAGAGCCTTTCCTGACCACTGTCCACCCCCACCCCCCTTCTGGCAGGTCCAGAAGCCCCCGTTCTTAAGGGTTTCTGTAACATCCTGGTCATGTTACTGTCATATCACATTGGATTCTTATTGTCATTTTAGGCATCTATGAGCTCCCTAGGGCAGGATGGCAGTCCCTTTTTCCTCTTTGCATTCTCTGCTTTCAGTTCAACGCCTGGCATATAGTACGTGCTCAATATATCGCTGAGTGTTAAAATGAGACTCATCTTGCCTCTCACATAGATAATAATCTCCTACTTGCTTTCCCCATTAAAACCATCCTTGCTAAGGGCAGCTCTGATCACATCTGTCCAATAATCAGAAAATCTTCAGTGGCTCCCCATTGTCTGAGGAATAAAGTCCAAACTCCTTAGTATACTGTCTGGCACCTGTCTCTCTGATCTTCCTATCTAGACTTATTGCCCACTATACCTCTGTACATACCATGTGCCCCTCCCATGCCAGCCACCCACTATTTCCTCAGTACCTTGAACTCTTTCCCTCTGGATCAGAGTTCACTCTGTTACCTTTCACCAGAAACACCACTGGGGGCTGCATGCTACCCTGTTGAAATGCCCCTGGACTTCAAAGCCTAGTTCATTGGTTACCCACTTCAATGTAGGAAATCTTTCTACATCTTCCCTCAGTAGCAGGGGAATAAAGTCCCAAATGTTCATGACCTTCATGTCCTTGTAGATTCTGTCCCCTGCTCACTGGTCTAACCTTATCTCTTTCCACTCTCCTCCTTGCTCTGTCTGCCCTAGAATGCTAGTCTTCTCTGGTTCCTGGGATGTGTCATGCTCTTTCACACCCCTAAGCCATTGTGCAAGCTGTTCCCTCTGCTTGGGTGGCCCTTCACCTTGCTCTCTTTCCTGAACCCCAGATCAAGTGGGTGCTGTCTGTAACACACTCTCCCAGCACCCGGTGTTTGTCCTTGTTTTCAGCTACTGTGCCTATGTCTATAGGCTAGACTGTATGCTGGATGAAAGCAGGCCCTGGGCGGGTCCTGGTTATCATTATACCCTGGCACTTAGCACACAGTACTTGGCACGCACTAGATGCTCAGTCTGCATAATAAATGCCGATTCATTAACAACCCCTTCATTTATAGCATTCTCAGCAGCCTACAGCAAACCAGTCATTTGTGTATACCTCTCCCCATCTTGAGCATAAGCTTTGTTTTTTTAATGAAACTTTTTATTTTGGACATTTTCAAAGATACACAAAAGCCAAGAGAATGATAGAATCACACCCCCCCCTCCTTTTTCCATCATGCCGCCTTAATAGTCATCAACATTTGCTCAGCCTTGTGTGAGATATTCTCCCTTCTGTTTTCTCCAGATTATTTTAAAGCACATCTCAACATCATAAGTCAAACACTCCTTGAGGGTTGATGTGTCTTGTTCATCTTTGCTCTTCTCATAGCCCCCAGCTCAGCATCTGGCCCCTAACAGATGATAAATCCACAGTGAATTAATCAATTTAAAAAAATGTCATTCATTCACTCATTTTGCAAATTTATTCAACAAAGACTTCTTGAGCAGCCACTATATGCCAGGCACTGTTGGCATTGGGGATAGATTCAAGTGGGAGGGCACAGAGAATGAATGAATGAATGAATGAATGAATGATGACATTCTAAAAGCACTCATAGGGGACACCTGGGTGGCTCAGTGGTTGAGCATCTGCCTTTGGCTCCAGGCATGATCCCAGTCTGGAGATTGAGTCCCACATCAGGCTCCCTGTGAGCAGCCTGCTTCTCCCTCTGCCTATGTCTCTGCCTCTCTCTGTGTGTCTCTCATGAATAAATAAATAAAATCTTTATAAAAAAATAAAATAAAAGCTCCTCATAGTGGTAAGTGCTATGCAGATCATTAAGACAGGACAACTTGGCAGCAAGTGATGGAGTGGCTACTTAGAATCAGTGGTTAGGGAGAGCCTCTCCAGGGAGGTGTCCTTTAACAGAGTCCTGAATGGCAAGAAGGAAGTAACATGGGGAGCCCAGGGGAGAAAGCATGCCAGAAGTAAAGAATAGCAACTTCAGTGTCCTGGAGGTGGAGCCAGCTTGACTGCTAGGGGAACAGAGAGACATGTGGCAGAGTGAGAAGGCCAGGGGAAGTGGCTGGAACTGAGGTCTGAGGAGCAAGCCGCCCACATCCTGTAGGGCTTTATAAGCCAAGGCAAGAAGTTTGGGTTTTGTTGAAGGTTTGTTGGGAATCCTTTAGGAGCTTTTAAGCAGGGGAATGCTTTGTGATCTGTTCAAAATATCATTTTGATTATGGTGTGGAAGATAAACTCTAAGGTCAGCAGGGCAATTGCAATAGTTTAGGGGAAAAGGGTAGTTTGAGACCAGAGTGGGAGCAGTGGGGATGGAGAGGCGTGGAAGCCTCAGACTTTTTGAAGCCAGTGTGCATACCTCTTGCTGAGGGACCAAATGTGGAGTTGAGGCAAAAAGAATTAAGGACAATTCCTGGGAGGAGAAAGGTCACTCCTACAGAATGAGGGAGGCATCGATGGCTGGGGAGGTGGTGATCAGGAAGTGCCAGCAAATGAACAGTAGCGTGGCCATACAGATAGAGCCGGCTCTGCTCACACAGTTTTATTTTAGAGGCTTCTACACCCACCTCAGTTTCCTCATTTGTCAAATGGGCATGGTGATACCATCTTGAGGGGTTCTTTGAAAGTTAAATGAGAAGGTACTAAAGGGCCAGCAGTGTCTGGCAGAGAGTCAACACAATGAATGAGAGTTCTTACCCATTGCCCCACCCTGAAAACACCCTTCAATGAGTTAGCCACTGTCTGGCAGAGGATCCATCCTGGGAAGTGGGTGGGTTTCCTCCCTCCTCTGGGAGTGTCAAAATTCCCAGGGAGAACCCATCCACTCACTCATTTGTTGGGTAATTCTTGTACTTTTGGTGTGTCCAATAGGAAGAGACTGGGACAATAGGGAAATTGTAGCCATAGGGCTAAGGCTTTCTAGGATGAGTGAGACCCAAAACTCCTGGGGTAATTGGACTTCCCCCAAAAGGGATAAGAATGAGAGGGAATGGTAAAAGAGGGAGACACTGCTTCTCTATCCCATGTGGGACCCAGGGATGCATGACCTCCAGGGACCTGTACTCTCAGCCACAGGGTTCCTTTCCTGCCTCAATGACTCCTTGAGTACAAAGACCCCAAGGGATTTGCCTCCACTTGCCCTTAGGTGAGAACATAGGAATAGGGCATGGCATCCTGGAGTTCCTCTCATCTTCCCCTTGCTCCAATTTTTAAAGGGCTGTGTGTGTGTATGTATGTGTGTGTGTGTGTGTGTGTGTGTGTACATTCATGTATACACCCATGCATATATACATGTATATGTCATATTTTATAAGTTCATATATATATACAGAAAGACTAAAAAAATAAATAAACACTAAAATGTTAATGGTGAATTTTCTCTGGGTGGCTAACCTATGAGTGATCTTCATTTTTATCTTTGTGCTTTTTTGTATTTTACACAATGCAGTGCTTTTCCAATGAGGGCAAAATATTATAGTTCAAGACCCTCTAGGGATCCCTGGGTGACTCACCGGTTGAGCGTTTGCCTTTGGCTCAAGGTGTGATCCAAGAGTCCCAGGATCGAGTCCCACATCTGACTCCCTGCATGGTGCCTGCTTCTCCCTCTGCCTGTGTCTCTGCCTCTCTCTGTGTCTCTCATGAATAAATAAATAAAATCTTTAAAAAAAAAAAAAACCCTCTAGAATATCTTTTTTTCAAAGTGCTCAGAATCTTCCTGGATTCTAATCTGTTCCTGAAACCATCTCCATGGGCAATGTTTTTGTTTTGTTTTGTTTTGTTTTTTACTTTTTTTTATTGGAGTTCAATTTGCCAACATATAGCATAACACCCAGTGCTCATCCTGCCAAGTGTCCCCCTCAGTGCCTGTCACCCAGTCACCCCAACTCCCCACCCACCTCCCCTTCCACTACCCCTTGTTCATTTCCCAGAGTTAGGTATCTCTCATGTTTTGTCACCCTCACTGATATTTTCACTCATTTTCTCTCCTTTTTCCATGGGCAATTTTTTTTTTTAAGATTTTATTTATTTATTCATGAGAGAGAGAGGCAGAGACACAGGCAGAGGCAGAAGCAGGCTCCATGCAGGGAGCCTGACATGGGACTTGATCCCAGGTCTCCAGGATCATGCCCTGGGCCAAAGGCAGGTGCTAAACCGCTGAGCCACCCAGACATACCTCCATGGGCAATGTTTGTGTGAGAGTTAAGAGTAGGGGGCGTTCATTCACTCACTTATTCATTTCATTCATTCTCAGGTTTGACAGCTATTCAAGCGCATTATGGGTAATATTGTTAAACCCCCCGGTAACACAAGACATAGGAGGTATGGTTCCTAGCCTCAGAAGCTTTTCAAGTTCAGATTTTAAAAACTTAAAGCCTGAATATTGCAAGGAAATGAAGGAATAATGCAGAAAATCAAGGGTCCCGAGGAGGACGAGATGACTTCCACCTGGAGGTGTCAGAGGTGGTTACACACAAGAAATGGGATTGGAATCAGCCTTAAGAAGTAGGCAGAGCTTGGATAAGTGGAGCAGGTGAAAGGGTATTCCAGGCAAGGTGAATGGCAAAAGCAAAGGCACAGAGGCAGGAAAGTATTAGAAGTATTTGGAAAATAGCAAATAAAGGACCCCATGTTTCTTGGATACCATAGAACAAGTACAGATTTATTACATATATATAAAATAGACTTGAGAGTTTTGCTCAGAGTACTCCTGTGGGGCAGTAGCATGCCATCATTCCATAGGTGGGGAAACTAAAAGTCTGAGGGGATGCCAGCTTCTCCCCACGGCCTCCAAGTAGTAATGCAAGGTCCCAAAAGAAAGAGTTCTCAGATTTTCTGACACCATGGATGCTCACATCTAGAAAAGAGCCTGCTAGACATAGAAGGTTCCCACCAAGAGAGAAAACCAAATCACTAAGAACATGGGGCAGCCTTTCATTACTCATATATAAGTGGCCAAACAAATAAATCAGCCCCATATGTGTCCCTGGGCTGGGCATCATTGCTTGGGCACAGAGAAAGGTGTATGAAAATATATGCCAGCTTTCAACATTTGTTTGGGTGGAGAAAGATGCAGGAAAGAGGGAAGGAAGGTGGAAAAAAGAAAAAAGAAAATGAATGAAATGTTTTAGAGAACACAGTTGGGAGAAGCAGAATTTCTGTATAAATACGTTTTTGCAGGCATCCTTTATAATGGCAAAAAATGTGAACAACTAAAATGTTTGGGTAAAGATTTTAGTTAAAATAATTATGGCATATTTGTACCATAGAAAAACTTCTTAGCCCTTCAAAGTGATAGAGCATATAGTCAATTGAGCATGCAACTCATGATCAAGCCCAACATTGGGAGTAGAGATTTTAAAAAGGTGATAGGGCATATATGATTGTTAACATGAAATAGTGCTTAGTAGACGTTTTTAAGTAGGAAAAAATTAAATAATAGGGGCGCCTGGGTGGCTCAGTCAGTTAAGTGTCTCTCTTCGGCTCAGGTCATGATCCCAGGGTCCTGGGATTGAACCCCACATGGTCAGGCTCCCTGCTCGGCGGGGAGCCTGCCTCTCCCTCTCCCTCTGCCTGCTGCTCCCCCTACTTGTGCTCTCTCTTTCTCTCAAATAAATAAATAAAATCCTTTTTTTAAAAAAAAAATTATGTAATAGTATGTATGTGAACCTAGCTCTTTGCACATGGAAAGTATTTCAATAAATGGCTGTCAATGGTTGTGGGATTCTTTTTTTTTTTTTTAACAAGCAGATTGTTTTTTTGAGATTGGGAAAGTTAGCAAGAACTCTAAACTGCTTTTAAATTACAGTTTCTTATTTACTGCATTTGATCTCAGGCATTGTTCTTCATGTTCCTTGTCCATCTAGGCGCCCTCAGGGAGCCCTCTGGCAAGGGCTGCAGCCAGTTCAGCCTGTTTCCTGAAATGCCACACGTGCAGAAAGCTTGTCCCGCTGCCCGTCCTGGGCTTATTCACAACAGATCCTCAGCCCCAAAATAAGCAGCCAGGGTGTTTCCTCTTCCTAAAGGGGAAGCAGAAGCCCCTGATGAGCAGAGGGAAGAGCGAGCCCTGTCTAGACCATCATCCCAGGGGAATTCTATCCACTCAGTTCCCCCTGGAAATCCCCAGGCCCAGAACAGCTCTGCTGACTCAGGCCACCCATTCTGCAGGCACCTTAGATCCCAGCTGACCTTCCTTCTCCAGCACCCAGCTCCATCCCATCCCCCTAAGGAAAGGCAAATTATGCAAAGGCACGAGGGTGAGGGGGGATCTTTAAAGGGAGAATTTGCTCTCAGATAAGGTAATGGGTCCAATTAGAGCCTCCTTGATTGATGGGCCTGTCAGGTCCAGCCTTGGGTCCATGCCTGGAGATAATTCTCTCCTCTCAACCCTGGGAATGCAACTGTCTGGGGCTTGGCCAAAGAGATTCAAATAACAAAGAGACATTTCAGGAGTACAGGTAAACAGGCTCCATTATTGTTTCTGAGTAAAAGAATTAACCATGGGCAATTTATCCCCCAGGAGACATTTTGGCAACATCTGACATTTTTGGTTGTTACAAGTGGAGAGTGTGTTTGCATACTGCTGGCATCCATGGGTAGAAGCCTGGGATGCTGCTACACACCCCAGAATGCACAGGACAGCGCGCATGTGTGCCCCCCCCCCCCCCCACCTTAAAGAATCAACCAGCCACGAATGTCATAGTGCCTGAGATTGAGAAACTCAGGTCTAAGGTGTGTTTTGTGCTTTATAAATACAAAGAAAAGGGGTTGTTGGGAATCCCCAGATTTGGGAATATCTGAAAAGGAAGACCTCCTGGGGGGAGGATATCCCTAAGCAGCAATGTTTCCAAGCTGCTGGCCCCCATCCAAACATGCTATATAGCTCGATTTCAAAAGTATTTTTATTTAATTTTTTTTATTTAAATTCAATTTAATTAACATATACTGTACTATTAGTTTCATTGGTAGAATTCAGTGATTCATCTGTTGCAAACATCCAGAGCTCATTACTTCAAGTGCCCTCCTTAATGCCCATCACCCAGTTGCCCCAACGCCCCACCCACCTCCCCTCCAGCAACCCTCAGTTTGTTACCTAGAGTTCAGTGTCTCTTATGGTTTGCCTCCCTCTCAATTTTCATCTTATTTTATTTTTCCTTCCCTTCCCCTATGTTCATCAAAAGTTTGTTTTTTTTTTTCATCAAAAGCATTTTTAAAGTGATTGTCTTCTAAGAATGTAGGAAAGTGTTGAGGACAGAAGGAAAAAGACCTAGATTCTGGCCCCTAGTTTTGCTCTGATTCTGAGCATTTGGTAATTAAAGACAAGCTCTTTTGTCAGGAACTTAGTAAATAAAGCAAAAGAATAAAATCCGTATCTGTCATGTTAACCCTTATAATTGTCTGGAACCTTGGAAATGCCTTTGACTATGCCTGAAAATATAGCAACACAATACAAAATGAGCCAGAAACTTAACACCACCTGAGTTAATTTAACTAATGGGTGGTCAAATATCTATGTGTAGAGAGCAAGATGGAGTCATTATGTCAAGCAGGGGCCTGCAACAAGCAATGACGCAAGCAGTTAAAGGGAGTGTAGCTACCAGTCTATCACTGACACCAGTATCAGCTAACGACACACTCAGACCTCATACCAGGAGAAGCAGAGGAAGTCTACAGGGGCCCAAAGCTGATTAAACCCCTTTACGAAGGGAGGATTTTTGCAGCAAACTGTCAAACTCTTTGGACACTGACCCCTCTATGTCTGACCAATGGAAAAAGGCAGCTGCCGCCGAAGGCTCTGCCCAGTTGATCTCTGATCAGACCTGAGATCCTCCACTGCTTGAACATAGTAAGCAGTAAGTGCCAAGAATTGACCCGGATCAGACTGAGGCCTCATCTCAATCATGTACCACAGACGGACTTCGTGCTTGGTTCATTAACTTCCTATCCCCTGCTCTATCTTGTTTGTTGTGTGACTTGTGTCCTGCTTTGTGTGCCTATGAGAAGCCAAGTTAATCACGTGGCAAAATGTCATTGAGTTTGGAATCTCGAACTTGTTTTATAATTATGTTAACCTTGCTTTATGACTGAATAAAGCTGACAATGTGCAAAGACACAACTCATGTGTGCACCTTCATAGCATGCTCATGACACTATGGTTGAGGTTGTGTCAATGAAGATTTAAATTAACTGTGTCTGCAAAAGGTCAGCCAGACCTTCACTTTGCTTCTCCCTACAAACTCTGAGTACTTACTTGGATATCGTGAGCCTCTGATAGGATGTTTACATGTCCTCCTTCTTGGACTCCTTCCCCAAGATCTGATTTGATTCATCAAGCATATCCTAAGCCCTTCCAATATGCCCAGCAGTTTGGTAGCTGCTGTGGACAAATAATATAGCACCTGTGTGCTAATTTAGGATGAGCATCTCTAGGATTTTGAGACTGGAGGCTTGGAAAGATAGTATTGCCTCTAATGGAATACAATATTTGGTGAGTGAGTGGGAGTTGGATCAGGCTGGAAGACAATGACTCAGGGATGGGATGATCAAGGATGTCCCAGTGGAAAATGTTGGTGAAATCGTTGGAGCTGGAGGGTTGGATCTCAGGTGAGAATATGAGCTCAAGATCTAAATGTGGAAATCTTCCACATTAAGATGAGTCCACCGAGATGGCAGAAAATAGAACAGAAGCCCAAGGGCTGGACCTTGAGGTGCAATTCATAGCTGAGAGGTAGGAGGTGGAAGAGAATCCAGCCAAAGGGGATGACTAAGAACAATTAGAGAAATAGAAAGAAAACCAAGAGAGCACAGCGCCTCTACAGTTGAGGGGGGAGAGGTTTTGGTTTTGGTTTTGTCTTTTAAGGGACAACCAAAAAATGTCCAAACGTCTTTTTTTCCCGAAGTATGATTGACATACAATATTATATTAGTTTCAGGTCTAAGAAACTGTCAATGCTTTATAGCATGAACTCTGAGGAAAGGAAAAGATCTTCTGGATTGGGGGGGGGGTGTCCTCATTTGCCCAAGATTGTCCCAGTTTTAGTCCTGAAAGTCCCACATCTCAGGAAATATGTCAGTCCTGGCCCAACAGGCTTTGGGATGTGCAAAGCCCTGAGCTAGAGTCTAAATTGGAGCACCAATGAAGAGTTCAGCTGCCAGTCATGTTAATACATACCCTCTAAGAGACCACATTTAAAAAATAATCAGATTCTGCATTTGCCACATCCTCTGAGCATGACCCTGGCTCGGACAGGGGCCAAGGTTAATAAACTGAACTAGTTGGATCCAGTCTTTGAAAACCTTTGAACACTTTTTGAGGTTTTTTGGCCTGGAAGCATTTCCTATCATAAAATTGAGTTAGCCAAACTCTTACTTGGCTCCAGTTTTCTTTTTCTAAATTGCCTTCACTCAAGTGCTTTTACTGGAAATGCAGCTGTCAAAATAAAGTCAATGGCTTTCAGAAAAGAAAGTTACCCCAAAAACTGGCGCACCCGAGAGAGAGATGAAAGAAAATGAGCTCACTTCATATCAGAGCTATGGATTCAATTTTGAGGAAACTGCAACAGATTTGGGGAACTACAAGGTACATCTCTGGCAACTTCCAGAAGCCCATAGCTTTTCTGAAGACCAGATGTATTGTGTTTTGTGGGTGATTGTCTCAAAGCTCTTCTATTAGTTTCCTGTGGTGCTTGGCAATCCGGTGAAACTCTGAATGATTTTCATGTTTTTTGTTTTTTGTTGTTGTTGGTTTTTTTTACATGCTTCTGGTTCTGCCCATTTCCTTTAAGCCAGAGGCTAATAGCTGGCAGCCTGTGAGCCAATTCAGCCTGTGAATGTGTTTTATTTGGCCCGCAGGGTGTTTTTTAAAAATTTTTCAATTGGTTGCCAGCATTTGAAAAAAAAAAAAAAATTCAAGAGATTAAAAAAAAAAAAATCAGGATTTCCTGCTTTTCTTGAAAAAAATTAGAAGACCTGAAGACCTTATGGCTGCATGTCCACATGGCAATAATCCACAGGGCTGAGCAGCAGCCACCCCCTTAGGCCAGGCATGAGCCCTGGCCTTGGTCTCATCCCCACCTTCCTTTATTTTACCTACCAGGCTCATCCCAAGACTCCACAGAGAATGAGACTTCCAATTTACCTCAGCCATTAGTTCTAAACCACTTGCCTTGACCTGTTTCCTGTTCTACATCCCAACATATTCCCAAGTTCTACTGTCATTGACTGATTTCCTGTTTGTGGAATTGACTTATCACCCTGGCCCAATACCTGGTCCCATCCCCCCATGCTACCTGTGCTTCCTTCCCACCTGCCCCTGCCCCTCTCAACCTAGAAGACCCACCCATGCTGCTGGCAGACATACAACTGAGCCATGGGTACCCCTGCTTGGTTTGCTCTCTCTTTGGATCTGTCTCTGCTCATATTCCTCACTTACTATCTCTCCCATGGTCTCCCCGTTTGCTTCAACTTTGTCTCCAGTTTCCATCCTTGAAATCATCCCTTTAGCTTAACTACAGAGTCCAGCTTTTCCCATTTCATCTTTTGGCCTCCCTCTCTTAAGCTTCATTTGTGACTCTTCTTACTTACAAGATCTTCAACTCAGGGACACCTGGGTGGCTCAGTGGTTGAGCATCTGCCTTCAGCTCAGAGTGTGATCCCAGAGTCCCAGGATCAAGTCCCACAGCTGGGTCCCCTTGAAGAGCCTGCTTCTCCCTTTGCCTGTGTCTCTGCCTCTCTCTGTGTGTCTCTCATGAATAAATAAATAAAATCTTAAAAACCAAACAAACAAGATCTTCATCTCAATCTGGCTCCAGCTCTTAAAAGTGTAGTAGTTAGAGTAATGCTAGCTGCTGTGACAAGCAAATCCCAACTTTTTTTTTTTAAGATTTTATTTATTTATTCATGAGAGATACACATACAGAGAGGAGACAGAGACATAGGCAGAGAGAGAAGCAGGTTCCTCACAGGGACCCCAGATGTGGGACTTGATCCCCAGACCCTGGGATTGCACACTGAGCATGAAGGCAAATGCTCAACCACTGAGCCACCTAGGCATCCCAAATCCCAACATTTTAGTGGCTGAACATAATAAAAGTTTGTCACTCATATAACAGTCAAATGGGAGTTTTTCTGGCCCAAATGCAGGACCCAGGCTCCTTCCTATGGCTCTAGCCTTGAAATTCTCCTTACCCAGCTAGTCAGTAGCACAAAAGAGAAAGTGACAAGGAACCACTGCTTCTTAACTGCCTTCCAGCCTGGAAACAACATGTGCCACTTCCACTCACATTCCATTGGTAAGAGCTAATCATGTATTGCCAGCTAAATGTAAGAAAGGTTAAGATACGTAGTCTGTGGGTGAGGTGCCACCACCTCAGGGACAGAATCATGACATGAAAGGGAGAGCCTGAGCTGTGGGAGAGCTGCTGGCAATCTCTGCCCAGCACATAGTCCAAACAGGGGCCCAGGTGGATGCTTCCCTGGCTGAGCTGGTGGTACTGGTCCCATGAGGTGTGGAAAGAGAGTCGCACACTTCTCTCCAGGATTATGGAACTCTCCACAGCAACTGACAGAAACCCAAGTCAGCTAAGGAAAAAAACAAAAAACAAAAAACGGCATTTTAGGCTCTTGTAACTGAGAAGTTCAGGGGGTTGAAGTGGCCTACAGGACAATTAGATCCAGACATAAATATTGATGTTAGGTCCCTCTTTCTCCATTTCCATATCCCAAGGCACCTTCTCCTGTAGATCTTTTCCACTTAGCAGAGAAAGTGGCTGACAGCTATCCTTGTATCAAAATCTTCCCAGTTCCATGTTCTCAAAGGCAAAAGCCCCTTCTCCAGCTCCAAGCTTTAAAAACCACATGAAGGCCATTGGCCTGGCAGGGGTCACAGGATTTCCAGGAAGTAGATGAACTCTGAACTCCTTTCCCACCACATTGGAGTGATAGCCAAGCAGCTTCCTTAGGGAAGTAGGCACTACAGTACAGCAAAAGCAATATAAATACACAAATCTTTGACTGCACAGCCTCTGCTTATACCCATACGGTCACCTCAGAGTCTGGGCCTCCATGTAGGTCCCGGGAAGCAGCCTCCCAAGACCAGAGTACTCACTGTGGACTATTTTGGTCAAAGCCATGGTTTCCATAAGATGTGATAGGATCTGCATGACTTCCCATGAATTCACCAGACTTGGAAAAGGCCTGTGGATATGTTTTTTACAAGACCTGAAGACCTAGTAAGCTCCATCAAGTTCCACCAAAGGGATATATATATATATATATATATATATATATATATATATATATATATATACACACACACACAAGAGGAAATATCATCAGAAAATTCATGGTTTTCAGGCAGAAATTTACTTCAAATGCTGAAGGACATCCTTTATTCATCCATCCAACAAATAATTACTAAGCCACCACAATATGCACAGCTTGGAGTCAGGTGCTGCTCATGCAATCATAGTGAATGAAGTTCAAGTACTGTGGCCTCAGCAAGCTTAGAGTCTCTAGTACATAAGGAAACACAGTTGAGGCAAAATGTGATACCACAGCCAAGTCTGCAAGATAGCTCTGTTACACAAACAAACAAACAAAAGACACCCTGAGCCCTGAGTATGGAATAAGGAGCTTCTCAAGAATGGAAGAAATTCCTGAGATGCTAAATAAATGAAGGTAGGAATTAGGAGGAACTAGCCCTCAGAATATCTTGAATTCATGATATGTGGCAAAGCACTTCTGGAATGCAGGTATTACCAGTATGCTACCTGGCCAGGTTGGCTATTTGGACAAGCCACCCTCTGGCTCCTTCCCCGAGTGCTACTTTGTTTTGGATGATTTTTCCCCCCATGAACACACATTTCCAATTCTCTATTTTTGTTTAAAGACTTTATTTATTCATGAGAGATACATGAGAGAGAGAGAGGCAGAGACACAGGCAGAGGGAGAAGCAGGCTCCATGCAGGGAGCCTGATGCAGGACCCAATCCTGGGTCTCCAGGATCATACCCAGGGCTGAAGGCGGCGCTAAACCGCTGAGCCACCCGGGCTGCCCTCCAAATCTCTATTGTTAAACCAATGGCAATTGTTCTACATTTTCAGAAACTTACTATACTATTATTACAAAAAGTAAAGAAAACTGTACAGTCTAGCTCTTGATTATTTTAATAAACTTTTTATTTTGGAATTATTTTAGATTTACAGAAAAGTTGAAAAGATAATACAGAGAGTTCCTATAGACCCTTCACCCAGTTTCTCCTAACAGTACGTCTGTCAAAACTAAGAAACCAATACTGGCACACTACTAATTAAACTCTCTACTTTATTGTGATTTTGCCAGTTTTTCTACTAATGCCCTTTTTCTGTTCCAGGATTTTCTGTGTACAGGATACCACATTGCATTTTGTAACTTTTTGTTGTTGTTTTTGTTTATAAACATTTCATGAATGTTCCAAAACACCTTTGCTGTGCTACAGGTGAGACTCCTGATGATGGAAGCTGATGAACTACCTACCTAAGTGAGCACGTGATTTACAGTTTCCAAACACCTGGATATCAACCAGAAAGATTCAGTAGGGAATAGCATCATCACTCAGCCAGAGGCTCCTTAGGATTCTTACTTTCCTTTTTCCTTTTCCTCTTCCTTCCCTCCCTAAAGACCTTCTACAGGGTATGATGCTCAGGATAAGAGAAGGGGATTGAGAGGGTCCCATCATACCACTGCAAATGCATTTTGTAGCTCTTGATCTTTAAGGACTATTATTCTTCAGGCATGGGTCAATTCTGCCCCTTTTCCTCCTTGCTGCCAATGCTTTTAGACATTTCATGGTTCATTAGCACCTGCCCTAGAGTGTGAGCAGGAGAAGGAAACAATTTTGAAATGCAAATTAGCCAAATGTTGTTATTTATTGGTTGGTGGCCATTAGCTCAGTTGCTAATAAGGCCAAGGTTATTGGCTTCATCTCTGCAAATGAGTCAGCTGGCTTTGTAATGACAGGGGAAATTTTGACCTGTGACCATTATTTGCTCCCTCAACCCTATCTAGCTTCTCTTAAATGCAAATCTTTCGTCAGAGTGGGGCAATGGTGGGAGTGCCTATACTCTTACTTTGCAACGTAAAGTGTGGTTCATGGGGCAGCCCTGGTGGTTCAGCGGTTTAGTGCCGCCTTCAGCCCAGGTTGTGATCCTGGAGACCCGGGATAGAGTCCCACGTTGGGCTCCCTGCATGGAGCCTGCTTCTACCTCTGCCTGTGTCTCTGCCTCTCTCTCTCTCTCTCTCTCTCTCTCTCTCTCTCTCTGTGTGTGTCTCATGAATGAATAAATAAAATCTTCAAGTAAAATAAAGTGTGGTTCATGGGCCATCAGCAGAAGCATCACCTGAAGCTTGTTAGAAATGCAGATTTTCAGGCCCCACTTGGGTCTAAGAATCAAAATCTGCACTTTGACAGGATCCCTGGATGATGAAGAAGCATGCCCATTCAACAAATGTTTATTGAGAGCCTACCCTATGTAGGTGGTTTGAGTCTCGGAAGAGAAAAGGAAGCACATCTCACTATTATAGAGCATACAGCCTAGTAGGAATTCCAGACAAGCAAAATGATAATTACAGTTACAAAGGCATTTGTAGGGTACCTGGGTAGCTCAGTCAGTTGGGCATTCGACTCTTGATCTCAGCTCAGGTCTTGACCTCAAGGTCGTGAGTTTGAACCCCATCTTGTACCCTCTGCGTTGTGCTCCATCCTGGTTGTGCTCCACACTGGGCATGGAGCCTATTTAAAAAACAAAACACACACACACACACACACACACACACACACACATACACACACAGAACAAAGGCATCTACAATGATAGGGCACTGCTGGAGAACAAGAAAGGGCCTAATCTTGAACTGGGGACCAAAGGATTTCCAGAGAATATCATATTTGAGGTGAGACCTAAAGAATAAGATTTAGCCACTTGAAAGAGGAAGTACAAGGGATGAGGGTAGAGGAAAAGCAGGTTGGAACAGAGGACTCTGAGGCAAAGAAGACCATGGTGTCTCCTGAGAATTACATAAAGGTAACATGGCTACAACATCCAAACATTGGGAATGTTTGGTGGGGATGATCCAGAGATTTCCTTCTCTCTGTATTCTATAGCATCATCAACACATATTATTGAGCACAAACTATATGCTGGGTACTGTGTTAGGTGTTGAGGATATGGGTAATAAATGTCACCATCCCATTAGATATGGGACTCCAGTCCAGGTCAGTTAGAGATTGCAATTACCCAAACAAATGGATAAAAGAGGCCTCATACTCACCACTCAAGGATCCCTCCAGATGCAACAGTCCAAGGGAACCTAGGCCTGTGTTCAAATAGGGTCAGGAGAATATGACAAATGTTGAGGGGTTAAGGGAAGAGGTCCCAGCTAAAGCATCCTATAAATAAAAGGGTATGTGAGTCCCATAGAGCCAGGAGGTGATGCCAAGGTCAACATCAGGCAGGAGGGGAGAGGACATATGTCAGTTTTCTATTGCTGCATAACAAATTGCCACAAACTTAGTGGCTTAAAATGACACCCATGTATTAGCTGGCAGTTGACTTCTGTAGGTCAGAAGTCTAGTAGGTGCAGTTGGGCTTTCTGCTTAAGTTCCCACAAATCAAGGTATCTACAAGCTGAGCTTTTATTTGGAGGCCCCAGGAAAGAACCCACTTCTAAACTCCTCCAGGTGTTGGCAAAACCCAGTTCCTTGTGACTGTAGAACTGAGGTCTCTGGTTCCTTGCTGGCTGCCAGCCAGGGTCCACTTCTGCTCCCAAACAGTGCCCCCTCTTTCTCAAGCAGCCTGTTACATCTTCAAAGCTAGCAACAGTACATCACATCTCCCATGTGCTCTGAATCTCTAACTTCCTCTTCTGCTGCAGGCCACAGAGAGCTCTCCTCTCTCAAGGGGCCAGGAGATTAGACCACGCCCACCTGGATAATCTCCCTGTGTTATATAATATACCACAACCACAGGTAATCTCTCATCCTATTCAAGGGTTCAGAGTATTAGGAAATCTATGGGTGTGGGGTGGGAGACCATTTCAGAAATTCTGCCTTCTACAGGAGCTAGGAATATACATGGAGGTTTGGAATCCTAACTGGCAGGCCTTGGTCAGCCAAAGTTTCCAGAGACTTGTGGCTAGGGCAGAAACGGAATCTTCATAATCATGAGCCCCTGGGAGGCATGCCTGTGCACCGCTGTGATTGCACACCTTGAGAGGTCTCATACTGACCCATGTTTTATC
Source organism: Vulpes vulpes (assembly GCF_048418805.1). Classification (NCBI taxonomy): domain Eukaryota; kingdom Metazoa; phylum Chordata; class Mammalia; order Carnivora; family Canidae; genus Vulpes; species Vulpes vulpes. Next base: position 108,783,037 of record NC_132785.1, on the reverse strand, counting down.
TGATCTCTTGTAGGTTTCTGATGATCATGGTTACTTCTGGGGCCACATTCTTTTTTTCACCTCAATTAGATCAGTCTGTGAATCTTCTCACCATCCTGATAAAGGGGCCCTGTTTTGTCCCACAAAAGTCCAGATCTGGAGCTCAGTCCCATGCCTGCCTTGGCAAAAAAAAGTCACTCACTGTGCTGTGGTGGGAATAGCAGATCTTACTGAGGTTTGAGACATGCACCCTGTAGTCCTCCTGATAGCACTTCAACATCTCTCTCCTTTGAGGACTTTTGTGACACTGGTTCTTTCCACCTCTCATCTCTGACTTCCCTTCTTGCACTGCTTTACTTCGTTCTACCTCTCAAGAGCCAACCAGTTTCTCCCTTTATCATATGCACAGCGGTTCCATTTCCCTCAGCTCCAGACCTTCTTTGCACAGCTGATGGATTTTGGCTAAAGTTTTGGTGTCACCACATCTAAGGATCTACCAGATTTAGCCATTAAGTCAAGAGTCTTTGTCTTCCTGTGGGAATGAGGGTAAAGGTGGTTTTCTTCTTCTTATTTCATATGCTATGGACAGAAGTGCCCAGTGTAACAGGGGCACAGGGGTGGAGCACCTCACAAGCAGGTCAGAGAGGTCTAGATATGAACAAGAAGCAGTCCTCCTCTCTGCCGTTCCATCAACAGGGCCCTGCCTGAAAAGGTGTTTCGTCTTCTCCACTTACTTGACTCTTAATCTTCTCTCAAGGTCCATTTCTGTGCTACTTCCTCACTTCCTTTTTCTTTTTCTTTTTTTTTTTTTTTTTTTTTTAAGATTTTACTTATTTGAGTGGGGGGGAGGGGCAGTGGGAGAGGGAGAGAATCTCAAGCAGACCCCACACTGAGTGTAGAGCCCAACACAGGGCTTAAGTTCTGCAGCAAGAGGATATAAAAGCATACTTTTTCACTAAATAGACTCTCAAGAAATATTCTCATGCTTGACATCCAAACTGCAAAGAATTGAGGGGTCTGGAGCCATGTGCCTTTTAGCACATGGGCTTTTCTAGGGTAATAATGTTCCCAAAGCGTAATACATATATGCCTAATGATACATATATCTCCCTCTATGGGAGGATTTTAGATAATACCCAGGTGAATATTTACACAATTCTAATAGATGTGTATTTATTTTAATGTATACTAGAAAATTTACAGGTAGCATATCAGACCTGATTTCATGAATCAGTGACTTGATGATTTACATAACATTAATTGTTCATAAACAATTATTCACAAACATTACTGTTTATGGCAAGGCTAGAGTTAGAGTGGATAGGAAGTACTCCAGCAGAACATGTTAATTGATTTTGTGGAAAATACTCTGTAAATAACAGATAGATGGCACACAGCTTTGGCCAAAACCATGAGGATGGCATTCAAATGACTGAGTTTGGGAAACTCTTTCCCAGTGACTCATTCTTGTGAATCCCCTCACTGTAAATATAGGGGCAGGGAGCATTTGAGACCAAAAATCCTGTTCTCCAATCTGTACCAGATATCACACCCAAAGACCACTATTCCTTTTAATTCCAGATATTACTGAAAGTCTAAACTGTTCTGCAGAGAGAACACCCAGAGCCTGCAAGTAGGTTATCACACGTCAAGGCTGGATCAGCCCATCAGTGGCACCAAAGGGTGGGGTGGGAAGGAGAAACTGCAAAATAAGCCTGGCTCCAGGAACAGCGTGTATTCAGTACAGAGCCATAAGTTCAGAAATACCAGACTTGGGTGTGTTTGTTATGGAGACTTACTGCAGTGAAAGGGAGGGTAAGAACCCAGGATTACTCTCCCCAAAGGGAAAGCTGGAAAAGTCATCTCCCAAGGGTCCCTGTCAAAAGCCACAAGCCTCAGACACACTGACAAAATAAAGGGACAGCTAGGAGCCACCCTACCTCTTTGTCCTTATTTTTATCCCTCAGACCTCAGAAGAGATACTGCAGATATATGACTCTAAATGTAATGAGTACAAATTGCAACTACTCCAAAGCTATACCTTGATAATGCTTAACTGCAACAGCAGGGAGATAAGACAAGAAACTGGACTAGAGGACATTTAGAAAAAAGGGTCTAATAGGTCAGTGATTTCTAAACACCCGTCTACAGACCAGTGTCCAGCTGGCTATAGAATAATCACCTATATCGAGGATGGGTGTGTGTTTTTTTAAATTTTTTCCAGCTTTATGAGATATAATTGACATATAACATTGTGTAAGTTTAAGGTGTATGATGTGTTTATTTGATACACTTACATATTGCAAAATGATTACCACCATAGTATGGGTGTGTGTTTTACTCTCCATCACCACCCAGGCCACGTTCTGGTTCAAGTCAGAAATGATATCTCAGAATTGGTGTTTTTAACAAGGTGCCCAATGCTTCTAATGCTCAGTCTAGTTTGCAAACTACTTTTTGAGCTTTGTGCCTCACGTCTAGTTGCTTCCTTCCTCTTCCCACTGGCCTAGCCTGGCCCCCTTCTTCCATGCTGGGTGATTCTAACAGCTTATAACCCATCTCCTACCTCGGTCTTTCTTTAAACACTTTAGAGCCAAACCAATAACTATAAAGGATAGAAAAAGCATATGGGAAGGAGAAACAGAGTTTAGTGTTCAAAAAGAGCTTTCCCTCTTGGGAAAAGTCATATAACCTCTCAAAACTGCAATTTTCCTCATTTTTTAAAGATAGGAACTAACAGGGATCCCTGGGTGGCGCAGCAGTTTGGCGCCTGCCTTTGGCCCAGGGCGCGATCTTGGAGACCCGGGATCGAATCCCACGTCGGGCTCCTGGTGCATGGACCCTGCTTCTCCTTCTGCCTGTGTCTCTGCCTCTCTCTCTCTCTGTGTGACTATCATAAATAAATAAAAATTAAAAAATAAAAAAAATAAAAAAAATAAAAAAAAAAGATAGGAACTAATAAATGTGCCTACATTACTGGGTTGTTGTAAGGATCAAACGAACCTATTGATTCAAATACCTAGGAACATGTGATCTATGTTAATCACATCGTTTCTATGCTTAGAAGCATTCAGTGGCTACTAGAGCATATTGCCTGGCCAGTATATCCTCCTTTGGGAACTGTCTCCCTTTCCCTGTTCTGCAAAATTCTGGAGGACAATCAATCCCAAATCCTCTGAGGTGGGCACATGACCCAAACTAAGCCAAGCAGATACTTCTGGAAATCTGCATTTTCAGTGGGGATTCAGGGATGGGAGGTTTGAGGTTGAGTCATGAGTTCATCCTCTGGAGATCCCCTCTAGCCTGGTCAGTTCTTCCTTCAATTCTGTAAACTCCCCAGTGTCCTTCCAACGGATTGCCCATTTTTTCTCTTCAGTTAACCCAGACTTGGTTCCTGCCTCTGAAACCAAAGAGCTCTAATTAATACAGCTCATCATCTACAGAACGAAGCATGCAAACTTCTCATCCTATGTTACAGATTCTCCACATTGTGTTTATATCTCACTTGATGGTTCTTCCCTAAGCTTAAGCCTCTATACAACAATCCCTGCGAGCTACTATTATGCTATTTGCATTTTATGGGCAAGGAGGGTGTCTAACTCATTTCCCATGCTAGACAGTTTGATGTATTTTGATCAGATTTAATTGAGAAACAGCTCATTTAAAAATAACAAAAGGCATTCTGTGGCTCAGAGCAGAAATGGTTGCCAAAGACTAAGATTATAGAGAATCTGGATATAAACCAAGTTCTGGGGATTTTTTTTTAAAGATTTTATTTATTTATTTATTTGAGTGAGTGAGAGAGAGTCCAGATACGAGTGGGGGGTGTGGCAGAGGGAGAGGGACTAGAAGACTCCCTGCTGAGCAGGGAACCCTAGGCAGGGCCCATCCCAGGACCCCAATATCATGACCTGTGCTGAAATCAAGAGTTGGAATCCCAACTGACTGAGCCACCCAGGTGCCCCTCTGGGGATTTTTTTTTTTTAAGAGTTCAGCTTTTATTGAGCAGCTTATAGAAGTTTAGTCAAAAAGACCAAAGCCCATGTCATCATCAGACTCCTCAGATTCTTCTTTCTTTGCTTCCACGTTTTTCTCCTTGGCTGGGGCAGCCCTGGTGGAAGGAGCAGGACCTCCTGCTGGTGCAGCGCCAGCTGCTGGGTTGGGTCCACCAGCTACTACAATGCAGATGAGGCTCCCAATGTTCACATTGGCCAGGGCCTTTGCAAACAAACCCGGCCAGAAAGGTTCAACATTCACACCCGCTGTTTTAATGAAGGCATTGATCTTATCCTCCATGACGATCACCTCGTGGTCGTGCACGAGGAGGGCTGAGGCAATGCAGGTGAGCTCCAAGACAGAGGCCATCGGGAGGGCCAGGGCTGAGCCGGCGCTGCCGGGTGTGGTGCTGGTCACCTGATGAAGTGAGGGCCTCACCCCAACGCGGCCTTAACTTCCTCGGAAGGACTGAGCACCTTGGCGGCCCCTGAGGAAAGCTCTGGGGATATTTTTAAAGCATATTCTAAAGGTATATTCTAGTCCTTTGGCTAGAAATTAGATTTGGAAGTTTAAGATCGAGGACCCAAACAAACTAGCCCATGGTGGCCAATGAGGCCAAACACCTTTGGGTTTATATAATATAACCCTCTGGTTTATGCATTTTGATGTTCAGAAAGGTTCTTTGTACCATCAGGACATTCTGATGACCCAGGGAATCTTGCTCATATGTAGGAGGTTTTGAGAACTTAAATCAAGCAAACTATACTTTTTTTTTTTTTTTAACAATAGAAAAGGAGTGCAGATTCTTAACTGATCACAAATAAAATTAAGAAATGAGATTTTAAGTTGATTTTAAATTGGTCTAGTGGCAAGACTATTAATAAATTCTCTCTCCTTTCCTATCTCTTCTGCTCCCTCTGCTAAATTAGCTCCATAACCAATTAGCCATTGCTATCTGGGTCCACATTCACCAGAGATTTTTTTACTCCCTGAGAGTAGAGAGAGGTAAGGATTAAGGTAATTTCTCTTTCCAGAATGATGCAATGAACAAGCCTGCCTTGGAGTCCAATAAACTTGGGTTTATAACCTGCTCTGACACTTGTTGGTAGTTTAACTTGGAGTAACTTAGTCTCAGTTTCTTTATCTGTACAGTGGGGGCAATAAAGCTGGCTCCCACCTCCAAGATTCTGATTCTGTTGTTGGCTGCAGATCCTTGGAATTTTGTTAACAATTGTTTGTTATGAGGATCAGATGTATGCAAAGTCCCAGAACAGTGCCTGGTACTGTTCATAAGTCAGTGTTCATTAAATGTTCCTTTCCCTTCTCCTTTGATGCTCTCTTCCCTAATACCTTCCATTCATTTCCATTCTAGATCTCTGATCATGTTTTATACAGGAAATATGTACATAAAAATTCTTGATTTTAAGTGTGTAAACATATTCTATGTACATATTCACTCATTTGTTCAACAAATAATTACTGGGAATCCCTTTGTGCCAGGCACTGTGATAAACCAGTTATACAAGTTCCCTGTTCTCATAGAGCTCATTCTCTAGTAGGGGGGTATTCCCTGGGATGAGATAGGAAGCCACAGGTATGGAGAAAAAGGACCAGATGGACCATTCAGCGAAGGCTTCTCTGGAAAGGACAGCTCTGAGGCCCAGAGGATGAAGCAGAACCAGCCACCAACTAGAGCACCCCAGGCAGAGGGCACAGCAAGTGCAAAGCCCGAGGGAGTGGGGACAGCTTGGTGCTTTTGAGAAACAGAAAGCGTCTGGTTCCAGGAGGGATGGGAATGAGAGGGGGAACAGCAGGGCACTGTTGGTCATGGTGAGGTGTTGGGATTGACATGGGACACAGTGGAGATGTTGAAGCAGGGAAGGAATGGGATCTGATTTAGGTTTATTTATTTATTTTTTAAAAATCTGATTTATTTATTCATGAGAGAGGCAGTGAGAGAGGCATAGACACAGGCAGAGGGAGAAGCAGGCTCCCTGCAGGGAGCCTGATGCGGGACTCTATCCTGGGACCTCAGGATCATACACTGAGCCAAAGGCAAACATTCAACCACTGAGTCACCCAGACATCTCCGATTTAGGTTTAAAAAGCACCACTCTGGCTGCTGTGTCTCAGAGTGAATTACAGAAGGCCAGGATGGAAGCAAGTCCACATGACTACATATACATGATACCAGGCATGTGGACTCCTAGAGTTAGAAAGGAGGGCAGAGCGGCTCCAGCCCAGAGGTATGGGAATTCCTGGGGGTGAGGGCAGTCACCAGCCTGGGGAACACTGGTCCTCACCCCCACTGGCACATTACAATCACCTGGAGGCATGGTTAAAATTCCAAGGATCCACAGCCACTGCCATGGGCCAAGAGAATCAGAATCTCATAGATGGGGGCTGGGCTTATAGGATTTTCTTTACAAAACTTCCTAGGATATTTTAATTTTTTTTTTTTTTTTAATTTATGATAGTCACAGAGAGAGAGAGAGAGAGAGGCAGAGACACAGGCAGAGGGAGAAGCAGGCTCCATGCACCGGGAGCCCGATGTGGGATTCGATCCCGGGTCTCCAGGATCGCGCCCTGGGCCAAAGGCAGGCGCCAAACCGCTGCGCCACCCAGGGATCCCCCTAGGATATTTTACATGCAACCCAAGGTGAGAATCCCTGGGTCAGACATCCAATTACTACCCCTCCCTCCACTCCCTTTACCACGCTCACCATCAGCTAAGGCAAATCTCAGCAAAGGGGGGGAAGGAACATGGACGCAGATGCAGGAGCCCTGGTAGGAAACCAGTTGTCAGGGGGCTCTGGGGGGCTCAGCTGGTGAAGCTTCAGACTCTTGATTTTTGTTCAGGTCGTGATCTCAGGGTGGTGAGATAGAGCCCTGTGTGGAGATCTCTGCTCAGCGAGGAGTCTGCTTGGGATTCTCTCTCTCCCTCTCCCTCAGTCTCTCCCCCTGCTTTTGTGCCGTGCATTTTCTCTCCCTCAAATAAATACATTAATTTAAAAAAAGAAAAGGAGGGATCCCTGGGTGGCGCAGCGGTTCGGCGCTTGCCTTTGACCCAGGGCACGATCCTAGAGACCCAGGATCGAATCCCACGTCGGGCTCCCGGTGCATGAAGCCTGCTTCTCCCTCTGCCTATGTCTCTGCCTCTCTCCCTTTCTCTCTCTCTCTGTGTGACTATAATAAAAAAAATAAAAAATAAATAAAAATAAAAATAAATAAAAATAAAAAAAAATAATAAAAAAAGAAAAGGAAAAGGGTTGTCAGGCTTCTGGGCATACCCTCCAACCCCCTGCAGGGCCCCATTCTCTAACAGATCCTCACACCCAGGGGCACTGCATGTGAAACTCAGAGCGCAGCCTCCAAACCAAAGTTCCCTGGAAGGAAGGTAAAGTGATGAGTGTCCTCCCTGACCCAGTCCACATGTATTACCAGAGAATTTGAGCACTGGAAGGGGCTTTCACATAAGTAGTTAAATTCTAACTTAACCACAGGTTGGCGGGGGTAAGGGGGCCAGACACTAAATATGACCAGTCTTGTATTTCTGGAGCATTCTTAGAAGCTTGAGAAGGGGTGGGAAATTTATCACCTCCATTCTGGCAGCCTCTGTGCTCCATAATTTATAGTCCTCACAAAAACTCTGTGAAACAGATGTTGTTATTCTTTCAGAGATTAGGTAGCTGAGATTCAAAGAGGTAAATTAACTTGGCCAAGGTCACACAGCTGGTCAGTGCCAAAGGCCCAAGGAAAACTGAGTCAGCCTTGCACCAATGCTGAGGCCCTATCCACCACTTCACTGGGCTCCCTCTTGGTATCTTTCTCTAGAATCTTCCTTCAGTGGAGGGATAATCAGCATCACCCCATTCCCCACATCACCCCATTTGAGTTAAGGAGCCAACTTTACAATTCCTGCTACTCTTCACCTAGCACTTTGTGCCCCCTACCAGTACCCAGCCCCTCTGTCCTCTTTCTCCCCCATGTTTGCTACAAACCCCGACCAGAGCACAAAACAAGTCTGCAGTATTAAGAAAGAACAAAGTATGGAGGTTAAAAGGTGGTCCATTTTGCTGACATGTTTTGATGGAGGAGCAGAGAGAGGGAACTGTTTTTACTCTTCTGTCTTATTGTATGGCTGGTTGCTTGGCCTGGACACTCTGCATGCACTCTCAACGGTGAGAAATTTCCCAACTACTCAAGGCCTTCAGCGATTTCTCATTTTAGGCTGAGCCCCTACAGTTAGCACTTACATAGGAAATCAGTTTATCCTGTAAGGTTCTCTTGCTGTTGCATAGGAACATGTTGTAACTAGCCGCTCCCCACCCACTCACCCTCACAGCCCCTGTTAGTTAAACCAAGGGGTTAGTTGTTGTTGTTGTTAAGATTGTATTTGAGAGGGAGAGAGAGAACATAGGGTGGGGGGAAGCAGAGAGAGAAACAGACACCCTACTGAGCAAGGAGTCCAACACTGGATTCAATCCCAGGCCCCCTGAGATCATGACCTGAGCCAAAGGCAGATGCCTAACCTAACATACATACACACAAAACATATTTATACATTTTGTGTTCTCAACACTCAAGTCGCTAATGGTTCTCCTTGACTAAGTCATGGACCGTGTCATATGCGGGGACCACTCAATTTACACCTGAAAGATGGCACCACATCTATTCCTAAACCTCACTAGAGTGTGGGAGAAAGAAGCCATTCTTCCCAGTGTTTGCTTTCAAGGCAGAATTCAATCCCTGGAGGTAGCCACTCCTATAACCACATTCCTCCCCCACCTGAAGGAAGCCTGAGGCTCTTGGCAGACCCTTCCCCCTCTACCTCCCCCAGGAACTCTGGAACTAATGTCTTTATCTCAGGCTCTCTGCCAGGTCCTTTATGAATCTTATCTTAGTTCACTTTCACAGCATACCTAGGCAGTGTTAGTCCCATTTCAGTGCTAAGGGCACTCAAGATTGGAAAGGGTAAGTAACTTGTTCCAAGGCATAGACAGCTAATAGCAGAAATGGGATTAGAACCCAAGTGTACTGGGCCACAAAGCATCAGAGCATCTGATAGTTCTGTGCTTCAGCTCAACCAGATTCAAGGCTCTTCAAGGTGGAGACCAGGTTTGGGTTCCCCACAGGCCCTAGCATAGGGCAGAGGCACAGTGAGTGTTTGCTCAGTAAATTGTCAGAGGAAGTTTACCCTGATTACTTATTGTGTGAGAACCAGTATTGGGGAAAGAGGAAGTGTTTACGTAGTGATAAGGCCTGTGTGCCTGATAGTGGCCCCATGCCCTTGGCCAGAGACAAGAAGTGGGAGGGTGGGCAGCAGAGTGGGGCAGGGTAGAAGGCCCCTCTCCAACAGGGGCTGATGGAAGATCTAGGGGTAGCCAAGAGACCTGGGATTTAGGGGAAGATGGGAGGGACATTTTGAAGGTTGACTGGTTGTTGGCTTCCCTGACATCCAGGCCTACAGATTTCTCCCACTTGAAGGAGCTACAGAAGCAAAGAAGGAAGAAGGAGGCAGGCTCCCAGTGGGTAGTGGAGGTTGCGGGAGAAACCAGTCCAAGTGACTGTGTGTGTGAGAGGCAGGGGAGGGATTTAGGTTTGGGAGACCCTAGGTATAGATGTGAGATTTGAAGGAACTTCCAGGAAGATGGAGGAGAAACATGACTTGATTCAATACCTCTGAGAAGAGGGCATTTTCTTGGAGGGCCCCATACCAAGAAGGCAAAGCATGGAAGCATGGCTCAGAGGGATCAGAAAAGATGGGATTTGGTGTGGGGAAACTGTGGGGGAGGTTTAGGAAGCTGGTTCAGAGGGATGTCTGGGTGGCTCAGTGGTTGAACATCTGCTTTTGGCTCAGGGCGTGATCACGGAGTCCTAGGATGGAGTCCCAAATGGGGCTCCCTGCGTGGAGCCTGCTTCTCCCTCTGCCTATATCTCTGCCTCACTCTCTCTGTGTCTCTCATGAATAAATAAATAACATCTTTTAAAAAAAGGAAGCTGGTTCAGAGAGATAGCTGGGCCTGATGAGGGTACAGAGAATGCCCTGCATGGGGTGGGGTGGGGTAAGAAGTGCAGGGAAACAGTGGGAGCAGGGACCCAAGTTGATACTTTATATCCACACCTCACCATTCACTGACTGTGGGACTCTGGGGAAATATCTTAACCCATCTGGTTCTCAGTTTTCTTGGCCATAAAATGAGAGATAGTAGTAATACCAACTGCCTTAATGCCATCGTTGTGCAGGTAAAATGAGATAAAGCATGTGCTGAGCTCAGCACAGTGCATGGAAAAGAAAAAGGCTCAATAAACATTAGGAGTGATTGATGTTGGTGGGATGATCAGAGTTTGCTCCTAAGAAGGAGGGATCTTGGAATTCAATGAAAGAAAGAAGCCACTGGCAACCTGTTCTGTTTCATGACAACGTAAGTTCACTGAGTGCATCCTATATGCCAGACACATACGTTCTATATTGCAGATGTTCTACTTCACGTAATCCTCCCCACAACCTAATGAGTAGGCACTATGCTTATCTTCATTTTCATGGGGAAGCAGAAGCACAGAGGGTTTAGGTAAACAGCCTGAAGTCACACAGGGAGTGGGCAGCAGAACTCAGGCATTCAGACGTCAGGTCCACACTCGTGCATCCCATCAGCTTAAATGAACGTAAGACATCTAGAGACCCAGTCAAGAACAGGTCATAGGGGGGATCCCTGGGTGGCGCAGCGGTTTGGCGCCTGCCTTTGGCCCAGGGCGCGATCCTGGAGACCCGGGATCGAATCCCACATCAGGTTCCCAGTGCATGGAGCCTGCTTCTTCCTCCGCCTGTGTCTCTGCCTCTCTCTCTCTCTCTCTCTCTGTGACTATCATAAATAAAAAAAAAAAAAAAAAAAAATTTTTAAAGAACAGGTCATAGGGTTCATGGCATACCATGGGGCTTCTCAAACCTCTGGGGCATTAGACTCTCCCAGGAGATGACCTTAAATGCACATGCCAGGACCCCTTGCCCAGAAAGTCTGTTTTATAGCAGGGATGGTAATAGGGGCTGGAGCAAGGAGGTCAGAAATTTGTATTCCTTAACTAGCCCCTAGGTGATTCTGATGCAAGTGGTCTAAGGTAGGAAGAGAAGGCATGAACAGTGCAAGAATAACTAGATGGCCCAGTGGGGATAATATCTGAGTGGCAATAATAATATCTGGTGAGAAGTGGCAAAGTTTCCTGGATAAGATGACTTTTAACCTAGGCTGGCTTTTGTTTTAATTGAGGTATAATTGATATATAACATTATATTAGTTTTAGATGCACAACATAATGATTCAGTATTTGTATACATTGCAAGATGATGACCTGAGATTTAAGCATGGGTAGGATTTTGTACACCGTTCTACCCTTCTCTATTTGGAGGCTGTATTGCTTTAAATTGTGTCCCCCAAAAGATATGTTGAAGTCCTAACCCCTGGAATCTGTAAATGTGAACTTTTTTGGAAGAAGCGTCTTTGCAAGTTAAGGATCTTGACCTGAGACCATCCTGGATTATCTGGGCAGATCCTAAATCCAAAGACAAGTGTCCTTATAAGAGACAGACAGAGGAAAGACACAGAGAGAAGTCTATGCAAAGACAAAGGCAGAGATGGGAGTTATGCAGCCACAAGTGAAGGAATGCATGGAGCAACCAGAAGCCAGAAGAGATGAGGAAGGATTCTCCTCTAGAGTCTTCAGATGGAGTATGTTCCTGCTGATTCCTTGATTTCAGACTTCTGGCTTCCAGAGTGTGACACAGTACATTTCTCTTGTTTTAGCCTTCCAGTTTGTTATGGCAGCGCTAGGAATCTAACACATGCTTTTATCCTACTTACAACATTCATCCTGGAGAGGTCTTTTTGATTAGTCACTGAGCTGTGGAAGTCACAGCCTGCAGACAGCTCAGCCTTGCTTGCTGGATCCCCAGCCAGGACAGCAGGCCCTAAACGAGAGTAGTGGAGCACACCTGTTAATGACATGGTGGCATCACCTTTGCAAGCTTGTGACTTCTCCATTTCTCCTTGGACAGACTTATAAGAAGTCAAAGAAAGGCTCAGTCTTTTGGCTTCGCATTTTACAAAAGAGGAAGTCACACCTAGAAAGCATAATTTCCAGCCCAAGTTTACCCAGTAAGTGGTAGCAGGGCAGAGCCAGGACCCCATCTAGAAAATACATCTCTTGTGGGATGTTCAGTCCATGGCTTTCACTGTGGGCTTGCCATGAAGCCCTGGTTCTTATAATGCTGTAACATTGTTACTTTAATTTTACTTCAAAAGTCTCAATTACCTGCAATGATTTTGCTGGGTGGTGGGTCTTCTTGCCCCTGACCAACATGTGGCTGGTGGTGTTTGACCTCTGGCTTAGAGATTCTTCTGATGGTTCCCTTCCCCATAGCTGGGTCTTCTGCTTTAGGGATGCAAGTTGAGCTATCTTTGGAAGCTGCTATCTGAAATGCAGAAGTTGGCCATCTGTAGAACTGAGAGCACTGGCTGTGGTCTGTGAAACACCAAATCTTGGAGAAGTACCTCTTTAGAAAAGTTATTAATACTTCCTTGTCCACGTGCCACAATGACTTTCTGCAAGGGAGAAGAAAAAGACTCCCTCATGTGCCTGCAGAGAGCTTCCTCCTCATCTGAAGCCCTTGCTTCTCATTCCTTCCTCTCTATAACACTTGAGCTGGTAGACTGTGGCCACCAAGGAATGAACTTTGTCCCCAAGCTGGTGTTCCAGGTACTCTAATTACCAGAGGACTAATTTCATATTGTATTCTAGGAGAAAAGACAGCAGGACTTCAGCAGGAGAAATCAAACCAAGAAATATTGAGAGCACACTGCTTAAAAGCCACCAAAAGGCTAGGTGTTGAAAACAGGAATGAGGTTAGAAAGGGTTAAGGTGGAACATTACTTTTCAATCCTGGATGCATGTTGGGTCCCAAAGAAGTTTTTAAAAATCCCAATGCCCAGGCTACACCCCATACCATCAGACTGTCTGATGGTGAGAGTCTGGCATCAGCATTTTTAAAATATCTTCAGATGATTCCAGCAGTCAGTAAAGTCAGGGAACCACTGAAATAATGTTATTCCTAGGAATTATACCCCGATATTCTGTTTTCAGAGGTGTAGGGTGGGTTCTAGGTGGGTCCTAGGCATTGGCAGTTTTTAAAAAGCTACTTTTATGATTCTAGGGTGCAGAGGTGATTCAAATTAAGTAGTGATGGGGAAGTCATATGGGCATTATCAAGGTTCCTGCAGTTGGTGCTCTTGTCCCATATGCATGGCCCATGTCTCTTACAAGTTGGAACTTTTGTTGACTTTGAATGGGTTTTGGTGGATTTCAGAGACAGCTAATGATGGTGGACACGAGATGTTGACTGCTTAGTAGCCTATCAGAAAAGACATTGGGGAGAAAACCCAAAACATTCTCAATATCAAGAAAGAAGCCTGGAAACAGTGTCACTAGCTTTAAGATCCAGGTCACCCAGCTTTAAGATCTTAGAGTACTTTTGAAACAATCCCAAACCCACTGAGGATCTGCATATGGACAAGCTTCAAGGATGGCTGTGTCGAGATGCAGAATGTAGCTAATGTTTGGGGGTAGATGCATTTGGCTCTCTGTTAATCCTCTGGAGGGTCTCAACCCTGGGGCTACTTCACAAAGCACTGAGTAATTTTCCCATTTCTTCTTTCTTTCTCAATACTTTTTTTCTTCTTTGTAGCAAATGTGGCTATAGACATAAGGTAAACAAGGGGCCTCTGCAGTCCCCATCTTACCTCCTTGACCCTATTCCTTCTCTCCTAGGGTCCCATCTTCACAGCTCTTTTTCTCTCTCTCTTGGTTCTTACATTCCAACTGGTCCAATGGATTTCTTTTTATCTCATTCCTGCCTTGAGATTTTGCCTTCCAGGACACCAGGACTTCATCTCTCAGCACTGGGTTCTAAGGCTGGTGTTCTCCATAAACAAACAGTGCTTATGGGGCAGAGGAGATGCCTCCCATCTTCAACTCCCAGAGTTGTCAACTTTTGGTTGACCAAAGTCAACTTTGGTTTGCTCTCAAAGTATGTGGGTATTGGTGATGGTTCATGTGATGGCTTTTAAGCTTTCTGAAACTTACTCTTTGTGGATACATTTTATATCCTTTACTTACATTATCCCTAAAATTCTTCCTAATAATTTTTTTTTTGTTAAATCCAGACTTCTTAGTGCTTTCAGATCACATATATAATTAGACACATATATTATTAAAATATTGATCCTGGCAATCAGGATTTATAGGCTGTAACATGGACAGCAGGATCCTGATAGTTTATCTTGGCATGTTCTATAGACAACATTGATAGAAGGGCATTAATTTTCATGGACAGTTGGTGAGGGGTTCTTGTTTCCCACCTAGGAAGGTAAAAATTCAGCATCATGAGAATCTAGAGAGGAAGAGAAATCTTTTTTTTTTTTTTTCAAGTAAGTGACTTGAGAGGAGTTGCTAATAGATGCTACTGGTTTCACATCAACTATTGACATCTTCAGGGACATTCTGGAAGACTTAAATTCATTCAAGCACAAAAGTTGTATTATGAATATAAGTGAGGATAGAGAAAAGGAATCTAAAAACTTCTCAATAGGAACTAAATAAAAAGTGCCATGTCTTATCAAATGTAATGACAACTGAAAACTGGTTTCAGACAATTGTCTGAAAATTGGTGTGCAGTGAGGAACTCTCATTTCTATTCTCAACTCCAACACTGACTCATTGGATGGCTTGAGGCAAGTCACTTAATAGTTTTGGACCTCAGCTTCTCCATATGAAAAACAGCAATTAAAATACTAGAGGAACTAACATTTATTGAGCAATTGCTCTATGTTGATGAGCTAAGTGCTTTATTTCATGTTGTATTCATTTATTCATTCACTCATTCATTCACCAAGTATTTGTTGAGCACCCAGTATACACAGTATATTGTACCTGGCCTTGAGATATATCAAACACAAAGACCTTGCTTTCTTAGAGGTAAAATGCTTGTAGGGCTAGGTGATAATAAATAAGAAAATAAAATATCAAGATACTCTTAAATAGCAATGTGTGCTTTATAGATAATAAAACTTGATCATGGGACAGTAAATAAGCTGGGGACAGTGTTACTTATGCAGGGTGGGCTCTCTATGAGAAGACATTGGAGTTGGGACCTGAATGATGAAGAGCAGCCTGCAGAGTCCAGAGTCCCTGGGACAATATCTGGGAGAAAGCACTCTAGGTAGACAGTAGGTACAAAGTCCTTGCTGCCATGTGACTATAGATAGGAGAGTGGTTGGGTGGTGGGAGGGAGTGATCACTGGATAAAATGAGATTAGAAAGGTAGGCAGGAGCCAGACCACAGTGGCCTTTTGGGCTGTGATAAGGTAATATGGGCTTTATTCTGATTGATCTGATCTACATTTTTTTTTTGAAAAATCATTAAAAATGTATTAAGGAGCACAGTGGGGGTAAGAATAGAAGTAGAGACAACAGTAGAGAGGCTGTTTTCTTGCCTAGGTGAGAGAAGCAAACTCTGTAAGGGATCACATAGTAAACATTTTAGGTTTTGTGAGCCTCATGCTTTCTTGGGTGGTACAAGAACAGGAATTTGCATGCTGCATTGACCTGTCTAGCTGGGCAGTAGTTTGCCAAACCTTGGCTTAGAGAGAAGTAGAAACTGATTGTCATATATTTAGGACACAGAATGGGTAGGACATGCTGATGCTCAGTGTGGGGAGGGGGTAAGAGAAAGAGGAAACAAGGATGGCCTCAGTGAAGAAGTAGAAGGTGGTGCCATTTACTGAGATGGGGAAGAAGCAGATTTGGGAGTGGGGGGAGAGGGGAAATTAAGAGTTAAGTGAGTTGCCTATTAGTCATCCAATTTGGAGATGTCAAGTAGGGAGCCTGATATAGATTCTGGAGTTGAGAGGAGAGGTCAGGGCTGGCAATCCACATTTGGGAATTATCGGCCTATGGATGCATTTAAAGTCATGGGACTGGATGAGATCACCCCCAAGTGCAGCATAAAGGTTCTAGGAACAGGTCCAGGGGGACAGTAGAAATTAGAGGACCCATAGTAATCCTTGGAATCACTCTCTGGGTCAAAGAGTATGACACATGACAAATATTGCCAAATTGCTCTCCAAAAGAGTCTTTTGTATCTTCACAGAACCCATCTTGTTTTAGCTGTTTAAATACACACTGTGAAAAAAAAAACCACACTGTGAGAGGGACTGTACACACGAATGGGCAGAGACATCGAGTTAGGAATTCTTGACTGCTTCTGCATTGGAGCGAGGAGCCCTAAGCCACAATGGGGGATTAGGCCAGTTAAGGAGGCCTGGAGAAGGCAGAAGACCGAAGCACTGGCCATAGAATGGCCCAGCAAGTTTATTATAAATGCAGATTTTTTTTAAAAAAAATTTATTTATTTGACAGAGAGACAGAGAGCACAAGCAGGGGGAGCAGCAGGAAGAGGAGAGGGAGAAGCAGGCTCCCCACTGAGCAGGGAGCCGGAGACTGTGAGACTGCAGAGACTGTGGAGGGCTTGGAGGGCTCAAGGCTCAATCCCAGGCCCTCAATCCTCATGACCTGAGCTGAAGGCAGACACTTAACCAACTGAGCTACCAGGTGCCCCCAAATGCAGATTAATAAGAGCTTCTGATTCAGTGTCTGGGGTGAGGTGTGTTTTAAACTGCTCCCTCTCATATCGGTGAAGGGTTGAGAAACCTGTGTGGCTAAGGGAAAATCTAGGTAAAAAATGTGTCCTAGTGACATCTGTTCACCTCCAGAGGCCTGGGGAGCCTCAGGAATCTTGGGAACCTGAGTCTGGCTGGGCAAGTTTCAGGCTGATGGGATGGCAGAGACCGTGAGGCTAAGAAGAAACATTTTTTTTCTGGTTGTGGGACACTTTCCATTTGATCTCTACTCCCCACAACAGATGTAAAATAACACTTCTTTAACATAGATGCAGAAGTTTAAGTCTGGGCTCCCCAGGAGTATCTCCTCCACCCTCTAAGTCCACAGTACAGAGGGGAGAACAGTTTTGGATTTTATTTTTCTATGCTCTTTTTTTTTTTTTTTAAAGATTTTATTTATTTATTCATGAGAGACACACAGAGAGAGAGAGGCAGAAACATAGGCAGAGGGAGAAGCAGACTTCCTGCAGGGAGCCTAATGCGGGATTTGATCCCAGGACCCCACGATCATGACCTGAGCCAAAGGCAGATGCTCAACCACTGAGCCACTCAGGTGCCCCTCTATGTTTTTATATGGAGACAATAACACATTTTTTAATTAATAAAAAGATATCCATTTTCTTGGTAAAACTGAAATCACACCTACACTCTAGATACAGTATGGATTAAATAAATTAGTGTGAAAACAACTAAGGAATCATGGAAAGAGTTTGCCATTAGTCCTTGGGCTAGGAGCTAAGGAATCAATCTTGCATTTACTGAGCCATTATTTATTATAGGCCAGGCCCTATTTTAGATTCAGAAGATAAAGCAGTGAACAAAATAGATAAAAATCTCTGCCTGTCACAAAAAAGATATCTTAACTAGGGACACAGGTTAATAAATAAGTAAAATGTATCCTGTATGAAATAGTGGTGAGGGCAGCCTCAGTGGCTTAGCGGTTTAGCGCCGCCTTCAGCCCAGGGCCTGATCCTGGAGACCCAGGATCGAGTCCCATGTCAGGCTCCCTGCATGGAGCCTGCTTCTCCCTCTGCCTGTTTCTCTCTCTGTGTGTCTCTAATAAAAAGAAGAAGAAGAAGAAGAAGAAGAAGAAGAAGGAGGAGGAGGAGAAACAACAGTGGTGAGTGCTAAATATATGGGGAAAATATGAAGGAGAGAATGGGAACAGGAAATAGGTGGAGGCAGGATAAATGAGAATATAGGACAAGAAAGCACACGTGGGCTGAGACTTAGGACAGTAAATCAATTTCTCGAAGTCTCAGTTTCTTTATCTGTAAAATAATAAATAATAGCACCTTCCTGAAGAAGGCACAGGCTCTCAAGACTGACTTTGTCATTTTTTTTTTAAAAGATTATTTATTTATTTGAGACAGAGCCAGAGCCAGCACAAGCAGGGGGAGGCACAGCAGGAGAGGGACAAGCAGACCCCCTGCTGAGCATGGAGCCAAACTCTGGGCTCCATCCCATCAAGACCTGAGCTGAAGTCAGATGCTTAATCAACTGAGCCACCCAGGCGCCCAGACTGTGTCACATTTATACAATGGGATTTGGGGATTTGGCCTCTCAGGACTTCAGTTTCCCTGATGTATAAAATGAACAGACTTGCCCAGCCTATGGTGTTTGAAAATGTCAAGTGAGGTAATTATGTGCAGATATTTAAAAAGATGTAAGTTATTATATAAATGTAAGATAGAATTACACACACACACACACACACACACACACAAACACACACCCAGGATTTTATGGGTTGCAAATCTTTGGTTAGTGGTCAGCACAGGCAGGGAAAAGGCCAATGCAAATTATCAGGATATACTGAGTAGTAGATTAGCAATCTTATCTTAGATCAGGGATAAAATAATCAAACTAAATGTTTCTAAATGGACACCTCATAAAATAATTATTATATGACATTTGCCAAATTTTAAAATGCTTTACAGCTCCTTTATGTTTGTTTTTGTTTTGCTTGTGGGACTTCAGTTCCAGTTTCAGGTGGACTGAAAGGAGTGATTAAATACTGAACAATCATTTAAATTGCTAAAAGCAGATAGTCCATCTTCTGGGTATTTCTGTAAATGCTCAATGAACACTAATCAAAGTAGATGATTCTAAACATAGGCTATTCCTTTTTCATTTTCACATTTTCTTCAGCCCTGAATATTTGATAGCGATAGTGATTTGTTAAATCAATACATGTTGGTATTCATGGATAGTATAATGTCCAGCACATAGTAGGTACTCAATGAATATTTGTTAAAGGAACACATGAATGATTATGGTGTAAATTTACTTACTACAGACTAGCCTATTTGATCCCTAAGGTGTTTATGCATTTAAAACACACAAATAATTGACAGCGCTTATTTGGTCAACTGCATTAGCTCCATCTCTCAGACTGAACTAAATCATTGTGTTTTATTCAATTTAAATACAAAATACAGGGGCACCTGCCTGGCTCAGTGGGTGGAGCATGTAACCCCTGACCTCGGAGTTGTGGGTTCCAGCGCCACTCTGGACGTAGAGATTATTTAAAAATAAAATCTTAAAAAAATACAGAACCCAAATTTAGTTTGAATATTACCTAACATAGTAGGCACCTAAGGTTTACCAAAGAAAATGCACGTTCAGAGAGCCATCCCTCCAGCCCAAAACTGCTCAGGTGCATGAACTAACTGGACGCCGCCTAGCCCACATTCACCAGGTGACACTACACCTAATCTGAGATACTGGCACTGCTCTCCTAATAGCCAAATTGGAATCTCTCCCCTCAATCTCTCAAAGTTTCCTTCTTAAGTGCTCAATGTCCCAGATGTTACTGAGGCTGCAAGGCGCTGGAACTGCACCTCTGCCTCGCCTGGAGCGCCTGAGCCGCTGGTGGGTGGGCCCAAAGAAGGGCCTTGTGGCTGTTTCCCATTGGGGCTTCGTTGCTATGGTATCACCGACCTTAAAAACTCTCCGGTACTACTTCCGGAAGTTAAAGGAGAATTACTTCCGGGGCTGCCCATACTTGCTACGGCCGGGTGAGCAATCACTAAGCTTTACAAAAATAAAGCGTCTGCGGTTAACTTCTAGAAAGTCTTATTTAAGCACTTTAACTTGTGGCTACTACGTGGTATCGTATCCTTTCTTCCCTTTCAAAAGAGTTACCATCTATCCTTCCCCGCCACCATTTGCCAGTCTCCAAAATGGCGCCCACGGCATTAGGTCAGAGGTGAGTCACGTGGGCCCTCCCGGTTCCGGTGCGCTCGAGGCCCGAGGAGGTGAACAGTCTCCGGCACCATGTCGGGTTTGTCTGGCCCACAAGCTCAGCGTGGCCCTTGCCCGTCAGCGCTGCTGCTTTTATTGCTGTTCGGCCCCGCCTCGGTGCTTGCCATCTCCTTCCATCTGCCCGTTAACTCCCGCAAGTGCCTCCGAGAGGAGATCCACAAGGACCTGCTGGTGACGGGCGCGTACGAGATCACCGACCAGTCTGGGGGCGCTGGCGGCCTGCGCACCCACCTCAAGGTGCGGCGGTGGGCGGCGCGGGCCGGGAAGCCCGTGGGCGCCGACGAGGGGAGGCTGAGGTTGGGGAGGGGAGCGGGCGGGCGGGCGGAGGCCTGGAGGGCGGCCTGGCCTCCTGGCAGCGCTGAGGGCGCGCTGTGGAGACCGCCCCCTCGCCCCCGCCGGTTGGCGTGGGCGGGGCGGGGCCGGGGAACCCTCGGAAGGACCGCGCGGCCGCGGGGTCGGCGCCCTCTACGCGGTTCGGCCTTCGGTATCTTGAACTGTGGCTTGTTTCCCCAAGAAGTCCTTGGGTGTTGAGTGTAGGTGGGGATTGGCATCTGGTGACTGTAGGAAAATCGTGGTGCGGCTGAAGCTCATGGTGAATAATAAAACCTGTTGTGTCGAGCCTTGGCTGTGCGTCAGGTCATGTGCCACTTTATACCATTTGGTTCCTACTCTGTGAAGTAGGTACTGTTGGCTTCGTGTTGCACGTGAGCACACGGAGGCTCAGAGGGGTGTAGAATAAATTGATGTCAGAGCTGGAATTCTTAGTGCGGGAGTTAATCAAGGTGAAAGAAAAGCACTGCAGTTTTATATTCTCCCTGCGAATGATAAAAATCGATCGCAAAATGGTGATCTCACCTTGTAATAACTTTCTTTTATGGTACCCCAGAGTCTGAAGCTGGCCTATTTTTATGTAAATTTCAGCGACCCTCTTGCGTGGTGACAGCTACTACTATAATGCCAATTTGGCCCTATTTTCCCCTTAGGATGACCAGCCAGATCTTTGAAACGTTGCTGTAACACGATCTCAGTCAAGATTTGATTGTGCTTTATTTATTCGCAGTTAGCTCTTGTTTTTGTTTTTGTTTTTGTTTTTTTAACAAAAATGGGTCTTAGACGAAATAGGAAAAAAAGTATTTTTACTTTTTAATAGAGCTTCAGGTAGATAAGACTATAATTTATGTTTAAGATATTGAAATCCAGAAGTAGTAACAGATGCAATTTATTTAGACTTTATTTGGGAGATATAAACTGTTTTTAGGGGTGTTGTTCAGTGACCCTTTCTTTTATTATTTCCTTCAGGTACCAAGCTTCTGGCTGACCAAGAAAGCTATGATTGTGTAATTATAGAGGCTTAGATGCAACGTTTTGGGGGTCATGCTGCTAGCACCTCAAGGGATGTAGTGCATAGAATAAGAGAATTTCAGCAAGGAGGGAGACTGCTCTCACCTCCAGTGTTGCCCCCTCTGATTTGTATTTATATTTTGAAGCCCTTCAGTGGCTCACTGTTGCTCATCTGATAAAGTTTAAATTTCCCAACATGCTCTGTAGGACTCTTTATGATCTGCTGAAGCTTTATATACTTTGTCACTCCCCACTTTGCATTTTATATGAGCCACCCTGAACAGTACCTTAAACGCACGTATTTTCATCTTATATTGTAGCTGTTTGTCCTTATATCTTATCAGACTATTAGTATCCTGAGGGCAAGAGTAATTTTCATGTTCATATTTTCCAGAATATCAGGCATATGGCCTTGCTTCTACTAAGTACTTACACAGGAAACATAGTGTAGCTTTAGGGCCTCATGAGAATTATATCTGTCTCCAAGGCTGTTGGAGAGACCTCAATAGCAGGAGTCTGTACATCTACATACTAGCATTTTGCTATCCCTCGGTTGCGCTCCCCAGGTCTGCTCTGTTCTCATGCTTCTAGCCAGCTTAGTTGAACAACTCGGGGTCCTAATCCCAATGCCCAGGAGGCAACGTAAATGAATGAATTGGGCCAGATAGGATTAAAAACAGCAGCAGTGATGGTTAATGGAGGATAACTGGGAGTAGTAGAAACTGTTAATTTGGAGTAGCCAGTACTCATCTCTTGATGTAGGTCTTGTTGCCACATTTAATTTTTCATATGAAGTTAGAAATCTAGATTTTGATGTGAAAGCTACTGATTTTTAAATATCACTAATTCAAATTGGCTTTGGCATTGGTTTGTTCACAGTGTTTTCTTAAGTAGGTTTTGTTGCCCACGTGGGGCTTGAACTTAGAACTCTAAGATCACATGCTCTACTGACGGAGCCAGCCAGGTGCCCCTGGTTTGTTGGTAGTTTAGTAGAGAAGTGTACAGTCAGTCCACTGTAAATACAGTACCCAGATTCAGAAATTATCAAGATGTTGCCATACTTTTTTCATTGAAACTGGCTCCCCCTTCACATGTTATGCTAAATTGTTTTATTATTACTATTTTTTAAAGATTCCATTCATTCATGAGACAGAGAGAAAGAAGCAGAGACATAGGCAGAGGGAGAAGCAGGCTCCATGTAGGAATCCCGATGTGGGACTCGATCCCAAGACTCTGGGATCACACCTCAAGCCAAAGGCAGACACTCAACCCACTGAGCCACCCAGGTGTCCCTATGCTAAATTGTTTTAAAGTAAATCCCGAATATTATACTATTTCAATCAATATATATATATATATATATATTTTTTTTTTTTTTATGATAGTCACAGAGATAGAGAGAGAGAGGCAGAGACACAGGCAGAGGGAGAAGCAGGCTCCATGCACGGGGAGCCTGACGTGGGATTCGATCCCGGGTCTCCAGGATCGCGCCCTGGGCCAAAGGCAGGCGCCAAACCGCTGCGCCACCCAGGGATCCCTCAATCAATATTTTCAATTGAATATTATACTATTTCAATCTTGCATACTTCGGCATGAATCTCTTTAAACATATGAATGTAATCACAGCGTTAAGTGTCTATAATCACACTTTGCAAAACTAACAATAATGCCACTAGTATACTCAATTCATATTCAGGCTGAGCAGAGTGCCTCAGGTGGGGCTTGATCCTAGGACCTAGAGACCATGACCTGAGCTGAAGGCAGATGCTTAACTAACTGAGCCACTCAGGTACCCGTTAGCTAGAATTCTTAAAGAATTCATCAAATTAAAAAAAATGTTTTTTAAAGATCTCATTTACTAATATGAGGGAAGAGAGAGAGTTTGAGAGAGCGCATGCTCACGAACAATGGGGGGAGGGGCAGTGGGAGAGGGAGGAGCAGACTGCTGAGCTGGAAGCTTGATATGGGGCTTGACCTGGGATCATGACCTGAGCGGAAGGCAGCCACTTAACCAATTGAGCCACCCAGGACCCCATCAAATTTTTCTTTTTAAATTTATTTATTCATGAGGGACACAGAGAGAGGCAAAGACATAGGCAGAAGGAGAAGTAGGCTCCCTATGGGGAGCCTCATGTGGGACTTGATCCCAGGACTCCTGAGATCATAACCTGAGCCGAAGGCAGATACTCAACCACTGAGCCATTCAGGCATCCATCCCCATCAAATTTTTAAAAAAGATTTATTTATTCATTTTTAGAGAGAGAGCACACATGCATGCAGATCTAGCAGGGAGAAGGGCAGAGGGAAAGGGAGAGAATCCCAAGTAGACTCCTGGCCGAGCCTAGATCCTCACAAAGTGCTCCATCCCCAGGACTCAAGATCATGACCTAAGCCAAAATCAAGAGTTGGACACTCAACCTAGTGAGCTATGCAGATGATGCCTTAAGAATTTGTCAGTTTTGGACAGCCCGGTGGCTGAGCGGTTTAGCACCGCCTTCAGCCCAGGGTGTGATTCTGGAGACTCAGGATCCGGTCCCACTTCGGGCTCCCTGCATGGAGCCTGCTTCTCCCTCTGCCTGTCTCTCTCTCTCTCTCTCTCTCTCTCTCTCTCTCTCTCTCTGTGTGTGTGTGTGTGTGTCTCCCATGAGTAAATAAATAAATCCTAAAAAAAAAAAAAACCTGACGAATTTTTCTTTTTTTAAGATTTTATTTATTCATTCATGAGAGACACAGAGAGAGAGTCAGGGAGCCCGACATGGGACTCCATCCTGGGTCTCCAGGATCAGGCCCTGGGCTGAAGGTGGCACCAAACCGCTGAGCCACCCAGGCTGCCCTCATCAGTTTTTAAGACTATTGGATTACCCTAAAATTTATAGGATGAACATAAAATTCAGTCTTTTTTTTTTTTAAGATTTTATTTATTTATTCTTGAGAGACGGAGAGGGAGAAGCAGCTTCCGTGCAGGGAGCCCGACGTGGGACCAGATCGGGCTGAAGGTGGCACCAAACCACTGAGCCACCCGGGCTGCCCAAATTCAGTCTTTCTTTTGGCAATTTTCAGAGTAAGAGATTGTTGCCCTTGTCATTTCCAGTGTAGTCCAAAGAAGGTTTTGTTCTGTTTTTTAAAAGATTTATTTAGTGACACCTGAGTGGCTCAGTTGGTGAAGTGTCTGCCTCAGGCTCAGGTCATGATCCCAGCATCCTGGAATCGAGTCCTGCATTGGGCTTCTTACTTAGTGAGGAGCCTTCTTCTCCCTTTCCCCTCTGTGTGTGTGCATGCAAGCGTGCACTCTCTCTCAAATAAATAAAATCTTTTTAAAAAGATTTATTTATATTTAGAGAATGAGTTAGGGAGAGGGAGAGAAACAGATTACCCACTGAGGGCAGAGGTTAACACAGGGCTTGATCTCAAGAGTCGGTCACTTAACTGACTAAGCCACCCAGGTGCCCCAGGTTTTTATTTTAAGTATTACACTGAAAGCATTTTTTTGTTATTTCCATTTTTAGAGTCATTGTATCAGTTGTGTTATTTCTTTATACTCACATGTCTCTTTGACTCCTGTACCCTTTTGGCACAATCCCATTAGGATTTGATAGCTTCCTGTTTTGTGGAACAAGGTATCCTGGGCTCATCTTTTGTATGTCCAACCCTTGACCTGGAAGCAACTATTCCTTCAAGGAGTTCTGGTCCATTTTCTGGGGAATAGTATTTTAAAGACCATAGCTAGGTGTCATTTAAAACAAAATTAATATACTGGGTACCTCAGTGGTTGAACGTCTGCCTTTGGCTCAGGTCGTGATCCCCGGGTCCTGGGATCGAGTCCTGCATCAGGCTCCCCACAGGGAGCCTGCTTGTTCCTCTGCCTGTGTCTCTGCTTCTCTTTCTCATGAATAAATAAATGAAATCTTAAAAAAATTTAATATACAGGCCACAGAATACTTGTGGGCTCAGTCCAGTCCCTTATAATTTGCAACCTTTTTTGTAGCATCTCATCACTTTCTCTTAACTTTTGATCACTTGTGTCCCAGACTCTGCTTGAGGATTCTCTTTGTGTGTCATTTCTACTTCTGAAGTACACCTCTTTAGTAAGAGAATCTGATTGGTTTAGCTCTTTTTATATGCCAGGTCACATTCTAGTTTTCTTATAGCCTATTGATTGTCTTCTCTTTTGTCATCTGTCCACCTTTGGTTCAAGCAGCATTTGGATTGAGGTTAAGGGGAGGGGGGGCTGGAGGCTTTCTGACATGCAAAATCTAGCCAGCTGGACTTGATGTTTCATTGTCACTCTGAATAAGGCATTCTCTCTTATAAGGATTTTTGTAAATGTAGTTGAACAGAGACTATGTCTCACCATTGAAATTTGTGTCTCTTATACGGTGCCTGGCACATAGTACATAGTAGACTTCAACATAAAGAGTTAATGAACAAATGAATTGGCAGTGTCCTAGCCTTATCTCTCATTTTTTCCTCCTCTTTTTTCCTCTTCACTTCTTTACTCTCACTCCTGACTCTCACCATACTGAACCCCATGCAGTTCCTTGAACATAGTGTTCTCTTAATCTGGACTGGTGTTTACCTGTAAACCCGTGTGTTTCCATTGTAACGTATTTGACATGGCACTTTTGATATAGTATGGTACTTACTTTGTGCAGTCATTAAGATCTCATTCATCATTGTGTCGTAAGGTTAATGTACTGTGTACACATTGTTGTAACTGAGTTAAATATATTAACCTCATTAAATAGCAATTCTTATTAAATAGAAGTGTTTTGGGAGGAACCTGGATCTGGAGTCAGACAAATTTGAGTTCAAATCTCAGCAGCTTCACCACTTAAAGGGTATATGGTCTTGAGGGAATTACTTAACTCTTGTCCTTGGGTCCCTGATCTATAAGATGGGGATGATAGATCTCATAGAATTATTTGTTGGAAGGACTAATTGAGGTGGTTCTTTATTATTCTGGGGATGGGTCAAATATATTAGTACTCTTGTTTTCTTATCTACTAAATGAAAATTGAATTGCTAGTTTCACTCCTCTGTCTTATGTCATTGCAGTGACCTGATAAAGTATATTATAACGAGAAGAGTTCTGAGGATTTTGTTGATTCTCCTATTTATGCAATAAATATTTTAATATTTAGTATATGCCAGACCTAGGTAGGGAAATGGGGATAAATAGCAGACAAGGTCCTTAAGCTATACTGGGGAACAAAGACAAGTTCAAAAAATGCACACAATTGCAGGTAGTGATAAGTACTATAAAGAAAAGTCAACAACAACAAAACAAAACAAAAAAAAGAAAAGTCAAACTGTAGTGGGTAGAGAGTGACTGAAGGGTAAAGAGTATTTGGTCAGGGAAGCCCTCTCTGAATAGAGGAATGGATTGAAACGATGAACTCTATTGCTAAGATTTCAGCTTCAGAACTATATTACGTGTTTTGAGTTGAGATTTCTAGGGAATTTATCCCATACCACCCTTCCCTGTTCTTTTCACAAAATGAGGCTAACTCAGGCTAAGTAGTACCAGATTTAAAGACTTTGCAACATGAAATTGAAGCAGGAAGTATTGACTCATCATTTTAGTGAATATGGAAATTTTTTCATTGCTTCAGGTGCATAATAAAAAGCCTGTTGTAGGGATTTAGAATTTCAACTGTTGATTTTTTAATTGAAAACCACATTTTAATTAAGACTAGATTATATCATGATATTTTAATAAGCTCCAGTACCATTTATTATTTAGAATGCTTGTTAATTTTGGAAATTAGAGGATGAATTAGGTTTAGGGGATGAGATGAGTTGTTGCCTAAGGGCAATTTATCCTTTAGAAATAGATTGTAGAGAGAGAAAAGCAGTTGTGAGCAATTGTCCTAATCATCACCCAAAAGGAAAGAAAGCTTAATGGTAATAATTGAAATGATTTATGATTTTTCAGCCTCTTCCAAATAATCTTATCAGTGACTTTTTCATTGTAATTTTTCAAGAGGGCTAATACTAATTAACAGTTCATTTTATTAAATGCAATTATTTTTCATTGGATATTTGGTGCCAGTCTTCCCAACTGGCTTATAGAAGGCCAAACAAATCATTTGAAGAGTTCAGCATTGAGTCCTAGGCCTATCACAATTCAAGCCTAAAATTTACCAAGGGATATCTTGGCAGCTGGGAAACCATTGGCTTTAAACTTTTTTTTTTTTTTTTGCCCATTGAAAGCTATGGAAGGATTGTGTGTGTGTATGTGCATACACATATATGCTATAGTTTTGAGATTCTTTTATCTAGAACAGTTGTTTCAGTTCATTACTGGCATCTGTAGTGAGGGCTGATCTTCTGTTGGGGAAAATCTGTCTTTCAAATTGACATTTGGTGTGACTTTTGTCCAATGGGTTAGAAACAGTTCAATAAATAGGTAGTTTTACATTTAATAGTATTAAAGGGTAGTTTCTTTTTCTACTATATACAAGATTTTTTTTTTAAAGATTTATTTATTTATGATAGACATAGAGAGAGAGGCAGAGACACAGGAGGAGGGAGAAGCAAGCTCCTTGCCGGGAGCCTGATGTGGGACTCGATCCCAGGACTCCAGGATCGTGCCCTGGGCCAAAGGCAGACACTAAACCGCTGAGCCACCCAGGGATCCCCTATATACAAGATTTCTGATCTTGTGTTTATTTCTCTGTAAAAGTTAAACAGTATGCTATTTCATTTATATCTCTCTTACTCAGTGAACAGCTATCTGCAGCCTTCTCTTTTGAACTGACCTAGAGAAGATGGCTGCTTAGAAATGGAAATAGCTATGCCATGTCTTTATGATGACTTCTGAAGACTGAGCCTAGTTTCTAGGAAAATGGAACAGATTTATGAAGGTAATCCAGCAGAGTACAGTGACTTCTATGATGTTTCTTACGTGAATTGCTGACTGGTGGTTGATCTGAGCCATTGCCCCCATATACATACTCAGCCTGGCAGTCTGGACAGTAGAGCCCTCTGTGAAATCAGCTAGCTGGCCACAGACCAGAATTTGGGCTCCCAAACAAGCCTCCGACTTGAGGGAGGTTGATGTCATCTGCTTAATCCTGTGCCCCCAATCTCATTGTTCAACGTAATGTGTGGGAAATCAAGGGACTAGTTGTTAAGAAAGAACAAGGCTTTGTTTGTCCCTTAAAGGGTCACGCTGGAGGTTTTTACCGTAAATAACTTTGGAACAGTATGAAAAAAAACATTTGATCTGGCTTCACCCCCGCAGTCATATTGTTAGGGCAGCAACTGGTTTTTCGTTCTCATTCCCCTCCCTTCCTCCCTCTCTTTCTTCCTTTCTTCCCCACAACTCCTCCCCCCACCCAGTCAAGCATGACGTGTTGCCTATGTTGAGTTAATGTAGAATGTTGATAGAAGCAGGAATAGAGCATCTATCCATTACCACGCCCAGTGCCTAGAAATTGTCCATTTCTAGGTTTGAACACTTCTGTCTTTTTAAGATTTTGTTTACTAATTTATTATTTATTTGGGGTATAGGCAGAGAGAGAGGGGGAGAGAATCTCAGTCAGACTCCCCACTGAGTGCGGAGCCTGACGTAGCTCATTCTCAGGACCCTGAGATCACAATCTGAAACCAAGAGTCAGATGTTTAACCTACTGAGCCACCCAGGTGCCCCAAGTTTTCAACAATTCTACAAGCCGCCTCAAGCAATTCCTTTGTGCTGTGCTATGTCATTATAGAATTGTGTTGGAAATTTGAAAGAATTTAGCATTGCTAAATACTACTTGTGGCCTTTCTAAATTGGACTTTGTTCTGGATGTAATCTAAATGTGATCCTTTGATTTCAGGGATGCAATTGGTAGACTTGGTTAGTACTTGCTCTTGTTTGAAAGATCAGAGTAAATTCATTTTACGCCCCTTACATATAGCATCTAGGCCATCAGTTACCTGTGTTCAAGTTTGAAAACAGTGGTGGCTTGTGGTAGCTTACCTTTCTTCTTGTGATGATGTGAGATGTTGAAATGTCTATGTGATGAGATGAAGTGAAGAACATAGACATTGTGAAGTAGCATTAGGCTACTATTGATCTTCTGAACATATATCTGAAGGAGGATCTTCTGCTTCTGTACCACAGTGGACTACAGGTAACTGGAAACACAAAGTGAAACCAAGCATAAGGGGAGACTACTGTACTGTTTTTCTAGTTTAAAACTACAGCATCTTCAGTGATTTGTGGTCTTTCTCCTTTTTTATGTCTTAGGGTAATAGACCCCATGGCTCAAGATTCACTGGTTAACTTTTACCAGAAGAAGGATATAGACCTACAGCCCCTAATCATACACATACAATACCCCTTCTCTCCCCCCGTTGTTGGGTTTTACATGTAGTTTATTACTAAAAACACATGCAGGAATTGCTGGAGTCCTTGTATTTCTTACTATTCCTTCTTAGCAACTAAAAGATGTCATTGAATACCTGCTTGGTTAGACATTTTGTATCCCTTCAGTTTCTAAATCTTGCTGCTGCTGCTTTGAGTGTTTACTTTTTTGTCTTTTTCTGTTTCCATGCAGTAACCATTTGGCCCTTACTATCCCTGGGTTTAGTCAGTGTAGTGTATTTTATATAGTTTGCCATCCACTAGCACTATTAGGTTGGAAGTATGGTTAGTAACCTAAATGTTTATGGAGTTCTGAGTTGTTACTAATAAGTAGTTATCATAATAATGCTAACAACAATGACAATAATAGTAACACTTAATGAGTGTAGCCATGTGCCAGACACTATTCCATGCACTTTACCTATATTAAATTTAATCCTCACAATAACCTCATAAAGTATGTGCTGCCATCCTTATTTCACGTATGAGGAACAGAAAGGTTAAGGAATATGCCCAAAACTGTATAGCTGGTAAGTGGCACAATTGTGATTTGAACACAGACCTGAGATGTGACTCTAGCATATTCAGTCTGTTATGCTGTAATGTCTCTCAAAGGGGGAAGAGAATAGGTATTTCTGTTTCAGTTCATTTTTATCAGGGTACAGAGTTTCTACAAGGGACCTGATATTTCTCAATTCCTGAGTTAGTCATTTAGGAGCTACAAAGGGTGATAGCTACCCATGAAATAATATGTACACATTGCATACTCAAACTTTATACCACACACTGATTGTAAACCTGAGGAAGACCATGCAAGGAGGAGCCTATTTGAAGGAAATTACATTTTCAGATTTTCACCAGCTACACCAAAATTGCAAGCTAATTGACCTCTCCTGCTATGGTAGCCCTCCTGGAAAAGAAGTGGGGTTTTTGTTTTTTATTTTTTAACATTTTCTTAGACTTGTGGGGTATGGAGCTGAGTCCGCAAATGAAACCAGTGTGTGACCTTTGCCAATAGAAAGACAGACTTGCCACCTTTCTCATACACCATATGTTATTTTACAGAATACGTGTAGACTTGGTCCAAAATAACTTTGTATATACCTCAAAAAAGTTTGTGAAAATGCTTAATGCAGGGCACCTGGGTGGCTCAGTTTGCTAAGCCTCCAACTCTTGATTTTGGTGCAGGTCATAATCTCACAGTCATGAGATTGAGCCCTGCATTGGACTCTAGCCCTGCATTAGGCTCTGTGCTCAGTGCAGAGTCTGCTTGAGATTTCTCTCTTCCTTTCTCTGTGCCCCTCCCCATGCTTTCACGTGATCTAACCAAATAAATAAACTCTTTTTTAAAATATAATTTTTTAAAAAAGATGCTTAATGCGTGCTTGGCTCTGCATAGACTAAATTTCTTCAGAATCTGGAGAGATATGTGTATATATGCATTTGAATTCATCTTTCTAATTAATTTTATTTTATTTTATTTTATTTTATTATTTTATTTTATTTATTTTATTTATTTGAGAGAGTGACAGAGATAGCAAGAGAGAGCATGAACAAGGAGGAGAAGGAGAAGCAGACTCCTTGCTGAGTAGGAAGCCCGTTGCAGGGGCCCTATTATCTCATGACCCTGGAATCATGACCTGAGCTGAAGGCAGATGCTTAACTAACTGAGCCACCGAGGTGCCCTGAATAGTATTTTTTTTAAACAAACGTTTAATTTGAGAACAGTTTTAGGTTTGCAGAAAAACAGTGAAGATAGTACAACTCTCGTATTCTCCACAGCCAGTTTCCCCTATTGTTAATTAACATTTACATATTTGTCACAGTGCATCAACCAGTATTTGTATGTTGTTATCGACTAAAGTCCATACTTACTCAGCTTTCCTTAGTTTTCACCTGGTGTTCTTTTTTCTGTTCCAGGATCCCATCCAGAATATGTTACATTTAGTCATGTTTCTTTGGGCTCCTCTAGATTATGACAGTTTCTCAGACTTGTTTTGGATGACCTTGTGAATTTAGAGGAGTATTAGTCAAGTATTTTGTAGGATGCCCCTCTAATTGGGATTTGTCTGATGTTTTCCTAATGGTAAAACTGGGATTATGAATTTGGGAGAGGAAGCTCACAGAGGTAAAGTGCCATTTTTCATTATATTAAGGGAGCATGGTTTATCATTGTTGCTATTGACCTTGATTATCTGGCTGAGTAGTTGTTAGGTTTTTCCAGGGTAAGTTACTTTTGTCTCCCTTTCCATACTATGCTTTTGGAAGGAAATCACTATGTACAGCCCACAGTTCAGGAGCGGGGGAGTTATGCTCAATCTCAATCTTCTTGAGGGCACTGTTTTCTTTGTAAATTATTTGAGTCTTCTGCATTGGAGGGATTTGTCTCTTCTCCTTCATTTGTTTAATTCTTTTTATCAGTTTGGATTCATGGATATTTATTTTATACTTTTTTTTAAATTTTAAGATTTATTCATGAGAGACAGAGAGAGGGAGAGACATAGGCAGAGGGAGAAGCAGGCTCCCTGCGGTGAGCCTGTTGCAGGCCTCAATTCCACGACCCTGGGATCAGGACCTGAGCTAAAGCCAAATGCTCAACCACTCAGCCATCCAGGTACCCTATACTTCTACTTTGATTACAGCCCAATACCACTATATTTTGTTGCTCAGCTTGTTTCAGCCTTGGCCATTGGGTGCTCTTTCATTTGGCTTCTCCGTCCCTTGGACATGCCCTCATTCCTGTTTTTTGTTTTGTTTTTGAGAACATTCGTATTTTCTGGCATTACAAAATGCTGCAGGCTTAACTTGTATAACTTTCTGCCCCAGTCCTAGGACCAACCATTTCTCCAAGAATTTCTGGTTCCTTTTTTTTTCTTTTTCTTTCTTTCTTTTTCTTTTTCTTTTTTCTTTTTTTTTCTGGTTCCTTTTATTGGAAAATGGTATAAGAAACGGAGGTCTGGGTAGATAGTATTATTTTTAAGACCTCTCTTCCTGCCTTTTTTTTTTTTTAACTTGTTTCAACAAGTGACCGAAAGTTGTCCCAGGCTTCTTGCAATTTTAGTAAGTCTGGGAATTCTGTGAGGAGTAAGCAAGGGAGTGGGATGGAGAGAGAGATTGTAGTGCTAAATTAGGGCAGAGAACCAGAGCACTAGAGCCTTTGTCTAGGTCCTTCAGGTCCCACCTCTGCAGCAGGTCAGGCACATCATTATAGAGGAACACTCATTCAGACTGTCTTTGTATCTTTAGCAAGGCAGTGTTTGAAATTGGAGAGTCTAATATTGGTCACAGTCTTTTTACAAGGACCTTCCTGATTGTACTTTGTGTCTAGTTCCAGGAAAATTATCTCTGAAGATAAATTTGTGAGCTTTCATCAGAACAAATTATGTATAACCAACTTGGTTCTCTTGTTTTTTAATGTTGGCTTCCAGAAAACTTATAGCCAAAGAGTTTCTGTACTTATCATTTGCTCAATTCAGGTTCTTGATAGTGCCTATTTGTTTCTTCCTCCAGACAAGCTCTATATTCTTTTATTCCTGATTGCTTTATTTGCCTAATGTTTGGGCCCAAGCTTCTTAAAGATCCTTGTCAAGTAGGCATGGTATTATCTTGAATATTTCATAAAAGAAATGTGAGCAGGCTTCAAGACCTGCTCAAGAACCTGTTTTCTGGCTGCTGCTTAGAATGGTCCAAGAAAATCCAATTCTAAATGAGTTTTTTCCCCCGTGACCTGTATTTTCACTTAGTTGACAGTTTCAGTGTGAGTATTCACATATTCTTGACATCAGCTACTCTTCTTACACAATTAACACTTTTTCCCTACTTACTAAGTTGTGAACTTTGGTTTGCTTTTCAGAAGGTGTTATCTAGAACAAATCTGTATTACTTCCCATTCTTTGATGTCATATGAACAAATTTTAATGGTTTCATATTACCTTTGTTTAATTAAGAATTTTTAATAAACTCTCTAAGTATTGTTTAAAGGGAAATAAGTAATTTATTAAGGACTTGCTGTTACAGAAGGTAAAAGTGGCAGTTATTTATCATATTACCAACATACTTTAGTAGAATTTAAGAAGAAAAAATAGAATCAATTCTTGAGAAACCAGATGATCTTCTAAGGTGATCTGTAATTAGAACATTTTAATTAAAGGAAATTTAAAACCATCATTTCAACCTTTTAGACTTTGCCAGCTCTGGCTAGTCATGAGCTTGGCTCACTTCTCTATTTCTTAATTTTAGCTACCTGCTGATTTATTTATTTATGTTGGGGTTAGTGCATATGATTTTTTTTTTTTTTTTAATTAAGATCAATGGCTTGGGTCACACACACACATACACACATACACAAGGATCAATGAGTTGGCTCCTAAATCGTTGCAAAGTTGTGAACTATATGAGAAACCTACTGATTTTCAGAAAAATTCTAGGATCTCAGAATGCCCAACAGTCCTTAAGAGCCTAAAATGAAGGTTAAGTTGTCATGTTGCTTACTTGAATTTCCAAATATTCACCTGGATAAACCCTCATATAGTTGTGTCAACTGAAGGTCATGAGGAATATAGAAATGTGAAGGCCCTTAGGGAATTGTGATCATTATTACACACTTTTAGGGAGTAAATTTCATTCTGATGAAAGCTGTAGGCAGTGATGGGTCTTTTGCCTTCAGCCTCTTGTAAAGCATTTGAGTCTTTGCCCTAGAATGAATATGAATATATTTATTTATTTATTTATTTATTTATTTATTTATTTATTTATTTATTTATTTATTTATTTATTTATTTATTTATTTATTTTTCCTAGAATGAATCTTTAATATATTTTCTTTCAGATGTCACATGTCCAAAGCAAGTGATTCCACCATAATTGTAGTTACTCAGTTCAGTGTAGCAAGGGACAATTTAAGCAATTCTAACCCCTTCTGAGTACCAGAGTCTTTCAGAAAAACATGGCAGACTTCCTAATTCATTTTGCAAAGTGCTCAGTGAAGGATTTTGGTAATGCCTTAATAAAAGTTTTCTATTTTTAAAGATTGTTTTTTAAAGTTTTTATTATTTATTCATAAGAGACACACACACAGAGATAGGCAGAGGGAGAAGCAGGCTCCCTGCAGGGAGCCCTATGCGGACTCAATCCCAGGACCCTGGGATCACAACCTGAGCCAAAGGCAAATGCTCAACGACTGAGCCACCCAGGTGCCCCTATTTTTGAAGATTTTTAAAAATTTTTTAAGTAATCTCTACACCCAACATGGGACTCAAACTCACAACCTGAGATCAAGAGTCGCACACTCCACTGACTGAACAAGCCAGGTGCCCCTTAATAAGACTTTTCAGACTTAAATCTAGGTTCTTTTGTCATATAGAGAGACTCTTGTCCTTAAATTCGTAATTTAAAAAAATATTTATTTGAGAGACCACAGGCACATGCCAGGAGAGTGGGAAGGGGCAGTAGGAGAGGGAAAGAATCCCAAGTAGACTCTGCGCTGAATGCAGAGTCCCTCACAGGGCTTTATACTACAGCCCTGAGAACATGACATGAGCTGAAACCAAGAGTCAGTCCTGTGCTCAACTGACTGAGCCACTCAGGTGCCCTGGGTGGTTTTTCCTAGGCTAGGTCCTTGCCTGACTGGAGATGATGGTATCTTTGATGACTGTTTAGGGCTGTATTCTTTTTTTTTTTTTAGGGCTGTATTCTTGATGCCATTCCTCGCTGTCCTCTGCTGGTTTCATTTACATTAAACATTTCTTTTCTTTTCTTTTTAAGATTTTATTTATTTATTCATAGAGAGAGAGAGAGGCAGAGACACAGGCAGAGGGAGAGAAGCAGGCTCCATGCAGGGAGCCCGATGTGGGACTCGATCCCAGGTCTCCAGGATCACACCCCAGGCTGCAGGCAGCGCCAAACTGCTGCGCCACCGGGGCTGCCCTACATTAAACATTTCTAATAACCTGTAATCCTTTCCTTCTGCCCTATGGATTAAATTAGGGGCACCTGGCTGGCTCATGATAGAGCATATGTGATTCTTGATCTTGAGGTTGTAAATCTCTCTACGTTGCGTATAGAGATTACTTAAAAATAAAATCTTTTTAAGGGCAGGGAAAAAATAAAAATAAAATATCTTCTTTAAAAAAGAAACTAGTATGGTGAGCAAATCTGGAAGCTTATTTTTATCCAGATATGCCTTGGAGAAGTTCTACATTTTCTGCAACTTTATTCATTGGAGCCAAACCTAAGTTAGAGTTTTTAGATCAGCTTGGAATGTGAAAATCTGTTAATCTTGCAGTCTATCTTTTTGAACTTCCTCCTTGCTCTTAAGAATTGTCGTTGTGCTTTTGGGAGCTAGGGAGTGGGAATGTGTGAGTATCTCATGGGCGAACAGTCTGAAGAAAGGAAGAATGACCCCACACTGGTGACTACACATTACTTTGAAATTTGATTAGTTCTCAGACCTTTGCCCTATAATGTGTGTGTTCAAGGTTCTAAAGAAGTCTCTTTTTACACCTTTTTTTTTAGTTGCTTCAGAAAAAGTATCATATGAACAAGAGGCCTTCAGGAATCTCTAATACTAAATATTCCCTTTCCCTTGCAGATTATTTAGTTATTGCTGACTTCAGAGCCTCTACTTTGTGAGTGCCTGTTAACCCCTCCAGGGTGGAGAATGGCAGACTGAACAGGGCAGTGACCCACTTGAGAGGACTCTTCAGGCCCTCTTTATCACACAGACCCAGAGAATCCATCACATTTTGTTAGTCCTTCTTGGCTTCTGTGCAATCCATTCTCTCAGACATTATTTTTGTGGGGAGGTGAAATGGAATATAGGAAGAACATGGATTTTAGACGACCTCAAATCCACATAGATAATTTATTAACTCTGTGATGATGGGCAAGTTACTGAATTTTCTTATCAGTAAAATGGGGATAAGAAGACAGTCCTCTCTGGGATTGTTGTGAAGGTAAAATAAATACTGTGTATAAAGTTTATAACAGCATTCCTTAATCCCCTTCTCCCAGACCACTCAGTTACAGAACCTCAGTCTTAAATCACTTGATACTTTTTTCTTTGCTCCTGCATCCTGGCTACTAAGTGTTGCCGTGAGAAATGCATCCACAGTCTATGATCTCTGCTGAGACCACAGTGCTGCCGAGCAATACTTTTATGTGCTCTTAGCTTTCTTCTTGTCTTAGGCAGAGGTCAGAAGTGGGTGGTCTAGAAGAACTTGGTTCTATAGACCTCTTTTGTTTGGCCTTGAGATAGTTTTTCATATGTTGGGATTAGCTGTGAGAATTTAAAACTTAGGAGATTTCAAATACAAGTTAAAATGTGTAGCGTCTTCTGAAAAATTGGACGATCTGAAAACCCATCGTGACATGACAGTCATTGGTTTCTCTCAAGACAGGCACATTTCACTTTGCAAAATTGTCTGACCTTGTGGGCCTACACTGGCCCATTAGATTCAGTTACATTGCTGGCTTAATGCTTGTGGGCAGTGACTTTTTGGTTTTGTCCTATGGGCTCTGTCTCCTTAAAATCTCTCAAATCTGTTCCCTTTTCCTTATACCCAAAGCGTTCATAATTTCTAACCTGGAGTGCTAGAATAGTGCCCTAATCCATCTTATCTCTAGTATTGTCCCTCTCAAGGGACTTGTCTTCACAGTATTATCAGATTCGTCTTTCTAAATCGCAAACTAAATCACATCATTCTGTTGTTTCAAACTCTTCATTGCCTTTCCACTTTGTACTAAATGAAGTATAAACTCCTTAGCATGGTGTTGCATTTCTGTATGATCTGGCCATATAACCTCTCCAGCCACTTAACCTCTCTGTTTCAATTTTCTGCTATGGAACATAAGAGAAATAATAGTTCTTACCTAGAGCATTAAGATTTAATTAATTAATTTTTATTTATCCATGAGAGACAGAGAGAGAGAGAGAGAGAGGCAGAGGCACAGGCGGAGGGAGAAGCAGGCTCCATGCAGGAAGCCCCACATGGGACTCGATCCCCAGTATCCCACCCTGGGCTGAATGTGGCGCTAAACTGCTGAGCCACTGGGGCTGCCCAAGATTCAGTTTAAAATACATATAAAGCACTTGGCATAGTACTCAACATTCAGTAAGTGCTTGATAAGTACTAGTTATTAGTATTATGATAATACTATATTTTTTGGTTTTTTTCCTGGACCCCAAGTCTTCTCTTCATATTTGCCTTTCTTCTACCCTGAATGTTTTTGCACTCCTGTTTTTCCCTGAATTATAGTTCATCCTTCAGGACTTATCTCATGTGTCACCTCCACAGTACACTCTCTGAACTTCCATACCCCATGGCACCTGTGCTTGCTCCTAGTAGTGTACTTTACGTACTCACATTACGATGAAGTCTCATTTCTTATTCACCTCATTTAGACTTTTAAGCTCTTTCAAAGACAGGAACTATTTTACATATCCCTGTATCCCCAATGACCAACACAGATCTAAGCATTGACAAATTAATGATCAACATCATTCATAGCAGAAGATTCATGATTAATATCACTACTGTTATTTTTAGGGAATTTAGATGATGTGCCATAAAACCTTTTAAATTGGCCTCTCATAAAAAATAAATAAATAAATTGATCCATTTCAGATTAGTTTAGCAGTAAAAACTATTTAGTTACTATATTTTTCCCCGAAATGAAATAATTTTATTTCTGACCATAAGTGATACATGCCTTTATAGAAAATCAAAAGAAAACTAAAAGTATAAAGAAGAAGTCTCACTACTCAGAAAAAAAGAAACTGGTGTTATTAAAGTACTTTAAATTATAAGCTCTTATGTACTACTCAGTTTTCATATTTAAAATCCCACCTATAAATGAATCTTGTTTTACAGACAGCATTAGAATATCTAGTTTAATATAATGAGGCTACTACTTTGTGTTCCACATTGCAAGTAGCTTCTTGTTTTAAGTAATGAAATGTGCCTTTTCTTAGGACAGCCATGAGCTCTAATAAAGAATTGCAATCCACTGTGTCATATTACAGTGTCATTCCTTTGTTTTATATATGACTAGTTACTTAATCTGTGCTAACAGGCCATTCTCTACAAAAGGAGCAGTTTAAGGTTGGAGAACTAAAGCTAACAACCTAGAAGAAAGAAATTATCACTGGTGGAAACCAATGATACCTTTTTTAGGACAGATTTCTTGTTTGTCCTTCATGCCTCTCTGCCAACACATTTGATCATTGACATAATTGATGTGCAATTTGCAGGAATGAATCTTCCAGATTTTCTTCTCTATGCATGCCTTTTTTTCTCTTTTTGCATCAGGTGTTTCATTACCATTCTCTGCTTCTACCTCTACCCCATCAAGATTTGTTTCACAGAAGAGGTGTGTTCTTCTATATTTTTCTCCTACATTCTTCTGGTAATTGTCCTCTTCATTCTTAGGACCTGTCCATTTCTAGGTAATGATACTGGTATACATTTTATATAGTAAACTTTTGCTAATAAGCCCAATTTATATCAACTTTATCAATTTTTTGGTATGGTAAGATATTTTATAGCAGCAACATATTTTAGCCTTCAGTGTGGATGCTGTTTGGGATACTGTTTGGATGAATGAAATTTGCTCTACCTGGTTTTCATCTATAATTCAATTCCTGTCTTTAGGAATGGACTGAACATAGTCACCATAATGAGAAATATCAACTCTCTTTTACAGACAGTAAAAGACATTTACTTACAGACATTTCTCCAATTTCTGTAAGTTCTTTTCCCTGGTGTTATTTGCTTCCTCTTCTTACTTACTTTTTATTTTAGATCACAGATTCTGCTGGTCATATTCTGTACTCCAAGGAAGATGCAACCAAGGGGAAATTTGCCTTTACTACTGAAGATTATGACATGTTTGAAGTGTGTTTTGAGAGCAAGGGTAAGTAATCAGAGTGTTTTCCCTGAATTAAGTGTTTCTTCTTGAGTTAGAGCATGAACTTACTCTCTTGGGCTAGTAGGAAGAGGAAATGGAAACTACATTTGTTTATATGTCTTTCACACATATGAGTGAAAGTTGGCTAATCAGCTGAGTTCTTCATGAACAGGAGTAGGCATTTCTTGAATGCTGTGACATACTGGCTTGAATGATAGAGTTGAATTTTGTATATATCCTGGAAAATAGCGCATTTATATGCTAGTGACACATTTTTCTCAGGGATTAGAAATAAGATCCGTCTAACAAATAATATATGGCAAAGTTAGAAGTATTTTTGTTCTTGAGAGCA
Organism: Vulpes vulpes; assembly: GCF_048418805.1. Taxonomy (NCBI): domain Eukaryota; kingdom Metazoa; phylum Chordata; class Mammalia; order Carnivora; family Canidae; genus Vulpes; species Vulpes vulpes. The sequence continues at coordinate 108,743,112 of NC_132785.1, read as the reverse complement.
CTTTCCTAGTTCTGTCTTGCTATGAATTCTTCTGTGCATCTCAAGGCCAAGACCCCATAATACCTTTTTACTGATTACTTGATGGCTTCTGTGTTCAATCATGGGTGAAAAGGCAGCCGGGTGGCTCAGTGGTTTAGCACCACCTTCAGCCCAGGGCATGATCCTGGAGACCGGGATCGAGTCCCACATCTGGCTCCCTGCATGGAGCCTGCTTCTCCCTCTGCCTGTGTTTCTGCCTCTCTCTCTCTCCTCTCTGTGTGTTCTCATGGATGAATAAATAAAATCTTTTTTTTTTTTTAAAGGCAGATTCCTTTTTACTCCCTATTCATTAGTTTAAAAGACACTAGCCTTTTCAAAGCTGTATGCAGTTATATTTGTTACAACAGTTACATCAGTTTTGGGCTATAGCCCAAAAGGGTCCTATAGGACATAAAAACAAAACTCAAAACTACCTTAAAGAGAAATTTGACTCTCTGAACTGGGAAGTTTACAACGTGATGCTGACCCAAGGTACAGCTTCATCTTGGGGTTTTAACAGTATCATTGGAACTCTACCTCTCTTAGTGCTTCCTTTCCTTGTCTCCATTTAATTTTAGTCTCAGGCTTCCTCCGTGTAGTAGCAAAAGGACTCCTGACAGTTTTACATTTGTAGAAAGTTCAGAACATAGGATCCAAGAAGAAGAGCAAGCATCTTTGCCAGCAGTGCCAGTAGGTTCCCAGGAATGGCAGATGAACCAGCTGCTTTTGACAGTTAATCAAAAATTGACTCCCTTGATCTAAAGTTGGTCAAGTTAGCCTAAAAGCTAAGGGAATTTGCCAGAAGTAAATGGAATAATGGATTGAAAAAAAAAAAGAATTTTAATGGTGATTTCATGACCAATATCATCTGTGCTTCCACCTATGCTGTTTCCAGGATGTCTCAACTATATTCTAGACACTTCACATGGTTGTGTCACTCCTCAAAACCAAGATGTCTAAGATGTAGAAGACTGTATTCACAAGATTCCCTTTCAAACTAATTCCCCTCTCTTAATCAATGTTACTACTATCCTTCCAGTTACGTGGGCTCACATTTTGAAATTGTTTTTGCCTTTTTCAGCCTATCATTGAGTTATACTGATACTTCTTTCAAAATATCTTCTATATCTGCCACCACACAAATCTGAACTCTAATCTTTTATTTTTATTTTTTTTTAAGATTTTATTTATTTATTCATGAGAGACACATACAAGGAGAGAGAGAGAGAGAGGTGCAGAGAGACACAGGTAGCAGGAGAAGCAGGCTCCATGCAGGGAGCCTGATGTGGAACTCGATCCTGGACCAGGCCCTGGGCCAAAGGCGGCGCTAAACCACTGAGCCACCCGGGCTGCCCTGAACTCTAATCTTTTAAATCATGGATTGTGTCAGGGTGCTTAAGCTGTTAACTCTTCATTTTGGCTCAGGTCATGATCTCAAGGCCCTGGGATTAAGCTCTGCATTGGGCTCTGCACTGGGCATGGGTAGAGCCTGCTTAAGATTCTCTCTCTGCCTCTCCCCCTCCTAAAAAAAATACATACATGTATATATATGTACAAATGTATCCATACACTGTATAGTCAGCACTCAACTTCTAGTTTCATTTATTTTGATATGGAACAATGTGATACCTTGTAGTCTTTGGAGCACCTTTTAAAAGATTGTCCATTTAACAGAAAAATGCAGAGAAGGTTGGTGGGTTTTTTGTTGTTTTTTGTTTTGCTTTGTTTTTAATAAAAGGGACCCTTTAGGGCTATGATGTCAGCTAAGGGAATAAGCTAGCTGGTCTATGCAAGAGACTGTATGGTCTAGACTGAGAATAGCCAGAGGTCTGTGGTTTTGTGGTTTCACTAGTGTTTGAATAATGCTAATGCTTTGCTGTGGCAACAGAATGATGGTGGGAAGACCCTGTTAGGGAGAGAATATCTTGATCATTTGGACCAGGTAGGGTTGTGAACTGGTTCAGTTTCATAATTTTTTAAATGAAGAAGGAGAAGCAAAAACCTGCACTGTGTCTCTTAAAGACCAGTGCAGTGACCAGGTCTACACATTGGATTTGGGAAAAGATGCCTGCTTCTCTGGGTGCCACTTTGTTTGTTTTCTTTTTTGTTTAGGAGACTTACTAGTTTCATGCTCAGAAGACATTTGTGACTTAGTTTCTTAGTCCTACCTATGTAGTCTTATTTCTGTTGCTTTCTCTTTCTCCTCTTTTTTAAATTTGCATTACATTTTTTTTTTTAATTTTTAAGTAATCCCTTACACCCAACATGGGGCTTGAACTCACAACCCCAAGACAAGAGCCACATATTCTACCAACTGAGCCAACCATGCGACCCTCTGTTGCTTTCAAGTTGATCTTTCTGATCTATCCAAAAGAACTTCACTGTCTTTTAAACATGCCATACTCATTTCAATATTTGAGCCTTTGCCAGAGTACTTTGTCCTTGTCTTTAGGTGCTTTCTCTTTAGTGGAGTCTGTCCACAACTAATCCCTTTATTTCTCTAACCTTTACTCCATAGCTGGGATTATCTGAATGGATTTTTTTTCCCTTGAAGTTTTATACTGCTTTGCATTTTCATTGTAGCTGTTACAATTATTTGTCTTAGCTCCCCATCGAATTTTTGAAGGCAGAGATTGTAATTCAGTACATTTCTAGCACCCAGTGAGTTCTCAGTAGTTATTGAATTGACTTTAGTCCATTTCAGAAACCTGCAGTGTTCAGGCGGTGGAGTATAGTGCCATTCTCTCTGGCTTGTAGTCTCAAGAGCTCCAATGTTTAAGTGGCACCGTTTCACTAAACTCCTAATTCCATGCAGGCAGTTTTTTATTTCATAAATAATCAGGTGATTTCCAGGGGATTGGGGCTGAGCAATTTTGGGACTCTGGAGTTTTTCCCTCTCTCCTATTTGATGATTTAAGGTTAAATTCTTTTTTGATCAAGCTGAATCAGTTTACCTTTTCTAATATGACCCTAGCTTTCTTGGCCCTAGTATCCCAAATAGACATTTCTCTAAGTAGCATCCCTGAAAATTGTACTCTCCTTTACAAGAATTTTTCTTGGGCTATTCTCTTTGAAGTGTTTTGTGGGTCCTATAATATTTTATTAACCTACGGAAATGACCTTACATTGACCAAAATGTTTGAATTAAAGTGGAATATGAGCTAAATCCTGTGTTGTTTTCAATACTCATGTTTATATTAAGTAAATCCAAGCTTACCATATACCCAGTAATCCTTTTTTTTTTTTTTTTTCCAAAATTTGACAGGACAGCCTTTCCAGATGTAGAAATGCACCTTTTCAATCTTAGTTGGTGCCTACCACCTATTGGTCTATATGCCACTCATTTTTGTACTGTTTTGACTTGAATTTTATTTCCCGATTCAGTAAGCGTGTATGTTGTCTCTTCTGCTATTCTGTTCCTCTGTAGTACCAGCTACAGTGTCTTGTGTCCTGCTTGCTCAGAGATGTTTGCCAGCAGCATGTTCTTGTTGCTTTCTGGCACCCCACACAGAGGCTTTGTCTGGAATGCTTGTGATTTTAGCCAGAGCCAGGAATTTTTTGCAGCTGAGTAGGGGGAGGAGTTGCGACTGTTTCCCTCTATTGAGAGGGTAGGGGTTAGAGAGAGGGAGGGTGGGTGGGTGATTTCCCGGAATTTTAAATATTCTACACAATGAATCTTTTGATTTCCTTCTCAGGAACAGGGCGGATACCTGATCAACTCGTGATTCTAGACATGAAACACGGAGTGGAGGCGAAAAATTATGAAGAGGTATGTCCTTCTGTAACAGCCAGTAGTAGCGTGCTGTGCTGGGAGGTTTCTGTGACCTAGTCAGGCCAGCCGGCTGTGCTTTGCCCAGAAGGCTTTTGTTTTCTCAGTAGTCATGTGACAACCAGCTACAATCTTAACTAATACAAAATGTTGTGTTAACAGCCTTGAACAATAATTCTGGTAGTGCCAAATGACTGAACCAACTATCCCATAGAAATGTTGGTGAGATAAAACACTCAAGCATATGCCATTAGTGCTCTTGAGACAGAAACAAGGTGTATACTTAGACTTTTTATTTATTTTTATTTTAAGATTTAATTTATTTATTCATGGGAGACATAGAGGGGCAGAGACATAGGCAGAGGGAGAACCAGGCTCCCTGCGGGGAGCCTGATGCGGGACTCAATCCCACAACCCCGGGATCACAACCTGAGCCAAAGCCAGACACTCAACCGCGGAGCCACCCAGGTGCCTCTATTTATACTTTTTAAAAGCTCGACTTCATTTATATGTCCAAGATTAAGAAAAGCAACGTGTTTTTAGTTCTTAAAGATTTTATTCCCAGACTGACAGCTATATATATATTTCTGGGACATAGATTCAGTGCTATTTAGACTTGAACAACTGTGCTGTCTTTGAGAAACACCATAGTCAAAAGTAGCTTCTAGTTAATAAAATAATTTCACACTCTAAGAAACTTAAAGAGCAAGATGGAAGCAAAAACTGCAAGAGACTAGGAATGATGATAATGAATAAACATTTTTGCTGACAGGAAGTATTATAGGTAATAAAAATTGACATTTATTAGGGAGGTGGAGGTGTGCATAGGATAAGGGTAAGGGGACTCTGAGCCATTTTTGTCTATTATGAAAGATATCACAAAATGGTTCTTCAAATGGAGAGCACCTTTTAAAAACCACAAGAACTGGGCTGCCTGGGTGGCTTAGTGAGTTAAGTGTCTGCCTTCAATTCGGATCATGATCCCAAGGTCCTAGGATGGAGCCCCCACCCCTACCTCCACCCTGTGTCCAGCTCCCCACTCAGTGGGGAGTCTGCTTTTCCCTCCCTCTGTCCCCCCCACACCCCCATGCATGCACATGCACGTTCTCTCTCTCAAATAAATAAATAAAATCTTTCCCCCCCAAAAAAGAACAAAAGCACGAGAACTACTTAAGACTGGAGGATGGATCTTCACAGAAAGTTAATAGTATTTTAACCCAGATCAGTCTTTTTACAATGGTACCTTGAAGGTATGTAGAAGAGGTGTGGCACAGGAAATGTAAATGGTTTTTAAAGAATGTAAACTAAATAAAGGAAAGTTGATTTAAATGATTTAAGAGAATTTTTTAGGACTGACGGACCCAGAGAAAGTTGCTCCATTTTTGATCAGGACCTAGAAAGGAGACTAAAATGGAAGAAGATTGGAAATGACCAGCTAATTCTGCAACAGGAAGTAGTACCAGAATTGCTGCTCTTTAGGTTTTTCCTCTTTTCCTTAGTTTAGATATTCAATGGAACAACACGAGGCTGAGTTATTTATAGGTGATCAACAAGAGCAAGGGATGCGGTAGAGGTAGTGAATAGAAGACAGTTTCTGGCAGGGACTTTGAATTGCTTGTTTCTGTGTCTATGCTAGTTTAGTTAAAAGACAGAAAGTTGGGATCCCTGGGTGGCGCAGCGGTTTGGCGCCTGCCTTTGGCCCAGGGCGCGATCCTGGAGACCCGGGATCGAGTCCCACATCGGGCTCCCGGTGCATGGAGCCTGCTTCTCCCTCTGCCTGTGTCTCTGCCTCTCTCTCTCTCTGTCTGTGACTATCATAAATTTAAAAAAAAAAAAGAAAGCAAGAGAGCCTCTTTATTTGATGAACTGAAGAGTAAATTAAAATAATCCTTTCAGAGGCACCGGGGTGGCTCAACCGGGGTGGCTCAGTGGTTGAGCATCTGCCTTCGGTTTAGGTTGGAATCCAAGGATGCCTGGATCAAGTTCTGCATTGGGCTCCCTGCAGGGAGCCTGCTTCACCCTCTGCCTGTGTGTCTGCCTCTCTCTCTCTGTGTCTCTCATGAATAAATAAATAAAATCTTTTTTAAAAAGAAAAATATAATCTTTTTAAACTTTGATGATTCAGAAGAATCATAATTATATTTAAATAAGATAATATATGTTAAAATGTCATTGTAAGGTATAAAGAAAAATGTAGTTATTTTGAGGTAGAAGAATAGCTAAGATGATTTCAGTTTTCTTGTTTTTTTCTTATTAAAGATTTTTTTTTTATGTTTAATATGTTTTATTTCTCTCTCTCTCTGTGTCTCTCATGAATAAATAAATAAAATCTTAGAGAGAGAGAGAGAGAGAGAGAGAGGCAGAGACATAGGCAGAGGGAGAAGCAGGCTCCATGCAGGGAGCCCAGTGCAGGACTAGATCCCAGAATGCTGAGCCAAAGGCAGATTCTCAACCGCTGAGCCACGCAGGCATCCCCGATTTTCATTTTTCAGTGACTGCTGCAGTGTCCTCAACTTGAAGCCACTCTTAAGTCAGCATGCATTGAATTCCTACCATAAGGAATTTTACCGGTTGTAACTTTTTCTTCCAAATATGATGGCTACCATTATATGAAATAATAGGGCACTTGATTAGACATTAGATGTAATTTTTCCCTCTAAAAGAGAGGGCATTATTGAGTTTATATATAAAATAATGTGGGCATCACTGTCACGGAGCATTTTAGAACTCCTATTCCTCCTGGAATTTCTGTCATCCTTGGACTTTGTTGACATTGGGGAAGGGCCTTTATCTTCCCTGACCTTTTGCTTAACCCAAGAGGGGAATCCCTAGCAGAAAGGAAACCACAGCACTTCCTTTGCCTGCTTCCTGCTTTGGAAGTCTGGCACGTCCTAAGCATGTCATTACGCACATGGTTACAACACAGCTCTAAATTCTGTTTCTTAACCAAGTAACTCCTGCTACTACTTTCTTTGGTGATCTTACCACCAATCCCTCCACCTCCCCCAAAAAGGCACAGCAAACTGAGACAGAGGAGTGGTTTCGACGTAGGCCAAAGACCAGCCCTTTCCTCAGTCAGTGGCTAGGCTCCCTTGAATCTTGCTTAGAAATAACCGTTACTTGTCTTTCAACAAATGCCTGTGACAAGAACATGAATAATAGAAGCACTTGTTCTCTGGTTAATTACCGGAGAACACTGAACATATGTAGAGGTTTTGAGGCATTTAATTTCAGGCCCTTGAGGTAATAGAGAGCTTTTATCTCCAGAGGATTTGAGCCTATTGGCCTAAGGTTTGGCTTAGAGGAGGTGGCACATTTCTTTAATTTTTCACATCCAAAGTATCTCTCCCTCGCAGTTGGGAGCGTCATGATTCTGAAATCCCTTGTGGTTTTGTAAAATTTAATAGTAGTAGTCAGGGTTTCAGTAGCTAGACACAGTACTACAATACCTACTAAATTGTTATGGAGGATTTACTTAATTAGTGCATGTGAAATTGCTATGTAAACAATACAAATGTAGGCTAATATTTTGGAAGCTAGAATGGTTGTTTAAAGAGTTTGGTGTGTCCTCACATATTAGCACTTTGATCTCTGTTGAGTTTTGAGGACCTTTTACACTGTCTTCTGCCCATTACAATGAAGAGGGGCACATCTTTATAGAGTCAGTATGAATTGAGCCTTTTTTTTTTTTTTTTTTTTTTTTTTGTGGTCCATGAACTAGAGCAGCTGTTTGCAAAGACTCAATTATCTAATCCTGCAGTTGTGGAAATGAAGGCAATAACTATCCCACAAAGAAGTTGCTGACACATCCTCTAACTCTGGGACTCTATATATGTTCCCTTCTTGATGTAGATGTCAAAATTTTCAGTACAACTAAAATCCTGTTGTGCCTGTGGGTTCTATTAGTATGTCATTTGCTATCAACATGTATACCAGAAACTCTGTTGCCCTTGTTGGAGCAACAGCTGAAGACTTTCCAAAAGTTCTACTTTTCTGAATGCCCTTAGGAGGGGAGGAACTCTAGTTCTGCATACTAGATCCAAAATCCCTTTCTCGACATGAATTAAATGAAATAACATATGGGCAAGGCACCCGACACATAGTTTGGTTAGTTCAGTAATTTTGGCTCCCTCTTTCTATCCTTTCTAGAAGTTGACTATGACAGAGTAAATAGGATCATCCTAAATTTCATAAAGCCCTAAGATTGGCAGTATTAATTGGCCTTATTTTGGCCCATTCTTGACCATCTTAGTTTCTACGAAGAGGTCTGTGATTCACATACTTCCCCACACAAGAGTTGTTCTTGGGTGTAGGTCTGCCTTCTTTATCTTGACTGTGTTAGATTAGATGGTGTCCACTGTTACTGCTGTGCTTCTAAAATTTGGGGGGCTGGGGTGGGGACTGTGGAGGTAACAGCAATTTGACTGAATCTGGCTTACCACAAAAAACTTCTCTTGAGTCTCGGTGCTCCAACAAGGAAAACAGGCTAGCAATTCTCTAGAGGCTCGTTCCCACGTGTGCTTTAAGAAGCAGTTTTTCAGAGTTAAAACCTTTCCTTGGTGCAATTATATGACTCTGAACCCTAGGTTCAAATCATCACTAAGGGAGTGGAAGATTTGGAAATACCTTAAGAAGGGTAATTTCACAAGATTTTGGAGGTGTTTTACATGGGCAGAAAATGGCTTTCTGACTTGTAGCTTTTCCAAGGAGTCCCTACCACTACAGACGAGAGTGATAGTGTGGTAGGGAAGACTTTGTCCTGGGTGGTGGGTGAAGGTAGATGCAGAGTGGTCTGAGGAAGCCTTGTTGCTTCAGGGGACCAAAAGTAATTCCTATTGCTATGAGAAAGTTGGCCTTTCTGAAGAAGGCATGAATGGGCATGCTATACAAAGTATACATTGTATTAATTTCCTTAAGTTCAAGAGCCAAACTAGTGTGGGGGATAAAGGATAAAAATCAAAACAATGTGAATATGACAGTGTACGATTGAGTGTTAATGATGTGGCACAGTCTAAGTGCTATAGGACTTTAAGAAAGAGGGCATCGGTGTGGACAGAAGTAGTGAAGGGAAGCTTCATGGTTAAGGCTTGAGAGATAGATAGGATTTGGATATATTGAGCGGATACAGTTTGATTTGTAGAATGAAGTCCCTTGTAGCTCTGATAGTCTTCATTTAATGCCTAAATACAGTTTACGTTACTACCCTCTAGTGGAGAATCTGTGGTATATAACATTGTCAAATAGGCTTTGCTTTTATTAAGCTGTTGGCAAAATACAAATCATCCTTCCAGCCTAAGAAGAGAGAAGTAGACTGGAATAATAGCCTGCCACCATGAAACATGTATAATTTCACATTCTTACAGACACTTTGAACATTAAATCAGATGTTCAGAAGAGCAGAACAACAGTTATTGGGGATTTTGATACGGATGTTCTTATTATCTTTTTATACTGACTATGATATCAATCTTGATGATACTCATTGAATACTTAGTCCTGGGCAAACGAAGAGGGTCTTCCTGAGAATAGTAATGATAGTTTGTTTAAAATTTTTATTCTATTAGTCTGTAAAAATTAGAATAATAGCAATATGAAACCAAGGAAGTTTGACTAATAAACTGGACAACTTATGCAGAACCTTGTGACCTAATATAATATAGCTTGATCACTTCACTTTTGAACCACAAAAAACTTAGTGTGGTCTGCTAGTTTCCACCATCAAATTTTTAGTACCTTCAGAATAAAATATAAACTCAGACTTGAATTCCAGTCTCAGCTCTACCAAGCTCAGAACTAGGGCAAGTTACTTAACACTTTGAACCTTCCTTTCCTCATCTGAAAAATTTAGGAATAATAATATTCACCTTATATAAGGTCATGAGGACTAAGCAAGATTATAAGGTATAGGGGCACCTGGGTGGCTCAGTGGTTGAGTGTCTGTCTGCCTTTGGCTCAGGACGTGATCCCAGCATCCTGGGATTGAGTCCCGCATTAGGCACCCCGCCAGGAGCCTGTTTCTCCCTCTGCCTATGTCTCTGTCCTTCTCTCTGTGTCTCTCATGAATAAATAAATAAATAAAATCTTTAAAAGAAAAAAAAAAGATTGTAAGGTCTAAAGTAGATTACGCATTCTGGAGATATACTGATAGGTCTAATTCATTATACTACCTTCTTCATCCTCTTTGTCAATTTAGCTCCACCCTAACTTTTGAGCCTTTCATTTGCTATTACTGACCACCCTCCCCCAAGCATGTATGTGTGTTGACACACGAGTGTGCACATACACATACATACACACATGCGCATCAGACTACATATGATCTAAACACAGCCATGTTTTGATATGCAAGTTCCCTCAGCCTTGGATGCCTTTCTCATCGCTTTCAAAATCCTGCATATTTGTGAATCCTGCCTCGCCCACTTCTGTTAGCTTTCCTTTATCCTTCCAACTATGATTAATCTTGTGCTATTTTCTTTCCACTTTTAATGTGTACCTTTATTGTAGGAGTTAATACACGATGCCTTATGTTATGGTTGTAACTTTTTATATGAGCCTCCCCACCAGACTGTGAGCTTCTTAGGAGCAGAGATCATCATTTATATTGGTACCTTGCACATAGTAAGCACTCAAGAAAGCATTATTGTTAAGGTCTTAAAATGTTTCTTTCCTTTTTTAAAAAGACTGCTTTGTACATTTTTTTGATCTCTAGATTTAGATTAAATGTAAATGTTTATGTGTTGCTTGTACAACTAAAAAATAAATGAAACATCAGAAAAGAAAAAGATTAGGAGTGAGATTTTTGGTCTGTAATCTACAAAGGCCATCCTCAATACCAAATTTATTTTATTTTTTATTTATTTTATTTTATGTTATTATTTTATTTTATTTTTCTAAAGATTTTATTTATTTATTCATGAGAGGCAGAGACACAGGCAGAGGGAGAAGCAGGCTCCATGCAGGGAGCCTGACGCCCAGGTCTCCAGGACCACACCCCGGGCTGCAGGCGGCGCCAATCCGCTTTGCCACCGGGGCTGCCCTATTTAAGTTTTTTTTTAAGATTTCCAAATTTATCTTAATTCCATCATCATTTTTCAGGTTTGGGGCTTTTGGCCTATTGTCATTTTGCAGAAAACGTGGAAAGGGTTACAAGTAGTCTTCAAAGTAATTTTTAAAAATAATATTTTCAGCTGGCAGAGGCATGGCTATAGTTTCATCTGCAGTTCTTTTTACAAGTTTCTATATAGAAAACTTTAAATCATTTATTGCTAAAGAAGTTTCATGCCATTGCTTTTATACTATCTCAGGAAGCTTTGGAGGCGAAAGTATAGAGCAGGAGGGAAAATGTTAAACAGACTAAAGTTCAGCTTATTATATATCTCTTGAATTGAAATCTTTTTCCTGGGGAATTTCTTTGCTCTGTGGCTAGATACTAGATCAAGCAGCAGATATTAATGACAAAATTTGGCATTTGGGCATTAAGCTAGGAGAGTTAGCTAAATGCATTAACTAACCATTAGTTAAATTTTACGGTCAGTTAGCTTCATTGTTTTTGCGGCTATCAATCACACCATTAACTCTAGCCAACATTTTACAAATATCAGAAAATGTACATCCAGTGAAAGAAAACTTAGGTGGACCATTGCAAATTCATCACACTTTAATGTACCTTAAATATAAACTTAATTTTTATGTCCCTATTTTAACAGCAGTTTCTAGTTTTATTTTAAATAATTTTCATATTAAATAACTTCAGATGTTCAATGAGGAATATCAAATTAGCAAAGAAAACAAAACACCCTAAACTCTTCCTGTTTATCCCATATTAACTTCTGTTAACATTAACAGAAAAAGAACAAAGAAGGTGAATTGGACAAAAGAGAAGAAAAGGTAGGGAGTTGGGATGCCTGGGTGGCTCAGTGGTTGAGCGTTTGCCTTCGGCTCAGGTTGTGATCCCGGAGTCCCTGGATCGAGTCCCACATTGGGCTCCCTGCATGGAGCCTGCTTCTCCCTCTGCCTATGTCTCTGCCTCTCTCTCTCTGTGTGTCTCTCATGAATAAATAAATAAAATATTAATAAAAAAAAAAGGTAGGGAGTTCTATAGAGAACACTGATAATATTGTTTTTTTTTCTTGGACATGAGTGGAAGGGCAAAGTAAAGTGCTTTAAAATCAGAAATCTTAGGAAAATAACATTTTACTTTATAGCCCACTATATTATAATACTTATAAGGAGTTTTTAGTCAAAATTAAAGTATCAAAAAAGTTTGAGGAAACACATGATCAGTTTGTGGAGAAGGGCAGATGCCCAGATTTCAAAATATGTTAGAGTGATAACAGGGGAGATTTTAAGTTTGGTGAATTTTTATTTTTTTTAAAGATTTTATTTTTAAATAATTACTACACCCAGCCTGGGGCCCAAACCCACAGTCCTAAGATAAAGAGTCGAATGCTCTACCAACTGAGCCAGCCAAGTGCCCCGGATTTGGTGAAACTTTTAAAAGACTCCTCTGTTGCCTGTTCTAGACCAGAGAGCAGTGTTTTCAAGGAGTGAATTCATGATTCCTTTCTTTTCCAGATAGCCAAGGTTGAGAAGCTCAAGCCTTTAGAGGTAGAGCTCAGACGCCTAGAAGACCTTTCAGAATCCATTGTTAATGATTTTGCCTACATGAAGAAGCGAGAGGAGGAGATGCGAGATACCAATGGTGAGAAGGCAGTTCTTGTTTCTTCATAAAGGAGACAGATCTCTTTTCTCAGTTTTGCCGAATGGGATGGGGGAATGGGATGATCACTTACTTCAGTATTGTTGCTTTTCCAGGTAAATGAGCTTTGTTATATTTTCAAGGGAATAGAAATTTCTGTGATATGTGGTTGGCTATATTCTCAGCTTATTGTGTATCAAATTGATAGTGCTAATGTTTGTAATTTTTAACATTCATATATAGAACAGTGAAATTTTGAGAAAAGCCAATCCAAAATCCTACTGACAGGTCTAGGGACTAGATGAAGTTAATTAATTGCCTTTTCCCCCTGGCCTCTGTTAAGCCTGCTGAGCCTCACTTCATAGCCTTATAACACTTTTGTTTTTTTAGAGTCAACAAACACTCGGGTCCTATACTTCAGCATCTTTTCAATGTTCTGCCTCATTGGACTAGCCACCTGGCAGGTCTTCTACCTGCGTCGTTTCTTCAAGGCCAAGAAGTTGATTGAGTAAAAAGACCCAGTCTCCTCCCACCTTGTATCTCAGCCAGCTGAACATCACTGGGACGTGCCTGATCTAAGGCATCCTACCAACAGCACCATCAAGGCACGTTGGAGCTTTCTTGCCAGAACTGATCTCTTTTGGTATGGGAGGACCATGGGTTGCCACCTACACCCAACAAATCAATGAGGGACTTCTTTTTAACTTGGTAGGATTTGGACTGGTTTTGCAACAATAGGACTATTATTAATAGAGTTACCTATGACAAACAATAGGGGGTTACCTAGATAATGCCAAAGCCAGCATTTATACTAGGTTTCCTCCTGTTACCTGTTTGAACTATGTTTTCTTTCTTTTTCCTACTTGCTCACCAGCTTGGGCTTCCACTCTAGTTCTTTTACCAAGGTTTGTATGACCATGTTGAACTTGTTTCATTCTGATTGTCCTCTTTGGATTTCTGTGTGAAAACACTTTCACTTCACTTTCTCTTGACCCTTAGCTGAAATGTTTAGGTAGCTTCTGGTGATATCCTTTCATAAATTTATGTCTCTTAAAAGGGTGATAGATGGGACACCTCATAGAAAGGAGCTTTGAACTGTATATAACTCCTAAAGAGGACTTCATTTTAGAGAATTAAAATATTTGTGCTCAACTGCCTAAACCTTTTTTGTGTATTTATGTGTGTTTTAGTTCTATGCAGTTTTATCAGGTGTAGATTTGTGTGATCACCACCGCAAAATGCAGAACAGTCCAACTCTTATGCCCCTTGTACTGCTCCCTTTTTATAACGAGAGCCACCTCCCTTCGTTTCCCCAAAGCCCCAACTTCTGGCAACCACTAACCTGTCCTCCATCTCTAATTTTGTCATTTCAAGAATGTTTTATATAAATGGAATCATACAGTATGTAATCTTTTGAGATTGGCTTTTAAAAGTCAGCATAAATCCCTTGAAATCCATCCAAGTTGTTGCATGTATCAATAGCTTGCTCCTTATTGTTCAGCAGTATTTCATGGTATGAATGTACCACAATTTGTTTAACCATTCCCCCATTGAAGGACATTGGGGTCATTGTCAGTTTTTGGCCATTTCTAATAAAGCTGCTGTGAACATTCATGTATAGGTTTTCATGTGAACATAAATTCTCATTTCTCTGGGAGAAATACCTAAGGGGGCAATTGCTGGGTTGTATGGTTAAGCATGTTTATTTTTGTAAGAAACTGTCCTACTCTTTTTCTGGAGTAACTGCCATTCTACCTTCCCACCAGCAATGGGTGACCAATCCAATTTCTCCGAATTCTTACCAGTATTTGCTATTGTTATTATTTTTTATTTTAGTCATTCTAATAGGTGTGTCTAGTAGTACTTCTTTATGGTTTTAATTTGCATTTTCCTAATGGCAGATGATGTTGAACATCTTTTCATGTGCTTATTTATCATTTATATATCTTCCTCAATGAACTATTTCTATTCTTTTTGCCCACTTTCTAATTAGATTTTTTCTACTATTAAGTTTCAAGACTTCCTTATATAGTAGATACAAGTACTTTGTCAGATATGTGGTTGCTTGAATTTTTAACATAACTTCTAGCAAGGAAAATGAAAGTAAAATTTACCAACACTTCCTACATGGCCAGTCACTGACTTAATTCCTGTCTTTGTATGTTTTGTCTAGCAAATTAAGACATGGGGTATAAAAAAAACCACATCTGGAAGGATTATGAATAAATACTTGAAAATGAATGTTGCTTCTTTACCACAGCAAGAAGAATTGCTATGGGAATATAAGGTGCCCAAAGGCCTCTACTAATATAAGTAAGCAAAGGTATGGATACAAATGACCATGTTTATGAAAAGTTATGAAAAATACTGTCACTTGAAAATTTCTCCATTTTGCCTAGGAAAGTGGACAGGAGTCTGTCCTTTCTGTAATTTTCTTTTTTAACTCCTGCTGACTGTTGCAGGGCTTTGTCTAATTGCAGTGGCAAGAATTATAGGACTTAGGGCAAATAGCTTGCAATTAAGAAGCAATGTATTAGAATTAATGGAGAACACTGCTGTGATGACCAGGATAAAGTACAAAATTAGAAGAGGGAGTGAGTTACATTGTTAAAATCTCAGGCCGTTCTGTTAATGCTCCAGCTACTGTAAACCCAAAAGCCCCGTCCCCCCTTCCCACCTTCTTGACTTCTTGCCTCTAGAATTCCTCTAGAGTGGCAGAATGGTTCTTTCATTAATTTGTGTAACATTGCCATCTGCTGGTAGGAATTGATAGGTACAGCTTTTAAGAACCTGGCAGCCAAATCCTCACCATAAGGAGGACAATGGATGTTGAGAAAGTCCACCTGTGATATTACATATACTAGGTGACAGAGGACACATCCAAGTAGGGAAGAGAATAACCGAATTTGTGGGTCAGATGCAGTCTTAGAGGCCTAAAGGTCAAATTCTATTCTGTACCATTAGCCTAGTAAGAAACTCATATTTCTGACTGGTGCCTTTCCCCTTTTTCAGAAGCAATGAAAGTTCTTCACTTGATTGTATCCTTCTGTTTGACAAAATGGCAAATAAGATAGGAGAGGAGAATATTTTATTTTACTGATGTTTTTGTTCACAGATGTGACTCTGTGAAACTGGTATTTTTTCCATGACCTTCCCTTTTACTCTCATGCCAGAAATACCAACTCAGACATTTGTGCTTTCAGTTTAAAGTTCATTGATAACACCTTGGTTTTATTGAAAAAGTAAAAATTATTTGCCTTTGATAGAGGGCTAGTGCAAGAGCAAATAAGCTTTAAAAATGGGGATGTTACCTGCTTTCCAACATTTTGAGCCTTTTCAACACAGTCTATATATAACATAGATAGAAATGATACAGTTTAAGTGCTGTTATACTGTTGTCATAAACTCCTGTCATAAGCCATTTTTCTGTTTGTTTAATGGACAGAGGCATGTGGGATTTCTACAGATTCACTTGTAAGTGTTGGATTGGGGATTTTTGTGTAAATTTTCTCAAATAAATGCTAGCAGAAACCATTTTAGGTGTATTTTTCTGTTACTCTTGAGTATCTCTTTGAAGTAGCAATAATTCTTCCATATGCTTCAGTTTTAAAGTATGGCAAAGTATCCATATAAATTAGAGAAAAGTTATATATAATTTGCTGAGATGAATAAAGTTTATTTGAGCTAATACAGTTTTATTATATTTTATAAATATGTAAGCTATATGATGTGTATATAAAAACATAATCATAATCAATAACATCTTCAGAAAGGTAAAATAGGGTTCTGTAAGCCAAATATTCTCTGTAGCTTCTCTTGGAAACTGCTATTGGAATGATTCCTAGAGTGTCCTCTCCCATACCCTCCATTCTCAAAATACCCCTCCCAGTTCAGAACCTCTCAGGACTGCTTTTTTGCCCATCACATCTATATAAAACCCAACTACAGCCATTTTCTCCTTCCTTTTACTTACAGTTGAACATTTTTCATAAAGCTCCTTTCCAAGAGTCAACCTGAAGTGCTTTGCACATTCACAGGCTGGCTGGCTTTTTTTTTTTTTTTTTTTTTTTTTAGATTTTATTTATTTGACAGCACAAGTAAGGGGAGCAGCAGGCAGAGGGAGAGGGAGAAACAGACTCCCCAGCTGAGCAGGGAGCCTGATGTGAGGACTGATCCCAGGATCCTGGGACCATAATCTGAGCGGAAGGCAGATGCTCAACCAACTGAGCAACCTAAGCATCCCTACTAATAGTAGTACTAGATCCAGGTCAAGGGAGACAGCAGTCCCTTTGTACTCCAATCCAGAGCCAAGGTGGAGTGTTTTGCAGAGTGTAGGATATCATACTTTAAAAGGGTCATTGATGAGCTGTAGAGAGGTCAAAGGAGTGTGAATTCATCTTTCACAACTCCCCTACCCCATTCTACCAATTCTCTTTATCCTCTCCTTGCAATCACTATCCACCTCATTAAAAATCAGGAAGTGAATCTCCTGGACTCATTTATTTACCTCATCAACCATATCCCTACTTATCATAAAGTTCTAAATGTTCCTCAGATGGAGATGCCTGGGTGGCTCAGTTGGTTAAGCAACTGCCTTTGGCTTGGGTCATAATCCCAGAGTCCTGAGATTGAGCCCCAATTCAGGCTCCCTGTTGAGCAGGAGCTTCCTTCTCTCCCCCCCCCCCCCCCCTCATGCTTTCTCTCCCTATCTTTCACTCCAGTAAATAATTAAAATATTTTAAAAAATAAATGTTTCTCAGATGATTTCTCAAATATGGACTTCCTTTCCACTCACACTGATAAATAATTCAGTGCCTCTTCTTTTCTTAGAATGTTATTGTCTCTTAACTGGTCTCCCTGCTTCTAGCCTTTGTCCTCCACATTGTTAACAGAGTTCTTAAGAAAATATATCTTTGGTCTTATGTAAAGTGACTGTTGTTTATTGTCTGAGCTGGGCACTTGAGCAAAATAAAGCTCTATTATGCCTGGGGAAAAGGCGTGAATTGGGACTTCCCCAGCAAATTAGGATAGTCACTAATCATATACTCCCCTCCTTAAAAATTTCAATTAATTTTTTATTGTCCACAGGAAAGCCAAACTCAACAATTGAAGCCCTGTCTTCTCTTGCTTCTGCCCTACATACACCCTGGCCTCCAGCCACATGACTTTCTCTTACTCTCAAGACATGCTCTCTGAAAGATGTGGATCCAGATTACTGGGTTTGACTTCCCTTATTAGCTGTGTAACACTGAGCAAGTTACTTAATCTCTCTATCTCAGTTCCCTCCGTAGATTGGGGGAAAATATGAGGATTAAGTGGGATGACTCAAGGAAAGACAACCTTTAACAGTGTTAGGAACAAAACACTCAATAAAACTTAGCTGTTAACTCTGTGATACAGGTCATGTACCTACAGCTTTACAGATTTTAAAAAAGCTTGGAGATGTAAAGTTGCCCAAGGTCAATAACTGATGGAACATGTTTTTTCACTGTATTACAATTCTCTTAGCGACTTGAGGGTTAAGAGCATCTTATTGTAGATTTCCCACCCTCAAATATACTGGCACCCCGTGCTCCAAGAATGTTGCAAGAGGTCAGACGGCCAAAGATTTGGACAGATACACGGAAGAAGAATGTTAAATCGGGGAAAAGAGAGTTGACTTAAAATATTTTGGGGAGTTGTATAGAAGAGGGAAGGACCTAGGGTGGTTCTGGGAGCAACGACTGGGCCTGCGGGCTGAGATGACAGGAGGCAAGTACTTCCGCTAACTACAGTTATCTTCAGTATCTCCCTAAACAACGAGCACAGTCCAACGTGGAAT
Organism: Vulpes vulpes; assembly: GCF_048418805.1. Taxonomy (NCBI): domain Eukaryota; kingdom Metazoa; phylum Chordata; class Mammalia; order Carnivora; family Canidae; genus Vulpes; species Vulpes vulpes. The sequence goes on along the minus strand of NC_132785.1, from coordinate 108,724,806 downwards.
CCCTGCGCTCGAGATAGGCCTGGCGCCGAGATGCGACGGGGCGACCTCCGGACCTCGGAGCTGTTGGATCCTGGCCAGGGATCGGGGGCGGGTCCACAGGCCGGTCGGCGACTCCCCGGCCGCCGCCAGAGCCCTTGGGTTCCAGGCCGCCCGCCCGCCCGCCCGCCGCGACCGCCAGCCAGCGCGGCCCGCCAGCAGGGAGGGAGGGAGCCGGGCCGGGGACGCAGCAAGCGGGCCGGCGGGGGCGGAGGGAAGCCCGCCGGGCCGGAAGCACCCGGAACTGCTTCCGGGTCAGGGGGCAGGAGCCACCATGGAGCCTCGCGGGGTAGCGGGGCGGACGGAGCCGCGGGCCGGCGTCTGAAGGGGGAGAGCAGTAGCGCGGCCAGCGCCGGCGGGCGCCGCTGGGGACACGCAGGCCGGTCCCGCAGCCGCCACCATGTCGGTGCTGGGCGAGTACGAGCGACACTGCGACTCCATCAACTCGGACTTTGGGAGCGAGTCCGGGGGTGGCGGGGACTCGGGCCCCGGGCCCAGCGCCGGTCCCGGGCCGCGAGGCGGCGGCGGCGCGGCGGAGCAGGAGGAGCTGCACTACATCCCCATCCGCGTCCTGGGCCGCGGCGCCTTCGGGGAGGCCACGCTGTACCGCCGCACAGAGGTAGCGGCCCCCGGCTCCGGCCGCCCCAGCCCCTCCTTCGCCGCCCCGCTTTCCAGCCCCGACCAGCTCCCGGCTTCGCCCGAGGCTGGCGCCTCCCTCGTCCTCACTTGGGTCACTGAGGTTTGCGTGGCCGCAGGGTGTTTGTCTCAGGGTCTTCTCCACTCTTCCAGCTCCTCCGCGCCGGGAGTTTAGATCCCCGATTTTACTAACTGATGGTTTCTGTCGAACCTGGGGAACTGAGCAAAGCGTTGAACCTTCTCTGAGCCTTAGTTTTCCCATCTGTAAATTGGGGTTAATGATAACCCCCCTAAAATAATCTTTTATTTTTTTAAGTTTGATTTTGAGAATCGAAGGTACTTTGCAAACTAAATTAAAGTGGCCTACGAATGTGAAGTGTTGTCAAAACTGCCTTCCCCTCGTGTGTATAGCTCTCCGAGGTCGGGGTGGAGAGGAGGGGCATAGCTTCAAAATTCCCTCGTTAGTGGCAATTCCACCGTCTTCGCCGCTATCTTTAAATTCAGGTATGAACACCTAGTTGGAGATTTTTTAGAAGATCCTTGGGTTCGTCACTTTCTTCATCAGTGTTTGTGAATTGGAAATACGTTTCTGGCATATTCTAAGCCACTGTTTCTTAACTTGGGTTAGGGGGAGGCAAGGACTCCTTTGAAAACCTAATGTAAAAATAATCCGCCCCTCCCCGCCCCGCTTTGCATATATACACATCCTTTGAAGAGATTCATAGATCACTGACCCCCCAAGTCCAGAACGTATACTGATCTGAAGCCTTGTAGTGCTGACACTACTTCCAAAAACTAACCATCAATTGGACTTTGTCACTAAAGTCTTAAACTTGAAGACTGTGGGTGATGATGATTCACCCATAAATGATCCATTTGCAGTTCTGGGGTGTGTTCCAAGCTAGCATAGTTTTTAAGGCCGAAAGTTGGAGGAGGGGAGGTGGGTGGTTGTAAGAGAAAATTTTCGTGTTCTTTTTTTATCTTAGTGCAACATTAATGTACAGATTTAGGGTTACTGTTGGTATTCTGTTTTTCTTATTTGTACTCATGAGAAGGAGAAGATGAGCATTGCTGTTTCTGTTTTATAATTAAACTAAGACAGTATGTTTAAATGACTTGACACTTAGAAGTAAATCTTGGGCTAGAACAGAGTTGCAGGTCTCCTCTCCCCATGCCTTTCCATCATGTTGAACTTGATTATTGAGGTTGGTTTATGTAAAATTTGATTATACTTCCCAAAAATGGCAGACCATTGTTCATATTGCCAAATGTTTATGACGTTTGTGAATTTACAAAGGTTTATTTTATTTTATTTTTTAATAATTTTTATTTATTTATGATAGTCACAGAGAGAGAGAGAGAGGCAGAGACACAGGCAGAGGGAGAAGCAGGCTCCATGCACCGGGAGCCCGATGTGGGATTCGATCCCGGGTCTCCAGGATCGCGCCCTGGGCCAAAGGCAGGCGCCAAACCGCTGCGCCACCCAGGGATCCCTCAAAGGTTTAATTAGAAGCAGCCCTTTCTCTCCAGAAGGTTTTATTTCAGTGGAAAGACAAGTTGGCCATTAGTTTTTTTTTTTTTTTTTAAAAAGCATTTAAGTTGAATGTGTATATAAATGAGAAAGGATGCACAAATATCATACCAGTGTAAGTTGTGAAAATGAAGGAATGGTTGTACTGAATAAAGGCACAGTAGAAGGTTTATCAGGATAACCCCCCACCCCCAAGTTTTAAAGTTCTGGCAGAATCATTCTAAAGGATAGGGAGAATGATTTAGGTGGGGATGCTCCAGGGCTGGGAAGCAGTATCAGTAAAGAATTTGGGTGTTGTAAAAGGGAGTGGATATTGGGAGCTGCAGATAAGTTGTCATGGATAGAGGGAAACACATGACACAAAAGTTATAGGAGCTATAGGAGTTGCAACATAGGGCAGGTGAGGGAAGTGAACTCTAAGCCCTTAGGCATCACTTATTCCTATCCAGAAACCATAAACAGAAATCACTAGAGAAATCTAAATTTATAAAATTAGAGATAAGTTTAATATTACCATTTTACAAGGAACTGTAACTAGCTATAGATAACCATGCTCTCCAGCTCTCCATTTCTCCCAATATTCTAGCCCTACTTCTGCTTATCATGACTAGCAGGTTGTCATAATGTCCCTCAATAGAATCTTAGAGATCTGCCTTTCCTATTTTTACCTGAAACTGACATCATGCAAATTAAGTGTAGCAACAATGTAACAGCATCTTAGTGCTTTGCTCCCCCCTCCCCCCACATTAAATTACAATGCGCAATTGTATGAAGAATCTTTAAATTCTGTTCCTGTTTTTTTTTAAAGGAAAAAATAAAAGGAGTCAGTCTCTGCCCATCTAGGACGTTTTCTTTCTAGACTTAGAGATCCAGGTGTGGATTCATTCTCTGCCAAGCGAGAGAAAAGCACGATACCTCTATTACTGTGTTGTAGGATGACTCACTGGTTGTGTGGAAGGAAGTTGATTTGATCCGACTGTCAGAGAAGGAACGTCGTGATGCCTTGAATGAGATTGTTATTCTGGCGCTGCTGCAGCATGACAACATTATTGCCTACTACAATCACTTCATGGACAATACCACCCTGCTGATTGAGCTGGAATATTGTAACGGTAAGGTCGAATACAATGGGCCCTCCTTTGGCAAGACATTCTTGTACCTTGAGGGGGAGAAAAAAATAAAAGGCATATACGTTGATTAAAAATTTTAAGTGGATTTCTAGAGTTGAAGAGAAATAACTCAAATAGTTTAAGAGAATAGTTCTTAGAGAATTTTTGAGTTACAAAATAAGGAAAGGGATTTTCCCCTGCATATTCAAATTCTTGTGCTTATAGTTCCATCTTCAAATTATTTGTTCAGATGAATTTCACATTCACTTTTCAAGGTTTTTTCACATGAATTAACTTTAGGCATTAGTGTTAGACATCTAATTAGGCACCAAGAGACATGTGGCATGGCACGGCTTGATGTAATATTAATGAAATCTTATGAGTGTTATTTATTTATTTTAACTCAGCCAAAGTTATCCAACTGAAAAGTGGTTCAAAGTTCATAGCTGAATGAAAATGGCACATGGTAAAGCATGGCCTTAATTTATCTGGTCTCTGATTTCTTTGGACCATTTTGCTTGTAGATAGTATTAGCTCAGTTCTAAGAATATAGACTCTAAACCCATATCACAAGCTCCAGTACTTCTTAACTCTGTAACTTTGCACAAGAAACTTTCTCTGCCTCAGCTTCCTCATCTTAGTATGAGTTTATTAATAAACAGTATCTGTCTTCTAGGGTTGTTGCATTAGATGAATATGTAAAGTCCCTATCATAGTTCTTGGGATAGAAGTAAATCTTTAATACATACTGTACTAGCTCTTATCCTTATTACATAGGAGAACGCTCAAAGCCCTTTCTTGAGCTACAGCTAAAAAAGTCCCAGCATATTCTTCACTTAGATCTCTAAGAAAAAGATCCCAGACTTCTAACTTTTTGTGTTTTTGGCTTATGTACCGTGATTGTTGCTGGTTCTGATCAACCCTTAATGTATAAGATTATATTAGAGATTTCTGAAATAGCAGAAGCCTAAGCAGCTAACTTCCTTTGTGGTTAGGAGGGACTAGAACAAGTGGTAGATTTGTTGAAACATTGAGTTACTAACTTAAAGGGAAAGGCATTGTGAAACTGAGGCGAGCTAAGGCAGCAGTTATAGTTGCAGGTAGGAAGTAAAATGAATGGTGATCATTTGTAGTCTGTTATTTGATAAAGGCAAGGGAGAAACAAATTCAGAGTTCTTCCTTAGGAAGGAGTTAGTAAAGGGAGTAATGATTAGAAACAGTCTAGGGTATACCCTAAATTATGGAAACCGTTTCAGTGTGAAGTAGTAAAAAAAAGGAAATTGTCAATGAGAAACACCTGTATGTACAAAACATGGCATCACAGGTATAACCCAAATGTTCTAGTAGTCACAGTCACACCAGAGAGTTATTACAAAAATATTGCAGTTTCCTTTAAAAGGAGTCCTAGGAAAGAAAATCTTTTGATTTTGAAGACTTTCAAGGTATTTTGCTAATTAGGATAATATAGGAATGGGCTTTGTTCTTATCTTTTCTAAAAATCTCATACTTCCCATTTTTGTATTGAGCCTCCCTTGTTAGGGAGGGGAAACTTTGAAGAAGACTTTGGATACAGTCCTCAAAAGGATGGGAAGAATTTTGTAAAGAACCAAGAGAAAAGAAGGGGTTTCCTTTGGAGAGGAAGCAGAATCCTTCAGTTCCTTGTGTCACTTGTTGAAACCCTAGTGGCTACAGGAGCCAAGCTTTGATCTTTATGAAGCAATTCACACCTGTCTCTTGTTAATTGCAGGAGGGAACCTGTATGACAAAATCCTTCGTCAGAAGGACAAGTTGTTTGAGGAAGAGGTAATTCATGCTTCTTTGGAAGGAACCTAGAATTGTATATTGTTGTGATTCTTACATTCTAGGCCTATATTTACTCTTCCAACAATGAAGAGTGTTTTTTTCCTTTTGTTCAGACTCCTTCCAGGCTCTGGTTGCTATTCATGAGAAAGGAAACCTCTAACAGGGAAGCTCTAGCTGCTTCCTAAACGCTTTACCTCCACATCATGATTCTCTATGGGCTTTCTTTCCCCGGTTCTATTACTGCAGACTGGTATGCCCAGTTTTCTATACTTTTGCGTTCTTTTTCGTTTTTTTTCCACAACTCTGCTTCACCATCCCATATTTTATAATAACATCGGAATCGTTTTTATGATGACCTGCTTTTTATTTTTACCCCTACCACTTTTCTTTGCCTACTCAGCCTTCAAGCAAGAGATGTCAGGTCATGTTGTATCATAACCACTGGTTGCAGTTTCCTTTGTTTTGTTTGTTTTAGTATGTGTCTTTATTTAAATGGAATTTTTTTTGTTTCCAGTCCAAATATAATTATTTTTTTTCTGTAGATGGTGGTATGGTACCTATTTCAGATTGTTTCAGCAGTGAGCTGTATCCATAAAGCTGGAATCCTTCATAGGTAATGAGTGAAAGAATATGGGACAGAGGGGTATCTGAGTGACTCAGTGAGGCATCTGACTCTTAATTTCAGCTCAGGTCTTGATCTCAGGATCATGAATTCAAGCCCTGCATTGGGCTCCATGCTGGGTGTGTGTGGAGCCTACTTTAAAAAAATATATTTGAGGGCAGCCCGGGTGGCTCAGCAGTTTGGCACCACCTTCGGCCCAGGGCGTGATCCTGGAGACCTGGGATCAAGTCCCACATCGGGCTCACTGCATGGAGCCTGCTTCTCCCTCTGCCTGTGTCTCTGCTTCTCTCTCTCTCTCTCTCTATGAATAAATAAATAAAATAAAATATATATATATATATATTTGAGATGGATTCCTCCCCACCAATCTAACCCCCATCTTGCATACCTCCCATCAGCACTATTATATTTTTGGTTAAGCGGTCAAGGCTTTTCCGTTAATATAATTTAGGAAGGAAAGAGTGAGTAATGAAGGGTGTTACCTTCACTTCCTGAAGTTAAACTGTGTTTGTAATCTAGGAAGAATCTCAGTAGCTAAGTACTGCTCAGTTGCTTTTTTATGAGATATTTTAGAGTTGAATTCATTAATTCATCAGTAAAGTCTAGAAGTCACTAAGAGAAGTGATGTTAGATTGGTTGGAATTCATAGTAAATGTTTTCTGTGAGCAATAATAATTGGCAAATATTTTTAATTTTATAATTGAGCCTTAATTTACATAAAAATACAATTAATTTTACAATTTAATAGCTATCTATTCATTTCTAGCTATAGGAAAGAACTATTAGAACATTTCCACATTATACCCCTCTTAAGTGAGTCATTCATTGATCATTGCTAGAGATTAGTGTTGATTCACCAGTATTTCTTTTTTTGTTGGTTTATTCATTTAGTTAACATGTGCTTCTTAATATCTGTTGAATGGCTATAGTTGCATATTATTTTCTTTTCAAAAGTTACAAAAAGTATTCTGGTTTTTTCACATGTTAAGGAAGCCGGAGTGTGAACCAGGCACAGTTTATTTGTGTTATATATGACCAACTCATCTTTAGAAAAAGAGCCAGTGGTTTTATTTAGGTGATCTACATAACCTAATCATGTTGCTGCTGGGATGTGCAATCTTTTCCCTTGCCTTAACAGATTTGAAACTTTAACATCAACCAATTCAAGGTTTAAATGGTAATTGAAGAGGCAGCGCACCTCATAGGAACTATAGGATTACCTAGAGCACTGTGTTTTCTGGTTTTGTTTTGTTTTTTTTTTTTCATGAGAGAGACAGAGAGAGACAGGCAGAGACACAGGCAGAGGGAGAAGCAGGCTCCATGCAGGGAGCCCAATGGGACTCCATCCCAGGTCTCCAGGATCAGGCTCTGGCCAAAGGCGGCGCTAAACTACTGAGCCACCCAGGCTGCCCGAGCACTGTGTTTTCAATCTGGCTCTCAATTTTTTCTGATATCCCCAGTGGTATGAGAGACGTGACTGTGCTTGAAGCCCTAAAGAATGGAGTTAATTCTCTGCCTCCACTCCCCCCAATCCCCTTTTCAGTGTTAAGGTGCATGTGAAAGTGGTGATCACTGTTCGGGATCCCATAATAGTCTGAGCAGTACTAATTCTGTACTAATTCTGGGCAGAGTCAGGGGTGAAACAAAATGATTGTCTGTAGGAATTTAATATACAGTATCTTTTATTCCAGAGATATAAAGACATTAAATATTTTTCTGACCAAGGCAAACCTAATAAAACTTGGAGATTATGGCCTAGCCAAGAAACTTAATTCTGAGTATTCCATGGCTGAGACGGTAAGTATGTGTTGCCCTTGTCTTAATTTTTGTTTTCTTATCCTTTCCAGTACCGTGTTCTATAACTGTAAACCATGTTAAATCTCACATACTTTTCTCAGTATTTTTTTAAGTTCTCCATATTTATTTAAAAATTTTTTTAAATTATTTTTTAAAATAATTTATTTATGAGAGAGACACAGAGAGAGGCAGAGACACAAGCAGGCAGAGGCAGAAGCAGGCTCCATGCAGGAAGCCCAACGTGGGACTCGATCCCTGGACTCCAGGATCATGCCCTGGGCTGAAGGTGGTGCTAACCCGCTGAGCCACCTGGGCTGCCAAGTTCTCCATATTTATAAAGCAGGTCTTCAGGAGTCTTTCCTGTGCTTACTAACAGGCATTTACATGCTCAGGTGTTCCTTCAAGAGTCATTGTCCACATCATAGCTCTGACCTCATAGCCCTTTCCAACACTTTCTAAAAACAAAGAAATGCTCTACCATTTTTTCTGGCCAAGAATCTTTAGTAGATTTCAGTTTATCTCTTATTTAGTATTTGAGCTTAGGATGTTGGACATCTATTTTTGTGTTTCCTCTGAATTTTCCTGGTTCAGAAGCCCTATATTACAAATAAAGGCTAAGGCACAGAGAACAATCTGATGTTAATATCGTATGCCATCTCAGTTGCAGGGCTCCCTTCTCATGTGATCCTAAGAAAGACCATTGGTAAAGAGTGGACCTAAGTTAATCTTTAAGGACAGTGATTCCATCCTATTATCCTATTAGGAATTATAAAACCCAGTTATTACTCTTCTAGTTTTGCAGTGCTCTTTCCATAAAATTAATTTTGTCTTGTTGATGTGGTTTGGTAATGTCAAGATATGCCTGTAAGCAATTCAGAGACATCCAAGGGTGCTAATAGCTAGGGTTTGGAATCTGCTTCAGGAACTCAGTCTGCTTGTATCATGGTGTCATATTGAGCTTCTGAAGAACCAGTCATGTCTTTATATGGATTTTTCTCATCAAGAATAATCTGGTAAAACCAAGACTTGACTTTTTTAGCCAGTTAAATGTAAAAAAGGAATGATACGAAAATTTATAAGTGCCATATAAGCCATCTAAAACTTGCTTTGCTGGTTAAAGAGGACTATCAGTTTTATTAGAGCTTCTGGGGTACTCATTGTCTCTTGTCTGGGGAGAGGCACAACCTCCATTCAGACATTTTTATTTCCAAACCCATTCTTCAAGGCAGAAGATCTTTTTTCAAATTTGAAAGAAATTTCTCTAGCCATTTTAGTATTACAGATGTCAAATTGAGCCATTTACAGAGTTTCAGTACTATGCATTTCAGTTAGAACTTTTGACCCCTTTATTTACTTATCATCTCCCCACTGTCAGTTTTTTTTCCCCCCATTGGCGAACTTCTACTAAGTGTGTCTTTATCTTTATGACATCTTCAGCGGGCCTAAGCCCTCTGTGATCTAGGAATCACTGTTGTGCCTCCCAAATTACCACACTGCCTTAACCCTTTTTAATTGGTCCAAAAAATGTGATATGAAAAAAGATTTCTTCCCATCTCATAAAAAACATTTCGGGATTTGCTGATGAATATTTTATAGTTGTTATCACTAATTTGTGGGAAATTTACTTTAGTTGTTGAAATATTAATATAGTTACCTCAGAAATGAAGTTATTCTTTGTTTTCTTTGTTGTTCAGCTTGTAGGAACTCCATATTACATGTCTCCAGAACTTTGCCAAGGAGTAAAATACAATTTCAAGTCTGATATCTGGGCAGTAGGCTGTGTCATTTTTGAACTGCTTACCCTAAAGAGAACATTTGATGCTACAGTAAGTTGTATTTTCCCCACCTTGTCCTTGAAAATGGTATAACTTGGTTGAGAGAACCAAATTCATTTATCCCCGAGTTTCTGATTTTTTCATCAGAAATCGGCTGTAGGCCAAAAAAAAAAAAAAAAAAAAACTATTCAGGCTTGATGTAGTGTATTACTGAAATACTGTATATCAGATTTATCTTTAACTTGAGCTCCCCACTGAAATAATCTTACTCAAGTGGTTTGAGCATTGTACTTGAATTTGTTGACTCTAATTTTGAAATTGGCTCTAGGATCCACTATGTGATGTTGCAGTTTAGATAAGCCATTTTATTTCTTATGCTTCAGCTACATCATTTTTTTTAAAGCTAAAACAAATTATGTAATACTCATATAAGTGTTATTTTTTATAAAATATTCCACACTGACTCTTATATTAGAGGTTGTTATTGTTTAATGGACAACAAATTCCTTTTAGTTTATCTTCTTTTCTTCCTAAGTAAAAACAGTGCTTCTCCAACTTTCACACACATAGGAGATCACCTGGGCACCTTGTCAAAATGCAGACTCTTTTTAGTAGATCTGGAGTGGGTCCCAGTATTCTGCATTTTTAACAAGTTCCCACATGATGCTGATGTTGCTAGTCCATGGATCAATTGGCATAGCAAAAATGGATTCACATCCAATATTCTCTACAAACCATGTATGAGAACTTAAGTAAATCATTAAAGAATTTCTTCAATCCTCTATTTCATTATCTATAACAAGGAAAAATAGATATTTTTCTTATAGAGATGCTATGATAATGTGTATGAAAAATGCAAATATGAAATAATGCTAGTTCATTGGCCTTCCATGACACCTATTTGTTTTTCTAAATCCTAGTTTATTCTGATGTATCATCTAATTCTTCTTAATAATATAGCAGAAGGAAAATGAGTTTTAGAGTGAAGATAAACTTTGGTTGGTGTTATAACTCCATTTTTTACATCTGTGTAGTCTTAGGCCAGTTACTTTATATCTTTGAACTGATAATTATAATAACCTCCTTACAGGGGTTTTGCAAAGGTGCCTACCTAGCAAACTGTGGTCTCCCAATAAAAGTATTGATGGTATTATAATAATAATATTATCATTGTCATCTTATTATTTACTGCCTTGTCTGTTATTGTAGAGTATCCCCTGCATAACATTAGGAGGCAGGTTACGTGGCAGAGAAGATACTTAAAGCCAATAAGCATGGCTAATCTTGCTTTCCTCTTTCTTGGGATTCAGTTGAAGGGTCAGATTATAATATACTCTGAGTATTATACTATTGGCCACATAGTCATACTTCCATGTAGGCCATTTGGCTTCATTCCTTCTGATAGCAACAGTGTATCCCTAGCTATTTCTTGCTGATGCATACTCAGTTATAAAAGAAATCAAACCTAATACAGAACAATTGCCATTTCTTTAAAAAAAAGTAGTCACAGACATCTCAGAACCCCTACTGATAGATTATATAATCTTTATATAACCAAGAATAATCATTTTCTTATAGAATCCACTCAACTTGTGTGTGAAGATTGTACAAGGAATCCGGGCCATGGAAGTTGATTCTAGCCAGTACTCTTTGGAACTGATTCAAATGGTCCATGCATGCCTTGACCAGGTAAGTGTGACTTAACATGTTGATTCCAGTTGAGGGTTTTCCCTTCCCACCATAGTGTTTGGAGTATGGTATGCATACTTTGTGCAGATTCCTGCATAAAACCGCATTCACTTCCCAGGGTAGAATATATTTTGACTATACCCAGAAGAATAAGCATTGGCAATTCATGATAGTTATTTGTTGTAGGCAACAAATCCTTAAGCTTTATTCTGCTTTATTCTTACTTTACTGATTTGTGAAATTATCTTACCATCTAAATTGTGCTCCATTTTTTATGATTAAGATTAATTTTTGTAAATTGATTTTATAGAATTTTAGTCAGAGTTCCTAGTGTGCAGAATATATATAATTCTTATATCTCACAGTTGCCTTGTAGTCTAGCTCTAGGTTGGTATTATTCAAAATATGGTTTGTGAACCATAGGTGTTAGAATTGCTAAGGGATGGAAGAGTTTTACAAATAAAAAATGAAGTTTCCTGAGTCCCACCCCAGACCAACTGGATCAGAATCTCTGTAGATAAGGCCCAGAAATCTTTATTTATAACAAGCACTCTGGGAGATTCTTTGTGCTATATATATTGCAATTTAAGAGACAATATCATACTGAACAAATAAGGAATGTGCATTCTCATTCACATACAAGTATTGATGATAATGAGATGATATGCACGAAACATGGAATGTGACATAGGAATTTTTTTTTTTTTTTTTTTAAACAAAAGGATAATATACAGTGATCTTGGAGTAATCAGCATACAGCCTTCTAAGGGGAAGTAAAATTCCTCGTTAGATCCCATTTTGCCGTTTTCCTTTGTTTTTTTGTTTGTTTGTTTTGTTTTTTAAGATTTTATGTATTTATTCATGGGAGACACAGAGAGGCAGAGACAGACACAGGCAGAGGGAGAAGCAGGCTCCCTGCAGGGAGCCCAATGTGGAACTCAGTCCCAGGACCCCGGGGTCATGACCTGAGCCAAGGCAGATGCTCAACCCCTAAGATACCCACAGTGCCCCATTGCTGTTTTCCTTTAAATTAAAACTAACCCAGTTTTGTACTTTTTAGGATCCTGAGCAGAGACCCACAGCAGATGAACTTCTGGATCGCCCCCTTCTCAGGAAACGCAGGAGGTAAAGTACAGAGAAGTCACTTTCTTGTCTTTCTTTGGATAGTTAACTGTTAAAGACCTGATCAGAGGACCACAAGAGAGGGCAGCGTTTCCTGATGTGGCCACTCTGATGCCATTTTCTAGCAACATCTCTGTTTTCTTTTCTTTTCCTTTTTTTTTTTTTTTTTTTAAGATTTTATTTATTTATTCATGAGAGACACAGAAGGAGAGGGGGAGAGACATAGGCAGAGGGAGAAGCAGGCTCCGTGCAGGAAGCCCGATGTGCGACTCAATCCCAGAACTCCAGGATCACACCCTTAGCCAAAGGCAGATGCTCAACCTCTGAGCCACTCAGGTGTCCCAACATCTCTTTTTATTGCTTGAGGGAAGCTCCTGACTTTACTTCCTTAGTCTGTGCTATTTTGTTCTGAATATATACTGATGAGACCCTAGCACCCTGCACTCCTTTCATCTGTGAGTTTTCATCTAGAATTGGAGTATTAGAGTATAGAAATTAAGAAAGGAGAGCTCTGGACTCAGATATTCTTAGGTTTGTATCTGAATTCTATTATTTTCTTTGTCAAGTTATTTAACATCTCTGTTCTTTAGTTTTCTCCTCTGTAAAGTCAGGTAGGGTAAGGATTAAGAGAGGTAATGCATATAAAGTGCTTAGCCCAGGGCTTGGCACAAGATGCTCAGTGATTGTCAGATAGTAGTATGGATTTAGAGTGGGCCTTTGTTTTTCAGCGCATTCGTTTAGATGGTATGTTGCAGTCAGAGGAGTTTTCTTATGCTCATTTCCTGAAATCAAGCTTGCCTGATTATTGGCAGGTTACTTCCTGAGATTTTTTTCTGTGTTCAGGGTCTCTAGAGGAAGGAAGGAGGTCCTTTATTCCTCACATCCTATAGGAGGCTTCAAACCCAAACTTATTTTTTTTTCAAACCCAAACTTAAAAGAAAATGCGTTGTTATTCTTTCTTTTTTCTTTTTTTTAATTTTTAATTTTTATTTATTTATGATAGTCACAGAGAGAGAGAGAGAGAGAGAGAGAGAGAGAGAGGCAGAGACATAGGCAGAGGGAGAAGCAGGCTCCATGCACCGGGAGCCCGATGTGGGATTCGATCCCGGGTCTCCAGGATCGCGCCCTGGGCCAAAGGCAGGCGCTAAACCGCTGCGCCACCCAGGGATCCCTATTCTTTCTTTTTTAAAAAGTAATCTCTACACCCATCACAATCCTAAGATCAGGAGTTGCATGCTCCTTTGACTAAGCCAGCCAGCATCCTTTTATTATTCTCATCCTGTTATATTCTCATCCTGTTGTACTCTTTTTGTCTTACTGTCCTTCTTCCTCCCCTACCAGTTCTTTGTTTCTATAACTTCCCAATATTTAAACCTTTCCTCTGCTTTTTTTCTTTTCTTTTTTTTTTTTTTTTAAAGATTTTATTTATTTCTTCATGAGAGACACACACAGAGAGAGAGGCAGAGACACAGGCAGAGGGAGAAGCAGGCTCCGTGCCAGGAGCCTGACACGGGACTCAATCCCGGGACTCCAGGATCACGCCCTGGGCCAAAGGCAGGCGCCAAACTGCTGAGCCACCCAGGGATCCCCTCCTCTGCTCTTTTTCAAGTCTTGCCCATAGATACATTAAGTATATATTTAATTCCATAGTCTTTGCTATTCGGTCAGTACCTTTATTTTGTTATGTCATTTAATCTTTTTTGGTTCTTTTTCAGTTAAGGTCTAGTTAGTGTTTTAGTGTCTAGAATTACATGTAATACTCCAGAAACAGCACTATGACCTTCTACTTATGTTTGATGCATATTCCAGCAGTATAATATGCTGGTCAAGTATATTTAAATTTTTTATCTGGCTTATTTTCCCCAACAGTAAAATCACTATTTAAATTTTTTTCAAATATTTTCATTGATAATTTTTTATTGCAATTTTTATTGAGATAATTATAGATATACACACAGTACTTCATTAGAACTTTGTACTTTGATGGAAAAACATAAGGCAAAGAGCTTTCCAGGTAAAGCACAGATAGAGCAAACTGTAGAAAATATTCAGGAAACACTAAGTCCTACTTGATTAGTGGGTCTAGACCTGGGGCTCTCAATAAGCAACACCTCAAGGGCTTTCAAAAAATACTGATGCCTAAGGAATTCAGCTATAAGTGTTTTAGATAGAATGAGAACCCTGAGCAAGAATATGGGAAGTAAGTAGAAGGAAAGGCTGAAAAGGTAGGTAAAGAATCTTGAATGCTGGACAAAGGGATCTGTGCTTAATTCAAACTATAGTACAGTAGTGGATGTTTATGAGAGGGTAGTTAATGTGATAAGGGGCATGCTTAAGGAAGACTCATTTAGCAAACTAATCTCAGTGTTAAATCAGTAGAGGACCAATAAAGTGGATGGGCACTGTGGTGAGTTAGACCTATTAGGATGTGCTACAGCAGTCTAGGTGGGAAGCAAAGCTGCTCAGAACTAAGGTGGCAAGCCTGGAGGGGAGAGGTGAATATAAAGGGCACCATATAGGTAGAATCTCTAGGACTTGAATATTAAAGAGGGACAGCGTAGGAGTTTTAAGCCTAGTTCACTGGGAGAATGGGGAGTGCCAGTTATAGAAACAAGAGAATCAGAAAGAAAAGCTGTATGGGAAAAAGACAATGAGCTGAGGTTTAAAGATGGTGAGTTTGGGAAGTCAGTGGGTAGCCTGGATGGAGAGGTCAGCAGGTACTCAAAATGTGCAACAGAGGTTCTCTAGGTTCTCTGTTCCAGCTTGGAACATTTCTTGAAGAAAGAAAACAAATGGCCCCAAACTGCTGTCCCCCTCATATTTAATGATTTTCCAAAGTCAGGCCTATGTAACTGTTTGAATGGTATTGAGATACTTTTCCCAAAGTATTGTCATGTTGCAGGAGGTATATTGTTTATAGAGGATTAAATCTATGAAATGTATTAAAGAGACACTGGTACAATGTAACAACTATTCTTTTACCCATGTATCTTTTCTTTTGGTAGAGAGATGGAGGAAAAAGTCACACTGCTTAATGCACCTACAAAAAGACCAAGGTAATGCCTAGGAGACTCATAAAAATTGAAATACCTTAAATTACCATTAGGAGGTCTTTCTTTCTTTGGTCCATGCATTGTTTGATCCCTGTAAGTAGCCTTTGAGAAGCATCCTTTGAGAAGCCAACATCTACAGAAATGTCAGCTAGTCATTTCTGAGAAAACAGAAGGCTATAATTTCATCCTCATGCTGAAGTGGACATCATTACCATGATGAATGTTGAAATTTGAAAAGTGTAGGTGTTATGGACCAGACTGGAATCTGATCTGGCTGAGCTGTGATGAAGCCCTGAGGCAGAAATTGCAAGGCCTGCTCTGATAGAGGGTTGAAATAAGTTGTCGAGAAAAAACATACTTTCACATGCCATAATTGGCAGTTCTTCTCTGGGAACACTGGAAGCATTTTTCTTTGATATAGTTTTTATGTTAAATGTGCCTTTGTTCTGGGGGTTGTTGACAGGTCAAGCACTGTGACTGAAGCACCCATTGCTGTGGTAACATCACGAACCAGTGAAGTCTATGTTTGGGGCGGTGGAAAATCCACTCCCCAGAAACTGGATGTCATCAAGAGTGGCTGTAGTGCCCGGCAGGTGTGTGCAGGGAATACCCACTTTGCTGTGGTCACAGTGGAGAAGGAACTATACACCTGGGTGGTAAGTGAAAGCTAAGTACTTTAGAACAGTGATGTAAGCCTAATTGTTTACTGGGCTGAGGATGTCTAAGTATTTTATTAGTTGAGTGTGCTGTGGGAATGGCAGCATGGGGTGATGGAACGTAAGCTCTTATGAGACCAGGGATTTTGTTTGTTTAGTTCACTGACGTATCTTTCCCCAGTGCCTGGTACATATTAGGTCATTTGTAAATGTTTTTTTTGAATGAATGAATCAAAGAAGACGGAAGGAAAGAATGAATGAAAAGATCCCTAGGTCTGGACTCAGGAGACTGGACTCTCATTTACAGCTGAGTGATTTCAGAGTCAATTATTCTATTGCCATGAGTTTCAGAGCAACTAGTATCTGTGAAATAGTTTTATAAACAAATGAAGCAGTGTACCACATCAGGAAAATTCTAAGACCTTTATCAGTGATTGAAAATGGCTAGGTATATCTTCAGTAGAATTTTCCTTTGTTCCCTCTTTCACCCTGTCTCTACCTTCTGGAACAATTTGCATATATTTGCTGTTTCCTTACTCCTGCTCATTCATCATTTGCCTACAATGCAGCTTCCATCCCTGCCACTTGATTGAAACTACTCTTTAAAAAAATGACCTCTAAATTGTGAATATAAAACAGATACCTTGTTGTCCTTACTTTCCTTGACCTTCCAGCAGCATTTTTGACCGAGTTAATCACTCTCTCCTTGTAGCTTTGTCTTCCCTTGACTTCCATGAGAGCTTCTTCTCTTGGCTTTTATCTTGTCTCTTTGGCTGTGCCTCCTAACTAGTTTTAGGCTGCTTTTCCTTTACCCAGCCTTGTCTTAGGCCCTCAGTTCTTCTCACTATTCCTCTTCTTTCTGGGAGAGCTCATTTTCTCCAGCAGCTTCTCCACAAATAAAGGTTTGTCCTCAGTGTGTGACAGAGTAGACACTCAATTATTAATAGATTGAAAGAAGGATGGAATGATTGGGCCTCTGTTACAGAATGTTAACTGTTACTTCCTTAAAACCCCATCCCTTAAATAACTAGCCCATAGGGGGCTTCCAGAGATGGAGTGAAATTATTGTCCCTTCAAAAACATTTGGATAAGGACTTAGTTGAATTCTTGTATGAAAAGATTTACTTTTCTCTATAAAACTGATGAAACATGATTTAGAACTACTCTTGGTACTATATAGCAGCCTCTTGGATGCAGCCAGATTCTTTATAATTGTTCCATAGTTCAGGGAAACTGACCAAAATTCATAAAACTTCTAGTAAGGATTTCCAAGAGACTATACTCCTATAGAAAGCAATCAAGGTAGACTATATAAAGAATTTCTTTTTTTTTTTTTTTAAGATTTTATTTATTTATTCATGAAAGATACAGAGAGAGAAAGGCAGAGACGTAGGCAGAGGGAGAAGCAGGCTTCAGGCAGGGAGCCTGATGTGGGACTTGATCCTGAGACTGAGGATCACACCCTGAGTCAGGGGCAGGTGCTCAACCGCTGAGCCACCCAGGCGTCCCAAGAATTTCTTTTCACCAACACCCATAATTAAATGTAAAAGCCTTAGACTTGAAGGAGAAAGACAAAATTGGGAATGTGTTCTTTTAGGTCTTGATAGGTATCAGTCTGGATACTTTTTAAGTCTTTACCTGTTGGCAGGGATTTTTATACTACCTATCATTAAAAGGCTTAATCTCCTTACTGATTTTTTTTTTCATTTCTAAATTTTCAGCTGATTTTTTCCTATGGTTTTTTGATAAGAAGTATATTGAAGAGTAGCTTTTGGCATGAAAAGTTAAAACTTCACAAGACCTCTTTATTTCACAGAACATGCAAGGGGGTACTAAACTCCATGGTCAGCTGGGCCACGGAGACAAAGCCTCCTACCGACAGCCAAAGCATGTGGAAAAGTTGCAAGGCAAAGCTATCCGTCAGGTGTCATGTGGTGATGATTTCACTGTCTGCGTGACAGGTAAGCCATCAACAAAAAGCATGCCATGCATTGACATGGGGTATTGTACTGAATGCTCTGCAGTTTCAGTGGGATTTTATAGCAAAAGACAGTATTCTAAGAACCAAAGACAGTGAGCAGACACACACATTAATAACAGAAGCCCAATTTGCAATGGTATTAGTGTGGGGTGATAAGCAAAGAAAGGCACGTGGATAACAGAGAAGAGGTGGGATCAGGAGAAAGATGTTGTATGTTCCAGTTGGAAGGAAAAATAATGTTACCACCTAGTCAGGTATGGATAACACCAAATCAGAAATAAAGAGCTGAAGTTTAATTTAGTCTTTTTTAAGCCATTTACATTTTTTTTCAAAAAATTTTTAAAAATATTTTATTTATTTATTTATTCATGAGAGACGGGGGGGGGGGGGGGGGGTTGCAGAGACACAGGCAGAGGGAGAAGCAGGCTCCACGCAGGGAGCCCGACGTGGGACCCAATCCCGGGTCTCCAGGATCATGCCTCGGGCTGAAGGCAGCGCCAAATCGCTGAGCCACCCGGGCTGCCCTTTTTTCTCAAATTTTTATTTAAATTCTAGTTAGTTACCATACAGTGCAAGTTGGTTTCAGGAGTAGAATTCAGTGATTCATCTCTTCCATATAACACCCAGTGCTAAAATTTAGTTTTCATCTTGCCATTAGTTACTTTTTCCTTTTCTCTAGAAAATAGAGATGGCCCCAATAAAATTTCAACATAGTACTACCACCTTTTAAAAATTGTTATAACGTACCCATGATCCCCTAAATAGAAACAACTCTAGACTTTCGTGGTCTATCCTTCAGATTTCTCTGGTGAAATCATTTCATATGAAATCCCTGGATGAGATAGTTTCATTCCAGTCCTGTCCAGCTTTCTGATAGGTTATGCCTTCCTTTTGCAGATGAGGGTCAGCTCTATGCCTTTGGATCCGATTATTATGGCTGCATGGGGGTAGACAAGGTTGCTGGGCCCGAAGTACTAGAACCAATGCAGCTGAACTTCTTCCTGAACAATCCAGTGGAGCAGGTCTCCTGTGGAGATAATCATGTGGTGGTTTTGACACGAAACAAAGAAGTCTATTCTTGGGGCTGTGGCGAATATGGTAGGTGTAGCCTTGTCTCTGTCCACTTATTCCCAGGAGCCAACTTGACTTCAAGCTTGTATGCTTCTAAGCATATCATGTAGCTTGTACTTGAGAACTGTTGATTCAGTAAAAGAGAATGTCGTTATAGAACATTTTCATTGGGAAAGAGGACCTCATCTTAATGGTTTTCTTTCTTATGTATATCTCAGGACGACTGGGTCTGGATTCAGAAGAGGATTATTATACACCACAAAAGGTAAACTCATAAGCAGCTTCTTCCTAAGCTTATGTAGGTCACTCAGACTCCAGTAATAACACAGACTCCTCTTTCCCTGACCCCTCATGTCAAGGTGTTTATTTCTGAAATATTTTCTATCTGGGAGACTGACAGTCCAGGATTCCTGATTTAGCACTATGTGACCTTGTCATCTGACTAAACCATAAACAGTTGAGAAGGAGGATATAGCCATTGTGGATACCCTGGAGTCACATTTTATTCAGGAATGAGAGCTAAAATCTGCATGTACCATGACAAAGACACATTGAGAAAAAAAAAAAAAAAAAAGACACATGAGCTAAATACACCCCAGAAAATTCCTTGGGAAGATATTGGAAAGCAATATATTCCCTCTTAACCCCACACAGCCACTTTCCCGTCTGATTTCTACAGTTGAACTCCAGATGAAATGTGTGTTTGTATTTAGGGGTCATGTTATATGAAACATAATACCTAATTACTCTCAGCACTGCAGCAGCTAGCCCTGCAGGAGTTGGCACAGGAGCTGAAAGCAGCTGCAAGAGGAGCATGGTCATCTGTCGCACACTCACCCTAGGATGCAGGCTCGCCTGCCCACTGGAAGGGTGACTGTAATCAACTATATCATTCACTGTTAACTCTGTTTATTTGCATTTCAAAAATTAAACATATTATTTGTAGGACTGTGGCTGTTCCTCTTCTGAAAAGGCTTTTTTAGAAACACTGAGGTTTGAGTTTTCAAGTTTCACAGACCATGATCCTGTCACCTTACCATTCCCCAGCCCTGTTTAGTTAGCTTGAAGGATGTGAGCCAGGACTTGGAAGTCCTGGCTGCTGATTCAGTACACTGTCACTTCACTTATAATGTGACCAGACTAGGACCCTTTAGGGCTACTGAGTTTCTTCTATAGCTGCTGTGGCCTACCATCCCAGGGGACAAAATCAGCAATGGGTTGAAGCTTCTCCTTTCCCAGTGTTTTCGGAGAAGTCTTTGTAAGAAGGACCTACTGCTAAAACAAACTGACAAGACTGTCTGTTTAGCCAACCTGGAAATGCCTTCTTTTTTTATTATCAAACCTGAGCTCCTTATTGAAAACCATAGTGTTTAAGCTGCTGGGAAAATCTGAAGAGGATATAGCAGTCTTTACTGTGGGCAGTTCTGCTAAATGTGGGACATCACTTTTGATGGAATTTGAGGGTTGTGTCCTAATGCAAGTTACGTTTGGGGGATTTTTTTTTCCTGATTTTTTTTTTCCGTGCAGGTGGATGTTCCCAAGGCCTTGATTATTGTCGCAGTTCAGTGTGGCTGTGATGGGACATTTCTGCTGACCCAGTCAGGCAAAGTGCTAGCCTGTGGACTCAATGAATTTAACAAGCTGGGTCTGAATCAGTGCATGTCTGGAATCATCAACCATGAAGTGAGTTCCCTCTTTGGTGCCTTAACCACACTGTCACACTTTCTCTTAGGTTAGAATTTCTTTGAGAATGCTATTGGTTAGTAACCGTGGAATTTTACCTAAGAATAAAGATTTCGCAGATACCATTTTTTATTTTCAATGAAAGAAGCTAGCCATGAAAGAGTATACACCATGTGATTCCAATTATATGGAGTTTAAGAACAGGCAAAATCAACTTATGATGGCAGAAGTCAAAGTAGTGATTACTTCTGGGAAAAGGTATATGAGTATTAACAGAAGGGATCCTAGAATCATGGAAATGGTCTATATTTTGGTCTGAGTGATGGTTTTACATTCATATACATACAGAAAAAAATTTCAATCTGTACAATATTTTTTATAATGTATTATGCCACAATAAATAAATTTATTACAAAGAATCAAGTGATGGAATTCAGGTACCTATTTCTACTCTATCACTGAAATAGGTACAAGAAAATTTACATGAAAAGAAACATTTTCTTTTTCTTTTTCTTTTTCTTTTTTTTTTTTTGAAAAGAAACATTTTCATGTATCACCTCCCTGAAGAGTTTTTTTAGATTTATTGCTACAAAATCACTGATCCTGTTCAGGCCTAGTGAATATAATTACCATTCACTTCCTTCAAGGATATCATGAAATTTACCACTGTTATTAAGACTTCATTTCCTTAAAAAAAATAAATAAATAAAAGACTTCATTTCCTCCTTATGTTAATATGATGAGTTTTTTTCATGTACTAAAGAATCAAATTAAGAGACAAAAGTTTTCAAGGGCGCCTGCCTGGCTCAGTTGGTGGAGTGTATAAGACTCTTAATCTCAGGGTCATGAGTTTAAGCCTCACTTTGGACATGGAGCCTACTTTAAAAAACAGGGCACCTGGGTGGTTGAGCATTTGCCTTTGACTCAGGTCGTGATCCTGGGGTCTGGGGACCAAGACTCGCATCCGACTCCCTGTGAGGAGCCTGCTTCTCCCTCTGACTGTGTCTCTGCTTCTCTCTCTGTGCTTTTCATGAATAAATAAATAAAATCTTAGAAAAATACAATAAATTTAAAAAAAAAAAAAAAAGAGAGAGAGAGAGAGAGAGAGAGACAAAAGTTTCCTGACTCAGGGAATAAGAGTTTTTAAGTGGGCCTCCTGGGTGGCTCAGTTGGTTAAGCATCTGACTCTCAGGTTATGATCTCAGGGTCTTGACATCAAGCCCTGCTTCAAGCTCTGTGCTCAACATGGAGTGTGTTTGTCCCTCTCCCTCTGCTCCACCCACCCACCACTCTCTCTGTCTCTCTCTCTCTCTCTCATAAATATATAAAATCTTAAAAAAAAAAATGTTAAGCAATCTCTGAAGTAATGATTCTCAAATGGGAATGTACAAATTTGGGGCAAGTCTGGGAAGGGTGTCTACGTAGTTTGAAAAGACATATTCAGAATTACCATTACTTGATTTGGGTTTTTATTATGTTAGGTTTGTTGTGAAATTTGAGAGGAATTTTTTAATGCTAATCTAGAGGGACATGGGTTTTAATATGTTGAGAACTCTGCCTTGTAGATGAAATTAGATCACAGTAAACTAGTTGCTTAATGGGCCAGAGAGAGTCATCAATATTTTAATCCTTTGCCCTGCGTTTGTTAGTATGCAGTATCTATACCAAGACAAATGTCAATGGTTCTATCCTCATGTAGGTAGATACCATCTGGGATATAGAGTTCATGTTTTGTATACTTACTCTTAGATTAGGAATCTAAAACTTTTGTTGTCAGAAAGTCCTGCTTCATACACTAATTAAATTCTCTGATTAAATATATGAGCTTATTTTGTCTTGTATTCAATTGGATGAAAAGTTACCTGGCACATTTTTCTTAATAACAAATTTGCTTGAAAGCCCTTTTAGTCACCATGACAGCATTTTCAGCCTACTATCCCTTCATTTTTACCTCATGAGTCTTTGCTTTCTGTTTTTACCTTGTTTCAGGCATACCACGAAATTCCCTACACAACCTCCTTTACCTTGGCCAAACAGCTCTCCTTTTATAAGATCCGTACAATTGCCCCAGGCAAGACTCACACAGCTGCTATTGATGGTGAGTTGATTTACAACTTTTATACACAGGCCTCAGTAGCTCATGCTTTTTTTCCGCTCAAGTGTTGGCTCTTCTTCTTCTTCTTTTTTTTTAAGATTTTATTTTTAAGTAATCTCCACACCCAATGTGAGGCTCGAACCCACAATCCCAAGATCAAGAGTTGCACATTCTACTGACTGAACCAGCCAGGTGCCCCAAGTATTAGCTCTTCTTAACAATATATACATTCTGGGACACCTGGGTGGATGTTTAAGTGTCTGCCTTTGGCCCAGGGTGTGATCCTGGAGTCCAACGATCGAGTCTCACATCAGGCTCCCTGCATGGAGCCTGCTTCTCCCTCTGCCCATGTCTCTGCCTCTTTCTCTCTCTGTGTCTTTCATGAATAAATAAGTAAAATCTTTAAAAAAAAAAAAAAACCAGTATAACAATATATACATTCTTCTGTTTACTCCCTGGCATCCAGTATTATCTCATTAAAAAATTAGGCATTCAAGTAAATTTTTTTTGGTAATGATTATAAATGCAGTCAGTACATCCCTAAATAAGAATGCCACGCCTGTAATTCCAGACAACTACTGCCTTTAATTAGTGCCATTTAGGAGTTTACTAAGGTAGTATCCATTTTCTACATGCAAAATACAATATTAGGGAGAAAGTACAATATTGAATCACTTCCTGGGTCAGATTGGTCATAGATCTAGATACCTTAGCTTCCCTGGGTACAAGATTGTGTGGCTGGCTTTCTATTTGTATACACTTAACAACCAGAAGCTAGTCCATGGAACTCTACATTGACTGCATTTTCCCCTCTGTTCTGTGCCCCATTTGTGCCTGTTTATTTGTTTTTATTCTCTCTTAGAGCGAGGCCGGCTGCTGACCTTTGGCTGCAACAAGTGTGGACAGCTGGGCGTTGGGAATTATAAGAAGCGTCTAGGAATCAACCTGTTGGGAGGACCCCTAGGTGGGAAGCAAGTGATCAGGGTCTCCTGCGGTGATGAGTTTACCATTGCTGCCACTGATGGTGAGTCTGTACACACCATTTCAAGCTTTCTGGATGGCTGGCTATATTTTAATGTTTGGCAGGGAAAGAGGTGGACTGGTTATTTAGATAGCTGAATCATACACTTTTTGTTTACATTAAATTGGTGTCCAGTTGTTATGCATTTGGAGCTTCATTAACTTCATGTGTTCAACATAGTGATTATTTAAAATAAAACAGATTTCTAGGTAATGGCAAAGTTAATATTCTAAGTTCTTTTTATTACTTTAAATATTTTGGTTAAATGTTTTAAGAATTTGGGGTGCCTGGGTGGCTCAGTCAGTTAAGTGCCTTCAGCTCAGGTCATGATCTCGGGGTCCTGGGATCAAGCCCCAAGTAGGGCTCCCTGCTCAGTGGGGAGCCTGCTTCTTTCTCTGTTCTTCTCTACCTTGTTCTCTCTCTCTTTCAGATAAATAAAATAAACTCTTTAAAATAAATAAATAAATGTTTTAAGAATAATTAAATATCTACATAAACCTGGCCCTACACCATGTTGTTTTCAATAAATGTTGGCTGGGTGACTGGAGAGAACAACATAATCTAACCTTGCTCCTTGGCCAGGCTCAGCCACACTGCAGTGATGTTCTCAGGAACTGCTAAGGTTTGAAGGGCTGAATACTGTGTGTTTCTCAGCTTCCAGAATTGGAATTGGCCTAACTGAATTTTCTTCTTTTTTCCTCTCATTGCTCTTTCTTCTCCACAGCATCTTGCTCCTTTCACCACTCTTCTTTACCACCACTTGAGCTAGTCTTTATTCCCTTCCCTCTCTATTCTGCTTTTTAAAATTTTTTCTGTATCACCTGAACTTTTTTGATTGTTGTAGCCACTTCTTTCTTGTGACTACTGAACAACAAATCACATTTCATTTTCTTATCTTTTGACTCATTTCAGTTCTTGTTGCTTATGATCTAAAATGTCTGTTTCCTTTTAGTCTGTGCCTACTGTATATACATGAGGGATCCAGGGACGGTGTCAAATAAGTACTCTGTTACCGTATTTAATTAAGTGAACCAGCTTTTGGGGTTAACCTTCTCCACTTGTCCCAAAATGAGGGATTTTAGGGAGCAAACTGTTAAGGTCAGATTAGATCAATGGAAATGCTACCTAGAAAGACAGAGTGAGGGTGTCACTGAGGATTAAGTGCTGCAAGTCAAGTAGCACTTCCTGACAGAGCCTCAAGAAGGTGATATTTCTTCAGTACATCTGTGTCCTTCACAAGGTCAACTCAGAATGAGGAATGTAGAGTTGAATTCCATGGCTGGGCGTATTATCTCCTAATAAATGTTTCTGTACTTCTCTGAACTATATACTCTGTCTCTTACACAGCCAACATAAACTGAGTGCCTACTATGTTCCAGGTCTACTTTTAGGCTCTGAGAATATAAAAGTGAGTCTCAGAAAGCCCCTATCTTTAAGGAGCTCACAGTCTAGTAGGGTAGGAGAGACATTCATAACAGATTAGTATAGGCAAATAGATCAGGTGCCATTGATAGTGATATCTGACCCCTCTAAACATGGAATGCCCAGAACTCAATTCTTCTATCTCCCCCACTGTCTCCCTTAAGTTCCCCATATTCAGTGATGGCTTTATATCACCACCCCTGAACTCCAGGTTGTTATTCATCAGCCCCTGGACTTTGATGTCTAAAGGTAGGGTGGCTTTAAAGCTCAATTTTCCCAGGTAAGTCCTCATTCATGCTTAGTGTCCAGGCTTAATCATTAATAGTACCCCTTTTCATTAAAAAATGCTCTGATTTAGATAAGTTATAGGCATTTCAGACAAACTAGTATTAATATAGTAAAAATCAGACTTGATTTTCTGCCCAAATCTTTTTTTTATTTTTTAAAGATTTTATTTATTTATTTATTTATTTATTTATTTATTTATTTATTTTAATAAATTAATTTTTTATTGGTGTTCAATTTACCAACATACAGAATAACACCCAGTGCTCATCCCGTCAAGTGTCCCCCTCAGTGTCCGTCATCCACTCACCCCCACCCCCCGCCCTCCTCCCCTTCCACCACCCCTAGTTCGTTTCCCAGAGTTAGGAGTCTTTATGTTCTGTCTCCCTTTCTGATATTTCCCACACATTTCTTCTCCCTTCCCTTATATTCCCTTTCACTATTATATATATTCCCCAAATGAATGAGAACATACACTGTTTGTCCTTCTCTGATTGACTTACTTCACTCAGCATAATACACTCCAGTTCCATCCACGTTGAAGCAAATGGTGGGTATTTGTCGTTTCTAATGTTTCTGACCAAATCTGTTCCTCCTACACCTTTCCTATCTCACTAAATGGCAGTTTCACTCTATACTCCGCATCCCATCTATCAGCAAATCCTATTGATTATCTTCATAGTATATCTGACCCATTTCCCACCATCTTTACTCCTACAACTGGTCTCCCTTCTTCTACCTGTGGTCCCTTGCAATTGATTCTCCTCATGGTAGTCTTTTGGATCCTTTTTTTTTTTTAATTAAGATTTTATTTATTTATTTGAGATAGAGCATGCATGCACGCGCGCACACACACACGTGTCTAGGAAGAGGCAGGGGGAGAGGTAGAGGTGTAGAGGTAGAGAATCTCAAGCAGACTCTATGCTGAGCTCATAGCTTGAGCAGGGCTTGATCTCAGGATGTGAGTCAAAACCAAGAGTCAGATGCTTAACCAACTGAACCACCCAGGTGCCGCTACTCTTCAGAACTTCCAAAGAATTCCTATCTCAGTAAAAACCAAAGTCATTAAAATGGCCTATGTGGCCCTACACAACCAGGACCCCACCTACCTCCTGACCTCTTCTCTGACCACTATCTCCTCTCTTATTTTGTTCCAGCTGCATGGGCCTTCATATTCCTTATTCGTGATACTCATGTTACCCACATAGGACCTTTGCAGTTACTATTCTCTCTGCCTGAAAAGCTCTTCCCTTAGCCACATCGTTCTCTTTTTCTCTCACTTCAATCAGGTATCTGCTCAAATGTTGACAGGTACTTCTCTGACTACCCTATCTAAAATAATCATACCCCACTATTCTTTTACCACTTTTCTTTACCATTTATCCTCCATTCATAACATTTATGACTACCAGGCTTATGAGACACTTGACTGATCAGTCTCCTCCAACTAGAATGTTAGTTCCACAAGGAATGACCAAAAAAAGCTGAATGAGTCAATGAATGGATGGATGGATGGATGGATGGCAGTACATAGGAGAAGTGGTCATTTTTACGAGGTTGGCATCAGGAATCATTTAAGTTTTATTTATGGAAATAAACCACTTTCCCTTGTTTTGTACATAGTGGAAAATCTTTCTAACTCTAGGACATAAAAGAATAGGGGAACCCAAAAGAATAGGGAAGTCAGTTTTCTATTAAACTATCTGCTGTTTGATTTTTTTTCTAGATAATCACATTTTTGCCTGGGGCAATGGTGGTAATGGCCGCCTGGCAATGACCCCCACAGAGAGACCACATGGCTCTGATATCTGCACCTCATGGCCTCGGCCTATTTTTGGATCTCTGCATCACGTCCCAGACCTATCTTGCCGAGGCTGGCACACCATTCTCATTGTTGGTAAGGGTTTCATATATTAGGCTTGGGGTGGATTTGACAGAGAGTAGACTCATACCTAAGACTCTGATTGTCACATTCTTCGAAACCGAAGTGTCCTGAAGAAAAGAGGCTGTTCCTATAAGTCTCATAACAGTGACACCATACCTAGTGGTGGGACAGAACACTGTCATTGCCTGAGCTTTGTTGTTTGCTACCTTCTGACCATATTTTAACATGTTAACTTTGGGCTCTGCCACCTTTGCTATAAAATTGTTATCTCTAGTTGTCTTCAAATTGTTGGTTGTCTGTATTCATGCTTTTGTGAGAAACATTCAGGATACCTTTAAAAAGAAATTAAATCATATCTGTTTTCTGCATAAAGATTACTGTCATGAACTAAATTATAAAAGTCTGTGTAAAGGTTTCCAAGTCCATTCTTTTGGATCAGTGGTTTACAACCTAAGCTGCACATTAGAATCCCCCAAGGAGCTTTTAGAAATCCACTGTCCTGACCAATTAAATCAGAATATCTGGGATGGGACCTTGGTGTTGTTACTATTTAAAGCTTCCCAGGTAATTCCAAAGAACAGTTAAAGTGGAGAATTGCCACTCTACATAGTGAATATAGTTAGAGTAGCTAGTAGTGCTTTAATATCTAGAATAATAAGTAATTATAAAGTTACCTGGAAGGAGGGATAGCTGTTATGTCGTAGATTAACTCCCTATTCTAGTCTTCTCACTTTTCCTGCCTATAGCTATTTATGATGCTTACCTACTGAATATTTTTCCTCAGAGAAAGTGTTGAATTCCAAGACCATCCGTTCCAATAGCAGCAGCTTATCCATCAGAACTGGTAAGTGGCAGTGTCTCAGGTACCAGTGGTTTTTCTGTACTGTAGGTCTTTGATTCCAGCAGTCTCCAATAAAAGGAAATGGGAAATATCTTTGGGAAATGAGGAATACGGTGATCAAGAGAAAGGATCATATTTTGGTGGATTTCACAATAAGCTATGACTTTTATTACATTGTGGTCAGAGAGACAGTACATCTTTGCCAAACAAGCATATGGAAGTAATTAAGTGGCTTACCCAACATTGTAATGTGGCTATGTATTGTTTCTTTCCTTACCATGCTAGGGGCTATGGGTTCTGTCTGCTTTTTACTTCCACCGTATTCACAGGGTTATTCCAGCCTATAGAAACAGTCCTTCAAAACAGGCCCTCAGAATTAAAAGTTGGCTAAACTTTCAGTGTGGTTAGGAAAATCAACCCAAAGCTCTCTGATAGTTTTCCTTTGGCTGCTTTCTGCATTGTTCTCTGTTATTTGAGACTATGCCAGAAAACGAAATCTGTGTTCCTTTTTGGTTAGCCATTTGCTCTGAAGTACCTTTACTCTTCAGGATCTCAGAACCTGGATTCTGTTAGTTTGTAGAATCAAAGCAGATAAAGACTTGGAATAAAAGCAGATTAATCCCCAAATAGAAAGTTGAAAGTCTGATCTGGACTTGTACTCTAGTCACACACACATACATCATACATTTTATTCATTTCCTTTAGTACTCTGTTGCTCAGCATTTACCTGTGCATGTTAATATCGGTCACAAATGGTGAAATTTCTTTTTGCTAAACTCAGCTGTTCTCTTACAGCTTTGTTTTGGTGGAACAGTATTTAACGGAAAAAACAAAATTAAAAGCACATATCCATTGGCTGGAAAATGTTAACTCCATAAGGGCAGGAATTTTCGTCTTTTTTAATTTGGTAGTTTTATCCACAATGCCTAGAAGAGTGCCCGGCAAATGGTGAATACTCAATAAATATTTGCTGGTTGAATGTGTTTTTACCATCCAATGTAATATTCTACAAGAGCGGAGATGAACATTTACAAATAGTTCCCTAATGTAAAATGTAAAAAGCAAGTTGTAGCAGATTATAACGTTCAAAAACAAGCCAAATTAATAAATTGCTTAAGGATACATAAATATTTGATGTTTTTTTTTAAAGAAGAAATGATAAATATAGAATAAAATCAGTAGTTACATCTAGGTAGGAGGCCAGAGAAGGAAGGAATTCACAAGGCAGATGCAATACAGGTAGTGTTTTAGTTCAGCACTGTCTCATATATCTTTCTGCAGCAGTGGAAATGTCCTATATTGTTGTTGTCCCACACTTGAAAAGTAGCTATTGAAAGAACTGGAATTTTATTTTATTTAAATTTTAATAGCCATATATGACTAGTGACTACCATATTGGAAAGTACAAATCTATTTCTTCAAGTTGTAGATTCATGTTTTTGTTTTATTTTGTTAGGTATCAAAACTTACACATATATTAAAAAATATCTTATATTTCAGATGTAACCTAATTTTTAAAAGCCATTTAAAACAAAGCAAGCTTCAGAGCTTTTGTTGGCAGCTACAGTTATGCTGTTTCAGTAGGATCACAGTGTAGCAGTCAGTCTGCAAACCACCTATATAGCTAGTGATCATAAATAGTCCTTTACATTTAACTTTTTTTTTTTTTTTTAAGATCTACTTATTTATTCATGAGAGACACAGGCAGAGGGAGAAGTGAGCTTCCTGCAGGGAGCCCAATGTGGGACTCAATCCCAGAACTCTGGGATCACACCCTGGGTTGAAGGCAGACCCTCAAACCACTGAGCCACCCAGGCATCCCTACATTCAACTTTGGAGTATACAATGCAATTATTTTTTTAGCTTTGACAAATTTACTTTCTTAAATATATATATATATTGGCCCATATTAAAATTCAGTTTCATTTTCTGATTACACATCAGCTAGTCTTCATTTCATTAAGGTAACTTGGAATATGCTGCATGATATGAAAGACCAGCCGTCATATTTTAAAAATTCTTACAAATAGTTATCAAGGAACTTAATAAATGTAATGATTGAAGACTTCTCCAGAAAGAAGGTAGTGTGAATTTATCTGGCAGCTTTAAGATGTGTTTGGCTCAAATGTGAAAGAGCTTTGTTTTTATATGAAACCTTGATGAGCCTTGGTGGAGAATGCTGGAGTCTAGATGTATCTATTAAAGCCTGGGTGGTAGATTCAGCTATGGTTGGGATGATTGTTGAGTAATGCTTTAGAACATTGATAATTTGCTGTGGATATAGAGATAAGTAAGTTTGGGATATAAAAGTGAATTATCATTATGAAGATACTGATGTTCAATACCTTATGTAAAAACTAAAAATTTTAGTCCCAAGTATCTGACCTGCACTATTGCTACTACTTCATGCGACTCTAGGAAGCTCTCCAGGAGTCAGCAGGGCTGTAAGATCATAAATCTTTCTTGCTACATAGCAAGGCTCTCTCTTTCTGTGCTGTGTATCTGTCAGTGGTTCAGAGCTCTAGCCCAGGAGGCGGCGGCGGTGGGGGAGAAGAGGAGGACAGTCAGCAGGAATCTGAAACTCCTGATCCAAGCGGAGGCTTCCGAGGAACAATGGAAGCAGACCGAGGAATGGAAGGTTTAGTCAGTCCCACGGAGGCCATGGGGATCAGTAGTGGGGCCAGCAGCTCCTGCCCTGGCTGGCTTCGAAAGGTAATTCCTTTGGTAGAGGTATCTGGAAAACATCAGGCCCTTTGCAGCAACTAGAGAGGCGTTGTCAGCATCTCTCCGTGCCCCATGCCCTGTTCAAGTGTGTGTGTTGCAGCAGGAATCAAGGTTTCTGATTTCTACCTGGGACGAAATTACCAAATCTCTAATCCTTTTTTCTTCCTGACATGAAGAGACCCAAAATGTTCTCATACCTTTATTACTTACAATGTGAATTAAGAAAACCCTTCCTTGAAGGCAGTTTTTGTAATGCATGTGTGCAAAAATTGAGCTTAGAGATTTTGTACTGTGATTTGTAGCAGTGGAACATTGGGTCAGCCAGAATGTTTTACAGCAGAGAGATGGGTTATGAGAGTTGAAGTGCAAACAGTAAAAATGTTGGAGTATATTTATTTGGATGGAAAGTTGGTTACAACATGTGGCTGGGCAGATAAAGATGGAATACCTTTGCAGCAGGACCCCATTCTCTTAGAGTATGTGTAATACATAGAAGAATGTCTGCTATGAAGACTAAATACAGTGTTGCTCATTTTAACAGTGCTTATCTGGGGGATCCCTGGGTGGCTCAGCGGTTTGGTGCCTGCCTTCAGCCCAGGGCGTGATCCTGGAGTTCTGGGATCGAGTCCTGCGTCGGGCTTCCTGCATGGAGCCTGCTTCTCCTCTGTGTCTCTGCCTCTCTCTCTCTCTGTCTCATGAATAAATAAATAAAATCTTTTTTTTTTAATCATAAATTTATTTTTTATTGGTGTTCAATTTACCAACATACAGAATAAAATAAAATCTTTAAAAAAAATTAACAGTGCTTATCTATGAGTAATGGAATTGCTGGTCCTTTTTTATCTGTTATTTTCTCATTTTCTACAGTGAGCATTTGTAGTTTGTGAAATTTTAAATTTTTACCAAAAGAAAAAGAATCTAAGAGATTTATTATTTTTTTTAAGATTTTTTATTTTATTTATTCATGAGAGACACACAGAGAGACAGAGAAAGAGGCAGAGACACAGGCAGAGGGAGAAGCAGGCTCCATGCCGGGAACCTGACACGGGACTCGATCCCTGGTCTCCAGGACCAGGCCCTGGGCTGAAGGCAGGCACTAAACCGCTGAGCCACCTCGGTTGCCCGAATCTAAGAGATTTAAAGCTGCCCTTTTAAGACAACTAAACTCGGTAGCCAGTTCGGAGAATGAGTGGAGGATGCAGCACACTTTTGTTTCAGCCTCAGCCTTGAGCAGCCTGGTCAGTGGCCTCACTGTCATCACCTTTGAGCTTCCCAGCTCCCTGAATAGCCCATGTAGAATAAGTGTGTCAGGGAGACGTGCCACGTACCCCAAACTGTGTTCTTGAATTTGAGTTCGAATTCGCATCTCTGTTACTCTTTTGAGGAAGCGATGGCTTGCTCTTTACAGGTACAGTGAGCTGTGTGGAACCCACAACTGTCATGCCCCACTAGAGGGTGCTGATGTCACAATAGAGTGAAAGCTGTAGCAAGAATTGGGGAGAAAGAAAACAAACAGCCCAAACAGAACTGATGAGATTTTTTTCTCTTAGGAGCTGGAAAATGCAGAATTCATCCCTATGCCTGACAGCCCATCTCCCCTAAGTGCAGCTTTTCCAGAATCTGAGAAAGATACCCTGCCATATGAAGAGCTACAAGGACTCAAAGTGGCCTCTGAAGCTCCTTCGGAACACAAGCCCCCAGTAGGAGCCTGGGTAACTGAACTCTTTGCCTTTGAATCACAACTAAGTAAACAGAGAGCTTTCCCCACTTCTGGCTGCACCATCTCCTCTAGCCTTCTCGGTCTCCCAAGGCCTTATATCAACTCATTATACTGTTTGGTAGTGCTTAAAGCCTCTGCCCTAGGCTTAACTGAATTGCCTTGGAAAATTATTGACCCTTTCCCATTCCTGATGGGCTAACAGCTTTCTACACTGGAGGACCATCTTTCTTTTCTCTCTTCCTCAGAAATACCAAAATTAAATTTCCAAAATTCAGATCCAGTTTTTTTGACACTACTAGTGTGGTGGGTTGGAGGCTCTGAATGTGAGTAAGAAATAATGCTTATAGTCTAGTGAGGGAGCCACACATATGTGCCTGACCTTGGTAGATATCAAATTGTGGTAAATTCCTTAATCAAATGTAAGCCCCAGGGGTCATCAAGCTTTTTCTATAAAGGGCTACATAGTCATTATTTTAGGTTTTATGGACCATACAGTCTCTTCTGCAACACCGCTGACATTGTAGCACAAAAGCAGCCATAGATAGTACATAATGAATGAGCATGATTATGTTCCAATAAAACTTCATTTACAAAAATAGGCAGTAGGCCGGATTTGGCCCATGGGCTATCATTTGCTGACCCTTCCTATAAATAAAGTATAGTAGAAGGGAGAAAAATCCAGACTAGAAAAGATGTAATAAAACCTTTGAAACTTCAAGGTAAATGTTTAATTCCTCTAATTAGCTTTCTTGAATTATGTTGGCAGTCCTGTATACTGAACACCTTCCAAATGTCTTCTAAAGTGTGACCTACTACATTTCATGAACTGTGATCAGAAAGACTCATTCCAAACCATATCATGCCTTCCCCTACTTCAGCATTTTCAGTGGGATGATATTAATGCACTTTAAATTTGTTTGCCAAGTTCTCCAAAACAGAGGATTGTTCTTTTGCATTAGCATAACAGAGATGGAGGCACTAAGAGTTATCTTGTCTTGTGAAGTTGAAGCCAGGTGCTACTGTATACCCAGCATTTTCTGCTTTTACATTTCCTTTATGTGTCCCTATGTTACTTTAAAAGTAAAATCTAAAAAAAAAATAAATAAATAAAAAATAAAAATAAAAAAAGTAAAATCTGATACCATTTAGAGGAAGGTTAAATGGGGCAGCTGTGGTGTCCAGGTAGAATGCCTATGACCTCTCTCTGCTCTCCTTAGCCACCTCGGCTGAATCCTGCAGAGACATGTGCTGGGAAGGCAACGCCATTAACTCCTACCTGTGCGTGCAGCACTCTGCAGGGAGAGGTTGAGAGATTGCAGGGGCTGGTGTTAAAGTGTCTGGCTGAACAACAGAAGCTACAGCAAGAAAACCTCCAGATTTTTACCCAACTACAGAAGCTGGACAAGAAATTAGAAGGAGGGCAGCAGGTGAGAGCATTAAAAGAATAATTCAATTTCTAATTGTTTTGAAGAATCAAAGAAACAAAACTCGAATAGACCAAGAACTGAAATAGACTTATTCCTTTGCAAGTACTTATCTTTTGATGATGTAACTTTCGTAATTAATCCCAACAGCCCTGGGCCTTGTTTCAGGTGCCTGGGTTAAATCATTTTCATCATCCGACTTCCATTGTTTTTTGCTACTCTGTTTTTTTCTTTTACTTTTTATTATGAAAAACTTTAAGCATCACAATTCAGTGAACAGTCATCTATCCACCATCTAGATTCAACAATTATTAACATGTTGCTTCTTTTAAATGTCTGCATGTGTATTTAAAATATATGGGGGTATATATATCTGTATTTAAAATATCTGGGTGTATGTTGTGTATATTATTTTGCTAAACCATTTTCAAATAAATTATAAAAGTTATGACATAGGCCCCCTAAATACTTTCTTATACATACCCAAAAATAAAGACATTCATTCTCCCAGATAACTGGCGAACTATTATTACACATAAAACAGTTTACACTAATCCAGTACCCAGTTGATAGCCCAATTTTCCCACAAAAATGTCTTTTATAACTTTTTATCAGACCAGAATCCAGTCAAGATCCCTACATTACATTGTTATGTATATATCGTTTATTTTTATCTGGAATACTTTGTTCTACTACTCTCCCCCTTCCCTTTTTAAAAAATTTTCATGCCATTGACTTGAAGAAACAGGGTCATTGTTTAACAAAATGAGCCACATTCTGGATTTGTCCTCTATTTTCTTGGGACATTATCTAACTTGTTCTTTTGTCACCCTGTCATTTTTTTTTATATTTTATTTTATTTTATTTTATTTTATTTTATTTTATTTTATTTTATTTTATTATTTATTTATTTATTTATTTATTTATTTATTTATTTATTTATTTATTTATGAGAGACACAGAGAGAGAGAGAGGCAGAGACACAGGCAGAGGGAGAAGCAGGCTCCATGCAGGGAGCCCGGTGTGGGACTAGATCCAGGACCACAGGATCACGACCTGGGATGAAGGCAAGCGCTAAACCGCTGAGCCACCCAGGGATCCCCACCCTGTCATTTCTGTAAACTGTCATTTCTATAAACTTAAGGCCTGATTAGATTTAAATTAAACATTTTTTGTAAAAACATTTCACAGGTGTTGCTGTTTGCATTGTTGTTTTAGAACGCAAGTGGAGTGGGGGGAGGATCTGGGGGGGGAGAGAGACAGAATCTCAAGCGGACTCCCCATTGAGTGCAGAGCCCGACACGGGGCTCAATCCCATGACTGAGATCATGACCTGATCAAGAGTCACAAGCTTATCCGACTGAGCCACCAGGTACCCCATTTGCATTGTTTTTAAAAAGCCATTGTATTCCTCTATTTAGAGTGAACCAGGAAAGGGAAATAAGGTTCAACCTTTGGCTTTGCCATTTACCAGTTTTATGTGTCTGGACCAAATTACTTGGTTTCTGTGAGTCCTAGTTTCTCACCTAAAAGAGGAAAAGAATACCATCTACCTTGCATGGTTGTTTTGATGAATGAGAACGAAATCATGTCTATGAAAGTACTTTGGAAAGTAACATACTCACTTGAGGTAAGCATGGGGTGATTGGCAGCTATAGCAGGCAGGAAGATTATTTGGCTTAGGACTGTCTCAGTTTAAAATTGAGTGTTCTACATTCCAGAAAATCCTACAGTCCTAGGCAAACAGTCATCCTACCCGCAACGAGTGTAAAGGTGTGGACTTTATTTAAGATAGCATTGTTAAAGTATCATCTAAGGTAGTATTATGAGCTTGTCACAAAACTGTAGCTGCAGGTCCTTGGAGGTCAACATTAGAAACCTAGTCCTGAACTGCTATAACTCGTGGTGGTATTGTTAATATGGAACTGTGTTTTGTTTGGACAGGTGGGGATGCATTCCAAAGGAACTCAGACAGCAAAAGAAGAGATGGAAATGGATCCAAAGCCTGACTTAGATTCAGATTCCTGGTGCCTCCTGGGAACAGACTCCTGTCGACCCAGCCTCTAGTCTCCTGAGCCTGTATGGCCTCCAGGAAACTGGGATCCAAAGAACTTCACAGCACACTTACTGAATGCAGAGAGCGCTTTCCTGGCTTTGTTCACTTGCAGACAAGGAGTGCAAGGCGGAGGCTCTGAAGCACTTTCCGTGTACACTTGGGGAGTGGCATGGCCTGTTAGATAGGATCTAGGAGTGGTTTTGTTTCGGAGAATGGAAGGGCCCCATGGCCCTGGCTTTGTCCTCAGTGACTGCCATAGCAACAGCAGCTCTGTACCTCATCTGGTGATCCCACCTTTGAAGAGGAGACAAAATGCTCACCTTAATTTTGTTGGTAGCAGCTTATGTCCCGTTTATCATTTCACCATTACTTGGAAGCTGCCTTGGGAATTCAGCACCAGGCATTGCACCTCTGGGTGGAGGAGGGAAAAGTGTAAAACTTGAGTGGGCTGGAACCAGGTGGGGCCCATCCAGAGTCATCTGGAAAGTGCTGAAGTGGTAAAGCCCTCTCAGGAGCCCTGAGTCTGGGAAAGTACGTCTGGTGGAGTCAATCTAGGACTTGTTTTCAGAAAGTTCAGTTACTTTGCGTTAGCCAAATGCTTTAGGAGGAAAAGTGGGTTTAGACTGCTTTTCCTCTGAAGGTCGATTAAAATGTCTTCAGTGAGGAGGAGACAAAGAAGGCTAGGTCCCTCCTCATCACACAGCTGGGGTTGCTGTCTGTGGCCATTGCAGGTTGGATTTCCTAACTTTGGAAGGTACCTCTAAAAGGTGAGGTATCCCATAGAGAATTGAGTCACTGGGGCAATAGGAATGACCTTAAGAGAAAACCATGAGGGAGAGAGGTCCTCCTTTAGCTGCCTCTACTTGGTATCTTTGTGAAGGTCTAGAGTACCTCCGCCTTCGTGGCTCTTAGGGTTCTAACCTCAACTTCAGCAGCCCCAACCACTCCCTTTCTGTATGTCTAGTCAGTATTTGTCCCCTTTTGGTGTTTTATGAAGCCATATCAGTGAATCTGTATCATCTTTCCTACTTGAGTGGCCCAAAGCCAGCACCAAACCTGGTAGTACCTGAAGCCTAACAGGACAGGTAGGAGCTACCAAGTGAAAGGAATTTGGCTGATCCCACAGTCATTGTGTCCTTATAGACAAGCAAGCTAGCTTTCCCAAAGAGAGAGTGTCCTCAAAGCTTTTGATAGTTTTACTTAAGGATGTCAACTTTGTGTTTTCACCTCGCCTTATAAAATGTTCCCTTTAGTATTTTGGGTCATAGGAGTTGCCTTGATGAGTCTCACATGCCCCCTTCTTTGAAGCCACTAAATTACTTTTTGTTTCATTTTCCCCAAACCAAAAAATGAATGTTTAATATCTCTTTAACATTTTGGAAGGACCTGTGCGATGGAAATTTTGCCATTTCCCTGAAACTGGTGGTGTAAAGGCTGATGCTTGGGGAAAACCCCATGGCTGGGGACGGGCAACTCTGTTCAATGGGATGTCTTTGGTTTGATGTTCCCATTGTTTTCTCAATTCTGGGAAGCCTAGTACAATGGTACTAATGTAATCACTAAAGCCTTTTCTTAAAATAAGGGAAGGGGCCAACCCTGGATTAAAGTTACAAGTTCTGGGGACTTGGGGGTTTGCTGTAAACCCTAACAGTGGGTTTTAGTTCATCATGTAAATGCACCTTTGTTTTTTTTTAAGGACTGACTGGCTCTTCATGTTCCTGTATCCCTCATACTCACCATCTCAGCAGGACTGAGAGGCAGGCTCAGTTTGGGTGTTAATCCTGAGTATTGCTTCTGCTGTGAAACTGAGGAACAGGGGCACGTTGCTGAGACAGGGGTGGGAGTGAGCATTGAAGGGAGGGGTGAGCCCTGCTCTTGTTCCAGAGGGGAGCCATTCTCTAGCAGGGGAACACTGCTCATTTTCTCTAGCATGTTCCCATGGGAAGTCTAGTTTGCTGTTAATCTGGCTGAGAATCTGAGTTCTGTGCCTTAGAGACAATTTGCACTTTACCAAATTGTGCCTGGGACAGCCGTATGATTTTTCCCACCAAATAGCTATGCAAACAGAAACCAATTCAAAGGTGGCAGCCATGCATTAGATAAAAAGTGAAAGGTTAGGCAGCAGCAATGCCTTTGAATGGTTTTCTGTAGCTAATTCTCTTGGAGTTTGTCCTGCTTTTCTTCTTTCTGCAGTGCTAGGTGTTTTCAGTTTCCCAGTAGTATTGCTTTTGAGTTATAGTATAACCTGAGTTATTCCTCTGCTCTGACATTGTTGCTGAAGAACTAGCTCATTGTTAGCCAGATGTTTGAAAGGTTGAGGGTGGAGTGGTTTGGCATTTCTGTTTTAAATAAACATTTAAACTCTCAATCAGTGCTATGCCTGCGCATGGACCTTAGTCACTGGGATGAAACACCCAGATTCTAGGCCTTCATGAATCTTTGATTCAATGAGTCTTTATCTAAATAAATAAAAGACCTTGTAACAGAAACAACACAAGGAACATTTGCACAAATAATCTTTGCTTTCTTCCAGTTTCTTTTTCTTGCTCACAGTATCGTTTCTGCTGCTACAACTTTTTCTCCCCAGACTTCTCAAATATAGTGCTTAAGATGCAGAGGGAAGGAAAAAAATGAGCCACTGAACGAGGAAGGAAGGATCATTTCTTGTACTCACCTCCTGAATCACAGTGGACTTTTTCAAGTGATAATGTGTGTCTACGTTTACAAAATTGTTTTCCCTCAAAGAAGGTGAACTGTATTTGGTCTCCCTGGCATTGCACAGCCAAGTTATCACTTCTCTTGGCTGAGCATTTCACTAAAGTTTAAAGCAAAAGTGGCCTTAAACTCACATTTCATTTGATTTGCCATATATTTGGAAACCTTCATAATAGAAAGAACAGCTCTGGAGTGAGGATGTATTATAAATAAATTCTTTCAAATGAGTATCCCTGGGCCTCCAAAGAAGTATTCTTCATTAGTGTCAGGCCAGACTGGGCTGTAGTCAGGACTACAAAACATGTTCCTTCCTGCCACAAAGCCAAAAATCATTTATTACTTCAATGATTAACTATGGAAATAAACATGCTGATCACTAAACCTCTCAGAATTGGGAACATTAGAGAGAAAAACATTATATCACATCTCTGCTATCTCCTTTGTAGTCATGAAGAATGATAAATTGACCAAAAGCAAATGTTGGTCAAAAGGTACCATGCTGCATTAAATACACTGCTGTTAAGGAGTATCTCAGCACGTCTGCATACACTTTTATGTGAAGTGAGTTTCACTATGAGATTTTTCCCCCATTGCTTAACCTTTTGAACTTTAAAATTTATAACATTTGCTTGTACTGAAGGCTCTTGGATAAAGTTGTATAACACACAGACAGTACCAAGTAGCATTATCCATTGTCATCCAGGAAGGGACTTAGATAGCAAAAGGGTTCTGACCTCTTCCCAAAAATCAGGTCGAGCTAAATGTAAAAGACTCATAGATAGTCCTAACCTAATCAAAGCTTACACATGTTGAAATCAGAGGGAACACTGAGGCATTGACTATTGCGTTATTGTCCAGCAGTATAAGAATGAGTAACTGCTTCCTGTCTACAGAAAGCACTCCCCACACATACATGTGTTCTCCCCAGAGGGTCCTGATCTGTGAACTTAATCACATCATTCAGGGATCCCAAAAAAGGCAAATAAGTGCAGCATGCCAGGCGGGACTTGTGATCTGCAAGGTCAGACCATCTGAAGGACCACGTGGTTGGGGCTATGCAGGATTGCTGGCCTGGTATTTCCAGAACTTCTGGCTTTTCAAGAGATTCTCCATATCCCAGTTTTTAAATGTCAGACTATATTTTTAATTCTGCACCAGCCAAATAAAGCATATCTGTAGGACAAAGCAGTCCATAGGCTACCACTTTGCCCCCTTGGCCATAGCTCATTCTTGCCATCTTTTGTTTTTAAGTATGAAACTTAGTTTGTATTTCATTGCCAGGGGAATGTATATATTGGGTTAAATACCCAGTGTGTGTGTAAGGTTCCTTCAAGTGGCCAGCCTAAAGTCCTGCTATGTGATTCCTCTTCTTTGCAACAATTAAGATGAGCATAAAGCAATTCAATATGTACTGTTTTTTAAGTATATACATTTTTCTCCACCTAGGGTCCTGCAGCTTCGCAGCTAAAGCCTTAATCACATTTCAAGTCGGTCTAGTCTATTAGCCCAGCCATTCAGCAGGTGCTGCAGGGGAAATGGAACATGAGTGGCCATTTGTTAGTAGAATATGGTTTTTTT
This sequence comes from Vulpes vulpes, assembly GCF_048418805.1. Lineage (NCBI taxonomy): Eukaryota > Metazoa > Chordata > Mammalia > Carnivora > Canidae > Vulpes > Vulpes vulpes. The sequence continues at coordinate 108,684,476 of NC_132785.1, read as the reverse complement.
GTCTGCTTAGTCACCGTGGCCCAGGTCAAGTTGGGTGTTTTTTCTCCAGTATTTTAAACTAACAATTTGAGTGATGTTCTCAGGACAATAATCCTACTGTTATTTCATATCTGTTGTTCTATCTTCATCCTATTTAAACTGATACTACTCCTGACGGGCATTACCTTATCACTTCTCCCATCTGACCAAACTAGGACTTACTCATTTTATTATTTAATTTTAAATCCCCAAAACCCTTTTGAAGGTCTAATTATGAAGAGTACCTGCAGTATGCACAATTCTGCACAGAGAAAATTTTAAAAATCCAGTATCTTTTTTCATTTTTCATCAAAGTTTACTCTCTAAAATAGAAGTTCACTGTGACATAATGGACAGCGACATGTAACACTGCAATGTCCCAGCTTGCTTTGATGGTAGATTTTGCTGCCTTATTTCAAAAGCCATACAACCAATCTGATTTCAAAGCAGAATGCCAGCAATCGCTAAAACTGAAGTTCCTTCCTTTTTTTTTTTTTTTTTGACATATGAAATCCATTAGCAAAGAGCAACTACTGAGGCATACAGTAGTGCTCTCCCCATCCCTAGCCTGTAAAGCACATCAAGATGAGGTTCTCTTTATGACACAGTATACCACAAGCGGGGCCTAGGATAGACTGGCACCCGAACTTTGCATACTGGTGTTGGCTTTTGGCCAGGACCATGCGTCACAAAGGTCAAGCATAAACTTCCATTTGCCTTACAGCAAAATTGTATTATCTTTTATAAGAGATACCACCTAGGTGATCATGATCTTCTGACACCAACTTAATCTAATGAACCAACTTCCTGCAAGAGCAAGAAGCATGAACAGGAACCACAGACATACATGCAGAGGCAGTGGCAAGAAGGCACAGCAAACGCAGGCACTTAACTAGCACAGACCACAAGTCAGGCTTGCGAGAAGAGAGATTTAATACAGCCCACTCGCTACTCTCGAGTGTCTTCACCCACCAGTTCTGAGGGCAATAGAAAGGCACACCAGCCCAACATGGTAATTTAGTGGGAAGCCGAGGCTTCCTTTTGCTTCCTGCTGCTTAGCAATGAGTCTCTCTTCACTGATTTAAGTTCTGCAGGCAGATGTGGGAGATGTAAAGGTTTTAGTTCTGGTTTGTATCAAATTATTCTCCCATTTACTGCTGAAGAGAAGCAGAGCCTTCTGAGACTTCCACTGTGGTCTGTTCAACTGTAATGCTTCCTTGGAGGTGGGGGCCGATTCTTAATGGTCTTACACTTGGGAATGTGGCGCTCAGCCACCTTGGGAGCAAAGTGGCGGCTGCAGTGTGGACACTGAATATAATCTGGATTTTCTGCAGGTAGGATGGGTGGCAAGTCTGAGGGGTTTCCACCTTTGGCAATTACTTGCTGGACCTCTCGGGCCTGACGGAGAGTACGGATGAAAGACTCATGCTTCTGTCTCCAGTTGCTCTTCTGAGGAGGTTCAGCCTGTAAGTAAGAGGAAGACTGATTATTTGACTTGGCATTTACCACATCTCCTTCTGAGTCTTCATCAGAATGACAGTAAGGAAATGTAAAGGATGCTCTCCCTAAGGTCAGAGAGAACAAGACAGGAGCAACAGAGCTGACTTGCCAGAGTGGAGGCACTAAGCTAAGGGCCTGCCAGGGGGGATGGTCCTGGGAGGCTTGGTGTTTACAGGTAGAGGCAGGGGAGAGGTGTGGGGCTGAGAATACATTGGATCCCTGGGGCCCCGTCCCATCTTGTACATCCAAGAGTCTGTCACTTCCAGCAGTCTCACAGGAGAACAGGGGTCTATTCTCTGTAGAAACTGAACCAGACAGGTTTCACACGCAGGAAGTCCAGGCATAATAGAGAAGAAGGTTAATACTGAAGCTGAAAATTGGGATTAAGTGCAAGTATACATGATAAATTATGGAACTGTTTGATATCCTGGGAGCCGAGGATATCAACTCAGCTCCCAGGATATCAAACACATTGGCACCCTCACAGGAGACAAGAGTTCTCTGGTTGCACCAAGCAATCAAGAGAAAAGCCATTAGATGCTGGCCCTGCATGACCCCAGTGAAAAGGTTCACTATTTGAGGCCTTTAATCAACAAGCCTCACTTAAGCTTAACTATGAATGGACAGCCTGGGGTCACCAAATATTTGAGTAAAGCTCTAACAAGAGAAAAACCAAAACAGGTACATGAATTCTCTCTCTCTCTCTCTCTCTCTCTCTCTCTCACTCTCAGGAAGCAGCAACAAGGCAGGTAGAAGAAAACTTAAAACCAGAAAGCCAGAAAGAACTATTACAGATTACAACTGTGATAACTAAGGGGCGCCTAGGTGGCTCAGTTGGTTGAGCATCTGACTCTTGAATTTGACTCAGGTCATGATCTTGGGGTCATGGGATTGAGCCCCACATCAGGCTCCACGCTCAGCACAGTCAACTTGTTCCTCTCCTTCTGCTTCTCCTGATTATGTGCTTATACTCTGTCTCATAAATAAATGAACAAATAAATATCTTTATTTTTAAAAAGACCACTTAAAAAAAACATGATAGCTAAAAATAAAAATAGCAGTGTTTAAAATGTCAAGAAAATTAGAATGGGAAAAAAAGATCAAGGTGGGAAGTAGAAAAGATTAGGAAATTAGAAAGTCAATCCAGGAAGTCCAACACCTGACAAAAAGGAGTTCCAAAAAGAACAGAAAAAGGAGGAAATTATTAAATAAATAATACAATAAACATTCCTAGAATTAAGGTCACTGTCTTGAAATTGAATAGCCTACCAAGATTCCAACACAATCATTGAAAAATTTTGGAATTTCAGAATAAAGAGTGAATCCTGTAAGCTTTCAGAAAAAGAAACACCAAGAGAAGCTTCATATAGTGGCGCAGGAAGCAAAATGGCATCAGATTTCTCAACGGTAACACGATACTAAAAGCTAGTGGGAAAATGCCTTAAAAATTCTAACAGAGGGCGGCCCAGGTGGCTCAGCAGTTTAGCGCCGCCTTCAGCCCAGAGTGTGATCCTGGAGCCCTGGGATTGAGTCCCACATCAGGCTCCCTGCATGGAGCCTGCTTCTCCCTCTGCCTGTGTCTCTACCTCTCTCTCTTTCTGTCTCTCATGAATAAATAAATAAAATCTTAAAAAAAAAGTTCTAATAGAAAATCATTTTTTTCTTTTTAAAAAGATCTTATTTATTTATTCATGAGAGAGAGGCAAAGACACAGATAGAGAAGCAGGCTCCATGTAGGGAGCCCGATGCGGGACTTGATCGTAGGACTCCATCCTGGGACTCCAGGATCACATCTTGGGCCGAAGGCAGGCGCTAAACCGCTGAGCCACCCAGGGATCCCCTGAAAATCATTATTCTACCTAGAATTCTATACCTAGTCAAATCAACTATAAGGCTATTGTATGGATATTTTCATTCATTTTGAGACAAAAAAAATATGCCTCCCATGCACGTTTCTTGAAAGCTTCAGCAAATCAAGGAATAAAGCAAGAAAAAGGAAAACATAAGAAGCTGGAAATGGGACCCAATACAGAAAAGAAGTAAAAAAAAGAAGTCCCAACACAACAAGTCTACACTAGACCTAGAGAACAAACAGTCCAGACTGGTGCAGGAGGAAAAAGAGTAGTGGGAGGAAAGTTTTCAGAATAAAAAAAAAAAAATCAAACTGATGGATTAAGTGTTTGTGCACTTATAAAAACACTACTAGGTATCTGACATCAGATGAATAATTTAGGGGAAAAAAATTAGAGACAGGTATGTAGGGAACCAAGCAAATAAAAACCTGAGTCAACTATTAATTCCAGGTACATGTGGGCAGAGGCAGAATTTGTTCACTCATCGGTGAACAAAATTTACATGGTTATTATAAGTAAAAGCTGACTGCTGCTTTAATCCAAAATTGTGATCCCATTACAATGGAAGAAGAGAAGGAGAAAAGTAAAAAGAAAGGAGATGTGAAAGAGAGCTTAACCCACAGCATTCATAGAAGGAAATCAACAGATAATGTGCAAAACTGGTTAATCAAGAAAAAAAGCATATTATTGAGAAATATGGAAATGCATACCAGAAGAGTAATCGATCAGGAACTGAATGAAGGCTGCCACTGGGGGCCAGATGAGGATGGAGAAGGGTGAAGCAGGATCCTGCTTATTGCCTTATAGGTCACTTAGTACATGATTTTTTAAATGTATTCAAATATTATTTATATTAATATAAAATTAACTTTAAGATTATTTACTTATCTGAGAAAGAGAGAGGAGAGAGAGCACGCATAGGGTGAGGGGCCGAGAGAGAGAAGCAGACTTGGGAGCCAGATGTGGGGCTCAATCCTGGGACTCGGGGAAGACAGACATATAACCAACTGAGCCACCCAGGTGCCCCTAAAATTAATTTTTCAAAAAAGAAAAAATGAGTTAAGTAGCTGCTTGGTGATCTGATATCATTAATGATAAATGACAGGAAGAGATATTATCAAAGGAAAAGGATCCTTCAGGAGAGTCTTACTGAAACAGACAGGAAGGCAAGAAAATCTGTGTGTTGGAGACAGGACCCAGGAACATTTAAAAGAGTTAGGAGAAAGTTCCTTGACTATATGATGGTTACTTCATATTCATAATTCATATTGAAATTTTATTCAATTAACACCTATTAATCACAAAGCACAAAGATGTAGTCCCTGTACTCAAATGCTTCCTTCCTTCCTTCCTTCCTTCCTTTTTTTTTAAGCTTTTATTTATTTGACAGAGAGATAGAGTCAGAGAGCACAAATGAGGGGAAGGGCAGAGGGAGAGGGAGAAGCAGGCTTTCCACTGAGCAGGGAGCCTGATGTGGGGCTCCATCCCCGAATTCTGGAATCATGACCTAAGCTGAAGGCAGATGCTTAACTGACTGAGCCACCCAGGTGCCCCTATCCAGATCTTTTCTGCTTCAGTGTCCTCAATGCAACATATTCCCCGCAAAACTAGTTTCCACAAAGCTAGGGTATCTGATCTCAGAAACCCAATTCTTTTGCTTCACTGCTAATGTATTTAGGAATTTAAGAAACACAAGAGTCTTTTAGATGCCTGCCAGAAACAACCACTATAGTGGGATAGAGAAGACCCCAGTGGATTACTGGGTTGACCAGAAAGAAAACAGGAAAGAACCGGAACTGGTGATCATATCATTATCTGCAAGAGCAAAATGTTGACTTCTTGTCAGAAACTAGACTTTGGGCAGATTATCTCTGAACCCAGAAGGGACTTTTCTGTGGTGATCTTCCAAACTATACTGAAAGGAGTAACTGCAATTGACTTCTTGTAACAACCACCACATAAATTTGAGTTTTTAAAGGCCCCAGTAAATACATGCATAAACTGTAACGTGCATAGCGGACAACAAGTGCTAGCACAGCATAGGGAGGGAAATGAAAACAGAATATGCTCTCCTATTTTGTTAGAAAATTAGAGTTGAATGGGGCTTTGAGATCCTGAGGTCTGGGCTTTTCCTAACTTTGATCATTTGCATATCACTTTCACTTTATCCCCCTTAAGATAAAGAACTTAATATTTTTAAGTTCATGATTTTTAAAACTACAGGCTTCATATGTTGTTATATTTTTCTAATACACAGTAAAACTATTCTAAAATAAAAAATGTTTGCCGGTATGCCACACTTTGAAAAACACTCATTTACAAACCAAGAGGCATAACCTTGACAGGGTGGTAGACTTATTCATGAGACAATCTCCAGATATGACTGTCCAAATATGCCTGTGAAATACCCCTAAACTTACCATGCAAGTGTCTCACAGCCTTTTTACAACTTAGTTTTTCTGCAGCTGGAATGTTAACCAAAAATCAAGTCCTTTACCTTTTAAGGTGTTTACACTCTGAATGGGGAGAACAAGGATTGCAAACTTGAGTTTCACATATTTACTAAGAAGATATATCAGAACTGAGCTACTCTTGAAAAAGTAGATCAGGCTATAGGAGTTGTAACAAATCTTAATCTTGGGAGGTGGCAGTGTATATTGCAGAGAGCAAGGAACTCTCTCCCAGGGGTGAAATGCTGCATCATTTTTTTCTTTGTATTTTTCAAATCTTTTTAATTTTCTACAGTAACCATTTATTACTTTTGCTTTTATTTGTTTAAAGATTTTATTTGAGAGAGAGCAAACGGGTGGGGAGGAGCAGCAGGCAGAGGGAGCAGACTCCCCGCTGAGCAGGGAGCCCCTACATGGGACTCGATCCCAGGACCCTGGGATCATGACCTGAGCTGAAGGCAGATGCTTAACCAACTAAGCCACCCAGGTGCCCCAACATTTATTACTTTTATAATCAATAGGACATATATTTTTAAGCCTGGATTTTTTGCAGTGCTTCTAAACCAGATTTAAATTTGCTTTTTTTTTTAAATTTTTTATTTATTTATGATAGTCACAGAAAGAGAGAGAGAGAGGCAGAGACATAGGCAGAGGGAGAAGCAGGCTCCATGCACCGGGAGCCTGATGTGGGATTCCATACAGGGTCTCCAGGATCGCGCCCTGGGCCAAAGGCAGGCGCCAAACCGCTGCGCCACCCAGGGATCCCCTAACCCAGATTTATATGCTGACTCTTGTTTGAGAGAGCACATGGGCAAGTGGTGTGAGGGGCAGAAGAAGAGGAAGAGAGAGAATCCTCAAAGAAATTCCCCACGGAGAGCAGAGCCTGATACGGGGCTGGAGCCTGATGCAGGAGCCCAACGTGGGGCTTAATCCCAGGACCCTGAGATCATGACCTGAGCCCAAATCAAGAGTTGGATGCTTAACTGACGCTTAACCGCCACCCAGGCACCCCATACATGCTGACTCTGCCACTCAAAGCTGTTTGTGATTTCAAGCAAATTAAACTCTCTGAGATTTGATCTTTGAATTGATAAGAGACAATGAAACCCTCACAGGGTTGTGCTGAGGATCTTATGATAAACTCCCATCACAGTGACTGGCACACAGTAATCAATAAATGTTCTTTCTCCCTGTATGACACATGAGTTTTTTTCTAAAGAAAACTGATTTAGCATCCTTTTATAATGATCCCCAAAGTCAAATCCGTAAGGCCCTGGCCTTTTTACCTTGACTGGGGCTGGCCCCTTCCAGTTCAGGTACTGCTCTAGTTCTGTGCCCTTGGCCCGGGCCCTGGAGGAGTCAAACACTTTCCTCTTGGAACCCTGCATCCTGCTGCAGACGTTGGAGTGTCTCTCCAGTCTGAGCAAGAGAAACTTGCGTCCACAGTGGCTACATTCGCCAAGTTTGGGCTCTTCAGTGGAACAGCTGGAAACCGAAGAGTCTGGTCCCCTAGACAAACTAGAATTGCTGGTGGATCCCCACAAAACACTGCCAGGCCCTTCTGAAGACTGAGAAAACTCCTTTGATGACTCTGAGACTAGGTCTCGGATTCTGTTATTGCTTGCCACCAATCTTTCCCTTTTGAGCTTCTGTATTCCGTAATCAGAGAACTGGAATGGACCGGAATTTTCTTGAGACTGTCCCCAAAGTTCATCTTCTCCCCTGTCTCTACTGAAGACCTCCTCAGACCCGAATTCTGGGGAGAAGGTAGGTTTGTATGTGGTGTTGCTATTACCTTTAATTCTCCTCCTGGGGAGTGTCATTCTTTGAAGCTCTCTTTTTTCATTTTCCTTAGCCTGTTCCTTTTCTTTCTGGATCCTTCGGAGTTCCTCCTCTGTCTTCTTCAGCTTTTCCCTTAGGAGGGTTTCTTTTCTCCGGATCTTCTCTTGTAAGCTCTCCCCTGCAGCTTCCAGTCTTTGGATCTGCATCCATTCAGTCCTGTTGGGGTTTGCCATGGCTCTCTCCTCCTGTGTGGCAGCAACGGCATGGAGCACAGATGCATTCACCCAGTTCCTTGAACCAAAGCTGCTGTATGGAAACTCTCTTGGTTCAGGGGGTCTCGGAGTGACATCCTGGTCCCCATCAATGCCAGCTTCACTTGTACTGTGAGACTTCCTATGGAACACGGGTTTCAGCGGGTATGCCCGGTCTACCCCAACTCGCTTCTTCGTAAAGGGGATGAATTCCTGATTATTTGCTTTGGGATACCAGGACTGAGAATTTGCTGAGTAAAACGAACCCTTTGCTTGGCCTTGGGAATCGCTTCTTGAATCTTGCTGACTGATTCCAACACAGTGGGGATAGGAGCAGCTCCCGGCTTTTGTGCAGGCGTTCCACTTGGAGTGAGTGTAGAGATTATCCAGCGTCAGCTCTTTGTTGCTCAAAAGCTGCTGGAAATTGTTCCTCAGGTGCCCCATGGAGGACCGCTGAGAAGAGTCACCTTTTTCATAGGGCTCTTGCTTAGCTGAGAGGAGCCCTGGAGCTTCCCTTTCATTATATGGAAGCATAACGCCCACAGGCAGAGGTGGTGCCAACTGGAGGCCAGCCATTCGGGGACTGGACTGAAGCCTAGGGGAGATTTAAACCAGATATATTGTGAGGAGGTTTTCTGAGGTTACCCCCGGCTACTAAAGTAAACAGTTTATACATTTGTCCTACCTATTCTCTTGAACTTTTTAGGGACAGTGGTGCTGGGTCTGCCATAACTTTCCTTCAATAAGGATTTGGTGAATGCTTATTATTTCCTGTGGGTGCCTATTAGATCCTGAGGACAGAAAAACGAATGTGACACGGGTGTTCCCGCCACCTCGCTTTATTCCAGTACCAGCCTCTGCCATACACAGCGATGCTCCTGCCATACACAGGAGACTCCTTAGGTGGTGGAAAGATTTACTGGAAAGGGCTGTCGGACTCAAAGTCAGGCTTTAGACCTGTGACACAGGACCAGCAACTTTCCCTTGCTGGCTCGCTTCTTCACCTATCCACTGAAGTTTCGCTCAGAGTTACAAGACCTTAGGACTCTGAGTCCGGGCCTACGGTTTCACAGGTGAGCAAACTGCGGCTGGGAGGTAGGTGGCCCGCACAAGGCGCTCTCGGGGCTTCCCCGCTGCTGGACTCCAGAGGACACCGCAGGTGCCCGGCTGTCCAACCCGCACCCAGGGGTCCCCACGGCGCGGATCGTAACCTGAGAGGTGGAGGCCACCTGACCCGGCCGCCGCGCCGCCGCACGGGTGCTGAGCTCACGCACCGCCCCAGAGTCGGCAGCAGGGCGCCCCCGCTGGGGCCTCGGCTTGGGGAACACAGCCCCCGCTCTTCTGCCCATGCGGCCGCCCTTGGGAGGTCGAGGCGCTGCCCTACGTCTGCTCCCCACGCCTGCTTACGCCTACCTGAGGCTCTGGCGGACCGTTCCTGCTCAGGGGAAAAGAAAAACAAAAAACAAAACAAAAACCAACCCAAGACTTAGCTTTCCACCCCCGACCGCCCCCGGGCCGAACTTCAACAACCTCAACCGCCCGCCGCGCAGGCGCTCTGCGCCGGCCTTTGTTATTCCCGTTGCCTGGAGACGCGAGCGCGTGCGCACCCAGCCCCGCGCGCGGCCCCGAGACGCCCGCGACGGGGGTGTGGCCAGGGCAGCGTCCCTTGACCCGGTGTCCCGCCGACTCTGTGGCTCCGTCCCGCCCTGCCCTTGGGGAACGGGAGAGGGGGCGGGAGAGGCGTTTCTGGGGCTCCATCAAAGAACGTGTATTTTTCTGAGAACGATGCTCCCAGCCCCTGGGGCGTGCCCTTCCCTGGCAGGAGTCGGAGCCCCTGGAAGGGCCCGGGCGTCGCGGTGCAGGCCTGCGGCGTCCGCCCGCCCGGCGGCAGTGGGCCTGCTGGTGGCCTTGCTGAGCGCGCTCGGCTGCCCGGTGCGGGCCCCGGGTGTGCGGCCCCCCCGCGCCCGTCCCAGCCCACGGTTGGGAGCTTGCGGTCAGACGTCAGCTGCTCGGCGAAGCTGTGCTGCCCAGGGTCTTTTCCGAGGTGGTTTTCGTAGCCAATCTAATTATTTTGATATGATGTTTTGCTCTCACGTGGTTAACTCTGGCCCGTCTCTTCGTGAGGCCCAACGGTGACTCAGCCAAGTGTAACGATAATAAAGTTAACTACCGGATTGAAAACGATCGGTGTAACCTGGTCCTCAACGCTAAATGACATTCTGTGACTTGTTAACATTAGAAAGGGGTTTATTTGTCTTCATGCTTTAGTTCGTTTGTGTAAGATGTTTGGAACAGGCGGTTTACTTTTTTCCTGTAACTACTCAAAAAGATTCATGCACTTGGGACATAAAATGGACAGCACTAGTCGGCGTTAATGCTGCAGCATGTCATTATTACAGCTTTACATGTTACAGAGACATTCCTTGGTGGGCCCTCCTCCGGGCCAGTCCTTTGATTCCTTATTTTCTTTCATAGCTGACTCAACTGCCTTCTCTCTATATGCAGTTTCAGACATTTCCCGCTACACTCCAGGCCCTAATTATGTCAGCATCTGGCCTGCCTGTCATCAACTCCTGCAGCTCCCCTCCAGTCTGGCTGAATTGCCCAGAGTGCCTCCCTTCATCCTGAATTCCTTCCCTCTGGTGTCTGAGGAAAAAGAAAATCTTTCTCTTTCCTTGTGGTCTGTTGAATCAGTCCCTTTCTGTACCCTCCTGGACTTGACTCCATCACGTTACCCCTCCATCTTACTCACTTCGAGTTGTATCTATCCACTGGTTTTAAAATATGTTTAACTTTGCCCTGCAAAGCAAACCTCATCTCCCATGGCCTGCTGCCTCTCATCGTAGGGTCTCATGGATTTCTCCTCTTCTCCTCAAGCCTTCTTAATAGACAGCTGTACATTTGTGGTCCTCATTCTTTCATCTGCCCTTCAGTGTCCAGTCCCCTGTTGAACGGCTTCCACCCTTTCCATTTTATTTAACTGCTGGGCTGTTGGTGACTTCCCAATGGCCAAAGACAAAAGCTCCGATTTCTTTAGCCTACTCATTTGCCATCATTGATTTTTCACTCCCTTGGAACTCTCTTCTCACTTGCTCCTCCGCCTTCTTGGTTTCTTCTTTCACATTTTTGCTTCATCTTCTTCCAGGTCTCGGGCATTTATGTCCTTTCTTTGCCTGCCCACCAAATTTAGGTGTTCTCCAAAACCCTCTTATTTCTCATATACACACAGTTCCAGGCATTCTCTTCTTTAATGATTTCAACCAAATGCTGAAATGTCAGGTCTCTCTTATGTTTAAATGATACTCAGCCTAGGGCTCTCTCCTTCATTACAGACTCAAATTTCTAGCTGCCCATTTAGCACCTCCACCATGAATATTCCCCAGGAAACTCAAATTCAATATGACAGAAAACAAACTCATGATCATCTCCCCATTTCCCCATATACTTTTTGTCCAGTGTTCTCATGTGAGCTGAAAGCATCAGTTATTTTGCACCACTCCCTCTTTTCTTTTAAAGATTTATTTATTTATTTGAGAGAGAGACAGCACAGAGAGAGAGAGAGAGCGGACACAGAGAGAGAGCGGGCACAGAGAGAGCGCACACACACACAGCACAGAGAGAGAGGGAGAAGGAGAAGCAGACTTCCCACCAAGCAGGGAGCCCAATGCGGGATTCCATCCCAGGACTCCGGGATCATGACCCAGGCCAAAGGCAGATGCCCAACCAACTGAGCCACCCAGGTGCCCTGCACCACTCCCTCTTTGTCACCCCTTCTGTCTAATTAGTCAGCAGACTCTGCTTAATTTACTTTGCAATGTCCCAAATATGATTGTTCCTTTGCATTTCTACTGCCCTTGGTGAGTTCTTCCTCACTTTTCTTTGGGACAGCGTCACTCTCTTGCTATTTTTGCCTTCAACATCTGCTCCTCAACCTCATTTTTTATGTTGCTGCCAGAGTAATTAATCTTAAATATCTCTGACCCCCATGGTTCTCCTACAGGAGCTTCTTCTTTACCTATACCTTCTTTACTTTTACTTTCAAGTTGAAACACATAATTTAACATGGTATTTAAATCTGCCAGATTAGGTCCAGCCTATCTTTCCAGCCCTGACTCCCCAGAGTCTAGCCCAGTGTATGGCAACCCTAGCTAAGCTTTAGGACTCCCTGGAAAACAATTTCTGGTGGTGAGACCTGGGTATTGGTATTTTTAAAAGCTTCCGCTGTTGCAGTTATGTGCAGCCAGGGTTAACCCTTGGTCTGGTCACACCTGACTACCCACACTTACTCTTCTCTTCTTCTCTTCTCTTTTCTTCTCTTCTCTTCTCTTCTCTTCATCTCTTCTCTTCTTCTCTTCTCTTTTCTTCTCTTTTCTTTTCTTTCTTTTTCTTCCACTTTTGTATATCAGTGGAATTACCTTGACCCAAGTTCCATGCACTGGGAGGTAGTAGAGCATAGCATTTATGGAAGGGGGCTCCGTACTCAGACTGTTTGGAAATAATCCCAGCTCCATCACTTACTTACTGGTTGTGGTTGTGTAACCTTGGACATTGTGCTACTTCCTCCAAGAACACTTGCCCAATCTTCCCAGTCAGAATAAATCTTTTTGCTTTTTTGTGCTCTCAAGTATTTTCTGTTCTTGTTGTAGGACAGGGCTGACTCATGAGGAGCTCTCAGTGGATGTTCATGGAATAGGGCTGACTCATGAGGAGCTCTCAGTGGATGTTCATGGAATTGACTAGCACGTTGTGCATTTTACTGTCATTATTTGCATGCGTATTTGTCCCTTATACTAAAGAAAAGCTCTTGGAGGACAAAGATTACATATCATTCATCTTTGTATATCCTACAGTGTCCCATATTAGTAGACAATAGTTTCTTTTTTTTTTTTTTTTTTTGACAATAGTTTCTTAAAATCTTTTGAGAAGCTAGGTTTTTTTAAATGAATTTTAGGGGCAACTGGGTGGTGCATTTGGGTGGGTGTCTAACTCTTGGTTTCAGCTCAGGTCGTGATCCCAGTAATGGTCATGAGATCAAGCCTGTTTGAGATTCTCCATCCCTCTCCCCCTCCCACTCATGTTCTCTCTCTAAAATAAATAAATCTTTAAAAAATAAAATACAAAAAAAAATGAGTTTTAGAGAAAGAAATAACATCAACCGGACACTCTGTTTAGCATTATTTTCAAATATTGCCAAGCATAACATTCAATCCAGCTTTCCACCCTATCCCCACTCCAGCACTAAGGTTATATGATTCTTCAGGATCTGGATCCTCACTTTTCAGTGGGGGGACAAGTGAAGTGATGAATCTTTATGGCTTCCATTGCAAATCCATCTCACCTCACCAAGTCTGCCCACCTGGAATATTCACAAATGGAGTCTTATATTCTGAAGGGACATAATGCATACAAAGCAATCCACAGAGGAACAGGAAACACCACAGTTTTCCTTCATATATTCTTAATCATCAGAGTAGCTGGAATCAAATGCTTGCAAGATGACTGTACTTTTAACAATCATCAGCCACAACTCTGTCAACAATTCTCTTTTCTCAAAAGAAATTCATGGATTTTGGTCATTTGGCTTAGACTGATTGATTCAATTTTTTTTTAAGATTCTATTTATTTATTCATGAGAGAGACACACAGAGGCAGAAGGAGAAGCAGGCTCCCTATGAGGACCCTGATGTGGGACTCGATCCCTATACCAGACCCTGGGATCATGCCCTGAGCCCAAGGCAGATGCTCAACTATTGAGCCACCAGGTGTCCCTGATTGATTCAATTGTGATTCTGGAGCCATGGGTTATTTTGCTTGTGCTTGTGATCAATCGATTTAGGTAAGCATTATTTGGAGTTTTTTTAGTAAGGTAGAATCTGGTGGGTAGCTTCCATAAGCACAAAAGGAGGAATAATGTCCTCTGGGACCTCCCATTCACTTACCCCCTTGCTACCAATTCCAGACTGGGGCATGACCCCAAATTTGAGGAGAAGTGAAAGAAAAAGGGCAGAAAGGTACAGGCATACTTCAGAGACATTGTGGGCTCTATTCCAATCACTGCAATAAAGTGAATATTGCAATAAAGTGAGTCAAATAGAAATATAACTTAAATATGCTGGTTTCCCAGTGCATTCTACTATAGTCTGTTAAGTATGCATTTGCATTATGTCTTTAAAAATGTACATACCTTTTTATATATAATAATGCTGAAATATATATGATATATTATAAAAATATAATAAGGATGAAAAAGTTTGGGGCACCTGTGTGGCTTAGTCGGTTAAGCATCTGCCTTTGGCTCAGGTCATGGTCCCAGGGTCCCAGGACTGAGCCTCACATCCCTTCCTCCCTGTTCACGCTCTCTCTCTCCACCAAAAAATTTTAGAAAAGAAAAAAAGTTTGAAATATTGTGAGAATTACCAAAATGTGACTCAGAGGGATGTCTGGGTGGCTCAGCAGTTGAGCATCTGCCTTCGGCTCAGGTCATGATTCCGGGGTCCTGGGATCAAATTCCACATTAGGCTCCGGGCAGGGAGGCTGCTTCTTCCTCTACCTATGCCTCCGCCTCTCTCTCTGTCTCTCTCATGAATAAATAAATACAATCTTTAAAAAAAAAAACAAAAAACAAAAACAAAGTGCAACTCAGAGGCACAAAGTGAGCAAATGCTGTTGGAAAAAATGGTACTGTTAGACTTCACCAATGCAGGGTTGCCACAAACCTTCAATTGTAAAAAACATATTTGTGAAGTGCAGTGAGACCAGGAATGCCTGTATGTGTCCTATTCAATTTATGTGTTTGTGTATTCAATGTTTATTGTCTATTTCCTATCCCCAGATTTTAAGTTTATCCAGGCCAGTGATCCTTTTTGTCCACTAATGTAGGTCAACCACCTAAAAGTGTGCCTGGCACACAGAAAGCTTTCAGTAAATAGTTGTTGAGTGGTTGAATTTATTTCAGGTGCTTCTTCATCGACGCCTTTTTCCAGAAAAAGAGAGCAGGGTTGCGCTTAGTGACCAAGGTGAGGTGAGGCCTGGGTCTGTAGAATCAGCGCCTAGACTCTGGACAGATCCCCAACCTTAGGCTTGCCAGTGCTCCCAAACAACCGTATTTGGAAGCCCCACCCCCTGGGCGGGCTCTGGCTGAGCCTTTCCACTTCTGATTGGTCGGCGGAGATGATGGGCATGAGAGACAGCGAAGGAGGGGCCGCTCTCTAGGCTTCCGGGCGCCGAGGCTACCCTGCAGTGGGAACCGTTGGCGTGCTGGTCGGCCGTGCTGTCCTGAACGCCCGAGAGGAGGACGAGGAGGGTGAGCCTAGGAAGGGGCCCCGTAGCGTGTCCATAATTCGATACCCCTAAAATGTTAGTAGAAGGGGATTCTGGTGGCCAATGGAAGCTGGGTCCGTGGGAAGAGAAAGGGATGGAGAGGGAGCCGGACGGGGATAGGTGTAGGGAGGCAAATGAATAAGCAGGTAACTGCCCCAGAGGGGACTCTGTGGGCACTTGCGACCCCAAGCTTCTCAGCCCAGGTGTCTTCCTGTTACTGAGCACGCCTGCGCTGGCACGTATCCGCTTACGTGCTCTGAAGTTCGAGGACCACAATGTCAGGGAAAGGTCGCAGTGGTTACAGATGGAGAAGTGTGGGTCTGACCCTTTCTTCCTTGGGATTTGAGGTCCTGGAATAGGATAACGAGTCCTTTGCTTTTCTGCTTTTCTGGTCTCTGACAGGTGTGGGCATGAACATGGCAGAAGGGGACACCCTGATATCAGTGGATTATGAAATTTTTGGGAAGGTCCAAGGGGTGTTTTTCCGCAAGTACACTCAGGTATGTGTCCTACAGGCTTTGGGGACATACCTACGTTACCTGCATGGAAACAAGAGACAGTGTTCCTGACAAATGTGTATTGGGGGAAACTGGCTATCTAGTAGCTGCATGGTGGTTTGTAGAGCGGTGGGAATGAAAATGCTTTGGAGTGGACAAAAGACAATGTAAATGGCAGAATCATGTGCTGTTGTCATCGTTCGTTTCTGATGGGGGTACCAGAATACCAGACACATATTAATGAGCTTCTCTCTTCCCAAGGGGAATTGAGGGCATCCCCAGTTCTCCCTGTTGTGGTCTTATCAAACCAGATCACGATTCTTGTAGGAAAGACAACGTTGATCAGATGGCATTTAAAGATTTTATTTATTTACTTGAGAGAGAGAGCACGAGGGAGGAAAAGAGGCAGAGGGAGAGGGAGAAGCAGGCTCCCCACTGAACGGGGAGCCCAATGCAGGACTCGATCCCAGGTCCCAGGGACCATGACCTGAGCCGAAGGCAGACAGACACTTAATTGACTGAGCCACTCAGGTGCTTGGATCAGGGGGCGTTTAGATGAACTCATGATGTTTATGAAATATATGTAATTGCTTCCTCTGTAGGAAGCTGCTGGATTTTCTTCAGACCTCTTTCACTTCGTCAACCTTGCCCATTCCCCCACTGGATTTCTTTCTGCTTATTATAGCTCTGAAAGAAGAGTTACCTTTCCGGGCTAAAGCTTTTCTAATGAAAATATCTATTCCAGGGTAGGTAATGGTGACACTGGATGTGGGTCTAGTGTTCCTAGTAGAGTGTTGTGGAGTAATTGTGCGGATGAGCTAACCATGGATGATGGCTTTATTGTCACTAATCTTCCCACAACATGTGCACGTAATTGCAATCTCAATATTCCTTCTGTCTCTGTCAAAGGGATATCTGGCTTTTGCCTTCTTCATGTATGGCCAACCCCAAAGATAATGAGTCAAGACTGCAGAGCTTTCCAAGTGTCCCATTCCTGGTACTGTGGCACATAAAATTCAACCCTGCAATCTTTGAAATATGAATGTTACATGTCATTACCTCTTTTTTCCAATCACTTGCAAATCATTTCCTCCCGTTTCATACTCATATATGAAGTGCTTGTTGAAAGAGAATTGCTGGGGGCACCTGGGTGGCTCAGTCGGTTGAGCATCTGCCTTTGGCTTGGGTCATGATCCCAGGGTCCTGGGATTGAGCCCTACATCAGGCTTCCTGCTCAGTGGGGTGCCTGCTTCTCCCTCTCCTTCCTGCTTATGCTGTCTCTTACTATCTCTTTCATTCTCAAATAAATATTTTTAAAAAGAAAGAATTCTTGAAAAGTCATAGCAAAAGTTATGTTGCAGTTAGCTTTGGTACCAATTATGCAGGGTAAATTCCTGTGACTTAGTAAATGGGGATGACAGCCTAAAGATTAATTGAAGTTTTTGAGGGAAAAGGACAAGACAGTAAGATAGCCCATCTTTCTCTACTGTCTCCACACCCCCCAGTTCAGAGAGACAATAAAAGAATGCAGGCAACAAATATTGATTTGGAAAACTGCAAGGAAAATACCATCTCTTTTTCTTTTGCATTAGACTTGGAGCTTATTCCTTATTACTTACAGTCATTTAACCATGTGTTCATTTCAACAGTTGTTTTCTTTCATGACAGTCTCTTTGTTTGTTGATATCTGGCCTCTTTTTTTTTTTTAATTTTTATTTATTTATGATAGTCACAGAGAGAGAGAGAGAGAGAGGCAGAGACACAGGCGGAGGGAGAAGCAGGCTCCATGCACCGAGAGCCCGACGTGGGATTCGATCCCGGGTCTCCAGGATCGCGCCCTGGGCCAAAGGCAGGCGCCAAACCGCTGCGCCACCCAGGGATCCCTCAAAGGGACTTTTTAAAAAGTTGAAATATAATTGACATCCCATAAAATTCACCCCTTTTTTCTGTATCATTAACACTTTTTAAAATTTTTGTTTAAATTCAATTAACATATAATGTATTCTTGGTTTCAGGGATAGAGATCAGTGGCTCATCAGTCTTATATAATACCCAGTCTTATATAACACCCAGTGCTCATTACGTCACGTGTCTTCCTTAATGTCCATCGCCCAGTCACCCCATACCCCCATTCCCCCTCCCCTCAGCAATCCTCAATTTGTTTCCTATGATTAAGAGTCTCTTATGGTTTGTCTTCATCTCTGATTTTGTCTTGTTTTATTTTTTCCTCTCTTGCCCTATGATCCTCTGTTTTGTTTTTTTAAATTCCACATATGAGTGAGATCATATGATAATTGTCTTTCTCTTATTGACTTATTTCACTTAGCATAATATCCTCTAGCTCCATCCACATCATTGCAAATGGCAAGATTTCATTTTTCCTTGATGGCTGAATAGTAGTCCATGGTATATTTATACCACACCATCTTTTTTTTTTTTTTTTAAGATTTATTTATTTATTCATGAGGGAGAGGCAGATACATAGGCAGAGGGAGAAGCAGGCTCCTCACAGGGAGCCCTATGCAAGACTCGATCCCAGATCCTGGGATCACACCCTGAGCTAAAGGCAAACGCTTAATGGTTGAGCCACCCAGGTGTCCCTATACCACATCTTCTTTATCCATTCATCTGTTGATGGGCATCTGGGCTCTTCCCATAGTTTGGCTATTGTGGACATTGCTGCTATAAACATTGGGGTGCAGGTGCCCCTTCATATCACTACCTTTGTATCTTTGGGGTAAATACCCAGTAGTGCAATTGCTAGGTCATAGGGTAGCTCTATTTATTCAACCCTTTGAGGAACCTCCATACTGTTTTCCAGAGTGGCTGCACCAACTTGCATTTTCACCAAAAGTGAAAGAGGGTTCCTCTTTCTCCACATCCTCGCTAACACCTGTCATTTCATGCCATTCTGACTGGTGTGAGGTGGTATCTCATTGTGGTTTTGATATGTATTTCCCGGATACCAAGTGATGTTGAGCATTTTTTTCATGTGTCTGTTGGCCATTTGTATGTCTTCTTTGGAGAAATGTCTGTTCATGGCTTCCGCCCATTTCTTGATTGGAAAATTCACCCTTTTAAATAAAAGTGGATTTTAGTGGTTTTTAGTGTAGTCACAAAGTTGTGCATTAATTCCAGAATGTTTCATTATCCCAAAAAGAAATCCCATCCCTCTGCAGCCCCTGGCATTCATTAACTTCATCTCTGTCTCTATGGACTTGCCTATTCTGGACATTTAATATAAATGGGATTATGTAATATGTGGTCTTTTGTGTTTGCCGTATTTAACATGTTTTCGAGGTTTATCCATATCATAGCATGTATCAGTATACTAGCCCCCCTTATCTGCAGGTAATACATTCCAAGACCCCCAGTGATTACCTGAAACCGTGGTTAGTACCAAACCCTATATATACTATGTTTTTTCCTATACAGACCTACTAATGATAAAATTTAATTTATAAATTAGATATATAATATCTAATTATTCACAGCATAATGATGCTGTGAACCTTTATATATTTGTTTTTATGTAAACATTTTCAATCCCCTTGGGTATATATACCTAAGAGTAGATTGCTGGGTCACCTAGTAAGTCTCTGTATGACTTTTTACAGAACTGCCAAACTATTTTCCAAAGCAGCTGTACCATGTATATCCTCTCTAAAAATGTGTGAGAATGTCAATTTCTCTAGATTCTTGTCAACAACTGCTATTGTCTTTTTTATTAGGGCCAATCTAATGAGTATGAAATGGTATCTTATTGTGGTTTTTTGTTGTTTTATTTCATTTTTAAAGTATTAATGAATTTTAAAAGATTGAGGTCATGCAAAGTGTGTTCTCCGAATGCCTTTTATTTCTTTTTCCCTGCCCTGGCTAGAACCTCCCGTATAATATTGAATAAAAGTGGCAAGAGCCACTTGTCTTGTTCCTCCTGATCATAGGGAGAAACTGTTCAGTCTTTCACCATTAGATATGATGTGAGCTGTGGGTTTTTCACAGATGCTTTCTATATCAGGGTGAGTATGTTCCTTTTTATTCCTAGTTTGAGTGTTGGATTTTGTCAATTTTTTTCCATCTAATGAGTTGATCATCTGTTTTGTTTCATTTATTAATATGGTATTTTACTTTATTTATTAATATTGTGTTTTAAATAATATGAATTTTAGGGGCACCTGGATGGCTCAGTCCATTAAGTGTCTGCTCAGGTCATGGTCTCAGGGTCCTGGGATTGAGCCCCATATCAGGTTCTGTGGGAGCCTGCTTCTCCCTTGCCTTCTGCCACTCATTTCCCCTGCTTGTGCTCGCTTGCTCTGTCAAATAAATAAATAAAATCTTTTTTAAAAAATGTGATTTTTAAACTATGGTGTATTGATTTTTCTGTTTAACTGTCCATTCATTCCTGGGATGAATCATGGTGTGCCATCCTTTTTATATGTTGCTGGATTTGATTTGCTCATATTTTGTGGGAGAGTTTTGTGTCTATATTCATAAGTGATATTAGTTTATAGTTTTCTTTTCTTGTGATGTCTTTGCCTAAGTTTGATGTGAGGGCAATACTGGCTAACGGAATGATTTGGGAATTTTCTTCTGTTTTTTGGAAGAGTTTGTGAAGGATTGGTGAAAGAGTCTTCTTTAAACATTTGGTATACCTGTGAAGCCATCTAGTTCTAGGCTTTTCTTTGTGGGAAGTTTTAAATTACTAATTCAATCTCTTTACTTGTTATAGGTCTATTCAGATTGCCTATTTCTTCTTGAGTCAGTTTTAGTAGTTTGAGTCTTTTTAGGAATCTTCCTTTTTCATCTAAGTTATCTAATTTGTTGGCACACAATTGTTTATGGTGTTCCCTTATAATCCTTTTCATTTTTGTAAGGTTAGTGGTACTGTCCCCTCTTTAATTACTGATTTTAGTAATTTGAGCCTTCTCTCTCTTTTTTTATCAGTCTAGCTAAAAACTTGGCAATTTGGTTGATCTTTTTTAAAGAACCAACTTATGGTTTCATTGATTTTTCTCTTTTTTTCTATGCTTTATTTTATTAACTCCTAGTCTAATCTTTATTATTTTTATCTTTCTGCTTGTTTGGAATTTGGCTTGATCTTCTTTTTCTAGCTTCCTAAGTTGGAAGTCTAGGTTATTGATCTGAAGGGAATTTCTTTTTAGATTGAAACTGGAATTGGTGATTATGTTCCTTAAAATAATGTTTCCAGAATATGACTATGAGGAAGAATTAGCCTTTTTGGATTTTTCTTAGGAACAAACACTACTTGCTTAGATATTCAAAATGGAACACGAGTCAGCAACATTATACTATCATTTCAAAATAAGAACAGAATCAGGGCAGCCTCGGTGGTCCAGCAGTTTAGTGCTGCCTTCAGCCCGGAGTGTGATCCTGGAGACCCTGGGTCGAGTCCCACGTCGGGCATCCCTGCATGGAGCCTGCTTCTCCCTCTGCCTCTCTTTCTCTCCGCCTCTCATGAATAAATAAATAAAATCTTAAAAAAAAAAAAAAAAGAACAGAATCAAATGCACAATTAAAACCTACCGGAGGGGGATCCCTGGATGGTTCAGTGGTTTAGCGCCTGTCTTTGGCCCGGGGTGTGATCTTGGAGTCCCGGGATCGAGTCCCACGTCGGGCTCCATGCTTGAAGCCTGCTATTCCCGCTGCCTGTATCTCTGCCTCTCTGTGTGTGTGTGTCTCTCATGAATAAATAAAATCTTTAAGAAAAAAACAAAAACAAAATACAAAACAACCTACCGGAAATTCCCATCCTCAATACCAGTCACATTTGGGGTTTTTTTTTTCACTCTTAAGAGTTCAGATAAATCACATTGCAATTTAAAGATTTACTTGAGGGGCACCTGGGAGGGGCAGTTAGTTAAGTGTCTGCCTTCAGCTCAGAGTCATGGGATTGAGCCCCATGTCCTTGGCTCCCCACTCAGTAGGGAGCCTGCCTCTCCCTTTTCCCTCTGCTCTTCCCCCTGCTCATGCTTTCTCTCTCTCAATCAAATAAACAAAATCTTTAAAAAGTATATCTATTTGACTTTATAAACTACTGCTCAAAATTCAATATAATCATTATAGCTAGTTACCATGTGAGTTAATTTGAAAGAGCTGGGGATAGCCAGTTCTCCTAGGTTAATTTGAAGCAGAAGAGTGCAATTGTTACACAAAGTCAATTGGATGTAGTCTTCCTTAAAATCTATTCTCTGCATCCTTTTTTTATGACCCCCATCTTTGGCACTTAATATGTGCTGTAGGTATCTTCTATTTTTTTTCCTTCCTTAATTTCCCCTGTATCCCTTAAATTGTTATTTGACTGCAGTCTCTTTTTGTTCATTATACAAACATGTCTTTGCTTTGAACATAACTGATTTGATAGATACTTTAGTTTCTCATCAAACATGGTTTTGCTGTGCAGAACATTTTCTTTGGCCAACTGCAGCAATTTCCCATATTTGCTAGGTCACTCCTCTGGCATTTGGGCATGCAGTCATGGTAACTCCCATTTTCTTTTGTAATCCGATTCTTTCCATTTAGATAAGTTACTTTAATGATAACTTTTCTAATATTTCTGCTTGCAAATTTTACCAAAAAAATTTATCTCTAAACATTGCTACCTCTCCCAGTTTTTCAGTCGTTCCACAGTTTCATGACTTAGAGGAAAAAATGTTGGAAAGACTAAGAGAAAAGCAACTACAATGATTACATGGTCTTGATAGACTTATTCTACTTTAAAGGTGTGATTATTTAGACAGAAGAAAGTCAAGTGAAAACCTTATAGTTATGTAGTCTCATGAAACTTTGATGTTCAGAGACTGATCACTACATGCTTTTTCCTTCTCTAGGAGGAGGACAGAAAGTGGACTTTGGATATAACATAAATACCTTGGATTAGACAATTTTTCTAAAGTGAGAACAAATGAATGTGTTGCCCAGGAAATAATGATCTCTAAAGATACAATGAACACTCATTCATCTGGATTTGTTTAGGTGTGGTCTTGGCTGAAGACAAAGAGAAGGATCAGATAACTTCATGCTTTTTCTATTTAATATACCCACTAGATTCTTGATTAGGAGAAGGGAAAATGAGCAAGATACAGCCCAGTATCCTAACAACAATTAGCCTTAGGGAATGGTTTTGAAAGCATCTGATTTGCGTTAGTACTTAAGTCTTTAGTACTTAACCAAATTGACTATATAGTGAAAATTTCTAGTGCCTAGGTTTTATAGGGTAGAAGAAGGAAGTGGAGTCAAATGGCCAACACTTCATGTTAAGGTCAATGAGATTCTCCTTGCTGTAGTTCTGTTTTGACTGTTCTGGACAACATCAAATTAGTTTCAGTGGCTTGATTCTAGGCCAAGATTCTGGCAACAGATTGTAGTCTCACTGTTTTGTCCAATCTCACTGGATTTTACTCTCTCTTGTATTTTTCTTTCCCTTAGGCTGAGGGTAAAAAGCTGGGATTGGTTGGCTGGGTCCAGAACACTGACCAGGGCACAGTGCAAGGACAATTGCAAGGTCCCGTCTCCAAAGTGCGTCTTATGCAGGAATGGCTTGAGACAAAAGGAAGTCCCAAATCACACATCGACAGAGCAAACTTCAGGAATGAGAAAGTCATCTTAAAGTTGGATTACTCAGATTTCCAAATTGTGAAATAATGGCCTGAATTTAAATTTTCTAAAATAAACTTGCTGGCTTTGTTTTTATTGTTATTATAGAACTAGTCTGTGTTCAGTATTAGAATGGGTCAGTAAGTTATGTTAGTATAGGTATTTGAATATTACTGTATAATATATGTATGATAGAAAGATGACAACTCTACACAGTTCTAAATAAATAAAGCTACACTAGAACCTTCTGCATAGGGTCCTGTCTTTATTTTTGGTGAACTTCATTTTGAGCAATATAAGAGGTTATATATCAGTAAACATCTGTGGGAAGAGAATTTTAATGTAATTTAAAGAGAGCTGAAAGAAAAAGCAGTTAACTCTGAATCACTTTTTAAAATGGCTTCCATGCAGTTTTCTTCCGGAAATTCCATACCTAATAATAACAAATACCACAATTTCAATTTGTTAGTTGTTCAAATGACATTTTAGACATATTACTTTTACTTTTCTGGAGTATCTGCTGTCATTCCTCTCCTCTGGGCAAGGATTTCATATAAAGCAATGCTATGGACTAAATTGTATCACACATACCTTGCCTACCCCCAAATTCATGTGTTTAAGTCTTAACAGTACCTCAGAATGTGACTATATAGAGATAGCACCTTTGGAGAGGTAATTAAGGTTAAATGAGGTCATTAGAGTAGGCCTCAATCCAATGTGCCCCAGTGTCCTTAAAAAAAGAGGAAATTGGACACAGGCATGTACATGCATAGAGGAAAAGAACATGTGAAGACACAGGGAGAAGACAGCCATCTACAAGCCAAGAAGAGAAGCCTCAGAAGAAATCAACTTGTCAACATCTTGACCTCAGATTTATAGCCTCCAAAACTGTGACAAAATAAATTTCTATTGTTTAAGCCAGTCTGGTATTTTGTTACAGCAGCCCTACAAGCAATAATCAGGATTTTGCTTCATCAGCCCTTCACGTTTCCCAATTTGTCTTGGTCAGCCATTAAACAGGTATACAGCAAATGCTCACTGGACTTGTCATAAATTACAATTTTTGAAAATGATAGGTTTCAATGAAAATGAGACAGCAAAAACAGGATTGGTTAATAATTTCCCAAACACCTATTCTCACAGTGTTCTTACAGTTCTCATCAGTTAGAAAAGGAGCTGCGGGGGCATTAGGAACATCAATAAAAGTCAATGAAAGGAGTCTTGGTGTCCTTGCCTGTAAATTAAGAGGGTTGAGCTAGTTTCTCAGTCTCTTCCACCTCTGAAATGCTGTAACTACAGAAGATGGGAGGCTGTGGATTTATTCACCCATTGAGTACCTTAACAGGACAGGCACTGTAAACAAAACAGATAAAATCCCCACCTTCAGATAGTTGACCTTCTAGTCAAAGACCTACAAAACGCAAATTGAATTAAATGGTAGGCAGTAGGCGCGAAGGAAGAAAGAGGAAAGGAAAACGAGAAAAGCAAAAGTGAAAACTGCCGGGAACAGCTTTTCACATCATGCTAACGAGGTGTAAGGACGGAGAGTTCGGGGTACCAGCGGTTGGAGACCCCCCACCTAGCCTCCCAATCAGAGAACAGCCGGTGCGCATGCGCATTTGCGTGTCGCCGACGAACGCTCGTTCCTAGCCAGTCGCCTCCGCTGCGCAGGCTCGTGGCGCGTGCATGAGCCTCGCGAGCCGACGTGCGCGCGCCCGGCGTCCGAGGCGGTTGGTGGCCTGGAGTTGGTGAGGCGCTCTTCAGGGGGACTCGGGGGAAGGCACGCGTCCAGAGGACGGTCCCGGGAGCCTTGTCACGGCGGAGAGGCCGTGACGACCTCCGCGGGCGTGCTTGGGACCCCGCTGCGCAGGAGGCGGCCGGAGGCCTCGTGCGGCGGGGCGGCCGGGCTCGGCCGGCGAGTTGGGGGAGGGGACGGGGTGGAGCCGGAGCCTGGGGGCCTGCAGCGGCGGGCCTGCGCCCGGGAGTCCCCGCCCCTGGGGACCTGCACCAGACCGTGGCCCACGGAAGACTGCGATGTCCTCAAGAAATCGTTAGGTTGGTTGGGTAACAAACAGCATACCCATTAGACGTTCCCCGGGTCATTTGCTGCGGGCTGCAAAGTTACTTATCTTAAAAAACAAAACAAACAGGAAAAAACATCAAATCTGCGATTTAGCTCTGGTGTTCCTGGCTTTGGAGAACTCCTCCTCCCCCCTGCGAGAGGTCCAGTCACGCTGCCCTCTCACCTGTGAAGAAGGAAGGAGACCTTGAATGGCACTCTAACCTTAATTTATGCGGCAGGAGAACATCACTCTTGCTAAGGTAGTGTGTAGCCACCTGTCAGATACCAAAATGCTGTCAGCTTCCGAAAACTGTTTCTCAAAGTGTGAACAAGATTCAAAAATCAAATGCTACAGAAAGGTTGATCGTGAAAAGGAAGTTCCTGCCCTACCCATTCCCATTCCCAGTCTCTTTCCTCTGAGGCAACATTTAACCAATTAGTGATGAATAATAATAACCTCTTAATGCCCATCTCTTCTTGAGACAATTTGAGTTTTTAAGTTTCCTCCGTCTTTTAACACTTCATTATGAGTTTTTACTAAAAGTCATGGTTATTGTGTAATGTATAAATATTATGAAACTAGCTTGGGTTTTTTTTTGTGTGTGTGTGTGTGTGTGTGAATTTCTAGCTGAATTTAATTTGAACATCTGTTTTTGGTGAAGTGATTAGAATTTTGAACACTGTCTTACGGGTCAGCTTCAAGTGTGATTATGATTTCACTTTAGGGCATGTGGGATTTAGAAAGAAGCAGTGAAAATTACGAAATTGTGAATGCCGCTTTGGATATTAAATCCATCGCACCAAACATGAGCTGTGTGATCTGCCTAGAGATCAAAGCAGTAATTTGTGTTGTTTTATTTTTTTACAATGTGGTTTAATAAGAGATTTAATTTACCTCAAATGGTATTTCTCTGTAATGCTTGAGAGAGATGGATAATGCTGTGTGACTCGGAGGCTTTGATTGTGTGTGTGTGTTTTGTTTTGTTTTCTCCCATAGGCAATTATTTCCAGTGAAAGAAGGAAACCAGTGCCTGGCGTTCTTACCAGCTTTCTACCTTGCCATGATCAAGTGCTTGTCAGTTGAAGTACAGGCCAGATTGCGCTCCGGTTTGGCAATATGCTCCTTAGGCCAGTGTGTTGAGGAGCTTGTCCTCAACAGTATTGATGCTGAAGCAAAATGTGTGGCCGTCAGGGTGAACATGGAAACCTTCCAAGTTCAAGTGATAGACAATGGATTCGGGATGGGGAGTGATGATATAGACAAGGTGGGAAATCGTTATTTCACTAGTAAATGCAACTCTATACAGGACTTGGAGAATCCCAGGTTTTATGGTTTCCGAGGGGAGGCCTTGGCAAGTATAGCTGACATGGCCAGCGCTGTGGAAATTTCATCCAAGAAAAACAGGACAATGAAAACTTTTGTGAAACTGTTTCAGAATGGAAAAGCCCTGAAAGCTTGTGAAGCTGACTTGACTAGACCAAGTGCTGGGACAACAGTAACAGTATATAACCTATTTTATCAGTTACCTGTAAGAAGGAAATGCATGGACCCTAGACTGGAGTTTGAGAAGGTTAGGCAGAGGATAGAAGCTCTCTCACTCATGCACCCTTCCATTTCTTTCTCTTTGAGAAATGATGTTTCTGGTTCCATGGTTCTTCAGGTCCCTAAAACCAAAGACGTATGTTCCCGATTTTGTCAAATTTATGGACTGGGTAAATCCCAAAAATTAAGAGAAATAAAATTTAAATATAAGGAATTTGAGCTTAGTGGCTATATCAGCTCTGAGGCACATTACAACAAGAACATGCAGTTTTTGTTTGTGAACAAAAGACTAGTTTTAAGGACAAAGCTGCATAAATTCATTGATTTTTTATTGAGGAGAGAAAGTATTATATGCAAACCAAAGAATGGCTCATCCAGTAGACAAGTGAATTCAAGTCCTCGGCATCGGGCTAATCCAGAACTCCATGGGATATATGTAATCAATATGCAGTGCCAATTCTGTGAATATGATGTGTGCATGGAGCCAGCAAAAACGCTGATTGAATTTCAAGACTGGGATACTGTTTTGGTTTGCATTCAGGAAGCAGTGAAAATGTTTTTAAAGAAAGAAAAATTATTTATGGAATTATCAGGTGAGGACATTAAAGAATTTAGTGAAGATAATGATTTTAGTTTATTTAGTGCTACTCTTCAGAAGCATGTGCCCTCTGATGAGAAAGGTGACCAGGTCAATTTCCAAGAAGCATGTAATAGTATTTCGGATTCCTATGAAATGTTTAATATTCAATCAAAAGCTGTGAAAAGAAAAGCTACTATAGAAAACAGAAGAAACACCGAGAATTCTAGAGATTTGGAAGGTATCAGAAGAAAGACAAATGATTCATTTTTGTATAATTATGAATCAGTTGACCCAAGCCATAGTAAAGTGATGGAGTCATCTTTACAAACCAAAGATAGCTCTTGCTCAGAATCAGGGATCTTGGAACAACAGACAGCTGAAGTATCAGAATCAGGAGAAAATGAAAAACATAAAAAACTTTGCTTAGAACTTAACTCTTCAGAAAATCTCAGTAGAATCCATTCAGAAATGTTTGCAAGCCCTTTTCAGACATCATACTGCTTTGAGAAGAGTGGAGATGATCTAGAAATACAAAATACAAATACTATTGTTAATGGCATGGCTGCCAGTATCCTGAAAAATAATGGAATTCGGTATCAACTAGAGAGATTTAAAGATGCTACCGAAATGGGATGCCAATCTCTGCCTTTTGCAACAACACTATTGAGACTACATGGTGCTCAGAGAGAGGAAGAGAAAAAAAAACAGCCTAGTAATTGTGGAAGAACAAACGTTTTTAGTTATGGACAAGTTAAATTATGTTCCACTGGCTTTATAACTCATGTGGTACAAAATGAGCAAACTAAGTCAACTGAAAGAGAACATTTACTTAAAAATTGTATTCAGCCTGGTCCCATGAGTGCCAGAGAAACGTTTCTAAATAGAGTGTGCCATTCACTTCAGACTCCAGAAATCAAAGATAGAACCAGCACTTTAAATAAGAAATTTGCTCAACTGTCTAACAAAAAATTATGCAGAACAAATATAAGGTATGGGGTAGAGAACAAACCTATAGCAACTTATAAAAATGTTTCTATTTCTCAGGAAAGTAGTAAAAACTCACAAATAGATTGCTTATTACCTGACACATCCTCTTCCCCTTGGTGTACACATATTTCAAATGGTAGTAAGAAAATAAATAAATTGATTTGTTCCTCTAAACCCATAACCCATAAAAAGCTAAGCTTAGGTTCACAACTAGGATCTTTAGAGAAGTTTAAGAGGCAATATGGGAAGGTTAAAAATCCTCTGAATATGGAAGTGGTAGAAA
This sequence comes from Vulpes vulpes, assembly GCF_048418805.1. Lineage (NCBI taxonomy): Eukaryota > Metazoa > Chordata > Mammalia > Carnivora > Canidae > Vulpes > Vulpes vulpes. Next base: position 108,655,736 of record NC_132785.1, on the reverse strand, counting down.
ATAATAATTTTGAAATCTCTACCAGTCTCAGTCCTCAAGTTGAACCTGGCATTCCATGGAAAGACCAGAATCACTTAGACAACTCAGACATTTATAAAGTAGCTACAATGAAACATGACTCAAATAATAGTTGTCAACCAGTAAGTCACATGCTTTACCCAAAGAAGTTTCCGTTCTCCAATGAAGAAGATTGTTTGGAACAACAGATGCCTTGCTTAAGAGAAAGTCCTATAACTCTAGAGGAATTATCTCATTTTAGCAGAAAACCTTTGGATGTCAAGCAGTCTCCTAAATCTTTAGCCTCTAAATTATCCAGAATGAAAGGTTCCGAAGGAGAGACTCAAGCAGTGGAAATGATGAGTCATTTTGATGAACTTCCACAGTCAGATTCCAGTAGGAAAGACCATGACTTGTGCAGTGGGTTAACCCTAGATTCTTGTGAGTTAACTAAAAACAAGTATGAAAAAACAGAGAGTGACATCATTCCAGTGTTGGACTCTGTCACACAGGATAATTCCTTCAATAAAGATAGTGAAACATCCTCTAACAAGAGTACAACAGAGAATTCTGTGATACCAGAAACTCCTTTGGTGTTACCCTGTGATCGTTCTAAAGATGTCAGTAAAGATTCAGATGTTCTTATAGCTTCAGAACCACAGATAGGAAGTCCTGATTCTCCCAATAGAATGTCAGTGAGTCATGTAGAAGTTTCCACTCCTGACCAGAATGGAACTTGTTTTCAGAGTGAAGAATCTATAGCAAGAACTTGTTCTGTAGATGAAGAGTCAAGCACATGTTCTTTGGATTGGCAGCAGCATTTTGATGTAGCCCTAGGGAGAATGGTTTACATCAACAAAATAACTGGACTTAGCACATTCACTGCTCCTACTGAGGATGTTCGGGCTACTTGTACTAAAGACCTGACAACTATAGCTGTGGATGTCCTACATGAGAATGGTAAGTATGTAGTATTCACTAGCATGAAATGCTTTTGTTTTTTTTTGATTTTATTTATTTATTCATGAGAGACACAGAAAGAGAGGCAGAGCCATAAGCAGAGGGAGGAGCAGGGTCCCTGCGGGGAACCTGATGGGGGACTCGATCCCAGGACCCCGGGATCACAACCTGAGCCAAAGGCAGATGCTCAACCACTGAGCCAACCAGGTGCCCCATGAAATGCTTTTAAAGGTGGAAATAATGGCCAAAACATGAGGTAATCCTTGCCCAAAGAGATTATCTCAGCTGATGGAACATTTTGAAGTTTAATTATAAACTTTATGATATATGAAGATTCTCTAGGTTCAATACAATTTATATCTAGAAATACAATGAAAGACAGAATAGAATGGAATTGTATGTGTATATATCTGTGGGTGTGTGGTTGGGATAGTAGAGTGAGGCCATTGTAATGAAAATGATACTATTAATAGTTGAGAAATCCACTGTGCTTCCCTACCCTACTTTTCTTCTCTCTCCCAAACATACAACTCCTAGAAATTTGTCAGTAAGGATACCTGCAAAGCCAGTGTGATATTTTTCTGGAAGTTGCTCTCTGCAGCTCCCAAGTAAAGGGCCAGAATGATTCTGTAATCATCCTAGGTTTCCCAGATAATCTATGGTACAGTGCTATATATGTATGAACTTTTTTTATGTTTTTAGAAAAAAGGATCTTAAAGTTTTTGGAACGTAGGTAAAGTATACTTTTCAAATGGAGTTTGTTATAATACATATGCTAATCCATTTGCTCTGTTTATGCTATAAGTAGCTGTTATTCAGGAAGATAGTGTGGCTTTTAAATCATACCACAAGGCTAGATCAGAGCCTACATTGGAACTGTTGAGTTTGAAGGTCCAGTCAACATTAAAAGTGACATTGTTTTGGCAGTGTGTTGACAGCCAGGTGTTGGGAGATGGTAAAGCTGATTTCCATCTGGCTATAATCTTGGTTTTGCATCAGGAGGATAAACATTAAATGTACATCCATATTAAAATCTTGAATGTTGCAAAAGAATGTAAATTGTATGAATGTAATTGCAAATTAACTCATAATCCTCCTTAGAATGAATATCTCTAGCAGGAGCCTCAGACTTATCTAAGGTTAAATAAGACTTTTAATTTTAAATGGCTTCCAGTGTTTTCCTTGTGAAAAAATAGTTACTGTAGTAACATAAAAAGTATTAAATAGGAGAAAACTCTGGTCTTTAAATATTGCTCCTGAGACTCTCAGGTTGCTCTTAAAGACGTGTTTTTCAATCTATGTAACTTAATGCCCTGATTTATACTGAGTGCTTATCAGAGGTAAGCCTAAGGCACTGGCACCTCATCTTTCTGAAATTCAGCTGCTTCTAAAATGGTGACAAAAAAGAACTGGATGACATTAAACTGAGGTGTTTGTTGCTAAAACAAAGGGGGAATCTCAGCTGCCACACTCAACATAAACATCTGCTCCTATTAAATCAATCTAGATGTTTAAAACACTTCGATCTACTTAACTTTCAGGATTAGCAAGTTTTGTAGTGAACTTTGAAGGGTCAGGTTAACTCAGTTTCATAAGGAAAAATAAAGTATGTTGGATATAGAAACAAGGTCCATGGAAAGATGGCTCCTAAGCACCCTCCATTCACATGGAATGTTACCTGTCTGCAAAGGACTGATGTATGTAAGACATTGGGACACCACTGTTGAACCATACATAAAACGTTACCTAAGGTGAATTGTTAAAAGGTAAATTAAATTGTAGACAAGAGAAGATCTGTAAAGGTAGTTTTAAGGAGTAGTGTCAAATCTCCAAGTTCTGGCAGTTTTTTTTCTTTAAAATGCCTTTTACTCTGTTGTTTCTATTATGGTAACCCTACCTTATTTCACCTTACCCTTTAATTTTATCATTCTGAATGAATCTCTCCCAATTCTTGCCCAACAGATTTATCTTTTTCAAATAATAGTTTCATGTTTTGCTGGTATTCAAAAACTGTCAAATTCAGGCATAATTTCTAAAAAATCAGACCATCATTCAGAGAGGAGGGCAGTTTTTGGACCAGATCTTACTGGACTTTGGAGTTTAAATTGAGGACTTTTCATTCATTTATTCATGTATTCATTCATTTATTGATTGTTCATACCGTGCTAGGTTGCAGATTCACTGACTTGGCTTTCAGGAGTTTACAATCTATTGGCGAAGACAGCTATCTAAATATAACATGGTGAGATAAATGTTGTAATGGAAACATATTTTGGGATGCCTGTGTGACTCAGTGGTTGAGTGTCTGCCTTTGGCTCAGGGCGTGATTCTGGAGTCTCGGGATCGAGTCCCACTTCAGGCTCCCTTCAGGGAGCCTGCTTCTCCCTCTGCCTGTGTCTCTGCCTCTCTCTCTCTGCGTCTCTCATGAATAAATAAATAACATCTTAAAAAAAAAAAGAAACATATTTTGGGTATAAGAGACCTATAAGTTGTGACCATTGAGAATCAGTGATCTATTTTTGGTGCTCATTCTGTATGGTATAGATGGATAATGGCACTAAGCATTAATGTAGTAGGTTCCTAAGTTAGTATAACTTCATTAAAGTACTCTGACTCTCAATCTAGTGTTTAGTAGTCTGCCTTATTTTTTTATTTGGTTTATGCAGAAATATTTTATGTAACTTGATTTTTAAAATAAGTTATATTTTGAGTTCAAATGTGTAGGTTTTTCTTTTTTTACATTTAGGAACTCAGTATAGGTGTCATCCTTTTAGAAGCGACCTCATTCTTCCTTTCCTTCCAAGAGCTCGGGAAGAGAGGACTATGATGAGACAGAACAAAGGTAGGGGCAAATAACAGAGATTGCTGAGACACCTAGTATGTACTATATCACCTAACTAAAAAAAAAATTTTTTTTTTTAAAGTAGGGTTGTATTATTAAGCTTGAGCAGTGCCAGCTGTGCCTTACTGGAACCAGGAATTCCCCCACGGTCCTATTTAACAACAGAACTAAGTAATTCAGTGCATGCATTTAGATCAGAAATTACTTTTCCAGACTTGAAGTCAATACTGGGTGATTATGCACAGTCTGTGGTGTCTTGTGATTGAAGAAATATCTCTTAAACATTGGCATTGCACTACAATTGTAGTAGTTTTATGTAAGCAAAATTTTTATTTTCAAAAAAAGCTACAGACATAGTGTTTGTTCTTTGTTTCTAAAAATAGGTAAGGTACATTTTAATCTAAAGGAAGTGAGACTACTAATTTGAAGCAGTTTCTTCTCGACTTGTATTCTGAAATATCTTTTGAAAATAGTTTGGAGAAAAAGCTATAATGCCAGAAGATACAGTCATCAACTCTAGTTTAAAAAGTAACAGATCAAAACAATTTAGAGATCCAGCAAACACTGAACATTTGTAGAATATTGGAACAATATGTCTGATCTTTGGTCTTGAGGCTGCACCACACCAAATACAAGATGCCATTCATCTTTTTTTCTGATGCTCTTGATACCAACTTTACCTGTCTCCTTTTGCCTTAGATACTGTGGATGACACTGTTGGTAAAGAATCACTTCAGTCTTTGTTCTCAGAATGGGAAAATCCAGTATTTGCCCGTTATCCAGAGGTGGGTCTGTAGCAATTTTTCTTTGCTTGTTATTTTAAAATTTGTATTTCATTTAAGTTAGGTATGGGCATGAATGACTATACTAATTTTTAATTACAAATGGAAAGTGGGCATGTTTCCAAATAGTTTATTTGGAAATACTGTTTAATATAGAGAGGAGGAATCAGAATCCATAGCATTTTGGGAACTCCCACATTTTGTATTAAACATGTGTGATCATTGTGTGAATAGTGAATGTGTTTACCACTCTTAAAAACCCTGACTTACAGCCTTGGCAAAGTATTTATGGGGAGGTGATAATTAAAAAAAAAAACATGTTAAATCATTATATAAAGTAGTGAGTTTTCTACTGGAGGGACAGTCCATCCTTGGACATGAGTGTACATTCTCTCCTCAATGGGTTATCACAGAATGTACTTTGTGTGTTGTAATGAAGGTGTAGAATAAATGAACATTTGATTACGGATTTTTCAGTTAAGATGTGTTTAAGGAGTTGATCATAGGGCATAAACAAATTGTTAATCTGAAACAATATTGGTTTTGTTAGTAATTCTGTTTGTAACCAAAAATTATTAAGACTAGTAATTCACACAGTTTTTTGAATTTCTGTAAGTTTCTTGAATTCAACACACCTCTAATAGGTTCTATGAAAATGAATGTTTTAAAGCACTTTGAGACCTTTGGCAAACAGTTCTGCAGATATAAAGAATTAAAATTTAAATGATGCTTATGCTGGATCTTTCTAGGTTGCTGTTGATGTAAGCAGTGGCCAGTCCAAAAGTCTAGTGGTTAAAATTCACAATGTCTTGTATCCTTATCGTTTCACCAAAGAAATGATTCATTCGATGCAGGTAAAAAATTGACTTTGAAATCTTGTAAAAATATAGATAAGATCTAAACTGGGCTAAATCTTGTGAAATTGTATTTATTTAATGATCTAGACCACCGTGGTCAAGGCACATGTGCTTTTTTAAATCTTACTGGAACTTTTATTATCCGGAGAAAAAGCAAAGGACTAATTTTAATTACAAAGAAAAAATGTCTTTAGTAATGTGAGCAGGTTTGGAGAGATGAATTATGGCTTGAGGCTCACAGTTTCAAAGATTATATATTGACTTTATATTTTGACAATAATTAATTAATCAACAAAATACTGTGGAGACCTTGTCCTTAAATGAGCAACAGTGCCCCGTTGTAAATGACCGCCTATTGTGTGAGGCTACAAATGACATGGCTTAGGAGACTCCAGATTGAGGAGCTCTATTAACAAAAGGGACCCCTTGTCTCCTCTGCTTTGCTAGTTTTGCCTTCTCCCTATACCACTCAGGCCATCTTCATCTCCTTATTTTTAGTATGGAAACAAATTAGGAGGTTAGACAGATACAGGTAAACTCCTCACCTGGCCTTGATGTGGTGCTAGAGCAAAGCAAGCTCAGATATAGGGGAGTGGGGTAGGAAAGTATGAGGAGAACCTTTCTGTACCCGGACAGGGAAGAGCCACCGAGGTTAAAGCCCCTGGTGACTTTTAACTTACAGCTCTAAGGAACTGCCTCTTCTGAAATTATTTTCCTTGCTTTTGCATAAATTTTCAAAATTTATTTCATCCCCATTTGGTAGCAGTCTCTGGTCATATTACATACTCAATAAGAGTCATTCTGTTGGGAACATTTCAAGTCTACTCTAAAGTCTTAGATTTTCTTAGCATGTCCCTTTTAGAATCCTTAGCTTGTAATCTCCTTTCTTTTTGTGTTCTGATCATTCTACTTGCCCATTTTTCAATCCTTCCTAATGACTCCCTCAGGTTCATCAGCACCTTACCATAGTCTTAGATATGAATGTTATAATGCAATGACTCTTAACTAAGTATAGTTTTATCTCTTAATATGCAGATAAGGCTTTGTTAATTTTTATTTAGTGTTGTACCACTTATTTGAATGTATGACAGGTTCTCCAGCAAGTGGATAACAAGTTTATTGCCTGTTTAATGAGCACCAAAACTGAAGAGAATGGTGAAGCAGGTAAGATTGGAGTTTAGCCTTTATTAATATGGAGCTGGTCTTCTGATAGCCTCTTTTCAAGGTATTTTTTACATACAATACAGTTGCAGTGATTTGGACAGGTTAAAACCCAATTGGGAAAACCAATCTAAATTAATATTATGAAAGAACAGGTTTTTTTTAAAAAAATATTTTATTTATTTATTTGAGAGAGAAAGTGAGCAAGTGCTCTCATGAGAGAGAGGACGAGTGGGGTGGAGAGGGAGAGGGAGAAAGAAGCAGATTCTGCACTGAGTAGGAAGCCCGACATGGGGCTCGATCCCAGGACCCCGGGATTATAAACTGAGCCGAAGGCAGACGCTTAACTAACTAAGCCACTCAGGCACCCTTGAAATAACAGTTTTAATGTACAGTAGTTTTATATTACATATACAGAGACATACATATGTAAGATACATGTTAAATTATTAATACTAGTTACCTTGGGAGTGACAATAAAGGGGAAATTTCATCTTTTACTCTTTAAAATATTTTATATTGTTTGACTTTTTGATAATGTGTTCATGTATTCCCTTTATAATAATAGAAAGTCTATATAATAAACTCCTCTTAAAAAAAAAAAACTCCTCTAGGTTTATCAAGAGTTACATACAGTATCTTGGTGACTTGCTTTAATAAAACAATAATAGTTTGTAAACAATAATATTAACTCATTCAACAAATATTGATTGTTGCATGCCAGGAACTGTACTAGGCCCTAGAGCTACAATGGTGGGAAAAAAATACACATCTAAGAGAAACAAATAAGTATATAAACATTAACATTTTAATTCTAGCTAGTGTTACGGAAGAGAGAAACAGTATGCTGTAAGAAAATATACTGAGAGATTTGATTTAGACAGGGGGGCCTGGGAAGGTTTTCTTGATAAAGTGAGATCTGAAGTATGCATGTGAGCTAACTAGGTAAAGAAGGGAGGGAATAATATTGTGGGCTGAGGGAATGACAATATTCAATTCGTGATTTCCTCTCCTCTAGTGAGACGAAGTAGGACAAATGCAACTGGAGTGAAAGCATAGAGATGAGGCCAGAGAAGTAGCTTCCCACCAGTTGGAAGTGCCAGTTAGAAGCTTTGTATTTGTCCCAACACCAGTTGGAAACAATGGAAAGCTTTTTATTTTCTTTTTCAGTGTGTGTTTTTGTAGTGGCACATGTCATATCACATTTGTACTTTGAAAATATTGCTTGGGTTGCAGTGGAGAATGGAGTGAGGGTGGGGTGGAATCCCAGTAACTGCAGAGAGACTGGTAGGAGGATTTTGCAATATCTAAAAACGATTGTTGGCTAAGACCAGAGTGGACTAGAGAGAACTGAGTGCATCGGAAAGATATATAGGAGATAAAGTCAGCAGGGTTCGGTGATGCATTGGATAGATGAAAGGAAATCAAAGATGACTCCTAGTTTTCTGACCTCCATAACTGAGTGGCTGATGTTGCAGGACCAGGTGACAGAGATCCTAAGGAGAGACTCAGATATCTGTGACATGGTAGAGAGGGACTGAAGGAGGGTGATGGGGAAAGACAGTTTGTTTATTGGTTTGGGCTTTTTTTTTTTTTTTAAACTGGAAGACACTTGAGCACATTTATGAGGAATGCTTGATAGTGTACATGGCTGAGAGCCCTGAGCACCAGTGAAGGACTTGGGTCCAGACAGGTAGACCCACAGGCGAGTGCTTCTGAAGTTTGAAAGCAGTTCATTCTCTTTGTATTTCAAAGTATTCCCTTTTACCTTGCTTACATGGTAGATTTACTTAGTAAATGTCGTAAGAGATCAAAGACAGATTAAAAGATCCGTCAGAATTGTCATAAATATGGAATCGGTGAAAGTCAAATTCTGATAGTTTTACTGATCTGGGAAAATTAATAGATTTCTCCAAAGGTTTTGATTACCTGGGATTCTTTGTTGTTTAAAGATCTTATTTATTTTAGAGAGAGAAAGAGAGCGACTGTGAATGGGGGAGGAGAGAGGGCATCCCAAGCAGAATCTCAAGCAGATGCCACATGCACCTAGTTCAGAGCCCCGATGCAGGGCTCAATCGCAAGACTCTGAGATCATGACCTGAGCTGAAATCCTGAGTCGGATGCTTAATTGACTGAGTCACCCAGGCGCCCCTCTTTGTTGTTGAATACCAAAATCTTTATTAATGGCACCTGAGTTGGGTATAGCCACAAAATCTGAGATAGAGAAGCAGAAGGGACCTATTTAAATTCTCTTGAGATTCTGTATGGTCATTGGATTATAGTTGACCCTTGAACAATGCAGAGATTACCCCAAACCCCCACATAGTCAAAATCCATTTACAACTTCTGTCTCCCCCAAAACTTAACTCCTACTATAATAGCCTTGACCATTGGTCAAGGTTTGTTGACCAAAACCTTACCAGTGACATAAACACATATTTTGTATGTTCTTTTTTTTTTTTTTTTTTTTTTTTAAATTTTTATTTATTTATGATAGTCACACACAGAGAGAGAGAGAGAGGCAGACACAGGCAGAGGGAGAAGCAGGCTCCATGCACCGGGAGCCTGACGTGGGATTCGATCCCGGCTCTCCAGGATCGCGCCCTGGGCCAAAGGCAGGCGCCAAACCGCTGCGCCACCCAGGGATCCCCATATTTTGTATGTTCTATATATTACATGTTGTGTTCTTGTAATAAAGTAAGCTATAGAAAATGTTACTAACAAAGTCATATAGAGAAAATACATTTACAGTACTGTATTTATTGAAAAAAAAATCTGCACATAGGTGGACCTGTGCAGTTCAAATCCATGTTGTTCAATGGTCTACTTTAGTTAGTTACCACCAAAGAGTACTCTTAGATAAATACATTTTTAAAATCAAAGCGTATTTTTACTGTCACTCATGAATACTAAAAGCAACATATTCCAGTAATTGACTTACTTTAATATTTGCACATATTTTTGTAATCGACAAATATAGTATTACTTTAAAATTTTAGTGAAATGGGATGCCTGGGTGGCTCAGCAGTTGAGTGTCTGCCTTCGGCTCAGGATGTGATCCCAGAGTTCCGGGACTGAGTCCTACATTGGGCTCCTGCATGGAGCCTGCTTCTCCTCCCTCTGCCCGTGTCTCTGCCTCTGTCTCTGTGTCTCTCATGAATTAATAAATAAAATAATAAAATCTTAAAAAATAAAATAATAAAAATAATAAAATTATACTGAAATTAATACCATATACTCATAAATTGGCATTTTGTATTACATATTTCCACCTATGATAAAATATAGTTGTTCAGTTATGATACCCCAAAGAATAAGGATTCATTCATTTATTCCATAAATACTTATTGTCTATTATGTGCTGGGTGCTAAGAGTATAACAGATAAAATCCTTGACCTTATGAAACTGCCATTCTGTTGTGTTAGAATATCGAAATACAGCTTCTGACATGATTACATTATCTTCATATATTCTGCTTCATTCAAGACATACAAAATGTTGTGAACCTTATGTAGATTGTCAATCAATCTGCTACCATCAGGTACAAGATTGATTTCTGAGGGTCCCTGACTCTTGATAATTCACACCAAAGCCAGTTTCAAGTTTAAGGTTACTCCCTCATAATTTTTTATTTATTCCATTGTTTTGCCCAATACAGGATGTTCTGTATTCATCACAACCAGCTGCAACTCCTCCTATTCTCAAAGGAATTTAAAATTCAACATTTTGGGGCCTAATCCTGTGATTGAGCGTCAGAAAAATTATTTCCTTTTTTCCCTTAAGTCTTAAGCTTTCATGCCATGAATTTGATGGTGTTTTAGAAATAGTAGATTCTTTAGTAGAAATGGGAAAAACAGGAATTATCCATTTTTGATCAAATTAAAGAGGAGAACTTTGATTTCAATATAACCAATAGCAATAAACCTCAACCCTTTGGCCCCAAGTAATAAAATTACGAGATAAAAAGATGTACTAAGGTAATGGAGAGTCAGTCCTCCTGTCAATGAGAAGGAGATTTCCCTGTAGGTTTGGCTTTTTGGGTCAGGACACTCTGCCTTCTCTCTTGCACTTGAGAGTCAAAACCCTTGCTACTCAAAAGCTTGGTCTATAAATAGCATCACTTGGCAGTTTGTTAGAATTGTAGCATCTTGTGTCTCATCTCTACTGAATCAGAATCTGCATTTTGATAAGATCCACAGGTGATATGTATGACCATCAAAGGTTGAGAAACCTGAGTCTAAAACAAGGCAAACTATGGCTGTGAGCCAAATCCAACCATGACCTGCTTTTGTGCACCCAGGAAGTAAGAATGGTTTTTAAATTTTTAAGTGGTTGAAAAAAGCAAAAGAATAATATTTCTTGACACATTAAGATTCTATGAAATTATGGGAAGCCTGGGTGGCTCAGTGGTTGAGCATCTGCCTTCCGCTCATGGCATGATCCTGTGTTGGGGGATCGAGTCCCGCATCAAGCTCCCCACATGGAGCCTGCTTCTCCCTCTGCCTGTGTCTCTGCCCCTCTCTCTCTCTCTTGCTCACTTTCTCTGTGTCTCTCATGAATAAATAAAATCTTTAAAAACTATATGAAAGTAATATTTCAGTATCTATAAATAAAGTTTTATTGGAACACAGCTACAGTGTTCATATATTGTCTGTGACTGCTTTGGTTCAAAAGGAATAGTTGAGTAGTGGTGACAGAAACCATATGTCCTAAAAAGCCTAAAATATTTACTATCTGGCCCTTCACAGAAAAAATTTGCTGATCTCTGATCTAAAGTATACTAGATGAGGCAGCCCGGTGGCTTAGTGGTTTAGCACTGCCTTCAGCCCAGGGTGTGATCCTGGGGACCTGGGATCGAGTCTCACGTCAGGCTGCCTGTGTGGAGCCTGCTTCTCCCGCTGCCTGTGTCTCTGCCTCTCTCTCTGTCTCTGTCTCTCATGAATGAATGAATGAATGAATGAATGAATAAATAAATAAATAAATAAATAAATAAAATCTTAAAAAAAATTTTTTTAGAAAAGTATACTAGATCTGGCAGGCCACCTTTTTAATATGTAAAGGGTTTGTGAGAAAAGTTTAAATTGGCTAGAAGAAGCCTGTTTTTTAAAATAATTCTAATTACACTTAAATTTAAAATACGTATTATTATATACTGTAAATCAACAAATTGAATTTATATGTTTGGTTATAATGTTTCTTAAAGTGAATCACATCTGTCATTTGTTATAAGTGTACTCCCTGGAGAAAAAAAAGTATACTAGAATTACATTCTTCCTGGGGTTCAGAGTAGCTTACAAATCAAAGTCAGGTGATTATAATAATGTGTTTAAGGTCCTTCATTTTATCAGTCTGAATTAATAAAACAAAATCAGTATTTAAACATTTTAAAAATTTATTTATTTGAGAGAAAGAGAGTGAGAAGCTGACTCCCAGCTGAGCAGGGAGCCTGATTCAGGACCCGATCCTCAATCCCAGGACTCTGGGATCATGACCTCAACCGACTGAGCCACCCCAGGCACCCTGCAAAATCAGTATTAAACATTAGGAATGTAGGGCTTTCCCCTTGTTTTATTAATGAAATACCAATGAACTAAAGAGTTTTTCATCAGGGATAAATTTGTAGTTTTCTCCATATTTCAATTTTTAAGAAATGAAAGATACAACTGTTACTACTAAGTATGTGTGTTTCCCTTATGCTTATGTTGTTAAATAGTTTGAATTAATCTTTTTTCCCTTCCACACAACATGATGATTTTAATCTTGATCTGTGAATTTGAAGCTTCAGTAACCCTTACTAATCTTCCAGGTGGAAACCTACTAGTCTTAGTGGATCAGCATGCTGCCCATGAGCGTGTCCGTTTAGAGCAGCTGATAACCGGTAAGGATCTGTTTGGGACTAGAAAAGATTTGAGACTCCCCTGCAGAACTTGTATACTTAAGGAGTTTTTCTAACTGTGACTGTTGTGAGGAAGGATGAACTGTATGTTCAAAAAATTAAGCTGAAATCTTCTGGTTTGGCTTCTATAACCGAAAGAATGTAGTGATTCACTTTACTGATTCAGACTTGGTGGTCTTACATGGTCAAAGATATATAGTGTCATTCATTTATTATTGACCTTAAGGGTTCGGTACATAAGAATTAGGCTACTTTCTTATGACATCCAACACAAAGATATGCCGCTGTGTATGGCCATATGCTTTTGGTATACATATCTTCTTCACACCTCATCAGAGACTACCAACTCAGAGGGCCCAATATATTGTTTTTATTTTAAAATTGTTTTTGAATGCATGGTATAATCAAATAAGTTCAAATTTGAAAGGTACAAAATGGAATATAATAAAGTCTCCTTTTTGCCCTTGTTCCTCATCTCTCCTAGTTTCTCCACCCAGAGACAGCCAGTATCACTAATTTGTTACATGTTTTTCCAGAGTCAGTATGTGGTTTTTAATCTTTGCTACCCTCTTTTCTCATCATGAGGTAGTGTGTTCTCCAAATGGTAAAATCCCAGGAAAATCTTTACTCCTATGGTCAAGTAATGGAAAATTAATGTCAAAGAGTTAGGAGAGGACCTAGGAAGACTAGAATGGCAATACTTCCATATTCACTTTTCCTTATGAAATGAAGAATAATTGTTGAGAAAGATACAGTAAAACTAGTGTTAGGAAAATTTGCTACAGTCTCAGAACCATTTGAGAACAATACTGATCAGTTCTCTTCAGAGACTGGGAAACCCTTCTGAAGGAATGGGGAAGCCTTCTTGAGCCAGATTTTATAGTAAACCAATTTATTTCCTCAGTAATCAACATTACTCCCCCCACCACATTATTAAAACCACATTTATTGACTATCTCTGGGAACATTGCATTGTTCATTTCAACGTAAGATTTATGTTTTACATTTCTTGTTTTGGAAAATACTGGTGAAATGAATAAATGGACTGGATATTGACTAGTTTGACGTTAATAATGGAAATTCAAAGCCTAAAACTGAACATTGAACACATCGCTAAGCACAGTAATAATTAACATGGCTGTGCCTTATCATGCCTTACTTTTATCTGATTCTAGAAGACTTCACTTCCTACGCCTAACCCATTCATCTTTTTCCTAATAGATTCCTATGAGAAGCAACAGCCACAGGGCTCTGGTCGGAAAAAACTACTGTCTTCCACTGTAAGTCCTCCACTAAAAATAAGAGTGACAGAGGAACAAAGGAGACTCTTACGGTTAGTACCACCGTGAGGATGTGATATTTATGGTATAAGCTCCGACAGTAATTCTATGAGGAAATATTGTTCCTTTTTTCAGATGAGGCACCTGAGACCAAAGGGAGGTTACATGACTTGTTCAAGGTCATAACTCTTGAGTGGCTTTCAGATGCAGGTCTTCTGACTCCCAGTGCTGTTCTTTCCACTCTATCACAGCTGTTGAGTATAGGATAGAGTTTCCTTGATAATTTTTTCCAGCAGTTGGCTTAGAATACTCTTACCATTTCTTGGAAAAGTCCATGTTTATGCTGTGCTGTTTCTAAAAGCAAAGTTGCTGCAGTAATTGCTTCCATTCTGCTTTGCCTCGGTGCATTCTAGATTCTTAGTTTTCATTACCATAATCATACTGAGGAGAAAGTAAAACACTGGGCCGCGAGGAAGGGGTAAATCATATGGTGAGTCACAAGATAGGACATTTTCCCACTTTGGGGCTGCACAAGTTATTGGAAATAAAAAAAGGATCATCTCTGAATTTATGTCAGGATTGGGAATATGCTACTGCCAATAAATCTTTTTCCCTGAGCCATAATTTATAATAGAGACAGATCCATTTATTTACATCCCATTAATCAGGACTTCTCAGTTCCTACGGCTGTTAATTACCTCCTGCTTTAATGTTGATTCAAAACATTCTCAACCCTTTTATTTGTGCCAAACTCCTTGAAATGCCAGCAATGAGGAGAAGTTAGTAATCCCTCAGTGAAGAATAAAACTTAGGAACAAGATTTAGAAACAAATGGATTCTCTCAATGGAAAAGAAAAAAAAAAAAGAAAGTTACTATAATTCAAAAAGGAAATTTGATAGTAAAATCCTAAACAAATGACCATAAGTATGAGAAAAACAATACAACTTTTAAAACTTGTGGCAGCTTTTGAGAAATTATCCAGCATTTGGAACTAGTACTGAAATGCAAATGAAGTAATACTTTTGTAATTGAAGTTATCTCTTTAGGTGTTACCACAAAAATCTGGAAGATCTGGGCCTTGAAATTCTATTTCCAGACACCAATGATTCTCTGGTCCTTGTAGGGAAAGTACCACTCTGTTTTATAGAAAGAGAAGCCAATGAACTTCGAAGAGGAAGATCTCCTGTGACCAGAAATATTGTAGAGGTAAGACAGAGCTTCACATGTTGAGGAAATTGCTAAGTGAAGGGTAACCTCCTGTTTTCTTTAGAAATTCTCTATATTCATCTTTTATCCAACAAGCATGTATGAGATACCTTCTATGTGCCAGGTGCTAGAGATTCAAAAATGAATTAGCTCAAGGTGGAGAAGGATGTTTACATAATTACAAATACGATGCAATTTGGCCAGAAGAGGTATGTTCAAAAGTGCTGTTACAGAGTAATCCGAGCTTCTTCTAGACATGCCTCTCTCCGGGTTTCATGGAGTTTCCTCACAGCATGGCCCCCAAGCGCCAGTCCTCACTCGCACCTCAAATGAAGAAACCCAAGAAACCCAAGAAACCGAAGCTGCCTCCTGCCCCCAAGTGTGAGGAGACGTCGACCTCTCAGCACTTGCCGAAGGGAGAAAAAGAACAGCAAGAAGCAATTGAACACATGGATGAAGTACAAAGTGAAATAGACAGACTTAATGAGCAAGCCAGTGAGGAGATTTTAAAAGTAGAACAGAAATATAACAAACTCCTCCAATCATTTTTTCAGAAGAGGTCGGAACTGTTCGCCAAAATCCCCAATTTTTGGGTAACAACAATTTGTTAACCATCCACAAGTGTCTGCACTGCTTGGGGAGGAGGATGAAGAGGCGCTGCATAATTTGACAAGAGTTGAAGTGACAGAATTTGAAGATATTAAATCAGGTTACAGAATAGATTTTTATTTTGATGAAAACCTTTACTTCGAAAATAAAGTTCTCTCCAAAGAATTTCATCTGAATGAGAGTGGTGATCCATCTTCAAAGTCCACTGAAATCAAATGGAAATCTGGAAAGGATTTGATGAAACGTTTAAGTCAAACACAGAATAAAGCCAGCAGGAAGAGACAGCACGAGGATACAGAGAGCTTCTTCACCTGGTTTACTGACCATTCTGATGCAGGTGTAGATGAGTTAGGAGAGGTCAAGAGGTCATCAAAGATGATATTTGGCCAAATCCATTACAGTACTACGTGGTTCCTGATATGCATGATGATGAAGGAGAAGATGATGGTGATGATGATGAAGAAGAATGAGGATTGGAAGATACTGATGAAGAAGGAGATGAGGAAAAAAAAGGAGATGAGGATGAAGGTGAAGAAGATGAAGATGATGATGAGGGGGAGGAAGGAGAGGAGGATGAAGGAGAGATGACTAATGGAACACTGATGGATTCCAACCTTCCTTTTTTAATTTCCTCCAGTCCCTGGGAGCAAGTTGTGGCTCTTTTTTTTTTTCCCTCCTCTTGTGCTCATTTGCCCTGTTTTTTAAAGTCTCTTTTCTCTCCCTTTATATCATGTTTCTCAACTTATTTGGGGGAAAATACCTTGAGCAGAATACAGCAGGAAAAGAATCTCTACCCCTTTCTGTTCCAAATTCATTTTTATTCCTTCCTGTCTCAACAAAAACTTTATGGAATCAACACCACCATGCTCTGTGGGAAAAAAGAAAAACCTGCTCCCTTAGCTTGCTGGGAGCTGGAGGGTGCTAGGCCCCTGTGTAGTAGTGCATAGAATTCTAGCTTTTTTTCCTCCTTTCTCTGTATACTGGGCTCAGAGATTATACTGTGTCTCTAAGTGAATATGGACAGTTAGCGTTTACCAACATGTCCCTGTTTACTTTCTCTTGTTTAAAAAAAGAAAAAAAAAACTTAAAAAATGGGGTTATAGAAGGTCAGCAATGGGTGGGTTTAAGATGTTTGGGTGGGTTAAGTGGGCATTTTGACAACATGGCTTCTCCTTTGGCGTGTTTAATTGTGGTGTTTAATGGACATCCTTGCAGTTTAAGATGACGCTTTTAAAATCAAACTCTCCGGGATCTCTGGGTGGCTCAGAGGTTTAGCGCCTGCCTTTGGCCCAGGGATCGAGTCCCACGTCAGGCTCCCTGCATGGAGCCTGCTTCTCCCTCTGCCTCTGTCTCTGCCTCTGTCTCTCAGTGTCTCTCATGAATAAATAAATAAATCTAAAAACTAAATAAATGAATAAAATAAAATAAAACTCTCCTAATGATGACCTGAGCCCTGCGACTCGATAGGAGAATCAGCAGAACCAGTAGGATCTTATTTGGAATTGGCATTCTCTTGTAATTTTGATCCTGTTTATTTTTAAATTTTCTTTTTGTTTCACTGGAAAGGAAAGATGCTCAGTTTTAAACATTAAAAGTGTACAAGTTGCTTTGTTACAGTAAAACTAAATGTGTGCACACACACACACACAAAAGTGCTGTTATGGAAATACAGAATGATTACTGTGCCCAGGGGGATGGAGGTCAAGGAAACTGTCACAGGAAAGCTGTTTTTTTTCCTTAGGAAAAATCTTGTAAAACATTAGGAGCCTGTGAAGTACAGAAGAGAAGAGAAGGGCATTCTCAACAGAACAACTGATATCAGAGACTCAGAGCAGATCCTGTGTTTAGGGAACTACCGGTATATATGGCTTGAATGAAGATATGTATGTAATGGTGGACTAGATGAGGCTAGATAGGTCATAAAGGAATTTAGCATACTCTGCTAAGTAGTTTGCATTTCATCCTCCACATATATGCTTTGGGAAAGGTCTGGAAAGCTGCTAGTGGAATGTGGCTTTGGAAGTCTTGAAAATAGCCATTACTTCTACTTTACTTATGTGTTTCATTCTTTTTTTTTTTTTTTCCCCAAGCCCACTATGGGGCTTGAACTCACAACCCTGAGATCAAGACCTGAGCTCAGATCAAGTTAACTGCTTAACAGACTGAGCCACACAGGCGCCCCACACCTTATTTTTTACAACAAACAATTTTTTGTCTTTGCTACCTTTTCTTTCCTCCTTTCTGGTTTTCTTTTCTTTTTTTTTTTTTTTTTTTTTTTTTATGATAGTCACAGAGAGAGAGAGAGAGGCAGAGACACAGGCAGAGGGAGAAGCAGGCTCCATGCACTGGGAGCCCGACGTGGGATTCGATCCCGGGTCTCCAGGATCGCGCCCTGGGCCAAAGGCAGGCGCTAAACCGCTGCGCCACCCAGGGATCCCGCTTTCTGGTTTTCTATTAGAGTTTTCTTTATTTTCCCTTTTTTCTCTCTGCTAGTTTAGAAGTTACATATTCCATTTGTATTCCTTTAGATAGCCTTAAACTTCAGCCTTAACAAAGTTTCAGGTAATTTGTTTCTCTGTTCTCTTCCTAAACAGTACAAAAATCTTACATCCCTTTATCTTCCATCACTCCCCTCCCATCTTCCATGTTGTTGCTCAGTATTTTAACTCTACCTTGTTTTTAATCTCCTTAGCAGTCATTAATTTTTAGTCAACGTTGGGATCCCTGGGTGGCGCAGCGGTTTGGCGCCTGCCTTTGGCCCAGGGCGCGATCCTGGAGACCCGGGATTGAGTCCCACGTCGGGCTCCCAGTGCATGGAGCCTGCTTCTCCCTCTGCCTATGTCTCTGCCTCTCTCTCTCTCTCTCTCTGTGTGACTATCATAAATAAAATTAAAAAAAAAATTTTTAGTCAGTGTTTATTTAGATTAAACCAAAACATTTAGCAGAATCTTTGTTCACTGTTGCTCCTTGAATCCTACTGTTCATTCTGTATTCAGCTCTCTTTTTACCAAAATCTTTTAAAAGTTCTTTTACTAAAAGTCCATAAATAATAAACTGTCTTTGAAAATGTCTTTATTTTGCCTTCACACTTGCATGGTTGTCTAGTTTAAAATAGAATTCCACGTTGTCAGTTATCCCTCAACATTTTGAGAGGATTCCCTTACTTTGACATTCTGTATGCCATTGGAGTCCACTGTCTGAAGAGGAGGTCCCTTTTCTGAAGAGGAGGAGCAGCAGGAGGAGGAGGAGGACCAACCAGGAGACAACGAGGAGGAGTCTTGCCAGGAGTCCCAGGAGGAGCACGCGGGAAATGACACCAAGGCAGTTATTAAAGCCCGGGATGAGAAGATTGCTAAATATCAGAAGTTTCTAAACAAAGCCAAAGCTAAGAAATTTTCAGCAGTCAGAATATCCAAGGGACTAAGTGAAAAGATTTTTGTAAAATCTGAAGAGCAGAGAGCAGCTGAAGAAGTTGTAGAAGACACAGCACCTACCAAAAGGGGAAAGAAGAGGAAGGCACAGAGGGAAGAGGACCATTCAAATAAAACTCGCAGAATGCTTACATCTAAGGAACGGAGGCGAGCGGCCCGGCAGCAACAGTCCAAGAAAGTTGGTGTACGCTACTATGAAACACACAATGTGAAAAATAGGAACAGGAACAAAAAGAAGACCAATGACTCAGACGGACAGAAACACAAACACAAAAAATTCAAACACAAGCAGTAACATTTTAAAAGTTTATTAAATTATACAAAAATATGCAGTTAAAAGAAAAAGTTATCATTACTTTATAAGTAATCTGATTTTCCTTCTGGTGAGGGCTTTTCTTTGCCTTTAGTGTTCTGCAGTTTCACTATAATATATCTTGCTTCCATTTTCTTGAGATTCATCATGTTTCTTCCATTTGGAAAATGTACAGTTATTATCACTTCAAGCACTGCTGCTTCTGCCACTCTCTCTTGTCTCCTAGAAATCTTACATTTTAACTTCTCTGTCATATTTCCCATTGTCTTACCTCTTTGTGACGCATTCTGGGAAATTTCCTCATTTATCTTCCAGTGAACTAAATTCTCTCTTTACCTACTCTTTAATCAGATATTTAACTGATCTACTAAGCTTTTTTTTTTTTTTAAGTGACTGTTTTTTACTTCCAGAATTACGATTAGGTTCTTTCTCAGATATATCTGTTCTTTTTTTCATAGTGTTCTGTTCATTGTGGTTTCTGCTCCTTATGTATCTCTAGCTCTGTTTGGAGCACAGGCAAATCCACATGAACCCAGTCTATCATTTCTCCAGAAATCTGAATTACTTTAGTCATATCTAAAAATAAAAATGAGAAGATTGATTTAGTGGATAAATTGTGTGATAGATTGATACAGGAAAGGTTTGAGGTGTGGGGTACAGTTGAGAGGCTATTGCACTGGCTCAAATAGGAGAGGATGAGGGCCTAAGTCAACAGCATTGGGAATGGAGAGAAGGGATATATTCAAAACATAAGTTGGAAGATAGAATCCACGGAACCCTAACAATAGAAAGTATAAAAGGATAAAGGAGAAAAGATAAGATAGGATTCTGAAGGTTCTAGTTTGGATGACTAGAAGGATGGTGGTGCCATTGACAGAAGAAAGCAGTAGAGGAGGAGGGGTACATCTGCCTAGGGAGTTAGACTATGAGCCTGGGGGCACCTGGGTGGCTCAGTCAGTTAAGCATCTGCCTTCCATTGGAGTCATAATCCCAGGGTCCTGATCAAGTCCCACATCAAGCTCCCTGCTCAGCTTCTCTCTCTCCCTCTGCTGCTTCCCCTGCTTGTTCTCTCTCTCTCTCTCTCTGTCTCTCTGTCAAATAAATAAATAAAATCTTAAAAAAAATAGATTATACTGGGTTTAGATGCCCTGAATGTGCCTTTAAGTGGGGATGTCTAGTGGATAGACAGACTTACAGATCTAGTGCTTGGGAAAGAAGCCTGGGCTATATGTACTATCTGGGAGTTAACTGTTTATATTTTGATCATATCAGAAGCTGGAGAAGGAAGTGTGAGTGTCTAGGGAGAATGTGAACAACAAAAAGAGAGGAGAACAAAGGGTGAAGTTGATGGAACACCAGCATTCAGGGTGCATATGTTTTGGCAAAGGTCTGGAAAGCCACTGCTGAAAAGAAGAAACTGGAAAGGATGATTGAAAATTTTGGTCAGAGAGACAGGAAGAAAATCAGGAAAAAAGTAGTATTGCTAAAGCCAGTGGAAGTTTTAAGCAAGAAGGGAATGGTCAATAATAGTCATAAAGCTTAAAAAGTTGTATTTGGCAATCATGAGGACAGTGGTTTCATGGTGGAATCTGTTCCTGGGAGTGGGGGGTGCAGAAGACATTGCTATGGGTCAGAGAGGGAGTGGAGGGGGAGGAGGTGGAGCTGAGTAGACTGCTCTTTCAAGATCTCTGCATACAGAAGAAGAGAGAGGGTGGTAGCTAAAGGTTAGGGGTGGTCTGAAGTGTGTGGCAGGACACAGGGTTGAGGAAAGATTTTTGATTGTTTTCAGATGGAAGAGACTTAAGCATGTCTGTAGGTTAAGGATGAGAAGACATTTGAGAGGAAGAGGCAATTAATAATGCCAGCTTTTGGATTACCATGAGTTTAGCCCTTCCAAAATTGCTCTTTGATCAGACAACTTTTGCTTTGCTTTTAGCAGTACTCTTTTTCCCAGCGCAGCCTTGTTCTCCAAGGCTCCTCCTCCAAACTGTCTTAAATCCAAAAGATAGGATCTGTTAGAATCTTTTGTTGTAATTCAATCCCTAAGTATTTAACCAGAAAATTATAATAAAAACTTTTCCCAAAATGACTTCAAAGACTACTGGTAAGGAGTTTACTTCAAATTGAAATAAGGCTTATGGCTTCAGAAAATCTTGACTATGTCAAGTCACACTGATCAGGAGAGATTTTGTTGATTCTGGAAGAAGTTGGAACAGTTTTGGTGTCTTGGAAAGGAGGTAGCTACTTGGATCCTAACAGTTGAAAGATCACGAATATTTTCTATAAAGTTCTGTCCTCTAGCCTGATGAATGAGCCTTTTTAATATTTAAATTATCTAGAATTAATTGAACCATTGAAATGTGAAATGAACAGAGAATATGGTTTATCCCACCCCCCACCTCACTAGGCTTAAAAAAATGGTATTTCTCAAGTCCTAGATGATCAAGCACAGGAGAGAATAGTAAAGAGGTTAAGTTTGATCACTGTTTGCATTGAGCTCTGGGGATCAGGTATTATGAGACATCTTTCTGTGTAGGTTTGTTTGGAAAAGCACATGGCTTTTGAAAAATACATGGTATCTACCCCCTAGCTTTTGGTAACTGCTTATTTATGAGCTTGGTAGACTAGAGTGTATATGAGGAAAAGAGGAAAATTTTCTGAGTCTGGTTCAAAAAGAAGATCTACCATATTGTACTCTTAAGAACGTGATTTATACATCACCAGTTCTACAGGTAAAAAAATCTTGTGTCTTCTTATAAAGAAATGATTAAATGTGCCTTATCTCAGAACACTTTTTTACCTCTAGAGGGTTAAACAGATTGGTAGCATGAAAAATTGCATCTGCTTTAAATTTCTTTGAAGTCCTCTTGTAAATATTAACATCTGCAGGGATAACTATTGAAAAGGCTACCCGAGGGACAGAGATATGCTAGTGAGGAGAAACTTCTCAACAAAATGCCTCAGAAAATAAGCTTTTTGACCTGAAGGGAATTGTCCAAAAAACCCACAAAAACACAAAAAATACAAAAACCTTGTGGGAACTACAGTAACTACTTATGTTTATGATATATCTAAGCAAGTGTCATACTCATTGCCCAGCTGTGTTGATGATTGTCATGTATTTGTTCTGCTTGTGTATATTATTACACTTGTTCTGGCTAAGATCATAAATACAAACAGCCTCTTAGAATCCTTCCTGATATTTAGACTCAGTTGAATCATCAGGGCTGCTCTCAGCAGTTACATAACCTCATGAGTTATGAGCTAGCTGTCTCTGGAGGAAGTTTCAGTAGCTAAATATATTCTCTATTCAGTAGGAGTTCTATTAAATTGTCTTGGTATTTTCATATTCAGAGTGCCTCACAACAGATAAATTATTTGCACCTGAGTGCTATATTGCTGGAACTCTCTCCTTCAGGAGGTATATTTTTAAACCATAAAAGGATATAAAAGGGCAATTATAACAGTAGAGTAATGCCTCTTTTCCTCTATGCTTTGTAGGAATTTATTCGAGAACAAGTGGAGGTAAGCTTTTCTCTTATTTTGGGGTTTCACACAGAGGCACCACACACAAAAGGCTCTATTGTCCCATTTCTTTTTCTCATTAATGGAGAATTTGTTTATGTATTAGCTACTCCAGACCACAGGAGGCATCCAGAGGACTTTGCCACTGACTGTCCAGAAGGTGTTGGCGTCCCAAGCCTGCCATGGTAAGTCTCAACACAGCAGCTCTTGAGTGCTTCTGTATGCTAAGCACTGGCAGGGGTACAGCAGTTATAAAAGGAGTGAAAGGCACATTTACTAGTCACTTCTTGGAGGGTACAATTTGGATCAAACTGAATACACTAAAAGTGAATACTAAAAAATTGCTTTTACAAAGCAAAATACCAACACATACATTTGACCATAATTCCGACTGATACATACAAGTGGCGGAGTAACTCATGGAGGAGAGATGCATTTTGAGCCAAGTTTTGAATGAGCTGGATTCATAGGACAGAAGGGAAAGTTTACCCCAAGAGATAGAAATAGTCCGTGCACAGACCCAAAGACAGGAACAAATTATTATATGAGGAGCAGCAAAGGATGCCAAGAAATTGGGCTGGTAAGGAAGATTGGAAGCCTACAACAAAAGTGTATAATTACTATATAATTATTTGTTTAATGTTTGTCTCTCACCTATTAGATTGATCATAAGCTCCGTGAGGGCAGAGACCATCTGTCTCATTCATTGCCTATCATAGCTCCTGCTACAAAGTATATACTTATAAAATATTTGTTGACCAGAGAATGTATGCATAAAGGCAGGTTCTGACCACATGAGAGTTTTTGTTTGTTTGTTTGTTTATTCATGGAAGACACAGAGAGGCAGAGACACAGGCAGAGGGAGAAGGAGGCTCCCCAAGAGGAACCCAATGCAGGACTCGATCCCAGGACCCCAGGATCATGCCCTGAGCCAAAGGCAGATACTCAACCAGTGAGCCACTGAGGCATCCCCACATAAGAGTCTAGATCAGGAAGATTATTATTGAAATAGAAAAAAGCAAATAAAATGGGCATTGTAGGGAACAATAAGAGATATTGGTGAAAGATTGGCTAAAAGATGACCTCGATTTCACAACCTGGCAGAAGTAGGAAAATATTGCCCTTGCCTCTTGAGAAAAACTCTGAAAGCCAAATCCTAACAAGTTAAGGAATGCCTTTTATGAGGATTAGAAGGACAATGATTCCATAAGGAAAAGCTGAGAGACATGTTAGTCCTGAAGCCTTAGTTTCATCCAGTAAGCGCCAATCTCCAGCAGTGTTAAAGTCACATGAAAGAAGCTGAAGAAACATTTTACTTTTCCCAGATATTTGGCTCTGGCCCAGGGTCAGCACTGGTTTCCCACTATACACACCATAACCTTCTTGTTTCTGTCTTTCGTTTAGGGGCCATTAAGTTTAATGATGGCCTGAGCCGAGAGGAGAGCTGTCGCCTTATTGATGCTCTGTCTTGGTGCCAGCTGCCATTCCAGTGTGCCCATGGGAGACCTTCCATGCTGCCGTTAGCTGACATAGACCACTTGGGACAGGAAAAACAGGTATGGTAATGACTAACAGGAGAAGAGGGAGCAAAGTGTATCTTCTCTTTCTTGCTCAGCTCCTGTTAGCCAAATGTGATCTGTCTTAATCCTTTCCAAAATAACGAGCATTTTGAAAAGTGTGAATTGAGAGTTTATTTACATAAAGTCTCACCATTTCATCTTCTGTCTCAAAGTCAAAATGGAACTTAAGCTGCACTGTCAGATTACACACATGATGCCTTTGTATTTTGTACGCTAAACACATGTACAGACTGACATATCTTGAACATCTGTTGCCTACTGGCTCTTGGTTTGATAAGATAGAGAAGTTTTGTCTGGGGCTACAAAAGTTGGTAGAAACACAGCAAATCCATTGCTAGCAAATATAGCCTAAACAGCCATTTGCTTGATGGTACTTGCTGGAAATGGTAGCCGTCCCTAAGGATCTCTGGAATTATGATTTGGGGATCATCAGGCAGGAAACCAAGCTTAGGAGATTTTCACATTATGGTTTGGCCTTGATTACTCAACAGCCAAGGAACAATGATGTGGATAATGCAATAAAGGCACAGAATGGTTTAAATTAAAGAACATTTTCTGTTCTTGTTATAATCTTAAATGAAACAGAACATGAGAACATAATAGGAATGTCCATGTTACTGCTTTCCAAAATCTTTTCTTTTGCCTGCCTTTCCTTGTAAGGGCTATAAAATCTTTCCTTGTGTGGAGTTTTCTGGTACTTTTGTTTTCTGATGCATCCAGTAGACTTTAATCCATTAAAAACTTACTGTTTCATGTGACAATGAAAAAAAGTCCTGTTCTTATTCCTAAAGAGATGGGAATCTAGACTTAAAGTTTACAGTCCCACTTATCCTACGGAAATCTCTAATCTTTTCTGAATCCAGAAATTAGAAATCTGAACAGATTGGAATAGCCACAATTAGGAAATTTTTATATGCTACTTGGCTTTTCATGCTGCATATGGAAGTTATTCTCTTTCTTCCCACAGATTAAACCCAATCTTGCTAAACTTCGAAAAATGGCCCAGGCCTGGCATCTCTTTGGAAAAGCAGAAAGATGTAATGCAAGGCAAAGCCTGGAGGCATCCATGCCTCCTTGTGAGCCACCATGAGAACAGAATTACTGACCTGTAAGGAACCAAAGGGATGCTAACTATATGCCTCTGAGCAGAGACCATGAGCAGCAGGTACCAGCAGAGTCCTGAGTTGGCCGGTGCCCCCAAGCAACATGATACTGGCCAATCTTGAGCAGATGATCCCTCCAAGCTAAAGAGAGTTCATTCGTCTGCAGCCATGGACACAGGAGGTTGCCCTATAATACCTACTTTTTATAACCTATGTAGAGATAAAATTTAATAATCAGTTGGTTCATTTGTGGGTTTTTGTTTTTTGTTGTTTTTTTGTTGTTGTTTTTGTTTTTTTGGTAGGGGGGAAGTGGTTTGGGAGCAGTTTGGTTTTGTTTTTGCAATTTTTTCCAGCCTTGTAGTTTGCATTAATGTGATTTGCCTGATGATGAATTGCTCATGATCCAGTCTGCCTTCCTAGACAGTCCATAGCCACACTCCATTGGTCCTTTCCTTACCCACAGTCTTCTTCACTTTTTGCTCCTTTACATCTTAAATTTCAGACTTAAAGAGTTTCTCTACACTCAACAAAAATGTCCCCTGCAGTCTTCCATCAGGCCTGTAGTTAGATTATTTTAGGGATTAAAAACTATTGATAAAGAGAAACAAGGACAAGAATAGGATAGAATAGACAAAATTTCAAGTTGCTCTGGTTGTCTTATTTCCTCTTTAAAATCTCATTCACAGGCTCATATTGTTCATAACCCAATTAGTAAAAACGGTGAAAGGACTATGAACTTGTTTTTTAAATACAAGTTTTTTTGGTATTTTAAAAATATCTCTCTTGATGTGAAAGCAATTTTTCATATCAAAATGCAGCATTTATTCTTTCAACCTGACCAGATATGCCCTCTACATTTTTTCAGGTTCTTTTGGCCCCTTTGAAATCCTGTCTTAGTTTTTATTATAGTAGGCCTATCTAATGGCCTCATAATTTCATTTGGGACAGGACTGATCTTTGTGTAAACGCTTGTTGTGACATCCTTAATCTGTATGTCCTCTGCTTTTTTAGAAGGTTTGATTTCTGGTTAATAAAACTCAATAGACTAAGGTTTTACAGAAGGACAAAAAGAAAAGCAAAAAACCAGCTGGTAATGTTTATTGCAACTGGGATACAGTATAATGAGAAAGACGTTGCAGTGAGAATTTCCACTTTTGTATTTGCAGCCTGCTCAAATTGGCCTTTGTATCAATGGAATGATTTTTCTCATTTTTTAATACAGGAAACAAATTTGTGCTCATGGAAGAAAAGTTTGTTTGCCAGCAGCCCTGCAGTGATTCTTACAGGAGCAATGAAGTATTGCATTCATTAGTGTGTGTCTCAGAGAAGGTTCAGGAAAAGCCTTCACTGGTTTTCAAGGGGATCCTTGTAGAATTACGTAATTGGAACCCTGAAGAATAGGCACCACTGTCTAAAAATGGCCTTTATTCTTCTAAATACATATAAACGGTTTCATAGACTGGAAGACATGACCTTTGAAAGGAGGGTGTTTTCAGGGGATTTGCAAAGATGTCAGGGGCTCTGCCTCCAGGCCCAGTGGGGTGCTGTGGCCTCCGGACCTCTGCCTTCACTCTCCAGAGCTATATGGAGGCCAGCTGTCCTGGGAGTTTAAAAATTTTTAGGTTAGACCAATGTGTGAGATTAAAAAAAAATATTATGATACCTCTTATATTAGGATGATGGAGTGCAGTTTCAAAATGTTTTGCTATAATCCCAAACCATTGTTTCTTTTTTGAGAATAGCAGAGGATTAGAAAAAGTTCTCCATAAATTATGTAACCAGTCTTTCTGGCTAGCCGGCCTCAAGCAATGGAAGAGATAATTATCATGTTTTAATAATTTATAAACTCAGTTGCCTACATCAGCATAAAATGAACCTATTAGCCAAAAATATCTAACATTACCTTTATTGCCTATTAGGATTTTGTTTTGTTCTGTTTTGTTTTTAACTTACTTACAATAGAGCAGAGATATACTTAATTTTCTAAAACATGATAGTAGTAATCATTAACACTTTCGTGGTGCTTTAAGGATTACGAAATAATTTTTGCATATCTTTTTTGAATTTCTTGGCAACCCATGAGATAAGATGGTATTATGCTCCCCATTTTCTGAAGGCTGAAATATATTAAGTGATTTGTCTAAGATCACACAGGTACTAAGTATTAGTAAAGCTGAGAATGGTAAAACAAGTTTTCTGGTTCTGATAACAAGAATAAATATTACCATTTATTAAGGGCCTCCTATATACCCAATGCTTTGTTTACATTACTTCTAGTTCTTACAACAGTTCTGTTAGCAGGCTAGTATCTCTCTTACAGTGAGACTGCTGAGCCTCGGAGCAGTTTCCCCTTTGGCAGAGAGAGCCAGAATTCAGACCCAGGTCTACGTGGCTTCACATAGCACACTCCTTCCCATTGTTAACCCATGCTGCCCATATATTTGCAGTTTGTTAGGGACTTACCAGTTTGTCAACTTAGTTCAGCTTTCTTAGAGTCTGGTTGGTGGACACTTCATTAACTTCAGAATAAAACTTGACAGATGTGATGTGCAAAGAAGCCATCCTCAAGAGTTCCGTTTTTGGGAACATTCATCACAATTTTATTGAGCAGTAAGGGTGCATGCCTGCAAGAACTTAGCTTTAGTCAGGGAGAGAGACAAGGAAACTGAAAATCTAATGTGGTAACTTCCTCTAGGTTTAGAAGTCACTGAGTTACAGCTGTGTTGTTGCTTTTACTGGGATAAGAGGAGATAACAATTACATCAGAAATTAAGGTTATAGAAGGAGCTAGTATCAGAAAAGCTTAAGGCAAAGCTTAGAAAGGAGGGGAGAGACTGGAGAGAGGGCTAGGGAAAAGTCTAGAACCTAACTGAGATCTCAAACTCCATGAGCAGCTGAGAATGGAGAGATTCTAGCAATCACACATCAGAGCAAGGCAAAGAAAAGGTCAGACACAGATTAACAGATGGGATATGAACCTAGCAGTGGAAAAAAACAGGGCAGCCAAAACAAGTGGAGCCAGATGGGGCCTAAGACCAAGTTGTAGAAATATGTAGGGGGCTGAGGAAGCCATGCCCAGTGAGAAGAACAGATGCAGCCCATCAGTTCCTAGAGAACCTCAACAACCATGCTCAGCTGCAGCTCCAAGCAGGAGCCTGTAAGCGGTGAAGGGGAAAGCGGTTTCTGGCACAATGAGCTGGACTCCTCCAACCTGTTTTCTACCTGAAGTACCACCCCATTCTATGAAAACCTTTACAAAAGCAGGCTAGCAACAAGAACTGACCACTATGTTTGCCATTATCTATCATGCCTATCAAGCTGTATATCAATGGGGAGGTAGCAACAAGGTGGACTCAGAAGAGAAGGAAGTCGGGGAAACCCAAAATCGATAAAACCCTTCTTTCTCTTTTCTCCATTCATTCATCATTCAGGAACTAAATGTATGAGTCCCTTCTGAAGGTACCAGAAGTTATGGGGATATAAAGAAAAAAAGAGGCTCTTCTCTGTCTTAGGATTTTTCAGACCCTTGGATCATTTTCACCTTCTACCTGTTTGTCATAGAGCACTCTGTGCTCAGAAACATCTGATAAAGTTCAGGCCACCTGACCCCAGTCTGGGGGAGCTGAGTGTCTTACCAATCAAAGTGCGGAGTTCGCAAGCTAGGATGACTCCAGCAGCAGTACAAAGCAGCGAAATTTGGCCTGACTCTACCCTTAAAACTGGCTTCAGTAAACAACTTAATCTTATTTACTGCAAAAGCAAGGAGTATGCAGTGGTAGTTGCTCACCCACACCCCCTGCAAAAGGAAAAAAAAAAGGTGGTTTGGAGTTGGAGTCAGCTGCTGCTGTTAGCGTATCATTTATTCAAGGTCCTTCATCGTGCCTCTTTTATAGTAAACTGCAGAATTTTGCATATAAATTATGAATTTTAGGAATCTTGTCAAGTTTTCCAGTAGCTTCCTTCTCGAGGCAGGTCTTAATTCTGAATGTTAACCTGCCTGAAAAAACAGTCCTGAAAGGCTCCTTCTCTTCAATTCAGTGTTTAATATAAACATCAGGCAATCAGAGTTGCAAGTGTGGTTAGGCTCAAAGGCGGCCCTCCCTTGAGTGAGTGTCGTGCAGAAGACAGAAAGCTTAGACTCTAAGCTCTTTATTAATAATAATTGCTTAGCCATTGCACAATAACCTGGAACAGCTGTTTGGTGAATGAAGGAATAATTCAAAGCAAAGTTAGCCAGATAGAGAACACTTCCAAACCACATTTCAGAAGAGCTCTTTTGTATCAACTAGGTGCTCGTTTACAGAGGGAATTTTGCTGAGTTTGGGGAGGACAGGTGGATAGTATGTGGCCTTTACTATAATACATCGCCATCTGGTACTATATGGCAAAATAGTTCTGATGTACCGAGTTCTACATATGTGGTGTTAGAGAGTCACGTAGCTCGATGATGGGACTGCAGAACTGGCAGCCTTCATTACCCCAAAGACTGATGTGACAGATTGCTTTGAGAAATGATTTGCAAAGCACATCTGTGAAACGTATGATCCTGCGGGTACCAGCGTGTATTTCTTTGAGGTATCACTTTCCGCTGAAGTTTTCCTTGGTGGAGGATTTTTCAGAGACTTCTCTTCTGATGCTAAATTAGGAATTTCTGTTCCTTATTTGAGTTCCAAGAATTGTGCCTTTCCTGCCCTCCGCCCAAATTGGAAGACATAAACCGTGGGAACAGTGTCTTTACAAACTGTACTGAGTGATTCTCTGACTTGATTTAGCATATTCAGGAGGCCTCTCACAGGCATGGCATCCTCTTTCTATTAATCCTCTTCAAGTTGGAGCTACAAGTTTTTGTCTTTGGTTTCCGGTTCCATCTGTGAGGGCAGCGGCAGTGGCAGGAGGCAGGCACGAAGGCAGATAGGTAGGAAGTTCACATGGAACCCCTGCCTCCCCCTTCAGATCAGGCTCTCCCATTCCAATATTTACTCTTCCTCAAACAGGAAAAGGGAGAGGGAAATACAAAAATGAGGCCTATAAATAGCTTTGTGGGATTCGCTTGAGGTCCTAAAGAGCCTAAAAGAATATGCATTGGTGCAGTTCTTCTGTCCCAGGAACTTTAAGAGTTGACCAAAACGAGACAGAACCTCTACTCTTGTAACCCTCATCCATTGCACTTATGCCTGGGAAGAATGTGGGGGCTAATTTTAGACCTAGAAACTAAGATGCACAAAGGACAAGTATCATAAAGCATTTTTGGGGCCAGAAACAGATTTAAGTTCCTTGACTCACTGCTGCTTTTACTCCAGACCACACGGTTTCACCCAAGTGAATTGCTGTTAGAATTGGTGCCTACAGAGGAGACAATTGCTCATAATTGGTAGCTATAAGCCACTTCACTGAGAAAGTGCGGGGTTTTAGATGCTTTAAGAGATAATTGACAGACTGAAGCCTGAGTCAGGCTCTTCTGAGTCATAGTTTTTAGGTTGTCTTTCTGACTGACCCTCTTCAAGGGAAGACAAGAGCCCTAAGGCAAAGATCTACCTCAAGTTGATGTCAAAGGGTAGAGGCCTTTATCTCATAACCTGCCTCTGGCCAGTGTTTACCAAAGTGTGGTTCTCAAATCACCTGTTAAAATCCCTTAGGGTGTTTGTTAAACATGCAGACTCCTGGTGCTCCCTTCCACCCCGCAGACAGTGCCACAGGAGACAGGAAGCTGGTCTGTGACCAGCATCCCCAAGGGTTCCTCAGCACATTCAAGTCTGCCTTGGACCTCTGTTCTAGACCAGTGGTTCCCAAACATGGAAGATCATCTGAATTACCTGGGCAGATTTTAAGATTTTATTTATTCAAGAGAGAGAATGAGCGGTAGAGAGGAGCAGAGGGAGAGAGAAGGAAGCCCGATGCTGGACTCAATCCCAGGACCCTGGGATCATGACTTGAGCCAAAGGCAGATGCCACTCCCGGTGCCCCTGGGGAGACTTTCTGAAAAAGTAATTACTAAAGTAGTATACAAAAAATAAAGTAGTATACATAAAAAATTGGAAATGATATATAAACATACTAAATAAAATTAGATGTTGTCCTGCTTGCCACTGTTTGATGCTATTCTTCCACTTTTTTTTTTTTTTTTAAGATTTATTTGAGAGCAAGTGACTGTGGGCAAGGGGGTGGGGGTGGGGGGCAGGAAGAGGGAGAGGGAGAAACTCCCCACTGAACGTGGGGCCCCACATGGGGCTTGATCTCACGACCTAAGATCATGAGCTGAGCCAAAACCAAGAGTTGGATGCTTCACCGCCTGGGCCACACAGAGGCCCCTTTTTCTAGACTTTTATCCTATTGCGTATACATACTGTTTTGTTTTAATGAAGGTCATACTCTGCATACTGCTCTGCAGCTTGACTTTTTCCTAGCTTGTTTTACTTAAGAGTGTTAATTAGACTTTGTTACAAATCTGTCCCATTCTTTTAACACAAGGCTCACAAAGCAAATGCCTGTAGGGGTTAGGTAGATAGTAAATGTGTTAAATGGGAGGAACTGCAGACAGGTTTTTCCATTTAATTCAGAAGCTGCCCAGGTAGTCAGCTGCTGCCATTTGGAAACTTGGGCCCAGAATTGCCAAAGCTTCTGTTTTCAAGAGAAGCAAGAAATATGAATTTGTTTAATGTGCAATCTCCACATTTTTTTCTTTGCGTTTTTAAATATTGGTAACTAATTCAAATTAAATACAGGATGAACCAGCCAAAACATCTTTAATCCAGATACAGCCGTTAAAGCCCCCCTTTTGAAACCTCTACTGCAGCGTATATACATGATGATCCACAGTATGTCAGATTTGCTTTAAGCAAATTCTCAGGTGCCATTCCAGAGATCAAATGATAGAAGTCTGGATAGAGCCCAAAATGGTACATTTTTTTTAAGTTCCCAAATGATTCTGATGATCAGAGTTCTTGGAACCACTGTCTTAGATTACTAACAAGTTGTTTGGGACCACTGCCAATGAATTAGGAAGGAAACTGTAAATCCTTTCATTTGCATTTCTGTTTTAGATGGTTCCCTCTAATTACAGCCCTCTATGAAAACACAAAAAGGGCTCTGTCGCTGCTGTTTCAAGCAGTTCAATCAGAGCAGAACAATAAATAAACCATCTCAGGAATCTTCAAGAAGCTTTTATTGGCACCGGCCAGGAAAAGGTGTGGTAGCCATTTCTGAGCAAAAACCTGTATCCCAGCAAGGTCTTCAGTGTTAAGTTTAACACCCCACTGAACCAGAAAGTTTAAGTTCCCGAAACTTAAGTTCCAGACACCCCACATCACCAAGAGGTTAAGAGGTGTCCCCACTGAAGAATTTTTTAAGTAAACTCTGTGCCCAACATGGGGCTCGAACTTGGGGCTTGACCCCGAGATCAAGAGTCACATAGTCTACTGACTGAGGCAGCCAGGCACCCCCAAGAGACTCCAAAATCAATAGGTCAAGCCCCGCTGCTCCTATTAAGATCAGAAAGGCAAGCAGCAGTCCTGAATGTGCATCCTTGTTATGGGATGACTAAAAAGGCAAGAAACAGTATTATGGTTTTTTCAGGTTGACTCCAGGTCACTCTCCATTGCAAGGATGATGTTTTCAGCAGTCACACTGAAGTCCCTCTCCATTCTGTATTTGGCTAAGCAGCTGCTTAGAACAAGTGGTGGTCATAGGACATGATCATCAGGATGGTAGAGTTCACTCATCAGGCGGTAGATGTAGGAAGGTGCATTCCCACCAATGTTGGAGATAAAGAGGGTAATGAGCTCTGGGGGGACGTAGTCAAACACAGGGCAGTGAACGCTGACCTTCTCCAGAATGTCCCCTGAAAGGCAATCACAGGTGCTGAAAATAAAGTGGAGGATCCTGCTCTAATAACTAAACACACAAATTCTAGGCTCAATAATGCAGGCATACCTGCAACCTCAAGAAAAGGAAGTTACAGCAAAGTACAAACCAGAAGAGAGGACTTCACATCATGACACCCTGCTTCAAACTCCAATGCCTTTCCATAGCCCGTAGGATAAACTCCCAACTTCGGGTAGCAGCCCTCAAGATCTGGCCCCTCCTCACTGCACTACACTAATTATAACTCATCCCACTCTCCTTCATGTCATTACTCTCCAGCCATATGGACCTAATTGAGGCCCTTTGCATCAACGCCTGGAAGACTCTCTCCTTGATATTTACATGGTGAGCTCTATTCATTCTAGACTCAGCTGGAATGTCCTCTCAGTAAGACCCTTGCCCCATTAAGGTAGTTTCCTACCACTTTCCATCACATCATCCTTGTTTTCTTCCCAAAACATCCCATGACCTGACATTTTCTTGTCTGCTGCAACAGAATGTAAGCTCTGTGGGAGCAGGGCCTATTTGTGTTGTTCAGTGTTACATCCTTAGTACCTAGAATAGTGCTGGATACATGGTACTCAACAGATACAAACAATTCTTGAAAAAATGGATGTGTGAATAAATGGATGAAGTTATTCAACTTCTAAGAATTAGCATCCCAGCTCTGCTCCTATAAGGTGTTTAAGGCCCTGTTATGTTGATGAGGTGAGAGGCTCACTGAGCAGAGCTGCTGCCTTCAGAAGTCAGAGAAAGGGACCCCAACACACAAAAGTATCTAGGTTACAGGCAAGTTTTATAGTAGGCACACTTTAGAGCATGCTTCCTTTGGCACCCCTGTCACCAAAATGATTCCCTACAGCAAATAAAAACTAGTACATTTTCCCAGTGGGTTGCTGCATGTGTATCAAGCAATGTGCAAAGCCAAACCCCATTAATGCTAGGTGAACCAACCTACCATGACCCCAGTACTCAAATATATTAGTCTCAGAACAAAATAAACACAGACTAGATCAGGCACCCTAAGATGCTAAAGGGAAGGCCCCATGAGAATGATAAAAAGCACAATCTGGCCAACATTCAATCCCCACTGACTACCAGAACATCATCAAAAAGACCAAAATACACACATGTGCACATGCATGCACACACACACACACAGCCTCCCCCCCACCCCGCCTTCCATACCTTCTGTGAAAGGCAGGACTTCTTCAGGAGCCACAAACTTGTGAAATGAATCTTCTTCATTGGGGAACTAGACAAGGAAAAATTTGAAAGGGTGGGGGGGTGAAAGAGACACTCAGCAAATTACACTTTTAAGTATACAACTGAGGGAAATAAAAAAGGTATGTCCACACAGCAACTTGTACAGCAGCATTATTCGCAAAAGGTTGAACAACCCAACTGCCCCCCAACAGGTCAATGGATAAAAACGTGGTAGAAAAAAAAACAAACAAAAAAAAAAACAAAAAAAAACGTGGTAGATCCCTGTAACAAAGTATTATTCAGCCACAAAAAGAAACCTTTTTTTCCTTGTTAGAGCTAGGAACCTTGAACACATCATGCTAAGTTAAAGAAGTCAGAAACAAAAGGCACATATTGTGTGGTTTCTTTTATATGAAATATTCCAAACAGGCAAAGCCACAGAGACAGAAGGCAGATTAGTGATTCCTAGGAGGTGGGCAGAGGGGGCAATGGGGAGTGATTATGTAATGGGTATGGAGTGTTTTCCTGGGATGATGAAGGTCTGAAACCAGAGAGCGGCAGTTGCACAATGCTGTGACTATAGTAAATGCTCCTGAGCTGTACATTTAAAAATGTTTAATTGTATGTTATGTGAATTTCACCTCAATTTAAAAGAGATCTGCAAAGAGGTTGGTATTTCAAAGCAAACAGCTTCTATCACTAATGAAATGGCTCCCTACTTTGTAACACTACTTGTATTCAGGCTACAGAGAACTGTCCCTCCAACGATAACAAATAAAACCGATTTCTATGTTCCGAGTTTCAACTTTTTGGCATTTCCAGAAACAGGGTGCTGGGCAATGGTGACAGTGTAAACAAAGGGCCTCCCCCAACTGTCCTGACCTTACAATTTTGATTTCTCAAAGCTGACTAGTTATAACAATCTTTTTTTCCTGGTTCAAGGCTTCTGTGGCTTTTCCCAACCTCTACTGGGTCTAATCCATTTAGTAAACGCAGATAAAGTGAAGCCTCACAGTGAGTAGATTGGAAGGCCCAGAGCTCAACCGAACACTTTGGCTTCCTTCTCTCTACTGGCTATAGACGGACACATACATACCTGTGGGGAAAGCTTGAACATGGGAGCACAAACGATGAGTGGGGTGGAATGGTGTTTTGCTGCCAGTGCTAGAGTGTGAGTTCCTGTCACAGCTCTCAGGGCACCGTTGGCCAGGATGGTCTTTGTGCCAATGATCACCTTTGGAACAGGAAGCAAAATGTGAGTCATCCTACTGCAAGAGCCTTAAATGGGCCATTGGGGACAACAGGCTAAATGCTCAGGCCTCAGTCTTGACACTGAGGGTCGTGCACTAGTAAGGGAAAACGTATTCTACAGTGAAGACCAGGAGTTCTAGCTCAAGGGTAGCTTCCCAAAGAAAGAATGAGTATAGTATGTGACAAGAAACTACTATCTCCTGCTTTTAGCCCCGTCTTTTCTGGAATCTATATGCCACACCTCCTGAGAAGATAGGAGCTATTCTATTCACCATCCACCACTGCCAAGCTCTCTGAGCAGAAGGCAGGGACCCCCAACCCAATCCCTAGCAGCTGCCACACTTAACATAGCCCTATTTCATTCTCTTCGATGCTTTCATAAAAAAGAAGCTGCTCTGGGGTGCCTGGCTGGCTCAATCAGTAGAGCATGTGACTCTGGAGCTCAGGGTTGTATTTAAGCACCATGTCAGGTGCAGAGATTGCTTGAAAAAATAAAATCTTTAAAACAAAAACAAAAAGAAGCTAATCTAAGTGAGGAACAATGATATAGATAAAGGGAAAAGAAGTTCAGGTAATATATTAAAAAGCCCCAAGCATATACTTTCAAAAGGTACTAGAAGCTTTCTTCTCATGGATATTATAGGGGGTAGAAAAAAGAAATCTGTATTTTAGAAGTATAATCTTCATGAATTCAGTATAACTCCAAATACACCCACCTTGTTGACTCTTGACATAACAGCAAAAATGGCAGCATCAGTCATGACAGTTGTCTCAATACCTGCTTTGGATAAATTGACTGCCATTTCATGACCCTGCAATAGGAAAGAAAGGCCTGATGTTAGAAGAGAGTGGGGAGAGTGTGCAAGGCATCTCCAATGGAACTGGATGTGGAAAATTCTGTGATATTGGGCACAGCCAACACACAACTGCCAACAGGTAATTCCTTTTTCTGCCCATGGCAGGTATTCTCTGGTACGCTGCAGGGAAGCCCAGGAGAAGCCAATAAATGTTGAATTTTCCACAGGAGCACTAGAGCAGCCACAAAACTGGAAATACCGCTTGCTTGTGTAACTAGGCAGCGCTGATAGGATAGCTCCTGGCTCCTTATTTTATGACCTCCTGCATCCTTACCTATTTCCTTTCTAAAGACCTATTATTTACATAGGGATTGAGTGGCGACGTCAGACCAAGCATCAGTCATCCCCCAAGGCAAGTTACCCTATTTTGATTCCTAAAAGAACCAATATATTTCTTTTCTTGGACCCAGCATTTCCCCTAACTTTCCTCAGCCAGTGTTTAAGAATGTTGACAGAAAAAAAAAAAAAAAAAAAAAAAAGAATGTTGACAGGATGAACAACTTGAAAATTCCCTTCATGTTTTACTTTATCTTCTCAATGTCTTGCTTATCAATTGAAAGTTGGCATGGAGCCCATCTATCACTTCTTTATTTTTTTATTTTTTAAAGATTTTATTTATTCATGAGAGACACACACACAGAGAGAAAGAGAGAGAGAGAGAGAGAGAGAGGGAGAAATAGGTAGAGGGAGAAGCAGGCTTCCTACTGGGAGCCCGATGTGGGACTCGATCCCAGGATCATGCCTTGAGCCAAAGGCAGACGCTCAACTCCTGATTCACCCAGGCATCCCCCAAATGCCACTTCTTTATTCCTTTTGTTTTTCCTTTTTCTTAGCAGCTCCAGCAGTCCACCTACCTGACAGAAAGGAGCACACTCTGCCACAATGACATGGAATTTCCTCTTTCGGGCAGCCTCTATGAGGAAGGCCTCTACCGTTCGGGAGAAGCCAATGGTCATGATCACCTCGTTGGAGTGGATATGCTCCAGCGCCTGGGCTGCAATGTTCTCTGTTGTCCCTTCTGCAAGAACAGTCAGTTTGGCAAGGAAAATGTGAAACTGCCATGCCACAACACCAACACAAGACAAACATGAATGATAGAACATGGACAGAGACAGGTGCCCTTCACACAGAAGGCCCACCTAAGCAGACCCTGGTAACAGGATTAACAGACCTAATGTGAAGGTCACTTTCTCTGAAAAGCCCTGCCCCACTGGGATCTTCTACTTTCCAAGTTCTCAGCCTACCTTCTTTCCCAGCAGAACCCTTACTCATCCACTTATCCCCCTCCCCAACCCTGCCTGACACACCAGCTCCCTATAATTCATTTTGAAGACCATGAATTCAGGCAAAAGAAATGGTCCAATTTGAGAAACTGCAAAGTGCTAGGAGTGGGGTAAACAGAGTTTCCTCCTAAAAGAACTCGTCTAAAAGGTGGCCAAAACACCTCCACCTGAGAAGGAGGGCACAGAAGAAAAATAGGGGAGGAATTTGGAAGCAGCAGCTCCAGACACACAGACCCAGCCTCTTCCTCCCTTGGGGAACTCTTGATTGTAATGAATACCTGCAGGTCTCCTGGGTCACAAAGACAAGGGGAATGGAGGTGGCGCATCTGTGTGTATAAAAATTCAAGAAGAAATTTAGTGAAAAAGAGTCTATCATCTGTGGTTTTAGGGAGTTCATCTTTAAAGTGAAAATATAGCTCTGTCGTAATAGTCTCTGCAGCAGTGGATCCACAGTGTATAAAGGGCTGGTATGTAAGGAAATGTAGAGAAGGCTATCTTAATCCTGCCACCTGTTCCGACCCTTCCTCTAAATCAGGACAGAGGACAAAGCTTGGAGAACCACAGGACTGGTTATCTCCCATCTCTGCTGATGAACAACTTCTAGGGTCTTCTCTTCCTTCATCTGCCTGTAACCTGCCCTGTGATCAGGGTTCAGGACTCTTACCCAGTTCCACAAGCAGCTCATTAATTGCCTCAATGATGTTGGACTGGAGTTGGGCATAATGGAAGCTGAAATCCTCGCTCAGGCCTTCGGATGTCAAGAGTTTGTGCAAGGACTCCTGCTGATCGCTCTCATCGCTGCGTCCGTGGAGTCTAAGTAGGCAACAAGACCCAAACAGGGAGGTGGGCGGAGACGTAGTCATTTAAGCAACAGGAGCTGCTCAGCTCCACTAAGGGCTCCAACCAGGGAGAGGGACTGGTGCAAAAATGGCCCACATCCTGACCTGCCATACTCCTCCCGGATGATCCTGAGCACTCTCCGCACCATGTTGCCCACTGTGGTCTCCGAGGGCTGCGCAGCCGTCATTCTCTGGCCCTCTCGGCGGACAAGTTCCATCAGCTCCTCTGTGGTCCGAGGGAGAGAGGTGAGAGGGCACGAGCGAGATGAGGCCTGGCCGACTCTCCGCCTGGGGACTGGGTAGTGGCGAGGGACGCGACAGAACCAACATGCCTTACCTGCGTTGCTCCAGCGGTGGTCGGTGATGATCCGGCGCAGCAGCCCCAGGGTCTCACGAGCCATGTCCTCGGAGCTGCGCCGCCCACCGTCCCGCTTCAGGGCCTCCACGAAACTCTCGATGCTCCCGTACAACTCCGAGCCCTCAGCCGCGGCTCCCGGCATCTCGAAAACAGCCGCCTCGCCGGCGGATTCCACACCTGCACAAGGTCGGTCTTTGCACTTCCGGGGCGGGCGAAGTCGGCTTCCGCTCTGCAACGAGAACTCCAGTGTGAGAGTCTTCAGGCCACGCCCCTTCGATGCCACGTCCCGCCCCTCCACCTGCCTGAGCCAATCAGCGGCTAGGAGCTCGAGTTACTCAGTTGCCGCCGAGCGTCAGCGAGCCCCCGAGGCGGGAGGACCGGAAGTGGCCTTTCTGGGTCCCTCCGACGCTGAACCAGAGGTGAGCTGCGAGGCCCCACGAGGGTAGCTAGTCCCATTGCTATGGAAACAGCTAGTCTCGGAGACACCCCCCCCTTCCCCCCGACCGCCCGAGATCCGAGGCTGCCCTACACAAGCCCCTGCCCTGGTCCCCAGGCGAACACCCCCTCTCCTTGCAGAGACGCTCAGAGTGCGTGTCCGGGACCCTCTGCACCTCGGGCAGACAGGCCATTATGATGCTCTTATACTGCGTGGAACTGGTTGGTTCGCACCTGTGTCTAATAGAGTCAGCTCCCTGAGGACAGGAACCATATCTTTTTTTTGCCTTTGCATTCCCAGCGCCTCGGACATCTAACATAAGACGGGAATCCGGGATGAGGAGGCCGAATACTCCCCAGTAAGGATATTCAAAGTGGGAGCTTACGTGGAAGCATAGATGATGTCCTTCCATTTGAACAGACTACAGAGGCTGGGGAACATAACATAATACCAAGAGCTACTGTTGACTTAGCGCTGTGTGTGCCTTAGCTCATCTCTTGCAATTTATGAGGTAGGTCCTCTTATCCTCATTTTACAGGAAAGCAACCACAAAATTTAAGCAATTGGTAAAGGGGATGCGTTCATATTTAAATCTACGTCTGTCTGAATCCAAAGTCTGTGTAATGAGAATCCCTATTTAAGTTCTTAGAATCTTTGGACACACACTTAAAAAAAAAAAAGATTTTATTTATTCATTTCCTTGACAGAAAGTGAACAACAGGGGTCACAGCAGAAGGAGAGCAAGCAGCAGATTCCCCCTTGAGTATGGAGCCCAATGTGGGGCTTGATCCCAAGACCCTGAGATCATGACCTGAGCTGAAGGCAGACATTTAACCAACTGAGCCACATTTTTAAGACATTTGTTACAACTGACACACATTTTATTTTATTTATTTTATTTTAAAAATATTTTATTTATTTATTCATGAGACACACACACACACACACACACACACACAGAGGCAGAGACACAGGCAGAGGGAGAAGCAGTCTCCATTCAGGGAGCCTGATGTGGGACTCGATCCCAGGTCTCCAGGATCACACCCTGGGCTGAAGGCAGAAGCTAAACCACTAAGCCACCCAGGGATCCCCTGACACACATTTTAAAGACATTTGTTACAATTGACAAATTGCCCTCCAAAAAGCTGCATCAGTACCAAAACCAGACAAAGCTAGGACAAGAAAACTACAGACCAGTATCCCTCAAGGCACAAAGTCCAAATCTGTAACCAATTAACAAGTCAATACATAAAAAAGATTAATACATCATTACAAAATAGAATTCAAACCTGGAATGCAAAGCTCTTTTAATATTTGAAAATTAATCACCTTAACAACCCATATTAATATAAAAAGTGAAACCACATGATCATATCAATTGATGCAAGAAGCATTTGACAAAATTCGACAGCCAGTGAATTAAAGAAAATTCTCAGAGAACTGGGAATAGAAGGGAACTCCTTTAACTTGGTAAAGAGCACCTACAATAAGAGCCTGCACTTAACATTAATACTTTATGGTGAAAGACCACCTTCTTTTTAAGGTCAGGAACAAGGCAAGGATGTCCACTCCTATTTAATATTATACTCAAATTCCTAGCCAGTGCAGTAAGGTAAGAAAAATGTTAAAAACATACAGACTAGAAAGAGAGAAAACTCCCTATTCACAAAAATTATTGTCCACACAAAAAATCCGAAGAATCAACAACAATGATAAAAAACCCCTCCTAGAACTATTTAGTGAATTTAGCAAGGATACAAAGTCAACACACAAAGATCAATCTTACTTCTGTATACTAGCAATGAATAATTAGAAACCAAAATTGAAAACACCGTACCTCCCAAAAGCCCAGGACTCCGGGATCATGCCCTGGGCAGAAGGCAGATGCTCAACCGCTGAGCCACCCA
This sequence comes from Vulpes vulpes, assembly GCF_048418805.1. Classification (NCBI taxonomy): domain Eukaryota; kingdom Metazoa; phylum Chordata; class Mammalia; order Carnivora; family Canidae; genus Vulpes; species Vulpes vulpes. The sequence continues at coordinate 108,614,195 of NC_132785.1, read as the reverse complement.
GGCTGCCCATCTTGCCTACTTTCTTAAAAATCTTTTTAAAAATAGACTTGTAGAAGTACCTTATGTATTCTGAACACTAATCTTTTTCACTTTTTATATAAATATCTTTTCTCAGTTCATGTGTTGTCATTTTACGTACTTTGAGTTGTCTTTGAACAGAGTTCTTTATTTTAAATATGATCAAATGCATCAACCTTGTGTTGTATAGTTAATGCTTTTCATGTTTTATTTTAAAAATCCCTCTCTGATATAAAGGCTTAAAGGTAACCTCTTATCTTTTCCTTCTGAATAATTTAAAAATTTAAATTTATGACTAATTTTGAGTTACTTTCTATGTGGGGTGAAAGGTGGGAATCCAATTTTATTTTCTTTTTCCATTGATTTCAATGCTACCACTGTAATATGCCAGGTGTCTATAATGGGTGAGTCTGTTTGGGGAGTATTTTGTTCCATTGCTAAATTTGCCTATCCCTTACCCAATATCACCTTATCTTATTTACTGTTGTCTTATTTTATAAAAAGTCTTGCTATCTGGTTAAGAAAAATTCCCTTGCCATATATCTTTCTTTAAGAGGGTCTTAACTAGTTTGGGGCCTTTACTCTTTCATATATATTTTAGAAATAATTTGTCCATTCATAAAAAAAAAAAAAAACCCAAAACACAGAACTCTAAATATGTTGCTTGGAATTACTTTAAATCTCTAAATTAATTTGAGGAAAATTGACAACTTTAGGATATTGAGTCTTCCCATCCATGGACTTGGTACATTTCTCTGTTTATTTGTGTCTTTAATGTTTGTTTGTTTTAAGATTTTATTTATTCATGAGAGACACAGAGAGAGACGCAGAGACATAGCAGAGGCAGAGGGAGAAGCAGACTCCATGCAGGGAGCCCCATGTGGGACTCAATCCCGAATCTCAGGATCACGCCCTCAGCCTGAGCAGATGCTCAACCACTGAACCACCCAGGCGTCCCTGTGTCTTTATTTTATTTTTTATTTATTTATGATAGTCATAGAGAGAGAGAGAGGCAGAGACACAGGCAGAGGGAGAAGCAGGCTCCATGCACCGGGAGCCCGACGTGGGATTCGATCCCGGGTCTCCAGGATCGCGCCCTGGGCCAAAGGCAGGCGCCAAACCGCTGTGCCACCCAGGGATCCCTCCCTGTGTCTTTAATGTTGTTTGGTAAAATGTTGTAATTTTCTCCATATAGGTCTTACACATCTTTTAAAAGATTTATTCCTAGGCACCTTGTATATTTATTGCTATTATATATTATTATCATTCTTTTTCATCATTGCCAAATTGATAGAGAAAATACAAAAACTTTTAATTTTCATTTCTTTGCGCATTAATCAAGGTGAGCTTTTTTTTCATATTTATTTGACTTTGCATTTCTTCTCTTATGAATTGCTGGTGTGTGTGGTTGCCCACTTTTCTTTTCTTTATTTTTTAAGATTTTATTTATTTATTCATGAGAGACACAGAGAGGAAGTGGGAGGGGGGGGCAGAGACATAGGCAGCAGGAGAAGCAGGCTCCATGCAGGGAGCCTGATGTAGGACTCGATCCCAGGTCTTCAGGATCAGGCCCTGGGCTGAAGGCAGTGCTAAACCGCTGAGCCACCCGGGCTGCCCTGCCCATTTTTCTAATATGGTACATGACAGACATTCTGGTTGTCCACCCGATATCCATTTCTTTCTTCTTCCCTGTTAAAAGAACTTGTTTGGTTTCTACCCATAGGAAAAGTGGTTTTAACTTATGGGTAAATCCTGATTGGTTTAAGCCAATCATGGCAATTCCATTCACCTTTAAGAAAAAAAAAATTTAACAGGTTGGTGTTGGGTAATGCATTTTCTAGCCAGCAGGATAAAAAGAGATGTTTGGAAAGGTTTCTTTGTTATTTAGTAACAGAGAAGACTACTTAGTCTCTTCTACCTCTGATTGTCTGAGATATGGTACTTAAAGCTCTTGCAGCTATCTTGTGAGGTCTGAAGATTGAAGATAAAGTTAACATACCAAGGATGGCAGAACAGAAAAATAGAAAGAACCTAGGCTTTTGATGATATCAACACTTAATAGGTATTTTACATATATAAACTCTTTTCATTCTTACAGCAATCCTATGAGATAGATGCTACTATAACCATTCTCAAAATAGGAACCCGAGGCATAAATAGGATAACTTGCTTAATGACACACACCCAGTAAGTGAAAGAGTTGAGATGTTAATCCAACAGTATAGCTTCAGTGCCTGCACTGTTAGTCTGTGTACTGTGGAGCCTTATTAAAGTTGTGTGAAATCAGCAAATCCAGAAGTTGCCTAACTTTTAGACTTCTCATTATATAAAGTGATACGTCTATTTATAAAATTTTGAGTTTTCTATCACTTGTAGCCCAAGGCATCTTGATATTGGGCATTTAGTTTTTTGGTTGACTTGTAAGGTCTATTCATATGTTAAAGATACCAATCATTTGTAATTTGTGTTGCAATATTAGTAGTTTTGGAAACTTTGCCCAATTCTCATATATTGCTATGGGATTTTAAATTGAAACACTTTTCAGTAGGACAATTTGAAAAAAAGCAAAAAATTTTTAAATGTTCATTCATACTCTTTAAACCAGTATGTCTTAGGAATTTATACTAAGGAAGTAATCAGAAATAGGCACAAAGATTTATCCACAATAATATTTTTTATTTTATTAGTTATAACATAAAAATCAGAAATATTCCTAAATACTTAAAGTTAGGAAATTGGTTTGGAAATTAGGTTCTGCCATCCATATTTTAGGAGAATATTTAATGACATAGGAAATACCTTATGATAAGAATTGCTGACAACATATTGTTAAGTTTAAAAAGTAGGTTGCATGCAGTCACTCTGAAAAATAGTTTGGCAATTCCTTTAAAAACTGAAAATGGATTTATAATACAATCCAGCAATTGCACTCTTGCTCATTCATCCCAGAGAAATGAGCACTTGTGTCCAAACAGCATGAATGTTCATAGCAGCTTTATTCATAATAGCCAAAAACTGGAAGCTTCCCAAATGTCCTTCAATTGGTTGACATTTAAACAAACTGTGGCACATCCATTAGCATGGGATATGGCTCAGCAATAAAAAGGAACAAACTATTGATAACTGCAACAACTTAAATGAACCTCGGAACTGAATGAAAAAAGCCAATCTCAAAAGTACATTTAGTGCATAATTCCATTTATGTATCATTCATGGAATAACACATAGAAATAAAAAATAGATTAGGGATCCCTGGGTGGTGCAGCGGTTTAGCGCCTGCCTTTGGCCCAGGGCGCGATCCTGGAGACCCGGGATCGAATCCCATGTCGGGCTCCCGGTGCATGGAGCCTGCTTCTCCCTCTGCCTATGTCTCTGCCTCTCTCTCTCACTGTGTGCCTATCATAAATAAATAAAAAAAAATAAAGTTGTAAAAAAAAAAATAGATTAGTCATTACCAGGGATTATGGATGGATGGGGGGCATGAGATGGGTGTAGCTATGAAGGAGTGACTTAAAGCATAATACAGTTGAGTCTCTTGATCTTGTGGAGATAGTTATGCAAGGCTGCAGATCATAAAATTTCATAGAGCTACACACATGAGTGCATGTGTAACTGGTGAAATCTAAAACTATAGATTCTGTCAATGTCAATATTTTGATTTTGAGGGAATCCCTGGGTGGCTCAGCAGTTTAGCGCCTGCCTTTGGCCCAGGGTGTGATCCTGGAGTCCCGGGATCGAGTCCCACATCAGGCTCCCTGCATGGAGCCTGCTTCTCCCTCCTCCTGTGTCTCTGCCCCTTCCCCCCCGTCTATCATAAATAAATAAATCTTTAAAAAAATATTTTGATTTTGATGTAGTACCATAGTTGTATAAGTTGTTACCATTAGAAGAGGTAGGAGGAAGGGGCATGGGACTTCGGTGTATATTCCTTTCAATCTCTTGTGAATCTACAATTATTTTGAAATAAATAGTTAAAAACTTCATAAACCAGGATTTATAAAATAAAAGCATCTACTCAAAAGAAAATTATAGGCATGTCTGGTTGGCTCAGTTGGTGGAGCATACAACTCTCAACTCTTAATCTCGAGGTTGTGAGTTTGAGCCCTACGTTGGGTGTAGAGTTTGCTTAAAAATAAAATCTTTAAAAGAAAATTCTAATGGATTACATCACATTACAGTAATTGTTAAATGACTCAGTGCTAAATTGATCATAAGAGAGACTGTTTAAAGTGCAATTTTTCAGAAAAGCAAGATGCAAAAATAATATATTTGGTAGGATCTCAATTTCATTTAAAAATATTATTCATATGTATTATATATTAATATACACACCCACATATATGCACACACATATACATCATATATTTGTATATATGTGTGTGTGTGTGTATACATATATACACATACAGGTATGAGTGTGTGTGTGGATATGTGTGTGTATAAATGACATACACCAAGATGTTAACAGTGGCTCTCTCTGGTACTATGATTACAGGTTTATCAGAGACCTCTAAAATTGCCTCCTAAGCCATTCTATATTAATAGTTTTGGCTCAGCACATAGGCATCCAGAATAACAACTACATTTCTTAGTCTAGTCTCCCCGGCAGGTAGATGTAGCCACGTGATGACATTCTTACTATTGGGATGATGTGAAACCGTTGTGTTGCCGCTGCTGAGAAACTTCCCTGGAAGATAGCTGGCATGTGTCCATCGGCCTCTTTATCCCTTTCTCTTTCTGGCTGCCTTTCTGCTCTGTCAGCCTAGATGACGAGGATTCAGGAGTAGTGAGCTAGAAGGAGCCTGGGCACCCTGAGGCCTCTGAGGAGCAAAACTATCATACCAGCCCGGACTTTTGAACTTCATATAGCTGCAAGCAAAATAGACTTCAATCTTATTTGAGCCATCACTTGCAGTCACACCCAGTCCTAACAAATATAAGAGTGATTTTAATGTTCATTTGTTTTGTAATTCCCAGTATTTCAACAATAAATATATCCCATTTATAATCAGAAAAAAAAAGTTATTTGTAAGAAAAATAAATCTTTCCATCAGGCCCTTTCCCTCAACCAGGAATATGATTATCTTGACCAGATCTTCCAGATTTTCCCAGTATTCCAATTTCAGACATTCTGGCTGATTGCCTGTGAAGTTATCAGATCACAGTTTCTGAAGGTAATTTGGAGATAGAGTGAGTATGATGATAATTCTCAACTGTGAGGAGGGAGGCTGACCAAAATATTTGTGCCTTTCTCCTCCTGTTCCAAAGAATCTCCTTTATGCCATCTGATCACTTCCTTTTCCTGAAGGGCTTTGACTCAACACTGCGGCATGTGAATACACTACTGTTTTTATCCTTCTCTGATTGTTTTGGTGGATAAGTCATGTCTCTACGCAACCTGAGAACAAGTGCTATTGTCATGGACACCTGTTGTTTTTGTCTGCCCTGCACCCCCTTTCCTCTGGGAACTGTCCCTCCTTATGTCATTCAGGTGGAACTGTCAATCTCAGAGGCTCCTAGCCACAGGGATGGCACACCACCCAGGTCTGAGCAGTCACCCCAATTCGACACTGTCTGTACAAAGTCATTTAGTCCTTCCCTGTGATTTGCTATACGGACCTCAGAGGAAAGCATGTTTCTCGCCTTTAGATCATCTGCTATCAGAAGACTGGCTTGGGATTCTTGATGGCCAGCTTTCCTGTTTTGTGGAGGAAGCTTGTCTGTAGGAGAAAGTCAGGCAACTGCTCCAAAAGAAGTAGAAGTGAAGAGAGGCAAGTCCTGGAGTGAGAGAGAAAGGGCAAATGAGCTATGACTTGAAGTGAACTGATACAAGCTTGTAGACCTAGTCAGGCTTGAAGGTAGAGCTACCCTTGCTTAGACTTCTCAACAAATCCCGCTTTGGCTTAACTTTTTGAGTTGCTAGAGACTTGACTAAGTTTCTCTTTTTTCCTCCAGGGAGGCCAGCCCTCTTCTCAGGCATTATTTGATTGATTCTACTAGACTAGAAGCTGATCTTGGTCTAAGTGTAGATTTGTATTTTACTGGAATCTGGCTCTGTTCTTGAAATTCTCTGCTACTTGAACTAGTCAGTTGCTAGGAATTTGGAGGAAAATTCTAATGACAAACACAGGTAATGGTACCAGGGCATGTGATTAGGAAAAAAAAATACCACCCTATTGTTATCAGGACTGCATGTTAATAGCTGGTCTTCATAGATCAACATATACAGTGTATAACAAATATTTGTTCAACATCTTTTCATACTGAGCACCATATTTCATATTGGGAAATAGCCCCTGTACTAGGAGAAACTCAATAATAAAATAGCATCATCCTTTAAACTTAGAGGATTTTGCCTTTTAGTTAAAGATTTTCATACTCTTTATCTCTTGGTCTCTAAGGAGCCCTAATTAGTGAGCTGGTTCTTATCAAGAGATTCATTATATCACAATTGATAAGTTCATCATAAGTGAGAATAGTACCAAGTACATAGATAGACAAAACAATAGTCTGTGATTCTGAAAAAAGAAAGATGTGGAGACTAATGCCCACTAGCCAGCTATCCTCTCATGTTACGTTATACTGTTTAAAAGTTGCAGCTTGGAAGTCAGATGAATCTCATTTTAGATCCCAGGTCTGCCCCTCCCAAGCTGGGTGATCATAAAGTGATTCTAATGTACTTAATAAAGATCTGGTTGTATTTTTAAATTTTTTTAATTTAAATTCAATTTGGTTAACGTATAGTGTATTATTAGTTTCAGAGGTAGAATTTGGTGATTCAGGACACCTGGGTGGCTCTGTGGTTGAACATCTGTCTTTGGCTCAGGTTGTGATCTCAGAGTCCTGGGATCAAATCCCACATCAGGCTCCCCACAGGGAGCCTGCTTCTCCCTCAGCCTATGTCTCTGCCTCTCTTTGTCTTTCATGAATAAATAAATAATTTAAAAAAATAATTTAGTGATTCATTAGTTGCATGTAACACCCAGTGTTCATTACATCAAGTGCCTTCTTTAATGTCCATCATCCAGTTACCCCATTCCCCCACCAACCTCCCCTCCAACAACCCTTAGTTTGTTTTCTATGATTAAGAGTCTCTTATGGTTTGCCTCCCTCTCTGTTTTCATCTTATTTTATTTTTCCTTCCCTTACCCTATGTTCATCTGTTTTTTTCCCCTTAAATTCCACATATGAGTAAAATCATATGGTATTGGTCTTTCTCTGACTGAATTATCTTGCTAGTTCCATGATACCCTCTAGTTCCATCCACGTTGTTGCAAATGGCAAGATTTCATTTTTTTATGGCTGAATAATATTCCATTGTATATATTCACCACCTCTTCTTTATCCATTCATCTGTTGATGGGCATCTGGCCTCTTTCCATAGTTTGATTATTGTAGACATGGCTGCTATAAATGTCAGGGGTGCAGGTGCTCCTTTGAATCACTATTTTTGTATCCTTTGGATAAATACCCAGTAGTGCAATTGCTGAGTCATAGAGTGGTTCTATTTTTAACTTTTTAAGGAACCTCCATACTGTTTTCCAGAGTGGCTGCACCAGTTTGGGAAGTTTGCATTCCCACCAACAGTGTAGGAAGGTTCCCCTTTCTCTGCATCCTCACCAATGTCTATTTCCTGAGTTTTTAATTTTAGCCATTTTGACCAGTGTAAAGTGGTATCTTGTTGTGGTTTTGATTTGTATTTCAAACTGGTTGTATTTTAAAGACCAGATAATCCAGATAAAAAATAATACCAGCTTTTATTTCTAGAACTCCTCTCTTTCAAGAATGAATGAATTATTGTAACTACCTGAGAGCATTTCGGAACAGCAACAGACCTTGCATGAAGCTACATCCCAGTCAGGAAGCCTGGGCCCTCCACCCAAGTAGCTTTCTCCCGCCCTTGGTACATAAGTGACACTCACTGACTGCCCTGCAGACAGAGGCTGCCAGTGGCTTCTAGAGGCCCAAGGCTTACTCTCCCATCTGGCTCCCCTCTTCCCCTAAAGTAATTTCTATCCCTGGTTTGATGCCCGTGGCTCACAACATCCTTAAAAACAGATAGTCATTGTCTAGCTTCAGAGGGTAGTTTGATTAACTGGTTCCTAACCAGAGTAGAAAAAGAAACGGTGGGGGTTCTTTTCAAGTGTGCCATCCACATTGTGCAGAATGCCATGGGTAGGAAGTACTAAGTTGACCATTGAGATCAGAAAATTCTTTCCAATCTCAGCTAACTTCATTTATTGGGGCTTGTGTATTAAGCATTACAGTGCCTTCCCCTGATTAAACATTCACATTGTGCCAGAGACTATATATTACATCTAAGACTTCTGAGACTACAGTGGAGGAAGCCAAGGCTTGGAGGGGTTAAGGGACATGTCTAGTCATACAGCTAGTGAGGGCAGAGCTTAGGTTTGTCTGTCTCCGGAGACCTCCCAGGACGTCCTAATACCACACCATCCACACCCTTTCTGTTAGAGTGGCAGGAGTGGCCTTTAGGGGTCACACAAGGGCTTCCAACAATCTCTGAGGCCTTTGGGTTCTTAGGGATCTAAGTTCTGTGTCCCTACTCTGTCACATGAGTAAGGAGCCAGTGGATGAGACTGGAGTGGGTGCTGAGAAAGCTGAGTAGCAGGCCTCTGAGAGCTGTACCCCAGCCTTGCTGGGATGCCCAGCACACACCTCTGGGTGCTGGGGGCTGGACAGGGAAGAGCCCTGCTGGGTTCTGGATCTGCCTGCCAGCTCCTAACCCCCTGAAGGGAAGACTGCATGGAAAACTCCCAGGGTTTATAGGCCGTAGCCTGGGGTAGATGGCTCCGTAGAGCCCAGTGGCCAGTTGCACCCCGTGGGAAAGCCTTGGCCCTGGCCTGCCTGGGAGCCACGGTGGTGCCGCCTCCTGCCCACGGCTTGGCTCAACTTGGTTCAGCGGGTTCCCAAGTGGCTTGACTTCCTCCCCTATACCTCCCCCCACCCTGCAGTCTCCAGGGAGCCAGGGAGGCCACTAGCAGAGTTGGCTCTCAGGTCCTCAGGCCTCCCCAAGCACTTGCTCCACACACCTGGGAGCCAGGTTTCCCCCAGGGAGCAGGAGGGGAGCCTCTAACCCCCCTGGGAGCACTCCTGCCCCTAGGTCTGTTTAAGACTGGCAGGCCCCATCCCCAGTCCTTCCGCTGTGCACTGAGGCTCCACTCTGGGCTGCAATAACAGGGCTTGGGGTATGGGCTGTTGTTTTTGCAGCTGGGCTGGGGCGGAGCGGCAGCGGGAAGGCGGCATGGGTACTGACCGTCTGAGAAAGCCCCGAGCCCACATTCCCACTAGAGCTGGGACAGCCTCCTCAGGCTAGTGACTGCTGTGCCTGCGTGGAGAGGCCCCTAAGCACTGCTGGAGGAGCGTGGGGGAAGGCAGAGAGAGAAGCTGGCCAGTAGAACAAGAGCTTGGGGAGACCCCAAGCCTTCTCTGAGCCAGCCCTCCCCCAGCAGGCTGTGCTCCCCTCATTTCTAGCTGCAGCTGGACCTAACCTCTCCCCTACCCCACCCCCGCACATCTGGGAGATGCTGAAGCAAGCTTCCTTAAAACAAACAACAAACAAAACAAAATATCTCATTTACTAGGGGCAAATGTTAGAAACTAAAAAGAATAAAGGTTACCCATAATCCTTTCACCCAAAAATACCCATCAAGAACATTTGATGTGTTTCCCTATGACCTCTTTTTTTTTATTGTAATAAAATGTACATAACATAAAACTTAACATTTTAATCATTTTTAAGTATACAGTTCAGTGGTGTTAAGTACATTCACAATCTTGTGTAACCATCACCATCTCCAGAACTTTTTATCTTCCTAAACTGAAACTGTGCCCATTAAGAAATAACTCTACTTCCAGGCGCCGGCTGGCAAGTACCTCTCTACCTCCTATCTCTACGTGTTTGACCGTTTTCTAGGTACGTCAGGTAAGTGGAACTGTACAATCTTTGTACTTTTGTCTCTAGCATATTTCACTTAGCATAGTGTCTTCAGGATTCATCCGTGTTATAGGATGTGTCAGAATCAGAATTCATTCCTTTTTAAGGCAGGTTAGTATACACACACACACACACACACACACCTCACATATTATTTATGTACTCATAACATTTTTTCATGTAATTAAGATTATACTTCGTCAGCAGTTAGAGATCCTGATTTTTTTACTCCAACGTTGCCACGTCATTAAAAATTTCCCCTAGAAATAGTCTTAGTGCTAGGACTACTCTAGCTTACTCTTTAATTCTTAGTGCTTACACTTTAATTCCTTATGTACATAGATACAGCATAATAGATTTAACCAGTTTCCTGCCATTGGCTACTGAAGTATCTTCTTTGTTTTATTGTTTGTTTCTTCTTATAAACAAAACCAAGAAGAACATCTCAGTAGACATTTTTATGGACCCTCCCTGCTGCCCTGTCATTTTCACATTAGTTCCCAAGGGAGAGTACCAGAAGTAGAATTTGCTCACCAAGGTGATAGACACTCCTCAGTCATCTTGATAACTATCACCTCAGACTTGCCAGAAAAATTATGCCTGTTGCTCCTCCCACAAACAATGTAGGAGATCCAGAGGCTTTTCCTTCCTTTACCACACATTTGGCAAATTTCAGAGGACTCATGTCCCTGGTGCTGAGAAGCCAGGTACCTCTTGCTATGCCTTCTCTTTTCCTGGAGAAAGGTGAAGACTTCCACAAATAGGGCTTCAAGATACCCAACCATCTTCAGATGCTTTCTGAGATTGCTCTGCCCTGGCAGGCTGGCCAGTCCAGTTGAGGTGATAAGTTTTTGATGTCCCTAGGGTAGAGTGGCCCAGAAGAGAGCCAGCCTGGGCCTGCAGCCTCCTCAGGGAGATGGCCATGCAGAACTAGCCTGGGAGCAAAGAAGCAACTAGCAGAGTAGGGGTACAGAGTCTCTATCCTGCGTGTGGCCTAGGCTTGGTCCAGGACAATTCTGCGGACTCCCTAGTGACTGCTCCGCCAACCCCATGCAGATAGATAGCTATATAAATGGTAGCCATTTATTGAGGGCTTACTATAGGCTAGCTTCAAAGGCTCTGGTAGGGCTCTAGTAAGGCTGGGTTCCTCTCACAGACCCTAGCTGTAGGTTTTTGTCACCACTTTACTAACTAGGCAACTAAGTTCCACAGCCATTTGGGACCTTGTTCAAGGCACACAGCTGTGTGTAGTAGAGCTAGGATTTGTACTCAGACATCTCCAACTCTAGGCTCTTCTGATTTCCTGGTTCTCCTTATAGGGGCTATGCTGGCACCCCAAGACTGGGGAGGAGAGGAAAGAACTGTGGATCGGTGATGGTCTATGGGGTGGAATTTGGCTCTGCCCTCTCTGCTGGGCCTTGCCAAATCCTAGGCCAGAGACCCCTGGCCACTGGGAATGAGGAGTGCTTCATGCCCCAAGGGGACCTGGCTCAGGCAGGGACAGGGGCAACTGGGGAGGGGATTACTAGAGACTTCACTGCACACAAAAAGCCTGATTGTGTTGCAGACTCTGCTCTTTGGAAAAATAAGTATCACGAAGTTGTCTTGTTTTGGACAATCTGGTGTCCCAGAGATCCAAGCCAAAGAAAACATGAACTGAGAAGCAGGAGCCAGCAATGCTGAAGCCTACAGGTGAAGCCCGTGCTTCCGGGTTTGAGGACGGGAGCTCCCGTGGGTTCCCAAGCTGGAACCAGGGTGCCTATGTCCAGAGCAACCTCTTTTCCCTGGGGTCCAGGCAAAGGACAGACCTTGGGCTGGGGAAATTTTTCCACAGACAGATGGGAGGAGGAAATCAGGGGAGATCAGAGCTCCCTGTGGAACCTCAGCCTGGGGGGGGCCACCACGAGAAGGGCCTCACCACATCCAGGAAACACTGGGAAGCTCAGAGATCTACAAATTTTGTGGGCTCCATGCCCAAGCCTAAGGAACATGCACTGAGATGAGCCAGGTTGGGGGCTGGCCAGGCCTCTAGTATCAGAGCACCCTACAAGGCAAGGGAAGGCAGCTTAGTGGGAACCCAGGCCAGGAGGGGTGATCTTTTTTTTCCGGAACAGGATTCCCTGTGGGGTACAGAACAGAAGTCTGTGGGCTGCAGAGTCTGGGACGTGCCTGTTGGACTGGGCTGGGGTCAAGAGGGCGGCCCACTGGCCTGGCCTCATCAGCCAAAGCCAACACAGGAAATGCCAAGCAGACCTCAACGTCCGGGCACCTAATTTGCTCTGGCTGGCAGGGAGCGCCTCCTCCCCAGCTCTACTGGGGGCAGTCCTGGCGGCAGGGAGGAAGCAGTGGCCTCCATGCGCAGGGGAGGCTCAGCCCCCTGGCCGGAGGAGCCGGGCAAACACTCAGCAGGCAGCACAAGGAGCCAGGCGTTACCCTGGACGGCGGCCACCGGGTTGTTGCTGGGATCCAGTTTCCCGCTCACGCTCCTCCGCTCCTCTGAGAGGAGAGATGCAAGGGGTCAGCCCCTCCACCAAGCCCCAGGAAGGAGCCTGGTGGACAGACAGTTGTTAACGCCACCGCCGCCAGGGTGATTAGGCCGCTGTGAAGGGCCTCGCAGCCGGGCAGGGTCCGGCCTGCCAGGCAGGCCACTGGGGCCACCGTGACTGGCTGGGAGCAGAGGAGCCAGGGAGGGAACAGCGTATGTTGCAGCCGCTCGTGCTGATCCGATTAGTTGGTGAATTGACACTCCTTAATGATTTCCTTTCTGCGGCCCAGCCAAAGCCAGAACTGTGGGGTGGCCTGCATGGTAAACAGAGAGGAGACTTTGGGCTTTCCCAGGCTCCTTTTAAGCTGGCCACCAGCTGGGGCTGGGGCAGAGGGTCTTCATACTGGGTGCCAGCTCTGCTGGGAACCACCCTATGGCCCCTCAGGGACTGATGAGCCACCCTGTGTCCAGGGATGGGCTCCTCTCTTGCCAGTTGGGGACCCTCTTCCCCATTTGCCCACTGGTGCCTAGGACAGTGGAGCCTGGCAGGTGCCATCTATTCTCCCAGGCTCAGCTGAAGCCTGGTACAGAGTAGGTTTGCCAAGGATATTGACAACATGAGTGGATCAGCAAATGGATCCATCTCCCCCAATTGGCCTGATTGCTTTGTGGGAGAATCTCTGTGATCCTCTTCAAGGCCTGGGTGGTCCTTGTGGGAACATTTTTCCAGACAGTCTCGTGAATGGAGAGCTCTCCCAAGGCCGTCTGGTCCATTCCCCTGCCTCTAAGGGCAGCATCTCCTAAACCATCTCTAATGGGCAGCTTTGCCACATTTTGGCCAAGTTCGCCCTTTTGGCATGCACACATATGTGCACACACATGAAGGTGTATGCATGTGCCTGGGTATGAGCATCTATGTCTGCCCAGAAGGAACACTGGATATTTTCTTCCTTGCCCATCCTTTGCGTTCTCTCAGCTTCCCGGATTCCCTCCCTTGGAGGTCCCAGGCAGGGAGGAGGAAGGTTAGGTCTGGCGTGGAGGCTTTCTGGGTCACGACCTTTTCAGAGCTGGTCTTGTTTATATTTTAGGCTGAGGCACAGGCTGGGCTGGCCTCCCACCTGCCTGTCCCCTCAGTCACCTTCCTAGGAGATGCCCCAACCCCTCTGTGAGTAGGAGATGGTCCTGGCTGCTCAGGGCCTGGGCTGGGGTAAGGGTTGCCTCCCTCCCCTCACTGGTGGACATGCTAGAGGCCAGCTAGCTTGTGACCACATGGGAATATAGGATGGTAGTCCTGGAGGGAGAACAGGTCCATCTAGTCAGCATTAGCAGGCAGGGGCAGTGGCCAGCACCCACCAATGATGTTAGGCAAGAAATGCCCCTTGAGGCCAGGGGAGGAATGTGTGTGTCCCAGGTACATCAGAGGCCAAAATGCAATCTTTCCTTTCCTCTTGACAGATTTGGTTTGAAAACCGCTCCACTACCAGCTAACGAGCCCTGCCCAGCCCAGACATCTAGGGCGCCGAAGCTGCCACAGAGAGGACACTGAGGGATCCTGGGGGACACTGGAGGAGGGGTGCCACTGCATCCAAGCAGACTATGTACCCACTCCTAGCCCACTGCTTCCTTCTCACTTCCAGTCCCCCTCTCCCATCCCAGACCTCCCTCAGGGGGTTTCCAGCCTTTCCCCTTATCATATCTATCCACTGCAGGGAAGAGGCTGGAAGCTCTGGCAGAGTGAGAACAAGGCCAAGCTGTGCAGTCTGGGACAATCACTAGTGCTTTCTGAATCTATTTTTCTCATCTTTAAAATGGGAATGAGGAATATCCACACTCTGCTGATTGCCTTGCAGGGATATTAATGATGTATTGTTGAATCAGAACGTCAGGATGGAGTACAGAATGCACTGAAGATGGTCTGGAAGGAGATCCAATAAACTGCAGACAGAAGCTACCCCTGGAGTATGCGAGTAGTGAGGGAAGGATCAAGTAATGGTGTGGGGGAGGAGAATTTTCACTTTTACTTAAGATGCCTTGATATTGCTTGAATCTTATTTCAGCAAGTGTGTGCCTCTTTTGCAATTAAAAAAACAACGTCGGGATCCCTGGGTGGCTCAGTGGTTTAGTGCCTGCCTTTGGCCCAGGGTGTGATCCTGAAGTCCCCGGATGGAGTGCCACGTCAGGCTCCAAAACATGGAAACTGTTTCTGCCTTTGCCTGTCTCTGCCTCTCTCTCTGTCTCTCTCATGAATAAATAAATCTTAAAACAAACAAACAAACAAACAAACAAACAAAAAAAACATAAAGGCTCTATCTTAAAGGGTGGTTGCCAGTTTTAAGTGTTAATGTGGATTTGTGGAGTGGATGAATGAATGAATGAATGAAGGCCTAGTATGTATCTAGTACATGACCTGCTTCTCTTTTCCCCTCTGAGCCAGGATTCAGGTTCTCCCTCCTCGTTTATCCATTTTCTTACCCTGAAGGAGTTAAAACAGCAGCACTTCCAAAGCAGTGTAAAGGTAACCCAGGAGCCCCAGTGAGGCCAGTCTGGTGTGTGGAGTGGCATGGAGGCAGCATCCCTCTGCCTCTCTTCAGGCCCCAGCCCATAAGGCTCCTAGAGCCAGCCCATAGAGCCAGCCCACTCTGCTCAGCTCAGGACCTGCTTCCAATTACCCATGAAATCTGAGCTGGAAGAGACCTATTAAAGCCCCATTTAGTTTGATCCCTCTAGGGGCCAGGGATCTTTTCCGGCGACATTCCCCTCCTTGTCTGACTGGGACTCCAAGCCCTTTGGATGTTATCTCCTCCTGGGTCAATATGTTGACAACTCCAGCTGTGACCCAGGCCACCCCGGAGCCAGAACTGATCTAGGCCTGTTATGGTTCAGGGGGCCCCAAACCCAGCTCCTTTCCTACCTTAGGGCTCCCTGAGATAGCAGGGCTGACCTACCTCAAGTCAGATCCCAGTCCAGCCTACACCACTGTTTCCATACTGGCCTGCAGGCAGCCCTATGGTTCCTGAGCCTACCTGGTCATCCCACAGGAAGCTCTTACTAGTAGGGGCCATCTTTCACATATTCCCTGTTGTGCCTGGTACAAGGTCCCATGTTTCATAACACTGCTTACATAAGAAATAATAAATAACGGTGATTAATGACCTCCTCCTCTCGTCCCTGGGCTCGCCTGGGTCAGACCTCCCAGGGAAGGCATACGAGCTCCAGGACGAGGAGGAGGAGGGGAGCCCAGGGTGTGTGGGGGCATTCACCTTCTCTCCCCATCCTCCTCAAGCACCTCTGCATGTCCTCTCCCATGGCCACTCCCTGGAGAGCCAGAGGAAGCCATCAGGAAAGGCAAGGTGGGGAACCCAACTCCCTTAAGAAGTGGGATCTCCAGCACCAAGGCGGTGGTCCTAGGGCTCCTCTGACCCCACACCAGGGTACACTCTCAAGTCCAGTTGGCCTTAGTTCCCTGAGGACCACCCAGGTGAGGGTTCTTGCCCACCAGGCCTGTTGTCTCCCTGCCCCCACCCCAGTGCCGCTCCCAGTTTGAGCCTCTAAGCGCCTCTCCTCAGGGTGGGAGGCCCAGGGCTGCACTCCAGGGACCAGGCGGGACTAGGCTGGGCCTTTGGGGGTGGTCTGTTGGGAGAATTCTGGAAGCAGGGAGGGAGTGAGGAAACCACTTTGGGGCCAAGGCTGGGGCAGCCACTCAGAGGTGAGAGAAGAGCTGCAGGAAATGAGGGATAAGAAGGTTCCGGAGGAGGGAAGGATCTTGGGAGCAGTGCATGGACGTGCGCCTGACTAATTTTCTCCCCAGATGCCCCTTTGGGCCCCCTCAGAGCTGCAGAGGAAAGAGCCAGGACAGTAGTGGGAAGGGGTACTTCTAAAGGTCACCCAGGCCAGTCTCCTGTCTGACCCACACCACCAGCCCTGTGGGTGGATATGGATCCTGTTGTTGGGATCTTTGAGGGCATAGATTTTGTGGCCTTTGTCAGTGAAGGACACTCCCTCCTTCAGGTCTAGCCTAAGCTCCCTTGCTGCACTTTAAACCTATATATCCTTGCTCTATCTGAAGTGGGTTCACATAATGGACTCTCCCTGAGCATTAACTTGCCGCTTTGTTTTTTCAAAGTTCAGTCCCCAGAGGAAGGAGGACCACAGACCTGGCATTCTCTGGGTACTCTGGCCCTGTCACTGTCCCCACTGCCATGGCTCAGCATGGCAGCTCCTCACAGGCCTAGGGTGGGGTCTTGTTGCCTGAGGACCAGGACAGAGCCATTATCTCCTGCTGAGCCCTGGTCTTGGTTACCAGCTCAGTGGGGACAGAAATACTGAAGGTTGGGGGCCTGGGGCCAGGTCCCCATAGCTGCTCATCACCACAACCCAGCAACCACACAGGGATTCTGCATGTCTCTCTGTCAAAAGTTAGGGTGCAGTGTACAGTCCCTCCTCATGTCCCCGGAGCTTGAGAGGTTTGTGGAAGGAAGACTGACTGGCCTTGGCCTTCCCCAGTACCCCTCGGCTGGACACGTACACCCACATGCATGTACAGATTTGCCTGTGTGTACAAGCACACCTTCAATATACAAAAGCACCCGGATAGGTTTACGTGTGCACACATGCTTTGGCACATGGGCACAGGTTCACCTGCACAGGCTCATGTGCATACACATGTTCACACAGACATGACATGCCTGCTTTCACACATGGAGAAGCACATTTATTCCTACACATTTCCAAACACGCACATGGCTCCCTCCCTCTGCACGTGCTTGCTTATATCCTCCTCTGAATATATCTGGCTCATTCACACACAGTGACACACTCATTTGCACTTACATGGGACATTAATGAGAGGTTGTCAGCTCCTGCTTGGTCCAGATTAAGGACTATATGATGCAGGTTGTTCAGGGATTGGCTCCAGAGATCAGGGACAGGATAGTGGAAGATCCCTGGACCCCCAAGGGCCATTTCTCCTGTGCCTTTTCAAGAGCCAGCAGCCTCTGGGAGCCACAAAATGGAAGAATGGGTAGGATTTCACTAGGTGAGTGTGATGCTGTGTGTTCTAGGAAGAGGGGATGGCCTGAGCAGGGCTGTGGAGAGGGGAAGGTTCAGACCAAGTTTGGGGAAGGCTAAGGGACCACTTGAGTGGAGGATTCTGTGGCTGGGGGACTGGTGAATCCCAAAAGGGCAAAAGGCTTTTTCACAATGGGGAGCCATAGAAAATGTTTGAGCAGGAGACTGCCAATACCAGAAGCTTTTTTTCTCTTTGGGAAGCTTTATTCACTCAGTGCTCTGTGCTTCATTAGCACAGGAAATGAGTGATTCTGCCTGGAACAGTTGGGGAGGAGCAGGAGCTTCACATCTGACATGGGCCTCAAAGGATGGATAGGAATTGTCTAGACAGGGAAGGACAGAAGAAAGGACCCGGGCTGAACCTGGCAGCTAAGAGCTGGGGGAAGAACTGAGTTATTATTACGTATGCCTTGTAGACCCAAACAAAGGTCCTCTTGAGGAGTGACCACAGTATCAACACCAGAATCAGGAGTGCAGGCCGACCTGACCCCAGGCAGGAGGGAAACTATTCTCCGGAAAAAGTGAGAGCCATAGGGTGAGGACAGAGGAGTTTCAGAGCCAGTTGGCCGGCCTTCCAGAGGGACCCACGCAGGTCTCATAGGCACCCAGATAAAGAAGGGTGGAGGTATGGGGACCACCTGGCCCTAATCCTTTGACATATCCCCTCGCTGGAAAACTTCACTAGAGATAGTCCATCCAGCCTCCACCCACCCATGACGCCACCATCCTGCTGAGATCCATCCCTGAGGGGCCCAGCACTCCACACTCCAGCCCTACCACGGCCCCATCTCCAGCCTCCATCTCTTCAGAGCGGGAAACACCACATCCCAGCTGTCTGTCCCAAATCCACCTGGAGGCCAGCCAGCTTGGCTGAAGCCCAACTTAGTTAGGCCAGACCCTGGAGACACTGACGGGAAGAGGCCAGGACTAGAAGGAAGCTGCTGGGCCAAAGTCAGACCCTTTCCTGGGCCCAACCTTGTAGGGTTCCCCCTGGCACACCCATGGGCTTGCCCATTGTCATGTACTAATGAGCCTCTGGTCCCCTGAGGCTGCAGACTCTAGGTCCTTTCCATGCAGTTCTAGAGATAAAGGTTACCGTGACAGCTGGTGGTTAGATTCCAACCTGGTTGCCAAAGGCCCAGAGACCTGGCTTTGAGCCCCACTTGGGATAGAAGTGAATCTGTTGAGAACCTAGAATCCCATCTTGTAGGCTTGAAAGCTTGTCAACAGGCTTAGGAAGAGACCCTCACTCTGAGAACAACCCCCTTCTTCCTGCCGTCCCATCCTTGGCAGCACAAGGCTGGCAACAGCAACAGTATCCCTTGTCAAGGCCTGCGGCACTGCCACCACTGCCAAAGGCAAAAGGTGCATGGGGGCCCAGGGCTGCCACAGTCTCCCTGATTCACCCCCTCATCCTTCAGACACCAGGTCCACTGGCCCCCCAGCCTCTGGACTGGTTCCTCTTTCCCTTCCCCTCTGCTTTATTCTCTACCCATTCATCTCCCAGCCAGGGAGACACTCTTCTGCTGCCCATGGCAACTGGGTGCCACAATTTGTTTGCCACATTCCATGCAAACTCCCTCTTTGTCCCCTTTGCCTACCAGAGAGAAGAGCCAGAGAAACCCAGAGTCAGGGCAGGATAAAGACAGCCAGAGGACACAGCATCTGAGAGCCAGTCCCCAAGGACACCTGGGGTAGGGGGGAATGGAGACACAGAAGGGGATGGTGAGACAGAGGCCTGGGGGCAGGGGACTCTTGCTGAACAGTACCACATGAGGAACAGCTTGGGTGCTTCTGTAGGGACCCTTCAGCAGCAAAGGGGAGCGTTAAAGGTGTGATTTTGCAGTTAGGCACGTTGGTCTGCCTCTTATAGGCTGTGTGACCTAGGGCAAGTGCCTTCACCTCTCTGTGTTTGGGTTTCCTCAGGGAAAATGGGCCTGTTATACTTGCTATTCTTGTGAGACGTGAATAAGTTAACATTTGCAATGTGTGCTGCAGAATTCCTGGTACCTAATAAGCAAGCTCTAGATTCAGCTATTATTACTCTTATTTTCTGAGCTTTGATTTTCATTTATGTCAGAGGGAGATGATAGCTCAAGCACCCCAGTCGCAGTGGGGAGCAAGTGGTGCATTCAGTAGATGTCAACACAGGGTCCCACTCCTAGCTTGCCTGCCCCAGGCCAGGACCCACTCTAGGTCCCAGCCCCACACCACACCCTGCTGCTGAGGCTCCCGGGCAGGCCCCACGTGCAGTCAGGCAACAGGTGGCAGGCCAGCAGAGCACAGGTGCAGCTTTGTAGGGGATGTGGGGGGTGGTCCTGCCTGTTTCCTCCCCACGAACCGCTTCCCCCAGCTGTTGGCAGGGCGGCTGTGCCTGGGAGGAAGGCTGGGTGGAGGGAAGTAGCAAACACAGCCACGTGCAGCCCCGCAGCCGGGGCTGAGTAAGCTCAGCTTCCTGCAGCCATCGTCAGCAGCTTTAGCAACAGTGGCCAGTGGGCGGCTCACAATGCTTGCTGGGGCAGGAGCTCTGCTACCGGGCAGGGTCACTTCCCTGAATTGTCCTCACCACCGGCTCTCCCCACCACATCTGGCCGGCCACCCTGCCCGCCTGGGGAGCCATGGAGTGCCCGGCTAGAGGCTGACTCCACCATCCTGGGTGGCATCCAGTACCCAGGCCTCACCAAGCCAGGAGGCGGGGGCTTGGCTGGCACTCGCTCTGGGGTCTGGACACAAGTCCAGGCTGAGGCACAAAAGATCCAGGCTGAGTCTGAACTGGACCTACACTGACCATACTCTCAGGGAGGCAACAACATGAGCATCTACTCTGTGCAGAGCTCTCCACTAGAACTGGGCTCAGGCCACCCTCTCTGTGGTCCTCAGTGACAACATCTCTACTTATCTCAGTGGGTAACTTGCTGGAAAACCTTATGTAAGCCCGGTGACCTCTCCTGAGCTTTACCAGCTGGGGTGTAAAAGAGCCCAGCAAACACAGCCTGTAGAAATGCAAATGGCCAATACTCACATGGAAAAATGTACAACTTGACAGCCTAGTAACAGGGAAACATCCAGAGCCAACCCTGAAATGTTCCTTTCACAGAACTGATGGTAGAGATGTAAAAAAATGATAACACTGATATGGCTGGGTTGTAGGGATCTCATTGCCCTTGGACATTGCAGGGTAGAGTGTAAGCTAGAACAGTCTTTCTGTAAGACAACTTGATAATAGCATCAAAAATCCTTGAGAGGGCACCTGGGTGGCTCAGTGTTGAGCATCTACCTTCAGCTCAGGTCGTGATCCTGGGGTCCTGGGATCAAGTCCTGCATTGGGCTCCCTGCAAGGAGCCTGCTTCTCCCTCTGCCTATGTCTCTCCCTCTCTCTGTGTGTCTTTCATGAATAAATAAAAATTTTTTTAAAAAGTCCTTGACCCAGAAATTCTACTCCTAGGAATTTAAGGGACATGAACAACAAGTATGTATAAAAATGCTTATTATAGTGTTGTTAATAACAGAGAAAACATTAGATATAACCTAAATGCCCAGTTATAGGTAGGTTGGAAAAGAAAAATTTAGCCACATAGTTGCAAGTATCCCTTGGGAGTACGATCATTAAAAATGATGCCAGCAGGCAACTCTCGGTTCCGGCTCAGGTCATGATCTCAGGGTCCTGGGATTGAGCATCACGTTGGGCTCCATACTGGGCAGCGTGTCTGCTTGAGAGTCTCTCTCTCCCTTTGCCCTTCCTCCTGCTCACGTATTTTCTCTCTAAAATAAATAAATCTTAAAAAAAAATACACCAAATAGCACTCTCAAACTTTAAGATACACCTGGAGATCTTGTTAAAATGAAGATTTTTATTCTACAGGTCTAATACCTAAAATCCTGCATTTCTAGCAAGCTCCCAGGCAGTGCCAATGCTGCTGGTCCTATAGAATTTTCATTACTAATATGAAAAGGTATTACCAAAATATGATAAAAATGGAGAAAAGCATACTACAAAACAGTAAGATGCCATTTTTTATAATAAGAAAAGATACATGTGCATAAAAAAAACTTGGATATACAACAAAATGTTAATAGGGGATTTCTCTGGCTGATCAGATTGGGCGATTTTTATTTTATTCTTTATGCTAATTCATATTTTCTACAATAAATTTATATTGTTTAATTAAAACAAAGTGACTGTGTATATACTGCTAGGCCATACCCTGAATATGAGAGGTAGATCTCCCTGGAAGGGAAAGCATTGCTGACACCAGTGATGAAAAGTGTATCTCTTGGTGCAAGAACCATCCCTGAACTAGAAAGGCCTGGCCAGGCAGCCTGGGAGTGGGATTCTTTGGACCTGGACCATGAAGAGGGGACAAAATTAGGGGGACCCCAGGTAGAGGGCTAGCAGATGAGCCATACACATGGAGGCAGGCACAGGCCAGGAACAATAGCCACCAGGACTTGGACACTGGAACACAGACACCTCAGGGTCTCACAGTGACCCATCCCTATTCCCTCAGTGTTTGTGTCCCCTTGTCCTTCCTTCTCTGAGTACCCACTGGAACAAGTAGGGTGGGGGCAGTGGGAGTCAGGAAGAGAGACACCCCTAGGGGAAGGTGAACCCAGTTTCAAGGGCCAAAATCAGACTCCCAAGATGGCTCCTCCAGAAGCTCTTCTTCCAGGACCAACCCCCAAGGGTCTGGGTTTTCTTCAGTGGGGAACAGGTTTTCTGCACCAAGTGGTTGCTGCATTCACCTACCTGAGGATGGGGGTACTCTAGAGAGGACCATTAAGGATTTGCTCAGTATTTTGCAGAGTAACCTGCTAGATGACCTTGGGGAGGCCCTGTGACCTCTACTGAGCTTTCTCCAGCCCTAATAGAGAGGAAAGTTATGTGGGGATCTTGTGGGCTTCCCAAGGTGTGAGCTTCAAATACTTAAAAAAAAAAAAAAAGATTCTTTGCAGCTTTTTTTTTTTTTTTTAAGATTTTATTTATTTGACAGAGAGAGATAGAGAGCATTAAGATTAAGCAGGAGGAGTGGCAGGCAGAGGGAGAGGGAGAAGCAGGCTCTCCAGTGAGCAGAGAGCCTGACATAGGACTCAATCCCAGGACCATGGGATCGTGACCCAAGCTGAAGGCAGAAGCTTAACTGACTGAGCCACCCAGGTGCCCCTCTCTTTGCAGGCTATAAAAGGATATACAAAAGCTAAGAAGCCCAGCTATCCTTTTGTTCTTTTTTATTATTTATTTATTTATTTATTTTTAGATTTATTTATTTATTTATGATAGAGAGAGAGAGGCAGAGACACAGGCAGAGGGAGAAGCAGGCTCCGTGCCGGGAGCCCGATGTGGGACTCGATCCCGGGACTCCAGAATTGCGCCCTGGGCCAAAGGCAGGCGCTAAACCACTGAGCCACCCAGGGATCCCCTATTTATTTATCTTTAAAAGATTTATTTATTTATGATAAACATAGAGACAAAGGCAGAGACAGAAGCAGGCTCCATGCAGGGAGCCCGATGTGGGACTTGATCCTGGGACTCCAGGACCATGCCCTGGGCTGAAGGTAGGCACTAAACTGCTGAGCCACCCAGGGATCCCTTTTTGTTCTTTATTATAGAGAGAAGATAACATGACCTCTCCCTATTGCTCTATGGGGTCCAATTCCCAGACATCATACCTGCCTGACCACTGGCAGTAGAATGTTTGTTTTCCTATGCCAATGGTTCTTAAAGTATGGACATATGAGATGATTTGGGGCATGTTTGAGATAATTTTGGCTAGTCTTTAATAACATTGAAATTATGGAGTAAGAGAATTGTTCCCCTTCTGGTCTTCTTTCTATCCTTCTAATGAGTCAGGGAGAAAGCCCCAGTTAGGGACCAATGTGTCTCTAATACCTTACAAACGCTTGCTGTGTTTCCTTTTAACAAAAAGAAAGCAGGCCTCAGGCCCAGAGTCTTCACCAGTAACATCCACCTATAATTTAGTTGCTTTTTACAGTTACCTTTCTAAGATAGTGGTATCAAGCTTTCTTTAAAATTAGTTTTTTCAAGTTAAAATGAATCAATATATGCAAATAAATAAATAGTAGTGTAGGTGGTATTTGGATATGGTAAGCATCATAAATATGGCATAATGTTATGGAAGATTTATGGTTCCTGGAGAGAGGGAACAATGGTCCCTCTAATGGACTCTTCTGAAGACACCATCCCCCACAGCTGCTTATCTCAGCTGTGGGTCTTCAGGATGATACCTTAGCTTTTTCTTCCTAGGACGGCTTGTTTTGAGTGTCTCAGTGGCCAAGAGTATGTCTTAGGCCCCAGTAGCCAGCACCGGGCCTGGGACAGTGTAGGTGTCATTCAAAAAGTGCTGACGAGCCTGAGGTGAGGGATCGGGGCTGAGAAACGGAGTTTGGTGTAGGTCCATCGCCAGCTGTGTGGCCCCAGACAACTCACTTCCATTTCCTCACTGGACTGCCTCACAGAGGTATTGTCAGCACACTAAGTATATGTAAGGGGTTTGAAATCATCAAACCTCTATAAGGGATTTTTTTTTTTAAGATTTTATTTAAGGGACACCTGGGTGGCTCAGCAGTTGAGCATCTACCTTTGGCTCAGGGGTCCTGGGATCGAGTCCCACATCAGGCTCCCTGCATGGAGCCTGCTTCTCCCTCTGCTTGTGTCTGCCTCTTTCTCTGTATGTCTCTCATGAATGAATAAATAAAAATCTTTTAAAAAAAAAACTTTATTTATTTATTTGAGAGAGAAAGAGCCCAAGTCAAGGGAAGGGGCAGAAAGAGAAGGAAAAGCAGACTCCCCACTGAGCAGGGAGCCCTACCGGGTCTCCCCAAGCACCTGAGATCATGACCTGAGCAGAAAACATACCAACTGAGCCACCCAGATGCCTTCTTCTATAAGGGATTCTTATTATTATTATTATTTGGGGGGATTATTATTATTATTGGTCAAATTACAAATCCAGTGTTTCTGGAAACCTGGTTGAAGACAAGGCAGGAGGAAATGAGTGGATGGTGAGATGGGGTAAAATGCAGGGATGCTGGAAAGGCGGGATGCCCAGGACTGTGCCCTCCTTCACAATCTGATCTAGGTTTGGGGTGACCTAGAAACTGCCCTCTATGACCTTAGGCAGAGGAAGCCCCCACCCCTTACCCCAGCCCCCTGGAACACCGCAGCACCATCCAGCACAGGCCTGGTCTTTGGAGTCACGTGAATAGTGTTCACGGTCCAGCTCAGCCACTCACTGGCTGGGTGACCTGAGACAAGTTACGTAATCTGTTTGTGGCTTATCATTCTCATCTGCTCACATGGGGCCGATGCCAGCTCTCAAAGCTATTGTGAGGATGGGATGAGGTCAGACTTGGGCACGTGAGACCTGCCACATAGTAAGTGCTCAGTAAGTGCGGGTTCCCCGGGAACTCCCACAGGTTCCTGGCAGAAAGATAGGGAAGTGATTCAAGGTATTTGAGGTCATCTGGAGCATTTGATTAGTGTTGGGGAGAAATGGACTCCCCAGAGCTTTCCTGACCTAAAGCTAGAACTGGAAAATCAGAGAATGCAGCTGCAGATGTCTCTTCCAGCCTAACTGCTGCCCGCGCCCGCCCCCCCCCCCTCGCCGCTCCCTCTCTCCTATTTTACCCAAGGCAGGAGCCAGTGCTGCCCCGTTGTGCCTCCAGGGCTAGTCTCAAGGCCCCTGTTCTTCTCCAAGATGAGGGGAGCTGGGAGCAGATCTTTGGAGAAGTAGCCAAGTGTTCTTTGACTCAGAGAAGAGCCTGGGGCCCAAAGGGCCAGCTGGAGATCCACTGTCTGTCTGCTGAAGGCTCTGCTAGACTTTCTGTCTCCTCCACCCCTGGGAATCCAACCATAAGAGGAACTAATCTGGCTCCCCTCTGTACCCCTTGCCCCCAACACAGTTTCCTTCCTGTGCTTTCTGGGGAAAGATGAGCGCTGGGAAGGGAGGGATGTGGCTGGGGAGGCAGGTCCAGCTCAGCTGGGCCGCAACATCTGTATCCTTGACAGTGGCCTCCCCATTCCTGCTTTGAACTGTGGGGGAATGGGAGAACCCTGATTCTCCCCAGGAAACAGTGATATGATTCATTCCCCAGGATAAGCCGTGGAAGAATGCAGCCTTTTCTCTATAAAACTCACGTAGAACTGCGGAACTCATTTTTTCACCTTCATAAGGCAAAACGAGGAACAGCACATATGTTAACAGAAAACTCTGAAATAACTGTGATTTGAATAAGATAGAAATTTATTTGCCTTGGGCTAGTATGGTGACTCTGAACATTTTTAGGGATCTAAAGTCCTTCCAACTCATCTTCCTGGTTCAAGATGACTGCACAAGCTCCTACTATCATATTTGAGTTCCAGACAAAAACTTGACAGACAGAAATGCTTCTCTGTTTAAAGAAACTTCCCAGAGGTCAAACGCAATGCTTCCACTTATTCCCAGAGCCCTAAGAATCCCTGATGGGCAAAAATTGGCCAGAACTTAGTCATTGGGCCATCATGAGCTCTAAAGAAGGCTGGAGGGGCAGCCCAGGTCGCTCAGCGGTTTAGCGCCTGCCTTCAGCCCAGGGCCTGATCCTGAACACCCAGGATCGAGTCCCACATCGGGCTCCCTGCATGGAGCCTGCTTCTCCCTCTGCCTGTGTCTCTGCTTCTCTCTCTCTCTCTCTCTCTAATGAATAAATAAATAAAATCTTTAAAAAATAAATAAAGAAAGCTGGAAAATGAACTTCTATCTGGGTACCATTTGCCCACCCCATCTCCTCCCACAGCCACTGATTCAGGCCACTCTCAGTTCCATGACAACTGCAGATCCGGTCTTCCTGCCTCTATGCCAAACCCTTTACCTGCCCTGAGTTGTTTCTACAAAATACACATCTGGCTATTTCACTCTCCTGCTCAATAATTTGCAATAGCTCCCTAGAGCTCTCAGAATAAACTATGAACTCTCAACACTGCCTTCAAAGCACTTCACAATCTGACCTCAGCCTTCCCTTCAACATCTTGCTCAGCTCCAGATACAGTCCCTCCCCTCCCCTGCACACAGTCCAGCCCCACCAGATTCCTTGATGTCCTTCAAAAATTCATACCTCACCAAGCTCCAATGCTCCTTTGGCCCTTTGATTCCTGATAAAATTCCATTCATCCTATAAGACACTGCATAAGCATTACCTTCTCTATGTGAAGTGTTTCTTGCCCCTCTGTAGACCTCTTTCATTCTCTTTCATGTGCCTGAAAGTCCTCCAGAGGATAGACCATCTTAAGATTTAGAGCCACTCACCTGCCCATGACCATGAGTCTATGGCAGAAGCCTTGTAGGGTTTTGTTTGCACAGACTTTGTTTAAGCCAACATTAAGCCTTTCCTGAAGGCTCTCAAAGGCCACTGACTTGGTGTCCCTAGTACTGAGCCCAGGGGCTGGCACTGAGTAGGGCTGAATGCATACAGAACCCACAGAGGATGCAGCTCTTTCTCTCCTCCATCATTAGCTCGAGTCCTGCTGATTCACCGGATGGCCCCCCTCCCTCTGAGGTATACAGCATGACAACTTGACCAGTGGCTAACACTCTCAGAGATGACATTAAAATGGAACAGATATAAGCCTTCAGAGGGATCCTCACCCATGTCCACACTGTTCCAATTATGAGATGTTTAGTCTGTACTGTCTCCCCTAGCCTTTCGACCCACAACAGAGACAGCGTTATTCCTGAGAGAAACAGAAACCCTCTCTCCACCCCCAGGGTTCTCTGCATCAGAGTGAGCACCAAGCAAAGACTTCAGGTCTTTGCCCCACTGCCAATTTTTCAGGCCAGACTGCCTGTCTCGCTAGACTCTGGACACAGCGCTGTGAGGTTGAGGGGTGGGATGGGTCTTCTGGTTGCTGTCTTCCTCGACCTCCCCACAAGTGCTCAGAGCAGTCCCTCAGTGACTACCTAGGAAGCAGGCAATATGGTTTGTTGGTTTTTTTTTTTTTCCTTTTTCCCTTTGAGGGAGTTCCTGCAGAAGATTTTTGTCACACTGCCCAACCTTGGAGACATGGCTCGAGCTTGAAGACCTTCCCCAAGAAGCCCCAGGCCCTGGTTCTAGTACTCATTTCCCTTCCCGTTTCATAGAATCTTCCAGCCTCTGGGGTGAGTGCCTTCTCTGGGGGAAAGGATGGTCAGGATTCCCAGGCCAGGGAGATCCGATATCTATTTTGATTCTCCACCTCCATCCACACACACATCACACATGCCAATATCAGGTTCCCCACTCTATATGCTCCCAGAGCACTTTGCACCTTGATTCTGGTTTTTCAGATGCTAACTCATAATTATCTATGATTATCTCTGAATGAGTAGCATCTCTGTCTCCTTATATGAGTGACACAGAGAAGGGGCCCAGTGGTTATGGAGGCCCTCTTCTCTCCCATCTCCTCCCTGGATTCCCAATCTATCGGGAAGAGGTTCCCTGAGGTTAGCTCCACCCCTCAGATGGCAGAAGAATAACCTAGAAGCCTTGTCTCCTGCAGGATGGCTTTTCTGCTATCCATGGTGATCGCAGCCAGGTCTCCTTGCAACTTGGTAGGGGTAACCTGGCCTCTTTCCACTTTCTGCAGGAAACTATCATAGTAGCTGAAGTTATTAAGCACGTACAGTGGTACTGGGCACTGCTACGTGACCGACTTCCACTTTCTCATTTAAATTACACAATCAGCTCTGAGTTGGGGTTGGAATGCTGAAAAGACTAGCTACAGCTAGTAAGAAGCAGATTCTTAATCCCTGCGCAACTTTTGCCTCCCTGTATAGCCTCAGCTGGTCCTTGTCCATCCTTCTCCCTCCTCCTGCTCACTAGCAGAGGGAATTCACCTCTCTGAGCCTGTGCTTCCTCATCTGAAACGTGGGAAAAACAATACTTCCCTTCAAGGTGATTGCGAGATTCCCATGTATTCAGTGTGTCACACGCAGAGCCTGTTGCGCAGGCAGTGTTCCCACCCGCCGTCACCCCCAGGCCTCCCCGGCGGGGTGGGGGAGGAGAAGGGTGACCTGCCATCCCCAACCACCCAGCTGTCGCAGAGGCGGGACAGCCCCGGGGCCGTCGGCTCCCTGAACTCCGTTCCACATCACAGCCGATTAGTTACAAATAGCTTCCTTTCCTCGTGTATCACTTACACAACAGAGAGAAAGGGGCGATTGTTCCTGAGGAGGAAGGTCTCCCAGGCCCCTCTCACCAGGGCAGCTGAGAGACGAAATGGGGAAGAGAGGAAGGGTGGGAGGGAAAGCAGGGCATAGTCACAGGAGATAAGGACGTGGAGGGTCCCCGCAGTTGGGAAGGGACCAGCTGAGCGTCCATCCTGGTGGGCCGCGTGCAGGCAGGGGACCAAGACTTAGCAGGGCTCCTGAGCTGGGAAGGCAGGAAAGGGAGGCAGCTCTGGCACCGCTCATGAGCCTGATTCCTCGACATCAGCTTGTCAAGTGGCCCCAGCTGGGGAGGGATTGCCGCCCCCCCCCCCCCCCGCCCCGCCTTGTTGGGTAGCTGGAGCACAGCAGGTGCCTGGCCTCTGGATTTCTCGAGAGCTTTGGACACCATCAGGATCTGAACAAATGCCCTCCTTCAAAGCAGCCATGGCTGGCCAGCCCTCTAGCCCCTCTGGTTTCAATAAAGGCCAGTCTGGGACCCAAAAGAAGCCTCAGAGTCAGAGAGGCTGCTGAACACGAGGTGCTGGCTGTGGCCCCAGAGCCTCCCTTTGCCCTTGGTGGTCCTTGACTCTGCTGTCACCATTAAGCGAGGTCCCTCCATTAAAGTGGAGGGCCAAGCACGCACAGAGGACCCCTTTGTCATCCTCTTAGCACAGCTGAGACCAGCTGGCATTTTCACAAAGGGCTTTACTAAATACTAAGGGAGAACAAAAGGGAAATAATTACAGAAAACACGAAAAACCCAGCCTTGGCTGCCAAGTTCCCAAAGTACAGGTTTCCGATCCTTTGGTGACGACGCGTCGCCCTGAAGGCCGGGGACAAGGCTGCGGGCACCTTGCCTGGCTTCCCTTGTTCGCAGTCCTCGTGGCGGGTGCCATCTTGTTTCCCACCCCTGGGAACCACTTGGTCACCCATGGGCTCTACTTTTGTCTCCTTTCCAACCTGACCCCACCCCAGGCCCCCCACTAGGTTCTGGTCTCCGGCCAGAAGCATGAGCCTTGTCCCCTGGGGGCCAGCAAGGCTGTGGTGACCAACCCAGGGCCTGATTACATAGTAATGGGAGGTTGTCCTCCCACACTCACCCCTACCAAAGAGGCCCACCCAAGTTGTCTTGAGCATGGGGTCCAGGAGGGCTACCTCTGATGACTGAAGGACAATTGGGTAAGGAATGGGAAGACTTGGGACATTTTTCCTATGGAGGGAGGAGAGAGTGCTTGGAGGATTGATCCAACTCAACACACATTAAGCCCTTATTGTGTACCAGACACTGGACAAGGTACTGTCTACCCTCTCAGACTTACAGTCTGAGGAAAGAGGCAAGTAGCTGGGCAGTGATGAGACTGAGAGCTAGGTGCTATGATGGAGAGGCAATTCAAGGTGCTGGGGGAACCTGGGAGAGGGGTGTCCCACCCAGTAGTGGTGGCCAGTGAGGCCATCACAGCCTGCCTGGAAGAAGTACATGGAAAGAAGGAAAGGGCCTCAGAGTTAAGGCCTGGGTGGGCCCACAGGAAATCCCAGCCCAAGAGGAGGAGGAGAAGGCAGAGGAAGCCAACCAAGCAGCTTCTGGCTGGTGATCTTGACTAGCTGGTGGCTACAGCTTGTCCAACCTATAAAGTAGGAAGGCCCTCGGCCCCAGCTGCCTGCTGCTGCTGCTGTCCCTGCCGGCCAGGAAAGGAGAGATTCTAGTCCTTGGATACTCTCCTTCTCACTCACCTCTGGTCATACCCAGGTCTGGGGCTCAGGGACGGGGTCAGAGGGAATGTGCTTACCCACTACCACCTGACACACTGCTCCAGAGGCAGATGCTGAATTGCCATTATACGAATAGGAAAAGGTCGTAATTAGGAAATAGTTCAGAGGGTCAAAACAATGAAAAGGCTAGGCCAAAATGGAAAAATAGGTCAGGAAACTGAAAGGCTAGAAATTGGGGTGGATTGAGGCAGATGAAGGCTAAAACCATGACTAAAGCAAGGTGTGGGAAGCCCTGTGTCTTGGGCCAGCCTTGGGAGGAAGGGGCTGGTCTGGTAGCCTGGCACGCAGAACTAGAACCCATGGCTGCTCAGGGTGACTACTGTCATGGCCCAAAGTGTTTCCATGGCCTAGACCCTTGTGTTTATATTTGCCCGACTCCCTGTGACAGGGTCAGTTCCTGGCCTGGGATGACAGCTTCTCCCTCCCACACATCAACCTTTCAGAGTCTGTCAAGCACCCACTTTGCTCTAGCAAGGGGAAGACTCAGAAAAGGTTCAAGACAGGGATTCTACCTTCAAGATATTTGCAATCTGATTGGCAGAGAGAGCATATGCCCAGCTCAAAAGAGCTTGGAGAAAGACCCAGGCTGACCCTCATCTGGTTGCTTCCTTAGTAGCTAAATGACTATGGGCAAATGACTTAGACTCTCTGCACCTTCATCTTCCCATCTTCAAAATGAAAATAATTAAAACTACCTCCCAGGGTTGTGGTGGAATTCAGCCAAGTTGAGGTGATTCATGTGCCAGGCACAGGGCTCACTATGCATCATTTCTCTCCCTGCAATGCCAACAAATGATTATGATGATAAACAGTTCAATGTGGAGTTTCAAGCATTGACTCTCCGGTGGATCTACTCAGAAGGCCTTGATGACAGCTGGGACCTGATGACCTGGATGGTGATGGTGAGAATATACAGGGCATGGGAGGTGGAGGCAACACACATGCAAATCCTTCCATTGTTTTGCTCCTTGAAATTAGCAGAAGCATAAAATTCTTTATTTTCTATCTGTCTCATGTCCATGATGGCAAGGACCCTGCTCTGTAACTTGAATATTTTTGTATCTCTAATAAGAATCAAAAGTTGAATCAGAAGTCAGGCTGTTGGTGAGAGGAGTGTTATTATTCCCACTTTGGAATGGAGGAAGTGGGGGCCCTGAGAAGTAGAGGAATTTACTTTAGGCTATATGGCTGGTAAGGACTGCAGTTCAGGGGAGCAGAGCCACCAGCACACCTGCCCTGGACTGGGTGTGAGCAAGAGTAGGCTTCTATCTAACCCATGGAAATGTTGGGTCTCATTGGTCCCCTCCCCCACCACCGCCTACCCTAGCTAATTCATCTCATGACCCAAGAAGCCAGGTTTAGAAGCATATGGTCCCCAGTTTAGTGACAGAACAGGCCCATTTGTGGGAACCACAGACATTGTCCAGGTATTGAGCTCACTCAAGAGTGTAGAAAGAAAGGAGATGATCCAGCCGCCTGAACCAGTACCCCATGAAATTTTGAGAGAACCTCTGCACCGTATCCACAGCACCTGGGGCAGTGCCTACAGCACTGTGGGGCTGAAGTAGTTTGCATCAGATGAAAGGATGAATGAATACAAACACACGCACATAAACAAAACACGCGCCCCTCTACGTACACAGTTACAGGAAAATTTACCCGATGCATATGTGCTCAAAACCTTCAGTTATAGACAAGCAGATACAATACAGATATTTAAATACACACACTCCAGCACAGTGCACACATGTGCCCACATACAAAAATCTAAATCCAAAATAAGGACACACATAAGCACATGTACTACACATACACAGACGTAATGGGCAAACATACATGATCCAGATACGCACAAACACGCATCTACTCATCCTCACACACGTACACAGCACTGCCGGGACAATCCTCCACCATGACCCTGGGCCCAGGAAGGAATCTTTCTGCTCCACAAGCCCTAGCATGTTGGAGCTTGTTGGAAGGTTCTTTGCAGCCCTTGCGTAGCTGGCTGATGACTGGCCCCTGGCTCTTGGACCTCCAGGCTTGGCCAGGCAGGGAGGCAGCATCTCTGGCAGGCCTGCGTGGGTGGGCAGGCAGGCAATGGACACAGAGGTCACTGGGGTGAGAGCTGGGGCTACCCTGGCCCCTCCGCTCCTGGCTGGAATGTGAGCGGTAGGGGCTGCCTCCCAGGCCTCCCCCTCTCCCACAGCGCCCCAGGCCCAGGCCAATCTATGACTCCTGTCAGGTTCTTGGAGCCAGTGGGCTGTGCATGAAGGGTGGTGGGGGTGACAAATGCTCAGGGACCACAAGAGGGCACACACAAATAAGATGTACAGTCTCACACGGAAGCCGGTCCAGATATTCACCCACACAGAGAGACACACACACAAGGATGCAGGCAGGCAAACAAACTCACGATCCCACACAAATGCACAGACACACTTGCAAACACACCTGGAGACACAGCGGACACACACACACACACACACATAATCACACAAGCACAGAGATACTGAGACACCAGACCCACACAAAGCCGCACTTGTACATATATGAAACACACACTCAGACCACATAGACTCCCAGCACACGTGGACCTCCACGGTCACACACCCACACCGACAAACAGACCCCTGCCGATTTGGACCATTTCCTCCTTTTCCTGGGACCGGGAGGAAATGCTGCACTAGGCCCCTCTCCCAACCACGTGTGACGGCCTGAGAAAACTGCTTGCCACGGAAGGGGAAGGCAGTCGTGCTGGACCCTCAGCCCGTGCCCACCGCCGGGTGCCCTGCTGAGTGCCCGGCCGGAGGTGGGGTGCCCGGGGTGGAGAGGCGGCTCTGGAGTCCACTTTTGTCTCTGCCGGTTTCCTCAAACCCACACGGGCACGCACGCGCGCACGTTTCAAGAGTGCAAGTGTGTGTACGACCTAAACAGGCAGGGGCACTCTGGGAACCTCGGCTTCTTCATCTACCGGACGGGGGCGCGGCACAGGTGGCACCGCCAAGGGCCAGGCCGACCTCCGCCCGCGCGGGAGCTGGAGCCGCGTCCCCGCGGGGCCGCTCGGCCCGGGGCCCGCCGCAGTCGCTGGGCTCCCCCACCTGGCTGCCGCCCCGCGCGGGCCTGGAGGGGCGGGAGCGCGGCCGCGGGGCCACGGGCGCCCCGCGGGACACCGGGCACGGCGCGGGCGGGCGGCGGCCGGGGGCGGGGCGGGGGCGGCGGCGGCGAGGGCGGGGGGGGGGGGGCGCCCCTTCCGCGCGCTCGGTCCGCGCCGCCGCCGCCGCCGCCGCCGCAGCCGCCCCGGCGGCCGCTCCCAGGCCTCGTCGGCGGTGGGCGGGGCTGGCCCGCGGCCCCGCCCCACTCACGGCCCTTGAAACCCGGTCGCCAACGGGCCGCGTCCCAGAAGGGAGCTGCTGTCGGAGGGGGAGGCTGCAGCTCCCCTGGCCAGCGGGAGAGGCCCCGGGGTCGCGCCGGGCGCCCGACGGGCTCCACCCGGGGACCCGCCTGCCCCGCACCGCCCCGCCCTGCCGGGCGCTCCGCATCAGGTGCCCCGGCCCCAGCCCTACCTGCGGGCCCCAGGCTCCCGGGGCTTCCAGAGGATGCTCCGGCCACCTGCGGGGACCTCGAGGCAGCAGTGAGGTCCTCTCCTCCTGTGCCAGGGGCTCCCCCAGGGGGCCGAGCATGGTGGTTTTCCCTTGGAACCTCCTGGCTTGGGACGTCTGAGAAGATGCCTGCCATGAGGCTGTTCACTTGCTTCCTGCAGCTCCTGGCTGGGCTGGCACTGCCTGCTATGCCCCCCCAGGTAAGACCTATCCCAACCCCAGCCTGGCCCCCCTGATCTTTCCAGCCCCCAGCGCTCGAGGCAGGGGTTCTGAAATCACAGACCCACTTGGGGGAGCGGCACCTCCATGGATGTCCACACACTTCCCAGGAGCCAGGCTGGACCACGTCTTCTGGGAGGAGACCTCAGGCCCGGCTGTCTCAGACTCCAGCTCCAGGGTCTGTCTTGGCGGGGGCAGGGAAGCCACAGGGAAGGGAGGGAGGTTTCCTGTCTGGCCCCTGGAGCCCTGGTGGCTTTGCTAAAAGCATCTCTCCACTAATCCCAGGCGGGCCCCTGGCCCTGTGGTCAGGGTCGAGGCCCCATGACCAGGCAGGCGCCCCCAGGACCTCTGACCTGGCCTGGTGGAAGGGAAGCCAGCTGAAGAGGCCATTGGTGGGGAGGCTGGGCCCTCCTGCACCAGGCCTCTGGGTGAGCCCAGGGCTCCTGGGTGGGCTGGGGGCAAGACAAGAGGTCCTGCTATGCCCTCTTTCTTGGGTG
Organism: Vulpes vulpes; assembly: GCF_048418805.1. NCBI lineage: Eukaryota > Metazoa > Chordata > Mammalia > Carnivora > Canidae > Vulpes > Vulpes vulpes. The sequence goes on along the minus strand of NC_132785.1, from coordinate 108,579,405 downwards.
GGCAGTTGGAGTTCCTGAGTGCAGGGCCTGGGGAAGAGAGCAGGGCCCTTTTCCCAGGAGCCGGGTGAGTCTGGCTGGGAGCCAGCTTGGGCAGTGAAATCCTGACAAAGCCAATGAGATCCCTTCCCTCTGCACTGTCCTGCTGCTCTAGGAGTCTCCAGCTCCAGCGGAGGAGCGGGTGGGCTGGGCAGCCCTGTAGCGACAGATGAGCCCCATACCTGCCACTGCTGGTCTGCTGCAGGGCTGGCCTGAGGTATAGCCTTACCGGCAGCACCAGCTCATGGCGCCACCCGCTCCAGCCCCTCAGCTCCCACCAGCTGATCACCTCCCCCGGGCTCTGGCATCTAGCCAATGCGTGCTGCACAGGGCCCAGCAGGCCTGGCCTGGGGCTGGGGAGAAGGGAGACCCCTAAGGTCTGCAAAATCTTTGAGACACGGAAGGCAAAGGGTCTCCAAAATCCTCTAGCTTCCCACCCTTTCCAAATGAGGAAACTGAGGCCAGGGAGAAGGGTGGGATCCATCCAGGGTCTAGTGAGGTTTTAGTTGCATCCGGAAAGAGTTAGCTCTGAGACAGGGCAGAGTGTGTGCACCAGTGGCAAGGAGCTCAGAGGGACCTCTATGCTCTTGGCAACTTGGCCACAGAGCTCAGAGGCCCAAAGTGGACCCCCTCATCTTTGTCCCTTTCTGTCTGCAGCAATGGGCCTTGTCTGCTGGGAATGGCTCATCAGAGGTGGAAGGTAAGCACGCTGGGCTGTGGATGTACAAGCTCCCCAAACCTGCTCCTCCCAGTCCTCTGCAGAGGATAAGAAAGGATTGGCATAAAGGATGGGTACAGGCTGATAATGGAGTTCAGGAGCCTGCAAACTGGCTGACATCCTGGCTGACAAAGTTGGCAGGGCCTGAAAGATCCTTCTTTTGGGACCTAGAGGCCTAATGAAGTGTATTCCTGGGCCAGGGTATCCCAGTGCACAGAGAGTAAGGCTGGGGCCAGTATACCCAGGGTCTGTCCCGTGGGCATGGAGCCCCTTCCCAATATGATGTCGGGAGGCAGATGGGGTCTTGGAGGGCAATGCAGGCAGTGAGAGGGGTCCGGGAGCTAGTTGCAGTGGCAAGCAGTCAAGAGGATTAGGGAGGGGTGAGGACACCTTCCAGAAGCCCAGCCTTGACAAAGCTGCAGAGATCTGACCAGGCCTTTCCATTGATTACAAACAGACAGAACATGAGTCGTGCCCTCCCTGTCCCCTCCACTCCCCACCCTGGGTTGCATCAAGAGGGAATCTTCAAAGGGTGTGTCATTTGCCAAAGAGACATACGTGCAGAAGGCAGGAGTCCCATGCCAGCCCCCATGCCTCGCTCCTCCCTCCCTGACTCTCTGGGACGTGCAGCAAAGCCACACGCCATTACTGAGGCTTCCTATGGCGCCATGGAGGAGGGAGCGTGTAGGGACGTGCACACGCACACTCGTGATAGTCTCCGAAAGCTGAAAATACCCTCCCTCTGCTGCCCTGCCTGTCTGGTGGCCAGCATCAACTGGGCCAGGCCATGCTTCTGGGCCCCTTGGGCAACTAGTCCTAGGTCCCTCGGGCACTGAGGAGGTGAGGAAGGTAGCAGCCCTTAACTTCACTGACACTCCCTCCCTCTCCACGCTCTGCCCCCTGGGACCAGCACAATATTATGCTCTTGGGATTTGGGGAGGGCCCCATCAGCCATCTCCACCCCATAGCCTCTTTGACGGTTTTTAGTGTATTTCAGGCAACAGTTACCAAAGAAGTCCTAGCCTCCCTTTCCTCATCTGTAAAATGGGAACATTAGATTACATGCTATCCAAGGTTCTTTTTCTAAGATTGTGGGATTCTGTGACTCCATGGGGGAGCAGACAAGTATATATCTCCCAGGGACAGGGGTGAGGAGGCTTAGAAGTGTCAGTTCATGAGGGCAGCTCACCTGTCATCCCAATCAGTCAGAGACCCTGTATCATGGCCAAGAGAAGTACCTTGAGTGTTGGACCGCAGTCACCACAATCTGAAAATGACGCCCCCTCTTGCTAACACCAGACAAGAGACAACACGGTCTTTACTTTGCAACCATGGACATTGATCTTTACTATTACTTATTATTCTCCACATTTTACAGAAGAACCTGAGGCTCAGAGAGGCCCTTGGGAGTCTGGTAAAGCCTCTCACGTTCCTCAGTATACGTGGCAAAGTCGGTGTGCATAGCACCAGGCCTCCCCGCGGCTCATGGCTGAGCAGGCATGAGCAGGATGTCCCTTTGGCAGGCTGGCTGTGTGCTCTGCCAGTGCCATGGAGGGGACACCTGTCGAATTCAGGCTGGTGCCCAGGGGCCCTGCCCAGCCCTGTGGCCCCTCCCTAGGAGCTTGCTCTCAGGATTAAACGCTTCCCTTCCTCGGTTGCCTCCATCCCGGGGAGTAGGCAGCTGGAGCCCAATGGGAGGCTTGCCCCTGGGGCTGGCAAGAGATTTGCTGAGAGCCGCCTTGAGGCGCCGGCGGCAGCCCCATGGGACTGTCCAGCCCTGGCCAGGTGCCCGACAGAGCCACGGTCTCCAGTTCCTCTTACCTCTGGAGCAGGTCCGGGGCCAGAGGAAGTGCTCTCAGGAGCAGCCGAGCAGAGTTCAGTCTGAGGGGCTTGGCCCCCATCTGGGAGCAGCCCCCACACTCTGGGAACCAGCCCCTCATGCTGCCCCCTCACATAGCTTCCTCTGTTTTTCCCACATGCCCAGAAAGTGGCCTCCAGGGATCAAATGCCCTCTTTCCTGGTAGCCACCAGGTCAGCTGGGCTCAGCCTACCTCCTTCTTAGCCCTCTACCCCTTCTCTCCACATGATCTGGCCACATGGCCCAGAAAGTGACAGATTTCAGGGCCCTGGAGCCTGGGTCCCGTTGACACCTTCTGCATGGCGTGGTGTGGGATGAGGAAGGGAGATCTTTTCTGCCACCAGACCCAGGCAGCTCTGCTTAACTGGCTGCAGCCTGCCAGCCCAGCTGGGTCGTGGGGCGGGGGAGGGGGGGGTGTCTTGTGGGGAAGGGGCAGGGGTGAGGAGCCCCTTCTCTGCTGCTGACCCTCCAATGGCTGGTCCCAGAGCAGGAGACTGAGCTTTCTTTTTTTTAAAGATTTTATTTATTTATTCATGAAAGACAAACACAGAGAGAAAGAGAGGCAGAGAACACAGGCAGAGGGAGAAGCAGGCCCCATGCGGTACTCGATCCCGGGACTCCAGGATCATGCCCTGGGCCGAAGGCAGGCGCTAAACTGCTGAGCCACCCAGGGATCCCGAGACCGAGCTTTCTATGGCACTTTGGCAGCTGGCTGTTCCTCTGCTGTTATTTATGTTGTCCGTGGCAGAGATTAAACATTCAGAGTTACGTAGTGTTCGTGGATTTTAGACTAAACATGTGCTCATGGAGTTAAAATAGGGAGATGCTCCCCTGACCTTGCACTGCACAGGCTCACTTCCCCGGGGCTCTGTGGCTGCTTACAGGGAGAGGGTCTTGTGTCCCACTTGGGTCTGGGGAGGGTATCCCCGTGACCTGGAGAGATAGGATCAGGGGAGGCATCCGATCCCCCACCTGTCCCCAGGCCCAGTCCCTAGAACCCCCAAAGTAGACAGGGTGGATGGAGCAGCAGACACTCAGATAAGCAGTTTATTGCCTCTGTGGCTGCCTTGGCCAACTCCACATGGACATACTGCCTCTTGGGTATTTTCCACCAGCTTGCAGGCCTTTCCCAAGGGCCTCTGCTAGGGCTGAAGTTTATTTTTCCTCTGAGATTACCCTGAGACTAGGCCTTGCAGGCTCAGTGGAATGGACTTTGGCCCCTTCTGCCTCCTAGGAAAGACCATGGGAAGAATTGAGGGGCTGCCAGGAGAGGCCACTGCTGTGGGGCAGACGCTGCAGGGTCCAGCTGGCCTGCCTGTCCTCCCCCACCAGCTGAGGACAACCATCAGGTGTAGGGCAGGATGACCCAGAGTTGGAGATGTTTCTCTGCCCACGGTCTCAAGGCTGGGCTGGGTTGCATGCACAGAATCTCAGACCGTCTGTCAGAGCCCAGAGAGACCTTAGCAACCATCTATTCCCAGCCTTCTTGTTTTCCCTCGGCTGAGGAAACTGATATACCCAAAAAGGTTAAGTGACCTCCCCAAGGTCACACAGCCAGGATGGGGCCAGGACCAGAAGCCCAGGTTGCCTAGTTCTAACTACTCACTTCCTATGAGCCTCTGTTGGGGACCAGGACCCAGGCCTTCTCCTGAAGGAACAGCATCTTTTGAGAGATTCTGGATCAATCCGCACAAGATCCTAGTCATGACCACACCAGGACCTGGAGGGGCTCAGGGATGTCCCTGATAATCCTCAGTGAGCTAGCATCTAAATCAGTCAGGAATTACTTTGCCTGTGTTTACCAGGTTCTTGGGTCTCTGTCCTCACATAGCCTCGACTTGGTTGTAAAGGAGATAAGAGCCACTAGTGGCCAAGATAGGGCAAGCCCTAGAGTCCAAATTCTGCTTGAAGGAGGAACATTTGTTCATACTGGAGAAGTCAGAGAGGGCCTCAGAGAGGAGGTGGGGTGGTGGGCTTTATTTGGTTAGAAACAGGAAGGGGACAAGGAGCAGATCCCAAAGGTGGGAGTTGCGGCCATGCCGCCGGGCCTGCTGTGAGGGCCCGTCCTACTGATAGGGGGAGTGAGTTTGGAGTACATCGCTGGCCACGGCCTTGGCTGCCAGGTAGAGGAGCTAGCCCGGAGCGGGGCAGGAAATAAGGACTCGGGGGAAGCTAACCCTCCCTGTGGGACTCTGCAAGTCAATCGTGCAGAACTGACTGTTTTTTGCAAATTCCCCACGATTGAGGAAGCACTTGATCAGGCCTGAGAAAGACCTAGAGGGCCTGAGGAGCTGCCAAGATGCTCTCCTCAGAGCTCCACCGGCACCAAGGCGGGATGTGGGCATCTGCGGAGAGCCTGGACACAGAAACCCCATTCCACCAGGATCTCTGTGTGGCAGATGAGCGGTGGGGCCAGCATGGGGAGGCATCATGTCAGGAGTTCAGAGCATGGGGAGCTCACTGGCTAGGAGCTTCCCAGAGGAGGGAGCGGGGGTGCTGAAGCTGGAAGGGCCCACAGGCCCTGGGGAGCAGGGACTGGGGCTTAGAGGAGCAGCCTTCTCCTGGCCTGACCCAGCTATCTGCATCCCCTCGTAGTGGTGCCCTTCCAGCAAGTGTGGGGACGCAGCTACTGCCGGGCACTGGAGAAGCTGGTGGACGTCTTGTCGGAGTACCCGGATGAGGTGGAGTACATGTTCAACCCATCCTGCGTCTCCCTGCTGCGCTGTAGTGGCTGCTGTGGAGACGAAAACCTGCACTGTACGCCAGTGGAGACGGTCAATGTCACCATGCAGGTGGGTGCACAGGAGGGAAGGGGGTCACGGGACTCCAGCTAACTCCCAGGCCCGGGCTCTCCCCGCCTTGGTGCGGTGCTCCCCCTGCACAAACCCCCTCCCCACATCCCTGGGCCAGCTTGGCACCCACTCCCTTCCTCCATTACCACCTTCCTCCCTTAGGAGCTTTCTTGGGCTCTAGCTTGGTCCTACCCCCAAGACCCAGGGATTTCTGGCTGAGCTTGGAAAAGAAATCTGTCCAGATTCAAGAAGCTCCTGTGTATACCAGGAGCACTTGGCGCCCTGAGCTCTGCACTCATGTACACACACACACACACACACACACACACACACACAGTGGTTTACTGAGCACTTGCCAGGAAGGCCTAGCTCTGTGAGAAGCACCTTATAAATGTTACTTCTCTTACCCCAACATTCAGTCCCACAAGGCACAGAGGAAGAACCTGAGGTTCAGAGGTGTCATTTCACTTGCTCAGCGGGTAGAGGAACCAAGATCGCACAGAGGTCTCTCTGACTCCAGAGCAGGGCCCCCCCTCCTACGCTATTGCTGTGCTGGCGGCTCTGGGTGAGGAGGGACACACAGGCGCCAGGGCTGTTTGCCCCCCACTCAGAGCAGAATGAGAGAACGTCATCCAAAGGCTGGTGGGAGACAAGGAGTCTGGTCCTCCCCGAAAGGAGAGGGTGGAGAGAATACTGGAAACCCATGGCCGTCCACCAATCCAGGCATCCAACCCTTCTCTCCCCGAAGCTCCTGATGATCCATTCTACGGGCCGGCCCTCCTACGTGGAGCTGACCTTCTCTCAGCACATCCGCTGTCAGTGCAGGTAGGTTCCCCAGGGAGGGGCAGGGAGGGGCCCTTCGTCCCTGGCAGCCTCAGCCCACTGGCTGCCTGTCCCTCCAACACTCTATTCCTGGCTGAGGGAGACCAAGGAAGCCGGGGACCGTGGCAGCAGCCTTTTATCCCCCACACAGGCCGGTTTGGCCAGGTGGTCCCATCAGCTGCCCAAGAAGCCAGAGGGGCAGAGGAAGCCTGGATTCCTTCCTAACCTTGCTGGGGCTGGGGGCACACTCTCCCCCTTTCCGAGTTGGGAGGGAGCTGCCGCAGCCCCAGAACTGGTGTGGATGGGGGCGGGGCGGGAGGGGGCATTGCTCACCTGGACTTTGTTCTGGGCCAAGCTGGTTCCTCAGAGAAGGGGACACCAAACTGAGGGGCATGGAGAGGGATGAGGTCTGGCAGGAGAAAAGAGGCAGAAGGAAGGAGTCGGTGGGCTTTCTTTAAAGTCACGCCTCTACCTGGCAGAGACACTTGCTGCCTTCGCCCGGGGCACCCTGAACTTAGTTACCAGGGGCAGCAGGCTTGGCACTTTAGCCAGGCTCAGGGAGGAGAGGGATGGGCTGGAACCTGGTCCTCTCCTGAGACCACTGGGCTGTGGATGGAGGCAGCCGGTCCTGAGTCCTGTCCTGGGGCCAGAAGACAGGGAGAGGACCACCATGTATTGTGTGCACCTCTCCTGTGCCTAGCCCCACACTAGGCCCTGGAATGTTTTCCCATTTATTCAGCAAACATCTATTGATTGCCTACTGTATGCCAGGCACCATCCTAGACGCTTGGGATACAGTGGTGAGCAAGACAGGCAGGGTCCCTCCTCTCATAACAACCCTAGGAGGTAGGTACTATTGTCCCCATCTTACAGATGAAGATACTGAGGCTTTTACAGTTACATCGTTTGCCACAGCTAGTGAGTGAACCCCAGCCTGATGGATCATCAGGTAGCCCCTAAAGCTACCTCTCCTGGCTGTAAGCACATTCTTCAGGAGCCCCAGTATTGTCTTGGGCTTGCCCTGGACACCTGTCTGGGGCCCCTCCTGTCTGGGGCCCTGGACACCCCTTTTGGATGTGAGCCCAGGCTCTAGGCCCTCTTCCCTGTACCTCTGTTGGAGGCCCTGCTTTGATCCATTTCCTCCCTTCCGTCCCGGCCAGGGCTCAGCCTGACCTGCAACAACAGGTCAGGGGTGAGCCCTCCTGGGCACAGGGCCACATGCTGGCCTCTCACCTTCTATGTCACCTTTGCCCCTCACAGCCACTCTTTTGGGGCAGGCAGACTGGAGAGACTGAGGTTCCAAGAGTGTCTCTTCCTGGCCCGAGATGGCAGAGACATGACCAGGCAGTCCAAGAGGCCCAAGCAGTGCCCGGCGCTGGCTCCCAGGGGAGATAGCCAGCCTGGGGCAGCATATTCCCTGGTGCCAAAGCTGACTCTTACCACACTGCCCATGCCCCCACCCCTGTTCCCAGGGGAGACTGAGGCCCTGTCCCCTTTCAGCGGGCTGGGCAACAGGGACACCTTTCTTCTCACTTCTGGGCCACCCGCCACAGCCCTGGAGGCTGAGCCAGGATATGCCTGGTGACTGGGGCTTGTGCTCACCTCCCTTCCCTCCGCCCCCTCACGGACTCTCCCTACTATTGCCTGCAGCTGCAAAAGTCCCCAGGGTGGGGGTGATAGTAGTGCCCTGATGGGCAGCCTTCGCTGGGGGCAACCATCCCCCGGTCCAGGGCCTTGCCTTTCGCTCACTGTCCTCGCAGAAACTCCCAGAATGCACTCTGAGAGGAAGGGCAGGTACAAGGGAAGGAAGTGAACAGAGAAAGTCAGCAGAGAACAAACTCACAAGTCCACAGACTTGATGCCAAGAGGCTAGGCGGTGCATCAGGGTGTGGAAAGGGGCCCCTAGAGGAGATTCTTCTCTCTCTTGGTGGGGTCACAAGAGCCTACAGTGGAAGCTGAAGCCCAGGCCATTCCTCCCTCCCTGGCTCCACCCTGCCCCCTGGTGGTGTCAGCACTAACTGCAGGACCAGGGCTCTGGAGGTCTAAGAGATGTGGGGGTGGTGGGGAGCCCCACAGGCTGGTTTCCTGACTCTCCCCTGGTCTCTCTGTTTTCCCAGGCCTCCGTTGGAGGATATGAAGCTAGAAAGGTAAGTAGCCTGGCTGGGGCTCCGGGCTATTTTCGGGCCTGCCAGCCCTTGTCCTAGCATGGGGCCCCCCCAGCCACTTTGTCTTGACGCTTTTGGCTTATTGCAGGAGGAGACCCAAGGGCAGGGGGAAGAGGAAGAGAGAGAAGCAGAGACCCACAGACTGCCACCTGTGAGTGTGCGGAGCGGGGGACCAGGGATGGCAAGGAGCCTGGGCCAGAGGGGAGCCCCTGCCCTGCCAGCAGGGATCAGTGGTCGGGAAGGGGAGAAACCAGGCCCAAGGCAGTCTTGGGGCAGAATAGGGAGCAAGCGTCTCCTAGAGAATCTAGGGCCCAGGAAGCATCAGGGGACCTTGGTTCTTAAGTGAGCTGAGACCTGAGTCCCTGCATGGCCTTGAGAAAGTCATGTCACCTCTCTGAGCCTCGTTTCCCTCTATGTGTAGAAGGAGGAGAGCATTGAGCCATTGTCCAGACACCTGCCAAGCACTTACTGTGTGCCAGGTATCTCAGTGAACAAACCAACACCATTCTTGCTCTTACAGGGCTTACGTTCTAGTGATGCAAAGTCCAACAGCTGAAAACGTATCCAGGGCTACTTCCTGGTGGCCCTGGGGAGGTACAGGCCCACCCCCCACTGGCTCCTAGGCTGGCATTTTTGCTACCCTCCCCCCAACGCAGGGGACCTTGAGGGTCCACTAGCTTCCTCTCTGCATCTCAATGTCACCTACCCATCTTGGCTTCACACCTGCAGGTTGGAGCTCCCGCCCGCGTGTGGCTGGGAGAGGGTGAGAGAGGGGAAAACCCAAATCTGTAAGAGTAAATAGTGAAGCTGTTTCACATGCACAGAAATTCAGTCGCACGAGGGCTCTCCTGTAGAGCCCATCTCTTGCCACTGCCAGACTCCAGGAGATCGTCTCCTACCCATGTCCCACCCCATGAGCCCTCCCCTCCATGAACAGAGACTTCCACCGCATTCCATGAAGGCAGGGATTCCGGGTATGTTGGCACCCCGAATGTGAGTGGCCCTCATCTCTCCCTTGGCCCCAGACATGGACTTGAAGGAGGAGCCTATGTGGGGCTCCCCCAACCCCTGCCAGGCGGCCTCAGATAAAAAGTGTCTCGTTGCTCCATCTGCCAGGACAGTGGTCCCCAAGACCTCTCATTTGGGAATCTTGTGAAAGAATTTGAAAAACTCCCATGCTCCTGTTCTTATTTTTAAGTTGACATTGAACTTTTTCATCAAAATTATAAATCATTGCAAAGGGTATCATTTCTGGTATGTTATAAATGTTAATATTTTAGTAGGGTCTTTATGTGTCCTTCAGGTTACCCTACAGGATAAGCCATTCCAATACTCACCATCATTCACTTTTAAAAAGCAGTGTGAATGCTCTGCTCTAGTGGTTGCATATTTACCTTGCTTCTTTTCCCCTTGACCTTGTATTTCCCTTCTACTTCCCCCACAGAGTTTCAGCCTAACTTAATATGGCCAAATGTTCAAAAGTCCATGATGTATCACCTTGTCATATTTATCTGTCATGACAATGGTATATAAATTTGAATTATTTTCAATTTTCCCGTGAACAGAAAACAATAAATTAAGTTCTCCCCTGGAATAAATTATCACAATAATTATTAGTAGTACCAATTGATCAAAACAGCACAAATACATCATGTTTTAATAAATGCAAAACATAAAAGTATAATCAATCTTACCAGAAGTGCATCTCAATAAGATGGAGGTGGCTACCTCTTTTTAATTAGTTAATGAATCCATTAATGAATGTTCCCTCCTGCCAGCCTGAGACAGGATTCAGCATTAATTCCATTCTCATTTTTTAATAGATGGAAAGGTTGAGCAACCGTGCTCCCATAAATAAGCAAATGGGATGAGATGTCACACAGTCAGTTGAACTCCTTCCAAATTCTTTGCCAAAAGCCCCAAGGTGATCTGCTTACAAAAATCACTCCTCTTGACATATTAGCTGACAATTCAGTTCAGTTGTTCTTTGGTTTGGTTGAAAGCAAAGACTGGGAAACCACTTGACTTGCAAAAGCCATAGCTGCAGCTGAGTAGTGGGTCCTATCTCCTTTCTCAACACTTAGAGCAATATCTCAAGTTGTCCTTTTGTTCACTGTCCCCACCCCTGGAGTCTCACCCTGGGGCTAAGTGCTGACCTGGATTAGGAAGGGACAAGATGCTTCTTTCCTTCCCAAAGGGAACAGGGCAGTTGTGGGCAGGGTGGTGGGAAAGCAGACCTCAGGTACTTTCTCACACAGACAGTTTTCAGGCAGAGGATATGTGGAGGCTGAAAACGGATTCTCTTAATGCCTTCAGTGCTCACATACCCCTTGGACAATCTCCATGCACATCTAGGGTTGCCTCTACCCCCAGGAGGAGACTGCCGTCCCAGAGTAACCAGAGGCGGCATTGCGTGGAGCCAGACTGGGTTCAGAGTTGGCTCCCTAACAGGATCTGTGTGTCCTCGGGCAAGTTTCTTACCATCTCTGAGCCTTAGGTTGTTTTGGGGCTTTTTGTTTTTGTCTTCGAAAGGGAAGTGATAAAAGGGTCTTCCTCATAGAACTGTTGTCAAAGGGCCTGAAAAAGTGCTTAGCACAGGGCTGGGCACCCGGGTAAGCGCTTGGTGGAGGGGAACGCCTAGCTCCTCGGCCTGGGTGCAAGCAGAGACTCAGGAATGCCACAGTCTCCCTGTGCTCCCTGTCCAAGCTTTCCCTCCAGGTTGGGCCCCTCTCCCGTAGGAGGGACCCCACCCTCACGGGGTGCTGACACCCCCTTTCTGTGTTTGGTCTCTGGCAGGTGCGGCCATACGGTTCCCCAGAGGTAACCGGCCCCTCAGAGGAGAGACGCCTCGCCCCGGCTCCTGTATTTATTACGGCCACACTCAGTTACCTCCCTGCTGACACCTGCCCTCTATTTATTAGCCAATTGTATCCCTGCTGAATGACTTGCTCCCTCCAAGGTGAGGGGCAGGGAGGGACAGGACCCTCAGGAATTCAGTGCCTTAAACAGAACGTGAGAGAAAGAAAGGAGGCAGCCGCAGACCCACGTGTGCATCAGCCGGAGAAGCAAGACCTGTGGCTTTGAGAGGGGCAAGCCAGGCCCCAGCGGGCTTCCCGGGAGCGGCCGCCTGTGCCTGAGCCTTGGGCTCCCCGTGGACCAGCAGCCCTGGTTTTCGGGGCTCCGGGCCAACAGCGTGGGGGTGGACGGGCGCAGGCTGGGTGGGAAAGCAGGCAGCAGACAGAGGAGTCCTGCTGCTTCCTCCACCTGGCAGCAGCCCGGCGCCCTGGAGATCCGAAAGTGGGGCTCTGGAGACTGGTGGCTGCCTGGGGGTCTCGGCCACTCCTGGTCCCCTCGGGCTCTCCTCACATCTTGCCGCCGCTGCTCATGCTGGAACATTGTGCTTTATGGTCAAGGCATCACCACCTGCCCCTCTCAGGGACACAGGCGAAGAGGGAGCCCCAGCCGGGATGTGCCTCCAGCCGCCCCTAAGCGGCTTTCTGACTGCCAAGCCAGATTCTCTTGAATAAAGTATTCTAGTCTGGAAACAGCTTTTCTAGGGGAGTGTGTCTGCGGAGCAGTGGGCAGCCACAGTGGGAGGTGGAAGCAGGACAGAGGAAGGGGTGATGGGTTCGCTCCCACAGGACTCTGTCCCAGGCGCCAAGGATTCCATGAGGAATAAAACATGCAAGGACCTGCTCTCACATATCTTATACTTGAGTAGAGAGACAGACTCTGACCATATGTTGTGGGATAGCGGGTGGACTTTTCTGTTGCTCAGATTGATGACTGCACTCAGGACTCAGGAAAAGGGTGTTGAGTGTCTCACACTCTCAAACAGAGAGAAACAATTGGGGGCTGGACACATGTGCCCACAGGATCCATTGTGAGACAGCTGGTGTTTGCCAACCCCAGACACCACCCAGCACCCCCTTCCTCAGTCTTCAGAAGCAGAGACCAGGGAGAGGGAAGGGAGAGGTGGGGAGGCGAGGTTAGCAGAGGCCCGGGTGGCTTGGCCCCTTCCCATCCTCTCCCTGGGGCTGGCCTCACTGTGCAGTTAGCCCGTGTGCCAGCTGGATGGTGGCTGGCGTGAATGGAGAACTGAAGCATGACAGGCCAGAGGGAGGGGCATCCAGCAGGACTTTCCCAGGGGACATGCTGGAAGGTGAGTGGCCCTGAGCTGCCCTCCTGTTCTCCTGAGAGGAAAACGTGCAGGTGAGGAGACCCCACAGGCAGTGGGCTGCAGGTGGAGAGTGGGGGCAATTGCTGGGTGGGGGCTGTGAGATACAGAGCTGGAAGGGGAGCACATCAGGGAACAGTGCTGTGGGGTGCCCTGCAGGGTGTCCACAAGAGAGTTGGCCTCCACATGCCCAACATGCCAGCTGCGTTCACAGCCAGAGAAGACATGGCTGCAGCTAAGTAGTCCTTGTCCCCAGTCACTCCTTCCTGACCCTGTGTGAAAGCACAGAAGGGAGTTGTAGAGAGGGCAAGGCAGGGTACACAGAGAGACTGTGCCTTCCCTGCTCCCTTGGGCCCAATCCAGGCCCTGCCTGGGGGAGGAGAGGGGTTGGCCTTAAATGGGACAGAGCAGCCCAGGTCGGGCTGGACCTATCATAAGTTAAAGTGACAGGAACATTAGATGATCTTCCCAAAATGCTATTAAGAGACAGGAAAAGGGGGCGCCTGGGTGGCTCAGTCAGTTAAGCTCAGGTCATGATCCCGGGGTCCTGGGATGGAGTGCTGCATCGGGCTCCCTGCTCTGTGGGGAGTCTGCTTCTCCCTCTACCTCCCCCTGCTCATGCTCTCTCTCCTTCTCACTCTCTCTCTCTCAAGTAAATAAAATCTTTAATAAGTAAATAAACAAACAGAATCTTTAAAAGAGAGAGAGAGATGCCTGGGTGGCTCCCAGTCAGTTACGCATCTGCATCGGCTCAGGTCATGACCCTGGGGTCCTGGGATTGAGTCCCACTTTAGGCTCTCCACAGGAAGTCTGCTCTTCCCTCTCCCTGTGTCTCTGCCCCTCTCTGTGTGTCTCTCATAAATAAATAAATAAAATCTTTTAAAAACAAAAAGAGAGAGACAGGAAAGGAACAATCAACAGAGTTCATCTAGACACAATGATGAGAAAGAAAAAAACTAGCTTGTTTTATACTCACTGTTTGCTCAATAAGCAAGTTACATGTATAGACAAAGAAATTACTAAGAAAATGTCTTCTTGCCAACATGCGGTTCTGGCATATTCGAGATGGCCTTGAATTCTTTGACATCGCCCTCCTCAAGAGATGAGGTCTCCGGCAGCCTGGGTGGCTCAGCAATTTAGCACCGCCTTCGGCCCAGGGTGTGATCCTGGAGTCCCACGATCAAGTCCCGCATCAGGCTCCCTGCATGGAGCCTGCTTCTCCCTCTGCCTGTGTCTCTGCCTCTCTCTCTCTCTGTGTGTCTCTCATGAATAAATAAATAAAGTCTTTTAAATAAAAAGAAAGAGAGATGAGGTCTATGTTCCCTTCCTTTGAATCTGAGTTGACTTGGGTCTTCTCCCTTAGGTGGAAGAGACCCAAATGGTTCCTTCTGAGTGGCCTGGCAGCTTCTGTGCTGGTCTCTTGGAAGACTGGGCTGCCATGTAAGGAGTCCAGTTATTGTGAGGCTGCCATGCTGGAAGGAAGCCCAAGCAGCCCAATAAAGATGGAGAGAGAGAGCGCGCTTGTAAGCAAGAGGAGTGAGCTCAGCCAACCTCGGGCTGTTCTAGCTCCCAGCCATTAGAGTCACCTCAGCTGAGGCCCCAGGGAACAGAGATGAACTGTACCCACTGTGCCCTGTTTGATTTCCTGGCCCACAGAACTATGAGATACATTAATAATAAGTTGTTGGGGCCAGCTTGTCATGCAGCAATAGGAGCTGAATCGAATATGAAAAAAATAAGAAAAGATGATGAGGTTGTGTTTAGGGGAAGGTACTCTAGACCAGGAGGCCATGGAGGGCCGCTGTGAAGGTGACATTTATGGTGAAGATCGAAGGGCAGAGGGCGGTTGGTCATGCGAGGATCACGAGTAAGAGTACTCAACCAGAGGACACAGAGGTGCAAAGGCTTGGAAGGAATTCCAGGCCGGTGGGAGTGTGATGAGCAATGGAAGAAGGGCACAACGAGATAGGATGTCAGAGGTAGACAGGGCCAGGTCATGGGGTCATGAAGGGCTTTATAAGACGGGGTGAGGAGCTGGAATACTGTTATAATATGGAGGGAAACCACTGGGAGTGCAGGGGAGTGAAGTGATATTAGGTATGTTTTGGTAAGATCCCTCTGCCTTCCGTGTGGAGAAGGGACTCTAGGGACACCAGACTAGAGGTACAAGTAGCCCTCTTAGAAGGCTCTGGCAAACCCAGGCAACCGGTTACAGGCTTGTTCCAGGAAATACTGGGAAGCAGAGAAGTAGAGTTTGGTCTTAATTATACATGGGAGCTGGTTGTGCTGATCATACCTTCATTCATGAGCATTCTTTGAGGCAACTAGGAGCAGGCCTTTTGTAGTAGATACATGTGTGAGGGGAAAACTAGATTTCCACATGAAAGTCTTCCCAGCTTCTGGCTTAATAAAGAAAAATCCCCTTCTGCGAGACAGGAGGTTAAGGAGAGAGGTCTTAGCTGGAGAGGCTAAGTTAATCGACCTTAGAACTAAGAGAATTAATGGAAGGGCTAGATCTAGAGAAAGAGCCTGGGGTTTTGTTGCAGAGCTCTTGACAGCTTCTGGTAACTTGGGAAGTGAAGGAAGGGTTTGGGGGAGTGTTCCTCATGTTCTTTGAGAGATGCTCACTCAGAGAGACACCAGGCAGGGACCAAACCCAGTGGAATACTGGATGACCTGGGTTACACAGAGAGAGGTAAGACCCTGTTTCTGATCTTAAAAATTGGTCAAAGGAATCAGGTATGTGCAGGTGAATATAATAGAAGGAAAGAAAGTCATGTAGCTTAAGCAAATACAGATAAAATGCTACTAAAGAAATCTGAGATATCGGGGATAAGTGGCACACGGGGAAAACCAGGGTGGGCTTTGCCAAGTTGGTGGCAGGAGCTATGACTTGAGGAAAGGCAAGATTGAATGTGGGGAGATGAGCCATTAACCCGTGACTCTGTGGGGATGCTTGGGTGGCTCAGTGGTTGAGCATCTGCCTTCAGCTCAGGGCGTGATCCTGGAGCCCTAGGATCCAGTCCCACATCGGGCTCCCTTGAGCAGCCTGCTTCTCCTCTGCCTCTCTCTCTCTCTCTCTCTCTCTCTCATGAATAAATAAATAAAAATCTTTTTTAAAACTCCCAAAACCCCCACATGACCTGTCTAGTGGGAGGCAACCCATTCACAAAGAACCCAGAGGTGGAGAACCCATGGTGCTTTGGGATTTTCAAGCGGTTCATTGTGGCTGATGCTGAAAGTGTGTGAAGCAGAGGCGTGATGGACAAGGCCAGAAGGTAGCCGGGCCCTGGATGCTGTCCTAGGGAGTCAGGGCCTCGCTAGGCAGTGGGAAGCACTGATCTGTTTCAAGCAGGAGAGTGACACGATTTTGCAATTCAAGGCAGAAAGAAAATTTACAAATAACCTATTTCCACCTCCTCTTTTTACAAATGAAGAAGCTGAGGCCCAGGCTTGTCCAAAGCCGTGAAAGTTAAGTGAGCCAGAATTTTAAAAATTTATCAGGGGAGAGGAAAAGGGGAGGAGAAGTGTGTGTACTCCAAGCCTGAGAAGCGGGCCAGACATCTGCGAGGTGGGTCGGCCGGGTCGACGGGATGGGCCCCTCCACAGACTCTGGTGGGAAATCCAGGCTCCAGACAGGGCAGTGACAGGACAGAGCCTTGGTGGGGAAAGATGGCCGCCTGTCAGCACCAGAGCCCGGCAGCTGTTTTCCCAGAGAAGGCTGACCCTTCCCTTTCCTGAGGGAAGCCTGGAGCGCTCCCCCTCCCCCTGACGTTGGCTGCGACTGAGGCAGATGAGGGCTGGCCCCGGTGGCGGGCCTCGGTGGCCCGAGGTCTTTGGGCCCCACCTCAGAGGCCGTGGGGCTCCAGGCCAAAAAGATGGCGTGTTTGTAGTTCCTGAGGTAACTTTGTTAGCACGGAGACCACCAGGCAGGCGGGTGGGGGCCGGGCGGGGAGGGGCTGAGGGCTTCCCCACAGAGTTGGGCCTCCTCCCGTCCTGGTCCTCCCGCAGAGAGGGTGTTGGGGGGGATGGGGACAGGGGGGACAGGGGCCTGCCCCCCACCGGCCTCTCACCGGGGCACTCTGGAGAGTCAGCCCCGTGGCAGCGGGACTGCCCAGCCCCCGGGTGGCAAGTCTTCCCCTTCTGGGTCTCCTCTGCACCGCCGCCCCACCCGCCGCCAGGCAGCCGCCGGGCCACCCATGCGGGCAGCACCATGGCGGAGCCTCCTCAGCCTCCTCGCTCGGCGGCGCTGCTTGTTTACAGACATGTGACCGCCTGCCGCCCGGCGGGCTCTGAGGTTTAGACTGTAATGGTGATAGCCTCTCCTCCCTGAGCTCTTTATCCCTCTCAAAGCCGTCTCTGCCACAGTCCTCTCCTGAAGCCCGTGGAGTCTTCTCACTCGCCAGACGAGCTGGAAGGCAGTACTGAGAGGGTGAGAAAGCTGCCCAGGGATCCCAGGGCCGGGAGGGCCGGGAGGGCCGGGGCTGACAGCTGGCCACGGCTGCCCGCAGGCCGGAAAGGCAGAAGCTGAGGCTCCGGGCTCTGATCCGCTCGAGGAGCCAGGGCGAGGCCCCGGGCCGGCCTGCTGGGGCCTCGGAGCGTCACCCAGGAGGAAGGGCCCAGGCTGAAGCAGGGGCACATCCTGGAGCTGGCCTCCCAGGTCTGCTCAGCAGCCGGGGGCCGGGGGCGGGGGGCCGGGGGACTCTTCTCTCACAGCCAGGTCCCAAGCCCAGATCCAGGGGACTCTGGGTGCCTTTGGGATCCTCCAGAAACCAGTCCGAGCCCATCAAGATGAGCCCCAGCAACGAAGGCTCTACTCGACTGTTTCGTGGAGACCCTGTATCTTTCCGTGTGTGTAGACACCCCCCAGCGCCTCCACCCGTCCCTGTCCTGTCCCCTGACAATAAAACGTTCCCGTCCTCTCAGGAAAAGACAAATTGTTCTGTGGCTGTAACAAGCAACTCTTAGAACCAGTTATAAACCCGGTTTATTCGACCACTTGTTTCAGTAACCGTGTTCCTAAAGCCGCGTGCTTAGCCCGTAAGAGCACACGGTGAAAATAACCAGTCGGCAACACCTCACTCCGTCGGTCCATGCTTCTAGGGCCAAAGGTCAACCAATGCCTGTACACTCTGAAAGCTGACCCACCCCTGAACTCCATGCTTCTGGAAACCTGCTTGAAGTTAACCCTCTGCCTTGCTCGGACACTGTGCCTTGCAAGTACAGCTCTCCCTTGCTTCCTGGGTGCAGCAAGCTCAGCCTCCTGTTTCAGATACTGAGTGGTTACATCTCCCTTCCACCATGACCCCCACCCAACCCCGCCAAAGTCTTTCTTGTGATCTCTCACAGATGGAAATGAAAAAGTTCAATGAAATGAAATTCTTCCAAAATCCAGAGAATGAGCAATACATGTTTCTTTCAGCATTGATATAAAGTTAGTCTAAACTGGGGCCAGAAGCCCCTTCCTTCTTATCCCTCTGCCCTCCCCCCAATATCCCAGCTCCATTCTGGGCCCACATGGAGCAGCCACAAGACAAAGAAAACCTCTCTTTTGATGAAGGGGATCACTTCCCTCGGCATAATTTGCATTATGTTGCATGATGTCAGAAGACCCGTTTTTTTCTACTAATCAGACATGAAGGCAGAGAGAAAGGAAGTGAAAAAGGAATGATCCTGCTACATATACTTACTTTGTGACATATCAAAATGAGATCGTGGGGAGTGTGAAGGGCTCAGTCAGTTAAGCGCCCTCCTTTGCCTCAGGTCATGATCCCAGGGTCCTGGGATAGAGCCTCTTATTGGGCTCCCTGCTCAGTGGGAAGCCTACTTCTCCCTCTCCCTCTCCCCCTGCTCCTTCTTTCTCTCTCTCATTCGCTTTCTCTTTCACTCACTCTTTCAAATAAATAAATTTTTAAAATGAGATTGTAACATACTCATTATTTTATAACTTTCTTTTTAAACTTAATATATCATAGACATTTCCCCTATGATGTTAGATATTCTTCAACAATATGCTTTTTATTAAGACTTTATTTGTTCGTGAGAGACATAGAGAGAGAGGCAGAGACATAGGCAGAGGGAGAAGCAGGCTCCCTGTTGAGGAGCCTGATGTGGGACTCAATCCCAGGACCCCAGGATCAAGCCCTGAGTCAAAGGCAGATGCTCAACAACTAGGCCACCCAGGTGTCCCAACAATACGATTTTTTAAGGGCTGCATTGTATTGCATCATTTGGATATCCCATAGTTTGATTGATCTATTGCTGAATATTTAGGTCCTCTTTTGAGTTGCTGTCATAATAAACAGTGCTATGGTGAACATGCTTGGGGGCTTGTCTTTGTGTGTAGAAGTCATTCTCATCATAAAAATAAAAACAGCAGCAAAAAAAATCAACCCCATCTTGCAATTGCACACTTTCCTCCCAGGTGCCTCCCTGTGCTGGTCTCATGCTTCCGATCCCTATGTTTTGATAGTGGTCTACACTTTCCGTCTCTATCTTGGCATGTCCGCTCACTCTCACAGCTCAGCCTGAGAAAGTGACTCCAGGGATTTCCAAGGTGCCAGTCAGCATTTCCAGTTTGTATCTTACTCAACAGCACACCCTGTTTTTAAACTCCCAGTCCCTTCCCTCAGCCTGGAAGCCTCCATGAGATCGGAGCTCTGCTCACTGCTAGCTTCATCCCATTTGAGACCTGTCTCTAAGATCCAACACACTTGTCTTTTTTTAGTTCCTGGAATTTGCGATGCCCCCCTCAGGGCCTTTGCTCATGCTGTTTCCTCTGCCAGGAAATCCCTTCCTCTCCTTCCCACACCCAGCTTGCTGACTAATAAACATGCATCAGCCAGAGCTCAGCTCAAAGGCACTTCCTCAGGAAAGTCTCCCAAACACACCTACCCATCAAACCAGGTCTACACCGCCATCAGAGGTTTGTGGAGCATGATCTACTTCCTTGGAGAACTAATCACTATATTCTGAAAAGAAATTCTATAATTTCATGTCCATATTTAATATATCATTTTAGAATATTAATCTTCACCTCACAAATAATATACCAAATGCCTTTGTTTCTTAAAAACCGAACATCACGGGTATTGTAACGCCCACCTGCTCCCTGCCTGCATCAGTCCCTTACTTCCATGCCCTGGGTAACATAACAGCACTGTTGGGAGCTTGGTGTGATCAGCACAGGGGACCAGGGCTCGGGCTCTGGAGCCAAACTGCCAAGATTCGCTTTCTAGTGCTCCTACTTCCTAACTGTGTGAGCATAAGCAAATTACTTAACTGCTTATTGAATTACTTAACTAAAACTGCCTCAGTTTTATCATCTGTAAAGTAAGGATTAATAGTAACTAATAGGGTTTTGGGGGGTTTTTTGTTTTTGTTTTTTAAAGATTTTATTTATTTGTTTGTTTATTTATTTATGACAGAGAGATGGATTTCTGGCAGAGACATAGGCAGAGGGAGAAGCAGGCTCCACACAAAGAGCCTGATGTGGGACTCGATCCTGGGACTCTGGGATCACACCCTGAGCCGAAGGTAGACGCTTGACCACTGAGCCACCCAGGCATCCCTGGGTTTTGGTTTTGTTTCAGTTTTTTAATAGTGTTGTTTTAAGATTTATGTAAGATGTGCTATGTTAGGTTAAGATTAGGATGAGCTCGTAGTAAGCACCGAATAGAGGTCAGCCATTACTATTTGGGATCGTTAATTGTATCTGTCGACTTCAGTGGGTCATGGGGGTGCCCAGATATTTGGTTAAACATTATTTCTGGAGAAATAACATCAGGGTATCTGGGTGACACAGTTGGTTGGGCATCCAACTCTTGGTTTCTGTGCAGGTCGTGATCCCAGGATTGTGGGATTGAGCCCCACATGGGGATCTGCTCTCAGTGAGGAGCCTGCTTGAGACTCTCTCTCCCTCTCCCCCTGCCCCTCCTTTCTGCTGTCTCTCTGAAGTAAATAAATAGATAAATCTTTAAAAAAAAAAAAAAAAAGGAAGGAAGAACGTCAGTGAAAGTCTTTGTAGATGAGATTAGCATTTGAATAAAGCAGATGACTTTCCCCCAGGTGGGTGAGCAAATGGATGGAGGAAAGGAGAATTCATTCTCTGCCTTGACTGAGCTGAGACCTTGACCTTCTGCCCTTGGCCTTGGACTTATACCGTCAGTTCTCAAGCTTTAGACTTGGAGTGGAACTTATACTATCAGATCTCTTGGTTCTCTGGCCTTTAGTTCAGACTTTTCTAGGTTGCTAGCTTGCAGATGGCAGATTGTGCGTCTTCTCAGCCTCCATAATTGCATAAATCAATTTCTTATAATAATAAATCTACCTACCTACCTACCTACCTACATATCTATCCTACTGGTTCTGTTTCTCTGAAGAATCCTAATACAGTATAATATGTCAATAATATATAGTATTGTTTTGTGTGTGTATTTAATGAATAAAAATATAAAAGCTATCACACTGTAGGTAACATTTGGGAACTGTTTTTACTCAACAATATGTTTTGAGAACTTGCATGTTCATACACAGATTTAGTTCTGATTCATTCTTCTAAAATGCTGAATAATAGGGATATCTTGGGTGGCTCAATCAGTTAAGCATCCAACTCTTGATTTCAGTTCAGGTCATAGTATCAGGGTTGTGAGATTGAGCCCGGTATTGGACTCCATGTTCAGTGAGGAGTCTGCTTGAGATTCTCTTCCTCTCCCTCTACTCCTGCCCCCACTCATACATACTCCCTCTCTCTAAAAATGAATAAATAAATCTTTAGGAAATGCTGAATAATAATAATTTAGTACATGAAATGCCACATTTTATTAATTTATTTTTATACTGATATTCTATAATATACTGAATTTGAAATGTTTTCCCAATTTTTTGATATGGCTGACAATGCTGCCATGAATATCCATATACATCCTTATGTATGTGGGCAAGTGTTTTCCTGGATTAAATATCTAGAAGTGGAACTGATAGGTCATAGATTACGTGTATTTCTACTTCAAATGGTTCTGAAAAACCAACATTCAAAATGTATAATTACATATCTTCACTAGGAATATTTAAAAGGTACTTTCTACCCAAAGATTGTACTGACATTCTTTGATATTTTCTTTTAATAATTTGAGATTGTTCTGGTTCTTTTTCATCTAGAATTTTAAACTTGGATTTATTTTTATTTATGAGTAGGGATTAATTTTTTTTCCACAAGTTGATTTAATTGTGCCAATACTTCTTATGAAGAATTCATCCTGTCTCACTGGTTTGAAATTGCTTTTTTATCCTAAGTCAAATCTTTCAAGATGCATGAGTTTGATTTTGGGGTCTATTCTATTCTTATCCTCTATTAATGCATACCCATAACCTGTTTTTAAAATTGCAGCTTTAAACAAAACAAAACAAAACAAACAAACTAACAAACAAATAAATAAATAAATAAAATTGCAGCTTTATGATACATCTTTTGATCTGGTAAGGCGAGCTCCTAACCCATTTGTTCTTTTTCAAGGGGCTATTGTTGCACATTTATGTATACTGTCTATAATCACCATGAGATCTATGTGTTTATGATTTTTTAAAAAGATTTTTAAATTTATTTATGAGAGACACAGAGAAAGAGGTAGAGACATAGGCAGAGGGAGAAGCAGGTTCCTCGGAGGGAGCTCAATGCAAGACTCGATCCCCAGGCCCTGGAATCAGGCCCTGAGTCAAAGGGAGATGCTCAACCACTGAGCCACCCCAGGGTCCTTATTATTGGTTTTCTCCCTTAAGAATGAGAGCTCCAAGAAGGGTTTTTTTATTTGTTTCATTCACTACTATATCTTCAGTACCTAGAACAGAGTCACACCCATAGCAGGCCCTCCGTAAGTTTTTGTGAAGTGAATGAATAGACATAGGAATTTTAGAAGCATCCTCTCAAATTCTGTGAAGAGTCCTTTTGAAATTTTGACTGGAATTGCATTGGAATTTTAAATTAATGGTGGGGGGAGAATCAAAATCTTTACAATGGTAGTCATCCTATTACAAAACACAACACTTTTATTTGGGTCCTTTTGTGTCTTTCAATACAATTTTATTGTTTTCTCCATGAAGGTCTTATATTTCTAATTAGTTTATTTGTAAGTATTTCACAGTTTTTATTACGATGATGAAAGGGATTTAAAAATTATTATATTCTCAAATTGTTATTGCTGACAAATGGGAAAGATCTTGATTTGTAAATATTGATCTGGCATCCAGCCACTTTGCTGAACTCATCAATTGTTGCTCTAGGTTTTCCAGGTAGATAATCACATTATCAAAAGTAATGGAGATTTGGCCTCTTCCCTCCCAATCTTTAAACTTCTTGTTTGTTTTTTTATTTCTTATCCCATAAGTTGTAACATCCAATATATTTTTTAAGAGTAGAGGCATTGGTTCATTTCTGACTGCATTGGGTGTATCATTCCAGATGGGTCAGGGTATGATGCAATAACAAACAGTTCCAGATCTTGTGGCTCTACACAATAATTTGGTTTCTCGTTCAAATTCATTTCTCCCACCTCTTGTCCAATGCAAGTCACGGGGCAGGAGGAGTTCCTTGTTGTTTCTCAGAGAATCAGGCTGAGGGAGGCCATGTGCCTCCATGAACGCGCTTTTATGTTCCCCGTGGTAGGAGGGAAGGGGCGGAGTGAATTATACACTGGCTTTTGAAGCTTCCCCCCTGAAGTAACTCTTGTTCTGTCCATTAACATTTCAAAGCAAGTCTTATGGCCAAGCCCCTTCCAAAGGGGCAGAGAAGTGTGATCCTACCATATGCCTGAAGGACAGCTGGACCCTGGGAAAGCTTCTAATGCCCTACCATTACATATGGTGTTTGCTCTAAGTTTCTGGTAGATAAGCCTTTATCAAGTTAAGAAGGAGGTTCATAAGTTTGTTTAGAGTTTGTTAAGTAAAGAGTTTGTTCTTATCATGAATGAGAATTAAATTTTTTCAAATGATTTTATGCCATGCCATCTGTTTGATGTGCAAATGTTATTTTTCTCTGTGAATTTGTTAAGACATTTATGCATGCCGTTTCTCTGCCCAGAAATTCTCCTCCATTGCCCTCTTCAAACACTTTTCCTGGTTAATTCTTTCTCATCCTTTGGGGCTCATTCATTCAATCAGCAAGTATTTACTGAGCAATACTGGGTACCAGATGCAGTTGTAGCCATTTGGGATAAGTCAGTGAACAAAGCAGATAAAGGCCCTTGCCCATGTGGATCTTGCCTGGGGCAAGGAAAGAAAAGAAACATATAAAAATAAGTAAGTAAGTGATATTGCATGCTAATGGGTTGAGAATAATGGAAAAGAAGTAGAGTAGGGTAAGGGAGAGGGGGTGTTGGGAGGGTGTAGTCAGTAGGTCTCTCAAGAAAGTGACAGCAGGGCAATGAGTTGAAGCAAGGCTAGGGTTTACCAGGCAGATGTCCAAAGGCAGACTATTCCAGGCAGAGGGTAACTGCAAGGCAAAAGCTCTGGCATGGGAGCGCTGGGTGCATTCCAGAAGCAGTGAGGAAGCTAGAGTGACTGGTGTTGATTGAGTGAAGCTAGGAGATGAAGCTGGAGAAATAATGGAGAAGGGTGACCATGGGAGCCTTGGGGGTCATAGTAGAGACTGAGTTTTTCTCAGGAGAAGGATGGAAGCTCTTGCAGACTTTGGAGCAGAAGAGGGACAGGATCTGACGTGGGCTTTGAAAGGATCCACTGACAGTGTTGAGAAGTGCCTGGAGGGTGGCAAAGGTAGAAACAGAAAGCCAGGAGGAATCCTCAACAGTAAATCAGGTATGAGAGTATGAGATGAAGATGGCCCTATAAAAATCATACCACTGGAGGGGGAGGTGAGAAGTGGCGGGGGTGAGAAGTGCTCAGAGTCTGGATATATTTTGTAGGAAAAACCAGTATGATATTCTCATGGATTGGATGTAGAGTGTGAGAAAATAGAAGCCAAGGTGGCTCCAAAAATTTTGGCCTGAGCAATTGGAAGGATGGAGCTGGAAGATGGTTTAGATAGACATCTCAGGTTGGGGAGGATAAGGAGGTCCAGTTTTTTTTCCTTTTCATTATGATCATTTTTAAATTGAGATGTAATTCACATACTGCTCACCTCTTCAAAATGTGAATTTGGTGGTTCTTAATATATTTACAAGTGGTACGACCATCACACTAATTCCAGAACATTTGTTGATCCCCAAAAGAAATCTATTCTTTAGCCACTCCCCATTACCCCCTCCCTGAAATCTATTTTCCATCCCTATGGATTTGCCTGGTCTGGAAATTTTATATAAATGGACTCATACAATCTGTGGTCTTTTGTGTCTGCTTTCTTTTACTTAGGATAATGTTTTCAAGGTTCAACCACAAGTCAGTACTTCATTACTTTTTTTTAAAGATTTTATTTATTTATTCATAGAGAGAGAGAGAGAGAGAGAGAGGCAGAGACACAGGCAGAGGGAGAAGCAGGCATCATACAGAGAGCCCGACGTGGAACTCGATCCAGGATCTCCAGGATCACACCCTGGGCTGCAGGCAGCACTAAACCGCTGCACCA
This sequence comes from Vulpes vulpes, assembly GCF_048418805.1. Lineage (NCBI taxonomy): Eukaryota > Metazoa > Chordata > Mammalia > Carnivora > Canidae > Vulpes > Vulpes vulpes. The sequence continues at coordinate 108,554,263 of NC_132785.1, read as the reverse complement.
TGGGGGCTGCCCCTACTTCCTTATTTTTTATGGCTGAATAATATTCCATTCCGTGGATATGCCATATTTTATTTATCTATTCATCAGTTGATGGATGTTTGGATTATTTCCACTTTTTGAGTATTATGAATAAGCCACTATAAACATTCATGTGTAAGTTTTTGTGTGGACACATGTGTTTAATTTTCTTGAGTATAGATAGACCTATGAGTGGATTGCCCCATCATACGCTAAGTCTTTTGGAAGAACTTTCAAATTGCTTTCCAAAGCAGTAGCACCATTTTACACTCTGACCAGTGATGTATGATAGTTCCAACTTCCCCAGATTCTTGTCGACACTTGTTATCATCCATCTTTTTTTTTTTATCAGAGCCATCCTAGTGGGTGTGAAATGGTATCTCATTGTGTTTTCAAGTCGTATTCCCCTAATGACTAATGATATTGAATATCTTCTCAAGTGCTTATTGGCCATTTGTATATATTCTCTGAAGAAGTATTTACTCAAATTCTTTGCCCATTTTATATTGGATTATTTGTCATTTTATTGTTGCATAGTAAGAGTTCTTGATATATCTTAGAGCTAGACACTTATCAGATAAATGATTTGCAAATGTTTTCTCCAATTCTGTAGGCTATATTTTTTTTTAAAGATTCCATTTATTTATTCATGAGAGACACACACACACACACACACACAGAGGCAGAGACACAGGCAGAGGGAGAAGCAGGCTCCATGCAGGGAGCCTGACATGGGACTCAATCCTGGGTCTCCAGGATCGTGCTCTGGGCTGAAGGCGGCGATAAACCGCTGAGCCACCCGGGCTCCCCTGTAGGCTGTATTTTAAGACTGCAGTTCTGGATTTGTTTAATTTGAGATGTTTTATTAGACTATTAAACTTGAATGGTATGTGAATTATATTCAATTTAAGAAGAGCAATTTCATTTTTATTTTTTTAAAGATTTTATTTATTTATTCATGAGAGGCACAGAGAGAGAGGCAGAGGGAGAAGCAGCCTCCATGCAGGGAGCCCGATATGGGACTTGACCCCGTGTCTCCAGGATCACGCCTGGGCTGAAGGCGGCGCTAAACCACTGGGCCACCGGGGCTGCCTGCAATTTCATTTTTAAAAAGATTTTATTTGAGACAGAGACAATGAGCAGCATGTGAGTGGGGAGGGACAGAGGGAGAGAGACAATCTCAAGCAGACTCCCTGCTGAGAGTGGAGCCAAATGTGGGACTGGATCCCACCACCCTGAGATCATGACCTGAGCTGAAACCAAGTTGGATGCACTGACTGAGCCACCCAGGAACCGCTCCCCCCCTTTTTTGAGAGAGAGCAAGTAAGTGGCCAGGGTTTGGCAGGGGAGGGGCAGAGGGAGAGACTTAAGCAGACTCCACACCCAGTGCAGAGCTACATTCAGAGACCCACACCAAGCTCCATTTCACCACCCTGAGATCATGGCCTGAGCCGAAATCAAGAGTTGACCACTTAACCAACTGAGCCACCCCACCACCCCAGCCAAGAGCAATTTCAGAGCAATGTTGAAGTGTCATCACAGCAGGTTCAAGAAAGAGTAGGAGAAGAGAAGCTGGAAACCGTGAGTATAGACCTCTCTTTCAAGGAGCTTTGCTGCAAACCTAGATAGAGGGAGGAGTGAGGAGTGAGGAGTGAGGCCAAGAGTGGTTTTATTTTGTTTAGTTTTCTTCTTTTGCTTTTATTTTTTTTTAAAGATTTTATTAATTTATTCATGAGAGATAGAGAGAGAGAGGCAGAGACCTAGGCAGAAGGAGAAGCAGGCTCCATGCAGGGAGCCTGATGTGGGACTTGATCCTGGGACTCTGGGATCATGCCCTGAACCAAAGGCAGACGCTCAACCACTGAGCCACCCAGGCATCCCTTGTTTTGCTTTTAAAATGGGAGAATCAGTGTTATGCTTGTATCAGATGAGAATGACCTAGTGGAAGCCAAAAATTAATGATGCTCTCTCCTTAATGATTAATTAAGGAGAGAGAGGGGAAGCTTGCTGGTGCCGTGTCCTGGAGTAGGTGATGGGTGGGGCTGATCCCAAGTGGAAGCTGGCCTTCAGTGGGGCACAGACAGGTCATCTGTGGGAAGAGGTGGGGAGGCAGTATGTGGGTGAAGATCTGGCTGGTGGGCAGATAGCAAATAGAAGAGAGCTCCAGTGTTTTCAAGGAAAGGAGGAAGAACCTGTCTGACTGGGAGTGAGGACAGAGGAGACATTGGGATTCAGGAAAGGAGAACCGTGTGATAAGGTATCTAGGGGAGAGCAAGTGCGCTAAAGTCAGTATAAGTGCAGCACTGGGGTGCAGGTGAGGTCTGCATGTCCAGTTCAGATATCACTTCCTCCAGAAAGCCTTCTGACCCCCGGCCCAGGTCATTCCCCTCCTTATAAGTCTCATAGGCCCTGTGGTGCTCCTTTCACACAGCTCTGACCACACCTGGAACGAAATATCAACTGTGTTCTTTAGTTCTTTAATCCCTATAGCCCTCCCTAGAAGGTAAACCCCCTGAAAGACGTGAGCAGAGACTGTTCCAGCGCTGGGCCTTAGCATCTCACTCCTGCGTAGCACCGTCTCAATACAGAAGTATTACATAGTTGAATGAATGAATGAATGAATGAATGAGTGAAATAACAAATGAGAAAAGTCCCAACGGTAGCATGCACGCTTTCTAGTCAGCCTAAATTTCCTTTTTTTAAAAAAATTAACTAATTTATTTGGAGAGAGAGCCCCAGGGCGAGCAGGGGGAGGGGCAGGGGGGCGGGGGAGAGAGAGAGTCCCAAGGAGACTCCTCGCTGAGCGCGGAGCCCTCCCAGAACTCGATCTCAGGACCCCGAGATCATGACCTGAGCTGAAACCAAGGGTCCCAGCTCGACGGACTGAGCATCCCTGCGACCGCGGCTGGCTTATTTCCGGGGCGGGCTCTCGCGCACCCCTGGGTGATGCTGGACACCCCCACCCCTTCCCGGGGAGCTGGGGCTTTAAGGGCCGGCAGAAACGGAGCCGGGAGCTGATTGGCGGTTTATTCTAACGCTAGAGGATGAGCTCATCCGCAGCCAATGGGCGGGGCGCGCCGGCGAGCCCTGCACCTGGCTGGAGGCGCGGCCGCGCGGCGGGGCGCGGGGTCCGGCGGCGCCGAGGGCTGCGGCAGGTGTGGCCGCGCGGACCGGGCTCCCGGCTCGGGCAGGTACGCGCTGGGCCCGGCTCCTCCTCCGCGCCTCGGTCCTGCGGGCGCGGGCGTCCCCTCCTCGCCCCCAGCACGCTCCCCCCGCCCCCGCCCCCCTCCCCACCGCGCGGGTGGCGCACCTTGTGCCGGGGCTCGCGGGCTGGGCGCCCCGCTTCCCTGCCCCGCGGGACCCAGCCCGGGGGGTGGCCCGGGGCCCTGACTCGAGCGGCCCAGCCCCGGGCCTCGGCACCCCCCACCCCCATCACAGGCCTCCGAGCTGCTTGTCCCGGGTGGGGGGAGCAGGGAGGGTGCGGCTTCCCTCCACCCAGCATCCCGGCCCCGGGTTGAGCTCTCCGCGGGCTGGGGGATGTGGGTTTTCCTCCTCGCCCCTCTCCCCATCCTGTCCTATCCGGTCTGTCTCTCCGCAGAGGCAGAGGTGGCCTCGTCTTGGAAGTTCAGGCCCTGCCCTTCTCCCTGGGGCCTGAGAGCACAGGTGCCCCTGAGGCTGCGGGGTGGGGGTGGGGGAGCAGAAGCGGCTCTGCCGGCCTCTCTCAGGGCCCTTTCCTTCTTATCCTTTTGGCCACTTGTGTCACCCACTGCTCAGGGAGGAGCTGCTGTCAGGTCCTTGGAGGCCATGTGGCCTCCCTGGGGCCCTGGCCCTGCCCTCCTTCCTCAGCCTCCATCCAGAATCTGTCACTTTGACATTTCATTTGCCCACAGGTTTAAGGCCAGGCCTTGTGCCTAATTCTCTGCCAGGCTTCTGTTGGGGCGGGGTGGGGGTGGGGGTCCTCACTTGTTGACCTTGGCACCAAAGAAGATAAAGCAGGGACAATCTCTCCTGTTCAGGGAGGTGCCATTGAGCTGAACCCTGAAGGATAAAGGAGATTTCTGTGTGAGGATTATGACCAGGAACACAGGCAGGATGGAGGGAACAGTGTGAGGAACAGCCTCCACGTGTGGCCAACAGATGTTTACCATGTGCTAGATACCAGTTTGTCTGTGAGATGCTGTGAGGGCAGTTCTGGATCACAGATATCCTCCACTGTCTCCAGTGCTCAAGAAATACCTGTTGGGCAGCCCCGGTGGCGCAGCGGTTTAGCGCCGCCTGCAGCCCGGGGTGTGATGTGATCGAGTCCCACATCGGGCTTCCTGCAGGGAGCCTGCTTCTCCTTCTCCCTCTGCCTCTGTCTCTGCCTCTCTCTTAGCTCTCTCTGAATGAATAGATAAATAAATCTTAAAAAAAAAAAAAAGAAATACCTGTTGATCTGAATTTGAAATGAAAGAGCCCCAAGTATGTTGTTATTCTATTATCACCCTTTAGAAAAGGTCTGGCCGGGTAGAGGGATGTTACCCACATTAGCTCTGATCCCTCCAGGCCTTGGAGGAGAGTGTTAGTCTCCCACTTTTCAGGAAACCAGGGTGTGGACGGGGTGTTGTTCCCAGCCGGGGCCTCCCTAAGGTGTCTGTTTGTTTCAGGTCCCCACTGCAGCGCAGCAGCCATGAGCCTGGTGGCCTGCGAGTGCCCTCCTGGCCCTGGCCTGGAGCCTGAGCCTTGCTCCCGAGCCCGGTCCCAGGCCCGTGTGTACCTGGAGCAGATTCGCAATCTGGTGGCTCCCGGGGCCTCTGACATGACCAAGCGTGACTACCTGGTGGATGCAGCCACACAGATCCGGCTGGCCCTGGAGCGTGATGTCAGTGAGGACTACGAGGCAGCCTTCAACCACTACCAGAATGGCGTGGACGTCCTGCTGCGAGGCGTGCACGGTGAGGGTCCGGCTGGGCAGAGAGGGGAGCCGGTGGGGAAGGGGGACTTGGGGCTCCCCCCATCACATTCTCTGTCCATCTGCGCTGAGTGAACAGGGCTCTGGGCTGGCCCCGCAGTGCCTCTGTGAAGGGCGGTGATAATTGCTGGCATGTATTGAGCAGTTCCTATATGCCAGACACTGGTCTAAGGGCTTTACCTGTATTAACTCATGGGAGCCTCACAGTAATGGGAATTACTATATAATCGGGGGATTTTGCAGATGTTGATGATGTAACATGTAGGAACTATTTTTATTCCTATTTGCCAGATGCAAAAACCGAGGTACCAGGCAGCTAAATCACTTGCTTAAGGATCCATAGCTATCAGGGCAGATCTGAGGTTTCAACGGTTGGAGCTCTAGAGGCTGGCCCCTGACTCAGCACACTTGCCTGTCCCTAGACACTGGGCTCCTGCCCACTTGGGCCCTGCCTTACAGTGGGGGAGACTGATGAGTTGACTGATGGGTAATTACCTTAATTACCATCTCGGGTGGGAAGAGCACTGAGGAGGAAATGAGGGGAGAAAAGAGAGAAGTTGAGGCCAGGTTGGGCCAATATAGGGTATTTTCTAGAAGTTAGAACTTTAATCTGAGCCCTGAAGAACAACAGTAGGCGTGTTGTCCCCCGAAGGGCCAGGTGGTGTTCCAGAGAGCAAGCTTGCCAGCAGCGTGTTCAGGGCAAAGGGAGGCATTTCCTCTCCAGGGGAAGGATCCCTGAGGGTGGTCAGGCTGGGGGTCGGAGTCGGGCCCTGCCTCAAGCTTCCCACCCCCTTGCCAAAGAGACCCCTGACACCTGGACTTCTGACCACTTGGTGAATCCGTTCCTCTTCCAGTCTGGGTCCCCACTCTGGTCTTTTCACACCGGGTATCAGAGATGGTTAGGGGGGTGTTCTCTGGGAGCTTCTGTCTCCTTCTCTGAAAACAGACATGGAAATCCCTACACTGCTCCTTCTCAGGGTGCGATGGCAGCCAGTGGGGTGGCAGGTGCCAACCATGAAGTGCAGGAGGCTGAGGGCTGACTGCGGTTCCCAGCCTCTCCCTCCATCTCCTTTCTCCGCCCCCACCTGCCAGTCTCCCACCCAGAGGAGGGCCAGGGAACGGGTGTGGGGGCACCGCCTGCAGACCAGCCTGAGAAGTAGGCACTGCTCTCCTGTGCGGGGCAGAGGGAGCCAGAACCCCAGCCCTCCGGGGCCAGGGTGGGTCCTGGTGACACCCTTGCCCCACAGTTGACCCCAACAAGGAGCGATGTGAGGCCGTGAAGCTGAAAATCACCAAGTACCTGCGGCGGGCGGAGGAGATCTTCACTTGCCACCTGCAGAGGACCCTGGGCGATGGAGCCAGCCCTGGCACGGTGAGGAGGCCCTGCCTGAAGGCCTGCGGGCTCTGGGGGAGATAGCTGGGGGCCCCCCACTGCAGGCCAGAGGACTGTCACCTCCTGTCCCAGGCTGCAGAGCAGGCACTGGTACGCGGTGCATGCCAGGGGCAGGACTACCCCCCTGCCGTTCCCTTGCTGGTGTCCTCTGTCTCCCACACCATCCTCGTCCTTTCATCTTCAAACACTTAGTGAATCATCTCCAGGCCTGTCTCACACCGCCGCGCAGGGTAAACACACACACACACACACACACACACACACACACCTCCAGACTCCCATGCGCAGCTCATGCACAAGCCTGATGTGCACACACTCAAAGTTTCCCACATCTGTAGAAGTTTGAATGGGTCCCAGTGAGTACAGCTGACCCGTGAAGAAGTCGGGTTTGAACTGTGTGGATCCACTTCTCGGATTTTCTTCGATAAACGCACAGCAGTGTTGTCAATGTATTTTCTCTTCTGCATCTTATTAGGCTGCCTTTCCCCAAAGCAGGTGCCTGGGCCACGTGCCTCAGTCTGTGAGGTGTGTTCCCTGAAACCCACAAGTTCCTGGGTTATCTCCCCAGCCCCAGGAGCGCCTGCCTCCCATGGGTGGGGCTTTCAAGACAGGGCTTCTGAGGCTTGAGGACTCCCTGGGCCTTGGAGGAGGGTTGGCTGGAGGGGGGCGCGGAGGTGGAGAGGGCTGTGTGGGTCCCTGCCAGTCAGGGCCAACTTCTCTATTCCCTGGGGGCAGGAGGGAGCTCTGTGTAACCCAGTTCTGCCCATTGTGCCCCTGCTGTCCTGGCAGCTGGAGGAGGGCTGCATCCTGAGTCTGTATGACCTGTCTCCCACCTCTGCAGGGTTTCAGCAGCCTGCGGCTCCGGCCCATTCGCACACTGAGCTCTGCTCTGGAGCAGCTGAGGGGCTGCAGGGTGGTTGGGGTCATCGAGAAGGTGAGTGACGTTTTGGTGCCGAAGGACATGGTGCATGCAAATGGTGGTGGTGGGTGGGGAGAGAGAGCAGCTCCCCCGGCTTCTGCAGAAGGGGCTGGAAAGGGGTCAGTGGGTCCAAGGCAGGGAGAGCAGCTGTGTCCAGTGGTTCCCCACTCTCCCCGCCCCCCCCCCCCCCCCCGCCAGCACACATCGGTCAGGTCCTAGAGAGGAAAGAGGGGAACTGAAGAGGCAGATGGTCCCTTGTCCACAGCCCGCAGCCCAGACAGAAAGGCCCTTCCTCAGAGATTCAAGACAGAAGCCATAGGAGAAGCAGTGCCCGGGGCACCCTGCCAGGCACACAGCGCCCTGCACTCCCCCCTTTTGCCCACACACTCCCTGTGCACCCCAGGGCTGCAGCCACCCTCTCCCCACCAAGCATTGCTGAGGAGTTCCTGTGGTGGAAATGTACACCCCTCTCCAGAAGCCTGTCCTGCTCCCACAGGGGCCTCGGCAGCTCTGCCCCTTTCCTCCTGCTCCCCTCCCCATCCTGACCCCATCTGAGGCCCTTTCCCTTAATTTGGGGCAGGCAGGAAGATGGGAGCCGACATTGCAGTCTGTACGGGGCACACTCATTAGGGGGAGTCAGATGGATAGACACTTGGGTCAAATGAGACCTGAGCCTGTAGCCTTCGGTCGCCCTCTGCCCCAACCCAGGCAGCACCTGGGTAGTTGCTAAAGTCGTTCTTTCTCAGGCCCGCTGTTCATCAGAATCACCTGGGGGGCTTCCTATAAAGAGATGCCTGGGCCCCACCCCAGGCCTGTTGAGTCAGAATTTCCAGGGTCAAGCCCAGGCATCTGTAATTTAAACACTCATCGGGGGATTTTGCAGAGCCTGGGAGCCCACAGAGGATGGCTGCTCGGTGCACGGTGTGGCCACAGCAACCCCATCACCTCCCCGTTGGTTTTCCTCAGCTGTAAGTGGGATAAGAATCCACCCTCCCGCCCCCAAAGGGGGCATGTGGGAACTAAAGTGAAATAATTTTTGGGAAAGGCCTGGCACACGCTGAAACATTTGATACGTGTTTGATGGCTCTAAATGCTAGTGACAAGAGCAAGCCGGAGGGAGGCGTGTGGGCTTCCCGTCCCCCAGCCGCGCTCCAGCTGCTTCCCCGGGTCCCTGGAACAGGCCCCAGTCTGTCAGCCAAGGCCCGGCCAGCTTCCATCTGCCTTCCCTCCAACTACACTAGTCTGCGTGGCCGCAGCCCAGCACAGCGGCTCCCACTGCCAGGCCGGGAGGTGACCGCCACCGCCTTCTCGTCACCAGGGACCCCGCTGCGCTGTAGGTGTTATGGAGAGAAGGGCTCCAGGTCAAACAAGCGTGGGTTAAAGTGACACGACGTTGCCTTTTTAATTATCCCAGTTTGCAGAGCTCTCAGGATGCAAACGTATACCATGAGTTTCCTTCCGAGAAGGAGGTCTCTAGTAGAATTTCCTGAATTTGACCCCAGGACACGCATATGCAAAGGATTTTCAGAATCTAGTATTCTGAGGCCTGTGCACGTGGAAAGCATACATTAAGGCCAAGCCCAACCGTTCTGTCTTGAAATTGTCTTTCTTTGCATTTTTTACCCTTTCTTGGGCACCGAGCTTACCTCCCCCATCGCTCGCCCCCCCTGAGATCTAGCTTCCTTTTCTTGTGTCATTTCCAAGTCGGGACACCATCTTCCACAAATAAGGAGAGATGGTAGGGCCACTGGGCCAGGTCCCCTCAGCCAGGCCTGGATGTGCTGTGGGTGCGGTCAGTCCTACAGCCGTGGCCGGGCACATCCTGGCAGGAGGGCCAGCTGCCCAGGGGCCATGGAGGGGCAGAGGGCCTGCTCAGGAAGCCAGGAGCGCCCCCCAGAGATGCCCAGTCGTCAGGTTAGTTGGTCTGGGACGGGGGTTCCTAGGGGCTAAAGAGGTACTGGCAAGGGATAGGGGGCTACGGGGAACTGTGGGTCGGGTCAGGGACTAGATAGGCCTCTGGCTACAATACCCAGGGTTTGTTCTCAGGGAGCATGGGAGGGCCTGAGAGATAACACCACGTGTTTGCTGAGCCTCATGTAGGAGCCAGGGATGGGGAAGAAAATGAAGGCCATCCAAGTTACTTCTTGTTTATTTGGCTCACCCCAGGGGTGTTTTTTAAAATGATCATTACTTACCAACATTTAAAAATTGGCAGGTTTCGTATAGAAATCCAGATTTCCTGCTTCTCCTGTAAGATTGGGAGATCTGGAAATGCTGGCTCACATGATCTCCAGTAGCAGCCAGGAGTAGGGGAGTGGGGGTGCTGTCCGTTTCCATGGGACACCAGTCCTCTGGTTTGCTCCTGCCCCTGCCCTGCCCCCTTGGTTCACAGGGGGCCCTGTGGGGTGTGGGGTTTGGGAATCTGTTTGGAACTTTTGGATTTGTTTGCTCCATGAGAGAGTCCTCCTGGGATTTTGATACTTTGGGCATTACTTAAAGGAAGGGTTAATGTGTCTCACCAAAGCTTTCATTGTTCCGTGTCTCAAGAACTCAGTGGGTATCTTAAAAAAAAAAAAAAAGTTCCCTTTATAAAAAGATGCAAAGGGGGCGCCCAGAACTACCTTCCACCCTCCAAATGGCAACACTCACCTGACATTAGTAAGGCACATTCTCATTTGCAAAACTGTTGCATTAAACCCTCTAGGTGGCCCTGGGGGAAAAAGCACTATCCTGCACAGCCCCATCCAGGAAGGGGCCACAGAAGACTATAGAAGTTCAAATTAGTTAAAATGAAATATTCTGCTTCTCATTCACACCAACCACATTTCAAGGGCTTGATAACTTTTCATATGGTTAATGGCTTCTGTATTGGACAGTGTAGCTATCTTTTTTTCATGTTCTATTGGACGGTACTGCATTTTATTTTTTAAAATATTTATTTGAGAGAGAGAGAGCTTGCTTGCAGGGGTGGGGGCAAGGAACAGAGGGAGAGAGAAAGAGAGAGAAACCCAAGTGGACTCCGCACTGAGCACAAAGCCCAGTTCTGGGGGCTCTGTCTCATGACCCCGAGATTGTGACTTGAGCCAAAACCAAGAGTCGGACACTCAACTGACTTTGCCCCCCAGGGGCCCTGGACAGTGCTGCGTATTAATAATTATCTTAGGGATCCCTGGGTGGCTCAGCGGTTTAGCGTGTGCCTTCGGCCCAGGGCGTGATCCTGGAGACCTGAGATCGAGTCCCACGTCGGGCTCCCTGCATGGAGCCTGCTTCTCCCTCTGCCTGTGTCTCTGCTTCTCTCTCTCTCTCTCTGTATCTCTCAGGAATAAATAAAATCTTTAAAAAAAAATTGTCTTACAGAGAATGGAACGGAGGTTCATAAGGTCAAGTGACTAGCTAGTGCTCTGTCCCCAGTTAAACTGAGCAAAAGAGGAAGGGGGTTTTTTTATTTGCTTGCTTTAAGGGGGAAAATGCTCCCTCTGCTTTTGAGATCGGAAAGAGAAAGGAGTTGAAACAACATCTATATATTCCCCACCATCCTACCTAGCTCCAAGATAATGGCTATTAATGTACTGGTTTAATTCTTTCCAGATAGGGATGTGTGTGTGCATGCGTGTATTAAATATACATATATATTTAAACACACTCATTCCAGAATACTGATCAAGTTTTATATCTGGCTCTCCCCAGCCGTCACTGCTGGCTTTTTGGACTCTGTATGAGCGGACCTTTGCCAGGACAAGGTGGTAGGGAATCCCACTTGGCAAGCGACAGTCGGGACTTATCCAGGGTGTCAGTACTTGTGGGAAACTTGATTCTCTTAAATGACCCCAGAGTTTTCTTCCTTGGTTTTTCAGACATTGCGCAAATTTGGTCAAGGAGCTGGGGCCAGGCTGGGATCCATCCCTGGCTGTTGGAGGAGAGACCTCTGGCGGTCGGAAGGCATGCATCTCTGCTGCCTCAGGAAGGGCACTGGTGATGGGGGCACTGAGGTCCAGGGTGGAGGGCAGTGTCCCCAGTCACTGGGCTGTGCCCCCCTTGCAGTTAGGTCTCCAGGGCTTGGGGATCAGCCCTGCCTGGATTCAAATCCTGGTCCCACCACCATTTAGCAGCGGGACTATTGGTAACATCACATCTCTGAATCTCAACTTCCTCATCACTAAAATGGGTCACTAATAATGCTCACGTGGTAGGGCTGTGGGGGCTACAGTGAGACAATCCCTCTAAAGTGCCTAGCACAGAAGAAGAGCTTTGTAGCCAGCATGAGGTCCCCCAATGACAGTGTCAGGAACAGTCAGAACAGGTTACTGAGGGTGTCTTACGTGGCTGCTGTGATGGGGTCCTCCTCCTGACCCACAGGAGCTATGATGTGACCCCATTTTGCAGTTGAACAAGAGAGGCGGTGTGATGTGGCAGGTGGGAAAACTAGCATTCTCCTGGCCTTTATAGAAGCAAAGGGCTTTTCTGGTTTTTATTTTGTTTTGTTTTAAAGATTTTATTCATGAGAGACACAGAGAGAGGCAGAGTCATAGGCAGAGGGAGAAGCAGGCTCCCTGTGCAGAGCCCGATATGGGACTCGATCCCAGGACCCCTGGATCACACCCTGAGCCGACACTCAACTGCCGAGCCACCCAGGTCTCCCTAGGGCCTTTCTATTTATGGCCTCAACAAGTCAGTAATGTAATTTGTAATTCCTGTTTGGTAGATGAGAACATTCACTTGCCCAGGATTTAAACTCATTGCCCCTTTGCCACCCCAATCCTTGGATGCAGCCTTTGTGATGGCCTGGTGGCCTGACCTCACCTCAGGGTGGGGAAGTGTCTGCAGGGCAGGCGGGCAGCCGAGGAGTCACAACAGCAGGGTGGTGGTGGGCTTGCCCCCATCTGCCCCTCATCTGGCCAAACCTCCTGCGTTCCTGCCCCAGCTGCCCCTGCACTCTCCTGTGGCTGGGGCCCACCCCTGCCCGTCACAGAGATGAGTCAGGGACTCAACTTCAAACAAGGCCCTGACCCAGGGGTTGCCAGGGTGCTGCCTCAAACCAGAAGCCACAGGAGAAGAGGGCTGCTCTCCCAAGACAGCCTCCAGAGAGGGGGGTGGGCAGGCAGGGGAAGCAACCCGAAGGAGCATGCCAAGCCCATGTGTTCCCGGGTAAGGCTCTGCCCGTGGGTGACCTTGGGCCGCACTCTCAGAGCCTCAGCTCCTTCATCTGTAAAATAAGTGATCAGAAGAGGTGACTGGCTCCAAGGTCCCGCCCAGCCGTGACACCCGCAAGCCTGCAGGTGCGAGGACCACTCGCCGTGCATGTATGAGGCACCTACAGCATCCCTCACTGTGCGGGACTCTGGGAACATGGGGCTCCCTGCCCTCATGTTGCTTATAGCCAAGTGGGGAGACAGGAAACGGGACACTGTGCCAAGGCTCCCTAAGGGAGAGCCCAGAGAGACTGGGGACAGATTCAGGCTCCCAGGCTGACCTGAGGGTTGGCACCTGCGCTAATCCTGCTGGTCTGACAAAGGTGGATGAGCAGGACAGGATCGATGCTGGCTTGGTGGGGGCCAGGGGCACGGTCTGTACCACTACAGCCTGCCCTGGAGTGAGTTGGCCTCGGTGGGGGGGCCTGGGGGGCTGGGGCTCAGGTCATGGAGCCCCAGAAACTAGCACGTGCCTTGACTGGTGCCTCCTGGATCTTGGCAGGTGCAGCTGGTCCAGGACCCAGCAACTGGAGGGACCTTCGTGGTGAAGGCAGGTGCCACCTAGTCCCCTGCCACTCTGTATTCCCCCTGGAACTTGGAAACCTCCCCTGTGGGGAACCTCCTACCCCACGCTCCCTCCAAATCTAGAAGCTGCTTGGTCTGCCCCTGAGCATGTCCCCTGCCTCCCAGACAAATGCCTGTCCTGTCTCACCCTTATTTCAGAGGGTGGGGGGCCTGGATTCCATGGTGGAAGTGAGGGTGAGGGCCAGGTCGGGAATTGGGGGGGGAGGTGGTTGCTCCTCAGGGATAGCATCTACCCCTTGTCATCTCTTTGTGCCAAGAGCAGGCTAGGACACCCCCTGGCAGGGCACCCTCTCTCTGGTCTGGCCCCAGCTGACCTGCCTGCCCTGCCCCCAGAGCCTGTCCAGGTGTCATGTGGCAAACCGGGAGCGGCTGACCATCATCCCGCATGGCGTCCCCTACATGACCAAGCTGCTTCGGTACTTCGTGAGTGAGGATTCTATCTTCCTGCAGCTGGAGCACGTGCAAGGTGAGGGGACCTCGGGGCCCTGGCTCCTCAGGCGTGTCCTCTTTCATCTCCTTAAAATGCTAAGCACGAGGAGGGGGTAACTTGCACCAGATGTGCAGCCCCAGCCAGGGGACCCAGGCGCACTGGGGGCGGATGGCAGGATCAGGCTGTGGCCTCCGTGAGGTGCTGGCAGGGGGCAGGGGACACCTTGAGGGGGAGGCTCACGTCCTGGGCAGTGAGGGAGTTGGTGCAGATGTACCCTTTGTCACCATTTCCTCCAGTCTCGGCTCTTCACTTTTCTAGTCTGTGCCCATTCTTTGGAGTGGCCAAGTGGGATAGTGGCGCCTGAAGCCATGAGGACAGCAATGGGGTCACGGCACAGATATTTATCGATCACCCTATTATAGCGATTTTTTTTTTTAATGAAGGACACATGGATCATGACATATGGTCATTGCAGGTCCCTGCCTGGCCTTCTTTTATTTTTTTTTACTTAAGTTTTATTATACTATTCTCCCTAAAAAAAAAAAAAAAAAAAAAAAAAAAGTAGAAAGTGTAATATATTGAGCACTGGGGAACCTACCACCCAAACCAAGGACAGGAGTGATAATTTACAACTACCTTGGTAGTTGGTACCTAGGGGTTAAGCCCCTATTTTGTGCCAGCTTGTGAGGCAGGGTCCCCTCTGGATGAGTCAGAGGGACAGCAGAGGGCATTCCAGGCTGAGGAGGGAGGGGGCACAGGTGAGGACATGAGGGGAGGCAGGAGTTGGGGACCTGGTGTCCATGCTCTTCCTCTCCCCTGCCCCCCCTGCATGGCCCAGGAGGCACTCTCTGGTCCCACCTGCTCTCCCAGAAACACCCCCAACAGCCTGGGCTCAGGTCTGGCTCCAGCCCAGAAAGGACGAAGTCTTCACTCAACTCACCCCTCGGCCTCCAGACCCCAGTGCTGCTCCCCCTGGGCCCCACCCACCTGCAGGACAGGATCCTTCTGGAGCCTCCACGGACTTCTCGGAGTCTTTCCCCAGCCAGGGAGGCCCCATCCATCGCTCCATGGAGAGACACCAAAGGTGACCCCTCGGCCAGGACCCATACCTCCTGCCCCTCGGACCTTCTGAAGGCCCCAGGTGGCCGCCTGCACCTCCAAACTGGGCGAGGACCTGGCCAGAGCTCGGACATGAGGCCCTCTTGGGGGCTCCCTTGGGTTCATCAGGGGGCTGTCCGGGTGCTGGGGGCCTGTGGCCGAGGCCGAAGCCAGAGCCGCCCCTTAGCAGATCGTGCCAGCCCAGGGTGCGGCAGGGGTGCCTGGTGTGTGAAGGAAGAGCAGGTGAAGCAGTGGGCGGCCGAGACACTGGTGGCCCTGGAAGCGCTGCACGAACAGGGGGTGCTGTGCCGAGACCTCAATCCCCGGAACCTGCTTTTGGACCAGGCAGGTAGGTGCCTAGGCCGGGGCGCAGGGATTAGGCCGCCCTCACCCCACCTCTCACACGGGGCCCCCAAAGCCTCCAACCCAGCATGAGAGGGCCCGAAGGTCAAGGGGACCTCTGAAGCTATCTGCTCCCTCTGCCTCCCCCCAGCCTTTTCATGCAGGACTCTGCACAGTCTGGTTGGCCAAGGTCGAGCCTGGAAAACCAGCCCTCCCCTCCTCACCCCAAGTCCAGGGCGGCAGCTCCCAGGAATACCTGGTTGTCTCTGGGCCTCAGGGGACCAGGCCCGAGGGTGGCTGTGCCCAGTGTGGCCGCTGGCTCCTGCTCTGTGACTTGGGGGAGGCTCTGGAGTCCCCTCCCCATGTCACCTGCTCAGTGATGACGGACCACGATTTTTGTTCACCTTTATTCCTCCCTGCGCGCACTGGATGAGAAGGTCACATCCGGCTCACGTATTTTGGCCAGTGGTCAGAGGTGGAGCCTCACTGCTGCAGAGAAGCTTTGGACAATCTCTACAGCGCTCCAGGCAAGAAGGGAGCAGGGATGGCGGGGGGGGGGGTGTCTAGATCTTGGGTGCCTCTGTGGGTTGAGCTGGGGGGCACTGAGGGTGACAGAGGGAAGGGGCCACGTCTGGGTAGGACGAGTAGAGTGGAGACCAGCCCTCCTGGGTGAGGCTGGGACGTGTGTGTTCTTATTCCCACAGAGGTGGGGGGGATCTCTGAGCTGACGGAGGCCTGTGACTGGTGGAGCTTTGGGTCTCTGCTGTATGAAATGCTGACTGGAACTGTGAGTAGCTGGGCCGGGTGTGGAGCTCTGTGGGTGTCACTGAGTGCAGGATGGGCTCGGCTTAGTCCAACCAGCCAGTGTGGGGGCTGAGGCTACCTGGTTCTCCAAGACTCCAAGACCTGGCTGTCCCCACCCCCCAACAGCCCCTGGGAGGCCACTCTCACCCAGGTCACGGATACACGGAGCACCCCTGCCACACTAGTGGCTGTAACAAGTGACTCTGTCGGCTTGGGTAAATGAGAGTTGAGTTGGGATAGTCAGGGAAGGTTTCTGGAAGAGAACACATGGGTGCAGGGCTGGAGGAAGGATGGAATTTGACACAACTCTTCTTCCCAGGAAGGCTCCTGAATCATCATCCCCCAAGCTCTTCCCACTGCTCGTTCCCCCACCCACACACATCTGAGCTGTAACCTCCAGATTTTGGCTGAAGGACAGCAGAGGGCCTCCATCCCGGCTGGCAGCTGCCCTGTCCAGCCCGGCTCAGCCGAGGGCTCAAAGCTGCCCCTGCAGGCAGTCCTGCTGGGGGCGGCGGCCTCCGCCCTCTGTGCCCTCCATGAGCTCAGCACCACACCTGGGGCAGGGAGGGAAAGGCCAGACCACAGTTGGGCAGGAAATGACTGAAGTGTGGCCTGCCATCTGTCCAGGCGCCCTCTTGTCATTGTCCCATAGCTGGGGCCTCTGATGCTCCTGGCTGTAAACAGCCCCCAAGAGGGGGTTCTTACCACCTCCCACCGCTTCTCTAGCCCAGGGCTCCTGGCCTTCCTCCTGGTTGCCTCTTGGGGCTCTGACCCCCAAAAGGCCTCTCTGCACCCCAGGGCTGCACCGTCCTGGGACGCAGGGAGGTCTTGCCGTGGCCCTGATGGTGGCATACTGTGGCCTGCTGTGCACATCTTCTTTCTGTAAGGAGACAAGGGCCAGTGCTGTTCCTGGTAGAGTGCCCCAAATGCAACCCAAAATCGATGCTTCTGGCAAGCTAGGAGCCAGGGGGACCTGGGTTCAAACCCTGAACTCCACATAAATCTCTCTACCTCCCCGAGCCTGCTTCTTACCTTTAAATTAAGGATACTAGGACTTACTCTGATGGCTGTTGTGGAATTTATGGATCAGAGATGTCGGGCATCTCCCACTGCCTGGTGTGCAGTAGCTCCAAAGCAAAAGGCAACCATCATCCCCATCGGAGGGGACGCGGGGGGAAGCAAATCTTGGCTGCCACTGGGGCGTACACATTCCCGGAGTTGCCCCCTCCGTGTCTTCCCAGGCACTGTCGCAGAGCCACCCCTCGGGAATCCAGCCCCATACCCAGCTCCAGCTGCCCGAGTGGCTCAGTCACCCAGCGGCCTCTCTGCTGACTGAGGTGAGCTACAGCTGGCCTTGGGGAGGTGGCTTCTTGGCCCGAGGGTGGGTGCTGGGAGGGCACAGCCCTGGTGTGAACTGCAGCCCCACATGCTGGATGTCTGATGCCGGGTGCAGGAGGATGATGGGGACAACAGATCTGTATATGCTGGTGGCCAAACAACACAAGTTCCCCAGGGTACCACTGGGGGTTCCGGGGGCCAGACGGCTGGGAGTGGTGACTGGGGACCCCCACCATCCCCCAGGCAGCCCATACCTCTGCGAAGGGGCTGGGAAGGCCTGCTAAGCCCTCTGGGCTTTTTCCACAGCTGCTGCAGTTTGATCCTGCCCGGCGCCTGGGTGTCAACAAGCTCAAGGCCCACCCCTTTTTCAGCACTACCCAGTGGAGCAAACTGGTGGGGTAAGAGAGGGCAGAGTGGGTCGTGGAAGCTGCTGGACTGGTCTGGATCTCCTTTCCCCTCTGCCTGCCACCCAGAGCTGGCCCTCTAATCAGTGACCCTCAGACTAAGAAGCCAGGGCAGCTGCCCTTCCTGCTCAGCGCCATTCCTGGGCACCATCGTTCCCCTCGCCACTGCCCAGAAGGGCCTGGGCGTTCCCCAGCCGGCTCTGCAGACCCTCTCTGGTCATTGCTGAAGGGGAGGGACCGGGAGCTCACCCGCCGGGCAGCTCCCTCTACCTTGGCTGCAGACCTGCCGTGCTGAAGGGTGCCTTCCACAGCACTGGCTCCGAGCTCCCGACCGCCTGCTCGGTGGGCTGCAAGGTTTCCTGACTCACTAGCTGCCACGCGCCCGCTTGGACAGCTCTCTGGAGACTCATCTCAGGATACTGGTCCACTGGCTCAGTGGGCCCCAACCAGGGCTACCCCACCTGCTTATCCTAGCCGGGCAACGAGCGGGCCTCTCTGGCTCCCAGGCTACTCCTGTGGGGGGTGGGGAGGCTGGAGAAGCAGGAATGTCACGGGCATGAGGTGAGCTGGGGGACGGGATGAGCCACTCCCCTCCCTCCATGCCCCCTTGTGAGTTCAGACTTTGAAGAACCAAAGGCAGGCAGGAGAGGAAAAGGGGGGGGGGGGGGGGAAGCATGGCTCTGCCACTGAGTCCTTTTGAAAACTGAATAAAGAGCTCCCTTCCCCAGCTAGCCCACCAGTGTGGAGAGGGGGCCCTGCCCGTGGGCCTGAGTGGGGACCACAGTGCTGCAGCCTCCAGGCTGAAGCCACTACCACACTTCATGCCCATTAGGACTCCCTTCTCTCTTCTCGGGCGTTTGTCCTGTTTACCATTTTGCATTTTCGTCGTGAGGGTCCACCTCAGCTCACCGTCCACTGTGACTTCACAAAACACATGGAATGATTGCCTAAGCTTTTAGCCAGAAGCAAAATATTTCTGGTCCCTGAAAAGCTGGGGTAAGTAGATACCCCAAAGACAGTCCCCTCCCCAGGTTTGGGGGCCTCTTATTCCTCTTGGTGCTCACCCTGTCACTGGGGTGTGGCCCCTAGGACACATTTCCACCAGACCTCTGCCCCCAACTCCCTGGTTCCAGTGTCCCCACCACCACCAGGTGGCGCCTCTGACAGCTCCAGTCGGGCTGTGAAGGCCCAAGGCTAAGTCTAGGGGTAGGGAGCGCTCCTACAGAAGGCACCCGGGAAGCACAGCCTGTGTGCATTTTCCCTGGGGCTTGTCCATACCGCCCCCCACCCCCTTGCCCCCCAATAAAGTCTGCTGCTGCCTATGGTGTCCTGGCCTCCTGAATGCAACGAGCAGCCCTGCCAAAAGGGAGAGCGGAGGGCTCCCCCAGAGAAGCTCCAGGACAGTAGAGAGAGAGCTCGGAGTCCACCAGAAGGTAGGAGATGGGGCTGGTGAAGGGCCTGCCAGCCTGTGCCCTGCAGAGAAGCTTTGAACTGAGGAAGCGATGGCATGTAGGGGGCACTGAGATCTGTGGGAAATACAAGTAGCAAAAGAAGTCTTAAAAGAGGGTCAGGTACCTGGGAGAAGGGGGTGGGGGAGACAGGACACTAGTAATCCTCAGTGACCCCAGAGATGGGTGGTGGCTCCCATTAAAGACACTACCATATAGGACCTGGTCAGAGCCTAGTGGAGCCTGTCTGCAAGTCTGTTCCTTTGGCTACACAGTCAGCCTGGACTACTTCCAACCACTGCCACATGAAGTGTGACTTGCTTCTGGAACTTCTGGGCCTCATCCGTGCAGTATCTGCACACTTGCGGCTTTGCTGGGCTCTGAGTTCTGAAAACTGTTGTCCCCACCCTTATGGGGCCTATAGTCTACCTTGTTTTGACATAATGGGGCTAACAGCTCCTTTGTAGGTTTACTAGAACTTCTAGCACCAAGCCCAGGACAGGTTAATTCTATAATTTGGCCTTAATTGAACCCATTTCCCCCACCTATGAACTCTAGTTCTACCCTCTGGAGCCATCTGTTCCTGTGACAGACCTTCGCCTAGAAGTGACATCACCACAGGACCAGCAGGTGGGGAACTGTGTGCAAAGAACAGGCTGTTTTCAAGCTCAGACACCCTAGGCCAGGGACCTAGGTCTAGGTTAGCTCCCCACCCGGCCACTTGCTCCCTGGTGGTGTTCTGCCCCAGTCTGTGTTTACCGAGCCCCAGCACCCTGGTATACATGTGGCAACCCAGTCCAAAATGGGACAGTAGGAGTTGCACCCACATCCTTAATCCATCCCAGAGATGCTGCAAGCCCCCACAAAAATGCCAGATGTTGGTAACCTTTGTGAAATCACCAAGTCTCTTCAAGGGTGTGGCCTGTCAGGCTGGAGGGGCCCAGCCGAAGGAAGCCAGGCACATTCCTGGCAGCGCACAGCTAGGGTTCCACCTGCTGTCAAGTTAACACAGGGGGAGCCTCAGAAGTCTGGGATCTCACAGGATAGCCACCAGGACACACTGTGGCTTCCAAGGCTTGGGATGGACCCAGCAGCAAGGATGGGTACAGTGGGAACTAAAAGGAGCGTGGAAGCAGAAACCTTTTGAGAACATTTGCCCTTTAATTTGCATTTAAAATCAGTTTCTTTAAATATTTTAGTTACAAGTTCTGAATAGTGAAGACAGAGTAGATGCTGCAGGCACTCAGTATCAGCTCCCAACCCCCTCCTCCCCCAAGCCTTGCTTCCTTGCTCAAGATCCAAAGGGGCACTAAGTGGCTCCTGGTGTCAAGTGGCCACCACCTCAGGCCTGGATGCAGCTGGATACAAAGTGATGAAGCTCAGAAGCTTTCGTGACAAGTATTTAAACTTGCTCCAGGCAATTCCAATGATTGTACCCAGACCCAAGGGACAGTATCACCTCAGAGGTGTGTTAGCATCTTGGGGCTGGTTTCAACCACGGTCCACCCTCCCGGAGACCCCGGGTTCTGCAGATGAAGCACTTAGGCCCCACTCCCCAAGGGCCATGATGCAGAGACACAGCTGCCACTTCAGTCCGAGTGCTTCCACCCAGGGCCTTTAAAAGCTCAAATCAATCCAAGCCAGTCCACAGGAAGCCTCCTCACCCCAACCTCACCAGGCTCTCGATCTTGGCACCACACCCTGTCCCACTGCCATGTGCTAGAATGGTTCCAAGCAGCCCAGAAAGGTCAGCACGATCACAGCTGTTATTGCGCCAAATAGAGCTCTGATGGAGGATGGGCTCTGTTCCTGTCCTGTCTACACCATACTACCTCTGGGGGGGGACTCTGTACCACCCCCTTTAACAGGGACCTACTCCCCCCTTCCCTGAGCCCCTGGCCTGTGCTTCCTGGACGAGGTAGAAGAGACATCCTAAAGTCCATGGCAGCGGAAAATGAATGTGTCCTTTAAGCAGCAAGCAGCACCTCTGGGCCTGTGGTCAATACCTCTACCTAGGTGGAACCAAGTGAGAATGTGCACAGCCAGGCCAGAGGCTGCCGTGAGCTTGGGAGACACCACATCCTCCGAGGCGGCTCTGGAGAACAGACTTTCAAAAGATACAAACTTGATCACATGGTCCCCAGTGGTTTCCCTATATATAGTACACTGGCACAGGGGAGAAGCAACATCACCTTTGCAAAAGACTACTGGGAGAAGGGGAGGAATAGTGATGAGCATCCACTATGGCTCTCTTTCCCTCAAGCCTCAAGATATTTGAGTGTAAGAGAAAGGTGGAGAGAGGGGGAGGGCAGCAGAATACCACGAAAAGACCTGTGGGTGCTGGTTACACAGTGCCCTGGTTTCCTTGCTTGAGGCCAACAACATGTGCCTGGCACCAGGGTAGCCTGGGACCCATGAGGGGACAGGGAGAAGACTGGTTTTCAGTTCCTGCATGGTTGGTGTGTAGGGGGTGTGGCTTCCTCCTAGATGTCCAGTAGTAGGACTCTGGGATCCTCTACCGCCGCCTTGATTTTGCGGAGAAAAGTTACTGCCTCTCTCCCGTCGATCAGCCGATGATCATAGGTCAATGCCACGTACATCATGGGCCGCACCTCCACCTACAGACAGGACAGGTTGACAGATTTATCTGCAGCAGAGGAAGCCCACTGAAAATGGGGAGATGGGAAAGCATAGCCCATAGAGAAGTTTCCAGTTCCAGAGCTTTTTCCTATTGATGTTGCTTCTGGATACTTATATTTTCAAAGACCAAGGCTTACCCTTAGTGCAAAGTTTTCCCGTTCAAGAAAGCTTAACCAAGAAAATAGTTTCCTCTTGTGCCTTTTAAAAACATTCTTGGGCCGGCTGGTTGGCTCAGTTGGGTTGAGGACCCAACTCCTGATTTTGGCTCAGATCATGACCTCAGGGTCTATGCTCAGCGGGGAACCTGAGGAGCTCCCCTCCCACCACACACATGTCCTCCTCTCTCAAACTTTGAGGAAAAAAAAAAAAGTCTCTGCTCTTTCATTTATCTGTTGTCTAAAGGAAAACTTTTCCCTTCAATTCTGGCAACTGGAAGTTTCTTCTTTAGGGTCAGAATTTTAAAAAGTAACTAAAGATCCTCAAAGTTCTCTGAAATTGTATGCGAAGTTGGGTATGTGAGTATTTTCAAGGAAGAAGACCTAGGATTTTTGGATTCACCAAAGAGTTAGTGACACAAAAAGGTTCTAAACAGGAGTCCCAGAAATATTTTCTACCAGCTTATCTTCTAAAGCCAGCTCAGGACCCTTTAACTTCATTCCCTAAATTCCCAGGAAACCACTAAACCTTCATACAACCTGGGTGCTCGTAAAGTTCTTCATTGCTGTCCTCTATTTCCCAGGGGCAAGGACGTTTCCAACTGTGTCCCCACTACCAACAACACCTAGAGAATGGAGCTCGAGGACCACTCCAGATTAAGGAGCAAGCCACCTCAATTCCATGGTCTTCACACTTTAATTTGTATCAATCATCTGCAGTTTCTGCTCCATCAGGTCTGAGAAGGGGTCAAAGAATTCTGCATTTCTAACAAGTTCCCAAATGATGCTGACACACACCATTTGAGGATCAATGCCTTAGCTATTAAGGAACTAAGAGATGGGACACCTGGATGGCTCAGCGGTTGAACTTTACTTTCACCTCAGGGCGTGATCCTGGGGTTCAGGGATCATGTCCCGCATCAGGCTCCCTGAGGGGAGCCTGCTTTTCTCTCCGCCTGTGTCTCTGCCTCTGTGTGTGTCTCATGAATAAATAAATAAAATCTTAAAAGAAAAAGAAAAGAAACTAAGAGATGGAGCTCAGGACAGATTTGCTATACTTTCAGGCATGATTAATAGCTTTCTCTTATCTAGCTGCTAGGACATTAGCAGTGATAGTTCCTACCTTGCCTCCCACAGCCACTGGCCTATCAAAGATGCCGTGCATGCCCAGGATGGCCGACTGAGGGGGGTTGATGATGGGTGTTCCAAAGAGGGAGCCAAAAACACCTCCGTTGCTAATGGTGAAGGTACCACCATCCATATCTTCAATAGCAAGTTCATTCTTTCGGGCCTAAGAATGGAGATTTAATAACTGAAACGTAAATGCAACCCAGCTTTCTCCACCTAAAGAGCCCAGAAGACTTCGGAGACTGACAGTTCAACTTCTAGCTACTGTTCAGTTGAAATGCTTGTAGCCAGGGCTCCACAGAGGATAGGCACGATGCCTTAAGGACCTTTGGTTTCCCCAACAGGCCTCCCGATGTCTTCCATGACAGAAACACGCTAAGCTCTGCCAGAGAGCTAGCCTCTGGCTCCTGGGTGTGACTGCCAGTCTCCGGCTCTGCACACCTTAGCCAGCAGAGTGCAGCTCCCATTCCCTGACAACTGCCCACTGGGGAGCCTGGCCTTCCCGGACTCCTCCTCTCTGACCCAGCAGCTGACACACATGCTGCTTTTCCACTTTACCTTCTCTCCCAGTTCACTGATGGTTCGCTCGATATCTGCGTAATTCATAGCTTCCACGTTCCTGATGACGGGAACCACCAGACCCTGATTGACGGTGAAAAGCGGTTTTCAGTTGCAAATTAATAGTACCCTTTATAACTATAACTCCCTTGTTTCAAGTATAGGTTCTCCCCTCCCCATCGAGTATCTTAATTATTCAATATGATTCAGAGTTTAAAATACTTAGGCTTGACATTAAAAGAATGTGGTAGGGGGATCCCTGGGTGGCTCAGCGGTTTAGCGCCTGCCTTTGGGACCAGGGCGAGAACCTGGAGACCCAGAATCGAGTCCCGTATCAGGCTGCCGGCATGGAGCCTGCTTCTCCCTCTGCCTGTGTCTCTGCCTCTGTCTTTCATAAATAAATAAAAATCTTTAAAAAATAAAAAATAAAAGAATGTGGTGTGGTCAAAAGGTTACTCTTTTACTGACTCCCTTCTGAAAAGACAGAATTACAGAAATGTTCTCTCCCCCAAGGGTCTGCTTTTTCATACAAAGTCAGTTTAAGATCAGAGCTCCCCACCTCTTTCCCTAACATACCCGTGGGGTGGCCACCGCGACACTGATGTCAATATAATCCCTATACACCACCTCTTTGGTTGCGTCATCAATCACTGTAAAAGAAAATATAGGTTACATACAGCTCCCTAAGCCTAGGCTAATGTGGAAATACTTGCATTAACAGAGTGAAAATCCACATGCTTGGTACAGTGTGGGCTGACCAACCAGTTGTTACAACTCCTAAGTGCCCTTAGCCCAAGCATAGGAGCACCCATTTTTAAGCAGCCCTCAGAAGGGCTCAGTACACTAGTTCACACAGAACAGGTATGCAAGAAGTTCTCTAACTCTGCCCAAACCCTCCCTTAACAGAGAATGGCTAGATTTAAAAAGTGCTCCCAAGGGGCCTCTGGGTGGCTCAGTCAGTTGAGTATCCGCCTTCAGCTCAGGTCACAATCCCAGTGTCCTGGGATTGAGCCCCATCATTGTGCTTCCTGCTTGGCTGGGAGCCTCTCCCTCTGCCTTTCTCCCAGCTCATGCTCTCTCTCAAATGGATAAATAAAATCTTAAAACAAAAAAAATAGTGCTCTCCAAAAGACAAATTAGCAAAGGGAGGGGTGGGAGTGCCATCCACTCCACTGCCTACTGTCAAGAGGTGAAGGAAGCCCCTTCTAGGAGACTCCGAAGGAAGCAGGGTAGTGTAAGACAGCAAACCAGCAGCTGAAAATGTAGGTCTAGTGCTCATGAGAAAATACAGGCTTGAGAATCTTTTCCACAGAAAGTCTATGTTGTGTTGTTAGGTCAGCCACCAAGGAAAAGCACGTAAAGTGAGAAAGAGGCCAAAAGAACTCGGAAATGCCTACATGTACAGGCGGGCAGAAGAAAGGAATAGAGAGCCAATCAGGAAGCATGAAAAGAACAGAAAAACGAGGAGGTGCATACTTGGGCAAAACAAAGACAGCCCTCTACCTACCTAGAGCACAACACACACAAAAAGGACTAGGGCTTCTGTTCCTAGATCTTTAGGGACGCTGGCACTGCTGAGGATTGCAAAAGTGTACTGTCCTCTAACCTTCCAGAGAACAGAGAAGTGTCTCAATAGGAAAGAGAACTGCTTGTTAGGTCAACATTTCAATGACGTAGGTGAGCAGAAAGGAAGGAAAATGAGCACCAAGTCCATGAAAAAGGGGCCAAGCCCAAGGCCTTCCACTGCGGTCCATCGACCAGAAATCAAAGGTCACCCTGGAGCATATGCCAAGTGGGGGAATCAGGCCCCAAGATCCTGGGGCCCATAGGAAGGCAGGAGCAAGATAGAACATGAGCTTCCACCCTGACATGAGAAGCCCTGAGAGCTCGGCTCAGAAATGTTTGCTGGCAGAGCAGCTGTCAAGCTATGAATTAGGAAGAAAAACCATTCTGCCCAGCTAGTGGGTAGAAAATCATCATGATATCATTTCAGGAAGGTGAATCAATAAATATCTGGGTAAAGACACTCATGTTTTCACAGGTATGAAAGAAAAGTTTCGGTGTGTTGACCACAGCTTTCTGTGTGTGGGAGCAAGTCTGTGTTTCTGCACACACCTCCCAGGACTGCTTCAAGTCCAGCCACCACAAACTCACCTGCATTTACAACAGGCTGCTCCTGCAAGGCAAAGGCTGAGGCTTTCACGAATGCTGACATGAAACCTAGTTTGAGGTTATGTTTCTTCAGAAAAGCATCTTTGTGCCGAGCCCTCATCTCCTGGATGTTACTGTAAAAACATATTACAAAACAAAGTGACCACAAAGCCTTTATTCTGACTCTCATACCTGTTTCTAACTCCGTGTACACACTGGGTAAGCATATCTGAGGCCCAAATGCTCCCTTACTCTGGACCATCTACCTAAGTTCAAGTTTTGAAATAGTCCAGCAGAGGTCAATACAATAACCTCGCTTCTTTACAAAACCTGGAATCAAAAAGAATTGGGTCCAATTAGTCTTTAAGGTAGGCTGAGCCCCTTACAAGACTCCTTATTTCACAAGTCACAGAATTCAGTGACAAATAATATGAATAAGAGATCACAAAGCACACCAATATCCTTGCCTGGATGAGAGTGATTTCTAGCTACCCTAAAATCATGAGCTCTCTCTTCTAAAAAAAAAAAAAAAAATGCTTTAAGCATAAACAAAGTCTACAAGATAAACAATGCTCTTATTATTTGTTAGAATTAGGTCCAAAAAGCCTACCATACCTGATTATGACTTCCTTGTGACATTCTTCCTATCTCCTACTTACTGAAAACAAAAAAACCTTAAAAAAAAAAACCAAAAACCCACAGGTGTTTGGGCTCCATGTGAGCAAAAGCATCCATGACTATATATGGTCAGGCATATAGACTAGTGTTCTGTTAGGCTCATGGGAAAGTCAACAGACTCCTTTCTAATCTCCCCAAAGTTAGTTCCATATACTTGTTCCTTCAAACAGGTGCTAACACTCACCACATGTAAGGGCCAAGATATTTATTTTGATATTATTATCAAGATAATAAAAACACCGCTCTTGCCCTTCCTATCAGTTTAATGGATGTGGTTTCCTTTGTATTTAGAAAGGTAGACATGTGTGGACCTAAGCTTTTAAAATACAAGCAACTGGAGCTTCTAGGAAGCCTTTGCAATATACACAGCCTTTGGTCATTTAGGATTGGTTTTCCACAGATGTGCCACATACATACTGCAGTTAGTGGGAAATGGCTTTCCCATTATTTTGCCACAGAAACCTCAGTATTTATCGGAATACAGTTCTGTGATGGAAATTGAATTTATCTCAGACCCAAATGCTCAGTTTCCCTTTCTCCCCATAATGGCCTAATTCGTCATTAGCATGAAAGAGAAGATGGTCTAACTTTAACTCCCCCTTCAGACGGTTTGCCTTTGAAAAAGGAAGTTTTCCTAAGGGGGGGGGGGTGGTGCTGATGAGGTTTAAATGTTTGTTTTCCTGAGTCTAACCTTATTTAGTGCTAGGATTACCACCCTAAAGACATTACTGGTTCCCAAGACACAAGAGCTGCAGAAGAGGGAAAGAGATGTGATAAACATCTCTGCTCTCAAACCTGCCCAAATGCTATTGTCTGGTCATTAAGTAGTTTCTATTTCAGAGCTCTGCCGTTGGAGGCAGGGCCTGGGACAACAGGGCAGAGGAGAAGGTCTCAGAAAGGCCCCTGATGGGGAGCTGATCAGCACAAGACCCAAGGGCACTCAATCTAAACCACATTACCGACTGCATTGAGACCCCAGGCCATCATTAAGTGACACCTCGATTAGCTGCTGAAACAAGAGCCAGCTGCTGCATTTACCTTCCAATCAAACCTGCTGGGCCAACTGCATCTCCCAAGGCCACAAATATTTACGTGTTTTGTCTTAAGGAATGAGGTAGAATTTCAAAGTTCAATTCAATTTGTGTACAATTTGGCCCTAATGCACTGAAACATAAGCTGCAGCCTTTGTGATTCATTAGTCAAGGTCCTTCCCTATGTCCTACAAATAGGAAGGAGAGAAATCTTTGGCTTGAATGACATCCAGTCTTTTAAAGAAGCTTCACAAGAGCGTGGATGACATCTAGTGAAACCGGCCACAGAGCCCAACTCTGTGAACAATACCACAGCATACTGTCCATAAACCACTCGCTTCTCTATGCTTTTCAGATCCCTTCCAAAAGAAAACAAATATCCCTAATGAAAAGTAGGTTAGCAGACTAAACAAGAAAAAGCAGCAAAGGGATGACCTGAAGACTTCATGATTTACCTCCTGAATTAAATATAAACTCTTATATCTGGCATTCAAAAGATTCTGAAGTATGGATCCAACTTTCTTCCTATTCTTTCCTACATATTCCTCACAGCAGATAATTCTCAAATGTGTCCTGTACTTTCCTGTGTCAGGTTCCTATTATTTATTTTGTCTGGAATGACCCTTCCCCACAACGCTACCCGTGTCAAAATGCTAGTGGACCTTAAGGCCTATTAAAAATCTTTCCTCCAGGAAGCACTGTGAGACCTTCCTCTCCCCACCTCTACCCTCCATCTCAAAAACAAATGATCTCATTCTCTCCAATTCATACTCTGTACCCTTCTGATACTTTTTCTAGATTTAACTTTGGGTATGTGTGGTTTAAGATTTATTTTGGAGAGAAAGAGTGCTCAGGGGGTAGGGAGAGGCACAAGGGGCAGGAGAGGGAGAGAAAGAATCCCAAACTGATTCCCCACTGAGCCTGAGATCCTGACCTGAGCCAAAAATCAAGAGTCATTCAACCAAATGAACCACCCAAGTGCCTCTTGCTTTGTGTTTATCCAAATCAGATGGTGAGCTCTAGAAGGGTAGTGCTCTTTTCACTTATCTTTGTATGCCCCTCAAATACAGTATAGCATCTTATCCTATAATAGGCCTTAAGGTCCACTAAGTGCTCAAACACTGCAAAATTTAACTATGTTCTGTTCCCTGCAGTGCTGACACTTGTACACATCAAAACTTTGAAGAAGGGGCAGCTGGGTGGCTCAGTGGTTGAGCATTTGCCTTTGGCAAATGATCCTGGGATCGAGTCCTGCATCGGGCTTCCCACAAGGAGTCTGTTTCTCCCTATGCCCATGTCTGACTCTATCTCTCATGAATAAATAAAATCCTAAAAAACGAAAAACCTTGAAGAAAATGGGCAAGTCAACAGCTCACCAAAGAAATGGGTATACTAAATTTGCCCCTTTGGTTATACATTTTGAGGTTTTTACTGAAAAACACAACTTGCTTTCCATTGCATTATCACAGCTGGGAAAGGTGAAAGCTATGACAAGCCTGCACCTTTCCACCACTCAAATCTGAGAAACTTAGGAATGTGAATCAGGAGCAGTTGCTGTGAGAAAGCAGCAGGGTACTGGTCTCTGGCTGAGCATGCAATCAACTGGTTCTCCAACCCAAGGGCAGGCCTAGCTGCTCTCTACTTGGCAACTGGACACTAGTCATCAGAGTTTAACACCGTTACCAGCCTCATTTATTAGACATCACAAGATTCAGGTATAAAAGGCTAAGTTTTTTAAGTTACAGAGGTAGGCAATTAGAGAATGAGACCAGTGGGTCACTCTTTCAGTCAACGAGCAGTGCAAAGTACCTCTTCTTGCTGTTTTGGAATCAAAATTAGGTAGTGCTGGGGAAAGTTGAAGTGTTCTCCAAGAAAAAGGGCACAGGGAGTAAGAGTTTCTCACCTCATGTCGATCTCATTGAAAGTAGTCAGCATCGCACACGTGTTCTGGGCCTCCTTCAGACGCTGGGCGATGCGCTGCCGCATCCTGTTCATTTTCTCCTGAAAACAGGACAAGGATTTATAGTCTAGGTTCTCTGGACCAAGCCCCCACCACTCATTCTAAGGGGGCACTCAGCTTACAAGGACCAGATGGCCAGACTATGATACCTAAGTACAACAGGAGCTCCAGGCTCTCTTTTTCCCGTGTGGTGGCCTTGCTCCTCTGAGCAAGGAGGTAGCCAGACAAAAACTACCCACTTAGATGCGACTGAGTTTGACCAAGAGTGGAAGTTCAGGAAATGGTGTGACTTTAAAAATCAGAATCAATTTATGAAAAGGAAGAGTGTGGTGTACGGCTAGTCAGCCCAAGAATCACTACAGATTTCTAGTGATAAAGACTTACGTGAGAATAGCTACTTGTGGAATGGAAACAAGTAACAAACTTTTGAGGCTATAGTATTTTTAGGAGGTACTCTCAGGCAGAGGAACCCACACTCTTGACCATACTTCCTTGAGGTTTTACATCGGCTCCTGCCAGCTGCTGCTACCATGTAGCCCTCAGCTAAGTGTCCCGGAAGAACAGGAACAGGGCTCACTAAACCATCTCTCTGCAATGTGTTACTGTGGGAGGGAGGGAGCATATAACTAAGCTCCCATCCCCTGCAAATATTTTACCCACCCAAAGGCAGTTCAGTGGTAGCACAACACGGGGACACACACACACACACACACACACACACTCTGGACGAGTGCTCAGAAGACTTGATGTTCTAGTCCTATCATATGTCAAGTATGTAACTATGAACAAGGCACTTCCTAAACTCAGTTTCCATGAACTGCCAACAAGTCAAAGGTAGGCACCACAATGCCCACACTCCACCAATCTCAACACTGTTCCCTCTGTCTCTTCCTGGAAGTGGTCCCTAGAGGCTTACCCGATGTTCTGAACGCAGACCCTTGCCAGCTCCTGGCTCAGCTACTGGAGGGGCAGCAGCGGGTTTCACCGCAGACACTGAAAACGAAGAGAAGGTAGAGCTGCATCAAAAAATCAGAGAGGCAGCAGCTCTTTCGGTCCATGGGTCTTGTCCCCATGCTTTAATAAAACCACACTTTTGCACCAAAAAAAAAAAAAAAAAAGAAAAAGAAAAAAGAAAAAAAAGAAAATCAGAGAAACATTTACTAAGTGCCAGTGCTTTCATACTGTACTGTCACTTAATTCTTAAGACATTCTGAGGCATACTAGTATCATTCCCACTTTACAAACACATGCTCTGCTCAAAGAAGTTAAGAGCTAGCCTAAAGTCACATAGCTGTAAACAGAAAGCTGGGCTCCAAAACCCAGGTTTTCTCATACAAAGTCCCTCCCTTCCACAAAGCAGCCAATGAAGTCTGTTCAGAGCCACGATTAGTCTCAGAGTCTGCCCTGTGAAGGAATGTGGCATTGATGAAATGTTCTTCTCCCACACAGAGACACATGGGAGGTGGAGGCTCACCTGGTTTGCTAGCAAGAGGTTGTGAGGGCGAGGGCATTGGTGGCATCTGAGTGGGTATGGATGCTGCAGGGGGAGGAGGAACTGCCGATGCTGCAGGCTCTGCTTTTGGGACTGCAGCAGCAGGAGCTTCAGCAGGCTTGGCCTTAGCAGGAGCAGCTGCAAGAAAAACAGAGGCCATTGGCACTGTCTGGAATGAAAAGCAACCAAGTCAGATGCTAAGCAAGGTTTAGCAGAAAAGCTCCATCTCCAATCCCTTGACAAATGCTAACCGGGTATATACAAGGCACTATGATATGCACACATTGATATAAGGCACCATCCTTCCGTTCCCCAGAACGGAAGGCTCCTATATGTCCTACATTACAGAGCTGACTTAATTCAGTTGCCTTCCTGATTTCACAAATACAGACTGATGATCAAATTTAAAAAGTACTTTCAAAGCACCTACTAAGCCCATGGCAATGTAAACTACCAAGTAAAAGAAACCCAATGGAGGATGTTGATACACATACATAGAAGTAACACATTTCTAGTAATAGGAGTACTGACAGCCTCATCTTCTATTTTAAGATCACATATGGAAGAATTCTCTTAACTATTAAAAAAATAAAAGTTTAAATAATCAAAATCTCATAGTTCAAAGCATTTCATCTAGCATAATGCTCATAAACCACAACTTTAAATTAGATAATCATTTTGATTTTATCCATCTGTACATATCTGGTTTCAAATTTAAATCAGAAAAATATTCTTTTTGGGGGCGCCTGCCTTCAGCTCAGGCAAGAAGCCTGCTTTTCCTTCTGCCTGTGCCTCTCTCAGTCTGTGTCTCTCATGAATAAATAAATAAATCTTAAAAAAAAAAAAAAAGAAAAAGAAAAAAATATTCTTTTTAAGGAATGATCAGAAGATGGAAGAATTGATCTTATTCCCTTCTACTGCACATTATTTTCATTCTGGGCTTCTGGTCTTACTCTGATCAATCTCAATGATGCAATCTACTATCTCCTTAACTATTTTAGGATAATGAAAAAGAAACAGACTTTAGTAGTTACAGAATTTAACTAAGAATCAGAAAAATATTTTATCTATTTTTTTTAAATTTATTTATGATAGTCACACACACAGAGAGAGAGAGGCAGAGACAGGCAGAGGGAGAAGCAGGCTCCATGCTCCAGGAGCCCGACGTGGGATTCGATCCCGGGTCTCCAGGATCGTGCCCTGGGCCAAAGGCAGGTGCCAAACCGCTGCGCCACCCAGGGATCCCAATATTTTCTTATCTAATCTCTCATATTAACTGTAAAGTGCCATACAAATTCATTTCCTATTTCTCACTTCTTCCCTAGAGAAAGAACAACATTCCCTAAAAATGTTAGGAGAGAATAGATGTGAAAAAACCATGCTGACTTCTCCAGAATAGACACCATGAAATATTGCCTCTTACTTTAGAATAGTGGTTCTAAGCCCTTGCTGTGTATCAAAATCAGTTGGAGAGCATTAAAACAAAACAAACTAGGATAACCAGGATCTGAAAACCTCAGATTTAATGTATCCCTGGACCATGGGGTCTAGGCATTTGTGTTCTACATATATTTTAAGATTTATTTATTTGACAGGGAGTGCACACACAAGCAGGGGGAGCAGCAGGCAAAGGGAGGAGACAGAGAAGCAGGCTCCCCACTCAACATTAGACAAAGGGCTAATTCCAGGACCCTATGATTATGACCTGAGCCAAAGGCAGACCCTCAGCTGAGCCAAGGTACCCCATAAATTTTTTTGTTTTTTAAGATTTTATTTATTTGTTCATGAGAGACACAGAGTGAGAGGCAGAGATGCAGGCAGAGGGAGGAGCAGGCTCCATGCACGAGGCCCGACGTGGGGACTCATCCTGGGTCTCCAGGATCACGCCCTGGACTGAAGGCGACGCTAAACCGCTGAGCCAAAAAATAATAAAAAAAAATAAAAAATAAAAATAAATAAAATAAAATAAAATAAATAAAATAAAATAAAATAAAATAAAATAAAATAAAATAAAATAAAAAAATAAATAAAATAAAATAAATAAAATAAAATAAAATAAAATAAAAAAATAAAATAAAATAAAATAAAATAAATAAAATAAATAAAATAAATAAAATAAAATAAAATAAAATAAAATAAAATAAAAAAATAAAATAAAATAAAATAAAATAAAATAAAATAAAATAAAATAAAATAAAAGAATAAAAAATAAATTAAAAAAAAAAGACCAC
Organism: Vulpes vulpes; assembly: GCF_048418805.1. NCBI lineage: Eukaryota > Metazoa > Chordata > Mammalia > Carnivora > Canidae > Vulpes > Vulpes vulpes. The sequence continues at coordinate 108,521,320 of NC_132785.1, read as the reverse complement.
CGCTGAGCCACCCGGGCTGCCTTTTTTTTCTTCTTTTGAGACACACACAGACACACTATCTTAAGGAGGCTCCACACCCAGGGTAAAGCTCAATCTCAGGACCCTGAGATCATGACCTAAGTGGAAATCAAGAGTTGGTCACTTAACCAACTGAGCCACCCAGGTTCCCTGCATTTGTCTGTTTTTAAACCCCGATGGGATTCTGATGCCAGGGACGGGGAGGGAAAAAAAAAAATCACTATCTTAGACTCTTCTTCATTCTATTATATCTTTAAAAAAGGGCTAGCATGGGACACCTGGGTGGCTCAGACTGATCAGCTGCCTTCGGCTCAGGGCATGATCCCAGGGGTCCAGGGATCAAGTCATGCACTGGGCACTCTGCGAGAAGCCTGCTTCCCCCTCTATGTCTCTGCCTCTCTGTCTCTCTCTTGAATAAATAAAATCTTTAAAAAAAATAAGAAACAAAGGTCTAGCATAAGAAACATACATGGAAAGAAAATTATACGTTTTTTTTTTTTTCTTTTTAAATACCCTTTTCTTCTAGAACTTGGCATTTAAACTACCCTCTGTAAATATCACCTGTCTTAATCTCTCAACTAACAGGAGCTGGAATACCAAATAACCTCTGAGGTATCAAGGTATTAGTACATTATGCTCAGCCCCAATTCCAAGGGGGGAACACTGGAGACCTTGACAACCAGGAGAACTTCTTTACCGCCAGTTTTCCTGAGTGTGAAAAGAGGAGTGCCTCCTTCTACTTTTCCCCCATCAGGTACCAAAAGAGCTTCAATCACGCCATTTGCTGGTGATGGAACCTGCACAGATGTCTAGAAAACAAGGACAGATTGTAAAAGAGTCCAAATTTTTACTCAGTATTAGAAAATTGTCTAGAATCTCAAATATGAGTCACAACACAGATATTAGACTCTGCTTATAGAAACACCAAAGCCACACTTTCAGAGTAATGAAAAGTTAATGCTATTGTGAAGATTCACCCTTTGTCGTTTTTCAGAAACAATGTTCAGTTAATGTGTTTCCAAGTGATACACAAAACAAACTAAAACAGTTCATGCACTGTGCATACACACATGCTACAAAACTAACTCTGCTAAAGTACATAATACATATACTGAGAACAATCCAAAATTAAAACTTTTAAGTTTTTCTTTTTTAATAAGCTATTCCAACACTTTTACAATTGAGGTTAGAGCAAGTTAAAAATTATCTTTAAACAGTTCACAAGTCCATTTAAAAAAAATTAGGTTAAACCAAGAGGAAACCATGAAAAATTACACTAACATAGGACAAGCCTACCTTGTCAGTTTCAATCTCACAAACTACTTCATCTTCTGCAACAGTATCTCCAACAGCTGAAAAGATAGTCAAAGGCTACCTGTTAAGGGGGGACGTCTCCAGTAGCCACAAAATCCCTTTTGATAGGTGTGTTACAAGCCCCCTTTCCTATAGTGTCAGGAAAAATTACATTGCATGTAAAGAAAAGGGAGGAACCCAATTACTGGGGTGGGGGTTGGGGGGAGTCGGCAATGACAATTTTATTAAATATTTAAACTTAAGAAGGAGTAGAGCCTAAAATCTTACCTTTCTCCCACCTGACATCTCCCTCTGTGACAGATTCTGCAAATGCTGGTGTTTTGACTGTAATCACATCATCCTCTAGGAAAAGAAGAGGAAAAAAAAAATTTAAATGTAGTCCGTATTTCTCCTTTTTAATTAAACTCTGTTCATTGTTGCTCTTCCCATTAAAATGCCATTCCCAAGAAGGCAGGGAACTGAAGGCAGGTACTTACTGCACACAGCTGTAGTTCTGAAGAAGCGAACACTGAAGACACTACTGTTGTTAATACTACAGAAAAAACATAAAAAAGTAAACTCCTTTAGCAGGTGAACCTCTCACATTGTAGTCTAGACAAGGGACCATGGACCACTTTCCCTTAAAAATCAGTGATTCTCAGCCGGGGGTGCCTGTGAGTGTCATCTAGGGAACCTTTTTCAAAGCCTACATGTCCAGGCCCCAACCCCCCCAGGGATTCTGACTCAGCAGGTCTACAGCAGATCCTGGATGACTTGGGTACCCAAGGTAGTAAACTCCTTGGGTGAGTCCATAACCCTCTGTTGCAGTGAAATGCCAGCTCGCACAAAATAGAGATTTTTCACTGGGTTTAATGAAGAAAAAGATAAGCATCTTGGTCCTTTGCACACCCACCAAAAGGAATTAGCTTCCCCATTAGGTTTTTTTTCTTGACCAAATCTAAGTACAATAAATTGTGTGCCCTCAGAGTACCTGCCATTGTGCCACAAACAATGAAATTTCTGTCTGTGGGATTACAGACTGAGATAAGGCAGCAAGATGAGACAATTAACTCAATTAAAACAAGGTATTATAGGCCAGGGGTGGGGAGGGAGCAGAACCACCAAAACACTCCTATGATCTCTCCTAGTCAGTTCTCTTGCCAACAGGCAGCACATTGGTTCATTCTGGACTCATTCAAGAGACCAAGGGATTTTCTGATACGACACTAACTTCAAATAATGTAAACTAGAGAAGGATACTACGTTGTACATGCAAACCATTAATGGTGGTTAACTCTGGAGAGTGGGGGATGCAGATATATACAGTACCTATGGTTATCTATTATATACATACACATTTTGGGAGAGTGATCTGGACCGATGGGGACTTTCACTTTCTACACTTCAGCATTCTCAATATTCTACAACAAGCACCTTTATAATACAGAAGTAAAACAGATTTAAGTTGCCATTTGATATTTTCACTTTTGTAATGTCAAAATAACTATAAGATTTATTTAAAATCAAGGGGGAAATGTACATTAAAAAAAAAACGAACAAAGTGACTGCATAAAGTTTATAACCACGTGTTAAGTGTTCATGGACAAGAACTCATGGTAGTTTGTAATCCCCAGAGACTGCCTTGTGGGACACTCGAGAACCTGGAGCGGAACTTGGGGGCACTGTAGGACAAGGGTAAAGTCTTTTTACTGTTGAATCACAAAAAACTGAAATGTTTTAATGATAAAAGGTTTTTTAAAATAAAGTGAGTACTTTATTCACAGAAAACAGACAAAAGACAACACAAAAATAATTAGATTAGGGTGATCTCACTCCTTAAAGTGTTTTTTAAAAAATAATTTACTGGGGCTCCTGGGTGGGTCAGTCAGTTAAGTGTCTGACTTTGACTCAGGTCATGATCTCAGGGTCCTGGGATCAGGCCCTGAGTCAGCCCCATATCGTCAGCCCCATGTCAGGCTCTGTGCTCAGCAGGGAATCTGCCTCTCCCTCTCACTTGCTCGCTCTCTGATAAAATTTTTAACAATTTACTTTTAAATACTTTTTCTATTTATTGCCTCAAAATTTGTGGTTGTTCCACTTTCCATTTAAATTGCAGGTGGGGTGGGGGTGGGCACGCCAGGGTGGTTGAGTCGGTTACACAGTTAAGAATCTGCCTTCAGCTCAGGTCATGATCTCTGGGTCCTGGGATCAAGCCAGCCGCAGGGCCTCCCTGCTCAGCAGGAGTCTGCTTCTGCTTCTGCCTCTGCCCCTCTGCCTCTTGCACAAACACCCACATTCCCTCTCATAAATAAAATCTTTAGGGATCCCTGGGTGGCTCAGCGGTTTAGCGCCTGCCTTTGGCCCAGGGTGTGATCCTGGAGTCCCGGGATCAAGTCCCACGTCGGGCTCCCGGCATGGAGCCTGCTTCTCCCTCTGCCTGTGTCTCTGCCTCTCTCTATTATGAATAAATAAATAAAATCTTAAAAAAAATCTTTAAAAAAAAAAACTTGTAGATGAGTAGCACGTTTTGAATCAGTCTAACTTCTAATTTACAAAAGTATTAGATGTCCACTGTATAATATTTGGAAATAGCAAAAAAATATTCTGTACAGTAAAAAACAGAATCCTTTTATAACCTGTGTTTTCCCCACTTATCATAGCATGAACATGTTAACAGGACACATCTTAACCAATTCCCTGTTGTTTGGCCATTTTGAGAGAAATCTGGGTATACCAGGAATTCTTCAGCATAGATTATTAGAAATGGAATTGTCTCATCAAAAAACATACACAGTTCAGGGATGCCCGAGTGACTCAGCGGTTGAAAGTCTGCCTTCGGCCCCAGGTGTGATCCTGGTCCTGGGAATGAGTCCCGTATCAGCCCCCTGTGAGGAGCCTGCTTCTCTCTCTCCCTCATGAATAAATAAAATCACAGTTCAAAGACTTCATGAATGCTAACTGCCCTCCAAATATAACATAGAAATTCATACTTCTAGTACTAAGTACATCATTTTCTCAATTGAAAAAAATCCCATTGTGATGCACAATGAAGGAACTAATTGGTGACCCTTCATTTTGAAGAGGCTCCCTAGCCAAAACATAGCTGGACAGTGGTTTAACAGATAACTAGAGAGCATCCTCTTACCACTACTCTGAAAATACTTGGAATGCAAAGCGGCATTAAGCAATACTCATAAGCAGAAATTAATCTGGAACACACGAGTGGCCTTTCTCCAAACTGTCTTACGCAATAGTAGCATTCTGAAGTAGTCGAAGTCCCAGGACTCAACTGACTCATCTTTTGCTTTCACTATTTCTGAAATAACTATGCTACCAAGAGAATGCTCTAAATCTCCACAATACAGCAGCCTGGGTGGCTCAGTGGTTTAGCACCGCCTTTGGCCTAGGGCCTGATCCTGGAGACCCGGTCCTACGTCAGGCTCCCTTCATGGAGCCTGCTTCTCCCTCTGCCTGTGTCTCTGCCTCTCTCTCTCTCTCTCTCTCTCGTTGTCTCTCATGAATAAATAAATAAAATCTTTAAAAAAAATAAATAAATCTCCACAATAAATGTTAACTTCTTTTGGCTGCACTTGTATCCAGCCAGAATACTTTTTTTTTTTTTTTTTTAAGATTTTATTATTTATTTATTCATGGGGGCGGGCAGAGACACAGGCAGAGGGAGAAGCAGGCTCCACGCAGGGAGCCTGACGCCTGACATGGGACTCAATTCCGGGTCCCCAGGATCACACCCTGGGCTGAAGACGGCGCTAAACCGCTGAGCCACCAGGGCTGCCCATCAACCAAAATACTTATGAGTAACCTTCTATATTTTCCCATAAAGAGAGGGTTCCAACCTCACTTTCATTACAATCTAAACATCTGAGGACAAGCACACTCCAGGGCCAGCACCTGACATGGGGCTGAAGCTTAAGGTGCATCACACATCATAAACCAACATCAAGGTCAGATCTAAAGACTCAAATAAGCACCTTGATTATCTAGGCCTGGAAGCCAGTGAAGAAAGCAGATGGTCAAATTTAGAACCGGTGTCTTAAATACCCCATGGCCACACATCTGTGCTCCCCAGAAATACTTACACAATCTTCCTGCTGTCAGGGTAACCTGGTCCCTGACATACGGAGACCCCTGTAAGAAACGAAACAACTCTTAACCAATAACTCTTATACAGGATACCTGCTGGAATTGGAAAAGAAGTCTGTTCACCCCCTAACTCTGACAAAGAGCAAGATCAAATGTAGGCAACAATATAATCTTTATCATGCAGAGTCCTGCTTCTCAATGGCCAGAGCAACAAGTATGTGGGGCGGGGAGAGTGGGTTTGTGTTTGAAGAAAGGGGAGAATGCTAAGGGCAAGGCCTGAAGTACTTTTATAATCTTATTTACCTTAAAATTCATAAACTGTCATTATCCCTATATGTTTTCATAATAAAACCTCCCTACTCCCTCAAGTGTTCAAATATAATTGAAGCTTCAGAAAGACCCATGATGGCTTATCCTGTGACTCCACAGAGCCTAATGTGAGAAGCAGTGGGCATGTTTGGTCTGGGTCTGTTTCCCTGGTTACCTAAAATGCACTGAGCTGGAAGTCTTACCTTAGTAGCAAAGACTGGGCTACCAAGAGCAAATCTTTCAGTTTACCTCCTTCCCATGATCTCTCTGAGGTCTTCCCCTCTGGTCAAACTCAGCAAGGTGGGAGACTCTTTCAGCCCCCCAAATGTCCTTATCACAGAAAACTGCATTTCCCCAACTGACAACTAATTACAGCTACTAACAGCTGTCGCCTCCCATGGACATATTTTTCCAGAGGTCTTATTTTTTTCAGATCTATTAACAACTCTTTTTAAACCATGGGTTCAGGAAGCACCAGAGGAGAAAGAGCTCTCCCTTGTGCTCCCTCCTCCCCAAAATCTCCAGTGTTTCGGAGTCAAGTAAATCACGTCCGTGTCCAGCTGTCAATGCCTCTGCAGTAGAAATCCCAAGTATAATGTATCTTTGAGCTAGAACTGCCAGCAGCCCATACTGAGTTGTGGAACCCTGAGTCCAAATTAGAGTTCATCCTGCAGCAAGTCTCATTTATATAGTGCTTTTGGGTTTTTTTTTTTTTTTTTTTTTTTGCTTTTGGGTTTATAAAAAACTTTCACATAATGACCTCATTTTGATTTTCATGTCTCACAACTCCCTAAAGTAGAACGACCATCTGCTATTATTCCCACTTTATATATAAGCAGGGCTTCTGGAGGTCTCAGGGACTAGCCCAAGGTGAAGTCCTGAGCCCCAATGCAAACCCCAAGTACAAGGTTCTTTCCTTTGTCCTGCCAGTCTATAAGTGGAGAAATCGTTTACTTTTAGGATTCCTAGTTTAAAAGAATATTTATTATTGAGAGTCCACTATGAGCCTACACCCTGCTAGGTGCCTATGATCTCATGACTCTCAGAATAAAGTCCAAAAACTTTACCCATTCCTGTACTGTCCAGCCCTCCCTATCTTTCTAGCCAGACAGGCTTCCTTTCCATTTCTTTTCCTTCCTGCCTGACAACCTTTGTACAAGCAATTCCCTTTGCTTGGAATACTGTTCTCTTCGCCGACTGCGACATATTCTTAGAGACTTGACTTAAATGTCACTTTTTCAGGGAAGTCTCTCACTGATATTCTCACCACACTCTCCACCCTTCCCAAGCTGGGCTATATCCCACCCTTTCATTACACCCTGCACTTCTTGCTTATAATCCTCACAAGGTAAATGTGTCCTTCTGTGTGCATAAATGTGTATTTGCTGTCTCTCCAGCTAACCCATAAGATCCGTGAGGGTAGAGACCATCTGTACCCCTGTCACCCAGCGCAGGGCCTGGCACGTACTAAGAACTCAAACGATCCGCTGAGCACGAGTAAACGACATCACGGTGGGTTAAGAGTTTAGGCTGAGGAGTCAGGTAGACATGGCTTGACCAATCAATAGGTGGCTGAATGACCTTGGCCAAGGCAGTTACTTACCCTTGGATCATGTGTTCGTAAAACAGAATACCCCCCTTATTGTCTCTTGATGATTAATTGCAAAATGCACAAAAAGCACCCAGAACCATGCTTGGCACACAAAAAAACTCAACTCATCCAACAAATATTTATGCCGGATGTTTAAAAAAATTATTGGGATGAAATCTAAATTCCTTCCACTTGCCTCTACACCATCTTCTGTCGCGTGCCATTTCTTCCTTTAACCAAAATTCTCTGGTTAGGTCACTTTTTTTTTTTCCAGTTCCAAAACATCGCCAAGCTCTTCCCTTCTGCAGGGACTCTGTCCGTGCTATTCCCCTTTCCTGCTCTACACTGAACTCGCCCAATGTCACATCCCCCCGGGGGGCTGCAGCTTTAACTGCTCCTACTAAAGAGGGCCCTTTCCCCCAACCTTCATCTGTTTCCACCTCAGCACTTAACCAAAATTAATGATCCCTCACTTGCTTAGCCATTTATACTTTGTGTTTTTTTCCCCCCTAGACCGTAAAGCTCCAGGAAGGGAAGAACTGGTAACTGCTGCATCCCCGGGGAGTGCCTAGCACAGTGCCTGACAGGCAGTAGAAATTCAGTGGACTCCGTGGCCAAACGAATAAATGGCTGTTATTAAATAGCACTTTGTTTCAGTCCACGGCGTGTGTTGAAACCTCGGCACCGCGGCTTCCTCACGCACCGCTCTGCCCAGGGGAGCATGGCAGGTGACGGCAGGCAAGGGCACAACTTACCAGGCAGGGAACGTCTCCCTAGAGGGCAGTTCCCCTGTTGAGAAAGAAGACATTATCGACGTCACCCATGATGAGAGGAGGGAAGAAACCGCTTTCTAAGTACAGCCTCGAAGCTGTCCAGGTGCCAGTGACAGGTGAACCCCGTGCCTCCAGGGGGCAAGCGCGACGGCCGGGGGGCGCTCCTTCCCAGCCGGCACCCCGAACCCGCCGAGCTCTCCCAACTTCCCACAGCGCTGGCACCCGCTGACTACCGGAGGGAGAGGGCGGGCCCTGGATGCAGCCCCGGGGCTCCGCCGCGCCTCCTCCCAACTCCGAGTCCCGCGTCCGGACGGGCGCGGCTCTGGGCTGCTCCTCCGCCCCGGCGCGGACGGTGGGCGCCGCAGGGGACGGGGCGCCGGCTGCCTCGGGAAGGCGCCCCCGGGGCCGCCCAGCGCGCGGCCTCCGCGTCCCGGTGCCCTTGGTGCCGGCTCGACCGGCGCGCCGCGCCCCTGCTCCCCAGGCCGCCCCGCTGCCCGCCGGCGGGGTTCTCACCCGCCGGTGCCCCGGCCCGGCCGGGCCGTACCTTCTGGAAGGCAGAGAGCGAACGGCTGAACGCCCGGGACACGCAGCGGGTCCGGGACAGCATCGCGGCGGCGGCGGAGCCGAGGGCGGGCGGACACCGGATATAAGGCCCGGCAGCGACCGGAAGCGGGGCGGGCCGCGGTACCCGCCGCGCGGGGAGGGGTGTTCGGAGCGAACCACTGGCGGGCGGGCGTGGGGGGGGGGGCGAGGGGCAGCACCACGCGGCCCCAGCCTCCGCTCGCGGGTCTACGCCCGGGAGCCCTGCGCCGCGGCGCCCTCTCGGAGTCCGCTGCGCTGCCTGGCGGCCTGGGCCGCTCCTCCCGGGGGTGCCAGAGACCCCCCGGAGACCAGGCCGCCCTCCCGGGCCTCTCCGCGGAGTCGGCTCTGAGCTTGGCGCCAGTCTCTCCGAGGACCCCGGGACCCCGCGCCTTTCTACCTCTGCAGGGCCGGAAAAGCGCGGGAAGCGGGCAGGGGTTTTGAACCCCGGGCCTTGCCAGACACGCCTGCCCGATCTTGTACTTGGGTGGCCTTGGGCTAGTGACGTTGCTTCCCTGAGCCTCAGGTTCCTTAAATATAATTAAAAAGCAAGAGTCACTTCCCTGCCTCCCTAACCCCAGAACAAAGAAACAGCCCAAAGGAACCTCTGAAGGGTTCCCATTGCCCTTCTACCAGAGGATCACCAAGCAGCCTTGCTTCTGATCTTCTCTAGTCCTACTCACACTCGGTCCAGCCAAGCTAAATGTTCCCCATACATCCTGTGCATTTTGGAGGTGGTTTATTAGTCACCCTATATCCCTAGAATATAAACCACTAAATTAGGGACCTTGTCTGTCTTGTTCACTGCTATATTCACAGCATTTGGAACAGAAACTGGCATAGGCAGGTAGGTGTGTAACAACCATTCTGCCTTCCAAGTGCAAACACATAGCTTCCACTCCCCGCTTTTAGTTTTCCCTCCCCTTAAAAGGCCAGGACCCTGAACATTCACCTTTATAGCTCACCTTCCTTTTCTTTAAGATTTTATTATTATTTTTTAAAGATTTTATTTATTCATGAGACACACACACACAGGCGGAAGGAGAAGCAGGCTCCATGCAGGGAGCCTGATGTGGGATTCCATCCCAGGATCACGCCCTGAAGCCCAAAGACAGACGCTCAACCGCTGAGCCACCAAGGCGTCCCTTAAGATTTTAAGTAATCACTATGCCCAAGGTGGGACTGGAACTCACAACCCCAAGATTGAGAGTTGCAAACACTACCAACTGAGCCAGCTGTCCCTATAGCTCACCTTCCTAATAGAAAAGGCTTTCTATAAACTTTGGTGGAATTGAGAATGAATGAATGAATGAATGAATGAATGAATGAATGAATGAGCCACTGGTGCCTGCTCATATTGTTTTCTTCAGCTGAGTCATCATCATCTTGCCTGGTCCTCAGGCACCTTTATGGTGCCTTCACTCATCCAAACTCTGAAAGCACTTCCACTGGAATTCTGGAGGGAGGGGCAGAAGCCCTAACTAGAAATGGAGAAAACTTTCTTGCCCAGCTGCTGCCCCCATCATATACTTAGCATCCTTCACCTGGACTACTTTTAAAATTTTATTTAAATTCAGTTAATTAACATATAGCGTATTATTGGTTTCAGAGGTAGAGGTCAGTGATTCATCAATCTTATATAGCACCCAGTGCTCATTACATCATGTGCCCTCCTTAATGCCCATCACCCAGTTACCCCATCTCCTCACCCCCTGACCCTCCAGCAACCCTCAGTTTGTTTCCTATGATTAAGAGTCTCTTATGGTTGTCTCCCTCCCCTAATTTCATCTTGTTTTATTTTTTTCCTCTTTTCCCCTGTTTTGTTTTATTTTTTTCCTCTTTTCCCCTGTTTTGTTTCTTAAATTCCACACGTGAGTGAGATCATATGATAACTCTCTTTCTCTGATTGACGTATTTCACTTAGCATGCCTTAATGCCCATCACCCAGTTACCCCATCTCCTCACCCCCCACCCTCCAGCAACCCTCAGTTTGTTTCCTATGATTAAGAGTCTCTTATAGTTGTCTCCCTCCCCTAATTTCATCTTGTTTTATTTTTTTCCTCTTTTCTCCTGTTTTGTTTTATTTTTTTCCTCTTTTCCCGTTTCTTAAATTCCACATGTGAGTGAGATCATATGATAATTGTCTTTCTCTGATTGACGTATTTCACTTAGCATGCCTTAATGCCCATCACCCAGTTACCCCATCTCCTCACCCCCTGACCCTCCAGCAATCCTCAGCTTGTTTCCTATGATTAAGAGTCTCTATGGTTGTCTCCCTCCCCTAATTTCATCTCGTTTTATTTTTTTCCTCTTTTCCCGTTTTATTTTTTTCCCCTTTTCCCCTGTTTTGTTTTATTTTTTTCCTCTTTCCCCCTGTTTTGTTTCTTAAATTCCACATGTGAGTGAGATCATATGATAACTGTCTTTCTCTGATTGACGTATTTCACTTAGCATGATACCATCTAGTTCCATCACCTGGACTATTTTAAAATAGTTCTAAAGAAACCTGGGCCTCCAGGATCACTGTCTCCAACCATCCTCCATATCTGTGTCAAAGATCCTTTGAAACACAGATCTAGGGCAGCCCTGGTGACTCAGCGGTTTGGTGCCACCTTCAGCCCAGGGCCTGATCCTGGAGACCCGAGATCGAGTCCCACGTCGGGCTCCCTGCATGGAGCCTGCTTCTCCCTCTGCTTGTGTCTCTGCCTCTCTCTCTCTCTCTCTCTCTCTCTCTCTGTGTGTGTGTGTGTGTCTCTCATGAATAAATAAATAAAATCTTAAAAAAAAAAAAAGAATTGAAACACAGATCTAATCCTGTCACTCTCATGCTTAAAGTTTTTCAATTGCTTCTTCCTATCAGTAGGATGAAGTCCAAACTCCTCAATGTGAACAGGCACCTGATAACGTGGCCTTGGGCTCTGTTGTGATCCACCCCTTGATTTTCACAGGTGCTGAGTTTTAGTCCTACCACACTATTGGCAGTGGCCCCTGAGGGCTATTTCACTCCTTCCCATCTTTGGTGGGCCCATCCCACCTCCTAGTTGCCTAGGGACTCCTAATCATTCTCCAAGTCTCTTTTGAACCCCTTCCTAAGGCCCTCTGTCAGAGTTAACAAAGACCTTTTCTGTGCTTCCAAAGCATTGCACCTGTATCTCTTCTTTGCATTTTATTTTTTTTTTAATTTTTTTATTTATTTATGATAGAGAGAGAGAGAATGAGGCAGAGGGAGAAGCAGGATCCATGCACCGGGAGCCCGACGTGGGATTCGATCCCGGGTCTCCAGGATCGCGCCCTGGGCTAAAGGCAGGCGCTAAACAGCTGCGCCACCCAGGGATCCCATCTTCTTTGCATTTTAATGTCCTTTTTGCTTGTCTGTCTTCTCTCCTGGGCAGAGCAGGAGGAAAGAGATGATTACTCTATTTCCCTGAACACCTGCACAGAACACAGTGCCTGGTACTCCATAAGTACTCAATAAATACAAGTGGGATGACTAAAGACCATTGTACTTACAAGGCTGCTAGATGCAGCTAACGAGCCCCCAAATAGGAATCCCTTGAAAGGCTTACTGTTAATATTTCTTACACAGCCACTTAATTTTTTCTGCTTTAAGAAATTAATTTTAGAGATTCTTTTTTAAAAAAGATTTTATATATTTGAGAGCGAGAGCGAGTGAGAGAGAGCATGAGTGGGGGAAGTGGCAGAGGGAGAGGGAGAAGCAGGCTCCCTGCAGGGAACCTGATGTCAGGGCTTGATCCCAGGACCAGGGATCAGCACCTGAGCTGGAGACACAGACTGAACCCCCCAGATGCCTTAATTTTAGAGATTCTTATCTAAAGTTTAGAAGCTCAGGCCTGGATCACGTGGCAAAGCATTCCTTCTGGAGTTTCCATGATCTTATATTAACCAAATTAATCTTAGATATTATGATTTTAGATACACATACATGCACAGTAGCATGCAAAGTCTCTTTCAGAGGATAAAGGTTGAAATTGACTTCCTTGAGACTCCTAATGAGTTTCCATGGAGTCCAAGGTGCAACCCAATGAGCTCTCTCTTACCCTCTTCTGTATTTAGAGCCTTCTAGGACACAGTGTCATCTATTAGGACAGAGGTTATGAATAACAGTTCGTAAATTTGTGTTTATGGCTCTAAAGGGAATTTATTTATTTCACATTTTAAAAATTCAATTCCAATATAGCTAACATTTCAGTGTTATATTAGTTTCAGGTACAATACAGTGATTCAACAATTCCATATATTACTCAGGGCTCATCAAGATAAGTATCTCCTTCACCTTATTTCACCCAGGCCCCCACTTCCCCTCAGGTAACCACATGTGTTCTCTATAGCTAAGAGTCTGTTTTTTGATTTGTCACTTTCCACCCTTTGTTTTATTTCTTCCATTCCACATATGAGTGAAATCATATAGTATTTATCTTTCTTTGGCTTATTTTACTTAGCATTATATTCTCTAGCTCCACCCATATTGTTGCAAATGGCAAGATTTCAATCTTTTTTTTTTTTATTTCAATCTTTTTTATGGCTGAGTAATATTCCAGTGTGTGTAGCTATATCTATCTATACGATATCTTTTTTTTTAAAGATTTTTATTTATTTATTCACAAGACACACACACAGAGAGGCAGAGACACAGGCAGAAGGAGAAGCAGGCTCCTCGCAGGGAGCCCAGTATGGGACTCGATCCCAGGACCCAGGATCACGCCCTGAGCCAAAGACAGACGCTCAACCACTGAGCCACCCAGGCATCCATATCCGACATCTTCTTTATTCATTCATCTATCAGTGACACTTGGGCTGCTTCCATAATTTGGCCACTGTAAATAATGCTGCAATGAACATAGGGCGCATGTATTTTTTTTGAATTCGTGTTTTTGTATTCTTTGGATAAATACCCAGTAGTGTGATTATGGTATCATATGTCTTATTTTTAACTTCAAAAGGGAATTTTATTTTAAAGATTTTATTAAAATTTTTTTTACTTCTTTATTTATTTGAAAGAGAGTGCACAAGTGGGGGGGAGGGGTGGAGGAAGAAGCAGACTCTCTGCTGAGTAGGGACCCAGACATGGGGCCCCCAGGATCATGACCCAAGCTGAAGGCAGATACTTAACAGACTGAGCCACTCCGGTGCCTCATCAAAAAGGAATTAAAAAATTTTTTTTGTTATAAAATATATACTCAAGGGTGCCTGGGTGGCTCAGTCCATTAAGCATCTGCCTCTGGCTTAGGTCATGACCTCAGGGTCCTGGGATGGAGCCCCTGGGTTGGGCTCCCCGCTCAGGGGGGAATCTGCTTCTCCCTCTCCCTCTGTGCTCTTTCTCTTGCTCTCTCTCAAGTAAATAAATAAAATCTTTAAATATATATATATATATGTATATATATATTCTAAAGGGTATATAAATATATGTGTATGATTTAAAGAAAAACAGTAAAAGGAATACTCATATCCACCATCCAGCTTAGAATGGAAAAGCCCTATGTGGCCCTTCTTGCAGGTACTCCCAGAGTTAACCACTGCTGGGTTCAACTATATATTACCCAGTCCCTCCCTTTCACTACAGCTTCTACACATGTGTGTCTAAACTATAGACTTGTTTGGCCTATTTTTTAAAGTGAAGAAAAGATGTATTTACTCTCAAATTATGCAAGAAAAAATTTTGTTTCTAGAAAGGATAAATGGCTTAGTTAATGAAAAACACAACAGAGTGGGCAGCTCACCTTAGGTAATACACACAACATTCTTTTACCTGAAATCCCCCAGTATTCATATGTGTATGGTCTGAACTATACGCTCATATCATTGTTTATATTTTTTGAATATTATTGATCAGGTAATGATCAATGGCTGGATGACAGCCTGTTTCCCTCTGGACTCCTGTTTCCATCTCTGGATATAGAGACTATATCCTATATTCACTTTGTATATTACTCATGATACCTAGGTTCCATTTATCTACCCATCTCTCCATTCAGTTGTAATTAAAGATAATGGATGAATGAATATACTCAATGAAAATCTAGACATTGTTGGGCCTATTTTTAAATGTAATATAAATGGAATCCCAGTGCCTCTATCATTCTGTGACTTCTTTCAGTTAGCATTATGTTTTGAGGATTTACCCATGTTGAGTTGAGCTGTAGTTCACTGATTTTCATTGCTGGATAACACAACATACACTCCACTTCCCAAACTGAAGGAGGAGAAGATGGCAAAATTCAAGTGATGTTTGAGGTTAGGTGGATTTGGCCAGTGAGTTCTCCCCAGCTCTGCCAGACACAGAGGCTTTAGGCCCAGCAAACAGCCTCCCCAACAGTGTTTAGACCTCTGCTGGAAGGAAAAGCCATGCGGCCACTCCTTCCTGCACAGCTGATATCCCATATTTTGGTGTTGAGCTGGTTTTAGTATCCTCAGATGCTTGAGGCACAGGGAGAAAGATGTTCAGTTTGGAGCAGCCTCACTGGGGAATTTGGAAGCAGAGGTCAGGAGCTCCCCCGGAGGCCAGTGTACTGGGAGAAGCCGGGTAATTCAGTCCCCCACATTTTTAAGGGACTTCATGGGTTTTTAAGCAAGAAGAGATGGCATTTCTGGAAGGTCTTCTCTCAGCTGGCTTTTCTGGGCATCTGAGTTGGGGCGGGGGTGGGAGATGGCAGGGGGGGTAGCCAACCAGCTCTGGCCTCTATCTGCATATTCATAAGCCCCCCACACCGGTTGGCTGCGCTAGGCAGCCCCCACTGTCCTCCGTGCTGCCTCAGGGCTGGTTCTGTCAGACGGTGCCTTGCACTGAGAAGGGGCGGGCAGGAGGCTTCCCTCGCTCAGCCACAGGCACCAGGCCTGCCTGAGGAGGAAGCCAAAATCACTTCCTCACCATGGTTCTTCTTGCCCAAGGCTGGTGAAGAGTAGGCTGCTCCATCTTCTGGGGTAGTAGGCCCCACCTGGCTGCAGAGCCCACCACTTGGATCTCCCTGAGGGCATCTTATCTGTGAGTAACATCATCTCTTCCATTTACCTTGCCAGAACACTTTTTTCTTTTTAAATGATGGAATAGTTATTATAAAAATTTTCAAGTATGCAGAAAAGTGGAGAGCCCAGTATAGCCATCCCCACCACCTAGATTTAATCAGGGTTAATATGGTGCCATATTTGCTTCATCTGGTTTTGTTGGCTGAAATATTTTCGAGCAAATCACAGACAGCAGGACTTTTCGCTCCTAGTGCTTCAGTCTGTAATACCCTGATACACATCTCCAGAGCACTTTTTTTTTTTTCCAGAGCACTTTTTAATATTTTTTTGTTAAACTTTTTTTTTGAAGATTTTATTAATTAATTCATGAGAGACACAGAGAGAGAGGCAGAGACACAGGCAGAGGGAGAAACAGGCTCCCTGTGGGGAGCCCGATGTGGGACTCCATCCCAGGACCCCAGGATCAAGAGCTGAGCAGAAGGTAGACACTCAACCCCTGAACCACCCAGGACCCCCTCCAGAGCACTTTTAAAACTCTTCTTTCATCAGGTTCTCACACCAGTCTTTTTTTTTTTTTTTCTCTCACACCAGTCTTGAGTGAGGGGACGATTTCATCCCCATTTTAGAAGAGCAGAAGAAACTGGCTTGAGGGCAAATGGCTGTAGAATAGCCCAGACCTCCTAACTCCCAGCCCAGGGTCCCGGTCTTGACCACATGAAAGGATCTCACATCCGCAAGAGTTTTGCTAGATAGCAACGATAAACTGCAGCCACTTTGTGACCTTGGGTATGTCACCAGGCTTTGGTTGTCTCATCCATACAGCAAGGGCAGGGCATGAAGATCCAAGGTTCCCTAACACTGGTCTGTGATGTTTTCATTGGTTTTCAGAAAAGACAATGTAAAGAGGTTTTTTTACAAATCTAAATAAATTTGAATATTATGCCCTTCCTCCTTCCCTCTCTTTTTTTTTTTTCTTTTTAAAAATCTGGGTAGTTAAGATTCTTTTATGAGATAAAAATGATAGCAGATTGTAGTCTTTTGCAGATTTATTTTTGGGGGGCTCTTATCTACAAATAAAATGTCAAGACCACTCAGGCTGGTCCAATTTTTTGTTTTTTTCATTTTATTAATGGTTGAAATCTAAAAATCTGGAAACTATGCACAGTACCAGATGATCCCCAAATCCCCTCCAGAGCTAAATAAAGTTCCAGGGCTGTGGGGCCTCCCAGGCCCACCCTGGAGGAAAAGGAAATTGCCAATTAAGGAGTGCCTATTGTTGGTGCTGGAGAGAACAGACACTACAACCCTGGGAAATAGCACTGTTACCAACCCAATCCCCTCCTGTAGATGAAGAATCTGAGAAGGGAAAGAGGCAAAATTAACTTACGTAAGATCACAGAAGAGCTCTGACCCAGGTCCAACACCCAGGAGATCACCCTCACAGACACCAATGATGCAGACCAGCAGGGCTTCTGACTTGGTTGTATTTATCTATGGACTAGGCTGTCAAACTGACTTCCTCTACCCATTTCCACCACCAGCCAATGCAGGGAGAGTTACCCAGAGTTGGGCCAGAGATGGCTGGGGTCATCCATCCCCAACCTATAGCCACATAGGGATGATGCAGGGGGGCCCCCAGAGAATGCAAGAGATGAGGCTGTATACGAAAACATCTTAGTAAGTAGTATAAACATGCCATATGACCTTGAGATGTGCCACCCTGAACAGGTTTACATTGGCAGCTAAAGTTTGTTAAGCCTTGTAAGTACCTAGATGTGAGGCTGCTCAAGAATACTGTATTTGTACATGACGTGTGATCACTAACAAGGGTTCTCTGTGGTGGACCCTTAGATCTTGTGACATCTGCTTGTGAGAGGCTATTTCAGCTAAGGCATCTTCCTCCCTATTTGTCCAACCGTATTGTGGGTGGCAGGTGCAAGACTGGTCCCACTGAATCCAACCGTCCTGCCTAAATCTGGATCCAGCATCAATGGCAGCAATAAGAATGTATCTCTGGGGCTTCACGTGATGCCCCACAGCCCACCTTGCTTCACTGATTCATTCTCTGGTGGCCCTGCTGGAGTGTATCAGGGGTGTTTGCTGTTCCCTAAACGTGGGCACCGCACAGAAGGGGAGACACAGCCTGTGAGCTGCTGGTCTCACCTCAACCAACCCCATGAGCTTTCCTTTCCCTTTGTCCCCTTGGACACATATCAAGGAAGATTTTTTGCAAGGGCATAGACTCACAGGGAGAAGGGCTCCTCTGCTAGGAGGTGATCTGTGCAGTTGAAAATTCCATGGACCTTGGCTGTCTTTTCAGCTCATGCCCACGGCCTCTAACACTTCAGGCACACAGTTTCTTTCTTAGGCCTATTATTCCCTTGAAATTCCACCTTATTCTCATTTTACACTTTCTATCTGTAAAATCCTACATAACTTTGCACTTATCTCATGAGCCCTGTGTTCTGTGCTCATGTTTGTAGCTAAATTTGCTTCACTAGTGGAGCTTTTTATTCTGGTGCCCAGAAATGTATATCTAGGAAAGAGTCAATGAGAGAATTCAAGCTTTGTTTGTCTGTTTGTTTGTTTAGTAGACTTTAATTTTTAGAACAGTTTTAGGTTCACAGCCAAACGGAGCAGAAGGTAGAGAGATTTCCCATAGATTCCCCTGTCCCCATACATGCATAGCCTTCCCCACAAATGTGAATTTTTTTATTATCAAGGGCACTGTTTGCTTTTTTAAAATTACAATGTGAAAATGTGCACATTGAAAATATGGAAAATACAGAAAAGCAAAAAGAAGAAATAGAAAGAACTATCCATGGTTCTATCACCTGTAAACAACATTGCTGACATTTTAATGTATTTCTTTTTCATCTTTTCTCCTTTGTATTTTTATTTTTTATTTATTTTTTCCTTTGTAGTTTTAATAAGCGATCTTCTCTTTCCCTACTTATTATAAAATAATAATAAACTCTTCCTAAACGTGATTTTTAAAAAATGGTTACATAGTATGCATCACATTGATAATACCATATTTATATCTAACCCATGCCTACTCTTTAATTGTGGGATAATCATTTTTGACATAAATCTGTGGGTATGGCATCATTTTCTTGATTTTACTTCTTAGACCTAGAATCGTTGACTCAAATAGTATAAACATGTTTAAGTTTTGTAATATATAGTCCATAAATATTTTCTCCCCAAATATGAGAAAAAGGAGCCAGTTTGCTGAGGATCAGAGACACAAAGGGTAAGGTGATATTTTCACCCAGCATGTTAGCAAAGATTTAAAGGACAGGCGATGCCCAGTGTTGATGAGGATGAGGGGCTGTGGGGACACATGTTGTTTTATTGATATGTTGGTAAGAAGGAAAATTGGCTATTTAAAAAATATATACAAACAATGCAATGTTTGTATATATCCTTATAAAAATTCAGTTAATATAGAAATATACAGAGTAACCATGGAAAGTTCTCTTTCAGTCCCTCATCTCTACCACCGATCAGTTGGTACAATTCTGGAGGGCAGTTGAGCAATAAGTATAAAAGTATCACACATGCCTAGTCTTTGACCCAGAATTTCCACTTCTAGAAATATATTCCAAGCAAAGAATAGTGTAAGTTCCCGGAGATATAGACAATACTTTTCATCCCAATATTATTCATAAGAACACTAGCTAACACTTATCAGTAATTTACTAGATGCCAGGAACCATTCTAAAAACTGGATCCTTAAAACAACCCTATGGTAACAGTAGGTGTTTTGGCTTTTTCCATGTAATTGATGAGAAAGCTGAGATACAGAGAGGTCACAAAGCTAGTAAGTGGCTCTAGGGATTGATTGATTGATTGATTGGTTGGTTGGTTGACTGATTGATTTTTGGCTCTAGGGACTTAAATCGAAACATTCTGACTCTCTGGTCCATGCTCTCTACCTCCAAGCTCTATTGTTAGTATTGCTATACTAGTGACAACATAAGAAAAAAACCCCTGCCTTTCTAATCAAAAGGGACTTTATTAAATAAATTATGACTTATACGTACAACGGAATATCATCAGCTTTTACAATGTTGTAGATTGGTAATTACTGACATGAAAGACCAAAAAAAAAAAAAAAAAAAAAAAGAAAGAAAGAAAGAAAGAAAGAAAGAAAAGGAAGCTAGAGGACTTTAGCTTTATTTATAATTCAATTTTTAAATTTTTATATAATTAGGAGAAATCATGTAAGTTTATCTGTACACAGAGAAAAAAGTATGGAAAAAAAATGGCAAACACCAAAATGTTAATTGTGATTTTTTTCCCTAGAAGGCAGCATTATAGGTGTCTTTCTTTTCCTCTCAATATGACTCTCTATTTGGGAAGTAAAATGACCTTCTAGGGCTTTCATCATCTAAGAAAAGCAGTAAAGCTATTTTTAAAGGGTCATGCCAATTGCTATTCTGTCAACGTGAATGCAAGCTGCCAGTTAATTTTTAAACAGAAAGCATTGCTGCTCTGTGCCACACCCAGCTAACCGGCTCTAGGTGGCCTGCTGGCCCAGCTCAGAGGTTTCCTGTTTCTTAGCTGCCAGATGCAGACTTTCCGTGATTGTCCTACAGAGATGGGCGTAAACGTCTCTGGGCATCCAACCACAGTGGAGTCTGGCTGGATTTCTCATTTCTGGCCTCAGGACATTCCCGCTGATTGTTGCTTCGTTAGGCACACTGAGCTCCGTCTCTTCCCCTGGGAGTTCTGTCTTCTGGAGCACACAGACTGCATGGAACCTCAAAAAACAAAACCTGCAAGGGAGGTTTGGCAAAGTCGGTGGTTCCATGCCCTAGGTGTCTATCTGACTCTATATTGATTTTGTTCCACTTAGATGCTAGAAAGATCTGAAGTAATGTACCTCTGATGAAGAGATGAAAATCAGTCTCTGTGAAGTGCATACAAAACACTTTATGCAACGGAGTCAGCAAACATCTATTTGGTGACAATTGGCAATCAGGCGCTACTTGGGGACACAAAGAGAACTCACAGTCTTTTTTTTTTTTAACTCACAGTCTAAAGAAGAGACAGTGATCACTTTGGAGAGGAGGTGACATTTCAGTAGGATTTTGGAAAAGGAGTAGGGGTTTGTCAGGTGAAAAGTCAGAGCAGGGCCTTGCAGGCAGACGGAATGGCAAGTGCAAAGACCCAGAGTCCTGAAGGAGTCTGACGTGCTCAGGGAACAGAGCCCAGGACAGCTCAGTGGCAACCTTAAAATGAGGCAAGTTTTGAGGACAGTGGCTCCAGAGGAGCTGAGACATCTGTACCTTATATTTAACAGGGAGCTAGCAAAGACTCATTCCGTGCAAGGGCATAAGCAGGCCTGTGTTTTAGAAAATTAATGCTGATGCCAGTGTGGCTGACAAAATGGAGACAATAAGAAGGGAATTTCTACCAGCTTCCATCACTGCAGCTACCGCTTGGTAGCTCCTGTCCAAATACACTGCCTTCCCCCCTCTATCATGGACGAACCAAGGGTTCTTCTCTCTAAAGTCCATCTCTCCCCATGTATGACATTTCACCCCCACCTTCCTACCCAAGGACAGGACAGGCTCCAGAAATTCTCCCCCTCTGGCCTACATTAGCAAACTATCCTTTTTTTTTTCTTTAGCAAACTATCTTTCTACAACATCACCATTTGCCCACAAATATGCTGTTATTTCTTCTTCTTCTTCTTCTTTTTTCTTTTTTTTTTCTTCTTTTTTTAAGATAGGTTTATTTATTTATTTATGATAGACATAGAGAGAGAGATAGAGAGGCAGAGACACAGGAGGAGGGAGAAGCAGGCTCCATGCTGGGAGCCTGACGTGGGACTCGATCCCGGGACTCCAGGATCGCGCCCTGGGCCAAAGGCAGGCGTTAAACCGCTGAGCCACCCAGGGATCCCCTCTTTTTTTTTTTTTAAGATTTTATTTATTTATTCATGAGAGACACAGAGCGGGAGAGGGAGGCAGAGACACAGGCAGAGGGAGAAGCAGGTTCCATGCAGGGAGCCCGACGTGGGACTCCATCCTGGGTCTCCAGGATCAGGCCCTGGGCTGATGACAGCGCTAACCCACTAAGCCACCCGGGCTGTCCATGCTGTTATTTCTTCTATCTTGAGATACCCTCCTTGACCCCATTTCTCCTTCTAGCCACTTGTCCCCATTTCTCCTCTTGCAAAACTCCTTGAAGGGGTTCTCATAGTTACACCAATTCCTGCTCTTGTCCTTTGCCTTAAATCCACTCCAACCAGGCTTTTTCTCCCTGCACTCCACCAAAACTTCCCTGATCAAGCTCTGGAACACCTCTATGTTACTAACAATCCTTATGTGACTGGACATCTCCCTGCTTCTAGAAACACTGTCTTCACTTGGCTCTCAGGAACTATACTCCCTTAGGTTTCTTCCCACCTTGCTGATCACTTCTCATCCTTGACTGATTCCCCTCTTACTCCAGCCTCTTCTTGTTGCTACGTCCCAGGACTCGGACCTTAGCCCCTTCCTCCTCTCTGTGTACATTCATTCCTTGGTGAGCTCATCCATCTATATAGTGACAACCACCAACTTTATACTTTTATACTTTATACTTTTATACTTTATACTTCCTCCTCTCTGTGTACATTCATTCCTTGGTGAGCTCATCCATCTATATAGTGACAACCACCAACTTTATACTTTTAGCCCAGATTTTTTCACTAAGTCCTAGGCTTATTTATCCAACTGCTTTCTCAACATCTTCATTTAGATGTCTCATACTTATCTCAACTTCAACACATGAAAAACTGAGCTCTTGATATTCCTCCCCAAACCCACTCCCCTATAATCCTTCTGACTCAGCTTGTGCAATTTCGTCCTTCCAGTCGCTCAGCTCAGGCCAGACACTTTCGAGTCATCATCAGTGATACTTTATTTCTCTTTGTGCTCCATATCCAATCTGTTAGCAAATTGAATGAGCTCCACATTCAAAATGTATCCAGGATCTGACTGATGTAACTACCACTTGCATTGCTACCATCCTGGTCCCAGACACCTCATCTACATTATTACCCTCTAGGTCACTGCCTAGATGCCTAGAGCCTCCTAAGGCTGTTTCGATACTTGTTCCCCATCCCCAGTCTATTTTCCATCTAGTAAAGAATGATCCTTTCGAAAAACTGAGTCTGGTCATATTACTTCTAACCTCTGGTGGATCCTCATTTATCTCCAAGTAAAGGCCAAGGTCTTCACCGTGGCCAACATGACCCTATACAATGACCTTCCATACTTACCTACTGTGTTATGACATCTGGCTCCCTTTGCATGAATGTTAGCTCCACATGGGCAAAGGATTTTGTCTGTTGTGAGCACTTGATGCATGTTGTTGAGTGAATGAATGAATGAATGAATGAATGTAAAAGGACCAGAGTGAGGAGATGCTAAAGGACAGGAGAACCAGTCATGAAGTACTGGAATTATCTGGATAAAAAGTTGAGATGCCGAATCGAGAAAGTGTAATGGGAAAGGGATGGTGGAATGCAGTCCAGAGCAATTTTTTGCCATAAATTACCAGACGTGGTAACCAAATCAGTGTTGAGGATGAGGAGTCGGGGAGGAGTCAAAGAGACTCCCCAGCTTCCAGCTTAAACAAGATAGGTAGAGGCATGAGGCAGCATGAGCCATGAGGCAGAGAGGCAGCTATAGAGTTTAGGTTTAAAAGTGTTGAATTTGGGCAGCTCGGGTGGCTCAGCAGTTTAGAGCCACCTTCGGCCCAAGGCATGACCCTAGAAACCCGGGATTGAGTCCCACGTCATGCTCCTTCCTCTGCCTGTGTCTCTGCCTCTCTCTCTCTGTCTCTCTCTGTGTGCCTCTCATGAATAAATAAATAAAATCTTTAAAAAAATAAACAAATAAAAAATAAAAGTGTTGAATTTAAGCAGATGTTCACTCAGCAGTTAAAATAAGCATAACCAATCCCCTCTTCATTTTGGAAAGTACCTAACTGAAAATATGTAGAGTTTATATTATTGTGAGTCTCTCATTGTTAAAATATCAATTCCGCTAGTTCAGTGATTGTTATTAGTTAGAACCCAGCCAATGCATGCTTAATGAATGACCCAGATATGCCTAGCAGATGGTAAGAGTTGATGTAAAGATAACTTTTTCATATTATACAAATAAAATATAATCATT
Source organism: Vulpes vulpes (assembly GCF_048418805.1). NCBI lineage: Eukaryota > Metazoa > Chordata > Mammalia > Carnivora > Canidae > Vulpes > Vulpes vulpes. The sequence continues at coordinate 108,497,495 of NC_132785.1, read as the reverse complement.
GTCAAATGATCACAGGAAGTTAAGAAACATGTCTCTCTTCAAGAGGTGGTAAAGCATCCAAACTGTTGGGATAAGTTTGGTGATAAGTTTTCAAGTGTATGTTAATTTGGCAAAGCATCTATTTTATCTTAGTAATTAACAAATGTCTGACTCAAAGCAAAAACCTTCTAATTATTCTGACCCATGAACATCGCTTTCATTTTCTGTGTGATGGCTCTCCAGCTGCCGCCACTTCCCTGCCTCTGCCCTGGCACTTGGGGGGCACATTGCTCACCGGGAGCTTGTGTTGGGTGTCTCTGCTGGTTGTCCGGAAGCTCCAGGTGGAGGCAGTGGCCACGTCCATACAAGAACCCAGTGGCTGCTGAAAAGCTAAGCTCTGCTGGAGGTAGAGAACTCCAAGTAAGCTTTAGATGGGAAGTAGGAAGAGAGCAAGCGGACTCTCTCCTGCCAGCATTTGTGCAAGAGAAGCAAAGGAGAGTGGAAACTTGTAGAGGAAAGAAGTTAATTTACCTCTTGTAGGAAAGGAAGCATCCATCTGACAGAGAAGTCAGTCTCTTTTTCTTTTTTTTTTTAAGATCTATATTCATTTTAGAGAGAGAGAGAGAGAGGATGGAGGGAGAGAAAATCTCAAGCAGAACTCCATACAGAATCTCAAGTAGAACTCAACTTGGGGCTCAATCTCACAACCCTTAGATCAGGATCTGAGCTAAAACCAAGAGGCAGACAATTAACCGACCGTGCCACCCAAGCACCCTGAAATCAATCTCTTATACAGGTCTTTCTTTCTCCAGGGAGGCAGCTAAAGTGTGGTTGTGTCAAAGGATTTGGAGTCGTAGTATCTTAGTAACTGGGGGCCACTCTCAGCCTCACTGAGCCTCGGTTTTCCTCATCTGTAAAATGGGAGCATCATACTGATTCTCCAGCTTGGTGAGAGGTGCAAGGAGGTGGCATGTACAAACGTTTTGTGAACTCCAAGTGCCTTACACGTGTGATCTGAAGCCTCTTGGTTAAAGTATGGTGGTATTTTGTGGGGGAAAAATAGCTTTAGGCAAGCTTTCCTGAAATAGCTTCCTCCTTCTTCCCACACCCTCAGCCTGATTTCCAGTCCCTTTTTGCACTTTTCATTCATAGCAGGTATTACGACCTGAAAATAGATTTGTTCATTCTCTCTTCCCCCAGTAGACAGCCAGCTCCATGAGAGCAGGACTCAGCTGGTCTTGTTCACCACTGTCTCTCCAGGTGCTCAGACAAAGGCCCGATGCCTCGGAGGTGCTTTTTTTTTTTTTTTTTGGAGGTGCTTACTAAATAGTTATTGAATGTGAACAATGAATGTGTAATCAGATTCTTCCAGGAGCAGGACAGTGTAGTGGTCAAACAGCTGGTTCTCAAACTCTGGTTTGCTGTTTTCAAATTCAGGTTCCCGGCCCCAGTATGAAGGGGTTCTGATTTTGCAGGACTGGTTGGGGCTACTGAATTTGTTATTTTTAACAAGTGCCTGGGGTGGGGGGGCTGGTGAGGGCCGGGGTTGGGGGTGTGGATTCTGTGGTGGTAGATGCTAAGAAAATACTCTGAATCAGTTAAACCTTGTTTTGTTTCCTTATCTCTTAAATGAGAATGACAACATTCTCAGGGAGTTGTTATGAGAATTATATTGGGTAATGGATGTAAAGCTCTTGGCATGATGCCAGTTGTGCAGTTAGCTACTGCTATTACATTCATTATTATTATTCTATTGTCATGCCCTAGCTAGAGAATTTCTCTCTGAAGGATCTCTCTTAGGAATCTTCTTAAAGTAGGATCCCAACCAGCAAGCACAGCATCGCCTGGGAGCTGGTTAGAGATACAGAATCTCTGTCCCACCCCAGACCTGCTGAATCCAAATCTGCATTTTAATAACATCTCTAGGTTATTTGTTTGCACAGCTCAAAGTCACATACGCTATTGTTTTCTTCCTGTCTCTTAGTTCTGCAGAGTCTGCTCAGGTTTATAAGCCCTGGCACCACAGAGTTTGAATCCTTGACGGCTGCTTCTCATCCTTCTGAGTGCAGAGGAGGAACCCCTGGCTCACTCTGGGTACCCCTCCACCTGAGGACCTTAGGAGAAGGGATTCCCTTGCGGAGCTGCAACCAACCCTCTGAGCAGGTGCCCGTGGAGCCAGGGGATGGATCCAAACTCTGGCTTGCTTCCTCCTCTGTCCCGGGCTTGCTCCCACCTGGCACAGCCCTGTATGGAAGGCGAGAGAAGCCCAGTCCCCCGAGAGAAGGCCGGAGGCTCCCCCTTTGCCTGGAGCCCAGTCCCCAGCTCTAGCTTTGCCGACCCTGACTGGTTCTGGGATGAGAATATCCAGGCAAAGAGGGCCAGAGTAGAGACCATCGTCCAAGGCATGTGCCTCTCTCCCAACGCTCTGCTGCCAGACGGTGCCCGAGCCAGGGAGGCCACATGTTGCCCAGAGAGGGCGCGGGAGCGGAAGAGGAAGCAGAGCCTTCCCGTGCAGCAAGGCCCCCTGAAGCCAGGCCCTGCTGGGAACCATGACAGCAGGAAAGGGGGCCCTCGGGTGAGAGAACAGCTCCATCAGCTGAAGCAACAGCTAAGACATTTACAGAAGCACATCCTGCAGGCTGCTGAGCCCAGGGATGCGGCTCAGGACCCAGGAGGCTCCGAGACAGACAAGGGCCCTCTGAGTGTGAAGCAGAGGAAGGGCTATGGATCTAGGCCCTGGGTGGTGGGCAGTGACCACTACCAGGGCTCCCGTGGGGACCTCTCTGGAGAGGAAAAACACAGGGCATCCGATGTGGAATACGAGTCTGAGGAGCCCAGGTTCCTTCCGTGTGGAGCACGGGCTTTGCTGGAGATTCTGAGGAAAGAGTTGACCGAGGCAGTGTCCCAAGCTGTGGACTCAGTATTACAAAAGGTACTGTTGGATCCCCCAGGCCACCTGACTCAGCTGGGCAGAAGCTTCCAGGGGCTTGTGTCAGAGGGGAGAAGCGAGCCCTCCCCTCCTGAGAGAAGTGCCTGTAAAGATCTCTTTCCTTTGGCCACCTTGCCCAGGAGGGCCCAGCCACTGACCGGGGTCCCACTGAGAAACTTATCCCTGGCCAAGTCCTTGGATCCTCCTAGGTACCCTGTCTCCCTGAGGATGATCTCCAGACCCTGTCAGGGTCCCCCAGCAAACTGCCCTTTGACCACACCTTCCCAAGTCCAGGAAAATCAGATTCTCCGCCAGCTACTGGGGTGTGGACCCAGCAGTCACTGGAGCAGCAGTCTGCCCCAGGACTCATCTTTCCAAAGCCATCCCTCCTCAGAGTCCGCCCTGCGACCTTGGGGAGCAGCCAGACTGCGGCCATCGGTTCTGAGGCAGCAGCAGTACCCCTTGCCCTTCGCTTCCCCACCTTTGGAAAGACTGGCCCTCCTTCCCTCAGTGAAGCTGGAACAGGGTGGCCTGCAAGCTGCCCCGGATGTGCTGCCTTTACCTTCAGTCCATGTATCCTTTACTAGTAACTGAAGTGCTTGGTGCCACGGCCCAGAGAAACGGGAAGTCTGGAAGATGAGCACAGTTGGGGACAGATAACCCCATGGCATGACATGGCTTTGCTCTCCTGATGGCCTTAATGTTGCTTCCAGGCTCTCCTTCCCTGTGGTTTGTAGTTACTAGGTTCTGAGAAGGTGGTGGCCACATTCTGGGATTTGAGGCTGCTGGGGAGGTTCATTTACCTTCTTCAATGACACACTGGATTCCACCACTACTGACTCTTTCCTTTGGGTCTGAAAGAGTTTTGTTTGCTTTTAAACTCAAATGGGCTTCCAAAATATGACAAATGCCCTATGGGAAGAAAACCCCCATTATTTGGTTGTCAGTGACCTGTACACCTAGGCAGAGAGGGTCCGAGGAAGGACCTCATCTGAAGTATGGCTTCCCCAATCTCTTGGCTCCACAGGCAAAAAAGCATGCATTGTCCAGGTAATGCAGGGAAGCTATGAAGGACAAGACATTTCTGAGGAAGATGGAAAAGGGGATGCTTTCCTGAGGGACTGGACCCAAGAGGCAGCTGGAAGGGATAAGAGGCCTTTAGTTTAAGGAACAGCTTCTAAGTGGCAGCTGAGAGGATGACCAGAGGTTGGGGGCTAGGCCTTTGGAGGGAGGGGGTGCCCCATGGGCCAGGTCTGTAGGGATCTGAATCTTATTGTAACCCATAGGCAGACTCCGCTCTTCCAAATAGTGTTGCCCAGAGTAATCCTCCCTCAGGATATTAATAGTTGGTAAATTAGGGAAAAAAAAAACAGCTTGGGTAACTACTAGATGATTTCTACTGGTTGTTTAAATACTGGTTATTTCGGCCACTGGGTAGTTTGCGGGACTTCTCAGAACCTTTAACATGCCGGTTGTATGTGAAGCTCTAAGAGGAGGTCTGCAACCTCAAACTCACATGACCAAAGATCCTCTTCCAACAACCATCCTGGTAGGGCTAAAGTTCCCGACCACATTAGTTTGGATGTTGTTTTTTAAGAGGGTGGAGCTCCACTGCTGGTTTTCATGGGAAGCCTAGACTTGAGTCTCCAGAGGTTGATGCGTCTGTGGAGCTGCATATCCAGGTGTGAACAGTCATGTCCTTCTCCTGGGAAGCTGTATTTAGCGGCAGAAACGTGGGGTGGGACCCACTTAACTGGCCACACCGGTGTGGGCTCTGGTGTCCTAAATGCCATGAGCGCCCTCTTCTGGTCATAGGTGTTGGAAACACCCTTAAAGCTCAGGCACTGCGGAGAGCTGTCCAGGCAGGCAGGCAGGCAGGCCACGAGCAACCATGAAACCAACACTGAGAACACCTCACAGGCCACTACTGCTTCTCGGGCAGTAGGAAATCTTGGAGGTGTAGAGATAGATTGTTAGGACATCGCCTTGTAAGACAAAGGCTGCCTGTCTGGGCCTTCGGTAAGAGGCTAGTGGTTAAAGTTGGACCATGGTGGAAAAAACCTAAAGGACTCAGTCCCCAAAAGTTCTCTGCTATACTTCCCTTGGGAGGGGCATGCTGATATTTCTTGGGCACCTACCCAAGGTGCCTAGCCCTGCTCCGGAAAATAAGGACTGGAATTCCGAGAGCTTTGGGAGCCCATGCACAGGGCCTGGCTGCCAGGAGTGATTTGAGGCCCCTGGGCAGCATCCTGGTTCCCGACCATTCCCTCGTTCCTGTTGCCTACCCTCCGTTAGAGATGTGTTCCTGGCCCAGGGAAGCTACAGAGAGCAAGCTACTTTGAAGTGTAAAAAAACTATCACAAACTTCTGCAACAGGCAGAGCAGGAGTGACGAGACAGCCACTAGGGGGCAGCATCTGCTGCGCACCTTCCCTGCGGCAGGCAGTGCCAGCAGCCGTTCCCATGTACGTGTCCACCGCCACTTAGCCACAATTCTGGAACTCAAGAGCTCTGAAAATCCCTGTCATTTCTTCCCTCTAAGGTTGATGGAAACATTTTTGGTGCCAAAACCTGACCTGCACTGATTGGAGGCTCTTTATAGACTATTCACTTAGTGTAAATAGCCATCCACTTTGCTGTGGAAATAGGAATGTGTTGGTTTATGGACTGCTGCCACAGCCCCTGCTCTGGCCATTAACTAACATATGGCACATGCACCATGTGACCATAATAAAATAACAAATTCTGAAATCTGAACCCCATTTGGCCCAGAGTTTCAGATAAGGGGCTGTGGGCCTGTGTAACTTCTTCATCCTCAAGCATCCACCCTAGATCAGGTGTCTGAGAGGCAGGGACAGAGAAGAAAACTAATCTGCCTAAAGTCATGAGACAGACACACGGAAGAGACAGGATTCAAACCCAGGATCTGACTGCCAAGCACAAGCTTTAACTACCATGCTTAGGTTTTAGAAATGAGGACCCCCCCCCCCAAAAAAAAGAAATGAGGCCCAGAGAAGGTAAGTGGCTTGCATAAAATTGGTGGCAAAATCAGTATCTGAAACTGGGTCTTTGGACTCCTAAGTCCAGCCTTCTTTCCCCAGCATTTGTGAACCTTCGAGAAGGATAAGTAGTAGGTCAAATGAGGCAAGGGCAGCATCCTGGGTGCCATGGCCAGTGGTAACTGTGATCAGTTGGTTTGGTCTCCTTTGGCTAAACTGGTATGTCCTATGGGAAGTCTTAACTGTCCTAAAGGTATAGCTCTCTGACCTGAACTCCAAGCTTACTCTGTGTCACGCTTTGCACCCAGCCCCAGGACTCTCCCTGGGAATGCTATGTGTTCTTATGTGGGAATCTTTATTTCCTTCCCATGCTGGTGCAAGACAGTCACACCACAGCCCCCTGCTCTTGTTAGCAGACAAGTGATCTGTTCTCAGGGTGAGGTATGGGGTTGGAACATAATTTCCATATTTTGGTATAGATTAAGGTTGATCATCCAATCACTCACTCGTTCCTTCAGCCAACAATCATTTATTGAGCACCTACTACATTCCTAGCACTGGGCTAGGCATGTGGAATACAAAGATGAAAAGATAAGGTCCTTGCCCTCAAGGAGCTCACATTCTAAATGGGGACACAACAACGTGTGATAAAACTTCCAAGAAGGTCACTGCTACAACAGAGATTTGTACAAAAAGCCTCAACAGCCCAGGGTAAGGAAGGCCTGATTCAGCAAGGAAATATTTCACAGGGAAGGGGTGAGGGAGAGCTCTGCCAGCCATACTGGGAGCATGCACAGCCAAGAAATTCAAGCTTCCTGAGCCGAAGCAAACTGGGATCTGGTACTCAGGCTGGTTAGGCGTTTGTTGGCTTGAACACTGCAAAGGGAGCTGTGAGAGTAGAACAGGGACCAGTCAGTTCACCTCATTTTACAGACAGGGAAACTGAGGCAGAGAAAGGGAAGGAAATCTCTATGTGGGGTTTTGAGATCTGGCACAGACTTGCCATCTCTTCCCATTCTATTCTGAAAGCACACACACACAAAGTACATACAAAGTACGACAAGCTGAGATCCTATGTGCCACAGAACTTTTACACATCAAAATGTTTTTTAAATTCTGCAAATCTACCGTACATATATGGTATTCAACATCTGGAAAAAGCTTTTTTTTTTTTTTTTTTTTAGTTTTTTTCAGTAAGCTCAAGCCCAGTGGGGGGGGGGGGGGTCTTGAACTCAAGACCCCAGGATCAAGAATCATGTGCTCTACCGACTGAGCCAGCCAGGCACCCTAAGAAAAAGTGTATCTGATCAGACTGACTTCATAGAGACAAAAAAAAATGGAACTAATACACCATTCAACCAGAAAAAAATAAAATGAAATAAAATAGAAACCATAAGGAGCAGGACAATTCATTATTTGGATAAATTGATAAAATTATCTGACAAACTGGTGTTAGTTTTCCTTGACGCTGAGATAAATCCAGGAGGGCCTAAATCCCGGTCACTTGAAGAAGGCCAAACTGATGTTTTTCTTCACACGCTACCCCAGCTCCAACGTCCTGAAGACTTACTTCCCTGATGTCCAGGTAGAGTCATTTATCACCTCTGAAAGCCTCTGCAAAACTCCCAAGAGGCACTGGGTTCTGGCCAGTGGTAGGCAAGCACTTCAGGTCCCCTTCATGTTGCTGATGGCATCAGTAGGATTTCCAGTTCTGGGTTGAGACTCTGCATGAATAACTTCGGGCCACAAAGATTAGGTATCTGAATTTTAAACTTTTGAGCTGTAGATATTCCCAGAAACAAATGGGTAGAGGGGGGTGAGGGAAGGTGGCAGGGAGAGGGAAACCTTAGTAAATGGCATCTCAGCCTATTGTTTTGTCTCTACTGTGGAGACCATGAAAAAGAAAGAATATATAAAGGGTTGTACGCTGTCTTGTTTCTTTCTTTTTTTTTTTTTTTCCCTGTCTTGTTTCTATTCAAAGTGCTACCTTTCAAACCTGATTGAAGGCGCAGAGAGATCGAGTGTGACAGGAGAATCAACCTCTGGTGGTTGGAACCAGACTTTGCCTGTTCCTGAAAAGCTTCTGAGGGCCTCCTCTACCCTGGGTGTTGGGATTGGGCTGCTAATATTTTGTATCTACATCTTTGCATTTTTTTCAGATCTTTCCCTCATATTCAGTTGCTCAAGTGGCTCCTGCATCAAGCTCTAATTTCAATTCATTCTGCAACTGTATGGTTGCTACGAACTGCTCTCCAGTCTACACCTTTATCCCTTCTTTTTGCACTTGACCCGACAGAAGGCTCTGGGGCTGCCATGCACAGCAGAAACATCTGGCCTTGACCCCAGGTCCTCCCAATGTTATACTAGACACCATGGAAAGCTTTTCATGGGTAAAAAAATTTAAAAAAAATTTTTTTAAGTCATAAATCCAGTATATCAAAAACATTTTTTTCCTTCTTTTTTAAAATTAAAATTTAATTTGCCAACATATAGTATAACGAAAACAATATTTTCTAATAGACATTGTAGCTAATTGAGATTTTTCTGTGTATAAGTGAATAGGCTAGGAAAACAGCTGTGGCTTCTTTTTAAAATAAAGCCCTTTTTGGAGTGCCTGGGTGGCTCAGTTAGTTAACCATCCAACTCTTGATTTCAGCTCAGGTCATGATCTCAGGGTTGTGAGATCAACCCCTGGGTTGGGGACTGCTCAAGATTCTCTCTGCCCCCCCACCCTTCCTCTCTAAAAAACGAAAGCCCTTTTTAATGGTGGTTGAAGCCCTCCTTATTAAGCCCTATGCTGAACTGGAAGCTGAGCACCTCATGGTAAACATCTGACCTGATGGAGCCTATTGTTTGTACAGTTCAACCGCTGCATAACCTCCCAGATGATCAAATGGTTCAGCAACTTCCGTGAGTTTTATTACATCCAAATGGAGAAATTTGCCCGGCAAGCGATTTCAGATGGTGTCACAAATCCCAAAATGCTGGTGGTACTCCGCAACTCAGAACTTTATCGAACTCTCAATATGCACTATAACAAGGGAAATGACTTTGAGGTAAGACCATATACTTGGGTCCCATGAGGTCTGATGATTGCCTTCCCTTTGTGATTGAGTTTTAGAAAAGATCCCCTTCTGTGTCTGTCCTTAAGTCAGTGAGAGCCAAGGCAGCTTGGGGCCAATGTCTGTATTGCCCACAAAGATAAGACTCAACATCTTCTCTTAGGCAACAGTTGGATGTCACAAGGTGAATATAGAGCCAGTCTTCATTCTGAAACTAAAGCAGAAGTTGACCAGGTGTTGTGCCATTTTAGATTTAATACTCTGTACTGAAAAGTTCCAGAGCTTGTTGACCTTTCCCCCCTTCTATCCAGGAGGCACACCACTAAATGATGGTAGCACCTAGACTTGGCCTCCATTTTCTTTACAATTTCTGTTCATTTCATCATTTGGTTCCTTTTTTCTCATTTGAACAGTTTTATTTGTGGGCCTTTCATGGCAAGTCACCTCAAATCCTTTCTTTCTGTAAATACTGAATAAACAGGACTCAAGCTTCTTGGTCCTTTGGGAATCTCTATGAAGGCACACTGGTGGCACCTTAGAGGTAAAGCATCAGTAAAGGGGGAGCACATGGCCTAAATGTTATCCATGACAACTCCTAATCTAGGCACGCATTTCCTTGTGTGCAGCTGACAGCTCTGCTGGACTGTCATCCTGCTCTGTAGGTCACTGACTACACTCCCCTCTCCTTGCCCTTCTCACTTGATTCTGATACCTCCAAAAAGGGAAGAACTATTGGCATCTACCAGATGTTCAGTCATGATATGTTTGGAAACTTAAGCCTCCTTTCTGAGGCTTCTGGGGTCAGGGGGTGTGGAGGGGGAGCAGTGCTGCCTATGTTTCCACATGGGGTGGTCATTTGGCATGCAGTCCTGGCCAGCCCTGGGCCAGGCTGGATTTAGAGGACCTGTGGGACTCCCCCATCATTTATGGTGCCAGTCTGTGTGAGGTCCTGGAACATATTATTGAGTCCCCTCAACCTCATACTTGGCTTTGGAAGCAGGAATGATTCCAAGTCTTTTGGATCCAACTCCAAAAGATACAACAGTTGTAAATTTGAGGGCATGCCTTTCAACATCAGGCACTAAGGAAAAGAATACTAAAAACCTCCTTTGAACCACAAATTTAATTTCAGTCAGAGTCAGAGCTTCCCACTTACTAAAAACATCACCATTAGTAGAAGCAGCTTTTCCTACAAAGTAGAGTGCCCCTGATATGCTTTTTTTCCCAGGGCTGTCTCACAGGGACCATCATTTTAAGGTTTGTACTTGATGAGAGAGCAGGGGAAATTCTTAGGGCTGCAGAAATCGAGGGCCAGGAGAGTAGAGATGCTCTTCTCAGCCCGTCACCCAAGGAACAGGCAGCATTGAGGTCTGCACAGCATTAGGGCTCCATAGCCTCATGTCTTTTCTTTCTTGTGGGTCTCTCTGGGAATGCAGGTACCAGATTGCTTCTTGGAAATTGCCAGCTTGACGTTACAGGAGTTCTTCAGGGCTGTCTCCGCGGGGAAAGACTCAGATCCTTCCTGGAAGAAACCCATTTATAAAATTATTTCGAAACTGGACAGTGACATCCCAGAGCTATTCAAATCTTCCAACTATCCTCAGGAGCTGTTTCAGAACTAAGACCCCATAAAGTGAGGAGCAACTGGCCAGGGTTTCCTGGGTTTGTCTTAAATGGCAGTCAGTATAGCTGTAGGCATATAAAAAGGGCATAAGGAGAAACCCCCCACATAGGTACCATTACCATTTCTGGTCCTTTATTTCCTTTTTCAGAATCATTACAGGCATAATCTTAACTATAAAATATATCAACCAAATGCAATGGTATGTTTGTAGCATATTGTGAAAAGGGCGCAACAGTTTGTAGCATATTGTGAAAAGGGCACAACAGTTTGTAATCAGAACTTAAATCTTGACTCCACTGTTTTCCAGGTGTTGTGACCCTGAGAACTTTGCCAGGATCTCTGCATCTGTAAAACCAGGTTGGGATGATTAAAAGATGTTCTGTCTTAAAGCCCTCTATGAAATGTTACTCACTACACAAATGTTAGTTTTCTGCCCCCCTTGGCTTTCAGATAAAATTATCTTTTGTGTTTTATTTTTACACATTTCTGGGTTTAGTTACCTATTTATGGAGGTCCACCTCTTTGCTAGACACTTTCAAACACATTATCTTTATGCTTTTCACTCAGAAAAATAGATATTATCTTCATTTGAAAAATAACCAAACCCAAGTTGTTAGAGCTGTGAAGTAACTTGCCAAGGTAATAAGGCTAGGGTATTTGGGTCAGTGGGGATGGCCAGGGGTATGGAGGTACCCAAGCCCTTCTGATGCCAGACTCTATGCAGGACTACCTCATGCTGCTTTTTTGTGATCTCAAAACAGGCCACCATGCCCAGGAAGCATCCAGCACTGATGGGGCACTGTCAATTGACAAGCCCTGCCCGAACCTCAGGAATGCTTCATCACCCAGGATTTTCACTGATCATTCCAGCATGCCCAAGGCAAATTCTCTGCTGAACTTGAGTGTTGCTGTTCATTCACTCATCTGCTGGGAGTTTATCAATGAGAAAACCCAAGTAAGGCTCTAGATGGCTAATGCAACTGATGCCCTGACCTCTTATGTACAGAAGAAACTGAACTTCAGACTTGGAAGCTGGAAGGGGCCTTAGGAGATCACCTGGCACACCTTGCTTAAGAGAGGAAGGAGGGAACTGAGGTCCAGACAGGAGACATGCACAGCCTGTGCACAGTCTCACAGATGATGAACGGCATAACTGGGAGAAATACAGCAGCACATGCAGAAACAGAAATTCTCCCACTCTATAAGGAAATTACAGAAATTCATGAAATCAACATTTTTTTCACCTATTGGCCCAACACAAATTGTGACTCACTCTGAGCATATAGGCAAGACATGCGCAAAGCTGAGTAACTAACTGCATTTGTCTTCTACACTAGTCAGAGCCAAGTCTCTATAATAAGCACTGCAAAGGTGTGCAGGCTGGATTGGGGTGGGGGCCACACAGAGCTCAGGGCCAGTCATTCTTTTTATTTTATTTTATTTTATTTTATTTTATTTTATTTTATTTTATTTTATTTTATTTTATTTTGGGCCAGTCATTCTGATGAAAGGATGTCTGTGACTTCATTAGCCTACTTCTCCATCTACACAAAACACGTTTCTATATTCAACTACCCCACTTCCTTGACTTTTTGGGTGAGCTGGATCAGAGGAGATAAAATCCCTGTAGATGTATCAATATAAAAAGATATGCAAAATGTCTTCCTTTTGAATATTCTCTTACTTCTAACAGCTCAGAGGAAAACCAAAGCAGATGTATTCAGCCCAAACCAATCTTTTCAGGTTGCTTTAAGATTATTTCTAAATGTCCTTTAATACATCGGGCTCCACTTAGATGATCTTTGCCATATTTTCTCCCACAATGTTCCCTTCAAAAATGAAGCAATCTGCCAAATCTAAGTTTTAAAAGTAGGCAAGCACGGAGTATCTTGAGCAAGGGAAGTTATCTGTGGTTGGAGATGGCAGAAAAACCCACTATCCAGAGTGGTATTACATAGTCCTTGAAGACATTCATGGGAAACAATTCCAAGTTCACATGATTGTCTGATACGGAGCAGCCATTTTCTGTCCCAGACCTGAAATTCATTAGCGTGTGTTTGAAAGATGAAGCCAAGTCACCTCCAGGGCAGTGAACCTTGTCCCAGGGACCAATTAGATGAAATGTACAAGCTCAAATTGAAAACATTTGTGTACCCCGGTCCTTCCAGGAAGTGTTCTCCAACCACTGACCTAAACACAGAAGAATGTATAAATATACATGCTCTGCCAATAGAATTCTCATCTTTTATATTTTTGTTTCTACCAAGTATATCTCTTTCTCTGTTGGGAACACACTTTGAGCTGGTTATTAAGTTCTTTTAGCTGTCATAACATTGCCAGAGGGCTGGCCATTCTTTCCATTAAGGTATTTGTGGGCACTATTCTGTTCCAAATCAGGCATTTTCAAAGTCTGGTCAAACACTGCATAATTGTCTAATTCTTCAATGGTAGAGAGTAGGACCTGGACCCTGGTTAATGATGATGGCACTATCTATTAGGGAGTTAATGCCCAATTAAAAGCAGGCAGTTAGTTGGCATTGCATGCAGGAAAAGGTTCACTAGAAACCCTATTTCAAACATGGCTTCACATAGTACACATAGCTCCAAACCAGGTTTGCACACCTCCTGGGGAGATGGATGATGCCTGAACTGTTTCCTTCCCATCCAAGAAAGGGCTAAGCCTACAGGGCAGAGGGAACAAAGCTCTCGAATAAGGTTCTGCACCTCACTTTCGGGAGGTTCACGGGTCCACTTTAAAAAATAGCCTGTCTTCGTTTTTAGTAACAAAATACAGAATACAGAAAAAAATAATTTAAGACAAGACTTCTACAGCATAACTTTACATGTACTTTTAGAAAATATTTCTTTTAAAAATCCTTTTAAAATTACCTTAAATTATGGTAACCAGTTTCCTGGATAAAATCCTATATATTCTAGATTTTCAAAATCTTTGACTCTAGCTCTTTTTCTTTATAGTTTTGACTCTGTAAAGTAGGTCAAAAGTTTCATTATATGTGCTTTCAAAACAAAATAGAAAATTTAAAAACCTTTTGATGTTTGGAGTTTTTATACAAACTCCATTAGGCATTTGCATAGATTCACATAAGGCAAGATAATTTTCTCAGGACTGAGAAAAAAAACCAATAATGAAAGAGTGATGGCTGTGACATCACTAAAGAACATGTTGGCTAAAATAAGTTACAGTTCTGTCAGGCTGATGATTAAAATATGCACATTTGAATTTGAGGAGTGCTCTACAATTCTTAACAATTGCTTCAGGGCTTGATACTTTGGAAGAGAACATAAACTTGTGAAAATATAGCAAATATAATACTTCTTATGAAAGTATAAAAATATTCTTGGTCAGATTTAGGTATATATAACACACTGTAAAGAATGAGCTCTGATGACCTATTTGAGTATTGATAATACATGCTGTATCTCTGAGGTAGATCATGGTACCTACAATTTAAATATATGTATTAAGTGCTCACCTGTGGAAAAAGATAATTCATGAAGAGTATTTTTCAGGGGGACACAATTCCTATTGACAAGAAAAAATTCTTTCAGACTACACAAATCTAAAGTATGCAGGAGTTGAATGCTAAAACAAACCCCAGATGTTAGCCTCCAGAGGAAGAAGGGAATGACGTTGAGAGGTAAACACAATGAAAACAGTAAGAACATCCATCCTGAGCCTCACCAGTTCACACATCTACCCACTCTGAGGAATTGGCTTCCTCCTTCACCAACAGTCTTCTGGGTTTGGTTTCTCAAATCTCACCCCTTCATGCACATAGACTTGTTTTGCTATTTCCAAATTCTCCAATCACCCCTCAAATATATATCAGGTCATAGTCTTCTCTTTGAACCACCCTCCTCTTCATTTACTGACTTATGTGGCTCAAGCTCCTATTCCTTGATAACCACTTCTGGCCTGGACATTTAGCTTTGAGCAAGAATGCTGTCTCTACCTTAACATTTTCCCCACTTTATCCTCAGCATCTGATCTGCCGCCCTTCCTCTCACCCAGTACCTTTCTTAGGAAGAGTACTGCAGTTAAGTGCAAGAGCCCCAGAAGCTTGTTTCATCTGGGCTCAAGCACTTACTGGCTATGGATCTCTGCAAGTTACTCTCTTGGCCTCAGCTTTCCCATCTGCAAAATGGAGATAACAAAATAGTATCTACCTCACAGTAATGTTTGAATGTTTAGGTAAAATAATACATGTGAAATTCTCAGCCCATTCCAACTGCCCAGTATGATCTTCGCTATATTATTACTTAGCAGTCCTGAACTGTTAGCAAAGCCAGGAATTTGGATTGCTTTACAGTGGAAAAATATTTCTTAGCTTAAGAATGGCCCTGGGGATCCCTGGGTGGCTCAGTGGTTTAGTGCCTGCCTTGGGCCCAAGGCGTGATACTGGAGTCCCAGGATCGAGT
Organism: Vulpes vulpes; assembly: GCF_048418805.1. Taxonomy (NCBI): domain Eukaryota; kingdom Metazoa; phylum Chordata; class Mammalia; order Carnivora; family Canidae; genus Vulpes; species Vulpes vulpes. The sequence goes on along the minus strand of NC_132785.1, from coordinate 108,482,463 downwards.
CCCGAATCAAGCTCCCTGTGAGGAGCCTGCTTCTCCCTCTGCCAATGTCTCTGCCTCTCTATGTGTCTTTTATGAATAAATAAATAAAATCTTTTTGTTTTTTTTTTAATAAATAAAATCTTTAAAAAAATAATGCAAACCTTAAAAAAACAGCTCTGATGTGTGACGTTATAGGCCCAAGACATATTCTGAATATTTTTACTATAACCGTGCAGTAAAGTGCACTAAGAGCTGTGGTGACATCATAAAACTTAACTTTAAACCGAGATGTTAATATTTTCTGAGAGGGAAAGAAAATCCAGCTAAAAAAAAACCTTGTGCTATAAAGTCTATATGCATTCCCTCATTTACTCTCCATAACAATCCTATGTTGACCTGTCTATTTGGCACATGACATAACTACTATTGCTATTTGCCAGTTGGTTACTAAAGGCTTGTCGTTTACAGGCCAATACATAGTCTGACACTCTTAACTTTAAACTTAGTGACTAAATGTAGTATTTCTAAAATTATTCAACATGCCACATATTTTTTTAAAGATTTATTTATCATGACAGAGAGAGAGAGAGGCAGAGACATAGGCAGAGGGAGAAGCAGGCTTCCTGCAGGAAGCCTGATGCAAGACTCCATCCCTAGAATGAGGATCAGGCCCTGAGCTGAAGGCAGACACTCAATCACTGAGCCACCCACGCATCCCTTAACTTGACAACAACTGTTTTTTGGGGGCTGTATCAGTGTCCACCGAAGAGACTGTTTGGCTTGGATCTTTTCTTAACTCCTGTACAGTCGTTCAAAACATCTTTGCAGCTGTTCTACTCCCTAAAAGATTGGGTGCATGTATAGGGGGAAATACACTGACACAACCATGCTTTTCTAACATTTAAAATATATGTTCAAGGGCAGCCCCGGTGGCACAGCGGTTTAGCGCCGCCTGCAGCCCGGGGTGTGATCCTGGAGACCTGGGATTGAGTCCCATGTCAGGCTTCCTGCATGGAGCCTGCTTCTCCCTCTGCCTGTGTCTCTGCCTCTCTCTCTCTCTCTCTCTGAATGAGTGAATAAATAAATAAATCTAAAATAAAATAAAATAAAATAAAATAAAATGTATGTTCAAGATCACATTTCCACATAGATAAGCTTGCTTTTTTTATTTTTATTTTTTTTAAGCTTGCTTTTTTATTGCAGATAAACTGGCCCCTTATCTGGTTCTCTTCATTTTATAGTCATTAATGTTGATAATCTTCCTCTTCTGCTTTTTTCATGAATGTGGGTTGATTATCTTTTTCAGAATATTTAAGACTTTAAGGTTTTTTGGCTACTCTGTTCCAAAATAAATGGACTTTTTCAAACCCAGTGTTATGAGGCAGTGAGATTATCAACTTGATGCTTTGCTGAGTTCTTACTATATTAAATCCCTAAAAAAATAAAACCTCCATAATTACACCTGGTGGCATGTATTCTTTATAAATACCCCAAAGATGCTTTTGCCCAAGATTACTATCTTGATGTTTTGACACTCATTTCTCATCACATATCCCATTACTTCGTCACAGCTGAGCTTACTGGGCCAACCAGAATTTTCCAACCAACCAACCAACCAACCAGCCCCAGAACTCTTCTCTCCTATAGGATTCTTGCTAAAAATAGAATCAGAAATAAGAGTTTCCAAGAAAGACTAGGGTGCCGGTATTAGAACAACACACATATAAGCAGTTTTGTTAGATTGTAGATTTATCAGCAAATACTAGGAACAAAAGGTTTAATGGCACTGAGTTTATATTCCTAAACACCTTTTGATATATTAGGTGCAAAGGCAATTAAGATCCTTATGCCCTGTAAATGGTAGATAGGATTATGTATCCTTAAGCTCTGGAGACAGCAATTACCTAAAAAACATATGTGAGGCAGAGTTTAATTATGTTGACAATGCTTAGAAGATTTTACTAAGTGACTGCTTCCATTTCTTTATTACAAAATTATATCTAGTCACTTCAAACACATCAGGGCATTTCTCTGGGTGAGGGGCAGTCTTCTGTTTCAGGAACCACAAAGATGCATCATTTATTGAGCAAGTCTCCAATGTTCTAAAACTTGGCAGAGAAGGAACTTTCTAGTAGTCTATTGCTGTTGTGCCAGAATTGTTGGATCTGCCCCCAAAAGAAAGACCAATAACAGATTTTTACATTTTGGGGTATAAATTTATCATTTCACTTCCTTCATATAAAGTGACCATGATTTACCTCCTCAAAACATAGTCCTTGATAAAAACACCTTTAATGATGATCAAATAAAAGAAGAAAAGTCACTTTCTGTTGCAAAAGCTAAGCTACCTATCCCCACAAAGCAGCAGTCCCCCAAAATACAAAGTCCTGAACTCAAGCTGGTGATGGGACCACAAGCAAAACAACTCATTCCATACCCCTTAACGGTTCTTCAAGTCCCATGTGGAGCACAGTATCTGGAATACAGAGGTGTTACATGAAGTTACACATGATAGCATTGCACAGAACCACACACACACACACACACACACACACACACACACACACACACTGCTTTTAAAATTAAAAATCTGAATAAGCTCTGTGGAGTATTCCAATGTCAATTTCTTGGTTTTGAGACATCTCTGATTCATATAAAATGTTACCATATGGGTGGACTTGGTGAAGGATGCATGATGATTTCTCTGCACATTTTTTGCACTTTCTATGGATCTATAATTATTTCAAAATACAAAGTTAACCCCCCCTCCCCCCTGCCACACACACACCATGTAGAATCAGAATCTTTGGTAGAGGTCTACTTAAGGACTAATGTCCCTTAAGTAAGAAGCAAATAAAAGTCCACACCACCATAAATAAGAGTGCTTTTATAAGGACATTTAAAACCACAAATAACTAATTATTTTAAATACCAAAGCAGGCTAATTTAATAAGGTATATTTTAGCTTCTTAATTAAATATCAATTTTTCATTTTGCTACGGTTTACTTGGTTTTGTTCTGTGTACACAGATAATCAGAACTATCAGCTAATTCTGTCCTCAGAATCAAAAGTCATAAAAAAAAAATACTTATCCTGCCTACCCAGTGCACTTGTCTTCTCCCATTTATGACCCCTCCACAAATCTAACTTCTCCTCCAAACTTTCCAGTTTAAATGGCATTGTACCACAACTTACTTCTGTTGTTAGGAAGCTTCACCACAACTTGAAGGGCTATGGCTTGTTTTCAGGCCCAGGGGTACATATGTGTTTCATATTAAAAGACATTTTAAATCTTGGCTTTTATTCGCTCCCAATAAGCCAGATTCTCCATGTGCCTAGACTATTTCTTGTCTATCAAGCACCTTTGGAAACTGCATTAACTTTCAGGCTATATGGATTTTACTTTGCACTTACAGAGTTTCATTAATTGTTACTAACAAGTATCCTTCCAACACTCCAACATCTACCACACCTGCAAAGTACTAACAGACCAAGGCCCTTAGAAATTATAATTAATGAACTTATCTTTAGATGGAGATAGAATAAAATTAAACATCTCTTTTAGCCCTCTGGTTTTCAAACTTGGCTGCACGCTTGAACTACCTGGTAAACTTTAAAAATTACCAATGAGGGGATGCTCGGCTGACTCAGTCAATAGAACATATGACTCTTGATTTCAGAATCATGAGTTCAAGCCCCATATTTGGTGTAGACATTACTAAAACAAACAAACAAAAAACTTTAAGGGATGCGTGGGTGGCTCAATTGGTTAAATGTCTGACTTTGGCTTGGGTCATGATCTCAGGGTCCTGGGATGGAGCCCTGCATTGGCCTCCCACTTAGCAAGGAGTCTGCTTCTCCCTCTCCTTCTGCCCCTCCACCCACCCATGCTCTCTCCCTCAAGTAAGTAAATAAAATCTTCAAAGACAAAAAAAGTTTTTTTTAAAAAATTACTTATGCCTGAGTCCTACCTCTAGACTCTAATTGTTTTAAGTATATCATTGGTTGAGCCTTGTTTTAACAGATCCCCAGGCAATTTTTAGATATAAAGTTTTATAATTACCCGCTCTAGCATAGGACTTTTCACATGGAACACTGTTTATGTTTCATTGTTTTTCCAAACATGTATATGTAGAGAGTAATCTTATGTTCAAGTGCTTATGGAATCTAAGCAATTATTCAACCAGAACCATACCAGTTCTTGGTTTAAGGCCTTCACTGTCAATATACTTCCCTGACAATAAACTTAAGGAATGCTGTTCAGATCTTGGAGAGACCCTACCGACAAACTCAGATTCACATCTAGTGAAAGCAGAGGGATCTTATGAAAAACAGAACATCCTCAAAGTATATAATTAAAAAAATGGACTTAAGAGTCATGTTGGGTTCACAGCAAAATCAAGCAGAAGATACATAGATTTCCCATGTATTGCCTGCCTCCATATAAGCATTTAGGCTCCCTCATTATTAACATCCCCACCAGAATGGTATATTTGTTACAACTGATGAAACTATGTGCATCAGCATCACTCAAAGTCCATGGTTTTCATTAGTGTTCACCCTTTGTGCTGTATATTATGAGTATGAACAAGTATAAATGACATGTATCTACATTTACGGTTATCGTACAGAATAGTTTCATTGCCCTAAAAGTGCTTCCCTTCTCACTAACCCCTAGCAACCAATCACTAATCTTTACTGTCCACATAGTGTTGCCTTTTCCAGAATGTTATATAGTTGGGATTATATAATGTGTAGTGTATGATTTTTTCATTTATTAACACACACTTAAGTTTCCTCCATGTCTTTTGATGGCTTGACAGCTCATTTCTTTTTAGTGTTGAATAACACTCCATTGTTTGGATATGTTTACTTAACCATTCACCTCTGAAGGATATCTTGGTTATTTCCAAATTTTGGCAATTATGAATAGAGCTTCTATAAACATCCATGTTTAAGTTATTGTGGGGCCATAGTTTTCAACTCCCCTAAGAAACTGTCAACTATCTTCCAAAGTGGTGGTATCCATGTTGCGTTCTCACCAGCAATGAATAAGAGTTCCTGTTGCTGCACATTCTCACCAGCATTTGCTGTCATCAGTGATCTAGATTTTGGCCATTCTAATGGTGTGTGTTGATACCTTGTGTTTTCATTTTAATTTCCCTGAAGACATATGGTATGAAGCATCTTTTCATATGCTCATTTGCCGACTTTTTTTGATGACCTGTTAACTCCTTCGGCCCAATTTTAAATTGGGTTGTTTTCCTATTCCTGAGTTTTAAGAGTTCTTTGTATATTTTGGATAATAGTCCTTATCAGATATGTATTTTACACATATTTTCTCCCAGTCTGTGGCATTTCTCTTGACAGTGTCTTTCATAGAGCAGAAATTTTAATTTGAATCAAGGCCAACCTATCAATTCTTTCTTTCATGGGTTGTGTCTTTGGTGATCTAAAAAGTCATCACCAAACTCATTTAGGTTTACTTCTATGTTATCTTCTAAGAGCTTTATAGTTTTATGTTTTACATTTAATTCTATGATCCATTTTGAGTTACTTTCTGTAAGAGGTGTAAGGTCTGTGTCTAGATTCAACTTATTTGCATATTGATGTCCAGTGGTTCCAATACCCTTTGTTGAAAATACTACCTTTGTGGACACCTGGATGACTCATTTAAGTGTCTGCCTTTGGCTCAGGCTGTGATCCTGGGGTCCTGGGATCCAGCGGCAGTCAGGCTCCTGCTCAGCGGGGAGTCTGCTTCTCCTTCTCCTGCTCCTCCCCTGGCTCATGCTCTCTCTCCTATCAATCTTTTTAAAAAGATAGTATTTTTTTTTTCCATTGTATTGCCTTTGCTCCTTTGACAAAAATCGGTTGATTAAATTTATGTGGGTCTACATTGGGATCTCATTTCTGTTCCTTTTATTTATGCCTACTATCTATTTTGTCTGTTTTTGTCTCGATTACTATAGCTCTATAGTAAGTCATGAAGTCAGGTATTATCAGTCCTTCAATTTTGTTCTTCAATATTGTGTTGTCTAGGGATCCCTGGGTGGCTCAGCAGTTTGGCACCTGCCTTTGGCCCAGGGTGTGATCCTGGAGTCCCAGGATTGAATCCAACATTGGGTTCCCTGCATGGAGCTTACTTCCCTCTGCCTTTCTCTGTCTCTCATGAATAAATAAATAAAATCTTAAAAAAAATATTGTATTGTCTATCCTGGGTCCCTTGCTTCTCCATATAAACCTTAGAATCAGTTTGTCATTATTCACAAAAAAGTTGCTGGGAATTTGACTGGAATTGCATTGAATCTATAGATTAATTTGGGAAGAACTGACATCTTGACAATTTTGAGTCTACCTATCCAGAAACATGAATTCTCTCTGTATTTACTTAGTTCTTTGATTTCTTTCATCAGTTTTGTAATTTTCCTCATATACATCTTGTTAATTTAAGTATTTTGTTTTGGGGGATGCTAATATAAATGGTATTTCAAAAAATTTTTTAAAAGATTTATTTATTCATGAGAGACACAGAGAGAGAGAAAGGCAGAGACACAGGCAGAGAGAGAAGCAGGCTCCATGTAGGAAGCCCGATGTGGGACTTGATCCCGAGACTTGCTGAGCCACCCGGGCTGCCCAATGGTATTGTTTTAAATTTCAAGTTCCACTTGTTTATTGCTGGTACATAGGAAAACAACTAACTTTTATATATTAACTTTGTATCCTGTAACCTTCCTGTATGTATTAGTTCCAGGAGTTTGTTGATTCTTTTGGATTTTCTACATAAACAAGTGTCTTCTGCAAACAAAGTTTTATTTCTTCTAATCTGTGTATCTTTTCTTTCCTTCACTTGTCTTCTTGCATTATCCAGGACTTCTAACAAAATTTTGAAAAGCAGTGGTGGGAAGGAACATCTTTGACTTGTTTCTGATCTTATTAGGAAAGCTTCATGTTTCTTACCATTAAATATGAAATATATTAGCTATAGGTTTTTTATAGTTACTCTTTATCAAGTTAAGAAAGTTCCCCTCTATTTCTACTCTACTGAGGGTTTTCAATCATGACTGGGTGTTGGATTTTGTCAATGCTTCTTTCATTTGTTTATATGATGTGATTTTTCTCCTTTAGCCTGTTGTGATGAACAACGTGTACTAATTTTTGAATGTTGAACCATACCTTGCATACTATCCCACTCAGTCATGAGCATAATTTTTTAAATACATTATTGGATTCAATTTGCTAATATTTTGTTAGGGATTTTTGCATATATGTTCATGGAAATCCACAGTCTGCAGTTTTCTTTACTTGTAATGTCTTTGGTTTTGGTAGAAGGATAATGCTGGCCTCATAGTATGGGTTAGGGAATATTCCTTCTGCTTCTATCTTCTGAAAGAGAGAATAGAAAACTGGTATAAATTCTTCCTAAAAAGTTGGGTAGAATTCCCAGTAAGCCTATCTAGGCCTGGTGCTTTTTGTTTTTGAAGGTTGGTTAAAAGAAATAATAATAATGTTTGTTAGTATTGATTCAATTTTCTTAATAGATACAGACCTATTTATATGTCTATTTTCTCTTTTATGAGTTTTGGCAGATTATACCTTTCAAGTAACTGTTCTATTTCATCTAGATTATCAAATCTGTGGGCAGAGTTGTTCATGGTATTCCTTTTCTTTTAATGTCATGAGATGTTTAGTGATGTCCATTCTTTCACTTCTGATATTAGTTATTTGTGTAAAGAACATTCTTTTATTTTTAAAATTTTATTATTTATTTAAGTAATCTTTATACTCAAAATGGGGCTCGAACTCATGACCTTGAGATCAAGAGTGGTATGCTCCACCAATTGAGCCACCAGGCACTCCAAGAATGTCTTTTTAATAAAACCTTTAATACCTAAAAAAATGAACTAGATCCTCTCATGTAAAGTAGTTATTCCAGATTTTACCAAACTAATACTTATTTTTATGCAAAGGTACAGTATCAAAACTTATATTTTCAAACTAGTATCAAACAGGATGTGTGATGTGAGAAAATATTTTCATAGTACTTATGGATCCAGTTGTCATAATTCCAAAAGGAGAAGAGAAAGAATTGGAAAAAAGAACTTCACAACTAAGGGAGATAATCTTCTCAATTGAAAATTTAATTTCCCCACCATTGAAACACAGCACCTATTCCCAAAAACTTAATAGCTTTGATCTATGTATGGCTATTACTTTGAGTCTATTTTGCTTATCCTTATCAATTCCAAATTTACTCAAGACTGAATTTTAAAGTACCAAGAAAACAATTTTTTAAATTCCCAGCCATTAAGTTAGGACTCTTTCTAAAATACACATACAGATTATTAGAAGGACATAAATGGAAAAATTTTTTCCTATAGCCCAATAATTAAATTTTTCTGTATTTTCCCTGGAAAATTTGAAACTATGCCCCAGAAGGGCATTTACAAGAATGCTCAATGTAACACTGTCATGACAGTGAAAAACTGTCACAAATAAGAGAAATAATCTATGCTACATAGATATCATGGAATATATACTTACACATATGTAATTTATATGTATGTGTGTGCATATATATACACACACAGACATACGGGGTTTGCAGACAACATGTAAAGAGTATCACTCACGTAAAAAAAATTTAACTATACCCTTATAGGTACATATATATGTTTATAAATGCACAGAAAAAGATTTGGAAAGCCACATCCCAAAATGGTAACAGTAATTACCTCTAAGATTTTAAAATGTTTGATGCTCAACAGGGGTTTTAGTATTATCTGTAGTATTTTAATATTTTTAAATAATGAGAACGAATGAATTATTTTATGACTGGAATAAACTTGAAAAAGATAATGCCCCAAAATATAGTTTAAGAAATCAAACATAGCAAAAGTACACCCACCTTGACACTGACAGGTGCCAACAAAGAAGCTTTAATGACATGTATCCTCTCTCCCCAGTAGAAATAGTAGCAAGCAATGGAGAGTTATAAGTAGGACATTCTGGTCAAATTCACCTCTGGGTATGGCTGCTCAGCTGCTCCACTTAACCAAAGGGAATTCTTGCAGTCTTCTTTCTCTGGGATAAGTGTGTGCACACTATTTAATTGTGCACACACAGGTGCTCATCTGCCATCTTGATAAATGGAGGCATGGAAAGGATGTCACCCAAGGAGGAGGCAATATGCATGCATCCATGTGACAGCAACCAATGAACAAAAAATAACCTACTGCAAATTCAGCATTAGTATATTATGTATGTACTGCTATCTGACTCAATGAAAACAGATTTACTCCAAAATGTTAGTTACCAGGTATTGGTCAAAATCTTTACATGCAAACTATAAGCTGATGTTTCCTCTCCTATTAAGATCTTCTTTAATTGTCTTTCCAAAGTCTTCTATGACATATGTCAGAAGTCTCAAAATGATGGCCTGTAAATAATATGTAGCCTCCAGCTGACTTGTCCATTGCCACTACTCAATTGCCCCTATAGTATTTTGAAAAGACTTTATCACATAAAAATTGAGCTTTCCCTTTATCTTCATTTGGTAACACCTGGCTGGAGAAGAACGATCTCACTGAGATAGGGCAAGCACTCAGTCCTCACCATGCCCTACTGCCTCCCCAACCTGAGAGCAGTTGCCTTTATGATTCTGCTTCCACTGTTGATTTTCTCAGAGTAAAGAAGAAAATGAACACTTGTACTTATATCTCTACCAAATGTAGGGACACTAAAGATACATAGTGTAGAATATTTTGAGAAAAATTGGAGAGGACATTTTCCCACAAGACTGAAGAATATTCCTACACATCTAGTTTGCAAAGTATGCTCCTGATGAAAGAAGAGAACATGCCATTATGAAACTACTGGCCAATTCTTTCACTTATATCCATAGCAGGCATTTGAACTTGTGATGCCTGGTTTATATAGTACTTATGGAAATGCCACCAAGTGGAAAATAGGCAGTGAAAAAGCAAACTCAAGAACTGGAGTTTTGGGGATCCCTGGGTGGCGCAGCGGTTTGGCGCCTGCCTTTGGCCCAGGGCGCGATCCTGGAGACCCGGGATCGAATCCCACGTCAGGCTCCTGGTGCATGGAGCCTGCTTCTCCCTCTGCCTGTGTCTCTGCCTCTCTCTCTCTCTCTGTGACTATCATAAATAAATAAATAAATAAAAATTAAAAAAAAAAAGAACTGGAGTTTTGTGAATTACACATATATTGACCTATGAGTTAACTTTATATTTAAATTCATTGCATCAATTCTAAATATGCTTAATGAGCATCAACTATACATAACAGGTATTGCATATTAGGTGTTATAAGGATGGAAGAGGAGCGAAATAAAGTTTTTACCCTCTAGGAGCTGTATTTGGGAATGGGAAGGGATGGGGCAGAAAGACAAGACAGGTGTGTGTGTGTGTGTGTGTGTGTTATTCTACTAGAAAGATAAATTAAGAGGAGATCATAGATCTACGGAAGGACATATGGGTTGCTTCCGTATCTTGGCTATTGTAAATAATGCTGCAGTAAACACAGGGGTGCATATATCTTTCCATTTTCTTTTGGTAAATAACCAGTAGTAGAATTACTAGGTCATTTGATAATTATATTTTTAATTTTTTGAGGAACCTCCATACTGTTTTCCACAGTGGCTGCACCAATTTACACTCTCATTTACAATAAGATGTTAATAATGTTGTGTTTGGTGACAGATGGTTACCACACTTACTGTGGTGAGCACTGAGTAATGTATAGAACTGTTGAATCATTGTATTGCAACTGAAACTGTGTATATTAATCCTACTTAAAAAAATTAAATATATGAAAGCCACATCCAAAGGCAGAGAGAGAGAGAGAGAGAGAGAGAGACCGATCATAGGACAAATCAAGCAAAACCCTGTGCTGGAAGGAGGAAGCAAAACAGGAAGATCAGAGAAAACACAGCTTTAGGGAGAATGTAGCATGTGATCCAGGCCCTAAGATACAATTTCTAAAGGAAATGGGAAACCTTAGGGAAAGCTGAGGATACAGTAAGTCACACAGTGTGTCTGTGGTATGTGTACACGTGGTAAGAAGAGTGGAAGAGGAAGCTGGAAAAGTAGTTGGGATCGTGTTACTGACGGATTTCACTGCCAAGCTGATGAGTCTGTCCTTCATAAGATGGGTAACAGGGAACTTCCAAGTGAAGTAGGTTAAGATGCTAGTTGTTGGAGCTAGAGCAAATAGGCTAGTTATATTACATAAGAAATGACAAATTACAGAAAACAAAATTATTTCTATGAGCTATCCAAACTGCAAAACATGATTTCCTCTCCTCCATTCTTACACAAGAATTCAATACTCATCAAATTTTTAAGCTTCTGTGATTAAAAAGAAGTATCAAGCAATCTAACAAGTAATAAATAAGATCGCAAGCATATAGTTTTACTGTGGGAATGCAAGGAAGATGGTTTCAGAGGTAACCAACTGAATCATATTGTTCCTGATAGATATATTTACATCAGAACGTACTTCTAGGTCCACAGAATTTAGAAAACAGCCCATGTGCACATGCACACAACACACACAATACTGAAGCATTTACCATCCGAGAACTTATGAAGGCCCTCAGAAAGAAGGTATCATAGTTAAGGAAAAAGAAAAAAGTGCTAAGTCGGGGACCAGGAAACCCAAGTTTTAGTCTTGTTCTGCCATCAAATAACTATGAGATTTTGAGCAAATAATTTGTCTTCTTTCAGACTCAGAAACTTCATCTCTAAAGTGAAGGGATTTGACCGGAATGAGTCCTAAGGTCTTTCCAACCTCTTCTCTAAATATCAAGAGTTTCAAACTGGCAGCCTTCAAGTCTGAAATGGCAGGCAAACTGTGCATGCCAAAGCATCATTTGCAAAAAGCCCCCAACAATCAAATCAAAACCAAAATAAGTTCCTAGTGCTCAATGATTTCACACATAAAAACCCAGATTTTTCACTTTTCTTGAAAAGCCAGAAAATCTGGCAACAAGAACCCACTTCCCCACATAGCCACAATCTGCTGTGGCTTTGCAGGTGTTGTTTCCCCTTTAATCGGACCTACCTTGTTCTCCAGTTTGCCAGTCTCCACCCTCTGACTCACTCCTTTTTTTACCTGTCCAACTCTGAATAAGTGTGTGACTACTGCCACGCTCATGGGAGACATCCCCTCTATTCACTCAAGAGATAACATGAGCCATGCACCAAGCTAGCTAGATGCTGTAAAAGAAACAAACATTAGACATACCCAAGAATTAGAACTCACCATCAGAAATGATAGGTATGAGAGAAATTCCAAGTTATGGTGGAAGAGATTACTTTAATTCTTTAAATACAGGAGAAGGATCTGCAATCTAGATCAATGCTGTCAAAAACAAGAATGTGAATATTTGGTAGAAAGTGCAAGCTTCTTAAATAGAAGACTCAAAGTCTTTCCCTTTATAATAAATTGTTAAATTTGTCTACAAGCTCCTCATAGGATCACAAATGCAAGGTCCTGCTGGCAGGCAGACGGCTGTGCATTAACTGCAGAAGCTCCGCCTCACTCAAGAGGATGCTCATTGACCATGGTCTAACATGAAAGCAATGGAGCCTGAGAATGGAATCAGATCAATCGTTGTGGTGCATAAATATCCAGGTACAGAGGATGGTGGTCTAAGGATTTAACATTCAGTCACGTGTGCTCTAAGATGCATCATGATTCTTTGCTTTGTCAGAATCCTATTATGTAAGATTTACCAGGAAGCAAGATCTGCCTTTGTCATTTCATTACGGCATCTCTCTTAATAGTTCACCCCTGTGATATGCTGGCTCTAAAGTGCCTATCATCCCCCTGAGAATATGTAAAGGATGCCATTGGTACTGTTCCTTCATTGTTAAAACTCAGGTAAGCATAGGGAGTGGCAGAGTGATGATGATATATAAAATTCAAATTTTGTAAGAACAGAAGACAGCATGGATATCCATCAACAGAAACCTGATACATTAAATCACAGTAACGACATACAATATTCTGCAGCTGTAAAGGGAAAAAAGGATGGAATGCCACTGAGCAATACAAAGGAACAAAGCACTGATACACATAACAACTTGAATGAATGCCAAGAGAATTATGCCAAGTTAAAAAAAAAAAAAGCCAAGAATCCAGTCCCAAAAGTTTACATCTTAAATGATTTCATTTATATCACATTCTTTAAATGATATAATTATAGAAACAGAGAACAGATTAATGATTGCCAGGGGTTAGACATGGGGGTATGAGGAAGATGGGGGTGGATACACCAACCTACACATGTAATAAAACTGTATAGAAATATACCTACACAATATATATTCCATGCCATGAAAAGAACAGAAATATAAATGAAGCGGTTGCTTAAAATTTTTCAGTAAAGCTCCTTAAAATACAAAGGTACCTTTGGAAATTAAGGAGGGGGGAAGGAAGGAGGGAGGAAAAGAGGGAGAGAGAGAGAGGAGGAGGAAGAAAGAAGTTAGAAAGGGGAGAAGAGAGAGAGAAAAAGAGGGGGAATGAGAATGTTCTGTATACAATCTGAACGACTTCCAAGACCATTAAAAAGAAAAAACAAAAATAAGGTGGTTTGTGTAGCACTCTACCATTTGAGTACACAAAAACAAAAATGTTAATACTTAATGCTTATCCATAGAATTTTTCTGAAAGGAAACAAAATTAACAGGCAACACTGGTCACTTCTATAGATGGGATGTGGGAGGCTGAGGTCGTTGAGATGGAAGGGAGACTTTAATACATATGCCCTTGAACCTTCTGAATTTTATACCACATGCATGTATTACTTATGCATAAAATTACCATTTTCTTTTTGAATATATGCAAGTCAAAGAAAATCCACAATTCAGTACCTTCACCTTTGTACACACCTGTCGTCTGGCAACTGTTGTTAATACTTATCCTCTCTGGGTATTTAGTAGTTAGCCTTTGCACCTAAGCCTCTTAAGGCTCCTTACAGGTTCTGAAGATTAGTTTCACCACTTACCTGAAAATGCTTCTCAATGATTACTCTTCCAACACACACACACACACAAACTGCACTGTTTCATATGGCATACCTCAGTCTATAGTAGCTGACTACAAACGATGATGATTATCTTTAAGCCAAGTGAAAATTTCAGATTTCAAAAGCAAAAAGAGGAACAAATAAAAAAGTAATAATGACAATGATGACGGCTACTACCAGTTTTTTACCTTTTACTCTGTGCTCAGTACTGGGCCAAGCAGCTTACAAGCATCCTCTCAATTCACTCCTCCCAGCAACCTGTGCTAGCTAGGTAAGTTTTGTTATGTTCACTTTATAGATGAGGAAATGGAAGCCCAGATAAGTTAAATGATTTGCTTAAGGTCACATAACTTCTGAGAGAGGAACTTGAACTTGTACCAGTAAAATTCATCTGTTTTGGTAGCTCTAAACTGTATTTAAAATAGCCATACAGTCTCTTTGTAGCCGACGACTTGTTGCTTTTACAGTCCTAAGAGTATGCCAGGCTCTAGATACCAACATTACCTTTAAAATACCTGCAACTTGCACAGTCAGCAGGATAAAATACTTAACATAAAAGCTGAGGCACCTCCAAAGTATGAAAACCTAGGTTGAAATTTTAGTCATCCAATTCAGAATTTTATACGTGGTTTGCCCAAACAACAACCAGAATTCTTTCACAAAGGAAAGAAATCCAACCAGAAAATTTAAGATTTTTGTCTGTCAGTAAACTTCTGAATTAATCATTGATATCAAAATCAAGTATAACTTCTTGAAAATTATGTGAATCGTGTCAACAAACAGATTACTGTGTATAACTGATGGCTTTTGATCCCTGTAATCAATCATAATGTGTTCTGAATATGACAACTTAACCCTAAATAAATGATTTCTAAATAGAAAAAATTTCTGCATCTAATCAAGCAGAGCTGAATCACCAAAGTGAGAGTTTTCATTTAGTTTAAGAGATCTGAAACATTAAAGATACCAAGAACTTTCCCCAACATCAGATTATTTTTGTATCAAGACACAACACAGGATTTTAAATCAACTTCATACGATTATAATAAAAAATGTAAAACACATACCAAGCAGTTTTTTGAGATGATAAAGAAAACAATGTTAATAAAACAACAGTAAAATGCGTAAAATACTAGCAAATAAATGGAACCCAAGTTTGGTTTTCTGTATTCCAAGGATATCTCAATAAATTTAAAGTATCTGTTATCAAGGCATTTTTTACTCACACCAAATTTCTCCAAGATATTCTTGGGCTTTCTAATTCTATTCTGCATCTAGTGAGAATGCAAATTCAAGAATTTTTTACCAGTCTCATTAGATTAGTAAAGTCGAATATTAACTGACAGTCTCTATTATTTTATTTTTGGGGCCTATCTTTTTTTTTTTCATTATTCTCTTTCATTGAGGTTGTTAGGCCAACTTCCTAAAGTAGCCAACATTCTATATCCATCTCCTAAGGTCATGTTATTCTGTATATTCTGAAAACCAGCAGAGGCCATTTCTGACTGTTCTCTTCCCTATCCCCTTTGGTATAAGATCAGAGACACAAAGGCATGGCTGCAAGGCAAAAATATGGTGGATTTAAAGTGATTACCACTTCTTATTTCACTGGCATTCTAAATACTGTTAGAACATAAAAAGGTTAAGAAAACTAAAGTAAAACATCCTTTATGAGAGCATATATGCTTCCATTGTCTTCTGAACTAGAGAACACACTCTGGAAATACTGTTTTTGATAAGAACAGACATTTGGTAGATTCACGTGCGTCTCTGTACAAACAAGAATTCTATTGGTTATCCTGTGATGTACCTTCACTCATAAAGGTGGCTGAGAAAGATGGGTACATAGAAGTGTACTGTCGGCCAAGAAGCAACCAAAGTAGCTTGTTAAATACTACAAACAGTGGAAGTCATCCAATGTGGCCAATTAGACCTTCAGTATTGACTTGTTAATGATCTTAAAGCCTCTTACATATAAACATTCAGAACTTCAGGGAAGACAGAAGAACAGAAAGTTGTCAGGATTCCCATTAAATTCATCTTCAGTACTATAATTTCACATTCTTGAACCCAAAGCAATACTATTTGAGTGCTAATAAATATCATTTCTGGTTACACAATATTTAATGTAGGTCATAAAATTAAAAGGTTTTTGTCTGTAGCACAAAAGTGTATATTTCAAAATAGTTAAGCCTTTTATGAACATATTTACAAATTGCTGAGTTCGATTACAAAGTGGAAATGGTGTTTGAGGAAGAAGGCTCCTTTCTGTCTTCTCTCATGCCACAAAATGTTTTTTTCTTTGCAGATTGGAAAAGGGAAAAGTGTTTTTTTGCTTTTAAATTGAGTATTTGGGTTTTAGCTCTGTGCATTTCTAGGTTCCACCTGGTACTATCCACAAGAGAAGAAGAATGAAGGTACTATCTGTGCAGAAGGCCATGCTTTCCAATAATGAGCAATCTGGCAAGAACCTGAAAACTCGACAGGCTTAGAGGGTGCCTGCCAGAAGGCTGCACATCTCCGTACTCATCCTTCCCTGTCATCTTGATGAAAACATCAATGATTCAAGTTTAGCAATAAGGCAACAAGCTCCTGAGTTCTATGGAGTACATCAGTTCTGCCCACCAGGAATCAAAGCCAGATGAGGGAAAAATCAAATTATAACATAGCATGAAAGGAGAAAGTGAAAAGAGGGAGGAACAGCAAGAGGATCAAAAAAATAAGACAATAAAACACCATGCTACAGAACTGATGTGCTCCAGAGAACTGATGATTATTTGCAATTGTCTATACTAGTCTTCATGCTGCAAAGACAGAGAATGAAATCAGCTATCAAACAAAGATCAGTGCACCTTCCTTGTGTTTACAATATGTGCTATGGAATCACTGAGCTACATAATATTCAATGGGAAAAAGGCTTTGGGATGTTCGGCTAGCATGTAATTAGAACACATCATATTAAAAAAGCAATAAAAAATAAAATTAAGAAAACAAGAGAAAGGGGCCCATGCTGTATAGCCCATGAATACTCATCGGCTTTATCGTGAAAGTTTATTGTTTTTAATCCTAGTACAATCAGCTACCAGTTACATACAGTAAAAAACAAAAACAGCCACAAAGCAATGATGATAGAGATAGTCTGTGACATTGTACAGTGGAGGAAATATTTTCTGTTGGAATCCTCCAGCAGACCCCCACATGGTTTCAGCAGTTAAGCTATCACTCCCTCCCTCCCCAAAATAGTTAAAAAGAAAAATTAATGTCTTGCTTGGGTACAGCAAGATTCTAATACCTCTTGGGGACACTGGAGAACTTTAAAAAACTAAAGTGGTAGAAACAAAACAAAAACTGAAACGTGGAAGGCAAGGTGACACACAACGAAGCTCCATGAGGCTGTGGCTTCAGAATCACCTCAAAGCGAACCACCTGAAAGGAAAAGAAAAGGCTGTCAAGCCACGAAACAGCAGGCAGAAAGTTCAATAGACTTTAGTATCTCATCGTTCTACTCCTTCTCAAATTGAAAGAATCCAAGCTTTTCTCAAGTCTTGTATAAAGTGAGCCAGGTTGCAGAAAACTGCTCCCTTTTCCAACACCCTCATTGTATATACTGGCAACTAGCACATACTTACTCTTCTAAGAACCAGAAAATACAAGAAGAGAAGCCTTTTTAGTAAAGCATGCTGTCTCCTTTATCTCAAACCCTTCAAAACAACCACACAGTAGGCTATTTACGTGACTGTGCAAACTTACCTTAGAGGAATTAATGACTCCGCTCAAAAACTAAGTCTCATATATATTTGGTTCGATTGAGGGCTTTTTCAGCCAGGTGACCACTTTCATCTGTGATCTTCTCCCAATCAGTCTGTCCGACCACAAAACCTATGGCCCTTTTCCTATCTGCATCCTTCTTTTCTTCCAGGTCTGCCCATCTCACCTAAAAAGAACACAGCATTAGGCTGGGCTTTAGGAAAAATACATACATAAATGAGCTCTTCATTCTCTTGGTAGTCTAAGGGATATTTAAAACAAAGAGATAAAAACATTAGGAATTAACTGCGGAGAAGTGGAGAAAGCCATGTATCTTAAGTTCCAGAAAGAAAATTCTCTAGCCAGTCACCAAGTCCTAAACCCTTCCAACTCCTGAACAGTTCAGCTCTCAGCTCTCGGCTCAGTCCTCCATCTCTTCTGTCCCTCCTTTCTGGTTTACTGATCTTATTTTTCCTTTTGCCTAGTCTTCCTACCTTTTACATGCTCACTCCCTCCGATCCATTCTGCCAGTAATCCCCAAATACAGACAGTTGTGACTATCACCTGCTTTAAATCCTTCCCTCGCCTAAAGAATAAAATCCAAGCACACAGCTCCCTTTGGATCTGGCCTGTCTGCTCTCCAGTGGCATTTCTGGGCAGTGACTACAGCCTTTTATATAAGCAGTACAAAATTATTTCTAGCTCTCAGAGCACATTGGACCATTTCCCATCTCTGTAACCTGGCATATACTAGTCTCCTTCCTGAAATGTCTTTGCCCTAACCCTGTCCACTTGCCATGAGTCTAGTCATCAACCCTTGCTTTATCTTTCTTGTCTTTGCCAAATAATTAATTAATCATTGCTTCTTTAGAGCTACTTCTAGATCTTGAGGTTTACTTTTGAACTTTTACACTATATTGCTATGATCTATTACAGACTTATCTTCCCTAACAGACTATAAATGCCCTAGATTAACAGACTTTCTTAAAAAACAAACAAAAAAAAAAAACAGACTTTCTTAGAAAATAGGAAGCAGGTATTACTATTTTCATTCATAAGATAAAGAGATGGACTCAACTGCTATCACTTACAGAAAGATTTTAACTACAAATACATAAACTGGATATTTCCCATTGGCAGGTATTCTGATAGTTTAAAAATGTAAGCAGATACATTTTGAATTTTAATAATATATCAAGTATAGATTCTTACATTAACAATTAAAAAACAAGCAGATATATCAAATTCTGCAAAAGCTGAAATACTTAAGGAGAAACTATGAAACTGGGGACACAGCACCAAAGTCTGTAGAAACTGTGTTTTTTAAAAAGATTGTTTAGTTGAGAGAGACAAAGAGAGTGAGAGTGTACAAGTTGGGAGGGGCAGGAAAGGGAGAGAGAATTTCAAGCTGACTCCACATGGAGCATGGAGCCTGACATGGGGGGCTTGATCTCATGACCCTGACATCACAACCTGAGCTGAAACCAAGAGTTGGACGCTTAACTGACTGTGTCACCCAGAAGCCCCCAAGACTGTATATAAATTTAGCTTGTGATTTATTATCTGTTGCAAGGAAAGAAAACGAGAGCATGCATACTCCATGCTGTTCACACTGGACACAGAAATGCATTACTGCTCTTAGAGGTATACTGACCTTTCCTATTACCATTTACAGGACTGGTAATGAAATGACTAGGCTTCTCCAAATAGCAACCACTTGGCCAAAGAGAAGATACATAGTAATGGCAGTGGGGAAAAATTGATAACACCCAATTCTTTTTATTTTTTTAAGATTTTATTTATTTATTCATGATACAGAAAGAGAGGCAGAGACATAGGCAGAGGAAGAAGCAGGCTCCTTGTGGGAACCTCGGAATCATCACCTGAGTTAAAGATGGATGCTCAACCACTGAGCCACCTAGGTATCCCATACCCAACTCTTTTTAAAGTAGATTTTTAGTGTGTAGAAAACCTAAATTTCCTTCATGGACTTTAGAAAAAAAAAAAGCCTAAATAATGTGGGCTTTTGTATACAGAGATCTCTGGTCTTTCTGCTATGTATTTATGCTGATTGTATTTATTTTGATAGATTCATCTACTCTCTCAATCTCCCTTGGGATCAAGGGGACACACTTTAGCAAAAGATGATTATGGTTAAGGAGGATGAAGGATGGAGAAATGGACAGACTGTGGCCACTGAAGAAAAAAACAGCACGTCCTTGGCACAGAGTTAAACACACTGGTCAATTTCACTTTGAATAAACTAAGAGCTAACTTTTAAGTCTGCAGCTTAAATTAAGTCTTTAAACTCAGATAAAATAAAGAACATAGGATTAGAAGAAAAAATATGTAATTATGTTTTAAATAAGCAATATGTTTCAGCACAAATAGTTTTATGTTGAAATTATTTTATTTATTTTTAAAAGATTTTTATTTATTTATTTATGAGAGACAGAGAGAGAGGCAAAGACATAGGCAGAGGGAGAAGCAGACTCCCTGAGGGGAGCCCGATGCATGCTCAGGACCCCGGGATTACACCCTGGGCTGAAGGCCAGCTCAGCCACTGAGCCCACCCAGGCGCATTAGAAAAAGCCATCTGTCTTTCTTTTTAAATTTAAATTCAATTTGCCAACATATAGTGCTCATCCCATCAAGTGCCTGCCACCCAGTTACCCCATCCCCCCACTTTCCTCCCCTTCTGCCCTTTGTTTCCCAGAGTTAGGAGTCTCTTATGGTTGGTCTTCCTCTATTTTTCCCCATTCAGTTTCCCTCCTTTCCCTTATTGTCCCTTCAGCATGGAGTTTTAAAGGTCAGCAGGTTGGCTGGGAGAGACATAAGAGAATTGCCCTGCTCTTGGAGAGAAGACAGGCAAATATAGAGCGTGGAAATAGCAATCTGAAGAATGCCTCTGGCATACAGTAGGAAAGTTATTTGCTCATTTTGGAGCACATCCCAGAGGGACAGCATTCACAGAAAGAGACCCCTCTAGGAACAAAGGACCTGGCCAATGCCACTTCCCTCACCTACCCCTCAGCATAACCACAGGACTACCTGTGGGAACCAGTGCAGCACCAACACTAACGACCTAACTTGCCTAAACCAAGACCTGCCCCCCCCCCCCCCCCCCCCCCCCCCCCCCCCCCCCCGCCCACCGTGCTCTTGCGGAACTTAGCCTCAGTGAGGCAGAACTCCTCTCTCAGAAGACTGAAGCAAACGCTCACGTTGCATCTCCCGATGTGGGAGTTTGTGGAGTGTCCTGGCAGTGGTGGCAAGAGGTCTCATTTCACAATCAGACCAGAGCACATCTATTTAAAACGCACCACATTCAGGCCAGGGACCAAACACTGCCCACAACTGGCAAAGAGCCTCTGCAGATAGCTGGCCTGAAGGATAAAATGGCCAGAACAAAAGAGCAAAGCCTACAGAGCATTCACTGGTCACACTTTCAGAAGCATGAGGCCCTGGGGAACAGGAGATACCATATGGACCATATGGCAGGGCACTACAGGACCTTTTCTTCATAAAGTCATTACCCTCAAGAATGAGAGATGTAGCCGACTTTCCTAACACAGAGAAAGAGGCAGAGACTCAGACAAAATGAGAAGTCAGAGAAATTTATTCCAAATGAAAGAACAAGAACATGGCCAGAAGAGATCTAAGCAAAACAGATATAAGTAACATGCCTGATAAAGAATTTAAAGCAATGATCATAAGATACTAACTGGACTTGAGAAAAGAATAGAGGATATCAGTGAGACGTTAACAGAGAGAAGGAATAAAATAGCAGAGAGAAAGGGTACAATAAATGAAATGAGAAATATGCTTGAGGGAATGAACAGCAGGATGGAAGCAGCAGAATAAATTAGTGACCTAAGGAGACAGAGTAATGGAAAGTAATCAGGCTGAACAAAAGAGAAAAAAGAATTAAGCAAAATAAGCATAGCCTTAGGGAACTCAGTGACTCTATCAAATGTAATGACATTCTTATTATAGGAGTCCCAGAAGAAGAAAGAGAATTTATTTGAAGAGTAACAGCTGAAAACTTCCCTAACCTAGGGAAGGAAACAGATATCCAGATCCAGGGAGCACAAAGAACTCCCATCAAAATCAACAAAAGCAGATCCACACCAAGACATGTTGTAATTAAATTGGCAAAATATAGTAATAAAGAAAAAGTCTTAAAAGGAGCAAGACAAAAGAAGGCAGTAACTTACAAGGGAAAACTCAGAAGGCCAGCACAAGATTTTTCAGCAGAAACTTTCCAAGCCTGAAGGTAGCACTACATGGGAAAACTCTGCAGTCAAGAATACACTATCCAGCAAGGCTATCATTCAGGGAAAAAAAGGACAAAGAGTTTTCCAAACAAACAAAAACAAGGGAATTCATTATCATTATACTAGCCCTGCAAGAAATATTAAAGGGGATTCTGAGTGTAAAGGAGAGACCAAAAGTGACAGTATAAAGGTAGAAGCATGAAAGCAGTAAAAATGAGTACTTCTATAAAAAAAAAATCAGTCAAGGAACTCACAAAAGGATGTAAAATAAGACAACATATATTTAAAATGTGGGGAGAAGAGGAAAAAATGGGTTCAAACTTAAATGACCATCAATTTAATATAAATTACATGCAGAAGAGGTTATAAATAAACCTAATGGTAATTACATATCAAAACTATCAATAAATATGCAAAGAATGAAGAGAAAGAAGTCAACTGTATCACTAAAGAATTTTAGCAAACCATGGAAGAGAGAAAGACAAGAAAGGATCAGAGAAAAAATCTCCAGAAACCACAAAACAAACAGTAAAATAACAATAAATAAATATTTATCAGTAATTATTCTGAATGTAAGTATACTCAATGCTCCAATCAAAAGACATATGGTGATGGAATGGATAGAAAAAATGATGGGGCAGCCCAGGTAGCCAGGATCTGGATATCTGTTTCCTTCCCTAGGTTAGTGCTGCCTTTGGCCCAGGCTGTGGTCCTGGAGACCTGGGATCAAATCCCACGTTGGGCTTCCTGAATGGAGCCTGCTTCTCCCTCTGCCTGTGTCTTTGCCTCTCTCTCTCTCTCTCTGTGTGTGTGTCTCTCATGAATAAATATATAAAATATTTAAAAACAGAAAAGAAAAAATGAGACCCATCTATATGCTGCCTACAAGACACTCAATTTAGACCTAAAGACACCTGCAGATTGAAAGTGGATGGAGAAATATCTATCACACAGATGGATGTCAAAAGAAAGCCAGAGTAGCAAGACTTAAAATGGACAAAACAGACTTTGAAACAAAGACAGTAACAAGAGACAAAGAAGGACATAATATAATAATAAGGGTATAATCCAACAAGAAGATGTAACAACTGTAAATATTTATGCACCCAAAAGGGGAGCATCTAAATACAAAAAAAAACAGTTAATAACAAACCTAAAGATCAGAAGAGATCACATATTTAGTCCACAAAACAAGCCTCAACAAATTCAAGATCAAAGTTATACCATGCATTTTTAAAAAAGATTTTTATTTATTTATTCATGAGAGACACAGAGAAAGGCAGAGACAAAGGCAGAGGGGGGAGAAGCAGGCTCCATGCAGGAGCCCAACGTGGGACTTGATCTCAGAACTCCTGGGATGTCCTGAGCTGGAGGCAGACGCTCAACCACTGAACCACCCAGGCGTCCCTACCATGCACCTTTTTTGACCACAATGCTATGAAACTAAAAGTCAACCACAAGAAAAAAATCTGGAAAGAGCACAAATATACGGAAGTTAAATAACATGCTACTAAACAATGAATGGGTCAACCAGAAAATAAAAGAAAAAAATTTAAAATGTACAGGGAAACAAATGAAAATGAAATATAACAGTCCAAAACCTCTGGGATACAGCAAAAAATGGTTCTAAGAAGGAAGTATGTAGCAATACAGGCCTACTTGAAGAAACAAGAAAAATCTCAAAAAAACAACCTAACCTGACACCTAAAGGAGCTAGGAAAAAAACGAAAACAACAACAACAACAAAAATCTAAAGCTAGAAGAAGAAAGGAAATAATAAAGATTAGGGTAGAAATAAATGATATAGAAACTAAAAAAACAATAGAACAAGACCAATGAAACCAGGAGTTGGTTCAATATCAATATCAATAAAATTGATAAAACTCTAACCAGACTTACCAAGAAAAAACAAGAATGGATTCAAATAAATAAAATCACAAACGAGAGGAGAAATAACAACCAACACCACAGAAATACAATTTCAAGCGAATATTATGAAAAACTATATGCCAACAAATTAAGACAACCTAGAAGAAGTGGATAAATTCCTAGATAATATAAACTACCAAAACTGAAACAGGAAGAAATAGAAAATTTGAACAGATGGATAATTCCAAAGAAATGGAATCAGTAATCAAAAAACTTCCAATGAACAAAAGTCCATGGCCAAATAGCTTAATAAATGAATTCTACCAAACATTTAAAACTGAAACAGGAAGAAATAGAAAATTTGAACAGACAGACAATTCCAAAGAAATGGAATCAGTAATCAAAAAACTTCCAATGAACAAAAGTCCATGGCCAAATAGCTTAATAAATGAATTCTACCAAACATTTAAAACTGAAACAGGAAGAAATAGAAAATTTGAACAGACGGATAATTCCAAAGAAATGGAATCAGTAATCAAAAAGCTTCCAATGAACAAAAGTCCATGACCAGATAGCTTAATAGATGAATTCTACCAAACTATTTAAACAATAGTAGCTATTTTCAAACTATTCAAAAAATAGAAAAAGAAAACTTCCAAATTCATTCTATGAGGCAGCATTATCCTGATAACAAAACTAGAGAAAGACACCACTAAAAAGGAGAACTAAAAAAATAAATAAATAAAAAGGAGAACTACAGGCCAAGATTCCTGATGAACACAGTTGCAAAAATTCTCAATAAAATACTAGCAAACTGAAGCTAACAACACATTAAAAAAATCATTCACCATGATCAAGTGGGATTTATCCCTGGGTTGCCAGGGTTGGTTCAGTATTTGAAAATCAATCAATGTCACATCAATAAGAGAAAGGATAAGATACATATGATCATTTCAATAGGTGCTGAAAAAATATTTGACAAAGTACAACACCCATTTATGAAAACAACCTTCAACAAAGTAGCTTTAGAGGTAACATACCTCAACATAATAAAGGCTATATATGAAAAACCCACAGCCAGTATCATCCTTAATGGGAAAAAATGGAGAGCTTTTTTTCCCTAAGGTCAGAAACAAGACAAGGGTATTCACTCTCACCACTTTTATTCAACATAATATTGAAGTCCTAGCCACAGCAATCAGACAACAAAAAGAAATAAAGAGCATCTAAATCAGTAAGCAAGCAGTAAAACTTTCCCTTTTTGCAGACAACATGATACTACATAAAGAAAACCTGAAAGACTCCACCAAAAAAACCTGCTAAACGATTTTAGTAAAGTCACAGGATACAAAATCAATGTGCAGAAATCTGTTACATTTCTATACACCAAAAAGGAAGCTGCGGAAAAAGAAATTAAGAAAACAATTCCATTTACAAACTGCACCAAAAATGATGATACCTAGGAATAAACCTAACCAAAGAAGTAAAAGACTTGCACTCTGAAAACTATAACTGGTAAAAGAAACTGAAGATGACAAAAAGAAATGGAAAAACATTCCATTCTCATGGGTTGAAAGAACAGATCTTGTTAAAATGTCTATACTACCCAGAGCAATCTATACATTTAATGCAATCTCTATCAAAATGTCAACAGAATTTTTCACAGAATTAGAACAACATTCTAAAATTTGTATGGAACCACAAAAGATCCCAAATAGCCAAAGCAATCCTGAAAAGGCAAAGCAAAGCTGGAGGCATAATTCCAGACTTCAAGTTACATTAAAGCTGCAGTAATCAAAACACTACAGTACTAACACAAAAATAAACACACAGATCAATGGGACAGAATAGAAAACCCAGAAATGAACCCACAATTATATGGTCAATTAATCTTCAACAAAGTAGGAAAGAATATCTAAGGGGAAAAAAGACAGTCTCTTCAACAAATGGTGTTGGGAAAAATGGACAGCAGTAAAAGAATGAAACTAAATCATGTTTCATAAACAAAAATAAATTCAAAATGGGTTAAAGATCTAAATGTGAGGGACACTTGGATGGCTCAGCCATTGAGTATCTGCCTTCACCTCAGGGCAAGATCCCAGGGTCCTGGGATAGAATCCCACATATCAGGCTCCCTGCAGGGAGCCTGCTTCTCCCTCTCCCTATGTCTCCACCTCTCCTTGTGTCTCTCATGGATAAATAAATAAATAAAATCTTAAAAAAAAAAAAAAAAAGATCTAAATGTGAGACCTGAAACCATAAAAATCCTAGAGGAGAACACAGGTACTAACTTCTATGACATAGGCTGTAGCAACCTCTTGCTATGTTTACTGAGGCAAGGGAAGCAGAAGCAAAAATAAACTATTGGAATTACATTAAAATAAAAAGTTTCTGCACAGCAAAGGAAACAATCAACAAAACTAAAAGACAATCTATGAAATGGGAGAAGATATTTGCAAGTGACATATCCAGTAAAGGGTTAATATCCAAAATATATAAAGAACTTATAAAACTCAACGCCCAAAAAACAAATAATCCAATTAAAACATGGGCAGAACTTACGAACAAACATTTCTCCAAAGATGCAGAGATGGCTAAAAGACATGAAAAGATGCTCATCATCACTTATCATCAGGGAAATGCAAATCAAAAATATAATTAGATATCACCTCATACCTGTCAGAATGGCTAAAATCAACAGCACAAGAAACAGCAGGTGTTGGCAAGGAGCTGGAGAAAAAGGAACACTCGTACAGTGTTGGTGGGAATGCAAACTGGTGCAACCACTGTGAAAAACAGTATGGTGGTTCCTCAAAAAAGTTAAAAATAGAACTACCCTACAATCCAGCAGTCATACTACTGGGTAATTACCCAGAGAACACAAAAATACTAATTCAAAGGGATACAAGCACTCCTATGTTTATAACAGCATTATTTATAATAATCAGATTATGGAAGCAGCCTAAGTGTCCAACGATTAATGAGTGGATAAAGATGTGGGGGTGTATGTACATATACATGTGTGTATTATATAAAACGTGAAGTAAGTCAATTGGAGAAAAACAAATATCATATACTTTTATTCATATGTGGAATTGAAGAAACAAATGATCAAAGGGGAAAAAAAGGGATCCCTGGGTGGCGCAGCAGTTTGGCGCCTGCCTTTGGCCCAGGGCGTGATCCTGGAGACCCGGGATCGAATCCCACATCGGGCTCCTGGTGCATGGAGCCTGCTTCTCCCTCTGCCTGTGTCTCTGCCTCTCTCTCTCTCTCTCTGTGACTATCATAAGTAAATAAATTAAAAAAAAAAAAAAAAAGGGGAAAAAAAGAGACGAATCAAGAAATAGACTCTTATATAGAGTGCCTGGGTGGCTCAGTCAGTTGGATACATGACTCTTAGTTTTGGCTCAGATCATGATCTCATGGGTCTTGAGATCGAGCTCTGTGCTTAGCAGAGTCTGCTTGAGGTTTTCTCCCTCCTCTTCTGCCCCTCCCCCTGCTCATGCTCTCTCTTTCTCAAATAAATAAATAAATAAAATCTTAAAAAAAAACAGATTTTTTTTTAGAGACAGAGACAGAGAGAGAGAGAGAGAGAGAGGCAGAGACACAGGCAGAGGGAGAAGCAGGCTCCATGCAGTGACTTGATCCCGGGTCTCCAGGATCATGCCCTGGGCTGAAGGCAGTGCTAAACCGCTGAGCCACCCAGGCTGCCCAAGAAACAGATTCTTAAGTATTAAGGACAAAGTGATGGTCACCAGAGGGAAGGTGGGGGAACAGGATGGGAGAAATAGGCAACGGGGATTAAGGAGTGCACTTCTCATGATGAGCACCTGGTGTATGGAAGTACTGAATCACTATACTGGACACCAAAAACTAATATAACACTGTATGTTAACTAACTGTAATTAAAATAAAAACTTAAAAAAGAACTAGGATGTGCACAACTTAATTTTTGTCTACCCAGCTTACAAAGTAAATTACAAGGGATCACATACTCTGTAGATTAATAGGTATTCAAAAAAAATAAACCAGAGAAAATGTTTTTCATTTGAGATTATTCGTTGTTACTGAACTACACCAAATTATTATTCCCTAGGAAGAGCTATTTCTATTTTTTATTGCCCCAACCTTAAAACTGGAATAGGAAGAATCGACACAAGTAATATCTGAGTGGAGCTAGGCACTAATCTAGAAGGCCCCTAATCTCCCTTTGCCCTCCTCTCAAGCTACATGGACAAGGGTGGGTCTAGGGACTATGTGAAGTATTTAAAAGAGCTTTGAAAACTGGGATTCTTCGTAATGTTATCCAATGTAATGAAGTGTTACTGGCAATTTTACCCTCTTACAATAAACACTCTTAATATTAAAAGTACTGAAGAAACTCATAAGAAGGAAATGATATGTAAAGATAAATGATACAGAGCTTCATCCTAATTAAGGAAATGCAAACTGAGATACCATTTTTGTTTTACCAAATTGTCAAAAGGTTAAAAGGTTAAAAGTAATAGCACCTTTAGTGCAAGTGTGGAAAAACAGGCATTTAGTTACATGTGGGTGTATAAACAGCTGTAACCTTTTTGGGTAAAAAGCTCACAGTATTTGTCAAAATGATAAATCATATTCTATAAGATTGCAGCTTTTATGTTAACTATTTAACCTAGGGATATGCTTTCAAAATGATGCCAAGAACATATGCACCATGACTTTCACCCTAGTATTTATATTAATAACGCAGTGAAGACAGCCTAAGTATTTACCAGTAAGGGACTGGATAAATAACTGTACAACCAATGGCATATTAGGCAGCTATTTAAAAAGAATGGTACGTCTGTATATACTTATATAGAAAGACCAAGACAAATTAGCTAGAAAAGGCTTATCCAGATCATATATAATATGACCCCCCCCCCTTTTTTTCTTCATTATCTTGTTTTAAAGGATACACAAAGATCACTTTTCCTGATTTTGATGTCTATGTGGAAGGGCTATACAACGTTCTGGTTACATTTCTCTGTTCCTTTTCACAGCAAAACTTCATCAAAAAGTTGTCTCCATCTGCTGTTCTATATTTCATTTCTTATTACTTTGTTTGCTCCAAACTGGCTTGTGCACTTCAACTCTAAAACTCAACTGATTATTGATCAATCACCAATGATCTCCAAGTTGCCAAATCTAATATAATAGCCATTTCTCTGCTCCCAATTTACTTGCATTCTCTATATCATTTAACAATTGACTACTCTTTACTTCTTGAAACATTTACCTCTACCTGAATTTCTAAATTTTGGAGTCTTGCGTCTTAGTATCATTTCTAATGTAAATGGTCCCTCACTGACCTTCTCATTGTTTAGTCTCAAACTAGACTCCTCCAATTTTTTCTGAGTCAGTAAATGGCACCACACATGTGGAGTGCTTATGGCCCAAACCCTGAAGATTCACTTTTCATTTATTCCATCCACTCCTGGACCCTCTAAATCTAATCCACTAAAAAGTCCCACAGATTCCTGGGGCACCTGGGTGGCTCAGTCAGTTAAGTGTCCCACTCTTGATTTCGCTCATGTTATGATCTCAGGGTAGTGAGACTGAGCCCTGAGTCGGGCTCTGTGCTCAGCAGGGAGTCTGCTTGAGATCTCTCTTTGCCCCTCCTCCTGCCCTGTGCTTACTCTCTCTCTCACATAAATAAATACATCTTAAAAAAAAAAAAAAAAGACATTCCATAGATTCTCTTCAATACTCTACTTTGCACCTGGCTATTCTGCCCCATGACGAAACAGTACAAGTGGCAACTTAAAACTCCGTTAAGGTTGACAGCATGCTAGCCATGATATTCTTTTTTTTTTTTTTTAAGATTTTATTTATTTATTCATGAGAGACAGAGAGAGAGAGGCAGAGACACAGGCAGAGAGAGAAGCAGGCTCCATGCAGGGAGCCTGATGTGGGACTTGATCCTGGGTCTCCAGGATCATGCCCTGTGCAGAAGGCAGGCGCTAAACCGCTGAGCCACCCAGGGATTCCCTAGCCATGAGATTCTGTTCTCCATTTTTTAAATTATCTATACATTTTAATCTGATAATTTATATGGTCTGACTCCTTTTTTGATTTGTAATATGATACAGTATAAACTAAATCACTCTAAAAATACCATTCATGTTCTTATCTGCCTATAACTTTCTAAAACCAGATGGCTAAAGAAGCCCTTTATCTACTGACAATTACTGGCAAAGTCTCTTACCCTCTTCTTCCCAGGTTCAGAGGCACGAGTGTCATAATCATCAGGGAGCTGTAGGTAATCTTCCATTCTGCTGGCAATTGCCTCCCAGTCACGTTTCCTTTTAGTACCAGTTCTCAAGCCATCCAACTTGTCTGAGGGACAAACACAGAGCCGCAGCATTAAGGAAGAGTGTGAGTTTGCACACAACACACAAACAAAGGAAAAGAAGTCTGGAACACTGTCAGAGGGCACATCCACATTTTTGAGAGCAGCATCACTTGCAGATCGAAACTATCTTCTTGGTTGAGATAGTATCAAGTTCTGTGCAATTTCCATTGTTTATTTGGTGTTCATACTGGCAGGCATTACATTACAATGTTGGTTTAAGGAACAAATACAGGCAGAGCAAGAAAAGTCACTTGTCTCCTGGCCTCCCACCCCCAAATCACACTTCAGCTCTCATGTTCTGAAGGAAAATGCGAAGACGGGTTTTTCTAAAAACTACTTCTTCCACTTGTTTTCTTTAACACAATATTAACATCACCCATTTGATTTGCAATCATGTGTGATACTGTGTCATATGAAAGGTAGACAGTGCCAACAACTTAATGAACCAAGCTAATATTTAAAAAGGTTTTACATTAACAGTTCCTTGGGATTTTGACCACTGTGTGAGGATTCGCCGTAAGTTAAGGTTTCTGAGTAAACCGTACAAATCACCACATTCTTTGGTTATACTACGAAGTGCTACTGACCATTCTGAGGCTAAAAGCTAGCCAGTGAAAGGGACCAGACCTAAATTTTCTTTCTGAATCCTCAATCTGAGAGGGCTAGGCTTTCCAAGGGCCCCAAATCGTAACCAATTAAATGAACAGAGATTGCAGATTCAGAAATTATAAGACATGAGTTTAGGTGTCTTCAAGAACACATGATGAAAATGTGCAGTCATTTTTATTGGTCGTTAATACTGATTTTTAATTCTGTATTTTTATTCTCATGTGAAATATGAGTTACACTGAAGCACTAAATTATTGAATCATCTGTGATTATATACACATACTATTATTAAGCAAGTCAATAAAAGAAAAACTAAAAATGTCAGAAATACACAATAACCACACTTCATTAAACTCCATAAAGGGTGCAGAGTGCGTATAATAAAAATCTGTTAGGCACCAAGTTGGAGAGAAATTGATATGAAAAGAAAAGTACAATGGAAGCAGTGGCAGGAGAAAGGGTGAGTTTATGCTTCAAACGTAAAAGATTCACACACAGCTAACTGTACCATACCAAACAGGCTTAAAAAAAACCAGTAAGATTTCGCATACTTGGCAAAATTTTTATTTCCTAAAACCCTCCCCCATAAAAGCAATAGTATTGAAAAATCTGCAAGGCACACTACAACACTTTACAAAACTCAATAAATTTTTATCATATCACTTTGGAAAAATTTTTAACATGGATGAGTTCAAAAGAAACAGTTGCCTAATCTCTGTAAACCACATGCTGTACCAAATGGCTTTACCCCGTGTGTGTGACAGGCCGTATTATACAGATTCTTAAAGAAGTGATCCCTTGATTGCATAGGGACACAGATGATGGTATTAGAAAACCAATGAAGTCCCACAAACAATAAAACTGTTCTAGTTCAACAGTATACAGACAGTATTACTAGAAGAGTAGGAAGCTCTAACACACTTATTAAATAAACCTCAAGGGATTTCCAAACTTAAGATCAACTTTGACATTAACATACTTCAAAGGAAAAAAATTCATATCTGAACTCCAAGAATAGAGCATAGCCAAGGCAGCAATGCAGAAGGGCAAGTATGAAAACTGCAAGAACTTTTCCTCAAACACTGGGTATGTGACAGGAGTCCCATATTTGCAACATGGAAGATCAGAAGAACATGTACTTCTAGTCTGAACACCCTTGTTTGTAATGTTTAATTTGAAATTTCATTGTACACAGCATGTTTAAAGCTTCCTTCTTGGGGCTGAAGAAAGGTTCATACCTCTTCCACATGGCATCCTGGAAACCCAAACACACAGATGTATGGCATAAGGTGAGGGAAGAGGAATCTGGGGTGTTAATTACAAAAGGCGGCTGGTGTCCCATACACCCACACTAATGATTTTCAGAGGTTTGAATTTCAAAAGATGAGGTTTTAAGATGAAGATGAAGGTTTAAATATCCAACTTGGCAGGTCACAGAATTTCCCACATCTTCAGAACAGTAAATATTATTATAGCACAACAGAAAATTTTTGTAGATACATCTATCTATGCATTTTCTAAACATAAATGGTGTTTCTGAAAATTTGTTCATGGTAAACATATAAGGGTTACGTGCCTATATGAATAATAACTTCATTCCAACTGTGAAGAGATGAAATTGCCTGACATGTAGAAGGCCAATATACAATAACCAATAATCAGAGACAAATGACAGATGAGAAAAGCAAAGTACTTGGTATGGAGAAATCTAAATTAGGATAGCAGTCTCAAACCTTTTGGTTTCTCAAATTGTGAGAAATTCTCACAATTTGAGAAACCAAAATCATATCATCAGAATTTAAGTAGCTTCAATACTGAAACCCAGCGTCTGATGTGGCATGTAACACCTACCCTAGTATTAGGGTGCCTGTGTCCCAGCTGAAAAGGAGCCAGTCAGGGGCAACTGAAATGGGCCACAGGCAGTCTTTAACAACTCCACAGCACCCATGCCAGATGTATTTCAGGCCAGTTTTGAATCTCTCTAAAATTACACCACTTCCAATTTAACATTCAAACATTGGCTGAAGTGCATACTGTACTTAATGAACACAGATCAAGAATCTGCAATGGGATTTAACCAGCTGCATGAAAGGTAAATGAGTACTTTCTCACTGGCAGACTCATTTGTGAATCAAAATTCCCCAGGTACACATTTAACTCTTCTGGCTCAATGTGTGACTTAGATGAAGCTTAGTATGTTTTCATCTAGCATAATCGTGTTACCAAAAGTAATTTAAGAATGTTGGTAAAGTACTAGAAAAATTAATTGTATTTGGTAATCAAATCTATCGAATTTCTTATCATAAGGAAAGCACCATAGACTAATTCTCAGATGAAGGGCCTTATGTTTTAGGGAATAATCTTCTCATTTGGCTCCAAGGACCAATCTCAAAGAAGCAAGCACTTTCAAGAATGCTCACACTCAATTTGCCTTCCTCCACAAATAGATTAGCTCTCAAGATAACACAGTGGTGCAAGATGTCCGTCATTAAATGAAACATCACTGTCACTTATTAAAACAGCAGCAGCAGTGGCAAACATGGTGGGGTTTATTTTCTAGGTTCATTACTAGACCTTCAGTGCTTTTAACTGAAATGGTTTATTTACCAAATCCATTTCTGGAATTAATTGCCTAATGCTTTAAGATGGATTGAATTTGTATAAAATGTGTTTTCTGAGAAGCAAATGGTAGACAGGACAAAATTTTTTCAGAAATCAGTACCAAGTTTAATAACATATTTTCTTGAATATTCATCACAGCTAAATTTCCTTTCTCTTTTGAAATTAGAAAGAAAAATAGAAATTGGACTGGCTCAAGTTTAAAACTTATTATTGTAGATCACATATTACACGATACCTATGAACATTACATGCTTAGCTAAAATACCGATCATTTTTATAATCCTCTTGATCTGTATTTATGATCTCTTTTTGCCCCAAAAGATAACTGCTATTTAGAGAACCAGAAGAGGGAAATGATCTTACAGTCTTACAGGTTATTCTCAAAGTACAGTACAGAGCTTCAAACAGACTTAATCTAATATCAAAATAAGCAGATCTAAAGCATTATTATTTAAAAAGTAATTTGTGATTATTATTTTCCTACGTATTTAATGGCATTGAAACGTTTATAAATGCTTTAAAAGTTTAGAGGAAGAGATCATTGACTAAGATTTCCCAAAGAGAGAAGACCAGTTTAAGAATATGTCAGTAACCACATACAATTTTCACATGTCATACACTAGGAAAAAACCCTAGACTTTATATCAAAGCACCTATCCCTATTAATAATACAGTAATACTAAAGTTTATGGAACTACTTTACATAGGATCTAGTGGACATCAATTGCTAACATGATCAGCTGGGCAAAATAAAAGGCAGAATTTATGCAACTTATGTAAAATGTACTCCTCTTACATCAGAAACACAAAGGATCCCAAACAGTGAAGCAGCTAAATGACTGAGATGTGTTCTATAAACTTAAGATATTTAGATGGTTACTTCAGTCTTGGAGTAACAGTACGATACCAGGAAAAGAAACGCAGAGACTGACAGTTAAATTTCATACATTAGTAAGGTCAATTTTCCAGGAAGTCCTTATCTCATTTTCTTAGATTATTTATTAATACATCTTAACGTGATAAATGATTTTTTTAAGCGAGGTGAAAAAAAAGTTTTGCAATTATTACCATTAAATATTGGAAGAAAATCACTGGATATATATGATTTTCTGCTTGACAGACAAGCTCACATTAGGCAACTCCAACTTTTGGGTTAGATAGTAATTTTAATCAGTTTACCTTGTAATCAACCTGCCACTAAAAATAAACCTAAGGAAAGAATCTTACAAAGCAGGCTCCTTAAAAACCTGAATTACATATCTACCTCCCCCAATCCAGAAACTCTTATTTATTATATAAGAAAAATAACTGCCTTTTAATGAATGTTTGAATGTTTAAACTTCAATATTTATTATTATTACTACTCTTGTTACCCAAAATATTCATAATCAGGTTCAACTTTGGACTGCCTTTAAATATTCTTTTTTTTTTTTTGCCATTAAATATTCTTTTAAAAAAGCAGAAATCTCATCATCTCTAACATTTCTGATTAATATAACAATGGATTTTAGAAGTGACAGTATTTTATTGCTAAATTCATCATACTTCTGCTTATTCTAAAACTTTGAAGTGGTAGTAAAGGCAATTCTTCTAAATACTCTTCTTTCACCCTGTCACAAGATGTAACTAGTTAAACTGAAAGCTTGCTACGGATGTATTAAGGTAGGCCAAAAATCTTGGTTTAAAGCAGAAATTTGGGGAAATTTGTTCTTCTTAAAGCAGAAAGATCTATGACCATTACCATCAGGTATCACATATAAAAACAGGAAAAAGGAGATACCCACCTAGCTTGGCCTCAGATGTGTCCATCTCCCATTTGCTTTTCGGAATGTAACCCTAAATCGCACACAGAGAGAAGCTCGAAGGGTTAGAAAGAGACACATACATGCATATCACTGTTGAACTGGAAAAGCATTAAAACTGGGAACGGATTCAGTTTCCACTCACTAGTTATATATATATCCTTAGGGAAAACACAGTCTCATTACCTCTGAAGAAACTGAATTACCCAATTCACCAACTTCACTGCCCAGATTTCAGAGTAGTCACTTCAAAACACTATTGTGAAGGCGCTTTGAGGCAGCTACAGTTCAGGACACACAGTTGTAGTCCGAACAACAGCTGGATAGGAAATATGGTGAGGATGTACGGTGGTTACTGTGCTAGTATTAATATCATTCAGAGTAGCAGAGTAGTTATTTGTAATAACTAGCTAGCTTGTTTTCTAAGTACAACTTCGATTCTCAAGTGATAGTAGACAAAGAGTGTTCTTCAAGACAGTTACTTTATATTGCAGTGTAATTTTAAGTACTCAAAAGAAAGAAGAAAACATGGTATTGCTGAACACAACTATGAAGTTCCAACTTATTTAAAAATGACTCAACCCATTTACCGGTTAGATCTTACAAAGGCTGGTTTTTACTGAATCAGTATGAGAGCATTTCTTTTTCATCGGTTGGAACCTAGATTATTATTTCCAATGTCTTTTAAAATGACATTTTCCTATTATCCGAAAACCAGAAATCTCCACAGGCAATTTACATTTTATTTAATAAAATAACTGGGTGGTTTATTTCAAACAAAGTCCCGTAAGATTTTCAAATTTCCCAATGTACCTATTTAACTATGTAGTAATACTTTTCCACTTATTCACCTAGCAAGTGTACGGTTATGATTCCTCTTTTCCTTCATTTGGACTCTGTTGTTAGACCAGAACTTTAACATTAGGGCTTATTATATAAACAGATTCATCAAAGGTGTCAGCATCTTCTTTTCAGAATTAATATCTCTACATAGAGAATATTCAAGTCCATGGAACAGACTGACACAAAGGTAAGTTGGCAAGTATGCTGAATGTATGATAACAATAGCTGCTGTGTAAGAGAACTGGAGCATCATAGTTCTTCCAGGAAACCTACAGATTTTGTACATTTCTAGTTTTTAGGCCAGACTAATTATTCACTTTCAACTTATTAGTACTTGAAGTTATAAATCATACCATCTTTCCCAAATACATTTCTACAACAAACCAAGACAAAGCTATGCTGAAGTGATGGTGCTAAAAGTACTCATGAAATTTGTACAAGTGATATCTCGAAAATCATCTGAAAACCTTAAGCAT
Source organism: Vulpes vulpes (assembly GCF_048418805.1). NCBI lineage: Eukaryota > Metazoa > Chordata > Mammalia > Carnivora > Canidae > Vulpes > Vulpes vulpes. The sequence continues at coordinate 108,445,812 of NC_132785.1, read as the reverse complement.
CACTAGAATAACATATTTATAAATTCTGAATCGTATCTACTAGGTTCACTGAAGCACTAAAGAAAGAAAAATATCATACCAATGATCCCCCAGAAGGATTCTCTTAACCAAGAAAAGTTTGGATTTCGCCCAGTTGCAGTGATCAGTACAAAGTAGAAAATGCAAAGTTTATTAAGAATTCCATTAAAATGGTCTGAATGACATGAGACTTGCTCTTAACCCTTTGGTTAAAATTCTCCAAGAATCTTTTACTCTTGGAATAGAACCCAATAGTAGAAGATCTGGATTCTGCATTTTTGAATGGGTTAAGAGAAGTTTTATAACATAAAGATAAGCAGAATGAGTATATTAATTTCCTCCTGCTGGAACCACCCTGTTCTTCCTTAAAACTGTGTATCTTCTCCCTGGTTAAAATGTTAGGCCACTTGGAAATAAAAGAGAGAGTCCAGCAGGGTAGAGTTCTATGACTTCCTTGACATGTTTCTGATGTAATAACAGAGTATTACAGTGTGTTTCACTTTTCAAAGTAAGTAGTACGTTCAATTAAAAGTTCCGAGCTTTGACCTACACTTAAACGAGTCAGATGTTATGAATCATAGCCTGAAATCTCCACAAAAGGAAGACGGAGCTTCAGAAAGCTAACGTTACAGACTTCTCACGTGATCATTTTCTAGTACACACGCTGCAAGTAGCTAAAGAGGTCATTAGCCATATTCCAGAACAGCGTGGACCTTTAAATGAACTTCCTACCTATGTTTTAAATCATATATGTCAAAAGACAACCTAATTAAGAAAAATAATTTGTTTAAAGAAAAAAACATACTGAGACTCAAATGCAATTAACTTTAAAGCTTATTTTTTAATCCGCGTATGAAATCTAAGAATGTAGAGGTTGACACCATCTCTATGTACACACAGTTTCTTTCTTTTCAGAGTCCTCTATATCACACATGGGTTTGATGGGACCACTCCTTAGAGAGTCTGTATTCTCTAGGGGTAGGAATCAGGGTTCTCGCTTTGTACATTTCCAGAAGAATATGAGAAGCAGCTTTATAAAGGGCTGAAGTATTAAATAAACCAAATAATACTTTAAATTAAAAAAGCAACACTGTTTCAAGGCATTGCTAATCTCTGTGCCTCATTATCAAACACTGAAAAGTAACATAACTCTACAGGTCGCATATTTTTCAATGACAGGGTAAGGCAAACATCTCTACAGAGGTGTGATCAAAAGCATTTACAGTAGGTACACGGGAACTTTGAACTCACACTACGGAAGCCTCTCATCAGTTTAAACAAAATGCATTGCCTACAAACTCAATTCATTTTCCCCATCACTTAACAGGATAAAATGCAGAACAAATCCAGCAGTCAGTGGCAACCCTCTGCCTCCTCATTCTAGAAGTTCTTCTGCCTCAGTGACAGAACTCAATTTTGAAATCTTGTAGCAAAGAAGAGACAATTATGCATATGTTGGGTAGGTTGTACCACATATCTGCTGGAATGTAAGAATGCCCTCTCATATATCATTGATTTCTTAAAAAGTATACTCCCCTAAAGCCACCCACAAGTAGATGAGTGAGTACAAGGGTAAGTTTCTTAGCATTCTTAAAATTTTCTTGTAACAACACAGTAGAGGGTCCTTTTGGTCAGAGGGAAAAGAAAAAGTATCCAAAAGTCTCCTTGAAGATGATTATGGAAACTTTTACCATTAAGGTGCAAATCAACAGTAGTAATCTGACCATAGATCTGAGATTAAACCCTTAAAAATTTCAATAGAGACACTTTGTTCAAAGTGGTTGGTCTGTCTCCTACCAGTTCGCTTTCCTCTTCCTCTGCATCTTTCTTTTCTTCCTTCTGTTCTTCGATATTTGCATCAAAATCTTCCATCTCTACCTACACCATCCCAATTAAAAAAAAAGAAAAAAGATGAGTTAACATTTAGGAAAATGTTGAGTCCCTCACTGAAATCTGAAATGAGCACAGTTGCCCAGAGCAAGACAGCACAAACTCACTGTTACATTCTAAGTAATTTTTAAACCCTAAACTTTGAAAGAGAACTTGTAAAAGAATGATATTCCTGTCTTTCATTTGCCTGGGATATCCATCTTTATAATTCCCTATGCAGTTGAGTATAATTATCCATGCTAAGTTGACAATTACTGTTTTGAATGCCTATGATTACTAGAATTTCATTTTAAAACCTTTAGCAAGTATTTTTTCCAATCAAGTAAAACATGTGTTTGGGTTTTTTTTTTTTTTTGGTAAAACATGTATATGATTCACATTTCAAGATGTAAGAAAGGGTATAGTGAAAAATAAGATGATAGTAGCTTGGCCCAGAATGGTAGCAATGCAAATAGAGAGTAGATAGATTAAAGAAGTATTTATAAGGTAAAATTGACAAAACTTGTAGACTGACTACATGGTGAAGAGATAAAGTTGAAGGTTGATATAACACAGAATCAAGAGCAAAGGATAACAGAGAGTTGAGTCAAGGTTTCAGCAATCAAGTGATTTGTGGGTTCAGTTACTAAGAGAATACCAGAAGAGGAGCAGGTTTGTATGAATTATATAGTGGATAGGTTGAATTTGAGATGTACTCAAGTAACAAGTTTTTGGTAGAGAATTTGGAAAGTAAGGGTATATAGTGGATAGGTTGAATTTGAGATGTACTCAAGTAACAAGTTTTTGGTCGAGAATTTGGAAAGTAAAGGTAGAGTTTTAAAAATCACCCATAATCCCTCCACTAAGATATAATTAGTGTTGTACTGATAAAAATTATTTGATTCTTCACAATTTATTATTAAAGGCACATATGTGGTGATCCAAGCTACCAGAAAGATCTATATCAAATGTGCAGAATGACAAGATCCTAAGATAGATGGAGCCCCAAAGAACTCCAAAATTTTAGGACTGAGTAGCAAGAAAAGCCAGCAAAGGAGACTGAAAGGGATGGCCAGAGAAGCAAGAGGAAAATCAGAAGGTGGACTTGCAGTAGCCAAAAGGAAAACGCTGTCAAAAGGTGGACATGAGGGCAGCCTGGGTGACTCAGTGGTTTAGCGCCGCCTTCAGCCCAGGGCATGATCCTGGAGACCCTGGATCGAGTCTCATGTCGGGTTCCCTGCATGGAGCCTGCTTTTCCCTCTGCCTGTGTCTCTGCCTCTCTCTCTCTCTTTCATGAATAAATAAATAAATTAAATTAAATTAAAAAAAAGAAGTTGGACATGGTCAATTAAGTTCTACGTGGCTGCAAAATTAAGCAACAGAAATGAAAATTATCTACTGTCATGAAATCTTTGCTGAGAGTGTCTGGAGAATGGTTGGAGCAGAAACCAGAGGAAATGAGTTGAGGAATGGCATTGGGAGGTAAAAATACATAAAAACACAATGACAACATTAATAGGAGCTCAAACCAAATGGAAGTACACAACTGATTAAAAGAGAAAAATCTCTACTTTTCCATGATAAAGATTTACTTCCACCAAATTAATAACTGATTTAGGCAAAATTATCAATGAGTGAAAACTTAAGGAACAAGATATTAACAAGGTTTCTCCCTACAGATTATTACAAAGGATAAAGGTAGAAAAATTTGATGGATACCACCTGAACTAAGTGATCAACATTTGAACCACCAGGAATGAAATAAATTGATATCATATGGTTCTGATATGATGCACTAAAGACCCAACATCACTATGTAGCATTCCTGGTAATGTTTAACCTGAAACTAATCATGTGGAAACAACCAGACAAACCCAAATTGAACTGTATTCTACAAAACAACTGGCCTACACTCTTCAAAACTTATTTGTCTTTCCTGACAATGACATGGCTGAAATAGTACTTTTTTATATTAAACGGCTATATCCTGGATTTTTAAAAATTGCTGTAAGGCACATTAAGAGAACATTTGGTGAAATGTGAATATGGACTATATGAGATAATTCAGGAAATTTGTACTACTTAATATAATACTTTATCAATGTTAAATTTCCTGAATTTGATAATTGGGACTTCTAGTTTTGTAAGAGAATACCCTTGTTCTTGGGGAGATACATACTGTAATACTGTATTAGAGGTGAAGAGTTAAGGGTTATGAAGTTTACAAATTAACTTTCACATGGTTCCACAGTAGTAGTAATAAGAAGACATATATATCTATCTCACATCCATCAAAATCCTAGAGGAGAACACAGGCAACAACCTCTGTGACCTCAGCCACAGAAACTTCTTACTGGACATGTCTCCAAAGGCAAGAGAAACAAAGCCAAAGATGAACTATTGAGACTTCATCAAGATAAAAATCTTCTGCACAGCAAAGGAAATAGTCAACAAAAACAAAGACAACTGACAGAATGGAAGAAGATACAGGCAAATATCTTTTTTTAAGATTTTATTTATTTATTCAGGAGAAATACAGAGAGAAAGGCAGAGACATAGGCAGAGGGAGAAGCAGGCTCCCTGTGGGAAGCCTGACGTGGGACTTGATCCCAGGACCTGAACCAGGGATCACGACCTGAACCAAAGGCAACGTTCAACCACTGAGCCACCCAGGTGCCCTGATATCTGCAAATGTCTTATCAGGTAAAGGGCTAGTATCCAAAATCTATAAAGAACTTACCAAACTCAACACCCAAAGAACAAATAATCCAATTAAGAAATGGGCAGAAGACATGAATACACATTTCTCCAAAGAAGACATACAAATGGCCAACAGACACACAAAAAGACGTCACTTGGCATCAGTGAAATACAAATCAAAACCACAATGAGATACCACCTCACGCTGGTCAGAATGTCTAAAACAAGTCAGGAAATGACAGATGTTGGTAAGGATACAGAGAAAGGGGAATCCTCTTACACTGTAGGTGGGAATGCAAGCTGGTACAGCCACTCTGGAAAACAGTATGGAGGTTCCTCAAGAAGTTGAAAATAGAGCTACCCTATAACCTGGCACTTGCACTACTAGCTATTTACTCTAAAGATACAAAAGTAGTGGGATCCCTGGGTGGCGCAGCGGTTTGGCGCCTGCCTTTGGCCCAGGGCGCGATCCTGGAGACCCGGGATCGAATCCCATATCGGACTCCCGATGCATGGAGCCTGCTTCTCCCTCTGCCTGTGTCTCTGCCTCTCTCTCTCTGTGACTATCATAAATAAATAAAGATTAAAAAAAATGTTTAAAAAAAAAAAAAAAGATACAAAAGTAGTGACCTGAAAGGGCACTTTATCCCCAATGTTTATAGCAGCAATGTCCACAATAGCCATACTGTGAAAAGAGCCCAGATGTCCATTGACAGATAAATGAATAAAGATGTCATATGTGTATATATACTGGGCTATTACTCCGCCATCAAAAAACCCTGAAATCTTGCCATTTGCAACAACATGGAACTAGAGGGTATTATGGTAAGTGAAATAGTCAATCAGAGAAAGACAATTATTATATGATTCCAGTCATATGTGGAATTTAAGAAACAAAACAGAGGAGCACAGAGGAAGGGAGGGAAAAATAAAACAAGATGAAATCAGAGATGCAGACAAACCATAAGAGACTCTTGATCATAGGAGACAGACTGGGGGTTGCTGGAGGGGAGGAGGATAATGGGGGACATAGTAATTGACATTACTATGATGGACATTAAGGAGGGCACGTGATGTAATGAGCACTGAGTGTTACATTAGACTGATGAATCACTGAACTCTACCTCTGAAACTCACAATACACTACGTTAATTAATTGAATTTAAATTTTAAAAAGATATATATCTATATAGAGAAAAATGTGGCAGAATATTAACAATCAAAATCTCAGTGAAAGTTCTATAGGTGTTCTTATATGATTCATGCAACTTTTCTGTAGTTAAAAATTTTTTCCAAATAAAAAAGGTTAAAAAAAAAGGTCCCTTTTGCACTGGTTCAAGGCAAAGGACACTTACCTCTTCAATAGCAGCATCTTGCAGCAGAGAACGAATGTCTAGACGCATCATATGACGAGGTGCAGTTTCCCAGTGGTCAGCCATCTATTGAGAGATTTAGGAGGTCAAGTTATCACAGGAAACTATTCAAAGAAAGACCACATGAGCACCTAAGACAAATTTAACCAATACTGTGAAGTCTAACAGGCCAGTTCCTGGAAGAATTAGGCCACATCTCTTTCACTTAGATACAAAGGATAATACACATTTACTAAAGAAGGTAGAAAAGACTTTCTGAAAGTAAAGGGGATAAACAACTTCCATACAACAGTGATCATACAGACAAAATGAAGTTTAGAATACAACACCTCCTATGTTTCCAAAAATCACCTTATTTATTTCCTTCAGTTTTCTTCCATGAATATTTCTCTTGCCACAGGTCTGGTTATCTGCACTCATTTCAGCTAAATATACCTAAAAAAGAATGAATAGTGATTAAGCAAACAAATGCAACACTTACATGATAACACAAAGTACTCTAAAGTTCTTTTACCTCAAATCCCTTGGTTTTTGCTGCACTCCAAAACTGGTCAAAATGTCTAACTCTGTCATTGATGGCATCCAGGATGATAAAGGGGAAAAAGCCATCATCCAGAGTCTTTTTGAAAGTTTTGAACATGCTGGTGCGGTAGGTCTCTTCCATCTCGGCTTCGTATTCATATTCCATGACCTAAGACACCCCAAAAGAGATATGGAATAAGCAAAAACAAAGAACCATCCTAAACCTCTTCTCTTGTTAGCTTCTGGACAGACACAACTTTGTAGCGTTTCCTTCGCATCTAATTACTAAAATTTGTATTCAAAAAAGATAAGTCTTTGTCTTCAAAAAAAGCCACATTTCTCTCTGAACATGTTTTCCTTTCAACACTATTAATTAATCAGGATGTAACCTGAGAGGAATATGCCATACCTTCTTTTTCACTTTCTTTCCAGAATCTGGGTCTTTTTCTTCTTTCTCCACTTCAGTGATGAAGTAATCATCTAAGCTTAGAACTCTGGGTGCAGGTCCTCCAAACTCTACCTCTTTATCCTATAAATCATGCAGCCAAAGTGTTAAAAAGAATTTACAGAATAAATTAATGAATGCTCATACCAAAGCTCCTTCTCATGACTAAATAATATGCAATCTTCTGGTAGTTTCAACTCAAGCAGAGGCAAAAATATTTGTCTACGCAGAACAAAATGTTTATGGAAAAGAATCTACCACATGGGTCAACAAGGATGGATCAAATGGGAAATACCTGTATCAAATCACACTGCTTGCTAAGAAGACAAGTGGCTAACAAAAGCAACTGATTTTTTTTGGCTTTCCCATACTCACTCGAATAAGTTTTGCAACATGTGTCTTTCCACTGCCAGGCAATCCTCTCATTATAACAACAATCTGAAACACAGTGAAAAACCAAAAAAAATCACTTAGAGATTTTTTTACAATGAGGTCTTACAATTAAGTGACCTATCTATCGTTCTCTAGGATACACTATATGACGGGTCATGAAATAAACCTTAATAAATCTGAAAGGACAGAAATAATACAAAGTATGTCTCTGGCCACAGTGGAATGAAATTAGAAATTAAAGTAAGAAAAAAAATTGAGAAATTCACAAGTCTATGGAAATTAAACACCATATTCTTAAATAACCAATGGGTCAAAGAAGAAATTTAAATATCAGAAAATACTTTGATATAAATAAAAATACCAAAACTTACGGGATGCAGTGAAAAGCAGTGCTTATAAGGAAGTTTATAGCTGTAAGTGCCTATATTAATAAGAAGATCTCAAATCAATAACCTAACTTTCCAATTTCAGACACTGGAAAAAGAAGAACAAACTAAACCTGAAGTAAGCAGAAAAAAGGAAATAATATTAGAGCAGAAGTCAATAAAATAGACAATTGAAAAACATTAAAAAAAAAAAGATCAATGGAGCCAAAAGCTGGTTCTTTGAAAAGATCAAAAAAATTGAACATACCTTCAGCTAGACTGACTAAGAAAAAAGAGAAAAGATTCAAATGATCAGAATCAGAAATGAAGGATAGGACACAATTACCTGCTTTATAGAAATAAAAAATGGTTATAAAATGGACACCTTAGATGAAATGGGCAAATTCCTAGAAAGAGACAAAGACATTTTCAGTTGAAAGTGACTGGAGAAAAAATAGACAATCTGAAATAGACCCAAAACTACATGCAAAGAAAAGCTCAGAGGCCCAGATAGTTTCATCACTAAATTCCAACAAACATTTAAAGAACCCTTTACAAACTCTTCCAAAAAACAGAATAGGAAGGAACTCCCTACTCATTTTGTGAGGCTAGCATCTCAAATCACACAAATACTCTAAAACCAAAATAAATAAATTAATTAAAAAAAAATAATACTCTAAAACCAAAACCAGACAAAAACATCACAAACAAACAAACAAACAAAAAAACTATAGATTATTCCTTATGAATACAGATGCAAAACTCTCCAATAAAATACTGGCAAAGGGAATCCAGCAACATATAAAAAGAATTATATACCATGACTAAATGGGATTTAACCCAGGGATGCAAATTAACATCCAAAAATCAATTACTTGGGGGATCCCTGGGTGGCTCAGCAGTTTAGTGCCTGCTTTCGGCCCAGGGCGTGATCCTGGAGTCCCGAGATTGAGTCCCACATCAGGCTCCTGCATGGAGCCTGCTTCTCCCTCTGCCTGTGTCTCTGCCTCTCTCTCTCTCTCTCTCTCTCTCTCTCATGAATAAATAAATAAAATCTTTTTTTTTTAAATAAATAAAATCTTAAAAAAATCAATTACTCTAATCAATACATCATTATCAATATGATGATAAAAAATCACATGCAAAAGAATAAAATCACACACAGTAAAAACAAAAATCACAAAAATCTCAAATGCAGGAAAAGCATTCAACAAAATCCAACATCATTACATGATAAAAAAATTCAACAAACTAGGAATGGAAGGGAACCTGATAAAGGGTATCTACTGAAAACCCACAGCTAATATTATACTTAATGGTGAAATAATTAAAGTATTCTCTCTAAGATCAAGAATAAACAAGGATGTTCACTCTCACCACATTTATTCAACACTGTACTGGAGGTTCTAGCCAGGGCAACTAAGCAAAAGAGAGAGAGAGAGAGAGAGAGAGAGAGAGAGAGAGAAATAAAAAGCATTCAGATGAGAAAGGAAGAAGTAAAACCTCTATCTGCAAATCACATGATCTTGTATACAGAAAATCCTAGGGAATCCACTACAAAATTAATTAGAATAAATGAGTTTAACAATGTTGCAGGATATGAGATCAATATTTAAGAGTCAGTTGTATTTCTTTTTTTTTTTTCTTAAAGATTTTATTCACCTATTCATGAGAGACAGAGAGAGAGAAAGAGAGAGAGGCAGAGACACAGGCAGAGGGAGAAGCAGGCTCCATGCAGGGAGCCTGATGTGGGACTCGATTCTCAGTCTCCAGGATCACACCCTGGGCTGAAGGCAGCGCTAAATCGCTGAGCCACCCAGGCTGCCCGAGTTAGTTGTGTTTCTATACAATTAAACAATCCAAAAATGGAATTAAGCTAACCATATCAATAACAATACTATAATATGAACGGATTAAACAATCCAATGAAAAGGTATAAGTTGTCAGACTACATTAAAAAACATGATCCAAAAAAATAAAAATAAAAAAAATAAAAAAACAAAACAAAACAAAACAAACATGATCCAACTATATGCTGTGCTGTCTAAAGGAGACATACTTTATAAATTCAAAGACGAATAAGACTGAAAGTAAAAGGATGAAAAAGATAAATCATGCTAACAAGCAACCACAGAAAAGCTGGAGTAGCTATACTAAAAAGAGGTGAAACAGACTTTCCAACAAAGACTTATGTAGTCCTATGTAGTCAAAATAGCTGATGGAAATCTCTAGTACCAGTTTACTGAAATATAATCTAACTATTTTGCAATATAAACTTAAGAATGCATACATTTGACACCTGTCAGAATGGCAAAAATGAACAGCACAAGAAACAAGTGTTGGCAAAGAAATGGAGGAAAAGGAACTTTGTGCACTGTTGGTGGGAATGTAAACTGGTGCAGCCACTCTGGAAAACAGTATGCAGGTTCTTCAAAAGTTAAAAATAAAACTACTCTATGATCTAGCAATTTCAATACTATGTATTTACTCAAAGAATACAAAAACACTAATTCAAAGGGATACATGCACCTCTGTGTTTATAGCAGCATTATTTACAATAGTCAAGGTATAGAAGCAGCTCAAGTGTCCATCAACAGATGAATGGATAAAGAAGATGTGGTGTGTGCATATATAAATATTGTATATATACACATACATATGTATTACATATGTAATACATATACATATGTATGTGTATGCATATATATATATAAATAGAATGTTAGACATAAAAAGAATGAAATCTTTTAGCCATAAAAAGAATAAAACCTTGCCATTTGCAATGACATGGATGGAGTACAATGCTAAGTGAAATTAGTCACAGAAAGACAAATACCATGTAATTTCACTCATATGTGGAACTGAGGAAACAAATGAACAAAGGAAAAAAAAAAGAGAAAGAGAGACAAATCAAGATATAGACTCTGGAATATAGAGAACAAACCGATGGTTACCAGAGGGGAGGGGGGTGTGAGGATGGGTTAAAAAGGTGATGGGGATGAAGGGGTACACTTGTCCTGATGTACACCAGGTGATGTATGTGTACACCCAAAACTAATATAACACTGTGTTAACTAACTGGAATGAAAATAAAAACTTAAAAAAAAAAAAAAACATACATATTTGGAGGTCACTAGGAAAATAAGCCCAAGTAAATCAAGTCCTTTTTGTTTTATATACCATAAAACCAAATCCACTTTCCCTCTCGTCAAAATAATGGAGCAATTAATGGATCTCTTGTCAATTTTTTTTTCAAGTTTTTCAACGTTTTTTTTTTGCCAAGCAATTAATCTCTAATTTCTTAAATTCTATAGCGTAAGCAGTTTGAGATTATATGGTGATTTGGAAATAGTAAGATGCCTTGAATCTGATTACGATGTCATAGAAAAGTAGAGAAATTCTGCTCAGGATATTAAAAGATCTCCTTTCAGCCTCTGATTTGCAAGAAAGCTAGTCAACTACATAGGACTCACTCTCTCAGGTCTGCTTTCTCGGCCAGGTGGTTTCAAAATATCATCCACATTCTTAGATTCGGGTTTCTTCTCAACCCGTGGAGCTGGAGGTGGCTGGTGGCTTAGTGAAGGAGCTGGCAGGGGCATTCGCTCCTCAGGGTAAGTTCTTCGTTCTCCTAGAATTCCAGCAGTTGAACAAAATTACTATTTATATGGTAATTATTTTAAATTTTAACTTTCTTCGATCCTGCTAAGGTAAAATAATTTATGATGACTTGGGGGGTACCTTAATAAGAGAAACCTTAATAAGAGAAAGTTTAAAGTAATGTAAATCTACTGAAATCAAGAAAATAAAAAGATTTAGGTAAACAGAATGTTCTAAAAAATACTCAAATCATTTTTGTTTGTATTAAATTTAGGGGAAAAGTTAAGCAACAGGACATAGAATAACAATTACACTTTGCTGGACAGTCCCAAGTATGATTTATAGTCTGTCTGTAATGCCAGCTTTACAGCTTTATGAACAAGGGTCACCAGCTTAGGAAAGCTTGCTCTTACAAACAGGGATGCATTTTTAGATTAAGTGTATAGTTGTGAAAAACTAAAAGCAACCTAAATGTCCAACAAAAAGGGTTTTATATTTTATTCACTCAATGGAATATTACAGAGCCATTATTATAATAGGTTTACATATAGAAAAATGTATATGGTACAATATTACTGGGAATAAGCATGATAAAAAAACTGTATTTACACTTTGATTACAACTCCATTAATACATACATGAAAAGAGAATGAGAAGAAATATACAAAATTATAATAGTTGTGGTATGGTAGATGGTGGCATTATAACTGATTTTGTTTCTATTTTCCAAATTTCTTTAATAATACAAAAGAACAATTTGTTTTCTTTCATTAATTACATTATTTTAAAATTTTTTAAAAAATTTAAAAAAATTTTTAAGTAGGTTCCACATCCAAACATGAAGCCAAACATGGGGCTTGAACTCATGACCCTCAGCTCAACACCTGAGCTGAGATAAAGAATTGGATGCTTAACCGAATGAGCCACCCACGCACCCCTACACTGCTATTTTTGATAACAATGTTGCCATCTCTGAAAAATCTATGACTACATTTTACTCTGAAAGTTTAAATCCATAGCTACAGTGGGAATCATCTCCAGTGGTTTGCATTCTCAATATCCTCATAGTTAATAAGGCACTGCTTTACCTCCAAACATGGATGGTCCTTCGTAGGCTGGTCGGTCAGACTTCCTGTCATAGGATGGCCTATCAAATCCCCCTCTTCTGGATGAGGAATGGTCTTTTTTGTCTCGATATGACTGAGTCCTAGAAGATGTTAACAGGGAGCGCTTTAGAAAATAAATGTGGAGGTCTCTGTCTTACAATGCAATACCACTATCTGCCCAATTTTTTCCATGGGTAGTTACTATACATAGTCAATATTTTTATTTTGCTTTTCTTTTTTTTAAAGATTTTATTTATTTTTATTTATTTATTTGACAGAGAATGTGAGAGGGAGAGAGAGAAAGCACAAGCAGGGAGAGTTGCAAGCAGATGGAGAAGCAAGCTCCCTGTGGAGCAGGGAACCTGATGCAAGGCTCGATCCCAGGACCTCGGGATCATGACCTGAGCCAATGGCACAGGATTAACAGACTAAATCACCCAGGTGCCCCTTTATTTTGCTTTTCCATTTCAGTCTGACTTGCATACACATATCTAAAGAGCTCATGAATTGCAAAAATACACTGTTTGCCTACTATTTAAATAATGGCTGCATCTTTATTGACAATACTATTTTGTTTCCTCACTGGCTATCCTCATCTCCCATTTAATTCTCTGGAATTCAAGCTCACAAAACTCAAGCATCTAGTTTCCTAAAGATTAGTCTGGAACTGTTCTTCCCTCTCCAAACTATACACACACGTATAAAAATTTATGAATTTCCTTTAGATACAATGACTTTTGCCAAATTTAAGTCTATGGTAATTTGTATACCTGGCAAAAAAGATATTTTTCATAACATACCTATCATCTCGAGGTCTGCGTTCTCTATCAAATCGATCCCGGTCGTAGTCAATAACACCCCGATCCCGGTCTCGGTCTCTGTGGGTCTCCCGATCCCTTTTGAAATCTCGATGATCTGCGATGACATTACTTTGACGATCAAAATAAGGCTCACGATCTCTGTCTCTATCATAACGATCACGTTGGCCTGCATGCTCTACGAAATAATTAGTATAAAATAAGAGCTATAGCCCTTCTTCTGAAATAAAAGCTGAAGAGTGCAAATCTAACTTTAGAACTAATATAAACTATTGTTCTAAATTCAGCTTATGAATCTTTTAGCTATTTTAAAGGGAGGCCTAGATAATATTATCAAAAATATTATCAAAAGGAAAAGCAAATGATAACTAGGTCCTAAAAGGTTTAAAAATACTGCTCTCTCTGGGACTCCTACCTGTCTCAAAAGTTGATCTTTCAGGTAGTGGATCTGGGCGCAAAGTTATTCTTTCTCCATAGGGTATCTGTTCAACTTTATTAGTGGACATATCTGGTGAAACAAATCAGGGATAAAACATGGTAAGAATGAAGCTAAAAGAAGACAAAGCTGAAGCTGACAATTTCTTGACAATCCCAAATACAAACCTGTCACCATCACTCACCTCGGCCATGGCCATAATCAACAGTCTGCTGCACCGGTGGTGGTTTGGACATTGGTGGCATACCCATAGGCAATGGGCCAGGAGGGGGAATGGAAGGATGCAGTGGGGGTGGTAACACTGGAGCAGATGGAATTGTTCCAGTTTCTGGTTTAAATTCTGAATTCAGTCCTTGTTCATCATTTGTATCCCAGAGACCGTAGAAAGAATCTTCATCCCAGCGTTCCTGTTCCACAGCTGAAGTTTGTGGCTTTATCACTGGAGGAGGAGGTGGAGGAGGAGGAGGAGGAGGCGGTGGTGGTGGTATTGGGATAGGCGGCCTGGTCACAGGAACAGATGATCTTGCTGGGGGAGCAGAAGGTCTTACAATTGAACCTGGTGGTTTACCTATAGGAGGGGGTGGTCTATAGGACCCTGGAGGCTGGAGAACAGAGTAAATGGTTTAGTAGATAAACACACCATTATGTTTTCACACATTAGCAGCAATTAAAATCTGATTCTCTGTCCATAAAAGAAAAGGCTGATAAACTGGTCATTCAAAATTAAAAACTTTTTGTGTTTAAAAATACACCAATGTAGAGAAATATCTAAATCATGTATCTGACAAAAGACTTGTACTTAGATTATGAAAAATTTTTACAACTTAATAAGACAAATAATAGGAAAAAAATGGGCAAAAAATTTGGACATTTCTCCAAAGTAGATACATAAATAAGCACTTGAAAAAATGCTCAATATCATTAGTCATTAGGGAAATACAAATTAAAATCGTAATGAGATACTATCTCATACCCAGTAAATGGCTGCAGTTAATAAAACAGACAATAACAAATGATGGCAAGAATGCAGAGAAATAAGAACCCAGTTAGATTGCTAATGGGAATGTAAAATGGTACAATCACTTTGGTAAATGGTTTAACAGTTGTTCAAGAAGTTAAACATAAACTTACAGACTCAGCAATTCCATTCCTAGGTGTCTATCCAAAACACACACACACACACACACACACACACACACATCCACCAAAGGACTTGCAGAAGTATTCACAGCAGCATTATTCAAAATCCAAATTTCTGTCAACTGGTGAATGGATAAACAAAATATGATAATCCATATAATATAATATTTCTTGGCTGTAAAAAGAAATGAAGTACTGGTTCATGCTACAACATGGATGAACTTTGAAAACATCAGGCGAATTAAGAAATGACAGACATGAAAGACCACATATTGTATGAATTCCATTTAAATGAAATGCCCAGAAAGGCAAATCTACAAAGTCAGAAAGTAGATTAATTGTTGCCTGGAACCTGGGGTAGGAATGAGGATTAACTGCAAATTGTCAAAAGGGATCTTACTGGGATAACGAACATGTTCTAAAACTGGATTATGGTGACAGTTGCACAACTTAGTAAATTTATTTAAAAATCACTGAACCACACAATTAAATGGGCAAAATACATGCTATATTATACCTCAATTAGGTTATTTAGAAAAAGGAAAAAAATTGTCTTTGCCCTTTTGCTGGATTGGGCTGGTTGGCTCTTGCTATTGAGGTAGTGACCCATTTCATCCCATCTTTCTGACCCTCTTACATATGGAGATCTTCATATTTCTCTAAGCTTTTCCACCTAGATACATAAGCCTGGGTCTTTTCTTACAATCTTGCTCTTTGGGTGTCTAGGTAGCTCAGTCAGTTGGGGATTCCCTCTTGATTCCCTAGTTCAGATCAAGATCTTGGGGTTGTGACATCAAGCCCCATGTCAGGCTCCAAGCTAAGCAGAGACTCTGTCCCTCTCCTTTTGCAACTCCTGCTGTCTCTAATAATAAAATAAATACATAAAATCTTAAGAAAACCAAAACAAAATCAATCTTGTTTCTCATTCTTTGTTTTTTTCCCTCTACCCTTTAACTCAGCAACAGAAATGTGGATTCAGTTCAGCCCGTATCTGCCTTGCCCCAAAGCACCCAATTCTAGGGATTCTTCTCAAATGCCTGAGATTTATGGGTCTAAAAAAAATTATGCGTCCTTGCAAATGTCATCTGTTGAGACACCCCACGTGGAAACTGCCTCTCCTCTTCCTTCCTCCATAGATCTGCTTATTCAGGACAGCCCCGATTCTTCCACCAGTCCCAGAGTAAAACTACTGGCCGCTTCTATAGAGGAGAGCACAGTGAAGAAGGAAGGTATGGCCCTGGGCAAGAAACAGAAGATCAGAACCCTGTCCTCTCAGAGCTATATGTACTCAACGACAGATTTCAGAGACAGAAATACCTCACTCTAAAGTAGATCCAAGAACTTCCCAACATTCTGAACCTTAGCTATAAGCAGGTTAAGACCTGGTTCCAGAACCAGAGAATGAAATGTAAGAAGTGGCAGAAAAATAACTGGCCAAATAGCAAGTGTGACTCAGAACAAGCTCAGCAACTATTGAATAATCAGGCTTCTCTTTTTACTACCAGGAATAACTGATAAACACTTCTGGAACCTTTCAATATAGAGCAACCAGACTTGGAACAGTCAGTCTTGGAACAACTATTCCTGGAAGAGTCAGAGCTGGTGCCCCCAAGCCTGGAACAACCAGACATGGAACAATCAGCTCCACAACTGTGGAGAGGAATCCTTGCAGCCCCAGATCCAGTTCCAGCAAAATTCTGTCAGTGATTTGGAGTCTATCTTAGAAACTGTTGGGGAAAGCCAATAATGTAATACAACAAACTGCTAAGGATTTTAGCACCCAGCAAATAATGGATTTATTCCCAAATTACTCTGTGAACACAGACCCTGAAGACGTATGATGATGAGTATATTATTCAATCTCAATTTGGGCAGCGGCTGTATTACTTTTCCTAGTATTTATATTTTAGGGTCCTGTATCTTGCCTTGATATTCTGTTTCTCACTGTGCTTATTTTGTCAAATTGAGGGGGTACAACTGGAGTCTAGCCAAGGAAGTTTCAGTAGCATTGGCTGCTATGGACAACATGGCATGTTTCTGGCTATAAATAACTAGATACCATACTAATTTGGGTATCTTTAAGCTCTAGGATCTAACCTCAAGAATAGGAAGTAAAAATACAAAGATGTGTGACAAAGGATTATTTGTATTTTCAGAGAGTGTGAAGCTTTACTTGTTAATAACTTCAATTGTTACGGTGAAGGGTTAAACCACATGTGCTTCATTGATTTCCTCTGCCCCTTGTGTTGTTTTACAATAACTCCTAATGTGTTCATTATTTTAGTATTTGCAGAAAGATGTTTTGTATCTTAATGTATCATGATAATAGTACCAGTTGGCTGGCTGGTTTACAGGTTTAAGTACAAATAAACAAAATACCCACTTAAAAAAAATTGTCCTCAACACTACCATCCCCTCCCCTCTAATGTACTATCCTCTCTCTTTTCTCCTTCCTGAAATATTAGGGAGCTAGCCACTTAGATATAAATGCCCCAGGCCTACCCCACACCTACTGAATTTCTGTAGGGGAGATCCTAGCATTAATTAAAAACAAAACCTCCATGAATAATTCTGATGTTGACCACTTGGCTAAGAATCTCTGCTATAAACTATCTTTCTCACTCTGGTGGTCTATCTCTACAAAAATAGTGAATTTCCAGTGAAATAAACTCTAGCTAGCCTCCTCACTTCTATTCAGTTGTCTAGTTGACAACAGTAGTTTGTGGCAGCACTGGTACCAACATACAACACCAAAACCAGGAAACAAAACAAAGAAACTGAATAGAACATTTAGTAACCTACTCAAGAGGGAGTGCTACTGTAGCGTGCAATGGTTGTATTTGTTTTCCCAAAGCAATCACCAAATGTCAACAGAAATGTGTATTAAAGAGACAGTAGAACCTCTTAGATAGATAGGTCCTACCTATCTACTCAATACTGAAACCTAATTATTAAATTTTATTTTAATCTTTACAAGTTTGATTCAAATACTCACTACACTTTTCTTTTAGTTCATTGTTTCTAGTTTGTTTGTTCTTCACTGACAGCTATTTTAGACCTTACACAGACCAGCCAACAATATATGCATTCCTTACACATTTACTCACATATGGGCTGTGCTTTAAAAAAAACTTTTTGAGTAATGAAATGGATTTGGCCAATATATAAGGATGCTGTTTAACTAGAGATCACTATAGGCTACAGTTAAAGACAAAGGGTTACTACCTAAGGATAAACATTTGATTATGGCATTTTAAACTCCAAGAAAATGTCATATAAGACAAAAACTTTTGTGTGGAGCACAGCTATCCAGACCTGTTTCAAATATCTTAAGAATACTTGGGACTTTGTCTATAAATAAAACAAAAAGTATTTCCTTCATACTACATAGTGAAAGCAATATACACACTTGTAAAAAAACAAAACAAAACATCCCTACAGTATTTATATGAGAAAGGATTAATATCTATACTGTATTTAGAATAATATAAATTGGAAAAAAAAAAAAACCCTTAAGAGTCAACAGATAAATGGGTAAAGAACAAAATAGAATTTTTATAGGAAGAAATTAGTTAACTAATATGGAAAAATACTCATGTTCACTATCAAAAATGCATATTAAAACATTTTAAAACTATTAAATCTACCAAAAATATTAAGTAGCTGACACCTGCAAGGCTCTAGTATACATGTTACACAACTATTTTTGAGAGCCACTGGCTGTATTCCAGGAATCATTAAAAAAGGTCCTTATTCTGTTACTGAAGTATCCCACTTTGGGAATTTAAGATTATTTTAAAAAGTTATCTAGAATAAGAACTTGATACAAAAATATTCATTAATGTTCTATTAATAATAAGGCTGAAGGATTAGAAACCAATTGTCCAACAGAAGTGGAATAGTTTTAATAAATTATGCATCAAAAATAATAATGTATGCAGGAATACAGAAAAATGTTTATGATTTGTGAAGTGAATAAAGCAGACACATGGAACTATAATTTGAAGCTTCTACTATTTGCTAAGAGATACAAAGATAAAAGACATAGTTCCTATCATTATGAGCTCTAAATATTTTATTTTTATTTATTCATTTGAGAGAGAGAGAGAGACAGAGTGAGTGAGTGCACGTGTGCACAGCACACAAGCAGGGAGAGCAGCAGAGGAACAGGAAGAAGTAGACTCTCCACTGAGCAGGGAGCCCAATGCAGGGCTTGATCTCAGGGTCCTGGGAGATCATGACTTAAGCTGAAGGCAGACGCTTTACTAACTGAGCTACCCAGGTGCACCAAGAGCTCTGTTTAGAAGGAAAGACAGACCTGATAACAGACAAAATACAACAGGATAATGGCCATGACAGAGGCTTGTATAAGACGTTACAGAGGTACATGTGAAGGCAACCATCTTACACAAGTGTAAGAGAAGATACAGAGCTGAGTTCTAAAAAAAATGAACAAGGATGAACTAGTTGGAGAAGGGGATAAGAAGAGAAAGAAAAGAAACTCTGTTTTAGAGAACATGCATGTGCAAAACGATAGAGAGGAAGAGCCTGGCACACTTTGAATTGTAAGAAGCTCCATGTGGAACGAAAGCAGAATGTAGCAGAGTGATGGTAATGGTAAGTAATGTTAAATTCAGGAAGAAAACATAGAAGGTCATGCAAAAGACTCTAGATTTTATCCTGAAAGCCATGGGGGAATACAAAAGCATTCTAAAGTGAGGGCACATGCAACATAGTGAGATTTATGTTTTTGCATGTCCATTTTGGCCAGAAGCCCCATCAGCGCTGTCTTAAGTGAGGTGTAGGGGTACACAGTGGCACTAGAGAACTTTTTCAGGTGATGGAAATTTTGTTCTTCCTTCTATTTGTCAAAACACAAACCTATGTAGGCTTAAAATGAGTTATGAGATGTAAACTAAACCTCAAAATTTGATTAAAAAATACAGCAAAACAATCACTCTAGCAGCAGAATGGAAAGCGGGATCAGAGGGGAGTGAGATGGGGAGATGAAATAATCTGAAATAATATAGGCAAGAGCTGATGAAGACTAGAACTGAGATTGTGGGGAAGTGGAGGACAGTATATTTGAACACTATTAAAAAGGTAGTAAAATCAATCAACAGAATGACTGGATATGGAAGGGCAGGACAAAGAAAAGAATTAAGGCTGACTTTCAGGTTCCCAGCTTGGGTGACTATGTGATGGTGAGGAGAAAGAACCAGTTAAACAGAGAATGATAATGAGTTCTGCTTTGAATCTGTGGAGCGACAGGAGACACATCAAGATGCAGATGGATGCACACACAGGTCAGAGACAGGACATGGAGAGGTGACATCATGGTGGTTGTTGGTGTTAACAACTATATCTGAGTGTTACGTGTTAGACCAGAGTGAAAGGGAACATTGAAAAATGAAGAGTTAATTTCATGAAATGATTTGGTTTTTTTTCTTTCATTGTGTTGTTACAAAGTTACTTGCATGACAATATTTTTAAAGCCCAACACTGGCTTAAAGATAAAACAACAAATAACAACCACAAAGATGAATGCAAAACAAATAGAAAATTTGATCAAACAAGTCTTCTTTAACAGAACTTTACTGCCTGAACTGAGGCATGACGTTTGATCCCTTCCTTAGCTGTGGAACTAGTAGCTTGAGGAAGTGGGGAGACTATGAGGCTCATAGGAGCAAAGTTCATGGGGAGCCCTTACACTGCCCAGATGAAAAACAGCACTATTTGAACAAAAGAGACTATTAGGAAAATTCTACAGTTTTGTGAACATGAAGCCATGTAGCTCAGGTGTGCTTGGTGTACTTATCAAAACCTAGGGGAAAAATGCTCACAGGTGACCACATTTAAAAGATTTTCAAAGGTCAATTACCACTAGCTTTATACTTTCCCCAAATTTACATTTTTTTTGTAGAGGAAATTTATACTTATTACAATAGGAAAAAAAATCAAACAAAATATACAAACATACAAAGTAGGAATCATTTCATTTCCTGAGCACACATTTTGCCATACCGGGTACATTCCAGGCCTTGAAGATGCATTCTGCAACCTCGCGTCCTGGGGTGGCAGATGGTCAGGCATCTGTGGCTCCGACCCAAAGTCTTTCATCTTCTGAAGCTGTTCTTTTTGTTCCCTGTGAACAAATAAAATTGCCATGGTACATTAGGCATGTTTACTCCATTCCTAAGTGACTACAATTGATAACAAAGAACAAAAAAGAGACCTAAAATCCTTGTTCTAAAATCCTCTCAGTGCCCACAGAGCACTGGCAGGATAACATTCTTTTGCCTATATGTAGCTAACTGACCAGTCATCTACAACCTATAAACGACTACAAATTATCAAAGATCTTCAAGGGCAGATTCTATAATCTGCCTCATTAGTCTATTCTAAAATATCATCTACTTGTCATGTTTTTCTTTCATTGAACAAAAAGTTGTCTCACTATGTCTTTTGTTCAATAATCTCTAGACCAAAGGTTGCAACATGGTGGCCAAATATGACCTAGAAAGCGATTTTTTTTTTTTTTGAAATTTGGCTTTCACATCAGTTTTAAAAATCTGAATTAGCTGCCATCATTTACAAAGCAAAATATTTCATAGATAAATTCAAATTTTAAAGGGATTTGGTAACAATGGGTTTAAGTTCCCACATGCCAATGATGAGCTGACAGAAATAGTGGCTGTCCACTTTAGATGAAACAGTTTGCCACAATCCTCACCACATTCAGTAAGTAGTTATTCTGGCCCATTTTTACTCATTTTAGTTACCTGTCTAGTTTTTGTGGATATTTTAGTTTATGGCCCTGCTGTATACAGTGAGAACAAATGTCAGCCTATACCCTTAAAAACGGTACTTCATATTCCTAAAGAGTAATTACACAACTCTTTATGCTTTTCTTCAAATATCTCTGGTCAAATTCCTTTTTTTATTTTTTTAACTTTTCCTTACAATGCCCACCTTAAACAGGTATAACATCTACTATAAGCTCTTTGGACCTTTTATAATTTTTTCCCTACATTGGGTATAGTGACCCAAATAGACATAAAGGGTCAAATATAGAAAAAGTTTATTTTCTGCCTCACATAAATCATATTATAACTTTACACCATCACAACATAGCTTACTTGTATTCAGCAATGACAATTCTTATCCATCACTTCATATTTTAATTAGGTTTATATTGCCTAGAAAGAGCTTTAAAAAAAAAGGATGGTGAAGAAGAAGCACCTTTTATACAGCATTTCCATATAAAGCAGTAGATGAAAAGGAAATTTTAAAATGAAAGGAAAGAAATCTTGGCAGCTTGGTAACACCAATCAGCTTGGTGTTCTCCATAAACAAAACAGATTTTAGAGTTGGACAGACTGCACTGAAATTCTGGGTTTGCCACTGAATAGCCAAGTGGACTTAACCTCTATGAGTCTTAGTGTCATCTGTGAAGTGAGGATACTATCTACTTCTCTTTGCAGGCCTTTGAGATAAAAGGATATGAGACAGGAGAACTAAGATAACATACACTAAGCACTCAGTACACAGTGGGCTTTAAATTAAAGGTGTCTATAACTTAAAAACGAACAGTGTAGTAACTAAATATTCTCTAGCATGCTTTCACATCTTCAAGAGTAATCTAGAAGAGTCTAATTTTTCAGAGCGTATCTTCTATAGACAGAAATCTGTTATGCTGCCTGAAACATCAGATCTTCCATCTTTACCTACAGGTATTTTTCCTCACTACACTTTTCTAGTCATAAAGCTTCAGTTTTAATTTCAATTGGTATAATCCACAAATGCAGAATAGAATTAAAAAATGAAGGAAATATAATACACTGGAATATATCAAATCCTAACCATTAATTTATTTTCTCAAAACATTGTTAATTCCTAAGAAATTACTCAAAAAGCTTGCAATCTAACAATGACTCCTAAATTATTTCAGGATATAGTTGTTTAAGGATTAAATGTGTATATACTAAGTATTCAGTATAGTTCCTAGTACATAGTAAGCATGCAATGTTAGCTTTTTAAAAAAATTTTGTTATTGCTACTACCCAGGAAGCATTATGTAGATACCTATACAGAGTTGGGTGACTGTATATCAAGAAATCCAAATTCTATTCTCCATTTCGCAAAGAAAATATTTGATTATGCAGAAACAAGTAACATCCTCAAGTAGAGATATCTGCTTCTAATTATACGGAAAGATAAAGCACCCCAGAAAGAAAGTAACAATGATTAGACAAATCTGAGGACACTTTAGGTAAACCATTCTTAGCTTCAACAGAGAAAAACCTTATAGCACTTCCCAAAGTTTTATCAAAGATTAGTGAATATGAAGTCTATCAGATCTAATACCAAAGAACAAATGCCTCCTGGGGAAAAAAAAGATGTTACATATGAGCTCCATGAAATCCAGAGCACTAGAGACTTGAAGTTTGACACCTGAAACATGCATAAGCATGGTATATCAGCAACACATCCATAAAAGCCAAGAATGGCTATAAAATTTTCACATTTCAGGACATAAGCTTACAATTAACACAGTTCCTAAATATATATCCTAACCCTAAACAGTACTGAATGGCCAGGTAATAATTAAAATTACGAGATAAGAACTTGAAGCAAAATGATTCCATTCAAATATATCACATCACTTTAAAAGAGCAGTTTGAATGTGGTTTTGACTAAAAGAAATGATCTTAAGTAGTCAACTTACCGAAGCATTTTCAGTTCTTGTGCAGCTTTCAAAATGATTTCGTGCTGCCTCTGACTGAGAACCATTACCCCTCCAAGGCCTTGGTCAGAGTCTAAGTTTGTATCCGACCCCATCATTTCAGAAGAATGATGTGAGGAGGGCATATGTTCCGCCATGGGGGAATGTCTATCCACATCAGATGGGTACCATCTGTCTGACAACCGTTCTCTTTCCCAGTCCATTCTGTCAGGGATATAATCTCGCTTTTCCCGCCATGTATCTCCTCTTTCTGGATACTCTCGGATCCTCAACTCACCCCTATCACGAAAATCTCGATCATACCCATGGTCTCGATTTCTTTCTTCTCTCCATCTATCATCCCGATATCTATCCAAAGGTGGAAGAGGTGGGAGGGGTGGTAAAGGTGGAAGAGATGGAATATCCCGTTCACGAAACTGTGATTCTTGTTCATCCAGTGGTCTCCCATAATCTCTGTCCCACTCATTATCCAAATTTCTATCATACATATCCATGGGTCTTCCAATCCGATCCACATCCCTGTCCAAGTCCCTGTCCATTTCCCTGTTGTAGTCCTCATCCATATCCTGATCTCTCTCCCAATCATCCCACCAAGGGCCTCGTCTATCTCCATCATGAGATCGAGATGGTGGTGCTGAGAACCTGTCCTCTCTGTTATATGGATCTAGTGTATCATCTTGATAGTCACGTTCACATTCTCTCCAGTATCTTTCTCTATCCCAATCATCAAGTCTTTCTCGTTCCATTGGAGCATTTCTACCATCTAAAGGGAACTCTTCATGCCCTCTCTCTTCTCCATGGTTCCATGGAGCCCTAGGAGGCTCGTCTCGGTGATATGGATACATTTTTTCCCCACCATCTCCTGGTTCTGGTCTAAATGGACCTCTGTCACGACCAAAATCTGGTCTTCCCAGTCCCCTTTCCCTACTGCCAGGCCCTCGGGGTGGTCCCCTCTCCCTACTCCCGGCTCTTCGTGGTGGTACTCTCTCCCTACTCCCAGCCCTCCGAGGAGGTCCTCTCTCCTGACTGCCAGCCCTCCGAGGTAGTCCCCTCTCTCGGCTGCCAGCTCTACCTCTGTCCTGGCTGCCTTGTAGACCACCTGGCACTTTCTCCCGATTGCCTCCTGGCCTCATTAACCCTCTGTCCCGGCTGCCTTCTCCTCTATTCATCTTCTCTCGACTGTCTTCTCTTCTACCCATCATCTTATCACGAAAGTCTTCTTGCTTGACCAACCCTGGGCCACGGCTGAGTGCCTGGCCTCGACCTCTATTTACTAGTCCTTTATCCCGTATGTCTTCCATTCTGTTTTGCCCTGGACCTCTGTAAGATGAGCTGCTGCCTCGATTGCCTTCTAACCTATTATCTCTGTTATCTGGCCGAGGTAGCCCTTTCTCTTGGCTGTTTTCTGAGTGGGGCAGACCAATACCCAAAGGTTTAAAATCATTATCTGCAGTTAATGATGATGATGTTGTCACTGCTGCTCCTCCCTCCATCCCCCCTGGTTTTGAGGGAAAAGCAGATTGAGAAGGTACAGGTTTATTTGCAAGGGATACAGGCTGAGTAACAGCTTGGGCTTTGTCCATTTGAGTCTCCATACTTTGAGAATTCGGGTCCCAATTAGAAGGCTCTATGGGCCCTTCCGAGACTTCGCTTTTAGGTGGCTCTTGTTGAGAGTCGCTTAGATTCTCATTTGACTGAGCCGCCTTGGCATCCTTTATATCTGCAGCAATGGAAAATGTAGCTGACTGCATTTTAAAATTCTTCTGCTGGTTACTATTGGTGTCTGCTAATTGTTCTTTGTTTCCTGAAAGAGGTTCTGCTTGTGACTTAGGTTGCGGCTGATGTTGCTGTCCAAAAGCTGGCTTGGGGCCTTTCCACTGTGGTCCACTCTGTCGAGGACTGAGGGATGTATTGGGGGTAATATAAAACTGAGATGCTGGCCCCCGGGGAATCATTCCCCATTTGCTTTTAGTGCCCTCTGTTGGGTGACCTTCATATCTGGGTCTTGGCCCATCGGGGCGATTTCCTTCAAAACGAGGCCCTTTGGGTCTCGGTCCTTCACACCTTGACCCTAAATCCTCAAATCTTCGAGGACCATCAAATCTACAAGTAAAACAAAAGATATTACTCAAGACAGTAAAGCAGAAAAAAAATATTCTCCATGTAAGAATATTTAAGGCAATCTGGCCTTAGAATTTGTTTACAGAAATGACTCTCAGTCATTAAATAAATCCTGAGGCATCTATCTTAGAATCAGTAAGCTAAAGTGGCAGTGCTCAGGTCTCAGGACAGGCTTTGGAAATCATGTCAGTAGTATTATCATAATTCACTTCAAAACATTTCCTGCGGCAAGTCACTGATATTTTAAATAAATTGTTAAAAAGCAATTATAAACATTGTGACTTAGTAGACAGAAAAGTCCACTCATTTTTAAGGGGGAAAAATGCCACAGCTAATTCTGAGAGTATTTTCAGAATTAAAATATAAAAACTAAATAGGAAACAATTAACAAGGTAATTTAGGATGATTATAAATACTGTTGGAACTAACATTATCATCTGGACTGACAAAATTCAAAAAGACAGTAGCCAGCTATGTCTTAGGAGTATGCCCTGACATTTTAAAGTCTGGACATCTTAAAGTCCTGAAATTTTGTTATGGACCTCCTTGCTTATTCAGTAAATTTTTAGTGCACATTCCTTGTCAAGCACTACAGTACATCCAAGGGATATACAAATAAAATGTCATCTGTGCCCTCAAAGGGTTTGCAATCAAGGAGAAAGAGAACCTAAGTGTAAATAAGTGCCCAAAGGTGCAATGACAGAAGTCTATCTGCATATAACAAGGGCAAACAGAGGAGGTGATGGTTAATTCTACCAGGATAAGGGGAAGGTTGCTGTCCAATAAAGGCTTTATACAATATATGATGCTTAAATTAAGTCTTGAAGGACAAATTCTCTGAGGCCAGGCTAACAGAGTGCACTGGAGATAAGGTAAATGGACAGCAAGGACATCTAAGGTTAAGGAAGCATTGTGAGGAAAGGCAGGGAAGCACACTAGCACAACATGTCTTGAAGTGCAAACAGTTCAACATGGCTGAAACAAGAGGAGACAGAGTAGGGAGAGCTGGGAAAGGAGTGGAAAGGTAGAGAACTAAGAGACAAAGTAAAGAGTAGGCAAGAATCAATCTCCAGAAGACCCTGTATGCCTGTGTGGCAGAGACTACTATGCTCCTCCAATAGCCAGCCATTCCCCCTTTTCCTAGAGTAACTGAGCCTCTCCATTCTTAGCTGGACATAAAGCTAGCCAGCCTAAATACTCTCTTTTCCAAATTCTCCTGCACTAGAACTTGCAGCCATGTTCTGGCCAATGCGCTGAGAGTGAAAACGACCAGCACATCCTTCTGGGTCATACCCTTAAAGGGAAGGGCACATATTCCTCTTTATCATTTATCATTTCCTTTTCATGCTAGCTTTGACATGGTAATGACACATCTTGGACCATGTAGATAAGGGCAATATACTAGGGGATAAAAATTAACAAATCAGAAGGAACCTGGATTCTTGACATTGTAGAGCCACCACATAAGTGCTGAGAAAGAATAAAACTGTAACTTATTAGAGCATGTGACTTTGGATCTCTGTTATCATAAATGAATTAATTCAGCTGGGTAAGAAGTTGGGAGTTACTTAATGAGACTTAGAGCCACTACAGATGGTTTGAATTTTAAAAGATTGCTCTAGCAGAAAAGTAGCAGATGGATAGGTGGGAAAAGTTTATTTAGAATTGTTTCTATAATTTGGGTAAGTGAAAGGGAAGCCTGTCCTAAGGCAGTGACTGACATGAAGATGCAGGGGAGATAAAAGTGAGAGATGTGAAGGAAGGTAAAATGGATAGGACTTTCTAACAGGTGAGATTAAAATGATAACAGAAGGGAAGGATTTACGATGATTCTAAGGTTTCTGTCTTAGGGCTAAATGGATGGTGATACTTTTCAGGATTTTAATGATAAATAGAAGAGTTTTTCTCTCATTGGTTTGGGAAATCAATGAGGAATAATAAATTCAGTTTCAGATAAAACATTTATTTTCCATTCCTGTTGACGTCAGGTTTTGCTGGTCTAGAAGTCTTAGTTTCAAAGGGAGGAGGGAACGCTCCCATCAGGGGAAACAACAATAACTCCATTAAACTCAAGATTGCCACCTGGCTACTTTGGGTTCTGAATCAACAGGCGAAGAAGGGAGTGACTGGCCCTGGGCTGCAAGGGGGAAACTGCACACTGAAGGTAAGGAGGAATATGTCTGGAATGGAGATCCTCTAGAACACCTCTTAGCACTTCCATGTCCTGTGATTAAAGTAAAAAAAAAAAAAAAAAAAAAAATTTACAACAGCTGAATTCAGACAGGACTGCCAACAGCCCAGAGCCTTCAAGAATGAAGGTTTGGGTCACTCCACCAGGCAAAAAACCAGGACCACCTGAGGTGCATGTGAGAACAAAGGGACTATGAAATGGGTTGTGGATAAAGGTTATTATAAATACCAACTATGGTTAGGTTACATGACCAATCGCAGAAAGAAGGACTGTAACAGTTATGAGTAGTTCCTTCCTTATTTGATATGTTTAAATATGTCTTAGTCAAATTTCTTTGGTTGATTGTTCTTCTCTAACATAAGATGTATTAATAATAGTTAATTTTGTATCTCAGAGTTTAAATTACAAAGTAACAAAGAAAGAGTGTGAACCCAGCTGGAAGAATGAAGATTTCACCAAAGACAAAAAAGGGACTTTGTATCCTTTTCTGGGGAAAAGGTGAGAATCTTTTTTCAGTTGTCCAGAGATAAGTATTTTATGTCAGATGCAAAAATCTCCCTTGTGACCCATCCTAATCAGAAACATATAAGGGAACTCTGGGAAAGAACATATTAGTGAACTCCACTACAGCCTAGCCAAACTGACACCACACAGACTCCTCACAAGAAATTTCAATATACATAAACCCATTATAAACAGAAAAGGGATCACCAGCAGATGAGAATTTTGTTTTTAAATTCTAAAAGACAAAGAGCACATGTGAATGGTAACAAATGGAGCAAGAAGAAGCTGCAGTTTAGAATGCTGGTAGTAGAAAGGGATACAATAAAAATGGAGTTGGGGGCAGCCCAGGTGGCTCAGCGGTTTAGCGCCACCTTCGGCCGAGGGCGTGATCCTGGAGACCCGGGATCGGGCCCCCGGGCTCCCTGCATGAAGCCTGCTTCTCCCTCTGCCTGGGTCTCTGCCGCTCTCTCTCTCTGATGAATAAATAAATAAAATCTTAAAAAAAAAGGGGGGGGGGTTGGTTTGCTCACAGAAACCTAGAGTCAAAATTCTCAGATACCATGAAGGACAAGAGTAAGAGTTGGGGTTAAAAATATATAAGTTAAAATCTATAGTCGGAAACATCAACCAGATTTGTCCCTAATTTCTTGAATCTGAGAGTCCTCTAACATTAGCAGACAGTTCTTTGCCCTACCACCTCAAACAAAGCCTGAATTTGCTGACTGGGAGCAATAATAGCTAATAACCCCTTCATATGCATACAGTTTTCAATTAGCTTGTTGGTGTCCCCAACTCTTAAATATAAATGATAACCAAGGATCACTAGATATTTGAGGAATGTCTCCAATATGAAAGGAAGAGACCAAAGGTAAACAGGTCATAAATCTGGAGAAAACAGAGATAATGCAAAAAAACAGAAGATAACTTTTTAAAAATCCTCAAATAACATCTCCAGAGAGATTCTTAAAGACACTGTGCTATAAATCAATTTGCTATACATAAAAAAGGATGAGAACCAAAAGAACTGTGGAACATTTTTAAAATTCTCCAAATAAAATGCAATGAAAGAATTAGCAGTATTTCGAAGTACAACCAAATGAAAGAGAAAAAGACAAATATAATCAATCTAGCAGGTCCAAAAACCTACAAATGAGGCATTCCAGAAAAACAGAAAACAAGAAAAACATTTATAAAGAAATAGCACAAAGGTTTAAGAGTTAAGAGACTCTAATCTCCAGACAGAAAGGGCCTAGCTCACTAAGTACCAAATGTAACTAGTAAAACAAAACCACTATGAACTTTTAGAATACCAGGGTGAAAAAGTGTTTCTGGCAAAGGGAGAAGTCACCTAATTAGGAAAAGAATCAGAACAGTACAGCATCTACACTAAGTAACAGAAGAAAATAGAATGATGACCCTAAAACCTTGAGGAGTAATTATGTTCAACATCAGTATGTGCTAGGTAAATGGTATTAAACAGTTTGGTATTAGCATTAAAACAGACATACAGATCAATGGAACAGAACTGAGAGCCCCAAAATAAACCCACACATATATTGTCAATTACTTTATGACAAAGGAGCTAAGAATATATAATGGAGAAAGGACAGTCTCTTCAATAAATGATCCTGGGAAAACCGAACAGCCATATACAGAAGAATGCAACTACAGTGCTATCTCACACTATACACAAAAATTAACTCAAAATGGATTAAAGACTTGAAAGTAAGACCCCAAACCATAAAACTCCTAGAAAAAAACACAGGTGGTAAGCTCCTTGACATAGGTCTTGGTAATGATTTTCTTGAATCTGATATCAAAAACAAAAAGGTGGGACCACACTAAACTACCAAGCTTCGGTACAGCAAAGAAAACCATCAACAAAATGAAAAGGTGAACAACTGATTGGGAAAAAAATACTTGCAAATATTATATCTCATAAGGGGCTAACATTCAAAATAAACAACTCATATATACTCTAGCAAAAAAACACTCTGATTAAAAGATGGGCAGAAGATCTGAACTGATATTTTTCCAAAGATGACATACAGATGGCCAATAGGTACATGAAAAGATTTTCTACATTATTTATCATCAGGGAGATGCAAATCAAAACCACAATGAGATATTACCCCACACCTGTTAGCATGGCTATTTTCAAAGACTAGAACTAATAGGTGTTGGCGAGGATATGGAAAAAAGAGCACTCTTGTATATGGCTGGTGGGAATGTAAATTGGTTTGGCCACAAGGAAAACAGTATGAAGGTTCTTCAAAAAATTAAAAGTAGAACTACCATGTGACCCATCAATTTTACTCCTGGGTATTTATATCTGAAGAAAACAAACAAACAAAAAACTAACTTAAAAAGATACATGCATCCCTGTATTCACTGCAGCATTATTCACAATAGCCAAAATATGGAAACAACCTCAGTGCCCATCAATGGAAGAATGGGTAAAGAAACTGGATACTGAAACTGAATATTATTCAGCCATAAAAAAGAATGAAACCTTGCCACTTGTGACAACATGGATAAACCTTGAAGGCATTATACTAAGTGAAATTAAGTTTGACAAATGCTGTATGATCTGTCTTATACGTGGAATGCAAAAATAAATAAATAGAAAAAACCCAAGCTTATCGATACAGAGAATAGGCTAGTAGTTGCCAGAGGCAGGGGTGGGGCATGGGAGAAATGGGTGAATTAATTGTTTTTAGTTTAAATAAATTAAATTTTAAATGCTCAACTTCAAATTCTATATCCAAATTATTAATCAAGTGTGAGGTTAGAATAAAAACATTCTCAGACACACTAGACTCAGAAAATGTACCTCTAACCCATGATTTCTCAGTAAGTTACTTGAGCATGCACTCTGGGAAAGAGTCACTAAATCACAAACAGGAAGCCATGAGATTCAGTAAACCGTGAATCCAATCCAGGAGGACAGTCAAGGAAAATGCTGGAGTAACAGCCATATATATGGCAGATCTTTTGAGCAACCAACCACCCAACCTGCCTAGGTGTAAAGCAAGAAGATGCATACATTTTGGAGAGAGAGCTCCTCAGGAAAAAAAGGGTGGTGCTTTTGGGACTGGGGTTGGAGAATTATTTTAAACATTTTTCAAGAAGACAATTAGAAATCCTAGAAAAGTCATTACAGTAAAGAAAATATAACACATTGCTTATCTCTACAACAAACATTTTTGCTTATCTAATAACAGTGATATAAATATATTAGGCAGATGAGGTTAGAGTAGTGTAAGAGCTAAATCTATATCAGACCCGGAAGTAAATATTAATATCTAAAATGTGTAAATCAAGAAAGTAGGAGCATTATCATTTAGTGATAGGAAGGTAACTACCAAAAGAAACAGCTAAAGAATTAAAAGATGTCATTAGAAAACACATCTAGCTGGCTATTTTTCTTGATTTTTAAAAACTATGGTATGTACATACCACTTTGATAAGAATAGAAAAGGAATTTCTTTAAGTGGCACAGACAGATTAGCCCTAACCAAGAGAAAGAAGGGCTTCTTTTGAGGCTAGAAGATGAGGATAGTAGAGTAAGGTAAACATAAGGGCAGAAAGTGAGTTTCACTTGGCCTGAAAGCCTTGATTTTCTCTGGGAGTCAGGAAGCTAAATTAAAGCTACAAAGTAAAATTAAAATGTTTGTGGAGACCAAAAAAGCAGCACTAGTGCAGATGGTCTCTGCAAAGCGGCAAAGGCTTGGCACAGTTATTGTTGGGCAAAGGGAAAGGAGCTGACCAAAGACTTGTCAAAGGATACATAGCAATGCTTAGGATGGAGACCACTTATTTACCTATTTATGATACTGTTTCAGAGCTTATGATGGTTTAGTTCCTTTTCTTGAAGTTACATTTATTAATTCAAAGTGCCTGGAAAAACACCTTAGACCATTAAAGTCATGTAAAGCAATCTGTTTGTATTTGATTCAGCAATGATTACTTCATATAAATGAAAAGAGAAGATTATTCTCCACAAGGAAGAGTCAGAAGAACCCTTTGTCCACTCATTACCCAGTATTATAAACAAATTTAAATACGAATGAACTGCCTTCCTCACCAAATTGTGAATGTCTTCAGAATTTTATCTATAACTAAGACATTCTGGCATAAGCACCAGTGATTTAATCTGACACGTCAGGTATTATGTTTGTGATGGAAATAAATGGTACTTAAGGAGTTCACAGTCATGGGAAAATGGAGGCAAGTAAATCAACAATCAGAACACAATTTGATAAAATGGGATGTGTTGGCTTTATTTACTGAAGTATGTCCATTGTCTGACTCACTGAAGGATCTCAACATATAATTACTGAATTGCTCCCTGCCCCCTAGGGTAAGAAAAATAGGAATTAGCAAAGTAAAAACTGACAGGAAAGGAATTCCGGACAAAGAGAAGAGCACACGTCAAGGCCAGAGGAAAGGATGAAGGAAGCAAGAGGCACTAAAAGATGTGCAGATAAGGAAGAAGAGAATCCAGGGGCAAAGCTGTAAAAGGTTATGAACTCAATACTGCAAGCACCATGCCTGCAAATACAACACGCAGTTTCCATGAAAGGGTAGGGTGCTTTGCTTTTAGATTAAATTGCTGATCAACAGCCAAGGGTCATCATTTTATTTTTATTTTGGGTGTTAGAAAATGTTAAAGCAATTGAAATATACTTTCAACACTACATGTAAATGGCAATTATTTATCAATACTGCACTTTCAAATTTTCAAAACTCAAGCCTGTAACAAAATGTTAGACTATCAAAACCTTTTGTATTTATAAAAGAATTTTTAAGCTTTTGGAAGAAATATATTTAGAGATAATTTAAAAGTATGCACAAAAATAAGTCATGTTTACAACAATACAATGAAATGCTATGACCTTTTAACATATAAAAACATTTGAAATAAAGTACAAACATATATATATTCACTAATACAATCACATAAAAACACATGCATTGCCCATTGGTTAGATGAGAAGAAAAACAAATATTTGTTGTTTTAAATCTTTAGAAAATTTTTGTACAGTTAGGTATTTCATAAACTTCTAAAAAAATAAAAAACCTAAAACTAGATATGAAACCATTAGAGGTATGTATAAAAATTTTAGGATTTGACATAAAAACAGACTTCAAATTGGGTATAAAAACTTAAGAGGTATGAAAAAATACAAAATACCCTTAAACAAGATAACATCTTATTGTCACAATAATTACATAAACATAAATCAGCTGACCATGGGAATTACAAAATATTAAATTCTAGAATCAAATTCTTGCCCTTTTAGTTTTCATGTGAGATAATTTTTCTAATTATTTTCATATACACACACACACACACACACACACACACACACACACATATATATATATATATATATATATATATATATATAACCAAGATCCTGAAATCAAAATCCGCCCCCTGCCAAGTGTTATCTCTATAGTAGGAACAACCATGACAAATGGAAACATAGATAAAAAATTTAGTATTTATAGTCCCTTGCTAATCCTAATAAAGTAGGTACAGAATGGAAGAGGTGCATAATTCCAATCTAAAAACCAATCACAAAGTATGTGTGACAGATCAGAAGTCAATATATTACAAAGATTTCAATTCTTCTGCAAAACAGTCAATAGATTCTATGCAATGTTTATCAAAATTATAGGTTTCTGAAAACGGACAAGGTGATTCTAAGCATTACATGGGAAACACAGAGGACGACAAATAGTCAAGTCAATCTAGATTGGGGGTCAGGGAACCATACGGCCCATGGGCCAAATCCAGTTAAGAGTGTTTTTTTTGTTTTGTTTTGTTTTGTTTTACAATTTTAAAGGTGAAAAATAAAAGAATGAAAAATATTTAATATAAACCAAACATGGCCTGCAAAGCCTAAAAATATTTCTCATCTGGCCCTTCACAGAAAAAGTCTGCCAACCTCTGATCTAGAAACACAGAATTGGAGGACTTACACTCAGAGACATCAAGATTTATTACAAAGCTACAGTAATTAAAACAGGACACTTATGCAAGGATAGACAAATAGAATCCAGAAACAAACCCACACATAGAGTCATCTGACCCATGATGAAGGAGATAGTACCAAAGTAGTAAGAAAAAGTTAACTTTTTCAATAAATGGTGCTGGGTCAACTAGATAGCCATATGAAAAATAATAAACCATGAACCCTGCCTCATATTATATATCAACAATCAACTCTATAAATTGTTGATTTAAAAATAAAAGATAAAACAACAAAAGATAAAATAGGATAATGTGTTCATGGCCTTGGGGCAAATAAATATTTCTTAAACAAAACACAAAAAAGCACTAATAACTATAAAGGAAAAGGTCAATAAATTCGACTACTAAATTAAAATCAATAATTTCTATTAATCAAAAGACACCACTAACCTTTGAGGCTCCTCTGGGTTCACTGCATCCTAGTTTTAGAACTGTTTTGTTTTTATTTTTGTTTTGACAATCTATTATAGTCATACCTGTCAGAATGGCCAAAATCAAAAGAGAAGAAACAACAGCTATTGGTGAGAATTTGGAGAAAGGGAACTGTTGGTATTGGAATGCAAACTGGTACAGCCACTAGGGAAGACAGTATGGAGGTTCCTCAAAAAGTTAAAAGGAGAACTACCCTTTGATCTAGCAATCACACTACTAGATATTTACCCAAAGAGTACAAAAGTACTAATTCAAAAGTTATGCACCCCAATGTTTACAGCAGCACTGTCTACAGTAGCCAAATTAGGGAAACAGCCCAAGTGTCTATCAACTGATGAATGGATAAAGAAGATATGAGGTATATGTGTGTAATGGAATATTAGTCATAAAAAGAATGAAATCTTGCTATGCTAAATGAAATGTCAGTCAGAGAAAGACAAATACCATATGATTTCACTCATGTGGAATCTAAGAAACAAATGAGTAAATGGAAAAAAAAATAGACAAACCAATAAAGACTCTTCCTTTTTTTTTTTTTTTTTTTTTTTAAAGTATGCTGTACACCCAACTGGGGTTTGAACTCTCAACCCTGAGATTTAGAGTCCCATGTTCTACCTGCTAAGCCAGCCAGGAGTCCCCCAAGAAACAGGCTTTAACTATAGAGAACAAATGGATGGCTACCAGTTTATTTAACCCAGTGATGGGTTAAATAGGTGATAGGGATTAGGAAGTGCACTTGTACTTCCTTATCACATATCCAGTGATAAGCACTAGATGTTGTTTATTAGTGTTGAATCACCATATTATAATACCTGAAACTAATATTACACTTAAGTTAATTAACTAGAATTTAAAAAAACACTTAAAAAAATAAACAAAAATAAACAGTTCTATTATAAGGATTGACATTTCATGACTTTTTTTTTTTTACAGGCTTTTCCCAAGAACAAAGAGAAAACTTACCTCTAAAAAAATAGAATAAAACTTATATTATCATGCAATTACTATTTGGGTCCATTCTTTTCACAAATCTAAGATACATTATGGGATCCTATGGGATTTTTTTTTCTGTATCTTAAAAACATTCTGCAATTTCTTTATCCTAGAATTCTTACTCATCTTACTCATTAATTATCCCCAACTATGCCAAAGAAGATTAAAATATGAAGACAATAAAGGAATGATGGATTTGCCTAAAGGATGAAGCAAAGGTAGAAATAGCTGTCATCTCACTCCACTTTGTATTACCCAAAATATTACAGCCTACTTTTAGGCTTCTCTGAACACAACTGAGAAATGAGAAATTTTCAGAATGGCAAAAAGTGAGAGAGAAAGCTGTGTCAAAATAAAAAAATAAACACAGAGACAGAAGCACTCTAGGCTCTAATAAATGTGAAACTGATCGCAGCAGTAAAATCTCCAACTCTGAGTCCTCACATGACAGTACTCTAGATGAATATTCTCAAACTCAATATTTGATGAATGAACAATATATTTCTAAGGACAGAAAGGAAATGTAGTACTGCCATCCACTTGGTTATTAAACTGGAAGGATGTTATCACATAATATTTTCTGCCAAGAACCTGGATCATTCTGCTTTGCCAGAAGAATGTGTGACGGGATTATTTGATCTTTTATATTTATGTGCCAAAATTTACTTGATGCAGAGTTTTGCTCTTATAAAACTTTTATAAAAATTTCTAATAAGTTTTTTTTCACTATTCCTTTGTTGTTACTTCTGTAAGTTATTTGTAAAATGACTTTAAAATTTAAAAAAGTAAAAAGGATCCTCTGGATCTATATGATACTTTTTTGGTATACTGAGGATAAGAAAAAGGGTTATAGAATGACAAATAGTTGAGACAGTCTAGACACAGAATAATATCTAGTATACACAAGGAACTCCTACAATTCAATACATAACCCGATAGAAAACCTGGGAAAAGACCTCAATCAACACTTCATAAAAGAGGAAATTCAACTTAACAATAATCAAATGGACAGAGAAGTTAGCTTCATTTGTCATCAGGGAAGTACAAACTAAAGTCATACTTATAATCTCACTAGACATCCATCAAAACGGCTAAAATTAAAAATTTAACAATACTAAGTGTTGATGAGGATGCAAAAGAACTGCTGGTGAGAATGTAAATAGACATAATCACACCAGAAAACTGTTTGGGGGCACCTGGGTGGCTCAGATGCTTAAACATCTACCTTGGCTCAGGTCATGATCTCCAGCTCCTGGAACTGAGCCCCACATCGGGCTCCCAGCTCAGCGGGGAGTCTGCTTCCCCCTTTCCCTCTACCATTCCCCCTACTTGTGCGCTTGCTCACTCTCAAATGAATAAAAAAATCTTAAAAAAAAAAAAAAAAAGGAAAGAAACAACTGTTTGACAACATCTACCAAAGTAAAACCATACCTACTTACCACCTGATCAAGCAATTCGAATCCTTGGTATATGTATATTTCTAAACAAAATTAAATACATGGCGCACACACGTACACACCTTTTTTTTAAAAAAAAAAAAACTTAAATGTTATTTATTTTATTTTATTTCACCTACAGCGCCAAAAGACACAAAGCAGTGATCTTCATAATAACCAAAAATCTTAAATGACTAAATATTAGAATAGATAAACAGATTGTGGTATATTCAAACAATAAAATATGGTAGAGAAATGGGAATGAACAAACTGCAGCTACATACAACATGGATGTATCTCACAATAATGTAATGTCAAGTGAAAGATGCTAGACTCAAAAGAATACATACATTAGAATTCCAATGATATAAACTTCAAAAATAGGCAAAACTATTATATGAAATGTCAGCATAATGGTTATCTTTGGGGTGAGAGAAAAATGGGAAAGGGCATGAGGAGGACTTCTCAGACACTAGTAATCTTTAGATCTTGACCTCAGTTGTGATAATGTGAGTGTGTTTACTTTGTGCAAATTCACTAAGCCATATACTCAGGATTGTGCATTATCTCTGTATGTTACCCTTTAATAAATAAGTTTTAAGATTGAAAAATAAAAGGTTCTGGGAAACCAATATCCACTGACCTAACAGTTTATCAGAGCAGTGGTAATCTTCTAGAAGTCCTATGAATCAAATGACACACACCTACACACAATTTCAAAAGAGCTGCCCCAGATGCTCCACAATGTGGTATGATATTTACACATGATGGTTTTTAGAAAGCAGCCTCAATCTGGATTTCGCAAAAACTCAAAGTAATCTACATTATTTTAATAGTGTGTTATTGATCAGTTATCTGTGTTCTCTATTCTTGTTTTTCTACACAGCTTTGTTTAAAAAACAAAATGGAGTGGCTTACCATGAGTTATGTGATTATAGCAAACTCGAATTCAACTAGTAAGAAAAATTCACAAGTTTCCTTAACAGTGTGGATTATTTCTACCTCAGTCTCTTTCACTCATTTACCAGCTTCTCACTGATTTTTTTTTTCACCTAGTTACACAGGAGGAAAAACAACCATGCCCTGGCAACCATCAGAAATGACACTCAATATAAACTAAGTGAGCAAAAGAAGTGGAAAGGTAATAGAAACAGAAATGACATAAGCTAGATTGGGGAAGGGTTTTAAAAACAGGGTAGATAATGTGAGCAGGATCCAATTCAAAAACAAACAAACAAAAAAACCCATCCTTATCAAAGTTGCAGGTGGAAAAGATGGAGAGGAACATCTTACATCTAAAAGCAACATAATCAACATTTATTAAGATTTCAGCAGACTAGAATGTTGGCCCAAACCTAACTAGATGAAATGTAAAATAAAATCTTAGAGAAAGACAAAACAACAAAAAACATCCTGCACAAGTTCAGGATGAGAGAGACTTGGCTTAATAACAGCTGAAAAAGACTTGGGAAGCCAAACTGATGTTAAGCTCAACACGAGTCAACACTGTGACAGTGCTGCCCAAAAAAGCAATTTGTTCAGCTACACAATACGTTATTTATAAAAAAGGTGGTAATAGGTTCTATGGTTCCCTGCATCTAAAGTAAGGGTTCATTCATTCTGAAGGAGACTGACAAATCCAAGGCCCTTTGCAAGACAGTGAGGAATGTAGCAGGAGGCTAGAACCAAAATAAGTGTGAAAAGAAAAGAAGAATATGAGTTTCTGTGATGGCAGAGAAGAGTACGTAGGACAGGATGCAGGAGTCAAGAAGGTGGTGTTTAAAGAAATGTAGGAACTCACTATAGAAGGAGGATAGGATAATCCATCACGTGTTACACCACACAGGCAGATCTAGAATCAACAGGTAGAAGTGACAGCAACACATTTAGATTCAACACAAATAGGCTTTCCGGCAAACTGTCAACACCTTGTATGGTAGTATTCCTTATCACAGTGCCAATGTTCAAACAGAGGCTATTAACCAATTGTCACAGGAAGTAAAATGAACTCAAAAGTGGATCAGGAAAAAAAAGTGGGGGGATGGGGGGATCCCTGGGTGGCTCAGCGGTTTAGCACCTGCCTTCAGCCCAGGAAGGGCTGGAGTGAAGATCCTGGAATGCCAGGATCAAGTCCCACACTGGGCTCTCTGCATGGAGCCTGCTTCTCCCTCTGCCTGTGTCTCTGCCTCTCTCTCTCTCTCTCTCTCTCCCTCTCCCTCTCTCTCTGTGCCTCTCATGAATAAATAAATAAAACCTTTAAAAAAGTGGATCAGGGGTGCCTGGGTGGCTCAGTCAGTTGAGTGTTCAACTTTTGATTTTGGCTCAGGTCATGCTCTCAGGGCCGTTGTTAGGTCAAGCCCCCACGTGGGCTCCACACCCAGGGCAGAGTCTGCTTGGGATTCTTTCTCCCTCTCCCTTTACTCCTCTGCCCCCTAACCACACATACATGCTTGTTCTCGCTCTCAAAATAAATAAACAAATCTTTAGAAAAAAAAAAAAGGATCAGAAGGCCTTGGATTCTAATTCCATCTCAATCATTTACTAGCAATGTTATCTGGGGCAATTTATTTATAACCTCTCCAAATCTCAGCTTCCCTTATATGTTTACTTCATGAGATCATGGAAAAATAATAAGGTAATACATGTAAGATCCAGGATGACAAACTAAAATGCAATACAAATATGAATTGCTATAGAGGGGATATTGCACTAGATAATTGCTAAGATCCTCCCAGCAGTGAAATTATTAACTATAAGGTAAGAAAAAACTTAAAATGGGTCCTAAATTTACAACAAGATTTGGTAGGCAAAAGACAGAAAACATTAATATGATAGAAAAAAAGGGGGGACACCTGGGTGGCTCAGTGGTTGCGTGTCTGCCTTCAGCCCAGGGCATGATCCCAGGTCCGGGAATTGAGTTCTGCATCAGGCTCTCTGCGAGGAGCCTGCTTTTCCCTCTGCCAATGTCTCTGCCTCCCTCTCTGTGTCTCTCATGAATAAATAAAATCTTTTAAAAGCGGGGGGGGGGGGGGGGGGGGGGGGGAAGAGCAGAAAAATCTATGTTTCACAAGGTCTTAAGAATGTACTTTTCTGATAGCAAATTAGTCACCAGATCTAAAAGGCAATGCTTAATCCAAGAGATAAGCAGGAATTCTAATAAAAAAGTTACACATGCCAAATAAATCAAGATTACAAAATGCACTTGTAATCACTCACAGTATGAATATCACTTAATCATGGCATTAAACACAGTGCTTAACTAGTGCTTTTGCTCTGGGACCACCTGGACTCTGCTCCCATTGGGTGTGGACTCAGGCTCTATTCTCCCAGTTACATGATGCTGAGCAAGTTTCTCAAACCTCTCAGCCTCAGTCTGTCAAGGGTAAATGTAGGGTATGAACCTGCCTAGTTAACAGGTTGCTGAGAAGACTCTAGGAGATAACATATATATGGCTTCTGGCAAGGCTTCTGGCACTCAGAGAGTTCATGTTAATTATGTGTTGCACCACAGAATCAGACCTAGAATTAACAGGTAGAAGTTGTAGCAATACATTTAGGTTCAAAGCTAGAAAAAAACTTTCCAGAGAACTGTCAAGAATATAACTGTCATTATAAGATGGTAGAGTTCTGTGCCATGTTGTTTTCAGAGTTATAAATTTGGTGAACAAATCAAAGATATATTTTGTTTCCAAAAGCCAAAATTAAGGTTAAATTAAAATAGTTAATATAGATACACTGACACTGAGATAGAAAACTAATCAATGTACTGACGAGTGCAAAAAAGCAAGCTTACAAGACAATATGCTCAGTATGATCTCATTTTTATGACATTTTTAAAATAATTATCTCAATGGCGGAATTAGGACTTTCACTTTTTAAAATATTTTTCTGTACTATCTAAACTTAGTATAAGAAGTATATATTTCTCTTACAATTTACAATTGGCAAAAAAATGTGATTGACGTTTTTCTATAGAAAAATTAACATGTAGGCCAACTGGGGAAAAATATACTTTTACAAACTTGGAAAAATGAATTTAATACTTTTTAAAAAGCAAAAAAAAAAAAAAAAAAAAAAAGCAAAGCAAAAAAAAAGTTAGAGATTACTAGTAAATTTTCCTGTGTGCTTTTCTAAATAAAAATGTGGTACAGACATAAGGAAAACATCTCCCAAATTGAGGGAAATATATAGGAAATGAGCTCCATGGGGGTGAGGATTTTGTCTACTCTGTTATATTCACTGCTATAAGCACAGAGCAGGAATAAATATTTGCTGAATAAATGGATAAAAGCTGTTATCTACCCTTACATGAAATTTTGTTGCCTTATTTCACTAGAATTTGACTTATCTTTACCTCCAATAGCTGGCATATTCTCTAACAAAGAGAAGTTACCAATTCAGTTATTTGTCAAATCAAGGAAAAAACCAAAAAAGATAAGTACACTTAATAAATATTACTGTTGAAGTTAAAAAGTCTATAAGACATTGATAAGCATTACTCTAAAACAGGACATTCATCCTGGAGTGTAATCTCTACATATAGGATAAAAGCAGTGACATCAAAGAAATGGGGGCACGTTACTATTTCTAGATTTTTATTATGTTGTGTCTAATAAGTGAACAATACTAACGTTATTAACTGTAAACCAGGAATGTATATAAAAGTACAAAGAAATATAAAATCATATAAATAAAGCTTTTTATATAGCACCAAGGCCTACTCAGCCTAAATCAACAAAAAAGCCAAACCAAACCAACAAACCAACCAAACAAAAGCAGACCTACCTTGGGCCTCTTGGGCCTTCCAAGTAACTGCTTCTAGGAGGATCTGGAAGCAGTCCACCTGACCTCACTGGCATGTCCTTGACTCCAGTGAGTGGCTGAGATGGAGCAGCTGAAGACTCCCCAAGTCCTTGCTCAGATGAGAATGAACTATATGGCAGAGTCGACTTGCTCAGAGGGGCTTTAGAATTCACTTGGTCTGATGGACTAACAGCTGATTGCAATGGAGGATGGTAGGTTGAGGGTGGGGCTGAACCAAAAGACACAGGAGTGGGAAGCAGTGCTGGTCTAGGTTTCTCTGGAACCTGTGAACTCTGAGAACTGGAGGCTGGTGGAACTGGGGCTGTGGCTAACTGAGGAGGTATCCCTTGGGGAACCCCAGGGGGAGGTAATCCCGGAGGAGGTGTGGCTAAAGACAATGGTGGGAGGGGCAAGACAGGTGGAGGTGCTGCAGAGGAGAGAGAAGGGGGGGGAAGAACCGGTGGTGGCCCTGCAGAAGAGAGGGAAGGTGGGGGAAGAACTGGTGGTGGCCCTGCAGAAGAGAGAGATGGAGGCATCACAGGTGGGGGCACAGAGGTGGGTAGAGAAGGCGGCATCACAGGGGGGGGCATGCCGGGCGGTGGCACTGAAGTAGGCAGGGCAGGGGGCATCACTGGTGGTGGCAATGATGGGGGCAATACTGGAGGGGGCATTGTTGGTAGAGGTGGAGGCATCTGAGAGTATGGAACAAAAGG
Source organism: Vulpes vulpes (assembly GCF_048418805.1). NCBI lineage: Eukaryota > Metazoa > Chordata > Mammalia > Carnivora > Canidae > Vulpes > Vulpes vulpes. The sequence continues at coordinate 108,403,048 of NC_132785.1, read as the reverse complement.
AGGTGGCATTGACATGTTCCCCATATACTGGTTCTTCATGTTCTGAAATGAATTGACTTTCTCCTGGAGATAGGTCTGAGTTGCTTTCATATGTCCCTGCCATGTTTTCCACTGCTTCTCATACTCCTGAAGCTGATCTTTATGAGGATAAGAATGGAGCTGCTCCTCCCACAGCTGAAACTCCCGCTCCCATTCTTGGTAGAGATGTTGAAACTGTTGCTGCTGCATCTCATAATGCCGCAGCTGCACGTCTACAGACATGGTCTACGAATAAAGGGGTGACAATTATTTCAAGACATTCATATAAGAGAATTAATCACAAGTTAAAATATTAAGGAATCAAGGGCATTTGTATCTTAGGAAACTAAAACACTAAAGACTTTGTAGGCTAGTAAGGGATAAACTTGTCACATCTATTCAATGATAATCATTCTTTCTTCCTTTGACTCATTTCTATGTTGCCCCAGAGTTGGAGAAGTAACTAAACACTAAAGCAAATACCTATCTTAACAAGAATTATTTTTCAACCTTTTAATATTACAATGGATAATTTTAAGAAATTGAAAAATGATTATTATGGACATACAGACACAAGTTTGTGTCTTCAAGGTACAAGAAGGACAAGTATTTTTTATGGTGTATTTCCTTAGGTTTCTGTGGTGGTTGCTGTGATCTTTTTGGTGGATTTTTGCTTGTCTGTCACTGTAGTGATTTGTAGGCAACTTGAAACTGCATGATAAGAATCTTTGGTTCTGGGGCACCTGAGTGGCTCAGTCAGTTAAGTGTCTGCCTTTGACTCAGGTCATGATCCCAGGGTCCTGGGATGGAGCACCACATCAGGCTCCCTACTCAGCAGGGAGCCTGCTTCTCCCTCTCCCTGCCTCTCCCCCTGCGTGTGCTCTGTCAAATAAATAAATAAAATCATAAAAAAAGAAAGAATCTGAGGTTCTTAAAACTCTTAGCAATGGGCCTCTAACACCTGTTTGGGTGGACAGAAGACTCGACAGAGACTCCACGACAGAAGACTCCACTAGGCCTGCCCCGCCCTCCCAACAGCATTTTCATAAAGCTGTACTTCCCAAACTCATGGTGATGTGACAGAGAACTACTCAGAACCCCCTTGGAAACATCTAATTTAATTTCTCTCCTTCTTTATATTTAAATCTTTTTCAGGAATAACAACTCCTTTAAATGACTTGGGGCAACTTCCCACCATGTGTCAGCTGAGGAGGCACTTGCCTGCATATGTGGCGGCTGCTGTATGATCTGTTGGTACTGTTGGAGGATCTGCTGTAACTGAGTATGCTTCTGCATTATTCCCTGATACTGGAAGCCAACTCGATGTTGCTGGTGCTGCTGCCAGTGTGCTGCTGCAGCCTGCAACTGTTTTAACCTCGCATCTTCTTCTGGGTCTTCAGACTAAAGATAAGAGAGAGAATACACTTTTATGTAAGCAATAAAACAGCAACCAAATTAACAAACAACCTGAATATTTTTTAAAGTATTGTATTATAAAGTCCAGAATCCCTACACTCTGGCTGACTGAGAAAAGTTATTTTATGTTTAGATAAAATATCTGGCTCTACTTACTGTGGATCATGAATACTAATACAAAGGAGCTTATAAATTCTAGTCTTTACTGGAATAATAAGAGTCAGTTTATAGCTATGTGCTCTGCATCCTATGAGAAATATTTTTTTTCACATTAGCCATTTTTTTAAAGATTTTATTTATTTATTCATGAGAGACAGAGAGGCAGAGACATAGGCATAGGGAGAAGCAGGCTCCCTGCGGGGAGCCTGGATGCAGGACTTGATCCCAGAACCCTGGGATCACAACCTGAGGCAAAAGTAGACACTCAACCACTGAGTCAACCAGGTGCCCCCACATTAACCGAGAGACTACAATGTCATCATTATGATTCACAGATTCCACAGAGGCTCTTGGGAGAACAACTATCTTTGGACCAAAGTGAGAACTTTTCATGTGTCAGTTAGTATGTTAAGTGACAAGGATTATCACATTTAATGCTTCAATAGCTCTATAAGATAGCTACTATTTGAATATACCCATTTTGCTGATGAGGAAATTGTAGCACGGGCTAACTAATTTGTGCAGAGTCACCCCCAGCAAATGGCACTGCCTCGACTACAGCCCCAGTAGTTTGACAACAGAAGGTTAGGCTCATAACTACTGCCCTGTGCTGCCAATATGAAAACGCCCTGACTTCCCTTTAGTGCTGAGAGAGCCTTAATTCAGAAGTGTCTAATTCTTCACTCACTTGAACCATGAGAAAAATGCCTTTTCTAAACTTGATCAGGCATTTATCTGATTATTCCATAACAGAATTTTGCATGTACTTAAAAAAAAATCAAAATATATATCTATTTTGACAAAGGTTTATATAAACGAATCAGAAAAAAAAAGCTAAACAACTTATTAAACACCAAGTAATTAGTTTTATGGTTACCTGGGGTTCCTCAGGTGGGAGAGGAGGTGGTACCTCTTCATTAGGAGGTGGTAATGGGGGCTCCTCCGATGCAGGGGGTTCTGGTACTTGACTAGTTGCAGGTACAGTCACTTCTTCCTTTACCGGCTCCGGTGCATCCTTTGCTGTGACAGGACCTTTTTTGTGACCTGGCAGATGCACTTTTGTCCGCTGCTGCAAACTAAGAAGGTGCTGCCGATACCAATACTGCTGCTGTTCCTACAACAGAAAGCGTTTTAAGAATTTTAACTAAAAATCCTATATATCTGCAACTTGGTGTTGATAGAGACCTGCGTTTGTACCTGTGTTTATCTGTCTATATGTAGGAAAGGGCAAAGCCAGACTGAGAAAGACAAGTAAACAAGATCTTTCAATTCCTCCCCCAAACATATACATTTAAGTTAAACCATACATATTAATTCAACACATTTCTCTACTCTTTTACCACACACTTTTGGAAGTGAGAGCAGTCTTTTTGACAAATGCTCAGAGGAGGAACGCCTGGGTGGCTCAGCGGTTTAGCGCCTGCCTTCGGCCCGGGGCATGATCCTGGAGTCCCAGGATCGAGTTCTGCATCGGGCTCCCTGCATGGAGCCTGCTTCTCCCTCTGCCTGTGTCTCTCTGCCTCTCTCTGTGTGTCTCTCATGAATAAATAAATAAATAATCTTAAAAAAAAAAAAAAGAAACTTAAAAAAATGTTAAAAAGCTCAGAGGAAATCCTATTAGTATTTACAGCTGCTTGTTTTGAGCCTGCCATTAGCTGGGGTAGATTTATCCAAGGGGTCTTGTAAGTAATGAATATAGCCAAATAGTTCTGTCCCTTCTCTGACTTCTCTCTCCTTTGGTGCTCTTTCCTCTTTTAAACACCTGTTGTATCCCAGCTCTATACAGATAAATGAGAATATACTTTTTTTTAGAATTCTACTCATTTTAAAAGTCTCAGCTTTGTCCTCCAAATTATATTGTACTTTAATTTTCTGAAAGCTTGTTTTGTGTTTCTACTTGAAAAAAACTACAATAAGAACTTTAATGAAGAAATAATTAGAAAATACAGCTGATCCTCATTAGTCATGGATTCTATATTTGCAAATATGCCTACTTGCTAAAGTTTATTTCTAACTCCAAAATCAATACTCAGGAAACTTTGGCTGTCATTTGTGGACATGCATAGTGGAGTGGTGAAAAATCTGAGTTGCCTGACTTGCACATTTCCTGCTGTTACAGAACAAGGATATGGTCTGCCTTTTTGTTTAGCTCTTATACTGTAAATAAGTGTGCTTTTCACAGTCTATTTAGGAACACATTTTTCAGATTTCTGTGCTTTTTGTTGGTGACTTTGCTGTTTAAAATGGCCACAAGCATAGGCTGGTGTGCTGTCTAGTGTTCCTAAGTGCAAGAAACCTGTGATATGTTTCACATAGAAAATCTACATGTTAGATAAACTTCATTCAGACATGCGTTATGCTGCTGGCTTTGAGTTCAATATTAATGAATCAACAAAATATATTAAAGGTGTCATTAAACAGGGGCACATATAAAACAGGTTATGTATTAACTGGTTGATGAAAATGAGACCAAAGACTCACAGAAACCTAACCCTGTAATTCCCCTAGGAGCATTGGGTTAGTATTCACTAATTCAACGTTCTTGGCAACTTTATGGAACACAAATACCTCAAATAAAGAGAATCAACTATACAAATAAGTGATAACTAATGAATTAAAATCAATTAAGGGGATCCCTGGGTGGCTCAGCAGTTTGGCGCCTGCCTTTGGCCCAGGGCGTGATCCTGGGGTCCCGGGATCAAGTCCCACGTCAGGCTCCTGGCATGGAGCCTGCTTCTCCCTCTGCCTGTGTCTCTGCCTCTCTCTCTCTCTCTATGTCTATCTGAATAAATAAATAAAATCTTTAAAAAAAAATCAATTAAAAAAAATCTGAGTAAAAATTTTTTACTCAGACATAACTACAGGATCTTCATTTTCCCAGCATTCATTATATAACTCCCTATGGTTACAAGGTTGCATAAGGAAAAAGTTGTCATAACATGAAAATATTCACTCACATACCATCTTTTATACTTCCATAATTAACAACAGCATGTATTTCTACTACAATTATAAGAATGCAGGATTTTATGAAACTGATGTTGGAGAGCTTTGGAACTCATTACTGATAGCTGAGGATCTAACAGAAATCCTGCCAGTTAACAATCACATTTTTTATAATAGGAACTGCAAAAGAGAATGACACGAATATCAAAGGTTGAAAATAGCCCCTAGAGGGATGCCTTGGTGGCTCAGCGGTTGAGCGTCTGCCTTTGGCTCAGGTTGTGATCCCAGGATTGAGTCCCACATCAGGCTCATTACAGGGAGCCTGCTGTTCCCTCAGCCTATGTCTCTGCCTCTCTGTGTCTCTCATGAATAAATAGGTAAAATTTAAAAAAAAAAAAAATAGCCCATAGAAAAACTGATAAATTCCTACATTTTTCAACATATCCAAAACCAAAATAAAAGATGATATATAATACTGCCATATAATTTTGTCATAAAAAATATAGTACATAAACCAAATCAACACTATTCTTTGTTCATTCTAAGACAGCTATTCCTTATGACTTTGAGCTCTGTTTTTTAAAGGTTGTGTCCCAAGTTAAATTTTTAAAATAAATTTTACTTATTTTTTACACGAAACTTTTGGTCCCTATGTTAAATAGATTCGTTTTGCTTAGATTCACTGGGATTTATTATCCTTGAATAGCCAGGATTTTCTATACTGTTAATATTTTAGTGTACATCCTCTCCAATTTCCCACAGGCAAACAAAATATATAAGACATATACAATATACTCTTTTCTCACTATGATGTTTTATTATTTGTTTTTTTACTCACAGAATATAATTTTCTTGGGAGAGAGCTGTCTCATGCTTTTCTTATATCCTATCTGGTGCTTAAGCACAGAGCTGGAGCACAGGAGGAATGTCAATAAATAGTTATTGATCAACCGAAGACTTCCCTTCTAGGCCACTTATTTCTATGACCTGAAACTTGCTCCAAACCATTGGGAGGAAAAAATTCCATCTCACTACCTGCATCTTGAAGTCTGGGTCATGATTGAGTTATTCTGTTTTTAATTTCCATGCACATAATCATCAGCTCCAGAGATGTAATTACCTTTTCTATTGAACATTTAAAAAAAAAAAAAAAAAAAAAAAAAACAGCACACAGGCCATGATAATTGACAATAATGTACCATTAAAACATTTTCAACTTTCTTTTACTATTTTATGAAAATAGCAACAGGCTTATCTTTCAGCTTAAAAAAATTAATAAACCCAGTCTCTTTCAAGTAGAAGTTAGAAGCTTCCCTTAGTTTTTAGTTGCTTTGAAAGCATCACTAAAAGATACAAAGATGCAAACCATCTTTCATAAACTAGAAGCCAATGGCTACACACATGAAGACTATACAGATCTAGATTCTTGATCAATTTGTATGTATCCACCTTATTGTCAATGCTTCCCATCTTTGTCTTAGACCTAGCCTAGGGCTAAGAACCTTGTTAGGAGCTCAAATACTGGTTGATTTGCTGAGAGTATGCACTACAGGTCAATTTCTATTTCATACGAATCCAATAAGCAGAAACCAGATCTATTTCAGTTCTAAGACTAGGCTCTGGTACATTTTTAAAGCTCTACAAAGGAGCATCATTCATATATGTCTTCAGTGTCCCCAAGAGAAAAGTGATTTCTGTTTTAGAAAGGAATAAAACCTGCCTGGACTTCCTAATGAAGCCAAAGCAAACCTAGAGCCAGTTTTTCCATTTGCCCCATCATATCAGACAACTCCCATCTCACATGGGATGTTAATTCATAGATAGAGGAAAATCATTGCATATGTCACACTCAAAGAGACTGAATGAAGAGAGTTAAAAAGGATGTAAGAACTACTTGTCACAAATATCATTATTAAAAAGATGCTAATTTATTCAGCAAGCATCAACTGACCACTTGCTATAGTACAGTAATGAACTAGGTACTAAATGATTTTCTAAACAGGGTAATGTAAAAAGCAAAGAGTGTGTGAGGTGGGGAGGAAGAGAGATGGAGAGAGAAAGAGAGAGAGAGAGAGAGATGTTTTAGAGATTAATTTTGGAAGGTTGCCTTTCCTATCCAAGTTATTGGAAATGCCTATAACACTAAATGTCCTATGTCTTACATCCTAAAGCAATGGGTGGGGAGAATCTGGCAAAATAGTGAATTGGTTTTCCATTTTTTAGACTTATTTAAAACATAGTTATTTTCAGTATTTTTGAGGTTTACATTCTACTGCAGGAATTAAAGTCACCAGATAATCTCAGTCCCATCTAAAAAAAAAAAGAAAGAAAAATGAAAAAATAAAGCTCCTCTATTTCAACCTCTTCCTCCAGCTCCTGCCCTCATTCTCTCTCTCTCTCTCCTTCAGTCAAACTTCTTTAAAGAGTTGTCTATACTCACCATCCCCATTTCCTCACCTTCCATCACTCCTCAAATCAATGCAATATGGCTTCAGTCACTATGAACTGCTCCTGCCAAGGTCAACAATAATCTACATGTCAGTAAATGCAAAAGATAACTCAAAGTCTTTATCCTGCTTGACCTGTCAGTGGTGGTGCTACAGCTACAGCTGAGCACTCCCTCCTCCTAGAAACAGTCCTCTTTGCACTTCCGCGGGACTGCACTATCCTGACTTTCATCTACCCATTTGGTCTTTCTTCTGTTGGTTCCCCTAGATACTGAGATTCTGTGGGGCTCGGATTAACATCCTTTAAACTCTATCCCTACTCTACACACATACCTCAGGAGACCTCATCCATTTCTGTGCCCCAAATACCATATTTATACTGATGACTCACAAGTCTGTCATGTCTCCAAGATCTCGCTCCTAGACTCCAGACCTATCTATAGCTAACTTCCTATTGAACATCTCCATTTGGAATCATGTGGCTCAAGGACCTCAAACTCAGTAGGTCTAAAACTGAACTCATCCTTTCACATCATCCCCAGACCTGTTCTTCCTCTTCTTCCAGGTTTTCCTATTTTATTAGTAAATGGGACAACCATCTACCTAGCAGTCTACTCCAAAAACTCAGGAATCATCCTTGACACCTCCCTCTCTGCTACTACTCAATCTCCAATTAGGTTCTAGCACACAAATATTTCTCCAGTCTTTCCACTTCTATCTCTGTCACCATCCAAGTCCAAGCCACTGTTATCTCTTGTCTGGATTATTCTATTAAGTATTCTCTATAAATCATCCTTGCTTTTCTCAATTCCACTCTCCACACACCAAACACAATGAGCTTTCACAAATGCCAATCTGTCACATTCGACTATATAAAATCCTTCATTGGCTTCCAACTGCCCCAAAATCCTCATAGGCCCTCCCTGATCTGGTTTGTGTCTACCATTCTCACCTGGAGCTTTCAGGAAGCCTTACTTTGAATGCTATCTGGTTAATTCCTACTCATTCTTCAGGTTTCACTTAAATATCACTTACAAAGGAAGGCCTCTTCAATTAGGTTACAGCTCTCAACTATAACTAATCACTTAAAAATATTTGTTCTTAAAAAAAAAAAATTTTGGGATCCCTGGGTGGCGCAGCGGTTTGGCGCCTGCCTTTGGCCCAGGGCGCGATCCTGGAGACCCGGGATCGAATCCCACATCGGGCTCCCGGTGCATGGAGCCTGCTTCTCCCTCTGCCTGTGTCTCTGCCTCTCTCTCTCTCTATGTGACTATTATAAATAAATACAAATTAAAAAAAAAAAATTTTGTTCTTCACCTACTATGTGCTAGACCCTGAGTAAGACACTGTAAATACAATGGTGAGCTTAAAACTAGAAGACAAACAAAAACCCATTCTTCATGAAATAGTCTAGTGATATTGTGTATTTTATAATCCCACAGCACCTTGCACTCCTCATAATGACTTATTAAATGTCTTGTTCTTCCCATTGGGACAAGTCAGTGAGAGCAAGAACCATGTCTATTTTCTTCAACTCTGGTACTAAGCTAAGCACGGCACTTGGCACATAGTTGCTACTCAATAAGTACTTGGATATCAAATAAATGACTAAAAATTCTTTTTTTTTTAATGACTAAAAATTCTAATCAAAGTCAAGAGCTTTATGTAAGTTTTGAGAACTAAAAGATAAATGAAGTCACATTTTATGAAAAAAAACTGGCTAGTATGCATTTTACCTAGCCAGCCCTTTAAATACACAGAAAATTAATTCTTCAAAATGACACATTCCATTAAATCACCAATGCTTTACTCTGAAAACTAGAAATTAAATGGAAGAATATTAAGCATTTATCCTATCTTTCCCATACCAACTATATCTCCAATTAAGTAGTCCTAATCAGTTAATGAAAGTTTTTCTTTACAGAATTCCATATAGTAAATGTAGAAGCAATGGTAGGAAAAAAAATCACCATGTTATAACCTTCAACAAAGAAATAATTTACTCAAGCAAAGACTATCAGTGGATAAGTCACTAGATAAAACCCAGGGCAGCCTGGGTGGCTCAGCGGTTTAGCGCCGCCTTCAGCCCAGGGCCTGATCCTGGAGACCCAGGATCGAGTCCCATGTCGGGCTCCCTGCATGGAGCCTGCTTCTCCCTCTGCCTGTGTCTCTGCCTCTTTCTCTCTGTGTGTCTCTCATGAATAAATAAATAAAATCTTAAAACAAACAAACAAAAAAACATTAGAGGCAAAATTGATGGGAAGCTTTACAATGGAGGGACCAGACTATTGTTACCTACTGATCAATCTTGGCTCCGCTAATAGTGGAATAACCAGGCATTGTGTGTCTCCTGATGGAATACAAATGAAGTACACAGCACCACCCTGGTAATGAAGTATACTTGTCAAAAGAAAGGTGAACTTAAGTCTAAGCTTTCCAAGTTTACCAGAAGCGTGAAAGAGTGTAACAAGTCGAATGATAAGAACCATGAGTAAGCAGACAAATCCAGAATGTGGGATATTATACAAAACTGAGATAGACTTCTCATCAAGTTCAATGGCATGGGGTTGGAAAAGAGAATAGGAGAGATTAATCTAGATCAGTTCTCAATGGAGGGTGATTTTAAACCCCAAGGGATATTTGGCAACGCCTGGAAACATTTTTGTTTCCCATTGGAGGCTGCTACCAACATCTAGTAGTGACAGGCCAGAGATGCTGCTAAACATCCTATAAGGCCAAGGACTGCCCTCCACAACAAAGAATGATCCTGCTCACAATGTCTACATTGGATCCTGATAAAATCTGAATAAACCAATAATACATGATTGAGTCCATTGGGGAATGTTAACATGGATGATATCAAGTAATTATTTTTAACTCCAACTAGTATGATAAGACAATAGGGGAAATCTGAATGGGCAGGTAATTAGATGGATGATACAAAGAAACTGTTACTTTTTGTAGGTGTTATAATGTATTTACCTAAGAAAAGGTCCATTAAAAAAAATAAATAACAAACCCATGACTAAGAATGTAGAAATGACATGAGATCAAAGATTTCCTTTAAAATATTTCAGCAACAATTAAAAAAAGGCATAGGTGAAGTAAACATAGTAAAATCTTGATAGTTGTTGAATCTGATTGATGGGTTTATAGGAGAAATCATACCATTTTCTTTACTTTTGTGTTTATCATCTTTTGCCATAAAAATTTCTAACAACATATTCCAAAATTAAAATATGAACCAAAAAATAATAAATTGGCAGAAAGGTTCATTGTCAGAGACCAGCACTGGTATGAAGAAAACCTGTGTAATCTAATAAGCCAAAGTATCCTAAGTCTAGAACATGACAACTCTTATAGCTTATTCAACAAATCTTTGTAGAGAGCCTACAGTTTGCAAGGCACTGTCCTAGGTGCTACAGAGGATAAAAAGATGAGTGAGATGGTCCCTGTTTACAAGGGACTTACAATCTGAAAAACGTCCAACCAGATAGGTGAGCTCAGGGATGGCTTTACTGAGACCCTGATATTTGAGATGTACCTTGAAAACAATACAACTATAAGGCAGGAAGAGGAGGTTGAGGAAATTGGGAGGAATTCTAGACAGAGATAAGAAAGCCTAAACAAGCTTACAAGGCCCTTCTTGGTCTGGCCCACATACTTCTCAAGCTTCATCTTCCATTTTTTTTCTGGCTGTCACCAAAGAATTGGAGGCAATGAATACTCAAAGTACTGAAGGAAGTTCAATATAGAAAAGAGTACAAAGGCAGAAGAAAAGCAAAACCAGCAAACCAGTGTTCATGTAAGTATTTGTATTAATGACTGGTCAGATACCTCCTCCCCTCCTTCCAAAAACAATTTATTTGTCTATCTAAAAGGCCAGAAAAAGTCTAGTAGAGAGGAATATATTGATGTTGTACTTTGACTTGGACTAACTCTGAGGCTGACAACAAAGCACTGGGAATGCGTTGGGAATGGGGACAGAAATTTTCTCTAATAGAGGCATCTGGGGGAAATAACTTGGTAGGATGGTACTAATTTGGTGTAAACCAGCAGAATCCCTTATTCTCCTATTTCACTTCAGCATCACAAGCGTTTTCTCTTGATGATGTGCCAAGTACAACATCTGGCTTACCTAAAACAACTTGCGTATGTTCTTAATTTCTAATGCTCAACCACTATAAAATTAGAGTACCACAACCTATCTTTTGAAAATCTTTTATATATAAATCTGAGTCTGTAGATTAAAAGACTCTTTTTTTCACTTAGGGGATCTAAGGTAGATTAGTAATTGCTCAAAGTGTCTATGTTAAGAAATCATAACAAGTTATTTATTCTACTTGCGAGTTCTATCTTCTTTCTTAAGGGAGGAATTCATTAGTTACTGCTATCCAATCCGTCTTTGCTCTGTAGGAAGCATCACTTAAAACAGAAGTTTAGAGGAATGGCTCTCTCATGAAGGAAGAGGTATCACTAACTTATTTTCACCTTGGCCAAATTCCAAGGCAGTTGAATGGTAACAAGTCACTCCGTAAGCAAATTGCTTATGTCTTAAAACTTGATGTGAGAAAGGGCTGTATGGGTTCATTCCTTAAAATAACCAAGAGACTCCCAAAAAGGTCAAAGATGAAGAGACTTCCTATGTATTGCATATGTGTCTATAAGTATAATTAGGATGCTCCTGATAAGAACAAGATTTCCCTTCTTCATTTACTAACACTTTGTAATTCACGAAGCTGACAAGCTATCAGTGGCCCCTAAATACCTGTTTAAAGAAGCTAACTAGTCAAAAGGTTTGTATACATTTCAAGTATCAACCCTTTGGGAAGCCTCTTTTCTATGCTGCCTCACAAACGGAAATTTGAGTTTAAAATACAATTTTAAAACAAAGCTCTTTGCAAAAGCAACAAAATCTAGGAGGTCGGTCAAAGGGAACCAAAGAACAAACCTAAGAAGTAACTCTTGAGCCACCCCACTATTCCGTGGACGTTAGGAACATCTTCAAACAACTGTTCTTTTAATAATCTACATTTAGCTACTTGAAAAGCTGGGGTGTCAGACTTCTGACTCTTAAGGAACCCTTTGGAGTGTAAATTAGCTATTCATTGTGTTGGAATTAGCCTAAACACGGGTTAAAGCCCTGAGGCCTGCTCACTTAGGGCCCTTTAGGTGAAAGATGAGGCTCAGGCATATGCTTTTCTTACCTGTGGAGTCATTGTTGAGGGATCTGGCTCAGGGGCAGCTTGCTGCTGTTCAGCACTCTTGTTCTTGGCCCCACTCTCCGAAGGCTCTTGCTGGACAGTTGTCTTATTCCCAGAAGGGGCGGACGGTGGCGGTGGAGCTAGTAGTTGGGATTTAGAATGGCCCTGGGAGGGGCGGGAAGGAGATGCCTGAGAAGGGGGCAAGTAGGACTGGGAATGGCTCAAATAGGATTGCGAGGAAGAGGAAGAGGAAGAATAAGAAGGGGTGGGTGCCAGGTAGGATTGGGAAGGTGGGGACTGAGAAGGGGACGGCTGAGCGGGAGGCAGGTAGGGCTGGGACGAGGCCGGGGGGTAGTACGAGGGTGGCGGCTGAGGTGGGGGCATGTAAGATTGGGACGGGGGCATATAGGACCCCGGCGGTACAGGGGGAGATTCAGGGGGGGAATCCAGCTCCATGGGAACCAAACCAGGAGACCCATCTCGTTGGTGGTGGAGCATCTGGTGTTTGTACTGCTGCTGCTTCTGATAGCTGAGGGCCGGCCCGGGTGGCGGGGGCATCGGTGGTGGCGGTGGCTGCCAGTCCCCGTAGCCGCCCCCCGGCATCACCGGCGGGGGCGGCAGGGGGGGCGGAGGAAGGTGATGGGGCTGGAGCACGCACTGCATTTGCTTCTGGTGCATCTGCTGCAGCTGCTGGAGCTGCGCCAGGTGCTGCTCGCGGAAGCTCATGAAGCCCGAGGAGGAGGGGGCCGCGGGAGTCGTCGAGCTCGAGTACCCGGGCCCCGGCGAGGCCTCAGGAAGCGCCACCGGCGGTGGCGGCGGCGGGACCGGCGGCGGCGGATAGTGGCTGCTCCCGCCATACCGGCCCCAATTCGGGTACATATCGGAGAAGGCGGCGCAGGGCTCGTCCCGGCGCCGTTACTCGTCGCAACCGACCTCCAGGAGCTGCGGCGGCGACGGCGACAGCCGGAACTCGCGGCGCCTACAGGCCCCGGAGCGTGTAAACGGAGCGCGCCAGTGCGCCGGCGCTACCGAGCTGGGCCCGCGACCGGGAAGGCGGGGACGACACTGGGGCGACTACGCCTGCGCAGTAGCCACCGAGAGGAGAACAAAGGCAAGATAGAGCGACCCTTTCCTTGGCGACTCTCGGTTGCCATCTTCCTTCCGGTCCGGATAATGTACGTGCGAGTAGAATGTTCTCATAGAACCGAGGAACCATAGAGTCTCAGAGCTGAAAGGGGTGGTAGAGATCCTATCGCTCCACGGGCTCATTTTTGAATGAAAAAAAAAAAAAAAAAAACAAGGTTCCATTCACAATAGCAACAATCTCAACAACAACAGCAAAGCCATGAAACAAGTAGGAATAACTCTAATAAATATGTGGAATGTATATGAAGAAAACTACAGAACCGTACGGAATCATATCCGAGGGGAGTAAATTAGACTTGCAATGATGGAGAGGCTTACCATGATCCTGAATGAAAAGAGGGGAAAATGTAGACATGCCAGTTCTCCTCAAATTAAATGAATAGAATTAATTCAATTCTAACCAACAAAAAAAGAAAATAATAATAATCCGGAACAAATCTGTGAAGAATAGAAATATTTTGGAGATAGATACGCCAATTCCTGCAGATGTTACATGAAAGATAACATCTGCAGTTATTGTAAAAGGTGAGGAATGGAATTCTTTAGAATAACTCAAGACATAAAAATTCGTGTTGGAGAATCTCAGCTAAAGCAAAGATAGCAAAATCAGATTCAACGATTGTCCCGAGGGGGTGACCTAGAAAATAATCCAATCTGTCAACGTAAAACTCAACTTTGGCTTGAGTGGATCACTGAAAAACAAAGCTGATACACTCTGAATTCTGGAAAGGAAAACAACAACAACACTACCTAACTCTGAGAATATTAAGTGTGTCAGTGTGTCAGTTAAAGATTTGACCTTCCATCTTAGCAACCCAGATCTTCACCTCTCTTAGGAGGCAGATGTGAGTGGAAAGTGGGGCATCTAAGTGTCTTTCAGAAGGCGTTTTCATTCGCAAGTAGGAATTCAGTTGCATTTCTCTTAACTTTTTGTTGAAGTATAACATATATACATATAACTAAACATCATAAGTTTTCAGGTTAGCGAATTTTCACAAACCAATCACATTATGTAACTAGCACCTTGATCAAGAAACAGAACATTAGGGCCAGGTCAGATGCCTGCCCTTGTACCCCTTCTTTTCCCAAAAAGAGAACAGAAAAAGAAACAGAATATTGTCCAACTCATAAATCCCACTTACTTATAATTTTAATATTTTCTATTGAAATTCTCTTGAAAAAATATTAAAAATGCATGTAAATTACTATACTAATAGCCTAGAGGAGAATATGAGATGGTTATCTCATTAGATGAAGAAAAAGAATATGATAAATTTCAACATCCATTCACAATTTTTAAAAAATCTTAGCAAACCAGAAATAAAAGGGAACATCCTAATCTTATAAAGAGTATTTATTTTTAAAAACCACAGCAAACATCACACTTGATTGTGAAAAGTTCAAAGTTTTCCCACTAGGATCAACAACAGATGTTCATTACCAATCACAGCTGATATGGATTGAATTGTATTCCACCCACCCCCCAAAATGTTCAAGTCCTATTCCCCAGTACTTCAGAATGTGATTTTCTCTGGAAATAAGGCTGTTGCAGATGTAATTAGTTAAGATCATATTTGTAGTAGGGTCAATCCAATATGACTACTGTCCATTTTTTAAAAAAGATTTATTTATTTGACAGAGAGAGCACAAACAGGGAGAACTGCAGGCAGAGGGAGAGGGAGAAGCAGGCTCCCCACTGAGCAGGGAGCCCACAGGGCTCAATCCCAGGACCCTGGAATCATGACCCGAGCCAAAGGCAGACACGTAACCAAGCCACCTAGGCACCCCACCACTAGTGTCCTTATAAAAAGATGGCCATTTGAAGACCCAGACACACAGAGAGAATGCTCATATGATGCTGAAAGCAGAGATTGGAGTTATGCAATTGCAAGCCAAAGAGTGGAACAAATGGAATTCTCATACAGTGAGGGTGGAAGTGTAAATTCGTTTTATTTATTTTTTTAAAGATTTTTATTCATGAGAGAGAGAGAGAGAGAGAGAGAGAGAGAGATTGGCAGAGACACAGGCAGAGGGGGAAGCAGGCTCCATGCAGGGAGCCCGACATGGGACTCAATCCTGGGTCTCCAGGATCACACCCTGGGCTGCAGGCGGCGCTAAACCGCTGCGCCACCCGGGGTGCCTTGAAGTGTAAATTAGGATGATCATTCTGAAATACTATTTGGCAGTAGCTACTAAAGCTGAGCAGACCCATAGCTTATAACCCAGGAATCCCACTACTAGGCATATAATGAAGACAAACGCATGTATATGTTATACAGAAGACATGTACAAGAATGTTCATAGTACCACTACTTGTAATGGCTGAAAACTGGAAAGTAACCCAAGTGTCCACCTATGCTAGAATATATAATGACATTGTGGCACATTTATACAATGGAATACAGAACAATAAGAATGAACAAACTATAACCACATGTGACAATTCAGGTGAATCTCACAAACATATTGTTGAACAAAAGAAGCTATGCAAAAAAGTATGTACTGCATGTTTTCACATGCATAAGTTCAAAAATAGACATAACTGATATGTAATGTTAGAATTTAGGATAGTAGTTACCCTTGGGGTGAAGAGATAGTGATTGAAAGGGGGCATAAAGGCAGCCGCTGGTATGTTATGTTTCTTGATCTGGGTACTGGTTACATAGGTATGTTTTGCTTGTGAAAGATTCATCCGACTCTACCACTTGTGATTTATGCACTTTTCTGCTTGTTTAATTCAATAAATGTACCTCCAAGAAACTTTTGAAAGATGGAACTCCAAAAGAATAGTGTACAATTGGCTTTACATGTTGTTCAAAAATTGGCAAAAGGAAATTATGTTAAAAGTAAGACTAGTGGTTGCCTTTGGGGAGAGGGAAAGGGTAGTGGCTGGAAGGGGTACAAGCAGGGCTTCTGAAATGCTAACAATGTTCCATTTATTGAACCAAATAGTAATTACACAAATATTTGCTTTGTTAAAACTTATTGAAACTGTGTGTTTATCCTTTGTGCTTTCCCATTTGTATGGTGTACTTCACAGTTTTGTTTTTTTTTTTTAAGTTAAAAATAGGTGGGAAGGAGAACAGTGATAGTTGTGGAAAACAGAGAAAGATGAGATTAGGTGGGGGGTAGTGGAAAGGTTTCTCTTCATCTCTTCCTTTCCCACCTGATATTGGTAGGTTCTAGCTGTCCTGTCCTCTATTCCATCCCTCAATAACGACGGATCTTTCAGCACCTATGTGGGAGATAACACCTTTCCCCTCATTGTTTCAAGATAGAGACCCAATTGGGAATTGTTTTAGATGCTATAGAAAATCCTAGCCTCTAGATTCTTACTCCCTGTGAACTAACAGAGTTGTCCACTCAAACCTTCTAGTCTACACAACTAAACAACAACAACAACAACAAAAACAAAAACAAAACTTTGATATGGAACCCCTATCTAGATACCAGAAAATTATTGAAAAGAGGCCTCATGTATAATGCTCTTCTCAAGACATTTTAGTGAAACTGATTTCACATTGTATGACCAGCCCCAGACCAAGTATTTAGAGATGGATTTTACTAATCTAGGATGAAAGAAGTCGCAACAAAAATATAAAGTGCTCCTATTCAAAATGAACTAAGGGATGAATTAAAGCATAAATCACACAAAAGGTTTTGTGTGGGAGACTTCAGAGAGGGTTAGCTCTTAATTGTCAGTGCTGTCAAAGTCAACTTGCAGGAGTCTTCTCTGGTCTAGGTTTATAACCCAGCTGTACTTCTTTCTTGTTATGTTTCATTCTTGCTGTTGCTAGGGGGACTTGGTTGGGGGCTGGGAGGAGGGGGTGGCATTTCATTGGTTAGTGGTTTGAGGCCATATTCCGATTGGCTGATGGCATACATGCCATTTTGAGGAATAAAAATCTGCTAGCTCTTGCAGCTTGTACTGCTCTAAACAACAGGATTTGGAGTCAGATTGTCTCCTATTGGACCTATGCTTCCTTAGGTAGGCATTACCCAGGATTTTGAGTAGAAAATGTCTAAACTTAAGAGTATCTAAGATTGGTCTTGCCTAATCTTGGCAATGTTAGTGCTTCTTTCCCTCCCTATTTCAGAGTCATGTTCTCATTTTATCCTAAAGAAACCCATGGGTGTTCATATGTAATCCCAGTTAACATGTAGCCAGTCCTTGTAACCATGCCCAGTTTAGGAGTGAAAATCCTGATTCCCAGGATCAGAGTTTAGGAGAACCTGGCACTTGGGGGTGGCTGTATCCATTACTTCAAAAATGCATTGAAAATACACTGTGGGAGTCACAAAATAGACAAGAAGGTCATTTAACTAGAACTAGGAGTAGAAAAAAACTAAGGCAGGAACTATTCTATCATCAAAGCTCTGGATGCTATAAGAAACAAAGTTCACCTCTATTTTTTTTTTTTAACCTTTAGCCACTCGGTGGCTTTTTAGATATATGGGCTGGTGAGAGGAAGAATCTAGAAGAAAAAGCCTCCATTCCCCTCATCTTCTATAGTGAAAGGGCCGAGTACTCTGATCTAATTCCTGTATACAATTGGGGGAAAATGTAACACTGGGGAAATTGCATATAAGTGGGGAAAATGTAACACTCCAAAACCAAACCAAAACAAAGAAGTCTAGGTGCTGTTAGGAAGGAGGAGTGGATATGGATAAGCAACAACAAGCATCCACTACCCTGGGCCACTGTTGTCAGGCAAATATGCTTAAAGACAGGAGCATAAAAAGGAGTTTAGAAGTATAGATCAAATGCAAAAAGAACATCATCAGGAAGATCTTGAGAGAGAACAAACATAAGGGTAAAATTGAGAAGGACTTCAAAACTGAATAATTAATGCATTTAAAATATTTTATTTATTTATTCATGAGAGACACACAGAGAGAGGCAGAGACATGGTCAGAAGGAGAAGCAGACTTTTTGCCAGGAGCCTGATGTGGGACTCAATCCCAGGATTCTGGGATCATGACCTGAACCAAAGGCATATGCTCAACCACTGAGCCACACAGGCATCCCAACTAATGTATTAATTAGGATGCAGTCTAAGCTGCTATAACAATGAAACAGCAAAGTATAGTGACTTAAACAAAAGTTCATTTTTTACTTATGAAAAGTGAACTTATGAAAAGCCAGTTCAGAGGTAAGCAGTCCAAAGTTGTCATCTTCAACATATAGCTTCCATTTCTGGGTTTAAAGTGGCTGCTCTGGCTCTTGCCATTAAATCTGCATCTAGCCAGTAGGCTAGTAAATGGGTTAGAGTAGAGAAACATACCTTTTAAGGAGCATGCCTTTTAAGGTAAGGAACCAAAAGAGATACACATCACTTTCAGTTACATCCTGTTGGCTACAACTTAGTTGGTTGGCCTTGCCTAGCCTTAGGAAGGCTTGGAAATAAAGATTCCACCTGGGAAACCCAGATAAAACTCATGAGATACATTATTAAGGGAGGATGAAAGAGGGAATAATGGGAACAACTGGCAGTATCTGTATTGAAGCATTGAACCTGACAATACCAAGTTCTTTTTTTTTTTTTTTTTTTAATTAAGAGAGAGAGAACAAGCAGCAGCAGGTAGGGTAAGAGGGAGGAAAACCACATGGGGCTCAATCCCAGGACGCTGGGATCATGACCTGAGCCAAAGGTGGCCACTTAACCAACTGAGCCACCTAGGAGCCCCAACAATACCAAGTTCTTTTTTTTTTTTTTTAAGATTTCATTTATTTATTCATGAGAGACAAAGAGAGAGAGGCAGAAACACAGGCAGAGGGAGAAGCAGGCTCCCTGCAGGGAGCCAGATGTGGGCCTCCATCCCAGAACCCCAGGATCAGGACCTGAGCCAAAGGCAGACGCTCAACCACTGAGCCACCCAGGTGCCCCCAATACCAAGTTCTAATGAGGTTGTGGAACAACAGAAACTCTCATACACTGTTGATTGGAGTACAAATGTGTACATAAAGAGTAATTTGACAATATCTATTATCACTGAAGATACACAGTGCCTTAGGACACAATTCCAGGGGCACCTGGGTGGCTCAGGGCATGATTCTGGAGTCCTGGGATCAAGTTCTGCATTGAGCTCCCCACAAGGAGCCTATGTCTCTGCCTATGTCTCTGCCCCCCCATAAATAAATAAATAAAATCTTTTTAAAAATTTAAAAAATAAAATCTTGCCACTGGTGATGACATGGATAGAACTAGAGGATATTATGCTAAGTGAAATAAATCAGAGAAAGACAATTATCATATGATCTCAGTCATATGTGGAATTTAAGAGACAAAAGGAGGATCATAGGGGAAGAGAGGAAAAAAAATTAAACAAGATGAAATCAGAGAGGGAGACAAACCACAAGGGACTCTTAATCATAGGAAACAAACTGAGGGTCACTAGAGGGGAGAGGGAGGGGGTGGGCGGACAGGGTAGCTGGGTGATGTGCATTAAGGAGGGGACATGATGTACTGAGCACTGGGTGTGATATAAGACCAAGGAATCTGTGAACTGTACCTCTGAAACCAATAATACATCATACATTAATTAACTGAATTTAAATAAAAATTTTAAAATGCAAATTATTAAGCCTCAAAAAAAAAAAACCCATAGACCTTACATATAGTCAAGGTATTCAAATAATGGGTAAAATTATAATGAAAATCAAGGGGACACAAATAAAAATCCAGAACGGTGTTTACCTCAGAGTTGGGGTGGAGTTGAGGGAAAGGAATATAATCAGGGAGGATTACATAAAAGTTTCAAAGTTGTGGTTAATATTCTTTTTCTTAAATTGGGATGGGGTGCAAGGGTGTTCATTTCAATAATATCCTTTTTTTATAAAAAAAAAGAAAAAGATTTCATTTATTTGACAGAGAGAGCATGGGTGTGTGCACAGGAACGGAGATTGGGGTGGGCAGAGGGAATCTGACCCGGAGCTCAATCCCAGTACCCTGGGATCATGACCTAAGCCAAAGGCAGACACTTAACTGACTGAGCTACCTAGGCGCCCCTAGTAATATTCTTTATGCCTTAAATATATACATATGCAATATTTATTTATTTATTTGTATTTATTTTTTAAAGATTTTATTTATTTATTCATGAGATACACAGAGAGAGGGAGAGAGAGGCAGAGACACAGGCAGAGGGAGAAGCAGGCTCCACGCAGGGAGCCTGACGTGTGACTCGATCCCGGGACTCCAGGATCACACTCTGGGCCGAAGGCAGGTGCCAAACCACTGAGCCACCAGGGATCCCTATATATGTAATATTTAAATCATACATACAGTATTTCATAATTCAACGGCATATGTATTTAAATATATAACATAAATCAATACCTTTAAATGCCTAAAGTATTGCCTACTTTAAGGTGGGAAAATTAAGGAGAATGGAGAAATATCAAAGTGGATTGAAGAAAAATTAGAAAAAACTGTTGACACTTGTCCTATACTCTAAAATTCCACCTCAAACACTCAAGTGTGGGCAGCCCGGGTGGCTCAGCAGTTTAGCGCCTCCTTCAGCCCAGGGCCTGATCCTGGAGTCCCGGGATCAAGTCCCACGTCGGGCTCCCTGCATGGAGCCTGCTTCTCCCTCTGCCTGTGTCTCTGCCTCCCTCTCTCTCTCTGTGTGTCTCTCATGAATAAATAAATAAAATAAACCACTCAAGTGTTTGAGAATGAGGTGTAGTGAATACTATTCTTGCCTATAGAACATCCATTCTTCCTTAATAAAATCCCAGTTTTGCGGAGATATTCACATCTCCCGGTATATATCTCATGTCACTCAGAAAAAGCTGACCATCTCTGGCTCCAAGAGTAGGTCCCAATTAGTTTAAGTCAATCATAATTACATCATCCCTCTTGCCATTTATTGGGAGATTCTGAAGTAACCTAATCAGCACATGACCTTTCTTTGGCCACCCAAGTGTTGGCATCTTCCCAAACTTGGTACAATCATACTGAAGAGAAGGATTTTTATTATATGATTGGGAAAGAAACCCTCTTTCTTTCTCCAATGGATGTAAACAAGGAGCTTGTTGCTCCAGTTGCTGTTTACAGCCAAATGGGGGCTTTGATGACAAAGCCAACAGAGGGCAAAGTTCAGAGTTGAGGGACATAGAGCTTCAGCTGATTATACTGGGCATAGAGCTACACTACCTTTGAAATTCCTGTTATTCAAGATGCATTTCCTTATTGTTTACACTGAAAGCACCACAGCTGAAATCTGGATATATAGTCTAAGGATACATGTAGAAACAGGAATCTCAGACACACAGTTGGGGGGCATGGAAACTCAGAAACTCCACTAGGCACTATAAGAAGGGCTGCCTATGTCGGCCCTAGAGAGACTGGAGTGTGTTTCAGGATCTCAATGGTGCTTAAGGACCCAAAGTAGATAATAGCTGTTACTCCCTCAGCATTAGGAGGTTCTTGATTAATTCCTACCCCAGGACTCTGAGATCATTGTACTCTGGTGTTAGATGCACCCCTGCTTTTACATGTGGCTTCTACTCTGGCTATAACTATTCAACTCTTCATGTCTTTGGACCTAAAGTTCCCCAAGAGAGGATATATTTCCTTAGGACAGAACTTTCCAGCAGCCCACCTCATGATCTCTTGGCCAATTTGTACATTGGATATTTGTGGGTAATTTGCCTGTAGCTTTGACTCAATTAACAGAATTAAGTTTGTGATCATGAAGGACCAGTTTGGCAGTTTATATCAAAAGAACCTCTTAGCATTAGCCTATGTGTGTGCTATTCATGCTAGGCTCCTGTTTAGCACACATTTGGGTTGATCATGGAACAATTTAGGCTCAAATTGATCATGGAATAATTTAGGCACAAAGTTCTTTCAACATGTCAATCTCAAAATCTTTAACCACAATTGGTACCCGTAATGCAACACCAACTCTTACTTTGCTGGAACCTCTGATACTTTAATTACAGATCTCAATCTTTTATTTCGATAGCCCTCTCAATTCCTAATTTTTAATATACGTTAATCAATCTTCTTGAGACCCTGCCCCTTGACTGATGCTTAATCCGAGGTCACTGCTCCTCTCATGGTTTTACTTCTTTTCCTATCAATTCTTGAACCTATGTTACATCAATTCAATCTTTCTCACATGTATCTTCAACTCCTTGTTCTACTGTGGCATTTGTCTTGTAAGTTCCCCTTATAGCTTACTGAACTTCATTTTGCTGAATGGTTATGGAGAAACCACACAGCCTGCAATTAGTCCTATTCAGGTTCTGCAGTCCTGTCTGGGTTCTCATCATTTACTTTGCCATTATTTTATGTCATCGACCTCTCCCACTTAGTACAGTAGCTATTTCAGTCCTTCACCACTATTTCAAGCCTTGTGTCTCAATAAATGGCCATGCTTTCAACTTTACAGAGAGACTAACAGGCACCAACTCCTTCAAATTCTGCTCACCCTCCTAAGTACTAATCTTCACTGGCAGCCACCCCTGCCCCCTATCCTCCAGTTTTGAGTATCTCTTCTCCTGTCCCAAGTTGATGCTGGTCTTCACATTCTAGATTCCATCCCTTGACATTGCTACTCTGTCAGTTATCTTTTCTCTCCACTGTGTTTCACTTAGCTTATTTTTTTTTATCACTTTTTATTTTGAAAAATGCCAAACCTAGAGAGAAGTTGTAAAAATAGTAAATAAATACCCCTCTATCCTTTAAAAATTTTTTAAAAAGATTTTTATTTATTTATTCATGAGAGACAGAGAGAGAGAGAGAGAGGCAGAGACACAGGCAGAGGGAGAAGCAGGCTCCACGCAGGGAGCCCGACATGGGACTCTATCCCAGGACTCCAGAATCACGCTCTGGTCCGAAGGCAGGTGCTAAACCACTGAGCCACCCAGGGATTCCACCCCCCCCCCCCCGCTCTATCCTTCATCGAGGCACACCATCTGTTATGTTTTCTTACATTCTCCTTCTTCCTCTTTTCTCTCACATCTATTATCTATCCATCTTTCCCTAAACCATCAGTTACTTGAAGACACTGTGACCCTTCACACAAACATTCAGCATATATTTCCTAAAACAAGGGTATCCTTACATGTATCTACAATATAATGTTCATGCTAAGGATATTTAACATAAATACAATTATATTATCTAGCAATCAGTCCATATTTAAATTTCCCTAAGTGTCTCAACAGTATCTCTTATGGCTTCTTGTTTTTTTGTTTTTTGTTTTTTTAAAGATTTTATTTATTTATTCATGAGAGAGAGAGAGAGCCAGAGGGAGAAGCAGGCTCCATGCAGGGAGCCCGATGTGGGACTCAATCCCGGGTCTCCAGAATCAGGCCCTGGGCTGAAGGCGGCACTAAACCGCTGAACCACCAGGGCTGCCCTTGTTTGTTTTTTAAAGACGTTATCTATTTATTTATTTGAGAGAGAGACACACAGAAAGGGAGTGAGTAGGGGGAGGAGCAGAGGGAAAGGGAGAAGCAGACTCTCCGCTGAGCACAGAGCCCAATGTGGGGCTTGATCCCACAACCCTGAGATCATGACCTAAGCCAAAATCAAGAGTCAGACAGTCAACCACCTGAGCCACCCGGTTTTTTGTTTTTGTTTTTTTAAGTAGGCTCCATGCCCACCATGGAGCCCAACACAGGGCTTGAACTCATGACCCCAAGATCGAGACCTGAGCTGAAATCAAGAGTTGGATGCTTAATTGACTGAGCCACCCAGGTGCCCTGCTTCTTGTTTTTTTTTTTTTTTTTTTTTTTTGGTTTTTGTTTTTGTCTTCTTAAATTCAGAGTCTAGTCAAGGATAAGACATTGCTTTTAATTGTCATGCCTTGTTAGTCTCCTTCAATGTAAAATAGTTTGCCAGCATTTTTTTTTTTATGTCTCTCATGACATTAATTTTTAAGAATCCAAGCCAATTCAGGTCATGATCTCAGGGTCCTGAGATCAAGCCCTGCATCGGGCTCTGTGCTCAGGGGGAATCTGCTTCAGGATTCTCTCGCTCTCTGCTCCTCCTCCTGCTTGTGCTCTAAAATAAATAACTGAATCTTAAAAAAAAAAACAAAAAAGAATTCAAGCCAATTATTTTGCTGAATGTCCCTCAGTTTGGGATTTGACAGTTTCCTCATAATTAGATTCATGTGAAAAAATTCTAATTTGGGGGACAAAAATATTACATGGGTATTGTATCCTTCTATACACTGCATCATGATGTACATTATGCCAACTTATCCTCCTAATAGTAATATCAAGTTTAATCATTTGGTCAAGGCAGTGTCTGCCAAATTTCTCTACTGCAAAGGTGTATATAACCAATCTGTGTGGTGATACTTTGAAGCTCTGGAAATATCTTGTTCCTTACGGTTGTCCACCAATGGTTCTAGCATCCACTGATGATTCTTGCCTGACACAGTACAATGGTGATTGTAAAACAATGATTTTATATTTTAATCATTCCTTCTACACTGAATAGTTGTCATATTTCTATATATGAAAGTTCTCCTATCCCATTTTATTTATTCTTAGTATCTTATGGACTCATGGATTCTTCATTAAAAATTAGTGTGCATCAACATGTTGTATACCTTAAATTTACACATTATATGTCAAATATATTTTAAAAATCAATGTGATAATCCATTACTGTCATCATTAATTCTGATGACTAAACTGTCTCAAATTTGGCCAGCATGAGCCTTTTCAAGCTGGCTCCTCAAAAAGTGAGCACTTCTTTGCATTTTTCTGTAATTAAAGAATGCCTTTATTATGGAGAGGGACCAGGATGCTGACATTGGAGGCTCCTGAACTTCCCTCCACTCCTGGACACACCGAATGTACACACAAAGCAATTCCCTATGAGAGAAATCCAGAAACTAGCTGAGTGACTACTATATATCAGGCAAATGAGAAATACTCACCTCAAAAGGATAGGAAGGGCTGAGACATACTGTTACTTACCATGAAGCTTATCCTTGGCATAGCACCAAATAATTGGGAGGGAACCCCCAACACCCAGATTCTTCCTGAGGAGTAAGGGGTTTGAACCACGCATCTAGTGCCCCAACTTGTAAGGCTCCCACACTGGATGTCCCCAAAACACCTACCTCTGAAAGCCAATAGGGCTTATGTCTACAGGCCTATAGCAAACAAAGAAGCAGTTCTTTTTTTTTTTTTAATTTTTTTTTTTATTTATTTATGATAGTCACAGAGAGAGAGAGAGAGAGGCAGAGACACAGGCAGAGGGAGAAGCAGGCTCCATGCACCGGGAGCCCGATGTGGGACCCGATCCCGGGTCTCCAGGATCGCGCCCTGGGCCAAAGGCAGGCGCCAAACCGCTGCGCCACCCAGGGATCCCCAAAGAAGCAGTTCTGAGTGGGAATGGGACTTCTCTGGAATGGGACTTCAAACTTTCGTTTCTCACTGTGTATTGCTTTGATCTTGTATCTATTTTGTACTGAAATCCACATCACATTAAACTTACCATCTTTTAAAAATCATTTTTAGGTGCACAGCTCTTAAGTGTTAAATATATTTACATTGTTGTGCAAAAAATCTCTACAACTTTTGCATCTTGCACAACAAACTCTATATCCACTAAACACTAATGTCTCCTGCCCACACTCCTCTGCACCTGGCAACCATGTTTCTATTCTCTGTTTTTGATTTTAGCTACTTTAGACACTTTATGAGTGGAATTATATGGTATTTGTCCTTTTTGTGGCTGGCTTATTTTGCTTAGAACAATGTTTATCATATTGCAGAATGTAACAGGATTTCCTTCTTTTTAAAATCTGCATAATAGTCCATTGTGTGTATATACTACATATTCTTTATCCATTCATCCATCAGTGGATATTTGGGTTGCTCCCACTCTTGGTTATTGTGAATAATGCTGTAATGAACATGGGTATGCAAGTATTTCTTTGAGATCCTGCCTTGAATTCTACTGGATATATAAACAGAAGTGGGATTGCCAGATCATATGGTAATTCTATTTTTGATTTCTTGAGAAACCACTATACTATTTCCATTGTGGTTGTACCATTTTACATTCCCACCAACAGTGACAAGTGCTCCAATTAATCAGATACTGATTGTATCCTTGACATTTATTTTCTGTTCTTTTGATAGTGGCTGTCCTAATGGATGTGAGGTGGTATCTCATCATGGTTTTGATTTGCACTTAGCTTATGATTAGGGATATTGAGCATTTTTTCATGTGCTTATTGGTTTTCTGTATATCTTCAGCTAATTGTCTATTCAGGTCTTTTTGCCCATTTTTAAATTGGGTTATTTGGTTTTTTTTTGTTGTAAAGTTATAGAGGTTCCTAATGCATTCTAGATTTTAATCCCTCGTCAGATGTATGCTTTCTAAATATTCTCGGGATCCCTGGGTGGCACAGCGGTTTGGCGCCTACCTTTGGCCCAGGGCACGATCCTGGAGACCCGGGATCGAATCCCACGACGGGCTCCCGGTGCATGGGGCCTGCTTCTCCCTCTGCCTATGTCTCTGCCTCTCTCTCTCTCTGTGTGACTATCATAAAAAAATTTTTTTTTAAAATTCTCTCCCATTCCATAGTGTGCCTTTTCACTCTGTTGATGGCTTCCTTTGAAAGAAGGAATCGTTTAAATTTCATGGGGTTCGGGATCCCTGGGTGGCGCAGCAGCTTGGCGCCTGCCTTTGACCCAGGGCACGATCCTGGAGACCTGGGATCGAATCCCACGTCGGGCTCCCGGTGCATGGAGCCTGCTTCTCCCTCTGCCTGTGTCTCTGGCTCTGTCTCTGCCTGTGTCTCTGGCTCTGTCTCTCCTTCTATCTCTCAAGAATAAATAAATTAAAAAAAAATCTTTAAATTTCATGTGGTTCCATTTGTCTATTTTTGCATTTGTTGCCTGTTTTTGGTGTCATATATAAGAAATCATTACCAAATTCAATATCCTCAAGCTTTCCCCATTCTCTTAGTTTTAGGTCTTATGTTTTGGCCTTTATCTACTTTGAGTTAATCTTTGTTAATTTCATGGTGCAGGAGTCATTTTTCCTTCTTTTGCATGTGGATATCCAGGTTTCCCCAGGACCATCTGTTGAAGAGACTGTCCTTTTCCCATTTTGTAGTCTTAGCACCCTTGCACAAATCATTTAATATATTCAAGTATTTATTTCTGGACCTTCTATTCTGTTCCACTGGTCTATATCTCTGTCTTTATGTCAGTACAACACTGTCCTCATTACTATTGCTTTGTAGTGTGTTTTGAAATCAGGAATTGTGAGGTATCCAACTTTGTTCTTCTTTTTCAGATTGTTTTGGCTATTTAGGATCTCTTGGGATTCCATATGAATTTTGGCATTTTTTTCCTACTTCTGCAAACAGATGTCATTGGGATTTTGATAAAAATTGCACTGAATCTGTAGATCATTTTGAGTAATATGAACATTTTAATGATATTGAGTCTTCCAATGCAAGAACACAGGATGTCTTTCCATTTCTCTGATTCTTTTGGCAACATTTTGTAATTTTCAGTATAGAAGTTTTTCACTCCTTAGTTAGGTTTACTCCTAAAGTATTTTATCCTTTTTGATGCCATAGTAAACAGGATTGTTTTCTTTTTTTTGAATTAATCGTTCTTAGTATACTGAGATACAACTAATTTTTCCATGTTGATTTTGTGTCCTGAAACTTTGCTGAATGCATTAATTAGTTCTAACAGTTTTAAAAACGGTTTCTTTAGTACACCTGAATGTTAACTGGAATTAAAATAAAAACTTAAAAATAAAAATGGCTTCTTTAGGGTTTTCTACATGTAAGATCATATCATCTGTGAAGATATAATTTTACTTCTTCATTTCCTATTTGGTTGCCTTTAATTCTTTTTCGCTTCTAATTGTTCTAACCCAGACTTTTTAACATGCTCTTTATTAGCTGATACAGATAAGTTATGCTACGGTAATAAAAACAAACAAAAAGCCAATCCAAATTTCATAGTTTAAAATAACAAACGCTTATTTATCATTCACTCTGATGTTCCCATCATTAAGCTGGGATCCAGACAAAGCAAGTTTCCATCTTTGTCTTCATGACTGTAAAGGAAAAACAGGGCAGCTCCGGTGGCGCAGCGGTTTGCCGCCGCCTGCAGCCTGGGGTGTGATCCTGGAGACCCGGGATCGAGTCCCACATCGGGCTCCCTGCATGGAGCCTGCTTCTCCCTCTCCCTCTCCCTCTGTCTGTGTCTCTGTCTCTCTCTCTGTGTCTACGAATAAATAAATAAAATCTTTAAAAGAAAAAAAAAAGAAAAAACAAAGGGGGCAAAAAAAGCTAATCACACAATGACTTTTAAAGCTTCTGCCTAGGGATCCCTGGGTGGCGCAGCGGTTTGGCGCCTGCCTTTGGCCCAGGGCGCGATCCTGGAGACCCGGGGTAGAGTCCCACGTCGGGCTCCCGGTGCATGGAGCCTGCTTCTCCCTCTGCCTGTGTCTCTGCCTCTCTCTCTCTCTCTCTGTGACTATCATAAATAAATAAAAATTAAAAAAAAATAAAAATAAAAAAAAATAAAGCTTCTGCCTAGGGATCCCTGGGTGGCGCAGCGGTTTGGCGCCTGCCTTTGGCCCAGGGCGCGATCCTGGAGACCCGGGGTAGAGTCCCACGTCGGGCTCCCGGTGCATGGAGCCTGCTTCTCCCTCTCTCTCTCTCTCTCTCTCTGTATGACTCTCATAAATAAATAATAAAAAAAAAATTAAAAAAAAAATAAAGCTTCTGCCTAGAAATGAATGTCATCTTCACTCACGTTGCCACCCCTAACTTCAGAGATGGTGGGGAAGAGCAATCCTACCCTGGGTTCATAAAATACAGTTGGAAATGTTTGCTGAGCAGCACAACAACTGCTACACTCCACCCTTTTAGTTACCAAATGCTGGCCTCACTGCCTCACTTTCCTTCTCAGAGGCCAAGGACATACAACCCCCTGCTCCCCAGAGACATTCTCAAAATTGTGTCCAGTCATGACATCAGGCTCAAAATTCAGGATACCTAGGAAAAGTACAGGAGTCTCTACAGCAAGGCATATATGTAGTAGTATCCTTATCAGGTGTGGCTTTTTTTTGATCTAAAGACCTATGCAACAAGAGGGCAAATGATCTGCCCTCATATACTCATATACCAAGCACACAGTTGTTGTAATAGGAGTAGGACAACCACAGTGAATACTCTCATTCAGAAAAAAAGAAAGAAAAAAGAGCACAAATAAATGATTGGTTTCTAGCAGTTCTGTCTATAAGATAAAACACACCAGGTCACCTCAGTTTCAGGATAAGAAATTCACAAAAAATAAAAAATAAAAAAAATAAAAAATAGCTAAACATATACAAGGCAAATAAATGTATTACAAAAGAAAAAAAAAAACAAAACAAAACAAAGAGAAAGCAGAGATCCTGTTAACGTCAAAGAAAAGAGAATTTGGGCCCAAATGCATTCAATGAGACAAAATAGATACAGTATAAAGCTAAAGGCTACAATTCACAACAAAAGAACAAAACAAAAACAAACAAAAAACCAAAAAAAAAAAAAAAAAGGCTACAATTCACAAGAAACCTATCAGTTATGAGTACCCATGCACAGAACCACACAGTAGCAACTTTCATCAAGTGGAAACTAAGTAAGAAGCACAAGGAGAAATAAACAAAACATACTAATATCAGGAGACTCTAATGTATTCCTCTCAGCTTGAGACAGATCAAAGAGTCAAATAAGATAGAGAAGACCTAAACAATTAGATAGATCTTATGGATAAATATCAAAACTTTTACCCTGATAATATCATGGTGGGATCCCTGGGTGGCGCAGTGGTTTAGCGCCTGCCTTTGGCCCAGGGCGTGATCCTGGAGACCCGGGATTGAATCCCACACCGGGCTCCCGGTGCATGGAGCCTGCTTCTCCCTCTGCCTGTGTCTCTGCCTCTCTCTCTCTCTCTCTCTCTGTGACTATCATAAATAAATAAAAATTAAAAAAAAATCATGGTAACAGAGACTGTACCTCCTTTCCAAGTGTACATGGGACGTTCATGAAATTGATGTTAGGCTACCAAAAAAACCCTCTGTGTTTTCCATATTGCTTATTCGAACAGCATATTTTTTTGCATCTTTTTCCATCTTTTAGTTAAGTATAATCTATGCACAACAAATGCACTCATTTCGTGTACAGGTTAAAATGCATTTTGACAAATCAATATATCCAAGTAACCATTACAACAATTAAGATATAGAATATTTCCATAATCCTCCCCCCCCCAAATTCCTTTGTATCTGTACACAGCCAACCTTCCACCCAACCTCAGGTAATTAATGATTTCCCATCACTATAAATTAGTCTTTTCTAGAGTTTCATATAAATGGAATCATATAGTATATATTCTTTTGTGTCTGGCTTCTTTTGCTCTACTTGATTCTAAGATTTATCTATGTTGCTGTATCAGTTCATTCTTTTTATTGCTAAATAGTATTCCACTGTGTGAAGGCACCACAATTTATCCATCCACTTATCCATAGATACTTGGGTTGTTTCTAGTTTTTATCTTTTATGAATAAAGATAATATAAACACTGTGTACAAATTTTGTGTGAATATTGTTTTCATTTCTCCTGGGTTTATCTCCTAGGAGTAGAATTACTGGGTTGTGCAGTCAGTGTATTCTATCATTTCCAACTGTTCTGGGTCATTTTATTTTAGGTGTGTTTTGTAATACCACACAGCCACAAGATTTTAAAAATATCCAACCTGTATATTTGTCTTTTAATAAGAAAACTTACCTAATCACATTCATCATGACTACTGTGAATTTGTACTTTTCTCTACCATCTTACTTTCTCTTTTTTATCATTATTTCTTCTTCCCTCCTCTCTTCTGCATTTTTTTCTTTTTTGATTTACAGATAGCAAAATATGCAAATCTCCAGTGATTCAGTTCAATGGGTTTTGACAAAACCTATTTTGTTCTTTGAGTTTTTTAAATAATTCAGTTTCCCTTCCCATTTCTTCTTTCTGACACACATCCTATATTAGTTAGGATTAAGTTTGACTATACAACCAAAGTAAAAACCAAGCCAGCTTTTCCAATGTATTGCCAAATCTGATCACTGAGTTTCCAACTTTACATTACCCAACGGCTCTCCCACAGAAAAAGAGAGCAACTCTCCAGTAAACACTCTGGGTAAGACTATTTCACTTGAGTTTGATCTCCCAGGTTTGAAATAAGAACAATGGCAAAGGGAATAAGGATAGTCTGATTGGTCCAACCAGGAAGATGAAACATCCATACTATGTGCTGGGGTAGGAGTGAGCCACTATCCAGTCCTGTAACAATGGTTTTCTCCTAAGAGGAATTCTGTTAGCAGAGAAGGGAGGCTAGGAAAAGAATTATTTTCAGACCTTTTTCTATCCATATATGTCTATTACCATATAAACAATTTTGTAATTTTGTTTTAAAAAAAGGAAAACACTTATCACACCATACTTAATTGTTCTACAAGTTGCTTCTTTTTCTTAACATTACTAAGTAGTATAGCTCGTATTAATTGTGGTAAGATATACATAAAAATAACCATTTTAGCCATGTTTAAGTGAATAGTTCAGTATTGTTAAGTACATTTACAATGCTGTGCAACCAATCTCCATAATTCTATTTTGGAAGACTGAAGCTCCATCCCCATTAAACTTCCTATCCCCCACTCCCTCCAGCCCCTGGGAACCACCTTTTTACCATGTCTCTATGAATTCAGTTATTGCAGGTACTTCATGTAAGTAGAATCCAGTATTTGTCTTTTTGTAACTGTCTTACTTCACTTAGCATAAACGTCCTCTAGAGTCATCCATGTTAGAGTATGGGTCAGAACTTTCTTCCTTCTTAAGGCTGCACAATACTTTATTATATGTATATACCACATTTTGATTACTCGAGTAGTCATCTGTTGATGGACACTTGGACTGCTTCCACTTTTTTGGTTATTGTGAATAGTGCTGCTGTAAACATAGGTGTGGTGTGCAAGTATCTCTTTACGATCCTGTGTTGATTCTTTTGTATACACTCCGGAGTGGAGTTGCTGGATCATATGGTAATTCCATTAATTCTTCCAGGAACCACCATTCTGTTTTCTTTTTCTTTTCTTTTTTTAAAGATTTTATTTATTTACTCATAGAGACAGAGAGAGAGAGAGAGAGAGAGAGAGAGAGAGACAGAGACACAGGCAGAGGGAGAAGCAGAATCCTCACAGGGAGCCGGATGCGGGACTCGATCCCGGGTCCCCAGGATCACACCCCGGGCTGCAGGTGGCGCCAAACCACTGCACCACCAGGGCTGCCCGCCATTTTGTTTTCTATAGTGACTGTACTATTTTATATTTCTAACAGTGCACAACAGGTTCAATTTCTCCACATCCTTGTCAATTCTCATTATTTATTTATTCTCAATAGTAGCCATCTGAATAGGTATGCAGTGGTATTTCATTGTGGTTCTGATTTGCATTTTCCTAACAATTAGCATCCTTTTATATGCTTTTTTGACCATCTGTATGTCTTCTTCAGAGAACCATCTATTCAAGTCTTTTGCCCATTTTAAAATCTACTTCATTCTTTTTAAATGCTCAGGACATATATACTTTAAGAATACGGGATTAAACTGCATGGGTCAGTTTTCTTTTGGTACAGTATTAGAAACATATTTGCTCTTATGATTTTCCTCACATTTTCTTTTCTCTAGTTTATGCTATTGAAAGAATACAGTATATAACACATATAATACATGTAACATTCAAAATATTCATTCATTGTTTATGTTACCACTAAGACTTCCAGTCACAAATAGGCTATTAGGAGTTAAGTTCTGGGGAACAAAACTTCAACTGTGTGGGGCATCAGCTCCCGTAACCATTGTTCAAGGGTCAACTGTATAGATGTAACTATATTAAGATTCATTTGATAGAAGTTTACATTCTTCTCAATCTTTCTCTACTACAAACAGTGGTGCAATAAGATGCTTCTAGACACTTCCTTGTACTCATGTGTTAATGTTTCTTTACACATTTATATTATACTTATTCACTTATAACACATTAACCACGTATTTTAAGGAAAATCACCTGCATAATACCTATAAAAGCCAAAAAATAGAATTGGGCTCCTTGGATATCTGTAATTTTTATTTTAATGGCTCCTGCCAAACTGCTGTCTAAAATGGTTATATCTATCTGCACTCTTCTTGGCATCGCATAACTACTCATTTCTTCACACTCCTATTATGTATCCTGGAAGATCTTTTGGCCAGCCACTTGTCTTAATTTTGGGGGGTTGCCTTGCACAAATCTAGTTTTAATATAGTCACACTTACCAACCTTTTTTTTTTTAATGGTTTTTACATTCTCCATCTTAAGAATTCTATCAAAAAATTATAAGCATTTTTTGGTGTTTTTTTCCTAAGACTTCCATTGCTTAGAAGAAAAAGTTTAGATCTTTGATCCACTTGAAATGAATTCTCATGAAGGATATGAAGTAGGAATACTAAAACTTTTTTGAATGGATAGCCAACTCGTCACTATGATAATAATCACTGACACTTACTGAACAATACTTCAATTGTCATGTACTATTTGATTTCATCCCATCTTATCAGGCTTGTTGTGAGGATCAGAAAACACATTTTAAAGAGGGAGCAAGGGGGATCCCTGGGTGGCGCAGCGGTTTGGCACCTGCCTTTGGCCCAGGGCGCGATCCTAGAGACCCGGGATCGAATCCTACGTCGGCCTCCCCTTGCATGGAGCCTGCTTCTCCCTCTGCCTATGTCTCTGCCTCTCTCTCTCTCTCTGTGACTATCATAAATAAATTAAAAAAAAAAAAAGTTTCTATAAAAAAAATAATAAATAAAGAGGGAGCAAGGAAGGCACCAAAGGGTTACATACAGTGCCCAACTCATACAGATAGTAACTGGTAGAATCAGGATTCTAACGCCACTAAGAATTACTCCATACTATTTGGCCTTCCAATAAAGTTTCCTTTTCCCACAGATTTGAAATACTACCTTGATAATACACCAACTTGCCATAAATATATTGGTCTGTTTATGGACTTTCTATTTATTTCAATGATCTATTGGTCTATCCTTACACTACCTTCTGATCATTTAAACTATGTAATCCGATCCTGTTTTTCACCTTAGTTAAAATTCTAATAAGCTCCTATTGACCTCACAATCAAGTCCAAACCCTTTAGTGTGTCATATAAGGCCCCCTCTTAGCCCACCTCCTCCCTCGGAGTCTCAGGTGTGGTACAGATCTCTTTTCCTTATGTTCCAGTAAGAAAAACCTTCTGGTAGCTGTCTGGGCAGGCCAAGCAGCCATTCCATGTTTCCATACTTTTGTTCATATGCCTCCTATGCTAATTTTCTTTACTTCACATATTAGGCAAGCACCTATTTGTTTTTTTTTTAATTAACTAAAAAAAAAAAATTAACTCAAATATTACTACCTCTAGCCTATCTATCTTCCCTCCCCATTCCCACCAAGGAGAAAGAAATCATTCTTTCCTCATACACAGGTCTATTGCCTATATAGTTTTAATCTGGCATCACTATGTTACTATATTTATTCATATACATGCTTCTCTTTTCCCCTATTATAATATGAATGTCTTGCGAGCAGGACCATACCTTACTAAGTACGTAATATAACTTTAATAAATGTTTGTTGACTAAATGAATATAAAACAACCATCAAATTATACAATCATCTGATTTATAGAAAGATGCAACAATACTTAAAATGATACAAAATACTGATTTCAAAACATCAAAAAATGAATATATTTAACCATACTCAGCTCGTAACAGAGCAAATGGGTAAGAAGAATAATTCATACTATAGCATATTGCTAATATGAACTGGCAACAGAAAAAGTTTGTATAAGAAGACAGAAAAACTATCTTTTAAGAATCAGAACCGAGGGGCTCCATAATCATCTGGCATCCGCTCAATGTTGTACCTGATCAGGACAAAAAATTAACACTGGTAAGAAAGATGGGTCCAGAATCCACCTAAAAACCCATCCTTTTCTGCCTGCAACACTTTCACCTCCCCATTATGAATCCTTTTTTTGTCAGTGGGAAAATTTTAAAGGGATATCATAATAAATGATGTATAGCAAAATGCTTTTAATATAGTATCTTTATTTTTCAAAGCCAGAGAGTTAACAAGTGAGGGAGCCAGGCACTGAGTCCAGGTAAGCCCAATTTCTCCCAGCCCATATTCTTCCCACTATATTGCATTCTTCCCAGGTTGAAAAGTGGGGAGTCTGAGCACTGGTATGAGAACATCCAAACAGGGTAAAGACCAGCTTTTTTTTTTTTTTTAAATAAGCTTTTAGTTTCCCAGATGAGGTGCTGATCAGATATACTAAGCTTTGGGAAAAAAAAAAAAGATATTTCTGGCCAAAAGATTAGCTTAACTTAAATTACTGTTTTGTATTTAAAGCTACACATTTCGAGACACCTGAGTGGCTCAAGTGGTTGAACGTCAGCCTTTAGCTCAGGTCGTGATCCTAGGTTCCTGGAATGGAGTCTGCATCAGGCAGCAACAGGGGGCCTGCCTCTCTATGTCTCCCATGAATAAATTTTTAAAATCTTAAAAAAAAAAAAAAAAAAAGCTACACATCTGTTTCTTCTAGTGATCTTACTGCAACAGTGGGAATGTCTGCCTCATTCCCAAGTCCTAGCTTTATCTTTTGTCCTTGTTCTTGTTCCTCTCATTGCTTCAAATACAACTATGCGAGCATTTGATACAACAATCGCTTTCAAATTTTCCCATAACCTGACCTCATTTTTAATTGACATCAGCTATATACTTTTAATTACTTCCCCAAGAGACAGTTCTCACCTATGGTTAGAAATGTACATGATGGGAACTCCAGGGATCTTCCGGATCCTTCGTTTAAGGTCCCGGTCAACTGTGGCCACAATGTAACACTTGTGCTGTAAAAGATACACATTGAGTGTTCATACTTTAAGTCTACTTAGTTATACTGAATAATAGTACACTGGCTAATCCGGAGAATTACTTATTTTCACAGTAAATAGCAAAGGAAAGGTTTTAATAATTTATTGAATACCTACTATGATCTAGGAGCTCATATTTATTTATTTATTTATTTATTTATTTATTTATTTATTTAGGAGCTCATATTTATAAAACACAAACAAGTTGCCTCGGGGAATGTAGTTCTAAGAATCTTGAGGGGGAGAAGATAGAAAAACTATTTAAGAGCTGCAAATTGTTTTTTGTCTTTTAAGTGGAAGGGACTTTGACATTTAGGGCAGATGATTTCTTGGTTTTGGGAAACACCCCCAAAAGACTATGCAAAGGCAGAGTAAATGCCTTAGATCAGAGGGTACAGCTTTTACCTTTCCTGGAATCTCTGGGCTTGGGCCTACCCTGAGACCTTCTAGTGGTAGAGGGAGGCTACTTCCTTGGCAATGAAGCCAGAATGGATCTCCAGGACAAGTCTGAGTCTAGCAGCTCTGAAGGCAGTAGCATTTAGCTGCCAGTCGTTTCATGTTTCACTTGTCATACCCCAATCTCCCATTAAGTTTTGAAAAGATTCATAACCTGGTGTCAGCTGTGCTGTGGGAAAGTAAGGCAAATGCTATCTCTACCCATGGAATGGAATGGCTTAAGAGATGGGAGCGTGGTCATCAAATGAAGATGATTATCCTTAGCAGGGAGAGGCTATAATAAGGGTAATCAAGAGCAGAAGTTCTTGTGGTGCTTGACAAGGAGGCCAGAACAGAAGAATCAAAAACCTAGTTATTCCAGGGTACTAAGATAGCATCCCTGGAGACTCAGATGTAACTGAGAAACACTCTTGCTTAGGCATGGTGGAGAGAAACAAAATTCCTGCATGAGGAATATGGAAATAGATGATTTCTAATTCACAGGGAGGTGAAACGATATTATATGTACACTCACAGCATTTTATATAAATGATTTGTGGAATAAGGATCAGTTAAGTGCCCCACATCACATACCCAGTAAATGCAGGTGCTGAGATTTGAAACCATGTCTCCTCCCCAAGCCTATGATTTTCCCATTAAAGTTAGAGTATACATTTCCAATCCACTTCCTCAAGTACAAGAGGCATCTATGCTTCCTGTGAAGCACAGAGTAAACATTTAGAAACTGATGATACCTGAGTTACTCTCTGTACTAAGCAGTCATCTGCATAGGTTCCTTTGTGTGTGCATGGCAATCGTTCAAATCTTGGATCCTTGGCAATCCTAAAGGGTTACAAAACTGGATTAATGACAACATTCAGGCAATGGGATAACTTTCTGACTCTTGATCTGTGAAATAAGAATGACTTGACCTATGTCGAGATGTTAAGGCACCCCTCTCCTTCTGCACCTTATCTTCTAATTGGAAAGACACCTAACAGAGAAGAGAACGAAAGCTTACTGACTGACAGCTGGTGTGCCTTAGGTCATATAATCTTCACAGAATTCTGAATTACTATGTTTCCAATTTACAAATGAGAAAGCAGATTCAGAGAGATTAATTAATTGTATTTGTTCCAAGTATACAGCTGGGAAAAGCTAGGATTCAAAATCAATTTTAACCTAACCACTTCGCTTTGGGAAGCTGTCTTACACAAATGTGCAACAACACAGGCATGAGGCTGGCCAGTATTATAATAGTGAAAAACTGGAGATAATCTGAACACCCATCAGCAAGGTAAAAGTTAAATATATTTTGGTGTCCCATCTTGTTTTTTAAAAAATAAGTACAGCTGTCTACCAACATGGAAGGCTTGCTGAATAAACAAACTCAAAAAATTCACACTGTTGGGATCCCTGGATGGCTCAGCGGTTTAGTGCCTGCCTTCGGCCCAGGGTGTGGTCCTGGAGTCCCAGGACCGAGTCCCATACAGGCTCCCTGTGTGGAGCCTGCTTCTCTCTCTGCCTATGTCTCTGCCTCTCTCTCTCTGTCTCTCATGAATAAATAAATGAAATCTTAAAGAAAAAAATTCAAACTGTTGAATAAAAGTCATTGAACAATATACATATATGATTCAATTAAGAAAACATAAATCTCTTTCATTTTCTTTCTCTACATTTGCATTTGCTTAGAAAAAAAGGCCTGAAAAACATATACAAACTATACACTAACCCTTCTCAGTTATCACCATTAAGGTAGAAGAATGGACAAAGTTGAATAAGCAGGACTTTTACTTTTTATTGTATATATATATATTTATATTGTTTGCCATTAATAAACGTGTTATTTTCCTACAATTTGAAAAAAAGTCCCAAATCTGTGATTCCCAGAGCCATGTTCTTCCTATTACATAACGATGATGAATTACAAACAGAGTAAAAATACAAGGCATCACATAGGTACCAAGTGCAAGAAAAATACTCCATATTGTAATAGTTCAGAGCTAAGTCACTGTGGATTTAGTATGTATACTTAAAAAACAAAATTATATGGAGGTTAAATAAAATGAACACAAAACAGTATTCCCAAAAAAAGTGAAGGCAGGCATGTTCCAAACAGGGCACCAAACATCTATAAAATGGCTCAAGGGTGTGAGGGAAGACCAAACACATGTTTCTGGAGGGAAGAAGAGTGTTCGTGCAGAGGACAGTGAAACAGGGCTGGGAAGACAGAACTTTCTGCTGTGATATTGCCAAGTTGCTCTCAGAAGTGACTGTCCACTTTACATTCTTATCTGTTGAGTATGAGAATTCCATTGGTCCCCCGTCTCAACTACTTGTGGCATTGTTAAATAGACTTCAATTCTTGCCAGTCTGCTAGGTATGAAATGATTATCTCCTTGTGAATTTAAGGGTTTTGTCTTTTTCTTATGGATTTGTACTTCTTTATATATTTTGAAAATAAGCCGTTTGTTGATTATATGCATTACTAATATCTTCTCACTATCTGTGGCTTCTTGTGTTGCTTTCTTTATGCTACCTTTTGTTCCACAGTTGTATTCAATATAGTCAGATTGATTAGTTTTCTATTATGGTTTGGACTTCTTCAGAAAGCTCTGCCCACTCCAAAATCACTAAGATATTCTCTATATTTTCCACAAAAGCCTAGATACTTAATCTACCTTGAACTGATTTTTGTGAAAGAGGTAAAATAAGAATTTAATTTTCTTTCCACAGTAATAATCAATATTTTGATAGTTTATCACTTTTCCATTCAGCTGAACAATGCTCTTATACATTGGGTTCCCATTTTTCTTTGCCTTTAAAAAAAGTTGGCTTTATGAGGTATAAATGAAATACAATAAAATTCACTGGTTATACATGTAAAATTTGATGAGTTTTGACAAATTTATATATCCATATCACTATCTCCACAATTGAACTATAGAATACCTCCATCACTACAAAAAAGTTCCCTGTATCCCTTTGTAGTTAATCCACTTTTCTCATGCTCAGCTCCAGTTAACCACTATATCCTATTAGTATAGCTCTGACTCTTCTGGAATTTCATATAAATGGGATCACACTTCTGGGATGACAGAAATGTTCTATTTCATGACTATGATGGTGATTCCATAACTGTACACATTTGCCAAACCCATCAAATTATACAAATTCAGTGAATTTTTTTTATTTTCATTATTTAAAAAAATATTTTATTTAAATTCAATTTGCCAACATATAACACCCAGTGCTTATCTCATCATGTGCCTTCCCTCATGCCTGTCACCCAGTTACCCTATTCCTTCCCCACCCCGCCAGTCCTCCCCCTCCCTGCAACCCTTTGTTTGTTTCCCAGAGTTAGGAGTTTCTCATGGTTTGTTTTCCTCTCTAATTTTTCCCTACTCAGTTTCCCTGGTGAATTTTACAGTATGTAATTTACACCTCTAAAAGGTGACACACACAAATTCACTGGTACATCTTGGACCTCGAATGAATCTTTTACCCACGCATAATTTTGTAATAGTATTCAATGATCATTTGGAAAATACCAATTCGCTGAATTACACAAATCTTCCAAATTTCTTTATACAGTAACAAAAAAAATCATACTCAGTATCTTCACTGGTCTCAACAGAAAGGTCTTTAGTATTGGGAATGTGACAAATTCATGACTTTTCAAAACTCTAATTTTTCACTTGGAAGCTTGAATTTTATCATTGGTAACTAATACAGTTGTTTTCCTTTAACAGATTCACTGCATTAATTTTTGAGAAACTATCTGCTAAATGCTAAAGTCTGAAAAATCAGTGTTTGTCAGTTATTTTTCACATAAAAATGACATTCCATGCAAAAGTAGCTGGTTTGGCTCATAATCCAAACAAGCACACACATGCTTTTCATTGAGGTAGGTTTCACTCTTGGGTAGCAGCAGAAGTGCTTTAGGTATACTTTACCCACTTCATCACAAGGAATACCGATGTGTACTCTAGGGTCTATATTTAACAAAGTCAACAAGTGTTACTGCTTCATCAAGGATATTCTTAAGTGACTCTAGGTTGTTGGTTTTTTTTTTATTTTATTATTTTTTTAAAGAGTAGCTTCTATCTTTTTTTTAAAATTTTTTAAATTTATTATTTATGATAGTCACACACAGAGAGAGAGAGAGAGAGGCAGAGACACAGGCAGAGGGAGAAGCAGGCTCCATGCACCGGGAGCCCGACGTGGGATTTGATCCCGGGTCTCCAGGATCGCGCCCTGGGCCAAAGGCAGGCGCCAAACTGCTGCGCCACCCAGGGATCCCTGTTGTTTTTCTTTTAAAGATTTTTTTTTTTTAA
Source organism: Vulpes vulpes (assembly GCF_048418805.1). NCBI lineage: Eukaryota > Metazoa > Chordata > Mammalia > Carnivora > Canidae > Vulpes > Vulpes vulpes. Next base: position 108,361,925 of record NC_132785.1, on the reverse strand, counting down.
AGTAATCTCTACATCCAATTTAGGGCTCAAATTTATAATCCCAAGATCAAAAGTTGCATGCTCTCCTGACTGAGCCAGCCAGGCACCCCTGGGTGGTGGCTCTTGTTTTTTTAACTGCCAGTGAATGTCAGTGAAGAATACAGTCTACTAGTATTATTTGGGTCCACTGCCTTTCTGCCATCAGGATAAATGTTAGCACAGTAACAACGACAACGTCTTGATATTATTATGAAAATAGTTTTGTGGACTTCCTGCAAAGGTGTCTGGGACTCATAGGGGTCCATGGACCATACTTCAGGAACTACTACTTTTAACTCAAGTGTACTTTCTAGAGTAAGCTCAAAACTTAGAATGTGAATCCTTTACGTGTGAGATTCTAAAAGAGGTATCTAAATAACTAATAATAAAAAGACACTTTCTAATTGAAAATCCAGAGGAACTTAAACGAATTCCTACAAGACCAATATGACTAACTTCATTCAAAAAATTTCAGCTTAGGGGTGCCTGGGTGGTTGAGTTACACGTCTGACTTTGGTTCACGTCGTGATCTTAGGCTCCTGGGACAGAGCCCCATGGCAGGCTTCCTGCACAATGCGTAGCCTCCTTCTCCCACTATCCCCTCCTTGGCTCATTTTTTTTTCTCTCTCAAAAACAAACAAACAAACAACAAACAAACAAAAAACACTTCAGCTTAAGATTCTCTAACCTCCAAATGTTTGCTTTCTTGATCATAAATTGTTACTAGTTTTGTGTAGTTTTTATTTAAACTAATTATCCAAGAAATTCTTGGACACTGAATAGATGAAGGAAGGTCAAAAGAAATCTTCAGTATACCAATCTAGACCAGCTCCTTCCTACCTTAGAGCCACTCGATACTTTTGCCCCAGTTTCTCAATTTCAGCCATTACACAGTCAGTTATACAAGGGATACCTGCCATGAAAAAAAATACATATTAATGATAGAATTTGTGAAGGAACTGGTTTTGCTCTCTCTGAATTATATCCCATTGAGAATCTTTAAGAGACCCATGAGGCTTCCAGAATGACAGCAGAATAAGCATGCTGAAACGAACAACAGAACGAGAGGTGAATAAAATCCCTATTGGTAAGGAAACTAGTGAACTGAACTATCTCAAACCCACAGATTCATAAAATGTCATGAATGTATCTGAGGGAAAATTTAAGCTGGATCTCTGTCATTCTTAAAATAAATTCTAGATAGAAAAAATTTTAAGTGTGAACCAAAAGAATCCATGCAATTAATTAGGAAATGTAAATTTCATCACATAAAAATAGAAAACTTGTTTGACAGCTACCAAAGTCATATTAAAATAAAAACAAACTAGGAAAAATATTTCTACACATTCATCAGAGGGCTAATTTTCTTAACATACAAAGAGCTTGTTTGTAATGAGCTTAAATTAAATGTTATCTGCCAGACACTAGGCCAAGCACTTTATGAGGATTATCTCACTTAATTTCAGAATAATTCCTACCAGGTAGCATTGTTATTATTGGCACCCCCATTTTATAGATCAGGAACCTAAGGCACAAAGAAGCAAGTAGAAATAAATGGTGAAGCCAAGACTTGAATGGAGATTGGCAGTTACAGACTAGATTCTTAACCACCAATGGTATATTTCAGTTCATACACTTCAGGTCATAGAGGAAGACATATAACAGTCAATGAGCATAAGGGTGCTCAATCTAAGCCTAATTAAAGAGATACAAATTGAAACAAGATTTTACTTTCTACCTATTCAAGAGGCAAAGATTAAGCAAGGAAAATACCCAATACTGAGGAAATAGGTATTCTCACACTAAGTTAGTAGGTGTACAAATGCATATTACTATTTTAGGGCAATTTTGCAATACCTATTAAAATAAAATATGCATATCCTTTTATTTTTATTTTTACATATCCTTTTATATTATAATACAGCTTCTAGAAATGTATTCTAAAGAATTACTCCACCCTAACAGAGACATTCACATAGATATTCGCTATAGAATTATTTATAATAAGGCAAAAACTGCAAGTAATCCAAATATCTAATAGGATATTCACTTTTAAAAATTATATAAATACTATGTAAACTTAAAAAAAAATGAGGTCCATTATACATATTGACACAGAAAAATGTTTAAGACATATTTGTAAAAAAAAAGAAAAAAAAAAAAAAAAAGACATATTTGTGCAAGGGGCCCCTGGGTGGCTCAGCCGGTTAAGCATCTGCCTTCGGCTCACATCATGATCCCAGAGTCCTGGGATCAAGCCTCGCATCAGGCTCCCTGCTCAGGGGGAAGCCTGTTTCTTCCTCTCCCTTACCTGATGCTCCCCCTGCTTGTGCTCTCTTGTTCTCCCTGTCCCTCAAATAAAAAACCTTTAAAGTTTTAAACTTCCATGTAAATGTAATGTACAAAATGTAACTGTAAAAAATAAGAAAAAAATGGATGAGTGAGATGTGATCCCAGCCATACAATGGAATGTTATTTGGTAATGAAAAAAAAGATATACTGATACATGTTTTAACACAGACGAGCCTTGAAAACATGCTAAATGGAAGAGAATAAAATATTATACAGTCTCATTTAATGAAATATCCAAAATAGACAAATCTATAGAAATAGACTGCAAATTAGTGGTTGTCTAGGGGAGGAGGATGGGAAAGGTTGGCGATGATGGCTAAGGGGTTCCGAGTTTCTTTTTGGGTAATATTCTAAAATTGACCTTGAATATGCTAAAAGTCATTGAATCATCTACTTTAAATGCTATGTGAATTATATCTCAAAGCTGTTAAAAAAGGCACAAAGATAAATAGTAAATTATCTATGATCCATTTTCATTAATAAAATAAACAAAAATAACCTATACTTTGCAGTTTGTATCTGAAGTTTTAAAGGGGATACCTGGATGGCTCAGTCAGTTAAGCATTCGACCTTAGATTTCAGCTTAGGTTTGATCTCAGGGCTGTGAGTTCAAGCCCCACATTGGGCTTCACACTGGGTGTAGAGCCTACTAGAAAAAAAAAAATAAATAAATAAATAAAATAAAAATAAAAACTGTTCCTCTCTGAGGAAAGGTATTACAGGGAGCTTTAATGTTTTTATGCTATGCTGAGCGAAATAAGTCAACTACAGAAAAACAATTATCATATAGCTTCACTCATATGTGGAATATAAGAAACAACACAGAGGATCATAAGGGAAGGGAGAGAAACTGAATGGTAAGTCATCAGAGAAGAAGACAAACCATGGGAGACTTTTTTTTTTTTTAAGGATTTTATTTATTGATTCATGACAAACACAGAGAGAGTGAAGCAGAGACACAGGCAGAGGGAGAAGCAGGCTCCATGCAGGGAGCCTGATGTGGGACTCAATCCCATGATTGCGGGATCATGCCCTGAGCCAAAGGCAGACGCTCAACCACTGAGCCACTGAGATGCCCCCAATAATGCTCCCAGGTGTCCCAGGAGACTCTTAATTATGGGAAACAAACTGAGGGTTACTGGAGGAGAGGTGGGTGGGGGGATGAGGTAATCGGGTGATGGGCATTAAGGAGGACTTGCATCTAGAGTAGGAAAGTAGGCCCAGGAAGAGGACTATCAAGAAAGGAAAGGTAACAGAGAAAAGGACTCATGGGCAGAAAAGAAAGCTCATGGAAAGCTAACCGCCCTTACTTGTTGGAATATCAGGCAGAAAGGGGACCAGGAGCTAAGAAAAGTCAAAGGGGCATCTTTAAAGGTCTTCCTTCAGGTATAAAGGCAAGTGAGGAAAAATTAAATAGCTAAAGCTTAAAAAAGTTATGGAACCTCCTAGGTAACCAAATTTTGAATGTTTCTTCATCCTTTCCTTTGAAGTATTATTACACAGAAAACTGTAGAAAGTGGTATTTTCCTTAACAAGCTTGTTTTTATGTTTATGATTATTATTATTATTAATTATTATTATTTAGAGACAGGAAGGGGCAGAGTGGGAGGTAGAAAGAGAGAGACTTAAGCAGGCTCCATGCCCAGCATGGAGCCCAACATGGGGCTAGATCTCACAACCCTGAGATCATGACCTGAGCCGAAATCAAGAGTCCAGCGCTTAACCAACTGAGCCACTGAGATGCCCCCAATAAGTTTGTTTTTAAAAAAGGCACAGTGAGAGCATTTAGCTGTACATATTATAACTGTACTCCTAGGTATCCATATCTAGAGAAAGCAATCCTCTAGGACGAAAGCTATCCTGAATAGTCACCATTTAGATAACAGTGATGGAACTATACAGTCAAGGAAACAATTCACCTTCAAAGGGCCATGCCTGAACCCTCCATCCATTTCATTTATAAGTAGGTCACAGCATTCCTAGATAAGCAGCTAGCACACTTTATTTATGGTTATAAAAACACCACGGGAATACAAAGAGTCTACCAAGTTAAGTGTCTTCCCCCATCCAAGACCACTCTAGTCCACTTTCACAGGCAGGTAGTGTCCCAATTTCAGGTTACTCTTTATTATTCTACAAGCTTAAAAAAAAATTAAAGTATTACATGTACATAGCTTAAAAAGATAAGGAAAAGTCTGTATGAAAAATTTACTGTTCCTTGATCCTAGCCCACCCCACCAATTCTGATTCTTAAAGAGCAATATTTTCCTTTATTAGCTATTTTTCTCATTTGGTAGTTACCTTCACATATTAATATAATTTAGCTCTCTTACTCATCACATTCCCTCCCCCATCTTCCCCATTTTAATAAATCAAAGCAACATTTATGTTATCATCACTCTATAAATGTTCATTATACAGCATCCTTTCAAAATTAAAGGAGGCATAAATTTTTTCCTTTTATGTATTCTTTATGGCAAAGTGAAGTTTAATTTTCATTTGTACCTTTAGATGACCGGAAAATAAACAAATGTAAAATAAATAAATAAATAAATAAACAAATGTAAAGCCATCACAAAATGCAACAGATCTCATTATTAGGAAGTGATTCTCTTACACATGGCCTAGATTTTCTTTCTTACTCATGGTAGTGAAGGAAGATCACTAAAGGAGGGGACCCAAATACAAGGGAAAGCTACTAATGGTAAACTGCATACCTATGTGTAAACTACTTCTGGTCCTTTGTGGTACAAATAAATACCAAACTGAATAAATTTAGGAAATGTTAAAAAGCATTACTTCTAGTTCTGTCATCATAAATGGCAAAATATCTTATTTAGCTTTTCCACAATAGAGTGGAATGGAGAATGTTTCCTCCTTAATGTAAAAGAATATATATTCTTAAAAATGTAATAAATTTTTATTGCCCAGAATTTTAAAATCTAAAATTCTAAAACAAAAAATTCCCATCCTATTTTCAAAATTGATGTCCACAACAATAGTCAAAGTAGGCTAAATGTTTTCCGAATTGTGAAGTTTAATTATTCCCAGTCAAGACTGCATTACATTTCAATTCACTGAAAATCGTCATGGCTACTGTGAGCAAATTAAATGACCAGAAATCCAAAAACTAGGACCCCACTCCCCTCTTTTCATGTATTTGGATAATTATAATTATTCTGTACAAATGTCAAGAGAAATGCAAAAGTATGATACTCACACTTGGCATACAGACAGTCCATCATTGACTGTACTAAGTCAAGTTTGGCTTTAATGGAAAAGTTGATAAAGTTGGTATCAACCAGGATGTGGTAAGGTGGGCCCAGCTGTGTGTTATATTGGAAGAATAAGCAGGAAGGATGTTGGGGGCTGAAGGAAGAAGACACAAAACAAAGTAATGTCTACACTGATACTTTGATATCAACATTGTAAATGAAGTCTCTGCTTCAAACTGTTTGCTATAGTTTAAGCTCCTTTTTCCTTATTCATTGGAAATAATCTTAAAAAATCCTGTTATGATATATCCATTACCAATCTAGGGGAAAATGAGATAATAAGGAACATATACTGAAGCTTCATAAAGTTAAGTGTACTTATTTAAAAGAAATGACCCTGAAATTTTTTGCTTACTATTTTTGGTGATACATTCTTCCTCAAATGCTGGTGTGTTAAACAATAACAATTGCCTCTTTTGAAAGATCTTTTGAAAGAAAAAAAAAATAATAATTCTAGATCTAATTCCCAAGATTTTAGGGGAAATTTTACTGCTCCATGAAATCCAAAAACCTTCAAACCACTGGAATGGATACGTTTTCACTAGTATCACTCTCATTTGCATAGTTGTGCCAGACTTACAAATGACTGAGCAAATCAGCTCAGGGGAAGCCTGGATTTCTAAAAATTCTATGGTTCTAAAATGTCTCCTCTAGTTTCAAAGGAAAACTCAAAATTTTTGATTACTCACACTTCTCTTTCCTTGAGTGCACTGGGATCTTTCTTTTCTTTCTTTTTAGGTTTTAATCTATCCTTTTCTTTACTAGGAAAAAAGAAAGTAAATTAAACGCAAGAAAAAAAATGAAAGAGAGAAGAAAAAAATCATAGCAGTTATATTCTTAATCAATATTTAAAGTTTCTTTCTTCTTTTTTTTCTTACAGAGGAAATTCTACTTTGTGATTTCTTCATGTTCATAACAATACACCCTTTTTAAGCACAAATAACTGTGTGGGAAGTAGGCTGAAAATAACAATCAGTTAAACATAATGAAATTTAAAAATAGCCAATAATCCATACAAATTAATTATATTAGTTATATAATTAATTATATTAGTTATATTATCATTTTTTTGTCAGAAGCTCTTCATATCAAGGATCAAAATCCACTTCAATGCAATGGAGAAACAGGTTGACATTTATCTTCTAAAGACTCAAACGCTCCAACCATAGGGAGGAAAAAGATTCCTCCATATGACTCATAAGAGACTAAAATGTAAAATTATACACACAAAATTTAACCCTTAACTGAAAATAAAATATTATCAATGAAGCAACTTCCCTAAAAATTACATAATACATACTAAAGGCTGAGAATACAATTTGATAACTCTGAAGGCTGTTCCTTTGTTCTAAGGCTAATAAACAAAAGAAAAACTAGTCTTTCTTTTCTTTTCTCTTTCCTTCCTTCCTTTCTTTCTAAAGTAAACTCTACTAGGCTCAACCTGGGGCTTGGACTCACCACTCAGAGATCAACAGTCCCATGCTCTACTGATGAAGCCAGGCAGATGCCCTGGGACCAGTCCTTATATCATAACTTTGTCTATTCTTCACCGAAGCAGGGAAGCTTACAATAGGGAATATCGTTCCACTCTCTAGCAGAGGTTTGGATTTTTATAAGATTTATAAAATGAAGACATCTAGGTGTTTTCCCATTCTTTCCTTCAAAACTATATAAGTGCTCTCTGTGTGTGTGTGTGTGTCTCTCACGAATAAATAAATAAAATCTTTAGAAAAAAAAGGGGGGGGGGGGAATCCTGGGTGGCTCAGCGGCTTAGCGCCTGCCTTTGGCACAGAGAGTGATCCTGGAGTCCTGGGATCGAGTCCCACATCGGGCTCCCTGCATGGAGCCTGCTTCTCCCTCTGCCTGTCTCTACCTCTCTCTCTCTTTCTCTCTGTGTCTCTCATGAATAAATAAATAAAATCTTAAAAAAAACCTATTTAAGTGGCAGGTGCTTGGGACACAAGACAAACATGGCCTCTGACCTCACCATCTTTCAACAATTTTAAAAGGTATTTTTTCCCCGGGGGGGGGGGGGGGATATAAGTAATGTAATGGCAAAAACAAAGATATTCCTACCTACGAAGCTGTTAGGTGGCTTAAATGTGATATGGTAGATAGAGTATATAAAAAAAGGCGGAACAGAGCGAACGCTTCAGGAATGTTTAATCCCCATTCCCTTCTCCAGTGTAATTGCTCAGCATCTGAGTGGCTGTTACACACTTGCCTACTATGTTACGCTATATAAATCCAAGACACGATACATAATTTTACACGTAAACACAAAATAACAACAAAGCTTTTACTACTTATGCCCTCCTAACTCATATCTTTGGGTACAGCTTGATTCCATCCAGATACTCACAGCCTCTGATCTCGGAGACTAAGCATTCGCTTCATGGTCGCATACTTCCTTGCTTTCTTTTGCTTCCCCTTGAAACAGAAATTTTAGAGTTAAAAGAACTGGATACATTGTATCTTCCTGAGTTCTTTCTCTTCTTTTGTCCATTCCCTTCTCTTCTTCCTCAAATACCCAGCACTTCATCCTCTGTGCCCCCAACCTGGTTCTCCTCTCCCACTCAGAAGAGTAGAACAAGCACCGCTGGGAGCAGTTTAAGAACCACAACCACGATGACAATAATTAGGGTTATACGGAGGAAATTTGGCTAAGGGATGACTGGCTCCATCTCCTCCCAAAACGTGGTGGGACAAAACCCTTTCTCCCACCCTCCTCTCACCATGTTCACGCCGCACTCTTGTTTCTTCCGGAATCACCGACTGCGCGACACTTTTGCGTCATCCAAATACTGCTTCCGGCAAAGGCTAGCCCGGAAGCGGAAGCCGCTTTGGGAAACGGAAGAGCTTGGAGCCGGTTCTCAGCCCGAACCGAGATCTGTACTGGGAGGATCTTGAGCCAGTCTCGTCCCGGGTGCTGCGGCGTCGCCCCGGGCAGCACTTCTGGGACTTCGCCTCGCTGCTCGGGTAACGTTCGTCTCCACCACCGCTAGCTCGGAGCAGTGCCCCGAGGACCTCGCCTGCATCAGAGTTCCGGAGAGGCAGGACAGGGGGTCGGGGCGGGGGGACGGAATTTTGGGTTTTCCAGTACTTTAGGGAAACACATTCTCCTCATCCCTCAGCGCTGGGGGTGTCAGGTCTCTACGGTGCAGCTGGGAAGCTGTAGTGCCTACTCTGCTGTCCTAGCTGACACGGTGCTTCGTGCAGCTGGGTGCACGATTCTCACGATTCTCTCGAGTAAATACCGTGTACTTGTGTCGGTGCAGAGAGGGATGAATCATCGCCTACTTTAGACCATCTCTAGAAAATTGGGGCATAAGCTTGCATATGTTACTAATTACCAAACCAGGAAAATGGCGAGGGGATAATTGACATTTATTGGAAAGCCTTGGTTTATTTATCACCCTTAATGGAAAAGGAATGGTTTTTGAGGATAAGAAGGGAAAGAGAATTTTTTTTTTTTTTTTTGAGTAGCCGCTGTGTACTTCCGTGGTTCTTAGCCTTTCGGAGATCAGGTACCCCTTGAAGGTTTGTGGACCGCCAGGGACGATTCTTTAAAAAAAAAAAAAAAAAAAAAAAAAGGCTACATACAACATTTTTCATACAGTTGATGAGACTCAGAGACTGAAACCCGTCCGTGGACTCTCTAGATGTCTGTGAACTTAAGAACCTCTATCTTGTATATGTACTTGGCACTTTAATTCTATTATCTTCTTTGACCTTCACAGTAACTTAAGTATCATCCGTTTACATGTGGAATAGCCGAGGCTTGACATTGCCTAGCAGTGTGTTCGGGTTTGATTTGATTCCGAAGCCTGTGTACTTTTCATATTGCACAAAACTATTCTAATGTTTGAAATCCAAAAAAGTTATTAGTTTTTTTTTTTCTAAGCTGACTATTGCATAAAACACAGTGCATTGGTTAACATGAACTTTGGAGTCTGACTAATGGAATTAAACCTCTGCTCTGCCTCTTACTAGCAGTATGACATTGGGTGAATTAATCTATCTGTACCTTAGTTCCTTCATCTGTAAAGTGGAGATATACTCTTAATAGTACCTGTCTCATAGGGACGTTATCAGGACTAAATGAATAAAAATGTGAAGTCTCTTGAACAGTGCCTACCACAAATAAACCCTATTAAAGTGTTTTCTATTATTAGTGTATGTGTTCCAACATGTGGTGACATTTGAATTTTATGCTGTTCGTATTTTAATATAGTTGCTCTGTTTTGGAACTTGAATGTGTTGATATCTTCAAGAACCTTATGAAGTTTTCGGTTGAAACGCTCAGTTGCAGGATTATTTGTCATGTTGATTTCTGTATAAACACATTTCTTCTTTTTCTTTTCAGCTCATAGGTATTTAGATAGCTTTGTCGTTCACATATCTGACTTTGTAGGCTCTTGAGTTTTTGATGTTGAAACAGTTTTATTATTGAACCGTCTGCTGATAACATGTGTACTTTTTTTTTTTTTTTTACCTCATTTGCGGTCAGAAGTTCCTAATCTCATCAAAACAGCTTGTCTGCAAGCTGTCATTCATGGGTAGAACTGAGAGCAACCACTTTTTTGATGCATTAGAACCCCTTGGTGATTAGGCAATAACCTTTTCAAGTGAACATGACCAGTTTATTTTAAACATAAGGGCACTGACCAGTATATAGTTGGGGTCAAAGGAAAAACTGCATATAATTAAAAAGTAAAAAAAAAAAAGTAATTCACATGTAAGTTCAGCTGTTGACAGAAAACACTCTCCTGGTAATTTGTGCCATGAATTTTGGAATCCATGAACAATAATAAACTTTTTAAAAAACAAGTAACTTGTAGTATCTATTCTGAGCATTTTCTTGTTTCCTTGTTAATTTTTGAGAGGGAGCTAAATTGGTGTAGGAACACCACAGGGAATGAGAACATACTTAGAAAAATGTTTTTGTTAAATTGTAATTTGATTGCAATCTGACATTCTTATAGTCTAAGATTAAAGTACTGAGGTATAGCATGCTTTGATGGCAATAGGAGGGGGGGCATGGTATTGCTCTGTGTTGGGTGGGAGCAGAAAGTAATTGCTTTTGATTACATACTTGTGAGAAAAAGAAATACTATTAGTCCTTCTCAGCAGTCAAGAAAGTTGTTTTGTATTTTTCTGCAGTCTTGAAGAGAAAGAATTTTTTAAAGCATTCAACCCACAGTTTTGAACACATAATTGGGCTTGGACTTCATTCCATTCACTAATTGGTCTTACTTACCAATCTAAGTTAATAACAAATTTCTTTATAAAATTATGGATTAATGCAAGATTCTTTTAAAACTTATGTTTCAATGTTAGAAAGTTAAAGATAGATTGACTTTGGTGGACTTCAAGGGAAAAAAACTAATTCACAGATATTTTCTTCATTTTCAAGCTACAGTTTATACACTTATTTTTGTGTCCAATGCGACACAAGTTTTTTTCAACATTAGTTGCCATCAATTATTTTTCAGTTGACTTGACTGTCTCCTAAATATGTCACATGGTATACAGCATGTTCTGCTCCTAAGGTGTTGATACCAAATTGGCTCATAAGGATACCTCAGAGGTACATTAGTGCTGCACGTGCCTTCATTCAGAAGGCATGTATTAAGGGCCCGTTCTGCTCTAAGCAGTGGACTGGTTAGTCTTGAAGAGCTCAGATCTGTATTGGAGATAGACTGGTGAACACATATATTATGGTAGATTGTTCAACAGAGGTATGCAAATTGAACTCTTTCACAGGAATTACTCTACCTGTTCATCTTTATGGAAGTGGTCCAGGTCAGAGTACTGTTGTGTAATATATATTTAATTATTGGGGTGCCTGGGTGGCTCAGTGGTTAAGCATCCGCCTTTGGCTCAGGTCATGACCCTGGGGTCTTGGGATCGAGTCCTGAATCAGGCTCCCCACAGGGAGCCTGCTTCTCCCTCTGCCTATGTCTCTGCCTCTTTCTCTGTCTCTCATGAATAAATATATAAAATCTTTAATGTATATATTTAATTATCACAACATACCATATAACAAATACTTAACAGATTCTAGTATATCATTTTGCTTTTTAAACATTAGTTTTTTTATATATATAAATTTATTTTTTTATTGGTGTTCAATTTGCCAACATATAGAATAACACCCAGTGCTCATCCCATCAAATGCCCCCATCAGTGCCAATGATGTTAGTTATTAAATAGGTTTAAATTTCAATTATCTTTCTTTGGTTTCTTTTTCTTTGAAGGTTCATGAATGTTTAGCCTTCACTAATATTCTTTTATATAGTAGTTTTCAAACTTTTGAGGTTATTTAGCCTTATTGCAGCTTGTGTATATGTACATATGCATGTGTGTCTGTGTGCGTGTGTGCACACCCATGCGCATGAGCACATATATACTTTGAGGCCTTGATATGGTTGGTATTATATCACCATGTTTTCCTTGTGGAACTCTTGAAACCTGTCCTACAAGTTATGGTTTAATATGGAGAGTATTCACTTAATTATCAGAAACCAAATAGTCCTGGTAAATAGATGTTTTGTCATTTAGCCTGAATTGAACAGCACTATATGAGTTTTTTTTTTTTTTGAAGGAAGGAGAGAGAGAATCTCAAGATGGCTCCACATCGAGCTTGGACACAGGATTCAATCTCACAGCCCTGAGATCATGACCTCAGCCAAAATCAAGAGTTGTTTAACCAACTGAGCTACCCAGGAGCCACACCATATGATTTTAATACAAACTTTTGTTACCTTGAATAGTTGAAGAATTTGCACAATGTTTTGCAGAGCTTCTAGCTGCAGCATCATTTCAGTGCAGTTTGCCTATTGGTATTGAGATGCTAGTAGTCAACATCTATTCATTGTATTTTCTAGTCATAATCCTTTTTGGCCAGAGATAAGGTAAAGGTAATCTAATAATATACAACATATATTTTCTGTAGAGTCCTCTTGCTCTTATCCAGAGATCCAGCCCAGGTTATTTTAACTCCTCTTTTTGTCCACTTAGAGAGGTTCCACTCCAATGATACCCCCTGGTGTATGTGGTGAAGCTATTAAGAAGAAAAAACAGTTAAAAATCTCCCAAATATGATCTAGTTTCTCATGTCTGGGTGAAGAAGGACACCCAGCTGGGTTACATAAATGGTTTATAGGAAAGATTGAAAGATTTGAAAAAAATGTTTTAACCAAGCATTACCTGGATTGGGGTCTGGATTAGGGAGGCATGATCAGAATCCTAGGGGGAATGAGAATGTAAAGTGGGGAACTGGATGTAACTTTTTAAAATCACATTTTATTTTGGAGTAATTTTAGGTTTATAGAAAAGTTGCAAAGATGGTAGAGAGAATTTCTATATATCTTTCACCCAGCTTTTCCCCTAATGGTAACCATGGTACTTTTGTCACGTCTAAGAAATTGACTTCGGTACAATACCATGAACTGAACTACAACTTTATTTGGACTTTACAAGTTTTTCCACTAAGTGCCTTTTTCTGTTCTAAGATCCAAATCAGGATACCACATTGATTTAGACCATGTGCAATTTGATAAATAGGTGAGCAATAAAAGTTCACCATGTGAACTTTTTCTCTGCCATGTATGTGGTTCAGGAATCCCCTCTGACCACTGCTGAAGAGAGGAAGTCATTTGACCATGAGAATAGACAATACTGTGTAGGTAGTGTTTTATACCTCCTTAATTCCCAAAACACTGTTAACTCAGTGGAAGAGTTGGCTTTGCTCCCGGGAAGGTTGTATGAAGTTTCCTGAGAAGCTAAGAGCTAATCTTGATTGAGAGGCTCCACTGACACCATGTGCTCACTTCATAGGCATTACTACACAGAATTGTCACCAGTTGGTTTACTTCTTTATTAAACTGTATGTTTCTAAGGGTCAGGGACCACCTTATTCATTTTGGAATCCTCAGGGTCCAACATAAGTTTGACTTTTTTTTTTTTTTTTTAAGATTTTATTTTTTTATTCTTCAGAGACAGAGGGGCAGAGACACAGGCCGAGGGAGAAGCAGGCTCCATGCAGGGAGCCTGATGCGGGACTCAATCCCAGGTCTCCAGGATCACGCCCTGGGCTGAAGGCGGTGCTAAACCGCTGAGCCACCCGGGCTGCCCAAGTTTGACTTTTAATACATTTTTAATACACATTTGAAGAAATTCACATCTTGTTTTTTTTTTAGTTTATTTTTTATTAGAGTTCAATTTGCCAACATATAGCATGACACCCAGTGCTCATCCCATCAAGTGCCCCCCTCAGTGCCCGTCACCCAGTCACCCCCACCTCCCTTTCCACCATCCCTTTGTTCTGTTTCCCAGAGTTAGGAGTCTCTCATGTTCTGTCTCCCTTTCTGATATTTCCCACTCATTTTTTTTCTTGTTTGGTAACACTGATTATTAGGTCAACAAAAATTTTGTTTTAATACTATGTAAGAGTTGAGTTTCTCCTTTTGATTGAGCCATCTTGGTTTGCCATTTCTGTGGCTAGTTGAGTTTTTCATCCTGGAATCTTAAAGAACTGTATAATGCTCATTTAAGATAGCCTTTTTTTTTCTGATTATGTAAATTATTTTCTCTAAAAATAACAGCAGTATAGATGGCAGTAGAGGTAGAAATTTTGTTAGCTTTTAAATGCATGTGTGATGACTCTAGATTCATCCCACTGGACTGTAGATCTGGCTGTTTGCCTGCTACTTCATGCACAGTTAATGAAATAACACCTTCCTAGACTTATTGAGGGAGACGGCTTGTCAGATTCAGGGAATTCGTTTTAAAATTTTCCTGTTATAGCCAAGATTCAGTGGCCCAGGGTCACCTAAGCATAAAAGCTGCCATGGGATGGGAACACAGGGGCCTGTCCTAATTCTGTGGCTCAGGCCCAGCAGAGTTAGTTTGGTAAATAAGAAAAAAACATCACACTAGGAGAGAGTTGTAAATTGAAGCCGCTGTTTTCTTGACATAGATGAAAGACTGCTATAGGGCAGAGATGGGCCAGTTTCCTATTTTTTTTTCTCCAGATGTCCCAGGAAGTTACAAAATGAGCAATGATACATTGACCCTGGTTTCCCTGTTTTGCTCACTCTAGCTTTGAATCACTTTTTCCTCCTTTCTCTGAGCTTTGCTGAGAATGGCAAAGCCTATTCCAAGGAGCAGTTGAATCTAAACTGCACTTTCGGGACACCTGGGTGGCTCAGCAGTTGAGCATCTGCCTTTGGCTCAGGGCATGATCCCAGAGTCCTGGGATCAAGTCCTGCTTCAGGCTCCCTGCAGGGAGCCTGCTTTTCCCTCTGCCTGTGTCTCTGCTTTTCTCTCTCTGTCTCATGAATAAATAAAAATCTTTAAACTGCACATGTGCTCTTCATTTCAAGGTTGATGAACTCTGGTTTGTTTTAAAGAGAATGGTGCAACAGAGAGAATCCATATTGAATCCAGAAATGGAAAATCACTTTGGTCTCTGTCAGCTTCACCTTGATAAGCCTAACTTTTCTTTTAACCAGTGACTGATAAGGGAACGGTTTCCAGCCTCCTCTCAGGTGAGAGTAAGTTTGTAAAAGCTTCTCTTCAGAACCAGAAGGGCAAGTAGATTCATTGTCCTTGGCTTAACCTGCAGTCACAAGCTCTGGGTTTTGGAATTTTGTTGTTGTCATGTTAAGACCCAGCATCAGGGGTCCAGAGGGTTATGTCAATTTGAAGAGAACTGAGGATCTAAAACATTGGCTCCATTTAGAAATGCCTTTTATTAGTTTGCAGAGTAGGGAGAGACCTGTTAAAAGATTAAAAAAAAATCTTTCAAAATTCTGAAATAGACTGTAACTGAAATGCTGGAGAGTTGGTAATGTGGAGAGTTGAATTTGAAAGAAACAAAGCAATAATAAACTGAGTAAATAAGGAGATAAAGGGCATGCAGGAGATTAAGAAACTTGTTAAAAATATATTTTGTATTTTTAAAATTTTTTTTTTTTTTTTTTTTTATGATAGTCACAGAGAGAGAGAGCCAGAGACACAGGCGGAGGGAGAAGCAGGCTCCGCGCACCGGGAGCCCGATGTGGGATTCGATCCCGGGTCTCCAGGATCGCGCCCTGGGCCAAAGGCAGGCGCCAAACCGCTGCGCCACCCAGGGATCCCATATTTTGTATTTTTAAATTATAGTTGACATATATATTGTGTATGTATTAGGTACAACATAATGATTAGGCAATTATACACATTATGAAATGCCTGCTATGATAAGTGTAGTTACTATCTGTTACCACACAAAGATATTACAGCATAGGGAATATAGTCAACAATATTGTATTTTTCATCTTGGTGCCTTAATTTATTTTGTAACTTAAAGGCTGTACCTCTTAATCTCCTAAACCTATTTTCACCCATCCACTCACACCCCTCCCCTCTGGCAGCTATCAGCTTGTTCTCTATTTTATGAGTCTATTTCTGTTTGTTTTGTTTGTTCTGCATATAAGTGAAATCATATGGTATTTGTCTTTTTCAGTATGACTTATTTCACTTAGCATAATACTCTCTAGGAGTCTATCCATGTTGCTCTGAATAGCAAGATTTCATTCTTTTTTTTTTTTATGACTGAGTGATATTTCATTACCTATATATATTTGTATGTGTATGTATATATAATATCAAGGAGATATGGTATGTGTATATTTATGTGTATGTTTACATATGTATACACACGCAAAGTATCTTCTTTATCTACTCAACTATTGACAGACACTTGGCTTGCTTCCATGTCTTGGCTATTGTAAATAATGCTGCAGTAAACATAGTAGTGCATATATCTTTTTGAATTCATTTCCATTTTCTTCAGGTAAATACCCAGAAGTGGAATTACTGGGTCATGTAGTTCTGCTTTTTTTTTTTTTTTTTAAGATTTATTTATTTAAAAAAAAACCATTTATTTATTTATTTTAGAGACACAGAGAGAACATGAGCAGAGACACAGAGGGAGAGTGCTCCAGTGCCTGCTTTCTCCCTCTGTCTGTGTCTGCCTGGTGTGGAGTGATCCCCAGACTGGGATCATGCCCTGAGCCAAAGACAGACGCTCAACCGCTGAGCCACCCAGGCATCCCTCTTGAGCATCTTTTCACGTGTACTCTTGTTAAATATCTTAACAAGAAATTTTTGTTTGTGAAACTTTGGATAAAATTTCTAGAAGAAATTTTGTGTCCTTGAGTTAGGCTATAAAAAACACAAACTATAAAAGAGGATGATTGATTAGTTGGATCTCATCAAGTGAAAAACTTTAATTCTGTAAATAGCACTATTGAGAAAATGTTAAAAACAAATCACAGAAAATCTTTGTCAAACATATATCTAGTAAAGGACTTGTTTGCAAAATAAAAAATTCTAACTACTGAGGCACCTGGGTGGCTCAGTGGTTGAGTGTCTGCCTTTGGCTCAGGTGGTAATCTTTGGCTCAGGTCCTGGGATCAAGTCCTGCATCAGGGAGCCTGCTTCTCCCTCTACCTATGTCTCTGCTTTTCTCTATTATTCATGAATAAATAAATAAAATCTTAAAAAAAAAAAAAAGAATTCTAAAACTAAGTAGTAAGAGGACAAACAGCTCCATTTTAAAAAATGCAAAAAATTTGAGTGCCAACGAAGTGTCACAAATAGCCAATGAGCACATGAAAATATACTTTCCATATTGTTAGTCCTTATGGAAATGCAAATAAGACCAGATTGAGGGACCACTTCACACCTATTAGAATGGGTAAAATTTAGTAGAATGTTTTTAACCTCTATGTATTTGTGCTCTTTCCAGATTTTTTTCTTGTGGTTGATTTCTAGTTTTATAGCATTGTGGTCAGAAAAGATGCATGGTATGACTTTGATCTTTTTGAATTTGTTGAGAAACTCGTTTTGTGGCCTACTATGTGATCTATTCTGGAGAATGTGTTCTTGAGAAGAATTCATATTCTGCTATTTTAGGAAGGAATGTCTCTTAAATCTATCTGGTCCAGTGTGTCATTCAAAGCCACTGTTTCCTTACTGATTCTCTTTTTGGATGATCTGTCCATTGATGTAGGTGGGGTGTTAAAGTCCCCTACTATTATACTATTATTGATTTCTTCCTTTATGTTTGTTATTAACTACATTAAGTATTTGGGTGTTAAAGTCCCCTACTATTATACTATTATTGATTTCTTCCTTTATGTTTGTTATTAACTACATTAAGTTGGGTACGTAAATATTTGCAGTTGTTGTATCTCATTGGATTGCTTTAGAATGATAACATTTAAAAGACTGACAATATTCACTTTTGGCAAATGTGAACAACTGGAGGTCTCATACATTGCTGGTAGAAATGCAAGATAATACAGATGCTCTGGAAAACAGTGTAACACTTTCTTATAAGTTTAATATATACTTATCATGTGACCCAGCACTCTTTTAGCTGTTTACCCAAGAGAAATGAAAACATGTGTTCACACAAGACTTACAGTTGAATGTTCATAGCATCTTTATCCATAATAGCCCCAAACTGGATAGAACCAAATCCTTCAACTGGTGAAGGAATTGTATTATAATGGACTACTACACAGCAGTAAAGAGAAATGAACTGCTGCTACATGTAATGACGTATATGGATCTAAAATATATTGAAGGAGAAATGCCACATACAAAAGACTTCATTTTGTATATGATGCCATTTGGCACATGGAAAAGGCAAAACTGTAGTGATAGGAAGCACATCAGTGGTTGCACAAGAGGATCATGAGAAAACTTTAGGATGATGAAAGTTCTGTATCATGATTATGTTTTATATCATAACCTCAGAAAATTGTCAAAGCTCTTATTGTTTGCTTTAAATTGGTGACTTTTACTATATATAAGCTATATGTCAATACAGCTGATTTTGGGAATATTTTTTTTTGCCAGTGATTTTTGCAGGATTAGAGACTGGATTCAGATTAATTCAGATCTGAATTTGTTATAGACACTAAAATAATTTTGGAATAAAAATAATAATTTTGGAATAATCAATATCCCTGAATTGAGTTGCAAAGAGCTTACTAGTTATCAAGTTGGGTCAAGTTTAGGCTAAAAGACTAGTATTATTAATGAGAGTAGGTGGAAATAAGATACACATTTTATTTGGAGTTGCTTGATTAGAGAATCATAGTTCCAAATAATCAAGGGAAAAAACCTTGGGGTTGATTAGGGTTTGGCCTAACTCTTTACTGGTTCTAATACTGTGACCACCAGTTTCTAGAATACTCACTTCCTTTTGCCTCCAGGTAACCACTTATACAGTTTTTCCCTCTTCTCTGATTGTTTCTTTTCACTCTTTACCTCCTTTTTGGAGGGTTGAGGAGTACATTTAAGGCTGATCCCTTCAGGGTTTTATAATTGGTCTTTTTCTTGGTCTGCTTGCTTTGCATGACATTCCTTTTTATTTCCTGTGTCTTTTAACTGCCCTCAAGATACTGGTATCTCCATAGCTTCAGATGCTTAGTTCTATTTGTCTTGTAAATATATTCACCTGGATATCTCATAGACACTTCAGACTTAGTTCTGTACTCATTATCTTTCCCTAAGCTTTGGCTCTGCCTCCTTAATTCACCACCATCATTCATCCAGGCTCCCAAGCATAAAAAATCCCGATTTGTCCTTGGCTTCTTGCTCTCTTTTATCTTTTTGACCTCACAGGTCACTAATCCTGTTGCCTCTAACTGGGAAACAATGCATACTCTAGCCTCCCCACCCCCCACGAGCCTTGCGGCCAGTGCCGGCTGCTCCCTTGGACCAGCATTTTCCTTGACTCTCAGCCATTGATTGATCTATCCTCCTCTTCAGTCTCTTTTAATGTGTGATCCTCGTTCTCCCTTAGTTAAAAAACATCTCTTGTTTTTTTTTGGTTTTTTTTGGTTGTGATTGCTTAAAGTCTAAAAGGAAGTCATATTCTTTGAAATTTCCAGGGTAAGTATTTCTTGAACTCTCATTCTTCCTATCCCAAGAATCTTCCCCCCCCCCCCCCCTTTCTTGGGGTTCTTGACACATCAGTGTTCCTGGTTGAGTGTAGGCTCTGGAATCTCATTGCCTGGCTCTTTCATTTGTCAACTGGGTGACAATGGGCAGGTTATTTTAACTCTCTGTGCTTCTGTGTCCTAGTCCATAAAACATGGCTAACAATACAGGTACCTTATGTGATTGCTGCTAGTTAAGTGAGATAATAAGTAAAGTACTTCAAACAGTGGGGGCGCTTAGTGGGTTCTTAGTAAAGGTAGATTTGTTTATCATCACTCTTGAGAAAAAAAGAGAACACTCGGTATTTTGGATTGTTGCTCTGGTTGTTTCCAAATAAGATTTCTCTGGAAAACCAGTTAGTCCCTCAGGTACACTCAATGCCATCTTCATAATTTACTGCCGGCTGGGCTGTCATTGTGGCCTGGACACAAACTACCATCATAAGCTGGCAGCCTGGTTTGCACGTAAAGCCGTATCCTGCCAATCACCTGCTGCCAGTTCCCAGCCTCTTCCAGTCCTTTGTCTTATGCACCGTATCTTGCACTCAAGAGCAGCTGAGTTCCTTCCTTTTCTTAGGACACCTCCATTTTATATCCAAGGCAACCGAAGAGAAGTAGCTTGTCCAAGATTACTCAGTAGTTAAGAGTCATGCTCCTGAGCACTTTACCGTACAGTGCTGAGAACCAGTCACCTTAGTTTGCCCCAGGTGGTCTTTCTAAACTCTTTGCTTTCATAATGCTGACCTTTTTCTTCACTCCCTTTCTTTCTTTTTTTTTTTCTTCACTCCCTTTCTTGACTCAACTTTGGCCTATGCTGTTTTTTTTCTGCCTAGAGTACTAGTCCTTTTATGTCTGCCTTGCCAATGTTTGCTCAGTCTTAAGTAATAGCTCTGCTGTCTCTCTTGTCATTACTTAACCACTCTCAGGCATAGTTACCTTTCTCTTCCCTTTGCCCTCCACATATTGTTTATTCCTTTTTTTGTGGTACTTGCCACATTGTATTGTCCATCTCCCACCTTGGACAGAGTTCATCCAAGGTAAGAAAAACCCTGTCTTACTTATCCTTGTTACCTTAGCTTTTAGCACACTATCTAGCAGATAGCAAATGCTCAAGAAATATGAAATGAATGAAGAATGAACCTTACAGAAGAACCTGAAAATGTTGGCAGATTATAGTCAGTGAGTTACAGTGAATTTGCTGAATTTGCTAAAAACAATGTTTTATCAAATTATGTTAGGCAAAGAGAAAATATAGATATCCAGGGATGGGGGAACATAGCAGAAAAAAATTTTATTTAAAATGTGGGTATATGGGATGGGTGGTAGTGGGGTAATGAACCATAAGTTGAGTGGGGACTGTAGTGCTTTTCAAAGTTTGCAGTTAAGTACCTTTGGTGGTAGAGGATAGTGGGCATGTAACTCCTTAGGAGTTGGGAGTAGAGCCCCAAGCAGCTTTTCTGCCTCCAGTATCAAGTATCTGAATATTATGAACATACCCATATTTTAGAAATTAATGCAAATTTTGCATCCTATTCCATTATGTGTGAGTGTTTTAAGATGAAAATACTTTTTTCTCCCCACCCACCTCATCCTCCAGTGAATGGTTGCTGCAGGAACTTGTACCATTTACCCTCTGGCTTCCAGCACGTTGACATGCTCCAATGCCCAAATCTGGGAAGCATGGAATGGGGTTATAGTCTAATATGGCAGTATGCTAGCTTGCTGTGATGTGGGGGATTATCTACTCAGGAGTATTATGTCATGGAACTGAGGAGGGTGAGCTCATCTTTGCTCTAACAAGGCTGTTTCTGGAAGGCTGCAGTCAGTTGGAGGCACCTCATTACCAGATCACTGGAGACCAGCTGGAGAGAGTTCACAGAAGACCCACAGGAATGATTAAGAGACTGGAGGGGCTGACTGATGAGGGAAGAATATAAATGAAAACCGTATAACTTGGCTGAACTGAGATAGCAGGAATACACAACTGTATAAATATCTCACGAGAATAAACTTGATGGGGGAGGGTGATCTCTTATGGTGGGATTTGGTGGAGAATAAACCAAGGCTGAAATTAAGCAAAGGAAAACGTAAACTAATAATCTGAAGTATCTGATGGCGCACTTTGTTTCTTGGAACCTACTTAGATCACTCTAAACTGTGGGCCTCTTTTAATTGAATGATTTTGTTTTTTTAAGATTTGATTTTCCTGGGCTTGTGGCTGGTGCTTCTGTATAGAGAATCCTGAAGACTACATTTTCCAAAGCCAACATCTTTCTTTTGTCTCATCTTTCTTTGTCGGACTCTGTGGATGATAGTTGGGTGATTGTGTGCTGCCATTGCTGCTTTTCTTTATTCACCAGAATTCCAAAGTGGACTTTCACACCATTTTTTTCATGACTTTTTATAGTAGTTTAAAAGTAGACCCTGAGTCAGTAATATATATTGTAATAATTTTAGAAACCTGGATATGGTATTGGTCCTTGAGGTACTGGTTTTAGGAAATTATAGCCTGGATAAAATGCAAGTGTAATTGTAGGAAACATGTACTTTGGGGAAATGATTGTATAAAATTCCTACTTGGGGTATGGGAGGCATAAAACTTTTAAATAACAGTTGAAATTAGCCAGGAGAAATATTTGCATAATGTTGCAAGTTTTATAGCTCTTTTCCTAAGAGGGGACAGTAGAACTAGAAGAAAATGATTTTATGCTTTTTTTGATTTATAAAAATGAGTTCATTTATATTAAGCAGTTATGTAGCTTTAAGACTGAGACCTCTATTCTAGAGATTGGTAAACTTTTTTTTTGTAAAGGGTCAGATAGGAAAACTTTATAGACCACGAGTTTCTGCAGCTACTCGACTTTCCTCTTGTGCAAAAGCAGTCATAGACCATATGTAAACGAATGAACTTGGCTGTGTTCACCTTTTTTTTTCTTCTAAAAAAAGCAGCTGTCTGGACTTGGCCTACAGGCTGTAGTTTGCCAACTCCTGCCCTAGACCTTTGCTCCCAAAAGCATGATCTGTAAACCAGCAGCATCAACACTCCCTGTGAGTCCGTTAGAGATACCGAATATCGGGTCGCTTCTCGGAGGGACTGCTCTATAGCTTAGACCGAGCTTCTCAGACTTTAATGTGTGTAGGAATCACTTGGGGGCCCTTATCAAAGTACAGATGGAAATAAACTGAATAGCATACTAGCTACTAGGAGACAAAGATGAGTAAGACCCAGTCAGTATCCTTAGAGATCCCTGAATTCATTAGGAGAGACTACTATACAGTACAACAACTACAGGCTAATACATGTTATAATAGAGGTATTTTCAACATAGGAGTATCACAGAGGAGCAAGTGATAGGGTCTGCGTGGCAGGGGGGCAATCCTCACAGGGGCCTGAGAATCGGACCAGGAAGGGGGAGGGTGCTTGATTTGAATTTTGAGGCTTACTAGAGACACTGAATGAAGCATTATCATGGGTAGTAGGTTCATGGTGGGGTGCAGTAAAAATGATGTTAGAACCGTGAGTTATTTGGACACCTAGGTGGCTCAGTTGGTTAAGCATCTGCCTTTGGCTCAGGTCATGATTCCAGGATCCTGGGATCAAGCCCCATGCATTGGGGTGCTGTCTCTTTAGCTGGGAATCTGCTTCTCCTTCTCCCTCTGCCTCTGTTCCTTCCCTCTCTTTTTTTTTCTCTCTCTAGTAAATAAAATCTTAAAACAAACAAACAAACAAAAAAGACTACTTAAAGAAAGAACTAGGAGTTATTTAATAACTAAATGGCTGATTACAGGGCTGGAGACCCACTAAGATCATAATGAATAGAAATAAAATTTCAGTACATTCTATTATTTTTAGCTAATTTCTTATACTCTAATTTGAAAAAGGATAACTTGCCTGTTCTCTCCCCATAAGTTATTTGTTTTCCAGAAGTAGAAACTTTTAATAGGTTCTTACATCAGTAAGAATTTGGAAGACACTGTAAGAGGCAGAAAATAAAAATTATTTATAATTCCGTACACCAAGACATGACGACTTTAAATATTTTTATGTTCTGTCTAGCCTTTTGTATGTAATGTAACATTTTAAAAATTGGGCTCATGCTATCTAAATAATGTTGTGCTTGCTTTTTATTTAGCATTTTATTTGTGGGAAATTTCTTTCTTTATTCCTTAAAAGGTGTCATTTTTTAATGCTTAGATAGCATTCTAGTAGAGCTCCTATAGTTTATGGAACTTATCTTGTTTGTGGATCCTTTAAGCTGATTCCAGTTGCTAGTTGACCCAGTTTTTGGCTCATGTACTTGGCAATTCTGTCACCATATTTTAAAATAAATACATATACTTGTTTATTTTTAATTATAAAAGTTTGCTAACTTGTTTGATCTGCTGGCCTTCACTCATTCCATTCTGCTTTTCTTACTAGCACTGTGGGTTTTCTTTCTTGGTTTCCCAGGGGAGGGAGGCAGTAGGGTAGTCATTAAAAGCATGGATTCTGGGTCCAGGTTGTCTGGGTTTGACTTAGCTCTACTACTTAATGGTACATAATCTTGAAAAGGTACTTCAGTTTCCTCATCTGTAAAATGGGGATAATTCTATTTGTCCTGAGGTTGTGAGTTAATATAGATGAAGAACTGAGCACGGTTCCCACCATGTGGAAAGAGAATCTTTTTTTGTAATGATGAGTAGCTTCTTATTTGTTTTATGGTGGTTGTTTGTGTATGCTTTGCCATAATCCCTCTTCTGCTATATTTAGTTTATAAATGACTATAACTCAAATGTCTTTGAGTTACACACTGACTTTACTAGACTTTACTTAGTGACTTTATCTTGAAAGTTCACAGACTTTTTTTCCTGGTCAGTAAATTTTACTATTTAAAAAATAAAGTTAGTGTTGTTTCACCATGTCTTAGAAATGCAGCCATGGGTGCAAAGGCAGCAGACTGCATAGGCACATAGGTTTTAAAGCTTTTGGGTGGTTTCCCCTTTCGAACTGAATATTACTTTGATTGCTTCTGTGGCATAATAAGGCCCTCTGTAATGTGTCCCCACCTATCCTGTGGTCTCATTTCTCTTCACCATACCCCCACACCCTATGCTCCAGTCCCATTAAACTGGAACTGGGCATGTGATAAGTGATGAGGCTCACTTTTTAAATCTGTGCCTTACTAACTTCTCTTGAAGGATTGGAATCAACTGAAGTGCTGTAGTTTCCTTTTGGGGAGTGACACAGTTAAGGCAGTGAGGTTGCCACTGGCCTTTTTTTTGTGTGTGTAGTTTTAGCTGGGAAAGCCCACTCCGAGTTTACCAGGCCTTATTTATTTTTAGTGTCCCAGAATTTCCTCTGCCCATCCTATCTACCTCCTCTTTGATGTTTTCTGGGGATTCTCTTTCAGAAATAAAAACTTCTTCCACTGACACTTTTTTCTCTGTTGAGTAGGATCCTGGGACAAGAGGACAGATGCATCCTTTGGCAGTCGATTGCACCCTGCACTAGAGAGAAGTCCAGGATAATAGTTTTGGGGCTCAATTTCTCCATCCTGGAATTCATCCAGTCCGTTCCAGAAATACTGACCCTATGCTTCCGTGACGCAGCTTCAGTGAATGTCCAATGGACAGACACTTTCCGTTGACCTTGCAGCGATTCTTTTTCCTGTGGAGGTTGGAGGACGAGGTGAATGGTGCCAAAAGTTGCCTGCTTTGGTGAATAGAAGTACCCCCCTTCGTTCCCAGAACATGGGCCCTCGTTTCAAGGTAAGACCATAGACTAGTTAAAACTCACTTGTTATTGGGATACAGAACACAGACTCAGTAACCAGCATCTAAACCTTTTCAGCAAGGAATCGCTGCTGAAGTGCGTAGTTGCAGTTAGAATACTCCATCTGCCCCCCACCCAGAGCACCTTTGAGAATGAAGAAATCAGTTCTCTGTTTCTAGGAAGTGACTTTTTCATCACTCATCTCCAGTGCCAGGGTTAAAATATATTTGGCATTATAATCACAAATCTTTAGGCTCCTAAAAAAAGCAAAGAATTTTAGAATAGGTATGTTAGTCAATTTTCTGACATTCCCTTGAGGCAGGTACTTTCAAGTGTTCCCTCTCCCCCACCTTTTGTAGGCAATGTGAGCCAAAGGACTGTAGTATTAAGCAACTGGCCCGGGATCTTTTAGTAAGCAAGTGATATTTCTGCATTAGATAATTGGTACTGCATTCCATTTTCCTTTGTCATGCTTTATTTTTATTTCAAGATTTTTAAAAAGGGCCATAAGCATTTATTTTTCTAATTTTAATCTCCTGGTGGGATTCCTCACAGTAAGATTAAGTAATGTTTTTCATACTTTCTTTTACCTGGTTTTTTTTTTTTTTTTTTTTTAATCTTTCTCCTCTTCCCAAACACCTCACAATTGCCATGACTCCATTTTTTGTCATGATTTAGTGTTGTTAGGCTTAGAACATTGGGTTTCAGAGTTAGGCGCAGACTTGAGTCTCAGCTCTGTCACTTAACCAGCTGGAAGATGTTCAGGTTAACTTTCCAAATTCAGCTTGTGTGTGTGTGTGTTTCTTAATCTGTAAAATGAGAATAATAGTGTTTATTTTACCAAGTTGTCATGGGGACAACTACTTAGCTAACACATAAAAACAGTGTAGTGTTTGGCCTATCATAAGTGGCTCAATCAGGGTGGGGAGTATTACTTTACTACTACTACTGTTATTCTGCTAACTTAGAGTATCACACAGTTTGCTGAGTTTTATGAGAGCAAGATACTAAAGAGATGAACTTGAAAACAAAATACTCAGGTAGCTGAATGGTAAGAATTAGTATGGCAGAGGCTTTACATACTGCTTCTTTGCGCTTGAATTAGTCTTGGGAAGAGTTCCAAACTAATTTTATGAAGCAGAAGTGTGAGCAGCAGAAAATGGAGGGTACTATAGAAGCTGTTATGGAAAAATAAAAGCTCAAGATAAGGGAGATAGAATCATAAAGCCAGATACCATGCCATGCATAAGAACCTATGGGGTAGTTGTGGGTATTTGGTACATACTTGTAGAACTGAAGCAAACTGGTAACTTGTGGTCTGAAGAGTTTATAATCCGTGGTTAAGTGAATATACTGCCACTTAGAGAAGTCTTTAAAAACTGTATCAGAAAGGAGGTCCCATCAAGAAAAATCCCTGATCCTTAAGGCATTCTGGACAAAGGAAAGAACAAACGTTTGACCCTATCCGATAATTCAGATACCTTATTCATATTTCTTGCAGCTACTATAGGCAGTTCTGTTGGATGCCATGGAGAATTTTAAAGATGAGTCTTTGCCTCATGTTATTTACCACTCTGAAATGGAAAATAAATACGGGGCTAAAATGAAAGAGAATATCAGTGCCATAAGATAAATAATAGAGTAATGTGCAAATTCAGAGGAGGAATGGAATTTCTAAGTTGAGGCTCAGGGAAGATTTCAGGGAGGGGAGACAGGGTTTTCCCTAGACTTTAGGGTTAGGAGATTTCATAGAGACATGAGAGGGGAGTGGTAAGTGGAAGCAGAGGAAGTGACTTTTGCAAAGCATGGAGATAGGATGTTTCAGAGCTTGGATGTCCAGGTGGAAAGGATGCGAGTCCGGTAGATCACAGGATGGCAACAAGGTATTGCAGGAGAAGGAGCCAAGGGGAATACTGTGGGTGGGGAAGAGAATGGAGACCGAGCAGAGAGAGCCTTAACCAGGGTCAGGAAGAGGACAGAAAGTGCTTACAGAATGGAAGTGAAATCTCGAATAAAAGTGATCTAAGTGATAAAGATAGGAAGGTTTGTGACAGCCTTCAAGAGGAACAAGACAGGAGGAAGACGTAGAAGGAAGGCAAGTTCAAAATGAGACCAGTTGAGAGATGGGTAGATACTGTCAGGGAGGTTGTTGAGAGCTACTGTAGAGAAGTGGAATACTTCATAAAGGTCAATCAAGGGGTAATGAATCGACAGAGCTAATTCCCTCACCACAAGGAGGTTTCCAGGAGAAGAGAGGAGGGTCGTTTGGGAAAAAGTGGTGACAGGTATGCACAGTTTTAAATAATAAAAGGAATTGGAGTGCAAATGTAGAATTGACCTACTGGAAAAAATCTCAGTGTTCTGGATCAGTGGTAACAATTTGGCTGAGAAATAAGTGAATGAGGAAAAAATGGACAAGGACTCAGCAAGGTCAAGCTCATTACTGCTAGCTTCATGAGGACTGAGGCTGTTTGCTGTACTGTTTGATTTTAGAGTCCTGATGGCTATGGGGAGTTATATTGAAGTTGTGCAACACTAAAGGATATGGTGCCATGGAAATGGCTAAACCTCAACTCTTTCTATAGCAATGAGAATTCTGAATCCTGGACAGGTCACGCAATTGCAGCCTTGGAACTGGTCTGCAGGCCTGTGACTCACTGCTTATCCACTGCCTCTCCCAGGAAATGTTATAGTTGTCAAGAGATAGCACATGGCAATTTTCTTGGCCCTCATGATACTTGCCATACAATTGGCATTGCTCTTGTTCTTCTAAGTCCTCTAACATCAGCCACATACACTTTATTTTCTGCTGAGTGTTATAACTTTGCTAAGGACCATATTTTCATATCCAGGATCAGATTGGATAGCATCCAACTGAGGGAGGACTTCAGACAGTTCATCTGCCAGTTTGGTTTCTACAAAGTCAGCGGTATCATCTGCATCCTGTGAGGTGCAGACAGATGCTTTTTTGAGAGATGAAAACAGCTTTCAGCATACGGTCCCAGGAGATGAGATACTTGTTTGGGAAAGAGGCTCAGTAGTTGTGATCCCAACTTTTGGGTCTATATATTGTCTCTTTATAATAGACCCTCCTGGGAGCAGCCTAATCTCTGTATACAGACTGTGTTATGTTCCCTGTGTGGATCTCTTTTCTTTTTTTTTTTTTTTTTTTTGGATCTCTTTTCTAGTAGGACTTTAGATGCCAGTCTAAATAAAGATTTCTATGAAATGTGGTATGGTTGCTTGCCAAAGTAATTTCTCTACTGTCTGTGGATTCTGTTGGGAATATTGTTACTGTCAGAGGAACTGATGGCCATTTTCATTCTTTTAAAGTTTTCCAGTACAGTTAGATATAAATGCATATCCTATTTAAAAAACAGAACAAGACTTGTTTTGGTCCCTCCCAGACTTGAGCCTAGATAGCCTTTCAGCTGTCTTGTCTCTGAGTAATATTCTATTGCTGATAAAAGGTACTGGGTTGAGTTAATGTTGATAACCTTAATATACATTGACTTGAAAAGAATGACTCCACTGCATTGTAGAGGGAAGAGCTCTTATAGACTATACTAAGGTCAAACTCAGTGATAAGATACCAATGTCAATGTACATTGCATTTTTCCTTGGTAATACCTTAAGTTCAAGTAACGGCGATTAAAGTCTTATTCTGGAAAAAGTTTAATAACAGTGAAAGTTTCCCCTCAAACTCTGGCCCCTGTTTGTTTTTTTTTTGTTTTTTGTTTTTTGTTTTTTTTTTAATTTTTTTTTTTTAATTTTTATTTATTTATGATAGTCACAGAGAGAGAGAGAGAGGCAGAGACACAGGCAGAGGGAGAAGCAGGCTCCATGCACCGGGAGCCCGACGTGGGATTCGATCCTGGGTCTCCAGGATCGCGCCCTGGGCCAAAGGCAGGCGCCAAACCGCTGCGCCACCCAGGGATCCCTCTGTTTGAATTGTTCTGACCTTGACAGGCATCACTTAGGATAAATACAGTCTCCTCCTTTTGTTCCTGTCCTTGGCCCTTCTGCTAAGCTCATCTTCCATAAGACCTGTTGTCTAATTGGTAACAGCAAGAATGACCTCTTCCATGCCCACTGCTTATTATTGGGACGACCTTGTGGTTTACTTTAATTACATAGTGCCAACATGATGATAATAATACTTTTAAAAATCCCCATTTGATATAACTATTTCTACTCAGATGAATTACTTCCAGAAGGCAAATAGAAGGGGAAAGTGATTCCATTATCCTCTTTGCTTGTGTTAATTAGCACTACTTTGCATGGGGGAGGGAAACTGTCTTGGGGCCCTGGATCTAAGAAGATAAAAGCCATCTTATTGCATTTTGTAATGAGCACTAAAGCAAGCAAGTGGCTGTTGGTGGTATTCCTAGGGTGGTCGTAGATTGGAAGACTTTAGGAGTGATGCAGTCACTGTTTTGCTGACATTTGTTATAGGGCACCTGTCAGGCTAGAGAGGACAAGGATAGTAAGGCTTGAGTCACTCAATTCAAGTCATATGTTCTTTGTCTCTCTCTGAGATGGCTGTAAGGGAGAGTTGGAGAAAGAACTAAACAAGTTTTCTTTTGCAGCTGCAGCTGTGATCCTCGGCTGTCCGTCGGCATTGAAGGGACCTGATGTTTTACGTTATTGGTATGTTATGGCAAAAGCTCTCTTTATTAGCTTTTTGTTAGGGTTGCTGCATCATTTTTGCTTCTCAGTCTATCCCTTTCCCCTTGAAAATAGACTTAGAATTATTTCTACCCATGCCAGAATGTACCTTCACAGAGCTGGCAGTGGAATTCATTCATTTGGGAAATATTTATGGAGTAATTCTGGTCTGTGCCAGACACTGTTTCCTGCCGAGGCAAAGTCGAATAAGGTAAAAATCTGCCTTCAAGAAGTTTGTAACACGAAGGGGGAGAAAAGCCATAACATGTGAGAGTTTGAGGGAGCCCAGGAGCGGGAACTCCTCACGCAGGTGAG
Organism: Vulpes vulpes; assembly: GCF_048418805.1. Taxonomy (NCBI): domain Eukaryota; kingdom Metazoa; phylum Chordata; class Mammalia; order Carnivora; family Canidae; genus Vulpes; species Vulpes vulpes. Next base: position 108,331,539 of record NC_132785.1, on the reverse strand, counting down.
GATTGGGGAGGGCTTTTACCAAGTGGACAAGAGAGGGGAAGACTTTCAAATGGAGGGAATAGAATTGACGTTCTTTTCCCTGACTCCTGTGAGGGCCTAGCACGTGCAGGAAGTTGGGGGTTGCACATTCAATAGGCCAATGATATAGAACTAGGGTTGGCAGACCTTTTCCATAAAGGGCCAAAGAGTAAATATTTCGGGTTCCCAGACATACAGGCTATGTCACAACTACTGAATTCTGCTGGCTTAAGGCAAAAGCAGTGCTAGACAATATGTAAATGAATAGGTGGGGCAGTATTCTAATAAAACTTTATTTATAAAAACAGGCAGTGGTTGGGATTTGGCCTGTTTGTCTGACTCCTGGTATAGAAGTTCCTTTTTTCGAGGCACCTGGGTGGTACAGTCAGTTAAGTATCTGGCTCTTGGTTTCAGCTTAGATCGTGATCTCAGGGTTGTGGGATCAAGCCCCGAGTCGAGGTCCATGTTCAGTGCAGAGTCTGCCTGAGATTCTTTCTCTCTCTCTATCACTCTGCCTCTCCCCCTGCTGTCACGTGCTCTCTAAATAAATAAATAAATAAGTAAATAAAATCTTAGAAGTTCTTCTCTTCACCTACAGAGGTAGTGACCCAGTACAGTGTTTTTTATTTTTAAAGATTTTATTTATTTATTTCACACAAGGAGTGAGAGAGCACAAGCAGGGGGAGTGAGAGAGAGAGGGAGAAGCAACTTCCTGCTGAGCAGGGAGCCAGATGTGGGGCTCAATCCCAGGACCCTGGAATTATGACCTGAGCTGGAAGCAGACGCTTAACTGACTAAGCCACACAGGAGCCCTAGTACAGTGTTTCTTCAGAAGTCTTGTTCTCTCATCCTGACTTAATTTTTGAAAGATGACTGGCCTTTTCTACAATGAGAGGCTATAATGTGTAACTGGCAGGTGGTATGTGTGTTCTCTCTTTTACATAGGTGGGATCACAGTGTCTGTGGTTGCATTCTTCTTCACAATTAAGTTCCTCTTTGAGCTTGCCGCACGGGTAGTCAGCTTCCTCCAGAATGAGGACCGTGAGCGCAGAGGGGACCGGACGATTTATGACTACGTGCGGGGAAATTACCTGGATCCCCGGTCTTGCAAAGTCTCCTGGGATTGGAAGGACCCCTATGAGGTGGGCCACAGCATGGCCTTCCGAGTGCATGTAAGGGAATGTTTCTGTCTCCATACCCATTGGGTTTTCTTTCTTTCTTTTTTTTTTTTTTAAAGATTTTTTACTAATTTATTCATGAGAGACATGGGGCGGGGGGGTGGGTGGAGGGTTGGGCAGAGACACAGGCAGAGGGAGAAGCAGGCTCCATGTAGGGAGCCTGACGTGGGACTCGATTCCGGGTCTCCAGGATCAGGCCTTGGGCTGAAGGTGGCACTAAACTGCTGAGCCACCCAGGCTGCCCCCCATTGGGTTTTCAGAATCACTTGCTTTCCAGAGCCCTGTTCAGTCTGTTGGTAGTGCTGGCCTGAAATGTTAAAAACGTGTTTCCTTGTTTTTCAGCCATTCCCAAGGACCTGTTAATATGGCAATTCCCAGGCAATTGTGAATATCTGGAAGGGTCACAAATTTCTCTATTATTTTGGTTTAGTGGGTGTTTAACTCTGAAGATGTATAAAGCTTAATGTTGCTTTTTCCAAATGAAAAGAATATTACCAAAAAGGATAGCTGTGATAGATTGGGGGTTGGCAAACTATGGCCTGAGGGGCCAAATCAGGCCCACCTCTTGTGTCTGTAAATACACTTTTATTAGAACACAGACACACCCATTCATCTTCCTGTGTTGCCTGTGGCTGCTTTTACACTTGAATAGTTAACCACAGTTGAATTGAGTAGCTGTGTTTAACCCACAAAGCCAAAATATCTACTTTGGCCCTTTACAGAACAGTTTGTTCCCAACCCCCATGACTTCACTGCAGCATTCTACTAGGCTGATGGCCTGAACCACCCACCCCACCCCACCCCACCCCGCACCCTCTGCCAGCCCTGCCTGGTGCGTTAGCTTGCTCAGCGCCAAGTGGTGCCTACTAACTTACCTTCACATTTCGGGTTAACAGTGATAATATAATAATAAGGACTGGGTATACAGAGGAGGCAACATTTGCAGCTCAGAAATGTCAAGTCAGAATGAATTCAGCAGTACATTTTATCCCCGTCTTGTGAACAAATTAAGAACTTGTTCATGATTTAATGTTTTCTCTGAGCTGTGCTGTTTCTCTCCGTGTCTGTGAGCAGGAGTGGAAGAACCAGTGGGTACTGGGATCTGCCAGCCGCCTCCTCCCTCCCTACACTCCCTTGAGTTAGGTGGGAAATGGTTTTCTCCTCCTGTTCCCTAATATGGGCCCCTCATCTCCTCACCGCAGTTGTTCTACAAGAACGGGCAACCTTTCCCAGCACATAGGCCTGTGGGACTGAGAATTCACATCTCCCACGTTGAGCTGGCCGTGGAGATTCCAGTGACCCAGGAGGTCCTCCAGGAGCCCCGTTCCAATGTGGTCAAAGTGGCCTTCACCGTGCGCAGGGCAGGCCGTTACGAAATCTCAGTGAAGCTTGGTGGATTAAATGTGGCCTACAGTCCCTACTATAAGATTTTTCAGCCTGGTATGTTCCTTCTTTTTTGCCTCCCTTTCCCCATCCTTATCTTCCTTTATTTTCCTGCCTCGCTTTGTAACAATACACCTTTATTAAGATTTAATGCCCACACCACATAATTCACCCAGTTAAAATACACAGTTTCACGGCTTTAAAAACTCAGAGTTGCACAGCCAGCACCACAGTCAGTTTTAGAGCATTTTCGTCACCCCAAAAAGAAATCCTGTACCCGTTCACAGTCACTTCGCATTTCCCCCAAACCTCTCCATCCCTAAGTAACCCTTTACCCATTCTGTAGATTGGCCTACTCCAGACATTTTATATAAGTGTAATCATAAAATATATGACCTTTTGTGACTACCTCTTTGACTTAACATAGTGCTTTTAAGGTTTATTCATGTTATAGCATGAATCAGGACTTCATTTCTTTTTACTGCTAAATGACATTCTATTGTGTGGCTATACCACCTTTTATTTATCCATTCGTCAATTGATGGACATTTGGGGCTGTTTTTGCTTTTGGCTGCTGTGAATTCTTGTGTCCAAGTTTTTGTGTGGATGTACGGTTTTATTTCTCTATGAGTAGAATTGTTGGGTCATTGGCCTAGTGATTTCTTAAGGGGTAAGGGTGCCAGGATAGATGAAAGGCAAATTCTTCTGATTTTTGAAATCTTTTCAAGTAAAAGCCCCTTACCCTAATTCCACCCTTGCCACCCATATGTGTGTTACTTCTCATGGCAGAGTGTCTGCCCGAGCTGCTGGTATCTAAGAATTGAGAACTCGGTCTCTACTTTTTTCCCCACTCATCTCCTTTATGCCAGATAATAGGTGCTCACTGACTTTGAAGCCTAAAGGTACAATCTCTGACTTCTAATTCTGCAGCAAATCTGTTCAGTGTATAAAGATCCTATCTGCTCTGTGTGCCCTGCCTTGGCTTCCTTTTAAGGGTGTCATTAAGTACTGGCCAGGTTGGTATCCACAGAAATGAGAGGACTTTGGGAACCTTTTGGAGTCAAACCGTAAGAAGAGGGGTCTTAAGATTTATGTATCTTTGCTTGACTGGTCCTCAGTTTTCTTTTCTTACAGAGGAAGGCTGTGGACAGGGTGGTTCCCAAGCCATCTCCTTCTCCATGTACCTCCTCCTTTACTTCAGTGACTCACTCACAGACTCGTTTCCACAGGAGTTATCATCACCCCACCTCCTTGCCACCAGTGGATAACGGGTCATATCCTTACAATATGTATCAGCCCCCTTTTTTTGGTAAAGATTTTATTTTTTTATTAGAAAAAGAGCACAAGCAGGGGGAGCAGCAGAGCGGGAGGGAGAAGCAGGTTCCCCACTGAGCAGGGAGCCCGATGCAGGACTCGATCCCAGGACCCCGAGATTATATACTGAGCCACCCAGGCACCCAGCCCTTTTATGTTTAAATTAAAATTGAACTCTTCATTTTGAGATAATTATAGATTCTCCTGCAGTTGTAAGAAATAATACAGAGTGATCTGGTGTACCATTGACCCTATTTTCCCTAGTGGTAGTAGGATCTTACAAAACTAAAGTACAATATCATAGCCAGGTCAATTGACAGTGATATAGTCAGGGTCAACACATTTCCATCACCACAGGGATCCTTATGTTGCCTTTTTGTAGCCACATCCATTTTTCCTCCCACCTGTTTCTTAACCCCTGGCAGCCCGCTAATCCCTTCTCCATTTCTGTAATTTTGTCGTTTCAAGAATGTTACATAATTGGAATTATATTTCACTCAGCATAATTCCCTAAAGATTTATCCAAGTTGTTGAGAGTATCAGTAGTTGGTTTCTTTTTATTTCTGAGTGTCATTCATTCCACAGTGTGAATGTCCCATAGTTTAGCCATTCACCAGATGAAGGACACTTGGATTGTTTTCAGTTTGGGGCTGTTATGAATAAACCTGTGAGAATTCATGAACAGGTTTTTGTGTAAACATGAGTTGTCATTACTTTGTTATAAATGCCCAGGAATGTAACTACTGGGTCGTATGATAGTTACACACTTAGTATTTTTAAGAAACTGCCAAACTCTTTTCTGGAGTGCCTATGGCATTTTACATTCCTACCAGCAATGCACGAATGATCCAGTTTCTTCACATTCTTGCCAACATTTGATATTGTCTCTGTTTTTTATTTTAGCCATTCTGTTAAGGGTGGGTAGTTTTAATCTGCATTTCCCTAATGGTTAATGATGCTGAACATCTTTTCCTGTGCTTATTTGCCATTTGTATATGCTCTTTGGTGAAACGTCTTCTGCCCATTTCCTAATTGGATTTTTTTAAATATTGAGAATTCTTCATATATTCTACATACTTGTCCTCCGTTACATATGTAGTTTCCAATATGTTCTATCAATCTTTAGCTTTTCTTTTTATCCACTTTGCATAGTCTTTCACAAAGCAAAAGTTTTTAATTCTGATGAAGTCAGTTTATTAATTTTTTCTTTTAAGGATTCACGCTTTAGGTATCTGAGAACTCTGACTAGTGTAGATCCCAAAGATTTCCTCCTGTGCTTTTTTCCCTAGAAGTTTTACATTTTATATATAAGGCCATGATCCATTTTGTTTGTTTTAAATTAGGCAAAGACCAAGTTGCCAAAAATATTTTTTCTTTTCTTTTTTTAATTTAAATTCAATTTGCCAACATAGAGTATAACATCCAGCGCGCTCATCTCATGTGCCATGATCCATTTTTAGTTAATTTTTGTATACTGTGTCAAGATTTTTGAATTTTTATTTTTTTTATTTATTTGCTTATCAGTGTCTAGTTGTTCCAGCACAGTTTCTTGAAAAGACATTGCCCTTTCCCCTATTACATTGCCCTTTTTTTGTACCTTTGTTAAAGATTGGTTAGTCATATTTGTAGGAGTCTATTTCTAGATCCTCTGTTCTGTTCCATTGATCTGTGGGTCTGTCCCTCCATCAGTACTACAGAATCCAGATTACTGTAGCTACTATGGTAAATCCTGAAATTGGGTAAACTGACTTCTCGCTTTACTCTTTTTCAGGATTGTTTTCTGCTACTCTAGATCCTTTCTCTTTCCATACAAATTTTAGAACAGTATTTTCTGTAGCTACAAAGACTCTTCCTGAGATTTTGATAAGAATGGCATTAAACCTGTGTATTACTTGGGGAGGATGGACACCTCTACTATGTTGAATCTTCTAGTTCGTAAACATGGTAACCTTTGACTTCATACTGGCCTCTTCATTTCTTTCATGTGCATTTTGTAGTTTTCAACATAGAAGTCTTCTGCGTGTGTCCTTAGATTTACAGCTAAGTGTTTCAGGGCTTTTTGTTTGATGGTTGTTTAGCACTTATTTCTGAGGCCTGCCTCAGTTGTAGGTTCCCAGTGGTACTGTAGGCACTACGTAACTCTCAGTTCTGTTTCCTGTGAGTTTTCTCATTTTGTTTAGTGCAGCAATGGTTAGAAATTTGTGAAAATGAGCCCCCTGGTTCGTTTGAATTAATCTCTTTTTCTTTTTTTTCCTCATCCTCTTAGTGGTGGCACTTATCCCTAGGAATTTAGTGGGACCCAGCTCTCTGGGACTCACTGATTGAAGAGATCTTCATGCTCTGAAAAGCACCCCCCCTAAGGATGAGATTCCATTGTCTATTCCAGGAATGGTGGTTCCTTCCAAGACCAAAATAGTGTGCCATTTTTCTACTCTTGTGTTGACCTGTGGACAGCCACACACCCTTCAGATAGTGCCCCGAGATGAGTATGACAACCCTACCAACAATTCTGCTTCTTTGAGAGACGAGCACAATTACAGTTTGTCCATCCACGAGGTGAGCGGTTTCCTTTCCTCCACCTTTTTCTGTTATTCTCATCCTCTCTGATCCACTTCCTTGCATCGCCACCCTGACTTCTGTGCTGTCTGCCTGTCCTTGTCTGGCCGTGCCCACCTCATTAGTAATTATGAGACTTGGACCAGCTTGTCCATAAGAAAATTCTATGTAAAGAGTAAATTGCCCTGCAGTAGAGAAAATTATAAATTTTCAGTGATGCTCTCTGTCTTCCTCCTATAGCTCGGCCCTCAAGAAGAAGAGAGCAGCGGTGTCTCATTCGAGAAGTCAGTGACATCCAACAGGCAGACCTGCCAGGTGTTTTTGCGACTCACCCTGCATTCTCGCGGCTGCTTCCATGCCTGCATTTCATACCAAAATCAGCCAATCAATAATGGTGAATTTGACATTATTGTCCTAAGTGGTGAGTTGAAAGAAAAGCTGTGATTTAGTTCCATTCCTAGGCCACTTATTCCTTGTGTGTCTGCACCCTTCTGACCAGCCTCACAAACATTTGCTATTTGAGCCAGAACTGGCTTTTAGAGTCCTACAGACTGAAGGTCTAGTGATAGGTCATTTCTCTTGTCCCCTGTCTCTGACTCTAAAACCTTATTCCTTGTTATACTTCAGAGAACGAGAAGAATATCGTTGAACGCAACGTGTCCACCTCAGGAGTGAGCATTTACTTTGAGGCTTATCTTTATAATGCCACCAACTGTACCAGCACACCTTGGCACCTCCCGCCCATGCACATGAGCTCCTCCCAGCGTCGGCCTTCTACAGCCCTGGAGGAGGAAGATGAAGACTCACCCTCTGAGTGCCAGACCCCTGAGAAGGTGAAGAAACCCAAGAAGGTGTACTGCTACGTGTCACCAAAGGTTGGACCGCCCATTCTCTCTCTCTCTCTCTCTCTCTCTTTTTATTTTTCAAATTTTATTTATTTATTAGAGTGAGAGAGAGGGTGTGAGCAGGGGGAGACATACAGGGAGAGGGAGGAGTAGGCTCCCCACTGAACAGGGAGACTAATGTGGGGCTTAATTCCAGGACCCCAGGAGCATGACCTGAGCCTTTGGCTAGAGGCTTACTGACTGAGCCACCCAGATGCCCTTGGCTTTCCCATTCTTATCTCAAAATCCCCCTGCCTGAATCTGCATATAATTGGCCATTGGTAGTAAAAGCTCAGTATTAGTGTGAGGGTCAGGGCAAGATCATTGACTTGTAGGCTTTCTGGAATACTGAGAGAGGCTACTTAAGACTGAGCATCAGAAGATGGTTCCCTCTCTTTTGTTGCACCTGTTTGGATTGGACTAAAAGAAAATTCTGTGTAGCAATTCCTTGTACCTTGTGCTTCAGAGCACCAGAGGCATTCTGCCCTTTGATTGCCCTGGGAAGATTTTTCAAGGCATGGCTCTTAGAGTTTTAAAGAAAGCTACTTTTGACCGTTAAAAAATTTTCACTGGTAGAAAAATTACTGTTGGTTCCTTATGCTCTTTTGAAAGAGTTTGATCTTTCATCCTGTGCTTCATGAAACCACAATAAATGCATGTCAGTATCAGGCAAAAAGAATTGGAATAGAGAAATTTTGGCAGAGGCAAGGAGGTGAACTTCCCAAGGCCCCTGGGCTAAGAGGCACTTTGTTTTAGGAATTTTCTTTTTAATATTTGTATTTTGCTTATTAATTCAGATCACAGGAAAATAAGCTCTTCAAACATCCCATCACATCCCTTTAATCTCGTAACCAAAACAGTTGTAATTTTGTTCTACTTCAGACTTTGCTATGTGTGGTTTATCATTTAAAAATCTAGCCCTTCTGCCTACTTTGGACTAGGGGAATGGGAATGAGGGCCAAGGTGAGGTAGAGATGAAACAAGATTGACTATGAATTGATAACTGTTAAAGCTGGTGTTGGGTCATTATATCGTTTTCTCTTCTTTAGCATGTGTTTGAAAATTTCTTCATGAAGAGTTTTTTAAAAATCAAGGAAAACTATGATTTATACATTTATGTAACAGTTTTTTTAGATTTAAAGTTATTGCTTTGCCTTTTCTTTTTTTAATATAATGGTATAAAGAGACCCTTCTGTATGCTTACCTATTTTTATGAACTTTTTTCTTTGAAACCATCCTACCACCTTTGCCCTCCCATCCCCCACCTGCCCTCCCATCCCCCACCTGCCCTCCTGTGGCAGATCCTTGGTACCATCCTAATAGAGATAGAGCAGTGGGTGTAGGTCATTGGTATCACGTATCCATTGAGGAAGTTTGAGCAGCACCCAGCTGAGCAGGAGGAGATTTTGATTGCTTCTAGGTGAAATGTTTGCTCATAAAGTGCAAACCTGATCTCAGGCATTTAAAAATGGTAGTAAGACTTGAGTGTCAAGATTATCAAATGCCTCTGTGCAAAATTGCATTGTCAGAGTAATAATACCTTTAAGCTATTTTAAGATAAAATAGATGTTACCGATTTGATGTTAGTAATACAGAATTATCCCCTTCATCCCTAGAGGGAAAAGGTAATGAGAAATGGAGGTTAGGAACTCTGTTTTTTTTCAGTACAGTACCCACATAGACCCTTTTTATTTTATCATTCACTTCCTTTTCTGTGTGTTGGTCCTCTAGCAATTCTCAGTGAAGGAATTTTACCTGAAAATCATTCCCTGGCGCCTTTATACCTTCCGAGTGTGCCCAGGAACAAAAGTAAGTTGAACCTTCCATCTGGTTTGTGCTAAGCAGACTCCAACCCTGGGATGTTTTTACCTTTTCTTTTTTCCTCAAAGGGCCGTCGGTGTTTCTGGAAGTTCTTACTGTGACAGGGTTCATTGCCAAATACGGACAGAAAGGGTCATTTTCCCCCCACAGCATGGCATAGAGAATATAGAATTTCTAGAAGGACACATACCTGCAGAAACAGGAATTAGTAGCAAGTCAGAATTCTTCCACAGTTATCTTTTGCCCCCTAGACTAAGTTAATGGAGAGAGTCTTGGCAGTTCTGGCTCCAGCTTGGTTTCCGAGTGTGCTGAAGCTTGCTCTTTTAGAATTAGCATTCTCTCTCTCTCTCTTTTTTTTTTTTTTTTTTAAGATTTTATTTATTTATTCATGAGAGACACAGAGAGGGGCAGAGACACAGACAGAAGGAGAAACTCCATGCACGGAGCCCGACGTGGGACTTGATCCCGGGTCTCCAGGATCACGCTCTGGGCCAAAGGCAGACACTTAACTGCTGAGCCACCTAGGCGTCCCAGCATTCTCATATATTAAAAACATTTCTTCTAACTTTTCTGAGCTTTTGGAATCTCAGGGTGAGTCGCTTTCCTCCAGCCAGTCCGTCCAACCTCGTCAGGTAGTCATATGCTTGATATATCTTTACTGCCTTCACCATTCCTATATTTTATGTTAGGAGGTCTGTAATGTTGCCTGTGATTGTCACTAAAGCCAGTCTCGGTGACTCAAATAATTTAAAATATAATTGGATTGTAGAGTACTGAAATGAAAAACAGGTGATATGCTCCTAGGAGATAGTCTCTTAGAGAGAACAGGCTTAACTTGTTTATTGGTTGATACTGAAGGTTAGGGATATGGAAAGTTTTTGCTGGATTTGAGGGCTTTAAAGGTTAATGCCTTTTTTTTTTCCTTTGTTAGTTTTCATACCTTGGCCCTGACCCTGTTCATAAGCTCCTCACCCTGGTGGTAGATGATGGCATTCAGCCACCTGTGGAGCTCAGCTGTAAGGAGAGGAACATTCTAGCAGCCACTTTCATCCGCTCCCTTCATAAGAATATAGGTAAGATTGAACAGGGATTCTGACAGGGAAAGCAGCGACCCTACCCACCTGGGTGTCTGAAGGTGCAGAGTGGACTACACAGATGTCTTGGAATGAGGCTGTCATCATGATGGATCTTGTTGCTCCTTAGGAGGCTCTGAGACCTTTCAGGACAAGGTGAACTTTTTCCAGCGAGAGCTTCGGCAGGTACATATGAAAAGACCACATTCCAAAGTCACCCTGAAAGTCAGCAGACACACCTTGTTGGAATCGGTGCGTAAAGGTTAATTTCTGTCATCACTTGTCAGGGTTTTGGAACTAGAAACCCCTTTGGTGTTTGGTTATGTCCTGCAGGCCATCTTTTTTATGAAACCCAAATTTCTCTTCTCTTTAAACATATCTATTAAAGACTGCTCTTCTCTGTGTTTAATTATACTAAGTTTGGGGTAAATTTGTTCAAGACCTATTATTGAAGGGAGAGACTAGTGGACACCGTGGCTTTACAATCTTTACTGAACTAGTTCCTGAACCATCTCATAGAACTTCTGTGTAGGGAAGGTAGAAGTAGTTGGTACAGAAGAACATTGTTGTTCTTGAGTTCCTGAAAGAGAAGAGCTCTTGTTGGGTTAAGAGGAAATGATTTTTGTTGTCACTCTGGTCTGAGGGAAAAGGAACACCTGATGTGTGTCTGTCTCCACTGCGCAGACACTGGCATAGTTGTTGCATTCCTCAAGAATGAGAAGGTTTGGTCCCTGTCCAGAAAGTGTTTGTGATGTTTGGCTCTGGTAGGTGTGACTGGAAACCCCTTTTCTCAGCCACATTCTCTGTGTCTGAACATAGCCTTGTGGGTAAAGAGTTCCAGTGGACACTGTACTTGACTGAAAACCAGGACTCCTTGGTTCTCTTGCTGACAGCTTACTAATTTGAGTCCTTTTATTTCTTTATGCAAGAGTTTTCTCATTAATAAAATGAGCATTAAAAAAAAGCTTCAACTGCTCAACAAAACAATGGTATAAAGATGAATTAGATTGTTTTTTTAAATCTTAAATTTCTTCTGGAGATATGTGCACTTTAAATATGAAATGAGATGGTTAAAGTTTATTTATGAGGACTGCGTCTCCTCCAAGTACTAATTGTTAAAGGGACAGTGGCAATATTCTTGTGTTTTTTCTTTAACACCCAAGAGTCGCCAGCCAGTCTCCTGACAGTTTCCTTCCCTTCACTGCTTTTCAGTCTCTGAAAGCCACTCGGAATTTCTCAATCTCAGATTGGAGCAAGAACTTTGAAGTGGTTTTCCAAGATGAAGAAGGTCAGTTTTTAAAGTTCATGTTCATTTTCTTTAACGATCTCCCCGCCCCCCATTACTTGCTCTCTGCAAATAAAAAAAATATCCCCCTACTCCCACCTTCTGCCCCTGTTCCAGTTTATTTTTCTAAAGGAAAAAGAAGTCATGAGTCAAAACAGAAAAGGTGGTATTGACAGGCAGGTGGCTTGGTGGAGCTTGTAGAGCACAAAGGGACTGGGAGGGCAGGTTTTAAGAGTGGACCAGAAGGAAAAGTGACCTTTATAGAACAAAAGAAATGTCTATTTCCTGGGACATCTGAGCTCCTGTTTCCATACTAAGGGGCATTAACTTAGTGAATAGAATATTTTAATTCTACAGAATTAAAAAAAAAAAAAAACGCCACAGTTTAGGTGGGTTAGAATGGGGAAACACTAATGTAGTGGAATGGAAGGAAGGTGGAACGTATTGAACGATGAATACACAGACACAAGCAATAAGAGGTGGTAAGCTAGAGTTGCTTTTTAAAAAATACGCCACAGTTTAGGTGGGTTAGAATGGGGAAACACTAATGTAGTGGAATGGAAGGAAGGTGGAACGTGTTGAACGAAGAATACACAGACACAAGCAATAAGAAGTGGTAAGCTAGAGTTGCTTTTTAAAAAATATTTATTTATTTAGAGAGCGCAAGAGCGTGCACGTGTGCCAGCAGGGGGAGGGGCAGAGAGAGAGGGAGAAAATCCCAAGCAGACTCCCTGCTGAGTGCAGAGCCCATCTCAGGGCTCAATCTCATGACCCTGAGATCATGACCTGAGCCAAAATCGAGTCAACTGCTTAACCCACTGAACCACCCAAGCGCCCCCACTTTTTATTTTTATTATACTTTTCAGCTCTGGACTGGGGAGGACCTCGCCGAGAATGGTTTGAGCTAATCTGCAAAGCACTGTTTGATACCACCAATCAGCTCTTCACTCGATTCAGTGACAACAACCAAGCATTAGTGAGTTTGTGACTTCTCCATGAGTGGGTGGAAAAATGCCAATTGTGTTATAGTGGATAGCTTAAGAAGGGTTTGAGATCATGAAAGTGTCCTAGGAATTTGACAACCTGTGTCTTGTTCTTAACTTTGATATTTACAATATGAACCCAAATTAGATTGCTTCCCTCTTTTTTGCCTTTATTATTTCATCTGTAAAGTAAGAAAATGCAGACAGATGAGTATTTGACTAAAAAGTAGTATAATACAATGGCTATTTTAATTATTGTTATAAATGATTAAGCCATTTTCTCAAAACGTACCTAAGGCATTGAATTCTGTACTAGATCTTTGAATAGGCAGAGGTATCAGGAGTAGAGAAGTAGACTTTGTTTGAAAAAAGTTCTGGTTTAGGGGAAAGGCAGCACATCATCCACTGGTTGACTTCCATACTCAGCCAGGGACCACAAACTTAATGGAAGATTCTTCCACTTACTGTAAGTCCATCTTTGCCCTCTATCTTCCAGTCACTCTAAATTATTCATGGTAGCTACCAAACAACTAATACCATTTAGATGACTTTTTGATTCTAACACGGAAATTCTTGTTCCCTTGGGATGGAGTTGGTGGGGAGGGTCTTTCCAGAACTAAGCTTGAAGAAAAATGATCCAGAGCCTTTTAATCTCTTTGACAGGTACATCCCAACCCTAATCGCCCTGCTCATCTACGCTTAAAAATGTATGAGTTTGCAGGGCGGCTGGTGGGCAAGTGTCTCTATGAGTCCTCTCTAGGAGGAGCCTATAAGCAATTGGTCCGGGCTCGCTTCACCCGCTCTTTCTTGGCTCAAATCATAGGACTACGTATGCATTACAAGGTAAAGTCTTAGGTGTACATTTTTTAACTAAGACCCCTAGCCATTAATTCTGGAATCCCTCTGCTCTGAACTCATTGTTCTTAAGGTTGAAGGGGTAAGGGGTTCCAAACAGTTACAGATTTCATTTCTGGGTAAGATTAGTCATGTTCTGTTCTGTCTTTCTGTCTTCCCAGTACTTTGAAACAGATGACCCAGAATTCTACAAATCTAAAGTTTGCTTCATCCTCAATAATGACATGAGTGAGATGGAGCTGGTCTTTGCAGAAGAGAAATATAACAAATCAGGTCAACTGGATAAGGTGAGAAAGAGAACCAAAGCCTTTGGGTCCCATGGTTTCCAGCCTCCTCTAGAGTAGGGCTACTTCCTAGAGCTTTCAGCAGTGGTGGAAATGTTCTCTATCAGTGCTGTCTTTGAACACCCAAAATGTGCCAAGGTATTCACCAAGTAACTGAATTTTCCACTTTATTTTATTCTCATTAAATGTAAATAGGCTCGTGGGACTAGTGGCAACCATATCAGGACCTTGCATCCCACAGCTTGATGATCTTGGTCCGTATGATGGAGCAAAAGACACATGTACTCATATATCCCACCCATTCCTACTTTCCAGTAGAAAAAGAACTGAGTAATAATCAAGTGTCACTGCACAAGCAGCTTTGGGAGGGACAGTAGTGTCTTTCTCAATTTCCAGAGTTGTGATATAGGTAACTCCTATTTTAACACTGTGCCTGTATATTTTTCAGCTTCGTTACTAGAAAATTCATGGCCAAAACATTTCTTTTTTTAATTTAATTTCACTAAAAAAATTTTTTTTTAAATTAGAATTGTTTTTTGACCAAAAACATTTCTGATGCAAATTTGGTTGTTTATGTTAAGTAGTATTAGATAATAATTATGACAGTAAAGTTGGAGTAATATATAGTTGAAAGTAAAATAGCAAGGACTAAAAAATTATGATTACTGAATCTGTTGTGCTGATAATCACATGGCCTCTGTGAACACATTGGGAAGATTAAGGAATAGTTGTTCCCATTCTAGAATTTCTGAAATCTAAAAACACTTCTTCATTACTTCTCTGGCCCTACTCATTTTCAAATAAGTAGGCTCAGGGGTTTAAGAGAAGTCACTAGGGCCTTAATTTCGGATCACAGAGACGTTAGCATATTGCTAACAAGGATCCATGATATCTTCCAATTACATCACCATATCAGAGAAGACTCACTCTGATACCCTAGTCGCCAGTGGGATAGGCCACAGTGGTAGGATTGCTGGAGCTTAGTAACTGAATAAAACTAGATGTGTTGAGAGGTTGGACATGCAGCAGAAACTCATGGCTAGCTGTGTTTACAAGACGTAAACACAGGACTGGGTAGGTGTCATCTGATAACTCCCATCCACAGCCTCCCCCATCTGTCTTTTGCCTCTTTCAGGTTGTAGAACTCATGACAGGTGGAGCTCAAACCCCAGTCACCAATGCAAATAAAATTTTCTATTTGAATTTATTGGCCCAATATCGGCTGGCCAGTCAAGTGAAAGAGGAGGTGGAACACTTCCTAAAAGGTAAGAACCTGTCTACTCTTGGCCTTGAGATAAAAACCTCTGTATCCATGGTGTGGATGTGGCTTTAACTTGGCTACTTTGTTTCAGGCCTGAATGAGTTGGTCCCTGAGAACCTCTTGGCTATTTTTGATGAAAACGAGCTTGAGGTAAGTGCTTATAATTATAGACCCCCACTCTTGAGTCTGTGAATGTGCTCATAGGAACCAGGTTGTTACATCTTCTGTTGTGAGATGTGGTGGGAAAGTCCTTTATGGAAGAATTGGTTTCGCTTTTGTCACTCTTCCATGCATTGACCCTTTCTCTTGCTTTCAAAACATTAGAATGTGAAAATTAGAAACCAAATAACTAATTCTTTTTGAAGAGTAATAATTAATAGTTGTTTATTCAAGTATTATTGATACTGGTTGAATAGTAAAGAACATTAGTATTGTGTACAGACCTTGTAAATCTTATGACATTTAAAGTTGATTTAAGGGAATAGTAGAATTTATTTATTCAGGGGCTATTTATTAAGTATTTCCTGTAAGACATGGATGTTTGAAGCAGTTGGGGAGCTAGCAATGAATAGGACAGAGTCTCTGCCCTCATGGAACTACATTTCAGGGAAGGAGGCAAACCAAAAGATGTGACATCTTTCATGTATAGTGTTGGGCTACAACACTATACAGTTAATATCTTCTTATCACAGATCCTGTAACAACCAAAAAATGGTGAATACCATTCTATAATTATCAAAAATTGAAGTTGTGGGCAAAAAATAAAATAAGTTGGTCATTTATCTGTTGCTCACAAATGAAACATACAAGGCAATTTCCCACAGCCTTTATGAAGAGTGTGTTTTTGCAAATTCTTCCCTGTAAGGAAGAGATTCTTCTTCAAAAATGAGAAAAAAATAATTTCACATGGTCTTGTGCAATGTTTATTCATATTAACTGAATTGGCCTTGAGAACAAGAATCAAAGTTGTGTGTGATTTTCATCACATTTATACTTTGAGACATGAAATTCAAACAAAATGAATGCTCCATCTCGGAGCCTACAGTTTCCTAAAGACCTCATCTAGTGCTGTTATTTTTTGGGGCTGAGGAATAGGTACTGGTGCATTTTTTATCAGAAAGCATAACATTTGTAACAGTTTGTAAAAGTGAGTAGGAAGGGGAGGACACAGTCTCTTAGGGTCATTCCATGCCCCATTCTTACTCATTAGCTTAAGCAGGTTCTTTTTGAAGGAGCCAAAGCTCCTCAGGCTTAATTTGGACTTTTCTTGTCTCTTGATGAGGACATACCATTCTTTATAGCTATTGAAGGAGTTACTCGCAGTCTACTAAGTCACATGCAGGATCCAAACCAAATCAGGACACCAGCAAAATGTTCAGGCCTCTGATAATGATTAATGTTCTCATTTTTTGGTATACTTTTTGATTTATCTGATCAAGTAGAGGCAGGGCTGAAGGGAAGGTGGTAAAAGTTCAGTCCACAAAAGAAGGATGGATCCTGAGAAACAGGAAAGGCCATCTGACAAATTTGAAAATGGAGCTGGGGGTTTTCATCAGCGGAAGGGGCCTGCCTTCCTGGTATTCCCAGGCTGTGTTCCGGGCAGAATCAGGAAATACTTGGCTTTCTTTTTTCCTTTTTTTTGTCTTTTGTTTCAGTTCAAAATAATCTACAACAGTAGTTCTTTTTTTTTTTTTCTTTTTTTTTTAAATATTTATTTTAGAGAAAGAGCACATGTGCATGAGCAGAGGGAGAGGCAGAGGGAGAGAAGCAGACTTCCCACTGAGCATGGAGCCTGACACGGTGCTCAGTCTCATGACCCTGAGGTCATGACATGAACTGAAATCAGGAGTCAGACACTAAACACACTGAGCCACCCAGGTGCCCCCACTACACTGCAGTAGTTCTTAATTAGGGATACGTGTCGGTAACAGGAGACTTTTTCAAAATACACAAGTTCCCAACACATTCCTGGAGATTTTGATTGAATAGGTCTAGGGTGAGGCCACGGGCATCTATATATTTTTTTTTTTAAAGCTGTGTGATTTTTTACCACACTGGTTAGAAACTGTTGGCCTATTATAATTTTCCTAAAGCAGAGTTCTGGCATTATGATCTTACCTCATGGTCTTTTTCTTGGTCCTTCCTTTATTCCATATTCTGCATGTTAACACAGGCAATTTTGACCTTATATTGAGTGTGTGTCCTCCAACTGTCCTAGTAACACCTGAACTGTCTTCTCCAGCTGCTGATGTGTGGGACTGGGGACATCAGTGTGTCTGACTTCAAAGCCCACGCAGTGGTTGTTGGCGGCTCCTGGCATTTCAGAGAAAAGGTAAGTGGGCCAAACTTCTTTTCATTGGATCTGTGCCGTGTCGCAAGGAAAACCTTTCAGAAGAGAAATGCTGAGGAGTCAGAGAGGCAGATAGGTCAACTGGGGGGAAATGGTATGCGAGGGAAAGACAGGTGGTTGTCTAAGCCAAAGGGATCCCTGGTCCCTAAGGGCTGTGGAGCCAGTTGCCATGGGAATGGTACATTGGCAAGGCAAAGAAATAGCACTAGCCAACCAGAGACTGCCCTGCTGATGATTTGATCATATAAATTCCTGAAGAAGTTATTGACTCTCCCCATTGCTACCCATGTTTCCCACTGCAGGGTATCCTCTTCTTTTCCCATGGTCAAGTCCTAGGCTGTACCCTGAGTGTGACACCACCTTGTGCTCTCCCTGCCAGGTCATGAGGTGGTTCTGGACTGTGGTTTCCAGCCTGACCCAGGAGGAGTTGGCTCGGCTACTCCAGTTCACAACAGGCTCCTCTCAGCTACCACCCGGAGGTTTTGCCGCCCTCTGCCCCTCATTCCAGATTATTGCCGCTCCTACCCACAGCACGCTCCCGACTGCACACACATGGTAGGTACCAGACTGTTTAGGGCACACTCTGACTGGGGAAGGTCCCCCAGCCCTGGCCAGTGTTTCTGGTGGTTGAGTGAATCACTTCTCTCCTTGCCCTTCCAGTTTTAACCAGCTGTGCCTCCCCACATATGACTCGTATGAAGAGGTGCACCGGATGCTGCAGCTGGCCATCAGTGAGGGCTGCGAGGGCTTTGGCATGCTCTGACCACTCCTGCCGCCCACCTGGCCCCCGTGCTTCCTGGAACACCTGGGTGCACATAACACCGTGACAACCACCGACCCTAACACTCACATAACCATCAGCCAGAAGCTGCTGCATGCACCCCAGTGTCTGAAGTATTGGGTCACCTATGAGCTGGGTCGTTCCCTCGCTGCCTCTAGCACATCTCCCCCACAGGCCACTTTGGCATGGTATAGAATCTGTACTGCTCATTCATGAGGAGAGGACCACGTTGCTTCACTTCACCTGGTTTTCAGAAGATCTCAGGAGCAGGAGCTGCTTCAATAGCTAAGGGAGATCGCAAAAGGGCCCGGCTTTCTTAGAAGGCTGGGGTGGCCTTGCTCAGCTTCCTATGCTGATGCCCTTGAGAGGTCCTCTCTGCAGCCCTTGCTACTTGCCCTACAGGCACATGAGTCCTTCCTGTATGCGGGGCAATCACCTCTTCTCATCAGGAGTCAGGAGGAGCACAGATAGGAAGTGGCCTACATGAGCAGTCTTCAGTTTTCTCCTCCTGCACCATAGCAGGCTCAGGCCAATGGTGCCAGACTACCTCTAATGGAGACTGATGGCACAAAAGGACCTTTTCTTGTGGTGTCAAAACTAGAAAAGGAGCGTTTTCCCTGAAGGCATTTCTGGAAATGATCATTAATCCATAAAAACTCTAAGCTTTTTTCTTGAATTTGAGCCAGTGAGAAAGACAGACCCAAGAATGTGAAAGATAACTGGGCTATAGCTTCCAGTGCTGAAAATGATTTTCCTCTAGGGCAAGGAGCATGTGTAGGCATCTGGCTGGCTTGAAGACTACTGATGTTTGTTCCTGGGTTTGTTCTGTATGCTCAGGTGTGGCTGGTCCTGGCCACTTAACTCCAACTTATGCAGTCTGCTGAGAGGTAGGGATTCTTCAGCTTTCTACAGAAGAAAATTTAATAGCAGGGGATTTGGACAGTAAGAATAGCATGCTAACGATCCCTGATTCTTTGCTTGCTATTCTCTGGCAGCAGCACTGTGGCAAGGAAAAGGGACCAGTGGTTGAAGTGCTTAATCACAGGTCCACGGGGTCAGGGCCCTGAGAATGTATGTAGAGAAGCTGTGTCAGACAATAAATACCCACCTGTCCATGACTTCCTTTACTCTGTAAGTTGCCAGCAAAGAGTCCCTGTGAAGGGAAGGCAATTAGTAGGTTCACTGTTGTATGGAGATTGAAGAGAACCTGCATCTGTCTTTTGGAAAATCCCACCATCCTTTTTCACTACAATTTGAATGCAGACATTTTCAAGACTCAGAATCTCATCAACTTTCCACATTTCTGTTTTTTAAGAAGGCTTTGCTGCTCAACGGGACATTCAACTCTGAGAATATTACAAGCCATCTTTACTGCCAAAACCAGCAAGTCCACAGAGTCCAGAGATGAGGCAGCACTTGTGGCAATGCCTCGGCCTCCTGGAAGCATGTCTGAGCCCTCCCGTTCCCAGGGACCATGAGGAACAAGCCCTCCTGAGCTGCTCGAGTTGCTGCCTGACCTCACCCCTTTGCAGTCGTCATTTGTCCTTCTTGGCATGGGTGCTGACCTCACTCATTCTTGGGGGCCAGGATCCAGCATCAGGGCCTCAACACCTGAGCCAGGGTCCTCCATGCCACATGGTCACTGCTCTCCTCAGGGACCAGGACAAGGTGCTGCTGCTTGCCCCCGTGTTTTCCCATGGGACATCTACAGGCAAGTTTCGTCATCACCCTGGGAAACATGACAATGCCCCTCGGGCCTAGAGAGGGGTTTCCAGCTAGGGGCACGTGGGCTGGTTCTGCTTTCTTTGGCAGTTGTTCCTCTTCTGGATTCTGCATTCTCCTCTCCAGCAGCCCTCCAGAGACTGATGCTGGAGCTCGATTTGATTTTCTTGGCTAGATCTGTCCTTTTCAGCTCTAGTGGGAGCACTTTTCAGAGCATCCTGGGTGCCGTGGCAGCCTGCAGCCCCGTGGTTGGTCCTTAGCCCCAGGGTCTCTGTTTAACAAAACCATTTGGTACTGTTGTGGTTTTCTATTCCTCCACTGCACTCTGTCTCCTAAGTCTGTTCCAAAGTATCTTTGCTCTGTTTGGCCTTTTCTTTTACCTTTTTTTTCTAATCCTGCTTTGGCACTTGCCAGTATGGGGAAAAGGTACAACTCCTCAGAGAGAAGAAAGAATATCTGTTACTTCTCCGGCAGTTGTTAATTTCACGTTTCTTACTTCAGCCAGTTTAATTTTATTTATGCTCCTGTGGCCCAGGTACTTGGGGCCAGCCAAGCTTTAGCCTGGCCTTTTAGTGTCTTTGAAGGAGACCAAGCACCAAGTGAACACTAAGGAGAGCATCAGCGTGTTTTCTAGAGACCAAGCCCTGCTGCAAATCCATCAGGCCAGGCAAAGGGGCCGGACAGTTGCAGTGATAGTGTAAATATTTTGTACAGTAAATAAATAAATATTGAAAAGGACTAAGGAGCAAGTGACTTCTGTAAATGGCGATTCAGAGCTCAGACTGGAGGTGGAGGAGGAAAAGAAAGATTTAGAAATGTTTTCACATTTCCCCAGGAATTTCTTCAAGAGCCATGAGCTCAGAGTAGAAGGTACCTACGGAGCCCTGGCCTGTCCCAGGTCCTGCAGTTTCACCCTCCACTGAATGCTGTTCATGCCAGGCAGGCCCATGGCACAGGACAAATGCTTATGCTCAGCTCATGAAGAAGAAACCAGTTTGTAAGAGCTGAGGATATCTGTTCTCATCTGTCTTTTAAATGCTCATTTGTTGTTTTACTACATCGGAAACTCAGTATAGAAAATTTAGAAATAAGAGCCCAAGAGAAATAATTCGCTTGCCATCCAGAGGTAACCACTGTTAACTGATGTATATTGCCTTCTAGTTTGCGTACAATCACATTTATTTCTACACCTCCTCCTCCCAAGGGTACTGGGCATGGCAGACAAAAACACAGCTTCTCAAAAGTGTGGGTGGCAGGTAGTACCAATTCTTTTCCAACCAGAGGTAAGTTTGGCAGAGAGAGAAAACCAGACTTCTGATTTGGGGCCTACAAGGAAAAGTATCAGGGTTTTGTTAGAAAAGTAATTATGGTGTCATTACACCTTGGTTCCCAATCTGGAAAATCAAAAAAATACCTTGGAATTGTTTTTACTCATTTTTGCCCCACCTCCCAGACCTAGTGAATTGGAATCTTAGTTTGAACACCACTCTTTTAGAGTATATTTGCTCTACTTCCACCTCCTCAAGCTCCTCAGTGATAGGAGATGTCCTTAAAGAAACAAAATTTCCTCTGACTTCATATTTTTAGGTTAACAATCCTACATCTTTTACACTTGCTGCTCTTATGGCTTTGAGTGGATCCCTGTGAACATTCGTCATTAATTGCAGTTTATCATAAAATTATTCTTAAGATTCAAGATGGTGGTAGGATTGTTCTTGAATTAACACCAACATAGATACTAACATCAGCTTCTCATGAGTTGTTACCTCTGAACCACTGCAGATAGAGCTCTCAGACCTCTGCCCAGCCAACCTTCTCATAGGAGCACAGTAGAGATTCTCTAGTGAACCAGAGGCTCCTTGCCTCTACTTGGGCTTCATATAGACCCTCAGGCATAATAGAACAGCTCTAAGTGTTCTGTAATACTTTTATTTGAAAATAAATTCCCTTTTTTCTTTGATTTTGAGATGCAATAGATTAAAAAAAAGGTCAAGCGCGTACAATTTAATAAATAATTATAAAGGAAACACACGTGTAACTACCATCCAAGTCAAGAAATAAAACATTACAGCACCACAGCACTCCCCACCCCTCCCAAGGTAACTATTATCCTGACTTTTATGGTCGTCATGGCGCCAATTCCTTTTTCAAACAATCTGTCCTAAAAGTCACAATGGAGGAGGGGAAAATAAGAGCCCATGTGAGCTCTTGATAATATACTAAGCAAGGTCAATTTCTCCATAGTAATTACTACACATCACAATTAGTTTAAAGAGAATTCTGAGATCTTTGTTGCACCATGAGAATCTAGTTCAGATTCTTGATGCTGAATGTGATGAATTATATTCAAAGACAAGGTCCTTCTGCAAAGACTTTTCCCCAGATGTTCTAAATTGAATACAAAATCCTTTGCTTTTGTACCCCGAACAGGTTTTGGGGGCTGGTCTAACATGATGATGATTCTCTTTGGTGTTCAGCAGCAGGTTCTCAAGGGTCTTAAGCATCACCTAGGTGTAGTATTGAAAATTATTCCGCACTAAATTGTCTCAAAAGTTGTGAAACAGGCTAATATTTCTGACTTGGGTCTGTTTTACATCAAGGCCCAAACTCTTTTCACATTGCTGGTTTGTCTCAGACAGGTTAGCTTAGACTAAGGAACACACCAGGTACTGGGCCACCAGTGCTCACTGACTCTGCCTTACTTTTGTTTGATGACACCATGTGACAGATGAACATTTTATACCTCTGTTTTATACCTGTCAGTCACTTGAGGATTTGGGATTTACAGAAGGGAAAAAGCCCTATTGTAAGAAATACAACTATTGGCAGGGGGGAGAGGTGGGGATGCCTAGATGGCTCAGTGTGTAGAGCATGGGACTCTTGATTTCAGAGTCATGAGTTCAAGCCCCATGTTGGGCCTGGTGCCTACTTTAAAAAAAGGAAAGAAATGTAACTATTGCTAGTGGCTTTAAAGCTCCACAGAATAACAACTAATGGCTTGAGTGAGATGACTTCCAAGTTTAAATGAACCTGCATAAAGAATACAAATAACTGAGGCGGGGAAAATCTTGAAATTTTAATATCCCCACTTAGGTAGAAAGTCTGCAGGTCGCACGCAAATGAAATCATTAGAATGAGGTCAGACAAGCCACACAATACCCTGATGCTTATCTCTGGTAACTAAGTCTGCAGAAAAAGCCTCATTTAAATAAATCTTTTGTTTCTAAACTTTCCTTACATGAAACAGCACCGTTTGGTAAAGGCCAAATTCCTGGTGGTTATCTCACTAAGGAAGCAGACATTTTCGAGAATGCCAGTTAAAGGGAGACCTACCCCCTCACACAAGACTCATTCTGTTGAAACTAGCAACATAGCATCTTCCCTACGGTGAGGGTCCTGGTCCTGTCTGTGATGAAGTCACCATTTCTACAACCCCCACTTCACCTGCAGTATGGGTTTTGCACATGAAGGAATCTTTCGGAATCTTCCCATCCTCCTACAGGCCAGCAATGTTCCCTCTCTCCTCAGAACTCCCACTCAGAAGGAATTGCCAGGACATTCCTCTGTTTGCCTATTAGCAGAGTCAGGGATATCAGAGTATTTGCAAGCCAGCTCGAGAGCCTTTGATGGTTTTCATGTTCCGTTGAAAACAAAATGTTAATTGTGTAAGAGGAAGATGCTGTGCATGTCATCATTTTGTGCTAGATCTCATAAGTTCTAGATCTGATCCTGCCCCAAGTTGTCTTTCATTTCCTGTAAATATACCTCTGCAACCGCCACCAAATAACCAAACACCAAAATCTGATGTTTCTGTTCCATCACTGGGTTAGTGTCCTCCCTTTTCCCTGTCCTTCTTTGCAGCTCTGCATGTTAGCACTTTTCCTCTGTACCAGGCATTGTGCACTGAGCTGGGACACACGAGACAATATGTGTTCCCTGCCTCTGAGCAGCTCACATTCTTTTTGGGGGAGACAGATATATAAATAATCCAGTTTTCGTCATTTCCTTCCCCCAAGGCTTGCACACCCAAACCCATCACCAGCCTTCCCTATAGTTTCTCTCATTTTAGTTTGGTTTGGGTGGGGAGAACACTTCTATACATTTGGAGATTTTCCATAGTGTAGGAATAATGGCTGCAAGTGAAATTTGTCTAGCTCCTCACACATATACAACGAGACAGAATTTGTGTTCCCTGTTGATTTGCAGAGAAGCAAGAACCTTTGCAAAGATGGATTCCAAACCAGGAGACCCCCATTGTCCCATAAATAGGCCATCACATGAGCAGGTCCTAGGAAAGGCTGGGAAAGAGAACTCTTGTGATCTCAGGACCCACTCTCCCCTTAACCTCCTCTTCCAGACAAAGCAGACCTGAAGTGTTGACTTTGGCAGTGGGAGGACTGGCCAGTAGCCTACAGCTCAGTGAATAAAATTAAAATCTTGAGTGGATGGGGAGAGGGAGGTATCTCCAACACTAGCAGCCATCAGAAGGGTCTGTACAGAGGTGGCAGAGAAAATAATTCCATTTCCAATGAGTCTAGAGGCGTGAAGAGGCAAATCAACTTCATGAACAGCCCTGAAATTGGTTGGTTGGTTGAGACCATGATGGGTGGAAACACTGAGCTTCACTCCAATTTCCCTTGATGTTAATCACACCCAGGAAATTGAAGTCCTTCCTCATTTCTTTGTAGTGTGCTGTAGCTAATGCCTATTCTTCTCTGGGGTTTGGACAAATTGTAGCATTGATTCCCCAAGCTTCTGATCTGGATCAGTGCTGGGTGGCCCTTGAATCAGGCCACATTGCCTTTACGAAAACCTTCAGTCTTGTCCTGGGGGGATTTCTCCTCTGATACTTTATGATGATGGCAGCCTGTGTCTCCTCAAATATTCAAAGCAACAGAATTAAAACTTGGGTATTCTATAGATCTGGCACTTGCTATCCTCATCGAGGTAGACAGACATGTTGGATCCTGACAGGCTCTGGAGGTGGGTGGGAGGTCTGGAGGTGGGTGTGGGTGCAGCAGCCATGCATGCATCTCCCTACTTCACAGTGGTTCTGGTTTCAACAATTGTGACTTCCGATCCCCGTACACCTTGAAAATTGTATTGCTTTGGCATCCAAGTTATGTCTTCCAGACAGCCTCTCATACCCGGAAGCAGTGCTTTAAAACTTTTGTCAGGCCATATCTGGAGTTTTGATTCCAAAAATGCCATTGTGGGTTAGCTATACAGGGATTTAAAAAGCACAACTCTAGTCTTGCTTTTGGGGCGCAGGCTGGGCTCAGGGGCTTGGCGTGGTGGGAAAAAGGGGCCAAGATAGTGGTTGGCACAAGGATAGGGAGAACTTTGGAAGTGGAGCCAGAGACTCTGAGGATTGAGGCCCAGGAAAGTTTGGCACAAGTAAAAGCTGGGTATTTAACCAGGAACAGTCCCTCTATTTTTCTCAGCCTTGGCAGCAGGTCAGAGCAACAAGCAGTTCTAGCAAGGTCCACATCCTTCCTATTGTCTCCACCCCAGCCTCACTCATCGTCCCAAACATCTGCTTCAGATTTGGGCCCCTGCCTTCTCCCTGATTCCTGTACCAAACCGCGAGGGCGAGGGCGAGGGCGAGGGGCAGGTCTGCAGGTGTGGGATGGGGAATAAGAGGAAGTGGAAGGTTTTGGGGAAAGTCGCTGAAAGATTTTGTTTCAGGTGCTGCAGAAGGATTAAGGGTCTGACCTTTTTCTTCTTCTTTTTATTTTTTTTCAATGTGCATGTATATCCCCAAAATCTAACCAGTAAGTTGTTTCACTCTCTGGGTCAAGGGAGCAACTGAGGGAGGGAATTGGGACCAGCTGGGGATGTCTTTGGGCCATCACATGGCCTGCTTTTCAAAGGCAGCTCAGAGTCACTCCAGAGGGAGAAACCAAAGTCATTAATGTCCACAATGAACAGTTGAGAAGTGCTAATGAGGTAGTAAACATTCTTCTCCAGCTAGCAGCTGCCTGGAGGCTGAAGCAGAGCTGTGAACCAAGCCCAGGACTAGAGGTGGCAGGAGAGAAGAAACCAGCCGGTGCTAGCAGTTAGTCATGGCAGCCTCAAACATCTCACTGGGACGAATTTAAACTTTCTCTAGCACCTGCCCTGAAATGTCAGTCCTATCTACTTATCTATCTATCTATCTATCTATCTATCTATCTATCTATTTATTTATTTTTAAGATTCATTTATTAAGGGAAAGAGAGAAAGGGAAAGTATGGGAGAAGGGCAGAGGGAGAGGGAGAGAGAGAATCCCAAGAAGACTCCTGCTGAGTGCAGAGCCTGACCAGGAGATCAATCCCAAGACCCTGAGATCATGATCTGAGCCAGAACCAAGAGTTGGACACTTAACCGACTGAGCCACCCAGGAGCCCCGTCACTCCATTTTAAGTGACAGAAACTCCCCAAGGGAAAATACTGGGGAGTCTTAGGGAGTAATCTCGAACTCTTAGATTAGTAATAGCCAGCATCTAATACTGTGCCATGCCCTGCTGAAGGTACTGCCTGTGTTAAGTCATTTAATCTTCACATTAATCTACAAGGTACGGACAAATTATTTCCATGTTACAGATGAAAAACTGAGGCACAGAGAAGTAACTTGCCCAAGGTTGCATGTCCAGTGACGAGTCTAGGTGTTAAGTTGGCCCTGACACTTTAACTCATATGAGCTCAAAGGAGGTAGAGTTTGGGGGCAGGACAGTCAAACCCATAGGATGCTGGTAAGAAAGTGCTAGTGTTCGGCTCATCTTCCAAATCAGAGACAGATTGTGTGGCCCTCTGACTTCTGGGGCTCCAGGAAGTCAGTCTGGCAGGGCTTCTCCATCGGGTCCCACTGTTCTGTGCCTCCTGAGGCTTCCACTACCCTTCCAGGTCAGAGCTTACACTTTCCACGCCTCTCTTCAGGGCAGGAGGTACCCCTCCATCCACCTAGATGAGCTGGGGGAAGCACCTTAGAGACTTGCCCCAGCTCCAGGCCCCTCGGGAAGAAGAGGCCCTGAAGGGTAGGAGTTGGCTAGGCCCTGTGTGCTGCCAGGAGCACCATTAAACTTCCAAGCCGAGGTATGGGAGGGAACCAGGCCCATCACTTGGCTGGGAAGTTGAGAGCCTCAGTGACATACCAACTCACCCTGGCAGGGCCTCTATCTGCAGAGAAGCGACCTCATGGGTAGCGACCGGCTGAGGGCCCCTTCCAGCTGCTGCTGCCAGAGCTTCTCCAGAGCCCAATTCATGTCCCTTTTCCATAGGAGAGAAGCATGTGCTGGTGAGAGGTCACAGGGCCCTCTCCTGACTGGACCAGAGCCCCATGGACAGTGGGTCGCAAGCATGAAATGAACAAGCCCAGGTGATGCCTGCCTTTGAGCCTTTGCTTATGGTGGGCACTCCTTGCAGACTACTGCCCATCTCGGTCCCTCCAACCACCTTGCCCTTTAGACTCAGGTCAGAACAGGTGAAGGCTAAAAGAATTTTTTAAAAGATTTTGTTTATTTGGCAGCATGCACACAAGCAGGGGGAGTGGCAGGTAGAGGAAGTGGCTGGCAGAGGGAGAGGGAGAAGCAGACTCTTCACTGAGCAGGGAGCCCCATGTGGGGCTCCATTCCAGCACCCTGGGATCATGACCTAAGCCAAATGCTTACCGACAGAGCCACCCAGGTGCCCTTAGGTAAGAGAATATGGAAAGTGCTTCCAGTCTAACACATGTGGAGCCTTAAAAAAAACAGCAAATCAATACACACAGCTATCTTTGGCTTCATCATAGATTTGAATTTGGAAGATCTGGGCTCAAATCCTGACCTTGTCCCTTCTTAGTTGAATACTCTTGCATAAATTGCTTAATTTCTCTGAACTAGAAAACACTGATTCTAACACCTACATGGCATACCCCACAGAGGGAGTGGGAAGCTCAAAGATAATGGTTGTGAAAGACGTTTTGTAAAATCTCAGAACCTCCTATGAATGTTGGCATTGCCTTTCCCACTTCCTTGGCTCACGTGGGGGCTCTGGCCTTGGCAAAGCTCCTATCCCCGCCCGCATGCCTGCCCTCTGGGCGATCTGACCCCTGCAACTGGCCTGGCTGAGGTTAAGTCCCTTTGCCCCTTTATTCAGCGAAGACAAGCCTGGAATTTTTTCAGAAGAAACTTTGGTTTAAAAATTAAAGGGGTAAAAAAATAAATAAAAATAAAAATAAAATAAAAAATAAAAATTAAAGGGGTAAATTAAACCAAGAAAATACAAAAGGAAAGCAATTTGGCTTAAGAATCTGATGTCTCTTGCTGTGAAGTCCAACCTTCAGGAGCAAATTCACTTTGAGCAGTGGCCACAAGCATCATCTGCTGTCCTTCCTCTGCTTTGCCCAGTGGATTTGGGGTTTGAGGGGCACCAAGAAAAGGAGAGCCCAGAATAATAGTGAACCACCTCCTCTCTCACACACACAGGATGTGGCTAAAACACACAGGTCTTCAAATACGACGTGTCTGAGCCTCACAGTGAGGCCAGCCATCAGAGGCAGGCGTCCTGAGAAGCTAACAAGGTGTATAGTTGGGGCTCCTTACTTGCACAAGCCCCTTCCAAGGTCATATATATCTTTTTCAAGATCATATATTTTATAATATTTGCTAAAGTAAGATTTTTTAAACCGTAGTAGTTCTACTGTCCCCATCATGATTTCTCCTCTGTCACATCATTCATGTCATGTAGGGGGAAGTGGCTGTGGCATTCAGGGGTGTAATGAGGAAAATTTGAGTTGGGAATGCATTCGGTTGGGTTTACTGTTAGATGTTCATTTAGTTATGTTGGGAAAACATTCAGTTGTGTTATGTGTAATACATTTTATGCTGTTTAATACATCTAATACTAGCCAATGTGGTTAGAAATGGCTTTCTGGAATGTTCCCATTGCCCACTGTAGGGATTCACCTGATGCAGTGACAGGTGCAGGGCCTGAAGGTACCAGGAGTATTCAGGTAGGAGAGGAGAAACAAGGGCTGAGATATACAGATTCGGAAGCTAATCTGTGAAAATTCTTTTACTCATCAAATGTTCAAAGTATATTGAGGAACTCTGTCATCTGAAGCTAATAAAATTTTGGGATCCCTTGTTAAGAAAAATAATACTAAAGTATGTACAAAGGAGAGTGTTTATTTGAAATTTAAAAAGTCACAAAAAGGGATCCCTGGGTGGCGCAGCGGTTTGGCGCCTGCCTTTGGCCCAGGGCGCGATCCTGGAGACCCGGGATCGAATCCCACATCGGGCTCCCGGTGCATGGAGCCTGCTTCTCCCTCCGCCTGTGTCTCTGCCTCTCTCTCTCTCTCTGTGACTATCATAAATAAAAAAAAAAAAAAAAAAAAAATTAAAAAAAAAAAGTCACAAAAAAAATTTAAGCTAGCAAATAGCACAAATATCACAAAGTCTAGAAAAGTAATCCAGAGCAGCATCTGGATCTGCCCCTGTCAGCTTCTATGTGTCTCTCCCCTGTGTGGGTCTGCTATTTCCCCTCTGATGGGATGTAGGGAGAGGACCAATAAAGGATTAACTTCAAGGTAACCATTTGGGGTTCCCAGAGATAAAGAAAGATGATAATGATTAAATATGAATTTTATGCCATCTTTTGGTACCTTGTGCAGGTCTGTGGAGGCGGGAGGGACAGAGTCCTACAATCAATGTTTCGATTCCTTGAGTTGAAACCGAGAGCTACAGGCCAGGGACTCTCCTGCCAGCATCCCATGGTACTGCCTTTGTGTGTTCAAATACAGAGAGGACAGATTTCCTCAGAGTTAGGAGTCTGCTGTCACTGATTCCTTAGGAACTTGCGAGAACCCACCTTGACCAGAGGGTAGCTCTGCAGGAAGTGTGAGGAGGAACGAGATCACACAAGGATGTGATATCAAGTGAGAAGCCACAGGGGAAAGTGGCTCCATGTGGAGGGAGCTTGGGAGATGGACCTGTGTTAACCCCAACCCCGGAGCTGTTGGTTAGGGGCTGTCCTTGGGGGCCAGGGGCAGAATTTCATGAGCACCTCCCTGACCTCAATGCAGGTGGCCGAAGCAGGTTCTCACAGCTGGAGACAAGCCCTAGCAAGTGTCCTGAGGTGGTACAGAGACCAGAGGATAACGTGGGCAGAGTCCTGATGGCACCTGCTGAATCCGTGCCCTGTCTGCTGCTAATTGCTTTAGCCACACAGGCCTTATTATCTCTAGTTCCTGGGCATCGATTATATCACAGAATCCTCAGACAGCCCTGGTATCACTCCCAGCTTCACCAGTGAAGCAACCAAAGCTCAGAGACAGGTGCTGTGACCTGCACCCTCTTCAATGTGCTGTCCCAGGCCCTCCCTGACCATTAGCCCCAGTCTCACCACCCTTTGCTTCCTTCATGAGCAATGTCATCCCGTGTGGTTTGCTCACCACCTGCACAGGGTCAGCACGTAATAGGTGCTTGATGCATAGGTTCCAGACCAAGGCTTCAGCTGCCACAAGACTCCAGAGTCCGTAGCTTGTGATGTAGTGCTGCAGCGATGCCCACTCGGTGCCAGCCCGGTGCCTCTGGGGACCACACGGTGCCCCTGGGGGCTGGGACAAATGCCCACTGGAAGGAGAAGGCAGCCCTGAGCAGAGCCTTGGAGGGTGCCAGGGAGACAGGACTCAGCTGTATTCTGACAGCATCCTCATGCACAGCTGCAGAATCATTTGTGAAATTGCCCTCTTAATTCCAGTTTCTTGGGAATGACAGCAGCCTGTTTGGGGATGGTTTTCAGTCTGTCCCTCAAGACCACCCCTCGCCACAAGTTGTACAAGGCCTTCACAGCCTGTACATGAATTTATTTTGTTTGAAGATTTTGTTTATCTACTTGACAGAGAGAGAGAGCACAAGCAGGGGGAGTGGGAGAAAGAGGGAGAAGCAGAGACCCTGCTGAGCAGGGAGCCCAATGCAGGGCTCGATCCCAGGAGTCTGGGATCATGACCTGAGCCAAAGGCAACAGTTAACCAGCTGAGCCACCCAGGTGCCCCTCACAGCCTGTACATGAATTTCAAGTTAATGTCTGAGGTCACTAGTGGCCTTGGGAGTGTGCCACAGATGGTCCTGAGGCCCTGCCCGAGCGCTCAGAGGGCTGTGGACAGATTCATAAAGGAAAATAAGACAACTGGATGTGGAGCCGATATCAATTGGATAAAGTATTTAGACTGTACACAAGCCAAAGAAAAAGCACATTTGCCTTTGGAGACTGTCTGAGGCCCCGCAGGGGTTGAAAGGGAAGGGCTGCTCCCAGCTCTTGGGAGAACAGTGGGGGATACAAAACACACCCTCTCCAGCGCTGCCTGCCCCTCACCTGGGCCTGGGTCCATGAGGGAGGCAGTGGTCTCGGTGCTCAGCTGTCCTGCCCCCCCAAACCCTCCCCCCGCCCCCGTACTGGAGAGGGCAGGATCTGGGCCAGGAGGCAGAGAGCACACTGAAGGGGGCCTCCGACCCCTGCGGGGCCTCAGTGGAGCTGCTTTTGCAGGCTCTGGAGCTCCAGGCTGCTTGCCGCCTGCCCTCTCCACCTCAGACTAAATATCCAGCCCTACGGGTAAGTGAGAAATTCTTGGCCTCAGCTTGTCCAGGCCTCTCTGGCTTAAAAATCTCCTTCTTTCATGGAACTGGGGTATCTGCCCTTAGTCTGTTCTTCCTGTCCCTCACCTCAGGGGCTCAAGCTGATTGGCAGATTTATCCAAGCATGGAGGGCAGGGGCACTGGCCTTGGTGAGCCGCCAGCAAGAGGGAGGGAGAGAGCTAGAGACAGAGGACAGCCACGGAGTCAGAGACTGTCTGAGAGCAAGAGACAGAGTAAGACCAGCAGTGACATGAAGACAGGGACAGAGAGGAACAGAGAGAGAGAGAGAGAGAGCAAGAGAGAGAAGCTCAATGAGACAGAGCAGGCTAGAGACAGGCCAACAGGCATCTCCTGTAGGAACGCAAGACAGAAATGTGAATGGAGAGAAAGAGGGCCCAGAGCTGAGCAGACTCCACCTGGAGCTGGGGCTCCCACCGCCAGGATTGGTCCCCATGCCGGGAAAGGGATGCGTTCCCCAAGGTGGGCCTTTGACGCTGGAGCAGGGACTTTCCACATCCCACATCTGCTTCCCATCTGCTTCCCACTCATGGCGGCTTTGCATCCCCAGGCTTTCTCTCCAGAGCCACAATCCATTCAAAACAAATCTTGGCTTTTCATTCCTAGCTGCAAATCCACGCAAACATCTGCAGCTCTTCTGGGTCCCGTGGGGTCCCGTGGGCACAGGCAATGCCATTGTGGAACCAGGGATGGGGAGTGGGTGACAGAAGGCAGAGGAGGGGAGCCCTTGAAGGAGAGGCAGCAGCCCTTTGGCGCTGACCCGGAGAGGACTTGGAGTCCTCACCTCAGTGCTCTCAGGAGGCACCTCGAGTTCACCGGACCTTCCAGGCCCTTCCCCAGAGGCTGTGCATGGTGTGCTGGCGATATGACCAGCTTGGCCTTCCCACATCTAGGGAGGGACAGGCGAGACCAGAGTCCTCAGCCATCTGAGCTGGTCATGTCAAAGCAAGATGCACATTGTCCTTGACAAATGGCATTTAGGTAAAAAAACAAAGACAAAAACAAACAAAAAAAAGAGGTTTTAAAAAGCTAAACTCTATAAAAGGCCCAACCTCCAGGTTTTTATGTAAACGCTGGGAGATTGGGTGGCATCTGTCTCTCTCCCGCCATCCTGCCGTGGTATCTGCCCCAACCTCCTGCCTCTTTTTTTAAAAGATTTTATTCATGAGAGACACATAGAGGCAGAGACACAGGCAGAGGGAGAAGCAGGCTCCACGCAGGAAGCCCGATGTGGGACTCAATCCCAGGACCCCAGGATCACGACCTGGGCCGAAGGCAGGCGCTCAACCACTGAGCTACACAGGCGCCCACCTTTCTCCTTTCTCTGCTCCTCTCTTCCCTGGGTCCAACCCCCATCCCCTATAGGGCTTTTCAATCCTTCTGCCACTCCATTCCAGTCCTGTTACTGCGTCTCCATATTAGTTATGGATTTATTTATTCATTCATTCACTCATTTCACCATCCATTCAGTAAGTCTTTATTCAACCACTGATTTCTTCATTCATGAAGGTAGGGGCCCATGAAGACATTAGTGGGCTTAGAAGAGGAAGAGACCGGAGCTTGCTCCCTCTCTGCCACGTGAGAACACAGGAAGCCAGGAAGGCTCTCACCAGACACTGAATCTGCTGGCCCCTTGATCTTGAACTTCCCAGCCTCTAGACTGTGAGAAGTGAGAAGTAAATTTCCGTTGTTTAAGCCACCCAGTCTAGGACATTTTGTTATGGCAGCCTGAGCTAAGACGGCAATCTGTCAAAAAGGCAAATCATATACTGAGTAAAAGCTAACACAACAGGGGTTAGAGGACAGTAAAAGAAATGTTAGTGTGGTGGTGGAGACAGTGAATTCCCTAGAATTTGGAGATGGAAATCGTCTCAAAGGAAGTAGCAGTTTGGGTTCTTTTGGTCTGCCCTTAGGACATGGCTTTGACCAGGACATGGAGGTGGGAGAGCTCAAACATCCTTGAGCCACCTGCCCAGGTCTAGATTTAAGACCCTAGGGGGAAAAAACAAAACAAAACCCTAGGGGGAGCCCCTGGGTGGCTCAGCGGTTAAGCGTCTGTCTTTGGCTCAGGTCATGATCCCGGAGTCCTGGGATTGAGTCCCACTTCGGGCTCCCTGCATGGAGCCTGCTTCTCCCTTTGCCTGTGTCTCTGCCTCCCCTTATCTCTCTCTGTGTCTCTCATGAATGAATAAATAAAATCTAGAAAGAAAGAAAAGAAAGAAAGAAAAAAGAGAGAAATCTGGGGACAAGAAGTTAGGTAGTGAAAAGGGGGGTCTTCTAGGGTTTGAGCCTCAGTGTGACTCCTGAGATTGCATGGAGGTCTCTCTGGCCATCAGGGACTGGGCAGTGCCCCTCAGGCCTGCTGGGATGGAGGAGGTAGGGCCGCAGAAGGTAAGGCTGAGGCCTGGGAATTGACTTGCCTCAGAAAGGTGCTTGGGCATAATGGTTGAGCCCACCCATCCATCTCACACACATCTGTGTGTGTGTGTGTGTGTGTGTGTGTTGTGTATGTTGGGGGGTGTGGGGTGAGCTGGAGGGAGCGGCTCCAGCTCTGGAGAACCGGGGAGGGTGGGCTGAGTACTGCCCTTCCCAAGCAGGCGGCAGTGGGCCAGAGGTAGGAAGCGGGATGGAGCGCTGATTTGCCTGCCTGATGCTTTACACTTGGGGTCAAGGCAGGAAACTAAATGCTCAGAGGGAGAGCAGGAGCTCAGAACAGGGTCCAGCTTCCCACTGAGGGCTCAGCTTTGTGGGGAATCGAAGTAAGCTCAGGGCCCTCTCAGTAATGAGTAGTAAAAGGGAATTCACTGGGTTGTGGAACTGAAAAGTCCAGAATAGAGCTGACTTCAGGCCCATTCTCCACCCGGGGGCTCGAACACCGCCCTTGGGACTCTGTTTCCCTCCCCGTCCGCTCCGCCCTGCATGGTGGTGGCTTATCCTCAGGCCATCCCCGCAGCCCCAGCTCTGAGCTCCGAGGTGCTGACCCATAGGAGCCCCAGCGCAGAGGCCTCCCGCCTCCCCGGTGCTGACTGGGCGGCGGGTCTTTGCCTGAACCCATCACTGCGCTAGGTCAGCACCATGTCTGGACTGGCGAAGACTTCGATGCCATCATGCCGCGGGGTGGCTCCCAGAGGAAGACGAACCCTCTGGCCCGGAGAGGGTGGCTGGTTTGGGTGACCCGCAAAAACAGCGGTTCCCATCGCCCCACTCCCGTCTTCAAAAGTATTGCAGTGTCCTGGAGCGGCAGGCTGATTTTATCCTAGGAGAACGTGGGCTCCGCGACAGTGACTTCGCCTTCTGCTCGCTCTTGGAAGCCGCTCACAGCGATGCCACCTGCTACAATGCTCAGCGAATCATTGCCCAGTGAATTCAGCGGGCTTCGGGACTGCGGCAAGTGTGAGGCCCCGGCTAATGATTGCTGAATGTTTCCGTGCGCCACACATCGTTCTAAGCCACTTAAACATTTAAACTCATTTAGTCATTACACAACATCATGGCAAGCCCTGCTATTGTTACCTGTATTTTGCCGATGGGGAAACTGAGGCACGGGGCATATACACAGTAAGTAGCAGAACCAGCTCGGCATCTGGCTCCAGCAGTGTGCTCTCAAGCACCACCTGGCGCAGCTGATAGATGTTTTAAGTGCATGCCCTGGACTTTCAGGGCAGACCAATTACCCAGCCTACAACCTCCACAGATCCTGTTTCTCCTGCCTTCAGTTTCAAAGTGTCTTCGGCTTTGACCTTCATAGGGCAGTGGAAGTGAGTAATCCTATGAGTCATAGGAGCATCTCCCATTCTTCCTTCCAGCTGAAAATTGAATTAGATACAGCTCCTAGTTGGGGAATCACAGAGGGACTGAGTTTCTTCTATACATGCACCTTCTTTATTGTTCTACCATTTAGTCATTTGAAAATATTTACTAGGTGTTATGCTATATGTTGGCAAATTGAATTCCAATAAAAAAAATAAATAAACACATATACGTTGTTAAGCAACCATCAAAAAAAGATATTTACTGGACAAAATGAGTCTAAAACATTTTGTGGGGACAAAAAAATGAAGACGCACTTGGAAAAGGATGGGGCATGGCAAAAGGACAAGGCGTCAACTTGTGGGAGCTCCCAGTGGATGGAACAATTTGAAGAACAAAATAAGATGATAGGGATCCCTGGGTGGCGCAGCGGTTTGGCGCCTGCCTTTGGCCCAGGGCGCGATCCTGGAGATCCGGGATCTAATCCCACGTCGGGCTCCCGGTGCATGGAGCCTGCTTCTCCCTCTGCCTGTGTCTCTGCCTCTCTCTCTCTCTTCCTGTGTGACTATCATAAATAAATAAATAAATAAATAAATAAATAAATAAATAAATAAAAGAAATTAAAAAAAAATAAGATGATAATAATAACAATAATACTGAATTATAACCTATAGAATAAAATAAATAGCCATGAGTCTTTACTGAGTAAAAAGAAAATGAGAAAAATGGGAGAAGAAGGTGCAGCTCTTCTTTATAGAAGAATTTCAATTAATAAATACAGAATGAAGGAAATACAAAACCATCACCAGACAAGCACAACAGCGATAACTGTTGTAGGTAAGACCCACCAGCGATGGATCCTAAAATTAGTTGGGAAGAAGTTTGAGGAGAATCAGAATATTTGCAGAGTCTCAAAAAAAAATTCTTCTTCCATCATGCCCAAGATACTTACTAATTACAAAGGAAAGGAGAGTAGTGATTTTACAGTAGAGAGTGACAAAACCCAGCAAACAGGAGCTTCACCGAGTGATCAGGGTTAACATCACTAGTAATAAGACATGTCCACAGGAGATAAGGGTACAGCATCACTTCTGGGGTATTCTTGCCCAAAATGCCTAACTTTAACATAATCACAAGAAAGCGTCAGGCATACTCAAGTTGGCCAACTAAAAGATCACGGAGGAGTACTCATTAGAAAAGTGCTCATTAGCAAGAAAGGGACAGACTGAAGAACTGTCACAGATCAAAAGAGATGGAAACTCTACAACTAAATGCCACAGGGGTCCTGGAATAGAAAAAAGACATTAGGGGAGAAGTGATGAAATTTGAAAAGGAACTCTGGTTTAGTTCATTTACCATGTTGAGTTGGTACTTGCAGTCTGGTGCTATGAGCTGTTAACATCAGAGGAAGCTGGGGGAAGGGTATATGGGAACTCCATACTCTTTGCAACTTTTCCGTAAGTCTAAAATTATTTCAAAATAAAAAGTTGAAGCATACGTTTATTGAGTACCTGCTTATTGCCAAGCAGCCGGGATACAAAAGCTTAGTATATAAAGATAACTTTGGCATGGATAACTCTTGCTTCCAAGTAGTAGTGTTTCTCAAACTGTAATATGCATTCAAAATTCCTGGGGACCTTGGAGTTCCCCCTTAGTCGCAGTTTTGCTTTCTGTCGTTTCAGTGATCTTAGGTCAACCAAGATCAGGTCCAGGAGCAGATGAGCCTCCTATGTCCATATCATCAGGTGGTTACTAGTGGCCCTAACACTGTGTCACAATGCCTGCCTCATTCATCTCACTTCATCTCACCACCAAGGCATTTTATCCTCTCACTTCATCACAAGAAGTATGAGTATAGGACAATAAGATATTTTGAGAGAGCAACCACATTCACATTACTTTTATGACAGTCTATTCTATTTTATTATTAGTTATTGTTCATCTTTACTGTGTCTAATTTTTAAGTTAAATTTTATCATGAGTATGTATGTATAGGAAAAAATATTGTATATATAGGACTTGGTACTATCTGTGGTTTGAGGCATCCACAAGGGTCTTAGAATGTCTCCCTTGCAGATAAGGGGATGGGGGGTGGGGGGGACTAGATTCTGTATCCAGATTCTGATCCAGTATTCTGTGATAAGATTCAACATTTTTTAAAAAGATTTTTTTAAATTTATTTGAGACAGAGAGTGAGCGAGAGCAAGAGAGAGCACAAGCTGGGGGAGGGGCAAAGAGAGAGGGAGAAATAGGCTCTCCACTGAGCAGGGAACCCAGTGCGGAGCTTGATCCTAGGACTTCGGGACCATTCATGACCAGAGCCAAAGGCAGATGCTTAGAGTGAGCCACCTGGGTGCCCTGAGAGTCAATATTTCTAAGGGGATCTCAAGTAATGCTGTTTCTGCTGGTCTATGGGCTATAGTTGGAGGAGCAACAGCGACTTGAAGTCTAATAAGAGAGCAAAACATGCATACCCGTGGCCACAACAGAAGTCAGCTAGGGGGCAGCCAGGGTGGCTTGGCGGTTTAGCGCCGCCTTCAGCCCAGGGCGTGATTCTGGAGACCTGGAATCGAGTCCCACGTCGGGCTCCTTGCATGGCGCCTGCTCTCCCTCTGCCTGTGTCTCTGCCTCTCTCTCTCTCTGTGTCTCTCATGAATAAATAAATTAAATATTAAAAAAAAAAAAGAAGTCAGCAAGGGTACTGTGCAGTGCAGTATGGCCTACACAACACAGGTGACAGCAGCCAGCGGCTTCTCACACAGGTGCCTGCTCAGAGAAGAATCCTTCAGGTTTTTCACTCCTCTGGCCTAAGCCTGGTTCTCAGAAGGGTTGGCCATTTCTTTCCAGGCTGCTTTGGCTGCAGGCTTGCCGGGCCAGGCCAGCTGCAGCTAAGTGAAATTCCATCAATGCTTGTAAGAGCCAGAACTGAGCCTGGGGTTGCACACATGTTTCCTTCCAGACCTCCACTGGCCATCAGTGGCCCTTCTCTGCCTGGAGCTAGCCTTCTGACCAGCTCCTAGGCAAGGAAGTACTTGTGTGACCCATTGGATGAAATCTCCCCCTCACTCCAGCTCCAACACTTTTATGGCTTAAGTGAAACTCAAGCTCCTCCCTAAGATTTCTGGAAACTTCTACAGACTTGCAGGCCTGTGTCCATACTCCCTGGGGCAACCCTACCACAGTCACAGCAAAACAAAACATCTTCCTCAAAGCAAACCTTGTGGTTGATGTGGAGATGACAGGGTCAATCTGATTCGGGCCAACCCTATGCCCAGGGCCTCTCAGGAGGCTGCTGCTATTTTCTCTCTCCATTCTGATGCCACAGACCCCAAAGGTTCCTGTTCAAGCTTTGAGTCCTTTGCTGGACAGCCAAATGACACTGCTTTAGAGTAGTGATTCCTCGTGTGCGAAGGACAGAGGACCTCCTCCTGATGCCCCACTGGTAGGTCCCCTGAGCCTTCAGGGATCATCTTCCAGCCAAACACCTCTTTTTTGCTTTACCCATCTTGTTCTTCCTTCAAGTAGTACCCATCCCCCTAGGATGCTTCCTCCCCCACCCCAGCACACAACATTTCCCTTCTTTGACCCCCACCCCGTGATCTTATTGTCAGAATCATCATCAGAGGCTGTACAGTATGGAGGCTAGCAGTGCAGGCTCTGGACTTAACTCTCTAGGTTCAAACCCAAGACGTGGAATTGGGGTATTGTGTGACCTTGGGCAAGCTGTTGAATTTTTTCCAGGCTTCAGTTTCGTTGTCTGTAAAAGGGAAGTAATAAGAATAATTTCTACCTTTCTGGATTATTATGAAGATTAAAAGAGACAATGCAGGTAAGCTACCCAGTCCAAAGCCTGGCATGTAGCAAATGCTCAGTACTCATCAATACCTGTTGGTGTCAACTATGCAATTAGTAATCAACTTCATATTATTTTCTACCAAGGGAGTCAGGGCTAACTTGTTGACGTGGTCACAGAAGAGGTCTCTCAATGATGGTAATTGCAACAACAACATCCCAAGTACAGGCTATGTGCCTGGAACTGGCTTAAGGGCTTCACACACATTAGCTCTCGGCTTCAGAAAGCATCAGCCCGATGATTAACCAATGAAATATCGTGGAAATTATATCATGGCATGTGGGTAATTTGAAATGAAAGATAAATAAAAATACAAGGATTGTGATTTATTGGTTTGTTTAGGTCTGCCTAAATGGAAGATAGAACTGGAAGGTATGGATTTGCCAAGCTCTTTCCCACTTTGTCCAGGAGGAAAAGCATTCTGATGCTTTCCTGAGCAATAGCTGAAAATTTATCAGGTGGAGCAGTGGGGCCAAGTTGAAGCTCATCAGTTTAGGATCTGGGTGGCTCAGGTCAGGAGCAGGGAGGGTTGTGCCCATCCCGCCCATCCCGCCCATCTCTTTTATTTAGGTGGTTAAGAGCAAAGGTTGATTTGACCCCCTGCTCCATTCCTTACAAACTGTGTGATCTGGATAATTGCTTTACCGCTCTGAGCATCTGCTTCCTTATTTGTGAAATGAGGATAATAATACTTGTCGCAGTGGGTGCCCTTGACAATTAAACAAAATAACATATATCAAGAGCATAGTATAGTATCTGACATTTGGCACAACTGATAGCTATGATTACTTTCCTTATCTTAGGACATGAAAACTGCCTTATAAATTCATCTCTTCCCAGATTCTTGGCTTTTTATATTTTCATTTTGTTCTATTTTCTTCTAACTTTTCTAGATAAGCTCCTTTTGAAAAATTCTGACCATGCCTTAGCTAAACTTCGGGGAAATAAGCATGACTATCCCTAGGCAAGGAGTGACGGCTACCCTTTGAGTCCAGCCACCATAGTGGCTGCTGGAAATAAAGTGAAACTGAGGTAGATGGCCAATGGAACTTGAGAAGTAGGCTACCTAAGATGGTGAGGGGCGGTTCATTTTTTTTTTTTTTCCCTTCTCACCTGATGGTAGGAATCTATAGTCTTGCCTCCCCAATGAATATAAGCCCCCATGTTGATGTACTTAATTACCCTGTGCCTTAGTTTCTCTATCTCTGCAACAGAAATAATAGTGATCAATTTCAAGGGTGGTTACAGGGATTAAATGAGGGAATACACTTTAGTGCTGAGTACCAAGCCAAGAGTGTGTACTCAACAAGTATTAGCTTTTTTTTTTTTTTTAATGTTTATTTATTTATGATAGGCACACAGTGAGAGAGAGAGGCAGAGACACCGGCAGAGGGAGAAGCAGGCTCCATGCACCGGGAGCCCGACGTGGGATTCGATCCTGGATCTCCAGGATTGCGCCCTGGGCCAAAGGCAGGCGCTCAACCGCTGCACCACCCAGGGATCCCCAAGTATTAGCTTTTTATAGTTCATGGTGCCCATGATGCTTAGCCTTGCTGGGCACATGGTGAGGTCTCTGGGTCCTGGTTTCCAGTCCCAAGAGTCAGACCTCTCTGTCCTGAATCGCTGCCAGCGCCCTAAGTTTGGCCCTACCTTGTTGATCCCCCCAGAAGGTGATGTTGAAAGTAGCTGATGCTGCCTGTCTGGGAACTCTGGATTTTTCTGGACCTTGTATTAGCAGTGTGAAGGGGACCAGGTTACAGCCAGCCTTAATGAGGAAAACAGGAGCGACGTGGCTGCCAGAGGGCAATGGAGCAGAGAACACCAGCCCTTCCTTTGGAGGAGACACTGTCTGCCGAGGCCCTTGGCTGGCGTGTATTGTGAGACCCGACTTCCCTCTTGCCGTTTTCTTTATAATAGAGAATACCCACCCACGAGCCAGACCAGCCTCTGGCTTGGAAATGAAGTATGAAACTTTTGGAAGCTCCCCAACTTATCAAGTACCCCAATCTAAAAATTCAAATGCTCCCCCCACCCCGTACTTCCCTATTTCCCCACCTCCCTTCTCCCTGTCATGTTGGGAGGATCCATGCCCAACCAAGAGCGAACGAACATCTTTACCTTCATTTTCTCCTTTCATCATTTCTACAGTCCTGCTGTAGGTTTTATTCCTCTCATTTTTACAGAAGGGGAAGGGGAGTCTCAGAGAAGCTGCATTCTTTGCTGAAGATCACACAGTTACAATGGGAAGCAGCCAGGATTTGAATTCAGGCCTATTGCCACCTGTTCCCTTGTCCTCCTACACTTGCTTTCCTCTGGGGGGAGGAGAGCAGGACAGCAGGTGCTCCATGCTCACAGAGCAGTGTGCCCGGAGGAAGGGCAGAGGGAGAACGGGGAAGGAAGGAGGCTGTTGTGACACAACTTAGCCTCAGGCCAGCCCTGGCTGATGAAACCACCTTCTGGACCCCAAGAGACTTTTTTCTCCAGAGCTACTCCCAATCAGGTTCAGAGGGGACCACCTCTGCCTCCTCCTTCTTCTTAAGAACATTTCCACCAGCCGGACCTTATTGGCCTTTGTCCCCCCTGTAATGCCTGTCCTGCCTGGCCCTTGCTGGCAGGGGCAGGGGCAGAGGCTGGGCAGTCTTGGTCCAGCTGTTGTCTCTAGGCTTTTGCCCAGGAGCTGCAGACAGGCCAGTGAAGGTCTCCAGAGAGGCCAGAGCCTGGGGTTTACTTAGATAAGGACCAGCTGCATGGAGGCAGGAAAATCCCAGCCTCAGCTCAGACTCCTGCCATGCACCCCCCTTTCAGATCACCAGCTTCTACTTCTGCTTTCCCGGGCTAAAGTTGGTGATATATTACAGCCCCACCCCCTTCTGGCCCCCTGCCCCTTGCAGCTCTGCTTTGAGAACAGGCTGACGACTCTCCTCCCTAGACTGTCTTCTCGGTAGCTGCCCTTTTAGCTGGGGGCAGTGGCTGGAGATGTCAG
The DNA here is from genome assembly GCF_048418805.1 of Vulpes vulpes. Classification (NCBI taxonomy): domain Eukaryota; kingdom Metazoa; phylum Chordata; class Mammalia; order Carnivora; family Canidae; genus Vulpes; species Vulpes vulpes. The sequence continues at coordinate 108,289,590 of NC_132785.1, read as the reverse complement.
GAGGCGCCTCCATTCCCCAGGGCTTGGGAAAATACCCCACACTTGACCTTGACCCCCAGGGTGGAAAGGAATGTTGAGGCCAGAGCTCAAGTAGGATCTGCAATCCTGGCAGGCCGCCTCCCTGTGCCTCTCAGGCGAGCGATGGGGAAGGGCCCTGGGTGTCAGGGACCCTCACGGCATAGGGCGAAAGACAGGGCCCCCGGGCAGGCAAGGGGCAAAATCCCATCGTTGGGGCCCATTCCCCATGCCTAACCCTGGGTTGGCCCTGGAGACCGCCCCCTCCTTCTTGCGACATTAAGTTGTGCAGTGTTTTCAGAGTTTGTCCCCAGATCATATCCGGCCAGCCACTCCCCAGGGAGACTGGGTGAGGTGCCCAGAGTTGACAGGGCAGTGGGGGTGGGTGACTGCCAAATCTTACTCTTCTCATCTGAAAATGGCCCGGATTAGTAGTTTCCAAGCTGCATTCTGATGAACCCTGTGGTTCCTCCGAGAAGTCTCAGGGGCTTCAAGGCAAGGAGGTGTGTGTGTGTGTGTGTGTGTGTGTGTGTGTGTGTGTGTGTGTTTGGCAAGGAGTTAAGAGGTAGGCCCCTTTGCAGCTACTACAGCAGCTCCCCTAGTTTCCTGCTTTTGTCCTTGACCTGCCCACGAGGCCCTGGCATTCTGGTCCCTGCATCCCTTCACCTTCTTGCCCTACTACCCAGCTTGCCTGGCTTCACCATAGTGACCTTCAGCAATTCCCTCTAACAGAACTTTCTACCCAGCTTGCCTGGCTTCACCATAGTGACCTTCAGCAATTCCCTCTAACAGAACTTTCTACCTCGGGGATTTTTCTCATGATATCTCCTGTCTGGACCCCTCTTTTCCCCACCTCTTTGCTTATTTCCTGTGTACCCACCACATCTCAGCTCACATGTCACTTCTTTGGGGGTGTTTTCCCCAGCACTGACCCCCCCAAGTCTATATTAGGCCACCTAGCTGCATGCAACTCTTTTACAGCTCTACTTCACTTGTGACTCATTATTAATCAATTTACCTCATTATTTATTCCATGTCTGCCTCCCCTGCTAGACTGGGAGCTCACTGGGGCAGGAATCAGGTCCATACTGCCACCGCTGTGTCTTCCCACATTGCTTTTGGCATACGGTAGGTATCCAACAAATATTTGTTGAATGCTGGAAAACTGTGCAAAGATTTTGCGAATTTTTTAAAAAAGTTTGAAAATCATTGGCTTAGCGGCCTCCTCAGGCCCTGTTCAGTTCTGTACTCACATCTGTAAAACTTAGATGCAGTTACTTTCCCCACCAAAATATTTCTGGCCCTCCCATTGAAACCTTACCTGGACCTCTCCTAACTTCTGGGGTGCTCAGCAGGGAGAAGTATGGATAGGAATGAAAAGAAAAATAAAAGAATCCTAAGAAAGGCGGGGTAACAGTTCCTCCTTTGCCACTGGAGAAGCGGGTGGGGTGGGGAGGACAGCCTTATGATGGAGGAAGATGGCAAGGCGCAGTATTGAATCCCAGGGGTTTTGCTTGTCCTGGAACACACCTGTCCCATGTCCATGAAGCTGCCTGGTGGGGAGGGGTGTATAGCACCTCAGGACCCAGTGACCACAGCTCTCAGGCCAGCTGTTTCCTTGCCTTTGAATCGGTGGCTGACCCTGTGCCGTCCCCAGCCTGTTCCAAGCAACCTGGGAAGCTTCCAAGCATGTCTTTTGCAGGCCAGATGTGTGTCCACTGGCTGTGAATTCTTGCATGGAGAACAGGTGGGTGGTAATTACTCTAGCAGGAGCTGAGCGTGACTGGAAGCTAAGGAGGCAATTCTATTGAGCTGTCAAGAACAGAAACAGTGTTCTTCCCCTGAGCTTGCTTTTATAGGAGGAGAGGGAGACGGAATTCAGGGCTGAAGCAAGAGCCTTGGCTCCTATGGCAGATTCTGGAGAGTCCTGGCAATTCCCATATCCCAACCCCCTCATCTCCCTCCACTCTAAATTGACATGCCATGTGTAGTGAACATCTGTTGTGTGCATATGCCCACCAATCCCTTCCCTTCCTCAGATAAAGGAAACTCAGTTTTCCTTTGGAGGACCCCGCTGCACCAATCCCAGGCATTCCCTCCTTGGGGGAGCTGTCCACCATGGAGACTCTCCCACCTCACCTCTCCACCCCGAGAGGGTGAGCGCAGGACCCCAGGTCACACTCTCTTCTGGGGAATTTCAATCCGGGGTGGAGTCACCACTGACCACGGGAAACAGTTGGCTTGAAATCATCCAAGCCAGCCCACCTAGGAGTTCCTGTGACCCAGACTCCCAGTTGCCCTGGCCCCTGGCTTCCCAGGCCTGGTTTTTAAACACCTTCTCCAATTTCCTTCCCCCTCCTTTATGGAAAAGGTGCAAGGTACTTTATTTCTCTCCACTAAAGTTTGCCCGAGTCAGCTTCCAGAACTTGCAGCCAAAGCTGATGTGTATCTCATACACTTGCAATGGCCATTCTTTCCCGCCCTTCCTCGTCCTCTCATTCCCCCTGCAGACTTGTTTTTACTTTCTTTCTTTCCTTTTTTTTTTTTAACATTTTATTTATTTATTTGAGAGAGAGAGAGCAAGAGAGAGCATGAGTAGGGGGAAGAGGAAGAAGCAGGCTCCCTGCTCTGCAGGGATCATGACCTGAGCCAAAGACAGATACCCAACCACTAAGCTATCAGGCACTCCCTCATTTTCACTTTCCACACCCTGAAAACTTTTATGCTCCCAACCCTTATTCTCCTATCCAGGTCTGTTCTCTGGGAAGGGTCTACACCCATCATTTACACTTTGGAGGGGTAGATGAGTTTCCAGCCCTATAACTAAGTGTTAACTGAGTGCCTTTGCCTCTTGTTTCAGGAATGAGAAGTATTCATGAAGAGACGGAAGAGATATCTGGGGGGACAGAGCGGGCCTTCTCCAAAACCCTGAAATGAGCCCTGACCACTTCTCTCCAGCACTCATCCCCTGCATGCACTGGGAATTGCCTCGTCCCAGCTGTGGTCTATTCAGCAGCTGATTATATCTGCCCTCCACATATTATCTCCCAATACTTGTTAAGTTTTGTCCTCATAGGGATCACCAGCTTCGAGCTGTTAGATCTTGATTCAATGAAACTGAGCACCTGCAAGGTGCAAGACCCTGAACTATTTGTATCTGGAATACAAACGTCGTTGGTTGCTGATGTTTGAAGTCTTGTTGAGCAAACACACTCTACCCTACTGTGTCTCCTACGTGAACCAAGTGCTACCGAAGAGCTGAACCAATTGCCCCAAGGCCACAAAGGAGGGAGGCCTGTAGAGAGCAGGGGCCTGGCATCTAATCCACCTGGCCTCTCTCTCTTGCTTTATGTATAGAGTACTTTGGTTGCAAGCAACAACAAAAACTCTAATTTGTACATTTAAAAAAAAAGATTTTAGGAGCAAGCAAAATAGAATTAAGAATTAAACAGGTGGGGGGCACCTGGGTGGCTCAGTGTAGCTGAGTGTCTACTTTCGGCTCAGGTCTTAATCCCGGGGTCCTGGGATCGAGTCCCACATTAGACTCCCTGTAGTCAGCCTGCCTCTGTCTCTGTGTCTCTCATGAATAAATCAATAAAATCTTTAAAAAAAATAATAGAGGTAAACAGGTAGGTATCAAGAAAGTGTCTAGGCAGCAACAGGGCTCAGTCCCAGGAACACCTTGGAGTATGTCTTTTTTGGAAGCTGCCATTGGATGATCCAGTTCTAAATAAATGTCTCTGCTTCCGGGTCAAATCATCACAGAAAATCTGATTGGCCAGTTTGGGTCATGTGCCCCCTGGCAGGTATTGCAATTGGTGTCCTGTGAGAATGATCTAGAAAGTAGGACAATTCCCTAAAGAAAAAGAGATGCTGTTAGACATGAGTGAGACAAGGGATAGCCTGGCAAACAAATTAACAAAGCCCTCCTTAGTCACAGACTAGTGAGTGACCTGTCTGCTGATCCACCTGTGACTTGGGCTATTCCCATGGCAACCACAGGCTGAGGGAAAGGCCCTACGAATGAAAACCACTGCATCAAGAGCATGCTTAGTCTCCTCATGTTGCAGGTGGACAGACTGGGGCCCCAAGACGACAGGTGACTTGTCCCTGGTCACAGCCGGAGTTCAGTGCAGCTAGGGCCGACCAAGGGAGCACATAGGCTTCTGCTTGTGGAAGAACTTTTGCACAACAGAAATGGAGTAGGGGTGAGGGTCCCCATGGAGGCTGCTGGGAGAGATCATAGGAAAGGTGAATGTGGATGCTCCATAAATATTTATCCAACTGCCCTGGCCCCACCTGATCCTGGGAGGCAGAATTGGCTCCCCCATCTAGCACCATGCCTTGGGTCCGAACGGAACTGCCAGGATTGAGTTCCTGGATCCTGGACCCCAGTAGGAGAGACCTGTCTGGGGCTGTGTCCAGCTCCTGGCTTGAGTGGGGCTTTGTGGGCTGGCTTTGTGGGCTGGCTGTGGAGCTCCCAGAGTTACTCTTCTTCCAGGGCCCCTGGACAGTTCACTGCAGAGAATGCCAGGCTCAGGCGTCTGTCTCAGCTCTGCCCCTCCCCTGCCAGGCCTAGCCAGGTCCCCGCAGACCCAGACAAGCCCCGTCCCTCTTGGTGTTTACAGTCTGCGAATACTGGTGGCCGTTTCTGCCTCCCTGACAGGGTTGGGCGGCTACCCATTCTGCCTGCCTTATTAAGCAAGTCGACCATGCAGACTTTGCCTCTGTTCAGTTTCTCTCCTCGGGGTCTGTGGCTACAGCTGGGGACCCCCCTGGGGTCTTTACCCTCCACAGGGTTGGCAGGGTGCCTCTGTCGCTCCTCGGCTCTCTCTCCCCCTATGCCACCGACCCTTGGCATCTTTCTAATCCCCTTTCCCCCAGGAGGCCTCATTCCGGCCTCAGCTGATTTGCCCTGACCTCCCAAGTCCCTTCTTCTGGAGGCCCCAGCCTCCAGCTTGAGAATTCAGGGTGTGGAGAGGGGACGGGCTTTGTTCCCACCCCGCTCGGTCCTCTCCTGTCCAGCTGGCATGGGGAGGGCCTTCCCTTTGCTGGCCTTCACATGCTGGGCTGTTTCCGCCTGCTTCCAGCTCATTAGTGCAGGTACAACAGGAGCCAGCCCGGTCTCCCGCCCAATACTGAGCCCACGGCCTGCTAGGGGCCCCTTCCCATGCTCCCGCCACAATGCCCTGTGTTTTTCACCCAGTCTTAGAGCCCTTGGCCTGAAGCGAGCAGCCCTCCCCGCCTCGCCCACCCCCGAGGGTCCTCTCTCTCTGACTTATCCAGGCTTGGCTCTCTTTCCAGGGTCTGGAAACAGGGAGGCCTTTCTGCTCAGGGATCCTACAGATCTAGCCCAACCTTCCTAGCTAACACCGAGCCAGCGTGAAAAGCCACAGACGGGTTTTGTTGGGGCGATCTGAGAGGTCATGACAGCTCAGGGCTGGAAGAGACCACCTCAAGCCATGTAGCCCTTCCCCCATCTTCTGGGAAAAAACATTAAAACCATTCCAGAATGACAAGAATTTAACCAGCCTTTAAAGACCTCTGTCGTTTCCTTACCTTTACCAAGATCAATGTAATGAGTCACACAAGCATTCCAAAAGAAAGAAAAAAAAAAAAAAGGAGAACCCATTGCACGTAGCAAGGGTAAGTTGCTGCAGCAATAAACGTATGCCCATGTGTGGTGAATCATGTTGTAAGATGTCCTCCCCATGAGCTGTGGTTACAGAGTTTGAAAGACACCAGTCCCAGCTGACCTGTGCTTCTGGTGCTGTCCCCTCCCTCCTCCTCACTTCTCCAGGTGTGGTTCTTGTCTAGAGACAAGAAAAACTTCTGGGTTTGATTCCATGAGGCAGGCTCAGAAGCATGCACTTAGCTCCCCTTTCTCCAGCTCTGTTCAACCCACCAGGGTCAGCATATTCCCCAGAACTGTGGGGGCAGTCCTCCTTGTACCTCAGAATGAACAGACTCCAAGCTCTCTGAGGGGGTTTGACACACTGAAGACACCCAACAAGTGTTTGACAGATGAATGAATCACCTCTTGGGTGTCTATTTTGGTAAGGAAGCAGCACCTTAGCTTGTCAGGTCCACTTAGGAGCTAAGAAGGATTCCCTTCCCTTTGCCGTGGAATCAGAGTTGGGGCTGGAGCAATGCCAACAGCTTCAGTCATGACCATGGCAACTCGGGCCATCCAGAAGCTTCAGGCAGCTTTCCAAGTCCTTGAAAAAAAGAGTCTTCCAACTTCTAGATGTTGGTTTTTATATCTACACCATGGTGGCCATTTCTGGCAAGTGACAAAGATAGGGCATCCAACAAGCAAACAAAGCTCCAATTCAGAAAGCCGCATTAAATTCTTCTCAAACACACTCACATGGTGGGTTGCCAGCTCCCTTTTGCCCATCAGAAGATGTGCATTTACATCTGTGTTTCATCTCCTCCTCTTTTTCGTGTCTCAGGAATCCTCCACATGGCTACCATGAACTTCATCTTATATTCTCTCCCTCCCATGTCTTCACTCTGGGGGGATGATGGACAAGTGCAACGTAAAAATGAGTACTAATCCTCTTGTGTCATCTCTCTGGCTCTTCAGCCCTATTTTCCCCTCCCAGGATTATTCAATTCTCTGCATTGACATTGGTGAAACCTGCTGTTGTACAGACTATTGACCCTTGAGCTAGCTCATGGCTCTAAGGAGCCCTCTGTAGCTATAGGACCCATAGGGTTCATGAAGCAGAGCAACTCTGCTTTCCCAAAAGACAACTCTCAGTGTCTGAGATGAGGACCCCAAAGCCAAAGGTGGAGAGGAGGCCTTGGTCAAAGGGAGATAATCAAATCTTTGAAAAACCCTGGGCCCTTCACAGACTCAGGCAGTCTTTAGAGGCTTTCCTCCCACACAGAAATCCTGTCTGAGATGTTGATCCAGACACTCATTACTCCGCGATGGGATCTGTCCTGCTGTCGGACAACTCTAAATGTTGCATCTACTGCCAGTAGAAATCTGTGTTTTCTTGTACCCGATCCTGGACCTGGAAGAACATTGTGAGCTCTGCTATGGCAGAGACAATACTATTGACTTTCCATTTTACGTGACATTTCAGTCACTCTGATTAAAGTTGCCATGCATTCCTTTTTTAAATCCTCTCTTTCCTTGGATTCTGTACCACTTCCTTTTTCCACTGTGGATATTCTTATTTCCTTTGCAGGATTACTTTCCTTCCTTCAACGTCAAAGCACTAAACCCAGGACTCTTAAAAAAATTATATATATATATATATATATATATATATATATATATATATTTCACCATTTTCAAATGTCAGATTAAATTATTTTTTAGTCAATTTACCAAGTTGTACAATTACCACCATCACTCAGTTTTGGAACATTTTTATCACCTCAGTAAGATCTCTTGTGCCCACTTACTGTTAATTTCCTTCCCTCTTCTCCCATCTGTGTCCCTGGGATTTCTTTGTCTCTATAGCTTTGTCCTTTTTGGATATTTCATATAGATGGAAGCATATCACATATGATGCTGTGAATGACTTCTTTCACTGACCATAATGTTGTTGAGGTCCATCCATGTAGTAGCATGTGTCAGTAGCCCACTTCTTGTTACTGATGAGTAGTATTTGGTAGTATAGATAGACCCGGTTTCACCGGTTGATAGGCATTCTGTCTTTAGCTAACCTTTGGTTTTTATGAATAATGCTGCTAAGTCTACATCAATTATTTGCAAGTCTTCGTGTGGATAAATTAAACTCTGAACTCGTCACTCCTAGGGCAGTCTCTTCCAAGTCTACAACTCTAAAGCCCACAACCATAGTCTTTTTCTCCTGGACCCACAGTTAGATTACATTTTCCAGCCTCCTTTGTTGTCAGGTGGGATCATGTGACTGGGTTCTGGTCAATGGAATGCAGACAGAATGGTGCTTGCCTCTTCCAGACATTGCCCTTAAAAACCCTGTGCAATCTTCCACATTTTTTCCCTCTCCCTCTATCTATTGGCTGAATGAGAAGGAGGAAGAATCTCTATAATGGAGCCCCATCCTAGTGCCCTGCGTGACCTTGTGAATTTGAGTCCTGCTTGACATGAACAAAAATTCACTTACTGTTTTGAGGTTGTTTGTTACTGCAGTTAATCTGCTATGACTAATGCAAATACAGAACAACTGCTCTTACCCAATAATCTTGAAAACAGTTGAACATTGCCAGACTTTTCTCCAGCATCTTAAGTACTCCTCCTTGGTTGCATTTATCTCCGTGGAAGTTTCCTTCTCCTAGACGACTTGTAACAAGCCATCTAAAACATGGCAGCAGTATTAAACAATCTGCATAGCTTGGAGTACACTGTTACCCTTTCTGTTGTAAGCCCTGGATACAGTCCAAGATGGCACTAGACCTTCTAGAAGTTTGCATTGTTAGGTTATTTCAAACCAGTAGTTAACCAGGATCTCTCTTTTCAACAGTCTCTGTACCTCCCCACAACACTCTGTCCAAATAAAGTCATTTCACACAAACTGCTATCAAAGCAAGTATCCCTCATCCTTTAATTATTACTTATTTTGGATCAAGATGCAAGGCTTTTTCACTTATCTCTATTAAATCTCAATTTATCTAGATCAGTTTATATCTTGCCTCTCTCATCCAGTTTTTATCATTTATTCCTCTAATCCTATGTCATGTGAAAATTTGATTAAAATACTTTCTCTGACTTCATCCAAATTGTGAGAAATCTTGTGTGAGTGCCAGCCCTGGCTCATGTGCTACCGTAGATCTCAACAATCTTCACCTATTCCTCAACGTGGGGAACAATGGCTTAAACATCTACACACATATCCAACCGCATTACTGTAAGCTCCACATTTCCCCAGGCTATCCACATTGAATACGATGTGATTTTCATTTGACTACCATTCAGAACTCTGGCAAAAATTTCTGATCAGTAACTCCGTCGAAAAAGGAAATGGGATAGACTCTGGTGTGGTTTAATTTTTGCAAACTTGGCTCTGGTATTCACTGCCGTGCCTATTCCTCACCATCCTTTCCTCCTTCTCCAGGCCAAAACCTGGCCTGCCTTCCAGACCCTGCTCAGACAGCATCATAGGTAGGATCTTCCCTGACCAGTTGTCCCATGCTTCCAGCCAGGAGGGCTCGGTCCTTATATTCACATTACACCCTGAACTCACCTCAATCATAGCACTTACCGTGATGGGTGGTGCTGCCTTTCCTACCACGCTGGATGCTCCTTGAGGATAACGGCTAAACCTTATTCTTCTTGGCAACCCTGATGCCTGACAAAGGGATGATTAATGAATGGTGGCTGAAATGCACCAGGCCCTCCCTTGCTCTCTGTTTGACGTCAGGCACATATGGCTTATCTATCTATGGGGCAAAGCCAAGCCAGAGGATGCAGGGTGAGTATTGAAGATGTATATTAAGATACTTAGGCATGCCATAACTTCAACAACATGAAATTATGGGATTGGAGAGGAATCTGAGGCCCAGCAAGAATGAGACTGGGAGGCAGGAGACTGACTAGGGAGGCTGAATCTCCAGGAAGATCTGGGTCCAGAGAGAGTGGGGAATTCAGAGGAGTACTTGGGGAAAGGGTTGGGAAGGGTTGGTGGGTCACAGCAGTAGGAGCATGTGGGAGAATAGACTGATTGGAAGCAAGGCTGGAGGATTGTTTTTAAGCATGGCAGGCTCATGGGTTTTATGTCAATCTGTGTTTACTTGGGGTGGTTTGGGATGGAATGTTGACAGAGATTATGAGTACGTTGCTTCCTCCCCACACAAATGACCTCCTGCTATTAACCAGAGGATATCAGTTCACTCCATGCCCTCCAGGGTGATGGCTTGGATGTGGAGAACAGGTTCATCTTTCTGAAAAAAGGAACAGACTAGAATGAGGCTCCCTACCCCCACCCTCTGCCCCTGAATTGTTCCCAGCCTACCCCTCCCACCTTATCTCCCCTTCTATAACCTCTGTTCCTATCTAAACTCCAGCCACACGAGCTACTTGAAATTCCCCCAATAGCCCAGACTTCATCTTACATCCCTGCCTTTGCATATGCAGTGCCTGTCCTTAGCACATTGCCCTCCCCTACGTGGTGAAATCTCCTTCAGCCTTCAAGGTTCAAGTCAAAGTCAAGACTGAGAAATTCTTCCTAGCCAATCGCTACCCTGCATGGTTCCTCGCCGGTGAGCCCAAGTGACTGTGAATTCCCCTATTGAAATGTTCACCATGACACTGCAGTGAGGTTGTCCTACCCATTCCCAGTGCCTGATGCAGTGCCTGGGTGCATAGTAGATGCTCAAAAATGTTTCTGGAATGAGAGGGCACCATGACAGGTTGATCATTAGAGGGTAGGCAGATCCTTAGAGACATATCTGGCAGTTAAAGAAATTCTAGGCTGTACCAAATACTGCCCCCGAGAATATCAATACACGTCTTGAGAGCAAGGAGGTGGGGCAACAGTTTTCAGCAGCTAGGCAGGGGTGGATAGTGTGCGTGTGTGTGTGTGTGTGTGTGTGTGTGAGAGAGAGAGAGAGAGAGAGAGAAAGAGAGAGAGAGAGAGAGACGCCAGCCCTCCAGGGAGCAATGGCTCAATCAGAAGTGGGGGCTGTTTCCCTTCAATCATTACGGACCCTTCTCCATTTCTTCTTGCCAACTGGAAGAGGAGAGATGCTGACAGCTTATCTCCAATACACCCTCCCTGGCCACCAGCCCCATCCCTTTCCACCAGCAGCTTTGGCACTTGCACCTACCCTGTCAGAGATGTTCCCAGGCTCTGAGGCCCTGCTGCTGACATGCACAGACACTCTTGGCTTTCCTGGCTGAGACAGCCAAATAGCTCCCAGCTTCTTGAAGGAGTTGAAAGAGAAAGAGCTGAGAGGTCTGGGAGTCAGGAGACCCTGGTTCAAGAGCTGAGGCTGCCAATAACCACTCATGTGACCTCGGACAGGCATCTCTCCCCCTCTGGGCCTCAGTCTCCTTCACTCTAAATTGAAAAAGTGGGCTGGCTGGTCTCTCAGGGAGGTCCCCTCCAGTTTCACGTTCTGTGGATCCTACATTTCTTGGATCCACACCCACCCCTTGTCTGTCTGCTCCTCAAATCAAAATCTTAGCATTGACATTAAGTTTGAGTTCATCCAGTAAAATCCCCTGTTTTTAAGATGAGGAAACTGACATTTGGGAGAGAAGGAGTAGGCCCAGGCAGACACGGGGAACATATAGGGGACTAGAACCAGGGTCTGTGCTCCCTGCCATGATCCAACCTTTAAAAGCTGCCTTGAAAAAAAAAAAAAAAAAGCTGCCTTGAAGCTGGGCCAGCACAGGTCACAGGTCATCACAAGGCATGGTGGCTCCTTGGTCTTCTTCAGGCAATCTGCTCAGGGCCGCATGCCTTTGAGACTGGAGGAAGGGCCAACCACCCTGGACTAAACCCAGGTCCAGAGACCTGAGCCCTAACCTTCTCTGTGCTTCTGATTAGCTGCATGACCCCCTTGGACTGCAAGCTCTCAAGAACTGGGACTCACCTGCTCTAATCCCAGGGCTTGATTTTCAAAGTAAAACCTATTGGTTCACATTTTTAACACAGAATCTGTTTTTTCCAGTAACCAATGATGTCTGCGTTCAAGTCAGACCCAGAAGTCTTAGGTGCCTAACCAGTCAATGAAAAGGTTCCCTTGGGTCAGATGCTCATCTCTGGTCCAATCAGTTGTGTCTGGAGTGTTCTGTGGTTGGCAAATACAGTTGCCCTATCTAGATGAGATGCTTAGACAGACATCTATTAAAATTTCTATTTTATTGGTAAGGAAACCGTGGCTCAAAGAGGTTAAGTCACTTCAACTGGGACCCAAAGCCGGTAAAAGATAGTGCAGATGGAACCCCAAAGCCCCATGTATTTCGCACCACTGAGGGCTGGCAACTGTGGCCCAGTCATGCAGGTGGAGTGAGGTACACTGAGAGCTACAGGGCTTCAGTGGAGGGAGCAAGCTTTCCAGACTTGGGGTGGGGTGGGGGTTCTGAGAAGTCTTCTTCTTAGAAGAAGTGGCCTTTGAGATAGGAGTTGAAGGACAGGCAGGCAGAAGCTGAAAGAATATTCCAGGTGAAGAAAATGATGTGAGCCAAAGTATGTGGGTGAGGAGACATGGGAGAGGAAACTAGGGGAATTTTGAGCAAGTAGGACTGTGCTGCATACCAGCACACATGAGGGGACATATATGAGACGAGCTGGTGTGCCAGGCCTAGTGAGAAGTTTGGGCTTGATTTGTGAGGCCATGGGGAGTCATTGAAGGTTGTTGAGCAGGTGAGAGGCCTGATTAGAACTCTGCTGCCAGAAAATGTCTGAGGAGTTGTTTACAAGTCCGACTCCCCTCCACTGCTGTCTTCAGGCAGATGTGGGGAGGACTACAGCGGAGCTAAGGAGGGCCAGTGGCACCCATATCTTCAGGCGATGATCTGAAGAGGGGTGAGAAGACAGTGGGCAGTGGCCAGGGCTTCGCGACTGGATGTGGCGGGTAGAGAGGAGGGGGAGGAGCTGGAGACGCCTTTCCTTCCTTCCTTGGCCATCGGCCTCCTCCAGCCTGAGGTCTGGTCTGGTGAGGCAGAGCACAGAGCATGCCTCTGCTGTCTGTGTGAGTTCCTGAGCAGTGAGATCTTTAATTTTTGTCTGCTGAGCCCCGATGGGCGAGGGGCCAGCCTGTGTTACAACCTCCTGGAGGCCCCTGGGCCAAGGCGCTCAGACCAGAGTGGACGGAAACAAGGAATGAGTCATGCAGGCAGGCTGGGGCCCACTGGGATCTGGCTGCCCCTCCTCTCCCACTCCCAGCCTGGTGTCTGCGCCCTGTCTTGAAAAGTTTTAGGGTCCAAGCCTGTCCCCAAGGGCTTGGAGTCCTAGGGAGAGTATTGGGGGCACCAGGGGAGACCTCATTGGGTGTCTCCATCCTCAGCATGTGATCCAGGGGACAATGGAGGTCAAGAGATGATAGCAGAAGGTGTTATCCCCCTTTCTTTGCCTTGATGATGAAGAATGCATGAGAGGTGCTTACAGACCTCCCTGGTAAGAGCTTATTCTGGGAAACACCGGACAGCAGCTTTTGTTTCCTGTCCCCACAACTCCTATCATTTGGGGTATGAGGGATACCACTGCATCCCTGCAGGAAGCATGGTGGGGACAGGCTGGGAGACCCCAATGACAGCCAAGGGAAGTTCTTTCTACTTGCCTTCTCAAATTCCAGCACAGCCATTCCAGAATCCTGGATAGGTCGGCACAGTCCTTTGGCCCACAGGACTTTCTCCCTGGGGCTTTGGAATGGGTAATACGGTATGAGATTCCTCCCCTTCCAAATACCCCTGACCCCCACCCCCAAGGGAGCACTCGAAGCCCCTGCAATCTTACCAGAAGGAATTAAAAAGGGGAAGCCTTCCAGGCTGTTCACATTGTTTTCGTGCTCAGTCTTCAGAGACTCTGGAGAGAAGCTAGGCTTCATCCTCCAGGAGTTCTAGAAGATTCCACCCCAGCCAGTGGCTGAAGGAATTTATTCAGGTAAGTAGGAAACGTTGTCTGAGCTTTAGCTAAATGAACAGAGCCTTCAGATCAGCCCACTCTTGTATCAGAGACTGGAAATGAAGAGAAACAGAGTACAATCTACTATTTTGAAACGCTTCATTTTCACATGATCGCAAGACATCCTAGAGCAAGTGTAGTGTGCTGCATGGAGACAGAATGGGCTTTGGAGCCATTCAGACTTTTTGGTTGAATTCTGGCTCGACTCCTAGCTGTAAGCCCTTGAGCAAGGGTCTTCACCCCTCTGGGTTCGTGAAATGGGAATTACAGTGCCTACCACACAGGGACATACGGGTGTTCTATTTATGGCACTTTTCTTTTCCAAAGAGAAAAGCTGAAGACTGAGATGAGACTTACTTTAACAATTGAAACCGATTTGATGTAAAGGTAATCTTGGTTTTCCTTCCTTCTCCTCCACGAGAGGGAATCAGATTCACTGAGACTCATCATGATGACTTTTATCTGCCCTTGACCCAAAATGGATACCTAGCTGCAAACAGACCTGAGTAAGGTGGGACATGCTTGCTGGGGGCTCTCTTATGGCAGCAGTCCAAATGGCCAGTGGCACCTCCCACCACATCACAAACAGCTATGAATGTACCCAGTTCCCAGAGAACTGCAGCTAGGGGTACATTCCCAGAGCAATGCTCCTCCAGAAGCTGCCATTGGCTTCATGTCTGGAACCAGACAAACCAAGGAATGAACCCTAAGGTAGCCACTTACTAGCTTTGTGATTGTGGGCAAGCCATCTTACTTCTCTGAGCCTTCATTTCCTCATGTGCTATATGATGAAATAGGAATATTTCCTTCATAAGATTACTGCAAGAATTAAATGAGAAAATTTCTGGGAAACACTCAGCCTCATGCCTGGTGCATTTTAAGCACTCAAGAAATACCAGCTGGCTGATGGAGTAATAGTAATTGATCCCCCCGCCCCCCTTCACAGGTTAGCTGGGCTGGTTATCTAATTTGCCCTGAAGGTGGCAAGAAGAGCATCTTTGTCTCCATTTTCAGATGAGAAAATGGAAGCCAAACACAGCTGAGAGCTGAGCTCAGGTCACAGAAGGCAAAAGCATTCGTGCCCACCTGGAGAAGATAGCACTTGCCCACTAAGGCAGGGTGGTGGTGAGCTCTGGGAAGATGCCAGGCCATGGTGTCTGAGGTGGAAGGGTCTTGGCAGCCCCTGTGGGCCCTGAAGGCCTCATGCAGGAGGAAGCTGGGGCCTCGTCCTACAGCCCCCACCTTTCAAAATGGAAGCTGAGGCTACACAGTTGTCTAATATCTGCACAAGAACATCGGAGCCCATGAGCCACTCCAATCTGGAAAGCCAGGGGCCCAATCAACCTTCCTTCAGCTGTTTTGCCCACTGATTAACCAGGAAATGTGTTATTTGTTCTGAGCAGGGGAACAAGCTCTCCTGGGGAGAGGAATTCAGGGCTGGAGGTCCAGTCACTTCCAAGGAAGAAAAATCCATGGAATTTTGTTGGAAGTCTGGGTCTCTGCAAAGGGAACACAGATTCATTCCTTGTTTTTTGGTCTTTATTTATTAAATTAGTTTAGGTTCTGGTAGCTATATGGCTGCCAGCATCATTCCAACAAAACATGGGAAAGCAAATAGGTTGCCCTGGGTGTCCAGCAGGTCACTACTCCCTTTTGTCGTGCATGTGTCCGCCAAACTTTCCTGCAGGAATCTTTTATCTGTCCCTTCCGTCTCTCTCTGCAGGGCTTTCCAGAGATGATTTCCTTCCCCAGACCCAAGAGATGAGTGAGTAGGCTTAGCAGCATTCTGTACCTCATTAGGGAAGAAGTTGGGATCAGGGTGAGGAAGTGACACACGGTGAGTCAGGGGCCCTGCTGGAAACAGTTAGGCCCCCCTTCCTTCTTTTACTGGGCAAGGGCAGAGGGGGGCAGAAGGTTCTGATAACTCCATATCCCCAGGGAACTGAGATAGGGAAGGGCCATTGGGAATGTGCAGTGGCGGAATTCAGGTGGTGCCAGGAGCAGAGGTGCGGAAAGGTACCACTTCAGCTATGAGAAGGGCTGCTGAGGCACAACCCAGGGTTAAAACAACACGGTACAGGCTTTAAAGCTTGAGTTCAAGCTTTGGAAAACCACCAAAGCTTGAGTCCCGCATCCACTACTTGCCCACAAGCCAGTAGCTTATTCCCAGCCTCAGTTTCCTCCTTTGTATGTGTGGAAATCATAATGCCTCCTTTATTTTGTTAAAGTTATGTAGCACGCTTAGCACAGTGCTTGGACCATAGTAGGCTCCATAAATTTTGGCAGCTTTATAAAAGAAAAACAAACAAAAAGCTCAAGTGTTTATGGGATTGGAGATTCTGAAGAGCTGTGTCAACAGGTCCCAACAGTTACAGGGGAAGGGAGGGATGGGCAATAAGTGGGGAAGCCAGCACAGGAGGATGGCCCTGGAGTAGGGCAGAAGGAGAGTCTTCAGAGTAGATGAGCCAGGCTGCAGCCCCAGGGAGAACAGGGTGGGAATTTCCAAGGACCACTTGTACTCAAAGAGGAGTGGGCGGGGCGCCTAGTGGTGAGGGAAGTGTGTCTGCGTGAGGGTTTTGGCCCAGGCCAGTGGTGAGAGGCTGAATGGGCGGCAGACTTCCAGAAGTGCAGACGGAGGAGACGGAGCAGTAATAATGACTTGGACACATGGGAGGAAAAAATAGCTCAGGGACGAAGATGACGCCAAGGTTTCTGGCCTTGGGAGGCTCATGGGGCTCTGAGGTGAGGGTTGAAAGATGAAGAGGAGAGCTCCTGAAGGAACAGGGCAGGTAGTGGGCAGAGGAGGGGGACTTGGAGCTAAAGAGTGGGGTGGATAACAGGCAAGGGGTAAGTGTGGAGCTGAAGCTTTCCCAAAGCTGGGAAGGTGCAGTGTCTCCGGGAGAGAACCAAACATTCTGGAAATTCAGATGGCGTTCGTCTCAAAACACAAGGCACATGATTCACGGAGATCCTTAGGACCAGACTTGGAGGCAGCAAGCACATGAACTTGGACCAGTAACTACCTCCAGAAACTCAGTTTTTCTCTCTTAGAGTGGATCTAATCTTACCTTTTTACTTGATGGAACCATTCTGTCATTCGTTTACCTAGCCAAACACTGAACACATATTTCTCAGTTGTTTGTTGGAGTCAAGCACTGTTCTAGGTTCTGGGGAAACAGTGGTGAGCCAGGCAGACAAGATATCCATTCCTTTAGAGCTATCACCGTGGTTTGGGAAGTCGGACATGATTTTATAGGTTGTTGAACAGGATTCTTCTGTGATCTTTGAATTTCTGCTGAGGCCGCAAAGACTAGAACAATAAGGACTAAATAATCTCACATTCCGAAGAGAAGTACTAGACACTTTCTCAAAGGCAGAACTGGTTCAACAACACTTAGGCCACATCCCTCAATTCCAGTCTATACATGAAAGGGATTGAAGAAAGTTGTTGAGGTAGGGAACTGTTGCATTAGTAGGCAAGGCTGAGATTTCCCCTGGGGGCACTCATCAGTGCAAATCAAGCCCCAAAGAACCAATCATAGAGATTGGGGGCTTCCAAGAAGAGGAGACTAGCATGACTCCTCATGGAGTCTCCTTCCATGGATGCTGGCTGAGTTGCTGGAAGTTGCAAGCACTCCCCAGTGCCCCAGAGCACAGTAAGGAAGTTCTGGAGAAAAAAAAAAAAAAAGGAAGTTCTGGAGAGAACCCAACACATATCTTTAGGAATCGAGGATGGGCATAAGTGAAGAGACTTGTGTGGACTTCCAGTCTGGGGAATTTTGACTGTGGATCCTGGCCAGAGTGGCTTCTATGGCAGAGCAAGGAGCTGCCAAGTCACCACTGGTTTGCCAGCATGGACGAGTAAGTCCCACAAGAGGCAGGTAATACAGGGGTCTGCAAGAAGCTGGCCAGAGAGTGCTTTGTGACAGCAGTGCAGGGTGCAGGTCCTACAGAGAGACTCCCAAAAGCCCATGAATGTGCCCATGAAAGAACAAGCACTTGGCACCTACCAGCCAAGGGCACCTGTCACATAGGATTTTGCCATGTTTCCCCTAATGCCTCTCCCCCAGTCCTGACACAGGGGAACCACAGTAGAAAAGGGAGGTTAGAAAAACAGACCATGTGAGAGGCGCCTAGGTGGCTCAGTCAGTTGAGTTCACCTCTTCATTTTGGCTTAGGTCATGATCTTAGGATCCTGAGATCAAGCCCTGTGTCAGGCTCTGCACTCAGCTACTGGTCTGCTAGAGATACCCTCCTTCTCCTTCTGCTCCTCCCCCTGCACACATTCTCTCTCAAATAAACAAGTAGATGAAGAAGAAGAAGAAGAAGAAGAAGAAAGGAAGGAAGGAAATGAAGGAAGGAAGGAAAAAGGAAAGGAAAGAAAAGAAAAAAGAAAAGAAAAGAGACCATGTTCTACCCTCTCCACTACAGGATCTTGGGCCAGGGGATAGGCCTATGGGGGAGGGGGACGAGTGTTAAATTGGTTGCAAGATTAATTAAACTGGATGAAGTTTTGATTTGGACAGGACTAGACTTTTTAGTGCCTAAAAATTGCTCTTAATTACAGAAATGAGACTATTCTCGTGGCCAGTGGGGATGGGCAAGCCAAGGACTCTGCTCAAGAGGTCATCAAAGGTGGAGAAGGGAAATTCACCGTAATATGGCTGAGGGCAGTGAGGAATGAAAAATGTAGCTCTTTCCTGATAGTCCCCTTTCAATTCAGTCCATTCAATAAGTCAGATGCACAGGTAAGCAATTTAAAAATATGCTTTCAACTAGGCACTGGGGCAACAAAGGTAAAGCAGGGTGTTGTGCTATAAGTGGGAGGACTGCTCTGGATTGGAGGCTCAGGGATGGCCACTCCAGGAGGTGAATGATATTTGAGTTGAGAGGTGAAGTGATGAAGAGCTCATTCTGGAAAACATCTTGGAGATAAGTGTTGCAGGGAGAGGGAAGTGGGCATTAACTTGGCTTGTTCAAGGAGCAGCGAGGAGGCTGCAGGTGGTGAGTGCCAGAGCAAGAGGGGAGATAGATCAGAGAGGGGGCCCAGTCACGCTAGGGCTTTGTTGGTCAGGGTCGGGTATTAACTATGCCCACCCTTTGGTGGTGTGGGAAGTTATCCACTGGTGCCCTCCTGCCTGCTGTCACTCTTCCTTTCTAGGAAACAGTAGGCTGCAGAAATGCACTGGGGACAGCAGGGTTGCCAGGCCTTCAGGCTTTAGGGCAAGGGGCCATGGTGTGAATGATGAGCTCATTGTTGGAGGTACTCGGATGGGTGGCAATCAGCACTCTCGCACCCCTGCCCCTCTCGCTGCCAGTACTGGGTGTGAGCACACACAGCAGGTCAGTCAGAGACTCCCGGAGTCCCTCCCACCCCTCCCACCCCTTGGAGAAATTCCCCGAGGGAGTCCAGAGAATGGGCTTCCGAGGGAGCTGGGAGCAGGAGGCCCGGATCTCATCCCCTTTGGGGACACACGCTGTTTCCTGCTGTGGCCTAATTCAAGATCCTCCATGGCTATACCTCTGCTAGAAAGATGCTATCTCTTCCAGGATCCGCCATCACCGCCTCAGGCCCAGCCTGGACCCCTGACGCAACAGGAAAAGGATTAAGATCTAGGAGCGAGGGCGGCGGGCAGCGGCTGCGAGGTGGCCGAGGACGCAGGCGGCTCCACTAGAGGGCGCGAGCCCCCAGGCGACCTTGCAGCGCTCCTGCGCCCAGCCCCGGCCGGAGGGAGCCGGGCTCCCCGCGCCTCCCGGCTCTGCCCCGCGCTAGCCGACCCCGGCGCGGGCGCCCCCAGTGGCCGGGGCGGGAAGCGGAGGGGCCGGGCGCGGGCGCCTCGAGGCCCGGCTGGGTCAGGCGGATCTCAGCGCCTCTCCTGGCCTCCTTCAGACCTTCGAGGCGCAGCCTGGGTCATCCGACCGCGAGTCCGTTCCAGAGGGCAGGGGCAGGAGATAGATGCGGGACGGGTCCGCAGTTCGAGCTTGAGCAGGACGAGAGAAAGGGGACCGGGGGCCCCTGTCCCGGCAGGCGCCGTCTCCCCTGCCAGCCGTCGGGGCGGCCGGGCGCTGCCCCCAGCTCCTCAGGGGTTAACCCCCCTCGCCGCCCGCTCGCTTCCCGGTGCCAAAGTGGGTGTTGCTGGAATTCCTCTCTCCCTCTCCCGTAATGAGGGGGCTGAGCTGTCCCTCCGAGGAGGGGGCACGGTGTAGATAAAAGAGACGAAAAACAGGGGGAGGTTTCCAAAAATAAAAGCGTCCGTCTGCCCTTCGGAAGGCTGCAGAGACGGGGAGAAGGCGCGAAGGTGCTGCGGCGGTGCGCGCCCGCTGGAGAGGAGCGGACCCAGCTCGGGGCGCGCGGCCCTCGCCCCGGGAAGGCTGGCTCGGAGCCCCTAGACCCCGGGGAGCCCGCCGCCGCCGGGGGAGCGCAGCGCAGCCGCCGCAAGCCCCCGGGGCAGGTCCCCCCGCTCGCCGCTCCCCAGTGGCCCCCGGCGCCATGGGGCCCCCGACCACCCACCGCTGCCCCGGGCGCGCCCCGCGGAACCCCTGTGGGGGCCTCCTGGCCCTCACCCTGGCTCTCTTCGTGGGCATGGGCCATGCTCAGAGGGACCCGGTGGGAAGATACGAGCTGGCTGGCAGGGACGCGAATCGGCTGCGCCGCCCCGGGGGCAGTCACCCCGCAGCGCCTGCAGCCAAGGTGTACAGTCTGTTCCGAGAGCAGGACGCGCCAGCGCCGGGCTTGCCGCCCACGGAGCGGGCCCAGCCGGGCTGGGGGAGCCCCCGGAGGCCCGCCGACGCGCTGGCCCGGAGGCCGCCCCGCGCGCAGCAGCCGCGGCGAGCCCAGCCACCTGCGCAGACCTGGAGAAGCAGCCCCGTGGGCCAGCAGCAGTCCGCAGCCCGCGCGCGGGTCGCCCCGGCTCTCCCGCGCCTCGGAACCCTCCAGCGGCCCGGGGCTGCGCCCCCAACCCCGCCGCGAGGGCGGCTGACGGGGTGAGCACTGCAGAGGGAAGCTTGGGGTCGGGGGAGCGAGGGCGGGTTTCCATGTGCTCACTAGTGGAGCGATGCGCAGGCGAGAGGAGAGGGCCCCCGGCTCGTGCCCTTGGTCCCCCCCCCCCAGGCCCCCCGGCCTCAGGACCGCAAGGGAAAGCCCCGGGGTCCCCAGGCTCAGGCTCGGAGATCTGACCGATTTCCGAAGAGTTGAGGGCAGAGAGAAACACTGTCGTCACCCTTTCGTGCCGGCTCGCTGAGACCTGACGTTAGATCCTTTCCCAAGGCGCCCGTGCGTTCCCGGGCCTCCGCCAACCGCTAACGGTGCGGGCAGACCCGCAGCGCGGCGGGCGTCCGAGGGGAGCCCCGAGGGGGCAGCGGGGTGGGCGTCCCAGGCGCCTGAGGCCCCAGAGCGGTTGAGCGGGCCCAGAGCGCAGGTAGGCGGAGGACGTCGGGGCTCCCGAGCGCCAAGGCAGATGCATCTCGGGGAACGGGGCTGGCGGCGAAGCTCCGGCTTGGCTACAAGTGTCTGAGCTGGGACGCAGGTCGGCCTGGGCCCGCGCGTGGCGGGACGTGGGAGGGGGCGTGCGCTCCAGGGCGCTTCGGGCGGGAAGCCTGCCTGCGCTGGGGTACAGTGGGTACGTGGGGCACAGTGGGTACGCTGCACAGTGGGTACGTGGGAGAGGGGGTCTGTGCGTGCCCCTGTGCAGCAAGGTGTCCGCGAGACTCGCTCAACCTGCAGGGCTGTCTCCCCCAACCCTGCGATTTGCTTTTTCCCCCCCTCATCCCGGCATCCCTGCCGCCCGCTGGGGGCGCCCTCGCAGCGTCGGGAGGCTCCCAGGCAACCCCATCCCCAGGGGCACTTTTCCTTGCCCGAGTTTGCCAGGTGTCTCCAGAATGGCGGGCACGGGACCCCGGGCAGTGCGGGGCTGGAGGAGGGCAGGATCGGAGAGGCTGGGAAGGGCTCTGGCAGCCCCTTATGGCCTGGGCCCAATTCCCCAGTTGAGTTGAGTCCCAGTGGGCAGCAAGGATACTTGCGCCCGCAGATCTACACTGGAGGACCGCACGCCTCGCGGCCTTCCACTCCAGGTTTTCCTCGGCTGTTGAACTCTCTGTTTCAGCAGGATTGCC
This sequence comes from Vulpes vulpes, assembly GCF_048418805.1. Taxonomy (NCBI): domain Eukaryota; kingdom Metazoa; phylum Chordata; class Mammalia; order Carnivora; family Canidae; genus Vulpes; species Vulpes vulpes. The sequence continues at coordinate 108,267,892 of NC_132785.1, read as the reverse complement.
TCCCTTCATTCAGATCTCTGCTCAGACAGGTCGGCTCTGACTACTCCTGCCCCACCCTCTCTCCCTTCACGTGCTTTACCTGTTTCTGCATTTTGGGTCTGGTCTCCCTGCCCACACTAATGTCAGTTCTAGGAAATCAGAGGCTTTGTTTTATGACTATGTTACTGGTGCCTAGAACAGTGCCTGCCTACAGTAGATGATCCTTAAGTATCTGTTGAGTGAGCAAATGAACTCCCTGCTGCCCCAGGAAGGCCCAGCTTAAAGCAGGCAGAGAGTAGACCCATGCACTGCCAAGTCCCTTACACACAGGATCAGTCAACAAGTGTTAATGGAGCACCAGCCACGTGTCAGCTTTTTTCCTTTCCTGACGTGTGCAAGTGAGTACATGCTTCTTAAGAGTAAGTGTGCAGAGCCTGAGACAGGGGATGAGGGCTCGAAAACAAAGGCATTGTTCCTGCTGAGAATGCAACTCACTTAAAATAGAGTTGGAGAGATGAACAGATACGTGCCAGTGAATGTGCTTACTAGTAACGGAAGCTTCACATTAAGCATAACGGAATGGGACAATTATGGCTGAGGAGCTCAGAGGAGCCCGAGTCCCTGGGGCTTGGTGGGCAGTATGCGGAGAAGCAGAGGGGAGGTGGCAGGAGTGGGGCCCAGAGGTGTAGCACTGCCCAAGAATGAGAGCTTTTCACTGTTGGCACTGGCCTGGGGGCAGGATGACACCCTGCTGCAGGGAAGCCATAGGAGTGAGGCTGGAGGCATAGGTTGGGCCAGATCATGGAGGAGCTTATATCATTGGCATTTAGATGGAAGTTGGGGGAAGGTAAAATAGTGGAGGTTGAGAGTGGAAGTTGTGAAATGAGGCGGGGATATACAAAGCAGATTGTCACCAAAATAAAGCTGGTATATGTGCACAGGTGTGTAAGGATATGGGCAGGGGGTTACCCATAGGCACCTGTCATACACAGGTGCACACATGGAATCACATGCTGGGGTTGGCTCCTCCCCCAGATTCTTTTCTGCAGCTTTGATGAAGGGTGGGTTTCTCTGGCCGTGCACCCAACCACTCCAAGTCAGCTGAGTAGCAATCTTGTCCATCTGCTTCCTCTCCGCAGGCCCATTCTGGCTAATGGCTTCTGGCCAGGCTGACCTCTCTGGCAATTGCCTAGTGGGTTCCTCAGGGCCAAAGACCAAGTGCCACCTGCTGGTGAAGCTTGGAACTGCATTACTACTACGGGGGATTCTTCATTCATTCAACAAATATTTGAAAAGCCTCCTGTATGCCAGGCACTTGTGCTGGACCTTGGAGATACCGCAGAGGCCAACACAGCCCGTGTCCTCACACAACTTGCATGTAGTGGGGATTTATTTGCACACAAGATATATTAAGCATGTGCCAGGCACAGTGCTAGTGTGTGGGAACATCGTAACCACACCAGACACAGATCCTGCGCTAATGGAATTTATGGTCAATAGGGGACTTTTTAAGCCATGGTTTCACAATATTCAGTGTTTCTTGAAATAGCCTCACAGGCTAATACTTTCATAAAATTTTCCTTGATCTTTTCCCTCTTGTTCTATTATTTTTCTTTAAATTTAGACACTGTTAAAATAGCATGATTTTGTATTTTATCTATCAAAGTATTTTATATTATAAGGGTTTGTACAAACATACAAAAAGGTATTGGAAATAATATAACTAACGACCATCCAGATTTTTCAGACCTTAATATTTGGGCATATTTTGCTTTTGATATTTTTAGTTGAAAACTCCCCTAAAAATTTGTCTCTCTCTCCCCAGAATTAACCACTACCCTGGATTTACTCATGATTCCAATGTATGTTTTTGCACTGTTACTACAGATGCATGCCTCCATAAAATACACAATATTGTTTTGCATATTTTAAACTCAGATAAGTGATACCATACTGTATCAGCTTCCAACAGTTTGCTTTCTCCCCTCCTCCTTAGATTTTTGAGTTTAGCTATGTTAATATAATCAGCCCATGTTTATTCATTTTAACTGTGGTATATTATGCCATTGTCTGAATATACCACAATTTGTCCACTTTCCTGTTTTTGAACATTTAGATGACTTACTTTTTTTTTTTTTTTTGCTATTGCAAACAGTACTTGGCTCATTTTTCCACAAATAAATTCATTTTTCAAGGACACTTTGTATCACTATCATAGTTGAAAATAGTACCACTTGTCATAAAAAGAAGGTAATTGTCAGAAAATTGAAATGAAAAGAAAATGTTCTCAAATTCTATTCAGACACCACTATCTTAGGAAGCTCAACCCTCTGGTGTGTCATTCCTATTGAAAAGAGAGACTAGCAAGTGTTGGGGGAAGGACCTGGCATGGAGACCCAACCTCAATTTTTTTTTTTTAACTGATCTAATCAGGCTAGAAAGGTAACTGAAAAGGGGATAACTTTCTCACCACATGAATCGCATTGTTGAATGCTATGGTTGTGGAAACCTAAAACTTCCTTTCCTAACCTGGGTGTGGCTCATCCATTATTTGGGAAACAGTGGATTAAGTGAAACAAAGAAGTATTAAATGTATATCACGTGTCAGGCATCGTGTTAGACCCAAAGAAGAATAAAAAAGAATTCTCAATATAGTCAAGATGGGGCCACATAAGACCAATGACCTGAGACAATCAGTACTAAATGATTGCAGTGGATGGGGAATGGGGAAGGCTGAGCATATATCAGGGGAGGTTTACACCAAGGAGGTAACATCTGATCTGGGAGTCTTGGAGTATGCAAAGGATTTCAATTGGCAAAGAGAGGAAAGGCAGAGAGCAGTTTAAGCAAAGCATCAAAATGGGACCCTATGTGGTGCCATTGCAAGACTACAAAGTTTGTAGCGTTGGAGGATCATAGCCTTGGTTGTGGAAGGTCATGGAGACAGGGGACAGGTGATGGGGACAGTTAGACTGCACGGGCAGGTGGGAGCCTGGCCAGCTTCATAGAGGCCAACAGAGAGTTGTGGAAGATTTTTAATGAAGGGCCAGTATGATCACATTGGTCTTAGGTTGACCAGCAGCTGTTCCAGGCTGTTAGCCAGATGTGCCGAGGTTTGGACCACGATGCTGGATCCTGAGCTGATGTTTGCTGAGAGATGTCACCTGGAAGGTTGGGCTCCTCTGATCTCATGGTGGTACCTTCCAAGAAGTCAGAACCATTGAGTCATATATGTCTCAGCTAGTCAGACTTAGCTGCTCTCTCTAGTTAGCCAGAGACTGCTGATGGTCATCTCCCACTTCCCTGGGCCTCTGCCCAAGATTCTAATAGGGGCCTAGAACAAACTCTCAGAGTTCTCTCCACCTTGGGTACCTGAATCTCTTGAGTGCCCCCTCCAGCCCCAGCCTGGCTGCTCCTTCCTGGCAGCCTTTGACTCTGACCAGGCCTCACTATGTTCCCGAGGGCCCTGAGACTCTACCACCATAGGGCAGTGGGGCAGGGCTCACTGCTGCTTCCTATAGTTAGCTGTCCTGAGGGCATCTGGGGTGACAGCTGGCTCAGGAGGCCTCCTGGGGCTGGGATCCATGCCATGACCTCCCAGCCAAGAGGCCCCTCAGTCTGTTCTATCTGGGCACAAACAGACCCTAGTTCTTAGAAAACTCTCAGGGCATGCATGCAGTCTGATTCCTTTTGAAGACCTCGTAGGCCTCTAACAGGACTTGTCAGTACCCCCAAGGGCTCGTATGCCCACCCCTTCTACTGGCGTGTACCCTCAGAAAGCCTGGGTATGAGGATCAGCCCCTTCCTCAGAAGCCAGTGACTTGGGTCCTGATGAGAGCTAGGAAGCTGCAGAAGGCAGCCGTCCAGAGAAGCTTCGAGGTGGCCAGGATGGCACAGCTTTTGGCTGGGAGGACATTCTGGGAGCTCCCTGGGAGGCAGCTCCCTGCAACTTTGGGCCATGGAACTAAAAATGAGCTTCGGCTTTTCCAAGCTGCAGGAATTTATTTTGAATGTTTTTTCAGGCTCCAGAAACCACACAAGCTTTGGGGTCCACTCAAATGTCAAATGAACTAGTAAACAAGACCAGATGCTCACTCTGCTATCCACAGAGGTTACAGGAAGGGCCCCCTTCTCTGTCCTGCACCTTGCTCCTCCGGCTCATACTTTGCTGCCCCACTTGCCCTGTTTCAGTGAGTGCTCAAGTAGACAGTCTCTGATGGTAATAATGGGATCCACAAAAAGCCAGGGTCAGGCCCAGGCCCTGGCCCTCAGAAGGCCCTTCTCCAGACTTCTAGAGAAGTTACCCGGGGCCAGAGATTTGGAGTTTTAGATGGTGAGTCGAGACTGGTGAAAGCTGCTGGTGCTACAGGGGCCTCACCACATACCTGAGAGTGAAGTCTGGGCGAGTTGGGTGAGTGCCTCAGCAGTTACTACAGACCAGCATCTCCCGTGGGGGCCCTCAGTGCGGGCACCAAGGAGTAGCTGGGGAAGGACTAGCCCCCATAAAGTAAGTTCCATTCCCCTGCCCAAACAGAAGGAATGTGTGCACTATGCAGAGGCAGCTTAACTCAAGTCCCCAGTTTCATCTTCTTACCAGCTCATCACCTCAAGCCTCTCTCTCTTTTTTAAAATTTAGAATTATTTAGGATTTTTATTTTTTTTATTTTTTTAAATTTTTTTATTTATTTATGATAGTCACAGAGAGAGAGAGGCAGAGACACAGGCAGAAGGAGAAGCAGGCTCCATGCACCGGAAGCCCGACGTGGGATTCGATCCCGGGTCTCCAGGATCGCGCCCTGAGCCAAAGGCAGGCGCCAAACCGCTGTGCCACCCAGGGATCCCTATTTAGGATTTTTAAAACTTAAATTCAATTAGCTAACATATAGTACCTTATTAGTTTCAGTTGTAGAGATCAGTAATTCATCAGTTGCATGTCATACCTGGGGCTCATCCCATCACATGCCCTCCTTAATTACTCCATTCCCCCCGCCCAGCAACCCCCAGTTTGTTTCCCAGAGTTAAGAGTCTCTCATGGTTTTTCTCTCTCTCTGATGACTTCCCCTTCAGTTTTCCCTCCCTTCCCTATGATCCTCTGCGCTGTTTCTTATATTCCACATATGAGTAAAACCATGTGATCATTGTCTTTCTCTGATTGGCTTACTTTGCTCAGCATAATACCCTCTGGTTCCATCCACATCAGTGTAAATGGTAAGTATTCATCCTTTCTGACGGCTGAGGATTATTCCATGGTGTGTATTTATATCTCACATCTTCTTTATCCATTCATCTGTCAACGGACATCTTGGCTCTTTGCATAGTTTGGTTAAGCCCCTCTTAAATAGAAATTCTCACCCCAGGTCTCTCTGTCTCCACCTGAACCACACACCAGCCTGCCCAAGGGCCAAGGCTCCTCCAGTGTGCATTTGCTGGCAGGTGATGCATATCTTAAGGCTGTTTTATGTGTGTTTTCTAGCTTCCCTTAGAGAGCCAGCTTTTGTTGGGCCAAGGACCATGGTGCTTATTTTTTGGTGAGAGGCAGTGTAGGGTTGGACCATGACTTAGAGGTGGGCAAACTCAGGTTTGAATCTGGCTTTGGCACTTGCTCATTGCTGAGCCTCGGCAAGTCACTGAAACTCTCTGAACTTAACGTTTTTCTCATTTGTATGATCACTGTCATTAATTGTCCCAGGGAGGGCCTTCTTTGTGTTAGGTATTTTCTCTCTCATTCAATCATGAGAATAACCCAATTAGGAATTATTACCTCATCATACTGATGCAGAGAGTGAAGTTTCCCAAGATCACTCAGAGAATGACAGGATTCAAGGTTAGATCTACGGGATCATAATGTGCTTGCCACTGGGCCACATGGACTCCCTAGAGAAGGAAGACGGTCTGGCCAGTCTGGCAGGGTTCCCCTGGACCCTGCCTGTAGAGGGTGGGACCCTCAAAGGAGCTCTGGAAATTGTACCACTCTGAGTACCCTTGTGTTGACCCCATTTTGCTGACCCCACAGGAGGAATGTCTGCGGGGGACAGTGCTGCCCAGGATGGACAACAGCAAACAGCACCAACCACTGTATCAAACGTGAGTGCCTCTGCCCACCCACCCTTCTCCCCCTCTCTCCTTTGAGGTTGGCCAGGCCCAGGGACTCAGGGACCTGGAGCAGAGGTGTCTTCCCCAGTCTGCCTCTCCAGAATGGAGGTAACAGGTAGTGGATAGGAGAGGGTTTCAAAAAGGCCTCCAGCTGAAAACAACTCTCAAATAAAAGTCCCCACTCATGTTTTCAAAGCTTTCTGCATTCCCCTCCTGCTGCCCAACCATGTCGGTGCCCCACTTCCCTAGTCCATAGGGTCCCTTGGGTGCCCACATACACCTGTAGTCTGCAGAACATGCCTGGCTCCAGAACCTCTGCATTGCACATTGCTAGGGACACCATTCACATTGTGTGCTGTGGGATTGCACCTCTGCCTTGGCCGCTGGCCCCGCTGGTCCTGGCCTCTGTCAGGCATCCTGCCAGGATGAGGCTATCAGATGAGGCTCTGATCCCATGTCTGGAGCAGTCTTCCTTTAGACCACTCTGAAGCTGGCAGCCTGGCCCAGGCGAGAGAAAAGAGAGAGTAATCATCTTAGTTATGTGGAAACCAAGGAGCAGGAGACAGGAAGAGCCAGGGCCTCCATGCCCAAGCCTCCTCTCATGGGGCAGATGCAGTGACAACAACAGCCAATGCCTATGCAGCACTCATTTTATGCAAAGTCCACTTTACATGGCCTATGGGGCAGGGAGTACCACTATCCATTTGGCAAAGAAGGAAACTGAGGCACAGGTAGGTCACATGGCCTGAAAATGGTAGGATTTGAACCCAGGTCATCTGACTCCAGGATCCCTCTTCTTTTTTTTAAAAAAAGATTTTATTTATTTATTCATGAGAGACACAGAGAGAGAGGCAGAGACACAGGCAGAGAGAGAAGCAGGCTCCATGCAGGGAGCCCAGTGCTGGACTCGATCCCAGGACCCCAGGATCATGCCCTGGGCCAAAGGCAGGTGCCAGACCGCTGAGCCACTCAGGTGTCCCCAGGGTCCCTCTTCTTAATCACTATACCCTGCTGTCAGATCTCTTACCTTATCTTTCCGGGGCTCACTTTCTACACCTGTGACCTAGGAATGGCTACTCCTACCATTACCACTACTACCATTACTGCTACTACTAGTAGTTGACAGCTGAGCATTTGCTCTGTGCCCACCACTGTGCTAAGCTCTTCATGTACATCACCAAGCCTCTCAGTAATCCTACAGAGTGGGTATTTAGTAATCATTCCCACTTACAGACAAGGAAGCTGCGTCTTGGGTTGATTAGGAAACATGGCCAAGCTAACAGTACTCTAAGCCCTAGAGCTGGGGCTGGATCAGGCATTTTGATTTCTGAATCCCATACTCTTCCCTGTGAGGGTTTGTTCGCTCCCAACCCTGGGTGAGCCGGGGCCTTCTAGAATTTGGAATCCTCACAGGTGAAAAGAGATAACTGGCTCTTTCTCCTTCTCACTCCAGGGCTCCCCTCCTGAGCCCTCGTTAGCTCCCTAGACCTTTATGGCTGGCCCAGGAGCCCTGCCTGACCGCCCCTGCTGCTACCTTCTGCCGGGCTATGAAGACTCCTGCCTGGCTGTGAAGACTGGTCTCACCAGAACCCCTTCCTGCCCAACGACAAGCCCCAGGCCCTAGCCAGTGTGAGGGTTTCACAGCTAATGGTCTGGATATATGACGAAACCTGTGGTGCTCCCAGCCCTGATGGATGCCCTCAGCTCTGATTCTGATGCCTCCTGCAATGGGGATGAGATGGGGACAAGATGGGGATGCTTCTTTTTCTGTGGAGATGGAGATGCTGACTCACCAAGCTCTTGGTTCTGCTTCAAACCCCATGGCCCTGACCCTCTCCCAGCCTGACGGTGAAACTAAAGCAGAATCTTGGGTCTCCAAGGTAGAGAAACCAAAACCCTAAACCCAGAAACATACAGCAAAGCAGATCTTTCCCCCTGAAAATTCTTTCCTTTTCAGGGAGCCTGGATTAGTTGGGCTCTCAGAGGACAGGCCCTCTGTGGCTGGTGGCAGAGATGAGGGAAAGACCCTTGTCCTTCAAAATGATAAAGATGAAGACAGTGTGCCTCGAGTGGCTTGCTTATGGTCACAAACTCACTGGAGGGGGATCAAAGACTCAAAATCAACAGTTCCCCTGGGCAGAGAAGCCAGGCTTGTGGGTAGCCAGGTGGTTTCGTGCTCAGAGAAGCCCTGAAGTTGGGAGCTGGCGCCTGGGGGCTGGTATATTTTTAAAGCCCAGCAGGCAATTCTAGCCAGCACTAAAGAGCAGAGCTACTGAGCAGAGTTTGGTTGGTCATAGGAAGATCTGCCTTGGGGGCCCTATCTCAAATCTGGATGTTCCCACGACTCCTCTGGGATCTAATTTAAAGCACAGATTTGGATTCAGCAGGTCTGGGGTGGGACAGGAGAGTCCGAGTTTCTAACAGGCCCTCAGAAGCGGCTGCTGCTGCTGGTTCAGGGACCACACTTTGAGTAGCCTTGGGGCACTCTGGAGGCCTGGGGACGGATTGGGGGTTGGAGATGGGGAGGAGGGTTGGTATGTTTCAGTGAACTTGGCAGAGAGGGTGGCTGAGATTTGAATTGAAGCTGGACCACAGTGGGCTTCAGAGGGGGTGGGCTCCTCACCAGCTGCAGGGCTCTGGGCAAGGACCTGGCTCCCGGCCCTCAGGCCCTGGGGCCCTGGAGGTTCTTGATTTCCTAACTCATCATTCATGGTTCTCCCCATGTTAGTCTCTGCCAAACTGAGGTTTTGACACTGGAAACTCAAGGTTGGGTGAATCTGCATACTGTCAGAACCAACGTGTGTGTGTGTGTGTGTGTGTGTGTGTGTGTGTGTGTGTGTGTACCCTTGTGCCCCAGCCTGGGGATGCTCCAGGGTGCTCTGTGTGTGTGTGTGTACCCCCGTGCCCCAGCCTGGGAATGCTCCAGGGTGCTGCCAAATCCCACTCCAGCCTGGGAGTCCTCAGCCCCTGTATTTCTCTCCCGGTCCTCTCGCCCTGCTGTTCCCCGGGTCATCCCCCCCGACCCTGGCACGCAGGCTGGCAGCTCTCCCGGAGGAATTGCCAGTGGGCATTAGCCTTCCCCACTTGAAGTTGGCTTGGCCACTGAAGGGCTGTGTGCTAATTAGCTGGGCCTGATGCTGTTTGCTTGTTGCTATTTTGCTGCTAAAGAGCCTAACGAGAACCACGTGGGTGGTGGGGTGTTGGCTGTGGAGAATGTGGGGCTCTTGGCTCCACACCCTGTCAGCTGGCTCTCCCCCCACCCCCGCCCCGTGGTTAGTATCTTCCTTCCCCCTCCCCACAGCTGCCCTCCTGGCCAGAGCCAAGAGTGCCAACACTCGGAGAATGTTCAGGACTCTTTCCTAGCACTTTCACACATGTGGGGTGTCTCCTTGGCCAGGAGGAGAGGGGAGTTGACAAGGAGGGGTGTGTGACCTACCCCCATAGCCAAGAATGAAGTCCAGCCCTAGAACCATGGGGAGACTCAGTTGGCCTCGTAGTATCTGCCAGAAATCTGTGGGTCCGACCCACTGCTCATGGGCATGGAGGGATAGCCCTTGCCCCCCTGCCCTTCAGGCCACCCCTCAGCCCCCTCTTGCCACCTCTCACAGAATCCTGGGTTGCTGGGACCTACTAGTCTGTCTGCCCGGCAGGCCCCTTTGTCCCTGTCCAGTCCTTGGACCTCTGGGAGCCACCCCAGTGGTCATTGGTGGAACCCCAACTCCTCACTCCACCCTGGCAAGGTCAGATGTTGGGCTCTCTTCCCTTCCTCTGGTCTTAGTATCTGCCCTCCCTTCTGTGGCCTTGCCAGCTCTGCCACAGGATTTATGTGTTTATATATTTGTGGAGGCAGCTGCTGGGGGCCTGCCTGAGGTCCTTCCTGAGGGGGAGCGCTGGAGAGTGTGGGCTGACTGGATCCTGTTTATAGTTAGGGCTTTTGGAAGACTGTCCAGCTTTCCCAGACTGGCTCGCCCCCATTGTCACCCCAACACACACACACAAGCTTTGGGGACTTCTGAAGGCTCACACTGGGGAAGAAGGTTTGAAGAATTCTTTGAATTCTCCTTTTATTTTAGCACAGAGGCCTAGAGGCTGAGGTTATTCTGGGCAGGGCAGAGGGTGTCCCGTGGCTGTAGAGGAGGGGTTAGGTGGGTTCCCCCACTGTAACCACCACCAAACACATGCTTGAGGTTAATAGTATGTGTTTGGGGGGGGATCCCTGGGTGGCTCAGCAGTTTAGTGCCTGCCTTTGGCCCAGGGTGTGATCCTAGAGTCCCGAGATCGAGTCCCGCATCAGGCTCCCTGCATCGAGCCTGCTTCTCCCTCTGCCTGTGTCTCTGCCTCTCTCTCTCTGTGTGTGTCTCTCATGAATAAATGGATAACATCTTAAAAAAAAAAAAGAGCATTTGTTTGGGATTTTGGTAAATCCAAGGAGTTGTGGATCTGAATCCCAGCTCTGTGTATTCAGGCAAGAGACTGGTCCTCTTCTACCATACAGCCTCATCCATAAAATGGGTATAACTATCTCTATAGTGTTGTTTTTGAGGATTAATAATAATAACACTTTAGCTATTACCATGGTCTGGTACTATTCAAGACTTTATATTGTTAATTTTTCATCCTCATGATTCCATAAGCTAGATTTGATCTTTCTCCCCCTTTACAAATGAGGTTAACTCTTTATCCAAGTCATGCATCCAGGAATCAGCAGAGCCTGGATAAGAATCCAGGTAGCCTGGCTCTGGAGTACAGGGCTCGTGCTCCAGATAAATGGGCAAGTCTGAATAGAGAACCTGGCACGTGGTAAATTTAGCCATCATTTTAATCCACACCCTGGAGATTGTGCTGATTTACCTGGGTTTAAAGGCAAACTCCACCACTTAGCCATATGGCCGTGGGCAGGGTGCTTACTATGCTCTCTGTGCCTCAGTTTCCTCCCCTGTGAAATGTGCCTAATGTTAGTCTCTACATCACAGAGTTGTAAGAGACAAATGAGATAACTCCGGTTAAATGTTTAGTTCAAGAGCTGGCCTGTTCTCTGTGCTCCATACATGTTTGGCCTTGATACTGAGGGAAGGGACAGTCGTGGCAAGTGCTCATTGGACACAAGGAAAAGCTCAGTAAGCATGTACTGAATAGTACAGGGCCTATCCGAGGACTGTGCTGAGAAGTCCCCGTCTGCTGCCTCACTTCTCTCAGCTCTTCCAGAAAACTCCAGAGATCCTGGTGTGTGACTTGGCATCTGTTCCTCCCTTCTTGGTCCAGAGCCTCTGTGTGTATGGTGGCTTTTACTCTGGTCCACATCTCAGTGCAATGAGGACCCTATTCCCCCCAACACACCCTTAATGTGGCCTTACTCATCCCATCTCTGTAATGACTTCATCCCACAGGGCAAAACTATGGCCAGGTGGGTAAGAGCCCCAATCTGGAGCCAGACTCCTTGGGTTCAAACCCTTCCTCCATCACTTAGTAGCATGGTGATCTCAGGCAAGCTGCTCAACTGCTCTTAGCCTCAGTTTCTCCATATGCCAAATGGAGATAAGAATAGCAACCCTTGTGGTTATAAGAATAAAGAGAAATGATTACATGTAAAGAAGTTAGCCCAGGGACTCATAATGGTAAATGCTGAGCAAACATTAGAGAGAAGTATCACGGCAGGGGTGGGATTTTCACTGACTGGTTAGGAACTGCCAGGAGCCAGGGTCTGGAGGCTCTGTGTGGCTTGTCCCTGGAAGAACCATCTTATGAGAGTCTTATGAGACTCATCTTATGAGTAGTTGGCAGGGAGTGGAGAAGAGCAAGGTGAGAGGTAGTTAAGGGGAATAATCACATGACCTCAGTGGAGACCCAACTAACATGAAGGGTACAGTCCTAGTAAGAGACCGTCATCTCTCTCCTCACCACGTATGGGTACCTGAGATTCTCCTGGTGAACAGGCTATGTCCCCAGGGCTCTTTATTCAAATAAGTATTTAGGAGATGTTCTTACCCAGGGGATCCTGAAGCCAGGTGCTGTGTCCTGTTGATACCAGGAGAGTGCTTACTTAGCACAGGTTTGGTGAAGGGCTGAGCAGGTGCAGGATCACATGGATGGCCTAACAATTTCCTTCCTCCATCCCCTCCTCACCTCCTTGGCTGGCATCTCCTCTTCTACCCAACATCTTAATGTTGGGCTTCCCCCAAGACTTTCTGCAGATCTTCCAAATCTCCCACACAAAGAGGGGGACAGTGGGAGCCAAGTCAAGCATTAGTTGTTCCCTATCACTGAGCACTCGTAGGCACTGTTAACTGTCAATTAACATACAACAATATTAATAACAGCCACACTCTGTGCCAGGGACCACACTAAACATGTCAGCCCCCACCCCCCTGGCCCTTGGTGAGTGGTCATGGTGTGATTCTCTACTGTGTGCCCCCTCCTGCGTCCCTAGCTGCTGATGGTCCTCTACCCAATGACTAAACATAGGCTTCCCAGGACTGAGTCCTGGGTCCTCTTCTTTCTTGCCATACCACACCTGGAATGATCTAAAGTATTTCCATGGGTAGAAGCATTGTCTCTGGGCTAACAACACCCAGATTAATATATATCTTCAGCCAGACTTCTCCTCTGACCTCCAGACTCCTTCATCCTGATTCCTACTCAATGTCTGCTCTTGATGTTCCCCAGACATCCCCACCCAAAACTTGTCTCAAGTTTCCCTCTCTCTATGCCAGCTCGCCTGCCCAGGTGTTACCCGCCCTATTAAAAGGCATCCCTGGGCAGCCCGGGTGGCTCAGTGGTTTAGCACTGCCTTCAGCCCAGGGTGTGATCCTGGAGACCCGGGATCAAGTCCCACATTGTGCTCCCTGCATGGAGCCTGCTTCTTCTGCCTGTGTCTCTGCCTCTCTCTCTCTCTCTCTCTCTCTCTCTCTCTCTCTGTCTTCCATGAATAAATAAATAAAATCTTAAAAAAAAAAAAAAAGGCATCCCCATCTACCTGAATGCTCGAGTCAGACATCTGGGGGCCATCCGGGACACCTACCTCACTGGGATCTTCCTCTTTGTTTCACCTTCCTAAATCTCCTAGAAGTCTGCTCCCTGCTTCTCCGGCTGCCTCTCTAGTCCAAGGCTCCGGTATAAGCTCCTGGGTGATAGCTATAGCCCGCTGCCTGCTCTCCCCACTCTCTGGTTCTTTCTCCATACATCATATCATAACACATCTCTGCTCTCTCCTGCCCACCCAGCCTCATCTCCCAGATCCCCCTTACCCACCCAATCCAGCCTGGGATTCTGGAATACGCTGCCTCCAGGCTCTGGCACAGGCTGCTCTGTTTGCTTTCCCTCCTCTCTTTATGCGGCTGGCTCTTTGTCATCTTTCCCATCTCTGTTTCAAGCTCCCCCCTCAGAGGAGCACCCCCAGCCACTCCTTCAGGGCTTCCCCACACCAGCCTTGTTATTCTGGATTCTAGCCCCTTGATTTTTCTCCCTCCACAACTCATATCTCAATTTTGGTGCTTCTACTTATTTGTTTGCTTGCTCTGTGACCATCCTTCTAAGTTGGAAGCTCCATGAAGAAAAGGACAGTGTCTGTCTTGCTTATTATCCTAGGTAAAGAGTAAATGTTGGACGCATGATGGTTTTCTAGGTGACACTGAGGCTCACAGAGGTAAAGAGACTTGCCCAAAATCACACAGAATTTAAACACAGGACTCTCTGGCTGCAAGGTTGTTTTCTCTTCCATGCTCTGTCCTGGCTTCGGTTGAGTTGTGAAGTGGGAGTGGTGTATTCCCCCTCTCCTGACCTTCCCAGGGCCTGCGCAGGGACCTGGGGCTGCCTCAGAAGGGGCTTGGTGGCTTTGTGTCTGCCACAGAACTGTCTTCCATGCCCTAGAGCTGCTCCCCTAGAAAAGGCTGGTGCCTGGGCTCATCCCTGATGGAGGCTGTCCCGGGACCCCATCCCATCCTTCTCGCATCTCTAGAGGCCCCTCTGGCACCGAGGCCTCCAAAGCCCTGCCTCTTCCCAGACAAGGCCCCCCGGGCTGTGGGGATAGCCGGAGAACTCTTCTGCTTTCGGGCAGGAGTTGGAGACACACCCAGGCCTCAGCCGTGGGCCACAGCCCTGCCCCATGGTCTCCCTCCTCATGCCTGCTGGAGCCGGTGGGAATTGGGACTGCTCTGTGCCCTTGGCCTCCGGCCTCCCCGGCCCCCCGACTGGCCCAGTGTTGTGGCATTTGTTAATGCAATTAGCAGGGCGGTCCATGCTCAGGGGCTGGGGGCCAAGGTCTGACTCACACCCCCTTCCTCCCCTCTGGCCGCCAAACGGTAGAGGCCCACTTGGCCTGCCAGACGGCGTCTGCAGAGAGTGCACGAGGGGCCAAGAAACGGCATCTTTCTCTCATTAGAGGCTTTTATGTGAACACAACTGCTATTTTGGAGCTGGGTGCTTGGCTGGCCCCTGAGCCCCAGTGCCGTTTCCAGCCGTCCTGAGCTGCAGGCCCAGCACAGCTGTGGCAGGAGCAGGGCAAGTCCTTGAGGACCTGACTTTTCCCACAGCCAGCGGGGGGCTCAGAGATGAGGTTGGGAGGTTGGGGCCCGGAGACACAGCCCCTGGGCAGAGCCCGCATCTGGAGGGGACAGGTCCCCAGGTGGATTCTGAAGACACATGTGTGGCGACCAGACAGGGATTTTCTTGGCCTCAGGGATCTGACATCGGGGTTCCTTTCTGTGGAAACCAAAGGTCAAGGCTGTAGAGAAACTACTCAAGGCATAAGTAGACACCTCACCCCCTGTAAGAGAATTTCAGGGCAAACCAAAACCTCTGGGTAGAGGCCTAAGGTAGGGTGCACAAGGCAAAGGCTGAGGTAAATACTGAGGATGGGTAGGAGACTGTCCTGTCTACCAAGGCCTCTGGGTGTGGAAAGGCATAGGGCCCCATCCTCAGGGAGGGATTGGTGACTCAGTGGGTAGATTCTTGGTGTCCCACTGACATAGATTTTAGGAAAGATGGAGATTTAATCTAGGGAAGGGCTGAGTTTCAGGTGTGGGGGTGATCAGAGAGTCTGATCTGGAGCTAAAGGTCATCTTCCAGGCAAGAGGGGATGGTACTAGAGACCTTAGAGCAAGGCACAAGGTTACAGGACCCATCATGAAGTCAGTGCTCATCTCATAGGTCATAGATGGAGGGGGAAGTTGTCTCGGGGCGCCCCCCTGGAGAAAGAGCCAGTGACACCTGAAAAGGAGCCCTGCCTCTGCACTGCAGGGCTTGGTCCATCCCTTTAACCAGGGCCTGTACTGACTGTTGCCTTTCCCTGGGAGAAGAGTTGTGGAAGAGAAGTCCAGAAGCCATCTTACCTCTGCCACTAGGCGATATATGGTGGTTTTTCTTTAAGCTTTGCAGTGCAATCCAATAGAATTTTCTATGATGTTGGAAATGTTCTATATCTTGTTGTTCAACATGGTAGCCATGAGCCACATGTGGCTACAAGCACTGGAAATGTGCCTACTGTGAGAAACTGAATTTTACATTTTGTTTGATTTTAATTTCATTTTATTTATTTTTTAAAGATTTTATGTATTTATTCATGGGAGACACAGAGAGAGGCAGAGACATAAGCAGAGGAAGCCCGATGCAGGACTCAATCCCAGGACCCCGGGGTCACAACCTGAGCCAAAGGCAAACGCTCAACCACTGAGCCACAAGGCACCCCTCAATTTCATTTTAAATAGCTGCCTATAGCTTGTGGCTGCAGCATTAGACTATTGTGCACAGCACAGCCTTAGAGAGTGCGATGAGATAACTGAGTCACCAGCCCAATGTCACACGGCAGGGATGTGCCTGAGCTTGGGTCAAACCAGCCTCATGTTCTTTCTGCTACCAAGTAGCTGATCACAGAGGCTCTGAGCGGGTGGTAGGAGCAGGCCACACGGTGAGAGCTATTTCCAGAATCCCTCTGGGCCTGCCCGTTCTGAGTTTGGTCTCCTCCCAGAGGCAGGGGTTTGTGTGGAAAATCTGAGCAAATCTCTGCTTGGCCGTTTGGAGCCGAGGGAAGGTAGAAGGGGCATAGCCAGAGGTGGGGGGTTGGAGGGAACGATGCCTTCTATTGCTTACTTTCAAAGCAACTTAGAAAATTTTCTTTTTATTCCCCTCTCTTTTGGCATCCTGCTAACTGCACAGAGCTGAACTCCCAAGGCTGAAACTTTCCACATGTCCAATCCTCAGTGAGGAAGAGAGTGCCAGGAGAGTGTGGAAAAGCAAGGGTTCAGGAGAAGCCTAAATTATGAATGGCTAAGGACTGGCATTGGTGAGGGAGCACAGGAAGGCTGACACGGCCTCGCTTGCTGTTGTCTGAGGATATGGCCCCTGGCCGGGGGAGGGGTGTGTGAAGGTGTGCCCTCCATGGCTCAGCATGGACATGGGGCATCCTGCTCAAGAACTCTTTACCCATCATCAATCAATGAATCCTCATAAAGCCATATAATACCCCATTCTGGACTGATTTCTCAAGTATAGGGCATGATCTCTGTTCTTGAGAGAAAATGGGAGAGATGGGGCTCTAAGAACAAAACATGGAGACTTCCCAGCCGACCAGGGCTGAGAGTTTTCTCTCTTAAAATTCTCACAGTGCTGCAAGGAACTGCCTCTCCCAGGGGCCCCAGCATTTCCTCTTTTGCTTTAGGCAACAGCCCCTGCCATTGGCCATTTTGACTCGGATGGTTTCCTCTTTGAAACTTCAATTCTGAAATCTGGGCCCGTTTGACAGGAATGTCTTGCTTCAGTCTCCTTTCAACCAGAGGACACATGACCACTACCACTATGGCCAAAGGGTCCCAAACTTTTGGATTTCATGTACCAGTAAAATATCCCCAAACACCACAGTACAGTAGGCAAAGTACAGTAGGCAGTTTTTCATTTTGCCAAGTGAGGATGTTTAGAAATACAAACGACCATTTTCCAGCACTTCTAATTTAAAAACATTAAAAAAAAAGGTAGAAAAGACACTTTTTAAATGGGCAATATAGCATTACAAAACAAGAAACTATTTTCTTTATTTTATGGCAGACCAGTAAAAACTGTCATAAGAATGTACCTTTTGACAGATAGACAGTAGGAACCACCACTTTGAGCCATTTGGGGATGACTTTTTGGGGTAGCGCAGACTGAAGAGAGGAGTTTATGCTCCAATCCCACGATGCAAACACTTGGCTCAGGACAAAAGCATGACCGCTTTAGTGAGGATGTCAAGTGGTTCCCTGTACAACAACTCAAGATAGGATGCAGATGGAGTCAATGAGAGCTGGCTCAAAACCTCTGAAAACCTGACGCTTGTTGGAGGATCTTCCTTGGCACATCTGGCCTCTGCGCAATTTCATAAATGGTTGATCCAGAAAGGTTATCTTCCCAAGCAGATTTTTTCCATCAACAGATCTGGCTGGTTTAGAACTTTCATTTACCATGGTATTACATACATATGTAAATACTATTTTTATGATTTCCCCCCAAGTACCCATTTTCCATCAGCTGTTCATTGTACCAAACAAAGTTTGCCAACCCTGGTCTGAGAGACTAGGAGTCATGCAATGTTCATGGGAAACCATTCAGGCCTTCCCTTTTTACTTCCTCCCAAGACTAAAGCAGGGCCAAGACCTGCCCTGGGCTAACCTGCTTTCCCAGTGTTCATTGGCCAATGGTTTGCCTACCAGGCTAGTCTCTGGTGGTGGTGATGGGGCCTGGTGATTGGTCAGGTGAGGGCCAAGTTGGCTTGGGCAGATTGAGTGGCAGCCAGGCAGAAGGCTCAAATCCTGCCATTGTGGCATTTTGTGTTTGGGGAAGTGCTCAAGGGGACAATTCTCTGACATGGTCTGTTTATCTGGAGAACTGGGCCCTGCCAGGAAGTGATGCAAAGGCACTGAGGAAAATGCTCTGGCATCAGGATCCAGATCATGTTTAGAATCCTGAAGTGAGACCTATTATTTCCCCTACTCTCTCCTGAAGAGTCAGATGGCACATGATCGACATGATGCCCAATCAACTCATCCTTGGTGTCTTTGATCAGCATCACCTCCTTCAGGAAGCCTACCCTGACTCCTTTCTCCTTGCCTCAGCCTGGGTTAGAGGCACTGGCTGACACTTATCACATGACCTATATCCTGGCTTCCCTGTGAGATAATATACTTTTTAAAAGAGGGGCCTTCTCCTACAGGCCTCATACCTAGTGAATGTTCTGTGAATGCTCACTGAATGAATGCATGAGTTGGTAAACATGGTCCATCGTCATCTAAGATTTCCTGTGTGGGCTTTGGAGAGGGATGGGATCCTACAGTCTCTACCACCTGCAAAGGTACATTGGGTGGCTGACTTGAAGCCAACAGATCCCTTTGTTTCATCATCAGCTCCAAGTCAAGGTTCAGAAATGGTAGGGAGGAAGGACCATACCAGCCCTGCTAGGAGGCAGCGGGGAGCAAAGACCCTGGGCTTTGCAGTCAAACAGACCTGGATTCGAATCCTAGATTCGACTGACTGGCTGGGTGACCTCAGGCAAGTTTCTAACCTCTCTGAGCTTGAGGCGTTGTTTGTAAAATGAGATTCGTAACCACACTTGCTACAGAGGATTGTCATGAGGGTTAAATGAGGTAGTAACGCGAAGTACAGTGCCTACATAGTATAAGCACTCCATAGAGAGTAGCTGCCATAAAAAAAATAAATAGCAGTGCTGGTGTCATTGTTAGGCATATACCGGGAGCTAAGGATGCAAAGAGGTGCAAGGGGCAGTTGCAGGGGCTGATCATAGTAACTGGGGAATTAGCCACATAGTGGAAAACCCATCACTGACTATGGCACTTGGGGCTTACCCAGTGAGTGCAGGTCCTCATTGCTCAGAGGAGGGCACACTGCTGGAGGAGGTCATCAGGGATGGGCAGGAGGACTTGAAGGGATAGGACGACTTAGGTAAGTGGAGAGGAATGAGAAAGAGTGCCAGGGAGGGGACACAGTGCGCACACAGGCAGAGAGAAGAGAGCCACACCCACAGGCCAGTCTGGCTGCAGTAGGTTGACTTAGAGGGATTTATTGTTAGAGGGGGATCAGACAAGGGAGGTGTTCAGTGCTAGTCTATGCACTTGAATCCTGGAGGCACCCAGGAGCCAGTGAGTGTCTCCAAGGAGGTGGCATGGGCCAAGTGGAATTTTGGAGAGATTTCTTCAAGGCCCTGATTTGGACTCCGGGCCTGTTCTCAGAGGGGAAAGTACAGCTCAGGAAATCCCAGGCTCTGGTCCGTGTAGCGGTGCCTGGGATTTTACAAATGCACTTAGAATAACTGAGGCCCACGAGGGTCTGGATGATCTGCCTCTGTTTCCCTGGCCTTGCATGGTTCCCCCTGTCATCAGACCCCAGCCCCCCTGGGCCTCTGGTAACTCCTCGAACATGCCATGTTCCCTCCAGCCCCCAGAGATTTGCACGTGCCCATCCCTCTGCCTGGAAGGCTCTGCCCAGACCTTCACCTGTCCACCTCCTTTGTACCAGTTGGACCCTGCTTTTCAGAGACGCCTGTCCTCCCCATCTAACGTCAAGGGTGAGCCACTGCATCACCTTGTTTAATTGTCTTCACAGCCTGAGATACTGCCTGGAAGCAACTTGATGCTATTTCTTATATTCTTTTGGTCTCCCCCACTGGACTGCAAGCTCCATGTGGGGCAAAGACATCATCCCCAGTGCCTAGTACACAGTAGGGGCTCGGCAAATGTTTGTTAAACAAATGAGTGACAGCTGGAGGGGACTTTGGGTTTAGAGGGTCCAGGATGACCCTGACCATTCTTTCCTGGGTTCCTCCTTATACCCCAGAGGAGGTCCTGGGTTGGGAGGGCCAGGGACCTGCACCCAGTGTATGCCTCTGCATGTGACTCTCTCTCCCATGGCTGCTCGTCACTGGAGGAGGCTCCAGATTTTGCAGGGTGAGGAAGGGCAGTGAAAAGTCACGGCTCTGGTGGCCCGTGGCTACTGCATAGCACCAGCTTGGAGGAAGGCGCCCAGTTCCAACTGCATCTTGCCCCCAGGCTGATCCCAGAGTCTACCACATACTCAGGAAGGTGGGAGCTTGAGAGCAGATGCCCTCCAAAGAGGAAGAAGAGGAGGGACTGTCAAGGCTGAAGATGACTTTGAGAGACCTCAAGAATGTCCCCAAGCTCCTCAGCCTGCCCTCACATGATTCATGAAGAAATCAGAGCTCAGTGAGTTCAAGACCATGCAGCTCACAGAAGACAGAAAAACCCCAACAACTCAGCCCCTACCCCCTGACTTTCAGGCTGGGTTTGCACCTCTCCCATGAAAGAAACTTTCTTTCTTTCTTTCTTTCTTTCTTTCTTTCTTTCTTTCTTTCTTTCTTTCTTTCTTTCTTTCTTTCTTTCTTTCTTCTTTCTTTCTTTCTTTCTTTCTCTCTCTCTCTCTCTCTCTCTCTCTCTCTCTCTTTCCTTCCTTCCTTCCTTCCTTCCTTCCTTCCTTCCTTCCTTCATTCTTTACTGAGAATCTACTCTGTGAAAGTCTCTATTCCAAGTTCTAGGGTGGCAGGAGAGAAGAAAACAAAATGCCTCCCCCCCTGGGACTTTCAGGCTCGGAGGAGAGGCAGACAGCTAAAAGTGAGCACAGGCATGCAATACAATGTCAGGTGTCCTGCTGAGAGTGCTGCACACCTTTGGTCATTCAGTCCCTGATTGGCTATTCGGAGATGACAGGGTAACCTCACCCTGGGGACCTGAGGGTTGAGGGGATGGGCAGCACATGGGCCCAGGGAGCTTTCTTTCTTTTTTTTTTTTTTTAAAGATTTTTATTTTTATTTATTCATGAGAGACACACAGAGAGAGGCAGAGACATAGGCAGAGGGAGAAGCAGGCTCCCTGCAGTGAGCCTGATGTGGAACTTGATCCCAGGACCCTAAGATAACGACCTGAGCTGAAGGCAGACACTCAACCACTGAGCCACCCAGGGGCCCCCCCAGGGAGCTTTCTGAAGCCAGAGTCAGGCTTCCTGCTTGAGTGGGGGAGGCCAAGCAGCACAAAGCAGCGGCCCTCCTGGCAGGAAGGTGTCAGGGTCACCCCCCACCCCTGCCCACCCTCCTCTCATCCCTCTCCATGTCTCTCCAGCTGTGTGCCAGCCACCCTGCCAGAACAGGGGATCCTGCAGCCGGCCCCAGCTCTGCGTGTGCCGCTCTGGCTTCCGTGGAGCCCGTTGTGAGGAGGTCATTCCTGAGGAGGAATTTGACCCCCAGAACTCAAGGCCAGCACCCCGACGCTCAGCTGAGGGATCACCCAACCTGCGAAGGAGCAGTGCAGCCAGAGAAAGCACCACGACCCCCAGAACACGGTCCCTGGCATCACAGCTGCCACTGGTCAGGTAAGTCCCCTCCTTAATAGGACCTTGGGTTCAGGGGCACAGTCTGCCTCTAGAGGGGCTTCTTCCTTAGGACCATTTGGTGAAGACCATGGTGGAGAAGACCAGAATTATCCTTCTTGCTCTCTGCTCTCCTCCCCTTTCTCTGCCCTGAACAGAGGGGCCGTGAGCAGGAAATGAGTGTTGGGGTTGGCACAGGCTTTGCCAGGCTGGGGTAGCCAGGGAAGGTGGGAGGTGGAGTCTCTACCCTCCAGGTCTTAGGAGAAAGCTGAGGAGGGCATAAACCTGGCCCCTCTAGTTTTGAATCCTTCGAGGCCACTTTTTGGCTGGGTGGCCTCGGACAAGTTATTCACTTCTCTGATTTCGCACAGGGAGGTGGGGACAATGATGATAATCACAAGCTTGGAATTGTAAGGATTAAGTTAGTTAATAGAAAGAAAGTGCTTAGAACAGTGGCTGGCACATAGTAAGCTCTTTATAAACGTTTTCCTCCCCCACCTCTGCCTGTGGTCCATGCAGAAAGGACCCCTCTGTCCGAAGAAGCCCTTCGGTTCGCTCACTGCCCAGCAGTTAATGTCTCTCCTTGAAGAGAGTAGAAGAAGCATGTTGGGGGAGGGTGTAGAATAAAGTGCGGGCGAAGGGAATGTGCATGGGCAGGATTCCCTGGCCTGCTTGCCAGCCAACCTGGCTAGACTTTTTCTAGCTCTGGACAGGAAATCTGAACTTTGTAAACTGGTCCATTTCTAGGGGGCTGTGTTTTCCTTTTGGTTTTTCAGGCTAGTTTTTCCATTCGCTTCCTACTTAAGATGTTCTTTCTGAAATGTTGCAACCTTGTCTTGCTGAACTAAGGGGAAAAAGGATTTGTCCTCTGGGAGGCCAGGAGAACCAGGGAGAGGAGGCTGGCCTCAAGATCAGGACCCCAGCCAGAAAGCTCAGGAGAGAAGGGAAAGGAGCCTGAGATTATCCCACAACTCTGAAGCAGGGGGCCACCAGGGTCTGAGGAAGGTGGGGTCCCAGAGCACCTAACACCCAAGCAGGTAGTTTGCAAGGGTAGCCAGAAGCACAAGGAGGAGAAGGATGAACTCTGGTTGAGGTTTAGGGAGATCCAAATCAAAGCCAGAAGAACCAAACCCTTTGGCCAAGGCCTTGGAATGCTGAGGCAGAGAGAGGGGCAGAGCTCAAGGCTAGGTAGACAACTCGGGGGCAGGGTGAATGGCCTGGGATTGGCTGTGAGCAGGTGGGCAGGGCCTGAGCCTTGTTACGATTGGTCCCAGCTGTTGGTCCAGGTGGCTGGGCCTGATGTGAAGGCCCCTGGAAGAACACCAGAGGTACCAGCTCCAGAGTCAGGCCAGGGCACGATGGGAGCAGAGTGCTTCCAGCCTGACATTCCTCTGCAAACGCTCTTTGGCTTGTAGGATTCATGCATTTTAGAATGCATGGAGCCCCCATGTGTGCACACAAGTGAGTATGGGGGATGGTTGCTTGGCAGGTCATTCTGTCCCTTGCACCCTTGAGTCAAAGCTGTTTAACATCCCCTGCTCCATCTTCCCAGCTCAGCCCACTCCTCTTCTTCTTTAAGGCCCAGTACCACCTTCTCCAAAAAGCTCCCCTGGTCACTTCCACCTAGCTCTCTGACCCCCTGCAGTGCATACCCTGTGGATCTGTGCCCTGTGTCTGCAATCAGACTGTGTGGCCTGGCCCCTGGCAGACAGAGATACTGTTGTGCACCCTTTGGATCTCCCCAGAACTCCTCCCACAGTCTTAGCTTATAGAAGGGGCTTAATAAGCATTTTCTTCACTGGACCCAAACTGAATGGTTACCTAAGAAAGGGGGCCCCCACCACCGAACCCTCACCCTGTGCCCAGAGCCAAGAGCACCAGCCCCTGTGTTGCCCTGAGTACAGGAAGAGGGGAGGCTCTGCGCTTCCCTGGGGGAGTACATCCTACTCTGCCTTGGGGTGGTCTGTTCATCCCGGAGAGTAGGGACTGTGTCCTGCTCTTTCATGAAGACATCCTTGGTACCTAACTAATACCGTGCTTGGCTCATGAGGTGCTCAGCTTATGAAAGCTAAATGAATGAATGGACGAGGCCTGATGCTAGGGAGAGAGGAGGTCGAGAGGAACGGAGGTGGAGCTGTTTGAGCCGTGAACCTTCCATCCCCTGGCAAAGGATTTGTGTGTGCAAGAGGCAGTGGAGGGTGAGGGCCCACAGTGAGGTCAGTGGCCCACAGCAGAGACATCCTCTTCCAGCTTCACAGGCTCCTTGGCCAGGGGCTACTGTGATGTTGTGAACTTGCTGCCGCCTCCGAGCCACCCCGTCTGTCTTTGCCCTGGGACCTCAGTGCCATGAAATCTGGGAAAGTCCGAGTGGCCCGCTGTCGGCCCAGCTGTGTTTTGCTTTGAGAGGCCAAATCCCGCTTGCCTGGTGGTGTCAGACATTTCCTGTGAGCTTGGCTACGTTCCCCAAACAGCCGTTGGCCTCTTTCCCGATGGCAACTCGCACAGGCCCTTGGTGTCTAGATAGAGGGAGTGACATGAAGCAGGGGGCATTCTAGAAGCCAGAGGGGGGCCCCCAAAATACTTAAGGAGGGGAGACACTGCAAGGATTGGTGATGACCAGAGACTCCCTTCAAGAAAGCACTAGACAGAAGCCAAAGACTTGTGTTCCAGAAGGAAGTCGAGAGGGAGGGGCCAGGAGAGTTTCGGGCAGCCGCAGCAGCACGCCCTAAGGAAAGCCAGACAAGGATTGATGTTGTCCAGCTGTGGCCTGGGCTGGCTCCAGGGGCCTGGAGAGTCTCTCTGAGACCCAGGTCCAGGCTTCTTCCCCAAGGCTGGGCAGAGGATCTGCCCCACCTGAGGAGCAAGAGCCAGGCGTCCGGGGACAAGCCTTAAGAGGTTGAGGGCAGGGTGGTTACAACAACCTGGGACTGGCCAGCCCTGAAAACCTGCTTTATACCAGTGCTTCTCAAACTGCAATCAGCATGGGCATCACCCCGGAACTTGCTGACATGCAGCTGCTGATTCTGCAGGGCTGGGGAGAGCATCTCTCAGGTGGCACTGATGCAGCTGGTTCATGGACCAGGTCTTGAATAGTGAGGGTCCAGCCTGGGTTTTGGATTCAGATATTCCTGGGGGCCCAATTCTGGATTTACTAGTCACCAACTGTGTGACATTAGGCAAGTTTTTGGAGTCAATCGTCCCCCGCCACCCGCCATCCCCCCACCGCCCACCCCACCCCCGCCATAGGATTGCAGAAAGGATGAACGGAGACCATGTGAATAGAGCACCTAGAACAGTGTCTGATGGGAGTTAGTCCTCAATGTCTTAGCCATCAGCAGGCTGCTTCTTCTTGCTAGGGGATCTTGGGTGGCAAAGAGCAGACAAAAAGCCTGGGGTGCCTGCATATATGTATGGACTTGCTGTGGGGAGCTGTCAGAGCCCAGAAAAGCCTCATGGGAGCCATGACTAGCTGATCCCGCAGTAGACCAGTAGTGGGTTTGGCTGGCTTATTTGTTTCACCAGGAGCATTCTTACCAGCTCTATGGGACAGGGGGCCAAGGGGAAGTGTTGCAACATTTCTCAGAATAGGAGGCACATGAGTTTGCTCCTTAGCCTGACCTGAAGACCTAGAGGCTGGGCCCTGAGCACCTTCTTAGCAGGCTTGCTCACTACCTGGGCAACAATAGGCTAAGTGGGGTTGGTAGGGGGAGATGTCTGGGCAGCTGCGGGCCCTATGGTGGTGACTCCCAGTGGGCTGCTCCCCCAGAAGGCAGCTAGGGAGTCCACCTTCTTTCTACCCAGCCGGTCTCTCTCTCTCTCTCTCTCTCTCTGTCTCCTGGATCTCCTCTCCAGACACCCCGTCTTTATCCACTATGTTCATTTCCTGTGACTGCCATAACAAATTGCCACAAACGAGCCACTTAACACAATGCAAGTGTGTGATCCTACAGCTCTATAGGTCGAACATCTGAGGCGGGTCTCCGCAGGTGAAAGTCAAGATGTCAACGGGGCTCTGTTCCTGGAGCGTCTAAGGGAAGAATCGGTTTTTTTTGCTCGCTCAGGTTGGTGGCAGAAGTCAGTTCCTTGCTATTATAGGACCGAGTCTCTGTTTCCTACTATCTGTCACTTGAGGGCTGTTCTTAGCATCTAGGAGCCACCTATACTCTTTGGCTTGTGGCCGCCTTCCTACCTTTCAAGCCAGCAATGGCATGTGAATTCTTCATGTTTTGAATCTCCGCCTCTGCTTCCTTCTTCAGCTGAATCTCTCAGTGACTCTTCGGCCTCTGCTTCCACTTTCAAGGGCCTGTGTGATGACGCTGGGCCCATCTGGGTAATCAAATCAGGGCATGCTCCCTCTTTTGTCAGCTGATTAGCAACCTTTATTACACCTGCTTCCTTAATTGCCCTTTGCCATTTATTTTTGTAATTCCAGTGTAGTTAACATACAGTGTCCTATGAGCGTCATTCCTTTTGCCGTTTAATGTAACATATTCAATGATGTACCAGCAGGGGACAAAGGTCATAGGGGCCAACCAAATCCACCCACTGTAGCCCATTCCAGTTAGAACTTCGCCCCCATCTGAAGTGTAACAGCTCCCTTGTCAGGGGCTTGCCACACGGCGGCCCTCCATGATCTGGCCCCCAAAACCTGACATCTCTGATATTGGCTTTCATCATTCGTTCTCCCCATTCATTCTGTTTCTGCCACACTGGCCAACTGGTTTTTCCTCAAATATGGCAGAGATGCTTCTACTTCAGGGCCTTTGTACTTGCTTTTCCCCCTCCTTGGAATACTGTGTTAGTATTTCCTAGGGTGGCCATAACAAATTACCACAGACTAAGTGTCTTAAAACAACAGAAGTTTATTCTCTCACAGTTCAGGATGGCAGAAGTCCAAAATCAAGGTGTCGATTGGGTTGTTCCTTCTGTGAGAGAATCTATTTCATGCCTCCCTCCTAGCGTCTGATGGCTCTCATCCATCCTTGACATCCTTGGGCTTGTAGCTGCATCACACTGATCTCTGCCTCCATTGTCACATGGCCTGCTCTGTGTGTGTGGATTTAGGATCCACCCTAATCCAGGATAATCTCATCTAAACCTAACTGATTACATCCCGCACAGACCCTATGTCCAAATAAGGCCACGAATTACAGGTTTTGAGGGTTAGGACTTCACATTTTTGGAGGAAACACAATACAACCCACATCAAACACTGTATTGTTTTAAATTTTATTTATTTATTCATGAGAGGCAGAGACATAAGCAGAGGGAGAAGCAGGCTCCCCACAGGGAGCCCAGTGTGGGGCTTGATCCCAGGACCTGAGCCGAAGGCAGACGTTCAACCACTGTGCCACCCAGGCACCCCACAAACACTTTTTCTGGATACTCAGATGGCTCTCTTCCTCCCCCTTCAAGTCTTTTCTCCTCAGCAGGAGGGGGAAGGGGCCCTCTATTCACCTGATTTAAAACTGCACACTCCCAAACATGCCCTACTCCAGCCCTGGCAATTTTTCTCCATTGCACTAATGTCTTCTGTGTTTTACTTACTTGATTTATTGTTTTTCTTACCCCAGGAAAAGGTCAGGTCCAGGAGGACAGGGTTTTTTTTTTGTTTTTTTTGTTTTTTTTTGTCTGCTTTCTTGCTGCTACATCTCCAACACCTGAACACAACTGGCAGACCTTAGCCATCCCTGGCGATTGGGCCTCAAGTCCTCCTTGGCAAGGTCGTGGTGGGGATAGCCGCCTGCTTCTTTGACACTGTGTCACCCCTTCCTCGTGGCTGTGCCCTGGCTCCTCCCTGCTAGGTCAACCCTACACTAAATCCAGACTGAGTCAAACAGTTAGAGATGTCTGGGGATGGAGTGCCTTCTTTCCTTTCCTTTTTTTTTTTTTTTTTTTTTTTTGTTCTTATTTTTTTCTGATTTGTTTTTGTAACTCTGAGCTCCCAGCTTGCCTCCCTGGGGTTTTTCTGGAGTTCCCCAACCCTTAGGACCTTGAATATACTATTTTGAAAGGACTTGGAGTCAAGAGACCCAATTTTGTTTCCAAGCTGGGACACTAAGTAGTTTTGTGGCTTTGGGTTAGCCACTTCACTTCTCTAAGACTTCATGTCTCTATCTATAAAATGGGAAAGAGAATTCTTTCCGCCCTGAGATGTTGTGAGGATAACAAAAACATTGTGGGCAAAAGATTGCTTTGTGAACCGTAATGTTTATCGCAGGTACTGGCTAATGTTGTTCTTTAGCAGCCTTGACAGTGGGCTGGGGTGTTTGTTTATGTGTCCTATTGGGGCATGGATTACTTTCAGAAGAAGGTCCTCATTGAAGCCCTCTCTGACCACCTTTTAAAGATTTTAGCATTAGGGTTAACCTCAGCCACTGGACACAAACCAGAGGATGTACCTCACAGCACAGATCACAGTGTCTACAGTGGGTATCCTGACAGTTGTGTGGTGCACAGCCTGTGTGGCTGTATGTGGTGATCCTGGACTCGGTTCCTTTCCAGGAGGGAGATGTCTCCTATTTCCCTATTATTTAATACATAACCCACTTCAACTTGAGAGACCCCTCATCTTGTTCACTTTTTATTCTAACAGTGCTTTTTACTTTCTGTTTTCTAACATGGCGTATGATTGAGTTATTTGTTACATTTAGTGTTTATCATCTGTTTTCCCCCCGCTACAACGTGAGCTTCTTGAGGGCAGGGATCTTGCTTTATTCACTGACCTGGCCCTATCTCCTAGAACAGCGCCCGGTATATAGTAAGCACTCAATAAATACATATCTACCGAATGGACATCCCTATCGTAGTGCATCCCCTATTGCTGCTTGGAGCAAAGAAAGTTGGTCTTGGGTCCATTCCCTTCTGCGCTGACATTCAGCCCATCCCCTAGCATGACATCGATCAGGAAGGGCATCTTGTGATCCTCCCAGCAGGTAGTTATCTACCCCTTGGCCTGGGTGCTTTGGAGCTCCCCTAGCGGTGAGTAGAATGGGGCAGAGCCAGACTTAGCAGACCCCGAGGAGTGCCAGGAGTCTGGTACAGGACTGTGGCAGCTGTGAAGGAGTCCCCTTCCAATTTCTTCTGTCTCTTGGGCCTTAAAGGAGCCCCATGAATGCCCCTCCCTGGGCTTGTGGGTTTGGAAGAGGGAGGGCTCAGAAGGGGAGTAGTTAGAGGGAGATGCTCACTTGCGGGCCTCCAGCCAGAACAAATGGAGAGGGTTTTATTTTCCCAAGTCTGAAGTCCCAGAAGCTCTGCTGCCGCTTTTTGAGGAGAGTAGAAAAAATCTGCGTCTCAGCCAAGTACTTCCTTTACTGCCCACACCCATCTCCCTGCTGCTCACAGTGGGGTTCTGCAAGTGTAGATGGGCCACATTAAGGTTTGTGGAGGGTCCCTTGGCACAGCCCAGAGGACTGCCTGGAGGAAGTGGCTAGGTCTGAAGCATTCCATTCCCACCAGGGAGAGGAAGGAGACAGGTTATTCTATGCTGGACTTCTCAGTCATTGGATCCAACAGGAGATACCCATCACATCACAGTCTCTATGATAGGTACTCCAAGAATTGTGCAGTGTATAGCTTGTGCAGCTGTATGTCATGACCCTGGACCTGGCTTCTTCTCAGGAAGAAGTTTCCTGTTTCCTCCACAAAGCATATTGCTTCAAAGCAGTCCTCTGTAGCTGCATATGGCTGCTGAGGTCCCTTCTAGATTTCTCTGAAATGATGGGGTTGGGGGAGGCTTGAGTGGACCTCTGGGGCTTTGTAGAGTGTTAATATGCACCTCCTCAACCCGCACATGTACCTGGAATCCACAGAGCTCAGGGCCTGAGCAAGGTCTTGGCTAGCCATGTATGAATAACAGAAAAACACAGGCTCTGGGCAGATGTGGCCTGAGGCATGCGTCCTGGCTATGCTTTGCTTCTAGGCCTAGTGGTCCTGACAGAGATCATGAAGAAGGAGCACTCAGCCCTTCTGAGGTGCCACCAGGCACCTCAGTGTAGATACCACCAGGTTGGTGGAGGTGCCAAGTTCAGTCTTCTGAGTCCTCAGGGATAAAGGGAGCCCAGCGCCTTCTAACACGTCTCCTGCTCCCCACATAGGACAAGTAGGCGGGTTCCAGGGAAATGGTGTCCACTTCCTGCACACTTCCTTTTGCCTTCCTTTCTCTCCTAATTAAGCTGAAGGTGAGCATCTGGCCTGAGGCAGCCGCAAAATCTCTGATGAAGACTACATGACTCCCTTTGCCAGGATTCTCCCAGAGCTGAGGATTTTCAGAACCTCCCTGGGTGATATTGCAGAGGGGGAACCCCTCTCAGCCCAGCCCTGGCCCTCACGCATCTCTGAGACAGGAGCTGTTTCCCTCCTGTCTGCCAACAGCCTGCAGCAAAATGATAGAGAAAGCTACAGAACTTCTCCCTCTTCCAATCCTCCCTCTTCATCACCACCATCAATAGCGTCGATTGCACCCTGCCATGATTCAGGCACTGTACTAGATTCCTTACCCTCGTCTTTCCTCCCCTTGTGTTCCCCACCCCAAAGTCAGCAGCTCAGTGACACGCAGAAGTAGATGTTACACAAATGTCTTCTGGCCCATCACCTGGAGTCTAAATGGAGAGAGGTGGCAGGGCTACACCTGCCAATGGGATGAGAACAATCACCCAGGAGCAGAGGGGTATGGGAGACCTCCCAGGGCTCACCACTGCCCTAACCCTAGTCTGACCCTAATGGGGTGTCTAGAATTGTGGTCACAGTGGTGAATGTCGGGTTAGGATTGGGTGGGACTGAGGTTGTGGTTGGGGTAACACTATTTCACAAGAGGGTGGTGGTGAGGGAAAGATGAGAGGATAACTTTAGTGTGGTATTATGATGCGACTTTAACCTTAGGTTGTGGCTAGGGTTGGGCTAGGGTTATGCTAGAGTAGAATTTAGGACTGAGGTTTTTTTGTGGGTGGTATCGTTGTTATTTTAACCCACCATTTATGGAACATTATTGAGTCAGCTGGCCCTCCTGTGCAGAGCACTCAACAGGCGCCACCTGAAAATGGGGACCATGTGACGTAGTGGTTATGAGCACGGGTCATGAGTCAGACCTCTGTTTCATCCAATTCTGTTGCTCACGGCCATTTGATGCTGGGTGTCTCTTCACCTCCCTGAGTTCAATGTAAAAGGAAGACGAGAATACTGGCCCCACAGGGTTGTGGTGAGAATAATGTAAAAGAAGTGCTGAGTCACATGGCTAAGTGCTCAATATTCGAGAGCTTCTACTCTTTCTTATCTGTATCAGTTAGAGTTCCAGGAGGAAACAGACAGCACACTCAGAGAGAACAGTTTGATAAAGGGTCTATTTGAGGAGGCATGGACAGAGTTGGAGGGAACAGAAAAAGGGGTGGAATATCCCGGGTGTGGCTGTGTAGGGAAGTCTGAAGGGGCTGGGGGCCAGTAGTTACTAGAACCAGAGCAGCTATAGCCACAGGCCAGCACAGAACTGTGGCCTCTGTTAAAAGACCTGCTAGTGTTCTCCCCACCTCCCACCCCTGCACTGCACTTGTCAGGAGGGCATTGGCAGGATCAATACCTCCACTCCCTCTCCTGCCTTCTTGTTGGACTCTCACTTGGGCTGAATAGGACTGGAAGGCAGGGGACGAAGGAGCCTCCCAGGGCCCCGAGTGGGGTGGAGAAAGCTCTAGAGGAGCAAGTGGAAGATCTTCAGAACATTAACAAGTTGACACTATGAGGAGGACATTCCTGTTAACCCAACTGTGCGATGAAGATACCGAGGGAAAGGGCCCTTCCAGCCCCGCTCTACTCAAGACTCCAGAACCCTTGCCAGCAAGCATTTTGCTAAACAGCCTGTAGAGCAGGTGAGCTCAGGCCAGTGCAGAGCAGCAGGCCTGATGAGGGAGCCGCAGGGACGGGGTCAGGCCAGGCATCCAGTGTCTTTGCAGCAAACTACAGAAACCCCGTAAGAGCCTGGAGCAGATTCTCCTCAGCAGCCGTGTGTGGGGAACAAAGGCGGCTTGTTGGGATCATTAAAACATAATGTATGCAGTTCCCAGCATCCAGCTTAAAAAATAGTAACAACAAACATTTCAAGCTTGTGGCTGTACTCATACACAGCATTTAACTGACCAAAGTCCTCTAGGATTTTTGTTTGAAAGGAAAAGGTTAGGGAGTGATGAAGCAAGCAGGGACTAGAAAGACAGTCAGTGCTTTTTTTTCAGATGCCCCAAGGGATGGTTTGTCCCATCCGGTTGCTTTGTACAGAACTGTGGCTACTCAGTGAATGTCACCCTCCGGGTAGGGTGTGTGTGTGTGTGTGTGTGTGTGTGTGCATGCGCGCACGCATGTGGTTGCAGCATGGGTGGGAGAGCTGGAGGAAAGAACATGCCTAAGAAATTATCAAGGAGATTTTTGGGGGGCCTTGTGAGTTCTCCTTTTGAGCTCAAGGTTTTCCAACATCCGTATATCAGGTTTCACCCCTTGTCCGGAACGCAGAGGAAGTTTCTGATTTATAGGTCTGGTAGTTTCTCTGGTTATGCGACCTTTAAATCTGCCATCGGTTAATTAATTTGCCACTGGTTAGTGAAGTTAATTTGCTTCCCGGGTGAAAATCGCTTTACCAAAGTAAACTGGTACTATGATAACAGTAGTAAAAATGGGGCTCAAATACATACTTGTTTCCATTCGTGGAAAACTGATTTAGTGTCTCAGCCTTCCTCTCCTGATCACTGCCATGTGTGTGTGTGTGTGTGTGTCTGTGTGTGTGTGTGTGTGCGCACACGCGCACGCATGCACACCACACACACACACACACACACACACACACCACCACCACCACCACCACCACATCTGGAGAGGTCTAAGGAAGAAGATTTAAGGCTTGCAGGATAATTTCCCAGAAAAAGATCAGAAAGGAAAAATGAATTAGATGCAAAGTCATCTGATAACCATAGTTGTAAGATTGGCTGCCCAGGACCAAGAGGGTTGTGTATGTACGTCTGTGTCTGTCTGCAGATGACATCGTGAAGATCGCTAAATGATTTCCAATAACAAAATGTGAAAACACATAGTTCCTTTGTTAGCCACATAGCTGTGGTTTTGTGTCCGTGATTCATTGTGGAAGTGAGTAGCTGCAACAGGCATTTTGTGGGGGTTTTTTGTTCTTTTTTCTCCTAAAAAAATATTTGTGAAAGGTCTAAAATTCAAGGAAGTCCAGTGCTTTTTGAAAAGAAAAATCCCCGTTCCTTGCAAAATGAAGATTGCAAATTAAAACCCCTGGAACTAGCACATTGCTGCTTCTAGCCAGTAGTCTACGCTGCCTTTCCCGCCTGGAGCCTCAGCCCCTGACTAATACCTAACATGTCCACTCATATGTGCACCCAGAGAGGGTGGGGGTAGCCTCTCAAGGGAATCAAGACGTACTGCAGGGGGTACTGCAGGGAAACCTCAGACACACCCTTGGGGAACCATTCATCCCACATTTCTTTCTGTTTTTGGGGTTCTTGAGTCAAGGTCAGAGCCCCTGGAGTAGGCAGTGGTGTGTGTGAGGGAGGAATCATGAAACTATTGATGTCTTATAGTTAGGTAAGTCTGGATCTGAATCTCAGCTTTGCCGCTTAACAGCCATGCTGCCACAAGCAAGTGATTTAACCAGACAAGCCTCAGTATTCTCATCTGTAAGATGGGGATTCCGTCACTACCTTATAGAATTGTCAAGGGATTTTACTAACATATCCAAATGCATCTGGCATCTTTGAAGTGTTCTGTGGATGGCACCCACTCTTATTTGTCCCCTGACTCTGGGGTTACCTGGGCCTTTTGTTTACATAAGAAAGGCAGCAGCGGTACCTGGAGACTCTGAGAGGTTGTCCAGACCACCTGAATGTGTTTCTGGCCCTAGTGATAATTCTAGTTATGGGCAAGGGTGAGCCACAGGGTGGCAAATATCACCCATCAAAGGCAGGCAGACCTCAGGCCTCAAGACCCCACCTCAGCACTTCCCTGTTGCTGATGATCCTGGCCAGAGTGACAGCCTCACTCTGCTTTAGTTTTCTCTTCTGTAAAATGGGGGAGTGGTAGTTCCTTTATCATACGGGTTGCTGTGCTAACCACATGAGGTATCAACATAGAGTCTGGGAAAAAAAATTTTTTTTAGTGAAATGCCTGTAGTGGATGTCTGACACATAATCAGTTGGTAGGTTTGGGATGCTATGAGGCTGGGTGAAGACTCCTCACTAGTAGAAATCTCCTTTTGTTTATCACCCCAGGTTAGAGTTTTAGCCCCTAGAAGAGCAAGCTGGCTGTGGGCTGCCAGGACTTTGGCCTGCCCCAGAGGGGAAGGATGATGCCACAATCCTTGACCCCAGCCCCCTCAGTGGGCCTATCTGGGCAGGTGCAAAAGTGGGATAAGCTCATCTGACATCACAGGCCTGTGTTTGCCATCTGCTAGGGCAGGCCTGCTAAGCTCTGTGCATGGGAGTGTGTTTCAGAGCATAGAGAAGTCCAAAGGCCATGAGCTGGGGACTCAGGGGTTCAGGAGATGGGCATCTCATGCCAATTTGACAATGGTGAAATGCCCATATGCCAGGCTCTTCGTGGCTTTGGGAGATGGTCCCAGCTCCACCTGTCAGCCTAAAGCTCTTTCCTTTCCCTGCTTCACCTCCAGCCCCTTCTCCTCCCCCAGTCTCCCAGGAGCACTTGCCATGCACACCACCATACCACCACAGCAGCTCGGGCGTGAGCATGGAGGGCATGATGAGCTTTGCACGTGAGATATACAAGATAAGGCCCAGACTCTTGGCTCTGCAGCTCAGCCTCAAAACATAGTTCTCAAGCTGCCATGATAGTGTAAAGGTTTAGAGTATAGGCTCTGGAACCAGAACACCTATAGGCTATCTGTGTTTGATTCCCAGCTCTGTTAGTCATTGGCTGTGTGACCTTAGATGGAGTCACCTAGCTTCTCTGTGCCTCATCAGTAAAATAGGGATAATAAAAATACCTGCTTTCTGATTTTAAAGATGGTTAAATTTAGTTAATGTATGGAAAATGCTGAGACCCACATCTGGATGTTACAAGCCCTATGGAGGTATTTGCTTGTATTTACTGTCATCTTTGGCCTCTTCTCCTTTATCTTTAACCAGATAGGCTTCCTCCTCCTCGAACACCAATAGCACATGCCTGGATATGTCCCCTTAGGGTTCTCTCTGCCTTGGGTGGGCTCTGCGCTCCTGACCCCTTTCTCCAGCTCATGTCACACAACCACTAGGATGCCTTCCCCATGCATCCAGCTGTGAGACTCCTGGCACCTGCTGCTTTTCCACCCTTGGATTGTTATGAATCACCCATGCACAGGGTCTTATCCCAGGGGTGCTGCGCCCCATGCAAGATGTCAGTCAGGGCATGAATGGGGCTGAAATCTAGCCTGTGTTCTGCTCAGCCAACCCTGGCACCATGAAGGAAATGGGGCAGCTTCTGTGAACTGGCTGCCCAGGGAGGGGCCCTTCTGTAGTCCACACAGAGGTGCCAAGTGCATACCCACCACCTTCTGCCTCCCTGCATGAAAGAAGCGATATGTCTCTCCTGCAAGTACCTGAGTGGGACTGTGCACCTTATGAGATGCTCATAAATGTACCTTGGAAGTAGGTGAGTGAGGAACAAGTCTTCGTAGGGGAAGTTGAAGCCAGAGGTTTCAGATTGCCTGCTGGCTCCAGCTGGCTGAAGGATGGGGCCCCGCCAGCACTGGAGAGAGAGCTCCAGTGGAGAGACCTCGAGCTGGAAGAGGCCACTGAGAAGTTGAAGGTGCATTATGATGACTGTCGAGGGACAGTACCTGTGTGCCCGGCACTGTGGTGACTCTATGGAGAAAATAAAGACAATGTAAGACTTGATCCCTTACCTTCCTCTCTAAGGGGATCTGTGTTCCTGGCCAAACTGCAGCCCCACCTTTGGGTGGTCTGCTGAGCCCAGAGGGAGGCGGAGGAACTCTTGGAGGGGCTCTTTCGTCTGGTGGGAGGGAGAGGGCAATAACACTTACACAAGTTATGTAGAAAATAAGAGGCATTTCTGGGACCCTGGGAAGCCCACTCAGGCTCTCCTGCCCTGCTCCCTACCCAGTTGGGAGAGAAAAAAAAGGGCAATGCAGAGTCTCAAGGGACCAGGGCTTGGAAGCCTGATAGCCTACAAGGCAGGCTGCTCAGTACATAAGGGTTTGTCAACATGAGGGGACAGGGATCCAGAGGACAGAGGAGAGCCGTGAGGCCTAGTGGGGTCTCTGGACCCCTGGGAGACTGAGGCGGCAGCTACTTCAGGGTGGCTCTAGAGGCAGGAGTCAGGCCCCAGGCCAGCCTTGTGCCCCACAGACATTCCCCTGGACATGCACAACTCCCACCAACTTCTGCCTCTTATTTACCTGCAAGGAGACAGGGGTGCTGGATTTCCTCCTGAGATGGCGGGGAGAGCATGGTGGGCAGAGACTAAACAGGACAGACTGCCCCCTTCCACCTGCCAGCCTGGCAGAGGCATCCCCTGGGGTCTATGTCCAGATCTCCAGATCTCTCAGACCTGGATGTGGGCACAGAAAGAGCTAGAGACTCAGGCCTTGTAGCAGGAGGTTGTGACTCACAAGTGCCTGAAATGGGGCTGGCTTGGGGACTCCGGCTGACCACTGAGGCCCAGGGGTGACAGGATGGGCATAGCAGGGTGAGCCACAGCAGGGTGGGCATAGCAGGGTGAGCAACAGAACAGGTCTGGGGACAGCCAGCTCTCACGCCTTTCAGGAGGGCACCAAAGAGTGAGGGTGCAGGCGCTGATGATGCCACATCAGTGTGCCAGGCAGCAGGCAGGGCCTGTGTCCCCTGGGCACTACCCCACCGAGCTTACCACGAGCCCATAGGGCTGCGGCTTCCTCTCCGGCACTCAGGAGCACAGCTCCACTATCCAGGCACATGAAGCTCCTGCCTCATCAGAGGTCACCATGTCACTGGTCAGCTCTGGCTCTTGAAAAGTCCTGCTCCCCTGCGGCATGGTCCTGGGTCTGTGCTCTGCAAATCCAGTCTCTTTCCGGCCACAGCCCTCACATCTGATGATGGATACTGCAGTGTTGGGAGACAAGAGAGCAAGGTTTAGGAGGGTGCTGATTCCCCCAGGCAAGGACATCCAGGGGACCCTGGTGCCTGGGGTAAGAGTGAAGCCTTCAAGGGACAGAGAACAAAGTGAGGGCAGCCAGGGGAGCCTCTATCCACATAGTTAGAGGCCAAGATACACTTTTGGGGTTCCAATGCTGACTCTTCCATTTTTCATACTTGCTCTGTCCAATACGGTAATCACCAGCCATATGGAGCTATTTAAATTTAACTTAATGTAAAACTCAGCCACACTAGCCACATTTCCAAGTGTTCAAAAGCCACAAGTGACTGGTAGTTAGCGTATTGAATAGTGCAGACTATAGAACATTTCCATCGCCACAGAATGTTCTGTTGGACAGAGCAGTTCTAGACGAATGATCTTGGACAAGTTCCTTAATCTCTCTGTGCCTCAGTTTCCTTTTCTGAAACATGGGGCTACCCCTAGGGTGGTTGTGAAGATCAGTAGCTACCCCTGGGGTGGTTGTGAAGATCAGATAACATAATGCAAGTGTAACAAGGAACACACAGCACAGAACTAGCGCTTGATAAATATTCATTATTGTTGCTCCAGCCCTCACCTCCTCACAGCATCATCAGAAAACCCACCAACCTAGCACATCTGGTACCCAGACGCTGGAGAGTGACAGCTACTAAGTCTTAGCCAAGCCAGGTCTCACCTGCTCAACCCCTGAGCTGTACATCACCTAGATCAGTGGGCTGCTGGCTCCTATGCCACAGCCACAGTGTCCCCTCCTCCTTAACCACCCTGGCCTGGTGCCCCCTTGCCTTCAGCTGAGGCAGGGCAGGTTTGTGGCAGGGCCTGGAACAGGATATCTGGTGACACTACGTTGGGTCCCTGGGTTTGGCGCAAGGGTTGGCTGACCCTGGCCTGGGTGTGAGGTCTGCCTGGTTTGAGGAGAGAAGGAGCAGAGAGACCTCTGTGAGGGCTTCCCTAGGTTTGCCAGCACCCAGATCCTCAAGGGAGACTGAGCCACCTGGAAGGGGCTAGTGTCTGGTCACCTGCAATTAGCCAGGCCTGTAGTCACAGGAAGCCATTCTGGGAATGCCCTCCTGTCTGTAAGTGCTCTCTCTCCGTGTTCCCCTCCTGTCTGGCTGTTTCCTCTCTGACACCTTCACAGCTTCTTCCTCTGTCTGCCCTCAGGAATTGGTCATCCCCAGGCCCCCCATTCCCCTTGTTTATTCTCTCTTTACTCCTATACTTTTCAATGTGTTTAGGTGTCAGGGTGCCTGGAAGTCATAAGGAATGCCATCGATGAAATTAATTCCCTGATTAGAGCTGAGAGCAGTTTTATTAGCAGAAACTATGACGATTGTCTGTGAGTTCAAAATAAAAACCCAGCTATAGGCACACAGATGTATCCATGAAAAGAACGTGCTCTCGGGTGGAGTGTGATGGGCCCCCGCCACATTTTCCCTTCCTATTCATTTACTGCTTGTTCATTTGTTTTATCGTGTGTGAGCAGACAGGTGGTAGCAGGTGCCAAAGGTCGGAGACGAATTTATGGGAATGAAACTTAGAACTGAGACTAGTCTGTCCATTAACACATTTCCCCTCCTGAAATTGGGAAGTGTTAGCCCAATTTCAGGCTAAGGCCTGAAGTTAAAGCCTCAGCCCAGCAGGGAACTCTGAAGCGTGGTTTGTTATGCATGCTCTCCCAGAGTGATAGCATCCCTCCCCCTTAACTCCGTAACCACCACCTACCTCTACCCTTACAACACTCTGGGCTGTGCCCTGTCGCTCTCCTGAGTGCTGCATCTCCCATGTGGAGGCACCGTCTTGAGGCACCCAACACTCATTGTGTCCAAACTCATCGTGTCAAAACTGAGCCACTTCTTGGATCTCCCAGTTGAGATGTTGGTTCCTGGAACTCCCTCCACTCATTGGTCTAAGCCATGACTGGGAATTCTCTATGACTTAGATATCCCTTGAATCCAGACTTTCTTCTTGGTCCTATCCTTGGTCACCACTAGCCTAGACCACAGCCAAAGGTTCCTCTGGCCTCCAGTCCTCTTCTCTCTGGTCCATCTGCACTTGGATCATCTTTCACCAGAGTAATAATCATTTGAAGAGTCCTATCTCATCATGTTCTGGACCTCATTGAAGACCATGAACATCTCAAGGCTAATATGTGGCTCCCCTATGACCCCACACCTTTGCTGGGGTACTGCTGGGACTTTTGCTCAAACTCCACTGGAGCAGAGAGAGTCAGAGGGTCTTTGTCATCCTTGGACCTCAGTGTCTGGCAAGTGGTAGGCATTCAGTAAGTGCTTCTTGAATGAGTGAAAGAAGGGCTTCTCCAGGGACTCTTCCTCACCCATTCAGTATGGCCCAGACACCTCTCTTGTATTTCACTCTGTCCATCATATGGACTAGAACCTATTCTTCTTCAATCCCCCCAAATCTCAGTGTCCTCATCTTTAAAACGGTGATACAGCAATAACAAATGGTGGGGTAGTGCAAGGATAAACACCTGGTTTGGTAACCTGGTTTCTGCCCTCAGGAGTTCTGTAACCTTCAGGAAGGGATAGAAACTTGCAACTCTCTGTTTTCTCGACTATAAAATGGGCAAAAATGAGTAACTCTTTAGAGTTAGAGACCTACATGAGATAGATGTGTACAATGTGCATTACTGGCATCGAACCTGGTGCAGAACAAGCACTCATTAAATTGTGTCATGAGTTTATTCCCCACCCACCCCCTTCCCACTCCCTCCCACCCCACGTACATAGGTAACCACTGTTATTCGTTTCCAAGGTAGCCTTCCAAGGTTGCTTTATAAAGATGCAAATAAATGCAACACATATGCCTGTTTTCTCTATTTTTACACAAAAGTTTACATACCCTATACCAGGAGTCAGCAAACTTTTCCATAAAAGGCCAGATAGTAAATATTTTGGGCTTTATACAGCATATGGTTCCTGCAACTGCTCAGCTCTGCCATTGTAGAACAAAAGCAGCTACAGACAATGAGTTTGGCTGTGTCCCAACTCAACTTTATTTATGGAAACCTTAACTTGAATTTCATATCACTTTCTGATGTCCTGAAATATATTCCTCTTTTGACCTTTTTCAACCGTTTAAATATATTTTTAAAAACCATTGTTTGTTCACTGTCCATATAAAGACAGTCAGTGAGCCAGATTTGTGCTATCTTTTCACTTTTCAGTATGTCTTGGAGACCTTTCCCTATAGATGTAGAGGAGCCACGTCTTTCTGTTTCAGTGGCATATGACTCCATCCTGTGGATATATCCTAGTTTGTTTAACCAGTCTCCTACGAAGGACACTTAAGTTGTTTCTATTCTTTGCAAAACATTCTGTTATTACAGAATAGTGCAACTATGAATAACCTTGTTCATCCATCATTTTGGACATTAACAAGTGTCTGTAGTCATATTCCCCTCGAGGTGGAGCTGGGACCTGGATTCTGATGTGTGTGATTTATTGGGGCATTGCCAAGGGAGGGCGGGAAGCAGAATGCGAAGGTGGAAAAAGCCTAACAAGGACTGGTCCCAGGGAAATCAAGCCAAGGCATGATGGAGGGTGGACCTTGCAGAATTTTCCCACCTTGAAGCAAGAGGCAGGGCTTTTGAACTTCCTGTTTAGGCAGTCATTGGTGGTGGGTGGGGCTTGTCAGGTGGTTACCATTCACCTAGAGCAAGACTCAGAAGAAACCAGTGGAAGGTGCACCAGCTGCTGCAAAGGGGACCTGGGCAGGGTGAAGGCAGTGCCTACATGGCAGGTTTATCTGTGGGATCATCTTGGAGGTGGAACTGCAGGAGCAAAGCATAGATGCACTGCAGTGTGGATAGACCCTCTTTCATCGGGTTTATATCAATTTACATTCCTAGCAGCAACATTTGAGAGTGCCTGTTTCAGGACAATCTCACCAAATTAGTCTATTATTAAACATTTGAATTTTTGCTAATCTAATGGGTTAAAAAGTGCTATCTCAGAGTAGTTTTCATTTGCACATCTCTTAGAATGAGCATATCTTCAGGGTACCTGTGTGGCTCAGTCAGTTAAGTGTCCAACTCTTGGTTTCGGCTTAAGTCATGATCTCAGGGTCATGAGATTGAGCCCTGTTTCAGGCTCTGAGCTCAGCAGGGAGTCTAGTTGAGATTCTTTCCCCACTCCCTCCCCCTCTACTCCTCCTTCCACTCACACTTGCACACACACATTCTCTCTCTCTCTCAAATAAATAAATAAATAAATAAATAAATAAATAAAATCTATTTTAAAAAAAGAATGAACATATTTTCATATGTTTAGGAAACAGTTGTATTTTTTCCCATGAACTGTTCATACTTTTGCTTATTTTTCTTTTTAGGGCTACTGGTCAATCTTTTCCATTTCTAGGAGCTCTTTCTATATTGTGGAGATTGGTCCTTTGCTTATGATAGGAGTGGCACATATTTTTCCGTTTGTCATTTGTCTTCTTACTTTGTTTAAGGGTTTTGGCCAAGCAGATGTTGTGATCATAGGGCTGTTTGGACAAGTAAGTCATACACTAGTTAAGTTTTAGATAATGCCTGCTACCTGGTAAGCACTGAACAGGTGTTATTTCCTCGTTGCCCCCTCCTCTCTGTTCTATGCTTTATCCAACTGCGCTTGTTACTCTCCCTGCAATAATGGTTCATGCTCCCCTCCTCCATGCATTGCCTAATGCTATTTTTCTTATCTGGAATGTCTTCCTCTTCATTTTGGACTGTGAAAATCCTATCCCTCTCTTAAGCCCCAGCTCAAATGCCGTGGTCTTTCTTACATCTGAATTCCTGTGCCTCTGCTACCCATCACAGTCTGCCTTAGATCCAAGTTATTGGCACACATTTACCAGACTTTTTCTGAACCTCAGTTTCCTTATCTATAAAATGGAGCTGCTAAAGAAAATATAGATTTCTTTTTATTACAAAATGATATGTGTTTACTGTAAAAAAAAAATATTTTACTGAAAAAATTCCAAAAATGTAGAAACAGAGGCAGCCCACGGTTTACAGATCCTTCCAGATCTTTCCTATGCCTATATAAATATCTATAGGGGGAGACAGCAGTTTTTCTTAAGACACAAACCTGGAAGTATACTATCTATATTATTCTGCAACTTCTTTGTATCATTCCATAAAATAATGTGGCTAAGATGATGCATTTAGAGCCTCTGGCTCAGTGCTCAATAGATGGTATCTCTAATTACTCTATGCACCTTACAGTGATGGTTTTAAACTTTCTTTCAGCAGCAAAAGCCTTTTCAAACAAAACAGTATTTGGAAGCCCAATTTATAAAGTAGATAGAATGGAGCCTCCAGGCTAGGGTGAATTTAGATGAGGTAGAGGGCATGGAGCCCCTCACCAACTTGTATCCCCAATTGTTTTTGAAAACCTCAGTGTTAATATCTTTTCAGGATGGAAGAATGAACTGAATTGAACTGAGCAGCATCATTGTGGGTATGCGCCATCTGGGCAGTTTTCACTAGGGCCTGAAGATCCCAGCCAGCAGGGCCAGGAAGTGGGTTCTCCCAAATTGGTCAAAAGAGCCCAAAAGTCCTCAGACTAGAGCAGACCTTGGTGGATCATGTAGCTCATTGGCTTCCTCTTGGCTTGGTGCTAGCCTGCCATGAAGTTTTCATTGGTCCATGAAGAAATGAAGAAAATAAAGCCAATATGGTGAGGTTTCCATGAAGTTAAGCTTATTCACATGTTTCTTTTTGGCATTGCAATGTCTTTTCTTTCATGGAATTATGGTGGCAATAATTGGTAGGGGTGTGTGTGTGTGTGTGTGTGTGTGTGTGAATTTCTTACTTACCTAAACAAAAAACTGGCAACTTTATGTTGTTCCCCTACATTTGATTCAAAATTTCACTGATCCACGAGGTCCTACAGCCTAGAGACAGCTGTTCTTGTCATGTGGTTCTTGCCATGTGGCCGGACTTCTCTGGAAGAATCCCAGAGAGATAGCAAATTCTATTCTTGTGTCAGCAAAGCTCAAGAACTGCTATCCTTTGATGACACTGAAGGAGCTCTTCCAAGGCTGAGTCGAAGGAACCTTTCCTGGGGTGGAGGCAGGGGCTGTGGTCCAAGAAAGTCACCTGATTCCCAGTGAAGCTCTTGCAAGCCTCTGTTGCCTCTGCCCTTGTCCTTAAGGGGGCACTGCTTCTTTAGAACACTCTGACAGAGCATGAGAGACTCCTAACTGGGAACCTGAACAAGGGGTGGTGGAAAGGGAGGTGGGCTTGGGGAGGGGTTGGGGTGACTAGGTGACGGGCACTGAGGGGGTCACCTGACGGGATGAGCACTGGGTGTTATGTTATATGTTGGCAAATCGAACTCCAATAAAAAAAAATACAAAAAAAAAAAAAAAAGAAAGAAAAGAAATAGCCACAATATAGCCTTGAACTTAAAGAAGAAGAAGAAGAAGAAGAAGAAGAAGAAGAAGAAGAAGACGACCACTCTGGGCCCAACATGGTGCCACACCCTTCTCAATGTCCCACGACCTGAGACGAGAATGGGGCATGCAACTGGGCTTTTGCTAAAGGCTTGTGAATCACTTAAGAGAAGCTAGCACAAAGCCAGATGACTGGGCTTACAGACGCTGCAGCTCACAATCTGCGCCTCGTCCCACCTGCCTACCACCTTCTATGTGCTGATGGCACAGGCAACCTGCTGGAGGCCACCAGGGTTCCCACAGCGCTCCTCACATTGTGGGCCTCCCTGTCCACCTCTAAGGACCAAGCTGGGGCTTCTGAAGGGAGATGGCGGTTTCCTTATAGCAGTAATTTTGGTGGAAGAGTAGAACCTATCAAAGAACTGGGGGCTTCCACCTTTACACTGCTGTGAGCCTATCAGGCGAGTCAGACTTTTGATTTCTGTCATTTAATCCCAAAGCCCCATCCCAGCAGTAGATGATAGTGGGTTGGGTTCAGGAGGTGTTAAAAATGCATGGACATCTGATTGAACACATGGTCTTTCTTTCACCTGGAGGGATGCTTGGACAGTATAACATAGCATTTTGGGGAGTCTTTCATTCCCCTTGGATGAAGAAGAATTTTCTGTGGCATGCCTGAGTTGTATCTAGCTCTTCTTTTGCTGTCATTCATGTGATTTTAAAATTCTGGCATAATTTTCAACCTAGGACCATTTACTTATATTTGCAGAGAAATCACATGACCTCATTGTTTCTCTTAGTCTTCACTCTGGCCCCGTGATGGGGTGTCACTATTCCCGCTTTACTAATGAGGAACCCGAGGCTTGGAGGAGCTCTGTAACTTGCTCAGGCCATTCTGCTAGAAGAGTAAGAAATGACGTTTGCCTCCCCTAATCCTGTTCTCTCCCCTCAGTACAGCTCGGTCCTACGTACAACTAGGGAATGCGGGAGTTTCTTTGTTGGTGGTCGTTTTTGTCTTCTCTGCAACACTAACTACTGGCGTTGGGATTTGAACTCAGGAATCTTGCAGCCACTAGCATTGAGTTCCATTAGAGAAACAAGTGACAGGAATGATAGCAACAACAAAAAAAAAACTACCAAGAAAGAACTCTTTGAGTTTCCATCTTGACCAGATTGGGGAACTCTTGGTTGACCAACTCATTGGTCAAGTTCAAAAACGTGCAGAACAAGGCAGAGCATGAGCTACTTCCTTCATCTTTGTGGTTTGACACTAAGCTGAGCCGTGGGACCAGCATGGTGCCATCAGGAGACTCCCACCAATCCACCAGCTCACTTTCTCTCTCTCTTTCTCTCTCTCTTTCTCTCTCTTGGGCACACTCT
The DNA here is from genome assembly GCF_048418805.1 of Vulpes vulpes. Lineage (NCBI taxonomy): Eukaryota > Metazoa > Chordata > Mammalia > Carnivora > Canidae > Vulpes > Vulpes vulpes. Next base: position 108,223,567 of record NC_132785.1, on the reverse strand, counting down.
GGGAAGCTCTTGAAAGGATTGTGTTTTCTGCTGCCGGTGGTTGTGCCGATCTGCTCCTGGGAATGAGGAGCAGGTGCCTGAGCTCCTGAGCTCCTGATTCTGGCCCATTACAGCTCCTAGAACTTCCCGAATGGCTAATAGAACCACTCTCCCACTCTAGACCCCAAACTTGGGAAGTAGGGTGAGGCGTGGTGGGGGCCTGTCAGGTTAAGGATTTGCTGCTGGTGGCCCTGGAAGGAAGAGCAGCATTAAACACTATAGGAGCCAAGCTCTGAGCAAGGGGGCATGGGGGAGGGCTAAACATTGCCTTGGAAGTACTGGGGTCCCAGCCTCTGACATCTCTCCTGATTTGGCTCCTGCCAGGAAAGGGTAAGAGGAAGCCTGCTTCTTGGTCAAGGCACCCGGGGTCAACAGAACTGGAGTAGACACAGAAGGAGAGGGTCCCACACCTTATCCCACTTGGGCAAGGAATCCAGTGGAGAGGTGAGGGTTGGGATCTACTGGGGGAAGGAGCGTCCTCCAGGCCTGAGCAGATGCTCCCAGGCTGAGCTGGTCTGTTGGGTGGCCCAGGAGTCAGGATGCTCTGGGTTGGAATCCCTGGGCCCTGATTTACTAGTAGTCTAACCTCAGACCAGGAATTGCACCCTCAGCTTCAGTGTCCACAGTGTGCTCACACTTGCCACAGTTCAGATACTTTCATATACTGTGGTTCGTGTACACAGTGAAGCGACATGATATTTATGGTGGAGGCCGCCTTGTAGAATGGCCTAATAATAAACACATGAATTACACGTTCAAATTTGTGAGGCAGCTTAATAGTTAAGATCTCAAAGGACATAAGCAGAAAGTTTCCAACTCAGAAACAATAAAGGAGGGGGATAAAAAGCAACAGTGAAGTACCATTTTATATTTGTTCAATTAGAAAAGTAGAAAAAATTAATAACACATTAGGATGTTGAGGTTGTGCTCTGAGTGGTACATTTATATATTTTGATACTTTCAAAAGGCAATGCACCTGTGTGTACCCAGAGCCATAAACATTTATAACCTTTTTAAAATACTCTTCAATATGGTCCCTCTAGTCCATAGAATTAATCCTAAAAAAATAATCCTTTTTAAATGTCTATCGTAAGTATTTTTCAAACATACAGAAAATAGAATAGTATAATGAATCCCCTTTACTAAAGGAGTATTTTAACAGAAGTTAAACAAGTATGTCCACAGTGATAAATTAAAAACCATCTATGCAACGGAAAATGTCTGAATAAATTGTGATTTGTCTTCAGATGGACTATCGTGTAGTAATTGAGATGATAAATATGAAAACCGAAATTGTATAAAGTATGATCTAATGTTTAGTGAAAAATTCAAATTTAAATTGTGCCTACAGGTAATGACAATAGGGTAAGAACATTTATTTGAGCAAAGGTATTTGCTGTGTGGGGGTAGGGGGATGATGAATTAGGTTTTTATTCTCCTTGAATATTGTTATATATTTTTACAATGAAAAGAAATGAGAGAGATAGTCTAGTCTCCACCCCCAAAATCAATCAATGAATAAGCATTTGTTAGGCATCTATTCCACAGGTAATTTGTGTTAAGAGTTGAATTAAGAAGTGGCAGGGGATAGATTTGGGGGCAGGACTTGATTTGGGGGCAGAAGTTGGTCCCTAAGAGTCTCAAAGACTCTCAGAATGTCAGAGCTATATGGGACCAGTCTAATACCTTCATTTTATAGTTGAGGGCCCTGAGGCCCAGAGAGGCTGTGATTTGCCCAGAATAACCCAGCAAAAGCCTGGCTAGTCCACATAGGAGTAGGCACTCTCACAGAGCTAACTGGCGGGCCTTACCTCAATCCCCCTAGCTCAGGGCACCTCCACATCCCTGAGTCACTGCCCGTGGGTGGAGAGAAGGCAGCCAAACAGAGGACACTTTTCTAGTGCAGAAGCAGGGGGGAGGGGGTGGCCCGAGTGGGGACAGAGGGCACAGGGATGTTGCTTCTAGGTGGTAACCCCCTGTTTTATGATGATCTCCACAGGACCCTGAGTGGGCTCAGCCAGACCCAGCCCTCCCAGCAGCACATGGGGCTGTCCCGGACCGTCCGGCTTTACCCAACCACCGCAGCCAATGGTCAGCTCACCTCCAATGCCCTGCCCGCAGGGCCAGGCCTTGAGCGGAGAGATGGCGCCCAGCAGGCAGCGTATCTGGACCACCCGTCACCCCCCTGGGGTAAGGATGCCCTGTCTCAGGGTCCTAGGAGAGCAGGGCATCTAAATCTCTGACCTTCTCATCCTCACCTTTGCTTCCCCTCCACTATCACCAATGGGCTGAGGTTCAGCTGCCCCTCAACCTCTCAGCCAATCAACCAACAGTTGCCAAGGGCTTGCTTTGGGCCAGTCTCCAAGGGTCCCAAACCAGCTGATCGGGGACTTTGCCCTGTCACATATCCTGCCTTTGCTTCCTTGTATCCAGCTGCGAAACTCACCTCCCTGGCCCTGGTCCTTCTACCTCTTCCTTCCTGCAAACCGCAACCTTCCCGGACCAACCTGGCCAGATCCTCCCCTGGCAGCCACAGCAGGGCCTCTGCTTTCTAGAGGAGACAACTGAGCATCCCTGTGGGTTCACACTTTGGCACATTCTGGTCATTGCCCAACAGTCCTTTCCTCTGTGCCTGCTCTCTCTCTCTCTCTCAATCTCTTTCTCTCCCAGTATCTCTCTGTCTGTCTCTCTCTCTCATCCCTCAGAGCAGTTACTCCAAGCTGCCCCTACTTGCCCATGTCCCATCCCATGAGCACATGGATAGGCCGCCTGCCACCCCTTGGAGAGCTCCTCGCCTTCCTGCCCATCTGTCCCACTGTGCTCACCACTTCCTTACCTAAACCCTAGCCTGAGCTCACTGCCTTTCCTTTTTCCCATGTTAAAAGTTAAGGTAACATTCACGTAAAATTGACCATTTTAAAGTGTACACACCAGTGGTTTTTAGTGTATTCACAATTTTGTGCAACCGCCAGCACTATCTAATTCCAGAACATGGTCATTGCTCCACAAAGAATGCCCCTGCCCATGAAGCCCCTCTCTCCCTCTCCCAGGCTCCGGGCCCCACTAGTCTATTTTGTCTCCGTAGATTTGCTTATCTTGGACATGTTGTAAACAGAACCTCCACAGAATGTGGCCTTTTGTGTCTGGTATAACTTAGTATGATGTTTTCAAGGTTTATCCCTGTCAGTACTCATTCCTTTATATGGTTCATGACCTCCTTTCTTGCTATCTTGGAAAGGGGATATCACCCTTCTTGATTTCTCTAGAATGCTAGACCATCCCTTGTCTTATCCGCACTCTCTCCCTTCTCCCTCTTCAGCCTGCCCCCTCTCCTGGCCCCTTCCCATCAGCAGATCCATGTAGTGACAGTGCCCATTCTCACACACAGGTTTGCACGCGCATACACCCCCACAGAGTTATTTCTTCACTCCCTTTGGGCTTCCATCTCTCTGCCTTTCAGGGGACAGCTTCTTGAACACACGACTACGCAGACTTTTGATACTTCCCTCCTCAAGCCCTCGCCCTGTGCCTTCCCTCCCTGGGCTCCCCATGCTGAATGAATACCCCCCACCTTTGTATTTCCACTGCCACTACCTGTGTTACATAACCAGCTTGCGTGATCACCCTGCCTCCCCTTCCACCTGGACACTCCAGCTGGGAAGGCACCTCTTTGATCTCTTACTGAAAATTTTCAAAGGTCACCACTACCCACCAAATATAGTGCCCGCCCTTGCTCTGGCAGCCAGGGCACTCTGCAACCTGACTCTAGTGATTCTCAAAGGCTCTATCTTCCTCTGCTTCTCTTAGAAAACCCCCCACTGGCAAGTCAGAGCTACAGTCAATTCTCTGCCCATGGGTTCAAAGCCCAGCTGCGGCACTTGCTAGCTGTGTGACTTGGAGCAACCTAACCTTGTCTGGGCCTCAGTTTCCTTAACTATAAAATAGAAACATCAGCTTGGTTATAGGACCATTGTCAGTATTCAGCTATTGTAACCCTCAAAAACGCCAAGGATCTAATTGTTAAACCTAAAAGAGTACTCACTCAAGAAGATAAAAGGTTAATGTACATAAAGCATGGGCTTAGTGGTTGGCACACTGACATTTCTCAATAAATGTTGGACTGTGAGATTCTCAAAGGTATTACCCTGTCCCCACTATGCCCCCACTATGGGATCTTACTTCTAGTAGGTACTTAGCAAATGCCCTTGGGATGGATTCACCCCTGACCCCAGGGGCCTTTCTAACCAGCCTCTGGAGGTCACAGCTGTGCCTCTCAGCCCTGCCCCCTGGACCCAAGCCCTCTCTCTGCAGGGCTGAACCTCACTGAGAAAATCAAGAAGATCAAGATCGTCTTCACTCCCACCATCTGCAAGCAGACTTGTGCCCATGGGCACTGTTCCAACAGCTGTGAGCGCGGTGACACCACCACCCTGTATAGCCAGGGCGGTCATGGGCATGACCCCAAGTCTGGCTTCCGCATCTGTGAGTCCCTTCCCCCGACTCAGGTGGTTCCCAGGTCCTGGGGGTTGGGGGCAGAGGGACAGGCCTGCCTTGGGCAGGAGCCCAGACCTTCTGCAGGAAGGAAGCCTCCTACTCTCAGAATGGGGCTTCTGTGAGTGGCCACCAGTGCCACAGAACGCTGGACCCTCACCCAGTGCAGTTACAGCCTAGCCGTGTGACTCAAGGCAAGCCCCAGAACCTGCCTGAGGGCCTGTCTCCCCCCCAGAGAAGTGAGGGCATTAGTAGTGCCACTGGCCTCCTGTCCCTCCCAGTTACTGTGGGGTCCAGGGCCCTGGCATGAAAGGGCTTTTTAGAAAGGCAAGGACTGGCTCTCATCCGCCCTTCCTCACTCCCAGCCTCCTGGAAAGCCCCTGCCTCTCAGGGTGTGCTGGGCTCCCCCAGCCATCCAGATTTGAGCCCCCGCTCCCCTGCTTCCCTGGCCCCACCGGCCACGTGGTGGGGGCCGCCGTGTTCTCCGACCACCGGTCACCTCGAGGCCCGTGTCCCAGATTTCTGCCAGATACCCTGCCTGAACGGGGGCCGCTGCATCGGCCGGGACGAGTGCTGGTGCCCCGCCAACTCCACCGGCAAGTTCTGCCACCTGCCCTCCCCGAAGCTGGACGCAGGGCCGCGGGAGCGGGGCTCCCGGCTCGGGGCCCTGCTGGAAGGCCCCTTGCGGCAGTCCACCTTCACACTGCCCCTCTCCAACCAGCTGGGTGAGTGTGGGGCTGCGGGGTGCGCTGGGGAGCGGGCGTGGGGGTGCTGGCATGGTGGTGGAGGGCACGCCGGCTGCCTCCAGTCCGCACTCCCTCCTTCTCTGCTCCCGGGGCTCAATTTAGTTCATTTCCTAAACTTCTCTTTGCCTTTCCTCTGAACTCAATTTTTTTTTTTTGCCCTTGCCCCCTACTGGGCACTACGGATGAGACCAAACAGTATCAAGGCAGGGTCCTGCCTTCAGGGAACCCTCCATCCTGGACAGGAGAGCGGGGCGGGGTAGGAAGGACAGCATCACCCTATAAAATATGTCATTTCCCCTGCCTTCTGCTCTCAGGTACCAAGTAAAGGTACCAAAAATATAGACTTCTAGAGGAGGTCAGGGGGTGGAGAGCCCCCCGATTGTGCTCAGGAAGGCTAGATGGAGGAGGGGGGGCTTCAGCTGGCCTTAAAGGGTGGATAGCCTTTGACTAAGCAGAGAGGGTGGGAGGTGGGGCCCTGCAGGGTCTGTTGGGCCAGATTTCAGGGGTTGTACAGGATCGTGGGGGCAGGTAGAAAAACCAGGAAGGTGGTTTGGAGGTTGAGAGATCCTTCCTCAGAAGGTGCAGAGTGAAGGAGTTTGTGCTCCATCCTGTCCTCACTGGGGAATTGTGCTGGGGTTTGAGCAGAGAGTGGAGAAATGGAAGGAAGTTTCTGGGGAGACATGCAGCCAGTGGCCTGCCTGGCCCAGGGCTGGTGCTGGGGCTCTGTGGCCCGGCTCTGACCCAGCCCCTGTGCCCAGCTTCCGTGAACCCCTCCTTGGTGAAAGTGCATATCAACCACCCGCCGGAGGCCTCTGTGCAGGTCCACCAGGTAGCACGGGTGCGGGGCGAGGCCCCGGAGGAGAACAGCGTGGAGACCAGACCCTCACCCCGGCTCCCTGCCAGCCCCCGCCACAGCCATTGGGACGGCAACAGCATCCCCGTGCGGTCTGGAGAGGCCCCTCAGCCGCCACCCCCTATAGCACCCAGGCCCCCTGGACGGCTGGGCCGGTGTTATCTGAGCTCCGTGAATGGACAGGTGAGAGCACATCCCCCGCCGTGGCCCTACGGACTTCCAGAATAGTGCCTGCCCCTCACTCTGCCCCTTCTCCTTCTCTCTCTGCTCCTCATCCTTACGGAATAAATGTCTGCAGCATCTTCCATTCCCCATATGGGAAAACTCAGGATATAACATTGCCTGAGCAACGAGAGGGCTCCTCCCTACCTTGGCTCTGCTGGGTACTTGTTATTGCCAGGCATTCCAAAGAGAACCCAAAAGAACCCGCCTCTGGAAGGGCACCAGCATCCTCTGGTCCCAGTAAAGCCTGGCCCATCCTGGAGCTGAGCCTGGGACTCCCTGTGCATGGACAGTAGGGCTGTTAGAAAGAGTATGGTATTGAGTTGAGATTGGGGTCACAGAGATGTGGAATTGGAAAAGGCAGGTTAAACCCTAAAGCCTTGGGGCTAAAAGATGAGAGAGCCTCCATCCCTCCTGGAGGCATCCATAGTCAGTGATGGGAAATCAAGAGAGTTTTTCTGAGTCTAGGCACCTAAAAATATGGGCTAAGCCAGACCCAGGATGATTTCTGCTGGGGTTGCAGTTTGTTGTTTCCAGAAACCCCTCCTGACTTTAGGGAACTGGAGGATGTAGGGAGTAGCCAAGGGATAGGGACTCTGAGTCTCCAGATCCTCCTTGGCCTTTTAGATTGTAGTATCCCTGAGCCTAGGCCCTGTTCATGGGGAAGGCTTGAATCATGGGTGAGTTCCTTGGACTCTGATGGAGGAAAGCCCATCCTTTGGGACCCTCTGTGGGCTGGGGACATGGAAGGGGACAGTTTGCAGACCTGCACAGAACAGATCTTATCTGGACGTCCCCAGGCCCCAAATATAGGGTTTGGTGGAATGGAGTGTAAGTTTCTCTGCTTCCTTCCAGGACATCACCTGACTCTCTCTCTCCTCCCTTGGGTGAGGCATCCCTGTAGCAGGATATTGGGGTTGAGCTCTTGCCTCAGGCTTTCCTGAGACATCTCTGTGCATGGCAGGGAAGGGAAGAGGGTATGATTGGTGTCCATGGCTTCTTTTCCAGTGTGCCAACCCCTTGCTGGAGCTGACTGCCCAAGAGGATTGCTGTGGCAGTGTGGGAGCCTTCTGGGGAGTGACCTCATGTGCCCCATGCCCACCCAGACCAGGTGAGTGCTAGGTGCCAGGGTGTAGGGTTATGGATGAAGCTTTCCCAAGGCTTGGCCTCCACTTCATCTCCCACCAGGGTCTCAGATGCCAGGCAGTTAGAATGGGCTGATAAGCTGGGCAGGCTTTCCAGATCTGCTTTTGAGGGTGCTTCTGGCTGGTGGCTAAGGCTCTGGACAGCTCATAAGGCTCGAGCCCAGAGGCAGCCTGGACTCTCTGCTCTATCTGATTGCCTGGGAGGGGCTCCTTCTTCTTGCCAGTTGTTCTTGCCCAGATTGTAGGGATCCCATCTCATGCAGGGCCCTCTTCTGCCCCTCAGCCCCCTGCCCAGGCATCAGAGGCTCAATGATCTTGATTCAGAGACTGAGCATTTCCCTCACTATCTCTCTGGAGGGGCCTCCATGCCTCTTCTTCACCTCCTCACCTCCTGTTTCCTAACCCTATTGGGTGTCTGTCCCAGAATGTCCTTGACCTTGGGATATGGGAAACCCTCTTTTGGATGGTAGGAAAAACCTAATATGTATTCATTCATTTGTTCACTCATTCCTTCATTTGTTCAACAAAAACTTACCAGGAGCCTTGTGTGTGCCAAGCACTGAGGATTTGGGAGTCAGCAAAATGACCATTCATGCTGCTCTCCTAAGGTATCGATCTTATAGTTGGGAGGTGGGTGATGAGATGCCTGTGCCTGACATTGCTTCTGCCCACCCCGCCTGTCTTTTCCCTCTGGGCTCTACTCCTAGGGCCTGGGCCCAGGCCTGGCATGTATTTCTTTTGCCTGTTAACAGTCAACTTGGTGAGTTGGCTTTGTAGGGGGCTGGCCTGGAGCCCAAAGGTGGGAGGGACAGGGCTGCTCCTAGCTTCAGACTTGGTTGTGGAGCAGTGACCATATTTTCCAAATTAAAAATAAGTTTGGACGATTTTGCAGTATGATGGAGCTTTTGGTGAAGCAGCAGAGGGTAGCATTAAGCTTCCGGGCTTGAGCATCCAACACATAGCAGGTACCAGCCCAAGCTCTGCTGGCTCACCTCCTTCTCTGCGCCATCTCCAATCTGCAGGATGGAGATGGTAATGGTGCCAGCGGGGCTGCTGTGGAAAGTAGATGAGGCATGTGCTTACATTAGGTCAGCAAACAGTAACTGCTATTATTATTGCTACAAAATATCCCTCCACAAAGGGAAAAGGGAATGGACCCACTACCCCACGAAGAAGAGGGTCTTGAGCTGCTCAGTGTCTCCCCCTGCAGGCCAGAGATGGTCTCACCACTTTTCTTCTTCCCCTGTGTCCCCTCCTCCTTCCTGGTTAGGCTCACCCTGGAGACTTCCACTTCCCACATTCCATTCAGTCAGTGGATTTTACATTAATGGGCCTTTACATTAATTAATTACATTTGGAGCTCCTAGTGTGCAGGCCCTGGCAAGACAGTGGAGACTGAGGTAGAAGCGGTGCCTCCTTTCTCCAAGCGTATGGTCTGGAGTATGAGGGGAGGGGCATATACAGATAGCACTAACTAGACAAATGCCAAATGCTGTGGGAACACGGCAGCCGGGACCACAGATAGGTCCTATAGCACCTTTGTACAAATTAGAGAAAGGTGCCACTTCCATTTGTTCAAAATAGCCTTTATAAATATAAATGCCAGCAATTCTCTTAGGTGTGGTGCTTTTGTGCAGTGGACAACCTGCACATCTGTTCACTGTGGGGTAGGGGATCCCAGCTCAAATTTGCATATCAGAGAAAGTTTCATACAGGAAGTGACATCCAGGATGAGGTCTGAAGAATTGTTAGAGTCAGCGAAAGAGAGGGGGAAGAGCTTAACAACCCAAGGAAATTGCATATTCAGGTGAGACCAAGAGAATGAGAAACTTTTCCTGGAGCACAGCACACCCAAGGCTGTGCCCTCACCTCCTCCCTGTCCCAGTTAGCGCCTCCTACCCTCCCCACCCCCACCCCACCCCCACTGTGCTGAGCACATCTCAGCAAGCTGGGCACCAGGGTACAAACCCTGGAATGTCAAGCATTCCGGCACACTGAGCAAGAAATAACAAAGACCAGGGAACGTAAACACTTAAAATACATTAAAGTGCAGCTAGACATTGTATAGAGACGGGGCAAGACGCTGAGGAACCTTGTTTGTGTTGACAAGGTGCCAGACACCTAGCTCCACACCTGAGCCTGGGGCTGGGGGTGGGGGATGTTTCTCTAAGTAGACACGACAAGCAAGCTACCATGCAAGAGTCCAGGGAAGAAAAGGTGAGCTGCTGGGGTGGGTTTGGGAATAGTTGGCAAGACAGACAGGACTTCTGGGTTCTAGAACATTCCCAGGCCTGGTGGCCTTGCCCCTCTGAGCCTCTCTGTCTCCTTTGACGAAATAAAGCTGTATCCTTCAGAGAAGGGCTTTGTCATCCCCAGTGATTCATCTAGCAGAATCAGGGGGTGACGGGAGTGAGAAAGCTAGCAGCTATGTGACCTCGTGGCTTCCCCCAAATCACCTTTTGGCTTCTGAGGCTCCATGCTGGACTGTCAAAGAAGGCCCCTGCAGAATGAGGCTATTTCTGATGAGGAAAGGGACTGTGTTGAAGTCTCATTTACACGGCACAGATAAATCCCTTTTCTTCTGGAAAAATTCTCCAGGGCTCTCTTTCTCAGAGAGATGGCTCAGGGAGTCAGTTTAGGTCAGCCCATGGTCTCCACCCTTCTCCCTTCTGTCTGAGTGACAGATGCAGCTGACCTTCCAGGACTCAAGCCTGAGCCACATCTTCCTGAGCTTGGGGAGTTTTCAGAGCTTCTGCAGATCCCCTTGCCAGGGTCCAAAGAGCACACAGCTCTCAAAAGCCACTCTGATTGAGGCCACATTTTTTAGTTTTTGTCTGAGAGAGACAGACATCTGTGTTGACTGGAAAGTTGGCCGCTGCCCCATCTGGCTTGGCACTGGCTGTGTCAACCCCCAGGCCCCTTTGCTGGGGCAGGCGGTGCTGGCATCCTGCTCACAGCCCGCACTGGTGGGCTCCAGCTGTTTGCCACGATCGGCTATCCATCTGCCTGGCATGCGCTGAGTTCACCTCAAAACCCAGGCCCCTCCCCATATCTCCAGGGACTGCTGATTCCCTTGCTCTGCCCCTTCAAGGAGTTCTGCATCTTTCCCTCTTAAAAACAATAATAGCCACCAGTTGCTGAACATTTACACCATGCTGGGCTCTTTGCCCGCCTGATCCCTTTAAATTGATGCAACCACGTGCAAGCTAAGGATCTTTATCCCCACTTGACAAATGTGGACAATGAAGCTCAGAGAAGGCTGAGCAACTTGACCAAGGTCACACAGCTGGACAGGAGAGCCAGGCTTCAAGCCACAGTATATCTGATTCTCAGCTGATCAGGATCTCCCTAAATCATTCTGGGGAGACTTGCACCCGCGTGAAGACAACAAAAACCAGGACACAGACTCAGAGTGCACAGCCAGGAGGGGGCCGCCCAGGGTCGTGTTTCATGAGTTATGTGCACACGAAGGGCAACATCCCTCGAGAAGATTGGGACTGGCCAGACAGGCAGGGGAGCAGCCTGCAGCTCAGGCCTGTGAGTCCACGGAGATGTGCCAGTAGAATTGTCCCAGAGAGAAGCCGGTAGGCTTTTCCCATGTGCTTCTGGAGAGCTAAAGCTGATGCGTGGATGCTTCTGGTGAGCAGAGCTCAATCTGCAACTGAGCACAAGCTTTAATAGCTTATTAAAAACTGCAGCCTATCAAAACCCAGTGATATAACAGGGTCCTAGAAGTACTTCGCTCCCCACCACCGAGAGGATGCCTACTAAGAACAGGTTCGTAGGAGCTGGGAAAGGAAATTGATTTTTGAGGGAATGGAGGCTCGTATGTATGTGTCTGAAAATGTATTTGAAACCCTGCATAGAAAGAACGCTTTGGTTTGCCTTGGTTTGGTCAGGGCCCTTGCCACGGGACCATTTCAGGTGAGACCAGCCCCCCTGGAGAAGGTGGGGTAGGTGAGGGGATGCAGGCAGTTGGCAGGATTTGGAGCAGGGAGCACCAGGGCAAGTCACAGCAGCAGCGCTGTTATCGTCACCATCACTGTTAGCAACCGTGTCTTCAGAGAGCTCACTAAGTGCCAGGCACCATGCTAAGTGCTTCCTCATTCCACCGCATCCTGACCATGTCTCTGAGAGTTGGGTGTGACCGGCTTCATTTTACAGATGAGGAAATTGCGGCTATGTGACCAGAGACCCCTGCCTCTAACCAGCCTGTGATCTACCTCCTAGGCTGCTTCTTGTGTACTTGGCTTGGGGAATTTCCTCAACCAGAGGACCCTGGCTTAGGGAACATCTGTGTTGGGGTGGGGCTCCTGTTCTCTGGGACTCTGGGTGAGACGCCCAGTTTCCTGCCCTAAAGAAATGGGATTTTTCAGAATTCTAGTTGTTGGGCTGAAAAAAATAAAAAAACAGTGTGTCTTTGGCTCAGGGATGTCCTGAGAGCTTCTTCCAAGGGACTCGAGGCCTCCTGGGAATTGTGCCTCAGCTCATGTTAGCACCCTCCTTATCCCAGGGCAAGTGTCACCAACACGTGGCATCTCCGGCCTGGAGAGGTCGAGGAAGGGCTAGGGAGGGGTTGGGTGGAGTGGCACCTCTCTGAACCAGGGTCTGAGCCTCTCCACCTCACTGCTTCTGGTGCCCAAGATACCTTCTTTGGCTTTAGTGCTGCCCAAGGAAGCAGTCAGAGCCCATCTTTTGGTGGGATTTCCACAATTCTTGGGGTAGGGGGATCCATTAGAACTTCCCCAAACCGGAATATCTGGAATAATGAACCTTATGACAATCACCAATATGTGACAAGGATCAGGCTCAGAGTTTTGCATGCTCGTTTACTCTTCACAAGAGCCCCAAAGAAGGAATTGTCACCCACATTTTACTGATAAGAAAACTCAGAGGTGTTGAGTAACTTGCCCAAGTGTCTCCAGCCAGTGAGGGGCAGCAGCCAGCTTGCTATCCTTGAAACTGTGTTGCTGGAAGGAAGGAGAAAAGGAGGAAGGAAAGAAGGAAGAAAAGAAGGAGGAAGGAAGGAAGGAGGAAAGGAGGAAGGAAGGGAGGGAAGGAGAGAAGGAAGGAAGAGGGAGGAGCTAAGTCTCGAGTGCATCTACAAGGACTGTGCCAGGCACGGTGCTAGCTTCAGTCTGACATTGACTGTTTCTCAGTAAAGTGGACCTTCCCAGCCCATGGAACTGAGTTTCTGTCCCCACTTCTACAGATGAAAAATTAAGACTGACAGAGGTTAAGAAATGTGCTTCGGGTCACACCGCTAGTCAGAGTAGAGCCAGGAATTCAGTGTGGCTCTGGCTGCCCCAGAACCCACACTTCTTCCATTGCTCTGGGGGACTGGAAGGTTCTTTCCAGCTCTACCCACCCGAGGTTTGCACATCAAGGACTCAGCTCCAGTCGGCTCACATGCCCCGGTGCGTCGAGCCCAGCCTCATCCGGGGTGTGTGAATATGTGTCTGTCTGTCTGTTCTCTGGCAGAGCAATGTGTGGCAGGGTACCCTCCAGAACTCCCTGCTGTGGCCAGCTGTCATCACAGGCTGAGATCAGCGTGGCTTGTAAACAGCCCCGTGGCCAGACATATGTCTCCACCATCTCCTCCCTGAGCTCTGTCGTAGAGTCAGGGCCAAAACTGTCTCCAGCGATTAGTCTGTCCTGGTTGAGGCCTCCTTGGGAGTCCCAGCAGCCAAGGGGGAGAGTGAACAGGGCAGGGGCCCCTCTCCTTCCTTCCCGGGGGTGGGAGCTGGCCCAGGTACAGCAGTGAGTAGACAGGGCTGAGGTCAGGGGCCAGGAGACCCAAGGTTCTGCCCCACATGACCACGATCCATAACAGGAAAGGTCTGCTTTATGGGCTTCACGGGCATTCTGTGATGCTCAGACTCCTTGGAGTTAGGGTTGATCCCCGCTGACCCCTCCACAGCTGCTTGGGCTTTCTCAGGCCTAAGGGGCCCAACTGCAAGGTCACTGGCAGCTCTCCATGTGTCTTTTTGAAGCACCTACTGGAAACACCACTTAGCCACTCTCTTTCCAGATCCACTTCTCTCTGCCTTCTGACCCCTGTGTTCTCCTTGTGTTGGCTGAGGAGCCATGGGGGGTTGTGCAGGTCCTGCTGCATTGCCTTTATTCATTCTGCTTGGCACTTTAGTGGTAGACCTTCTGGAACATTTACCCAACATCTGATTAGTCCTCTGGCCATCTGTGACCATCAGTCCTCTAGTCTGTTTTCTGACCTCCTCCTGGGCATCTCTGCCTTTATTTTTCCCATTTGCTCTCCTGATCCTGTGTTTAAAAAAGGGGGAGAAGAGAGGTTCCCAAGAAGGGTAATATACTTCCTAATGGGCACACGTCTCCCTGTAGCCTACAGACCTTAGGATCCCTGCCTAGACAATTCCTGAGGCTTGGCATGAGTTCATTCATTTATTTACTCAGAGGCGGTAGAGAGGAATGGTTCAGAATCTATCCTCCGGAGGCAGACTGCCTAGGTTCATAATCCCAGCTCCCTCCACCAGCTAGGAGACCATGGGCACGTTTCCCAACCTCTCTGTGACTCAGTTTGCTCCTCCATAAAATGGTGATAATATTACTAAGTTCCCTCAAGGGCTGTTATGAAGATTAAATAAGTTAATACATGTAAGCCCTTTATAATAGGGCTTAGCCCAGAGTAAGTACCATTTTAGTGTTTGATCTTATTATTCATTCCATTTTGATTGAGTGCCTATAGGGGCGTCTGGGTGGCTCAGTCAGTTGAACATCTGACTCTTGATCTCAGCTCAGGTCTTGTTCTTAGAGTCATAAGTTCAAGCTCTGCGTTGAACTCCATGTCCAGTGTGGAACCTACCAAAAAAAAAAAAAAAAAGATGATGAGACATCTGAATGGCTCAGTTGGTTAAGCGTCTGCCTTCAGCTCAGGTCGTGATCCCAAGTACCAGGATCGGGCCCCACATCAGGCCCCCTGCTCATCAGGGAGTCTGCTTCTCGCTCTGCCTCTTACCCCACTCATTTTCTCTCTCTCTCTCTCAAACAAATAAATAAAACCTTTTTTAAAAATTTAAAAAAAAAGATGACTGAGTGCCTATAGTGTGCCATGTGCCGTGCTCAGCTCTAGGGACGTAGCAACAATGAAGACAAGGTCCCGTGCTCATAGAGCTTGCACTTCAGTGGGGGAGACAGACAAGCAAACAGGCAGCCATGACAGCATTTTAAGTGCCATGGCGAGGGAAGGCTTGAGTGTTGAGAGCACTTGGGAGGCAACCTAGTGTGGGTGGCAGGGGTGGTGGCGCCTGCCCTCCCCCCTCGCCGTGAATCACACAGCTCGTTGGCTGCCAGGATCACGCCTGGAGCCTCGGGTGGGTGCTGAGTTCCACCCCGAGGCAAGGTTCTCCCTTCCACATGGCTATCTAAACTTCAGCCTTCTATCCCCTGATGAGCCCGAAGCTGACTTTTCTGGATTGGGTGCTACACTTGGTCTTACAGAAGCTCATAGGTGGCCTCTGTGAGGTGCGAGGAAGGGTCTGAGGGCCCTCTTTGGGATCAGGTTGGGTTGCTGGCAAAATGGGAATTGCATCAGGGGAAGTGGCTTTGAAATTTGTTCCTCTCCAGAAAAGTCTGCCTTCACCAACAGTTACCCATCCAACAGTGTCTCTTAAGGCCAGTGAGAAGGCAGAGTGCCGTGGGAAAGAAATCACTTTATCTGGGAAAAGTGTGTGAATTCAAATGACTGAATGAGCACAGCTCCCGTCAGTTTGCACACTCCTGGGTTCTCAGGGTGCCCTGTAGTTCCCAGCAGCCAATCCACCCTTGCTCCCAGCTCTAAACCCAGCTCCCACCACTCCTCTCCTGCTCACTGAAGAAGTAGGGTCCTTCTGCCTCATGTCTCCCTCCTGACATCACCGTGCTGCCCTGGCCTCCTGGCCCCCTCTCCTCCCTCCTGCTTCCAGCAGAGTGGCATGCAAGGGATGCAGCCTCTGCAGCCAGAGGCTAGGATTCAACTACTCCTGGGCCCCCTCTGAGCTTCAGCTTTCCTAATCTGTACAATGGGAATAACGCTTCCTGCCTTGCAGGGTCCTTGTGTGGGAAACAGGATAATTCATACCAACGGCCTCACAGCTCTGTCCAAATGTTCCCTGTTCCCAAATGTTCCTCGGCCCTCTGGCATCAGCCTCACATTATTCTTTCCCACCTTCTGCTCCTCATAATGTTTGCAGGCTGCATCGAATCAGCTAGCTTTCTGAGTTTCTCCAAACAACTTCCCCCCCTTCCTTCCTCCTCCCTGTCCTCAGCTGATACCCCCAGGCCCCATGCCAGGGGCGCTCACATTTCCCAGCCTCACTCCCATCCTTCTGTCTCAATGTCAGCATGTTCAGAATCCTCATTTATCCCCACCAGGCCAGAACCTAGTCCCCACAGTGGGACAGCAGGCAAAGCCTGAGCGAGACTGCTGTCCATAGTGGGGAAAGATATTACAAATTCAACTGACATTTTTTTAATGTTAAAAAAAAATAAAGCTTTACTAATTTACATCTTTGCTTGGTCTGTATGTCAGACTGTCGGATGTCATGTTTGGCATGTGGAGTGTCCTCAGGGAAGAGTGGGATGCCAAGAAAACATGGCGCCTCCTCATGTTTGTCTTTGGCATATCACAAGGCGTAACCTACAACAATGCTCAGTTTATGGGGTTTTTCAATTATGTTGTCAAGTTTTAACGAAAACAACCCTCACCAAGTAGAGAAGTGACTCTAAAAAAATTCCTGTAAAGAAACAGGATTCAAAATAATACTAATAACATAATTGCAAGTAATCACTTTTACAATGCAATGCTGCTGCTTCTCCTCTGACCTGTAATCAACCGTGTTCCAAAGTAAACATAATGAGGACTTCTCAGATGTGACCCCAAACGGACCCTAGGATCCAAATGATCAAGAAGGCTGTATGAAATAATGGTTCATATCTACCAACCTGAATAACGGACTTCACCCCAAGTCTATAATGCACTGGGAACTAGCTGCTACTGATAGAGGGAAAGCTAGATAGCTTAGAAAAACATTTAAAACGCCAAGATGCTCAAACTTCATTGTACAATTAGATGAAAGTATAGATATCTCTTTTTTTTTTTTTTTTTGAAAGTATAGATATCTCTAACGTGCCTCTTGGTATTTGCAAGAGTCCCTATATGAAGAACTATTCTTTTGTAAAGATACTACTAAAGAAAGAATGAATCACAAGGCATATATTCTCAACATAAATGACTTCTTGAATAAAAATAAGTTTTTCCAACAACTCCATCTGGGTAGTTGCTGATGCTCTAACTGAAATACAAAGAGATCTAGGTGAGGTCATAGAGGTGGAGGGTGCTCTGTGTGACATCCCCTTACCACAGCATCTGATCATAGGCAAGGAAGTCACAAGGAAGTCAAAATCAGAAGACAAATTGCCAGGGGAAGTCTTGTTTATAAAACAAGACCTTTAAAGTAGGATGGAGCTTTGTGGAACACTGTGTCAGAATAGTGTCTGGGAAAAATCCCCATACCCATGAGAATTGCCGGCTGTGTCTTGGCCAAAAAATGGTCAGACTTATATATGAGCTGTTCTTTTCTTAAAAAAAAAAAAAAAAAAAAAAAGATGGGTGTCCATATCTGCTGCCCTTTCCTGTGATGACAAACGGCTGTCAGTACTCTGCTACCTGCTAGAGCTTTTCAGGGAAAGAAAGAAAATCAAAATGCCCTTCAAAGCATTCCTCTGGAGGCTGACGTGCTAGTCCATCCCACTAAAGTAAGAGAGATGGTTCCCTGTTTTCAAGTCAATAGGTTTTTCTTTTTCAAAGCACTCCCCACCCCTTTATAGTAAAGGAGAATATTGAGAAATCCAGGTCAGATGGGCGGGTATTAGCACCAGAATCTGAGACTTATTTCCTTGTTGGTGAATCTGGAGTCAAACCAGTTTGGTCTGCCATTAACTTTGGGGAGGGCTGCTGTGCCAGAGCCTGTGCCACAGAAAGAGCCTTTTGAAACGGATGTTTGGAAGCAGTGCCATCATTATGGGATTGGTTGCTGTAAACCAACTCCATTTGCACATTTAAAAAACTTGAAAACTGGAATTTTTTAATGTATTTTACATTTGTAAGAACAACTAGCCAATCTCAGGGGAGATGGAAAGTTACTGGCCAGATTTCAGCACCAGCATCGCACAGCTGGTGAATGAAAACCAAATAGTGTGGTTTTATAAGGTGCCATCAACTAGGAGCTTCTTCTGTCTTGAGCCAAGACACCTTGTCAGCTACGGCAGCATTCAAACCCAAGATCGAAATACACTGAACTTAGACTGTGAACTGTTCCATCTACAATAGTACAAACTTGGGCGATGGACACACGGGACCTCTCTGTGACTATTTCTTGTAACTTCCTGCAAATCTATAATTACTTCAACACCAAAAAATCAAATAAATAAATAAATAAATAAATAAATAAATAAATAAATAAATACAGAAAACATGTTTAATCACATTAGAGTGTATAACATTGATATATGTTCAAGACCTGCAGTCATGGAGTGTCTTTTCTAGAAAGAGCAAGGTGGGGATGCCTGGGTGGCTCAGCAGTTGAGTGTCTGTCTTCAGCTCAGAGCATGATCCCGGAGTCCTGGGATCAAGTCCCACATCGGGCTCCTCGCAGGGAGCCTGCTTCTCCCTCTGCCTGTGTCTCTGCCTCTCTCTGTGTGTTTCTTATGAATAAATAAAATCTTTTAAAAAAATAGAAAGAGCAAGGTGGGTGCAGAGTGACCTGGTGAGAGCCAGAGAAGGAATTGTACCCAAGGAGGCACAGCTGTCTGCAGTGATGACTTGGGGGACAGGGCCTCACAGCTGTGGAGTGGATTGCACCCTACTTTTTTTCATCATGAGTAACAGCCCAAGGCCCTCCAGTGAGACCTGTCTATATCTTTACTCTTCAGCCTCCCCGGTGATTGAAAATGGCCAGCTGGAGTGTCCCCAGGGGTACAAGAGACTGAATCTCACTCACTGCCAAGGTAAGGATGACCCAGGCCAGGGCTGGGCTTAGGTATGGGGGATGATGAAGGGCTGAGGATGCCGGGGCACTCCCCCTGCCCATCCACAGACAGAAGGAGTGGTGTCACTGAGTGGTCTTCGCTGGGCACCTCTAAGCCCCACCTTGAGGGAGTTGTGGGGGCTGCTGTTTCCAGGGACCTAAGAAAGTCATGGTGGGATAATGATAGAGCAGGCCTAGAAAGGACCTGGGAGCTGAACCTGTCCCTCTTTCCCTCTCCAACTGCCCCACCCCACTCCCTGCCAGACCTAAGCCAGGTGCCTCTCTCCAGCTTCAGGATCTGTGTGTGAAGGCACTTCCCCAGTCCCCACATATCCCCTTACCTCCCTGGCCAATTCCCCCTGGGATGGGAGGACTTTTGACTTCACGATCTAGTCAGCCTGAGTTGTTGGGGACTTCTGTGGACATCCTTCAACAAATTACCTCCAGCTGCTAAGACCTCCCTCCCGCAGCCAGGAGGGGGCAAAGAAAAGGCACAGGTGGAGGTAAGAGGGAACCGTGAAGCACAGACCCTGACCTTGCTGGCCTGGCTGACAGGCCAAGGAACCCTCCCCCAGGAGGCTTCTTCTTCGGGAGAGAGGGATCTGAGGAAATCTCGGGGTGGCCAGGCTATCTTCCAGGGGGGGTACTGGGCCTGAAGGGGATTTCTGGCCCATGGACAAAGTGCTTGGGCCAGGCAAAAGGGCAGACCTCTGACCCAGCCCAAGGTCAGGCTCCCCTGGGGGCAATGAGGACTAGTAGACTGGATGGTGGGTGTGGAGAGAAGTCTTTAGTGTTGCTCTTAGAGGATACAGAAGGGCCATTCATATCTCAACTGTCCCCAGTGGCCTCTCCTCCTGGCAGGTTTCCCAGTGCACAGGGTTAAAGTTATTCTTGGGATCGCATGTGAGCTCTTGGCCCTCCCTCCATTAAGCCCCAAGGATACAGGAAGCTAAGGGGCCCTCCCCAGGAGGCCTTCCCCTTTAAACCTCCCCCTTTCCATGTCTGTCGTCTTGGTCTCCATATCTGGGGGGGGAACCTGCTCACTTCTACACCTGTGTGCGTCACCATCCTCTCTCTCTCTCCATCCTTCTCTCCTGCTACAGGGCAATTTTGGGGAGTGTTGTTATGAGCTGCATGCATTGTGCTGGGCATTAGCACACAGTGACAGATAAACACGGCAGCTGCTTCGGGTGAATACAGATGTTTAAACAATTATACACCATGGGAGAAGTTCTCTTGCTAGGAAGAAGCTCTGGGTGCCATGGGATGGTGGGGTAGGGACCCCTTCCCAGACTGGGAGGTAGGAGAAGGGCTTCAGGTGATGCCTGACCTGGAGAAGGATGAGTAGAGGCAATCAGTTAAAGAGGATGCAGGCATTCCAGGCAAAGGAACAGTTGGGCTGGCTGGAGTACAGCGTGTGTAGCCATGGGAGACAATACAGACATTTCAGGGCCTCTTTGGAGCCACCTACCCACCCACAGGCTTTGGGGAAATATAGTGGAGGGCATTGGATACCATGTGAGGGTTTAGGAGCTCCCTCTAAGAGGTGAATGGGGACCCCAGAGGCATGTCATGTTTTTGTTTTTAAAGATTTTACTTGTTTATTCATGGAAGATGCAGAGAGAGGCAGAGACACAGGCAGAGGGAGAAGCAGGCTCCCTGCGGGGAGCCCAAAGCAGAACTCAATCCCAGGACCAGGGATCACACCCTGAGCCAAAGACAGATGCTCAACCACTGAGCCACTCAGGTGTCCCAGCATATCAGATTTAGATATATCACTCTGGCCACAGTCCAGAGACAAATGGGTCTGTTCCCCTTCCTAGATCTCAATGGCATTTCCCAAGGGCACCTCGCTCCCAATAGGGTGTCCTGCCAAAGAATGGTTGGGCCATCTTCTAGCCCCTTCATTCCTGTGCTCAGTGCCACTTTCCCTGAAGCCTACAGGTGAGCAGGTGACTCTGGTGATGGGGTCGTCATGTCTAATATCCTGGCTCTGGAGGTGAGAGCGCCCCTCACAAATCTTCCATACTCACCATCATCACCAAAGACACCATCGCCAAGACTTCTTGGAGCTTAGAGTGTGAGGGTTGGGATTTCTCCTTGGCAGGAA
Source organism: Vulpes vulpes (assembly GCF_048418805.1). Lineage (NCBI taxonomy): Eukaryota > Metazoa > Chordata > Mammalia > Carnivora > Canidae > Vulpes > Vulpes vulpes. Next base: position 108,202,922 of record NC_132785.1, on the reverse strand, counting down.
GAAGTTTCCAGCATGAAATGTTTTTGAGATCACAAAGGAAGCTAATGTCAGTCCCTTATCTAAAAAACAGCACGAGCATCCACTGGTGTTGGAGGATGTGTGTGGCCTGTCTGAGGCCTCCCAGCCTCCTGGAAACATGCCCTCCAAACCATGTACCCTTTGGGGCTTGTTTCCATCTTCCTCCCTCCTCATCCTTGCCAGGGACCCTCCATCCTGAAGCTCACTGTGGACGTGCTCCCTAGATCTTGGGCCTAGCAGAGATGCTTCAGAGTCCCTCAAGGAAGGCTAAATAGGAGGGACTGGGGACTGGGCAAATGGTTCTCCACCCTCCATCCCAAACTGTCCCCTTATCTGCTCCCCTCATTTGCATCCCAGCATGCCACTCACCAGCTGAGTGACTTTGGGCAAGTTACTCCTGGACCCTGTTTCCTCACCTATGAAATGAAGCCACATGGGTCTACTTGATAAAATTATTGGTAAGAATTCAATGAAGTGTCATACGTAAGCCACCTGGCATGGTACCTGGCACATAACAGACGGTCCATACACATTAGCTCCTAATATTATGACTGTTAGTACTAGTTAGTAGAATTAAGTGATTTGCAATTTTTATCTTGTTTTATTCTCCTAACAGGACTATTTTCCTAACAAGACTAGTTACTATTAATGTACCCCATTTTATGAATGAAGAAACTGAGGCACAGAGAGAGCGACCACACTTAACAGATGGCAGCTCTCTAATTGTTGTCCCCCTTTTTTGGAGGAAGTATGGGAAGAAGATCTGTGCGCCAGCCCCTCCCTTCCATCAGGCTTGGTGGGGCGGGTGCTTCCTCACCTTCTCCAACCCTGCAGATATCAACGAGTGCCTGACCTTGGATCTGTGCAAGGACTCGGAGTGTGTGAACACCAGGGGCAGCTACCTGTGCACCTGCGGGCCTGGCCTCATGCTGGACCCATCCAGGAGCCGCTGTGTGTGTAAGTGCTGGTGGGGAGCAGAGATGGTGGATACCGGGAAACAAGATGGGATCCTTGGGGGACACCTGAGTGGCTCAGTTGGTTGGGCATCTGCCTTCGGCTCGGGTCAAGATCCTAGGGTACTGGGATTGAGCCCCACATTGGGCTCCTACTCAGCAGGGAGCCTGATTCTCCCTCTCCCTTTGCCTGCTGCTCTCCTTGCATGTGCTCTTTCTCTCTGTCAAATAAATAAAATCTTTAAAAAGAAAAAAAAAAAAGGTCAGATCCTTGGAAGCCCAGGGCCCAGGACCTCTGTCTCAACCTGGAGCTGGGCTCAATGTACAAAAACTGACCTGCCCCTGCCTGCTAGAGCGGGGACCGTTATGACTTCAGTTTTGGTTTTTGGCGTTTCTTTTGGGGCTTTGCAGTTTGGGATTTTCCACTTCTATTTTTTCTCTAATCCTTTCTGTCCCATCTGCTGCCTCATTTACTTTGAGGGGACATGTGTTGCCTTTGCTCTGATGCCTCTGAGCTGTGGCTGCCCCTTCTAGGCCTGAGTTTGAAAGCCTGGTCCCTTAACTACAGATAGGCCTCCCTTAAAGGTCCCATCTGTAGCATGAACGGCACTGCTGCCTGGCCCGAAGGCCTTCCCATAAACCTGGGGTCCTTTATGGTTCAGAATGTGTCTGCATCCGTGAATACATACACGTCACTGGTCATATTAGGACCATGTCTGTGTGTGTGTGCACGCTGTGTGTGTGTGCATGCTGTGTGTGTGTGTGTGTACCCCCAGGCAGTTGTTTCCAGTGGCCTCTGTGGCTTCCTGCTGGAAGGAGCCCAGGCTGGCAGCACCTCCAGATAGCAGAGCTGACGCCATAGCCCAGACAGGGTGGACTGACCAGAACAGAAGAAAACCAGTCCTGACTGGCATCTGTCAAATGGCAGTCTGGGTCAGGTTGGCCACCCTCAGCTCAGCAGAGCTCCCCATGCCTAGCCAAGCCCTCAGTCTTACAAACCACTAGGTGCTGGGTCTGGGGGGCGCCGCAGGATGAGCAAGACTCCAGTGCCACCCAGAGGGAGCATCCCACGTGAAGGGAAAGATGAGACTGGACCCAGTGCATGTCTACAGGGAAAGAAGACAGCAAGAGCCTGAAGAGGGATCCCCACAGAGTCAGGAGGCCCAGAGTGGGCTCCCAGGGAGACTTTGTGGTGACAAGGACATGCGATCAGTGCCTCCAGGGGCATACAGCACTTCCTTATCCTCATCCTACGCACAGCCCCACTTAAGGTCATTTGATTAGGCATTTTTCACAACTGAAGTGGCTTTTAGTTATTAGTGCCAGAAAGAAACCCTTAATATAGGGAGGCAGAGATGACACTTAGGTGTCTTTTTTCTCCCTCCCTACTATTACTCCCTCCAGCTCCCTCTTGATGATTTACCTCCCTGTAGGTGGAAAGAGGCAGACATGAAGTTTCTCTTGCCTTCACTTCTAAGCTTTGCCCTCTTCCCAGCCACCTGACCAGGGCGATTAGAGCACTCTACAAGGGCCCCTCTGTGCAGGGCAGCCTCCTGATACTCTCAGCCAGGTCACCTCCACCCTGGGGCTCAGAAGGACCAAGCCATTTCCTACAGCATTCCAAGGGAAGTGACCACTGGAAACAGAGATTATACCTGGAGACCCAGGCTCCTGGACTGAGCATGAATTGATCTGTGTATCTAGCACATGACCTTTGACAAGTCACTTTCATATACATCATTGTGAAGAAAGTGCATTAGTCAGGGGGTGCCTAACTGGCTCAGCTGGAGGAGCATATGACTCTTGATCTCAGGGGTCATGAGTTTGAGCCCCACACTGGGTGTAGAGATTACTTAAATAAATAAATAAACTTGAAAAAAAAAAGTATAATAGTCAGGAGCCTCTAGGTTGCAAGTGACAGAGACCCAACTCAAACCACTGTAAGCAAAAGTAATTGGTCCACACAACTAGGAAGTCCAGGGGTAGGTGTGTGCCTCAGGCTTGGTTGGATCCAGGTGCACACAGTGTCCTTGGGATGCCTCTTGCTCTGTTTCCTGTTTGTTGGTTTCATAATTCCTTCAAAGGTGGCCACCAGATGCTCTAGGCCTACATCTCTCAGCCCTGTAAACTCCAGTTTAAAAATAGAGAAATAAAAAGTATCTCTTCTGTAATAATCTCGGGAAACCCCCGAAGCCGATTATTATCATTGGGCCTACTTGGTCAAGTGCCCATCCCTGAGCCACTCACTATGACCAGGGGTATGGACTCTTTCAGCTAGGAAGTAGGGCCGGCCTCCACTCCACATGGACAGAGTGAGAGACAGGGTAGATCCCAGAGGAAACCCAGGTGCCTTCACCAGAACACAGGGGCATCGGTGCTAAGTAGGCAGAAACAAAGGTGTCTGCTCCTCATGGAATTATCATCATCCTTATTTTACACATGAAGATAGTAAAGCCCAGGGAGGCCACAAAGCTCCTGGTGGAGCAGGGATTTGAATTTGGCCTGCTGAGTCCTGGACCCTGACCTTGGTCATCAACTCCTTAGCTTTGAGTGTTGTCCTCTCTAACCATCCCTCCTCCCTTCATCTGGCATGACAAGGAATTCAGTCTGTTCCAGCATGACATGGCCTCTTCATCCACCACTGAGAAACTTCCAAAAGGATAGTCTTCAATATTCACCATCAAAGGACAAGAAAGGGGATAATGGTGGTGGTGGTGTTTCCATCTCAACCCAGCATGGCTCACACCAACAGTGGTCCGTAGCATTTTGATTCGTGGATATAGCCATCCATGCACGTGGGTCCAGCCAGCATTTACTGAGCATCTGCAAGCACCAGACACTGTACAAGGTGTTGGGCTACAAAGATGGCCAAAATAGAGTCACTGTCCTCAAAGCTCCCTATCAGTTCTTTGGCTCTCACTTTGTCTCATCTCCCCAGGGAGACTGTGGCCCTAGAGCCCACTGCTCCCCACCCAACCCCAGGCTGGTGGTAGACTTTTATAAATATTTGTAAACTCAGCACCTGGAGACAAGCATATACATCTCCATTTCCTGCCCTCAGGCTTTCCAAGAGAGGGTGGGAGTCAAGGCGCCCCTCCAGCAGGTAACACAAGGAGATGCCAAAGCCTTCCCCTGTGGCCATTCCTCCCAACATTCTTTTGAGCATTTCCAGTGCCCAAAGCTGCAGATCGAGACTTGGGTCAGGCTAGCTGGAGTGTGCTGCCAGCAGCCACTCCCATCCACTGGCCAGCACCTGCCCCCGTACTTCCCTGTACTTGAGGCTGGCCACCTGCCCACACCCCCTGCTGTGTCTGTTGCAGCCGACAAGGCCATCTCCATGCAGCAGGGGCTGTGCTACCGGTCACTGGGTCCTGGCACCTGCGCCCTGCCTTTGGCCCAGAGCATCACCAAACAAATATGCTGCTGCAGCCGAGTGGGCAAAGCCTGGGGCAGCAAGTGTGAGAGATGCCCCCTGCCTGGCACAGGTAAGCATCTGTCCCAGTCTCAGCTCTGGCCACCAAAGGGCTTCCTCCGAACCAGTGGCCACCTGGACCTCACCTCAAGCCAGAAGACCCTTAGTCTTCCTTCCCTCCTGCTCAATTCTTTACCCCGACCTGAGTCCCTCCTCCCTTGCTGCCACAATGCTTGTCCCCCAAAAGGAGGGAAGGGAGGGCCCTGGGTTTGTGCCTGTCAGCTTGTCCTCTGACCAGTGACTTTGCAGAGGCCTTCAGGGAGATCTGTCCGGCTGGCCACGGCTACACCTACTCGAGCTCACATATCCGCCTGGCCATGAGGAAAGCCGAAGAGGAGGAACTGGCCAGGCCCTCCAGGGAGCAAGCACAGAAGAGCTACGGGACCCTGCCTGGGCCAGCAGAGAGGCAGCCACTCCGGGCGGTCACTGACACCTGGCTAGAGGCCGAGACCATCCCTGACAAGGGTATCTGGGCTGGTTGGAAGGTTCCTGAGGCAGTCCCCTTCCCCCTCAAAGAGCCACTGGGTATTTATTCTGGATCCATGGCTTTCCAACTCTGGAGCATTAGGAGAGGGCATTTAGAGCAGCAACACCCAACCCAGGAACCTCCTCTCCTGGTGCGCCGGGCAGGCCCCACCTCCTTCCCATCACGGACGGCGGCAAAGATGCCCACATCCCAAGGGTTGCTTGCCAGTGGCGGTTGGAGAGGTCAGCAACAGCCCCCACCCCAGCTGCTCAGGTCTTTCTATCCCCTGCCCCTGGCCATGCAGCGTCTGGGGCTGGTGCTTGCTGCAAGGCCTGAAGAGCTGGCAGGGAGATCCCGGGGGTCTGGGTGCTGTAGATCCCCTCCCTGGCCTTAGGGTCAGACCACTAGCTCCAGCTCAGTCCCCCTGGGCCCAGCAGGCACCCCTGGCAGGGGCCCCGGGAAGCCACACTGGTAGCACACCCAGGTTGCCGGTAGCACACAGTGCAGGAGGCCAGGGACATGTTAAGACCAGGAGAGCTACGTGTTAGCCACAGCGCTGCAAGAATCTGGAACAGACAGACAGGGAAGTCAGGACAGAGTCTCAGTCGTCATGGGAACTGGACACTGGCCAGGCCAGGAGCTCCTCTCTTTCTAGAACTGTTGCCCGGGCCTTGGCCCAGGGCAGGGGGCGGAGCGACCTGGTACAGGTGGGAGGTTTGAGAGGGAGGCGATGGCAGAGCAAGGAGGGGGGTGACATCTCCGGGTGAACTGGCCCAGGAAGGGGTGGGCCTCATCACTGAGGCTTAAGGGAAGGCAGGAGGTTTCCTCCCACGGAGGGAGCCACCGCATTGGCCCTCCAGGCCTGGCATGAGGGGATCTGTGGCGGGCAGTCCCGGCTGGGCCGGAGGGGCAGCAGCAGGTAAAAAGATCCTGCGCTCTCTCCACTGCTGGCCTCTGGGGCCAGGTCAGGAGTCAGAGACTGAACCAACCCTGGCCGTGGGTGGGAGGGAGAAGGCAGCCAGGCTCTCCTCCCCAAGCTCATGCTCTCACCTTTCCTTCCCAGGAGATTCTCGGACTGGCCAGGTGAGTGCGTCCTCCCAGCAGAGGCTGGGCAAGCATGGCAGAGAGTGGGACAGGGTGGGCACTGACGCTGTAGGGCAGTGTCCTCTGAAGGAGGAAAGGGAGACAGATGGATTATGAGTAGGGTCTCCATTACCTGGAGAGATGCTGGCGTGGGAGGGTCCCTCCAAAGATCTAGTTTTACCCCAAGGGAAGGAAGAACAGCAGCTCTTGTACCAGTGTTCTGTCATTTGGGGTGCTCTGGGGAAGGAAAGGAAGTAGGAACACGTCCTATGAGTGCAGATAAGGTCAGGAACTGCTTCCAGACTAATTCTGGATTCGGCACTTTCTAAGCCTGATTTGCTTACACCACAAGATCACCTCTGGGAGTGGCTCATGGAGAAGAGGAAGCAGAGCTGTGGATGGCCTCTTCACTCCCTTCCCTGTGCCCAGGCTTCCCCTGTAAAGAGCTGAATGTTCTCCCAGAAAAACATTCCAGAAGAATGCACCTGCTTCTCCCTCACCAGTCTGTCAATCCCTTCCCTGTCCCCCTGCCCCTCCAACCTGTGTGCCTGACTGACAGGTGCTTCTTTCCCTGGAAGTGAGCTGGAGAGTCATGTGTTGTCCTCCCAGACCAGAGTTCTACGTCCATGTCCTCACAGCCCCCAGCAGGCCCCTGCCCCTCTGTCATCCTCTGCCCCTTCTCACCTCCTAGTCCACCGCTGCTGGCAGTGCACTATGGCCTAGGCTCTTAGCTTCACCACACTGGCCCTGTGACCCTACGTAGGCCAGTTAACCTCTGGAGCTTCTGTTGCTTTATCTGGGCTCATAGCATTGAGAGGATCATTATACATTGCTGGTGTGACACTGAGCTGGCACGCCATATACATCAGTTCACTTAATCAGTACAACCGACTGTCACCCGAGAGTTGAACAGATTAATTAAGACAACGGACATAAAGTGTTGGCAGAATGCCCAGCATGTAGGAGGAACTCCTCAAGAGCTGGAAGGAATGAGAAAGTGAAGAAGGGAGGTGGCCGGGAAGCCTGGAGGCAGGGGTGAGTGTGGTGGAAGAAAGCAAGTCATGGAGGTGACAGAGGAAGCAACAACGACCTTCTCCTATTTCTGTGCAGGTCACAACCAGTGTTACCCAAGTACCTGCCTGGGTCCCAGGTGAGTCCCTCCCTCCTAGCAGCTCCCAGGTAACAGGAGGGAGGGAAGGAGAAACCATAGACTTTGTACTGTGGGCTGATACATGGGGCTCAAATCAGATGAGGTCATGGATGGTATGACATGTGAATGTTTTTTTGTGGGCACTCTATCCACCTAAGGTGCTGTAAGGTCAGTGAAAGACCCTGGGACGTTTTGCAAGTATTTCCCTAGCCACGGCACCCTTTCTGCATTTCATGGTGCCACTCAACGTATAAATGAGACCAAAGAGGAAGTGCTGGCTGAAGCAGGGGCTGGTCAGGTCCCCAGAGCCCCTCCCCAGTGACCTATCTTCCTTTGGGAAATAGTTGGAGCTCTGCAGACCCCAGCTTGCAGAGGGTGACTGGAGTTGGGATCAGGGCACTATCCAAGGGCTCTGTCTCTACCAAGCTGGCTGGCTTTGGACAAGTGGCCATTTCCACAACCCTATCTCCTCACCTGTGAAAGGGAAGCTGAGACTGGAGGTGCTCTAGGACCCATTAGAGCTCTCAGATTCTCTAACTCTGTCTGGAACTAGGTTAAGTATCTGGAGACTAGTAGGAGGCAGAAGGGCTGACCCACCCTAGGCCCCAGCCCTGGTTCTCCAGTTGGCATGGCAGGAGGAGGGAAGGGCCACTGCCAGTATGTCTGGAGGGAACGCTCTCCGGGGGTGGGAAAGTGGGTGGCCAAGGAGTCGTGGCCCAGCTGCCCTCCCCTGTCCCCACCCCCCATTCCCCTGCAGGAGATGCCATAAAAAGACCAACGCCACCGCTTCCTGGACAGGGGATCCCAGACAACCAGGAAGAAGAGCACGTGACCACCCCTGCTGAGGGGTTGGTGGCCCTGGGCCCCTCAGGTACCTGCAGTCAGCCTGGTGGGGTGCGGCTGGTCAGAGCCAACTCCAGGGCCTCTCCCACCAGATGCACAGTTTCCAGTGAACTCCCGCTCAGGCTCAGCACCCCTGGCTTCATCTTACAGGGTGCCTCTTGTGAACACAGGGGTCCTGTCAGGAGCACCAGTCAAGTGGGGGAGGAAAAAGAGAAGGGAGGTCTTAGGGGAGCCTCTTACTCGGAGGCTTTCTTTCTTTCTTTCTTTCTTTCTTTTTCTTTCTTTCTTTCTTTCTTTCTTTCTTTCTTTCTTTCTTTCTTTCTTCTTTCTCTTTCTCTTTCTTTCTTTCTTTCTTTTTTCATATTTTATTTATTTGAGAGCAAGAAAATGAGAGAGAAAGAGAGAGAGAGCAGGAGAAGGGGGAGAGGAAAGAGCAGACTCCAGGCTGAGCATTGAGCCAACTTGGGGCTGTATCCCAGGACCCCGGGATCATGACCTGAGATGAAGGCAGATGCTTAACCTACCCAGCCACCCAGGCGCCCCTAACTGGGAGACTTTCTAGGAGAATCCAGGGGGGCCCTCTAGAGGAAGGGCAGCGCAGCGAGCCTCCAGGAGCCTGGCTCCTCCAGCCTGTCCACCCTGAGTGGGCTGAGTGCCCGGGCAGCGGGGCAGTCTCCTGCTCACAGGGACAGCAAGCTTTCTGGAAGGAAAGTGGTTCTGTTCTCAAGGTTGTTTAACTGTCAGAGAGCCTGCGCTCCCCCTCTCTGGCCGCCTACAATGGTGAGGGGGTGCAATGTGGGGGAGATCCCTGGCAAATGCACCTTGCTCTGGAATGTGCCCTCCTCAAAGGCTCATTGTTTGGGGACTTGGTTCCAGAGAAGCAAAGCTGGTGATGCCGCAGCTGCTCCCTGTGCACGTGTGTGCTCACGCGCACGCCCTCGCGTGTGCCCTCGCCAGGGGCTGGCTGACCTCTTTACCTCACAGCCTGAGCTCACCTCAGGGGAGAGAGATTTCTGGATTTCTTCTGGCAAAGAGAGAGACCATGCAGCCAGGCGGGGCAGTCCAGAGAGTGCGGGGGTGGAGGAGGGGGTTGGCCCTCCCGGGTATGAACCATGAACCGGGGTAACCTGCTGCCCTTTCCCGGGACCTCTGTCCTCTGTGCTCAGTGCACTGCTCATCCCCCTCTGCGAGGCAAGCAAGAGGAGCTGGGTGAAGGGGCTCCCTTAGGGGTTCTCCAGCACAGGAAAATGGGCCTGGACGCAGGGCCGGGGGGGAGGGGGCAGGAGGAAGAGCCCAGGTTAGGCTCCGCAGTGGCTATCAGCTATGTGGGAGAACAGAATCCCCCCTCAGTCACCACCACAGCCTCCTTCTCCCCTGCCTTCCCCCAGCCTCGCCCCTCTGGGGAGATGTTTAGAACCAGGCAGGGGGTCCCCACAAGCTCCCCCACCCCTCCCTCTGGGCTGACCCAAACTTGGAGCCAGGCCAGGGACAGGGTAGCCTTGCAAGCAGGCCAGTGCGTATTCAGTTCAGTCCCACTCAGCAACCACCGCGAGGCCTGCTGTGGACCAACACAGGCCTTGTCTGCTCGTCTGGTCTCCAGGGTTACCTACGTGCTGTGAGGCAGGGCGGGGGAGCCTGGGCCTGTGGGCTTACAGCGAAAACCTTAGGGCAGATGCAAGGCTGCAAGCACCACTCACTCACGCATTCATGTGCCCATTCAGCATGCTCTAAGAGCCAGGCCCTTTTCTAGCGTTAAGGACACAGTTCGAAAAAGCTAGAGCCTCTGTCCTCTACACAGCCCCACTGCTGAATCCAGGCAGTCAACCCACTATTCCTGAACTCAGCATGTCTCTGTACTTTTTACCCCATAACCACCACCCAGGGCAGTCCTTGTTTGAATTATTTCAACAAGTTTCTGAGAGCCCCCTGTGCCTCCCTGCCCAGCCCATGGGCCATCTGCAGCCTTTCTGAGCGAGATGGCATGGCAAGATGAGTGGTGTTTCCAAGATGGCTCTGATCATACCCCACCTTGCGTAACCCCCTTTCTCGTGGGCCTGTCTCAACATGGCATCCGAGGCCCTGCTGGGTTGGCCCCAGCCCAGCTCTCCTCTCTCCCTCTGGCAATTCTCCCCCAACACCCTCCTTGCCAGCTCTGTCTGTCTGTCCAAGGGAAAGGGAAGGGAAGCTCTGTGGACTGTGGGTGAGAGCCATGCCCTCATTCAGGGAGAAGTCAGGCTGGAGGCCTCAGCAGGGGAGGCCCTTTACTAGGACATGGGTTAGTGGAGCCCACTAGGTCTTAGTCAAAGGGATGCACTACTGTGATCCATCCTGGGACTCAGGGTCCCAGGAGGGGCGCCAGGGGGTTTTATACACGGCCATGCTTCACATGGATATGAGAGGGCCCAGCCAAGAATGGAGTGAGGCTTCTGTGGGTCCTCTGAGGCCTGTGCCCTGTCCCCCATACTCTCACCATGCTGCTCCACTGTCTTCGTCTGTCCTCACCCCAGCATAACCTCTGCTTGGCTGTGTCTCCCACAGGCACTGACAGATGTGCCGCTGGAGCCACCAACATCTGTGGCCCTGGAACCTGCGTGAACCTCCCAGATGGGTACAAATGCATCTGCAACCCCGGCTACCAGTTGCATCCCAGCCAAGCCTACTGCACGGGTATGCACTGGGACACCATGGGCTCACACGGTGCTGGGGACAGAGTTAAGAGTCCAGGCAGCAGAAAGTCCAAGCAGTGCTGTGTGGCCAATGAGTTGAAGAGTGCTTTCCCTGTGGAAAAAACCAACCTAAACCTTGGGGAGACAAGCCTCCGGGAGCACCATCTGATGAGTCTCCAGAACTCCAGGAGAGTGGGAAGCCACCCCAGGGCCCCTTGACCAGTGCCTGGAGCCCTCAGCTCTGAGATCAGCCCACCCTTCCAATTAGCCATCTTGCTGCCTACAGAGCAGACCAAGGCCTAGCCTAGTTAGAAATGTCTCTGCTGATCCCCCATCTCAAGAGCTTTACACAAAAGAAAACATCCACTGTGCCTTGAAGGAAAGAAAGTCAGCAGGGGGCCACTGAGGGAGGGGGACATGGGGCAAGGAGGAGGTGCTGGGCCACTGCCCCAGGCCCTTGGTGCCTGAGTGGGCCCTATGAGCAGACTTCATGACCCCAGCCTTAGAGATTTTTCATCTCCCCAGCCTTCTCTACTTACTCCCTCATCCTCTCCTTGACCCACAACACCATCCCCTGTCCAGCTCCTAGCATGGGCAGGTTGCTGGCAGGTGCCCAAAGAAAGGTCTCCCTGACCTCCCTTTCCCACCTTTCTCTGCTCAGATGACAACGAGTGTCTGAGGGACCCCTGTGCAGGAAGAGGGCACTGTGTCAACCGAGTGGGTTCCTACTCCTGCTTCTGCTACCCTGGCTACACACTGGCCACCTCAGGGACCACACAGGAATGCCAAGGTAAGCAAGCCTGCCTGTGTCCCTGGGAGAGGCACAGGACCCCACAGTGAGTGTTGAGGTGGAAGAGGATCTAGGCATTCGCAGCACCTGGCACTGCACTGCAGTGTGCAGAGCACAGGGGCTGTGAGAACAGAGACTCAGGGCTCTGACCTGGACCTGAATAGAAGCCGACCCCTGCGCTGAGACCAGACCAGGAGGAGAGGTTCAAACCTGAAAGATAACAATATTCCTCAAGGCTCCAAGGAGGTGTGGCTGGAGCTGGGAGTGTGAGAGGGTCGGGGGATATGGCTGGAGATGAGAACCTAAAGTCTAGTCCCCAGATTCTGAGTGACAACTTTCATTTTGGGTAAGGAGGGCAGCACGTGAAGGCACCGGCTGGGACTCCTGGCAGACCGGGGAGCACGAGTGCCTTTGCAGAGGGTCCTCAGCAGCTCAGAGAGCCTGCATATCTTCGAACTTCCCTGGGAAGGCCTGCCTCCCCCCCCCACCACCACCACCAGGGCCCTGGGCAAAGCAGCTTCCAACACAAACCCTTTAATGTCCAGCATTTGCCCCGTGATACAAAGCCTCCATGTACATTTTTATGAATGAGCTCACAGAGAATATGATGCAGCACTTTGCAAGCATACCTTGTGATGCCTCACCAACTGGAACACTTCAGCTGGAGGATGGCACTGCCGCTCTGGAGGCTCACAGTGCTGGTTCTGGCCGGGGCAGCCCAGCGTCACTCAGGGCCCCTCCTGGAGACCAGGAAGCTGTGCGTCTTCTCACTACCAGGGTCACCCAGGTCCTAACCCCCCAAAGATCTGGTCTGCAGAGACCAAGACTACGCAGGTCCCCTCACCTGATATGGGGTAAGGGGAGTAGAGAACAAGCAGGGAACTTAATCAGAGTGGGAGAATTACACATGCCCTTCATTCACACCGAGCGTTGAGCACCCACATGCCAGGTACCATGTCAGCTCTGGATCCTGCAGTGAGTAAGGTGTGTGCGTGTGGTGCTGTGGGATCCAGATGAGGAAGCAGCTGGCTCTCCATGGTAGGATGCAGGCATGTTTCACTGCATGTTTCGAGGGAGGGTTGGAACTGGGACAGAATAGTCATTGCTACCATTTCATGAGCCCTTCTGTGTGCTGGCCCAGTCCTAAGCCCTAATCATATGAAGCTCATCATCCCACCCCCATGCGGTAGAAATCCTTACCCCATTTTATAGTTAAGTCAACTGAGGCTCAGAGAGGTGATTTGAAATACCCAGGGACCTCCTACCTGGTTGTGGCAGAGCTAGAAACAGAATCAAAGTCATTCTGGCCCCAATGCACATTGTGTTTCCCACAGTCTCTGACACTCACGGTGAGGGAATGGAGAAAGCGGAGAGTATTCCAGGGGAAGGGAACCATTTCTCCAGAGAGCAGAGTGGTGAACAAGTCTGGCATGCCCTGGGAATAATGATAAATCCAGTGTGACTGGAGCGAAGGGTATGTGGAGGAAGTAGCAGGAGCCGGGGCCAGTTTTTGAAGTCTTGAGTGCCAGGCTAAAGTGTTTGGACACCATTCGGCAGGCCACGAGCAGCCAGGAGAGGTTTGTAAGCAGAGGGTGGGGATGGCCCTCAGCTGGCTTTCAGGGCTGTGACTCAGCAGCACTGCTCAGAATGGCCTGGAGGTAGTGAGGGGAGAGGCTGGGGACGAGGGGCTTCTCGGGACTTCGCTGGGCTCCATGGCATTAGCAGGTGTTGCAGGTCAGAGGCGCTGCTCTCTGCAGGCCCAGCCTGGGACATTGGCTGGGGACAAGCAATGGCCACTGCAGGGAATGGTGTCACCAGTCCGGGATGTCTCTGCTGGCCCCAACAGCTGGGGAGGGAGCCCAGGATCAGCTGTCAGTGCTTCTCCCAGTGGGGCTTCACTGCCACCTGATGGGACCTTATTCAAGATAACATCCACTTTCTAAATTTTGCCAGTCTTATAAAGTAATATCTCATTATTTAATCATTAATAAATTATTTCCTCCACTTATATAACTAATTAATATAAATTATAACAATTTATAGAATTTAAACGAATGTAAGTAAAACTAATTGATCAGTATACATTATTTGAATATTAAATATTTTTAAAGCATATTACTTTACAAATAAGTATGAGCATTTCTTTGTACATTAGCCTTTGGGTTTCCTTATCTGAAAATTGCTTGTTCCTATTTTTCACTCAGTTCTCCAGTGGTTGCTGGCTTTTCTTGTGGCTCCTTGGAAGTTCCTTAGATATTCCAGATACTTGCCTGGGTTTTGTTTTGTTTTGTTTTGTTTTGTTTTATTCATGATAGACATAGAGAGAGAGAGAGAGAGAGAGAGAGAGAGAGAGAGAGAGAGAGGCAGAGACTCAGGAGGAGGGAGAAGCAGGTTCCATGCCGGGAGCCCAACGCGGGACTCGATCCTGGGACTCCAGGATTGCACCCTGGGCCAAAGGCAGGCACTACACCGCTGAGCCACCGAGGGATCCCCACTTGCCTGGGTTTAGATATTGCCACTCTCTCATTTCATTCTCTGTTCACTAACCTTATCCACATGTCCTTCTTTTTTCTTTTTTTTTTTTATTTATTTTTTCTTTTTTTTTCTTTTTTTTTTTTAAAGATTATATTTATTTAGGGCAGCCCTGGTGGCCCAGCAGTTTAGTGCCGCCTTCCACCCAGGGCCTGATCCTGGAGTCCGGGGATGGAGTCCCACATCAGGCTCCCTACACGGAGCCTGCTTCTCCCTCTGCCTGTGTCTCTGCCTCTCTATCTCTCTCTGTCTCTCATGAATAAATAAAATCTTTTAAAAAAAAGATTATATTTATTTATTCTTGAGAGATAAAGAGAGAGATAGACTGGCATCGCTGGGTTCTTCATCAAGTGACCACATGCGGCTCTGTGTCTGAGCTTCCTTTTCTCTTCCACTGGGACCACAGTGTCTCAAACTGAGGACTAGTTATTTCAGAAATGCCTGGAAAGTGATTATAACGCAGTTTCCAATACTGCTTGGGCAGACTCTCCAGATGTGGGCCTGGGGGTGGTGGTGCATTTTACACCTTCTGCCAGTGACCCCACTGGGCACTACAGTGTTACAAAGTACTACTCAGATAAAAGCACTGTCCATAAACCAATGGTTAGTATTCCATTCATGTACCAAGTACTTTTGGGAGTTCTGTGCCGGGCACTGGGGACATTAGGATAATAAGGGACATTCTCAGCGGTGGGAGAGAAAAAAGCAGGCAAATGAATAGTTACTCTCATGGCTGGGTCCTAAGGGAATCCTGGAGAGGGGGCATATTGGTTGGAGGGGAGAGGTCAGCCTCACCTGAGAGATGAGTAGGAGACAGCCAAGCTGGTGGGCAGGAAACCACTCTGGGCAGGTGAGCAGCACACGCCCAAGCTCAGAAGCAGTGCCTGCATGGCTGAGGCTAAGAGGTGGGACAAAGGTGAGAGAAGCAGACAATGGCCAGATCATAAAAGATCTCACATGCCAGGCATAGGAGATCAGATTTTGTAGGGTAGGTTTAATGCTAGAATAATAATAGCCAACATTTCTTCAGTGCTTAATTTGTGCCAGGCAGGCACTATGCTGGGCCCTTCTCTTGGATTATCTCATTTAATCTGCACAGGGACCCAGTGAAATGTTTGAACCAGTGCCGGGGCTTGGGGGGCAGCGAAGGCAAATCCTCCATCGATTTGACTGTGGGGGCAAGGAATGGGAAGTGGCCAGAGCAACCTTGGGTTGATCAGTTGAACCAGTCCTTGAAATGGGGAGTAGCATTCTGCTGACCATTGAGGCGAAGAAAGATACTCCTCGTGGAAACATCTGTATGAACAAGGCGTGGTAGCTGGACCAGTGGGGATCAGGGAACACAGCGAGGTTGGGGCCAGGTGGCAGAGGCCTCGTGAGCCAGGCTGAAGCATCAGGGAAACCTACTAGGGGTTTAAGCAGGGGAGTGATGTGACCAAGGTCGGACTTTTGAGCCACTGCGGGGTACCGGGACGCTTTGGGACAATGGAATAAACTGCTTCAGTAGATCCACAGCTGCCTGAGATGCTCTCTCTCTGGCTGCTTAATCCCCTAACTTTGGGGAAGGCCTTCAATAACTCTAGGAACAGACCTCTGGAGGATGTCTTGGGGCCAGGAGGGGGACTTTATTGGCCTCCTCCAATGGTGCCATCTGACTCAAGACCAGCCCTTGCCTTGGGGCAGGGGTCCCCAAAGGCCCCCAAAGTAGTATCCCCCGGGAGAAAGGAACTCAGGGGTTTGCAGAGAGGCCTGCGCTGGAGGAGTCTCAGACCTGGCCTAGGAGTCTCCCACCAATCATAGCTGTAGCAAGGTTGCCTTTCCCGCTGGGGCCTCAGCACAAGCATCTCTGAAGAGATGCCCCCGGACTCCCTGCAGGGCTGGCCCAACTCAGGACTTTTCTATGTGTTCACAGATGTAGACGAATGCGAGCAGCCAGAGGTGTGCAGCGGGGGACGATGTACCAACACGGAGGGTTCGTACCACTGCCAGTGTGACCAGGGCTACATCATGGTCAGGAAGGGACACTGTCAAGGTAAGAAATGAGATGGGGGGGCAGCCGGCCGCCCCATTGCCTCTCCAGGCTCTAGCTGCCCCCACTTCACCTTTCAGCTTGTCTCCCACTGGGCTCCTGGATGCTGAGCCCACTGTCAGGGAGTTTGTGAGGCTGTCTATACCCTCTGTGATCTTTTGGCCTCCTGCCTGCCCCCCCAAAGCAGGGGAGCACAAGCAACTCTGTATACATGAGACCCCAGAAACATCCCTCTGTACGCCTCTTCCCCTCGCCTTGAGTCACACTGCTCTCTTAAGTGACAGAGAAGTTGGTCTATGTGGGAAGAGCTTAGGGTCTCAGCCCTGGCCTACTTGCTAAAGCTTGTTAGGCTGTGAGCTCCTCGGGACTGGACCATATCCTTAGATGACTCATATGCAGACACCTGAGAAATGTCCTGCATTGGACAAATGTCAGCAAACGCTAGCTGAATGAGTGAATGAGTGGAGAGTGAATGTGTGAGCCCCGATCCCTGCTCTGTTTCCCAGGCTCTGCCAAAAGGCGGCTGTGCTGTTGCCAACCAGTCTCCTTACAGGCTGGCTTGAAGCTGCTACTATCACGCCAGCTCCTGGCAACCCTGCCGCTACCACCTCCTTGCCAGGCTGGGGTGTCAGATGCTTGCAAGAGGCCTGGGTTGTGTGCTTAGACCAGCTGAGATAGGAATAAATGAGGGTAAATCAAGGTTCTCTCTGGAAAGAAATCCTACCCATGACCCGAGGTGAGGACTAGCCACCTCCCAGCCTCCAGGTTTTTCCTGGCCAGGACTTGCCTGGTTTCACAGCCTCCTGGAGGTGAATATATAGCAAAAGGAGAATGCCCCTTCCCATTGCCATTATCAGGGAAGCAAAGTCTGGAGTTGTAGCAGGTCTTAGCAAAGGGGAGAGGTGGCTGGAGGTGTAGGACAGACAACTATCTGCGCCCCCAGGGGGTCACCTTCTCCTCTCGATGCCTCCCTCTACCTGAGTTCCCTTTAATACCCTGGGCTGTACACCATTAAAGCCAAAATGTACTCTCTTTGTCCTCATAAGCACGATGGAGTCAGAAAGCCTGGCATTTTCCAGGAGAATGGAGAGTGAAGAGAGTAAGCTTTGGATGGGTTCCTTCTCTGTGCCGGGAGCTGTGCGAGTACTGAATAGATGACCTCATTTAAGCATGACAACATGACAAATTTGCCATTAGATTTTATTTAAAAAAAAAAAAAAGGCAAAACTAAAAGAGATGAACCAAGAAAATACCAGTACATTAAAAAAGATCAAATTTGTACTAACTAGTCCATTTTATGGGCATAGGCTCTGGTGGAGAGGGGGCCTGGGCTTGGCTCTTGTCTTGACATCTGAAAATGGAAACCATAATGCCCATCTCAGAGGCCCTGTGAGGACCAGTTAACCAGCTAAGCTAATGCACACAACAGGACCTGCAGTGCACAGGGGGCAGTATTTCTCTGTGAGGCTCCCATTCTTTTTCACCTTTAGACTCCCCCGATGCCCCAGTCCACTCCTCTGGACTGTCCCCTTCCCTTCTGGAGGAAAAGTTCCAGACACACACCACAGCTGGGAGGTCAGAGAGGGTTCCTGGCCCCAGGCGGACAGTCAGGCTGCTGAAAGCCTGATGTAGCCTACAAACTTCTCCAGGTTTCCATCAGCAACCACAGACCCAGCCGTCACCCTGGGAGCCCGGTCAATTTCCTCTCTCTCTTTCTTCTCGCTCCAACTGAGAAACCACTCTCTCCACTGCAACTCAGAAGTCTCTGATGGAAGGCCCGAGTGCTCTGGACAGCGGCCCATCCAAAGTCTCAGTGGCATTTCTGTCATGCCAGGACTCCAGGTTCTCACGGAGAGGGGTTAGATCTGTTTGCAGATTGCCAGAGCTCTCCTGTGCCCCAACCACACCCAAATTCTTCTAGCTCCTGGCCCCTGGGCACCCTCGCACTCCCACCCCATGCTCTCACAAGTAGCAGAGACAGGCACCGTTACATTTCCCCACACAAAGGCTGAAGCCCTGGTTTAGGGAAACTCCAGGATCTTCCCAGGGTACAGACAGGTTGGTAAGCACCTGTTTCCCTGAGTCTTCTGGGGTCTCTTCAGCAGCCTCATAGCAAGAGTGTGTGGAGTTTTCATCATGTGGGCTCATTCTTTGGTAAGTGAACATTTGTTGAGCGCCAGCTGTGTCCCAGTCATGGGCTAGGGCGGGGCAATGAGTAAGACAGAGGTCCTGCCCCGGATGACCAAGTATTAGAACCTAGCAAAATATACAGTAATCTTAGATTAAAATTCAAACCCCAGACTAGGCAGGAAAATCTGGCTCCAGTCCACATACCAAATGGGTTGGTGGAACAGCCTCAGGCTACCTGGTGACACTAGAATCTATGCCCTTAACATGGACTGGTCAGGAGTGGAATCTACGTCATCTGGAATCTTTACTTGGCTCCTTTGGGTGGGTTTGGCAGATGGCTCTGTGACATGCACCCCCCATTTGGGGGAGGCTTTCCCTGGCTTAGGGGGTGACTAAGGGCTGCCGTAATCTGCCTTCCTTCTCCCACTTGCTGACAGACCTCTCACATACACTAATCGCCGGCTGGGGCTCTGGTCTGAGGAAGGAAGCCAGCAATGGTGTGTCAGGATAGATGAGGTTATGTTGCATTAACAAGCAACCCCAGGTCTCAGGACTTCGAGCACAGCAAAGTTTGTATCTGACCAATGCCACAGGCCCATCATGGCTCAGCTGGGGGTTGTGCCCCACATCTCCTGACTCTAGAACTAGCCTAAAGGAATAGCCGGTATCTTGAATGTGGCCGGTCTCCATGGAAGAAAGGAAGAGCACTCTTCAGAATTGCTCACAATTATGCATTGGTCCATAAATTACACACTTCATGGCTCATCAGCCAGCACTAGTGCCCTGGTTCCACCCAACCACAAAGAACCATGAGGCACCCACCCCAGCCCAGCAGGCGAGAGCTGGAACACTTAGTCAATCAGTACCACAGGTCTCCTAATGCCCAGCATAAGATACTTTGTGCACCACCTCCATGAGCGTGCCCAGACATCAGGGCTCTTCACTCCTGCTAAATCTAATCTCCTTCCTACCCTGCCTGATCTCCACAGGAGAGATCCAAAAACTTCATATTTTCTCAATGTGGTCTTAGAAATGGGTCCTGACCTCTTTATCTCCTGAAGCAGAGATTGCTTATCATTCCCAATGGCTTTGCCCATCCTCCTCCAGTACCTTAGCCTAGGCCCCGAGGCCATGGTCCTGGTTGCTCTCTCCCAGACGGCCAAAGCTGGTGGCCCTAGACCCTTCAGTCCCCCTCCTCTGTCGCATTCTCTCCATCTCTGTCTTTACAGAGAACCCCTTAGAATAGGTTAGCCCAGTGTCACCACAGTCCATTCAGGGGCTCTTGGCTACCCTCTTTGTAGAGATGAGACTTATCTCAGTATCCTCAAGATTGCCTAGGGGTTCTGGCCATCTCCTTACAGATAACCCCCTGAATAACCACCTGCCCTGTGTATATCTTCCCCTTCTGGACCTTTGGGGTGAAATTTGGGTGTTGAGAGGATCCCAGTTCCCTGGGACGAGGGCTTCAATGTGAACTGACTTCTGCAGACCAAACCACCTCCTTTTCACTCTTCACTTCGGGACCCTTGTTCTGTTCTGTAACAACAGCTGCCAGCTTTTGTCTCTTTGCAGAAAGCCTGTGTTCTGACCCTTTGGCCCTGCCTCTTGCATTTATTCCATGGGTGCTGAGTAGATCTTCCTCTTAGGCAGAAGGGCTTCTGAATCTGCTCAGACTGGTGGACTTCCTCCAGGAGAACGACAGTTACTCATTTACAAAGAGTAATTTCTCTTCTTTCCTCAAGCTCAGTCAATCTGTCTGTCACAAATAGGAACTGGGAGCCTCAACACTGAGCCAGAGGCACATAACGTCCTCCTGTAGTCCCAACGCAGAGTTTAAGTTTGACCTCCCTAACTCAGCCCAAGTCCCGTGTATTCCTTGAATGATGGACTTGCAGCTATGCCAGTCGCATGGGGAAGAACACTGCCTGCAGTTCCCGGGAGCAAGATCTCTGTCCTCTTCCTTGCTGTCATTCTCCCAGGACTGGCTGCTCCTCTCCTTCCTCGCGTCCTCTCTTCCTCTGTTTGTCTGATTGGTACCCAGGCCCATCCTTTCTGACTCTCTCGTGGGTCTCCCCAGAGTGGATGCCGGGAGCCCTGGGCTGGAACAAAAGTCCCTCCAGTCAAGAAGCCGTGCCAGCCTCCATCCATGACTCTGCATCAGGCTCAGGGCTGGTTTTGGCCACATCCGAGACTGGGGGTCATTCTCAGTCCTCATCTCCTAGTGCAGGAAAGCCCATTTTGCCTCCATTGCCCAGCTGGTGATCTGTCCTGAGGTCTCTGGGACCTGCTGTCCCAAGCATGTGCAACCCCAGTAATGTAGGGGAACAGGATTCACCAAGACAGATATGAAGGCCCTTCCCAACAGTCCAGCTCACAAAATAGAACTCTCCCACCCTCCCAGAGCTAGCTAGTGGTGACCACGGCCTCTTGCCCCACCCAGGGAGTCTCCCTTTCTAAAGCTCTTCTATCTCTCTTTGTCCAGGACAGTGGGTGGGAGGTGGAGCTGAAACACTGGACAGCACTCACTTTTTCCTAGTTTCCATCTGTACAGAAACTGGCATTCCTCCCTCTCCCCCACCAAGGGCAGGGTCAAGGATTTGCTTCCTCACTGAACTACCCATGTGCTGTGGTTCCCAGGGATGACCAAGGGAGGGGATGTTATTTTGCAGATATCAACGAATGCCGTCACCCTGGCACCTGCCCTGATGGGAGATGCGTCAACTCCCCCGGCTCCTACACTTGCCTCGCCTGTGAGGAGGGCTACAGGGGCCAGAGCGGGAGCTGTGTAGGTGAGGGCTGCTCGCCAAGGCAGTGAGAGGGCCATTTGGCCTTGGGACCTCTGGTTGAGCCCACACACAGGGAGGGAAAGAAACGGGCAGAGGGAAGTGGCTTGGAGGCTATTGTCCTCCAGGATCTGGCTGGGTTCCTGCATGACACTGGGCATGAGATGGGTGTGCTTCAGTCATTGCTGCTCTGCCCTCTGAATCAGCTTGGGTGGGGGCCCCTTTAGCTCCTTGGCCATATCCATCCAGGAGCTACAGCCCAAGGTCCCAGAAGCTTCTGTGGCTGGATCCTGCAGGGTAGAATGAGTTGCCTAGAACCTTAGGAAGAGGCTGACTGGTGGTGTGAGTTGGCAGCCAAGTCCTGCTGTGGTTCCTGGGCAGGAGGGGTCTTCTGCTCTTCTGCAGCTCCACAGCAATGTCTAAACAGCAATACCTATCTGACCAGGGGGTGCTCTTCTCCCCCTAGAGGGGGCTGCAAGTCAGCTGTAGAAGGAACGTTCTTTCCTGTCAGTCCCTGCAGGAAGAAGGGCCCAAGGTTCAGAATGCCAGGAGGGACTGAATTGTGAATAGATGCTTTGAGACTCTGGGGAGGGCAGGCATTTCCCAGGCCCTTGAGTCTGCCACTCAGCCACCCAGGCATAGATCAGCCTCTCCCTGCATTGCCCACTCACCTACTGAAGCTGGTCGTTGGGCTGGGAACATGGACTCATACCAGTTTGGTGGGCAAGTAGGAGACTAGAAAGGTTTAGATCCACTGTGAGGTGAGTCAAGGGTCTTGGATATTTCATTCCGGGTGTCCTCAGATGGCCCAAACCAGCCCCAGGGCTGGGGGACCTGGCTCCCCTTTCTAGGACATATGCAGAGTGCTGTGTGTTACTAGATAGCGCTGCAGTGGGCTCAGGCGGGAAGGGCGAGGTGGGTGGAGCCAGAAGCAGGAAGAACCTCACAGCCTTCCCAGGGTGGCCTCTGCCCCCCACCCACCGAATGCTGATTGCCTGGCCTCACAATCAAGATGCCCTAAGCCTGACAGTGGGGACTACATGGAGGACAAGAAGAAGCCAGCCCACCATCTGGACTTCTCTTCCACAGATGTAAATGAGTGTCTGACCCCTGGGGTCTGTGCCCATGGAAAGTGCATCAACCTGGAGGGCTCCTTTAGATGCTCCTGTGAACAGGGCTACACGGTCACCTCAGATGAGAAGGGCTGCCAAGGTACAAAGATGCTAAAAAGCACCTTCCTCTACAGGTGCACCAGCGTCCGGCTCCTTCCCTCTGCACACTCACTCCTAACCCAGCCCTGACACCACATCCCTAACCACGCTGACCCAAACCCACATCCTGCCAAGACCCATCTTTTGCTCTACCCCTGCCCACCCATCAGCCTCTGGCTGTCCTGCCATGTCTGTCCTGCAGAGTCCCACACAGAACTCAATGGCCTGTTTCAGATGTCGACGAGTGTGCCAGCCGGGCCTCGTGCCCCACGGGCCTCTGCCTCAACACCCAGGGCTCCTTCACCTGCTCAGCCTGCGAGAGCGGCTATTGGGTGAATGAAGATGGCACCACCTGTGAAGGTAACCGGGGAGGCGCTGGCAGAGGGGGACGGACAATATAGGCCTTCTCACCTCCCAAGGAACATTCTATTTGTCCCTAGCTTTGGGCTAATGCCAAAAGGTCTCCAGGCTACAGCTGAAGACCCTATAAATGGACTTGACCCCCAAGGAGAGTATCTCTTGTCACCGTCCCCAAGTATGGGGGGTGAGGACAGGAGGAAAAAGAGGAGCCACAGACACAAGAGGGAAACTGATGGTAGAGCTACCCCCAGAGCATTCTGGGGAGAGGGGACCAGGGTTGCCCTACAGAAGGCCCATGGCCAGGGCCTGCCCCTCCCCAGAGGCCCAGAGAGAGTCCTACAAGCTCAGAGAGGGAGGCCAGAGGTGTGGGGGGCCTCCTGCCTTGCTAGGTGGAGGGAGCCCCTCTGCCAGACCCCGGGGTGACTGGCTGGCTGTCTGCCCCAGACCTAGATGAGTGTGCCTTCCCGGGAGTCTGCCCCACGGGAGTCTGCACCAACACCGCCGGCTCCTTCTCCTGCAGGGACTGTGAGGAGGGCTACCGGCCCAGCCCCCTGGGCCACACATGTGAAGGTGAGAGCCCCCTCCCCCTGCGCGGGAGGAAGGGGAGCACAGACCGGCTGCAGGAGACTGACCCACTGCCCTTAGAGAAGGGAGCGACCAGACACAGCAGGGGCTGCTCCCAGGCTGGGGTGGGGGGCCCTTCTGTCCACCTTGGGTGGGCTACCTGGGGACACCTATTCTCACCGCTCCTCAACAGGAGTTGGAAAGACAACTGCACATCTGGGTGTAGGGGGCCAGGGAGCCACCAGATCAGAAGCCTCAGGGGAGTCTGCTCCACATGCAGTCTCCTGTGTTCTTTGTAAGGGCGGCAGCTTGGTGCATATTTGGGAAACATGGGCCTGTACTCGGCAGTCTGTAGGGCTGCTTCCAGAGCCTAGTCCTGTGACCTTCTCAGGTTCTCACGTCTGTTTCCTTCCTTTACTTCTCGTCTGTTTCCCATCGCTTCCCAGTAAAACCTAAGCTGTCTCAGCCATGCTAAGGACAGCAAGTTTGGCCACCCTTAGCCAAGGTCGCTGGGAGAGGCTGAGTGTCCCCAAGGGCACTGTGTGGGCAGCTGAGCTCCTCCAGGATGAAGTAGACGGAGCTGTAGTCACGAGGCTCTCCAAAGGCTCCCTCGCCAGCTTCTCCCAGCTGTGCTGCTTTACAAGGGGATGATGCCCCTATGGGTCCAGGCTCCTCAGGCAGGGGACAGGTCCTCCGAAGACCTCCCCACTGGATCCTGTTCTTGGGAGGTGCTGCCACGGACCGTCTTCCCCCCTGTGTGACCGTGCAGATGTGGATGAGTGTGAAGACCTCCAGAGCAGCTGCCAGGGAGGCGAGTGCAAGAACACGGCTGGCTCCTACCAGTGCCTCTGCCCCCCAGGCTTCCAGCTGGCCAATGGCACCGTGTGTGAGGGTGAGTGGCTCCGTATCCCATCAGGGACTGTGGGCAGTGAGTGTGGGGGGACAGGTGGCAACACGCCTGGGAGACACCACTGCCCACCTTGTCCTTGCAGACGTGGACGAGTGTGTGGGAGAGGAGTACTGCGCACCCCATGGCGAGTGCCTCAACAGCCACGGGTCTTTCTTCTGTCTCTGCGCACCAGGCTTCGCCAGCGCAGAGGGGGGCACCAGCTGCCAGGGTGAGAAGCCAGCTTGGCCATGTCCACTTGCCAGCAGCAGGGGCTGCTGGAGGCTATGTCTAGACTATGAAAATAAAGTGCCCCCCGCCACCCCGAGATGGGAGGTGGGAAGCTGCATGGTGACAGGGAGCCAAGTGCCAGGAAGGCACTCAGAACCTTTCACAGGACCTCTCTGTGATGTCTACGACACACATGTGCCCTTTGAACCCTTTGGGTGTTACCCTTCTGCCCTTGATAATGCCCTAGTTTGAGGGCTCCTCCCCACAGCCGGGCCTCTGGCTTCCAGCTCTGGACTCTTCCTCAGATCTTCCGGCCCTTTCCTACCCTGAGCCACTCTCTGGCTCTCCTCTGGGCTCCCGAGGGCCCCAGGGACCCATGGCTGGGTCTGCTGACAGAGGTCTCTATTCTAGATGTGGATGAATGTGCAGTCACAGACCAGTGTCTGGGAGGACACTGTGTCAACACCGAGGGCTCCTTCAACTGTCTGTGCGAGACCGGCTTCCAGCCCTCCCCAGAGAGCGGGGAGTGTGTGGGTAAGGGCTCCAAGGCGAGTGGACAGGACACTGCCCCATGTCTGCCCACCTCCACCCCTGCCTGGTCCTCAGCTCCCCGGGACCAGGAACTGCAGCTTGCAGGAAGCAGAGCACTTTCCAGATTAATCATCCAATGGATAATGCATTTATTGAGTCTCTGCTGACTCAGGGCCTATCCAGAGACGACAGAATGAAGATAATCATAATCCTTATGCTAGCAGAGTTTTTATTTTTTATTTTTTTATTTTTATTTTTTTTTTGCTAGCAGAGTTTTTAAAGCTAAATTGATTCAATAAGATATTTATTAAACCCCTGCCAGGTTCAATGTCTTTTGCTAGGACAAATAGACAGTTATGGACAGTGTTGAAATTGAGCAAGGGAGACAAATATGAAGACAATTTTCTGCAATACACTTTGGTGAAGATTTTATATAATCATAAAGTATTCTGCTAGAGGGAGAAGGGAGTGGGGGGACAAGGGTGTCACAGAAAGAGCTCAGTGCTTTCCTAAATAGCATGTAGCTCTCTACCTAGACAACCATCCCTGCTGGGTCAGGAGGAATGATCCTGAACATGGCATTGGCTGACACCAGCGATGTTTTGGAGTTGAGATGAGCAGTGTAGTTTGTAACAGATCAAGAACAAAAGTTGTGGGGCATGACCTTGTAATGCCAAAGAGTTGGGGCCAGAGCAATGACCCTCCCATTTCTGTCCCCTCTCTTGGCTCTGGGGACAGATATTGATGAGTGCAAGGATTATGGAGACCCAGTATGTGGGGCCTGGAGGTGTGAGAACAGCCCTGGCTCCTACCGTTGTGTCCTGGGCTGCCAGCCCGGCTTCCACATGGCTCCAACTGGAGACTGCATCGGTGAGTAGGAATGGGGCGTCAGAGGTAGGAGGGCTGAGGACACCTATTTGTCAGGTATCCAGCTAGAAAGTCCTTTGTCCTGAGGACACTATTTTTGTAGCTCTTTGAAGTTTGCATATTTTCTATGCAGCAGGGCTTGCACAGCAATCGAAGAGGAATGTTAATGTTAGAGTGTTCTTGTCCTGTGTTTAGAAGTCCCTTTTCACAGACCTTGGTGTCAGTAGACCAAGTGTTCCCAGCAAACAGAGCAAGGTGCACCCTACACTCTAGTCCCCACTGTCCCACAGACATAGACGAGTGTGCCAACGACACCATGTGTGGGAGCCACGGCTTCTGCGACAAC
This sequence comes from Vulpes vulpes, assembly GCF_048418805.1. Classification (NCBI taxonomy): domain Eukaryota; kingdom Metazoa; phylum Chordata; class Mammalia; order Carnivora; family Canidae; genus Vulpes; species Vulpes vulpes. Next base: position 108,177,011 of record NC_132785.1, on the reverse strand, counting down.
ACTGACGGATCCTTCCGCTGCCTCTGTGACCAGGGCTTCGAGACTTCGTCCTCCGGCTGGGACTGTGTTGGTGAGAAGCCTACCGGCTAGCCAGGCTCGAGGCCAGGGAAGGGAAGGCCTGTGGGCCCTTGGGCCCATCTCCACGGGGCGTGGCTGTCCTGGAGAGAGGCCCCAGGGCCCTCCTCCTGAAATGTTCAAGGTCACACGGTTCCATACATAATAGGTCCTCACAGAGTGGGTGATTTCAACCCGACAGCTGGCACCCTGACCAGATTAGTAGGAGAAGCCGGTCATGTTCTACCAGCAGGGGGAGCGGCACATTAGGGAGGCGCCGCCACCCTTCTGAGCCAGGTCTCGGGGGCGCCTCTGGAGAATGCACAGAGAAATCCTTCCTCTTGGTCCCTTTAGTAGACAGACCCTTTTCTGCCACCCTTCTCCTCTCTCCCTTCTCATGGTCTGTGTTCATCTGTTCTTCCTTCCTGCTAACTCCCTTCTGTTCCTCCCCAAGACCTAGCTGGTTTCTTTTGGGGGGGGGGGGGGGGGCGGTGAGAGGAGGATCTGCCCGGCTGGAGGCAGAGGGGCAGGGGGCATGGGCCGCGGCTTCCCCCCACCAGCCTGTGCTCGCCGGCAGACGTGAACGAGTGCGAGCTCATGCTGGCGGTGTGCGGGGCGGCGCTCTGCGAGAACGTGGAGGGCTCCTTCCTCTGCCTCTGTGCCAGTGACCTGGAGGAGTACGACGCTCAGGAGGGGCACTGCCGCCCCCGGCTGGCTGCAGGTGAGCGCCCCCACTCCAGGCCCTAGTCCTGCAGGGACCCCTCTGCCACTTACAAAGCGCTTCCACTGCGCTTCCAGCGCTCTGGCTCCTGAGAGGGAACCCGGGCCGGGCCCAGGGCAGTGTGGGCAAGGCTGCCGCCTAGGACTGGGGTGGAATGGAGCGAGGAGCCGGAGGACGGCAACTGTCGAGACTAGAGGACGTCCTCCCCAGGCCAGGGCACGTCTAGGCAGCTCAGGGCTGTGACAACCCTGAGGGGCTCAGGAAGAACCGATGCCAATATAAGGTGCCTAGGGGCCTCAGATGGAGCCCCAAAGGGGGCCTTTCCGGGTCGGAGGCCTTGAAGCTGAGCTGAGCCTCACTTTCCCTGCTCACTCTACCCAAGCTGGTGGGTTCAGCCCCTCACTCCAGGCTGGACTAGGACTCAGTTGGCCTCCTCTGACTGGGGGAGAAGAAAGCAGGGACTGGAACAAGGGAAGGTGAGAGGGCCTGGGGTACAGTGTGAGCTGAGGAATGGAGAAGGCCTGCCCATATGGCAGGCCATGGACCAGGAGTACAGTGAAGGCGGCAGGAGCTAGACCTGAAAAAGCAGGGGTCTGGGTGCCAGAACTGGGGTCAGTGCCGCCTTATAGCTGGTGGCCATAGCAAGTCACCATGGCAAGTCACTTAGCCCCCTAAGCCTCAACTGCCTCATCTGTAAAAGAGAGCTGATAATATTAATGCTGTCGAGAGCAACAAGTGAGACAATATAGGTAAAAGCATGTTGTACACTGTGAAGTGCTAATATAAAACTCTGAAAAAATTCAAAAGCTGGAGTGCCCCAGATGGTCAAGGACAGACAATATAATAAAGGGCATCTATCATACACAGGTCAGAGTATCCCTGAGGCCCCACCAGGGGACCACCCCCCAGGCCCTATCCGCATGGAATGCTACTCTGGGCAGAATGGCCAGCTGCCCTGCTCCAGCCTTCTGGGCCGAAACACCACACAGGCCGAGTGCTGTTGCACCCAGGGCGCCAGCTGGGGAGACACCTGTGACCCCTGCCCAGCTGAGGACTCAGGTAAGGCCCCAAGGGTCCCATTCCTCAGTGTCAGCTCTGTAGAGTGACACTGAAAGAAGGGGAGAGGAATGGGGACAGAGCCCTTCTGTCTCTAAGCTTGGATGCCTCCCTACACAGTTGAATTCAGTGAGATCTGCCCTAGTGGTAAAGGCTACATTCCTGTGGACGGAGCCTGGATGTTTGGACAGACCACGTATACAGGTAACCTCCCTAGAGACCCACCTCCCCAAACTCCACTCACCTGAGCGGACCCAGCCTGGTCTTCTAGGAGGAAGTTCTGCATGCAGCCCCAGCCTACCAAACCACCCCACTCCCCTGGTTGCTTCCCTTGTTCTGTCCCAGGGCTGACTACCCTGACTGCCCAGTAGATTTGTAGCCAGAACGTCTGACCTAAACTCTTCCTGGAGGTGTCTGTATAACCCGACCTCAGTTTCTCGGCTCCCCCACGGCTAAACCCTCCAGAACAAACTATGATGCTTCAACTGACCCAGTCACAGGGGACAGGGTCAGGGTGGAGAGTACTGCTGTACAAAGACAGCTGCTTATCTCCCTGGCCCCACTTACAAACTTCAGAGAACCCACATTCAAAGCAGGTAGTTCAGTTATGAGCCCTTCAATGCCCTAATCTGAAGCTGGTGACGGAAATAATAGAAACAGAAGTGGCTTTCCTTAAGTGCTTGCTATGTGCCAGGCACTATGTAAGGACCTACATATATTAACCTTTTAGTCTTCATAACAATGATAAGAGGTTAAGTGGTAGTATCCACATTTTTTAGGTAGGGAACTAAGGCAAGGAGAACTCAGGCAAGTTGCCCATAGTCACCTAACTAGCCAGTAGGAGCACCAGGATTCCAACCCACCAAGTCTGGCTCTGGAGCCCCTTAAGTTCTGCTTCGTCCTGCTTCTCACCTCATCTCTGCCCTCCCACAGATGCAGATGAGTGTGTGATGTTCGGGCCTGGTCTCTGCCAGAATGGCCGGTGCCTCAACACGGTGCCTGGCTACATCTGCCTGTGCAATGCTGGCTACCACTACAATGCCGTCCACAGGAAGTGTGAGGGTGAGGACACACATGACCCCTCCCCACCCCCACCGCTGACCACTCACTGAGCCCCTGCCAGCCAGGCCGATTCCTCCTGGGAGATCCCCCTGCATCAGGCAGGCCTGAAGCGTGGGAAGCTGTGCGGTTGTCAGGACTTGCACATGGTCACCTGTTGGAAAGGCACCCCTGGGGAGGGGTCTCCCACACCAGGCTGGATCAGGGGAGGAGGGGGAAGCAGGATGCTACAACTTCATTATCAGTTCCACGAAGACAGTCCATGGGCAAGCTGCCTTGATACTGCCCCATACATTCCTTCCATCTTTCTGCCACCACAGATCACGACGAGTGCCAGGACATGGCCTGTGAGAATGGTGAGTGTGTGAACACTGAAGGCTCTTTCCACTGCTTCTGCAGCCCCCCCCTCACCCTGGACCTCAGCCAGCAGCGCTGCATAAACAGCACCGGTAGCACAGGTCAGTAGGCCTGGAATGGTGGGGCAGCAGGGAGAGTGGATCTGGACTGGGAGGGCTCACGCGCTTCTGGGCCTTGTGCCACCAGAGGACCTGCCTGACCACGACATCCACATGGACATCTGCTGGAAAAGAGTCACCAATTACGTGTGCAGCCAACCCCTGCACGGGCGCCGCACCACCTATACAGAATGCTGCTGCCAAGATGGCGAGGCCTGGAGCCAGCAATGTGCCCTGTGCCCCCCCAGGAGCTCTGGTGAGAAGGGTGACCCGTGCCTGCATGTGGGGAAGGGCCTTAGGGGAGGGAATGCCCTTACCTTGGAGGAACGGATTTAGAAGGAGTAGAGCAGTCAGAGCGTGACCCTGTCTTCCATCCCTATTACCTGGGGGACAAAGTAGGACAGGGGGTAGGGCGGGGTGGGAAGAGCACTGCCAGGAATTCCCATAGGGCACCAGTCCCAGCATGTTCCCACTCCCCAGGCAGTGAGTAGGGGAATAGCCGACCAGGCTTTAGCTACCAGGAACTTGGCAGCTTCCTCTCTCCCTCCTTCCTGACAGAGGTCTATGCTCAGCTGTGCAATGTGGCCCGGATTGAAGCGGAGCGGGAGGCTGGAGTCCACTTCCGGCCAGGCTATGAGTATGGCCCTGGACCCGAGGACCTGCACTACAGTCTCTACGGCCCAGATGGGGCCCCCTTCTACAACTACCTGGGCCCTGAGGACACCATCCCAGAGCCACCCTTCCCCAATACAGCCAGCCACACAGGGGACCACACACCAGTTCTTGAGTCACCCCTGCAGCCCTCAGAACTCCAGCCCCACTATGTGGCTAGCCAGCCAGGTCTGTGTTGCTGCAAAAATGGGGAAGTGGTAGGGGCCAAAGCTGTTTTACTTCCATCTCTACCTACCTACCTACTGCCAGTGGGATGAGGCCAAGGAGGGGGAAAGATGCACCAAGCCCTCTCACAGGTCACTCAAGGGGCAACTCCACATGCCTGGGTCAGACCCTAACAACCCTCTCTGATGAACTGGCACTGGGGACACAAAGAGGTACAGGACACCATCTCAACCTCAAAAGCTTCCCTGAGGGAATTGAGAGCAAGAGAAAGCAGGTACACTCCAGTCTGCTTTTTTCCCTCCACACACTCACAATGTACAGAATAACCTGCTCTATGAGCTCATGCTTGTGACCTGAAATGTGCATTAAGGATTTCTAACCACTTTAAAGGCCTGCTGTGGTGACTCGGTTTGTAAGCGGCAATGACCCCAGCACTCAGGACTTGGATTCTAACGAAGTCAGGCCCGGCACCTGTGTGATGGATATAGTAGCTGCCACAGGCATAGCCACTCTATCAGACTGCATGGGGACAGGGATAGGGTCAGTGTCTTTCCCAGGGTTGGGAGCTGCTCAGAGAGGAGGTGTCCAAGCAGATCGCTCAGTTCTGCTTTATGTTGAGGGTAATCCCCTTTTGCTGCCAATCTCCCTCCCACAAAAAACTATGCAAAGATTTTAACCACCAACAACCACAAAAAACCAAAGCTGTAGAGACACCCTTGCTTGGGAGCCCCGGCACCGTGAAAATAGTAAGTTGACATTTAAGGCACAGCATGTCTCTGCCATCACAAGTAATGACACACGCTTATTTCTTAAGGATACTGCCTTTTGTTTCAGCAGCTTTCTGTGAGGGTTTTAGACCCTCGCAACCCCAACCTTAGGGGTTCAATAGGAGCAACTCTTTGTGGTGGAGGGTGAGGGCCCCAGGGTTAAGTGCAAGGCCTCAGCGTCCTTCTCTGACTCCCTCCTACCAGAGCACCAGGCTGGCTTCGAAGGGCTTCAGGCAGAGGAATGCGGCATCCTGAATGGCTGTGAGAACGGCCGCTGTGTGCGCGTGAGGGAGGGCTACACCTGTGACTGCTTTGAGGGCTTCCAGCTGGACATGGCCCACATGGCCTGTGTGGGTAAGTTTCCATCCAAGTGGCAATGCCCAGGGAGCAGGATGGCCCTGATGGCTCCAGGTGGAAAGGTCAGACAGGCCCACTGCTCACTTAGGAATACATGGCTGAATTTAGGATAGCTGGAAAATCCACTGCTGCCCCCTAGCGGGGTGTCCTGGAGCCAGGCCAAGTGGTGAGGGAGTGCCAAAGGAAGGTCTCTTGCTGTGCTGCGGATAGAAAACCCTTCCCCTGGAGATTCCTAGGAAGAAAGGCAGGGACAGAAGAGCATGATCACTCAGGAGCACAGGATGGGCCCACTACCACCTGCTTTGTGTCTCTGAGTTGCTTAGTTTGGGGCAGTGACTTCAGCTTCTGACTGCCACATGTAGGATTCCACTGCAGGGCAGGAGCCAGAGCTTAGTGGAAACAGCAGAGGCAACAGGCCAGAGGCACCTGGGCTCCCTACAGCTCTCTCCTTCCTTCCCTTCCTCTTAGATGTGAATGAGTGTGATGACTTGAACGGGCCTGCTGCACTCTGTGCTCATGGTCACTGCGAGAACACCGAGGGCTCCTACCGCTGCCACTGCTCCCCAGGTTATGTGGCCGAGGCAGGCCCCCCACACTGCACTGCCAAGGAGTAGCAGTGAGGGGTCAGTGTGGACAGCTACCTGGAAATGGGCCCCAGCCTCAGGGGCCTGGAGGAGGCTTTCCTAGCTGGGAAGACACCATGAAGAAGCAGGCAGAAGGCCCTGCAGCCCAGCTCCCAGCCAGCTCTGCCTGCTTTTCAGCTCTCCCAGCTTAGGCTCTGGCTGTGAGCTTGTCACTGCCTTCATGCCGCCATGCCCTTGCTTGGCTCAAACATCACCAAATGCTTTAATGCTTCAGCCACTGGCCATGAGGACCAGTCTGCCATCTGTCCTGGCCTTGCTATGGGATGCTTACCAAAGGATGGCCCTCATCCACCCCCAAGCTGTGCAAACATGCAAGGTGGTTCAGCCTCACATTGCCTTTCCCAGACAGGATCCACATAACATCCTGACGCTTCCACAACTGGGTCAGAGGTTACATCTCCCCAGGTCTGGTCCTTCAGTATCTCTTTAACAAAAAAAGGATTGGGGGAAGTTTGGAAAGTGATTCCAAAGGCCTCCCAAGAACCATCACCTCAGCCAATCCCGTCTGGGCCAGATTTTGCCACATTTCCATCCTGTAGCAGTTCTGTAGCCCCAGGGAAGGGCGGAAGATCCCCTTATCTCAGGAGGAAGACTGACACTAGCTTGCTGAGTGTTAAGAGACACAAATGAAGGGGAGCATGGTGACTGAGCAAGCAGCAAGAGGGCAGTATGAAAAATATGGGGAGTTGATAAGAAAGGGGGAGCCAAGGCGTTCAACAAGGCTGAAGAAAATGTTCAGTAGCTCTGAGTAAACATTCATAATCTACCCATGATAGCTCCTGTGCGTCACAGTAAGGGGTGCCACAGGACAGGGTGCCCATCTCTGAGGACCCGTATTAAATACACAGTTTCTTACAGGAAGCAAATCTCTCCTGGGCTCTCCTTTTGTGACACCAGTTTGAGGTACTAAAAATAAGAGGTCTATTTTCTAGCTTGTGAAATACAGTGTAGTCTTGTTTAGGGGAAGCCAGATTTCCTACTGTTGTTTCTTCTCTCTACTCAGAAGCCCTTGCTGTCTTTCTTTCAAAAATGGGATGGCTAGCATCCTTCTCAGTTTACAAGTAGAGACCCACTCCAACCTTGGCTAGCTAGGAATTTAGAACTATGGTGGAATAAAGAAATGTACATTTGGGCTCCTCTGTTTTTGTTTTTATTTCATATTAAACCAAATATCTTTACCATATTGGCTAAGTCTAAATATTAGACACAAGGCTGTGCCTATCCTTTTGCCAGCTCTGCCAATAGCCTATGATTGGGATCCAATGGGAAAATGTTCTTTACTCTTCTAAGACAAAGAAAGCTCTGCTTTTGCATTTGTCTGATGAAGGGCAATGTAAATGAACAATACTCTATATGCCTGAAGATACGGAGATGAATGCTATTCTCTTAATTTAATCTGTTCTGTCCTACCTGCTGCTCTGATTGTCAGCCATCCCATAATAACTTATTAAATGCTTGTTACATGCCAGGCACTATACTGAGTGCTGAACACAAATTTCATTTAATCATCCAACAATCCTTACTATTTTATTCCTAATTTACAGATGAGGAAATTAAAACACACAGAGTTTAAACAGTTTGCTCTAGGTTACTATACTAGTTGAGATATTTTCAGCAGACAAAAATATGTAGTTTTTACACATATGAAAATATTCATAACAAAATAAATTTGAGTTAAAACCACACTTGATACACTTTTTAGAAACTGTCAGATTGGCAAAGATCAAAAAGTTTGTTAAGACTCCTAGTTGGCAAGCATCTGGTGAAAGAGGTACTCACATAAATAGCTAACAGGGGCTTAAATTGACACAACTTTTGAAGAGGATAATATGGCAATGTCTTGAAATTATAAAAGCACTTACTCTTTGATTCTTCTAGGAATTTAACCTTCAGATATATTCTCATCAAATGTGAAATGACACATGTAATAGGTTATTTATTATAACATTACTTGTAACAGCAAAAGAGTAGAAACAATTAGTTGTTACAGAGGCCTAAAAAGGAAAGAAAAAAAAAAAATGGCTCTAAATGCCTTGAAAAGAAATCCAAAATAGACTAAGTGGGGAAAGAAGGCTGTACAACAAAGTGGAACATATGCTGCTATTTAACAAAAGAAAGGGGAAAGACAAGTGGGTATCTGCTGACCTCATCCTTGCCACTCTGCCTTATACCCCACCGTTCAGAGAACTTACAACTCTTCCATATACCCACTGGCGCTGCGCCTCCTCCCAATCCTCACACTCCTACTCACCCTTCCAGAAAAACTTCATGCACATACACATAATTCTTTGTATAAAAAACACAAATAGCATCCGATGCATGCTGTTCTGCACTTTGCTTTTTTCACTTAATCCATAAAGAACATAAAGAACTCTCATTCTATTTTATAATTGTACACTATTCCACTAAATGGATAAATCTTAATTTATTTAATCAGTCCCCTATGATGGACATTTCCATTGTTTCCTATCTCTTGCTATTATAAGCAATGCTATAATAAATATTCTTGTGTATATGTTATTTCACATTATATCTATGGGATTATTCCTATAGAGTAAATTCTTAGAAACAACAGTGGTTTGTGGGGAGGGTAACAGGGTGGATGGGTACAGGACTGGGAGACTTGACTTTTCACTGTATCCCCTTTTGTGTCTTTCTGAATTTTGTACCATGTGTATTATCTTTCCAAAAAATAAAATATTTTTAAATAGAGCTTTGGCCACAGACCACTTTAATGCTCCCTTCTTTATATATTTATCCACCAATTAAAGCCACATTAATTATTTCAAAACTTCTTAAAGCAAACTTCCTTTAAACAGCCCTGTAGCATTTCTGTGGAGAAATGGCAAATAGGGATTTTAAAAGAGCAATCATAAACACTACTGCTAGATGGGACACCTGGGTGGCTCAGTGGATGAACATCTGCCTTTGGCTCAGGGCATGATCCCAGAATCCGGGATTGAGTCCCACATCGGGCTTCCTGCGAGGAGCCTGCTTCTTCTTCTGCCTATGTCTCTGCCTCTCTGTCTCTCATGAATAAATAAATCTTTAAAAAAAAAAATTGCTAGATACCTAGAAAAGTAAAGTAGTTTTCTGCCATTGAAACAAACACGCAAGACCATAATTATGTTGCAGTGGGCAATGTTAGGTCCTGTCCACTACGAACAGCATGTATCCACTCTCACCCAGCATTTAAGGGAGGGCTACCCCATACAATCAGTGCTGCCCACTTCTCCATATAAGATGCTCCTGCCAAATGTCAACCCTCCACTCAATGCTTTATAACGGAAGGCTGAAATAATGAGTTTTCAAGTCTGAGAAGTTAGAAAAGTTAGAAAGTTCTTGTGGGACACCTACTTTAGTAGCCCTTTCTAATCTCTTACTTCTAAACCTATTTTCTCCTAATCCCTTGTGACTTGTCAACATTCCCAAAGAAACTAAGGGTGGGTGGGACACCTACAGTTTACACAATCAATCACGTAACTGAAGAATATGATGCCACAAGGTAAGATCTGGACATTGACCAAAAGGCCCCCCTCTTTTGAGCCAAAAACATAAAGCAGATCCACAACACAGGTGCTTGGGTGGTTCAGTCAGTTAAGTGTCTGCCTTTGGCTTGGGTCATGATCTCAGGATCCTAGGATTGAGCCCTGCTTCAGGCTCCCTGCTCAAAGGGGAGTCTGCTTATCCCTCTCCCTCTGCCCTACCCTCCACTCATGCTCTCTCTCACTCAAATAAATAAAATCTTAAATTAAAAAAAAAAAAAAAAAGCTGAGGCACCACGGTGGTTCAGTTGGCCAAAAGACCCCCCTCTTTTGAGCCAAAAACATAAAGCAGATCCACAACACAGGTGCTCGGGTGGTTCAGTCAGTTAAGTGTCTGCCTTTGGCTCAGGTCATGATCCCAGAGTCCTAGGATCAAGCCCCACATCAGGCTCCCTGTTCAGCAGGAAGTCTGCTTCTGCCTTTCCCCCTGCTCCTTCTCACTTTCTCTCAAATAAATAATATATTAAAAAAAAAAAAAAAAAAGGCAGATTCACAACATAAAGCAGATGCAGGGCTTCCTTGCCTTTGGTTCTTACATTATGTTTGCTAGGGCAAAGGTAAAGGTATGCTGCCTCCAAACACTAACTTGCATAAATAAAACCAATTCTGCAACAGTGAGACCTTTCCCCTTGAAAGTAATGGGGAAGCAAAAAATCTTCCAGAGGATACTAGAAGAATATAAAGTTTTCCTAAATGCATTTGCACAGTGAGCAAAATTTGTGAAAACATCTGTTGGTCTTTCCCAGAAAGAGGGCATCTGGTCCTAAGGGCCTGCAAAAGACCCTAAACCTATTTTACTACACTTACTATTTATTCCAAGCAAATTGCCCACTGTACTGTTCCCTTGATGTATTTATTTCTCAATGATCTGTGCTCTTAAAATTTCTGTATCATCCTACTCCAATGGAAACTTCTTGTTACTACTTCAGATTTTCCCATAAGGCTTTCTCAATGTGATTTCTCCCAAACCCACCCTTTCTAAAACAGAGAATTCCAATTCTCCCATTAACAGCACTTACAGGGATGCCTGGGTGGCTCAGCGGTTGAGCACCTGCCCCTGGCTCAGGGCGTGATCCCGCAGTCTCAAGATCGAGTCCCACATCAGGCTCTCTGCCTGGAGCCTGCTTCTCTCTCTGCCTATGTCTCTGTCTTTCTCTCCCGTGTATTTCATGAATAAATAAATAAAATCTTAAAAAAATAAAAAAAAACAGCACTTACATATGGGCATTTCAAGGGACTCCGTTCCTGTCTGACCATGCAATTTAATGGTTTAGTTAGCATCTAAAGATTTTAAGTTTGCGCTCTGAATGAGTTTTATTATTTAAGATTTTATTTATTCATGAGAGACAGAGACAGAGAGAGACAGAGACACAGGCAGAGGGAGAAGCAGGCTCCATGCAGGGAACCTAGTGTGGGACTCGATTCCAGGACTCCAGGATCATGCCCTGAGCCAAAGGCAGACACTTAACCGCTGAGCTACCCAGGCGTTCCTCTGAATGCATTTTAAAATCACCAAGTCATGGGGCACCTGGCTGGTCCAGTCAGTAGAGCATGTGACTCTTGGTTTCAGTCATGAGTTCAAGCCCCATGTTGGGCATGAGCTTATTTTAAATAATAAATAAAAATAAAGTGCACTCTTTAAAAGAATAGGTTCTAACACTTAAAATGTAACAAAATCTCTTTTTAAACAGGATGAAAAGACTTAGTCTGAATTGAAAACCTTATAGGCTCAGGTATTGGCATAACTTTAAATGTCTTAGTAAAGTTACAGACACTCCCATGATATGTTGCTTTCTGCTTCCTTCCATAGAAATCTGCTAAACCTGAATCTGCTAAATCTGAGTGTCCCCTCCTTCCTCTTTGTACACACAACAGGTTTGCTTTCTCCAAATTCCAGGTTTTCCCATATTGAAAATGTTAAGTACCTAAGCTTCTGTCTCTAAACTCTGCATTTCCCTTTTTACTGGTAAAGTCTTCTACTGAATGACCTTAATTCCAATCCAGTTCAGAAATTTAAGTTTTTGCTGTAATGAACTTTTAGGAAAACAAAGGCTTAACCAATAATTTTTCCAGAATCAATTTGGTTGTGGTTTCCCCAACATAAACATTAATAAATCATTTGTTGTGATGGTGGGATTTGTCTTTTTTTAGTTGTCTGTCCACACAGTTCCGGCTCCCCCAGCACTGTCACATACATGTCACAATTATTCTAGTTCTGTAGCCTAATTAAGTGCCATACCCAAATAATAAATTTAAAATTTAATGGACTTGGCTTTAAAAGCTTTTCTTTCAGTGACCCTAAAAAAAACTTGCCAGGTTTAACAAATAAAAATACACAATGCCCAGTTAAATTTGAATTTCAAATAAATGACAAATTTTAGTAGATGTTTCATGAAATATTTGGGACATAATAAAAGTTATTTGTCATTTATTTGAAATTCATATTTAACTGGGCATCATTTTATCTGGTAATCCAACCTGAAAGAAAATCCCTAACTATCCATTATCTATACCAATAAATGGACCACTTCCTGCAAAGCATGAGACCAATGACATTTTACACCATTAAGTGAAACAATGTATCCTAAAAAGACTCAGTCACTGACTGATCACAGAATCTTTAAGTGTCTGTGTGAGTATGGAGTATGGGGACTATTTTTCAAATGATTCAGGATATCAGTGAGAGTTAGTTAGATCCAAGTTTTCTGGGTGGGCTGTTGGTTTTATGAATCTAGCACACTGGCTAGTAAGAGAGAAAAATGTATCTACCCTAACAAATGGGAAGTGGAGAAAAAGAAGGATTTCAACTAGCACATTCAGAAGAGTGAGATGAAAAAAAGAATCTTCCCTTTGCCTTTCTCATCCTCTCTAGCCTAGCCGGTGTTCAAGCTACCCAATCTGTGACCCTGATCCAGTACACAAGTAAATAAGGACTTTCTTCAAAATGAAGCTTTTATACATAGCTATACACCTATATATAAGCAGCTGTGAAGCTCAGAAAAGAAACTCCAAATTTTGGAAGCTTGGAGGCTCTACAGATTATACTGGGTGGGTTTCAACCAGTCAGTAGATCTTAGATCACAGCACCTGGAGGCTTAGCCTTAGAAATGTGTGAGTGGAATTAAATCAAGTGTAAAAGCTTCATATTCTGAAAATAACAGTGGCAAAACACAACATTCCTGGACTGAGGGAAATAAAATTGAGAGAAGGACATGATTGGAAGGAAACCTCTAGAATTCTACTAATCCCAGGTTCCTCAAACTGGTACAAGCGGTGGCAATCTCTGGATCACCTGTTGTTACATCAAAGTTTGATAGAGAAGGATGATCCACAGGAGCAGCCTTGCTGTGCTTGAGGATTGTTCAACACTTGAAACGAGCTTCGGATCAGTTCTTGGCTGAAGTCCACCTGGGCCCCTTTCACGAAGGCGAAGCTATCAGAGTCAACCACCACTTTTGCCCCACCCTGTTCAAATACCCTGAAAAGACAGGAGGAAAACATTAATGATGATCATAAACACCAAATACACAATATCCTCTGAGCCCCGAGGTGCACATCCTGTTGACCAAATACAGGTGAGGCATTCCTCTTTACCTCTAAAACAGGTGCTGCTTTTCTCTGAGGCAAGGAGTCAATGGAATGAATAGTGGTCAATGTTTAGGGACTTAGGACCTAGACAGGCCAACTTTCCTCCTATAACATGGTTGTTCTGAATCATGACAACAAATCTTCACTTGTACTCCCACTGCGTGAGAATGGTGGTGTTAGGCGTTCTTAGCAGACCCTTTAAATTTGAAGTTAAACGTCCACTTTTATCCCTCCCACACGTTCTCTGAGGACCCACCCCTTCCTTCTTGCCTGTCGTCGGGGTTGATAACTGTATCCAGTGAAAATTTGTATTGGAATCCGGAGCATCCACCTCCCTCCACTTCCAGCCTGAGGAATTCTGACCCTTCGGTGATTTCCAGAAGCCTCTGAAATGGGAAAAAAAAAAAAAAAAAAGATGGGTGGGGGGTGGGGATCAAGAACGCCAGGCGAAGAGAGAAAGAAGGGGAGGCCAAGGGGCAGTCCCCGCACCCCGGGCCGTCGCCGCTCGCCTACCTGGACGCAGCTGTTAGTGAGGTGGATCTGCCCTTCGCCGGCCTCGGGGCTGGAGGACGACGTTTCCCGACGAGCCTGAGGTCCGCGAGAGGCCGCGAGGAGCCTGCAGCGCAAGGCAGGAGGATGAGCCCCGCAGCAGAGGGACACCTGGTGGCTTCCACCTGGACAGCCTCACGCCAAACCCTCGCCTCCCCCGCAGGCCTTAGTTTCCCCTTAGTCCCGGAGGCGCAGAACCTAACACCCTCCCCAAGTGCCTTTGTAGACGTGGTACCTGCCCCTTGCCCACGGAGTGACCGCCCTTAACGCAGCCACCGTTACAGACAACCCGCCGACGGCCGCCATCTTCCTCCACAGACCCTGCCCCTCGCGTCACTCCAATCCTCTGCTCCAATCCCCAGTCTCCACCCACGGAGACCCCGCCTCCGAGCACACCTATTGGGTGGTGCTGGAGGAGACGGGATTTGATTGGCTAGGGATGCTCTCACGACGGAGGGGGCGTGCCAAGAGGCTCGGGCGGAGCGCCGGGGCGGGGAGGGGCGGGGCGGAGCTGGAGCCTAGCCCGCGGGGCCCGCGGCGGGCAGGATGGGCGGAGACGGCCGGCGTCTGGGCGGGCCCGAGCCAAACGCGGCTCTCGGGAGCGGGGAGCAGGGGGCGGGCCGCGGGCGGGCCCAGCCCGGGTTACTGGTGACTGGTCGCCTGACCGGGATCCTCCCCTGGCCCACCCCGGCAGGTTATCTTGTGACTGAGGCGGTCGCTTCTTCCTCCCTGGAGCGCTTGGAACCTGTCTAGCCGCGATGCGTCTCTTGGTGGCCGCGTTCCTGCTCCTGGCGCTCGGCGCCTCGGCCCTGGCGGAGCCGGTGCATTTCAAGGACTGTGGTGAGCCCGAACCTGCCCGAGATTCCCGCGCCCTCTGCGGGAGCCCCCCCCCGAACCCTGCCCCGAGCCCCCGGGCTAGGTGGGGCGGGCCCCGCGGGCGGCGGGGCTCGGCGTGGGACCCTCCGGGAGCGGGCTGCGGCGGGCGGCCGTTCGGGAGCCGGTGCCCGCGGCGAAACCCGACGGCGCGCAACTTTGTCTCTTTCTGGGACGCGCGATTGGGGTCCCTGGGCGTTTCCTGGAGCTGGGCCTTTTGCTGAAGTTCTTGAAGTCTGTAGGGCCGGCCGTTGAAGGTCCCAATGCTGCGCGGGGCTTGGGGGGTGGCACAACTTCCTTTTTTTTGTATGCCCCTTATCTCGGATGCCCTCTCCCTCCCCACGCCGTTTGCTTTTCTTTTAAATTTCCCTTTTTGCTGGCCAGTCAAAAGTCCATTCTCCTTTGCATGATCTCTTCCATCACCGCTTCCTTTGAGCTATATCATTTTGTGCTTCTTAATCACTTTTTCCTCCTGGATATAAAACTCGTGTTGCTGGTCACAGCTTGTGACACACAACCCGCTCTTGTTGCTGTGGTAGGGATCTTTGTTGGGAAATACGACGGGGGGAGGGGGCGGAGGGGGAGGGTACGAAATAATGAGCTCCTTCAGTCAAGTCTATAGAATTGTTCCGAGCAGAACTTTTCCCGAAGTGCAAAGGTGTAATGAGACATGAAAGAAGACATTCTATAAGATTTTTTTTTAATTTTTTTTTATTTTTTATTTATTTATGATAGGCACACAGTGAGAGAGAGAGAGGCAGAGACACAGGCAGAGGGAGAGGGAGAAGCAGGCTCCATGCACCGGGAGCCGGACGAGGGATTTGATCCCGGGTCTCCAGGATCGCGCCCTGGGCCAAAGGCAGGCGCCAAACCGCTGCGCCACCCAGGGATCCCGAAGACATTTTATAAGATTTATGAGCTGGAAAGCAACCTCCTGGAGATCCTGTAGTCAATCACTCTGAATTCCAGAGATGTTAGATATGCTTACTCAAAGTCACCCAGCAGAATGGGAACCGGAATAAGTTTGATGCCTTATGTCTAGTGCCCAGGTAATAGTAACTGCTCAATAAATATTTGTTGAAAAGGTAAATGAGGGAATAAATACTCTTTACACTATGTCGTCAAAATTCTTTTTTTTTTTTTAAGATTTTATTTATTTATTCATGAGAGACACACAGAGAGAGGCAGAGACACAGGCAGAGGGAGAAGCAGTCCCCATACAGGGAGCCTGATGGAGGACTCGATCCCAGGTCTCCAGGATTACGCCCCGGGCCAAAGGCAGGTGCTCAACCGCTGAGCCACCCAGGCATTCCATCAGAATCTGTGAGGCATTCTTGTTGAGGCAAAAGGAAAGTAGACCAGGGGACAGGACTGATGAAGGAGTAAAGACTGCTGGCCTATTAATATCTAACAAATCGGGTTGCCTGGGTGGCTCAGCAGTTAAGCATCTGCCTTCAGCCCAGGGCGTGATCCTGGAGGCCAGGGGTCGATTCCCACGTCAGGCTCCCTGCGTGGAGCCTGCTTCTCCCTCTGCCTATGTCTCTGCCTCTCTCTTTCTGTGTCTCTCATGAATAAATAAATAAAATTTAAAAAAAAAAAAAAACGGGATCCCTGGGTGGCGCAGCGGTTTGGCGCCTGCCTTTGGCCTAGGGCGCGATCCTGGAGACCCGGGATCGAGTCCCACGTCGGGCTCCCGGTGCATGGAGCCTGCTTCTCCCTCTGCCTGTGTCTCTGCCTCTCTCTCTCTCTCTCTCTGTGTGACTATCATAAATAAATAAAAATTAAAAAAAAAAAAAAAAAAACCTAACAAATCCTGTTCCACTGAACTACTGGCACTTGAAAAATGCTATTATTATCTCAAATTACTGCGTTTCCCTCCATTAAACTTAGTGGCCAAATTTTTTTTGAAGATACTATATTAACTTTATTAACTCATCCAACCCTCGGGATCTTTTTTACAGATGAGGAAACAGGCACATGGAGTAACTTACTCAAGTTTTCACAGCTAGTAAGCTGTAGGAAGTTAGTGGGTGTTTGTGAACCACTTTGAGTTTCTGTGGTAACATTAACATTAAAAAAAAAAAAAAGCTATGGAAACCAAATCCAGAGATTGTTCTCATTTGAAAAAAGCGGATGTACCCCTATGGCAAGAACATCTTAAAGGAAGGATGGTTTCAGTTACAGATTTTTTTTTTTCCAGTTACAGATTTTCAATTTACTTTTGAATTGGAAAATAACAATGTAAAAACTTCAGTGCCCACATCAAAAGGTTTTCAAGTTCCACTCTAACACTCTGGAGTGGTATTTCCTCAAGTAAGCAATGGGGCCAAGCAAACTGGTTTTGCTGTTTTTGCCATTTTAGGACTGAGACTGTTCTATTGACATTGAAAGTCCAAGAACCTCTTGTCAGGAAAGCTGGATGAAGGAGCTACAAGTAGTACCTTTTATTCAGGTCCCACAAGATCAGGTGACCCAGCCTTGAAAGAAGCAGATAGAAGTGGATGTCGAAAGCTCTGGCTTAAGCACTGATTTTCAGTGGGTTATTAATTAGAGTTCTGGATATTTTTTCCTGTTCATAGAAGGTAGGAAGACAGATTGGAAGACAGTGTTTAAAGAAGAGAATTCTTGCATGTGTGTTTTGAGAAGATTGCCATGCTGGAGAAAGAAGCTGAGGATGAGGGACAGCAAGTTATTATTTATAGACCTAGCTGGAACACTTTTGGTCAGTATGATGAAACTGTCCCACCCAAGAGCTGGCCACAGGCTCAGAAAGCCAAGTACATTTACATGAGTTTCTCATTTCATATCCTATGGGCTAAGCTACTAACCTAATGACTGCAAAGGAGAGGCTCACCTTTTTAGTTAAGAGGGAACTTGCTAACCCACCCAGGAGCAACTATTCTAGATTAAATTCATGGACTGAATCCTGATGTGATGGTAATAAAATGAACACTTACACAGAACTACTGTGTTGCAAACACTTACCTAAGAGCTATATGTGTGTTAGCTCACTGACCCTAGGAGGCTACTCACTTATTATCCCCAGAGGAATAAAGCATCTTGTTTTGAGGTTTCACAGGAAGTCAGGGAACCTGTGAGATTGCAAACTCAAGTGTCAGGTCCCAGAACCAACCTCTCAGCCATGATGGCCATATGGCAGAGCTTAAACTTTCCTTGGTATAGGTGGTGTTAGCAGTTTGCTTGCATTCTCTCCAAATTCAGCTGTCCAGTTTCAGGGGCCTAGATGAGGGAGTGGAATTTTTTTTTAAACATTTATTTATTCATGAGACACACACACACACACACACACACAGAGGCAGAAACACAGGCAGAGGGAGAAGTAGGCTCCATGCAGGGAGCCTGATGTGGGACTCATCCCAAGACTCTAGGATCACACCCTGGGCTGAAGGGAGGCGCTCAACCACTGAGCCACCCGGGCATCCTGAGGCAGTGAGACTTTTAAAGATTTTATTTAACTTCTTTAGGTCAAGCATTTACTGGGAGCAAATAGCACTTCTGTCTTTGTTTAGACTAAAAAAAACAGACAGCCCATCTCAAAGACACTTATTTCGAAGAACACATTTCCAAAGTGGAGTGTACACCTGTATACTGCAGATGCATTCTTAAAATTGTTTTCACTGGTAGGGGTACACAAAGCTCAGAGACCACCAATATGGAGCAATGCCAGACAGGATGAGAAGAAGTGGGGGAGGACAGTTGAAAAGCAGCCAGTCTTGAGAGTCCAAGTGGAAATGGCAGCCCAGAGGCTGAAGCAGTCATCACTTGTGCCATATGTATTCTGCTTTAAATCTTGCATGGGGATGGAAGGAGGGGTGGGGATGACTTTCCCTGGTATAGCCCTCCCAGTTTATAGAGCAGGGGAGTGGGCTTTTTTTTTTTTTTTTTTTTTTTTTGAGATTTTATTTATTTATTAATGAGAAAGAGAGAGAGACAAAGGCAGAGGCACAGGCAGAGGGAGAAGCAGGCTCCATACAGGGAGCCCGACAAGGGACTCATCCCAGGTCTCCAGGATCATGCCCTGGGCTGAAGGCGGTGCTAAACCGCTGAGCCACCCAGGCTGCCTGGGAGCTAGCTTTTTATACTTAACTGATTTTATTTCCCCTTCAGCCATCAAATATGAAGAGTTTCCTGGAGAACAGAGCACCCTCCCATTAGGTAGGGGACAGCATAGGTGATTCATTTTCCTTCCTATTCCAATTCATTTTTCTTTTTTTAACAGGTTCTGCAGTTGGAGTTATAAAAGAACTGAATGTGAACCCATGCCCTACCCAGCCTTGCAAACTGCACAAAGGCCAATCTTACAGTGTCAATGTCACCTTCACCAGTAGTGAGTAAAAGTGGCTCTTGCCTTCAAATTCATTTTAAAGCGTAACATCAGTCCCAAGTATTGGAATGAGGGTGGTGATGTGGGAAGGAGAATTGCAGCCAGGAAGTCTGTGATCTCCCTTCCAACTTGTGCAAAGCTCAGACTTACCTTCTATAAGGTTTAGGGAATTCATTTGGGACCCAAGAAAAAAATCTGAGCTTCATTTCTAGAAAGGGCATCTACCTTGAATCCTTTCCTTATTTTTTATCTGTGGAACTAGACAGGGCAGTCTAATAAGAAATCTCAAAGTTCCTGTAATCATCTGTTCTTAAGCCTAAACATAGCTCCAAATAACTAGAGTTGTTTTCTTTTCCTGGACAATACACTGCCCCCATTCTTGTCCCAAACCAAGAATGTACCTTCTAAACAAAAATAATCCTCAACCCAGAAAGGAAACAGAGCCAATATTCCAGATCTCCAAAATAACCTAACAGCTCATAATTCTAGTTGCACTAATTTATTGTATTTATTCCTCCTGCCCATCTTGTGATGTGGAGGGTAGCAAGGTGGCAAGAAATGTACCTCCTCTTTCTAATCTTACCCAGTTTGGGTAAGGGTTCTCTCTTATTGTTACAGCTCATGGCATTTCTGTGGGGATTCCTTTCCTTTTTTTTTTTTTTAAAGATTTTATTTATCTATTTATTCATAGAGACAGAGAGAGAGAGAGACAGAGACACAGGCAGAGGGAGAAGCAGGCATCATACAGAGAGCCGGACGTGGGACTCGAGGGTCTCCAGGATCACACCCTGGGCTGCAGGTGGCGCTAAACCGCTGCGCCACTGGGGCTGCCCCGATTCCTTTCCATTTTGTTCTTAATATCTAATGGAATCCTGTGGCAGGGTATTTGAGAATTCAGAGGCCAATCTTCTAAAGCTCTGTAAGATAACCCGATACACTGATAAAAGCTGATATAATTAATAAAAAGAAAGTTTACTGCCAAAAAACTCCATTACTTTGTTGGATAAGGTTATTTACGTAGCTCTGGTTCTCCCGAGAAACCGAAAGACAGTGAAGAGCAAGCAAGGTGGGGGTGAGAGCAACGAAAACACCCTTTTGGTTGCTTAGTTGCTTTTTTTTTTTTTTTTTTGAGTGAATACTTAATTCTGTAGCATTCACAGAGGTATCAAGCATAACTACAAAGAAAAACAGACTGAGAATTAAGAAGTACAGACTTTATGATTTGCTATCATAGCACTGCCATTGCTTGGGAACATAACTGAATTTTTCACCTACAGTTTAGAAACAGGCTGTTTCCTTCACTCTCTGATTCTCTTTTTTTCCTCTTAGATATTCCATCTCAAAGTAGCAAAGCCGTGGTGCATGGCATCGTGTTGGGCGTCGCAGTTCCCTTTCCCATTCCTGAGGCTGATGGTTGTAAGAGTGGAATCAACTGCCCCATCCAGAAAGATAAGACCTACAGCTACCTGAACAAACTGCCAGTGAAGAACGAATACCCCTCTGTAAGTGACCTTGTCGTTCAGGACACTGGAGGCCTGTGACTAGATTAGAAATGTGAGGGGGGGGCAGGGGGGGCAGGAGGGAAAGAGTGAAGTAGGAGTCCTTCATCACTCCTTGGTGAAGAAGCAGAAATTTGGGGGTAAGGAGAGGAGTTGGAGTGTTAGGAATCCTGAGGTAGGGCAGATATTTTTCACGATGCCCCTTTCCCCTTTGTTCTTTGTCACCTGCTGATTCCATTCTGATATACAGTGTTTTCCTGGATCCTCATGACCACCTTTTACTGAGGCATTATTACGTTGGTTTTATGAATGAAGAAATTTGAGCCTCTGATGTTAGGCTATATAAACAGAGTCCACTCCTCTAAGAAATACTGTATCTAGTTTTAGAGGTGGGCCTTGTGACCCTGAAACCTGTGCACTGTTAAAAAATTTTAGGCAAGTATCAAATAGTTCAAGATGTCAGGTTATCTAAAAAATCCTGGTTTCTCCATTAATTTTTTAACAAGAGGAACAGTAGTTTCCTAGCTCTGCAGCAGAGGCACTTTTCCCACACACCTCTTTCTCCCCTCCATCTGTCTCCAGCCCCTACCTTCCCCTCTAGCTCGCCCTGCTATACCTACTTTTTTTTCTACCACACACTTGTGAGAGGGAACCTGTTGGAATGGGCCTGTATTAAAGATAGGAATCCTGATAGGAATGGAGGAAGTAAAGGGATTCTTTTTTTCCATAAAGGAAAGGAATTTTTTTTTTTAAAGGAAATCAAGTAGAACCCAGGAGCAATCTGGCCATTTATTTTCTAGAAATGGCAAGTAATTAACATCCCAATGGGATTCTAATATAGGGAGTCAGTGTTTAAGGGATATTGGAGACCCCATGGGCCAGGAACAGGTTTGTAGGGGCACCTGGGTGGCTCAGTCAGTTAAAGCATCTGCCTTCGGCTCAGGTCATGATCCCAAGGATTGAGCCCTACAGAGGGCTCCCTGCTCAGTGTGGGAGTCTACTTCTCCCTTTGCCTCAGGCTGTCATTCCCTGTCATTCCCTCAGCCTTTGTTCTCTGGCTTTCTCTGTGTCAAATAAATTTAGAGAGAGAGAGAGAGAGAGAGATAGGGAAGTAATCTTAAAAAAGGAACAGGTTTATAGATTAATTGGCAGTCTCTGGCTTTCTCTCTGTGTCAAATAAATAGAGAGAGAGAAATAATCTTAAAAAAGGAACAGGTTTGCAGATTAATTTGCAGAGTATCCATTAAATCACTGGCATTTCTGAGTCTCATCACTTACTCGGAGTGTCTAATTAAGGCCTGACACAGTAGGCACTTCGTATGTGGTAGTTTGAAAAACAGCTTTAGGGCAGCCCTGGTGGCTCAGCGGTTTAGTGCCTGCTGTTTAGTGCCTGCCTTCGGCCCAGGGCGTGAGCCTGGCTGGGCCCAGGGCGTGATCCTGGCTGGGATCGAGTCCCACATCAGGCTCCCTTCCCTGCATGGAGCCTGCTTCTTCCTCTGCCTCTCTCTCTGTGTGTGTCTCTCAAGAATAAATAAATAAAATTTACTTATTAGAAGGGGCAGTTCAGAGTATAACAAGTCAACGCAGAGATTTTTAATGAGGTGTATTACCAAAAAAAAAAAAAGAAGAAGAAGAAGAACAATTTAAGGAAGGTATACAACTGAAGCTATATTGCTATAAAGCATTATTGTTCATAAAATTATTTATATGGTCAAAATGTTTTGGTCATCCTTTGTGTTTTGATATTTCCAGCTAACAAGGTATTTTATCATTCCTACAAATCTAATTTTTTACTCTCTGCTCTTCATGGTTATGCTTGGAAAAAGTTGGATCAGATTGCCAAATACATAGAAATTGTTTAAGTGTAAAACTATCTTCTGTGCAAGGCTTCATTATGTACCACTGATCTAAACGGGAAAAGAATGCTTTAGAAATTATATCTCTTGGGCAGCCTGGGTGGCTCAGCGGTTTAGAGCCGCCTTCAGCCCAAGGTATGATCCTGGGGCCCTGGGATCGAGTCCCACATCAGGCTCCCTTCATGGAGCCTGCTTCTCCCTCTGCCTGTGTCTCTGCTTCTCTTTCTCTCTGTCTCTCATGAATAAATAAATGAAATCTTTAAAAAAAAATCATATCTGTTGAGTTCATGAGGTTAGTATGTGGTGCCGCTAACACCAAATTATAGGTGTGACTTAGTTTGCTTTTCTAAGTTTGAGGCCATGGGCTGTGGTCACATCCCAAGCAACCTTCATAATGGCATGATTTAAGAAGAAAGATCTGAAGAATTAGGCAGTTTGTTACTAGGGTTTATAGTTAAATCAGTTCTGGATTGAGGCAAGGTCCTGCTTTCATTTTTCCCAATTCTTTCTCTCTTTTATCCAGATAAAACTGGTGGTGCAGTGGATGCTTCTGGGCGACAACAACCAGCATCTCTTCTGCTGGGAAATCCCAGTTCAGATTGAAGGCTAGTGCTGTTTAAGCCAGTATGTCCATCTGGGGGTGAGAGAGCACAAGTGGAGGGAGGGCAGGAGAAATCCAGTCTAACCTAAATCAGTGCCATAAGATGAAAGGAATTTCCACACCACCATTTTATGCCTCTCAGCCTCCAGAAGGTTCCAGACCCTGTTTCCTGAGAGCTCAGAACTATTGCCCTTGTAATATCTTCTTTGAAGGGTTAGAGGGAAGAAGAGAGAGGGAGGGATAGGCATGAATTTAATTGTCCTCAGTGTTTCTTGCTGTTGGAATACGGAGGGTCCAGCTGGTCAGGACCCAAATGAGGCTGCATAGGGCCCCTGGATAATTTGCCCTCGGGTGATCAGCCTTTGCAGCGGAGGACGGGTTCCCAACCTCCCCCACCTCCTGGGATATTACATCCGCAAGTTCCTCATCTCCAAGTGCCTCCTTGAGTTCCGTACATTGGGCCAGCAAGTCTGCTGACCTGTGACAGCACCTCCAGCTCTGCTGCTTCAACAACAGTGACTGGCTGTCCAGTGGTGCCCAGCATGTCAATGGAGGGGACATGCTCAACCACAGAAACTCACGTCTGAGTGGCCAGTTCTCTATAGTTCTCTCCTATCTCCTTTTCTGTCTAAGGTGGTTTTCATTAAATGCAGCACTTGATTAGCAGATGTTTGATTTTTTTTTTTTTTTAACAACACTAACTGTGGCCTCTTTGTGCAACTGGAAATGTCCTTTTGAATAAATAAAACTTGGTGGTCTTGTCTTCTGCATGTTGGTGGTGATCACCTACTTCTTTCAAAGTGTTTTCCCCCAGATCTGTGGAAGGTAGACACAGGTACCATGGGCCCAGAGTGAAGTGAAGACGTGACTCTTTTCAGAAACTGTCATTTCTTCCCTCTTTGCCCAATTAGACTTTGCCTGTTTTATGCAAAATGACCTTATTGTTTTGCTATATTTTGCTCACTCTTAACAACCATATGTGCTTGAAAGAAGCAGTGAAAGCACACACCACTTAGTTGAGTATAACATCTGGAAGGTCGAGGGAACTAAACTGGCAGGTAGGGGAAAGGGCAGGGAGTAAAAGGTTATAAGTTGGCATGAAGCATAGTAGTCTTTTGGGAGCCTTGAGCCATGAAGAAAGCATAGAGCTTAAAAATGAAATGTGAAGTTGTGGCAAATAATGGCCAAGTTAATTAAATCTTGGCATTTCCTGCTTTTGAAGTCCAAGTATAATCATGGGGCATATATCTTGCGGCCTGTTTTTTGTTGTTGTGGGTTTTTTTTAAGATTTTATTTATTTATTCATGAGAGACAGAGAGAGAGGCAGAGACACAGGCAGAGGGAGAAGCAGGCTCCATGGGAGCCCAACCTGGGACTCAGTCTCCAGGATCACACCCTGGGCTGAAGGCGGCGCTAAACTGCTGAGCCACCAGGGCTGCCCTCTTGCTGCCGCTTTTAAACAATGTACTGTCAATCAGCTTTTAGCAGTCATAGGTATTACAGCCCTCTTCACAAGTGAGTTGGGAAATGTGGACCTTGAAAGGCCATCTCTTTTAGATTGGGCTGCTTTTAGATTGACCAAGTAAAGGGGATCCCTGGGTAGCTCAGCAGTTTAGTGCCTGCCTTCGGCCCAGGGCATGATCCTGGTATCCCAGGATCAAGTCCCACATCAGGCTCCCTGCATGGAGCCTGCTTCTCCCTCTGTCTCTTCCCCTCTCTCTCTCTCTGCGTCTCTTATAAATAAATAAAATCTTTTTTAAAAAAAGATTGACCAAGTAAGCTGTTTGGTCCAGTTCACTTCATCCCACTAGAGCCTTGGATTTCCTTGGCTTGTGAGTTTCCCAGGAAAACCACCAGGGGACAGCCATAGATCAGGAATAAAGTTAGCAGCTGCCAAGACTTACTAGTTACTGCCCAGAGCCAGTTCAACCACTGTCTTCTTTAGCTAAGGTACTTTGTGTGTCCTATCACATTGTGTTTAGAGGGTCAGCCCACTCCTGGGTCTCCTCATGATGGGCCCTAGGTCTATCAGACTTGGCCAACTTCAGGGGCGCCTGGGTGTCTCAGTGGTTGAATGTCTGCCTTGGGCTCAGGTCATGATCCTGGTATCCTGGGATTGAGTCCTGCATCAGGCTCCCTGCAAGGAGCCTGCTTATGTCTCTGTCTCTCTGTATCTCTCATGAATAAATAAATAAAAATAAAATCTTTAAAAAAAAAAAGAATTGGCCAATTTCTTAAAAAAAAAAAAAAGATTTTATTTATTCATGAGAGACACAGAGAGAGAGAGGCAGAGACATAGGCAGAGGGAGGAGCAGGCTCCACGCAGGGAGCCTGATGTGGGACTTGATCCTGGGACCCCAGGATCATGCCCTGGGCCAAAGGCAGACACTAAACCACTGAGCCACCCAGGTGTCCCAACTTGGCCAATTTCAAAGGTGGTTAACTGCTATGGTTTCTGGCTTCAGACTTCCAGTAGTTGGATCCTCACTTCACTAATTAATAGGACGACCAGTGCAATCTTCAAATACCTTAACCTCTCTGTGTTTCTGTTTCCTTATCTGTTAAATAGGGGTAATAACAGCAGGGCTGCAGGAACTAAATGGGATGATGCATGTAAAATACTTTAAATGACCCCTGGTACATAGTACACACTGGGTAGATGTTCGGTATTATTCTAGGAGGCAGACATTCTTCCTCCTCTAGAAAAAGCAGGAAAAT
This sequence comes from Vulpes vulpes, assembly GCF_048418805.1. NCBI lineage: Eukaryota > Metazoa > Chordata > Mammalia > Carnivora > Canidae > Vulpes > Vulpes vulpes. Next base: position 108,151,487 of record NC_132785.1, on the reverse strand, counting down.
CAGAAGGTTCAATCAGATGTGTGATGATATGCCACCTTAGAAAAATGAACCTATTCTCTGCATGGAACTTCTCGAGATGGCTGGAAAAGCTCAGTTCTCGTGCATGCCTGCTCTCTCCCTGTTCTCAGAGGATTGCTCCCGTCACTGAGCGCATTCCAGGCTCACCATGACCTACCCTGCGTTTTGTACTCATGCCCCTCATATGTTAAAAGAAGACAAAAAAAAAGTAGTTCAGGTAGCGTCTACCCTTCAGTCAGAGCAGAAAGTTAATGCAACAGCTTATAACTGTTTACCAGCCATTGTGAGGCTACACAGTCTGCCATAGCAAGCGAGGTAGGGCTCCCAAGGGGGGATTAGATGGAAAGGTCGTCTCCTGTACAGGCGGTTCATTGGCGCCCCCAGAGTCATTAAAGCATTGGGAAGCACTGAACCTTAGGCTACATAAAAAAGGTCATGCTCTTTCCAATGACAGTCTCAGACTTTTCTAGTCCACTGAGCATGCCGTGGAGGCTTAGACACAGCTCCTCTCTTGCATGAATTCCAGGGCAGAACAATCCCAGACTCCACAGTCATTAAAAGAGCATGAGGAGTACCCCTGCTCACAGAATAAAAAGAACCCAATATCCAGTATTTAGTTTGGGAGAGTGGTAGGTGGGAGGCCTGACATTTAGTCAGATCTTCAGGTTAATGAAAAGCAATAAGCATGGAATAATTTCCAACCCCGTATGTTTGGTTTTGAAATCTTAGTTGGTTTTTTAAAAAGAAACAGTTAAGACTGATCTTAATTATGCTTTGAAAAGGTTGATAAAAACTTGTTCTCTGTAGGTGAGGTCCAGGCTAAGGGAAGATGATCTAGGATTAGTCATTCATGTCAGACAATCCAAAGAGCAAATGTTGCTTAAATGACTAGCTTGCTTACTGAGGTTAATTATTTAATAATCAATACACTTGAAAGTCTGGGAGGAGAAACAGTTGGTCTGAGGACGAGGTCGTGGTACATAGGAAGAACACCTACACCAAGGAAAGGGTTATGTGTGAGATTTGTCACTAAGGGGATAGTCATCTTGAACCAGTGTTTTTCCCAAGGGCCCTTTGGGAAAGAGAACTGGAAACAGCTTAGAAAATTTAAAAGCCTGGGGTCCTCAGCTGTGTGTGTGTGTGTGTGTGTGTTGGGAATAGGAGAGGCACTGTTGTCTGACCTGCAGTAGAAGATGGCACTGGTTCTCCACAGATGTTGCCTAAAAGAATGCTGAGAGGAGTGGAGTCATTTGGGGTGGTTGTATCTTTTTCTACAAAGAGAATCCCCTGGCCCATCCCTCAGGTTCCAAACTGAAGCCTATTCACTTACAGCTGTCAGTTGACTAGCAACTAAATGGTCTGGGTGTTGGTTGCCATAGAAACAGCTGAAAGGCCCATTGCTATGGGAACCTACCATGCTCTCCAAATCAGGGGTTTGGTTCCTAAAAAGGAGTGAAGGACAGGGTGGAGGGTGGAGCCTAAGAGATGGACTGCAGAGGCCCTTATGGGTCCCGGAAGAGGATGAGCAAAGTTGAGTGACCTTCGCTAGCTCCCTACCACTAGGACAGAAAAGCAGTGACCTCGTCCACTTCCTGCAGGCATTCCCCACCTGTTCTCTGTGTGCCACCCCCCTCCTGCGTCCTGCAGCCACAGAACACAGGCGTTCACCCCAAGTGGAGAGGAAGGGCATGAGATCTTGGGGGCAGACCTAGCATGCCAGTGCCACAACCCTCATCTGCAGGGGCTCTGAGAGAAAGAGTCTTGGCTCCTCTCTGCATGACAGGCCCTTCTCCACGCATCCTGTGGCCCAGATAAGCAGCTGGCAGGTGAAAGGAGCTTAGCTCTGGCTGCCAGTGGGTCAGACCGATAAGGAGCCTGGCAGATGAAACGGATGGCTGCTGCCCTTGAATATGGCCGAGAGGTTGGGGCCTCCAGTGAGGAAGCAGAAGGCTGGCCAGCCAGAGCCATGTCTGTTGTCAGCACTAGAGAAACACACCACTCTGTTCTCTGCCCTCTACCCACCCACACGCATGGCTCTACCACAGAAGAGTGCTGCACCTGGAACCAAATAGGAAAGACGTGGATGCTTGGGTGGCTCAGTGGTTGAGCATCTGCCTTTGGCCCAGGGTGTGATCCTGGAGTCCCAGGATCGAGTCCCACATTGGGCTCCCTGCATGGAGCCCGCTTCTCCCTCTGCCTGTGTCTCTGTCTCTCTCTGTGTCTTTCATGAATAAATAAATAAAATCTTTAAAAAAAAATAAGACAAGGTTTGATGGAGTCTCTGTAGATGTGCACAAGAGCGGTAAGATTCCTTCTCAAGGTTTGCAATCAAGGAAAGTAACTGCCATCGGTGTTGAGCGGTAAGATGACCTTGGACCCAGACAAGGAGAAAAAGCATTCTTGGTGGCTCTGCCAGTAACTACTGGTAACTTATGGTTTGTAAATTGAAAGGACTGGGCTGGTTAATCTCTAAAGTCTCTGTCGGACTCACAGTTGATGATTCAATGAGACACTGAAGGGAAGTTTTGGCACCAGGGGGGAGCGGAAGCAGCCTAATCCTACCTGCGAGAGGGAGGGATATCTCTGGAGTCCAGAGAGGCTGTCGGCTGAGACCAAGACTTTTTATTTATTTATTTATTGATTGATTGATTGATTGATTTTTAGGATTTTATTTATATAATCATGGGAGACACAGAGAGAGAGGCAGAGACACAGGCAGAGGGAGAAGCAGGCTCCATGCAGGGAGCCCGACGTGGGACTTGATCCCGGGTCTCCAGGATCACGCCCTGGGCTGAAGGTGGTGCTAAATCGCTGAGCCCCCCGGGCTGCCCAAGACTTTTGATTTAGAGGCGTCTCAGACATGTTTGACCCAGGGGACTTTCACCTGTTCCTCCAGAACACTGAGATGCGTAGTCTTTTTTTTTTTTTTTTTTTTTAAGATTTTATTTATTTACTCATGAGAGACACAGAGAGAGAAGCAAAGAGAGAAACAGGCTCCATGCAGGAAGCCCGATGTGGGACATATCGATAACGGGACCCCAGGATCACGCCCTGGGCCAAAGGCAGACAGACGCTCAACCGCTGAGCCGCCCAGGAATCCCAAGATACATGGTTTGGGTTTTTTGTTGTTGTTGTTTTCCTAAACTTGCCTTTTGCCTGGAGTTGTTGGTCTCGATTCATCCCAGAGAGTTTTATAGTCTAGAAACCTGGCACCAGAAAGAGAGAGATGCCACCCAACCTTTGCTCTGCTCCACGGGATGATTGAGCATTTCCCCCAGGATCTGGGAGGAGATTTTCACCTTTGGAACATAGTTGTCTATAGATTTCTGCAACATTTAAAATGGTAACTACAAGCTTAGTTTATACCCCACCTCCAACTCTTCCCCCATTGATTGACTTTGGTAAGTTATTTAACCTCTGAAGGCCTTGCTTTCCGCCTCCATAGAATAGAATCAGAATACCCCCTCGCTGTTCTACTGATGACCTGAGGTGGTATATGCAAAGTGCTCTGTGCGGGTGCCCATCTCTAATAAGTACCTGATCATTATTATCCTCCCAGATAAGAAAAGAAGGTTGCAGCCATGGAAACTGCTCAATGGCCTAGAATCGTAGGCATTTGCCGTGGATTTGTCTTCCAAATTTAATTCCAGGTGCCATTCAAGACTAATGTTCCCTCTGATGGTCCTCCCTGTGGTTTGCCTTCATTAAGGCAGATTCTAATCCTCTCTCTTTAGAACGATTAACCATTCTTTTTTATGTATAATTTTCATCTGTCAGCTTACCTTCCTAACTAGAACTGTAAACATCTTGAGAACAGAGATTGCCCTTTCACATTTAAGTAAATGCCCAAAACTCAGCACTCAGCAGTTTTTTAGTGAATTTTTTTTTTTTTAATACAGGAAAATGTCATGACTCCTTAGGTTTTGAATCTGACCATTTAGTTCTATAGTAGTTTTGGTCTCCAACGGGACGGGAAGAATAACGGTTGACCTGTTTTCATTCTCCCGAAGAAGGCACAGTGGTGCCCTATCCTGGATGGGTAGCTCCAGAGCAGGACTCGGGCTCATCTCTTGTAGAAGCCAGCTGTCAACGGCATCCAAGACTCATTGACCACACTAGCCTGTCTCCAGCCTGAAGGGTCCTGGCCTTGGGCTTGGGAGGAAGTAGCTCCCCTTCCCTGCCTGGCTTCTGGCTTCAGTTCAGTTCAGCAAACCTTCTGACTGCTCCTGGCTCCTCCTGTCTGGGTCATGATGATGGCTCTCTAGCTGCACATTGTGTCAGCTTGACTCCAGAAGGGCAAGAGGAAGAGGATCTGGCTTATCCAACTCTCTCGCTTCTCTGGTAGAGGCTAAATCCCTGCAGCCTCTGGCAGACCACCCCATCCCACCCCGCCTGGCCTTGGCTTCCCACCAGAGCTTGCCTGTGCTTGCTCAGCAGGAACAAGGCCCAAAGAGCTATTGGAGCATCTCCCAGATTATGGCTGCTGAGAACCATCTTCTTGCAAGGTGGGTAAAGCGAAGTGGTGGGTTAGGGAATAAGGCAGCAGAATGAATGTAGGAGAAAAGCTTCTAGGCCTGACTGATTTGCCATGTGACCTTGGATGAATCATTTAGCTTTTTTTAGTTGAATATCTCATAGAGGTGGTTCATGAACAAAAGGAAATGATGGGTGTGCATGTGGTAGCTTGGAAGCTTGGAAATATAAAAGTTACTCATACTCATACTCCTATCACAGGCTAGTGGGGAGGACTAGCAATTCATCCTTTGGATTTTCCTGCCTAGTTGTCATTGACTTGATGAGCTGGACACACCCACAGAAAAACCCACAAGAAAAACAAGGTTCTGGATTTGATCGCTTAGAAGAACAAGTTTAAGATTTGGGCACAAAACAGATGTTTAATGCAGATGGCTCTCCCTTAATGTTTGCTTAGTCCTGAGGGTATAGAAGGCTTAGGCAACCTGTCACTCGTCATCCTGATCACCACACAGCCTAGTTGAATTTATATGGGCCAGAACGCGTGCTACAGCGTGCTGTCCTTCAGCCAACACTTACTGAGCTCCTATTTTGTGCCTAGCACAGTGAAGGGCCCTCGGGACAAAAGAATGAGGAAGGCAAGGTCCCTGCCTTCAAGAAGCTCAGAGTCCAGTGGGAGAGGCAAGCAGCAAACTCATCACTGTGATACAGTGAAACAATGCCAGTCACAGGTACGGAATGCCATGGCAACCAGAAGGAAGAGCACTGGGGGTAATTTGGTCTGGAAGAGACAGAGCCAGATCAGGGTTCTGTTGGGAGCCAGGCCGTAAGTGGAGATGTCTAACACCATATTCTTGATCTTTAGTCATCCCTCATTTATCCTTCTCTCATTCATTCATTCAACAAATATGTCCCTGCCCTGTGTCTTCTGAGATTTTTTTGGAATATTTATTGTAGTGAGTTGACCTCCTGCCAAACAGCTGATTTTTTTTTTTTTAACTTAAAATTCCTTCTACTTCATTTACCCTGGAACTAAGTAAGCATATTTAGTTATGTCCTGACCACATACTCAGTATTTTAGAATTCTGGCCACCACTCCCCAGCCTACCTGACCCACTTCTCCTTTCTATCTATGCTTCAGCCACACTGAAGCCACACTGGTCTCCTTTCAGTTCCTCACATTAGCTGTGCTCCCTTCCCTCAGCCACAGGACTCTGGCACATGCTTGTCCCTCTGCCTGGAATGCTCCTCTCAACTTAGTTAACATTCATTTAGTTAACCCCTGCTCATCCTCTACATTTCTGCTGAGAGGAAGCCTTCCCTGACCACCCTAGCCCAGATCAGATCAAGTGCTTTGTTCTAAATCCTCAGAGCCCCCTGTTCTCTCCTCTCATGGTACAATTCAGAATTACATACTGTGATTCTTTGATTCTATAATTAAATGTCTGTCCTTCTGGGGTAGAGAACATTTCTATTTTGTTCATCCCCGTATTCTCAGTGTCTAAGAGTGCTCTCAGTCCAAGGAGCAAGTGGCCAATAAATATTTTTTGAATAAATTAATTGAATGATAAATGGGTTTTGTAGCCACTTTTTGCCTTGGGCCTAAATGGTTGAGTGTCCAAAACCAAATAGCTAATATACAATACACAAGAACAAGGGCCAGAACCAAACAGAGAGCCTCCCATGAGAGAGGCACAAAAAGAAGGTAGCCCGGGATGGGATGTCCCAGAACTAGGAGGCCCCAAGCTTGTATCTGTGGGGACGGGACCAAGGGAGGAAAAATGGAAAGACTGGAGCCACCTGGCAAGGTCAGACCTGGGAAGTGACCTGGAATGGAGGGAGAATTAGTAATACTGGGTATGTGGTCAGATTATAATCAAACATGCTTACTTAGGGACACCTGGATGGCTCAGTGGTTGAGTGTCTGCCTTTGGCTCAGGTCATGATCCTGGGATTGAGTCCCGCATCAGGCTCCCAACAGGAAGCCTGCTTCTCCCTCTACCTATGTCTCTGCCTCACTCTCTTAAATAAAATCTTAAAAAAAAAAAAAAAAAAAAAAAAAAACCGCTTACTTAGTTCCAGGGTATTGAGTATCTACCACCTTCATTCTCAGGTGGTACCTATATGCCTTGGATGCAATATAACATGCTGGGGTACAAAAGACAGGATTACCGTCCCATTTTCCTACTGCTTCAGTTGTAACTAGACTTTGATAAGTGTGGGATTGGGGAGGTGGAGGATCATTTTATATCATGAAACCAATACTGATACAGAGTAGAATATAAATTTCTTATGATTATAAAAACACACGAGATTTCAAAGACATTAATGACGTTAGCAGTAGTTCAGTGAAGGAGTCTGAGAAGCATTAATAACTCAAAGTACTACACTCCAAAGGATTCTGTATGATTGAAGTTTTGTAAATCAAGTATAGAAATACACGGAAGATATGCTGTTTCAATGCAAGATTTATCTCATGCATTTTTGTACTGCTCACCACACCTGCAAAGACCACGCACAATGACTTGTGGTTGGACCTTAAGTGTCGAACTGAGTCCATAGCAAAGAACTCACTCCCGGTCCAGTCTGTAAATTGTTAATTGGATTTTTTTATCAATATTGCTTGGCCTGTCCACTCCACCAGTGAGAGTTGGGGCCATTTCTGTATCTCTCTGGAGAAGATCTAAGTAAAGAGGCTCTGTGGGGTGTTGTGTCCAAGCTCTTCCAGGATGGAATCGTGGGGGAGACAATAGGGAGATAGCAAGACTGAGTTGAAAGCAGAAAGCACAAAGAAGAGAATTTCACTTCCTGCATTTACCTATAAGGAATTTAGGCTCTAGTTTCTCTGTATGTTTCCATTGTCAGCTGTGTTTGCTTCCACTCCAGGAGAAACAGGGAGCGCCCTGAAGACAGGGCTGTGTCTGTTTTTAACACTAGGCACCTTGAAACCATGTGCAGCCAATACTTGCCCACTGTCCAGCCCAGGGATTCCCCGGGATCAGAGTAGATCAAATCTTGGTGAAGATAACCATGCAAATTGCAAAGCCTGCAAGACCAAAATTCTGAGAGGTAGGCAGCAGTAGGAAACAGGAAGTTAGAAGAGTAGGTGTCTGAGGAAGGTCCTTCCTCTTCTCTCCTAATCTACCTAACAAAGGAGTGAGCTGAGCCTCCGGGAGGGAGCAGCCGTGGTGATCCGAGTGGTGATTACTGGGATTGATTCTCAGCAGGGGCTGAGATGAAGGAGACAGTGTTCTCAGACTTAATCGCTGCTTTTTAACTCCCCCGACGTCATCTCTAATGGTCCCTGGCTGGTGCCACGCAGAGCCTCCACCCCCAGACCCCCCAACTCTGCCTACCTGAACAAATTCCTCCCAGCTGCTCAGCAGCTCTGAACCTCATATCCATGCCTGCCCCCGCCCTTTCCAATGCATCTGAGCCTATTGCTTCTGTGTTCAGGGAAGGGGAAAGAGCAAGGGGGCAGCTCTGCACTCTGGATACTGTATCTAGAAAGTATCAAATCAACTACTCCCAAAGCCTCAATCTGATGAAGGGACCAGACCCACTGGAAAAAGATAGCAAGACAAGAATCCAGAACGCCAAATGCTTGGGGTGCCAGCGGGCAGTGATACGCCTTGGGAGCAGCAGGCCAGACTGCAACCTTGTCAGGAAAGGGCTGGAAATAAGCCAAATAGAACAGAATGGAAAAACAAGAATCATCTGCAGTTTAAAAAAAAAAAGGTGGGGGGCGGGGGAGTCAAGGGCATGAGCCTTGTTGCCAGAGAAGTTAGAGATGAGGACAAGAACTGGGCAACACTCCTCCACTCCCTCCTGACTGTATTTTCTCCTTTTCTCATAACCTCCGCGATAAATCACCTGCAAACTGTAGCTGCGCTGGCTGTACCCACTTGAAATTGCAATCTGGCAAGCCTAAGATTGGCATTCAGGGACTGTCTTTGTCACGAAAAGCAGAATTCTTGTTTATTTTGGTAAATTAATTGCTGGCAGAGAGGGCTTTTCATTTTCCAACCAGAACAATTGCAGGCTTGAAAAGAAATTGCAGGGTTGGAAAGCACCTAAAGGTTACCCTGGGTTAAATTGCCAGACCTAGCAGCAAAAAATGCACGGTTCTTGGCAGCTCTGAACGGAAGACCACATGAGAGGCCCAGGCTATGTGCTGAGCTGAATCTGTGCACACAAGTAGCCTCTGAGCCTTCATCCCTCAGCGATGTGTGGGTGGCCCAAACCAACCAGCCTGCCACGTTGGGAATGGGCGGCAGTGTCAGGGCCCCATCTCCGGTCCCTGCCGCAGCTTGCAGTTGATGAGTGGCCTTAGAGGAGGATACTCTGTGGCCTAATTTCAGCAAAAAGTCTCTGGAAAGTCTCACTGTCATAAAAGTCACGGTAGCCTCTGCACCTGATGCTATCCTGTCATCTCCTGCAACACCAAAGCTGACCTGGTCATGTTCTGACGTAATGAGTTTGCCTGCCAGTCAGTGACCTGTACCAGTCCCACCATGGGGAACCAGTGGCTGTGGTCCCTTTGGGAAGGATGACCCTCATGGAACTTACCAGAAGCCACAGACACACACCTCACATATGCACACACTACAGGGATTCCAAACCGGTTCTATTCTGGAAAGTGTTCAAAGAGAAGGGAGGTCAAGATTTCAGTGAAGTCATTCGGGGAAGGTTCACTGGAGGGGAGATGTCTGACCAATTATTCAAAAGGTATTTTCTTGATTTAGCAGAGAGAAAGGAGAGCACATCTCAGGGGAGAGGGTTTGGAGCCAGGAGGAAGTAGAAGGCTGATTACTTACAGAGAGGCCCTGTCACAGTTGGTGGCTGGGGTGGTCAGTGAGAAGTCAGTGGGCCTGTGTGAGTCCTTGATGAGTAACTCAGGCTTAATGTGGGATGCACACCTGAACGTGCAGCAGGCTTCTGAGCAGAGAGGATGATGATTCCAGCCCAAGTGTGTGGGATGAGATGGAGCAAAGGGTCCGATCGGGAGCTTTAGCTTATTGGGAGCTCGGCACCAGAGGCTGGACCAGGGTAAAGGCTGGGAAAAATAGGAGGGTAGAGGGAGGATGCCTTTGGGCAGGAAAGTAGAAGAAAGTTCAAAGGAGGCTTCACTGGAGCAAGTTTACAAGAGCAGGAGGAAGAAGATTCCAGAAGCAGTGGGAACCTGTTAGCTAGACCCCAGCCCTCTGGCCATTGCAGAATATCTCTAAAGCAGTTTTAAAAATTAAAAGGGAAAACTTTCTCACATCTGTAATTTGATTTGATCCGAGCATCTATGTGATATAGGCAGGATCAAAGGGAGGTGGATGGAGGTACATAATGGTGAAAGTAACTTGTCCAACATCCCGGTCATACCCAATTCATCTCATGAGGCAGGCCAAGAGGAAGAATGAGAAGTTCAGCGGGCCCAGCTTCCCTCTCCACAGAGCACCTTCCTACCTTCCTGACAACCTTGTTCCCTGAACTCCACTGGGTGAGCACCGTAAGCTGGTATCTAGGTCCCGGGACACTACGCTACTATATCTCCCTTAGGACCTCAAACAAAGGCCTGCCACCCCCTCCTACCTCAGGATGGACAAGGGAGGATGGATCCTAACTCCACTTCCTTGTCCTGGTCTTTTCCTCTGAGCTCTCCCTGCCTCGAGGCTCTTTGCCAGCTGCACGTCCACTTGCTTCCTCTCCTAGGTCCAGCTATAGGTTTGGATCATCTTCTGGTCAGCCCTTCCCAAGCCACTCTCCTACTACTATGAAAGGGCATCCCCTCAGCCCCTCCTAATCCTTTGTTGGGCACTTCACTTTTCTCTTATTGGAAAAGACAATTGGCTGGATGGGAGCTCGCCTGTGTTTTATTGCTCAGATAAGGGATTTTCATATCAGTCCTGATGAGAGGCAGTTGAAGGGCTATTCTTGCCACCTGCTGCAAGAAGCAATTTCATTCTGGCTTCCTGAATCTGAATGTGCTTGGAGAACTGAGCTGCTGTTGGTCTAAAAGACTTCTTTCCAGGAAGTACAATATCCAGAAATGATAAAAATGACTCAACCCTGATGGAAGGGGTAGGAGAGCCCTGTCAACCCATCACTTCTCTTCCTTCCAAATCAAGCCCAGTGGCAGCGCTTAGTTCATGGAGGTAAAGTGGAGGGATGCAAAGTGGTGATGGAGGTAGTAGTGGGGATCCTTGGGGGTGGCTGAAAACTGCTTATCCAGTCTCCTTTTACAGATGAAGAAACTGAGGACAGAAGGGGAAGTGCATTTGCCCAAGATCGTGCAGAATTCCATCAGGGTCCATGACTTGATGCACAAACCAACTGGACCAGCTCACATCCTCTCCTCTGATGGCCTTTGCTCCATCTATGCTTAGATGCATCCTCCCCCACCCATTCAGCCAGTATCAGTGGAGCTCTCTGCCCACCACTGCACTGGCCACAGATGCAGCGATGAATGCAACATGGTCCCTGCTTCTTGCCATTGGTGCCACCTTCTCAGCAAACCCAGTAGCTGCAAAGTTTTCCCACCCCAGCACAAGCCCCCACCCCTGCCTGTCACTCAGGCTCCCAGCAGCCAGAGCTAAAGATAGAATTGAGGGCAGCGTTTTAAGTCAGCAATGAGCAGACCTGGCTGGCCAAGTGGGGAGGGGTAGCTAAGCCGAGTTAGGAGTCCTCCTCAGAGCAGCCAGAGTGTGTTTCTCTTAGTGGCCCATGCCTGTGAGACTGGCAATAACTATTGCTGGTCTTTCTTCTCCTACTGAGCCCTGGACAGGGCAGGTGGAGCCTAAGTCTGATACCTCACTCCAGAAGCCAGCCTTCCCTGAACCTCTCAGCTATATTCTGGCTTTCTCTCCTCTGAACCCACTGCCTTGCTGACCACAGGGCTTTGGTTATTCCCAAAACCGGTGAAGACCACACTTCCACAGCTCTGCCCTGCCCTCCTGCTAATATTCACAGGTTAGCATTAGGGCCACGGGAAACTGGAAGAGGAGGCCCAGGACTGGGGAGGTCAGGCCCTCTGCTGAGAGTCCACAGGACTTACATCCTGAGAGATACTACTGGCTGCCAAAACCTGGATATTGCCTCCAGAATTTTGTGGGGGATGAGGTCACCAGCAGGTCCCACCCATCCGGATTTCCTCTTCCTGCCTTCAGGCCACCTGCTTCTCTGCTGGTCCCTAGTAATAGGCCAGCTGATGCACACCAGCATCACCCTTGCATGGCAGGGAAGTGAGTGGTGTGGGGGAGGAGAGAAACCTGGAATTATTCCTATTCCCAGCCAAAGTTCTCCATTCTTCAGGCATGGTGAGTTGTAGGCAGTGGAGGAGCCATGGGGAGAAAAGCAGGAAGAGAGATAGGATGAGCCACCCTTTCCCAGAAATGCAGAAGAGGAAGGCAAGCTGCCTCCTCTTGAACCTGAGTCCGATTGAGGGGTTACCTCAGTACCTCACCAGCACCACTACAGCATCAAATGAAGGGATAGAGACAAGACATGGCCTGCAACCCTCCAGATGGCTGGCATGACAGTGTTGGCCATGCTTTCTAAATCAAAGGGTTTAAAAAAAGTAAAAATAAAAATAAATAAATCAATCAAAGGGTTTGGTCATAGCCCCCGAGGAGGGGCAGGCTGGAGAGCTGGGCGTGGGGGATAGCTCTGCCTGACACTCACCCCCTTCTCCCCACAGTGGCAAAGCAGGGACTACCACTCCAAGAACCTGCATTCCAGGGACAGAAATAGTAGGGGAGGGTGGGGTGCGGGGGCTGGGGCTGCCACATGCTGCTTTTCCATGGGCATTCTGGGTAAGAATAATAATGAGGCTATTAATAACTTCTTACCTCTGTATAAGTCTTAAAGACCTTTCTCTAGATGTTTTTCCTGCCTGCACACCCATGATCTCAATTTGATTTTCAAGTCAACTCTGTGCATCTGTGTGGTCAACACCCCCAGGTGATAGCTGAGGAAACCGAGGCATGGGGAGGGGATTGTCATGTGGTCATCACTCATTCTTCTAATAAGGGGCTGGGCAAAAACCAGAAGCCGGTTCTGCTTGGGTCAGCTCTTCAATTGTGCCATTGGAAGGGGGTTCCAAAAAACAGGTTTTTTCCTAGGCTATATTGAAGTCACTTTTGAGGTATATGCAATGTAGATATAGTGCAAAGTTCCCCAGGGGCTTTGACCCCTCCGTCAATTAGTCAAGACTGATTTACCCAGCTCTTCTCTGCCTCTGCTCTGTGCCAGGTCCCAGAGACAGGCATCAACAAAACAGTCTTGCCATCAAGGAGCTCACAGTGTGATGAAAAGAGAGACAAACCCTTAGGCCATCTCAGTACAGCAGGGTTCATTTAAGGACCAAGGCAGTACAGGGTATTGTGGGAGCACAGAAGAGGAGCCCTAAACCAGCCTAGGGGTAGCAGAGAGGGCTTTCTGAAGGAGGTGATGCTCTAACCAGCTACTTAGTCAAGGTTACTCTCTCTGATTGTGCCCCTCTTCTAAATACTAGACTCTGGCCTCTTTCAAAGACTGGTACAACCAAGCAGCAGTAGCTAGACTGCCCTGACCCTGCAGGTCAGAACGAACCTACCCTGCAGCCCAGGAATGGCTGCAGTCACACTCCACTGCTGGAAATGGACAGGATGTGGGTTCCAAGCTCAGCTCCACACATTTGTCCCTCATACAGCCCTGGAACATGCAGATCCTGAGATGCAGCAGGTTACTCAATCCTCCACCTGCCCACCCTCAGCTTGCTCTACGCAGGAATCATCTCAGATGTGCAAAATCCTAACCTACTTTTAAAAACCTGCTGATGAGACTCCACATTGCTCTAGCTAATTCCTGGCATTTAACGCCTCTCTATCCTAACCTGGATCTGTCATTTCTGTCATTACTAAAACTTAACCTATTCTTATTTGGTCTTTGGAGAAGACAGGGCAGTTGGTCTTGTTTCTCAAAGCAAGGGGCCTCTGTAGACTTAAAAGCAGTAATATAATCACCCCTCGGGCTTCTCCATCTGGGGTCGATGAATTTCACTTACTCCCTGCATTAATTTATGGCCTGATCCTTACTTCCTGCGGGGCTCTCTCTCCCTGCCTCCTTTGGTTGAGGAATCCAAGACTGAATAAAGAGTAGCCCAGAGGTGCTGATGTAAATGGATGGCAAAGGGAGGAGGGCAGGGACCGTGGTACTTTCTGTAGAAGGCAGGGATGTTGGGCACCTGAGTGGCTCAGTTGGTTAAGCATCTACCTTTGTCTCAGGACGTGATCCTGGGGTCCTGGGATCAAGTTCCATATTGGACTCCTTGCTCAGCGGGGAGTCTGCTTCTCCCTCTCCCTCTGCCTGCCGCTTCCCCTGCTTGTGCTCCCTCTCTGTCAAATAAATAAAATCTTTTAAAAAGAGAGAGGAGTGTGGGAGATGAGGTTAGCAGAGGCCAAATGCTATTTGAAGCAGGGAACCTCAGCAAAGCCCTAAGGTGCAGTAACCCTAAGGGATGGACAAATGGGTGAAGAGAAGCATGTGAACACAACCAAGGAGGGGCCAAAAGATAATGGAAATCAGGAGTTTGTGATATCACAGGAGCCAAGAAAGTGTGAAGAAGGGAGGGCTCGATGTGGTGCAAGGTTGCAGGGGCTTCCTGAGGTGAGGGCTGAGAAGAAGTCACTAGATTTCAAAATAAGGAGGTCACTGAGGACTCTGTGGGAACAGTCTGAGTGAAGAGGTGAGAGCACAATGTGGAAACAGCCAAGGTGCATGACTCTTTGAGTTGGTCTGGCTGTGAAGTGGGTTGTGGTAGCCAACCACACACTGGGATGGCTTCCAATGACCCTACCTCCTGGTATTTTTACCCATGTTGGGCCCCTCCCACATTGTCCCAGGGTGGTCTATGAAACCAACAGAATATAGCAGAAGTGATATAATGTCACATCCAAGAGTCAAGTATAAAAGACATTGCAGCTTCCCCTGCATGCAGCCACTTCCTCTCAGAGCACTCCCATTGGGGAAGCTAGCTGCCACGTCCTGGTCCTGAGGCCTGCATGATGAGGCATGGAAGCCACCTGCTAACAGCCATATGAATGAACCCCGGTGGAAGCTGATCCTCTAGGCCAGGTCAGACCTTCAGATAATTGCTGCCCAACCTTGACTACAGCTTCATGAGTGACACAAGCTATCTTGTTTAGCTGATCCCATTCCTGACCCTCAGAAACTGGGGGAAAATAAATGTTCATTACTTTATGTTTGTCGTTTTAAGCTTCAAAATGTTGGGGGAAATGTGTTACCTGAGCAATAGGTAATGAATACAGGGATTGAGATAAGGGTGTGGGGTTAGGGGGGAGGATTTTTTGTTCTGTTTTGTGTTTAAAGAGTGAATCTCAAACATGTTTAAATGCTAATGAGAAGCCAAGAGAGAGGAGAAAAAGTCAGCTAAGGGAGAAATGCATGGAAAATCAATCAAATGAGGTTTTTCTTTTCTTTTCTTTTAAAGATTTTATTTATTTATTCATGAGAGACACACACAGAGAGAGGCAGAGACATAGGCAGAGAGAGAAGCAGGCTCCCTGCAGAGAGCTCGATGTGGAACTCCATCCCAAGACTCCAAGATCATGCCCTGGGCAGACGCTTAACCGCTGAGCCACGTAGGCGTCCCAAATGAGGTTTTTCAAGGTGGAAAGGGAGAAAGTCCAAAGCACTTGAAGGGATTAGCCTAAATTCTTGGGAGAGACATCTGGACCCCTATCTCTTCTATTGTGACTACAGAGCAAAAAAGGAAGGGATACAATCTTTTTGATGATATGATGTTAATGGGATTTCTGCCAAATGACTCTTATTCTCTCCTAGGTTATCTGTGGAGAATGTGGATGGAGATGTTGGGGAAGATGGTGGTTGATGAGAATGGAGAAGGTCTGAAATAGGTGATGTTGAGCTCTAGGGAGAGAACCAACAAAGAAGGCAGGAAAGAAAATTCTGGGCCACTTTGAAGGTGCGCTTGTGATGGAGACTATGACTGCATAGTCCCCTGAGTCTTCAGTTGTGTGATTTTTTTTTCCCCCACAGCACCCAGTATCCTAGATAGAGGTACAGAGAAGGGGAATAATTGAATTAACTTTGGGCTGGGGCTTTGCCAAAACGGTGTCAGGAAAAGATAAGGTAGCAGTGGAGGTGAGGCTGTTAGAAGAAATAGAATGGGGACTCTAGGCTGAGGGATAAACAGAAGGGGCTGATACAGGGAGAAAGTAAAAAGCCAAGAAATCAGAGGAGCAATGATATCACATGACAGTCGCAGGAGAGATGGTGGATTATGGCCAGCCCTCAGGATATTGGGATTTAACATTACAGATGTAGGGGCAGCTCCAAGATGACTGGTTGGGGAGAGGGGGGTGCACTCTAGAGTCATGAGTGCACCAGTGGAGAGACCAAGCTGTTGAGGAGGTGATGTAAATGTGATGTCATCTGAGATGATGATGACATTCAGACTTGTCCCCAGAAGAAGAGCAATGTCTCCCATGAATGATGCGGATGCATGCCAGCATCAAAGAAAAGGAAAGCAGGTGGCAGGAGCTCACTGGGGCGGGGTGTTGCATGAGAGAGGGTGGGGCTTAATGGTTTGTTGGAGCTCAGGCTGCCATCCCATCTCTTGAACCCAGTGGCTGAGAGAGAAGGGCAGTTTACACCTAAGACGGCCCAAAGAGAAGCTGTGCCCCTTCGGGCATCGGGCCATGGAAATGAGGGGTGCCCAATGGCCCCGGGGAATATTGGAGGGAGGAGGGCCATGGGAGGTCAGAGGAGAAGCTCAGCATGCAATGGAGTAAGTGTAAGGAAGAGTCAAGCTGGCCGAAGGGGCTAGATTCTGGGGCCTGATGGGTTTTCCTGCCTATAGTTTTTAAAGGAATCTGCCCATGCAATGAGTTATTGCGGCTGGGGGAACGGGAGCCTCTCAGAAAGGGTCAGCAACAGCCCTGATTATTGTTCATACTTCTGAGGGAGCCCTGGTTCCTGTGCACCGGCTGGCACCATGACTCAGCCCATGTGGGAATGAGTAGTGGCCTTTGGTGGCTGGAGGTAGAGTTAGCCAGGGCCTGGATAATTATGCCAGCTGCCTGGAAGGGGTTGCAGGGTCACACACAGGCTCCTGGACAGAGTCTGGCCCTGTGGCCTGAGGATACCAGGCATGGTTTGGTTTGGTTTGGTTTGGTTTGGTTTGGGAGGTGATCTGTTCAGCCTAAGGTTAGCTGAGAGTGAGAAAAGTCCTTGCAAGGCTCTCAGGCTGAGAGCCCTTGTGCGGAAGCTCGGTCACACGTCACACCACATGACACACCATGCCTTTTCTTAGGTGGCCCCATTTCCTTCCAACTTTTGGCCATCAGCCTACTTGCCAACACTCTGACCCCAAGAGCTGTCCCCACCAAGCCCACTTCTCTGTGGAGTCACCTTGGCCATCAGGGAAAACTGCTGCTCTCCAAGCTCCATTCTGATTGTTCTGGGGAACTTCACTGGGCATTCCATTCTGGCTTTCAAGAGGCTGCCTGTGCCACATGCACTTCCCACATTGCCCAAGATGGAATGGGTACACTTCCCATGGCAGAGGCAAGTGGAGAAAATAGGCCGAGCTCTCCAGGCTCTGATTTCTGAGTCTTGGTCTCCTTATCCATAGAATGGGGCTAATCATATCTACTTACCTACTTCAGAGCAATCATGTGAAGATCAATGAGATGATGTGTGGATCCATTTTTCTGTTAACAGAGCTGTTCAAAAGTGCCCAGTTAGGCATTTTCTGGGAACAACGGAGAGCCACCATTGTGGCTTTCTGGTTTCCCTGTAATAACTGGCATCCACACAGCCCTTTCTAATGTGCAAAGCGCTTTCACAAACATGTTGAAATGCAAGCATATTCAAAAGTGCCCAGCATGGAGCCCAACATACAGAACATAGTCAGTAAATGATGGCTGTTACTTTCTTGCTTGGCCATCACAGCTCCATGTTACCAATGGGAGGACCAAGGCCTAGAGAGGGTAACAAACCTGTCCAAAACTCTCCTGGAACTGGTCCTGACATTGAGTCTTCTGGTTCCAAATCTTGGACCCTTTAAATAGCATCTCTGTAGGAGGCTATAACCCTCTTTCCTCAATGATCCTAAATCTAGGAGATGGGCAAGAGTCACCAGGGAGGGAAATGAGCATATTGCTTTGGGCCTTTTTTCTGCCCCCTTCTACCCTGACAAGGAGCCTGCAGAAAACCCGAACCCTGGAATGAGGGGAGGAAGAGAGAATAGGAATATGGGAAAGGAAGAAAATAAACAAGCCAGCTGAAGACAGTCAGAGAAGGAACTGTGACCAGTGAGGCAGAGAGCTGATGGATGGCAATGTCTCTGGAGGAGGAAAAGCAGGGCCCAGAGGATGGAGAGAGTGTGCCAGAGGCCCAGGGAGGGGCTGGAGAGCAGTTCTTGGTGAATCAAGCGTGCAAAGAGCTGTGTGTTCCTTCTCCATGCAGGGTATTGATGGTTTATTGACCCAAGGCATGGGAGAGGTGGCTAGGGAGCACTCTGCTCTGCTCCAGGCTACTGGGGGCAGTGGGCGAGGCAGGGGCTGTGCTCAAGGATAGGAAAGGAGGCCCTGGGGAGAGAGGTGAGGGTGAACTGATGGGAAAGGGGGAGGGACAGAGGAAGAAGGCCGGATGACTCCTTGTGGAGCAGCAGAAGGCACTGACCCAACACCCAGCTTGGTGACCTGAGGTCACTCAGAATCTATAGGGCTATCTCAAAAGGAACAACCAGCTACTCTGCACAGCATTCCCTGTGCCACATGTCTCTGAAGGCCTTGGACACCTCGGCCCTACTCACGAGCCCACGCTGGCCCTAGATACTTAGCATGCATCGGGCAACATCCAGACGATTGCAATAAAATTAGCCAATTTCCAAAACCCATTAAATACGCTTCTCGATAGCATCTCTCTCCGGGCCATTTTCAAAAGCGTGAAACGCCTGGGGCTGTGACTAGTCCTGAGCCGTCCTCTCCTCCCCTTAGCCTGATTTCATGGACTGAGTGGTCGCTGTTGGCAGCTCACACAGGGGCATAGCATAGACTTGGCTCCTGGAATCCTGTGGCCAGAACTCTCAGTGCCTCCTGGAGAAGTCTAATTGCACTCACCCAGCCCTGACTGATGAACACTGCAGTGTACCAGGCTGCTGGACTGTGAGTTCCAGCTCCAACTTGCCAGGAAATTGATGGCATGACCCCCAGCCCCCAGCCCCCGAGCTCCAGTGACCCTTCTTATAAGATGAAAGCAAAATGAATATATAACTGACTAGGGAAAGGAAATAGAATCAAGAAAAGCAACGAGTTGAAAAGGATCTTCTAAATTACCTAGTCTTCCTCCCTCGCTTTATATGTAAGAAACCCAAGGCTCAAAGACAGGATGTGATTGTACAGTGTCACACAACAGGTTAGCTGCAGAGCCAGGATGAGAAGCCATGCCTCCAATTCTGGGGTTTCTGTTGTTCTCATGGCTCAGTCTGGTGAAGAGTCCTGGGTCAGATAGGGCATAACCATCAGACTTCTAGAAAGCACTGGAACTAAAGTCTGATGATCTTGTCCCAAATCCTGATCTTGTCCTTTAACAGCTGTATAATCTTGGCAAGTTATTGAACCTTGTTTACTGCAATTTCCTCATCTATATAACGGGGGAAATGATATCTTCTGCAATGGAATTTTGTGATCATTAAGAAGACAGCATTCACAGGGCACTTCCTGGCTCAATCGGTAGAGCGTGCAACTCTTGATCTCAGGGTTGTGAGTTCAAGCCTCATGCTGGGCACAGAGCCTACTTAAACAAAAAAGATGGCATTTGCCTGGCACATAAGACGTACCAAAATTTTCTTTTCCCACACCACACTCTCACCCTCCTTTCTCCCCTATTCCATAAAACATTTTACCTTTTCCTTGACTATAAATTCCTTGAGGGAGAGGCCTGCTTTATTGATCTTTGCAAACTGAGTGCCTGGCACATGGTGGGCCCTTAAGAAAGGATTCTGAAATACTGTGAAAACACTGCAGCAGGCTTTCGTGTGGCTCTTCCTGCAGTTTTCAGAAATTTTCTCAGGCAGAACAGAGAAGGAAGAAGAGAGGGGACAGGGGCTGTAGGGTCAGGTGAACGATGGTCACGCCTCCCCACTTGCCATCTGAAGTCAATGTGATGGCCATGTGGGCAGCTACTCCCTGCTGGGGTTGGGGAGGCTGGGAGGAGTGGCATCCCCCTCCCAAGAGAAATCACCCTAGAGACACTCAGGTCAGCCACTGATGCAGAAGGGAAGACTACACGCAGAGAAGGAACCAGGAAAAAAGCTCAGAATTTCTGGTAAAGAAAGACTGAGAAAGAAAGGGGGTTGGAGGCTGGAGGTGTAGAGGGGGAATGCGAGGCTGAAGAGGCAGGAAATCTTAGAGGCCAGGTCCGACTGGAGGCAAGAGAGGGCACTAGCATGTTCTGCCTCAGTGAGGCAGCAGCTCCAGATGGGAAGGCATTGAGCTGGGGCAGGTGTACCAGACTCCAGGGCTAGTGCAGACACAGTGCAGGTGTTCTTGGCCAGGCTAGCCTCCTCCCTGGTTCTTTCATCCTAGGCAAAGCATGAAGAATAACAAGAACAGAAGGCCCCTGAGTGGGGATGGGGGGAGTCCGGTGTGAAGGGACAATGTGATGTGAAGCAGCAGTTGGGCAATCCCTGTGCTCTGTCTAGCCAGTAGTTCTGAGCCCAGCTGCACATTAGAATCATCTAGGGGATATTTCAGCCAATACTGATGCTCAGGCCCTGTCCCCCAGAGATCCTGACAGGATTGGTCTAGGGTAGGCCTCAGATAGTGGAATTTTGAAAAAGCTCCCAAGCAAATTCTGATGTGCAGCCAGGACTAAGAGAGGATGTAGGGGACAGATGGATCCTTTATATCTCTCATTCCCCGGTATGGCCATCCCTAGGGACCACAAGACTGGGTGAGAGTGTGTCCCCACGGACAGCTCTAATATTCCTAACTGGAGAGCAGGGGAGATTGATTCACAGCTATACTGGGACTCAGGTAGCTCTGCCCCTCGCTTGCTGTGGGTCCTTGGGCAGGTAACTTGGTCACTCAGGCTTCATTTACTTATTTTTACTGAAGAATAATTGGCATACAATATTGTATTAGTTTCAGATATACAACATAGTGATTTGACATCTCTATACATTACAAAACTATCCCCAAGACAAGTCTAGTTACTATCTGTAACTGTTAGTTTTTACACTATTTTTTTTAAAAGATTTTATTTATTCATGAGAGACACAGAGAGAGAGAGAGAGAGAGAGAGAGAGAGAGAGAGGTAGAGACATGGGCAGAGGGAGAGACAGGCTCCTTGCAGGGAGCCCGATGTGGGACTCGATCCTGGGACTCCAGGATCACACCTTAGCCGAAGGCAGACACTCAACCGCTGAGCCACCCAGGCGTCCCAGTTGTTGTGACAATATTATTGACTGTATTCCCTTCTGTACATTACATCCCTATGTCTTATTTATTTATAACTGGAAGATTGGGGGGCACCTGGGTGGCTCAGTGGTTGAGCATCTGCCTTTGGCTCAGATCCTGATCCCGGCGTCCTGGAATTGAGTCCCACATTAGGCTCCTTGTAAGGAACCTGCTTCTCCCTCTGCCTATGTCTCTGCCTCTCTCTCTGTGTATCTCATGAATAAATAAATAAAATCTTAAAAAAAAAAATGACTGCAAGATTGTACCTCTTAATCCCCTTCACCTACTAAACCTACTAGATCCATCCCTTCACCTCTCTCCCCTCTGGCAACCACCAGTCTGTTAGGTTTCAACCAATTAAAGAGGGAGTGAACTAGGGGGA
Organism: Vulpes vulpes; assembly: GCF_048418805.1. Taxonomy (NCBI): domain Eukaryota; kingdom Metazoa; phylum Chordata; class Mammalia; order Carnivora; family Canidae; genus Vulpes; species Vulpes vulpes. The sequence continues at coordinate 108,130,136 of NC_132785.1, read as the reverse complement.
GATGACCTCCAATGGCCCTGGATCACTCTTAGGCTCTGATTCTAGAAATGATCTACCTTGTGGGGACTGCTTTGCTTTCCTTTCTTGTACCCACCCCTCCACGTTGATAGATGAGTCTCAAAGAGATAGAGAGGCTTCCCCACTCTGCTTCCTGCATTTGCATTCCTCTTATCACCAAGGGATCATTCTTCATTTGGCCCCACTTGACCCACCACCTCTCATTCCCATCCTCCCCAAACACTTGTTTCCTTCTCACTCTACTTTAAGAACAGGAGAGGAAGAAATGGCTAATATATGAGTGTAGCAGTCAGGGTCCTCTAGGGAAATAGAACAGGAGGATACATATAGACTAACACTTATTTTTAAAAATTGGCTCATGCAGTTGTGGGAGCTGGCAAGTCCGAAATCTGTAAGAAAGATTCACAAGCTGGAAAGTCTCAGGCAGAAGCTGATGCTGTAGTCTTGAGATAAAATTTCTTCTTCCTCAGGGAAACCTCAGTTTTGCCTTTAAGGCCTTCCTACTGATTGAATGAAGCCCACCCACATTATGAAGGATAATCTCCTTTATTTAAAGTCAGGTGACTCTAGATGTTAACCACATTTACAAAATAGCTTCACAGCAATGCCGAAGTTGGTATTTGAATAAGTAATGAAGTACTAGAGCCTAGCTATATTGACACATAAAACTATCACAGGAGGTGATTTTTTTTCCCCTTTAGGTTGCTATGTGTTTATTTTAATGTATATTTGGAAAATTCTAAATGCTTATCAAAATCTTAATTTCCAAGCTATTATTGCCTAGGGTATGTCTAAGTTCTAGAAGTGAGTCAATGTGGGAGCACCTGGGTGGTTCAGTCAGTTAAGTGTCTGCCTTCAGTTCAGGTCATGATCTCAGGGTCCTGGGATCAAGCCCCACATTAGGCTCCCTGCTCAGTGGGGAGCCTGCTTCTCCCTCTCCCTCTGACCCTCCCCTGCTCACTCTTGTGTGCTCTCTCTCTCGCAAATAAATAAAATCTAAAAAATAAAAAGTGAGCCACTTTATAAAACTACAATGAGATAGCACCTCACATCTGTTGAAATGACTAAAGTCAACACAAGAAACAACAGGTGTTGGTGAGGATGTGGAGAAAGGGGAACCCTCTTGCACTCTTGGTGGGAATGTAAACTGGTGCATCCACTCTGGAAAGCAGCATGGAGTTTCCTCAAAAAGTTTAAAATAGAACTCTACTATCCAGAAATTGCAGTGCTAGGTATTTATCCAAAGAATATAAAAATATTAATTCAGAGGGATACATGCACCCTGATGTTTATGGCAGCATTATCAACAATAGCCAAATTATGGAAACAGCCCAAGTGTACATTGACTAATGAATTGATAAAGAAGATATGGTGTATATATATGATGGAATATTACTCAGCCATAAAAAGGAATAGAATCTTGCCATTTGCAACAGCACAGATGGAGCCAGAGAGTATTATGCCAAGCGAAATAAGCCAGAGAAAAGCAAATACTGTATGATTTCATTCATATGTGGAATTTAAGAAACAAAACAAATGAGCAGAGGGAAAGAGAGAAAGAGAGGTAAACCAAGAAACAGACTCTAAACTATAGAGACCAAACTGATGGTTACCAGAAGGGAGGGGCAGGGGGGATGGGTTAAATAGGTGATGAGCACCGGGTGATGTATGGAAGTGTTGAATCACTATATTGTACACCTGAAACTAGTATTACCCTGGATGTTAACTAAAAGAAAATAATAAAATAAAGTGACATAACTATGCTCTGGAATATTACATACCTATTTAACAGAATAAGATTTCTATGTACCAGTAGGGAAAGGCAGTACCTTATTTTTACTTTTCAAAATCTGTGTGTGGGGATCCCAGGGCGGCTCAGCGGTTTGGCGCCTGCCTTTGGCCGGGGGCGAAATCCTGGAGTCCCGGATCAAGTCCCGCATCAGGCTCCCTGCATGGAGCCTATTTCTCCCTCTGCCTGTGTCTCTGCCTCTCTCTCTCTCTCTCTCTCTCTATCACGAATGAATAAATAAATCTTTAAAAAAATAAAAATAATAAAAATAAAAATCTGTGCGTGTATGACTTTTACCTTGTACTCTATATACCTTCAAATCATTTCAATTCTTTTTTTTTAAGATTTTATTTATTTATTCATGAGAGACACACAGAGAGAAGCAGAGACATAGGGAGAAGCAGGCTCCCTGTGGGGAGCCTCATGTGGGACTCCTTGGGACCCTGGGATCATGGCCTGAGCCCAAGGCAGACGCTCAATCACAGAGCCACTCAGGTGCCCCTCAATTCCTTTTTTTTTTTTTTTTAAGATTTTGTTTATTTATTTGACAGAATACCAAAGGGAGAGGGAGAAGCTCCCCGCTGAGCAGAGAGCCTGAAGGTGGGGCTCAGTCCCAGAACCCTGAGATCATGATCCAAGTTGAAGGCAGACATTTAACCGACTGAGCCACCCAGGCACCCTAAATCATTTCAATTCTTAACAAGTAGTTTAAAAATGCATGAAAATGAGAAAAGTAGTCATGCTTGTGAAAAAACAAATTTGTGTGGTACAGAACTATAGAGGAAATGTGGGCATCCTCCCCATGTTTATCAATTCATGAAACAAACCAAGCGCTGATTATGTCTTCATGTAGTTTATTTTCCACCAAACAAGGAAGAGCATGTAAAACAGGGTAACAATTTTTTTTAAGATTTATTTATTTATTCATGAGAGACAGAGACAGAGACACAGGCAGAGAAGCAGGCTCCCCATAGGGACCCCAGTGTGGGACTCGATCCAGGACCCCAGGATCACGCCCTGAGCCAAAGGCAGATGCTCAACCGCTGAGCCACACAGGCATCCCCAGGAAAACAAATTTTAATTAAAGAAGGGGGAAAAAGGTCCCTTTGGGAAGTGAGGAGTTAGCTAGAAGCCTGAAGGGTAAATAAGCTATCCAGGTGATGAATAGGCAGGAGAGTGACCATGAGAAGGCACAGAAGTGAGGGATGTGACATGTGTGGTGCACAGGTGTGCTGGAAACCAGAAACAGCCCCCAGAAGGGCTTGGTGACTGATTGTACCAGAGGGGAGGCTCGTGGGAGGAAGAGGAATCTCTACATTTTCAAGCTGTTAGTCTCAGGACTGCGCGATTTGTGTTCAGGAAAATCTACCCTTTCTAAGTAGGCAATTTGGCAGATTTTGGTTAATATGTTCAGTCATGTAACCACCACCACAATCAAGTCATGGGACACCTCTATCACCCCCACAAAGTTCCCCTGTGCTCCTTTGGAGGCCACTCCTTCCCCTCCTGCCTGCCCCTGGCCACCACTGCTCTGCTTCCCATCACTAAAGTTTTAACTTTTCCACATCATCATATGGAATCATACAGTATATAGCCTTTTTCACAGGATAGTGCTATTAAAATTCATCCATGAAGTTGTGTATATCAGTAGTTCATTCTGATTTGTTACTGATTTGTTCTGAAATAGCTAGTACCATTGTTACTGATGGTACGGATGTGCCACAATTAGCTTACTCAATCACTAAGTAAGGGACATTTGGGTTTTGGGGGGAGGGTTCTATTTTTTTTCTGGCTGTTATGAAATAAAGCTTCTGGGAACATTCATTGCACTCACAAAAAAGTGAGTCAATATAAAGAAAAATACTAAGTAAACAACGGTAAGTGGTACCTCATGATTGAAATTTGGCAAACAATGACGATGTTTTACTCATGTTTGAACCACAGGTTTTGGAGTCAGATATCTGAATTTGAACCAGTTCTGCCATTATCTGTGTGACCTTGAATAAGTTACTTATTTTATTCCATTAACTTATTTGCTATTTCCTTTTTCTTTGTGTTTTTATTCAATTATTCCAACTTTTTTTTAAGAGGGAGAGAGAGAGAATCTTAAACAGGTTCCACACCCAGCGCAAGCCCCACCTGGGGCTCCATCTCACAAGTCATGGTCCCAGGCATTTCTTTTTCTAAACAGCTTTATTGAAATATAATTGACAGGGATCCCTGGGTGGCACAGCGGTTTAGCGCCTGCCTTAGGCCCAGGGCTCGAATCCCACATCGGGCTCTCGGTGCATGGAGTCTGCTTATGCCTCTGCCTCTCTCTCTCTCTCTCTCTCTCTGACTATCATAAATAAATAAACAAATTTAAAAAAAAGAAATATAATTGACATACAATAAACTGCATATATATTTTTTTAAGATTTTATTTATTTCTTTAACATGGAGAGAGGGAGAGAGAGCACAAGCAGGGGGAGTGGCAGGCAGAGGGAGAGGGAGAAGCAGGCTCCCTGCTGAGCAGGGGACCTGATGTAAGCTCTATCCCAGGACCCTGGGATCATGACCTGAGCTGAAGGCAGATGCTTAACTGACTGAGCCACCCAGGCGTCCCTAAACTGCTTATATTTAAATGTACAATTTGATTTTATATGTATTATAAATATATTTGATATATACCCTTGAAACTATGACCATATTCAAATAATGAACACACCCACTACTCTTTTTTTTAAGATTTTATTTATTTATTCATGAGACTTATTTATTCATGAGAGACACACACAGACAGAGAGGCAGAGACATAGGCAAAGGGAGAAGCAGGCTCCATGCAAGGAGCTCCAGATTCCAGGAGACGCTAACTGCTGAGCAACCCAGGCATCCCATACACCCCCTACTCCTAAAAGTTCCCTCCTATCTCTTTGTAAACCCTCCTTTCTGTTCTTCCCCCTTTCCATTTCTCCCCTCTCAGGCAACAACTGATCTGCTTTCTGTCACAATGTTAGTTTGCATTCTCTAGAGTTTTATATAAAGGGAGTAATACAGTATACACTTTTTACGGGGAGGGGAGAAGGGAGCTGGCTCTTTCACTAACCATAATTATTTTGAAATCCATCCATGTTATGTGTATCAATACTTCATTCCACATGTTATTGCTGGCTAGTATTCCATGGTATGGTATGGCCCATTTTATTCATCCATTCATCAGTTGATAGATTTGGGGTTGTTTCTGATTCAAGGCTATTACAAATAAAGCTTATTTGAACATTAATGTACAGATCTTTGTGTGGACTTACGCTTTCTTTTCTCATGGGTAAATATCTAGGAGTGAAATAGCTAGTACTATATGGTAGTTGTATATGTTTTAACTTTCAAGCAATGGCCGAACTGTTTTCCAAAGTGGTTGTACCATTTTATAAACCACCAACAGAGTATGAAGTTCCAGTTCACCCACATCATCAACATTTGCTATAGTCATTATCAGCCATTCTAATGGGAGTATAGTGGTAACTCACTGTGGTATTAATTTGTACTTCCCTAATGTCTAATGATGTTGAGTATCTTTTTATGTACTTACTTGCCATCTCATACCTTCTTTGGTAAAGTTTCTATTAAAATCTTTTGCCCATTTTTTTTGAGTGCTTTGTTTTCTTATTATTGAGTATAGTTCTTTTTTTTAAGATTTTATTTATTTATTTGATAGAGGGATCCCTGGGTGGCGCAGTGGTTTGGCGCTTGCCTTTGGCCCAGGGCGCGATCCTGGAGACCCGGGATCGAATCCCACATCAGGCTCCCGGTGCATGGAGCCTGCTTCTCCCTCTGCCTGTGTCTCTGCCTCTCTCTCTCTCTCTCTGTGACTATCATAAATAAATAAAAATTAAAAAAATAAAAATAAAAAAAAATAAAAAATATTTATTTGATAGAGCACAAGCAGGGGGAACTGCAAAGAGGGAGAGAGAGAAGGGGAAGGAGAGGGAGAAGCAGGCTCCCCACCAAGCAGGGAACGCCATATGGGGCTCGATTCCAGGACCTTGGGATCATGATCCAGCCAAAGGCAAACGCTTAACCCACGGAGCTACCCAGACACCCCAGATCTTTTGTATTTCTATATGAATTTTAGAATCAGCTTGCCAGTTTTCACCAAAAGACCAGACTGGATTTTCATTAGAATCCCAGTAAATCCATAGATCTATTTAGGGGAGAATTAACATCAAAACAATGAGTCTTCTGGCCCATGAAGAAAGCATAACAGGGCAACCCAGGTGGCTCAGTGGTTTAGCACCGCCTTCAGCCCAGGGTGTGATCCTGGAGACCTGGGATTGAGCCCCACATCAGGCTCCTTGCATGGAGCCTGCTTCTCCCTCTGCCTGTGTCTCTGTCTGTCTCTCTCTCTCTCTGTATCTCATGAATAAATAAATAAAATCTTTAAAAAAAAAAAAAGAAAGCATAACTTTTCATTTATTTACATCTTCTTTAGTTTCCCTCGGTAACATACTGCATTTTACAGTGTACAAGTCTTTCACATTTTCTGTCAGATTTACCCATCAGAACTTCATATTTATGATGCTATTGTAAAAGGCTTTTTTATTTCAGTTTCTGCTTATTAATTGGTGGGATATAGAAATATAATTGATCTTTGTATACTGATCGTATATATGTATATGTATCTATATATGAGTATTTGTATATGTATTATAAATATGAGCTTGGTAGATGATTTGAATGTACCTTTTTGTAGTTTCCATCAGATTTTTTTCAGTCATGTTGCCTGTAAATTAAGACATTTTTACATCTTTACATCTTTCTATTTCTTTTTCTTGCCTTATTGCACTGACTAGAACCTTAATACAATGTTGAATAGGAGTGATAACAAGAGAAACTTTTTCTTGTTCCTGATCTTTGGGGAAACACATTCAGTCTTTTTACTATTAAGTCTGATGTTTCTATAGATTTTTCTTAGATGCTTTTTCTTCCCAGATTGGGGGAGTTCCCTTCTATTCCCACTTTGCTGAGAGTTTTCCTTGGGAATGAGTACTAGATTTTGTTCAATGATTTTTCTGCAATGATTAAGAAAATCTTATGGGGGGCAGCCCGTGTGGCTCAGAGGTTTGGCGCCGCCTTCAGGCCAGGGTGTGATCCTGGAGACCCCAGATCGGGTCCCACGTTGGGCTCCCTGCATAGAGCCTGCTTCCCTCTGCCTGTGTCTCTGCCTCTCTCTCTCTCTGTGTGTCTCTCATGAATAAATAAATAAAATCTTAAAAAAAAATCTTATGGGTTTTCTTTATTAGCTTATTAATATGATTAATATGATGAATTGCAATGACTGATTCTCGAAAGTTAAATCAACTTTGCATTCCTAGGATAAACTCTACTTGGTCATCATGTATCATCCTGTGTATGTATTGTTGGATTTGACTTGTTAAAAGTTATTTATTTATTTATTTATTTATTTATTTATTTTTAAGATTTTATTTATTTATTCATGAGCGACAGAGAGAGGCAGAGACACAGAGGGAGAAGCAGGCTCCCCACAGGGAGCCTGATGTGGGACTTGATCCCAGGACTCCAGGATCATGCCCTGAGCCAAACACAGATGCTCAACCACTGAGCCACCCAGGCATCCCCTGACTATTGATTTTAACTCATGTCATGATCTCAGGGTTCTGAGATTGAGCCCCAAGTCAGGCTCCATACTCAGTGAGGAGTCTACTTGAGATCCTTTCCCTTTCTCTCTGCTCCTCCCACCACTCTTTCTCAAATAAATAATTTTTTTAAAGATTTTATTTATTTATTCATGAGAGACACAGAGAGAGAGAGAGAAAGAGAGAGAGAGGCAGAGACACAAGCAGAGGGAGAAGCAGGCACCATGCAGGGAAGCTGACTTGGGATTCGATCCCAGGTCTCCAGGATCAGGCCCTGGGCTGAAGATGGTGCTAAACTGCTGAGCAACCCGGGCTGCCCTGTGTCTCTTTTAAATAGCATATAGCTGTGGGGTGCCTGGCTGGCTCAGTCAGTGGAGCATGCAACTCTTGATCTCAGGGTTGTGAGTTTGAGCTACACATTGGGTGTACTGATTACTTAAAAATAAAATCTTTATAAGGGTGCTTGGGTGGCTCAGTCAGTTAAGCATCTGCCTTCAGCTCAGGTCATGATCCCAGGGTCCTAGGATAGGCCTGAGTTGGCTCTCTGCTCAGTGGGGAACCTGTTTCTCCCTTTCCCTCTCTCCAATCCTGCTTGTTCTCCATCTCTCTCTCTCTCTCAAATGAATAAATAAAATCTTTTAAGAAATAAAATAAATTCTGGGATCCCTGGGTGGATCTTCTCCCACTGCCTGTGCCTCTGCCTCTCTCTCTGTCTCTCATGAATAAATAAATAAAATCTTTAAAAAGTAAATAAAATAAAATAAAAATACTTTATAAATAGCATATAGTGGTGTTTGTTTTTTTAATCTTGTTTGAGAATCCTTTACTGCAGCATTTAATCTATTTATATTTATTGTAATTGCAATAAACAATATTTGAATCAATTTCTGCATTGTATTTTGTACACTCCATTTGTCTTATCCTTTCTATCTGCTCCCCATTTTCTTGACTTCTTTTGCATTATTTGAATTTTCTTCACTCCATTTGTTTCTGGTACTAGTTTGGAGGATATGTTCTCTATCATTATTCTTCTGATATCTTAGAAAAATTCTACATGCTTAAATGAATGAAATATAAATTAAATTAATATTTTCACCCTCTTCTCAAACCATACAAGAAACTTGGGACACTTAGGCTCTGTCTCCTGAGCCCTGGAAGTCTGTAAAATCTCAATTTTTTTTTTTTTTTTAATGATAGTCACAGACACACAGAGAGAGAGAGAGAGGCAGAGGCACAGGCAGAGGGAGAAGCAGGCTCCATACACCGGGAGCCCGACGTGGGATTCGATTCCGGGTCTCCAGGATCGCGCCCTGGGCCAAAGGCAGGTGCCAAACCGCTGCACCACCCAGGGATCCCAAAATCTTAAATTTGAGTTTACTAAGATAAGGAGACATCCTCAGAATGATAGCCAGCTTTAGTAGTCTGCTTAATTATTTGAGTTCCTTCTTTTACTCTGTAGATTCCTTACTTTCTTGCCAAATCACTGATGCCTTAAATTATTTTAGTTGTTTTCAGTGAAAGGGTTTTTTTTAGTGTATATAGACTTTCCATGTTTCCAGAAATGAAATCTCTCCATGCCTTAATTTCTTGTACATTAAATGGAGTTGATAATAATTACTTTATAGGATTGTTTTAAGGTATAAATAAAGAAATATATTAAAACAGATAATACAGTGTTCATAAAATAGTTTAAGTCAATATATGTATTTGCACACAGACATACACACACACACACACACACACACACACACACGGGTACCCTACAAGCCAACTTGTTCTCAGGACTAGCTTATGCAGACCTTAGAATAAATGTTCTTCTTTCCCCTTCCCCCTTCCCACTTTTTAAGCAGGCTCCATATCCAATGTGGAGCCCAACACAGGGTCCAAACTCACAACCTTAAGGTCAAGACCTGAGCTGAGATCAAGAGTCAGATGCCTAACCAACTGAGCCATCCAAACACTCCTTCTTTCCTCTTTGATTAATTAAAGAATATCCTGATATTGAAAGGTAAAACTGTTATAACCTGCAACTACCAGATGAATTAGGATTTGAGAGTTCTTTTCTAGTCAAAATAAAATAAAGAAAGAGGTTGGCTTTTTAAAATTTTATTTGTTTATTCATGAGAGACACAGAGAAAGAAGCAGAGACACAGGCAGAGGGAGAAGCAGGCTCCATGCAGGGAGCCCGATGTGGGACTCAATCCAGGGACTCCAGGATCACGTCCTGAGCTGAAGGCAGGTGCTCAACTGCTGAGCCACCCAGGCATCTCAAGAGGTTGGTTTCTGAGGCCAATAGAACTCCTGGTTTCTTTCCTTCCTCATGCCCTCCTTGTCTCCCTTCCCTCCCGACTTTCTTTCTTTCTTTCTTTCTTTCTTTCTTTCTTTCTTTCTTCCTTCCTTCCTTCCTTTCTTTCTTCTTTCTTTCTTTCTTTCTTCTTTCTTTCTTCTTTCTTTCTTTCTTTCTTCTCTTTCCGTTATTAGAATAGCCACATTTTTCTCATTTGCTGATTTTAAAATAAGTAAAAAATGAATGTATAAAATAAATTCCTTCTAATAAATTTTATATTATCTGATTTATTAGAGCCTCAATAAGCAACTGATAAATTATATAGGGCCATAAGTACTATAGGAGTTCAAAGAAGTCAATGAATTGAAGTAGCTGATGAAAGCTTCATGGATTTTGACTGAGATGTGCTAAAGGAGAGATGCCTGAAGGTTTGGACCTTTATAGGGAAATCATCCTTCCTCACCCCTAACCACAGTTACTGACTCTGCCTGACCCTGACCCTGGGACCATATGATTCCTAAAGAAAGTAGCTTTAGGGTGGGTCATTTGGTTAGGCATCTGAATTCAGCTCAGGTAATGATCTCAGCGTCCTGGGATTGACTGCATTTCAGGCTCCATGCTTAGAGGGGAGTCTGCTTCTCCCTCTCCCTCTGCCCCTCCCCCTGCTCATTCTCTCTTTCTCTCTCTAAAATAAATAAATAAAATCTTTAAAAAAAAAAAAAAAAGAAGGAAGGAAGGAAATAGTTTTAATCTCTTCTCTTCCCAGCTGTCCTCCAGGTCTCCCCTTCAAAAAACTTGAGTCCATATTGTAGTTCTAGAACATAAGTTTCACTGATTTTATGTAGAAGCACTAAAGCGAAATACCCAGGTCTTTCAAAGAAGTCACATCTTTTTCTCCAAGGCAAACACCCTCAGTCCCAGTTTCCTCTGGCTGAAGCACTGCCCTAAGCATTTTATACACATCATATAATTCACAACTTCCAAGAATCAGGGTACTTACTACTCAATCTTTTTATTCCCTTCCACAGTTATGAAATACTATTCTATATTCCCTATTATCATTTCCTCACTTCCTACTCTCTTCTCAACATTGGCTTATCACTCTATATCTACAGCTCTGGCTAAGGTCACCAGTGATTTCTGTGTTGTTAAATGCAATGAATGTCTTCAGTCCTCATTTTACTTAACCTTTCATTGTCTTTCCATATAGCTGAGCACTCCTCTTTCATGAATCATTCACTTCACTGTGACCTTCAATTTCTAGCATTGGTTTCACTTCCCCTGCCCCCTTTTCACCTTTTGAGGTTCATTCTTCTTAACCAGCAATTAAATGTTGGGTTTCCTTGAGTTTGCGAGGCTCTCTCCTTATACTATAGTTGATTCCTGGGACATCTCATTCATGTGCACAGCTTCAACTGTAGTTTCTGCTTATTTTCCCCAAATTTTTGTTTCCAATTCAGACCCACATATCCAGGTGTCTGCAGAACAACTCAACTTAAATGTCTCAAGGGCACCACGAACCAACAGGTGCAAACTCACTCAGGCTCATTCCCCTACACCTGTTTCATTCTCCTGGAGAATGGCACCATTAGCTGTCCAATTGCTCAAACTAGAAACCTGGGCATCACTCATGACTAAGTCCTCTCCCTCACTAGCCCCTACTCCACCCCATCTAATCTATTACCAAATCCTGTTTTATTTCTCTCCTAAATAGCTCTCTAATCAGTTCACTTCTCTCTAACTTCCTCTACTCCCACCCATTTTAAGCTACCATATTATTTCACCTAGATCACAGTAGTGGCCTCATATCTGATGCACCTAAACTCATTTTACCACCTTCCCTTAAATCTTTTCTCAGAAATTTCTTCTAAAAGCAAACATGAATAGTAGTACCCTACTTAAACTCTGAATGGTCTCCTACTAATTTTAGGATTAAAACAAAACTTAGATGCTTATCTTTCCATCCTCACTTGGTCCCTGGTTGCCTTTTATTCTCTTCCCTCCAGCCTCACTGGCCTTCTCCTTTATTATCTGCCACTAAAGGACATTTGCACACCCTGTTTCCCCTCTTATCTAGTTATCTATCTTCACTCTTAAATGCTCAGTGCAAATATCATCTTCCCAGGAAAACCTTACCTGAAATTCATTATCACAACAGGTCCCTCTGTTATAGGTTCTTATAACACCATTTTGCAAATCTTAGCCACACTTGTCACAGCTGTGATTTTATATTTCTTAGTGTAGTTACTGTGTCATTGTGTTCCATGCTAGACTGTAAGTTCCATCTGTTATTTCTCATGATTGTATTCTCGTGCCTAGCACAGCGTCTGGCTCATAGTGAACACTCAACAAATATTTGCAGAATAAAGGATCAAAAAGCATAAGTATTATTTTAAGATAGGTACTATTATTAACCCCATATTTACATAATAAGGAAGTTGAGTCTCAGATAGGTTAAATAATATGCTCAGTTAAGAAGTGGCTGAGTCAAAATTTGAACCTGCTTTTCTGATTCTAGAACCTTTAATAATTAAACAGCACTCTGCTTTCCAAGCAGACCAACCACCAAAGCCAGACTAGCCAGCAGCTTTCTAAGAACATCAGTTCCCTGTAGCCATATCTGTTTAATCCTGGAAATCAAAAACCAGAATCCTGGAAATCAGAACAGGATCCTAGAATCCTAAAGCTGGATGGGATTTAGAAATCCTCTGGGGAGGGGCACCTGGGTGGCTCAGTTGGTTGAGTGTCCAGCTCTTGGTTTTGGCTCAGCTCCTGATCTCAGGGTTGTGAGATGGAGCCCCTTGCCCCATGTGGAGCCCCATGCCCCAAGTGGGACTCTGTTGGGAGTCTGCTTTAGATCCTTGGCCTCTCCATCTGCCCTTCCCGTGCCCCCCCCCACACACACACACATGCTTTCTCTCTTTCAAATAAATAAGTAACTTTTTAAAAAACCTTGAAAGAAAGAAAAAAGAAAAAAAGCTCTCTGGTGAGGAGAAGCCATCTGTCCAAAGTCACATAGCCAGGTGGTGGCAGATTTAAGGGTAGAAGTTTGAACTCCAAACTCAGTGCTTTATATGCTGAATTGCACATATCCATCCTGCCTCCTTTCCCCAGGGCAAGAGCTTAAGTGTCCAAGGTCCAGGGTTCAATCTGACAAGAGCGGTGATCTTCAAAGTTTTTTTACTATGGTCATTTTGTGATAAGAGAAAGAGGAGAGGAGAGCAAGAGATCCCTGGACCTACCTATTCTCACTTTCCAGGATAAAAGAATTCAGTGCCGGCAGCCCCCGTGGCGCAGCGTTTTGGCGCCTCCTGCAGCCCCGGGCGTGATCCTGGAGACCTGGGATCGAGTCCCACATCGGGCTTCCTGCATGGACCCTGCTTCTCCCTCTGCCTGTGTCTCTGCCTTTCTCTCTCTCTCTCTCTCTCTGAGTACATAAATAAATCTTAAAAAAAAAAAAAAAAAAGAATTCAGTGCTATCAATTAGAGGCCATCCTACAAGCAAATATAGGAAGATCCCTATACATCTACTCTAGCAGTAGGAATGTAGCTGCTTCAGATTTGAACTATATACATACCTTGTTCTGTCCTAGGGACTGTACTAAAACACTAAACCTATTACGTGGGCAGCCCCAGTGGCGCAGCGGTTTAGCGCCGCCTGCAGCCCGGGGTGTGATCCTGGAGACCCTGAATCGAGTCCCACGTCGGGCTCTCTGCATGGAGCCTGCTTCTCCCTCTGTGTGTGTGTGTGTGTGTGTGTGTGTGTGTTTGTGTGTCTATGAATAAATAAATAAAATCTTTAAAAAAAAACCTATTACGTGTATTTCTTGCCTAGCATATACAATTCCACGAAAGAGGTATCATGATTAAGCCCACTCTACAGATAAAGAAATTGAGGCTTAGAAAGATTGAGTAACATATCCAAAGTTGCAGAGTTTATGCAGAACAGAGTAGACACTTGAATCCAAAATGCTCTAGGTCTAGGCTCTTAACCACTATACTAAGCTCCTTCAAAACCAAACAGCCATGGGGGCATCTGGGTGGCTCAGTTGGTTTGTCTTCAGCTCAGGTCACGATATTAGGGTCCTGAGATCAAGTCCCATATCAGGCTCCCCGGTCAGCAGAGAGCCTGCTTCTCCCTCTCCTTCTGCCCCTCTCCCTGCTTGTTCTCACCCTTTCTCTCAAACGAATACATAAAATCTTTAAAAAAGAAAAAACAACAACATCAAAAACCCAAACAAACAGCCCTGTGTACATGTCTTAAAGTTTAGTAATCAGAAACTCATTCTTTCCACTGCTGTTTGCCTAGCACATTTATCATTTTATTTTATTTTATTTTATTTTATTTATTTGAGAGAGAGTGAGAGAGATTACAGAGGGAGAGGAAGAAACAGACTCCCCACTGAGCAGGGAGCCCAACCTGGGGCTCAATTCCAGGACCCTGAGATCATGATCTGAGTGGAAGGCAGACTCTTAACTGACTGAGCCACTCGAGTGCCCCTATCATTTAATTCATTTTTTAAAATATTTTATTTATTTATTCATCACACACACACACACACACACACACACAGAGGCAGAGACACAGGCAGAGGGAGAAGCAGGCCCCATGCAGGGAGCCCAACGTGGGACTCGATCCCGAGACCCCAGGATCACGCCCTGGGCCAAAGGCAGGCCTTAAACCACTGAGCCATCCAGGGATCCCCTATCATTTCATTTTAAAAACTAGTTTAGGGGCAGCCTGGGTGGCTCAGTGGTTTAGCACCGCCTCCAGCCCAGGATGTGATCCTGGAGACCTGGGATCAAGTCCCAGGTCGGGCTCCCTGCATGGAGCCTGCTTCTCCCTCTGCCTGTGTCTCTGCCTCTCCCTCTCTCTCTCTGTGTCTCTCATGAATAAATGAATAAAATCTTAAATAATAATAATAATAATAATAAACATCAGGTATTCAGTATGTTCAGATATGGAAAGTTGTATTACTAAGGCAAAAAAAATGTCATGGTAGACTATGTATGATGTCCTATATGTACTGAAAAGTACATAAATACTGCTGGAAGAATACAGAATAAACCATAATTTGTTGGGAGTGGCCCTGGGGAGACCATAAGCAAAAAGAAGTCTTCTACACTTTACTCCTTCACCACATGAGCAATTATTACCTTTTTTTTTTTTTTTTTTTGAGCAGGTGAGGGGGTTAGGGGTAGGGGGAGAGGGAGGGAGAGAATTTTAAGCAGGCTCCAAACTCAGCACGTGAGTGTGACTTGGGGCTCCACCCCACAACCCCTAGATCATGACTCAAGCTGAAATCAAGAGTGGGATGCTCAACCAACCAAGCCACCCAAGCATCTCAAGCAATTATCATTCCTACAATTTTTAAATTTGAAACATAGGGCAGCCCCAGTAGCTCAGCGGTTTAGCACCGCCTTCAGCCCAGGGTGTGATCCTGGAGACCTAGGATCGAGTCCCACATCGGGCTCCCTGCATGGAGCCTGCTTCTCCCTCTGCCTGTGTCTCTGCCTCTGTGTGTGTGTGTGTGTGTGTGTGTGTGTCTCATGAATAAATAAAATCTTTTTAAAAATAAACTAAAATTTGAAACATATACTGTAAACATAGGTCATTTCATGTCATAGTTAACTAAAACCCCACCACAATCTAACCTGATTCAATACTAGCAGCAATTTAAGCACCTTATTCACACTCAAGCCAATGCCCATGGCAATGAAGGCAAAGGAAGAGCAGTAAAGCAGTGCAGGTACATGAGAATCTGGTCAAGGTTCAAATCCTTGATTCCACCATTTACCAGCTTATGATTTTAGTTGGGCTATTTAATCTTTCCTCATCTGTGAAATGGGGACAATCCTGCCTCACAGGATAGTGATAAGGATAAGAGAGCTAATGCATGTCAAATAGTTGGTACAGAGCCTAGCAGGTAGTTGGCAGTCCATAGGTCTATGAACCATTATTATGTCCTGATAACAAAACTTTCTTTCCCCATCACAGACATGCCAACTATGTTTGTGCTTATGTGGTAGGAGATATGAGCTTGCCCAGAATCAAGGGATAGTCAGGCTGGTGGGTAGAAAAAAAGGACTTAACGGCCCCCTCCTCCCATTCTGTGTGCTATCTCTGTGGCTCCCCAAGATTTCCAGCTACATACTTTAAGAGTTATTAGCTATTTCTCCTAAAGAGAAAATTATGCCTGTGATTCTTTGAGGGTGGTGAAGTTTAAGGACTAGATGGTTCAAGCTGCTTCGCCTTGGTTTCATTTCACTCTTCATCTATCCTCTGCCTGACCCCCCAGTCAGGAAATTTACAAGCTTAGAAAGTTTGATGAACCATAGGAATTTTTCAGGTCAATTGGACCCAAGGTGGGATCCAAAGGCTGATGCCACTGTGGGACTACAATCCCTAACCAAAATTCTGAATCCAAAACACACTAAGACCAGAAGCTTTTTCACAAGTCTAATGCAAATAAAATCATTTGGAGGAAGATCTTGAGTTGCTGTGAAGCTATTTAATGTCTTTATCGATCACATTTGGGATGACTAGTCATACATTTTTCTGAGGAAATATCAGTGTGCTTGATTATGTGATGCTGCCCTGGACCTCACTAAGGATTTTACATAATATACAGTGGACACATCATATTACCTTGTTAAAAATCTGAAAATTTAGAATTCTGAAAAACATCTGACCCCAAGGATCTCAGATAATACACTGTGGACCTGAATATCCAGACAAGCTCCGAAGTCTTTTGTCCACAGCCCAACCTCTTCCTGTCATTCATCAGCTGGGTCATCTCTGGGGGTAGAAGAACCTGGCTAAGACTCAGATGCCACAGGGCCCCAGTGGGAACTCAGAACCATGGACAGCAGCACATCCCAAGTTTGCTACCAAATGAATTTGCTAACATATTAGACTCGGTTTTCCCAAGTATAGAAAGAGATTGGCAACAATGCAGCTTGCCTGAGAAATGTGACCATTGTTTTCTAACAGTAAAACACAAGGTATGAGGGTGTGGGGGTGGCAGTTGTGGTCTGGGCACAGAAAATAAATGTGTTTCTTATCTTTTTCCTCCAGCTGGTTCCAGGCTCTTCTCCTTTGACATTATTGAAAGCCTGGCAGGTACTTTGAATGTTTGTTTCCATCAAGTTTTCCTTGCCTTTCTAATCTACAAATATTTCTGGCTGGTTTCCTTTCCTGAGTGTTCAGTGTTGCCTAGCCACTGGATTTTCCCAGCCTCACCTGCCCAGCAACCAGGTAACTAGGCAGAGACTTTGCCAGGAGTGGACAGAAAGTTCTCAGTGGACTTTGCCAGGCCCCATCATTCTAATAAAAGGAAGTAAATAAGCCACAGGTTCCCACTGTTGTTCATGCTCATATTATCATTAGGTCCTTTAGGAGAAGAGGGAAACAGTGAGGTGACTTCCTTCACTACTAAGTGAAGTCATATCCAGCCTCAATGAAATTGAGACCACTGTCACTGAATACAATGCTTCAAGGGGCAAGCATAAGGGACCTTAGAGCTTATATGCTGGAAGCAACAAAATAGAATGGTCATTTTTCTTTATTCAACAAATAACTATTAAGTGTCTGCTTGTGTCAGGCACAAACTAGGTACAAGGATGGAAAATGAAGTCCCATCCTCTTCCCCCAAAGCTGAGAGTCAGGTCAGAGAGAGAGAGATAAGTATAGTCAGTGTGCTGAGTCCTGTGGTAGAGAGAAATGCAGGATATTATAGGAAGCCAGCAGAGAGGAATCTATTCCAGGCTGAGGAATCTAGGGAAACACCCGAGCTGTGCAGGTGGGTGCAGTAGGGAATGTCAAAGAAGAATGGTACATGCGAAGGCAGACCACTGTTAGAGACCTCAGACTTGTCATCTTGTTGTATTTGTATGTATTTAGCCTTATTCCAAAGCTAAGATAATCTTGTCTCTGATGACCAGGGCCATGTCTTATATTTCTGTGTATCCCCAGAACCTACTCTGTTCCCTGTATACAATTAGTGCTTGATCAACGTTTTATCAATGATAATGAGTTTAAGGCCTCACATCAGAACTGTAGCCATGCAGATGATTTCATGGTAGAAATCAGAATGCCACAGCAGAAACTGGGACACACTCACTCCACCTCTAACACTTTCTGGGCTGCTCCAAGGAGGAACTTTGGTCCAAGGACTCCAGCAAACTGGAGAAATTGAAGTCGCTCCTGACTTCCCATGGTGGAAAGTTCCTCAGGAAAGTGTGTGGCCTAGCATTTATGCTCTTGAGAAGATTCGGTTTGAGCTCCAGCACATCATCAATCACCCCACTAATCCTGGAGAATTCCATGGCTTCTCTGAGCTGCAGATTTTCTACCCACTAGACAAGAGCTGATTCCTGGATTACCTACCTCAAGGGCATATTACAAGGGTAAAAGAAGGGTAGGATCATAACAAGCCCTTTGAAAACACAAAAAATACCATTCACAAGTGTTTGGTCTACTGGGTAAAGAGTCAGAAAGCCCAAACTCCCCCTGCCAACCAGCTGTTGGCCTTGGCCAGCTCTGGGCTTCATTTCTTTCCCTGTGGCAGTTTCTACAGATGACCATCAAAGATCTCACATTACTCCATAGGTTTGGGTTTTAGTTTTTTTTTTAATACCTCAGTTTATAAACTAGAATAGAAGCCTTAGGCACCCCTCTGGGTATTTTTTATTTATTTATTTACTCATGAGAGACATAGAGAGAGAGGCAGAGATACAGACAGAGGGAGAGGCAGGGTCCCTGGGGGGATCCTAATGTGAGGCTCGATCCTGGGACCCCAGGATCACGCCAAAGGCAGATGCTCAACCACTGAGCTACCCAGGCGTCCATAATCCCATGTTTACATCATGAGTCGTGTCCACTGGTACCAAGGCTTCCTCCCAGCATTGATCGCAGGGTTGCAGCAGGGGTGGGTCTAGTTATCCCTGGCAAATTGCAGTGGCTATGGTGCAGAGAGGTCCTTCTTGGCTAGTGCCTTGAGGACTGGGGAGTAGCTGACAGCTGGAAGGAATTCAAGCTGCAAGCCCAGAGAAAGGCTTCTCCTAGATGGAAGCATCATTTAACTACAGAAAATGGTTTCTGTAACACTGGGGAAGTTGTCTGCAGTGTAGCAGGAACACTGGTGAAAAGAATTTAAGTCTTTTACCAGATTACTGTGGTGTGTGTGTGTGTGTGTGTGTGCATGTGTGTCTCTATCTGCCCACCAACCCCCCCACACCAGGCCTTTTCACCCCTCCCAGAAACCTGACCCTTCTCTGGGCTCCAGCTTTCTTTTATCTCTTCCCCTTTGGCCCCCAAGCCATCTCCCTCACCTCCTCCTTCTCTCCTGCCATTGTGTCTCCCGCTCTCTACATCCTCCCTGCTGTTCTCTTCTTTGCCTTCCTTTTTTCTATGAGGATCACTAGGGCTTCAATCCACCCAGCTGCAAGGGGAACATAACCCTTTAGAAATGTGACCTCATTTACTATAATTCTCCCACAGTGCAAGCCAGGGGTAGAGGTCACCCCCTCAACCCCACTGTTATTCCTGCTGTCAGTGGTGGGATTAAAAGAGTCCCAATGAGTCTTCGAAAGGCACCCAACAGACCAATCATTTATTCAGTAAACACTTGTTTTCATGTAAGTTTTTAAATAATTTTAAGGTACTGTATGGACACTGCAGAGAACTTAGAAAGTAAAGGGGAAAAAAGAGAAATATTTAAGTGAATCATAGTTGCCTCTACCCAGAAATCACCTTTAACAGCATTTTACTTTAATTCATCCTAGGCTATTTTACTGGGCTTTTCTGCATACTTATGGTTTTACTGTATATACAATTTTGTAACCTACTTTCTCCTACTTCGTATTATAGCATAAACATTTCCTTTATGGTATTGTAAACCCTTTAAAAACATTATTTAAATTTGCTTACTCTTTGCCCTCTTTTTTGGACATTTATAGGTGTTCCAAATTTCCTATAATGATAATTATACTATGATGGGCAGTGTTTTGGGATTTTTTTAAGATTTTATTTATTTGAGAGAGAGAGAAGGACCACAAGCAGGGAAGGGGCAGAGGGAGAGGGAGGAGCAGGCTCTCTACTGAGAGGGGAGCCCACCATGGTGCTTGATCCCAGGACTCCGGGATCACGACCCCAACCAAAGGGAGACACTCAACCAACTGGGCCACTCAGGTGCCCCAAGATTTTATTTATTATTTATTTATGAGAGAGAGAGAGAGCATGGAGAGGGGCAGAGAGAGAAGGGAAAGCAGATTCCCCGCTGAGCAGGGAGCCTGATGTGGGGCTCTATCCCAGGACCCTGGGATCATGACCTGAGCTGAAGGCAGATGCTTAGCCAACTGAGCTACCCAGGTGCTGATGGGCAGTTTTTTTGTTTGTTTGTTTGTTTTATTTTTTGTTTTTTTAATTTACTGATGAGCAGTTTTATGTGCAAAGTTTATACAGTCAATATGGTGTAGGGTTCATGAGTGGGACTTTGGAGCCCAGCTGCTTTGATTGGAATCTGAGCTCCACCCTTACAAGGGATGGGTAGGTTAATATCTTGGTTTTCATATCTGTACAATAGGGATGACAATAGTACCCCCCTCCTGGGGTTGCTGTTAGAATGAAATAAGATGATTCATCTAAAACAGTTAGAACAGTTCTTGGCATGTAGTAGTTATTCAATAAATATTAGCTATTAGTATTGCCTTAAGGTAGATTACCAGTAGTGGATTTACTCTGGCCCTTGATATATAGTGCCAAATTGCTTAAAAAAAAAAAAAAAAAAAGAATGAATCTGTACTGACAAATCTACCATGATTTAAATTAAACTCTGGCCCGACCTATGCCAAGGCTCATGCTCTTTCTACTACCCCTTCTATAATACCTCTTCAGGCATGTGCTAGGAATCCCTGTAGTAATTATTCTCTTAATGCAAAAGAAATGGGTTATCATTAAGACTATAGAAAGCATCTAGCACAATGTCTGGCACCTATTAAGTTATTTGAGAATAAATACAAATTGTATTGTAGAGTGAATGCTTCTTTTGTATATTTAATAGATGATCATTGAGGTAATGCATACAAAACTCCTAGCCCAGTTCCTGGCACATGGTAGTGCTCAGCCTATTATCTGTGAACCCATCCATCCATCTGTCCAGCTGTCTTTCTGTCATCTACTGGATTTCTCTCCTGCTAGCTCTCCAGTGCCCAAGCTGGCACAATATGCCTTCACCACCTTCATTATTGACAGTCTCATTGACACAGCAGAGCCCTGCCATTTTGTTGGAGTCAGGACCCAAAGTTTATGATGGAATAACAAGCCTGAGAGCTGAAGAGGGAGGATTGAATATCAAGATGTGAATGACAGATGGGACATGGACTGCAGTGGAACCAAATGTGTGCTTACTGTGAGGCAGGGCCTTATATGGGTGCCCCCAAGTACTACTGGGACCACGGGGGGACCAGGGATCAAGAAGCTGATAACTGCAAGTAACCTGGCCTCTGAGGACTTATTTCTTGTCCCTTTCACACACACACACACACACACACACACCTTCCAAGGTAGGAGAATAGAAGGGCTCTTGGGAGAGGTGTTCTGTAAGAGAAAAACAGCAGACTGAGTATTTCACCTCCCCCCTGGAATTTGTCTTTTTCTTCTCTGCTGGCACGCCCTGTTAGCCCTCAAGGCTGCATTACCACTTGTCCTTCCTCCTCAACCCACTCACTCTTAGGTCCCCTTAGCCCAGCTGAGTTAGTCCAGGACCTTCAAAGGGAACATCAGAAAGATTAAGGAAGAACATAAGGGAAATAAACAAAGAAAGCATATGAAAATCCTCAGCCTTACAGCTTGGCAAGTATAGGTTCCTGACCCAGCAGAGAATTTGGGGCCTCATGCCATTCCAGTTCCATCTGAGAAGAAATGAATATCCGGAAAGGCCCTTTCTACACTTCGAGGTTGTTTCCTTTGGTTTCTTTTTCTGCTCCTTCATGAAATAACCCAATTCCTTGGACAATGATGGAGATGAGCAGGGTTGCTGGGGAAGAGAGTGGAGAAGACTCAGCTTTGGCATCAGAGAGAACTGGCTTCAAATCTGTATTTGCTGGACGTATGCATCTGGCACATTAACTTAACCTTCATGAGCCTTGAGTAAAAACAATCTAATTTAATTGTTCTGAAGATTAAAAGGTAGCTATTTGACACAGAGTAGGCACCCAGAATGGGTCTCTCCTGCTTATCCTGAGTTGAAGAATATAAAAAGTACTCCAGCTTCTCTAGGAACATTTTCTTAGCATCAATAGCCCTTTTGCCTTCCAGTTCCCTGCCTCTCTAGACCCTGATCTGGGGAAGAGTGAAGGATCATTTCTCTCATCCATACATTGGACACAGAGACATAGGCAGGAGGGAGCCATGAAGTGTCTTGCTACACATAGAGGCAGAAAATTCTTTCCTTTCCTAGGCCAGAAAGTTGCCCTTTGTGGGTAGGGGCAACTGGGTGGTTCAGTGGTTGAGCATCTGCCTTCAGCTCAGGTCATGATCCCAGAGTCCTGGGATTGAGTCCCGCATTGGGATCCCCATGAGGAGCCTGCTCTCCCTCTGCCTATGTCTCTGCCCCTCTCTGTATCTCCCATGAGAGATACAGTAAATAAATAAATAAAATCTTAAAAATAAAGTAAATAAATAAAATCTTAAAAAAAAAAAAGAAAGGAAAGAAGGAAGGAAGGAAGGAAGGAAGGAAGGAAGGAAGGAAGAAAGAAAGAAAGAAAGAAAGAAAGAAAGAAAGAAAGAGAAAGAAAGAAAGAAGAAAGAAAGAAGAAAGAAAGAAAGAAAGAAAGAAAGAAAGAAAGAAAGAAAGAAAGAAAGAAAGAAAGTTATCCTTGTAGTCAGGGTGCCTGCCTCATTCAGTTGAAGGAGCATGTGGCTCTTGATCTTGGGATCATGATTCTGAGCCCCACATTGGATGTAGAGATTACTTAAATACATAAATAACCTTGAAAAGGAAAAGGAAGTTACCTAGGGCAAGCACACACCAACCTACACACACACACACACACACACACACCACTCTTGCTCCCAGATGGGAGCTGTCCTTGGTCTCAGACCATATTACTCTTTGGAGGGCTCCAGGGCAGGGCCTTGGAAGAGTCTGGAATCCAGTCTAAGCTGTCTCAGTTTGGGGTGAAGGCAAAGAAGGTGTCCCCATACAGACCTCCCCTGGCTAACGTAGCCTTGAGGGCAGGAAAAAGGCAACATCATGTATCAGTTTCATTTCTTTTTACTTCAGCTCAGTGCCTGATCTCCGACTTTTTCTTCCAAGTTGGCAGTTACTTAACTTCTCTGGGACTCATTTCCCTCACTGTCGCCTAGGAATGACACACGTTTATGAGAGTCAAATGAGATAATGGCTGAGCAGATGCTTCAAAAACTGTAAAGGAAGGGCAGATATAAAGCATTTTTATTCCTCCATTCATTTTCATTTTTACTATTGCGTCAGAGGAAAGACCTGGATGGTCTGATAAACCTCCTCCATCCCGCCCCCCACCCCCACCCCCACACGCCCCTCCCCACCCCCTCACACATATACAGTCATACATCGTGCTCGGGCACAGTGGGAAAGTGCCAACAGTGCAGGTTCCTCTGCCAGTGAGCAAATGCTCGCATGCCCCTCAGGCAGCCTGTGGATGCCAGAGTGGATGCTGTTGGAGCTCTAAGCTGTGCGGTCTGTGGTTGCTGCATTCCTCCACCTTATGCTCTGGCTTTGCCTCTCAAAGCTGCAGTAACACCCATTCTCCTTCTCAGGCTTGAATGAGCCTGTGCTCAGTAGGAGAGCAAGAAGTTGAGCAGGACTGGTGCTGAGAGCTCTATCTTCTTTCCCTGCAGTGAATTGGTATGCTGCTAAAGAAATTGTCTCATCCTAAGCTTTGCCAATCTCCTATGGACAGAAATAGGTAGTTGTGGAACTTCTAAAGCGCCCCCCCCCCCGACCAAAGAAGTTTAAGAGAGAGACTACAGACCTCATTGTTGGAGGGGTGGTGGTCTGCCTCTAACCAAAGGGCCTGACAGAAGCAGTGAGGATCTCCAGGGTTCTCTCTTGAGTACAGAGTCAAGAATTCATTCCCACTACCTGCTTATATGCAGAAATGAACTCCTTCTTGGAGCCATGTTATCCTTGGAGACAGGATTTGGCTGATGGGGAGCCCAAAGGCGCACTTGTTCCTGCACTCAGGAATGAGCCTGTCTCATTCCTGCCCCATTATCCAGGGTTTTGTGGGTCCCAGCTATGTGACCATGAGTTTGACTCAGAGGTACTGAGCCCACTATGCTGGGAGTGAGACCTGCCTTCCCCTTTATGGGGAGAGTCTCTTCCACTGTGTGGCCTATTGATATAGTGTGTGAAGGAGATCTCACACTTGGTGCTGATGGACATCCCCTAGGGAATGCTGTGAGCAAATCAACTCCTTATATAAAGAACTAAGAGTTTGATCATAAAAGAGTTTATGGAGAGAAATCCCCAGGTAGAAAGAAATTAGCAACAGAGTTGATGCCAACATAAACAAGAGTCCACTGTGTTGGATTCTGCTTGGGGAATGTCAGGAAAGTAGGAGCAGAACAGGACATGAAGGCATTTCATCCCAAACTTTCACCCAATGCCTACTCCTTCCCTTCTCTATGAATCTTGCTTTAGTTCCAGCTAAGACACCTGCTGCCTCCTCCGAGAAGACTTCCAGGGTTGTTCTGTCCCACTGAGCTCTCCTGGCTTAAGCCTGAGGCATTCTCTTTCCTACTAAGACAATCAAGATAAGATGGAAGGCTTGTTTTTGTTTTGTTTTGGTTTGGTTTTGGCTTGAGAATGTTCCTCAGAACTAAAGAGAGAATAAAATTGAGAGTGTAAAAGCCTAGAAACTGAGGAGTCTATGGTGTATAGCAGCATTACTCAGGGTGAGCAGAGTTTGCTCCCCTCCCAATGCCATTGTAGATAGTAGCATCAGATACCCAGAAGCAGAAGGCCCCAATATTACTCTCAATGCCTTGCCCCCTCCCCACAACCAATCTCTACTGTTCTCCCCCAGAAATCTCAAACCCATCCCCTGTTCTCCATCCTACTGACTCTGCCTTGTTCAAGTTCTCATCATCTCTTTCCTGGACTCTGCTGCAGCTTCCTCGCCAGTCCTCCAGGGTGATCTCTTCTCTCCAGCCTTCCTAACCAGAATTTCCTCCTCTCCTGGCCTTCCTGGTGAATGTCTCATTGTCTAATAAAACTCAACTCAAATGTCACCTCCTCTGGGAAGCCTGCTGCGACTTCCCCAGGCAAAGTTAATTGTTTCCTTCTCCATGTACCTTTCACTCATCCTATGATAGCATTTATTTCACTACGGTGGCATTGCTGGTTAACATGTTTATCTACCTCACCACCCTTTTTGTCATCTCCATCAAGGACCCAGACTATGGCTTAGACTTTGTATTCTTAGGGTTTAGCAAGGGAGCAGACCTTCATTACATAGCAGGACATGCCTGATAGGGAAAAAAAGGGAGGGAGAATAGAAGGGAGTGGGACGTGGAATGGAAAGTTTGCATAGTTGTAGATTCTTCTGTTCCTGAACCACCCCCGATATCTTGTGAGGATAATCTCCCTAAAAGAAGCACTCATGGCTGCATTAGCCCGTGTTCTCAGTCACAAATTCACGTGGTGCTGATTGCCCCTACAGTGTCTTCAAAGCTGCTGAGGAAGCTCAGAATCCTGAGGGAGCAAAAGGCCATGGAGATTAGGCTGTGCCAATTCACAACAAAAACCAGATCAGAGCCTAGGTCTTTTGGTGCCCAGGCCAGGGTCCTTGACATGACACCAATGGCCGCTCTGCAAGTTTTCCCTCCAGGCAACAGCATATAATTATCAACATTAGTATTTGGAATTTATATGCAGCTTTTGCTTCACTGGCTTTTTTTATTATCCTTTTGATTAGTAATTCGGTATGCAGCCCAGGCATGGAGCAAAGCCAGGGTAGGGAGAGAAGGAGCAGAGGGAAGCCAAGGCCAAGTAGGGGGACATGAGACCCTGTGAGGGGAAGGCCAGGAAGGAACAAAGGTGCAAGAGGGTGCATAGACCCAAGGGACAGTGTCTTGTGTGAGGGGGGAGGAGGGAATATTTGTAGATGCTTTAAGGGCCCAAAAGCTTACGTGGTCCAAGAGCCTTCCCAGTGTCAAGGCCTCTACTCTGTGATGCAGCAAAAGCAAGAAAAACAAGTATACCTTTAGTATCCAACAGGTTCAAAACCAATATCAGCCCAGCCCTGAGACCCAGCACAAGGTTCAGGGAGTTCTCTGTCCAGAGGAAAGGAAGAGAACCCAAGCCCATGCTGGTGGCTCCTGGCTCCTATGGTGCATGCTGGGAACTAAAAGGAACTGGTCCAGAAGAGTGAGGGGGTCACTGTACTATGACATCCTTGGATGAGGGGGGAGATGACTCCCACTGCCAGAGCCTGGTCCCCAGTGTCTCCTTCCACCCCCCAGCCTAGCTACAGTCCACCCTGGGGTTTGCTTTGCCTTTATGTGCTTTCAGAAAATGAGAATACTCTCCCCTCCCAACCTCCTGGTACTGTGGTGAGACTTGAGACAGGGTATGTGGCTTGGAAAATAGCCTCATCTACTCATAACACTCAAGATGATGGTATCCTCATGAGAAAGAGAAAGAAGAAGAAAGAAAGAAAGAAAGAAAGAAAGAAAGAAAGAAAGAAAGAAAGAAGAAAAACTAAGAAAGAGGAAAGGAAAGGAAAAGAAAGTAGGATGGGGGGGTGGCAAATAAAAAGCAGCACAGTGGGGGAGATAAAGCAGACAGAAGCTCGGGGCTCAGATCTCAGATCGCCCTCTGAGAGAACAGAGGAAAATACATGCCAACTGAGGGCCTATTTGGGACCAATGTGTCACATATGTCATCTCACTTTGTCCTCATATGACCCCTATGAAGCAGATACAGCTCCCCCATTTTGCAGATGAGAAAACCCCAAGACTTTCAGAGGTCCATTTGTTCAGGGTTAGGCAGTCAGTGGGACACTAGCACCAAATCTTAGGCCTATGGTCTTCAAAGCCTGTGCATTTGGCAGCAGAGCCTGTTGTCTCCAAATCAAGAGATTTAATCTCTGCGAGCCTAGCGTTTTTGTGTGGAAAACGGAGGTGGGAGGTGGCAGTGAGGGGGCGGATCGTATTGCCTCATAGAACTGTTAAGAAAATCAAATGAGAGTATATTGGTTGAAAACATAAAAACCTGGCATGGGGTCTGGTATATAGTAGGCGCTCAATAAATGCTTTTTGTTTGCTTGTGTGTTTTTTTTTTTTTTTTTTCCTTTTTTAGATTAATATTAAGAACTCAGGGCTTGGGGACCTAGGGGCTCCAAAATACTTCAAGAAGCCCAAGGGCCGCCCATCGCCTCTGGGGGAATGGGGAAATAGGGTAAGGAGAAGGACTGGGTGAGGGAGCCCGGCTCCGGGACCCGGAGAGCCCTTTCCAGCTGCGCGCCCCTCGCTCCGCCGCCTCCTCCGGGCTCCCCTGACTTCCCGCCCCGCCCCGCCCCGCCCCGCCCCGGAGCTGGGTCCGGAGTGCCTGGTGGGCTGATTCCCGAGCGTGGAAAGGAGCACGAAGGGGAGAAAGAGGCGGCGGCGGCGGCGGGAGGCAGGGAGGAGGGGGATCCTCCTTGCTGCTCTCCCAAGTCTGCGCGGAGCCGCCTCGGGCCGGACTGAGGGCTGCGTGGCGGCGGCGGGGCCGGGCCAGGATGCGGGGCTCCCGGGACCGCGCCGGGCGGGGCGGGCGGCGGCGGCGGGCGGCGGGCGAGAGCTGTCCGCGGTGCTGAAGCGGCGGCGGCGGCGGCGGCCGTGGCAGGGACCCGGGGCCCGGAGCAGAGGCGCCCTCCTGGGAGCTCCACCGCGGCCGCAAGGCGGGGGCGCCGTCGTTCACCGGCCCATGCTGGGCCCCCGAGCCCCGCGGAGGAGGCGGGACCGTCCTCGGCGGGACAGGTAAGGGGCCGTCTGGGGGCGCAGCGGGAACCCAGAGCTAGGCGCAGAGGCTGGATGGAGCTGGGGAGGGTAGTGAGACCCCTCTCTGGGATGAGGGTTCAGCCTCCCTGCAGACTGCACCTTGCGCTCCGCCGGAGATCGCGCCAAGTCTATCCCTACCCTCACCCTACATGCTGGGGATGCTGGGGGGCGGGGGTCTGAGGAACTGGGGCCCAGGTAGGCACCTGGGCACCCTGACCCCATACCACCAGGCCTTGACCCCAACCTGAGGCAGCTCTTAGATACCCTGCCCGCAAAGAATGATAAGGAGAGTATCCCAGACTCCTGTACCCTAGTCCCTACCATGATTTTGCTCACTAGGGAAATCTGAGCCAGCTTCATTCATTAAGCATCCCTCTCTTCCCCCAAGCTTGCTCATCAGGGTGACTGGAGTGGCTGTGGTCGTCCTCCCACCCCCATTCCACCCTCAAGATTTCTTTGCCCTGAAATGGCCCTTGGGCCAAGGATGGGCCAGGCCCCTTAGGACCAATTAACCCGTTTCTCCAGGGAAGGAAGGAGGTATCAGAAAATACCTTCATTTTTTTCCCCATGGCCCTCTTGACTCTAACAGAAGGAGGCTGGTTTTGCATCATACTGCTTGGTGCATGAGGGCAAAGAGTGGGGGAACCTGAGCCTTCTTTTCTATTATGTGCCTAAATGCTGGTCACCCTAGACAGAGCCTCCATTTGGAGTCCTCCCTTTTTCTGGCAAGAGTGTGGTGAATGAGCTCATTCAGGCCTGCAAAGTGCTTCCAATTCTTCTGAGCAGAGTTCTCTGAGTGGCAGGATGTAGTGATCAAAATAAAACTGCGTAGAGGAAGATCAGCCTATTGCTGTGGCTGACCACTGCTTTCTCCCCATCTTTTGGACCCAGCAACCTCCCCACCTCCCTGGTGATAGAAAAAGCACTGAACTAGGAGTTCTTGGCTGGGCACTGACATGTATCAGCTTGAGGCCAGTTACCTAAACTCTCTAAGCCTCAGTTTGCTCATCCCTAAAGTGAGGATAAGGCAGTTGCTTTGCTTACCTCAGGGAACTGCCTTGGGACTCAATGAAACTATGTACCTGATTGAAGGCTTGTCATCTGTAGGTCACCATACTAGTGTGAGCTCCTGTCACTGTTCCCATCACCAGCCAGGCCGGCTGGCAGTGACCTGATCATTGTTACCTCTACCCCCATTTTCTCCCAGGCTGGCTTCCTTTGTCCTTGGCCTTCCTGGGGCACGGTCCGTGAAACCCAACTTATAAATCTCTATGAGCAAAAGGGTTCCCTCTCTGTTTCTCTTTCATCATCACCTATAGAAAATAATATAGAGTGAGAGTCTGATTCACAGTTTTGATGTTGTTGTTGTTTTTTCCCCCAAGAATCATAGATCTAGGGAAATAGCTCCTTGAAGGCAAGGATTGTGTTGTTTTCATCTCTTTGCTGCCCTGCACATCTCCCCTCCCCCATATCACCTGGGAGATAGTAAGGACTCAGTAATTGGGTGTAAAACAAGAGAATGTAGTGTTAAAATACCTCCAAATAAAAGCATTTGGCTGAAAGTCTGGAGCCCGCATTCTGACCCCAGATCCTCCACTGACTCAGGCAGGTCTCTTCCCCTCTATAGGTTTCAGTTTTCTCATCTGTAAAAGAGGGTTGAACTAGATGAGTTCTAACATTCCCGATGTTCTGTGAACCTCTCTGAGGGCCATCCTGAGACCACAAATCCCTCAGTTCTTGAACACAGCATACCAGCTTCATTAACCTGGTTTTAAGAGTAGGTTAATGTCCTTTCAGCAAAGAACTGGATTTTATGAATGGAGTGGAAGGGAGCAATAGGAACCTGAAAAAAACATTTCTATTTCTGATATTTCCTTAAGATCTCCCTCTCTCCCTTATTCTCCTGGGAAAGCCATGTGTGTTTATAGAGTTGCTGAGCCCGAAGGTCCCTGCCTCCAGGCCAAGAGGCCAGAAAGCACTCCCCCCAACATCCCTTGTGAGTAGCCAGGGGCCAGAGACCCAATTCTTGGCCAGTTCCTCCCAGGGACTCTGCCTGGCTAGATCGCCTCTCTTAGGAAGACTGGAGGAGGGGACAGTCAGGAAAGATCCATCTCTGGGGAGAGCTTTTTTTATATAAAAACAAAATGAGCTTCTCTGACAATAATTTTCCTCAACTGTGGCAGACCCAGCCAATGTTCAGAAAAACCTTAGCTAATTGGCACTTGGTTAAAGCTGAGTAAGCCATGCCAGTGACCTCCCTGACTTACCCTGCAAGCACCCAGCCCAGAATGGGGGATCAACTGCCACGTGAACCCCACCCCCCTTGTCAGCACTTTCTGGCTCCTAGCTATTGGTGCAGCACTGGCAAAAATCAGCTCTCCAGAGTTAATGGACAATCACTAACCCTCATAACAAAGTGATGGCAGCCACAGAGCAGCAGGGCTTTATTTCTGCAAGACTGGTCTGTAGGGGTGCTGGCCTCCTGTCTGGGTCTAGAATAATGCACAGCCACTTTCTGCAGCTGTTTGGGTAGACACCCTGCCCCCAGAGCGCAGGACATCTCTGGTAACCTAGGCAGATGCATCTGGCTCCTCTCTCAACCAGGGAAGACTACCCACTGGCAACTCTTTGTGTTCCCCTCCTGCCAGCTCCCTGCTGAGGATCTGACTCTGACCCCCTCTGCAATGCCTCAAAGGGAAGAACAGAGTCAACTCTGGCACGTGATTTGGTGATCTTGGTTATCTGGGGCTGGGGAAAGGGGGGATCTAAGGAAGATGAAGAGATAAATATAACATGGTCATTAAGAAATGACGTGTGTGTGCACGCGCGAGACTGAAACACTGAAATACGTACATGAAAGTCCCTTCCCCTTCACACACAAAATGACAGAGGCAGAGAATAAGATAATATCTAGAGACATCTGCACAATATTAATTACCTTCAAGTTCAAAGGCCAGTTCATCTTTGTATCCTAGAGGGACTTACAGTCCCAAAGTACACCATTTCAGCGAGAAAGTAGAAGAAATATCCCAGTTCTCTAAACCCTTGGCATATTCTAACCATCTTTTCTTCTCAGGGGATAGGTGGGCATCCTGCCTGGAGGAAGGTCCCCTCTGCTGCCACATGGGGCACAATAAAGCCTGATCTCAGGTCTCTCTTCTCTTTACTCCTCCCTTATTCTTTCCTTTCCCTTCTGCCTGCAGCTGGCACCAGCACCCACCACCCCCTCCCCCAAGCAAAGCAGCAGGGAGTGAGGATCCAATGCTCTACCTCTCCATTAGGTGTGTTATCTTCCACCATTAGATGCACTGTTTGCTTCTAAGTGGTTGGAAACGAGCTGCTTCAGTGAAGAGACAGGTTGTTTCAGCAAGAATAAAGATTTGATTTCTGCCTGAAAATGGACTGATTTAAGGAGTGGTGCCACTGTCCCAATCCTCCCAGCAATTTTCACCTTTGTCAGCTACAAACCCATCCCCAGGCCAATGCTCTACGCTCTGAGAGAGAGACCAGTCCAGCCCATGGGAGCCCAGGGTGTCAGCAGATAGAAAAAAGGCAGACTGATGTTCCCTGGAAGTGCCTAGGAAGCCTCCCCAGGAGCTGTTTTATCTCTCTTTCCTGGGTTCCCTCCTTCACTCTCTCCTCTCCTCCGCTCTCCTTTCCTCTCCTCTGTTTTTCTTCATAAGTCTTTTGACAATTCTTAAGTCTCCCTCCAGCCCTGACCATGACCCAAGGCTTTAACTGCATACATCTAATTGCCAGGTGGATTTTCTGCCCTAACACCCAAAGGCACTTTAAGATCAACTCATCCACTTCTTCTCATCCTGCTCTTCCTTGTGGAGTGTGTGTGTGTGTGTGTGTGTGTGTGTGTGTGTGTGTGTGTGTGTGAGAGAGAGAGAGAGAGAGAGAGGGAGGGAGAGAGAGAGAGTTTCATTTTACTAGGTTGATACTTGGTGGACCTTTTTAATTTAAATATTCTTTTTTTTTTCCAGTTCAGGAAACACTTCCTGTTTCTATTCTTTTAATTGTTATTCCTGCCCCGTCTCTCTGTTGTGTCTTTCTGAAATTCCTATCAGACGGCTGTTGGACCTCTGAGATGCTCCTCCCTGTCTCTTACCTTTCTTTCATAGGCTTCATCTTTTTGTCTTTTGCTCTATGTTTTGGGAAATTCCATTAACTTTTTCTTTCACATGAAAAAGTTAGTCTCTGTGTCCATCCTGTTATCCGGTCTCTCCATTAAAAAATAATTTTAAATTGTATAAATAATAAGTAATCACTACATTCAGCGTGGGTAGTGAACTCCGGGTCGAACTCCCGGTCCCAAGATCAAGAGTCACATGCTCTTCCAACTGAGCAACCAGATGCCCCACTTCATTTAATTTTTAAAAATTGAAACAGTTATTTTCATTTTCCAAAACACAGTCATGTTCTCTGCTCCTTTTTCATACAGTCTGCTCTCATTTTATGGATGCAAAGTCCTCTTTTTTTGTCTCTCAGAGGATATAAATTGAAAAAAATTGAAAGATCTTTTGTGTAACTTGAACGATGTAGATCTTACTGAATCAATTGCTCTACTTGTGTATTTAATCTTTCTCTTTTATTTTCATATACTTGTTCTTCCATATCCTTTGGCGTCCTGTCAGACTTACAAATAAAGGAAGGTACTGACTAGCGTAGGCAGCTGGTGTGGACTTCCTCCCAAGCTGGGTAAGTTTGTTTCCCTAGCAGACCTCTCCTTTGCATGAAACTTATTCTCCTTATTCTCTTTGGGGCCACAGGTGCCTTTGCACTTCTTCCCCAAGGAATTTCATTTGCTCTTTATCTCTCAGAAATTTCGCAGTGTTTCTGGTCCACTGATAACATTCTTGTTTCCCAATTTTGTTATGATTTTGTTCCTTAAAAAAAAAAAGTCCATCATTTGAATACAACCTTAAAAAGGAGAAGACGTGGTCATTTGTGCTCAGGCTGCCTTCTTGAACCAGCAGCCTCTGCCCAGGATTCTCTGTCTCAGCTGGTGGCATCACCTTCCACGTAGTTGACAAAGCCAGAAGCCCAGGAGTCATTCTTGGCTCCTCTCTCTTCCTCACTCTGAGTTAGCCACAAAGTCCCGTTCATTCAGACTCCTGACTCCTCTTTGGATATGACTCTTCCTCTCCATGTATTTTGCCACAGATGATGATCAAGTCCTCATCCTCTCCTGACTGCATTTTTGTAATAGTCTCTTCACAGGACTTCTAGCCTCCATTCTTACTCCCCTCAAATCCTTTCCATCCGTTGCTGCTAGCCAGAGAGCTCTAAAACCATATGACCATATCACATCCTTGCCACCATTGGCTCCTCACTTCCCACAGAAGAAAGCTTCTCTGCATGGAATAGAAGGCCATCCCATGTTTCCTACCTCATTCCATCTATACCAAACCACCCTGGCTTCCCCTCCACTTCCCCCACCCCATGCTTCTGTGCTCTCCCTTTCCTCTCACCTGGAAAACACCTCCTTGTCTCACCTGGAAGGCTCAAATTCTTCCTTCAAGACTCAATTCAGATGTCACCTGCTTTGAAAGCCTCTTCTTAGTTCCCACTATTGCCTCCACTCCAGTCCCAGGATAGGAGTCCCTTATCAGTGTGTCCCTAGCATTCTGCTTGTGGCTAGCACACCTTACTCCATTGAACTGAAATTTCATATTTGCTAGTCCGTATTCCTTCTCAAAGTGGGTACCATTTCTTGCTTATGCTTGCGTCCCAAGAATTGGTCTGAAGTAACTGCTCAAGAAATTGTGCAGATGTGCTCCATCCATCCCAGATCCTGGAAAGTACTTTAGTCTGAGGGAGCCTTAGCACACCTAACCCACTCATTCACTAATTCATTCACTTATTTATGAGATCAACTGTTTCCTGAATGCCTACTATATGCTAGATAAGGGGCTGCAGGGATGAGGAAGACACAATCTGCACCTGCTTAAGCTCCCAACCTGGTGAGGGAGAAAGACACTAATCAACAAATCACACATATAGAAATAGAGACTGGGAGAAGCTCTTTGAGAGAAGGAGTTGGAGGCTGGAGAGTAGATAACCAAGGAGCCTAAATCTGGCCTGAGGACATTAGGCCAACTCCCTGAGGAAGTGACTTTTGAGCTGAGAGCCAAAGGATTCTGATGTGAATGGAGACCATGCTTCTGAGAAACACGGCTGTGAGGTGAAGGAGAGAGAGGACAGGAGCTGTAGGAGGGAAATGGTGCTGAGGAAAGATGTTCCAGGTATCTGTTGCTGCCTAAATACCCCCAAAACTTAGTGGCTAAAACTAAGGACACTTTTTTTTAAAAATTTAAAGACATTTTCTTATACCTCATGACCTTGAGGGTCAGAAATTAATGCAGGGTTGAGCTGTGTGATTATTTCACTCGTTGTGGCATGGACAGAGGTCTCTGAGTGGTATTCAGCTGACAGATGGGCTGATATGAGGAGTCCAAAAAGGCTTCACTCACATGTCTGACATCTTGGCATGACTGGAAAGCTGGGCTCAGCAGGTTCCATTGCCTAGAGCTTCTATGCACATGGCCTCTCCAGCATGGCAACCTCAGAGTAGTCCAGCTACATACAGGGTGGCTTAGGGTTCTGAGAGTGAGTGTTTCGGCGAGCAAGGTGAAAGATGCATGGCCTTTTATAACCTGGCCTCTGAAGTCACACAGCATCACTTCTGCTGTGCCCTGTGGTTGAAGCAACTGTCACAA
Source organism: Vulpes vulpes (assembly GCF_048418805.1). Classification (NCBI taxonomy): domain Eukaryota; kingdom Metazoa; phylum Chordata; class Mammalia; order Carnivora; family Canidae; genus Vulpes; species Vulpes vulpes. The sequence continues at coordinate 108,095,656 of NC_132785.1, read as the reverse complement.
ACCCACTCCGATTAGAGAGGAGGGATTTAGACCCCCCCACCTCTCAAACGGAGGAGTATCAAAGTATTTACAGCTGGGTTTTACAATCATCACAATTGATTTCTTTTTTAAGCGAGAAAGACTACAATATGTTTAAGTGTCATTAGGAAGGATCAGGAGTTAGGAGCTGTTGAAGGCAGAGGAGATAGGATAATCAATTGTGTTAGCTTCCTGAAGAGGCAAACTGAAGCAAAGAAAGCTAAGTTCTCATTTTTAAGGACTCCGACTCTTCTGGCCTCTCCCCACTCCCAACCCCTGACCCCTGGCTTTCTCTCTTTACTGTGAGGCGCAGCAAGCTGCAGCCATGATGCTAGACCAGAGGTCATCAAATCCAGCCTCAAGCCATCTATAAACAACCACCATAGTCACAGAGCTTCACAGTTTGCAGAATGGTTTACAGTATTATCTGATGAGAGGATGGCCTAGCACCTAGTCTTAAAGATTTCACCTTTCCCCTGGCTTTTAATCATTTTTATTTAATCCTCTGCCTTACCAGGAAGAACTTGCTTTTATCTTTTCGGTTTAGAAGCAATCAGTCTTGTTCACTGAGAGATAGTGGTCGGTCAGGATCTAAGCATCCTTGCAATGGCTCTGTATTTATATGAATCCAGACCTTGAAGTTATCTAGGCAGCCACCCCTGGGCTGCTAGATCACCCCAAATCTCCTGATCTTTTCATAAAGCTTCTATTTCCCATCCCCTTCACTGATACTTCTGTTTTAACCTATGCAAGACCAGGTCCTCAGCACTATCACACCCACACCACTTATCACATCCCTCCATGCTAAGGTAGGCTCTGAAATGTGTAGTGAGAGCCCAGGCTTTTGATTCAATTAAAATTGAGTTCAGTTCCAGTCCTTATCACTGTTTAATCTTGGGCAAGTAGCTTGACTTTTCTGAGCCTCAGTTTCTTCATCTGAAAAATGGAAAATAATAATAGCCAGCCCCACTGGCCATCGTACAGTTTTGAAATGAAGCATATGAAACACCTGGCTCATTCACATAGGGCTGCAGTAAATCATAGCTGTTATTATTCCACAGGGTCCCATCCCAAGGATATGTTCAGACTTTGGGACACGTATCACACTGTCCCTGTGGCCTCCTTTAAAGGATTTACAAGGTATCTTCCCAAGAACTTCGGAGCCCAGTGGTAGCACACACAACAACCTGAGAACCTGGTGCCATTCAGGCCAGGATAAGCTCCCGTCAAACTTGTGGCAAATGGGGCTCTGCTACTTTCCAGCTGTGTGATCTCAAGAAACCTATTTAAGGGGGGATCCCTGGGTGGCTCAGCGGTTTGGCACCTGCCTTTGGTCCAGGGTGTGATCCTGGAGTCCCGGGATCAAGTCCCACATCAGGCTCCCTGCATGGAGCCTGCTTCTCCCTCTGCCTGTGTCTCTCTGCCTCTCTCTCTCTCTCTCTCAGTCTGTGTCTCTCATGAATAAATAGATAAAATATTTTTTTAAAAAAAAGAAACCTATTTAAGCTCTCTGTGCTGCAGTCCTTCCACATGTGAGAGAAGATGGCCTAAGTGAGATACTGCATTTGAAGCACTTGACATGGCGTTCAGGACAAAGCAGGCACAAAACAAATGGTAACAGACACATAGTGGCACTAGCACACAGTGACTCTGAAGTTAGGCTTCCAGGGTGTGTTTCCAGCTAACCCCTCACCAGTTGTGCACCTTTGAGGACTTATGTCTCTCATGTCCCAATGTCTTCATCTGTAAAATGGGCATAATGATGGCATAGATTTTAGAGGGTTACTAGAGGGTACTGTAAGAATCAAATGAGATCATTTGTAGCATGTAGAATCATGCCTGGAGCACAGTAAAAACTTAATACGTGTGAGGTGCTATTATTATTTCATTCTTTTACTTTGGGGTTTTTTAAACTTTTTTTAGATTTTATTTTTAGGTAATCTCTACACCCAATGTGAGGCTCAAACTCACAACCTGAGATCAAGAGTCAAAGGCTCTACTAATTGAGCCAGCCAGGTGCCCCTCATTCTTTTACTTTGAACTTTTGTGTATTTTTATAATTCACATGCATTGCTTATAAGCAGCTTGTAGTTGACTTTTGTTCTTTTAAAGATCCAGTCTTTGTTTTTTAAAAAATCAGCTTTGACATATAATGAAAGTCATTAATTTTAAGTACACAATTCAGTGAGTTTTGTGAAATGCATGCAGTCATGTAACCACTACCACAATCAAGATCAGAACCACTCTGTCTCTCCAGAAAGTCCTCAAGGCCCTTAGCAGTCACTCCCTTCCCTCGACTTCTCCCCCATTAGCAGCCAGTCTTCTAGAATTTCATACAAATAGATTCATACACAGTGGATTATCTTTGTTCTTTACAGCAATTTTATTCCATTTACATTCAATGTGATTACTGATACAGCTGGGTAGAAGTCTAACATCCTACTATTTGTTTTTTATTTGTCTCACTGCCTGTTCCATATTCCTGTTTTAATCTTGCCCCATTTTGAATAAATCAAATATTCCTATTATTTCATATTCTGCATCTATTAGCTTACTGGTTATCTTTTATTTTAAAGATTTTATTTATTTATTTTAAAGCTTTTTTTTTCTTTTAGATCTTTTATTTATTTATTCATGAGAGACACAGAGAAGCAGAGACATAGGCAGAGGGAGAAGTAGGCTCCCTGGGGGGAGCCCAATGTGGGACCCAATCCAGGCATTCTGGGACACGCCCTAGGCTGAAGGCAGACGCTCAACCGCTGAGCCACCCAGGTGTCCCACCTTTTTTTTTTTTTTTTTTTTAACTATTCTTTCAGTGATTATATTAGAGCAGGGTTCTTAAAGTATGGTCCCTGGACCAGCAGCATCAACACCACCCAGGAAGTTGTTAGAGACGTAAATTCTCAGGGTCATTTCAGAATCATCAGCTGTGAGGTTGGAGCCTTGCAGTCTGGGTTAAGTCCTGCAGGTGATGTTAGCGCACACAAATGATGGGGAACCACCCACCCCGGACAACTTCTGCTTCTGGCCGGCAGTGAGGCTGTGTGCAGATCACCTTAATCCGATTAGACTGGAGCTGGTTCAAAGCCTGGTTTCTGTGCCTGTGAGGGCTGGTCTGTGTCTGGTTTGCTCCTGCTCCTCTGGGATACCCTAAAGAGGTCCCAATAAAACCAGGGGTGTTTGCTGGGGCCCCGCCTTAAGAGGCCCTGAACTCCCATTTATCTCCCCAGCCTGATACTGCTGGAAGGCCAGAGTGGTGCCCAGGGTGGGAACTCACCGCTCAGTGTTTCTCTTTCCCCTGAGATCTTGCTCCCCTGGTGATTCCTTGATGCCTTCATATTCTTCCCTGTTTTTTTCTAGCAATTCTTGGCAGTTTGGTGTGACACAGGTTAGCCTGCCACAGCTAGGGGAGGAAGCCCCTATCCCACTGTGACTTTCCCACTAGAAATTACAGGTCAGAGGAACATTTAGAGCAGTTCAGCTCTTGGCACATGGTGAAAAGCTCAATAAATGTCAAGTTACTGTTCTTCTTCTCCCAGTACAATCCCAGGGTCATACTGATCTTAGCTGTTAAAAATCAACCCCTTCTACCCTCCCATTCATTTTATAGATAAGCAAACTGAGGCTGTAATTGGACCTCGGTGGATGGATTCCTGGAGGGCTTCCTGTCCCTGGTCTGGAGGTGGCCAGTATGTGTATTCTCCGTCTTTAAATCAGGGAGTGGAAAACCTTAGGGTTTAGCTTAGTTCTCACCTCCCAGGTTACAAGCCAGGGGCTGTGGCCTCCCACATCCTCCTCTTCCTCCCTCTCATGGGGCCTGGACCTCTGATTCCAGCTGCACAATCTGGAGCAAGCTCCTTGGCTTCAGAATCCCTGACATCGCATGTCTTCCCTCCAGAAGGAAACTACACACACACACACACACACACACACACACACAGTTGCATGCTCACCAGCAAGAATGCAGGCATACAGTATGACACGGACAGCAGACAGGGACAGCAGTCACACACAGCCCAGGTGAGACCAGGCAAAAATGGAGATGAAAATTACTCTGCGGGATCCCTGGGTGGCGCAGCGGTTTGGCGCCTGCCTTTGGCCCAGGGCGCGATCCTGGAGACCCGGGATCAAATCCCACATTGGGCTCCCGGTGCATGGAGCCTGCTTCTCCCTCTGCCTGTGTCTCTGCCTCTATCATAAATAAATAAAAATTAAAAAAAAAAAAGAAAAGAAAATTACTCTGCTTTGAACACTGGTCTCTTACTGCAGAGGGAACAGGGAGAGGCAACTCTGAGCAACAGGCCAAAATGTCAGGCCAGGCTAAGGGCAGAGAAGCCTGGGCTGGGAGACCTGCCACCCCATCCTTCTGGCCAGGACTCAGCGCTGGGTTCCCAGGATCAGCTTGGTGGACTCTCATGTGGCCTTGCTCAAGAACTGTGACTCCTGGCTGGACTGTGAGGAGGTTCTGTAGCCCATAACTTGGTTGATTCATGGAAGTGGAGGGGTGTGTGTACATGTGTCTGCCTGTCTGTCTATCTGTCTCTGGGTAGGCTTTGATGCTGTGCTCAGCCTTTAAACCCAGAAGGAACTCTCAAGTCTGCAAAGGCTTAAAACCAATTTAGGTAATTTGGCTCAGAAGAAATTTATGCACTTAATTTTTTCCTGGTTTAAAAGAAATACATGCTCAATGTAAAAAATAAACATGGGAAACAGAAAATATGGTGTGAAAAGGAAAATGAAAAGCACCTGTGCACTCACTGCTGGAGATAATCACTATGGACGTTTTGGTGGAGTTAGATTGCATGTGCATACCACTTTCTTTTCTTCCTTCTCACTGAAGCTGCAATGAACATTTTTCTCATGTCATTCCTCTTTGTAAACCAGTTTGAAGGCCTTGTACCACCAGCTTGTTGTACCATCATTTATTTAACTTGTCCCTGATTGTTGGACATTCAGGTGGCTTTCAGTTTGTCCCTATTGTCGAAACCCAGGATCATGCATCTTTGTACACGAAGCTGAGAAGCCCTGCCCAAAGGCACAATCAGAGTTCAGTGGAGAGGACTATAATCTAGGAAAAGACTGTGTGGCTGGCTTCAGTAGGTCAGCTGGGTATGCTTTGACCAAGAAAGGATGGCTAGCAAGAGCAGAGGGATGAGGTAGGACACAGTTGCCCCCGCCTGCCTTGGACAAGGACCCTGCAAATGCCCCTACAAGTCTCTAGAGCTCCAGGGCCTGATGCCTGACCACAAGTTATCCTTCCTTTCTTTCTGAGAAATCGGACAGGTGCCTTGCCAAGGCCTCCTATCCCTCCTTCAGGGCATAGGGCAAGGGTGACTTTGATACATGAGTCTGCTTGGAGGAGCATGGGGCTGGTCCTTCCCCCCCCCAACCTGCCAGAAGGCCCCTACATACCTCTGCCCACATGGATGACAACAGAGGCCCTTGAGGCTATATGCAGAGGGGACACTGATTAAGACTAGCTGGAGGAAAGGCTAGGGGACCTTCGGGAGCCATGTCTAGAATCCCATACATGCTCTTCTCTGGGTCCCTCCATGATTCTTCACATCCTTGAAGCCTCAGCCCCAGAGGCCACATTTGTCAGGGCTCAGAGCCTCTGAGGCACAGGGAGCTTCCTCTTGCTCCTTTGCCTTCCTCTTCCCTCATAGCAGGCCAGCCAGGGGAGCCTGGCCCCCCCATGGACTCACTGTTTAGACCCTCCTTCAGTCTTGCCTGGCCCTTCCTTCCCTCTGTTCCACTCTCCATTATTCCTGGGGCCCTGCTCTGTCTTCAGGTTTCCCAAAAACTGGCTTTCTAGAATCCAGCCACTTCTCTTGAGGTAGAAAGAGAAATGGTCAGGCTCTGGCTGTGGATTCTTGATGGGGAGTGGGACTGGGGAGGGGGCCTAGACAAATTCATCCCTGAAGGGGAAATCCCTCCCCACATTTTCCCTTTACCATCAGGCAGAAATGACCCTGGGTGGGTAAAGACTGAAGCCTGGAAGTCAGCACAGCAGCCCCTCCTACTTGTAATCTGCAAGGCATCTCAGCCATCTGTCTGGATCCTCAGAAGAACCTTGTGGGTTGGGCTGGGATTATCATTTGCACTTTACAGATGAGGAAACCCACAAGAGCATGATTATTGGTCCAAAGTATCAAGGGCAGGACCAACTCTTCAATCTTCAGATTAAAAATCCAGGATAAGACATGCTCCTCTCACCCTTTAGCCTCATGATGGGCCTGGGAGGGAGAGTGTAGGGTCCCTGGGGTCACCTGGCCTGCCCCTCCTCTCTCTCCATATCCCATCTCTACCTGCCACACCCCAGAGTGTGTGTAACTTTGTTGTAGACACATTCACAGGCCACCTTTCCCTCCTTCGGCTGGTCCTGAGCACCTACTATGCGCCCTTCCCAGGTTCTCAGGGCTGGCTGAAGGAGGAAGACGTAGCCCTACAGGGTATCTACACGCTAGCCTATGAGTGTATCTACGCTTCCAGCTGGGATGTACAAGTCTTTAGTGCCCAGGACGCCCTGCCTTAGATCCCACAGGACGTCCAAAACCACAGTTTGCCTCAGAGGGGAAATTAGTCTAAGGAGCACCCTCTTTTTTTTTTAAGGAGCACCCTCTTAAGACCATAACTGGGGGGAATCCCTGGATGGCTCAGCAGTTAAGCGCCTGCCTTCCGCCCCGGGCATGATCCTGGAGAGACCCCGGATCAAGTGCCACGTCAGGCTCCCTGCATGGAGCCTGCTTCTCTCTCTGCCTCCCTCTCTCTCTCTCTGTATCTCTCATGAATAAATAAATAAAATCTTAAAAAAAAAAAAAGACCATAACTGGGGAAAAGCACCCCCCCCCCCAGGAAAAAACCAACAGCTGTGAGCACATGGCCCGTACTGAGCACTGAGCTCTGAGCTAAGTGCAGTCCCATCCAACCTTCAAACAAACCCTCCCTCAACCCAATATCCCACCTACTACCAAGTCCTGTCACTATCTTCCCACTATTGAGTTCCAGTTGTCCTCAGCTGACCTGAGGCTGTAGCAAAGCCCCCTCCGGGTGTAGTAAGCCAGCCCTCTCTCCAAGCCAATCCCCATACACAGCCACAGGAAGACTTCTAGACCCAAGTCCCATCCTATCGCTCCTGCCAAGATCCCTGAAGCCCTCTTAGACCTAAACGGGGCTGCTCCCCCTAGCCCCACACCCTATCTCACCTCTTCCTCTGTACCCTGAGAGATGCAGCCTTCTCCCAGGCTCTCAGAACCACCATCCTCCATCTGGCCTCTGCATGAAATGTGCTCCGCCTCCCCTTGCCTTGCCAACTGGTCCTTTTCCTTCGGACCTTCGATGCCAAAGCTTTCCCTATACCTTTGTGTCACTTCTGTCCCTTGCACGTTCTCACTCCACTTGCCATCCTTCCTTTTCTGGACAGGTATCTTCACCACTGTGAGCTCTGTGAAGACAGCGTGCATCCTCTGTCCTCTTCCTGTTCCCTGCCTTTCTTGCCTTCGTGTCTGCAGCACCTGTACGGTGCCTGGCAAGGAGCTGATGCTTGACCATTATGTTGACAGGATAGATGACTGAGCCAACTCTATGAGGTAAGTACTGCTGCTGTGCCCACTTTGTAGACAAAGAAAAGGACATTCTGAGAAGAGAAGTAGCCAGCTCAAGGCCCTGCAACTGGCCAGTGGCAAAGGCAGAGTCCGAGGGCCTGCGTTCTTAAATACTTCCAGTCCTGCATCCAGCACCCTGGACTCAGCAGCTGTCTGTCTTGCTCGCCCAGCAGGCTCTCTGAGGACGGCTCAGCTGGCCCAGTCTCCCCTCCCCAGAGCTGCCCCCGGAACCATGGAGAGTCTGAGTGAACTGCAGAACCCTCTGCTGCCTCGGACCCCCACCCCCCTCCATGGCCCCTACCCCTACCCCGAGGCTTCACCCAGCTGGTCATGCCAGGAGAAGCTCTACTCCTACCTCCTGGGTGGTGCTGGCTCTGCTCGCACCCACCAGCTCCTGGATCCAGGATCCCTACAGCTGGCCGTGGAGGCCTGGTACAGGCCCAGCTGCCTCCTGGGGAGGGACAAGGTCAAGGAACCCAGAGCCAGCAGCTGTGAGACCAGCTTCACAGAGAACAGGGAGCTCCAGGCTGGGCCCACAGAGCGCTCCACAGAACCTGGCCAAGTAGAAGAGGATATCACCATCCAGACTGTGTCCTACGGGGTTCAAGAGGAACTGCAGGGCCAGGAGAACGACCAGGAGGAGGAGGAGGAGGTGAGTGCATATGTTTGAAATGCAGACTCCAGGCCAGCCTCTAAGTGTTGAGATTCCGTAGGCCTGGTATGGGGCCCCGGAATCTGTATCGTTACCAAAGAAAAGGTACTTCTGGCACAGGTGCTGTCCATACTTTGAGAAACACAAGTTTGGGCTGGAAACTTAATCTTTTTTTTTTTTTTAAGATTTATTTATTCAGGGATCCCTGGGTGGCGCAGCGGTTTAGCGCCTGCCTTTGGCCCAGGGCGCGATCCTGGAGACCCGGAATCGAATCCCACGTCGGGCTCCCCGTGCATGGAGCCTGCTTCTCCCTCTCCCTGTGTCTCTGCCTCTCTCTCTCTCTCTCTCTCTGTGTGTGTGTGTGTGACTATCATAAATAAATAAAAATTAAAAAAAAAAACGATTTATTTATTTATGAAAGAGGCAGAGACACAGGCAGAGGGAGAAGCAGGCTCCATGCAGGGAGCTCCATGCGGACCCAATCCGGGATCCCAGGATCAGTCCCTGAACCAAGGCAGATACCCCACCACTGAACCACCCAGGTGTCCCGCAACTTAATTTTTTAATAGCATTTATTGTTCTCGTTTTCTTCATTATGTCAGTAATTTAAAAATACAGAAAACCACTGGAAGAAAACATTATTATTTTAGTAGATGACGTTCTAGCCTTTTCTCATTCAGTGTTTTTCTCCCACCCTACTCCTCCAAAAAGATCTTGCTGTACAGTTTTACCACCAAATTTTTCTCTCTAAGCAACGTATTTCAGTATTGCTCCAAATCATTTACTATTTGTCTACGACACAATCTTTAAGGGTTCCCTGGTGTCCTGTTGCACATTCTCCCACCATTTGTTTACTCAATCCCCTGGTCATTGAGCATCAGGACTCTTTCTCTTCTTTCACAATTACCATCCAATGATGCACATGCCTGTACATGAGTACTTGCAATCTTTCTTTGTACAAGTGGGCTACAGAGGGAATCAGGGGGTCACAGTTAAGGCTCTGGGTAGAGAGTGCAGAGCCCAACCTACAACACTACCTGTGGCCCCACATCATTGCCACTGGTGATCTTGGGCCTGGTCACAAAAGCCCACTTGTGTTTTACAGAGTGATATGACCTCGACAGACAGTGAAAGTGAAGACAACTTCGTGGCGCTGCCCCCCAGGGACCACCTGGGCCTTACTATCTTCTCCATGCTCTGCTGCTTCTGGCCCCTGGGCATTGCTGCCTTCTACTTTTCCCAGGGGGTAAGAGCACAAGGGGCATAGGGCATCGGTTCCAGCTCACTCCCTCCACTGGAGGGTTTAACAATGGGTGTGTGGGACGGGGTTGGAACCCAGTGGGCTGGGGCTGTGTTGCCTGCGGTGGGGATATCCATTTCACTAGCACCTCTCTCTCCCTAGACCAGCAAGGCCATCTCCAAGGGAGACTTCCGCCTGGCCAGCACCACCTCCCGTAGGGCCCTCTTCCTGGCCACACTCTCCATCGCTGTGGGCGCCGGTCTCTATGTGGCTGTGGTAGTGGCTCTGGCAGCTTACATGTCCCAGAATGGCCATGGCTAGTGGCCAGCAGGGCCTGGCATCCTGACTCGCCTGCTCCACCTGAGGAGGCCGTGGGGCTTAGGGTTGCAGACCCTCTGGAGAGCCCTGGCCCCTCAAGACAACCTGCAACCCCAGCTTGTTGAGGGGAGGCCTCCCAGGCTGCAGCCTGCAGGGCTCCACCATCACTTCTTCTTGTCCACAGCCCCCAGCCCCAGAGCAGAGCCAGGGGCACCACTCTCTAGCTATGTCAGGAAGCAGGAGAGGGTAGGGCTGCCCACCAAGCCATCCAGGCAGGACCTACCTCTGGCTTGAGGCTGGCTAGGAGTTCAGCCTATCCTGCCCACCCCTAGAGGGTCACCTGCCCTGCCAGCAACCCACTCCCCAACTCTGTCAGCCTCACTACAGAGAAAAAGCAAGAGGTTACTGGGAGAGAAAAGGACAACTAGGGGCAAGAATGTGACCCAGTTCTTTTGGCTATTAGAAGTCTCCACTCTAAGGACAATCTGAGCTTCCCCAACTCCACTCTCTGGCCCCATGAGGCCAAGACCCCAGCCAACCAGGAGGAAAATACAAAGACACAGGGGCCCCGAGCTCTTTCTGGTTCTCTCCTGTAGGTTTGTAAGACACTGTAGATTCTAGATAGTGAAGGAGCATCTCAGGCATGTAAAGTGCAGCCAGGGCAGGTTCTCAGAGCTTCCTCGTGCAGGAACTAAAGGCAGATGTGATGACAGAGTCCTGAAATATTGCCAGACCCCATGGGCCTCCCCAGTCCCTTCCTGGTCCCTGCCCCCACCATCCTCTTCTGGGCTCCTCCTAGGTGGCCCTGAGCTAATGCCATCCCAAGAGAGAGTGTCATCAGCCCACCAGCCACGAAGCATAGGGCCCCAGACCCATCCCTGTCGGAAACCAGTGAGGCAAGACCCTGGGACATAGTATAAATGAAGGGAGGGATCTAGGACTGGCATGGCTGCTAAGCAGCTAGCAGTGCCCAGAAGGCTTCCTGGAAGAGGTGTTCCTTGAGTAAGGCCTAAAAGGATGAGGAGAATTTATCTAGGGGATTCATTTTCCCATAACCCTTAGTATTCATGACCAGGGACATGGCAGGAGTCTCCCAAGCTATTTGGATTATGCCTCAAGCATCTGGGCTGGAGGCAAACTGTAGCCATTTCTGAGGGCTCCACCAACTCAGAGAAGATGGTTGGGCAGCACATCTCTCAAAGACCAGTGATATTTTCCTACTTCTAAATACTTGGGGTCAGTGGTGGCACCCTGGTCAGTCCCTGCCCAGAACTGCTCTCGACACCCCCAGCCACTAGGGAACATCCAGAATTTTAGAGGCAACCAGAAGGGTAATACATTGGGAGGGCAGGCCTGTCTGGGCTCAAGCAAAAGACCCAACTGTGCTGGGGATCTTGGGACTTGGTCATTCCTAAGCCACATCCAGAGCCCAGGGCTGTGGATGTACCACTGACCCACCTTGGCCCACCCACTGCTCCCCACATCTCCTGAAACCCCACAGGCCTAGGATCAGCAGTTTTAATATCCCATTATTGTATATATTTATCCTTGTAATAAACATTTCTGTAACACTAGGTGCCCTCTGGGCCTCTTAGTGTCCCTGCCTGCCTCCACCTTTGCCTGCAGCCTGCTGTCCTCCAAGACTGGGCTCCAACCCCATGTCTGCTGCTCTGGGTCCCCAGTAGTATTCCCAGGAAGGCCTCAGGAGGAGGGGTAGTCAGAACACCCACCCTCCCCAGGACTTCTCTGCTCAGAGTAGCCTGGGTGTAGAGTGCTAGGGTGCACTTGACTCCATGTCAGAGGAGACAATGCCTGTGTGTGAAGAAAAATCCCTTCTAGGCTCAAGCTCTTGTGGGTCAAGAGGAAGAGTGGGTGTGGCTCCACTGAGTTGCCTGCAGCTATCAAGAGTGGATGCAGGGCCAGGGGGGCACCAAGGAGCCCCACTCCCCTGGTGCTCATTTTTGAGTCCCTCAAACCTGTGGGGAGGAAGCCATCTCTGCCTCAGCCCCCAGGCGTGGCACCAAATCTCCGATATCCTCTCGCTTCCTGGCCCCCATGAGCCTGCCTGGGCCAGCAAAGGGACAGGCTTGGTTTCTAGATTACCCAGCGCCGAGGCCGCCCAGCTGGTATGCAGTGCCCTGGTCAGGCCTTGGAGCCACGGGGCTGTGTGGACGGGAGTGGCAGGGAGGAAGCCTACCTCATTGTGGCCACAGGCCTGGGGAGGCCGGGCCAAGTGGAAACAGTGACTGGCCACCCACTCTGAGGGAAAGGGATTTTTCTGATGGTGGAAACAGCAAGAAAACTGGTCCTAGGGCCTGAGCAGTCTCTCCTGTCCCTCTCTCCACACTCGGGGCAGACAGACAGCAGGTCTCCCATACATCCACAAAGGTTGTCAAAATGTTGACACATTTCTGTGCCAGTTGATAAATAGGCCCAAGCCCCCCCAAATGTTTTCCTTTCCTGACACCCTAAGTCCTCCCCTGGAACCCCCAGCTAGAAGGGTTAACAGCTGACGCAGCAGCCCCCTACCCTAAATGCATTGGGCCATGCCTGGGCTACCCTGATTGGATGTGGCCCTGCCCACCTCCCAGAAAGGGGGCTTTAGGCAAACCCACCACCCCTCAGTGATGCGCATCCATCTGTCCCTGCTGGAGTCTCAACACATCTCCTAGGCCACCCAGATGATGGGAGGGGGTGTGCCAAGGAACGAGGTCCATGGCCAAGTTGTCAAGGATGCTAATCCTGAATGTCACAGTCCCTCATGTTACAAATAAGACAACCCAGCCCAGAGAGGGAGGTGAGTTGCCCAACACCCAGCAATTTGGAAGCCGAGCCCGGGCCTTGCCTTCCAGGCCATGCAATTGCTAAGCGAGGCTAGTGATTGTCTGCCTGCCATGAAAACACAGAAAACCGAGGGATGACCGCTGCTGCCCCGTGAATATTAACACACTTGCTTCCCTCAGCCTTCCCTCCCAGGCTGTTTCCTGCTTCAAAGGCTTCCCTCCCTGGGACTGACACTTGGGTCCTTCTATTTTGGTGGAATGGCAGGGGTGGGGCGGGAAGATGACAGTCTCGCCTAGCCTGCCCGCCCCAAGCACGCAGCAGACACCCCCTCCCCTGGTGCTCTCACATCCTTTCTGCAACAAGGGGAGACAAGACTCTCAGGGGTGGGAGTGCCCCACAGAGACACTCAGATGTTCTGAACAAAAAACACCCGTGCTGCTGCCGCCCATCTGCATTTCCAGCCTACATCCCTTAAACTGCCTTTACCTCTCTCCCTCTAAAGAGCCAGGCAGGCTTCAAAGCCACTTCTAGCTCCATGAGGAAATAACAAAGAAAGAAATTGCCAGAGCACAGGGCACCTGACATGCAGCCAGGAAGGGAGCAGAGGGGGTGGCGAACGTGTACAACGGTGGGCAGAGCCCAGAGTGAAGCAGCAGGGCAGGCTTGTTTCTGTCCCCATTTTACAGATGGAGAGACTGAGGCTGGCAAGGCCCTCTTTCCTCCTGGTTCCACAGCTCAATGAACCGTACCAGGGTGTTACCTGCCCATCCCCTACTCTCCCACATCTTCATCAATCCCCAGCCTCCCTCTACCCCCAACCGCACCCCCCACTTTGCTTCCACCGCTTCTTCCACATCCCAACTCCTGAAGCTGACTCCTGGACACCTCCCCCCCTTCATCCCCTCCAGCCCTGTCCCAGCTGCCTGGGACACACAGCCAATGACAGTGGTTGATCTGGAGTCAGACTGCCCAGTTCAAATCCTTGCCTCTGTGCAACTGTGGGTGTTCATTCTCCCATCGGGAAGATTGGGATCCAGGTGGTGAGCACCTCATAGGGTGTCTGTGCCTGCTACATGAATGAGCACTAGAATGGCTCCTATAGCTACCCTGGATCTCTAGTAAGTGCTCTGTGGGAAATGTTTTCAGTTATCTCCAGTTGGCCACCACCCTAAATGGCTTCCCTGCCAGAAGTTCCTCACTGCCCCCCTACCCCCACTCCTACACAACCAGACAGTTTAAAACCAAAATCCTGGTATACCTCAACCTTGTGGACCTCTCAGCAGACCCCAGCTGGTAGCAAGCCGAAGACCCGGGCCTGTTTCATGTGTTCCCTCTGCCTGTAATCCCTGCCTTGACTCCCTGACCTTTTCTTCCAAGACGCAGTTCTAGAAAATCCTATCTCCTCTGTAAGCCCTTTCTGATACCCCCACACACACACAAACACACATCTACCCCCAAACCAAATAGAACCAACTGCCCCTTTCCTGAACCACCAGGGCACCTATTCAAACCAGCACATCAGTCACCTGTTTGCTCCTCCAAAGGTAATTCTCATTGTGCTGCGGGACCTGCTTTCCAGAGATGCCACACAGCCAAAGAGGGTCCAGATCAGGATTCTTTCTGCTGCAATTTCTCTCTCAGGGGGGAAAACCGACCACTTCTGGAGGAGATAAGAGCGGGATGGGTAGGGGGTCTCTAGGTGGGAAGGTAGAGGATAAAACAGGCCAGAGACAGCAGAGTAGGCCCCCAGAGTGGCCAGTCTGGTGGATAGTGCCAGAGCATAGGACTTGTACACACTTTCCATCTTTCATCTGGAATGTCCTGAAGACAGTGGTGAGGTCTGTACTCTGTAGGGAAGATATGACCAAGGGGATAAAGAAGCCAGAGTGGCTGCTTGCTTTCATCCCTTCTGGTCTCCTCAAGGCTCTGAGCTGAGAACAAAGAAGAGGTTTCTTGGGACGCCTGGGTGGCTCAGTGGTTGAGCATCTGCCTTTGGCTCAGGTCATGATCCCCGGGGTCTGGGGACTGAGTCCCACATTGGGCTCCCTGCAGGGAGCCTGCTTCTCCATCTGCCTGTTTCTCTGCCTCTCTCTCTGTGTCTCTCATGAATAAATAAATAAAATCTTTAAAAAAAAAAAAAAAAGGAAGAGGTTTCTTCTCCATTTATTTTGCTCCCAAATCAGGCCCTGGGTCATTTCCACCCCCATCCTCCAAAGGAGCACACAAGTCAGAGTGTCACTGACCTGTCCACTGCCACCTTCGAAGGCCAAGGCTGGAGGCAGAAGCACGGCTTAACTGGCCTCACCACATCCCCATCTTTCACCAAATTCTGCAACTCTACCTCCCCACAATCTCTGATTTGTCTACTTTGCCCCTCTCTGTTGCCAAGCCCCAATCCAAGTCTCATCAGCTCTCACTGAAGCTTCTGCAAAAGCCTCCTGGATGTTTTGACATACGCTACAACGTGAATAAACCTTGAGGACATCACGGTAAGTGAAATAAGTCAGTTACAAAAAGACAAACCCTGCAGGATGCCACCTTTATAGGTACCTAGAGTAGTCAAATTCACAAAAACAGAAAGTAGAATTTGTTTGCCAAGGGCTGCAGGGCTGGAGGCAGTGCTAAACCACTGAGCCACCCTGGTTGCCCAGAGTGAACTTTTCTAAAGGCAAATCTGGTCAAGTCAACCTGCCTAATGAAAGCCTTCAAAGGGAGGAGCAATTGGATGCCTGGGTGGCTCAGCCGTTGAGCGTCTGCCTTTAACTCAGGGTGTGATCCCGGGGTCCCGGGATCGAGCCCTGCATTGGGCTTCCTGCATGGAGCCTGCTTCTCCCTCTGCCTATGTTTCTGCCTCTTTTTCTCTGTCTTTCGTGAATAAATAAATAAATAAAATCTTTTTTTTAAAAAGGGGGGTGCGGTGCCTGAGTGCCTCAGGTCATGATCCCAGGGTCCTGGGATCAAACCCCACGTCAGGTTCCTTGCTAAGCTGCTTCTTCTCCCTCTACTGTTCCCCCTGCTTGTTTTCTCTCTCTCTTTCTCTGTCAAATAAATAAATAAAATATTTTTTAAAATAAAGCCTTCAAAGGATCTGTTAGATAACCAAACTCCTTAACCTGCTCTGCATTGCTCACTGAAAAGCACCCGGGCTGCCCTCTCTCTCTCTCTTAAAAATAAATAAATAAATAAAAATAAAAATAAAAATAAAAATAAAAATAAAAATAAATAAAAGAAACTGAGGTCCTGGGATGCCTGGGTGGCTCAGCAGTTTGGCACCTGCCTTCAGCCTAGGGCGTGATCCTGGAGACCCAGGATCGACTCCCACATCAGACTCCCTGCATGGAGCCTGTTTCTCCCTCTGCCTGTGTCTCTATCTCTCTCTCTGTGTGTGTCTCTCATGCATAAATAAATAAAATCTTAAAAAAAAAAAAGAAACTGAGGTCCAAAAAAAAATAAGAAACTGTCCTTGGTCACAAGCTTGTAAATGGAAAGCTAGAATCTAAATTCAGGCTGTCTGGCTCCACCGTCCACATGCCTTGGACATTATCCTATCCTGCCCAAGTCTGATGCCACCAGAGTCACAGGTATATATCTCTGCCCTCCTTCTCTTCTCCCATTGCTTCTTTCCTCCTCCCTTCCCTAAATGACACTGGTCAGGGATTAGGGTCATGGAAAGAGAACCACCTGTTTTACCCACATGTATTTTTTATATTAATTATTTTTTATTGGAGTTCAATTTGCCAACATATAGCATAACACCCAGTGCTCATCCCATCAAGTGCCCCCCTCAGTGCCCATCACCCAGTCACCCTAACCCCCCACCCACCTCCCTTTCCACCACCCCTTGTTCGTTTCCCAGATTTAGGAGTCTCTCGTGTTCGGTCACCCTCACTGATATTTCCCACTCATTTTCTCTCCTTTACCCTTTATTCCCTTTCACTATTTTTTATATTCCCCGAATGAATGAGACCATATAATGTTTGTCCTTCTCCGATTGACTTACTTCACTCGGCATAATACCTCCAGTTCCATCCACATTGAAGCAAATGGTGGGTATTTGTCATTTCTAATGGCTGAGTAATATTCCATTGTATATATAGACCACATCTTCTTTATCCATTCATCTTTCGACAGACACCAAGGCTCCTTCCACAGTTTGGCTATTGTGGACATTGCTGCTAGAAACATTGGCGTGCAACCCACATGTATTTTAAGGAATATTTACTTCCTGTAACTCAAGAAACCCAGTAAATCTACCCAGAACCTGTAAATCCTGGTAGATGGTGAAGAACAAGAACAGCCTCTGGCCCCTTCTGAGCGGCCAGTGAGAAGCAAGGAGGACTGAGCCATAGGAGCCTACAGCCCACTTTGGTGGGATCCAGAACAGACCCCCAGAAAGGGGGCAGGAATCTTAGGAAACAAAACCACTGGGACCTGAGGCGTGGGGTAAGTGGTCATGGATAGGATTGATGGTGGCAGCCAGAGACACAGGAGCATGAGGACAGATCCTTGTTTCCATCCTATTCCCCAAAATGCTGCCCCATGCCCAGGGACAGGCCAACTGCCACCCTGCCCATGCAGAGGACCTGTGTATCATCAAAAGAAGTTGGAAGAGAGATGGTGCTGGAGCAGACGTCCCCATGGAGAGCTGCCTGCTTAGGTGGGATGAAGTAGGGACCTTCTCAACCATGGACAAGAAATGAGAGGCAGGGATCCCTGGGTGGCGCAGCAGTTTGGCGCCTGCCTTTGGCCCAGGGCGCGATCCTGGAGACCCGGGATCGAATCCCATATCAGGCTCCCGGTGCATGGAGCCTGCTTCTCCCTCTGCCTGTGTCTCTGCCTCTCTCTCTCTCTCTCTGTGACTATCATAAATTAAAAAAAAAAAAAAATTAAAAAAAAAAATGAAAGGCAACCTCAGGTTTTAGACTTGGATTGCTGAGTGCCACCACATGCCAATTACTGGACTTATTCTTTTTCATATTAGCCCATATCTTATAGACAGGAAAAGTGAGGCTCAGAGAGAGAAGGCAAATCACCCTACCAGCTGGGAAGTTGGGAAGTCTTAAAATTAATTGTCAAGTCCTCAGTCTTTAACCCTCTGCACCTCAAATCCCTTCAACTCAGCAAGGATGAGTAGGAAAGTAAAACAAATGCACAGGAGCAGAGATCAGCCTGCATTCCTGGCTGCAACAATTCTCTGGTTTCTTCTTTACCCAAATCTGGGCAGGAGCTGCATCTCATTATTTGAGCAGAGAAACATTTCAGAGCTCACCAGCCCTCTGCCCAGCACCCCTACCAGCTCCAGACCCCCTCTTTCCCTGCCCCCCCCCCCAAGCCTGCAGGTGGAGGAGCAATGAGCAGCTTTCTCCAGCTGTACTTCCCCCTGGGGTGGCATATGGAGGATGCCACACTCAGAGAAGCCAATTAAAGACAAGCATCCTGGTAGAGCTGCTGGACTCAGTGCTGCCGAAAGCACGCCCCCCCTCCCACCCTAGCAGTCTGCCCAGGAAGCCTCAGGGAGCTGCCTGCCAAGAGCTCCCCACTCAGGGGTCAGGGGCCAGCAGCCAGGCTGGCGAGCTGGGAGCTGCACTGACGTCCCCACCAGCCAGGAAGCCTGTGTAGTTCCAACTTCCTCCCCAGACTCTGCTCAGCCTCCCCACATCCTTCCATCAGTTAAATATTGACTCAGCATCTATTAAGCACAGAACAGTCTACTATGTTCTCCAGAGTAAAATGAGTCTCTTTTCTTCGGAAATGACACACCTAGAGACAGTCTCCCCACTGGTCCTTTAACACACCAAGTGGGCTCCTGCCTAGTGTGACCTACTGGCCCGGGTCCTTCCACCAGAAACATCTCCTGATATCTGCTCTGCATTGCTCACTGAAAAGTCACCTCCTCTTAGAGGCCCTCCCTAGCCACCTCACCCCTAGCCATTTACCTGCCATTTTTTTCATAGCTCTCTCCCTGCCTGACATTTTATTACCTGCTTTTGTCAGCTTTCCTCCATTGGCAATTCAAACTGCAAAAAGGACTCCTGGGTCTTACTCATGGCCGGCTGAATCCTCAGTGCTTAGGACAGGGACTAGCTCTCAGTAAAGATCTGTTCTATGAATGGGATCTGGGTTCTGGCTCTTCTAGCTGGGCTCTATTCTGTGTCCCCAGAAGAGCCTCTCCCCCTTCATCTCCCTTTTTAATGTGAAAGGATTCGTGGTTAAGACTTTCTAATAAAGTCTTAATTGGAATCCCTAAGAGTCATCAGAGGAAGATGGGAAGGAGGGCCAATGAGCTATTTTTTTTAATTGAAGTAAAATTCTCATAACATGAAATTAACCATTTTAAAGTGAACAGTTTGGTGGCATTTAGTGCATTTACAGTGTTGTGCAACCACCACCTCTCTCTAGTTTCAAAACATTGTCATCACCCCAAAATGAAATCCCATACCCATTAAGTAGCTGCTCCCCTTGCCCTCTCCCTCCAGCCTCTGGCACCCACCAATCTGAGTTCTGTCTCTGTGGATCTCCCTATTAGGAATATTTCACATATGGAATAGTACTGTATGTGACCTTTTGTATCTGCCGGCTTCTTTCACTTAACATAATGTTTCCAAGAATCATCCATATTGTAGCCTACTTCAGTACTTATTTTTTATGGCTGGATACTATTCCTTTGTATGGATACACCATAATCTGTTTATCCTCTCATTCACTGATACCATGAGCTACTTTGAAAAGCTTTTCCACACCTGTGGTAAGACCATACCCTCTGACTAAAATATCTTTGATAGACAAAAGCCTATAAAACAGGGCAGGACACCTGGGTGGCTCAGTTGGCTAAGCATCCAACTCTTGGTTTCAGCTCAGGTCATGATCTCAGGGTCATGAGGTCAAGTCTCAAGTCAGGCTCCAGGCTCAGTATAGAGTCAGCTCTAGATTTTCTGCATCTCCCTCTTCCTCTGCTCCTCCCCCTACTCTCCTACTGTATCTCAAATACATAAATAAAATCTTAATAACTAAATAAAGTAAAATAGGGACAATATAACAAAAAAGATGCTCGCAGTTTCCAGGGCCTGATTGCACAATTTTGTAGCTGGCCCCACAGACACGACCTCCATCTCTGGACACTTACAGTAAGCCAGGACCCAGTCAAAGCATTGTACATGCTTTATCTTTTCACCCCTCACCCTCAAACTTGCTGAGGTAGGGACTATGATTACAACTCATTCAGGTGAGGAAACTTAGACACAATGTACTGCTCAAGGTCACGTAGGCAATCATAGTCGTGGAGTTGGCATCTGGATCAGGAGGATGAACCCTTAACCACCAGGGTGCTGCCTGGGGCACTCAACTGGCCTCTTGGTCACACCTCACCAAGCACTACTGCCAGTGAGGGGCTAGATGAGTGGAACAGACATGGGCTCTGAGTGGAGGGATGGAGGGGACACTAATGTCAGGAGACAACAATCTACCTCAAGGATTGTTGAAAAATTTACATGAGACTGGGTATGAAAATGCAAATCTCTGCACTGATTGCATTCATAATAACTAATAATATATTGACTCAGAGGAAAGAGAGCTCAAGCTCACAACAGATGGAAAACACCTTCGATCCTGATTCTCAAAAAGCTTCTATTCTGCAGGGGAAAAACGGTCCACTCCAGTGATCCCAGGAAAGTCACTCTGGTGTGGTTTCAGTTTTATCCTCTATAAAATGCTCCCTCTGCATCTTACATGTTGCCTCATTAAAGCACCTGACCAAATAAATAAATAAATAGCACCTGACTTTAATCATTTGTTTGCATGCATGTCTTCTTATTCTACTGTGAGCTCCTCATGGCAGAGACTCCATCTGCTCATCTGTGAACCTACCGTAGTCCCAAGGGAGCTCAGAAATGTTCGTAAAATAAATAAATAGTGAACTCTGAGGCCTCTTCCAGCTCAGAATTTCTCTACATCTGAGATTTCTGTTCAACAAATAATCCTTGAGGCACCTGGGTGGCTCAGTGGTTGAGCGTCTGCCTTCGGCTCAGGTCATGATCCCGGGGTCCTGGGATCGAGTCCCACATCAGGCTCCCTTTGGAGAACCTGCTTCTCCCTCTGCCTGTGTCTCTGCCTCTCTCTGTGTCTCTCATGAATAAATAAATAAAGTCTTTTAAAAAAAACAAACAATCCTCAATGGACTGGCCTGGGCCCTCAGGACACAGAGATACGCCATCCACAGTAGTTCAAGAATACCCACTTCTAGGAAATCAGCTTTTAGGAATTCACACTACAGATATCCTTGCTCATGTGCCCAAAGATGTAGGTTCAAAGATTCTCATTGACTCACTGTGCTGTGGTAGCAAAGATTAGAAACAGCCTCGATGCCCATCAGTAGAGAGCTGACTACATAAATGCTGGTGCAGTCATCTAATGGAATCCTATGCAGACATTACAAAAATGAGGCAGACTGAGATAAACCAATATGTAATCTCCAGGAAAGATGGTTGAATACAAAAAGAAATCTACAGAAGTCTACTGATTATGCTATTTGTGTATTGTGTTGTTAAAGAAATACATATATGCTTATAAATGCAGAGTCTAGCTCTGGAACAGTGAAGGCTGATAAATTATGTTACCCACAAACATAAGCAATATATGTAATTTAAATTTTCTCGGCATCCCCATTAAAAGAAAAGAAACAAGCGAAATGAATTTTAATATATTTTATTCAACCCAATATATCTAAAACAATATCATTTTAACATTTAATCAATATTTTAAAATTATTTTTTCAGCTTTATTGAGTTATAATTGTGTATTTTTAAATCATTAATGAGATGGACACCGGGGTGGCTCAGTGGTTGGGTGCCTGCCTTCGGCTCAGGTTGTGATCCCAGAGTCCCAGGATCGAGTCCCATATCAGGCTCCCTGAGTGCAGCCTGCTTCTCCCTCTGCCTGTGTCTCTGCCTCTCTCTCTCTCTGTGTCTCTCATGAATAAATAAAATATTTTTTAAAAAATAAAATCATTAATGAGATATTTTATATTTTTAATACTAAGTCTTTGAAATCTTGCATGTATCTTTTTTTTAAAGATTTTATTTATTTTTTCATGAGAGACACACAGAGAGAGACAGAGACATAGGCAAAAGGAGAAGCAGGCTCCCTGTGAGGAGCCTGATGCGAGACTTGATCCCAGGACCCCAGGATCACAACCTGAGCCAAAGGCAGATGCTCAACCACTGAGCCACCCAGGTGCCCGAAATCTTGCATATATTTACACTTAAAACGTATTTTGGGGGCACCTGGATGGTGCAGTCAGTTAAGCAACTGATTCTTGACTTTGGGTCAGGCTCACATTATGATCTTAGGTTGTGATCTCAGGGTCATGAGCTGGAGCCCTGCTTCCAGCTCCACACTCAGCTAAAAGTCTGCTTAAGACTCTCCAGGGACACCTGGATGGCTCAGTGGTTAAAGCATCTGCCTTCGGCTCAGGGTGATCCTGGAGTCCTGGGATCAAGTCCAACATTAGGCTCTTCACAGGGAGCCTCATCTCTCTGCCTGTGTCTCTGCCTCTCTCTCTGTCTCTCATGAATAAATAAATAAAATCTTTAAAAAAAGACTCTCTCGGGACACCTGGGTGGCTCAGCAGTTGAGTGGTGCCTTTGGCTCAAGGTGTGATCCTGGATTCCCAGGTTCAAGTCCCACATCAGGCTCCTTGCATACAGCCTGCTTCTCTGTCTGCCTGTGTCTCTGCCTCTCTCTCTCTCTCTCTCATGAATAAATAAATAAATAAAATCTTTAAAAATAAAAAATAAATAAATAAAGACTCTCAAAAAAAAAGATTCTCGGGATCCCTGGGTGGCGCAGCGGTTTGGCGCCTGCCTTTGGCCCAGGGCGCGATCCTGGAGACCTGGGATCGAATCCCACGTCGGGCTCCCGGTGCATGGAGCCTGCTTCTCCCTCTGCCTATGTCTCTGCCTCTCTCTCTCTCTCTCTCTCTCTCTCTGGCTATCATAAATAAATAAAAAATTAAAAAAACAAAAAAAAAAAACAAAAAGATTCTCTCTGCCCCTCCCCCCATGCTCGTTCTCTGTAAAATAAATAAATCTTATATATATATATATATATATATATTTCTTTCTTTTTTTATTATTTATTTATGATAGTCACACAGAGAGAGAGAGAGAGAGAGAGAGAGAGAGAGGGGCAGAGACATAAGCAGGCTCCATGCACTGGGAGCCCGATGTGGGATTTGATCCCAGGTCTCCAGGATCACACCCTGGGCCAAAGGCAAGCGCCAAACCGCTGCGCCACCCAGGTATCCCCTATATATATATATTTCAATTCAAATTAGCCACATTTTACGTGCTCAATAGTCAGTATAGCTATCGGCTATCATATGGGACTTCAAAGGATGGTAATAATAGTTGCCCCTGAGAAGAGATTTTGCAGAATTTAAAATCATGGAAAGAAGAAGTAACTTTCACTATACGTTCTTTTGCTCTGTTTGACTCTTTCTCATGTGCATGAGTTACCTTTTTTTTTTTTAATATTTTGTTTATTTATTCATGAGAGAGAGAGAGAGAGGCAGAGACACAGGCAGAGGGAGGAACAGTCTCCATGCAAGGAGCCTGATGTGGGACTCGATCCCAGGTCTCCAGGATCACATCCTGGGCTGAAGGCAGCACTAAACCGCTGAGCCACCTGGGCTGCCCCAGTTACCTATCTTTTTAAACTCACAAGCTGACAGGTAAAGAAAAACACGGAAAAGTCAGAAAACAAAAACAAAAACAAAACAGAAAAGCAGTGATCTAAGAAGCAGGAAGAGATTCCAAACATGCAGGTGCAGTGTCGGGGAGGTCAAAAGAGGGGAGCTTTTCAGAAGATGAGAAGGAGGAAGTGGAAGAGGCAGTATCCCGAGATGACTTCAGATTTGGCAGCTGGGACACCGCTCATCACTCATAGGTGGCATTTGAGAGCTGTGTCAGGAAAGGACAGAGGTGGAACAAGACCGTAGCAGGTTCAGATGGGGAAGCTAGTAGGTGTGGCCCTCCTGTGAAGAGGAGACAGACAAACATGGGAGCCAAACAGCAGTGACTCAGAGGTGGCTTAGGGACTAAAGGCTGCTGGGGATGGCTCCAGGATTGGGTAGGGTGTGACAGGAGACCAGTGGAGAACAGGTGGTTCAGACAGTAAACTTGGGCCTGCCACCAGCACCATGCCACGGAGTGGAGAGGAGCCCAGCCTGGCTGGGACCAAGGGTATTGGGGAAGAGCAATGATAACCAGCTTGGCTAACAATCAACTTCTTAACCTCTTTGGACACAGACCCCTTTGAGAATGTGATGATGGCTAAGGGCCCTCCCCAGAAAAATGCACACACGATGCATTGCAGTAACAACACACGATGTTATTGTACACAGCTTCAAGTTGTCCAGAGCCCCTGAAGGCCACCCCAGATCACAAAACCTGCTGTAACTGTCCACTATGACCTCCACAATGTGGCTCTGATTCCTCACCTGCCATGCACAATCTGGCTCCACCACCTGCTCCAGCCTCAACCTCTGCCCACATCACCCTCCTTTCCCAGAGCCATGTGCCTCAGCCCTTTGTTCTTGACCCTGGGATACCCTCTTCCTCTCAGGAGTTCTGCATCCTCCTCATCATCATTCAGAAGCTGCCTCTTCCCTTACCACCCCCCCCCCCCCCAGGCACATTTAATCACATCTTCCAATTCCTACTGACATCCAGGGTAAGTGTTGCATGTCATTACAGTTTGTGTATTTGATCTGTTCCCATCTTCTTGCCCACGCAAGTTTTGTGCAACCTACGGGCCAGGATCTAATCTGATCCATAGCAGGTAACTTGATAAAGGAATGAATTCAAATATGACTGAATTAAGGAAGAGATCCTAGGGGCCCCTGAGGACTGAGAAGTGTTTTCAGGGTCTGTAGTTGGCTATTGGGCCACCTTATAAAGGTTCATCCATTTTGTAGCAAGTATCAGAACTTCATTCTTTTTTATGGACACATAATATTCCAGTGTATGGAATATACATTTTGTTTATCTATTCATGTTATTGGTACACATTTGGGGCTTTTCCACCTTTTGGCTATTGTGAATAATACCGCTATAAATGCTCGAATACAAGTATCTGTTTGAGTATGTTTTCAAATTTTTTGGATATATATACCTAGGAATGAGTTTTATGTGTCATACAGTGCTATGGACTGAATGGCACCTCTCAAAAATCATTTTGAAGCCCTTACCCCCATTGTGATGACATTTGGATGTGGGACATTTGTAAAATAGTAGGTCCTGGGAGTAGAGCCCTCATGATGGGATTAGTGAACACAAGAAGGGGAACACAAGACAGCACTCCCCTCTCTCTGCCACTCTGCCATATGAACAAACATGAAGGGAGCTGTCTACAAGCCAGAAAAAGTGCTCTCACCAGAACCCAACCGTGAGACTTTCCTAGCCTCCAGAACTGTGAGAAATAAATGTTTGTTATCTAAGTCCCCTAGTCTATAGCAAATTGTTATAGCAGCCTGAACTAAGATGTGGCAATTCTAACCTTTTGATGAAGCACCAAATTGTTTTCCACAGTGATTGCACCACTTTACATTCCCACCAGCAACGTACAAGGGTTCTGATTTCTTCACACCCTCAAAAACATGATATTTTCTATTCGTTTCCTTTTTAATATAAGCATCCTAGTGAATGTGAAGCAATTTCTCATTGTGATTCTGACCTGTATTTCCTTAATGACCAGTGAGGGTGAAGAGGTCTTCATATGCATATTGGCCATCTTTAACTCTTTGGAAAAATGTCTATTCAAATGCTCATTTTTAAAAATTACCTTGTCTTGGGCTTCTTGGGTGGTGCAGTTAGTTGAGTGTCTGACTCTGGCTTCCACTTGGATTGTGATCTCGGGGTCGTGGGGTTGAGCCCCACATGGGGCTCCAACCTCGGTGTGGAGTCTGCCTGAGATTCTCTCTTCCTTCCCTTTGCCCCCCAACCCCACACTCATATGTACATGCGTGAATGCTGTCTCTGGAATAAATAAATCTTTTTTAAAAATTAAACATTAAGTTGTCTCTTTGCTTTTGATTTGTAAGAGTTCTTTTTATAGAGACTGGATATTAATTTTTTTTTAAGATTTATTTATTTGAGGGCAGCCCGGGTGGCTCAGCAGTTTAGCGCCACCTTCAGCCCAGGGTGTGATCCTGGAGACCCGGGGAGTCCCACGTCGGGCTCCCTGCATGGAGCCTGCTTCTCCCGCTGCCTGTGTCTCTGCCTCTCTCTCTCTCTGTCTCATGAATAAATAAAATCTTAAAAAAAAAAAAAGATTTATAATTTATTTGAGAAGAGCATGCATGTGCATGGGATAGGGGAAGGGCAGAGGAAGAGAGAATCTCAAACAGACTCCCCACTGGGCAGGGAGCCTGACATAGGGCTGTATCTCACAACCCTGAGATCATGACCTGAGCCAAAATAAAGAGTTGGTCCCTTAACCGACTAAGCCACCCAGGTGCCACATATATTTAAACTCTTATCAGATAATATGATTTGAAAATAATTCTCCCACTCTTTTAGGTTGTCTTATTTTTTAAAGATTTTATTTGAGAGAGAGAGAACACAAGTGGAGGGCGAGGGGCAGAGGGAGAAGGAGCAGACTCCCTGCTAATAAGTGGGGAGACTAACTCAAGGTTCTATCACCTACTATCCTTTTTATTTATTTATTTAAGGTTTTATTTATTTATTCATGACAGACACACACACACACACACACAGAGGCAAAGACACAGGCAGAGGGAGAAGCAGACTCCATGCAGGGAGCCCGACGTGGGACTCGATCCTGGGTCTCCAGGATCACACACTGGGCCAAAGGCAGGCACCAAACTGCTGAGCCACCGGAGCTGCCCTATCCCCTACTAGCCTTTTTCTGTTCCAGGATCCAATCCAAGGGCCACATTGCATTTGTTTGCTGTTTCTCCTTAGTCTCCTCCAACGTGTAACAGTTCCTCAGTTTTATTCTTCATGACCTTCAGACTTTTGGGAAGTACTGCTCATTTATTATACAGAGCATATGTAGAATGCCTCTTGATTTTAGCTTGTCAGAGGTTTTCTCAGGATTGGATTGAAGTTGTAAATTTCTGGCAAGAATTGCACAGAAGTTATATGCCTTCTTACCAGTATTGTTA
The DNA here is from genome assembly GCF_048418805.1 of Vulpes vulpes. Classification (NCBI taxonomy): domain Eukaryota; kingdom Metazoa; phylum Chordata; class Mammalia; order Carnivora; family Canidae; genus Vulpes; species Vulpes vulpes. The sequence goes on along the minus strand of NC_132785.1, from coordinate 108,068,858 downwards.
AGCTCTATCTCTTGATTTCACTGGTGTCTGTCAGGTTTCTCCATTGTAAAAAGTTACTATTTTGATCCTTTTCCTAAGAGAAGGGATGGCATTGAAGGGTTTTAAGCAAGTGACTAATTTCTAAGATTTTATTTATTCATGAGAGACACACAGAGGGAGAAGCAGGCTCCATGCAGGGAGCCCGATGTGGGACTCAAACCCAGAACTCCAGGATCATGCCCCATGCCAAAGGCAGACACTCAACCACTGAGCCACTCAGGCATCCCAAGTGACTCATTTAGATGTGCATTTCAACTATACCCACCCCGGGGGAACCTGGGTGGCTCAGTGGTTGAGCATCTGTCTTTGGCTAGGGTCATGGTCCTGGAGTCCTAGGATAGAGTCTGGAATCAGGCTCCATGCAGGGAGCCTGCTTCTCCCTCTCTCTGCCTGTCTCTGCCTCTCTCTCTGCGTCTCTTATAAGGAAAAAGAAAAATCTTTAAAAAAATAAAATAAATTTACAAAAATGCCCTTCTGGGTGCAGTATGAATGTGGGAAAGACCATATCAGCATATACTGCAGTCCAATAGGTGATGATGGAAGTGAGAAGTGGATAGATTTTAGAGATATTTAGAAGGTATAATCATAGGGCAGGTCAATGAGATCATGCAGTCTCTCTGATTTAATTGGTCTGCATTTGGATTTGGACCAACATCGTTTTACAAGCACCTAGATGGGGCACCTGGCTGGCTCAGTTGGTAGAGCATGAGACTCTTGATCTCTGGGCTAGGAGTTTGAGCTTCACATTGCAGATAGAGGTTACTTAAAAGATTAGATAGAGGGGATCCCTGGGTGGCTCAGCAGTTTAGTGCCTGCCTTTGGCCCAGGGTGTGATCCTGGGGTCCTGGGTTTGAGTCCTGCATCAGGCTCCCTGCATAGAGCCTGCTTCTCCCTCTGTGTCTCTGCCTCTCGCTCTCTCATGAATAAATAAATAAAATCTTAAAAAAAAATTAGATAGATAGACCCAGATGATTATAATGTTCAGCCACATTTAGGTGACAACAGATAATTCTACCCAAAGCCAGAGAAACTAGGAGCTGAGCTTAACCAGCAACATGCACAAGCCACAGAACTACACTGTTCTAAGCAGGGCTGCGCTGGGGCAAGGGGAAGGCAAAGCTACTCAGATGCTCTCTGAATACCTCCCACCAGCCTGTACTTCCCTCCTCCCAGACTATGGCCTCCCACCAGCCTGCACGGTGGGGGCTGCAGCCTGGAATAGGTGAGGCATGGGGGAGGATCCCCTGCAGCCCTCCTGCCCTCCACCATCCCGTCTCCTCAGGCAGGTAATACCGTGAGCAGATGCCTGTCTAGCCTCCTCCTGGCTCCCCACAGATCTAGGTCCCCCTGCACCCCCCTCCAGCTCTGCCTGGCAGGGAGGAGCCGCTAGAGTTAAGCGGATTTCATGCTATTTTCAAAGTCATTTTCCATGGAAATTTTTTTATACCATTAAACCTACTTTCTGCTGCTCTTCTCATCTCCCTGAAAGCTTCCTCCTTCTCTTCCATGAGATAAATCAGTAATGGGAACATTTAGGAACCTGCTAGTGATACTCTAAGGGTGTCCTGGGGTATCATGAGCCAAGGTTGTGGAGGAGAAATCACACTAAAAATGCCTGTTAGAAGTCAGGCCAGGAAGATGGGCAGACAGCCCCTGGGGCAGAAGCGGGCTCTCCTTGCACTTGCACACACTCCGGAGCTTTGCCTCTCCACCTTCCAGCCCCACCCTAATAACTGCCTTGTCGGGTTACCTGTCCTTCATCCTCCCATGACAGCCACTACACTGGGACAAGTGTTTACAACCAGCGACCGAGGTCATCTGAGGAGCAATTGAGGCATTTCCCAGAGACCCCTCCAAGGACTCAACATTTCTGAGAAAAGTTGACCCTGGGAGCTACGAGTTGGCGGGGTCAGGATGAGCTAGGAGATGCCAAAGCCGGCATATGCCTCCTTGTGAACCCACTGCACTTTGTTGTGCATCCTGTAGGAAGTGTCTATCATGTTGCTGCCAGCAAACGGAAGCCTTTGTGAGGACAAGAGTTGAGGCCAAATGACTTGTACCCTCAGCTCACAGCATAGGGCTCAGCCTGTCCTGGGTTGCTGGACAGGAGCCCGTTACATCTGCCAGACCCTATGTGAGCAAGTATGACCTAGCAGCACAGCCAGAAAATTGGACCAGACTTGCGCAAGGAGTAGCCTCAGATATGATCTGGCAGGAGAGATGTGCTCAGAGGAGAGGATGAGGATGGCCTGGACAGTCCAAGTCCCTTCCTCATGATAATCTAGCAGTGTGGAACCACATGAAGTCTGCAGTGTTCCTCAGGTCATGCAAGATGGAGATGTGAGAGAAAATTCTAGGATGACCCCCAGCTTTCTGTCCAGTTCAACTGCTAACCTGATGCCAGCAGCAACCAGCCTAAAAAATACTCAAGAGAAGAGCAGGTTGGTGGGGAATGAGCCCAGATTGGCAGTTAGTGAGGCTGAGGTGCTGGTGAAACATCCAGGAGGGGCAGGTGAGGGTTTCTCAGGGCTCAAGAGCCACCCAAGGGCCCAAGTGCTGGCCTCCAGAGAAATATTTGAAGAGCAGCCTCATGCAGCAAGGTAGAAAGATAATCGCTACCAAAATACAGGACTCCTTCCCCCAGGGGATAAATATATTACAATTTTTTAAATAAAAATTTTCATTAAAAAAATTAAAAAATTAAAAAAAAATTAAAAATTTATTCACCTTTCACCTAATCACTTTTTAGGATGAAGTTTTTACATTCAAAATTTGTAGAACCAGCTATTACTCTACAATGGCACAGAATGTTAGAAGACGTAGAGCCAGCCTCTCACATATTGTTTTCTTCCTTTATTCACAGTGTTCATTTCACTGGAATTTCTTTCTACATCTGCCTTTGAGAAAGTGGTGCAAAACATACAACTAACTTTAACAAATGTCAACTTCAAAACCACCATGAAGTATTCTTAGCAAATATAGTCTCACTGTTTAGGTATAATCTGCCTTTCTAAGCAATTATGGAGAAAACGATTTTTCTACACAAAAATAATTTAACTGTACTAATAAAAGTCTCCAAATCAATAAATATTGACATATCATGTCTATCTTATTTTTTTCCAATAGAAGCTAAAGTATCTCACTGTGGCCTTGAGACTCAGGGCTGGCCTTGGACAAAAGGACCTTTCAGTCTTGGAGCAGGAGTATCTTTACAGGGCAATCTGGAACAAGAATCTCCCTGGGCATTACCTTACTCCAAGAAAACAGGAATTAGAGTCTCAAACTCTACATGATTGTTACCCATAGTAAATGCTCATCTAGGACTTACTCTGTAATCCCCATTTTACAGATGGAAAAGTGAAGTACAGCAAGGTATAGCTCACCCATGTGCACATGCTGTCTCTCCAATGTCTAAGACTATCATCAGTAGGTCTGGGTGGGGCTCTGGAATCGGGGTTCCTAACCACCTCCCCCAGGGACTGAGATCCGGGTGCGTTTTAGATCCCATTGAGATATTGCTCAGGCATCAGATCTGCTCTGGTTCTGAGACCACATGGGAAGGACAAACAGAATCCAGAGCCCCAGCTAGGGGAATTCTCAGGAGGGAGGTTGGTACCACCCTGACAGCTAAGGCAGTAAGGGCTTGTAGGCTGGGGGTTCCAATCAGCCAGACCAGGCTAGGTCTACCAGCAACTCACTGGTTTCTTGCTGCACCAGATCGCCACCTGCTGGCTATAGGTGGCCACCACAGGACAGATTTAGCCAGATCATTCTGGCATTTGTCAGGATGGACGGTATGCGATAGTTTGAAAGGAGAGAATCAGTTATGGAGAGGAGAGCAGCCACTGACCTAGATTAGGGGGTTGCTGTGGGATGAAGAAAAATGGCCAATGAGAGATATTTAGGAAGTACAATTGATTAGATTTAGTAACACTAACCCCAAAGGCCAACAGCAGGAAAAGCATAGTGGCCCCATTACGTTCATCCCTTCTTTCAACACGCTGCAGCACCTACTATGTGCCAGCAACTAATCTTCCTGCTAGGGGACACCTGGGTGGCTCAGCGGTTGAGCATCTGCCTTTGGCCCAGGACGTGATCCTGGAGTCCCAGGATCGAGTGCCACCATACAGCTTCCTGCATGGAGCCTGCTCTCCCTCTGCCTATGTATGTCTGTCTCTCTCGGTGTGTGTCTTTCGTGAATAAATAAATAAAAAGCCCTGGTTTACATTGAGCTTATGCTCTAATGGGGTGAGTGGGGGTAAGAAGTAATCAAATAAGCAAATAAACAAGAAAATTATCAGATGGGAATAAACACCACATGGAGAATTTAAAAGGGTAATGCAATAGAGACTCAGATCTGAATGGTAAGGAGCCTGCCACCTAAAGGTGTTCCAAAGGAACAGATGAGAAGGCCCTTAACATAAGTGCAGCATGTTTAAGACCCAAGGTAGCCAGTGTGGCTGGAGAAGGGCCACGGTGGGACAAGAGGCAGGCAGAGCTAGTCAGGGGCCAGACTACAAAGGCTTTTTTTGTCAGGCAGTGCAGGGAATTCTGGGTGAAGGGGAAGCCTCGGACACATATTAGACAGGAATGTGAAAGAATGCAATTTCACTTAAAGCACTCTCCAGCTGCTCTAAGGACCATGAATTGTACTGGGAAAGAGCAGAAGGGAGACAGACAGGAGGTGGAGATGTGGGTCGGTGGGGATGGCGACAGCAGAGGGAGGGTTCTGGGCCACTTTGGAGTCAGTCAACAGGCCTTGATGGTAGACTGGATGTGGGGGTGAAAAAAAAATAGAACCAAGAAAGACTCCCCAAGATGGTGAGGATGACAGCCATTGCAAGAAATGTCTTCCCCAATGATGCCACACCTCAACAAGCCTTAAAATCCAGCCCACCAGAGGGGGTTTGCAGTTTAGCCACTCTGAGGCTCACAAGTGTCCTGTCCTGACCTGGACCTAGGCCTGGGCCTAGCCTGCTTGGGCGCAGGATGAACACTAAAGAGAATGCCTAACAAGGACCTGACCTGACCCTTGTGCTGGCCTAGCCTGCGAGAACACCTCATCGGAGTATTTTTCCAGGCGGCCATAGTCCTATCCCCAGCTGGAGATGCACCCCCAGGTCACCTCTAGATCAGATTCTATACGGAATCCCCAGAGCAATCCCTCCCCATCCCCCAAGCCCTAGACCCAGGAATGTCCCCTCCAAAGAGAAATGGTCATTGTTGGTGCCCTTAAACCAAAAGGAATGTGGAAATGAACAGGCACATCCTGACTAATCAAACACCAGAGACCAAGGGCTATGGGTACCACAACTCTTTATTTCTTTGGTTTTCCAACTTGACTCTTGGACAATGCAAATTCAGTTACTTGCCTGCCTGGTCACTGCATGATCCCTCACTGATGGGGCCCAGGCTCAGGGGAGAGGCTGAACAGAAGGACGAGTGTCCCCAAGAGCCATCCAGACTGGCAGAGGACTAGAGGCTCCACAGCAGATGGGCCAAGCACCAGCAGAGACTCGACCCTCTCCCCCAGCCCCTTACCAGCTCCTTGCAAGGGACAGGCCAGCACCTCAGTGATCTAGCTCAAGGCCTTCCATTAGAGGTTCTTCCTCTATACCCTTACTTCTCATGCTGAGCCTGGCACCCTCTTCTTTGGGGGTACCAGAAAGAAGCCACTGACCTGCTCCACCTTTGACTCCCATTGTTTCTTTGGAAATCATCTTTGAGTAATGAGGGTGTCAACCCCCAAAAGAAACCAAAGACATATATTCTGCCTAAGGGGACAGATAGCCATGTTAGGTTACAGTACTTCCTTCATCCCCAGGAGAAGTTGAAAGCAGCTTTAGCTAACAAACCCCCTCAGAACCCCCAAACACAGACAGTTTCCAATACCAGCTGGGGGGTGGGGCGGGCAGCCCACCCACTTAAATCAAAACAAAAAACTAAAACCAAGACAATAAAAAGCAAGAATGGCAAACAACCGAAGAGAACAATTCTGGTCCTGTAGCTCTCTGCAAGAGACCAGATGGCTCATTTCTGGCTCCGTCTGCCTTAGAGCCAGGAGATAGCACAAAGCTACCCTTGGATTTGAGGTAGACACTGTGGGAACCAGAGCAAAGGGCATCATAGCCAAGCCAGAGGCGAACTTAGGTCCCTGACCCTGTCCAAATGGGCCCCCTCTCCTCCCAGCCCCCTTCACACCTCCTCGTCAGCCATCCACCAAGGTGAGGCCATCATACAGTGCCCGCTTCCACATGTAGTAGGTAGAGCGGGCCGTGAGCGGAAAGAGGGCGCTGAACTCCTTGAAGGAGGGGAAACTCTTAGACTGGAAGCGCTTCTGCAAGAACAGCTTGGCCTGGGCCTTGAACTTTGTGGTGGCGAGCATGTCCATCACCAGCACCTGGCCGTCCCTGCCACCCGCTGCTGCCTCTGCCACAGGGTGGCTGGACAGGAACCTGCTGTGGGGCTGGCCCTGGGTGATGGCCCCCTCTCTGGAAGGCCCTTCCTGGGCTTTCCCTGGATCCTCTCCTGGAGAAGCCCCCACCTGCAGGGGGGCCCCAGCAGGGGGGGCATTCACAGCAATCACATCTCCACCAGCTTCTTTCTCCTGCTTCTCCTCAGCTGCCTGTATCCCCACTTTGCCCAGGGTGGGGGCCTGCATCTGGAATTTGGACAGGTTTCTGGGCCAGCTCCGGGCAAGACTCTTCCAAGCCCAGAAGGTGGAGGGCGAGAGGCTGGGGTAGCGGAGGCGGAAGCGACAGAAGGGGAGGTGCCCACTGAGCACCTGCTTGCGGGCAGCCCTGCGCAGGCGCCTCTGCCAACGGGACAGGGGCACCTTTGGGGGCAGAAACTCGTGGGGGGCGGGTGGTCCCCCCACCGTTGCTTTGCCTGCCCCCTCTCCCACCTCACTCTTCCAAGGGAGCAGAGCCTCTTCCGGAACAGAGGCTGGCTGGGGAGCCCCCGGGGTGGACAGGGCTGGTGCCGGCTTGAAGCTGGGGTTCCTGTGAAGGGCCTTCCGGCGCCAGTTGTAGTACGTGGACCGGGAGATGCCGGGGAACCTGCGTTTGAAGCAACGGTAGGGGACCAGCGTGTTCAGGGAGATGCAGTGCTCCAGGTACAACTTGGCCCGCTGCATTAAGATCACTCCAGGGCTTGACGGCCGCGAGGAGCCTCCCAGCCCCTTGGCCCCCTGCTCCTCCTGGGGGGCCAGGGCTGGGCAGGTGCCAGAGCCCAGGAGCTCTTGCTTCCAGGCGTAGTAGGAGGAGCGGGAGATCTCGGGGAACCTCTGGAGGAACTGCTGCAGCGACACGACACCGCCGCGGTGGAAGCTGTCCTGCAGGAAGTGCTTGGCCGAGAAGCGGGCGGCCACCTTCTGCCGCTGCTCCTGCGACTGCCGCCGCCAGCGGTAGAAGGTGGTCTTGGTGACGCGGTAGCGCCGGCAGAGGTGGGAGTAGCGGAGGCCAGGCTCGCGGTTGAGCAGCTCCAGGGTGTTGGCCGAGGCCGGCAGCGGGGCCAGAGGGCCCGGGGCAGGGCCAGCGGCACCTTCGGCCTCCACCTCCTCCAGCCCCACCACGGGGGCAAAGTACTGGTGGCGGAAGAGGTGGCTGGTGAGGGGCTGGCCGGCCCACATGATGTGCAGCGTGGCCGGCACGTGGTCACAGCGGCGAGGCCGGATGACCCGGTTAAAGTAGGGCCGGATCTTGAGGTTTCGCATGGGGTAGATGGAGTAGATGTTGCGTTGAAGGACAGAGGCCAGGGCGTACAAGTGCCACACGTTGGAGAAGCTACTAGGGAAGCAAGTGGCCTTGACGTCCGCGTCGAAGATGGCCTCCAGGGTGGCGGACGGCAGGCTGGTCATCTCAGGGGACTCCTCAGAGCACAGGGAATAGCGCACGGCCTGCAGCATCACCTTGGAGTCGATCATGCCCTGGAGGTAGTAGTGTCTATGCAGCAGCATCTCCACCACGGTGCGGGCCCGCAGCTCCAGGCTGAACCCCACATCACCCCACAGCAGCACGCTGGCCGCCTCGAAGAGCAGGCTGCCCTCGCCTTTGCACACCAGCGGCAGCATGTTCCGGGGAGCATCCTCCGGGTACAGGCTCAGGGCCACGGAGTCCACCTCCAGCACCTGGGGGCTGGAGCCCCCCTCCCGGCTGGAGGGGAGGGTGAAGGACGACAGGACCTGCTTGGCCTCCAGAGCAGCACTGACCAGACCCTCCAGGCCTTCCGATTCCACCGCCTCCTGCAGCTCCTGCAGCACCTGCTGTATCAGCTGCTCCCGAGAGGTCATCCTGCCAGGACAGAGGACAGAGGGCAGAGTCAGGACAGGGTGCCCAGACACCCAGCAATGGAGACCTGCACCTTCTCACCTAAAGATAGTGCCCACCTACTCTCATTCCTCCATAGGGTCTAAGTGCCTCCCAGGCTTTAATCACTCAGTGGTAGTGAGGAAGAGCTGGGTCTCTGCAACCTGGCTTTGAGTTCTGGTTCTTTTTTATTTTATTTATCTGAGAGAGAGAGGGACAAAGAGAGACAGAGAGAATGAGTGGAGAGAGGGGCAGAGAGAGAAGCAGACTCCCAGCTGAGCAGGGAGCAAGCCCCATGTGGAACTCAATCCCAGGACCCTGGGACCACGACCTAGCCAAAGGCAGATGCTTAACCGACTGAGTCCACCTAGGTGCTCTGAGTCCTGGTTCTAATATTAGCTTGAGCAAGTTACTTCAGCTCTCCATGCTTCTAAAAAACTTAGTTCGTTTTCTGTAAAGTGGGACGATAAAAGTATCCATCTTATACAACTATTGTGGGCATAAATGGGACAATGAACACATGGAGATATATAGATCTACACACACACACATATACTCCTTAGAACAGTGCCTGGCACACAGTAAAGTACTGTAGAAGCATCAGGTAGCTATTACACATTACATATTCCATAGTACCTGTACCTCTATAGCTGTTAAGTGTTACAATCTCGGGATCCCTGGGTGGCCCAGCGGTTTAGCGCCTGTCTTTGGCCCAGGGCGCGATCCTGGAGACCGGGGATCGAATCCCACGTCGGGCTCCCGGTGCATGGAGCCTGCTTCTCCCTCTGCCTATGTCTCTGCCTCTCTCTCTCTGTGACTATCATAAGGAAGTAAAAATTAAAAAAAAAAAAAAAAAAAGAGTTACAATCTCGGGGCACCTGGGTGGCTATGTACCACCATGTACTCACAGGGAAAAAAAAAAAAAAACCCACTAGTTGTACTCAAGAATGTCCTTAATGAAGCAGTAAAGATTTTTATTTTTATTTAATCACAGCCCTTAAATATATGACTTTTCAATCTTACAAGTGGCAAAGTGGGGTATGCTCATTTCTGCTGCATACAAAAATCTTACATGACAATTGTTTGGTTTATATGATGAACTAGCCACTTTTATCATGGAATATCACTTTAACTTGAAAGAAAAACTGAGACATTACTCTTTAGACTTGGGTATGTTTGGCAGACATTTTCTCAAAAATGAGTAAGACGAGCCTGTCACTTCAAAGAAAACTGTTGACTAGTAAAAAAAAAAAAAAAGAAAGAAAAGAAAAAGAAAACTGTTGACTATTTGCTGCCAGTGAAATTTTGAACTTTCAATTGAAAACCGTAATTTTGGAAAACCTGTATCCACTACAGTGAGCTTGACAGCTTCCCAATACCTAAAGACTTTTCTGATGGGATCAGTAGTGACACTAACAAATGTAACTTTTTATACTGTGTAATGGACTTGTCAACATTTGAAGATCTACATCAATCAATGAACTAGATTTTCCAAAACCAATGGGTGATGTTACAAAGTCACACACAGGTAAAAAATTCACTCAAGGGCAGCCCCGGTGGCACAGCGGTTTGGCGCCGCCTGCAGCCTGGGGTGTGATCCTGGAGACCCAGGATCGAGTCCCACATCGGGCTCCCTGTGTGGAGCCTGCTTCTCCTTCTGCCTGTGTCTCTGCTTCTCTCTCTCTCTGTCTCTATGAATAAATAAACAAAATCTTAAAAAAAAAATTAAAATTAAAAAAAAAAAAGATTCACTCAAAGTATAAAAGGAAACAATGGATTTTACTATAACCAGGAACAGGGATCCCTGGGTGGCGCAACGGTTTGGCGCCTGCCTTTGGCCCAGGGCGCGATCCCGAGACCCGGGATCGAATCCCACATAGGGCTCCCGGTGCATGGAGCCTGCTTCTCTCTCTGCCTGTGTCTCTGCCTCTCTCTCTCTCTCTCTCTCTGTGACTATCATAAATAAATAAAAATTAAAAAAAAAAAAAAAAAAACAGGAACAAAAAAATAATGAGTGTTGTTTCAACTAAGCTTTAAGAAACTACTACTTAGGGGATCCCTGGGTGGCTCAGGGGTTTAGCACCTGCCTTCGGCCCAGGGAGTGATCCTGGAGTCCCAGGATGGAGTTCCACATCAGGCTCTTCGCGAGGAACCTGCTTCTCCCTCTGCCTAAGTCTCTGCCTTTGTGTCTCTTGTGAATAAATAAAATCTTAAAAAAAAAAAAAAAAAAAAAAAAACTACTATTTATCAAGTGTTGATATAGTTCTCAAAGAATATTCTGAACTGAACTGAATAACCGAACAAGCTATTGAAATACTCTTCCTGGGACACCTAGGTAGCTAAGCAGTTGACTGTCTGCCTTTGGTCCAGGGGCCTGATCCTGGAGTCCCAGGATGGGGTCCCATATTGGGCTCTGCAGGGAGCCTGCTTCTCCCTCTGTGTCTCTGCCTCTCTCTCCTTGTGTGTCTCTCATGAGTAAATAAATAAAATCGAGAAAGAAAGAAGAAGGAAAGAAATAAAGAAGGAAGAAAGGAAAGGAAAGGAAAGGAAAGGAAAGGAAAGGAAAGGAAAGGAAAGGAAAGGAAAGGAAAGGAAAGGAAGAAAGAAAAGAAAAGACAAAAGAAAAGAAAAGAAAAGAAAAGAAAAGAAAAGAAAAGAAAAGAAAAGAAAAGAAAAGAAAAGAAAAGAAAAGAAAAGAAAACTCTTCCTTTTTCCATCTACATATCTGGACAAAGTTGAATTTTCTTCATACACTTCTATCAAAACAATGTATCACGAGTCACGAGCAGCCCGGGTGGCTCAGTGGTTTGGTGCTGCCTTCAGCCCAGGGCGTGATCCTGGAGACCCCGGATTGGGTCCAACGGGATAGGGTCCGGGATAGGGTCCGACGTCGGGCTCCCTGCATGGAGCCTGCTTCTCCCTCTGCCTGTGTCTCTGCACCCCCCGTTTGTGTCTTTCATGAATAAATAAATAAAATATTTAAAAAATATATTAAAAAATGTATCACAACAAACTGAACACAGAGACAGGAGAATACCTTTTAAGCCAGATATTACAGGCTTGAAGACATGTAAAAGAATGCCCTCTTCACACTACATTTTTGTTGTTGTGGAAAAATTGTTTTTCATAAAATTGTGTTATTTTTTTATTGTGTAACAGACTTGTTTTTTCATATTTTCTAAATTTCTCAGTTTTTAATACAATATACATTTTATTTAAGATTTTATTTATTTATTCGCGAAAGACAGAGACACAGAGAGAGAGAGAGAAAGAGAGACAGAGAGACAGAGAGACAGGCAGAGGGAGAAGCAGGCTCCGTGCAGGGAGCCCGACGTGGGACTTGATCCCAGGTCTCCAGGATCACGCCCTGGGCTGAAGGAAGAGCTAAACTGCTGGGCCACCAGGGCGGTCCTCAAGTTTTAAAGGGATTCTGACACCAAAAAGTTTGAGAACTATTGCCCTGAAACAAAAAGCCTTTTCAAAGGGGTGGCAGCAGCCTAGTCACTCTGCTAACATGGATCTAATAACTAGGATGTACTGAGCATTCAGTATTCGCCAGGCAATGTCCTAAGCCTGACAGCCATACTTTAAAGTATAGGCACATGATCATTCCCAGGTTAGAGATGAGAAAACAGAAAATCCAACCTAGGCTAATTTGCCCTGGGTCATACGAGTGATGCAGCCAGTACCTTTGCTTGGACTCAGAGGCTTTAAGGTCTATGATTCATCTCCAGTTTAAACTGCCAGCCACCTTTTCAACACAAAACTAATGATCCTAATTACTGGTACATTTTCATTGTTGCATTGCAAAGCAAAGTAATGGTTCTCGGACACTTTTTTTTTTTTTGGACACTGGTTTTAAATTAAAAAGGAGGGATCCCTGGGTGGCGCAGCGGTTTGGCGCCTGCCTTTGGCCCGGGGCGCGATCCTGGAGACCCGGGATCGAATGCCACGTCGGGCTCCCGGTGCATGGAGCCTGCTTCTCCCTCTGCCTGTGTCTCTGCCTCTCTCTCTCTCTCACTGTGTGCCTATCATAAATAAATAAAAATTTAAAAAAATAAAAAAATAAATAAAATAAATAAAATAAAAAAAAAAAGGAGACCATTGTCCTCTCTGTTCTTTGTTCTCAGAATTCAATAAATTGTTTTAGATTAGCCTGAGGTCTAAAAACTGGATTTGGTTGGGACTCCTAGGTGGCTCAGTGGTTGAGCATCTGCCTTTGGCTCAGGGCGTGATCCCAGAGTCCCGAGATCAAGTCCCACATCAGGCTCCCTGCATGGAGCCTGCTTCTCCCTCTGCCTGTGTCTCTGCCTCTATCTCTGTGTCTCTCATTAATTAATAAAGTCTTTTTTAAAAATTAAATAATTTTTAAAATTAAAAAACTGGGTTTGGGTGTATACATTTGTCAGCTCATCAATCTGCACACTTAAAAGGGAATGCATGAGTATAAATGATGGTTCAGTAAAGTTTTGAAAAAAAGGTTTTAGCACCAAAGGAGTACCACTAGAATTTTACCTGATAATCATAAAAAAGCTTTTCAAAAATTACTAATCAGAGCACCTGGCTGGCTCAGTCAGTAGAGGGTGTGACTCTTATCTCAAAGTTGTGAGTTTGAGCCCCATGCTGGACAGAGATTACTCTAAATTTTTTTTTTCCTTTTTAAGTTAAAAATTAGGGATGCCTGAGTGGCTCAGCGGTTGACAATCTGCCTTCGGCCCAGAAATTGACCCCAGAGTTCCAGGATCGAGTCCCGCAACGGGCTCCTGCATGGAGCTTGCTTTTTCCTCTGCCTGTGTCTCTGCCGCTCTGTGTCTCTCATAAATAAACATTTTAAAAATAAAAAAAAAAAAAAACTGTTCAGTGATTCTTCCTGCCCTGCCACCCAGTCTCTTTCCCAAGCAAAGCACCATATTCCCTCCAATGATGTTCCTTTGGGCTTTACAAGGAGTGAGTGTTTGGATTTCATGCTTTTTTAGAGGTGATTTTGTTTATATGTGGTTCTCACCTTCCCTCCACGTGAACCACAATTCCATCACACCTGCACCATTGCTAAAATGGCTAATCTGAGCTCACACCTGGAAAAATGGAGGCTTGGGGTAAAATTAAACAACTTTCCCAAGACCACGCAGCTATTAAAGCTATAAAATTAAGTGAAGGGATTCCAGAATGCCCCTCCTAACCACTGTAATTCCACCACCCAGGGGAATGCGTCACCCAAAATGTTTATTAGCTGAAGGATCCAGAAACACATGAATTCTTGGGAACTTTGAGGAAATTGAGGTCCAGAAAGGTACAGATGGTTTGCCTGAATTCAAGCAGCAGTATTTGGATATCTTCTAACAAAATGTCCAGATATACCACACTTCCTTCTGCACAAACCCCCCATCCCCCTCCCTAACCTATCCCACCCTACCTACTCTTCCCAGTACCGTCCCAGTCCCACCCAGCTCCACTTCACCCAAGCTCATTACTTCCTCTTCCCCAAAGAGGTAAGAGGAGGTGTGAGTAGGTAATACCCCACTTTGATTCTCCTCAAAAGCTTACTGAGAAAAAGCAGCTCCCTGGAGAAGCTCTGCACCCCACATCCATCCAAGAAGGTCTGGACGACCGGAGGACAGTAAGGGAAAGGCCAGAGGCCGTGCAGGGAATCTAATCATCCTTAAGTAGACAATTGGTTGATGGGGTTCAGGTGCGACAGTCTTTTCAACAATGCCTCCCTGGAAGTGCAATGCAAAGCAGATCTGGCAATTGCCAGGTGCATTCATGGAATGAGGTGCAAAAGGTGAAAGGTAATCTATGGGCTTTGTTCAACTGGCCTCCCTGGCCCCCACAGCTCTTGGAAGGAATCAGAAAAGGCATGAAACCAAGGAGGCAAGTCCCCCTGATTACAGGATCTCCCCGTTGGAGGTTGGAAGGAGGAAAAACAGGGTATCCAAAAAGCACCCCGCCAGCATCTTAGCACTTAGAAAGGGCTCTGGAGCCAAGGAATAATTGAAGGGTCATCGGCAATTCTGCAAGAGACTCAAAGCCTTACCTTCACCAAAGCCAGCTTCCTCTTCCCTCCATCTCCTTATTTCAAGCAGATGGGGTCTCAGAACCCAGGTCTGGACTCTGCCCCTTCCATTTTAGAAGGGGTCAACCAGGGTTCTAGGCAGGGCAAGGGAAGGAAGGGCCAATGACTCTGATAACACAATCCTGCTTTAAGTCTCCTCTGGCCTCTAGAACAACCTGCTTCTCTGCCAGCTTCACCCTGGGCTCTGTGTTTGCTCACCAAGTACCCCATGTTCTCCCCATCCCGCCTTCTCCTCATCCCTCATAAAGTAGGCTGGCTCTGCAGTCTCTACAGTCAACCAGGCTCAACAAGTAGGAGGCAGTGCCACACAGGCCTCAATCCTCGGCAAGACCGGACAAGACCATGGTAAACTGGCTGGCATCTCACCTGGCCTGACTCCGCGCCTCTCTGGCCTGCCCTCTCAGCTGCCCAGGTTAGGTCCCTGGCTCGAGGGAGCGCCAGCCATCTTGGCTCTCTCCCTGGTTTCCAGGAGGCCCAGCAGGGCAGGGGCGGCCATGGGGGCTGGCTGGTGGCAGGAGAATTCATCAGCTGTGACTTCCCAAGGAAGGGTAACAGGAGTGCCTAGGGGCTCCAGAGTGGGCCTGGGGCCATCAAGTCAACCATGCCTCAGGGAGTTCTGGAGTTTCCAAGTTTAGCTGTTCTTGTGGACCACGTGTCCGGAGGAGTAGAAGGGGGAGTGTGGCCCACGAGGGGAAGCAGCGCAGGCCAAAAGTCGCCCCTCAGGATGCCAGGAAGGCAAAGGGCAGCTAGGGAGAGAGCTGGCTGGCCCGGGGCTTGAGTCAAGCGACCCAACCAGGGAAGCTGAGAGCCTGGGGTGGGGCCGGGACGGACAATTGTGTAAGGGTTGGGAGGGGAGCTAGGCAGGCGGGTGGGGGTGGGGATGAGATTGGAGGTGGGGGTGGGGAGAAAAGAACTTGAAACAATGCCTCACTTCCCCCTTCCACACACACACCCACACACCTATGCACGCATACACACATGCTTGCAGCATGTCCACGGAGTCACTCCTTGACTCTTGGGCCCTTGGCCGTCCCAAGGCCAGCCCTCACTCCCCTGGGGCCTCCAAGCCGTGCAGGGCACCCACTGTTCCGAATTTTGAGGAAGCTAGTTTACTGACCTCGAGGGTGGCCCAGAGCCCCGGGGGCGTCCACTTCTTTCTCCAGCTTCCAGCTTGGGACATTTAAGTCACCCTGCGGCAGCGTCCCCAGCCGAGCGCCACTCTCACTCCAGAACTGGCTTCGTATCTGTAGTGGACCATTGAGCATGGACCGTCTACAGCCAACTGGCCGGTGGAGAAGCAGTTTAAGCCACTCCCCCCAGGAAATCGCCCACCCTCAAGTGCTCTGGTCCCAAGATGAAAGAAGTGCAAATTCGGGGGTCACTTCCAATGGTAAAGTGATAGCAGCTATTGTCTGGTCCACTCTACCCAGCTGGGGGCGTTAAAGCGCCCAGACCTAGCTCTGAAACAGACCCCAAACTGCCCTGGGAAAACTTGAAAGAAAGTTGAAAGATTTCCAAAGAGTTTGGGGGGGAGGGGTTGGGGAGGTTCAGATAGAAAGACCCAGGGAAAGAAAGTCTATAGGCTAGCCTTGAAGGTAGGGGTGGGGGAGCATGGCTGGAGCCCAGAAACTAGCCTTAGATGACTGGGTAGACTTTGGGGCTTTCTGAACCCCCAGGATGCATCTCTTCCTGAGGCAGCTCCCCATCCCTGGTGGTGCTGAATGGGGAGGTTTTGGAGAGCTCACTGCCCCCACCTCAGTGCAGGCCCCTTTTCCTTCCAGAAAGGACTTTCTCCAAGGGCTCCATTCCCACCACCTTTCTCTGAGCATCCCCCAGGCATGGGGCTCAACACCTCTTACTCCCAAAGCCTCACTGGGCCAGAACTGCTTCTCTCAGGGGGTCAAGGTGCCTATCCCAGGACACCTAGTTTTCAGAGCCCCATAGGAAGGCGGGGGCGAGTAGTATCTGGGCTTCCGTCCCCTCCTGCAGCTCATCTCAGCCTAGGGGCCTCAGATAATCCCAGAGGAACCAGTCCTATCCGCCCGTCTAGTCCCTGCTGATGGGGGAGGTGAAGGCCGCCAGATTGCAGGCTTTGGTGGTAGCTCCCCCCAGGGGCTTTCCTGCCCAGCTTTAACCCTTTGGAGTGCTGGGGCTAGCTGCTACCCTCCTGGGCTTTCATTCCACCCACCTCCCCTCTACAGCCTGACCCCTGGCTACCAATGTAAAATGCACCCCACACACAACAAACCAGTGTGGGTTATGCCCGAGCTCCACAATTATCATTTCCTCCTCTGCCAATCCTGAACCCTACACTTACCACCTAGATCAAAAATCCTATCAATCACTGGTTCCCAAGAGCACGGGAAGAAGGAAGGGGCCCATCAGATGTGAGCTCAAATCCAGTCCCTGGATCAAAATCACACCAGCCCCACCCGTTGTGATGGCAGCCGCCCCAGGCAGCGGCTTAGACCTGTCCTGGACTTGGATTTGAATGCCAACCCTGCCCCTTACTGGAGTATGGCCTTAGGCGAATCGTTTCAACCCTTGGAGCCCAGATTTAAAGGTTACCGGGGCACCACCTTTGCCGCAGAGAATTGCAGGCATAGATGCAACGAGATGATGGATGTAAAGCATTCAGGTCCGTGCTTGGCATTCCGAGAGTCTGTTGCACTCCTCAGCCCCTCCAGTTAATTTTTAATTATTTTTTAGGTCCTTAATATAAATGTGGAATTTTAAAAGTTTCAGAAAATAGTGGTTATCTTGTCGAAGGAATTGGATACTTTAGCTTTCCAAATTATCATTCTTGTGTTGACATTTTATAAGGCATCTACGCTCCTTGCTAGCATTTTAAAAAGCAATGAAGATCATTTTCAAATTCTTTAAAAGGCTAATGGAATCTTTAAAAGAATATTTTAAAAAGGAACTAAAGGTTTGTGTGGTGCTTCCATCACCAAGGTACAAGTCTTTTTTGTAGACTAATTGGGAAAATTTAGAATAATTGGGAAACTTTCTAAAGTAGAAAGAACAAAAAGTTACCTATAATCTCATTGTCCAAAGACAGCTATTGTGAACATCTTGGTATATTTCTTTCTAATCTAGTTTTTTTCTTTCTTAGACTTAAACAAATTAAATATTCTCTTTCCAAAAAATCCAAATGGTACAGAGTAAAAAATAGAGTAAATTGAGCAAGTCTTCCCTTTCGGTTCCTAACACATTCTCTTCACTATGCTTATCTGCCAGTTCTTTTTCTGTGCATTTACAACGCGTATAAGTTTCTGATCTTTCTATGCATATTTTTGTTCTATATTACACATTTTTTAAAAACTGCTTTTGACTAATATACGTTATATTTTATATACCTAAAAAATAACATTATTCAAAATGCATGTAAATTTTGGTTCAAGAATTTACAAAAGGATTCAGGATTCAAATTTCAGCCCTGTCTCTAGTTTCCCTCTCCAAAAGCAGCCAATGTTGTTTCTAGGGTACCATCCAGAAATATGCATAAACAAGCAAATCTCTGAGACAGTGCTTTTTTCCTCTCTTTGAAGCACAAAGGGTAGTACACTAAATACTTTTACTCATCTGCTCTTCTCATTTTATTTTTTTTATTAAGATTTTATTTATTTATTCATGAGACTCACAGAGGCAGAGATGCAGGCAGAAGGAGAAGCAGGCTCTATGCAGGGAGACTCGATCCTGGGACTCCAGGATCAGGCCCTGGGCTGAAGGCGGCGCTAAACTGCTCGGCCACCGGGGCTGCCCTGTTTTTTTTTTTTAAGATTTTATTTATTTATTCCTGAGAGACACACAGAGAGAGGCAGAGAGACCTAGGCAGAGAGTAGGCTTCCTGAGGGGAGCCCAATGAGGAACTTGATCCCAGGACTCCAGGACTCCAGGACTCCAGGACTCCAGGACTCTAGGACTCCAAGACCACACCCTGAGCCAAAGGCAGATGCTCAACCACTGAGCCACCCAGGTGTCCTGTCCCTCACTTTATTTTTTTATCAAGTCACCCTTGTCCAACAAAATGATATAGAGCCACACGTGTACTTTTACATTTTCTAGTAGCCACACTAAAGCCACACTACTTTTACATTTTCTAGTAGCCACAGTTAGAAGACTTAAACTGAATGGATGGAGGGATCATTGAATTGAACAGGTGAAATTAATTTTAACAATATATTTTATTTAAACCAATGTATCTGAAATATTATCATTTTGACAGAAATCAATATAAAATTATTTTAACATAAAATTATTGATGAGATCCTTCACATTCTTTTTTTGTACCAAGTCTTCAAAATTCAATGTATTTTCCATTTGAAGCAAATCTCATGTAGAATTAGCTACATTTCAAATGTTCTATAGCCATATGTAGCTGGCAGCAAATGTACTAGTACATATCTAGATGTAGCAGGAATTCCATTTTATGAATTAGCATAATGTACTATCCAGACTTCTATTGGAGAACATTAAGATCATTTCCATCTTTTGCTCTTAAAACAAGCTACAATGGGTAATCTTGCACATATGTAGGTATAGCTATACTTTCAAAGTACACTGTAGTAATTTGTATAGATTTTCACCAAATTTCTCTCCCTGGAAGTTGCACCAATATATTTCCCTAAAACCAAAGTATGGAAGTGCAATCTCCCTACCCCTGGGCCAGCACAAAATGTTATCACTGTCTTATCTTTGCTAGTTTAATAGGTGAAAAATTAGTTTCTCGGTGTGGTTTTATTTTTTTCTTTTTTTTTTTTTTTAAGATTTTATTTATTTATTCATGAGAGACACAGAAAGGGAGAGAGAGAGAGAGAGAGAGGCAGAGACACAGGCAGAGGAAGAAGCAGGCTCCATGCAGGGAGCCCAATGTAGAACTTGATCCCAGGACTCCAGGATCGTGCCCTGAGCTGAAGGCAGGAGCTAAACCACTGGGCCACCAGTGCTGCCCAAGAGAACGTTTTTCTTTTTTTTTTTTTCAAGAGAACATTTTTCATATATTTTTGAACCAATTTGGTTTTGCTCCTTATGAATCTCTTTTTTTTTTTTTTTTTAATTTTTATTTATTTATGATAGAGAGAGAGAGAGAGAGGCAGAGACACAGGCAGAGGGAGAAGCAGGGCTCCATGCACCGGGAGCCCGACATGGGATTCGATCCCGGGTCTCCAGGATTGCGCCCTGGGCCAAAGGCAGGCGCCAAACCACTGCGCCACCCAGGGATCCCATGCTCCTTATGAATCTCATTTGCCCATTTTGCTATTGATTATAAACCTTTTTCTTACGTTTAATGAGAGTCTTGTATAAAGATCATCTTTGGTCCGTGGTAGAAATTACAAATATTTTTTCTTTTTTCTTTTTTTTAAGATTTTATTTATGTATTCGTGAGAGACACAGAGAGAGGCAGAGACATAGGCAGAGGGAGAAGCAGGCTCCATGCAGGGAGGTCAGTGTGAGAATCCATCCCAGGACCCCAGGATCATGCCCTGAGCCAAAGACAGATGCTCAAGCACTGAGCCACCTAAGCATCCCAACAAATATTTTTTTCTGGGGGTAACTGGCTGGTTCAGTCAGTAAAGCATGCAACTCTTGATCTCAGGATTGTGAGTTCAAGATCTAAATTGGATCTGGAGATTACTTAAAAATAAAATCTTAAATAAATAAAATAAAATATTTACTTTTTTTTTTTTTTTTTTTTTTTTTTTTTTTATGATAGTCACAGAGAGAGAGAGAGAGAGAGAGAGGCAGAGACACAGGCAGAGGGAGAAGCAGGCTCCATGCACCGGGAGCCCGACGTGGGATTCGATCCCGGGTCTCCAGGATCGCGCCCTGGGCCAAAGGCAGGCGCCAAACCGCTGCGCCACCCAGGGATCCCTAAAATATTTTTTAATAAAATAAAATATTAAGAAAAACTTTTTATTTTTTATTTTTTTTTAATTTTTTTAATTTATTATTTATGATAGTCACAGAGAGAGAGAGAGAGAGAGGCGCAGAGACATAGGCAGAGGGAGAAGCAGGCTCCATGCACCGGCAGCCCGACATGGGATTTGATCCTGGGTCTCCAGGATCGCGCCCTGGGCCAAAGGCAGGCGTTAAACCGCTGCGCCACCCAGGGATCCCAAGAAAAACTTTTTAATAAATAAATGAATAAATAATGTGTGTTTTTTTTTTTGATTTTGTGGTTTATAATTGGACTTTGCTTATGGTAGTTTTTATCCTGAAGAAATCTTTTTATGTTTACATATATTGACCATACCTGCTTTTTTTTTTTTTTTTAAAGATTTTATTTATTTACTCATGAAAGACACAGAGAGAGAAAGGCAGAGACTCATCCTGAGACCGCGGATCATGCCCTGAGCGGGGGGGCAGATGCTCAACCGCTGAACTACCCAGGCGTCCCTATACCTGCTTTTCTTTAATAGATTCTAGATTTGGTGAAATTTTAATTTACCTTTATTTAAACTGTCAAAATTAGGTATTACAAAATTAAAGTCTTGGTCATCAGGTGTCCAAACACCAAAATCCCAGATTCCCAGCAATAATTAAACCAAATCCTTACAAGTAGCCATCTTTAGTTAATATGTACCTTGCCTGGAACAAAATTCAGATTTAAGAAGCAGATGAGTCGGGAGTAATCCTTCACTTATAAAAGGACATACAGGGAAGCCCGGATGGGTCAGTGATTTAGCACCGCCTTGGCCCAGGGCATGATCCTGGAGACCAGGGATCCAGTCCCACATCAGGCTCCCTGCATGGAGCCTGCTTCTCCCTCTGCCTGTGTCTCTGCCTCTCTCTCTCTCTCTCACGAATAAATAAATAAAACCTTTTAAAAACTAAATAAACAAACAAACAAACAAATAAATAAATGACATACAATAGAAAAGCTTCCTTTAAAAAAAAAAGAAAAGAAAAGAAAAGAAAAGCTTCCTTTAAATAATGAATTGAGATAAGCAATTAACTGGGTTTAAACATAGAGGTGTCCAGGACTTGTATAAGTGGGGGGCCACCTGCATTTGCCTCACCTACAAAAAAATAAGTTCTGAACTGAGCATCTATTTAGCACTGGCTGGGCAGTGCATAACCGAATAGAGCCGTGGGATGTCACCGAAGGGTTGAAATTCCAGCTCCACCCTTGTGTGCTGCTGAACAAGTTTTCTCATGTATCCAGATCTAATTCCTCACTTAAAAAAATGATGAGAATAATACTGGAGAGGTTGCTATGAGGATTAAATGAAAAATGGCTTAAAAAAAAATGGCTTATGAAATTCTTAGCACACGTCTAATGATACTCAGCAAACGACACTGCTATTCCATCTAGCTATACAACTCATTCTCTGCAGAGATTTAAAGGATTCATCCCTCTCCATTCGATTAATTTAACCACTCAGTACCTTATTAAATAATTTATATACTAGTTCATCATGCATTCAATCATTTTTTATTCCGTTGTTCACTTACTCATATGTTTGCTCATATACTGGCAGATATCTGAGCTCCTACTGTATGCCAGGATACAGGGATAGTGATGTCTACAGACTTGCCTCTAGACTTTAGTCCGAGGGTTGAGGCTCAACAATCTTTTCGAGTGTTCCACACATACCACCATAAACATCTATTCTTGCATTTACTGTACGAGAAAGCCCTACATCCAATGGCTAGCAGTTACTCCATGATGTCATAATCTCCCAGTTTCCTTTCTTTTTCCTTGGTTCCTTTTCTTTTCTTTTTGTTTTAATATTTTATTTATATATTCATAAGAGAGGCAGAGACATAGGCAGAGGGAGAAGCAGGCTCCTGGTGAGGAGCCTAACGCAGGACTCGATCCTGGGCCCCAAGGATCATGACCTGAGCCAAAGGCAGATGCTCAACCACTGAGCCACTCAGGCATCACCTTTGGTTCCTTTTCTTCTCCCCCTTCCACATCCGCCCCATCACTCTTCCCTTCTACTCTTCCTCTGCTTCTGCCCAGGCCTTTTCTACCCTTACCAGAGTCCCCTGGTGATTACCAAAAGACAGATAACAGCTCAGACTCTGGAGTCCAGCCCATCAGAGTTGACTCTCAGCTCCTCTACTTCCAAGTTAAGGAAACTTAAACAAATCTGACCCCTAGTTTCCTCATCTGTGAAATGAAGATGGTATCTACTTTATTCTAATGATTGAATTAAACCATGATGTCACTCCTTGGCTGTCAAAAAATGTTTAGTACCAGGGAGATAGGATTATCAATTCAAATCACAATGGGTTGAGCAACTACTCTATGCAGATGTGCTCAGTGCTATGAAAGACACATAAGGGGCTAATGTAGTTTCTTCCAGGCAGAAGCCACAGCCCAGGTGGGGACATAGTGAGTACCCCAGAAGAGCTGCCATTACTTGTTATTACCAAAGAAAGGAACAAGTGTTTTTTGAGCTGCTCACTCCTGGACACTGGACTTGCTCAGAGACCTGTGCTGAGTAGGCTGTCAGGCTGTTGCTGGCTTCTCTGGTTTCATTTGCAACTCCAATCTGGAATTATCTATATCTTTAAAGTCATTCAGTTTTGTGGTAGGTTTGAATATGGACTGTATCTTAGCATATACTAAGGAATTAATGTTAATTTGTTCAGGCAGCCTGGGTGGCTCAGCAGTTTAGCTCCGCCTTTGGCCCAGGATCAAGTCCAGCATCGGGCTCCTTGTGGGGAGCCTGCTTCTCCCTCTGCCTGTGTCTCTGCCTCTCTCTCTGTGTCTTCCATGAATAAATAAATAAAATCTTTAAAAAAAATGTTAATTTGTTCAAAGCGATCATAGTAAAATATGTCACAAATTTTCAGATATACATACAAGAAATTAGGGATGGAATGATAGAAACTCAAGTATTTGCTTTTTAAGCCCATAGTAAAAGAAGGGGAAAGGGTAAGCTACACATGTCAAAGGGCTGATAGTTATTATTGAATCAGGTGCTTTGGTGTACCTGGGTGGCTCAGTGGTTGAGCATCTGCCTTCAGCCGAGTCATGATCTTGGGGCCCTGGGATTGAGTCCCACATTGGACTCCTCTAGGGGAGCCTGCTTCTCCCTCTGCCTGTGTCTCTGCCTCTCTCTCTGTGTCTTCCATGAATAAATAAAATCTTTAAAAAATTAATCAGAGCTTTGTTTTTACCATTCATTCAGAGTGATTCATTATGCTATTCTTTAGTGTATTTCATAGATTTTATAATAGAAAGGTGAAATATGCGGATCCCTGGGTGGCCCAGCAGTTTAGCACCTGCCTTCAGCCCAGGGCGTGATCCTGGAGTCCCAGGATCAAGTACCACATTGGGCTCCCTGCTCGGAGCCTGCTTCTCCCTCTGCCTGTGTCTCTGCCTCTCTCTCTCTCTTGTGTCTCTCATGAATAAATAAATAAAAATCTGTATTAAAAAAAAAAGCAAAATTGAACAATTTATTTTATTTTTTTTAATTGAACAGTTTTTTTAAAAAAAGAAATCACTGGTCATTGGCTGCAGGGATTGACTTTTTTTTTTTTTTTTTTTTTTTAGGGATTGACATTTACTTTGTAGGGCCTTTGCTAGGTGCCCTTAGAGTGATGGGCTTCACACAGCAGCTGTCCTTAGGGAATTTACCTGGAGTCGGAAGAAGGCTTCTGGATAACTAGCCCCTCCCCTGGCCCCAAGGGAACAAGCTCAGGCACCCAACTAGGAGAACAGCCAGGCCTCAAGCAAGGTTTCAAGGGCTCATGGTCCTCTCCCCACAAGTTCATTGCATTTCTTCTATCACCTCTGTTTCATCTGGAAAGAGGGCGAACCCAAGGTCACTCAATTGTTTTGGTCTTAATCTCAGGCCAGATGCCCTTGATTTGGGTCAATTCTCAATGCCTTCCACTGCCGCCATCACACTCAGGTAAACACTTTTATGAGTTTCCTTCCAGAGTTTCTTTTTGTAATTACAAGCAAACCCAAACACCCTCCAAGTATGTTTCGGATAGGCTTAAAACTAACAAAGTAAATTGAAAATTAAGGAAAATTGCTAAGTGTTCCAGGTAAAAAGCCAAGCCTGGGAGTTGTTAGCATGTAGATAACAACTTTAGATAAGATCTAAAGCCAAGGGAGTGGAAGTGATAACAGGTAATGGAAGAAGATAGGAGGAACAAGAGGAAGGAAAGGGACCACCCCATAGAGTCGGCTGGAGAAGAAAAAACAAAATGAAGGAAAAATCAAGAGAGAGGTATTTCTTTTTTGAGAGAATTTTTTTTTTTTTTTTTTTTTTTTTTTTTAGATTTTATTTGTTTATTCATGAGAGAGAGAGAGAGAGGCAGAGACTTCCATGCAGGGAGCCTGACGTGGGACTTCATCCAGGGACTCCAGGATCACGCCCTGGGCTGAAGGCGGCGCTAAACCGCTGAGCCACCTGGGCTGCCCTTGAGAGAACTATTTTAAGAAGAAAGGAGTTAAGTCGCTAATTGTGGTACTTGCTTCTTCTTCTTCTTCTTCTTCTTCTTCTTCTTCTTCTTCTTCTTTTTTTAAGATTTTATTTACCTATTTATGAAAGACACAAAGAGAGACACAGGTAGAGAGAGAAGCGGATCCCATGCGGGAGCCCAATGCGGGACTCGATCCCAGCACTCCAGGAGCATCCCCTGGGCAGAAGGCAGATGCTCAACCGCTGAGCCACCCGGGCGTCCCATGATACTTGATTCTAATGTGTAAATAGGTCTATGTAAACCTATTCAGAAAAATAGCCATGTTAAAGAGGGAGTTCAGAGTAAAATGTATTTTCTGGTCCCGTTTTTGCAAAGCCTATCTAATTGATATGTACCTACACTTGTTCAGTGAGAAGAAACATTAAAGAGAGCAAACTAATAGGGGAATAACGTGGTGAGCATATTTGTGGGAAGAGGTGGCTTTTTAACCTCGCACACTTCAGTTTGGTTAGCATTTTTTACCATAAGTACACATTCTTTTTGTAAATAAAAAAGATTTGTAAAAGATGAGAAACTGGGCAGCCCTGGTGGCTCAGTGGTTAAGTGCCGCCTTCAGCCGGGGGTGTGATCCTGGAGTCCCCGGATCAAGTCCCACGTCAGGCTTCCTGCGTGGAAGTCTCTGCCTCTCGCTCTCTCTCCCATGAATAAATAAATAAAATCTTAAAAAAAAAAAATATGAGAAACTGCTGGTTAGAGCCATCTATATTCAGTATTTCTCTCTCTCTCTTTTTTTTAACACTTAAGTAAACTCTGTGCCCACTGTGGGGCTCGAACTCCTAAGCATAGATCAAGCATCTCATGCTCTACCAACTCAACCAGGTGCCCTTGTAGAGATTAAGATTAAAAGCACTTGGCTTTAGGGGCACCTGGGTGTCCCAGTTGGTTGAGTCTCTGACTCTTGATTTCCGCTCAGGTCCTGATCTCAGGGTCCTAGGATCAGCCCTGGCCAGTTCCCCGCTCAACGGGGAGTCAGACTGTCTCCCTTTTCCCTGCCCCCTCCCCTCAAGCTCACCCATGCTCTCTCTCTCCCTCTCTCTGAGAATAAATAAATCAATCTTAAAAAAAAAAAAAAAAAAGCACTGGCTTCAGAGCCTAATAAACCAGAGTTTAAACCCAGCTCTAGCCCCAGGAACAAATTAACCTCTCTAAAGCTCAGTTTCCTCATCTGTAAAATGGTGATTATAATGATAATTACCTCATAGATTGTGATAAGGATTAAATGAGGAAATGCAAATAACAGCATTTAGTACAGTGACTGTGACAAAAGGCTCAATTAATATTGGTGTCCTTTAAAATGGTTTCTACTAGGGGGTGTCTGGCTGGCTCAGAGCATGGGACACTTGATATGAGGGTTATGAGTTTGAACCTCATGTTGGGTATAGAGATTGGTTAAAAATGGAATCTTAAAGAAATAGTTATTAGATCAAAAGATAAAATGAGGGGATCCCTGAGTAGCTCAGCAGTTTGGTGCCTGCCTTTGGCCCAGGGCGTGATCCTGGAGACCCGGGATCGAGTCCCAGGTCAGGCTCCCTGCATGGAGCCTGCTTCTCCCTCTGCCTGTGTCTCTGCCTCTCTCTCTCTCTCTCTCTCTCTCTCTGTGTGTGTCTCTCATGAATAAACAAATAAAATCTTAAAAAAAAAAAAAAACTGGAAGCTCAACCAACTAAGTCACCCAAGTGCCCCCCAAAGCAATTCTTATTATTTAAAAAAAATTTTTTTAAATTTTTATTTATTTATGATAGTCACACACGGGGAGAGAGAGAGAGAGGCAGAGACAGGGAGAAGCAGGCTCCATGCACCGGGAGCCCGAGGTGGGATTCCATCCCGGGTCTCCAGGATCCCGCCCTGGGCCAAAGGCAGGCACCAAACCGCTGCACCACCCAGGGATCCCTATTTTTAAATTTTTATTTTGAAATAATCTCTACACTCAACATGGGGCTCAAACGCACAATCCCAAGATCAAGAGTCATATGCTCCACCAACTGAGCCAGCCAGATGCCCCAGCATCTAAAGCAATTAGAACAGGGGTGCCTGGGGATGCCTGAGTGGCTCAGTGGTTGAACGTCTTGGGGCATGATCCCAGTGCCGGGATCACATCCCGCATTGGGCTTCTTATGAGGAGCCTGCTTCTCCCTCTGCCTGTGTCTCTGCCTCTCTGTGGGTCTCTCACATTTGTGTAAATGTGAGCCAAAGTTGATGAACGATTTTTTTTTTCTGTACCTGATGCAACAGTTAAAAAAAAATAAAATAAAATCTTAAAAAAAAAATTGAACAGGGATAACTGGTTGAGTCAGTCCATAGGCCATGCAACTCTCAATCTCAGGGGTCACAAGTTCAAATTTATTAAGAAAACTTTTTGGGCAGCCCCGGTGGCTCAGCGGTTTAGCACCGCCTTCAGCCCAGGGCCTGATCCTGGAGACCTGGGATCCAGTCCCATGTCAGGCTCCATGCATGGAGCCTGCTTCTCCCTCTGCCTGTGTCTCTCCCCCCCACCCTCTCTCTCTCTCTGTGTCTCTCATGAATAAATAAAATCTTAAAAAAAAAAAAAAACTTTTCTAAATATTAAAAAAAATAAAGCAATTAGAACAGTACTCAGCATATACTAAGTACCCAAATATTATTTATATATTTTTTAAGATGTATTTATTTATTTATTTTAGAAAGAGAGAGAGCACAAGCCAGAGGAGGAGCAGAGGGAGAGCAGAGAGAGAGAGAGAGAGAGAGAGAAGCAGACTCCCCCGCTGAGCACAGAGCCCAATGTGGGGCTGGAATGCACGACCCTGAGGTCATGACCTGAGTCAAAGTCAAAAGTCAGATTTTTTTTTTAAGATTTTATTTATTTATTCATCAGAGATACACAGAGAGAGAGAGAGAGAGAGGCAGAGACACAGGCAGAGGGAGAAGCAGGCTCCATGTAGGGAGCCCGATGCGGACCCGATCCTGTGACTCCAGGATCACGCCCTGGGCTGAAGGCAGGCACTAAACCGCTGAACTACCCAGGGATCCCTCAAAGGTCAGATTGTCAACAAACTGAGCCACCCAGGGGCCCGATATTGTTATTATTATTATTGTTATTGTTCTTATTGGCTCTCATTCTCGGATTTCCCTATCCTCACATTTCTTCAGCCCCATTTCTGCAACTCTATATGTATTTTAGTAAGATATTTCAAATCTTTTTTTGGAAAAAATATAAGCAAACAACTACATAAATATATATTTTTTAAATATATTTTTTAAAAATATATTTTTTTAATATACCAGTCACTGTGTTCAGTGCTTAAAAAATACAAGGATAAACAAAAGGTAATTTCTGTCTTCAAGGAAATGTTCAGTCTAGTGGGGGAGACACACATGCACATAGCTATAACCTAAGTACAGAATATGGTAAGCCATGCTTGAAAGATGTCCAAGTGCCATGAGGACACAGAGCTGCTGAGATATAAGGAGGGTTCCCAGAGAAGGTGGCATGGGAGCCACACTGCCCAGGAGACATGGATGACGGAGCAGGGTTTCCAGGTGGGGGGAGCCATGGATGATCCAAGACAGACTCTCCAGAGCTGACATCCTACCCACACTGCTGGGGTCTGGTGAGGGTGCTCAATAAAGCCCAGCTTTTTGACTATTCTATTCTAGTAGTGTGGAAAGGGGTAGGAAGAGACAATAGGACAATCCCCAAGGGCACCTTCCTTTTTCAAGAAAAGTGAGAGTATCAGCAGAACCAAATCCTCTAAGGTGGCAAGATCAACTTGCCTGCCAGGCCAGGAAACAGCTGTGAACGCCAGGTTAAGCAGCAGATGTTTTGAGGGAGGAGGGAATGGAAGGTTTGGGGTTGGAAAATGGGAGGATTCCTCTGTCCAGATCCATCTGCAGTGCAGAACAAATGCCCAAAGCCCCTAATACTTCTCCTTGGGGGAATCTCTGGGTGGCTCAGTGGTTTAGCGCCTGCCTTCGGCCCAGGGTTGTGATCCTGGAGTCCCAGGATCGAGTGCCACGTCAGGTTCCCTGCATGGACCCTGCTTCTTCCTCTGCCTATATCTCTGTGTCTCTCATGAATAAATAAATAAAATCTTAAAAAAAAAAAAAAAAAAAAACTTCCTCTTGGGCTCAGAGATAGAAGTCTCCCTTTCTTTCATGGTGCAGCTTCTACTTCAGGTCTTCCAGAATCACATTTTAGCACAATCTCTCTCTCTCTCTTTTATTTTTATTTTTATTTTATTTTATTTTATTTTTTTAAAAGATTTTATTTATTTATTCATGAGAGACACAGAGATAGAGGTAGAAACACAGGCAAAGGGAGAAGCAGGCTCCATGCAGGGAACCCAACGTGGGACTCCATCCCGGGTCTCCAGGATCAGGCCCCGGGCTGAAGGTGGCGCTAAACTGCTGAGCCACCTGGGCTGCCCTCTCTCTCTTAATAAAAATAAATCATACATGCTTTATATATATAAAGATTGTATTTAGGGGATCTCTGGGTGGCGCAGTGGTTTAGCGCCTGCCTTTGGCCCAGGGCGCGATCCTGGAGACCCGGGATCGAATCCCACATCGGGCTCCCGGTGCATGGAGCCTGCTTCTCTCTCTGCCTGTGTCTCTGCCTCTCTCTCTCTCTCTCTCTCTGTGACTATCATACATTAAAAAAAAAAAAAAAAAAAAAAAAGATTGTATTTATTTGAGAGAGAGAGAAAGAGAGACAAAGCACAAGCAAGGGGAAGAGAGAAGAGA
The DNA here is from genome assembly GCF_048418805.1 of Vulpes vulpes. Lineage (NCBI taxonomy): Eukaryota > Metazoa > Chordata > Mammalia > Carnivora > Canidae > Vulpes > Vulpes vulpes. The sequence goes on along the minus strand of NC_132785.1, from coordinate 108,039,269 downwards.
GGGAAAACCAGGATCCCCACTGAACAGAGAGCTGATGCAATGCTCCATCCCAGAACCCCGGGATCATGACCTGAGCTGAAGGCAGATGCTCAACTGACTAAGCCACCCAGGCACCCCAGATGACTTTTCAGGAATGGAGGGAGCTCAGAGATGATCTCTGAGTACCAGGGACTTGTACATTCTATCCCATAATCCTCCCAAACAAACCTTGGAGGCAAACATTGACATCTTTTTTTTTTTAAGTAATATCTCCGCCCAACATGCGGCTCGAACTCAAGACCCTAAGATAGAGTTGCATGCTCTACCAACTGAGCCAGCTGGGCACCCCTACACTGTCACTTGTTAGGTATATTTGGGGCTGGGAAATAACTGTGATTAGCCCTCTCATTTTCAGATGCACTCTCCATATGCCTCCAGAGAAAGGGAGGATGTGACCAAAGTCATCTGGGGTCATTCTGCTTAGAGATAATAGAACATGTGAGCTGGGACACCTGAGTGGCTTAGCGGTTGAGTAACTTTGGCTCAGGGTGTGATCCTGGGATCGAGTCCCGCATCAGGCTTCCTACATGGAGCCTGCTTCTCCCTCTGCCTGTGTCTCTGCCTCTCTCTCTGTGTCTCTCATGAATAAAAAAAAATTAGAGTCACATACTCTACCTACTGAACCATCCAGATGCCCCAATTATCTCACGCTTTTAACAGCTACGGAATATATATAGGGGAAGGACAGGGGAAGGAAAGAATCCCAAGCAGACTTGTGCTGAGCCAGAGCTGGAGGCAGGGCTCTGTCCCAGGACCCTGAGATCATGACCTGAGCTGAAACCGGGAGTCAGATGCTTAACTGACTGTACCACCCAGACACCCCAGCTACCAGATACTTTATTGTAGGGATTACAATAATGTATTTAAGCAATCCCTTGCAATTGGACATTTAGGTTGTTTCCAGTCATTCTGTATTATAAACAATATGCAGGAGACATATTTGCACATATTGTACAAATATTTTTATAAGATTCATGAAGTAGAATTACTTAGTCAAAGAACATAATATGTAGATGAGTATTTACATACTTATGTATCTATTTCTGTGTTTCTTTTTTTTGTTTTGTTTTGTTTTAAAGATTTTATTTACTTATTCATGAGAGACACACTCAGAGAGAGAGAGGCAGAGACACTGGCAGAGGGAGATGCAGTCTCCATGCAGGGAGCCCACGGACACTATTCCAGGACTCCAGGATCATGCCCTGGGCCCAAGGCAGGTGCTAAACCGTTGACCCACCCAGAGATCCCCTCCCTAAAGTGGCTTTTGAAGATGGGGTCCTTGGCCCTTTGAGGTTGAAAGCTGCCAGTCTACTGACCACTGACCACATCCAGGGCTATGCTTCAGCTCTTCTATCAGAGGCAGGAAGTGGCCAGGGTGCAGTTTTCCTTCCTTTCCCCACAGGGTGCCTTTTGATGTGTTAGCCCATGACCTAGGAAGTTGGAGGCACTTTGGGAATTACCATAAGAGGTGGGATATGCCAGTAAGAATCAACCAGCACTTATTTGGACTGAAGGTAGGGCCTGTCCACAGGGACAAGGTCTAAAAGAAATGTAGAGGGCCAGGGAGCAGCAAATCTGAGCCATGCTTGAATCTTGACAGGGCTTCTCCCAGGAGGTAAGGAATAACTGTCACTTTTCCTGGCCTGTCTGGCTGATTGCCAGCTGACTGTGTGGAGGCTTGGGGCAAGCTTTTCCTCTCTGAGCCTCTGGCCTCATCTGGAAAATGTGGCCCCTACTCATTTCACCTGGGATTGTTTTGAGATATACAGGAGGGAAGAGATATAAAGTCATTCAGCACTGTCCTAGTACACAGGAGGTGCTTAATAAATAGCAGCTGCATTTATTAGTGGCTTAAGAAGCCATACAAAAAGATAGGGACCAATATCCTCCAGGAATAGGAAGGCAACTAACATGTGCTGCTGCTGGTGGGATGTCTTATCCTGGACAAAGGGTCTGCTCTCTCAGCCCAGGATTCTAGCACGGGGACCTGAGCATGGAGTCCCTGCCAGTATTCCTGCTGCCCTGGCTATGTTTTTCAGGCAAGTACCCTCAACCTCCAGAGAACTGTGATGAGGGTCTTGAGGTCTGGTGGACCTGTGGCCCTGGCCGTGGCCAAGAGGGAAAAGAGGAGAGTGCTAATGCCGGTGGAGAAGCTGTAAAAAATGTAAATGGTGCGGTGTGGGGCATGGCTCCAGCTGTCTGGCACTCACCGGAGCTGGCAAGAGCCCAAGGAGGGAGCCCTAGACCCCGGGCGCCTTTTGTCCCAGGTCTTGGCTATGTAAAAGGTGGGGGAAGGGGCAAGGATTTGTGGAACTTGTCCATTCATTGGAGCCCCCTGCTGCCAGCAGGTGCGAGAATGGGGGAGGGAGATGCGGACTCTGGCCTGGAAGGTTTAGAAATAAGAATTGCAACTCAGCATGCAGTGGACTGACAAACAGATTCCTCAGCTTCCAGCCTCTAAGGCTGTGAACCTTCAGGCCAGCCAGACTCCATCCTGCTTTGAATGTGGCCCTGAACTGGTTCCCCGCCCCCCAATTGGCCTTCCCAGCTCCCCTCTCCCCAGTTCCCAAATCCCAGCTTTGCACGCTCTGCCAAAGAACGCTGCTTCTTCGCCAGGCCCATTCCCAAGCCTGTTTGATTTTCTAAGGTTTTTGTTTGTTTTTCTTTTTCCGCTCCTCTTTGGCTTCCAGGGCCTTCTCCAAAGCACCACATTCAAGCATTCAAGCATTCGATGTTTCTGAAGTCTCAGAAAAAGCAGTGTGGGGAGAGAAAGGACTTGGACCCACGCAAACCTGAGTCCGAATCCTGCTCTGCCCTTCCCAGCTGAGGGCTTTCAGAAAAGGCAAGTCACTAACCTTTCCAAGCTCGTGTTCTCTGTAGGTAAAATGGGAATTCCCTTTGTTCCTCCTTCTCAAAGTTTTTGTACAAATTAAATGCTGAGTTAATGTTTCGAAAGCTCTTAGCACAATACCTGGCACAGAATGGGTGCTCAGTGAATATTAAGTTATTCCCCTTAATAATCATACAGTCTGGTTTCCATTTGTGTTTCCCTGTTGCTAGAGAGATCAGTCTTTTTCGTATGTATGTTGGCCATTTGCATTTCTTTCTTTTTTTCTAAAGATTTTATTTATTTATTCATGAGAGACACACACAGAGAGAGAGGCAGAGACATAGGCAGAGGGAGAAGCAGGCTCCATGCAGGGAGCCCGATGTGGGACTCAATCCTGGGTCTCCAGGATCACACCCTGGGAGAAGGCGGCGCTAAACCGCTGAGCCAGGGCTGCCCTCCATTTGTATTTCTTATGTGAATTGTCTGTTCATGTCTGCCACCCATTCTTCTTTTCTTTCTTTCTTTAAGATGTCTTTTTTTTTTTTTTTTAATTTATTTATGATAGTCATACAGAGAGAGAGAGAGAGAGGCAGAGACACAGGCAGAGGGAGAAGCAGGCTCCATGCACCGGGAGCCTGATGTGGGACTCGATCCCGGGTCTCCAGGATCGCGCCCTGGGCCAAAGGCAGGCGCCAAACCGCTGCGCCACCCAGGGATCCCTAAGATGTCTTTTTTTAAGAGATTTTATTTATTTATTCATGAGATACACAGAGAGAGGGAGAGAGAGGCAGAGACACAGGCAGAGGGAGAAGCAGGCTCCATGCAGGGAGCCTGACATGGGACTCGATCCAAGGTCTCCAGGATCACGCCCTGGGCCGAAGGCAGGCGCTAAACTGCTGAGCCACCCTGGGATCCCTATTTCAAGATTTCATTTTAAGCTTTTATTTATTTAGTCAGATTGAGAGAGAACAAGCCAGGGGCCTGGCCGCCAGAGGGAGAAGCGGACTCCCTGCCGAGCAGGAAGCCGGAGGCAGGGCTCAGTCCCAGGACACTGGGATCATGACTGGAGCCAAAAGCGGACACTTAACCTACTGAGCCACCCAGTTGCCCCCATTTTTCTTTTAGGTTTTTGGGGGGTTTTATTTGGTCTTTGTTTTTTTTTTTTTTTTTTTTAAAGATTTTATTTATTTATTCATAGACACACAGAGAGAGAGAGGCAGAGACACAGGGAGAGGGAGAAGCAGGCTCCATGCAGGGAGCCCGATGTGGGACTTGATCCCGAGTCTCCAGGATCACACCCAAGGCTGCAGGCGGCGCCAAACCGCTGCGCCACCAGGGCTGCCCTGGTCTTTGGTTTAATGATCGGTGGGACAGTGGGACATCTTTATACATTCTGAAATTCTTTGTTAATACAGTTTGCAGATTTTTTCTTTTGGTCTGTCAAAAGCTTTGGCTTTTTTTTTTCCCTAAGTTTTAAAGTAATTTCCACACTCAGCGTGGGGCTTGAACTCACAACCCTGTGACTAAGAGGCCAGTGTTCTACCAACCGAGCCAGACAGGTACCCTGCTTTGGGCTTTTTGTTGTCTTTCAACATACAGAGTCTGTTTTTCTTTCTACATGGTGTATGTCCAAACCTGCCCATAAGGGTGAGTCCTCTATAGGTTGATTGAGTTGGCAGTTTGGGGACCTCAGGAACTCTCCCCTTGACCAGTGTTCTACCCAGGGCTTTCGCAGATCCTCCATTGTTCTCTAAATAAATGTGAAAACCTGCCACATCTGACTTCTGTGCCCAAATGCACACACTCCCACCTACTGGTATCTGGAGGGATCACATTTTTCTTTTACTGGTTGACTGATTTGGGAAAACTCCAAGATCTGACTGAGAAATTAGCAGCTGAATGAAAATTTAGATGTCCTCCATTAACCCTCTCTTTGGGCCCCATGGCTGACTGTGTCTCTCCGTACCTCACCATCCCAGCCAGTTGTAGGCATTCACGTTAACTGATCATTTACCTGATGCATTTTTGAGAAGCTGTGTATAAATCTAATTTGATGGATTGTATTTTAATACTCTAAGAGAAAAGGAAGCTAAAATAAATGTTATAAATTCTACTAGCTCATTTGTTGGGCATTTATCATGTGTCATCCGCTGATGAAGCACTTTACATAAATACCTTTATTAATCCTCATGATAATGAGGAAAGCTCAAACATCTCCATTTTATTGATAAGGAGCCTAAAGATCAAAGGGGTTATTATGTAGTGTGGCCAAGGTCACCAAGCTAGAATGTTGCCAGATTGTGCAAATAAACAGGTAGGGGGGAAAAAACAGGTAGGGGTCCAGCTAAATTTGAATTTCATATCAATGATGATTTTTTTAGTATAGCCTACCACAAATATTGCATGCAATATATATGTGTGTGTGTATATATATATTTATGATTTCATTTGTTTATTTGAGCAAGAGCAAGAGAGATCACAGATGGAGAGGAAAAAGCAGACTCTGAGGAGGGAGCCCGACATAAGGCTGGATCCCAGAACCCTGGGATCATGACCTGAGCTGAAGGCAGATGCTCAACTGACTGAGCACCAGGCACCCTACTTGCAACATTTTATCTGGCAACCCTATCCACATGGTAAGTGGGGAATGTGGACTGGAATCCAAGTCTCCTGATTCCCCGGTGTTCCAGTGGTTAAGACCATAGAGTACTTCCATGGAATTCTTTGAAAAAGGAAGAATTCCCCTCTTGTATTATCTTTTGGGCCCCGCCTCAGATATGCTGAATAAAATGTCTGGGGGTGGAATATCCATAACAAGCACCCTCAACTACAATCCCCTACTCCTCAGGAAGTCCCTTGCACTCTGAATTTTGAGAGCACTCTAGTAGTATCCAGCTTGCAAATTTAGATGCCCGTATTCTACTGTCTTGTGGTTACCAACTTTGCTAGTGACTAGCTAGTTTTTTTTTTTTTTTTTTTTTTTTTTTTTGCTAGTGACTCTTTACATTCATTCAATCATCCATCCATTCAACTCCTTGACAAATATTTACTGTTGGAGGGCCTGTCCTGCCAGCCAGAGATAGAAAGATGAATTAGATGCAGCTCCTGTCCTTGAAGAGGCCCTGCTCCACTGCAGGGACTGATAACTAAACAGATACATTACGGTGGGGGCTGGAGGCAGGGGCTGGGGGCTGGGTTGGGCAGCAGCATAGTGGAGACCATGACAGAGGTTTGGTCCAAAACAGAGGACGTGGGGGTGGGAGCAGTCAGATACAAATTCTAGGAGATTTGCTTCAGCCAAGTCTTTTTTTTTTCTTTTTTTTTTTTTTAACACATTATTTATTTATTAGAGAGAGAAAAAAAAAGAGAGAACAAGCAGGGGGAGCAGCAGGCAGAGAAAGAGGGAGAAGCAGGTTTCCTTCCAAGTGAGGAACCCTGACACGGCTCAATTTCAGCACCCTGGGACCATGACCTGAGCCAAAGGCAGATGCTTAACTGACTGAGCCAACCAGGCGTCCCTTTAGCCAAGTCTTGAAGCATCCATAGTTTTGTGTTCCTCTGAAGGGATATAACACAGGATAATGGATATGCTTCGCATTAAGAAATAAATTCAGATGAAGAAGAAAGTGAGCACAAGGGGTCCAGAGTCAGACATCTTGGTTAACATACAAGTTCCACTGACTTACTGGCCTTAAGACTGTGGCCATATGACTAACCTGTCCTCTCCCTGCCTCAATTTGTCTTCTTTGAAATGGAGATAACAACATTATCCTCCTCATTGGTTTGGTGTATAATTATGCAATCTATGTAAATTGCCTAACACAGCTCCTGAAAAGTAGTAAGTATGCAATGGAGGTTCCCATCAACAATTTCCCCTTCTCTACTAGATCTTTCCTTCAGCCTACAAATGTATTGTAATATCTTTTGTGTGTGTGTGTGTGAATGTATTGTAATATCTTCCCATCCTTGACCTCATATCCTCCTCAAACTACTGGTACATCATTTGTTCCTTTTTTCTGGCACAACTCAGAAAGAATAGCGTATTCCTCATTGCCAGTTTCCACTTCCTCGCCTCCTCTCTCCTGAACCTGCTCCATTGAACCTGTTCTTGGCAAAGTTGCAGATAAGCTTCACAATGCATTCCCAGTGGGCAATTCTGTTTCTATCTCTAAAACTCTATAGCAGTATTCAACACAGTTGATCTGGCCATACCTTATGAAGTGCTTGCTTCCCTGGGCTCTCAGGACACCACAGTCACCTGGTTCTCTCCTCCTCCTTCCCTGCTGTTTCTTCTCCATCTCCTTTGATGGCTTTTCCTCCTCTCCTGGTCCTACTGCTAGATGTGGAAGTCCTGCAGGGCTCAATTTCTGACCTCTTCTCCTCCTTGTCTATATCCACTCCTTTGGTGATCTTTTGTAATCTACTGATTTAAAATCCCACCTTTCTTCTGATGATTCCCACGTTGATAGCACCAGCTCATATCTCTCCTGAACTCAAGACTAAGCAGTCAATTGCCTATGTAACATCACCACTGGGTGTTCAGTAGGCATCTTAGATTCAGCCTGTCCATAAACAGACTCATGACTTACCACCTGTCCCTACCCAGAATCTGTTCTTCCTTCAGAGTTTCCCATGTCATCATTCACTCAGTAGTTCAGACCAAAAGCCTTAAAATCACTCTTAATTCCTTTTTCATTCCCCACATCCAAACTCAGATTCTGTTCACTCTAGTTTCAAAAAATATCCCAAATCTAGTACTTCTCACTTTCTCTGAAGCAAGATTCTTTTCTTTTTTTATTTTATTTTATTTATTTATTCGTGAGAGACAGAGAGAGAGGCAGAGACAGAGAGAGAGAAGCAGGCTCCATGCGGGGAGCCCAACGTGGGACTCGATGCCAGGACCTCAGGATCATACCCTGAGCCAAAGGCAGAGGCTCAACCGCTGAGCCATCCAGCTGTCCCATGAAGCAAGGTTCTTAGCTTTGATACATTGGACATTCTGGACTAGGTAACTCTTTGTTGTGAGGACTGTCCTATGCATTATTGTTGGATGCTTGGCAGCATCCCTGGTCTCTACCCACTAAATGCTGCTAACATCTTCCTATTTGTGACAACCAAAAATCTCTCCAGATATTGCCAAATGTCCCTGTGTAGTAAGGGATGGACAGGGTGGGGTAAAATCACCTTGGTTAAGAACCACATCTCTAGAGCTATATCATTCCATAGTCTCGACCAAATAGTCTAACTGGTTTTCCGTCCTATATTCTGGCTCCCTCTTCTCCATACAGTAGCAACCAGAGTTATCTTTTTTTTAATTACTTTATTTAAAGTAGGCTCCACACCCAATGTGGGGCTCATCATGAACTCATGACCCCGACATCAAAAGTTGCATGCTTTGGGATCCCTGGGTGGCGAGCGGTTTAGCGCCTGCCTTTGGCCCAGGGTGCGATCCTGGAGACCTGGGATCGAGTCCTATGTCGGACTCCCTGCATGGAGCCTGCTTCTCCCTCTGCCTGTGTCTCTGCCTCTCTCTCTCTCTCTGTGTGACTATCATGAATAAATAAAATCTTAAAAAAAAAAAAAGTTGCATGCTTTTGGGAATCCCTGGGTGGCTCAGTGGTTTAGTGCCTGCCTGCCGCCCAGGGCGTGATCCTGGGGTCTTGGGGATGAGTCCCACATTGAGTCCCACATCAGGCTCCCTGCATGGAGCCTGCTTCTTCCTCTGCCTGTGTCTCTGTTTCTCTCTCTCTCTCTCTCTGTATCTGTCACGAATAAATAAATAAAATCTTAAAAAAAAAAAAAGGTGCTGGGCAGCCTCGGTGGCGCAGCGGTTTGGCGTTGCCTGCAGCCCGGAGTGTGATCCTGGAGACCTGAATCGAGTCCCACGTCGGGCTCCCTGTGGGCTCCCTGCGTGGATCCTGCTTCTTCCTCTGCCTGTGTGTGTGTGTGTGTGTGTGTGTGTCTATGAATAAATTAAAATCTTTTTTTTTTTTTTTTTTTATGATAGGCACACAGTGAGAGAGAGAGAGAGAGAGAGGCAGAGACACAGGCAGAGGGAGAAGCAGGCTCCATGCACCGGGAGCCCGACGTGGGATTCGATCCCGGGTCTCCAGGATCGTGCCCTGGGCCAAAGGCAGGCTCTAAACCACTGCGCCACCCAGGGATCCCAATAAATTAAAATCTTAAAAAAAAAAGTTGCATGCTTTACTGTTAGAGCCAGACAGGGACTCCTGCCCTGAGTAGTCTTTTTATTTTATTTTATTTTATTTTTTTTTTTTTAATTTTTATTTATTTATGATAGTCACAGAGAGATAGAGAGAGAGGCAGAGACACAGGCAGAGGGAGAAGCAGGCTCCATGCACTGGGAGCCCGACGTGGGATTCGATCCCGGGTCTCCAGGATCGCGCCCTGGGCCAAAGGCAGGCGCCAAACCGCTGCGCCACCCAGGGATCCCCTGAGTAGTCTTTTTAAATCATAAGGCAACTCTTTTCACTCTCTTTTCAACCTTCTATTGGTTTACTATAACCTTACCCATAAAACCCAACATCTTTATGATGGTGTGTAACACTCTACATGGTCTGGCCCTTGCTGGTTCCCCCACCCCACCCCTTTGTTCATTATACTCCAGTCATGCTGACTTCTTTGCTCCACCTTGAACATGTTAAAAATATCCTTCCCTTGGGGCATTTGCATTTGCTGTTCCCTTTATTTAGGGTGCTATCCCTCAGAATCTGCCACTTCCGTCACTTCATTGAGGGTTGCCACTTAAACCTCCAGAGAGAGGACTTCCCTGACCACCTTATCTCGAGGACCACTGGCACTGCCATCCCCACACTCTGTGTGATGAATGTGGAGATGTGCAGCCCAGCTCCCCTTCCTTGAGGAGGGACTTGTTGCCCAGCTGCTGGGAGTACAGTCAGCAGAAAGCTTTCAGCTCATAGTCCCCAGAGGAGAGTTGCCGAAGCTCATGACCTTCCCTGGGTAGCCCACATCCAAGAACTGACTGGGGTTAAGTAGAAAGGAGGCAACTCAGATGGGTCATTTTAGCTCTGGAGTTCCCCATGGAGTTGGCTGAGGCTGTCATTAGATCTGCCTCTCTGCTTGATTTCTCCCTCTGCCCCATCCTGCTTCCTTCCCTTGCATAGATGTGATACAAGGGTATTCAGGGTGCCAAACATCTCAGGGGTTGTGTGTCAGAGGTCTCCACCGATGACACCCTGTGCAGTTTTCTTTCTTTTTCTTTTAAGATTTCATTTTTATTTTATTATTCATGAGGGACACACAGAGAGAGGCAGAGACATAGGCAGAGGGAGAAACAGGCTCCCCTCAGGAAGTCCAATGCAGGACTTGATCTCAGGATTCTGGGATCATGACCTGAGCCAAAGGCAGATGCTCAAAAAAAAAACCAAAAAAACAAAGGCAGATGCTCAACCACTTAGCCACCCAAGTGCCCCCCGCCCACACAGTTTTCTTAGACTTATATTTAATTTATTTTATTTGTTTGTTGTATGATTTGCTGAAACTCTGTGAAGGCAGGAACTTCATTTTGAAATTGCTGTATCTCTGGCACCTAGACAATTCCAGGCACATATACAGAGTAGGTGAACACTAAATTGAATGTTGAATGGATTATTCTTTAACATTCTTTAAAATTTTGTTTATTTATTCATGAGAGACACACAGAGAGAGGCAGAGACACAGGCAGAGGGAGAAGCAGGCTCCGTACAGGGAGCCCTATATGGGACTCAGTCTCGGGACTGCAGGATCATGACCTAAGTCGAAGGTGGGTGCCCAACCGCTGAGCCACCCAGGGACCCTAACTTTTTTTTTAAGTAAGCCCTATACCCAGTGAACTCCTGTCTCAGAGAGAAGAGGCGCATGCTCTCCCTGCTAAGCCAGCCAGGCACCCCTGAAGGAATTATTCTCATCCCCAATCTTAGCTCCTCACTACTCTTAGATTACTCTGGGGTCAGGGAATCCTTGAGTGACTTTGAATAGGAAGGCTCCAACTTTTTAACAGACATGGCCATTCAGGGGCATGATCTGATCTTCCTAATATGATTGACTTCTGGAGTGGGAACAGGCCCAGATGGCTTCAAATCAAGAAGACTTGACAGCAGGGCTCTGCTCAACTAACAATGTTATTCCTCTTGCTCTGTCCTCTTTTTGTCTGGAAACAAATTTAACATGCTGGTGTCATACAGGAAAGCTGCCTTCCAGCCTTTGAACCAGCTACACTGCAGGTGTTTCAACCTTGTCAGCCCATAGGATACATTTCAGATTAAGTGATTATTCTTGAGTATTTTTACACACTGTCTCATCTTTTTCAAGAACATTCACATGGCTCAGTGATTTCATGTCTATGAACTGCAGGTCCACTTTACTAGCCTAATTTTATATACAGGGAAATTAAGGGTTAGATGATTAACTTTATTTATTACTATTTACTGAACACCTTCTATGTGCCAGGCACTGGGCTGGGTGATGCAGGAAATGAGGATCACGAGGCAGGCATGCAGGGGCGATAGGCAAGGAACACTGTCTATAACAGAGGTGTGAACCGAGAGCTGGGAGAACCAGAAGGTGATGTGGTTGTTTCTATATTGGGAGACAACTTTTAGGAAGGTTTTATTGTGTGGGTAACATTAAAAAAAAAAAAAAACCACTTTATTTTTGTTTATTTATTTTAAAGATCTTATTTATTTATTCATGAGGGACACACAGAGAGAAAAAGGCAGAGACACAGGCAGAGGGAGAAGCAGGCTCCATGCAGGGAGCCTGACGCGGCACTTGATCCCGGGTCTCCAGGATCAGGCCCTGGGTTGAAGGTTGGCACTAAACCGCCTAGCCACCCGGGCTGCCCTAAAAACCCACTTTAAACATACAGGCTCTTTTGTTCAAACTGTCTTCTTTCTTTCTTTTTTTTTTTTTTTTTTTAAAGATTTTATTTATTTATTCATGAGAGATACAGAGAGACAGAGGCAGAGACACAGGCAGAGGGAGAAACAGGCTCCATGCAGGGAGCCTGATGTGGGACTCGATCCCGGGTCTCCAGGATCACACCCCAGGCTGCAGGCGGCCTTAAGCCGCTGCGCCACCGGGGCTGCCCCAAACTGTCCTCTTTCTATTTCTTTATTTTTTTTTAAGATTTTATCCATTCATTCATGAGAGACACACAGAGAGAGGTAGAGACATAGGCAGAGGGAGAAGCAAGCTCCCTGTAGGGAACCCAATGCAAGACTCTATCCCAGGACCCTGGGATCACACCCTGAGCCAAAGGCAGATGCTCAGCTACTGAGCCCCCAGGTGCCCCAGATTCCAATTATTTTCAATGGGTACATACTCAAACACACAGAAAAGTGTATCATAAAAAAAAAATTATGGACTATGGCTTCTTTTAAACCTAACCATATTTTGGCTATATCCAAGGATAGTCATTGCTGCAGTCTATTTTTTAGTAAGAGAATATAGCCTACTAAAATGTCCATCAGGGGGCAGCCCTGGTGGCTCAGTGGTTTAGCACCTGCCTTCAGCCCAGGGCATGATCCTGGAGACCCAGAATCAAGTCCCACGTCAGGCTCCCTGCATGGAGCCTGCTTCTCCCTCTGCCTGTGTCTCTGTCTGTCTCTCTCTCTCTCTGTCTCTCATGGATAAATAAATAAAATCTTAAATAAATAAATAAAATAAAATGTCCATCAGTGGGAAGCTGCATAAATAATTCCTCTTTAGGTTGTATATTTTACAGTGGAAAAAAAATGAGATAGGTATGTATGGTATGTGTGGAGGCTGAGAACATGAAGGCCATTCCACTTTAAGTTCTGTGTTAGCACAAGTACAGCCATTCCAGGCCCCTGTGAATAAGAGCTGAAATTTACATTACTTCAGTTACAGGAAGAAAACAGTTTACAGCTTAACGCCCTAGAAAGCCCTATATTAGAATGAGAACAGAGCCCAAGCCAGTGGCAGGAAGCCCCATATTACAATGAGAACAGAGCTCAATGCCCTTGAAAGCCCCATATCAGAATGTAAGCAGAACTTGAGAAACTCCTCCACCCCTTCTGGAGGTCCCCTAGACCAGCCCATAAAACTAAGCTGAAACCCACCTCGGGGTCCAAGTCCCTGCTCCACTGTGTCGGGTATACTTGGACCCAAGCTCGAGCTTGTAAATAAACCCTCATCAGTGTCGGCTCCTTGGTGGTTTCTCGGATTCACAATCTTGGGCACAACAGTATGGAACAATCTCCAAACTATAAAGCGTAAAAAGCTGGGGTGCCTGGGTGGCTCAGTCAGTTAACTGTGGGACTTTTGATTTTGGCTTAGGTCATGATCTTAGGGTCGGGAGATTGAGCCCCAAGTCAAGCTAACACGCTTGGCAGTAAGTCTACTTGAGATTCTCTCTCTCCTCCATCCCTCTGCCCCTACACCCACTCAATGTGCATGTGTGTGTTCTCTCTCTCTCAATCAATCTTTTTTTAAAAGTGTAAGCTACAAACTGCAAGACAGAGTATTTAAAAGGAAAAGATGGGTGTGTGTGTGTGTGAGAGAGCGAGAGAATAATAATCACACATAAGTTTGTATAGAGATAAAACACTTTTGGAAAAATTCCTAGAAACCATAAACAGTTGTCTCTGGGATGGAAGAGACTATTTTTCATTATATACCCCATCATCCTGAGTGAACTCTTTCACTATGCATTTTAACATTTTTCTTTCTTCCTTTTTTTTTTTTTTAAGATTTTTATTTAGTTATTTGAGAGAGAAAGGAAGAGAGAATGCACACGCAGGGGGAGGAACAGAAGGAGAGGGAGAAGCAGGCTCCCTGCTGATCAGGGAGTCAGGATGCTAGGCTCAGTACCAGGACCTTGAGATCATGACTTGAGCCAAAGGCAGACACTTAACCAAGTGAGCTATCGAGGCACCTCTTTTTTTTTTTTTTTTTTTTTGGTAATCTTTTTTTTTTTTTGTAATCTTTTTTTTTTTTGAGGGAGGAAATCCAGATTTTTTTTTTAATTTCTATTTATTTATGATAGTCACACACACACACACACACACACACACAGAGGCAGAGACATAGGCAGAGGGAGAAGCAGGCTCCATGCACCGGGAGCCCGACGTGGGATTTGATCCTGGGTCTCCAGGTTCGTGCCCTGGGCCAAAGGCAGGCGCCAAACCGCTGGGCCACCCAGGGATCCCTTTTTTGTAATCTCTATATCTAGTGTGGGGCTCAAACTCGTAACACCTGAGATCAAGAATCACATCCTCTTCTACTGAGCCAGGCAGGCACCCCAATTAACTAGTGCCTGGCACATAGAAAGTGTTCAGTTTAATTTTTCAATTAAAAAGCTAGTTAAGGGACGCCTGGGTGGCTCAGCAGTTGAGTGTCTGCCTTGGGCTCAGGGTGTGATCCTGGCCTCTGGAAATGGAGTACCTTACATATTTACATATTTCACATGTACAATTTCCCATAACAACACTCAATCATTATTACATTTCACAGATAAGGAAACTGAGGCACCTTGCCCAAGGTCACACAGATATTAGGTGGTGGAGTAGGAATTTGAACCCATGTAACCTGGCTCTGAAGTCCATGCTCTTAAACCATCTTGGTGATGACAGGGCTCTCCTGTTAAGGGCTGCAAAGCGTATTCTACAAAGTGATTGTGTCACACTTTATCTAACCAGTCCTCCTTTGATATGCATTCTGGTTGCTTCTGGGATTTCGCAATTAAGTACCATGCTGCGGAAACACTCCTGTGATTAACCCTTTGTGCTCTTGAGTAAATAGTTTTCTAAGAGAAGCCTGGAAGTGAAACCACTGCATCATCTAAAATTTGGTAGTTATTGCCAAGTTACTTCCCTTTGTTTTATTTAACCAATTTGTTCTCCCCTTGTCTATGTAGGAGAATGAGGAAGTAGCCCAGAAGTCCAGTAGCTACAAAAGGGGAAGGTCCGTCTTAGCTGAAAAGAGGATGAACAGAGACACTGACCTGTGTTTGGTGAAGTTGCCTAGCTCATCTTTGCTCAACAAATATTTATTGTGCCCTTCCTGAGTGTGTTTGGACAATGGAGACAGAGTCATGGTGAACACACAGACATGGTGGGTGCCTTCATGGAGCGGACAGTCTGTGGAGAGAGGCGTTAATGAAGTTAACACAGAATGAAAGTATAACAACAATGTTCAATAAGTGCTATCAGGTGAGAAAATGGAGTGCTATGGGAGGGAATAATGGAGTCTTTCTTTAGAGAGGGTGGTCAGGAGAGGACCTTCTGGGGAAGAGACATTAAGCTGGAGACCGGAGGAAGAGTAGAAATTAACAGAAATGTTGAGGGGAACAGGATTGTTTCCTGGCCCCTAAAGAAGTTGGAGTGGTAGGTGGGGCCAAGGCCCTAGAGACTTTTTTTTCTTTTGCCCTAGAGCCTTTTGAAGCACTGAAAGGTTTAAGTGAGGTGTTGATCTCCTTTGTTTTTGCAGATTTCTTTCCTGCTATGAAGGAACTGGTTTAGCCAAGGAACAAGAATTTAAGTGGGGAAACCAGTTAGGAGGCCTTAGGTGGTGGAGGAGGAACCTATAGCGTAAAAGAGTCTCCAAAAATGCTTCAATCAACTGCCATGTGTAGACCTCATTTGGATCCTGATTTTAAGCTTTTACTTATTTGAGAGAGTGCCGGAGCACAATGCTGAAGTACAAAGGGAGAGGGAAAGGCAGAGGAAAAGAATCTTAAGCTGACTCTGCTGAGTATGGAGCCTCAGTACCCTGAGATCATGACCTGAGCTGAAACCAAGAGTCCAAGGCTTAACCAACTACCATTCAGGCACCCTTGGATCCTGATTTTTTTTAACTGTTAAAAAAAAAAATCACAGCTGAGGACAATTAGAAATTTGACAGTATATTTGCTATTAAGGAATTACTTCAAAATTTTTTATAGTGTTCTGTCGGGTTTCCCACTATCCCCACTCCTGGATTAAACAGTTGAAAATTATCTATTAGATAATTTACAAATATGAACTAATATATTAATGAATGATATGATATATATGGCATTTTGTTATTCCTTTTTCCTTTGCAGGTATTTACATGTATATTTTCATAGTTGAGGTCATACTTAAATCTAGTTGGTGGGCAGCCTGGGTGGCCCAGCGGTTTAGTGCCTGCCTTTGGCCCCAGGGCCTGATCCCAGGTCTGGGGATCAGGTCCCACATGGGGCTCCCTGCATGGAGCCTGCTTCTCCCTCTTCCTGTGTCTCTGCCTCTCTCTCTGTGTCTCTCATGAATAAATAAATAAAATCTTAAAAAAAAGATAAAAGACCACTGTGGCTTCTTTGGGAGAATATACAAAACATCTATATTCCCCATAGGTGCAGAGGGGCGCTGGCTTCCACTTCGCCAGGATGGTCGGGTTCGGGTTGCAGGGCTGAGCAGGGGCGGGGGGCTGGGCTCTTGGCCTTGCTTACTCTGGGTCTTCAGTTGGAATGTGGCTGGCCCATGCTGGTTTTATGTTTCATGCTGTACCTATTACAAGAAGGATCTCTCTTTCAAGCTGTACATTTATAAAAACCGATCATATACTGTATATATAAAAATGTTAAGATGGTAGAAAGATGTATGAATGTACTAAGTAGTATTCCACTGTACTTATTCATAAGGTAGGTTTTATTACAAGACTCCCACCAGGTACTTTTTTTTTTTTTTCCCACCAGGTACTTAACAAATGTGCACTACTCCTTTTCAACTGTAGAATCAGTGTTAACTGCTTTCTAGCCCAGCCCCTGCAGACCCTCCCCAACTCTTTCTCTGTAGGTAATTTCCTCTGTCTCGTGTCCCTCCCCCTACCTCCTAAATATATAAAGGAATCAGTGAACCACACACACACACACACAAAATTCCGATTCTAAAATACTTTAATCAAATAGTCCCGGTCCTCAGCTATTCTTGTCAAAAAGGAAACCTCCCCGATCCAGCAGGGGGCGCTGCAGGCGCCGCGTCCACAGAATGTGACGCTCCGCCCTCTTTGGTTCTTTTCGACCTCCGTGGGTCGCTTCCGGGAGCGGCCGCGTCTCCCGGCGCCGTCCTCTCTATCCGCCCGTCTCTGTGGTCGCCGTGGCCCCGCCCCTCTTGGGCGGGAGGCGTGCTCTTTGGACTTTTTTCTCGGGGCCGACTCCGGGCTAGCGGGACCCGCGCCGAGGGTGGAACCCGGCTCATGGCGGCCCGGGGGCCCGCGGCCAGGGCTGGCGCCAGGTGAGCAGGGCGGCTGGGGAGGCGAGCTGGGCTGGGTGGCTTGAAGAGCCGCGGCCCCCGCGAAGGAGGAGCTCCGGAAGGGGCGCCGACCCGCCGGCGATGCGCGGCGGCCTCCCGCGCTCGGGGTGCGGGATCCTGTCGCTCAGAGCCTCGCTGCACGGAATTGGGCTGGTCCTCCTCAGTTCCTGACACCGCGGTCCGCTGCACGGCCCGTCTTTGTGTTTTAATTTATCATCTTCCTCCCTTCGTTCCTTTTCCTCTTTTTTTTTTTTAATTTTTTTTAAATTTTTTTTTTTTAATTTATTTATGATAGTCACAGAGAGAGAGAGAGAGGCAGAGACACAGGCAGAGGGAGAAGCAGGCTCCATGCACCGGGAGCCCGATGTGGGATTCGATCCCGGGTCTCCAGGATCGTGCCCTGGGCCAAAGGCAGGCGCCAAACCGCTGCGCCACCCAGGGATCCCCGTTCCTTTTTCTCAATCCCGTTTCGCCCCCTTTACTCAGACACCCACTGGTGTATTGAAAAATTGTACAGCCCAGTTTACGTAAGGTTGCCTGTCTCTTACCTTGAAAGGTACATAGAGGTTTTGAATTCCTGTGAAGGATCATAGGCTGTGACTTTTTATTTTTATGTTTTTTTTTTAATTTATTTTTTTTATTATTATTTTTTTAATTTTTTTTATTTATTTATGATAGTCACAGAGAGAGAGAGAGGCAGAAACACAGGCGGAGGGAGAAGCAGGCTCAATGCACCGGGAGCCCGATATGGGATTCGATCCCGGGTCTCCAGGATCGCGCCCTGGGCCAAAGGCAGGCGCCAAACCGCTGCGCCACCCAGGGATCCCTTAATTTATTTATGATAGTCACACAGAGAGAGAGAGAGAGGCAGAGACACAGGCAGAGGGAGAAGCAGGCTCCATGCAAGGAGCCGGATGCAGGACTCAGTCCCAGGACCCCAGGATCACACTCTGAGCCAAGGGCAGACGCTCACCTGGTGAGCCATCCAGGTGTCCTGGGGAGAGAAACTCTTAAGCAGGCTTCACACTCAGTGCAGAGGCTGACATGATGCTGGATCTCAGGACCCTGAGATCACGACCTAAGCAGAAATCAAGAGTCAGATGCCCACCAGAGCCACCCAGGCACCCCTGATTATCTTACAACTGATGGTTTGGGTCTCCTTTTCCTTTCCTATTCTTCACAGTTGCCCTTAGCTATTATGGGCCTTTATATATTTCCATATAAAGTTCCTCAGAGAAGTTCTGCTGTGATTGGGTTGTTGTTGTTTTTTAAGATTTTATTTATTCATGAGAGACACAGAGAGAGAGAGAGAGGCAGAGGGAGAAGCAGGCTCCATGCAGGGAGCCTGACGCAGGACTTGATCCCGGGTCTTCAGGATCACACCCTGGGCTGAAGGTGGCACTAAACCGTTGAGCCACCTGGGCTGCCCTGTGATTGGTATTATATTAAATTTATATAGACTACTTTTGTTTGAAATGAAGTCTTTATAATGTTAAGTCATGCCAACTCTATTTAAGTCTTCTTTCACATCCTATAATAGAGCTTTCATTTTTTTTCTAAGATGTCTTTATACTAGGGCACTTGGCAGGCTCAGTAGAGCCTGCAATTCTTGATCTTTGGATTGTGAGTTTGAACCCCACATTGGGTATAGAGATTACTTAAAAATAAAATCTAAAAAAATATGTGGGGCACCTGGGTGCCTCAGTCGGTTAAGCATCTGACTATTGCTCTCAGCTCAGGTCTTGATCTCAGGGTTGTGAGTTCAAGCCCCATGTTGAGCTCCATACTGGACATGGGGCCTACTTTAAAAAAAAAAATCTTATACGTTATTTTAATTTTTTTATTTTTTTTTAAAGATTTTATTTATTTATTCATGATAGTCACACAGAGAGAGGCAGAGACACAGGCAGAGTGAGAAGCAGGCTCCATGCAGGGAGCCCGACGTGGGACCCCATCCCGGGTCTCCAGGATCGCGCCCCAGGCCAAAGGCAGGCGCCAAACCGCTGCGCCACCCAAGGGATCCCTTATACGTTATTTTTAAAAGTTAATTCCTGGATGTTTAATGGTTGTTTTGTTTCATGGTTGTTTCATGGTTGTTTTGTAAGTGACATCTTATTTTCTTTGTATTTTCCAGTTGGTTATTGTTGGTATAGAACACTATTGATATTTGTATGTTAACCATGTATCTAGTTGAACTCCTTTTTTTTTTTTTTTTAAGATTTTATGTATTTATTAGAGAGAGGTATGAGCAGGGAGGAGGGGCATAAGGAGAGGGAGAAGCAGGCTCCCTACTCAGCGGGGAGCCTGACCTGGAGCTTAATCCTAGGACACTGGGATCATGACCTGAGCCAAAGGCAGATGCTTAACAGACTGAGCCACCCAGCTCCTAGCTGAGCTCGTTTTATATCCAGCATTTGTCTATTGATTTGCTGCTTGCTGTACAAATGATCACATTATCTGCAAATAAAGACAATCTCTTCCCTTTTAATTCTTTTGCTTCATTTATTTTTCTTCCTTTATTGATTTAGCCAGGACCTTAAAATCCTTGATGGGCTTTCTTGTTGTGTTTGTGACCATAAAGAGGATGTGGCTAAAGTTTCTTCATTGACTATGTTTGTTTTTGTTTTTTTTGTTTTTTGCTGTAAATTTTTGGTAAATAACCTTTTATAGCATTTACCAGCTTAAAGAAGTTCTTTTCTCTCCCTGGTCTGTTTCCAGCCTACTACCTTCAGCATTCATATAAGCCATTCTTCCTGCATGGTGTGGACCCCTCCCCAGAACAATGTTGATAAACTTGGTAACTGCTCCTTAAGGCTTAACTGCCCTCTTAGGTTTCTCTCGACTTCTCTTACATCTCTTCTTCAGGCCCAGGTTAGATCTGCAATTTCTCCAGCGGTTCCTGCAGATACAGAAGGTTTTGTTTCCCTCTTGGTCATCACAGAATGCCTTGATGTTCCTGACCCTATTGTTTGTGGCCCTACTGGGTGAGTGAGTGATCCCAGGCTCCAGAGGGAGGGCAGCCTTGGTTTGGGGTCCCTTCTCTCTGGGGAGTTGATAAGGCAAGGACTCAAGGGGAAGCCTTTCTGACCCTTCATCACTGAGTTCTGGCCCCTCTCTCCACCCCAGAACAACTGGTGATATACCAGGTTGGCTTGATCCCCAGTCAGTACTATGGGGTCCTGGGAAACAAAGACTTGGATGGGTTTAAAACCCTGACATTCCTGGCTGTCATGCTCATCGTTCTCAACTCCATGGTAAGGTTTTCTCCCTGTGTTTCTCTTCCTCTCCAGCCTAGGGTCAGCAGAATGCTAGGAAGCAGGAATCAAGCTATGGGAGTATGTTCCCTCCCTTTTCTGGGAACTGGAGGTCAGAACTGTGCACAGGGCATTGATTTTGCTGTTGGTCCCAATTCCTTGGATGTTTCAAGCTCCCAGGGCTAGGCCATGAGGTTCTGGTTTAATTCAGAATACAGCAGAAATGATCTCGTCCCTTCCATTCCCAGAAGTCTTGCTTCAGGGAACTCCCAGCACTTGAAAACTGGGGTGAGCCAGGGGGCTATTGCTTCTCTGTGGGGCTGAGGCCGTGGTTCAGCCTGGTGCCATGGCACCCCTCCCAGCCTCTGCACCTGCTGCTTTCCCTCACAGCCTCCTCCTTCCCCACCCCTTCACTTGGGCAATGCCTGCTCACTGTTCAAGGTTCTGCTATTGTCACCTCCTTCAAGTCCTACTCAACTTTCTCCATGTTTCCTCCACCAAACTCTGCCCTCTTCTCTGTGGAACTAATACTGAGTTAACCTCTGCTGTAGCACTCCTCACACCTAGGTAATTGTTTCCTTGCCACACTGAGCTTATTGTCCTTGCCTTGCCTTGGGCTTAGCATGCAGGTGTTCCATCAGTGGTGAATCATGAGAGTCAGGCCTCTGCTAGGACTCACGCCTAATGTTCTGTCTGCCTGTACTACCTGTTTCCTTCAGGAAGCCCCTCCTCATCACCCTTGGGCGCTTTTGATGGGTCTTCTGGCATTAAGCACGCATACAGAAGCCTGTCCCAAGTTTGGGGAAACAGAAAAGTAAGAACATAAATGGCATAGAAGATGCCATCCCCAGTCTCCAGAAGGTCACCTGCTCTCAGAATAAGACAGTACAATATAAAGAGGCCAAAGGGCCTTAGTTTTGGCAAGCCCCTCAGCCCGTGGTGGAGGAATGAGCATAAGAGGAAAGAATCCCCTGACTTGACACTTTAAGCCAGCGGAAGTGCTGAGTGGAAGGAGAATAATCAGAGTGGGCTGGGACTGGTCAGCAGAGGCTTTCTGCCAGCGCTGAGCTCCTCGCTGAGACCTGCAGTAAGCCATCTCTCGCTCTCCCTCACTGCCTCTTGCTTCCCCCATTGCACAGCTGAAGAGCTTTGACCAGTTCACCTGCAACCTGCTGTATGTGAGCTGGAGAAAGGAACTCACCGAGCACCTTCACCACCTCTACTTCCAGGGCCGCGTGTACTACACCCTCAACGTGCTGCGGGATGACGTCGATAACCCGTAGGCGCCCCCTTTCAGTCCCCCTGCCCTCTACGGGGTCCTCTTGGTCCGGCTTAACCCTGGAGAGTCCCTGAGGCAGGCCCCTGGAGTCCCTCTGCAGTTACCTGCAAACATTAATCAGCACCCTATGGCAAGGGGAGCCTGTGGAGGAGCCCTGGAACAGCTGTAGGGCTGAGAATAGGGAACTGAGAACTAGGAGCGGTTCCCTTTTGTCCATTTTATATCCTGTGCTTCCAAACCAGGCAAACCTAACCTCTGAAGAAAGCATCCTTGCTAGCAAACCAGCTTTTAGACTTTCAGCAGTAAAAAGTTATTGCTGCCTAGGACTCAATGTAAGATTCAGATCTTCATTCTGTCCCTGAGCCTCAGGTTCCCTTTCTGGAAAATGGGGAGGAGAGTCCCTTTTTTTGGGGGGGGGGAGGAGGAGAGTTCCTATCTCAAGAATATCTCAAATGAGATTCATGCAATACATATATGCAGCGCCTGGCATGTAGCAAGTGTTCCAATGTGAGCACTTGTTACTTTCCAGGCGAGGAAAAAGGCCCAGAGGATGCAAGTGACTTGTCCAAGGTCATGTCTCAGTGGAAATGGGAGTCAGTGTGGCCCTGGTGGTGCAGTGGGCCATAGGAGGTCTCTCCTCATGCTCATTCCCTCTCCACTCATCAACCCCAGGCACTTTGTTGCCTGGGGTGACCTTTCATCAGCCAAAGCTGAGCTTTGCAGCAGAGATTCTTGTGATTCCTGTTGCCTCTTATCTTTCTCTTCTAGGCTTCTCCATAACTCAACCCATATGAAGCTTCTGCAGCCAGATAGCTAAAATAGGGGCAGGCTCAGGCTCACAGAAGAGATTGGAGGAGCCAGATAGAGGGGCTAACGTTCCTGCTCATCCAGAAACTCAGCTCATTTACCCTCAGGTCTTTCTCTGGTGCTACTCAGAACCGGCTCAGGACCCCTGAGTACTGGCCCTTTGTTTGCTACTATTCCTGAGGGGTAAACTGAGGTACCCTGTGAAGCAACTCTTCAGAACCCTATTTATTTTTTTCTTTAAGATTTTATTTATTTATTCATGAGAGACCCAGAGAGAGAGAGGCAGAGACACAGGCAGAGGGAGAAGCAGGCTTCATGCAGGGAGCCCGACACAAGACTATCCCGGGTCTCCAGGATCACATCCTGGGCTGAAGGCGGTGCTAAACCGCTGAGCCACCCGGGCTGCCCTTCAGAACCCTATTTAAAGGCCCTTAAAGGATCTTAGTTCCTCTAGCAAAACCAGTGCTTGTCTGGGTCCATCTTCCTCCTGGATTGTGGCTAACAGTGCTGGAAGACTCTGTGTTCTTGGCTCCAGGGACCAGCGCATCAGCCAGGATGTGGAACGGTTCTGCCGGCAGCTCAGCAGCATGGCCAGCAAGCTGATCATCTCCCCCTTCACCCTCATCTACTACACCTACCAGTGCTTCCAAAGGTGAAGCTTCTCCTCCCTGGCCAGCTGTTTCCCCCGAGGTCCCTCACTCAAACGCGCTCCCCAGGTCAGGGTCCAGAAGAGGCTGGTCTTCCCTCCTTCCCACCTGCAGCCTAGGAAGGCTTCCTGTGTCCTGTGCTCAGGCCCCTACGCTCCCTTTGGACATGTAGCATTTCAGTGTCAGGGGTCCTGGTACTCTGACAACCTAGACTGGGTACCAGATGCCCCCACACAGGAGTAGAGGTCCCACAGGACTGCTGGCTGAAATTGGATGAGGGCTACTTGAAAGTGAGCAAGAAGCCGGTCTGAGGCCTGCGGGAATATGTGACACCCCCGACCCTCCCTCTCTCTGCCTTCTAGCACAGGCTGGCTCGGGCCTGTGAGCATCTTCGGGTATTTCATCCTGGGAACCCTGGTGAACAAAATGTTGATGGGGCCCATCGTGGCAAAGCTGGTGCAGCAGGAGAAGCTGGAGGGGGATTTCAGGTGTGTCTCTCTTGCTTGAGGTTTCTGGGCTGAGCATAATGGTTAAGGAATGGGATCCGGAGTAAGACAGCCTCTTTGAATCGCAGCCTGTGCTAGTTACTAGCCTTGTGCTCTTTGGTGAGTCTTGAACCTCCCTAACTTCAGTTTTTCCATCTCTGAAATGGGCATGGTAGTACTGCCCTCAGGGGACTGTGAGGGGCATTACTGAGATTATAGCTGTGCAGCACTGAGACCTGTGTCTGGTTGGCCAGCATCATTCCTTGGCCTTCTGTGTGTTTCTGTTCCAACCTCCCCGTTTTGGCTCAGCCAACAGATCCAGCCCCTGTGCTGTGCTTCTTGACCTCCTCCTTCAGGATGGGCCCTGGGAGGAGGTGGCACGGGCAGGGATGCACCTGTCCTCTAGGGAGGTGAGGGGTTGCCCTGTCTGCAGAGCTCCTGCCACCCCACCCAGGCCCTGGGATTCCCAGCCTGTGACAGCTCAAGGAGGGGCTGGGCTAAGGCAGCCAGTTTCAAGGTGGAACCAGGTTCCTCTTTGGAGGTCTGCTTCCTCAGGGGCCAGTACTGCACATTGTCAGCACACATTTCCCTTTGGTCTGCCCAGGTTCAAGCACATGCAAATCCGGGTGAATGCTGAATCTGCTGCTTTTTTCAGGTGAGTCAGGTGGGGAGAGTTTCCTTTGGTCTCATCAGAGCTGATGGTGGAGATGGCAGAAAAGGAAAGGTGAATCGTGTGGCTGTCCCACCACCGCCGAACCCAGGGGCTGAGCGTCCATAGGCTTGGCTATGGCCCTCTCCCCATGTCTCTCACTGTCTCTGCCTCATCCTTAGGTCCAGGTATTTGCTTCTGAAGCTGGTTGTTCCAGTGACTCAGCATGGGGCCTAAATTTGTTCCAAGAATGAAACAAGTGAATGCTTCCTGTCTTGGTGATGACTATAAGGCATTGCCTCTGCCTGTTTTTCCATCTGTAAAATGGCTTTCTGCCAGTGCCTGTTGGCTGATCAGAGTCTCAAAAACTGATCTTTTGTCTCTGTAGGATAGGAGGGAAAGGAAGTCTCAGGAGATCAGGAGACCTGCTCCCCACAAACACTGTCCAAGTAGAACAAATATCTGATCTCAACAGAGCATTGTAAAATCTCATTCCTTCCCTCAAGGTCAGGGCAGGTCCCTGCGCCCTTCCTTCTTTGAGACCTCTGGAATCATTGTTTGGCCCCAGAAAAATAGCTCAGGCCCCACAAGTATGTGTTGAAGGAGTTGGAAGCTGTTCTTAGATCACCTGGGTCTAATAGCCCTGGGACCTTTGCGCTTGTATGTCTGCTGCATTTTGCAGCTGCTACCACTTGGGGGCGCCAAGGATAACAGGAATCTATGAGGTGGGGTTTGGTTGTGTGATGACAGAGCCCGGGCTGCGCTAAATGGCTTTGGGGTTCTGCAGCCTCTGGTGAAGTTCTGGGCTCTGGGGAAAGCAGGTTGGTTCTTGCAGCTCTGGATTGCTTCTTCCGTGGCTTCTTTGTCCCTCTAACACTTTCTATGGCAGGTGAAGAATGCAGTGCGTCTGCCTGCCCACCTAAACTGGGGGATCAAGGGCAGGGACTATTTTATCCACCTGTTTATCTCACTGGCTAACTGGCATAGAGCCTACCACATAGCAGCTGCTCCGTGTATAGTTGTTAATAACACGTGCTATTTATTGAGGGCCCCTCTTCAGCCTGATGCTTTCTATCTAGAAATTCTCACTCTAACTTACTTTGTGGGTATTACTATCCCCATTTTACAGAAGACACTGAGACCCTGAGGCTTAAGTAACTTTTCAGTATCACTCAGCTAGTAATTGGCCAGAGCCAGGATTTGAACCAGGTCTACCCAATCTAGAGTTCATGTTCTTTCCCCAGACAATACTGCTGAGTAAATGAAGCAGTGAATGGATGCTAGTTTCAGAAAGGGTCTGAGATGAAGACCATTTGCATGAGCTCGGTCCCTAAAGGAGAGTGTAATGAGGGATGGAGTGTCCCCCAGTCCGGCTGAGGCTTTCCAGGCCCTGTCCACATCCCAGCCTTTCTCTTCAGAGCTGGGCACGTGGAGCACACAAGGACAGATCGCAGGCTGCAGAGACTCCTTCAGACCCAGAGGGAGCTGATGTCCAAGGAGCTCTGGCTGTACAGTAGGTAGAGGGAGCCCTGGGAGGCAGAAGCCACAGGAGCGGGGTAGTCCACTTCCCTTCGCACACCTCCCTGCTGTCTCTCTGCAGTACTGTTAGCTGTGGTGAAGGAATTAAGCAGAGGGAGCCACTGCCTTTGCCATGAGCATCTTTGGGAGAACGAGGATCCAGGGAATAGCTTGGTCCTCCTTGGCTTCCTCTTCCCTCAGAGCATGAGGATGGTCCCTGGGTCTCTTACCCTGGGTGTTTTTGTCCTCTGCAGTCGGGGTCAACACATTTGACTATCTGGGCAGCATCCTGAGTTACGTTGTGATCGCCATCCCTATTTTCAGTGGTGTCTATGGAGACCTGAGCCCCACAGAGCTTAGCACTCTGGTCAGCAAGGTGAGGATCCCTTCTAGTGACCCTCCAGGCCATCCCCTCTGCTGTTTGGCCTAGCGCCCAGGGCCTTGGAGTCAAGGCCTGTGCTCACTGTTCACTGTCCTGTGCAGAATGCCTTTGTGTGTATTTACCTCATCAGCTGCTTCACCCGGCTCATCGACCTCTCCAGCACACTCTCAGATGTGGCTGGTTACACACACAGGTAAGGCTGTGTCCGGCCCCTCTCCAGGTCCTGAGGAAAGCATGTGCCGTGAGAAGTAACTGAATGAAAAAAGAAAGAGGGAAACCATATGCTAGTGGGTGTGAGAAGGAATAACATGTTTGCTTGCCCCCCCTCCCCCCCCCTTGAAAACTCAGGTTTTCACTTTTTGCCTAGGATTGGGGAACTCCAGGAGACCCTGCTGGACATGTCCCTGAAGTTACAGGGTGGCGAGATCCTGGATGAGAGTGAGTGGAACATGGACAGGTGGGTGCCAGGCTGGCAGGGCAGCGTGGTGGTGGGGGAGGCAACTCTGGGTGCCCTCAGCTTGGGGTTGCCTTGGAGCTGTGCCCTTTCCAGCTGGGCAGAAGAGTTTTGTGGAGCAGATGCCAGGGCTGCCTGCCTAGTGCCAGGCACGTTACAGGTATTCATAGGCAGTGATACTGTTCCAGCATCTGTTCCAGCATCTGGCACCTGTTGTGGTCATTTACACCTTCCCCCAGCTGCTGGAAGCACAGTGCACACACCTGCCTGGACCTGAGATGAGAAAACAAATCTGAGTGGTATCTCCCACTGAGCCCTGCCACCTGCCCCTCGCCTTGGGGCATGCCAGCTCTCTCCTTCCCAGGCCTGGCTCACACCCACATGTGTCCTTACCCGTGTCTCATTGCATGCACTCTGATGTTTCTGACCTTTCTGTGCACTGAGGATTTGTTTCATGTCCTCGCTTTTCTTTCTTTCTTTCTTTTTTTTTTTTTTTAAGATTTTATTTATTTATTCATGAGACACACACAGAGAGAGGCAGAGACACAGGCAGAGGGAGAAGCAGCCTCCATGCAGGGAGCCCGACGTGGGACTCGATCCTGGGACTCCAGGATTACGCCCTGGGCTGAAGGCAGCACTAAACCACTGAGCCACCCAGGCTGCCCATATCCTCGCTTTCTTGGGCTAATTACCCAACTGTTCTGTGTCTCACTTTCTTCATCTCTGTGAGAGGAACAGTAATGGAACCTTCCTCTCAGGGTGGTTGTGAGGATTAGATACCATAGTCCATGGAAAGTGCTTGGACAGTGGCCACAGAGTAAGCTTTTGAAAATGGAAACAGCCTGAGGTCCAGGGCTACACACAGCTCTCTCCTTAAGGACTAAAGCCTTAACTGTTGTCCCTGTTTAGAATTCAGGCTTTATGCCACTCTGGGCCTGGGCCTGGGGAGATGGTAAGGAGACCACAGGAGACCAGAGGCTCTGTTCTCTGGGGGAGAGGGGCATCTATGCAGAGCCAGGAACTCCAGGTCCTTTTACAACCACCACGCCCATCCTGCTATACCTGCTGGTCACACGCGCTGTGCAAACCCACTAGTGTTTAAGTTAGACAGCTTCAGCTCCGTGACACCGAGTGAGTTACTTAGCTGCCAGACTTGGTTTCCTCATCTGCGAAGTAGGGAGAATATTTGTGATCTCTAGGTGATTAACATCAGTTACGATGGGGCTTCGCACAGCCCTACCTACCGCACAGCCCTACCTCTGTGTTAGTGTGCCTGGGCTGCCACAGCAAAATACCACAGACCGGGTGGCTTATACAACAGATATTTATTTTGTCACAGTTCTGGAGGTTGGAAGTCCAAGATCAGGGTGTTGGCTGGGTTGGTTTCTCCTGAGGCCTCTCTCCTTGGCTTGCAGATGGCCGTCTTCTTGCTATGTCCTTTCCTGGCCTTTTCTCTGTGCACGAGCGTCCCTGGTGTCTCCCTCCTCTTAAAAGGCCATCAGCTGTATTGGATTAGAGCTCTACCCTAATGGCCTCATTTGAATGTAATCATTCCTTTAAATACCTCATCTTCACATGCAGTTACATTCTGAGGCACTAGGGGTTGAGACTTGCCTGCTGCTTTGAAGACACAGTTAAGCCCATAACAACCCCTTGTCCAGAGAGAGGTGAGGCCCCCAAGGAGAAGACCCTGCCCCTTGGCAGCACTGACACCACTTATCTTCCCCACACTCCCCTCATCTTCTGAACACAGGGCCCCAGGGTGGCCAGCCGCAGAGCCAGCAGACACAGCTTTTCTCCTCCAGCGGGTTTCCGTCTGTGCCCCCTCCTCTCACAAGCCCTTAATCAAGGATCTGAGCCTGAAGATCTCTGAGGGACAGAGCCTGCTCATCACGGGCAACACAGGCACCGGCAAGAGCTCCTTGCTCAGGGTTCTAGGTGGCCTCTGGGCAAGCACACAGGGTGAGAATCGGCCCTCCCTGCCTCTGAGCCGGTGTGGCCCGGTGGCGTGCATGTGTGTGCTTGTACGTGTGTGTGTATGTGCATCTGTAAAAATCCAGGCATTTTTGTCGGGGAAAGGAAATGAGAGGCATTTCCTTTCTCTGGGAGATCTCAAAATAGAGGTTTCTGTGGGCTTTACAGGCTCAGTGCAGATGCTGACGGACTTTGGACCCCATGGGGTGCTGTTCCTGCCACAAAAACCATTCTTCACTGATGGGACCCTGCGGGAGCAGGTCAGCCTGGGGCCCTCTCCTGCCTCTACCGTAACTAAGACCTCTGGCAATATGACTGCCCTGGGCCCCAGGTCTCAGCTCTAGAGAGTTATGAGGCCGAAGGTGAGGTAATAAAGCTCTCCCTGCCCAGGAACTCCCTGGCTCTAAGAACATTTTATTCACATCCGTGGATTGGGCCATGTAGTTAGAGCAGCTCCTGGGGGCAGGGTTAACCTGTGGAGCCCAAAACCAAATACCACATACGTTTGTTTGTTCAACACCAAGGTTGGATTCTGGCGGCCAGGTCCTTAGGAGTCTCACAGACCCTTTCTCTGCAGCCACACATCCAAAGGTTGCAGTGACCCTGTCTCACTGTCTGCTGGCCCAGCCTCTCCCACTGGACCCTTGGCCAGGGTGTTCCTTACCGTCATCAGGGGGAGAGGAGCCTGGCCTCTGGCAGTCCCTGGGGCTGTTTCTGAGGGAGGTTAGGCTGTGTACAGCACCAGCTCTCTGCCCTCACCTTAGGCCTGTGTGGTTTTGTTTTATCAGGTGATATATCCCCTGAAGGAGATCTACCCGGACTCAGGTGAGCTGGGCCTCCTTGGGGCATGTCCTCCCAACTAAATTGCCCCTGCTCTGCCTTTTGGCAGAGGCTCCAGCAAGGCCTCTAGTTTGAGGTCGGTTTTCTTCTCCTCCTTCAAGTGCTTATGATTTTGGGGTCTGTACCCTGACCTCATCTTGTTCTGTCTTCCTCTCCTTGAGGAGAGACACCCATTGGAGGAAGGGAAGGGTTACTTCCTTTGCCTGGCCCTTATGTATTAAGTGCTATGACCCTGTCACTGCAGAGCCTTAGCCCTGATTCTGGCGCCCCCACCCCTGCCCCCTTGCATTATGTATCCCATCTATTCTGGGTACCCAGAAGGAGATGACTTCTTGAGGAAGGCTTCTCTGTTTTGCAGGTTCTACTGATGATGAGAGGATCCTAAGGTTTTTGGAGTTGGCAGGCCTGGTGAGTACGGGCAGGGTCCCTGAGGTCCGAGCTCACCTGGTAGCCCTGACCACGAGTGCTGGTCCAGCAGAGCTGGCATACTTCTCTGGGCCCCAGACTAGAAGTATGAGCCTGGACGGTGGGAGTGGGGGTATAAAGTGGTGATGGCAGCAGTTGGCCAGCTACAGGCAACAAAGGGGGTACATTCTCTGAATCGAATTTTATTTTATTTTAAAAGACTTTATTTATTTATTAATGAGAGACACATCCAGAGAGAGAGAGGCAGAGACACAGGCAGAGGGAGAAGCAGGCTCCATGCAGGAAGCCCCATGTGGGACTCCATCCTGGGTCTCCAGGATCACACCCTGGGCGGAAGGTGGCACTAAACCGCTGAGCCACCTGGGCTGCCCTGAATTGAATTTTATTTTATTATTTTAAGTTTTTTTTTTAAATTTATTTATTCATGATAGAGAGAGAGAGAGGCAGAGACACAGACAGAGGGAGAAGCAGGCTCCATGCCAGGAGCCTGACGTGGGACCTGATCCCGGGACTCCAGGATTGCGCCCTGGGCCAAAGGCAGGCGCCAAACCACTGAGCCACCCAGGGATCCCCCCCCCAATCAAATTTTAAAATGACAATAAAACTAAGTCAGTCTGCTTTTCCTTGTCATCATGCCCCAGCAAATGTAAACAATGTAGTAGATGGGCTATTCCTCTCTGCCTGAGGAGGATTGTTAGTGCACCACAGGGGTGTAGCTCTGTCTCAGAGATGTGTGTGATGGGATGCCAGGAAGCAGGGATGGGCCCTCTCACGGACAGCATTCCTTTTGGGTGTGTTACAGTCCAGTTTGGTGACAAGGACAGAGGGTCTGGACAAGCAAGTCGATTGGAACTGGTAAGAAGGGAGTCGGGGTGCTCCAGAGCCAGTTCTCCCGAAAGATAGTGGGTTCCAGGTATTTGCTGCTCCATCAGGGACATGTTCATGCCCTCAGGAGCAATGTTTTGGCCTCATCTCATGTGGGCAACAGGTCTAGACAGTGGTTGAAAGAGGAGGGTGATGTCCATCTGTCCTGGGGCCAGCCTCCCTGCCACAAGAACCTCTTCTTGCTTAGACACATTCTATACAAAAGCCAAGCTATAGCCTCGTCTAGCAGTCCTCTTACTCCCGTTCCTCAGGTATGATGTTCTGTCCCCAGGAGAGATGCAGAGGCTCTCCTTTGCCCGGCTTTTCTACCTACAGCCAAAGTATGCAGGTGAGTGTGCATGCCAGGTACTGTGTGCTCACAAGGGCGCGTGTGTGTGTTCATGTATAACTGGGGAGGCATTCAGATGGGTAGGAGAGCACCACTGTGCATGGCTGGACATCTCTGTCCCTGCAGAAGAGGATGGCAGGGCTCTGCCCACGCGGCAGCAAGGTTGGCATCCTCAGAGCAGCTCTGGATGTGTTACACACCAGTCCATAAGCATCACCATTGCAGCAGCTGGAGCCAGCCTTGAAAGCTTGTGATTTTATGCGCCTCAGGCCCTGCCATTCATAAGTGGGCAACACTCCCAGTTCTGCCTGGCAGAGAAATGGCAGGTGTGAACTTCTTCAGGGCCTGACATCCTTGGGGGAGGTGAGAATCCCTGCTGTGAGCTGTTCTAGGCAGTACTGTGCTTACTGTAGGCAGCTGGGGAATTTTGTCCTACTGCTGCTAGAAGGCTTCCTGGGTGAAGCCTAGCCCCCTGCTCATTTGGCCCGTGCTCTTTCGACGGCAGGGGTCTCCTAAGAGCAGCTTTCCGTCTCCCCCTGGGTACCAGCCAGAGGTGAGTGTGATTTGGAGGAGGAGCAGAGGTGGGCCAGAGGCAGAACCCCATCTCTTCCCCCCGGATTCTTCCCTCAGTGCTTGATGAAGCCACCAGTGCCCTGACCGAGGAGGTAGAGAGTGAGCTCTACCGCATTGGCCAGCAGCTGGGCATGACTTTCATCAGTGTGGGACATCGACATAGCCTTGAGAAGGTACCCAAGCTCATACAGGTGGTCTCAGGAGGAGGAAGAGCCCAACGGTGGGGCCTGACCAAGGCCAAGGGCCCTTCCAGATAGGGGATATGGGTGGCAGAGAGGGCAGGGGATGGATGGCCTCCTGTTGTTGTGGCCAAGGCAGCCTGATCTCTGTCATGCTGGTCTCTTGCAGTTTCACTCCTTGGTTCTGAAACTCTATGGAGAAGGAAGATGGGAACTGAGCAGAATCAAAGTGGAGTGAAGCCATGTGTGGGGCTGGCTGCTGGGGAGGTGCCAAGCTCAGGGCAGATTGGCACTCCCCCAGAGAGACAAGGGGTGAGAAAAGGGGCCTGCAGGGCACAGGAGACCCCTGACCCGCCTCACATGCCCTGTTTGGAGAATGCTGGCAATAGGGGGGGCACAGCTGGGGGGATGGCCACCTGGTCCTGCCAGGGCACCTCCTGCTACCTCCGCCAGAGCTCCCTGCACTTGCTAAAGAAAAACCTGAAAATGGGATCTATGACAAATGTAGGATCAAATGGAGAGAGGATATTGGGCTTAAAGTCAAGAGATCCAGAAATCTTTTAAATCTGTTAAATTTTGTAACAATATATTTTTACCTTTAATCAGCTATTTAAATTTTATAACTTTTTTTTTTTTAAAGAAAAGATAAACATTTATTAAAGATTGCAGTTTTCTCCCTTTCCTTTTCTTCTCCACTTTAAGGTGACCTTTTACAATGAATCCCCAGACATTTGTTTAGGAGCCTCGGGGGAAGGGAGTAGCACTCTCCACTATACTGGAACCTTCTGCACCTGGCTTTTCACTCCATTCCATACCTGCACTTTCCTATTGCCAGTTAACCTGAGTCACTAACCTCCAGGCCCTTCTGTTTTTCTTGTCCTAACGAAGGTAAAAATCAATTTTTCCCTTCAGTCAGCTAAAATAAGGTTAGAGATTTTTCAAAAATAATCTTTGTTAGGGAATAGCAACAACCAAAGGGAAAAGACAAAATCCAGGAAGCATGAAGACTTGAGATGGAAAAAGATTGAACCCAAAGCCCTTATTCTAGAATAGTGTTCCCCAGAGTTGAGTTGTCAGAGTAGTACATTCATGATTTTTGTCAGATCTCTGTACTTCTTATACTGTGAATTACTTAATATTTATTATTATTATTTTTTTAAGATTTTATTTATTCATGAGAGACACAGAGAGAGAGACACAGGCAGAGGGAGAAGCAGGCTCCATGCAGGGAGCCTGACATGAGACTTGATCCTGGGTCTCAAGGATCAGGCCCTGGGCTGAAGGCAGCACTAAACCGCTGAGCCACCCGGGCTGCCCACTTAATATTTTTAAAATTAACTCAGTCTTCAAACCTAACTGATTTTATTTTTATTTATTTTTATTTTTTTAACCTAACTGATTTTAAAGGAAAAAATTTATACTTGATATAAATAGAATATAACTGTAAAAAATGAATGTAAATAGTCTTGATGTTATTTACTGCCTTGGTATTGTTGAAAATTATGCCAGATGTGGGGTGGGAGGGAAATTATAAATGGAAATTGGGAAAGTGCTGTCTGGATTGCTGAAGCCTCTCTAGCCTGGTTCAGCTGGCAAGTAGGCCGCTAGTGTTGTAGGCCAGGAGTCTGTTCCTCCTCAGCTGCAGCCCATAGGCCTGTTGGGGCGCTAGAGCAGTGCATCAAGGTATCTTGCTGAGAGAGCTAAGGTGGCCCCCTGACCAGATTTGATGGCAGGTCAGATCCCCAGTGAAGCCTTCTCAGGGACCTACAGGATTATCAGCTCTACAAAGGCCCATGGAAGTCCTGCAGCCAGTATCTAGCCCTTTCACAGGGCTGAGAGGGACCTCAAGGTTGGCATCTGCTCCGGTAGCCTTCCCGTCCTTGAATCTCCCAATGGCATCCCACCAGGCAATCTTCTGGCCCCTGGTCAAACACATCTAACACGGGACCACCCATCCTTGGACCCCTCTAACGAAGACAGTTCTTGCTTAGGTTAATGGGAAACCTGTCTCCCCTTGGGTGTGTGTTAAATTGTGAGGGCCGGGTGTGGAAGGATCCTCCTCAATAATTTAATTTCTGTATATTTTTCAATGTAGCTGAAGCTCCCCTCTAGCCTTTTTGCTGATAGCATTGCCTTACTGACCTGGTTTCTCCTCACTAGATGGTTTAGCTCCAGAGCCTTCCTGCAGTTGCTGCTGCTAGCAGATGACTTGAGAGACTAAGTTGGTACCTAACTTGGGGTCTTAGTATTTTCTGTGTCCTCCACCTCAGACTTGTTCCTAGTACTGTTTCTGTTGTGAATGCTCAGTGTTCACTCTTGTAGAAGCTCTGCCAGGAGAAAGCTGTTCTTAGGGGCAGACCCCACCTTTACCTATCATTCGTCTCAGAAGGAGGCTACTGAGAGTTTCGGAAGAATC
Source organism: Vulpes vulpes (assembly GCF_048418805.1). Classification (NCBI taxonomy): domain Eukaryota; kingdom Metazoa; phylum Chordata; class Mammalia; order Carnivora; family Canidae; genus Vulpes; species Vulpes vulpes. Next base: position 108,005,052 of record NC_132785.1, on the reverse strand, counting down.
CATTCACACCTGCATGAAGAAGTCAAGTTATGTGTCCTCGGGATAGAACAAGGACAAAATGTTTATTTTAAATGTTTCTAGGATGCCTGGGTGGCTCAGCGGTTGAGTGTCTGCTTTAGGCTCAGGTCGTGATCCTGTGGTTCCAGGATCGAGTCCCACATCCGGCTTCCTGCATGGAGCCTGCTTATCCCTCTGCCTATGTCTCTGCCTCTCTGTGTCTCTCATGAATAAATAAATAAAATCTTTAAAAAAATAATAAAAATAGGGCAGCCCAGGTGGCTCAGCGGTTTAGTGCCACCTTCAGCCCAGGGCGTGATCCTGGAGACCCGGGATTGAGTCCCACATCTGGCTCTCTGCATGGAGCCTGCTTCTCCCTCTGCCTATGTCTCTGCCTCTCTCTCTCTCTGTGTCTCTCATGAATAAATAAATAAAATCTTTAAAAATAATAATAAAAAAAATGTTTTCAAATCAACCAGGCAAATAATCTCCCAAACTTAAAGTTTCATTCTACCTCAGGGAACTACACAGATCCAGTAGATGGTACATAGAAAGGTTATTCTCTCCCTTTGTCCCTCTTAGGATTCCTAGGGCTGTGGGATGCGGCAGGAAAGCAATCTTTTGTCATCCCCATCACATGCCTGTTTATCATAGTGATACTCCCTAATGCCATCTACAGCTTAAATGCAATCCCTACCAAAATCCCTATGGCCTGTTGTTGCAGAAATGGAAAGGCGGATCCTAAAATTCACACAGAATTGCAATGATCGCAAATAGGCAAAACAATCTTTGAAAAAGAACAGAGTTGGAGAACTCCCACTTTGAGATGTCAAAAATTACTTCAAAGCTATGGTAACTAAAACATTGTAGTATTTGCAGGGAGCTCAGGTGGCTCAGCGGTTTAGCGTCCCCTTAAGCCTGGGGCCTGATCCTGGAGACCTGGGATCGAGTCCCATGTTGGGCTCCCTGCATGGGGCCTGCTTCCCTCTCTGCCTCTCTGTGTCTCTCATGAATGAATAAATAAAGTCTTTAAAACAAAACAAAAAACACATTGTAGTATTTGCATAAAGAGAGACATGCCATGCAATGGGATAGAATTAAGAGTCCAGAAATAAGCCCATACATCTGTGGTCAAATGATTTTTGTCAAAAGTACCAAGACCTTTCAATGGGGGAAAAACAGTCTGACAAATGGGGCTGGAAAACAGTATCCACATGAAAACGAATGAAAGTGAACCCTTATACCAGATGCAAAAACTCAAAATGAATGAAAATTAAAAATTTTTAAAGATTTTATTTCTTTATTCATGGGAGACACAGAGGCAGAAAACATAGGCAGAGGGAGAAGCAGGCTCCATGTGGGGAGCCCGATGCTGAACTCAATCCCAGGACCCTGGGATCATGACCTGAGCCAAAGGCAGATGCTCAATCTCTGAACCACGCAGGCTGCCCGATGAAGATGTTTTAAGAGTTGTTTTGTTTTGGCTCTTAAATTTAATTTTCATTGGGACACCTGGGTGGCTCAACAGTTTAGCGCTACCTTCAGCCCAGGGCGTGATCCTGGAACCTCAGGATCGAGTCCCACATCCGGTTCCCTGCATGGAGCCTGCTTCTCCCTCTGCCTGTGTGTCTGCCCCTCTCCCATGAATAAAGAAATAAAATCTTAAAAAAAAAAAAAAAGAGTCATGACTTTGGATCTGGCAATGGTTTCTTTTTTTTTTTTTTTAAGATTTTATTTTTTCATGAGAGACAGAGGGGCAGAGACATAGGCAGAGGGAGAAGCAGGAGCCCTGTGGGGAGCCCAATGAGGAACTCGATCCCAGGACCCCAGGATCATGACCTGAGCCAAAGGCAGACAACCACTGAGCCACCCAGGCATCCCCTGGCAATGGTTTCTTAAATATGATGCCCAAAACACAAGCAACAAAAGAAAAACGTATTGGATTTCATCGAAATTAAAGCTTTTGTGTATCAAAGGACACTATCAGGAGACAGCGAGATAGTGGACTAGGTGGCTCCAAACATCCATCCCTCCAAAGAAACATCGAAAGATGAGCAGAAACCATCAGAACCAACTTTGTCAGAACCGGAGAATAGTCCAAGGTTTGTAGGAAACAAGCAAACAACCAAGAAAAAAACTGAAGTGGTAGGAAAGCTTCATGGTGTTTTTCCTTGCCCTCGCCTCATCTCCTGGGTTCCTGGGTTCCTGGGTTCCGTGGCAGTTTTGAAGAGGGCAGCTCATGTTGCCCATGTGGGACCCTAGACCCTGGTTCCAAAGAAAGCAAAGCAGACCTTATTCCCAAATGATTGTGTTTGTTCTAACCTGTTTGGTGCTAGGAAGACAGACATGAGGTGCTCGTCTCTGTTTTGCCCGATTCAGAACTCACTGGGCAGAAAAGTAGTGGGCATTGCTCAAAAGCTTTGAAAGGTGCACAAAACTTGCAGCCACCTGAAGCAAAAAATTATGATTGAGACAACAGACCACCCAAAGTCTATGAAGAATTGCTGGGGAGAGAGTTTCTTTGGGACATTACGGTGTTCCAAATGTGACCATGTGTCTGTCCTAGGGGATTTAGAAAGGCACATGCATGGCCAGGACAGGATGCATGCTCAGGAGAGACCTGAGAAGACCCTGAGCTTTCCCCTCTGGCTGGTCTCTGGGCTCATTCCAAGTAGGAAGTTGAGGTACAGTTAAAGGAGTTAAACTGGCTCAGTGTTAGGGGTACCCTAGCACTGAGCCAGTCTTCAGAGACTGGGAGAGAGGTACGTTTTTTGGGCTCCTGGCATTAAGGGAAATCTCTGTCAAAATACTGGCTGAGGTGGCAGCCCCGGGTGGCTCAGCGGTTTAGCGCCGCCTGCAGCCCAGGGTCTGATACTAGAGACCCGGGATCCAGCCGCATCGCGCTCCCTGCTCAGTGGGGAGTCTGCCTCTGCCTCTCCCTTTCCCTCACCCACCGCTCCTGCTCTCTCACGTGTCCTCCCCCCCCCCCCTCAAATAAATAAAATCTTTAAAAAAGAAATACTGGCTGAACAGAGACTTTAAGTAACCACACATGACAAGGATGACAGTCTGCAAAACTAGTTTGAGAAAGTCTCCAAAATAGATGTCTGCAGCCTTTAGTAATCAAAAACAGCAAACTCAGGAAGGGAATGGAAGGAACTGGGTGGGACGCCTGGGTGGCTCAGCGGTTGAGCATCTGCCTTTGGCTCAGGTCATGATCCTGGGGTTCACGGGATAGAGTCCCACACTGGGCTCCCTACATGGAGCCTGCTTCTCCCTCTGCCTGTGTTTTTTTTTTTTTTTTTTTTTTTTAAGATTTTATTTATTTATTCATGAGAGACACAGAGAGAAAGGCAGAGACACAGGCAGAGAGAGGAGAAGCAGGCTCCATGCAGGGAGCCCAACGTGGGACTCGATCCCAGGACTCCAGGATCATGACCTGGGCCAAAGGCAGACGCTCAACCACTGAGCCACCCAGGCATCCCATCTGCCTGTGTTTCTGCCTCTGTGTGTGTGTGTGTGTCTCTCATGAATAAATAAATAAAATCTAAAAAAAAGATTTATTTATTAAAAAAAATATTTATTTATTCATGAGAGACACAGAGAGAGAGGCAGAAACACAGGCAGAGGGAGAAGCAGGCTCCATACAGGGAGCCTGACATGGGACTAGATCCTAGGTCTCCAGGGTCACATCCTGGACTGAAGGCGGTGCCAAACCTCTGAGCCACCGGGGCTGCCCTTTTTTTTTTCTTTTTTCTTTCTTTCTTTTTTTTTTTTTTAAGGAAGGAACCTGGTTCCAGTTACTATATTCAGATACCCAGTTTTCAACAAGAACAAATTATACAAAGAAATAGGATTGTGGTCCATTTGGGGGTGGGGGGGAATGACAGAAACCATCTATGAGGAAGCCCAGTCCAGATATTGGTCTTACTAGACAAAGCTTTAAACCAACTGTCTTAAGTTGCTCAGATAGAGGAAACCCAAGAAACCAAGAGCTCAGTTAGAGGAAACCCAAGAGCTAGCTCTGGACCTACCTGACTTTAGTGTTGGACTTGGTGCTGCAGCTGCTTCTAGCTCTGGAGCTGGCACTGGCTCTAGGTTTGTAACTGGTGCTGGAGCTGGAGCTACAGCTCATGTGGCCCTGCACCTGATGCTAGAACTGGTCCAGGAACTGGCTGTACCTCTGAAGCTTGTTCTAGCCCTATAGCTGACTCTGGCTCTGGTGGTAGAGCTGGGGTTGGAGCTGGTGCTAGCTCTGTCCAGTTAATGGCTCTCTAACTGGCTCCGGCTCTGCAGCTGGCTCTGGCTCCGGTTCTGACACTCAATTTGGCTGTAGCTTGGGAACAGGTTCTAGTGCTGGTGCTGAAGTTTATTCTAGCTCTAAAGCTAATACTCAGTATGGCTGTAGCTTGGGAGCAGGTTCTAGATCTGGTGCTGGAGTAGGTGCCAGAGCTATTTCTAGCTCTGAAACTGGAACTAGCACTGGTGCTTGGTCAGATGCTGGTAATGAAGCTGGCATAGGGTCTAGCTTCGGAGTGGAAATCTGAGCTCACTCTAGCTTTGGAGAAGGCACTGGATCTGAAGCTGATCAACTCTAGAGCTGGCACTGAAGTTGAATGTTGCTCTGCAGCTGGCACCAGAGCTGGCTCTAGCTCTGGAGCTGGTGGTAGAGCTAGCACTGGATCTGGGCAGGGGCTTGTTCTAGCTCTAGAGTTGGCTCTGCCTGTAGGTCTACAGCTAGACATGGTGCCAAAGCCATCTCTAGCTCTGGATCTGGTGTTACAGCTGGCACTGGAGCTGGTTCTGGAAGAGCTGGACATAACCTTCCAGGTCCAAGCCAGGCAGGTTGAGCTATACTAAGGCCACCTGCTGCTTCTGTCACAGAAGTCTGGAGGCTGACAGGAATCCTCCAAGCACCAGGCCAGCAGCCAGGGGTGCAGGATGGAGATGGAGGGCAGGCAGCAGAGCGCGAAGCTGGCCTTGCCTTCCACACGGCCTCCTACGGCACTCGGCAGGGGCTTGGCTCCTGTACGTGGCCTTGCCCATCCAGAGACCAGCGCCATCCCAACCCCACTCCCACTCTGGCTGTCCTGGCAGAAGCAGGCTGGTCATTAAGCAGGGGGCTCAGTCCTAGGGCGCTCTCGGTAAGCATCTGACCAACCACCTGCTTTCTTGGGGGACCCCTGGCACGTTCCTCCGTCTGTCTTCCGCTATAAACCACGAGGGCAGGGAGGGGTTGCGTCTGCTCTGTTCCTTACACAGCACTGGCACACAGCAGGTGCTCCATAAATGTCTAAGGGACAAGCGAACAAACGGAGTCTGGCCTGCCCAGCCCTCCCCGGGCCCTCGGGGCACCTCAACGTGCACCCTGCGCCGCGCGCGGCCCGGGTCCCGCCCTCCCCCCCCCCCCCCCCCCCCCCCGACCCGAGGTTCTGAGGGGCGGGGCCGCCGCCTGCCCGGCGCATGCGCAGCCGAGCCCGCAGCGGTGAGGCGCCCCGCGGACACGGACGCAGGTTGCTGACCACGTGGCCAGTTCGGGGCCCGCACGCGGAGATCGGCGGGGAGAGGGGGGCCGCAGAGCTGGGAAGGGGCTGTGGTGAGCCTGGATCTGACATTTCCTCACGATTAGATTCGGGTTTTACAACCTCATCGTGAGGAAATGCCAGACACACTCAAATGGAGGCTATGCCCTCAAGAAACTGGCCTGAAATCTTCAAAACTGTCAAAGTCATGGAAAGCAAGGAAAGGCAGGACTGTTCCGACCCAAGGGAATTGCAGACACTTGGCAACGAAACCCAGTGTGTGGTCCCGGCCTGGATCCACCACTTAGAAAGGGCGTCATTGGAAAATCAGCATTCTGGGGATTAGGTGAAGTACTGAATCAAGCTCGATTTCTTTGATTTTATTGGTTGTATAGTGGTTACGCGGGCGGGTATCTTCATTCCAAGGAAATAAACACTGAAGCATTAAGGCGTAACGGCACATCACATCCTCAGCTTGCTCTCAAATGGTTTAGAAAATATGCAAAAATATGTATATAAAGAGAATAAGGCAATGAAGTAAACTGTCCATTTTATTATTATTTAAAAAATTTTATTCACTTTGATCTCCACACCTACCGTGGGGCCCCAGTTCAACCCTGAGATCAAGAGTCCCACGCTCTCAGGCTGTGCCAGCCACGTGCCCCATAAACTGTCCATTTTAGAATTTAAAAATCGCAAAAAGCATTTCATTTTTTTTTATTTTTTAAAAAGATTTTATTTATTTATTCTTGAGAGAGAGAGAGGTAGAGAGAGACACAGGCAGAGGGAGAAGCAGGCTCCATGTAGGAAGCCGGACGTGGGACTCCCCCAGGTCTCCGGGATCACACCCTGGGTGGAAGGTGGCGCTAAACCGCTGAGCCATCCGGGCTGCCCCAGTGAGCATTTTAAAACTCAGTTAAAAACAAATAACTGCTAAAAGAGTAAGTCCTTCCCCACTGCTGCCCAACTACCTGACAATATGTTGTACTGGATATATGACCTGTGTGCCCTTGGGAGAACATCCATGCTTCTACCATAATTGCAGCCAGCCAGAACTAAAGACTGAAAGAAGATAAATTTCATATTTTCATGGTTTCTCTGCCTAAGCAAACACATACCACATGTAACTTGCTCCTCCAGTGCTTACTTGGCATTTCTGAAAAAAAGAGGCCAGAGATGGTGAGAAAGGTGCTGGGGTTGGAGGAGGTTGACAAGAACCAAGTGAAACAAACCCACACAGGTAGCTCGATGTCAGGTTGGGGGGCAGTATCCCAACAGAGAAGTGGTGGGGCAGTGACCACTGGCAGTGGGGAAAGAGACACAAAACCCACAGGCTTGAGAGGTAATCGCGTCATTCACATTGTATGTCCCTTGACAGGGGGAAAATGTCCAAGTTGTCCCTTAACGTACAAAGGAAAAGGGTGGACTAGATTGGTAGGAAAAAAATCTGATCAAGAACACCGAGAGATGAATAAGCTACACCAAAAACAAGTCTGATGCATGATTGAACTAGGAAGCCAGAAAGGGAAATCCCAGGTGTGAGAGCCAGAACTGAGATGGGGCTGTGGGGTCAGCAGGGGACAGGAGACCAGACCCAAGGTGAAGACTGGACGGAATGCATAAGCAATCCAAGTATTCTCACAGAAAAAGAAAATATTGTCACATCTTACAAAACACATAAGCAATATACCATGAGGCAGCCAATGCAACAAACATGTAGAATTACAAGGAGAAATTGGTGAAGCCACAGAGTGGAATGTTCTTATTTTTAAAAAATTTTTACTTAATTATTTATTTCTCTTTCCCTCCCACTCTGAGTGGAAGTTTTTTTTTTTTTTTTTAAGATTTTATTTATTTATTCATGAGAGACACCGAGAGAGAGAGAGAGAGAGAGAGAGAGAGGCAGAGACACAGGCAGAGGGAGAAGCAGGCTCCATGCAGGGAGCCCAATGTGGGACTTGATCCCGGGTCTCCAAGATCACGCCCTGGGCCAAAGGAAGGCGCTAAACCACTAAGTCACCCACGTGTCCCAATAAAATCTTAAAAAAAATAAATAAGATTTCAATGCACCCCATCTCGAAACTGATAACCAAAGGGTTAATGGGATTAACTCAGCTCCAACATTTTACTCAGACTTTCTGTTTGCCTTTAAATTTCCCTGACTCTCCTGCTTGGCTTGGGAGGAGGCAGGAGGCAGGCTGCCCAGAGGAATAAACAGTTGCCTTGCTGTAGACAGCTAGTGAAGGTCCCTGCTGCATGGCGACATAGGGACTTGGGTTGGGTTATGCTCTCATATGCTCATTGGCTCTGGGCTCCATCCCCTTGAGGTCCGGTTCTGGCAGCAGCTGTGGGGATGAGTGAGCACCCAGGAAGTCCAGAGGATAGCAGAGGTCGCTCTTCAACTCAGGAGTCCTGGATCCACCTCAGTGTTCCGTTCTTAGGTGATGATCTGCTCCAGGGGTTTTCTCCCTGGGTGGTGGGCCTGGCAGACCGACAGAGTGGTCCCCACCTGGAAGAGGACTGTCGGCTCCTGCTCCTCCTGCAGGGAACCCTCGGGTGGACAGCTCACAGAACATCATGGAAGACAGAAGTGTGTGAGGAGGGGAAGGTGGCACTCTGTTCCAGGGCACGCTGGTCCTCGAACATTCTCCTGTATCTATCACAGTTCAGCTCAGCACTTGTCTTAATAGCTTTCTTGGTCATAGGGGCACCCATCAATCAAATTCCTGGGTTGTCAACTCAACTGCAAAGGTCTGTTGGCTGATTTGGTTGTTAATCCTTCATTTCTACTTTTTTTTTTTTTTTAAGATTTTATTTATTCATGAGAGACACACAGAGAGAGGCAGAGACGTAGGCAGAGGGAGAAGCGGGCTCCCTGTGGGGAGCCTGATGTGGGACTCCATCCCAGGACCCCGGGATCAGGACCTGAGCCAAAGGTAGACGCTCTACCACCGAGCCACACAGGTGCCCCTTCGTTTCTACTTCTGGGCAGGGCAGGTGAGACTAGCTCTGGTCACCCTGATGGGGCAGGGGGTGCGTGGTGAGGAAATAGAGGAACTTTTCCTCTTCTTCCCTCTCCCATCTGACTTCATCATGGTCATCCTGGTCAACCCACATTTTTTCTCTGGCCCCCTGAGCACCAAGGGACGCTGAGAAGGGACTGTCAACAGGGTAGGCACTCTGCACAGTTAATGCCATTCCGCAGCTCTGCAGGAGGCCACCTGTCACTCCCTGGCTCCTTCCTGTGTCAGACTCCCTGAGGTCCAAATTGGGAGCAGAGCCTTGCAAGTAAAGCTGTGGGGGGTGGGGGAGCAGCTCAGAGGGGAGGAGGCTGAGGCCCGCTGAGAAGAGTTAGCCCTGGAAGGGATTGATCTGAGTGAGAAGTTAATGGAGCAGATCACTGCTGGGCCCGCTCAGCCGTGACTACACAGAGACTTCATTGCTGCCTGAGTTGAGGAAACAACAGGAGACAGAACCAGTTGAGGCCAGTGGCCCTTGACCCAGTTTCAGCTTCCCAGACGGTAGGTCTTGGGAGCCTGGGTGATCTTGGGGAGATCTGGGACAGGGATGCTCAGTAAGCAGAGCCCAGGTGCCATACCCCCAGCTTCCAGGGGGTCTGGGAGGAGAGGGCCCTGCAGCTCTGGTGGGAGCAGGAGGAGGACTCCAAGGCCCAGGTGAGCTGGGGTGCAGGGGACAGAGGAGGCTGGATGGGCCAGTCCTCAGAGGTCCCTCCGATCCCCTGCCCTCACTTTGACCACACAAGTACCCCTGCCTGCCCCTCTCAGCAGTTCCAAGCAGCCTGCACAAATCAGCCCCCCTGCCCTTACATCACTCTCTTGATCTTCCTGGTGCAGGCAGCCCTCTACGGGTAGCCCATTGGGCCTGGGAAGCCTGGAAAAAAAGTCTCCCTTCCAGGTGCTGGGTTGTGGGCTGGTTGTGGAGAAGTCCCTCCCCGGGGGTGCAGGCGGCACCGGAGCAGATTCCTTTTGCCAGGCCCCAAAAGTCCAAGTCTTCTCCTTCCTGGCCCGTGTTTTCCCTTTGCTATGTCCCTACCTCTCCCTTCACTGATTACCTGTGGGCTTGTTTGCCTGTCCCTCTTGCAGAAAGCAGCATGCCTCTTCCCATGGTGGTACCCCCCACCCCAGGGTGGTTGTCATCTCCCAAATCTCTCAGTGTCCGTTGTCCCTCAATGGAACCAAGGGGGACAGCTGCCAAGATTGGCTGCTAGGCTTGAGAAATCTATGTTGGTGTAGCCACTCTTCCCCTGTGCCAGTGTCTCTGCTTCTTCCTCACTGGAGGAATGATCCTGGGGGGCAGACGTTACCATTCCCAGGAGAGAGGCACAGAGGTCAACACCCTGACTCCAGTCCCACCGACATGCCTCTATGGCCCCTTAATTAATGCCTCCAAGGTCTTAGGACAGGTGCAATTCTGTATTCTACTTGTGTGGTTACTTGAATTCTATCTTTCCTTCCAAATAAAACTGCTCTGGCCACCACAAGATCCCCAGTGCCTTGCCTCCTTGCCTAGTACACAATAGATGCTCAATAAATGTTTTTAAATTATTGAATGGATGAGTTAGAGGAAGAACATTCATTCATTCATTCATTCAATCAGTAGATTGTCAGGCCCTTTGATGGTTCCTGGGGATAAAAGATGAATAAGATATAATCCCCACCCTTGAAGAGATCAATCTTGTAAGGAAGATAGATGTGTAAATTAAAAACGTATAGTACAGGGGATCCCTGGGTGGCTCAGTGGTTTCGCGCCTGCCTTTGGCCCGGGGCACGATCCTGGAGTCCTGGGATCGAGTCTCACGTCAGGCTCCTGGCACGGAGCCTGCTTCTCCCTCCTCCTGTGTCTCTCCCTCTCTCTCTCTTTCTCTATGTCTATCATAAATAAATAAATTATTAAAAAAAGCATATAGTACAGTACATACGATGCCATGATAGAGGAATGTACCAAGGGCTGGGGGAGAACAGAAGTGATAAACTCTCCCAGGAGGATCGGTAAGGCTCCAGGAAGGAGGGGACTTGAAAGGATAAGTGGTAGTGTGTCTCCTGGAGTGGTGTCCATGGCCAGGGTGGGGGAAGGGCATTCCTTAGCCAACAGGCCACAGCGAGTCCTGCGGGCACCTGACATGCTCAGGGAAGGCCTAGGGGAGCGTGTGCAGGCAGGATTTGAAGCCAGGCTCTTGGATCTGTCCTTTTACTGCATAGAAATTGGAGATTTCCCACATATGCCCTCCAGGCTCTGAGTCTGGAAGGGTTATACTGGCTCCCAAGACAGGATGCCAGGACTGCTGACCACCTGTCACTCTCCTTTGATGATGGCCTGCTAAAAAAATCTCTTCTGAGAAGGAGTTCCACATCTGAGGCAATTTGAAACAATCTTATGAGATTTCTGGAGTCCAAAGCTCAAATATAACCTATCTGTTCTTTCCCCCCTCTCTCTTCTTGTAATTCCATCCAACACATCATGGAGCTGATGGGTGACAGTTGGCAGCTATCTGCAGGCAATTTCTTACAGTCCTTCCCCACGCTTTGTTTTAACAGGCTTCAGCATAGATTTGTTTGACTTTCAGTTCCAGATACCACTGCCTTCCCCATATGTTGTTGTTGTGTTTGAGTTGTAGGCAAGATTCTAGAGCGTGCATGTATACACAAAAGGAGGGAGTCAGGACTTGAGGGGGCCAAAGGGGCCGAGGTGTGATGGGAATAGGGTTGTGAATATGTAAGTTAAGTACCAGAGGGAAAGGTTAACTGATCCGTTGTGTTGGGGAGCAGGAGGGAGTTGTTGGTAATAACTTAGGGGTTCAATGGCTGGGATAATTCAGTTGTGTCTACAATGGAGGAGGGTCCCATATCAAAGTGACAAATGTCATTGGTCAGTTCCGGGGAGAAAGGCCACAATGTCTTTACAGTTGGAGTAATTTCAAAAGCCAAATCTGGCCATTTTGACTTAAAAACATCTCCATGGGTTTACTTTTTATGCTACCCATACATACACCATCCTCACCCATGGAGGATTCTTGGATCCCTCCCCTGATGTTTGTACACCAATTTTATTCTCACTTGTATCTTTACAGAAAATGGCACAGAAATCACAGGTTTAGAATACCTAGAAGTTATTACAGTTCCATATTTCAAACACCTCAATATCAAGTTTCTTTCTTCCCACTCTATGTACATATTTACACACTGGGGGCTACAGCCTAACACTTCAAACGAAAGGAGACAGAGACAAGAAGGGGGCGGGGAATTCCGTGAACAGAATGAGGAAGAAATCAACTTTTGATACAGAATTAAAATCCAAACTCACTGTCTCAGGCCTTTCTCTTGCGAGGTATTCCCTGCAAAGGTGGGAGGGATGGTAGAGGGAAACGTCAAGGGGGTGAGGGAGACATATGCCGGGCCTGGGGGTGGCAGGGGCAGCTGCAGAGAGGCCACCCGGTGGACAATGCCTCCCATCAGCAGACAGGAAGAAGCCCCCAGTCCTCTATGCCTACTCGGTCACTGTGTCCATCCTATTCTAGTGGGCAGACGCCACAGCATACACCTGCCAGGTGTGTGTGCCAGTTGCTTAGTTTGGGTCTAACACTGGCTTCTGCCTTGCTCTCCTTTGGGTCCTTTCTTGTGCCCTTCTTGTGACCACTCCTTGATGCCTATAATAGCCCCAGGCCCACTCCAGGCTTGGCCTCCCAGGGATGGCCTGGATCAAGTTGAGTCAAGATCTGTGGCTTCCTATTCATTCATTTTACAGCTGGATTGGGTTGCTCCAAGGCAGGACACATGCACATCGATAAACTGCAAGAAGCTCTATAAGGGTGTCTTGCACAGCAGATCAGGGTCACAGGTAGCATACCGAGGGGTAGGGGGCGGGCAGGATGCTTCAGAATGCAGACCCAAGGGCTCTGGGTAAGAGTTTGGCCTCCCCAGCAATGCCATGACCACAGCATTTGTGACAGGTGCCCCCTGGCTGCAGGGCACAGGCCCTGGACTCTACAGGTACTGTACATGGCGGTGCTGGCACCCATACTGGGGGGGAAGGTAGGGCAGGCAGGTTCCTGAGGGTGACCATGGAAGGCATGGGATGGAGGGGGGCCGAGAGGCTCAGGATGACACCTTCCAAGTTTACCTGGAATCTGAGCCCTGTCGATGGGGCGGAGCAGAGGTTGTGCCTGGGCCTGCAGGGCAGTTTATCCACCCTGTGGAGACCCAGACCCAGGCCCTCGGGAAGGAACAGGCTGGGTGGGGGGCGCACAGTTTTGCTGAAGACTGGGTGGGGGGTACTCAGGACACTGGTACTAGAGTGCAGATCCGCAGTCCCTGCCAGTTTGCAGCTGTGGGCTTTGGGTCTGGGCAGAGCAGAAGCCATGGGGGCGGGGTGTGTGTGCGCGCGCGTGTGCGTAGAGCTGGGGAGGAGAGGCTCTTTCAAGCAAGAGAACAGAGAGTAAGGGGCGGATTTGGACAGTGAGAGGCGCCAAGGGCTTGAGTGAAAGTGGCATGAGGGGTGGTTTAGGACGACAAGAAAGCTGCTGAGGCAGGGCCTTGGGATGAGGAGGATGCTGGAGAGGTGAAGACTAGATGGGGTGTCTCAGCACGGGCCCCAAACCTTGGCCAGAGCTGAGTTGTGCTGAAGTCAGCCCGGGGGCGTGGAGGGCCCGGGCGAGGGGGAGCGCGGCAGAGGCCAGGCCCCGGCCCCAGCCCTGCCTCAGAGAACACCTGCCAACACCACAGGCCCGAGGCGAGTCCTGGGAGCTCGGTGTCTGCGTGCCCCTGACCTAAGCCATGTCCTCAAGCTGCGGTGGACTCAGCTTTTCCGCTGGCCTGTCTTCGTCCATGGCCTCCTCCTCCTCCGGCTCCTCGGCATTCCGGGCCAGGCTGTCGGGCCCGGACACAGTCCCCAGCACTTTGGTGCTGTGCTCCTGAGCTCTGGCTCGGAGCGCCGCAATGCTGTTCTCTCTCAGTTCCTCCTGGGACATGGCCGCTGGAGGGTCGGGGCCCCGCTCCTCCGGCTCCATCTTGTCGAGTTTGGGCAGGGCCTGGCGCTCCACCTCGGCCTTCCTCCCCGACTCCGCTGCTGCCTCCAGCGACTTTTTGTGCATCCCTAAAAAGAATTGTTGGTATTCGGGTTTAGAAAAGCGCCTGGGAAAGCCATCTTGAACTGAAAACGGCAAAGATAGAGAGAGGCCAGAATTAAGGACGAGCAGAAAGCCTTGCTTCACACACCGCAGTCACGCGCGTCCCAGGGGCCGGGGCCGGGTAGCGGGAGGGTGGCCGGGGGTGGGGCCGCAGACAGCAGCTGGGCGCCAGGCCTGCAGGGGCTTCTTCAAGTCAGGTCCCCCCGCACCTGGCCGCAGGGCAGCGCGTCCTGTCCCTCTGTCCCTTCCCAAGCGTACCACTTGCTCCCCCATCCCTCCCTCCTGGGATTCTGCATCTGGGAACCCCGAGATAAGCCGGTGCTGCTGCCACACAGAGGCCTTGAGGGCAGGTGGGGGGAAGATGGCAGGTGGAGAGATTTCAGGGGGAAGAAGTCACTTTGGGCAAAGCCAGAATGGTGACCAGAGGGACCTAGTGGTCCCCTCAACCCCCAGCAGGAGCTGTTTCATTCACCACAAGCCCACCTCAGACCCTGGAGCAACAGCCACACCCTTCTCACAGGACAAAAGAAGCCACAGTCAGGGACCTGGCAGGGAGGAGAGTCCTAGTCACCCAGTGGTGGGGGCGCATGGGATACAGCCAGCCCTGGGCCCCGCCTGCCCTCTGAGCCTCCTGAGGGAGACTGGGAGGCCTGCTCTGGAGCGCCTCTGTCCTGCTAGGCTGTTGCGGCCAGGACTCCCTGCTCCAGGGCTCGGTCTCCTCCTCCAGGGAGCCCGCTCTCCTCACCACGGGGACAGGGCCCCAAGGAGGGCGCGGGCTCTTACCCAGCAGCCACGGGGCACAGGAGTCCATGATGCCATCCTTGGCGGACTTGAGGATGGACTCTGGCAGGGGGATAGAGTGCCGCACCATGGCCCCATAGAGCCCGTACTCCGCCATGACGCTGCTCCGGCCCCAGCACTTCTCCCGTTTCCTCCACTTGGCTCTACGGTTCTGGAACCAGACCTGCAAATGAGGATGAACAGGGCAGGGGTGTTCTGAGAGGCTCTGAGGCCAGGCCCTTACCCCAGGGGGTCCCCTGTGAAGGTCCCCACCCCTTCTTTTTTTTTTTTTTTAAGATTTTATTTATTTATTCATGATAGACACACATGATAGAGAGGCAGAGACATGGGCAGAGGGAGAAGCAAGCTCCATGCAGGGAGCCCCATGTGGGGTGCGATCCCAGGTCTCCAGGATCAGCCCCAGGCTGAAGGCGGCGCTAAACTGCTAAACCGCTAAGCCACCAGGGCTGCCCTCCCCACCCATTGAATAGCTGGCAGCTGCGTCCCCTTGTGACTGCTAGCTTCTCCAGCAGGGCGCCCTGGCCAAAGCTCACCCACCCCATGGTACTCCTGGGGTTCCTCCAGGCTCAGCATGTCCAGACTGAGGACACCCAGACCTGTAAGAATATGATGAATGAGGGGCGCCTGGGTGGCTCAGTGGTTGAGTGTGTCTGCCTTTGGCTCAGGGCATGATCCCAGAGTCCTGGGATCAAGTCCCACATCAGGCACCCTGAGGGGAGTCTGCTTCTCTGCCTCTCTCTGTGTTAAATAAATAAATAAATAAATAAATAAATAAATAAATAAATAAAATGGGTGAAATTGGTCCTTTTTTTCTTTTTCTTTTTGAAATCATAATAGTTCTAGGGTGATGGGACAGGGTCTTGCAGAAGGCAGTGCCCAGCATGGTCCTCAGTTTGCAGCTGAGAAGCCCCACCCTGGTAGCTGTCTTGCAGGTGGTCACACCTCCAGCGTATAAACAGAATCTCTTTTCTGACTCCCAGAGGGACGAGTTCCTTCCAGGGGCTAGACTAGCCATGCATCTTGTTCAGGGCTTCCCCTCCACCAGAACTCCAGAGGCGGGAGCGGTCTGGAGGCCAGGCAGCAAAGGGCATTTCATCCAGGTTATCAGGCAGCCCGCAGGGGAGACTCCCAGGAGGCCTGAGTCACTCTCCTTTCCCGCTCTGTCCTGGCTGAGCCCTGCTATGCCACAGTGAGCTGCATTCACCAGCTCTCCACAGTTTTGGCCTTAGCCCAGAATAATATTTGGAGGAGCTGGGCATCAGTCAGACAAGGAAGACCAAATTCTCCTGGTGTGGGGAGAAAGGGGGATGGGGACCTAGGAAGGCACAGTGGGGGATACCCTAGAGAATGCTTCTCTGGCCCCAAAGCTGACTGGTGCAGGGCATGGGGCACCCTGGGGGTGTCAGCAGCGATGCAGCCCCGCGCTTGGAGCGGTCCCTGCCATGCTTGGGGGAAGGGAGATGTCTAGGCCTCCCAAAGCAGCTTTCCTGAGACTTCGGCAGCTGACAGGAGCCAGCGCCGGGCACAGCTGCGCCGGCCCTGGAGCAGGTGAAAGGCCCCCCGAGAAACCAGTGGGCGCTGGAAGGATCCCAGGCCCGACCAGCGGCCCCCGCCCGCCCCCGCACAGCCCCTCCGGGCCCGACCCCGACCCCGACCCCGGAATGGCAAACCGCCCGAGGCGCCCCGCGGAGTGGGGGGGGGAGGGGGAGGACAGAGGCGGGTTCGGGGAAAATCTATTAGTTTCCTCTGCGATTTCCATTCCCTCGCCTGGGCCGGGTCCCCCGCCCCCTTCCCTCTGGGCCCCTCCCCCGCCCCCCGAGGCGGAGGTTTCAGCTTTTGATGAAAAATTGCTCCAGCTCTATTCAGGAGGCGGCAAAAGAAGAGTCACCCCCAGGGGCAGCCCTGGGCTGATTGAAAAATAAGTTAATTTCTGTTTGAATCGATGGGCCTCAGGCACTGAAATATCACGGGAAATTAAAGCGGCTGCTCTCTCGGGAGCCGCGGCATTGACCCGCACTAATTAATGCTGGGGAGGCAGCGCGAGCCGCGCCGCGAGCCGCTCCCCCGCCCCGGGGGACCCCAAACACTTCTCATTTAACTAATTAGACGGGGAAAATTGGGTGTTAATTTGTTTAGGATTTTTTCCCATCTTCCCCCCGGCAGCTCCCTCCCCGGCCCCCACCCTGCGCGGGGGCGCGGGAAATGAATGCGGGGCTCGCCGGCAGATGGCTGCCCGGGTCACTCTGCAATCTTCTCCGACTTGATTGCTTGATTAGGTCGTTAGCACATTAAAAAAAAAAATTGCTTGCCGTCTGGCGCTGGCGTGATGAGTGGGACGCGCGGCAGCGCCTGGGTAATTTATCTTTTTATACGGCAAAGAATTTGATTTCAATCTGCAGATATATGGGGCGCCTTTGACACCTGTTTAACATCGCGCCGCTGACAGTTTAACCCTTTGCTGCCTCGGCCGCCGGGAGGCCCGGGCGGGGGTTCGGATCCGCGCGCCCCCGCCGTTCTCGCCGCCGCCGCTACGTGGCGCCGTGAGCGCCCCAGACGGCCCCAGGCGGCCCCGAATCTGCGGCTGAGCTTCCAGCAGAGGGCGCCCCGGCAGCCCCGCCTCGCCTCCCCGCGACCCTCCAAGGGGGGTGGGGGGGGTCCCAGACACGCGCTGCGCGGCTGCGGAAAAAGCGCGCGGTGCACGCACACCTTTAAAGGACCTAAATGTGTGCAGCCCTGTTGTGAAATTCCTCCGTTTGTAAATCACTAGGAACCCACAAAAATGGGAGACATGCGGCTCCAGAAGCCCCGGGCCTCGCCACCTCCCCCCCATTAGAAAACGATGGCGTGGTCCACCCTGGGTGGCGCCCCCTGCAGCGAGCTGCGCCTTGACACCCCCCCTCCCCCCGGGCTTGGCACCTGCCTTCCTGCTCCGGCCCTCCTGGATTGCTGCGGAGCCATGGCGCAGGGCCTTTCCCCAGGTCCGGACCCAGACCACCAGGGGTGACCCCTGCCATGGAAAGGGTTTATGCAATTTTAAAGCCACTAGATGGCTGAGCTTCGTGGGCTTCAGAGCGGAGGCGATGAGCAACGTGAGCCTGGGGTTAACTCGCCCATCATCCCGGCCTGGCTCTACGCTGTTTAGATCCTCCCCAGCGCCACGGGTCAGTCCCGCAGGCTCTCTGCCCCACTGTCTGCCCAACCCAGTGCCTGAGGTGTGTCTGTGACCTCTGTCCTGTCCCATCTTCCTTCCAGTAGCACTTGGTGGCCCTCCATAAATACCCACTTGTCTCAAGCTGCCTTCTCCCACAGAGGAGAAATCTAAAAGGACTGATCCACATAAAAGTATAAGGGACTTCTGGTTTCATGCGCCTTTCAGAGAATACAGAAGAATGAAGCCCTTGGTGGTGGAACACCAGGCACCAAGTGTGACCACAGAGGGTTAGGAAGGCTTTCTTTATGAATCTAAGTAAGACATCTGCTCCCTGGTCAGGAGATGACCTTCCTGCTTGAATACAGTGCATTATAAAACCACAGCCCCTTAACGGGAACCCATGGGACCTGACTTCACAATGTTTAGGATTTTAGAAAGAAGATGTGATGCATATACCACATTACATGACACTCTGAAAAAAAAAAAAAAAACATGACACTCTGCAGCAGCAGCACACCCATCATCAAACTCATTCGTTTTGATTTCTGCAGCAAAACATATGCATAGTCACACTGAAAGGGATAAATAAAGAGCATAAAGTCAGGCCTGGTTTTTGCCATTAGCGAGTTCTAATGACTCACTTAGGAGAGAACTGTGTTTTCAGCATGATTTGGATTTATGGATTCTGGAGAAGGGATTGTTTGCTAGGAGGGCGGAGATGTACCATCCACCCCAGTGTGGATGCCTGGGAAGATGCACTGCCCTGGCTTCCTTGGGTGGGGGGTAGGGCTCTCACATGAAAACCACATATTTTACTGGAACACTAAAGAAGGGGGTGCAGATTTGGGATTCAGATGATCTCTGGAGCTATGAACAGAACCATTTTCCTGGGTCTCCTAATTTTGGCAAATGAATAACTGGTCTGCAGATCAGACTTTGCCCACAGACATTCCCAGGGGAGTTGGTGCCAGCTGGTTGCTCAAACCAAGAGTCATCCGGACCCTCGGTTATGGGCTCCTGGAATGCCTGGCTCTCTGCGAAGACCAGATGCTACTCCAATTTATGGAGGAGACCTGGACAGCCAAAACAATTTCTTTTTAGGACAGTTGGCAGGGAAACTATGGCTTGGTGCCTTGGAGGGAGGTGGACAAGGAATTAGCATTAACCCTAACAACTCTTCGTATCTGCCTTTCTCTTCCCTCCCTAGGAACAACCAGCATGTGTACAGAACTTGACAGAGTTCAAGAAGCATTGAAGTCAGATGGTTCTGAACTAGAATTCCCAGCTGTGATAAATTGCTGTATGATCTTGGGCAAGTTACTTGTCTTCTCTCAGTCTCAGTCTCTTCAAACACAAAATATTACCTATTAATACCTATTTTTTACAGTTGTTTTGAGGGTTAATGAAATAAGTGAAAGTTCCTAAAACCATGCTTATCACATAAAAGGTGTTCAAAAAATGCTATGTGTTATTATTTCAGGGGAGGTACAGAAAACCAGTGGGAGTCTGCCCAGAGGGCTGGTTAATCAACAGCATTACTTGCCGCTCTGGCCTCCTCCACAGGCCTTGCAGCGAGACTGTATGATAGCCTGTTTCCCCTTTAGACATCCACAAGGCCAAACAGAGGCACACTCTCAGCACATTTCTAATGCATTCCAGACCCTTGAGATTTAAATCCAAGAGAATACCCAGGCAGTGCCCAACGCTCTCTGCAAGCTGGCGGTGATCAGGAGCTGGAAGGCCTATAGGTTAGAGATCCTTGCTCTGCCTCCAACTGTCTTGGTGATCTGGGGTGCATTTCTTAACCTTTCGACCTTTGGGTTCCTCGTCTGTCCTGTAATACCACCTCCTTGAAAGTCTGTTACAAAAATTCAATATTGTAGTGCATGGGAAATGCCTGGCATGTAATAAGAACTAAAAAACATCGGCCTGCTGCTGGATGAATTCTGTGGATAAACGTGCAACAAGGTGAGGCTTTGCTTTCTAGCAAATGCTCAATGCATAAAACCAGGTCCTCCCATCTCCCACCTTTGAGATTCCTTCTAAGCTTAGGCCCTTCACCCTACCTGGCCTCTTGGTTCCAGCAAGCCCCAAATATCCCTTCAGTCCCTTGCTCCTTCACTTTCCTGGCTGCCCACTTTCTAGAAGAGACTGCTCCTCTCAGGTGACAGTCAGGTCTGGAACTCTTCTGCAGAACCTGTGTGAAGGCCACAGTGAGGACCAGAGCCCTGCCTTCCACTTTAGGGCTCTGAGTGATACCCCAAAAGTCACCAGGTTTGGCACTCCAGGCAAGATCTTCCAATGTGGGAAAGAGTCTGGGTTTCTGCATTTCCCCTCAGAGGTGGTGCCCTAGCAGCTCTCAGAAAGCCCAGTAGGATGCCTCTGGCCATCAACAGCTGGTCTGGCAGGAGCCTCCACAGCTGGCAGAGAGGGTCCCGAAATATTGTGCCTCCAAGGATAGACTAGGCCTGGAGAGGGGTACTTGCTACAGGTGCTCTTCTGCTGCAGGGCACACTTGGAGCAAACCCTATCAGCAGTTTCTCTCACAGTGTGGGTGGCCAGCATGAGCAGCTGTGGTTGTGTCCATAGCCTCTCTTGTCATCACATAGCTCCTGTCCTGCAGGCTCCCATCTTTGCATCTCCACAGGACACCAGACCCAGGGCTTCTTCCCTCAGAAGTCTCCCAGGATACCCTCTCTGGTCTTCCCAGGATTGCCACTCTAAAGGCAACATCTTGTAGGATGGATGCTCTTTGCACATTCTGGTCACTTGCCTCTCCAGGCCCTGCCTTCAGATCTTGCCTCCTACCATCAGGCCTGGCTCTGTCAGCCATGTGGCTTGTCCCATCACATTCACCCAGCTTCCTTTCTCTCCTCGGGCTGGAAGCTGATTAATTTGAGCTCATCACGGCAGTGATTTAATGACTTAACACTCCACATGCGCTCAGCATTCCTGACACCATATTTCAGCATCTCCTTTCCTGTCCCAGCTTCAGGCTCAGGGAAGCTGGGCCTTGCTGTAGCCTCTGTCTTCCAGTAGGGGGCAGCTTTGCCCACATTTCCCAGCAGCCCAGGAAGCATCCTTCCCTGTACACCAGACAGGTCATCTCGACCAGTCACCCCAAACTCCACTTCCTTCCACTCATATTAACCCCTGTCAAATGCAGAAATTCCTTTCCAGAGCTTCTGGCCCAGCGTTTTTACACTGGCTGCACATAGTCACTGGAGAACTTTAAAAACATACAGATGCCAAAGGCTCCACACCAAAGCAATTAAGTCAGAGTGGCTGGGCATGCCCCCCCCCCCCGCCCCCCCGCACTTGGGTGTTTTCAAAAGCTGCCCTGTGATGCTCATGAATGTCCCGGGCTGAGATGCACTGTAACTTTCTCCTGTCAAGGCATATCTTCTAACTTCTGGAATAGAATCCCTTCAAATATCATTCCCTATCCTTGGGCAGAAGTCCCTTTAAAAGAGGCAGACTCAAACAGCACAAGTCTGAGTATCCAAACCATGAACTTACGTACAAGAATTTGCCCACTCAAAAGAGAACTTTTTATGAGTTTTTGAGGCCTTTTTTTTTTTTAGAACAATGCCTGGTACTCAATAAATATTAGTTATTTTTATAAAGAAGGTTTGATACAGGTCCCCCCACCTGACCTCCAACCATCTCTGCCCCTCCAGCTTCAAGTCAGAACACAGGCTTCAGACTCAAGAGGCAGTTGGTGAACGTGTGGGCTTTGGACGCAGACCTGGGTTAGGGCCCTGTGACCCCACTTTCTAGCTGCGTGGCCTTCAGCCAGTTGCTGTGCTTCTGCTTCCTCCACTGTTGTCACCAGGACTTAATGAGATCAGTGCTTGGGATCCCTGGGTGGCTCAGAGGTTTAGTGCCTGCCTTTGGCCCAGGGCATGATCCTGGAGTCCCAGGATCGAGTCCCACGTCGGGCTCCCTGCATGGGGCCTGCTTCTCCCTCTGCCTGTGTCTCTGCCTCTCTCTCTCTCTCTGTGTCTCTCATTAATAAATAATAAAATCTAAAAAAAAAAAAAATGAGATCAGTGCTGGAATAGAGTGAGCGTGGGGCACTTGCTAGGCATCACTCAGAACACCTTACACGTGGCTCGTGGCATCTGCACCAGAGGCAGGTGTCACCACCATCCCCGTCTTACAGATGAGGAATCGGGGGCTCTGCAAGGGGAAGTCACTTGTCCAGTTACTCAGCTGGGCATGGTGCAGCCAGGGTGTGTCTGGCTCTGAAACAGTGTCCCTAACCATTATACCTCCTTGCCTTTCCTGTGCACGTCATGTATTCAGAACACCCCTGGCACGTGGAAACTGCTCTGTAAATGATAGCTGTGGTCGTCACTGATGCATACTAAGACTTTTCCCCGGACTGTCTGGGGCAAGGCTATTTGACAGCTCACATACACCTTCTGGAGGCAGCATTTAGCCAAAGAACCATGTGGTGCTCAAAGACTCAGAGATTTAAAAAAAAAAAAAAAAAAAAAAAAAGACTCAGATTCTCATATCTGTTCTCCCAGAACTACCATCCTCACAGCCCCAGAGCAGTCAAACTTCCTCTACACCTTTGCCCCTCCTCCCTGGTTCCTGTGGCTTCAGATACCACCCAACAGGTGCCCCCCCCCCCACCCCTTCCCAAGCAACTTGAAGAAGCCTAGCATCTGCCTACTGGCAATGCAGGAACAACTGAGCAAGAGCCTTCTCTGGAATCCTTTGGGCACTCCTACCCACCACCACCAGAGCCAAACAGATTTTAGGACAGCTCACTGCAAGAGGCAGCTGTTCCTACTATTCAGTAGTGCAAGGGTGAGGCCTACCAGCAGGAGAGTTTTTTAAGGCCTCCACCCCACACCGGCCACTTGAAATAACCAACTTTGTGCTAGCAAAGGCCAGATGAGGGTTACCACTACACATTGACTGGATTGGGTTTTGGCTTACACACATACACACACACACACACAGATTCAGAATCAACACCCAGGTTTACCCCACTGGAACCCAATTGGGTGGGGGGAAGGGGGAACCAGGCCACCATGGATAATGCACCAAACAGATAATCTACTTATGAATAATTGAGCTTATTGTTAGTATCAATGTCTAAAGCCATTGGCTGAAATTCCAAATAGATTTCCAGGGGAGAGGAAGACTATTCTGGAAAAGTAGCTCATGTCTCATATTCAACTCTCTGGTGTCCAGTGAGGGAACACAAAGCAACCTACAACTTATTTAGCTCCTTCTCCCTGCAACACACACCCCACCTCTAAGGGTTCTTGACTGGGAGGGGTTTCAGGAAGTGAGGGGAGCTCCCTTCCTCCTCACTTCTCCCAGCCTTAGCTGTGAACTGCTCTGGACCCTTCCACTGATAGGAGCAGTTTTCGCTTAAGAGTGTTATCCAGTTAAGGCAAACCAAAATCTTCTGGAAATGTTCCTCCTACCCCACTTGCTTCTTCTGCCTCGTGGAGGCCCTGCCTAGAAAATCATTAGACTTCATCTTCTCCCAGAGAAACCATTAAGAAGATCCATTCCTGCCTAGTGAGAGGGGTTCTGGCCTTGGAAATGTCTTGCTGCTGATGAAAGGGAGCCCTGCGCCCAGCATCACTGAGAACATCCCAGTCCAGAGCAGTGGTCGGTTATGCCTCAGAAGTCTCTAGGAGACGGGAGCCTGGCTAGCTCAGTCCATGGAACATGTGACTCTTGATCTGGGGGTTGTAAGTTCAAGCCCCATGTTGGGTGTAGAGATTACTTAAAAATAAAATCTTAAGACAAAACCCAAGAAAACCTAAAAATCAACAACTCCATAGGAGAGGAGGAGGGCTTAATGAGCACGTGTCCCCAGTCACATCTCAGGTGTCCTCAGTCACATCTCAGGCCAGCCCAAGTAGGAGCTCAGGACCTGGCCAGCTGTTTGATTGTGAGAGAAAGGAGTTTCAGGTGGATGGAGATGGGAAGTAGACAGAAGGGGAGGGGGCAGCCGTTTCTTCATGGGTCAGGGGAGTGGAAGGAAGGGAAACAGAATAGGGGCAGGGTTAGAAGCCACTCTCCCCTTCTCCTCATGTCTGGCCTTGGAGCAGATGTTTAGCTGTCCCTAAGAGATACCTGCCACAACAGAGGCCTCCTCGAAAGCCCATGCCTCACTCAGACTCTGTCCTACCACAGGCCCCTTCACAGTCTGCCTGACGTACTCCTTGGGAAGCCTACTGTCTGGGACAGCAGACCAGGTCATGTCACCTAAGTCTCTTGTCCACCCTTGCCCCCCACCCCAGCCACGGTGCCCACCTCACATGGTAGGTGTTCAGCAAATATCTATCAGCTTAAAAATACCTATCAGCTTAAACGAATTGCTCTTCAGAAGAACCCATAGCAGGGGGTGGGAGATGGTATCATGGGTGTCCGGGAGCCAGGGCGGTCAATGCCTCAGAGAGTGTGGAAAGAGAGAGAGAGGGACTGGGGGTTCCGTTACCTGTATCCTGTCTTCGGGCAGCTCCGTTTTCATGGCCAGCATCTCCCGGGCATAGACATCTGGGTAGTGGGCCTCATTGAATGCCTTCTCCAGCTCCTCTAGCTGGTAGGAAGTAAAGATTGTCCTAGGGGGAGCAAAACCAGACACTCAGGACACAGAAACTGAAAGAGACTGTTCCAGAGAGGATAGAATGGCCCTCCTCTATGCCTCCTGGACAGACCCCAAATACAGGCTAGCTCAGTACAATCAGACACAAACTCCCTCACACACACACACACACACACCACTCACACTCACGCTCACATATGTTTACACACACACAAAGCTTCACCCTTCTAGACTCTTCTTCATTCAAGACTGAGGATCCACACTGCCCTTCTTGGGAGGACATTATTTTAGCCCTCGGGGACATTTCATACTGAGACTCTTTCTAGAAGTGATTCAGGGGAAAGGGTGTTGAGATAGAAATTTTAGAAAAGTATAGAAAGCCCTTCTTCCTCCTCCCAAGCATGGAGTGAGGGACTCACCAGATAAATAAATGCCTCGGGTCCACTGGGACCTTCCTAGTTTCCTTTCACAGAGAGTGGTTGATCTTTTCGAGGACACCCACGATCAAAGACCCACCAGAAGGTCCATTGCAACCACAACCCTGGTGTTTATACAACTGAGAATGGAATCTCCCACCTCCTCACAGCCCCCAACACCTTGCCCTCCTCATGGGCCTTTCCCCTGCCACCACCCAGACCTACCAGCTCCTTAGAGCTGCCCTCAGGTCCCCTCTCCATGTCCTGTGTTCAGAAGATAAGGAACACCTTCCAACAATCTCACACCGAGGCTCAGCCACTCATCCAGGGGCATTCCATTCAGGGGGAGTTCCATTCAGGTGTGAGAGAGCCTACCTACACAGCCCCCACTCCCCAAAGAGCAGTTTACATTGACCTATTTGGGTCCTAATCTGTTTTAAGAATCTGGCAAAAGCTACATCCTTTCGCCCTAGGACAATGTGCAAATGAGTGTGCTCCAACACAGAATTTCACCTCCCATATCAGGGTCTTCACAGACACCCCCCCCCCCCCCTTAACCATAAATATCTGCAGACAGGCTCGGATTCTTCTCTCTTCAGACCTTAATTTCCTTCCAGGTGACCTTTATCCTGTACCCTTATCAAGTCAATGGGCAATGTAATCCCCATCCACAAACCCACCTTGTAAAAATGGCACATTCTTTGCCTGAGCCGCCGGTACCTTTGAGAATGGTACATTCTTTGCCTGACCCTGGGA
This sequence comes from Vulpes vulpes, assembly GCF_048418805.1. NCBI lineage: Eukaryota > Metazoa > Chordata > Mammalia > Carnivora > Canidae > Vulpes > Vulpes vulpes. The sequence continues at coordinate 107,979,683 of NC_132785.1, read as the reverse complement.
CCAGCGCAGGGGGTCAGAATCCTTCATTGATGCCCTCGTTCTCACCCTCACTCAACACAAGGAAAGAGCACAAGCATAAATAAGCCCCATTGGGTCCCTGTGCTGGTGTCAGCTTTAAGATCTTGAGGGAAGACGTACGGGATGAGTGAGGAAGAAAGATTCTGCCCTTTATAGAAAATGACTGGTTTGATTCTAAATTGTTTCTCCTATTCTCTTGGGAGGGGGGAATGGAATGTTTATGTACACAGAAAGTGGATTCTTCAGAATTTTGAAGATCTGCTGCATTCTATTTTGCTCTTGCCACTTACTGAAGGGCCCCTGAACAGATTGTCAAAATAAACAATCAAAGTATGTAAGTCGTCTGAAAACTAGGGAAACCAAGGCACACGGGTGTTGCGGCTTGGCCAAAGTCAAAGAAGGGAGATGATGATAGGTCATTTAGAATCATTCAAGTGCCAGCCTCTGCTCGGGAGCACTTTCATTGAAAACAAAACAAAACAAAACAAAACAAAAATCTCAAATCCCCCAAACTTCCCCTCATTCCATCCTCAGAGCTAATCTGCGTGTTGATACTGATGTGCTCTCCAAGGAGGCTCCTGCATCCCCAAAATGTGATCTAAACCCTGATTCTGGCTTAATGCGGAACCCCAGACTCTTCAGGTGCCCACTGCATCCTGTCTGCAGAGGAGCTGAGCTTTCCCGGCACAGAGAAGAGCAGATTCCGAGAGACTGACAAGGCTGCTGCTCCATCCCGACTCCCCTCTCCAACCCTAAACCCAGCGTCTTTCTGGGAGATAAAGAGACGCCCATCCGTCATTACCAGACTCCAGGGGCTCTTACCTGAAATCTCCAAATGAGAAAAGCTCAGGAAAAAAACAATTTTTTTTCTTTAACTAATTAAAAGCCTTACCGGCCATCAGTAGCCCTTCTCGTCTCTAATAATCTGCTCCCTTCGGGCACCAGAAATTGCCTGAAACCTAGGGCAGGTGGCAAGTTGCACTGTCTCACTGAGAAGCTCCAAAGCTCCTAAACATCTCCTCGATGGGGAGGGCATCAGAGGAGGACAGGGTCAGGAGCCTTACGCAGAGAGAATGGGCTATGGGTCAGCCAGCTCCAGGTGCCACACAAGGAGATATCCTGGAGCAGAAACACTGGTCAGGCGCCCAGGGGATGTTTTCTCCAGGACTCTCCTTTCTCTGTGAACCTCTTTTCCCATTTCTGCACCAACAGAGAAGCAGTTCAGCCCCGACTCTGAGCTGTCCTCCCCCCCATGGTCCCCATCCCTGCCCCTGCTGGGGGTGTGGTGTGGGGGGAAGCTGACAGGATTACCCATGCTGGGACCAGCATGAAATGGGTGCACAAAAGATGTTGTAATGAATATTTGTTGGATGAATGAATGTGAAAAATGACCCAGGATCCATGTTTCCGTTTAAAATAAAACAGAGCTAAACACAACAAAAAACGCTGCTTAAAGGGAACGAATAAACGAGGTCACTGAGAAACCAAGTCAAAGTTTACCCTCATTCCAGCCTGAACCTACTGGGGCCTGAGAGGACAGGAAGAGCCATTTTAAAAGGTGGGAGCCAATAGTGGAGTTTGCAAGGGCTAGCTAAGAGGCAAATGCAGAAAAGTACCTGGAGAAACTGGTGCAAAGAGGCTGAGAACAAACTGGGAAGAGGAGGATGGGGTAGCCCGGATGGCTCCCCAGGGGAGAAATGTCCCAGGCACCAGCAGGAACCTCGTGGACACCCCACCAGGACTGGGGTGCAGAGAGAGATTTGGGGAAACAGACTGGAGGATGAGCACAGGGATGGAGCCTGGAAGCAGCACTCGCAGAAAGACAGGCAGATTTTTGGTTCTCGCTTCTTTCCTTTAACAATACCCCCCCCACCACCACCACCCTAAATATCTATAAGGAACTAGTAGCGGTGGTGTCAATGGGAAGGGAATGAGGGGTCGACGTGGGGTTACTTTTCAGGATGTATCTTTCAGCACCTATCGAATTTTAAAGTTGTGCCAGGAATGTCTTTGAAGACATATATATATTTTTTAAAAAATTCTTTCTGTAGCCGGTACCCCGACGCAGCCCGCTCGACTCCCGCTGGGGCCGGTGGGGTCATCCAATCCACCACACAGGTTCCCTCCCCATTTTACAGACAAGGAAACTGAGGCTCACGGAAGGGAGGAGACCCTCTCAGGATCACAAAAGAGCAGACGCCTAACGAAAGATTCCCATCAGGGGAGATAGAGCACCCTCAAGATGTTTGGAACGGTGGGAGCAGAAGGATGGGGGTGCGTGGCAGGGCGGACAGGGCCGGCGGGCGCGGACCCGCCCGGGACAGGAGGCAGAGGGGCCCGCCCGCGCGGGAGGTGGGGGCCACTCCGCGCGGCGGCTCTCGGAAGGCTCCAACCTGGGGCCGCGGCCCCTCCCTGCGCGGGGTCGGCCCTGGTTCGGCCTCTCGGTTCTCCCGCAGAAGGAAGAAGCCCGGGCCGGGGCGGCCGCACAGCATCCTCCGCGGGTGTGGCTGGACGCCGGGGGCCCGGGCGGACGTGCCCAGATGGCGTTCGGCCTCCGCGCCCTGGCGCAGCGCAGCCCGGGACTTGCAACCTAGGAGCCGGCGGGATGCGGTTCGAGCCCCCCGACCCCCAGACGGGATCTGGCAGGGAGCCGCCGAGCAGGAGAGGGAACAACAGAAAAAGCGCCGCGGGGGCCTTACCTGTGTCGCCGCTTCTTCCGTTTCTTGGTCTGGTTTAAAGCCGATTTGGACGTTTTTCGGTCGCTGGAGGAAACATCTTCAGAATCTGAAAAGCGAGCGGAGGCACATGCGGCAGGAAGGGGGGCGCGCTCGGCAGCGCCCGGGGACGTCAGGCGCCCGAAGCCCGCGAGGGCCCCACCCGGGCCGCCCCCGGGAGCCGCGGGGACCTGCTCTGCCGGCCGGGGCTGCCCTCCGGGAGCTCGGCCCCATCCCTTAGCGCCGGCCGGCTCTACCCACGCCGCCGCCCGAATCCGGAGATTTGGTACAGATTTCGTTGTAAGAGAGGCAAAGGCCCCAGTGTGCTCGGGGCAGGGGCGGCGGTGGGGCGCGGCAGCCTCGGGCTCCCAGGGCCCCAGGGCGGTGATGTGGGCGCTGCGCCCTGCCCTGTGCCCGCAGCCCGGAGCCCCGCGCCCGCAAGCCGGCCCCGAGGAGCGGAGCTGGGGCGCGGGGAGCGGGGCGCTGGGAGGCGCTGGGGTCTCCCCGGGCACAGCCCGTTTGTCGGTGCCTGAAGAATGAGCCCCCGCTCGAGGCTGGAGAGACTGCGACGCGCCACTTTTCGTTGCCCCTCCAGATGAAAATAAACAACTACAAAGATAACGAAAAATCGGGGGAGCCGCCGAGCGCGAGCAGGAGCCGGAGGCCGAGCCGGCGGGGACGCACGGCCGGCGGGGAGAGCGGTCCAGGGAGGGCGCGGCGGGTCGTGGGGGGCGGGGAGCCCCCACCCCGAGCCCGCCCGGCGCCGGCTTCCGATGGGTGGTGGCGTCCAGGTGGAGCCGGAGGGTGGCCGCTCCCGCCGCCGAGGCCAGGCTGTCCAAGCTCGTGGGGGTGAGACAGAAAGCCCAGCGGCCAACGCGGGCGTTGTGGAACGGGGGAAAAGAGGCAGAAACGACGACTTGGGATACCGGGGCGGGGGCCGAGGCGGGCACCCGGCCCCTGGGCCGCCCGCCCACGGAACAGAATCGGCTCCCGGAGCGCGGGTCCTCGGCAGGCCGGGGCCGCAGCGGAGCAGCGAGCTGGGGGCCCCCGCCCGCGCCGCGGGCTCCGACACCGCCGCCGGCGCTCCGGGGGGCCCAACCCGGCGCCGCCGCACAGCCGGGCCCCACGCGGGGACCCGAGACCGGCGCGGAGGCCGGAAACGCCGGGGCGAGACCTGCCCGCCCCCGCCCCCGCCCCCCGCGCGGGCCCCGCGCCGGGAGCTGCGCCCCCCGGGCCTGGAGCGAACTTCTGCGCGGGGAGGAGGCCTCGCGGTGCAGCGAAAGCCGACGGCGTGGGGCTCCCGGCTCCCGCCCGCGGCCGGCAGCCTGGCAGCCTGGCAGCCTCGCCCTCACCTACCCGAGCTGGCCGTCTGGCTGGTGTCCAGCGGCCCCGACGCTCTGCCCAGCGGCTGCAAGTGGACGCTCTGTGGGTCGGACAGCACTTCCAGGAAGGTGGGCTGCGCGTAGAAGCCGGGGAGCCCCCCGGGCCCCAGCAGCCCCATGCCGCCCACTCCCGCGGGGCTGAGCACCGAGCGCGCCGCCAGCAGGTGCCCGGGGGCCAGGCCGTCGAGGGCAGCCCGCGGGTGGGAGCTGGGGGGCTCCTTGTTCAAACCCAGGATCTCCTGGATGCCGAACCCTGTGCACCTGGCCGGGGCGCCCCCCGAGGTACTCTTGGCCACTGTCTCGGATTTGGGCTTGCTCAGCGCTTCCCCCGCTTTCCCCGTCATCTCCCGGCTCTTTGGAGGGGCTGAGGCCGCAGGTCTTTTGCTCCCCCCACCCCCCCGCCGGGCTCCCCGCTTCGCGAAGTTGGTCCCAGGTGCCCCCTCCGGTGTCTAATGCTCTGGAGCCCCAAGGAGATTCCCTTTTTATCCAACCAGGCGGCAGCCCAAGTGGGGTCAGAGCTGAGCAGCCAATCACGGGGGCCAGGAGCATTAGGAATTCCAAAAAGCTGGCAGCTCCCGCCGCAGGCAGCGCCGAGGGGCCAGGGCGCGGGGGGCCGGGCACCCGGTGGACTCGGCACGACGCCCGTGGGCAGGGACCCCAGGGTCCCTGAAATGAGACAGCAAGGTTCAGGGCTGTTCCAGGAGGCTGGGTGGCTTGGGATTCTGGGCAGAGCCTGGCCCGGGACATGTCCCTGGGGTGGGCTGGGAGGATGGGCTGAGGGCAGATTCTAGAGAGTGAGAGTCCTCCTCCCTCCCTTATGTCCAGTGCAGATTGACAGGGTCAAAGAAGCCCAAATATGGGATCTTCATGTAAAAGACAGAACAAGGAAGGGGGCAAGTGCCCTGGACAGGGTGTGTGGTGACAGTGGGAGAAAAGAGGGGGTCACAGTGTGAAGAGGGAGATGTGCAGGTGGGAAGAGGTCCACGCTTGCCTTGCAGCCCAGGATGAAGTGCCTAGTTCAGAAGAACTACTCAGTAAATATTGGCCCAACGAAAACATACATGATAAAGGGGTCAGGAGTAGGGGTCCCTGGCAGGAGAGAAGAACACTGGTGATTTCTTTTGGAGAAAAACCATGGGCATTTGAACATCTTCCTAGAGTGAGTATGAGTATGAGTGTGCCCACTTCCATGGGAGGACTTCATGTATCCTTCCATCCATCGTTCAACTAATGCACATTGAGCACCTACCTTCCCAGCTCTGAGCTGGGAGCTTGAGGTCTGACTGTGAATCAGATGGACACGCAAGGGGTCTGCTCTGCCTCAGAGTTCACTGAGCAGATGGAATGAAGAGGATGGGATTGCTGATGTGAGGAGCGGGCTGGAAAGAGGGCATCAGAGGCAAGTCCCTTGACTAACTCCTGCCTTAGAAGTTGCAGAATTGCAGCCAACTGGGCCAGTTGAAAAGTGGCGAGAGAAAAGTCTGAATTCCCAAAGTGGGCATTAGAGCCACTGGTTTCCTGCATGAGAGCTCTGCGGGGAGCATGATCCCCTCGGGCCCAAACGTCAAGTGAAGGTGATTCTACACACACACACACACACACACACACAGGACACCTGCTATGAACCTCAGAGTCCCAGCATTCCACCAGTTCAGCTAATTCTTCTGTGACATTCTTGGGGCTAGGGACTGTTTTATTTACCTTGGCATTCCCCTCTCTACTGTCCCTAATATACAATAGGTTTTTTTTTTTTTTTTTTTTTTTTTTTTTTTTTTTACAATAGGTTTTAAATCAATTTTGCTTGCTTGCTTGCTTGCTTTCTTAAAAGGAGTAGCCTTTATTCCCTTGGTTCACAAATAAAGTTGGTCAAATTGATTGCTTTAAATATTCCTTGAATTAAAGTCACCCTATGAGGCAAGATGAAGACAGAGTCGGTTGCTTTAAGCCAAGACTGGAACACCAGGCTGGGGGAGAGAGTCCATTCAAGATTTTCTGGTTAGTCAGCTGCAACCCCCCAAATAAATCAAAACCTCCTCATGCAGCCTGCCGCCAAGGTGTCTAGTACCTCTTGTGGTTGCCATGAGGCCAAACCGAGAGGTGAGAGGAGACCCCCTAGGGTATGGAAGCCCAAGGCCTTGCTGTCAGGGCTGTTATGAGGTAGGTCTCCACTCTGGTCTGATCCACATAAAAGCTGGAACTAGCCAGGGGATTTCTTAGCGCAGGAGGTGTCTGGGAGAGGAGTGCTGTTCACTCCAAGGGCTGCCTCCTTGTCCCATAAAAATACCATTCCCCCTGTGCTCTGATGTCGCTCAGCCCCTTTATGTGGCAAGAATCTCTGTTCTCACAAGAATTGCTGTTGGCATCTTGGTTCTGCATATGGAAGTTGACATAGCTATTCTTGTTTTTTTTTTTAAAGATTTTATTTATTTATTTGACAGGGAGAGAGAGCAAGAGTACAAGCAGGAGGAAGGGCAGAGGGAGAGGGAGAAGCAGACGCCCTGCTGCACGGGGAGCCCCATGAGGGGCTGGATCCCAGGACACTGGGATCATTACCTGAGCTGAAGGTAGATGCCTAACCAATTGAGTCACCCAGGCATCCTGTTCCTTCCTTCCTTCCTTCCTTCCTTCCTTCCTTCCTTCCTTCCTTCCTTCCTTCCTTCCTTTTTTTCTTTCTTTCTTGAGTATAGTTGACACACATGGCATAGCCATTCTTCCTTGCAAGGTGCATACTCAAGGATGTACAATCTTTTTTTTTTTAAGTTTTTATTTATTTATTCATGAAAGATGCAGAGAGAGAGGCAGAGACACAGGCAGAGAGAGAGAAGCAGGCTCCATGCAGGGAGCTTGACATGGGACTCTATCCCGGCTTTCCAGGATCACGCCCTGGGCTGAAGGCAGGTGCCAAACCGCTGAGCCACCCAGGTGTCCCAAGGATATATAATCTTGAGGCATCCTTCACCTTGTATTCTATGGAGTTGGGTTCCATGTGATTCCCTGGAGTTGTGCAGAGCAATGAGGTAAGAATTTGCTTTTCAGGTAAGAATTTCTATCCCCATTTTATGAATATGGAAACTTAGATACCCAGAGGTTAGGCAAGTGATCTAGCTAGTAAGGGGCAGAGGCCAGACTCAACCTCAAATGAGTCTGGTGTCCAAAGCTGTTCTATTTTGATTCATCCTTTTCTTGGCCTCCTCTTCATGCCAGCCTATCCTGGAGGGATGAATGGGGATGTTATTAATGGTATCTGTCATGTTGCTTTCTTATCACGGGACATCCAGGATGAGCCAGATGCCAGCCAATGGGCAAGGTTGTAAGTGATGAAAAACAAGAGCGACGTGATGGAAACTTGGCTCTTGCCAGGAGATGAGGATGAAAAATCTCTTGACCAAACCCCATATCTGAAGTTGCCAATTCCCTGCCCCAAGTAACTACTCCAGGGAGGTAGTTACCATCTTGACCAAGGAGGTTGGAGATGGGGGCAGCCCTCAGGCCCTCTGAGAGACTCCTTTCTAGAGACTGCTGGTAGAGGGAGGACCCAGCATCAGCCTGAAGCCAATCCCACCCTCAGACTGGAACTGCTGACAGACTCCTGGTGGGGGTATGGGCTGTCTCTGAATTTGGGGGTTGGAGGTAGGGGGAGTGAAATGTACCCTTTGGGAGACATTTAGCTAAGTCACACTGGATCCAAATCCTGGGTCTGCCACCTAACAGCTCTGTGGCTTTGAGCCAACCATTAAATTCTGTCTTAGCTTTGATTGCTTTTTCTATAAAACAGCCTGGTACTGGATTTGGGAGCACTGCCTGACCCCCTGAGTTAGCACTATGGTCAAGGACATAGACTCTAGAGCCAGACTGCTCTATCACCTACTTAGTGATCTTGGGGAAGCGGGAAAGTTACCTAACCTCTTGCTGCCTTCTGTGCCTCAGTTTCCTCATCCATAAAATGGGGATAATGGTAGTACCTACCCCTTAGAATTGTCAGGAAGATTAGAAATGTGCATAAAGCTATACCATGAGTGTACGAATAAGGTTCTTATGAGTGTTGGCTACTATTATCATCATGCAGGAGAATATTGTACTAGGGACTGGCAATATATAGGGACTGATCTGGTTCCAGCTTTCATGGATTTTGGGTCAATGACTGCAGGAGGTGATATTTTTAAAGCACTTAGCATGTACCTGACCCTGGACACTCAGTACTTCACGGCTCTTACTATTATTACTAATGGGTGCCAGACACCTCACCACTCTACATCCACTCAACTTCTCTGACAGGCCAGGTGTTTTGTACCTTTCATGACAAATAAGACACTGAGGCTTAAAGAGAGAGATCTGGGTGAGGGAGGAGGCCACCTTCCTCCTTTGCCGCAATGCTGGTCATTTTTAGCACCAGCTGCAGCCAAGTCATGCTTCCCTGCTAGTCGCCTCTCCAAGTCACTTACCCCAGCCATCAGCAACAATTTTTGGAGGGCGGAGGGGGGAGGAATGCAAGGAAGGGAAAGGATGTGTGTTTGAATCAATAATCCCATTATGAATCTGTCACCCATGAACATGTTTCACTTTTTAAAAGGCTCTTGTGTATTTGGGGCTTACCCCTTGAGAGTAAGCCTTCTACTTTGTGGTGCTGGCCCTGTTCTCCTGAGGGTGTCCTCAGAGAGCCCCAGAGGCCCTCCTTTATCACCCTCCTGTCATCAGACAGTTGGACCAGGCATTCCACTTTCTTCGTTTAGTCAAGGGGCTGATGCCAGGAGAAAAAAAACAAGAGACACCGATTCGTATTTAACTTATGTATCATAACATGTACTAAGTTCTTGCTTTTTTGACATTGTCTCAATGTATCTTCCCAACTACCCTGAAAAATGTGTGTCATTGTGCATTCTGAGTGAGGAAGGAACCCCAGTGAGGCTAGGTGACCTTTCCAGGAGCTTGCAGCCACCAGGGGCCAAGCAGAGTCTAGATTCACTGCTTTCTTGTTTTCTTTCTCTCTTTCTTTTATGAAGTAAGCTCTAGGCCCAACATGGGGATCGAACTCATGTCCCTGAGATCAATAGTTGCATGCTCTACCCACTGAGCCAACCAGGATCCCCTCTTGTTTTCTCAAAGATAGAATCAGAGCTTCAAGCAGAGGAAGGGACCTTGGATATAGGGAGGCAAATGACACCCCAGGAATTCTTTTTTTTTTATTAACGAAGTATTTTTTAAAATTTATTTATGATAGTCACAGAGAGAGAGAGAGAGGCAGAGACATAGGCAGAGGGAGAAACAGGCTCCATGCACCGGGAGCCCGACGTGGGATTCGATCCCGGGTCTCCAGGATCGTGCCCTTGGCCAAAGGCAGGTGCTAAACCGCTGCACCACCCAGGGATCCCCTACCCCAGGAATTCTTGAGCCACTATCCCACCTCACTGAGGATGGGGGAGAAGAAAAGAAGGGGTTGAGAAGGGCCACTGAAGGGAAGGCTGGCTAATCCCCAGAGCCCAAGGCTGCTAAGAGCATCTTGCCTCGCACACCAGGGCCCATATCCTTCCCCTAGTTCTCCAAGGAACAGTCCTCTTCAGACTCTTCTTGGAGGGCTTTGGGAAGGAAGGAATGCACTTTTGGCAGTGCTTTCCAGAAAACCCTGTGGAATGCCTAGTCTCTGTCAGCCCTCTCCCCCGGACCCCATGGAGCTCCACTGTGGATCTTATCCCAGCAGAGCACCACCCACCAGGCTTCTGCTGCTCACACTTGCTGTGCCCTCCCTCCTTCTGCATGAACCCCTCCTTCCTTAGCCCCCAGGTGAAAAGAAAAACATTCCACTCCTGTCACCCCCTTTTCCCCAGGGTTCACCTATGGGCAGTGGGGAAACAATGGAGAAAAGCAAGCTCCAAAGGACTTGCTCTGTGATCAGCCTGCCGTATGTCCCTAGGCTGTGTGTCTTTCCCTTCAGTCTCAGATGGTAGGAATGACCACCCCCCTGAGGCCCCGAGAGGGTGTTCTGTCTTATGCCACAGGACCTTTGCATGGCAACTTCATTGGCATCTTCAACAAGTAGTTACTGTGTCCCCACTCTGTGCCAGATACTATAGGTGGGGACACTGTGGGGTCAAGGAAAGCAAAGCCCCTGGGACGCCCGGGTGGCTCAGTGGTTGAGCATCTGCCTTCACCTCAGGTTATGATCCTGGGGTCCTGGGATAGAGTCCTACCTCAGACTCCCCGCGGGGAGCCTGCTTCTCTCTCTGCCTGTGTCTCTGTCTCTCTCTTTCTGTCTCTCACGAATAAATAAAATCTTAAAAAAAAAAGCAAAGCTCTTCTTCTCATGGAATTCAGATTCTGGTTTTGGGAGACAGTTAACAAACAGGCAAGTAAACAAACCAGCAAGATAATTGAAGAAGGCATAGATGCTAAAGAGGAGGTACAGCAAGGTGAGGGATTACAGACAGATTGGAGGGTGTGGGGGGATTCTTTTTTGGTTGAACAGGAAGGACTTTCTGGGGAGTCAGCGTCAATGGGCAAACAGAGACCGGGGTGCTGAGAAGCCAGCCATGTGGGGGCCTGGGGCAGGTGGCAGGGTTAGGGGGACAGCTGGTGTTCCCGCCCTGGGGAACAGAGAAGAAGAGGTGAGGGAAGCTGGAGGACTCGGATGAAGGTCAGGTAAGCCCTTGGGAGGAGCTCAGCGGGGCAGGAGCGGTCAGGCCCTGCAGGGCCGCATGGGCCAGGGGAAGAACTGTGGATGTCAAGCTCCACGTCAAAGGAAGGAGCGGTGAACAAGTAGGCCAGTCAGGAGGCAGCTCGGTGGTCCAGGCCAGAGACAGCGCTGGTTGGTTTAGGAGTCAAAGGTGGCAGTCGAGATGGAGAGTAGGGGATAGATTTGGGATTAATGCTAAAGAAATCGGAAAGAAAGAAAAAAAAGATAGAAATCGGAAAGCAGCAAAGGCTCTCCCACAGCAGAGTGCAGTTGTTGAAGTTCAGAGACCTTGGAGCCCAGGTCTCTCTGAGGCTTTGTTCTATGTTTCTTAAACTATGTTCTCCTTATAGAGTCCCAACAGTGCACACAGCAGGCCCCGGGCTCCCCCACCCCGCACTCCCGGGATCTGTCGGAAACCTGGCTCAAGGGCGTCTCTGGCCTTTCCCTATGACAGGATTTTCAGCCTCCATCTGTTTACCAAATTCAGGGGCAAGTTTCTGATCCAAGCAGGTCCCGATGATCAGGGGGGCAGCCTCCTGCAACCATTGTAAATGGGCAGAAAGGCAGGTGGGTCTGGAAGAGGAGCACAGGACAGAGGCAATGGGCATATGACCTGGTGTGGAGCTTTACCAGAGACCCAGGAGGCAGGTGGGAGTGAGGGAACCAGCTGCATCCAGTTAAGGAGGGGTGAGGGGTTGGGGAGCAGAGACACGATCAGGGGTTGATCCCAAGAAGTAGTGTCCAGATTCCTTACTTATTGGCTCTCTGAGGTGGGCAGCTTGACTAGTTGCATGATTTTGGGAGAGTTCCTTCTTTTCTCTGAGCTTCAATTTTATTGTGTGTAAAATGAATTGTTGGGGTTCCTGGTGGCTCAGTTGGTTGGGTGACCAACTCTTGGTTTTGGCTCAGGTCATGATCTCAGGGTCCTGATCTTGGGGTCCTGAGACTGAGCCCTGTACCAGGCTCCATGCTCAGCATGGAGTCTGCTTCTTTCTTTCGCTCCCTATCTGCCCCTCCTCCTGCATGCTCTCTTTCTCAAATAAACAAATAAAATTTTTTAAAAAGTAAAGTAAAATGAATTGCTGTGAAAAGTACATGAAACATCCACAAAGTCCTATAACAGACAGTCATTATTTTGTGAGCTGTCCAACATCTGAACCTGATTCCTATTTGAGAGAAGTCCCCAATTTAGGAGTTCTAGTGGAAGACAGAACCCTTGATTCTGCAGTGAAACTGGAAATGCCAGACATTTGTTTACCCAGCATTCCTTTTGGCTGGAACAGGGTAATGTGACCCAAGCTCCATCAATCAGAAGCGGCCACCCCTGACTTTGTATTGGGAGCCAGTGATATACAGGAGCAAGAACCCAGGAGAATCTCCTGTCATGGCGCAGGGGTTGCTGTAAGATCGAGTTGCAGGGTAACACGTTGGCAGCAGAATTCCTTGCCCAGGGTCAGTGGTGCCATCAACAGAAGTTCTTGCACCCAGGGTCCAATGGAGGTGAGTAATTGCAGTGGCTTCTTCACTAGACCAGTACTGTACAAGCTTTTAGGCATTGACTCTAGCCTCCAAATCTGGAGAATCACTGCATTACCCAGTATCTTTCTAGTAAAGTTTTTTTTTTTTTCTTTCCCCAAATGAAAAAATCTTACATATTTGGGCTGGCTGGCTGGCTCAGTCAGTAGAGCATATGACTCTTGATCTCAGGGTTCTAAGTTCAAACCCCATTGGGTGTGGAGATTACTTAACCATAAAATATATTTTTAAAAGATTTTATTTATTTATTCATGAGAGACCGGGGTGCTGAGTCACAGAGATGCAGATACACAGGGAGAGGGAGAAGCAGGCTCCATGCAGGGAGCCTGACGTGGGACTCGATCCTGGGTCTCCAGGATCACGCCTTGGGCCAAGTGTGGTGCTAAACCACTGAGCCACCAGGGCTGCCCAAAATATTTTTTTTATTAAAAATAAAATCTACCCCCCCCAAAAATAAAATAAAAATAAAAATAAAATCTTAAAAGATATATAATACACATTTATTACTGAACCAACCTACTAGTATAGAAGCCTAGAAACAGAAAAAAAAAATCATGTTCCCAATAAAACAAATCCAGTTGTTCAGGTAGTGATGATGTTTACAGAGTGATATGGATGAACAGGTGACCTCCATACAGCATAAATAAATATGTGTACCATCTTATGGGTGATTCTTTATATACCCGGCTTGATTCTCTTTAATATCTCTTCTTGGAATTGTACCTGATTTTATTACCAATCTTCATCTGAATCCACTGGGGAATGGGACAATTCTGCTTGTGTTTCTTAGCCAGGAATCACTTGAACCTGCGAATCTTGTGGGAAGCCATGGTGAGGAGCAGTCAACTGCACACACCACAGTGGGGGACAATTGGGGGTAAATTCCCCTTTGAGTCAAATCAGACAGAGTTGTTTTTAACCCAGATCCTGAGGTATTATAAGATGTGAGTATAGGGGTACCTGGGTGGCTCAGATAAGCATCTGCCTTTGGCTCAGGTCATGATCTCAGGGTCCTGGGATTGAGGCCGAGTTGGGCTCCCTGCTCAGTGAGAAGTCAGTTTCTCCCTCTCCCTCTGCCTTTCCCCTACCCTTAAGCTCTCTCTCTCAAAGAAATGAAATTATTTTTTTTTTTAGAAAGATTTTATTTATTTATTCATGAGAGACACAGAAAGAGAGGCAGAGACACAGGCAGGGGGAGAAGCAGGCTCCATGCAGGGGGCCCAATATGGGACTCAACCCTGGGAATCTGGGATCAGGCCCTGAGCCAAAGGCAGATGCTCAACTGCTGAGCCACCCAGGCGTCCCAGAAATAAAATTCTTTTTTTGTTGTTGTTGGTCTTTTTTTTTTTTTTTTCAGAAATAAAATTCTTAAAAAAAAAAGGATATGAGTATATAGTACCTAACTCTACTCCCCAGTGCCATTCAACCTGGGAACTAGTTTCCCTTAATAGTCTTATTTGGGCCAAATTTGAATTGTGATCAGTATGGGGTTACAATAAGAAAGGCTTTGGAGAGGGATCTGTTCATAAATTCTGAGTCTATGGTATGAATGAGACTGATGGTTGCCCACTAAGTTTCTATTCTCTCCTTTTTCTTAGTATCAGAGCCCTAATTTTATTCAGAGTGGTGATGTCTGTAGATAAAAGACTACATTTCCCAACCTCCTTTGCAGCTAGGAGGGTCCCTTTGATAAAGTTCTAGCCAATGAGATGTGAGCAAAAATCTTAAGACACACCCTTTTGCTCTTTCCACTTTTCCTTTAGCTTTCAAAAATCTTAAGTTCACACACCCTTTTGCTCTTTCCACTTTTCCTTTAGCTTCCTGTCTAATGGCACTGATGGCTAGTGTCTCAACAGACTATTAGGTGACCTTGAGGATGGAAGCCAAGATTAGGAGAGTGGAGTGAAGAACCGGAGTCTGGGTGCCTGGAGACCCAGAACCACCATATCAGCCCCCAGCCCTGGACTACTCCAGTGAGCTGTGTGCTTTTTTGTTTTTGTTTTCACACAAGGAGAAATAAATTTCCATCTTCCACCAGTGTTTAAAACACTGGTTTCTGGACTGTCACTAGAGGACCTAAGAAATTCCTCACTGATACAAAGCATGAATATTTGAAATCAAATGTTTTCACCTGGGAAAATGTTGAAAAGCTTGCCATCACAGCAGAGATCTATTTCCCCCCAAGTTTCAGCAGCTGGGAATCTCTTGGATCTGTCTCTTGTCTCCAACCTTATAGATCTTGATGCTCACTGGTCCTATTCTTTCCCCTGCCATCTAGATGCCATCTAGTATTTTGAGTGGTGATCTGTAGAATAGATTTTGCAGTAGTTAACCCTGATTTTGTCACAGGGAAGTCCCTTACTTTTTATTTTGGTGCTTTTCCTTGGTGCCCATATCCCCTGCCCAGTGAGAATTATGGACATGGTTCTAATCCTGCCTCTGGTACTTACTCATGTGCTGTGGAGTCTTTTTTTAATTTTAATTTTTATTTATTTATTCATGAAAGATACAGAGAGAGAGAGAGGCAGAGACAAGCAGAGGGAGAAGCAGGCTCCATGAAGAGAGCCTGATGTGGGACTTGATCCTGGGTTTCCAGGATCACGCCCTAGGCCAAAGGCAGGCGCTAAACCTCTGAGCCACCCAGGGATCCCTGGAGTCTTTTTTTTTTTTTTTTTAAGATTTTATTTATTTATTTGAGAGAGAGAGAGAGAGAGAGAGAGAGAGAGAACAAGCAGGAAGAGCAGCAGGCAGAGGGAGAAGGGAACAGTCTCTGGGCTCTATTCCAGGCCCCTAGGATTATGTCCTAAACTGAAGACAGAGATGCCTAACTGACTGAGCTACCCAGGCATCCCTGGAATGAGTTTTTTTGCTTCTCTGTGCCTCAGTTCCTTTACCTGTAAAATGGGAATGGTGATGCCTATCCTGGCTTTCTTAGAGAGCCCTTGAAGAAAAATTCACATGAAAATGTTTAGAAGATGGTGAAGGATCATAATGAAATCTGGTCATCTCTTTTTCTGGTAACAAATGATGGCTCAGAATATATCAACCATCTCGTTTCAAGCTTTCATTTTTTTCTACTTTATACTTGTCTGCAATTGCAACTCATCTGCCCACTTGTCTCACTCTTCAGTCTTTTAAGACCCACCCTAGATTTATATCTGTTGACTTGGTATTTGACTATATATAATTCATATATAGATAGCATTTATTTATTGAGATTTACAACTACCTCTGGCAATCCCATTAACATTTATTGAGTGCTTACTATGTGCCAGGCATTTTGCTCAGCCCTGTGCATGAATTATCTTATTTAATACTCTCAAAAAACCTGAGTGTTCTGTTATCTTCTTTCTATAGATGAGGAAATGGAGTCACAGTATGGTTATGGTCAAGCAGCTAGTGAATTGTGTAGTCATTATTTGAATCCAAATTAGGCTTTGTGGCAACAAGATTGTGTCAGTTCAACTACTCAAAGGAAGTAGATGCCAAGGCAGAGTTAGGAGTGTAAGTGATCTATTGGGGTGGAGGGTAACACCTGTGAAAGGTAAAGGGCGAGGAAGCGGGATGAGACCAGAAGAGCCTCAGACCACAATGCAGATCTCACAGTCTCAGCCAATCTAGGAGGGAGCTCTGGAGCACATTGCCCAATAAATGATCCTTGAGTTGGGCAGAAATAGCCAGGCCCTTGTCTTCCCACCCTCCCGTGAGACTCACGCAAACACTGCAGCAGGTGATTATAACTAACAATAATGTACTGTGTACTTGAATGTCACTAAGAGAGATTTTAAGGGTACTCACCACAAGAAAGAAATGGGAGCTATGTGATGGGATGGAGGTGGTAGCTAATGCTATGGTGATAATCATTTTGCAATTTATAAGTGTATCAAATCAATATGTTGTATACATTAAACTTACAAAATGTTATGTGTCACGTATGTGTCAGTAAAGCAGAGGGGGTGGGGGAAGGAGAGAAACTGTGTGGATCTCCAAGAGGCTGCAGCTGGAGGCTGTTCACTAACCTCACTCTTGCACCGGAATAGCTAGCCTTTCTGGAAGGGATATCTAAGCAGTGCAACTCCATAGCTTCTGCAAATATGGTGTAACAGACAACTTCTGCATCTCAGGGAGTCTTTTTCTTGCTCAGGGTCCTGGGGTCCAGGGCCCAGCTAGGCTTAGTTCTAAACTGCAGGTTGGTGTCAGGTCTGCTTCATACATCTCATTCTAGACCAGTGGCCTTGGTAGCCTCTTTTCCTTGCTGAGGTCAGGATGAGTAGAGACAGCCAGACTACACAAGCCCATTTCAAGTCTTTGTTTGAGTCATATCTGCTTATATCCCATTGGCCAAAGCTAGCCACATGACCAAGACCAAACGCAATGGACTGGGCAATAAACTCCCCCACAAGGCAAGTTATGCCAAGAGTGGAGAGGGAGGGGAGAATTATGAATAAACGCATACACTATATGGCTAGCCATCTGGCACCGAAGACTACACCTTGGCCATTTGTCATAAGTGACTAGTATAGCACCTGATACAAACTATCATGGTGGAGTGGCTAAAAGCACAGTTCCAGAGTCAGATGGCCAGGGTCAGACTCTGCCTCCAACACTATAAGCCATGCCATCTCAGGTTTACTTGACCTCTGGGAGCCTTGATTCCTTCTTTTGTAAATAAGGAAATTAAAGAATTCGTGTTTGGATTTGGGGGGGGGGGGGTTGTTGAGGTTTAAATAAAACCATGTGTGTAAACCACTTGCTGTGATGCCTGGTACAATGGTAGGCTCCCACAAGTGTTATATTTATTTCTAACAACAGCCCTGTATAATGGTGCTTTACTGTTCTCTAACCCAGAACTGCATGTTGGTCTAGGAACACACCTCCTTCCCCATGTCCTGAGACAGCTTGCAGCAATGGACTTCCTGACTCCTTCACCTGTGACATCTCCTCTCAATGCTTTCCCAACAAAACTCAGGTTTAGGACACCTCTCTGGGAAAAGCCCATCCCATCCAACACCTCCTTATATTTCTCTTTAGTCATCTTGTGGGGAGGGATGTTCTTCTCTGTATGGCCAGGAATACCCTCCAGCCGATCCCATTTCCTCTTGCTTAGAATCACCACTTGGCCCAGCCGAGGGTCAAGGTGGGGGGAGATGTTGAAGGAGGTGGGAAGAGAGACCCCTTAACAGCACTCCCAGGAGGGAGGAGAGACCATGGTGGGCACAGTGGGGAGGAGGCCAACTGAGCATGGAAAGCCAGCCAGGGAAGGTTTAGCCTGCAATCCAATTCCACTTAATATCCCATAATAAAATGCTGTCAACATGAGTTTCCTGTTCAAGTGGATTTGTTAAGAAGGCTGGGGGAGTTCAGAGGTGTATTCTGGCTCTCCTGGGGTTGGAGGAGAGACCAGTGGGGTGGGGGTGGGGGTGCCTCAGGCATGAGGGCCCCCTTCTCACCTGTCCCTGCGGCAGTCCAAACAGGCTCTCAGGAAGGAGTTTGTCACATTTGTCTGTCTCCGTCAACCCATGATGACTCACAGAGGGGCCCTTCACCCCCCTGGAAGGAGGCTCTGTCTCCTTTGATAAGCATCCAGCCACTGAGGCAAAGTGCGATTTTAATGTAGGGGATTCAAATCTGGGCCAGAGTATAGGGGTAGTGTGCGGAGGTGGAGGAGGGTATGTATCAGAGCCTCTGAAATCCCACAATGGGGGGGAGCTACATGGTCAACATTAGGGCAATCTTAGGGGACACAGGGTTGCTTAATGAGAAGCCTTGTGGGGTGACCTCAGCCCTCTTGAATGAGAACTTGGGGCTGACCTCACCTAGTTACTCAGAATGGCTGAGTCCGCCCATTTCTGCCTCCCTGGCTCATCCACTGCTAAGTTTTCCTTTTTGGCAGAGGGATTGGGGGCAAAGGCCTGATTTCCTCAGGGTCCTGAAGTGGCTGCCTAGGGAGCCTTGACAGGGAGCTTGATCAGAGCTGACTATTGAGTGGTACTGTGGATCTGGCACAGATCTGGGGACTGTCCTGATGTCATCTTGTGGAGTCCAGGCAGCAGCAAAGGAGTTAAGGCTGGGGAGAGGGACTGTGGGAGGGTAGGAGGCTAGTATTAGGAAGTAAACAGAGGCCCAGAGAGTTTAAGAATCGAAACCAAGAGGCGACTGGGTGGCTCAGTGATTGAGCGTCTGCCTTTGGCTCAGGGCGTGATCCTGGGGTCCCAGGATTGAGTCCTGCATGGGCCTCCCCATGGGGAGCCTGCTTCTCCTTCTGCCTATGTCTCTGCCTCTTTTTCTGTATCTCTCATGAATAAATAAATAAAATATTAAAAAAAAAAAAAGAAATGAAACCAAGATGTCCTGTAGTGAGAGAGCCCTGGGACAGGAGCCCACACAGGAGGTATGACGGGCTCAGTCACGGGCTTCAGGAACCCAGCTTGGGTTTGGAGGGAGAAACTGGGGAGGCTGCAGGAAGGTGTGAGGCACAAGTTGAGGGGATGAGGTCAGACCATGGTTCCTCTTCTTGGGCCTGCAGGCGGGTGACAAGCTAGGCCTGTAAGACCAGGAGGTGGGGGCTGAGAAGAGTAGGGCTGGGCTTCCAGCGCTTTTGTGAGCCCTTTTAATTCGTGTAAATGAGGGTTTTTAATTTGTTATTCTGGGTTTTATTTCTATTACCATCTCATTTGCCTCTAAACCCTATTTCACCCCAGCCTAGACCGAATTCCATTTGATGCATTAGGACTAATTCTCCTCCCAAAGGGTTAGATGTTTTCTCCCCACACAAAAGTCGCTTATTTTGGATAAAGAGACGATTAGATTTATCTTTAATATTTTAATGGCAGCTGGGATTAGTGGGCAAACAGCCCCAACTGGGGTTGTTCACTGCGGATTAGGTTCTGATAAACTCTCAGATGGGGAGCCCCCCCACCCACTCTACTTTCTGTTTTCCACAAAGTGCTTTTTATTATTTTGTGTTGAAAAAAAAAATTCCCTTGTCTTTTGGAGCATCATAAATTCCATTTGCTGTTTTCTATTAAATCAAGTTGATTAAATTCGTTGTGACTCTTTGCACATAGATCTTTTTAATTTTAACGTCTCCAGCATAAAATCTTTAATGGTGCAATTTGAAATGGCTGCAATATACAGTACAGGCCTTGATAAAACAGATGGAAATGAGGTTCTGTCAGGGAGGGGGTCCTGTCGGGAGGGGTAGGGGCAGGGGCAGGCCCAGAGCTCCAGGAAAAGGCAGGCAATGACTCCCTGCGAGGCCCAGAGAAGACCTGGTTCCAATCCCTGTTCTGAGCCGTCACCATGGTCCATGTCTCTGGAGTGCTTACTATGTTGGGTAGCAGCCTTGGTGGATGTTTGGTGGAGTGCACCATGTGCCTGGCACTATGTGTCCATTGTCAATAATTTTTATGAGGAGGCTCACAGAGGCCTCGTGCTCAAGGTCACACAGCATGTCGGCGGCAGTGGTTGAGGCCAGGTTATTGTTGGCTGGTGGGGTCTCTTATCTCCTGTAGCCCTAGCTCACAGGTGCTTGGAACGATTAGATGAGGTCCAAGTGGTATGGGGCTGGGCTCTCCTGGGGACATGGGTGCTTTGGGGGTGAGGCTGGACCATCTGGTTGCCCAGAGGCCCTGCCATCACTGGGAAGAGCTGATTTTTGAGACCCTGGGAAGCTTCCTTAACTCCAGGGTCAGTGAGCAGCTTGAGGGACCTGGGGTCCCCCTCCCACCACCTCTCCAGACCTCAGACCTCCCGCCTCAGGCTTTTCTCCCTGTCCCTCCGGCTCTAATCCTGACCTCATCAAGTCCTGGGAAGGGTTGATCCACAGAAGCAAATCCCTCATTCGGAGGGACAAAATCAGCTTAATTTGCAGCAACTTGAAGCAGGTCTTTGCCAGGATTTGAATATCAAATTATCCCACAGCCCAGGCTGGCCTGGAAGGCCTCCTGCCGCATGCTCTGGGCTCCTCTGGTGATTGTTCTGTGAGTGTGGCTGGACAGGGCTATGTGTGCATGGAGTGGGGGCACCAGGGGACCTCGGGGGTGCTGAAGAAGGCAAGAGCACTGCAGCTCTCAGGCCTGGGGGATGGGAGGGGGGTGAGAAACCCCCTATTCATGAGAGTTACCTGGGCTGGCAGGGGTGGCAGTAGGTCTTGTCAAATATTCCCAAGCCCTTCCCCAAACATAAAGAGTCAAGGTTTTTTAGTAGGAATGCTTGAAAAATTCTGGAGCTGCTCAGTTAGCCAAACAGCAAATACTTCTTTTTTTTTTTTTTTTTTTTTTTAAGATTTATTTATTCATGAGAGGCACAGAGAGAGAGAGAGACAGACAGACAGACAGACAGAGGGAGAAGCAGGCTCCATGCAGGCAACCTGATGTGGGACACCATCCTGAGTCTCCAGGATCACACCCCGGGCCAAATGAAGGCAGGCGCTAAACTGCTGAGCTACCCAGGGATCCCCAGCTAATACTTCTTTAGTGCACACACACTTGGTACCTCCTCATGTTTTGAGTTTCCTCAGCCTCCTCTGGGATCCACTGCATCCATCCCAGCCCGGGGCAGGGCAGACCTCGTTCTCTTGGAGGCTCCGCGATGGCCCCCGAGGCCTGAGTCAGCTGCTGCCCGAGGGCTCCTCAGCCCTCCCTACCGGGCAGTGGGCTGGTTCCTTCTTCCTAGCAGACGGCCTCTGATGTTGGCCACACGGACACAGTGCCCAGATCCAAGCCGTGGAGGTCAGATCCCCCTTATGGGCATGTCACTCCCCCGGAAGCTGTGACCTTCTTCAGGAAGAGTGGGGACCCAGGGTCTGGCCCCAAGCCTCTGTCAATGTTGGGTGAGACATATGGGTCCTTCCTACACACCATGTGCCCCTTTGGCACCTCCGGTGTGAAAGCGGCAGCGGGACTGCTGAGATAGCCCCATGTGGGCCCGTCTGTCCATCCACGACTGGCGACACAGAGCTGAAAAGTCCTGTCCTTGTCCTCACAGAACCCACAGCTGGGGAGAAAACAACAGGTGTGACATGCTCTATTAATACCCACAGGTGCTTCGAAGGCACTCACTACGTGCTAAGCACAGTTCTAATGGCTCTTCCTCTCTCCGCACATTTTATCCTCATAAAAACCCTATAAAGTAGGAAATATAATTAAATGCATCCACTGGAACGCCTGGGTGGCTCAGCGGTTGAGCGTCTGCCTTTGGCTCAGGGCCTGATCCTGGAGTCCTGGGTTTGAGTCCCACATCGGGCTCTCTGCAAGGAGCCTGCTTCTCCCTCTGCCTGTGTCTCTGCCTCTCTGTGTGTATAAATAAATAAAAAATACTTTTAAAAAAATAAATGCATCCACTTTACAGAGGAGGGAACTGAGGCACAGAGAGAGTAGTCACATGCTCAAGGTCACACAGTTGTTAAGTGGTGGACCTGGGATTCATACCCAGCCAGTCTGACTCTGAGCCTGTCTTTTTTTAATTAATTAATTTGTAAATATTTTATTTAGTTATTCATGAGAGAGAGGCAGAGACACAGGCAGAGGGAGGAGAAGCAGGCTCCATGCAAGGAGCTTGATGTGGGATTCGATCCTGGGAATCCGGGATCCGGCCCTGAGCCACAGGCAGCCGCTCAACCACTGAGCCACCCAGGCATCCCTGAGCCTGTCCTCTAAACCACTTTGCTCTACGTCCACTCATCTTTTTTTTTTTTTTTGTCCACTCATCTTTATCTGTAACTACTTGTCTATGTATGGAACTTCTCCATAAGTGACTTGCCTTCTTTTTATTATTTATTTTTTTAAAAAGATTTTATTTATTTATTCATGCCTTCTTTTTAAAGGCATAATCATAGAGTGCTTTGGGAGCATAGAAAGGAGCACTAAACCTACACGAGGGCAACCACAGAAGGCTTCTTGGAGGAGGCATCTTATTCAATGTGTAGTCGAGCAACTATTGTGTACCTGGCACTGATGATGAAGAGATGAAAAAGTCATGGTCTCTGTTCTCCAGGAGCTCACAAGCTGGGAGACAAATGCCTGTAAGTGGATGTGCTAACTGTACTGAGAAAGCACAGGGCATTATGGAAGCACTGGGGAGACCCCAAAGCTGGGGAGATCAGGGAAGGCTTCCTGGAGGAGATGAATGTGAGCTGAGAATGAAAGGATGAATGGGAATCTCAGAGAAATGTCCCCACCAGTAGATCTAGTCTTTCAGCTGAAGTTAAGGGGGCCAGAGTCTCTGCTGGGCACTCACCCCTCTTTCTCCTGGCCAGACTCTCCTCCACGGAACCTTCCTGGTGCAACCAACCCCGGTCTCTCCTCTGATTGCCTACCCCAGGCAGGCAGACCCCCCTCCTGGGGAGGTCTACATCCTTGACTCTCTTGTGTGTTCCTGGGAGGTGAGGCCTGAACATCAGACTCCTGAATGCCCAGGTATTATGCCTAGCAGGGGTCAGGCAGGAGCTGTCACTGTGGCTTTGGGAAAGCCCAGTGATTTGATTTGAGGGCACCTAGGATTTATTTATTAAAATATTTTATTTATTTATTGAGGGACACAGAGAGAGAGAGAGAGAGAGAGAGAGAGAGAGCAGCAGAGACACAGGCAGAGGGAGAAGTAGGCTCCACGCAGGGAGCCCAGTGTGGGACTCAATCCCGGGTCTCCAGGATCAGGCCCTGGGCTGAAGTCGGTGCTAAACTGCTGAGCCACCCGGGCTGCCCAGCACCTAGGATTTAGAGCAAGAAGGGAGCCCAGAAACCATCCAAGCCCACTTAGAAGGAAGGAGTGAGGCCTGGGGAAGTAACAGGAGCTGCCTAGGCCCCACAGCTGAGATGGTCCTCAAACTCAGGTTCCCAGCACCCTGACCTCCTCTCTGGGGTGGTCTGGCCCCCTGGGCTCTCTTCTAACCCGTGCCCCTCCTCATGCCTGCCTAGCCTGATGGTGGCCAGAGTTGTCTTCCCTGAATAACGATGGTATTGGCTCAGATTAAGGGCAACTAGCTGGCTCTTGGCTTTTCCTTTTTATATAACAACTAATCTCCTTCTAATCAGCCATTATTAAATTATATTCCGTTTTTAATTCATTCACAGATCACCGTTGGGACAGCTGGATGGATAATTGGGGAGAGATAATTTATGTAAATGAGGAACAGCAGAAGGTAGGGGAGAGGGAGGCTGAGGGCCAAAGGGGGCCCCTCCTGAACCAAAGCTGGAGAGGGGACAGTGAGCTGGCCCTGCCTGGAAATGGGTGAGTGGGGTGCCAAGGAAATTAGGGCTTGTCATAGGACCTCATGACAGGTTAGTTTGTCTTAACTGGTTAGATTGCCCATCAGCATCACTTTGAATGCTTCTGACAAGTGGGGAGCCCACTACTTTTTGGGGGACAGTTCTCAGATCCACCAGCCCTCCTCATTAGAAGTGGATCCTGAGAAGCAGTAAAACATCCTGGAGAATTCCAGAGTCAGAGCTTTGTTTGATAACAGCTCCACCACTGTGTAGCTGTATCTCTTTTTTTAAAAAAAGATTTTACTTATTTTATTTATTTATTTATTTATTTATTTATTTATTTATTTATTTATGACAGAGAGGGAGAGAATCTGAAGCAGACTCATTGAGCAAAGTGTAGAGCCTGGGGCTTGGTCTCACAACCACGAAACCATGACCTGAGCCAAAATGAAGAGTCCACTGCTTAACCAACTGTGCCACCCAGGTACCCCGTGTAGCCATCTTCTTCATCCTAGTTTCCAGTCTGTTTCAAGGGGATATTGAGGCTTCAGAACCTCTGAGTACTTATGGTTCGTTCCCTGTGGAACATGGAAAGTAGCAGAGGAAAAGCCAGGTACCTGCAGACCTAGTGGCTCCTATCACCAGTGTGAGGACACTGTGAGTCCAATGCGCCTCCCACTAACATTTGCCCTGGGGCCATGAGGCTTCCTTCTGGAAACACAGAGTAAATCTACTTCCTTTGCATATCTGACCTGTCCGTCCAATAATAATTACATTGGCCACTGGCAACCTCCGTGTGTTCCCCTGGCGCCAGGTGCTGCTCTCGACACTTGCTAGATAGCATCTCATTGTAGCAGCAGAAAGACCACACGAAGTGGGTGCCATTGTCTCCACTTTACAGATGTAAATACTGAGGACATAATCCCTCTTCTGACAATTCCTGCAACAGAAACTAAAACAGAAGCCTGCTTAGAAAGGGACAGGAGGCTCATAAAACCTGGAGTCCAGCTGGAGGCTATTTTGGGAAGGTGCCTTGGGGATTGGCCCACAGGGCTGGTGGCAAAAGGAGAGGCAGGTCCAGAAGGTTGGGCCTCCAGCCCTCCTGGCTGTCCCTCTGGGGGCCCTGGAATCAGGTGTGGGTGGACGCAGGGGGTCTGATGGGACCTGAGGGGGTGAGGTCTGCATGTATCTGGGGCTGGCTGGGGCCAGTGGGTAAGGCCTTGGACCATTCCCAGAGGGAGGCAGGGGATTAAGGAGGCCTAGGGAGGGTGGTCCCAGAGGGTCCGGCAGAGTAATGGGATTAGACTTCAGGCAATGAGTGAAAGTTATTATCGTGTGGGGCCTCTGCAGCTGTCACCCATCCCCAGGAGAGAGTCACTAGCAGTGCCCCCACCCCCACCTCGAGGCAGGCTGGCACCTCTGCCCCCACCCAAGGCTTTCCCGCTGTGATCATCTGTCAAGGGGCTGGCCTCCCAGCCTTAGCCTCCTGCCTACCCCTGACAGACCCGGCCACCCACACGCAGTATACCCTAGCACTGCCCTGTGCCTCGGTTTCCCTATTTGGAGAGGAGGCTACAGTGAGGATGCTGGAGATCCTGAGGGAGACCCGGGGATGCGTGGAGGTCCCCACCGGGCGCCCTGGGTTTCTGGTCCTGCCCTGCCTTAGCTGTGCCACCCCCGACGCGTCAGATGGCCTCTCTGTGTCCTAATGTATAACACGGGGGCAGCAGCGCGGCAGGGTTTGCACAGGGGAGGGTTGGGCCAGGGGCGCAGCGCGGGCCCCTCGGAGTGCAGGGGCCTGAGGCCTGACGACGGGAGGGGGCCCAGGGTGGCGGAGCCCGAGGCGGGGGAGGGCCGGCGGCTCCCGGCCCCCGGCTCCCAGCTCCCGGCTCCCGGCTCCCGGCTCCCAGCTCCCGGCTCCCGGCCCCCAGCTCCCGGCTCCCGGCCCCCAGCTCCCGGCTCCGGCCCCCGGCCCCCGGCTCCCAGCTCCCGGCCTTCGGCCCCAGGCCCCAGGCTCCAAGCTCCCAGCCCCCGGCCCCCGGCCCCCGGCTCCCGGCCCCCGACCCCCGGCCCCCGGCCCCCGGCTCCCAGCTCCCGGCCCCCAGCTCCCGGCTCCGGCCCCCGGCTCCCAGCTCCCAGCCTTCGGCCCCAGGCTCCAAGCTCCCAGCCCCCGGCCCCAGGCTCCAGCCCCCGGCCCCCGGCTCCCAGCTCCCAGCCCCCGGCCCCCGACCCCCGGCCCCCGGCTCCCGGCTCCCATCCCGGCTCCCGACCCCCGGCTCCCGGCTCCCAGCTCCCGGCCCCCGACCCCCGGCTCCGGCCCCCGACCCTCGGCTCCGGCCCCCGGCTCCGGCCCCCGACCCTCGGCTCCGGCCCCCGGCTCCGGCCCCCGACCCTCGGCTCCGGCCCCCGGCTCCGGCCCCCGACCCCCGGCTCCGGCCCCCGGCTCCGGCCCCCGACCCCCGGCTCCGGCCCCCGACCCCCGGCTCCGGCCCCCAGCTCCCAGCTCCCGACCCCCGGCTCCGGCCCCCGACCCCGACCCCCGGCTCCCGGCTCCCAGCTCCCGGCCCCCGACCCCCGGCTCCGGCCCCCGACCCCGGCCCCCGACCCCGACCCCCGGCTCCCGGCTCCCAGCTCCCGGCCCCCGACCCCCGGCTCCGGCCCCCGGCTCCGGCCCCCGACCCCCGGCTCCGGCCCCCGGCTCCGGCCCCCGACCCCCGGCTCCGGCCCCCGACCCCCGGCTCCGGCCCCCGGCTCCGGCCCCCGACCCCCGGCTCCGGCCCCCGGCTCCGACCCCCGGCTCCGGCCCCCGACCCCCGGCTCCGGCCCCCAGCTCCCAGCCCCCGACCCCCGACCCCCGACCCCCAGCTCCCGGCCCCCGACCCCCGGCTCCGGCCCCCAGCTCCCAGCCCCCGACCCCCGACCCCCGACCCCCAGCTCCCAGCCCCCGACCCCCGACCCCCAGCTCCCGGCCCCCGACCCCCGGCTCCGGCCCCCGGCCCCCGGCTCCCTCTAGCGGCGAAGGCGCGGAAGCCCCTCCGGGCCGGGCGGGCGGCGCCGCAGGGCCGCGGGGGTTCCGGGGTCGCGGTCCTCCCAGGCCTCCGAGGCGGCGCCGAGGGTCCTAAGCCGCGCCCGGCTCCCGTCGTGAGAGCGGCCGCCCTTAGCTTGCGAGCCGCTCTGCTCGGACGAGGATGTCCTACCGCGGCTTACCCGGCCCAGGCCCCGGGGCGCGGGAGCATCTGCCCAGGCTGGCGGCGCGGGGCGTCGGGCTGCCCAGGAGCCCCGGGGACCCGCCGTGACCAGGCACGACTCAGTCCCTTTTGCGGCCTCGCTTGCCTCGCGGTAAACGGACGGTGGTGAGACCAGGTGGTTCCACCTTTCCGACTCGAATCACCTTTAAAAAAAAAAAAAAAATTATTCATGAGAGACACAGAGAGAGGCAGAGACAGGGCGAGAGGGAGAAGCAGGCTCCATGCAGGGAGCCCGACGCGGGACGCGGGACTCGATCTTGGGACTCCAGGCTGACGCCCCGGGCCAAAGGCAGCGCTAAACCGCTGAGCCACCCAAGGCGTCCCTCAAACCACCTTTTAAAACGTAAAACAATTCAGAGTCCCTCAGGGTAGAACAGTACTTACTGTCAGACTAGGGAACCTACCCAGTGACCCGATACTCTTAGGCATTCCGTAATGCTTGTACATGAAACGATACTTTATTAATCTCAACAACTCTATGGATTTTATTGTCTTTACTTATTGATAAGATTTTAAAATTTTATTTATTTGAGAGAAAGAGTGGAGCTAGAGAGAGAGAGAGAGAGAGAGAGAATGAGCAGGGGGAGTGGCAAAGGGAGAGGGAGAAGCAGACTCCCTGCTGAGTAGGGAGCCTGATGCCGGGCTCTATCCCAGGACCTGGGATCTTGACCCAAGCTGAAGGCATAGACACTTAACCAGCTGAACCACCCAGGCGCCCCAGCTCTATAGGTTTTAAAAGTATTTTTAAATAAGCACTATTTTTTTAGGAGCAGCTTGTAACCATGCAGGAAAATTGTGAGACTGTAGAGTTCTCAATATACCCCACACCCAAATGCCCCTATTACCAGCATCTGACATTAATATTTTAGTTAATGAACTAAGATTAATACATTGCTAACTAAAGTTTTTGTTTTATTCATTTTTTCTTAGTATTTACTTAAAGTCCTTTCTTCTGGGGCAGCCTAGGTGGCTCAGCGGTTTAGCACCGACTTCAGCCCAGGGCATGATCCTGGAGACCCGGGATCGACTCCGACACTGAACTCCCTGCATGGAGCCTGCTTCTCCCTCTGCCTGTGTCTCTACCTCTCTCTCTGTGTGTCTCTCATGAATAAATAAATAAAATCTTTTTAAAAAGTCCTTTCTTCTGGTCCAGGATTTTACATGGGATACCACATGTAGTAGTCATGACTCCTTAGGCTCCTGTTGGCTGTGATGAGTTAATGTAACTTTAAAAAGGGGGGGGGGGAGGTATATTCCTATAATAGAGTATTGTGGGGCTGTTATCACATTCTGATCTGGAATGATCCAAGACAATAGTATTATGATAAGGAACATACAGGATGGTGTATTTTACTTCTACTTATTTTTTTAGAGAGAGAGAGAGAGTGGGGGATGGAAGGGGCAGAGGGAGAGGGAGAGAGAATTTTAGGCAGGCTCCACACTCAGCGTGGAGCCCAACACAGGGCTCCATCTCATGACCCTGAGATCATGACCTGAGCTGAAATCCAGAGTTCCGCACCCAGTTAATTGAGCCACCTAGGCACTCCATGTATACATATAACTATTTTTAAGCCTCTGGAAAGGTATCTGAAAAACTGGGTACTGGTTGACTGTGGAAAAGGGAATCAGATGACTGGAGAGAATGAGAGTGTGAAGGAAGCTGACATTTTATTTTACACTCTTCGTATTAGTTCATTCTTAAAAACTATGCATGTGGGGCAGCCTGGGTGGTTCAGTGGTTTAGCGATGCCTTCAGCCCAGGGCATGATCCTGGAGACCCAGGATCAAGTGCCAAGTTGGGCTCCCTGCATGGAGCCTGGTTCTCCCGCTGCCTGTCTCTGCCTCTCTCTCTCTCTGTTTCTCATGAATGAATAAATAAATAAAATCTTTAAAAAAAAAAAAACTATGCATGTAAGGCACCTGGCTGGCTCAGTTGGTGGAGCTTATGACTCTTGGTCTTGAGGTTTTGAGTTCAAACCCCATGTTGGGTGTGGAGATTACTTAAAAGTAAAATATTTAAAATATTTTAAAAAACTGTATGCATTATCTATCTTGATAAACATACACATTAAACATAACAGTATATATAGGTATAGTATATTCATTGAATCTCTCACTGGGCTCTGTACCATTTGTATCATAAAATCCAGCCCCCAACTCTGTGAGGGTGTTCCTGGCGTTGGGTGCTCATATGGCTCTAGCAGAACCACTGGCCTGGCTGGTCTGTAAAATGTCTTTCCACCCATGGACTGGGACTCCTTTGGCTGTTCCAGGCCTGTGTGTGCCGGGTACTTTGGGGTAGAGGAGTCTGGGTAAGGTCCAGGTACAGATACCTAGACTTACTTAAGTAAGAAAGGACCATAAGGATGTGGGGGCCTTGTGGGCTCTGGGATAGGATGGCCCTGGAAAGACAGGGCTGCAGCTTCTTCTCTCAGGTGTTGCTGCCTCCTGGTCCCACAGCCAGGGTGCCTAATCGCCTCCTTCCCATGGCCCTGTCTCTCCTCCATTCAAGCCCAGATGGAACTCGGTCTCAATTCCAAAATAAATATGTCGGGGCTTAACAGAAGCTCCTGCATCCCTGTACTTGTCAGTATGTGACAGAGAGAAACAAATGACATCCCTTAAATATTTCACAGGCCTTACTGTGTACTCAGCATTAATTTAGGGATGCCTGGGTGGCTCAGAGGTTGAGTGTCTGCCTTCGGCTCAGGGTGTGATCCTGGTTCGGGAATGGAGTTCCTTATCAGGCTTCGTGTGAGGAGCCTGCTTCTCCATCTATGTCTCTGCCTCTCTGTGTCTCTCATGAATAAACAAATAAATAAATAAATAAATAAATAAATAAATAAATAAATAAAATATTAAAAAAAACCCCACTAGTGTAGGTGCTATGGGGTACAAAAGAGGAAGCAGGCCTTTCTCCTGAGAGGATTTCTTTCTTCTTCTTCTTCTTCTTCTTCTTCAACTTCTTCTTCTTCTTCTTCTTCTTCTTCTTCTTCTTCTTCTTCTTCTTCTTTAAGATTTTATTTTTATCTATTCATGAGAGATAGAGAGAGAGGCAGAGACATAGGCAGAGGGAGAAGCAGGCTCCACATGGGGAGCCCAATGCGGGACTTGATCCATGGACCCAAGGATCATGCCCTGAGCTGAAGGCAGTTGCTCAACCACTGAGCCACCAAGGCGTCCCTCTCCTGGGAGGATTTCAAGGATTTTAGGAAGGTCCCACTTTTCCAGATCCCTCCCTCTCCTTCTGGAGATCCACTCAAAGGTTTCATTTACTTAAATTATGGACCTGATCCCTGTGGAATTCAGCTCCCCTAGGAGAAGTCAGAGTTTAGGCACGTCTTCCAAAGGTTCCCCAAATCCCTACTAGAAAGACCCTTTTGGAAGTCCTCTGAGATCCTGCTCTTGCTCCCTGGGCAGGGAGGACTTACTGAGGTTCCATTAGCATCCTCAGGAAATATTCTCTATTTTCTGAACTCTTTGTGTTCTTTGCATGCCTATGGGCCTTCCCATTTGCTGGTTCCTCTATCTAGAATGCATTGCCTCTTTCAAGGCTCAACTCAAGCTTCCCTTTCCAGGGAAGGCCTCACCTGCCAGGCCCAGGTGGAGGTAGCATCCACCTGGCCACCCCCCCTCCATTCCCATCCCCACTCTTGGGCACAGACCTGATTTTTCAAGGTGGACAGGATTCAGAAGGATTGGCACCCACGTCTGGCTTTGCCACTCTTGCCAGCATACAATAGGTACCTAATAAATCCTAGCTCTCTTCTGTTCCTCACATCTAGAGTGTGCATTAATAATTTGTGTTTACCCAATTGTCTTCCCTTTACACAGCAAACTTTAATTAGTAGGTGTAATAAATGTTTGCTAAATGACTGAGTGACTTAACCAGGGAGGGGAAGATGTTGCCAAGCTCAGAAGCAAGGCTGAAGACCTCTGCTGCCCCAGGAAGCAGGGAGAGGGAGTCCCATGCCAGGGTCAAGATAGGAGGTACAAATGAGAAATTTGGTGGGTTGATTTCAGGGGATTATTAGAAGGGATGAGGGGACAGAATTGGATGAGTGTGGTGGCATTTGACCATCAGTGGGGGCACATATCTATCCAGCTGACCCCCAGCCTCGTCCCACCCTGTGTTAAGCAGAGTGGGCACCCTGTTCAGCCTTAGGACTATGGTCGGGGCCATGAACTGGGTGCCTGGAGATGCCCTCTTCTCTGCGTTCTGCAGCCCCAAGACCCAAGTAGGGAGGTACCCTCATTTGCTCTCTTCTTCACGGTCACCAGTTAGACACCTGTGGTTACCTCATCTAGTGAGTTCCATATGGCCCCCAGGGCTCCTCGTATGTACCCTCAAAGGTGCTGGGACGTGAAGAGGGGTAGGGAGCATGTTAAAGCCAGAACATCCCAGCTTCCAGCACCCAACATATCGTAGGCAGCCCATTGACATTTTTCATGGGTACCCTGCAGACTCTGGGGACATATCACACATTTCGAATGCTTCTCTTATGATACATTCTCCTATCTCCTTTAGTCACTGCTAAAATCCATTGAGCATGTACCATGTGGCCGATGTTTCACAAACATCATCTCATTTAATCCTCACAAAGATCCAAGGTCTCTTAAAAAATTATTCTCATTTTTTTCAGAGATGGAAACTGCATCAAAGAAGTGAAGTCACTCCCTGGGGTCACAAGTGGCAGGGCCAGATGGGAAGCTGGTCTGCCTGCCAGGACAGGCCTGAACTTCCAGGCAGGACCCAGTCTCCCCTCTGTCCAGCTCTGAGCCCAGCTCCTGCCCCTCTGCCCTAACAAGTGCCAGGAGCTGGTGTCTCCAACTGGAAGCCTTCACCATGGCCTTCCTCTGCCTGGCCACACAGTTCCCACCGGCCCACTTCACCAACAGCAGTCCCACATGCCTCCAGGCTCTGCATCTCACTCTCAGGAGGCGCAGTCCACCCAGCTGCCCAGGAGGTCCAAGGGGTCCCCGGGGGGTGGGGACCACGATGGGCAGAGGGCCCTGGTGCCTCTGGGCCGGGCGGGGAGCTGAGAGCCGTGGGGGGGCGGGTGAGGTGCACAGCGCTGATCCTAACCAAGTTTGCCAGCCCGGCTTTTCTCATGGCTCCCACACAATGGTCTGCTTTGTGCCCACCTGCCGATAATGCTTAATTAGGCGAGGAGTTGATTAATTTGAGGTAATTGACAGCTAATTAGAGGCCCACAGGCTCATTAACTTGACATCTTGTCTTCCTGAATTGGCTGAGTAGGGTCAGGTGACGGAAGCCGTTGCCTTCTCCCTCCCTGGCCCTGTGGGCAAAGGTGATCACCTGGGGGAGGGCTGGACAGAGCTGGCGTTCAGGTGGGGCAGTCCCCAGGCCAAGAATAGAGGAAACCAAGGCAGCGAAGGAGGAGATACATGCCCTAACCCTAGGAAGGAGGGCGTGGGAAGGAATGGAGGGCTCATGGCAGGGGGGCAAAGACACTGAAGAGAAGTAGGTGGTTCTTAATGGGGGAATGGCTGGTGTCCATGCAGGGAGAAGGGGCAAGGGCAGGGAAGTGTGCAGGGGCGGGGGGAAGCCTACTGGTAATAAGCATAGGCTTGGAAATTAGACAGACCTGGGGTTGAATACCAGCTTCACCATTAACCAGCTAGGTGACTATGAATTAGTGAATCTAAGCCTCAGGCTTCTCCTCTGTAAAATGGGATTTAGACCAGTACCTGGCAGTTGGGTGAATGCTCAAGTAAGTTAATTGCTCTTGGCAGCAGGAGGGAGTGACAAGAAGAGAAGGTAGGTGGGAGGGATGGGTTGTAGGGAGGCAATACAAGCCCCCTCCCAGGAGGACCCCCTGTAACTCTGCAGGAGGCCTGTGCACAGCTAACAATGCTGCTGAGGGCATGGGGACAAGATCTCATTGTTGCTACTACTTCAGAAGGACAATTCAGCAATATATATTAAACATTATATATTAAAATAAAAATGCATGTGACCTTTGACCCAGCAATTCCCTCCTTAGTAATCTGTCCTACAGATGTATTTGTACCGGTACAATGAGTTGCATACAAGGATGTTTGTTCATCACAATGTAGTTGGTAATAGCCGAAGACCAGAAACAACCTGAATGTCGATCAAAGGGACTGGCTAAATAAACTAGGCATATCTATACAGTGGTAGTACACAGCTGTGAGTGAGATCTGTATGCACCAATAGGAACAAGATACTGGATAAATTAAGTGGGAGAAAAAGCAAGATGTAGGACAGGGTGTAGCTCCCAAGAAGCTAGCTAGTAACTAGTGGCCTGAGGGTCAGGGGATGGGGATATGTGTTTTTTACAATGTGTTTATTTTAAATACAGTTTGTATTTATTGTCTTCTCAAGAAGCACTATAAAATTAAAAAGCAATAGAGCTTTTTTTTTTTTTTTTTTTTTTTCCTAAATGAAATCTAACTTGAAATCTAAATTCATAGGCAAGTTCTGGTGGAACTTGAGATAGTGGTCCAGTCCTATTCAGTTCCTTTCACCTCTTCTCCAAAGGTTTTAAGAGAGTTTGAAGACCATCTAGGATTCAATATTGTCCAACAGACTTTCTATGATGATGAAAATGTATGTAGTTCTGCAGTGTCCAATATGGTAGTCAGTAGCTCTAGGTGGCTACTGAGACCTAGAAAAGTGGCTAGTGTAATGAACTAAATTTTACATTTTATTTACTTTTAATTTAAATGTAATAGCTACATGTGGCTAGTGGCCCCCTCTTTGGATAGCACAGAACTCTCTCCAAGGGACAACAACCCAGCTGTCCTAGCCTCCATACACACCACTCTTTGCTGGGAGTGGTTGGTGATGGAACCTTAGAATGGTCCTTGGAAATTTGGTTGTAGAGATAACTGGAGGTCTTTTCTAGCAGATCCAGAACTGCATTGGACAGAAGCAAGTCAGAGATGCCAGTAGCTCACCTAGAATGCCAATTCTTTTAGGAAGGATCACCTAAGCGACCCATGAGTCAGAAAGCACATATGTAGCTTTGAGGTCAGTAAGTGCCAGCTGGGAAGAGTTTAATAATGCCCAGTGACTGGAGGCCATGGATTCAGGCATCCATTTGGCAACTGCGCACTGAGCACCTATGAGGTGTCAGGCTCTGGAGCAACAGGGGAGCACAAACCAGGTCCTGGCTTTGGAGCAGCTCACAGTGTTGAGACTCAGTTCACAGGGGACGGGTAGATAGACAACGATACTTCCTCAATAAGAGTCCAAGCATCAGGGTTTCTAGCACCCCTGGAGTTTGGCTCATAGCCCTCCCCATAGGTCACAGAGGGAAAGCACAGAACAGGGCCCCTCAGCCCTAATGCTCAGATGCTGGCAGAGCATGAAAAGCAGCTGCCAAAGGAACATGATGGACATTTTCTATCCTTCCGTCTGACTCCATAGCTTAGAAGCCAGGATGAGTTTGAGATCGTCTAGGTTCTCCTGTATTATGGCCCCAGTCAGCCCCATGGGGTTGTGGTAGCTTTCCCTTTAGAAGCTCAGAGGACCTTAAATTCACTTGTTTTAATGGAGGCATAGTTTACACACAGTAAAGTGTACAACTGCTCAATGCACAGGTTGGTGGATGTTTTTGTTATTTTTTATTTTTTAAAGATTTTATTTTACTTTTTAATAGATTTATTTATTTGAGAGAGATAGAGAAGACAATTTCACACAGGGTGGAGGGCAGAGGGAGAGGGAGAGAATCGTAAAGCAGGCTGTGCTGAGTGGGGAGCCTGACTCAGGGTTCCATCTCACGACCCTGAGATCATGACCTGAGCTGAAACCAAGAGTCAGATGCTCAACCAACAGAGTCAGTCAGGTGTCCCAGATTTTATTTTTAAGTAATCTTTACACGCCATGTGGGGCTTGAACTCAGGACCTTGAGATCAAGAGTCACAATGCTCTACCAAGTGAGCCAGCCAGGTGCTCCTCGATGGAAGTTTATACACACTCACGTGCATATAGTCCTGTGTAACCACTGCTCTGATTAAGATAGAGAACATTTCCTATACTCCAAGAAGGCTCCTTGTGCCCCTTCCCAGTCACTACCTCAAGGTAACCACTATTCTTTCTTTCTTTTTTTTTTTTGGTAACCACTATTCTTAACTCTACCACCCTAGATTAGTTTTGCCCATTCTAGAATCATACAGGAATGCCCTTCTGATCTGGCCTGAATTCTCTCCTTGTTCTTGTTTGTGGGATTCAGCTGTGTTACTGGGTGAAGCACAGTAGTGTGTTTTTTATTGCTGACTGGCATCCCATTATATAAATATACAACAATTTATTCATTTTCTTGATGGACATTTGGGGTTTTGCCAATCTTTGACTCACCTGAATAAAGTTGCTATCAACATTCTCGCACACGTCCTTTAGTGGATGCCAGCACTCATTTCTGTTGGGTATCTACCTAGAAGTGGAACGAACAAAGACTATGTATTCCTCAAAGTTACATAGACTTGGTGACTCCACATTCTGAACAGGCTTTAAGGTAAGAGTGGGGAGTCAGCTTTGAGAGTCCTCTTGGGGAACTATATGCCCCTATTGGCTGTGGAGGGGAGAGTAGCTCCTATTAGAAAAGAAAGGGTCAGGGAGAGAGTCAAGCAAAGAAGTACAACATGGTTCTCAAAATCAAGGCCATATAACAATGTTGTGTGCTACGTGAATGGAGGCTGGGAGGAGAGATGAGCACAGGAAAAGACAGGCTTTTGTTTTGTAGAGTGGAGCATGTGTAAGGAAGAAGGAAGAACAATTAAAGTTCTCCCGTGGATTCTTATATTTATTTTAATTCACCCCATGGAAAAAAATTTCTTTCCAGTTCCTGTCTCTCTTTTTGCCTTTATTTATGCAACCAACAGAGTAAAGAAAAATGTTTTTGGTAACCCAAATCTCATGCTGGCTTCACAAAGACGATAAAGCTCAATATTTGCACCTTGAACATTTCTAGCCCTGCAGAAGTCCCCTAAAGGTCCTTCCTTGGTAACCACTATTCTAACCTCTGTCATCATAAACTAATTAGTACTGTTTTCAAACTTTTCTTAACATGGAATCTGACAGTTTATGTCAATATTTACCTAGGATTTATTATGTGTCAAACACATTGCTCAACTATCGAACAGCATGTAATTTGATCCTTCCAATAATCCCATTGCCTGAAGAGAAAACCAGTTTCAACAAAGCCAGGAATATTATCTGAGGCCAGAAAACTATGAAGTAGCCGAACTTGGATCCAAACTAGAGTGACTAACCGTCCCATTAGCAGGACTGTCCCTTGCCCTGGGTAACCCCCGGGTGCCAAGCAAAATGGATGCTTAGTCCTCTTAATTCAGACCTGGATTGGACTCAAAAGCTGGGTTCCTTTCCTTTGGCTTAAGATTTCACCCAATAGTGCCTGTGTTAGCACAATCTCATGGGAAATATTTTGTTTGAAAAAAACCTCTGTGATACCAGCATTTTACTTAGGTTTGTTTGTTTGTTTTAAGTAGGCTCCCTGCCCAGCATGGAGCCCAGCACAGGGCTTGAACCCACAACTCTGAGATCAAGATCTGGGCTGAAATCAAGAATTGGACGCTTTAGTGACTGAGCCACCCAGTGCCCCTTGTTTCTTTTTTTCTTGGCTTTGTTTCATTTTATTTTTAAAAGATTTTATTTACTTGACAGAGCACAAGCAGGGAGGAGTGGCAGGCAGAGGGAGAGGGAGAAGCAGGCTCCCTGTGGAGCAAGGAGCCCGACAGGGTGCTTGATCCTGGGACCATGACCTGAGCCAAAGGCAGACATCTAACTGACTGAGCCACCCAGGCATCCCAGGTTTGTCTCATTTTTTTCTTAAAAGATCTAATTTTTTGTTCATGAGAGAAAGAGAGAGAGAGAGAGAGAGAGAGAGAGAGAGAGAGAGAGAGAGGCAGAGACACAGGCTGAGGGAGAAGCAGGCTCCATGCAAGGAGCCCGACATGGGACTCGATCCCAGGTCTCCAGGATCACGCCCTGGGCTGAAGGCAGGCGCTAAACCGCTGAGCCACCCAGGGATTCAGCTTTGTCTCATTTTAAAGAAAGATTTTGCTGAAATCTTATACAGATCTCTGTATAGAGTATAAACAAAATTATTCATATGAAAAGGGAATTCTAGCAATATCAACATGTCAAACAAGGATTTATTCAGCATCTATGCACTGAAAAAGAATTTTAAGATAATCCCTAACTTTAAGAAGTTTATCATTTACTTGGAGAATTAAGAGTAAAGCTTAGGGAATAAAATTAGAGGGTAATAACTAGGAATAATAATCACCCATATCTGAGTGCCCATTATGTTGTAGGGGCCTTACATATTCTATCTCATTTAATCCTCACAATACAGCTATGAAATATGTACTGCTGTTATACCCATTTTAGACAAGGAAATCAGGGCTTCCTGAGGTTAAGTGATTTGCTTAAAAAATTCACTGAGCTGTTAACTTAATATTTGTACACTTAATGCAATGAGTTATAACCTCCAAGCAATGTTTACTGAATGGGAAGCAGCTGAAGTTGCTTCTTCTTTTTTTTTTTTTAAGTTTATTTATTTGTCATCTCTACACCCACCGTGGGGCTCAGACTCACAACCCCAAGATCAAGAGTCACATGTTCTTTTTTTTTTTTTTTTTTTAAGAGTCACATGTTCTTACCCACTGAGCCAGCCAGGCTCCCCTCCCTTACTCTTAAATAGCCTATTCCCAATAATTTGGGGCCATGTTTTAAAAAATGTTTTGGCTTGCTTCATTTTAATAATTCAGGTCAAAATGCCATTTTGAGCCTGGATATCTTGAATGCAAATAGGCCCAGCCTGTGGCTGTGAAGTCAGAGTCCAGCCTTGCCATGGAACCCAGGGCCGACACAGGCCACTGGGGCCACAGCCACCCGCCCGGCCCCACAGCCCTGCTCCCGTCTTCTTGCTGCAGGCAGTCCTGCCAGCAATGTCCAAGGCTATCTTGTGGGTCGTCACAGCAGCCTGCCCACCACCCATCTCTGCTTTCCAGGTCTGCAGGCCTCCACCCAGCGGCCCCTTCATCATTCCTGCCTGACATGTCGACTTTCATTTTCCTAAGACGAACCTCATTTGACAATCTCCTGCCCATATTTCTAAGCTCTCTGGGTCTCACTGTGCTATTTCTCTGTCCTCTCCCGGGTTTGGAACACCAATCATCTGCAGGTTTCATTAGCATGCTGTTTACCCCTGTCTTTCCGATCATTAATGAAGATGCGTCGTCACCGTTCTCGGGGCCTCCACCACGTGCCCCCTCCCGTGCCCCGCGCTGCTGGAGTCATTATCCTTCCTGGCGTGACAGGGTCAGAACCAAACCAATTTGCATCAATCTTTGGTGATGTTGTGAGGTGTCGCCTGCCCTGCCATCCTCGTGTTGTAACAACAGCTGGGCTCTCTGTCCTGGGCCCGCTCCTCTCTGCTCCAGGACGGCGGAAGGGACCTGGCCCGCCTAGATCTTCAGGCTGAAAGTCACTCTGGTCAAGCAGGGCTCAGGGCTGTGCGTGGCTAGGTTCTTCCCTTTGTTTTGCTATCCTGAGCTGTTTTCCTCTCTGGGAAACAGAATGGACAAGGACACATCCTGGTGACCTGGCGGAAGGAGCAGGTGTCTCAGGCACAGAATTTTTCTTTTCTTTCTCTCTCTTTTTAAAAGATGTTATTTATTTATTCATGAAAGACACAGAGAGAGAGAGAGAGTCAGAGACATAGGCAGAGGAAGAAGCAGGCTCCCCGCGGGAAGCCTGATGAGGGACTTGATCCCTAGACCCTGGACCCTGGGATTATGCGCTGAACTGGAGGCAGACGCTCAACCACTGAGCCACCCAGGCATCCCCAGAATTTTTCTTGCTCGTAATGACATTTATTTCTGTTGCAGGAAAATAAGGAGGAAGGCTCCTTTTTTTCTTTTTTTTAAATTTATTTATTTATTTATGATAGAGAGAGAGAGAGGGAGAGAGGCAGAGAGAGAAGCAGGCTCCATGCACCGGGAGCCCGATGTGGGACTCGATCCCGCGTCTCCAGGATCGCGCCCTGGGCCAAAGGCAGGCGCCAAACCGCTGCGCCACCCAGGGATCCCCATGGAGGAAGGCTCCTTAAAGCCCTCCAAGTCGTAGTCAGATGCCCAGGGCCTCTTTGGACCTGTATGTTCCAGTTGCCTGGGCTTGGGGTGGATGAGCAATCATCTCTTGAGGACAAAGTTCATGCTTGTGCGTGACTTTCCGGTCACCCAGCCCTGATGCTCTCATCCCTCGTTTATCACTTCCATGGCTCTGCTTCCATCGCATGGGGAAACTGACTATATACACACTTGCTCCCAATAAAGGTAAGAACCGCCTCCTACACACCCCTTGTGTCCCTCAGATCCCAACTTGCAAAGAAGGCACTTTATGCTCTTTCCTGAGGGTGCAGCGCCTCTGTCTGGCTGTGTGGGATGAAAATAGAGGAGTATCATTCCAGGCTGCCCTGACCCCTGCCTACTCCTGACCCTGAGTTCCTTTCCCCCCCACCCCCTTCTCTCCCAGTTGGGAAGGGAAAATGAGCAGGAAGAAAGGACTGAAGGAAACTCTTATAAGCACAATGTCTGAAGTAATGTTTGGAATGCCCCAGAGCTGGGGAAATTCAGCATTAAAGAATCCACAGCAAAATGAGGTGAGATATATTTTTCTGTGTGGGGATGGACTGAGGAAAAATGAGCTATTTTGCAACACTGACTGAACATGTACTAAGAACATTTTTCTGCTCCTGAGCAAAGGCCCTGTGTCATGTGAGGAGGGCTGGGCCCTGGGACTAAATGTGCTTAGGGCACAAGTCATTTCATGCACATTACGTGCAATGGAGTAGGGTCTAGGGCAGGGCTGGATGCTCACCAGGTGCTCAGTAAATACTTAGAGGTTTACAGATAGACATTTTCATACACAAGAACAAATCTCATTACTATAAACAAATGTCACCAGTGAACTCTGTGTGTGTGCATGCACACGTGCATGTTAATAGGCTGGGCTGATGGGTAGGGTATTTTAAGCCCCATATACCTGTATACCCAGCTCGAGAGGCTTCCCCCCATATTATGAACACAACATATACTTCTGTAGAGAGTTTGGAAAATGTAGAACCCCCCCCCCCCCAAATTACCCACAATCCTCCAACCAGGCGGCAAGTACTGTTAACCTCTTACAATCCTCTCCCACCCCCCATATTGGACATGAAGTTGCATTTATAGTTTTACATCTTGCTATTTTATTTTCACTTATCCTTATGACAAACCATTTCTTCCATGATGTTATAACCTTTTGCAAACATACTAACTGGCTACATAATAGTTCACTATGTGAACATACCATAAATTAATCAATAGTTCCAGGTATGAAGGACCTTCAGGCCAGTTGGCTTGAGGTAAGTAGCTCTGTGAAAAAAGCAAGGGATGAGGGTCAGCCAGGAAGCAGGTGGAAGCAGGGGTGCCTGGGTGGCTCAGTTGGTTAAGCATCTGACTCTTGATCTTGGCTCAGTTCATGATCTCATGTTCATGAGATCAAGCCCTGCATGGGGCTCAACAGAGTGTGGAGCCTGCTTGGGATTCTCTCTCCCTCTGCCTTGCCTCTCCCTGCTCTTTCTCTCAAAAAAAAAAAAAAAAAAAAAAAAAGTGGAGGCAGTGAGAGCAGAGACAAACGGAGGGGAAGAGGAGGCCAAGGAAGCAGTTCTCAGGAGCTTGCTTTCCCCATTCCTCAGAGATCATTTATGGTTCTGAGCCCTGCCCATTCCCCGTGTCCCTACCCAGGCCTTTGCTGGGGGCTGAAGCCAATGCTTCTCACTTCCACTCAGCCGAAAGTCACTGACTTTTCCAACCTGACTCTTCTCAGCTGCTCCTTTGTGTGAAGCCGCTGGCTCAGTCCTGCTTGGCTCCTGGGGCTCAGCTGCATCCGGGAAAGCCCTGGGACGTGACCTTCAGCCCTGCCTGACCCTGAGGCCCCGGGCTGCAGAGTCAGGCCAGGCTGTTCTCTGTGTGCTTCTAGATAGGGCAAAGCTAGGGAGGGGAGCCCAGGCCCAAGAGAATCCTGCTCAGCCCTGGAAAGGGAGCATCTGGAAGAAGGATGGAGGGAAATGGAGTAGGGGTGGGGTGGGGAGAGGCAGAGGACACAGCACAACAGGGAAGAGCATTCCTGTGCAGTGATTGGAATAGTATGGGATGCTCAGCTAATGTGAGGACCATCCAGACTAGTTAGTGAAGAATGCGCTGAGGCTTAGGCCAAGCTCAGCGTTAGCTCAGAAATCTGCCACTGTCACAGAGGACACCTTTTCTTCCCTTATTCATGAGTAACAGTCTTTAATGCCACTGGCTGCAGACTCAGCAGTATTTGTTGAAATGTCAGTGCCAGTGCAGGCTAACCCAGAGGGTGGAATGATGGGGGCAGGAGGACTCTGTAAACTCTCAGCATCCCGGGAGGATGAGAGGAGCGGGTTCTCTGCCTAACTCATTTCAATTCTTCAAGGTAACCAAATGTTACTATATTTTCCCTCTAAGAATTACCAATTTTTAACAAATGTGAGTATAATAAAAGAAACAAATGCATCGAATGCATTTTTGTAAGATATATCCATCAAGCACTTATATAATGGGTAAGATAGGCCATGTGCTGTTCTAAATACTTGCAAGTACTAATTTAATCTCTATGATGATCCTGGGATTTAGATGCTACTATTGGACCCACTCCATAAATGAGTAAACTAAGGCACAGAGAGATTAAGCAATTTATTTATGGTCACATGGCTAGTAGATGGCAAAAAAAGGATTTGGATCCAGGCAGTCTGACATCAGGGTCTATGCCCTTATTCGGCATTTTTTTTTTTTTTTTTTTTTGAGGAGTGGTAGGCGGGGCAGGAGGAGACAAAGAGAGACTTTTTTTTTTAAGATTTTATTTTTTTATTCATGAGAGACAGAGAGAGAGAGAGAGAGAGAGAGAGAGAGAGAGGCACAGGCAGAGAGAGAAGCAGGCTCCATGCAGGAGAGCCTGATCCCATGCGGGACTCGATCCCAGGACTCCAGGATCACCACTCCTTGGGCCGAAGGCAGGTGCTAAACCGCTGAGCCACCCAGGGATCCCGGAGAGAGAGAGAGACTCTTAAGCAAGCAGGCTCCATGCCCAGTGCAGAGCCCAAAGTGGGGTTTGATCTCACAACTCTGAGATCATGATCTGAGTTGAAATCAAGAGTCAGATGCTTAACTGAGTCACTCAGGCATGCCTTGCCTCCCTTCCTAGAAAAGGTTCCAAGGACACTGTGGTTCAGAGAGAAGTGACTTGCATGACTATACCCTGCCTCTCTCTCAAGATCCATGCTCCTATCTTAGACTAGCAAGAAAGCAATGAACACTATAACGGTGCAGTTCTTCCTTCCAACAAATTCTTATTAGGCATTAATTATGTGCCTGGTACTATTCTAAGCCCTGTTTATAACCAAGAAACTGTAAGAGACTGAACAAATTTGGATCAGATTCTTTGACATCTTCCAAAAGTTATTTAAAAAGTCAAATCCTATTGTTATCTCTGTGTCTTAGGGAAGATGGAAAAACAACAAAACAAGTCTTATTACTTGAGCTTTCTGGCTCCTTGGATTCCAGATAATTGTTTTCTGGTATTGGAGGTCACTTTCAGAAGCATCAAGTATAGATCAAAACAGAAAGCAGAGAGCAGGGTAAGATGAAAATATGTGTAAGTCCAACTCAGCTCAGAGCTAGAGTTTAATTGAGATTCCAAATGCCACTCTCCTCTGCATTCCTTTGTCCCTGGCTATGACCAAGTTCATGGCTGTATTACCCCTAGTAATCCCTGTAATGGGCTGCAATCCTGGGGGAGCAGTTTCTGTTTATTAAGTGGCCAGCCTCTGCACCACATGGAGTGTGGCCAGTTGTGGCTTCTTGCCCTTGCTGTTGATGGGCCACTTTTCTGTTTAAAAAAAAAAAAAAACCAAAAAAAAAAAAAAAAAAAAAAAACCAAAACCAAAACCAAAAAAACAAAACCACAGGGATCTTCCAGGAGAGAGAACAGAGATAGAAGGCAAGGGCTGTGGGAGACCCAGAGGTGACGGGTGCTGAAAGTGAGGGCCCCTTCCAGGTCCTGAGATCTTTGAGAGCAGAGTTCACATGTGTGTGCTGCACATTAGCTAGCCTCAAGATTGCTGAGACTACGGTTGTACAGGGCTTCAGTGCAGGTCCAAGGATGCTGCCACAGTTGTAGCTGCCCACGATGCCACCAGCATGAACACGTGGGAGAAGGGAGGAGACCAAAAGGGGACAACTGGCAAGAGGTGATAAATGAACAGGGCAAGGCAAATAGCAGAGAGTGTGTCTCTCCCAAGGTCCTGGCATTCTGTGCTTCAGACAGCACCCCAGGCCACAGGATCAGGTTGCACCTGGTCTCTCAAACCCATAGCCTCTTCCTTCCCTGCCCACGGCCTCCGTGTCTGCCTTTTGGAGTTGGGGAGACACAGCAGCAGCTGCCCGGCTGTTTAGACACCCTGTCCCCTCACTGTGTCCCCCCTCCTCCCCAGGCATCTGTCCTCTGGTTGGAGTTGTGTGAAGCGGAAGACAATGTGGGGCTTATTAGTGTCCCAGGGAGACACGTAAGTTGTGTTGCTGGGACCCAAACAGCAAGAGTCTTAGCGGCAAACTCCAGCCGAGAAAAGACTGAGGAATTGTCTCACCTAATTATGGGGAATGGCCCTCTTTGTGTTTGTGATTCGGTACGGTTGTCCGATCGCTTTTGATCGCTTTTCTCCATTTGCTGGCTCAGGCCATGCTGGAATTGTGCTAATTAGAAGAGAAATGGACAGAGTGATCCTGTCAGTCCTGGTTACTGGTGGGGACAAAGCGGAATATTATTCTGAGGCAGTGTTTTGTGAGGGCCCTTCTTCCAGCTCTCATTAGGAGGAAGGGGCCCACAGGAGGGGAAGGTTCCGAATGCCTGGCCTGGCTAATGGAGCATTGGGGTGTTCATGTGCTAATTAACAAGCTCTGCCAGCACTTGCACCAAGTGTGAGCCTCATGGTTGCACCTGGTGCCACCTGAGCCCCCAAATGCCCCTGCTCATGAAGAAAAAGTGTTGAGCAAAGAGTGGGAAGGCTGGTGGACTTTAGGCATAGTCGGGGACACATCCCCAAAGTGCCAAGGAGCCTAACCAGATAGGATAAGCCAGTTACAGGACAGTCAGAAGTTACAAACTTGGGGAGGCCACTGTTTGGGGTGGAGGCTGTAAGGCTCTCTGGTGAAAGAGAAGCCCACGCAGGGTCTGTAGAGCTGGCAATGGATGAAGAAAATCGACACTGGAGAGCATAACCAAATGGCTGGAGATGGATTTTGTGGACAAGTTGATAGCTGGTAAGAAATCATGTGGCCTGACCCCTGGGACCGTCTACCTGGGCCCACTAGCCTGTTTCTTCCCTTCCTGTTCTGCCTGTTTCTCTTTTCTGTGAGGCCTTAATACTGCAGGAAACAGAAGGGACCAGAGCATTCCACTGGAAAGGAAATTTCTTGGTTTCATCACAAAGCTCCTGCATTTTAAGTCCAAACACCCTTCAGGAACCAAAGAGGCAATGGACAGACTGACCAGCTCCATTTTCTCTGCCCAGAAGACAGAGGAGCTACAATAAAGCTGCAGCTAGA
Source organism: Vulpes vulpes (assembly GCF_048418805.1). Lineage (NCBI taxonomy): Eukaryota > Metazoa > Chordata > Mammalia > Carnivora > Canidae > Vulpes > Vulpes vulpes. The sequence goes on along the minus strand of NC_132785.1, from coordinate 107,935,229 downwards.
GAACCACAAACAAGCAGCAGTTCTGAAGTGTCCATTTAAAAAATATGATACGTGGGTAACAAAAAGATAAAGCAAAATTAATAATGGCATCTTGCTATTAATACAGTTAATAGCCTGTGAACTTTCAGCGCTCTAACAATGGAAGGAAGGCCAAGCAAATCAGCAGAGGCCAAGCAAGAATCTGAGAAACTGAGTGAGCAAGAAGCAACAAGGCTATTGGTGAGGAAAGACTTGAATAAGAATTTGAGAACAGGTCTCCAAGCCTCGGTGCTATTCCTCTCAAAATAGTGGTGCTCACAGTCAAAAGATGCTTCTATAAGGACGGCATTTGGAATGGCAAAGGGAAAGGCAAAATGAGCCTGTGAGCAATAATATGTAATTATTGATTGGAAAAATAATCTCTCAAGATTTAGAGCAGCACAGTCATAATGCTGTTCCTGTCGAGTCAGCTGCCCAGCTGTGCTTTTCCAGATCACAGAGATCCACTGCCCACCCAGTTGTTTTCTTGTAAATCAATGATAAGCCAATGATGCCAAGCAATCTGCTTTCTTCACATGGAACGTTTCTCTAAAAGGGCATGATGCTCTGCTCTGGGGCAGGTTAACTATCAACGGGGGACAGTGATAGTACTAATAATACTTCCTCTCCTCTAGTTCTTTTTTTTTTTTTTTTTTTAAGATTTTATTTATTCATGAGAGACACAGAGACACAGGCAAAAGGAGAAGCAGGCTCCAGGCAGGGAGCCTGATGTGGGACTCGATCTTGGGTCTCCACGATCAGGCCCTGGGCTGAAAGCAGTGCTAAATCGCTGAGCAACCCAGGCTGTCCTCGCCTCTAGTTCTTGAGCAGAGTTGAAAAGGAAGTCACACTAAGGATTTTAGTAGGTGATGGAGAAACATCTGTTTTCAATCCATCATGTTTATTTATTTATTTTTAAAATTTTTTATTTATTTATGATAGTCACACAGAGACACAGAGAGAGAGGCAGAGGCACGGGCAGAGGGAGAAGCAGGCTCCATGCAGGGAGCCCGACGTGGGACTTGATCCCGGGTCTCCAGGATCGCGCCCTGGGCCAAAGGCAGGCGCTAAAGCGCTGCGCCACCCAGGGATCCCTCAATCCATCATGTTTAATTGGAAGTCTGCAAGCAGGTGTTTTGACCCTTCCAGCTCAAAGAAGACACCAACGACTAACTAGATGTACAGGAGACCGCTGTAACTTCAAGGAGCTTACAATTAATTGGGACAAGAAGATCTGCACTCAGATCACTTTATAAGGCAGAGTTGGCACGAGTCATAGGATGGTATACACAAATGTTGTAGGAATGTGGGGGGAAAGATTGTTTCCAGCTGATTCATCAGGGGTTTGTAGGAAGGGTAGGTTTGATAGATGCAAAAGGGATCTGACACTTTCTAGGAACTCAATGGCATGAGCAAAGGCACTCAAGTGAGGAAATGGGAATTATTCAGATTAACTGGAACAGAGACCTCATATATTGGAGAAGAGGGTTGATTAGGATTACAAGCAGAGAGTTTTAATGCCAGGATAAGAGACCCAGACTTTATTTTTGGACACAAGAAGGTATTAAAGGTTTTTAAGTAATACTTTAGGGAGTTGAGCAGTAATGGGCTAGGATGGCTGGGAGAATAGACTGAAAGCTGGGAGACCAAGTAGTAGATGGTCATGAAGCATCACACCACCCACTATGATATTAAGAGGGAAAATAGCAGGTCATTCATCATTATAGTTGAATTATAGCACTTTCTGATGAATGCTTTAAATATGCAACTTGGCCCTTTGAGGAAAAGAAAAACTCACTCTTCTATAAAAGGGACATATTTATTATGACAACACAGAAACCATCATATACAAAGCACAGTACTCTAACACCCTGAAGTCCACACACACATTATACATCCATTTATATTATCAATATAAAAATACATCATTAACATTTCTAAGGATGACAAATACAAAACCAATAAATATCACAATTCTAAAACATCTACTTATATTAAGTGCTGGTGAGTAAGATGACAATAAAAGAAAGGCCAAAGCAGACCAGAAAACCAACTACATAGCCTTGGGTTACACACCTGAGTTGGTTTTGGGGAGGTATCCTCATATTCTCCATGTATTTCTCAATTTCCCCACACACCTAAAAGTGCCTGAAGTCATCAACTCTCAAAAACAGAGCAAAAGGAAGAATCCGACGTAATGGCACTATTTATTGCCCTTTCCTCCCTTCCTACTCTCTCTCTCTCCCACTTCAACCGTATTTAGAGAAAAAGGAATGTCAATAATAAGCTAAACTTAAAATCTATGCCTCTCCAGCCTAAATTTCTATAACACATCCAGGCAGAATGGTTTCTTTCTCATACCCATTCTTCGTGACTCACTTTCAACTTTCCCCTTATCAATACATAGAATCGTATGGATAGCAAAAATGAGAAAAACCCAATGTTAATTCTAGCATGGGAAACAAGGCACAAATGTCAGAAATGGTTAATAGACCAGCTATTAGACTGAATAATGCTGCACCCTAGCACAGACACTCAGGACAACTTTCCTTGTGTCTAAACACAGTCAGACAACTGCCACATGGAGGTTCATTGCATGAAGGCTAGGAAGCCTCATGTATTTCTCAAAACATCAGAGGCTGGGGGCTGGCTTATGAGACAAAATACGGAGAACATGTATAATCAATTTTATGCATGGGTTAGGTTTTCAGGTTTTAACACAGATAACTGGCAAAGAGCTCCATAAGAACTGTATTTAAGTCAGAAAATTCTTTCCTTTCATGTGTGTGTGTACTTCTGTTACATTGGTGAATTATCTGCTGTGTGCTATGAGAGGGGACATGGGCGGGGGGGTAAAATACAGCACATTCTTTTCAGGTCAATTAGAGTTTCCAGTTTTTTAATCAAATGGGAACTCCTGCAAACAATCCCTTTCTCCTACCTTTAAGGCCATACTGACTTTCTTGTGTGAGTCTGTAACAGATTAGCTGGAACTCAAAAGTCCTTTCATCTTTAACTTGGTCTTGAGGTCTAGAACCCAATGCAACCTTGCAAGGGCCTCTCATTAGCTAATCCCAGGAGGGACCTGCTACATAGGGATCCCCTATCCTGGAATTAAAACTGATGGTGGGGAACAAAAGGCACTGGGGAATGGGACTATTGTGAGAGGTACAGAATTTTTAAAGGAGGTGTACATTTCAAGAAGATTCTGGCTTCTCCAGCTGGGGATTCTTGGAACCCAATATATATATATATATATATATATATATTGGAGAGTTCACAGGTCAGGCTTCCGGGTCTGTTTCAGAATCTAATTGGTCTCTGGTCTCCTCGCACCATAAACACTTCCTATGATATCAGGTACAAGTCAAAAGAACCCATCCAATCAACGTGCCACAACTGACTTTGCCATCACTGAATCAAATCAACTGTAAGATCCTGGGACTCCTGAATCCCTTTCTGAAACGAGAGAGCAGGACTTTGACCTTTAAGAAAGATGTGCCCTCTGCTGTTACCCACATCCAAGGCTGAGATGGTCAAAGTCTGGAAGCTGACTGAATAACTACACTGATCCTTCTGTAGAGAATCTATGGAGCAGATTCCTCTCTTGCCACCGAGTGTCTGCAGACGTGCAGAGTGCCATGAGCAGGGGAGAGGGTCAGTCCTGGAGGTGCATCCTCCGGCCTCTCACCAGGAAGCAGAAAGTTGCACGACGTCAGAGCTGCACTGGGAGGGGAGCATGGTTCCAGTCTCCAGGACATCCTGTCCACAAGCAGCTGCTACTTCTTGGGTTTCTCCAGAATGTTGAGAAACTTCCCCCGTGTCATCTCTCTAGCTGGAATCACAGCAAATGGAAGATGAGTGAAAACCCCAAATCTGAAAAAAGAGATCTCAGGAAAACAGAATTTAAACATGCAAATTGATTTAAATTGTAAAAACAAGTTGCTACCATAACAGATGGAATCATCACTAACCTTCTAAAAGAGGGAAAAACAAACCACCATTGACACTGGACCAAGCTGTTCTGAAGTTGGCAATTGCTATAAGGCAGAGGCCAACTGGGAAAGATTATCATCCATCCTTAAAAAAAATCCCCAGGGAATTCCCCCAAACCTATTTCTCTCTCTCGAGAAGGTAACCTAATACTCATGTTCACTATGTCAGGGGATTTGCTCTTGGAGACTATAATCCAGCCAAGATTAGAGTCTTCTCTGGGTTGTTGGTCTCTGGACATTTATAATCTCAAATCAAAATTAGAGATCATTTACCCCATCTCTCAGCAGTGGTAGTCTCTAGATGCTGTAATATAACAGGGTTTATATTCCCTCAGTGCAGTTCATCTGTGGATGGTGTAATAAAGTAGGGTTTATAGAGCTTTGGTCTTCTCTCTCTTGGCATTGTCAGTCCTTAGATATTTAATATAGCCAGGCAAGGTTTATGTGTCTTTCTCTGACTTTCAGCACCATCAATCTTTGAATGCTGTAGTTACAAGAGGGTTTTATACAGCTACTTTCCTACATATGAGGCTCCAAAATGAAAGTAAAACATTTCTCAATTACAAGGGCCACTCCATAAGACCGCTGTTTTAGCTGTTAAGCAAATCCTCAAAAAGTGTATATATTATAATACCCCCTTCCTCCTCATCCCTACAAAATCATCTTTTCAGATCTCTTAACAGTGCTGGAAGTTTCTAATGGCTAGTCCTGGAGGCCAGAGGTCTCCTGGAACCGTGCAGTGGGCACACAGCAGGCTATGTCTGTGGCCTCCTAAGAATATGTCCCCATCCTGGCCAAAGAGTAAGATGGCTGGAGACCCAAAGAATGAAAAGGATCTTTGCCCTAGCCTCCTTGTCTAGAGACAGTGCTAGATGAATGGGCTCCACGCCCTTTCCCTACCAACATTTACAGTTCCTGGTTTATTTGTACAACAGAGAAATAAACAACACAAACTCTGTAGCCACGGGAAAGCTTCTGGTGCCTGCAGTCCATATATTCCTCAATCTCTCACAAATTCTGGAGCTCCAACAAAGGGAAAGGAAATCCCGTTAACTAGGAATGGAAGCCCCAGTGCTAAGTGTTGCCTCTTGTGCCCCCAACTCCATCCTGGCTCAAATTAAACTGACCATTCCTTCCTTGGTGCATCTGCACCAAACCCTATACAAAGTTCCAGTAAGACTTGTAATTATTTGTTTATATACTTGTCTCCCTGCATTAAAGGGTAAGAACTGAAGGTAGAGATGGTTTCATTATTCTTTATATCTCCAGCAAATAGTACAGCATTAGACAGTATCTGCTAAATAAATGTTGGCTGAGTGAATGATAATAGACAAAAGAAGTATTCCAAACAGGAATGCAATCATGTTTGTTGCCTTCCTTCCCAGAGACAAACAATATTAATGGCCCTTAAATGCTTCATTCTCTGCATTGTGGGTTTTTCCCCCCTAAATTTACCTTGCTTATTTGGCAAGAAAAATAATTTCCTTTGATGGAAGTAAAGCCAGATTAACGGAGAGATGGAGGTAGGATTAACTACCCTAGAGGAAATCCAAACAAGTATTTTCTCAGCCATGGGAGGCAGCAGGGACTTCTTTCAGGTAACATAGGGTGTGAACTCAGTTTAGGTTCTGGCTCCAGCACTGAGCACCTGGGTGACACCTCGGGTGGGGCAAGATCTCTGAGCCTGTTTCTCTCCCTGCAAAATGAGTAGCATGTTAATGCCACCTGCCCTGCTCTTCTCTTGGATGTTCAGCAATGAACATGCTGGGTATAGAGGTACCATTAACACACCACCTTTCAAAGGAGGGCAAGTGGTCTGTTGCTTCTTCTGCACTCAGTGTTTCCTGAGTGAATGAATGAACCAAGTGTGATAAGAAAGGAGGCTAGCAAACTAAAAAATCCCATTCCTTGGAATCTTTTCCCTCAGCCTGATCCTATAGGAACTGACATATACTTTTGGCCAGAGTGGGTCTCATCATTTATTTCTACTGGATGGGTTTCCTGCCTCCTCTCTGGAGCTTATTAAGGAATTTTACGTGGTATCAAATGATCCTGCAACATGGCTAGAAGCCGGTACTCTGGAAACCAGACATGGGTAATACAAAACTCTGCTGGCAGAACAGAGCCTTGCTCCCAAAATCCTGGGCTGAGAGCACTATACTGATCTTACTAATTATTTCTGTCCTGGTGCTCTTCACATCCCTGATTCTTTACTGTTTTTTCCCCAAATGGGAGATTGACCAATATTCTAAGATGTAAAATTTAAAAAGACCCAAGCTGTTTGACGGATCAAAAGGATTTAAAAGGCAAAATAAACAGATCTTCCAAAGTCTCTTGGTGGCAAGCTCTCCTTGAATTTAACCAATCCTTTTTAACAACCCTTTCCCCACTCAATCATTCCTCCCCCTTCAACCTAATCTAAGTACACAGAGCTGCAAGAAACCACCGTAAAAGTAGAAGTAATTCAAAGACCTCATCTTCTACATGGGAGGGGAGAAAGTTTTCCTACTCACCAGTCCCATATAGGAGATATACGAATTCGTGACATAGCTGCTCCCTAAAAGAGGGCTGTGCCCTATAAATCATATCCAAAGCACCAACCCCTCATTGTGCACAGGGAAATTGCTGTGGGTCAGGGGCAGCTTCAAAGCTCAAGCCCTCCTGTTCACTTGTTATCAGAGATGTTAACATCTCTGATTAATTCACATACCCTTTATTTTATTCCTCATTTCTTTATCATTGCCTTCTTGCTTTTTGCTGCAGTGTGAAGATTCTTACCGACCTGCTACAGTAATCACCGCCTGCTAGCCGCACCCCCCTAAACCTAGTGAAATTGTTTAGTGATGCCAACCGCGCTTTTAATTTGCAAGACATCAGACACAGAGGTAATTTATACCAACATCTGTTCATTTTTGACTTCTGAAACAAACTCGCACATGCTGCTACAAAATCCCATTAGGAGTAGGGAGACAGCCTTCTGCTACTATTCTGTATTCCTCTTACACACATACACATGCATGCATGCACACACACACATACATGCACTCACATGCATGTACATACACACCCCTTCCAGCAGGGTTTTATATGTAAATGTATTTAAAAAAATTTTTTTTTTAATTTTTATTTATTTATGATAGTCACAGAGAGAGAGAGAGAGGCAGAGACACAGGCAGAGGGAGAAGCAGGCTCCATGCACCGGGAGCCCGATGTGGGATTCGATCCCGGGTCTCCAGGATCGCGCCCTGGGCCAAAGGCAGGCGCCAAACCGCTGCGCCACCCAGGGATCCCTGTAAATGTATTTTAAAAAAAAACTCCCACCCCAAGGGAGTGGGAGATTTGAAACCCTCCCAAGGGTTTCAAATCTCTTCAGGGAAAGGCCTTTAGAGATATCTCAGGCTTGCTTATAGAGGAGAGGAAGACATTTCTACTCCCTGCCTTGCTTCATCCCTTCTTTCTCCTATTTACAGGTTGGTACAATTTTTGCATTAATGGCCGTGGTAAGATTACATGCTCCCCAGCTTGACACTTGCAGTTCCTCTTTTTCCTCCTGTTCTTTTTTTCCACTGTGTGCTATAAGATAATCCTAGAGACAATAAGATTGCTAGGGTTTTACTCAGAGTCAATAAAATTTCTTAACTCTTTTCTAATTCTGAGTTAATTCTCTAGGATTATGAGGTTCAACAGGAAGGCAACACTGCTACCATGTTCTAATAATTATGCTCAGACGGATCCACTGGTGATCAGCCACCACAGTGTATGCTGTGCAGAAGAGAAGTGGGACCTCCATGTCAAGTCATGATTTACAGGCCCTTCCATGCAGTGCATTGACCATGAACGGAGAAGTCACAATACAAACTGTCATAGGGTGAACATGTGAATTGCTACAGAGACTATGGGACAGGAGACCACTGGTATACATTAAAGACAGCAAATGGATAAACTACAATCAACTTGCAGGTTTATGCAGTTTCTTTTATCCCCTTCACAGTTTCCCTAGGGCTGTCAGGTTCATTGCAGCTGTAAATACCTGGGTAGACTTAGAGAGGTCAGGCTGAAGGGAGGACTCCATCCTGCTTGCTCTGAAGGTGGGGCTGTGGTTTAATACAATCCTTTCTTTAGATTCTCCAATTCCTCCATCTACAGTTAGCCTTGCCTCTGGTTCCCTTTCCACAATGACTATCCCCAAACTGCCTCCTCTGCAGTAAATTTTCTTGGTGGCTGGTTGAAAAAGATTCAGTGGTACAGATTGATTTCTCACCAGTGAGGGGATGAGGGATTACCAGAGGCACCCTGGTTAACGAGATTGGGTGCAGAATCTCTCACGAGACCAACCCTCTCTGCCAGGGCTTTGCACCTTTCGCCCGTGACATATGGGTTTCATTACAGAAAGATTTTCCAGATTATAACTTTGAGGCAATTGCCTGATAAAATTCTGCTCGGCTTTAATGTAGAGAACAATGTAAAGATTAAGTAACTTTTTAATGAAACGGGAGAAACTCATAATGTTTGGTTTTCAATTCCAGCGCAAACTACTTTAAATATTTCTGTGCCTCAACATAATTAAAAACATTAGCAAGATGGGGAAAAGTTACAACAGGCTGTCTTTAGGAGACTAATATGACTGGCAGGAAACAAAGGAAACAGCATAACCCTCTGAAAAGAGTGGGGCTCTTAACATCAGACAGGCTTAGAGTTGGACCCCAGCTCCTACACTGACCCTGGACCACTACAGGAGAGCCACCCAAGACATCTTTCTGAGCTCTGGTTTCTTAAAAAAAATAAAAAATAAAAAAAATAAAAAATTTCACTTTTATTATTATTTTTAAAAATAAGGTCTATGTCCAACATGGGGCTCAAGCTCATGACCCTGAGATCAGGAGTTGCATGCTCTAACCGAATGAGCCTGCCAGGCTTCCCTTGGTTTCCTCATTTGCTCAAGGTGTAATTAATATAAAGGTCACATATACATTTAGCAAACATTAGCTACTATATAACCCTCATTCTCTTTCTTTCATCTCAAACAAGAAGTTTATTTAAGCAAAGAGACACTTGATGGGAAAACTACCTTGGATTCATTTCTTTAGAGCAATTTCTCTCTACTTAAAGACAAAGTGCCCTACGTGTAACAGCTATGTACAAAGAAGTTATACAATTGTCCTTGGTTTTACAATGATAAATGAAAAACATTAAAATTCTCCAAATGAACAAGGTATGCAAGAATTTTTTTTCTTGTTTTTTTTTTTATTAAACTGTGAGAACAAAATAATTTACTGGAATACAAGACAAAAGCTGAATGAGCATCCCACTAATGGAGGAAAGGGATATTTTCCCTGAACCAATATTTTATACCATGCCATATCCATTTGATACCGATCAGAACATACCACTGGTCATTTAGTTTTTTAAAAAGGCCATATGCTTGTGTACGTACACCAGTTACTTTATGTATAATTATATACATTATGTATAATGAAGGAATGAGGAAGGTGAAAATCAAAGAAGAGAGAAATCCATACTGCAGTGGTCAGGGTGTGGTGGAACGAAATGGCAGTTTTTGGAGAATGTGTCTGTGCTCTGTAGGAACTGAGTTTTGGAGTAGACAGCAGGTTCTCTTTGTATTAGACATTTCCTGTCTGCTGCTGGAACACGTAAACTGTATCTTCAAACTCTATTTCCATTTGTACAGGTGTATCTCTTTTGTGAATTGGTGTCTGAACTGCCTCACTGATAAACACTGTTGTGCGCAATAGGCCTTCAGTGGTTGACTGAGTAGCGTGTGCCTTTTAAGTTGCATCACAGACCTGTCCTGCCCTGCCACCTTCAAGTTAATATGACTATTGCTCTTAGTCTTGACTTCTTCCTTCCTCGGGTTTTTCGCTGACCAAGGTGAGAACTGGAGCTCCTCAGCTGCCACTTCACAAAAGAGGTACCAGGTCTGCACTGGAACAGCATACAGAAGTCTGGGGAGTGGCCAAAGGAGATCAAACTATTTATTTTTAAAAAGATCTAAAAAAAAAAAAAAAGATCTCAAATGCAAAACTATAGGAAACACGAATGGCTTGCATCTGTGTAACGTGTATAATCTGGAGGATCAAACTTGCTAGAATAATGTTGGGTATTAGTTAGAGGCAGCCAGCTACCTTCCTTAACGATACCAGAAGCTTCTAGCAAAGGGAACACATAAAATCTTAGTTTAGTTTAATGGGGTTCAGTATGCTAAGAAACTATTTATTTAGTTAGCTTCATAGAAAGATAGTTTCGTAGAAATGATGCCATTTGTTATAATTATGGTTTTGACTCTTTTACAAATTACTTTTCTGGTCCTTGAAACCTTAAATGCATTCTAATAACTATGACAAGAGGTATCTCCTAGTCATCACTGTGTGCTGAGCAAGAGAAAAGCCTGAAGGGGGAGGGAGGATGGATAGTTAAGTTAGTCACATGAAGTAACTACTATGTATTAGATATTAGGGAAGATTCAAATAAATTAGAAGTGGCCTTTGAAATGGAACTAGTGGTTCACAGGTTATTTTGGTGGATTAGAGGAGAAGAAAAGGAAGCCAATGTGATTTATTTTTTTAATTAATTTAAAAAAATATTTTATTTATTCATTCATTAGAGACACATACACATAGAGAGGCAGAGACACAGGCAGAGGGAGAAGCAGGCTCTACACAGGGAACCCAATGTGGGACTCGATCCCGGGTCTCCAGGATCATGCCCTGGGCTGAAGGCAGATGCTCGACCGCTGAGCCACCCAGGCATCCCAGCCAATATGATTTATAATTCTGATTTCTCTCACAGGAACGCGGAAAGTTTTTTTGTTGTTGTTGCTCTGGCATAGAATTGGTGTACAGCAGAGCAGTTCCAGGGCAGCCTGCCAGACTGATTCTTCCCCATGCTCCAGCTCAGATCTCCCCACAAAACATACCAGTAAGTGATCGATAATTCAAGAACTAAGAAAGCACTTTTAATGCCTCTAACACAAGAGCAGCTGGCGCTGGTGCCACTGTCAAGAACAGAAGGTGCTATGAACTGAGTACGGTGTCATGGATGAGAAGGGGGTCTCTTGGGGCCCCACTGAGATACTTGGTGGCCCTCAGAAAGTGGTATAATTGTAATAAGGTCTCCTGACCATTCTTAGTCAACTCATGAGAGAGTTCACAAGTAAGAGTCTTTAGTACAAATTTCACTTTTCTCTAAAATTTATAGAGGTAGCATTTGAAAGTAAGCAGTACAGCTTTGAGGCTTTTGCCTAAAGTTTTTTGGGCATAAGCATTTCAAAAAGGTGACTGAAATATATATTTGAGAAAAGAACAGTTTGGATGCTACATCTGTGATCAAACCATCACTGACTATGAAAATCTTCATCTTGAGAACTCCCAGAAAAGCCTTTTTTTGGGCACATGCTTTCCAGATTCTTTATTGGATGTCTTGTCTTTCTAACAGGACTTTTTCTTCAACAAGGGTGCGGGTGGCTAAGAACAGTGTTCCCTCCAGTGAATTCAGAGAAAGATAATTTTATATAAAACAGTTTACCCCGCAATTCACAGTAAGGCCTATTTCTAGAGAATGTTTTATCTGAGATTTAATATAAAAAAGAAAAGCCAAGACTCAATGTACAGGTAAACAAACTTGGACAGTTCCAATATGGAAAATAATTTTAATGGCTTTTCACGACAAAAAAGAAAAAAAAGGACAGAAATATCCAGCCAACAGATTTATTCTCAGAATATAAAACATCAAGCAAGAACATAAAATATGGGAAGTGTCAGCCATGATGCCTGAAGATTGAAGGCAAAAGCAGAAGAATCTTAATTGTCAGGCATTTGAAAAATGTTGTATTCAAGTGAAAGCTTGTGTTTCTCCATCAACTCTCTTTGCCCTGCCTTCTTTTAAGAGCAAAACACGACTAGATTTCAAATGTTCAGTCTTTATCATCCTTCTCTCTACTAAAAAAAATAAAAATAAAAAAAAATTAAACCCAAAACAACAAAACCCCTCAAAGATTTGTGTTCAGGAATAAGAGTTAACAAGTTCTTATTTGTATTTTGTTTCCTTTTCAGAGGGCTTCAGAGGCCTACTTCATAGTTTTGCTTGGTTCCCTTTCACGGGTAAACTCAACTGAATGAAAGGCAATGAGATCAAAGCAATAGATTAAATACTCTTGGGGTGAGAACTTTAACTAAACACTTAGAAATTTCTACAACATTCATGCTTCAGGGTGTGCGTAGTAGTGCATTGTGATGATGAAACACTTGTAACCAATGGCCAGTAGCTTCATACAGTCTGAATTTCCCCATCCATAAAGTAAGTAGAGAAATAAATTTATTGTGTAAGGTTAATATAAAACAAAACTAGTCAAACTGACTTGATCAGTATACAAAATATTTTGCCTCAAGTTAGAGTAATTTATCCATAGACTATCTTCCATTCTCAGGAAAATCAGACCAAGATCACCGTATAGATAAACTTCAAATGACTTGGCCATTAAGACAACTTTCCTGCTTGGAACATCCCCACTACAAGGTGCTGGCAGTAACTGAAGTCTACAAAGGAGGAAGGCCCAGTCTTCTTGACCCCCAGGGCAGGGAAAGAGTTACATCTTCACACTGAGAAGCCAATAAAAACCTCTCTTGATTATAATTTAGATAAGAACCACTGGATTGAATAATAATGTCTGAAACTCCCCTAGCTGTTTCACCTTGAGACGTCCATCACTGGGTTAAACATGATGCTAATTGCATTTGGATTGATTAATTTCTCTCACTCCTGTCTATTCGAATAACGCTTAACAAAATAATCATAGCACCCAGAGCCAAATCTTTTCCGTCAAAGGAATGAAGCCATCAGAACAGGCAGAGATGAAAGAAATGAAGATGACCCGTAATTACTGCAACGGTGATATCATTACCATATTATACAAAATGAGTGTGTGGGGGGGAGGGGGAGTGGAGGGAGGAGGGGTTGAGATTATTTATTTTTTTTAATGGAACCCTACAACCTAAGAATACAGATTTGACATCGAGTGGAACACATAGAAATATAGAACTTTAAAAAAATACAAATCTTGCTCATGAAATTACAAAATCCAACAAACACTGAGGCCCAAGATACATCAAGTGTCTCGGGCTGTGAGCAGGTATTATTCACGCCACTATTTTTTCATTGCAATAACACTTTGTGTATGACTTGCATAGAGATTTAAGATGCTGTCTTCATGCCCCAGCATTCCTATAGTTATTGGAGAATTTTTCTTTAAGCCAGGAAATAATACCATTTTATTTTATTATTGTTAGAGGTGGCTTTGTTATAAAATTAGAGTCTTAGGTTTTAATTGCTAAACTAGTTCTAGTTTAAGACACCAAAGAAAATATATGGTTCATTGGACAATAGTATGGACTTAACTCACTGGCAAATAAGAATATAATAATAGTTTCCTACTTTATTGAGATGGCTTTTTTTTTAAAGATTTTATTTATCTATTTATTCATGAGAGACACACACAAAGAGAGAGGCAGAGACATAGAGGGAGAAGCAGGCTCCTTGCAGGGAGCCCAATGCGGTAGTTGATCCCTGGACCCAGGATGGTGCCCTGAGCCAAAGGCAGACACTCAACCGCTTAGCCACCCAGGTATCTCTGAGATGGCCTTTTTAATACTTACAATATAAAGCCAATGACAGTGTGGGATTTGGTCTTTAGGTATAAATCCTGTCACTTATTGGAAGGTGATCCCAAGTAAATTATGTAGCCTCTCTGTGCCTCAGTTCCTTCCATCTATAGCATGGGGATCACTACTAACCTGGGTTGTTGTAATACTTAAGATAACACATTTAAGTGCTCAGTAAGTGCTGATACAAGAAAAAAACTTCCCCCTAAGATTAATTTTATGATTATTTATTGAACCTTGAACAATTTGGTTATTTCACTTACTAACATTAATTTAAACAGATACTTTGAAGTACCTTTTAAATAATTTTTTAACAAATATTTGTGACATAAATAAAAAGGATACTCAGAAGGTGCAACATTTTAACAGGTTAAAAATATCTGGGAGACATTTTTGCTACAGTATTTTAAACATAGGAGCATCAATAAATCAAAAACAATAAAAACAGATGTTGAAATAATTTTATATAGCTTGGACAAGAAGACCTATTTTCTTTTTTTTTTTTTTTAATTTTTATTTATTTATGATAGTCACAGAGAGAGAGAGAGAGGCAGAGACATAGGCAGAGGGAGAAGCAGGCTCTATGCACCAAGAGCCTGACGTGGGATTCGATCCCGGGTCTCCAGGATCGCGCCCTGGGCCAAAGGCAGGCGCTGAACCGCTGCGCCACCCAGGGATCCCCGAGAAGGCCTATTTTCTTATATAACAAATATTCCCAAATGAAATGAGCATATGTATTCTGAAATTATAATCATTCAGTAATAAATCAATTAAACCATTTACTATATTAACTAGTATTCACCACTTTCTGGCTAAGAGGTAATGCAATGCAGGAAAAGGGTTTGAAAAAAAAAAAAAGGGTTTGTTTCCTCTGGCTTTGGAATTAGGCCTAGATTTGATCCAAATCCCACCTCCTATTTCTATGTTTCAAGATCTTGAACGAGTAATTTACTTTTCTGAGCATCAGTTTTCTTATCTGTAAAACAGGAATTATAAAGTAGACTTTGCAGAGTCTATGGAATAAAATAATGTATGAAAATCCTTTATACTGCCTGGCATATAGTAGGGAAGTCAATAAATGGCGGCATTAATCATTTTTATCCTTCATGTCTCAGCTCAAATGTCACCTTTTCAGAGAGGCCTTCCCTGACTACCCTATCCAAAGTGAGTCCTTTTTTTTTTTTTTTTTTTTTAAGATTTATTTATTTATTCATGAGAGACACAGAGAGAGGGAGAAGCAGGCTTCCTGCGGAGAGCCCAACATGGCACTCGATCCCGGGTCTCCAGGATCAGGCCCTGGGCTGAAGGTGGCACTAAACTGCTGAGCCACCCAGGTGTCCCTAAAGTGAGTCCTTTTAGTTTATTCTTTTTTTTTTTAGTTTATTCTTTCATATCAACCCATTTATGTCCTCCATAGTACTCACCAAAATCTGCAATTAACTTTAACTTTATGCTCCCTGAAGTTCTGCAGAACTTTCTGCTGAACCGCCATCAATTAGAACAATGCCAGGCAGGCACCTGGGTGACTCAGAAGGTTAAGCATCTGCCTTCAGCTCAGGTTGTGATACCAGGGCCCTGGGATCGAGGCCCGAGTTGGGTTCCCTGCTCAGCACAGTCTGTCCCTCTTTCCTGCTCGTGCTCCCCTGACCCATAAATAAATAAATAAATAAATAAATAAAGAAAGAAAGAAAGAAAGAAAGAAAGAAAAATCTTTAAAGAAAAAAAAAAAAGAACAATGCCAGGCACACAATAGGTGGCCAACTACATATCTATTGAAATAATTTACTCACGGATGCCTGGGTGGCTAAGTGGTTGAGCATCTGCCTTCGGCTCAAGGCATGATCCTGAAGTCCCCGGATTGAGTCCCACACTGGGCTCCCTGCATGGGGCCTGCTTCTCCCTTTGCCTGTGTCTCTGCCTCTCTCTCTCTCTGTGTCTCTCATGAATAAATAAATAAAATCTTTAAAAAAAATTATTCATACATGAGGGAAAAAGAACTCTGTTTCCTTTTCAATTCTTAAACACTGTACAAGAAATTTTTGTTCTAGGGACACCTGGGTGGCTTGGCAGTTGAGCGTCTGTTTTTGGCTCGGGGCTTGATCCTGGGGTTCGGATGGAGTCCTGCATCGGGCTTCCTGCAGGGAGCCTGCTTCTCCCTCTGCCTGTGTCTCTGCGCCTCTCTTTCTCTCTGTGTCTCGCATGAATAAATAAATAAAATCTTTAAAAAAAAAAAAAGAAATTTTTGTTCTAGTAAAACCACATAAGCATTTTACCCTTGACTCAGCAATTTCACTTCCAGGAAGCAATGCTAAAGATATACCAGCAGAAATATTAGAGTATTCACATGTCCATTCATTTTAGTACTATTTGTAATACCTGAAGACTGGAAATAACCCAAATGTGTATCTTATGAAGGGGACTCCTTTGGACAGAGTACTGTTTAGCTATAAAAAGGAATAAAGATACCTATATATTGTAATGGAGAGATATTCAGGATGTATTGTTAAGTGGAAAAAAAAGTAAGGTACAGAGACTGTATATAGCGTATCACCTTATGCAGGAAATTAGAAAATGGGAAAATACACATGCGTATTTATTTCTATTTTCGAAACAAACTATGGAAGGATCAGGTTTGCTATTAGTTTCTACTACTTTTGTTATTAGTTTCTATTAATAAGGATAGTTACCTTGGGGCTAGAAATGAGAGGAGGAAGAGATAGAGATGGAAGGCAGATACTTTGTACCTTATTTTATATTTTTTCTTTTCTTTTTCAGAGGGGGGAGGGGCAGAGAGATTATCTTAAACAGGCTCCACATCTAGCATGGAGCACAACATGGGGCTCAATTTCACGGTCCTAAGGTCATGACCTAGACCAAAATCATAAGCTAGACCTCCAGGTTCCTCTCATAGATTTTTCTTCAGGACATCATACAAATATTCTATATATTGAAAACAAAATTCATTAATTAGAAAAAAGCTATCTAAAAACTGAAATAAACTAAAAATAATCTGAATCTATAAAGTTTGCATAACCACACAATACAGAAGTTTAAATTATTCTATTATTTAAAAAATTTTATTTTAATTCCAGCATAATTAACTAATTTTAAAAGGCATTCTGATTATACATCCCAAGGATATACCATAAGGATAAAAAAGAAGCAGAGAAATCTTAACCTGAACCCAGCAGTCTTGTTACAAGTAGTTAATTATTTTGATGCTAGTTTTACTGTGGGTTAAAGAAAATAATTATGTTAATTTTTAGGAAACAAGCTTTTCAGCATTAAGAGAAAGATATCATTAAAAATCAAACACATTAAATAAAAACCTTTAACATCTTTAATTTGAACTGGGCATATTGGTAGGAACATAATTTCCCTTTTTCTTTTCAAAAACCATTTCCTTTTCTCTTTTCAAAAACCAAACCAAACCAAAAACTTTTTTTACCAACTCTATCTATAGGAAAGGCCTAGAAGAATAAGAATGACAGCCCAGTAACAATGAATACTAGTAGTATTTAGATTTCTACTAAAAGGGACAAGGATTCTTTAGACAAATGAATGAGATTCCAAGTCTGAGGAAGTACATGAGCCAGAGCCTAAGTTAACATGATAAAAGCAAGAATAGTACCAAAAATCACAAGGGGCATGTCAAATGACACAGGAGGCAGCTTGAAGGGGCATCCACTCACCAAAGGTGTGACAGTTTTGAGTGTCAAAAAGAATAACGTAGTAGATTGAAACACATCAAATATAAACATCCACAATAATTTTTAAAAGCCTTCAGATACTTCAATTCATTTCATGTTCTGAAAATTGTAAGTTAAGAGGGGAAAGATAATCTAGCATTTTCCTTGCCATTTCTTTTTTTTTTTTTTTTTTTTTAAAGACACAGGGCTCAATCCCAGGACCTGGAGATCATAACCTGAGCCCAAGGCAGATGCTTACAGATGCTTAACCGACTGAGCTACCCGGGCACCCTTTCCCTGCCATTCCTATTTGGACTGTATTTTAGGGAAACCAAATAGTTGGTGATGTATCAGAATCATCATCATCATTATTATAAAAAGGTTCAAATTGATACCACCTAAATCCACTGATCTTCACTGAAACTAGAACAAATGGGAGGTCATGTGTTTCCTGATATAAAGTTACAGTAGCAAGCACATAGTACCACTTAGGAGACTGAAAAAGACTGAATCCAAACTCAATTTATTGTTTAACTTTAACAGATTCCAGGAAATACGGGGGAAAAGAAGAATATGTGGAACACTACTACCAGGGTAAAATCATCAAAATTTAAAATGTGGGATAAAGATTGAAAAAAGAAAGAAAAAAACCCCCAGAAAATAGAGGGAAATAAAATGTGTGAAATCCTACAGGACAAACAACCCAGTTCTTCAACAATTACAAAGCATGAGGGAAAAACCTTGGAGGAAGTAGGGAGTGTGGTTATAGAAGATTAAGAAACTGAGGATTCATATCAACCAAATACAATGTGTGAGATCCAGTTGAGACCCTGATTTGTACAAACTAATTATATTTGCTTTTAAAGATTTATTTATTTATTTTATTGAGAGAGAGAGAGAGTGCACACTTGCATATGCGTTGGGAGAGGGGCACACGTAGATTGCCTGCTCTGCCCCTTTGCTCTCTCATAAATAAATAAATAAATAAATAAATAAATAAATAATCTTTAAAAGACAAAAGTTTGAGCCAAATTTGCCATAGACTATTAGATGTTATTAAGGAGTTATTATTTTATTTTGTTCAGTGTAATGAATGTTTATCTCCATCATTAAACTTTTTGGATGAGGAACAAATTACACATGACCAAACAATCAAAAGCAGATTATTTATTTTTTAAAGTCTACCAAATCTAACTCAGGCTAAGCCTAATAATAAGGAGCAGCTGTCCTCCAACCTTTCTCTCTCTTAATTATTTAAGAAATTATACCAACTAATTTAAGACCACAGTTTTCAGTTTATTCATAAATAGCTATGAGAGAAACTCTCTTGCTCAACATTCTGCTTCTATGAAATTCTCTGGGAGGTGGAGAGAATGAGTCTTTGGTTACTCATTTATTGAATCTTCTCAGAACAACCTTCAGAAGTCAGGAGCAAGACTAACTTAAAGCTGTAGGTCAGTCCAACAGGTAACAAGTTACAAAAAGGAATAGCTTAATCTAAAATTTTACGAGTTCAGTAAAATTTTAACTAGTTTGCCCTCATACCATCAACAACTCTGTATGTAAATGATGACCTCACCAATCCTACTTCACTTTGAACATCCTTTTACTTCATAGATGATTTATACAATGTAAAACATATTACTTGTTCTAGCCAATAGTTTGATTTTTAATTCAGATCTACTGAAGCAGAAATTCTAGAGGCTGGGCCCAAGAATCCATGTTTTAACAAGCCTGTCACAGGTGATTCTGATGGATGCTAAAGTATGAGAACCATGAATCTACATTACCCAGGCTTTCTGATTTTGTCTCCAGTTTTCTGCAATTCTAATTCATTACTATAAAAGAAAGCAGGGTTTTATTATATTAAAATTATGATCTAAAGTTAAAAGTTAAAAAAAAGTTAGAAGTTAGAAAGTATTATCTTTTAGAAAATATAAGCAACAAAGGGAGAAATTAAAACACTCAGCCAAAGGATTAGAATTTTGTTTTTAAGTAGGCTCCACATCCAACATGGGGCTCGAACTCATGGCCCCAAGATCAACAGTTGCATGTTCGACTGAGCCAGCCATGCACCTCTATGGGATTAGAATTTTTTACTAAAACTTTAGTTCCATCTCTGTTGTCATGATTGTGCTTAGTGTTAAGGTTCCTACACAATCTTTAACCTTGAGAATCTTGACTGAAGACTGTTAAATAAAGGACTATCAAACAATGTCATGAAAGAGGACAGACATAGGCATACTTAATTCTGCACAAGGTTTAGTTTGGATGGGCAAGAAAAAGCTTTAGAAAAAGGAGTGATGTTTGAACTGAGCCTTTAGGAATATACTATCTCGGGGGATCCCTGGGTGGCGCAGCGGTTTGGCGCCTGCCTTTGGCCCAGGGCGCGATCCTGGAGACCCGGGATCGAATCCCACGTCAGGCTCCTGGTGCATGGAGCCTGCTTCTCCCTCTGCCTGTGTCTCTGCCTCTCTCTCTCTCTATGTGACTATCATAAAAAAAAAAAAAAAAAATTAAAAAAAAAAAAAGGAATGTACTATCTCGGAACACCTAGACAAGCTAAGGACAGATCCTTTTTTTTTAATGTTTTTTTTTTTTTTAATTTTTGCTATTTTATTTATTTATGATAGTCACAGAGAGAGAGAGAGAGAGAGAGAGAGGCAGAGACACAGGCAGAGGGAGAAGCAGGCTCCATGCACCGGGAGCCCGATGTGGGATTCGATCCCAGGTCTCCAGGATCGCGCCCTGGGCCAAAGGCAGGCGCCAACCTGCTGCGCCACCCAGGGATCCCAGGACAGATCCTTTTTAAAAGCTTTCCACTAGGCCACTGGTATAAAATGCAACTGAATGTTATGAAATAGATCTTTAAAACAAACCCTAAGTATCTGCTTAATTCCCAGCACTGTTTGGGATTTCTTGTAGCTACCAAAGTCGTATAACACATGGCCCTACGAAATTAAACCGAATAGTGAATTTGGCCTATCCAAAATTTGGCAGAAACTAAGGCAATTGTAACTATTCTTCACCATATCCTGTTAAGCAAGAAACTGTGACAGTCAACAACCAAAACTCAATTAAATCAAGTGATCTGCTCCTAAGTCCAGTTTCCTCCCAAGATTGAAGTTTTCACAAGATTTACAGAAAATGAAGACATCTACCATCTTCCATCTACCATCCACCAGCTTTTATATAAAAAGCTTCACTCAACTATTTTTCTTTTTTATTTGAAAGAAATAGATGATGGGGCACCTGGGTGGCTCAGTTGGTTAAGTCTGCCTTTAGCTCTCAGGTCATGATCCCAGGGGCTGGGGATTGAGCCCCCATCAGGCTCCCTGCTCAGCAGTCTGCTTCTCCCTTTGTCTCTCCCTCTGCCTCTCCCCCTGCTTGTGCTCTCTCTCTCAAATAAATAAATAAATAATATCTTTAAAAAAATAGATGGTTTATAAAGTCCAGACTGGATAATGCTATCTTAATGAACTAAAAATCCTTGGGCCTGTAAGATCAACCTGATCTAATTCCATGAAACAGCCAAATCTTAAATCAGTTTTTTCCTCTATACTCATGTTGATTTCAATAAACTAGCACTTTGTAACCAAACATATTTGACTGAACCTCACGTTTTCAGAAGGTAGAGAGACTTAAAAGCTAGTTCTCCTAATTTGCTAAAAGTTATCTTAATAAAGACTACTTATTAAGATGCCAGTAATCTAGCTCTGATTTGATTATGGGGTCCTATTTCTAATAAATAAGCCCCCCAGATCCAGAATTGAGTCAAAGGCCAGAAGACAATGTGAATAACACACTTCAATATTCTCTCTCTTTTTTTTTTTTTTTAAGATTTTATTTATTTATGCATGAGAGACAGAGAGACAGAGAGACAGAGAGAGAGAGAGAGAGAGAGAGAGAGGCAGAGACACAGGCAGAGGGAGAAGTAGGCTCCATGCAGGGAGCCTGACATGGGACTCGATCCCGGGTCTCCAGGATCCCACCCTGGGCTGAAGGCGGTGCTAAACTGTTGAGCCATCAGGGCTGCCCACACTTCAATATTCTTACTATTAATCACATTCTCTGAACTACTTTCTTAATGACTGCCAAGTTCAGCTTGAGTTACTGGGTATATTCACTTCATTTGTACAATCAATGATGTGTCTTTGAGGTTAATATCAACCCAGAAATTAAATTCTATATGCCAGAAGCTTTTCAGCATTCCAAGTCTATAGATTCTTTCAGAGATTCACTCTAAGCAAAAACAAAGCAAGAATATATAAGATTAAAAACAACAAGACAGAGGATATGACCTAATGTTGTCATTCAGCTTTTCATGCCCCTAAATAGCCAACCAACTGTAAATGAATTCACCACAAGCCATTCTTCTCCAACCTAGCTCAGGATATGAATCAATCCAATCTCTAGAGTCCTTTGAAATGGGATCCAACACAGAGAGTGAAGAAAGCAAACGGCATTTTGCTCAGTTTTTTTTTTAATTAAAAAAAAAAAATTTTTTTGCTCAGTTTTTTAGTGACTCCAAAAAACAAAGGAGAGACTACTAAATGGTTGAGTCACCTACTAATTTAGCAAAATATATTTAGATCATTGGGTGATATATGTTACACTAAGTTAAAATTATATCCAGGGAATTCTAATGCAAATCTTAAGATATAATATACAAACACATTCCCACATCCAAATAAAGGTTAAAATGGTGACGACACAAAAACTTGAACATGAGTATTCATAGCATTATCAGAATAGCCAAGATTTGAAAATAACCAAATGTTCATCAACTGGTGAATAATGTGGTATATCCATATAATGGAATATCATTTGGGAATAAAAAGGAATGAAACCTTTAGGTTAGTCGATTACTTCAGGCCGGCTGGCGAGGAATGGAGCCAATGGGATGGGAGAGACTGCTAGTGGGTATAGGGTTTCTTTTCCGGGTGATGAACATATTCCAAAATAAGATTGGCATGATGGTTGCACATTCCTGTGAATATACTAAAAACTCACTGACTTGTATACTTTAAACAGGTAAATTTGATGATATATGGAACATATCTCAGTAAATCCACTTCCATAAAAATGGTGTTGTGTAAAGCTGTGCCAGAATTAAATGTACAAGTATAAAAAAGCTCCTTGGGCTCAAGTAAAATCCTTCATAAAAAGACCCCATACAGAGAATATCCAAGGCAAGAGAACCTGAGTTTCTCTACTAAAGACACAAGCATCCAGTTCTTACCTCCATTCTACAGCACAAAGGAAAATAGCCCTTTCCTTCTGGCTTTGTTCTTACTAAAGAAGTGACTGAAAATCTAACCAATTAATCTTTTGATAAAAGATCTGGATGTTGGAACATTATTGCCATATACTTCAAGAGAAAATATATTTCACAAATTCAATTGTATAAATTGAGATAACATCAGAATTTGTATTTATGATGTATTTTTAGAAAGCAAAGAAACTATACTTTGAATTAAAATAACTACAGTACTTAGATTACTTAGACACTATGAATAATTATTTGAAAAATGTTCCTTTTGTTTAATGACTAAATATTCATCCCAGGAAGTCAGAATGCAATTAGATTTAATATAAGTAGATTAGATTAATGCAAATACATTAAATGCAAAAACATTTAACAAAGCTATATATTTAAACATATCAAAATCCATGAAATGAAAGATTAAGGTTGCTATGAAAACTAAGAAATCCTCAGTACATGTAAATAATTGGTTAAATGTAATAACCGAATTAGCAATCCTCATTCAGATCATGGGCAATGTAGGTAACTTCATTTGCACAAAAGCATTTAATTGTAGACATTCTGGGTCATTGTAGTGTTATACCCTGAAGATACTAAGAATAATAATGCTGATAGTTTCTTATTATTTTTAATTTCAATTTTTAAAGATTTAGTTATTTAAGAGAGAGAGAGCAAGCATGAGAAGGGCAAGAGTCAGAGGGAGACACAGACTCCCAGCTGAGTGGGGAGCTTGATGTGGGGCTAGATCCTGGCACTCTGGGATCATGACCTGAGCAGAAGGCAGACAATTAACTGACTGAGCCAGCAAGGTGCCCATGATAGTTTCTTTTTAAAAATTGGTTCATTAAATATGTGTTTACTGAACATAACTTCATATAGGATTAGTAAAATTCACCTGTTTACATTCACATTTTGAAGAGATTAAAAGATTCAGGTAATCATTATAAAAGTTAACATAATCATTCCTAAAATATAATTTCTCACTGGGTTTCTATGAACCTCAAAATTGTCACACTAGTCATTTGGTTGTCCTTTGGTCCCGTGTGGCTATTTGAGTAGAATGATTTTCTGGTCCGACACATTCTTACATACTTAATATATCTGTGAGGCAAAGTTCTCATTTGTTTTAATAAGTGCCATCGTTCCTTGGTATTAACTTTTTTTTAAAAAGGATTTTATTTATTTATTCATGAGAGAGAGAGAGACAGAGAGAGAAAGAGAAAGAGAGAGAGAGAGAGAGAGAGAGAGAGAGAGAGGCAGAAACATAGGCAGAGGGATAAGCAGGCTCTCTGCAGGAGCCCGATGTGGGACTCGATCCCGGACCCTGGGATCATGCCCTGGGATCATGCCCTGAGTCAAAGGTAGATGCTCAACTGCTGAGCCAGCCACCCAGGCGTCCCCCTTGGTGTTAACTTGACATTATGCTTCTGATCTCTAATTTAGAACAAGTTGTATCCTGCTTCACACATCACATAACCTGCTCAGGCCTAACTTTCATCTGACTGGCATCACTGTAATGTTAATGTGTTTATTACACATTGTTCAAAATTTATAGTACACCCAGTGAACAGTTTGTACTATTAAATGGCTAAGACCTATAACTGCTAACATTTTTGAGTGGTGATTATATGCTGGATACTATTCAAAGCACTTAACATGGTTATCATCATTTAAAATCCTCGTAACAAATAGGTACCTCACAAATAGGTACCATTTGTGATTCCTGTTTTATAAATGAGGCACAGAAGGGTACATAACTTGCTCAAGTTTATACGGCTAATAAGTGATAGAGGCAGGATTAGAACCCAGGTGCCTTAACTCCAGAGCCTGTACTCTTAGCCACTGCTACAATTATCTCCCCATGTTCCTGATCTAATGGAGTTCACAGACTAGAGATATAGACGTCATTTATAATATAGTTTGATATTGGTTGTAACAGAGCAATGTACAGAAGCATAGAAAATGAGCTAGGAAAATGGACAAAGCTTTCCACAGATAACAGACCGGTCAGTATTTCAAACACTCCAGATATAAATTTCCCAACAGATGAATTACAGAATTACAGTGATGTAGGGGCACCTGAGTGGCACAGTTGGCTAAGCACCAACCACTTGGTTTTGGCTTGGGTGGTGATCTCAGGATTGTGAGATCAAGTCCCACGCTGGGATCTGCACTCAGTATGGAGTTGGCTTGGGTTTCTCTTTCCCTCTGCCACTTCAAACAAATAAATAAATCTTTGAGGGGAAAAAAAAGAATTACAGCGATATAAAACTCAACACCCAAAAAATAAATAATGCAATTAAAAAATGGGCAGAACACATGAATAGACATTTTTCCAAAAATGACACAGAGATGGCCAACAGACATATGAAAAGATGCTCAATATCACCCATCATCAGGGAAATACAAATATAAAGTACAATGAGGTACCACCTCACAACGGTCAGAATGACTAAAATATGAGAGGATGCAGAGAAAGCAGAACCCTCTTGCACTGTTAGTGGGAATACAAACTGGTGTGGGCACTCTGGAAAACAGTATGGAGTTTCTTCAAAAAGTTAAAAATAGAACTACCTTACAATCCAGCAGTTGCACTACTCAGATTTACCTAAAGAATACAAATGTACTACTTCAAAGGGATACATGCACACAAATGTTTATAGCAGCATTATCTACAATAGTCAAATTATGGAAGCACTGACTGATGAATGGATAAAGAAGATGTGGTGTATATATTACACAATGGAATATTACTCAGCCATAAAAAGAACAAAATCTTGCTATTTTTAAGGCTGTGGAGTATTAGCTAAATAGTATTACGCTAAGCGAAGTAAGTCAGAGAAAGATAATTACTGTATGACTTCACTCATGGGTAGAATTTAAGAAACAAAACAATGCAAGGGGGGAGAAAAGAGAGAGATAACCCAAGAAACAGACTCTTAACTATAGAGAACAAACTGATGGTTACTAGAGGGCAAGTGGCCAGGGGGATGGGCTAAATAGGTGATAGTGATTAAGGAGTGCTGTGATGAGCATCAGGTGTCACAGAAGTATTGAATCACTAATACCGTATACCACAAATTAACATTACACTGTATGTTAACTAACTGGAATTTAAATTAAAATTTTAGGAAAATTGGGGCACCTGAGTGGCTCAGTGGTTGAGCATCTGCCTTTGGCTTAGGCATGATCCTGAGGTCCTGTGATCGAATCCTGCATCAGGCTCCCTGCAAGGAGTCTGCCTCTCTGTGTCTCTCATGAATAAATAAATAAAATCTTAAAAAAAAAAAAAAAAAAAAGGTTTAAGAAAAAAAAAAGACATGAAAATATTTGATCTACATTCATTTTCCAATTTCCAGGTCTATATAAATGCACTCTTTACTCACATAATGCCTGTTTACTACTTTTTAGATAAACTTAAAAAGTTTTTAGTATATGGGGATCCCCTGGGTGGCTCAGCGGTTTAGCGCCTGCCATTGGCACAAGGCCGTGATCCTGGGGTCCCAGGATTGAGTCCCACATCAGGCTCCCTGCATGGAGCCTGCTTCTCCCTCTGCCTGTGTCTCTGCCTCTCTCTCTCTCTGTGTGTCTCTCATGAATAAATAAATAAAATCTTAAAAAAAAAGTTTTCAGTATAGCAGCTTTTGTTTTCCTTCTAGTTCGTGACATTTATTTGGGTTTTCTTTAATGGTCCTCAATGAAGTGTACAATTTTCTCCATAAAGGTTTTACAAAATTTTTGGTAGATCAAACTCTGAAGTATCTTAAATTATTCTTAAACTGGGATGTTATCTTTTATTTTTAAAATTATTTTATTTATTTATTCATGAGAGACACAGAGAGAGAGGCAGAGATATAGGCAGAGGGAGAAGGAGGTTCCATGCAGGGAGCCCAATGTGGGACTTGATCCTGGGACTCCAGGATCACACCCTGGGCCGAAGGCAGGTGCTCAACCGTTGAGCCACCCAGGCATCCCTGGACATTATCTTTTTAAAACTATGTTATATTTTGGGATCCCTGGGTGGCTCAGTGGTTTAGTGCCTGCCTTTGGCCCAGGGCGCGATCCTGGAGTCCCGGGATCGAGTCCTGAGTTGGGCTCCCGGCATGGAGCCTGCTTCTCCTTCCTCTTGTGTCTCTGCCTCTCTCTCTCTATCATCAATCAATCAATCAACCAAAACCCCCCAAAACAAAAAACTATGTTATATTCTACTTGTTTCTCATGTTTAAAACTGGGATCACGCCCTGAGTCAAAGGCAGATGCTCAACTGCTGAGCCACCCAGGGGTCCTTCCTTCCTTCCTTCCTTTACTTCTTTATTTATTTTTAGATTTTATTTATCCAAAAAGTGCTATTTCAAATCAGAGCATTCTATTCAATACTACCAGTTCTCTAGACAGAGACATCACATGGACCACCACATTTGTGTTGTGTGCCCATATTTGAATGAACTCAACATCTGCTTTATGTATGTATGCCAATCAAGAGGGATGATGAAATAACATTACTTTGCACTTATACTATTTCCATGTGATTTAAACTATTCTCCTGTTTCTGCTAGGGCTTTAAGTTCAGTCTGAGTGCAAGATAATTTGAGTCCCCAAAAGACTGAAAAATTAGTGAAGAAAATAGTGCAAGAAAAATGCATCTTCCAAAAGATGATGCTCTCACACTCCATCTCCATTACCATCCTCTATCAAATCATCTCTTCTTCCCTTGGTAAACACAATCGTTTCATTACATTATGTTTGTTATACGATCTGTATTTATGTACTTTCAAATACTTTTTTTCTATTTTTTAAAAAAGATTTTACTTATTTATTCACAAGAGGCACACAGAGAGAGGCAGAGACATAAACAGAGGGAGAAACTGGCTCCCTGCAAGGAGCCTGATGTGGGCTTTGACCCCAGGACCCTGGGATCACGACCTAAGCCAAAGGTAGATGCTCAACCACTGAACCACCCAGGTGCCCCTCTCTTCTTTTTTAAAGATAGTATTCATTTTTTCGAGAGAGAGAAAGAGAGAGAGAGAGTGCACAAGTGGAGGGGAGGGGCAGGGGGGCGGGAAGCAGATGCCTTGCTGAGCAGGGAGCCCAATGCAGGGCTCAATCACAGAACCCTGAAATCAAGACCTGAGTCAAAGGCAGATGTGTAACCTACTGAGCTACCCAGGTGCCCCTCAAATTCTTATTACTTAACTTACTGTCATCATTCAGTTTATGTATTTTTCTATCCATAAAATTTGTTTGGATATCTCAGGTTGGGATGGAATGCACCACAGTTTTTCCTACTAAAATTAATAAAAATATTTTTATAATTTTTAAGAAGCACATTTAAAATAACAAGGAAATAGGTACATTTATTCAAGTACTGGTTCTATGAAATGCGTCCCATTAGGAAATGTGTAGTTCTTCCCTTCAAAACCCCAAATCCCCCCCCTCAAAATCCAAAATAAATTTCAACTAACTCATTCTTTGAAAATTAACTTTCTTGAGCTATAACTTGCATTGTACCCATTTAAAAAATATTTATTTATTTATTTATTTATTTATTTATTTATTTGAGATAAAGCACGAGAGACAGAGCACGACCATGGGAGGGCGGGGTAGAGGGAGAAGCAGACTCCCCGCTGAGCAGGGAGCCTGATGTGGGGCTTGATCTCAGAACCCTGGATCATGACTTGAGCCAAAGGCAAATGCTTAACTGAGCCACCCAAGCGTCCTAAATTATACCCATTTTTAATCATATATTTAATTTGATGAGTTTACAGAGATGTTTAAAATTGCCTACATGCCATCTCATCAAGATATAGAATATTTACATCAATCCAAACCATTCCCTTATATCTTTTGGAATCAACCCTAATATCACCACAGTCCTAGGCAACTACTGATCTACCTCTGTCACCACACATTGGATTTGCCTTTTCTCGAATCTCATATGAATAAAATGATACATTAGGTACTCTTTACCATAATATTTTTAATATTCATCCATATTTTTATATGTATCACTAGTTTGTTGGGTTTTAGTGCTGAGTAGTGTTCAACTGTATGGATATATCATAAAATGTTTACTCGTCTACCTGTTGATAGGCCTTTGGGATGTTTCTGACTTACGGTTATGAATAAAAAAACCTGTGAATATTTTGTACAGTTTGTGCAGACATGTTTTCATTTATCTCAAGTACAAAATTAGGAGTGGAGTTGCAAGGCTAGATGGTACATGTATGTTTAACATAATAAACTGCCAAACTTCTCCAAAGTAGCTATACCATTTTACATTCCCATTAGCAATGCATAAGGTTCCAGTTGTTCCATATCCTCATCAGTACTTGCTATCATCCGTCTTTAATTTTAGCTATCCTAATGGGCATGTAGTGGTATCTCTTTTTTTAAAAATATTTTATTTATTTACTTGACACAGAGAGAGAGAGAGAGCACAAGCAGAGGGAAAGGGAGAAGCGGGGCTTGATCCTAAGGGTCTGGGATCATGACCCAAGCTGAAGGCAGATGCTCAACCGAATGAGCCACCCAGGCACCCCATGCAGTGGTATCTCATTGTGGTTTTTAATTTGCACAATTTCCTTGATAACTAATGAGCACACTTTCACATGCTTCTTGACCATTATTAATCTTCCATTTTTAGATTATTCATCTTTCTATTATCAAATACATTTTCAAAAATATATTTTGGGTAAAGTTTCTCATCAAGTACTGTCAATTCTCATTATTCTAGGTAGTTATGTTCTCTAATGTCATCATGAACAATGAATTAGCAAGTACTGAACCACTGCTCCTTTGGAAAATACCGGGCTGGGTTCCTGAGAGCCTTTGTCACAACTTTTTAGTCAACCAGTCAACACAAAACCTCATTTTTTTTTTTTTTCAAAACCTCATTTGTTTCTGTTTAAAGACAATGTATTTAATACATATTGCTGATTCATTAACATTAAACTCCCAGCCAATAACACTCTAATTCATGCTTGGATGAAGCTTATCTCACACATGTATTTATTTTCTCTATTAGGCACCATTACACCAACCCTGTACTTAGGAACACTAGATGGTATTTCAGCATTGTGCTCTGGAGGCCATTCTAAATTGCAAAACCAAACAAAAAAAAACAAAAATGCAAAACATGTGGCACTAAATAAATAGGCCACAAAAATGATACTTGTTTACAGTATGAAAACTAAAACAAGAAGGCAGAGTACCACTTTGACAGCAGCTGGGAGCATGTAGGTAGGGCAACTCAAAATTTTTGCCACCCTGTCCATGTTCACAAATGATCATTGAAGCACCACAAATATTGACTTTGAGGTTTTAATTTTCGCAAACAGATGAATCTGCAAACACAGAATCCATGAGTGAGGATCAAGTGCACACATATTACAAGTATATTATCCCAGGATGTCTTGAATTTGTCAGTCTTTTTGTGATTTGTCTTTTCATTTACTTAACAGTATCTTCTGAAGAATAGAAGTTTTTAATTTTGAAGAAGTACATTTTATGAAGTTTTGCTTTATGGTTCACACTGCTTGTGTTATTTAAGAAGTCTTTGGCTATCCCAAGGATGTGAAGATTTTCTCGTATGCTTTCTACTAGAAGTTTTACAGTTTGAGTTTTACATTTACATCTGTCACCTGTCTTGTGTTTTATTTTTTTATGTCATGAGGGTAAAGGTCAAAGTTAATTTCTTCATACAATGGTATCCAGGTATTTTAGCATTATTTGTTGAAAAGACGATACCTGGGACGCCTGGGTGGCTCAGAGGTTGAGCATCTGCCTTCAGCTCAGGGTGTGATCCTGCATGGAGCCTCCTGCCTCTGCCTATGTCCCTGCCTCTCTCTCTGTGTCAGAAAGAAAGAAGAACAGAAAGAAAGAAAAGAAAAAAGAAAAGAAAAGAAAAGAAAAGAAAAGAAAAGAAAAGAAAAGAGAAAAGAGAAGAGAAGAGAAGAGAAGAGAGAAGAAAAGAAAAGAAAAGAAAAGAAAAAGAAAGGAAAAGACAAGACAAGACTATACTTGAATTATTTTGGCACTTCTTTTAATTTCTCGGAAAGCTCCCCCAATGTGGGGCTTGATTCCAGGACTCTGAGATCATGATCTGAGTTAAATCAAGAGTCAGACAGTCAACTGACTGAGCCACCCAGGTGCCCCAAGCCTGGTAGGATTTCAATTGGAATTGCATTAAATAAATAGATCAGTCTACATGAAAATAGCTTCCTGATCCATAAACAGGGTATATATCTCTATTTATTTAGATCTTTAATTTCTCTCAGCAATGCTCTGTGGATTTTAGTACACAGGTCTTTCCTAAATACATAATTTTCCTAAATTTATCCCTAGGAATTACATGGTTTCTAAGGTTATAATTTGTATTTTTTTAAAAAATGAATTTACCTATTTGGTCATTGCTAATATAGAGAAGTAAAATTGATTTTTGTATCTTGATTTTGTATCCTGGAACCTTGCTTTATTTAACTTACTAGTTTTAGTAGCTTTTTTGGCAGTAGATTCCTTAGATTTCTATGTAGACAATCATATCATCTTGAATAAAGCCAGTTATACTTCTTTTCCAATCTGCAGATCTTTAATTTCTTTGTCTTTCCTCATTCCACTAGTTACGATCTCTAGTAAAACATCAAATAAAAATGCTAAAAGCAGACATCCTTGACTTGTTCCCAGTCTCAGGGAGAAAGCATCCAGTCTTTCATGAGTAGGTATGATGGATGTTTTTTGTGTATTATACAGATTTTTTTTTTAAAGATTTATTTGCATAGAGAGAAAGAGAGGCAGAGACACAGGCAGAGGGAGAAGCAGGCTCCATGCCGGGAGCCTGACTCGGGACTCGATCCCGGGACTCCAGGATCGCGCCCTGGGCCAAAGGCAGGCGCCAAACCGCTGAGCCACCCAGGGATCCCCTATTATACAGATTTTAACAATAGGCCTAGGTCCAGAATGCTACTATCTTCCCTATGATTTGTAGCAGAAAGAATGGGTTTTCAGACAAGGAAAGAGACTGAAGATTACTCAATTTTAGGAGAGGAAGAAGAGAAGTAGAGCTTACAGGATGGACTATACTCATCATTTTATTTTTATTATCAAGTCTTATCAAACTAAAAAAGCCCATTTTCTCTATATCTATTTAATCCCTTCTGTTTTTAGTCAGAAAGGAAATTGAACATTTAAACTCCAATACCACTTCTAAAATGTTAAATAAGATACTATGGAGTTCACTTCACCAAGAATTAATTTTCTTTTTCTTTTGCCAAATGTAATTTGGCGAAATGTAGCACTATAAATTCTGGCAGGTAATCAAATAAATATTTCATATTCACCTTAGATACACACACAAAAAGGGACGAAATGCTCATTAGTAATTATGAATTGGCTTGAGACTCTGAAGAAGTTATAAGAATCCTAATAATGTGAGAAAGGCTAGTCTTAGTAAAATTTAGATGAAAATTACGGTTGACCCTTGAACAATGTAGGGGTTGCAGTCACCCCTCATGCAGTCAAAAATCCATGTGTAATTTTTGATTCCCCCAAAACTTACTTACTAATTGCCTACTGTTGACCAGAAACCTTAACAGATAACAGATAACATAAACAAGTGTCAACTAATATACAATTTGTAGGTTATATATATTAAAGTACTTGTACAATAAAGCAAGCTAGAGAAAAAATGTTATTAACAAAATCATAAGGAAGAAAAAACACATTTACAGTATTATACTGTAAAAAATCCACATAAAAGTGGACTCGGGCAGTTCAAACATGTGCTGTTCAAGAGTCAACTATACTTAACTTTTCTGAGCATGGCTAATTGGCAGTATTACCTAGCTTTTCACAAGAGGGCAGCAAGAAGCTTTTCAGTGTAATGAAAGTCCTATTTGAAAGAGATAATGGAATTTCAAGCTATTATATAATTATTGGGGCAATCTGTAAAAACCTTATGAACACAAAGCTGGTAAAGATTTCAGGAAGTTCTATAAATTGTTCCTTTACCTTTACAAGAGCTTATTAGGTTATCAAGGCAAGTAACATATAACATAAATACTTGATCCCTCCTTCAAAGACTGTATTTCAATAATATAGTAGATATTCTAAGAACGAATAGACCAAAATAACAAATTAACAACCATTAAGACAAAGTATGTTAAGGACCATAATACAGGTAAAGAACAAGTACTATAAGAGAAAGAACACTACTAAGGACGAGAAAATTCATAGCATTAAGCCTGAATCGGGCCTCAAGTGTGAATAAGATATGGACAAGTAGAAAGGGAGGGCCAAAGCATTCTATAGATGGCAGTCACAGAAAAGGATAAGACATGGGGTGCTGTGGGAGAGAGAAATGAGGTACAACCTTTAGAAATCCTCATAGACAAATATTAGAGGAAAGTATACAGCTTGGAAGTACAGGATCCCAGAAATATGTGAAGACTAATGAAGCTAGAAAGGGCTATTGGATAAATGTAAAATATAATATTTAATTTAAAAAACCCTGTGTTTTAAGTTGGGAGGAGCCACATGATTTGATAACAGAAAAACCTAGAATTTTTAGTTAATTTTTGTGTTTGGTATAAGCTAACTCTGGGAGAGGTAAGTACTCATCAACAAACACAAATCTTAGTTTCCATTTGTAGAAGCAGTTTCCAGATCAAAGGAAACAATAGTGCAGTGCTTAGGGATTAGTCTAGAGTTCACTGTCATATTTTAAGAAAAATGTTGATAAATAGTATCTATATCCAAAGAAAGGCAACCAGAATGGTTATTGCCACAACAGGAAGTTAAAGACAATGCTGGTTTTATTTACTTTTATTTTTCCCTTTCAAGCCTGTCTGTATCCCCATTCTTTTTTTTTTTATTTTTTTTTTTTAAATTTTATTTATTTATGATAGTCACAGAGAGATAGAGAGAGGCAGAGACACAGGCAGAGGGAGAAGCAGGCTCCATGCACCGGGAGCCCGATGTGGGATTCGATCCCGGGTCTCCAGGATCGCGCCCTGGGCCAAAGGCAGGCGCCAAACCGCTGCGCCACCCAGGGATCCCTGTATCCCCATTCTAAGCAATGGGAGCACACCTACTGAATCATCTCACGTCGAAACCTTGGAAGATCATACTGGGTCCTTTACTTCACCCTCATCTTCAACTGGTGACTAAATCTTATTGATTCTCTAGCCCAAATAGCTCATGTCAACAGCATTTTCTGCCTCTCCATCGTCTTATCTGAGGTCTTCTCCATCTTGCCTCTGGATTCTTACTGATAACCTAACTCTCTCACAGAACCATTCTCAACACCTATGGCAACTGTACATGGAGACTAGCGGTTTATTTTGTTGTTGAAAGCAAAAAGGACAGACTCTTAACTCTCTTGGTGAGAAGAATGTTTGAAATCACCCAACCTAAGCTCCCATCTAATTCTAAGCAGCATCTAGTAACATTCCAGAGCCGGTTGAAGAGTTCTGCCTAAGCATTCCTAGTGAGAGGGAATTTAGTACTTTTTGAGAGTCCATTTAATTTCTGGACATTTGGGAAGTTCTTCCTGAATACTGTAGCAACAAAACCAAACAAACCAAACCAAACCAGCAGCAACAACAAAAATACCACCAACCAAAACCCAAAACAAACCTCTTTCTAACTTCTCCCCATTGTTCCTAATTCTGTAGGAACAGAACACAGATAAATGCCTACGGTTAGTTGAAGCAGACAAAATGGAATATAAAAGCTCTAATCAAAAGTAAGGAAAAACAGGTTAAGTATCAGGGACAACTAAGTCAATAGACAGCAGTTCCCTGAATACTTTAAGAGCAATAAAACGAATGCCCTAGTATCTTCCTTGACACGAGGATTCTGTTCAAACCCAGGGGGTTTATAGATATTGTACAATTCTTTTGTACCTACAGATATTCAGTATTTCTTTAGATGAAACACACAATAAGGAGAAATAACATGTGATTCTATAACCAAACACGGGCGATCCATTAAAAAGACAAGTGACAGCTCAACCCTCTCTCCAGGAACATTTGTCACCTACGCCTTTATCCTTCAGGGATTTCAGTTGAATGACATTTGCTGTAGGTTGATAATTAGTTTTTCTTTCTTTCTTTTTCTTTTTTTTAAAAAAAAATCATAGGAGGCCAATGTTGGCTTCTTCCCCATGAGAGACACTAGCCTGAGTGGTTTTGGGAATACGTGCCTTGATCAGATTTGCACTATGACTCCTGAATGCATGAGCCATCCCAGTAACACCTGCTCTCCTGACAGGCCACCCGGGACTAGCAGCAAAAGGATCCATCAATTCCACTCTCTCCAGAGAGATCACCCAGACCTAGTGGTAAATGTACAGTTGAGTGCCAAGTTAAAAAGTAAAATTCCATCCGCCAAAACCTACCAGAGGTCAACTTAACATAGAATTTAATTTTTTTCCAACTGAACTGCAATTGAACTAAATACTAAGAAAAGTATCACTTACACCAAAGGAGGAAAGGTGGGTTATAGTGAAATTCCTTAATTACATCTGGTCAATATATTGCTAAGGGCTTGCTCTGAGGTTCTCATCACAGGGTGGGAATACAGTTGCTTCCTACCCAGAAACTGTGAATTACTTATTTTGTATTATAGTAAGTTTGGGCAAGCAGATTTTTTGGTAACACAAAAGTAGAAAATCTATAAGCAATCACATTTTATTTTTTTATTTTATTTATTTTTTAAAAGATATTTTATTTATTCACGAGAGACACAGAGAGAGGCAGAGACATAGGGAGAGGGAGAAGCAGGCTCCCTGTGGGGAGCCTGATGCGGGACTTGATTCCAGGACTCCAGGATCACACCCTGAGCAGAAGGCAGGTGCTCAACCACTGAGCCACCCAGGTGTCCCAGCAGTCACATTTTAATTCAAAGTAGTTTCCTTTTCATAAAGAGAGGTAGATATTTTTTATTTTTGGCCTATGTATATGCATTTTCTGTTTTGGCTTCCATTTCCTTTTCTACAAACATTATTTAGCTTTGTCATTCTATATGTTACAAGATGTATTCTCTGTCCCCCCAATTACCTATTTCACCTATTTTTAACAATGAAGCTATTTCTTTAAAGTTATATCGGTACATGTTTTCAAAAATCAATTCTACGAGGTTTATTAAGAAAAACAATAGTTTGCCCTTAACTCCTCAGTGGTAACCATTTGACCTTGTTTAGTTGATTATTTTATATTACCTATATGTCTCTACATGATTAAGTAACACACTTATATTACTATTGCTTGATTTTTCAATTTGAGGCATTATGTATTGACTTCCCCAAATATAGAAGGTGATGATTTAGCTCCTTTCTCCATCCTCACTTAAATTCTTCACAATACATATGCACGTATCCCATCTCCTATTCTCTCATATATTGTAATTTTACTTAGATCAATATTCATGTTCTACATTATTATTATTATATAAACACTATTTATAGCTAAGCCATTGTGATAAACTATGATTACCTTTCCTTTCTTGCATACTTTTTGTTTTCTTTGGGTTTTTAATTTTATATTTTTAAGATTTCATTTTTAAGTAGTCTCTACAGCTAATGTGGGGCTCAAACTTACAACTCCATGATCAAGAGTTGCATGCTCTACCAACTGAGTCTGCCAGGCACCCCTTCTTTGGGTTTTTAATTTGTTTGGTTTTCAATGTACTTACCTCTAATTCAACTACAGACTATGACTACCTGTTGTCTAAACCTTAAGATACTGAGATGTATCCCATAATTTACCAATTTCATCTTCCTGAAGAAGTCTCCAATATGGTCTAATTGTCCTCTGTGCCTGGTATGCAGCAATCACCTTGGGACTTGTACCCTCTCACACCTTGGGGAGCCCCTGTTTTCTATAGCTTACATCATCTTCTTTCTTGGCTTATTACCTCAGGACTTAGCTCATAAGAGTTTATGAGAGGTCAAATTTTTTGGATCTTCCATGTCCAAAAATGTTTTATTTCATCTTTTCACTTGAGTTAGCATTCTAGGTTGAAAATAATTTTCCCTCCAAATTCTGAAGGTATTGCTCCGGTCTCCAATGTTGAAGACACTCTGATTCCTATCCTTTTGTCTGAAACTTTTCAGTCTTTCTTCTCTGGAAGCTTCTAAGATCTTATCTTCTTCCCCAGAGTTCTGAAAATTCATAATGATGTGCGTTAGAGCAGTTTTATTTTCATCTATTTTAGTTGCACCTATCAAGACCTTTCAGACTGGAAATACAAGTCTTTCAATTTGGGGACGTTTTCTTTAAGTATTTCATTAATGATTTCCTTTCTGCTTCCCTCTTTCTCTTTCTGGAACTCCTATTATTCAGATTTTTGGCTCTCACAAATTGGTTCTCTTTTCTTTGCTTTTCCCTTAGTTCATGTCTTTCTGGTCTACTCTATTTCCTTAACTTCAACTCTATTTTTATTGTATTCTTCATTCCTGTCACATTTTTAATTTCCATGGAGAACTCTTTCATGTTCTCTGTAAAGTCCTTTTTATAATTATATCCTGTTTTTATTACATTTGGAATATCTTCTTTTTGAGTTTTTTTTTTTTTTGAGTTTTTTTTTTTAAAGACTTTATTTATTCATGAGAGACACAGAGAGAGAAGCAGAGACATAGGCAGAGGGAGAAGTGGGTTCCTCGCAGCGAGCTGGATGTGGGACTCGATCCCCAAACCCAGAATCAGGACCTGAACAGAAGGCAGACGCTCAACCACTGAGCCACCCAGGCATCTCTTTCTGAGATTATTAATAGAATAGTTTCGCAGAGTCTGTTTTCTCTGACCTGATTTTTTCCATTTGTTGCCTTTGTTTTTAAAATTTTTTGTCAAGGGCTTTTCTCAAATGTTGATGATTTTTCACTGTTTTTTCATTTGTAAGAACAGGGACAAAAAATTTGCTTGAAAAGTCTGAGAGTTATAGGAGTTGACCTTGGTGATTATGAGCTTCACTGCAGTATGACCAAGCTGATTAGTTGTAGAACTTCCTATGTCAATGCCTTTATTCTTCTTGGGCTGGTCAGATTCCTCTCTTCCAACTTCCTGATCGAGGGTAAAGGCCTAGTTGTGGAGGGTGGGGTGGTGTCAGCACAGAGTGTACATAATACCCTATATTTTCAGTACAGAAACCGTTTATCCTTGGGTGGTCTGTATCTACCAGTTGAGGACCATTTTGTTTTACATTCTCTAGAAAATACAGCTCCAGTCTTTTGTGGGATAGAATAAAGCAGGTGATCTGGATATCTGACTCCTCCTTAAACAGACTTTAATGAATCTTCCTTATTTAAGCCATCTCCCCCATCCACCTGATCCCAATCTTCAGCCTTCTGGAGTACCGTGTGAGATGTGAAGTGGCTTGGTTCCTGGCCTTCCTCTTTTAAGGATTGTTTTTCTTAGGTCTGCTACATTCATATACCTACAAGCTGCCACAATTTGTAACTGTTGTCTTCTATCCTTATTCTCCTTGAGGTCTTATATCTTTTTTAAAAAATTGTTTTAGTAGGGCTTGGGAAAGAAGGAAAGCAAATGTATGCATTAAAACCATCATTAGCTGTGGTGCCTGGGTGGCTCAGTTGGCTGAGTATCGGATTCTTGATTTTGGCTCAGGTCATGATCTCAGAGTTGTGGAATCGAGCCCTCCATCCAGCTCCAGAGTCAGAGAAGAGTCTGCTTCTCTCCCTCTCCCTCTGCCCCACCCCCCATGTATGCACGCATGTTCTCTATCAAAAATAAATCCTAAAAAAAAAAATAAATAAATAAAACCATCATTAACCTGAAAGCACTCTCTTCCCCAAACTTATTATTCATGATACATAGGTACCTTCCAGCTTTTTCTGGGATTTTAACTGTTTTGTCATCATCCCCACTCCCATCTTGGTCTTGGTTTTGTCTTTACATTGGTAATATTAGTCTTTCTAAGGGGCAAGAGACAGTGTATACCTTCTGAAAAAGCAGCAACAGAGAAAAGAATGGGTAAGTACTCATCTATTGTCTGAGTGCCTTGAAGACTATACTTCCATTTCTTCTTCTGTAAATACAAAAAGATTCTATCTATTCAACAAGCATTTGCACAACACAGTTTGTTTTTTTTTAAATGGATTTATTTTTGACAGCATATAGGTGGGTTTTGGTTTTTCCTGTCTCTCCCTCCTTCATCCCTCCCTCCCTCCCTCCCTCCCTTCCTCTCTTTCTTTCTAAAGAAATCTCTAATACCAATGTGGGGCTCGAACGCACGACTGGGAGATCAAGAGTCACATGCTCTATCGACTAAGGCAACCAGGTACTCCTGCACAAGTTTGTAATATTCAAAAATAATAAACTACATGGCTTCTAACAGCCAGGGTCTTGCAATTTAGTTGGGAAGACAAGCATAAATAACAAGTGAATACTAATGAAGTCAGGATCATGAGGGCTCACTGTGGCTAAAAAAGAAAGAATAATAACAGTTCAAGAAAAAGAAAATGGTTAGAAGAGAGAATTAGTCATGATGGAAATCAGGAGAATTCAATGGGATTCAGAGGTTAGGAGAGCCATTTTCTATCCACATTCATGTTCTGTCTTCTAACTACAATCTGATTTTTCCTTAATTTTAAATATTTGTTAAAACTTATTAACATTTATTAAACACCTTTGTATAAAGTAACCAACAGAAGTTTGAGGGACATTTATAGCTAAGTCAATCACTGACTCAGATGGCACTGTCAAGGCGGTGAATGCTACCCACCCAACTGCAAAAGTTGTAGGTGTAACCTGCTTTGAGAAAAACAAACATCTATTAAAAAACAAAACCAAACAAAACTATTCAGGATGCAAAATGAAATTATTTAATTTGCAAGACTGAACTTTACACAAAGCTTTTACTCACTGTGCCAATTATTCATTTATTGCCTCTCTACCCTCTGTGATACTAGAGCTGGACCCTGCAAAAGGCTACATTTTTCTTCTGTCAGCTGGCTTGATGTTAAGCTTGCCAATAGAGAGGGTGCTGGTGGGAGACTGCAGGCTGAAGAAGAAAGAAAGAACTTTTCTTCCTTTTTACACTGTATTCTCCACAGTGAGAAGCAGGTTGGTATTAGGGGTTCCCACATTGTTCACCTTGCCAACAGTGGTTCTCAGTTCAGTGGCAGGGCTCCTTCTGGCTAAGATTATTTACCACCACAGGGCAGCTCTTCCTATAATTCACCAGCAGAGTACCCTTTGGCAGTGGGCAGCATGTTCTGCTGGCAGCTCTGACCTCTCTTCAGAGGTCTGAATCTCAGCCTTGTGGGAACCTCATCTAAGTTTCTAACTTCCTCTGTGGTTCGCTTTCCTTCAGCCCCAGGAGAAGTGGCTTTCTGTAGCTTCTACTCCTGTACTCCTTAGAGTCTTCTACCCCTTTCACCTAGTTAACAATTTAACATTTCTTTACTTAAAATCTTCCCTGTTCAGATTATTCCTCATTGGATTCTGGCTGTTACAGTCACCCAAAAAGACCAAACAAATGGAATACAAATGATACCAAGTAAAGACGGTCCCCAAATGCTAATGTTAAAAAATAAATTCTAGCAACTACTGTTAGAAGTCTAGAGAAATCCCCCCAACACCAATTCTGAATAAGACAACTATAAATATAAGGTTGCCCAAACCATGAGTAGTACTAAGCACTGAAGAACAAGAGTAAAGAACAACTATGTCAGAGAAACTTTTAGATTCTGTTGTGATAAAATTACAAGATTAGTGGCTGACAAGAACCCAATAGATGAAAGAACCTGATTATAAGAAAGCATTTAATAGTGCTTCTCCTGGCATCTTCCTTGCAAAATTAATTAAAACTAGCCAGGATATATGAGTCTCATGAATTGAAAACTGGCCTCAAGACCGCAAGGAGTGATTATAAACTGCCTTAAATCACATTGAGGAAAGTGTCTGGTAGAATGTCCAGAGAGTATTAGATTGGTTATAATCCAGTATTTCCATTAATGCTTGGGAAAGTAAAGAGTAAGTTAATTAATGTTTAGTAGACATGAACTAGAAGGGATATGTAAAAACCAGTATGGTCTAAAGTATAAAAAATTTAGAAAAGTGAGAAAGATGTACAAAAAATAAACTCTTTCCCTTTATTATAAACAATTCAGATAAAAAGTAATTTTTACCCAGTGATCTCAAAACCTCCACATGCAGGTGGGACTATGTATAGTTGACAGCAAAGAATCAGAGGTTTTTATCTGGGCTAAGAACAGCATCTACCTTGGGGGATCTAATTCCTTTCATTCTATAGAGATTATAAATTCATGGAGAAGAGTGTTTAGGTCTATAAATAATCCTTTGCATGGCTACATCATACAGCAGCTTGAGTTAATGCCAGAATTTCCTTTCTGTGTGGATTTGTAGATTTACAAATATACAAAAGTAGAGACAAAATGGAAGAAGTAAAAGCAGCAAAACACTAGCAGCCAAACTAAATTTTTTTATAGATAAAGATATCACTAATGCTTTAATAAAGTGATTGCCTAAACTCAAAAGTTCTCTGGTCTTTCCTCTCCTTTCCTGTACCTTCCTGGCATCCTATATGGAGAACACAGAACTTATGTGGGGCCTCAGTGGAGAACAAAGCAGACACTAATAGGGGGATGTAGACAGTGCTTATAGAACATATATCATGAGCATGGGAGTGAAAGTAGGAAAAACCTAGTCTAGCAATCAGGTATAGCCTTCCAAATGAGTTGTCATTTAAGCTAAGCCTGGAGTTTGCTCTAGTCACTATGTGGACTCCTTCTCAAGGGAATGATTTGTCAACGCTAATATCTTGCTATGGGAAAGAAAATGGTCTGGGGCTTTTCTCAAATTGCCTTCATCCAGTCAAAAGGGGCCCCAGTGTCTGTTTTTTGTTTGTTTGTTTGTTTTTTTGGAGAAATTCAGGGCCCTAAAAATGCTAGCAAGTCACAATTAAGCTAGGAAAGGGCTGGGTTAAGCTCCTCCTGCACCCATACCCATACCGATACAGTATGCTTCATGTTTCTTTCTAGCAGTTAGCTGGGTAGCGGGGAGACAAGTATTGACCTTAAGAAGTGATATTCATGGCAGTGCTAAGCAGTCCTCAGAAGAGCATCCAGGGCCAGGACCCAAAGCCTTCCCTAGTTACCATGGCCAGAGGACTTAGGCTTGTTCAGCAATCAAGTTAAGGAGCAGAGGCTTTAGAATCAATCATAGGCCTGAGTTCTAGTCTTGGCGCTGTCATTAAATATCTTGGGCAAGTGATCCCCTCTTTCTTTTTCTGTACAGTGAGGATAGTAATAGTAGCTACCCCCAACAAAAGTGGTATCAAAGTATGGAAAAGAAGCTGGGCAGAGTGCCAGTCACACATCAGGAAATGCAGGCTGTTGATGCCAATAATAAACAAGAAAATACCTATATGTGAAGGACTATAAGTAGCAGAAGGACTAGATATAGGTTTATTTGTATATGCCTAGATTGTTTATTAAACCAATATTTAGTTATCTTAGAATGTCCCACAGGCAAACAAAACACAACAGGTTGAAAGCAAGTATCTCTCAGCCCCAAACGGTACTTTTACTTACATTCTCTATTCTGGTTAATAAAACCAATTACAAACTACTCAAGTTAGAAACAGAGTTATCTAAGACTCCTGTATCACTGCATCTTTTAAAACTGATATTCTTATATGCACCAGATATGAAAAAGAGAGGGAAAGATAGTGAAGATCAAGTCAACAGCCTCAGCCCTCAACTATGAGTGTTCTTCCTAACAAGAGGCCAGCTGACTTCCTTGCTCATCATTCTACAGTGGCCACCCAGAGCCTTTGGGATAATGTGTAGAGAAATATTTATGTATAAGCACACACATACAATTTTGTTTATAATTTCAGGAGATTTTATGGACTTTTAATGTGTCTAAACCTTGGCTCATATCATATGCACAATCAGGCTCCTTCCTGGTTTTCTATCCTGGTCTCCTGACTGCTTACTCAGCAGTTCCCCAAACATAGCATGCCTTGGGCCCATGCTTTTACCATTGCTTATGCCCAGACTTCCTTACCCACACTCTGTGCAGCAATCACCACCCCCATGTCCTCTTGACCCCACTGCTTACTGCCCAGCTTTAGAGACTGTTTAGGGTTACTTCCTCTGTCTGAGATAAGGACCCTTCCCTAGTGCTCTCTAATAAATCGTAATCTCAAGGACAAGAACGTTCTCTTTTTCTCTATAACCCCACGCTCAGCAGAGTATGTCCACATAGGAGGCATTCACTTATTTCTGAATGATTAAGTTTAACCTTTTAGGGCCACATGCTGGTAGACATAGGTAATTGTCTACACATTGGCATTTCCTCACTTAATCTTTGCTAACAAAACCCTGGTTTTATTCAAGTAAAGGGTGAGCATGTACTCAGGGGAGACTGGGTTCCTTCCCAGTTCCAAGGATGAACCAGGATTAGTCCATCTCAACCAATGATGGTAGTCTCATTTCTCTTGACCATGATTAGTTTAAGCATAGGAATGTGACCAACATTGTTCAATGGCATGCAAGGGAAATCTGCTTCAGAGCTTCTGGGATTTTTCTCACTAATAAGAAGATGCATAGGGGAAAACACAACTAACTCCCTTTTCTATCTTAGGGTACTGTTGTCAGCCT
The DNA here is from genome assembly GCF_048418805.1 of Vulpes vulpes. NCBI lineage: Eukaryota > Metazoa > Chordata > Mammalia > Carnivora > Canidae > Vulpes > Vulpes vulpes. The sequence continues at coordinate 107,891,943 of NC_132785.1, read as the reverse complement.
ATGATGTCAAAAACTTTAGCAGCCATCTTGCAAACATGATGGAAACCAACCTAAGTGTGTGTGTGAGGGATCCAATACACTGAAATGACACAGTAGAAAGATGGAGCTAACAGGGGTCTCCGATGATAATGTCAAGTAATGAATTACCCAACCCTAAAAATGAAGTGCCTCTATATTACATCTTTATCCTTTAAACCTTTGTAGTTGATTCTTCTGTAACTTGCAGACAAAAGGATCCTACCAATAGAGAGTATATTAGTTTTCTGGGACTGTTGTAATGAAATGAGTGGCTTAAACATCAGAAATTCACTGTCTTACAATTGTGAGGCTACATGTCTAAGATCAAGGTATCAAAGGGTTGTTTCCTTCGAGGCCCATGAGGAAAGGATCTGTTCCAGATAGGTCTCCTTGGCTTTTAAGATGGCTGTCTTCTCCCTGCATTTCTTCACAATCATCTTCCCTCTATGTGTCTGTCTCCGTGTCTAAATTTCCCTCTTATATAAAGATACCAGTCATACTAGATTAGGACCCACCCTACTGACCTCATTTTAATGATTACCTGTATAAAGACCCTATCTCCAAAATGATCACATTCTGAGGTACCAGAAGTTAGGATTCTGACATACCTTTTTGGGGGGCACACAGTTCAATCCTAACATAGACCCTTTAAAAAAACCTAATGAAAGCCATCAATACTCTCTGCAGAGAAATATTTATGTATAAGCACACACATATAATTTTGTTTATAATTTCAGGAGATTTTTATGGACTCTTAGGTTAAGAACCATAGCTACACTACCTTCCTGAATATGACACACACCTGAGCATTAACTACACACTTACAGACACTAAAATTAGTATTGTCTAGGTAGCAACATTATATTGCAGGCAATTCTAAGGGTACTATGTTATGTATATGCAAAGGCAGGAAAGAGGTATTTTATTGAATGAAGGTTATGCTAAGATTACAAGAAAGCTTTAAGGAAAGGAAGTTACCAAGAGTCTTCTTTAAAGGGATAAAGTCAATACCCTTCATTTTACTTAAAAATTTTAGGGATTATTTGGGTAAGTTTAACCTCAGAATTTCCAGTATTAAGTTTTTCTTATAATTAAATGAAAATACACAATCTACAGTGAAAATTATTAGTACAAAGAGGAGACACATTTTATTTGCCTAAATCTGTTAATGTTGGGATCCCTGGGTGGCGCAGCGGTTTGGCGCCTGCCTTTGGCCCAGGGCGCGATCCTGGAGACCTGGGATCGAATCCCACGTCAGGCTCCCGGTGCATGGAGCCTGCTTCTCCCTCTGCCTGTGTCTCTGCCTCTCTCTCTCTCTGTGACTATCATAAATAAATAAAAATTAAAAAAAAAATCTGTTAATGTTATATGGCTTGAAACTTAAAATAATTGAGATCTAACCACTGAGAATACAGAGCTTTTAAAATGCTGGTTTCCATGGCCCCAGAAAACCTGCATAGTCAGGAAGGTTGGAAGGAGCTCTGGAGCCCAGAAAAATGGCAGGAAACAAAAGTTAGAGCAACTGGAAGGAAAACTAGAACCATCTAAGTACAACATCAATGTAACTTGCAACATGTAAGGGTCTAGAAAATTCTGAAATTTTGCACTATTTATTTAACTCTGAGAACTAGCATTCAAAATCATTAAGGGTCATTTGTGAACTGTGGTAATCAGATCAAATAAGTTTGATTTTTGCTCTCTAGAGATAAATAAGGTAACAGTAATGATAGGGACAGCAGACACTTTCTTTCTTACTGTTAAAGATCACTACAAATCAAAGTTAAATTATAAAGTGAAATGCATAAGGACCAATCATTAAAAATCTGATCACTAAAAGCTACCTCTGAAGTTGGAACAAAAATTGGAAATGTTTGCAATCTGGCAAATAATGCACAAAATCCTTAATTACTGAGAAGTACATTTTTTTTTCTCCCATGGAACATCCTCATAGCCACCACATGTAGAACCTATACTAAATGATAACAAAAATATAACTCTGCCTGGGAGAATAAGGAGACACTACATGGAGAGACTGGGATTTCAAATAGCCTTGGAGGATAAGTGCAAATTTTCCAGATAAAACTGGAGAGAAAGGCTAAGTTGATGTTAAGAAAGTCCTTTGTGAAAGCCTGAGGAATCTGAATTTTATCTTGTAAATAAGACCCAAGGAGCCAAAGAACTTTTATAAGCAGGAGTATGACATACTTAAAAGATATATTTGTGGTAGCAGGAGACAGACTTTTTTACTGTTGACTATGGCAACTAAAAATGCCATACACCTAACAGATGCTCAAATTAATACTTGTTGATAGACTTACTGAATGAAGCTTTATGAAAGAATTATCAGAACATGTAGATTGACACATAAACAAAGGCTAGTCCAAAGAGCCACTACTGGGTGTTCATCTACACTAACAAAAAGTATCTAGGGCTTGATGCTTGTGTTTTGATACTGCTCAGAAAGAGGTATTATGATTTGTAATCAAATGATGCCAATTCTTTCTCTACAGTAATAAGGCTGTATCTGGCTTAAAATTAAACAAAGCAAATCAATAACCTTATCTAGGGGAAATAATGCCAAATAAAATAGCATCTAAAACATCAATTTTTCTTTCAGTCTGTAAGCCCTTTTCTTGCTTGGCTGTACAGTCTCCAATCATCCCTGAAATACAAGTGATTGGGCTCTTCTAGACCCACCAGTTAAGGGGAGGGAACATTTATCTACCGTCAATTCATGGGACACTAATCTCCTTCCCACTTCTCTGATTACAAGCAAGCAGGATGCTAGAGGGAAGGCCTCAACAGAAGCTTTAAAAATAAATAAATAAACCCAGTCCCTTCTGCTCCAGGAATACAGAAAAGATTGGCATTAGTACAAGAGAAAGTGATCTGTCCAAACAAAAGCCAATCTGAAGGAGGAGCAAACCCCACAAGCTAGCCTGGCATTATTGGTAGGAAGATAGCACACTTGTTAAAAATGTATATTTTAATTTTCTGTATTGCAAAAGGCCCCAATTTGCCCAGGGATCTAGCTAAGCTGCCATTTTCTACTACGACAGAGTCTAATCTTTATTTAATGGATTTAGCATCTATCTTTACTAGAGTGGTCTCTAAGGAAAAGGGGAGGGGAGAATGAAGGGGCAGAGAAGAGATGATCAGATCCCCCCTCCCCCTTTCATCCATCCGGCGCTCATGTTTGTGTTCAAAATTCAATTACCTCCTTATTGATACTTCACAGAGATATTTAAGCTGCAAACATGAAGCCCTGATTTCCCAAGGGGCCATGCCCCTCTCTATTTCACTGCTCTGCTTCCCCCTGGGTGAATTCCTGAGGCGTCCATATTAATAGGTAATCAGTCACAATTCATTTATTAAACAGCTAGCAAGGTTTATCAGCCTGCCCTGATTAGCCCGAAGAAACCACTGAATTCCTAATTTATTTATGGAAATGTAAGTGTCTTTCTGAATTCCATTCAGGAGCTGCAGGAGTGTTTTGGTCACCGCATCCTGCAATCTAACAGGCAGCACCAGCAGCAAGAGAGCTTTCCAGGAAGAAGAGGGGCGACCAGAAGGCAAAGAGCCAGGGACATACACTGTAGAGATTCTTCTCCTGGCCATGGGATTTGAGTCGACATAATCCTTGGATTAGTACTTATTTGATTGCTTTTTGTTTACATAAAAGAGTTTGAAATGTTGTCACTCAGCAGCCATTACTATCCACTGTAACAAAAATCAATCTCATGGATGCTGCCTTTTGATTGGCAGAAAAGTGGCCCTTAATGGAGTAGAACTGAGGACCTCGGTGAGTTAAAAGACAATCATTCTCAGCAGAGTTAAGACACCAAGCTGGAACAGCAAATCCAAACCATGAAAATAATACTTTGCAAGCATTTGTCTTAGAATAGTAACTAAACCAGATTTTGTTTTAATCTTCTACTATTCTAGGCTGTAGTGACAAAACAGCTTTTCAGATGATTTCCACAATTCTAATCAATTAACAATTCACCCAAAATTGCCCATTACTAATTAAAAGGCCAATTCAGATTAAATAAAGCTCTTATGAGTAACATTAAGACCCATGCTAACTGCCCTAATGGGTGCAATTAGAAAAGAAACTGTTTTGGGGACATGAGCAGGTCATACAACAAGACTCTTATTTTCAGCTAGAATTAGAACTGGTTTCTTCTGAAAAAATGATAAAACACAAAAAACACTAAAAGATGTAGCCTATGTTTCAATGCCAACAAAGAATGTTAATGCTTATCTTTGTGTGGGTTATCCACAGCCAATATTTCCAAGTCCCAATCTGCCTTCCTCAGAGTTTACTATGATTAAGAGCAACCTCCCCCTATAACCTAGTGTATGCAGTGAAAGGCAAGCCATAATCCTAAGAAAAACATCAAATCCCAATGAGGATGATGCCTGGGTGGCTCCGTGGTTTAGCACCTGCCTTTGGCCCAGGGCATGATCCTGGAGTCCTGGGATCGAGTCCCACCATCAGGCTCCCTGCATGGAGCCTGTTTCTCCCTCTGCCTGTGTCTCTGCCTTTCTCTCTCTCTGTGTCTCTCATGAATAAATAAATAAAATCTTAAAAAAAAAAAGTTAAAAAAAATCCCAATTGGAGAACATTCTACAATGTATCTAACTAGTAAGTCCTCCTTAAAACTGTCAAGGTCATCAAATACAAGGAAAGCCCGTGAAACCGTCACAGCCAAATGGAGCCTATGGTGAGTTATGATTCCTGAATGTAATGATATCCTTGATGGGACTCCGGAAATAGGAAAAACTAAGGAAATCTGAATAAAGTATAGGGAAAATGTTAAACAAACAAAAAAAGTTCGTTAACTGTAACAAATGTATAATAAATATACCATAATAATAATAGGGGGAAACTGGGTGTAGGTTATATGGAAATTGTTCCTTTATAATTTTCCCATAAATACCTAAAACTATTCTAAAAATTAAAAATCTATCTAAAAAACAGAAAGTGACAACATATAAACTAAATTACAAGGTGGCCAAAACATGAATAAATAATTATAATTTTACAACAGAAGGTTGAAGAAAGTACTTTTGAAAAGTCATTATTCATTGAAAACAATATTTTTGGATTAGTGAAAAACAACACACTTATAAATGAAAATTTTCATATATATTTATTTGCTTTTACCTAATAGGAACAGCAAAAACATATTTATAGTTATTAGTATATTTAGTTATCAGTTTTAAATGTATTCTCCTGAAAATGTTATCTCTATGCAAAATGTCAATTAGTATTATAACTGCAATAAATGAGAAACCCCCTAAAACACACACATACACACACACAAAAGATAAAAAGCAAAGCAATTATGATAGGAAAAAATAAGTAACTGGGAGGGAGGTTTTTTATTTTTTATTTTTTTGGGGGGGAGGGATGTTTGCAAAGAAAATCAATATAGCCTCAAACCAATTATTAACATTCTTCATGTTGTATTACTGTTACTTTAGGATATGTTAATATTACTGTTCCTCTGAGTTTGAGTCATCAAGAAATTATTTGTATATGCTTTGGCTAAAGATGAAACAGGCTCAAGTCAGGAGCACCAATCTTCCCCATTCCCAAATTAATAAATGTATACATTCGGATTCTGTTAATAACTCCATAATGAAATGTAATAAAATTTTCTTTTAAGGCCCAATGTCTTTATCTGAACTGCCCAATATATAAAAATGCTACATATGGCCCTGGCTTCTAAAGTACTAGCTAAGGAAAAGTAAAAACTGAAGTGCATCCTGGCAGGTATAGCATGCTACAAATAAGGGCTGTGGAGTCAGATGACATGGACTTGATTTACAGCTCTTGGGTCAGCCCAAACCTTTGTGAACTATAAAATGGGGTCAATAGTCCAACTTACTCAGTGTAGTTGTGAGGCTTTGGAAACTATGCATTTAAAGCACTTAGCACAGTACCTATTAGTAGGTACTCATATAATGATGGCTGTTGAGGCTATGCTTATCAATGTTTCTCAGCTGGCATTTGATGACTACAGGCAGAAAAACCTGAGGAAACAAAAAGTTAATTGAACAGTATAAAAACAATGCAAAGTCCATCTGTAGAGTTCATTAACATTAACACAGCACCCATACATTCAATGCACCTACTTGATGCACTTAACAACCTATATGGAAGGCAAAGCAGTTATTTATCACTTATAATTCATTGATAAGAAAAATTAGGCAAGGTCAATAGCTAATAACGAGCAAAGTCAGGACTTGAATGTAATTTTCCTCACTCTAACTGGCTAGTTCTTTGGCCTCCCACTCTGCATCTTATGCACGTTCTGTCCTTTGGCTGATAACTCTTTGACTTCTCTGGCACATTACTCTGATCCATGTCAAATTCCTTACAACTAAACCCCTATAATGCTACAGGATTTCTTAAACTCCACTGCTTTCATCAAGTGCTACCATTTTAAGAAATTTCAATATGAAAAAGAGACTATTCAAAAAGCATTTGATTCGTATTAAAATAACCAACAAAAACAGACTGGTCAATCACTTTAATTTTTCTTCTAATTTATGCTCAAGTACACCCTAATCTCCTCATCAATAAATTTCATTGACATCCTTGTCCAAGGCAGTTAGTCATTACCTCAGTCTTTGGTATTTACATATTCCTACAATCAAGACAGAAAAAAAAAAAAAAAAAGATAAAAAGATGCTGCTTAAGTTCTTCTTGAATATTCTATGCATTAACACCCACTCAAAGTAAGACTACATTAAACAAACTTCCTATTGCAGGTTATCATTCTAGGATTTTATGTGGAAAAATCTGTCCTCTACACTTGTAGACTCTAAATCTTATGGACTGATTTAAAATAGTTCTGGTAATACATGAAATAACAAATGAACAAAAATATTAAAATGTTCTGGTCTACTTGTCCCAGCAGGTGACCCTTTATCACTCCTACCAAAGAAAGTTGCTAAGAGTTACCCCCACATAGCTACATTTTAACTAAAAACTTCAAAGGGAATACTGCCATCTACTGAATCACATTTATCACCATTCCGTTGCTATCACAGTGATACCTCAACTTAATGACTCTCTGAAAACAAAATTTTTAATACTAAACATATTTATTGTTAAAAGCAAACATTTAAGGCACAAAAGTTGTATATATTCATAACTACCCACAACAAAAAATCCTAAAAAGCAATTCCTCTTATTCTTATCCAATGATATAATAAGCCCTGCTCAAAGCAATATATCTTTTTAATTTTAAAAAAGATTTTATTTATTTATTTGACATAGAGAGAGCCAAGTACAAGCAGGGGGAGTGGCAGAGGAAGAGGGAGAAGCAGGCTCCCCACTGAGCAGGGAGCGAGACACAGGGCACATCCCAGGACCCCAGGATCATGACCTGAGCCGAAGGTAGATGCTTATCTGACTGAGCTATCCAGGGGCCCCACACCAATATTTTGAAATGCGGTTGGAATACTACTAATGCTTGATAACTTTCTTTGTGTAAGCTTCCCATAGCAAGCCAGAAAGGCTAGCATCTCAATTTAACAACAGCCTAGCTATTAGACTTCTGAGTGAATTACTTAACTTTTATCTTAGCCACTATTTATCTTAAAAAAGATTTTTTAGTTAACTTTTAAAGTGCAGCATATACATAGAAAAATGTATGAGTCATAAGTATATGTGAGAGGAATTTCACAAAATGAACACACAACCACCATTACCAGCCCCCCCGCCCCAGGAGTCTCCCTTCTTATGCTCCCTCCCAGCCACCATCATACAATGCAACCATTATTTTGATTTATATAATCATAGATTAGCTTTTTGAACTTTATATAAATGATATCGTATAATACGTAATCTTTTGTGTCTATCTTCATTTACTTAATGTTCTGTTCCTGAGACTCATGTTGTTGCAAATAGCAAGTTTGTTCATTTTCAGGATTATATAGTATTCTAGCATGTGACTATACCTGAGTTTATTTGTTCATTTTACTGTCAATGAACTTTTGGATTGTTTCTAGTCTGGGTCTATTATGAATAGCACCATTCTGAATATTTCTGTATGCATCTTTTGGTATACAAATGTTTACATTTATATTTCTGGAGTATATATCCAGCACTGGAATTACCAGATCATAGGGTATATGTATGATCACCCTTAGAAGATACTGCCTGGGGATCCCTGGGTGGCGCAGCGGTTTGGCGCCTGCCTTTGGCCCAGGGCGCGATCCTGGAGACCCGGGATCGAATCCCACGTCGGGCTCCCGGTGCATGGAGCCTGCTTCTCCCTCTGCCTATGTCTCTGCTTCTCTCTCTCTCACTGTGTGCCTATCATAAATAAATAAAATTAAAAAAAAAAAAAAAAAAAAAAAAAAAAAAAAAAAAAGAAGATACTGCCTGTTTTCCACAATGGCTGTACCCATAATCATTCACCATTTAAAGTCTCATATTTCTCAGCAAAGGGCCAATCTTTCAACTGGAAATTATTCTCTGAAAAATTTGAGACAGTTGGAAGCAGGTTGGGAGTACTCAGGGGAAGAGAGTACAGAGAGTTGCTTAGATCTTTACTTGAGACCTTCCCAGACTCGGTTCCTCCTTGAGGACTATGACCTATAGTCGACAGGATGCTAGAAGCCTATTTTGAGTCCGTATCCCAAGTCACTACCAGTTTACCAGAAGGTTTCTCCCGGTCAGGTTCTTTGAAACATTCTCTAAAATCTAATCAATACCTCAAATTCCTAGATAAAGATATTATATGTTTTTGAGCACAAGCTAAGTTGTTTAGTTGGAATTTAGAGGTATTTTAATACCATAACTTCCTTCCCATCTGACTACATGGAATGTCTTTTATTTTATTTTTTTAAAGATTTATTTATTTATTTATTTATTTATTTATTTATTTATTTATTTATTTATGATAGACAGAGAGAGAGAGAGAGAGAGGCAGAGACACAGGAGGAGGGAGAAGCAGGCTCCATGCCGGGAGCCTGATGCGGGACTCGATCCCGGGACTCCAGGATCGTGCCCTGGCCCAAAGGCAGGTGCTAAACCGCTGAGCCACCCAGGGATCCCCTGGAATGTGTTTTAATGTAAAGAAGTTTCTCAAAAAGAATATTAATGGAATTAAATTGGGATTACTACAATGGTAACCCTTCCTCCAAGATTTCTCCTATTTACAATGACAAAGACTCTTGTCAATAATGTGAGAATACCATGCCTAACTTCAGTCTTGTACTGATCAGGATTTGTACAGTCTTATCTCATCATGATGTCTCAACTTAAAGGCAAAAAGGAGACAGCTGCCAGAATATTTTAATACCTATGAATTCAGAGAATTGCTCTATGTCAGTCTAATCATTTTGTAGAGTTATAAAAATATCTGCTACAAAAGTATGCTATAAGTATGTGTCCTTATGTGAGGGTAATAAAACAGTGCACAGCCACAGGTCAGAGTATGCCAACCCAGAACCGATAAACATCAGTGCTGCTGTAGATTTTTTTTTTAATTTTTTTTTTTTTTAATGATAGTCACAGAGAGAGAGAGAGAGAGAGGCAGAGACACAGGCAGAGGGAGAAGCAGGCTCCATGCACCGGGAGCCCGACGTGGGATTCGATCCCGGGTCTCCAGGATCGCGCCCTGGGCCAAAGGCAGGCGCTAAACTGCTGCACCACCCAGGGATCCCTGCTGTGGATTTTAAATACTGTTCTGGCTAATCTTTTTAAAGGACTCTTGTTTATTAAACCAAGAATTAGCTGCAATAGTAACCAACTGCTTCAGTGCTTCAACAATGAGTTGTGCCTAATGAAAATTCAAAAATCATCACTCCATTCATAAGGAGTTAACAGTCAGCATGTAGAAGACTAAAGAAAAAAATCAAAATATTTTTAAAATTAAGAATCTTTGAGACTCTGATGGGTAGTAAATCCATTCAACATAGAAAGCAGAAATAATCAAATCATTGTGAAAGTGCAGGTCAAACTCACTCTAGGCCAGAGATGCCTGACAGTGGCTACTTTCTTATCTCGTTGTTACCACTTACAGGCTTACCAGGGTAAACCCAGAGAGGGTACAGCATGGTGCAGTGGCCAAATAACATGTAAGGTAACTTTGCCTCCCTATGTAATTACTCAGCTGTATGTGAATGAACAGGCAAGCAGGCAATGCCTTTTACTACTGTACTAGCAAATTTGGGCTGCCAGCAAGGGAAATGAATATGAGAAAAAAGTATTTGTGGAGGTTAACCAAAAAAGAACTGCTACATGGAATGTTACATTTTACATGGAATCTTACAATGTGGAGGAAACCAATTTGCCAATGATAATATAGAAAATTTATTTCTTTCATTGCAGTTTAAATTCCTTTTTTTTTTTTAAGACTCTACCAACCACCTTCAGCCCACAATCATCTCTCATTTCTCAACTCCTATGGTACTCAAGTGGCATTCAGTACATGCTCTCTTGTACTGTGATCTTTTTACGTATCTGCCTTGTCACCCTAGTCAGATTATAAGTAGAAGAGTACATGTTTTTGACATCCAGGGTCTAGAACCATTGCTTTTCATAGCAGGCCATTAATAAATGTTTATTTATCATGATAACATCTAAATCCTAAGAAATAGATGTGAACCCTTAGTAAAGTCAGATGTTATAATAAGCATCAAGGATGATCAAGAGATTATTTTAAATCTACTTTGGGTAAGAATTAAAGAAGAGGATGGGTAGAAAAGACTCATTCAGGAACTGAAGGAAGTCATGTATTAAAAAAAAAAAAAGGCCTTCAGTTAGGAGCAGGGCTGTAATGAACTTCTTCAAATCCTTTTGTGTTTCCTGGACTATCATGTCTTTGTTTTCTTCTTTTTCTCATATAATTTGTTTTAAAATAGAAATATAATTCATATGTCATAAATTTGCTCCCCCCTTAAACGATGATAAGATACACATAAGATACACATTTTATCACCTTAACCATTTTTAAGTATACATTTTGGGGGCATTAAATATATTGATATTGCTATGCAACATATGTTAAAACTTCTTCCTCTTGCAAAACTGAAACTCTGTATCCACGAAATAACAACTCCCCATTCTCCTTTTCCCCTTCCCCAGTCCTTGGCAACCACCTTTTTGCTCAACCGCTCTTGGTACTCATATAAGTAGAAACATACATTATTTGTCTTTTTGTAACTGCCTTATCTTACTTTACTTAGCATACCGTCAAGTTCATCCACTCATCCACGTTGCAGCATGTGTCAGATTTTCCTTTAAGGTTGAATACTATTCCATTGTATGTATATACCATGTTTTGTTTGTCCATTCATCCATCACTGGACACTTTGGGTTGTTTCCATCTCTTAGTAATTTTTAATGTTGCTATAACATGGGTGTACAAGTATCTTTTCAAGTCTCTGCTTTCAATTCCTTTGGGTATATACCCAGAAGTGGAATTGTTGGATCATATGTTAATCCAATTTTTTTTTTTTTATTTTGAGGAAGCACCATACTGTTTTCCATAATGGCTGCAGCATTTTTACATTTCCAACAGTAGTGCACAAGTGTTCCAGTTTCTCCACATCCTTGCCAATACTTGTTATCGTCCATCTTTTTCATTATAGTCATCCCAGTTGGTGTGGAGTAGTATCTCATGATTTTGATTTGCACTTCCCTAGTGACCAATGATGTTGAGCATCTTTGCATGTGCCTAATGGCTATCTGTATAATCTTTGGAGAAATGTCTATTTAAATCCTTTGCCCACTTTAAAAACTGAGCTATTGTCTTTTTATTGTTGAATTATATGAATTCTTTATATATATTCTGGATACAAGCCCCTTTTATAACACAGAAATGATATACAAAAATTCTCTCCTATTCTGTAGGCTGTCTTTTCAATTTCTTTTCTCTTCTCTTCCTCTCCCCCCTCCTTCTTTCTCTTTTTTTTTCCTTTTAAGTAAATTCTATACTGAATGTGGGGCTTGAATTCACAACCCCGAGGTCAAGAGTCATATGCTCTACCAACTGAGCCAGCCAGGTGCCCTGTACCTTTTCTCTTTTCTTTTCTTTTCTCTCTCTCTCTTTCTTTCTTCTTTCTTTCTTTCTTTAAGATTTTATTTACTCATTCTCTCTTTCTGTTTCTTTCTTTTCTTCCTTTCTTCCTTCCTTCCTTCCTTCCTCCCTTCCTCCCTCTCTCTTTCTTCTTTCTTTCTTTCTTTCTTTCTTTCTTTTTCTTTCTTTCTTTCTTTCTTTCTAGATTTTATTTATTTACTCATGAGAGACAGAGAGAGAGGCAGCGACATAGGCAGAGGGAGAAGCAGGCTCCTCACAGGGAGCCTGATGCGGAACTCGATCCCAGAACCCCAGGATCACACCCTGAGCCTAAGACCGATGCTCAACCGCTGAGCCACTCAGGCATCCCACTTTTTCACTTTCTTAATGGTATGTTTGAAGCACAAAAGTTTTACATCTTGAAGTCCAATTTTTAATTTTCTTTTTCTGCTTGTGTGTTTTTGGAATTATATGTAAAGAAACCACTACCTAATCTAAGGTCCTAAAGATTTATGCTTATGTAGTCTAAAATTTTTATAGTTTCAGCTCTTACATTTAGGTCTATAATACATTTTGAGTTAATAATTGCATTCAGTGTAATGTAAGGGGTTCAATTTGGGGTTCTTGTCTGTGGATACTGTATTTTCCGAGTACCATTTGTTAAAGAGACTATCTTTCTCCCCTTGTCCCCCAACTGAATGATCTGGCACCCCTGTTAAAAAGTAATTGACTATAAATTACCATACTGTCTTGATTACTGTAGTTTTGTATGAAAATTTTGAGACTATGAGTCCTTCAACTTTGTTCTTTATCAAGATTTTTTAGCTATCTTGGTTCTCTTGTATTTCCATGTGAATTTTAGGATATCCTTGTTAATTTTTGCAATATCAGTTTCATTCTTGACCTGAAGTTCAGGAATAGTTCTCATATATGGAAGGGTCCATAGTCCTTGCCAGGTTAATCATGTAAACTGGGATCTTCTCACTGGTTACACCCTCCAAACACCAAAGCAAATGTAGGTGATAACAGACCATTTTTGCATATATTAATTTGACACACTGGTGGTGAACAATAAAAACAGAATCAAATATAATCTCTAAGGACAGAATTATTAATTTAAATAATTATTAGACCTCATTTATGGAAAAAATCACTTCTTCTAACAGTGTTATAAAATATTCCAAAGAAAATCAGACTGCATAAATAAAAAATATTTTTAAAAAAGGGGGGGTGCCCGGGTGGCTTAGAAGGTTAAGCATCTGCCTTAGGCTCAGGTCATGATCCCTGGGTCCTGGGATCGAGCCCCACGTTGGGCTCTTGGTTCAGTTGGGAGCCTGCTTCTCCCTCTGCCTCTTTCTCTCCCCTTGCTTGTGCTGTTTCTCAAATGAATAAATTAAAAAAAATATTAAAAAAAAGAAAGAAAATCAGACTGCAGCATTATATACACTACTGAATAGTTCTGTTACATAAGAAATGAATTTTACTACACTTTCTACTTAAGGAGGAAAACAAGTTATTCTAAACACTCATAACTGTTACCAGTATATAAATCCAAGTTTTTAATATCTGTGGGATTTCAATTATAAAAGCATGAAAGTCAATATAACAGAAGAGTTAACTTGCAAACAACACAAACTAAAGAACACCAGTCATTCTGCTAGTTAGTGAGCCTAGCAGTCCACTCACCACCACCATCCCACTGTGGCTGTGATGTTCCCTAGTGGTACTCTTAGAAATAGTAAAGATAACACTATGGAAACTGTAGAGACTAGACATTTCTACAAAGTAGGAATAAAATATGGATACATTTCTTGAGGCTGGCTCAGATCCATGACACAAATAGTTTCATCACATATTCAGCAGTGTATGAGAATGCTTTAACAAGTGCACCAGCTTTACCAAAAGTATCCATCAGAAGAAAAATGAAAGCTGAAAAGGCAGTAAGGATGGTACAGGTAACATGGGACTCATGATGACCACAATGTGATTTGGGAGAAAATGTGAAGTTAAAGGGTTCATAAAAACTAAGAGTTATCAGTCATAACAAGAAATTGTTTGGGGCACCTGGGTAGCTCAGTCAGTTAAGCATCCCACTCTTGATTTTGGCTCAGGTCATGATCTCAGGGTCATGAGATCGAGCTCTACATCAGACTCCATGCTCAGCAGGGTGTCTGCTTGAGATTTTCTCTCTTCCTCTTCCTTTCCCTCTATCTCTCTCTCATTTGTGCTCTTTCTCTTTCTCTAAAATAAATAAATACAATCTAAAAAAAAATCAGGCTGTTTAACATGGATATGAAAAGAAAATGCCTTTGTAAACATAAATTGAGAAGATCTATTAGACAATAGGTATTTATCATGTACCAATTTTAAGAAGTGTTGGGAATATTCAATGACTAAAACCCCAAATGCCTAGATATCCTTTTGGGTTTCTGGAGTTTAAGGTCAGACTACCTTAACCACTTTGTTGTAATATGCAGACATTATGCAAAAATTAAGTTTGCCCTACTAATCTGAGAATCTCAGGACATAAAAAGAATTTTTTTCCAAACATGGATAGGTCAATAAAAAAGCAACTCTTTTTGGACAGGTCTTATAAATACTGTAAGCCAGAAATGGAGAAATAATTTCTCAGAAGCTTGATTTCAGGTTCTCCTCATCATGGTCCATCCTAAATGGCTATGGTATACAACTTTGTATTTTGCAACATCAAGTTGATGTTCTTTCTCCTCTCAATGTTTCTGACTTTTCTTTCAACTGGGGTATAAAATATGAGCCCAAGGTATATAATGACTTAACCATACTTTGGCATCATAAAATGCCACGGACAAAGATCTCAAACTTGATTATAGCCAGCTTTAGTAGAGGTACATCCTTGATTACATAAGAAATATTATGGAATCTTACTGGAGGCTGGGCGATCTTTGGATGCTTACTGGCATACCTTATAGAAGAGGGCAGTGTATGACTTCAAGATTATTTTCATAGGCAATGAAAAGGAGTATATCATTAATAACAGTGAGACAAGAGGGTGGCAAAGGTGTGGTGGGCACACATAGAAGTGACACAGAAGAACTGAAAGAGCATGAAGACTTAGAAACGATTTGGCAAAGAATGGCAAAGAGGGGGCACCTGGCTGGCTCAGTCAGAAGAGTATGGACTCTTGATCTTGGAGTCATGAATTCAATCCCCACATTATTAATAAAGAGCTTAAAAAAAAAAGGATGGCATTGAAAGATTAGAACAATTTGGGGGGTTTTCATAAATTTAGTCAAAGTTCTACCATGGGGGATCCCTGGGTGGCGCAGCGGTTTGGCGCCTGCCTTTGGCCCAGGGCCCGATCCTGGAGACCCGGGATCGAATCCCACGTCGGGCTCCCGGTGCATGGAGCCTGCTTCTCCCTCTGCCTGTGTCTCTGCCTCTCTCTCTCTCTCTCTCTCTCTCTCTGTGTGACTATCATAAATAAAAACTTAAAACAAAACAAAACAAAGTTCTACCATGGAAAATTGCTATTTGAAATCATAACCAGTTATGATTGATGAATAAAACTTTGAGCAATAAAATTTTCACTGATTTTGTACCAGGGAATAAAAGCAAAACACAGCTACCATTCTTACTGTTCTTTAGAAAGAAGCTATCAGGGGCATCTGGGTGGCTCAGTTGGTTAAGCATCTGCCTTCAGTTCAGGTCATGATTCCTAGGTCCTGGGATCAAGTCTCACACTGGGCTCCCTGCTTCTCCCCTTCCCTCTGCCTGCTGCTCCTCCTGCTTGTTCTATCTCTCTGTCAAATAAATAAATAAAATCTTAAAAAAAAAAAAAAGGAAGGTATCACTTCATGAACGTTTCCTCTCAAAATACTGTCTCACAATTCTCTCCCTTATCTCCTCTACCACTTGCCTCCTTCTTTCTCCGAGGCTAATGTAGAAATGTGACTTTTTCTTGAATTCAGTGCGTTTCATGATCCCACCACATAGTCCATAATAATGTGACATCACTATCTTTAATCTGAAGATTCAGGCAAGTTCAAATCAATGCTTCCACTAATAATCCAATGTATTACAGTATAACATTTATTTTAGTGGGGGAATTACTTTAGTTACTTCTAATTATGAAATAATTTACATAAAAAATCCAAAGGGATAACCTGGTTTTCTTCAAATGTACCTTACTGCATTTTAGAGGAAAAATAATATGCTATGGGTTAGCACAAACTTGGGAAATCACAAAGTTCCCTCATGAATATCAAGGTCCTATCTTGACGGCAACAAGTTGACTCTAATTTACCACAGAAGTGCCAGATGCTCACTTTATAGGCAAATTTCATAAGCTTTACATTTAATGAGAAATTGTTAAATACATTTGGCAAGGGAAGATTATCTCTCCGATGCTGAGAATATCAGAAGAATCTTTTTGCTTCATTCTTCCTAGGAGAGATTGGCTGAAATGATTTGACAGTTAAAAATAATTTGAACAGTTAAAAATCCTCATGGTAAATTCTTTGTTGAAAGGTCAAGTACATCTCCTGAAATGTACTCATTCTATTTCTTTCAGAGTAAGATGGGAAGATAGAATACAAAATAATATATAAAATCAGAAAGATGTTCTGTTGTACTGTAGGTATTATTCACAAAGTTGTTACAACTTGATCATTTATTTTTATTTTTTTTAACTTGATCATTTATAATACAAAGAATTTTAATTCCATGGTCTATCTATTGTAAAAACAAAACAAAATAAAACAAACAACTTGTTCCTAAATTTGCCTGATTTGCCTAATAGATTCACAATCTTCTGATGGCTTAGGGAAACCCCTAATCTTAACTTGATCAGAAAGCTGAAATGTTATTAAGACAAGTAGGGCCACAATCAGTCTGTCTCATATTTTTCTATTTTTTATTTTATTTTTATGACCCTTTAAAAACATAAAAAATCACAGGGAATATAAAGTTCACAGGGAATACAAAAACAGGTGGTGGGCCAGGTTTGCCAACCTTTAGAATAGTGCTATCTAGTGGAAATGTTCTCAGTCAGGGCTGTCCAATATGGTAGCCACTAGCCACACATGGCTACTAAGCATTTACAAGTGTGACTGGGGAATTCAATTCATTTGTTTTATTTTAATTAATTTAACTTTAAATACTATGTAGCTAGCATTTACAATTTTGAATAGCTTAGGTCTAGAGAATCCCTAATAGCCCACAAGAGCCCCTGAAATCTCTGATATACCCATGTGTTCCAAGAATCTACTGAATGCTTGGACAAGAGGTAAATCAGGCATAAACAGTAATTTTTACTGATAACATCCTTCAATTATTAAGTTAAGCATTGCACATCAATTCGAATGCATCAAGGTGAGGAAAATACCATAGAAGAAACTGGAAATAAAACTAGTTGGGGGATCCCTGGGTGGCGCAGCGGTTTGGCGCCTGCCTTTGGCCCAGGGCCCGATCCTGGAGACCTGGGATCGAATCCCACATTGGGCTCTCGGTGCATGGAGCCTGCTTCTCCCTCTGCCTGTGTCTCTGCCTCTCTCTCTCTCTCTGTGACTATCATAAATAAATAAAAAATTTAAAAAAAGATTTAAAAAAAAAAAAAAAAAAAAACTAGTTGGTATCTCAGAACTTACTAGTAAGACATCTCTTCAATAAAGATGGGCAAATCAGAACTCTGAAGTGTTGAGAGAATGAGTCTATAGGGCTTTGAGTTAAAAACATATAATGTTCATATTTTTGATAGAAGTAACATTTTTATCACTCAATCTGCATAAATCCTATTCAAGACAGATGCAACTAAAACTAGGTTTTTGTTTGCCTGAGAAGACAAGTGATTTCTCTCATCACTGACCTGAAATGCTCCTAGAAAATTGCTTTGCTTCATTCAGCACACTGCCACTCCCAGCAAGGCCCCTCAAGTTCACAAGGTACAAACTTGCTTTGTTAACCAAGCTGTTAACATAAGAAACCTAAGTACTCATTTTCATGTGCTGACAAATCATTTCCCAAGTCCATTAATGCATTCAAACTTGATACTTGGAACTTCTGAAGTAGAAAATTAGGGGAAAGAACTTTCATTCAACTTGAGAAGAAGCCTTTAGTCAATGCCTTAGACAACATCCATTAAGCATTATTTGTTTTCCTCACCTATCTGGACCAAGCAAAGAATTGAAAATATGCAGTAGGGTGGATATCAATACATATATGTCCAGGTGGTGGTCCATGACAACACTCACACCATACCTCCCCAAAAGTTTTACTTCCACTATTTCCTATTTTAAAAGTCTTGGAACATTCCTGAAGAAAGGGAAAATCACTGATGTAAAAGGGTGAATCACAGAATACAAATCAGTGAGTGCAACCAGTTGGTACAATTAAGTATTCACTCACAGGTCCAGGCCAAGCTATCTAGTAAGAGTCTAGAATTGGTACATCAATACAATAAACATTCTATGCAGCAATTGGGAGACAATGAGGTAGGTCTACTTATATCACTGTGGAAAGATATCCAAGATATACTGTGGGATAAAAAAACAAGTCACAAAACAGTACATATATCATGATCTCATCTGTAGGTGGTAATACATAAACTTGATTATGCACAGAAAATGGTGGTTACCTCCAGTAAGTTCAGCAAGCAAGGTTTTTACTTTTCATTTTATATCCTACTGTGCTATTAAAAAAAATTTAAATTTAAAGTGTTAATTACTTGTATAAGTTTTAAAAGTTTCTTTAGGGGCGCCAGGGTGGCTTATTCAGTAAGGTGTCCAACTCTTGGTTTTAGCTCAGGTTATAATCTCAAGGTCATGAGATTGAGCCATGCACGCTCAGTGGGGAGTCTGCTTATGATTCTCTCTCTCCCTCTCCCTCCATCTCCTTGTACTCTCTCTAAAAGAAATAATAATAATAATAAAACACATTCCTTTAAAGCCTAGACAGACCTCTGCAGTGGTTCTCAAGAGACTAAGAATATGTGGTAGCCCTTCTTTACTATTGCAGTGTTGATAATTTAAGTGAAAAAGTCAAAACTGTGTATGAAAGTCTTTTTGGAACTTCCCTTTATCCCCCAACCCCAAAGCATATAATCAAGGTGCCCCTCACAATCCGAGGGCAGCAGCTCTTCCTGCCCACGGGTTTTGTCCCCATGCTTTAATAAAACCACCATTTTGCACCAAAAATGAAAAAAAGTCAAAGCTGGTTTTTTTTGTACTTAAAATCACTATAATGTTTCTAAGACTGCTTCTGTCAATGCACTTCTATAGTGGGGAAGAGAGAAAAAAATTCACAATTATGTAACTGGGGAAAAAAAAAAAAAGCATACTTCAAATAGGGCCTTGGTAGGACAAGACAATCCACAAGTGCCAACCAGCTTAAGGGCTGTGAAGATCCCAGGAGAGCCATCACATTTCAATTACCATCACTAACATTACTTATTATTTGGCCTGCTCCAGTCTCTAAGGAAGGCAGCTTGTGATGACAATACCCAGCCTCTTCTTGTAAAACAATTCATTAGGCAAAGCAGAACAGCTGGGGCAGCCACGTGCTAGTTCTTAAAGCACCACCCCACTGGGACCTCTGGCCCAGATTTCTCTTTTGGTAAGGGACAGCCACCACCCCTGTGACAGCTGTAGATTCCTCCAGGGACACTTCAGGTTTAATCAGTACTTCCTGCACTGGAGAGAGCCATTTGATTTCTAACACAAACTAATGGCACTCCTGCTTTCAGCAGGTTACACCAGACATCAGATAAGAGGCTTTAGGGCATTTTTATCTTGTTCTAATGCTCCTGAGTTAATGAGGCAGCAAAAGATATTGTCATAGAGCCCCGGTGTAGCTATATTATCCAATAAACAGACTCTTTCCAAGACAGGTTTAATATGGATCGAAGAGGTAAAGAAGGCTGGCTTAATATTGATCCTATTGAAAGGATGAGAATCCAGTCACCAGAAGTAAGGCAAAATCATACATTCTGCAATAGACAAAGCACTATAAGTAAGAAGTCATATTTAAATATTAAGTAAGGGGATCCCTGGGTGGCGCAGTGGTTTGGCGCCTGCCTTTGGCCCAGGGCGCGATCCTGGAGACCCGGGATAGAATCCCACATCAGGCTCCCGGTGCATGGAGCCTGCTTCTCCCTCCGCCTGTGTCTCTGCCTCTCTCTCTCTCTGTGACTATCATAAATAAATTAAAAAAAAATTAAAAAAAATAAATATTAAGTAAAATGTTGGTTTTGGCTTTTCTTTTTCTTTTTTTTTTTTTTTTTTACCATTTTAAGCAGCATAAACCTAAAAGATTTGTCATTTTGGGTTGTTTTCAAAAAATGCTTCTAAAAGAATCTATCTATTTTCATGTATTTTGCTGAAAAGTATTCTCAGGGACTAGTTTTTGTTACCAATAAGGCGGGCAGCCCAGGTGGCTCAGCAGTTTAGCGCCGCCCTCAGCCCAGGGTGTGATCCTGGAGACCTGGAATCGAGTCCCATGTCAGGCTCCCTGCATGGAGCCTGCTTCTCCCTCTGCTTATGTCTCTCCCTCTCTCTTTCTGTGTCTCTCATGAATAAATAAAAAAATATTAAAAAAAAATTACCAATAAGGCCATTGTAAAAATAGCTTATTATAATAATACATAATTAATACATGTTATATATTAATAAAAGACATTACAGTTTTTTACTGGCTATAAAACAAATTTGATTCTGCTAAACATAAAGACTGCCTTTAACTTTTAAATATTACCAGAGCCTACATCATATTGGAAATATTCAGAAATAATTCAATCATTGACTCAATAATACTGATACCCTATTATAATGAAGGCTATGTGAGATACAGTGAAAATAAGTATCAGCCCTTGGAGTCACTGTCATTAGTCCAGGCTTACTGCATAAAAGAAAATGTTACTAAAACATTTTTTTAAATCTCTTTGAATCTGCTTTGATAAATATAAAGAAATCAGAGAATCAAGTGTTTTACTTCATAACTAGAAATACCTACTCAGAGCCTGCTGAATAGATATACATATTAACAAACTGACCATAAAATAAGGTTCAATATTAAAAGCCGACCATTTCTTGAGTGCCTTATCTTCCGAAGATTGATTGATTGATTGATTGATTTATGATAGTCACAGAGAGAGAAAGAGAGAGAGAGAGAGAGAGGCAGAGACACAGGCAGAGGGAGAAGCGGGCTCCATGCACCAGGAGCCCGACGTGGGATTCGATCCCGGGTCTCCAGGATCACGCCCTGGGCCAAAGGCAGGCGCCAAACCGCTGTGCCACCCAGGAATCCCTCTTCCGAAGATTTTTTAAGAAGCTGGCATGTTCCTCTTTAATCTCCTTGGAAAAATAGCTCCCCACCCTAAATGTCTGCAAGACAAGAACTCTTAAAAGGACTCAACTGGGTATCCATTTACTGACTTTTGGAATACCAAACATACCATATGGTAAAGAAAATCAACATAATAAAGTATAAGAATGAAGTCTAATTCACAGATGTAACAACCATTCATTCACCTCTAAAATCACTAATTCTGAGCTTTCTCAACATAACTATCACCTCACATTCTTCTACTGACCAATCATTGCTCTTACACAGATCTCGTTACCTGAGGCAGAGGGTATTGATTGCTCATCCTAATATTTATTATCCCTTTCCTTGTTATTAACAAAACTCCTAATTTTTATCTATCTATCTATCTATCTATCTATCTATCTATCTATCTATCTATCTATCTTTTAAACCCCTAATTTTTAGCCAGCAAAATTGCCACCTAGAATAAAAGATGACATTCTTTTGCAGCTAGGTTGGTCCGGATGATGAAGTTCTATGGCACTTCTAGGAAGCTGCTTAAAGGAAAGTAAGTCAGCTGTGTGGGAACCTCCAACCTCCTTTGCCCCTCTTTTCCTTCCCACCTTCTCCTGACCTATATCTCAGGCCTGACAACTAGAGCTCTAGTAGTCATCTTGTAATACGGGGTATCCTTTATGGATGGAAGCCACTAAGCAAGTGGAGTAGAAAGAGAGAAGCCTTAGTCCTTAATGACACTGATGTGCACTACCAGCCTGGGCCTGTCTATCTCCACCCTTCCTTTTTGTGGAAAAAAAGGAGTTCTACTCTATGTAAGCCACAATTATTTTGGATTTCTTGTTACATGTAGTTGAATCTTACCCTAACAGATTTGATATCCACAATCTTTTAGCCTATGATACTGATAGATGTTTAAGTAATCCATTTCAATGGTGCTGTAACACTTTGTACCCCATTTCCACCCTAAATTGTATTCTTCTGGTCACAGGGGCTTAAAATCTTAAAATCATTTTGATTCTTGTATCCTTCTGTTACAATTTTGTATCTATCCCCCCCCCCCCAAATATCTGTCAACTGTCCTCTCCTTTGCATTCATACTGTCCTATCCAGTATAAACAGCATTGCATTTGTAGACTGCAACAGCTTCCCAGCTAGTCTCTCGGACCCATCATCACAACCTTCAATTTTCCCGGGAGGTAGCCATCAGACTTCTGAAAATGATGGCTCAGCCTCGTCCTTTAGGTCTTCCATAATTAGGTCCTCCTCACTTCTAAAACCATATGTTCTATTACTCTAACCAATCCATACTCAAAAACTGCTTCCAGTCTGAAGTCTTCCTTCCGCCCAGATGCAAATACTAGCCGTCAATTCCTACCTTAAGTTTCATTTCTTCCAAAAGGTGTTCCCCAGATTCTTTACCTCCTTTTTTTCCTCTTGAGGAATTTGTAATATCCATGGTCAGAGAAGGAAGCATGGTGTGAGACAGGCCAGATCACATGAGAATAATTTTACTTTTTACGTTTTTTTCCCAAGAGCAATGAGAAGCCATTGATGGGTTTTAAGAAGGGAATGAAGTCACGTGTCAAATGTGTTTCAGAAATATTACTCTGACTGCAGAGTGGAGTAATTATTGGAGAGAGATCAACAATTCTACAGCTAATTTGGTTAGGAGAAGGAAAAAATACCAGAAACATATTAAAGAAGCTTGATAAAGCAGGCTTGTTGTAGAGGGAGAACTTGAAACTCAATATTCTAAACGGAAAATGATAGTCATTTCAGTAAATATATGTTCCCCACAGGAAAAAACTGATAATATTTAGCAAAAGAGCTAACGCACAGAATTTAGTACTAAAAGTTCTATCAAGAATGTACTGACACAGTTAAGTGTCTGCCTTCAGCTCAGGTCATGATCCTGGGGTCCTGGGGTCGAGACCCCCATCAGGCCCCCCTGTTCAGCTAGGAGTCTGCTTCTCTCTTCCTCTGACCCCCCCCCCCCCCCCCCCCGGTCATGCTCTAGCTCTCCCTCTCTCTCCTTCTCAAATAAATAAATAATCTTAAAAAAAAAAAAAAAGAATGTACTGACATTTGCGATGCTTGAATCTCAACTGGATCTTGGTTTAAAAGGGGTGTGTGTGGGGGGACTTGCTTCAGTCAGTTAAATGATCAACTTGATTTCAGCTCAGGTCATGATCTCAGGGTCGTGGGATCAAGCCCCACATCAGGCTCCACACTGAAAATGGAGTTTGCTTGTCCCTCTTCCTTTGCTCCTCCTCTGCTCACTCATTCTCTCCCTTAAATAAACAAAATCTTAAAAAAAAAAAAAAGCTACACAAGATTATAGGGACAACTGAGGAATTTTGAATGTGAAAGGATATTAGATATTTTGCAATTACTGTAAATGTTTCTTGGACATAATAGTTATAGTATTATTGGGGCACCTGGCTTGCTCAGTTGGTTAAGCATCTGCCTTCAGCTCAGGTCATGATCTCAGGGTCCTGGGATCGAGCCCCAGGTCAGGCTGGTTAGCAGGGAGTCTGTTTCTCTCTCTTCCTTTTGCTTCTCCCCCGTCTACCCCTAGCTCCTCCTTTCTCTCCCTCTCAAATAAATAAATAATCTTTTTTTAAAGTTATTATGCAGGAAACTGTCCTTATTATTATTATTTTTAAAGATTTTTTATTTATTCATGAGAGACAGAGAGAGACAGAGACATAGAGAGAGGGAGAAGCAGACTCCATGCAAGGAGCCTGATGTGGGGTTCAATCCCGGGACCCCAGGATCATGTCCTGAGCTGGAAGGCAGTTGCTTAACTGCTGAGCCACCCAGGTGTTCCATCTGTCCTTATTTTTAGATGTGTTCTGAAGTATTTAGGGATAAAGTGTCTGATGCATGAAACTTACTTCCAAAGAGTCCAAGGAGAAATAAATAAATAAAAATTTAAAAAACACACACAGGTTATTTGTAGGTGTATGTATGTACATGTATACACATCAGTGGTGGATCGGAGACCCACTGGGTATTTAAAATGTGTTTTCATAAAAAGAGCTGTAGGAGGAAAAATGGATTTAATGGCACTATCTTCTTGAGTTAGTGAAGAGAAGCTTCTTTCTTGACCTATTTGTGGCATTAATATTCTTTTATGTGAAAATGTGAAATAAACTATTTTTAATCTTTACCAAGCCACGGAAGTCTGGGATCTTAAAAAGTAAAACAGCATTTGAGGATTTTTCACCCAAGAATTATCCCTTCTACAAGCAGTTAACAGATCAATACTCTAGCCCACCCTTTAGTTTTCAAGCCTGGCTACTCTTGGATTCCATTCTCAGCCTGATTGAGTAGAGTAGGGAAGAACTGCCTGTCATTTTTCAATCTGGAGACATGTTCTGGAATCATTCTCCAGTGCCTATGTTTATTAACCCTTTAATATATGTGCTGCTGAAGCAAGCACTGTTTATTAACCCTTTAATACAAAGCTATCAATTCTTGCTGTGGAGCCATTTCAGTGAATAGCAGGTACACAAATTCATATTCAAATAATGTTTTATTGTGTTGCTCTTTTCTTTTCTTTTTTTTTATTTATGATAGTCACACACACAGAGAGAGAGAGGCAGAGACACAGGCAGAGGGAGAAGCAGGCTCCATGCACCGGGAGCCCGACGTGGGATTCGATCTCGGGTCTCCAGGATCGCACCCTGGGCCAAAGGCAGGCGCTAAACCACTGCGCCACCCAGGGATCCCTGTGTTGCTCTTTATTAATGCTATTATCCTCCAACACTAAGACTGTTGGCTAATTAGACCCTTGTTTTTACTGATTTGACAGCTGATGGCAGCAGAAACAGAAGCAGACAACCATAAACTATCTCCCCTCCAACCAGAAGAAAAGTGCTTCCCTTGCAAAGCTAGAATATTATACTCTCCCCACTTACATAACTATTTTCTAGGAGGGGATAGTCTTAGTAATAACAAGCCTTTCAACCTGAGCAATCAGAGAGCTTATTTCTACTGTCAGACCAAGACATCTCATTCTTTGGATTCAGCAGGCACATAGGTGAAACTCCTTAACCTAGTCCAAACTTGTGCTAACAACCAGATTGTATAAAATGGATAAAAGACAAAAGAAAAAATGAAGGTCGACATCAAAATGGATCCGAGCACTTCCAAAATGGCATTCATTAAAGAAACTTAGCTAAGTTCATAGAACAAAACCAGAAGTTACAGCACCAAGGTAAGAGGACAACTTGCAGTTTTGTTTGGTTGGTCATTTTTAGGTTATCATGTATGTTTGTTACATCAAACCTAGAAGGCATATGCTAGAAATTTCCCAAACTAAAGTTAGGTTAACAATGTCACTTACTCTATTAGGAACACTGCTTGGGGGATCCCTGGGTGGCGCAGCGGTTCGGCGCCTGCCTTTGGCCCAGGGCGCGATTCTGGAGACCCGGGATCGAATCCCACATCGGGCTCCCGGTGCATGGAGCCTGCTTCTCCCTCTGCCTGTGTCTCTGCCTCTCTCTCTCTCTCTGTGACTATCATAAATAAATAAATAAATAAATAAATAAATAAATAAATAAATAAATAAATAAATAAATAATAAAAAAAAAAAGGAACACTGCTTGGTGTGATGGGAAATGAGAGCAGGCTCCTATTTAAAGGGCAAAGACTGACAAATAAAGGGCCTGAGCAGCTTATTCTCATCCAAAAAAAAAAAGTAGTTTATCCCTTGTTGAATAAGAAAAAAATATTATGGCAGCAGGAGAGAGTTAAAACCACAGATAATTTCACATTTCATTTTAGCCACTATTTTCTCTAGCTATACTTTTCACCAAAGCTTCTGGAAAGAAGCCAAACAATTTCATATCATATCATCTCCTTTAATCTTCCCTCTCCTATCTACTGGTAGAAAGATGGCAAAAAGAATGCAAGCAGAAGAAGGAAGAGAAGTTAAAGGTACGGAAAAATCAACTAGATAACTCTCCATATTACTCAGATGTGTGGGCTGACTGAGGGTTGAGATTTATCCTGCATCTTATCCTCTCTTTGTTAAACTGTACTGCCACCTACTACTCTTAAGCTGCCCCGCAGAAGATTCAGAGTATACAAGGACAGTTCTGATTCTTGAGGGATGTCTCCAATACCAAATGTACTAGAAGAAAAGTATGTTGCTTCTCCATCTATTTTAAAAGGATTTCTCTTTGGTTTCTTTCAAAACTGCTCTAAGAAAATGCTAGAAAAATCCTGAAGGGTCTTTAAACGCAGAATATTAAGAATTTCTCTATGATTTAAGACTTCCTTTCTCATGGCAAATGGTTGAAGGCACCCCACTTCAAGCAATTGGCAAAGAGCCATTAATAGCTCAGAATTAAGATATGGGAGATGGAATCATTGTAAAATTCTAGCTGGCCCCACTTGAGGAATGAATGTTCTGAAAGAGAAATCCTGCGTTTTAATTCTAAGGAAAGAAAAATGGAAAGATGAAAGCTGAATTATCAACAGTGATAGAAAATGGGAAGTCATCTTAAAGGCAATATATAACATGAAGTTAGAAGAGATTTTTTTTCACTTCTACCATATCAATAAAGTTTGCATTTCACTTAGGAAGCAAATGTTGTCCATGTTCTGTTTTCAGTACACAGTTATCCAACACAATATCCCCTGACTTTAAACAAATAAATTAACAAGAGAGGCCAAGGTCCAGTATCAATTCCTATCCCACCATCCCTACCTAATCTCCCAGCAAGTTAATGCAAATCAAAGCAAGCACTTCAGTGCCGCTGGTAGTGAAGCCTGTTCCTTTCCCAAGAGAGGCCTGTAAAACAGGACAGTCACTGACAGCAGTACAATTACTGACACAGATACAGACTTTATGGACATGTTTATCTCCGCTGTAAATCCATACTCTCTCTCCACTCCGATTCACGAGTCATAAAGAAATTGCAGATAATGAAAAAGTTGGGGAAATTTACAGCATGTCGGAAACCTCAGACAGCCAGAAGAAATTAAAGAGCTGACTAGGGATAAATCACACAGGTACAATTAAAACTTCCCGCATACCTCCTTCATTTCCAAACTGAGGCACAATCCAATGGAGCTGATGAAAAGTTGAGGTCACGACTCCTCAAGCTGTAATCATTTCTTAACTAACTGCATGTTAAAAATTAGCCAATTCATAGGTCATGTATAAATGCTGATTTCTTGCTGCTACCTTGATTTTCTTCACTCTCTACTAGAAGAACTCAGAGCAGTTCCGTCTGTAAACAGGCCAAACTGCAACAAGCCATAAATGGAAAGGTGATGTCCCTTCTCCCACTGCCATCTCTGTAGCTGCAAGACATCTTTTACCATTGCCACTGTGGACTGAGCATTAAAATGAGAAAGTGGAGCTACAATGAGTGAACGAAATTGGAGGTTTCTTCTTCCCCAATAAATAACCATTCTGAAGGTTTCATTTGATCTCTTTTCAACATTCCAAAGGAGATTTTAAAGGACTGTTATGTCTGATACTAGAATAAGAATTACTTCTGGTGATACTTGTTTTTCAGGAGTGGACTGAGCTAATAGCCTCTACTCTTAGGTAACTGTCTCAGCCTGAGCTGAAATGTGGTATGGCCCTAAACCATTCAACTTTTATTTTTTACATTGTTCCAGTTGCAAAGGCTACAGGAGGGGAGGAAAAAAACGTAAAGGAAAAAAAAGGCAAAATGAAACTAAAACCTTTGATTTTACCAGAATCTATGTGCTAATTAATGTGTAATTCTTATTCCAATAAAATCAGAACATACCAAAGAAATTATGTCTATTTCTTAAATAATGACACTTAACAGAGCCCCATGATTAAAGACTAGAATCATGTAAGTTAATTATTGGCCCCTCTGTTCTATAAAATCCTCTGTAAAGGGAAAAAAAAGGAAGATTCTATCACATGCCACACTCTATCATTTTCCCCAACTTAGTTAGATGAAACTAGCAGGTTTAAAAAAACCATCAACCCAAACATTTACAAGATCTCTTTGGAAAGCAGAAACGCATAACACATTATTTTTACCAACTAACTTCTATGTAACTGAGGCAAACCAACAGTGTCAGCAAAATTGTACATCTCTGTAGGATGAAGCTTCAAATTAGCTCTAATATGATTCTGAAATTCTGAGACCTGTCAAGAAATGAAAGTTAACGGGCACTTTTTTTTTTTTTTTTTTTTTGAGATCTAGAGGATGTAATTGACATGGTTTCGATTTTGTTCCTATTGACCCCTTGATGATTTCAGGTCCATTTTACACTTCAGAGAATCCAAATGTCATTTTCATTTTATATGTTAAGATTTTACTCTCTATGGAATAAAAATGGTTCTAAGGAAATACTGAGAGTTTCAACCTAGACATCTGTACCACAAAAACTTAAGTTATATCTAGCTCATGGATCTCAAATCCATTCACCCATAAGCCAAAGACATGGTCTTTGATCTGTTTTTGCTTATTTTTCTTAAAGATTCATTTATTTGAAAGAGAAAGCGAGTGTAGGGAGGAGCACAGGGTGAGAGAGAGAGAAACTTTAGCTAATTCCTTGCTGAGCTCAAAGCCAAGGCGGAGCTTGATCTCAAGACTGAGATCATGACCTGAGCCAAACCAAGAGTCAGATGCTTAATGGATTGTACCACCCAGGGGGCCCTGACCTGGTTTTACTTAAAATGAAAGTTCCTTATGCTCCTAAATGTTTAGTTGGTGTCCAGTATCAAACAAGAACTGTCAAGCAGGGGCAGAATTTTATTTACAAGTTTTCAAGAGGCAAATCATATGTTATCAAATGAACATTTTAGTGAAGTCAAGAAAAACACCTACTGTTACTACTCTAAGAGGCAATGATACTTCTGGATCAAGCATCAGAAGACTTGAATTCTAGCCCAGATTTACAAATAACTAGGTGTGTGACTGGGCAAATCACTGAAGCTCTCTGAACAACAGATGAACCTCTGTCACCTCATCTGTTCAAATGGGAGTACAGCTGATCCTTTGAACTGCATGGGACCACTTACCTGTGGATATTTTTTGACAAATACAGTACAGTACTGTGAATGTATTTTCTCTTCCTTGTGTGATTAAAAA
The DNA here is from genome assembly GCF_048418805.1 of Vulpes vulpes. Taxonomy (NCBI): domain Eukaryota; kingdom Metazoa; phylum Chordata; class Mammalia; order Carnivora; family Canidae; genus Vulpes; species Vulpes vulpes. The sequence goes on along the minus strand of NC_132785.1, from coordinate 107,862,488 downwards.
CATTTTCCTTTCTCTGCTTAATTTATTGCAAGACTACAGTATTTAATACATGCAACATACAAAATATGTGCTAATCAAATGTTTATATTATTGGTAAGGTTTCAGGTAAAAAATTGGCTATTAGTAATTAAGTTTTGGGGAAGTCAAAAGTTCTATGAGGATTTTTGCCTGCTCGGTGGGTCAGGGCCGCAATGTCTGCATTATTCAAGGATCAACAATAGTAAAACAATAGTGAGAATTAAATGAGAAAACACATATAAGAAACACAGCAGGCTCAAAAATGTTACTTGCCTTTCCCACTTCATGAGACACGATTCAGATTCCTGGTTCTGTCATTAATGAGCTGTGTAGCTGTCCTTAGTCAAGTCACCTAATATCTTTAGGCCTCTGTTTCTGCATCTGTAACATTAGAGGATTGGGACTCGATGATGTCTAAGATCCCCCTCCAGCTCCAGCATGCTATGATTACCAATTCTGTCCCTAAATTACTGGCTGACCATGGGAAAGTCACTTCATTTCTTTAGACCTCAGTTTCCTTACCTTTAAATATGGGAAGCTGAACCAACAGAAAAGGAGACAAGAATGATAACAGGAAATTCATAAAAGGAGGAAAACATGTGGCCAATAAACAACTCCATTAGCAATCAAAGAAATGCATGTAAATGGTACTGAAACATAGTGTTTCTATAAAATAGGCCAAGGATTGGGGGCACCTGGGCAGCTCAGTGGGTTAAGACTTCAGCTCAGGTCATGATCCTAGGGTCCTGGGATCAAGCCCTGCATTGGGCTCCCTGCCAAGCAGGGAGTGTGCTTCTCCCTCTTCCTCTGTGTGCTCTCTCTCTCAAATAAATAAATATTTTTTAAAAAATGGGCAAATATTAAAAGTTTAACAATATCCAGGGTTGGCTGAGTTGGAGGAATACAGTGCTTTTATTTACCAATCTCAGAAATAGAATTTGGACAAGTGTGGAGGTCACTTTGACAAGATGTATAAAAACATTAAATGTGCCATTCACTTTGATCTCGCAAAGGATGCTCATTGCAGCATGAATTACTTTAGTGAAATACTGGAAACAACCTGAATGTCCACTAAGAGAGAATTAAAAGAATACATGACAAATAACCATATAATGGTATTCTGCACAGTCATAAAACTAGTGATTTTACTGTTTTTACAGACACTGAAAGATGTCCATGACGAACTAAGTTGAAAAAGCAGATTGTAGAACAAGAATAGCATGATGCCATGCACGTAAAATTTATATTTATATGCATACATGTGTGTGTTTGTGTGTGTGTACATGCACGTGTGTATAATATTGATTAGAGATGTTTGGATGACTTGGAAGAATGGTCACTTAAAATGTTAAAAGTGACTACCATTTTAGGATGCTGTGGTTTTGTTTGATTTTTGCTTTCTTTATGTTTTCTATAATGAATATGTATTGTTTTATAATGGCAAAAAAAATAAAGCTCATATTTAACTTTTAAAAATATACATTACGGGGGTGTCTGGGTGGCTCAGTTTAGTGTCTGCCTTCCCCTAAGGTCCTGGGGTTGGGCTCCCTGCCTAGAGGGGAGTCTGCTTCTCCTTCTCCCTCTGCCCCTCCCTTCAGTGCTCTGCTTCTCCTTCTCCCTCTGCCCCTCCCTTCAGTGCTCTCTCTCGCAAATAAAATAAAATCTTAAAAAAAATACACACTACAAAAAAAACCCCTCTGTGGCTTTAACAATTATTTTCAGTTAGATAAGTAGTGTCTCTTGTTCTTACAGTCTCTCATGCCTAACATGTATACAGTTACATGATTAGCATCACAATGTACTTGGTTTACTTACACCTTTGCTAAGCACTTTACACATGCCATTTCTAATCTCTCTACAATGCTATAGGACCGTTTTTATCCTAAAGAAAACCCAGCAGAGCTTTTACATTTTAGAACCTGTTTTCCCCACATAGATTTTATTCTGAGAAGTGTAATAAACTGCAAACTGAGATCTTTAAGACCATAAAACTATCTTTATTTTTTTAAAGTCACTTTGTAAATACAAACAAATCTTTTTTTTCTTGGTTATCCTCCAAATCTCAGTTAGAAACACTCTTGCATTTAGGAATTCTAAATTGACACTAGGAATATATTCAGGATTGCCAGAACCCAGGAAAAGCACAAGCGTGGTACTTAACAAAGCACACTGGAATGTGGGACAGGATCTGGGCTGATTATTTGTTGAAGGATGGCCTGGATAGGAAAAGAAGATACCAGTGTACTTAAGAATAAACTTTTTTTTTTTTTTTTTTTAAAGAGAGAGAGAGAGAGAGGAGGACAGCGGGGAGAGGCAGAGGGATGAGGGAGAGAGAGAATCTTAAGCAGGTTCCACCTTCAGTGTAGAGGCAGAACCCCACAGGGGGCTTGATTTCACAGCTTTGACATCATGACCTGAGCAGAAATCAAGAGTCTGACACTTAGCCGACTAAGCCACCCACTAAACAACTTAATTCCTAAATCATGCTGAAATTTTGGTTACCATTCCACATTAAAAGCATATTTAATTACCTCTTCATTTGCTGATATGTTTATTCAATTTAAATTGCAGAGGCACAGAAAAGGGAACACTGTAATGTAATACACAGGCACTCTCTCACCTTTCCATCAATGCACAGACCTGCATAATCATCTATTCTCCCCATCCTCTGATTATGACATAGTAGCCCTCTCTTCCAACCTGAGGCCAGCACACCTGTGCTCTAAACCCTAGCCCTTCTCAGGAAGCTTACTTATACTTTACCCCTCTTCACCTGTGTCTCCCATCTTTGCCACCGGAATTTAAACATACACAAGTCTTTTTAAAAAAAATATTTTGAGAGAGAGCACAAGCACAAACAAGACAGAGGGAGAGGGAGAAGCAGACTCCCCATTGAGTAGGGAGCCCGACTCGGGGCTCGATCCCAGGATCATGACCTGAGCCAAAGGCAGATGCTCAAACGACTGAGCCACCCAGGTGCCCCCTAAACACATACAAACTTATTGTCTAAAAGCAAACAATACACTTTGACTCTACTTCTCCCTGTAGCAACCACCTCTCTCCCTCTTAACAGCTGAACTCAGTAAGCATTATCTACGTTTCTTATCTTCCACTCACTCCTCACTCCGTTTCAAACTACCTCACTCTTCCATACATTCAACTGCCTACACAATGTCTCCAATTAATATCCAAAGCCAAACCCCTGTCAAAAACCAAACTCATAATTTTTCCTCACAAATCGGTTCCTCCTCCATTGTTCTTTCTAAAAAGTGTAGTGAGATATAATTCACATATGAACTGCACATACCTGGAGTGTACAGTGTGGAAGTTTTGACAAACATATTTACCACTATTGAGGCAAAACCCTTCTGAGTCCTATGAATCACGAGATTTTTCCGGTCTGGCTGGTGGGACTAGATACTAGCACTGGCCTATGGTGTCAGTCACTGTTCGCCCAATCCCTTCAGATGGTACTCTCTTCAGCCTCCAGTAGTTTACTCACATGAATGGGTGGACTGGTACTCAGTTGGAGACTCCAGGAAAATCCTCTACAGATCTCCTGGGTTCTCTCTGTGTAGCCTTCTCCTTTTTGGAATTCTGTCCTGTGAACACCAGCTGCCTTGGTCTCTCCAAACTCTTAGCTCTGTTTCTTCACCTCAGGGAGTCTGTCAATCTCTGCCTGGGGTCCCCCTCCCTGTACCACAGCTTGAAAACTCTCAAAGCAGTAAGCTGGGATGATCACAGGGCTCATCTCATTCATTACTCGTCTCTCGGAAACCACGGTTTCATAGATTTTGTCATTTAAAAAAATTGTTCCAGGTGGAAAAGTGAATCTAGTCCCTGTATTCCACCTCAGCCAAAAGCAGATGGCCTTCCAATGTTCTTTACATGCCACTGATTTATTTGATCAGGGGAGAAATCTGGATTAATTGTTGATAACTCCCTCTCCTTTCTCATGTCCCACAGTAAATCAATCAAGACTTTGTCCTAAATCCTCAAATTCAGTGACCTTCCTCCCTGGCCACTACCTAGGCATCACAGTCTTGGCTACTGCAATGACCTCCTACTTGGTGTCCCTAGTTCCTCTCTTGCCGCCCTCCAAACCATTCTCTTCATGGCCAGATGCTGAATATTGCTTCCTTTAGTCCTTCAATGACTTCCTGGTGTTCTTAGGATAATGTCCAAAAATCCTTAATTTTTCTTCTTAGTAAGAAGTCTTTTTTTTTTTTTTTAAATTTATTTATTTATGATAGACATAGAGAGAGAGAGAGGCAGAGACACAGGAGGAGGGAAAAGCAGGCTCCATGCCGGGAGCCCGAAGTGGGACTCGATCCCGGGACTCCAGGATTGTGCCATGGGCCAAAGGCAGGCGCTAAACTGCTGAGCCACCATGGGATCCCTTAATAAGAAGTCTTACATGATCCAGCCTTTGTCTACTTTAGCAGTCACTGTCTGTTTCAGGCATATTATTCTTCTTTCAGTTCAGCAAGGACATTCTAGTATTCCTTCCCACAACCAGAATTGCTACTCCTTCTAGACAGCTCATTTCCCTTTCTTTCACTCAATTAACTCCAATTCATTCTTCATACTTAAGTATCTTTTTCTCAGGGGAACGATCACTGCCCACTTGACCTCTGCCCCACATTCTACTTAAGACAATTTATCAGCAAACAATTATTTGTGTAATGCCTTTACTACGAGAATGTTAACTCTGTGACTGCAGAAACCATCTCTCTTATTTACTGCTAAGTCCTTGGTACCTAGCACAGTACCCTGAAAGTACACAATAAATATCTGCTGTATGAATGTGAGATAATAAAAAGTATATATATTGGTCTCTGCCCCTGGTTCCTGGCACAGAGCTCCTAAAAACTCTCATAATTTCCTAACTGGTAAGAACCCTAGGAGAATTTTTTGTTCTAATATTTATCTTTGACCCCAGTTCCTGACACAGAGTTGCTAAATCCCTTGGCATCTATCTCCTGGGCGACAGTAGTGTCTTTTGTTCTAATGAGGTGACTTGTGGTGGGTTCCTAGATGGGGGCTGCTCGCCAGAAAGACCAAGCCATGATTGGAAGCTTGGGATTTTCATTCATATCACTCCTTGCTCCAGGGAGGTGAGAGTGGCTGGAAATGCAGTTACTGACTGATCATGGCTATGTGATTAAAACCTCCATAAAAATTAACCAAGTACAGGGTGTGGGGGCTTCTGGGCTGGTAAATAAGTGGAGATACTGGTAGAGTGGCTCATCTGGAGAAGGCACAGAAGCTCTGTACCTATGTTTTTTTTTAAAGATTTTATTTATTTATTCATAAGAAACAACACAGAAAGAGAGGCAGAGAGACACAGGCAGAGGGAGAAGCAGGCTCCCTCTGCCCAATGCGGGACTCGACCCCGGGACTCCAGGATCATGACCTAAAAAGCCAAAGGCAGATGCTCAACCACTGAGCCACCCAGGTGTTCCCTGTGCCTTTTCCACACACTTTGCCCTACACATCTCTTCCAGTTGGATGTACATCTGTATTCTTTATCATATTCTTTTATGAAAAGTAAACAGTAAGTAAACTTTTCCTGAGTTCTGTGAGGTGCTCTAGCAAACTTACCAAACCCAAGAAGAGTTTGTGGGAACATCCAATTTACAGTCGATCAGGTCACAGGCACAAGTGACAACAACTGGACTTTCAACAGGTATCTGAAGTGGGAGGGAGGGGAGTCCTGTGGCACTAAGTCCTTAACCTGTGGGATCTAACAGTATCTCCAGCAAGTCAGAATTGAGTTAAATAGCAGGACATCAGGCTGGTGTCGCAGAATTGCTTGGTACTGGGAAAAAGAAACCCATGTGTGGTGTCAGAAGTGTTTTGACAGTAGAGTGTGACAGTAGCATGAGAGTAAAGGAGAAACCTAGGAGGAGTAAGAATCAGCTTTCCCCACAAAATGAATTAAATACAATGTCTTAAAATAATAGAGTTTTAATGTTGTAAGCATCTGAGGAGTCTTCTAGTACAACAACTTCATTTTTCAACTAAGGAAACTGATGCCCAAGGTCACACCACTAAATTAATGATAAAGGTATCAGGCAGTAATAAATGATAAATCGTATCAGGCAGTAATAAAATCTAACATTTATTGATAGCTAACTAGGTGTCAAACATCATCCTATGCATTTTTCTCACAGAAGTGAATTTTTTAAGTGTACATTTCAATGGCATTTAGTATATTCATAATATTGTGTAACCACCACTTATACCAAATTCTAAAACATCCTTATCACCCCCAAAGAAATTCCTCTACTCATTAGAAGCAGTCACTCCCCCTCTACCCTATCTCCTATCCTTTATCCTGATTGGCAACCACCAATCTGCTCTCTGTCTCTATGGGTTGATTACCCAGGATATTTCATATAAGTGAAATTGTATAATATGTGACATTTTTGTGTCTGGCTTCTTTATTAGTATTATGTTTTTGAGATTCATCCATGTTGTATCAGTACTTCATCCATTTTTATGGCTGAATAAAATTCCATTGTATGTATTTGCCAAGTTTGCTTATTCATATATCCGTTAATGGGTTTTCCCCATTGTTTAGCTAACAGGAATAGTACTGACATGAACATACATGTGCAAATATTTGTTTAAGTTTCTGTTTTCAATTCTGGGTGTATATCTAACAGTGGAATCGTTGGGTCTGGTGGTAACTCTATGTTTAACCTTTAGGGAACCACCACTTTCCCCCAGTGGCCGCATCATTTTACATTTATACCAGCAATGTATGAGAGCTCTAATTTCACCATATCCTTGTCAACACTTGTTATTTCCTGTTTTAAAAAACTATTATTATTATAGCCATCTTAGTGGGTGTGAAATGACATCTCACTGTGTCTATTTTGCATTTCCCTGATAACTAATGATGTTCAGCATCTTTTTATGTGCTTATTGGTCATTTGTGGATACACAATTCAAGTCCTTTGCCCATTTTTTAACTAGGTTGTCTTTTGGTTGAGTTGTTTGAGTTTTTTATATATTATAGATACTGGCCTCTTATCAGATAAATGAAATCCAAGTTTTCTCCCGTTTTATGGGTTGTCACTTCACTTTCTTGATAATGTCCTTTGATGCACAAATGTTTTTAACTTTAATGGAGTCCAATTTATCTATTTTTGATTTTGCTGCTTGTATTTTTTGGTGTCATATTAAGAATCTGTGGCTAGATCCAAGGTTATGAAGATTCATACTAGGCATTTTATAATCATCATCCAATTTAATCCTCTCCACAACCCACTAAGATAGGTATTATTATTACTACCTCCATTTTATACACAAGGAAAATGAGGTCAGAGAGACAAGTTGTCAAGTTTAGTAAGTATTAGAACTAGTTTGTTCCCAATGACCAGGCTCATAATCCCCAAGTCAGTTTTTCTCTCTATCCTTACAACATGGGAGCTTGTTTTTCTGAAAGGGTGATGAGGGAGAACAAGACAGAAGTCATGGTCTTTTTGTCACTTCTGCAGTTACTAGACCCAGCCCACACTCAAGAGAATAAGATCATGCAAGGGCCTAATTCCAGTAGCAGGGATCAGAGAGGTCATGTCAGAATCTGCCTACCATATCAGAGTCCCGTCTTATTTTATTTATTTATTTATTTTCTTTTTTTTTTCAGAGTTCTGTTTTAATGTCACACATCCTTCCTGGGTGATCTCTTTCTCACTGATGGCTTTAACTAGAACCTATAAGCTGATGATGTTCAAAACTATTTCCTGTACACTAGATCCATACATTTAACTATCTCCTGTAGATCCACATAAATTGCTTACACATAGACCTACAACTGAATTCTTAATCTCTCTTCTCAAAAGTGATCTTCTTCCTATATTAATCCAAGCCAGAAACCTAAGAGACTTTTTAAATTTAAATATATGTGACATATAACTCTGTACAAAGGTATACACATTAAGAGTCATTCTTTTTTATTTTTTAAAATGTTCCGTTACCAGATTTCTAAATAGGAAATTTTTTTTTTTTTAATTTTTATTTATTTATGATAGTCACAGAGAGATAGAGAGAGAGGCAGAGACACAGGCAGAGGGAGAAGCAGGCTCCATGCACCGGGAGCCCGACGTGGGATTCGATCCCGGGTCTCCTGGATCACGCCCTGGGCCAAAGGCAGGCGCCAAACCGCTGCGCCACCCAGGGATCCCGGAAAATTTTTTTAAGTTTATTTTTTTAGTAATCTCTGCACCCAAAATGGGGCTTGAACTCACAACACTGAAATCAAAAGTTACATGCTTTTCCAACTAAGCCAAATAGGTGCCCCTAAGAGTCATTCCTGATTCCTCATTCTTACTGCCCAGAACTCCCTGGCCCCAATACAACCAACCAGTCACTAAGACTTTCCATTCTACTACCCAGATTTCTAGAATCCATCCTTCATTTTTCATTTCTACTTCTATTATCTTAGTTCAAGGGCTTATCATTTTGGTTTGGCTTACTGAAGAACTTACTAACTTGTCTTTCTCTGTCTCCACCTTATTCTTTTTATTATTAATCCATCTTCTATCATGTTAGCAAAGTGATATTTTTAAGAAAGTATGATTATATGCCTACTATGCTTTACATTTCTCATATGCTCCCATAATGATTACAAAAGTTGATAGTTTTTAAGCACTGAAGTGCCAACACTATGCTAAAGTTTTATAAATTATATTGTACCAAATCATAAAAAGAACACTCTCAGGTAAAAGCTCTCAAAGTGTGGTCAGAAAACCCCCAGGAGGGATCCCTGGGTTGCGCAGCGGTTTGGCGCCTGCCTTTGGCCCAGGGCATGATCCTGGAGACCCGGGATCGAATCCCACATCGGGCTCCCGGTGCATGGAGCCTGCTTCTCCCTCTGCCTGTGTCTCTGCCTCTCTCTCTCTCTCTCTCTGTGACTATCATAAATAAATGAAAATTAAAAAAAAAAAAAAAGAAAACCCCTAAGAATCACTAAGCATCTCTCAGGGGGTCCATGAATCCAAAACTGTATGTATAATACTAAGATACCCTTGTCACTCATTCTGTAATAAGTGACCAGTGAAGTTTTCTAGAGCCTACCTAACAGAAGATGTAACACTGAAAGCAAAAGAAGAAATGAAAATCTTTTTCAGGCTGTCTTATATCAGGCCAGACAGTAAAGAAATTTGAAAAAAATGCTACTCTTGTCAATATTTTTTTGTTCAGAAAATTTAGTCTTCATAAAAATGTTACTTATGGTACTATGTAATGGATGTGTTCCCATTTTAAAATTCATTAATAAATATTTCTAAATTTTCTCCTTTTTAATTTCTGAAACAGTAAATATAGACAGATATAACCCATACAAACAAACACCCTTTCAGGTCATCATGAATCTTTAAGAGTGACACCAAAAAATCTGAGAACCACTGTTCTAAGGTTATTATCTCCATTCCACAAAGAAACTAGCACTTAGAGTTAAGAAACTTGCCTAAGTGGTAGACTGAGGTGCATAATAAAGCTGCATGACTCCAGAACCCAAACTGTTCATCACTATATTGCCCTCACTTGTTCGTTCTTTTCTTTTCTTTCTTTTTCTTCCTTCCTTCCTAAAAAGATTTATTTATCTATTTATTCATGAGAGACAGAGAGAGAGGCAGAGACACAGGCAGAGGGAGAAGCAGACTCCATGCAGGGAGCCCGATGTGGGACTCAATCCAGGCACGGGATCAGGCCCTGAGCCAAAGGCAGATAGATGCTCAACCACCGAGTTACCCAGGCGTCCCTCATTATTTATCATCTGGCTCCTACCTAATTATTTCTAAGCTAATATCGTACTCAGGCCATCACGTTTTTCCACTAGCCATAGTTTCCTCAATGGAGGTACTTTTTATTTTTTTTTAAGATTTTAATTATTTATGAGAGAGGGAGAGAGACAGGGGCAGAGGCAGTGGGAGGAGCAGAGGAAGAGAGACAAGCATACTCCGTTCTGAGCACTGAGCCCACTGTGGGGGTTAATTCCAGGACCCTAAGATCATGACCTGAGATGAAACCAAGAGTCAGGTGCTTAATCGATCAAGCCATCGAGGCACTCCAAATAGAGGTATTTTTTAAGCTATATTTTGAAAAAGCAATTCCTATGAGCTATTCACTACAATAAGTTAGTACAAAGCTTTCTTTAAACCAGACAAACTTAAGTTTATCAACCTATCAAATACAGATATAATTCCTTGGATCTGACCCCTTAAGGATTTATTCTTAAGGGATGCCTGGTGGCTCAGCAGTTGAGCATCTGCCTTCAGCCCAGGGCGTGATCCTGGAGACCCAGGATCGAGTCCTGCATTGGGCTCCCTGCATGGAGCCTGCTTCTCTCTCTGCCTGTGTCTCTGCCTCTCTCTGTGTGTCTTTCATGAATAAATATTTAAAATCTTAAAAAAAAAAAAAAAGAATTTCTTCTTAAAAATAACCCTCACAGAGCACCTGGGTGGCTCAGTTGGTTAAGCGTCTGCCTTCAGCTCAGGTCATGATCCCAGGATCCTAGGATGGAACCCGCGTTGGGCTCCCTGCTCAGCATGGAGTCATCTTCTCTCTATACCCATCCTACATGTGCTCTTTCTCAAATAAATCCTTTGGAAAAAAACAAAACAAAACAACCCAAACCTCACAAAATGTCCACAAAAATGCCAATGATTATACTAATCTCCCAGGGGATATGTTTGGAACCAAGAAACAGGGACTTAAAGTCATCGTTTACATGTTTTATGTTAGTTACAATGTATTCATTTCTACAAAAGATTTATGAACTGAAAAAGAAAAACTATACTGGACAGTAAGCCACTGAAGATTGTGTACAGTGCTTCAGTGATTTCCTAAACCTTCACAACAAAGATGCCCAAACAAGCTCTTTTTCCTCAGGCATCTTCACAGCAATGCATTTCCTTCTTCACACTGGCTTTTCTTTCTAGTTGACTGGGGAATTTGACACAGATTCATTTGCACAAGACATAGTTCCAATCCTCATGAAGTTATTTTTTTTTTTTCTCAAAAGAAACCTATCTAGTAGGCTCCACTATTTCTAAAAATAATCCACTGCACAGGGTAGATTTTCCGCTCTGGGTCAAACTGTAAGGTCTATAAGCACCGCGCTTAGATAAATCATTAATAATCCAACTGAAATCAATGGCTCCAGTGTAATTCCCTGTGGTTTCCACATCCCACATCCCATCCAAACAACTTCTATTCTAATAATCCTCCATTGCTTAGATCTGCTGTTTCCATTTTATATTACAAATTTACTCTCTATTTCTTACTAGCCATAATGGTTTCCATACACATTTGAAAAGATGTCTTTTATAATTAAGTGATGGAAGTTTTAATTACTAATGTGAGACTAAAATCTTCCTTATTCTTTCCAATTCTAAAATAATTATATACACCAACTCAGTTATTAGTTCATTATACAAGTTTTTTTGTCATACGGTGCCCAAGTTAGTCAACAGTTAAAGATGTTTTGGTTTATCAAAGAAAGTGGTTTTCCTTTTTTTTTTTTTTAGAAAGTGTTTTTCCAAGGATTTCCACATGACAAATGATAACACATTTAAAAATGCACTGCTCAGTAAGGCTGTCAGAAAACTTACATATCAAATCAGGAAACCAGTAAGAACACACACTTTCACTTTGTCCACTTGAATTTTTTCTATTATGTAACCAATAATGATATTCTGATATCCCCATGAGGGAGAAGAAGTAGGGGAAGAAAAGAATTCAGCCAGCCCAAGTCACATATCTAGTAATTTAATATTCATTTCTAAGATACTACAGCTTTGACATTATCATAACCTAAGCTAAAATGACAGGGGTGGCATTAACAAAAAGTGAAAATACTCCAAAAACGAACTATACTAAAATTCAAAATTTGTGTTTAAATTGGAGAAATCTGGGGATCCCTGGGTGGCTCAGTGATTTAGCGCTTGCCTTTGGCTCAGGGCGTGATCCTGGAGTCGCGGGATCGAGTCCCACATCAGGTTCCCGGCATGGCGCCTGCTTCTGTCTCTGCCTCTCTCTCTCTCTCTTTCTGTGTGTCTTTCATAAATAAATAAATAAAATCTATAAATAAATAAATAAATAAATAAATAAATAAATAAATAAATAGGAGAAATCTGAATAAGGATTGTATGTCAATTATATTGTATCATGGTAAATCTGAGTGTGTTAAAATTATACTGTAGATATGTAGGAGAATGTCCTCTTTAAAAATTATGCTTAAGTATTTATGAAGTGTCATGGTTTCTGCAGCTAGCTGTCAAATAGTTCAAGAATAAAACAATAAACTTAAAATTGTATGTGGAAAGATAAAGCAACTGTGACAAATGTTAACAACTGGTGAACAGGTGAAGGGTATATAAGTATTGTACTGTTCTTAAAATATTTAAAAGCGATTTGAAACCTGACAAAACATAAAGCTGGGAGAAAAAAACCCCAAACTTTGGCTCATTAGAATATGCCATTAAGAAAATCAAAAGGCAAGCCATAGAGAGGGATAAGATATTTGCAATTTATGTAACTGACAAAGAATGCATTATCTGGAATATGTCAATAATACTTGCAAATCAATTTTTAAAAGATTGACAATCCAATTTTAAAGATGGGCAAGAGGTATGATAAACACTTCACAAAAGATGTTATCCAAATGGCCAATGAACATACAAAAAAGTGCTCAACCTCATTAATAATTAAGAAATGGAAATTAAAACTACATTGAGGTACCATTATAATTATCAGAATGATTAGAATTTAAAAGTCTCCCAGTAAGGACTTGGAGGAACTGAAATTGCCAAAGGGCTTATAAATTGGTATAACCACTTTGGAAAACTGTTTGGAAGCAGCATCTATTATATATAGACATAACCCAGCAATTCTACTCCTAGTTATATATACAACAAAAATGCATATACCAAAAAAAGACCTATACTACCAATGCTCAGAGTATTTATTTATAATTATCAAAAGCTGGAAACAATTCAAATGTTCATGATTGGCAGAATGAAAAAAATTGTATTGTGTTCTTGCAACAGCATACCACACATAGTGATGGAAAGAAACAAATGACCACTAAAGACAATGGATATCATAATCAAAATGTTGAACAAAAGAGGCCAGACACAAAAGAGTATGTAACTTGTGATTCCATTTACATAAAGTTCAAAAACAAAATTCTTTCATGATATGTCACAATAGTGCTTGCTTTAGGGGAAGGGGCAGATAGTCACTGAGAAAAGCATGAAGGTGGCTTTATATTCGAAAGGTTATTTTCATCTGGTCTGGGTCATGGTCACAGGGAAGTACTAATTTTCCGAAAATTCATTAAGCCGTAAATTATAATTTACTTTTCATTATATATATTATACTTCCATTTTAGAAAGTTTATTAGATAACAAAAAAAAATGATGTCACAGTGGAATATTTTTGTATCCTGAATCTGAGGTCTCATTTTACTTCCCAACCAAAGAGCTGCAATTTCATACATTCAAACAGTTCTTTGCTCCTACTAAACAGTTTAAACTATAAGTATTGTTCTCCAACTACAGGTGAGAAAAGCTGAAAGAACAAAGCTGGACAAAATCTTGGCCAATGTTTGTTTATGAAAAGATCCTCTTTCACCAACTAAGCCATCTTTTGCCCTTGACCCAAGAGGCTACCACTCCTTTTATTCCCAAATTTCTACTTCTGGAAGAACATGCTAAGGATGGGAAATGAAGTATCACAACTCTCCCCTAGCTATTCATCACTTGCTTAAAGTGATCAATTATTGTTAATGGATCTAATCATTTTTATTTATTAGAAACAGTCGATAAAAGAGTTTAAAATTTTAACTGCACAGGATATCAGGAGATAGATCTTTCATGTAACTATAATTTTGTTTCTAGAATGGTATACAGTTTTTCTCTATTTCTTAAGTTTCTCTATCCAAAAATAGAATGTGCTCACTGTGGGCAGTATAGGACTTATATTGGACATTTGAAAAATGTGTAAGTATAAAGCTAATATTTAAACATGTAGAACTAGGTTGCAAAACAATATAAATATAGATGCTAAACATCTATATGTAAATGTAAAAACAACAGAACACAAATTAGGAGGGAAAGGGGTAAAGAAGTTCAGAGAGTAAGCTCAGTATTTGTCTCTTCTCTAATTGCTGATAAGTCAAGTGATAGCTTCATAAACATTTAAAAGTACTTAGAAAGATTGGGGCACCTGGGTTGCTCAGTTGGTTATAAGGAAAATTCAGAAAATTTTAAAGAACAAAAAAAATCACGAGATAGGCATTAAAACATTTGTGCATTTTGGGTGTTTATAGGGCAGAATAAATGTCTCTTCCTCTAGGGTAGAAAAACAAAACAAAAACATATTACTGTATTTCCTTCCCATCATTTGTCTATGTCCACACTATCAAAAAACAAAACCAAAAAGAAAAAAAACAACTTGATTTTGTGTTGTGCATTATAATTTTTTCACTTGCAATTATCCTTACATATAATCAGCAGTTTCCTGTCATTAAGTTCTCCTTAATGCTTTAACATTTTTATGGCTACATTGTCTTCTCCTGTGTGGATGGTACTATAATTCACTTGGATATTCCCCTAGTGTTGAACTTTAAATTGTTTCAGTATGTACATCCTCCCTATGTATTTTCTACAATTAAACAGAATGCTACTTTGAAACCAACCCCATCCAAATTAATGTATGCCCCACTTGCTTTCCTCTATCTTTGCGTTCCCCAACCCCCCACCCCAAATCAGAAGAGAATAGAACATCACAAGCATTTTATGGTAAAATCCTCTTTGTGCATAAAGCCATTTCAGAGGCAATGTTGGGTTTATGAAACAACTTGACTAATGGATAAAATATATGAATGCTTATAAGCCTTAAAGGTAATTTGAGGCTTTGTGTATCCTAATTTGTTAACCAAGAGAAAAATGAGAAATAATGGAATGTTTTATTTCCCATTATCATAATACATTTTTAAAAACAAAATACTTAAGGCTAAACTGACAATTTCTAATTATGAGGAATAACCTTGATCCTTCCAAAGTGGGATTTCTAGATTTTATACTGTATTACTACCTAAATAGGATCCCATGCTAATGACTATGGTGAAATGGTATGGCAGTGTCCGAAACAAAGAAAACAAAAGATAAATTTCATTTGGTATTTGAGTAGTGCAGATTAAACACTGTCCTTAAGGTGCTTTTGCATCAAGTTCCCTGGCTTTATTTTTCAGGTTAAAATAATTTAAATACATACCTTCTTGAATCTCCCTGTCAACAGATATAATTAAGAAACATTAAAAAAAAGAGTTCATCCTCACAACTGAAAAAATAAATATTAAAACAAGATATTAATGTTTTGCCTACCAAGTTAGCAATGACTTTAAAATTATAATGCTTGGTGTTCATAAGAATGTAGCAGTAGGAAATGCCTTTCTAGAAGACAATTTGGCAGTAGATTTCCTCTCTGTCAGAGATCTCACAAATCTCTAGCTACACATAAAATGTTGTCTTCACTCCTGGAGGAACTGACCCTGTCTGTTGCTGATATACTCCAAATATAGCTCTTAATAGATGTATCAACATCAAGTATTTGGGGCCAATTGCGTTATTTTAAACATATTCTTTATTTATTTTTGAAGTATAGTTGACATACAATGTTATATTAGTTGCAGGTGTACACAGTGACTTGACAATTCTATACATTATACAATGCTCACCATGTAAGTGTAGTTACCACATTATTTCAAATTTATACTTCTGAAATTTTTTTCCAGTTAATAAATATTTGGATATCAACTATATATAAAGACCATACCAATTTCCTGAATATAGGTAAGCTAAGTGAATAAAATATCACTACCATGGAAGAAAACTATACAAAGTAATTTATTCAACTGAAAGGCCTACTGATCTGCCAAAGAGTACTGTAGAGGGACTCCACAAATCCATTTCTGAAGTTATGGATATCCTGTTACACATGTTTATCTCCCTGACAGAAAAATATCTATCCAAAACATTACCTGTTGCCCAAACTAGAGTATTGCTGTCACTCTATTAATAACATCCACCTAAGAACAAATGGCTTTTACTTATTTCTTAAAAAATCAAGGTGCCTGCCTCCTAAGAAATGTATAGAAGAGTTATGTGATGTTTTTCTTTAACTGGATCTCTCTCCTTCTTCTGAAGTCCCTATAATTAGTTAGGTTCAAAGCATCATGGTAGACTCTAATTTCAGCTTTATCCCTTCGATCCATCCAGATAGACAGTTACCTAGTTCTGGAAATGATAGAGCTGAAACATCTTCTGTCAGTGCATTTCTTTCCATTTTCACTGCACCATTCATTCAAGCCCTCAACTCTTCTTGCTGGACTCCCATAATACCTTCCAGCCTCCTGGCTCTACCATTCCATTCCATCCTATGCACCAACATCTCCTAACCACGTGACTTCCCTACTCAGAAATCTTCAATGGTAGAATTTTTGACACAGAAAAATACTTAAGATGGAATAAATGAAAAAAATGCACAGGCTAAAACTATATACATATAACTAGTCTCGGTTATTTAAAAAGCATGCCTGTGTATGAACACAAGCAGAAAGGGAAAACAGTGGGGCAAAAAACACATCTAATATTAACAATGGTTATTTCTTAGTGTTAAGGCTATATAGTTTTTACTTTCTTATCTTTACCTTATGATAAGGTCTCTTTTAGTGAGTGTCACTATAAATCATCTATAATGAACGCACAGTTCATGTTATAGCTGTTAAAATACCTTAAAAATTTCACATGCTTCTGCTACCTTTAAGTTTAACTCCTCAACCCCTAGTATTGAAGGCTCTCCTTAATCCAGTCCCTGTCTCCTTTCTTGTCTTAGTCCTTATGGACCTTGATGTAACCCGGGCTCCCTTAAGAATCAGATCACCCTCACCCATTCCTTGAGCACAGGTATTCCTTCAAACTCTGTTTTGCTCTGAATATTCACTCCACCTGGAATATGGTCCCTTCCCACTCCCACCTAACAAGCTCCTATGTGTTCTTTAACGTCTATTTTCACTGATCCAGATATAGCAAATACTACCACATCCCTTCCTCTTGTCCACAGCAGACAACACTAACTGACTTCTCTGAATCCAGGCTCCTTCTCAAATCCTCAATTCAATGGCCCTATACAATCCTTACTAATCAATCCATATTGACATTCAAAATCAAACATACCTGCCATTCCTATAGCAATCTAATGTAATTACTCTCTTCTTCCCCACCCTACAGGTCTTCAAACACTTATGGAGCTCACCTCCTCTACTTTCTATTAAGAATCATTTACTTAATTGTCTTATTTCCCTTTCCTACTGGATTTTAATCTGCACAAGGACAGTAATTATGTCTTATTCATCTTCATATTCCCCTGCAGAGCCTTGCACAAGGTTGGCACTCAGTTGCTGAACTGAATACTTCATTCTTTTCCTATTACCTCATCATTCAAAATGGCTAACTATTTGCAAGTTTTATTTTAAAACAGTTAAATTCTTCTTGAAGAACGACTAATGAATCCAAGTTTATTTCATCAATTTTAGCCAACATTCTTGCCTTAGCTTAATAAGGCAGTGTCTAATCTCACACGGTAACCTGCAGAGTCAAAGGATAGAACAAGATAAGCCAAGATGAGAACTGAGCCCATTCTGAGAGGGCTTATATCCAGGTACAGAAGCTATTGAATTAAACTACCACATTTTTAGAATTTTTTCTACCAATCTCTTTAATCAAAAGCAAAATGTTGGGATGCCTGAGTGGCTCGGCGGTTAGGCACCTGCCTTTGGCTCAGGGTGTGATCCCGCAGTCCTGGGATTGAGTCCCACATGGGGCTCCCTGCATGGAGCCTGCTTCTGCCTCTGCCTACGTCTCTGCCAATCTCATGAATAAATAAAATCTTAAAAAAAAAAAGCAAAATATTATTTCTGACAATAGAGAAACTAAAGGACTCTGAGCATCAGAAATATATATTGCTTTGAAAAGGGATTTAAAAACTGGATGAAAAGGAAAAACAAAAATCTAAAAAATCAAGAAAGGCATCAACAAAGTTAGGCAAATAGTCTGGTAAAGTCACAAGAATGTCTTACCTAAATCAGAAACCCAGTTCAAGAGAAATGGTCAAGGAAAAGCTGGTAGCACAGTAAGACTCATGCTGCCATCTAGAGGTTAAAGGCTAGATGATTTTCCTCCTCAATCAATCAACTGCAGTTAATTTAACTTCTATTATAGAGGGAGACCCTACAGGCCTTATAAAGTTAAGTCAGACAAATCTGCTGTCAGGCCACAGAGAAGAATATCCAGGCTGCAAGAGTCCCAGTTTTTCTCTCCTTCTCTTCCTTCGCAGATTAAAATAAAAATTCTAAAGACTAGAGCTAACTGTTCTTCAGAATTTTATCTAGATGGGAAACAATTTCTAGATATAAATGGTCATTTTTTTCAAAAAATTATATGCCTAGAGGGTAGAGAAGTCTACTATACCACAGGCTAACTTGGAAGTTTTTCTTTGGTACCACCTCTTAAGAAAGTTGTACCAAATAGTTTCTGGTATTAGACAACTTCATCAATGTAGATTGATGGGATGAAATACCAGGAATGGGGAAGTCTGTTTTTTTTTTACAATAAAATGTTGCTTTTAAAAACTATGGTAAGTGATTAAATTTAGCCAAATAACAGTCCCATTGAGACTTCTAAATGAACATCCAGGATTAGGTTATAAATTAGCAGAAACAACTTATATCAAAGTAAGCTGAATTTGGGATGCCTGGGTGGCTCAGTGGTTGGGCGTCTGCCTTTGGCTCAGATCGTGATCCCAGGGTCCTGGAGTTGGATCCTTCTCCCTCGGCCGGTGTCTCTGCCTCTCTCTCTGTGTCTCCCATGAATAAATAATCTTTTTGAAAACCAAAAAAAACAAAACAAAAGCTAAATTTTGTAAAGCTAGTCTTAGAGGGTGATATGTTCATTGTGAAATTATTTACATTAATAACTGTTTAGCCTATCTTTTCTTTATAACATTAAGTAAGTTTCTACTCAGACCAACTAAATGAGTATAAATTGAGATTTTCATTTATTTTGTAATATAAGGTAAAGTGTAATCAAGAACTTCATCAAATTCAACACCTTTTCATGATAAAAACACTCCACAAAAAAAGGGGTAATTTCCTCAACCTGACAAAGGACATCTATAAAAAGCCCACAACTAATATCATACTTACTGCTTTTATCCCAAAAGTCAGGAAGAAGACAAGGACGTCCACTTCTGCCACTTCTATACAATCCTGTACTAGAATTTCTAGCCAGGCCAATTAAGTAAGACAATGAAATAAAAGACATCCAGATCAGAAATAAAAAAGTAGGGGATCTCTGGGTGGCTCAGCAGTTTTAACGCCGCCTTCAGCCCAGGGTGTGATCCTAGGGTCCCGGGATTGAGTGCCGTGTCGGGCTTCCTGCATGGAGCCTGCTTCTTCAACCCTGCCCATGTCTGTTTCTCTGTCTCAAATAAATAAATAAATAAATAATAAAATCTTTAAAAAAAGAAATAAAAAAGTAAAACTATATCTGCAAATGATACGATTCTGTATATAGGAAAAAAAATATATATATATATATTTCAAGATTTTATTTATTCATTCATGAAAGACACAGAGAGAGGCAGAGACACAAGCAGAGGGAGAAGCAGGCTCCATGCAGGGAGCCCCATGTGGGACTCAATCCCGGGACTCCAGGATCATGCTCTGAGCACTCACTGCTGAGCCACCCAGGCGTCCTCTATATTTTTAAGTAAGCTCCATGTCCAGCATGGAACCCAACATGGGGCTTGAACCCACAACCCTGAGATCAAGACCTGAGCTGATATCAAGAGTCAGATGCTTAACTGACTGAGCCACTCAGGTGCCCCTGAATATAGAAAGTCTTAAGTAGTCTACTAAAACTCTATTAGAACTAATAAATGGTTCAGTGAAGTTGTAGGATATAAGATCAACATACAGAAGTTAATTGTACATTGATCCTTGAACATGGTTTACACAGATTTTCAACTGGACAGAGGTTTGGCACCTCAAGCCCCATTATTCAAAGGTCAACTGCATTTCTCTAAAGTACCAATGAACTTAAGAAACAAATGAACATGGTGTGGGGGAGACGGGGAAAGAGAGGCAAACCAAGTAACAGACTCTTAACTATAGAGAACCAACTGATGGTTACTTGAGGAGCATGGCAGGGGAGATGTTAAAGAGCTAATGGGGATTAAGGAGGGCAGTTGTGATGAACACCAGATATTCTATGTAAGTGATGAACCACTAAATTCTACACCTAAAACTAATATTGCATTGTATTTTAACCAACTGGAATTTAAATAAAAACTTGGGGGAAAAAATAAAGCATCAGTAAACAAATTGAAAATGAAATTAAAAGACAATAACATTTACAACATCAAAAAATAAAATACTTGGGAATTTAACAAAATGTAAAACTTATACTTTGAAAACTATGAAATACTGAAAGTTAAAGACAAGTAAATAGAAAGACATACTACATTCATGAATCATTTTAATATTAAGATGGGAATATTCCCCAAAATGATCTAAAGATTCAATGCAATCATTTTAATATTAAGATGGGAATATTCCCCAAAATGATCTAAAGATTCAATGCAATCTCTATCAAAATCCCAACTGACTTCTTTGCAACAACTGACAAGTTAAAATTCCTATGGAAATTCAAGAGCCCCAGAGTAGCCAAAACAATCTTGAAAAAGAACAAAATTGGAAAACTCATACAGCCCAATTTCAAAACTTACTACAAACCTACAGTAATCAAAACAGTGAGCTAGAGGCATAAGGATAGACATATAGATCAATGAAGCAGATTTGAGAATCTAGAAATAAACCCTCACATTAATGGTCAATTGATTTTTAACAAAAATGCCAAGACAATTAACAGGAAAAGAACAGTCTTTTCAAACAATGTTTGAAACAACTGGCTATCCACATGCAAAACAATGGATTTGGATTCTTGCCTCAAAAACACACAAAAATTCACTTAAAATGATCGAAGACCTAAGTGTAAGAGTTAAAACTATAAAACTCTTAGAAGAAAACACAGACATAAATCTTTGGGACACTGGATTAGGCAATGGTTTCTTAGGCATGAAACCAAAATAGAAGCAACAACAAAAACAGAGAAATCAGACTTAAAAATTTTAAAGTTTCTGCTTCAAAGGACATCACCAAGAAAGTAATAAAACAACCTACAAAATGGAGAAAACTTTTGCAAATCATATATATAAGTGACCTGTTTATAGACTATATAAAGAACTCTTATAACTCAATAATAAATGCCCAAATACTCCAACTTAAAAATTGGTAAAGGGTCTAAACAGTTCTCCAAAGAATATATACAACTGGCCAATAAATACAGGAAAGCATGCTCAGTATCACTAGTTATTAGTCAAATGTAAATCTAAACAATAAGATACCACTTCATATCCACTAGGATGAATGATAACTTTTTGAAAACAAAAAACGAGTATTGGCAAGGATATGGAGAAATTGGAATCCTCATATACTATTGGTGAGAATGTAAAATGGTGCAGCCAGTATGGAAGATAGTCTGACAATACCTCAAAAAGTGAGATACAGAGTTATCATATGATCCAGGAATTCCACTTCTGGTTATAAGCCCAAGAGAATGGAAAGGTAAATCCATACAAAAACTTGTAAGTTAATGTTATAGCAGCCTTATTCATACTAGCCAAACAGAAAAAATCCAAAAGTCCATCAACTGGGGGATAAGTATAATGTGGATAATTGGTGGATAAATACACAATAGAATATTATTTGGTCATAAAAAGAAGTTAAATACCAGTACATTCTAATATAAACATTGAAAACATTATGTTAAGTGAAAGAAACAAGTCACAAAGACCACATACTGTATGATCCCACCAATACAAAACGTCAAAAATAGATAAATTCATAAAGACAGATTAGTGGCGTTCTAGATCCATGGGCTTAGGGGGCAAATAAGGAATGACTGTTAATGGGTCTAGTGTTTCTTTTTTGGGAGATAAAAATTGTTCTACAATTGTGGTGATAGCTGTACAACTCTAAATATATTAAAAGCTACTTAATTACATCACATTATAAATAAGTAAATTGTAGGGTGGGTGAATTATATTTCAACTAAGCAGCTATTAAAAAAAGAAACAGAACAAGTACATCATCAGATGTACTTTAGCCCTAGTTTCAAATGGCATGATCCTCTGTTTTCCCAATTTTCATATTCTATTTAAAAATATCTTGAATATAGGGATGCCTGGGTGGCTCAGTGGCTGAGCATCTATCTGCCTTTGGCTCGAGTTGTGGTCCCGGGGTCTTGGGATTGAGTCTCGCATCAGGCTCCCCACAGGGAGCCTGTTTCTGCTTCTTCCTCTGCCTATGTCTCTGCCTCTCTGTGTCTCTCACGAATAAATAAATTTAAAAAAAAAATCTTAAAAAAAATCTTGAACATAGTCATTACTTAGCTTATCTGCATGGGCTACTAAATGGTTTCTAGCTTTCAGAGACAAGAGGGAACATCTTTTTAAAGGGCAAAAGGTGTTGAGAATCAGTGTTCAATGGATTCATGATAGTTCCATTGGTTTTTTTTTTTTTTTTTAGATTTTATTTTTAAGTAATCTCTACGTATAATATGGGGCTCAAATTTACAACCCTGAGATCAACAGTCACATCCTTTATTGACTGAGCTAGCCAGGCACCTCTAGTTCTACTGGTCTTAGGAATAAAGCAACCAATGGAGTGTTGAAAAGACTAAATATATCAAGATCATGTCCAGGTCATAACAATGATGGAATAATGTTCAAGTAGAAGATAAAATCAAACCATCATCAATAAGCTTCACTCTTTTTTTTTTTTTTAGATTTATTTATTTATTCATTCAGAGAGAGCGAGAGAGAGGCAGAGACACAGGCAGAGAGAGAAGC
This sequence comes from Vulpes vulpes, assembly GCF_048418805.1. NCBI lineage: Eukaryota > Metazoa > Chordata > Mammalia > Carnivora > Canidae > Vulpes > Vulpes vulpes. The sequence goes on along the minus strand of NC_132785.1, from coordinate 107,839,424 downwards.
AGGCTCCATGCAGGAAGCCCGATGTGGGACTCGATCCCAGGTCTCCAGGATCACACCCCGGGCTGCAGGCAGCGCTAAACCGCTGCGCCACCGGGGCTGCCCAATAAACTTCATTCTTATCTTTACTATGTGTGGTTGATCATTCTAGCCATTAGAGGAAAAATTCCAGACATTACAAATGTTACTTCTCATCACTAAAACTATCTAGAAAAAAGAACGATTTCCAGAAACTTTCACCTTTTCAGTTTTGTCCATGGATTTCATTAGAAAAAGTCTATCATTTCACCCAAAGTCATCAGCAGTTGATCATTAATTCAATCAGCAAATACACACTTGTACATTTACGACATGCCAGGTACTCTATGGATTAGAAAGACAGTCCAAAAAAAACAAACAAACAAAAAAAACAAAACAAAAAAAAAAAACAAACAAACAAAAAAAAGAAAGACAGTCCAAAGTATGATTCTTACCTGAAAGAGTTACAATCAATCAATGGATAAGACAAGTACCAAAAAGTCTCCCAGAATGGTAACAGTGCCATACAAATAAATACACTGCTCTAGGAGCAATGTGGGAGGCCAGGAAAGAGAGCTCACTTTCCAGATAAGGAATGAAAAGGAAAGACTGGTAAAAGAGGTAAATCTGAGACTAAAGAGCGAAGGAAGAATAGAAGTTCTAATATTAGAAATAGGTCAGGGAGAGCTTTCTGAAAAAGGAATAGCATGTATGGAATTAAGATGGGCAAGTGCTACAGGAAAAGTAAATATTTCTCTTTATTTTAAGATTTATTTATTCATGAGAGAGAGAGAGAGAGAGGCAGAGAGAGAGAGAGGCAGAGACATAGGCAGAGGGAGAAGCAGACTCCCCACAGGAAGCCCTATGTGGGACCCAATCCCAGACCCTGGGATCATGACCTGAGCTCAAGGCAGGCGCCCAACTGCTGAGCCACTCAGGGGTCCCGGAAAAGTGAATATCTCAAATGGGAATGGTACATGGTGTTTTTTAAGGAGAGAAGTAACAAAACTAGTCACTAAGCTAGGTCTAGAGGGAAGAGGATTTTGAATGCCATGCTAGAATATGAATTTGATCACATGGTCTGTAAAGTACTACTAATGACTTATGAGCAAAGGACAAAAAAAGCAAATGAAACTTTAGAAAGATTAATCTGAGGATAAACAAGATGGCCTGGAATGGGGTTGTTGAGAAGCAGGGAGACCAGTTAGAGACTGCAATAGTTCTGGCAAAACAGGAAGGACACTAAACTCAGAAATTACAGAAATGAAATTCTTTATATGATAAGGCAATTTACAATTTTTCATATTTCATGGGAACTTCACATTAACTAACTGCTCAAATCAAGCCAAGGGACCCCAATCATGACAAGCTATATATGAATGCCTATACCAAAAAAATATCACTGCACTCCAAAATATCCACACCAACAGGGTTGAGACATAATCATGTATCAAATCGAAGGGCCTGGTTCATCTTCCAAAAGACACAATCTAGTTACTATCAGCTCTAGAAGGTACACATTATTTCAATACTAACATATAACAATGCTCCAGGGAAGTGACAAACAATCATGTTTTGAGGACAAATATTCTTTGCATTTTTTTTTCTTTCCATCATCTTTATCAGTGCAGATATTTGCATGAAAACAGGATCACTGGTCCTTGGGGATTCATCAGTTCCTATTGCTTATTTTTCATCCATGTCATCCTCTCAATTAATGCAGCAAAGAGGATTGAGACATCGAAACACCAGATTAGGGTGTCAAGTAAATGTCAACCCCTAGAGTAGATGAATAATCTGTAAGGACAAAAAAAGATCTTCCTTTTATGCAAATACACTATATACAATAAAACAAAGAGAGACTGTAGCCAAGAAGTCCAATACATAACAACATGAATCTTTCCAATTCTATTAGCTAAAACTATTTTTTTTTAAGATTATTTATTTATTTATTTATTTATTTATTTATTTATTCATGAGACACACAGAGAGAGAGGCAGAGACACAGGCAGAGGGAGAAGCAGGCTCCATGCAGGGAGCCCAATGCGGGACTCGATCCTGGGACTCTGGGATCAGGCCCTAAGCCGAAGGCAGATTTTCATCCATTGAGCCACCCAGGTGTTCCCTAAAACTATTTTCTATATGTCAGTTAATTTGTTGTAATCAGGGAAAATGACAGTAAGTTGCAAAGCACTGCTAGAGAAATTGAAATAAGGCTGAATTTTGAACCAGAAAATAATTCTGAAAAGTCTCGGCTGTTCTCATGGGACTCATGTGGCAGAAATGAGCATTTCTGTTGCAGAACTTTGGTTCAGCGCTTAAGGTAGTTGAGTTTGGTGACTCCAAGTACCCACCTCCAATGTTTTAAGTTTTAAAGATACTTGGGATGCCTGGGTGGCTCAGCAGTTGAACATCTGCCTTTGGCTCAGGGCATGATCCCAGGATAGAGTCCTGCATGGGGCTACCTGCATGGAGCCTGCTTCTGTGTCTCTCATGAATAAATAAATAAAACCTTTTAAAAAAAGTTTTAAAAATACAAAACACTGAATAGTAATAACGTTTTTAACTGTGAGGATTAAAAACTAAAACAAACCACATCAAGTTTCTGATTCTGTGGAAAGCCATTAAAATGAACTTTACTAAAAGAATAAAAATAAAAAATAAATAAAATGAACTTTACTAATGTTTAAGGGGGAACTCTTTTTTCTAAAAGCTGATAAAGAGAAAGAATAATTTATCCTGTAGAAAGAGCTTTCAAGGTAATAATAAATAGTTGATAAGATAAAGTCCTTTATAGAAAAATTTTAGCTAATAATAAAAAAATGACAGAATGAGAGTATTACCATCTGGCAACCTACAATAAAACAGGGGATCTCAGCAGTTATCAAACGTTGCTAAAACTCTTGTGTAAGGCTGATGGAGAATTTTACAATGAATAATCAGGCTAGGGCAGCCCTGGTGGCCCAGCGGTTTAGGGCCGCCTTCAGCCCGGGGTGTGATCCTGGAGACTCAGGATGAAGTCCCACGTCAGGCTCCTTGCACGGAGCCTGCTTCTCCTTCTGCCTCTCTCTCTCTGTCTCTCTTTCTCTCTCTCTCTGTCATGAATAAATAAATAAAATCTTAAAAAAAAAAATCAGGCTAATGATGCCTTTATCAACTAATAATTTTAACATCACAAAGAGAAATAGATAGACATGATGTATCTTCTGATGGATGTACACAATACCACTTATGAAATGGCCAAAATAAAAAAAAAAGTCAAGCTGTATCTGTGCAAGCTTCTAGATCTAACTATCAAGAAATAAAAAGGGATAAATGAACATATTCAACACTACCACAGAAATATAACAAAATTCAGAAAGTGGAAAATTCTGCAGAATAACTAGGTTTAATAAATGGTAAGGGAAGATAAAAGGCAGGTGGAACTATGACAGATTAAAGAGACTTAAGAGATGTATCAACCAAACAGTGTATGAACCTTATTTAGAACCTGATTCTAACAAACCGACTGTATAAAAACAATTATAACTCATACTGGGAAATCCGAATCCTGATTAGCTATTTGATGATATTAAGCAAGTTTGTTAAAAATGTTTAGGCATAATAGTGGAATTGTGGTTATATCTAAAAAGGCGAGGGAAGGAAACAGAACTTGTGTTTTGGTAATATATATGTAGTTACTGGCCAAAGAGGTAATATAATAACTCGTTTTAAAGATATTAAAGATTTGCTTTAAAATAATTATGGGAGTTGTATAAGTAAACAGATTGGCCAATGGTTGACTATGGAAGCTGGGTCATGGCAACATGAGGTCATTCTTCTAGTCTCTCTACTTTTATATATGTTTAAAACTCTCCATAATAAAAAATGGGGGGAAAAATCTTACCTTTCCCAAAAGGAAGGCAGAAAAAAAACTAATAGAGGAAATATAGCAATTTCAACTACAACTAACTAGAGATAATACTATTGATAAATACATTTGGCAATATAGCATCTTCTTGGGCAGCTCAGGTGGCTCAGTGGTTTAGTGCCGCCTTCAGCTCAGGGCCTGATCCTGAAGACCCAGGATCGAGTCCCACATCAGGCTCCCTGCATGGAGCCTGCTTCTCCCTCTCCCTGTGTCTCTGCCTCTCTCTCTCTCTCTCTCTCTCTCTGTGTGTGTGTCTCTCATTAATAAGTAAAAAACAAAACAAAACAATAAAAAAATCTTCTTGATATAATGAGCATAAAATTTATAAAGAAAAACTGACACAGAGAAATAAAGGATTATTATTATTACAGCATTTACTACCTAGAGCTAGTAACAGAATCAACGTCTATATTATACCAACCTAGCATTCATGAATTTAATAATCACAGACTTGACTTTTCATTATAAACCCTGGAAGTCCATGACATACATGGTAAATGTTAACTTTGCCGACGCATAAATTTTAATCATGAAAAATAAATGACCAGTAACACGGAAGAGTTAGGTAACAATGAGTGAACCTAGTAGACCACTAGCAACCATATCTCAAAGCAGTTTGTTGTTTCCTGCTCCTTGATTCATGAAGTGATTAAAAAATATTTTCTTGGTAAAAGAAGGCCAACTATTAATGACAGTGATGGAAATATAGAAAAGATAAAGAGGCCTAAGGAAGTGATGACTTTTAATCAAAAATCAGAAGTTTTAAATGATATTTTAAAGTGAAATATTGAATTTGGCAGTAATTTAAATCAACAATGTGAACAAATCCTCTATATGCTCTATAAATCAACAATTTATGAAATTGTTTTTGGGATTGTTCTAATCAGGGCAAAACTTGCATGTTTAAAGAAAGTTATAAACTAGTACAGCCTCTCACAATTGTGGATTCATGAAGGTGTCAGGTAGTACCCGCTGAGAACAAAGTTCTAACCACTATATGTTGAGTTTCTCTTTCATTTACAAAGTGAGAATTTCTACAATTTCTTTTCCAGTTTTACAATGAACACAGTATGGGAAGAAATATAATCTATAAAGAAGTAAGTTACACTGAAAGAATGGAGAGTAGACAGGAATAAATGAGAAGTTTTAAAATTATTACTCATGACAGCAGACTATGTTCTTGGCCTGCTATATGGCCCTTTATTTGGGGAACCAATCCTTCCTCCCATTCCCCGTGATTTGGATTAGACTAACCCCTCTAATCTGTGTCTGCATCCTGAACCCAGGCTTGGCCCATTAAAGTACTCTAGGCTAACTGGCTAAAGGACTGGTTCTAAGGTACGTGAGTCAAGATGGTATAGAATGAGTCCTCCCGAGGATCTTTCTTTTGGAATGTTCAGAAAAGATGGTTCTTTATTTTGGGATTATGAAATTTAAATACATATAAACTGGAGCTACTTTTGGCCACCTTCCCCACCTCGAGATGCAAAACAAAAGCAAAAACAAGAGCACATCCCAATGATATTATTAAAGGTCAAACATCTAGATATCCTTAAAGCTACTTCTACACCTGAAATTTTGATTTATGTGAACTAATGAGGTCCCTCTTTTGCTTAAGCTACTTTGTTTTTTTTTTGTTTGTTTGTTTTGTTTTTGTTTTTTTTTTTTTTTTGCTTAAGCTACTTTGATTTGACATTCTATTGCTTTAAACTAATAAGGTTTCCAATATACTTTTATTGTACAGAGAAAAATAACTTGTTACTGAGTAAACTTAGTAATTATTCCAGTATACTATACCATAAAAAGGCACTCTAGATTACAGTGACTTCTTACCTTCACAATGCCTAGTAAAGATCCTTTTTAAATTATAGCTAGCACTCATTAGGAAATACACAACATGCAACCCTGAAAAATGTGATCTGGGTACTCACACTCATCCAGCCCCAGCTGATAGGCCAAGTTCTGTAGGCCTCGTACCTTCTCCATCAGATTAGCTGTGGTGAGGCTCCCCAGTTCTGAAACAGAATCATTTGTTTCAATATCATTTCTTTCTACTCTTCTCTAGTAACAACCTATTCAGGTTGCAAATCCTTGCTATAAAAGTTTTCAAGCTTAATTCTTATCTAAGAAGTAGAAAATGGATCCATATCTCTTCTCATCCAATTATTCCCCTTACACACACAGTGAATTTTTCCTACTGTTGCAAAATGCTTCAGATGAACTTACTTAATGAGAAGAGAGTTAGTATACATATACAGCAAATTATATTTTATTCCAACGATCCTTTTATAAATTTCATTTTGCCCATCACAGAAGATGAACACACTATTAAAATATGAAACTTTGTGATCTGACAGCAGATCTTAGTCTGAGAAAGACGTCTGAGAAAGTCTCACAGACTTTCAAAATGGATACTGTCTCCACTATCATTTGTAAGTCTTATTCCAAATAACAATAAAATAGCAATAAAACACTTACTCTTCCCCATTTCCCTAAGTTTAGAAAACAAAGACTAAATATTAATCCAAACTTTCCCTTCAAACCAAAGTTCTATAAAATTTAAGTTTACCAGATAAAAAGATAGTATACTTTAAATAAAAACTTAGGGATCCCTGGGTGGCGCAGCGGTTTAGCGCCTGCCTTTGGCCCGGGGCGCAATCCTGGAGACCCGGGATTGAATCCCACGTCGGGCTCCCGGTGCATGGAGCCTGCTTCTCCCTCTGCCTGTGTCTCTGCCTCTCTCTCTCTCTCACTGTGTGACTATCATAAACAAATAAAAATTAAAAAAAAATAAAAATAAAAATAAAATAAATAAATAAATAAAAACAGTTCCCAGATTTTCATTTAAATAGCACCCAATTCCTTTTATGTTTAAGGCACAGGTCAATTTGCATGGAACATAACAATATGATCCCTTTTAAAAAATTTAAAGTTTCCTTAGAAAATACACATGCATGAGATGTTATATAAATGTCCGTTTGGAACATTTACAACAATGAACCTGAGGTGCCCTTGAGACTTAATTTTTCCATGGTTGGAGGAGGGGATCCTCATTTAAGCATTTCATGCAGTACAATGAATTACTTCCGAAATCAAATAAAGATGTTATTTTCTCCCACTTATCATGCCACCCTCATTATCGATATCTGGCATAAGTAGACTTTCACGATCTATTCAGCTGCTTAAATACCTCAAGAATGCCAGATTTTTACCTTAATTTCAGTCTATTACTTTACAACCATCATGAATCTTATCACCAGAAAGATGATAAAAATTAAATAAGTAGAGCAAAATCAAGGAAAATTAATGTTTTTTAATTTAAATTTCTACTCTGTGGTTGAGTTCCAAGTCATTTATCAAACAACAATATTCACTACTTACACTATTGTTTATGGGAGAAATTGATGGGATGGAAAGAACTAAAAGACAGGTTTTAACCCACTTTGGGGTTATCAATTAATAGTACTGACAACAATACATAGCATTAAATCCTAAGTAAGGCACTTGTGTTAGACTGATAAGAGACTAGACTTAAAAGATCATTTTAAATTTTAACTCTTTCTAATAAATCTTGGTTAAGTTAACCTCTGAACCTTAGATATCATCATACCTAACTCACATGACCTTTATGAGAATTAAATGGGAAAAATTTATGAGATTTTTTGTCGACTATAACATTATACAAAATAAAATTAATATTAAAGGAATTTAGTAGCAGAAGAAATCATGAGTGGGTCCTGAACTGAAAGGATTTATTCACATGGAAAAGTAGAGACAAGCATTCAGACATGAAGAACCATGAATAAGCTTGGTTAAGTTGGCGGTTTGACTGCAGCAAATACTTGTAAGGGAACAGTGAGAGAAAACTGGAAAGGTGTTTTGTAAAGGAACATAAATGTCAGGTGACAAGTCAGAGGTCACCAGCATTGCTTACCTTTCAACATGTCAATGTCATCACGTTCTATTTCAGCCATCCATTTGGGTGGAGAGCTAGTAATAGGCTGTCAGAATATAAGAATATATCCACTCAGATACATACAAAATGTAGAGACCATAATCTTCCTTCTTATATGAAAAGTAGCTGTCACACAACTTTCAGGTTGTTTGAAAATACTGGCAAATGATAATTTCAAAAACCCAGATTTCTCAAGCTTCAGCTATGACCTAAAACCAGTCACCTTGCAAAATAATTCTGCTCATCTTTACAAAAAGCTGATCTCAGAGAAATGATCTTAGAAGAGAGGTCTGACCACAAAAAAAAAAAGAAAAAAAAAAAAAGAAGAGAGGTCTGACTATTACTATTTCATGCATAAGAGGTTAGGAAAGCAATGAAAGAAATTACTTGAAATTCTGTTCTGGTAAAAGCCTCCAACTGATCTGTTTGAGACAGTCAGGAGTAACATTCTCTGGCAGGGGGGAAGATTCATAGAAAGATGTCTCTCTCTTTTCTCTCCACACAAATGCAGAGGACTATTACTCAGAATGAAAAGAATGAAATCTTGGGGTGCCTGCATGGCGCAGTTGGTCAAGCATCCAGCTCTTTGTTTCACCTCAGGTCATAATCTTATGGGTTGTGGGAGTGAGCCCTTTGGCAGGGAGTCTGCTTTAAGATTCTCTCCCTCTGCTCATCCCCCCACTCACATTCACTCTAAGATAAATAAATAAAACCTTAAAAGAAAAAAAAAGGAATGCAATCTTGCCATTTATGACAACATGAATAGACCTAGAGGATATTATGCTAAGTCAGACAAAGAAAGACAAAATAGCATGATTTCTCTTATATGTGGAATCTGAAAATAAAACAAAAAACCAGACTCAAGAATACAGAAAACTGTATTTCCTGTAAAACTGTTACAAAACTGTTGTATTGGAATTAGCAAAATAGGTAAGAGGGATTAAGAGGTACAAACTTGCAGTTATACAGTAAATAAGTCATAGAAATGAAAAGTACAGCATAGGGAATATAGTTGATAATAATGTAATATACATAATTGTTGATTCACTATGTTCTACACCTGAAGCTAATATGTCAACTATACTTCAATTAAAAATTTTAAAAAGAGGAAATCCTCAATTTGTGAGAAGACTATAAGGGTCATCACTTCAAATTTCATTATATTGTAGACATTTTAGAAAACTGTAGAATTTTAAGTTATATTCTCATTTCATTTTTTTAGGATTTATTTATTTATTTATGATAGACATAGAGAGAGGCAGAGACACAGGCAGAGGGAGAAGCAGGCTCCATGCCGGGGGCCCGACGCGGAACTCGATCCCGAGACTCCAGGATCGCGCCGTGGGCCAAAGGCAGGCACCAAACCGCTGAGCCACCCAGGGATCCTCCTATATTCTCATTTCTGAAAACTGAACTTAAAAATGTGAAAAAGAGGGATCCCTGGGTGGCTCAGCGGTTTAGCGCCTGCCTTCGGCCCGGGGCATGATCCTGGGGTCCCGAGATCGAGTCCCACATCGGGCTCCCTGCGTGGAGCCTACTTCTCCCTCTGCCTGTGTCTCTGTTTCTCTGTGTATTTCTCATGAATAAATAAAATATTTTTTAAAAAAATGTGAAAAAGAGCCCATTCTTGGAATAACTTTGGACAACAGTTTTCAATCCTAGTTACAAATGAGAATCATCTACGTAACAAAAAAATACAGATGACCTGGCCACACTCCACATGCATAGATTTAAAATATCAGAGGTGGAAGGAGGATCCAGTGGAGAGAACAGAGCCAACGGCCAATTACGTATGTATTTTTTTAAATGTAATACCACCTATTTAGCTTCAAAAACATTTTAGCATCCTAAGCATACAAAAAAGGTAACAGAACATTGCAAATTGTATTTAGTACAGAAGGTTCTTGAACTTTCATTGTTGCACTGGCTCTTTGCTTTACAATGAAGACAATGAAGAGATCTACAATTTGTTTAAAACTACCACACTAGGGATGTCTGGGTAGCTTACCCTTTCAGTACCTGCCTTTAGCTCAGGGTGTGATCCCAGGTCCTGGGATTGAGTCCTGGATCACGCTTCCTGCAAGGAGCCTGCTTCTTCCTCTGCCTGTGTCTCTGCCTCTCTCTCTGTGTATCTCTCATGAATAAATAAATAAAATCTTAAAAAAAAAACAAAAACAAAAAACTACCACACTAGGAACACCTGGGTGGCTCAATGGGTTAAGCATCTGCCTTCAGCTTAGGTCATGATCCTGAGATCCTGGGATCAAGCCCCATGTCAGGTTCCCCTGAGTAGGGAGCCCACTTTTCCCTCTCCCTCTGCTGCTCTCCCTGCTTGTGCTCTTTCATGTTCTGTCAAATAAATAATAAAATCTTAAAAAAAAAAAAAAACACAAAACTACCACACGTTAAAAAAGATCCAAACACTTCTCATGCCAGTGGACCCCCCTCCTTTTCCACAGCTAAGAATGGCAACAGAATGCTATGTTACTATACACAAAAATAAGACATAAAGCTAAATGAACACCCACCACAGTGTCCACAGATCCAGCCACACAGCACACTTCCCAAGTTATAGCCATTACATATGTATTTTTTAAAAGCTGCAGGACTGCACACAGATGATTCTGTTGTGCAGGCAGGGGTATGGCTGAGAAACATTATGTTGCTGAGTCTCTCTCTCTTTTTTTTTTAATTAACATGAGTGACCAATGCATCGTGTTACTTAATTTCCAAATCAACAGGATGAAGCAGGTATTATTATCTTCATTTTACAAGAGAAAAAAACTGACGTATAGGAAATTTATAAATCACTTGCCTCTAATACACAGCTACTGGAGCCAAGATTTAAACCCAGGAAGTCTGGGTTCAGAAACCATTACTCTATACACCTTTCCTAGAAGGCCATTGGTCAAATTTGCCATTTTTACCCACCAGTAGGGAAACAGACTATATCAGGAGATTTTAACCTAGGGTCCTGGGATGATCCTGAACTCCTAGAAACAAAACAATATGAATGTGCATACTTCTAGGGAAAAGGGGTCGATACATAATCAGATTTTTAAAAAACAGCATATTTTAATAAAAGGTTTTTAAAGATTTTTTTTTTTTTTTTTTTTTTGCATTTATTTATGATAGTCACACAGAGAGAGAGAGAGGCAGAGACACAGGCAGAGGGAGAAGCAGGCTCCATGCACCGGGAGCCCGACGTGGGACTCGACCCCGGGTCTCCAGGATTGCGCACTGGGCCAAAGGCAGGCACTAAACCGCTGCGCCACCCAGGGATCCCGGTTTTTAAAGATTTTTAAAAAACCTTTTATTTCTAACTCAAAATAGTTGTTACGAATATAATTAAACTGAAAAGTCAGTATGAATGAGAACGTAAGAAAATTAATTTAGACACTTTCTATTCAATCTACTAGACAAAAGCCAATCTAACACTAATAACTACTAGGTATTCTTTATTACATCCTAGGTACAATGCAATGTATTTTACACGCATTATGGCATTTTACACTAAGAATCCTATGAGGTAGTTTCAACACTAAGGCTCAGTAATGTTAGGAAACTTGTTTAGGTCGCAGGCAGTTAAAAGCAGATTCAGGTCTCAAATCCAAGTGTATCTGACTCCAGAGCCCTATATTATCCCGAACTCTTCATGTTTAGGCCTTACTGAATGCTAAGAGTATGGGCCAACTTTCCTATAACCCCAGCTTTTGAATAAATGAGAGGCCACAAAGTGTGACTACCACTGAACAGATACTCTCAAGGAACCTAAAAGCCACTGGCCCAGAGCGGCTTTAAATATATATATATTTTTAACTTTATTTATGTATTTATTTTTAAGGTTTTATTTATTTAGGGGATCCTGGGTGGCTTAGTTGGTTAAGCGTCTGCCTTAGGCTCAGGTCATGATCCCTGGGTCCTGGGATCAAGCCCCGCTTTGGGATCTCTGCTCAGTGGGGAGTCTGCTTCTCCCTCTACCTGCCCCACCCCCCTGCTCAGGTTCTCTCTCGCTATCTCTCAAATAAATAAATACTCTTTTTAAAAAATATCTTATTTATTTATTTAAAATATTTATTTATTTATATATTCAGAAAGAACGAGAGAGAGGCAGAGACACAGGCAGAGAAAGAAGCAGGCTCCATGCAGGGAGCCCGACGTGGGACTCGATCCCAGGTCTCCAGGATCACACCCCGGGCTGCAGGCGGCGCTAAACTGCTGCGCCACCGGGGCTGCCCAAAAAATATCTTATTTATTTATTTGAAGTGGGGGAGAAGCAGAGGGAGAGGTACAAGCAGAGTGAGTAGCCCAACTCAGGGCTCGATTCCATGACCCCGAGATCATTCATACCTGAGTCAAAATTAAGGGTCATAAGGATCCCTGGGTGGCTCAGTGGTTTAGTGCCTGCCTTCGGCCCAGGGCATGGTCCTGGAGTCCCAGGATCGGGTCCCATATCGGGCTCCCTGCAGGGAGACTGCTTCTCCCTCTGCCTGTGTTTCTGCCTCTCTCTCTCTCTCTCTCTCTCTCTCTCTGTATCTCTCATGAATAAATAAATAAAATCTTAAAAAAAAAAAAATCAAGGGTCACCCGCTCAAGGGACTAAGCCACTCAGGTGCCCCTAGGGGGCCTTATTATCTAACTCAACATCTATAACTCTAACAATAAGTAGAGAATGCTAAGCATACAGCAAGGTACACAAGGTTCTTGAACTATCATTGTTGCAGTGGCTCTTCCCTTTACAGACAACAAAAAAGAGTTTTACAGTTTGTTTAAAAACAAAGTTTAAAACTACCTTTAAAAACATTTAAAACTACCACACTACACTAAAAAAGTGAGAGTTTTATTACAAGTCCCCAGTGGCATATTTTACTAGATAGAGCATGAACTCTAGAATAGATATAACCTGCATTCAAATGCTGGTCTGTCACTCACTAGGTCTTGGGCAAGTAATTTTCAAGGTTCCCTTTCAGTTTTAACTGAAAAGTTTTAACACTGGACTCAAATGCTTCTGTATATGATGGTAAGAGTATGGATGCTAGTAATCAGATCAATGGATTCAAAACCTGGTTCTGCCACATATTGCCTATATCCTTGGGTAACCTACTTAACCTCTCTCTCTCTGTCCATTTCCTTGACTATAAAATTGGGATAATAATAGTACCTATACCCCACACGGTTTTGTAAAGATTAAATAATATATGTATAGTGCTCAGAACAATGCCGGGCATACGGTGCTATGTAAGTACTGCTACCTGATACTATAACCATATTCTCCTGGTTGTGGGAATATAAGAGAATATATGGAGAGTATCTAGCACAGTGAAAGTACAAAAGGTATGGCTCTAATGGATGTCTTCCTTTGCTTTATGATGAATCACTGAGAAATTTCAAAATCCTGTAAGGAGGTATAAGTTAAGGTCACAATGCATCCCATAAACAAAAGGAAAAAAGCTTTAAAATCATGGTATGGGCAAAAAATAATACTGATGTTACATTAAATATTTCAACTAAAACAGAGCATCTGAACAGAGGAAGACACTATCATAAACATGATAATAATATACACGGATTTCCAGGGCTGTAGTTACAAACTGATTTGAAACCTCTGACATTTTTCTTGAAAATAAAGAAATAGGAGATATTTGAACTTTCACTAAAGAGCGAAACACTGGATAAACAATATTAGAGAAGTGAAATATGACTTACACTTTTAAAGGAAGCTGCAAATTCAGCGACACCTGGTACTGAAAAGAAAAAGACACATTATTTATTCAATAAACATTTTAGTGCCCCAGATATAGAAGATCCAAATAATAAGAAAACAGCCTTGCCTTCAAGGAGCTTAAAGTCTGGAAGAGGCGAAAGAGTACTCAGTAACCATAATATTGGTTAAGTGCTCAAAGAAAGATACTAGGCACGATGGGAAGATGGGGGGGGGGGGGGGGGTTCTGTATCAGACTGAGGGGGCAGGAAAAGCTTCTTAGAGAAAATAATTCTTCAACCAAACTTGCAAGGATCAGGAATTAGCTGTATCAGAGAATGGGGAGATACACTATCTCTTATCAGAAAGTTTAAATTTTTTTAGGTATGCTGTCCCGTCATGGATTGACAATTGGATAATTGTTTATTTAAATGCCCCATGGGAAGAATCACATTAGAAAATATAAAGATAAAAAATAGATATTTAAAAATAAAATATTGTTCAACCAATAAAGAAATATGAACTAAAAATAATAAAAATCAGTAATATCCAGGAGTGCCTGGTTGCTAGTTGAGCATCTGACTCTTGATTTTGGCTCAAGTCATGATCTCAGAGTTGTGGGATCACTCTTGTCAGGCTCTGCGCTCAGTGGGGAGTCTGCTTGGGATTCTCTCTCTCTCTCTCTCTCCCGCTGCCCCTCCCCACCCTCTAAATAAATGAATCTTTTTAAAAAAATCAGTAACATCCAATATTGCCTAGTATTTGAGCAAATGGGCACTCTCATACACAACCACTCTCTTCCTTGCACACAAAGACACATGTTGTTTGTAATGTCAAACAGTGGATCTAAGGTTTCCAAATAGGGTAGAAATACATAAACCATAGTATATCTATATAAGGAAATACTTTAGGAATGAAATATACACCTACTAATGTAGAAAGATCCATTAAAAGGTGGACTAAGTTAAGCTGCATTAACTTAACCACGTATATATGACCCCATCATTACATCAAAAAAGCAAAAACAAAAACCCAAACAAACCCAAAAAACCCTGCTGTATACTTTATTAATATGTATGTATTTATTTACCATACAATCATAAAAAAGGCCAAAAGAATTTGTACCAAACTATTAAGTGTGAGTTTACAAGAGTGAAGGAGGTGAGGAAATACTACTTTATGTATCTCTGTATTGTCTGAACTTATTACAGATGCATTTTTTAAGGGTCTCTATCATAATTTCTTGAGTCAACACTGTTCTGAAAAAGTTAAACTACCAAACAGTTAGCCTTAAAATTAGACCACAGAATTCAGTCTCTTCCCTGTGAAGTGAAATCAAAATTTTAACCATTATAGTTAAATAGTAACTTCAAAAAATCTCTGTCAAAGTAGCACTGGATTGTCCTACACTGATTCTAATATCAAGAAACCAAAAACTTACATTGTTCTGGCCAAAGGTCTGGTGAGGCACGGTCAAGTTTTTCAAAACTTAGCAAAGATGCTTCCAGATCTGTCCCTAGAACAAAACACCCAGATGAACCAAAAAGACACTTTAATTTACAATATTTCAATCTCAAAGAACACAACAAACTGAACACTCACCTGGAAGTCTAGAAATTTGATTTCTATAGCTACTGATACTACTAGGCCATAATGTTATACAAATAAATTATTCTCCTTTAACAAACTTCACTTTTCTGATCTCTAAAATGGGAGCAACATTTTAGTCAGGTGTTAGGAAAAACAATTATCAACAAACCCACCTGCATCTTCACTTATACTCTTAGAATTTCCCCCAAGTGTCCTTGCTCTCAAGAAAGACAAACTCGGGGATCCCTGGGTGGCACAGTGGTTTGGCGCCTGCCTTTGGCCCAGGGCACGATCCTGGAGACCCGGGATCGAATCCAACGTCGGACTCCCGGTGCATGGGGCCTGCTTCTCCCTTTGCCTGGGTCTCTGCCTCTCTCTCTCTCTCTCTCTCTCTGTGACTATCATAAATAAATAAAAATTAAAAAAAAAAAAAAAAAGACAAACTCCTCTGCAGACCTGTGGAGGTCACTTTCTCTTGCTCTGTCAAAGATATCATCTTGAATAATCTCTCTTGCACAAACAATTTCTACCTTCTCTACTGGCTCAAATTCAACAACAAGCAAGCCTGCTGTAGAATTCCCCTTCTTTGAAAAAAACTCTTCGGTGACCCATTACCTCCTTAACTCCTCCTGCATTACAAAAGTTCTTGAGTTGTCTATCTTGATGTCTCCACTTCCTCGGAAACCTCACATTCTCTCCTGAACCCAAGACAATCAGGCTTCTGCTCCTGCATACATAGAAACTTCTGTGGTCAAGGTCATCTACAACCTATGTTGCTAAATCCAGTGGTCACTTCTCTGTTGTCTAATATGTGGCTTCTTTGCAGCACTTACACATTGACCACTCTCCTTGAAAAACTCCATTTCCAGGGCACCTGTGTGGTTCAGTCAGTTAATCATCTGACTCTTGGTTTTAGCTCAGGTCATGATGTTAGGGTTGTGAGATCAAGTTCTGTGTCAGGCTCTGTATTCATAATAAATAAATCTTTAAAAAAAAAGAAAAAGAAAAAGAAAAAGAAAACCTCCACTTCCAGCTTCTGTAAAACCACTATGCTGGTTTTCTTCCTACCTCACGAATTCCTTCCTTACTTTCCTCCGCTCAGGTCCCACCCTAGGATGGCTTCACTCTCTACTTAAAGTCTCCTAAGGAGATCTCATCTAACCCCATAGCATGTACCATCATTTATATGTCAATAACTCCATATTTATATTTCCAGTCCCAGTCCTTCCCAGAACTTCAGAGGTATAGCTAAGAGGCTACTTAGCAAACTTCTCTGCCAGAGCTCTGTTAACTCTTGACATCTCTCTCCATTTACATGTGTGGAAACTTTTCTAATTACGTTCAAAACCATTTCCAGTTTAAGAAGTATCACCGCCATGAACCCCAATTTTTCAAATCAAAACCCAGATATCATCCATCCTTCATGCCTCCCTTTCCTTCAACCTTCCATTACAATCCATTAGTAAAATCCAGTAGTTTCTACCTCCAAAAACACAATGAAACCAAATTAGTTAACTAAGGAACCATCACGTCTCTCCCAGACTACTTCAGAAGCTTTTCAACAGTTCTCCCTTCTTTTATTACCTCTTCCCCTCTCTACCCAAATCTATTCTCACAAAGTAGGTAGAACGGATTTTTTCTTTTTCCTCTGGCAAGAAAAATACATTTTCAGAGAGCACTCAGGGCAGCCCCGGTGGCCCAGCGGTTTAGCGCCGCCGTCAGCCCGGGGTGTGATCCTGAAGACCCGGGATCGAGTCCCACATCGGGCTCCCAGCATGGAGCCAGCTTCTCCCTCTGCCTGTCTCTCTCTCTCTTTCTCTGTCTCTCTCTCTCTCTCTCTGTCATGAATAAATAAATAAATAAAATCTTAAAAAAAAAAGAGAGAGAGAGCATCCAGTCAGGAGAAGGAAACTCTCTCTCCTTTTTAAGATTTATTTACTTAGAGAGAGAGCGAGAGAGAGTGTGTGTGTGTGTAGGGGCCGAGAAAGAATCCTCAAGCAGACTCTCCGTTGAGCATAGAGCCCCAATTGTGACTCAATCCCAGGACTCTAAGATCATGACCTGAACGGAAATCAAGAGTTGGCTGCCTAACTGACTGAGCCACCCAGGTGCCCCAAGGAATTTCTTTTGACTCTGAACACCCATAATTTCTTATACAGTATGCACCCGTGCTAAAAAAAAAAAAAAAAAAAAAACTTAAGATTAAGTTAAACTCAAAACCTAAGACTAATATTTATGTATATATTCTAAATGGTCTGTTTGCCAGACCCTGTGCTAAACTCTGGGATCCAACTATAAACAAGACAGACTTGAATTTATAAACGAGTATGAAAGGGACAAAGTTAACAGAATAACTACGCTGACAATGAAGGTAACGAGATAGTGAATAACAGTGAAGAGAGGCAACTCTAGATACTGTGTTCTGGGAAACTTCTCTGAGAGGTGACATCTAAAATGAGACCTGACATGATCTCAGGGTTGTGAATCGGAGCCCTTTGTAGGGCTCCAAGCTCGGAGTGGAGTCGGCTTGAGAGTCTTTCCTCCTCCCTCCCTGTCCCCCTCTGCTCCTTCCCCCGCTCTCTCACATACGCTCTCTCTTAAAAAAAAAAAATTATATATATATATATATATATATATACACACATATATATGTATATATATATAAAAGTAAAATGACACCTGAAAGTGCAAAAGCATTTACATGATTGATTAATATTTTCCTCTCCCAAAGCACCGCGTATTACATCTTTCACAGAGTGGGAACTCAGTAACAGCTCCCCTGGCTTCAATTGCTTTATTCCTGAAATTTCCAAGATTCCTTCCAAACATGAAATGTGTTTGAGGAGGAAAAACTACATATCAATGAAATGGAAGTGGGGATGGCGACGGTGGAAGCAAAAATTAAGTAGTTCAGAAATGACTGCAAAACCATAATTAACAGAACCGCACGCAAAAGCACGTGATTATATCAAAATCAACTGCTATCTGAAATGACTTGCATCTTAGACAACATATAAACAGAAATCGTTCACTCATTCAGACTGAGGAAATAACACATGCAGCAGAAGCAAGAGAGTATGAGATAAGTGTTATGACCTCACTGAAAAGCTCAATTGTCTGTCATCTTCCTTCCGGACTCTCACTGGGAGCGGCCAAGATAGGGCAACCATCCCAATCTAGTGAGACAGACAGGAGTATCAGGTTTTCCTCTGCGGCTTAATCCCGGGATGAGGTCAGCCACCAACCCTAGCTAGGGTTTGAGAGAAACGGAGAAATTCGACCCTTCAATGGGGCGCCCTAGGAAGAGGAAAGCTACTAAGCTTCCACTAAGGCACCACATTTACCCTAGCAGCATCTCCTCCTCGGCTCTGCCTCACCCAAATGGGGCTAAGGGAGGGCTAGAGCGACCCTCGTCCTTTTGCCTGGAATGGGCCACACGAGGGTGCGCACCCTCCTCCACCCTCCTGGTGCACAGAGGGGAAACCGGGTACCTCCGGAGGTGCTGTGAAGAACCCGCGAGCTTGAGGACGCACTCGCATCCTAATGAAAACTGGAAAGAGTGGGAGCCCAAGGGGAAAAAAAAGTGTAAGTTTGAGGGACAGACAAGAGAGTGGAAGTCCCCAGCGGAGCAAGGGAGGTTGCAGCCTAAAGATCTCTAAGCCAGTTCTTACCGTCTGTGGGAGACGCCATCTTCCAACCCATGTCACGTGACACCGCCAACCGTCGGCGGGAAAGCAGAGATCCATAAGCCACGCCCCTCCCCCAGAGACCCAATCGCCAGCTCGCAGCCTCTTTTCATTTCCCCGCCCCATAGGGTCATCTTTGCCTAGCCCGCCCCTAGCGCTGGCCACACCCCCTCGCGCAGTGGATGAGGTGGCGCGACTGCGAAGCTCTTGCAGGGTCTTATTTACTCTCCTCGGTGAGGGGGTGGGGTGGCGGTCGTCCCTGTGGCCAATCGCGGTTCCCGTTTAGGGGGCGTCTCCTCCGAGAGCCCATTACTGAGCACCCAAGTCGGGGCACTGCCCTACCTCCGCCAACAGAATTTGCTGAGGTGGGAGGGCTCTTCCACTTCTGACCAATCGCATGTCTCCAAGGCTGGGCCCGAGGGGTGGGATCAAGTGTTAGGGCGCGTGATTGGCTAAAGAAAATAGCCTCGTCCACCAATGAAGCGGTGCGGCAGGATGGAGGGGCTAGGCCTGCGCGGCCTGGAGCTTCTGGGGAGTCACCCGCAGTAGGGGCAGGGGCGCGTAGAGGAGGGTCAGAGGCGGCTGAGGACCATGGCGGCGATCGTGGCGGCGGCGGCAATGCGCGCACGGATCCTGCAGGCGAGTGAGCGTGGGACGGAGGGATCGCGAAGCTAGGAATTGCGTCCTTTCCGTCCGCAATCTAAGCCAGAAGAACCCCACTTCTTAGCCGACCTTTCTGTTCCCACCGGACCCGCGCGGCCCCCCTGTCCCACCCCTCACTTCTTACCTGCCCTCGTTGGATCCTGGACTGTCACCCCTGGCCCGCTGCCCTTTTACTCTGAAGGCTCTCCTTATCTGGCTTGGGCCCACTCTCCTCCTTCGGCCCTGCCTGCCTCTGCAGTCAATCACTCTTACCCGCACCTCTTGTCGTTCCCTGACCGTGATTCCCTTTCACCTCCGTGCCAGTCACCTCTCTCTCACCAGAAATTCCCTCTTCTGGTCACCTTCCCCTGCCCAGAGCGACCAGATTCTTCCCTTCCCCCCACCCTACCTCACTGTCTGTAACCCATGGTAAGGGAAGGAAGCACACGAGGGGGAGGGTCAGTACATGAACTTTGAATCTCCTTCTAGAAAGGGTACACCAGCTTTTCCCCCCAAAGCAGCTATTCGCTGAGCTGTTTTCCCTCTTTGTATTTTCCACGGGCTGTAGACTGGCCTTTTCCTGCTAAGACTTGGTTAGACCTTTAGCAAAGTTACATTATTCATGTTGGTGGTAAATAAGGACGCATAGTTATGCTACCATGATGTCCCAAGCACATGCCAGGGACTAAACATCTCTTTACAAAAAAAAAAGAAAAATGATAGAAGAATGAAGTGATAAGCATCTCTAAAACAGGTGATTGAAAATAAAAAGGGGGGCGCCTGTGTGGCTCAGTGGTGGAGCATCTGCCTTTGGCTCAGGGCATGATCCTGGGGTCCTGGGATCAAGTCCCACATCAGGCCTCCTGGCAGGGAGCCTGCTTCGCCTTCTGCCTATGTCTCTGCCTCTCACTGTGTGTCTCTCATGGATAAATAAATAAAATCTAAAAGAAAAAAAAAAAGAAACAGGAAGTGTTAATTCTAAGTTCCTAGCCCAAAGTTAGCTCTTAGTGTGCCAACACACCCTCAACGCTTGCCCATGGTGGGCATTAGGCCCTTTCTGAAGCTAGCCTAAGGGGAGAGGTTCTACCAGGAGTTGCATGCCTGAGGCCTGTGGTTTCTAACTCTCTTCATAGTCCTTCCCCAGTTTTCACAGCCTAGCAAGGACTTAGGAGGCAAGATTTACTGTCAGAAACATTCTCCACCCTACAAGAAACAACATTGCCCTTCTTACTTGTTACATCCAGCCTGGGAACTTCTTCCTCCATATTGCTGGACTTTTAGATAATATTAATACTTACCAGGTTGCAGTGAGTTCTACTGCAGAAACTAACACATTTTTAAGATTCTTAGCAAAGTCAGCAAAGGTTCATGTTTAAATGCTATTTAAAGGGATGCCTAGGGATCCCTGGGTGGTGCAGCGGTTTGGCACCTGCCTTTGGCCCAGGGCGCGATCCTGGAGAGCCAGGATCGAATCCCACGTCGGGCTCCCGGTGCATGGAGCCTGCTTCTCTCTCTGCCTATGTCTCTGCCTCTCTCTCTCTCTCTCTCTCTCTGTGACTATCATAAATAAATTTTAAAAAATATATAAATAAATAAATAAATAAAGGGATGCCTAGATGGCTCCGCGGTTGAATGTCTGCCTTTGGCTCAGGGCATGATTCCCGAGGTCCAGGATTGAGTCCCGCATCCAGCTCTCTGCAAGGAGCCTGCTTCTCTCTCTGTCTCTCTCTCTGTGTCTCTCATGAATAAATAAAATATTTTTTTTTTAAATGCTATTTAAAGGGACAGTGTAGAGAAGGAGCTGGAAGAGTTTGTTAGTCTGACTTCATTCATCTATTTCTTGCTGTGATCCAAGTTCTATTTTTCTAGTATCTTTTTTTTAATAGTACAGATACAAAGTTTCTACCCTATAATTTCCATTACCAACTTATCCGTGAAATCTTTTTTTTTTTTTTTTAAATTTTATTTATTTATGATAGTCATACAGAGAGAAAGAGAGAGGCAGAGACACAGGCAGAGGGAGAAGCAGGCTCCATGCGCCGGGAGCCTGATGTGGGATTCGATCCCGGGTCTCCAGGATCGCGCCCTGGGCCAAAGGCAGGCGCCAAACCGCTGCGCCACCCAGGGATCCCTTATCCGTGAAATCTTTTACCAAAATTGACTTTTTTCCTCTGCCTCCTCACCATCACAGTGAGTCATTAATAGCCTTAAGAAGATATTTTGTCCTGGGATACCTGGGTGTCTCAGTTGGTTAAGCATCCAAATCATTTATGCTCAGGGTTGTGGGATCAAGTTTCCATGCTGGGATTGGAGCCTACTTAAGATTCTCTCCCCTCCACAACCCTCTTCCTACTTTAAAAAAAAAAAAAAAAAAAGTATTGTGTCCTTTAAATCAAGGTGAAGAATCATCCTTCCTATGCACTTTATTTTGGACACAGACACTATTTTCTGATTCATTTGAAGAAACTTCTGAGTTGACCTGAAAAAGAACAGAAATGGTAATCTTTAGCCAAAGAGGAACAACTGTAACATGAAACTCTGATAAAGAGTAGTCTCGGGGGTGCCTGGGTGACTCAGTTGGTTAAGCATCTGCCTTTGACTCAGATCATGAACCCAGGGTCCTGAGATCAAGTCCCACATCAGGAGCCTACTTCTCCAGCTCCCTCTGCCCCTCCCTCTGCTCCTGCTATCTCATTCTTGCTCTCTCTCAAATAATAAAATCTTTTAAAAAAAAAAGTATTCTAGATTCTGACAGTCATGAATTTCAGAGCATCATCAAAAGGGTCTATAAAGGAAAGAACTTGTGTTTTCAGTAATTTTAAGTACATATGGTGCTTGATGTTCGATAGCTCAATTTAAAACTTTTTGATTTTACAGTGGTGTGAAAGCAGTATGCCTTCAGTAGAAACTGTATTTGGAATTTTGAGTTTTTATGCCCTTCGCATCCCAGTGAAACGCAGTATGATAGTCTTGAGGGGATGGATGCTGGGCAGCTCTCCGTCAGCCACATGATCACCAGGTTAAACAATTGATACACTTATAACCATTCTGTACCCATACAATCATTTTTTTTGTCACTTTCAGAAACAGTATTCAGTTCATTGCATTAGATATTCAACACTTCATTATAAAATAGTAATTGTGTTAGATGATTTTGCCCAACTGTAGGCTAATGTAACATGAACATGTTTTAGCTAGGCTAGGCTAAGCTGTGATGTTCATTTGGTAGGTTGGGTATATTAAGTGCATTTTCAACTTACAATGGGTTTATCACTCATATTCAGAGATAAGAAAACCAGTCTTTTTTTATTTTTTTTATTTATTTTTTTATTCATGAGGGACACACAGAAAGAGGCAGAGACACAACACAGACAGAGGGAGAAGCAGGCTCCATGCAGGGAGCCTGATGTGGGACTCGATTCCAGGACTCCAGGATCATGGCCTGGGCTGAAGGCAGAGGCTCAACCACTGGGCCACCCAGGCGTCCCAAGAAAGCCAGTCTTAAAGAGACTCTGTGATTTGCCTCTGAGATGTGCTTTAAAGAGTACAGGGTTTACAATCACACTTGCATTTTTTCCCAACTTTACCACCTTCTTGTTTTTTGTTTGTTTGTTTGTTTGTTTGTTTTTTAAGATTTATTTATTTCAGAGAAAGAGAGAGAGAACAAGTAGGGCGAGGGGCAGAAGAACAGGGAGACTCTCAAGCAGACTCCACACTGAGCATGGAGCCCAACGCGGGGCTTGATCTCATGCCTGTGCGATCATGACTTAAGCCAAAACCAAGAGTAGGTGCTCTACTGAGTGCCACCCAGCCCACCCACCCCCACCTGCCAAGCTCCACCACTTTCTGGTTTTTAAGAATATTTGTGAAGATTGGAATTCATGATTATAAAGAAGTAAAGTACCTGACACTTAAGTAAATTACCTGACACTCCAGGGTCTTCCAGCTAGTGACTGATGGGGCTAAGAATTCAGGACTTAAGTTTTGGTATCTCTTTTTGTGTCAGGCACTGTCCCCAGGCTTTGGGAAAGGAGAGGTAAGTAAAACACTCACTGAAAACTCCTCTGTTAGTGGCTCAGCGGTTTAGTGCTGCCTTCAGCCCAGGGCCTGATCCTGGAAACCTGGAATTGAGTCCCACATCAGGCTCCCTGTATGAAGCCTGCTTCTCCCTCTGCCTCTCTCTCTCTCATGAATAAATAAAGAAAAGAAAACTCTTCTGTTATAACGCAATGATAGTGCACAGACAACTGCAGGGGTGTAGGGAAACTATCCCAAACTCAACCTGTCCATTCAGGAAAAGATTCCAAAAGAATTCGCTCCAGGCTTGACTTTTGCAAGACTAACAGACCTTCAGCCAAAGGGAAAAGGAAGTGCCTGATAAAGGAAATAGCAAGTATGACATAAACACCAAGAGAGGAAGAATTTTGGTGTGACTGGATGGAGGATACTTTCTTCAGCAACAGTGCTAATGAGTGTTTCTTGGGAAATGAAGATAGGAAACCCAACCTGTCAAAAACTCTATACTACTGTTTTGTTATGCCACATGCAGTTCCTTTCATGCCCTCTTGATGTCAGGGAAGTTGTGTATAAGTAAAAAAGTAAAATTAAGTGGCTTAGAATGCTCATTGGCTGATCTATACATTTTCTGCCTTGTAAGAGAGTATGCATGAAACATAATACTAACTGATTGCTTGGTGAGTACTCATTCTTTCATTCTGCAAAAAATGCTTACTCTATTTCAGGAATGGTGTCAGGGGCTGAGGACACAGCCATCTAGTGATCTTTAAGGAGAGAGAGACCTAATAATTAGGTGCTTGGTCTAGACTTGATATTTTGACTTAAAAGCTCTGCTACTTCTGCTTTCACTCTCAGAAGTTAACTTTGTCTTTTCCTACTTGGGAGATTACAGAAACCATCAGTTGAGAACTCCCTCAGCTACCTACTACCAGACATACAAAACTGACCTGCACTGATACCCAAAATGATGGCTAAGTAAGGGGCTAAGGAGTAGGAGAGACCCAAGCAAATGGGATGAAACAATTCCAGGCAAGAAGGGACAGCATGTACACAGAACACAAAACATGTTCCAAAATGCCTAGAGCATATACAGCAAGGAGGAAAGGCCAGCTATGAAACTTGAGGTGAAGTCTTCTAAGCAACATCAAGATTAGTCTTTATCTAAAAACAGAGGAAAGCCATTAGAGCTTTTTAAACAAGAGAGTAATCTGCCCTGGGCAGCCCATGTGGCTCAGTGATTTAGCACCACCTTCAGCCCAGGGTGTGATCCTGGAGACTCGGGATCCGGTCAGTCAGGCTCCCTGCATGGAGCCTGCTTCTCCCTCTGTCTGTGTTTCTGTCTCTGTCTCTGTCTCTCTCTCTCATGAATAAATAAATAAAATCTTAAAAAAAAAAAAAAAAAAGAAGAGTAATCTGCCCAGATTTGTGTTTTAGAAAACCTCTCTGGCTTAGGGTAGGAAACTAGATTCAGCAAGCTTAAGACTGGAGGTTGAGAGATCTGTTAGGAAACAGTTAAGTCTAGGTGAGAGACAATGATGATAGAGATAATGGGGATGGCAGGATGGGTAGAGAAAAAGGTCTGTGTTCCAAAGACTTCTAGGAGGACAGATTGCCAGGAATTGTTTGATTCACTGTGGAGAGAGAGGGAGGAATTGTGATGACATTCAGGTTTCTTCTTGGGCAACTTAGGTGAATAGTGGCCCCCTTCACTGAAAGGTGGGATAGAGAAAGCCAGGCAGCTTGATGAGAGAAAGGTGAGGACACTTTTTCACCACTTTTTCAATATGTACCTGAATAACACCAAGGTAGAGGCATAGTGAAGACAGGTGGGTGTTATCTGAAGAGGAAGAGCTGGCTAAGAACTACAGATTTGGGCATCATCAGAATCTAGATCATCAAGCCACAGGAGTTGATGAAATCATCCAGGGAGAATGTGCAGAATAGGAAAAGGCAGCCTAGGACAAAACCTTGAACTTAAATAGTTAGTGGCCAGGTAGCAGAGGACTAGTCAGCACAGAAGGCAGAGATGTGTCAGAAGAGACATCAGGACATCCCTGAAGACAAGTGAAAAGGGCATGAAAAATCAAGTATAGGAAGACCGGGAAGAACCCAAGGATATAGGAAGTCACTGGTGTTTGGTCATGAAGGTTGGAGTAGACTGAAGGGTTCATGGGAAATGAAATAAAAGGTAATTAGCAAAGAGAATCCTTGCTATTGGATGGAGACATGTTTAAGTTTCAGGAAAGAAAGGATAATTGATGTGTCTGGGTGGGAGGGGCAGGAAAGGTGGGTTTTAGAGCACAGGTGCAGAGGAACCTCATCAGTTAGTCCACAGATACTAGTTGTGCACTTCAGTCTTTCAATCACTTTTTCCCCACCGAGCTTGCTAGCTACCTGCACCCTTGTAAGAAGAAAGGAGGAAAAGGGGCGTCTGGGTGGCTCAGTCGGTTAAATGTCTGCCTGTGACTCAGGTCATGGTCTCAGGGTCCTAGGATCAGGGCCCACGCCAGACTCTGTTCTAAGCAGAGTCTGCTTCTCCCTCTCTCTCTCCCCCTCCTTGCCCCACCATGCACTCTCTCACACACACAAGTAAATAAATCTTTAAAAGAGAGAGGGAGAGTGAGAGAAAGGGAGGAAAAAGGATGGGTATAGGTCAGTTTTGTAGATTTGCTAGTAGGAAGTTAAAGTTCTCATCTGATGGTTTCCAATCCCTCTGAAGTAGAAAAAACAAAGGTCAGCTCTTAAGAGAGGGGAAGCAGTAGGGTTAGAATTTTTTAACTGCGGGATTGCACCCTGAGCCAAAGGCTGACGCTCAACCACTGAGCCACCCAGGTGTCCCCAGGGTTGGAAATTTTAAGAGAGTAAGTTCTGAAATAGCAAGGAGTGAGATAAGCTTTGAAATAGCAAGGAATTGGGATGCTTGGGTGGCTCAGCAGTTTAGTGCCTGCCTTTGGCCCAGGGTGTGATCCTGGAAACCCAGGATCGAGTCCCATGTCCGGCTCCATGCATGGAGCCTGCTTCTCCCTCTGCCTGTGTCTCTGCCTCTCTGTGTGTGTCTCTCATGAATAAATAAAAATCTTAAAAAAAATAGCAAGGAATAAGAGCAAATAAGTAGCAGGGAGATAGAGATAGCAAGGAGATAAGAGATAATAGTAAGGAGTTAAGAAAAGTTTTAAAATAGCAAGGAGTGAGAGCAAAAAGTATAATGTAAGAGTAACATCGAATGAGCACCAACAACTTGCTATTTTCCATATTGGGACAGTCTTGACCATAACAATTGTAAAGTAGGTTAACTAGTGCCTACCTTAATGGAACTTCAGCCTTTTTGTTTGTTTGTTTTTAGATTTTATTTATTCATGAGAGACACACACACACACACACACAGAGTGAGAGAGGCAGAGACAGACTCAGGCTCTATGTAGGGATCCTGACGTGGGACTCAATCCCGGGTCTTCAGGATCAGGCCCTGGGCTGAAGGCGTCACTAAACCGCTGAGCCACCAGGCTGCCCAAACTTCAGCCTTTTGGCAACAAATACCCAGGCAATTACAACTAAGACAGAAAAACCTGATAGGGTTAGTACTGGCTGCTAACCTAGTCTGGGGTGGGGGCAGTTAGCCATCCAGTGGACCTTTCATTTGTACTGTAGATGTTTATTAAACACCTACTATGTAGCAGGTAACATGTTGGTGTTGGGAACATTGCTATAAATAAGACATGGTGGGCTCCAGAAGAGTGTTGATGGCTTGAAAGTTTTTGTGGGGAATGGGAGAGGAAGTAGATGAGGCATTTGGAAGACTTGTCTGCTGGCCCAAAGGACCTGCATCCTTTCCCCTGGTTGGTGCTGCAGGAACACAAATTCTTGTACTTCGTTTAGCCCTAAACACTTTGGTTAATGTGTCTGTCTTCAGACGAGATAAAAGATTATTAGATTGCAGTTTTCCTTTATATCCCATTCTAAATGTTTGTTTTCTGAATTTGATATATTTGTCTTTGAATATTTCTTAAATCAACTCCCATAGCATATATACAAATGAGGGATTATTTTATTGTAACTACCCCTCTCCCTCCAACATGCTGATTATAGCCTATTAAATCTTAACCATATAGTACATTCTTTTCCTATAAGGTACATGTGGCATTTTTTAAAACAGCTTTCTTGAAGTAAAATTGACATAAACTGTACATATGTAGGGTATTTCATTTGATAAGTTTTATATTTGCATATGCCTGTGAAAACATCATCACAATCAAGATAGTGGACATATCCATCACAAAATGTTTTCTTTTTACTCTGTCTTCTGTACTTCCTCCATCATCCCCAGGCAGCCACTGATCTGCTTTCTCACCCTATAGGTTCATTTGCATTTTCTAGTTTTATATAAATGGAATTGTACAGTGTGTACTGTTTTGTCTGATTTCTTTCACCCAGTATAATTGTTGTAGTTATCGATGTTATTGCATGTATAATAGTTCCTTTCCATTGCTGAGTATTATTTTAGTGTATGGATATACCTCATTAGGTTCCCTATTCACCCATTCAATAGTGGACATTTAGGTTGTTGCTAAGTTTTGGGCTATTACAACTGCTATGAGCATTTGTGTTTAAATATTTATATGGGAGCAGCCCAGGTGGCTCAGCGGTTTAGCGCCGCCTTCAGCCCAGGGCGTGATCCTGGAGACCCAGAATCGAGTCCCATGTCAGGCTCCCTGCATGGAGCCTGCTTCTCCCTCTACCTGTGTCTCTGCCCCCCCCCCCCCATCATGAATAATTAAATAAAATCTTTAAAAAAATAAATATTTATATGGGCATATTATACTACCTTTGACACTTGGTTATGTACTATCAGACATATGACACCTATTGTGTTAAATACCATCTAAGAATTTTCACATTAGGATCTGTGGTGATGACATTTTTCAGGCCAAAAATTAGGAAAATATGGTCTTTTTTTTTTTTTTTTTATGATAGTCATACAGAGAGAGAGAGAGAGAGGCAGAGGGAGAAGCAGGCTCCATGCACCAGGAGCCTGACGTGGGATTCGATCCCGGGTCTCCAGGATCGCGCCCTGGGCCAAAGGCAGGCGCCAAACCGCTGCGCCACCCAGGGATCCCGAAAATATGGTCTAATAAAAACATATTTTTAAATCAGGACTCTCCTGGAAATTGAGGACATGATCATTATGGATTATTATTTTCTCATAGTTTGCTGTACCTCATAGACTGTTATCTTTTCTCTTTAAAGACTGTATGACCATTAAGAGCAAAAAGCAAGTCCTCTTCCATATACCTACAGTAACTAGTGTAATGTTAAGTATATAGTAGCTATTTGCTAAGTCTTTAATAATTTTCTGCTCTCATCAAAATAATCATTCTTTTACCTCACAGGTCTCTTCCAAGGTGAATTCCACTTGGTATCCAGCATACTCCTTCTCTTCTTCAGTGGTAAGTTTATTTGGCACTGAAGTTGGATTTCCAAGAAGGAATACAGTATAATTTTGGGATTTTTCCCATTTACTTTCTTTACAAATTTGTGACAAGAATATATGTGAAATGTTCTCTCTTGGTTTTCTTATCTAGTATTATTTTAATTATGTCATAAACATTTTCAGTATTGCAAAATGCTCTTTATACTTACTATTTTTAATGGCTGCATAATATTCTGCCAAATATATATAGCCAGAATTAACTAAAAATTTTCCCATATAATACTTAGATTGATTCAATTTTTCAATATTATAATGCAAACATTTATATAGTTTTTTTCCTTCTTTTAGATAATTTCCTTTCTGAGGTAAGATTACTATGTCAAAAAATACATTTACATGGCTTCTAGGGTTTTATTGATTCTGCCAGATAGTTGTCCTCTTCACAATCTTTATAAGTTGTTTTTATAAAACTGTCAGCCATTTGCAGTATCTAGAATCTAATAAGGATAGGTGCTCAAAATCCTTTTTATTTACAAGCATACACTGTAACACAGTAGTCCTTCACATTTTTTAGTCCACAGCCCCCTCTGAAAATTTAATGTAAGCACGCTACTTCTTAGAAAAACTACACACAAAAATATTAAAAAAAAACAAAACAACTTTTTATCACAAAGGTAATACATGCTCATGGTGAGAGGATAGAAAGTCAGCTGGCCAACAAGCCTTACAAGCTAGTCTTTGTTAACACAGAAGCTACTACTTTTTTAGTGTAAGCTTCATAGTGACGTAAAGTTCCACACTGTGATTATCAAGGAAGTTTCCTTTCTCAAGAGAGATCATAATAGAGGCTCAGCCACATCTTAAGGCTATAGACAAGTACACCATGTATCTTTTTCCTAGTGGTAACATTTCTAGAGAACAGATGATTCATTTATCAACCCTGAATTCCTTCCTCTTTGTGAAGGAGAGAGAAGCAATGAGCTAATATAAAGTTTTGTGGGGTTTTTATTTTCCAGCCAACTGTAAAGCTCTTCCTTGATGGGAAATTTGTTGAATCCAAAAGTGACAAATGGATTGACATCCACAACCCAGTAAGCAAAGCTGCTTTGGGATTTAAACTGACTAGTCCAGAATTCTGGGAATGTGGTGGGAAGTTAGGAACCTGGGTGTGTGTCATGTGAAGTACATAATGCTGCCCCTGTGACTAGATGAAAAATGGAGAAGGTGATGATGATGCAAAAGATTATGTGCTGCTTTTTCCCATCAGGCCACCAATGAGGTCATTGGTCGGGTTCCTCAGGCCACCAAGGCTGAAATGGATGCAGCCGTTACTTCTTGCAAACGTGCTTTTCCTGCATGGGCAGACACTTCCGTGTTAAGCCGCCAGCAGGTCCTGCTCCGCTATCAACAACTCATTAAAGAAAACTTGGTAAGAAATTAGAATGGTGTCATTTTCCAAACTGTTGCCTAGGATACTTGTCACACCCACACAGAAGCCCTTTCAGCTGCTCTCCATTAACTCTATAATCCAGAAAGTCATAGATCATGGCTTTCTCCCTTGTACTACTTCTCCCTTGTACTACTTTCTCCCTTGTACTACTTCTTGTACTTTTTTGTTCTTCCTTGGCTACCTAAGAACTAAAACCAATGCACATCCTTGCATTGGTTTCTATTTGTGTGCTTTTTCTCTAGAAAGAAATTGCCAAGTTAATCACACTGGAACAAGGGAAGACCCTCGCTGATGCAGAAGGAGATGTATTCCGAGGCCTTCGTAAGCTGGGAGTCCCTCTTTGGGAGTTCAGGAACCTTTTGGGAAAGAGCAAAGGGAAGATAGGAGGCAAAGATCTCAGAATGGGAGGTTGCTTCTTCCAGGTAGATTTTGCTATCCCATAACATCTTTTTTAATACTTGTGGAAAATGACAATACTTCTCAGGTACATAGAAAATGGTTTGCTTCATTTATTTTACTTGATCTTCCAGTAGGTACATGCATTTCACTCTCTTTTTTTCCCCCATTTGGAGAATCTCATTTTGCACATCCCCTTCACATGGAAGGGCAAATCAAGGTTTCTTCCCTGTGTCATTGGCCTGAGCCATTCTTTATCCTCAGGAATGACTAGAATATGACGAAGCTAAGTAGTACACAGGGGAGAGCTGGTGGTCTGACTACTTCTCTGTTCCAGAGGTGGTCGAGCATGCCTGCAGTGTGACATCTCTCATGCTGGGAGAGACCATGCCATCCATCACCAAAGATATGGACCTTTATTCCTACCGTCTGCCTCTGGGAGTATGTGCAGGCATTGCTCCATTCAATTTTCCTGCCATGATCCCTCTTTGGATGTTTCCCATGGCCATGGTGTGTGGAAATACCTTCCTGATGAAACCATCAGAGCGAGTTCCTGGAGCAAGCATGCTTCTTGCTAAGCTGCTCCAGGACTCTGGTGCCCCGGATGGGACACTGAATATCATCCATGGACAACATGAAGGTAACTGCCCTTCTATACATGGCATTTAATCTGGCTACCAAAAAAATCAAGGTGTTGAGTGGCAAAGGAATATTTTAGGATGAGGAACCTAGGGAAGAAGGGATTTACTAACAGTAATCTCCGTGTTTGAAGATAATGTGTGTTGACTGTTTGCCATCTCTGTGCTAAAGTAACTAATTGAGGAGTAGCAATGCTTCTTGCCCTACAGAACACCTTGGGACAAAGAAGTCTGGATTAGGGCAAGACCCAAATAAAATATAAAGTTTTCTCTTCAATATTGAGAAAATTTCTAGATCTTAAAGACATTCTAATTCACGTAGTAATAGCTAACACTTAAAAAGCATTTCTGTGTTTTAGGTACTGTTTCTAGTGCCTTTCATATATTATCTCATTTATTCTTTATAACAATCCCTCAAGTAGGTAATGTTTTTCCATTTTACAGCTAAGAAAACTGAGGCATAATGAAATTAAGTAGTTTGCCCAAAATCACAGTGCTAGAAACTATCAAAGCCAAGTACCCAGGAAAGCTGACTCTAGTTTTTACTTTTATTTTTATTATTTATTTATTTTTATTTATTCATGAGAGACAGAGAGATCGAGAGAGAGAGGCAGAGACACAGGCAGAGGGAGAAGCAGGCTCCATGTAGGGAGCCCGATGCGGACCTTGATCCCAGGGCTCCAGGATCATGCCCTGGGCTGAAGGCAGGCGCTAAACCGCTGAGCCACCCAGGGTTCCCTGGCTTTTACTTTTAAATACTAAGCTATATTGCTGCTCCCATGAGGGCACAGTAGTATGAGAGTGACAACCAGAGTCCTGGTTATATAGTGACAATTAAGGACATACCACATTCTTAAAGGACAACTTGAGTATTAAAAGGCTGCTATTTTGTTTGTTTTATTTATTTATTCATGAGAAACACAGAGAGAGAGACAGAGGCAGAGGGAGAAGCAGGCTCCATGCAGGGAGCCCGATGTGGGACTCGATCCCAGGTCTCCAGGATCAGGCCCTGGGCTGAAGGCGCCACAACGCTAGATTGCTGAGTCACCGGGGCTGCCCAAGGCTGCTATTTTGGGACACCTGGGTGGCTCAGCATCTGCCTTTGGCTCAGGGCGTGATCCTGCGGTCCTGGGATCAAGTCCCACATCGGGCTCCCTGCATGGAGCCTGCTTCTCCCTCTGCCTCTGTCTCTGCCTCTCTGTTTCTCATGAATAAATAAAAATCTTAAAAAAAAAAAAAAAAGCTGCTATTTTGGAGGAAAACAGGAATTTTTGTTTTTGTTTTTAAAGACTTTTTTAGGGGCACCTGGGTGGCTCAGATGGTTAAGCATCTGCCTTCAGCTCAGGTCAGGATCTCCAGGTCCTGGGATCGAGTCCCACATCAGGCTCTCTGCCCAGCAGGGAGTCTACTTCTCCCTCTCCCTCTGCCCCTTCCCTCTGCTCTCTCCCCCCCACCCCACCCCACCTCACAAATGAGTAGGATTTTTTTATTCATTTGAGAGAGAGAGTGAGTGAACACAAGCAGGAAGGGCAGAAGGAGAAAGTGCTGGTGCAGACCCTGATGTCTATCACAACCCTGAGATTATGAACTGAGCTGAAACCAACTGCATCACCCAGGCCATCCCCACCCCTTCACTCTTGCTTTTGGCTCAAGTCATGATCTCAGGGTGGTGAGATGGAGCCCTGAATTGGGCTCTGTGCTCAGCAGGGAGTTTGCTTGGGGTTCCTCCCCAACCTCATCCCCCTTCCTCTTCTTCCTGCCCGCCCCCACCATGTGCATGCACACACATGCATGGATGCTTTCTCTCTCTCGCAAATAAATAAAAACATTTTTTAAAAGAATTTAAGAGATGGAAAGAACTTCAAAATTGGAATCTAGAATAGAAAAATAAAAGTATGGAAGCTTCTCATTCACAGCAATGGGAAAGGGGAAATTTGCCATGTTGAGAAGCCCACAGCCATTTGTTCCTTTGTAGTAATCATTTATTTTCTTCCTAAAGCTGTAAACTTTATTTGTGATCATCCGGATATCAAAGCAATCAGTTTCGTGGGATCCAACCAGGCAGGAGAGTATATCTTCGAGAGAGGGTCGCGACATGGCAAGAGAGTTCAAGCCAATATGGTGACTTCCTGTTCCTTTTTCCCCTAAATCTGTTATATGTATTGAAATTACCCACAGACAGCTCTTCAGCAGAGGGGCTATTTCCCACTCTAATGCCAGTGTATTTTTATTTCCAGTTCATCCTGAATGTCTTCCCTTTAGCCATGAACCTTGTGATGAGTTTTATCCTAGTCCCTTTCATTACCTTTTTATCCTATACGCCTAATCTTGATCACAAAGGGCACCTTTCTCCCTACGAATGTTATTCAAATGCTTTGGGCTTTAGCAGTAACAGCCGGATTCTGGTTCTGGCCCTGTATCTTCCTTCATACCATGCTTTCTAGTGCTTTATTTTTCCTTCCTGTCAAGGCATATCCTAACTACTATAATGTCAAAGATACGCTTTGCCTGAGGATCCAAGCTATCTAAGGTACTAGAAAGAGCCAAATATCCCTGTATGTGAGTGTGGTTTCCTTGGTTGCAGTTTGCTCTTCTCTTACTAGCTCCTTGCCTAATACATATTAATTCTTTGATACTAAATATAAAGTTCAATTACCACTTTCTCACCCTTTGGTTAATGTTGCAGAAAGGATAGCCACCTATGCACAGGCTTGGAACCTGCTTCTGATATGCCTACTTATTTCTTTTCATGGCTAAATGTCTTGGCCATTTTGACTTAAGTCCCTACCCGTTCACGACATATTTATTGAGTATATTCTGTGTCTAATAATATACTATGTGTAATGGGATAAAATTAAGTAGCAGACATGGTATCTATTCATGGAGTCCACTACAGTTGTACAGTAGTCCCTGTTCATCTCTGGGGGATGTCTTCCAGGACCCCCAGTGGATCCTGAAACTGGATAGTACTAAATTCCATGTATACTATATTTTTTCCTATACATATGTATCTATGACAAATTTTAATTTATAAACTAGGCACAGTAAGAGATTAATAATAATAAAATAGAACAATCTTAACAATACACTAACAATATGGCTTCTCTTTCAAATTGTCTTATTATACTTTATTCACCCTTATGATGATGATGTGAGATGATAAAATGTCTACATTATGAAACAAGGTGAGGTGATGATGTTGTGCCACAGCATCAGGAGGATCATCTGCTTCCAGGCCTCAGTTGATTTTGGGTGACTGAAACTGTCAAAAGTGTAACCACGGAAAGGGGGCGGGGGCTACTGTATCTGGAAACATGTATGGACATGACCATGTTATCCTACGTAGCTATGTTTCATGAGGCTATGCATCTGGAAGCAAGTCAATTTGGGGAACCTCTTGGTTCTTGGTTCTTGAAGTGGTGTATTCAAGAGGTCCATCTAGTTCACCTTTCAGCTGGCCACTGGCATTATTACTGGCAAGCTCTTTGTTTACATCACTATTCATATAATTGGAAATCCCAGCAGTCAATAGACTATTTCTTGTCTAATTTAGGAAAGAGAAGGGAGTTCTCCTTGGTTCCTGGATGCAGTATTTAGCTTGTCAGTTTGTGACTGGAGGTTTTGTTTTGCTTTTTGGTAATGGTTTTGATCTAAATAAACACATATCAGCTTATCAGCTAAGGAAGTAGAAAAAAAGTAACCTGGAGATTCGCTCTGTGCTACCAAGACTTTAACAGTATCAAAATGATAATAAATCTAGCCTCAAAGCAACAAAGGGTATATTCTCTCTTTCCTTAAATTCCCATTTGAAATCTCAGATTCTTTGCTTATTTTCTTAGCCTAACTGTATTTTGCCAAGGGGGATTCATGTACTTTCTGTATTTCCTTAGGGAGCCAAGAACCATGGAGTAGTCATGCCAGATGCCAATAAGGAAAATACCCTGAACCAGCTGGTTGGGGCAGCATTTGGAGCTGCGGGGCAGCGCTGCATGGCTCTTTCCACAGCAATCCTTGTAGGAGAAGCTAAGAAGTGGCTGCCAGAGTTGGTGGAGCGTGCCAAAAACCTGAGAGTCAATGCAGGTAATCAGTTATCTGCCTGGCTCCTTTAGACTTTTTTTTTTTTTTTTTAATTTTTCTTTATTTATGATAGTCACACAGAGAGAGAGGGAGAGAGGCAGAGACACAGGCAGAGGGAGAAGCAGGCTCCATGCACCGGGAACCCGACGTGGGATTCGATCCCAGGTCTCCAGGATCGTGCCCTGGGCCAAAGGCAGGCGCCAAACCACTGCGCCACCCAGGGATCCCTCCTTTAGACTTTGCATCTGTGACATTAAGCTCTTGGTTTGAGCATTGGCCTGATCAATGGGAGTAATCATGTTGACTCTTTAACCATTGCCTCTCTTTCCACTGTACTTGCCATTTGGAGTCATCTTTAGTTAACAGTCATAATTTATTATAATGAAGATCTTACTTTTATGTTGTTTTACAGGAGACCAACCTGGAGCTGATCTTGGCCCTCTGATAACCCCCCAGGCCAAAGAGCGAGTCTGTAATCTGATTGATAGTGGAACAAAGGAAGGAGCATCTATTCTTCTTGATGGTCGAAAAATTAAAGTGAAAGGCTATGAAAACGGCAACTTTGTTGGACCAACCATCATCTCAAATGTCAAGGTGAACAACTCTGGGTTATTTATTTCACAAATATGAGCACTAAAAGCATTTTAGGAGCTATGGAATCTCATCCTTCCAATTTATAAACGAAGCCATTTAATGACTGAGACTTTGTCTCTTGCTGGTATTCCTCAGTTATTTTACTTTGAGTCTGAATGAGTCTCCTATCCTGATTCCCAACCTCCTTCCACTATACCAATGGCTGGCAAACTTTCCATAAAGGGCTAGATAGTAAATATGTTTGGCTTTGCAAGGATATACAGTCTCTGTCACAACTATTCACTATTGATGTTTTAGTGTGAAAGCATATTAATGTTGTCTGGCTGTTAAATTAACCTTTATTTATAGACAATGGAATTTTAATTTCAAATAACTTTTCATGTCATGATTGATTTCTTTTGCAGCCATTTAGAAAATACTGAAACCATTCTTAGCTTGTCAGCTATACAAAAACAAGCAGCAAGCCACAGTTAGCCCATAGGCTGTATTTTGCCAACCCTATCTTTTGTTACTTACTTAATATTTTTCTCTTCCTGCTCCTTGCTATCTAGCTTATAGCTATTGCAGTGTCTCCATCAATAATCAATCACCCAATATTTATTGAGCATCTACTCTGCACCCCAAATTTAGCTGCATCTTCGCCAGAAAGATATGAAAAAGAATTGATCTCAATTTTTATTTATCGAAACTCTGCAAGTCTCTCAGCTAAAATTAATGACTAAATAAATTGAGGTTAGGAGGCTTTTTTTGAAATTCATATGTCCCCACTAATCCTACTATAATCCTGAATAATTAAGAGTTGAATGTAAGTATAGTAAAGATTAAGAAGCCTCTTGTCATAGAACCATAGGAGAAAAACCCACTTATTAGCAACAAACACAGCTGACTAGTTGCAGTAGTGAAGGATGTTTTGAATGTTTAATGTGACCTGTTATCAAAATATAATTATACAGACTCATTTGAGAGGCAAAGGAAACTTAGCACAGCTAAGTTTAGCACAGAAACACTCTCCTGTGGTGTTTTCAATATATATTTGATTTATGAAAAATGAATTTTCATGTAACCTATCAGTAACATAACAATTGTGTAAACAGGTTTTACAGGTATAAAGAGGAAAACGGTGATGGGTCATGGGACCTAAAACTACAGTGCTTAAAGGACAGGAGTGTATTTATAGTTAATAGGAATTTCAAGTTGTTTATTGGTTTGCAGCTTGAAGATGAAACACAGCAAGAAAGGACTTTTATAAAAGGTGGTTTAAAAATGGAGAGATTCCTAACATGAAAGCTGTCCATATAAACAGTGGGTAATAAAGTACCAGATAAGCATCAAATACTAACTTTTCTGGATGCATCTCTCCTGACAGCCAACTATGACCTGTTACAAAGAGGAGATTTTTGGTCCAGTTCTTGTGGTTCTGGAGACAGACACTTTGGATGAAGCCATCAAGATAGTAAATAGCAATCCATATGGAAATGGAACTGCCATCTTCACCACCAATGGAGCCACTGCTCGAAAATATTCCCACCTGGTGGATGTTGGACAGGTTTGTGAACAGGATTTTTAGGAGATTCTTGTAGCCATGTACTGTTTCCTATCTAAGGGAGGTGGTAAAGTGATTAGTCACCGCCCCTCTGATTTCCTGTAATGCCCCATTTCTTCCTTAGGAATCAAAGTTCATGGGATGCAAGATGGGGTAGAAGTTAGGGTATTTAAAATCGGTCTCTCTGATGTCAGGCATTTGTGCTTCTAGATGGAGAGTTCCTTTGTTTGAGTCCTTTTATTTGTTGTGGATTTGTTCTGCTTCAGGTGGGGGTGAATGTCCCTATTCCAGTGCCTTTGCCAATGTTCTCATTCACCGGCTCTCGATCTTCCTTCAGGGGAGACACCAATTTCTATGGCAAACAGGTAACTGTAAGAAAACGTTTTTTCTTCTAAGAAAGTTTCTTGAACATATTCAGGAACAAGGATTCTGCAAGGAAGGATCTGCGAGTAGCTTCTGTGGGGTCATACACTGTTCAATAATGCTTGTCAGGAGGTCCCCTAGAAGAAATTTAAAAAGTAACAAAATTTTGCCAAAGCTGCTGCTTCCTGAATACCTCAGGGCAGCAAGATTTTGGGGAAAGAACATGAGGAAGTCCAAGACTTTATGTATATCCTTTCCTCTGTCTGAGATCCTCTCCTCCTACCTCCCTTTTTTCATCTAACAATCATCTGTCTTGTCTAAGTTTAAAGCATGGACTCCTCCAGAAAATCACCTCTGACCACTACCACCCTCCTTCCTTGAAGCTAGGTTAGATATGCCATCGTGTGCTCCCATTGCACATTTTTCTCTTGTAAGTTATTCATTTACAAGAATTTTCCTGAGCACCTTCTTTGTACCAAACCCTATTCTAGGCACTATAAATACATCACTGAACAAGAAAAATTAAGGAGATCTGGAACTGAATGGTCTGGTTTCACATTCCAGCTCCGCCAGTTATTAACTGTGTGACTTTGGGAGAATGCACCATCTCTCAAGTTTCTTATCTATAAAATGAGAATAACAGTAGTACCTATATATTTCATAAGATTAGGAAGATTAAATCACTATCCCCACATCCTTTAACAGGTACATATGTCCTAAAGCAGGAAGAAGCACAGCAATTTCAAAGAGCAGAAATAAGCAGGGGCACAGAGAGTGATAAGAGATGAAGATACAGAGATAGGCAGGGGAAGTCCTGTCGGGCTGTGTAAGCCATGATAAGAAGTCCTCATCACACCATAATTATTATTTACTTCTTAACTGTAGTATCTGGCACAGAGCCAAGTGCCCAAATATGTGTTAAACAAATTGGTGAGTGGAACTTCTTTGTAGCTCCATAGTAATACAGCCATTTTGGAACCTTCAGTAATTAAATTACATGTTTTCTATACAGATCTCTTTTATAGTTCAATTAAAAATTAACAGTGCATATTGCATAGCAGAATGTAATAGTATGACTAACTGGTTAAGAAAACATTTTGGTTTTTTGGAGGCAGCTTATTCACTTTGTGCATTAGTCACAGCTTTTGTGTAATTGACTAGTTTGATACTATTAAGAAAAATTTCTTTCCAGGGGCACCTGGGTGGCTCAGTGGTTGAGCATCTGCCTTTGGCTCAAGTCGTGATCCCAGGGTCCTGGGATCAAGTCCCGCATCAGGCTCCCCACAGGGAGCCTGCTTCTCCCTCTGCCTGTATTTCTGCCTCTCTATGTCTCTCATGAATAAATAAAATCTTAAAAAAAAAAATTTCTTTCCAGGAAAGCAGAGTAAAACTATTGCTTTTTTTCTCCCCTGTCTTGGTTTAATTACTGTAAGTCATTCTGGTTGAAGGAAAAGACTGACCCCATATACAGCTTGAAGTCTTAAATTCTTAGGTGATCAAATTGCTATTTTGCATCCTGGAAAGAAAACTTGAAAGTAGGTAATAATCTGTCAATTTTTTTCAATAAAGTACCATGGTCCAGATTTTGTCAAATAATTTTAGAAGAGTACTTTGATCAAGCTAGTGTAATGTTTTTCTAGCAGTATTTTTTTGGCTTGCTAGTATTTTTAAAGATTTTATTTAGGTATGTATGTATGTATATATGTATGTGTATATATATATATGATATAAATATATATATAAATATATATATATATTTATGTATGTATGTATGTATATATGTAATTAAGAGGAGTAGGGAAGCAGCAAAGGGTAGGGAGAGAGACAAGCAGACTCTGCACGGAGTGCAGGGCTCCATCTCACCTCCCTGAGATCATGACCTGAGCTGAAATTAAGAGTCAGACACAACTGATTGAGCCACCCAGGGGCCCCTAGCTTGCTAGTATTTTTTGTCTTAGCTCTTATCAGTCTATTCTCTTTCACTCAAACCTAATCTTACAAAATAAACTATATATATATATATATATAGACTATATATAGACTATATATATATATAGTCTTAAATCCGCTGAATTTTTTTGGTTCACATTATACGTGATTTGGAAGTGATTTTGAGTAATATCAGACATTTTACTTTAGATTTATAAGATGTTATGGATTTTATTACATCAGATATAGAGCTATTTATCACTGACAGTTGTCAGAAATAGCATGTATTTCATCCCTAATTGTTAGTTTTTCTCTCCTTCCTGAGAGAAAAACTAACAATTATTGAATAGCAGTTACTTTGCTAGGATGTTTGTAGGTTATTTCATTTTCTCCTCACAGCAACGCTATGCTGGGCCATAGATAACAGTTAAGGCCCAAAGTTACATGGCAGTTGATAAGGAAGAGAGGCAGGATTTGAGCCATGTTCCAAGACCTGAGAGCACAAGACTTTAAGCCCTAGGAACAGAATGAACTGTGAGTTTAATAAATTACATTGTTCAATTTTTCCAGTTAGATCCTCTTGACTAGTTTCAACACAATAATAGCTAGGGTTTGACTATTTACTCTGTGGGAGGTATTATGCTAAATGTTTTAGATAGATGATCTAATGAACAATATGTTGGATTTTGGTTGCACCAATTCCTCAAGTGGGAATGTGAGTAGCACTTTTCAGCACCTCCTTCAAAAGTTGATTCAAAGAAAAATCATGAAACCCCCAGGAATATATGCTACCTCTATTTTTTCCCCCTTTGTTCTCTTTAGGGCATCCAATTCTACACACAGATTAAGACCATCACTTCTCAGTGGAAAGAAGAAGATGCCACTCTTTCCTCACCTGCCGTAGTCATGCCTACCATGGGCCGTTAGAAACAAGTTTGTTCTAGACTCAGTCCACCCTGAGTAATCTCTCTATATTCTTGACCAACTTTATTTGCCGACTTTGCTCAAGTCAGATTCCTAGGACTGGAATACCTGGTAACTAAAATTTTTCTCAAGACCATCAAACCCATGCAACGTAGCTCTAGGAGACTCCTACTGTAACTCTGAAACCAGATTTTCACTTGCTCTTCTTACTTCAGCTTCTGAGATGGCTTTTGTAACTGTGAAATGCTTACATGGTATGAGAACTGAGACCTATTTTCTAGAAGTTCTCCCCTTTTCTGATGACTTGAAGGAAGGGAAGATTAGTGTATGGAAAGAAGATCTTCCAGTAACTAGAAGAGGACCTCTTGGATGGGGAAATAGGACAGAAATAATTCACCCTTTGGTTGTTCCTCAAACACAGCCCTCCATAAATGGCAGTGGGGGGAGACCTCTCTGCCAAGCTTTCCTAAGCCTCTCATTTAACCCACACTACACAGGACATAATCCATTTCTACTTATCCCACAGTTGTGACAACTGCTTTCTTTTTCGATGAATGCCACTTTGTCCTAGTGATTTATGAACACTAATCCATCATCGTCACTGTTCCTGCTTCTAAAATCACTTCTCAAGGATACCTCAGTACTCACTGGATAAATCAACCTTTTGTGGTGTTTACCA
This sequence comes from Vulpes vulpes, assembly GCF_048418805.1. Lineage (NCBI taxonomy): Eukaryota > Metazoa > Chordata > Mammalia > Carnivora > Canidae > Vulpes > Vulpes vulpes. The sequence continues at coordinate 107,797,887 of NC_132785.1, read as the reverse complement.
AGTGTTAAATTTCAGATTTGGCTTCAACAATCAATAATGTTTCAGTCATTAATTCAGGTGCAAATGGAGTTATTGTTTTTTTTTTTAGAAACTATTTCAAAAGTTTTTTAGGCCCAGAAATCAAGGAGTATTCCAGCTATGAAAGTGTGCAAGACTCTTGCCTTAAGTAAGTATAACCAGATATTACTTGCCGAATTTTTTTAGGTTCTTTTACCTTGCCATTTCTCATTAGTGATAATTTTTAATGAAAGAACCCTGAATGTAGAGTGATTGGGGCCTAAGAAATTTCAAGGCTCTTCAGGGTATGAAATAGTAAAAAAGAAATGCTTTGGCAAATTCTTTGGCTACCATTAATTCAAATGTCTTTATGCCTTTTGTTCCTTTTGGTATAGCTGAACTTTAAGTCAGAAATTGATGAGCTAAAAAAAATAGATTTTCAATTGAATCAGTCTTTTCTGATACAGTTTTTACCTAGTGAACTAGGAGAAGTAGGAGAAAGCTCCTGGCTCTGAGAGAATAATCTCTGGTCCTCAGCCAGAAGACATAGGTCATTTATTTTTCTGTTTCCTCATTACTCACTTAGATTATGCTAATCTGCCCCATGGCAGTGATTCAGTGATTAAGGATAGTGAAAACTTGGAAAAAATTTGTGCACTGTGTAGATTTTAAACTTATTACTACCACTACTATATAGAAATGTCAGAATCTTCAATCATTTAAGGTGATTGGAACTTTAATAAAATATATTTATGACCCTAGTGGGTCATTTTTTTTTTTTTTTGCCTTCCTAAACATGAGGTAATAAAAATTTTTATTTGGTAATAGAATACCCTTTGTTATATCTCTACTTATCACAGCTGGCAACTGATAGTGATATTTAATCCAATCCAACGACTACAGGCTGGGTTGAATGAAACGTCATATTGTCTAAATTCCAAGTGGAATTAAATATAATCCCAGAGATTCCTAAATTTTCCTTATATTTAAGGGAAATCACTTTTTTAAAAATACTGGCTCATCAGAATTGTGTTGCTGTAATTGGAATCAACTCATTTGGCTAGCTATTTGCCACTTAGAAGAGTTTCTTGTTTCTTAGATGGAAAAAAATTGCAGTTATATTCAGCTTAAAATTTTAGTATTTTATTTTCTTTTTGCTCTGATGCTGCCTTATTTGAAATTTCTCAGATCCTATGTTGTACTGATTATAAATAAAAAGCTCCTAAAAAGAAAACCTGGCTTTTTTGTTTTTTTCATAATGCCTTTGTCCCTTGCTTCTAGGGACTCAGACTTCCCAACTCTGTTCAAAGCCAAGAGTTATGTGGCCCTTATATTTATTTTTACATAAAAGATAGTACAGGGCAGCCTGGGTGGCTCAGCGGTTTAGCACTGTCTTCAGCCCAGGGTATGATCCTAGAGACCTGGGATTGAGTCCCACGTCAGGCTCCTTGCATGGAGCCTGCTTCTCCCTCTGCCTGTGTCTCTGCCTCGCTCTCTCTGTATCCCTCATGAATAAATAAATACAATCTTTAAAAAAAAAAAAAAGCTAGTACATATTTTGGCGAGGCTATATTTCAAAAGGCAATTTATAGGCTTTTCCACATTTACTAAAAGTGGCACAAATGTGCATTTGCATTAAGTAGAATATGCCTGCCAAAGTGTAGATATGTTATAAAAATGTCCACAATCTTACACTAGTGTTATTACTCATTTCGCTGAACCCTGAGAGCTCTTGGCTAGTGACTCAGCAAGAAGTTGCATGGGAAAAAGTAGCAGTTACTATGTGTATTATTTGGTTAGATTTTTAGACTCCTTACTATGTCAGACTCTTGTGATCCTTTCTGAATGTTGGGTATCATCAGTTCACTCGAAGAGTCTGAGATTGGTACTTGCTGGGTGATGAAGGTTTGATCTTGAAGCTTACTGTCATTCCTGCAATAATGATAAAATAACAGACCTGTCAACAACCACATACACATGGAACTTGATTCAGAACAACAGACTTGTCATATAACTCCCACTTAGTTCTAGCACATATAAAATGTCCCCACATGGTGATCAGGTTCACAGTCATTGCTTTGTCAAGAAAGCTCTTACTCTAATTCCTCTGTATTTCCATCATCAGGAACAACATAGTCTGGAACTGGAGGCCTAGAATGCTGGCTGTATTTCCTGTGGTAGGTAAAAGTTAACAATGAGTTAATGTCTCCTCATGCTCCATATTTCAACTACACTTTAATAGCTAAAAGAAATGCTTCAGTTGGATGAGCTTCTTATTTTCAAAACAGCTTTATATAGAGAGAGACAATATAATGTTAAGCAAGTTAATATAAACTTATTTTCTCTTAAAGTTGAGACGTGTTGAACTTAAATGGTAGTATTTATGGAGATGGTCATAATGATGATACAGATACAACAGCTATTAATGGTGATGGTTAAGACTAAACCAGACTACTGAACAAAAAGATGGCCAGAAAAATTCCATTCCCACAAAAAGAACCTCAAACAGAAAAATTACCCAATGGAGATAGACCCAGTATGAAGATTTCTTCTACTTTGGAAAATCTGTTTTAAGAACGAGAAATAGGACAGCCCTGGTGGTGCAGCGGTTTAACGCCGCCTGCAGCCCAGGGTGTGATCCTGGAGACCTGGGGTCAAGTCCCACATCAGGCTCCTTGCATGGAGCCTGCTTCTCCCTCTGCCTGTGTCTCTGCCTCTCTCTCTCTCTCTCTCTCTCTCTCTCTGTGTTTCTATTTATAAATAAATAAATAAATCTTTAAATAAAAAAAAGAGAAATAATTATATCACTAATTCAATATTCTAATGGAAAGTGAGCTTAGGGACGCCTGGGTGGTTCAGTGGTTAGGTGCCTGCCTTCAGCCCAGGACATGACCCTGAGGTCTCAGGATTGAGTCCCATATCAGGCTTCCTGCATGGAGCCTGCCTCTCTCTCTCTCTCTGTCTCATGAATAAATAAATTTAAAAATCTTAAAAAAATAAGTAAAGTGAGCTTAACAGGATTATAAAAAATATAATAGGTTGACCTGCCAGCAGATAAAGACACATACTCTACTCCTAAAACTGGTCCTCAATTAGGTACATATGAAAGTGAGAAAAAAACACATTCAAAATATGGCTGTAAATGTCCACAACAGCCAAACTGTGGAAGGAGCCTCGGTGTCCATTGAAAGATGAATGGATAAAGAAGATGTGGTTTATGTATACAATGGGATATTACTCAGCCATTAGAAACGACAATACCCACCATTTGCTCCAACGTGGATGGTACTGGAGGGTATTATGCTGAGTGCAGTAAATCAATCGGAGAAGGACAAACAGTGTATGTTCTCATTCATTTGAGGAATATAAATAATAGTGAAAGGGTATATAAGGGAAGGGAGAAGAAATGTGTGGGAAATATCAGGAAGGGAGACAGAACATAAAGACTCCTAACTCTGGGAAACAAACTAGGGGTGGTGGAAGGGGAGGAGGGCGGGGGGTGGGGGGGAATGGGTGACGGGCACTGAGGGGGACACTTGACGGGATGAGCACTGGGTGTTATTCTGTATGTTGGTAAATTGAACACCAATAAAAATTAATTTATTAAAAAAATAAAAATAAAAAATAACAAAAAAATGGCTGTATTAAATAGTCTAATAATGATGCACAAAAAACATGTACTTTGGATACTATAGTACCTGAGATAGGCACAGTGATTGCTGATGCACTAAAGAGTACAATTTATTCGTTATATTCCTTGACTTGTTTAAGCACAAAGGAAAATATACTGTTAAAATCACAATCATACAATCAACTGAATTCATAAACTTTCTAGTTGCTGTCCTTGCTTTGATAGACCATTTATCATCTAATTCCTCTCCACTTGGGTTTCTCTTTTTCTTTTTGTGTGTTTTCTCATTTTCTTTTTTTTTTTTTTTTTTAAGATTTTATTTATTCATAGAGACAGAGAGAGAGAGGCAGAGACACAGGCAGAGGGAGAAGCAGGTTCCATGCAGAGAGCCCGACGTGGGACTCGATCCAGGGTCTCCAGGATCATGCCCTGGGCTGCAGGCAGCGCTAAACCGCTGCACCACCGGGGCTGCCCGAGTTTTCTCATTTTCATCTCCTCTTTACCTCACATTTCACTGTTCTATTCCCATGTTTTTCCTTCATCCAACTCCGGCATGGGATTCCAACAAGCTTAGACTTGTTCCATAGTGGCCAGATTTAAGTTCATTGTTTTGGTATGAAATATTTCTACTCAATTTCCTTTGTTTCTCTAGTGTTGAAAACAACACAGTATGGAAGTTGAGGCCTAGAACTCTGGTTGTTTCTTGGGGTACAGAAAAGTCAACTCAAAATGAGACAGACATTCTGTACCTGCAGTCTGTATTCTTTTCCACCACTTAATAAAAAAAAAGCAAACAAAACTTTGGAAGGCTACCAGAGACACAAAGGCCATTTCAAAGTTCTCCTTTTTCCCATTTAACCTATAAGTCTTTAAGCTCTTTTCTTTTCGTTGTCCTATTATTTGTTCTTGTTTATTATACTGGTTATTCCTAGCCTCAGCTCTTTACTCTTCTACCTTAATCCTCTCTCCTACACTCACCTATTAGTTTTCACTAAATATGCTCAAGTATCCCTCCCTAAACTCACCTGTACTCCAATCCCTATTTACAAATGCCTTGAGTATTTTTCACTTCAATATATTGCCATCATCTCCAATTCAACACTGAAAATACTCCTATTTTTTCTGTCCAGAATGTTTTTTCCTACACACTCTGCTTCTGTTTACCTTTTAGAGGTCAGCTCAAACTTTTACTTCCTTAGAAACTTTTCTGACCTCCATTAGGTTATTGTTACTATATGGTTTCTAGGTTTGATAACAACTTGGTATTTCGTTAAAAAAATACAGAGTTACCTAGGAACAAAACCATTCATTTTTGCAAAGAGCAATCTCAAGACTTTCTCCTTCTGCTCCCAGGTCAAATCTCCAATATCCACATTTCCTTGAATATCTGTCCTGAAGAATTTCAAAGAAAAAAAATGAGACAGAAAAATATGGCCAAAGTAATAAGCATTTTATCTTTTTAAAAAATATGAAATATGTAAGCATGAGAAAGTTTCCAAACTGTAACTGAATATTAAGAGGTTTCCAAGTGTAATGACTACAAAGAAAACTGCATTACAAAATCATAAGTTGAAAAGAATATCAATAGGCTAGCCATTCTGAAATGTTATAAAGTCATTAAGATAAAAATAAGAAAATCTATAATAAGAAAAAAGTTTGTGCCCAAACATTAAGCAAATAAGTAAAATAGGAAGTTGTTATATAACATTATGCATCCAAAGACAAACACAAAAACAACAAAAAAGTTATATACAAGGTGATATTATTGCTGAATTCCTTTTAACGTTTCTTTTTGTATCAGATATTTTGCTATGAAAACATAATAACAAGGTACATTTAGAAAATAACACCTAAGTTATCTAGCTTATTTTCTTACTTCCAAATAAACCCGCAGCTAAGCTCCCCAGGCAGGTCTTTATTTATACTATCACTTTCCTGGAGGATTCGTAGTCTATTTGCTGTTTACGAAAGCTTGCTGACATTGTAGACAGTATTGGTTGTACAATGTAAGAAATGTTTTTACACATAGGCCCATTGGGTTAGTTTTCTTTAAAAGTTTAGGTTTTGCCTTATGATCACTTTATACTTCAACTTTCCTTCCTCAATCTGCCTCCTAAGCAGATGATGTAATATTTTAATCACTTCTGCCCTGCTGGTACAGGCAATAGAACACTGAGGTTAAGATGAGAAGTTGTTCAGTAGCAAAAATGTCACACAAGGGCAGGAGAGGAAGAGTCCAGTTTCTAGAGTAACAATGTGGAGAATCATTTTATATACTTCCGTCTGAAAACCTACTTACCACTTTGGAGACAAAAAACGTAAAAGAAACTTCCTTATGTATGGTACAGACTCAATTTGCTTGACACAGTAAAAAAAAAAAAAAAAAAAAAAAAGAAATTAAGCTTTGCACAGTGGCAGTATCATAGCCAATGAGGTTTATCCAAGGTGCAATTATTGCTAATTGAAAAGAAGGAAATTATAGTGGACCTCTCGGTAATAGAAGTAACAGATTTCTGAATATGGCAAAAAGTTTTAAAAATCCTACTACGGACATTTTTGTAAAAGAATCTTATCCTTCAGAAGCCACATGATGTCCATCCTTCCCAACAGCTATGTAATTTAAAAGAACCTACAAATTATTAGTCCATTATAAAACAAAGCAGAGAACTCATTTGGAAGTACTGTTAATAAGATATTTAGTACATAGTAGTAGAGAGTTCTTTTAAGTTTCTTGAGTTAAGGCCTTTGAAGAACCTAACTACACTGGGATATAAAACGTGTTTTGTTTTGTTTTTCAGAATAATCTTTAAAATGCCGTATAATTTATGGCTTAAGAATACACTGATAAGGGGCAGCCCGGGTGGCGCAGTGGTTTAGCGCCGCCTTCAGCCCAGGGCCTGATCCTGGAGACTTGGGATCGAGTCCCATGTCAGGCTCCCTTCATGGAGCCTGCTTCTCCCTATGCCTGTGTCTCTCTCTGTGTCTCTCATAAATAAATAAAATCTTTAAAAAGGGGGGGGGGTTCCTTTAAAAAAAAAAAGAATGATAAGACAAAAATGCTAACAGGAAACAATCATTATATACAATTTACAACTGTCTCAAGCCTTCTGCTACCTTTATCATAATAGCAGTGGATATCTGGAGTGTATTTTGGAAACTTGTGGGGACTTTTGGATAATACAGTGATGGGAGCCCACTACTGGATGTCAGCTAATCCATAGGACAGTTCTGTACAATAAAGAATTATTACAAAGAACTGTTATATTGGTTTTTTAAATTATATGTTTAGTTAGATATTATTACCTATGAATTTCATCTCATAATAGTAAAGGGAACATTACAAAATATTTGTGAAAGTATGTTTATCAAAAATGTTTAAACTGAATCTGATCAAACCTTCATAATGAGTTTACAGAAAATAAAACGTTAAAAGATATTACAATGACATTTTATGGAACAAATGATCTAGTCTCTTTATCAAGTCTCTGTCATAAAAAAAGGGAATCTAGGGATGCCTGGGTGGTTCAGTATGTTAGGCATCTATCTGCCTTTGGCTCAGGTCATGATCCCAGGACCCTGGGATCAAGCCCCACATCAGGCTCTCTGCTCAGCAGGGACTCTGCTTCTCCCTCTACCCCCGCCCCCCGCCTGCTCATGCTTTTTCTCTCTCTCATGCTCTCTATCACACTTGCTTTCTCTCTCTCTCTGATTAAAAAAATGTCTTAAACAATAAAAAAATAATTTTTTAAAAAAGGGAATCCATTAAGAATACCTACTAAGCCCTACACCATGCTAAGCATAGGGGTTACAAAGATGAGTAAGACAGTTCCTGTCCTCAAATAATTTTGTGAGCAATCTTTTCAATATTTAGATACTAGCAAACTGAACTCAGGGTTCTTATTTCTCTAAAAGGTACAAAAGTTGCAGCACAAAAGATAAAATATTAAAGGTATGATTAGTACCATTTCTCAGCCTCCATAAGATCTTGATTCACACTATTGGTGCTGTGCTCTTTGCCATCGAACGTTCGGATTTTAGGATAATCTGTTCTTCCTGCATATGCCTCTCTCATTTTAAAATTGAAAGCAGCTTGTGCAACATGTTTATAATGCTTCCTGCTAAGCAGGATCTGTTGCTTCACTTGGTGTAGAGCATCTAAGAAGAACCTTTCTACTTCTGTTCTCTCATCCAGTATGTTCTTGGCCAGCTTTTTGATTCGATTCATTTCTCTGTCCTTCATCTGGAGAAGTTGCTGCAGCTTGTCAATTTCAACCTTCCCTGCTTGGTTCTCTATCATTGCCTGTTGCTGCACTTTACAAACTTCAATCTCAAACTCTCTGGTCATACAACTCAGCGCAGTCTCCAAGCTTACCACCTTCTTCTGAAGAGTCTGGATTTGCAGTCTTTGCTGGGTAAGTTGCATGATCTTTTCCTTAACCAAAAGATCATTGATCTCCTAAAAACAAAGATAAGACAGGTGAGAGATTTTCTTTAATTGATTTCAGAACTTAAGAGTTCTTCACTAATTTTCATTACTTCATGAAATTTAAATTTGATGCCAGGTTGAGATGGTGATATCTGTGTATGGAGAGTAAAAATATCCTAGGGTTCTTCTCTAGACTTGGGAAGGCTACTAATTTTGCTAAGTAAGAAACTGTCCTTCCTCTAAAATTCTGGAAGTTTAAATATTTTTTATTCTCAAACAGAGTAATTTCAAAATCAGTTAAGACTATACAGTAATACATTAACTTAACAAATATACAGTGGAAATTGTTACCTATCCTAGGCCATAGGCTAGTTGCCTATTTCTTTTTCATTTTCCCTTTCTTCCTTAGTAATAAAACTCTAACTTCATTCAGGAAGGCAGGAAGCCCAAGGACGCCTGGGTGGCTCAGAGGTTGAGCATCTGCCTTTGGCTCAGGACTTTGATGCCAGAGTCCTGGGATTGAGTCCCACATTGGGCTCCTGCAGGGAGCCTGCTTCTCCCTCTGCCTATGTCTCTGCCCCTCTCTTTCTCTCTCTCTGTGTCTCTCATAAATAAAGAAATAAATAAAATCTTTAAGAAAAAAAAAAAAGGCAGTAAACCCAACTGACAATTCCCAGCCTCCCTTGCAGTTCAGTAATGCCAAGTAACTATGTTCTGGTCAATGAAATATAAGTAGAAGTGTGTGCAGGACTTCCAGGAAGACCTTTAAAGGGGGGGGGGGGGCATACTTTTTCCTCCTTGTCCTTTTTCCTTCCTGCCATTTAAGTAATAGAGTTCTAGCAGCCACTTTGGGCCACAAGGTGACTTTGGGGATGTAAGCCACGCATTGCACAACAGCTTTGTTGACTTTGTGGCACTACCATTCCACCTCTGGATTGCTAATCTCCAGACTTTCTTTAGGGGAGAGAATAAACCCTTTCATGGTAAAGTCATTGTTGCCAGGGCTGTCACAGCTGAACCTCTTCCTAAGTGATTCAGAGACCAACTCCAAGCAAAGTAAAATGAGTATTTTAAGGTAATAGGGCATAGGAGTTACAGTTATGTTTCTGATATATTCTTTATGAAGCCAAGTTGAGGGATGCCTGGGTGGCTTAGTGGTTGAGTGATTGCTTTAGGCTCAGGGCATGATCTCGGGGTCTGGGGATTGAGTCCTGCATTGGGCTCCTTGCAGAGAGCCTGCTTTTCCCTCCGTCTGTGTCTCTGCCTCTCTTTCTGTATCTCTCATGAATAAATTTTAAAAATCTTTAAAAAAATAAAATAAAGCCAAGTTGCATGCTTCTATGTCATTCTCGAAATTAATCCTTTCAAATAAGAAAGGTACATCATCCAGACAAAAGAAAAATGGTCCCATTGCCCTTATGTGCATTATTATACTCAATTTTTCATATTTACCAACCCAATTCTTAAACAAACAAAAACCAGAAAAATAGTAAATGAAGTCTAAATGGAGTGGGAACCTTTTGATGTAAAAGGAAAGTCTGAGTCTCTTGCAACTTCTGGGAATTTTTTTGTAGAGTATCAGCTTCCTTCAGATGGTATGCGAGAGCTTTCTGGAGATAAACATTCTCTTTAAAAACAGCTCTTCCAGCATTGTTCAATTGCCTGAAATAGATAGATATAAGATCCCAAAACACCGGCCTACGTTTTAGATATTACCAAACTAGAACAACGATTGCCTTATTCCCCAACGTTAAAACTAATGACCACCACTTATTTAGTTCATGGTGGGTACTCAACAGTTAGGTGGGGATCTTGTGACTTAAGTTCTCACCAATAGGAGAGTGAAAATGTATGTTACTTCCAGCTCAAGGTAGTTAAGGGCAGACAGGGGTTTCCCATGCTCTCTCCTTATCCATATGACTGGATGTGAAGAAGTCTAAGATGGAAGCAGCCCCAGTTCCTGAATCACCACTCAAGTAGAGCTTTCAGACTCAAACTGGATTGTTAAGTGAGCAAGAACTAAACCATTGAGACTTGGTAGTTTATTGGCATAACACAATTAAGTGTTACTTTCACTAACATACTTAATGATAACCCTGTACAGTTGCTATGATTAACCCGATATTTAGATGAAGAAATTTAATTTCAAAAAAGTTAGGAAATCTTTTGACAGTGACTCTGCATTCAGGTTGGGAACCAAAGTCTAACTTCACAGCCTGGGTTCTTTCCTCCACACCACCTTGGTACAGAAAGGGTTGGGGGGAAAGGGGCCAGGATACAAAGAGAAAGAAACAGTGAGGGAAAGTAAACAAGAAAATGCCAAGAAAGCAAACCAGGAAAGGAGGGAGAAGACAACATGATAATAATAAAACAGACCAGCAAATAGGTCAGAGAGGCTATAAGAAAGGAAAAGGAGACAGCAGTCTCTTACACAACAGCTTCATGGTGAGCTTTCTCTGCCAGCATTATTATCTTCTTTTCAGCCTCTTGTTCTAGTCGGTGCTAAAAAAAAAAAAGAAAATAGGCTATTTTAATACAGAGTTATATTTCTAACAAATTTACACATCAAAAAGTGAAGTATTGATTTCACAATGTCAAATAAAATATTCCTGTCCACATGACCTGGTATGAAGAACTCCCAAGTACTGGTAGAGGAACTAGCAAAGAGGAGTGTGTGAATACAGGAACCTCAGGGTACCTCCAAATTTCCTCACTAAAGCAGCAGCATGATATATAAGTACCAAAAAATAAAGTATTGGAAAGTATCAGTATTGGAAAACAGAATTGAGAGAAATTTCTACTAAATACAATGTGGTGGGCAGCCCCGGTGGCACAACGGTTTGGCGCCGCCTGCAGCCTGGGGTGTGATCCTGGAGACCTGGGATCAAGTCCCACATCGGGCTCCCTGTGTGAAGCCTGCTTCTCCCTCTGCCTGTGTCTCTGCCTCTCTCTCTCTCTGTGTCTATGAATAAATAAAATATTTTTTAAAAATAATAAATAAATAAAATGTGGTGAGAGTTATTTATTTACTTATGCAACAAACTTCTATTGAGCATTAATATTGTACCAGATTTTTTAGATGCTGGAGATTCTGTGTGGTGAAAAAACAGATAAAGTCCCAGATAAAATCTCAATTTATATTCTAGGTGAGATCCAGGCAACAATAATAATTAAAATGCATTGAGCATTTACTATATGCCAGGCATGATTCTCAGAGCTTTACATGTATTATTTACTTTTCACAATAACCCTAAAAATTAGATAGTATTATCCTCAAAAACAAGGACTGAGGAAATGGAGGGAAGGGGAGATTACTAACTTGCCCAGAATCAGATAGCTAGTAAGTGGCAGAGCAGAGATTCACAGTAGGCAATGTGATGTTTGCTATACCACCTCTCCTGTGATGCTGTCAATGTAGCAAACAAGGTAATGACATAGACAGTAACTGAAGGTGGTTATTTTATTTTATTTTATTTTATTTTATTTTATTTTATTTTATTTTATTTTTTATTATTCATTAGAGACACAGAGAGAAAGGCAGAGTCATAGGCAGAGGGAGAAGCAGGCTGCCTGCAAGGAGTCTGATGGGGGACTCAATCCCAGGATCCTGGGATCACAACCTGAGCCAAAGACAGATGCTCAACCACTGAGTCACTAGAGAGGTTACTTTATATTGGGGTTTAGGGAGTCTATCTCTGAGGAAATGACATTTGAGCTCTGAAGAATGAGAATGAGAAGGGCCAGAGCCAGAGGAAGAACATTCCAGACAGGAATAGCAAAGTACAAAAACATGACACTGGGAAAGGGCTTGGTGATTTAAGGAACAGAAGAGATTAAATGGGGAAACAAAACAAAACACCAGTAACCTGAGGGAAGTCCTTTATATGACCAGGTGCAGCATGCTATGGTAGGAGATGAATAAGCAGGCTTACTAGAAAGCCCACTGCCATAAACTTGCAGCACTGGGGTTCACACCAGCGCAGCACTAGGGTTCGAACCTAACCAGGAAGTTTTCCACTTAACATGGTGAGATGGCTACTGCTGCAGCTGGCCATCCCATCACTTATTCCCATCCTATCCTTTTCCTTCCCAGCTGCCACTAGTGTCTAGCAAAACAACACACTCACTTTCCCAGCATCCAATATAACATGGTTCTGGCCAATGAGATAGATGTAAGAAGAAATCTGCTAAGAGCTTCTGGGAAAGCTTTTATGGTCTGCAGATAAAAAAGGACAGACACAACGGGAGGCCCCCTTCTTCCTGCCTTAAACACAGACAAATCTTAGAGCTGCATTAACCATCTTGCGACTATGAGGGAAAGGCCAGCAGCCACCTACTTCCAGACGTAAAAATCCTATTTGTTTATCTATCTATCTATCTATCTATCTATCTATCTATCTATCTATCTATCTAAAGATTTTATTTATTTATTCATGAGAGACACAGAGAGAGGCAGAGACATAGGCAGAGGGAGAAGCAGGCTTCCTTTGGGAAGCCTGATGCATGACTTGGTCCCAGGACCCCAGGATCACAACCTGAGCCAAAGGCAGACACTCAACTGCTGAGGCACCCAGGGGCCTCAGAAAATCTGATTTATATAAGCACTGTTGGTCAGGTATTCTATAAAATGATCAAGCACTCCTAAGCTTTGTTTGTAAAACGCTACACTTAGTAGAGAAGAGATCAAGATTCCATAGGATGGGATAGAGGAAAAAAGCAATTGAGAGCAGCTGAGGACTTCCTGAGGGCTTCCATTCCTAACAGTACCAGGAAGTGCTCCAGAGTGAGAACATCAAAATGCTGCTTCTGCTCCACTCCTAGGTGGAGTGGAGAAAAATGACATTTTTCACTATAGAAATTGGGAATCTAGAGCCACTTTTTGAAGCAAATCTAAATCTAAACCTGAGATGAGTACTTATTTGCCCCACCCTCAACTTCCTACATCCCTACCAATTTCTGAAAAAAAAATCTGTTCAATTCTTCCCTGAGAATGAAAAATTAGAAGAATTAATGAAATACCATGGGTCCTCTGAAAATTGTGTAGAAGAGAAGTGTTCCAATGCACTTCCCACAATTTGGAGAATTAATGTCAGAGGCACAGGGAAACATGGAAGTTTGTGATATGTTAAGGAACATTTTTGGGGCCCCTTTTATTAACATCCTTAGCCTGGCTTGGCTTGACTGAGGAAACACCCTTATGTGTACCAGAGTGACCTCTCCCATCCAATCCTCCTATACAATGTGGTTATGTGCAGCTCTCCTTCCACCAGGGGAACACCAAGCTGACGGTGGTGTGTCCTAAAGCCTCGGTAAATTGATAATCCCTCTTGAGGACTTTGGGACTCTCTAACTAGGAGGGGGAAAAAGACTAGACATTGGTTTCGATTTCCCTGTTTTGTTTTTTAAATTCTGCTATGATATGATAAATATTCTCTAGTAAGAGTCAAATGAAAGGTTGACACGTCTCAGAATGCATATAGATACTTATATTGTTTTAGTAAATCAATAAAATATTTCTTTTTTTAAACAAAGTATTTAACTCTAAAATGTCATACCTTTTCTTCAAAAAACCTGCCCTCCAATCTTCTAAGAGTCTCCTGATGTTTCTGCTCTGTGTTCCTTAAATTCTCCTTCAGCTGTAATTAAAACAACAAAAAAATATCAATAGGAATTCAGGGTGATTGAGGCACATTCCTGGAATATTCTCAATAAAGAAACATTTTCTGTTATACATTATACATTATTTCTGTTATACATTATATACATTATATAATATACATATTATACAATATACATATATTATTATTTCCATTATACATTATTATACATCATTAATCCTGAACAGAACAATTCCACATCCCTGCCTGTGAGTACCATCTTTCCCAATAATCTTCTACAGACTTACAAGATAAGTATTCAGTTTCTAAAAAGCTGTTCATGAACAATAGTTCTCAGGACAAGTTGTTCTCATAATCATATTTTCGAAATATCATGTGGACTCATAGAATCATAATATTTTAGAATTGGGGCACCTGGCTAGCTCAGTTGGAGGAGCATGCAACTCTTGATCTTGGGGTCATGGGTTTGAGCTCCATGTTGGGTACAGGGATTACTTAAACAAATACAATTTTTTAAAATAATATTTTGGAATAGAAAGGGACCTTAATAGTCCTATACAATTTCTCATTTAAGATTCCTTCTATGAGAAAAACATTGAGACACAGAATTCATTAGACTAGCATTTCATAGTTCCCATTTTTAGAAAATTCTTTCTAGTATTAATCTATTTTTTAAAATATTTTATTTATTTATTTTAGAGAGCAAGAGCAAGAGAGAAAGAGAGAGACAGCACAAGCAGAGTGAGTGGGAGAAGCAGGCTTCCTGCTGAGCAGGGAGCTCAATCCCGGAACCCTGGGATCATGACCTGAACTGAAGGCAGATGTTTAACCAGCTGAACCACCCAGGCACCCCTCCTAGTATTAACCTGAAACACATTTCCTTATGATTACCACAGATGAATCCTTCTATCCTCAAAACATGTGTACATGGAATAAAAAGGACATAAAAACTCTTCTAGGCAAAGGGTAAACTACTTTAAAGCTATGATCCTATAGTCTACATTTCCTGGCAATCCATCAGGCTGAAATAGACAGACTCTATCTAATCTTCATGTCATTAAAAAAGCGGTAGAGAAGGGTTTCCCCCAAGAGACAGATCTTTCTCACTTGCCATCTGTTTTACTCTGGGCAAATCACTTCTCTAAGTCTCAGGTTTCCAGGAATAAAAAGAGAATAATAATAGTAACTAGCTCATAGTGTGTGGCAAGGATTAAATAACAAACAATACATGTAAAGTACCTAGAATAGTAACTAATATAAAGGCTAGTTATTATTATATCTACTATTGTCCTCCCTTATACTTAATAATTTTCCTGTGATCTCTGTCCTAACTATATTAAATCTCAATTTAAAAAAATATTTTATTTATTTACTCATGAGAGACAGAGAGAGAGAGAGAGAGGCAGAGACATAGGCAGAGGGAGAGAGACACAGGCTCCCAGTAGGGAGCCTGGTATGGGACTCAATCCCAAGACCCTAGGATCACACCCTGAGCCAAAGGCAGACGCTCAATCACTGAGCCACTCAGGTGCCTCAAATCTCCATTTTATGTCTCTCTCAGATGTTCTTTCTCCCTGTATTTTTCATACAATTTTTAAAATGACCTCTTACATCGTTAGACTAAAAATTAATGTCAACATATAAGTTTATGGAAATGTCTATCACCTTAGACATGTGTGCAGGGATTTCATATACCATTGGACTCCCTCAAAAATCCATAATTTTTAAAAGATTTTATTTATTTATTAGAGAGAGAGCACAAGCTGAGGGGGGGGTGCAGAGGGAGAGGCAGACTCCCCACTGAGCAGGGAATCCAACAAGGGGCTCAATCTCAAGACCCCAGGATCATGACCTGAGCTAAAGGCAGATGCTTAACCAAGTGAGTCACCCAGGTGCCCTTCAGAAATCCATAAATTAACAAACCTTTCAAAAAATAATTGACATCTATAAAAACCTTTAAAAGTTTATGCTCTTTAACTTATAAGTTCCACTTCTAAGAAGTTATCCTAAACACTAATTACAGGTGTAGAAAAATATTATTACTTAGATATGCATCATGGTGTATAATAGTGGAAAATTAGAAAAAAGTCCAAGGGTCCAAGGACACCTGGGCAGCTCAGTTGGTTAAGTGTCTGCCTTCAGCTCAGGTCATGATCTCAGGGTCCAGGGATCAAGCCTCATGTCAGAGGGGAGTTGGGAGTCTGCTTCTCCTTCACCCTCTGTCCATCCCTACTGCTCATGCTCTCTCTCTTTCTCAAATAAATAAATAAAATCTAAAAAAAAAAATTGTTACACATTCTTTAAAAAGTCCAGATGTCCAAAAACAAGGGATCAATTAACAAATTATAATAATTGGGGTGCCTGGGTGGCTCAGTTGGTTGAGCAATGGACTCTTGATTTTGGCTCAGGTCATGATCTCAGGGTCATGGGACTGAGCTCCATGTCTGGCTCTGAGCTGCACATGGAGTTTGCTTGAAATTCTCTCCTCCACCTTAGGCCCTCCCCCTCCTCTCTCTTTCTCTCACTCTCTCAATAAATAAAATCTTTTAGAAAAATAAATCATTATACATCTACCCAGTGGAATTCCATACATCTAGTCAGAAGATTTTATAGAAGAATATATAATGGCATTGAAAAATATTCATAATAAAAGCAAAAAAGTCAGGTTAACAGTTTTTAAATAATAACCTCATTTCAAAAAAAATAACCTCATTTTTAAAAGCATATTTTTTTTTTAAATGTTTCTAAATCAGAGGAAGAAAAATGGAAAGAAAATACACCAAAATATTTACCAGTTATCTCTAGGTAGTATAATTGTCAGGGGAGGACTTTTCATTTTCTTCTTTTTTATCACCTAAATTTGCTGAAATGGGTATTATCACTTTGTCAAAAGAAGAAAAACTAAAACAAATTATTAAAAATAATAACTGCAACCTACCAATGTATGCTCTTTCTGTTAATCACGTAGATAGAAATCATTTTTTCTTTAAAATTTATGCTTTGAATGTCTTGTGATAATCTAAATTAGCCTCTTTTATTTATTTTAAGATTTTATGTATTTATTTATGAGAGACACGGAGAGAGAGAGGCAGAGACACAGGCAGAGGGAGAAGCAGGGAGCTGGATGCGGGACTGGGCCCCGGACTCCAGGATCACGCCCTGGGCCGGAGGCAGGTGCCAAACCACCGAGCCACCCAGGGATCCCCTAAATTAGCCTCTTTTAATTTGCATAGTGAATTCTATATATACACTATAATTAATTTTCTTCCTCTGTGTATACATCCCCTTCCCATTTTAAGTTCATGGGCCCCTACACCTGCTTTAATTCTTCCGTATTTGGTATTCCAGAGAATCACGTTATTTTTTCCCATAATCCTTTGCCTTGGAATTTTAAGTCTTCCTGGCCCATGGCTCTTTTTTTTTTTTTTTTTTTTTAAGATTTTATTTATTTATTCATGAGAGACACAGAGAGAGGGAGAGGAAGCAGAGACATAGGCAGAGGGAGAAGCAGGCTCCACGCAGGGAGCCCGTTGTGGGACTCCATTCTGGGACTCTGGGATCATGCCCTGGGCCAAACAAAGACGCTCCCACCTCTGAGCCACCCAGGCATCCCATGGCCCATGGGTCTTTCTGAAAAGTCTGAAACCTATTTCTCCATTAGGTGGCAATATTGTTCTTAAAAAAAGAAATCATACTGTGGCCCATTAGAGTATCCACTAGTTAATTCACTTTGATTCAGAATGTATAACTATACTTCTGATAGCTATTTTGAGAGTTTCTAAAAAGTTATGGATCTTAACTTGATTCAGTCTTCAGGATTTTTTCTTTTTTTAAAGATTTTATTTATTTATTCATGAGATACACAGAGAGAGAGAGGCAGAGACACAGGCAGAGGGAAGCAGGCTCCATGTAGGCAGCCCAATGAGGGACTCGACCCCAGGACTCCAGGATCACACCCTGGGCAGAAGGCAGGTGCCAAATGGCTGAGCCACCCAGGGATCCCCAGGATTTTCATATAAAATTTTTTTATATTCCTTTTAGAAAATGTTCATGCTTTGTTGAGAAATTATTAACAGTAAAGTATTTCAAGTGTATGATGATTTGACATGCATATACATTATGAAAGGATTCCTCTAGTTAACAGAAAACTTTATATTCCATCAATTACATTTTTAATTTAAAGAACTACTCAGCATTCAACAAAGATCTATTGAGCATTACTGTGTACCTTGTATTTCAAGGAATACAAAGGAACAATGCCCAAAGATTTGTAATCTAGTAGGGGAGATAAGACAAATGATAAGTATGTCAAGGTAGAATAGGCTAAAGGGTATAAAAGAGATACAAAGTGGTATGAAAACACAAAGAAAATTGTTATTTTTTTGCTAATAATCTTTTCTTTTTTTCAGCTTTATGAGGTAAATTGACATACAACACTGTATAAATCTTAGGTGTATAATGTGTTGATCTGTTACACTTATATATTGCAAAATGATTACCACCATAGCATTAGCTAGCACTTCCATACTGTCACTTAATTGCCATTCCTTTTTTGTGGTAAGAACATTTAAGATCTACTCTCTTAGCAACTTCAAGCATATAATATAGAATTATTAGGTATAATCACCATGCTATACATTAGACTCCCCAGAATTTGTCCATCTCAGTACTGGAAGTTTGTACCCTTTGACCAATATTTCCTCATAACCCCTTCCCTGCCAGTTTGGGTAGCCTCTAATCTACTCTCTGTTTCTCTGAGTTCAGCTCTTTTTAGATTCCACATATAAGTGATATTATACACTATTTAGCTTTCTGATTTATTTCACTTAACATGACATCCTGAAGTTTCATCCAAGCTGTCACAAATGGAAAGAAGAAAATGATTACTTTTTTTAAGTTAATATTTTTAAACATGACTCTGGGGACTGCCTTATGGAGAACATGCATTTGAGCTGAGCCTTTGAAGGACAGGTAAAATTATAATGTATAAAGACCTGTTGAAAGTATATTCCAGATAGAAGAAACAGTGTAAACTATGTAAAAACAGCAGAAAAGACTTCAGGGATGAGTAAATATCCACTTTGGGTGAATAAAAGGGGGTGTGCATGGGGAAGTATAGTAAAAGGAGAAAATAATGTTACAAAGTAGGGGTAGGGTCTTAACTTTCACACTAGGGCATTTGGGCAATACTGGGTTTACAACAGAGAAATACTAAAGATTCTTCAGGGAGGTGATCAGAACATTCCTGCATTAATACATACTTTGGACTGTGGTAGTGTGATGGTTTTAAAATACATCCACAATCTCTATGATTTCCAAGGCTAGGTCAAGAAAGGGATAGCTTCTAGGGATACCTGGGTGGCTCAGTGGTTGAATGCTTTCAGCTCACATCATGATCCCAGGATCCTGGGATCAGGTCCCACATCAGGTTCCTTGTGGGAAGCCTGCTTCTTCCTTTGCCATGTCTCTGCCTCTTTCTCTGTGTCTCTCATGAATAAATGAATAAAAATCTTAAAAAAAAAAAGAAAAGAAAAAAAGAAAGAAAGAAAGGGATAGCTTCTGTCTGGCTTTCTTTGGGATTACTCACTTTGGGTAAAGTCGTTGACCAAACTATGAGGGCACTCAGGGCCCCTTTGTAAGGCCCCTATGGGAAGATGTTGAGGCCACCCAGTATTTACTGGCTCCCACCTGACAGCATGTGAGTTGGCACCTGGGAACAGATCTTCAAGCTCTAATCAAGCCTCCAGATGACTGAAGCCCTGGCTAGTTATCTTGACTGCAACTTCATAAAATGCCCTGAACCAGAACTGCCCAATTAAACTCCTTCCAAATTCCTGACCCATGGAAATTGTGCTTTTAACAAATGTTTATTATAGCTGCAAGCTCTAAATTTGGGGGTAATTTTTCCTGCAGTAACTAATGAAGGTGAAAAAATAGAGGGAACAGGACTAGAGGCACTGGACAGGGATGCAGGTCACTGGGGTTCTGCTGCCATCTCTACAAGTTACCATGAAAGTCACTTAACATCTTTCTGTCTCAGTATTCTTGTCAGTAGAATGACTTAGGTAGGCCCTAAAGTTTCTTCCAGCTCTAAGATTGTATGAGTTCCATAAAAGGGTTTCGTTTTAGATGGTTGCCTTGTATCACTCATTTAGCAAGTTTTATTATTATTGTTATTATTTTAAGAAGCCACATGCCCAGCCTGGAGCCCAATGCAGGGCTTGAACTCATGACCCTGAGATCAAGACTCGAGCTGAGATCAAGAGGTGGAGGCTTAACCGACTGAGCCACCCAGGAACCCTGCAAGTTTTATTATTAAGTACTAATCCAGGAACTAGTGAGGAGTGACAAGGACATACACAAATAGATGATTTGGCTCCTTTTATTCTCAGTTTACAAAATTAAAGAACACAAATATAAAATAACTAGAGAAGACAGTTATAGAGCTGCTATTTTAAGGATTTCAAAGGTTTGGAAACCCATAGGAGGAGAGAGTTCCTCTGAAAATACTTCAAAGGAGCTTGTATAATGGTGAGCTACAGAAATTAAGAACAATTTTAAAGCAACAGTTATTAGAACAGTTGTAAAGCAACAACTTATCAAGTTCATGAACAAAGTCAGCCTAATGGGAAGTTCTGGGGATAACTTTGCAATTGTGATAAAAAGAGTTATTAAAACATACTCCTCCACATTCCTCCAGTCTAAGAAAGTGTCTTCCCCTTTCCTAACTTGCCTGAAATGTGCCAACTCATTCTTTTAATTAGAGCTTTTAGGAATACTCTACTAAGATTTGTAAAGCTATAGAATCATAACAACAAGTAAACAATAACAACTATGCTACTACTCTTACTGGGGATTAATAGGAATGACTGTGCTAAGTATTTTACACACATTACATTATTTAATCCATATAACATCTCTAAAAGGAGGCAGGTGATATTGCAGCCACATTTTACAAGTGAAGAGTCTGAGACTCAAGTTAACAAACTATCCAAAGCGATAGTTATTAGCTGTAGAACTAGGATCTGAAGGCTATGATTTTGAACACTACATTATCTTATCCAACTTAATTCATTTCTCATATATTGTTTCAATTTGGCAATTAGCTAAAAGGTAAACAGAAATAAGATGCAGGAACTCTGGTTTACCATCAAAGCTTGTTCTTGTTAAATAGGGTTCTGAGTAGCCCAAGGAGAGCTTGGGGGGCACTGCATGCTCAGAGAACACCATGCTCAAGAGTGAGAGGCACTAAAAGGGATGGTGGAAGGGCCTTAATAATACTAATAGCTATAATCATAATTTTAGCAGCAGTGACAATAGCAGCAGGATCAGCAACAGCAGGTAATATTTACCATACAGTGAGTGCTATGCATTTACCTTTTTAAAAAAACTATTTTTTAATAATCTCTATTATTTTTTAAATAATATCTTTTTTATTTTTTATTTATTTATTTTTTTAATAATATCTTTTTTAAAAAGAGAGAGCACATGCATGAGAGGGAGAAAGAGAGAGCACAAGCAGAGGGGAGGGGCAGAGGGAGAAGCAGACTCCTCACTGAGCAGAGGGAGCCCAATGAAGGACTTGATCTCAGGACCCTGAGATCATGACCTGAGCCAAAGGCAGATGTTTAACTGACTGAGTCACCCAGGTGCCCAGTGCTATGCATTTAAAACATTATTTCATTTAGTCTTCACAATAACCCTTTAAAGTTGATACCATTACTCTCTCCTCCATGTTTTATAAGAAGAAATTTAACAAGATACCCAAGTAGTAAAAACAGTATACTTTAGCAGTCTGGCTTCAGAGCACAAACTTTTAGCCCCTCCACTACCTGAAATAGATTATATTAGGTTTGGTAATATACTGCTAATACTAGTAATAGCAACAATATTCAGCTGCACATTGGAGTGGGCTCATACCAGGAATTTTGCTAGCATGTTGAACCTTAAAATTGGTACTTGAAATTGGCCATAATAAAAGTATTTATACTAAGGAAATAAGCAAATGCTATAAATCAGGACTTTTATCTGCAGAGAGCTATATGCCACTATCAATATAATTTTCGCTTATGTGCCATACAGTTATTTTAAGCACTTTAAATATATGAACTCATTTGATCCTCACAACAACTGTATGAGCCTGTGAGTAACCTTTATTATCCTCAATTTACAGATTAGGCAACCAAAGTATAGAGAGGTTTAAGCAACTTGCCCAAAGTCACAAAGCTGATTTAATCTACTATCCCCAGCACTCACCTATGTCATTTATTATTATTAATGCAAAAAACTATATTCTGAGCTGAGGGGATGGGAAGTAAAAGAAAAAGCATAGCAAGGTCAGAGAAACTTTCTAAAAGTACTTAGTTTTTCTCATCCTGCCTACCCTTAACAGAGAGCCTTCTAAAATGTTCTAAAATCATCTTTCATTAGTCTAAACCTATTTTCCTTTAGGACTTTGCTATTTTGCCCCTTATAATTCCCAAGAACTGTAATTTCTTTTTTTTTAAGATTTTATTTATTTATTCATGAGAGACACACAGAGAGGCAGAGACACAGGTAGAGGGAGAAGCAGGCTCCACGCAGGGAGCCCGACGTGGGACTTCGCCCTGGGCCGAAGGTAGCGCTAAACCGCTGGGCCACAGGGACTGCCCTGTAATTTGTTTCTTATTGAAGTCACTCCAAAGGTTTAATTGCTGATAAATGTGGTGGTACCTAGATGGCTCAGTTGGTTGAGCTTCTGCCTTCCAGCTCAGGTCATGATCTCAGAGTCCTGGGATTGAGCCCATATGTCAGGCTCCCTGCTAAGTGTGGAGTCTGCTTCTCCCTCTCCCTCTGTCCCTCCCCTCTGCTCATTCTCTCTTACAAATAAATAAATAAAATCTTAAAAAAAAAAGAATAAAAAAATTATTGCTGATGTGAAAGGATGTGTTGGCTAAGAATTGGTCACAAAAAAATCAATCAATGCTTAGAAAAGTCTTAGAAATAAGACTTGCACCCAGTGCAACACTCATTATGTCTTCCACTTTCTCATATATTGTTCAATATATGAACAATATAATAATAATAATAATAATAATATAATAATAATAATAATAATCTCTAAAATGTCAAAGGGAGTCTTTTACCTTCTCACAGGAGTAAATGTCTATGAAGGCTCTTGCACACATAAGTATAGTACTGTGATAGTCACTTTATTGGCTCTCTGGAACTGAACCTGCAATACTTCCAAAGTATACCTGTAGTTAATTCTGATTTCCTTTATTTAAAGAAATAAAGAAACTTACATCATCTAATTCTTTCTCCACTTGGATTTTTCTCTTCTGGAATTGTTTTATTGTTTTCAGCTCTGTCTGAATCATGCCAATTTCTCTGGCTTTTTGATGGAACCGTCCCTCCAGCTCATTTATTTGCACAGTATACTTTTGTTCCTATATGCAAAAAAACAGGTAAGTGAGTTAGGAAAAAGAACAGAAGGGGATCCCTGGGTGGCTCAGCGGTTTAGCGCCTGCCTTTGGCCCAGGGCGCGATCCTGGAGTCCCGGGATCGAGTGCCCGTCAGGCTCCCGGCATGGAGCCTGCTTCTCCCTCCTCCTGTGTCTCTGCCTCTCTCTCTCTCTCTCTCTCTATATATATATATCATAAATAAATAATCTTAAAAAAAAAAAAAAGAACAGAAGCCCTACACAGTCATGTTCCCTTTGAAGCCTTAGGTCATTTGTCTATCTTCTTTGAAGAAATAGTCCCCTTTTTATTTTTCCATAAAGTTTTACTTTTTGTTAGAAGATACCAAGTGCCTTGAATAAAAAAAAAATTCTCAAATGAGATTATCTGATATAGGAAATGCAGATAGTTATTAAAAAGAGGTGTGAAAAGACTAAACAAATCTTTAATTTGTAAGAGAGACAAATAACATCCCTAACCCTAAATTAAAATTTTTGAAGAGATAAAGAGAGGGCCAATATCTCTAAGAAATCAAGAAGTTGGGGAAAAGCAGAAGGAAGAGCAGAGGGACAAAGAGAAGGCTAAGAAGGAGGAGGATGAGTAGAAAAGGAAAAAAAAAGGAGAGAAGAGGGAAAAAAAGGAGGTGGGAAGAAAGGGTGAATAACACAATTTTTAAAATGAATGAGATATCAAAAAGAAATGCAAATAACCTCCAAACATGAAAAAATGCTCATAATAGGAAAATGCAAATCGAAATACACTGAAATACCCTTTCTCACCTAACATGTTCACAAAAAATCTCTTTTGACCATATACTCTTGTATATTGTGAATGGACGGTAGTTAGATTTCTCAGAATACAACATGTTTGATCAATTTGATTTAGGAGCCACATATTTTATGTAATTATATAATTACAAAATTATAGATGCACAATCTAATTTTTTAAAAGCAACTTCTAAAACTCAAAACAAAATGTTTTCTTGAGTTGGTGGCATAAACTCACAGGAATTATTTCAAATGGTAATGTAATTTGATCACTGATTCCTACTGGTATATATCCCAAGGGGGGAGTGCCCCCCTAAAATCTTAAACTAGTGCACCCCGGGTGGCTCAGCGGTTTAGTGCCGCCTTTGGCGCAGGGCGTGATCCTGAGGCCACGGGATCAAGTCCCACGTCAGGCTCCCTGCATGGAGCCTGCTTATCCCTCTGCCTGTGTCTCTGCCTCTCTGTCTCCCTCAATCTCTCTCTCTCTCTCTCTCTCTCTCTCTGTCTCCTCTCTGTGTTTCTCATAAATGGATAAATAAAATCTTAAAAAAAAAAAATAAAATCTTAAACTGTTTCTGCTAATCTATGTTGGCTGTAATTATTGGTAATAGTATTTTGTGACTGTTGATGTATTGAGGTTTGAAGTAACTACTCAACTATACTGATATCATTAAGATTTTGGGGTAAGTATCCCCCTTGGGCAGCAGGGTAGCAGCTCTAACAGCAACAGTGATTATTAGGGATGGCGGCAGCCGCTGCAGCAGGACCTGCAAGAATCCAGAAGTTTCTCCAGAGCTTCTCAGCTACTCTGATTAATGAGAACCCCCAGACAGCATTAGAGAAGCTGACTAAGGCTTTGGAACAGAAACCAGATGATGCACAATATTATTGTCAAAGAGCTTATTGTCATGCTCTTCTTGGGAATTATTGTGATGCTGTTGTTGATGGAAAGAAATCCCTTGAACTTAATCCAAATAATTCCATTGCTATGCTGGGAAAACAGATATGTGAATACCATGAAAAAAGAAAACCCTATCCTGTGGTTCTAGAAACTCTTCTAGGGGGACAGGAATTAGATAGTGCAGATCCTGATTTTACTGTCTGGATTGAAAGGTGTCAAGAGGGACACCTGGGTGGCTCAGTGGTTGAGCGTCTGCCTTTGGCTCAGGGTGTGGTCCTGGAGTCCCAGGATCGAGTCCCACATCCGGCTCCCAGCATGGAGCCTACTTCTCCCTCTGTCTGTGTCTCTGCCTCTCTCTCTCTGTGTGTCTTTCATGAATAAATAAAATCTTAAAAAAAAAAAAAACGAAATTAAAATGAAAAAGACAGAGGCTGTGAGATAGGAAAAGCTAGAGGGGCAAGATGTGCCTAAACCAAAACAGTTAATAGCAGACATAAAGAACTCATATGCATCATCATCTTATTATACAAGAAATTGGGATAAATTGGTCAGTGAGATCAAAGAAGAAGAAAAAAATGAGAAGTTGGATGGAGATGCAGCTTTAAACAAATTATTTCAGCATATTTAGATGGGTCTGATGATGCAAAATATGACATGATCAAATCATTTACAGAGTCTGGTGGTACAGTTTTGAATACCAACTGGTCTGATATAGATAAAAGGAAAGCTGAAATCAATTTTCCTGATGAGGGACGCCTGGGTGGTTCAGCAGTTAAGCATCTGCCTTAGGCCAAGGGCATGATCCTGGAGTCCCAGGATCAAGTCCCACATCGGGCTCCATGCATGAAGCCTGCTTCTCCCTCTGCCTATGTCTCTGCCTCTCTCTGTGTGTCTCTCATGAATAAGTAATATCTTAAAAAAAATTCTGATGATACAGACAGAATGGAAAAAGTACTATATATATTAATTTGCTATCACTATATTGCAAAAACAACAATGACAACAACAATAAAACAGAACCTTTGGTGAAGGAGAAAGGAGACAGATCAAGTAATAAACTCTGTACTCCTGCATCTGAATTGAAAATATTGATATGGGCTCATTATATAGTCTTTAAAAATATATATTTCCTACCTCTGTCCACTGAAAAGCCTGGAAAGAATGACAAACTCAGTAGTACCACTACTACCAGATCATTTTCTACAAAAACATAATTCTATGTTATTTTTGAGCTTCTGTACAATCAACTATGTGAGCTTTAAGGTCATCAAACTACTCCAAGGACCTATTCAGTTACTCTTATTGTGTCTTAAATATCTGAGTATGTCAAAAACCTGACCACCCAGTAAGTATTAGTGTACCCTGATAACTCACCAATTTTTCCTTCTCCTCTTGGGCTTTTTCCTTTGTTTCATTCAATTGCTGTTTCAGTTTTTCAATCTATAGAAGTTGGAAATACAGAATCAAGAAGGTGAAGAAATTGTTCTGTATCCTACCTTTATTAAGTAGCCTAGTTTTCACATAATATTGAAACCAATAGAGTTGGAAATGTAGAGTAAGCTGGAAAGAAGAGAAAAGGGGACATATTCCATGTCCTTAACTTGCTATTGCCAGTTCTGAAACCTGGCTATCATCAGAGTTGCCTGTGTAACTATTTTTTGTATGCGGTAAAAAACACTATATTTACCATCTGAACCATTTTTAACACAGCACAGCAGTGTTACATATGTTCATATTGTTGCACAACAGATTTCTAGAACTTTTTCATCTTGCAAAATTGAAGCTCTGTACTCAAGAAACACTAATTTCTTCTCCTACCTACTTCCCAGCCCTTAGCAACCACCTTTCTGCTTTTTATTTCTATGATCTGGACTGCCTCAGATGCTTCATATCAGTGGAAACACACAGTATTTGTCCTTTTGTGACTGGTTTATTTCATTTAGCATAATGCCCTTGAAGCTTATTCATGCTCTAGCACATGACAAAATTTCCTTCTTTTTAAAGTCCACATAATATTCTATTATATGTATATACCACATTTTCTTTATCCGTTTATCTATCAATAGACATTTGGGTTGCTTCCACCTCTTGACTGTGAATATTTCAATGTACATGAGTGTGCAAATATCTCTTCAAGATCTTGCTTTAAATTCTTTTGGAAATTTACCCACAAGCAGATTGCTGGATCATGTGGTAATTCTATTTTTAATTTTTTGAGGAACCTACATACTATTTTCCATAATGGCTGTACCATTTTACATTCCCACAAACAGTGCACAAAGGCTCCAATTTCTCTTCATCCTCTCCAATTTCTCTTCATCCTTGTTATTTTCAATTTTTCTGATAGTAGTAGCCATCTTAATAGGCGTGAAGTAATATTTCACTGTAGTTTTGCGTATCTCTTATCTGGGTAACTTTTTGTTTTAAAGATTTTATTTATTTATTCATGAGAGACATACAGAAAGAGGCAGGGACATAGGCAGAGGGGAAGCAGGCTCCCCATAGGGAGCCCAATCCGGGACTCGAACCCAGAACCCCAGGATCATGACCTGAGCCAAAGGCAGACACGCAACCACTGAGCCACCCAGGCGCCCCTCTGGGTAACTTTTTTGAAAAAAAGTTTCAAGAAAAGTACAAAGAATTCTTATATATTTCACCCAATTTTGCCCCATTTGCTTTCCCTTTCTATGTATGCATTGATAGATCTATCTAAAATATGAATATACACATGATATACATTTTTTTCAGTTTTTCAATGTAGAGATGTGAGAATAAGTTTAAGACATCATGGCCCTTTACCTGTAAATGCTTCAGAATGTATTTCCTAAGAAAAAGGATATTCTTTTAGAAGCACAGAATCATTATCAAAATCAGAAAAAAAATTTAAATTTTATTTTATTTATTTATTTATTTATTTAAATTTTTATTTATTTATGATAGTGACACACAGAGAGAGAGAGAGAGGCAGAGACATAGGCAGAGGGAGAAGCAGGCTCCCTGCACCGGGAGCCCAATGTGGGATTCGATCCTGGATCTCCAGGATCGCACCCTGGGCCAAAGGCAGGCGCCAAACCGCTGCGCCACCCAGGGATCCCAAAATCAGAAAATTTAACATGGAAATAAAACTATTATTTCATTTATAGTCCATATTAAAATTTTACGACCAATTGTCCCAGTAGTGTCCTTTACTGCAACTTTTCTTTTTCTGGTCCAGGATATAATCCTAGATTATGCATTTAGTTGTCATGTATCCTAGTCTCCGTAATCAGTTTTTCAGTCTTTGTCTTTTAGTGTCTCAAAAGTTTTGAAGAATACCAGCCAGAGTTGGGGTTGCCTGATATTTCTGCATGAGCAGATGCAGGTTATGCATTTTTGGCAGGCATATATTATCTAAGTGATGATGTATACCTTTTAGTAAATTACATCATGAGGTATTTGATGTTAATTTTCATCAGTTGGTTAAGACTATGTCTGCCTGGTTTCTCTACTTAAAAGTTACAATTTTTTAGAGACACCCGGGTGGCTCAGTGGTTGAGCGTCTGCCTTTGGCTCAAGGTGTGATCCCAGATTCCTGGAATCAAGTCCCACATTGGGCTCCCTGCATGGAGCCTGCTTCTCCCTCTGCCTGTGTCTCTGCCTCTCTCTCTGTCTCTCATGAATAAATAAATAAAATTCTTTTTAAAAGTTACAATTTTTCCTTTTGTAATTATTAAGTGATTTATGGAAAGATATTTTGAGGCTATGCAAATATCCTTCTATTCATCACACTTTTACCACTCGTTTTAGCATCCACTGATGATTCTTAATGAAATCAATTATTACCATAATGCTGAATGGTGACTTTTTTTAGCTCCATCAGTCTTTGGAAATTTAATAACTTACTACATTCAACTGTAAGGAAAAGCTTTCCCTTCTCCCCTATTTATTAATGTAATATTTTGTTAGCAATATGCACTCATGGACTTATTTTATTCAATGGATTATAATCTTTTATTGTTATCATTTATTTTGATTGTTTCAGGTTTGGCCAGTGGGAGCCCCTTCAAGCTAGTGCCTGTGCCCTTTAAAAATTTTTTTTTTAATATTTTATTTTTAAGTAATCTCTACATCCAACATGGGGGCTTGAACTCACAACCCCGGGATCAAGAGTTGCATGAGCCACCAACTGAGCCAGCTAGTTATCGGGCCTTTTAAATTTTTTTACTTACTTTCTTGCACAGATATTCCAGGCTCATCCTCTACTTTTCCTGCTCCAGTCTTGGAATCAATCATTTGTACAAGAATGCTAGTATGTTTTAGTAGGAAACCTGAGTAGCTTTTTATTTTTTTAAGATTTTATTTATTTATTCATGAGAGACATAGAGAGAGAGAGGAAGCAGAGACATAGGCAGAGGGAGAAGCAGGCTCCATGCAGGGAGCCCGATGTGGGGACTCAATCCCAGGACTCCAGGATCACGCCCTGAGCTGGAAGGCAGATGCTTAACTGCTGAGCCACCCAGGCGTAGCTTTTTAAACTAACTCCTTGTCATGGTTATAGAATCAGAGGATACATAAGTGAAATACTGTTGTAATTAGACTAGTTTAAGGAAAACCTAAAAATTCTAAGATATAAATTGAGACAGTTCTAAGTCACATAGGATAAGTATGAAATATATAGGACAGATGTGAAATATAAATTAGATTTATTTTGTAACTGAACAAAGGCTTAAGTACAAAAACACACTCTTAAGGAAAATCTCCTAATTTTGTTCAAGATATGTTTCCAAAACACATTATGTTTCTAATATTTCTATAACTAAAATTAAATTAGACTATAAAGTTTAAGTAGAGTTTAATGATACATTTCTAGAATATAGGAGAATGAGTAACAAAACTATAGGAGAGCTAGTTAAATAGGATATAATGAATCTACTTCTTCCTCCCAAGACAGTCTCTGGTTTTAATGGGCATCTATGATTATGAGAAAATTATGTTATTTGCTATAGCCAGATGCTGACCTCTGATACACAAAGGCAGATGAGAATCAGGAAATAGAAGTGACATTGATCAACAGCAATCAGCTAACACAGGCCATGAAGCTTCTATGTAATGAATTTGGAAAATTATTTTACCTAAAAGCTTACTTTAGAATAATACTTTATAGAATACAATTTTGATAATGCTTATTATTGAAAGAGTATTTTTAAAATGGAAGTTGCTTAGGAAAAAAGGTAAAAAAATAACAGTAATGCATAAAAATTACTTTATGATAAAATTCACAAAATCAAGATAAATGCTCAGTTGCTTGATTTCTGTAATAAGCTTTCACTATCATCTTGAACTTAGTTTTGATTGGTATTAACTTTTTCAAGGTATCAGCACACTCATAAGACATTCATTCATGCATGCAAAAAAATATTTTAATGAGTGCCTACTATGTGCCATGCCTGTACTAGGTGCTGGAATTGTAGCACTGACCAACAATAAAAAAAAAAAAGCCCTCAAATTCTTTACTTCATTGAAGTTTCATTCCAATCAGGAAAAGAGACAATAAGCATATATATAAGTAATAATCATGGGACTTATAGAGGCATATGGGAAAGAGAAGAATTTGAAGTTACACCTAAATTCCACTTTAACATCCACTAGTTGTGTGATTTTGGGTCACACAGGTATAGTGTAAATGGGTATCTGTCCTTTTTGAGAGTCGATTATCTATAAAATGGGAATGACAATATTATAGCTACATGGGGTTATTTAAAGGTCTTTAATGAGAAAGGTATAAAGTACCTAGCATTGTGCTTGGCACAAAATAGGGTCTCCAAAATAGTAGTTCCCTTCCCTTTTTCTTCCAGATCTAATATAATAGCTTTACTCTCAACACTTGCTGGGTTCATAATCATGTGATCATAGATTATCAATGAATTGCTTTATAAATCATTAAAAGTATTTATCAATATCAAAAAATATATAGGTCAGGGGAATCTGGGTGGCTCAGTCAGTTGAGGATCAGACTCTTGATGTGACTCAGGTCTTGATCTCAGGGTTGTGAGATTGAGCCCTGGGTCTGGGCTCTGCACTTAGAGGGAAGTCTGTTTGAGAGTCTCTCTCCCTCTCCCTCTGTCCTTCTTTCACTGCTTGTGTGAACACACACCTCTTTCTCTCTCTCAATAAATAAATCAATCTTAAGAAAAAAAGATATAGGGGCACCTGGGTGGCTAGTGGTTGAGCCTTTGGCTCAGGTCATAATCCTGGGATCCTGGGATTGAGTCCCAGTGCTTCTCCCTCTGCCTAACTCTGCCTCTCTGTCTCTCATGAATAAATAAAACCTTAAAAAAAAAAAACAATCATATAGGTTATATACCTATGTGCTTCTTAAAATAAAATGGATCATAATGTTCCCGTATGACCCTCAATCTTTGTTTCAAACAAGAAAACAATGAAACAAGGGCTGAGAGTAAAAGAGCCTATTCTAACAGTAAAGCCATTCAGAAATAACATCCTGCTTCAAGTATGACAGAGGTAGTTATTGAGGCTTGGAGGGTTTCTACTTACCTACCATATTATCTTTTTCCTGATCCTGCTTCTTTAGGTAACTTAATACAGACATTGTGTCTTTCTCCATTTTATACTGCTGTTTCTTTAAGTCCTCATTACTTTTTGCCAGTCTCCGGGAAGTATCACGATACTCAATCCTAGAGAGTTCTGTGACTTCCAGCCTGGCCTCCCAAAGGGAGGCATTGGCCTTGGCTCTGTCCACTGCAGACTCATCAGCTTTTATTATCTTCCTACAAGGGAAGGACATTGACAGCATATAACTATTTCTTTATTAGAATTTTACTTTTCCCTTTACTACTATTTGTTTTGGTTGGCATTGCCTGGCATATATGAACAAATATTGTTGGATGGATGAGTTAACAAGAAATACATATTTATGATACAGGAGGTTAACTGGGTGACTCTGCAGAGGGGAGCTTTGGAGCGTAACTCTAAAGGACTGGAAAAACAAAGAGGAAAGGCACAAATAAAATTCATTTCATACATTTTTTCATTTACTTCTTTTTCTCACATTTGTCATTTCTATTCCTACTCACTCAGTTTTAGATCTTGGTTCTCACTCCTACAAATCTATTACCTTAGTCCCCCTTCTGCACGATGATACATTCATAGTGTAACTGTAAATCCATTGTTCTGTGATCTTCCACCTACCCCAATCCCACTTTTGGTTTTGTTTTAGATTTTTTGGGGGAGGGATTTTCTGGCTAGACCTTGGACAAAAGATTAAGTAAGTAGGACAAGTATGTTAAATACTTTATCAGCTGGTGCCACAATGTACCAGGCTTCAAGGATGCCTGAGAAACAAAACCAAAATCAGGTATACAGAGGCAAAAAGAAAATTTAAAAATAAAAATAAAGTATGGCTTCAAAGGTTAAAGTGATAAAAGGATAAAGGTTTTCAAAATAAAGATTATACGAGGATTAACAAAACAATGTCCCTTATATACAGTAGGCAATGGATACATAAAATTTTTAAAAAATTTTTAAAGATTTATTTATCCATGAGAGACACAGAGAGATGCAGAGACACAAGCAGAGGGGAAGCAGGCTCCATGCAGGGAGCCCAACGTGGGATTTGATCCCGGGTCTCCAGGATCACACCCTGGGCTGAAGGCGGTGCTAAACCACTGAGCCACCAGGGATGCCCATAAATATTTAGATAATAAGTAAGACTTTACTTGTATTTGAACCCTAAATATTCTCACACATACATATGTGTGGATCTTTCTGTATTATCACCCTCCATCTGTCTCCATTCCCACTGTCACGATCTGTTCTCTTCAAATTAAGGGCAACCCCACCTCCAACCCTCTTGTCTATTGTAGCTTTGACCTCCCTTTCCAGCATGATTTAGGCACTTAGTGATAGGCTGCCTTGCTATAATCCTCCAATTGCTCCCTGAAGGTATCAGGTCTAAGCTGATCAGAACAGTTGATGCAGCTAGGATTTTTCATAAGACAATCACTGACTGTAAAAACAAAGCAGGGTTTCTCAAACTATGAGTCATGAAAAATCCAAGGACTAAGAAGTCTGTTACTCTCAATGTTCCTCATTGTTGATCAGTGTACCATAGATGCACAGTCAAAAATAGAAAACATACTCTAGTGAGTTCCAAGAATATGATAAGCCGTTGGCACTTTTAAAAAGTCACCCAATAGATTTAAGGGCAATTTAGCAGCAATTCCAAGCCTACAAAGGGTTAGTTGCTAGAGCAATACCTACTTCAGGGGTTCTGACTAGTTTGGGGAAACCTGAACAATTACCTAATTTGCTCAAATCTTTTAGGTTTTCCTTTGAACCAAAAAGAATACATCAAAAGGCCCAAGGAACTACTCCAGTCATGCAGAAACTTTCTAGATGTTCAAGATATTCTCTCAACTATATCACAAACATCTCTCAAGCTAGGGGGAAAAAAAAAAAAAGAAGAACCTAGAGCATAGTTCCCCTGGGGGGAAAAAAAGATTCAAGTTGAAGCATACACAAGCAGACACCTTGATTTGTTTATTTAACAAATAATAAGCATCCGCTACGTTCCAAAGTCTCTGCTAGGTGCTGAAGATACGGTGACTAATGCTTAGTGCTATCCTAGAGAAGATAATAGTCCTGAGCAGTGGTTCCCAAGTCTAGCACTTACTGACATCCTGGGCCAAATGATATTTTTGTTTGGAGAGTAGATGGGGGTTGTCCTGTGCATTGCAGGATGTTTAACAGTATCCTTGGTCTCTACCCACTAGATGCCAGTTGCACACATCCCTGGATGAGAACCAAAAATGTCTCTAGATAGTGTCAAATGTCCCCAGAAGCCAAAATAGCTCCCACTTGAGAACCACTGATCTAGAGCAATACTGCCCAAGAGAACTTTCAGTGGTGATAGAAATGTACTATACCTAGGCCGTCCAATGGTCACCAGCAGCTACATGTGCCTATTGAGCATACGGAATGTGGCTAGTACATTAGATCCGATTTTTAAATTTTATTTTAACTTAATAGCCACACATGGCTGGTCATTACCCTGTTGGACAGCGCTGTCTAGAGGACCTTCAATCCAAGACATGTCGTCCTGACCTTCTGATCTTCACTTCTAGTGTCACGACCCTTCCTCCACATTCTCAGTTCTTTGGTTTCTTCACTAGCACCTATTTCATTTGGTCCTGTATTCTATTCCTCGGTGGGAACTTATCTGCCTCCATCGTTAACGCATTATACACAGGCAGGGGCTGCGTCTAAACTATTCAGGGTTCCAAATCTCACACTCCAGTGTCTAGGTTGGAGCAGTACGGTTTGGCGTGCATTTGGGGAATTCCTGAACAATGAAGGCTGCCCTTTTCAGAAGCCTAGAGAACAAGAGGAGGGCAGTTGGCCAGCTGGCCAGCCCCAGCGTGCGGCGGGTGTCCAGTCCCGAATCCCCGGAGGGTAGGCCCAGGGAGAGGGGACCCCAGCGTGGCCTCTCCTTACTTCTTGTCTTTGCCTTTACTCCTGCCTTTCTTTTTGTCCTTTCCCTTAGGCGGCATCTTGGCTTCACTAGGGGCGCCCCTGTAGCCGACGTTTCTCCGCCGCCGCCCCGGGCCTGGCTCAGTTTCTATGGAAACCAGCACGCTCCGCGGGTAACGTTCTGCGGCGGCCGTTGCCCGTGCGCGCCGAGAGCGCACGCGCCCGTGACGTAGCCCCGGCGCCGCCGCAAGGGGGCCCGGTCCGCGGGCCGGGCGCGGGCGGGGGAGGGGGCGGGGCGGAGGTCGCGCCCAGGGCGGAGGGCGGCGGGCGGCCGCGCCGGGGTGGCGCGCGCGCGCGCGGTGAGTGTGCGGGCTTTGGGGGCGAGAGAGTCGGCCCCGAGAGGCGGCTGGGCGGGCTGGCGGGCGGGGATTCGAAACGCTCCCGTACGGGATGGCGGCGCGGCGTTCCGGAGGCCGCGCGTCTCCGGCGGCGCGACGCTCGGGGCACGCTCGCCTCGGGAGGGTTTGTTTCTGAGGGGCTCTGTCCGCCCCGCCGCGGGTGTGGGGGCGCCGCCCCGCGCTGACGCGTCCGCCCCTTGCCCCCGCCGCAGCCAGCGTGGCCGAGGCCTCCCTGCTCCGCCTCGTCCTCTCCCTAAGCCGCCCGCACTCTTGGTCTCTCTCTCTCCCGCGCCTAGCTTCCAACCCTGACTAATTCTGTAAGGGATGGCGCACTCAGCGGACTTGCCAGGCCAGACTTTTTGAGGAGGCCGTGAAGGACTTTTCCGGGGGCGAAGGTTGGGAGGGAGGCTGGCGGCCTCCGGGCAGGGGCGTGCGGGCGTCCGGGAAGACTGCTGTCAGCTGGGGTGCGAAAGGCGGCGGGGCCCGAGGAGCTGCACTCCCGGAAGGATCCCGGATTCCCGTTTGCTGATAACCTGACTCGTCCGCAGCCCCCTTTTCTGCAAGTTGCATAAAAGTTGGCACTTCGGGCTTTTTTTTTTTTTTTTTTTTTTCCTTGAGCACACCTGTGAAAAGGAGTACTGAAAAGTATTATCGTTTTTCGGAGGAGGAGCTCTGAGATTGTATCTTCCTTCTGTGAGAGTCCTTGAGGATGGGAATTCTGGGGTGCTAAGACGATGCTTAGGAAACTTGTGACTGAAGCTCTCTGCTCTGTTATCCTGCATTTACAGTTGAATTTATTAATTTTTTTATTTTTTATCTTTTAAAGGTTTTATTCGTGAGAGACACCAGAGAGAGTCAGGCTCCCTGCAGGGGGCCCAATGCGGGACTAGATCCCAGGACCCCCCCCCCCCCAGCATCACGACCTAAGCCAAAGGTAGATGCTCAACCACTGAGCCACCCAGGTGCCCCCTCCAGTTGAATTTAAAGTTTCTTTAAAAACTTCTTTGTACACCTTCCCTCTCCGTTTCTCGAGGTCTTTGTCCTGATGTCCCCTTCCTTTTTTCTTCTTCTTCTTTTTTTTTTTTTTTTTTTAGTTAGTTATTCATGTGAGACAGAGAGAGAGAGGCAGAGACACAGCAAAGGGAGAAGCAGGCTCCATGCAGGGAGCCTGACGTGGGACGCGATCCCTGGTCTCCAGGGTCACACCCCTGGCGGAAGGCAACCCTAAACTGCTGAGCCACCCAGGCTGCCTTTTTTTTTTTTTTTTTTCCTTCTTTCAATTGTGTAGCTTCTGTTTTTGAGTTTTGTGGATAAGGGGGACAGGCCAATTTGTTCATGAACGCTGAAAATCTTTTTAGACATGGCGTGTGTTAGCATGATCTTAGTTTATCCCCCTCCCCCTTTTTAAGTATAGTTGAGTCACAGTGTTAAATTATTATTTTTAAGATTTTTATTTATTTATTCATGAGAGACTACAGTGTTAAATTAGTTTCAGGTGTGCAAGGTAGCAGTTCACCTTCTCTACAGTATCTGCTCTGTTCACAAGTGTAGCTACTGTATATCCTTGTATAATGCTATTACAGTATCATTAACTGTATTTTCTCTGCATTAACTTATTCCCAAAGTCCCTTTTATTCCTGTGATTTATTCATTCTGTGTAAAAAGTTTCCAAAGGAAATTTTATATGTTAAAGTAGACTCACAGGATGTGGGTGGGGGTCGGACTAAGGTTGCTTTTTGCCCTTAGCAAAGTACTAAAGTGGAGGCAGCTGAGTTCCTAGAGGAATGTCACTCTGCCTGTTTCAAGGACTTATCAAAGGGCTCTTAGTAAGGAAATTTAATTTTTTTCTTTTGCTTTTGTTTTACACATCATCCCCCCCCCCCCCCCATGAAAAATTTTGACTCTTAAATCTTTAAGATTGCTGAAGGTGGAAGGTCTCATCTCCTGTAACTTCTTCCAGCTGAATAGGGGAGTAAAGATATCCCTATCTAAGAATCAACATTGGTCAGTTGGGGGCTTAAATATATAGAAGTTACAAAAGATAGAGGTAGGGGCACCTGGGTGGCTCAGTCAGTTAAGCATTGGCCTTCTGCTCAGGGCTTGATCCCAGGCTGGGATCTCCCTCTGCTTCTCCCTCTCCCTGCCCCTCCCCCGTGCTTGTGTTCTTTCTCTCTGTCAAATAAATAAATAAAATCTTAAAAACAGACACACACACCCCAAAAAAGGTAGAGGCAGGTAATACCAAGGGAGACCATATGTTTGGATCTCTTTCTGATGACAGGATCATTTATAGGCTTGAAGTTATGGCAGTGATGGAGTCTTGGCATCTGGTGGAAAAACAAAAGAGCAAAACATGATTAGAATAACAAAAAGATGGACGCCTGGGTAGCTCAGTGGTTGAGTGTCTACCTTCAGGTGTGATCCTGGGTCCTGGGATCTGTCTTGCATTGGGCTCCCTATGGGGAACCTGCTTCTCCCTCTGCCTTAGTTTCTGCCTCGCTCTTGTCTCTCATGAATTAATAAAATCTTTTAAAAAAAATTAACAAAAAGAAAAGCCCAAATAAGAGTCCTTTGATAGTTGACAAACTTCTCCAGTCCAGGAGTTTAACCAGTCATTAAAGGAAAGAGAGGGCTGATTTAAAGGACCAATTTGAATATTCATATCAGTTAGAAACTCAGAAATATTTTTGTAGTAATCTGGAATGTATACACACTGTTCTGTTTTTACTATAGCACATGTTCCAGCTTGTGCAGCAGTTGAAACATCTAATGCCATTCTATTTTGTAAAACTTTTATGCATTTGTATTACTTAAGTATTTATTAGAGAAATGCTATTTTGAGTGTCATTTAGGACTTAGACTGTTTACTTATTAAGAGCTTCAGTGTGCCAAACAACATCATCCAATCCCAAGAAGGGAACAATGACGGATATTAGGTGGTCATACCAATGAAACACAGAACATATCCACATTGTTTTAAATTTGGAAGGTTAGCTGGGTTGGTAGTCGTTTTAATAATGTGTCCATGCATTCAGGCAAAATCCATAGTACAGCAGCCTATCCAGCCTGGGGAAAGCTATGGACACAAGTTAGAGCCGAATAGCCATTGGACCCTGTTAGGAGCTAGCCATCTAATTCTGGGCCTTCTTGAACTACAGTCAGAATATCAAGGGCCATTCAGTTTTGGAGGGCCACCTTTTGATTTTGTGGGTGAAACTCAATCTACCGGTTAAATCTGGTTAAAGATAGCTGTTGTATGCTCAGCTAAAGCCTCTATTTGCAATTTTATATCAATAGAGTTCCTGGGATAAATATAACTAAGGAATAAAACCATCAAGAATCCCTCTTTGTTTGAGGTCTAGCCTTAACAGTATTCTAATTATTAGGAATCACTGGCAAGGGGGAGAAAACGTGTCTCAGGAGGTAAGTACATCATCTAATGCAATCCTAGGGAAGGGAAGGTCATCCATTTCCCCCCAAGTCCGTAGTTAAACCCATGAAGTGGGGTATGCTCCATTTTTTAAGGAGCAGTTTTGTCATCACAGTCACACAGAATTGGTCAAGGTGATAGTTGAGCTACACAGTTGTTGGGAAATCAATCCCATTTTGCACCTGTTCAAATAAGCATATACCACGGAGGTCCTATTATTTCCACAGAATAACCAGCACGAAGATTGTCTATAAATGAGCTATGTGGCAGTTCCTCTGAAATTTACAAGTTGTCTAGTTTAGGCAAACAACGAACATTCAAAGACAATCAGAGTTTAACATCCTAAAAGGTGGGTTATTGAAACATAATTTTTCTCTTTAAAAATCATCATTATTTCCAGAGGTGGCCAAATTAAGACTAACTTGTAAAACAAGTTCAGTTTGAACAAACTTGGCCTAATTATTTACATAAGCTCAGTAAGGATAGGGATTGGTGTATAGATCTTTTAAAATCTGCTGCTGGAATTTTCATAAGGAATCTAGATTGAACTTTTAATAGCCTCTTGGCCAGAAGCCAAGCCACGTTCTTGCCATCAGTTATGCCTGCAATACCTGTAAACTTGGGTGAGTTTCTCTTCATGAGATCCCCAAAATATCCCAAGGTTCTTGTACCTGCCAGGAATTGACGCTTTTTACTAACCTGGTAAGAGTACTGGGAACTCTGTAAGCAGAGGTATCAGGCAGCATTCTCAATGGGCTTTATAAAAGGCTCCATGTTTCATAAGTCAACCTCAATTCCTGAAAACTATTTGGTTCTATCTGAGTCTATGCGTGTCTCTCTCAAATATGACATTCCAGTCAAAGCCTTAGTAAACTAACCAGTGTTTCCAATGGTATTCTGTTACAAGGAGAATAGATTTTTTTTTTTTTTTTAATTTACTCATGAGAGATAGAGAGAGGCAGAGACATAGGCAGGGGCAGAAGCAGGCTCCCTGTGGGGAGCCTGATGTGGGACTCCATCCCAGGACCTGGGGATCATAGGGATCATGACTTGAGCCAAAGGCAGATGCTCAATCACTGAGCCACCCAGGTGCCCAGGAAAATAGATTCTTTTGAACTTATGCAAATGACCATGATTGCCATGGAAGAAAAAATACTTAGACCTTTTGAGTATCAGAGGGTCCAGGTGGAGAGAAAAGTTAAATGCTTCAATTTGTTCACAAATGAATACTTTATCATATTTCTTTAAGTCATAGATATCTTAAGGGAAAGTTTCCTTAATCTGGAAAGTAAACATTTAGAGAATCAGCAGTGTTCCAAAGAAGAGTCAAAAGCTATAATCAGGGCAGCTCTGGTGGCTCAGTGGTTTAGTGCCGCCTTCAGCCCAGGGTGTGATCCTGGAGACCCAGGATCAGGCTCCCTGCATGGGGCCTGCTTCTCCCTCTGCCTGTGTGTGTATGTGTCTCTCATGAATAAATAAATAAAATCTTAAAAAAAAAAAAAGCTATAATCTTTTTCAGTTCATTTAGTCACATGTTACTAATTCTTGTTTGCAGTCTTTAGTTCTGGAAATTCTTAATGCATTTCAGTTTTATGATCTTAAAGATATCAAATACTTGTATTTGTCAAAAAAAGACCTTTATATGAATCTCCTTGAAGACGGAATTCATTTTGCAAGAGAATAAGATCAATTACAAATGACAAAGACTCAGAAATGGACATTGTTAATGATGTGAGTTATGCAGTTGACAAGGAAATTCAGTTATTTCTCTGACACAGAACACTTTAATAATCAGAATATTGAGTGATGACCTTGTACCAAAACCAGCATACCATATGAAGAAGCCTAATTAGTCAAAAAGATTTCATTCATGATTTAAATCTTTTTTTTTTTTTTTTTAATTCATGAGAGACAGAGAGAGAGAGAGAGAGAGAGAGAGGCAGAGACACAGGCAGAGGGAGAAGCAGGCTCCATGCAGGAAGCCAAATGTGGGACTCGATCCCCGGTCTCCAGGATCATGCCCTGGGCTGAAGGTGGCGCTAAACCGCTGAGCCACCCTCACGATTTAAATCTTGAAGAAGTATGTTAAACCTTAGAAAATTTTAAAGTGCATGCTAAATAGGATTACAGATCACTAAAGACCTGATAAAAACAAAAAACATAGAAACTGGTTTGCCTGGACATAGAAAAGAGAAAAACATTGTTTATATTTTATCAAGAGCAGACCAACAATCCAAGAAACCTTTTTTTTTTTTTTTTAACAGAGAAAGAAGGATTTCAAACTTATACCAGTGTATTTTTAAAATCCATTCATATCAGGACACCTGGGTGGCTCAGTGGTTGAGCATCAGCTTTGGGCCCAGGGCATGATCCTGGGATTGAGTCCCGCATTGGGCTCCCTGCATGGAGCCTGCTTCTCCCTCTGCCTAGGTCTCTGCCTCTCTCTCTCTCTCTCTCTGTGTGTGTGTCTTTCATGAATAAATAAATATATCTTTTAAATAAATAATAAAATCCATTCATTTCAACCTTAGTCTGTCCTGACCAGGCATAAAATTCCTTTCCAAAGATTTCCCTTCAAAACTTTCTACAACTTTCCTTTGCATTCAGATTTTGGCCAAAGCCATGTCTCTCCAAACAACCAGTGTCATTTTAGGACAAAATTACTTTTTTTTCTGATTTTATTTATTAAAGAGAGAGACAGTATGAGCAGGGGTCAGGAGGCAGAAAGAGAGAGAAGCAGACACTCTGCTGAGTGGGGAGCCTGACGTGGGGCTCAATTCCAGGACCTTTAGCATGACCTGAGCTGAAGGCAGCCACTTAACCAACCTGAGCCACCCAGGTGCCCTCAAAATTACTTTTTTTTTACCTTCAACAAAAATGTATTTTATTATGTTTTTCTTACACATACAGAGTTGCTTCATTTCCTTAAGTCTTACATTGAGCAGAATTGTGACTCTTAGAAATTTAATCTCCAGTGAAAACTAAATAATAACCAATTGTGAACAGAATTCTTTAGATAGCA
This sequence comes from Vulpes vulpes, assembly GCF_048418805.1. Classification (NCBI taxonomy): domain Eukaryota; kingdom Metazoa; phylum Chordata; class Mammalia; order Carnivora; family Canidae; genus Vulpes; species Vulpes vulpes. The sequence goes on along the minus strand of NC_132785.1, from coordinate 107,756,789 downwards.
AATTTATGAATTGTTAGGCATACAGCATGTTTCCCAACAGATCCAAATACCCTTTGTTTCTTTGCAATAAGTAATCAAAAGCACAAACCTACATTCAGTAATCAGTGCTTTAGCACTTTTCCAAATAGCACCACCTATTTGGAAAAGACCTAGGTGGCCAATGAATTCAGTCCCAATTTATCATCCAAGCAAAACTTTAAAGTTTCAGGTTACCAAAAGATTTTGAAAACTATCTTAACAATTACCCATGAAAACTTTGAGACAGGCAAAATTAACCATCATTTTAAGTCATCTATTTGCTAACAAACCGCAACAGAGATAACGAGCTTATTTGACCTTCAGTAATCCCTGGTAGAATAAAAATTTCGTATTTAATGCAGACAACTCTTAAAGATATGTCTATTTTAATTAAACCAACAAACTTAAATTAGTTTAAATACCAAGGTATGTTCCACTGGGGCCCACTGTAAAAGTCAGTTTGTTTTCCACTGTCAATTTTTGCCTGGGGCACTGGGGAAATATGCAGTGAGCAGTGTTAATTCCAGGGGAGTGCTTTTCTCTCCTTGGCAGGGAGGGGATGGAAAGGAGCCAATGGTGCCTGTTGGTACTGAGGATGGTATAGGAACCAGTTATGCAGGTGGCACCCAAGATGCTATAGAAAGAGGAGGAGGGAAAGATGGTTCTAAACCTTGTCAGCTCGGACCAATGAGCAGGCACCATGGCTTTTTTCCACCAAAGTGGAAATATGCAGTTCATGTCTGGCCAGAGAAGACAAGGAATTTCCCCAAAACAAAGGGAGATTCAGTAGCTGCTTGGGAATATTCCTTAAAGTCCCTTTCCTGGCTAGACTAACCATACTTGGCTCTAATTATAGCCATTAACCTGGGAAATGAGGGAGAAGCCGCCACATTTATTAGGAGGAGGAACAGTGAGAGAGTCAGAGTCCCCCCTCATTAGGGATGGCCTGTGTTTCCTCTAACAGTTTGGGTTCTGTCAGGAGGAGGCCTATTTGGATAACTATCATTCAGTATATCAGGAGGGAGTTTACTGGCCTGGTTACTGACCAGACATGTTCTGCTAGAGGCCCTTAGGTCTGGGTCCAGACTTAGAGCCCTGATGGTCTGGACCTGGGATACCTACTCCCTTTTGCCCTGCTTCTTGCAGAACAGATCTAACTGAGATCCTCCTGAGGCCATGCAGTATTACAGGAGATCAGTCTCTTCCTAAATTTTGCAATCTGAATTGTTTTCCATTGGGCTAAAAGGCGTCCTAAGGGAGAGTCCTTGGGAACTGAAGAGAGAAGAGCCATTACCAAGAAACCCCCACCACCGCCACCACCATTTCCTGGGTGGCATCCCATGCAGAATATGTCAGAGGTCCTGGTGTCAAAGCTGTCTGAGGCATCCCTTGAACAAAATCACTGTGATCACTGCCCTGCTGTAAAGTCCTGGGGGAGAGATGCTACCCCCGCCCCTCTGCTGGCTTCATGTATTTTTGGTGCATTTTCCCTCTATTTGTCTCTCACACTCTGGTGGGTCCACTGTGGAATCACCTCTGAAGGAATTTCCTCTGATTTGGAATCCATAAAAGGATTCGTTTTTGAGTTTCTGAAAGTGCACCCAATTGAAAACTTGCAGAAAAGAGAGAGCATCTTCTTTAGAGGCTATATATTCAGAATTCTAAAAATTGGTTATTGGGGGATCCCTGGGTGGCGCAGCGGTTTGGCGCCTGCCTTTGGCCCAGGGCGTGATCCTGGAGACCCGGGATCGAATCCCACATCGGGCTCCTGGTGCATGGAGCCTGCTTCTCCCTCTGCCTGTGTCTCTGCCTGTCTCTCTCTCTCTGTGACTATAATACATAAATAATAAATAAAAAAAATTGTTATTGTATAGTTATTGTATAATATGAAAGTCAGTCCAAGACTTTCCTTGTTTGAACACAAGCCTATAGACTCATCTATAAACATGAAAGTTTTATTATAACAAGATTATTTCTTAATATGCACATACTTTAATTGCATGTACTTTATAGTTTTTTAATCCTACAACTTTTTTTTAACATTTTATTTATTTATTCATGACAGACACACAGAGAGAGAGGCAGAGACACAGGCAGAGGGAGAAGCAGGCTCCATGCAGGGAGCCCGATGTGGGACTCGATCTCGGGACCCCAGGATCATGCCCTGGGCCAAAAGCAGGCGCCAAACTGCTGAGCCACTCAGGGATCCCAATCCTACATTTTTATTGACCATAAGTTTGATTTGTAGTTAAACTGTTGTGATATGACTGTTGTTAAGATAAATGATCATATTTATATGGTTCTAGAATGCCATATTCTGAACGTTCACATTCTCTGCCAAAGAACTGAATATTATTCAGTCATCTGTTAGTGAGAAACATCTGATAATACAGATAGTGCAGTAGGAAGTTGCTGTCTAGCAATTTATCTGGTAACATTTCCTTTTATAATTTCTGGGAGGTAGGTTTACTATGAAGTTTCAGGATTATCTTGCTGAATAATTATGCTTTGTTTTATTTTTTAGAATGCTAATACTTTTAAAACTTGGAATAAGCCACTTAGTGTTTTGTTGACTTGACTTTATAATTTTTTTCCCCCAGTTTGCATAGTTCCTGGTCAATATAGAAATGTGGAGTGTCTTGACTGAATCCTCATGCAGACAAGATCATTATGGTCCTGGTAGGTAGGATAAGTAATCTGATATAAGGTAATATCTGTGCTAACCTAAAGCTCTAAATGTACTTCATATGCTTCTGGGTCATTTTTGTTGGTGTTTTCTTTCCAAATTGGATTGTCCTTACCAAATGATGACTTTTCTCTTGTCCTATTGATTGTAATATCAAGTGTACAGTACAAAAAGCAAATAACTTAGGACTACATAACAAAGTATATTGTATTTCCTGGTTTTCTTTTATTTTCAAAATATATAGTATTTGTAATTTTCTAGTTGTTCCCAAATTGGGTTTACTCTGTAAAGTCGTCATGGCTTTATTCTGGTTTAGACTGGAGACTCAGATTTCTACTCATAAATCATCCTTGAAATCATCTGATAGCAGATGTGACTCTATAGGTGGAAGAGAGTAGGTGTATAGCTTTTGAATTTGTTTTCATACCATGTTTGGAATCGTAGATAAATATATTATCCAAACTATATCTGAAGGAACTGATCAATGTTTCTGAATATCAAGGGGAGTGAGTTACTTTTTTTTTTTTTTTTTAGATATTTATTTATTTGTTTGTTTGACAGAGCGAGTGAGCACAAGCAGGGGGAGCAGCAGGCAAAGGAAGAGGGAGAAGCAGGCTCTATGCAGGAAGCCCGATGTGGGACTCGATCCTGGGACTGGGGATCACACCCTGAGCTAAAGGCAGACACTCAACCACTGAACCACCCAGGTGTCCCCCATCTTACTTTTTTATTGCACATGGTACAAATAGAGAATTCTATTAAATATGTATTATGTTGTAATATTGGCTAGTTCACATCCCTGCAAAGGAAAGGAATCCTGGAGATCAAGGATTTACTGTTATCAACTTTAAAAGCTGGGTTTTTTTTTTTAACATTGTTTTATTTTTATACAATAATTATTACCACTGGCAATTGATTTGCAAAGTATTCAACTTTTATTGTCCATTCTGACAAAGCCATCAAAGAGAACTAAAAGTTCTCTAAGAAAAATTACTCACATAAATTTCAGTCCCTCTTATTTTCACTTTGATTTCATGGATCTGTCAGATATTTACTTAAGAAATGTTAAAAAAAAAAAAAAGAAAGAAAGAAAAGAAATGTTTAGTGAGGGACACCCGGGTGGCTCAACGATTGAGCCTCTGCCTTTGCCTCAGAGTGTGATCCCCAGATCTGGGACCAAGTCCCACATCAGGCTCCCTGCATGGAGCCTGCTTCTCCTTCTGCCTGTGTCTCTGCTTCTCTCTCTCTCTCTGTTTCTCATAAATAAATAGATAGATGATAGATAGATAGATAGATAGATAGATCCTTAAAAAAAAGAAATGGGGATCCCTGGGTGGCACAGCGGTTTGGCGCCTGCCTTTGGCCCAGGGCGCGATCCTGGAGACCCAGGATCGAATCCCACATCAGGCTGCCGGTGCATGGAGCCTGCTTCTCCCTCTGCCTGTGTCTCTGCCTCTCTCTCTCTCTCTCTCTATCATAAATAAATAATAAAAAAAATTTAAAAAAGAAATAAAATAAAAATAAAAAAAAGAAATGTTTAGTGAGGGGTGTCTGGGTGGCTCAGTCAGTTAAGCATCTGACTCTTGATTTTGGTTTGGCCATCATCTCAGGGTCATAAGATTGAGCCCCACATCTGGCTTCCTGCTGTCTGCTTCTCTCCCTCTACCCCTTCTCTTGCTCATTTGTGCTCTCTCTAAAATAAATAAATAATTCTTAAAAAAAATTTAGTAAGTACCAGCTGTATATCATGCTACCTGATAGCTTGAGGAGTATAACACCTTCAAGTGGCTTATAGTCAGGTGTATAAGGTACTGACCTGAGCATTGATCTGTGAGAGTACACAACTTCACTGACACCTATATACAAACAGTTAATAAAAAACACCAAGCAGTGATGAATAAAGGGGAGATAGCATAAGTGCTGCAAGAATTTGGTGACATGAAAGACTTCATAGAGAAAGTTTACAGATGGTGGACTGAAAGTAAGGGGGAAGACTTTGTGGAAAGGCAGAATGATGTGAGCAAAATTCAGTATGTTTGAGACAAGGGGATGTTTAAAACAGTAGTTTCCAAATTGTGGTCCATGGACCTGTAGCAACAGCATCACCTGGGAACTTGTTACAAGTTAGAAATGTAAGTTCTCAGGCTCCACTTGAGAACTGCTAAATTGCTGGCAGTGCAGCTCACCAACCTGTGTTTTAACAAGTCCTCCAGGTGGTTCTGATACATCCTAAAGATTGAGACTTGCGAGACTAGAGCAAGGTTCTTGTATGAAAGTAGTGGGCAAAAAAACTTCAGTAAGGTAGCCTGGGAATTCACAGTGCAGGACTTCAGATATTGGGCAGGGAGTTAAACTTTTGTCCTACAGTGCAGCATCACCAACTTGTAACTTGAAGGCTGGATTTGACCCATAGGTGTGTTTTGCCAGGCCTGAAAAGTGGCTTTTTTTTTTTTAATTTTTAAAGATTTTTATTTATTTATTCATAAGAGACACACAGAGGCAGAGACATAGGCCAGGAGACAGTGATAGTGACGTCTACAGACTTGCCTCTAGACTCTAGAGTCTGAGGGTTGAGGCTCAACAATCTTTTTGGGTGTTCCACGCAGACCACCATAAACACCTATTCTTGCATTTACTGTATGAGAAAGCCCTACATCCAATGACTAGCAGTTAGTTACTCCATGATGTCATAATCTCCTGGTTTCCTTTCTTTTTCCTTGGTTCCTTTTCATTCTTCCTTTCTTTTTTTAAAAATATTTATGTATTCATGAGAGACACAGAGGCAGAGGCAGAGGGCAAATCAGGCTCCCTGCTGGGAGCCCAATGCAGGACTCGATCCTGGGACTCTAGGATCACGCCCTGAGCTGAAGGCAGATGCTCAACCCCTGAGCCACCCAGGTGTCCCTGGGGTTTGTTTGTTTGTTTTAATATTTATTTATTTGATTTTTAATTTATTCATGAGATACAGAGAGAGGCAGAGACATAGGCAGAGAGAGAAGCAGACTCCATGTGGTAAGCCTGACGTGGGACTTGATCTTGGAACTCTGGGATCATGCTCTGAGCCAAAGGCAGATGCCCAACCACTGAGCCACCCTGGCATCCCTGGGTTTTTTATTTTTTTAATGGAATTAGTTGTCACTATTTAAAAACTGGATTCCACACAGAAATCTGTACTTTCAGCTTGTCTTGAAAAATCAGAAGACCTGGCAATATTGGGCTGGTGATTCATCATGGCAGCAATTTGCGGCAGCAGCACCCATTTAGATGAGATGTGTACTCTCTAGCTTGCCATAGTCCCTACCAATTCCTATTGGTTTACACCTTTACTCAGTTGTATTTCCTCCTTGGCCCCCGTAGGTATTTAGGTATTTGAGTTTGTACCTTCTGTTACAAACAGTGGGAAGTTGATGAAAGTTTTGTTTTTTTAAATATTTATTTAATTTAGAGAGAATGAGCAGCAGGGAGGGGCATAGGGAGAGGGAGAGGATCTCAAGCAGACTCCCCTCTGCGTGCAGCTGGACATGGGGTTCAATCTTACAACCCTGAGATCATGACCTGAACTGAAATCAAGAGTCAGATGCTTAACCAAATGAGGCACCTAGGCACCCAAAATTGTGAAAGTTTTAGAGAGTGAATTGATTTATGTATTCATTAATTCATTCAACAAACATTGGTTAATTAAACATATATGACAATTGTACAGTGTTCAAAGATAAGTGAATTCTTAATATGCTCTGGATTAAAATCTAGTGGGAGGGGGATCCCTGGGTGGCTCAGCAGTTTAGCGCCACCTTTGGCCCAGGGTGTGATCCTGGAGACCCGGGATCGAGTCCCATATCAGGCTCCCTGCATGGACCTGCTTCTTCCTTTGCCTGTGTCTCTGCGTCTCTGTGTGTGTGTGTCTCTCATGAATAAATAAATAAAATCTTTAAAAAAATAAAATAAAATCTAGTGGGAAAATGATGAAGGCAGTAGTGTATGGATTTGAGAATAGAAATGTTGGTAATTTGCTGAGTGGCTCAGTGGTTCAGCGCCTGCCTTTGGCCCAGGGCATGATCCTGGAGTCCTGGGATCGAGTCCCACGTCAGGCTCCCGACATGGAGCCTGCTTCTCCCTCTGCCTGTGTCTCTGCCTCTCTCTTTCTCTCTCTTTCTCTATCATGAATAAATTAATAAAATCTTTAAAAAAAAAAAAAAGAAATGTTGGTAATTTGAAGACCAATTAAGCTGTAACAATCTAAGTCTGAAATAATAAAGGCCAGAATTTAGTTATTAATAGGGATACTAGGAGGAAAAAAAGGAGAAAGAGATGAGAGAGATATTGCAAAGGAAAAATCATCAGTTCTTGATAACAGATTGGAATATAGAAGGTATGAGAGTAGAGAATTCAAAGATGATGAGGATTTTGGGTTGTGGATTAGGAAATCTAACAGATGCCACTAATAGAAACAGGAAATAAGAAAAATCCATTTAGCCCCTCTGCAGGGTGGGGGGCAAGAGTGCCAAGGAGATGGAGCATTTGGAGATGCCAGCTTGAAGTGTCTCTTGTTTTGAGTTCAGTGTATTGACATGCATACATTAAGTGTTTTTAAAAGGAAAACTTAATAGAAATGTCAAGATTGCAGGCTTAGAGGTAGATATCACTCATTCCATCCTTGGATTCCAAGGGCATACTAGGAGAAGTATTTAAGTTGTCAACAAAATGTATGAAGACCTTTCTTGAAAACATTTGCTTTGGGGCCCATATAGTTAGAATTTATAATCTTGTTTAAATCCTCTCTTGGTTGTATTATTTTCATATTTATGCTGCACAGGTTAAGTTAAACTTTATGGGAGAATAGAAGGTACTGTGTAAATTCAAATGCTTAAAGACATTTTCTAAGTATCAGTACTACCCTTCAAAATTTAAATCATAATTGGCTGTGTACCTATGAGATATCCAAAGGAAGAAGTGTTGTCATAGCTGTTGTTTCATTGAAATAGTAGCCAAAGTTTTTCCTCATTTGATCTTATGTTTAGTTCCATCTGCACTTTCCTCTTTTTTTTCTTTTTGAAGTAAACTCTGTCTAGTGTGGTGTTTGAACTCACAACCATGAAATCAAGAGACACATGCCCTGTGGTCTAAGCCAGCCAGGCGCCCCCATCTGCTTTTTATTTTTTTTAAGATTCATTTATTTGAAAGAGCGAGTATGAACAGGGGAAAGGGCAGAGAGAGAGAGAATGTCAAGCAGACTCTACCCTGAGCTCAGAGCCTGATGCAGGCTCCACTCACAACCCTGAGATCATAATCTGAGCTGAAATCATGAGTCTGACACTCAACCAACTGAGCCACTCAGGCTCCCCACCACATAATGTTTTTGAAAATTTTTTTTTACTGTGGTGGTAAAATATATAACACAAAAATTGCCATCTTAACCATTCTAAGTGTACAGTTCAGTAGTATTAATTATATTCACAGTCTTTTATAACCATTACTATTGTTTCCAAAACTCTGTCATCACCCCAAACAAACTCTAAGCCTATTAAGCAGTAACCCCCATTGTACCCTCCGCTCAACTCCTGGTAACCTCTGATCTACTTTCTGTCTCTGTGAATTTACTTATTCTAGACATTTCATTTAAGTGGAGTCATATATATCTTTTTGTATCTGGCTTCTTTCATTTAGCATAATGTTTTCAAGGTTCATCCATATTGTAGCATGTGTTAGAACTTCATCCCTTTTTTTTTTTCAAGTTTTATTTATTTAAGTAACCTCCACACACCCTATGTGGGGCTCAAACTCACAACCTTGAGATGAAGAGTCACATGCCCTGCCAACTAAGCCAGCTGGGTGCCCCAGAACATCATTCCTTATTTAGCTATAAATAGCTAAATAATATTTTACTAAATATATGTATCATATTTTTGTTTACATATTTATTAATGGACACTTTGGTTGTTTCCACCTCTGGTTGAACAGTGCTATAATGAACATCAGTGTAGAAATACATTTGTTTGAGTCCCTGTCTTCAAATTGTGAATGTATACTTAGGACTAGAATTGGCTTGGTGCCTTTTAACCATGTACTCATACATGTAATACTAAATGGCCACTCTTGATCACACTGTGGAACACACAACTCATTATTTGAGTTCTTTACGGAGAAAAAAAACCCCACTAAGTGCATAAACTAGATTTTATCCACTTTGTGGATTAGCTCCTTAGTCACTGACCCCTATACATTTACACACATACATTTATACAGAGATATATACTAGCTTTTAGAGGGAGTGTGATTTGCCTCCCTTTGTTGTTGCTGATTTTATAAACAAGTGATTTTATAAGAGTGGCTGTGGTTTTAGTTTAAATGAGAAGAAAGTATGGAAGAAGACAAAGAGCTTAAGAGTACTAGACTGCAAGTCAGGGGATGAATGTGGTGATCTGGTTTCCAAAGACTGAACAGATTAGAAATAAATGTGAAAAGAGATTACTACCTCAAAAATAAGCATCCTGACAAGAGGGAAAAGAGAGAACTTTGCTCTTATGATTATCCATGTCTATCTTCTACAGGTTGAAAAAATGTCACATTAGTTGAAAGAAACAAAGGGGAATGCCCAGAAGAAAAAGAAAATATTGGTAAGTAGCCAATATAAAGTAGTACTCTACTTTTCCATAGGTAGATTTCTCCACATTCTGCTTTCTTATTCCTGAAAGCTCATGATAAATGGAAAGGATCTATGAGCCACTAAAAAAGCTGTCACAAAATCTGCAACCCTTATTCTTTTAGAGAGACTCTAATTTGCATAAGTTTACATAAAAGTGTAATAATTATGTCTTTCTGATCTGCATCCCATTGATTTTAAAGATTTTTAAAAATTACGTGATGGCAGCTTATTGAAGGAATCACACCCATGGCACACTAATCAGTGATAACATAATATGTCAGGGAAAACAAGCTCAAAAAAGTAAATCAATCTGGGACCGTTTAGTGGCAGGCAAACAGTTCTATAGAACTGTAGCCCTAGAGGCATTCCAGGTTTGCAGAAAAACATAACTAATGATCATAATCATCACCCTGAATCATAAGTCACCTTAGAAATATTTGTAGCAAGCATCGTTAAAAGAAAGATGTTATGTTATTTAAAGGGGAAGCATCTTAGACACATTTGAAGAAATGTACTTATATGGTAGCCCTATTCCTTGCTTTATATATCAGATATCACATAATATTTCAGTCTTTCTCATTTTTTCATTTTGATGTAACATATTTGAAGCAGAAGCTACTTTTCATTTGATAACAAGAAAGGGAAAATGGGTTTTCATTTCTCTTCCCACAAATTCCAGTGTAAACAGTGACAGAGCACACTGATCCTTGTAATTACTCTTCTGTACATAAATACCTCCTACAACGGATATGAGTTTGAAGGCAGAAATGGTTGATCACCTTATATTTTTATTATATTTGCTCACTGGGGGAATATTAACCCTCTCCTGACTGGTAGTATCTTCCTGTATAAAGGTTTCTCACTCTTCATGAATGGGTAAGAAAAGACCTTATGACTTGTGAAGAGAGAGAAGCAGCAAGAGCAGCTGCTTTCCCTATGCAGTGACGATTGTAGCCAAGTCAAGCCCAAAACCATGAAGAATGAAGTCAGGCACTGTCTGATCTCATTTTGGTATAACACCCAAATGGTTTCATTGTATATAATTGGCCTTTTTGACACTTATCTAATGATGTTTTGATTAAAATGGAATAAAGTACAGAAAGAAGTGATCTATTAATAGGAAAAATTTTATATTTGTTGGTTAACTACCAGTGTATCAATTCTAATTCCTTTATTGGGAGGGTTTGATCTTACGGTTGGAGAGACCTTAAAAGAAATCTCATTCAATCAGCCTTCTGGTCTGTGAATCCACCTGGGACAGTGTGGTCAGATTTGAGCTGAGCCCTTGGGGCAAGAATCCTCTCCTCCCTGCCAGCACAGCAAATCCTACTGCTGGAAGGTTCTTCCTGTTTAACCTCTCCCCTTGTGGTTTCCATGCTTACAGATCTTATTACAGTTCTTTGGCAGATATCTAAAACAAGTTATTTAATAACCCTTTTTTATTTTGTTGATACTTGAAAAATGCTGGGTATATTCAGTGGTTTTCATGTCTGTACCAGTTGTCAGTTTTACCCTTCTACCAAATATCTCTTTATTACCTAAGTATAAATGCTACTGTTGTCTGATTAGAAATTTTCTTTCTATATATAGCATGAAAAAAGTTGCTGTTCTGTTTAATATAAATATTTTCACTCTATGCCTTCCTTGATTAAGCATTTTATTTCACTGTTAGGTTTATTATTCAGTTATTAATAGATGCTTATAATCTTAACGAATATAAGGACTCATTTGTTTTCTCCCTACTCTTTTCTAAATATGTCTGACTTTTTTGAAGTATTTAAATTCCTGCCACCCTTAGGAACAAGCAGAAAGTTGTATGAGTTATAGTTTTTATGACTTTAATGCTTTTCCTTAAGGAAAATATTGGGACTAGGGTCACCTGGGTGGCTCAGTTGGTTAAAGCGTCTGACTCTTGGTTTTGGCTCAGGTCATGATCTCAGGGTGGTGAGATCAAGCCCTGTGCCAGGCTTCACACTCAGAGCAGAGTTTGCTTGAAATTCTTTCCCTCTCCCTCTCCCCTAGCTTGTGCTCACTTTATTTCTCTCTCTCAAATAAATAAAACCTTTTTAAAAGATATCAGGGGATCCCTTGGTGGCGCAGTGGTTTAGCGCCTGCCTTTGGCCCAGGGCGCGATCTTGGAGACCCGGGATCGAATCCCACGTCGGGCTCCCGGTGCATGGAGCCTGCTTCTCCCTCTGCCTGTGTCTCTGCCTCTCTCTCTCTCTCTCACTGTGTGACTATCATAAATAAATAAAAATTTAAAAAAAAGATATCAGAACTATAACAAAAAATGGAAAGCATCAAGTAGTAGAATATGACATTTTCAGAAATTTTTTTTAAGATATTATTTATTCATTCATGAGAGACACACAGAGAGAGAGAGAGAGAGAGAGCCAGAGACACAGGCAGAGGGAGAAGCAGGTTCTATGCAGGGAGCCTGATGTGGGACTTGATCCCAGGACTCTAGGGTCCACGCCCTGAGCCAAAGACAGATGCTCAACCGCTAAGCCACCCAGGCATCCCGATTTTCAGAAAAATAAAAGTCCATACTGTTTTTAATTTTTCAGAGTTAGTATCAGTGGAATAACATGTAGTTCCTAAAACAAGAAGTGTGTAAGCTCTGTTAATAGAAACATATATAAATTGAAAAAAAAAAACAAAGACAAAATATTATGTAAATACTGGTTATAATTTACAGTAGCCTGTAAGATGGCCTCCAGTGATTCTCACCTCCTGGTATTCATGCCCATCCTCTCATCAGGATTGGTCTGTATGGCCAATGAAATATGGGGGAAATAATAGTATATGACTTACAGGAATAAGTCATAAAAAAACATCGCTGCTTCTACCTTGCTGTCTCTTGGATTTCCCACTCTGGATGAGACATCCACCATGTTCTAAGATATTCAAGGCTCTTTGGAGAGTCAACGTGGGAAGCAGCCGCGGCTTCCAACAGCCAGCATCAGCTCGCCAGCCATTGAGTGATCCATTCTAGGAGGTGGGTTTTCACCTTCAGTCAAGCCTTCAGTTGACTGTAGCCCCAGCCTGCATCTTGACTCCAGTATCATGAGAGACCCTGAGCCAGAACTATCCAGTGAAGCCATTCTCAAATTCCTGAACTACAGAAACTGTGAGATAATAAATGTATATTATTGTTTTAAGTTTTGAGATTATTTGTTGTGCAGCGATAGGTAACTACTGTATAGCATTTCAAGTATTTATTGGTTTGACTAATAGAAGAGAACTTGGACAATGTAAATAATGTTTAGTATCCTTTAGCTTTGAGGGGAGGAGTTACTTCAGTTTATCACAATTTTAACTGTGTTTGATTAAAGAAATTCAATATAGCTATAGAACTAGTAGATTCAGAAAAATAAAATTATAGTTTCTCCTAAATATGTTTAGATTAGGTATTCATTAATCAATTACATTCTCTTAAAATCTATTTATAAAAGTATATATTATTTTTCTTTTTTATAAAAAATATTTTTTTTTAAATTTTTATTTATTTATGATAGTCACAGAGAGAGAGAGAGAGAGGCGCAGAGACACAGGCAGAGGGAGAAGCAGGCTCCATGCACTGGGAGCCTGATGTGGGATTCGATCCCGGGTCTCCAGGATCGCGCCCTGGGCCAAAGGCAGGCGCCAAACCGCTGCGCCACCCAGGGATCCCCTATAAAAAATATTTTTAAAAAAGATTTATCTACTCATTCTAGAGAGGGGAAGAGGGGCAGAGGGAGAGGAGAATCTCAAGCAGACTTCCCAGTGAGCACAGAGCTTGACATGGGGCTCGATCTCAGGACCCTGAGATCAGACCTGGGCTGGAATCAAGAGTCATAGTCATATGCTTAACTGACTGAGCCACCCAGGTGCCCCTAAAGATTTTAATTTATTTGAGAGAGTGCGTGAGAGAGTATGAGTTGGGGAGAGGGAGCAGAGGGAAAGAAGCAGACTCCCCTCTGAGCGGGGAGCCCAATTTGGGGCTTGATTCCAGGATCCTGGGATCATGACCTGAGCTGAAGGCAGAGGCTTAACTGACTGAGGTACCCAGGCACCCCTATTTTTCCCTTCTTATGTCACTTTGTAATTTATTCTTATCATCAGTTTCCATTGAGAACTTTCTTGGACACTCTGTAGGTGCTTGGGCTACGTCAGTAAACAATTCCTGATCCCTGCTCTCTAGGAGCTTATATTCTATCAGAAGAACATAGATAATAAGCATAATACATAAACTATCTCATATGTTAGAATGTGATAAGGTGCTATAAAAAAATGAAAAAGATTGTTAGGGGGATTGACAGAGCAAGCAGCAGTAAGGGAATATGAGGAAGGGAGTTTAGTATAAAAGATAGGTCTCAATAAGAAAGTGGCATTTGAACAATGATTTGAAGAAATTGCAGGAATTTATCAAGTGGATGTATGTTTCTGACAGTGGGGACAACTATAGCAAGGCCCTACATCAGGAGCATGTTTGATACGCACACAGATGTCAGTGTTGGGGGAGTGAGTAAGATGAAAGCTTAGATAAAGTCAGAGAGGTAATGGGGAGAGAGGCAGAGGAAATGGATCCATGAAGACTGTATTGGAATCTTGCTACTCTGGGGGAAATGGGAAGCCATTGCTGGATTTTGCAGAGGAGAGACATGCTGTAACATATTTTAAAAGGATGACCTTGGTTGCTTGTTAAAAAGACTCTAGGGGAGTGAGAATAAAAGCAGAGAAAAAAAAGAATAAAAGCAGAGATGTGTTAAGACATTATTAGAGTAAATCACATGAGAGATGATGGTGACTCAGGCCAGGGTGGTAGCAATGAGTAAACAGAAATGGTCAGATTCTGGAAATGTAATGAAGGTAGAACCAGCAGAAAACACATTAAAGCTCTTGGTTGTATATAGGAAGGAGATGAAACTGCTGTAAGACTTTTGTATGTCAATGCCAGTCTAACTTTCCAGCTTCATCTCTGATCATTCTCCTCTGCGGTCTACTTCTCCTCCCACCCCCATATCCATTTTTCCCTAGAGTCATTCTAGATGACCCTCCCTGAGTGATCTAGTGGTTAAAATTGTGGACTCTGACATTAAACCACCTGGGTGTGATTTCTGGCTCTTTCTCCTTACAGCTATGTGGTCTTACCTAGTTGCTCATGCTTCAGCTTTCTCATTTCTAGAATTGGGATGTTAATATTGGAGCCCAACTCACAGAGTGGTATGGTAAGATTAAATGAGATAATGCATTTGAACTATTTAACGTAGTGCTTGGCAAGTCTTAGCTGTTATCATCATTAACTCAGATTATGTTCCTTTGGCCACAGTTTTTCCTCTGCATTAAGTAGTAACCCTCTCTTCTATACCCTCTTCCACTATAGTCTACTTTTTGTTTTTGTTTAGTTTCTGTAATCCATATTACAAAAATATTTGAGGAAATCAAAAAATAAGATCAAATCATCCATAATTTACCTATCTCTTTTCATCATTTTATAGTCCCTCTGGTCTTGATCCACATATCTATATTATTTGTGTAATTCTGTTCAATTTTCATGATCAACTCAGATGTCATCTCATGATGCATTTCCCAATCCTGTAGGTAGAGTTAGTCCTTTAAGGCTTTGGGATCCTTTAGTGTTTTATGATTAACTTAAGAAGGTGTGGTTCTTTGTGTCTATGTCTGTCACCTCTACCAGACTCTGAGCTTCTTGAATAAAAACATCTGTTTATTCAGGTTTAATTCTTGATCACCTAGCACTTAATGGGCATCAGTGAACATTTATAGAATTAGATGCTGAAACAGAGCTTACAAAGGCTCCACTTCAGTCTTTATTACATGTAACGGCCAGATTCATATTTATGACACTCTCTTCCTTAAAATCTTCAGTGGCTTCCCATTCCCTGCGGAGTTTAGTCTAAATTCAGCTGAGGGGATCCCTGGGTGGCTCAGTGGTTTAGTGCCTGCCTTCGGCCCAGGGCCTGATCCTGAAAACATGGGATCGAGTCCCACATCAGGCTCCCTGCATGGGGCCTGCTTCTCCCTCTGCCTGTGTCTCTGCCTCTCTCTCTCTCTGTGTCTCTCATGAATAAATAAATAAAATCTTTTTTAAAAAACTAAAATAATAATAATAATAATAAACTCAGCTATTTGGTATGCTGTACTGTCTGACCTGAATTTGCCTTTCCAACTGTATTTCCTCTCACAGTCAAACTGATGTGTTCACTGTTCCCCAGGGGCCTCCATCCCTTTTCTATATCCATGTCTTGAATCAATGTTTCCTGAAAGCACTCCTTTCCTGTTTTAATGCCCTTTCTCAGGACCCTCCTTAAATGCCACTTCTTTCACAAAGCCTTCTCAGTTATTCCAGCTGGGAATAATGTCTCCATGCTTTGAAGTTTCAGAGCACACTAACTGAGAGCTACTTGTCACATTTTAACTTTACAGAGGTAGTTAATGGACATGCATTTTCTTTCCTGTTTCCTGTAATCTCTTAAAGGGTAAGTCTAAAATGATTCATCTTTTATTTACAGTGAATTTATGCCACATGTGTATTGACATCAAAAGTGGGACTCAAAAGATATCTAAACAGTGAAGATTTAACTTTAGACCAAGAAAATTATATGGGAAAGGAACTTTTTAAGGATATCAAAGTACCAATAGATAAGGCCTATTGATTTTAGCAAAGTTACACGACATAAAGCCTCCTCAAAGAGAAATACTCGTGTATGGTGGCAGCTACAGGGAGGATCCTGGAGCCTACCACCCAGGTACACATCTCAGCTCTAACTATTTCTCTAGCTCCTGAACTTGGTAACCCTGCCTCCTACACTTGGGTTTCCCAATCAACAAAATAATAGAACCAACTTCTTTTGCAGCATCAGAGCTCAGAGTTTCTGATCCCAGGACCCCTTTACAACTTAAAAAAATTATTAACCCCAAAATTCTTATGTGAGTTATATTTTTCTATATATATAAGAAAGTAAAACTGAGAACTTCTGAAATATTTATTAATTCATTTAAAAATAGCAACAAAGTTATCACAATGTTGTAATAACACAGCTTTGAAAAAATAACTTCCCTCCAAAACAATTATTGAAAAGAATGGCATTGTTGGTTATTTTTTTTCAAATTTTTTCAATGTCTGGCTTAATAAAAGATGACTAGATTCTCAAAAAAATAAAAATAAAATAAAATAAAATAAAATAAAATAAAATAAAATAAAATAAAATAAAATAAAATGATTCATCTTTGCATGCCGTACTTTTAAGTAGCACTGGGCAACTGATAATTTCTGGAATGGCTAAATGAATGACTATATGAATAAATAGGATTCCTAGAGTAGTACTCCTATCTATGAGCTGGTTTGGAGGGGAATGGGGAGTTGGGTATGTAATACATCACCATAGTAAGACACTAGGAAAGGTGGTACTCCCTTCCCTGATGCTTTTGTCTGCAGATATTATTAGCTCAATTGTACCAAGCCTATTCATGAGAAATTTACTGATGTCTGACATGTTCCAGGCTTAGTACTTGGGTCTGGGAATACAAAAGATATCATGTACCCTGACCTTAGAAACCCTTCAGATAGCAAAGTGTTCCAGGACTCTGGACCTTGGTTTTGGGTATGTAGGTCCCAACATACATTCCCAAATGAGGTATCACTCACTCTGAATCTATTTCAGACTTAGCTAATTAGACTAGTCTTGTTTTTGCTTTGCTTGACTAACTTGTGCTCTGGGTGGTTTAGCTAATCCATTTCAGTAGTTCAGCTTATTTTTTAAAATTTCCATTCTGGTTAAATTTTAAACTTGTATTATATTTAATTTTTAATTTTATTAGAGCTAGCTTCTCTGTGGAGCTCAGGAGAATTGGCAGTGGGAGCTTCACTAAGACTTTGTGGTGGAACTTTCTAGTCACCTGTCCTGTACCATTATTTTAAACTGTTGAGAAATACTGTGTCATTTTATTCAGTTGAGCCAATATGGATATTTGTTTGGTAGGGAATAGAAAGATTTAAATAACGGTCAGGTGTCACCATGGAACTGTTTGTTTAAGGAAAACAAATCCACTCCTTTTGGAATCTGATTCAGTGCTTACAGAATCATGCTTCCTCACACCTGTGCTCTATTCTGGTCCTCTATACTCCATCTGTTTAATACTTAAAGTTCTCAGGGTTTTCCTTGTGTCACTTCACCAGTTAATTCCTACCTCTGATTTAGGATCCAGCTTAGGCCTCATCCCTTAAGGACCCTCCCTTTCCCTTCCCACCTCCATCCTTCCCCTTCTGAGATGAGTTACTTAACTCTTAGGTCCATTCCTATAATATACTTTTTTTTTTTTTTTTTTAAGATTCTGTTTCTTTGAGAGAGACAACACGAGAGAGACAGCATGAGTAGGGGAGGGGCAGAAGGAGAAGCAGACTCCCCACTAAGCAGGGAGCCCAACTGGGCTCAATCCCAGGACTCAGATCTTGACCTGAGCCGAAGGCAGCTGCTTAACTGACTGAGCCAGGCACCTCCCATTCTTAAAATATTCTGTGCATATTCCCATAAGAGAACTTACTACAGTTTGTACATTTTAGCTATTTGTTTACTTGTCTGTGTCTTCTAGTAAGTTGAAGCCCCAAGACCTGGGACTATATTTGATTCCTCTTTTGTGTCTAGAAGCTAGCATAGTGTCAGGAATATGTTAGACATTCAGTAAATGCTTGTTAATTAGACAATTCAATACCCAGCTTTCTAAATTCATCACAAGGATAAAAGCTATCAAGAAGTACAATTAACTTTCGCACTCTTGGGCTAAGGTTATAAAAACATTAAATAGGGAATTATTAACATTATTACATAGTTATGTAATAACTATTAAAGTTATATAATAACTTTATATAATTATAAATATAACATTTAATAATGTAAAAACATTATTACATGTAGGTAATTAATATCCTGTATACAAACACAGAATTCAGTTCTGAGCAACTTCTGCCCTACAAGTAATAATTCTATTTGGCACTTAACTATCATAAAAGTAGATGAACCAGACAATCATGTGTACCCAGAAAAAAAGTGGATAAGGGAGGAGTGAAGGATCAAGAAGGGAGTGAGCTAACAAAAAGCCACGTAGTTAGTTGCAAACTAACACAAAGGTGAATGTGGTTCATGAAGCTAACTTGCTTCAGAAGGGCTGAACTAGGAGCAAAGAGCAAAAGGCAACCAACAGTGAAAGCAAGGATTCATGGGGAACAGGCAGACATGAGCAGGTGAGCACCCAAATGGGGCCCAGGTTCTATGGTATTTTAATCTGTCTCTGGTGACATGGAAGAAGGGAATCTGAAGCATGAAGCTCTAGGGAGGCTACCTAGGGAGTATTAATGTTTATTATAGAGACAAAGATATATTGAAAAGACCTTTGGAAGGAAATGAGAACAGTGACAAACGCTAGCTGGCACCAAGGTCTCAAAATAATTGAAGAGGGGGCTTTGTTGGGGTGAATAGGTGAAAAGTGAGCAAGAGATGTTGAGAAGACCAGTTCTGAAGGAGTGAATTTCAATATACTGATGTGTATCCTCCCCAGTGTATAGAAAAGTAAACTTGACCATCTGCATTATTTTGAGTAGCATATAAAACATATAATTGACACATTTGGAGAAACAATCCTGCCTTGGAAGTTTTGAATTGTGATCTTCACCGGGCAGATAATTAACTTCCTGTTGGAAAGAAGTCAGCTATTATATATTTGTTAAATGGGTAGGATCCAGTTCATCCTTTCATGGTATTCAACACCTGTGTGCTAGCCATGTTCCAGTACCAGGAACATATCATTGTATACAATCGACAAAAATTCCCACTCATATATAGCTCACATGAGGATAGCAGGGAGCAGGGAATCTGGGGAAAAAAAAAACCCCACACACTAAAGTAGTAAATTATACTGAATATGGAAAGTGCTATGAAAAAAAATAGAGAAGGAAGGTAGAAGATACATATGTGGCCAGGTGGGTTGCAATTTTAAATACGGTACACAGGGAAGGTCCCAAGAGGATGACATTTGAGCAAAGACTAACGAATGAGTAAGCTTTGCAGGCTGGGGCCATATGAAAAAGGATGCCATTTTATAAATTATAAGCCTTTATAATACCATTCTTAGCTAATCTTAAAAATGAGATTGGAAATGGTGTTAGAAGGTAGGGATTGAGAGCACAAGGGGTATTTTATGTTTTCATCCTCTGCTTTGTCTAAACTCTATTGTTTAGTTTTATACTGAGCACCTGGTATGACTCTGCACTTTTTCACTCCATGAAAACAGATACCTAGCATGCATTTTTTTCCTCTTGAAATCTCTTGGAAGAAAGACAATGTTTACTTAATGGAAATAGAAGCTGGAGAGGTTTTACAGAAACCACAATAATAGAGAAAACATGAGTGAGCCCCGAGAAGGTGCGTGGGATAAGTTGCAGAGGTTAAGGAAAGCTGGCGACTGGAAAGCCCCTTAATGCTTTTCCTGAGGGAGAAAAGGGACCAAGGACTGGATATGGTTTGAGCTCTGGACAAAGTGAGGATCCATTAATACTCAGAGAATCTGAAAGTGTCATTTTTGTTTTCAGTTATTTAGATTGATCTATATGACCAGCCTGTTTGTTGTAAAAGACGAATCAGCCAAAAGGAGTGATATAAGATGTGAGTATGAATCTGGCCAAGCAGTTACTCTATTTTGGTGGTGTTTTCCTGGGATAGTTTCCTTTGAAACTCTAAAAGGTTTTTGTTTTTTTCCTAGCCAAATTGTAAAGTAGAAGTCCAGCCTTGAATTGTGTTCAAACTAATAATTCTAACTCTGCTTTTTAGTACCTCACAACTACTGTAGTTATTTTAAAGTTAAAAAGTTAAAACTCTAAATGCAATTGACTTCAATTTACATTATTTTAAATATGTCGCCTTTGGGAAGAGAGACATTTTGATAAAATGAACCCTAAGAGGTCAACGTACTTGAGAATGACTGAAAATCCTCAATATATTTTCCAGATTACTCATACTCTGTTAGAGATAAGGGGACTGGACACTGGGAACTTTGGAATTAGATCTTATTTAACCAGCTACTGTGACTTGCATAAGGAAAAGTCCAGAGAAGAAAGCTGGAACAGGACATCAAAACTGTTTTGAGCAAAGTACATAAAGGGCAATTAAGGAAGCCTTAAATGTGAGAGGATAGATATGTGGTATTCTTCATGAATATCAGGAGAAAATTAAGCCTAGAACAAAGACAATATAGCTTATCCAGGAGACATTTTGTCATGTAACCCTACTCTAGGTTTTCAGCAGCATTTGTATCCGACCTACTATAATACACAGAGCTAAAACAAATAAATAAAGCTGAGCACTAATGCTAATATTTTTGTCTTTGCTAAGAACATATTAAGAAATATAAGCAGTAACTTGCCATAAGGGAGGCTTTTGAAATCAGAAAAAGAAAGGTTGGTAAGAGTGAAGACTGATTTCTGGCCAAGATTTTACCATTGACCTTTATGACTTTGAGCAAGTCATTAAACCTCTCTGGCTTAATTTGCCCATCTGCCTTAAGTGGTTGTTTTCTGTTTTTAGTTTAGTTTTGTTTTGTTTTTTAGAGGGGGTTTGTGGTGGGAAGGAGAGAGAGAATCCCAAGCAAGCTCCACGCCAGACGTGGAGCCTGATGTTGGGCCCAGTCTCACGACCATGAGATTATAACCTGAGCCAAAATTCAAGAGTCAGTTGCTTAACTCATTGAGCCAGCCAGGTGCCTGCATCTGCCTTAAGTTCTTACTGGGATAACATGGCCTAAAGCCTGTGAAGGATGTTTTCCAAAACCATAATGTCCAGGTGTCTGGCTGACTCAGTTAGAGGAACATGCAACTCTTCATCTGTGGGCTGTGAGTTCAGGCTTCGAGTTGGGTGTAGAGATTACTTAAATAAATTTTAAAAACTCTGAAAAACCCACAATGGTCTATTTAAGTGTTTTTAAAATAAGTTGATTTCCCTAAAATGTGATTGTATGTGCAAGCCACTGGCAATATTATTGGTCACGGGTAGCAGTCCAGTAGCCTGATTTTTGAAAGCTGTAGACACCCCAATGCTACTGACTTTATAACTTCTTTGTAACTTTATGGCTTTAATTCAGAAACTGAAACATGTTATATCAATTAAAAAAGACAAAAGAGAGGGAAAGAGAGGGGGGGGGGGTTAATGTATGTTCTAAAGACAAAATTATCAAAATGGAAAGAAGACAGACGCAATAAAAAGAGCAGGTATCAGAGAAAGCCTTGAGTATGAGAAATCCACTCTACAATTGAAAGTAGAGAATGAGGAAATATATTTTAAATCCCAATTTCCTTCTGCAGCAAGATACTCTTTAGAAATAGGTGCTAAAAGCCTATGTTACCCTGGTCTAGCTTATTGTGCTGGTTACAAAAAAATAGAGAAGGAGCACCTTGGGGGAAGGGATGGGATTTCTATAGTAGGTACTTCTTCCTTTACAGGTATAAACAAAAGACCAGTTGGTCTAACCTTGTGTTTATTTGTCCTGTAAGCCACTGCAGGTGTATGAACAGCATTACTTCTGCAACAAAAGCCTAGACTCACCACATCTTGGGAAGAGAATGGCCACTACCTGGGGGGCAGCCTTTTTCATGCTGGTGGCATCCTGTGTTTGCAGCACTGTCTTCCAGAGAGACCAGCAGACTTGGTTTGAGGGTGTCTTCCTGTCTTCCATGTGCCCCATCAATGTCAGTGCCAGCACATTGTATGGAATTATGTTTGACGCAGGGAGCACTGGAACACGAATTCACGTTTACACCTTTGTGCAGAAAATACCAGGTAAGTGTAACTGGTACCCTCACCAATGCCTACTAATCCATACTTGAGCATCTCCTTCCAGAAACAAATGTGCTATGAGTACGCAATATGAATTACAGAAACTTAGAGCTACTGAATATCTTTCTTCAGAGAAGATTTTGGGCCATAATTAACATATAGTTTAATTCACTGTGAAATTAGCTCTGGGTTTCCTGTAATCTGAAACCCATATGTCCAAGAAGTATAGCTATAATTTGTCTCTCCTTTTCTCTAAAGGTGGTTGATACTCCAGGGTCCAGAATATTGAGAATTTGGAAGTGGTCTTGAGAGAGGATTCTCCATCCTTGGAGAAGGAGATGAGGGAGACCCTGAAAATTAACTTTTTCTGAATTTCCAGTGCTCTCAGGTTGCACATAGAGCCTAGGGGATGGGCAGCCCAGGTGGCTCAGCGGTTTAGCACTGCTTCGGCCCAGGGTGTGATCCTGGAGACCTGGGATGGAGTCCCACGTCGGGCTCCCTGCATGGAGCCTGCTTCTCCCCCTGCCTGTGTGTTCTCTCTCTCTCTGTGTGTCTCTCATGAATGAATAAATAAAATCTTAAAAAAAAAAAATAGAGCCTGGGGCAGCAGTAGGAGCTAGGTATCCATCCTAAGAAATGCCATAGGGACTCTTAAGAATTGCCTGTCATCTTCTGTCCCCCTACCCAATACTCCTGCAAGCCACTCCTCACAGATGGGATTACTTGGCATGGCTTGGAGGAATAACCTACTAATCTAGTAGGTCATATGATACAGAGCCCACTATTAAAAGCAGCCTAACTTTTAGTAATCAGCCATCTCTCCTCTGTTTTGTTCATGGACAAAATAGGACAGCTTCCAATTCTGGAAGGGGAAATTTTTGATTCTGTGAAACCAGGACTTTCTGCTTTTGTAGATCAACCTAAGCAGGTGAGTTTTTGTTTAGATTCTTAATGCTTTGATAACTTCACCACACCACTGCTTTAAATATCTCATGCTGTTCACTACTCATACTGAGGCCATGTGCAAGATCAGTTTTCTGTCCTCAGCCATACTGGATAACAGAAATTGTACTCCCCAAGCTCTCTAGGGCTTGGGCAGAAGGGGGCTAGAATAGATGATAGACATGCAGGAATGACAACATCTTTTAAGAGATTGTTCCCTTTGTATTTAAGTTGATTTTGAGTTGAGGCTGTCAACTGCATTGATTAATGTAAATACAGAAGTTAGACATGGAGTTCTATATAGAGAGTGAGGTATAAACATGGCAGCTGAGACAATGTAGACCCACTGAACTTCATTTCAAAGTACCCTGACATAGGACAGACCATGCATGCCTATACTCTAGAATTTGGGCAAGAACTCATGAAAACAAAAATCTTTGGTATTAGAGGATGAATGGAGAGTTTGGCATGACCGTATTTCACATTTGAGCAGCCATATGTACTATACCCAGTTGTTAGAGGCCACACTGCAGTAGAATAAGACGGGATATTGAACTTTAGTAGCAAATACGAAGTTATTATTCCATGTTACAAGCATAATCATTAACCAAAGGAAAACCTTATAATAAAAATGGCCTGGGGAATAAAATGTCATGGGGCACTTGGCTGGCTCAGTCAGTAGAACGTGCAACTCTTGATCTCAGGGTTATGGGTTTGAGCATATGTTGAGTGTAAAGATTACTTAAAAATATAATCTAAGAAAAAAGCGGCTTGAACTTGAACTGAGAAGATGTTTATTTTCTCAGCTCATGGTTATGAAATGATAAATGCCTCAGAAATTTAGGAGCTGTTGAAAGCAACTACATTATCAGAAACTGATTTGACATTTAGAGAAGATTGTGTTGTGGTTGCCAATTATAATGATTTAGAGGCAGTGTGTTGTCAGATGTTCGCTCATGGAAACAGTGGACTTAAAATAATGATTTTTAAATTTCATAAATTGAGTATCTCATGTGTACTGTGCATGTGGGTGCTGGTGATGTAAATATAAACCTAACATGTTCTGTCCTTACAGAGATCATAAAAACTGTAGCATAATAGCTACGCCAACATTTGTGTGGCATGTACACACAGTCTGCCGCATCTAATGCACTCAGCAGTTTTGTAGTGGTATGAGGCCTGTCTCCTTCGTATATATGAGAAGGAAACCAAATCCCTATATTAAGCCATGGGGCTAGCAAGCAAGTGTTCTAACTCCAAATCTGCAGTTTTTTTCACTAGACTCAACTTCCTGGCCTAAAGCTAATGTATGGAACACAAAATAACAATCGAATAAAATGACCATGGTATAACAAAATCATTTTTGTTATTACCCAGCTATAATTAAATGGATTCTCCTTCAAAAAAGCCTACTTCTCTAGGTTTCTCCTACAGAGCAGAGAGTGCCAGGAGCCCTCTGCTGCCTCACTCTTAGTGTCCCCCAGAGCATGTTGAGGGAAGAGACATGCTTCCCTCTGTGGGAACTGTTCACTGGATGTTCACTGGATGGACTGTTTACTGGATGAGTAGGTCATCTCTTTTGAAGGGTGCTGAGACTGTTCAAGGACTCTTAGAAGTGGCCAAAGACTCAATCCCACAAAGTCACTGGAAAAGAACCCCGGTGGTCCTGAAGGCAACAGCAGGACTGCGCTTACTGCCAGAACAGAAAGCCCAGGCTCTGCTCTTTGAGGTAATGTTTGAAGTCCTTTGCATATTGAATAATTCCTTTTCCCCTATGTGAATATTTTCTCTAAGGGTTTTTAGCTCTCTGGAGTGTGACTGCTACCTTTAGTATTCCACCATTGCTATAGCATTGGGGTAACTGGGCTCTTATTCTAGCTACTTATTTACATTTGTAAATGTTACTCTTGAATTTATACAGCTTTTCCTAAAGAAGTTTAAAGTACTTTCTGTTCGTGATACTCTTAATTCCCTTGTTAAAGCAGAATCATAGAAATGATGTTTAGCCCACTTCATTGAGGTATAACTTAAAATATGTACCTTTTAAGTATGCAGCTAAATGAATTTTGACAAATATAGAAGTTTCCCTGTACCCTTTTGCAGTCCATTTACCCCTTCCCTGAAGTCAGGCCACCACTGATCTGCTTTCTGCCATTATAGATTAGTTTTGCTTATTCTTATATTTTATATAAATGTGTAATTATACAGTTTATGTTCTTTTTTTTTTTTTTTACATCTCTGACTTTTTCTCTCAGCATAAAGGTTTTTTTTAATTAAAATTTTAATTTTAGGGGTGCCTGGGTAACTCAGTCAGTTATGTATCTGCCTTTGGCTCAGGTCATTGAGATTGAGCCCCATATCAGGCTCCTTGCTAAGCAGAGAGCTTATTTCTCTCCTCACTCTGGTTGCTGCTCCCCCTGCTTGTGTTCTCTCTCTGTCAAAAAAAAAAAAAAAAAAACAACTTTTTTAAATATTTTTTTTAAATTTTAATTCCAGTATAGTTAGCATACAGTGTTAACCAGTTTCACGTGTACAATATAGCAATCCAGCAATTCTGTACATTGCTCAGTGCTCATCATGATAAGTGTACTCTTAATCCCCATTACCTATTTCACCCATGTCCCCTCACCTTCCTTCTGGTAACCATCAGTTCTCTATAGTTAAGAGTCGTTTTTTGTTTGTCTCTTTCTTTATTTGTTTGTTTTATTTTTTAAATTCTGCATATGAGTGAGACATGGTACTTGTCTCTTTCTGACTTACTATGCTTAGCATTATATTCTCTAACTTCATCCATGTTGCAAATGCAAGATTTCATTCTTTATGGCTGAGTAACATTCCATTGTTTATATATACCATATCTTCTTTATCCATTCATCTGTCAAAGGACACGGGCTACTTGCGTAGTTTGACCACTGTAGACAGTGCTGCAATAAACATAGGTGTGTATGTGTAAACATAGGTATGCATCCTTTTGAATCAGTGTTTTTTGTATTTTTTTTTCGGTCAATACCCTATAGTGCAATTACTGGATTGTAGAGAATTTCTATTTTTAACTTTTTGAGGAACCCCCATACCATTTTCCACAGTGGCTGTACCATTTTGCATTCTGCATGAAGGTTCCTTTTTTTCTTTTAACATCCTCACCAACACTTGTTTCTTGTGTTTTTGATTTTAGCCATTCTGTCAGGTATGAGGTGATATCTCATTGTAATTTTGATTTGCATTTCCCTGATGATGAGTGATACTGAGCATCTTTTCATGCATCTATTGGCCATTTTTTTTTAAATTTATTTATGATAGTCACACAGGGAGAGAGAGAGAGAGAGAGGCAGAGACATAGGCAGAGGGAGAAGCAGGCTCCATGCACCAGGAGCCTGACGTGGGATTCGATCCAGGGTCTCCAGGATTGCGCCCCGGGCCAAAGGCAGGCGCCAAACCGCTGCGCCATCCAGGGATCCCTCTATTGGCCATTTTTATGTCTATTTCAACTTCTTAGATAAAAAATTTAGAGAGTTTTTTTTAACTCAATATTTTTAACATTACTGAACATTTATTTTGTAAAAATAACATGTAAACTAATAAGATTTAAATTACATATTGTGAAAAATGTTTATAGGTGGGATCCCATTTTAACAAAAATCACAGTTGGGGTGCCTGGGTGGCTCAGTTGGTTGAAAGTCCAACTCTTAGTTTTGGCTCAGGTCATGATCTCTGGGTCATGGAATTGAGCCCCAAGTAGGGCTCTGTGCTTGGCTGGGAGTCTGCTTGAGTATTTTTTCCTCTCCTTTACCCTCCCTCTCTGCCCCTTCCCATGTGTGTGTGTGCTGTCTCTCTCAAATAAATAAATAAAATTTTAAAAATCACAGCAAAAAACTATTCTGTGTTATAGGTGTGCTAATTCCAAGCTCAAAATCCATTTTCCTTTGACTATCAGCGCAGAGGGCTTAAGTCCTTGTCCAAGGACAAACTGCCTAGAGTGTCTGCATGAGAATCTGAATTTGGACTCCTCATTCATTTTTTCTTTTATTGAGCATATGAGCTTACCATGTACTGGGCATTGGTGGAGTTCCCAGGGATATTCTGTAGGGAGCAAAAAATGGCAATTAGTCCATGTCCTGGCAGAGCTTGCATTCTAGTTGCAAGCAGACAGAAACTAAACAACTCACTACGAAGTATGTCAGGTACTGTAGATAATACAGAGAAAGAAAAGAAGGGGAAGTCAGCTAGAGAATGCTGGTGGTGGTGTAGAAGGATATGACTTTAAATAGAATGGTCAAGAAAGACCTCATTGGTAAGATGCATTTGATCAGAGACTTGAGAGGAATAAAGAAACAAGCTATACAAGACATTTGTAGGAAGACTATTTCACACTAAAGAAATAACAAGTGCAAAGGCCTAAAGCAGGAAATGTGCTTGGTATGTTCAAGAACAGCATCCCAGGAGGTCAGAGTGGCTGGAGGGGAGTGAGTGATGGAAGGGAAGTAGGAGATGAGGTCAGAGAGATGTGCGGAGTTTATCATGATGACCCTTTAAGGCACATGTAAGGACTTTGGCTTTTTCTCTAAGAAGGAAGTCACTGGAGGGTCTTGAGCTAAGAGGCAGGATCTGATATCTGTTTTAAAAGCACCACTCTAGGTATCCCTGGGTGGTGCAACGGTTTAGCGCCTACCTTTGGCCCAGGGCACGATCCTGGAGACCCGGGATCAAATCCCATGTCGGGCTCCTGGTGCATTGAGCCTGCTTCTCCCTCTGCCTATGTCTCTGCCTCTCTCTCTCTCTCTCTCTCTCTGTGACTATCATTAAAAAAAAAAAAAAAAAAAAAACTTTAAAAAAATAAAATAAAAAATAAAAGCACCACTCTAGAGGTGTCTGGATGGCTCAGTTGGTTAGGTGTCCAACTCTTTTTTTTTTTTTAAGATTTTATTTTTATTTATTTATTCATGAGAGACAGAGAGAGAGAGGCAGAGACACAGGCAGAGGGAGAAGCAGGCTCCATGCAGGGAGCCTGACGTAGGACTTGACCCCGGGTCTCCAGGATCACACCCTGGGCTGAAGGCGGCACTAAACCGCTAAGCCACCCGGGCTGCCCAGGTGTCCAACTCTTGATCTCAGTTCAGGTCTTGATCTCAGGGTCATGAGTTCAAACCCTGCATTGGGCCCCATTCTGGGTGTGGAGCCTACTTAATTAATAAAAAAAAGTGGGGGGGACAGGGTGCCTGGATGGCTCAGTGGACTGGATATCCGACCTCATGGCTCAGGTCATAATCTCAAGATCATGGGATTTGAGCCAGCTTTGCTCACTGGGGAGTCAGCTTGAGATTCTCTCTCTCTCTGCCCATCCTGCCCCAATGCATGGGCACATACATTCTCTCTCTAAAATAAATAACAGTCAATCAAAGAAAGAAAGAAAGAGAGAGAGAGAGAGAAGAGAGAGAAAGAAGAAAAAGAAAGGAAAGAAAGAAAGAAAAAGAAAGAAAGAAGAAAGAAAGAAAGAAAGAAAGAAAGAAAGAAAGAAAGAAAGAAAGAAAGAAAGAAACAGAAAAGAAAGAAAGAAAGAAGAAAAAGAAAAAGAAAAGCAAGCACTCTGGATGCTGTATTAAGAATAAACTGTGAGCAGGGGAGAAGAGTGGAGAGAGAAATAGCAGAAACTGTGTTTATTCCTGTTTGCTTACCTATCTTCTGTTTAAAAGTTTATAGGGACGCCTGGGTGGCTCAGCGATTGAGTGCCTGCCTTTGGCCCAGGGTGTGATCCTGGAGTCCCAGGATCAAGTCCCACATCGGGCTCCCTACATGGAGTCTGCTTCTCTCTCTGCCTATGTCTCTGTCTCTCTTTCTCTCCGTGTGTCTCATGAATAAATAAATAAAATCTTAAAAAAAAAAAAAAAGTTTATTTATAGATCACTTAACTGGCTTTTCCCGGATGAAACAGGGTCCAGAGGTCATCACATGAAGCATTTCATCCTATCAGGAATGAGAACAGCCAGCAGACCAGAGTTCCTTCTATTGCTGTTTGGAAAGTGTCCCCCCGCCTCATGATAATCATATAAATAAGACATAACACCCATGTCACTGACCCATATTTATGGAGAGTCATTAATGTGTGAGATGTTCATTCCTTTCTCCTAAAATAGTATAAATAAATCTAGATCTGGGGTCTCTGTGAACTCTTGAGGCCTCAGCCATGTGCCAGAATCTAACAAGGGCTAACAGCAGAGTAGCCCAGCCTATGGACATGAGCCCCCTTTACCAGCAAGGATAAAGGCCTGCAGAATTTGATGGGAGAGCAAAAGAAATATTTCTGTAGCCTCAGGAGCTGCCCAGGCTTAACTCTTCTCTATCATCCCTTTATCTTATCATCTAAGAAATGAAGTGGGGGGATCCCTGGGTGGTGCAGCCTTTGGCCCAGGGCACGATCCTGGAGACCTGGGATCGGATCCCACATCGGGCTCCCAGTGCATGGAGCCTGCTTCTCCCTCTGCCTATGTCTCTGCCTCTCTCTCTCTCTCTCTCTCTCTCTCTCTCTGTGTGTGTGACTATTATAAATAAATAAAAATTTTTTAAAAATTATAAAAAAAAAAAAGAAATGAAGTGGGAAAGGGTCCTCCTAGCTTCCAGTGTACCCAGGCAGGATTATAAGTGTTTTTAAAAAAATTACAGGATCCTGATTTGAGCTGGAAGGGGTCAAATATATGCCCTTTCCTAGATGCAGTTCACCTGTAAATTTCTGTAGTTTGTTTGAGATTGATTTTTTTTTTAGATTGATTTTAAGTCAGAGGAATCCCTGTGTTTTTTGTTTTTACAAGAAATGAGTAATTACTTATATAGTTCCTTCTCTAGTTTTTTAGGGCAAAGAAATGTTCTGCTAAAATTTTATCTAGGGAAATGAAGAGTATAGTTTTCTAATAAGCCTTAATAGGATATAGCCAAAATATGGAAATGTTTATTGCCTTAGAGAATCCAGATTTTTCCCCTTTTTCTATAGGTAAGAGAAATCTTTAAGAAGTCACCTTTCCTGGTACCAAATGACAGTGTTAGCATCATGGACGGATCCTATGAAGGTAGGAGAAGTGTTAATACATGTTCTGGGGGGAGAGGACCAAGGTTAACAAAAGATTTGATTAAAGGAACTAGGAACAGGGAAGGGGGTGCTAAAGTAAAAAGAACTAAACAAGGAGAAACAAATAAGCGAGGAGGAATGGGATAAGAGAAAACGGAATGACAGGGAGAAGGAAAATGTGTATTTTAGACACAGAATTTAGAGAAAACAAAAATAGGGTCAAGGAAGATCAGGGGAAAATGCTCTGAGATGTAATCCATTTATCTCTCTCTTTCAGGCATATTAGCTTGGGTTACTGTGAATTTCCTGACAGGTAATACATTCTCAAGTTTATTCTAAGACATTAACTGGGTTTCATGCAGGATCAAAGAGTAAAAATTTCTTTTTGCTTGTATTGTGCTTTTAAAGAAAAGAAAGAAAGGAAAAGCTAGGAAGTTAACATTTATAACTGTCTTCAGGGCCTCAGCTACAGTAAGAGTCCTTATAGGTTAGCATTCACTTGCAGTATTTGGGGCCAGGAGCCAGTGGAATATTTATGGAACACCTGCAAAGTACAACCAAGAGCAAGAGAGAGATTGCAGACAGAGGAGTGTTGGGCTGTCCTGGAAGCAGAAGATATTCAGAGCTGGCTCTCATTCACAGGTCAGCTGCATGGCCACAGCCAGGAGACTGTGGGGACCCTCGACCTGGGGGGAGCCTCCACCCAAATCACGTTCCTACCCCAGTTTGAGGTGAGTCATTTACATGAAGGCCTGGTTAGCAACCCACTTTGCAGGCATATCGTGGTGCCAAGAGAGTAGTGCTGCATTTTCAGACAGCAGCTCCACCACACATAGGTTGAGTGGAGTCAATGACTGAATAAACTTCCTTTGCCCCCTTACTGTTCAGAGTCCCTTTGATTCCTCTAGCCTTGGGAGATTAGCTGCTTAGTCTGTCTCTTTCATCGCTGATTTTGTGGGGGAGGAACAGGGATGGTGGTAGTAAGACCTTCAAACTATTGCAGATCCTAAATAGTCTTTTTCCTTTTTCTGATTTGCAGAAAACCCTGGAACAAACCCCTAGGGGCTACCTCACTTCATTTGAGATGTTTAACAGCACTTATAAGCTCTATACACATAGGTGAGGAGAGGGGACAGGGAGGAATATTTCATGTTGTATGATTCTCCTAACTTTTCACAGCATTTTCACATCTGTTATTGTATCTGAGAAGCCTCACAAAGTCCCTGCCAACCCACAGAGGTCTGGTAACTGAAACCAGAGCCACTTACCAAAGCCCAAGGACTCAAGAGGTTTCTCCATTCTTGGCCTCAAAAGTATATAACTTAAAGAATCAGAAGTTTTCTCTAAAGAGGGGTGCCTGGGTGGCTCAGTTAGTTAGGCATTTGCCTTTGGGTGAGGTCATGATCCCAGAGTCTTGGGATGGAGCCCCAATTGAGCTTCTTGCTCAATGGGGAGTCTGCTTCTCCCTCTCCCTTGTCCCTCACCCCACTCATGCGCTTGCTTTCTCTCTCCTCTCATTTTCTCTCTCTCTCTCTCTACCCCCACCCCAAATAAATAAATAAACTTTAAAACAAGTTTTCTCTAGAGAGAGGACACTTGGAGAATCTTCAGCCAAAGCTCTGTGCCAACTCCTTTGAGGTTGCTTTCAGATGTTCAAAATCCAACCTGGGATTTGATCACAGTGGGGCTAGGAGCTAAGATAATGAGAGCTTTTCTGGGGATGATTCCCAGGGTGGGACCCTAGGAAGTATCACTGTCTCTGGCCTTTAAATCATAGGCATGGAAAGTTCTGGATGGCCTTGATCTGAACTGTGTAGAAATGACTACTTGTCCACACAAGATGAGAAGGTCATGGAGACCAAGGTTTTCCTCCCTTCAGAGGGAGACAGAGAAACCATGCTACTTTTGAAAGAGAGAGCTTTAGGCTGGAGAACTTCAGGACCAGCATGAAATTAAATCAATCCTGTATTTTACAGTTACTTGGGATTTGGATTGAAAGCTGCAAGACTAGCAACCCTGGGAGCCCTGGAAACAGAAGGTTCGTCTAGGTACCTGTGCTGGTTGGGGTATGGTGAGAGTGACACCAATACTCAGCTTACTTTTCCCCTTCCTTGACAGTGATTCTGAGGAGAAAAGGGTTATGCTGATTTAGGAAGGATGTGTTATGTAATGAACATGATAATAGCAGATTCTTTTTCTACTTTATGTTATGTTCCGTTGTTTTGGTATACACTATTAGCCATTTCTAGAATGAAGTCTATATATAGTCACACAGTCTGTGACAAGGAGGCTGCAGTGTGCAGAAATTCAAAGCTCAAAGAGTGAATTTGGCAGAAGCTTGCTCAAGCCCTTAGTTTTACATGGGAGGTTCAGGAAGCAACATCAGTACACCTGCAAGGTGAAATTACTGAGCAACTTTATTCATATCTTCAAAGATAGTAGAGCAGTTAGGAACTCAGCTTTTGGGGTCAAGCAGAACTGGGTTCAGTCCCTCTTTGTGATTTGGGGCAAGTTAGCAACCTTTCTGTGCCCCTTTGCATTTAATGTAGTTTTTTATGGTTACTGGCTCAGAGTAAACTATTAGTGTGATGATGATTGTATAGCATTTCAGAGTTTACAAAACATCTTCAAATATGATTTCATTGAAGCCTCAAAACAACCAATGAGAAAAGTAGAACAGAATTTTTTCCCCTTTTTTAGGAAGGAGGGAACTTATACCATTGTAGGTTTTAGATTTCTTTGAAATGTGATGAAAGCCATGGACCCCTCTGCCAAATGCACATATGCACAAAAATTTGTGTGTAGTTTCAGAGGGTTCACCAGTCCCGCAGTGCCCATCTGTGAACCCTGAATTAAAAATTCCTGTCAGGCGATCCCTGGGTGGCTCAGCGGCTGAGCACCTGCCTTCGGCCCAGGGCCTCACCCTGGAGTCCTGGGATCGAGTCCCAAGTCGGGCTCCCTGCATGGAGCCTGCTTCTCCCTCTGCCTGTGTCTCTTCTTCTCTCTCTCTGTATCTCACATGAATAAATAAAATCTTTAAAAAATAATAAATAAAAATAAAAATTCCTGTCATAGGGAATTTGGCTGAGCGGTTTAGCGCCGCCTTCAGCCCAGGGCGTGATCCTGGAGACCCAGGATCGAATCCCGTGTCGGGTTCTCTGCATGGAGCCTGCTTCTCCCTCTGCCTATGTCTCTGCCTGTGTCTCTCACGAATAAATAAATAAAATCTTAAAAAAAAAAATTCCTGTCATAGGATGCAGTCATGGAACTACCTACTTTTTGGTAATTCCTTTCAACTTTACTAGCTTCTTGCTTGCATGTGTGCATGTGTCTCTCACTTTTGTGCACAGGCGCATGCGCTTGCACGCTCTCGTTCTCTCTCCCTCTCTCTCTCTCATCCTTGCCTCTTACTTTGTGGTCTGACTTCTTTCAGGGATTGATGGACACACTTTTCGAAGTGCCTGTCTACCAAGATGGTTGGAAGCAGAGTGGATCTTTGGGGGTGTGAAATACCAGTATGGTGGCAACAAAGAAGGCAAGTGATGTTTTTTTCACTGATTGAAATTACCTTTACAGTTGAAATCTGGAAAAGTTCCATGGGAAGTGTTTTCCAGAACTCAAGAGAAGCTTTTTTCTGGGACTCATTCCAAATAGGTCTGGTATGCTGTAAAGGAATAATGTGAAATGACAGTGAACAAGGCAACTGTCCCTCTGTCCTGCTCTTTCCCTGCCCAAGTGCTGTGGGGTTCCATTAGAAACCTGTTCTTAACCTGCATCTAATGCTTTAAGGGTCTCTGCCCTTAGCAAGGAGAAACTCTATCTAGAAACTGTAGATTCAGTTAATGTTTAGCTTTTTAAATTATAATAATACAACTAAGACAATAGAAGAATTCATCTTAGATATTATTAAAAGCAAAGACCATAAAATCAAGGAAAAAACTTAATTTCTCCAGGGAAGGAAACAAATATGAGACTTCTGATTGCTTCACATAAATACCATTGACATAGGCTAGGCAGCAGATTGAGGTTGAATACGGCTATTTTTGGTGAACACAGGGAGGGAAGCTGCCTCTATGGAATTTTGCTCATCTTTGTAAGCTCTTTGTCCTGAACCTCAGCTTCTTCTTTCCTTGATCCTCCTGCTGTTTCTTTGTTGGCTCCAGCATCTTGCTTCAGAGAGCTCTCATTTTTCTCACCTTTGCCCTGGCAGGGAAGATGGGCTTTGAGCCCTGCTATGCTGAAGTGCTAAGGGTGGTCCAAGGAAAACTTCACCAGCCGGAGGAGGTCCAGAGAAGCTCTTTCTATGCTTTCTCTTACTATTATGATCGTGCTGTTGACACAGGCATGATTGGTAAGTTTACTGCAGGTATCAGCTAGGGAGGAAACTAGGAGGGAAGCTGTCCTGGGAAGGGAAAGGAGAAAAGGAGTATTTGAAATGCTTTGGCATACGTAATCACTCTACTCTTCCCCAGTGCTGACAATTGAATGACATTAGTTGCAGCAGAGGAAGAATGAATAGGATTAAGTATCCTTTGGAGCTAGAAAATGGCCTAAACAGATACACATAAAGTCTTTTTTTTTTTTTACATTTTTATCGAGATATAATTGATAGAAAGTAAAATGAATATTTGAAGTGTACAATTCACTAAACTTTGACATATGTGTATACCTATTAAGCTATCACCAAAGTCAAAATAATGTCTCTTGCCCCAAAGAGTTTCTCCCTCCTACTTTATAATTTTTATTTCCTTATCACAATAGTAATGCTTTTTGTTAGTTCTGTGAATATATGTATGTGGTCTGTCATGACCTGAGATATGAATTAATTTCCTATTTCCTATTTTCAATTTTTTTAACAGGTCATTTTTTTTATTGTGGTTAAATAGACATAGAATAATTATAAATAAAATAGACTACACAGATTATATTGTATGGATATGTCATGTATATTTATCCCATTCTGTAATGTTAGAAATTTTATTTCCAATTTTTCATTATTATAAGTACCACTAGGATACATTTCCTTGTTTCCTTGAAAGCTTTTTGACATTAACTACTGTTTCATTTTAGATTATGAAACAGGGGGTGTTTTAAAAGTTGAAGATTTTAAAAGAAAAGCAAGGGAAGGTAAGTGCCAATGGAAGCCTTTGAAGGGAAGTCCATGAAACTGTGCCTGCCAACTCTAGTGACCTTAAAGTGACCCAGAGCACCACAGTCAGCAGAAAGCCTCTCAGAAGGCTGGTTTCCTAGTTTGACTAAGAATTAAAAGCATTAAGTGGCATAGAAATCCATGGGAATACAAGAGGCTTTGGGCATTATGGTGAAAATCTTTTCTTCTTTCTACATTTCTTCCTTCCTTCCTTTTTTTTTCTATCACTGAAATATAATTGACATACAATGTTGTATAAATTTCAAGTGTACAACATATAGATTGGAAAATTCTATACATTACCTGTGCTCACCATGATAAATATAGTCACTCTCTGTCTCCATGAAACATTATTACAATATTATTGACTATATTTCCTATGGTATACTTTTTATCTCTGTGATTTCCTTATTTTACAGCTGGAAGTTTATACCTCTTAATCTCCTTCACCTGTTTTTCCCATCCCCCTACCCATCTCCCTTCTGGTGACCACCAGTTGTTCTGTTTAAGAGTCTGTGTTTCTCTTTGTTCATTTGTTTGGATTTGTTTAGATTCCACTACCATATAAGTGAAATCATATGGTAGTTGTCTTCCTCTGTCTGACTTAACTTCACTTAACATAATACCCTCCAGGTCCATCCTCATCATCATAAGTGACAAGATATTCTTTTTTTTATGGCTGGGTAATATTTCACTGTGTGTATATGTGTGTGTGTGTTTGTACACACATAAAGAAGATACGTATGAATATATATATATATGGATATATATATATATATATATCCATATATATATATATGGATCAAGCCTCATGTCAAGCTCCTTGCTCAGCAGGGAGCCTGCTTCTCCCTCTCCCTCTGCCCCCCCATTCATGCTCTCTCCTTGTCTCAAAATCTTTTTTTAAAATGTTGCAATAAATATAGGGGTGCTTAAATCTTTTTTTTTTTAAAGATTTTATTTATTTATCCATGAGAGACACAGAGAGAGATGCAGAGACATAGGCAGAGGGAGAAGCAGGCTCCCTGCAGGGAGCCTGATGTGGGACTCAATCCCCGGGATCATGCCCTGAGCCAAAGGCAGACACTCAAGCACTGAGCCACCCATGCATCCCTGCTTATATCTTTTTTGAATTGGTATTTGCTTTTTTTTTTGGGGGGGGGGGTGTAAATAGGCAGTAGTAGAATTACCAGATCACATAGTATTTCTAAATTTTTGAGGAACCTTCATAATTTTATCCACAGTGACTGTGGAACAATTTGCATGAGGTCTCCCTTTCTCCACATCCTCACCGACACCTGTTATTTATTTTCTTTTTGATACTAGACATTCTGATTGGTGTGAGGTGATATCTCACTTTGGTTTTGGTTTGCATTCCCGTAATGATGAGTGATGTTGAGCATCTTTTCATGTGTCTGTTGGCCACTGTATATTTTCCTTAGAAAAATGTCTGTTCAGGTCCTTTGCCCATTTTTTTTCAAATACTTCTGTAAAGATTTATTTCCTAAAGTGAATAAAATAAGCAAATTATACTTTTTTGTACAATTCACATATTGTGTGAAATATTAAAACATTTTTTTTTTTTTTAGAGAAAAGGAGAGAGGGGCAGAGGAAGAGGGAGAGAGAATCTTTTTTATTTTTATTTTTTTAAGATTTTATTTATTCACGAGAGAGGCAGAGACACAGGCAGAGGGAGAAGCAGGCTCCATGCAGGGAGCTCAACGTGGGACTCGATCCTGGGTCTCTGGGATCATGCCCTGGGCTGAAGGCGGCTGAGTCACCCAGGCTGCCTGGAAGAGAGAATCTTAACCAGGCTTCATGCCCAGTGCAGAGCCTGACACAGGGCCCAATCTCCCAACCCTGAGATCATGACCTGAACTAAAATCAAGAGTCAGACGCTTAACCACATGAGCTACCCAGGTGCCCCTAAAATATAAATGTTAAACATTTGAAAGTTATATGAAAGTATGAATAAATTAGGTTATTCTTTAGACAAGTTTCAGGATTGAGAATGCATTAAAAATGATGGTAGAAGTTGAAGGTTGACAAAAATAAAACATGTATATGGGAAAAGGTGTTATCTATGAAGTTAATGGGTGGAATAATAAAGTTGGAGACATTATTTGCAGCATATAAAATCGATAGAGGTTAATATCACTAGCATATAAAATAGTCCTGGAGGGCAGCCTGGGTGGCTCAGCAGTTTAGCGCCACCTTTAGGCAGGTTTAGCGCCTGTCTCTCGTGGATAAATAAATAAAATCTTTAAAAAAAAAAATAGTCCTGGAAATGATTAACATTTTATATATAAAACTTAATGTCTAAGTATTAAGTCATCACTAAAGAAAAATAAGTTGTATCAGTTTTCTTTTGCTTTTATTACCACTAATAAGTTCCTATAAATGTAGTGCCTTTGCCCATTGTTTTAATAAGTTTGTTTGTTTCTTTGGTGTTGAGTTGTCTAAGTTCTTTTTTTTTTTTTTAATTTTATATATTTATTCATGAGAGACACAGAGGGAGAGGCAGAGACATAGGCAAAGGGAGAAGTAGGCTTCATGCAGGGAGCCTGATGTGGAACTTGATCCTGAGACCACAGGATCTTGCCCTGAGCCAAAGGCAGACACTCAACTCAGACGCTCAGACATCCCGAGTTGTCTAAGTTCTTTATATATTTTGGATATTGAGCCTTAATCAGACATACCATTTGCGAACATCTCCCATTCAGGAAGTTGCCCTTTTGTTGTATTAATGATTTCCTTTCCTGTGCAAAAGCTCTCTTTTTACATTTTTTTATTTTAATTATTTATTTATTTATTTATTTTTAAAGATTTTATTTATTTATTCCTGAGAGACACAAAGAGAGAGAGAGAGAGAGGCAGAGACACAGGCAGAGGGAGAAGCAGGCTCCATGCAGGGAGCCTGATGTGGGACTCGATCCCAGGTCTCCAGGATCACACCCTGGGCTAAAGGTGGTGCTAAACTGCTGAGCCACCAGGGCTTCCCTTTTTTTTTTTTTTTTAATAAAGATTTTATTTATCTACTTGAAAGAGAGAGAGCACAAGAGAGGGAGTAGCAGAGGGAGAGGTGAGCAGGGAGCCCAACACACGGCTCAAGCCGAGGAGTGTGGGATCATGACCCAAGCCGAAAGCAGACACCCAACTGACTGAGCCACCCAGGCACCCCTGTGCAAAAGCTTTATAATTTGATGTAGTCCCAATAGTTTTTTTGTTTTTGTTTTCCTTGCTTGGGGAGATATATCCAGAAATATGTTGCTAAAGCTGATGTCCAAGAGATTACTGCCTGTTTTCTTTTAGGAGTTTTATAGTGTCAGGTCTCATATTTAAATATTTAATCTATTTTGAGTTTATTTTTATGTGTGATGTTCGTCCTTTTTTACCAAAATATATGGGAAATAGCCACAGAGGCTTGCTTGAGAGAATCCATGGAAATACAAATAATCTTATCAAAGCAGCCTCAGTGGCGCAGCGGTTTAGCGCTGCCGGCAGCCAGGGGTGTGATCCTGGAGACCTGGGATCGAGTCCCACGTCGGGCTCCCAGCATGGAGCCTGCTTCTCCCTCTGCCTGTGTCTCTGCCTCTCTCTCTCTGTGTGTCTCAATAAATAAATAAAATCTCTGAAAAAAAAATAATCCTATCGATTGGCCCTACAGTAGGGCTAACTGGTATTTCCCTGTCTTCTAGACCTCAGCCTTAATATGTAAGGGACTTAGTTGAATTAGGCCCCAAAAATAGATTATGAAAATTTAGCAAATAAACTAGAATCCCAGGTACATTTGAGCAGGTGAGATGGGACATCAGAAATATGCACGAGGCTGTAGTCTTGCAGAGGCTGTCAGTGCACACAGTTCTAGTCTTCAAGACTTTCAGGCATTGACCACATGGAGAATTCTGTTTGCTTATCCTAAGTCTGCATTTAGAGAAAACCGTACCCCTGCCAGGGGCTGCAAACTTGAATTCCACTCTTCACTCTCCCTTTCAGTGTGTGATAACTTGGAAAACTTCACCTCAGGCAGTCCTTTCCTGTGCATGGATCTCAGTTACATCACAGCCCTGTTGAAGGACGGCTTTGGCTTTGCAGACAGTACTGTCTTACAGGTAAGAGAGGACTCCACAGAATTGCAAAACAGTCTACTTATCTGGGAATTAAGAAAAGGACTTGTGTGTGTAGTAATCAGAGTGGCTGCAGGTGGAATTATGAGGGGTTTTTATTAGGACTATGGATAAGGAGTGGTACAAGACACCATGAATGTGGGAAATTAGCTTGATGCAATGGTAGTAGTTTCTAAGTGTATTCTCAGGCAAGCTTTCCCAGAGGTCACAGAGCAGAAAGGCTTGCATCCTAAATTAAGATGCCAAGTCACATGGTTTATTAAAACAAGTTCAAAACTCAAGGCAAGAAGCAAAGGGAAAGAAATGAGATAGGGTGCAGGTAGGTTGGAAGTGCCATACTTCTTAAATCCTGGGTTCATATATCCTGCCTCTCTCTCTGCTACTGATAGTGTGGTTATAAGGACTGGAGCTGATCAAGGGAGCACAGGGATAGAAGGTACCTGGGACCATCACCCAAATTTGCTCAATTTGGAGAGGCATAGGGGCAAGTACACTGGCCTGTAAGCATCCATTCACTCATTAGCCCATTAGATGGCTTTATTTGGCAGAGAACAAAAGGATGTCACCAGTGAGTGGCTCATTCAAGTTCTCATTAGTATTGAATGCCTTGTGTATATGCAGTATGTCTTATATACTTCCTTCAACATCTTCACATGTGCCTCATGTATTTAATGTCTCTTCAATCTTGGGTCACTCTTTGTCCTCCTATTCTGTCCATCTGTTCAGCACATGCAGGCTCCACTTTATCTGTAGTAACTTACTTACTCTAAACACATATGTTTCATCCATCCCATTTATTTTCTTCTGTACCATAATTGAATAATTGTACATTATGGTTACAAAGATGATTAAGATAAAATATTGTCCTCATGTAGCATATAGTCTATTAGAGGAGATGTGACTAAAATATAAGGATGGCACAGGCAACTTTGAACTTTGGGGTCACATAGGTAGACTCTTCTTTATTTTTGAAGTGCCCTTGCTTGTGCTACTTCTCCCTCCCGTTTCCTCAGTTCCAGATGAGTTTACATTGCCCCATTTCTTGTGTTATACAGATTTCATAAACTCATAAAATTTGTACTAAGTTATTTGGATTTAGTGTGTTTTGTCTGACAAGAATATCAGCATTTAAGGTGCTTAACAAAGAATTACTTGCCAATAGAGTCAGTATCACATAGTATCTAAAACATGGCTTCACTGTCCATCAAATCTGGGTTCACATCCTGATTCTGCAAGCTTACTAGCTCTGTAACCGTAAATGATTTACGTACCTTCTAACTTTTAGGTTTCTCATTCAAATTTAGGATCCTTAGAGTACCTATTTCATAGGGCTGTTAGAAAATTGAGATAATGTATGTAAAGCACAATGCCTAGCACAGAGTAAGTTATTAATATTGGTATTAGTAGTGTAGGCATTTCACACCAGTTGGGGATAGATTTGTGGTAAGAAAAGTCATCCTAAGTCTAATACATATAAAGTTAACTTCTTCTACTTAAGGATCAACAATAACCAAGTCATTTAAGGACAATTTTCTGCCATTTCTAGTGCTGGTATCCTTTTAGTCTTTATTATTTCAGTGGTAGCAGAAATAAATTCCCTGTCTCAGAGGTCACTTCACTTCAACATCTATACCCTTGGGCTATCAGCCCCCTCCTGAGGGCAGAGGAGCATTTGGGGTAGGGGAGGCAATTTGATTCAGGTGTCACAGGCTAAATCTCAAGATGACGATTCATGTTCTTCCCAGTTTTTGGCACAGTGACTAGTGTATATTTCATCAGATCAAACAGAAGTATTGAATCATAAGAAATTGGTCCTAGAGGGGCGCCTTGGTGGCTCAGTGGTTGAGCATCAGCCTTTGGCTCAGGGCATAATCCCAGGGACCTGAGATGGAGTTCTCTATCAGGCTCCTGCAGGGAGCCTACTTCTCCCTCTGCCTATGTCTCTGCCTCTCTCTCTGTGTCTCTCGTAAATAAATAAATAAAATCTTAAAAAAGAAAGAAGAGAAATTAGTCCTAGAAAGATAGACTAAATCCAGTCCACTGCTTTCAAAACATTTTTATGTGTGGTGTTATCAGTGGTGGGCATCATTGTTCAACAAAAGCTTACACAGAATGCCAGTAAAACTGATCAAAATGGAGCTATCAGGCTGAGGCAGAGGAAGGGGGCTTGGAACTCCTTCAGCATTTGGCCTCCCTTTCTCCTTTGAAGCACTTCCAAGAACTCTTAAAAAAAATTTTTTTTTTTAAGATTTTCTTTATTTGAGATAGAGCACGAGCTGGGGTTGGGGAGGAAGGGGCAGAGGGAGAGAGAGAAGCAGGCTCCCTGCTGAGCAGAGATCCTGATGCTAGACTCTATCCCAGGACTCTGGGATCATGACCCGAGCCAAAGGGTGACGCTCAACTGACTGAGCTACCCAGGTGCCGTGAAGTCCTAAAATTCTAAGGAAAACAGTTTGACAAATACTAATATAATCCTCTTGTTATGTAATAGAGGAAATCAGGTCTAAACATTTGCCCAAAGTCACTGAACTAATTGAAGCACAACCCGGCTAGAATGCCTTAAATGCCTTGATTGGGTTATTAGTGCTTAAGAAGTTTCTGTTGTTTACAAAGTATGAATTGAGAAGTTTAGTATGTTTTTTCCGACTCCTAAATCTATTCCTAGCTCCTCTTGTATTTAGTTTCGGGATCAGGGAAAGAATTCAGAAGCCTCTCTGTCTAAAAGGTCCTGTCTTACAAAAGACATGAACAGAAATCTCACAGAGGAAGACATAGACATGGCCAACACGCACATAGAAAATGCTCTGCATCACTTGCCATCAGGGAAATACAAATCAAAACCACAATGAGATACCACCTCACACCAGTGAGAATAGGGAAAATAAACAAGGCAGGAAACCACAAATGTTGGAGAGGATGCAGAGAAAAGGGAACACTCTTACACTGTTGGTGGGAATGTGAACTGGTACAGCCACTCTGGAAAACTGTGTGGAGGTTTCTCAAAGAGTTAAAAATAGACCTGCCCTACGACCCAGCAATTGCACTGTTGGGGATTTACCCCAAAGATACAGATGCAATGAAACGCCGGGACACCTGCACCCCGATGTTTCTAGCAGCAATGTCCACAATAGCCAAACTGTGGAAGGAGCC
The DNA here is from genome assembly GCF_048418805.1 of Vulpes vulpes. Lineage (NCBI taxonomy): Eukaryota > Metazoa > Chordata > Mammalia > Carnivora > Canidae > Vulpes > Vulpes vulpes. The sequence continues at coordinate 107,714,196 of NC_132785.1, read as the reverse complement.
TCGGTGTCCATCGAAAGATGAATGGATAAAGAAGATGTGGTGTATGTATACAATGGAATATTACTCAGCCATTAGAAATGACAAATACCCACCATTTGCTTCAACGTGGATGGAACTGGAGCGTATTATGCTGAGTGAAATGAGTCAATCGGAGAAGGACAAACATATGTTCTCATTCATTTGGGGAATATAAATAATAGTGAAAGGGAATAGAAGGGAAGGGAGAAGAAATGGATAGGAAATATCAGAAAGGGAGACAGAACATAAAGACTCTTAACTCTGGGAAACAAACTAGGAGTGGTGGAAGGGGAGGAGGGCGGGGGGTGGGGTTGACTGGGTGGCGGGCACTGAGGGGGGCACTTGACGGGTTACGCACTGGGTGTCATTCTGTATGTTGGCAAATTGAACACCAATAAAAAATAAATTTATTATTAAAAAAAAATAAAAAGTCCTGTCTAGAAGGTCTGGATGAGACCACTTTCTGGTCCAGAAGATTCAGAGATCAGATTGGCAAGTGTAGGGGCAATAGCCAAGGCAGAAGGGAAGCTGTTACAGAGGAGGGTAGTGGGAAGCCTCCAAAGACTGGCCACTCCAAATTTTACCTTGGTTTGGCCATGTGGATGATCTTTGTAAATAGATCTGCCTTGTGTCATGTTTGCTAGAGTTGAAAATTGATGAAAATGTGAGCCTTTTTTTTTCCTCCTCAACAGCTCTCAAAGAAAGTGAACAACATAGAGACAGGCTGGGCCTTGGGGGCCACCTTTCACCTTTTGCAGTCTCTGGGCATCTCCCACTGAGACCAACCCCCCTTCTTCTAAGGACTTCATTTGCCAACAAGCTTTTTAAAAGTAAAAGAAGAAAGGACTCAGAAATGTTCTGAGCTAGTCTGAGGATAGCCTGGACTGAAGCCCAACAGCTGGATTCATCAGGTAGAAGGGGCTTTTGGACACAGGTCTTGTCCTTGCATCTAGAAATTTGGGTCAAATTAATTTTATACATCTAATGTGAACTGTTGATCTAACCACTCAGCTTGCACAGCTGGCACCAGAGTCTAAATCTTTGAGATTCTTTGTGTGTCACAGAGCCAAAATGAATAGCTTTGAAACTTGGAGAATCCAAGGACTAGTCCCTGGGAACCAAAGAAAAATCTCATTTCAGCCCTTTGAGTGCCTCATTCCTTTGAACATACTAATTTTCCTCTTACGTGTGAAACTAAGCCCACTGATTGCTATCCCATGACCTGTCAACACCAGTATTTTTCTCCTCCCTAAACATTGCCATGTCCTGCCCTTATTTCCACTCACCACCCTAAAAAAAAAAAAGAAAGAAAGAAATATCTGGCTTTGCTTTTCATGTGTAACTCAAGGGAGAGAAAAAGGTAACATATCTGAAATTATGTGATCCTGCTTTGTGCCAGTTCTAGTCAGCCAGCTGCAAACCATCCTAAATCTTGGCAGGTTGGAAAGCAGCTCCTAACTGTGCAGACCCCAGCATAAATAAGGAAGACATCCAGTTTCTAGGGACAGGATTTGGGGGGGGGGTGACTCCCTTGAATAACTACCTTCTTTTAATCAACTTTTAATCAGACAACCTTGAGATTAACATATCCAACTTTAAGGAATGTGTGTATTCAGTGCTAGTACCTCCTCCAGGCTAATGTGTTTATAGTAATTTCTTATCCTAAACATGTTTTCTTTGTATTTCTAAGAAATACATCTACCCTGGCATCTAGATTTTGGTCAGAGCTCCTTTCAGTTTTTTATTTTCTCCATTTATAGCAGTATCTCTTCCTGTCCTGGCCCTGATCATTTTAACTAATTTCCTCTAAATCATTTGCCTAGTACCACAGTTTCTGATATCCTTCTTGGGTGGTACCTAACATTCGATTTGGTTGGCCATCTTGGCCCACATAGGTACTATGGATTCTCTTTTTGAGTTTGAGCGCACAGAGCTCTTGATTTTGTGAATTGTTTCCCTTAAAATTCATTATCTTTTTTTTTTTTTTTACGTGACTATTATTCGCTGCTTGTCTATCCACTCAAGTGCTCTTGGACTTGAAAGAACTTTCTGTAATCTGGCTCTTTTGCCTTGGCCCATTGCCTCCGGCTACTTTCCAACAGAGAGTTTATATCTCCCCAAACTTGTAGCCTTCACAGAAGACTCTTTCAGCTCCTTCAAAAAAGATGTTAATATCCCTGGCTCTTACATCAGCTCTTGGGGAGCTTTATTTCTTAGTCATTCCATTGAGTCAATAATATTTAACATGTGGTATGTACAAGTAACTAGGCAAATTTCCATATCCTCATCCCCCAAATTTTAGTTGTTTTTTAATACAGTGTGGAATTTCTTCAGATTCTTCTGACTTTTATTATACTTAGGCCACTTTTATACCTGTTGTCTTTCTCAAAAAATGCTACATAATGAAATAAGAATCTTTAAGATTGGAAACAGCCAAAGATGTTGGCTGTTATGCGTTTGAGTCCCATGTCAACCTTCTGCCCATCAGAGAATTCCCTTAACACGTCCAACTGGTTATCATTCAGCTTCTGTTTAGGCATGTATTCAGAGAGCTCATTCCATTTTTGGACTGCACTGATGTTAAAAAAAAAATCCCCTTTATATTGAGCTGAAGTAACCTGTTTTCCCAGTGTCTTAGTTCTGCTCTAATCCCTCCTTCCACAGCCTTTCAGTCTTTTGATTAAACTCCCAAGTCCTTTATGGTCTCTTCTTTAACATACCATATGGCTTCTGGACCTATCTTGTCCAAAAAAGGAGAGTGTTAGAACTCTATACTCATCATATACTAAATGTTTTCCATATGATTAGGAAGAGAGACCATTTCCTCTAGTAGAAGCAAAGTTATTTTCCCAAAGGTAAGCTGTGTTCACTAGACTCATCCAGCTTGATGGACCCAGAGAGGTAATTCCATGGTCTTTACCATCACAGCTTGTCTCTGAAGCTTATCAACAGGCCAGGTGGTCTTCAGCCAATTCCTTTGGTCCTCCCAGATACCTTCAGAAAGATTGAGTAGATGCCATATAATTCCTGAAGTGTATCTACATATATTCTGGTTATCTTGATAAGAACATTTGGAGAATAAGTGTATCCATTTGGGGAGCAATTTGGAATGAGAATTTTTATTTCTTAGAAAAAACAATTTTTCTACAATATCCTTTCTGCCCTTTAGTGTACCTTTTGGGTCTCTTATTAAGGGGTCCTACAGAATCTAATATTGCTGGTTGTTTCCTTTCTGTAAATGTGTTTGTAATATTTCAAATACTAAGGACATGGCCTGTCACATAGTGGATGTTCTGTGTTTTTTACCTTCACCATCATATGATGAACATCCTGTGTAGGTTGTAGAGGTCCTTGCCTTAACATTCTTCCTGTGTGGCCTGATTTGGTTTGCATACTTCTGAAGTCCATGTTCTCCTTACCTGGGTGAGCCACCTTTCCATTTTTTGTTAAAGATGACCTTTTTCCCTATAGTGACCTTTCTGGACTCTGCCAGTACTCACACAGCTTTTCACAGTAACTGTCATATTCCATCTAGGCACATTTTTCCTGAGACTCCAGGAAGGTTCGTGACTGTCACTTTTTTAACATCTTAAAAATTTTCTGCATTTGCCTTGTAAAGCTTCCCCTGTTGTAACAAATTTCTCATTCCTTCAGGAATTATTCCAATAGCTTAGTTTGGTTCAAAAGCAGACTGTTTCTTCTCATTTCATCTTCAAATCAGACTTCTGAGCAAGATATTTTTCAGTGTACAAATCCAATGGATGAACTAATCTCCTTAAAAGAATTCTCTGGTACTATGAAGTGAGGTTTTTCAAAAACCCAAAGCAAGACACCCCTTCTCCTGCAAGTCAGCCACCAGTCTGCAAACAAACATGAACAGATTCTGCTGCTAATCGAATTTCCTTTTTGACCTGATTCCTTTTGTCAAACCTGTGCAATTAAATTATTTATTGTTTTATTACTGAACAGACAATGGTGTCCCAGAGAAGAACCATAAATAAAATTGAAACCTGGTGCTGTGATAAGGAAATAACTAACATTAATAAGATTTCTTTTCCATAAAGTCCAGTGTGCACTTTAACAAAGGTTCAAGTAATTTATGTGTCATTTGCATTGTGTTAGGGATTTTAAAACAGCAATTCTAACAAAAATGCATGAATTGGGTATTTTTAATTTTTATCTTCATTAGAAAGCAATTGTGTAAATTTATGACCAGCATTAAAAAGAATTACATAAATCTTTTTTATTATATAAGTTTCTGGTGTACAGCTTTATAATTCAACATCTGTATACACTACAAAATGATCACCACCATGAATGTAGTCACCAATGGACCATCTCCTCCTCTAGTAACCACTAGTCTGTCTTCTATGAGGTTTATTTATTTTGTTTGTCCTTTTGTTGAGATTTCTCTATATAAGTGAAACTGACTTTTCTCCATTACATGTGTCCTTGGCTCCTTTGTGGCAGAACAATTGCCCAGATATATGTGGATTTATATCTGGGCTCTCTCAGTCTCTTCCTCTTGATCTCCGTGTCTGTTTTATACCCATACTGTACTGTTTTGATTACTGCAGCTTTGTTCTTCTTTCTCAAGATTACTTTGGCTATTCGAGATCTTTTGTGGTTCTTTTTTTTTTTTTTTTTTAAAGATTGTATTTGTTTATTCATGAGAGACACAGAGGGAGAGAGGCAGAGACCCAGGCAGAGGGAGAAGGAAGCTCTCTGTGGGGGCCTGACACGGGACTCAATCCCAGAGACCCTGGGATCATGACCCAAGCCCAAGGCAGACGCTCAACCAATGAGCCACCCAGGCGTCCTCTTTTGTGGTTCCACACAAATTTTAGATTTGTTCTAATTCTGTGAGGTGTATTGTTGGAATTTTAAGAACTACTTCAGTAAATCTAAAGATTGCTTCCGGTAGTGTGGAGATTTTAATTACAGTAATTCTTCCAATCCATAAGCACAGAATAGCAATTTGCTTCTTCAGTGTCTTTCATCAGTGTTTTATTTAAGTGTCCAGCTCTTTCACCTCCTTGATTAAATTTTCTTGTAGGTGTTTCTTTTTGATGCAATTATAAATGGTATTTTTTTAAATGAGATTTCCTTCTTTCTGAGGTTTTATTCTTAGGGTATAGAAACATAACCAATTTCTGTGTATTTATTTTACATCCTGTAACTTTACTGAATTAGTTTTTTAGTTCTAGCAGTTTTTTGATGGCATCTTTAGGGTTTCCTATATATAATATATCATCTGTAAATAATGAGTTTTACTTCTTCCTCTGATTTGGCTGCCTTTTATTTCTCTTTCTTGCCTAATTTCTGTGGCTAGGACTTCTAATACTATGTTGAATAAATTAAAGGAATAAAAGAGGCAAGAATGGGCATTTTTGTTCCTGTTCTTAGATGAAAGGCTTTCAGCTTTGCACCGTTGAGTATGGTGTTAGCTGTTTTATATGGCCTTTACTGTGTTAAGGTACAGCCCCCATTCCCTGATGTGCCCACTTTGTTGAGAATTTTCAACATAAATGGATATTGAATTTCGTCAGATACTTTTTCTACATCTATTGAGAGGATAAAATGACTTATCTTTCTGTTAACATATCTCATTGATAGATTTCCATGTGTTGAACTATCTTTGTGTCCCTGGAGTAACTTGATTGTGGCATATGATCTTTTGTAACATATCATTAGATTAGATCTGCTTATCTTTTATTGAGGACTTTTGCATCTATATTCATCAAGGATATTGGCCTAATTCTTTTTTTGTGGTATCTTTGCCTAGTTTGGGTTATTATAGTAACAGTGGCCTTATAAAATGCAATTGGAAGCTATTCCTCCTCTTTTGGAAGTTTTGATAGGTATTAAATCTTCCTTGAAAGTTTGGTAGAATTTGCTAGTGAGGCTGTCTAGTTCTGGACTTTGGCTTATTGCAAGGTTTTTATTTTACTGTTTCAATCTTATTAGTAATCAGTCTATTCATATTTTGTTTCTTTATGATTGTTTTCAAATTTTTATATTTCTAGCATTTTATTGACTTCTAGGTTTCGAGCTTGTTGGTATGTAATTGTTCACAATAGTCTCTTAGGATCCTTTGTATTTCTGTGGTATCAGTTGGAACTACTTTTTATTTCTGATTTTGAGTCTGCTCTTATTTTTTCTTGGTTAGTCTGCTAAGGGTTTATAGATTTTATCTTTTTTAAAGAACCAGCTTAGTTTCATTAATCTTTTTTATTGTCTTTTGTCTCTCTGCTCTAATCTATCTTCTATAATTTGGGGCTTTGTTCTTTTTCTAGAGAGTTCCTTTAGGTATAAAGTTACATGATCAGTCTGAAATTTTTGTTTAAGTAGGCGTGTATTGCTGTGAACTTCCCTCTTAGAACTGCTTTTGCTACATCCCATATATTTTGGTATGCCATATTTCAGTTTTCATTTGTCTCTAGGTACTTTATTTCTTTGAGTTGATGTGTATTCATTGTTCAGTAGCACAGTATTTAATCTCACATTTGTGGTTGAGTTTCATGTTATTGTGATTTAATTTCATACCAAAGATGCTTGATAGGGTGCCCATTGTCTTTAATTTATTGAAACTTGGTTTTTTGGCTATGATTTGTTTTAGAGAATGTTATTTGTACATTGAGAAGAGTATGTATGTATTCTGCTTTTATATGGAATGTTCTGAATATGTCTGTTAAGTCCATGTGGTCTTAAGTCCAGTGTTTTTTTTTTTTTTTTTTTTTTTTCGTCTGAATGATCTATCCATTGATGAGTAGAATATTAAAGTTTCCTGTTACTGTATTGCTTTCAGTATCTCCTTTTAGGTCTGTTAGTATTTGCTTTATATACTTTGGTGCTCCTATGTTGAGTGCTTGTATGTTATACCTTCTTGCTGGATTGACTCCTTTATATAATGCCCTTTTCTTTAATTATTAGTCTTTAAGGTCTGACTGGAGTATAGCTAATCCAGCTTTCTTTTCATTTCTATGGAATATCTTTTTCTATCCCTTCCAATTTCAGTCTGGGTATGTCCTTCTGAAGTGTCTCTTGTAGACAGTAGTAGGTAGATGAGTGTTGTTTTTTATCCACTCTGTTTTGGTTGACAAATTTGGTCCATTTCCATTTAATTATTGGTAAGCATATACTTACTGCCATTTTGTTCATTGTTTTCTGCCTGTTTATGTAGTTCTGTTCTTCTCTATCCTTGTGGTTTGATGGCTTTCTTTACTGTTATGTTTAAATTCATTTCTCATTTTCTTTTGTGTATTTACTATATTTTTCTCTTGTGGTTACCATGAGGTTCACATAAAATATGCTATGTAAATATCAGTTTCACATTGATAGCAACTTTAGAAATCTTCTTTTATAAATCTTCTATAAATCCTCTCCCAAAAATGAACAAGACAGCACCTTAGTAATTTTTCTTTAGTAATAAAAAGTCTTTTCAACCAAATCATAATAATCTTCCTTTGGGATTTTTTGTTAGCTTGATTGATTTGCCCTCCTAACAGTAAATTATCTATCACTCATTATTTGGGCTCCACAGGCCCATTAAGCAGAACAGAAAAAGATACTAGAGAATTCTAATGTAAAGTAAATTTATTAAATCTTGAAAATAAAAGATGTTCATTTTTGTTCAACATTATGTTCAGAAGAGGAGCATTCATTTGCTTGCAAAGGCCATAATCTGTTCCTGGAGAAAAATGAAATAAAGTGAGTGATACTCTGCACTGTAAAGTGTAAGGGTAAATGAAGAAAACATTTTAAAATAAAATATCCGGGGGTGCCTGACTGGCTCAATTGGTTAAGCATTCAACTCTTGATCTGAGCTTAGGTCTTGATCTCAGGGTTGAGTTCAAGCCCCACACTGGGCTCAATGCTGGGAGCGGAGCCTATTTAAAATAAAATATCCAAAGTGATTAAAGCAAAAACTTATTAGCAAAAGTCCCAGATAGATGCTCAAGAGTCCCTCGAAAAGTGTCTTTGAATGGAAGTTTCTCAGGAAAGAAGCTGGCCAAGCAATCTAAAACATATCCCCCTTCCTCCCCCCAGGATTTCATTTATTTGGTGTGTGTGGGAGGGGGACGACAAGCAGACTCTGCACTGAGTGCAGCACCCAATGCAAGGCTCGATCTCATGACCCCAAGATCATGACCTGAGCCAAAATCAAGAGTTGGACGCTTAACCAACTGAGCCTCCCAAGCATCTTTATCTTTAAAAGTTCTTATTCACTACTTTAAGTCCTTAGATGTGGACTCTAGCACCCACAAGCCCAGCAAAAGACTTTTTTGCTCATAATCAATGGGGGAGGTATTCAGAAAAAGATAATTTTACAGCCAAGAAAATTAATTCAGAGAAATTAAAAGTCATTGGCAAAATCAATCCTCAGTGAGCAAGACTTTTGGGAGAACCATGAGCACCTTACTTTGAGTGGAGATACTGCGTTTGTGGCCTGCAAGCCCCATGTCCTGAGCAGCACAAGTGGAGTGGCACTGGTGGAATAGAGCCTTTTTAGTAGGTCAGTAGCAGCCAGAAGAGCAGTGTTGTGACGCTGTCTATCTGTTTCATAACCTGTGAGGTGGCTCATAGAGCCTGGAGGAAAGAGGAAAGGTATTTCTTATAGTGAAGTTGTTTCCTAACAAACCAGACACATTTATGTCTACCACATCTGGCTATAGAGGGGGCATTCCCCCTCTATATATCAAGCATCTTCCCTAACTTCATGACCTCTGATAATTCTCGGAGGTACCTGAATCCTTACCTAAGTCCTTCCCATTGAAGGCTGCAGCACTGAGGTGATGGACTAAGCTGGAGACATCCCCAAAGCCCATGTTGACACCTTGTCCTGCAAGTGGATGGACTCTGTGGGCCGCATCCCTAAAAAGAAAGTAGAGTTCAGGTGTGGCCTCCTGCAGCAGAGTGAGAAGAGCAGCCTTGCTTTGCTGTCATCTTACCCAATGAGTGCCAGCCGTGGCCGGACGTACTCAGCAGCATGTCCCAACCCAAGTGGAAATAGCACTCGGCTTTTGGCGTCCACTCTGGCTACACTTGGTGGCAGCTGGCGAGCTGAGACCTTAGTAGGCTTCAGAAAGGCAACAGCATATTGCAGCATGGCACCAGCCGAGTCGATGAAGTCTGTGTGGTTAGCATCACTCCACTGAGTAGCATCAGCCACAAATGGTGAAAAGTCATCAGTGAATAACAGGGAATTAAATCAGCAAGAAAACCCATTTTATATCTACGACCAAGTGTTAATAGTACCTAACCTGCCTAAAATGATCTAACCACAGGTGACAAGCCCCCTTAAATAAATGCAAAACACAACTTCTTATCCTTCTCCACAGCTTTTAGGATCAAGCCAAACCATTCATGAACTGCCCCTGCCTACCTCTGACCTTCTGCTTTCACTTCACCTTAACCCCCTCAAAAAACATACAGCAGCCACAGGGTAGCTCATTCTACCACGTCCTCTTACCCCTGGCACTCCCCCTTCTACATAGAATGTTCTTCTAATCCACCAGGATAATCCCTCAGAGCATCCAGAAGCTATGAACCTCCCTCCAAATCCTCCCCTGTGCTTCCACGAACATCCTATGAATACTTTCATAGGGCTCCCTGCTCAGCAAAGGAGTCTGCTTCTCCCTCTCCTCATATGCTCTCTCTCAAATAAATAAAATCTGGGCAGCTCCGGTGGCTCAGCAGTTTAGCACTGCCTTCATCCCAGGACGTGATCCTGGAGATCTGGGATCAAGTCCCACGTTGGGCTCCTTGCATGGAGCCTACTTCTCCCTCTGCCTGTGTCTCTGCCTCTCCCTCTCTCTGTGTCTCTCATAAAATAAAATAATAAAATAAAATAAAATAAATAAAATAAAATAAAATAAATAAAATAAAATAAATAAAAAAATAAAATAAAAAAAATAAAATAAAAATAAATAAAATAAAATAAAATAAATAAAAAAATAAAATAAATAAAATAAAATAAAATAAATAAAAAAATAAAAAAATAAAATAAAATAAAAAAATAAAATAAATAAAATAAAATAAATAAATAAAATAAAATAAATAAATAAATAAAATAAAATATAAAATAAAATAAAATAAAATATAAAATAAAATAAAATAAAAAAATAAATAAAATAAATAAAATAAAATAAAAAATAAAATAAAATAAAAAATAAAAAATAAAATAAAATAAAATAAATAAAATAAAAATAAATAAATAAAATTAATTAATTAATTTATTCTTTTAAAAAACAAAAACAGGGCAGCCCGGGTGGCTCAGCGGTTTAACGCTGCCTTTGGCCCAGGGTGTGATCCTGGAAACCTGGGATGGAGTCCTCCATCGGGCTCCCTGCATGGAGCCTGCTTCTCCCTCTGCCTGTGTCTCTGCCTCTCTCTCTTTCATGAATAAATAAATAAAATCTTTAAAACAAAAACCACCACAGGCTCAAGGGTCAGCCTCACTTCCAAACCTGGCTATACCACTAGCTCTATCACCTTGAGCAAGTAACAGAACTCTAAACAAGTATGATAACAGTACCCTCCTCAACGGTTTGCATTAAATACAAACAGGTAAAACTTTTCACCTGTATATGGCAAACCATAAACTCAGTAAATGTTACTGATTTACTATTAGTGAACTTCGAGAAATATAGTGTTTAAGTTCCAAAAATACTGGTGCAAAAAAACCAAAAGAAACCAAAAAAACAAAATACTGGTGCCAACATATATATATATATATATATATATATATTTTTTTTTTTTAAGATTTTAAGATCAATCCCAGGACCCCGGGATCACGCCCTGGGCTGAAGGCAGGCACTAAACTGCTGAGCCACCCAGGGATCCCCAGGTGCCAATATTATTAAAGGCTGTGTCTATTCCAGAATAATCATTACCATTTCTTGACCACCTATAATGTACTAGGTATGCTCCAAACGTCTTATATCAATTCTGTCATTTTAAAAGTCTTTAAACTTTTATTATTATTACTGTTATTATTAAACCTGGAGAGACTTGTGATACACTTCCATTTTCTAGGAGATTAACAGGAAGAACCAGTACTGAACTCATGTCTATCTATAGAACTTTCTCTTAAGCTCCCTGCTAAAATGTGCTCAGCTCCTCTCAGAACATTTTTAATCAATCAGGCTTCAAAGGTTCAGGTACTTCGAACCTAGTATAGCTATTCAAAATTAGCCAGGTATTAATAGCTTCAAAAAAAAAGGTCAATGCTAACTACTGCCCAGGCAGTTGTTTCAGTCAGCAAAACAGCAGCCCACAAACCCTCAAATAAGCACAGAAATTATTCATTTCCATTGTCTGCATTTCCCTGAATGCCCTTCCCTCCATGTAACCCAGACCAAGTCCTATAGTTAGAAAGGGGCAGCTGATCTGTTATTCCTTTTTCCTTCATCAAAACCACCTATCTGTATCTACCCTACAACACATCATCAGCTAGACAAGTTCATACTCACAAAGGCAGAGTTAATGGCATCCACAAACTTTTCTTCATCCATGCTGACGAGCTCTGCTGCGTGTTCATGGGATGTGGACCAGACCAAGGAACTCAAAGTGTCTGAGAGCTATGTCAAAAGAACATCAATACTGGGGCACCCAGGTGGCAGAGTCAGTTAAGATTTCAGCTTGGGTCATGATCTCAGGGTCATGAGATCAAGCCCCACATGGGGCTTCATGCTCAGCAGGAAGTCTGCTTGAGATTCTCTCCCTCTGCCCCTCCCTCCACTTGCACACACTGTCTGAAATAAATCTCAAAAAAACCCCAGAACAGGGGATCCCTGGGTGGCGCAGCGGTTTGGCGCCTGCCTTTGGCCCAGGGCGCAATCCTGGAGACCCGGGATCGAAAACCACATCCGGCTCCCGGTGCATGGAGCCTGCTTCTCCCTCTGCCTGTGTCTCTGCCTCTCTCTCTCTTTGACTGTCATAAATAAATAAAAATTAAAAAAAAAAAAAAAAAAACCCAGAACAAAATATCAGTACTAAGGGCAAGGCTTCTGTTCTTGGGAGCTCTCAAGCACAAAAGAAGTAAGGGAAAACAAAATTAGCCTGGGCATACTCCCTAGAAACCAGAAAAACGTTGAGAGGAAGTGAAGCTCTAAAAGGAAGAAGTCTGGACATGTTTAGCCAGAAGGACTTTTTTTTTTTTTTTTAATAATTTTTCAAATTTATTTATTCAGAGAGAGACTGAGAGGCAGAGACACAGGCAGAGGGAGAAACGGGCTCCATGCAGGGAGCCTGACGTGGGACTCCATCCTGGGTCTCCAGGATCAGACCCCGGGCTGCAGGCGGCACTAAACCGCTGCACCACCGGGGGTGCCCAGCCAGAAGGACTTCTTACCGGGAGCAGAGCAATGGGCCCAGAGGGAAGAAATCTCTGCCAAGCTACATTGTTTTCTGTGGCCTACAATAGAGAAAGGAAGAGTTCTCATGAAAAGAATTCAGTACCCACTGAACACAAGCATGGTCCCCAGATGGTGGGCTCAGGATCTTACCTCTGATAAATGCAGAGTGGCCACAACTGCAGACTGATCATAGTTCCAGCTGACATTCTGAATCCCCGCAGCCTGCCGCACTCCTGAGTTGTGACCATCTGCACCAACCTGCATGGAAACAAGAGTCTGTTAAGTCTTATAACTTAATACATGGAACTGTTCCAGTTTTTCTCTGCCTTCGTTAGTTTTCTCTAGTTCCAATTATTCACAAGCTCATCTGTGGCAGGCAACTTTATATCATAGCCACTTCACTCGCAGCTCTTGGAAGGGGTAGCCTCACATAGGTGACCCCAATGTCAGCTAATAGACCAAAGCTGGACATCTGCCCCCATGAGGTGCCAGCCATAGGTTAACTTGGCCAAATCTATTGACATCTGAACTAGAAATTAATAAGGCAGGTACTGGGGCTGAAGAGTCCTGATAGAAAGTTACGAATGGCTGCCACGTAAAAGGGGAAGGTGGTGAGCAGAGAAAGAGACGTGAGAAATGCAAGGAGACAAAGTGACTACAGGACTCCTGCGAGGAAGAGAAAAACCTCAACTTCTGTTCCTGTCCCCGACAGGCCAAGTTTCTTTTATTTCAACACCTAAGGTGGTCCAGGAGGTTGCTTCCTATATAGGTTTTACAAGACAACCATAACCGGAGTCGGCCTAAATGGGTACTCATCCTTATAACCAAAAGCTTTGCCAAAAATTATAGCTTAGATCTAAAACTAAAAGGCCCCAGAGTCTAGGATAAGCTATGGATATGCAAGACCCCTGGCAAAATAAGAATTTTCAACTACCAACAATTTAGTCTGGAGGGTGCTGCCATCACCTAGGGTAATATGAACCCAAGGGCTGGAGTCTGCCATGGTAAATGGATAAGGCCAGGTATAGCCGACTGCTTTGCTCCTGTAGAGAACCGTCACACGGTCTAGGAGGTCAGAAGAGAGAAAACAAAACATTAGAAAGGCAGCCCACACAGGCTGAGGAAAAAGCCGTAACTAAATCTAAAGTGAGCTCTCAGGACAGCGGTCTCTTATCATTTACTCCTAAACAAGGAAAGTAAGATCTAAAAAATAACTACTATAATTAATGCTATAGTCTGAGAGCTGATACATGACAGAGCTACAGGGATGAGTCAGTGCCAAAAAAAAATTTCAGCTCTCACTGAATTACCAGCCTGCACCAGGGATTCTTCTCATCCCCACACTCCTGCTCTTCTAGTTTCACTCTGTGCCTAGGTGACTCCACGTGCATTCAGAATCAATAGGGTGGGAATCCCATAAGATTTTTATTGCCACTGGAAATCATTTTACTTTTCTGATCATTAAAATGATATGCCAAAAAAAATACAACAACAATATGCCTATAAAGTCTGAACAACAAAGATTTAAAAGGGATGGAAAAATCACCCTTTATCATATCAATCACCCTTCAGAGGCAACTGTTGAAGCTTTTCCATACAGCTTTGCAGATATTTCCTATGCGTATAGATGTATGTGCACACGTAAGATATGACGCATGTTTTTTTCCCCAATGTGTTATGGGACATGTTTCTAAGTGGCTACATTATCCTTAAAAGTTGCACATAAGGGATCCCTGGGTGGCTCAGCAGTTTAGCGCCTGCCTTCAGCCCAGGACATGATCCTGGAGACCTGGGATCCAGTCCCATGTCAGGCTTCCTGCAATGGAGCCTGCTTCTCCCTCTGCCTGTGTCTCTGCCTCCCTCTCTCTCTGTCTCTCATGAATATGTAAAATCTTAAAAAAAAAAAAAAAAAAAAGGTGCACATAATTGGGGTGTTTGGCTGGCCCAGTCGGTAGAACACGGGACTCCTGATCTCAGGGTTATAAGTTTGGGCCCCACACTGGATATAGAGATTACTTTAAAAAAATAAAATCTTTGAGGAAAAAAAAGTTGCACATAAGTTCATTACATGGATAAATTACTATCCCGTATCAGAAGGCATTTAAGTTCCTTCTAATTTTTCTCTCATGAGAACCCTCAGATATTTGCAAATCATATATCTGAAAAGGAATTAATATTCAGAAAAAAGAACTCTTCTAACTCAGAAAGAAAAAGATGATTTAGTTTTTAAATGGGCAAAAGATTCTGAATAGTCATTTCTCCAAATGGCCAATAAGCACAGGAAAAGAAGGGAAATACAGTCAAATACCATGAGATACCATTTCAGTCACTAGGATGGCTTCAATAAAAAATGAAGAGGAGGGACGCCTGGGTGGCTCAGTGGTTGAGCATCTGCCTTTGGCTCAGGGCGTGATCTTGGAGTCCTGGGATCGAGTCCCACATCAGGCTTCCGGCATGGAGCCGGCTTCTCCCTCTGCCTCTCTCTGTCTCTGTCTCTCATGAATAAATAAATAAAATACTAAAAAAAAAAAAAAAAAAAAAAAAAAGGAAAAGGAAAAATAAATGTTGGCAAAGATATGGAGAAATTGGAACCCTTATATATTATTGGAGAGAAAGTGAAATGGTGTAACCTCTTTGAAAAAGTTCAGTTTCTAAAAATGTTAAACATAGAATATAGAACCCAGCAAGTTACTCCTTAACTATCCACTCAGAAGAAATGAAACCTATTTCCCCACAAAAATATGTACACAGGTGTTCACAGCATTATTCACAATTGCCAAAAAGTGGGGGACAATCCAAATGTCCATCAACTAATGAATGGGTAAACAAAATGTAGGGTATCCACACAATGGAATACTATTTGGCAATAAAAAAAGAATGGATTAGGGCAGCCCAGGTGGCTCAGCGGTTTAGCGCTGCCTTCAGTCCAGGGCCTGATCCTGCAGACCCAGGATCGAGTCCCACATCAGGCTCCCTGCGTGGAACCTGCTTCTCCCTCTGGCTCTGTCTCTGCCTCTCTCTCTGTCTCTCATGAATAAATAAATAAAATCTTTAAAAAACAACAACAACAATGGATTACTAATAACAGGCTGCAACATGAATGAATCTCAAAGATATATTCAGTGAGAGAAGTAGATACAAAAGATTATATGTGATTCGATCTGTATGAAATGTGCAGAACAGGCAAATCCTGAGACTCAAAATAGATCAGTGGTGCCAGGGGTTGGGGAAGGAATGGGGAATGGCTGTAAATGGACATGAGATTTCTTTTTGAGGTGACAGAAATGTTCTAAAATGATATTGTGACAGTGGCAGAACTAAATACATTAAAAAATCACTGAATTATACACTTAAAATGGCTGAATTTTATGGAATATAAATTATATCTGGGGATGCCTGGATGGCTCAGTGGTTAAGTGTCTGCCTTTGGCTCAGGTCGTGATCCTGGAGCCCGAGGATTGAGTCCCACATTGGGCTCCCTGCGTGGAGCCTGCTTCTTTCTCTATGTCTCTGCTTCTCTCTTTCTGTGTCTCTCATGAATAAATAAATAAAATCTTTTAAAAAATTATATCTGAATAAAACTTAGAAAAAAAAAACCCTAAGATATCCATCAGAGGGTTTTTTTATGGGGTTATTCAGTCTCTGTAAAAGGGATTCCGTTTTTCAGTAAGTCCTAGAAAAATTCCAAAGCACTTCACCTTCCAGAGTAAAAGGAAAGTGTAAGAAGTGGGTGCCTCACCTGATGCCGCCTCCAGCTGCTTAGTGAGAGCACGCATTATGACATCATTCTCCACTATGTAACCCATGTCATCCAGATTATCCTTATCGAACATTATCAGAGCCTCTGAGCAGGCATCCCACACCTGGAAACAAAAAGGGCAAGTCTGTATCACAACCCAAGGAAGAGAAAATTTATTGCTCCAATCAAACACAGTACTGCTCCCCAAGTGAGAGAAACCTAATTCACAGTGTCAGTTCCTTTGGTAGGAGATAGAAGGTGAGGAGAAAATTTTCTTGAGAATGAGCCCCCCCACCCCTGCCCAGTGGCTCAGCAGTTGAGTGTCTGCCTTCAGCCCAGGGTGTGACCTTGGGTCCTGGGATAGAATCCTGCATCAGGCTCCCTGCAGGGAGCCTGTTTCTCCCTCTGCCTATGTCTCTACTTCTCTCTCTGTGTCTCTCGTGAACAAATAAAATCTAAAAAAAAAAAAAAAAAAAAAAGAATGCTTCCCCCCACTTCCTTAGACTGGGAACTTCCCACTTTCCCACAGAAAATATGGATTCCAAGACATGGACAATATGAATGACCAAGACATCTTGCCAAAAGTGAAAAGGAGGCACCTGCATTCGCCGAAAGGCTCTGTATCTCATGTTGCAGATGTGGTCCCAGGCACCAAAACCTACAAAAGAAAGGATCTACATATAGGCCAGAGCAGCCTCACGGGACCGCATCTCTCCTGGGCTTTCCTTTTCTCTCCCAACCTTTGAAGTAAGACATTGTTTTCAGTGTTCTCCAATGACAGAAACATGCTCTCCATTTCCTCCTGTTTGATGCTAGGGGTTAAGATACTCTGTTCCCTGATTCAGGTTCTATAGCGTGAAAAGACGCAGCTTTCATAATCAAAAAGCCAAATCTGGGGTTGCCTGGGTCACACAGTCAGTTAAGCATCCAATTCTTGGGTTTCAGCTCAGGTTGTGATCTCAGGGTTGTGATATCGAGCCTGGTGTTGGGCTCTGTGCTCAGTGGGGAATCTGCTTGAGATTCTCTCTGCCCCTTCTCACCACAAATATTTAAACCAAATCACATTAAAGTTAGGGAAAATAAAAAAGGAAACCAAACCCGTTATTATTTTTCATCATCCTATAGAAGTTATAGACGCTCTGGATAAAAACTATTTTTGGAAAAAAAAAAAAAAAACTATTTTTAGGGGGGGTGCCTGACTGGCTCAGTTGGAAGGGTATAGCAACTGTGGTCTTGGGGTCATGAATTTGAGCCCCACAAGGGGTGTAGAGAGTACTTAAAAATAAAATCTTTAAAAAGAAAAAAAGATAGTCTTTTAACTCTTTTTAAAACCCCATCGCATTAAACAGATTCATTCAGTGCGGTCATATTTATCGCACACCTACTATGTATCAGACAGTTCTAGGTACTGAGCACAAAGTATGGAACCAAACAAAGTTCCAGCCTATCTCCACCTAAAATTCTGGGAGAGATAGTAAAAAAATGAATACATAATACATTGTCAGGTAGTAGTAAGTGTTATAAAGAAAAATAGGGCAGTCTGGGTGGCTCAGCGGTTTAGCGACACCTTTGGCCCAGGGCCTGATCCTGGACACCTGGGATCGAGTCCCACGTCGGGCTCCCTGTGAGGAGCCTGCTTGTGTCTGCCTCTCTCTCTCTCTCTGTGTGTGTGTCTCTTATGAATAAATAAAATCTTTAAAAAAAAAAAAAAAGAAAGAAAGAAAGAAAGCAGTATAAGGGGCTAAAGAATGATGGAAGAGTCTAATTTTTGACAGGGTAGTTCTGGATAGGATAGCCTGGGGGAATAACATTTGGCAGAGACCTAAAGACAGTTTTCTAATGGGTTCCATGTGCACACATTGATCTACACTCCAAAAGCATTTGGCATGCGAACTCCCTAGGTCCCAAGAGGGCTGACTCTGGGAATAAAGAGGGTGCTCATACTAGAAGTGAATGGCCATAATTAGTTCATATAGTTTCAATTCCATCAATTCATAATGACCCAACATCACAAAGTCTGCATGATGAGCCCGCATGTCCCAAGGAGGTCTTCCTCAGACTGGAAGATGACAATTTAATTGTGTCAGGGGTCCTCATCTTCAAGGATGCACTAGATTACCAACCCCTCCTCCCCATCCTCAGGCCCCTCCTCAACAGATGCTCTAGAGACTGCCGGATGGGACACACTGAAAGCCAAGAAAGACAAGAGTCTGGTTCTATGAAAGATCTACTCACTACTGAGAAGGGTTGCAGAGCCAGGGGAAATGGAACTGACTCTGTTGCTGTAAGTTTCTGGCAACTTCTCCCATACTTTCTTTGGACCTGCTTCTAGCAACAGGATTTTCTTGTCATGAAAGTGAATATCATATCCTAAAAAAAATAAAAATAAAAATTCAACATTTTATATCATATTGGGAAAATCAGAATTTCTTCCCTTTCTCATTTCCAAGAAAAGTGACAGATTAATTCTTTAGCCCTTAGGATAGAAACTTCTCAGAGCACACAAAATCCTAAGCAGTAACATATCCCACCATTTCAGCCATGTGAACCGCTCTGCCCATGACCATAAGGTATCTCTTAACTGTCCAAAACCTGCTATGTGCAAAGAAGCAAATAATGGCAAAACTCACAATGAGCCAGTAGAATTCCCTTTGGAAAGGAAGAATGAAATATTTAGACACCAGATATTTCTAATCTTTAAACTATTAAGTCACTAAAAATTACAAATCCTGTTCAGCAGAAAAATGGAATATTTAATAAGCAAGATTCATTGTGGCCTCAAGATTAAATAAAGGATAAAGAATTAGTTTGTAAAAAGTACTGGCACATGCTACAACTTGGATGAACCTTTAAAACATTAAGCAGAATCCAAGTATATGGAAATGGGGAAAAAGCAAATCTAAAAAGACAAAAAGTTCATGAGTGGTTGCCTAGGGCTGAGGAGCTCTGGGGGTAAATGGGCAGGGACTGCTAATTTGTTCCTGTTTCTTTTAGAAGCTGATAAAAATGTTCTAAAAGTTTATGGTGGTGGTATGGATGTACAACCTGTAAATATACCAAAAACCATTAAATTGTACGCCTTAAATGGGTGAACCTTGTGGTATGCAATTATATCTCAAAAGCTATTTTTAAGAAGAAAATGCCTAGCCCGATACAATGCCTGATTCCTTCCAACAGTGCCCATTCCTAAATAACAATGGGCGGGATTTAGGATGACTCCTAAGGACCCTCCCACTTTTGACCCTTCGGAACCCGGAAGGACCGAACGCTCGCCTGGGGCTCCTCTGGGCGGGGGAAAGACCCGAGGGGCTCAGAGCTCCCGGCGTCCTCACTGGTCCTCCACGGCCCCGCTCCCCGCCACTGCCTGCCGGGAGATGCTCTTACCCAAGGCACAGGCCATGGCGGCGCCCACCAGGCCTCCGCCCGACACCACCACATCGTACACCGCGTCTGCTCTGGCGCCCGACCACCTCCGGCAGGAGAGCAGTGGGCCTGGCCCAGCAGCTGCAGGCGGAGCCCTCCACCGGCTCACAGCCAGCCGGGCCGCCATGGTGCGGACCCGCAACCTACTCGGCGCACCTTTAAGCCCGCCTCTTCCGGCACTTCCGGAGCAGAGCTCTCCAATCCCTGGCTGCTTCGGCCCCGGCCTCCGAGCCGGAAATAGAACGCGCAAGAAGTAAGCCAATCAGAAAACGACCTTGCCAACTTGGGCGGGAAGGATTAGAGGGAGGCTCCCTGAGAAGGGGGACGGGTTCAGGCGTCCGCCTGGGAGCCAATCGGAGGCCACGGCTGGAAAAAGGGGCGGAACCCGACGCGTAGCTAGTGCCGCCACCGTAGCCGGCGCGTAGCACGGCGCTGTCCCGGTGGTTTCCGTCTCTGCCCCGCGAGGAACATGACCATCCGGAGGCCCGTGGAAGCCTCCGGCGGCGCTCAATGGAGTCGTCAGGTGAGGAGAGAAAAGACAAGGAGAGGAATTAGGTCTGCGCCCCGGAAAGGAATCTTTAAGAGAGGAAACTGTTTGACGTTGCCTTGGAGACTGACGGCAGGGGCGTGTCGCGAAGGGGCGTGGGATCGAGATCGGCGGCGTCCGTGTGGGGCCCTTCGTAGAACCGCAGCGACGGGCCTCGGCGTTCGCTTATGCTGTCAACCACCCTAGGACTGATAGTACGATTGGTGTCCCCATTTTGTAAGAAGGAAAACTGAGGCACAGAGAGATTAAGAAATCTGCCGCAGAATCCATAACAGAAAGTAGACTGGTGGTTGCTTCGGGCTGGCGGGGAGGGAAGATTGGAAGGACTGGGCAAAATGGGGAGGCGCTGCTAGCTGGTGACGGCTTTCTTTGGGGGCGATTAAAATGCTCTAAGATTGATGGCGGTGATGATTGCACAGCTCTGTGAATATACTAAAACCCACTGAATTGTACTCTTTCAGTAAGTGAATTGTATGAATTGTATGGTGTCCAAATTATCTCTCAATAAAGTCATTTTTTAAAAAATCTCCGAAGATCACAGGCTCCTCAGTAGCAGAGCAGGGGCTGGAGCACATATGTATCTTTGATTCAGAATCCAGTGTTCTTTTCAGTATTAGAGCTGGACCTTAGAGAACCCAGTAGAACCATCGCCCAGTGTCACCTGGAGGCCTGTTCCCCTGATTTCCAGATGCAACCAGTCATCTTCTCCAGGCCAGTCCTGGCCCCACAACTGCTTCTCTAAGGATATCTCATACCGCTGTCCCCAGCCACACTGGCCCTCCTTCTACCTCTCCAAGAGCCAAGTTTGTTCCTGCATCAAGGCCTTTGCATTAGCTTTTCCTTGAACCCAGGACCCTCTTACCCCAGATCTTAGAGAGGCTGGCCCCCTCTCATTAATCAGGTGTCAGTCCAAAACTCCTCCACGGTGAGAAAGTAAAAATCAGCCCAGACTGAGAAAGTACAATTCAGACTGCAATAGACACATATAAGGCCAAAAGCCAGATCAGCAGAAAACAACGTTTCGCACAGGGCCACGGCATACCTGCCAAGAGACTAAGCCCCCTTCTAAATGGTGATGCTTATCTATCAGTTACTTACCAGCCCCACCTTGTTCTGGTTACCTTTTGAATAAAAACTGCTCACTCACTCACTTACTAAACTGCGAATGTGCCTTCTTCATGACAGCATCCATCCGGGAGGATCCACTCTCCTCCTCAGAATCATTCAGGACAAGCCAACCCTAGATAAAGCCCCTCCATCACCCCCCTACTGAAAGTCCCCACCCTTACCGCCCCAACCCGCAAGTTCCCTATAATTTTTCATGGTGTTCTCCAACGAATTAATAAACCCAACTCTGATTATAGATCCATTCCTTTATCTGATGGGTTTTATCTACAGAAAAGCTTCCCCAAACCACTCCATCACTGTATAATCTCACAATTTATATATAGCTTTCGCTGAATTTACTATCATTTTATATTGCCTGTCTCCCTCTCACTAAAACGTAAGCTTCATGACTAGAGGCCTTGTTTGACTTGTTCTCAGCCTAATGTCCAGTACATATTGGGCACCAAATACATATTTCCTAAATGGAGTATTTAGACCCACCTTCTACGACATTGTCCTTTCAGCTAGAGCACATTGTCCAGTTAGTTATTCACTCCTAGTGACAAGGTGGATAGTAGGTAGACTATGAGGAAAGCACAGGTGTAGATAGGAAAAACGAAAAAGAAGACTGGCAACAAGTAGGTAAAACTCAAATAGGGCAAGGCCTAGAGTGTGACCAAGATCATAGGTGGGATTCTGGGAGTGCAGGGGGCAGAATGAATGATGCAGAGTGGGTATTGTGTAAACGCTCACTGCACATGAGGTAGGGAACCAACGTTAGCTGTTTCCCTTTCCTGCCCTTCAACCAAGCACACCTCACATACCAATTTGTGAAATTTCTTTAAAGCAAGGAACACATCTTATTTTTCTTCCTTCCTGGTCCCTAATATACAGAGATTTATTCAAAGTGAAATTAACAGTTACATTTTGAGTAATTTTAAAATTATAGTTGATCCACAGTCTATTCTATTTCATTTTAGGCATTTCCCCCCAAATCTTCCTCAGACACGGAGACAGATGACGAGCTCTCTGGGGATGGGCTGGTTTTGCCTAGGGCGGGCAAACTTGATGACTTCCTCAGCCCAGAGGAGGAGACAGTTTCTGATTCTTCTGACTCAACTGGGAGCTTTTCTGAGACCCTGGAGGCACTGAAGCAGAAAGGCAGGTGGTGCCTATTGGAATCTCTATATCCATCTGACCCAGACAATGGTGAGAACTTCTCCGAAGATGATGAGGACCTGGAGGGTTTCTTCCAAGACAAAGGCAGGGGGAAGCCACAGGTTCACTCCCCGCCATCTCCGAGGTAAGGTCCTGCGGGTCAACGGCTGCTTCGTGCAGAACTCTGGCCAGGTCATGTCGTGACTCTGGGCCTCATCGTCTTCCTCAGTAAAGCAGAGATCACTTCTGCTGGTTGTCCCTTACCTAGGTTCCAGCTCAGAATCAGCCTTCGGAGCCAACCAAGTTCTGATTCCTACCCAGCAGTACTATTCACTTTGAGTAACCCTCGGTGACTGGAAGCCCTGGGATTGATTAAAGGGATGCCTTTCTCACTCCTCACTCCCTCTCCGAGAATGGGGAGGCCATTCTTACCCTGGCCAAGCCCTGCTGTATGCATATACGCTGTATTTATAAAATATTTAATATTATTTTCTCTTCCCAATAAGTAGATTATTTTTGCCATTCTCCAGATAAGGAAATCGAGGTTCCAAGCAAACTGTGCTAAAGGTCACACGGCTGGTAATTTTTCGGAGCAAGATTTGAACCTGGGTCCAACTCTAAAGACCTGCTCTGCACCCATGCACTGTTCTCTCTCCCATATGAAAATATTAGAATGCAGGGCACCTGGCTGGGTCAGCTGGTAGAGCGTGCGACTCTTGATCTCGGGGCTGTGAGTTCAAGCCCCATGCTGGGTTTGGAGATTACTTAAAAAAATAAAATCTAAAAAAATAATAAAATAAAATAAAATAAAAATAAAATCTTTAGGGACACCTGGGTGGCTCAGCAGTTGAGCATCTGCCTTTGGCTGAGGGCGTAATCCCAGGGTCCCAGGATGGAGTCCTGCATTCCTGGATCAGGTACTCAACTGCTGAGCTACCCAGGTATCCCAAGTAAAGTGGCAATTCTTGAATCAATTCTGAGAATAGGCTTTCTCACAGGCCGGCCCACTAGATGGCCTGACAGAAAGGAGGGAGGCCGAGTTGAGAGGCACTGGTTCAGAGGCCTGTGAGGCGAAGGTGAAGTGAGGCTGAGAAGCTGCCACCGCCTGGGAGGGAGGACTGGGGAGGAGCGGGAGGAGGACCCGGCCTCCAGAGCCTGCCCTGCCTTCCTCTCATTGCTCTCCCCACAGGTGTGGCTCCGCAAGGCGCTGCAGCTCCCTGAGCAGCCTTCCCTCCGATGTCCCCAAGGGTCAGCTCCAGCCACCCTCAGGCACCAGGCCTCCTTCGCAGCACAGAAGCATCAGCTCCTGGGCATCGTCCATCACTGTCCCTCGGCCGTTCCGCATGACACTGCGTGAGGCCCAGAAGAAGGCTCAGTGGCTGGCCTCTCCTGCTTCCTTTGAGCAGGAGAGGAAGCGGGCCCAGAGGCAGGGTCAGGAAGAGGCCGAGTGCTACCGTCAGTTCCGAGCACAGCCTGTGCCCGCGCACGTCCACCTGCCCCTGTACCAGGAGGTCATGGAGCGCAACGAGGCCCGCAGGCAGGCGGGGATCCAGAAGAGGAAGGAGCTGCTGCTGTCCTCCATGAAGCCCTTCAGCTTCCTCGTGAGGGAGGAGCAGAGAAAGGAAGCTGCCAAACACGGGGACGTGGCCGCCACAGCTAAGGCCCAGGTCCCCAAGCAGAAGGCCACCAGAAGGATCTCCAGGTCCATTCTGGAGCCAGCCCTCGGGGACAAGCTCCAGGGTAAAGACATCCTTCCTTACTTTGCTGCTTCCTGCCCAGGGCTTCCTGGAGGTACGGGGGCGGGGGGGGGGGGGGGGGGGCACTTAGGCTCCAGCTGGCCTGGCTTGGAGAAAGATTCATTGCTCAGGTGGAGTGGCCTCCAGGCCATACTCAGGGCAGGCCCTGGGGGATCAAGGGGGAGCCCAGGCAGGAGCAGGGCGTGAGGGGGGGCACAACGTTCCCCAGGTGTGTCCTGCAACACCCAAGAACCGGCTGAGGCCAGTGCCGCCACCAGCTGTCCCTGAGGGAGGCTCCTACCTGTCCCTCCTGGGGTGGGGGGGGGGCGGGGGGGGGGGATGCACATTTCAAGAACTGTGGTTCAGTGAGAGGACTCAGGCTTTACTCATCAGTATGGTGCCAAGCCCCAGGCGCTACTTACTGTGCGTGGGATAGACAGGCATGGCGTTTGTAGACGTGGGAGGAGGACATATAATAGAGAATAAAATGATAAATGCGGTGAGTGGTCTGCAAGGACAAAAGTCTTACCTCTCATCCAGAGCACAGAACAGAGGAACCTAACTTTGGACTCGGTGAGGCAGTGGGAGCATGGGAAGGTGGGAGCAGTCCCCGGGGAAAGTGGGCACCGAACTGACCCTGCAGGACGGGCTGTGCTGAATTCAGGGGAGAGGGAAGGAAAGTGAACCCAGCCAGGAGGTCAGAGGAAGCTGAACACATGCAAGGGATAGGGGATGGGAGAGAAGGGAGAATGGGGAGGGAGAGGCAGGCACGGGCCAGACCTGGGGGCTTGTGGGCCCTGGGAGGAAATTTGGACTTCATGGCAAGGGCACCGGGGAGCTATGGAAGGGCTTTACGTAGGGTGGCTCAGGATCAGCCGTGCAGCTCAGGAAGGTCACTTGGATGCTGTGGAGGTGGTTCTGGGGGGAGGCACAGGCCTGAAGGGATGTTGATCTCTAGGACACTATGACAACACTTCAGGGGAGAGATGAGCTGCAAGGACGCTGAGGGGAGGCCAGACAGGAGCACCGATAAAGAGCAGGAGACGCAGGACTTGGGATGGGCCAGAGAAGGCAGGCAAGAATGACTGGGGCAACAGTGTGGGCCTCTGGGTGGCTGGTGGGGACTTCCCTGGGCCCAGGGCGGGCCCCTCCAGCTCGGCCTCTGAAGGAGAAGTGCAGAAAGGCTCAGGAGGTGCGGCCTGTGGGCACCTGGCAGCGGTGTCCCAGCCAGTGTTTGTGAACGAGCTCTCCAGAAAAGGAAAAGCAAACAGATCTGTAGTGTTTGCCACTTTCCGTGGCCTACCTCTCCTGGCCAGGGTAGAGCTTCCCATGTGATGCCACCTGGTTCACAAAATTCCTGTAAAGCTGTCAGTCAGCCCAGCACACTAGTGCTAGTGTGTGAAAGGGAACGTTCTCCAAACCTTTAGGTATGAGGCGGGGTCCCCTCTCACCTGTCACCACCCTGACTTTTTCTCCACAGAAGCTGAACTCCTCAGGAAAATTCGCATCCAGATGAGAGCTCTAGACATGCTCCAGACGGCCTCCTCCCCGGTCGCCTCCTCAGGCAGCCGGACTGACCCACAGCTTCGCACAGCTGCCCGAACCCAGAAGGAAAAGCTTGGGTTTCTGCAGACTGACTTTGGATTCCAGCCTCGTGTGAATCCCGCCGTCCCTGACTATGAAGCCCTTTACAAGGCCTTCCAGAGAAGGGCTGCCAAGAGAAGGGACACCAGAGAGGTGACGTGCAACAAGCCCTTCTTGCTGAGAACCGGCAGCCTGCGTCGAGCTCAGCGGCCCTGTGACACCGCTCCATCCGGAGGGAGGAGGGTGAGAGCCCAGGCAGCTGCAGGAGGCTCAGGGCCTGGGACCCAGAATACAGGCCAGGTCTCAACCGAAGGCATTTCTCATGACATTTTTCTAATTTTCTTTTTTTTAAACACTGGCTCAGTTTTGAGCTCCACAATTCCTATAAACTTAGGACCATAAGAATCTTACCTGCCTTGCCTTCCTAGAGGGAACTTTTCTAGAGGGATTTTGCAGAAATAAGTCAAAGCAGCTAGAAAGTAGGGAGTTGGGATCAATTGCTCATGTCCCTCTATCAATTCTAAAGAGCCCATCTCTTCTGATTTTAAAACTTCAGGATTCATATCCAACTCTTGGCCTGCTAATAAACTTGAGAACTCATTAATCTTTCCATAATCCCGGGGGGGGGGGGGGAGATTCTTGGTTTGACTAGTCTTTCACTGAAATTGAATCCTAGTTATAATAGAAACTAATCACACTCTGTTGTCCCATCAATACCAGCCTTCATTTCTTCCAGGACTCTCCACAGCCACCAGCCACACCCCTGCCAAGGAGTCGGTCTCTGAGTGG
Source organism: Vulpes vulpes (assembly GCF_048418805.1). Classification (NCBI taxonomy): domain Eukaryota; kingdom Metazoa; phylum Chordata; class Mammalia; order Carnivora; family Canidae; genus Vulpes; species Vulpes vulpes. Next base: position 107,687,736 of record NC_132785.1, on the reverse strand, counting down.
CCTTGCTTCCCTCTCTGCCAACACCCTCCCAGTGCACATCACAGATGCCACCAGGAAGAGGGAATCTGCAGTCAGGTGAGTGGTCAGGCTTGAGTTCTTGCCCCAGGATCACGATCAGTGGTCGGTGCTTGGATCTTGACCTCGATGCTAAAACCCATCATCCTTCTGGGCCCCCTCTCCTGTTATCAGACAGACCTATAGGGGTGGAAGGGAACTCTCTGATCGGGACAGAATACATACAACCCTCCACACGTAGTGCCGAGGAACATTTGGCCATCACTCAGCAAATAATCCATGGGGAACTTACTCTATGCCAGTCACAGTGTTAAGGCTGGAAATACCTTATGGAACCTACAGTTTAATATCAAGTGTGAAGTGCAGAAAAGCAAAGAAGTTACCGTATTTTGCAAGTAGTACAGTGGTGGGGGAACACAGGGAACCTTGGGGGTACTAGACAGCCTGGGGCAGGGGTTTCTTTAATAGGTCTCTGGAGAATGAGGAATTAGCTAAAGGCTGGAAAGAAAGAAGGTTCCAGAGAGGACAACATGGGTGAGGACCCACAGATGAAAGAGGAAGCCATCAAGAACAGGAATTCAGAGAAGCATGATGGCAGGTAGCTGACCCAGTCACAAAGAGAAGGCATCTTCGTCCCCCGCACAGTTATGAGATCCTCTGAGATCACCTTGGGGAACGATCAGAAGTCAGCTGAGAAGCAGGAGGCTCCTTACTTTTTAATTCTTTAACTGACTGACTCTGTCATGGTATTGTTCTCATCAAGCCAGCACCCCAGCAAGATTCCTCCACTTAACCTCTGAGCTGAAGTCAGCAGGAAAGGTCATGGTAATAACAGGCAGCTGAGCTCTGGGAGAGGCCTGGCATCTTAGTGCTTTCCTGTGGGGCCCACAGAGGAGTACACGGGACCTCCTTGGCCCTTTAGGACCTACAGCAGGGAGGCAGAAATGTATTTAGAATCCAAGAGATACTCCCTTCTTCCTCAAATTTCTTAGAGCTACTAAATGAAGGCTGAATGCATCAGTATCCTGAGGTCCCAGTAAGGTGGGCCTGATGAGCCAGAAGCTGGCCCCCCCCCTCCAGGGGATGTCCAAATCTGCTTCCCAACAACGGGGAGTTTGATATAATAGCAGACTCAACTTTCATGCATTCCTTCCTGATCTGTTCATTTGAATATAAATATCCAAATGCAAAAGTCTTGACTGTTTTTTCTTTTGACCTCTCCAGAGTACTTTGTCAAATGATACCCAAACTAAATGTAACTTAGCCCCAAATTGTGCCTGGAAAGAGGCCTGTTTTCAGTTCTCTGTGAAAATGCAGATTTGCATTCCCAAAGGTACCTTCCAGCTCACCGTTCACAGCATGGTGGTCAAGGGCAGATGCTTGGGAGTCAGGACATCCGGTTCTAATCTTGGCTTTTCCACTGGCATGCTGGGTAGCTTTGAGTAAGTGGCTTACCCTCTCTGAATCTCCATCTCATTGCCTATAAAAAGAGCGGCTTACAGTTCTTACCTCATAGAGCAATTATGAAGATAATGGATATAAAGCACTTGATTCCTTTCTGCTCTTGGTTCAGAGTAAGTAGTTGAGCAAATGGTAGCTCTAAATATCATTTTGTTCTCAGGCTAGGCAGCTGAGTGTAAGGATATTTTAATTCCTATGGTTTTTCAGTTCAATTAATGAACTTCTCCTAGAGCAGAAAATCACTGTGTCCATAGTACTGAGAAAGCTTCATCTGCCAATCTCTGAATCCTATTCTTTCCGAAATGTACTATGGTTAATCACCCCTTCATAGAAAACACCATTTCACTTTCCAAAGAGGTTACCACGGTTGCTTTTAAATATAGTCAAGTCAGTCGGTCATCTGTATGTTTTTTGCCTCCTCTCTTTAGAAGTTCACTTGAAAAAAAGGACAAAGCAGATGAGAGTACTCAGTGGTTAGAGATGCACAAAAAGAAGTGTCAAGCCATGTCTAAATCTGTGACCTTGCGTGCAAAAGCCATGGATCCCCATAAAAGCCTGGAGGAGGTGTTCAAAGCAAAGCTGAAAGAGAATCGGTCAGTGTCCTCCATATGTCAAAGGGTGCCTATTTGGGGATCCAGCAGATCATTGGCATTAAAAAATGGCAAAATGGAGTTATTAGAGTAAGACTCCTGTAACTGCACACAATCAAGGGTTTTGCTAGGCACAGTTGGGAATTTACAATGTCCTTGGGAATTACTATGCCTAATTGGGAGTGAAGGGTATTCCAGATTGGAAAAAGACAGAATTCATTCTAAAAATCTTGTTAATTCCAGGAACAATGACCGTAAAAGAGCAAAAGAGTATAAGAAAGAATTGGAAGAAATGAAGAAGAGAATACAAACAAGGCCCTATCTCTTTGAACAAGTTACCAAGGTAAAACTAAACCATCATTCATTTTCTTTCAGGATGAAAGGGCTCTTAGAAATGATGCAACAGTTTAATACCTAGGTAGTAAACATTTCCTTGAGGCTCAGAAAGATTCTAAATTGCACCTATTTTATTAACCACCATTTTTCCCCCAATTAAGTAGTGCAGTGGTGAACATTGCTTGGACTGATTTCGTCCCAGACTGGACACAGGGGCATCTGTAACTATTTCAGCTCCTGGAGTGTCCACTGCAGTCTAGCTTTCAGTGTCCCAGACTGGACACAGGGGCATCTGTAACTATTTCAGCTCCTGGAGTGTCCACTGCAGTCTAGCTTTCAGTGTTAATCACGGGGAGGGTGAGATCCCACATGCACAGCGACAGTTTGGCTGTGGTAGTGAGATCTTGAACTCATTAACATCATCTCTCATCATCAGCTGTGCTGGTACCCCAGACATTCCCAGCCTCTAGAACTGTGGCAAGTTTATGGGCCTCCAGACATTGGGATGCTCACAAGTACCCCAGAAAGCCCTTTTCAGATTAAGTGGCTTTCAGGATGGAAGAATCATTTTAAGATGTTCTCTAGGCGTTTAGGGGAAGTTGGACCCAGTTGAGATCTCCTCTCCCTAAAGAAGCTGTGGAGCTATCTGAACAGCCTTAGAAAGGCCACCATTGCTAGTTTCTGGGTGGTATCAGGCTCTGTAGATCCCTCTTATCTCCAGTTTCAGACAAAAGTTGGCGTTTCCTAGTGACCTGATTCCAACTGCTGAACATTATCTCCATTTTACAGCCAGTATGTTGTTTAGGTATTTGGGAAGAGTCCACTCCTCCCCACCCCCATACATACCACACCACACACACATTCACACACATGTGCACGCACTGCACTCTTGGATTTAGTTAGCAACTTGCATTATTCAAAATCTCACAATGACCTTTCTTCTTCATGTTAGTTTTTTCAAGCAAAGCTCACTCTCAGATTTCAACAGATCTTTGACCACTTTAGGAAAAATACAAAGTGTTCTATGTGATTTTGCTTAAAACAAACAAAAAAAATAATTTTTTCTGGCCCATATGCAGACCATCTATTCTGTTAAGAGTGTTCTAGTGCAGTTTATTTCCTGTTATATTTTAGTAATTTTTTTTTATATTTTAGTGTTCTTTTTTTTTAAGATTTTATTTATTTACTCATGAGAGACAAAGAAAGAGAGGCAGAGACACAGGCAGAGGGAGAAGTAGGCTCCATGCAGGGAGCCCGAGGTGGGACTCAATCCTGGGTCTCCGGGATCACGCCCTGGACTGAAGGTGGTGCTAAACCGCTGAGCCACCCGGGCTGCCCTAATTTAGTGTTCTTGATGATGGTTCGGTTTAAATCTTTTTTTTTTTTTTTTTTTTTAAGATGTATTTATTTTAGAGAGTGAGCAAGCACAAGCAGGAGCGGCAGTGGGAGGGAGAGAATCTCAAACAGACTATGCACCGAGTGCAGGGCCAGACTCAGGGCTCAATCCCAGGACCCTTAGATCACTACCTGAGCCAAAACCCAGAGTTGGATGTTTAACCAACTGTACCACCCAGGCATTCCTGGTTGTTTTTAAATCTTAAAATGTTTTTAAGTCCATTTTTTTTTTCATCTGAGTCTTACTTGGTCTTCCAAAAACCTAAATCCTTGCTTCTCAAAGTTGTGGCTCCCAAATCAACAGTTGACATCTCCTGGAGTGTTTGATATACAGCTTTGTGATACTTATCTGAGACCTACCAAATGAGAATTACATTAATAATAAGATTTTCAGGTAGTACCTATGTACTTTAAGGCTTTGAAAAAGGCTCTAAGAAATTTTCATGCACAACTGTGCCCATCACTAATGGGAGGTTGGGGCAGGAAGCAAATTTAGACATTTACAGATTAAGCAAGTGATTTAAAATTACCTGGTAATTCACAAGACAGCTACAGCAGATTAATTTCCATTCCACAGGACCTTGCCAGGAAAGCAGCAGAACAACGGTATCGAGACACCCTGAAGCAGGCTGGGCTGGATGAAGACTTTGTGAAGAACAAGGGTCAGGGCACCCAGGATGTACAATGGAAGCAGCAATCAGAAGTCCATGACTGTCCCAGGTAATCTCAGATGCTCCTTGTTATCCTGCAGCTCTCAAATTGCCATCCCTAGTAATGCCACTGGGAGGGACCTTTAGGACAGCCACTCATATATTTTGAGATCACAATTTTGTATTTATAGAATACTAATCCAGAGATCTCCAACACATTTAAATTGGTAGAATAGTGCAATTGTGAATAATAAAATTTAACCATTGTATATTTAGATTCCTTCAATTTGAAACTGATCATTTTTCTAATTCTAGTTCTAGAGCCATCAGTCAAGAATATTTCCACTTCACTTTTGAAAAACAAACGTGTGTGCACGCATGCATGTGTGTATGCATATGTATTTTTTTTAAGTAGGCTCCACACCCAGCATGGAACCAATGGGGGGCTTGAACTCATGACCCTGAGACTGAGACACAAGCTAAGGTTAATAGTCGGATACTTAACTGACTGACCCACCCAGGCGCCCCAATGTGTATTTTTATTTACTATAAAATGATAAAAATGTTTTTCTAGCACTTTTTATTTTGTTTGGAAACTGAAGGTAAAAATCTCTATAGAGCCACAATAAAAGCTATAAACTCCTAAACAATCCAGCCTTTCTTCCCCCCCCCCCCACCTGCACCCCTCCCCCATGGTCACTATGGTTTTTAAAATCTAGCACTCTTTAAAAAAGTTAACTCATAGCACCACCCCTCCACTGGTATGTAAGTAAAGGTGAGAAAAGCATAGTTATCACCATTATTCTCAACTTTGTTTTATTTCTTAAATCCTAATGGTCCCTCTCTCTTAATTCCTATCCCAGTTTTCCACCTAGAAATTTCCCTTTACACACATATAAAATAATGAAAATGTTGAAACCATCCTTAAGCCTTACATAATGCTTTAATTAAAGACATTTTATTTCATAATGCTTTAATTTATTCTGTAGCACCCATGAAACTACAAAACTCAGCACCAGAAATCTACAGCAGGATTTAGAAGAATCTCTACAACAGCCTACAAGCCCCAAGAAAGAACTGGAAGAGCTGACTTATGAGTTGCTAAATAATTTCAAATCACTTGCTTAATCATTAACACTTAAAATTACTGTTTTCAATATTAACCAGCTGACTTGGGGTTGAGTCAGGGCAGGCAAAACTTGGCTTCTGAGTCAATGGCTACTCTTGGAGAAGGGGGAAAAAGAGAAGTTCTAGGGGGGTTAAAAGCAGATAACAAATAAGGAATGGTTTAAGTAAATCAAAGTAGAAAACCTCAGGACAGAGGGATCAGAGCTGAGTTAAGCATTCTAGCTTTGTGCCTACTTTTTAAAAAAGGACATAAGCCCAAATACCTACAAGGGGCTAATGAGGAAACAAATGGATCACTGGGCTGAGTATAAGATAGTAGGAGACAGTAGAGACTGGAGTCTCTGCTACAACACAGGCCCAGAATTGCCAGATCAACCAAGTTTTCAACAGAAGCCAGAAATTTGCATACTGGCAACTAATTTAAAAATTACTTAGAAATACTGTGTGGGAGTAACAAAACACCTGCAGGATGACAAGCTTGCAGCTTCTAGTACATGGTTTCTCAGCCTCAGTACTACTGGCATTTTGGGCCAGATGAGTCTGCGTGGGTGCTGGCAGAGGGAGCTATCCTGTACATGGATGTAGGATGTTTAGCAGCATCCCTGGCTTCTACTCACTAGATGCCAGTAACTTCTTCTCTCCAGTTGTGACAAACAAAAAATGTCTCTAGATATTGCTACATGTGGAGCATGGGTCAGGCAAAAATGTTCCCAATTAAGAACCACTGCTCTAGTATAAAAGTAAGCCTATAGGAAATAAAAACTGGCAATTTTAAGAATATAAGAAATTGATATGAACTCAATCTACATAACAGAGGATGATTATTGCATGTCATTAACAAATTAAGAACTATATTTATTTAAAACAGCAGTTAATTCTTTCCTGTTACCTGCTTAGAATATGCCACTGTGTGCATGGTATGTATATATCCCCATGAAGTTCATTTTAAATAAAAGTGAAAATTCTCTTGACAGACACGATTTTCTATTAGTAAGTGATCTTTGGAACACTTTTCTTCTGACCAATGATAATCAGATACTCCTTATCAGCTGTAGAGACAGGATGATAGGAAGAGTGCCTACTCTTAACAGAAGCACATTTCTCATGTTTTTTTTTTTTTTTTTTTTAACTTTCTGGGAAAAATTCAAAAGTATCTATTATTGCCATTTTTCCAGACTCAGACATGGTCCTTTCTGGTGATAACAGCAGTACTACAGTAACTACTCTAGGTTTGCTAGTTAGAGATAAAGATGCTCCTGTCCTGTTCCCCAAAACTCCTAGCCTCAGTTTTATCTGCATCCAAAGGGTAAATCAAGTGCCCTCTCTTAAAGGGAAAGCCTTAACTATTACTCTCCTCTTTAAGAAAACAAATTTTGTCCAAAACAAGGAGTCAAAGAACTGACTGGGCTGTCTTGTTTATTTAAAGGGAAAACAACTGAAGGCCTGAATCATGTGATATTTAACTTTCAAAAAAACAAAATCCTTTTAACATGCTACTGTATATTCCATAAACAAAGCAAAATGACCAAGTAGAGGTGGATATGACAAGATAGTACCTCAGCCCGGGCCAAGTAGGGATTCAAGTAATTTATTTTTTTTTTTGCAGCCCAGTGGCAGAGAGTCTCTTACTCAGGTTGCTAAAGGGAAAATGCCACAATAGTATTGACATCACTCCCTTCTCCAAAGCAACAAGGCATCTTGAAAGCTCAACTTCTTGGTGAAGTTTTACGGTTGGTGGCAGGATTTAGTTCATCCATGTGAAAAGCCAGCTGAGTCTGGGATGCAAATTCTTCAAATGAAAATCCCTTCTCAACAATCACACTGAAGAAATTTCAGCCAACACGTAATCAAATTCCCTTTTGGGAGAAGTCCATCCCAAAATTTTGTAGTGGGAAGAGAGGTAGGTACAGTTACCCAGCCCACATTCACTGCTTTCTTCCTTGTCTGGATCAGATGTAGTTTGAAGAGAAGCTCTCCTACATTCATCTTCTGTGTCAGAGAAGATGAACAGAGGCAAAAGTGGGGTCCTGTCCTTCACAGATTCATTTTGGTTCTGGCAGATTACAAGCCATAAGCGTCCTGATCCCACTATGTGCACTCCAGGATCAGATAGAGCTGCTCTTCCAGGAGGTGGTATCCATGCTCATGTCCGTCTTTCAGTTAATTCTCCTTGGTTTAGTAACTGTAAAAGATTAAAACCAAGTCTGCAGTAGGCTGCCACTGAATAACAGGAAAAATAATTCATACAAAGGAAAAGGTTTATGAGCGGGAATGGGGAAGGCACAGCAGGGGTGAGTCAAGTAGATCTAGTTCCAAAGCAGAAGACACACGTAAACAGATGTATCTCTTTCATATCCTGGCCTTGGGACAGCATTCTGGCCACTTCATAATACTGGCATTTTCACTATGGCAATAAAATATCCTGAGTCCATAAGCCAAATTATTGTCTTGTCAGGTACTCACCAGCCAATGATGGAGGAGGCATCTAGAACTTACAGATACATCAGAAATGGTGGAAGCAAAAACCTTACGTCAGTCAGTGTTAGTCCAAATACAGGTAGGATGCTCAAGTAGAAGAGGAGTGGGCAGCTATTTCCAGTGAGTTCTGCATGAGGGCTAGAAGCCACTTATAGGGAATCCAGGGATTCCCAGGGCTTAAAAGGATGCCTTTCCTATGATGAGGGGAGATAAGCTTGAGACTCTGAGAGGGTAGCAGCTGAAAAAGTGGACTTTCTACTCCACACTCAACTTCTGTTGAAAGGCAGTTCTATAATAACTGATGAACTCGGGTTCCATTTTATTATGAGAATGAGATGGGAGTAACAGTGAAGTTCAGGATAAAAAAAAAAAAATGGCTTAGTAAAATATAACCAGATAAAGTCTTAGGCTGAAAATAGATTTATGTGGTGATCTCAATTTGGATGAAGGTAAATTTATATGGAATTTAATAATATGGAATATAAAGAAATTTAAAGAAACCATAAATTTCAACTGATGCTGTGGTGGGGATGCAAGAATGGTGTCTTTTTAATATAGATCAAGATTCAGATGTTTGCATTCAAATTTAGCAATGGCATTTCATGAGAAATCTTCAAGAATTTTGCAATTTGCTTTCCTCTTTTTGGGGACAAATTCTGGTATCTTCAGGGCTAGCTGGCAATCATTTCTACTGGTTCCTGAGTTCAACAATGTGAGCTTAATGTGACTACAGAACCCCACTTGGGATGTCTTTTAGCCAGCAGAGGTCCAAAAGCCCTGGGCTACCAGCTGGGCCTACACGATGAGTCCTTGGTCTGTTGTGCAGGAGACTGGGTAACACTGAGGGGAAGACAAAAACTGTCCAATCCGAACCATCTGAATAAGATGTAGTTTTGATGTATTTCCCACAATAATTTCTTTTCATTTTTTAAGAGGATAGTCTTTTTTTAAGTGTGAGTCATTTATTTATTAAGTAATATCCATGCCCAAACATGGGGCTTGAACTTAACCACCCCGAAATCAGAGTCCCATACTCTACTGACTAAGCCAGCCAGGAGCCCCTCCCATGATAATTTCTGATACGTATTTGGTTATTATCTGATATTCTTGGTAAGTTTATTTTAGAGCATATTTACAGGAGTCCAAGTAGAAGTGCACCAGTAGATTCTTACAGGTTTGATCTACAATGTGTAATTATCTCCAAGAACAGAATTTGAAATGGATATGTGTTGGTTTAAGGATTACAAACATCCTTCTATCTGTGAATCCCTGAGGAATCAACATTCCTCAGTCACTGAAAGAAGGTCAGTTAGAACCAGGAGCTTGGATGAGGAAGAGGACTAAACCTGGAGTCTTAAGGGGCTTGTAGCTTTAAAAATGAAGATATCAGAGGATGTGGTAGGCCTGCCGTGATAAAGAAAAGGAGGGATGAGTAGTGGGAATGCCTGTGATAAGAGGAAAATAACAGTTAATAGTGAAGGAAACACTGAAGTGAGGCTCAGAGGTGTATTTGTAAATATGTGACGACCCATGAGTGAGAAGTGATCGTCTAGGATTTTCAGCTACACTACTGACACCACTTGCCCCTTTGTGTTGTTAATATTTTTCTATTAAGTGTCTGGAGCTCCCATCATGAAACTGGGTGTTTATGCCCTTAGTGTCCTCCTGGGATGAAGGTCAAGTTTTCTTTTGTTTTTTTTTTTTTAATTTTTTTAATTATTTATTTATGAGAGTCATACAGAGAGAGAGAGAGAGAGGCAGAGACATAGGCAGAGGGAGAAGCAGGCTCCATGCACCGGGAACCTGACGTGGGATTCGATCCCGGGTCTCCAGGATCGCGCCCTGGGCCAAAGGCAGGCGCCAAAGCGCTGCGCCACCCAGGGATCCCTTCTTTTGTTTTTTATAGGTGGTCAGCGGTATCATGTCTGTCTGAGCCTGTGAGTAAGCATCATCATCCAAACAAGGACACTCTGAAGCCAATTCCAAGACCCACATGCATAGGTCCAAGGGGAACAAATGTGCCATTACTGGACTTTTCACACATACAAATCTAACCATGTCGTTCCGCAACTTAAACCATGCACGGCTCCCTACTGCCTGCCCCCAGGATACGATCATTTCCTTGAAGGCCCTTCAAGAGAGAAACCAGCTTTTCTTTCCTGCTCTCACTTTCCATTTCACATTCCAACTTATTCTACTCAACATTCTGTGGTTCCATGGTGGTTCCCTGTTCCCTCACCTTCTGCCCTTGTACACATTGCTACTTTTATGCTTGTTATTTTCTTCTAATCCCTCCCACATATCCATCAAGATAATTGCCATTCATCCCTCAGGTCTCAACTTAAACTCTCAAACTTATTCCCTGACTTCCCCCACGACTAGCATTTACTACACTGTATAAAAATTGCCAGTTTATTGACCTGTCACCCTTTCCATTCTCTCTGTAAGGCACAACTCCAGGGGACCATTTTGCACAGCTATAAAAGGCAGGGGTCCAAAGTCTGACTGTAGGCTCTTTGGAGCAAAGACTGTACTTTGTTTATTACTGTTTAGTACCCAACAGAGGGCTTTGCACACATTAGGGATGTAGTATCTGTTAACTACATGGCATTTATTTGAGGATATCTGAAATGCTTCACTCAATAAAGAAAGGTATTTAGCAGCACAGGAAAAAAAAAAGCTCCAAGGTTTCAAATATAAAAAGGAAAAGGTTGAGTGTTGTGGATTGGTTATGTCAGGATAATAATTTCCACTAGGTAAAAAAGGAGATGATTTTTCTGGACTGTTTCAGAGTAATCCAATAGTTGATGAAAGAAAGTTGTTTTGTTTTGTTTTGTTTTAAAGAAGAATCATAGTTCATAAAAGCAGAAAGAAAAGGAATTAGGATATCACCATTTTGCAAGCCTTAATAAAAAAAAATTGATCTAGGCCATGATCAGTACCGTTTGCCAAAATTTTATGTAACCCATTGGTCAATCATTAAGCTCAGTAAGAGAGATATAACTAAACATCATGTCTGCTGTGAGCTGTTAACAGAAAGCAAGAGTATACCTAAAGAATACTCTTGCCAAGGGCAGCCCAGGTGGCTCAGGGGTTTAGAGCCACCTTCGGTCCAGGAAGTGATCCTGGAGACTCAGGATTGAGTCCCAAGTCGGGCTCCCTGGATGGAGACTGCTTCTCCCTCTGCCTGTGTCTCTGCCTCTCTCTCTCTCTCATGAATAAATAAATAAAATCCTTAAAAAAAAAGAAAAAAAAAGAATATTCTTGCCAAGGCAAAAAACATAAAGATGACTCTAAGCTCCTAACTACCAGTTTTTAGGAAATCTGTGGATAGAGAAATATATTAAACAAAAAAAGGAATCCAGGATCCCTGGGTGGCTCAGTGGTTTAGCGCCACCTTCAGCCCAGGGCGTGATCCTGGGGTCCAGAGATGGAGTCCCACATCAGGCTCCCTGCATGGAGCCTGCTTCTCCCTCTGTCTGTGTCTCTGCCTCTCTCTGTGTGTCTCTCTCATGAATAAATAGATTAAAAAAAAAAAAAAAAAAAAAGGAATCAATCAGCCAAAACTAGAACCTGAATAAATAGATTAAAAAAAAAAAAAAAAAAAAGGAATCAATCAGCCAAAACTAGAACCTGAATAAATAGATTAAAAAAAAAAAAAAAAAAAAGGAATCAATCAGCCAAAACTAGAACCTTTTCCTTAGATAGTCATTCTGAAAAAAAAAAAACGGCAGTGGGGAGATGGAGGGTGGGGAAGACTATTAGAGATAAAAGAGAATTAAGAGAATTATTAACCAAATACAGTGAACCTGCCTTGTTTGAATCCTAATTTAAACCAATCACCCCCCCCCCCAAATAAACCAATCAACCATTAAAAGACATTTTGAGGAAAAAAAAGGAACACAGGCTAATAAGTATTCGAGGATACCAATAAATGATTGCTAATTTTGTTGGGTATGATAAAGATACAATAGCTATGAAAAAATGTGTTACAGGTATATGCTGAAATATCTACAAGTGAAATGGTATGTCTGTGATTTGCTTTTAAATACTCCAGCAAAAAGAGAACAGCAACAAGAAGTAGGCAGGAAAGGGCAGCCCAGGTGGCTCAGGGGTTTAGAGCCAACTTCAGTCCAGGGCCTGATCCTGGAGACCTGGAATCGAGTCCCACATCAGGCTCCCTGCATGGAGCCTGCTTCTCTCTCTGCCTGTGTCTCTGCCTCTCTCTGTCTCTCATGAATAAATAAATAAAATCTTTAAAAAAAAAAAAAAAGTAGGCAGGAAGAGGTAAACTAAGAAGAGCAGAAAGTTAACTGTTGAAGTTGGGGGATAGGTACAGGAGTTCATTACACTATACTCTTTCTCACTACACTGCTGAAAAACTTTTTTTTTTTTTTTTTTAAGATTTATTCATTTATTCATGAGAGACAGAGAGAGAGAGGCAGAGACACAGGCAGAGGGAGAAGCAGGCTCCACGCCGGGAGCCCGATGTGGGACTCGATCCCGGGTCTCCAGGATCATGCCCTGGGTGGAAGGAGGCACTAAACCTGAGCCACGTGGGCTGCCCGGAAAACTTTCATAATAAATATTTTTAAATATTTAAGTGAAGAGAGGAAATAATAAAGGAAGCTTTCATTGGTGAGGTATGTTCCAAAGCAGTAGCCAGAAGAAGGTGACTTAGCAAAGAACCAATGATACCAAAAGCAAAAACAAAACCTTCCATATAATATAAGCAAGACTCAGACAATGGGTCACAACAATGAATATGAGGAAAGGTTCTGGCAGAATCATTAACATGCATGTCCAGAGCCCTGAGATCCTGGGCATCCCCAGGAATCTTACAGAATAATCCAGAATATTCAACATAGGATGCAGTCATCTGAATCCTGGAAGAGCTGATTTTGTGGTTTCAGGTTATAATGAAAAGACGGGAGAAGACGGGAGAGCACTGTAAGAGATCCTAAAATACAAAGGCATCTGGGATAAATGGGTTTTGGCAAAAGTTTATGCATATGAAATGAGCTCATGAAGTTATCTACTCCCAGGACAAAAAGTCAATAAAATATCCTAAAATTCTAGAAGCCTAGCTGGCTTTCATTCTGTTTTCTAGGTTATAGCCAAGACTGTAGAGTTGGGAATGCTTAGAGTCAACCTAAAACCTTTCTCTGATTTAGATGCTGGTTCTCATTCCATAAGCAAGTGAACACATTCCTATATATACCCAGTTGGTTCAGCCTGGTATCTCCCAGACATACGACCCTAACAAAATGAACAATGATTATTTTCAATGATTTTGTCACTATCTTTTTTGCTCAAGGACCACTTGGTCCAGGATATTATTTTCTTTCCAAAATAAAAGCAGTATCCTCATGTCATAGGCAGAGAACAGTAGGAGCAGATATCATTCAGTAAGGTATGTATATAAAGGAAATTAAAGCTGAGAGACCCAGCCGATAAGGGACCAGTCTCCCAATCCAGGAGACCCTAACAATCAAGCTTAAGTTAAGCTGGACCCATGCTTAGCTTAAAGTAAGATATTCTAGTCTAAGTTTCCAGGAAAGGGAAATTGGAGTAATTTTCAGATCTTCTAAACTAGATTCCCAACCACCGTCCACATTAGTCTCCACAGAAACAAAGTAAGGGCAAGAGATAGATTTACCTCCTGTGGATTTACAGCAGTTAAGACAGAAACTTCATACGACTGCCTCCCTGACTGCATGGCCACCAAGTGATGTGTCACATCAGGCACTGAAGACAGAGGACGTGGGGATCCTTCAGCAAGCACCTCTGAAATGGCAGAAAATGCTTCAATTAAAAGTGAATCCACAGATACTCCTACCTGCATTATCAAGTCTCTCATTAAGAACACTAAAAACTGTTCCCTGGAAAACCCACATTCCTATACTTCTTCCAAATTAATTCCTGTCTGATAATCATTACCAGTGAATCTGGAAAGTACTACAAAAGGGGGATGGGAAGAAAAGGCAAGAAATTTTGATATATAGGAGTTGACCGTTTTTCGATATACCAATTTGGAGTAGTGTGGCTTTAGCACTGTTAGCTGGATTAGCCGTGCATGGAACAGGGCAAAAGCTGCTTGGGCAGGCAAATCAGGGGAGCACAGCCAACCCTTAACGCAGCCACCAACGATATAAACAGCACACTGTGCAGAAGTTAAGAATTTAAATTGGGCTTCAAAGTTCCTAACCGGTGTCCCTTCCTCCCTTGAGACTTTCTTCCTTAAGAATGGCAAAGCAGTTCCATGCAATTTCTGTGTCTCATGCTTCAACTATCTGCTAGTATCACATGACGAAAGCAAGGAGGCTTGTTGTGGAAGCAGACTCGGAGCCTTGTAGGCTCCACACAGAAGTTACACAAACACGGTCACTGATACACAAAACTGCCCGAGTGGGATACGAGTAACTCAAACACAGGATCTGGGACTTCATCAGTGGGATCACCATCAAAATCTTCTGGACAGTTCATACATAAACTACTTAGGCCTCTAATAAATTACAAAGTTTCTTTTATGGGGCTTTCAACATATACTGGTCTTCCAGACTGTACTGTGTAATTTAACATTTACTTATATGCTATCTTCTATTCACTCTGTCATTTCCCATATTTAAGTTTTGATTTCTCAACTACATTTTAAGGTCCCTGTTTTCTACTTTTATCTTTCCCATGGTGCCAGGCACACAGTAGGCACTGAATAAATGCATGCTGACCTCACCTGTTAAGTTTTTCAGAGAAGAGGGCCTGGCCTGTGTAACTTGGGTGAAATTTCTATACCAGAGAGGAGCAACTGTTTCCTAGAGAGCCCTTTCTTTTCTCCAGAAGATATGGCTTTTGAAGGTATGGAGAAATTGCTTTATATCTCCTCTGTAAAACCTGGTTATGTTCTGTTTAAATGTTTTAAAAGTTAAGTTCTTCCATAACTGCAACAGGAAAGATAGAAATAGTTGGGCTAGGATGCTAGGATTATGGATAATTTTCTTAAAATTTTTTCTCTTTATTCTTTTGTTACATCATCTGTTCAACAAAATAAAAAAATTTTTTTTTTTTAACAGATTCACTTATACATCCCAGAGACAAAGAACACAAATGCCACTCAATCATACCACAGCTACTCACAAGAAATGAAATTAATGAAAACCTCCATTTTGGAGACAATCCCATTCCTTAGTCCCTAGTTGCAGCCCATTTTCCCCAAATAAAGGAGAGTTGAAAGTCTTACCATCATCAACTCCTAGGATAGAATTGGTATTTGGTAGATTCAAGGACTCTCCACCAAGGCTGGGCTGGGAATTCATAGGCACCAGGTTTTTACTGGTTACTGAGGCCTCTTCAAGCAAACTAGTGCCCATGAGTGGCTCAGCTGCACAGAGAACAGGATGTGAGAGACATGCAGCAGGCAAGGCTGTGCCGGGTTCCTGTTTTCCTTCACAGGAAGCTGGCCTTTCCTCTCAGAACTGGAAGTTAATTTGTATCTTGGATGCTATCTACTTTTAGGGAGCAAGAATAAACCTAGAAGGGAAGAGTGGAGCCTCACAGATAAATATCCTTGCCTGTGATCAACAGGTGGAGAATTAATATAGGCAATGGGACAGATGCATCCTTGGAAAGGAATATTTGGAATGAAATAACTGATTAAAGTTAGACATGGAAATACAATAATAAAAATGAGTTACCAAATTTAAGTGAAGGTAAAAAGGGAATCATGACTGATAGGTAAAAAAATGTTTAAACTTTTGTCTTATAGAATCTTTATCACAGTAATACTCAAATGCTGGTTCATGGATCAGCACTAGTTACCATCAAACTCGCTAGGGAAACTTCAAAACTATAGATTCTGGGATCTTACTCCCAAATAATCTCATTTATCAGACTTACTATTTTGTTTTATTTGGGGGTGAGGGGTGGACAAGCAATGCAAATATATGTTTTTAAAAGCTCACAGACTTTATTGTATGGCTATATTTGGAAACCACCAGTCTATCAAATGAGACCAGGTCTCACTCCCCAGCACAGAATCTGAAAATTTCCAAATAACCAGATAGGCTAGTTATTTGGCTATTTGAGCCCAGAAGGTAGAACCCTCCACTCCACCCTCTCTCCTCACCAGTTTGCTCCTGCTCTTGACTCCCAGCTGCTCCCAGCTGCAAGTGATGCTTTCTCATGTGCACATTCCTACTCCCACTCTGAGAGAAGGTCTTCCCACAGACCTGACACTGATGAGGCTTCTCTCCTGAAACAGAGAGCAGGTTAAGAGAGGATAGCCAAAAAAACAGGGTACATTCTGACAGCAAGAAAATGGACTCAAGACCTGGACAGAGAAGCTCAGATAATGAGAAGAGGCTTTTCCTTCTCCTATTCTCTACCCAGCCTTGGAGATCCCTAGCCTCAAAACCTACATCCACCAGGGAAGGCAGGGAGTCCACGAGGATAGCTTAGCACACTCATTGCTCCCAACCCCTATCCTTTCCAGACCCACTGTGCTGCTGTCTTCACAACCTCTTTGGTAGCAGATCATAGCAGCCACATAAAATATTTCCTTCCATTTCCAGATATAGTTTTCCATGGACCTCCAGAACATGTACCATCCTCAAGGATTCTAATCCTGGGTTCATAATACCCCCTTATTACACATCCTGCCACCAGTCTCACAGTTGTCAGCCTTTAATCCGGCAGTTCTTCTACACAGTAACCTGTAGCCAGATTTTACAGAGGAGATATAAAGCCTCTGTGTCCTCAAGTCCAAAACTCAATCTGCCTTCCACCTGCTCAGATAGCCACACTTAGAGCTGGGGTCAGAAACACGTGCCTACAGGGGATTAGGAGGTGGCCAAAGTTAAGTGAAATGGCCAGAAACTGTCCAGAATAGGCAAACCCTATTTGGAGAGAGCTGAGCAGTAGTAACCTGGATCTGGGGGCAGGAGCAGGAACTGACAACCAGAGGGCACAAAGGAACATTCTGGTGTGAGAGGTGTTTTAAAACTTGATTGTGGCAATGACTGTACAATTCTATATACTTTCTATCACTGATTTGTATGCTTACAATGCATGAATTTTTAAGGTATATTCATTAGACATCCAAAAAGCTGTTAAAAGAGAACTATAATGGATTAACATACAGTGACTATATAGACACCCATGCATTCACTAGAAGAAACAAGAATACAGGTTTCTTATTTTGAAAATAATTAAATGAAATGAAAAGAAAATGATCACACATTTTTCTTCCCTTTCCTGTGCAAATTACCAAACAGCCCTAGGGGACAGAGAAGAGACCTATTATACACAGAAAATTCCAGCTGATATGAACAGAATGAAAGAATTAGAAAACCACTGTTTTACAACCCTAATGAAATAACCAATTCAGGCATCACTCAGAAATGAAATCATAAAGCAAAAGGTGCTAGGGAACTTTACAATGTGAAGATCACAGTGTTAACCACCTGAACCCACTGATGAATTCCAATAGCCAAGCACTGTGTCCCTCCTGATGATACAAAATCATCCATGCAAACATCCTTGCAAAATCTTTGAACATTTGAAACTTTTAGGACTTACCTCCATTTAGGAAATCTAGGGGAACAAGTTAAATGATATAAAAGGAAGCAAACCAGCAAATCTAGAATGTGGGACATTTTATAAAATCCAACTATGTTGTACAATAGTTTACAGCACAAAAAACAGTGAGTATAGACAGATTTAAAGATGACTTACTAATAAGTATAATTAAAATAATATAATCATTAAACCTTATTGGATCCTGATTTAAACAAACCCACTTTAAAAGACATTTTTGAGACAACTGCAAAAAAACGAAACATGGACTGGGTAGGAGATAAATCCAAGGAATTGTTAATTCTGAAAGGTATGGTAACAGCACTGTTGTTATATAAGAAAATGTCCTTATTTTCTCTACTCTTACGTATGTTTGACATAATTTTATATAATAAAATTAAGATAAAATAAAAACACTCTACAAGCCAAGCAAAACATACCTGAAAGTCTACATCTAACCCACAGGTTAACAGTTTGCCACTTTCTATTTAGAAATTGTCATCAGGTAAGAACTCAACTCTGAAATTCACATCCCTGATTGATTACACCTCTCCAACTCCCTTGCTCCCACTGAATTGCTTTGCTGTCCTCATCATAAATAACTTCCAGTTCCTTCTCTTCAATCCCCCTGTTCTGGCTGCCCTATACTTCCCATAGCTAACCATTTGAACAATTACTTTATTCCTTTCTAGAATCTCTCTCCACTCTGAGTTCATTCTGCCTTGGCAAGTCTCTGTTCTTGAGTAACCTCCATGGGCCATATCTGATGTAACTTATAAAGCACCCAACATAATGCCAAATAAATTTGCTGATCTCTTCAGAAAAGCTCTGGATTAGAAAGCAACTCAATC
Source organism: Vulpes vulpes (assembly GCF_048418805.1). NCBI lineage: Eukaryota > Metazoa > Chordata > Mammalia > Carnivora > Canidae > Vulpes > Vulpes vulpes. The sequence goes on along the minus strand of NC_132785.1, from coordinate 107,669,262 downwards.
AATGGCTCTGCTGAAAATAAAGCCATTAGGTGCCCCCCCCCCTTGATTATATAATCCTTTTAATACAATTATCAAGAGCCTTGACTTCTGATTCTATCATGAGGAGGAGCAAACTTTATGTTGGACACTTTGTTTCTTTCTAGATTTCTTTATACCATCCCCCTCCCACCCTTTCACCCTTTTGGTTCTCCACCTTCCCTGCAATCAATGACTGAAACAGATCTAGTACCTGAGTGAACCACCAAGTGTTTCCGCAGGCTAGAATACTCAGCAAAGGAACGGCCACATCCTTGGGCTTCACAAAGGAAAGGCTTCTCTCCTAGAGACAGAAAATGAGTTAGAGTCTTCTGATGAGCTGGCTATCCATTACTGTCTTTTCGTATTAACCTTATCCTGTTTCCAGTGACTTGCTGGACTTTTCTTGAATTCAGGCAATGAATGCAGCTTCAGCAGGGCTATCTATCCAGCAAGCACCACTTCTCAGTGGTCTCCTAGAAACCTGCCAACCAGACAGCCCTGTCCTCTTCTTTAGAGTGACTACCTCTGAGCATCACACTTCCTTCTTCTTCCTGGCTCAAGGGCTGAGCACCAGCTACAATGATCTACCTTCTTCAGTCATCCTATCCCTTTTAATGGTATCAAGATTACACCAAATATGCTGTCAGGATTTTTACCTTATACCAATCCTCTTTATGATTCAGTTTCTAAATCCACTAAAAAGTACAGATTTTTAAAGGTTATGAAATAGATTTTACATAGTCCCACTGTATTAAGCAAACAAATGAAAACAGATATTCAGTCAGAGGTACAAAGTAAAATCTGTGACAATATGCTAAAGGTAGTTACATCCTGATGGATGGTGCTATTATGGATGATTTCCTTTCTTCTTTGGGCTTCTCTGTAATTTGTACTGTCTACAATATTACATTGTTCTTCTAAAAATCAAAGATGCATGGTAAAAACTAAATAAGGCCCATAGACTAACTGATAGTACTATTAACTTTCTGGTTTTGATATTGTACTGTGGCTACAGAAGATGTCACTTTTTGAGGAAGCTGCATAAGGCACACAACACAACTCTGTACTAATTTTGCAATTTCTCATGAAACTGTAATTATTTCAAAATAAAAAGTGAAAAAAATCAGATGCAGTTCCTATCTGAAGGTCACAGACTAGTATGACGGAGATAAATGTATTTATAAATAATTTTAATATAAATTCCTGTACAAAAAAGTGCTATACGTATTTGAGAAAGGGAAGAATTCTAGGGCACCTGGGTGGCTTGGTTGAGCGTCCAACTTTTGATTTTGGCTCAGATCATGATTTCAGGGTGGTGGGATCAAGCCCCCACCCCCACCCCCCCAGTCCCGCCCATGCACTGCTCAGCAACAAGTCTGCTTCTTTCCCTCTGCCCCTCCCCAACCCTCTTTGAAATAAATAAATCTTAAAAAATAAATAAAGTTAACATAATACAATCTCAAAAGATTACTTTGAGAACTGAGATACTACAAGTTAAATATATTCAGCATAGTGTCTGGCATATAGCCCTCATGGTAAACCATCGAAATTGGTAGTTTTAATTACTATGACTACTACAAATAAAGATCTGCCGTCACTTTTGACATCTGAGATAAACTGAGTTGTCAGCATTTGAAAACAAAATCCTTTTAAAAGCTTTGGAGTCTAATCGGAATTCAAATCCCAACTCTGCCATTTCCTAGCTGTGTAACATTGGGCAAGTTGTTTAACTCTAATCTCCTACTTCTTCATTAATGAATACAGTATCTACTGTGTAAAGTATCCGTGAGGATTAAATGAGACAATGTACTTGACACATACTAAATTGCCTCAATAAATGCTTCTTTGTTTTTAAAGATTTTGTTTATTCATTTGAGACAGAGAGAGAGAGAGAGAGTGAGCATGAGCAGAGGGAGAGGCAGACAGAGAAGCAGACTCCCTATTTTTTTTTTTTTTTTTCAGACTCCCTATTAAGCCAAGAGTCCCACATGGGGCTCAATCCAGGACCTGGAGATCATGACCTAAAATGAAGGCAGACGCTTAACCATCTGAGCCACCCAGGTGCCCCCTAACTTTTATTTTTATATGAATTCTGGCAACTGGGATCTGCGAGGCAACCAGGGAGAAACAATGACAATGCACCATGAGACTGTGGTGGGAGAGATGAGAAGTTCTGGAAATGGTGAGCAATTAGGGAGATTAACAAGGGAAAGCTAGCAGGAACTAGAATGAAGAGAGAAAATAAGGTCATACTCCACAGTAAAAGAAAGCATTTTAAGATGTTCAGTTTTATCAAATCTACAAAGAGAATGAGCAGTGCGAGGATGAAGGCGTTAATGAATTCAACAATAAGGCATGGTGGATTCTACTTCCCCCAACTAGTTTGCTAGATGTTTTTCTTGTTCCTTGTTCAAAGTGCTTCTTGGAGCAAGCATAGTTCACTCTCACAGAAAAAGCAGAGAACAGAGCTATTCTGCCCTAAAACATATCCAGTGGTAACATAATCCAGCAGGAATCCCAGGGATATGCCTGGAGCTTCAGCTGGGATTTCACTTTTCAATGCCCTTTAATTGTACTTACTGTCATTTTAGCAATGTAAGAAGAAAGGAGAGACAAAGAAGTGGCAAGAAAGTGAGGAAGAACAGTTACACATCCTAAGAGACTGGTCTCAGTTCAGTGATTAAGTTCTAACAAGAGACTTAGCACATTTTAGGCCAAGTGGCTTGGAAAGTCACTCTTAAACTCTTAGAATGAGAGTCAGGGTATCTGTATTTTGCTCCTTTGATATTAACATGCTATTTGCTCCAGATCAAGTCACTTTGTCATTCTGCTTCTCACGTTGTGAGGTTCTCTCTACCAAAAAGCAAACTCTTCAAAGTCAGGGATTCATCTTAGCTTTTGTATTTCCCCCCATACTCTATCCCAGTTAGTGGCTAAAAGAGGCTCTGTATGGTCTGTGTCATTCAATAAATATTACTGACCAAAATTACAACTGTGTAACGTTTGAAAATATTTGGAAATACTGATTTTGTCCATATCTCATCATATCCTAGTTATCAGAGAAAGCCTGATATCCTTTCCTATTCTCTAATCTCCTACAGTCAGAAATAAACACTGTCCATTCCTCCCACACAGGTGAAAGGTCAATAAATGTTACTGCATTAACTGAAAAGTACCATGAAGCATGTAAAAAGAAGAAATTCCATCCTCAGAGTCCTAGCAACAATCTTAGACCTTCATTTCTTTTCCCACCTCAGAGCCTTTCCCAAGGATAGGCAAGCAAACCCTGAACACAAGGAGTAGATTGCCTATAGGAATATTGGAGTTGCACACACCTGTATGGATGCGCAAGTGGTTCTTCAGATTTCCAGCTGTGGTGAACTGCTTACCACAGCTAGACTCAGGGCACATGAAGGGCTTCTCCCCATTATGGGTCCTCATATGCACCTTCAGCCTCTGCAGCACATAGAAGCTTTTCCCACAACCTTCTGCAGGACAGATGAAAGAGCGATCATTTCTGGAAAAAAAAAAAATCACATAAGCAACAATACCTGAAAATGCTCTTTGCTAAAGAGTATAAGTCAAAGCTCCTATTGCCTCTCAAAGCAGACAGTAAATCCCAAACCTAAATGAATATATCAAAATCACATCTGAAGTTTGTTAAAACCACATCTGTTTATTAAAACTCTAGGCCTTACTTTTTTTTTTAAAGTAATCTCTATACCCAGCATGGGGCTTAAACTCACAACCCCAAGATCAAAAGTTGCATGTTCTACCAACTAAGCCAGCCAGGTGCCCCATGTCTTATTTCCTGAGTATGATTTCAAAGGTTTATGAGTGATACCCAAGCTTATATATATATATTAAGTTTTCCAAGAAATTATATTTTATAATGAGATTCCAGAGCTCTTGCTCTAAGATGCTTAGGTGCCAATGTCTTATTAAGTATTTGTGAAGAAAGAGGTAAATGAGACAATGCAAACCTTTCTATTAAAGAACAAAAGACAGGGCGCCTGGGGAGCTCAGTCATTTAAGCATCTGCCTTCGGCTCAGGTCATGATCCCAGGGTCCTGGGATCAAGCCCCACACTGGGCTCCCTACTGAGCAGGGAGTCTGCCTCTCCCCCAGCTCCAGCTCACTGTCTAAAATAAAATAAAATAAGAACAAAAGTCATCTTAATCAAAAGCTAACTGGAACCCTCGCTTCCCTTTAATTTGTCAATTGGGACAAGCTCCTCCAGCAGCATCAATGTTCTTGAGCTCCAAGTATGGAACCTCAGATAGGCTCACCGATGCGTTTTGAGATGGTACTTGAAGTGAGCTGGCCACACAAATGTCCGGTCACAGCCTTCAACTGTACATTTGAGCTTCTTTTCCACTTGAGGAAGGGGCCCAGAATCTTTGGGCTGCCCATCACCAGAACCAAGGTGGACATTTTCTCCTGTAATAGAGTCACATATTTGTAATATGGGGAAGGAACCTGATGAGGTAATTTAGTTCAAACAATAAAGCTCCTATATTTTACTCCTACTGATCAATAAGCAGTTATCTATCTTCACCTTCCCTTGTTCTCTTTATATCCATTTAACAACAGAAGTGACCACACAATTTGTTTCCATCCCCTTACCCCAGAGAATTATCAAAAGCCATTATGCTTTCTTTCACAAGACTAGGCCTCTTTGGCAAATATAAGAAATGTTCACAATGGTTTCATGTAAAAAAGGAGAGTTAAACCTATTCTGCATTACACAAAAGTTGGGAGGGAAGCAGGTATGTCTGCTGGAGTAGGATGCTAAATATGACTTCTTGTTCTAGGTATTACAAAACTTGTATTTATTTTATGAGGGGCTGCCCTCCCAGCTTAATTTGGGTTTACAGTTGTAATTTCTTTTGTAAATGATCATTCTTAGATTTCTATCTTTTGAGGTCAATTTGGCTATTTCCATCATTTTAGAGAATAACCTTCCAATTTTCTGTGTTACCTCTCTTTAGTTATAAAATCTTTAAGGATGCAAAAACTCATCTGATTTTATAATTTCTAACCACATTTTTAAAAGCTAAAGATAACATCAACTAAAGTTTTTTGTTCAATAGAATAAAAGGAAGAGGAGCATGTAGTGTACTGCCTCTCTTAAATTTAAATGAAATTAATTAAAACTTTATATAAATCCCAGAATCACTGGTAGTAATCCTTTTCTTTCATTTTTTTTAAGATATAGTTGGACATCAACAGTGAAAAATATTCATGACTACTCAATTATGCTTATAAGCATTTAGTTTATCTTTCCACTATATATACCTCAGGAATAAGATTTGTATTTCCAAATTTCCCTCTCAAGAGCCAAGAATAAGGACAGTAAATGTTGTACCTCTCACATTTCCTGGAACCTGACAACAGATCATAGTTTCCATCCCGTCTATTAAACTTCTTCTCTTCCTGTCCTACATTCCTTACATTCTCCTTGCTGTACACATAACCAAATGTTAATCATAAAACTAATTGCTCCAAGGTCCGAGTAGAACCTAAGATGCCTATTGCTAGTTAATATTAATTTTTTCTTTTTAAATATTCTCCTGCTTGGGACGCCTGGGTGACTCAGCAGTTGAGCGCCTGCCTTTGGTCCAGGAAGTGATCCTGGCGACCCAGGATCGAGTCCCACATCGGGCTCCCTGCATGGAGCTTGCTTCTCCCTCTGCCTGTGTCTCTGCCTCTCTCTAATATATATATATATATTCTTTTTTTTTAAAGATTTTTTATTTATGATAGAGAGAGAGAGAGAGAGAGAGAGGCAGAGACACAGGCAGAGGGAGAAGCAGGCTCCATGCCGGGAGCCCGACGCGGGACTCGATCCCGGGACTCCAGGATCGCGCCCTGGGCCAAAGGCTGGTGCCAAACCGCTGAGCCACCCAGGGATCCCCTATATATTCTAATATATATATTTTTCTTCTAATATATATATATTTTTTCTTCTAATACATATATACTTCTAATATATATATATATTTTTTTTTCTTCTCCCACATAGTTTTTTATTTTAATTGAAAAATAGCGAGATGCCTGGGTGGCTCAGTGGGTTGGGCGCCTGTCTTTGGCTCAGGTCGTGATCCCAGGATCCGGGTTCAAGTCCCACACTGAGCTCCCTGCAAGGAGCCTACTTCTCCCTCTGCCTGTGTCTCTGCCTCTGTCTCTCAGTCTGTGTATCTCATAAATAAATAAGTCTTTAAAAAAAAAAAAAAAAAGAGGGCAGCCCCAGCGGTTTGGCACTGCCTGCAGCCCAGGGTGTGATCCTGGACACCGGGGATCGAGTCCTGCATCGGGCTCCCAGCGTGGAGCCTACTTCTCCCTCTGCCTCTCTTTCTCTATGAATAAATAAATAAAATCTTTAAAAAAAAAAAAAAGGAAAATAGCTGCACCTAGGTAAATTTTAAACGGTACAAAATTGTAAACATATAAAGGAAATTTCCCACCAACTCCAGAGCTCCAGCTAATTAATTTCTAATGAAAAATCTAAAAATCCCACACTAATAGTACAGAAATTTAAACTAGTAACATTTGAGGCTTTGTGCATTCAATTTGTAGATACAATGAGAACACTGACAGAAACATGAAATTAAAAAACTGCTCAGAAAATAGTCAATTGCCTTGTATTTGAGTCCTTATGAAACCATTCCCTTAAAAACACAAAGCACTGGGGCAGCCTGGGTGGCTCGGCGGTTTAGTGCCGCCTTCAGCCCAGGGCCTGATCCTGGGGACCCAGGACTAAGTCCCACGTAGAGCTCCCTGCATGGAGCCTGCTTCTCCCTCTGCCTGTGTCTCTGCCTCTCTCTCTCTCTCTCTCTCTCTCTCTCTGTGTCTATCATGAATAAAGAAAATCTTTAAAAAATAAATTAATAAAATAAATTAATATATTTAATGATTTAAAATTTTCATTTACAGGGATCCCTGGGTGGCGCAGCGGTTTGGCGCCTGCCTTTGGCCCAGGGCGCGATCCTGGAGACCCGGGATCGAATCCCACATCGGGCTCCCGGTGCATGGAGCCTGCTTCTCCCTCTGCCTGTGTCTCTGCCTCTCTCTCTCTCTCTCTCTCTCTCTCTGTAACTATCATAAATAAATAAAAATTAAAAAATTAAAAAAAACATTAAAAAAAATAATAAATTTAAAAAAAAAATTAAAATAAATAAATAAATAAATAATAAAATTTTCATTTACAGTGTTTATCCATATGCCTAAAGGTTTATATATCTAAGCTAGCCCCTTAAAAGGTTTTATGGAATCACCTCATTGACAAAATAGAAAAATGTCATATATTTGGGCTCACTTTATATTCAAGCATATAAGGTAGTCATTAGGTAGTAAGGACACATATTTTGAGAGTAATAAAAACATCCACACAATGCTTTGCTGATTATAAAGCATTTCCCAGATAGAATCTTATTTAAATCTCACAAATAATCCTATCAGGCAAGCTACTTGATCTGTGTTCTGAACCTGAGAAAACTGTTGCTAAAGAAGTTAAATCCCCCAGGCAGAAGACAAGTTAATGACAGCACCAGGTCTGGATCCCAAGTCTCCAGATGCCAAACCCCAAGTTCCCTCCATATACAGATTCTTCCTGGCACATACAGCACTATTTCCTTAACACAAAGAGGAGATGGTGGAGGTTTCGGGATCCAGAGATTAGCAAAACCATCTCAGAAGAATCTGAACTGTATGTAGAGCCTCCCAAAATGGTTAAATGGGCCATTCTAAGCTGCATTATGGTAATCCAAGCAGAACTAATCATTCTGAAACTCACAGAAGTATGGAGTTCTCTTTGCAGTGACATGGATGGAGCTAGAGACTATTATGATAAGTGAAATAAGTCAGTCAAAGAAGGACAAATACCATACGATTTTACTCATAGGTAGAATTTAAGAAACAAAAGAGCAAAGGGGCAAAAAAAAAAAAGAGAGAGAGGCAAACCAAGAAAGACTCTCAATGACTGAAAACAATTGATGGTTGCCAGAGGGGAGATGGGTGAGGAAAGAGTGAAATAGGTGCTGAGGATTAAGGAGTGCATTTGTTGTGATGAGCACCAGGTGATTCATCAGTATATTATACGCCTGAAACTAATATTACATTGTATGTTAACTAACTGGAATTTAAATAAAAACTTATAAAAAAAGACATTTGGAGTTCTCTATATAGAAAAGATTTAGGTTAATGTTTCTAAAGCCAGAATATTCTGAAATATTCTCAAGGATCCCTGAGAAAGTTTTTAATTTTTAATTTTCACTAGCATAGTAATCACAAAATAATCATAAGCATATTCTAGATCATCCACATGAGCTCCAACATGCTTCAGCCTGGTTTGTGATAATGGTAAATGAGTACCTTATACCTTACCTTAATTAGTAGTACCTAATTATAGGTACCTACTTAATTAGTAGTACCTTAACTGTCACAGATTAAAGAGAAAATACAGAAGCAGCCTAAAACAAAAAGTATTATGGCATGCTACATAAGCAAAAGTTGTGCACTGGTTTAGGGGTGGCTTAAATAGAGTCGTGGTCCTCAAGTTTTAACATGCACTGGAACCCGCAAGAGGGCTTACTAAAAGATTGCATGTTTCTGATTCAGTAGGATGAGGCCTGAGAATTTATTTCTAAGAGCCCAGATGATGCTGATGACTCAAGGACTATATTTGAAAATTACTGGATAGAGGAAAATGGCAGAGTTAGTACAGGCATGCTGAACTCATAAACAAACAAAAAACCAACCAAACACAAAAACAGCCCTATATAGCCTGTTTGGATATTTAGAGGTCATATGAACGGTTTCCAAAAGAACAAAAAAAGTCAGTGGTGATTACTAAAATTGCTAAATTGCTATGAGTAGCAATTCAGTTTCACTAAAACACCATCATCTTCCACACTGACTTAATATTAACTTTATTTTCATTGGTTTTATAGTTTTATTTCTATTAATTGGTAATACTGTTTTGATTTTATAATGTTATAAAAGCTCTAAGTAAAGGGTACAGTACAATAAAAAAACAATTCAAGGTAACATCAAGATCTGTGAAAATGTTTTCCCTTTAAAAAAGCTCTGTACATTATTTAAGGCTGACAATTGAGGATGCTCGGTGTCATTGATTTTGCACATGAATCTGGCATAGCTAGGTTATTTTATAGAAAATATGACAAACAAGGGACGCCTGGGTGACTCAGTGGTTGAGCATCTACCTTTGGCTCAGGGTGTGATCCTGGGATCCTGGGATTGAGTCCCACATCGGGCTCCCTGCATGGAGCCTGCTTCTCCCTCTGCCTGTGTCTCTGCCTCTCTGTCTCTCTCATGAATAAAATAAAATCTTTAAAAAAAAAATAAAAAAGAAAGAAAGAAAACAAGACAAACAAATGACACATTTCTAGCCTTTTGCTCTCACCAATAAAATAACTTGGATTATAGTCAATTCAAAAGATAGCCATTGCTTTACTAAAATCTCCACACAGAATACTAGAAGTGAAAACATCATAGAGGTCTCACCATTGCTGCTGGTTTTTGCATTCTTTGCCAGTTGTGCGCGAGTAGCAGCAATCAAACTATCATGAGCCAACTCCTGAACCCGGAGGAACCATGGAATGCTACTGTCCGTGCTCTCACTGGAGAGGAAATCATTCCCTGAATCCTCTGCCTCATCTTGTACAAATACTAAGTGCTCAGCTGAAGAGCCTAGACCTGGAAGAAACAAGAGGATATGTGAAAGTTACCCATCAAGTAATCCCTTTATCAGTCCTGGCTCAGATACTTCATGTCCTGAATCAGCTATTCCAGATTTTCAACTCTCACCTCAAGCTTCTGTTCTCCTACTACATAGGTTATCATCTTTCCACTCCCAGCTGACAGGCTTATCTTTCTTACCTCCTCCAGTTTTCAGAAGGCAAAAGCTGTTATCCCCACCCCCCGGCCCCGCCCAAGGGCAAGCAAACTAGCACCCTAACCCTATCCTTCAGTCATCTCTCTGCCATCTGCAAGCCATTCCTCTCTTCTGGCCACCTTATAACCTCTCTTTAGAGCCTTTAAATCTGTCTCGCCCATCTTTATTTTTAAAAAGAAGAGAAAATCCCAAGCACTTCTCTAGTACTTCTCACTGTCTCAGGGGTAAGTTTCCTGTAAATGTAACTTGCAACTTTTGTATTCACTTTCTCACCTGCCATCCACTCCCCACCATGGTTAGAACCCTGGCTTTCACCTCTACTACATCAGTTAACAACTGCTCTTGCTTAGGTCACCATAGACTTCCTAGTCCTCATCTCACTAGCCCATCCTGTGGTATCTGGCATGATTTACTACCTTTTCTTCTTTCAGACAATTTCCCTCTCTGGGCTTCTCCTACAATGATCTCCCTCTGAAGTTTTCTTTATTCCTCTCTAGCAGCTCCTCCCCATTCTTCTGTCACCCTCTTAAATGTGGGTGTTTTTTTTTTTCAGGGTCCCAGATTTGCCTTCTTTTCTGAATCAAAGAATCCATGTTCATCGTTCCCTACATTTCCTGAATGCTGGTAAGCATCAAAACAACTTATTTTACAAAAGACATTTCTAGAACCCTGGATTCCTGTTTCTCTCTAAAGGACATCTCCTCATGAACGTCCCTCTGAAATCTCAACATCAACAAGCATAAACTGGAACTTATCATCCTCCCCCGGAACCCTGTTCTTGGGCTCACTATCTTGCTGACTGGTACAACCTAATTTCCCAAGCAAGAAACTTCTGAGTCACCCTAGAATCTGCCTTCTCCCTCTATCTATTCAACTGATCATCAGACTATACCAATTCTCTAAAATGATAAAATGATAAAATAATAAGGCTTCTTTCCATTTTAAATATGACTGAGTTAAATATGGCCCACCCCCAGTTTTTTTTTTTAAGCAGGAGCAGAGTTCAGAAAAGGATAATGAATACCTGCTCTTGTTAGATTAAGAAGAATGAAAGAAGTGCTATCACTTGGCTGTAGATCTTGCAACAAGCTAGGAGACTCTGGAGTCGACAAAAACTCCGGGGACTTCTGTACAGTCTGAGCCCTCGTCTCCTCTCCATCTGGGCCCACATTCACCTGAAGGCTTCTCAAAACAGCTGAGGAAGGGACCTCTTTGGAGGAGTTTGTATGACTTGGAGTATCATCTGGCAAAGGGAAAATATCACAGCTTTATGGAACACTTATCTACACAGAGCTCACCATTCTGATACACAGTACCAAATACCCCTACAACATCCCTTATAGGAACAGCAGCATTTTTATTTTACAAATACAAAATTTCCCTCAGAAGAGGACAGAGAGATAACTAAGTTGTAAAGGGAATCAGCCAAAATGTGGGGAACAGACTCATCTGACACTTGGCAGTAATAACCAACCAACCATCCACATTTGGGGATTACAGACCTTTGTCTTTCCAAGGCCAGAATCAGTACCTTTCCTTTGAAAAATCTAGTTATACAATGAATAACTTATGCAAGAATAGGATCTAAATTTTAAATTATTTTTCTTGGAAAGAGATTCCTCCCTTTAGTTTTTATACTATGTATGTGACAGTTCTGTTGAGTCATTGGGGGAAAAAAATATAGCCTGAAATATCATTGAAATTTTACAGAATCATAAATGTTTCATTATACTCCTGGGCTTACACTGAAACATAAAGAAGTAACTCAGAAAACTTGCTCTCTAGAACTTTATTCTAAGGGATGGGATGAATTTCCAAAGGTTTTGGTTGCAATAAAATGAGAAACTGCACTACAGTGCTAAAGCATATAGTGTTTTCAGGGATTTCAGTCATCTTTATAAAAGACAGGTAATTTTTTTCCTTGAAGGAAGATAACCGATAAGATTATAGGAATGAAAATGGAAGCTTAGGGATAGTACTGCCGTTTCAAAGTCTAATGAAATAGCACAATATGAACGTACTTAACGTCACAGAACCAATAAGATAGTAAATTTATGTGCTTGAAATGGTTAACTGGTTTAAATGGCAATTCTTTAGTTATGTATATTTTATCATACACAAAAATTTTAATAAAGTTCATAGCAGCACTGTTTGTCATAGTAAAATGCTAGAAAATAAATATTCTTCAATAGCGTCATGGAGAAAGAAGCCATGGTTACACTCCTCAAACACTATACAGCAATGAAACTAACCAAACCACAGTTATACATACAAGGATGAACCTCACAACTATAGAGTAACAGAAGAAAGGTACAAGTACAAGGACATATATTAATATGATTCCAAAGTCTGAAAACACCTAACATTAAACTGCATTGCTTAGATTTGGATGGTTAAACTTGGGAAACAAATATTGGTCAAATAACTGAAGATAGTGATGACCTACGGAAGAACAGAGGTTGTCTTTATCAGGGAGGAACCCATGGGGGCTTGGGAGCTGGCAAGGCTCCGCTTCTTGATTGGGTGGTGGGTATCTCCTTTATAATAATTCTTCAAAACATATCAGCATATAGTTTTCTACTTTTCTGCATTCATCACATATCCCAACTAAATAGAAAATATACAGGCCATGCATGGAATGATATATACATATTTAAGAGGGAGGGGAATAAAGTTAGGGGAAGTATGTGCAGGTACATTTGTGTTAGATATTATGTTTCATAAGTTGGGAGCTGAGTACCTGGGTTTTCATTTACTATTATTGACAATTGGTTATCTAAAATATTTTTAATCAGGGCATCTGACTGGCTCAATCAGAAGAGCATGAGACTCTTGATCTCAGGGTTGAGTCTGAGTCCCACACTGGGATATACAGATTACTTAAATGAATAAATAAATCAAATATTTAAAAAATATTTTTAATCAAAATTAAAACTAAAGTTAATGTAGAAGATTAAGATTGATGATTTTGTCTCACTTCATTAATGGTAAAATATTTATTCCACAAATTAAAACTGGGAGAGGAAAAAAGTTTAAGCCTAACGAAGATCAAATTTTACTAGCACACAGAAATGTACATATATTGAAAATCTGTCAGGATTTGGAAAAACTCCAACATACCAGTAGAAAAACAGGAGTTGAACAACAGAAGATGTGGAAAAGCTAGGAACTAGACAAGGAAACCTTTAGTTAACATTGGTTGGTTGAATATATTTGCCCTTCTTGAATCTTTAAACGTTGAAAAAGATTTTAAAGTCACCAAATATTTCAGATCTTAAAAAAAGAATTCTGCCATCTACCTTATGTCCACTTTTTCCTTTCCATAGCAGGAAGAGCCTTCAGAAAGTAGAGTTACTTCCTCAACTATATTTATCTTGCACTGTTACTTCAACCCTCTACGTGGCTTTCCACCCCTTTCCATGGAACAGATCCTGCCAACAATGGCTTTTTTGGCCCTACCTCATTGGGAGAGTCCTTATGTCATGGGCCTCTAAGAAGCATCTGACATACTGACTACTCTCTTGAGTTCTGTGCCTGCACTCTGTACCAGTATTTCTTTTACTGTTCTAGCCTTTCCTTTTTCCTAGGCTCTCTTGCTTACCCTGTACCTTGAATAGGGAGTTCCATCTTGGTCTTTTCTTCTCACTCTCACATTCTATGGATGGATCCTATCAATTACTATGACTTAAATTAACAATGTGCTTGTTACTCCCATGGTTGCTTATTCTCCACGATTCCTAATTTTTACAGTTTCTACCAGTCAGTTATAAAGTCATTTATCCCATCCCACCAGTTTGATAAAGCAGGCTAAGCTCTTAAAACTTGCTTGTCTTATCTTTTGTGATCTTAATTTTTACCTGGTAACATCAGCCGACTGCATTCTGAGGCCTCAGTCACTGGAAGGAGGGACAAGCAAGTTATGTCTTTAGCTTCTGATTCTACTAGCCCCTGTCCCAATGGGATGGATGTATTCTGAACAAACTGTACCAGGAGCTGGGGGGTGGGGGGGGGAAGAGGGGGGAAGAGGGGGGAAGAGGAAGAGACAATATTGAAAAATACAAATTGTTAGGAATGAATCTAAACCTCCGAATTTACCAAAAATTCATAGTGTAATTAAGTCTTCATTGCTCACTAGTCTCAACCACATTCACAGAAAAATGATTAACTACAAGACACATTCAAAGTTATTTTTATCAAGTCCTCTGTTTTAAAGAAAACCTCTATCACCTTCTATCAAACAGAAAAGACAAAAATAATATGTTTTAATGAAGGCTATTAAAAAGTTAACTAATTTCATTTTACAAAGCACTTTTCTGTGTATTGGTTCATTTAATCCTCACCGTAATTCAGTAAGACTGAACATGTATTTTAAAGATAAGGAATCAAGTTGAAGACATCAAATGACTTATCTAAGGTTACATGAGTAGTTAGGAGAAGTAAGTCTTCAAACTTACGTAACCTGATTCCAAATTCATTGACCTTTCCACTATGCGACACAGATGTACTAAAATTAAAGCAAGAGAAATGAATAATAAAAAAAAAATTTGGGGGGGGGCGCCTGGGTGGCTCAGTCAGTTAAGCGTCCAACTCTTGATCTCAGCTCAGGTCTTGATCTCAAGGTTGTGAGTTCAAGCCCCGTGTTGGGCTCCACACTAGACGTGGAGCCTACTTAAAAAATAAATAAAAATAATAAATAAATAAACAAGTAAATAAAGTTTAAATCCTCTAATCATACTTAGAAAGAGAACACTTTCAGATATATACAAAATTAATTGAAAAAATGGTTGTGGTAGTAAATATTTATATATGCATATACACATTCACATATATACCATATATATATAAAAATTTTGTCATGGTATAATTACCTAGATGTATAATAACTTATAATTACTTAAATAAATGTAAAAATAGGTAAAAATGGAGTTTTTAAATCTTTGAGAAAGTACTTAATGATAGAAAAAATAATAAACTAGTAGTTATGACCAAAACCATACAGCCCACAAATCTAAAATTTTACTATCTGGTTCATTACAGAAATTTACTGACTCCACTAAGGACAAACCTTGGAAGATAGCCCACAAAAAAATATAAATAAACAAATAAAAAGCACTGCCTGAACTCACCTCTGGTTTGGATTCTAACTCATCTGATAACATTGATTCAGCTTCCAAATCCTGTAGCTGTTCAAGGGACCAGTTAAAAATTTAATTCAGAGTCAATAACACCTTCTTGTAATGCTCATATTCCTCTAGGAAATGCTATGTTTTTCCTGTAAGATGTTGTGCTGGGTGGGTAATCAATTTAGCCTAAAAAAGGATAAGAGAATGAGAATTAGAGGATTGGAAAAATGTAGCTAAATGAACAAAGGCACCTCTCTACATATCCGAAAATCACAACAAGCAAGCAAATAAAGAATTCAGCCCCAAACACTTGTTTTAATATAGAATAAGCCCAACAAGTGTCAAAATCCACTAAAAGTTGTACTTTGTAGAATCTCTACTTCTAAGAATCTATTTTAAGAAACGATCTTAAAAATAGAAAAAATATATCCTCAAAAATGTCATGTTAGCATCTGTAATAATAAACAACTGCAAGCAAGATATAAATACACATATATACCCAATACTTAGGGAATGGTTAATTAGATTATGGCACTGTCACTTAAAAATAACAGTTCTGAAAATAATGCAACCACAGCAAAAAGTACTAATGACACGTTAAATTAAAACAAAATGCAAAATTATATACTTGCTATCATTAAAACTAATTAAGATATGAGAAGAAAAAAATAAAAGGAAATTAATACAACTATGATAGTAGCTAGATTAGGTGGCAAGCTGGTATGACTATTTCTTGTCTCAATTTCCTCATCTTTCTAAAAGTACTTATACAGTCAAAATCTGAACATGTTTCCCAAAAGTAGTACCCTTGGGACCCTGGTGCAGCTGTTTTCCCCTCATAATTAAAATTATTCAATTTCTTATTGAATAAGAGATTATTCTTATAATTTCTTTCTTATTGCTTAATTTTTTTCAGACTTTTGACAAAAGAGTCTACTTTAGTTTGTGCAATTGTTGCTAAAATTGGGAGCACTACTATATACAAAGTAATTATACAAGGTAAAATATACCCAGAATGGGAGTTTTCAATTAATACCAAGGTTAAGTAGAAAGTTAGAATAAGACAGACTTACTCTACAAAAAGGGCATTTAGAAGTACCTGAATAAGTGTTTATTGTCCTGTTGTGTCCTTCTTCTTCCCCTTGCTAGCTTCCAGAAATCTTCATTTTCATCATAAAAAAATAACAATTCACAAGATGTAAGTGAAAGTGTCCTTTTATTTAACTTTCCTACATAAAATCAAGTATCATAAATCTGACTTTTCCTTTCACATAGGTTTTTTTTTTTTTATTCAAGCACTATACATAATAGTACAAAGTAGTTTATTCGGGATCCCTGGGTGGCGCAGCGGTTTGGCGCCTGCCTTTGGCCCAGGGCACGATCCTGGAGACCCGGGATCGAGTCCCACGTCCGGCTCCCGGTGCATGGGGCCTGCTTCTTCCTCTGCCTGTGTCTCTGCCTCTCTCTCTCTCTGTGACTATCATAAATAAATAAAAATAAATCTTAAAAAAACAACAACAACAACAAAGTAGTTTATTCATTCTTCTTTTTCACTGAGGAAGGAATCAAGGCTCAGTACATCATTTCTCAAGTTATTAAGCTGCAGAACCAGGACTCCCACCCATAGAACAGGCTCGCATATATCTACTTATGTTTATCTACGTCAGACCTTGAAACACCAGGGTTTAAGAATTCCTTTTCCCCAATTCCAGTTCATCTCAAGAAGCCAAGAAATAACAAAATACTTATTTATTTTTAAGGTTCTTCAAACTTTTGAGTTTCTGAGATTGTAGTAAAACCTCTAAGAAACTAGACAACTATTTGCTGCCCTTTATATTAATTTTCTTAGAAACCAATGATGCTGGCTGTGCTTCTATTATCCTTACCTAATGAAAAATGGGAAAAAAAAGTTTATGAAAATGTGCACTGACGGGAAAAATCATATACTAGTTCTTAGACATTTTTACAAAGCTGTAATAATTTAAAGAAGGAAGCTGCCAGCTCATAGTTTAAGAGCCACCTCTGGGGGATCCCTGGGTGGCTCAGTGGTTTAGTGCCTGCCTTCAGCCGAGGACATTATCCTGGAGTCCCGGGATCGAGTCCCACATCAGGCTCCCTACATGGAGCCTGCTTCTCCCTCTGCCTATGTCTCTGCCTCTCTTTCTCTCTGTCTGTGTCTCTCATGAATAAATAAAACCTTTAAAAAAAAAAAAAAGAGCCACCTCTAAACCACCATTTCTCAAGAGTCCATGGTTATCTATGATATCTTTTTATTTTAGCGTCTTCACTTCAGTGATAATCTTTTAAAAAATAAATAGTGCAAGCATTTTCTGGAACAAATGGGTGGGTATCCATTCTATAACTGAGTTCTGCCCAAATTTGGTGCCTACATTTGTGGTTTGTAGTGTACTGTATGAACTAAAGAGAGACTAGTAGGATACATAGAAAAGGCAGGCTGACCTCAAGAGAATCTGTACTGGAGCACTCAGTACCTCATCAAGTGTACTGTGTGAATCTCATCTTTAACACAGCAACTTACTATGTATATTAGCCGGAAGTATGATAGCAAATATGCAATTAAATTTGTTTCTATCCTCAATTCTCATTAAGAGGTTTCAAAAACAGCAGCACAAATTTTTAAATAATAGCTTTACTGAGATATAATTCATATACCATATAATTCACTCATTTAAAGAGTACAGTCAGGGTCCCTGGGTGGCTCAGTCAGTTAAGTGGCTGCCTTCAGTTCAGGTCACAATCCCAGGGTCCTGGGATCCAATCCTCGCAACCACAACCAGCTCCCTGCTCAGTGGGGAGTCTGCTTCTCCTTCTACCCTTCCCCCCTGCTTGCGCTCTTTCTCTCTCACGCTCTCTCTCTTAAATAATTACAATCTTAAAAAAAAAAAAAGAGTACAGTTAAATGTTTCTTAGTATATTCACAGAGTTTTGCAACCACAACCACAATCAATTTTACAATTTCATCATCCCCAAAAAGAAACCCTGTATCTCTCAGCAATCACTCTCCATTTTCTCCCAAGCCCTCCCCTGACCAGGCCTAGACAACCATTAATCTATTCCTGTCTCTACAGATTTGTTTACAAAAATTTCTAAACATTTCACATAAATGGAATTATACATGTGATCTTTTATGCTTGGTTGCAATCACTTAGCATAACACTCCCAAGGTTCATCCCTGTTGTAGCATCAGTACTTAATTTATTTTTATTGCAAAGTAATATTCTATTATTCTATTGTATTGAATTATATTTTATTTATTCATGTATCAGTTAAAGGAATTGGATTATTTCTACAATTTGGCTATTATGGACAATGCTATGAACATGATGTACAAGTTTTTGAGTGGACATACGTTGTTACGCTTTTTGGATATATACCTAGAAGTGGAATTGCTAGGTCATATGATAACTCTATGTTTAACCTCTTGAGGAATTACCAGGCTGTTTCCCAAAGTGTCTATACCATTTCATTATCTTATCAGCAGTGGATTTCTCTACATCATCACCAACATATTATTAAAGCCCTCCTAGTAGGTATGAATGGTAACTCATTGTGGTTGTGAGTTGTATTACCTGATGACTAATGATGTTGAGCATCCCGGCATGTGCTTATAGATATGCACATCTCTGCATGTGCATCTTTCTAGGAAAAATACTTATTCAGATTACTGGCCCATTTTTAAAATTGAGTTGTCTTTTTCTTATTGAGTTGTAAGAGTTCTTTATATATTCTAGATACAGCCCCTTATCAGATAGATGATTTGTACAAACTTTCTCCCATTCTGTGTGCTATCTTCTCATTTGCAACACAAATCTTATCTTCACTTGAACAAGGCAACTCTAACTGCGATTATTTAACAATACCTCATTAAAACTGGTATTCAAGGACTTCTAGTTTTCTTCATATGTGAGATCTCATTATCACAAGCTGCTTAACAATGTCTTGACATAAAAAAAAAAACCAATGTCTTGACATTGTAAATACTCCTTGTCTGATATTCTCTGCATTAGTATTACTAAAGTTAAGATGTACAAACAGAGGAAATAAGTTATTGAATCCAAGGCTAAACCTTTCCACTATGAAGTTCAACATTAAGTACCGCATTTCAGAAAAAAATCTCTACCACATCATATGAATGTTATTTTGAGTTTTGTTTTATGGTGTGGTTTACAATTATAAACTTATTCATAAAGATATAAATCATGGCAACACTGATATAATCCTAATAACCTAAACTATACTACCTATATGGTTCCTAGAGCCATCAAAACATTAGACTGCTGATATTGTAATAAGATTGTTTGTTGGGGCACCTGGGTGGCTCAGTGGTTGAGCATCTGCTTGGGTCATGGTCCCAGAGTCCTGGGATGGAGTCCCTCAACGGACTCCCCACAGGGAGCCTGCTTCTCCCTCTTCCTAATGTTTCTGCCCCTCTCTCTCTCTCTGTCTCTCATGAATAAATAAATAAAATCTTTATAACAAGTTTGTTTGATGACATATGGTAACTACCCTTACCTTGGTGAGCACTGAGTAGTGTATCAAATTGTGGTAATGTACTGAATTGTCAAATCACTATGTTGTATACCTGAAACTAACATTTTATGTCAACTATTCATCACTTAAAAATAAATATGTATTAGGGGGGATCCCTGGGTGGCGCACCGGTTTAGCGCCTGCCTTTGGCCCAGGGCACGATCCTGGAGACCCGGGATCCAATCCCACATCGGGCTCCCGGTGCATGGAGCCTGCTTCTCCCTCTGCTTATGTCTCTGCCTCTCTCTCTCTCTCTGTGACTATCATAAATAAATAAAAAATTAAAAAATTTAAAAAATAAAATAAAATAAATATGTATTAGATTGCTTAAAGAAAACAATCTTGGTTCAGCATATATTAATTTTCTTAAAAAATCCACTGACCCTACCACTGTTACTGAATTATTCGTAAATTTGTTTTAATTTTATAGTTAAGAGCTACTGGGGCTTCGACATAGGAAGGATAAGAATTACTACCTAGCTTTATGTCAAAGTATATTTAGAGTAATCATAACAAAAATAATTTGCCAGTATGGGGGCCAATATAGTGTCCAATGCAAAGTTCTACCTTTAAATGCAATTTGCATGACACTGGAGTGGAAAGCACTGCTCTAACTCAAAAGGAAGCTATTTTCTTTTCTTTTCTTTTTTTTTTTTTTTTTAAGATTTTATTTATTTATTCATGAGAGACACAGAGAGAGACAGAGGCAGAAACACAGGCAGAGGGAGAAGCAGGCTCCATGCAAGGAGCCCAATGTGGGACTCGATCCCCAGTCTCCAGGATCACACCCCGGGCTGCAGGGTTGCTAAACCTGCTGTGCCACCGGGGCTGCCCATTTTTCTTTTCTTTTTCTTTTTCTTTTTTTAAGACTGAGGTTTTCTTTCCTCCCTTTTCTTTCTTTTTTAGATTTTATTTATTGAAAGAGAAAGAGCAAAAGTGGGAGGAGGAAGAGGGAGAAGCAGACCCCCCACTGTGCAGAGCACCTGATGATGCAGGACTCAATCCCAGGACCTTAAACTCATGACCTGAGCCAAAGGCAGACACAACTGATTGAGCCACTCAGGCGCCCAGGAAGCTATTTTTAAGGTAATTATGGGTCTCAAGGAGATTTCTTCCCAGGCTTTCTTATGCTATTAATTAGGATAAGAGACTAGGAATGCAATACTGAGTAGTCACCTCAAGTTTATTAATGTAAACACTAAATATTTGTGTATGTAGGGGAGGGGGTTGGTATCTTTACCTGGTAGACAGGCAAAATTTACATCCCTATTTCCTTTTAAATTAGAAAAATTACCCCCATAAATAACAAAAGAGATAGACATTTAACCATCAGCAACCAAGAATAGGCCCATCAAATCACATTTTCCACAAATCGTAAATAAGGCATCTTGGCTCTTAATAAAGAGTCCACACAAAATAAAGTGATCTCAGATACCCAGGAATTGGTCTAATAAATACTACTAATAAATATAAAATAAGTAGTTCTAGTCAAACCCTTTCTCCCTCTACCCTTGACAACAAATGAATTTTACTGCGTGCATGGTTCCCTATGGCCATATTAGACTGCTTGAAGAAAACAATCCTGGTCCAGGATAAATTATATTTTTTAGAAATCCACTGACCCTGCCAATGCTATTATATTAATAGCTAATAATAGCAGATATGTTAATATGTTATCCTACAATCAGCCTAAAGGTTAAAAAGAAGGCAGACAAATACAAACCTTTGCAATGAACCAAAGCAAAGAACACAGGAAGCCCTGAAAAGTTCTGTAAATTGGTAATGAGAAAACTCATAACAAAAGCGAAGCAGATTTAAGACAATAGCAATCTCTAGGATCTAAACCATCCTGAGAACAATTCTTTTTCTGTTTTTAGCCAAATAAACAAATCCTGAGAACTGAAGTCTGATTAACTGTATTCTTCTTCAGCAAATTATGCATTAACATTAGGAGCTGAACAAATTAAATAAAGAAGCTGAGATATGTTTATTAACAACAACAACAAAAAAAAAAAAAATCCAAGGTCTCTAAAACAGAAATCTAAATTCTGCCTCTGACTTTTTGGTTGAGACCTAGGCAAGCTACTCATGTTTTTGGCCCTGGGAAACTCATCTGAAATATAGATGAAACAAATCTACTTTAGGATTATTTATGTATCAGTCAATAGAAATAATTACAAAATTCTTCAGAAACAAAGTTCTGCATAAGTGTTTAAGAAACAGGTAAATATATCAAATGCTTTGTATACTATAAAATGTTAAGAAATGTGCCTGAGTGGCTCAGTTGGTAGAGCAAGTGACTCGAGTCATGAGTTCAAGCCTCATACTGGATGTAGAGCTTAAAATAAAATCTTAAAAAGAAAAGAAATCTGTCTTTGTTATGGAGTCCAAATTTCCTATAAAACAATTGTTTTCAAACATTTCAACTGCAACCCACAATAAGATACATTTTCCATCAAATCCCAGAGAATGAAACACACTGAGACACATACAAACCATATATTTTCATGAAACAGTGCCAGCCTATGCTAATCTCATGCACTCTGAATTTTTTAAAATAAAATCACTAAATTTATCTCAAAAGTTACTTAATAGATTACATCCCAAAGATTGAAAAACAGTATAAAGTATCTTCGAAATCTAAAATACATATATTAAACAGAGATTCAGCCATAAATGTAAAGCCATTAATATATACCTGCTATAAATATTTATTACAATCAGCAATTATTGATCAGTCTTGGGAAAACTGAAATTACTTAAATCCTCACACAAGGCAGGAATTAGTAGTTAACACCATATTGGGAAGGTAAAGATAGCCTAAAACTAATACAGGCTGCATGGAGACATATTGGGTGGAATAAACAAGCCAAAATAAACTAAACACGCAGCATTGGAACACAGCTGATACAGGTATCTTGTCTCAATCCTGACTGCCATACAGAGAGGAGTGTATTCCAAAGGGAAAGATGACCAGGGGCTCTTATTGCTGTCTCAAGAAAGAAACAGTATCATTGTGTCAACTTCTAAAAAGCAATGTAATTCCATCCCAGGAAAACAAAGTCTAGAACATCAATACTGCTCTTATTTGAGGGAGGTAGAAAATGCCTTGACCCAGTTTCAGAAA
The DNA here is from genome assembly GCF_048418805.1 of Vulpes vulpes. Lineage (NCBI taxonomy): Eukaryota > Metazoa > Chordata > Mammalia > Carnivora > Canidae > Vulpes > Vulpes vulpes. The sequence goes on along the minus strand of NC_132785.1, from coordinate 107,646,527 downwards.
GGAGAAGGGTGGGGCAGTGAGAAAAAAGAGGCAAGAAATTGAGAAACACCGTGGTCCCCCAGCTGGTCACCAATCTGCTTCTCCCTCCATACCTACCTCCAGCTGACCACAAATATAGACCCAAACAATGCTTCACTAAAGATAAAAAACTAAAACAAAAATTCTACTAATGGTAGGGAATTACCATGATCAAAAATTAAAGTAAAATTTAAAAAGCAGTTTAAATTTTGGTATAAAACAATAGTCTTAGGGGAAAGAAAAACCAAGTAACCTTTTATAGTCATATCTAGTATATTATGAAAGTTGATTAAATTCTAACAATAAAGTGGTATATAACAGGTACTAGTGAAAGAAATTTGGAATGGAGAACTGTGAAGCCAGAATGAATCTTAGAAACTATCAGGTTCATCCTGGACCTTCCGTCTTCCTTTCCAGGATCTGCTGAGGTGTTCCATTCCCATAGCCCTCATGTTTATTCTAGTCACCTCCCCATTTCTCTCCAATTCTTTAGAGCCAAATTTATCAAGAGACTGGTCTCCACTTTCAACTCTCCAATCACTATCCAATCCCATCACTTCACTAAAACTTCTCTTGTAAAGGTTACCAAAGATCTTCATGTTACCAAATTCGATAGACACTTTGGAGCCCTAATCTTACTTGACCTTTGTAATGACCAACTATTGTTTTTAATTGTCCCACATTCATTTCCCCTACTTGAGTGATAAATCGATGTTATGTTTGGGGATCTAAGCCTCTCCCATTGGATATGCCCTTGGTAAGATCATAGATTAAGGTATTCTTTTCTTCATTGGCCAACTGTTGCACACTTGACCCACATTGAACAAAACAGACACTTTTCCTCAGAATGTGAATTGTAAAAGAAGTAACAAAGGGTTGAAAACTGCTGCAGCAGCCCATTCATGCCAGTAATGATGCGAGCAGACTCCCCTGGGGCTGCTTGGATTCCTGTCCTTCATAAAGCCAGGGCCTTCATCATTTCCTTTAATCCCAAGAGCTGCCCACACCTTTGTTATGAATTCCTCTTCTGAAGCAAACTGGTCACTTGTAACCAGAGCCATAACTGGTATTATCCCTTAGAAGTACTGCCTCCTTTCTCAAATACTTTACTTACACTCTCTGCTTCCAAGATACATGTTCATTTTACACTCTCATCATTGCCATTCTTCTAGTTTCCTTTTTTTTTTTCTTCTTCTTCTTCTAGTTTCTTTTGGTAATCCCTATACTCTTCCTGCACTCTACCTCTAAATATTAATATTCCTCAGGATACTATTTAGGCTCTCTCTTCTTGCTACAATATCCTCCAAGTGTGAATTTGTATCTTTAAATGATACTGTCGCCAATTTTTTTTAAGTTTTTATTTAAATTCCAATTAGTTAACATACAGTATAATATTAGTTTCAGGTATATAACAATTATTCATTTCTTCCATACAATACCTGGTGCTCACCACCAAAATTTTAATCTATAGCTCTAATACTCTGAGCTGCAGACCTGTATATACAATTGCTTACTTGACGTCTCTGCTTAACGTTTTAACTCGATATCTCAAATTAAAATGTCCAAAATGAATTCTCTCCCAACCCTATCTGCCATCACACCATGCCAGTCTCACTCACCACAACCCTCCACTCAAGCTGGGACCACCACTGACCCCATTTAGGAGTCATTTTTATTACTTTCTTTCCTTTGCTCCCAATATCCAGTCCAGCTGCAAGTCCTATTGAGACAGCAAATCCACCTATTTCTATCTCTACTGCCACCTCCCTTTTTCAGGCCAGCATCAACACTTGCTCTAAACTACTGTTAGTGCTACCTAACTGGTCTCCCTGCTCTTGTCTCCCTCCATTCTATTCTCTTTACAGTAGTAAGGATTATCTTAAAATGTGATCTCACTCACCTGCTTGAAATTCTTTACTTGGCATCCCAATGCACCTAGAAAAAAATCCAAACTCTTTATCCTAGCATATAAGAACCTATGTGATCCTCTCCTCGTTCCCCAACCACACTCCAGAGTCACTTTCATTTGCTCACCAAGCTCTAGCCATCTTAGTTCCTTGAACAAATTAAGCTCTTTCTGATGTTAGAGATGTGCACATGTCATTTCCTCTACCTTGGAACACTGTCCCCTCTCTCCATTGGTTAGCTCTTTTTCACTCCTTTGGGCTCTGTTTAACTATCAACTCATTTAGAAAGGCTTTGACTGCCTGACCACCTTACCCAAAGAAGATTCCTAATACTTCCATCTTTAGTCTCTAACTCTCCTATTTCTAATTCCTTTAGTTTTATATAGTATTTGTTTTTTGCCTGGCTACCCCCTAAATTTTAAGTTCCATAAATAAGGGCAGGAACTAGTCTGTCTTGTTCATAACTTTACTTTCCCCTACCTAGCACAGTGTCTGGCAAAGTACTATATGTAATTCATAAGGAAGTTACATCTCCAAGAGTCATTTCTGATACTGTGACACTCTAAGGTTGTATTTACTATGAGATTAAAGGGCTTCCATATAAACTTCCCTGCAAGCACTTAGTAGGCACTAAGTATCTGTACAATGAATGAATGACATGCAAATAATACCAAAAATTTGTCTCTATTCCTGACCTTTCTTCTGAACTCCAGATTTCATTTCTAACTGCTTGGATATCCATCTCAAACCTAACAATGTCCAAAATCCAGATTATCATCTCCACCACCAAACCTGTTCTTCTTCCTATATTATCCACTTCAATTATTGCCCAATCTTCTTCCCACTCAGCTGCAAATTCTAGGTCTTTAACAATGTCTCATCCTCCATATTTAAATAACCCCAGTAGATAGCTGAAATATATGTAACCAATAAAACCACTCTTTATTTAAAAAATAAATAACCCCAGTAGTTCTGACTCCCTCAGATTTATTCCTCCTGTAATACTCTGTTTAGGGCTCATTATCTTTCAACTACACTATTAAAATAGGCTTCTAAGGGGTCAAGCTGCCCTAAAAATTCCCCTTTCAATGTGCTTTTTTTTTTTTTTTTAATTTATTCATGAGAGACACAGAGAGAGAGAGGTAGAGACACAGGCAGAGGGAGAAGCAGGCTCCATGCAGGGAGCCCCATGTGGGACTCAATTCCAGGACTCCAGGATCACGCCCTGGGCCGAAGGCAGGCGCTAAACTGCTGACCACCCAGGCGTCCCTCAGTCCACCTTTTTATGCAGCCACTTGCGTTATCTTTCTAAAACACAGAAATGCTTATGTTACTCTACTCATTCAAAATTCAGGGCCTGAGAATACTAGTCAAATTCCTAAGCCTGGCAGCATGGCATTTCAAATATTCTACAATGTATCCTCAACTACTGTTCCAGTTACAGCACTGTCCATATTCCTCAATTAACCCTTTACTCCAGCCGACAGGGACTGGCTTTTGAATGAACACACCAGCCTATATCAGTGCTCAAGTCTTTGCTTAGACTAGTTCTTCAACCAGTAATAAGTACTGCCAATCCAGTTGCGATGTTTTAAAATCCTTTCCAGTCTTTAAAATCCAACTCAAGTGCCATCCTCCAGTAAGACTCTGATCCTTTCCCTCCAGTAAGAACAAATCTCTCTTTTCCTTGGTGTTCTCACAACACAGTTTCACCTCTCTTTAGCAATTATTCCATCCTGTCTTGGCTGTTAATTGTCTACATGCATATTTTTTTCACTGGTTAAGGCCGCTGAATTTATTCATTCTAACTCTGCATTAACCAAGTGCGATGCTTTGAACAAATTAAGCATTCAGGAAGTATCTGTTGAATAAATAGATAAGTCTCTTCCCCCGGGGGGAGGGGGGAGCTAAGTAACTTGTCAAAAATTCAGACATTTACTTAGATGCATAATTTTTAAAAATAAGAACCTAAGGGCAGCCCCAATGGCCCAGCGGTTTAGCACCTGCCTTCAGTCCAGGGCCTGATTCTGGAGACCTGGGATCGAGTCCCGTCCCACGTCGGGCTCCCTGCATGGAGCCTGTTTCTCCCTCTGCCTGTGTCTCTGCCTCTCTCGCTGTGTGTGTCTCTCATAAATAAATAAAATCTTTAAAAAAAAAAAAAAAAAGAAGAAGAAGAACCTAAATCTTCTGTTCAGTTGAGTTTACTCTGTCGACGCTAAAATAACCCAAAGTGGAATTTCTCACTCCCTAACAACAAAATGCCACTGACTATTTCAGAATGTTTCTTTCATTCTCATTGAAAGTATGTTGCATTGACCCGCGTGCCAAAGTGAAGAAATACAAATTCTTAAGTCCCAAGTTAGCAATATTCAAACTTCCGAATGGTGCCCCATATCCCACATGCGTGAGCAAGTGGGATAAAGTTTAATCGACTAACTGCATTCTTGTCTCTGAAGAAACTTCAGAGGATAAATTTAACTTAACCTGCGAGCGCATTCAGCCCACAGCCTCGCCTGGAGACGATAGGAGGAGAAGCGAGCAGCCAAGCCCCTCAGAGCCGGCAGCCTTCCTCCTAGACTCAGGAAGTAAGTGGACGTATGAAGGAAGAAGGTAGCTCCGGGCCGAAAGAACCAGGGCAGAGTCCCCTTGGCATCCTCGTTCCCCCTCTGCAACGGCCTTACTGTGAGGCCCCAAGGGTCGCGGGCAGGCCCGGCTGCGGGTGCAGTCCGGCAGCCCCCGCCCTGGGGACTCGCTGACTCCAGCTTTCTCGGGACCGTCTTGTTCCCAAGCCCCCGCCCTCAAAACCAAGCAAAGGAGCCGAAACCTCCGCCCCACTACGCCGCGAGGGGCAGGGCCGAAGCCGCAGGGCTTTAGACCGGCCGCTCCCGGGCCCGCCAGATCTGGGAGGGTGCCCAAGGGGGGCGGTTTCCCTGTCCTCTCCGGGCGGGGGGAGGGGGAGCGAATTCGGCCCCCGCTCCCGAGAGGCCGCGACCGGCTCCCTCCCTGCCGGGGACCACCTAGCCGCGCGGGTGTGGCCTGGCCCGGCCCGGAGCTCACCTTTCCGTCCCGGGCAGCCGGCTGGCCGTCAGGCGGTCCCGAATTCCGTCCACACACAGCGTCTTCCGGCTCCCGCCGGAAGCAGCGGGAGCGCGGGACAGGAAGTTTGGCCGGCCCCCAACGCTCACACCCACTCGCTCGCCCCCGGCCGGACGGCGGCCGCCCCGCGCCGGGGACAGCCTGAGGCGGGCGAGGCGGGCGGGGACCCGGCTGTCCGAGCGGGGCTGGACCCCCCCGGGACGCTAGGAGCTGCGGTCTCCGGCGTCCTAGTCATTCCAGGCCTCGGGGCCCCGTGGTCTGCGAAACCCGAAAAACGGGGTCAGTGCATTCCAGCCGTGACGTCGCCGCTTCCTCGCAGCGGCAGATGAGGTAGTTTTTCCTGTCAGCTGAGATCGGAACTAGTTACAATGGAGGCCAGCGAGAAGGAGAGCACTCCTTAAACGCTGACCAGAGTTCTCACTGAAGAGGAACACTTCGAAGCTTCACTGCTTGAGAAGGGAACTTGCAGAATCTAGCTCAGCATTGCATTCGCACAGGGTAAGAATTGAGACTCGAGTGTACGACTTTCCTTGTAACATGATCTCCCCAGAGTCTGGGTTCCCTGTGTTAGGATGCAAAGAGGTCTCGGATATCCACACTGGGGACTAAAACACTTGAGCTCCAGGCTGGATGCCACAACTTACTTGTTAGAGCTTTATGCGGTTGAGACTTTTTTGAAATTACTCATTTGTGAGTACCTGCTGTGTGCCAAAGGATGAGGACCTCAACTGAGGCAGTGGCAGTGATGGAAATTAAAGGCGTTCTCTAAGAAAGGTATTTATTTTCAAGGTTGAACACAAGCCTTGATGATAGGCATCTGAATGAGTGAGGGAGTAGTAGTTTGGGTGTGCAAAGGATGGTGATTTAAAAACAAAGTAGAAACACGTAAGAGGAAGGTAATTCCTTTTTGGATAAACAGTCTATCCCAGGTGTCAACAGGATATTTTACTTGGGAGGTCTTAAGCTCGAGTAAGAGGTCAGAAATAGAAATGTACTCTGCCTTTGGCCCAGGCCATGATCCCGGGTCCTGGGATGGAGTCCCGCATCAGGGTCCTGCGAGGAGCCTGCTTCTCACTCTGCCTCTCTGTTTCTTATGAATAAATAAAATCTTAAAAAAAAGAAAAGAAAGAAAGAAAGAAGATTTGGGAGTTATCAACATATAAACCAGAGATGAAGTGCTCTCTGGAGATGAAATGGTCCAGGAAAGGTATATAAAACAAGAGAACACTGAAGTCAACCAGAGTGACTGATTTACTAACAATGTGAATCTACTTTCCACAAATGTCGCCGGCAAAAGTATAGAGCAGGGTGTAAACAGGTGACCATAAACCAACACAGCACCTAGGAAAATAAAATCAATTTTATTGTTGTAAAGGGCTGATTATAATTAATGAAACAGATCCTCTTATTTAAAGGTACATTAATCTTGAACGTTCATGTTTCAAACATTTGTTAATTTGCTCAGTCAGTCCTGTCATTTTCAAAAGCTGTCTTGATTGCCTAAATATTTCTAATCACCTGAAACTTCAAGTGATGTTTATATCTATTTGCCCTGGAAAATATTTATGCTATTTGACAGTATATGCCTGCTAACTTAAAACAAACATGCTTTATCAATATGTATTGAGTTTTTATGCTATAGAGGAAACTAGTTAGCAAAACACAGATCATCCTCTGTAGTAAACTAGTTTCTTCATCAACCTGACTGACCTGTTATTTATCTTCTCAACACAAAGCCTCTGCTCTCCTATCCTGAAAACTCCACAAGCTCTAAATTCCACTCCCCCAAACTCTAACACATGCCCTGCCATTAAATCCCTTTTCTATCTACAACACAGAAAAGCTATCCCAATTCTATTCTTATACCAAGTTACAGTTCAAGAATTATATAAAGCATTTCCAGGTCAACATACATTTACTACATGTTTTCACAAGCATTCTATTTTAAATAAAAGTTATTAACTGTAAAAATGAATTTATTTTGTATAATCCAGTAAACAGTTATATCAAATCTCCAATGGTTTCCAAATATCTGATCAAATATTATATATAATACCAGTTTTAGTAAAAGAAAGAAAAATAGGTCATGTTAACTTCAATCTATTACTGTAAATAATTATGTTGGATATAGAGAACATATAGGATATTGAAGATATAGGAAAAAATTATGCAATTAGAAAATATTACCAATGATCACACTTAAATAAAAAGCTATCTGTACTCCAAGATTTTTTTAATGTATCTTTAAAATCTTTGTGCAAAATCTGTGTATTTCCTTGATGAAGATGCTTATACACATTACACAGAGGTTTCTTCTGAAATGCAAACAATCTGCTTTCCAATGTTACCTCCTGTCATCATGGACTGGAATGCAGCTAGAAAGGAAAAAAAAAAACCTAGTTTATATGAAAACATAAATATCACTATCATGTATGTTTGTCAGTACATGAAACATATACAATTAATTTGAATAATTTCTTTTTTTTTATTTTTATTTTTTTATTTTATTTATGATAGTCACAGAGAGAGAGAGAGAGAGGCAGAGACACAGGTAGAGGGAGAAGCAGGCTCCATGCACCGGGAGCCCGACGTGGGATTCGATCCCGGATCTCCAGAATCGCGCCCTGGGCCAAAGGCAGGCGCCAAACCACTGCGCCACCCAGGGATCCCTGAATAATTTCTGCAATGATTTTAAGTTTAGGAGGAAACTGTCATGAAAAGAAACCTTAAGAGAAACACTGACAAAGTTACAAGATAAACTAACTCAATTTACATCTTAAAATTGTGCTTTTACCCAAACTAGAAGTGTTTGTATCTACACCTCAATATTCACTGTTTACAGAGTCTGAAGACTAGAATAAATAAGTATGAGGATAAAATGTCAGCAAAAAACAATTTTTCAGGACGCCTGAGTGGCTCAGCAGTTGAGCTTCTGCCTTCGGCTCAGGGCCGGATCCCAGGATCCAGGATCGAGTCCCGTATCAGGCTCCCTGTGAGGAGCCTGCTTCTCCCTTTGCCTGTGTCTCTGCCTCTTTCTTTCTCTGTGTCTCTCATGAATAAATAAATAAAATCTTTAAAAAAAAATTTTTTTCAATGACTATTAAAAAATAATAGAAATCTGGAGCACCTGGGTAGCTCAGCTGGTTCAGCAACCAACTCTTTTTTTTTTTTTTTTTAAAGACAGGGAATACTTTATTCAAACCCATCAAAGAAATGGACAGCGTGGGTCTGTAACAAAGCGTTGTGTTTTAAAGCATAGGTCAGTAATTGTATATGAGAGTATACACTGCTACATACAAATTAACTGATCAGAGCACAACTTTTCAATGTTCAAAACAGAATTAGCTTCCCTGTAAAAGCAGCACCTTTGTGACATTTTTAACTTTAGTATTCCTCTCCTTCTTCACCCTCTCCTTCAACAGAATCCACACCAACCTCCTCATAATCCTTCTCCAGGGCAGCCATGTCCTCACGGGTCTCAGAAAACTCTCCGTCCTCCATGCCCTCACCCACATACCAGTGAACAAAGGCATGCTTGGCATACATCAGGTCAAACTCGTGGACTAGGCAAGCCCAGGCCTCAGCAATGACTATGGGGTTGCTCAACATGGACACAGCTCACTGTACTTTGGCCAGGTCTCCACTGGGTACCACAGTGGGAGGCTGGTAGTTAATGCCCACTTTAAAGCCAGTGGGGCACCAGTCCACAAACTGGATGATACGCTTGGTCTTGATGGTGGCAATGGCAGCATTGACATCTTTGGGAACCACGTCGCCATGGTACAACAGGCAGCAAGCCACGTATTTACCATGGCGAGGGTCACGTTTCTCCATCTGGTTGGCTGGCTCAAAGCACGCACTGGTGATCTCTGCTACAGAAAGCTGTTCATGGTAGGCTTTCTCAGCAGAGATGACAGGGGCATATGTGGCCAGAGGGAAGTGGATGCAGGGATAGGACACCAGGTTGGTCTGGAACTCCATCAGCTCCACATTCAGGGCTCCATCAAATCTAAGGGAAGCAGTGATGGGAGGACACAATTTGACCTATCAACCTATTTAGATTAGTGTAGGTTGGGGATTCAATATCGAAGTTACTACAACAGATGTCATAGATGGCTTCATTGTCTACCGTGAAAGCACAATCAGAGTGCTCCAGGGTGGTGTGGGTGGTGAGAATGGAATTGTAGGGCTCTACTACAGCTGTGGACACCTGGGGGGTGGGGTAGATGGAGAAGTCTAGGTTGGACTTCTTGCCATAATCAACAGAGAGACACTCAATCAGCAGGGAGGTGAACCCAGAACCAGTTCCCCCTCCAAAGCTATGGAAAACTAAGCCCTGAAGACCCATGCACTGGTCAGCCAGTTTCCGAATTCAGTCCAAGACAAGGTCAATGATCTCCTTGCCAATGGTGTAGTGCCCTCAGGCATAATTATTGGCAACATCTTCCTTGCCTATGATGAGCTGCTCAGGGTGGAAGAGCTGGCGGTAGGTGCTAGTGTGAACTTCATCAATGACTGGGTTCCAGGTCTACAAACACTACCCTGGGCACATGTTTGCCAGTGCCCATCTCACTGAAGAAGGTGTTAAAGGAGTCATCTCCTCCCCCAGTGGTCTTCTCACTTGGCATCTGGCCATTGGGCTCAATGCTGTGTTCCAGACAATAGAGCTCCCAGCAGGCACGGCCTATCTGGACACCAGCCTGGCCAACATGGATGGAGATGCATTCATGCATGGTTGCTGCTTTGTGGCTGCCAGGCAGATGGTGGAGAAGAGGAGAGGTTGTTGCTTCTTATAGCACAACTCTTAGGCAGTCGATGTAAGAGAACCTGCCAGCAACCAACTCTTGATTTCAGCTCAGGTCGTAACCTCTGGGTCATGATGTGAAGCCCTGCATCAGGTTTGTGCTGGGCATGGAGCCTGCTTAGGATTCTCTCCCTCTGCCCACCACCCCACCACCACCTACCCTGTCCCCACTTGCATGCTATCTCTAAAAAATAAAAAATAATAGAAATCTAATTATAAAGTTTTATTAAGTAAAATACACATCTGCTATGCCAGGAAAATGAGTGAAATTTATATTTCTGTTTAGTAAACACACTGACCAAATGTATTAAATATTTAACTGAGTCACCCAGGCACCCCAAATAAAATCTTTAAAAAAAACCCTAAATATTGAAAATAGTTTAATTTTATGATGCCTTAGAACCATTCAACCTGGGGGCACCTGGGTGGCTCAGTTGGTTAAGTGTCTGCCTTCAGCTCAGGTCATGATCTCAGGATCCTGGGATCGCCCATGTAGAGTGCCCTGCTGAGCACAGTCTGCTTCTCCCTCTCCCTCTGCTCTTCCCCCCTGTTCAAGCTTGCTTGTGTGCTCTCTCTCTCTCAAATAAATAAAATCATTTAATCTGAAAAGGTTACCTGGAAGCTAAATGACTCATGATTCTTTTTTTTTTTTTTTTCCACAACTTGTTGCAAAACCAAAAAAAAAAAAAAAACAAACAAAACATTTATTTTATAATTTGAAATGTGAAAACAATACTTCTTAAATACCACTAAGCTGAACTTTAATAGAATTTGATGAAGATATGTAAGTACACCTGCAGGATGGTTTTAAAGGAAAGAAAGAAGTGATTTAAAAAAAAACACCAGGGAAGTAGAATTCAAGGGAAAAAAAGGGAATCTTTGTGCTAAGCTCATACATATAATAAATAAATCTACATTCATCTTACCTCCCATGTTTTCCAATCCATTCATCACAGTCTCTTTGATCTGTAAATCAAAACAGCTACATAAAGTATTCTTTAGACTTTAGTGTGTCAACTTGCAGTTGACCTTGAACAACATGGGTTTGAATTGTGCAGGTCTATTCATACACAGATTTTTTTCGATAAACACAGTATAGTACTACATATGTATTTTCGCTTCCTTGTGATTTTCTTAATAACATTTTTTTTCTTGGGTAACACCTGGGTAGCTCAGTGGTTGAGTATCTGCCTTCAGCTCAGGTTGTGATCCTGGGGTCCTAAGATCGAATCCCACATCAGGCTCCCCACAAGGAAATCTGCTTCTCCCTCTACCTATTTCTCTGCCTCTCTCTATGTGTCTCTTATGCATAAATAAATAAAATGTTTTTAAAATAATAACATACTCTTTTGTTTATTGTAAAGAATACAGTATAAATTACACATAAGATACAAAATATGTGGTTATCAACAGTTTATGTCATCACTAAGGCTTCTAGTCAGGAGTGGGCTATTAGTCTGGGGAGAGTCAAAAGATACACCGTGATTTTCAACTGCATGGGGGGGGGGGTGTCAGCACCTTTAACCCCGGAGGTGCTCAGGGTCAATTATAATATTGTTCAATTTTGCAAAGGGCAGCAATATTATTTAGCACTTTCTGTCTAAAATAGATACCTTTCATTTCAAGGAGGTAGCATAGACATGTTTCTTATGAAATAATTTTTAAAAATAAAATCTTGGGGCACCTGGGACTCAGTCAGTCAAGCGTCTGACTCTTGATTTTGGCTCACGTCATGATCTCAGGGTTGTGGGATTGAGTCCAGCATTAGGCTCTAGGCTCTATACTCTGGAGGGAGTCTTACTTGAGATTCACTCCTTCTCTCTCCCTCTGCCCGTCCCATGGGTCATATGTGCGCTCGCTCTCTCTCTCTCTCTCTCTCTCTCTCATAGGTAGATAAATCTTTTAAAAAATATTTTTAGGGCAGCCCGAGTTGCTCAGCGGTTTAGCACTGCCGTCGGCCCAGGGCCTGATCCTGGGGACCCAGGATCGAGTCCCATGTTGGGTTCCCTGCATGGAGCCTGCTTCTCCCTCTGCCTGTGTCTCTGCCTCTGTGTGTGTGTGTGTGTGTCTCTCATGAATAAATAAATAAAGTCTTTAAAAATATATATTTTGGGGATCTCTGGGTGGCTCAGCTGGGTTTAGTGCCTGCCTTTGGCCCAGGGCATGATCCTGGAGTCCCAGGATCGGGTCCCGTGTCGGGCTCCCAGCATGGGGCCTGCTTCTCCCTTCTCCTGTGTCTCTGCCTTTCTCTCTCTATGTCTATCACAAATAAATAAATAAATATTTAAAAAAAAATAAAAATATATATTTTTAAAAATCTTTTCCCATTGTCTGATCTTCAATTGGTAACATCACAAACTATACACCCTCTTTTCAAAAAACAAAGTACATAAGCTAAACACACACATAACTTTGCCTATCATTGGCAAGTTTCTTTTTTTTTTTTTTTTTTTTTTTTTTTAAATTTTTTTTTTTTTTAATTTTTATTTATTTATGATAGTCACAGAGAGAGAGAGAGAGGCAGAGACACAGGCAGAGGGAGAAGCAGGCTCCATGCACCGGGAGCCCGACGTGGGATTCGATCCCGGGTCTCCAGGATCGCGCCCCGGGCCAAAGGCAGGCGCCAAACCGCTGCGCCACCCAGGGATCCCGGCAAGTTTCAAGAACATCCTAGGTCAGGGTCTCTAGACTCCAATTTAGAACTCTTGATTTTCAGCCAACAACCAAAAGATATAGCAGAATATCAGGGAGGGAAGGAAAGAAGTATGGTGGTGGAGGGGTATGGCTACAAGATTTTTGAGAAAGTGGAGTTTCTAGCATATAGTAGCATTCCATAAATATTTGTTAAAGTAATGAATATTAAATTTGGGGGGAAAAACCACCTATTTTTTTGTAATATAGTTTAAGAAAAGTAAAGGTTAATCACATCTTAGATAAAGGGACTAACAGGTGAAGGTTTCTCAATGAGGAGGTTATACACACCTGGGAGTAAACTTAATTTACAATATTCAGTACAATTTTGTAAGAATTTTTTATTATGAAGCTAATGTTTGCTATCATAAGTTCAAATAACCTAAAAGTATATTAAGTAGCAGGACAAATGATATTGATAAAGAACAGAAGCAAGTTCTACCTTTAGCTTTCCTTCTTTAAACCATTGGCTCAGCTGTAGAATGCCAGACTCAAATTTGTCCTTATAGTTCAACACCAGAAATCTTTCTCTGTAGTGGGGAAGAAAAGGATAATGATCAGAGACTATGGAAGGTGAAATAGTCCAAAACTAAATCATTCCAGAACTCTAATATCTGTTAATCTTTCAAACATTAGGACTCAATCACACAGAGTCTGGTCAGATATAGTTTTAGGTGTAGTTACAGGTGTTAAATATAGTGGACTTCTATTGTTTTGTCTGGCCAACATCTAGAACTCTGTTTGGTAATTAGCACCATGATTTTAGTTTGTAGGTAATATCCTTTCCCCACCCTCCCATGACCAAAGCCAGTATCAGTTTTGGGACTTAATAAAATTGAGAGGAGAGAGTTGTTCTCTTTTTGCTTCGGTTGTTAATCTGGTATAAGACTAGAGATAAGAGTCATCCTCTTGCTATGCTGCAAGAGAACCTGCATGAGAATAGAGACAACCCAAAGCACAGCCCAGAAAGAGAAAAACTGAGTAGTGATGCCACTACACAAACCTTTTGTCTAGCCAAATCCAAGTCAATATTAATACTGGACTTTTCAGAAACATGAGCCAATAAATTTCCTTTGCACTTAAGCCAATGTGAGTTGAAAAAAAGACTTGTAAAAGTTTGATAGAAGAGATGCATTTTTTAAAAAGCTTTCTGCCAAGGCACTAATCTACATAAACTAAAATACTGAAGTGACTTAAAATGTGTATTTTCAAGCTTTATTTAATAAGGAAAAATTATAGAGGTGCCTAGGTGGCTCAGTCGGCTGAGATTCTGACTCCTGATTTTGGCTCAGGTCGTGATCTCACAACCCTGAGATCAAGTCCCATTGTATGCTCCACACTCAGCAGGAAGTCTACTTCTCTCCTCCCTCTCCCTCTGCCTCTAACCCTACATGCACACATGCATGCTTTCTCTCTCTGAAATACATAAATCTTTTTTAAAATAAGGAAAAATTATATATGAAGAACGATACATTACATATGCATCTATGATCTTTAAACCCATGAATCTGGTAATAAGGGGAAAAGGGCAGACCATACCTTGTGATGTTTCTTTCTTTCTGGATTGCTTCTACAGCAGGGGGTAGTGGAGGAGGATAAGGCACATCTTTGTTGTACTGAGAAATTTGACCACACAGGATGACATGGCTGTTCCGATTCATCTGTTCAGAGAAAATTGATGATTATACCCTAAAATATATGCCTTTCCTATATTTACTGATTTTATGGCTGCTTCAATGAAAGCCTCCTTGATTATTGTATTTAATCATTTGATGCCAATTAATTGATTTTGCTTGAAGATTTACACCTTTTATGTACTTAAGAGTTTCAATTAGCTAGGAAACAAGTTCCCTCCAAAGGAACATAGAGGTAAATGAGAGTTTGGTAATGTGCAAAAGATTTATACTGATATCGATACTGTGGTTGCTACTGTTAATAGTAGCAGTAAAGTATTTTCTTAGATTTAAATAATTTAACCTCAACTGCAAATAATTTTACATATAGTAAAGGACAATGCAGTGTAAATAGCTAATGTTGACATTTTATAACATTGTCAATAAAAATATGTAAATAGGGATGCCTGGGTAGCTCAGTGGTTGAGCATCTGCCTTCAACTGAGGGTGTGATCCTGGGATCCTAGGATCGAGTCCCACATCAGGCTCCCTGCATGGAGCCTGCTTCTCCCTTTGCCTGTGTCTCTGCCTCTCTCTCTCTCTTAATGAATAAATAAAGTCTTGGGATCCCTGGGTGGCGCAGCGGTTTAGCGCCTACCTTTGGCCCAGGGCGCGATCCTGGAGACCCGGGATCGAATCCCACGTCGGGCTCCCGGTGCATGGAGCCTGCTTCTCCCTCTGCCTATGTCTCTGCCTCTCTCTCTGTGTGTGACTATCATAAATAAAATAATAAAAAAAGAATAAATAAAGTCTTAAAAATAAAATATGTAAATACCTGTGATCTACGAAATTCCTTTCCAAAGTCAGAGGCTATGGCTCTTAGTTAATAGGGAGTTAGGGTCAAAACTTCACCATTGGAACAATACAGCTGTAACTTTTTTTTAAGGTTTTATTTTTAAGTTATCTCTACACCCAATGTGGGGCTAGAACTCACAACCCTGAAATGAAGAATTGCATGCCTGACTAACCAAGCCAGCCAGGCACCCCTACAACTATAATTTTTTTTAAGATTTTATTTATTTATGAGAGACACACACAGAGAGAGGCAGAGACATAGGCAGAGGGAGAAGCAGGTTCCTGATGGGGAGCCTGATGTGGGACTCAATCCTGGGACTCTAAAACCACACCCTGAGCCAAAGGCAGGTGCTCAACCACTGAGCCACCCAGGCATCCCCACAACTATAATTTTTAACAAAAAATAAATTGCAGGTGAAAAACATAATTGCTACCAAAGAACTGAAATTAATGATCATATGCAAATCTGCAAGCAAATGGAAGTAGTCATCAGCAAGCTTTTTGGTATCACTCAATTACAATACTGATCATTACATTATTTCTCACAATAAACCATAGAATTTTATAGAGTTTTTTCCTTAGTATCAGGTAAAAAGCACATTAAATAAAATGTAGTATTCAAATTTCTAACACATAAATCGGCACACAACCTGACTTATCACTGTGTCACTGATGTCACCACCAACATTGTCAAAGTAAACATCCACTCCAGCTGGGCATAATTCACGGAGCTGTTCTGCCACCTTCTCCTTTTTATAATTAACTGCAGCATCAAAGCCCAGTTCTGAGGTCAGAAGGAGGCACTTTTCTTGCGTTCCACAAATTCCCACCACTCTGGAACAGCCCATCAAATGGCCAATCTAGGAGGGAAATTTTAAAAAATTAAACAATTTTTTGTTGCCACATTTAAGTATAAAAACGTCAAAGTATACAAACTATTACAAGTATAGGAGAGTGTTCATCACAATTCAAGTTTGGTTATGGGGCTTTTGGCTTGGTAATTTGAAACCAAAAGAATTGAGACCAGATATAATGTTACTCCTAAAAAAATGAGTATTGACAAACATTGGACTTAGTTTTAATGTTAAAATCACACAATTTAAAGCTAATTTCAGGGCAGCCCGGGTGGCTCAGTGGTTTAGGGCCGCTTTCAGCCCAGGGCCTGATCCTGAAGACCTGGGATCGAGTCCCACATCGGTCTCCCTGCATGGAGCCTGCTTCTCCCTCTGCCTGTGTCTCTGCCTCTGTGTGTGTGTGTGTGTGTCTCTCATGAATAAATAAATAAAATATTTTTTAAAATAAAGCTGATTTCATTGAAGGAATAATCAGACTCAAAACATCACTAGTGGGACACCTGGGTGGCTCAGCAGTTGGGCATCTGCCTTTGGCCCAGGGTTGTGATCCTGCAGCCCTTGATCGAGTCCCGCATTGGGCTCCCTGTGTGGAGCCTGCTTCTCCCTCTGCCTGTGTCTCTGCCTCTCTCTCTCTGTGTCTCTCATGAATAAATAAAATCTTAAAAAAAAAAATCACTAGCTTGCAATTTAGTGTTTTTCAGGCCTATGAGGAACTAAAATCACTACTATGATAAAATGTTTTGTTTCAATGGTTTTCACACTATAAAGGCTGTTATTCATAAAAGTTTTCTTTAAAATTCTATTATACTCTTTACTGTACTTCTAGAACCCAGTTAGCACTCTCTTATTTGAAGATTCTTTGTAAAAATATGAGTTTGTCTTTAATTCATTAATTCATGAATTCCAGATAAGAAAATCTATGAGCTTCTTCCTTACGCTGATTAGAACAATGTTCTAACATTTATCATGTCTGTTTTGGTTAATAATGAACAAGACACAAACATCTACGTTTTTCATGCTGTTATGAAGAGAGCCTAAGCATGTAATAACATCTTTTCTACAAGAAATGTGTAAAAGAATATTATAAATGTGTTCAATTTTATGTTTTAAATGACATACATATATCCAGAAATTTGATTATGACAATGTTTTTAGAAAACCAAAAAAAAAAAAAAAAAAAAAGAAAATCAAACAATTCTCAAAAAGTTTACCTGCCCGGCCAAAGATCCACAAGCACCAGCAGCCCCACTGACAACCATTGTCTGATTAGATCCAGCAGTTATATGACCTTTCTCCTGTATCCCAATCAAGGAAGTCAAACCAGGCATACCTATAGCTCCAAGAAAGTATGAAAGGTGTCCATCCACAAGCTGTGGGTCTACCTAAAATAAAATATATAACGTTAAAAAATAATACTAGGAAGTCCTGTTTTAAGTCAATAAGGTAGAAACAACCTGTTATGGACAGTTGTGCTCCCCCCACAAGTTATTATGTTGATGACCTACCCCGTAATGTAACTATATTTGGAGACAGGGCCTTTAAGGAGATAATTGAGGTTAAATAAAGTCATAAGGAAGGGACGCTAATCCAATAGGACTTGTTTCTTTATGAGAAGAGGAAGAGACACCAGAGCTTTTTCTCTGTACATGCACAAATGAAAGGTGAAATGCCCCATCAAAACACAGCAAAAAGGAAGCCAACTGCAAGCCAGGAAAAGAGGTTTCACTACAAACCACATTTTCCAGCACCTAGATCTCAGATTTTTAGCCTCCAGAACTGCGAGAAAATAAGTTTCTGTCGTTTAAGCCACCCAGTCTTTGGTATTTTGTAATGGTACTCCAAGCAGACTAATAAATAACCCAATAGGGTTTCTAGAACAGTGAACCATTCTTCAGTCTTGCTAAAATTCTATAGTTTATTTGTACAGACTAAGAAGGAAATGAATATTGCTTTTCTTTATAGCCAAAAAACAGAAACTTGAAAGAATTCCCACATGAAAGACACTGACACTAACCATTCTTTCTTGCCAATGCCCCAAGTATACAAAAAGAGAAGACATATTTAAGAGGAAAACACTAGGCAGGGTTGGAAGGTTTTAAAATCTCTGAGCAATTCTAAAGTAAACATTTATCTATATAAAAATCAACTCAGGGGCACCCTGCTTCTCCCTCTGCCTAATATCTCTGCCGTCTCTGCCTCTCTTCGTGTCTTTCGTGAATAAATAAATAGAATCTTAAAAAAAAAAAAAAGACTACTGAATACAAACTGCCATTTTATTTGTTTATAGTAGCTTAAGTCAAATCAAAGTAGTGAATCTTGATTGCATTTGGTGGTTTCTTAAATTTTTACCAAAATTATTCAATTCCTTACAAAATTATTATAAAATTTTTATAATAGGGAATCTTTCCATATCATTTCTTTTTATCCAATTCCCCCTACTGTACAGATAAGAAAACAGACACAGGGAATGTAGAAGTACCTGGTAAACATATAAACATAAAATTCTAAAAAATTAAGAGAGCCCTCATTTTATTCTGTAATTAAGTTGAAAGAAATTGTTTCACACTTTTCTTATATTTTTATGATACATTTTATTTTATTTTTTAATTTTTTATTTATTTATGATAGTCACAGAGAGAGAGAGAGAGAGGCAGAGACATAGGCAGAGGGAGAAGCAGGCTCCATGCACCGGGAGCCCAACGTGGGATTCGATCCCAGGTCTCCAGGATCGCGCCCTGGGTCAAAGGCAGGCGCCAAACCGCTGTGCCACCCAGGGATCCCTTATGATACATTTTAAAGCATTATTAATGAGACAGAGTTTGAGCTGATTTTTTAAAAGATTTTAATTTATATATTTGAGAGAACCAGAGTGAGAGAGAGAGAGAGAGAGAGAGAGAACACAAGCAGGGAGGGGCAGAGGGAGAGGGAGAAGCAGACTCCCCGCTGAGCAGGGAGTGCAACATGGGGCTTGATTCAGGGACTCCAGGATCATGACCTGAGCCAAAGACAGCCGCTCAACCATTGAGCCACCAAGGTGCCCCTGTATTCAGCAGCCTTACATGGCTATTAGTTAACCTACTGTGTACATAAAGGTAATGGAAATATTAAAGTCAACAATACTTAGAAAGGTCTACACAGAAATATTTCATGTGGGTTAATATTTATTAGTAAAATCAATATAAAAACATTGTAAGATAGGTTTGTGTTTAGCATATATCCTTTCTCCACACCCTCTGAATTCCTCTTCTTCATTTTTAATACCTATGCCTAAAGCTTTTTTTAAGCTTCCCCAACTGTTCCATTTCCCACCAGAGCACAATGACAAGGAAAACCAGAACCTGCTGAATATTTTTTTCACTTCCTGCTAAGAAATTTCTAGTTAAATATATTTTACTAGTACCATTAGGTTGAAAATTATTATATAACGTCTGCCACATATCATTTGTATCTTAACAGTCACCTTTAACTGATTACAAGAATTTTTAATAAAAAGAAGTACTGGGGATCCCTGGGTGGCTCAGCAGTTCAGCGTCTGCCTTCTGCCCAGGGTGTGATCCCAGAGTTCCAGGGATCAAGTCCTATGTCGGGTTCCCTGCATAGAGCCTGCTTCTCCCTCTGCCTGTATCTCTGCTTCTCTCTCTCTGTATCTCTCATGAATAAATAAGTAAAATCTTAAAAAATAATAATAATAATAATAATAATAATAATAATAATAAGTACTAGGGGCACCTGGGTGGCTCAGTGGGTTAAGTGTCTGCCTTCAGCTCAGGTCTTGGTTCCAGGGTCCTGTGATCGAACCCGGCATGGGGCTCTCTGCTCAGCAGGGAATCTGCTTTTCCCTCTCCCTCTGCCCTTCCCTTGCCCCGACTTGTGCTATCTCTCTCGAATAAACTTTTTTAAATGCTCTTAATCTTTTTTTTAATATTTTATTTATTTATTCATGACAGACACAGAAAGAGAGAGACAGAGACAGACACAGGCAGAGGGAGGAGCAGGCTCCATGGAAGGAACCCGACGTGGAACTTGATCCTGGGTCTCCAAGATCAGGCCCCGGGCAGACGGTGGCACTAAACCACTGGGCCACCGGGGCTGCTCTTAAGATTTTATTCATTTACTCATGAGAGACACACAGAGAGAGAGAGAGAGAGAGGCAGAGACACAGGCAGAGGGAGGAGCAGGCTCCATGCAAGGAACCCGACGTGGGACTCGATCCCGGGTCTCCAGGATCAGGCCCTGGACTGAAGGCAGTGCTAAACCGCTGAGCCACCAGGGCTGCCCAGATGTTCTTAATCTTAAAAAAAAATACTAAAATTTTATAAAACTTTTTAGAAAGTCTTAGTCATATTTCCCATAGCATCTGATTTCCACACTCATTTGTGAGACAGCTACTATTTTCATCTTGCACATGAGAAAACTAAGGGTCAGAGTCATAAAGTAACTTCTGTGATGACATATATTAGGTTGAATTACATGAAGCCGCCCAGTTTTATTTTTTTTCGCCCAGTTTTATAGGTCAAAACAAATCGTGGTAATTTCACACAATTCAACTAACAGCAGAAACTGAACTCAGAACTTTGATACAAAATAGAATTTTAAGAACAAACCAAACAAATTTCTTAAGTCAAATGGCAATTTTTCAGGAAACTTTGTTTTTTTTAATGATTTTATTTATTCATGAGAGACACAGAGAGATAGGCAGAGGAAGAAGCAGGCTCCCTGCGGGAAGCCCTATGCAGGACTCAATCCCAGGACCCCAGGATCACAACCTGAGCCAAAGGCCGATGCTCAACCACTGAGCCACCCAGGCACCCTGTCAGGAAACTTTAAAGCATACAACTCTAAGAGGCCTTCTGGTTCTTGGCATAAGATATTTTTTTGATGCTTACAATTCAGGTTTTATATTATATATGCAAAATTTGAGAAATAAATACAGAAAACACCACCATTCACTAATAACGTAATAACTGCCATCTATAGTTAGAGCCAACAGTGGAAAAGAAACAACAGTTTTCCACATTTTGGAAGCTATCTAAAAGAAAATATACGCTCTTATTTTTTTCCCTGATAACAAACTGAACGCCAAATGCACAAAGTAAAAATTACAGAGGGGAGAAAAACAAATACTGTATATTATACATCACCTTTTCAAGGCCATTTCCATCCAGAATCACCTTGGTTTGCCAGGGCCAATAGAAAGAAATCACAAAATCGCCTTTGGTAAAATTTAAGTGTTTGCTTTCTTCTACAATTCCAATACCTCCACCATCAACCACTTGAGACAGCTGCCAAGGTGTTATATAGTCAGTACCAGTGTCTTCATTCATCCTGCAACGCTAAAAAAGGAAAATGTTGATTAGGATAATTCTCCCTGATAATACTGGCCAGTTTACTGATTTACCTGGTGACTAAAAAAAAGATATATAGTCAGTAATGTTAATTAAAGTCTTAGTCAAACAAATTATATTTATCTTAAATTCTATTTTCCTTTTAGTTATTTTTTATCCTCAAAACAAAGACGTACCCCCTCTCTAACACATAAAGAAGTACAATTAGAAAGGTCCCCAACTTTGTGAACAGACTAAAAACCACTGAATTATACATTTTTTTAAGTTTATTTATTTATTTATTTTTAATAATCTCTCCACCCAACGTGGGGCTTGAACTTGTGACCCCAGGATCAAGAGTCACATGCTCTTCTGACTGAGCCAGCCAGGCACCCCTGAATTATACACTACAAATGTATACATTGTATGATAGGTGAATTATATTTCAATAAAGCTGTTAAAATTTTTAAACAAAGAAATTTAAGTACTATTACATTACACTACCAAAATTATACAAAATACCATGTCAATGGTTTCAATGGATTGTGGCAAATCATCTACACTTACATGTTGCTATTATAAAACTGTACATTTTTCATAGAAAACAAACTGGCAACATACAGACTGTAATGCTACTTATTTCTTTTGGCTTAGCAATTCTGCTTCCTCAATGGAAATAACCCAAAAAGAAATGAAACAATTTTTACACATTTGTTCATCATTTTAGACCTAGCCCAACATTATACCCCTCAACCTCAGGTGGATGTTCTCTTTATTCTACAAAGACAAAATGTCGCAATGGTACTACACCTTTCCACAGACCTAGGGCTAAAGAATTCTCTGGGAAGCAGTCAAGGCTCTCTTATGTGACTCATTCTTGCCCATTCATGAAGGCCAAGATGTAGAGGCCTTCATCTTGGTCCAGGGGATAGAAATAATAGGCTGCTACTTGATTAAGGGGCCCCATGTGGTTTAGTTCAGTTCACCACAGAAAAGGACCAAATGGGGAATTGAGGCAGAAGCTTCTATGATAATATACTAACTACACTTCTGCTAGTGTGCTCCTCCCAAGTATTTTTCAAGGCATGTATAACAACCTTTGAATACTGCCAGACCAAGGACCTCTCTTTCTCTTTTCTTTTAAAGTAATTTTTTTAAGTAATCTCTACACCCAATATTGGGCCCAAACTAACAACCCTGAAATGCCCTACTGACTGAGCCAGCCAGGTGCCCCTCAAGGACCTGAGTCTAAACAAGGCTAGCAGAGAAAAATAGGAACAAGTACTTCTCCATAGGTAAGCAAATGATGTCAACACAATAGATTATATAACCACCAAAATTATATTTGGACTAGTTTTTCAAATGAAAATATATACATAAAGTCACTTAAATATCAAATTATATATACATTAAATAAAACCATGTAAAATATTCTGTATACATGGTGATTAAAATTAGTTATAAATTTGGATATATATTCTTAAGAACAATGTCTAGTAAAAGCAACCAAAATAATTTTCTTCCCTCCTTCCTTTAATTAATACTTAATAAGCACCATACTAGTACCTGGAAATATAATGATAAATAAGACCTCTGCTTCCATAAGTTTACTCTTTATTAGGAAAGACTGACATCTAATAACTACATAGATAATTCCTTGTTACAACTGGGATAAATGCTATAGATCAAGGTCCTGTTTTGAGAAAATGTAACAGGATTAGTTTGAGGGTTCAAGGTGATTTACCAAAGCAAATCCTTTTAATGCAGGCTTTGAGGGAATAACGGGGGTTGGCCAGATAATGGGAAAGGGGTGGGAGGAAGACAGAGGGACAGCAAGTACAAAGGCTTGTTTTAATTTGTACTTAGGATTTTTAGTCAGGTATAGTAAAATAACAGACACAGAGACAACTGCCTTGAAGGAAGAGTTTATTACTTAAACAATTGCTAAGAGGAGGAGCACACTGTACCACACAGGGCCACATGGGGAAGCACCAGAATTCACCTACCAGTCTTTTCAAGAATACCAATTTTTCACAGACTCTACCAAAATAGTATCAAACTAAATCTAACAACATATTAGGGCGCCTAGGTGGCTCAGTCACCCACATCAAGCCTCACATTGGGCTCTGCACTCACGGTGGAGTCTGCTTGTCCCTCTCCCTCTGCTCCTCCTTCCACTTGTGCATGTACTCTCTCTCTCAAATAAGTAGATAAAAGCTTAAAGAAAATAAATCCAACAACATATCAAGGAATTATATAGCAGGAACAAGTGTCATTTATTCCAAGAATGCAAGATTAACTTAACATCTGAAAATTAATGTAATAAACCATATCATTAGATTCAAAACAAAAACCACATGGTCATCTCAATAGAAGCAGCAAATGCAAATGACAAAATCTAAAACTGCTCTGGGAGGAGTAATGGAGACTTCATAATTTAATGGACACAGAACTTTTGTTTAGGATGATGAAAAAGTTCTGGAAATGGAAAAGATAATGGCTATACAACATTGTGAATGTTCTTTTTGTGTGTGTGTGTGTGTGAATGTTCTTAATGCCACTGAATTATACACTTAAAAACGGTTAAAATCGGGATCCCTGGGTGGCGCAGCGGTTTGGCGCCTGCCTTTGGCCCAGGGCGCGATCCTGGAGACCCGGGATCGAATCCCACGTTGGGCTCCTGGTGCATGGAGCCTGCTTCTCCCTCTGCCTGTGTCTCTGTCTCTCTCTCTCTGTGTGTGTGTGTGTGACTATCATAAATAAATAAAAAATTTTTAAAAAACGGTTAAAATAGCATATTTTGTTATATATATTTTATCACAATAAAAAAAAACACTCCTTTAAGATAAAAAACACTCAACAAAGCAGGAACCAAATCAGAAATAGGAAATCTCATCAACTTGATAAAGGGCATCTTCAAAAATCTCACATCATACTTAATGGTGAAAGGCTGAATGCTTTGCCCCTGAGATCTAGGAACAAGATAAAGATGTCCGCACTCACTACTTCTATATAAGATTGTACTAGAGGTTCTAATCCAGCAAGAAAATGAAATAAAAAGTATTTGTATAGAAAAAAGAGAAGCAAAAACTATCTCTGTTTATAGAGTCTAAGTCCATGTATCTGAGGGCTTCTCGGTGTCAGTCCTAAACAGTATCTTTCAGTAAGTCTCCCTCATCTAAAAGTGAGTCTGTTCCTTCAAAAAGAGACCAACTAGAGGGGCACCTGGGTGGTACAACTGGTTAAGCATCCAACTCTTGGTTTTGGCTCAGGTCTTGAGACTGAGCCCCACCTCAGGCTCAGTGCATAGTCTACTTGAGTTTCTCTCTCCGTCTCTCTCTCTAAAATACATAAGTCTCTAAAAAAAGAGAGACCAACTAGAATAAAGGTCTTATAGAGCCTACCTTGTAAACTGGATCAATTTGAGAAAATTTCCAATCCTAATTTGCTATCTTCGAGTTTCATTTACTACTGGGAAGTGATCTGGACATTTGAAAGAACTTGATTAACCTTATGAAAACATTCCTTCTACAGTATCCTTTCATAACACCAGTGAATAAAAAGACAAATGCAATCTGTAATTCCCAGGTATCGATATATAACTGCTCAAAAAAAGGTATAATTGCCCAAATATTTATTAATCTTAAAGACTGTAAAGTAAAATTGAGGTGCAACATGAAAAATATTAAAATAAAATTAATTTTCACCAAGTCACAAAATCCTGATTCTTACCATGTAAGGATCCACAGAAAGATAAAGAGTTCTCACTTGTACTTGTCCTTCATTGATATTATTTGGCAAATTTACTTCTTCTACTCGGAAATTTTCTGCCACTGGATTACCATTTACTCCTATAATATTAAAGAAAATATAAAATCAAAGAGTCACTTTCCTATATAATTCTTTATTATTCTTTAAATTCTAGGATTCAGATAAGTCCCTTTTAATACAGACATGAATAAATCTATATTGTTTTGTAATTTCTCTGTAACACAATATAAATCCTTCAAAAGCTTTAATTGATCTTGATTTTCTCCAAGAAGTCCCTATGGAATATTGCTAACAACCTCAAAATTTCTTTTTTTTTAAAGATGATTACAGGAAAAAAATAAAAAAATAAAAATGATTACGGGGCACCTGGGTGGCTCAGTCTGTTAAGCATCTGCTTTTGGCTCAGGTCAGATCCCAGAGTCCTGGGACTGAGCCCCATATCAGGCTTCCTGCTCAGCAGGGAGTTTGCTTCTCCCTGGCTCCTCACCCTTCTCATGGATGCACTCTCTCTCTTTCTCAAATTAAAATATATATATATATTAAATAAATAAAGATAATTACAGATAAATCACCTAATCTGTTTTAAAATTATAGGATTTCAAAAGTGAAAACTCATAGCCAGTTGTTTTAAATTATGAAAATTAGGGGATCCCTGGGTGGCGCAGCGGTTTGGCGCCTGCCTTTGGCCCAGGGCGCGATCCTGGAGACCCGGGATCGAATCCCACATCAGGCTCCCGGTGCATGGAGCCTGCTTCTCCCTCTGCCTGTGTCTCTGCCTCTCTCTCTCTCTCTGTATGACTATCATAAATAAATAAAAATTTTAAAAAAAAAAAATTATGAAAATCAAAAAAATTGTGAAAATCAAAATTCACAAAGTAGCAGAAACATTGTATCAGCCAAAATAAATAGTTAACTTTCCTTCCTCCTTTTAAGAGAAATGGAAACTGAAATTAATGTAATTTTTTTAAAAAGTAAAGTCTTGGGACGCTTGGGTGCCTCATTTGGCTCAGAGTGTGATCCTGGGATCCAAGGATCGAGTCCCACATCGGACTCCCTGCATGGAGCCTGCTTCTCCCTCTGCCTATGTCTCTGCCTCTCTCTCTCTCTCTCTCTCTCTCTCTGTGTCTCTCATGAATAAATAAATAAAATCTTAAAAAAAAAAAAAAAGAAAAGTAAAGTCTTGGGGCACCTGGCTATCTCAGTGGGTGGAGCATGAAACTCTTGATCTGAAGGTTGTGGGTTCAAGGTCCGTATTGGGTGTGGAGCCTACTTTTAAATAAATAAAGTCTTGAAACTTAGAAAAGTTGAAGTATGGAAAGAAAAATTTATAAGCAGAAAATGCCATCCCTAAAAGTGTATTCTTAGTTATGTTTTACACAAGCAAATTTCCTATTGAGTCATTGAATGTCTAAAGTGGGAATAGATGGGGATCCCTGGGTGGCGCAGGGGTTTAGCGCCTGCCTTTGGCCCAGGGCGCGATCCTGGAGACCTGGGATCGAATCCCACATCGGGCTCCCGGTGCATGGAGCCTGCTTCTCCCTCTGCCTGTGTCTCTGCCTCTCTCTCTCTCATCCTGTGTGCCTATCATAAATAAATAAAAAATTTTTTTAAAAAAGTGGGAATAGAATATAAACATTTTAATCTAATAGCTCACTTTACTAAACCTGAAATCAGAAAAGGTAACTGGGGGTTAAAAAAAAAAAAGAGAGAGAAAGAAAAGTGATTTCCCCAGGACATACACTTAAGTAAACAGTAAAACCAAAGCAGCATGGGCCCAAACTTCTCAGGTTATTTCCATACTTAATTTTTTATGATTCAAGTTCGACATCAGCACAGACTTAAGTCAGTGCTTTTCCATAAAACAGAAAGGCAAATTTTAAGATTCAACAATACATATTATAAAGAAAAAACAAAATCCATATATATATATAATATAACCTTTTAAATATAATAATTCCCAAATACCTTTTTTCTTCAACAAATAGCCTTGATAAGCAATCACTTACATTACTTAAAGAGTTTCTTCTAATATCTCTACTAAGGTTAATATCTTCCTCACTTAATTTTACCACATTGACTATTACTTTTGTTCCTTCATTTTCATTAATAATTATCAAAGACTGGAGAATCTGGGTGGTTCAGTTGGTTGAGTGTCTGACTCTTGATTTCAGCTCATGTCATAATCTCAGGGTCATGGGATGGAGCCCCACCTCGGGCTCTGTGCTCAGTGGGGAGTCTGCTTAAGATTCTCTCTCTCTCTCTCTTTCTCTCTCTCTCTCCATCTGCCCCTCCCCCTGCTCTCTCTCTCATTAATAAATAAATCTTAAAAAATAATAATTATCAAAGACCACAGCTGTTCATTCATCACAGACAAATACATACCAGGTCGGGAATTCAGAACCACTCTTTGCACAATCATCACCTCGCTCCACAGTGGTCTCACAAGATTCTTGTACAAAATAACTCCTATAAACAGAAAAGTCTGTAAATCACAAAATTTTAAAATATTCACCAATTTTTTTAAAAAAGCATGTTTGCATTTCTGAACAAGGAGAGGAAAAGTCATCTGTAGGATCCATAAAAGATATAGTTGAGTGTCAGAGTTTGTCTCCTAAAGCAAATATGTGAAGAAAGACTAAATTTAATTAGAATTTTTGGGTAATAAGAACGAGTTCAAAAGACTGAGTAAGACAAAATGGTTTTGGCCTCATAATTCAAGCACATTCATCCTTATTCCATCATGATTAAGCCTCCCACTGTGGCTTGATTAAAAAGAAAACATGATCTATTCATCCAGAGTTAGACAGTTAATCTAATAGCAAAATAAAAACACTAGCTGCTTGAGATGTAACCAAATTTTCAAAAAAATTTTTACTCATCTATCAAAATGGAAATAAATAGTTTTGTTTATAATATAAATAAAACATCAGAGGCGCTTGGTTGGGTCAGTTGGAAGAGCACATAACTCTTGATCTCAGGTTCGTAAGTTCAAGCCCCACACAGGGTGTAGAGATTACTAAAAAAAAAAAATTAAAATAAACTTAAAGAAAAGTAAAATACAAAAACATTTTTAAATCTTCACCTTAAAAAAAAATAAAAATAAATAAATCTTCACCTTATAGGAAATTCTATAGTACAGAATGGCCAAATAAGTAAGTAAAGGATCAGTTTATTCTGGGTTTTCAACTTGAGCTAATAAAAGAAGCAAAATGAAGTTCCAGCGCTGGCATTATCTGATTTGGGGGAAAAAGCTCTGCCCTTAGTGTTACTATGTGCCAAGCACTATTTTGAGTGCTAAATATTCACTTAATATTTAATGTATGGCAGCCCTGGTGGCTCAGCAGTTTAGCGCCACCCTCACCCCAGCACATGATCCTGGAGACCTGGGATCAAGTCCCACCTCGGGCTCCCTGCATGGAGCCTGCTTTTCCCTCTGCCTGTGTCTTTATTTATTCATGAGAGACAGAGGCAGAGATACAGGCAGAGGGAGGAGCAGGTTCCATGCGGGGAGCCCGATGCGGTACTCAATCCTGGAACTCCAGAATCACACCCTGGGCCAAAGGCAGGTGCTTAACTGCTGAGCCACCCAGGGATCCCCAAAAGGAAATTTTCTATTGAATTAC
Organism: Vulpes vulpes; assembly: GCF_048418805.1. Taxonomy (NCBI): domain Eukaryota; kingdom Metazoa; phylum Chordata; class Mammalia; order Carnivora; family Canidae; genus Vulpes; species Vulpes vulpes. Next base: position 107,617,971 of record NC_132785.1, on the reverse strand, counting down.
CTTATGTGTAAATTATAGAAGAACTAAAAAGCAAAATTTTCCAAACTGATGCTGGATCCAAAGATAACTACTCCGAAGTGGTTATTAACAGCACCAAAAAAAAAAAAATAACAGCACCATAATTTTCTTTTTTTTTTTTTTTTTTTTTTTTTAGCACCATAATTTTCAATCAAAGTCTTCCCAAATGAAGTTTCCTATTTGTCCTCTTCTCTGATTACTTTCAATGTACGTTTTCCTTAAAATATGCACACTGCAGATGTGTCCAATCACGGTTTATCAGTATGAAAAGCACCCTATCAAATTATTCTCCTTTTTTAAAGATTTTATTTATTCATGAGAGACAGAGAGAGGGAGAGACACAGGCAGAGGGAGAAGCAGGCTCCATGCAGGGAGCTCAAGGAGGGACTTGATCCTAGGACCCCAGGATCATGCCCTGGGCTGAAGGCAGGCGCCAAACCGCTGAGCCACCCAGGGATCCCCTCTCCTTCTGTATTAAAATTTTTTTTTTAAATTTTATTTATTTATGATAGTCACACACAGAGAGAAAGAGAGAGGCAGAGACACAGGCAGAGGGAGAAGCAGGCTCCATGCGCCGGGAGCCTGATGTGGGATTCGATCCCGGGTCTCCAGGATCGCGCCCTGGGCCAAAGGCAGGCGCCAAACCGCTGCGCCACCCAGGGATCCCTCTCCTTCTGTATTAAATTAGAAAGTTTTCAACTGTCAAATACTCGAACTAAGGTAGGATAATTCCACAATATCCCTTGATAGCACAACAAACAACACATTTAAAACATAAAGAATGGGCAGCGCGAGTGGCTCAGCAATTTAGTGCACCTTCAGCCCAGGGCGTGATCCTGGAGTCCCAGGATCAAGTCCCACGTCGGGCTTCCTGCATGGAGCCTGCTTCTCCCTCTGCCTGTGTCTCTGCCTCTCTCACTGTCATGAATAAATAAATAAAATAAAATAAGTAAAACATAGAGAAATTGGGACACCTGGGTGGCTTAGTGGCTGAGCGGGTGGCTTAGTGGTTGAGCGGCTGCCTTTGGCTCAGGTCACGATCCCAAGGTCCTGGAATCAACACCCTCGTGGGGTTCCCCACAGAGAGCCTGCTTCTCCCTCTGCCTTTGTCTCTGCCCCTCTGTGTATGTGTGTGTGTGTGTGTGTGTGTGTCTCACAAATAAGTAAAATCTTTAAAACATAAAACATAAAGAACTTGACTTAGGGATCCCTGGGTGGCGCAGCGGTTTGGCACCTGCCTTTGGCCCGGGGCGCGATCCTGGAGATCCGGGATCGAATCCCACGTCGGGCTCCCGGTACATGGAGCCTGCTTCTCCCTCTGCCTATGTCTCTGCTTCTCTCTCTCTCACTGTGTGCCTATCATAAATAAATAAAATTTTAAAAAAAAAATTTTTTTTTAATTAAAAAAAAAAAAGAACTTGACTTAGTTACAAAACTAAAGTCTCAAAATATGACACACTTAGTTATAGATCTGAAAGGAGGCGGTGTTACATTCATCCCTAGCAGAGAAGTGGAGAAGACAGTCAACTCTTTACTGACATTAAGCATACCATGTTCGGTCGGTATATTAAGTGGATTTCCAATTAATGCTAAGTAATATCCCCAAATAACACCAGATCAATGATCCAGTGAAAAATTCCCTGCGGTGCTAGTCATAAAGAGCATGTTATTTGAGCAACTACTTGTAACCTAGCATTAGGAAAAGGCACTGAACTAGGTACACAGAGTACCTGTCCCAGTTGTAATCACGTGGGACCTTAGGAGACTCTTCTCTCAGCCAGTCTTCTGAATGTTACTAAATGCCAGGGGCTGGGCTAACGTTTTTACAATCACGGTGTCCCTTAACCCCTCCACCCAACAGCTCTCTGAGGATGTACCATCATTTATCCTCATTTTCTAGATGAGAAAAGGGAGTAGGTTGAAGAACTTGCCCATGCTTGCACAACTGGTAATGACGACACTGGAACCCACACTCAAACACAACACATACCATTTCCACAACATGAGCTTCCTAAATCTTTTTTTTTTTTTTTTTAAGATTTTATTTATTTATTCATGAGAGACACGGCGGGGGCGGGGGGCGGGCAGAGAGAGAGAAGCAGGCTCCATGCAGGGATCCCGACGCGGGACTCGATCCCCCGTCTCCGGGATCAGCCCTGGCAGGTGCCAAACCGCTGGGCCACCCGGGCTGCCCAGTTTCCTAAATCTTTTTAAAGAAACACTTCCTATACTTATCTCGTTCGATTATCCTGCTACATAAATGGCTCTGCTGACCGCCACCTTGTCATAAAAGGTGGAAATCTCTGGGATTTCCCCCACTTTCTGGCTGGCTTGTCGCTCCCTCTCCTTTGAGCCTTCAGTTTCCTCCTCCTTCTGCCCCAGTCTAATATTAGGGGTTCCTGCCTGGCTCTTCCCCTCCCCCACTGACCTCACCTTCCTCTCCGGCTCCCATAACCCACCACTCACATGGAAATTAATCCAAATCTGCGTCTACAGCCCCTAAATTCAAACTAGCTTCCCAGACAGCGCCCCCAGGGGATCGGGATTTGTGACGTTTGTTCAATGATTTATGTCCACCCTCTGGCACATGACAGGTGCTCAATAAATGTGCTAAATGAACGTCCCAGACGCACCTTACACACAACCTCGTCCAAACTCGAGGTTGCTTACTCCCAACAATTTCAAAAGAAAAAAAAAATCTGCCCCTATTTCTTCTCGAGCGTTCCCTGACCTAGTGACCTAGGCAATAACGCCAGCGTCACCCCAGCTCAGGGAGAAAAAGCGGAGGTCACCCTGGTTCCTAGAGCCTCCCACACGCGGGAGGCTGCCCCGCTCCTGGCACTCACCGCCACGCAGCTCGGGAGGAAATCTCGCGGGGCTTGTGGAGCTCGCGAGGGGGCCCGCCGCGCGACCTCGGCCCTCCGAACCCAGTACGCAGGCGCACTGCTAGACCTCTCCTCCTCGCCCCCGCCCTCTCCGCTAAGGGGCGGGCTTCTACAGTTCAGGCGAGACGCCCGGTTCCCGCGTGGGAGAGGTGGGGAGGGCGCAGCGTTTTAATGGATCCTCACTTGTCTGGGCAGCGTGTTGTGGGTTTTTGTTGTTGCTGGTGGGGGAGGGGCAGGCGGAAAGAGCCTGTCTTCAGCAGGCACATGGCCTAGGCCGGGCTTGGTCTCAGCATCCTGAGAATCATGAGCTGAGCCCAAAAGCAGTGGGTGCCTTAACTGAGCCCTATGAGGCGCCCCTGGGCAGACTGTGTTAATAAGTTGACCCTGTGGCCGCGGTGTACTGCCTTGACCCAAAAAGCAAATCGTTGGCCTTGACCACTGAGTTCTAATTGATTAAATTCTTTCAAGCCTATCTCTTAACTCAGGCAAAAGATCTTGCTGGTGAAGTGTACCCTCAAGCAATAAGGACTGCCCCGAGCCAGCAAAACCCTGATGACTGACCCCAAGACAATGTTCGACCTGACCTTTACTGCCCATCTGCGTGTACCCATGACCTTTGCCCCACATTTTCATTATAGAAACCTGGAAGTATTAAAAAAAAAAAAGAAAGAAAGAAAGAGAGAGAAAGAAAGAAAGAAAGAAAGAAAGAAAGAAAGAAAGAAAGAAAGAAAGAAAGAAAGAAAGAAGAAAGAAAGAAAGAAAGAAAGAAAGAAAGAAAGAAAGAAAAGAAAGAAAGCTGGAAGTATTTTCAGGTCTTTGGAGGCACTCTTGGAGACACTCATCCACTGTCTTCCCAGTATTGGCCTCACTGAAATAAAAGGCTTTTCTTGTTTCACCTCGTCTCTTTGCCTTTGGATTTTATTGGCGGCAAGTGGCCAAATCTGGTTTGTTTTGGACACACACACACACACCGTCAGATGCACCCCTGTACCCTGGCTACACTATGGACTGATTTCTCAATTTCATTAATTATTAATTTTTTTCATTAATTATTAATTGCCTTTTGTGTTGAACTGGGTTGAGCAAGGCTTATTACTAAGACAGCTTGGAACCCCAGGGATGTTAAACCCTAAGAGAGACCATCTGAATTAGGCAGGTGAAGGAATTGCTATTTATATTGTATTCATGTCAGAGCTAATAGCTCACAATGAATCATGGTATTCAGTAGCTGAATGATGACTGGGGTAATGAGCAAGAGGGTAAGAATCATTCAACAGATTAGTAGCTTCATCTCTGAAATTTTTTACTTCTTTAAGAAAGCTTCAGGAAAGAACTAGAAACTTTATACTACTTTGCAAACTTTCAGGCAGGAGTTTATCTGTTATCATACAGGTAAACCTTCAACAACATACTTTTTTTTTTAACTTGAACCAATTGTTGAAAAAGAAAATGCTTTAAGAGACCAAAAGTAATAGCATAAAGTAAATGTAGTCTAGAACTTGAACTTAAAAGAAACATTTTTTTGTGTGTGTTTTTTTTTTTAAATTCTGTTTATTTGTTTATTTGAGGGGGGTAGCAGGTGCAAGGGAAGGGGCCAAGGGAGGACAGATTCCTCACTGAGCAGGGAGTCTGAGGCCCAGGACCCCTGAAATCATGACCTGAGCTGAATGTAGACAGTTAACTGACTGAGCCACCCAGATGCCCCAGGAAACAGTCTTTCAAAGTAGAAAAGAACTCCTACAATATCAAATTGGTTTTTACTCTCTTGATTCTAGGGCCTGTGAACTCCGTGTAATAAGTGCGATTTCTTTCCCCAGAATGAGTTCCCATTCCCCAAAATTCTTTTTTTTTTTTTTTTTAAGATTTTTCATTTATTTATTTGACACAGAGAGAAAGCACAAGCAGGGGGAATGGCAGGCAAAGGAAGAAGCCAGGAAGCCTGTGATCTCAGGACCCTAGGATCACCAACCAAGCCAAAGACAGATGCTTAACTGACTGAGCCACCCAGGCACCCCTCAAAATTCTTAATTATGACCTCATGAGGCATGCCTGGGTGGCTCAGTTGGTTAAGTGTCCAACTCTTGATTTCAGGTCAGGTCATGATCTTAGGGTAGTGGGATCTAGCCCCACAGTGGGCACCAGGCTCAGCACTGAGTCTACTTATCCCTCTCCCTCTGCTCTTCTCCTCACTCTCTCTCTCTAAAATAAACAAATATAAAAATTTTAATAAATAAATAAATAAATAATGACCTCACATAAGGAGAGAAACTTATCTAGAATCTACCTAGCTAAACTTCTCTGAACCTCAGAAATTGTGTGAGATAATAATTAGTGTTATAAGTTTGGGAGTAGCTGGTTATGCAGCAATAGATAACTAATATGCCTGCTAAAAGAGAATTAGGGCCCGCTAGAGAAATGGCTGATTCTAGGGCTAGGGCAGGATTGGTACCAAATGACCCTACGTTATCTTTTTTTGCTAGATATCAAGGAAGTGTTAAAAAAATGGTGAAGCATGTCATAGAGATGCAGAAACCAGCTTGAAGGGGATCCTACTGGCCAAATCTGGGACAACTGGAGCACCAAAATAATTAAGTACATTAATGATTCATGAACACTGTAGAAATAGAAATTCGTGAAGCTGTAACAATGATAACAAAGAGAGAATGGTGGGTTCTTGCTTACAGCCGAATGCTAAGGACCAACTAATAAATGTAAAGGAGAATACTAGAGTTGGAAAATTATCATTTTATAGCTTTCACAGTAAAGATTGGATCAGACAAGAATTATCAATGGATGGTAAATCTAGGAGGACTAAGATTCTGCACTCAGTCCAATGGTGGTTGGGTACTTCCCACACACCACCAAGCAATCTTCCAACACCAGCTGGTTGTCCTACAGTTCAACTCCATTTTGATGCTATCTATCTGGAGATAGCATCAGATCCACAGGTTAAGGGCTCAATCCTACAAGACTGCCCCCCCTCCCTGCCGTGCGCGTGTGTACATACATACACACACACACACACTTCAGATACCGATTGAAAATCCAAGTTGTTACCTGTGCTTCTAACCAAATGTCTATAGATTGGAGGTTCTAATACCCCCCTCTTTTGGTTCAATTAACTTGCTAGACTGGCTCACAGAACTCAGAGAGATACTTTACTTACTAGATTACCAGTTTATTATAAAATGATATAACCCATGGGGCACCTGCCTGGCTCAGCCAGTGGAGCATGCAACTCTTAATCTCAGGGTCATGAGTTTAAGCCCCATACTGTGTGTGGAACCTACTGAAAATAAAATAAAAACTAATAAAATAAAATGATATAACTCAGGAACAGTCAGATTAAAAAGGCACATAGGGCAAAGTATGGGAAAAGGATGTGGAGTGTCCATGCCCTCTCCAAGTTCCACACTCTCCCTGTATCTCCACATCTTTATCAACCCAGAAGCTTTCCAAATCCCCATCCTTTTCAGGATCTATGGAGGCTTCATTACAAAGGCACTATTGAGGACACCTGGGTGGCTCCGCCGTTTGGCGCCTGCCTTTGGCCCAGGGTGTGATGTGATGCTGGAGACCCAAGATCAAGGCTCCCTGCATGGAGCCTGCTTCTCTCTCTCTGCCTGTGTCTCTGCCTCTCTCTCTCTGTATCTATCTCTCATGAATAAATAAAATCTTTATTTTTTTTTTTATTTTTTTTAATAAAATCTTTAAAAAAAAAAAAAAGTCATGATTGATTAAATCATTGGCCATTGCTGATTGAACTCAATCTCCAGCCACTCTCCCCTCTCTGGATGTGTTGGGTGGAGGGAGGACTGAACAGTTCCAACCCTCTAATCACTTAATTGGTTGCCCTGGCAACCAGCCCCCATCTTTAGGTTACCTATGGGCTTTCTTTTTTTTTTTTTAATTTTTTTTTATTATTATTTATTTATGATAGTCATACGGAGAGAGAGAGAGAGGCAGAGACACAGGCAGAGGGAGAAGCAGGCTCCATGCAGCGGGAGCCGGACGTGGGATTCGATCCCAGGTCTCCAGGATCGCGCCCTGGGCCAAAGGCAGGCGCCAAACCGCTGCGCCACCCAGAGATCCCACCTATGGGCTTTCTAAAAGTTACCTCATTTTTTAAAGTTTATTTATTTTTAGTTATTTCTACATCCAACGTGGTACTCAAAGTCACCACCCTGAGATCAAGAGTTTTAAGCACCACTGACTTAGCCAGCCAAGCGCCCCTAGTAGTTACTTCATTAACATGACAGGTTACACTTAGATCATTCTTAGCACTTGGGAAGTTCCAAGGGTTTTAGGAACTCTGTGCCAGAAATGGAAGACCAAATATATATTTCTTATTGCAAATCACAATATAACAGGGACACTGTGTTGAGGAACAAGATATTTGCATGATCATAAAGTAGAAAAGTCAAAAAATAACTAAGCAGGTAATCAAAATTCACATCACTAGTGAAGGACAGATGTATATTGAATGGCTCCAGATATGCTAAAGTATACTATAGTATATTTCAAACTATGCTACAAATTACTGTATTAGATGTAGAGTATATGTATTAGATATTGACATGAGTCTGGGTTTTTTTTTTTTAAGTAATCACTATGCCCAACATGGGGCCAGAACCCGCAACCCCAAGATCAAGAGCTGCATGTCTCACCAACTGAGCCAGCCAGGCTACCCTAAATCATCTTTTTTTAAAAAAGATTTTATTTATTTATTCACGAGAGACACAGAGAGAGAGAGGCAGAGACACAGGCAGAGGGAGAAGCAGGCTCCATGCAGGGAGCCCTATGCGGGACTCGGTCCCGGGATCGGGATCACACCCTGAGCCAAAGGCAGATAGACACTCAACCACTGAGCCACCCAGGCGTCCCCTAAATCATCTTTAAAAGATGATTTCTATTGATCTTTCAGTTTATTCCTACCACTTCAAATCTGCTGTTGAGCCCTCTAGTGATTTTTCAGTTATTGTTCTCTTGAGTTTCAGAATTTCCATTTGGTTTTATTCAAAAAATTTTTGGGACACCTGGGTGGCTCAGCAGTTGAGCGTCTGCCTTTGGCTCAGGGCGTGATCCCAGTTAGGGATCAAGTCCTACATAAAGCTTCCTGTGAGGAGCCTGCTTCTCCCTCTGCCTATGTTCCTGCCTCTCTCTGTGTCTCTCATGAATAAATAAATAAAATCTTAAAAAAAAAGAAAACAAACTAAAAAAAAAAAATTTAAATACCAGACATATTGTTTTGAGAAGGACATGAGAGTTCCATTTCAAAGAAAAAGATCAAGTTGGCTTTTGGAGCATATAAGCATCTAAATAGAACTGAGATTTATATTCCAATCGATGTCTTATCTGAGGAGACTGGAGACTTTACTTTTCTGTGGTTGATTTTCAAAAACTATTTTTCTTAACTCTTTTTAGAAAAACACTAAGCCTTCACACAACAAAGCTTTATGTTGGAGGACAAGTAGAGCTGTCCTACTAGTATCAGGAAAAATTATGAAAGAGTTTGATCTGGGTGAAAAAAATTACTAGGTGCCCAGTCTAGCAAATTGTCTTCACCTTTCATTATCTTTGAGCTATTATACAACTCTTAGTTGCAAAAAAAACCTGATAGCAGTGCAGATGATTCTTGCCCATAAAAATGCAAATGCAAAGTGTTCCTAGAGTACAACAGATCTCTCTCCCCTTCACTCAAGAAACCAAGAAACCAGCGTTGTGTCTATCAAGCACATTAATTTCAGCATTGCTGATTGTCTACATATGTGTCTGCTCTTTGGATTATCTTTTGAATCAGTTGTAATATCTCACTGGTCCCCTCATTAATTAATGTGTTAAATAAAATCTTAGACATCTGTTAATTTTATATTTGTATGAGTCATGATTTGATGTTTTAAAAATAATTATCCTTTAACGGGAGGGTAGAGGGATCTTGTCACCTAATTTCTGCCAAACCACAGCTATTGCACAATACTCAAGGCAGCTCCTTCCCGGCTGGAGATGCTGGTCCTTTGGGTTATTACTGAGTCCTATTATTTTTCTTTTGGTCCCTTCTTTTTTCTCCTCCATGTTAGGGACTTTAAAAAATCTGTTGGGGTGCCTGGGGGGCACAGTCTGTTAAGCGTCGGACTTGGTTTGGGCTCAGATCATGATCTACTGGTCCTATGGGAGCAAGCCCCAGATCGGTCTCTGCGCTCAGCGTAGAGTCTGCTTGGGATTCTCTCTCCTTCTTCCTCTGCCCCTCCCACTCATGCTCCCTCTCTCTTGCTAAGATAAATAAATAAATCTTAAAGAAAAAAAATTTTAGATCTATTTTTAAACCATGATTCCTTGCTCCCTTGGCAACTGGAAATAAATTTCCTTTACTAAGCTGCTAATATATAAGGTTTTCTCTGTGATTAAGACCATATTTGCAACTACCAAATGATATAAAAAATTGCAATAGATAGCAGGTTTAAATCAGACTCATTTCCCAGCTTCCTTTTCACCCACCTCCCTCCTCCCAAACTTCACATTTGCCTTTAATATTGTAAACACACTCTTTATATTCGTTAAACTAATTAACAAGGAAATGGAAGCCTACTGTGTGCTTAATACTTCATAGGTGCTAATGGCATATCATATGCAAGTTCAAGTCCCTGACCCACGGAAATTTACAATCCAGTTGGGAAGACAGGGAAGTAATGGTATATTCAGTATGTGATTGAGTACCAGATGGAGTGAAATTGGCAGTAAATGTTTCATTCTTTCATCCATTGAGTAGATAATTATTTCTTACCCATTACATGCAGGTGCTGTGGTATGCAATGGTGAAAAAGACTGGCACAGACCCTTCCTTCACCAAGCCTCATCTAGAGGGGACTAGGACAAGAAATTGGGCAGTTCCAATACAGCGTTGCCAGGGCTACAATGGAGAAATGCAGGATGTTGTGCAGCACACAGAAGAAAAATTAATCCCTTACTTGAGGGATCTGGAAAGCTCTCTAAACTGAAATTGGAAAAATCTTAAGCCAAATTAGGCCACGAGGGTATGGGGAGCAGAAAGGGTATAGATGGGAATCAAATCCAAACTGTGGGAATACTACATACTAAAATGTGGAGGTAAGGGGGTGCCTAGGTGGCTCAGCCTGTTAAATATCTTCCTTCGGGTTGGGTCATGATTCCAGGGTCCTAGGATCCCTGCTTGTGCTCATGTGCACAAGGGCACGCGCTCGCGTGCTCTCTCTCTCTCTCACTCTCTCTTTCTGCCAAATAAACAAATAAAATCTTTTTTTTTTAATGTGGAGGTAAGAGATAACAAAGCATTTTCAGAGAACTTAAAGAAGTTTAGTATGACTAACACAATGAGTTTGAGGCGAGAGCATGGAAAGGAATGAGGTAGGAGAAGTGGAAAGGGAACATCAGATTACATGGAGCCTTGTGAGTTTTGTTAAGGAATTTCTATTTTATACCAAGAACAATGGAGGAACTATTACAAATTTGTTGTTTTGCTCTAAAGATTTGGACCTGATTGTATTTCCATTTTAAAGGGGCCAGCCCAAAAAAATAAAAAATAAAAAATAAAAAATAAATAAAAAAATAAAATAAAGGGGCCAGCCCAGGCTGGAATTAGGAGAATGGATTTTAAATGGGAGTGGGAGGTAGGGGCACTGGACTGGAGGCAGGAGTCTAAGCAGAAGATAATGGTGACCTAAATAAAGGTAATGGTTCTGGAAATGGGAGACTATGGGACTTTTAGGAGTTAGAATCAACAGGACTTGATAGAAGATTGAAATGGAGATAGCCAACATGTAGAGATATACAGGTCTACCTGGAGTTTAAGACAGACAACTGAACTAGAGGAGTAGACAGTCAGGATTCCTAGGACAAGATAAGATTGCTCAGAAGGAGTAATAGCAATATAGGGAGAAAGCCTACTTATAGGCCCTGAAGAGGACTGCAAGAGTCTGCAAAGAAGCAGAGAGGTGAAATGAAAAGCCAGATAACAAAATGCCACCAAGGTCATGAGAAGAGAGAGTTTCAAAAGCAAAGACAAAATCAGCAGTGTCCAAGGCTGCAGAAAAGCCAAGTACATGAAAACCAAGCTGTGACTTTCAGATCTGAAGGGTAGCAGAATATGTCACCCCCAAATATGACTGTAGGAGTTCAAGACATGCCACTGCAAAATATGCTCCTTTGGTTTGTGGGTTATTCTGAACTGTAGGCACTTGAAAAACAGCAAATGCAGAGAGGGACCTTCTCTGAACTTCCCCATAGGCCTAAAAACAGATCTTCTAAAAGGAACTCACTTGTCATAGATGACCTACCCTGGAGTTTCACCAACCAGGGAAGATGGACATTTATCACAGGAGAGGAGACTAGAAGTCAATACTACACCTGGAGAAACTTTGTCACAAACTCTCATACCTCCCATCTGTTTGTCTAAGGACCCATTCATCTTCCCTAGATACCTACAGCCCTCCTTCCCTATTAAGACATATATAATCCTAAATTCTAAGCCATCTTGGAGAGTTACTCATTTTTCCTGGGTATCTCTTGTTTGTACATGATAATATACTTGTTTGTTTTTCTCTTGTTAATCTTTTTATAGGCCTCTCAGCTGAGAGCCAGAAGAGTAGAGGGAAAATTAATGCTCCTCCCTTATAGATCATTTAGCCACAGGGACCTCACTAGTGATCTTGGTGAGAGTATTTCAGTGGCTTGGTGAATGGTGATTGCAGTAATGGAGCAAACTGATGATACTATTTTTTACATTTGTTTTGTAATTACCAGAAAAATGTATTTGTGGCCTCTCTATCCCATATAGGCATATTGTTGCCCCATTTAACAATTATTTATATGTCTTTCTTACTACTAGACTTGAGCTTCTCAAACCTAGGAATTGTATCGTATTTAGATTGAGAATCCCAGGGGCTAGCTAGAACAGTCTTTGACATATATAAAGGGTGCAATTTATATTTATGATTGAGTAAAAGATCTAAAGGCTGTCTCCCAAATTCAGGTTGTCTTCGGTCTCTCAGTCAAACCTCCAAGCTCTGTGGTCAGAATCTAAAGCTTTTCGAGGACAGGCACTGAAACCAGGGATCCAGTAACCGCATCCTCCCTGCAAATTCTCATTCACCCCTGGGCCAGTTACAGAGCCTCTCATCTTAATTTTCTCATCCATGAAGTGGCCACCTTTATATTTAATACCAGAGGCATTGAGAACTTTAATTAACATTTAGGAAAGAATTTGTAATCCTTATTACGTGAGACCCATCTAGTTGAAAGCCCATACCATTATCATGGCCCATTTCATTTTATCTGGATTTTTTTTTTTAAACTGGATTGGTTTTACATTTCAACATGAATTAGTATGCAGTGCTACTGTTAAATTGAGTGTTGAATTTCACTCCCCAGAGAGTTTTCTCCTTCAGTAATGGAAAAATGAAGCATACATTATTGCAGTAATGACACCCTCACTGTGATCTTGTCATTTTCACAAGAATCTGAAAACAGGAGTTCAGCTGAATTATTGCTTAGAGGAGAGACCTTCAGAGAAAAGGCATATGCTCTATGAACAACCTTAACTGCTGTAGCTTGCATATTCTTTTTCCCTTCTCTATTTCCACATTCAATTGTGAAAAGCCTGGAGAAGATGAGGCCCGGAGTCAGAGAGCCTCAAACACTTCTTTTCTTTTTTTCTTTTTAAATTTATTTTTGTTTATTTATTTTTTATTTATTCATGAGAGACACACAGAGAGAGGCAGAGACATAGGCAGAGGGAGAAACAGGCTCCCTGTAGGGAGCCTGATTTGAGACTCAATCCCAGGAGCCCAGGATCATGCCCTGAGCCAAAGGCAGACACTCAACCACTGAGCCATCCAGGTGCCCCAATTTTTTTTTTTTTACTTTTTAAAAAAAGATTTTATTTCTTTATTTGACAGAGAGAGATAAAGAGCACAAGTAGGCAGAATGGCAGGCAGGGGAGAGAGAGAAGCAGGCTCTCTGCTAAGCAAGAAGCTCCATGTGGAGCTGGATCCCAGGACCCTGGGATTATGACCTGAGCTGAAGGCAGATGTTTAACCAACTGAGCAACCCAGGCATCCCTCAAATACTTCTTTTAAATACCTCTCATTTCTCCCCCACCTGCTCCACAAATCCTATGAGGCTCTTCTTAGGGAACTTCTACTCCAGAAAAGAATTCCTAATACCTGGCCCTGGCTATTCCTCCTAGCTCATTGGCTACAGAAGAAATAGCGGGTAAAGGCTTTTCCTGTTAACAGCTGCTAGTCCACACATCAGCACACATTCTCTACAGCACCAGGACCAGACACAATGATGCTGCCATGAACACCCTGCCTTGGTGTTTCTCATGGCAAGAGATGGTTTTGTAAAAGATGTAGAGATTATACAGAAGTAAATATAGTTGAAGATTGTATTCAAGTTATCACATAGCGTCTTTCTCTTTAGCAAACTGCTCATAATTATTCACAAAGGAAAAGCAACTGAAACCAGGAGATGCTCACTAGTGCCCATGTGGGCAGCACATGCATCACACGGGCAGCAAACTCAAGTTTTTCATGAGTTATCAATTTACAACTACAGCTGTCCCTCATTTTTCCTGATATCACTAATAAACCTACCTTCTGTGGTTGATTTCAGCATTTCGTCGGCCTGAGCATCATATCAGTAAGCCAGAACTTCAAGATTATCTTCTGACAGCACAATGCCAGTGACCAGATGTGCTGGAGTGCATGTAGGGTGGAGGACATACCTAGGGAAGGGCAGGGGGAAGGAGTATCTATAATAAAATCAGGAGTGAAAATAACATGAAAGGAGTGTCAAGTGCAATGAGTCTAAAACACAATGTGCAATCAGATCCTTGGCAACGGGATGAAATTACTCTCAGGGAGAACATTCAATTAAGCCACTATTTTCAGACTCCAGTTGGAAAAGGATTGCCAAACAGCAGAGTAGTGAACATCATCCTGAGAAACAGCTAGATGACAGATACGTAGTAAAAGTAGATAGATGAACATGTAAATAAAGGTGTAAGCGTTTTTGTCTGTTGGAGCTATAGTATTCTGAGTAAGTTATTAAGAATTTTATATTTTAGGAGTGCCTGGCTGGTTTAATGGGAAGAGTGCACAACTCTTGATCTCAGGTCCTGAGAGATTGCGTAAATACATACATACATACATACATACCATTTTAAGGCTCACCTGGAAGAAACTAAGTATCTCTTTAAGGGTCAATAGGTCAGCTTTGCGCAGTGGCAGTATCGTAGCCAATGAGGTTTATCCAAGGTGCGATTATTGCTAATTGAAAAGGGTCAATAGGTGATGTAGCCATACCATATTGCTCTCTAGGCTCTGTGGTGGATGCAATGCTATAGTTGTGATATTTCTGAGACACCCATGTATACAGTCTCCACATATCACATGTGTATGAAATACAATGCATTACCTCTTACTGTAAACAGCATAATATCCAGCTCATTGCATGTGGGCATCATTGGAACGCCTGAAAGCTTGCTGTTTTTTTTTTTCCTGAAGGGTTCCCTGTGCTAGTTTAATTCTTCACCTTTAGGCAAGGTCTGCCTAGACTGGTCTTGAATTGCTGCTTTGGTGGTTCCCAGGGGTTGGCCTGTGTGGGTCAGGTATCCACTGATATGAAATCCACTGAGATGGGTTTTTCCCTTTAAGTCTTTTTTCTCTATGCTTCTGTCACATATAATCTGCAAATGTGTTTCATCTAGTGTGTCTGGCCTCTGTCAATCCTTGAGTTTGTGGCTGACTGAGTGGCTGTATTTTCGTTGCTGGGAGGAATATAAAGTGATCAGCTGGTCTCACGGTTGTGATGGTCACTGAGGCAGGGAGCCTTGCCTGGAGAAGCCTGGACTACCGCTGCTGGGAACAAGATGCATCATTTCCTCAATAGCATATGTCTCTGGACCCCTCTGGGTGTCCAGAGGTTTCTTGTGGACCGAAGGCCTTGCACAGGTGCCATTCCCTCCCTGCATTGCCTCAGCACGACTGGGAGAAGCAGCCTGGGCAGGGGGCAAGGCAGAGAGTGTGGTGACAGCCAAGAAGGATGCTGGCTTCTTACTCTAGCTGTTGTTACCACATAGTGTCCACCTAAACACAGAGTAAGAGCTACCAAGCCTCCAGGTGCATGGACAGTATGTATTTTAAAAGATTAATTTATGTTTTATTTTTTCCTTTTCCCTGTATAGTCTCTTCCCACCAAGCGGGGAGTTCTTATGCTTAACTGCCACAGAGAAAGTATATGAAATGGCAGAAAGCAGAGATTTTGGTTTCTCATTTACCAAGCGGTTTGAAGAATGTTGGTTTGTGGTAGAAGTAGAATGAAGAGAAAAAGAAAAAGATTCAAGAGTTTTACAGTGGAATGTCTTTAAGAAAGTTGAAGGAAACAGATTCCCTTCAGTCTTGGCTTTCTGGCATCACCCCAGAGATGTGACAACATTCTAGAGAAGAAAAGCCCTGGGGCCCTCGGCCTTGCAAATACAACCCACATCCCAAGTGGGGCATGGAAACAAAGGTGTCACTGGACTTGAAGGTGCTCCTGGGGAAGACACAATGTCTGTCCAAACTGTAAACTTAATGAGTCACGAATGACCCAGTGACAGAAGGGAACTGGGAATTGGGAAAGACTGTGAAATCTTCACCAAATCCCTGAGGGGAAGCACCAGAAATGACTGTCTGTCAGAATGGGGCTCAGAGGCAGACACTCAATTGATGTGGAAAACAAAGAAAATGCTGTGCTGCCAGTCGGTGAATGGTATTCTCTGCACATTCATTGGGAGAATTGTGGAGGATTTTTACCGTGTCGCTGGAGCTACATTTTCCAGAATTCCCTCCCCTGTATTGTACATGTTGGGCTTGGCCACAAGAGAAAGATCGCGAGAGATTTGGAAGGCAGAAGTGAGGCGGCAGCTGTGAGGCTCTGGAGGTCGTTTAGGGCCCTGGGTGCCACCAGGCTTCCACACATCACGGTCACCGCCACTCACCTCCTGGGTCCCCCATTGATAGGGGGCAGTAGCTGGTCCCACATTTCCTCCAGCCTCCCCTTCAGCTTCCGGGGATGCTTCCTAAATACGTAACTTGCAATCAAATCACCCCCAATTGGCTTCTGAGAAAACACAACCTAAAACAGACCTCACTGGATGCAAAAACAGACTGAACTCGATTAAGTTTCAGCATAAAGATGTCCCTAAGTTTTCAAAAACCACATCTACATGGCTTGGGGGAGATACTCCCAGTGTCTAATTACTGCTTCAGCATGGGCACCACCAGAGCAGCTAGCTGTCAATCTTGCCTGCTGGAAAGTCCGGGGGTCCCCAGGGGCCCAGGTTTTCAATACTTTTGCATCCTGTACTGCTATACCAGTAGCATCCGTGTTGTTTGTGCATAGGATCCTTTTGGTGCAGATAGGGAAGCACATGAGTGGAACCCAGACACATTTGAGCTCCCATTTCCTTCCTTAAAGCCTGACTTAGCACTGCATCCTGGTCAAAAGAAGCACAAGGTCTGACTCCAGACAGCCTCAAAAGTCACTACGCCTTTAGCAAAACAATATCTCCCAGAGAGGTCAGGTGAGGAAGGAGTAACATTATCTCACAGACCCAGCAAGTTCTCCAGCTTACAAAGTTCCACCCACAAGGCAGTTGCCTACATCTTCAGTTTTCCAAAGGCTTCAGGCTGCAGTGGGCTCTCTCCCACCATCCCCACTCCCCTGCCCTGACCCCAGTATGCAGCCGCCCACCAGCCATGTCACATAGAGCAAGATTGTCCTCAAGAGGTTGGAGTGAGTGAAGGGGTAGGGTTGGGGTGGGGAAGACAGACTGTACTTCAAAAATTTTTGTCTGGGTCACATGTGAAAATGAACAGTTTAAATTGACGATAATTCAAGATCCACCACACCTCCCCTCCCCCCATCAAAGAGTTACCCCACCAGTGAGGCCTCCTCTCTGGTGAGAATTAGCATAGAATAACACTATATCTACAACCCAATTTCTTCTCCCTTCCTCTGGAAGCTAGTATCAAGTTCAAATAAGTATTGCAGGAAGGGTTGCTAATGACCTTCAAGCCCATTAGCTGCATGGTTTATGTTGGCTTCAAATGGGGATGCAGGTAATGTGACACATCGTTCCCTGGCATCCACATGCTCACAGTTCTCAGGTAGCATCTACTTTTGTCCAGATATTAAAATCCAGCCCAGTACAAAGAGTTTCAGAAATTGGCCCACCTCTGCGTCCTTTCCCATTTTATTCTTCTCGGCACAGTTGCATGAAGTAGACGTTTATGTGGTTGAGATAGTGCCAAGGCTCCATTTTCTCTGTTAATGGCAAGAGATCAGGAGAAGAGAAAACACAAAACAGCCTCCATTTTCATGGGGCTAACATCATCATTCTTACTGGAGGCTCATTTGTTTCCTGGGCAGCTTGCCTCTGGAGAGGAGAGCAGGGCTGGTGGTGGGGGGGCCAGGAGCTCCAAGTTGGATCAGAGAGGGCAGCCAATACCCATGAAGGCTGAGTAAACTCCCTGAGGCACTCAAGCAAGCAGCAGGAAAAGAAATTCAGAGGTGGCAAACCCTTGCTAACTCTGTCCCTCTCACCTGGAAAAACACAGGTGACAAGCCATAGGATAGGAAAAGATATTTTCAACTAGCAAAGCCCTAATTTCCCAAATGTATACATATTCCAGTATATGAATAAGAAAAGGACAGGGATGAGCACCGGGGTGGCTCAGTTGGCCCAACTCTTGATCTCAGCTCAGGTCTTGATCTTGATCTCAGAGTTGTGAGTTTGAGCCTCACGTTGGGCTCCATGCTGGGAGTGGAGCCTACTTAGAAGAAGAAGGAGAAGGAGAAGGAAGAAGAAGAAGAAGAAGAAGAAGAAGAAGAAGAAGAAGAAGAAGAAGAAGAAGAAGGAGGCAAATAACCCAGTAGAAAAAATGGGCAAAAGACTTAAATATACCTTTCGCAAGACAAAAAAAAAAAAACAAAAAACATACAAAGATGCTCAATTTCATTAATTATTAGAATCATGTAAATAATAATGAGGTAACTTTACACATCTTACAAAAGCAGCAAAATTTAAAAATCCGACAGTATCGGGCAGCCCGGGGGGGGGGGGGGGGGGGGGGGGGGGGGGGCGCCTCAGCGGTTTAGCGCCACCTTCAGCCCAGGGCCTGATCTTGAAGCCCCCGCATCGAGTCCCACATTGGGCTCCCTGCATGGAGCCTGCTTCTCCCTCTGCCTGTGTCTCTGCCTCTCTCTCTCTCTCTCTCTCATGAATCAATAAATAAAATCTTTTAAAAAAATAAAATAAAAAATAAAAATCCAACAGTATCAAATGATAGTGAACATGTAAAACAATGGGAACTCTATATCACATACTTCTGGTGGGAGAGTAAATTGGTTCAATCACTTTGGAAAACTTTGATAGTATCTAGTAGAGATGCTCTAAATATCCCCAGATGCTATACACTGGGTCTTTTGCCACCTGTCCCAAACTTGACCCCTTCTCTTCCAGATCTCCTAGAACCTGGTCTGGATTAGCTATGAAAATAAATGAGGTCTAGTTTGAGGGACTGACTTCCCTGGCCTTTCTTCCTTTTTTCTCCCCTTCCTTTTAGTTTTTCAAAGGAGTAAGATAAAATATATATATATGTAAAAGTACATAAAATATGTTTATGGAGTTTAACACATAGTTACAAAGCTCTGTGTAATCAATACCCAGATCAAGAAGTAGTATCAGAATCCAAGAAGCCCCCTGTGGGTTCCCTAATTGCAACCCTCTCCCTCCTCATTAGAATTAAATACTATTATCCTGTCATTCAGAATATTAATTTTCTTTATATTCTTTGTACTTTTACCATCTATCTAAACTTCATGTATATGGATTCCTATTGAATACATTCTTCTGTGTCAACATTATCTCCCTCAACACTATGTTTGTGAGATTCAGACAAGTCACTGGTTGTAGCTGTCAGTCACTCATTTTCATTGCTGTATTGTATTCCATTGTATGAATACACCACAATGCATTTTTCTATTCTGTTCTTGATTGATAGAGTTGTTTCCAGTTTGAGTCTATTATGAACAATGCTGCCAAAAACATTCTTGTACATAAATCCTGGTGCACATGTGCAAGAGCTTTTCTAGAGCGATGACCTAGCGTGGCTTCCTTTTAATCTAGGTTTAGTACATTCATGTTTTTTCCCTGCCTTCTCTTTCAAAACTAGCTCTCAGAGAAGATCATAAATTCCCTCATCTTAGGGTAGGAATGACCAAGAAGTACTATGTAGTCCCTCCCGTTTTGTGAACTGACACCAAATAAGTTAATTTCTAATTGGAAAATTTTAGATATCTGGAAGCAGAGGGAGAAATCCATCAGGGTTGGCCCTGGGTAAAAAGTGTCACATAGCAGTAAGACCATGAACCAGGAAAACAAAACCCCGGAAAACCAAAACCACAACAAAGCAAACAAGAAAAAAAAAAACAACCAAGGTACTATATTTAGTATTTTTTTAAAAAATCTTATTTCATAGTCTCAAGCATCTTTTATGGAAAAAAAAAGGAAAACTATAAAGGCTGTTCTATTTGAAAGGTCAGAAACCAGGCATAGGAGGTGATGCCTTCTTCAAGGGTCAGTTGGCAATTAATGGCTAAGCTAACTGGAGCGGTCAAAAGGAAATCCTTAAGACCAGACACCCACGCTTTTGGCCCAGTTCCATCAACTAGAGAGTCATCTTTTCAAATCTGGTTTCCTCTGTGAATTGACATGATGAGAATACTTATTTCATGAGAGTGTTGTTAAGATACAGTAGGGAAATGGCTGAGCTACATTTCACATAGTGCCTGCCCCTGGCAAGTGCTCCCACAGTGCCTGGGATCTTTCTGCTTATTTTTATTATTTGAAGTGGAGTGTGGCACTTTCTGTGAGAACAGGCAAACAGATGATATGAGCAGTGTTCACTGATGCTGTCGGGGATCCGATAAAAGCATAAATATGAGAAAAGAGGGAAAAAAAGTAGCACTGAGGCCAGAGAGAGAAGTGACAGGAGTACATCTGCTGTGCAGGAGGAAAGGGCCCTGTTTCCAGAGGTGAGCTGCTAAGGGCCAACCAGAGGGGTGAGTAGAGTGGAGGATGGGGTGAGAGCAGCACAGGGAATGCTGTAACATGGCCAACCTGGGGAGAGGTTTGAGCGGGTCTCCATGGGTCAGGACAGAAAGGTCAGTTGGAGTGAGTCCATGAGTAGGAAGGTATGGGGCAGGGGGTGAGGGAGGTGGGGAGGTCAGACCGCAGCTGGAAGATGAAGATGTGCGTATTCACAGGGCAACCAAGAGTCAGTAGCTCCTGTGCCTGTGATGGCTTCCATCTCAAGCACCAGCAAGTCACGCAGCTTCTTTGCCTCTGGGTTTCTCCTGGCTTGGGAGCTTCTCAGTCTACTTGCAGGCAGCCACAGAAGGAAAGTATGTGTGCATGTGGGTATGGGGGTGCCACTCAGGGGCAACTCTCGACCAATGGAGGATGAAGATGGATGGATAAATGTCCTAAACTTCCATATTTCAGAGGAGCATTTCTTTTTTTTTTTCTTTTTTTTTTCCAGAGGAGCATTTCTAGGTGGGTTTTTAAAATGTTTTTTCAAAGGGTCTCCAGGGAGATTGTCAGTTGTCCACAGTGATAACTAGCTCTGTAGTGTATCTTTTGTTGGCTTTCTCCTCTTCCCTGCATCACTCTCTGTTCTTCTTCATTGTCTTCTTGGGATGGACTCTCAAAAAAATGATTGTCACCAAAGTCCTTGCCTCAGTTCTGCTTTAGGAGGAACCCAAACAAAGTTATATTATTATCATTTAACATAAATTTGGGAGCTGATATTCAAACAAAACAAAACAAAACACTTAAGCCTTGCCCAAAGCCTAGTTCAGTGTTCAAAAAGCATGGTTAATGGAAAGCATGGTTAACTGCTGAGGTGGCTCAGCAGTTGAGTGCCTGCCTTTGGCCCAGCGTGTGATCCTAGAGTCCTGGGATCAAGTCCCACATCGGGCTCCCTGCATGGAGCCTGCTTCTCCCTCTGCCTGTGTCTCTGCCTCTCTCTGTGTGTCTCTCATGAATAAATAAATAAAATCTTTTTTAAAAAGTATGAAATTATAATTTTGACTATATGCACAAAGAGGCATTTTACTGTAAGAATTTTGACAAAGCGGGATCCCTGGGTGGCGCAGCGGTTTAGCGCCTGCCTTTGGCCCAGGGCGCGGTCCTGGAGACCCGGGATCGAATCCCACATCGGGCTCCCGGGCATGGAGCCTGCTTCTCCCTATGCCTGTGTCTCTGCCTCTCTCTGTCTGTCTATCATGAATAAATAAATAAAACCTTAAAAAAAAAAAAGAATTTTGACAAAGCATTTTAGTAACAGCTAAAAACTGGAAATGACTTATAGTTTCATTGAGAGGGGAAATGGTAACCTGTTCATACCATAGAACGCTGTTCAGAGGTCAAAAAGAAAGAGGCTGACCTGTATGTAATGGCAAAGGCCACAAAATGTAGGAAGCCTTTTTTTTTTCTTTTGGAAGCCATTCTTAATGTCATGCGGGTCTCACTTGTCACACCCAGGTAGTGGCCTTGCCAGGAAATATGAATAGGTGAAAACAGAAAGTCAGAGAATACAAATATTGAATTAATTTACAAAGTGCAATAGGATACAATTTATAGTATAAAATGGAGGGGTGGCACAAAAACATCTATGTTTTTATTTGTACATTCTATACATATGTACATGCCTGAAACAAAGTCTGGGACGTTTAAAAACGAAATATATGTGTTTTAAAAGGGGGCAGGGAGCAAGAAAGGATTACATGAGTAGTGTCCCTATGGTGAGATCTTCCAAATAGTTTTGAGCAATAAGGCCAGCTTTCCCAAATGTCCCTGGGTTCCTCATCTCTCAGGGTTTCCCCGGAGAAAACTACCTAGGCCAGAGCCTGCACTTTCCTGAGATTTCCAGCAGGGGGCAGAAGCACCATGAGCCGGGTGCCCTAAGACCTGGCATTGAGGGCTGGGCCAGCCTTCTCCAGCAGCGGACATTTGGCCTGCTTCTCCACCATTAAAGGCTGATTATTTTTAAGTTTCCCTGCGGAGTAGCAGATTCAAATATGTACTCTTGGCTACATTTTTCAAAAATTCAAACCATGCATTTGAATTCAGGGTAAGACATAATTCTTTTTTTCCCCCAAAATAGAATTTGTCCAATTATTTTTTTATTATGGAAGTAAAATATATTCATTATAATTATTTACTTATCTATCTTCATTTAATTTATTAATTTTTTTAGTATCAACTGGAAGATTTGTAATTTTATTCTCTGGAGAAACACTTTAACATATCTCTTTTCCAAACTTAAACATGTATAAACAGCTTACCAACAGGGTCATCATACCACTTTATAGTTGCTTCTTTTCAACAAGATTAACAAGGTCTCATAGGCATCTTTTAAGCTCTCAATTTTAAATGAATTTTACATACATGTTACTAATCCAATTATTTCCATTAATAGGCATTCTGACAGTGAGTGAGATGGGCCAAGATCCCATGCCATTATTTGGGCTTTGGATCTGGTTATGTTGTCCTGACCACAAGAGCCTGGCATGTCGAGGACAAATCAGCAGCAGAGGAAGCCAAGTCCATCCTTGGATTGACACCTCTAAATGGCATGGAGTTTTGACAGCCAAGAGCTTATATGCTCTGTGGTCTTTTGTAGGTTTCCCACACAGTGGCTTCCTGGATCGTGGATGTGATTTCCATTTATTGGATAACAAAAGATAATCACAGATCAGCTTCAGAATCTCTGCTGGAAGAGTGACTGAGCTGTCTATCTGCATATTGTGTGGGCTGGCTTACTAGAAAGTGAAAATTTTGGATGGCCAGATTCTAGCTCCTTCTCCCTAGGGAAGGTGATTACCTCATTGTAGAAAGTTATAAATGTAGCCCTTGCTCATCATATTGCTTGGGTAGGTTTGGTTCAAAAAAGGATAAAGTAATAGCTTCATATGTAAAGATAGATCAGATTTAAATTATCTTTTTTTCTGTTACTCTTCTTCCAGTTGTGCTAAATCTAAACCCTAGGAAATTTAACCAGATGAAAAATAGAGTTTGATTTTTTAAATGAATTCATTTCTTGTTTTGGAAGAGATTCAAATAAATAGAGTGTTGAAGGATTGGCTGACAAATAGGAGGAAAAAAAGTATCATTTGGAGAGGACCAACAACCATACAAAACCAATGTAAAAGGAAACTAAGATTAATTTTATCATCAACTTTCAAAGACCAAGGAATGCAGCACTCAGAGAAAATGTGGTATCATTTGCTCTGAGGTTATAATGAAGGATTTCCAAACCCAAACATCTTTGCAGACAATGGTTCAGACAATGGCTGCATTGAATAATTGAAACCACAGGAACAATAAGCCACAGATGCAGAAAGGACCTGGGTGGTCCAGCTCATGGTGAGGTGACAGCCTGCCAAGCATCAAGGTCCCCCACTGACAAGTTCTGCAATTGTATTCCTCCTTCCTAAGGATTGAGGTCACAGGAGATTATTGGATCTGCCAAACTTCAAACCACTTCCAAAATTGTCAATGCCTGGAATATCAGCCTGATTGAAGCCTAAAAAGCATATTTTATTACACTTGTGTTTTGTTTTTGACATGATGGAAGCCAAAGGTTGCTGAAGGTATAAATGTCTGTTTCACAGAACAACTAAATATGAACAACCTCTCTAAGGAAGTGTCTCCTTCTAGTGTAAAGGCAACAGATGATGCAGAGAATAGTACCAAACAAAGTGCTGTGAAATGCATTTGACCTTGGGAGATGATAAACCAAAAATAAGAGAGAGGATCATGAATCTAAATATTAAGAGCTAAAGACTATAAATCTCTTAGAAGAAAACACAGGAGCAAATTTTCATGACCTTGGATTAGATGACAGTTTCTTAGATATCACATCAGAAGCCCAAAAATAAAAGAAAAAAATATAAATTGGACTTCATCAAAATTTAGACTTTTGCACTTCTAAGAACATTAACAAAGTGAAGAGAGGGACACCTGGATGGCTCAGTGGTTGAGTGTCTACCTTTGGCTCAGGTCATGATCCGGGGTCCTGGAATCAAGTCCCACATCAGGCTCCCCATAGGGAGCCTGCTTCTCCCTCTGCCTGTGTCTCTGCCTCTCTCTCTACATCTCTCATGAATAAATAAATAAAATCCTTAAAAAAAAGAAAGTGAAGAAACCACCCACATAATGGAAGAAAATATTTGCAAATCCTGTATCTGCTAAAGGACTTGTAGCTAGATTATATAAAAATTCTTACAACTCAATAATAAAAACACAAATAATTTAATTTTTAAATTGGGCAAAGGAATTGAATAGACATACAAATGGTCAATAAGCACTTGAAAAGATAGTCAACATCATTGGCTAGCAGGGAATTGCAAATCAAAGCCACAATGAGATACATCACACTCACTAGGATGGTTAAAATAAAAAAGATGGATAACCCCAAATATTGACAGGGATATGGAGGAGTTGGATCCTCATACAGTGCTAGCCTCTTTGAAAACAGTTGGCCAGTCAGTCTTCAAAAAAGTTAAAAGATAAAGGTATATATATACCTAAGATAATTGAAAATACATCTTTACGTAAAAACTTGTACATAAATGTTCATAGAAGCATTGTTCAAATAGCCAAAAGGTGGAAATAATCAAAATATCCACCAACTGATGAATAGGTAAATAGAATGTGGTATACCTATAAGATGAAATATTATTCATCCCTAAAAAGGAGTAAACTGATATATGATGAACCTTAAAAACATTACACTAAGTGAAAGAGGCCAGATACAAAAGGCCACATATTGTATGATTCCATTTATATGACATGTCTTGAACAGGAAAATCCATGGAGACAGAAAGTAAATTT
Source organism: Vulpes vulpes (assembly GCF_048418805.1). Taxonomy (NCBI): domain Eukaryota; kingdom Metazoa; phylum Chordata; class Mammalia; order Carnivora; family Canidae; genus Vulpes; species Vulpes vulpes. The sequence continues at coordinate 107,593,089 of NC_132785.1, read as the reverse complement.
GTGGTTGACAAAGCCTAGGGGGACGGGGGTTGAGAAGGTACAGCTGATGGGTATGAGGTTTCTTTTGGGGGGTAATGAGGTAATGAAATGTTCTGAAATCAGATAGTGGTGATGGTTGCACAATTCGGTGAATATACTAAAACCAATGAATTGCATGCTTTAAAAGAGGGATTTTATGGTGTGAATTGTATTTCAATCAAGCCATTGTGGTAAATAAATAAATAAATAAATAAATAAATAAATAAATAAGGAGGGACATGCATGAGTGAATGAATGAATGAAAGAAGGTCACAGATAGCCGGATCCCTTCTCCATAATGAGCAGGAGCCTGGGGCTCTAGGTATTAACCTAGGTCAGGTGATCAGACCTGTCCCACACATGAGCTGCCAAGGAAGGAGTGAAGAACAATCAGGAGACACCCACGGACAGAAGTGTAACCAGTGCCTCTTTAGTCTCTTCTCAGTGAGAAAATCCCGGTAGGAGGCAACCCGTGGAAACTAAGGAAACCAGAATTGAGCAAGAAAGATTGGCAGGAAGGGAGGAGTAGCAGCCAGGATATTTTCTGAGTTAAAGAATGCAGCCAATTTGATAGCTGCCTGGAACAGAGAAGGAGATGGTAAGGGTACCAAGCAGAAACTGTGTGTGACTTATGGGAGTAATCATCCATTGTCCCCAAAGTGAGTAAGCTGGTGTGCCTACCAGGTGCTAGCCATGGGCAATAAAAGGAAACTAACAGCCAGGAGCTTTGCAGCCTGATGAGACAGACAGACAATAAATTACCCTATAGTACAATAGGTACAATGGTGGAAGTAGGTCCTAGAGCACAGAGATGGGTCACCAGATTCAGGCTAGATGATCAAGGGGGCCTGCCCGGAGGAGGAGGTACTTGAGAAGAATCTGTGCCTTTGAGGAGATGCTACCATTTCAGGAAACTGTGGCCTAGGGAAGCTGGCTAAATCTCCTCAGTTAATCCAAGATAGAGGCCAGACAAGACCCCATTCCCTGCTCACAAGCCATCTGTCCTTATGTGGAAACCATCATCTTCCATGAGGAAGGACTTCAACCCAGAGAAGACTGTAATCCTGGGTTCTGGCTCTGATCCTGGACTAGGCGCTGGACTGCTTCGTGATCTGAGACACTTCAGATCTATTCTAGATCTAAACTGGAAAGTTTCCTCTCCTATGGAATTAGAACTGTGGCTGTCTTTGTGGAAATAATACAATTTAGACTGGTTGTTTCCTTTTATATAGGTGACTTGGGTGTATATGAGGAAAAAGTCTGGAGTCACCAAGTGGAGATCCACTGAAGGGAGGAATTGAGGTAGGAGAGTCAGAGTCCCACCTCTAGATTGACACCTGGGTACAAGTCTAGCCTTAGGCATCCCTCCCAGGGCCCAGTAGGTGGGTGTCTAGAGGCCTGAGATGGTGATGTTCTTAGCATTCACAAAGCTGGGAAGGGCCTAAAGTAGCTAAAGGAGGCCTGTCCCTTCTCCCTCGTGCTTTCCAAATGTTCTCTTTTCACCCTCTGTGTACCATGATAGAAATAGGAGTGAGGAGCATTGATTTAGCAGGAATGGCATTGCCAGCCATGGAGCTCATCAAGGGCCAGACATGGATGAGTAAACAACTTTTCTGTCCTGGTGATGCATCTAATGATTGCTGGGCTTCTGCTTTGGGAGAAAAGGCAGGAAACAAGTGTCCCAAAAACGAGTTACCCACAGTTAGCATGACCCTTGGATTCGAGTTCTAGAAAATAGCAGGCCAGAAGGGTTTGGCCATACAGTCTTGGCTAATACGTTGGGAAATTTGGTCAACTGGAGCCTGATGCTTCCTATCCACTTTCCAAAGTTAGTAACTATGCAGGTAACAATCTACTTTTCTGGGTCAACTGGGTCACTGAATCCTGTTCTAATTGTACATGTTCCCGAACTGTCCCTGTTATATGAGTTAGATTATGGTCCCCTCAAAATTTACATGAAATCTTAACTCTAGTCCCTCCAAATCTGACTTTATTTAGAAACAGGACATTGCAGATGTGATGATTTAAGATGAGGTGATCCAGGAGTGGGAGTAAGAAGACCCTCTAACCCAACATGACTGATGCCTTTTTAAGAATAGGGTCAAGTGCAGACAGACACACGGGGCGAAGGCTCTGTGAAGGCTGGAAGCCAAGAAATGGGAGGAGAGATGAAGCTGTCGGCCAGGAAATGCCAGGGATTGATTGCCAACAAACCACTACAAGCAAGACAAGGAAGGACTCTCCTACAGGTTTTAGAGGGGGCATGGCTTTGCTCACACCTTGATTTTGGATTTCCAGCTTTCAGAATTGTGAGACAATGAATTTCTGTTGTTCTAAGCCACCAAATTTGCAATACTTGGTTCCAGCAGTCCAAGGAAACTAATCATACATCCTGCCAAGCTGAGGTTTTGTTGGTGTGCACAAAAAAGCTTGTAGTATTTATCTGAAAGGCAGAATTTTGGCATTTGTTTCCATAAAAGTTATTTTTCAAATCTCCTGGGACTCCGGTGCTGTTCTTAAGAGTGCTGGTGGAATCCCGTGTTATCTCTCTTCCCTCTTACGCCAATGACGAGGGCTCAGCTCCCTAGAGAAGCAGCTGGAAATGACATTTTCAGATTCTCTGTGAGAAAATTGGACTGTAAAAAATTTTTTTTAAAGATTTTATTTATTTATTTATGAGAGACACACACAGAGAGGCAGAGACATAGGCAGAGGGAGAAGCAGGCTCCCTGCGGGAAGCCTGATATGGGACTCCATCCCAGGACCCCAGGATCACAACTGGAGTCCACTCAACCACTGAGCCACCCAGGTGCCCCCTACCTTTTTCATAAATTTTTAACACACATTGCTCAACTTTCATATGCAACTTTCAAGACTGACAGTCTTTGTCATTCACTCATTCACTCAGCAAACCCTACGGTACACCTACGACAGTCAGTGATGGACAGTCATGGCCCCTGTCCTCACTGGGCCTTCAGCCGAGGGGCAGCCTCACACTACTCCACCACTCCACTCATGTTGATCCTGCCTCTACACCTCCCCAGGCCTCTTCACTGAGTAATGCTGGCCTAACTATGGCATATTCTCAGTGGTAACAAACCTCCATTATTGAAGGAAGAGATGAGTTTTTGGACTACCCAGAATCCTTCAGAGCCATGTTGGGGAATAAGATGTGTGATTATGCTGGGGAAAAAAAAAAAATTGGGTCTTTGGTTTTCCTCTAAAAACCTAAAAAAAAAAAAAAAAATCCTGAAATATTTTAAAAGCAATACCAATGGGATCTTTTTTTGTTTTTAAAGTAGGTTCCACACCCAATGTGGGGCTTGAACTCACAGCCCCAAAGATTAAGAGTCTCAGGTTCTACCAACTGAGCTAGCCAAGTGCCCCATCAATGGGATACTTTTATAACTCATTAGATGATGATGTAGAAGAATAATGTTATTCAGATTTTTTAAAATTTCTTATTCAGGGGATCCCTGGGTGGCTCAGAGGTTTGGTGCCTGCCTTTGGCCCAGGGCACCATCCTGGAGTCCTGGGATAGAGTTCCATGTCGGGCTCCTGGCATGGAGCCTGCTTCTCCCTCTGCCTGTGTCTCTGCCTCTCTCTCTCTCTCTCTCTCTCTGTCTATCATGAATGAATAAATAAAATCTTTAAAAAAATAAAAAAATAAACGTCTTATTCATGTAAGGAGACCCTTCAACTCAAGACCACGGTCCTTACTCAGTTGCCTTTCCTCATCTTTTTTTCTTTGTTTTTCCTTTGCTCCAGATGGGAGGGCAGCTGAGGGAGCAGGATCTTTATCTCTTCTTTCTCTCTTTTGATCTTACTCTTGAGTAAATACATGGTGCCAGGCTCAGGTTTTTAAAAACAGCCAGTGCTTCCCAGAGTGAGACTCTTGATTGCCCAACCTGACCAAGGATCTCCTTCCAAGGTTGTGATATAATTATGATGCAAGCCTCATCACAGCTGCCATAACACGTCACAAGACATGCACATGGCAGACAGTCAGAACTGAAGCTGCACATCAAAACTAGAAGCAAACCGGGTTTTCCATCACAGACAGAAATGTCTCCACATGCCTGGGGAAATAACTCTCTATCTTCTGCCCCAGTGAGCTGACCCTTGTTTCTAAGTCTGAAATATTCCTTTACAGTGGGGCACCTGGCTGGCTCAGTGGATGGAGCATAAGACACTTAATCTCAGGGTTGAGGGTTTGAGCCTCACATTGGGTGCAGAGATTATTTAGTAACTAACTAAATAAGTAAATAAATAAAATCTTTTTAAAAATAAAATGAAATATTCCTTTGTGGTTTTTTGAGATGCGAATGGTTAAAGTCAATGTTTCAGGGAGCAATTATATATCTAATAATCACATTTTGTTACATCAGAAGACCCATCTCTGCAAAGGGTGAGGAGGATTCATTCACTCATTCATTCACCAGATATGCATGACGTGACAGTAAATCTAAAGCTGGAAATGCAGTCTCTACCCTTGAGGGGCTCATGGTGGGGAGAGAGATATAAACAGACTCAGGTGTGAGATGGGCATCTTGAGCCACTCTGCTATGCCTTGCAGACCTATCCCAGCATTCAAATCACCTGCTCCAAAGGCATGCCCAGAGCAGGCAAAGGAGGAGCGCACACCACTCATTACCAACAAGACTTCCTAATCACCCTCTTTTTATTTATTCTGTTGTTGTTGTCTGTTTGCTTTTAAGTATTCTCTATGCCCAAAGTGGGGCTCGAACTCACAACCCTGAGGATCAAGAGTCGCATGCTCTATCTACTAAGCCAGCCAGGTGCCCCTCGCCCTCTTTTCAAAGCATTTTTGTTCCTTTCCCAAAGTGCTGCTCTCCTTGCACTTGCCACATCTCAAGTCTTATCTCATCCACTCTGAAAGCAGCATTTTAGCATTTTCTTTCCTCCCCACAATACCGCTCTGCTTGCAAATTGGCTTAGTAAAACAAGACTTGACTACAAGCGTCTCTCTCAATATTGCTTCTAGGGAGCCTTGATTCGATGTGTCTGCAGGTTGGTAAAGTAAGAGGCAGGAGGCAGGAGACCAGAGAGGAAGGCTGGAGCTAGAGTCGCATGGTCCTCATAAGCCAGACTATTTTTCGTAGTGGCCGCACCTACCCTTGACCTTTTGAACCAGAATCCAAACAAATCTCCCCTGCTTCTCTCCCTCCTCCCCCCTTTCTCTCTCTCTCTCTCTCTCTCTGTCTCTGTTATAAAAATTGGGTGGTCTGTCCTCACTCTCTGCATACTGCTGATGACATTGCAGAGGTGGTATAGTTTTTTAACATATTCTTCTGTCTCCCATTTTCCTGGTAGTTAGATATTTTTAAGAATCAGATATTTAAGAATCAGATTTAAGTCTGATTTTTTTTTTTTTGGCTAGACTACTTCTAGGGTTGCCAGGTATGATAAATAAAAATATAAGATGCCCAGTTATATTAGAATTTCAGATAAATAATAAATAGTTTTTATTATGTCTCATGGAATATTTGAGATATATATACTTATCCTAAGCATTATTTGCTATTTATTTGGAATTCAATCCTAACTACTTCATAAGAGATATTGTATCCATCCATCAGGAGGCACATAATATCTCGTTCTCTCATTTTTGTGATGTTAGCAGCTATTGGTGATCCTGGCCTAGATTGGTTATTTCCCTAGAGGTTGTAAACTTGTGCTATTCTAATTCTCTCCCCCAGCCTCTTTTTTTTTTTTTTTTCATGTCTTAGCTGGAATATGTCTATAGAGGGAAATATTCCCTCATGAACTATTTGGTTTACCTGGTCATTTTCATATAGGAAAGGCAGGATACATGCTTAATTCTTTACTTTTATTTGCTAGTTTTCAGAATAAAACATCCTCCAGGGGAAAAATGAGAGCAATGGCTAGAGAGAGTTGTAGGGGCAAGGAAATGTATGTTCAAGATGGGAGATGGTGTGTACTAACAGAAATGACTTCTTAGCAGGAGAATCTAATGATACAGTGCAGAGAAGCCAGGACTGTAGGAGATTGTGGGAGTAATCCAGGCAAGAAAAGATGCTTCAAAAATGCATCCTCCAAAGGTGACCAATGAGTTGTGTTCTTTCCTTTAAAAGTATCACTCGGGTGCATGCCACTCCATCTGGGGGTCCTGAGTTTAAGCCTCACGTTGGGTGTAGAGATTACTTAAAAATAAAATCTTAAGGGCAGCCTGGGTGGCTCAGCGGTTTATCGCCTGCCTTCAGCCCAGGGCGTGATCCTGGAGACCCAGGATCAAGACCCATGTCAGGCTCCCTGCATGGAGCCTGCTTCTCCCTCTGCCTGTGTCTCTGCCTCTCTCACTCTATGTATCTCATGAATAAATAAATAAAATCTTTAAAAAATAAAAAATAAATAAATAAAAAAAAATAAAATCTTAAAAAAAAAAAAAAAAAAGAACCAGGGAGAGCAGACTATTTGTTCAAAAAGCCTTGTGGTAAAGGGGAGAAATGGAAGCTGGAGAGAAATGTAGGGGCAAGGAAAGGATATATACAAGATGGGAGATGTTGGGACACCCGGATGGCTCAGTGGTTGAGCATCTGCCTTTGGCCCAGGCCGTGATCCTGGGAGCGAGTCCTGCATTGGGCTCCCAGCAAGGAGTCTGCTTCTCCCTCTGCCTATGTCTCTGCCTCTCTGTGTGTCTCTCATGAATAAATAAATTAAAAAAAAAAAAAAGGGAAATGTATAATAACAGAGATGACCTTACATCATGGAATATTCTAATGACATAGGACTGAGAAGCCAGGATAGTAGGAGACTGTTGGCATAATCCAGGCAAGAAATAAGAGTCTGAACCAGCACGGACTGAACTTACAAAGTGGATTGACTAGAGATCTCCCAACTCCAGACCAGAGGCAAATATCAGGGTGCATAATTTGTCAGGATCCAAACCTGCCTGCTAAACAGCCTTGCCCCTCCTCATCCCAAATAAACACACCGACTGAAACATCACCCCCTTTCTAAAAGCAGAGAAAGCAGAATGCACGCTGGGATCCTGGACAAATGCCCAACTGCCCCCCCAGGACGGCTTGATCTGGGTTCAAAGCCAAGAAAGCACACAGGGTTTCCTCGTTTCCCCGCACAGGATTTAAGTGAGTTTTAAAGTGCTCTTCTCTGACTACCCAAGGATTAGCCATGTGTCTCAGCCAGTGATTTAAAATCATTACTCGTCTCTTCTGATTGAACCTCAAACTTTAGAAATGTACACAGCTTGGCAGGCTGGCCAGGGCAGCTGAGCTTCAAGAGGACATGTCCCAGCCATCTGTCGCCCCACTTCATACCAGCCTCCTGCCCTTCCCGCTGCCGAAGGGAGCTGGGCCTGACAGGCAAATGCAACATGAGGACAACTGTGGCCTGGCTTCCAAGCAGTTGCTGCACAGTGGCTTGGGTGCCGTGGGGGAGGGGAAGTGATTTTGTTTTGCTTTGCCTTGAGGCGCACCCCGCCCCCCATTTTAGAGATCCAGAGAGTTCTAGGGGCAGAGACAAAGGACATTATCTGTGATTTTTCTCTCCATCAGAGCAGCTCAAACTGAACTCAGCTACTCAGAGGTGATCCAGGGATGCAATGGGAAGTTTAGAATTTCATTTGAAACAATATTTCAGTATTTTCAAAACTGCTATTGGGCAGTCCGGGTGGCTCAAAGGTTTAGCGCCGCCTTCAGCCCAGGGCGTGATCCTGGAGACCTGGGATTGAGTCCCAAGTCAGGCTCCCTGCATGGAGCCTGCTTCTCCGTCTGCCTCTCTCTTTCTCTGTGTCTCTCATGAATAAATAAATAAAATATTTAAAAATAAAATATGAAAACTGAAAAGAAAAAACTGCTATTAAAGAGTGCTTAGTGTGCAGCAATGTAAATGCATTAAATATACACTTCTAGCCTGCCAAGACCTCTGGTTTAAGTCCCACTGCCCGGTAAACTAACTTTTTTTGAGGGGAGGGCAGTCGATTTCATTCTTCTTCTTTTATTGATAAATTTTATGTTTATTATTATCATTTTATAAGTAGGCTCCCTGACCAAGGTGGGGCTTGAACTAATGATCCCAAGATCAAGAGTCCCATGCTCTACTAACTGAGCTAGCCAGGCACTTTAATAGAATTTATTTTTTAAGAAAAAAATGTAGATTTAGAAAGAAATTATAAGCAGTTTGTACAGAATTCCCATATTACCCTCTCCTTCCCCAGCACTCACTTTCTCCTATTATTAACAGTAACATTATTAATGTGTGGTACATTAGTCACAATTGGTGAATCAATACTGAGACATAATTATTAATTAAAGTCCATAGTTTACTCAAATTTCCTTAGTTTTTACCTAATGGCCTTTTTCTATTCCAGTTTCCCAAGTAGTATACCACATTATACAAAGCACCATGCCTTCTTGGGCTCCTCTTGGTTGTGACAATTTCTCAGACTTTTCTTGTTGATGACCTTGTGACTACTGGTTGAGTTTTGTAGGATTTTTGTACTTTTCTGTTGGGGTTGTCTGATGCTTTTCTCACAAGTAGACTGGGGTTGTTGGTTTGAGGGAGGAAGATCACAGATATAAAGTACCATTTTCATCACATCATACGAAGTGTACAAAGGTACATATTATCAATATGATTTATGAATATTGATGTAGATCATGACCACCTTGCTGAAGTAGTGGTTGTCAGATTTCCCCACTGTAAAGTTTTCTTTTTGTTTTTTGGTGGCTTTTTTTTTTTAAAGATTTTATTTATTGATTTGATAGAAAGAGAAAGCACAAGTAGGCAGAGTGGCAGGTAGAGGGAGAGGGAGAAGCAGGCTCCCCACTGATCAGAGAGCCCCATGCCAAGCTTGATCCCAGGACCCTGGGATCATGACCCAAGCCAAAGGCAAACAAAACACTTAGCTGACTGAGCTACCCCGCCGCCCCTAAAGTTTTCTTTTTTATTTTATTTTATTTTACTTATTTATTCATGAGAGACACACAGAGAGAGGCAGAGACACAGGCAGAGGGAGAAGCAGGCTCCATGCAGGGAGCCCGTTGTGGGACTCTATCCCAGGTCCCCAGATCAGGCCCCAGGTTAAAGGTGGCACTAAATCACTGAGCCACCCCGGCTGCCGTAAAGTTTTCTTTTTTAAAAAATGTAGGGGATCCCTGGGTGGCTCAGCGGTTTGGCACCTGCCTTTGGCCTGGGGTGTGAGCCTGCAGACCTGGGATCGAGTCCCACATTGGGCTTCCTGCATGGAGCCTGCTTCTCCCTCTGCCTGTGTCTCTGCTTCTCTCTCTCTCTCTCTCTCTCTCTCTCTCTCTCTCTCTCTCTCTCTCTATATATATATATATATATATATATATATATATATATATAATGAATAAATAAACAAAAATCTTTAAAAAAATCAAAATAAATTTAAAAAATGTATAGGAGTACAGACTCACAGATATTTATACTTTGGGCTATAATCTGATGCTACTTTATTTTGCTCCTCAAATTGTCCTAGCTTTGGCCACTGAGAGGTCTTTCAGTTGACTCCTATGCCCCTGTGACATGCCTTCATTATTATAGTGTTTTTTGTTTTTGTTTTTGTTTTGTTTTGTTTTGTTTTTTTGTAAACTCAGTTTTGTGCTGACTTTGGCACAAGCTCCTTCTTGGCATCTCTGGCCCAGGCTGGCACAGATAGTAGGTGTGCCTTGTGAGGTTCAGCGCCCCACCAGCCTAGGCATGTCTGCTTACGAAAAGCAGAGTACTTCCTACACGAGGTGCCCTGGGCTCCATAAACCACCGGGCTTATCCCAGTGAATATGAAGTGATAAAACTGTCTTGTTTGTTTAGTACTTGTTGTAAGTTTTACTTGTTTATTGCCTGACTTCTACATTTATGATGAAAATAAAGAGTAGTTATTGCATATTTTGATAATTACTCATTCAACTTTGAAACAAAAATCTATACTACTCTTTCTAGCTTCCAGATTGGTTTAATTAAAGACTATTCTAATCTCAAAGACCAAATAGGAAAGAAAAAAAAAAAACTGTTAGCAGGAGTTAAGAGCCCAGACCCTAGCACAGGACTGTCTTGATTTAAACTCTTGGCTTTGGGCAAATTGTTCCATTCCTCTGTACCTCAGTATTCTACCTTTAACAGGGGAATGTTAATGATAGATCTACCTCAAAAGTCTGTTAAGTGACTCAGTTGTTAGGAGCCCCGCATCAGGCTCTCTGCTCATCGGAAAGCCTGCTTCTCCCTTTCCCTCTGCCTGCAGCTCCTCCTGCTTGTACTCTCTCTCTGTCGAATAAATTAAAAATGTATTTTTTTAAGTGAGTTAATATATGTAAAGTGTGTGGAATAGGACCTGCTATGTAGGGGGTGCCATGTAATGGTGTCTATCATTATTACTTATAACCACCTGCTATGATTGGATTTTTTTAAAGATCTTATTTATTTATTTGAGAGAAAGGGTGGGGGAAGGGCACAGAGAGAAAGTGAGAAGGAGAAGCAGACTCCCCACTAAGCAGAAGCCCAACACAGGACTTGATCCCAGGACCCTGGGATTATGACCTAAGTGAAAGGCAGATGCTTAACCGATTGAGCCACCGAGGCACCCTGGTTTGAATGTTATGTTCCTCCAGAATCCATATGTTGAAATCCTAATCCCCAAAGTGATAGTATTAGGAGGTAGGGGCCTTTGGGTGGTGATTAGGTCATGAGGACAGAGCCCTAATGATAGGAATTAACACCCTCATGAAAGAGGCCCCACAGATCTCTCTAGCCCTTTCTGTCATGTGAGGATCTGATGAGAAGTTGCTCCTCAGAAGAAAGCCCCCACCCGACCTAGCTGGTACTGTGACCTAGGACTTGCAGTCTCCAGAACTGTGAGAAATAAATTTCTGTTGTTTGTAAGCCGCTCACTCTTCAGTATTTTGTTATAACAGCCCAAATAAAGTGAAATACCACCTGTTTACATGATCAGAACTTTCTCAGAACTGAGTGACCAAAGCAAAATAGAGACGTTGGTTGCTGACACTGACTTACGACTGTGAATCAGCCAGGGCTTTGATTTAAAAGCACAACAGGAACTGGCTCTGGATGAGTAAAGCTGAAGAGGAATTTATGGAAAGGATGTTGGGTAGCCCGTGGAATCTCTGGGAAGGCTGGAGAACCAGGCACAGGGCACGAATGAGAACAAAGAATGCTTGGAAGCAGCCAGGAGCACAGTCAAAACTGTGGCACAGAAGCTATCCAGAGCCCTGCCCTGGCCTCAGAATCCTGGGAAGCTTGTGCCACCACCAGGGCTGGGGCCTTAATGATAACTGGGCTGCTGCTGCTACCTTGAAATCTGGACATGGCTGCCACAGCTGCTGCCACCCCACAGGAGAAGGTTTTCTAATGGGTTCTCTCTGTGGTCTCTGATTCAGAATCTAGGTGGTGCTCCTGATTGGCCAAGCCCAGGTTCACATGTCTGAGTCCTGCCAATGAAGGAGGCTGGGAAGCAAGCCTCTCGTGATAGTGAGCAGTAGAGGCCACCTTCCACTAAGACTCATAAGGTGGAGTCTTCCATGCACCTGGGAAGGGATTCTGAAGCTGGACAGCCAAAAAGTGACAAATGTCATCTATCACTTCTGCTTTCAGATTTTGTTCTATCATATTAGCATCATTGGTGGACTCTATAATAGGTAAAAGTTTGAAAAACACTGGCCCAGTGCTCTGGTGTCCCTTATATTTTTCAAGCCGGAGGCATATGAGACAATTTCGGTAAGTTCTAAGAAAGATAAAAGGTCTGATTGGATTTGGGTGGGAGCTTTTCACAAAGGTTGTGATTCTGAGCCTCAAAGGATGTTGTACCCCTAATTTTTATAAATGACAGTTGATGCTCCTGTGATTAACAAAATGCAGATTCCTTTAAAGGACTCAAAAATGATCGCTGTTTTTATCATTTTGCATTTTTTTGATCAGTGGGTACCAGATTACCATTGCCATCCTGTGGAGTCTTTGAAATTTTCTGCTTTGAAAAAGAAGTCTTCATATTTTAAGGTTGGAGAAACCCTTAGCACTGTCTCAACTTTCCTTTTCTTTTGTAAGATTTTATTTTTTTTCTTTTTATTTATTTTGAGAGATAGAAAGAGCATTTGAGGAGTGAGGAGGGGCAGAAGAGAGGGAGAGAAAAAATCTCAAGCAGACTTCATGCTGGTCTGGATCTCACAACCATGATCTGATCAGATCTGATCTGAGCCAAAATCAAGAGTCCAACACTTAACTGACTGACCCAGCCAGGCTCCGCTTAAAGATTTTATTTCTAGGCCATCTCTATATCCAACATGGGGCTTGCACCTACAATTCTGAGATCAAGAATTACACACTCTACTGACTGAGTCAACCAAGTGTCCCTGCCCCCAACCTTCCTTTTCTAAATGGAGGCCCAAGAGGTGAAATGACTTATGCAACATCACAGAGCTGGTCTAGTGGTAGACTTCTGTTCTTGGGCCAATCCTCAGTGTCCCCCTGTCATGCTGCCAACAGCTGGCCCAGGAGCAGGCCCAGCTGTCCAGCCCCACAGCCACTGCCTTTCTGAGGCAGGTCTTGACAGGAGACCCAAAGCTGCTTTCAAATATTGGCTCGTGGCTGTTGCTCCTTTACTTGCTCTTACTTTCTGGAGCAGGAAATCGCCTGTGCCTCTCTCTCTCCTCCCTGGAGAGAAAGAGAAGGAGAAGGAGAAGAAGGAAAAGGAAAAGAAGGAGGAGGAAGAAGGGTAGGAAGAGGAGGAAGAGGAAAGAGGGGCAAGAGAAGAAGAGGAGCAAGCAGACACTAGCCCTCACGCTGATGCTGGGCTTTACCTGCTGGATCTCGACCTTTGCCAGTCTTAGGTCTGCCTTCTCTTAGAGGCTGTGGCTAACCTTCTGCACTAACCTTGGACTTGCTCCAGATCTTGGGAGCCAGATTCCCTGGTCCTGCATTCATGTCCTGGCTCCCAGTGGTGAGGCTAGGTCAGATCCTGACATCTGCTAAGTGTGCCTTGCAATGGATATGCTCATCTCCTGACCTGACCTGGCTACCCCTGGGGAAGCTCCCTGGGAGCAAGACTCATGCCCTACACTTCTGGGCTCCTCAACACCCAACAGGGCAGGATCCAGCAAACCTTTGTTGAAGGGATGACTGGCCTGTTCTGTTTGGGTGCTGCCCACACCTAGTCATGAAAAACTAGAATAAAGGGTGGAGGAGGTGCTAAGAGAACAAACTGTGTGAGATATTTTCCTTCTATACTACCTGGGGGTAGTTTGGGTTTGTACTGACACCAGTTATTTCCATCTGGAATCGCAATAGCATAGACAAGATTTGGGCTCGGGCCTATTCAGAGAAGAGAAAACTGTCTTAGGAATCCACAGAGAGCTTTAGGACCAGTTAAAGACATCTGAGACAAACCAGGGAGCAAGGCATTCATTCTTTCATTCACTCTGAATTGAGTACTATATGGGTCAGGTTCTATGCTAGCTAGGTACCCAGAGATTCAATGGTGAATGAGACACATTCCATGCCCTCTAGATGGTTAGAGTGAGAAAAACAAAGCAGGGAACTTGTGTTTACAATAGATTATGATGCATCTTGAAATAATAAAAGCTAATATTTATTATTGAGTACTCACTATGTGCCAGACTCTGCACTATGCCATTAATTATGCAATCAGGCATTCCTCATTGGAATCCTGTTAGTAAGTATCATTATTATTTCTGTCTTATCAATGAGGAAATGGAAGCACAGAGGTGTTAAGTGACTTGCGCAAGGTTATAGAGCTGGAGTGAGTAGCACACCTAGGACTTAAATCCAAGTAGTTTGACTCCACAGCCTATGCTTCCTATAGTTCCTCTACTATGGTTTTGCCTCGTCATGATAGAGGAAAGCAGAGGATACTGTCAGAACACATAAAGATGCACCTAACATTGAGAGGGCATGGAAGGCTTATTTGAGGAGGTAACAGGTAGGAGAGTCTAAAAGAACCAGTCAGAATAGTTGGGAGAATGGGAGTAGGGAGTGCATTTCAGACTGAGGGAACAGCACAAGCAAAGCCTGGAGGCAAGAGGCCATGGTGAACTAATTACTGTTTGGTGAGCACCGACTGTATGTAAGGAATATCTAGAGACATTCGGAGACTGTAACTAGTGTCAACGTGACCATTTCATAGTAAGTGGAGAGAAGACTGGAGGAAAAAGAGGCTGAAGGGTTCAGTAGACACCAGTTCACAGAGGTCTTTAAAAGCCAGGCTAAGGTCATGACTTTATCCAAATGACAGTGGAGAGATACTAAAGGATAAGCAGGAGAGTTTCACAATCAGGTTGTACTAGCTCAGTTTTAACTGTACTTTGGAGAAGGAATGGAGTCAAGCAAGGCTGGAGGCCATTTTGGTTGTCCAGGCAAGAGATGGTGTGGCCTGATATGGGGATTGGCAGTGGCATGTGAGAGAAGTAGCCTGGGCTCGATTACTTTGCTGGAGGAGGGGTCACTGTCAAACCAGAAGATTGAAGGGGACCAAGGCAGTAGGGTGAGCCTCAGAGGGTAAATGGTTAACATTGGTCCAATGTTAGGCAATTGCCCAAAGTCCCAACAGGCAAGTGGATGCTAGACAATAAGTCAAGGGGTACCTGGCTGGTTCAGTCGGTGGAACATGTGACCCTTGATCTCAGGGTTGTGAGTTCAAGCCCCACGTTGGGTGTAGAAATTACTTAAAATGATTAAAAAATAATAATCTTAAAAAAAAGAAAATCCAAGGATGCCTGGGTGGCTCAGTGGTTGAGTGTCTATCTGCCTTTGGCTCAGGGCATGATCCTGATCCCGGGATCGAATACCACATTGGGCTCCCTGCATGGAGCCTGCCTGTGTCTCTGCCTCGCATTCTCTCTGTGTCTCTCATGAATAAATTAAAAAAAAAAAATCAAAGGAGATATTCCTATTCCCATTTCATAGGCCGAGAAATAGGCTCAGAAAGATTAAGAAACTTGTCCAGGATCACATTGCTAGCAAGTGTATTTTTTACCAAAGCCCACCAGTGTTTTCCCAAACTTTAGCTGACATCCTCTGCACAACTTTTTCTTTTTTTTTTTTTTTTTTTTTTTTTTAATTTTTATTTATTTATGATAGTCACAGAGAGAGAGAGAGAGAGGCAGAGACACAGGCAGAGGGAGAAGCAGGTCCCATGCACCGGGAGCCTGACGTGGGATTCGATCCCAGGTCTCCAGGATCGCGCCCTGGGCCAAAGGCAGGCGCCAAACCGCTGCGCCACCCAGGGATCCCTGCACAACTTTTTCTATATCAACTCCCCACCTATACTATTGTTGGCTTACTAATTTATTTAAATCAGTCTCCTTTTTTACTTTAGTTAATGTAATTTAAAAAGGTCTCTGAGATATTAATTCATATGCCATTCAATTCACCCATCTAAAGTGTACAATTTAATGTATTTTAGTATATTCACAAAGTTGTGCAACCATTACCACCATCAATTTTAGAACATTTTCATAATTAATTTAAAGGACACTCTGTATCATTCCCATAAATGGAAAACTTGTATTATTTACCATAAATGGAAGGCAAAACAAACATAAGTAAAGCAACAATGGGCAGTGGAGGCAGAGAGGCAATGTTACTGAATGCTCTCTAGCCCATGCTGCCTATGCAGTGTCTAAGCTTCAGACTCCTTTCTTTTTGCCAAAAAGCTGAGACCCTTTCTTTGGCATAATCAGGAAAATAACAAGAGAATTGAAAGGAAACTTACTTTCTCACTGTGTAATTTCATGCCACATCCCTGAGCTGCTGAAAATCATCTTGCGTGTGCTTCCCACACTTGCCTCTTCCAGGCAAGGAGAGTGACTTGTCCAATGTCACACAGCAAGGTGGTAGAGGACTGGTCTAGAATTCAGGCTTCTTAGCCTTTTTTTTTTTTTAACATTTATTTCAGAGAGAGTGTGTGTGTGCAAGCAGGGGGAGAGGCTGAAGGGGGGTGGTAAAGCAGACTCTCTACCTCCCAGGCTTCTTAACTTATAATACTATCTTTATTCAACTAACATCACAGTCTTCTTTGCAATCATTATTTTAAATTAAATCAAGTGCCTAATTTGTGTGCTAGAGAGACATGTTACAAATTCATAAAGCACATATTTTATAGCTAAGAAGGGACCTCAGAGATAATGTGAGCCAACTCATTTCATATATGAGAAAGCCGATGAGCTTGTTCACCTAAGCATGTTTAGAATTGCCTGCCAGTCAGTAGAACATATAACCAAAAATGTAGCTATAAATAGTCCACAATTGCAATAATTCTCTAGTTTCAGGCTTAAACCAAACTTCCTGATATCTCAGTCCTGCCCTAGCTTCAATCTTGCTCTTTAATTTGATCCTTTGGTCTGTCCTGAACTCTGTATGAGTAGCTTCCGCTTGGCCCAAACTACCAGATGGCTTTAAGATCATAGGCATGAGGGGAATTAGTTGGTGGGTCAAGAGGAGTATGAGAAAGAAATGAGAGGCGGTCAAGAACTATGAAGGTGGGCAGCCTGGGGTGGCTCAGTGGTTGGTTTAGCACCACCTGTAGCCCAGGGCATGATCCTGGAGACAGGGCATCAGGTCCCACATCTTCGGGCTCCCTGAATGGAGCCTGCTTCTCCCTCTGCCTGTGTCTCTGCCTCTTTCTCTGTGTGTCTCTCATGAATAGATTAAAAAAAAAAAAAAAGAACTATGAAGGTTCTGAAATTTAACCCTACTTGCCAGCTAACAAGTGAGCCTGCCACAGTTTTGTGGAAGCTGGAGAATACCTAAGACTTCTGGGTCAGAAACAAAGGACTTCTCAACTCACAGCAGTGGTGGACGCAAGAGTATTGGCATTTTCTTGTCCTGGTTTCCTGATTCCCAATTCCCAAAGGCAATGCAAAGAGGGCCAATGAATTCTCGTACACCCAATGAGATCCATTACAAGGGAGAAACCCAAAAGCTCAGGGAACCAGATATTAAATAGTGGGCAGTAAGCATACCTATACTTTGCTCTGAGAAAGATACTATCTTAAACAGTTAGTTTGAAACAAAGGGCATTCAATGACTCTGCTCATAAGGCATGCAGAAATGTGATAGACCCATCAAGAATTGTCTCCCAACAAGTGTTAAATACAAATATGGAAAGTGAGCTCACAGTCCTCCAGCTGCATCAGAGGACAAAGGATGGGGAAGTGGAAGTGTAGGCTAATCAATCCTGTCCTTTCTGTATCCATTCTTACTGGTGTCAGTTATGGCAAGAACATGTAGAGGCTCGTTTGGAGAGTTTGCCATATGTCTCCTGTTTTGATGTACGTAGCCCTCAATTCACTGCCTTGACAGGGTTTAGACCATTCAAATAATTCTTTGCATAGCTGTTAGAAAAGTCTAGAAGCTCCAAAACTCCACAGAGGAGAGAAGAATGCAGCCTTCCAAACATTATCTGTTTCCTGGAGATAGTATATGCTGGGAGAACCCAGTGTGGTGGCCACACTGAAGTTGAGGGGGGGATTTGGACCTATCTTTTGTATCATATCCATTGATACTTATAAAAAATGTGGTAAGATTTGCTCACCACCATGATACAGTCCACAAGACACCTGACCTGGTCTAGCCTCTCTTTTGAAACCAGGGCTAGATGGGCCATGAGTCAGGCTTTATTTGTTATGTGTACTCCATATCTGAGGCAGCTATTTTGTATCTATAACCAAGACCCAGAATCCAGGCCTCTGGCTAACAGGCCTCAAGGCTGTTAGTTTTGTTCCTCTGCCCTAGAGAAGGATAAATTCCTCAGCTGAAGGAAGGACAATTTAGCTCAGAACAGGAGCTCATAGACATTGCCAGAACCACATCAGGACCGGGGATATGGTCCACAGAGGGATTCTGTGGCATTCCTCTGGTCCTCAAGCTCTTTGCAACCACATCAGATGGGAGTTAACCAATCAACTGGAATCAGGCAGTGAGAACCTGGCAGGTGAGTCACTGACCACACCCTCTATCTAGGGGCAAAGGGCAAAAATTATGTCAAGAAACTAAGCAAAGCCCAACACTGCCCAATACAGGGCAAAGGCCATTCAAGTGGGTTAGGCTTAGACAGTGATTCTAAAAGGGTGATAGAGGGACCACAGGTGATTCAGCTAAGGTGGTGGGCTGTTCTAAATATAAATGTAATATAAATATAATTTAGACCTGGCCGTCCAAAGTGGTCCTTCCATCTTAGAGAACTCTATTTAGAATTTAGGAATTAAGGTCATCTGGGTGGCTCAATCAGTTAAGCATCTGACTTCATGCCAGGTCATGATCCTGGCGTCCTAGAATGGAGCCCCGTGTGGAGTTCCATGTCAGGCTCCCCGTTCAGTGGGGAGTCTGCTTATCCTCTCCCTCTCCTTCTGCCCCACCCCCTGCTCATACTTTCTCAGTCTCTCTCTCAAATAAATAAATAAATAAACTCTTTTTAAAAAATTAAGAACTAAGAGATAAACTAGAGGGTCCACGGGATCTTTTGCACTGTTCAAGAAATCCACAAACTACAGCATTTACACAGTTCCTTGGAGCTACTGTGAAGAATTTTAGTTCATGAAGAGCCCCAGAGAGCTGCAGCTCCTCTTGGACTCTATATACTGCCACAATATATGGTCCCCTATTGTAATCTCTAGATATTACCCCACCCAGGAAAGGAGGACTTCCTTCTTCCCGTAAGAAGTCATGAGACCCAAAGTAATCTCATGAATGTCTAGCAACTTCTTGGCCTGACAACTCAAAAGACACCACCCATGTAAATGCTGGGACTGATGTCCCAGGGCCAATATATATTACTGGCAGATGATTGTGTAAGGGCTTCCTCCCGACCGTGCAGTAAGCTCAACCTTTGAGCTATGCACACCAATATATAGTCACCTGTCTCAAACAGGAAAAAGCAACCTCTGCAGGGTGACTGAACTCTGGCATTGCTAGCCAACCTGGATCCCAGGAATGCTGTGCACATTGCCTTGACTCTTGGGTTTGTGTTTTTCTCTTCATTGTGAAAAGAAAAATTCATTTACAAACTCCGGGGGGTGGTATAGCCTTGCTGGGAAACTGTGGTCATCAAATGCACAGAATTTCCACAACAGCTTTTAACAATTAATTCTGGTTTACTTTTATTAGCCACTTCTACACATGGCCTTCTCATCATGGCCTGCTATCCCCAACAGTTAGCAAGTCTAAGAAGAAGCTCCAAGAAATGGTTTGTGAATTAGCGTTCATGCCTAAGCTGGAGGACTGCATACAAATTGAACTTTCAGGGTCCTGTCTTAGCATTTCTAGTGGCCGTTACTTATCATAGGACTTTACCTGGCCCAGCCAGCCAGCCTTCCTTCTCAAATCATAGTCTGGAAACTGGGGCTCCCCATGCACCATGTAGCACATGCATCTAATACCTGAAGCAAAAGCTTCCCAGAAAATACCATATTTAGGAAATGCCACTGCAATGGTTTTCTATGGCTATTGTAACAAATTACCACAAATTTGGCAGCTAAAACCATGCAGGCTTTTATCTTACACCTTGAAATCTAGGTGTCCATAGGGCTGCATTCCTCTCTTGAGCTTCTAGGAGAGAATCTGTTTCCTTGCCTTCTCCAGCTTCCAGAAGCCACCCGCATTTATTGGCTCATGACCTCTTTTCTTCATTCTCCATCTTCAAAGCCAACACCATTGCCTCTCTCTGGTCATTCTACCCTAGTCATATGTTCCTGTGACTGACTCCTCTTCTGCCTCCCTTGTCTTCCACTTCTAAGGATCTCTGTGATCACATTGGCCCATCCTTACCATCCAGAATAATCTCCTTATATTCAGATCAGCTAATTAGGAAACTTATTTCTATTTCAACCTTAATTCCTCTTTGTCATGTAACCTAATATAACCATAGATTCTGGGGATGTGGACATGGGCATTCTGAGGACAATTGCTATTCTGCATACCAAGCCCCTTCCTGAGTTATATTGAACAGTCAGAGATGAGTAAATGTAAAGATTCGCTCAAGTCTTATCTTACCAGCTGGCCTGTATAGAGGGGTCAAATCTTTTCATTTGTACTATATCTTAAATGTATGATCTATAGCTGATTTGATTCTCCCCATGAGCTGATGGCTGGAGGGGGCGATTTTTAACAGAAAGTCCAGTTTGGGGGTCTTGGAGGCATGTGATATCCATATAGAATCCTTTTTGTTGGTGAATGATTTACTTATTTAACTGACACTTAAAGAACCCATATATCAGAGCTTTACAAACTAATTTAATTTATTTTAAAAAATTATTTTTTTAAAAAGATTTTATTTATTTATTCATGAGAGACAGAGAGAGAGAGAGAGAGAGAGAGAGAGAGAGAGAGGCAGAGACACAGGCAGAGGGAGAAGCAGGCTCCATGCAGAGAGCCCGACATGGGACTTGATCCAGGGTCTCCAGGATCACGCCCTGGGCTGAAGGTGGCACTAAACCGCTGAGCCACCCGGGCTGTCCAGATTTTATTTATCTATTCATGAGTGACACAGACAGAGAGGCAGAGACACAGGCAGAGGGAGAAGCAGACTTCTCACAGGGAGCCTAGTGCAGAACTTGAACCCAGAACCCGGGGGTCACACCCCAAGCCAAAGGCAGATGCTCAATTGCTGAGCCACCCAGGCATCTCACAAACTAATTTAATTCTTAGAATCACCTTATCAAGTACATTAAATTGTTATCATCATCCTCATTTTACAGATAAGGAAACTGAGGCTAAGTAACTTGTGCAAGGTCAGACAGGTAGTATGTGGCAGAGGTGGGACTTGAAGCTAGGCAGCGTGTGGACAGTCCAGAACCCTTGTTCCCGACCACCATGCTGAGCTGCCTTGTGCTCTTAGTTTCTGCCTGTCCCTAGGCCGCTGCTGCTACCAGCAGTGGTAGATGAACTGGTGGTACATTCCTCAGCAACACCCCGCCCACATCCCAGCCTGGCTTCTCCCCTTTGCAACGGGGTGCTCTTTTCACCCTTCTGTTCTCAGTGGTCAGACCCCTGATCCTCCCCTGGGCTTGCCACAGGTCACCTTGCCCCACTAGGGCAGTCACACAGCAGGCTGCTTGCTCTCAACTAGATATCCATGCCATGTGGGAACCACGGGGACTTCGGAAACTGAACCTCAGAGCCTCTCTGCTTATCTAGGCTTGATCACCAGGGTCACTCTGACATGGGTGCCTCTAGTTTGGTATAAAACCACCTTCAAGGGGCACCTGGATGGCTCAGTTGGTTAAGTATCCAACTTCAGCTCAGGTCATGATTTGAGGGTCCCGGGAATGAGCCCTGCATCCTGGTTCTCAGGCTTCCTGCTCAGTGGGAAGTCTGCTTCTCTCTCTCTCTCTCTCTCTCTCTTTCTCTGCTCCTCCCTATTCTTTCTCTCTCTCTTAATAAATAAAGAAAATCTTTTTAAAAAATACACCTTGGGGGCAGATTCTTTTCAGAATCCCAGTAGGAAGCTGGGTGAAGACCCCTCTCATGCTTTCAGCAACACTCATAAGGTAATGTACCTTTCCTGCTATCATTTAAGATCTAGAAAGGAGGAAAAAGCATGATGCACTTCTGACCCTCCTCTCTCTCCTCTTTCTCCTTCTCATCATCTGGCTGGCCAGAAAAGGGTTGGCTACTCTTTCATTGCCTTAGAACTGGTAAAGGCCCTGTGCTCTGTTCAGAGAGGACTAAGGCTGATCCTTCAGGCTTGGCCTTGATTTACTAAGGGAGGAGAATTTGGAAGGATTTGGAAAATCTCTTAAGTTACAGCTAGTTTCTTCAACCACATAATGGAACAACACTGTGAGCCAAGCCCATTATAAGCCCCCAATGTAGAGGGGGTATTTATTTACTCTCTAAACCTAGAACTTTCACACTTCTTTGCCTGCATGTAGGAAATATGTTTTATGCTGTGACTCGTACAAATATACACATATATATTACCAACAACTAAACTAAAAGCTACACAAATAATACATTACTTAATGGAATGCATCTGATCATTTTAGTGTATTCTTTTTTTTTAAGAAAAAGAAAAACAGGACTCCTAGGTGGCTCAGTCAGTTAAGCATCTGCCTTCTGCTCAGGTCATGATCCCAGAGTCCTGGGATCGAGTCCCACATCGGGCTCCCTGCTCAGCGAGGAGTCTGCTTTTCCCTCTCCCTCTACCCCTCCCCTCTGCTCATGCTTTCTCTTTCTCATGCTCTCACTCCCTCTCAAATAAATATAGAAAATCTTAAAAAAAGAAGAAGAAGAAGAAGAAGAAGAAGAAGAAGAAGAAGAAGAAGAAGAAGAAGAAGAAGAGGAGGAAGAGGAAGAAGAAAAAAAGAAAAAGAAAAACACAGGTAGTGAACCATCACTCCTATTCCCAGGCAGACTTACTTGCTTCCTTCTCTGGGATTTCACAGTGTCCTATGGAAGCTCCATTGTAGAATTTCTCATATCACATTGTAATTTACAGGTCCTTCTCACCCACTAGGGAGAGACTTTGTCCTTTTCATCCTGGTATCCCTAGTGCAGCCACCAGCAGACATTTAGTAAGTGTTAATCGAAGGGGTGAATGACAAAAGCCAGTGGTTTCTCTTTTCATAACACACTCACCTACTTCTGCATTTGGAGAGCTTGGACCTTGTCAGTGAGAGACCAGGAATCAGGGCAGGATTCCTGTGGAAGTTAGTTCATATGCCTCCTGCAGAATGGACCTTAATGTGCAAAGAATGAAGACCAGAGACTTTATATTCCCTCCTTTGACTTTTTTTTTTTCTGTACTGACCTGTTTGCATTCCCATGCCAGAATGCCTTTATGTCCTCCTCCACAGTAGTTGAATGCTGTCAAATTGACTGTGTGGACACAAAACCAGGGCATTTGGCGTTTTTGCAAAGCCAGACTCTAGGAAATATTCCCATTGCTGAATACATTGGTTGTGGTTTAGGTAGCAAAGCAAATGACCTAACAAGGAATATATGTGCTGAGCCTAGTTCCTGTTAAATTAATAGATTCACGTTCTGGCACATCCACAACCTCACAAGTCATAGCAACCGGATGACGGCATGGCAACACAGCAGCTGTGGCCACGGCACATGAGAAAAATCAGAGTCTAGTGTCTCTGGAGACAAAACAGAAATGGGTTGTGCGATTGCCAGCTTATACAGGATTGGCCAAGGGGCAGGGAACACGGGGGCCACCACAAGTAGATGCCTGCCTTAGTTAGAGTGAAGGAGTATAACATCTCTCCTGTTGCCTCAAACTTTGTTTTGTATTTTCAAAGTGAATAATTTGCTCTAGTTGGAGAGGAAAACGATGTTGAGTGAAAGATACCATCACGTGGACAGAATGTTCTTTGTAGCCCTGGAAGCAGCGTGGAGACGATTCTTATCAGAGATTGTCTACCACTTGCTCTTCAGCTGCAGGACCACAAGCCTTCCTTTTTAGCTTTCAATTCACTACCTCTTCTGGCTGCCAGGGTTGAAAGCCCTTCTTTCCAGCTCTCCTTTGGGGACCAAGGCCTGACCCCACCACCCCAGGGGGTGATCCTGCCAAGGCCTCAGAATCAGGATTGATGGCTCCGAGGAAGAGGGAGAGGACACCTGAACAGATGTCAATTCTTGTAATGAAACAAAAACAGCTGCATGTACTATCAGGTTGGTGACACCCAGCGCAGGGGCTGCCTGGGCCTCACCAGCAGCCCACACCCTCTGAGCTAATTTAAATTTAAGGATGACCCCTGCTCTGCAAAAAGGTGAGGGCTAGGCCTTTGTTCTTAGGACTCACATGTTACCCTTAGATCTGGTCCAGGCCCCTGACTCTTCCTCTGTGTTCTGCTTTCCAGGTAAGGGACCAGGAGGCTGTGTGGGGTTGTCATTGGGCCCACATTGACTTCTCTTTTGGCTTGAGCATTAGTTACCTACAGCTCTGCAACAAATTACTATAAAACACAGCAGCTTAAAACAACAAACATTTATTACTTTGCAGTTCCTATGGATCTGGAGTCTAGGCAGCTTAGTTGGATGCTTTTGCCTCAAGGGCTTTCCTGAGGCAGCTGTTGGCTGCTGTTGAAGGTCTCACCTGAAGGCTCGATTAGCATAGGGGGAGGGGAGTATCCCCAGCTAACTCTCAGTGGTTGTTGGCTGACCTCAGTCCCTCTCCACAGGGCTGCCTTACGACAAGGCAGCTGGCTTCCACACAGTGAGTGATCCA
Organism: Vulpes vulpes; assembly: GCF_048418805.1. Classification (NCBI taxonomy): domain Eukaryota; kingdom Metazoa; phylum Chordata; class Mammalia; order Carnivora; family Canidae; genus Vulpes; species Vulpes vulpes. The sequence goes on along the minus strand of NC_132785.1, from coordinate 107,568,851 downwards.
GGAGAGAGTGAGAGAGAAAAGAGAGCACTCAAGATGGAAGCCACTTTTTTTTTTTTATAATCAAATCTCAGCAGAGACATCACATGATTTCTGTCATATACTATTTGTTGGAATGGAGTCAGTTAGTCCAGTCCTCAGCCAAGAAGAGGGGATTAAACAAGGGTGTGAATGGGGGGTGGGTGGTGGGATCATCAGCAGGGGACTGTCTTTGAGATCACCTACCACAGCTTCCACACTGTGATGCTCCAGCAAACAGTCACTCTGTACAGAGAAAAAGCAATGCATGTGTGTGCATATATGAGTGTCAGGCCTTCACACATTTACACCATCTGCTAATTATTCCTGGGCATGCAGAAAGCCTGAATATTCATGAAATTGTGACTGAGAATTCAGAATCACAATCCTGAACAAAGAAATATTCTGCTCTTGTCCTAGCAAATACAGAGCATCACATGATTGTTTTTAGAAGTCAGGGTGACCCAGTCTCTCTACTCCCCTTGATTATATCATTGCATGCTATAAGCAGAATGCACGAAGGAACTAGTTCTATCTGTCCCAAAACTGAAGTGGGCAATCCCTCCACTCCCACCCCCACAATAGTGTGATGCAATACAAATTTCAGAAAATTATAATTATTAAGAGTCTTATAATGTATGTATATTTCTCAAAGCAACATTTTCCTTAGGTGGCACATTTTGCATTTATAACCTACGATTAATAATGCCTGGGTAGAAGTCAAAACTAGCACATAAGGGCTGCAGTGTGGGGGATTTCATGTTGCTAGGAGAGCCTCATCTGCATACTCCCAATCTTTGGGCGAGTCTGCATTTGTGGCTTCCCATTAGGTATTAACACAAACCTGGGGATCATTTCCCAGATGCCACTTTTCATCAGTTTCACATACGTCTTTCTGGACAAAGCCTTCACTCTACCATTCCCTGTGTTTTTGTAAAAAGATGAAGCATCAGAACGGGAGGTTCTGTGATCCAGCCAGCGTGCTAGTAGAAGCAGTATTTGGGGAAAAAGGGAAAATTGTTAAGCCCTAACTGATGCTTTTGAACCACCTTTAAAAAGCTCCCTGTTTTCCACAACAAGCTACAATGAAGCTAATGTTCCTGTTATGAAAGCCCTCCACTGCAGTTTCAAATGTCTGCTTTTTTTTTTTTTAAACCACAGCAAAGGCTAACCCCGTTTTTCTCTCCAGCTTTATCAGAGAGGATTCTCCCGTAAAGACTGCTGTTTCACTCCTTTGTTGCTATTTATCAGAAACCAAAAAAAAAAAAAAGGTAGCTTTTTGTTGCAGTTTTGAATACGGTGAGTGCATTTAATTTGGGCAACGATAAATTTCAAAATTACTATTGCCTGAAGCTAGTCTTCTCAGGACTCCACCCTACCCTGTAAGTCACTTTGGGCCCGTGATGAAACACGGAATGCATCAGGCCCCAAAAAGATCTTCTGAGAGAGAGTTGAGTGTAAAGGAAGGGGTGGAAGTCGCCGGGAGGGTTAGAACAGAAACGATCCTGCAGCCCCCACCTTGGACGCTGAAATACACCCCCCGAAGTGTGATAAATGGTAAACGTCCTGCGCACTTACAACGAGTGGAGATGACGGAGGACACGCGTGCAGACCTTTGCAGGGAACGTGGGGAGAGGGAACCCGTGTCTTAAGGCCCAGCCGAGGCTTTATTTGGCCAAGTACAGGGCACTGCGCTTTCTGACATGACCTTCAACGCGAAACTGGAAAACTTTCTCTTCCTCCACCCCCACCTTTTTGTCTGTGGGGTGGGGGTGTTTCCCCGTGGAACCCCAGCTCGCGGGGGGGGGCGGCTGAACCCCAACCTTGAGAATACAGGTTCGGTCGCATTTCTCCCGCGCCGTAAGGACCCCGCAGGGTGCAGGCTCGGTGGGCGCCCCCCGCGGCCCCCCGCGGCCCCCCGCAGCCCTGCGCGCGCCGAGCGGGGAGTCGGCGCCGGGCCCCCCGGGGCGCGCAGAGCCGGGCGCGGGCGGGCGGCTGCAGGGCCCGGCGCGCCACCGCGCGAGCTGCTGGGTCACACGCCGGGCCGGGCCGCGCCGCCCGCTCCGCGAGGAAGTGACGACTGCGCCGTCCCGAGAGCAACAAAGTTTGAGTCTGCGGGCCGCGCTCGCCTGCGCCCCGCACCCCGCGCCCCTCCCGGCGGCCCCGGGATCCAACGCGCAGGTGAGCCGCGGGCTGGGCGCCCCCTCTGCCGCGGAGGCGCGGGCGTGGGGGCTCGGAAGCGCGGGGGGCCGCGGCCTGGACCCGCGGGCGGGGTCGTGGGGGGCCGGGTTGGGCCAGCCGCGCGGGGCGCGGGGCGCGGGGGCGCGGGCGGCCTTGCACGGCGGGGAGGGGGGCGCTCGGCGGCCGAGTCGGGGACCCCAGGCTGCGCCCCTGCTGCCGCCGCCTTGCCGCGGGGCTTAAGAGAGCCGGCGCTGCAGCCGGGCCTCTCCAGGCGCGGTTTGCGAGAGGAGGGGTGCAGGGGGGGCGCCCGCGGCCTGCGTCCCGCAGTCCCACAGCTGGGCGCAGCCGCCCCCCAGCCCTGCCCGGTGCTTCCCGGGGAAACGTGCTCTTCCTCTTCGCAGCCCTCGGTGAGGTTGCAGGAAGGAAGTTAAAGGAACTTTCCCCCCACTTTTCTTCGCTCGGCCCTCCAGTGACGAAGAGCAGAGCAACTCGGACGTTTGGGAAAACAACCCCACGCATTTCCCAAAAGCGACACGAGAATTGCCCCCCAAGCCCCCTTTCGACAAATGCCTCCCGACTTCCCCACCCTTCTTCCTCCCACACCAAGTCCTGAACCCGACAGTAATCCCTAAGGCCTAACACTTTGCAATTTAGCCATAAAAACTGTCAGCACACCCACGTACATATGTGAGTGTTTTCTATATAAAACTCCAAAACCCGCTTCCAGTGCACCCTGTGGCATCTCGCTCTCTTCTGTTTTCTAAAACTGCTAGGGCTGCAGGATTGTGCTTGTGAACTTTGCTGGTGGTTCCCGCCGCCCTCGGGAGCCTCGTGGCGCAGGGCTTTTTAAAGACCAGCTGAGAAGTTTATGACATCCCCGCAGAGTAACTCGGGGCTGGCAGGCCGGGCGGGGGGCGGGGGGCGCCGGGGCTCCCTGGCTGGGAGGCTGCGAGGGTAGCAGCCGCGGGCCTTGCAGCTGCGGGACGGGGCCGTGTGTCCTGGAATGTACCTCGGTGCGTGGAGACGCACGACGTGGGACGTCTAGGGGTTGCATGGTGCAGTTCCTAGCAGCAGCTTCCTGCCGGCCTGTAATTACAGCGTGATTGCACAGTCAGGCATTGTTGGCGTGGATGTTTATACACAGGCTATTGTGCAAGACCATGGTGGCTGCGAACAAAACGCAGATTTGCATTGCAAATGCCCAGGACAGATCTGGGCTTGAGCTGCGAGTCACCAAGTTCTTTCTGGCCTTTCACCTTAGCTAGGTGATTTATTTCCTTGCCTCTCCCTTAACCTCGGACAACTTGCCAAACGCCAGAGAAGGGAGGTAGACTCAGGAGGCCAGGATCCCTCCACTCCCACCCTAGGCAACCTGAAAACTATCCCAGGAACCGTACCCTTATTTGTGTCTGTAGAAAAATGTGGGATGACGTCAGCAGGAAAAGGAGATGGGCGATGGCTATCAACCTCCCCAAACGGGAAAGCAGTTTGAATTAACAAAATTGCACGGTGGCTGGAGTGGGGCCTGGTTGCAAAGAGGACACGTCAGATGTGTGTGACTGAGCTGGCGAGCTAGACTTTGAGCCTTGAAGTGTCAGCTGCAGAAACTTAGGAGGTAGGTTCTAATTCCTTTATTGTGTTCTGGGCAAAGGGAAAAGTGCTGGGGCTTTGAGACTGTGTGTCTGTGATGGTGTCTGGGGTGGACAAAGTGGGGGTGGGGGTGGGGAGTTACCTCCAGAGGAGTGACTCAAGTCCATTTGCCCCAGAAGAGCCTGAGGCCCATTTTCTGAGCCAGGCCTGCTGCACAGAGAAGGGTGGGGGTCCTCATACCTACTGAGCTTCTGTGGGGTAGGAAGGGAGCCAAACCTGCAAGTGTGGGAAGAAGGCAAGCAGATTCTCCTTAAGGGCCTCAGATGTGACTAGCTATAGTTGAAAGATTTAAAACATAAAAAGCATGTACAGGATACAGGCAGGGCAGTTCTGCTCTCACCCCGTATCTCAACCCACTCCCTCCCAGAGACAGTGGCTGAGGGGGAAGACTCTCACCAGACAGCACTCAGCACCCCCCATGGGGGCGCAGTGTGGCTCTGTGGCACCAGCCCACCCCAGTCCTTGGACAGCCACTCTGCTCAGAGTGGCAGGAATGGATGGCCCTGGCACCCTGGAGCTTCCCCACGCCTGGCATTCTCTCCAACCAAGTGACTGAGTTTCACCTGGAGGAAAGATGCTGTTTTGCCACCTCGTGCCAACTGTGTGTCGTGGGCACGGTGACAATTTGTCAAACCAAAACGTGAGGGCAGAGTCCCTGGCAGACACCTGTGTGCTTCCAGAGAGACTCAAGGAAAAACATGTGAAATCAGCACATTTCTAGAAAGTCTGGGATGTACAGGCACAGTTGCTACAAGGGAATGAAGTTTAGAGCAAAAAAAAGCACCACTATTGTAGGAGTTCCCGAGCTGTACAGCCTCCTGCTCTGCGTGCATTTGGGCTTTTCCTGAACTTGAGTGTCAGGGTTCTGGTTAGCTGCATCGCCTGACCTGGTTGCTTTGGTAAGGACGTACTGGTGGCCAGAGCTAGCCTCCAGGGGCAGAGGGGGTGAGTATTTCCTTATGACCTTAAGGAAGAGACAGTTCTGAGTCGCAGTGCTTTGTGTTAATTTAGAACCTGCAGAGACTCAAGGTGCAGACAGGCTCTCCGGGAGTGTGAGCAGGAGAGAGGAGGAGAGGGACCCCTTGTAAAGGCCAGAGAAAGAAGGAAGGACATTTCCTGGAGCTGTGGCCCCACCAGGATCATTGCCTGCCTACATCTTCAGTGCAGCCTGGCTCATTTCTGTGCCTAACTCGGGCCCTTCTCTTGGCTTGCCCTGTTATTGCCTCTGCCTTCATAGAGCTTGCCCCGTGGCTGTACGCACAGCTCGGGGCAACACAGGAAGCTGAATCCTGACTTCCTCTCCCACCTTACGTAAATGCTGATTTATGGCTCCATGTTGCTGCTGAGTTCATGGCCCCAGAGCAGCCCTGCTGCCTTGCCATGCACAATTAGGAACAATATTGGAAAAGAGCGGAATCAGAACCTAACAGATTTTTAAAAATCGCTGTTTTAAGAGGAGAAACTCTTGGAGGTAACTGGCAAGCTCAGCAACTTGGCCGAAAACCCCCAAGTGCCCCCTGCGAGAGGCAAAGGAAAAGGTCCCCTGCATGAAGGTGGTCTCTGAGGGAAGGCCTTTTATGCTCTCCAGGCCTGATGTTTATATTTCTGTTCATCCGCCTCCTCCCAGCTGCCTCACTCTCTACACCACAATCCGGTGTTTTGACACCACAGCTAACCTCCAAAAAAGGAGGCAGAACACCCCCAGCTGCAAGAGGGCATGCCAGACTCTGAAGAAAGTGCTACAGTTTTCCAGATGCCTCGCAGTTCTGTCTCCTTCTTTAAAATGTTTCCTTCTTTAAAATATTCTCCCCTTCATTTCTCGTACTCACTGAAGCATCTCTTTGTGAGACCCTTAAACCATTTTTTTTTGCCTCCTCTACATGACACAGAGCCTTGCTTTACGACTTTCCGTATCAAGTGCTACTTGAAATATACACAAGGCTTTGCATAAGCCCGGGATAAAGAGCTCTCTGTAATGTCACTTAAAATGCCTGGTGGCAAGGGTCACCCTCTTGCCCAGCCACGTTCAATGGCTCCCCACTGTCTGCACCGTGAGATCAAACTTCTAGGCTGGCAGTCAGGGCCTTCCATGCAGGGGTCTGGCCCTTGTGGCTCTCCTGCCCTAACCCTCTGCTCTGACCCAGTGACCCACTCTGTGTGTTTGTCCAAACGGCTGGTGGCAAGCATTCCTACCTCTCATGCTTCCCCGGAAGCCTGGAATGCCTTTTTCTTCTGTTCTCCTTGGCTCAGTCTTGCTTTCCCTCCAGCCCTGTTTGTGTTCCCCTATCCCATCCTGTGTTAACATTCACTGGGGCCCTGTACTGAAGAAAACATGAAAACTCGGTCTAAAGGATTTTTAACATTTTCTTTGGGCTTCAATCATACACTTCTTTCAGCTTTTTTTTTAAGATTTAATTAATTAATTAATTTGAGAGACAGAGTGTGTGTATGAGCATGGGTGGGAGGAAGAGGGACAAGCAGACTCCATGCTGAGCATGGAGCCTGATGCCGAGCTCAATCTCAGGACCCTGAGATTGTGACCTGCGCCGAAATCAAAAGTCAGATGCTCAACCGACTGAGCCACCCAGGCACCCCACCTTCATTCAGCTTCTTTTTTTTTTTTTTTTTAAAGATTTTATTTATTTATTCATGAGAGACACAGAGAGAGAGAGAGGCAGAGACACAGGCAGAGGGAGAAGCAGGCTCCATGCAGGGAGCCTGATGTGGGACTCGATCCCAGGACTCCAGGATCACACCCTGGGCTGAAGGCAGGCGCTAAACCGCTGAGCAACCCAGGGATCCCCTTCATTCAGCTTCTTAAATATTCTTTGGTTGGGCCACTTTTCAACTAAACTAGAAATCCCTGTTTTCTTTCTTTTTAAATATTTATTTATTCATAAGAAACACAGAGAGAGGCAGAGACACAGGCAAAGGGAGAAGCAGGCTCCATGCAGGGAGCCCGATGTGGGATTCACTCTAGGATCACACCCTGGGCCGAAGGAAGGTGCTTAACCGCTGAGCCACCCTGGCGTCCTGAAATCCGTTTTCAATGTATTTCTATCTCCATGCCTGGTACTCTACTCATAGCAAGTCCCAGTAACAGTTTGGTAGTGGTGATGATGATGACGATGATGACGACGACAATAATGATACAGATGGCAATAGCTGTCCAATACTGTCTGCTTGTGTATGGACACACGCAGCCATGCCAAGCACCAAGGACCAGGGCTCTTGGTCTGTATTCTGAACAGTTACCCAGCGCTGACCCCTCCTGCCTATTAGCCTCTTTGGCGCCTCCTGGCTTTGCACTTCATTGTTCTGTTCCATTTCCAGCACCTCTTCCCCATGGGCGCCAGATGGTATCTGTCCAGCTTCCACACTGGCTCCTCCTTGTCCTGACTTGAGCCCAGTTGACCTGCCCTACAATGTTCTATGCCTGAGCACCAGCTCTCTGGGGAGATCCTTCATCATCTGGGTTGGCCTGTCCTTCCAAGGGAACCAGGTTGGTAGATCGAGTTAGGGCCAACTCTCAGGCAAGACTTTGGAGGAAGACAAAGAGGTGCTTCCTGGTTAGTTGCAGGTTTGTTTTGCCCAAAGAGGCATTGAACCTACAAAACTAGGCTACACTATAAAACTGAGTCTCTGGGAGATCCTGGCTAAACCCTAACATTGGCCTTGACTGGGAGGATTCTGACTCCACCAGTTCTCATGCAGTTAGTCTCAACTTTGCCATATAAGCTAGATTCTTTCTTTTTGAATTGAGATATAATTCACATACCATAAAATGTACCCTATAAGAGAGATTCCTTAAAAATTTCATTTTATTCATTTATTTTTTAAGATTTTATTTAAAAAAAAAAAGATTTTATTTTCAACTAATCTCTATACCCAAAATGGGGCTTGAACTCACAACCTTGAGATCAAGAGTCACATGCTCCACCAAGTGAGCCAGCTAGGTGCCCCCCTCCATTTTGTTTTATTTAAAAATAAAATCTGGTAGATTATTCCCCTCCATTTTCTATTTAAGGTAATATATAAATAAGGTCAAAGATTCAAAAGAGATAAGTTATATTGTATAAAGTAAGTCTTAAAAGTCACTTCGTTAGGCAGCAGATTACTATACATATTATGCCCACATATACAAATACAGTAGAATTAGAAAAATATATTTTATTTTATTAAGATTTTTTTTAAAGATTTTATTTATTCACGAGAGAGAGAGAGAGAGAGAGCCCACAAGCAGGGGGAATGGGAGAGGGAGAAGCAGGCTCAGGGAGCCTGATGCCCAGCTCAGTCTCGGGACCCAGATATCATGACCTGAGCCAAAGGCAGACACTTAACCTACAAAGCCACCCAGGTGCCCATTCTTTTAAAAGATTATATCTATTTATTTGATATATATGGAGAGAATGAGAAGGGAGGAGAGGCAGAGGGGGAGAGAGAGAGAGAGAGAGAGAGAAGACTTACTGCTGAGTAGGGAGCCAGACTCAAGGTGCACTTGAGCAGAAGGCAGATATTTAACCGACTGAGCAACCCAGACGCCCTTAAATATTTTTTTTTTTATTTTTTTATACCCTTAAATATCTATTTTAACCTTGAGAGAAGGAAGATCTTCTTAAGAAAGATACAAAGCATGGGGCACCTGGGTGGCTTAGTGGTTGAGCGTCTGCCTTCGGCTCAGGTCATGATCCCAGGGTCCTGGGATCGAGGGATCCGCATCAGGCTCCCTGTAGGGAGCCTGCTTCTCCCTCTGCCTAGGTCTCTGTCTCTCTCTCTCTCTCTGTGTCCTTCATGAATAAATAAGGAAAAATCTTAAGAAAAAAAAAGGAAGAAATATTGATAAATTTGATAACATGAAACTTTGAAAAAATTAATTTCCCATTCTCTAATATTTCCCATTTCTTTAATTCTTCAGTGCCCCTTTCTTAGGCAATTCTAATTTGTCATTTTTCAGCCATGCTTCCAGAGGTAGCCTCTGTAGATTGAAGAAAATCTGAAGATAAATACATATTGTGGCATACTATACACAAGGTTCTGCATTCTGTGTTTTTCACTTAACGTATCTTGGTGATTATTCTATAACAATGCATGTAGAGCTGCCTCATTTTTTCCAGTGGCTAGATTGTATTCTCCTGTATGCACATGCCATCATTTATGTAACTAGTCCCCTACAGAAGAGCATTTGGGCTGCTCCCTGTCTTTCTTGAGTACACACAGTGTTGCAGTTAATATGTTGAATGGGCTTTGAATTGAAAATTCTTGGGATCCCTGGGTGGCGCAGCGGTTTAGCGCCTGCCTTTGGCCCAGGGCGCGATCCTGGAGACCCGGGATCGAATCCCACGTCGGGCTCCTGGTGCATGGAGCCTGCTTCTCCCTCTGCCTATGTCTCTGCCTCTCTCTCTCTCTCTCTCTCTCTGTGACTATCATAAATAAATAAAAATTTAAAAAGAAAAAGAAAATTCTTGAAGAGGATTGCCTGGGTGGCTCAGTTGGTTAAACGTCTGCCTTTGGCTCCAGTCATGATCCCAGAGTCCTGGCATCAAGCTGGGCATCAGACTCCCTGCTCAGCAGGGGAGGGTGCTTCTCCCTCTCCGTCTGTCTTTCCTTCTTCATTCTCTCTCTCTCTTTTTCTTTTTTCTTTTTTTTTTTTTTTAAGATTTTATTTATTTATTCATGAGAGACACAGAGAGAGAGAAGCAGAGATACAGGCAGAGGGAGAAGCAGGCTCCAGGCAGGGAGCCTGACGTGGGACCCGATCCCAGGTCTCCAGGATCATGCTCTGGGCTGAAGGCGGCGCTAAACCACTGAGCCACTGGGGCTGTCCATCTCTCTTTTTCGAATAAATAAATAATCTAAAAATATTCTTGAAGAGCATACATGAGTGAAACTGAGATTTACATAGAAAACTATTTCTGAAAAGTTATGCATAAACTGTACTTAATAAGCCAATAATTTCTAGAATCTGTGGTTTCACTAAGTAATCAACCTTTATTTATTTTAAGATTTTATTTTTAAGTAATCTCTATACCCAACATGGGGCTTGAATCCACGACCCCGAGATCAAGTTGCATGCTCCACTGACTGAGCCAGCCAGGCACCCCTAAACAATCGACTTTTAGAGTTGACTAGAACACAGGGAAAGAGGTTATTTTTTTTTAAGATTTTATTTATTTATTAATGAGTGACACAGAGAGAGGCAGAGACATAGGCAGAGGGAGAAGCAGGCTCCCTACCGGGAACCCAATGTGGGACTCAAAACTGGGACTCCAGGATCACGACTTGAGCCAAAGGCAGATGTTCAACCACTGAGCCACCTAGATGCCCCCACTACACAAAGATTTAAAAAGAAGAAACTCACAAACAACCACAAACAAGGGGTGGGGGGTAGGGGGAGGTCTTTAACAAGAGACTAGGATGCCTTTTTAATAGCCTTTTTACCAATATATTATCTCATTACAGTCTTAATTGATCTTAATTGCTATCAACCTGTTGAGTCCCTAAAAACTCCTAGCCAGGCTCTGTTGGCCAATAAGATTACTTTGTATTTTCTAAGCACAGAATGTGAGTTGGGCAACACTGAGGAAATTAAGGAATCCTCTCACTTCCTAAGATCCCAGTCATCCCATGAGTGACCCAGGAGAAGGCCCAGGAACATACTTTCCTCTGCCCTAAGGCACTAGCTCTCTGTCCACTTCTCCTCTGTCCCCATCCGGTCTCCCTATCAGAGGCTGTTGTAAGCGGCTTACCAGGGATCTTCCACATGAGTCTATGTCCACTTCTGTGGCTTCCCAAGAGTACGTGTTCTGTGAAAATTCAGGAGCCAAGAGCCACTCCTCAACCCCACTTCTACTTGCACTAGATGTGGTGAAAAGCTCAGAATTTGCTCTACCATTTCTTTAGGGAGGCTGTGCTGAACCCCAGCCTGGCATTTAGGATGTGGCTTGCCCAGTTACAGAGAGAGAAAGCTGGCCAGAGCAGCAGTGGTAACCCTGCCCAGCATGGTTTACAGGGTGCTTTCTCCCACGTTCTTGATTCTTTCACTCACTCATGCAACATGCATTTATTGAATCCCTGTTGTGTGCTCTGTGCTAGGTACTGGGGGTACAAAGACAAAGAAGATTCGGCTACACCCCCCAAGGTACTCATGGTCTGTGAGGGAGACAGACATGTACAAAAGTCCAGGACAAGGGATCCCTGGGTGGCTCAGCAATTTGGCGCCTGCCTTCGGCCTAGGGCATGATTCCGGAGTCCCGGGATTGAATCCCGCGTTGGGCTCCCTGCATGGAGCCTGCTTCTCCCTCTGCCTGTGTCTCTGCCTCTCTCTCTCTCTCTCTCTGTATCTCTCATGAATAAATAAATAAAATCTTTAAAAATAAAATCCAGGACAGTTAGTGGCATGGATGTCAGTGTGAATGTGTTCAGGGGTCTGCTGAGGGGCTTGTCACTTCTGCTAGGCCAGAGGAGAGACAGGAGTGTTAAGAAAGGTCCAGGGTGGTCCCAGTGCCTTGCATGGTGCCTGTGCTTGGTGAATGCTGCAGGGTGGATGAATGAAGGAATGAAAGGCTTCCTGGAGGACCTGATTTTTGAGTGGAGTTCTAACAAATGAGTAGGTGTCCATCAGGTGGCAAAGAATCAGGGCATTCTCAATGTGGGAAACAGCTGAGGCAAGTGGAGTGGAGGTGTGACACAACATGGTCTGCTCTGGAAACTGCAAACAGCAGGGTATGATGGGGCACTGGTGAGAGAGAGAGCTGAGAGGGGCAGGCCAGGGCCAGGTGTGGGCTGAGCGGTTTGGACCTCACTGTGGGAACAGTGGGAGCTACAGAGGACTCTGTGTGTGTGTGTGTGAGTGAGTGTGTGTGTGTGTGTATTTGAGAGAGAGATAGAGGGAGAGAGATTGATTTTCTTTAAAAAAAAAAACAACATTTTATTTATTGATTAATGAGAGACACAGAAAGAGAGGCAGAGACACAGGCAGAGGGAGAATTAGGCTCCATGCAGGGAGCCCGATGTGGGACTCGATTCCAGAACTCCAGGATCACTCCCTGAGCTGAAGGCGGACAGTCAACCACTGAGCTACCCAAGCGTCCCTGATTTTCTTTTTGAAAGATCATTTAGCTGTGATATGAAGGATTGACTAGAGATAGGGGAAGATGGGCAGCAAAGAGACCAGTGAGGAAGGAGATCGTTGCGGTCACTGAGGCAAAACAGAAGAGGAGTGTGAGCCAGAGCAGTAGGGGAGGGAGGAACTGTATTAGGAAGGCATTAAGGGTGTTGGGTTGACAGGCCTTGAGGACCAACCAAATGTATAGAGCAAGGGAGAAGTCAGAGTATTTGCTCGGGTTTCTACTTAAGACACATAGGAAGAAGAACAGATTTTAGGGGAGAGACTGAGTCTAATTTCAGACATGTTGAGTTGGAAGTATCCATTGGGACATCCGAGAGAGGTGTCTAGCGGCTAGTTGTACATATGGGTCCAGGCAGGAGATCCCCAAGATATGGGGGGGTTGCCCTTCTGTGATTCCCTCACTAAGTCATCTCAAATAAACAGCATTTAAGTAAAAATGATTACTTACTGGGGCACCTGGGTGGCAGTTAAGCGACAACTCTTGATTTCAGTGCAGGTCAGTCTCAGGGTCTTGGGATGCTACCCCGAGTCCAGCTCCACACTCAGTGGGGAATCTGCTTCTCTCCTCCCTCTCCCTCTATCTTATCCCCAACATGCTCTCTCTCTCTTAATCTTAAATAAATAAATATTTAAACACAATAGTTACCTACTTTCCAGCTGCAGCTTCAAGACCAGTTCCAAACAAACTCAATTACCTCCCTTTAGCCCCTTTGCCTCTCAGACATTCTGGAACAGACATTTGGGGATCCCCATAGAAGGTAGTTGAAGATAGGGAAGGCGATGGCATCACCCATGAGGAGAATATATTCTGGGTAGAAGGTGAGGGTAGAAGGTGAGGAGGGCAGCATGTAAGAGGTGCAGCATGAAGGAATCAGCAGTAGATACTTGGAAGGAAGGAATGGCAAGGAAAAAACCCCAGGAGAACGTGGCGTCACAGAAGCTGAAGGATGAGGAGGTCTTGCATTTTATGAAAACAGGGACCGTGACTTTGTGCACCTAGTACAGCATATGGCACATGGAAGGTTCTCCATAAGTATTTATTAAATTGAATTGAAATCGATCAGGTGTTGATCACTGGGGACGTCAAGAAAGAGAGGACTGCAAAGGACGATCAAGCTAGGAATTACGGGGCTATTAGGACTGTGCCACCGTGGCTTCTCATTTGTTTTCACCTCTCTGTGAAATAGGTCGTACGGGTAGCACCTGTCCCAGGGTTAAAGTGGCACGGGCAAGTTCTAGAAGCCAGGTTTCCTGTCTCCAAGGCCATCCTTTCCTGAGTTGGTGGAGAAATAGGGAAGAGTCCAAGGGAGTGGCATTGCCTTTAATTTCTGATATTAGTACCCCAAACCAGTAGAACCAGAGACAGGGAGGTTGTTATATTCAGCATTTATGGCATTTGTCCATATTTGTGGTTATTAGGTGGCTGCAATCCTCTCAGACATGGGTATTTAAATTAGACTCTTCACAGACGAAGAGATAGAAGCTTGAGCGTAGTTGTTATCTTGGGGGGGCCGGAGTAACCATTGTGAGGGTAAAAGGACATGGTGGGGTAGTCCGGGTGTTAGGACTCTGGCTGAATTAAGGAGAAAAGAAATGCGTTGGGAGAGCACATGGTGGCTTACTGAAAGCCTGACTAGCAAGGGCCCAGATGTACTCAGGCCAGCGGGAAGTTGGGAGGCTGGAACCAACGCAAAGGTGCTAATGCTGCTGGCCACGCATCACTGCCGCCAGCCGACCCGGATGCCACTCCCCGCTCCAGAGTGAGTTCTGAACTCTCCCTGCTCTTTTGTGCCACTCGCTCCAGAGGCGGAACCCAGGCTGAGCATCTGGTTGTCCAGCTCAAGTCACATGCCCGTGTTCTCCCTGCTGGGGGTGGGGGGGGGCACTAAAGAATGAGGCCCTGGAGGTTACAGCCTCCCTAGAAACAGGTGGAGCTCTGCCTCCTGCCAGGACTCACAGTGCCCATTGCCTGAAAGTGGACATGGGAGGAGGAGACAGAGCATCCCCTTAGGCCACTGAAAATATCTACATCTTGATTGTAATCTTTTTTTGACATTTTTCTGAATCTTTCAGCCTCCAGCTAAACTTCAGGATCCTTTTTTTTTTTTTTTTTTAATTTTATTTATTTATTCATGAGAGACACGGAGAGAAAGAGAGGCAGAGACACAGGCAGAGGGAGAAGCAGGCTCCTCGCAGGGAGCCCGATGTGGGAGTCTATCCTGGGTCCCCAGGGTCATGCCCTGGGCCGAAGGCCGCGCTTAACCGCTGAGCCACCCGGGCTGCCCTAAACTGCAGGATTCTTATATGCTCTGGAGAGCTAAGCATTTCATTAGCAATTGGATTTCTGCTCTGGAGTCTGAATGATTCCAGTGGAAAAGAGAGGTCATCCCAGCATCTGGATCCTCCCTGCACATTTGATTCCACTTGGAAAACTTTATCGCTGCCTGTGAGGACAGAGTCCAAGGCTTGGCTCTCTCCAGCTAACAGCTTGAATTCTGTTTCTCCTGTGGGGTTGGGCAAGACTCTCAGGGCCATGAGGTGTTTGGGAGGGACTACCTTGCTTTTCAGGCTGGAGGTTGGAATTCTGGCTTCAGGCTTGGTTTGTGGAATGGTTGAGGTCCCTGGTGCCCCAGCTGTCCAAGGCAACAAAACTGGGCACCTCTCCAGTTCTGAAGATGTCAGCCTCATTGAGATGTTCTAGCCAGTATCCTGCCTGAGAGAGAGCCCAAGGAGCAGGAACTTGTCTGCCTCGGGCTGTCAGCATCTGCGATCACATTCCTGCCCAGTTTCCTCATCCACACAGTGAGAGGGTGTTGCATTAGGTGAGCACTGGCTCCCTTCTTACCCTCAGATCCTCTGGTGATAACTCTTTGAACCAAGGGTACCTTGGCTGAAATCTTGATCATTCAGTTCTAGTGGCCTTAGACAAAGGATTTTGTTTCCCTTAAAAAAGAAAAAGAAAAACGTAGTTTTGAACCTACTGGACTCAGGCCGGGGCGACTGCCAGCATTCCGAGAATCCTTTCCCCTGTTCCCTGAAAGTGGGAGCTGCTGCCTCCATGGAGCTGGGCGTGGTATGAGCTAGGTTCTTACAGCCTGAACTGGAGGTGATCCCAGAGGTGAGGCTTGGTCACCAATGTGGAATCAGGCTGGCCTTCCAGAAGGACAAGCAGGAGTGTTCCTGGCCAGTACTCTGGCACGATTTATACTGACTTGTGCATTTGTGTCCCTATAAAATGACATCATGTTAAAAGCAGCACTGCAAAAGGGGTGCCTGGGTGGCTCAGTCGGCTAAGCATCTGCCTTTGGCTCAGGTCATGATCCTGGAGTCCCTGAGTCGAGCCCCGCATGGGGCTGAGCAGGGAGCCTGCTTCTCCCTCTCCTTCTGCTCCTCCCCACTTGTGTTCTCTTTCTCTGCTCACTCTCTCTCTCTCTCTTTCTCTTTCTCTCTCTCAAATAAAATAATTAAAAAAAAAAAAAAAAAAGCAGCACTGAAATGGGAAAGAAGTCTTGACAGACCTGGTTATTTTTCTAAAACACAGCTTTGATCACATCCCCTGTCTTAAAAACCTTTGAGAGCTTCCCACATCCTGCAGAAAGGTAGCATTCCTCAGAATGGCACACGAGGCCCTCTTTGGAGGCCTGGGGCACCTTTCCACCTCTTCTGCAACCACTCCCTCCCCAGTATAGCTGATGGTGTTCTCTCTGCTGCTCAGTGCACTTTGGCTCCTCTGTGCCTTGTACATTGTTGCTCCCCATCCCCTGAATGCCCTCCCTGCCCTTTTCTTCCTGGCAGATGCCCACAGGACCTGCTTCCCTGCTGCCTTCTGGAGCTTCCACCCTAGTGTCTCTGCAGTGGAACTTACCCGCTATAGGACACTGGCCGCCCTTCCTTCGCACCTGTTGATGGAGCCAGTGCCTTGATGGCTTTGCTGTTTCTCTGAGCCTGCCAAGGTGGCCCTGGTGAGGGTGGAGAGGGGACTTAGGGACACAAAGCCTGGCATCTGGGTCTTCCTCACCCTGAAGAGGCATCTGTGATGAGAAGCTGATTTAAAGGTGGCACCCTCCTCATTATCCTTAAAAAAGAATAAATACCTGCTTCCCAGAGGGAATCCCTTAGTTTTCATGCTTGGCACTGTCTGCCGGCTTTGAACCAGGAAGGGACTAAGAAAAATGAAACAGTAGATGGTGAAAGGAGAGACTAAGACTCCTAAAAATGAAAGCCTTATTTAACCTGGTGACAGGATGGGCTGTGGCTCTTCATGCTCAGGGGAAAGAGGAATGGGTCCTCCTGACAATGATTGTAGGGTACAGTGGGGGACCCCAAGGCAGAGACTTGGGGTCTCAGTTTGTTTATGAGAGGTTTGGACTACTATGTGGTTCTTTCCTGCTCAGAAATTCCACAAGCCTGGGGTATATGGGTGGCTCAGTCGGTTAAGCGTCTGCCTTCGGCTCAGGTCATGATCTCAGGGTCTTGGGATCAAGCCCCGTGTTAGGCTCCCTACTCAGCAAGAAGTCTGCTGCTCCCTCTCCCTCTGCCACTCCCCCTGTTTGTGCGTGCTCACTCTCTCTCTCTCTAAAATAAAGAAATAAAATCCTTAAAAAAAATTCCACAAGCCTATGAACAGAATCTGGCAGGTGGTGTCTTTATGGTGCATCACAGTGGAACCTGATGACTCTCCAGAGCATTCCTGGTATTGAACAGTTGTCTGGGGTCTGCATGCCACTCAGAGAGTCCTGTGGAGAAGCATCTTCCTGCCATGGCTGATCAGGTGAACTTTTTTCCTTAAAGTCGCACCACCCTTAGCGCTGAGCCCACACATGCATGGGCCTACTTGACTAGTGGTGAGTGCATGGCTTATATTGTTTGCAGAGTATGTTTCTAGAACTTAGAAGCACGCAGTATTTGCAAGATCTTTAGGAACCCATTGAAGTGTGTTTTTGTTCTTGGCTCCTGGAAGATCAGCTCAGAGGAAGCTTGGGTGGTAGGGCAGGTTTGATGTCTAAGCAAACTGGCTTGCTTTGGAAGGGACATCCCGTGGGACTTGCCTTCGTTTCTGCCTCCATGGGGCCTACTCCCTGCTCCTATTCATCCCAGTCCTCTACCTCCCTACCCACATCCCTGTTCTCCTTCTTCATCTCTCCACAGCAAATCAGTTGAGTTACCTCCAACATCCATTCAAGCATAGGATGTGTACTCCAGATGCCTCACCCAAAGGGGACTTGGGGAATGTAGATTTTAAGAGTAGATCTTGGGGGGAAAAAAAGAGTGGACCTTGAATGGTAGGAAGACTACCTTGGAAAATAGGCAATCCAGGTAACTCACATAATACATATGTGGTGTGTGTGTGTGTATTTTTATTTTTGGAAAGAGAGAGCATGCTTGTGCGGGGGGGAGGGGGCAGAGGGAGGGGGAGAGAGAGAATCCCAAGTGGGCTCCAAGCTCCGAGAGGAGTCAGTGTGGAGCTCGATGTCATGACCCCTGACACCTGAGCCAAAATCAAGAGTTGGACATTTAACTGACTGAGTCACCCAGGCACTCCTGAACAATATATTTTTAAAATGTAGAACTTGAGGGGCATCTGGGTGGCTTGGTCAATTAAGTGTCTGACTCAGCTGAGATCTTGATCTTGGGGTCATGAGTTCATGCCCCACGTTGGGCTCCATGCTGGGTGTGGAGCTTACTTAAAAAAAAAAAAAAGTAGTACTTGAAGCTATTAAAGAAGGTTAATTTCCTTTTACCTATCAGTATTACTCTTGGGAATTTATTCTAAGAAAATAATTCTAAGGAGGAAAAGAGCTATATACATAAAGATATTTATAGCAACATTGTTTAAAATACCAAGAAACTGTAAATAGCCTAAATGTTCCAAATGGCTATGTAATTCATGAGTTCATGATACCTAGACCAGTGGAATATCGTGCAGTTGTTACATTAACATGAAGATGGTATTAATTCATAGGAAAACATTGATAAATTTTGGTGAAAAGTGGTTTCTGCTTGAGCAGGCAATATTGCACATACACTTGAGTGCATAAAAACTGATTACATTGGCCATAGTATAAATTGGCATATGGTAAATACTGGATTTAGGTGAAGTGGCCATATATGAATAGAGAATTTTGTGTGTTTGAAATTGCTTTAGAAATATATATACTTTATGTACTTATTTAAAAAAAAAAGACCTTAACGTATCAAAGACTTTGGATCTGGGTGGGAAGGCCAGAGGGAGGAACCTCCAAGCCTCCCATCTGTTACTACCAGGAAGACAAGCGCTATGTCTTATCAGCCACCTGCACTACAGGGGCTGAAGAATTCAGATTGGCCGAGTGAGTCTTTTGGTAATGGAAGCCCTGACCTCACCGGCTGGCTAACTGTATGACTGCAGGGCTCCCAGCATGGACTGTGCCTGGTGCAAGTGACCTCCAAGTGGCCTCAGAATCCAGATGATTGCTCACACCTGGTATTCCAAGGAACCAGCCGCATGAGTATATGTGGTCCTGAGGCTCAGCTCTGAGCCACCTGCTCACCTCCAGGCTGCCTGCCTGGTCCTGGGGGCCTCAGCCACAGGGGGAAGCAACCTATTTTCTCTTCTGTAGTTCCAGTAGTGAGGGTGTGCTTTGCACACTGACTTCCTGCCGCCCTGCCTAACCCAGGTAGAGCCCTAGTGAGTTAGTGTCTTGGGTGTTTGCCGTATCGTGCATATTTATTATAGTATTGAAACTTTGAGTTGCCCTTTATTGCTAGCCTTGGAATTTATCCAGTCTACCTCTGGCTTAGCAGTCAGGGCCTTCTGAACTTGCATTTTTCCATGAGCTCTGCTGGGACTTGCAACTGTAGATGTGGCCTTGTGGCTGAGCAGTTGACTCTCTTCTGACCACTTTCTTATATCTCTGGCATCTCAGAACCTTGGGACTCCTGGTGAATAGCCTTCTCACCGTCCACTCCCCTTTGGTCTTGCCTCCCCACATGTGTGTAGCCTTTTCTTCTTAGTCGGGAACTTTCTTGACATGGGGTATCTGTGTGGAGGGCTGTTGATCATCCTTTCCCTATGACCAGTGTGGTTCAGGGCAGGAAATAGAGACTTCTCCATGTTGTTTGGAGTCCGAGGTGGGTGAGGGCTGGAGAGCCCTGGGCAGACCTTGTGCGGGCAGGTTGGAGCCTGCTAAAACAGAAGCCACAGCAGCAGTACATGTGTGGAGAGATGTCCGGCCCTGCTGGGGCCCTGGTTATCTCAAGCACCTATCTGCTGAAGCCAAATTCCAGAACTGTCAGAGGTTTGCAGTTTCTTTGTTCTGAGATCAGACTGAAAGTGGGACCTTGTGGCTAGAAGTTTGCCAGGGTCAGGGAGCAATTGGAAAGCCCACCTGGATACTCACGAGGGGTACTGAGGCCAGTTACACATCTTCTGTGATGTGTTTGCAGGTGGGGCAGGGGAGAGATAATCCTTGTGCTTCCCTGGACTATTATGTGCATTCCCAGATGCTGCGGTCCCCTCTCCACCCCGTACAGTGACCTCCAGCCTGCTCTCAGGGGATCATTGCCAGTGGTGTACGTATGAACTACCATACGATCTAAGTAATAAGCTGTCTTCCTGAGCCCAGGACCCAGCGATAACTGCTTGTCTCAGTTCCCTAATTTAGAGACCACGTGTGTGCCCCAGGGTTGTCAGCAGCTAGATTTCTTGAAGCTTGAAACACATTTCCATAGAAACAATGCTATAAATGGCGGTTGGGTTCCTAGGCTAGCCCACAGAGAGCCCTGGTGTCACCTCTGAAGTTGCTGAAATAAGGTATTAGTAAAATTGAGAGTGAAAATGCAGCAGTGAGATCTAGCACCCAGGACGTTAGAGGTTAAATGGTGTGGGTTTATTTGTGTAACTTTGTTTCTCTAGCGAGAGGTATCTTTCAGAGCCCTCTTGCTAAGGGAAGCTCTGGGGCCATCCTCCTGCCCACAGTCCTAGCCCTCTCTCCCAGCTGACCTCCCTTCTTCTCATCAGGCCAGGAGCCTGGGCTTACCTACTTCCTGGGAGCTGGGCTGGGGTATCTTTATGGTGAGGAAATCCTATTCAAGGGCCCTGACACTACATCATTATTATTTTTATTTAAACCATAACTCATATCAACTTAGAGTTAACATTATACCTTAGCAGTTTATGCTGTTCAGGATGCTCTTCTGATTGCTAACATTCCTGTGGATGTTTTAACATAGTTTGTAAGTCCACCTTTATTATTTCTTTGTGCTGATTTTGTCATATAGCATGATTTCATCAAATGTTTTCATCAGATTGTTTCCATTTGCTAATCCCTTTCATGTTTCATTCTGTTACCATATCATACCATCATCTGAATGGATTTCAATTTTGGGGGTCTATATATAGGTGTTATGAGCATCTTTTGTAAAAACTCTTTTGCGATGGCATTTTAGATTATTTTCATGGAATCTGGTCTCCTAACCATAATTACCTAATCAAGGTCTTCAACTGTTGCAACACAGTGTGCCAAATCACATTCTAGAAAGGTTTAAACAGCTTATAGTGCCACAACAATGTCTGTTGAAATGGCCTTGCCATCAGCAGCTTTTTTTTTTTTTTTTTTTAAGATTTTTTTTTTTATTTATTTGAGAGAGCGCACCAGTGGAGGGGAGGGGAGAGCAGAGGGAAAGGAAGAAGCCCGGATCCCTGGGTGGCTCAGCGGTTTAGCACCTGCCTTTGGTCCAGGGCGTGACCCCGGAATCCTGGGATCCCTGCATGGAACCTGCTTCTCCCTCTGCCTGTATCTCTGCCTCTCTCTCTGTGTCTCTCATGAATAAATAAATAAAACCTTTAAAAAAAAAAAAAAGGAAGAAGCAGACTCCCCGCTGAGCAGGGAGTCCAACTCTGGGGGGGGGGGGGGGGTCTATCCCAGGACCTGAGATGGTGACGTGAGCCCCAGGTAGTTGCTTAACTAACTGAGCCACCCAGGCGCCCAGCATCTTTCTTGTTTAATTAATTTATTTATTTGCATGTGGACTCCAGGCCATAATGAGTCCCTAATGGTGCTCTTACTTGCATATCTTAAGTTGCTGCTGAGACTATACATTCTTCCTCCTGATGATTTTCTGTTTGTGTTTCATCATGTGTCAAACTGTGTTTGGCTTCTGTGACTGTAGAGCCTCCCCACTTCCATCTGTCTCCTTAAACCACTTTCCTATTGGGAGACACAGAGTCCTGCCTTCCTCACTCCCTCCTGGGTGGGGCCCCTCCCCTGGCTTGGGCTAACCCATCTCCCCACATGCTTGGCTCACTCCCTCACTGGCTGGGACTGGTGCTCTGGGTGTGGAGGGAGGGGAAGGGAAGGAGAGGAACAGACACTGGGGTCCCAGTGATGGAAGCCAAAGGGGAGGCAGGTGTGAGGCAGGGGCTTCCTTAAGTGGTTCCAAAATAGGCTCATAAAGTGACCTCCTTGTGGGAGCTGTTGGGAGGCTTCTGGGAGGAGCCAGGTAGGATGTTAAGGCTGGAGAGGGCTTTGAACTTCATTTGGTTTAAGGGTCACTCATTCAAAGGCCCATGGGGAACAGGGGCATTCTCAGTAAGAGAGGTTGGCTGGGTATAAGAAAATATCACAAGTGAGATGATAAGTGGCCAAGGGAGCAATGAAAAATTGGGGTGTGGAAGCCCCACCACAGTGGTGCTCCTAAGGTGGTGCTGTTCTCTCTAATGCTAGTCCCCTCCTGTAGCTACTCTGCTTCACCTCCAAGAAGGAGGGCTTGGTGTGGCCAGTATTCCAGTGTTTTTCTTTTTTCTTTTTTTTTCTTTTTTTTTCCCAGTGTTTTTCATGACAAACCAGAAATCCTGACTTTTATTTTTACTATTTTTATTTTTTATTTTTATTTATATATTTATTTTATTTTAAAAAGATTTTATTTATTTATTATTGAGAGACACAGAGAGGAGAGAGAGAGAGAGAGGAGAGAGAGAGAGAGGCAGAGAGAGAAGCAGGCTCCATGCAGGGAGCCTGACGTGGGACTCAATCCCAGGTCTCCAGGATCAGGCCCTGAGCTGAAGGCAGCACTAAACCGCTGAGCCACCTGGGCTGCCCTATTTTTTATTTTTTAAAAAAGATTTATTTATTTGAAGGAGGTGTGGAGGGGCGAGGGGGAGAGTCCCAAACAAACTCTGTGCTGAGCACAAAGCCTGCCATGGGGCTTGATCTCACCAATCCTGAGATCATGACCCCAAGATCATGGCCTGTGCCAAAACCAAGAGTGGGACACTTGACCACCTGTGCCACTTAGGTGCCCCTGGAAATCCTGATTTTTAGTTTCAATCTCCTGATTTAAAAAAAAAAATGTGGATAGGAAATTTAATTCACTTCAAATCAAACACATACTATGGGTCAAATAAAATGTACCTGGGGAGTGAGAATGGATTTTGAGGCTCCAGTCTGTGACTCCTCATTATTCAGCTTCCTTACTGGGAAGACACAAGCCCAAGGAGATGTCCTCATATAGCAGAGAGAAGGACTCTGAAAGGCCAGTGATTGAATTCCATCTGTGTGACTTTGGAAGAGGTGTTTAAGCTTTCTGAACCTCAGCTTCCTTATCTGTATAATAGGGATCATTAGAGGGCTTCCTCTCAGGGTGCTGAATGGGCTTATATCTCATCAAGCATTTAGTTAGACCTTCAATGAATGTGTTGATAAGTCCTGCATGGGATCATCCAGAAGACTAGAGGAAGAACTGGGCTTAAATCTTTGCTCTCCTGACTCCCAGTAAAGAGGTTCGCCTGCTTCTGTGGGAGTTTCTGGAAGCGTCTGGAACAGGGGTCCTTCTGATCTCTGGGAAATTGCAAGTCACTTTATGAAAGCTTGATTGCCTAACAGCTACTGAGCTCAGGCAATGGAGTCTCTCAGCTCTGTGGACTTTGCCTTGCAGGGCCAAGAAGCCAGGATATTGATCCTTAGTAGTGGTTGTGGTGGTAGGAGTAATAGTAGTAGTAGTAGTGGTAATAGTAGTAGCAATAGTAGTACTGAACTTAAGAAGCCAGTAATTATAAGATGCACCATTTTATGTACAACTAAGAAAGGAAATGCTGCTGATTAAACCATGACATGCTATATTGATTGTAAGATCCATCTTGATTTCGGAGATGTTAAATGTGCATTTGTTTTTTTTTTTTTTAATTTAA
This sequence comes from Vulpes vulpes, assembly GCF_048418805.1. Taxonomy (NCBI): domain Eukaryota; kingdom Metazoa; phylum Chordata; class Mammalia; order Carnivora; family Canidae; genus Vulpes; species Vulpes vulpes. The sequence continues at coordinate 107,545,710 of NC_132785.1, read as the reverse complement.
TTTTATTTATTTATGATAGGCACACAGTGAGAGAGAGAGAGAGGCAGAGACATAGGCAGAGGGAGAAGCAGGCTCCATGCACCGGGAGCCCGACGTGGAATTCGATCCCGAGTCTCCAGGATCGCGCCCTGGGCCAAAGGCAGGCGCCAAACCGCTGCGCCACCCAGGGATTCCTAAATGTGCATTTGAAATGGAAGGAATAGTGACGCCTGGGTGGCTCAGCTGTTTAGTACCTGCCTTCAGCCCAGGGCATGATCCTGGAGACCTGGATCTCCAGGTCCTGGAGATCAAGTCCCATGTACCTGAATCAAGTCCTGCATCAGGCTCCCTGTACAGAGCCTGCTTCTCCCTCTGCCTGTGTCTCTGCCTTTCTCTCTGTGTGTGTCTCTCATGAATAAATAAATAAAATCTTTTAAAAAATGAAATGGAAGAGATAGTAATGAAAGTAGTGATAATAATAATGTTACATTTTATTGTTTACCTCAAATTTTCACATATATGGTTTTATTTGTGCATTTACCAACAAGCATTACTGAGCACCCACCATGTATAGGCACCAGGTGCTCTGATCCTAATAGGGAGCTAGCTCAATAAGCAGAACAATGTATCAGGATGGAGGAAAGATGAACAAGGGGATGCCTCTGGAGTTCCTTAGGAGCAGAGACAGAGGCAGTTAGGGGTGCTTGGGATTGATTTAGGAAGTGCTCTCAGGAGGAAGGGATGAAGGAAGCAGGCTAGGGCTGGGGAGGAAGCTATGCAAAAGAAGGGTGTGCTGCAGCTGGAGCTAGCTAGCCTCAGCCAGACTCCCACTAGGGTCCGAGAAGTATGAATTGCACCATTACAGAGTTGGTCCCACCTTTAGATGAGGGGGCTGAACTTTTGGAATCATCCCCTACCCCACCCCCTAATCAATCATTGGCCTGCAATGCTCTCTGCCAGCAAAAGCTCCTTTTGAAAAGGGGGCAGCTAGGAGCCGCTAGCAGCCAACACAGTAGCTGGGGGATGGTGCACGAGTCTGGTAAAGAAGATCCAAGAGGGCTCCAGCAGTATATACTCCAGTGGCCTTTCTCTGCTTGGAATGGTCAAGGGAGGCTTCCCAGAAGAGTTGCCATTGAGCTCAAGTCTGATGGGAGACTAGGGGTGTGGATGAAGGTGGGGGGAGGAGGAGCATGTGTAAGCAAGTAGGCATCATCTTGAGGAACTTCAGGTTGTTTGGCTGTGTGGCCCTGGGGCCAGGAAGTAGGACAGAGCCGGATCATACCTGAAGTGTACACACCTAACAGTTTGGCTAACAGGCTCAGCTTTTTGCACTAGAATGCTGGGAACTATCAGAAAGGGATGTGATCACTCTGATGGCAGTGAGGATGGTAAATGTACAAGACTAGAAGCAAGGGGATCAATCAGGAGATGAGAAAAAATGATAGCCAACACTTATGAAAGACTTCATGTGTGACAGGTACTGTTAAGCTCTTGTCTCCATTTTGCAGACAAGAAAACCCAGTGGTTAAGTAACTTGCTCAAGGTCATCAAGCTAGTATGAGCCAAGATTTGGATTTAGCTCTCAGCTCATAACCTGTACACTCTCATGAACACGAATTTGGGATGCTAGTCCATGACATATCAGCATTTGTTTTCATTTTAAAATAATGTTCTAAAGCATGTCCCATTGCACACACTGGATCTTGTGGGTCTTGTTCCTCCTGGCCCACTGCCACGGGGTAGGGAAGCTGAGCTCCAGAGAACAGCCAGCGATGGAGTCTGTCTGGGGCTGGTTCTGCAGGGGGCATGGAACCATGCTGAAAGGACGCCTTTGGGAAGCTAGCAGCCTGGGCTCTGTGAAGAAAGGGTGCTTCTGTCCCCGTGGCCCTGCTGGCTCGCCCTCCTCCTGGCAGCCACACCTGTTTTGTCCTCCCTACACCCAGCCAGACGTCGCTCCCAGAGTGACAGCAGCAACTGGGGATATCTGCAGAAGCTCCCTCTTGGGCCTGACAAAGGCACTAAGAACCCACCCCAGGCCTGTGAGAGAGAGGTGATAGGGGCTAGGGTAGGGGGGGGGGGCGGGAAGGATGCAGACAGCTGTAGGCTGGTGTGGCAGGCCCCAGAACAGGTGAACTAAATATGAATGGAGGAGGAGGGTCTCCTGGGTTTTCAAGGGTAAAGGAGAAGACAGTGCAGGGACTTATTGGCACAGGGTGACTTACCTTAATAGCTGGGGTGGTTTTGAGCTCCCTGCCTCCTCAGAAAGGACATGACAGGGCACCTGGGGGGCTCAGTGGTTGAGTGTCTGCCTTTGGCTCAGGGCGTGATCCCAGTGTCCTGGGATCGAGTCCTGCATTGGGCTCCTCGCAGGGAGCCTGCTTCTCCCTCTGCCTGTGTCTCTGCCTCTCTCGTGTGTCTGTCATGAATAGATAAATACAATCTTTGAAAAGAAAAAAAAAAAGGACATGACAAAAAGGATATGACAAAAAGTGTGAGGAGGGACACCTGGGTGGCTCAGTTGGTTGAGTGCCTGCCTTCAGCTCAGGTCATGATCCCTGGGTCCTGGGATCAAGTCCCACCTTAGGCTCCTTGCTCAGCAGGGAGCCTGCTTCTCCCTCTGCCTGCCATTCTCCCTGCTTGTGCGCTTTCTCTCTCTCTCTCTCTCTCTCTCTCTCTGACAAATTTAAAAAAAGAAAGAAAAGTGGTGGGAAGGCATGGCCACCAAAAGAGTGTCCCTACTCAGGCTGGTGGGTGGCACTGTGGAAGTAGTTCAGTGGAAAGGACACAACGAGAGACTAGGAGAGGAGCCTTGGAGGGACACCCAGATGGAGCTCTGTGTCAGGGTTGGAAGAGTTTGGGCGAGCCCAGCACAAGGGTCACCCTGAGATGGATGGAGAAGGACCTGGGGGTCTTCGGGGTGGGGGGGAACTTGCCTGGACTAGGTTCTTGAAAGGAAGAGGCTAGTTTTAGTAGAAGCGGATATAGGCTAAAACAGTAAAAATAAGAACAGTTGTAACCTCTTAAGTGCATATAGTACAATACGGCCATAAAGCAGTTTTTTGCAGTCTATCCTGGTTCGCTGTTTTTTCCACAGCCTCTCTTTCTTCCGTTGAAACTAGAGGTCATGAGGCCTTAGTGGCAAGGGAAAAGATACCAGGGATGCAAGAAACCCAGCACTGTCCATTTGTGAGCTCCCCAACTGTGTCTGTTCCTCTCAATTCCTCATCTTCCAACAAAGGTTGCTTCTTCACTTAAACACACCCTGTGTGCTGGCCTCCCGTGGAAAGATCCTGACAGAGAAGGGACAATGGAAAAAGACAGGAATGCAGGCATGGGGCTTGGGCTTGGGAAGAAGAAAACCCCTGTTTAAATAGTGACTAAGGCAGCAGAGAATTAATGGAGGTGGGTGGCTGGGTAAGGAGGACCCGGTTGCTTGGAAGCTTTTTTCCCTCCCCTCTTAAGAACACCTTTAATTGGAATCTAATTCACATGCCACAAAATTCGCCATGGGAAGCTTTTTAATGGTCTTAGGTTGTCATAGAGGTGGACATTGCTGATGGCAGTGACAGGTCACTCTGAGCCAAGTCCAGAGAGCTGATGGAGTCCCAGGAAGCCTCTCTAAGGCCCGTTTTTTGCCCTCATTGGGACCCAGAGTTTGGAAGCCTGTCAAAGGTGCTTTGCTTCCTGGAGTGTTTCTCAGCAGAACCAGAGCTCTGTGCTCTTTTCTTCCCTGCAGTTTGTAAAGGTCGATGGTGGAGAAAAGCCTGCTCTATGGCAAAGGTCCCTGGAACACCTACTACCTTTCTTTCTTTCCTTCTTTTCTTTCTCTTTCTTCTTCTCCAAAGGGTACCCTTCTTGGCTGCCCCAGAGACTAGAGCTTCTAAAACCAAAACTTTCACTTCACATGTCAGTGATTCTGCACTGTCATATCTGCAGCAAAACTGACCTCCCGGGCTTTCTCGGAATAGCTGCAGCTGTTTGCGCACATCCCTGCCTGCCTATGGGAGGCAGACTTCTCCTACCAGGGGGGCCCTTCGACACAGTCTTGAGCCCTCCTCCCCTGCACGAACACACATGTGCCCCTTTCCCTCCTCTCTTCTTTCTGAAATGGCCTGAGTTTGCAAGTTTAATTGGGGTGAAGGGACATGATGTTCTGTTCCAAGATGAGCAGGACTCCTCTAGTGTCTTCTGTTTCTCATGCACCCCACCACCTTCCCCTACTTCTGCTGCTGCTTCCTGGGCCAGGCTCAGCAGCCCGTGTGGCAGTGTGGGACAGGGAGGAAGTCCTGGCCGGGCTGAGGCTGAGTGAGGAGTGCCCTTTGGAGTGGCTCCCACTTGTTCCCTGGAGGTTGGGCCCTGGCTCCATGGTGGCAGGCTCTTCTAGGAATGTGATCCCCAGCTGGGTTTTCTGGTTGGTTGGGAACATCCTTGGGCTGGTCTGCACTGGCTCTCAGGGGCCTGCAGGTTGTGTGCTTTCTCTCTCTCTCTCTGACAAATTTCAGGTTGGCTTGTGGCCAGATTTGGGGGTTAGGCCCTAGCAGAAGGCCAGGATGACCAGCGGCCTCCAGAGGAAACCAGGCAGCAGTGGGCACTAGACACCAAGTGGCTTTGCTTCTGCTTCCCTCACTTGGATGAGATGTCAGTGGGAATGAAGAAATCAGACAAGCAGGAGAAAAAAAGCCAAAAATCCTTTACACTGAACCTCTGCCAGGAGTCCTGAGAGTCTAGGCTCTACTTGGGGGCTGGGCCTGCATGCCTGAGCGCCTCAGTCCCTCAGTGGCTCACTGTCTTCCTCTGGGGGAGATGGGAAGAGGAACAGAGAGGTGACAAACGATGGCTTACCCCATGATCTTGCACAAGTCACTTAACCTATCTGAACCTCAGTGTGCTCATCCATAAAATGAGAGGGATAAAACTCACACACATAGGGGTTGTTAAGTAGGCTGTGTGTGGGGACGTGCTTTGAGAATTGTCAGGAACAATACTGTCATAGCAGATGCTAAATCCTAGAGCCTGGGCTTTTCTTTGTTGGAGGTGGTTTCCCTGGCTCCTCCATTCACTTTTTACAACCACAGAATCGTGGATTTTAAACTGGAAGGGATTTTAAGAGGTCATCCGGTCCAGTCCCGTCCAGTCCCATGGCATAATTATCTTTATTTTGAAGATAAGACTGTTTTAAGTTGTCATTATTTTGACATATCTATTCTACTGTGGTACAAACAAGCCGTCTTCCTCCTGGGTGAAGTGTGAGCGCCAGGTGCACAAAGGTGCTCCAGCCAGCAAAGGGCTGGAATAGGACCAGACAGTGGTGCTCCTTTGGAGCAAGGGTGGGTCTCTGTCATCAGCTCCGCAGGGGCAAAGGCCCTTACCCTGCAGGCTCAGAGGGTCTGTGAGAAACCAATTCCACTGCCTCTCCCCTTCTCCCTGAGAAAGCAAAAAAATGCACTTGCTTCTCAGGACTGGCCACAGGGACACAGTGTATTTTTCAGTGTTTTTTTCCTTCAAAGGCAAACCTGCTTCTGGCCCATCTTTTTGGGAAAAACAAAAACCAAAAACAAATGGAAAGAACCTCCCCTGGACTTTCTCCTGGCCCTGGGAGCTTCCTTGAGTGCAGGAGCCACCAAGAGCTGCCTGAGCAGCCAAAATCTTCCCACCAGCCAGGCAAGGAAGCATGGGGTGGGGGTGGGGGTTAGTAGGGAAGGTAGGGGAAACGTGGGCATGCAGTGAAAAGCTGCCCTAACTCTGCCCTGCGTTGCTAGAATTAAACCCAGGAGCTTTTCATCACCTAAGTAACTGGGCCTTTTATAAGGGCTGGGACGTTTCTCAACAACCTTTTACACCACTAGGATGCTGGTGAGCCAAAAGTGAAACTTGGGGAAACTTAATAAGGTGCCTTAGAGAGGACTGTGCATGATTTACCGTATCCAAAACCAAGAGTTTTCTTGTGGAAGAAAGCGACTTGTGTCCTCCCCAGCATCACATACACACTTTCCTGGCAGGCCCGATGGGTTTCCAAGCATTTCGTCACCGTCTCCTTATGACCTTGGTGTGAAAGGAACGAGCCGCGTGGCCTGTTGGTTCCAGCAAAGCCATCGGGGGGTGCCGGCCTGGGCTGAGGGAGGAGGGCGACCCACTCGGCAGTGGAGGTGAGGTCTGCTGGAAATCCCCAGCCCGAACAGCCGCCTGAGGTTTAAAGACGCCTTCTCCGGCCTTATTTGGTCGCAGGAAGTGGGCGGCGCCAGGCCTGCTGGCTGCGAGGCCGACCCGAGACAGTTGTGCTGATGAAGTGGTGGAGCTGGTTCCTGCTCGCCGCCGTGCCGCGCGCGCCGGCCGGCCGCTGGGCGCTCCGCGCTCCCAGCCGGGAGTTGTGCAATCCTTTGTAGCACGCCAGAGTCCTCCTCCTTCGCTGTTGCCTCTCGCCCTCTCTCTCTCTTTTTTTTTTTTTCAAGCTGTGAGCTCAACCGATGAGTCAGAGCAGTGCAATCCTGACACTGCATCGCAGGACTGGGGGTGACACGGAGGGAGGGAGAGCGATCGCGAGGCAGACACCGCGGGCGCGGGGTGCGCCGAGGCTCCTGCGCCGCAAGCGAGGGGTGACAGCCCGTGCGTCCCGCCCGGGCCCTGCCAGCAAACTTCCCAGCCCCGGGAGGCGCGGGCTGGCGGAAGCCCTGCGAGCGCCGCGGGGAGGCGGAGGCGCCTGTTTGTTTTTAAAATCCGGGAGTGCGTGCAGGCGGCCGGAGCCTGGGAGAGGACCGAAGGCGGCGGCCCGCGGCGGAAGGGGGACGGCGGATGCTGGAGCTCGGGCAGGAGACGGGTAAGCGGGGTGCCCGGCCGGCGGGCGAGGCCTGCACGCGGCGGCGGCGGCGGCGGCCCAGGGACCCCGGGCTGCGCGGCGGCGGCGGCGGCGGCGGCGGCGGGGCGCGCGGGCTGTAGCCCTGCAGGCGCGGCCGGGGGCGGGGGCGCGCGGCCGCGGGGGGCGCGGCGCGGCAACTTCTGCGGCCTGGGCGGCCGGGGCGGGCTGTGCGTGTGTACGTGCGTCCGCCCTCCGCAGCCCGCGCCCCGCGGCCCGCACCCCAGCCCGCAGCTGCGTGCGCCGCGCCAGCCCGCCGTGTTTGTGCAGCTACGCAGCTCGCGCGCGGCCCCCGCCCACCCGGGCGCGGCCCCGGCAGGAAAACCCGTCCGAGCCGCCCGGGCCCCGCCGCGCGGGCGGCGATGGCGACGGCCCGGGAACGCGGCTGCTCCTCGGCTGGAGAGAAACGTGGTGTCCGCGGGGACCGGCGTGCGTGACCGAGCCCGGGCCCCGGAGGCGTCGGGAGGGGCTCGAGCGAGCCGCGGGAACTTGGCGCCGAAGCCCTTCCCTTGGCCCTGCCAGTGTGCACGACAAAGTGGACGTGGAAACTGTGCCCGCGCCGGGGGTTGGGGGACCGACGTGCAGAGGCGGCGGGGAGCTCGGGCAAGTGCAGCAGAGGCCTAAGCCGGAGCACCGGGGGCGGGCGGGCCGGCTCACCCCGCGCACCTCGGCGCTGCTGCGCACCTCAGACCTGTCATCCTCCTCGCCCGCCCCCGCACGCCCTCCCGCTGCGGCCTGCCGAGCTCCGCGCCTCGCCGTGTGCGGTTTGAGGACTGCCCTCCGGAGCCCGGGGCCCGGGTTTTGTGTGGACCCTGCACATGGCCGGCTCGGTGGAGGTAGTCAACCCCCCCTTCCTCCCAGCTCACGCTTACGAGAGCGTGTGCGCCAGGTTGCCCTCCTGGAGGGCCCCCGCCCAAGCCTCTGGATAAGGGCCTGGTGCCGCCCTGCGATTTCCAAGCCTCAGCCCCAAGGAGGGCAGACCTGGAGGAGGTACCTGCCACTCAAAGTGGACGCCACTGGGCATTCCAGCCCAGCCTCCAGAGCGAGCTGCTGGAAAGATGAAAGGGGAAGTTTCTCGCCCCATTTAAAACTTTGTTGGTCACAACTTTTGGTGGCTACTTCCTGCTTCCACCATTCCACATCGGAGCCATGTGCCAGGCTGTGTGGAGCCTGGCTCCGGGGCCGGCGAGATGGGAGGAGGAGAGCTGGCTGGCCGTGGCTGACTATGGAGGCCGCCGTGGCACGTGTGTGCAGGGGATCCCTGTTGGCAGTTGTGGCTAGCGGGGGAGGGGTGGTCTGGCCTGCTCCAGCAGGGGGAGCCTGGCCTGGTGGCGGCCTGGAGGTCTGGCCTCTCCTGGTCCCTGCAGCTTCAGGATTGGGACTGGAGGCCTGGTTGAGGAGAGAAAACCACCTGTCCTGCTCCACAACCTCGAAGGGATGGTGTGGCGCATGATCAGAGAAATGCACCCTTTCCACAGGCAGTTAGGTGGCTTCGGGATAAAGGGGAAAAGGAGAAACCTTCCCAGGTCGAGAATTTATGGGTCCTCTTGTTCCTGCTGCTCTGGACAGTGAATAATAGTGGTGTAAACATTATGATAAACCATCTCGTTGCATGGTCCTGGCCCAGTCTCCATTCTAATTGGATTGGCCTCTGGCTGGTTACTCTGGTCTGAGTAACTCCTAGGGGACAAGGGGGTGAACAACCTAGAGGGTGCGCACCCCTCCCCACCCTTCACCCCCCCCCCCATTCTGGAACCGTCTGCCCACTGCCTGTGTGGCTTTTCCCAGTGCCAGGCAGGACTCTAGAAAAGGGTGCCCTGGAATGCCCATGGGGACGAGAGTTCAGCCTTTAAATGTGGGATTTAAAAATAACTCAATTGTTTAGCCCTATGGGCTGCTGCTTTTAATAAATGGAGAAAAAAGATAAAAGGCAATATGCAGTTATAGATTCAGTTAAGGGCCACCCGTGGCTGCAGAACCCAGGGAAGGACTGCCCTGTGGAGACAGGAGAAGGATGGAGGGGGTGCATCTGGTGCATAGTGTCTTAGAATGGGAACGGGCCAGTCTGCAAATCTGGCCTGCAGCCGGGTCTCCCAGAAGGATACTTTGCTCATGGAGGAGTGGGGATGGCCACAAGTAGCTGGAAGATTTCTACTGATCCTTTTAGGCCTGTTTTAAACGACACTTCTTTTGAGCCGCCACAGCCTTCTGAACACTCATTTCCGCCTTATGTAGTCATTTGTGTACATATCGTAGCGCGGTGCTCAAAACATAAACTCAGATAGAGTCTCTGTATCTCCTTCGCACAGCTGCAATGAGGATTCTGTGTGTGAAACGCTGAAAGGACATTTCAGGATTACCATAAACCTCTGCTCCAGTGTGTGTTCTGTATTGTTCTCACAATGCCTGGCTTTAGTAGGTGTTAAGTATATGTATCTTTCATTCATTTGTATATGTTAATTGAACAAATGAATGAAAGATCTCCATCCAGAAAACGTGTGCTTGTATGTCATGGGCTCACTGAGTCCCGCTGCTGGGACTCATACTGTACCATCGATTTTTGAAAGGGTCAGTCCGTGAGTGATTCTGGTGCCGGCGAACCCAGTGTCTTGGCCCTGCACTATAGCTGGTCTTCTGAGAGCTGGAGAGTGTGTCTGGTCATTCTGGCCCCAGAAGGACCTTGGGATGAAAGAGTGTGAAACCTCCTGCCTGGGAATCTGCTACCTGGGCATTTCCTTTGGCCAGGAGGCCAAACTGGCATCTTTTCTGTGAGTGTGTGTGAGTGTGTGTGTGTGTGTGTGTGTGTATGCATGCACGTATCAGTATAGAAGCAGTCTGGGGGGCTCCATTCCTCCCTGACTCACCACAGGCTGCAGGAAATGCAGCCCATGATTGCAGTCCGATGGAGGAGTTGCGCCTACACAGTGGAGCACTGACTCTGTGGGGCTGAACTAAATAAACTGCACGCAGGGCTGGAGCTAGGTGGAGTGTGCTGAAATCCCCAGGTCTTACTTACTTAAGGGATCTGCATTTGCATTTGGAGCAACATTCAGGATACCCTGAGACTGTGAGCTCATTTTATGAATCAGAAGCATTACAGCATAACTTCGGTGTTGGAAACTGCTCTTTGGAATCCAGATTGCCCTCCCTCCACCCCAGCACACTCACACTTACAGGGTCTCTCAGCCACACACTTGGGAATGATAACAGTTAGTAGGGCATCAGTTCAGATTCCATAGCCACCAAGTAAAATTTGTCCACACCCACTTCCACCCCCACGTTCAGATCTCCATTCCTGGATGGTGTGGTGGACAGTGACCCAGGCAGTGACTATGAAGGAAGCCCAGTAGGTGCCCAGGAACCAGGACCAGGCAGACTTGGGTTCCTACTCCACTTCTCTACTTCCTGTGTGGCTTTGGGCATTGCTTAACTTCCTGAGCCTCAGTTTCCTCACCTGTTAAATGAGGATGATGATAGTACTTCATAGAGTTGCAGTGCAGGTTAAACATGATCATGCATGCAGGATGACTGGCACATAGTAGGTACCCAGCAGCTGGTGGCTGTCATTTCAGCTGTTTGCCTTTTGCTCCTCCCAGGAAAGAGGAAATGGAGTGTGTCCTGCTGGTGGTAGGAGGGGGCTCCTCCAGGGCACCGGGGGCTTGTGTAAATCAAGATTATTTTTATAACTCCCTAGGCCCCGGGTACAGCAGGGTGATCCTCGCCCACCCAGACAGCCCAGATCTTGGTGGCTGTGTGTTTTTGCAAGGGATTCTGTCCCTGCAGCCCCGAGTTAAGGGCTCAACTTCCCAGAGATCAGATTGTGCTCTCTGGAACCTACCCGCCCAGGCCTCAGGCTGAACTGCTCACGTGGGTGGGCGGAAGACTGCTTTCTCAGCTGAGGAAAAAGTCCCCTTGTCTTTGCTTCACCTGCAGCCTTCCAGTGTGACCTCACTGGAGGTTTGGGTGGAGCTCAGGGTGGGAGTTGTCTCTGAAGAGTACTTTGGCTCTTTCACCAATTGAAATAGCAGGGGTGGAGTGGGGTAGGGGGGTGGGGGAGACACCAAGATATTATATAAGAGGAAAGTTGCCACATGTCAAAAAAAGAGCTGGGTTTTGCTGGAGTGGGGGGGGGAATCTCCCTGAGGGACATGATTATCAGCTGTGGTTTGGGAGGTGGGGGGGAGGGGGCTGACTGGGGACGAGAGGGGCCAGGGTCCCGAGGCTTCCCTGGCAGCCCTTCTTGCTCTTGCTCTTCCTGGATCATAGCCCGGTGCTGTGGCCAGCTGGGGAAGGTGCTCCGTCTTCCCTCTGCCTTTCTCTCCAGCCGCAGGGAGCTTGTGGGTTATTTTTTCCAGGCAGTGCTTCTTCCTCCAGGAGTCTCAGGAAGGGGGGCAGGGGAGCAGCCAGGGCAAGATCTGACCAGGCCAGAGCTGGGACAGGGGGAAGTTTACCAGGCTTGCAGTCAGAAGGGGGTTCCCTGTGAGGCCGCCCAACTTCTCTGGGGAAATGGGGTCCAGAGAGGAAGAAAAACAGGGATTTCGATTCCCAGCTTTTTCCCTGCAGTTGGACAGACAGAGGCCCATCAGCGTGCTGTTGCCAGAATTTGTCAGTTCTTGAGGGGGAGGGCCCCAGAGCTCAGAAAGGAGCTCAGGAAAGCTTAAGTGATAACTGACAACTCTTGGGAGTGCATGTAGGCTGGCTTTTTCTCCCCCTTTCTTCTCTTCTCACTCCTCCTCCCCTTCCTCCTTTTCCATGTCCTTCCAGTCCCCCTCCCACCCTCCCAGCCGCTGCCAGCTTCTGGGGCATGTACCTGACTGCTGCTCGGATTCTCCTCTCCCTCTGACGTTGCGTTGTCTGACCTCCTCAGCTGGGTCTGTCTGGGTCACAGCCCTGGGCTCCCCAGCTCCCCGGTGTCATCCCAGAGCTGGAAGACACTTTGGGCCATCTAATTCCACTCCTTCATTTTCAAATGGGGAAGTGCAGAGACAGTGAGTTCTTTGAGGTTCCCCTACGTGTCCACTTTCCCCTGAGGCTGGCGGCGGGTGGAAAGAGGAGCTGCTCCAGTGTCCTGCCCCTGGTCCCTGTCCCTCCCAATTTGGAAGGTGGGAGGGCTGCTTCAGTGCAGGAAGAGCCCGGAGGAGTCGTCTCTGGCTCCTGGGTGTGGCTCAGTCCCCAGCTGGCTCCATGGTTATTTATTTGTCTGTGCATGTGTGCGTGCGTGCGTGCGTGCGTGATTGCCTGCCTGCCTGCGTGTGTGTGAGTGTGTGTGAGTTTTGTGGTTGGGAGGCTGGATCTGAGTGAAAGCAGAAGTGCCCATGCTATGTCAACTATGTGACAGGCAGATGGGACCTTATAGGGACAGTTAGGAGAGGAAGAATGGGGGCAGAGGCCTCCTCTGCACAATGGCTGCTGTGCTCTTTCTCTCCCTGCTTCAGTGCTTGCATACTTGAGCATAAACAGCTCTTCCATGTGGCTAGCAGCTGCCTTTCCTTGCTGGCTTTGGGCAGAAGAGATGCCAAAAATAACCAGGCAGGCACTTCCACTTGTGGGACATTCACTGTGGTTGCCTTGGGGCTGGCTTATTCTCTGTGTGCAGGCCTGGGTGCCTTTGGCATCTCTGCTCATACTTCCTCTGGGCACCCCTCTCCCCAGCTTCCCTCAGGTGATAGTATTTTCCCTCTTATTGCCCTTATTCGAGCGAGCCCAGCAGGGTGGAGGCTCCATTATGGGTCTCGAAGCTCTGCCAGGTATTATCTGGGGACTCTTGTCTCACCATGCTCCTGCAGGCCCTGCTGGCACAGCAGAGCCCCAGGGAGGCCTGTGCTGGGTGTGCTCCTCCTGGATCCCTAGGCCAGATGCCCTGCGTGCCTGCAGAGCCTGACGCTATTGCTGGGACCACTCATCTCCTTGTCCTGCTCTCACGAGCCGGGCCCTGTGCTCCGCCAGCTGTGGAACTGAGAGAATCAGGCTGTTTGGATCCTCCCAAGGTGTTGAAGACTGATAACGATGCTACTCCTGCCCAGCAGAGAGGAAAGGAAAGCACGTTTATTGAGCCTTTACTTTGTGCCAGGCACCCCACGTATATATTAACCTCATCTAATTCCACGGTAACCATGAGGCAAAGATACTACGCCTCTTTACTGATAGAGAAACTGAGACCCACAGAGAGGCTGGCGATTGGAGAAGCCGGGATACATTTTGTCAGACCCTAAAGCCCTGGCTCTTTTTACCGTGCAGCGCACACTTCCCTGGGCTATTTTCATGTGCACAGGGAACAATGCTTTGACCCTTGGAATGAAGTGCTGATGGTAGGAATTCAGGCACCTTTAGACCCACTGATTAGGGGAGATATTTTGGGCTGGGAAGGGCGGGGAAGACCCCTCTGAGGCCTCCCTCTCCAAACACTTCACAGGGCAGCCAGAAGCCCAGCCTGAGCCACAAGGACCTCCTGTGAAGGGCAACAGGCACCTGAGGGTCAGCTAGGCGTGTGCTGTGGAGGGGAGGGACTGATGGGGGGAAGGGGGCGTTCCAGAGGGGTCATTCGTGCATGGGAGGAATGGAAAGGTTTGGCTTAGGCCTCAGGGAGGCAAACCTTTGCTTTCTAAGTGTCTCCTCCTTTCCAAACATCCTAGCCTCTGTAGTCAGTCCTGAGATCATTTCTAGGACCATTGGCCTGGGGGCGGGGGGGGGGGGGGGGTAGGTAGGATCTTGGATCTCCCTTCCTGGCTGCTGAGTCTGACCCTGGGGTGCATCATTCTAGTGGGCTCAGCCCCGCTCTCATAGAACCTGGTTGGTGCGTACTTGGGGCTTGGGCTGGATGCTGTGCTGGTGCCTGGTGCCAAAGGCCTCTGGGTGTATTTCAGGAACAATAAAGAATAAATCAACACAGGAAAAAAGGCCCTGCAGCAGCTGCTCAGAGACTGGAGAAACGCAAGGAATGTGTGAGCATTTGGCAGAGGCCTTGGATCTTGACCCGGGCCTGAGAAAGGGCGTGCCTCCGACTGGATGACTGGGCCAGTGAGGCAGGCGGCACTGTGCCCACCTTGTAGCTTATCCAGGAGGCCTAGGAAGCCATGCTGACACCCCCTCCACTGGCAGCACGCTTTTGGTGTTTTTTGGTCACTAGCAGATATTGGGGAGCCATAATGTCCCCATTCTTGCACCAAACCAGCAGGACACCCTCCTCGCTGCCCATCCCAAGCCACTAGGAAGGTCTTGGTGCCTTCTGGAGCTGACCATACAGGAGACCCTGGGCTGATGCAGACACCCTATGCTAGACACCTGTGTTCTACCTCCCTCCCGAGAAAGACATGAGCCAAACACCAAAGACCTGGCATTGACAGGGATTTCTGGGGGTGAGAACATCCACCTGGGCCCTGACCACACCTCTACCCAAGTAATCAGCTATGTATCCTTGGGTGAGTCACTTCACCTTTTAGGGCTTCAGTTTTATTTGCCATGAAATAGAGATTTGGACCAATGATTTTTGGAGTGGGTGGGCACTGTCTCCCTTAATTCGGATGTCAATGAATAGCCTTTATTTGGGAATTCAGGTCCTTGAGGGGAAGCCTTTCTGAGAGCCCTATGCAGGAGGTGGATGGCTAGGACTGGGGCTGATGCACAGTGCCTGGGGAGAGCAGCATTGGCCCAGTAGGGACCCAGTCATGGAGCTGACTTGACTCAGGCTTTGGGGTACCAGGGGAAGGGACAGGAGCCTGAGCCCCATGGGGATTTAGGGTGGCTGACAAGCAGGGGAGAGTCAAGGCTTTATGTGTAAAGAGCTGTCTGCCAGCTGTGCGTGTGGGGTTGGGGAGTATGGGAGGGGTGTGGCTTCCTCTTGAGGATGTTGGGCCTTCACAGGTGGTCCCCAATGGTGGTGACCAGTAGCATTTTCAAAGCCACTCACTTCCTAGGCCTCTCTCAGCCACCGTACTTGCCCAGCCACGCTTCCAGAACACCATGGTGGTTTTCAGCTGAAGCTGCTCTCAGGGGAGAAGATGTAAGCAGTCCAGAGGCTGCTGCCGTCTATCCCAGCTACCAAGCAGGAGGCTGAGCTTGAAGCTGGGGGAGGAAATTTGCAGAAAGGGCTGTTGATTCCAGTCCCTGCCTTACCTCTATACTCCTGTGGCCTCAGGCAAGTGATTGGGCCCCTTGGATTTTCAGGTTCCTCATTGAAAAAGGAGGAGAGTACTAATACCTACTGTGTTTTGAAGATTAAACAGTGTCATAGGTACAGAGTGCTTCGCCCCATCTTGGCACATTGTGGCACCCTCAAGAAATGTTAGAGATGCTGATGGTGGTGAAGGAGAAAGCCTTATTTTTTTGTGATGTCGGGATTTCACCTTGGCTCCAAGCCCTGCCCAGTGTCTTGCCAAAAGGTGTGGCCTGCCTGAGTGGAGGACAAAGCATTATTACTGGAGTTCTCGACTCTGGGCCCTGCTCTGCTCCTGGCTGGGCTTCTGCAGGTTAATTTCTTCCCTTCTCTGGCTGCTTTGTGGAACAAGGACTTGAACTCAGTGAACATTGACATCCCTTAATATTTGGAATCTGTTCAGCTTCCCCAGCTGGGCCTGGCTTTGCTGGTTGGCTCTGAAGAGAGGCACAAGCCACCTTTCTCTATGTGGTATAGGGGCTCTTATTCCAGTGAGTGAGATCCTGTTGACCCCACTGTACCCTTCTCTCAAAATCCTATGGGCTTTCAGGGGCTTTTACAGATACCCCCAGTGTTGCGAAGAGCTGGTTTCTGACAGGTTGGAGCTGGGATTATTTGTTGGTGGAAGGGTTGTATACTGTGTTCCACTTGGAAGTGCTCCCAGGAAGAGCAGCAGCTGGGAGGGAGCATGAGGAAGAGGAGAGTCCACAGCTGGCTTTGTGGGGTTCTCACATGTAGCGTTTCTCCTGAAGCCCACAAGTGTGGAATTGGGATTTTTCTGGAAGAATGATAGAAAGACCAGGGACTTTGAAGGCAGACAACAGGGACTTGAATCTTGCTTCTGCCACATTAGCTGCAGAGCCTCGGTTTTTATCTAGAATGGAGACAATAAGATGCCTAGATGGGAAGTTCTTAAGCATAGATTAGGGTATGTCAAGTGCCTGGCATAGGGGAAGTGCTCTATAAATGTTTGCTTCCTTCTTTTGGATATTCTGTAGACTGGCAGGGGGAGTGAAAATATTTGCCTGTGACCTTTTTCCTGGGGAGAAACAGGCTGAGAGCCCCACAGGCCTCTCCCTCCCACAGCTGTTTTGATTCTGGGGTCAAGCTTGGGATCAGGTTCAGTGTGTGTGTCCAGAATGGGGGATGGGAGAGGGGCTACCCAGGCATTTGCAAAAATCAGATCTGCAGCTTCTTAGGGCTGTGCAGAAGGGATACAGACTGTGTTCTGAGGGAGTGGCCTTTCTGGGCTGGGAGAACTTGACAAGTCACTTATAACCTTCATTTCCCATAAGTTCCCCAAATTTCCTTCTGTTGTTGATTTTTTTAAATTCCACTTCATTCTGATCATTGAACATGCTTTGTATGGTTTTACTTCTTTTAAATTTATTGAGACTTGTTTTATAGGCTAATTTATGATGTATCCTAGAGAATATTCCGTGTGTTCTTGAGAAGAATGTGTATTCTGCTGTTGTTGGGTGGAATGTTCTGTAGATATCTCTTAGGTCTAGTTGCTTCACAGTGTTCAAGTCTTCTGTTTCTTATTGATCTTCTGGTTAGCTGTTCAGTTCCTTATTTAAAGTGAAGTATGGAAGTCTCTCACTATTATTGTTGGATTGTCTGTTTTCCCCTCCATGTTGACAGTTTTTGCTTCATGTATATTTGGGGACCCTGTTGTTAGGTGCATATATGTTTCTAATTGTAATATCCTATTGAGGGATTGATGCTTCTTCTTTTTTTTTTTTTTTTGGATGGATGCTTTTATCATTATAAGATGCCCTTCTTTGTTTCCAGTAAGAATTTTTGTCTGAAAATCTATTAATGTAATAATGTTAGCACGTCTGGCGTGGTCCAGCTCTCTTTGGTTACTGTTTACATGGTCTATTTTTTTCCATCCATTTACTTTTCAATCTGTTTTCGACCTTGAATCTAAAGTATATGTCTCTTGTAAATAGCATATAGTTGGATCGTGGTGGGGTTGTTGTTGTTGTTGTTATTGTTGTTTTTTTCCATTTTCCCAGCCTCTCCCTTTTAATTGGAGTGTTTATATTGAAAATAATTGTTGATAGGGTAGGGTTTCTGTCTGCCATTTTGCTATTGATTTCTGTCTTATTTCTTTTTTGTTTGTTTCTCTGTTACTCCATTACTGTCTTTTGTGTTAAATAGGTATTTTTAAGTGTATCGTTCCTGACTTATAAAATGAGAACGAGAAGAGTGAGGGTTCAATGAGATGTTGCTGGCAATGCCCTTAGCACCGTGCGTGACCAATAGGCACTCAGTACACATGGCACTCATCTGGGCCTCTGGCACTCTCAGAGCCATGGTCAGCCATGGGGCTGAGCCAAGTCCACCCAGGGCCCCATGGGACTCCTCTCATCTCCTCTCATCTCCTATGCTCCTTTGGGGAGAGATGAACAGCGGGTCCTTGGAAACCACATTATGCCAGTCCCTGACCTTCTTTCCCCTGCTCCAGCACCTGGTGGCACCTGGGCTGCCTATGAAGCATTACAGATTTCCACCCCCTACTCCTCACCAGAGCCATAAGCCCATCTCAAAGGGTAGGTTTGAGAAACACTTCTCAGCATAGCCGGGCAGCATGTATGACAGAGAGAGATCTGGTTCAGAGTTGGCAGGCTTGGATTTGAATCCTGGCTCCTTACTTGTGTCCTCGGGCTGTGACTTGAAACAAGTTACTTTTCAGAGCCAACCTTTTCTCTTTTCTCAGATGGGAATAGTGGTTACACAAGTAAGCAATACTCACACACATGGGGCATTAGTTGGTGCTGGTGGCTAATATTTCATGTTGCAGTTGCTGGTTAAGTGTTTCTTTGTCCTGCCTTGTCCCTCCCTGACCCACCCAGAGCTCCTAAGTTCCTCAAAGGCAGGACCCAGTTTGCTACAGTTCCTGGATACCTGACAACCAAGCCAGAGGCTGCCTGTAGGGGGTAGGCCTTGAAGGGAGGTGGATCCTTAGAGTGGACGCAGGGATTCCAGGTGGAGGGAACAGCTCCAACAAATGCTTGAAGTCAGAGAACTCTCCCCGGGTCACCTGTTCCCTGTGTTTCTAACCCCTGCATGGGCCACCATCCATTATAATCAGTGTGTGTTTCTGTCTCTCCTCCATTAGACTGGGAGTTCTGTGCGGGTAGGGACTGTGCCTTGTCTCCTGTGCCTCGCCAGAGCCTGGAGGGCTGCAGAAGTGTGTGTGTGCATGCGTGTGTGTGTGTGTGTTGTGTGTGTGAGAGAGAGAGAGAGAGAGAGAGAGAGAGAGAGAGATGGGGGGTGGAAGGGGTGGAGAAGGGGAGTTGTTAGGTAGGCAGGGTGAGGCCATATACAGGCAGGGTGAGGCCTTTGTGCTATAGCTCCTCTGTCTTGGTCTGGGGCAGACTCTAGCCCCGGGGCTCAGGCACAGACTCCAGAGAACCCTGCCTTAGACCTCTAGGGAGCCCTGCCTTTCCAGAGGGAGGGAAGGGTTGGAGCAGCCTTTGGTGGTGTGAGTCCCTTAGGGCCCAGAGAAGGTTATAAGGAGACCAAAAAGCTCCCCATGAGACCCTTTCCAGAGGTTCAACCACTTAAGGACCTTAGTGATACTTGCTGTATCTCTTCCAGAGAAAGCCAAAACCTGCTAGCTTTTACCTTACTCCCTGGGACTCCCAACTTCTGCTGGAAGGGATTTGCCTGGGCTGCCTGTGATTGTTTGTGGCCCTTGCCTAGGAGAGAGGCAGCCAGTCCCCTCAGTGTGGGCAAGGGCTGAGCCTGGAGGCTTGATCCTTTCCAGGCTCTGCCTGGGATTCTTTTTTTTCCCTCTGCTTCCCCCTTATAAAACAGATCTGGTTCTCCTGGGTTCCTCTGGACTTCCTGAGGGTGTTTGCTGGCATTGGAGGAGAGGGACAATGCAAATAGATGCCTGAATGAAGCCCTGAGAGGGCCTCATAAGGCAAAGGATTCTCCTCTCACACACATCCCTTTAAAAGCATCTCAGTGTTGGCATTTTTACCATCACAGTCCAGACTGCAGCCAACTCGAACCCCGGCCAAACCTGGCCTAACCAGCTAGACAGCTGAAATCCTTGGGACCCTACTGGCCTGGGCTCTGCATTTCAGAGCTGAAGCTAAGTCCAGAGAAGTGCTAATCTGGGGACTCTATGGATTGGGAATGGGTAGATCATAGGGCCTGCTTTCTCACACCCCTAGGGGAAGTGACATTTGTCAGAGTCAGGTCCTTGTCCCTGTTCCTGATGTCTCCTTCCTTACTGGTTTGCAGACTCCTTATGAACAGGACTTATGTGTCCAGTGGTTTCGAGAAATGAAGCCCTTTAGCCTGGTGTGAACTTCCAGTTAAAGTGGGAGGGAGCGGGGTAGGTGAGGGGGATTGAGCATTGCAGATGATTGCACCATGTCCAGAGGGAAGGTTTTTCTAGAGCCTGGGCAACTCTAGACAGCCCAAGATGCAGTTCCAGGCCACTTGCCTAGTCTGGTTGTAGCCACAGACCCCAGAGTACCTGAGAGAGAACTTTCCAGGAGAGCATGGGCTAGAAGGCCAGCTGGGCCAAGCTGGGCTTCTCTATGGAGGGTCCCTCATCACTGCCCCTGGCATCCTAGCCAGACACCTTGGTGTCTTGAGGCCTAGCCCAGTCATGTCAGGGCATGAGATAAACAGATCCATAGGCTCATGTCTCTGGCTATGGTCTCAGCAAGGGTGGGAAGCCACAGGGAAAGAAAAATTGGACAGGGCAATGGAAAGGCTGGCACTTTTACAGTTGGCCTGCATGTGGTGTGGGGCAGCAGGTGACAGTCAAGGGGCAAGTGGCTTGTGGGCCAGAAATTAGAAGGATTTGCGTTTAGCTTAGTTGGAGACAGTGTGGGGCTACTGATGGGGTAAAATGTGATGGGGTTAGGAGGAGAGACCTTTTCACTTCATCTCAGCATCACGAGGATCTCTGATGTGCATCAGGGAGAGAGACTGGAAGCCGCAGCCGGGCAGGGGCCCAGGGTGGACACCCTGGCAGTGAGTAGTATCTCTGCCCAGGCAGAGCTCTGACTCACCTTGGGTGCAGTCTTGAGAGCATCCCAAGAGGCAGATACAAGCCAAGTGCCAAGGTTCAACGGTCTGCAAACTCTGCTCCATGGAGCTTGCTGTTTGCTGGGGACAAAGAAATAGGTATCTGCAATTTACTGTGCTGAGTGTGGTGGGGGGTGGGGTGGTGGTGGTTAGGAGGTGTCGTGGGCTCAAAGTGAAGCTCCTGGCTCAGCCCTGGGGTGAGGGAGGACTTCCCAGAGGAAACAATATCCCAGACCTGAAGGACAAGTAGGACCTGGCCAGATGAAAGGGTAGACAGGTGTCATAGGCAGAGATGCTGCTGAGCCAAAGACCTAGAAGCAGAGCAGGAACACCGCTGAATGATGGCTCAAGCGTGGCAGGTTGTGAGAGATGGCAGGAGCCAAAGTCTGCAGGACTTGTGGGCAGGATAGGGAGTTTAGACTTTGTTCGAACATAGCCTCTCGGGTGCTCAGGGAATTGGCTGGCCTAGAAATTTGATAGATGCCATAAATAGGTGTATTTTGTCTTGGTCAGGGGTGTGTGAGCTCTGATCCTCCGTCTTCCCAATGCTGAGTTGGTAGGGCTGGGAGTGGCCCAGTGGTAAGAGCAGGAGCTATAGGAGCTTTAGCAATAAGGAACAGGAGGATCTTCTAGTCATCTCTGAACCCCTGGTCAGAGCTGAGCCCCTGTGGCTGCTAGGACCAAGCGAGGCACCTCCTTCCTGGCCTGTGTAACCTTGACTTACAATGGTCTTGTGTCTCAGATGGCCACATTCAATATTTCTAACTTCTTATGAGTGGCCCTGGGTCACCTAGTGGTCACGACCCGGCCCCACTGTGGTGAGGGCTCACTGGACTCTCCCAGCCAGTGTTGGCTGTGTGACAGGGCTGCTGAGAGCACTTGGGGAGCTGTATGTATTCTGGTTGCTCTCCCTGGCAGGCACGGTGTCCCCATCAGCATAGAGCTCCCAAAGGCCTTTCCAGCACCTTCCCTCATGTGTCTGCAAAACACAGATGCAGGTTCAGCACTCTTTTCTTTTCTTGGTGCACAATTGCTTTCTTCCATAGAGAGAAAGTGCTTTCCACCACAGATCCTCCCGAAAGCCTCCTAGGTCCTTGGTCATTGATAACAGATTCTTGCCTTGTCTTCTGCTCAGGGGCATCTCTGCGTCTGATCAGGGATTGGTTTACAGTAGTGAGGTACCCGGGGGAAGGGAGAATGAATAGAGCTGGGACAATCAAGCAGACTGATAAATTGGTTGTGCTGTCTGAGGCCTCTTGGTGACTGTGGGTTTCCTTTCCTGCATCCGCTGTCAGAGACCCTGCAGCTTGTCCCCGGGTGAGGGAGACGCCTGCAGAAGTTCCTCATTACAGCCTCATCCCTGTACCCTCAGGGAGTTGGCCCATAGGTCAGTAGCCTTCGGAAAAGATGGCTTCCTTCCTCTTCCTCACTGTGAGGAAGGCCAGGCTGACTTCCACCTGAAGAACAGAGAAGTGGCGCTGGGGTATAAGAAGTGAGGGGAAGTGGCTTCATTCTGCCCAGAGTTTGCAGTTTGTGAGGTACACAAGTAGGGTATGGGAGCTGGAAGCCCCACAAGCAGTAACTAGACCTGAGGCAGGGGTGAGCTCGCAGGGGCGGGACAGTCCAGGCGCAGAGGGGGGGGTGCTAAAGTGGCCGGTGCAGTCTCAGGCCTCCTTGTGGGTGGCTCTTCTGGGGTGATGCCCCATTTCTTCCCTCTCTTCCCCTAGGATTGAGAGGGCCTCAGCTGTACTGGTAGAGAAATAGGAGAGGTTTACCTGCCAGTGGTTCGGGCAGGAGCAAGGGGCCTTTCCAGTGCAGTGAGGAGGGATATCTGTGTCCAGAAATCCTTGCTCTGAGATGGTGGGGACTGTGTTGTACAGGGGGTTATGCAGAGAGGGACCTGGTGTCTTTATGGCATGTCTTAGACAAGGAATAAGAGCTTGGTCTTGGAGTCAGGCAGACTGAGGTTCAAGTTCTGGCCCTGCAATGGAGTTACTGTGTGACCATTATCAAGTTACTTAGCCCCTCTGAGTGTCATCTAGCTCATCTGTAAAATGGAGGTTAAAATAGCAATGCTTCATGGTGGGGTTCATGCTGCCTTATAATGTTCTTGTGGAAACTAAATATATGAAAAGCACTTAGGACAGGCCTAGCTCAGGTGCATTCTTCTGTTACTGCTGCTGCTGCTGCTGCTGCTGCTGCTGCCTTGGTGTATCCCCTCCCCTCCTTCCTCTAGGGTTCCCAGGCATCTTTCACTCTTCTCACCCCCCCACCCATATCATGACCTTTCTTCTCTGAGGGTCTCAGATCTGGGTGTCTGTGTTCTTGGGGGTGACAGGAAGGCCTCTGCAGAAACTTCTGGGGTGATCCAGCTAGCCTCCCCAGGATTTGGCTTCTTCTAAGCAAGTTCCCAGCCTCCCTTTGGAAACCTACTGTGGTATCCTGAGTGATGATCCTTGACATACAGGATGGAGGATGGGAAGCAGACTAGCCTAACCAAACAGCTGCTGGTGAGCCAGCGTGGGGCCCTGGGGATGGGGGCGGTGTGGGCAGGAGCAGCCCTGCCCTGGCGCTCCATTCACAGAATCCACCTCCATCTCACTCAACCCAACCCTACAGAACTCACCCTTCCCCAGGCTCCGGGTGGCCACCTCCCCCATCCCCCTCGCCTGGTGCCTGTGTACCCCCCACCAGGTGCACGCTCTCACACGTGCACCCAGGCTCATCTGCCTCGTGGGCCTCCCCTTCCTCCAGTCCCGGTGTCCCCGAGCTGGTGCCGTGGCTTAAAGGCAGCGGGCCCGTGGCTGGGGAAGGGGGGCCACCTGTGCCAGTCAGGGCAGGGGCAGCACAAGTGCGCGTGAGCACCCGAAGGGCTCTCAGGCCCCCTGGAGGCACGTGGCCCTGCAGCCCCTCCTCGGCGCCCTCCCCCACCCCACGGGCACATCCTTCCTTCCTCTGTCTTGCTTCTGCACATGCAGACCTCTAGTTTGCTCTCTCACGCTCATTTAGAGAGGCAGAGCCGACTCCTGTAGCCAAGTCGGCCCCCAGGCTGCTGCTTCACCGTGGCGCCCAGGGCTATTTTCCTTGAGGGGGCGGGGGGCTGGCTTTGGGGTCTCTGCTCTGAATCGAGTTGCCCGTCAGGGAAAGAGAGTTGGTTCTTTTTTTTTCTTTTTTTTTGAAGATTTTTATTTATTTATTCTTGAGAGAGACAGAGAGAGTCAGAGACACAGGCAGAGGGAGAAGCAGGCTCCATCCTGGGAGCCTGACGTGGGACTCGATCCCGGGTCTCCAGTATCACGCCCTGGGCTGAAGGCAGGCACTAAACCGCTGAGCCCCCCGGGCTGCCTTGAAGGGGTTGGTTCTAAAGGTAGTTTCCGCGGCCCTCTGCACTCCCTGCCTGCTCAAATTGTCCCCGTGCCGCCAGGGCCAGAGTGACTTGGATGCCCACCCAGCCTCTTTCTCTCCCTCCACCGACTTCCATAAGTGAAGACGAAGGGGGTGCTCACGGGAAGCTCTGGCTGGCTGGCTTCAGGGCTGGGAGCTGAGGAAGGAAATGGAGGAGGAAGTCCCTCCCCTTCTGGGTGCTGGTGAAAGTGAAAGGCAGGTGGTGGGGAAGGGAGGGTGGCTGCAATGAGTCACTGCTGCGCTGAGAGGGGAAGGGCCGGGGAGCTGCGGAAGCCTGTGAACGGGTGATAGGGGGCCTCGCACGGAGAGCCTGCCCTTGCCGCCCTGGCCCAGCCCTCCTTGGCTGGGCTGGTTTCCTGGGAACTCCCGGGACTGCAAACTAGGACCTGGAGCTTCTAGGGCCTGAGCTCTGAGGTTGGTCTGGACCTGCAGATTTATTCCCCTGGGCTTCCTGAGCTTCCCCTCCTCACCCCTCCTGGCCTGACTGGCTCAGGACCAGAATTTTAGCAGCGTGGGGAAGAGGGAGGTCGTGTAGCTCCCACCCTCACCAACTAACCAGGGAGGAAGAAAAAAAAGCCCTCTCTGAAGAAAGACAAAGTCTTTGAAAATATATGTGAGTTACACATTTAGGTAATAAAAATACATGTAAATTATAAAATGCTGGTCTTGATTTTGACTGTCCTGTAGCAGGATAAATAGAGCAACCTGTGTTTTGAAGTTTTTTTAAAATCAAGTTAGAAAATAAACACAGACACTGTGAACACTTAAAGTCATACCATGTCACAGAAAAACATGACAGGCCTAAATTCTAGAAATCTGCATCTCCTCCATGTTGCAGTGGTGCTAGTCCTTTGCTCTGGGTACCGGGAGCTCTTTGGGAGGGGAGGAGAGGTGGGGATTGCTGACCAGGTACCGGGCTGGATCCTGCCCCCAGCCAGCCAGGGCTGCAAAACAGGTTCTGTGCTGGTTTAGGGAAGACTACGGCAGCCACAGTCCCACCCAGCAGCTCCTCCCAGGGGTGTTGCTAGAACACACACCCTTCTGCAGCCTCACCTACATGCCTCAGTGCAAAGGACCAGAGCCTAGCCCTGGGTGCTGCACTCTGCAAGGACCTGGTGGGCTCCCCTGCCTGGAACAACAACCGCATAGTTAGGAATGACCCCTGTTGTTTCCACTTCCTGCGTCTGAGATATGCTTGGAGCATCAGAGGAGGCACCGTCTGGATAAAACTTCTGGGTCTGGTGAGGAGGCTACTGCGTTGGACAGATGTGCTCAGCCTGTGGGTAGCCAGGCCTGGCCTAAGAGGAAGACTTTGTTGCACCTTTTCCCATCTTGACTGCAGGGGCTCCTCCACTTGGGGAGGAGCCTCTCCTGTTCCCTGGCAGGTGCCTTTGTGTAGTGTACAGATCACACACCCAAATGCTGCAGGGTGAGGTGGTGGGATGAGGAGAGTCACAAAGCGCCGCCTTCTGGTAGTTCCCCCGGGGCCCTGGCTCCTGCCTCACCAGGGCTGCTCTGTGAACTTGGGCCCCTCCCTCATATGTGTGCTGACATCTGGGGCATCCTGGGAGGCTGTGACTGACACTATCATTCTTCTGTCTGCAGGCTTCAGGGTCCCGTGGAACATCATGAACTGGGAAAAGTAGACAAGCCCAAGAGCCTCTCCACGAAGAGCAAGGAAGAGCCAACGGTTCTTTCTCCCTGTGCCTGACCTCATCCCTGCTGTGCCCCCACTGGCTCCTGGACAAGAGCTGGGCTTCCAGCAGGACCTTCCCACAGGGGATGGGCAACTGGTGAAGTAGGGCTCGCCGCCAGGGCCCAGTTGGCCACACCATGAACCTCCAGGCCCAGCCCAAGGCTCCGAACAAGCGGAAGCGTTGCCTCTTTGGGGATCAGGAACCAGCTCCCAAGGAGCAGCCCACACCCCTACAGGCCCCACAGCAGCCCCCAGCTCCTCCGCAGTCCACCAGAGTGAAGGAGGAGCCTTACTTTGGGTCCGAGGGTCCCGTAGGGGCCGCCCCCGTGTCCCAGCCCGTGGAGCTGCCCCCTCCCAACAGCCTGGCCCTGCTAAACTCCGTGGTGTACAGTTCCGAGCGGACCACAGCAGCCATGTTGTCCCAGCAGGTGGGCTCAGTCAAGTGGCCCAACTCTGTGATGGCTCCAGGCCGGGGCCCTGAGCGTGGAGGCGGTGGGGGTGTCAGTGACAGTGGCTGGCAGCAGCAGCCAGGCCAGCCCCCACCCCACACAACATGGAACCGCCACAGCCTGCCCCTCTACAGTGGACCCAAGGGGAGCCCTCATCCTGGCATGGGGGTCTCTACCTACTACAACCACCCAGAGGCACTGAAGCGGGAGAAAGGAGGTGGGCCGCAGCTGGACCGCTACGGAAATGCCGTGCGGCCAATGATGCCACAGAAAGTGCAGCTGGACGTAGGGAGGCCCCAGACGCCTCTGAACTCTTTCCATGTGGCCAAGAAGCCCGCCAACCAGACACTGCCCCTGCAGCCCTTCCAGCTGGCGTTTGGCCACCAGGTGAACCGGCAGGTCTTCCGGCAGGGCCCACCGCCCCCCAACCCCGTGGCGGCCTTCCCCCCGCAGAAGCAGCAGCAGCAGCAACAGGCCGCCCTTCCCCAGATGCAGCTCTTTGAGAACTTCTATCCCATGCAGCAGCCACCCTCTCAGCAGCCCCAGGACTTTGGCTTGCAGCCAGCCGGGCCTCTGGGCCAGTCCCACCTGGCTCACCACAGCATGGCGCCCTACCCCTTCCCCCCCAACCCTGACATGAACCCGGAACTTCGCAAGGCCCTCCTGCAGGACTCAGCCCCACAGCCTGTGCTACCTCAGTCCCAGATCGCCTTCCCCCGACGCTCCCGCCGCCTCTCTAAGGAGGGCGTCCTGCCTTCTGCCCCTCTGGATGTGGCTGGCACCCAACCTGGACAGGAGCCCACCAGCAACCTGTTCCTACACCACTGGCCCCCACAGCAGCCACCACCCGGCCCCTTGGGGCAGCCGCATCCTGAAGCTCTGGGATTCCCACTGGAGCTGAGGGAGTCGCAGGTGCTGTCTGAAGGGGAGAGACTGGCACCCAACGGTCGGGAGCGGGAGGCTCCCACAATGGGCAACGAGGAGAGCATGCGGGCAGTGGGCACTGGGGACTGTGGGCAGGTGCTACGGGGTGGGGTGATCCAGAGCACTCGACGGAGGCGCCGGGCATCCCAGGAAGCCAATTTGCTGACCCTGGCCCAGAAGGCAGTGGAGCTGGCCTCGCTGCAGAACGCAAAGGTGAGAGTGGCATGGGATGGAGGCCTGACCTGGCAGAGGGCAGAGTGAGCTGTGTCTGGAGCCCGGGGAGAGCAAGTGATTGCAAGTCTACAGGGCGGTCTTCTCATTTCATTGAAGGAAATTGAAAGAACCCGTAGGCTTCTGGGAGTTCTGAACTCCCTGTGTGCAAAGAACATAGGTCTTTCATACCCGAAGGAAAGATAACGTTTACACATGCAGGTTGGCAGGCGATACGCCATCGTGGGTTGGCTTCTTCATTTGGCACATGAGGGATTGGGAGTAGGGGCAGGTGAAACGATTGCCAGATCACATATACCAAAATAGGAAGGTGGCAGTGGTTACACAGGTGATTATACTTGTCGAAATGTTTCAAACTAAAAAATAGGTGCATTTTATTGTACGTAAATTTTACTGCAATCAAGTTGATTTAAGAGAAATGACAACATGGGCAGCCCAGGTGGCTTAGCGGTTTAGTGCCGCCTTCAGTCCAGGGCCTGATCCTGGAGACCTGGGATTGAGTCCCACATCAGGCTCCCTGCATGGAGCTTGCTTCTCCCTCTGCCTGTGTCTCTGCCTCTGTGTGTGTGTGTGTGTCTCATGAATAAATAAATAAATAAATTTTTTTTAAAAGGCTGATATATCAGAGGCTGTAGAATTTGACTTCCCTCCAGCCAGTTGCCAACGGTAAAAGGTACAAAGACCACCATTGCTTGGTACCAGGTTCCTTGCTTATTTTT
This sequence comes from Vulpes vulpes, assembly GCF_048418805.1. NCBI lineage: Eukaryota > Metazoa > Chordata > Mammalia > Carnivora > Canidae > Vulpes > Vulpes vulpes. The sequence continues at coordinate 107,518,244 of NC_132785.1, read as the reverse complement.
TTTTATAGACATAAGTTTTGAATTTAGATACTATTTTGTGTGGCATGAACTGTATAGGCCAAACAAAATGCATCTGTAAGCCACTTATGGCCTGAGATGCCCATCTGGGCACCCCTGTGCCAGGCCAGGATTGGAGGACCTGGCAGAAGGGAGGTTATGGAGAGTATTTGGGGGTGTGGTGGGAGAAAAGACATTCAGGGAAAGACCGTTGGGAACCACCGTGGGTGTTTGAGTTCCTGAAGCAAATGTGACTGGGTGTCCTTGACTTATTGGGACTTACCTTCTAAACCTTACCTCCGTTCCCCCTCCCTCTTCTTCTCCAGGATGCCAGTGTCTCCGAGGAGAAGCGGAAAAGTGTGTTAGCTTCAACTACCAAGTGTGGGGTGGAGTTTTCTGAACCTTCCTTAGCTGCCAAGCGAGCACGAGAGGAGAGCGGGATGGTCCCCCTCATCATCCCGGTGTCTGTGCCTGTGCGGACTATAGACCCAACTGAGGCGGCCCAAGCTGGAGGTGTTGATGAGGATGGGAAGGGTCCCGAACAGAACCCTGCTGAACACAAGCCGTCTGTCATCGTTACCCGCAGGCGGTCCACTCGTATTCCTGGGACTGATGCCCCAGCTCAGGTATGAGAGGCTCCCCCATGCAAATACTTTTAGTACCTATGTGCTCCTGGGGGCCTAGGACCCTATAGGAAAAAGGAGAATATGGTAATATAGGAAGAATTTAAGCAATCTGTGGAGATACTATTTATATTTTCCAAACCAAACTTACAGATTAATGCACTTACAGGAGACAATGAGATAGTTTTATATTTGAAATGGAGACTGCTTAGTAAAATCTAGGATGTGTGAATCTCTTTCATTTCAGGTCAGCAAATTTTAGCTTCTAATATGGGTCAGGTTTTGTGCTAGGCACTGAGATGCAGAGATATTTATTTGTTCTGTCAGTACAAACATATGTATGTTAAAATCTCACCAAGATTGAGGTTTTATCTACTTCATTTTTTTAGATCTGTGTATTTGTTTTATACATTTTGGTGCAATGTTATTAGTTACATACTCATTTAGAAGTGACTTAGACGCTTCATCTTATGAAATGTCTCTTTTTATCTTTAGTAATCTTTTTGCCTCTTATTAAAGTCTACTTTGTGAAACATTTAGCTTTCTTTTGGTTAGTGTTGCAAGGAGGGGGATGGATGAGATGTGTATCTTGTCCATCATTTTACTTTTAGCTGTTCTGTATCCTTATGCTTAAGGTGTATCTTTCAAATGGCCTATAATTGAAGTTTGTTATTATCTGTTCTAACAACCTTTGTCTTTTAGAGCATTGATATAGTGTACATTTAATGTAATTACTTATATACTTGGGTTTGAATTTGCCCTCTACTGTTTGCTTTTGCTTTCTATTTATCCCATATTGCCTTTTCTGTTCCTCCCTCCACCCCCACACCTTTTTTTGGATTGATTGGGTTTGTTATTCTGTTTTCCCCTCTTCATTAATTTATTAGTTATATACTTGTTTATTATTCTTATTTATTTACTTATTACTCTTTTATTTATTGCTCTTTTAGTAATTATCCAAGCAGCCTTTCTTTCCTGGATTAATGTGAGGAACTAAGCCCTACAACAAAGAATTTGAGTGACTATTTTCTCAATTCACTGAAGGAATAGCACATAACTAGTATCATTCTAGATGCATAGGGGAGAAGCTAAGTCATTACATACAGTGAACACCTTATGACATTAGAGCTTAATTCTTTTGTTGAGAAGAGCTACTAGAGAGTAAAACATGTATTCTTGGCTTATTGAAATCTATATAAATTAGTATTTTACCTCTTCCAGAACAATGCAAAGTTCTTACAACTCTTTAACTCCATTTTCCACCAATTATAATTTGTAAAATTATTATTTTTTTTGTAAAATTATTAACATGTATTTTCATTCTCTAAATATTTTAAAATTACCAGGATATTATAACATCATTGTTTTTATTAAGTTTTTAATTCCAATATAGTTAACATATAGTGTTATATTTGTTTTGGCTATACAATCTTGTGATTCAACAATTCTATACATTCCTCAGTGATACCATTATTGTTTTGTTCAGTTGTTCATTTTAGATTTACTGAAAGACTTATTGTGTTTGTTGTTTTTCATTTCTTCTCATACCTCCAAGCTTCTACCTTGGATTATTTATGTGCTGCTTGAAGAACATCCCATAGTATCTCCTTTAGTGTCTGTTAGTGATGAAATTTATTAGTCTGTGTCTGAAAAAAATTTTTAAGATTTATCTGAGAGAGAGAGTGGGGGAGGATAACTTTGCTGGGTGGAGAATTCTGTGCTGGTAGTTATTTTCTCTTGGCACTCTATTGTTTTTAGACTTCCATTGTAGTTACAGTGTTGGGAAATAACCATAAGCCATATTGTTGTTTCTTTGAATATAAGGTGTCTTTTTATCTTCTTGGTTTTCAGCTTTTTTTTTTTTTGTCATTGGTTTTCAGCAGTTTTGCTGTTATACCTAAATATTGGTTTGCTTTGTATTTATCCTCTTTAGAGTTTGTACATTTTTTTCTGCCCCATTTTCTCTCTTCTCTCCTTCTGAAACTCCAGTTATACATTTGTTAGAGTCTTTCACTATATCCCCTTTTTGTCTGTCATGCACTTTTCTGTATTTTCCATTTTTCTCTTATCCTGGCCTTTCAGTTTACCCATTCTCTCTTTAGCTATATCTAATATGTTGTTAAACCCACTCATTGCATTCTTATTTTTAGTTAATTTTTTTCAGTTACTGATTTCTATTTGGTCGTTTTTAGAGTTTCTAGTTCTTTGATGAAATTTTCAACCTTTTATTTTATTGCATAATTTAAGTTTTCGTAAAGTTTATGTCTGATAACTCTATTAGTGGGATCCCCATGGGTCTCTTTCTGTTATGTTACTTCTTGTTTTTATTTTTTTTATTTTATTTTATTTTTTTTTTAATTTTTATTTATTTATGATAGTCACAGAGAGAGAGAGACAGAGAGAGGCAGGGACATAGGCAGAGGGAGAAGCAGGCTCCATGCACCGGGAGCCCGATGTGGGATTCGATCCCGGGTCTCCAGGATCGCGCCCTGGGCCAAAGGCAGGCGCCAAACCTCTGCACCACCCAGGGATCCCCTACTTCTTGTTTTTAAATCATGTTTTGTTCTCTTGTATATCTGGTAAGTTTTAATTGCATGTCAGACATATATGAACAATTGTTGAGGTAATTAAAGACTCTGGATGATGTTCTTGTCTTCCAGAGAGGATTTATCTTTGCATCTGACAGGTAGCAAAGGACATTAGCAATTCTGAATTGTTTTTAATTTATTTTTTTAAATATTTTATTTATTTATTCATGGACACAGAGAGAGAGGCAGAGACACAGGCAGAGGGAGAGGGAGAAGCAGGCTCCATGCAGGGAGCCCGATGTGAGACTTGATCCCAGGTCTCCAGGATCACACCCCAGGCTGCAGGCGGCCCCAAACCGCTGCGCCACCGGGGCTGCCCTGAATTGTTTTTAATTTAATCAGCGATTAAGAGTAGAGGATTTTAAGTTGCTCATTATTCCATGTGAAGACTAGTCTATTTCTGATTCCCCTTTATTCTGAGGATATAGCCCTTTGGAACCCCAATCCAAAGCCTGGGGGTTTATCAGGCTCTCCTTCCTTGGCAAGGTCTGAAGCCCAATTTTTATTCTACTAGCTCCTTGGATTTGTTAAAAACTCTGTTTAGTTTCTCACCTTCCTAGTTACCTCTTCTACTAATGCATCCACCTCTAGGGAAAGCACAACTCCAAACTCTAGACTTACCTCTTTCATTTTCCTTCTTTTCCTATTTTTTGGTTCTTCAAGTCTTTGCCAACTTATTTGCTCTCAGCTACCTTTAGAAATCTGGTTTTTATATAGAGTCTGGATTTCTTAGTTATTCTCAGCTGGAGAGTTGGCCTGCAAGCCTGTCCTCTGTAAAAGAAAGGGGACCTTTAAGATTATTATGAGCAGGACAGTCTCTACTCTCTGGGATCTTATTCTCCGGTTGTGATAGAGGTTGGAGGCTAGAGGCCTCTGTCCTGAGGATGGCAGGAAGGAGCCTGAGCAACTACATAGCTCCACATACCCATTTCATAGATGAGGAAGTAGGTCCAGGAAAGGCAAGAGACTTACATAAGTTCATACAGCCAAGTAATGGCAGAGCTAGTCCTGGAATTTGGATCTCCTGAATCCCCACCTATAGATACTTGAACTTCACCAGACTTTAGGAAGTGGTTTATTTTGTTGTTATTTGTTTGTTTGTTTATTTATTTTTCTTTCTAATATAGGTATTTTCAATCTTGCACAAAAGTATAGAGAATGGTAAAATGAATCTCAATATTTAACCATCTCCTCCTGGCTTTAATGGTTTTCAAAATACATTTTTTTTTTTAAGATTTAATTTATTTATTCATGAGAGAGACACACAGAGCAAGAGAGGCAGAGACACAGGCAGAGGGAGAAGCAGGCTCCATGCAGGGAGCCTGACATGGGACTTGATCCCGAGTCTTCAGGATCACCCCCTGGGCTGAAGGCAGCACTAAACTGCTGAGCCACCTGGGCTGCCCGAGACATTTTTTTTTTATTTGTATCTCCACTTCTTCTGCCACTGGATTTTTCTGGAAACAAATCCCAAACATCATATCATTGCATTCATACATACTTAGGTTTCTATCTTAAGTACACTATACATAATCTTCTTCCCTCCCTTCCTTTCTTCCTTCTATGTAACCTCAATATTATTATCACATCTATAAAATCAATACAGAAAATATTGTCAAATATTCAAAATAGTTTATTTACATGTCCCTTATTACAAAATTACAAATAATTGTACTAGCTGAGTTCATGTTGGATTTCTTGTCTGGCAAGCTTGAGGGCCTTTGGCTCCATTGCATTTCTTTCTGTGCAATCATATTATTCCCCTAAGGAGGGAAGAATAAAGAATTTCATTTCTTCCTCGTATACAGAAAAAAGGGGGGGGGGCACAAATGGGTAAAGGACATAATCAAGACCTCATGGAGAGTCAGGAGCCTCTGCTGAAAGAGTTTGTGGGAATGGGACACTGGGAGGGGGAGAGAGCATGCTGTCCTCAGGCCTACTCAGTCAGTGTAGCCAGCCTCACCTGGTGGCCAGCTGTGCACCCAGAAAGGTGATTCGGATGTTGTTCACCCTCATAGAGTTCCATTCCTCTTTGAGGGGATAGGGATGGAGCAAAGAAAGGCCTCTATTCCCTTATAGCCGTACACCCTCTATTCTATATGGAGATCCATGAGGCATTACTGAGCAGGGGCAAGTGTAAGCTCAGAGGGCTCACCTTTGACAGCATGAATGGGCTAGTCTGTGTTAGTCATAGGACTAATACTATGAGGAAAAGTTCTGTGAGGACCAGACTGTCTTATTCATTTTGTGGTCCCATGCCCAGCTCAGGTCTTAGCACATAGTCTATCTAATACAGAGCTTGATAGCAGCCAGTATTTATTAAGTATTTACTACATATCAGGTACTGTTCTCAGTGATTTCCATGTATTAATTCATTTAGTCCTCATAACTAAACCTTTGGTAGGCACTTATTATTCCCAGATTAAAAATGATGATGCACAGAAAAGTTAAGAAAATTTATGTGTTAAGTAAGGGAGGTAGATCCCATTCCAAGCAATGCAACTACAGACCCTTGCCCCTTTACTGCTACAGTTCCCCATCCAATAGCATATTGTGCGTCAGGGGTTGGGAACTAGGGCCTGTGGGCCAAATCCAGACCTAAGAATGGATTTTACATTTTAAAAGGATTATTTGAAAAGTATGGGGAGAAGGGGAAGAACAGTATGTAATGGAGCCAGTGTGCAGTCCACAAAGCCTAAATTTATTCTCTGACCTTTACAGAAACAGTTTGCTGACCCCTAGCCTAGAGGAGATGGTAAAAGGGTTTTTGGGCCTGTTTCCTGTCTCAGGCTTGCCTTTTGGCAGGTGTAGTAGGCAGACTAAAGTTCCAAAGGTGAGACTGACAGCAGTGGTCAAGTCTTCAGTTTTCCCAGCACATTGGAGGCTGAGCCATCTTGGTTCTCTTTCCTTCTCCAGGCTGAGGACATGAATGTCAAGTTGGAAGGGGAACCTTCAGTGCGGAAACCAAAGCAGCGGCCAAGGCCTGAGCCCCTGATCATCCCCACCAAGGCGGGCACTTTCATTGCCCCTCCTGTCTACTCCAACATCACCCCATATCAGAGCCACCTGCGCTCTCCTGTTCGCCTAGCTGATCACCCCTCAGAGCGGAGCTTTGAACTACCCCCTTATACACCACCCCCCATCCTCAGCCCTGTGCGGGAAGGCTCGGGTCTCTATTTCAATGCCATCATGTCAACCAGCAGCATCCCAGCCCCTCCTCCCATCACGCCAAAGAGTGCCCATCGTACCCTGCTGCGGTCTAGTGAGTGACCCACCTTCAGGGGTCATGGGGGCAGGGAATGTGGGGAGGGAGGGCGGTGGGCAGGGATGAGACTCTACTTGTAAGGCTATTAGAGATTGGGCTAGAATACTGTGGGCAAAGGGGCCCCACTCTCTTCTCTGAGAGAGAAAAGGAGATTGTCCTGGTTCAAGAACAGGCCGGGGTATGGGAGAGGGGTTTGAGTCCAACTGCTTGGGTTCAAATCCCAATTCTACCATTTACTATGACTTGTGCAAGTCATTTAAACTCTCTCGGTTTCAGTTTCTTCAATATTAAATGAAGATAGTATTTGGTTGATTCTGAAATTGCCAATTTCAACTATTTTTAGATTCACTAATAGTTTCCAACGGTTCAACCTAATAACCACCTCACAGGGTTGTGGCGAGGTTCAGATGCATTAGTGAATCATGCCTGGAGCGTCGTGTTTATTCCTAGAAGTGGCAGATCCTGTCTCCTGGGAGTTGTTTTGGCCCAGAGCAGACATTTTGGGTGGCCTGGGTGGTGAATTGTTGGAAACCGTTGCCAATTTCCCAAAAGGATGTGTTTCCTCTGAAAAATGGGATAATCCTATCTCTTGGCATGGTGGAGGATTAAATGTGAGTAAACAGTAGGGTGAGGCTGCACCATCACCAGATTAACCTCTGACCCTGACCTCCCGTGGCCTAGCTCTCTGGTGCCCCCTGGTGTCTATGGGTGAGAAATGGCTCACCCTGGGCTGGCTGACCTTCTGCCCTCCCATGTACCCCTCCAAGCTTGGAAGCTTCTCTCCCTGCCTGGGTCGTGCAGGAAGAAGTTACTGTAGAGACCAGACTGGCAGCAAAGAGAGGCCTCCTGTCCATCCACGAGTATTTTTTTTTTAAGATTTTATTTATTCATGAGGGACACAAAGAGGGGTGGGGGGGGGGCAGAGACACAGGCAGAGGGAGAAGCAGGCTCCATGCAGGGAGCCTGATATGGGACTTGATCCCAGGACTCCAGGATCACGCCCTGGGCCAAAGGCGGCGCTAAACCACTGAGCCACCTGGGCTGCCCCTCCATGAGTATTTATTTATTGAGCACTTGGGTGTAAAACATTGAACTGGGTCTTGTGAAGAGTCTCCACAGTGTTGGGGACAGCATAGTCTGCTCTAGAGAGTGTACAGGGCCATTAGAGAGTTGACATGGGAACCTGGGAGGCAGAAAAGCAGAGGTTGTGAGTAGAGTGGGATCAGCAGCCAGTGAGAGAAACAGACCCTAAGCTCCAAAGCCTGCAGAAGCTTCTAGCCTGGGGTGGTAAGAAAGCAGTCTGCAGAGGGTGGGGCTAGAGCTGAGCTTGAACCAGGAGGGGGATGGGGGATGAACCTGAGGGTGCAAAGGGCTGGCGGTGGGACTATGCAGGAAGAGTGATGAGCTGTGAGTAAGCATTCGGCTGGGATCTGGGGTCCAGGTGGTGGGAGGCCTAGATGGAGGGGGAACTGTATGAGCGAGCTGAGCTGAGGAGTTCAGGTTTTATCTCAAGCTGCAGAGGAGAGTCCTCCAAGATTTTGTTTTTGGAGCAAGGGAATGTCTAGATCATGTGGGGTGCTCAGATTAGTTCAGGAGAAACTGAGGCAGAGAACCCAACATGAAGTGAGAAGTATGAAACAGGGATTCCCCTTCACTACCTTGCTAGCATGCCAGAAGTTTCAGCTCTTTACTAGAGCAAGCCCAGGTTAATGTTGGAGTTAATTCTATAGTGTGGGAGCTCCTGGGGCAGGGACCCAGCGTTGGGTATAAGTACTGGTAATACTAATAGCTAATATTTATTGAGGCTGAAGCTTTGTGCGTGATTTTATTCAGTCCTCATGTTAACTCTAGGAGCCGGGTAGTTATAGCCCCTCTCAGCAGGTGTGAAAACAGAAGCACCCACATGTTTGGCAAAGTCACAGTTAGTCGTCACAGTTGCAGGCTGAGGAGCCAGGATTCAGGGTGCCTGATTTTTGAGTGTGAGTCTCTGTGAGTCACTGCTGTGGCTCTTGTGCAAACAGAGCAGCCACGGAGGGTGGGGGTTGCGGGGGCTTACTGGAAGGAGGGTTTCACCAATATCCCTTTTGTCCCATAGATAGCGCTGAAGTCACCCCACCTGTCCTCTCGGTGATGGGGGAGGCCACCCCAGTGAGCATCGAGCCGTAAGTGCAGCCCTTCCTCTGGCCCATGGCATGAGGGTGGCGGAGTGGGGTCCAGTGCATGTGAGCCCTGGGAGGAGGGCCTCTGAGATTTCGCAGTCGCCTCTGGGCTTTACTGCCCCACCCCGCTTCTGTGAGGAAGTCACTGGAAAAGGAAAGCACCAGCTCGGTTTAAATTTGCCTCTCAGGAGAAAGAGGATAGTCGAGGAGACTCCTTCTCGGTCTGTAAACCTGAAGCTTCTCCCCTTCCCAAACTCTGGGCCTTGTCTTTCTGGCTTTACCAGTGGCTGTTTGCTAGGCTGTCCTCACGAAAGCCAAATTCCCATACACCCAGTTGAAGCCTTGCCACGCCCAGCCTCTGCCAGCCACCCCCTGCTGCTTCTCCCACCCCAGGGAGAAAGATTCCCGATCCCCTCAAGAGGTGAGGCTTCATTCCCTGCCCTTTCCATCCCTGCAGACGCATCAACGTGGGCTCCCGGTTCCAAGCGGAAATCCCATCGATGAGGGATCGGGCACTGGCCGCTGCAGACCCCCACAAGGCTGACTTGGTGTGGCAGCCATGGGAGGGCCTGGAGAGCAGCCGGGAGAAGCAGAGGCAAGGTGAGAAGGGACCAGAACCAGCAGGCGAAGGTGGGCAGGTGGGTGGGCGAGGCCCGGAAAGTGATTTCTTCTTTCCCTTCCCATGCTTGCTCTAGTGGAAGATCTGTTGACAGCTGCCTGCTCCAGTATCTTCCCTGGAGCTGGCACCAACCAGGAGCTGGCCCTGCACTGTCTACATGAGTCCAGGGGAGACATCCTGGTGAGACAACAGCCCTGGTGGAGGGAGGGACCCTCAGGGAGGCTGGCCTGGATCCATGTCTGCCGTGCAGGAGCCAGTACTGCTGATGCACCGATTCAAAGCCGGCAGGAGGGGTGGGCCAAGTTGGGGGTTGTAGGGGCTCCACCCAAGGCAGTCTTAGTTCCAAACTCCAGACTTGGCTGCCCAGGGTCCTCCTGTCTACCCCTGTCTCTCCCTGATTCTGGATCAGTGAATCCCCACCCTCAGGAAGGTTCATGTGTCTGTCTGCCCTGGGGGCCACATGCTCCCTCTTAAGAGGCCCAAGTTCCTGAGCACCTCCACCCCCACGACCTCCCCATCTTGCCAGACCTCTTGTCCCTCAGCAGTGAAGCAGGGGCAACAATAAATGCCCACCCTACTACTCAGAGGGTTCAAGAGGACTTCTGAATTTTGCCTGGTACCTAGGATGCTCAGCCTGCCACTGAGACCCCTGCAGGGCCTTGACCTTTGCCTCACTTCCCCTTCAGGAAACGCTGAATAAGCTGCTACTGAAGAAGCCCCTGAGGCCCCATAACCACCCACTGGCGACTTATCACTACACAGGTGGGCCTGGGACCTGGAGTCTCAAGGGGTCTCCAGCATCAGTGGGGCCCAGCTTACTGCTGAGTCCTGGGAAGGGGTGAGGAGGTGTGGGGGGTGGATAAGCCAAGAGCCAGAGTGATGGAAAGAACTGACTCCAAAGATGGGGTAGTCCCCCAGGGGCTTCCTGTGCCCTGGGGTGGAAGGGAGAGGGGTGTGGGCCAGTGGGAGCCCATGCAAGCAAAAAAAGCCCATGGTAAGGTGCAAGGGATAGGAGTCCAGGGAGTGCCATCCAGACTGGCATCGGGTGCCTGGATCTTAGACAACCCCTGGAAGGCCATGTCCCATCCTGGGCACTGGACTTTTAAAAGGGACACTGACCGAATGGCGTAATCACAGCAGCCACTGTCCCCAGTCCCTGTTGAATGGCACATCGTGTCTGTGTCAGGCCCAGCCTCGAGGTCCCATGGGGTTATCTCATGTCATCTGCAGCACCACTGGTACAGTGGCTTCTATTACTAGTTCCTGGCTCGCGAGTGAGGTGAGTGAGGCTCAGAGGCCAGTATGTGGCCCAGCTCTGCATGCCTGTGGAGACCCCCACAGATGGATGGCTTCACACTTCTTTGCGTGTCAGGATGGCCCCCTGCAGTGCTCATGGCCCCATCCACCTCACTACTGTGGCTCCCTCTCTGCCCTGCAGGCTCTGACCAGTGGAAGATGGCCGAGAGGAAGCTGTTCAACAAAGGCATTGCCATCTACAAGAAGGATTTCTTCCTGGTGCAGAAGCTGGTAAGCTGGGGCTCTGTTTGGGGGAAGGGGGAGTGAGGGAAGGCCAGGAACTGACTGTGTGATTTGGGGCTCCCTCTGCCGGTGGTGGCCTCTCAGTCCCTTACCAGGCCCTCTGTGAAAGCAGTTAGGTCCATGCCACTACGTATCCTGAGACAATTTTCCAAATAAAACAAGGGGAAGAGATTGGGCCTTTCCTGCCCTCAGTTCCAAGCCTCCTTCCCTCATGTTAGGGTAGTGTGGTCATGCTGGCGGTGCTGGGGGGGCGCGAGGGGTGTTTCAGAGGGAGGCCTGAGTGGGCAGACCCAGTGGTGTCAGACTTCAGAGAGTGACTTGCCTGAGAGAGAACAGGAAAAGAAGGAGGGCTGCAGGCAGATGTGAGCCATTCCCCAAGGGGCTGGGCTGCTTCAAAAGCCACAATTAGCTTGTGGAGGAGAGGTCACCCTAAGAATGAGGAGCACTGAGAGCCAGCAAGTGACTGTGTAACCTGGAGGGCCATTGCCCACTTCCTGTCAGACCCAGGGCTTCCTTCCAGTAACTCTGCTGACCAAGTAGAGGAGGCCAAGTCTCATTTTCCTAAATTGGATTTATCTTGTCCTCTTTCCCATGTTGTTCTGGGAGAAGAAAAGTGCTTTCCTAATCCAAGGACTTGCATGCTTCCAGAAGCCCTTCTCACAAAAATCGGAGCCTTGTGGACCGTGGAGGCGAGAGAGTTTCCAAGAAAGTCTTTTCTCCTCCTCGAATTGTAGATTGTGCCAGGACAGCCCTGGGTACTGGGCAAAGTGCTGATAAACCCTCCTACAAGGGCCCTGTTGTGAGGACAGTCATTTGCTGGGTTTTAGTAACACTGCGTTCCCAGATTGGGCAATATTTCTGCGAAGTACTTGCCTGCAAAACTCACTCCGGTGCCCTTAAACGCCATAATGAAAAGAGCAGACCATTAGTCATACGGATGATTGGAGAGAATTGATAGCAAAAGTGTAAACAGGATCTAATTAGGAAATTTTTGGCTTGGCCATTCCTGTGAGATTGGAGCACATCTGTCACAGATGGATACAGAGGGCACAGAGGACTGTCACTGACCCCCTGGGCTGTGTGGACAGGACTTCCCAGCTCCCTGGACAGCCCTGCAGTTGGCTGAGCAGTCTGGGAGCCTGGGGCAGAAAGGGCGGAGTCAGAGCAAATGGCCTGTGTGTGTGGGAAAACCAGTCCAGAAACTAAACCCAGTAGCCAGGTGGATTTGTGACATGAGAGTGCTAGGATTTCAGACTTTGGGAAGCCCCTTGGAAGTCATCGACACATGAAGAGACTTGGCCTAAGGTCACACAGCCATTTAGTGGCAGAGTTAGGAGTAAGACTTAGGCCTTCTGCTTCCTTTTCAGGTTTTCCAGAGCTTTCTTGTTAGTCTCCCTTGAGTCCCTCCCTGACACAGGACAGTTTAACATTTCTCTAGCCTCACCTGTCAGTTGCTACTCCCTGGGAAGGAATGACACTGCTCGCGTTAATGGAGTCTCTGTTGCCAGATTGGGCTGGCTCTGAATGTGGATGGCATTCAGACTTTTTCACCTGGAACTTTTTATTTTGAAACATTTCAAACTTTACAGAAAAATGGAAAGAATAGTACAATGAACACCCACATATCCCTCATTTACATTTACCAATTGTTAACCGTTAACTAGCTTTCCCTCTCTCTTTCACTGTCTCTCTATAAATTTATGTATGTCCTATTTCCTGTCCTTCCATTATAACTAATCGTTAAAAGTAAGCTCTAGACAGCATGACATTTGATCATCTCTTAAAAACAAGGGCATCTCTTTCAAAACCACAATATCATTATCACACCCAAGAAATTTAGACTGATACAGCAGTATTCTCCAATATGTGATCATTATTCAGATCTCCCCAAAGGCCTCATGTTCTTTTTAGCTTTTTTTTTTTTTTTTTTTTTTAAATAGTGCTGAAGCATTGGTTAATTGAATTGGTTGGTGGTTGTTCAGGGCATGCATTGGAGAAGCGGTTGTATTTTGGGCTTCTTAGGTTTAGCATTGGCTGAGGCTGAGGTTGAGATGGGGCTGAGGGGCACATGCATGGACGGGAAAGGCTGGAGTATCCCCAGGCAGGTGAGCTAAACCAGGAACTCTGACCTCAGTTTTGGCTTCAAACCAGATCCAGACCAAGACTGTGGCACAGTGTGTGGAGTTCTACTACACCTACAAGAAGCAGGTGAAAATCGGCCGCAACGGGACGCTAACCTTCGGGGATGTGGATACAAGTGACGAGAAGTCAGCCCAGGAAGAGGTTGAAGTGGATATTAAGGTGACTCCCCTCCCAGCCTCAGCTGCTTAGAGCCTTGGCTGTGTCTGGGGTTAGGGACTGAGTTGGGAGCCTGAGGCCAAGCTCTCTGGAAGTCCATGGAGAGCAGAGAGAGGAAGGCTGTATCCCTGACAGCCCCAAAGAGCTGATGTCCTGGACACTGGACCTGGGCTGTTAGGTTCCCCTCTCTATCTGCCAGTGTCATGGTAATGATAGATTGTGTTTGCTGCAGAACACTGGGGAGTTTTCCCACAGTATTTATAGCAGCACTGACTTACTGTCCCCTAATAGCAGATCTTGAACACTGTTGCCCAAACTTGAGTCATTCTTGTACAGCCATCATGAATATGTCTGCATCCTGCCACATGTCACCGTTTTTGTCACGTTCATCTACCACCTATACTCCCTCCTACTTCATATTTTTCTTTTTTACTCAGAAGTAAAAAAGCTCCTTTTTTATTCAGAAGAGAAATATTATATCACAGCCATAAACAGAAAACCAGGATTGTTTGCCATAGAAGGTACTAGTAAAACGAAATATATATGAAAATCAAACAATGTTACTAGATAGATGCCATTACCTGCCAAGGCTCTGAGTCTCAGGCCTAACTTCTGTTTAATTAAGACTGAAGAAGTATAAAAGACACATTAAGATCCAAGTCGAAACTTTGTCCTTAATCATAATCAGAATTGAAAGAAATTTGAAAAGCCAATGTTATTTTATTTTCTGTCCATGTGGCCACCTAACATCATCTTGGGGTTCTAAGTGCACACTTGCTGACATACTGTGCTAAAACCAGGAATGGTTTGGTCCTCATTTTGCAGGTGGAAGTGCCAAAAGCATTACAAAGATAGTTTAGAATTGGAGCTAAGGCTGCTGCCGGGCTCCACCAGGGCACCTCGCTGAAGTATGTATCTCTTGAATTGGCATGCTTGCTCCCTGCCCCTGGCTCAGTCTCAAGTGCTCTGTGTCTTCCTGAGGGCTTCCAGGGCTCAAGACTCCCATCTTCTTTTGGAAGCCGACCAGCTGGGGTTGGGGGGTGGTGGGGGTTACAGAGGTGTAGCACAGGAGGCTGTGCTGGGCCAAGTCAGGCAAGCAGGATGAGCAGGGCCTAGTGGTCCCTGGTTGGGTCAGAATCAGTGCAGAATGGCTGTGTGACTGAGCTCCAGGCTCACTGCCCTCCTTCTTGTCCCCTGTAGACTTCCCAGAAGTTCCCTAGGGTGCCTCCTCCCAGAAGAGAGTCTCCAAGTGAAGAGAGGCTGGAGCCCAAAAGGGAAGTAAAGGAGACCAGGAAGGAGGGGGAGGAGGAGGTGCCAGAGATCCAGGAGAAGGGAGAGCAGGAGGAGGGGCGAGAGCGAAGCCGGAGGGCAGCGGCTGTCAAAGCCACACAGACACTACAGGCCAATGAGTCGGTAAGTGTGCCCTCCACTGGGGGAGTCCAGGGCCAGAAGGAGGGCTGGAGCTGGGCCTCGGGGGGGTAGGGGGGAAGGCAGAACAGGAACATGGTGATGACGATCATCATCATCACAGCAGGAAATGTACTAAATGCTTTATGCTTTTAGCTCATTTAATCCTCATAACCCTGTGTGGTCATTATTCCCATTTTACAGATGAGGAAAATGAGGCCCCCTTGAAAAGACAACTAGTAAACAGCCTGACTCCAAAGTCTGCTATTAATTTTCATACTCTATTGCTTCTGGATCTGAGACTCAAGAAGAAGGCTTTTGTGAAGACCTAAAAGGCGTGTGGGGACATTGGGGAAGCATTTATGAGTTGTAGCTCAGGCAGGCTCCCCGTAAGAGAGGTGTGTCCCCTCCAGGAATGTCTGACAAGAAGAACAAGCTGAGACCATGAGGACACAACAATGGCCCCTGACAGGTGTTCTCCACACAGTGCCTTCCTGCCTGTTATCTTGTTGATTCCTCACAGTCACCCCATAGTGTTACCCTCTACCTGGAAGATAGAGGACACTGGGTTCAGAGAGGCCAAGTGACTTGCCTGAGGTCCCACCCACTGTCCTTGTAGTGAGGCCCTCTGTCCACCATATCACAGACCAAGAAGCAAGACATACTGGCCAGAGATGTTCCTTGTCAGGGAGAGGTCCCCTAAAAAAGAGTAGGGATGGGAAGGGTCTATTAGGGAGCTACTGAGAGAACCTTCTTCTTCTTCTTTTTTTTTAAGATTTTATATGTTGATTTGACAGAGAAAGAGAGTGCACAAGTGGCAGAGCAGCAGGCAGAGGGAGTGCGAGAAGCAAATCCCCTCTGAGCAGGGAGCCCGACACAGGGCTCAGTCCCAGGACCCTGGGATCATGACTTGAGCCAAAGGCAGATGCCTAACTGAGCCATCCAGTTGCCCCCTGGGAGAACCTTTACAAAAAATTCTGGGATCCCTGGGTGGCTCAGTGGTTGAGTGTCTGCCTTCAGCCCAGGGCGTGATCCTGGAGTCCCAGGATGGAGTTCCACATCGGGCTCCCTGCATGGAGCCTGCTTCTCCCTCTGCCAATGCCTCTCTCTCTCTGTGTTTCTCATGAATAAATAAATAAAATCTTCAAAAAAAAAATCTGTGTTGTACACTTATGCTTGCACAAGACACTCCTTGCCCCACCCCAGACTGTAGATAGACAGCTCTTTTCTCCCTTCTGAGACTTAGCTGTGCTCCTTCTCCAAGAGCTGTGCTCTATGTACAAGCCCCATTGAGTTCTGCTGACTTTTGAGTATATTTCTCTATGAGGTCTACTCGTGTACATATTTAGGACTTCTAATGGCCCCCTGAGGCTCCCCTATCACAAGGCCCATGATTCCTATATCCTGAGTAGCACCTCTCAGCTCTGTGCCAGGTGTCCTGTACTCTTGGTGTCTGCTTGGCATTTCCCAGGGTGGCCCTTGTTATCTGTGCCTTTCACTAGAGTTTGAGCCCTCTGAGAGCAGGGGTTACTGTCTGTCACCTCTGTATCCCTAGCACCTGGCACAGTCACATGGACTTGAATCTTATTTATGGAATTAAGGCATGAATGAATGGACTAAATGACTGAAAACATGCAAACATCATTAATTGAGACACCAAGCTGCCTCCCTCCCCCTGCCCCCCCCCCCCCCCCCCCAATTAGATAGATGCATGGAGAAGTCCTATGGCAACTAGGGCTTTCCCACAGAATTACTGTAGCAACAGCTTTGTAAAGATAGAGTTGGCCAAAGACCGGAATGGGCTGCCAAAAAGCGGTGAGTCCCTTGTCACTGAAAGGATTCAAGTGGATTCTAGGGGAGCACTTGGCAGGAGCCTAGGACCAGTTCCCTGAGATGCCAGAATGTAGGAACCTCTCTTTCCCAGACTTCTCACCTCTCCCTGTTTGATCCTCTCCAGGCCAATGACATCCTAATCCTCCGAAGCCATGAATCTAATGCCCCTGGGTCTGCTGGTGGCCAAGCCTCAGAGAAGCCAAGGGAGGGGGCAGGGAAGTCCCGGAGAGCACTGCCTTTTTCGGAGAAGAAGAAAAAACCAGAGACATTTAACAAGACCCAGAACCAGGAGAACACTTTCCCTTGTAAGAAGTGTGGCAGGTAAGGTGGTATGCCCTGCCTCCACGGGGACCTAGCTGGGTGGCCACCGCTGGGGGCAGAGAAATGTGCTTTCAAGGGGGATAGTGAGAGAGGTAGTCAGAGCTTTCACCTTGTCTGGTGATTGGCAGCAAGGGTTTCTAGGGCGGTGACGTCACTTGGCGGCTCTGAGAAGCAGCATGCTGGCGCTGAATCAGGCACCCTAGGAGGGTGGGGGTGGCCATGTGGGCGGAGCCAGTCCTGCAGAGCTGGGAGGCCCCCCCCAGACACACCCACGTGGGGCACAACCTCGCTCGCTGCATACACACAGATGCACTCACATGGGGTGCACCCTTGCACAGGGCGCATACACACAGATGCACCTGCGCACCCACGCGCGGGCACGCGCGCGCACACAGACACAGACACACCTGCGCGTGTGCACACGCACATACACATGCACTCACATGGGTATACCCTTGCACATTGCGTGCCACGTAAACGGACACACCCATGCCGGGGCGCACCCTCGCACGCTGCGCACACACATGTGCCTGCGCTGTCTAGGCTGGGGGGGTTCTGGGGGCGCGGGGACGGCATCTGATGGGAGCCCCCCTGCCCGGCTGCAGGGTGTTCTACAAGGTGAAGAGCCGCAGCGCCCACATGAAGAGCCACGCGGAACAGGAGAAGAAGGCTGCCGCGCTGAGGCAGAAGGAGAAGGAGGCGGCGGCCGCGGCGGCCACTGCGGCCGCCGCCTCCCCGCACCCGCCGGCCCTGCGCGAGGAGAGCGGCGCGGGGGAGCGGGGCTGAGCCCGGGTGCCCGGGGCCGCCCCCGCCAGCACCCGGGGCCGCCGGCGGCCAGAGGAGAGCTCACGTGCACTGTTCTCTGAAGAAAACGAGACCATACAATAAACGGCTCTTTTATTTATAAAAAGCCCCGGGAGCAGTCCTCAGGGCTGCAGGATCCAGTTCTCTCTGCGTCCGGCGGGGAAGGCGGCCTCACGCCCTCCTGCCTGGGCTGGGGCGCCCCTCGGGGGCGCTCGAGCACCGCCGCCCGCGCAGCCTCTGCCCTTCCTCTGTGTCCCCCGCTGCCCAAGGTCGTCACCACCGAGAGCCGAGCACCAGCCCGCCCCCCGCCCGCCCCGGGAAAGTGTGTGGTCAGCTCGGAGAGGGAACTCAGCCTGCCACCTGTGCTGTCCCCTACCCTGGCCCGCGGCCACCTCCCCTGGGAGGAAGGCTCCCGGAAGGCCGGAAGGCCGCTAGGTCGGAGGACCGGTACCCGGCCCTTTGCTGGGGGCTAGCAGCCCGCGGGGGGCCGAGAAGGGGTCTCCGATGTGTGGGGGAGGGGCCAGCCTGCAGGAGGGTCGGGGAGGCTGGAGGGAACTGTTGATAAATCTTGGCTCTTCCTGCTTCTCCCCTTTTTGCCAAACACCTTTTGGGCCCCCGGAGGCTGCCGAGGGGGCTCATCTGTGGGGCCCAGCCTGCTCCTTGGTGCAAGTTCCCTGCCTTGCCTCCGCCCTGCCCTTGGCAGCTGCCCCCCTCACCCCATCCCACGTGGTCTAGCGCAGATATCCACAGCTCAGCCCCCAGTCCTGCATGCTGGAGATTTCTGGATCCTTCCCTGGGAGGGGGAGGGCTCCTAACCAGATTGGACAGGAGCCTTCATTCCTTGACTTGTGTCATTTGGGAGCTATTTATTTATTCTTAATATTTAATTTTTAACATCCTCTCAGGGACCAGGGGCCTCCCGCTTTCCAGAGGCCCAAGTGCATTTATCCCAAAACAAGGCATCTTCTTGGCATCCACCCCACCCCCCCATTCCTAAGACCCTAAGGTCCCTCACCTCGTTGCTCTGGAAGCTCTTGCCAATAGGAGTGTTAGTAGCCCTGAAAGAGGGTGGAAAGGTGTAAGGTGTCACCAAAGCCACACAAAGACTAGCAGAAGCAAGGAAGGTCAAAGGCAGTTCTCATTGCTACCTCTTCTCTGGCTGTATTTTCAAATTGCCCGAGGGGATTGGCTGGAAGCCAGAATTCTAGTTTTCTTTCTGGCTGGAGGAGGCCATATTTGGCATGGAGTCACTGAAGTGAAGGGCTGGAAGGTTCTAGAGGCCCCATCACTTCCCATAGGAGGGCCGCGTTATTTTTCTGATCTTGTTCTTCAGCGTTAGTTGTGTGAAACGTTCCAAGTGAACGTGAGCATAGGACAGGTCAGCAGGTTAGGAAGGAGTCAAAAATCTTGCTACTCTCTCCTTACCACCCAATAGCCTAAAGACATCCATGTTCCTGTTGGGGAGCTGGGACTGGGGAGCGAGTTTTGTTTCTAAACTATGCACTAACAGGTGTTTTTCAGCATTCAGTTATGCATTAATACGGTTCTTCAGGACCCCAGCGATAGGAGTAACAAAATTCTCCCCACCAGACTCCAGGACGGCTACCTAGATCGTCAACTTCCCCAGTTAGTTTCGTCCAAAGGCTTCTTCCAGGTCCCAAGTTTGCAAAAATCTGGTATGCCCTCCAGAAACAGGAGGGTGGCAAATTTAAGCTGTCTTCTAAATCACTTGTGTAATAAGAGTGCCTTCGCAGCTTCGCCCCAAAGTGCTACTTATGTTTCCTGAGGTTTTTTCTATTTAAACAGTATTTTGTTTCAGGCCCCTCTGTGGACATGTGGTAAGAGGAACCTCCTTGTTTAGAGAGATTCTCCTCCTCTACGCTCACAGGAATCAGACTAGGCAAATATTGGTGGAAAAAATCAAGGTGGTACCTCTGTATTAATTCCACCAGACACTGTATTTTCGAAGGGCTCGTGCTCCATGATGGATTTAGATCTAGAATACACGGTGAAAGTTAAAATGTGTAGAGGGCAATGCCATTGTTCCAAGTGACCTGCCAATAAAGTAGGTGCAGCCATAGGAGCTGGGATGGGTATATCCTTTAATGGTGCTTTCTCTCTGTGAACACAGTAGGCTCATCTTTTTTTTTTTTTTTTTTTCCTTGTTCTCTTCTATTCAGAGCTGTTTGCTTTAAGAAGTTAAATGACAAACACCTCCAGCTTTATAATGCCCTCCCCACACCATCTCACATAGCCATCTTCCAGTCTCCATCTACACTTAGCTAAGGGCATGAAACTAACCTAGTGCCTGTGTCCCAGACCATTTCTGAGGTGTCTTACCCACCCAAGGAGACTGTGCTTCAGTGCACTGTCCTCCATGCCTTCAGCAGCCCCCCTCACAGCTAAGGTACACCCTCATCCCTTCTGAACCCATCATCACCCCTGGCACAGAGGTCATGTGCTGCTTATGTCTAGAGAATCCCCTATATTTAACTGCCTCAGTGACCTAACCTCTTTCTTCTCATGTGCCAGATGTTAAGATGAAGGAGGAATACAACACATACTCAAGCCTCAGCTGTTTAAATATATTTTCACTGGGGCTTTCTTTTTTTTTCGAACGGTATTTATTACCAGACTGGCAAGCCTAACTCCTTAGGTTTACAGGAAGTATGCATATTTTTATAAAACAATTGTATGTCCTCCCCATATTTCGCTGTGTTAATGTTTGCCTCTAACACTTCGCAGCTGTTTCACCTTTTCCTCATTTGTCTCTAAGTTGAAGGTCTTGTGTGGAGGGGACAGCACAGGAACAGCCTTGACAGTCTGTAATTATTGTACAAATATTTTAATAGCATATAAATAAGTATATTCCTTTTATTTTGGAAAAAAAAACATGATCAGACACTGCCTTTTGTGTGTTTGCTGCCTGTGGCACCCTTTTTTAAAAAGACTGTTACATATTAAAATAGTGTATATATATATAAATATATAAATATTACCTCTTTTGCTGTACAGTTGTGATAGACCAGACTGAAGATTTTATTTTTTGTGTGCTTTTTATAAAAAAGAAAAAATAACACACTAAAGTAAATCTTGCGGATGTGATTGTAATGTACCTATGTAACTTATTTACTTTTGAATGTTCTTCTGTATCTTTAAACCTTTTATTAAATAAGGTTTTAAAAATTCAGAGTTGAATGCTGTGTTCTTTTGGGGAAGATTTTCACCATCTGGGATTGACGTTAAGTAGGCCCTGTTTTGCTTGCAGGGGGTTGCTTGACATTTTTGAGCCACAAGGAGGATTCTCTTTTGTCAGCTCCTTCTTGATACCAGGACAGGAAAAATAATACACTAGCGTTTGCCTGGCTACGGATTATTGACTAGATACGGGTTTGTTTGTTTTTTTTTACAAAACTTTAGACAAGAAAAAGTCTCAACTCAGTGTCTCACACAAAAATATGTACACGGTACGGCACGCTTCCAACGTGTTAGTTTCATTGAGGGGATGTATGGAGGGTGCAGAATGCAATCAGGTGGCACAGGGAAGCTGTGGTGCTAAAGACAGTATTTTCCTACCCAGCGGAAGACCAGTGACAGAGGCACTTGCAGCCTTAACTCCACTCCAGAATTATATTATATTTTAAACAAGGTGCTTTGTTAAAAAGAATTTTTTTTTAAAGGGCACCTGGGTGGCTCAGTGTTTGGGATCCTGCCTTTGGCTCAGGTCAGGATCCTGGGGTCCTGGGATAGAGCCCCGCATGGGGCTCCCTGCAGAGAACCTGCTTCTCCCTCTGCCTCTGTCTCTGCCCACCCCTCATGAATAAATAAATAAAATCTTTTTTAAAAAATCAAATAAAGGGCAGCCCGGGTGGCTCAGCGGTTTGGCGCCTGCCTTCGGCCCAGGGTGTGATCCTCGAGTCGCAGGATCGAGTCCCGCGTCGGGCTCCCTGCGTGGAGCCTGCTTCTCCCTCTGCCTGTGTCTCTGCCTCTCTTTCTGTGCCTCTCACGAATAAATAAAATCTTTTTTAAAAAGTGAAATAAAAACTGGAAAATGTGAAAAAGGAAATGCGCCACCAAAGCGAGCAGCGTCGGGAGCGCCAGACCAGCGCCTCCGCCACCGCCACCGCTCCACCCCGCCCCCACCCAACCGCGGGAGCGCGCGGCGCGGGCGGTAGTCAGGGCCACCGTTGCCATGGCTACGCTCGGGGGCGGGCGCGGAGGAAGCGGCTCCGCACCGGCCCCGCCCCGCACTGCGGCAGTAACGCCTCCGCGGGCTGCGGGTGGGACCCCGGGCGGCCCGGCTGCGCCACACCGCCGCAGCCCGCTGCAGCCTGCTCGCCGCCGCCCTGCCCGCCCTCGCCGCCGCCGCCTGAGGCCCCGCTTCCCCGTCCTTCGGCGCCTCCGCCGCCTGTGTCCTCGGTCCTCAGCCGCCCTCACCGCCCGGAGCCATCCCTGCGTCTGCAGAGAAGCCGCTGGCGGGCTGGCGTGGCAGCCACCGCCGCGACCTCAGAACAGTCTCTGCCTCCGGGGACCGCGCAGCCTCGTCTGCAGAGCAGCCGCTCCTCGGCCGACTGAAGGCCGGGCTCCGGCCGCGAACGCCGGGATCGTCTCCGAGAGGAGCCCCGAGTGCCGGCGCCCGGCTGCCGGGAGGAGGCGGCCACGCCCCGCGACCGCACCCGGGCGCCCCCGGCCCCGCGGCGCAGCCCTCGCCAGCCTCCTGCGCTGCGACGGGACGCGACCCCCGGCTGCAGGTGGGGGACCCGGGCCGCGGGCCCCGACTGAAGACGCCGGGTGGCGGCGGACGCGTGAGGCGACTGCCCGGTCCTCCCGGGGGTCCTCCCGGGGCTTGGCTCCGGGGACCGGCCGGCGGACTGCCCTTGGGGGCCGCGGAGGAGGAGGGCAGGACTCTGGTGTCGTTTGTTAATTGTGATTGCGCCGAGCTTGCCTCCCTCGCGCCCCCGGGGGTGGGGGGTGTCTGCTGCTGTCCTGAGCCCTAGAGCGCAGGGAGCCACAGCCTAATCCGTCTTTGTAGAATTGGGGCCCGCCAATTGGGGAAATGGCGATGACGCTGTTGGAAGACTGGTGCCGGGGGATGGATGTGAACTCCCAGAGAGCCCTGCTGGTCTGGGGGATCCCGGTGAACTGTGATGAGGCTGAAATCGAAGAGACCCTCCAGGCTGCGATGCCCCAGGTGCCCTATCGAGTGCTTGGGAGGATGTTTTGGAGGGAAGAGAATGCGAAAGCAGCCTTGTTAGAGCTCACTGGCGCTGTCGATTACGCCGCGATCCCCAGGGAGATGCCGGGTAAAGGAGGTGTCTGGAAAGTGGTCTTTAAACCCCCGACTTCCGATGCTGAATTTTTAGAAAGGTTGCACCTCTTCCTAGCGAGAGAGGGGTGGACCGTGCAAGATGTGGCCCGCGTCCTTGGGTTTCAGAACCCCACTCCGGCCCCGGGTCCAGATATGCCAGCAGAGATGCTAAACTATATTTTAGATAACGTTATTCAGCCTCTTGTTGAGTCCATATGGTACAAGAAGTTGACGCTGTTCTCGGGGAGGGACATCCCGGGGCCTGGGGAGGAGACCTTTGATCCCTGGCTGGAACACACTAATGAGGTCATAGAGGAGTGGCAGGTGTCTGATGTAGAAAAGAGGCGGCGGTTGATGGAGAGTCTTCGGGGCCCCGCCGCTGATGTCATCCGCATCCTCAAGACCAACAACCCCGCGATAACCACGGCCGAATGCCTGAAGGCGCTTGAGCAGGTGTTTGGGAGCGTCGAGAGCTCCAGGGATGCGCAGGTCAGATTTCTGAACACTTACCAGAACCCGGGAGAAAAGTTATCTGCGTATGTCATTCGTCTGGAGCCTCTTCTGCAGAAGGTGGTGGAGAAGGGGGCCATAGATAAAGATAACGTGAACCAGGCCCGCCTGGAGCAGGTCATTGCCGGGGCCAACCACAGCGGGGCCATCCGAAGGCAGCTGTGGCTGACCGGGGCCGCGGAAGGGCCTGCCCCTAACCTCTTCCAGTTGCTGGTGCAGATCCGCGAGGAGGAGGCCAAGGAGGAGGAGGAGGAGGCGGAGGCCGCCCTCCTGCAGTTAGGCTTGGAGGGGCACTTCTGAGGCCCAGGAAACGGGCGATAGTGCACATCTAGATCGCAGCCGCTTTCCTTGTCTCCGTGCTCTTACAGGTGTCTCCCTAGTAGTAAAGACTTCCGCCATGTGCTGTTTTGGGGGTGGGGGTAGGGAGTCAGGCCTGAATATTCATGTAACATTAGTACAATCGTGCAAATGAGCACCCTGAGCTGCTACAAGTGAGTCGTACTCGCTGCAATGCCAGGTAAAGACTTGTACACAAGTGCTCAGTGCCAGCTGTCATTGTGGCAATCATCCGTTGTAAAAACCATGTGAATCCCTGACACTTCTCATTGAGATAATTGTGAAATTGCATGTTCAGATGTTTTAGCGCGGGGCCTGGCAAACACAGGAAGTGTTCGGTAAAAATATGAGCCGTTGTTACTAATACCGTGAATAGTTTTTGTGTTTACAGTAAATTGTTCCTAATTTTTTCCCCTAATTTATATTAATGGAAAGAAATGTGACTCAGATACTATTTATTCAACCTTACAAAGCAAATTGTTTTATTTTTCATCTCGAAACATCTGGATCATTTTAATTGAAAAGTTTTCTGAGACTATGGAATGGGATGTTAGAAAAATACTGCAATTCTAGAATTGTGTGAATCAGTTTTTCTCTGTACAAGACACACAGGGAGTGTCTTGTTGCATGGGGAGATTAATAAGAACCAGTTACAGTATCTATTCCCCCATTTCAAATCCTTGTCATTGAATGGTAGTTCTTGTTCATGCTGATTCTAAGTGTTCTAAATTTGAAGTTGTCAAAATACATGTATATGAATAAAAGTATTTTAAAAATTCTATTGTCTTTTTTTTCCTGACACATATATAAAATTTCAGTGTAATTAAGCTCTATATTTATTCTCTTTTTTAAAAATTTTTTTTTAATTTATGATAGGCACACAGTGAGAGAGAGAGAGGCGCAGAGACACAGGCAGAGGGAGAAGCAGGCTTCATGCACCGGGAGCCCGACGTGGGACTCGATCCCAGGTCTCCAGGATCGCGCCCTGGGCCAAAGGCAGGCGCTAAACCGCTGCGCCACCCAGGGATCCCCTTATTCTCTTTTCTTAGGAAGATTTCCCGGTGTCACTTAAAAAAATATATAACTTCAGTTACTGTATCTTTAACCTTATAGCATACTATTTGAGTTTGAATTACAGAACCTTTCAATGTATTCAATTTTTGCATGTTTTCTACAAGGCAAATATTAGAAGGCTAAACAGACCTAAGTCAATATTAACTTACTATAAAAAGTTAGGAAATCCTGAAATGGGGCTCAGGATGTTATCTAGCAATGCTTTTTCTCCCCTTTCAAATCCCTTTTCAGCTAAAAATGTTTGTTTTACTACAGGAATAATTTCTCATACCTGTTTAAAATGAATGTTTCCGATTTATAGCAGCCATTTTATTTTTTTGTCAAAATTCATTTTTATTAATAGAAAATAAACACTTATTCCAGTTTCAGTTGTTATACTTGAAGTTGCTAATAAAAAAAATAATTTAAAATAATCAATCATCCTGTTTCGACTAAGACAATGAAGCTGTGGCTTAAAAAAAAGTTTACCATTTGCTCATAAAGTTCTTTCAGAATTTGTTCTTAAAGTTTATGGAACTTTCCTGTCTGTTAAGTACAGGAGTTACTGAGCTACATGAGGAAGTCTCTCTGAGACAACCAATGAGAAGTTAAGCAGTTGTCATAAAAGGAATCCCTGTATGGTAACCTGGACTATACAAAGATCCCCTCCCCTCCAGCTCAGGAGGGACATGCCTCTAAGCACTGAGGTATGAAGAGTCAGACTGTTATTTGCTGTTAGAATTAGCTAATAACAGTAAATCTCTGGCACGGATGCTACTGGTCTATAGTATCCTGTGATTTTAGGAATTTCTGTAAATAGTTTCAATTCACTTTATTCAGAAATTAAACCTGTTTAATAAAGTTCACTACTCTGCCAGAGTATCTGCTGGTTTAGTATCCTTAAAAAATATATATCATACGTGTAGGTAACTCATAGTCTTAAAGTATACTTATTAGAATACTGCATTATTCAAACCAAAACCTATTTTAACATGTTTATAATTAAAAGCAGCCAATGAAATGAAATTCCAAGTTATGACAAGGGAGACTCACTCTCACTTGAAGCTGTGTTGCTTAGAGAACTTTAAAAAAAAAAAAAAAAAAAGCATATGCCTTTAAAGTAATTCAAGGACAGGTCAGGAGACACCCTCTCCTCATTCTTTATTATAGGACTCCAGTTAAGGATGGGCCAGAAATGAGCCTTTCTAGATATTTCAGAAAAGTCCATAGACGTGTTATAAAGACTTTTAAGAATGTCTCTGTATCTGTGAGTAGTGCTTATCAGGATTTCCTAACAGCACAAAGGCAAGTCTATATAATAGCAGCCATTTTATATTAAGAGGATATAAACAGGGAGAGTTCAAAAACAGGCTTGACTGCACAGAATCAGTGACTGAAGATGTTTGTCTTGAGAACCTAGTAAATCCAGAAGTGGTTATATGAACTTGAGTTCAGTGGGGTTTTCCCATACTAAGGCTTTAAAATTATAGCCAACCTATTTAAAAATCGTAAGGCAAAAAAATTATTTATAAAGGCTAATACTGGTATACATTCCAACAGATTTTTCTGTATACTCACTCATGTCCTCCTCTCCCATGTCATGTCTGTTCCACTCTCACAATTTTCTCTCAACACACACATCTCCACATACTTAACCCTCACAACAGATAGGCAAGTCTTTGCTTCCCCCAACAAACATGACTTCATTCCCCTGCTCCTCAACTCACATAGCTTCCCCCTCCATTCCCATCAGCATGGCAGCATGGCACTGGGTAGAGCACCCCCCTCACTTCTCAGAATCTTACCTGTACCCATTCACTCCCACCTTCTCCCCACAACACTCCATCATAAACATACTCTCTCCTCCCACTACACGCATACACCACAAGTGTCCCACCCCATCCGTACATTCCTGCTTCTCCATGTACACATACGCACATACTCCCACTACCGCCTCACACCAACCAGCCACCACATGTATACACACATTCTCATTCCACACATATTACATTCGTAATAATGAGTTCTTAATCTTTCTCACCTAATATTATAGGCATCCTTCTATATCTGTACATAGGGGGATATACTTTTTTATAGCTGCAGAGTTGACTGCATTTTAGAAAGGAGGGTTATCACTTAATATTTTTTATTATATATAACAATTATATATCTACATATACATACATTTATATTCAATACAATATATATATGATATACATTGTCATGATTCTAGACATCCATCCTTTATTCTAGAAAACAGTGAACTAAAAATAATGAGCTGTTTCTAATCTGAAGGTTTTCTCTTTATAGGCTCAGAAATTAAAATCTGCTTTTTAAAGGAGGACAGCAGCAAGAAACATCCTTATAACCAAAGAATTGTGGAATAAAGAATTAGAAATAAACTGCACTACAGTCCCATTCTGAGACCAAAATTATATTCGGCCGATAGCACAGAATACGTGCTGAGACAATGTGTAATGGTACACCTCTTACTAGGCTCTTCCTGTTTCTTGTGTATTACACAGGGGCTGGCCGAAGTCATGTTATTCCAGACCTCACATCAGGGGCCTATCAACCAGCTTTAACCTCGTATACTACTAGTGAGGAGAGAACTAGGAATGGTTAAGTGCAGTAGTAACTTGCAGTCCTGGGAAGCACTCTTTCCAGGATACTAATCATTGAAATGGTGCCCAGAGAACTTATGGTGAAGACTCATAAAGCTGGGAGAGGAGACTGTCATTGGTAGTGAATTACAGGGAAAAAAAACTCAAAAAGATGAGTCGGTCTCTCTCCCTATCTCTCTCATACACATGCTCACAAGCTCTGTGGAATGTTTGATCCAAAGACCAAATTTCTTCAGAATTGAATGGCATTGGAAGTTCACATGGTTGCTCTGTACTAGCTAAAATCAATATAACCACAAAAGATACAAAATAATTTTTTATAAAATAACACAATTTATTACTATTTTAAAACATGTCTCACAAAATAACATTCAGAAACTCAACATTTCTAAATAATTTAACACAATAAGTTTAGTCATAAAGTCATGCTACAAAATTCCTGCATATAAAAGATTATTACCAAAGTATTAATAGATGTTAAAACGTTCTTCAGAATGGAGTTGGTTCTAGAAGCCAAAGATTCTGGAATGATGCTCGTTATCATGACTGACACCCTGGGAGAAGTAGCTAGCTATATGTATATTCACTACAGCTACCAACTCACGAGTCTTTTGATGGAATTGATCCCTCTAGGCAGTAGCACCTCAGAGGCAGGTACCCTGCAGATCAAAGAAGCAAAGAACTTCCCACCCTTGTAACATGAGCCATAACTTAATTTAACCATCTAAATTCCTTTTTCAAATCTAGATGTGGGAAAGTTAACTCAAAGTTATTCTGAGTAGAATTCTACTTGACACATTCCCCAGAGGGATGACTGTCAATGTAGCAAACATGGAAGATGACACCAAGGAGGGAAATAGGGAAATCCTGACTCTGATTATGTACAGACAACTACTGCTCAGTTGGGCTTAGAACGAGCAAGGATGAAGTTTGATTCTCTAATATCCACATGCAGGCTAGGTATTTACCCATCTGCCCTTTGGGAGTACTTTCTACCAACATCCAGTTCATAATTTTAAAGTGCAAATCTACTGCAAAATACTTTACTCTCCCCCACCCCCTTGTTAAATTTGCTGGGTCATAATTTGGTTGGCTGGTTCCCCTCTACCTGCCCAATATGGGAAATTAAATAGAATCCACTTATGACTTCCCTAAGTGGCAAGAGAAAATTGTTCTTAGTTTAGAAAAAACTAAGACTCAGTCTCATTTTTTTCTTTCAGTTTTCTTCCTTTGTCGTCACTGGTTTATAAAAAGGCAGGAATAGAGATTTAGATGTGGGACTTCTAAAAGTTCAGTGATTTTTTTTTTTAAAAAACACACCCTTTATTTTTTTATTGCACCTATTTTATGGTTTCACAAAAAACAAAAACTTCATGCTAGAATGAAGATAAAGGAATATGACCAAGTTAGCTGTGTCAAAAGCGCCAACTCTGCTACACTGAATCTTGTTTTATATTTAATTATTCACAGGCACATTAAGCAGCCTAAATAAAGAAAATGTGTGCCAAAGGAATTAATTTCAGTTAAAAGATAACTTTTGGTTTAGCGTTAGTTTTCTCCCTTTACCAATACTTATAATGTAAGGTCTTCACAAACTGGCAGACTGCAGTTAGAGAGATACTAACTACTCATATGATCAATACTTTGACCCTCCCCCCCCAACACATACCAATTTTTAAAAGTTAATGATTAAATCCAACTTTTCTAGACCCTATACTTTTTCCATTTAATCCTAAGAAAAACCCAGGTGGAAGATTCTGAGTCACAGAGATAACAATCTTCAATTCCACTTACACATCACCAATTCTGAGAATAAGCCAACAGTTAAGATTCATTTCTTACTCCTTGTTACTCCAGACCACCAGTAAAAGGTATGAGAAAAAGCATCTATTCAAGTCAAAATTTCTTTTTTCCACACAAGAACCACTTTTAAATGTCTTATAACCATTCCGAGTAATCATACCAAGTTAGTGACCAATTATCATGATCAGACATTCCTCTGATCACATTCAAAATTGGTGCCGACACCAGCTAACTTTCATATATGATTACCAAATTTTATACAATATCTTTCTGCATTTAATGACTGCTACAGTCTGGAAAATTCTATGCATCTGTGGACAATGAACTAACATTTAAAGAATGAACATTTAAAGAATAATCCATTATTTAAAAGCACACTCAAAATGTTCAGCTTTAGAGATAAAGAAAAATCTATCATAAAGTTGAATTCTGTTATAGTAAGAGAGAGGTAGGTTAATAATCACTGTCCTAAGATAAGCAAGAATGCTAAGAAATAAAAGTTGAGACCCTGCTGAAAAATGTAAGTTGAACCTTTCAGCCCTGAGTTTCTAATGTCATATGAAAATTATTAAAATGAGCATTACAAAAAAGCAAAACACCAAGGACCATTTTCCTTCCATCCATGGTTATTAAATACATCACCTTCTCTCAACTCAGGTGGCATATATGGCGGAGTGAAAATAAATGCACCCTGGACAAAAGGAATGTTAGTATAAAGCACTGGTTCTTAACCAGGGACAGCTTTGTTCCTATCCCTCCATCAGAGGGGACAGATAGTAGTGTCTGAAGACAATTTTGGTTGTCACAACTAAACAGGGGCTTCTACCAGCATCTAGTAAGTAGAAGCTAGAGATGGTGTTAAGCATCCTATAATACACAGAACAACATCATCCAATCCAAAATGTTAATAGTGCCATGATTGAGAAACTCTGGTTTAAAGGAACAAACTCCTATGAACAAAGAACACAAAAACCCTTCAAGGCCTGACCAGGTAATATACCCATAAGCTTAGAGTTAGGGAACACAGCAAAGCTGAATTTCTTTGTAGACTAAAATCAAGTTACCTGTGAAAAATTAAAATACTGAACTGATTCTAGAGCTCTACCATTATTATGATAATGGAAGAAATTTTAATGAACCACTAAAAATGACAAAACGCTTTAAACCAGGAGCCCAGAGAGAATCCATTCCAAGTAGGTCAAGTATCTAATCCATAAGCCAAAGGCATTTAATATCAGCTAAATTTGCAACAGTAAAAGATGATTTAAGGAATGATTAGAAAGAATGTTCTGAACTTACTTCATATAGCCTATCTTCCATTTTCTAATGGCATGGATTCTGGCTTTAATTCCATTAAAGGGATGCATAGAAGTCATTCAAATATTTGTTGAGCCAAACTAAACATGAATTTTGTGCGAAATGGACACAGAAAAGCACCTTACACTTCTCTGAGAACTATCAGTGATTAAAAGACATTAAGAAACAAAGAGAAACAAAGAAAATGAGTTTCTATATTATAGAATTCAGAAATCCAAACACCAACACCATAAGCCACTTTATAGATTCAATATGAAGTCATCCCTTCCCTATTACATTCACTTCCAGAGTAACTTTTGAAAAATATATCCATACAGAGCAAAATGGCTTCAGGCTTGCCTACTGGATGAAGTGCAAACTACAAGAAGATCATCTTCCCTCCTACTTTTGGGGACTTAAACATCACCAAGGGGAATACTCATTGTCTATAGTCCACAAAAGAAATACCCAAAGGCTTTGAATATTAAGCCAGAGTAAAGATTTCTTCCTATCAGATTATGAGGAAGAATTAACAAGAAGCTAAAAAAAGTGTTGGACTAGTTTTTCCTCTTGCTGTTTGTATTTAGAATTGATTGTCAAAGCAGTGGTCCCCTTAGATCAGAGTGACTCAGAGAAATCATGTAATTCCTACTTAAATGATAGCTGAAGTTTTCTGAAACCCAGGACTATTTATGCAATCACCTTTTTAAAAAAATTACTCTCCCCTCTTTGACTGATTTTATACAAGGTAAATGGGGAAATAAGAATCAGTCTCTGGTTGAGGGACTTTAGGCACAATTTGGCAGAGAGCCTCTGACTTCTTTTCTCCAATCTGTCAGTGATTCAGTCATGGCCTGCTATGAACTTATCTAGTTACTGACTACTGTATCTCGTACTTTCCAAAAAGTTTTTCTTTATAAATTCTAACCTCTGTGTCCAACTATTGCTTTGCAATTTTGAGGTTAAATCACCTATCATGCTTCATAGAGAAGGCAATCCTCAAAAATATTGCCCTTTGCCTGGGATCCCATAACGAAATATCTCTTCTCTTTTCCCTCCACAATCACTTACATAATTCATTTTAAGAGCTGTCTAACTTAGAAGCATTCTAAAAATATATTTTGAAATTCTAAATTTAATCTATTGAAAGGTATCAGATGCAATATTTTAAATTCTATACCCTTATTTATAGCAATCACTTCTCCCAACATGAGGGTCAACAGAACAAAGTTATTAGAGAAAATTTTGATATATATGAATGGCCAACATTTAGGCTAGGAATTCAAATATAACTACTGTTTACATGTATTTCCTTATATAACATATAAGGGATTATAAACCAAAAAGTGTGCCTAAGATCAGGTCCACATGGGTAACATGACCACAATACTGGTCAAAAGAATGATCACGACAGTCATTTCAACTACTCACTGTGCACAATGACTCAAGTGGCCAGGTGTGTAAACACAACCTAAATTCCAGTTGACAGATGCACACATTTTGGAAAAACAAATAAGTAAATATAACATGGGCTATAAGGCCTCCAAGATAATACTTTTTCTTTTTTTCACCACAGCTTTTGCAGTTGGACTTTGGGAGTCTTGGTTCTAGGACTGCTCTGTATTTCTTCTAAGAGGAACTCTTCCTGTCACCATGCTGCCTTCTGAACCAAAGGCATGACACATTTGTGCTTCTGAGTTATAAGGACATGGACCTTCAGGAAAGATGGTCTACAGATTCAAAAGTTAAATATATATATTTAAATGCCTGGTCTTAAAAACAAAAAAAGAAACCCTAAACAAACTAAATAAAGACTGTATTTGTTGTTCTTTGTTGTTAAAAATGACTGGTCTATAAAAGTTTCAGTAGATGGGGCCACGCAGTACATAACTGGGACTGAAGACAAAAATTGACAATTTGAGTTTCTAAAAAAAAGTACTAGAATATATGAAGTTGGTGTTATTGTTTGGGGTGAGAAACACTAAATAGGTTTAAAAAAAGGTAGGAATGAGAAATTTGTTTTATCTTAAGAACCTTTGCCCCACAGAGAATCTTTAAAATAGACAATTATACAAAACTTATCTATTATTCTTATGACATTTAAATAAGTTAACACAAAGCGGAAAACATGGTGTTAGTTATCTTCTTCTTCTTCCTCTTTAATTACTGGGGTACCTAAAATAAAAAAGAAAATTATTTCTGGTCATTCTCAGCAGATTGTTAAAAAAAATTTTTTTTAAGATTTTATTTATTTATTCATGAGAGTCAAACATAGAGAGGCAGAGACAGAGACAGAGAGAGACGCAGGCTCCATGCAGGGAACCTGATGTGGGACTCAATCCTGGGACTCCGGGATCATGCCCTGACCCAAAGGCAGACACTCAACTGTTGAGCCACCCAGGAGTCCCAGATTGTTAAAATTCTAAATGAAAATATGTTCCTGTTAACCTGAGTAGCTATGAGATGCTAAGAAGTGAGCCATAATAAAAATAAACTCATAAAATAATAATCTCTTTAATTTCAAATTATCCAAAAAGCCTTTCAGGGAAATTCTCCAAATGGATTAATATAAGTACTTAAGAATATTAGGCTTCCCAAATGCGTAGCTGCAAATAAAATACCTACAAGTGCCAGGCAGAAAAATAAAGCTCTATACACACTAAAAACTGTATGTTAAACACAAATAGTCTTCATTTTTCACATAAAATTTGCAATCCCAGTGTTGCCAAAAATCTGAATTTTTGCTATTCTCTCAAATATCAAAAAATGGAGACAAATTTGAAAAAAAAAAAAAAAAAAAAAAAAAAAAAAAAGAACCAGAGCACAGAAAACAAAAAACATCTGCAGGCTATCACTGGGCCAAAGGCCACTTGTTTCTGAGCACTGGTATTTGAAGCCTGCCCACAATTTCTTTTAAGTTTTTTTTTTTTTTTTTAAGATTTTATTTATTTATTCGTGAGAGACAGAGAGAGAGAGAAAGAGGCAGAGACAAGCCTGCCCACAATTTGACCCAATTCACTGTTTGGTTTTAACTCCTCACGTTCTGCACCAGCTAAATCAATCAATTCACTGTCTCCCAAACTCACCTTACACACTCTTACCTCTGGACCCTTGTTCAACAGAGTTCTTCCATTTTGGAATATCCCCCCGACAAACTCTCCTTCCATCTAAGCCCCGCCCTTAATTAGGATCCAACTCCAGGGATCCCTGAGTGGCGCAGCGGTTTGGCGCCTGCCTTTGGCCCAGGGCGCGATCCTGGAGACCCGGGATCGAATCCGACATCGGGCTCCTGGTGCATGGAGCCTGCTTCTCCCTCTGCCTATGTCTCTGCCTCTCTCTCTTTCTCTCGCTGTGACTATCATAAATACATAAAAATTAAAAAAAAAAAAAAAAGGATCCAACTCCAGTGCCTCTTCCTCTGTGATCCTTCCTTTTTTTTTTTTTTCTTTCTTTTTTCTGTGATCCTTCCTAAGTGAACATTTATATTCTTTATGGCAGCAAGCAGATGTTCATTTCTCTGTATTCCCCAAAGCATCTTTTCATAGGGGGAGACTGAATGTATTATTAAAGTATAACACACAAAGTACACAGAGCATGTAAGTGTACAGATCGATAAATATACACAAAATGAACATATCTGATAACTAGCACCAGATTAGGTAGAGAACATTATTAGAACCTCAAAAACTTCCTCAGGTGTCCTTCTAGTCACTATCCCCCCACAAAAGACATATTCTATCCTAATGTCTAACACTATAGGTTATTTTGTCTGTTTTTGAAATTGATATGAATGGGATGGTATAATATACACTCTGTGTCTGGCTTCTGTTGCTCAACATTATGTTTGTATGATTTATCTATACTGTGTGAAATTTGTAGTACATTCATTCTTATTGCTATTTACTATTTTTATTTATTTATTTTTAAAGGTTTCATTTATTTATTTGAGAGAAAGAGAGAGTGCATGAGCAGGGGGGAGGGGCAGAGGGAGAAGCCGACTCCCTGCTGAGCAAGCAGCCCAATGTAGGGCTCAATCCCAGGACCGCAGGATCATGACCTGAGATGAAGGCAGATGCTTACCGACTGAGCCACTCAGGCACCCCACTGTTTAATATTACATTGTATGAATATGTCATTTGTTGATGGGTATTTGGGTTGTTTCCAATTCATAGCTATTAAAATAGCGCTGCTATGAACATTCTCATATGTGTCATTTGGTAAACATATATATTCTTTTCTTTTGGGTATATAGCTAGGG
Organism: Vulpes vulpes; assembly: GCF_048418805.1. Classification (NCBI taxonomy): domain Eukaryota; kingdom Metazoa; phylum Chordata; class Mammalia; order Carnivora; family Canidae; genus Vulpes; species Vulpes vulpes. The sequence continues at coordinate 107,483,603 of NC_132785.1, read as the reverse complement.
AAAAAAAAGTGCTGGGTCACAATGGATATGTATGTAGAGCTTTTATAGATAATGCCAGTTTTCCAAAGTAGTTATATCAAGTTATGTTACCATCTGTCAGGGTCTGAGCGTTCTAGTTGCTCCATATCCCACTAATATTTGGTATTGCCTTTTTCACTTTAGCTTTTTAAGATTCCTCAGTTTTGCTTATAAGCAACAGAAGAGGAGCAAAAGTAGGCAAGTTAGCAGCTGTAGCTGTCTCTGTTCTGGTGTATCCTCTTAGGACAGACCAAGCTGGTTCTCCTAGGGACTGCTCAGATTGGCCTGAGGTCAAAACTTGGTCCAAAAGGCTGTAATATGGCTTAGTCTATTCAAGGTCTACATGAGAGATCTGTTCCATACTCAAGGGAAGGGTCTTACTTCCTGTGCAATCCTTAAAGTAAAGACAAATGATTTCAAATAGTTTCTAGACTCCAACCCAAACCTAAAAAAGCTGAAGTCCAAGATTCTAATGTCCATCTCCCATTTTTCTATTTTCTATTTCTTTTTTAATGGTGAAATATTCATACAAATACAATATAAATAATTTAAGGAGTAACAAAGCCAATGATTGTATAGCTACTACCAATTTAGGAAACAGAACATTACCAGTATCTTAGAGGCCTGTTTGCTGGGTGTCAGTTTAGCATCTGCCTTCGGCTCAGATCATGATCCTAGAGTTCTGGGATCAAGCCCCAGGTTGTTGGGCTCCCAGCTCAGTGGAAAGCCCTTCCACCCTGCCTGTGCTCTCTCTCTCTCTTTTTTTAAAAATATTTTATTTATTTATTCATGAGAGACACAGAGAGAGAGAGGCAGACATAGGCAGAGGAAGAAGCAGGCTCCTTGCAGGGAGCCCAACGCGGGACTCAATCCTGGGACTCCGGAATCATGCCCTAGGCTGAAGGTGGCGCTAAACCACTGAGCCATCGGGGCTGCCCTGCCTGTGCTCTCTTTCTCACGCTGTCAGTCTCTCTCAAATAAATAAAATCTTAAAAACAAAACATGTTTGCCTCTTCTCAATTATTCCTGTACCACCTCACAAGAGAAAATTTACTTCATTTACTCCTAGGTATGCATCCAGAAAAAAAAGAAAAGAACATTCTGCATGATTCCATTGATATAAAACTCTAGAAAATTCAAACTAATCTACAAAGACAAAGCAATCAATGATTGCCTTGGGAGGGATGATGGCAAGAAAAAGGAGGGAAGGATTACAAAGAAGCACAAAGATACTTTTGGGGAATGTATATGTTTATTACCTTTTTTCCCCAGCTTTATTGAACTATGATTGAGATAGCATTGTGTAAGTTTAAGGTATAAACTGATTTGATATACATATATATTATGGAATGATTACCACAATGTTAGTTAATACATTCATCACCTTACATGTGTGCGTCTGTGTGTGTGCTGAAAACTTTTAAGATCCACTCTCAACAACTTTCAAGTTGCTGTAAGATAGTATTGTTAACTATAGTCACCATCATATGTTCACTATCTTAATTGTGGCGACAGTTTCAGAGGTGTGTATGTATATCAAAATATATCAAATTAAACACTTTAAATATGTGCAGTTAATTGTTTAATTAAACTTCAATCAAGCTGTTAAAATTTTCTTGGTGTAGGAAAATAGATAGTTAAGAGCTTTTCACATCAATAATTCTCAATTGGAGGACAGATGAGCACGTTATCTTCCAGGGAGGCATACTGGAATCACCTGTGAAACTTATTCAAACTCTAGAGACCGCTTCACTCTCTCCCCAGAGATTCTAAAATATCCCTCCCTAGGGGTACAGCCCCATTTAAAAACAACCACTGCAGTAATCTGGGGTGGATAAAAGGGTTGTGTACTGAAGCTTTGAAAGGGGTGGTAAAGGAGAGAATGTGCAAAGCTCTGTGCCCTCTGGCAATTCACTAGACCTTTCTGGGTCTCAGTATGCACCTCAGAAAGACAGGACCAGCACTTCTCTCCAGGAAGCTGGGAGGCTAAAATGGGATCATGTACCCAGAACCCCTTGGCAGTACTCCCTGCACAGAGTGGGTCCTCTTCCTCTTCTGTTGCACTTGACTTGGTCTTTAATAAGAAGTCATATGGCTGCCTCTTTCAGACTGTTGGTGTGTCAAGGCTCAAAGTGGGGAAGAGCTGGCTTCAGGCCAAGCAGGGCTACAGTGCTGGCTGCACAGGTGGCTAACTGTGGGATCTACAATATGCTGTCCAGCTTCCCTGCACCCTGTCTTTCCTCCTAGGGGGTGACAGTGAAGATGAATTGAACTGCCTCCTGCATAGAGTGGCTCATACAGATGAGATGCTTGGTCAGAATGGGCTGTACTGATGTTCCTTTGATTGGTCCACAATTAAGAAGCACCCAAAGAACAAATAATCCAATCATGAAATGGGCAGAAGACATGAACAGACATTTCTCCAAGAAGATGTACATACAAATGGCCAACAGACACAAGAAAAAATGCTCTGCATCAGTTGGCATCAGGGAATTACAAATCAAAACCACAATGAGATACTACCTCATACCAGTCAGAATTGCTAAAATTAACAAGTCAGGAAATGATAGGTGTTGGCGAGGATGTGGAGATAGGGGATCCCTCTAATACTGTTGGTGGGAATACAAACTGGTATAGCCAGTTTGGAGTACAGTATGGAGGTCCCTCAAAAAGTTTAAAATACAGCTTCCCTACTATCCAGCAATTGCCCTAATAGGTATAACTAGTAAGATACAAATGTAGTGATCAGAAGGGGCACCTGCACCCCAATGTTTATAGCAGCAATGTCCACAAGAGCCAAACTATGGAAAGAGCCCAGATGTATATTGACAGATGAATGGATAAAGAAGATGTGGTTTATATATGCAATAGAATATTGCACAGACATAAAAAAAAGAAATCTTGCCATTTTCAATGACATGGAAAGAACTAGAGGATATTAGGCTAAACAAAACAAGTCAATCAGAAAAAGACAATTATATGATCTCATTCATATGTGAAATTTAAGAAACAAAATAGAGGATAATAGGGGAAGGGAGGGAAAAATAAAACAAGATGAAATCAGAGAGGGAGACAAACCATAAGAGACTCTTAATCATAGGAAACAAACTGAGGGATGCTAGAGGGTAGATGGATGTGGGTATGGGGTAACTGGGTGATGGACATTTAGGAGGGCACATGATGTAATGAGCACTGGGTATTACATAAGACTGATAAATCACTAAATTCTACCTCTAAAACTAATAATACATTATATGTTAATTAATTGAATTTAAATTAAAAATATATAATACAAAAATTAAACTTAATTACGAAGTACAAAAAGTTTTTGGCTTAGGGATGACCTTATATACAGTCTAGGTATCCTAGGAGGTTTTCATCTCACCCTGGTCCAAACCCGGACCATAAAATTTCCTATGGAATGAAATGGCTTTTGAGATTAGAGATGACCTATTTCTTTTTTAGTTTTGCTCCTTTTCATGATTCCATGTCACAAATTCAATTCTTATGCTTAGAAAGCATTGCCCCAAGCTGGCCCAGAGTCACTCACCATCCAGCTTTTTCAGTTTGGGAACTCTTTTGGTCGCCTCTTCAATCCAGTTCCCCTCAGCAGAATGTTTCTCTTCTAAGGGATTGCCTACAAACACCAGGTCTTCCAGGCATGGCAATTCCGCCAGCTTCACAAACTCAGCTACAAGCACAAAGAATGCATTCCATATTAAAATGGCAAGTTCTTCTCTGTTATGATTTTTGGAGTTGAATTCCAGTATCACTAGGCCTCAGTTCATGACTATTCAAAACAATTTGTTGTTTAAGATTTTGAAGGAAGTAAGGGAAGTTATACCAGATGAAGTCATTCTCTGAAGACATTATGGAAAGGGAGGGAAAAAGAAGACATACCTCTTCTACCTTTCTGCTAGCCTAAAGATGGGATAAGAAAGGGAGATGAGGTTCAGAATCACAAAGAACAACATATTGCTCTCCAGTGATAGGTCTTCTCTATGCTGTGGGTTAAGTCAAACTGCTTTTGTTTCTACCCATTCTTTCATCTTCAAATTCTTTTTTTTAATACTTTTTAAAGATTTATTTATTTATGATAGACATAGAGAGAGAGAGACACAGAGACACAGGAGGAGGGAGAAGCAGGCTCCATGCCAGGAGCCCCACGTGGGATTTGATCCCGGGACTCCAGGATCGCGCCCTGGGCCAAAGGCAGGCGCTAAACCGCTGTGCCACCCAGGGATCCCCTTCAAATTCTTTTTTTAAAAGATTTATTTATTTGAGAGAACTAGAGGGGGGGGGGCAGAGAGAAACAGAGAATCTCAAGCAGATTCCACACTAAGTGCAGAGCCTGTCTCAGGGCTCGATCTCACCACCCTGAGATCACAACCTGAGCTGAAATTAAGAATCAGAAGCTTAACTGGCTGAGCCACCCAGGCGCCCCTCATCTTTGGACTCTTTTTTTTAAGATTGATTGATTGATTGATTTGAGAGAGAAAGAGAGAGAGAGGGGTGGAGAGGCAGAGGCAGAGGGAAACAGTGTTAAGCTGACTTCCCACTGAGCACGGAGCTTGCAGGGCTCGATCTCACAACCCTGAGATCACCACCTGACCTGAAACCAAGAGTCTGAAGCTTAACTGACCAAGCCACCCGGTTGCCCCTCATCTTTGATTTTTTTTTAAAAGATTTTATGTATTTATTTTTATTTTTTAAAGATTTTATTTATTTATTCATGAGAGACACAGAGAGAGAGGCAGAGACACAGGCAGAGGAAGAAGCAGGCTCCACGCAGGGAGCCTAATGCAGGACTTGATCTGGCACTCTGGGATCATGCCCTGAGCCAAAGGCACTCAGCTTGGGACACCACCCAGGCGTCCCAAGATTTATTTATTTATTTATTTATTTATTTATTTATTTATTTATTTATTTTAAAGATTTTATTTATTTATTCATAGACACAGAGCGAGAGGCAGAGACATAGGCAGAGGGAGAAGCAGGCTCCCTGCAGGGAGCCCGATGTGGGACTCGATCCCAGAACCCTGGGATCACAACCTGAGCCGAAGGCAGATGAACAACCACTGAGCCACCTAGGTGCCCCTCATCTTTGAATTCTCAAAACAATGCATTCATACATCTATGGAAGAACTCATTACATAGTTTTATAATTATTCGCTTATAAACTACTCTTTTCCACTAAGTTGTAAATTCCTTGAAAGCAGGGTCAGTGTCCTATTCAACTATGTATCTCAAGAGGGTGGCACAGATCATAACACTTAAGAGGGCTTTAGTATATGCTGAATGAATAATATATTATAAAAAAAGCAAAGTAATGTAGATGGCAAATATATCTTCCACCCAAGAATTATTAAATTTAAAATGATTCCATTCAGCCTTTGGACAGTAATTTAATTTTTTTCATAATGAATAAGACCAGGATCTATTCAATGATAATCATTTAAAATAAATATTTAAATGTAAATTCCAAGCATTCAGTTGAAAGATAGGAACTCCTATAGCTATTTCCTTGTATGCTTAGAAAGAAATGTCCCCGTTTTACATCTTGTTCTCTGTTGGGCTATTTTCTAGAAACAGAAGGTAGAATGTTAGCAAAGAGCCAGCTTACCCCAGTCTTTCACTAGGTTATTAGACATGTAGAGAATCTTCAATTTCTTCATTACATGGATCCCTTTCAACTTCTCAATAAAATTGTAGGAGATCCACAGTTCTTCTAATGTGTCCCCTACGGCTTCCTGAAAAACAAAGCAATTTGGTTTACAAGCTTATTTTGAAACTTTTTCCTTTCTTATAAACATAAAGACAATGGCTTTCAGAGAGAACCGAAACCCCCTGTCCACTGGCAGGAGAGCTGACGACTGTGTGGGGCTTTTTTCTCATTAAAAAGGCAAGTATAGGGATCCCTGGGTGGCGCAGCAGTTTAGCGCCTGCCTTTGGCCCAGGGCGCAATCCTGGAGACCCCCGATCGAATCCCACGTCGGGCTCCCGGTACATGGAGCCTGCGTCTCTGCCTCTCTCTCTCTCTCTCATTCCGTGTGTGTGTGACTATCATAAATAAATAATAAAAACAATTTAAAAAAATAAAAAATAAAAAGGCAAGTAGAAAAATAAATAAATAAATAAAATTAAAAAAAATAAAAAGGCAAGTAGACATTTTTCTTCCTCTCTTCAAACTGATCTGAACAAAGAATAGCTACTGAAATTACCAAAGGGGGAAATAATAGCACTAGTTTATCACTTTTATTGAATGGTATAATTTCAAATTATTTCCCTATACATTATATGATTTGATCTTTATAACATTTAAGATAGGCAAAGCGGGTTATTTGATTTCAATCACAATGCCATCATATAATAGAGCTAGGTCTAAATTTCAGGGTTTTTGTTTCAATATTTACTATGGAAACTTTCTTCTTTCTTTAAAATTTTTTTTTATTATTTATGAGAGACAGAGAGACACAGGCAGAAGGAGAGAGAGAAGCAGGCTCCATGCAGGGAGCCCGACGTGGGACTGGATCCCCGGTTTCCAGGATCACGCCCAGTGCCGGAGGCGGCGCCAAACCGCTGAGCCACCGGGGCTGCCCTCTTTTTTTTTTTTTTTTTTTAAAGATTTAATTTATTTATTCATGAGAGACACAGGAAAAGAGGCAGAGACACGGGCAGAGGGAGGAGAAGCAGGCTCCATGCAAGGAGCCTGATGTGGGACTTGATCTCAGGAATCCAGGATCATATCCTGAGCCAAAGGCAGACACTCAACTGCTAAGCCACTCAGGCGTCCCTGGAAAGTTTCAAACATGCAAAAAGTTGAAATAATTTTATAGCAAATATCTATGTATCTACTACCCAGATTCTACCATTAACACTTTACTTTTTCCTATCACATATCTGTACACCTATCCACCCACCATCTATTCATCAATTCCTCTTATTTTTCTGATGTATAAAATTTCGTTTAAAACCCATAGTCTTAAAAAAATAAATAAATAATAAAAAAATAAAACCCATAGTCTTTCCATTATAATATAAAGATCATACTGGCTCTTAAAATGCTAGATATAATAAACGGTGGTACAAAGACTCTTCCTTCTTTTATAGACATAGGATGAAATGTTATGATTATTTCTATTTATTTAAAAAAAATGAAAGGCACCTGGGCGGTTTAGTCAGCTAAGCATCTGATTCTTAATTTTGACTCAGGTCATGATCTCAGATATGTGAGATATAGCCATGAGTCAAGGCTCCACACCGGGCATGGAGCCTGCTTGGGATTCTCTCTCCCTCTCTCCCCCTCTGTCCCTCCCTGCCTTTAAAAAAAAAAAAAATGCTAGGCAGGATCAATTACATGCTCAATCCCCTCTTATCCCAAAATAATTTACCTACAACCACACTGTAACATCCAGAATGTGGGGCCTAGGTCTATGTCCTGATAACTGTCCCTTTAAAGACTGCAGAGAAAATAAGCATACCCTGGATAAAGGTCCTTTAATGCACTTTCCATAGTGGTGGAACCAGTGGGAAGCTGAGAAGGAAGTGGCTTGAGTTAGTCTGTGTGCCATCCCAGCTCCCACAATTCATCATAGTTTCAACTTTCTGAGTAGAAGAAACAACCATTTCAAAGGAAAAAAAAAAAAAAAAACCTTTAAAATCAGTCTATCCTGGCACTCATATCAGAATTTTGTGATTTAACCAAACTCCCTCATCTAATATTCTGGTATCTTCTTCCCAAGGACCTAATTAACATATCCTAATATGTGTTTCAGAAGAGGGGAATCAGTATTCAAATAATTTAAACTGTATTGGATACATTTTCATCTCACTGCATCTCCATCCATTCCATGTCTCCAATTTAGAAAGTGTGAGGTAGCAGGAAAAATACTGACTAAACATGGATTAGAAAATTTAGTCTCAATTCCAGGTTTTGCCACTTAGTTTTGTTTTACATGTGCACGTGAGGACTCTAGGTCAATAGCCATTTGATCAATTTCACATAACCAATTTGATCAATTCTTCAAAAGTCAATTTGCTGCTGCATTTATTACTCTTTCACTGATTTACTGAAAAACTGTTTACTTATAAATTATAGCAATTTGCTTTAGATAGAAATTCTTTTAGATAGGATAACTTTTGAAGATGTCTGTGATGTTTTATTCATCTGAATACTAATTTAGTTTTAGTTTCGTTTTCAGCTCTTTGGCTGTAGCTGTTTTGCCATTGCCAAACCGCAGTGCATTTGGGGACTTTATTTGGCAATGCGACTTTGTGGAATGAGAATTTCTTATGTATACTGACTCACAAATATATAGATTTAGGATGTCCAGAGCAAGATTATTTCAATAGATTTTCAATCTATCTCACTATCTTTTGTACTTCTGTAAAAGTAAGGATTTGCCAACCAGCTCAATTAGATTACTATTTTTATGTGTCATTTGAAAAATGATTAGTGTCTAAATTATAAAACTGACATTCTATAAAGATGGATGGACAAACCCAACAGCCAGGATGAAACAGCTGTAAATTAACACTAAATAAAGCCTTAAAATTTTTAAAGGTGTTGAAAACATTCCAAGCAACACAATTTTCTATATATTTGTAAGTAGGTAATAGAGATAAGATTTTGGTGAAGTAATCTGGTGGCTGTCAATCAGTAAAACCTGACTAAGTTTGTGTAAATCATTTCAGTGAAATCTGTCATTCAATAAACTGGCCCTTTGGAGAACTGGATATTGAGTAAACATGTATTTAGCAAACTGGTCTGCTTCTGCACGTAAAATCATTCCTCCTAGTTTCTTACTCTGTAAAATGAGGAGTTTGGCATATTGAGATACCATCTCACACTCATTAGGATGGCTTCTATCAAGCAAATGGAAAATAACAAGTGTTGGCAAGTATATGAAGAAATTGGAACCCTCATGAACCAGTGGTAGGAATATAAAATGGTACAGCTGCTACAGAAAACAGTTTGGTGGTTCCTCCAAAAATTAACATACAATCTAGTATTCCCACTTCTGGGCATATATCCAGAAGAACTGGAAGCAGAGTTTAGAAGAGATATTTGGATACCCATGTTCATAGCAGCTTTATTTCTAATAGTCAAAGGGTGGAAAACAACCCAAGTGTCCATCGATGCATGAATGGATAAACAAAATATATGGTATATACATACAATAGAACATTATTCATCCTTAAAATGGAAAGAAATTCTGATACATGCTACAATATCAGTGAACCTTGAGAACATTATGTTAAGTGAAATAAGCTAGTCACATGAAGACAAATACTGTATAATTGCATCTACATGAGGTCACATTCATAGACACAGAAAGTAGAATGGGGGTTTTAGAGCTGAGGGGAGGGGTCAAGGAAGTTATTGCTCAATGGGTTTTACCACCTGAAGAGACTTCTGGGGATGGATGGTGTTGATGGTGGTACAGTAATACAAATATATTTAATACTATTGAACTGTATACTTAAAAATGGTTACCATGGTAAATTTTATGTTACGTGTATTTTTTCCACAAAAAAAAAAAGAAAGAAAAAATGAGGTTGGACAAGAAGTTCTCTAAGATCCCTTTCAGCTATTAAAGTTTATGCTTCATTGAGGTCATCAAACCATTATGAGTATTGAAAACAAAAAAATAAATGCCTGTTCTGTAAGTAGTATTATAATGGAAGTAAAAGGACTGGGAAGAGCTTAATGAAGTGCTGTAAAACCCCATTTTTTGACCACATAAAATGATGATTATTGTTATTATTGTTTGCTTTTTACATAAAGTAATGAATTTAAAATCTTTTTTTTTAAAGAATTTTATTTTATTTTATTTATGATAGTCACAGAGAGAGAGAGAGGCAGAGACACAGGCAGAGGGAGGAGAAGCAGGCTCCATGCACCGGGAGCCCGACGTGGGATTCGATCCCGGGTCTCCAAGATCGCGCCCTGGGCCAACGGAAGGCGCCAAACCGCTGCGCCACCCAGCGATTCCTAAAGTAATGAATTTAGATAATATAATGTTGCTCAGAAGCCTTTAGGAAGATCTGATTCATAAAGTTAAGAACTATTTGTAGGCAGGTGATTACAAGATATAAAAAAAATAGCTTTTATATTATAAACAGGAAGTGATTAGAGAGAAATTACCTCATTCATCATAGAAACAAAAACTAGGGCATCCCGGGTGGCTCAGCGGTTTAGCACCGCCTTCAGCCCGGGGTGTGATCCTGGAGACCCTAGATCGAGTCCCATGTCAGGCTCCTGTTTCTCCCTCTGCCTGTGTCTCTGCCTCTCTCTCTCTCTCTCCTGTGTTTCTCATGAATAAATAAATAAAATCTTAAAAAAAAAAAAAAAGAAACAAAAACTATAAACTACCTAGGAATACATTTTTGTAAGAAGTATACAGGCCTTACAGGAATTAAAACTATAAAATTATAGTGAAAGACATAAAAAATCTGAATAAATCTGACTGTAAGGGAAGTCTCATTATTACAAAGATATCAATTTTCTCCAAATCAATCTATAAATTCAATGTAATTCTAAGACTTCCAAAGGAAATTTACTTTTATGACCTTGATAAACTGATATTCAAATTTACTTGAAGAAAAAAAAAAAACAAATTTACTTGAAGAGTAAATGTTCAAGAAGAGCCAACAAACATTTTGAACAAAGAGGACTTACTCAAATAATATCAAAACATATTATAAAGTTAAAGAAAATAAATAAATAAATAAACAAAGTTAAAGAAAATTAAAGTAGCATGATATTGGAGCTGGAATATATAAGTAAAACAACAAATAGAAAGAAACTTGGCCATCCAGGAACCAACCTATGCATACACAGAGTTTAGTCGGTGGCATTTACAATGGGAAAAGGAGATTTTTCAATATATGCATAACCATTTAAAGAAAAAAAAATAAGGTTTTATAACTGCCTCATGCAACATACAAAAATAAACTCCAGATTGATTAAAGATACAAACTTTACAAATTTATACTAAAAGAAAAACCTATAGAAGTACTAGAAGAAAATACAGGAGTATTTTTTTATAATCTAGACGTAAAGACCTCCTATATAAAATACAAAACATAGATGTCATAAAGTTTGACATACAAATTTGACAAATTTTAAAACTCCATTTGGCAACTACAAATAAAGTAAAAAGATGAAGGTCAAACTAAGAGAAAATGCATTTAATAATTCTGAAAACTGAGGCACCTGGCTGGCTCATGTGGCTCTTGATCTTAGGGTTGTGAGTTCAAGCCCCATGTAGAGATTACTTTAAAAAAAAATCTGAAAACTCCTACGAGTTTTTTTTTTTTTTTTTTTTTTTCCTACGAGTTTAAACATGGCTTAAAGTAGGCATTCAGGAAATATATTGAATGAATTTGTTAAATGAATGAATGACATGAAAAAAATGATCTTCACATATGTGAAGTGAAAAAAAAGAGATGCAAAACAATATGTATAGTATGATTTCATTTTCTACATACCCATCAAAGAATAGAAAAAAGGCAAGAAAGGTAACCATCGAAATGTTAGCAATATTTACGGGGTACCTGGGTGGCCCAGTCAGTTAAGCATCCAACTCCTGGTTTTGGCTCAGGTTGTGATCCTGGGATTGTGGTTGAGCCCCCGTGTTGGCTCCATTCTCAAGGTGGAGTCTGTTTGTGACCTTCTCTCCCTCTCTCTCTGCCCCTCCCTCTGCACACATTCTTTCTCTCAAATAAATAAATCTTTTTTAAAAAGTTAGCAATATTTAAACTGCACAGGTCTATAGGTACCTTTTATAGTTGCTTTTCTATTTTGTAAAGTTTATGCAATGGACAAATATTACCCATATATTAAAAAAAAGAAGTGCATGCTTTTTTAAAGAAATAAAGAACAACCTACCAGTCCATTTAAGTTCTTTATGTTGTTTCTTCCTAAAGACAATATCCTCAAGTTTTCTGCAGTGGAAAAAAAAACAATTTTTTGTTTATGAGAATCATATTACAACTGTTATAAATCTAGTATAATAAAGTATAAATTTTATATAATAAATATACTTATATAATGAGTAAGAAAGGCTGTATTAATAAAAAGTGGTATTCAAGTGGGAAATTAACCTATTTATTATCTAAGGTAACATACAACTATAATTTCATATCATGACAATACTAAATTTACAAATCGTTAGCTATTTTGAATGTATAGTTTTAAATTGCTGGCTAGAAAAAAAAATTTTCAGGGATAAAATACCAGTAAAGAAGATTTGAACTTTTAAGTTTGTAGGCATATATATTTCAGATCTACTATAGTATAAGGACTCACACTAGAAAATAGGAACATATTTATGTATAGCCTACCTCATTCCAGAGAGGATTAAAAGAGAAATCAAATGAATTAGTATTTAAAAAATCTTTTGCTTTCAATCTTTTAAATAATTAGATTGTGACTTGCTTTAAAAATGCTTATTTGTATTTTCTAAAAGGATGGTTATATTTCTGGAAAAAAAATAGAAACAGTGGTTGTGCGACATCTGGGTGGCTCAGCGACTGAGCATCTGCCTGTGGCTCAGTTCCTGATCCAGGGATCCAGGATTGAGTTCCTCATCAGGCTCCTTGCGGGGAGCTTGCTTCTCCCTCTGCCTATGTCTCTGCACACCCTCCTCTCTGTGTCTCTCATGAACAAATAAATAAAATCTTAAAAAAAGAAAAGGAAAGAAAGAAACAGTGGTTGCTTTATGATCAGAGGAAAACTTAGTTTCCATTGTAACCTTTTTGAAGTTTTTGCATAAAACCATGTGCATGTGTTATTTTTCAAAATTAAAAAAAACGATTTCTAGCAAAATAAAGGAAACCTAATTTCTTTCTTTTTTTTTTTAAGATTTTATTTATTTATTCATGAGACACACACACACACACACACACACACACACACACACAGAGGCAGAGACACAGGCAGAGGGAGAAGCAGGCTCCATGCAGGAAGGCCCACGTGGGACTCGATTCTGGTTCTCCAGGATCACACCCTGGGCTGAAGGTGGCGCTAAACCGCTGGGCCACCTGAGCTGCCCAGAAACCTAATTTCTATTCTAAAAAAATGTTGAAAAAAAAAATGTTGATTACTTATGTATAAGTTCTACATTTAGTTTTCACAATGTAACCTCTGTGACTATGTTGTCCAATATGGCAGTTACTAGCCACGTAATTTAATTACAATTAACAATTTAATTTAAATTAATTAAAATTAAATACAATTTAAAATTCAGTTTCTCAATCACATTAGCCACATTTCAAAAGTTTAACAGCTATATGTGGGTTGTGGCAACCATATTGGGAGGTGCAGATAGCTCTATTAGATTGTACTGTTTTACAACATCCATAATTCAATAGTCAAAAACAAATTCAATTAACTGAGTTCTGATCCCAGCTCTCTAGGAAAGCAACCAAGCCTCTTTGAATCACAGTTTCACCATACGTAAAATGAGGAAATACAATATCTAACTTATAAGAATATCAGGATTGGACCCTCCCACCCAGTAATTGCACTACTAGGTATTCACCGCAATATACAAACGTAGTGATCCGAAGAGGCACCTCCACCCCAATGTTTATAGCAACAGTGTCCACAATAGCCAAACTATGGAAAGAGCCCAGATGTCCATTGACAGATGAATGGATAATGAAGTATATACACAAAGGAATACTACTTAGCCATCAAAAAGAAATCTTGCCATTTGCAATGACATAGATACAACTAGAGTGTATTACACTAAGTGAAATAAGTCAACCAGAGAAAGACAAGCATATGGTCTCACTTATATGAGCAATTTAAGAAACAAAAGAGAGGATCATAGGGGAAGAGAGGAAAAAATAAATAAGACAAAATCAGAGAGGGAGACAAACCATAAGAGACTCTTAATCATAGGAAACAAACTGAGGGTTACTGGAGGAGAGGGGGTTGGAGGAGGGGGTAACTGGGTGCTGGACATTTGGGAGGGCATGTGATGTAAGGAGCACTGGGTGTTATATAAGACTGATGAATCACTGACCTCTAGACCGCTGAAACTAATACTACATTATATGTTAATTAATTGAATTTAAATTTTTAAAATTAACAACAACAACAAAAAAGAATATCAGGATTGGCACACCTGGGTGGCTCAGTCAGGTGAGATTCTTAGTTTCATCTCAGGTCGTGGTCTCATGCTCAAGAGATAGAGCCCTGTGTCTGTGCTCAGCAGAGTCTGCTTGAAATTCTTTTCCCTCTTCCCTTTCTGCTCCTCCACCCACCCCACTCCACCCCTGCTCACACTCCCTCTAAAATAAAATCTTAAAAAAAAAAAAAGAATATCAGGATTAAATGAGATAATTGTCTAAAACATTTAGCACAATGCTTAATCCATGGTAAGTACACAATAAATGATGTGTGTGTATGTATTTGTATGTGCATGTGTATACCAGGCATATATGGCTATATAAATTTTGTTTTAATTAATTTAATGAATTATTTTAAATTCTGTTATGAGAAACACTTAATGTTCGGGACAAAGTATTTTTAAGAGTGATCTAATTCATGCAAAATGCTTTCACTGTTGAAACAAGACCCCATGCTATGGACTGAAATTATCCCCCCGCCAATCCCCAAATCCATGTTGTTGTAGTCCTAACACTCAGTACCTCATAATATGACTGTATTTGAACACAGGAACTTGAAAGGGGTAATTAAGGTAAAATGAGATCATTTTAGGTAAAATTCAATATGACTGGTGCCCTTATAAGAGGTGATTAGGACACAGACAGAAACAGAGGAAAGACGATTAAAGACCAAGGGAAGGGACGCCCCAGTGGCTCAGTGGTGAGCGCCTGCCTTTGGCCCAGGGCATGATCCTGGAGTCCCAGGATTGAGTCCCACATCAGGCTCCCTGTGTGGAGCCTGATTTTCTCTCTGCCTGTGTCTCTGCCTCTCTCCTCTCTCTCTGTCTCTCATGAATAAATAAATAAAAATAAAAATCTTAGGGATCCCTGGGTGGCGCAGCGGTTTGGCGCGTGCCTTTGGCCCAGGGCGCGATCCTGGAGACCCGGGATCGAATCCCACGTCAGGCTCCCGGTGCATGGAGCCTGCTTCTCCCTCTGCCTGTGTCTCTGCCTCTCTCTCTCTCTGTATGACTATCATAAATAAATAATAAAATTAAAAAAAAATAAAAATAAAAATCTTAAAAAAAAAAAAGACCAAGGGAAAAGATGGTCATCCATAAGCCAAGAGAGACCCAGAACTCAATCCTGCCAAAACTTTGCTCTTAGACTTCTAGTCTCCACAACTACAAAAAAAAATAAATTTCTATTATTTACTCCACAGTCTGTGGAATTGGTTATGGCAGCCCTAGCAAACTAATACACCCTATATAACTATAAATGTGTGAAAATTAAATATTGAAGAAAATCTTATAATTATTCTTTAAAGCTCCTTGATATGGAAAGACTGAATTTTATTTTTTTTATTTCATGCAAAATAAAAGCTTATTCAAAAAGTTACTCAGGGCACCTGAGTGGTTCAATTTGTTAGGCATTTGCCTTCAGCTCAGGTCATGATTCCAGACTCCCACAATCCAGCTCCGCATTGGTCTCCGATTAGCGGGAGTCTGCTTCTCCCTCTCCCTCTCCTTGTGTCCCTCTCTCCACTTGTGCATGCACGTGCATGCTCTCTCTCTCCCAAATAGATAAATAACATCTTTTTTTAAAAATAACATCTTTTTAAAAAAGTTTTTTAAAACCTTATTTATTTGAGAGAGAGAGCACAGCAGGGGAGAGAAGCAGAGGGAGCTTCTGTTCAGTTCTCCCACTGAACAGGGAGCCCCATGCAGGACTCGATTCCTGGACCCTGAGATCATACCTGAAGGCAGATGCTTAACTGACCAAGCCACCCAGGCACCCCAATAAATAAAATCTTAAAAGAAAAAAAAAAAAGAGTTCCGCTCTTTTCCATCTTGTAAGATGGCGGTTGAAAAAGCCGAGAAGCCGGATACTAAGGAGAAGAAACCTGAAGCCAAGAAGGCTGATGCTGGTGGCAAGGCAAAGAAGGGTAACCTCAAGGCTAAAATGCCAAAGAAGGGGAAGCCCCACTGCAGCCAAAACCCTGTCCTAGTCAGAGGAATTGGCAGATATTCCCGATTGGCTATGTATTCCAGAAAAGCCATGTACAAGAGGAAGTATTCGGCAGCTAATGATCCCTGGGTGGCGCAGCGGTTTGGCGCCTGCCTTTGGCCCAGGGCGCGATCCTGGAGACCCGGGATCGAATCCCACGTCGGGCTCCCGGTGCATGGAGCCTGCTTCTCCCTCTGCCTGTGTCTCTGGCCCTGTCTCTCCTTCTATCTCTCAAGAATAAATAAATAAAATCTTTAAAAAAAAAAAAAAAAAAAAAAAAGAAAAGAAAAAGGAGAAGGTTCTTGCTACTGTTACAAAACCAGTTGGTGGTGACAAGAATGGTGGTACCCGAGTGGTTAAACTTCACAAAATGCCTAGGTATTATCCTACTGAAGATGTGCCTTGAAAGCTGTTGAGCCATGGCAAAAAAACCTTTCAGTCAGCATGTGAGAAAGTTGCGAGCTAGCATCACTCCTGGGACCATTTTGATCATCCTCACTGGGCAACACAGAGGCACGAGGGTAGTTTTCCTGAAGCAACTGAGCAATGGCTTGCTACTTGTGACTGGATGGACCTCTGGCCCTCAACCGAATTCCTCTGCGTAGAACACACCAGAAATTTGTCATTGCCACTTCCATCAAAATTGATATCAGCAGTGTGAAAATCCCCAAATATCTCATTGATGCTTATTTCAAGAAGAAGAAGCTGCGTAAACCCAGACACCAGGAAGGGGAGATTTTTGACACAGAGAAGGAGAAATAGGAGATTCCAGAGCAGCACAAGGTTGATCAGAAAGCTGTGGACTCGCAAATTCTGCCAAAAATCAAAGCTGCTCCTCAGCTTCAGGGCTACCTCCACTCTGTGTTTTCTCTCACAAATGAGTTTACCCTCACAAATTGGCGTTCCAAATTTCTTACAAAGAATCTAATTAAACAACTGATCCATTAAAAAAAAAAAAAGAATTCCAAAAATTCAGTGGAAAAAAAGTAGCTTGATCAGTTATTGATGCCTGATATAGGCATGAAATAAGGCAGTATAGGCATTTGGACCATTCCTTTGCTATATCTGATTCACCTCAGTTTAGTTCTACTTGCACAAATAGTACTTCTATAGTCTATGACCTATCACCAGGGATACACATTATCGGTGGCGAGGAAGCAAAAAAAAAAAGCTGCTTATTCATATGAAGCATTGAATATAAGACTAGCCTGTTTCTCACCCCCTTTCCTTTCATGAGCACTGTAGTCTTACCTGTTAAACCTGATGAGAGGATCTGGAATAAAAAGGGATTCCTATATAACAGGGAGTTTATAAGGCAGAATAACCTGAATGGCAATTTATATATTTATTGTACCAAAACTGTGGCTAGAAAATTGCATAACATGACTATGCTAAAAACGGACTAAAAAGCTATACAATGTGAATATTAATAATCTCTATCAAAGATTAGAACACAAATTTTGTTGCCTCATATCTTGGCAAAAACTTATACTTCACTGCTTAAATTTACTAAATAAACATTTGAGCACTGTTTTGATTTTCACTAGGACTCTTCTTGTATGAAGAAGAAAACAGTGTTTTCCTTCCAATGGTGCTCTACTTCTGTACCACTTTCTACTTCTGGAAAATGCATAATTGTGTTATGTTGGAATATTTAATTTATTAACTTTGATACCATAAATTTTTTGTCTATTCAGTAATAAGTAAGATCATTTTAGCCTTCTGTCACCATTTTCATGTGTCTTTTTTTTTTTTTTTTTAAGAGATTTTAAGAGGATATGAGTGGTTGCTTTTAGGGAATACCTGGATAATCAAGGATACTCTCCTTATCTTAAGATCCCTAACTTGATGACAGCTGCAAAAGACTTTTTTTCCAGATAAGGTAACATTCACAGGTTCCAAGGATTAGGATTTAGGTATCTTTTGATGAGCCATTATTTAACCTACCATGCTCCTCCTTTACCTCCCTTAAGATCTACATCCAACTCCATCACTAAGTCCTGTTAACTCTGCTCTTTGAAGGAGCTCTCAAATAATTTGTCACTTTTCCATTTCCAGAAGATACAGCTTTAATTTAGACCCACCTTAGATTGTGGGTCTCCTCCTTAGATTGTGTTTTTCAAACACTTTTGACCACGTTTCTAGAGTAAGGAATACATTTGGATTCATGACTCAGTACATATATTTCCATGAATACACGTATCTAGTATATACATGCACATAAAAAGGGGAATAGGTTTGAATAACAATATTTACTCTTATGCATAGGTTCCAGTATGCATTTTTAAAGATCTTTCTCTTTCTTTCTTTCTTTCTTTCTTTCTTTCTTTCTTTCTTTCTTTCTTTCTTTCCTTCTTTCCTTCTTTCTCTCTCTCTCTCTCTTTCTTTCTTTCTTTTTCTTTTTCAAATCTAACTGGGATAAATTGAGTCATCTTATGTGTAGCTCTAGTAGTAAACATTTCCTCTCCAGGATTACATAAATACTGAATGCGAGCTTTGAATACGGTCCTGAGAGGAGGGATGGAGATTTGGAAGAGATGATAGTAAGATGTGATGCTTGCCCTCAAGGAGCTCATTATCTAAAGAGACAGAACATATTCCTCACTAACTGTAATAATGGCTAATATTTCTTGAGCATTTATATACACCAGGCACTACTCAAAGCACGTTATATATACTAAGTCATTTAATTTTCACGGTAACTATATGAAGTGGGTATTTATTATTATAACCCAAGATAGACTGTGATAAATGTTCCTAAAGAAAGAGTAATTATGGGACATCTGGGTGGCTCAGCAGTTGAGTGTCTGTCTTTGGCTCAGGGCGTGATCCTGGGGTTCCGGAATCGAGTCGCACATGGGGCTGCCTGTGAGGCGCCTTCTTCTCCCTCTGCCTATGTCTCTGCCTCTCTCTCTGTCTCTCATGAATAAATAAATAAAATCTTTTTTTTAAAGAAAGAGTAATTATGATGACGACTAGAGAAGTCTTTAGAGGGAGAAATGACATTTAAATTTGACATTCTTAAATCTAATTTTGTTTCTTACGGGGTTTTCCTGTTAGAAGAAGGGGCTGTTCACAAAGAAAAAAAAAAGCACTGCATTAACAAATGCATAAAGTCATAAAAAAGAATGATGTGTTCAGGTGTGAATAGGGTGGCACAGCTTTTAGATGACTTTGAATGTAACATTGAGGCATTTGGTCTTTACTAGGCAAAGGGGAACCAGTAAAGGTCTGCGATCTGGAGAAATGATAATGAGATAATATAGTTTTTTTAACCCACTAAGTTTATTTAATATCACCTATACTTTGAAACACTGCCTTGTGACTTTTGTGATAGCCTCCTAATTGATCTTTTTGTCTCCTGTCTGCTATTAATTGACCTTCAACACTGGTAACAGTTTTTTTTTTTTAAGATTTTATTTATTTATTTTAGAAAGAAAGAGAGCACATGAGCAAGGAGGGGTGGGGGAAACGGAGGAAGAGAGACAGAATATCCAAAGTACATTCTGTACTGAGTACAGAGCCTGACTCAGGGCTCGATCCCATGACCCTGAGATCATGACCCGAGCCAAAACCAAGAGTCAGACGCTTGACTGATTGAACCATCCAGGTGCCCCAAGAATGTTAAGTTTATTTATTTATTTTTTAATTTTTATTTATTTTTGATAGTCACAGAGAGAGAGAGAGGCAGAGACATAGGCAGAGGGAGAAGCAGGCTCCATGCACCGGGAGCCCGACGTGGGATTCGATCCCGGGTCTCCAGGATCGCGCCCTGGGCCAAAGGCAGGCGCTAAACCACTGCGCCACCCAGGGATCCCAGAATGTTAAGTTTAAATGTCATTCCTCCCTCTAAAGACTTCTCTAGTCATCATCATAATTACTTTTTCTTTAGGAACATTTATCACAGTCTATCTTGGGTTATAATAATAAATACCCACTTCATATAGTTACCGTGAAGATTAAATGACCTAGTATATATAAAGTGCTTTGAGTAGTGCCTGGTGTATATAAATGCTCAAGAAATATTAGCCATTATTACAGTTAGTGAGGAATATGTTCTGTCTCTTTAGATAATGAGCTCCTTGAGGGCAAGCATCACATCTTACTATCATCTCTTCCAAATCTCCATCCCTCCTCTCAGGACCGTATTCAAAGCTCGCATTCAGTATTTATGTAATCCTGGAGAGGAAATGTTTACTACTAGAGCTACACATAAGATGACTCAATCTATCCCAGTTAGATTTGAAAAAGAAAAGAAAAAAAAAGAAAAGAAAGAAAAGAAAAGAAAAGAAAAGAAAAGAAAAGAAAAGAAAAGAAAAGAAAGAAAGAAAGAAAGAAAGAAAGAAAGAAAGAAAGAAAGAAAGAAAGAGAAAGATCTTTAAAAATGCATACTGGAACCTATGCATAAGAGTAAATATTGTTATTCAAACCTATTCCCCTTTTTATGTGCATGTATATACTAGATACGTGTATTCATGGAAATATATGTACTGAGTCATGAATCCAAATGTATTCCTTACTCTAGAAACGTGGTCAAAAGTGTTTGAAAAACACAATCTAAGGAGGAGACCCACAATCTAAGGTGGGTCTAAATTAAAGCTGTATCTTCTGGAAATGGAAAAGTGACAAATTATTTGAGAGCTCCTTCAAAGAGCAGAGTTAACAGGACTTAGTGATGGAGTTGGATGTAGATCTTAAGGGAGGTAAAGGAGGAGCATGGTAGGTTAAATAATGGCTCATCAAAAGATACCTAAATCCTAATCCTTGGAACCTGTGAATGTTACCTTATCTGGAAAAAAAGTCTTTTGCAGCTGTCATCAAGTTAGGGATCTTAAGATAAGGAGAATATCCTTGATTATCCACGTATTCCCTAAATGCAATCATATGTATAAGAGGGAGGTAGAAAAAGATCCGACACAGACAAAAGAGAAGTCAATATGACCATAGAGGCAGAGATTAGAGTGATGCCCTCACAGTCAGGGAATATAGTAGCCTTCAGAATCTAGAAGAAGCAAGGAACAGATTCTCCCCTAAAGCCTTCAGAGGCAGTGTGGCTCAGTCAAAACCTTGATTTTGGCCCACTGAAACCAATTCCAGACTTGTAGCCTCCAAAACCGTTTTTTGTTGTTCCCGTTGTTTTTCAGAACTGTTGTTTTAAGCCACCAAGTTTCAGCAATCATAGGAAACTAGCTGGAGTCAGAGCCCTTGGCAACTGGAATGGTGGCAATGCCTTATCACAGATAAGGAACACAAGAAAAACAAGGATAGTGAGGAATTAAAATTATAATATAATAAATATGAAACACAAAACAAATTTGAACAAAAGATATATAATAAAAAATCAAATTCTTCTACTTAATTCTAACTCTATAAAAGCTTTAACATGTCTTTAAAATGTTTAGATCTTGTGTTTTAATTTTCTTTGGATAACCAAATTTAAGACACATGGTTTATATATTCTCTCTGTCATCTGACAATTACTGTGGTTAAAACAGGTGCCAGCTTCTGGGATTACATAGTGTCTCTGGAATGTTTATTCCAATAACAAGAAAATCCAAGAACCATCTGTTACTGTGGATCACTTACTTAAGCCATTGAGGTTGGCAATTTTTTCAATGCAGTTTGTAGACAGTGAAAGCTTCCTTTAAAAGAACAAGGGAAAATTTGAATTAATACAAAACAATTTAAAATGGTGTATCAAATAAACAAATAAGTAAATAGTGCATTGGAAATTATTCCTCAAATGCCCATACAAGATAATATTTCAGTCATGTTTACTCTACGCTGAATCCTTTATTCCTTGTCAGACATGGTATGTAGTCTTTCATTTTGAAATCCTCATACTTCTTTTCTGATTATAAAGATTAATACATATTCATTGCATAAAATTCAAAAGAAAAGGCTTTTTGAAGGTAATTTGGTGTTAACTATTAAATGTTTTAAATGCATGTATTCTTTGACCCAGTCATTCATTTCTAGGAATACACCCTACTGAAATACTAATACCAATGCCAAAAGATATAAGCTAGAGTATTTAAGTGCATTATTGTAATAGTAAAAGAATGGGGAAAAAATCTATAAACATCAGGCAACTGAGGGATAGATAATGAAAAACCATGCTGTCACTAACACAAGTAAAATCGGGCTCCAGATACCAACTTGGGAAGATGTCTATGATGTATGGACAAGCTAAAAAAATCACCTAGCAGAACAATACATTTTATATAATCCCTTTTAGTAAAAAGCAGAACTATCTATATGCATGTGCAAAGATATTTATTTGCTTATGTGTTAAATCATTCAGAAATGTATATTGAAAAAGTCATATGTAATCCTAACCATTCCACAGAATTCCACAGATTCCCCCAGAGAGAAGTACTTTTAATGGTTTGTATATATTTGTCTAAGTTTTTTCTACTCATAATTTAATTATATAAAAAATTTGGGAGGGCACCTGAGTGGCTCAGTTAGTTAAGTGTCTGTCTTCAGCTCAGGTCATGATTCCAGGGTACTGGGATCAAGCCCTGTATTGAGGTCTAGCCCCACATTGGGCTCTATGCTCAGCAGGAAGTCTGCTTCTCCCTCTCCGTCTCCCTCTGTTCTCTCTCTCTCAAATAAATAAATAAAATCTTTAAAAAAAAATTTTTTTAGGGGCTCAGTTGGTTGAGCATCCAACTCTTGATCTTAGCTCAGGTCCTGATCTCAAGGTCACAAGTTCAAGCCCCATATTGGACTCTACACTGGGTGTGGAGCCTACTTACCAAAAAAAGAAAGAAAAAAAAATTAAGGGAATATAACTACACATTCTTAGTTTTTCTTTCTTGACAAAATATTTATTATGTTAGTATATTTCATGAAAAAAATAATAAAAGCTAATTTTATTGAACACAATGTAGGCCCAGTTCTCTTCTAAGTACTTTACATAAACAGTTTTAACTATCACAACAATCCTGTGAAATGAGTACTATTATTATCATCCATATTTTACAAATGAGTAAACTGAAGTACAAAGATATTAAGCAATTTGGCTAATATTACACTGCCAGAAAGGGGCAGAGCCAAATTTAAAACCTCCAAAAAACTGACTCTAGAGCATGTGATCTTATCCTTTCAGGTATGATCTGAAGAAGAATTATTCATTTTTTTACAAAAGCAATTATGTACAGTGTAAATTATTGGTCAAATCTGTATATTTTCTAGTAATCCCCAACTCCCAACAACTACCAGTGAAAAATGGAGTGTCTTAAATCTGAAAACATGATTGGGAATGAATTCTTTAATTGTTGTTTAGGCAATCTGCCCAAAGAGATTGTCAGCAAAAATATGAATAGGATGGTTCTTTCCAAGCAGTTTCCATGGTACTGTGGTACTAGGTACAAAACCTTCTCAAATGTTTGCCTTTGAAATGACTTTGTGATGAAAAGATATTTGACCACTTTGAAATCGTGCTCTTTGAAATCATGCTTTTGAAACCAAAAAAAAAATCCGAGGTAGAATTTTATATAATACATTCTATTGTCATCAAAAAGGATAAGTTGCATACAATAACTAAGTATGTTTGCTTTTCCTTTTCATTTGAAAGACAAATATTAGTCTAATGCATGGATTCACAAATTATGTGTCTAAGTTGTTTATTATAAATACAGAGTCCTAGGTTTCAGCAGTAGATATTCTGTTTCTATAAATTTGGGGTGGAACTTATCTCCTGCATAAGGAGATTCTTATATAGGTAGTCAGTGCACTACACTTTGTAACACACAGCATGAAGAAATCAGAAAGAACCCCAAATGATACCAATAACATTCTACAGCTCTGAGAAGAGACACTGAAACCTGAGAGCATGGTCACAAGGTATCATGGCATAATTATCTCAAATTAGCCACAGAACCTTGCTAAAAAGTACACAGAATATTTAGAAAATAAGTTAAGAGGAATTAATATAGATCTGAACTGAAAGTTGTGGAAAATAGAATTACAAAATAATAAGTATAATTTGATCCCAATTAGGAAAAAAATTAAAAGGCTTTATATCAAAATGCTCACACTTGTTCTCAAAAGATGGTGCAGTTTTGGTTGATATTAATTCCTTTCCTTTGTGCTTTTTTATATTTTGAAAATGTTTTAAAATGCATTTTTATAATTTGAAAAAAAATTTAAAACCGTATCTCTTAAGCCTCTGGTAAGTATAGTACTGACTGCTATTAGAGAAAGTATCAGATTTTACGACAGAATAATAATAATAATCTTATTGTGTTATTTAGTTTCTTTCAAGCGACAAGGAAAGTTCTATTTTCCAGGCACACTATAAAAATTTTACTGTAAAAAAATACTATATTGTGCAGGTTTACTTTATTAGTGTCCCACAAACCAGTAATCTTTTATGTTTGGCCTTGCCAAAGGGGGAATTACATTAAGCAAACAAACAAACAAAAAAAGAAATGAAGATCACAGAAAATAAACACATTTTTTTCTAGTTTGTGTATGTTGAAAAGAAAGGGAAAAAAGACAAGAGAACTTACTCGCAATTAGAAAGTGTGGACAAGGATGCATCCATCTTCTCTATAGGGGGAATCTGAGCATAAAGCTTTATCTCTTTGGCTTCGGAAGGCTTCTGACTGGTTTTCTCTTCCTATGATAAAAATTAATTTGGAAGAAATCTGATTGTAATACAGAACTAAAAAAGTCCAGAATATGCTTAGGCTTTTCAATGTTTATTTCAAAACAATTATTAAAATTGTATAATTCTGGGACACCTGGGTGGCTCAGCTGTTGGGTGTCTGCCTTCGCCTCAGGGCATGATCCTGGAGTTCTGGGGTTGAGTCCCGCATCAGGTTCCCTGCAAGGGGCCTGCTTCTCCCTCTGCCTATGTCTCTGCCTATGTCTCTGCCTTTTCTGTTTCTTTCATGAATAAATAAATAAAATCTTTAAAAAAAAAAAGAATTTTAGAATTCTGTGCATTCCTTACTGACACCTACTAACTGACCCTAATAACTAGGCTTTCTTTTTTTTTTTTTAATTTTTATTTATGTATTATAGTCACAGAGAGAGAGAGAGAGAGAGGCAGAGACACAGGCAGAGGGAGAAGCAGGCTGCATGCACCGGGAGCCCGGTGTGGGATTCGATCCCGGGTCTCCAGGATCACGCCCTGGGCCAAAGGCAGGCGCCAAACCGCTGCGCCACCCAGGGATCCCTAACTAGGCTTTCTATATGGCTAGCTCAGATAAGTTATTGTTAGGTCCCAACCAAATGGAAAAGAGGAGTAAGAAAATAACTTTTATTTCTGTAATATTTAAAATCCTTTAAGAGACGATCAATAAACACAAAACAAAACACAACAACAACCACGTCATTTTCTTGGAAAGAATTCTTTGTCCCTAAGCACCCTTTTCTTAAATATCAGATTTAGATCTGTAAGATCAACTATTCTGTCATCCCATCTTGCTTTTTCTATACATGCTTCAGTCTCAGAACACCAAAATATCAAGAATTTTGGAAGATATCCTCACAACACAGCTGAGGTTAAAGCTATTTGCTCTACAATAATTTACTAACAAATTCTATCTTAAATTTTCAGTACTATGTACACAATTTAAAGTTTAGTTACCAATATATGCTGCCCAATAATATTTTCAAAGTACATCAATACTTAAAGTTAGTTCTCTCTCTCCAACAAAACAGGAAGCTCCTAAAGTGCAGAGACCATTTCCTTTGCTTTCCTATGTTTTCTATAACATCAAGCAATATAAGACACGCAAAGGGGGTGCCTGGGTGGCACAGTCGGTTAAGTGTCTGCCTTTGGCTCATGTCATGATCCCAATGTCCTGGGATTGAGCCCCATGTCGGGCTCCCAGGTCACCAGGGAGCCTGCTTCTCCCTCTCCCCCCATTTGTGCATGCTTTCCTTGCTATCTCTCTCTCCCTCTCTCTCTTAAATAAACAAAATCTTAAAAAAAAAAAAAGACACACAAAGACTTATGTTTAAAAATCAAATCATAACACATCAATACTAGAAAATACACAGTAAGTTAAAAGAAAAAGATCACATCCACTCATTTTTGTGCCATATATTTGTGAGTTAGGAGAGGGAAACTGATACATAGTAGATCCTCAATAAATGTCTGGTTAATCAGTGAAAGAGTGAGCTTAATATCTTCAAATATAAAGTCAAAGATTTATGTTTATAACATAATCTAGAAATAGAACCTACAACCTAAAACAAAAAAGCAACCCACTTGTTATTATAAGTAAATAAAGTCTTAAAATCTGATTCAAAGAAAATTTAATCAATACTAAGCTTTTCCCATACATACTTTTCTTCTTTAACAAAACAGATTTTTCATTAACTAAACAGAAATGAATTTTTAAATGCAAAGTACAAAGAAGTTTATAAACACTAAACCAAGAATTCAAATATCATTATCCTATCCACCCTATTTTCCCTAGGAAAGACTCCAAGTCTCCTGAAAGACTTTTGATTCAAAGCTCAGCTTCAAAAGCAAAAAGTACATTATTATACTAAAAACTATTGATAACAGCCACAAAAAAGTTATGACTGGGCATAGAAATTGAGAAGCCATCTTTATACTCTATGGAAATTCTATTTATAATGCTGAATTACAACTGGTCAAATTTTATAGAACGTTTTATTAAAAATATTTATAGTTTAGGGGCACCTGGGTGGCTCAATAGTTGAGTATCTGCCTTTATTTTTGGCTCAGGTCGTGATCCCAGGGTCCTGGGATGGAGTCCCACATCAGACTCCCCACAGGGAGCCCACTTTGCCCTCCGCCTATGTCTCTGCCTCTCTCTGTGTCTCTCATGAATACATAAAATCTTTAGAAACATTTTTTAAACACAAAATATTTATAGTTTACATTTAATTCATGTTTTTTTACAATGTAGTTTCCTTTCTAACAATATATGCTTTAGTATTTTTTCAGCTTTATTGACGTGTATTGTATAAGTTTAAGGTGATTTGATACATATATATATTGCAAAATGATTAACACAGTAAGGTTACCTAATACATACATCATCTCACGTAATTTTTTTTGGGGGGGGCTGAGAATATTTAAGATCCATTCTCTTAGTAATTTTCAAGTATGTAATGCATTATTATTAACTATAGTCATCATGCTTTATATTAGACCCCCAGAACTTGCCTTATAACTGGACATTTGTACCCTTTGACCAACATTTCCCCATTTCCCCCGCACCCCAATCCCTCGCAATCATTCTATTCTGAGTTCAGCTTTTTTACATTCCACATATAAGTGAGATCATAGAGTATATGTCTTTCTCTGACTGACTTATTGCACTTAGTATAATATATTCAAAGTCTGTCCATGTTGTCGTAAATGGCAGAATTTTCTTCCTTTGGGGATCCCTGGGTGGCGCAGCGGTTTGGCGCCTGCCTTTGGTCCAGGGCGCAATCCTGGAGACCCGGGATCAAATCCCACGTCGGGCTCCCGGTGCATGGAGCCTGCTTCTCCCTCTGCCTGTGTCTCTGCCTCTCTCTCTCTCTCTGTATGTCTGACTATCATAAATAAATAAAAATTAAAAAAAAATTTTTTTAAATCTTAAAAAAAAATTTTTCTTCCTTTTGTGGCTGAATAATATTCCACTCTGTATATGTACACATTTTTTATCTACTTTTCCGCTGACAGACATGTAGAGTATTGATATTGACATAATCCATGATTTTAATCAGACTTTCCCAATTTTACTAGTACTCATTTATATACAAGTGTGAATATGCTTGTATGTGTTATTAAGTGTATACAATTTTATCATTTTGCATAGGTTCACATACCCACTGCCACAGTCAAGACAGCTAAATAGTTCCAGTATCACAAAGATTCCTTGTATTGAATGGTCAGATTTAAATAACTATCCAAAAATTCTCCTTATATGGTTTCTAAAAGAGGTAAAAATTCATATACTCACCCATCTGGCTAGAGCTTCTTTGATGGTTGTTGCTTTTGCCTTAAAAGGAGAAGAAACAAGAGTGTCTTTATTGGTATGATTGGTTGATTCAATTTTCATGCAATGATTATTAGCCTCAACATCTATCACAGAAAAGATTAACTTCTTTTTTTGAGACTTTATATGCAAACAGAGTATTTTAATTCCCTCAAATCAGAATGATTTATTTAATTGCCTCTCAAAGAAATTATGGAAATCATGATGTAATACCCATATACTTCACTTCTACTTGGTATATAAAAAATATAGCTTTCAACATTTAATATTAAAATATACCTTATCTCGTTGATTCATTGATTCTAAGATCTACATCTTTTACATTTTAACATCTTTGAAATTTGGATGCATTGTATAACCAGGAACAATTTACAATTACTGTGACCAGGTGGCAGTGGTGATGATCTAGGAAAATATTAACCATTTTATTTCATATACATAGCTTTCATTTTATGTTTACAAAGAATTACATGTGATAAAAATCTAACATGCCTAACTACCATTAAAACAGCTCTGTCAGTAAGTGCAAAATAAAAATTCTAAGTGATTAGAAATTACTTGTCATGGTTTAATTCCAACTTATTTTTCTTTCTTAGAACATAAAATACTGTTGTACCTTTTTATCAATAGTATCTTAGATTCAATTTAATATGACACAAATTTAAATGTGAGAAAAGGAAGACATCCTTTGAATTATTGCTAGAGTTCATAAAAAAAATACTACAGAATAACAAAAGGAAAAATTTTAAAGTACAGTTAACCCTCCAACAAGATGGCATTAGGGACACTAACCTCTCCCCCTGCACAGTCAAAAATCTGAGTATAACTTCTTATTTATTCATGAGAGACACAGAGAGAGGCAGAGACATAGAGGGAGAAGCAGACTCCCACAGAGAGCCCAATCACGCTCTGAGCCGAGTCAAACTCTCAACCGTTGAGCCACCCAGGCATCCCAAAAATGAGTATAACTTCTGACTCACCAAAAACTTTACTATTGACCAGAGCCTTACAAATAACGTGAAGAGTTGATTAATATACATTTTGCATGTTACATGCATTATATACTGAATTCTTACAAGAGTAAGCTAGAGAAAAGAAAATATTATTAAGAAAATCATTAAAGGGGGTACCTGAATGGCTCAGTCAGTTAAGCACCTGTCTTCAGTTCTGGTCATGATCCCGGGGTTCTGAGATAGAGCCCTACATTGGGTTCCCTGCTCAGCAGAAAGCCTGCTTCTCCCTCTCCCTCTGCTGCTCCCCCTGATTATTCTCTCCCTCTCTATCAAATAAATAAATAAAATCTTTTTTAAAAATCATGGCTCAATAGGTTAAGTGTCCAACCCTTGGTTTCAACTCAGGTGGAGCTCAGGGTCCTGAGATAGAGCCCCATATCAGGCTCAGCACAGAGTCTGCTCAAGATTCTCCCTCTCTACCTCTCCCTCCTGCTCGCACTCTCTCTCTGTATCTCTCTAAAATAAATTTTTTTAAAAAATAAAATCATAAGAGAAATACATTTACAGTGCTTCAGTGTATTTATTGGAAAAAATCTCCATGTAACTGGATCAGTGCAGTTCAAACCTATGCTGCTCAACTGTATATGCCATTATGTCTAGAAAGCAAAGACACAGTAATAAATAACCCTTGGGTTTAAAAGTAAACTATAACATAAAACAATAAAAGAAAAAATATCAAAATTTGAGGAATATAACATTTATTTCTTTTTAAGATATTATTTATTTATTCATGAGAGACACAGAGAGAGAGAGAGAAGCAGACTCCATGTAGGGAGCCCAATGTGGGACTCGATCCTGGGACTTCAGGATCATGCCCTGGGCTGAAGGGAGGTGCTCAACCACTGAGCCATCCAGGTGTCCCAGAATATAACATTTAAAAGGAAACTTAATAGCTTCAAATATATTTATTTATTCGAAAATAAGAGACAGAAAACAAGCTAAGCATTTAAGATACTTGAAAAAGCACATCACTGCAAATTCAAAGAAGGCTGAAGAAAATACAAAGGAAGAAGTCAATGGAAAATAGATCTAAGAGGAAAAAAAGATTAACAAAACTATAAGTTGGTTCCTAAATCTCTAGCAAGCCTGATTGAGAAAAAAGAGAGCTATATGACAAAAACATAGAATCAGAGGAAATAACAGATACCACAAAGATTTAAAAATAAAATATTATAAGCAAATATATGGTAGTAAGTTTGAAAACCTAGAAAAAGATGTAGTTCTAGAAAAAAAAAAACCACAAAAGTGCCAACCTGTCACAGGAAAAATAAGAAAATGTGAATAGACCAATAACTATTTAAAATGTTAAAAAGATAATCAGGGATTTACCCTTATCCCCTACAGCTCCAAGCCTAGATAATTATACAAGTAAATTCTGCCAAGTTTTCAAGGAACAGATATTCCCTGTTACACAAGTTGTTTCAGAAACCAGAAAAGAAGGGAAAGCTGCCAGTTTATTTTATGAGGCAGAATAACCTTGATGCCATAACCAGATAAGTCCTCTTTATTTCTCAACACAGATTTGAAAGTTTTAGATCTCCAAAGCCAAAGGTGAATAATAATCATCATCAAGAATGGCTGATCCTGCCACGTGCAGAAGAAACTAGACCATTCTCTTACACCAGACACAAAGATAAACTCAAAATGGATGAAAGATATAAATATGAGACATGAATCCATCAAAATCCTAGAGGAGAACACAGGCAACACCCTTTTTGAACTTGGCCACAGCGACTTCTTGCAAGATACAACTATGAAGGCAAGAGAAACAAAAGCAAAAATGAACTATTGGGACTTAATCAAGATAAAAAGCTTCTGCTCAGCAAAAGAAACAGTCAACAAAACTAAAAGACAACCTACAGAATGGGAGAAGATATTTTCAAATGACCTATCAGATAAAGGGCTAGTATCCAAGAGATATAAAGAACTTATTAAACTCAACAGCAAAGAAACAAATCCAATCATCAAACGGCCAAAAGACATGAACAGAAATTTCACCAAAGAAAACACAGACATGGCCAACAAGCTCATGAGAAAATGCTCTGCATCACTGGCCATCAGGGAAATACAAATCAAAACCACAATGAGATACCACCTCACACCAGTGAGAATGGGGAAAATGAACAAGACAGGAAACAACAAATGTTGGAGAGGATGTGGAGAAAGGGGAACCCTCCTGCACTGTTGGTGGGAATGTGAACTGGTACAGCCACTCTGGAAAACTGTGTGGAGGTTCCTCAAAGAGTTAAAAATAGAACTGCCCTATGACCCAGCAACTGCACTGCTGGGGATTTACCCCAAAGATACAGTTGCAATGAAACAGCAGGACACCTGCACCCCAATGTTTATAGCGGCAACGTCCCCAATAGCCCAACTGTGGAAGGAGCCTCGGTGTCCATCGAAAGATGAATGGATAAAGAAGATGTGGTCTATGTATACAATGGAATATTCCTCAGCCATTAGAAAGGACAAATAAAGGACAAAAATTATATGGTCTCATTCATTCGGGGAATATAAAAAATAGTGAAAGGGATTAAAAGGGAAATGAGAGAAAATGAGTGGGAAACATCAGAGGGGGTGACAAACCATGAGAGACTCCTAACTCTAGGAAACAAACAGGGGTAGTGGAAGGGGAGGTGGGCGGGGAGATGGGGTGACTAGGCGACGGGCACTAAGGGGGGCACTTGACGGGATGAGCACTGGGTGTTATGCTATATGTTGCAAAATCGAACTCCAATAAAAAAGTATACAAAAGGGCAGCCCCGGTGTCGCAGCGGTTTAGCGCCGCCTGCAGCCTGGGGTGTGATCCTGTAGACCCTGGAGGGAGTCCCACGTCAGGCTCCCTGCATGGAGCCTGCTTCTCTCTCTGCCTGTGTCTCTGCCTCTCTCTTTCCCTCTATAGATAAATAAATAAATTTTTTTTAAATTTAAAAAATAAAAAAAGTATACAAAAAAATAAAAATAAATAAATAAAAGAATCATGGAACTGGCGGGAAGAAAAAAAAAAAGAATGGCTGATCCCAGCAACATAAGGATTGTTTAACAACAAAAAACCCTATAAATGTAAATAATGGATTAAAGGGGAAAATCACATTTATTTCAGTTAAGTGAAGAAAAAGTACTTTATGAAGTTCTACATCTGATATTTTTTCTTTTTTAAAATAGATTTTATTTATTTATTCATGAGAGACACAGAGAGAGAAGCAGAGACATAGGCAGAGGTAGAAACAGGCTCCCTCTGGGGACCCAAGGTGAGACTCAGGACTCCATCTCAGGGTCCTGAGATCATTACCTGAGCCGAAGGCAGGCGCTCAACCACTGAGCCACACAAGTGCCCCTATATCTGATATTAAAAGCTTTCAAACAAAAGTTACAGGGAAATTCCCTACTTGATAAAAGCCACATACCAAAAAGCTATAGTAAACTCCATACTTAATGAAGAAATTTATTCATTTCAGCAAATATTCATTAAGTGTCAACTATGTACCAAACATTCTTTTACATGCTTGGGATATATGAATGAACAGAACAAAAGTCCCAGCCTTCATGGAACTTACATCTAATGGCAGGAGTTAGATGGTAAATATATATGTAATAAATAAATAAATAAAGCAGTATATTAGAAGGTGACAATTACTAAGGAAAAAGAAAATGCGAAAGCAAAAATGCTGGATTTGGTAAGGGGTATCAGGATGTGTGTCTATGTGTGTAGAGTATGTTTATTTTAAATAAAGTAGTCAAGGAGGTCCAAATTGGGAGATAACACTAAAAGTATTCTCTTTAAGATCCCAAATACATCAAAGATCCCTACTATCATTGCTACTGTTTAACATGGTACAAGAGATCAACAAGTGAAGAACACTGTTGAGAGAGTTAACAGAAAAGTTGGGAGAAGATATTTTCAAAATAAAACTAACAAAAGACTAATATTAGAATATAGAAAGTACTCATAAAATTCAAAAAACAAGAAAATGGGAAAGGTTGGCAAAAAATATAACAGAGAATGCACAGAAACTGAAGTCCAAATGACTTAAAATATCATGAGGTATTGGAACTCCCTGAAAATCAGAGAAATGCAGGGTAAAACAATAGGATACTAAAATACATCTCAAATTGGCAAAAATTAGAAATTTGGTGAGAATGTAGAATTTTTATGCATTACTGAAGGAAGTAAAAGCTAGCAGAGCCAGGGGTGTCTGGCTGGCTCAGTCAGTAGAGCATGCAACTCTTGATCTCAGGTGGGCAGTTCAAAACCAATGTTAGGAGTATAGCTTACTTAAAATCAAAACAAAACAAAACGAACTAGCAAAGCCATTCTGGAAAGCAGTATGACAAAGCCTAAAGAAATTAAGTATGCATAGGTCCTGTGACTCTGAAATCCCACTTCTGGGTAGACTTCCCAGAGAAATCCCTGTATGGGTCCATGAAAAGACACATATAAAAATACTTTCAGGGATCCCTGGGTGGCACAGCGGTTTGGCGCCTGCCTTTGGCCCAGGGCACGATCCTGGAGACCCGGGATCGAATCCCACGTCGGGCTCCCAGTGCATGGAGCCTGCTTCTCCCTCTGCCTATGTCTCTGCCTCTCTCTCTCTCTCTCTGTGACTATCACAAATACATAAAAAAATAAAAATACTTTCAAACTGGAAGCAATCTAGCTGTCTACGAGTTGGTTTGTGAAGTTACTAGTTTTCCTACAGATAGCAGGAATCAAAAACTGAAATGCCTGAAGGACCAATGGACATCTTTAATGGGTAAAGCTGGCCATAAAAAGAGGATAACCTCTACTCTGGCTTTAGAAAACAGCTGGCAGGTGGAACTTGGGACAATATTTACCCTAATATCACATTTCTTCAAACCTTAAAATTCCATTATTGAAAATAATATTTTATGTACTATTAAGAAAAAAGATGCTACCAATCATATTACACCATCATATATTAGTAATACAAAAAATGTGGGGGGGGAATGTGTCCAGTGGTGAAATATGGTATTTCTGATTTTTCAGAGATGCCATAAATGTGAGTTCTGATATAAATACAATCATTTAAAGACATTGAAAGCTAATATATTTTTTTAAAGATTTATTTATTTGAGAGGGAGAGAGAGAACACAAGACTGCAAAGGCAGGGGGAGAGAGAAGCTGACTTCCCACTGAGCAGGGAGCCCAACCCGGGGCTTGATCCAGAGATACTGGGATCATGACCTGAACCTAATGCAGATGCCCAACTGACTGAATCACCCAAGTGACCTGGGAACTAATATTTTGTTCATTAAAAAATTATGTGGACCTGATTTCTGGAGGACTCTGGAACTACTAGTTTCCAGCCTTAGTTAGCTTCGTCTAGTTACTGGTTCTGATTCTCCATTTGAAGATTTTCAATAATTCTCATGGTTCATACTTTCAGAATCATTTAGGGCTGATTATTTCTTCACCTGTATATAAATCTAGGTTCCAGTAGAACTTTCTACTTTCTTTGGCAGTGGTTTTCAGCTAAATGCCTGTGGAATAAGGTAAGGAAAGCCTGGAGGGAAACTACTTTTAAAAGAGTGGTATTTAATCTTGTGGTTGAGGGCAGGCATGACTTCGTCATCATTTAAATTTCCTGTGCTCAATCTCTGCCCACTTAAACGGCACTGGAATCACAAAAATGAAGACAACTAATTATAGTTATTCTTCATAAACATCTCCATCCGGCAGGACAATCACATACATTGCTAAACAGCTTTGACTGGGTCTCTAATCAACCAACAACATCCCTTTCCAAACGACTAGTCGGAACTACCAAGTCTGTAAGCAAAACAGTGTCCATGTTAAGCAGGAGTTGAAGAGCAGCAGTAGGTAAAAATCACTACTTCATAAAGGGCTTTGATTGGATAGATCACTGATAGGTCTCAAATCCAAGGTAGCTGTATTTCTCAAAGTGTGGTGGGATGCCCTCCAAAGGTAGGATGGCTTGAGGTGCACTGTTGAAATGCACATTCCTGAACCCCATCAAATTAAAAACTCATAACTTGCACTCCACCAAGCGCAGTCTTAGGCCAACTATACTCAGGCACACTTAAATTTGAGAAACGCTATCCTCGTATATTCTCTCCGAGTGGGCTGTTACAATGCTACCTCCTAACTGTGCTTAGAACCATTCAGAGGACAGCTTGGGCACATCCGTTTAGGAACACAGCTTCCCGAGCTGTGCGTTTAGGAACGCGTTACACACGTTCCACTCGTGTACCCAGCTCCCCGCGCCCCATCTCGCCAGGGGGGGAATCACTTCTGTGTACAGAAATATCCTTATTCACGCTCTGCCTTCCATCACGTCACCTTCCCCAGTCTGATCCGCTCTTTTTCGAGAAATTCCTGCTCTCTGCCCTCCCTTTCTCTGGCAGGGTCCCTCCACGTTCACCCAACCTCCAATCCGCCCCAGGCCGCCCTCACCCCGCATCACCCCGTGCCAGGGCTTCTCTTTCGCCTCAGGCCTCTGACTGCGGAGCCAGTGTCCGCTACCGGCTTCCTTCCGCCGATCAAGGACCCTCCGATCCTCAACACGCCACCGTCACCCTTTTCTACCTCCAATCTCCTCTTTGGCTACGAGGCCTAGAGGGTACTCACCATTCCGGCCGTTGCTACTGTCACTGCTCTGGTTGCTAGGGCCCGCGGAGGTCAGTGCGCGTGCGCACTCCTCGGAGCCCTCCGTGGATCCCACCCCCGGTAGCGGTCCTTTCTCTCCGCCCTCAGGGTGGCGCGTGCGGGGCATTGTGGGACCGCGCTGCAGCCACCCGGGTCCTCCCGCCCGCGGGCCGCTGGCCTCACCGCAGCTGCGGTGGCGTGGCTGCTGCTGTGGCTCGCGGGACGCGAGAGCTTAACCGCGCCGAGTGGTCGGGAGATGCTTTCTATCGAAAGCAGTTTCAGCTGATCTGGAATGACGTACCTGCCTAAAGTTTAAAACTTTAAAACCGAGTGCAATTGCTACCTTTTGCAAGATGGAAATCATGGCAGGTCCAGAAACTGATGCCCAATTCCATTTCAGTGACATCAAAAAACATTTCAACTCTTCTAGTCTCACAGGTAGAATGAATTGTGTATTGGCCACATATGGAGGCATTGCTTTGATGATTTTATTTTATTTTTTTTAAGATTTTATCCATTTATTCATGAGAGACACAGAGAGAGGCAGAGACGCAGGCAGAGGGAGAAGCAGGCTCCATGCAGGGAGCCCGATGTGGGACTTGATCCCGGATCTCCAGGATCACGCCCTGAGCTGAAGGCAGACGCTCAACCGCTGAGCCAGCCAGGCATCCCTGCTTTGGTGATTTTATACTTCAAATTAAGGTCTAAAAAAACACCAGCTGTGAAAGCAATATAAATGGACTTTAACTTGGACCTCATCTGTTAAGTTCCCATGCTTGGAGAAACTAATGTCAACTCATCATGTGATACTCAATTTGTACAATAAATTATGAACCTGGAAAAAAATTTTAAAAAAATAAAACTTTAAAACCTCGCTATAAAATAACTTTAAAAATTCCCTTCCCCTGCAGATTGCCCCTCGCATCCTTCTCACTATCACCTTTTGTAATTTACCTGTAGTCCGACTGAGGCTAAATTCAGCTGAATTTCCTCGGTTACCTTTCCCAGCCCCCCCAGGGAGCCAAGAGGTGAATGAAAGCATAAAATGCTGGTTTTAGGGGCGCCTGGTTGGCTCAGCCAGTTAAACATCTGCCTTTGGCTCAGGTCACCATCCCCTGAGTCCCAGGATTGAGCCCTGCCAGGGAATCCCTGCTCCTAGGGGAGTCTGCTGCTCCCTTTACCGCTCTCTTGCTCACTCTCGCAAATAAATAAAATCCTTTTTTTAAAATCTTTAAAAAATATAATAAAATGCTGATTTTATATATCTGAGGTGTTTTTCTCCCTCCCCTCCTCCTATGAAATTAGACAAATATTATAAAATACTGAGTTGCTAGGGATATGGAGAAATGAAGTCACTTATATGTACACTGTTGTTTATAATTGACACAGCCTTCTGGAGAGCTGTTGGCAATAGTATTGAAAGCTATAAAAAGGTATGCACCTCTGTCACCCAGGTGACATTCCCACTTCTAGGACTTCATCCTGAAGGAATAATCAGACACGGAGATTTCTGTTCAAAATTTTATTTTATTTTTTTAATTTTTTTAAAATTTTATTTATTTATGATAGTCACACACAGAGAGAGAGAAAGAGAGGCAGAGACATAGGCAGAGGGAGAAGCAGGCTCCATGCACTGGGAGCCCGACGTGGGATTCGATCCTGGGTCTCCAGGATCGCGCCCTGGGCCAAAGGCAGGCGCCAAACTGCTGCGCCACCCAGGGATCCCCTGTTCAAAATTTTAATAGCAAAAAGAGAAACAACTGAAATATCAAAAAAAGAATTGGTATTATCAAATATCCAAATAATGAAATAATATACTTCCCTTAAAAATGTTGCTGGAAAAAAGATGTTGCTGAAATGCATCTATTCACATGCAGTCATAATGTACTAATTTAAAATGTAAGTTACCAAACAAAATAGCTGCATAGGGGCAGCCTGAGTGGCTCAGCGGTTTAGCGCCGCCTTTAGTCCAGGGCCTGATCCCGGAGACTCGGATCGAATCCCGTGTCAGGCTCCCTGCATGGAGCCTGCTTCTCCCTCTGTCTGCCTCTGCCTCTCTGTGTGTGTGTGTCTCTCATGAATCAATCAATCAAAATAGCTGCATAATCTTCTTTAAAATGATATACTACAGGAGCACCTGGGTGACTGAGTGGGTTAAGCCTCTGGCTCTTGATTTTGGCTCAGGTCATGATCTGGGGTGGCAAAGCTCATCCTAGGTATGTAGTCTGGGATTCTCTCCCTCTCCATCTCCCTCTGCCCCCCCCCCCCCCCCCCGTGCGCTTGCGTGCTCTCTCTCTCTCAAATAAATCTTTAAAAATTATATACTGTACACATATTTAGGCATAACATATATCAAAAAGAATATTATGAGGGTCTAATGTTTGCTGCAGATTGAATTGTGTCCTCATCACACAAATTCATATGCTGAAGCTCTAACTGCAATGTGACTATATTTGGAAATAGGGCCTTCAAGGAGGTCATTTCAGTTCAATGAGGCCATAAGAAGGGGCCCTAATCCAATATAACTACTGTCCTTATAAGAGGAATAGACATATTAGGAGTAGTGGTCACAGAGGAAAGGCCATCTGAGGACACAGTAAGAAGATGGGCATCTGCAAGCCAACAATAGAAGCCTCACTCAAAACTAACACTGTTGGCATCTTGATTTTGGAATTCCAGCCTCCAATTCTGTGAGGAAATGAATTTCTGTTGTTTTACCCACCCAGTCTGTGACATTTTGTTATGGGAGCCTGGGCAGACTATACACTATACAGTGTTCATTTTGTTTCTCTGTTTTCTGATTATTCTGCAAGGATATATATATATATATATATATAGAGAGAGAGAGAGAGAGAGAGAGAGAGAGAGAGATAATATATATCTATATATATCTATATAGAGATATATATTAATTTATATAAATATATGTTTTTTAAATGCCTGGTATGGAGCCCAATGTGGGGCTTGTACTCATGACCCTAAGATCAAGACCTGAGCTGGGATCAAGAGTCTGACCCTTAACCAACTAAGCCACACAGGTACTCCTGTGATGTGGATATTTTAAAATAACAAATTCCATTTTGAAAAAAGTAGTTTAATCATACTTATTAAAAAACAGGAAAAGTCAAATGCTTATTAAAGAAAATTAAAATGGGTATTCATAACATATCCAGCCTTTTTTCTTGTAGTATTTTGTTTTGTTTCAGATCTTCACATCTCCATACATCTCCAAACTAAAACTTTTCCTGGCTACCAAAATCTTGACTAATTTTGTTGATGTGGCAGAAATGGGAATCTAATCCTCAAACATAACTTATATCCTACCAGAGTATGCCTTTTACTCAAAACTGTGGATTATATCATAAGGCACTGGCATTAAAGGTGAAATATCATTAGTAAACCAATTTTATCTTCATGCTTGCTCAGAATGTTACTTTTACTTCTTCCTGGTCATTGGAGGAGTAAACTTTGACCATGTCTTATTTATCTCTGTATAAGCGATTTACCACTATATAAGCAGAAATTTGCTGGTCTCTGCAAATTAATTTACAATATCTTGCTACATTTCCCATCAAGTACATTTTGAATTACAGAGTCTCAAAGGGTAAAAACATTCACACAGGAAAAGAAAGAATTCTATAATTTGAACCCTTTTTTTGTTCTTTAAATCCTGCAAAACGGAAAAGTAGATTTAAAAAGTTGTTCACCAGAGACTATGGCTTTGGATATACTTGCTCTTGCTTCAGGCCTAGAAGAAAATTGAGAGAAAGGTTAAAAATATTATTAAAACAGTTTCCCCAAATTCAGAAAATCTGGCAGAAAGGTAAAGGTAAAATAGTGTGAAATGATAGCAAACCAAACTCATTAAGGAATCTTTAATTTTCTAAAAAGAATGTGGGTTGAATAAAAGAAAAAAATGTCACATTTAATAGATGATTAGAGATTGAGCAAAATAGCAAAAAGTTACAGACCCTAAAATTTAAAAAAAAAATTAAAGAACTTAAAGCCTAGAGAGTCTTCAACTCTTAAGGCTATTTATACAGTCAAAAGTTCTATCGGTTCAAATTAGAGTAAGCATTGTATCAAATTTCAATAGTCAATTTCCCAGATTATTATTCTCGTTATAGTTATTTGATAAAAAGCCAATTTCTTCCCTCACTATGCTTTTGGTCTGTTTTAAAAAAAAAATCTTTAAAAATCGTACATGGAACGCTTGGATGACTCAGTGGTTGAGCGTCTGCCTTTGGCCCAGGGCATGATCCCGG
Organism: Vulpes vulpes; assembly: GCF_048418805.1. NCBI lineage: Eukaryota > Metazoa > Chordata > Mammalia > Carnivora > Canidae > Vulpes > Vulpes vulpes. The sequence goes on along the minus strand of NC_132785.1, from coordinate 107,443,570 downwards.
GTGTAGAGATCAGGTCCCAATTCGGGCTCCCCTCGGGGATCCTGCTTCTCCCTCTGCCTGTGTCTCTGCCTCTCTTTCTATGTCTTTCATGAATAAATAAAATCTTTAAAAAAAAAAATCGTACACGAATAACCCAAAAATCAGGAGGTAATACATATGTATGTATATGTGTGTGTGCGTGTGTGTGTGTGTGTGTGTGTAAAGTATGACATATATACTTTCTTGTTGATGTTAATGATTTGAAACATGTATTACATTCTAAAAATAATGTTAATTTGGGGGAGGGGAACTATTAAGGTGAGAATACTTCATCTTCTGCCAAGAAGAACCCGAAATATAGTTCTGACCACAAGATCTACTGATCAACCAAAATCAAAGGCTGATAATTAATACTTTAATCTCTCCCTTCAATTGTGTGGAAGAACAAAAAACTAAACTGAAGCTAAATTATAAGAAGTCCAGAACTTTTAACATCTTTTAATTCCATACATATTTTTAATGTTTAAAATCGAATCTCAGAACTTCAGTTAAATTATTTTAATAAGTTAAGGCTCATCCACAAATTGTAATTAAATTTTTGGTGAGAGTAGTAGAAAGTAGAAGGAAATGAACTCTGTCCTTCCCTCAGATAATTACATTGCCTACTTGTGTAATTAGGAACTTGGGGGGGAGAACTGACATATGCCTATTTTTAAATATGTTTTTTAAACAAACTGTGAAGAAAGTTTTTAAGAATACAAATACAGAGGGAACCCTGGGTGGCGCAGCGGTTTAGCGCCTGCCTTTGGCCCAGGGCGCGGTCCTGGGGACCCGGATCGAATCCCACGTCGGGCTCCTGGTGCATGGAGCCTGCTTCTCCCTCTGCCTGTGTCTCTGCCTCTCTCTCTGTGTGTGTGTGACTATCATAAATAAAAAAATAAAATACAAATACAGAGATAAAGGAACTATAATGAATCAAGGTTTCTCAGTCATTGGTTGGCAGTTTTAAAGCAAGTATTTTAGGATTTCTAACTTTCTTTAAAGATCCTACAACAGGTGGCAACTAGAAAAAAAAATCAAAACCTGATTAACAACAGAAAGGATTCTATGACTTCAGTCTACCACAAATTAACCTCTGAGTCATGTTGTTAGAATTCACTCCAGCCTCTGACTGTTATGAGAAAGTTATCATAGCCCAATGGCTCCTCAACATAAAACCAGGGACCTATATTCATGTATTCACCCCTGTCCAAAACAGTTTTATAAACTCTGGGACACATAATAGCAAACTAATTATCACACACCAGTTTTTAAAAACCTTCAGAAGTATAGTTAACACGGAGGGTAGGGAGGAAGGATGAGTAAAATGACAGACTGGAAGTTGGTTTTCACTTAGCAACTACCTTGAGCTCAAGCTCAAACAAACCAAACATGGAGAAACAGGGATAGTAACCAAAGTTACAAATCCTGATGACCTTGAGACAAGTATTCTTACTTCTTTTAAAAGCTTACAGATGTCCCTGAGAAGTCCAGATTTCAGTTACTACATGTTAAAAATATTCAATCTATCTCTTAATTCTTTCTGCGCATATGCTAAACTTAACTCTCTAGTTTGTTAGACTTTACCCTAGATGCAAGTGCAAAAGCTCCAAGATCTTCCAAGACTCAATCTGAGCAGCAGCATGACCTTTCAGCTGTCCACCTCCCAAAACAGGCACTCCCAACACAGGATCCAGGGATATATAGAGAAAAGGGCTATAAGGGGGATCTATTCTGTGGCCAGTGTTAGGGTAGCTTAAAACAGTGAAATTTGTCTTCCCATGCTCTGCGAGGTGCTTCACAGCTATGTCAGCATAAGCCTGTCATCCTCTCCGACTATAAAAAGGAAATGGACACTGGCTTTCTCAAGGGGGATACGGCTTTCCCAGTAAGTTGGATCCAAGGGGTCCTCCCACGGCTTCTTTAACATCATAAACCCCTAAATCCATGGCAGAGATTTTGTCCAGGTTAAAAGGCAGTCCTGGCAGGATAAATCTACCACATGTAAGGGCAGTAGTTGTGTTAGAGATACAGCCATTGATGCTCACAACTGCAGCTATATTTGGGAGAAAACTAGCCATAGAAAAGGCCAACTATGCCCCTTAGCCAGAACCTATCATTCCAATGTTCGACCTTTAACCTAGAGATTGAAGGAAAAGAAGGCAAACGAGAGAGAGAGAGAGAGAGAGAGAGAGAGAGAGAGAGAGAGAGAGAGAAAGCCTGATTGTTAATGGGGCCACAGCCCTCAATAAAGAAAAAGCATTTATGTATTTATCAGATACCTTATTTATTCATGTATTTATCCATTAATTCATTCAACAGGTATTTGTTACATTTTCCAGACCATTAGGACCACTGTCTTTATTCACTCTCTCATGGCCCTAAGGAGTTCGTTTTAAATACATTTATTTCTCTCTACAATCCCACTCACCTTTGGGCGACTTTGCACAAATTTAGCTGCCTCCTCAAAGTAATCTAAATTTAAGTCCTTCATGATTGGAGGTAGATCTTCATAGCCAAAAAATGGCAAAGCCAGAGTGGCAAAACCTCCACAAGCCAGGAGACTAGCTCGAGATTCATTTAATCCTCCATCACCAAACATATCAATCAAACCAGGGAAAGGACCATCTCCAATAAACCAGGAAAGAGGATTAATCTGGGATTAGATGACAGGACACTTAATGGACTATGATACCTAGCTAATATTTTCTAAAGCAAATTCTAATTGTATAATTTATATTTTTGGAAAAACATTATTATTTTCTAACTTTAAATTTTTTTAGATTATTTTTTTCTATTTCAAATGTTCCTAGGGGCACCTGGGTGGCTGCCTTGGGATCAGGTCATGATTCCAGGATTCTGAGATATAGCCCCACAGCAGGCTCCCTGCTCAGCGAGGAGTCTGCTTCTCCCTAACCTCTGCCTGTGCATTCCCCCTGCTTGTGCTTTCTCTCTCTGTCAAATAAATTAATTAAATCTTTTTAAAAAATAAATATTAATAAAACATTCACTTATTTGTCTTGAAAAAAATCTGTTTTGGCTGAAATAGGTTTATTGTTGTGGTTGAAATAGATACCTGTTTTGGCTATGTAAGAATGTTTTTTCTTTTTTCCCTATGAGAAAAACACTCAGAAATGGAATAAAATATGAAAATTTATACCAAGGATATGGAAAATGTTTTGGTTTGAAGAGTAAATCCTGATCATCCAAGCAAATAGTTTTGGCAGGGTTTGAGTTATGAAAGTGCAATACCTCATTTAAAAAATCCAACTTTAAAGGGCCCTTTGAGTTCTCAATGAGCTTAAGATACAAAGTCACCAAAATCCCTAAGCAAACAAAGTTTATACTATTTTAAAGGTCTAATGATGGTGTAATATAAAATGAACAATATGTGTGGCATAGGAGCCAAGGGGAGGCTACCCCTAGATAAACCACTTAGGTGGTTTTCACTTTGAAGGGGTTCAAGGGAGTTCCCCTCAGAATATGCCACTATGGCATGTAGACTATTTTGAGCTGAAGGCAATTGAGACCCTGTGGGCTCAAGAGAAAGTTTAGCCCTCCCTTAATGACATGGAAAAATCTAAATTGGGGGTCTTTTCCAGAATGAGGGTTATTACCAGAGATAAACTTTATCTGAGCGACCCATCTGTACGGCAGGGTAAACATCTAATTTCCAAACAACTGCTCTTACTGTTCTGTGAATTGCATTCCTTCCCTTGAAAGTCCTAGGCCTCTAACCTTTCCTCCTTACCTTGTTTTGCCTGACTGTCTTTGGAATTACCATGTCTGTGTGGATTCCCTATACATAAAGAATTAATTTCATTTTCTCTGGTTGATCTGTTTCAGGTCCATTTGATTTTTAGTCCAGCCAGAAGGACATTGAAGAGGAGAGTAAATTATTGCTCCCTCACAGTGGAAAGGGAGTAAAATGTCAAACTATTTCCTTCTAATGTTGATCTGTTACTTGTCTTTCAAAATTCTTATTGTAGAGTATGTTATTCATTCACTATTCCAAGAGAATTTCCCAGCCAATTGCCTCCTAGTATTTTTCAGATACAGTCTTCTGTATTATTCCAATTAAAAGTCCCAGATAAAGGGGCGCCTGGGTGGCTCAGTGGGTTAAGCATCTGCCTTTGGCTCAGGTCATGATTCCAAGGTTCTGTCTGGGATCAAGCCCCAAGTCAGGCTCCCAGGAGCAAGCCTTCTCCCTCTGCATCTCCCCCTACTGGTGCTCTTACTATCTCACTCTCAAAAAAATAAATCTTAAAAATTAAAAAAAAAAAGGGGGGGGGGGAAGGCCAGATAAATCTGTAAGAACAGAGTTAGAGGCAAGAACATTAGATATAATCCAAACTAAATGATCTAAAATTCCAGTGCCAAAGGCTAAATTTTCTTTGTTGTTGTTGTTTTAGGCTAAATTTTCAAAGCTAGAAACAAGTTAAGGCAAATCTAGCCACCAAAGTGAAAGCTCGGGTGTAAATATTAATGTAGTGATATTTACAAGGTGGTTTTCTTAACATTCAAATATCTTGGCATCTCTTGATCTGCTCTTTGTAAAATTAGATCTCAAGCATCTCTGGATTCAAGATTACTTTCAGAAAGGATAAAGCAAAACCACGAAAAAGACATAACACACAGATCCTCAAATTATTCAGCAATAGATTTTTCCAACCACTAGCTTACCACATTAAAATAACAGAATTTCTTTATTTTCTCTGGATTCAGGAATCTGACCCCAGTATGTAAAATTGCTAAGACCTTATACACTCTTAAAAAAAAAATCCCCCCTTGGGCAGCCCGAGTGGCTCCAGCGGTTTATCGCGGCCTTCAGCCCAGGGCGTGATCATGGAGACCTGGGATCGAGTCCCACATCCTGCTCCCTGCATGGAGCCTGCTTCTCCCTCTGCCTATATCTCTGCCTCTCTGTGTCTCTCATGAATAAATAAAATCTTAAAAAAACAAAAACCAACCCCAATTATGAAAATGTTTTAAATCTCTTGTTTAAAAGATTCTTAGTTGTTCTAAGGATCCTGAGAGTGAACATGGAAAATAAACCAGACAAGTTAACTTGTCTAACCTAACTCTTTGACTCATTAACTCAGCCCTGTTTGTGGAGGTCAGAGTTTGGCGCTCAAAGAACTTGACTGCACCCTCATTTTAGCACCATCTAGATGTGGGATCTGGTTAAAACACTTTAGGCCTTAGTTTTTTTTCATCTATAAAATAAATTGTTCTTTGGTCTATGAAATGAGCAAGTTTCCTCATCATGATGGTTTTCAAGAAATTCGAGTATGTCAGATAATAACAAAAAGATATCTAGGGATCCCTGGGTGGCGCAGCGGTTTGGCGCCTGCCTTTGGCCCAGGGCGCGATCCTGGAGACCCGGGATCGAATCCCACATCGGGCTCCCGGTGCATGGAGCCTGCTTCTCCCTCCGCCTGTGTCTCTGCCTCTCTCTCTCTCTCTGTGACTATCATAAATAAATAAAAAATTAAAAAAAATTAAAAAAAAAAAAAACAAAACAAAAAGATATCTGTATCCTAACGTGAAACCAGTATAAAAAAGTGAACAATATATGTAATAGACCTTCAGTGGTGATCGGGCTCGAACAGATACCAGTGAAAGATTTGTATCCACTAATCTGGTCATCATTACAAGAAATGATAATTGGAAAAGTAAATTAACACAAAGCTCTCCCTACTAGAGAGGCAAATACTTAATGCTAGAAACTGTACGGGCCATTTATGCTTATTATAGCAAAGATGCTCACAAGCAATAGCTCTGCAGCCCGAGGAGTTTAAAGGGGATGGGGGTGCAGCTGGCAGAAAAGAGGTACAGTCGCCATTTAGGAGAGCGACTGTCCTACCTGGTGTGTAGGGAGACAAAACAAAGGAATCGAGGCGCCCGCTTTATTTTCCGAACACTAATTAGCTAGCACAGCAAGCCGGCTTTCGTAGGTCGATTTCCTAAAGCCAGGCCCAGCGCTCTGCGTTCAAGACCTCCCGCACCTGGGGGCAGCGGGAAGACGCCCGCAGGCAGCCGAGCTCGGAGGACCAGCGCCGCACCTGGCGGAGGCCAGCGCCCGGCCCAGCGGCACCGCCGGCTGCCGCGGCGCGCGGGGGAGGTCACCTCCACGTGGGGGTGGGGGGGCTCATCACGCCCCTCGGCATCTGGTTGAAGCAGGGATCCTCCGAGCCGGCCGGCGTGAGGCTCCACGAAGGCCCATGGGCTCCACGCCCGTGAAGGGGCCACCCCGAGCCCGGCCCCCGGCCAGGTCCGACTCCCCGCGGCCGCCCGCCTGGTAGCGCGTCCCCGAGTGGAAGGGGCGGCCGCGGTAGAGACGGCCGTTGCCCGCAGGGTCCCCCGCTCCCCCGGGCCTAAGCCGTGCACGTGAATGTCCAGGAGCTCCGCGGCCAGCGCCGCCTTAGGCGGGACGGTCAGGGTCTCCGCCTTCTGGGAGGGAAGGGCCGATGTGGAGATCCCCCTCCCAGGCAGGAGGGGGCCCCCGGGATCCTCGCGGCTTGGACTCCGGCAGGCGGGAGGGCCCGGCGTCACGGATGGGGCGGGGCCAGCCGGGCGGGGCCCGGAGAGGCGGGGCCCAGTGGCATCAGCTGGCCCGGGGGGCAGCAGGGCCGGCCCCCGGGCTGGTCCCTGGGGCGCCACTCTGCAAACGGCTGCCGGATGGGGCGACTTAGGAGGGCCCGGGGTCGGTCACGCTTGGGGGGTCCCTGTAGTGGGACCGCCTGAAAGAGGCAGGAGCTCATCCCCCGCCTACCGCTCCCGGGCCAAGAGGGAGAAGTTACTGATCAGGAGATGCTGGCCGGTCTCTTCTTTATTTATTTATTTATTTATTTATTTATTTATTTATTTATTTTTTAAAAATATTTTATTTATTTATTCATGAGAGAGAGAGAGGCAGAGACACGGGCAGAGGGAGAAGCAGGCTCCATGCAGGGAGCCCGACGTGGGACTCGATCCCGGGTCTCCAGGATCACACTCTGGGCCGAAGGCAGGCGCTAAGCCTCTGGGGCTGCCCCGGTCTCTTCCTTAAAGTCCCGCTTTGTTGGGCAGCCCGGGTGGCTCAACGGTTTAGCGCCGCCTTCGGCCCAGGGCCTGATCCTGGGGACTTGGGATCGAGTCCCACGTACAGCTCCCTGCATGTAGCCAGCTTCTCCCTCTGCCTCTCTATGTCTATCATGAATAAATAAGTAAGCTGCTTCTTGCTATAGAAAAATTTTTAAAAAATAAAGTCCTGCTTTGGCCACCAGGGGTCACGAGTCCCTAACCTAGCCGAAGGAGGCTTACCTAGACTATAGGCTCCCAGCAAAATTCCTTTCCCTCTTGAAATTATTTTTGCCTGGGATTAAGAAAAGACTGCCACTGTTAAAGTTTAAACGTTTTCGATGAGGCAGCTCTACGCATGTGTATACTACGGAAATAATCTCTATTGTCTTGTGGCCTGAAATAACTATTAAAAAGGTGTCTTTATATGCAGGAAAAAAAATACATCATGACTTTTCCTCTTTCTAAGCAAAAGGCATGGGATTCACAAAACCACATTTTTCCATTCAAACAAGTATTTGTATGTATATGCATATAAAATGGTTCTAGAAAGGTATACATCAAGTTGATAACTGTAATTGGCCCTAGAAGCCTGGAAGAGGGTAATAAACTAAGAAGATTAAATTTAATCTGTGACTACCAGGTCCAACTTCAGAATGCAAGTCCAAGCCCAAAGTTCTGGAACCCAGCACCTCTGAGAATCTCAGAGTTGGAAGAACACTTATTCTCTCTTAGGATCTCTCAGGTTGACCCCACTTAGATTTTGTAGAATCCATTAGTTTTCTCTAATGAAATTTAAATGTTATGTTTTAAAAATAAATACACAAATAGATATATAAATTTCTTAAATGCTTCACCTGGATTATCCAATTTAATCACAACAGCCCAGAGAGGTAGTTCTTGTTATTATCACTATTATCCTCATTTTATAGATGATGAAATGGAGGCTTTGGAAGCTTAATAACTTACCCAAGGTCACACAGTCAATAAGTAGGAGAGCCTGGAATTTATACCTACTGTGAGGGTATCCTTGAGGTTACTACCATTTACATCACTTAATGTTTCTTAGCATGACAGCCTTTGGAAGAAATTGATTGCTAAGCTTTGCTTTTATTTTAGGAATACTCTAAGTTTTGTGTAACTGACTAGGTTTCTTTCTTTGCATAAGCCATTGGAAAGCATATGACTGAATAAGTGGCCAGTCAAGGCAAACATATAGGACTACATAATAAGCACTATTGTATTAGCCTAGTTTCTGGCTTCATTTCACAGATACCTTTTCTCTTCCTTCCTTCAAACTCACAATTACCATATTTTAGGTAGCTATTCAACAACCTGAAATTCCTTTTGAAATCTTAGAAACAGGTGGCCAGATATATAGTCAACTCAGAGAAGAAAGTGACCAAACATCTTTAGGCAGTGTAGGATATTTTAGGCTATCAGTAAGGATATCAGTAAGGAAGAAATTGAAGTGGAGAGCTGTCCCTATACCTGGAAATTTAGTACCTGGAGATAGTTGTCATCCTCATGCTTAGCTTCTGGGGCTAGCTTTTGGCCCTCACTTCTCTCATACCCCAAGCCATGTTCCTTATAACTTCTTCCTGTGATTCCTCCATCCCAAAGGTCCTAGTGTACCAGGACCACCTGGGAGTGAATTAAAACAGCCACTCCAAGAATTCACATCATAGTAAATTATTATACTACATAAGGAATAACTACACTCAATACATATTGTTAGCAATTTGTCAAAATTAAGTTACCTCTAAGGAACCTTCTTTTCATTAGTCAAAAACTAATGGGCAGTTGTTTGGATAAACTGGAATTGGTGAAAGGTTTTGCATGTGCCCAGCAAACCATGTGATGTGGTCTCAGAAAAATTTTCTTGCACTCAGGAAAGACCTTCTATTCTGGTCTCTTATGTATCTAGGTATAGTAGTGCTCAGTACATTGCAATGAGTTGAGGCAGATGGATCCCAGTACTTCCTAGTAGGAAGGTGATAGGAACAGATGCTGCTGGGAGGAAGTCTAATTTGGTAAGTATAACATGACATCCAAAGATTAAGGCAGTGGCCCAGAGGGTAGAGTCTTAAAAATGTGTTAGTTGGGGTGTCTGGGTGGTGCAGTTGGTTAAGCATCCAACTCTTGGTTTTGGCTCAGGTCCTGATCTCAGAGTTGTAGGATCAAGCCCTGCATCAGGCTCCATACTAGGTGTGGAGTCTGCTTGGGATTCTCTCTGCCTCTCCCTCTGCCCCTCCCACTCCTGCTCTCTCAAATTAATAAATAAATCCTTTTTTAAAAATTGGGATGCCTGGGTGGCTCAACGGTTGAGCATTTGCCTTTGGTTCAGGGCATGATCCTTGAGTCCCGAGACTGAGTCCCACATCGGGCTCCCTGCATGGAGCCTGCTTCTCCTTCTGCCTATGTCTTTGCCCCTCTCTTTCCCTGTGTCTCTCATGAATAAATGGATAAAAATCTTAAATAATAATAATAATAATAATAAATAAATAGTTATAGGGGAGCCTACGTGGCTCAATTGGTTGTCTGCCTTCAGCTCAGGTCATGATCTCAGGGTCCTGGGATTGAGTCCCACATTGGGCTCCCTGCTCACTGGAGAGTCTACTTCTCACTCTTTATCTGACCCTCCCCACCTCATCTTGCTCTCTCTCTCTCTCTCTCAAATAAATAAAATCTTTTAAAAACTGGGTTATATCAGTATATCAATACACTGTTTTGCTTACAACAAGTACTGTTGTAAAGAACTCAGCTTTACTTTGTAAAAGTAACGTTTGAATTTTTGTAAAGGATACATTATCAGTAAGGAAGAAATTGAGGCCTCATTCATAAAATAAAAACAAAGCTCTGCTTTCATAAAATAAAAGCAAAGGGATGCCTGGGTGGTCAGACAGTTAAGTGTCTGCCTTTAGCTCAGGTCATGATCCTAGAGTTCTGGGACTGCATCCCACATTGGGTTCCTTGCTCAACGGGGAGCCCACTTCTCCCTCTGCCTGCTGCTCCCCCTGCTTGTGTGTGCATGCTTTCTCTCTCTGACAAATAAATAAAATATTTTAAAAAATAAATAAAAACATGGCTTAGCATATGAAGAAACTCAATGCCCCCAATCTTCAAATTGGGGTTCAGGAACAAGTCTTGAATACACATTCAGAAATGTATACTGGCAAGAAAGAAGCATAGTTCATTCCATAAAGGATTCAAGTGGGTATGTTCCCAATGCTCAGACATGGTCAGTTAGAGTCCAAACAGGATTTGGAACTCTTACGAATACAGAAACTCAGTCTTCAAAACCAGAACACAGGTCAAAGCTAGGCCAGCAACAGAGAGTTGGGTAGGCACTCTTACATTTCACCTACTTACGGCTAAGATGGATCCTGTGGATGAGGTCAGGATTAAGCCTATACAGTGAGAGAGAGAGAGAGAGAAAAAAAAAAAAGCCTATACAGTGAGTAAAGTTCAGGGGAGAAAGGAGTGGCAGTGAAGAAATCAGGGTCGCAAAGACTCCAATGGGACCTGATAAGAAGCTGAGATAGTTATTTTGTTGCCAAAAGTTTCCTACGTGCTCTGGAAAACCCAACACATGTTGTATGAATTCGGTTTTTATTAATAGTATCTGGTCTATGATTACAATTTTATATTTTGCTGGACTGGACAGGTTTTTGACCATTGAGATGTTTATGGAAGAAAGTTTGAATTCGCTGCCAAGCATCGACCTGTGCCCTTGACTGAAACTCTGGCTCACCTCCATGGCATATGGGTTGGCCTAACACTGCATGTACAGAAGCTCTACATACAGGAAAATAAGGTGGTTCAATACAATGACCAGTTCCTTTGTAGCAGATTATCTCGGGTCTGTCTTTCCCATTGGCTTGTAACCGTTCAGAGGCTATTTGAGCATAGAAGCTACTCTTCCAGTTATTATCATCCATGCCAACGATAAACAGGAAGGGCCCCTGGGCCCTTTCAAATGGAATAATACTTTTCTGGTTGGATTCCTCCAGTGGATTTTCCCAAATACCCATAAAATTCAAAAGTCCAGATTCATTAATTGTATATCTCATTGGGTCACTGCCAAGATTGGGGATAATCATATCCTTGTAAGGCAGAGGAGCTATTGTGTTAGCCACACAGGAATTGATAAGTACAGTGGCTGTGATCCCCTTCAAGAAAGAGGCCATTGAGAGACACAGGTCACCTCCTTTGGAGAAGCCAAGAAGCCCAACATTAGGGCCTTTCACCTGTAGAAGAGAAACAGAACAAGCCTAGAATTTGTAAATGGAGGACATAAACAGTGATTTTATATTCTCTAGGTAGCTTTTTAAAATGTCATTGGCTTGCTTTCTTCATGCAACAATCCACAATGCTCAAGTGGGTCTTCTAAGAAGCAAATCAATTGATTTCCTAGGACACGGGCCTTCCACTAATATTTTTGGTGATTGGGTCCAGAGTACACACAGAGACCTATACCCACATACCCTAAATATTTAAAAGTTATAAATCAAGTGAACAAACTCTTTAAATATATTCTTTTCTCCCACTTTGATAAATATACCTCCATAACAGGAGATTTGAAAGCATGGAAGGTCTTGAAGCTCTGTACTGGAATGCAGACTGGGGGAGAGCCAGCCCATCCTTGGTCCCTACCCACCTTCCTGTTTTTCGCAACCCTGGCTCCATCATCAACTTCGAGGGGCCTCTCACACATGTATGTGGACACCCAAGCCTATGTGTTTTTTTAAAAAATATTTATTTATTTATTTATGATAGACATAGAGAGAGAGAGAGGCAGAGACACAGAGGAGGGAGAAGCAGGCTCCATGCCGGGAGCCCGAGGTGGGACTCGATCCTGGGTCTCCAGGACCACACCCTGGGCCAAAGGCAGGCGCTAAACCGCTGAGCCACCCAGGGATCCCGCAAGCCCATGTGTTTAAGGTCTAGGTGTATTCACACTGATAGACCAGAGAAGAGACACAGGACTAGAAGGAGGATCGATGCCATTTGGCAAAGAATTCTGGGGTTCCAGATCACAAGGGCATGGTGGGCGTGTGCGTAAGCACACAGGTTCCAGGTGGATACATTCCCTAGGTGCCTTGGACTCCTCACCCTGTCAGCAGGGATGCAGCCCAAAGGAAGGCCAGAGTGTGGCCACCTAAAACAAAAGTCCAAGACAGAAGCCCCTCTTGCCTAGGTCTAAGGGCAGAACTGATATATTGGTCTCTTGTTTTTCCCTGGGGCCTTAGCTCCTCTAATTAACCAATAATCACAAGTCAAGACCATCTAGGCTTTAGCAGCTCTGCTAAGAGACCAGTCTCTGAATTCTGACTGAGTTAGACTAACCCACAGACCTTGTGGAACATTTTATTACTTAACATTAGAATATTTGAGTTTCTTTGAGTCTAGGGAGTTGCAGAGTATATATTCTATCTATAATCATACCAAACTATTTTATTTTTTCCAGTCTCAGATAAGAACTTTATCTATAAAAACACAGTATCATTATTACATTTAACAAAATTAATGATTCCTTAATATAATCAAATACAGTCCCTATTTAAATGTCCTAAAAATGTCTCCTGCTAGTCAAATTTCTCCATTTGTACATTTACATTAGCCTTATGAATAAGAAAAATGGAATCTCAGAGAAAGAGTTGCCTTTTTCAAGATTATTGGGCCATGTGGTGGTAGATGAAGAACCAGAATTTAAGGTTAGTAACATTTTAGGGGAGCTCTTTGAATTGTGGTTAATAATTAAAGGGAAATAAACAGTGGAGTCTTTAGAGATTGGAGAGAGAGGGATAGAAATGGAAATAATAATCCCAGTAACTGGGATCCCTGGGTGGCGCAGCGGTTTGGCGCCTGCCTTTGGCCCAGGGCACGATCCTGGAGACCCGGGATCGAATCCCACATCGGGCTCCCGGTGCATGGAGCCTGCTTCTCCCTCTGCCTGTGTCTCTGCCTCTCTCTCTCTCTCTCTCTGTGACTATCATAAATAAATAAAAATTAAAAAAAAATAATCCAAGGAACTTTTGTGTCTCATGATATATTTCTAGCCCCTGGTGTTCTGGTATGGCTTCTGGATCCAGTCCTGGGTCTGCTCTATCCCCTCTCCTCTTCAGGCAAGCATGAGGACCCACCTTTGGATGCTGCAGCATGAAGTCCACAGCTTCTTCAAAGTACTCGAGTTGTATACCATCCAAATACTCAGGGAGGTCTTCAAATCTGAAATAAGCTAAAGCAAGCACAGCAAACCCATGTCCAGCCAGGAGGCTGGCCTTGTATTCACAAAGGCCACCACCACTTCCATACAGATCAATGATCCCAGGGAAGGGTCCTGCACCTGGAAAGCACCACAAATCTTAAAAAGCTTTAGACTCTCAAAAGACATTCTTGAGTTTCAGATTTTGGTAGTCAGCAAAGAAAAGTTTCTAGAGCAAGTAAGGTTGGGGGTGGAGGAGTGGGTGGAAAAAGGATCCTTTTTAAAATGTGCATTTTTTTTCTTTTAATAATCTTCAGGGAGAAGGACGGGAACAAAAAGCTTTATTTTCTCCAGAATTTTTCACATATTTTCATACATATGTGTGAGAAAATGTGAAAAATATGCTAGAGATAGCATTTGATATAATGTACATTTCCCACATAATTTTCCTCCAAAAAAAACTATTTTAGAATACTTTGAGAGCACTACATATATAAGGGTTTATTAGATATACTGCCTATGTCTTTGCACACTCTGCCCCAGCCTTAAGTAACACCAACACCATTCCTAAATGTGCTCTGTTCTTTTGGCTCCTAAAAATGGTATACACTATTCCCCTCCATCCCCAATTTTTTCTTAAGATTTTATGTCTTTATTTGAGAGAGAAAGACCAAGCGAGAGTGGGGGGGAGGGGCAGAGGAGAAGGAGAAGCAGACTCCCCACTGAGCAGGGAGCAAGATGCAGGGGGTCCATCCCAGGACCCTGGGATCATGGGTGGAAGGCATACGCTTAACAGACTGAGCCACCCAGGTGCCCCTCAAACCTAAATTTAGATCTCCCTTCCCAGAAGGCTTTCCAGATCCCTCCCAAAGTAAGTTGAGTCAGTCTTTTATATGTTCTCACCAGCACCCTGGGCCTGTACTTCCCCTCTCCTAGCACTTACCACATTTATAACTGCAAGTATAGTTACCTGGGTCCTTTATTAGGCTGTTAGTGCAGTGAGGACCATGTCTGTCTGTGCTATATATTGCATCCCAGTATGTAGCATGGTCCTGGACTTAATTCATATTTGTTAAGTGATTGAACTTGTTTACATTATTTACAAAAGCCTTTGGGCCAGAACCGACTTTTTAAATGGGCCACATAGTAGACACTGAAATAGTTAACAGAACATTGACTGGACTCAAATATCAGTAGCCATGATAGGTAGTGAAAGGGTTTTTAGGTGGGAGATTCTTTTAAAAGGCCGTTTTTAAGCTTTTATTTATTTATTTTAGAGAGAGACTGAGAGAGAATATGTGAGAAATAGGGGAAGGGGCAGAGGGAGAGAATCTCAAGCAGGCACTCTGCTGAGGGCAGAGCCCAAGGTAGGACTCCATCCCATGACCCTGAGATCATGACCTGAGCCAAAACTGAGAGTTGGTCACTTAACCAACTGAGCCACCCAGGTATCCCTGGGGGCTGATTCTTCTTAAATCAGTAGGACTACTGAGCTCCTAGTCTATCCCTGGGCAAGCCTTTAGGAATACAGACCCATTGAGATGCGTAAAGTCCAATTCTAGCTGCAGGAGTTCACAGCTGAATATGCAGTCATTAATTAAGAGTGTGAATTGCCTAAGAGCTGTAAGAATAAAGCAGGGCCTCTCGCTTTGGAGAATGACAATTGTTCCAGATTCTGTGGCATGTGGCAAAAACTGCAGCATTTCTCTATGGGAGGGGTTTCAGTCTGGAATTTGGTTTTAAGAGTTGGGTCAGGCGTTTTGTATCCAAGCTTCTTTCACCTAGTAAGCACCTTGTTCTTTCTTTTTTTGTTTTTTTGTTTTTTTTGGTTTTTTTTGTTCACCTTGTTCTTTCTAAGCCTAGGGTTCCTCAGCCCTATAAGCATTTTAAGTAAGGTACTTCTTTGTTGTGCAGGCTACCCTGGGCATTGTGAATGCTTAGCAACATCTCTGGCCTCTACCCACTAGATGGCAATAGCACCCCAGGCCTCCTGGATTGGGACAACCAAAAATGTCTCCAGATATTGCCAAATGTCCTCTGGGGTGGAGGAAAATTAACCCAGATTGGGAATCACCAACAGACTGTTTAAAATGGGAGAAAGGGACCATCAGTTTGTCTTCTCGGATTACAGGGCACTGCCTCTATCTGTGGTTTTAGCTTCCTCAGAAATTTGATGTGAAAACAGGCAAAGGCCACTCTTGCACAGCACCTTAAGTCATTACCTAATACTGGTATTTGAGGGATCCCTGGGTGGCTCAGCGGTTTGGCGCCTGCCTTCGGCTCAGGGCCTGATCCTGGAGTCCCGGGCCTGCTTCTCCCTCTGCCTGTGTCTCTGCCTCTCTCTCCTTTCTCTTCTCTCTCTCTCTCTCTCTGTGTGTCTCTAATGAATAAATAAAATCTTAAAAAAAAAAAAAAAAAAAGTCATTACCTAATACTGGTATTTGAAACACAGCCGCTTGGCTGGCACTTGAAATCAATGCACTGGGGATCCCTGGATGGCTCAGCGATTTAGCGCCTGCCCTCAGCCCAGGGCCTGATCCAGTCCCGCAATCGGGCTCCCTGCATGGGCCTGCTTCTCCCTCTGCCCGTGTCTCTGCCTCTCTCTCTATGTGTGTCTCTCATGAATAAATAAATAATATCTTTTTTAAAAAATCAATGCACTTTTTGAGTATGTTGAATGCACTTTTTTAGCTAAGGAGTGGCAGTTGACTCCTGGAAGTGCCGAGAAACTTGGAGGAAAAACTTCAATCCAGAATAGACTCTGGAGTGCGGGGACGAGTTTAGGAAAGTTCCACAACCATGAGCTCCCCACCCCCCGTCAGGCAAGAGGCCACCCAGGTCTCGGGACTCCATCTAATTCTCCAAAACAGCCCGGGACCCCGGGCGCTCACCTGGGGGCAGGAAGAGCGAGCCGCGCACCCGGCCCGCGCGCACCGGCACCCGCCGCACCCCGGGCCGCAGGAAGTGGCGCTCGTGCAGCGCCCGGCCCAGGAGCCGCCCGGCGTCGGGCTCGTGGCCGTCCAGCACCTCCAGCTCCACGGCGAAGGGCGTCTGCACGTCCCGCTTCACCAGCCGCACCAAGGGCGTCTCGGGCTCCAGGGCCCAGAGCAGCCCCATGGGCTCGAGCCCCACGAAGCTGCCGCCCAGCGCGGGCGCGCGCGCCAGGTCCAGGAGGCCGCGGTCGTCCGCCCGGTAGCGCGCGTGGGCCCGGAAGAGCGCGCCCCTCTCGTCGCGCAGGGACGCGCGCAGCGTGACGGGCTGTCCCGGGCCCAGGCCGCGCACGGAGATGCGCACGGGCTCGTCCCAGGCGCAGCGGCCCGCGGGCTCCAGGCTCACCGTCGCCGCCATCCTGATTTCTGCCGAGCGCTGCGGCGGGAGGGGGGTGTTATCCGCCTCGCCAGTCACGTGTCCCGCGGGCGGCCCTTCACCTCCCTAGGGGGCAATCACGGTTGGCACCTTGCGCTTCTCCCATTGGGTGCACGTGAGACGCTCTCAACCGCTGCGTGAGATCTAGTGTTTGTGCAAACGCGCTGATGTCTGGTCAGCCAGAAGAACGCTGTCAACTAAAATAAGAGTTCGTAAAAAAAAAAATAATAAATAAAAAATAAAAAAATAAAATAAAATAAGAGTTCGTTATTAATTCTCCCATCCGGCGCAGTGAATGTGGACTAGAGGTACCAAGACTGTTGCGATGGGACTGATACGGTCAGGTCCAAGAACCTGCAGGTTCATGAAGCATCCCAGGTGATTGTAATTCAGGTGATCAGTGGAGAAACAGCCCTAATCCTTCCCCTGCCTCTCCATCCTTTCCCTGGCCTTTTTCTTAGAGCTAAGGGTACCAAGGGGTGGCTTTCAGAGCAGATAGATGTTTATGGAGTGAGATCGACCTGGATTCCGGTCTGATCCTGCTCCTTAATAGCCTGGTGATCCTTAGCAAGATACGTAATTCAGTCTCTGAAGCCAGTCTCCTTCTCTGTAAAAGGCAAATTGTGATAATTACCTGGGCTAACATATGGCAAACACCGCACTGATAAAACTATATAGCAGGTGCTCAGTAAGAGTTTTGCTTTTCAATTCACGAATCTGGTCACTGGCCGCGTGAGTGTTGAGCTGCGTCAGAGTTCTGGCAGGAAACAAACAAGTGGCACGTTCCAATTGGGTAATTTGTGGGGAGTTTCATAATGGGACTATTTCCAAAGGCATTGGCAAGGTTAAAAAACAAGTTGGTTGCAGAACCTTGGGCCTTGAAGGCTCAAAGGCAGAAGGCTGCCTGGCAGGAGCCCTACCTACATAGCCTTTGTGATGGGAGGCAGGCAATCCGAGGTGAGATAGTGTGGGAGTGGAGAGAGTGAAGCTATTTCATAATAGCTTGACTTCACTCTCCTCTTGCTCTTCACATTTTTGCCAGTGCCTGTCATTAGCTGAACCCAACCATTCTGCTCAGCCTACTTGATTTCACAACAGGGTGGATGGAACATGCGCACGGTGCCCAGCGAGTGGAAGCACAATAAGCCAGACCAGGTCCCCAGTTCTCAGGGTACAGTGAGCTTTCAGTATTCTACCTCTGGAAGTACCTGCTGGGGATGTTTTAAACACCCTTTGTT
Organism: Vulpes vulpes; assembly: GCF_048418805.1. Taxonomy (NCBI): domain Eukaryota; kingdom Metazoa; phylum Chordata; class Mammalia; order Carnivora; family Canidae; genus Vulpes; species Vulpes vulpes. Next base: position 107,425,678 of record NC_132785.1, on the reverse strand, counting down.
TGAAGTGTTGCAGGCTGTGCTCAATCTAGGAACACTCGGTTTACCTGAGCTGCTGCAGCCACTAGCACAATTGACATCTGCCCTCAGGGACACCTGGGTGGCTCAGTAGGTTAAGTGTCCAACTCTTGATTTCAGTTCAGGTCACGATCTCAGGGTGGTGAGACTGACCCCTTCATCAGGCTCTGAGCTGCTTATGGACCCTGTTTGAGAAACTCCCTCTGCCAATCCCCCACCTCAATAAATAAATAGATAGATAAATAAAATTTTTTAAGATTTTATTTATGAGAGACAGAGAGGCAGAGACACAGGCAGAGGGAGAAGCAGGCTCCATTCAGGGAGCCTGAGGTGGGATATGTATGATCCCGGGTCTCCAGGATCAAGCCCTGGGCAAAGGCAGGCGCTAAACTGCTGAGCCACCCAGGGATCCCAATAAATAAAATTTTAAAGTGAAATCTGCACTCAGATTTCAGAAAGGCAAAGTGAAAGGTGGCTTCTCCCTCTCCCTTTTGATACCCAGGCTGCTGAAAGTGCCACAGAAATGGCTCCCAGGCACATGAAGGAAAAGCAGCTAAGAAGGAGGCCTGAGCTGGGCCATGCAAAATGCTTTCCTGGGGGATCCCTGGGTGGCACAGCGGTTTAGCGCCTGCCTTTAGCCCAGGGCGTGATCCTGGAGACCCGGGATCGAATCCCACGTCGGGCTCCCGGTGCATGGAGCCTGCTTCTCCCTCTGCCTGTGTCTCTGCCTCTCTTTCTCTCTGTGTGTGTGACTATCATAAATAAATCCAAAATTTAAAAAAATGCTTTCCTGTGGGCTGATTTCTGCACTTAAGAACTCCATGGAAGGGCAGCCCCAGTGGCTCAGCGGTTTAGCACCGCCCTGGGTCTGGGGCGTGATCCTGGAAACCCAGGATCGAGTCCCACGTCAGGCTCCCTGCGTGGAGCCTGCTTCTCCCTCTGCCTCTCTCTCTCGCTCTCTCTGTCTCTCATGAATAGATAAAGTCTTTAAAAAAAAGGAACTCCATGGAAGAAGTAGGTAGTTTACAGGCCAACTGCCAGGGTGAGTTGGCCATAATCTGAAAAAGAATCAGCTGCTATAAGAGAAGGGGGTGGCTTCATACGCATTTTAATGTTTGTCTCGTGATTAGACACAGCATAATACCTGGATATGTGGTACAGTATCTCCAATATTAAACATAAACATTAATTTCTGTGCCCCTATTTTTGGGATAGGGACTTTGTGGATAGACAAAAGCATTTGCCTGATGTAGGAGAGAATCTCTTTGGTTATTCCCAGATAATTACACTTCCAGAAGGTTTTCTGTCTGAAAAGGCCCCTGAATTTTTCCATGCTCAATAGCCCACTCACTTTTAGGTATAGACTCAATATGGAAATGCTGAACTTCAGAAACAATTACTTCAGTGTCACCTGATCAGTAACCATCAACATAATGAGTGAGTTCCCTATTCGTATTAGGCTTAGGACACCTGTTTAAATATCACTTTATCAGATAATATGAAAGACTAGAGAGCTGAAATATCTTGGAGGCAAGACTACAAAGGTAAATCACTGGCTTCCAAGTGAGAGCAAACTGCTGTTGATGCCTAAAGTGTAAAAAAAAAAAAAAAAAAAAAAAAAGAAAGAAAGAAAGAAAGAAAGAAAGAAAGAAAAGAAGAAAAGAAAAGAAAAGAAAAGAAAAGAAAAGAAAAGAAAAGAAAAAAATGTTTTTCATTGGGATGAAAAACAATGCCCTAGTAATAAGATCAATAAAAGGATACCAATCAGGGATGTTTTCGAAAGATCTTCCTATAGAGAAACAATGTCAGCCACAGTTACAGATTCATTTAGTTTTCTGTAATCCTGGATCTGAGATCTCTTTACTTTTCCAATAACCCACCTGAGAGTTGAAGGGGAAAAGGTTGGAAGTGGGGACGGATTCCCAGTTACTCCAGTGTCAGCTGTGATTCCACTTGTGATCTGGCCTGTTACTTATTTCCTGTTCACAGTTTTGGTGAGACAAGAGAGCTCTATATTTCCGTTCTTACCAGCCAGTATACATTGCATTTGAATAAGTCCTTTCTCCAAGATAGCAATAACCTAATTTCAATAATACTCTCATGGTTATGTAGTATTATATTCATATTAACTTCCTGATTTTGATATTTGTACTATGGTTATGTAAGATGTTAGCATTAAGGTAGGAGGAGGAATGGTACCGGGGAACCCTGTACTATTTTTGCAACTTTTTTGTGGGCTTAAAATTATTTCAAAATAAAAGGTTTAGGGGCAGCCTGGGTGGCTCAGCAGTTTAGCGCTGCCTTCAGCCCAGGGTGTGATCCTGGAGACCCAGGATTGAGTCCCATGTCACGTTTCCTTCATGGAGCCTGCTATCTCCCTCTGCCTGTGTCAGTGCCTCTCTCTCCCTCTCTTTCTCTGTGTCTCTCATGAATAAATAAAATATTTTAAAAAATAAAATAAAAGATTTAAACAAAAAAGAACAGTATCAGGGAGTGATGAAATCACCAAAAAGGATACCTTTGATTTTCTGTGTCCTACTCATAGAGCAAGTAAAACCTGTCCCCCTGTCAGACCCTTCCTCCTCCATATCCATGAACATTAGTCTTTCCCATTTGATTGAGGTTTCCAAGAATTTGTATCTAAAAATCCCCTGAAATACTTAAATATTTTCTTTGTCCAAAGCATCTGGACTCAAGCATATGATTTTTTTTTCCGGAGGAATCAGATATTGTAACAGGTCTAGAGAGAAAGACATTAGGGTCACATGTCTCTCTCTCTGAGGGAACTTGCCCTTAGTCTTTTTTTTTTTTTTAAGATTTTTATTTATTTATTCATGAGAGACACACACACAGAGAGAGAGAGAGAGAGAGAGAGAGAGAGAGAGAGGTAGAGACACAGGCAGAGGGAGAAGCAGGCTCCATGCAGTGAGCCTGACGTCAGGTCTCCAGGATCAGGCCCTGGGCTGAAGGCGTCGCTAAGCCGCTGAGCCCCCCCGGCTGCCCGCCTTTAGTCTTTAAGGAATAATTCCCTACATTCAGAGAGATTAGATTAAGTGGAAAACATACTTTTCAAATAGCCACTTGCTGTCTGGATACAAAAATAGCCTGGTGAGCCTGATCTTGGCTCAGTTACCAGAACTTTGAATTACAGAAGTTACCACCTTGAGTGCTTGCCAAGAGTGTTGTCCTAGGGGCAGCTGGTACTGGGGAATGCGATAGATTAACCTTGCAGTTGCTACATCACTTACTTCTGTAATCGTATTAAATCACTAGTAAGCAATGACCAGATAGTTTGACAAAGAAACAGATGTATGAACAGAATGAAACACTGGCTCACAAAAAACACGTTTTCAAAAAGGATTTTACTTTTAAGTAATCTCTATACCCAACATGGGGCTTGAATTTACAACCCCGAGAGTTTTATGCTCTACCTACTGAGCCAGCCAGGCACGACACAGAATTACATTTTTTATTTGCCGGTTCTCTGGCTATTCACCACCAACACCATCCATGCCTGCAATAGCTCTGCTACTAACTAGAAGAGCAAGATGTAAATCTTTGAGAAAATAGGAATGCCAGTTTCTTTGCATTTCAGTGAAAAGCTGATTATTTGGGCAACTGGGGCAGCCTGCCTCAGCCTGATTCAAGTGGCCTCTTTAATCATTCCTGGTTCCTTCTGTTGTATTTCTCCAAGACTCAGTTGTTCTCCAGTAATCCATAAGTAGGATCATGGTAATCTCCATCATCTGATCGACACAGAAACAGAGCTTCTAACTCTTAGAACATCATATTCAGAGAAGAACGCTCACTGTGAGACCCCCCACACACACACACACATACTCCCCTAGTTCTGCTCTTCAATCTGAATGCTCCCTGCCTCTATCCAATGATCCTAGTAACCAACAGAGATTTCCCAGAAGTCTAGTTGTATGTTATACCGAGAGCTGGATTTCTTGGGGAGTCATTAGGTCTCTTCTTAATAGTGTGTCTATTTATTGGCCCTTGGAAGCCTTCTTCTTTTACCTGTATTACTGCGTAAGTTTGTGGTGATTTAGCCAGGATTAAAAGCTTTACCTTTCAACACACTGAGGAGAAAAGAGGTCAGAGAATCTTGTCTGGGAGAGAGAAACTGAATGCTCCCTGCCTGTTCTGATGTCTTGAAAGCCCAGGAAAAACAGCCAAGAGACAGTGCTCTCATTCCCTCATGCTTTTGCCCTAAGCTTTAAGCTCTACATCTTCTCTCCAAATAGACTTTCATCTCATCACAGTGTTCTTTAAAAAAGAAAATTCTTTCTTTTAAGATTTTATTTATGTATTTATGTATGTATTTATTTATGTATGTATGTATTCATAAGAGACAGAGAGAGAGGCATGAGACACAGGCAGAGGGAGAAGCAGGCAGAAGGAGAAGCAGGCTCCCTGCAGGGGATGAAGGAACCAACCTGGGACCCTGGGATCATGACCTGAGCCACCCAGGCACCCTGACAGTTTTATATTATTGTAATATTGTCCGTCTCAGTCAGACTTAGGTCCTGCCAACTGGAATTATCTTTGTTGCCTAATGTTCTGTTAATGTTTCCTCCAGTTGCACAACCTAATCCTGGCTTACTCAATAGACTACATTGATTTATACTACATAGCATTGTTTCCAGTGGTGGCCCTTTGCATCTTGAGTGTGGTCTCTCACTAGGACATCTAGAATCTCTACCATAGGATCTTGAATGTATCTAGGAGGAGATAACATCCTTGGATAAACTGCATGGCATTTGCTGGGTCTTAGAAGAGTATCTCTGGCTCAATTCATCAAGAACAACATGTACGAACTGGGACAGACTAGCAAGAATTATTAGGAACTAGTAGAAACATCAATATTGGTTTATGATACCCAGTGACTATGCAATATTTACTTTAATCAGTGCCAAAACTTATATAGTTCCAGGCTTTGGCCAGACCAAACAAAAGCTATAGTCAGAATCCTGGGATTATGAAGAAAATCCAAAAAGTTGATACTTTCATGCAGATAATATACAGTTCACCTTAGAGTGTACCAAAGACTTCGTTTCTTTTCTCTCTTTTTAAAAACATAATTATTTAAAGGATGCCTGGGTGGCTCAGTGGTTGAGCATCTGCCTTTGGCTTAGGACATGATCCCAGAGTCCTGGGATCGAGCCCTGCATCAGGCTCCCTGTGGGGAGCCTGCTTCTCCTCCCTCTGCCTATGTCTCTGCCTCTCTCTGTGTCTCTCATGAATAAATAAAAATCTTTAAAAATTTTTTTACTTGAGAGAGAGATCACAAGTAGTGGGGGAGGGCAGAGGGAGAAGCAGACTCCCTGCTGAACAGGGAGTACAATGCAGAACTCCAACCCAGGACCCTGGGATCATGACCTGAGCCAAAGGCAGACGCTTAACCAACTAGGCACCCAGGCACCCTTCATTTCTTTCTGATCATGAAGTGAGGTAGATATATAGAAGCTAATGGGTGCTCGCTTTGGCAGCACATATACTAAAATAGAAGTTGTTCGGCATTTCTGTGATCAGTGAAGATCTTAGAAGGGATGGCAAAACATAGAAGGCACTCCTTCTGGTGTACCCCGTAATCCCTTCTCATCTCTTTATGTGATTAAAAGTTAAAGGTATCTGAAATTACAATTGTAGTGGGCAAGATATTGAATCATATATATGTACAAATATATGCACATATATGTGTGTGTGTGTGTGTGTGTGTGTGTATATACAAGCTAGTAGAGAACACCATCATAACACAAGATAATCATTCTGTAACAGGAGCACCACCCATTCATGTATTGATGAGATTAAAAAGGGAAAAGGGGTGCCTAGCTGACTTAGTAAAGCATGCAACTCAAATTTTGGGGTTGTGAATTTGAGCCCCACATTGGGTGTAGAGATTACTTAAGAATAAAATCTTAAAATAAAATGGGAAGATGTAGGGGCACTTGGCTGGTTCAGTCCGTAGAGCATATGACTCTTGATCTCAGCATTGTGAGTTCAAGCCCCATGTTGGCTGTACAGATTACTTTTTTAAAAAGTAAAATTTTAAAAATGGAAGATGTTGAGGAATTGCAATGCTAGTGGATAATTTTTAAAGGATTTATTTATTTGAGAGAGTGTGCACATATCGGGGAGAGGCAGAGGGTGAGAAAGAGAAAATCTCAGGCTGAAGCCCCACTGAGCACAGAGCGTGACTCACGGCATCATCTCAGGATCCTGAGATCATCACCTGAGCCAAAATCAGGAGTTGGACGCTAACCAACTGAGCCACCCAGGTGCCCCATGGTTGTATCTTTAATCAGTATTTTTTTTTACTTTTACCAATTTTTGAATCTTACATAAAACATTTTTTTACTTGATCATAGTTTTTATTTAGCAGAATGTAAATCTTGCAAGTGTATTTGACTCAAAGAAAAACATCTTTATGTAGTATATTTTACATATTATACAATTTGCTTATTTAAAGTGTACAATTCAGGGGCAGCCCTGGTGGCTCAGCGGTTTAGCGCCGCCTTCAGCCCAGGGCCTGATCCTGGAGACCGGGGATCGAGTCCCACATTGGGCTCCTGCATGGAGCCTGCTTCTCCCTCTGCCTGTGTCTCTGCCTCTCTCTCTCTCTCTCTGTGTCTCTCATGAATAAATAAATAAAATCTTTTTTAAAAAAGGATTATTCTTTAAAAAAATAAAGTGTACAATCCAGTGGTTTTAGTATTTTCACAAGGTGAATTTAATGCTGCTAATTTAAGAACAATTTCATCACCCCAAAAAAGAAACCCTGTATTCATTAGCAGTCACTCTCCATTTCCCCCCAAGTATCTCTCCACTCCCAGCCCTAGGCAACCACTTATCTACTTTCTGTCTCTATTTATTTGTTTATTCTGGATATTTTTTATAAGTGGATTTATACAATATGTGGTCTTTTGTGACTGGCTTCATTCACTTCACTTTTTTTTTTTTGTATATTTTTTTATTGGAGTTCGATTTGCCAACATATAGCATAACACCCAGTGCTCATCCCGTCAAGTGCCCCCCTCAGTGCCCATCACCCAGTCACCCCATCCCCCACCCACGTCCCTTCCAAGACCCCTTGTTCATTTCCCAGTTAGGAGTCTCTCATGGTTTGTCACCCTCTCTGATGTTTCCTACTCATTTTCTCTCCTTTTCCCTTTATTCCCTTTCAATATTTTTTATATTCCCCAAATGCATGAGACCTTATAATGTTTGTCCTTCTCTGATTGACTTACTTCACTCAGCATAATACCCTCCAATTCCATCCACGTTGAAGCAAATGGTGGGTCATTTCTAATGGCTGAGTAATATTCCATCGTATATATAGATCACATCTTTATCCATTCATCTTTCAATGGACACCGAGGCTCCTTCCACAATTTGGCTACTGTGGACATTGCTGCTGTAAACATTGGGGTGCAGGTGTCCTGATGTTTCACTGCATCTGTATCTTTGGGATAAATCCCCAGCAGTGCAATTGCTGGGTCGTAGGGCAGTTCTATTTTTAACTCTTTGAGGAACTTCCACACAGTTTTCCAGAGTGGCTGCACCAGTTCACATTCCCACCAACAGTGCAAGAGGGTTCCCCTTTCTCCACATCCTCTCCAACAATTGTTTCCTGTCTTGTTCATTTTCATCATTCTAACTGGTGCGAGGTGGTATCTCATTGTGTGTTTTTTTTTTAATTTTTAAAGATTTTATGTATTCATGAGACAGAGAGAGAGAGAAAGAGAGAGAGCGAGAGAGAGGCAGAGACACAGGCAGAGGGAGAAGCAGGCTCCATGCAGGGAACCTGACGTGGGACTTGATGCCTGGTCTCCAGGATCACGTCCTGGGCTGAAGGCGGCGCTAAACCGCTGAGCCACCCAGGGTGCCCCTCATTGTGGGTTTTTTTTTTATTTGTTCCTTTTTTATTTTTATTTATTTATTTTTTAATAAATTAATTTTTATTGGTGTTCAATTTACCAACATACAGAATAACACCCAGTGCTCATCCTGTCAAGTGTCCCCCTCAGTGCCCATCACCCATTCACCCCCACCCCCCGCCCTCCTCCCCTTCCACCACCCCTAGTTCATTTCCCAGAGTTAGGAGTCTTTATGTTATGTCTCCCTTCCTGATATTTACCACACATTTCTTCTCCCTTCCTTTATATTCCCTTTCACTATTATTTATATTCCCCAAATGAATGAGGACATACACTGTTTGTCCTTCTCCGATTGACTTATTTCACTCAGCATAATACCCTCCAGTTCCATCCACGTTGAAGCAAATGGTGGGTATTTGTCGTTTCTAATTGCTGAGTAATATTCCATTGTATACATAAACCACATCTTCTTTATCCATTCATCTTTCGATGGACACCGAGGCTCCTTCCACAGTTTGGCTATTGTGGACATTGCTGCTAGAAACATCGGGGTGCAGGTGTCCCGGCGTTTCATTGCATCTGAATCTTTGGGGTAAATCCCCAACAGTGCAATTGCTGGGTCATAGGGCAGGTCTATTTTTAACTCTTTGAGGAACCTCCACACAGTTTTCCAGAGTGGCTGCACCATTTCACATTCCCACCAGCAGTGTAAGAGGGTTCCCTTTGCTCCGCATCCTCTCCAACATATGTGGTTTCCTGCCTTGTTAATTTTCCCCATTCTCACTGGTGTGAGGTGGTATCTCATTGTGAATGAGAAAGGAGAGATCACTACCAACACCAAGGAAATACAAACGATTTTAAAAACATATTATGAACAGCTCTACGCCAATAAATCAGGCAATCTAGAAGAAATGGATGCATTCCTGGAAAGCCACAAACTACCAAAACTGGAGCAGGAAGAAATAGAAAACCCGAACAGGCCAATAACCAGGTAGGAAATTGAAGCAGTCATCAAAAACCTCCCAAGACACAAGAGTCCAGGGCCAGATGGCTTCCCAGGGGAATTCTATCAAACGTTTAAAGAAGAAATCATACCTATTCTACTAAAGCTGTTTGGAAAGATAGAAAGAGATGGAGTACTTCCAAATTCGTTCTATGAGGCCAGCATCACCTTAATTCCGAAACCAGACAAAGACCCCACCAAAAAGGAGAATTATAGACCAATATCCCTGATGAACATGGATGCAAAAATTCTCAACAAGATACTAGCCAATAGGATCCAACAACACATTAAGAAAATTATTCACCATGACCAAGTAGGATTTATCCCCAGGACACAAGGCTGGTTCAACACTCGTAAAGCAATCAATGTGATTCATCATATCAGCAAGAGAAAAACCAAGAACCATATGATCCTCTCATTAGATGCAGAGAAAGCATTTGACAAAATACAGCATCCATTCCTGATCAAAACTCTTCAGAGTGTTGGGATAGAGGGAACTTTCCTCGACATCTTAAAAGCCATCTACGAAAAGCCCACAGCAAATATCATTCTCAATGGGGAAGCACTGGGAGCCTTTCCCCTAAGATCAGGAACAGGACAGGGATGTCCACTCTCACCACTGCTATTCAACATAGTACGGGAAGTCCTCGCCTCAGCAATCAGACAACAAAAAGACATTAAAGGCATTCAAATTGGCAAAGAAGAAGTCAAACTCTCCCTCTTCGCCGATGACACGATACTCTACATAGAAAACTCATTGTGGTTTTGATTTGTCTTTCCCTGATGGCAAGTGATGCGGAGCATTTTCTCATCATGTGACATATTTTCAAACTTCATCCATTTTGCACATTTATCAGTACTTCCTTTATTGCAAAACAATACTCCAATACCATACTAAATTTTAACTATCCATTCATTGACCAATTCACATTTGGGTGATATCCTCTTCTTGGCCATTGTGAATATTGCCGCTGTGAATAGTTATGTACAAGTTTTTATGCATATATCTGCTGTCATTTTTCTTTGCTATAATTTATCTGGAATTGCTGGTCATTGCAATTCTGTATTTAACCTTTTAGGAAAAGCCAGACTTCCCAAGTGGCTATACCATTTCACAATCCCACCAGCAGTCTATGAGGGAGGGTTCCAGTTTCTCCACCTCTTCATCAACACTTGTTTTTATGTCTTTTTCTTTTATTTAAAGTAGACTCCATGCCCAACATGGGGCTTGAACTCATAACCCCAAGACCAAGAGTCACATGTTCTACCAACTGAGCCAGCCAGTTGTCCCTGTCTTTTTCACTATAGCAATTTAGTGGATGAGAAGCGGTATCTCACTGTGGCTTTAATTTGTGTTTTCCTGATGCTTAATGACACTGAGCATCTTTTCATGTGCTTGTTGGCAATTTGTATATATTCTTTGGGGGAGATGACTATTCAGAAGCATTGCCTATTTAAATTCCCTCAGCCTGAAGTTTGACTCACTCTCCTATCCTCAATCAGATCTCTGCTCAAAGATTACATATTCAAATATGTCTTCCCTCACTGGTCTATTTAAAATATCAACCTCTCTCTGTCTCTCAAAAAAAAAAAAAAAAAAAAAGAAGGAAAACAACAACAACAACAAAGAATAGATGTGTCAAAGATCAAATAATCTAACGTGTGTAATGAAATCCCAGAAGGAAAGGAAACTGAAGATGGAGAAGACAACATATTTCAAGAGATAATGAAACCACACCATGGGTATATCTCCAAATCACTATATTGATCAGAATAAGCCACATACTTAAAAAAAAAAAAAAAGAATAAGCCACATATACATTATCAACTCTATCATTCCATTTCTATAACCTCCAAGAACAAATGAAGCTAATTTATGATGATCAAAGATCAGAAATCATTTTATCACAAAGATGCAAGGAAGAGAGAAAACGAGCAAAATGAATTTTCTTTGGTGATAAAAAAAAAAATCCTATCTTGTTTCCTGTGGGTTTCCAAGGGTATATAGAATTGTTTAACTAAACTGAACACTAAGGATATGTGTGTGATTTTTCAGTTAAAAAAATTGTAAGCAGGAAAAATAAATTTATAGAATAAAAAAACAAAACAATAATATCACCTCTCTCATCAAGCTCTAATCTTATGGCTAGAGGCAATAACAGAAAAGAAAATAAAAGCTTTCTGTCTACTTTTGGAGTTCTTTTCCACAAGGTACTCAGCAGGTTTATTTCACCTTGACAAAGTAAAAGTAATTAATACCTAATACAAATCCATCTGAATAAACATAAGAGATACAGAGTTTAAACAGATTGGTTAAATTGACTTTAATTTTCAGTGAGATTTTATTTCATGATTCATTGATGACAATTTCTTAGAACAAGGTTTAACACGTTTATCTTATACATTTACTTTATACCCTGTACATGTACCTACTGTCATTTGAGATTAAGGTGTCCATCTATTATTCTCTGACAGGAAATCAATACTCTGTATGATCTAAACCCATTTTTTAGAACACAAAATTAAACATACTAGGAAAATCAACCTGATATTTTATCTTTTACTGGATGTACAGTCCTTATACATTTAAGATAGTTACTGATCTGAGTTTAAATTCTTTTTCTATCATCCTTATTCTATACTTTTTATGTTCTTTTAGCTATTTAAATGGTGCCTGGGTGGCTCGGTTGTTTAAGCGGCCTGACTCTTGATTTCAGCTCAGATCATGATCTCAGGGTCAGGGGATCAAGCCCTGCATTGGGCTCGATACTCAGGGTGCAATCTGCTTGAGCATCTCTCTCTCCCTTCCCCTTTGCCCCTGCCTCCACTTGTACATGCTCTCTTTTACTCTAAATAAGTAAAAAATTTATATAAAAACTATTTCTTTACCCCAACTCCTCCCAAAAGATTCTTCTCTGATCTCCATGAGGAAAAGGTCAGTCTGGTTTCCTTATATCAACATCTATCTGTACAGTTACAACCAATGAAAATTCTACTCTGCTACCAGTATTGGAACCAGTAGCAAACATTGGATGGCAATTCTCCCATAGTGATAAAAAAAAAAAGTAACCTAGAATTTCTACAACTTTAAATTTCATCTGTGGCTCAAGTATCAAGTAAAAAAAAATCTGGAAGAAAACACTAATTTTAACAGAGGAGATGCTTTTTACTTTTTGTGTAGTATACCTCTAAATGAATCTTCTTCTTTAAAAAAAAGGATTTTATTTATCCATTCATGAGAGACACACAGAGAGAGTGAGAGAGAGAGAGAGAGAGAGAGAGAGGCACAGAGACACAGGCAGAGGGAGAAGCAGGCTCCATACAGGGAGCCTGACGTGGGACTCGATGCCCGGTCTCCAGGATCACACCCTGGGCTGAAGGCGGAGCTAAACTGCTGAGCCACCCAGGCTGCCCTAAATCTTCTAAAATTGGTATGTTACATTAGTAAAATTAATGGAAAAATAATATATTAAAAATGTTATCTATTTTTTTTAAAAGATTTTATTTATTTATTCATGAAAGACACAGAGAGGGAGAGGGAGAGGCAGAGGCATAGGCAGACGGAGAAGCAGGCTCCATGCAGGGAGCCTGATGTGGGACTTGATCCCAGGACTCCAGGATCACGACCTGAGCTGAAGGCAGATGCTTAACCAGTGAGCCACCCCAGCGTCCCTTAAAAATGTTGTCTAGGGGATCCCTGGGTGGCGCAGCGGTTTGGCGCCTGCCTTTGGCCCAGGGCACAATCCTGGAGACCCGGGATCGAATCCCACGTCGGGCTCCTGGTGCATGGAGCCTGCTTCTCCCTCTGCCTGTGTCTCTGCCTCTCTTTCTATCTCTCTGTGACTATCATAAATAAATAAAAATTAAAAAAAATTTTAAAAATGTTGTCTAAAATATATCATTAACACTCATGACATGAATTTAATGTTACCAGGGGGGCAACTGATTCACAGACGATTATTAAAACACCAGAATATGATCTTGAATTTCTCTCTCTCTCTTTTTTAAAGATTTTATTTACTCATGAGACACAGAGAGAGAGAGAGGCAGAGACACAGGCAGAGGGAGAAGCAGGCTCCTTGCAGGGAGCCCGATGCGGCACTCAAACCCAGGACCCCGGGATCACAACCTGAGTTGGCAGGCACTCAACCACTGCACCACCCCGGTGTCCCAGACCTTGAATTCCCATGTCAACAATAGACCACTATATTACAATTTGGGGGGAGCTATATTCTGGGTACCTCCAAGATGTTTGCAGAAAAAGGTCAGAATTTGTTTCCAAGCATCTTCCTGGGCCTTAGAATGAGCCCTTGGCTCCCCACCCCAGATTACAGGTTTGTTCAGTAATTTCTGAATGGAAGCTGGGCATAAAGGAAAGTAAGGAGGCTCTATATAATGCCCAGTCCCAGGATAAGAGATGATCTGAGGCTTTTCCTTTCCATGGGCCTGTAACCGCTCAGAGGCTATTTGGGCATATAACTCACTTCTCCAGTTATGGTCATCCTGACCAACAATGAAGAGGATGGGCCCCTGGGCCTTCTCCATTGGAATCATGCTGGGGTTCTCATGCCCTCCTACAACATCATTCCGTATATCCACAATGTCCAGGATGCCTGAAAAAGCTACCTTGATCCTCCTCAAATCATGGCCCAATGGTGGGATGAAAGTCTGCTTGTAGCGTATGCCTTTGTTTCCACTGAACCCTGATCCATTGATGGAAACTGTGGCTGAGATGTTCTTCAAAAATGAGGCCATGGAAAGACAAATATCAGCCCCTAAAGAAATGCCCAGGAGCCCAATGCCTGGGCCCTTTACCTGGAAGAAAAGAAGAGAGAAGAGTCAAGAATGGATTTCATTGAAAAATATTCTACAGTGATGGCAGTATTTTTCATCAACATCAATTCACCTAAAAAGTGTTGATACTTTAGGTCTGAGTTAATCTGAGGGCAGAGGAAAAATGGGGGCTGAGAAGTAGCTGAGAAGTAGCTGTCCCTTTAGAGGCTGACAGGAAAAAAAAAAAAAAAAAACGTATTCCTGGTTGGCTCAGTTGGTGGAATATATGACACTTAATCTTAGGATTGTGAATTTGAGCCCCACACTAGGCATAGAGTTTTTTTTTTTAAGATTTTGTTTATTTATTCATGAGAGACACTCAGAGAGAGTGGCAGAGACACAGGCAGAGGGAGAAGCAGGCTCCATGCAGGGAGCCGGACGTGGGACTCCATCCCAGGACTCCAGGATCACGCCCTGGGCTGAAGGCGGCGCTAAACTTCTGACCCACCCCTGGGCTGCCCTAGAGATTACTTTAAAAAAAGAAAAAAGGTATTACCTATTTTAAAAATGTAACTAGAGACACTAACTTTAATTTGTGAATTGGCCACAAGAGTTTCTAACTCAGCTGACAGGAGTTTCTTCCCACATAAAAAATAACTGGGTGAACACAGGGCAAATGAATTGTAAACTCGTTGGCAAGTCTGGGTATTGATTACATATGCTCCAGAGTATCATTCGCTAGAGAATGCTGAGTAGTGGAGCCTGTCAAATTCATGTCCTCATTCAGGGGGCCATGATCAAAGTCTCAATGTGCCAAGGTATCTAACTGTGTGGAACCAAGTTCTGTTCTAAGTGAATGATTCATCAGACCCCATCTAAATACACTGGCAGATGATTAACTTTATGGAAACAAAGTAAGACTTCAGAGTCAAATTATATAGTTCTTGGCTTCTGAAATGCGTGGGCAAGTTCTTATCAAAATCAGAAAATTGAAGATTAAAAAATCAAAGTAAACAGAGTCTGCAGAGAGAAGTAAACAACAAAACTAAAAGACAACCTAAGGAATGGGAGAAGATATTTGCAAATGACATATCTGATAAAGGGTTAGTATCCAAAATTTATAAAACTCAGCACCCAGGGACTTGGGTAGGTCAAGGGGTAAGGCATCTTGATTTCAGCTCAGGTTGTGATCTCAGGATGCTGGGATCAAACTCCACATCACACTCCCCGCTCAGAAGTTAATCTGCTTGCTTGTCCCTCTCCCTCTGCTCCCCCCCACCCCTGCTCATACTTGCCCTGGTGTCTGCTCTCTCAAAAATATCTTAAAAGAAAAGATGCTCAACATCACTCATCATCAGGGAATGCAAATCAAAACTACAATATTACCTCACACCCATCAGAATGGCTAAAACCAACAACACAAGAAACAACTCTTGGCAAGGATGTGGAGAAAAAGGAACACTCATGTTCTGTTGGTTGGAATGCAAACTGTTGTAGCCACTGTGGAAAACAGTATAGAGGTTCCTCAAAAAGTTAAAAATACAATTACTTTACAATCCAGTAATCACACTACTAGGTATTTAACACCAAAAATACAAAAACAGGAATTCAAAGGAATACATGCACCCCAATGTTTATTGCAGCATTGTTTACAATAGCCACATTATGGAAGCACCCCAAGTGTGCATCAACAGATGAAGGACAGAGATGTGGTATGTATACGCAATGGAATATTATGTAGCCATAAAAAAGAATGAAATCTTGCCATTAGCAAGATGGATAGATCTAGCGAGTAGAAGGCTAAGTGAAATAAGTTAGAGAAAAACAAATACCATGATTTCACTCATACGTGGAATTGAAGAAATAAAACAAATGAACAAAGAAAAAAACAGAGAAATCAAGAAACAGACTCTTAACCATAGAGAACAAACTAAGCCATCTGACAGAGAAAGTGTAAATAGGCACCTAAAGCCAAGGAAGTCTCCAAAAGAAATCTCTGTGAAAGAAGAGCAGCTTCAGGGCACCCGGCACAGGTGAGTGCAAAGTGACACCCTCTATTGATGTATTTCTAGAGAGAATGATACAATAAAGGATATCAAGAGAACCTCAGAGTGTTGAAGCATGTAGCATAGGGCTTCTTCAAAGTAGTCCAGGTCTACGTTGTCAATTTCCTTGGGGAGATCTTCAAAGTTATAATAAGCTAGAGCCAAGGTGGCAAAGCCATGACCAGCCAAAAGGCTGGCCCGATACTCCACCAGGCCCCCTCCAATTCCAAAGATATCAATGATTCCCGGGAAAGGTCCAGGTCCTAGAGAAGAGAATAATATGAAGGAAAGGCATTATACAAGAATTTGCTTTTCTTTTAGAGATCTTTCTAAATTATTTAGTGGGTTCCTATGAATCAAAGGGAAAACAACAGCTCCCTGAGTTACTATGCAAAGGGTACATCAGTACCTTGAAAAGAAAATCTACACGGTACCTTCTCATTGATGAGTCTACACTCTATATGATTCTATAAATGATCTATAAGGTTCTAAGAATCTTTAGCTATCAGGGAGAGTAACAAAGTCTTTCACTATGACGACATCAGGGAAGGAGGAATTTCATGTTTTACACAGTGCTGATTCATAGTGCTCTGTTAGGGAATTGGGACATAAAATTAAGAATCTTGAAATAAAGCTTTATGTTGTGTGGCACAGACCCTTGGCTTTGTGTGTGTCTACTGGTATTTCAGATGTCTATTTAGAGAGAAGAAAGAAAAATAGAAACCCAAAGATGGCTTCAGGAGAAAGTCAGTAGAGTCTAAAGTGTGATCTGTGGTACACAGGGACATGAAGAAGTGGACAAGGGGCCCAGTATAGTCAGGACGCTATTGAAGGGTGACATAGCAATAGCTTCCTTGATCGATAGGGCCGATGAGATCTATAGAGTAGTTATTAAACATTTTTTTTTTTTATGAGTCAGTCACAGAGAGAGAGAGAGGCAGAGACACAGGCGGAGGAAGAAGCAGGCTCCATGCACCGGGAGCCCGATGTGGGATTCGTTCCCGGGTCTCCAGGATCGCGCCCTGGGCCAAAGGCAGCCGCCAAACCGCTGCGCCACCCAGGGATCCCCTAGAGTAGTTATTAATAACACAATGGATCACATACCTACCCTCCAGACCCTGTTTTGTTTTTTTTGAGTTTTTGTTGTTTTTTTTTAATCTGCGGAATAACTGTACTCAGCTCACTGAGATATGATAGAGATTAAATGAGATAATTTAATGTAAGCAAAACGCGTTAATGGAGCCCAACAAGTTAAAATACTCCCTTTTGGTTGTCTGGCCACCGACCGAGTCATTGTCAGCTTCTTTGTCCTAAGGGAGGGGCTACGCCCGCCGGCAGCAGCACCGGAAGCCGCCGGCCACGTGGGCACCGGGTGCCGCGTCCCTAACTCCTCACTCACCCGGGGGCAGGAAGAGCGAGCCGCGCACCCGGCCCGCGCGCACCGGCACCCGCCGCACCCCGGGCCGCAGGAAGTGGCGCTCGTGCAGCGCCCGGCCCAGGAGCCGCCCGGCGTCGGGCTCGTGGCCGTCCAGCACCTCCAGCTCCACGGCGAAGGGCGTCTGCACGTCCCGCTTCACGAACCGCCAAAAAGGCGTCTCGGGCTCCAGGGCCCAGAGCAGCCCCATGGGCTCGAGCCCCACGAAGCTGCCGCCCAGCGCGGGCGCGCGCGCCAGGTCCAGGAGGCCGCGGTCGTCCGCCCGGTAGCGCGCGTGGGCCCGGAAGAGCGCGCCCCTCTCGTCGCGCAGGGACGCGCGCAGCGTGACGGGCTGTCCCGGGCCCAGGCCGCGCACGGAGATGCGCACGGGCTCGTCCCAGGCGCAGCGGCCCGCGGGCTCCAGGCTCACCGTCGCCATCCCGGCTGCGCGCCGCGCCGTCTGGACCTCGGGCTGGGAAGCTGCCGTTCGCGCCCGAGCGCGGTCCAGTCCCGGCGGCGGAGTGCGCCTCGCGGGCCCGCGGGGGTCAGGCGTCCCCTGGCGCAGGAGCGGCGGGAGGCGGGGCCGCGTCCGGAGGCGTCTGGGCGCCGCAGGCCTGTGGGCCTCGTTCGGGGAACGCGCCGGAGGCTAACGCCGCAGGTGGTTGTCCCAGGCCAGGCGGGGTGCTCAGCCCGCCTGCACAATGCACTCTCCCTCCAGCCGTTCTCAGCTTTGTTGGAGTCAAAATTGGGTCACCTACTCGTGGTAAAACCAGAGCTGAATGAGTTTAGGCAAAATTCCAAGAATTCCAGCGCCTCCCTGGAAAGGGCAACTCTGTTTTTTTGTTGTTTTTAATTTTTAGTTTATTATATGTAGAAAAAACACGCCAACCCTCAGCGTACAAGTCCAGTGACTTTTCACAACCTGGAATATACCCACGTAACCAAGCACGCGAATCCAGAAACCTCATTACCTGCACTCCAGTAGCCACCCTCATTCCTGCTCCTGGCACCAACCCCTGTCCCCGAAGGTACTACTCTTCCGACAAAATGAGTGGTTTAATGGGAATGAATCCTTCGGTGCGTCCTCTTCCCTGTCTTTCTTCTTTCACTCAACATTGTGAGATTATGTGTACTGTTGGGTGTAGTTGTAGATCGTTTATTATCATTGCTAAGTGGTATTCCATTTTGTGCCAGGACAAGTGTTTGTCAGCTTTACTACCAGTGGGCATTTGATCGTTCTCAGATTGAGACTATAGTGCAGTGAACATTCAAGAACCTATCTTTTGTCCAACATAGATGTGCATTTCAGCGGGGTATATACCTGGGAGTGGAATTGCAGTATTATAGGGAATGAATATGTTCAGCCTTAGTAGACAGCAAAAGTCAACCTTTTGAGTGTGACCACAGAAGCAGTGCAGGTATACAGTTCAGAGATGCACAGTATTTTATTTATACATACAACAATAACTACTCCTTATCAATGCCCAAATGCTTTATCTACAAAATTTAACCTGTTCACAAAACACTGGGAGGATTTTTCAAATATTGCAGAGGAGGTACTTGAGGCTTGGAGAATACTTAAGCCGCTGAAGTTATCTAGTGACAGAGCCTTAACTAACTCCAAATGTAGAACTCAAAGTTGTGCAGCAGCATTCTGGTGAAGTATAATCCGAGTTCTAGCTCTGGCTTTATTAACTAGTTCTGCAGCGTTAAGCAAGTGTTTTATTTCTCTGGGTCTCATAGTTCTTGTAGGCAACATGGTAAAAGTCTCTCATAGAGGATCAGACATGGTAGTGTATGTGAAAGTCATAGAATATGTGAAGCAGAAAGGTAATGTTTGATTTATTTTTTTAAAAGGTTTTATTTATATATTCATGAGAGAGAGAGAGAGAAGCAGAGGGAGAAGCAGGCTCCACGCAGGGAGCCCGATGTGGGACTCGATCCAGGGACTCCAGGATCACGCCCTGGGCTGAAGGCAGATGCTCAATCGCTGAGCCACCCAGGTGTCCCTAATGTTTGATTTCCTAATCACCAGAGACTGAGCATGTGTGTTTCATTTCTCATGGTCTCCAAGTAATTGCCACAGGTTTGCATATTAAACTAATCTGTATTACAAAAATAAAAATAAAAATTTCCTCTTTTTTAGAGAAAAAAGTACATTTATTTGAAACAGATGTAAGCAATACTGAAAAGTTTAAAATGTGAAATGATAGAATCTCTTCTCCTTCCAGTTCCCCTTTTCCCCCAAAGATAGGTGCATACATCTTGATTTTTTTTTCTGTATGCTTGCAGTATATAAGCATATGGGTGTGTGAACATACTATATCTACTGTTCTGCAATTTGCTGACCTATGTTTTCATTTTTCTGTATATACAGAAATAGAATTGATGGGTCATGTGGTAATTCTATGTTAAACCTTTTTGAGGGGCTGGCTGCCAGCCTGTTTTTCAAAGTCCCACTTGAAATCCCACAGCAGTGTATGAGAGTTCCAATTTCTCCACATTTGCCAACATTTGTTATTATCTGTTTTCTCATTATAGACATCCTAGTGGGCTATAGTCTCTTTATAGTTTTGATTTGCATTTCCTTCATCTAATGATGTTGAGTATCTTTACATGTACTCATTAACCATTGTATGTTTCTGGAGAAAGGCTATTTATAGATCCTTGTCCTGTTTTTTTAAATTGGTCTGTCTTTTTTTTTTTTTTTTTTTGGTCTGTCTTTTTATTATTGAGTCAAAAGACTTGTTTATTGTGTATACATGTTCTTTATCAAATATGTGATTTACAAATATCTGCCCCCATTCTGTGGGTTCTCCTTTTATTATTTTTTTTAAAAGAAAGGTTTTTTTTTTAAGATTTTATTTATTTATGCATGAGAGACACACACACACACAGAGGCAGAGACATAGGTAGAGGGACATGTAGGTCTTTGATTTATTTTGAGTTAATTTATGTATGGTTTGAGGTAGGAATCCAAATTCACTATTTTGCATGTGGATATCCAATTGTCTCAACACCATTTATTGAAAATATATCTTTTTAAGATTTATTTATTTATTTATGAGGGTTGCAGAGAGGAGAGGCAGAGACATAGGCAGAGGGAGAAGCAGGCTCCCTGCAAAGAGCCTGATGTGGGACTCGATCCTGGAACCAGGGATCACAACCTGAGCTGAAGGCAGACACTCAACCGCTGAGCCACCCAGGCAGCCCTGAAAAGATCATTCTTATTTTCTTGGCACCCTTGTCAAAATTCAACCGACCATAAATGTGAGAGTTTATTTCTGGACTCTCAGTTTTATTTTGTTGATCTTTATGTTGGTTCTATGTGTGTATCACATTGTCTTGATTATTGTTGCTTTGTAGTAAGTTTTGAAATTGGGAATTATGAATCATCCAACTTTACTCTTTCAAGATTCTGTGTTCTTTGAATTTCCATGGGGATTTTAGGATCAGCTTGTCAATTTATATCAAGAAGCCAGCTGGAATTTTGTTGGAGATTGCATTTAATCTGTACATCAATTTGCAGAGTCTGCCAAGGTGACCATAACAAATCACACAGAGTGGTGGTGTGAACAACATAAATTAACTTCCTGTTCTTCTAGAAGATAGAAAACAAGATCACAAGGTGTCAATAGGGTTGTTTTCTTCTGGGGACCATGAAGGAAGAATCTGTTCCAGACCTCTCTCTTGCCTTATGGTTGACAATCTTGTATCTTCATGTGTTCTTTTCTCATGCATGTCTGTGTCCTAATCTCCTCTTTTTATAAGACACTAGTCATATTGGATTAGGGTCCATTCATATGGCCTCGTTTAATTTAATCACCTTCTTAGAGGCACTATTTCCAAATACAATCACATTCTGTGGTGCTGAGGATTAGAATTCAACATGTGATTTTTGGGAAGCCAATATTCAGTCCCATAACGGGAACAGTGCCATTTTAAACAAACTAAGTTAATTAAGATGTAATATTAAATCTTCTGATTCATGAAGTGGGATGTTTTTCCATTTATTAGGTCTTCTTTATTTTCCTTCAACAATATTTTATAGTGTAGGGAATGCTTTTGAGGATACTCAAATATAGATACTCTCAGATTAGAAAAATCACTTCCCTTATTTTCTTCAAATACTATTATCACTTATATTTTAAAGTGAGCTTATTAAATGCAACAAGTTTAGAATTGTGTCTTCTTGATGAATTGAAATTTTTTTAAAATCATGATCTTTATCTTTGGTAATACTTTATTTTTTGCTTTGAGCTCATTTGGACTGATAATACAGGTACATCAGTTTTTTGTTGTTAGTATTTGTCACGTGTATCTTTTTCTCTGTTTTCCCTTTTTTTCTTTTTCTTTTTTTTTTTATTTATTTATGATAGTCACAGAGAGAGAGAGAGAGAGAGAGGCAGAGACATAGGCAGTGGGAGAAGCAGGCTCCATGCACCGGGAGCCCGACGTGGGATTCGATCCCGTGTCTTCAGGATCGCGCCCAGGGCCAAAGGCAGGCGCTAAACCGCTGCGCCACCCAGGGATCCCCCTTTTTTTTTCTTCCTTATATTTTTAAGCATTTGGTATGTCTCTGGGAAAGAACTGTAATAAATTTTTTAAAAAATCAAGTCTGAGGATGCCTGAGTGGCCCAGCGGTTGAGCGTCTGCCTTTTGCTGGGGTGATGATCCCATATCCAGGGATCAAGTCCCCCATTGGGTGCCCTGTGAGGAGCCTGCTTCTCCCACTGCCTATGTCTCTGTCTGTCATGAATAAATAGAATATATTTTTTAAATTAATTAATTAATTAATTGAAAAATCAAGCCTGGTGTTCCATTTATGTTAATAGGCAAGTTTGATCCATCAATAATTATTGATTACTGATATATTCAGGTATTACTGTCATTTTATTGTGTGCTTTCTCTGTGCTGCTTTTGTACTTTCTTGCCCTCTTTTGGGTTGATAAAATTTCCTTTTTTCTTTTCTCTTTTATTTATACAGAAATCAAACTATTTTTTAGTGGTTACTGTTGAATTTTTAAAAAGGTAACTGTTGTTTTAATGTTTACTGTTAAAATGTTAACAGAGTGAAGAGTTAACATCCTGACCTCTCAGAAAATAACAAAGACCTTAGAATACTTTAGCTCTCCGCCAACTTTTTTATCTTTAATATTTTTGTTGCTGTTTCTGTTTAATATCTGCTTTGATTTTTTTTAAAGGGTTTTATTCGGGGGGTGGGGGTGACTGGGTAACGGGCACTGAGGTGGGCACTTGACAGGATGAGCACTGGGTGTTATTCTATATGTTGGCAAATTGAACACCAATAAAAAATAAATTTATAAAAATAAAAAAAAACAAG
Source organism: Vulpes vulpes (assembly GCF_048418805.1). Lineage (NCBI taxonomy): Eukaryota > Metazoa > Chordata > Mammalia > Carnivora > Canidae > Vulpes > Vulpes vulpes. Next base: position 107,403,201 of record NC_132785.1, on the reverse strand, counting down.
AAAAATCTGTTCAAAATATAAAAAAAAATAAAGGGTTTTATTTATTTATTTGAGGGAGAAGCAGAGCACAGAGGGAGAGGGAGAAGGAGAAGTAGGCTCCCCACTGAGCAGAGAGCCTGACATGGGGCTTGATCCCAGGACCCTGAGACTGTGACCTGAGCTAAGGCAGATGCTTAACCAACTGAACCACCCAGGCACCCCTATTTGATTTTTTTAATCAGTGCTTTTTTCCTGTGTTTATATGGCTATATTTTTATCTGACTTATTGAGATAAAGGATTGGTTCTTTTGTTTTTCTTTTTTTTCTTTCTTTTTTTTTTCTTTTTTTTTTATTTATTTATGATAGTCACAGAGAGAGAGAGAGCGGCAGAGACACAGGCAGAGGGAGAAGCAGGCTCCATGCACCGGGAGCCCGACGTGGGACTCGATCCCGGGTCTCCAGGATCGCACCCTGGGCCAAAGGCAGGCGCCAAACCGCTGCGCCACCCAGGGATCCCCACTTTTGTTTTTCTTATTATATTCCAATAAGTCTATTTAGGACTGTACTTTACTTTTGAATAGTGTTTCATTATTGTATCATCATCACTAATTTTTTTAAACATTTATTCAGACTCCCTGCTGAGTGCAGAGCTTGTCACAGGACTCTATCCCAGGAACCAGAGATCATGACCTGAGCTGAAACCGAGAGTCAGATGCTTAACCAACTGTGCCACCCAGGCACTCATGGATTTATTTTTTTAAACAATATATTTTGGAGTACCTAACTGGCTCAGTAAGTGGAGCATGTGGTCTTTGATATTGGGGTTTTGAATTTGAGCCCCACATTGAATATAAAGATTACTTAAAAATAAAAACTTTTTTTTTTTTTAAAAAAGGTCTTTTCTTTCCTGTGAAGGGATTTGGGAGAAGACAAATTATGGATTTAGTCCATCAAGTTGAGCTAGTATTATTTCCTATATTTATTGTTGATTTGTATTTTACCTTCTGAGAGCTGCTTTTTGATATCTTTTGGCCAGATTTCTTACTGACTTGTAGAAGGCCTTTATTTATTACCTGTACATTATGTGTTCTATTTTCTCCTGTTCTGTAACTTTAATTTTTCATTTTCTTTTATCATATCTTCACATTTTATGATGTTCAATCTCTTGGTCTTTTCCTTTGTGTTGCTAAAAACCAAAATTCAGGGAGCCTGTACTCTCTCTTCTCTGCTCTTTTCAATAAATAGCATTTAGGCTTAAAAAAAAAAACAAAAAACAAAAAACAAAAATTCAACCAAAAAATTTGAAAATCTAAGTGACTTTATTAAACATGATTCATAATTGGGTAGCAGATATTAGCAAAAGAAAATAAAAGGATTGTTTCAGGCAAGGTCACCCTTCCTTAGGGGGAGGGTCAGGGAGATCTTATACTGATGACCCATCTTTCTTTGGGGAATGTAGAGGGCCCTGTGACTGATTCCTCACTGAGGCTGATCAGAAAATTCCTGACTGACTAGTTCAGACTATGTATCCAGGAGAGGTTAGAATTGCGGTTAGGTTAGGTTTTAAGCCCAGGTTTGCTGACTTGGGGACACCATTTTAGGCCTGTGATTTTCTTTTTAACAAGTTTCCTGGTTTTGTGTTAGGCTAATGATTACCTTCTCCTATGTATGATTATTAACATTTTCTCTTTTATCTTTTTCCCTAATGGTATACTTGTGTGGCTTTATTTTTGACACTTAAACTTTTATTCCCTCCAGAATCCAGTTAGTCTTTTAAGAATTCTTTAGCCATGTCATGAATTTATAGTAGTTAGGATTCTTTTGATTGCAAGTAACAAAAATAAACTCGAACTGGTTTAAATTTTTTTTTTTTTATGATAGTCACACATAGAGAGAGAGGGGCAGAGACACAGGCAGAGGGAGAAGCAGGCTCCACCCAGGGATCCCTCGAACTGGTTTAAAAGGAAGGGCAGCCCCGGTGGCGCAGTGGTTTGGCGCCGCCTGCGGCCCGGGGTGTGATCCTGGAGACCCGGAATCTAGTCCCACGTCGGGCTCCCTGCGTGGAGCCTGCTTGTCCCTCTGTCTCTCTCTCTCTCTCCCTCTCTCTGAATATATAAATAAATAATCTTTAAAAAAAAATAAGGAAATTATACATTGCAGGGGAGGAAAAATTATTTCCCTCTGCCTTCAAGGTCTCCTAGCTGGTCTAAGAATTAAATTGACATGAGACAAATTAACAGGAGAAAAAAAAAAAAACGTTTTATGCTGTGCACGTGGAGGCCCAATAATGAAATTGAGACCCAAAGAAATGGGGATCCCTGGGTGGCGCAGCGGTTTGGCGCCTGCCTTTGGCCCAGGGCGCGATCCTGGAGACCCGGGATCGAATCCCACATCGGGCTCCCGGTGCATGGAGCCTGCTTCTCCCTCCGCCTGTGTCTCTGCCTCTCTCTCTCTCTGTGACTATCATAAATAAATAAAAATTAAAAAAAAAAAAAAAGAGACCCAAAGAAATGACCCAGGCAGGGCTTTTTTTTAAAAAAATTATTTTTATGGCAAGCAATTTTTATGCATTTTAGACAAAGAGCCAACACATTTATGAGGTATTGACAGGACAAAGAAAACTTGTGTTTGGGAGCTCAAATCAGTAAGAAGTTCTGAACAGAATCTGGGCTAATGTAGTAAATTAGCAAAAGATAACAAAGTTGGTGTGGGGTGACCCGATAGGGTGGAGGCCAGTGAAACAGCAGGTGGTGAAATAATTCACCCAAGGCAGAACAAGGAGATAGAAGTTTACTGCAAGGGAGCAGAGAGCAGGACAGCAAGGGAGAAACTATCTGCCAGGAGGCAGTGGTGGGGGGCTCTACTAATGTATGGGGGGGGGGGGTTACTGAGGAGTATGGGAATGTATGCAATTTTCCTTTTTCAGTACCTGTGCCTGGTTGTAAGTAGCGCATTGGTCAGCTAGGGCATATGACTGTTTTGAGGTGGGTCCCCTGATGAACCTGTTTGCATTCGGCCCAGTAGTCACTGCGGGGGCCGTTTTATCTCACTCAGGTTTTCATTGCTCAAGCCTATTGCCTAAAAGTGGCCTCTACAGTTGGCTTATGTGGCCTTCTCAGCTCTCAATTCCCTATCTCTGGTGATAAAGGATGTCTCTTACCTCCTGGTACCGGGAAAGTGACTTTCACATGGGAGATTTATTTCCTGCTTTCAGAGGGACGGGGGGGTTCTTAGGGTCCTTCTTGCACAGGCTGCACTTAAAATAGTGTATTTAGAAATAATCAGTATGCCATTGTGGCACATTTGGGGGTGGTCTGCCCAGGTCCCCTGCAGCATCTATTAGAATGTCCAAAATGCAGAACACAGACAACACCAAACACTACCAAGGGTGAGGAGTAACAGGAACTCTCATTTATTGTTCCTGGGTATGCAAAGTAGTATAGACACTTAGGAAGACAGTTTGGCAGTTTCTTACAAAATTAAACATACTTTACTATATGCTCCTCCTTAGTGTTTATCTAAAGGTGATGAAAACTTACATCCACACAAAACCCTGCACATGGATGTTTATGCCAGCTTGATTCATAATTCGCCAAAGCTTGAAGCAACCAAGGTGTCCTTCAGTAGATAAATGGATAAACAAACTTTAGTACTTCCAGACTTTGGAATCTTATTCAGCAATAAAAAGAAATGAGTTATCAAGCTATGAAAAGACATGGAGGAATGAAATAAAAGAAGCCAATCTGAGAAGGCTACATATTGTATGATTCCAACTCTGACATTCTGGCAAAGGCAACATGGCAAAAGATCAGTGGTTGCCAGGGGTTGCAGGGGAGGGAGGAATGAATAGGTGAAGCACGAAGGATTTTTAGGGCAGTGAAACTATTTTGTGTACTGTAATGGTGGATTCATGTTATTATACATTTGTTCAAAACCATAGAAGGTACAATACCCAGAATTAACGTAAACTAAGGACTTCAGGTAATAACAGGTCAAGGTATTTTAAGAATTGCAGCAAATGCAGAACTCTGTTGGGGGATATTTGGTATTAGGGGAGGCTGTGCATGTATGGGGCAGGGGGTATATGTGAAATCTCTATACCGTTTTTTTTTTATTTGAATTCAATTAGCCAACATGTAGTACATCATTAGTTTCAGATGTAGTAGTCAATAATTCATTAGTTGCGTATAACACCCAGTACTAATCACGTGCCCTCTGATGCCCACCACTCAGTTACCCCATCCCCCCACTCCCCTCCCCTCCAGCACCTCTCAGATTGTTCCCTAGAGTTAAGAGTCTCTCATGGTTTTTCTGGGAAATCTCTGTACCTTCTTTTCAGTTTTACTGTGAGCCTAAAACTGCTCTAAAAAACAGTATTTTAAAAAAAATAAGGAAATTTATTGTATGGGAATTCAGGAATAGGTCTGGTTTCATATTTGATTGATCCAATAGCTCAAGGATGATAACAAGAACTGTTTCTGTCTGTCTGTTTGCCTGGCCATTTATGATGTCATAAGGTGGCTGCCAGAATGTGGCTTCATACTTCTTCCTTCATGTTTAGTTGGCGAGGACATTCAGATCCCCAAGTATGTGACCTAAATCACATATCGGCATTGCCTGGATGGAATGTTGAGATTGGCTTAAACCAAACAGGGATCACCACCACTGCCCTTGCCTTCAGGGTGGAGTTAGCTTTCCCTGAAGCCCATAGCTGAAGGGAATGGGTAATACCTGAATGAAAATCAGGAATTCTTATAAAAAGGAGAAGGATAGTGTTTGTTGGTACTGGACAACATCCTTGAGAGCAATGGAGGAGACCAATTAATGGCTTTTTAGAAGTTAAGCTAAGAAAGGAGATTTTTTAATAATAGGAAAAGAACATGGCATTAATAGGTCTTGTGACTATAATGGAACTAATGAAGGAATTTAGTGGTTGACTTTTAGAAGACTGTGGTTTTAGATTTGAACAGAGAATCTAACATTAGAAAACATGTTAGAAAACAAGAAGCAAGCAAAAAAAAAAAAGAAAAAAAGAAAAAAAGAAAAAAGAAAAGAAAACAAGAAGCAGGGTAGCCCCAGTGGCTTAGCGGTTTAGTGCCGCCTTCAGCCCGGGGCGTGATCCTAGAGTCCTGGTATCGAATCCCACGTCGGGCTCCCTGCATGAAGCCTGCTTCTCCCTCTGCCTGTTGTGTGTGTGTGTGTGTGTGTGTGTGTGTGTCTGTCTGTCTGTCTGTCTGTCTGTCTCCCTGGCATCTTGGCATCTTGGTGGGTCTCTAATAAATAAATAAAATCTTGAAAACAAGAAGCAATTAAGCACATAGTGGACATAGTGGTATTTCACTGTGAGAGGAAAATTTTCCCTCGGTTTGTCTTCAATTCTCAAAATCCATTGTGGGTGAGAGGAACATGCTGGAAACAAGTCAGGAGAAGGGGCTCAGGGGAAGCTATCCCAAAATATGTCACTTCGACATATTGATTATTTTGAGCTAAAGGCACTTGAAAAACAGCAGGTGCAAGAAAGGCCCTCATCCCCTCTTCCCCCTGCAACAGGAGATGAAAGACTCCCAGGTGAGAATTACTCTCCCTACACCAGGAGGAAAGAAGTAGCCTTAATACCAGAAGTAGGAGTCAAGGCTGAGAGAAGTCTATACAAGATCTTATTAAAATACTTCTCTTCCTTTAGTTTCCCCCATACACTGTACTTTTCTACAATTTCCACTCTGTTCAATCGCACACATAAGTACTTAGGTTTTGCCACTCCTTTGGGTCTTCCATTTCTGGGGGAGGAGACTTCCTTGTACACTTAAAAATCAAATTGATATGCTTTTCTTTTGTCAGTCTGTCTTAATGTCAATTTAATTCTCAGGTGGAAACCTCAAGAAGGTGGAGGTAAAGTTTTAACTCCCTACACAAACGAGATAAGGTAAACCCACAGGAAATTCCTAGCAGAAATTTTGTTGATACTGGAATGGTAATGAGTATTGAGGCAGAGCACAAACAAATGGATGTTGCTGCATTGGGGTGTGAGGCAAGAAGTCTGTCAAATTCCCAGAGCCTATTCCTGACAAATCCTCAGCAAGTATGGAAGATACAGTATTCTTGTCAGTAAGTTTGTCCTGACACTCAGAAATGCTGGTGCAGAGTTGCCCAGAGTGGTGAGCAGCTGATTGTGGGCAGAAGAAATCATCTACTTGTATACACCGGTCATGGAATCATCTGACTTTTTTATATTAGTCAGGAAATGAGGTAAACTCAATATTCTGTAGTAGTATTACCACAGGAGTAAGATAAAATGTAGAAACAAAGTATTAAATACTGACGAACTTTAATATGAAAGTAAAAAAATAAAATGTTTTCCATAAGAATCCAAGAAATTACAATGGTTTCACATTGTACACATCCTTAAAATTCTAATGAGCTGGTTCAGCTCTCTGTTTTTTTCCACAGTTCTCAGTTAGTGGCCTACTTTAAAGTTTGTTCTTAAAAAAAAGTTTGCTCTTCCACAAGCATGAATTTTTTTACTCTAGATTCAAAAACCTCTTTATGCTGATTAAATTAGTACTATGGTATTTGATTAGTTAAGTTCCTATGAACGTTGATTAGTTATGATTCTTAGAATTTTTTGATGTAGAGAATATTTATGTATAGTTGTGTGTGTGTGTGTGTGTGTGTGTGTGTGTTTAAGATTTTATTTATTTGACACAGAGAAAGAGAGAGAGCACAAGCAGAGGGAGCTGCAAAAGTAGAGGAAGAAGCAGGCCCCCCGCTGAGCAATGAGACCAAACTGGGGCTTGATCCCAGGAACCCAAGATTATGACCTGAACTGAAGGCAGATGGCCAACCAACTGAGCCATCCAGGTACCCGTTTAGGGATATTTTCTTCAGTGATTTTTCCAGCATTATTCTGCTGAAAGTGTAAGATCTCCTTTTCTTTTTTCTTTTCTTTTCTTTTCTTTTCTTTTCTTTTCTTTTCTTTTCTTTTCTTTTCTTTTCTTTGTTTCTCTTTTCTTTTTTAAAGAAAGGAGGTGTTCAGGGATGCCTGGGTGGCTCAGTGGTTGATTGCCTTTGGCTCAGGTCGTTTTCCCAGGGTTCTGGGATGAGTCTGCATCGGCTCCCCATAGGGTGCCTGCTTCTCTCTCTGGTTATGTCTCTGCCTCTCTCTCTCTCTGTCTCTCATGATTAAATAAATAAAATCTTAAAAGAAAGAAAAGAAAAAGAAAAGAAAAGAAAAGAAAAGAAAAGAAAAGAAAAGAAAAGAAAAGAAAAGAAAAGAAGGTATTCAGAATTTTTTAAAAAGCCAGCTATACATTGGATGTGGGTGTTGGTTACATGGATGTTCTCTTTAGACTTATTCATTAGTGGTAAAATATTTGTTTAATACACTTTTCCGTATATTTCACAATGGAAAATGCATTTTGACGTTTTACATAGGTTGAAAATGAAAAATGCTAATCAAATAGCTGATAAAGACTAATTGAGGGATGCCTGGCTGGCTCAGTCAGAGGATCGTGGGACTCTTGATTTTAGGATTGTGAGTTCAAGCCCCATGTTGGGTGTATTTAATTTAAAAAGTTAAAGAACAAAATGACTGGGGATCCCTGGGGGGCTCAGCAGTTTAGTGCCTGCCATTGGCCCAGGGCATGATCCTGGATCCCGGGATTGAGTCCCGTGACGGGCTCCCTGCATGGAGCCTGCTTCTCCCCCTGCCTGTGTCTCTGCATGTCTCTCTCTCTCTCTGTCTCTCTCATGAATAAATAAATAATAGCTTTAAGAAAAACAAAAAAGCAAAATGACTACTTGACTCTGAGGAAGTGAATAGGTAATCTGAATCCTTGCAGTGCTTTGGAATCTAACATTCACCAAACTAAATTTCTAAGAAGTGGGGAATAGGGCTAATAAGGTTGAAGGAGGGCTTGGCTTTGACAGACTCAGGTTTGGCATTGGGCATTTACTGAGCACAAACTTTTACTGTTGCACTTAAATTTTTTTTTAATTTATTTATTCATGAGAGACACACACAGAGAGAGGCAGAGACACAGGCAGAGGGAGAAGCAGGCTTGCTACAGGGAGCCTGATGTGGGACTCAACCTCAGAACCCTCGGATTGTGACCTGAGCTGAAGGCAGACAATCACTGAACCACCCAGGCTCCCACTATTGCACTTTTCTAAGAGCGTTGTATATTGTATAATGGCAAGGGTCAAGAGAAAACAACATAGCTTGAAATTCTGCCTTGTGGCTGGCATCTTGGTGGGAAACATTTACATTTATCAGTTTCTTACAGGATATGATAAAAGGGACAGATGAACAGCCAGATGATAAGATAACATATGGCGAGGTCTGGGAGAGTTCTGAGCATAGGAGCTTCTGTCCTCATAGAGTTGGGGTATGTGTCACCCTCCTAATGTAGATAAGTTCACCAAACTAGAAGCTCTAAAAATCTTGTACTATTGGGATTTTATGGAAATTTACTCACATAGGGATGATCAATTATTATATCAATTTACAGCCTCTTTTTTCTCTGGAGGATGAGGGATGAGGTGAAAATTCCAAGCATCTAATCATGGCTTGGTCTTTTTGGTGACCAGCCTACATACAGAAGCCCACCCAGAGTCACCTCAATAAAACAACAAATGCTCCTAATGCTTTTATTAAGAATTTGCAAAAGTTTAGGAGCTTGGTGCTGGAGCAGGGCATCAGAGACTAATAATTTCTTCTTGTTCATACCTTCCATCATTAACTCCATCTTGTGAGTTAATGCACATACATATACAGTTGGCCCTTGAACATGGGAGTTAGGGGTGCCAACCCTGGTACAGTAAAAAATTCACATATAACTTTTTTCACATATAATTTTTTACTCCCCAAAAACTTAACTACCATTCACCCTGTTTATAGGAAGTAGTGGAAAGAGAGAAATAAAGAGAGGAAAAAGGAGGGGAGGAAGGTCAAACTACTTACACATTGTTAACAATCAAGGGAAGGGATGTGAAGACATTTTTGAGTTGGCTGTCAACTCCTCCAAAACCATTACTACTATATCAAGGCCAGGGTTTAAACGTGTTTCCAGATCTACTTTTATATGTATTTATTTTTAAGATTTTATGTATTTATTTGAGAGAGAAAGCAGGAGCATGGAGGGAGAGGGAGAAGTAGACTCCTTGCTGAGCAGAGAGCCTGACATGGGGCTTGATCCTAGCACCCTGAGATCACGACCTGAGCTGAAGGTAGATGCTTAAACCACAGAGCCACCCAGGTGCCCCTCTTATATGTTTTTTTAACATCTGGCACCCCGAGACACACACCACCATGCTAATCCCACCCCACACTGCAATCCTGGAATTCCACTGTCAATACATATAAGAGAAAAAAGAGCCACTTCCTTTCCTGTGGCTGGGCCTGTTACCTACTGAAAGCATGGAAGGGCTTTAAGGGAATTCATGATAATGCTTCTGAAGTTATACAACACTATGTATATGAATATGAATACACACAAATGTGCATTCTGTTGGGTAGATGAGAAGGGGCAGAAATCATGGGCAAATTGTTCTGTTCCCAAATAAAATAAAGAACCACAGATATGAGGCCAGGTTAACAAATAACAGCTTACAACAGATAAGCAGTGTAAAAGAGAGAGTAAACTGCATTTGGGGATACTGAATCCCAACTCTACATTTCATATGCGAAGAATTTCTCTGAGACTTGGTTTCCTCAATTGTAAAATAAAGTACACATGCCTCACAGATTGGTGAGGATTAAGTGAGGAGCATACAGTGGTATCAAAGAAAAAGCTGACCCCCCCCCCAAAAAAAAGAGCATGGTGCTGGGGTGTTTTTAAAACTATTTTAAAGAAAACTTAATTTTTTAATTAATTAATTTTTGTTATTTTTTCATTAGTTTCAGAGGTAGAATTTAGTGATTCATCAGTTGCATATCATACCCAGTGCCCATTATATCAAGTGCTCTCCTTAATGCCCATCACCCAGTTATCCTGTCCTCCCACCCACCTTCCCCTCCAGCAACCCTCAGATTGTTTCCTAGAGTTTAGCGCCTCTTACGGTTTGCCTCCCTCTCAATTTTCTTTTCTTTTTTTTTTTATTTTTTTAAGATTTTATTTATTTATTCATGAGAGACACAGAGAGGGAAAAGCAGAGACACAAGCTGAGGGAGAAGCAGGCTCCATACAAGGAGCCCAACGCGGGACCGATCCCTGGTCCCCAGGATCAGGCCCTGGGCTGAAGGCGGCGCTAAACCACTGAGCCACCGGGGCTGTCCCTCCCTCTCAATTTTCATCTTATTTTTCCTTCCCTTCACCTATGTTCATCTGTTTTGTTTCTTAAATTCCACATATGAGTGAAATATGATATTTGTCTTTCTCTGACTTATTTCGCTTAACATAATAGCTTCTAGTTCCACCCACATCATTGCAAATGGCAAGATTTCATTCTTTTAATGACTAATATTCCACATGGTATGGTTTTTGAATTTCAGAGAAAATGTTAGAAATTGCCTCGTTATTTTTTTATTTTATTTTTTTAAGGTTTTATATATTTACTCATGAAGGACAGAGAGAGAGAAAGAAGCATAGGCACAGGCAGAGAGGGAGAAGCAGGCTCCATGCAGGGAGCCCGATGTGGGACTCGATCCGGGTCTCCAGGATCACGCCCTGGGCTGAAGGTGGCGCTAAACCGCTGAGCCACCAGGGCTGCCCTCGTTATTATTATTATTTTTTAAAGATTTTCTTTCTTTATTCATGGGAGATGCAGAGAGAGAGACAGAGACACCAGCAGAGGGAGAAGCAGGGTCCGTGCAGGGAGCCCGATGTGGGACTGGATCCCAGGACTCCAGGATCACGACCTGAGCGGAAGGCAGATGTTCAACCATTGAGCCACCCAGGTTCCCAACCTGGCAACCAAAATTGCCTTATAAAAAAAGATAATTGAGGAAATAACACCATCACCATAAATCAAGGCTTTTTTTTTTTTTTACTTGAAATATATTAAGCTTTAGGAAAAGTTTAGGAAGCTTATTGTGGAACTATTTTTATCAAGTGATGCAAATATTAAATTATTTATTTTCACATTAATCATTGTTAAGTAATTCATCTAGATAATGTCTTACTTATTGAAACAACTAAATCATAAAGCTCCATATGCCTAAGCAGGAATGTAACTTAAAATTTATTTGAACCAAGTGAATCCTTACTCATCCACAAAGAAGATAGCAAAGAACTAAAATTGTATTTGCTTTTTGAACTTTTAGTAGTTTTACATCTCATTAGTATTCTATTACTCCCTGGGTCGCTGCTTGGCTATTCAGGACATCCAAGATGTGTGCTAAGCCCCCTCTGGTCACCCTCCTTGGATTTGGGTCTAGGCCCCCAGGGAGCAGGATCTCATCCTGGTAGTGTAAGGCTCCCGTAGGAGCGGTGGGAGGCGGGGCCGCGTCCGGAGGCGTCTGGGCGCCGCAGGCCTGTGGGCCTCGTTCGGGGAACGCGCCGGAGGCTAACGCCGCAGGTGGTTGTCCCAGGCCAGGCGGGGTGCGCGGGGCCTCCTGAAATCTGGGCGTGGTGCTCAGCCCGCCTCTGGAACGCAACCCTTGTCTCCCTCCAGCCAGACTGGTAGGACTGGAGTGTATGAGGACAGGCAGAGTTTCTGGAACTCCACCCTCTCCTTGAAGAAGGGCAATCTTTGGAAAATGTAAAGCGTTAGAGATGCAGTGTCTAGGATTGCCTAAGCAGAAATTCCTTAGTAAACAATACTATTCATAGGAGCGACTTCTTCTTATACATCTGTTATACCCCAGACATATATCATTTCATCTTTAAGGGCTGCATTCCTTTTCCTTTATTATGGAGGAGGAAATTGAGCCTCAGAGAACCTTCACTACCTGCATAGGGTGACAGCACTAACAAGTGTCAGAGCCCTGGCTTGGGCTTTGTTGTCCAGGTACCCACGAGTGGCAGCACTGCATGTGTCCTGGCCATCTGAGCCTTAGCTTGGGGCAGATAAGGCTCTCCATCGACTTGGGCCTCACAGTATTAATACATAACAGTAAAATCCTACCGGATATGGAACTCAAATGGGATTGTAGATTAGAAAAATACATTAAAGCCCAAATGTAATATGTAATATCTTAATAACTGCCAGAGACTTGATTTGGGGGTCCAAATCCCCCAGATAATTTGTTCTAGATTTTCACTTCAACTCACTTTAAAACCACTGTTTAAGAAATCTTTACTGGAGGGACGCCTGGATGGCTCAGAAGTTGAGCATCTGTCTTTGGCTCAGGGCCTGATCCTGGGGTTCCACGATCTACTCCCACATCTGGCTCCCTGTGAGGATCCTGCTTCTCCCTCTGCCTGTGTCTGCCCCTCTCTGTCTCTCATGAATAAATAAATGGATTTTTTTTTTTTAAATAAGAAATCTTTACTGGAAAATATCAAATTACAAACGCTTAATGAATCATAAGTCTAAATGTAAGGGCTGAAACTATAAAACTCTTAGAAAAAAAACCGGAATAAATCTTTGGGATCCTGGATTAAGAGTGATTTCTTAAATAGCACCAAAGGCATAAGCAAAAAAAAGAAAAAATAAATTGGGCCACATCAAACTTTAAAACTTTTGTGCAAATGATGCCATCCAGAAAGTGAAAACATAACCCAAAGAATGGGAGAAAATATTTGCAAATCATCTTTCTGATAAGCAGCTGGTATTCAGAACATATAAAAACATTTGCAACTTGATTAAAAGACATACAACCTAACTGAAATGTGAGTGGAGGAGCTAAACAGACCTTTCTCCAAAGAAGATATACAAATGACCAATAAGTACATGAAAAGATGCCCAGCGTCGTTAGCCATCAGGAAAATGGGAGTTAAAAACCATAATGTAATACTACTTCCTACTCACTACATTGTTTGTAATAAAAAAGAGAATGTTGGTGAGGATGTAGAGAAATTGGATTTCTCACTGTTGTTGGGAGTGTAAAATGGTATGACCTCTTTGAAAAATGGTTTGGCAATTCCTCAATATATTAAACACAGAGTAAATATTTGACCTGCAATTCCACTCCTAGGTCTATACCCAAGAGAAGACATATGTCCATGCAAAGACTTGTATAGAGACATTCATAACAGCTTACTTTATAATAGCTCCTGACAGAAAACAACTTAAATAGCCATTAACAGGTGAAGGGATCAATAATATAGATCTCTCCAATAGAATATTATTCAGCCATAAAGAGAAATGAAATATTCATTTCAGGGGCACCTGGCTGGCTCAGTCAGTAGAGCATGTGACTCTTGTACTTGAGGTCATGAGTTCAAGCCCTATATGGGGCCTAGCACTTACTTAAAAGGAAAGAAATGAAGTATTGATGCATATTACAACATGGATGGAGTGTAAAAATATTATGAAAGAAGGGAAACACAGAAGGCCACATAATAAATGATTCCATTTACATGAAATATCCAGAACAGGCAAATCCAGAGACAGAAAGTAAATTAGTGGTAGCTAGGAGCTGGAGGAGGAGGGAATGGAAATTACTGTCAGTGGATATGGGGTTTCTTTGGTGGGTTGATGAAAATTGATGAAAATGTTCTGGATTCAGATAGTATTGATGATTGATAACTACGGATATACTAAAAATCACTGAATAAGATACTTTAAAAGGGTGATCTTTATGATATGTGATGTATATTTTCATAAAGCTGCTGAAATGCAACAAAAATTTTTAAAGAATGGGATAAGATACATAGTACTTTAAAATAATTTTGCACCTTATTTTAATATCGACATTTTTCTCTTATTAAAATATCTATTCATATAACATTTACATAATACATTGTAAATGTATTTTCTATTTTAATGTATTTTTTAAAGATTTATTTTATTTATTCATGAGAGACAGAGAGAGAGAGAGAGAGAGGCAGAGACACAGGAAGAGGGAGAAGCAGGCTCCATGCAGACAGCCTGATGTGGGACTCGATCTTGAGGAGTCCAGGATCACACCCTGGGCCAAAGGCAGGCTCTAAACCGCTCAGCCACCCAGGGATCCCTCTTCTTTTTTTTTTTTTTTTTTTTAATTTTATTTATCTATTCATGAGAGACGGCGGGCGGGGGGGGGGGGGGGCGGCGGCGGGGCACAGAGACACAGGCAGAGGGAGAAGCAGGCTCCATGCAGGGAACCCGACTTGGATTCAATTCCGGGTCTCCAGGATCAGGCCCTGGGCTGAAGGCAGCGCTAAACCGCTGAGCCACCCGGGCTGCCCTATTTTTATGTATTTTAAGTAAATGTTTTACGTATGTATTTTAAGTAAATGTAATACGTTTATTTTTGGAGTGAACCATGTAAGTTAAACTGCTTTGGTATATTTTAAAATACTTACAATTTTGTGATTTAAATGTCTAGTTCTAGGTTCAGTTTGTTTTATACTTTGTTTTAAATGCTATCTTAGCTAAAAAAGATTTCTCACCAAGATATATCAAATCATGGGACAGTCCTGGTGGCTCAGCGATTTAGCGCCGCCTACAGCTCAGGGCGTGATCCTGGAGACCCAGGATTGAGTCCCCACATCAGGCTCCCTGCATGGAGCCTGCTTCTCCCTCTGCCTGTGTCTCTGCCTCTCTCTCTCCTCTCTGTGTATTCTCATGAATAAATAAATAAAACCTTTTTTTAAAAAAAAAGATATATCAAATCAAATTGAAGAAACTCATCAATGGTTGTTCTAAATCATAATATTAATCTTTTCTTCTTGCTCACTAATTATGCAAAGGCTTCAATTAAAATTCTGCTAAGAAACTTCCATGATTTTTGCAATGTTTTTCTTACAAACTAATTAAAATGTGAAGTAGTGGAGGCAAAAATTTGAATTTAAAAGATTTCAGGAAATTTTAAGAGAAAATTGCAGGAGAGAAATGAGAGACAACAAGTAGATATAATTCTTTCTGGAAATTTTATGATGAAGAGGAACAGAGAAACTGGACAGAAATGGAATTAAGAAGCTTGTTTTTGTTTGTTTTGTTTAATTTTTAAAGTAATCTCTACACCCAGCACTGGGGCTTAAACCCATGACCCCAAGACCAGTAGTCACCCACTCCTCCAATTGAGCCAGCCAGGAGCCCCAAGAAGTTTTTGTTTCTTACTTTGTGTTTAAGATGGCAGAAATAACAGCATGTTTTAAGCTGATGGGAATTATATAGAAAAAAGAGAAGAAAATGTTGGAACTATGCCTTTGAATAGACAAGTACAGGAAATAGAAAGCAAGTAGAAGCGTTGACAAGATAGAAGCATGAACTGCTCATCTGTAATGAGAGGAAAGAAGACAGATTATAGGAGTACAAATGCTTTTAGGTGGGTCAATGTGATGATGGGAATTTGTGTAAGTTCATTGCTTGGTGCCACAGAAAATGAAGTCCTTTATTCCTTGGTCATTGAAGATGAAGAGAAGGCAGAGAAACTAAAACAATTCTTCCCCCAGGTTTGGCAGTGAAGGAGCTGAAATGAACCATGCACACTGATTATTAAGGGCCTATTTAAGGTTTATGGATATGAGTTTAAAGTGACACCAACAACAAAAAAGCAAATAGTAAAATGGTAGATATAAACTCAATATGTTAATTCCATTAAACATAAATGGACTAAGTAATCCAGTAAAAAGACAAAGACTGTCAAACTGGCTTTTGAAAAATTAAACTACATGCTACTTATTGGAGGAGACACAGGTTAAATATTAAGATACTGGAAGATTCAAAGTGAAAGGAAAGAAAAATATATACTATATAAATACTAACAAAAATAAAGCTGCTGTGGCTATATTAATTTAAGCAAAGTAAACTAGGGCAAAAAGTATTACTTAGAAGAGTCTTTTCTTTGTAATTAAAGGTATGGTGATGAAAAGTTTGCTTTAATAGGAAGATATTATGTTTCTAAAAACAGTCTGAAAATATAAAATGCAAAATCATCGTAACTGAAAGGAGAAAAAAAATCCCCAATCAAATTGAGAGATTTTTACTCATCTCAGTGACTGAGAATAAAAAGTTTTGTTTTGGGGATCCCTGGGTGGTGCAGCGGTTTGGCGCCTGCCTTTGGCCCAGGGCGCGATCCTGGAGACCCGGGATCGAATCCCATGTCAGGCTCCCGGTGCATGGAGCCTGCTTCTCCCTCCGCCTGTGTCTCTGCCTCTCTCTCTCTCTGTGACTATCATAAAAAAAAAAAAAAAAAAAAAAAAAAAAGTTTTGTTTTGTTTTTTTGGGAGATTTTATTTATTTATTCATGAGAGGCAGAGACAGAGGCAGAGACATAGGCAGAGGAAGAAGCAGGCTGTGAAGAGCCTGATGCAGGACTCAATCCCAGGCCCCCCGGATCGCCACCTGAGCCAAAGGCAAACCGCTCAACCACTGAGCCACCCAGACACCCTGAGAATAAAGAGATTTTATTTTACTTTATTTATTTTGATTAGGCAATGTTTAAATTTTATTTTTCTTTCAATAAGGTGGTACCATTCCTCAAGGAAGTAATGTAGTTTTGTATATTATTTCACAATGAAAGGAACTACATCTGCCTCTTCACCCTGTAACAGTCCCTGCAATGCTCCTTGATGATGTCCTTGGTCTTGAACCCCAAGATAAGCGGCAGGGTGGGGAAGAGGCAGCTGGGAGGAGCAGGGGCATCACAAGCTGGTGCACTGGGCTTCCCACCAGCAGGATATGCAGCTCACAGAGGTTCTAGAAGGAGAGTGGAGTGTGCGGTGCTTCACTGGGTGAGGGAGTGAGGACTCTGATGGAGCAGAAGGCTCAGGGTGAACCCCAGCATCACAAGTACAGTTGCTTTATTGTGGCTGAGTCTGGGAAGAAGATGCCTGGGACTGCTGGCAGTGCACCTTGCTCAAGCTTGTTCAGTGGGAGAGAACAAAGAGATCTTAAAAACCTATAAGGATATGAGATTTAAAGTGAGATAGTAAGTATAGTCGTTTTTGTTTTTTTTTTTTTTCTCCAGCCACATTCAAGTGCCCTGATGCAAATACAGAATTTCCAGAGAGCATTTAACGAGGGCTGGAATTCTGCCAAACTAGTATGAAGAAGTGAAGGTTGATGGTATTTGGAAGGAAATGGTTATATTTGACTGGCTAAGAAAGGGCACAGTAAAAAAATTGGAGGGATTAATGGATTATAGGCCCTAGTGGGTGGAAGGATTTAATCAGAGTACTAGACAGTGAGTTAGAAGACAGGGAATGTGGGAAAGTGGAGGTAATGGTCAGAAAATGGGATGTTTGCATGAATATAAGTTTTCAGATCCTTGGAATACCAAAGAAGGGGATGGCTGGACTATATGGTAAGAGTATGCTTAGTTTTTTTAAGAGATAGCCAAACTGTCTTTGAAAGTGGATGTACCATTTTGCACTCCCACTAATAATGGATGACAGTTACTGTTGCTCTACATCCTTGCCAGTATTTGGTGTGGACAATGTTCTGGGTTTTGGGCATTCTAATAGGTGCGTAGTGATTTCTCATTGTTTTGATTTGTCATCCTCTAATGACAAACAATGCTGAACATCTTTTCACGTGCTTATTTGCCACCTATATATCTTATTTGTTGAGATATCTGCTCAAGTCTCTTGTCCATTTTTAAAAAGATTGTTTGTTTGTTTATTTATTTATTTATTTATTTATTTATTTATTTAAGAAAGAGAGGGAGAGAACGAGCATGAGTTGGGGGAGAGGCAGAGGGAGCAGAAGAAGCAGACTCCTGGCTGAGCAGGGAGCCTGACTCAGGCTCCATCCTGGGACTCCAGGATCATGACTGAGCAAAAGGCAGATGATCAACCACTGAACCACCCAGGCATTCCTTTTTTTTTTTTTTTTTTTTAAAGATTTTATTCATTTATTTGAGAGAGAGAGAGAGAGAGAGAGCAAGAGCATGAAGTTAGGGGAAAGTGAGAGTGAGAAGCAGATTGCCCCACTGAGCAAGGAGGGAGCCCAAGGTGGAGCTGGATCGCAGGAGTCTGGGATCATGATCGGAGCCGAAGGCAGACACTTAACTGACTGAGCCAGCCAGGCGTCCCTGGTATTGTGTTCTTAACTTCAAGTTCCACTTGCTCATTTCTGGTATATAAGAAAGTGATTGAATTTTGTATATTAACCTTGTATACTGCAACCTTGCTGTAATTGCATATTAGTTCTAGCTTTTTTGTCAGTTCTTTTGTATTGTCTGCAAAGATGGTCGTGTCATCTGTGAACAAAGACAGTTTGAATTATTGCTTCCCAATCTGAATACCTTTTATTTCCTTTTCTTGTCTTATTGCATTAGGTTGAATTTCCAGTATGATGTTAAAAAGGAGTAGTGAGAGGGAACATCCTTGCTTTGTTCCTGATCTTAGTGAGAAACTAGAAGTTTGATGTTAGCCATAGGGCTTTTGTAGATATTCTTTATCAATTTGAGCAAGTTCCCCTTTATTCCTACTTTTCGGAGAATTTTTATCATTAATGGGTGTTGGATTTTGTCAGATGCTTTCTTCTGCATCTACTGATCATGTAATTTTCCTTTTTTAGCCTGTTGATATGATGGACTTCATTAATAGATTTTTAAAAAATATTTTATTTTTTGCCATACAGAGAGAAAGCACACAAGCAGGGGGAGAGGCAGAAGGAGAGGGAGAAGCAACCTCCCCACTGAGCAAGGATCCTGACTTGGGGCTTTATTCCAGGACCTCAAGATCATGACCTGAGTTGAAGGCAGTTGCTCAACTGACTGAGCCACCCACGCCCCCCAATTAATAGATTTTTTGAATGTTGAACCAGCTTTGCTTAGCTAAGATAAATCCCATTTGGTTGTGTTGTATAATTCGTTTTATTTTTGTTAAGTCCTATATTAATTTTTTAAGTTTTTTCATTTATTTTATTCATTTAAGTAGTCTCTATACCCAACGTAGGGCTCAAACTGGTAACCTCAAGATCAAGAGCCTCACATTCTTCCAACTGAGCCAGACAGGCACCCCTTCTTTCTTTGTCATCTACTTTGGAGAAAAAGAAGCATCTTTCAAATGAAAATTACATGTGCCCTTGCAACTCTGGCTCTCTTTCACCTGCTCTGTCCAGGTCACCCTGAAGGACACTATCTTTATTTGTAAGAAGCTGTAACTACATTTATACTTTATTTATGCTTCAGTTAGATTTTATTGTAATTAATAATTCAATTTCCAGGAAAGAAACTTACTCTCCAATCAGATATTCCAGAAATATTTCTACCGTAGTAGGGAAAAAGAGAGGTCTCTCACCTTGCTCTGACCATTTGAGACTGTACTAATTCATACTCAACTGACTCGCTGATTCTCCTTCATAAATCTGAATAGATTACATCACTAATGCCTGCATTTTCTTTGTTTCACTTTACATGGGCTCTGTGAAAAAGATAGGGCTTTTTCTTTATATGGGCTCTGTGAAATGATAGCTTCTTTTTATTTCCTGGTTGACCTATTCATTGTTTATTAGCATGTTATTCAACTTCTATATATTTGTGATCTTTCCACATATTTTCTTGTGGTTGACTTCTAATTTCCGCAGCATTGCAGTCAGAAAAGATGCATGGTATGACTTCAATCTTGGATTTGTTGAGACTTGTTTTGTGAGCTAATATGTGATCTAGAGAATGTTCTGTGTGTACTTGAATAGAATGTGTATTCTGCTATTTTAGGATGAAATGTTCTGATTATATCTGTGAAATTCCATCTGCTCCAGTGTGTCATTCAAAGCCATTTTTTCTTTGCTGATTTTTTGCTTAGGTGATCTATCAATGTAAGTGGGGTGTTAAAGCCCCCTACAATTAGTGTATTATTATCAATTAGTTCATGTTTGTTATTAACTGTTTTATGTATTTGAGCGTTCCCATGTTGGGTCATAAATATTTATAATTGTTATATCTTCTTGTTGGACCTTTTTATTATTATATAGAGTCCTTCTTTGTCCCTTGTTTTTAAGATTTTTTAAATTTATTTATTCATAAGATACACACACAGAGAGAGAGAAGCAGAAACATAGGCAGAGGGAGAAGCAGGCTCCATGCAGGGAGCCCAATATGGGACTTGATCCCAGGACTCCAGGATCACACCCTGGGCCGAAGGCAGACACTTAACCGCTGAGCCACTCAGGCATCCCCCATCTTTTTTTAAAGTCAATTTTATGCAATAAAAGTATTGCTATTCTGGCTTTCTTTTGACATCCATTTACATGATGGATGTTTCTCTATCTCTCTTTCAATCTGCAGGTGTCTTTATGTCTAAAATGAGTCTTTTGTAGGTAGCATATATGTAGATCTTGGGTTTTATTTATTTCGTCACCTTATGTCTTTCGATTGGAACATTTGGTCCATTTATATTCAACGTAATTATTTGTTTTCAATGCAATTATTGATAAGTATGCATTTATTGTCATTTTATTGTTTGTTTGGGGTTGTTTCTGAAGATTTTTTTCTGCACTTTTCTTTATTGATATATTTGGATTTCTTTCTCTTTATTTTTTGCATGTATATTAGTGGGTTTTGATATATGGTTACCACTAGGTATGTATATAACATCTTCTGCATATAGCAGTCTATATTAAGTTGATAACTGTTTAAGTTTTCCCTCTCCTTCCCACATTTTAGCTATATATTTTATATCCTTTTATTTTGTGAATTCCTTGACTGACTTTTCACAGAAATATTCATTTTTTACTGCTTTTGTGTTTCCTACCTTTATGCTGTCATTTTTGATCTCCATATTAAATATTAAAGAGTTCCTTTAATATTTCTTTCAGAAAAAAAAAATTAAAAAAAAATAATATTTCTTTCAGGGCTGGTTTAGCGGTCATGAACGCCTTTACTTTTTGTTTGTTTGGGAAACTCTTTAATCTCTCCTTCTATTCTGAATAATAGCCTTGCTGGATAGAGTATTCTTGGCTCCAAATTTTTCCCATTCAGCACTTGGAATACATCATGCCACTCTCTTCTGACTTGTAAAGCTTCTGTTGAAAATTTTCCTCCTAACCTTATGGGTTTTCCCTTGTAAATTTCCATCTTCTTTTGCCTTGCTGCTTTTAAATTTTTTTATCACTATATTTTGCCAATTTAATTACAATATATCTTTGTGTGGGTCTGCTTTTGTTAATTTTGTTGGGAGCTGAGATCAAGAATTGGACACTTAGGGGAATCCCTGGGTGGCGCAGCGGTTTGGCGCCTGCCTTTGGCCTAGGGCGCGATCCTGGAGACCCGGGATCGAATCCCACGTCAGGCTCCCGGTGCATGGAGCCTGCTTCTCCCTCTGCCTGTGTCTCTGCCTCTCTCTCTCTCTCTCTGTGTGTGACTATCAAAACAAAAATTTTTTTAAAAAGAATTGGACACTTAACCGACTGAGCCACCCTGGCACCCCTAAACCAGAATCTTCTTTTTTTTTTTTTTTTTTAAGATTTTACTTATTTATTCATGAGAGGCACAGCGAGACAGAGGCAGAGACACAGGCAAGAGAGAAACAGGCTCCATGAAGGGAGCCAGATGCAGGACTCGATCCCAGGACTCTGGGATCACACTCTGAACCGAAGGCAGACGGCTCAGCTGCTGAGCCACCCATGCATCCCACTAGAATCTTCTTTTAAATTGTATGGAACCTATTCATTATCCCTAAAGGAGAAACATATTCTCAGCCTTATTCTTTCTTGAGTTAATAAGAAAGTCTTCTACATCCCAAGGAAATGGTTTGTAATCTACACAGAAATGAATTTACAAAGATAATAATCATAATCACAACACTAATCATTACAGCTAACTTGTTTTTAAAACCTAAATGTCCAGGGGTACCTGGGTGGCTCAGTGGTTGAGTGTCTGCCTTTGGCTCAGGTCGTGATCCTGGGGTCCTGGGATTGAGTCCCACATCAGGCTCCCTGCAGGGAGCCTGCTTCCCCCTCTGCCTATGTCTCTGTCTCTCTTTCTCATGAATAAATAAATAAAATCTTTAAAATAAATAAATAAATACATACATACATAAATCCTAGATGCCCCAAAATAGAAAACCACTTAAGTAATTATAGTTTATGGGGACACCTGGGTGGCTCAGTAGTTGAGCGTCTACCTTTGGCTCAGGGCGTGAACCTGGAGTCCCAGGATCGAGTCCCTCATCAGGCTCTCTGCATGGAGCCTGTTTCTCCCTCTTCCTGTGTCTCTGCCTCTCTCTCTGTGTCTCTCATGAATAAATAAATTCTTTTTTTAAAAAAAGTATAGGGCAGCCCAGGTGGCTCAGCGGTTTAGCACCACCTTCAGCTCAGGGCGCAATCCTGGAGACCCTGGATCGAGTCCCACGTCGGGCTCCCTGCGTGGAGCCTATTTCTCCCTCTGCCTGTGTCTCTGTCTCTGTGTCTCTCATGAGTAAATAAATAAAATCTTAAATAAATAAATAAATAAATAAAGTAATTATAGATTATGAAATATTGTTAACATTTAGAGGTTTGGTATCATGCACAGTGTAAGATGTTAGGTCCGAGAAAAGCAGGATAAAAATCTATATATATAGGATCCCTGGGTGGCGCAGCGGTTTGGCGCCTGCCTTTGGCCCAGGGCGCGATCCTGGAGACCCGGGATCGAATCCCACATCAGGCTCCCGGTGCATGGAGCCTGCTTCTCCCTCCGCCTGTGTCTCTGCCTCTCTCTCTCTCTCTCTCTCTGTGACTATCATAAATAAATAAAAAATTAAAAAAAAATCTATATATATGGTTAAAATATGAATACACATATGTATATACAAAAAGACTGGAAGGAAATGAAGTATACCAAAATTTTAATTGTGCTTTCTTTTTTAAATACTTAGATAAACCTTTTATTTTTAAATTTTTCAATTTACAGAAAAGTTGCAAAATAACAGATTTTCTGTATATCCAGCACATACTTTCTCCTTTTGTTAGTATCTTACATTACTATGGCACATTTGTCACAACTAATGAACCAATATTGTATATTAGTATTAAGTAAACTCCATACTCTGTCCAGATTTCTGTAGTTTTTCCTTAATGCCCTTTTTCTGTTCAAGTATCCCATCTAAGATACCATATTACATTTAGTCATGTCTCCTTAAGGCTCTTCTTGGCTGTGATGGTTTCTCAGACATTTTGTTTTTGATGGCCTTGACAGTTGTATTGTAGTCAGGTATTTTGCAGAACATCCCTTAATTTGGACATGCTTAATGCTTTTCTCATGATCAGCCTAGAGTTACAGTTTCTGGGGAGGAAGACTGCAGAGGTGAAGTGCCACTTTCAGCATGTCAGTCATATCAAGGTTATATGGAATCAACACAATTTATTGCTGATGTTTACTTGGCTAAGGTAGTGTTTGTTACCCTTCTCCATTCCAGAGTTACTCCCTGTCCCCCTTTCCATAACATACACTTTGGTAATGAGTAATTAAGTATAGCTGCCTGCCTTTTGACCACTTTATAGTTTTCAGTATTTCCTAAGTTTCTACAATAAACATATATTATCTTTAAAGAAAAAAAGCCATAAACCAATTTTAAATCCTATTTCTTTCTTTTTTTAAAAAGATTTTATTTATTTATTCACGAGAGACACGCACAGAGAGAGAGCGAGAGAGGCAGAGACACAGGCAGAGGGAGAAGCAGGCTCCATGCAGGGAGCCCGACGTGGGACTCAACCCCGGGACCCCAGGATCATGCCCTGGACCGAAAGTGGTGCTAAACCCGCTGAGCCACTCAGGGGTCCTCTCCTCATATTTCAAGTCCTATCTGAAATGCCACTTCTTGTAAGTCCTCCCCACCTCTCCACCAAGTTAGATGTGGTTTGTCCCATCCTTATATAATAATGACCCTTTGACACTTTTATTCTGTTTTACCTCTACACTAGAATGTTATTTCCCCCACTTGTTTATACAGCCATCTTACTTCAGAAGGGATTAAAGGAGGGGCTCCTCTCCCCCTTGGGTCCACTGCAAGGGCCCAGTCTACAAGGGACATGGTCATCCACGCTCTTAACATCTTTTTGTTTCTGTCCTGAGGCTCTCTCAGAGAAACCTGCTCCAGACTCTTTGGGGACACTCGGTATTCCAGCATGATAAACAGTGAAGAAATTACTTTGGAGAGTATAGTTAAACCAGTCTGTTTTTTCTTGCCCATGTGCCAAGGAAAACATGCAGAAAGCACAATCAGTAGTACAAAGAGAGAAAGCCACCTGCCCGCCATTACATTCTTGGCCACGGGCAGAGGAGGCATCCCTGAGCTGGCTGAAGTGAGTGGAGACTAGAAAGTATAAGCACTACATTTTCTTCGTGTAAAAAACAAACAATCTTCAACTCTTTCATACCTTTTTGTTTCTTTTGGCTCTCAATTTTCTTCTGTTTTAGTTCTGGCTTGGTAGAGCCAGAGACCACAAGCCTCTAGTTAGCACGCTTACTAACAGCTTTTTTTTTTTCACGATGACATTTGATTTATTTAGGTGCTGTCTGAATCTGAATTTTCAGTAATGTAGCAATTTAGAAAATTCAATGATAAAACAGAAGAGGAAGGGAAATATAAATTATAGAAATCATAATCCATATTAAGAAAAAAAGATCAAGTAGCCATGTTTACATCTTAATAATCTTCCTGTTCTTTTTCTGTAAATGTAAATATGTTTCCAAATATTATTTGTAAATATTATCTTGAATACCTCTCCACTCCGGAAGTTTAGTCTTATGGCCCATGGATGTAACCATCAATTTCTAAGTCTTTCTGGTTAATTATGAGAAACAACCTTGCTAGTTTATAATGCCCAATATGCATATATCTGAATTTTCATTACTAGGGTGGAGAGTTTTAGATTGATATTGGGGTCATCTTTCTTTAACTAAAGAACTGTTAATAGCAATCATTGGCTCTCACAGACTGTATTTGCTTTAAAATGTTGTGAACAAGAGCTTGTGCTTGCACATATTCTTTCACCTGCCTCCCATAGTTGTGAAGATTAAATGAGTGACATACAGTTGGTGCCCTGGAAGCATATTTCCTTCCCCAGCTGCTTTTCTCCTTCCTGGACTGAAACCATTGTCACTCCCATGTGTTGCTGTGGATAAGGTTTATGTAAAATAAAAGCTGCCTCTTCCCACCACTTACTTGTTTTGTAAAATCAATATTTTTTAACTGACATTTATGCAACAAAATGCCTTTTTTTCAATGGTATGTATATGCATGTGAAAGCATAGTATGTGAAAGGACACACATGAAGATCCTCACAAAGGTTATTTTGTGGAGTATGACAGCCCAGTGATCAATGGGCCACTTTGGCTAGAAGATTATTTTGAGCTGAAGGCAATCAAGGCCCTACGGGCTCAAGAGAAACTCTCGTTCCTCAACTATGGAAGAATCTAAACTGAGGGTCTTTACCAGGATGAGGGTTATCAACAGAGTTAAATTTGATCTGAGTGACCCATCGGTATGGCAGGGAAAATTATCTAATCACCAAACACCTGATCTTTTTATTGCTCTGTGAATTGCATTCCTTCCCTTCCAAGTCCTAGACCTCTAACCTTTCCTCCTTAACTCAGAATGATGTACAGACCTCATTTTGTCTGACTGACTTTGGAATTTCCATGTCTGTGTGGATTTTCTGTGCATATGCTATCGGATTTGATTTTCTCTGTTCATCTATCTCTTGTCAATGTGATTCTTAGTCCAGCTAGAAGGACACATGACAGAACAGGAATTCTGCTCCCTGACAGTGGTGACAGCAGGGAGAGCACTGGAAGTAGGTGGCAGCTTCACCTGTAATGTTCCAATATTTAACCTTTAAAAAGCTGCTTATTCTTAGGCTCTCTTTTCATTCCTGACATAATTTGTATGGAGACGATTTTTAATGGTAATGGCATTTAAAGAGAAAGGAATAGGGGATCCCTGGGTGGCTCAGTGGTTTAGTGCCTGCCTTTGGCCCAGGGAGCGATCCTGGAGTCCCGGGGTCGAGTCCCACATCAGGCTCCTGGCATGGAGCCTGCTTCTCCCTCCTCCTGTGTCTCTGCCTCTCTCTCTCTCTCTCTCTCTCTCTCATAAATAATAAGTAAATAAATATTAAAAAAATAATAAAGAGAAAGGAATAAAAACCCAAAAAGTGTTATCATGACACAATGGATGAACTGTTTTTAACTGCTGCTGCTTAGTATACATTAGTCTCATCCTCCTAATCTGCAGATAATGGGTTATCTTTTCAGGAGAGTCCCCCTAACTTTTCCCCACCCAAGTGTTTGTGGAAGAAAGTCTGGAGCTGCTTCCAAGCATCCACCTGGGCCATGGCATGAGCCCTGGGCTCCCCTCCCCAGATGACAGGACCACCCACCAAGGTGTGTAGGGAAGCCTGGCACATGGGGAAGTAAGGAGGCTCAATGTAGTGCCCTGCCATAGGGTAACAGATGATCTGGGGCTGCTCCCTACCATGGGCCTGTAAGCGCTTAGAGGCCTCATTAGCATAGAATTCACTCTTCCAGTTGTGGTCATCCAGACCTACAAGGAACAGAAAGGCACTCTCAGCCCTTTCCACGGGAATGAAACTCTTCTGGTCAGCTCCTTCCAAAGGGCTATTCAGGACATCCAAAATGTCTGCCAAGCCATCTTTGGTCACCCTCATTCGATTTAGGTCTAGGCCCACAGGGGGCAGGATCTCATCCTTGTAGTGTAAGGTTCCCCCAACATTGGCCACGGAGCCATTGATTATGACGGAGGCAGTGATGCCCTTCAGGAATGAGGCCATGGAGAGGCAGAGCTCACCTCCTTTGGAAGTGCCAAGCAGCCCGACTCCCGGACCCTTTACCTGAGAAAAGGACAGAGGAGGAAGGAGAATGAGACCATGAACAGTGCAATTGATGAACAGTGCCCAGAATTGGAAAGTAGGTAGAAATAAGCCTGAATCTGGGCTCTACTATTTGCCAACTTTTGCAACCTTAGAGTATTGACTTATTCTTCCCCTCTTATCTTCCTTTCTGCAATTGCTCCATCATCATTCTTGGTGATTTCAACAACCATGTAGAGGATATATTAGATACTTTGGCTTCTCAGCATCCATGTTTCTCATCCATCCTGCCTCATTTCACTTAAGTTTGCTTTCCACTTCTCCAGAAGACCATATCACATCTCTCCTACAACCTCAAACCTTTTAACCTTTAACCCTGTTCCCTTTCACTGTCAGCTCTTCATACCAGCTGGAGAAAATAAAGCTTTCCAGTAGGAACTCCTCCTCTTTTCCCCCTGCAGGATCTACTTAGTTCCACAGGAGCTCAAGTTCTCTGCCTTCTCTTGGGTTTCCAAACTCCCTCTGTGCTTATTAGAGGCCCCCCTGATGCTTGCACTTGGTATCTCCTCCACTCTCATTCTCCAGGACTTGCCGCTGCAATCATATCAGCTCTCTCCTTCTTCGTCACTTTCTTCTGTACTGGCCCATTCCCATGGGCATACTTACTGCTCTATTTTCACAACAAACCCTCGCCCTTACATCCACTCTGCCCTAGTTTTCTACTCTCATTTACAGCAAATTTGTGGGGACCAGTTATCTAAGTTGTTCTTTTTGTCTTCCCTTCTTTACCCAAATCCTCTCAGGGTAGTTTGGGTCTGTGCTATTCCGCAAGGACTGCTCTTGCCAACATTACCAACATCTCCTATTACAAATGGCCATCTGATTCACCTCTCAACAGCAGTCTTCTTTTCCTTATGGGCTTCTTCTACAATAGCACCCTTGATTGGTTTCAACCATTTATTCCTTCTAGAGGAAAAGCACTAGAAATTAAATGATATATTATTATCATCTCAACTTTTCAGAGGAGGAAAAAGCAAGTTCATGGGGCTAGTTTGCAATTTGTGAATCAAAACTTACATTTAACTCTTGTCTATCCACATTCATGCTGGTGCCACTGCACCATATCACCTTTTCTAAGAGTTCCAAAGCCTCCTGTCCACTGAGCTCTGAACTGTAAAATAAGCAAGGCTTATCTCCTGATCCTTGGATACCCTGAGCCCTATAACCCTCAAAACACTTCTGATTACTCCAGTTCTTTGGTTGCCCAGTTCTTTTAACCTACTGCCTTCTGGAGATAGTGATTCCTTTCCCCTTTCCCTCTACTTCCTATATCCTGTTTCAAACATGTCTGGGCCTATTATGATATACTATAAAATACTGGGATTTAAAATTCCAAACCAACTAAGAACATCTTTACTAGAAGGAAATATGAGAACATAAAATTGCATAGAAACTGTCTATGAGAAGTGACTCTAAATGGTAGTAGCTTGCGTTAGGGACTGGGAGGGGCTGTAGTGAATTTATCACATTCTGTGAAAATTAAGAGCAGTTATGAGGACATCTGACATGTAGATCATAAAACCTAAAGAAGTTCCAACCTGAGGGTGATCCAGAAGGTAGTTCACAGCTTCTTCAAAGTACTCCAGGTGGAGGATCTCCAGGCCCTTGGGGAGATCTTCATAGTTATGGTAAGCCAGAGCCATCACAGCAAAACCTTTGCCAGCCAACAGACTAGCTCGATATTCCAGAAGGCCACTTCCAACTCCATAAATGTCCACAATCCCTGGAAAGGGCCCAGGTTCTTTGGAAGAAACAAAACACAAAAATGAACTATTCCTGAAACTCTCTGCAGTGTAGTCAAAAGCCATGTGTGGTCTACGTGTTGATGTCAGAGTTTAATATTGACAATCAGAAATGCTAGACAACCTCTGGTCTTCAAAGATCCAGTGGCATAGGCTCAATCCACATTTCCCCTATACCCAGCACCTCAAAGCCTCACAGATTTTTTACAGAAAGCATGCCTTACTTTTGTAATTAAAAATAACTTATAATGAAAAAGCAAAATCATTACCCTCTCCCCACCTCCAAAGCTGACACTACCAAATGCTAGAGAGCATGTAGAGCAAGTGGAGTCCTCATAAATTGCTGGTGGAAATGCAAAATGATACAGCCACTTTGGAAAACAGTTGGGCAATTTCTTATAAACACTTACCATATGATTTAGCAATCCCATTCCTTGGTATTCACCCAAGAGAAGTGAAAATTTGTATTCACACAAAAGTGCATATGCAAGAGTTTGTAGTAACTTTATTCATAATCTCCAAAGATTTGAAACCCAGCCTGAAACTCAATCCTTCAACTGTTGAGCCAATAAAACTGCTTTTGTTTTGTTTTAAAGACTTTATTTGAGAGAGCAAGTGAGTGAGCAGGGGTGGGGGTAGGGGCAGAGGGAGAGGGAGAAGCAGAGACTCCCGGCTGGGCAGGGAGCCTGTTGTGGGGCTCAATCCCAGACCCCAGGACCCTGGGATCATGACCTGAGCCAAAGACAGATGCCCAATCAACTGAGCCACCCAGGCGCCCCCCACATTTTTTACCACTTTAAAAAATATATTTTTTACTTATTTGAGAGAGAGAGAGTACAAGCGAGGGGCAAAGGGCCGGGGAGAGGGAGAATGAATGAATAAAACTGAAGTACACCCGCAGAACGGAGGGAGTAGTACTAAGAAATAAGAAAGAACTATTGGATATATGGAGCATAAATGAATCTCAAATGCATTAACCTAGACTCAAAAAGCTGCATACTCTTATGATTCCATTTACTGGACATTTTCACCATTTATGTAAAAAGCTTGTATTTAGGGGCACCTGGGTGGCTCAAGTGGTTAAGCATCTGATTTCAATTCAGGTCATAATCTCAGGGTCCTGGAATCGAGCCCCACATTGGGCTCCACGCTTAGTGTGCAGTCTGCTTGTCCCTCCCTCTCTCTCTGCTCCTTCCCCGCTTATGGCCTCCTCTGTCTCTCATAAATAAATAAATAAATAAATAAATAAATAAATAAATAAATAAAATCTTTTTTAAAAGCTTGTATTTAGGGATCCCTGGGTGGCGTAGCGGTTTGGCGCCTGCCTTTGGCCCAGGGCGCGATCCTGGAGACCCGGGATCGAATCCCACGTCGGGCTTCCGGTGCATGGAGCCTGCTTCCTCTCTCTCTCTCTGTGACTATCATAAATAAATAAAAATTAAAAAAAAAAGCTTGTATTTAACATGCAAAACCTTAAAAATAATAAAGCAAACACTTTATGCCCAGCATCTTAAGAAATATTACAGTACTATTGAAGCCCTCTGAGTACCTGTGCCCTTCACTCTTTTTCCACTATCCTGTATTTTATTTCTCTCTTGATTTTCTTTATAGTATTATCACTTATATGTGTAACTTAAACAGTATTTTATTTTGCCTATTTTTGGAGTTTTATCTAAACGCAATGATACTGGGACACCTGGGTGGCTCAGGGGTTGAGCATCTGCCTTTGGCTCAGGGCGTGATCCCAGATTCCTAGGATCAAGTCCCGCATCTGGTTCCTTGCATGCAGCTTGCTTCTCCTCCCTCTGCCTGTGTCTCTGCCTCTTTCTATGACACTCATGAATAAATAAATTTAAAAAACCTTTTAAACAAATAAATGTAATGATACTGAATGTGTTCTTCTGGGACTTGATTGTTCCACTCAGTATTCTTTTTGAGATTAGTCCATTTTGATCCTCATAGCTGCAGGTCCATCACTTCTGCTGCTGTAAACATACCTCAGTATATTCATCAGTTCTCTTGTTGATGGACTTTTGGGCTGTTTCCTTTTTTTTTTTTTTTTAATTTTTATTTATTTATGATAGTCACAGAGAGAAAGAGAGGCAGAGACATAGGCAGAGGGAGAAGCAGGCTCCATGCACCAGGAGCCTGATGTGGGATTTGATCCTGGGTCTCCAGGATCGCGCCCTGGGCCAAAGGCAGGCACCAAACCGCTGCGCCACCCAGGGATCCCTTTTGGGCTGTTTCCAATTGTTTTGCTCTTACAAACAATGCCTCTTAGTACACATATACAGGAGTAGAATGATACAAATTTCTTTTTTTTTTTAAAGATGTAATTATTTATTTATTCGGTCATGAGAGACACACACAGAGAGAGGCAGAGACACAGGCAGAGGGAGAAGCAGGCTCCATGCAGGGAGCCCAACGTGGGACTCGATCCCAGGTCTCCAGGATCACACCGCGGGCCAAAGGCAGATGCTCAACTGCTGAGCCACCCAGGCTGCCCATGATACAAATTTCTAAGTTAAAAATTATTTCCTGGGCTATATGAATAACTATTCCTTTCAGCATCGTATGTGGATTCCTTTGACTCCATGTACTTGTCAACAATTGATAAAGTCAGACTTTTAAATTTTGGCAAATTTTGAGAGTGTGAAATGTATTGTGTAGCTTTATTTTGCATAAAAAAGATAATATCTTTTTTTTTTTTTAATTTTTATTTATTTATTTATGATAGTCACACAGAGAGAGAGAGAGGCAGAGACACAGGCAGAGGGAGAAGCAGGCTCCATGCACCGGGAGCCCGACGTGGGACTCGATCCCGGGTCTCCAGGATCGCGCCCTGGGCCAAAGGCAGGCGCCAAACCGCTGCGCCACCCAGGGATCCCGATAATATCTTTTTTTAAGATAATATCTTTTTATGTGTTCATTGGCCAACTGCTTTTCATGTTGCTAAAATTATCCAATATTTTTGCTTTTCAAGTTCATAGCAAGAGGACTTTCTCCGTGCTAATTTTCTTAAACCTTAGCATACTGTGAGAAAAGCAAAGTTGCTATACTGAGGATGATTTTAAAGAATCATTAAAGAGATGCCTAGCTGTCTCAATCTGTAGAGCAAGGGACTCTTGATCTGGGGGTTGTGAGTTTGAGTTCCACTTTGGGTATAAAGATTACGTAAAAACAAATTTTTAAAGAAATAATCGTTAGGGCACCTGGGTAGCTCAGTTGGTTGAGTGTCTGCCTTCGGCTCAGGTTGTGATCCTAGAGTCCTGTGACAGATCCGGGGTTGGGCTCCCACCTGTGAGGAGTCTGTTTCTGCCTCTCCCCCTCCCCGTTCTTATGCTCTCACTTCCTCTCTTTTGAATGAATGAATGAATGCATGAATGAATGAGTAAATAAATAAATTCTTTAAAAAAATAATCATTAAAGACTTGGAACTACCTATAAATGTTTTTGTTTTCACTTACAACTGTCTTTTCCGGGATCCCTGGGTGGCTCAGTGGTTGAGTGCCTGCCTTCGGCCCAGGGCGTGATCCTGGAGTCCCGGGATCGAGTCCCACGTTGGGCTCCCCGCATGGAGCCTGCTTCTCTCTGTGTGTCTCTCATGAATAAATAAATAAGACAAAACTGTCTTTTCCGTTTCCTTACTGTGTCTTCTAACTAACCTTCAGTTTTGGAACGGCAGAGCCACGTCCCCACCAGGGCCCATTCTGAGGCCCCCACGGAATGTCTCTGCAATGTCAGGAGCTACCTCCTTACTGTGGGGAGAAGTGCAGGAGAAAAGAGAAAGGCAGACAGGGCAGCCCGGGACCCCGGGCGCTCACCTGGGGGCAGGAAGAGCGAGCCGCGCACCCGGCCCGCGCGCACCGGCACCCGCCGCACCCCGGGCCGCAGGAAGTGGCGCTCGTGCAGCGCCCGGCCCAGGAGCCGCCCGGCGTCGGGCTCGTGGCCGTCCAGCACCTCCAGCTCCACGGCGAAGGGCGTCTGCACGTCCCGCTTCACCAGCCGCACCAAGGGCGTCTCGGGCTCCAGGGCCCAGAGCAGCCCCATGGGCTCGAGCCCCACGAAGCTGCCGCCCAGCGCGGGCGCGCGCGCCAGGTCCAGGAGGCCGCGGTCGTCCGCCCGGTAGCGCGCGTGGGCCCGGAAGAGCGCGCCCCTCTCGTCGCGCAGGGACGCGCGCAGCGTGACGGGCTGTCCCGGGCCCAGGCCGCGCACGGAGATGCGCACGGGCTCGTCCCAGGCGCAGCGGCCCGCGGGCGCCAGGCTCACCGTCGCCGAGCCTCGGGCCCCTGCCCACAGCTTTGGAGTCCTCGGCAGGGAGCCCCGTCGGCGGAGTCCCGAGGCTCGCAGAATAGCGCCGGCGGAGGCCACCATTTTGCCTCTTGGTTTCAGTCCCGAGTCAGCTGAACTGGGCAGTGGAGAAAGTCAGAAACTGCTCAGCGATCCTCTAGTGGCAGGCTCCGTCACCTGCAGGCTGCGCGCCCAGTGGGGCCGAGTAGCCTGCCAAATTGGGCTTGGAGGGCTCCTGTCCCACCAGGTCAGAGGCGTACCTTTAAAAGCAAGAGCGAAAATGATACACATGAACTTGCATTACGTACTGAAAAAGCTGCAGTTTACTGGGGGGTGGGGGGTGGGGTGGGGGTGGTGGTGACTCTCCTAGTTCTGCTTCTCAGAAGCTTGTTGGCCGCACGAGGGCGGGCGCTGAAGTTTCTGGCAGCTAGAAAAGCCTCCAGTCGCCAAATTCTTTTTTTTTTTTTTCAAATTTTTATTTATTTATGATAGTCAGAGAGAGAGAGAGAGAGGCAGAGACACAGGCAGAGGGAGAAGCAGGCTCCATGCAAAGAGCCTGATGTGGGACTCGATCCTGGAACCAGGGATCACAACCTGAGCTGAAGGCAGACACTCAACCGCTGAGCCACCCAGGCAGCCCTGAAAAGATCATTCTTATTTTCTTGGCACCCTTGTCAAAATTCAACCGACCATAAATGTGAGAGTTTATTTCTGGACTCTCAGTTTTATTTTGTTGATCTTTATGTTGGTTCTATGTGTGTATCACATTGTCTTGATTATTGTTGCTTTGTAGTAAGTTTTGAAATTGGGAATTATGAATCATCCAACTTTACTCTTTCAAGATTCTGTGTTCTTTGAATTTCCATGGGGATTTTAGGATCAGCTTGTCAATTTATATCAAGAAGCCAGCTGGAATTTTGTTGGAGATTGCATTTAATCTGTACATCAATTTGCAGAGTCTGCCAAGGTGACCATAACAAATCACACAGAGTGGTGGTGTGAACAACATAAATTAACTTCCTGTTCTTCTAGAAGATAGAAAACAAGATCACAAGGTGTCAATAGGGTTGTTTTCTTCTGGGGACCATGAAGGAAGAATCTGTTCCAGACCTCTCTCTTGCCTTATGGTTGACAATCTTCTTGTATCTTCATGTGTTCTTTTCTCATGCATGTCTGTGTCCTAATCTCCTCTTTTTATAAGACACTAGTCATATTGGATTAGGGTCCATTCATATGGCCTCGTTTAATTTAATCACCTTCTTAGAGGCACTATTTCCAAATACAATCACATTCTGTGGTGCTGAGGATTAGAATTCAACATGTGATTTTTGGGAAGCCAATATTCAGTCCCATAACGGGAACAGTGCCATTTTAAACAAACTAAGTTAATTAAGATGTAATATTAAATCTTCTGATTCATGAAGTGGGATGTTTTTCCATTTATTAGGTCTTCTTTATTTTCCTTCAACAATATTTTATAGTGTAGGGAATGCTTTTGAGGATACTCAAATATAGATACTCTCAGATTAGAAAAATCACTTCCCTTATTTTCTTCAAATACTATTATCACTTATATTTTAAAGTGAGCTTATTAAATGCAACAAGTTTAGAATTGTGTCTTCTTGATGAATTGAAATTTTTTTAAAATCATGATCTTTATCTTTGGTAATACTTTATTTTTTGCTTTGAGCTCATTTGGACTGATAATACAGGTACATCAGTTTTTTGTTGTTAGTATTTGTCACGTGTATCTTTTTCTCTGTTTTCCCTTTTTTTCTTTTTCTTTTTTTTTTTTTTATTTATTTATGATAGTCACAGAGAGAGAGAGAGAGAGAGAGGCAGAGACATAGGCAGTGGGAGAAGCAGGCTCCATGCACCGGGAGCCCGACGTGGGATTCGATCCCGTGTCTTCAGGATCGCGCCCAGGGCCAAAGGCAGGCGCTAAACCGCTGCGCCACCCAGGGATCCCCCTTTTTTTTTCTTCCTTATATTTTTAAGCATTTGGTATGTCTCTGGGAAAGAACTGTAATAAATTTTTTAAAAAATCAAGTCTGAGGATGCCTGAGTGGCCCAGCGGTTGAGCGTCTGCCTTTTGCTGGGGTGATGATCCCATATCCAGGGATCAAGTCCCCCATTGGGTGCCCTGTGAGGAGCCTGCTTCTCCCACTGCCTATGTCTCTGTCTGTCATGAATAAATAGAATATATTTTTTAAATTAATTAATTAATTAATTGAAAAATCAAGCCTGGTGTTCCATTTATGTTAATAGGCAAGTTTGATCCATCAATAATTATTGATTACTGATATATTCAGGTATTACTGTCATTTTATTGTGTGCTTTCTCTGTGCTGCTTTTGTACTTTCTTGCCCTCTTTTGGGTTGATAAAATTTCCTTTTTTCTTTTCTCTTTTATTTATACAGAAATCAAACTATTTTTTAGTGGTTACTGTTGAATTTTTAAAAAGGTAACTGTTGTTTTAATGTTTACTGTTAAAATGTTAACAGAGTGAAGAGTTAACATCCTGACCTCTCAGAAAATAACAAAGACCTTAGAATACTTTAGCTCTCCGCCAACTTTTTTATCTTTAATATTTTTGTTGCTGTTTCTGTTTAATATCTGCTTTGATTTTTTTTAAAGGGTTTTATTCGGGGGGTGGGGGTGACTGGGTAACGGGCACTGAGGTGGGCACTTGACAGGATGAGCACTGGGTGTTATTCTATATGTTGGCAAATTGAACACCAATAAAAAATAAATTTATAAAAATAAAAAAAAAACAAGAAAAATCTGTTCAAAATATAAAAAAAAATAAAGGGTTTTATTTATTTATTTGAGGGAGAAGCAGAGCACAGAGGGAGAGGGAGAAGGAGAAGTAGGCTCCCCACTGAGCAGAGAGCCTGACATGGGGCTTGATCCCAGGACCCTGAGACTGTGACCTGAGCTAAGGCAGATGCTTAACCAACTGAACCACCCAGGCACCCCTATTTGATTTTTTTAATCAGTGCTTTTTTCCTGTGTTTATATGGCTATATTTTTATCTGACTTATTGAGATAAAGGATTGGTTCTTTTGTTTTTCTTTTTTTTCTTTCTTTTTTTTTTCTTTTTTTTTTATTTATTTATGATAGTCACAGAGAGAGAGAGAGCGGCAGAGACACAGGCAGAGGGAGAAGCAGGCTCCATGCACCGGGAGCCCGACGTGGGACTCGATCCCGGGTCTCCAGGATCGCACCCTGGGCCAAAGGCAGGCGCCAAACCGCTGCGCCACCCAGGGATCCCCACTTTTGTTTTTCTTATTATATTCCAATAAGTCTATTTAGGACTGTACTTTACTTTTGAATAGTGTTTCATTATTGTATCATCATCACTAATTTTTTTAAACATTTATTCAGACTCCCTGCTGAGTGCAGAGCTTGTCACAGGACTCTATCCCAGGAACCAGAGATCATGACCTGAGCTGAAACCGAGAGTCAGATGCTTAACCAACTGTGCCACCCAGGCACTCATGGATTTATTTTTTTAAACAATATATTTTGGAGTACCTAACTGGCTCAGTAAGTGGAGCATGTGGTCTTTGATATTGGGGTTTTGAATTTGAGCCCCACATTGAATATAAAGATTACTTAAAAATAAAAACTTTTTTTTTTTTTAAAAAAGGTCTTTTCTTTCCTGTGAAGGGATTTGGGAGAAGACAAATTATGGATTTAGTCCATCAAGTTGAGCTAGTATTATTTCCTATATTTATTGTTGATTTGTATTTTACCTTCTGAGAGCTGCTTTTTGATATCTTTTGGCCAGATTTCTTACTGACTTGTAGAAGGCCTTTATTTATTACCTGTACATTATGTGTTCTATTTTCTCCTGTTCTGTAACTTTATCTTTTCATTTTCTTTTATCATATCTTCACATTTTATGATGTTCAATCTCTTGGTCTTTTCCTTTGTGTTGCTAAAAACCAAAATTCAGGGAGCCTGTACTCTCTCTTCTCTGCTCTTTTCAATAAATAGCATTTAGGCTTAAAAAAAAAAACAAAAAACAAAAAACAAAAATTCAACCAAAAAATTTGAAAATCTAAGTGACTTTATTAAACATGATTCATAATTGGGTAGCAGATATTAGCAAAAGAAAATAAAAGGATTGTTTCAGGCAAGGTCACCCTTCCTTAGGGGGAGGGTCAGGGAGATCTTATACTGATGACCCATCTTTCTTTGGGGAATGTAGAGGGCCCTGTGACTGATTCCTCACTGAGGCTGATCAGAAAATTCCTGACTGACTAGTTCAGACTATGTATCCAGGAGAGGTTAGAATTGCGGTTAGGTTAGGTTTTAAGCCCAGGTTTGCTGACTTGGGGACACCATTTTAGGCCTGTGATTTTCTTTTTAACAAGTTTCCTGGTTTTGTGTTAGGCTAATGATTACCTTCTCCTATGTATGATTATTAACATTTTCTCTTTTATCTTTTTCCCTAATGGTATACTTGTGTGGCTTTATTTTTGACACTTAAACTTTTATTCCCTCCAGAATCCAGTTAGTCTTTTAAGAATTCTTTAGCCATGTCATGAATTTATAGTAGTTAGGATTCTTTTGATTGCAAGTAACAAAAATAAACTCGAACTGGTTTAAATTTTTTTTTTTTTATGATAGTCACACATAGAGAGAGAGGGGCAGAGACACAGGCAGAGGGAGAAGCAGGCTCCACCCAGGGATCCCTCGAACTGGTTTAAAAGGAAGGGCAGCCCCGGTGGCGCAGTGGTTTGGCGCCGCCTGCGGCCCGGGGTGTGATCCTGGAGACCCGGAATCGAGTCCCACGTCGGGCTCCCTGCGTGGAGCCTGCTTGTCCCTCTGTCTCTCTCTCTCTCTCCCTCTCTCTGAATATATAAATAAATAATCTTTAAAAAAAAATAAGGAAATTATACATTGCAGGGGAGGAAAAATTATTTCCCTCTGCCTTCAAGGTCTCCTAGCTGGTCTAAGAATTAAATTGACATGAGACAAATTAACAGGAGAAAAAAAAAAAAAACGTTTTATGCTGTGCACGTGGAGGCCCAATAATGAAATTGAGACCCAAAGAAATGGGGATCCCTGGGTGGCGCAGCGGTTTGGCGCCTGCCTTTGGCCCAGGGCGCGATCCTGGAGACCCGGGATCGAATCCCACATCGGGCTCCCGGTGCATGGAGCCTGCTTCTCCCTCCGCCTGTGTCTCTGCCTCTCTCTCTCTCTCTCTCTGTGACTATCATAAATAAATAAAAATTAAAAAAAAAAAAAAAAGAGACCCAAAGAAATGACCCAGGCAGGGCTTTTTTTTAAAAAAATTATTTTTATGGCAAGCAATTTTTATGCATTTTAGACAAAGAGCCAACACATTTATGAGGTATTGACAGGACAAAGAAAACTTGTGTTTGGGAGCTCAAATCAGTAAGAAGTTCTGAACAGAATCTGGGCTAATGTAGTAAATTAGCAAAAGATAACAAAGTTGGTGTGGGGTGACCCGATAGGGTGGAGGCCAGTGAAACAGCAGGTGGTGAAATAATTCACCCAAGGCAGAACAAGGAGATAGAAGTTTACTGCAAGGGAGCAGAGAGCAGGACAGCAAGGGAGAAACTATCTGCCAGGAGGCAGTGGTGGGGGGCTCTACTAATGTATGGGGGGGGGGGGTTACTGAGGAGTATGGGAATGTATGCAATTTTCCTTTTTCAGTACCTGTGCCTGGTTGTAAGTAGCGCATTGGTCAGCTAGGGCATATGACTGTTTTGAGGTGGGTCCCCTGATGAACCTGTTTGCATTCGGCCCAGTAGTCACTGCGGGGGCCGTTTTATCTCACTCAGGTTTTCATTGCTCAAGCCTATTGCCTAAAAGTGGCCTCTACAGTTGGCTTATGTGGCCTTCTCAGCTCTCAATTCCCTATCTCTGGTGATAAAGGATGTCTCTTACCTCCTGGTACCGGGAAAGTGACTTTCACATGGGAGATTTATTTCCTGCTTTCAGAGGGACGGGGGGGTTCTTAGGGTCCTTCTTGCACAGGCTGCACTTAAAATAGTGTATTTAGAAATAATCAGTATGCCATTGTGGCACATTTGGGGGTGGTCTGCCCAGGTCCCCTGCAGCATCTATTAGAATGTCCAAAATGCAGAACACAGACAACACCAAACACTACCAAGGGTGAGGAGTAACAGGAACTCTCATTTATTGTTCCTGGGTATGCAAAGTAGTATAGACACTTAGGAAGACAGTTTGGCAGTTTCTTACAAAATTAAACATACTTTACTATATGCTCCTCCTTAGTGTTTATCTAAAGGTGATGAAAACTTACATCCACACAAAACCCTGCACATGGATGTTTATGCCAGCTTGATTCATAATTCGCCAAAGCTTGAAGCAACCAAGGTGTCCTTCAGTAGATAAATGGATAAACAAACTTTAGTACTTCCAGACTTTGGAATCTTATTCAGCAATAAAAAGAAATGAGTTATCAAGCTATGAAAAGACATGGAGGAATGAAATAAAAGAAGCCAATCTGAGAAGGCTACATATTGTATGATTCCAACTCTGACATTCTGGCAAAGGCAACATGGCAAAAGATCAGTGGTTGCCAGGGGTTGCAGGGGAGGGAGGAATGAATAGGTGAAGCACGAAGGATTTTTAGGGCAGTGAAACTATTTTGTGTACTGTAATGGTGGATTCATGTTATTATACATTTGTTCAAAACCATAGAAGGTACAATACCCAGAATTAACGTAAACTAAGGACTTCAGGTAATAACAGGTCAAGGTATTTTAAGAATTGCAGCAAATGCAGAACTCTGTTGGGGGATATTTGGTATTAGGGGAGGCTGTGCATGTATGGGGCAGGGGGTATATGTGAAATCTCTATACCGTTTTTTTTTTATTTGAATTCAATTAGCCAACATGTAGTACATCATTAGTTTCAGATGTAGTAGTCAATAATTCATTAGTTGCGTATAACACCCAGTACTAATCACGTGCCCTCTGATGCCCACCACTCAGTTACCCCATCCCCCCACTCCCCTCCCCTCCAGCACCTCTCAGATTGTTCCCTAGAGTTAAGAGTCTCTCATGGTTTTTCTGGGAAATCTCTGTACCTTCTTTTCAGTTTTACTGTGAGCCTAAAACTGCTCTAAAAAACAGTATTTTAAAAAAAATAAGGAAATTTATTGTATGGGAATTCAGGAATAGGTCTGGTTTCATATTTGATTGATCCAATAGCTCAAGGATGATAACAAGAACTGTTTCTGTCTGTCTGTTTGCCTGGCCATTTATGATGTCATAAGGTGGCTGCCAGAATGTGGCTTCATACTTCTTCCTTCATGTTTAGTTGGCGAGGACATTCAGATCCCCAAGTATGTGACCTAAATCACATATCGGCATTGCCTGGATGGAATGTTGAGATTGGCTTAAACCAAACAGGGATCACCACCACTGCCCTTGCCTTCAGGGTGGAGTTAGCTTTCCCTGAAGCCCATAGCTGAAGGGAATGGGTAATACCTGAATGAAAATCAGGAATTCTTATAAAAAGGAGAAGGATAGTGTTTGTTGGTACTGGACAACATCCTTGAGAGCAATGGAGGAGACCAATTAATGGCTTTTTAGAAGTTAAGCTAAGAAAGGAGATTTTTTAATAATAGGAAAAGAACATGGCATTAATAGGTCTTGTGACTATAATGGAACTAATGAAGGAATTTAGTGGTTGACTTTTAGAAGACTGTGGTTTTAGATTTGAACAGAGAATCTAACATTAGAAAACATGTTAGAAAACAAGAAGCAAGCAAAAAAAAAAAAGAAAAAAAGAAAAAAAGAAAAAAGAAAAGAAAACAAGAAGCAGGGTAGCCCCAGTGGCTTAGCGGTTTAGTGCCGCCTTCAGCCCGGGGCGTGATCCTAGAGTCCTGGTATCGAATCCCACGTCGGGCTCCCTGCATGAAGCCTGCTTCTCCCTCTGCCTGTTGTGTGTGTGTGTGTGTGTGTGTGTGTGTGTCTGTCTGTCTGTCTGTCTGTCTGTCTCCCTGGCATCTTGGCATCTTGGTGGGTCTCTAATAAATAAATAAAATCTTGAAAACAAGAAGCAATTAAGCACATAGTGGACATAGTGGTATTTCACTGTGAGAGGAAAATTTTCCCTCGGTTTGTCTTCAATTCTCAAAATCCATTGTGGGTGAGAGGAACATGCTGGAAACAAGTCAGGAGAAGGGGCTCAGGGGAAGCTATCCCAAAATATGTCACTTCGACATATTGATTATTTTGAGCTAAAGGCACTTGAAAAACAGCAGGTGCAAGAAAGGCCCTCATCCCCTCTTCCCCCTGCAACAGGAGATGAAAGACTCCCAGGTGAGAATTACTCTCCCTACACCAGGAGGAAAGAAGTAGCCTTAATACCAGAAGTAGGAGTCAAGGCTGAGAGAAGTCTATACAAGATCTTATTAAAATACTTCTCTTCCTTTAGTTTCCCCCATACACTGTACTTTTCTACAATTTCCACTCTGTTCAATCGCACACATAAGTACTTAGGTTTTGCCACTCCTTTGGGTCTTCCATTTCTGGGGGAGGAGACTTCCTTGTACACTTAAAAATCAAATTGATATGCTTTTCTTTTGTCAGTCTGTCTTAATGTCAATTTAATTCTCAGGTGGAAACCTCAAGAAGGTGGAGGTAAAGTTTTAACTCCCTACACAAACGAGATAAGGTAAACCCACAGGAAATTCCTAGCAGAAATTTTGTTGATACTGGAATGGTAATGAGTATTGAGGCAGAGCACAAACAAATGGATGTTGCTGCACTGGGGTGTGAGGCAAGAAGTCTGTCAAATTCCCAGAGCCTATTCCTGACAAATCCTCAGCAAGTATGGAAGATACAGTATTCTTGTCAGTAAGTTTGTCCTGACACTCAGAAATGCTGGTGCAGAGTTGCCCAGAGTGGTGAGCAGCTGATTGTGGGCAGAAGAAATCATCTACTTGTATACACCGGTCATGGAATCATCTGACTTTTTTATATTAGTCAGGAAATGAGGTAAACTCAATATTCTGTAGTAGTATTACCACAGGAGTAAGATAAAATGTAGAAACAAAGTATTAAATACTGACGAACTTTAATATGAAAGTAAAAAAATAAAATGTTTTCCATAAGAATCCAAGAAATTACAATGGTTTCACATTGTACACATCCTTAAAATTCTAATGAGCTGGTTCAGCTCTCTGTTTTTTTCCACAGTTCTCAGTTAGTGGCCTACTTTAAAGTTTGTTCTTAAAAAAAAGTTTGCTCTTCCACAAGCATGAATTTTTTTACTCTAGATTCAAAAACCTCTTTATGCTGATTAAATTAGTACTATGGTATTTGATTAGTTAAGTTCCTATGAACGTTGATTAGTTATGATTCTTAGAATTTTTTGATGTAGAGAATATTTATGTATAGTTGTGTGTGTGTGTGTGTGTGTGTGTGTGTGTTTAAGATTTTATTTATTTGACACAGAGAAAGAGAGAGAGCACAAGCAGAGGGAGCTGCAAAAGTAGAGGAAGAAGCAGGCCCCCCGCTGAGCAATGAGACCAAACTGGGGCTTGATCCCAGGAACCCAAGATTATGACCTGAACTGAAGGCAGATGGCCAACCAACTGAGCCATCCAGGTACCCGTTTAGGGATATTTTCTTCAGTGATTTTTCCAGCATTATTCTGCTGAAAGTGTAAGATCTCCTTTTCTTTTTTCTTTTCTTTTCTTTTCTTTTCTTTTCTTTTCTTTTCTTTTCTTTTCTTTTCTTTGTTTCTCTTTTCTTTTTTAAAGAAAGGAGGTGTTCAGGGATGCCTGGGTGGCTCAGTGGTTGATTGCCTTTGGCTCAGGTCGTTTTCCCAGGGTT
Source organism: Vulpes vulpes (assembly GCF_048418805.1). Lineage (NCBI taxonomy): Eukaryota > Metazoa > Chordata > Mammalia > Carnivora > Canidae > Vulpes > Vulpes vulpes. The sequence continues at coordinate 107,360,498 of NC_132785.1, read as the reverse complement.
CTGGGATGAGTCTGCATCGGCTCCCCATAGGGTGCCTGCTTCTCTCTCTGGTTATGTCTCTGCCTCTCTCTCTCTCTGTCTCTCATGATTAAATAAATAAAATCTTAAAAGAAAGAAAAGAAAAAGAAAAGAAAAGAAAAGAAAAGAAAAGAAAAGAAAAGAAAAGAAAAGAAAAGAAAAGAAAAGAAAAGAAGGTATTCAGAATTTTTTAAAAAGCCAGCTATACATTGGATGTGGGTGTTGGTTACATGGATGTTCTCTTTAGACTTATTCATTAGTGGTAAAATATTTGTTTAATACACTTTTCCGTATATTTCACAATGGAAAATGCATTTTGACGTTTTACATAGGTTGAAAATGAAAAATGCTAATCAAATAGCTGATAAAGACTAATTGAGGGATGCCTGGCTGGCTCAGTCAGAGGATCGTGGGACTCTTGATTTTAGGATTGTGAGTTCAAGCCCCATGTTGGGTGTATTTAATTTAAAAAGTTAAAGAACAAAATGACTGGGGATCCCTGGGGGGCTCAGCAGTTTAGTGCCTGCCATTGGCCCAGGGCATGATCCTGGATCCCGGGATTGAGTCCCGTGACGGGCTCCCTGCATGGAGCCTGCTTCTCCCCCTGCCTGTGTCTCTGCATGTCTCTCTCTCTCTCTGTCTCTCTCATGAATAAATAAATAATAGCTTTAAGAAAAACAAAAAAGCAAAATGACTACTTGACTCTGAGGAAGTGAATAGGTAATCTGAATCCTTGCAGTGCTTTGGAATCTAACATTCACCAAACTAAATTTCTAAGAAGTGGGGAATAGGGCTAATAAGGTTGAAGGAGGGCTTGGCTTTGACAGACTCAGGTTTGGCATTGGGCATTTACTGAGCACAAACTTTTACTGTTGCACTTAAATTTTTTTTTAATTTATTTATTCATGAGAGACACACACAGAGAGAGGCAGAGACACAGGCAGAGGGAGAAGCAGGCTTGCTACAGGGAGCCTGATGTGGGACTCAACCTCAGAACCCTCGGATTGTGACCTGAGCTGAAGGCAGACAATCACTGAACCACCCAGGCTCCCACTATTGCACTTTTCTAAGAGCGTTGTATATTGTATAATGGCAAGGGTCAAGAGAAAACAACATAGCTTGAAATTCTGCCTTGTGGCTGGCATCTTGGTGGGAAACATTTACATTTATCAGTTTCTTACAGGATATGATAAAAGGGACAGATGAACAGCCAGATGATAAGATAACATATGGCGAGGTCTGGGAGAGTTCTGAGCATAGGAGCTTCTGTCCTCATAGAGTTGGGGTATGTGTCACCCTCCTAATGTAGATAAGTTCACCAAACTAGAAGCTCTAAAAATCTTGTACTATTGGGATTTTATGGAAATTTACTCACATAGGGATGATCAATTATTATATCAATTTACAGCCTCTTTTTTCTCTGGAGGATGAGGGATGAGGTGAAAATTCCAAGCATCTAATCATGGCTTGGTCTTTTTGGTGACCAGCCTACATACAGAAGCCCACCCAGAGTCACCTCAATAAAACAACAAATGCTCCTAATGCTTTTATTAAGAATTTGCAAAAGTTTAGGAGCTTGGTGCTGGAGCAGGGCATCAGAGACTAATAATTTCTTCTTGTTCATACCTTCCATCATTAACTCCATCTTGTGAGTTAATGCACATACATATACAGTTGGCCCTTGAACATGGGAGTTAGGGGTGCCAACCCTGGTACAGTAAAAAATTCACATATAACTTTTTTCACATATAATTTTTTACTCCCCAAAAACTTAACTACCATTCACCCTGTTTATAGGAAGTAGTGGAAAGAGAGAAATAAAGAGAGGAAAAAGGAGGGGAGGAAGGTCAAACTACTTACACATTGTTAACAATCAAGGGAAGGGATGTGAAGACATTTTTGAGTTGGCTGTCAACTCCTCCAAAACCATTACTACTATATCAAGGCCAGGGTTTAAACGTGTTTCCAGATCTACTTTTATATGTATTTATTTTTAAGATTTTATGTATTTATTTGAGAGAGAAAGCAGGAGCATGGAGGGAGAGGGAGAAGTAGACTCCTTGCTGAGCAGAGAGCCTGACATGGGGCTTGATCCTAGCACCCTGAGATCACGACCTGAGCTGAAGGTAGATGCTTAAACCACAGAGCCACCCAGGTGCCCCTCTTATATGTTTTTTTAACATCTGGCACCCCGAGACACACACCACCATGCTAATCCCACCCCACACTGCAATCCTGGAATTCCACTGTCAATACATATAAGAGAAAAAAGAGCCACTTCCTTTCCTGTGGCTGGGCCTGTTACCTACTGAAAGCATGGAAGGGCTTTAAGGGAATTCATGATAATGCTTCTGAAGTTATACAACACTATGTATATGAATATGAATACACACAAATGTGCATTCTGTTGGGTAGATGAGAAGGGGCAGAAATCATGGGCAAATTGTTCTGTTCCCAAATAAAATAAAGAACCACAGATATGAGGCCAGGTTAACAAATAACAGCTTACAACAGATAAGCAGTGTAAAAGAGAGAGTAAACTGCATTTGGGGATACTGAATCCCAACTCTACATTTCATATGCGAAGAATTTCTCTGAGACTTGGTTTCCTCAATTGTAAAATAAAGTACACATGCCTCACAGATTGGTGAGGATTAAGTGAGGAGCATACAGTGGTATCAAAGAAAAAGCTGACCCCCCCCCAAAAAAAAGAGCATGGTGCTGGGGTGTTTTTAAAACTATTTTAAAGAAAACTTAATTTTTTAATTAATTAATTTTTGTTATTTTTTCATTAGTTTCAGAGGTAGAATTTAGTGATTCATCAGTTGCATATCATACCCAGTGCCCATTATATCAAGTGCTCTCCTTAATGCCCATCACCCAGTTATCCTGTCCTCCCACCCACCTTCCCCTCCAGCAACCCTCAGATTGTTTCCTAGAGTTTAGCGCCTCTTACGGTTTGCCTCCCTCTCAATTTTCTTTTCTTTTTTTTTTTTTATTTTTTTAAGATTTTATTTATTTATTCATGAGAGACACAGAGAGGGAAAAGCAGAGACACAAGCTGAGGGAGAAGCAGGCTCCATACAAGGAGCCCAACGCGGGACCGATCCCTGGTCCCCAGGATCAGGCCCTGGGCTGAAGGCGGCGCTAAACCACTGAGCCACCGGGGCTGTCCCTCCCTCTCAATTTTCATCTTATTTTTCCTTCCCTTCACCTATGTTCATCTGTTTTGTTTCTTAAATTCCACATATGAGTGAAATATGATATTTGTCTTTCTCTGACTTATTTCGCTTAACATAATAGCTTCTAGTTCCACCCACATCATTGCAAATGGCAAGATTTCATTCTTTTAATGACTAATATTCCACATGGTATGGTTTTTGAATTTCAGAGAAAATGTTAGAAATTGCCTCGTTATTTTTTTATTTTATTTTTTTAAGGTTTTATATATTTACTCATGAAGGACAGAGAGAGAGAAAGAAGCATAGGCACAGGCAGAGAGGGAGAAGCAGGCTCCATGCAGGGAGCCCGATGTGGGACTCGATCCGGGTCTCCAGGATCACGCCCTGGGCTGAAGGTGGCGCTAAACCGCTGAGCCACCAGGGCTGCCCTCGTTATTATTATTATTTTTTAAAGATTTTCTTTCTTTATTCATGGGAGATGCAGAGAGAGAGACAGAGACACCAGCAGAGGGAGAAGCAGGGTCCGTGCAGGGAGCCCGATGTGGGACTGGATCCCAGGACTCCAGGATCACGACCTGAGCGGAAGGCAGATGTTCAACCATTGAGCCACCCAGGTTCCCAACCTGGCAACCAAAATTGCCTTATAAAAAAAGATAATTGAGGAAATAACACCATCACCATAAATCAAGGCTTTTTTTTTTTTTTACTTGAAATATATTAAGCTTTAGGAAAAGTTTAGGAAGCTTATTGTGGAACTATTTTTATCAAGTGATGCAAATATTAAATTATTTATTTTCACATTAATCATTGTTAAGTAATTCATCTAGATAATGTCTTACTTATTGAAACAACTAAATCATAAAGCTCCATATGCCTAAGCAGGAATGTAACTTAAAATTTATTTGAACCAAGTGAATCCTTACTCATCCACAAAGAAGATAGCAAAGAACTAAAATTGTATTTGCTTTTTGAACTTTTAGTAGTTTTACATCTCATTAGTATTCTATTACTCCCTGGGTCGCTGCTTGGCTATTCAGGACATCCAAGATGTGTGCTAAGCCCCCTCTGGTCACCCTCCTTGGATTTGGGTCTAGGCCCCCAGGGAGCAGGATCTCATCCTGGTAGTGTAAGGCTCCCGTAGGAGCGGTGGGAGGCGGGGCCGCGTCCGGAGGCGTCTGGGCGCCGCAGGCCTGTGGGCCTCGTTCGGGGAACGCGCCGGAGGCTAACGCCGCAGGTGGTTGTCCCAGGCCAGGCGGGGTGCGCGGGGCCTCCTGAAATCTGGGCGTGGTGCTCAGCCCGCCTCTGGAACGCAACCCTTGTCTCCCTCCAGCCAGACTGGTAGGACTGGAGTGTATGAGGACAGGCAGAGTTTCTGGAACTCCACCCTCTCCTTGAAGAAGGGCAATCTTTGGAAAATGTAAAGCGTTAGAGATGCAGTGTCTAGGATTGCCTAAGCAGAAATTCCTTAGTAAACAATACTATTCATAGGAGCGACTTCTTCTTATACATCTGTTATACCCCAGACATATATCATTTCATCTTTAAGGGCTGCATTCCTTTTCCTTTATTATGGAGGAGGAAATTGAGCCTCAGAGAACCTTCACTACCTGCATAGGGTGACAGCACTAACAAGTGTCAGAGCCCTGGCTTGGGCTTTGTTGTCCAGGTACCCACGAGTGGCAGCACTGCATGTGTCCTGGCCATCTGAGCCTTAGCTTGGGGCAGATAAGGCTCTCCATCGACTTGGGCCTCACAGTATTAATACATAACAGTAAAATCCTACCGGATATGGAACTCAAATGGGATTGTAGATTAGAAAAATACATTAAAGCCCAAATGTAATATGTAATATCTTAATAACTGCCAGAGACTTGATTTGGGGGTCCAAATCCCCCAGATAATTTGTTCTAGATTTTCACTTCAACTCACTTTAAAACCACTGTTTAAGAAATCTTTACTGGAGGGACGCCTGGATGGCTCAGAAGTTGAGCATCTGTCTTTGGCTCAGGGCCTGATCCTGGGGTTCCACGATCTACTCCCACATCTGGCTCCCTGTGAGGATCCTGCTTCTCCCTCTGCCTGTGTCTGCCCCTCTCTGTCTCTCATGAATAAATAAATGGATTTTTTTTTTTTAAATAAGAAATCTTTACTGGAAAATATCAAATTACAAACGCTTAATGAATCATAAGTCTAAATGTAAGGGCTGAAACTATAAAACTCTTAGAAAAAAAACCGGAATAAATCTTTGGGATCCTGGATTAAGAGTGATTTCTTAAATAGCACCAAAGGCATAAGCAAAAAAAAGAAAAAATAAATTGGGCCACATCAAACTTTAAAACTTTTGTGCAAATGATGCCATCCAGAAAGTGAAAACATAACCCAAAGAATGGGAGAAAATATTTGCAAATCATCTTTCTGATAAGCAGCTGGTATTCAGAACATATAAAAACATTTGCAACTTGATTAAAAGACATACAACCTAACTGAAATGTGAGTGGAGGAGCTAAACAGACCTTTCTCCAAAGAAGATATACAAATGACCAATAAGTACATGAAAAGATGCCCAGCGTCGTTAGCCATCAGGAAAATGGGAGTTAAAAACCATAATGTAATACTACTTCCTACTCACTACATTGTTTGTAATAAAAAAGAGAATGTTGGTGAGGATGTAGAGAAATTGGATTTCTCACTGTTGTTGGGAGTGTAAAATGGTATGACCTCTTTGAAAAATGGTTTGGCAATTCCTCAATATATTAAACACAGAGTAAATATTTGACCTGCAATTCCACTCCTAGGTCTATACCCAAGAGAAGACATATGTCCATGCAAAGACTTGTATAGAGACATTCATAACAGCTTACTTTATAATAGCTCCTGACAGAAAACAACTTAAATAGCCATTAACAGGTGAAGGGATCAATAATATAGATCTCTCCAATAGAATATTATTCAGCCATAAAGAGAAATGAAATATTCATTTCAGGGGCACCTGGCTGGCTCAGTCAGTAGAGCATGTGACTCTTGTACTTGAGGTCATGAGTTCAAGCCCTATATGGGGCCTAGCACTTACTTAAAAGGAAAGAAATGAAGTATTGATGCATATTACAACATGGATGGAGTGTAAAAATATTATGAAAGAAGGGAAACACAGAAGGCCACATAATAAATGATTCCATTTACATGAAATATCCAGAACAGGCAAATCCAGAGACAGAAAGTAAATTAGTGGTAGCTAGGAGCTGGAGGAGGAGGGAATGGAAATTACTGTCAGTGGATATGGGGTTTCTTTGGTGGGTTGATGAAAATTGATGAAAATGTTCTGGATTCAGATAGTATTGATGATTGATAACTACGGATATACTAAAAATCACTGAATAAGATACTTTAAAAGGGTGATCTTTATGATATGTGATGTATATTTTCATAAAGCTGCTGAAATGCAACAAAAATTTTTAAAGAATGGGATAAGATACATAGTACTTTAAAATAATTTTGCACCTTATTTTAATATCGACATTTTTCTCTTATTAAAATATCTATTCATATAACATTTACATAATACATTGTAAATGTATTTTCTATTTTAATGTATTTTTTAAAGATTTATTTTATTTATTCATGAGAGACAGAGAGAGAGAGAGAGAGAGGCAGAGACACAGGAAGAGGGAGAAGCAGGCTCCATGCAGACAGCCTGATGTGGGACTCGATCTTGAGGAGTCCAGGATCACACCCTGGGCCAAAGGCAGGCTCTAAACCGCTCAGCCACCCAGGGATCCCTCTTCTTTTTTTTTTTTTTTTTTTTAATTTTATTTATCTATTCATGAGAGACGGCGGGCGGGGGGGGGGGGGGCGGCGGCGGGGCACAGAGACACAGGCAGAGGGAGAAGCAGGCTCCATGCAGGGAACCCGACTTGGGATTCAATTCCGGGTCTCCAGGATCAGGCCCTGGGCTGAAGGCAGCGCTAAACCGCTGAGCCACCCGGGCTGCCCTATTTTTATGTATTTTAAGTAAATGTTTTACGTATGTATTTTAAGTAAATGTAATACGTTTATTTTTGGAGTGAACCATGTAAGTTAAACTGCTTTGGTATATTTTAAAATACTTACAATTTTGTGATTTAAATGTCTAGTTCTAGGTTCAGTTTGTTTTATACTTTGTTTTAAATGCTATCTTAGCTAAAAAAGATTTCTCACCAAGATATATCAAATCATGGGACAGTCCTGGTGGCTCAGCGATTTAGCGCCGCCTACAGCTCAGGGCGTGATCCTGGAGACCCAGGATTGAGTCCCCACATCAGGCTCCCTGCATGGAGCCTGCTTCTCCCTCTGCCTGTGTCTCTGCCTCTCTCTCTCCTCTCTGTGTATTCTCATGAATAAATAAATAAAACCTTTTTTTAAAAAAAAAGATATATCAAATCAAATTGAAGAAACTCATCAATGGTTGTTCTAAATCATAATATTAATCTTTTCTTCTTGCTCACTAATTATGCAAAGGCTTCAATTAAAATTCTGCTAAGAAACTTCCATGATTTTTGCAATGTTTTTCTTACAAACTAATTAAAATGTGAAGTAGTGGAGGCAAAAATTTGAATTTAAAAGATTTCAGGAAATTTTAAGAGAAAATTGCAGGAGAGAAATGAGAGACAACAAGTAGATATAATTCTTTCTGGAAATTTTATGATGAAGAGGAACAGAGAAACTGGACAGAAATGGAATTAAGAAGCTTGTTTTTGTTTGTTTTGTTTAATTTTTAAAGTAATCTCTACACCCAGCACTGGGGCTTAAACCCATGACCCCAAGACCAGTAGTCACCCACTCCTCCAATTGAGCCAGCCAGGAGCCCCAAGAAGTTTTTGTTTCTTACTTTGTGTTTAAGATGGCAGAAATAACAGCATGTTTTAAGCTGATGGGAATTATATAGAAAAAAGAGAAGAAAATGTTGGAACTATGCCTTTGAATAGACAAGTACAGGAAATAGAAAGCAAGTAGAAGCGTTGACAAGATAGAAGCATGAACTGCTCATCTGTAATGAGAGGAAAGAAGACAGATTATAGGAGTACAAATGCTTTTAGGTGGGTCAATGTGATGATGGGAATTTGTGTAAGTTCATTGCTTGGTGCCACAGAAAATGAAGTCCTTTATTCCTTGGTCATTGAAGATGAAGAGAAGGCAGAGAAACTAAAACAATTCTTCCCCCAGGTTTGGCAGTGAAGGAGCTGAAATGAACCATGCACACTGATTATTAAGGGCCTATTTAAGGTTTATGGATATGAGTTTAAAGTGACACCAACAACAAAAAAGCAAATAGTAAAATGGTAGATATAAACTCAATATGTTAATTCCATTAAACATAAATGGACTAAGTAATCCAGTAAAAAGACAAAGACTGTCAAACTGGCTTTTGAAAAATTAAACTACATGCTACTTATTGGAGGAGACACAGGTTGAATATTAAGATACTGGAAGATTCAAAGTGAAAGGAAAGAAAAATATATACTATATAAATACTAACAAAAATAAAGCTGCTGTGGCTATATTAATTTAAGCAAAGTAAACTAGGGCAAAAAGTATTACTTAGAAGAGTCTTTTCTTTGTAATTAAAGGTATGGTGATGAAAAGTTTGCTTTAATAGGAAGATATTATGTTTCTAAAAACAGTCTGAAAATATAAAATGCAAAATCATCGTAACTGAAAGGAGAAAAAAAATCCCCAATCAAATTGAGAGATTTTTACTTATCTCAGTGACTGAGAATAAAAAGTTTTGTTTTGGGGATCCCTGGGTGGCGCAGTGGTTTGGCGCCTGCCTTTGGCCCAGGGCGCGGTCCTGGAGACCCAGGATCGAATCCCATGTCAGGCTCCCGGTGCATGGAGCCTGCTTCTCCCTCCGCCTGTGTCTCTGCCTCTCTCTCTCTCTGTGACTATCATAAAAAAAAAAAAAAAAAAAAAAAAAAAAAAAAAGTTTTGTTTTGTTTTTTTGGGAGATTTTATTTATTTATTCATGAGAGGCAGAGACAGAGGCAGAGACATAGGCAGAGGGAGAAGCAGGCTGTGAAGAGCCTGATGCAGGACTCAATCCCAGGCCCCCCGGATCGCCACCTGAGCCAAAGGCAAACCGCTCAACCACTGAGCCACCCAGACACCCTGAGAATAAAGAGATTTTTTTTTACTTTATTTATTTTGATTAGGCAATGTTTAAATTTTATTTTTCTTTCAATAAGGTGGTACCATTCCTCAAGGAAGTAATGTAGTTTTGTATATTATTTCACAATGAAAGGAACTACATCTGCCTCTTCACCCTGTAACAGTCCCTGCAATGCTCCTTGATGATGTCCTTGGTCTTGAACCCCAAGATAAGCGGCAGGGTGGGGAAGAGGCAGCTGGGAGGAGCAGGGGCATCACAAGCTGGTGCACTGGGCTTCCCACCAGCAGGATATGCAGCTCACAGAGGTTCTAGAAGGAGAGTGGAGTGTGCGGTGCTTCACTGGGTGAGGGAGTGAGGACTCTGATGGAGCAGAAGGCTCAGGGTGAACCCCAGCATCACAAGTACAGTTGCTGTATTGTGGCTGAGTCTGGGAAGAAGATGCCTGGGACTGCTGGCAGTGCACCTTGCTCAAGCTTGTTCAGTGGGAGAGAACAAAGAGATCTTAAAAATCTATAAGGATATGAGATTTAAAGTGAGATAGTCAGTATAGTCGTTTTTTTTTTTTTTTTTTCTCCAGCCACATTCAAGTGCCCTGATGCAAATACAGAATTTCCAGAGAGCATTTAACGAGGGCTGGAATTCTGCCAAACTAGTATGAAGAAGTGAAGGTTGATGGTATTTGGAAGGAAATGGTTATATTTGACTGGCTAAGAAAGGGCACAGTAAAAAAATTGGAGGGATTAATGGATTATAGGCCCTAGTGGGTGGAAGGATTTAATCAGAGTACTAGAGAGTGAGTTAGAAGACAGGGAATGTGGGAAAGTGGAGGTAATGGTCAGAAAATGGGATGTTTGCATGAATATAAGTTTTCAGATCCTTGGAATACCAAAGAAGGGGATGGCTGGACTATATGGTAAGAGTATGCTTAGTTTTTTTAAGAGATAGCCAAACTGTCTTTGAAAGTGGATGTACCATTTTGCACTCCCACTAATAATGGATGACAGTTACTGTTGCTCTACATCCTTGCCAGTATTTGGTGTGGACAATGTTCTGGGTTTTGGGCATTCTAATAGGTGCGTAGTGATTTCTCATTGTTTTGATTTGTCATCCTCTAATGACAAACAATGCTGAACATCTTTTCACGTGCTTATTTGCCACCTATATATATTATTTGTTGAGATATCTGCTCAAGTCTCTTGTCCATTTTTAAAAAGATTGTTTGTTTGTTTATTTATTTATTTATTTATTTATTTATTTATTTAAGAAAGAGAGGGAGAGAACGAGCATGAGTTGGGGGAGAGGCAGAGGGAGCAGAAGAAGCAGACTCCTGGCTGAGCAGGGAGCCTGACTCAGGCTCCATCCTGGGACTCCAGGATCATGACTGAGCAAAAGGCAGATGATCAACCACTGAACCACCCAGGCATTCCTTTTTTTTTTTTTTTTTTTAAGATTTTATTCATTTATTTGAGAGAGAGAGAGAGAGAGAGAGCAAGAGCATGAAGTTAGGGGAAAGTGAGAGTGAGAAGCAGATTGCCCACTGAGCAAGGAGGGAGCCCAAGGTGGAGCTGGATCGCAGGAGTCTGGGATCATGATCGGAGCCGAAGGCAGACACTTAACTGACTGAGCCAGCCAGGCGTCCCTGGTATTGTGTTCTTAACTTCAAGTTCCACTTGCTCATTTCTGGTATATAAGAAAGTGATTGAATTTTGTATATTAACCTTGTATACTGCAACCTTGCTGTAATTGCATATTAGTTCTAGCTTTTTTGTCAGTTCTTTTGTATTGTCTGCAAAGATGGTCGTGTCATCTGTGAACAAAGACAGTTTGAATTATTGCTTCCCAATCTGAATACCTTTTATTTCCTTTTCTTGTCTTATTGCATTAGGTTGAATTTCCAGTATGATGTTAAAAAGGAGTAGTGAGAGGGAACATCCTTGCTTTGTTCCTGATCTTAGTGAGAAACTAGAAGTTTGATGTTAGCCGTAGGGCTTTTGTAGATATTCTTTATCAATTTGAGCAAGTTCCCCTTTATTCCTACTTTTCGGAGAATTTTTATCATTAATGGGTGTTGGATTTTGTCAGATGCTTTCTTCTGCATCTACTGATCATGTAATTTTCCTTTTTTAGCCTGTTGATATGATGGACTTCATTAATAGATTTTTTAAAAAGATTTTATTTTTTGCCATACAGAGAGAAAGCACACAAGCAGGGGGAGAGGCAGAAGGAGAGGGAGAAGCAACCTCCCCACTGAGCAAGGATCCTGACTTGGGGCTTTATTCCAGGACCTCAAGATCATGACCTGAGTTGAAGGCAGTTGCTCCTGTTGGGGATTTACCCCAAAGATTCAGATGCAACGAAACGTCGGGACACCTGCACCCCGATGTTTCTATCAGCAATGGCCACAATAGCCAAACTGTGGAAGGAGCCTCGGTGTCCATCGAAAGATGAATGGATAAAGAAGATGTGGTTTATGTATACAATGGAATATTACTCAGCGATTAGAAACGACAAATACCCACCATTTGCTTCAACGTGGATGGAACTGGAGGGTATTATGCTGAGTGAAATAAGTCAATCGGAGAAGGACAAGCAGTGTATGTTCTCATTCATTTGGGGAATATAAATAATAGTGAAAGGGAATATAAAGGAAGGGAGAAGAAATGTTGGGAAATATCAGGAAGGGAGACAGAACATAAAGACTCCTAACTCGGGGAAACGAACTAGGGGTGGTGGAAGGGGGGAGGAGGGCGGGTGTTGGAGGGGAATGGGTGACGGGCACTGAGGTGGACACTTGACGGGATGAGCACTGGGTGTTTTTCTGTATGTTGGTAAATTGAACACCAATAAAAATTAATTAAAAAAAAATGAAATAAAAAAAAAAAAAAGAAGGCAGTTGCTCAACTGACTGAGCCACCCACGCCCCCCAATTAATAGATTTTTTGAATGTTGAACCAGCTTTGCTTAGCTAAGATAAATCCCATTTGGTTGTGTTGTATAATTCGTTTTATTTTTGTTAAGTCCTATATTAATTTTTTAAGTTTTTTCATTTATTTTATTCATTTAAGTAGTCTCTATACCCAACGTAGGGCTCAAACTGGTAACCTCGAGATCAAGAGTCTCACATTCTTCCAACTGAGCCAGACAGGCACCCCTTCTTTCTTTGTCATCTACTTTGGAGAAAAAGAAGCATCTTTCAAATGAAAATTACATGTGCCCTTGCAACTCTGGCTCTCTTTCACCTGCTCTGTCCAGGTGACCCTGAAGGACACTATCTTTATTTGTAAGAAGCTGTAACTACATTTATACTTTATTTATGCTTCAGTTAGATTTTATTGTAATTAATAATTCAATTTCCAGGAAAGAAACTTAACTCTCCAATCAGATATTCCAGAAATATTTCTACCGTAGTAGGGAAAAAGAGAGGTCTCTCACCTTGCTCTGACCATTTGAGACTGTACTAATTCATACTCAACTGACTCGCTGATTCTCCTTCATAAATCTGAATAGATTACATCACTAATGCCTGCATTTTCTTTGTTTCACTTTACATGGGCTCTGTGAAAAAGATAGGGCTTTTTCTTTATATGGGCTCTGTGAAATGATAGCTTCTTTTTATTTCCTGGTTGACCTATTCATTGTTTAGTAGCATGTTATTCAACTTCTATATATTTGTGATCTTTCCACATATTTTCTTGTGGTTGACTTCTAATTTCCGCAGCATTGCAGTCAGAAAAGATGCATGGTATGACTTCAATCTTGGATTTGTTGAGACTTGTTTTGTGAGCTAATATGTGATCTAGAGAATGTTCTGTGTGTACTTGAATAGAATGTGTATTCTGCTATTTTAGGATGAAATGTTCTGATTATATCTGTGAAATTCCATCTGCTCCAGTGTGTCATTCAAAGCCATTTTTTCTTTGCTGATTTTTTGCTTAGGTGATCTATCAATGTAAGTGGGGTGTTAAAGCCCCCTACAATTAGTGTATTATTATCAATTAGTTCATGTTTGTTATTAACTGTTTTATGTATTTGAGCGTTCCCATGTTGGGTCATAAATATTTATAATTGTTATATCTTCTTGTTGGACCTTTTTATTATTATATAGAGTCCTTCTTTGTCCCTTGTTTTTAAGATTTTTTAAATTTATTTATTCATAAGATACACACAGAGAGAGAGAAGCAGAAACATAGGCAGAGGGAGAAGCAGGCTCCATGCAGGGAGCCCAATATGGGACTTGATCCCAGGACTCCAGGATCACACCCTGGGCCGAAGGCAGACACTTAACCGCTGAGCCACTCAGGCATCCCCCATCTTTTTTTAAAGTCAATTTTATGCAATAAAAGTATTGCTATTCTGGCTTTCTTTTGACATCCATTTACATGATGGATGTTTCTCTATCTCTCTTTCAATCTGCAGGTGTCTTTATGTCTAAAATGAGTCTTTTGTAGGTAGCATATATGTAGATCTTGGGTTTTATTTATTTCGTCACCTTATGTCTTTCGATTGGAACATTTGGTCCATTTATATTCAACGTAATTATTTGTTTTCAATGCAATTATTGATAAGTATGCATTTATTGTCATTTTATTGTTTGTTTGGGGTTGTTTCTGAAGATTTTTTTCTGCACTTTTCTTTATTGATATATTTGGATTTCTTTCTCTTTATTTTTTGCATGTATATTAGTGGGTTTTGATATATGGTTACCACTAGGTATGTATATAACATCTTCTGCATATAGCAGTCTATATTAAGTTGATAACTGTTTAAGTTTTCCCTCTCCTTCCCACATTTTAGCTATATATTTTATATCCTTTTATTTTGTGAATTCCTTGACTGACTTTTCACAGAAATATTCATTTTTTACTGCTTTTGTGTTTCCTACCTTTATGCTGTCATTTTTGATCTCCATATTAAATATTAGAGTTCCTTTAATATTTCTTTCAGGGCTGGTTTAGCGGTCATGAACGCCTTTACTTTTTGTTTGTTTGGGAAACTCTTTAATCTCTCCTTCTATTCTGAATAATAGCCTTGCTGGATAGAGTATTCTTGGCTCCAAATTTTTCCCATTCAGCACTTGGAATACATCATGCCACTCTCTTCTGACTTGTAAAGCTTCTGTTGAAAATTTTCCTCCTAACCTTATGGGTTTTCCCTTGTAAATTTCCATCTTCTTTTGCCTTGCTGCTTTTAAATTTTTTTATCACTATATTTTGCCAATTTAATTACAATATATCTTTGTGTGGGTCTGCTTTTGTTAATTTTGTTGGGAGCTGAGATCAAGAATTGGACACTTAGGGGAATCCCTGGGTGGCGCAGCGGTTTGGCGCCTGCCTTTGGCCCAGGGCGCGATCCTGGAGACCCGGGATCGAATCCCACGTCAGGCTCCCGGTGCATGGAGCCTGCTTCTCCCTCTGCCTGTGTCTCTGCCTCTCTCTCTTTCTCTCTCTGTGTGACTATCAAAAAAAAAAATTAAAAAAAAAAAGAATTGGACACTTAACCGACTGAGCCACCCTGGCACCCCTAAACCAGAATCTTCTTTTTTTTTTTTTTTTTTTTTTTTTTTAAGATTTTACTTATTTATTCATGAGAGGCACAGCGAGACAGAGGCAGAGACACAGGCAAGAGAGAAACAGGCTCCATGAAGGGAGCCAGATGCAGGACTCGATCCCAGGACTCTGGGGTCACACTCTGAACCGAAGGCAGACGGCTCAGCTGCTGAGCCACCCATGCATCCCACTAGAATCTTCTTTTAAATTGTATGGAACCTATTCATTATCCCTAAAGGAGAAACATATTCTCAGCCTTATTCTTTCTTGAGTTAATAAGAAAGTCTTCTACATCCCAAGGAAATGGTTTGTAATCTACACAGAAATGAATTTACAAAGATAATAATCATAATCACAACACTAATCATTACAGCTAACTTGTTTTTAAAACCTAAATGTCCAGGGGTACCTGGGTGGCTCAGTGGTTGAGTGTCTGCCTTTGGCTCAGGTCGTGATCCTGGGGTCCTGGGATTGTGTCCCACATCAGGCTCCCTGCAGGGAGCCTGCTTCCCCCTCTGCCTATGTCTCTGTCTCTCTTTCTCATGAATAAATAAATAAAATCTTTAAAATAAATAAATAAATACATACATACATAAATCCTAGATGCCCCAAAATAGAAAACCACTTAAGTAATTATAGTTTATGGGGACACCTGGGTGGCTCAGTAGTTGAGCGTCTACCTTTGGCTCAGGGTGTGAACCTGGAGTCCCAGGATCGAGTCCCTCATCAGGCTCTCTGCATGGAGCCTGTTTCTCCCTCTTCCTGTGTCTCTGCCCCTCTCTCTCTGTGTCTCTCATGAATAAATAAATTCTTTTTTTAAAAAAGTATAGGGCAGCCCAGGTGGCTCAGCGGTTTAGCACCACCTTCAGCTCAGGGCGCGATCCTGGAGACCCTGGATCGAGTCCCACGTCGGGCTCCCTGCGTGGAGCCTATTTCTCCCTCTGCCTGTGTCTCTGTCTCTGTGTCTCTCATGAGTAAATAAATAAAATCTTAAATAAATAAATAAATAAATAAATAAAGTAATTATAGATTATGAAATATTGTTAACATTTAGAGGTTTGGTATCATGCTCAGTGTAAGATGTTAGGTCCGAGAAAAGCAGGATAAAAATCTATATATATGGTTAAAATATGAATACACATATGTATATACAAAAAGACTGGAAGGAAATGAAGTATACCAAAATTTTAATTGTGCTTTCTTTTTTAAATACTTAGATAAACCTTTTATTTTTAAATTTTTCAATTTACAGAAAAGTTGCAAAATAACAGATTTTCTGTATATCCAGCACATACTTTCTCCTTTTGTTAGTATCTTACATTACTATGGCACATTTGTCACAACTAATGAACCAATATTGTATATTAGTATTAAGTAAACTCCATACTCTGTCCAGATTTCTGTAGTTTTTCCTTAATGCCCTTTTTCTGTTCAAGTATCCCATCTAAGATACCATATTACATTTAGTCATGTCTCCTTAAGGCTCTTCTTGGCTGTGATGGTTTCTCAGACATTTTGTTTTTGATGGCCTTGACAGTTGTATTGTAGTCAGGTATTTTGCAGAACATCCCTTAATTTGGACATGCTTAATGCTTTTCTCATGATCAGCCTAGAGTTATAGTTTCTGGGGAGGAAGACTGCAGAGGTGAAGTGCCATTTTCAGCATGTCAGTCATATCAAGGTTATATGGAATCAACACAATTTATTGCTGATGTTTACTTGGCTAAGGTAGTGTTTGTTACCCTTCTCCATTCCAGAGTTACTCCCTGTCCCCCTTTCCATAACATACACTTTGGTAATGAGTAATTAAGTATAGCTGCCTGCCTTTTGACTACTTTATAGTTTTCAGTATTTCCTAAGTTTCTACAATAAACATATATTATCTTTAAAGAAAAAAAGCCATAAACCAATTTTAAATCCTATTTCTTTCTTTTTTTAAAAAGATTTTATTTATTTATTCACGAGAGACACGCACAGAGAGAGAGCGAGAGAGGCAGAGACACAGGCAGAGGGAGAAGCAGGCTCCATGCAGGGAGCCCGACGTGGGACTCAACCCCGGGACCCCAGGATCATGCCCTGGACCGAAAGTGGTGCTAAACCCGCTGAGCCACTCAGGGGTCCTCTCCTCATATTTCAAGTCCTATCTGAAATGCCACTTCTTGTAAGTCCTCCCCACCTCTCCACCAAGTTAGATGTGGTTTGTCCCATCCTTATATAATAATGACCCTTTGACACTTTTATTCTGTTTTACCTCTACACTAGAATGTTATTTCCCCCACTTGTTTATACAGCCATCTTACTTCAGAAGGGATTAAAGGAGGGGCTCCTCTCCCCCTTGGGTCCAATGCAAGGGCCCAGTCTACAAGGGACATGGTCATCCACGCTCTTAACATCTTTTTGTTTCTGTCCTGAGGCTCTCTCAGAGAAACCTGCTCCAGACTCTTTGGGGACACTCGGTATTCCAGCATGATAAACAGTGAAGAAATTACTTTGGAGAGTATAGTTAAACCAGTCTGTTTTTTCTTGCCCATGTGCCAAGGAAAACATGCAGAAAGCACAATCAGTAGTACAAAGAGAGAAAGCCACCTGCCCGCCATTACATTCTTGGCCACGGGCAGAGGAGGCATCCCTGAGCTGGCTGAAGTGAGTGGAGACTATAAAGTATAAGCACTACATTTTCTTCGTGTAAAAAACAATCTTCAACTCTTTCATACCTTTTTGTTTCTTTTGGCTCTCAATTTTCTTCTGTTTTAGTTCTGGCTTGGTAGAGCCAGAGACCACAAGCCTCTAGTTAGCACGCTTACTAACAGCTTTTTTTTTTCACGATGACATTTGATTTATTTAGGTGCTGTCTGAATCTGAATTTTCAGTAATGTAGCAATTTAGAAAATTCAATGATAAAACAGAAGAGGAAGGGAAATATAAATTATAGAAATCATAATCCATATTAAGAAAAAAAGATCAAGTTGCCATGTTTACATCTTAATAATCTTCCTGTTCTTTTTCTGTAATTGTAAATATGTTTCCAAATATTATTTGTAAATATTATCTTGAATACCTCTCCACTCCGGAAGTTTAGTCTTATGGCCCATGGATGTAACCATCAATTTCTAAGTCTTTCTGGTTAATTATGAGAAACAACCTTGCTAGTTTATAATGCCCAATATGCATATATCTGAATTTTCATTACTAGGGTGGAGAGTTTTAGATTGATATTGGGGTCATCTTTCTTTAACTAAAGAACTGTTAATAGCAATCATTGGCTCTCACAGACTGTATTTGCTTTAAAATGTTGTGAACAAGAGCTTGTGCTTGCACATATTCTTTCACCTGCCTCCCATAGTTGTGAAGATTAAATGAGTGACATACAGTTGGTGCCCTGGAAGCATATTTCCTTCCCCAGCTGCTTTTCTCCTTCCTGGACTGAAACCATTGTCACTCCCATGTGTTGCTGTGGCATAAGGTTTATGTAAAATAAAAGCTGCCTCTTCCCACCACTTACTTGTTTTGTAAAATCAATATTTTTTAACTGACATTTATGCAACAAAATGCCTTTTTTTCAATGGTATGTATATGCATGTGAAAGCATAGTATGTGAAAGGACACACATGAAGATCCTCACAAAGGTTATTTTGTGGAGTATGACAGCCCAGTGATCAATGGGCCACTTTGGCTAGAAGATTATTTTGAGCTGAAGGCAATCAAGGCCCTACGGGCTCAAGAGAAACTCTCGTTCCCCAACTATGGAAGAATCTAAACTGAGGGTCTTTACCAGGATGAGGGTTATCAACAGAGATCAATTTGATCTGAGTGACCCATCGGTATGGCAGGGAAAATTATCTAATCACCAAACACCTGATCTTTTTATTGCTCTGTGAATTGCATTCCTTCCCTTCCAAGTCCTAGACCTCTAACCTTTCCTCCTTAACTCAGAATGATGTACAGACCTCATTTTGTCTGACTAACTTTGGAATTTCCATGTCTGTGTGGATTTTCTGTGCATATGCTATCGGATTTGATTTTCTCTGTTCATCTATCTCTTGTCAATGTGATTCTTAGTCCAGCTAGAAGGACACATGACAGAACAGGAATTTTGCTCCCTGACAGTGGTGACAGCAGGGAGAGCACTGGAAGTAGGTGGCAGCTTCACCTGTAATGTTCCAATATTTAACCCTTAAAAAGCTGCTTATTCTTAGGCTCTCTTTTCATTCCTGACATAATTTGTATGGAGACGATTTTTAATGGTAATGGCATTTAAAGAGAAAGGAATAGGGGATCCCTGGGTGGCTCAGTGGTTTAGCGCCTGCCTTTGGCCCAGGGAGCGATCCTGGAGTCCCGGGGTCGAGTCCCGCATCAGGCTCCTGGCATGGAGCCTGCTTCTCCCTCCTCCTGTGTCTCTGCCTCTCTCTCTCTCTCTCATAAATAATAAGTAAATAAATATTAAAAAAAATAATAAAGAGAAAGGAATAAAAACCCAAAAAGTGTTATCATGACACAATGGATGAACTGTTTTTAACTGCTGCTGCTTAGTATACATTAGTCTCATCCTCCTAACCTGCAGATAATGGGTTATCTTTTCAGGAGAGTCCCCCTAACTTTTCCCCACCCAAGTGTTTGTGGAAGAAAGTCTGGAGCTGCTTCCAAGCATCCACCTGGGCCATGGCATGAGCCCTGGGCTCCCCTCCCCAGATGACAGGACCACCCACCAAGGTGTGTAGGGAAGCCTGGCACATGGGGAAGTAAGGAGGCTCAATGTAGTGCCCTGCCATAGGGTAACAGATGATCTGGGGCTGCTCCCTACCATGGGCCTGTAAGCGCTTAGAGGCCTCATTAGCATAGAATTCACTCTTCCAGTTGTGGTCATCCAGACCTACAAGGAACAGAAAGGCACTCTCAGCCCTTTCCACGGGAATGAAACTCTTCTGGTCAGCTCCTTCCAAAGGGCTATTCAGGACATCCAAAATGTCTGCCAAGCCATCTTTGGTCACCCTCATTCGATTTAGGTCTAGGCCCAGAGGGGGCAGGATCTCATCCTTGTAGTGTAAGGTTCCCCCAACATTGGCCACGGAGCCATTGATTATGACGGAGGCAGTGATGCCCTTCAGGAATGAGGCCATGGAGAGGCAGAGCTCACCTCCTTTGGAAGTGCCAAGCAGCCCGACTCCCGGACCCTTTACCTGAGAAAAGGACAGAGGAGGAAGGAGAATGAGACCATGAACAGTGCAATTGATGAACAGTGCCCAGAATTGGAAAGTAGGTAGAAATAAGCCTGAATCTGGGCTCTACTATTTGCCAACTTTTGCAACCTTAGAGTATTGACTTATTCTTCCCCTCTTATCTTCCTTTCTGCAATTGCTCCATCATCATTCTTGGTGATTTCAACAACCATGTAGAGGATATATTAGATACTTTGGCTTCTCAGCATCCATGTTTCTCATCCATCCTGCCTCATTTCACTTAAGTTTGCTTTCCACTTCTCCAGAAGACCATATCACATCTCTCCTACAACCTCAAACCTTTTAACCTTTAACCCTGTTCCCTTTCACTGTCAGCTCTTCATACCAGCTGGAGAAAATAAAGCTTTCCAGTAGGAACTCCTCCTCTTTTCCCCCTGCAGGATCTACTTAGTTCCACAGGAGCTCAAGTTCTCTGCCTTCTCTTGGGTTTCCAAACTCCCTCTGTGCTTATTAGAGGCCCCCCTGATGCTTGCACTTGGTATCTCCTCCACTCTCATTCTCCAGGACTTGCCGCTGCAATCATATCAGCTCTCTCCTTCTTCGTCACTTTCTTCTGTACTGGCCCATTCCCATGGGCATACTTACTGCTCTATTTTCACAACAAACCCTCGCCCTTACATCCACTCTGCCCTAGTTTTCTACTCTCATTTACAGCAAATTTGTGGGGACCAGTTATCTAAGTTGTTCTTTTTGTCTTCCCTTCTTTACCCAAATCCTCTCAGGGTAGTTTGGGTCTGTGCTATTCCGCAAGGACTGCTCTTGCCAACATTACCAACATCTCCTATTACAAATGGCCATCTGATTCACCTCTCAACAGCAGTCTTCTTTTCCTTATGGGCTTCTTCTACAATAGCACCCTTGATTGGTTTCAACCATTTATTCCTTCTAGAGGAAAAGCACTAGAAATTAAATGATATATTATTATCATCTCAACTTTTCAGAGGAGGAAAAAGCAAGTTCATGGGGCTAGTTTGCAATTTGTGAATCAAAACTTACATTTAACTCTTGTCTATCCACATTCATGCTGGTGCCACTGCACCATATCACCTTTTCTAAGAGTTCCAAAGCCTCCTGTCCACTGAGCTCTGAACTGTAAAATAAGCAAGGCTTATCTCCTGATCCTTGGATACCCTGAGCCCTATAACCCTCAAAACACTTCTGATTACTCCAGTTCTTTGGTTGCCCAGTTCTTTTAACCTACTGCCTTCTGGAGATAGTGATTCCTTTCCCCTTTCCCTCTACTTCCTATATCCTGTTTCAAACATGTCTGGGCCTATTATGATATACTATAAAATACTGGGATTTAAAATTCCAAACCAACTAAGAACATCTTTACTAGAAGGAAATATGAGAACATAAAATTGCATAGAAACTGTCTATGAGAAGTGACTCTAAATGGTAGTAGCTTGCGTTAGGGACTGGGAGGGGCTGTAGTGAATTTATCACATTCTGTGAAAATTAAGAGCAGTTATGAGGACATCTGACATGTAGATCATAAAACCTAAAGAAGTTCCAACCTGAGGGTGATCCAGAAGGTAGTTCACAGCTTCTTCAAAGTACTCCAGGTGGAGGATCTCCAGGCCCTTGGGGAGATCTTCATAGTTATGGTAAGCCAGAGCCATCACAGCAAAACCCTTGCCAGCCAACAGACTAGCTCGATATTCCAGAAGGCCACTTCCAACTCCATAAATGTCCACAATCCCTGGAAAGGGCCCAGGTTCTTTGGAAGAAACAAAACACAAAAATGAACTATTCCTGAAACTCTCTGCAGTGTAGTCAAAAGCCATGTGTGGTCTACGTGTTGATGTCAGAGTTTAATATTGACAATCAGAAATGCTAGACAACCTCTGGTCTTCAAAGATCCAGTGGCATAGGCTCAATCCACATTTCCCCTATACCCAGCACCTCAAAGCCTCACAGATTTTTTACAGAAAGCATGCCTTACTTTTGTAATTAAAAATAACTTATAATGAAAAAGCAAAATCATTACCCTCTCCCCACCTCCAAAGCTGACACTACCAAATGCTAGAGAGCATGTAGAGCAAGTGGAGTCCTCATAAATTGCTGGTGGAAATGCAAAATGATACAGCCACTTTGGAAAACAGTTGGGCAATTTCTTATAAACACTTACCATATGATTTAGCAATCCCATTCCTTGGTATTCACCCAAGAGAAGTGAAAATTTGTATTCACACAAAAGTGCATATGCAAGAGTTTGTAGTAACTTTATTCATAATCTCCAAAGATTTGAAACCCAGCCTGAAACTCAATCCTTCAACTGTTGAGCCAATAAAACTGCTTTTGTTTTGTTTTAAAGACTTTATTTGAGAGAGCAAGTGAGTGAGCAGGGGTGGGGGTAGGGGCAGAGGGAGAGGGAGAAGCAGAGACTCCCGGCTGGGCAGGGAGCCTGTTGTGGGGCTCAATCCCAGACCCCAGGACCCTGGGATCATGACCTGAGCCAAAGACAGATGCCCAATCAACTGAGCCACCCAGGCGCCCCCCACATTTTTGACCACTTTAAAAAATATATTTTTTACTTATTTGAGAGAGAGAGAGTACAAGCGAGGGGCAAAGGGCCGGGGAGAGGGAGAATGAATGAATAAAACTGAAGTACACCCGCAGAACGGAGGGAGTAGTACTAAGAAATAAGAAAGAACTATTGGATATATGGAGCATAAATGAATCTCAAATGCATTAACCTAGACTCAAAAAGCTGCATACTCTTATGATTCCATTTACTGGACATTTTCACCATTTATGTAAAAAGCTTGTATTTAGGGGCACCTGGGTGGCTCAAGTGGTTAAGCATCTGATTTCAATTCAGGTCATAATCTCAGGGTCCTGGAATCGAGCCCCACATTGGGCTCCACGCTTAGTGTGCAGTCTGCTTGTCCCTCCCTCTCTCTCTGCTCCTTCCCCGCTTATGGCCTCCTCTGTCTCTCATAAATAAATAAATAAATAAATAAATAAATAAATAAATAAATAAATAAATAAAATCTTTTTTAAAAGCTTGTATTTAGGGATCCCTGGGTGGCGTAGCGGTTTGGCGCCTGCCTTTGGCCCAGGGCGCGATCCTGGAGACCCGGGATCGAATCCCACGTCGGGCTTCCGGTGCATGGAGCCTGCTTCTCCCTCTGCCTGTGTCTCTGCCTCTCTCTCTCTCTGTGACTATCATAAATAAATAAAAATTTAAAAAAAAAGCTTGTATTTAACATGCAAAACCTTAAAAATAATAAAGCAAACACTTTATGCCCAGCATCTTAAGAAATATTACAGTACTATCGAAGCCCTCTGAGTACCTGTGCCCTTCACTCTTTTTCCACTATCCTGTATTTTATTTCTCTCTTGATTTTCTTTATAGTATTATCACTTATATGTGTAACTTAAACAGTATTTTATTTTGCCTATTTTTGGAGTTTTATCTAAACGCAATGATACTGGGACACCTGGGTGGCTCAGGGGTTGAGCATCTGCCTTTGGCTCAGGGCGTGATCCCAGATTCCTAGGATCTGGATGCAGCTTGCTTCTCCTCCCTCTGCCTGTGTCTCTGCCTCTTTCTATGACACTCATGAATAAATAAATTTAAAAAACCTTTTAAACAAACAAATAAATGTAATGATACTGAATGTGTTCTTCTGGGACTTGATTGTTCCACTCAGTATTCTTTTTGAGATTAGTCCATTTTGATCCTCATAGCTGCAGGTCCATCACTTCTGCTGCTGTAAACATACCTCAGTATATTCATCAGTTCTCTTGTTGATGGACTTTTGGGCTGTTTCCTTTTTTTTTTTTTTTTTTTAATTTTTATTTATTTATGATAGTCACAGAGAGAAAGAGAGGCAGAGACATAGGCAGAGGGAGAAGCAGGCTCCATGCACCGGGAGCCTGATGTGGGATTCGATCCTGGGTCTCCAGGATCGCGCCCTGGGCCAAAGGCAGGCACCAAACCGCTGCGCCACCCAGGGATCCCTTTTGGGCTGTTTCCAATTGTTTTGCTCTTACAAACAATGCCTCTTAGTACACATATACAGGAGTAGAATGATACAAATTTCTTTTTTTTTTTAAAGATGTAATTATTTATTTATTCGGTCATGAGAGACACACAGAGAGAGAGGCAGAGACACAGGCAGAGGGAGAAGCAGGCTCCATGCAGGGAGCCCAACGTGGGACTCGATCCCAGGTCTCCAGGATCACACCGCGGGCCAAAGGCAGATGCTCAACTGCTGAGCCACCCAGGCTGCCCATGATACAAATTTCTAAGTTAAAAATTATTTCCTGGGCTATATGAATAACTATTCCTTTCAGCATCGTATGTGGATTCCTTTGACTCCATGTACTTGTCAACAATTGATAAAGTCAGACTTTTAAATTTTGGCAAATTTTGAGAGTGTGAAATGTATTGTGTAGCTTTATTTTGCATAAAAAAGATAATATCTTTTTTTAAGATAATATCTTTTTATGTGTTCATTGGCCAACTGCTTTTCATGTTGCTAAAATTATCCAATATTTTTGCTTTTCAAGTTCATAGCAAGAGGACTTTCTCCGTGCTAATTTTCTTAAACCTTAGCATACTGTGAGAAAAGCAAAGTTGCTATACTGAGGATGATTTTAAAGAAACATTAAAGAGATGCCTAGCTGTCTCAATCTGTAGAGCAAGGGACTCTTGATCTGGGGGTTGTGAGTTTGAGTTCCACTTTGGGTATAAAGATTACGTAAAAACAAATTTTTAAAGAAATAATCGTTAGGGCACCTGGGTAGCTCAGTTGGTTGAGTGTCTGCCTTCGGCTCAGGTTGTGATCCTAGAGTCCTGTGACAGATCCGGGGTTGGGCTCCCACCTGTGAGGAGTCTGTTTCTGCCTCTCCCCCTCCCCGTTCTTATGCTCTCACTTCCTCTCTTTTGAATGAATGAATGAATGCATGAATGAATGAGTAAATAAATAAATTCTTTAAAAAAATAATCATTAAAGACTTGGAACTACCTATAAATGTTTTTGTTTTCACTTACAACTGTCTTTTCCGGGATCCCTGGGTGGCTCAGTGGTTGAGTGCCTGCCTTCGGCCCAGGGCGTGATCCTGGAGTCCCGGGATCGAGTCCCACGTTGGGCTCCCCGCATGGAGCCTGCTTCTCTCTGTGTGTCTCTCATGAATAAATAAATAAGACAAAACTGTCTTTTCCGTTTCCTTACTGTGTCTTCTAACTAACCTTCAGTTTTGGAACGGCAGAGCCACGTCCCCACCAGGGCCCATTCTGAGGCCCCCACGGAATGTCTCTGCAATGTCAGGAGCTACCTCCTTACTGTGGGGAGAAGTGCAGGAGAAAAGAGAAAGGCAGACAGGGCAGCCCGGGACCCCGGGCGCTCACCTGGGGGCAGGAAGAGCGAGCCGCGCACCCGGCCCGCGCGCACCGGCACCCGCCGCACCCCGGGCCGCAGGAAGTGGCGCTCGTGCAGCGCCCGGCCCAGGAGCCGCCCGGCGTCGGGCTCGTGGCCGTCCAGCACCTCCAGCTCCACGGCGAAGGGCGTCTGCACGTCCCGCTTCACCAGCCGCACCAAGGGCGTCTCGGGCTCCAGGGCCCAGAGCAGCCCCATGGGCTCGAGCCCCACGAAGCTGCCGCCCAGCGCGGGCGCGCGCGCCAGGTCCAGGAGGCCGCGGTCGTCCGCCCGGTAGCGCGCGTGGGCCCGGAAGAGCGCGCCCCTCTCGTCGCGCAGGGACGCGCGCAGCGTGACGGGCTGTCCCGGGCCCAGGCCGCGCACGGAGATGCGCACGGGCTCGTCCCAGGCGCAGCGGCCCGCGGGCGCCAGGCTCACCGTCGCCGAGCCTCGGGCCCCTGCCCACAGCTTTGGAGTCCTCGGCAGGGAGCCCCGTCGGCGGAGTCCCGAGGCTCGCAGAATAGCGCCGGCGGAGGCCACCATTTTGCCTCTTGGTTTCAGTCCCGAGTCAGCTGAACTGGGCAGTGGAGAAAGTCAGAAACTGCTCAGCGATCCTCTAGTGGCAGGCTCCGTCACCTGCAGGCTGCGCGCCCAGTGGGGCCGAGTAGCCTGCCAAATTGGGCTTGGAGGGCTCCTGTCCCACCAGGTCAGAGGCGTACCTTTAAAAGCAAGAGCGAAAATGATACACATGAACTTGCATTACGTACTGAAAAAGCTGCAGTTTACTGGGGGGTGGGGGGTGGGGTGGGGGTGGTGGTGACTCTCCTAGTTCTGCTTCTCAGAAGCTTGTTGGCCGCACGAGGGCGGGCGCTGAAGTTTCTGGCAGCTAGAAAAGCCTCCAGTCGCCAAATTCTTTTTTTTTTTTTCAAATTTTTATTTATTTATGATAGTCAGAGAGAGAGAGAGAGAGGCAGAGACACAGGCAGAGGGAGAAGCAGGCTCCATGCACCGGGAGCCCGACGTGGGACTCATCCCGGGTCTCCAGGATCGCGCCCTGGGCCAAAGGCAAGCGCCAAACCGCTGCGCCACCCAGGGATCCCCCAGTCGCCAAATTCTTAATGGCTAAGAGGAGTGCAGGATTGGAATGGACTTTCATCAATTTGTTGAGTAATTCACCCTCGTTAATAATCATAAGACGTTTCGTTAAAAGTGTGCATCATAGTGTTCTGCTTGTGTATTACCTGTGTAGAGGCTTATCTTCCACACCATCCCCACATTAAGGGGGCCTGGAGTTTTACTAGCTCTGTGACCACAGCTTCTTCCTTACGGGTGTAAAAATACCCAAATGACATCATAGTTATGATACTGCATTGTCATATTGCTGTATTTAGGCAAATGTCCTCTTCCTCTCATCTGGGAAGGCTCACCTTTTCCCCACTTTCTCATAAGCTATGGGTTCCACCCAGTGGTGGATTTTTCAGGCTCTTTCTGAAGCCTTGTATTTGATTTTACATTCATGATTTTTTTCATAATCTTTTTATTAAAGAAACCTGCAAATTGTGTAAGCTTGATTCAAGCCCATTAAACCTGTTTGCCACTGCTCCCGGTAAGACCACCCTCAAGGACTTTCCCAACCAAGAGTTTTTACCTAGTTTCACATGTTCTCATTTCCTGCTGGTTATTTATCATGCAATTCCCTATAGCTATAATTAGTTTTGCACTGGTTCTGTAGGATATTTCAGTGTATTTTGTGCATAGAAACTAAAGAAGGTAAATAGCTAGTTCTTTATCCTTAAAAGAACCTTAATGAGGCTTCTCTTAATGAGAAAATTAAGGCCTGGAAGGAGAGGTAAACTGATTGGCTGACGTTCAAATAATTAGAAATACTAGGATTTAGATCTTTGCAATCAGATTCCAGAGTTTGTGCTCTGAACCATTATGCTTTAATTGTTCTCATATGATAGGTCCTATGTTTTAGATTTGTAAAACACTCATATACTGGTGATGGATGCACAAACTGGTATGACCTTTTCAGAGTGATCTAGTAAAAAATATTTGATACATTCCCTTTGACTCACAATTCCACTTTTAGGAATTTCTCCTAAGTATTCATGAATATATGTAAATATTGGCTGTAAGGATGCTTATCATTTTGTTGTTTTAATAGAGGGAAAGTTAGAAACAAACTAGCAATATAAACTTGGTTTAATCAATTTAATTGTGATGCAGTCATATAATGGAAGAGATGTAACCATTAAAGATGTTAGAGTAGAATATGATGAGGAGACTTTCATGACATTGAGAGTAGGTAGAGATCCATATAATCTTGAAAAAATGCATATCAATACATTAAAAAAAAAAAAAAAGACTAGTCAACAGTTACCCAAACTGTTGTTTCTTAGGCTTTGGGGAATTTTAGTAGTTTTAATTTTCTTCTTTGCCCAGAATTTCTATCAGAAATAACATGGCTGGGGCACCTGGGTGGCTCTGTTGGTTGAGCATCTGACTCATGATCTCAGCTCAGGTCTTGATCTCAGGGTCGCCTTGGGCTCGACACTGGGCATGGAGCTTACTTTAAAAAAAAAAAAGAAGAAAACAAAGAAATAACATGGGTTTCATAATTAAATAGGTTTAAAAAAATTGTGGTATTATACAAACATAAAACTTGCCATTTTAACCATTTTTAAGAGTATAGTTAAGTAGACTCACAGTGTTGTACAACCACACAACTATCCCTCTCCAGAACTTTTTCAATCGCCCAAGCAGCCCCTGGAAACCACTGTTCCCCTTTTGGTCTCTAGGAATTTGACTATTCAAGATATCTCCATCAATCCACATATGGGGATCCCTGGGTGGCGCAGCGGTTTGGCGCCTGCCTTTGGCCCAGGGCGCGATCCTGGAGACCCGGGATCGAATCCCACGTCGGGCTCCCGGTGCATGGAGCCTGCTTCTCCCTCTGCCTGTGTCTCTCTCTCTCTCTCTCTCTCTCTCTCTCTCTGTGTGTGTGTGTGACTATCATAAATAAATAAAATTAAAATAAATAAAAATTAAAAAAAAAAATTAAAAAAAAATCCATATATGTAGCATGTATCAGAGTTTCCCTCCTTTTTAAGGTTCAATATTCTATTGTATGTATACAATACATTTTGTTTATCTATTCATCTGATGGATTTTAGGTTATTTCCACATTGGCTACTGTGAATGTACTGCTATGAATATAGTTGTACAAATACCTGTATAAGAGTCCCTGCTTTTGGGCAGCCCTGGTGGCGCAGCGGTTTAGTGCCGCCTGGGGCATGATCCTGGAGACCCTGGATTGAGTCCCACGTCGGGCTCTCTGCGTGGAGCCTGCTTCTCCCTCTGCCTGTGTCTCTATGAATAAATAAATACAATCTTTAAAAAAAAAAAAAGAGTCCCTGCTTTCAATTCTTTGGGTATATACTCCTAAGTAGTAGAATTGCTAGATCATATGGTAATTCTGTTAAATTTTTAGTTTTCAGGCTTTTCATCTCAGAGACCATGCCTTTTCACCCTTTTGTAAGGGTCCCAGGGTCTGAGCACAGCTTGAGCCCAGACCCTAAAGTGAGTGCTCAAGTTGGTCAGCAAATATGGTGACCACCTAAATAGCCCCAGTCAGCAAGACAGACGGAACTTCATGGCCAGAAATCTTTCCTGCTGTTAGTTCATGAGGGAACTCCTGAAAACCAGTATTCTGGAAGCCTGGGATTTTACTATTAGAAATACAGGATTTGAAGAAATCCCTTGTAAAAATAGATGATCATCAGGATTTGGGGAGCAGGGAGATGGAATCCAATTAAGTGGATGTGGAGACAAAAGGGGAATGAAAAAGACCCCAAAGACAGACCCGTTCTACTTTACTATTTGTTCTATCAGCCTAGTAATCTGAAGGATGCCAGAGCTGAGTATTCATGTGTTCCCTGCTTTGCCTCTTTCTCAGCAGGATTTATAAACCTTTGTTGGGGAAAAAATACTGAGTTGCACAGACCTAGAGGTTTATTTCCAAAGGATGACCAAGAAATCCCTTGTGCCATCAACCAATAAATACAGTGCAGTTTTCCAAAGTTGTTTACAAAAGGAAATATATAAATAACTGAAGATACCACTGTTTGAACCCACAAATTCTGTCAGTAGACCCATGGAATTCTAAAGAGGTGGTTGCCTGGTAACCAATATAAACAGCTTTGAAACCTAAGAAAGGAAGGAAGGTTTAAGATGCAGAACCTTGCTTTCCTTTGAAGAAGGTGTTGAGGGAGGCGACCTTGAAGGTATTTCAAAATACTGCTACTTTACTAGTATCTGAAAAGAGCTTTTCGCATCAGCTGAATGATGAAAGGCAGCCTGAAGTAGTTGAGAAGATTTTGGATTACATGTCAAAAGGGTTAGGATTGCTTGAGGGATTAACCAATACTGTGGCCTTTGTGTTTCTTCTCTGTTTCTTCTCTCTGGCCCTCAGTTTTGAAATCTGCAAGATAAAAGTGTTAGAACAGAATCATGTTTGTGGCAGAGTTTCCATAGTAATCTCAGGAGACAGTAGTAGATCTGTGTGAGTGCATGGCAAGGGGCAGGAATTAGAAAGTAGAGGGGAAAAATGAAGGAACTTTCTAATGAGAAAGAGGCAGGAGAGGGAAGCGTCTGAAACAAGCCAGATTAAGAGACTATTCCCCCATCCTGCTCTCCCACCATCAAGCTTCCTTCATACTTTCCACAGATACCTGTTGGGGGTATGGCTTCTCTAAATTTAATGTGTAAAAACACCTGTGAAAGCTGGTTAAAATGCAGATTTCTAGGCCTCACTGTGGCCTACTGAATCAGTATTCTGGGATGTAGGACACAGGATTCTGCATTTTAACAAGCTCCCCAAATTATCTTGATGCAGAAGGTTCTTGACCATTAACACTGTCCTAGAAGCTGACTGTCCCTACCTTAAAACTTCAGAATCTGTGGGTGTTGGTGAGAGTCTATTATTTTTTAAAAGTTCTCAGAAATACTGTGCTAAGGTTTATTGCTTTTTAACCTTCTGTGGTGGTTTCTGCTCCTTTAATTACAAGGAAAAAGCAAGGTATTACTCTTTTTAGCATGAATTATTCAGCCTACTTCAATTATTTCTGTAGAATAAAGGTCCCAGATCTGGGGGTGAGGGCAGGGGACTGGGAAGCTGAGCAGAAGGTTGAAACTAAATTTAGAACCTTGAGAGATCACTCATTTTGAATCTGGTTTCTTCTGTTAGGTTTTACTTGAGGGCCTGTGACCTAACCCTTCCAACCCCACTCCTGCCTGTCTAGCCAGTTTCCTAGAGGTGCAGAAATAATGCTTGTGGTTGCTGTTTACCAGATCACCTGGTCTGCAGTTATGCCAGATTTGACTAAGTATAGAATGACATGTGTTCATCTTTCTTTCTTCTTTTTTCTCTTTTCTTTTTTTCTTTCTTTTCTCTAAAGATTTTGACACAGAGAGAGCACAAGCAGGGGGAGTGGGAAGCAGGCTCCCTACTGAGCAGGGAGCTCAATTTGGGGCTCAATCCCAGGATCCTGGGATCATGACCTGAGCTGAAGGCAGGCACCCCCTGACTTTGGTTAAGGGACCATTTGTTGGGAGAGGGCCTTGCCTCAATGTTGGTAACATTTAAATTTGGATAATATGGAGCCTTTAAAATCCATACATAGGTTTTTTTTCTTCCCTCTCTATCCACCTTCTTTTTTTTTTTTTTAAGATTTCATTTATTTATTCATGAGAGACAGACAGACAGAGAGAGAGAGAGGCAGAGACACAGGCAGAGGGAGAAGCAGGCTCCATGCAGGGAGCCCGACGTGGGACTCCATCCCGGGTCTCCAGGATCAGGTCCTGGGCTGAAGGCAGCGCTAAATCGCTGAGCCACCTGGGCTGCCCTCCACCTTCTCTTTTAATTGCTGAGGGCCCCAGTATTCCTTACTCCTGTAAGTGCCTAATGCACCATCTAACTGTGGGACCCCAGAGACTTACCTTCTAGGAGCAATAGTCCATGCTCTAAATCAATGATAATTCTTCACAATTATATAATACTATGAATTTTGCGAGAAAAGGTTTTTTTTTTTTTTTTATTTGAAAGATCTTATTTATTTATTCATGAGAGACACACAGGCAGAGGGAGAAGCAGGGAGCCCAATGTGGGACTCAATCCCAGGACCCTGGGATCACACCCTGAACCAAAGGCAGACCCTCAACTGCTAAGTCACCCAGGCATCCTGCAAGAAAATTTTCATACATGTTCCCCAATTTTGAACTTCATATCAACACTAAATTGGAACAGATATCAAACTCTATTTTCAGCCTGGCAAACGAAGGCAAACCAGATGGGCTGGGAAGTACAGAACCTGGTCTTACACTTGTCTAATGATCCTAAGTCCATCTAGGACAAGCCTCTTTTGACCAAACCCTTCAACATTTTGTCCTGTCCTCATTCCTTTTCAGAACACATAAGGTATTTCCTTCTTCTCAACAAAATATCATATTAGATAAGAATATCCCTTGACAATTTATAATAACTGATAATGCTAATATGTTATTCTTTCTGGGATGCTGGCATTATAACCAAAGATTCTGTATACCACAGGCTAAAGGGTATAGATATCTGGGGACACCCAAAATCATTCCATATGGTTGCCTTGGGGTGAAACCAGTCCTCATCCATTTTTCAAGTATTTAGGATCAAAATGTTCCCTGCCTTAGGAGCAAGAATTGATACACTGGCATGCTGAGAATAATACAATGTTCTGTTAGGCAATATACAAGACACCGGAGCACATGAATATTGTTTTCATCTAATAATTTATCTTTAGCCAGTACGAGTGGGCACTGTTTTGGGAAATTATCACTTGTGTACACATTCTACCCTTGCCATAACTTTTTTTTTTTTGCCATAACTTTTTTAGTCTAATTTTAAAATACTCATGGCCATGTTGCCTTCACAACTGTGAAGAGATGGAGCAATAGTCTTCTGTGCAAAAAATCCTGATGTCATATTAACCATGTATGATTTAATGTAAATGAGGTTATCAATTCTGGCCTAGTGACATCTAGATAAAAGCAGGCTTGTAACAAGACGAAAAATATACCACAGATTAGATTTAATACACAGAAGAAAGTGGAACAAACCAAGTCCTAAAGAGAGAAGCTACTGGAATGCCAGTGTGGCATAGAGGTTAAGTGCTCTGGAGTTGCAATCTCATAGCTAGGATTAAAACCTGGCTTTTTGGGATCCCCGGGTGGCGCAGCGGTTTAGCGCCTGCTTTTGGCCCAGGGCGCGATCCTGGAGACCCGGGATCCAATCCCACATCGGGCTCCCGGTGCATGGAGCCTGCTTCTCCCTCTGCCTGTGTCTCTGCCTCTCTCTCTCTCTCTCTCTGACTATCATAAATTTAAAAAAAATAAAAAATAAAATAAAAACCTGGCTTTTCTACTTATGGCCTGGCCTGTATGGCCTGAAGCAATTCATTTACCATTCTGAGCTTCAGCTTCTCCCAATACAACATTAAAGACCATAATATCTTCCCTATATAAAGCCCTTAGCAAAGTGCAAGCATACCTCATTTTATTATGCTTTGCTTTATTGCACTTCACAGATATTCCATCTTTTAAAAAGACTTTTTTTTTTTTTTTTTTTTTTGATAGAGAAAGAGAGATAGCAAGAGAGTAAGCATGAGCAGGGGGGAGAGGGAGAAGCAGACTTCCCACTGAGCTGGAAGCCTGAGGCAAGGCTCAATCCCAGGACCCTGAGATCATGACCTGAGTTGAAGGCAGATTGTTAACTGACTGAGCCATAGAGGATATTCCATTTTTTACAGATTGAAGGTTTGTGGCAACCCTGTGTCAAGCAAGTCTATCTGGGCCATTTCCCCAACAGCATTTGCTCACTTTATATCTCTGTCACATTTTGGTAATTCTCACAATCTTGCAGACTTTCTCATTTTTACTGTATTTGTCATGATGATCCATGATCATAACTCACTGAAAGCTCAGATGATGGTCAGCATTTTTTAGCAATATTTTTAAATTAAGGTATGTACATTGGTTTTTAGACATAATGCTTTGCACACTCCATCAACTACGGTATAGTGGAAACAAAGCTTTTACATGCACTAGGAAACCAAAAAATTCACTTGACTCATTTTATTATGATATTCACTTTATTGCAGCGGTCTGGAACCAAACCCACAACATCTCTGAGGTATGTCTGTACTTCATAACTGTCAATTATCATTATTAGCCCAAGGAAGGACTTCAGAAGGAAAATTGTTTAAAAAGCACTAAATGAGGCAGACTGGGTGGCTCAGTGGTTTAGCACTGCCGTCAGCCCAGGGCGTGATCCTGGAGACCTGGGATGGAGTCCCACGTCAGGTTTCCTGCATGGAGCCTGCTTCTCCCTCTGCCTGTGTCTCTGTGTCTCTCTCATGAATAAATAAATAAAATAAAAAGCACTAAATGTAGGGGCACCTGGCTGGCTCAGTCAGGTAAGTGTCTGACTCTTGGTTTTGGCTCAGGTTATGATCCCAGGATCTTGGGATCAAGCCCTATGTCAGGCTCTGCACTTGGAGGGGAATCTGCTGGAGATTCCTTCTCCCTTTTTCTGTCTCCTTCTACCCCTCCCCCTGCGTGCACGCAGGCATGCTCTCTCTCTGTAAAATAAAACAAATCTTAAAAAAAAAAAAACCCAAACTAGGGCAGCCCCGGTGGCGCAGCGGTTTAGTGCCGCCTGCAGCCTGGGGTGTGATCCTGGAGACCCGGGATCGGGTCCCGCATCGGGCTTCCTGCATGGGGCCTGCTTCTCCTTCTGCCTGTGTCTCTGCCTCTCTCACTCTCTCTGAATGAATAAATAAATAAATCTTAAAAAAAAAAAAAAAAAGACCCAAACTATTAAATGTAAGCATTTGTTCTCTACAGCGTTTTCGATGTTAGCTGAAACCTGGAAACAGCTTGCCCAATAAATAAGGAAAAAGGATGGGATCCCTGGGTGGTGCAGTGGTTTGGCGCCTGCCTTTGGCCCAGGGCACGATCCTGGGGACCTGGGATCGAATCCCGCATCGGGCTCCCGGTGCATGGAGCCTGCTTCTCCCTCTGCCTATGTCTCTGCCTCTCTCTCTCTCTCTCTCTCTCTCTCTGTGACTATCATAAACTAAAAAAAAAAAATTAAAAAAAATTAAGGAAAAAGGTGATTGACATACTTGGTAAAATATTCTGTAGCTGTTAAACATTAACAATGAAAATTATGTAACAATATGGAAAGGTGCTGGGTGATTCTGAAGGACAGCAGAGACAGAAGACATGGTCCGTGGGCAGTATAGTTAGCCAAATATTTAACAATGGGAGGTATCACAGGATTGAGAGTTAAAAGTATCGGTATGCAATCACTATTGTACACCTGAGACTAATTTAAAATTTATGTTAACTATCCTGGAATGAAAAACAAATCGGTACAGACTAGAAGTGATGTATGAATTTGTGTGGGACATGGAGGCCTAGGTAGGTCCAGAAAGAGTTCTGGAGCAAGTAGGAACTGAGCTCGGCCTGGAAGAATGGATAGAATTTGTCAAGTATGGAGAGAAGGCTACTGCAGGTAGAGGGCACAGAGGAAGCTCCATGGTGTCAAGGGAGGAATACTCAGAGATGTACCAAGAGACTCAAGGGGTTATGATTAAAAAAGGTCATAAACTAGGGTCACATTCACGAAGGACCCTGAACACCAGGCTGATTGTCTGAAATTTATGCTTTAAAGACACAGAAAGCAACATCTGAGGAAAAATTAGAAGCATGGTTACTGCTGAAAACTAGTAATCTAATCCCTCATAAGGAGAGGACGGGTTGAGCTTTGGGGACAGACAGGAGAACTGAAATCAAGGGGTTGATACAAGGAATATTTCGAATGTTCCACCATTTCTTTCTTTTGTCTTTCTCACTCACGTGGCTTCTCCCCACTCCCCCCACCCCCTGCTCCGCCATCTGTCTTCCCATTTCTTATCTTTCTGTACTGCTATGGGCTACCAATTTCTACTGACCTAGAGCTCTCACCAGTTCCTCCCATCCCCTCAACAGGTACTTGGTCACACCTCCAAGACCTGCATCTGGACCAGGCAGTGTGGAAGGAAACTTTTGCTGGGAAACAATGACCAGAACCCAACAGGGAAAGACCTGTATTTCCCACCATTTCCATCAGTCACTCCCCCCACGGCTGGGATGGGGCATGAATTTTCCCCACTCAAAACCAAGAAACAAGGAGGAGTGTGCTTCGGTGTCCAGTGTACCTCCAGTCTTCCACTTTAGCCCGTATCGCTGCACACACCTCAAGAACCAGTATTTGAAAAGGGCCGCTACAAACCTTACCTTCTCTCAGGAGGTGGTATGGCAGCGAGGGCTTCCCAGCATCCCTTACAGCCAGTACAGCTTTGACCATCTCTACAACACAGACCACATCATCCAGCCTCTCCAGATCAGGAGGGCCCGATCTGAGAAACCCACTGGCTTCAAGTCCTTGGGTTCTTCAGGTCTCTCAGCAAGGGTCACCTCCCAGGCTGTGAAGACAGAAAGTTCCGCCAATCTTAAGCAGCCGCGGAAACCAAAGCTAGCAAGGGTGGTCCATGAAAAACCTTCCCCTGGCATCCCTCACTCTGGCAGGGATCTGGACATGCTGGGTATGTCGCTTTCTCCAGATGTGAACCTGGAGGAGAGGGAAACCTGGCTTCCACCTCCTGAGAAGGAGGCCCAAGCCTGGGAAGCCATCGTGCTGGAAAAGCTGAACAAGCGCACTGCCCGATGGATCCAGAGCAAGCGTCCTCTGAGATCTGGGGTCTCCCCCAACAAGTGGCAGAGCTTTCTGCGCCAGCAATATGACTGGAGCCACATCCGGGATGAGCTTACTTCCACCAGTGACCTGGAGCTCTTGAAACGGCTAGAGGAAGAAGAAACAGCAGAATTTGAGGATCAAAGTGTTATCCTGCCAACCCAGGAAAAAGAAAAGCCAGAGCTGCTGCTTCCTGTTTATTATAGGTATACTGGCTGGGACCTCAAGCACACCTTTGAGAATCCTCGGGTCCCCTTCAAAGACTCCTGGGTTGCTTCACATTCCTTATTTCAGAACACACTGTTCCATTCACCCACTGCCAACTTCTTCTCTAAGATCTCCTTAAAGTAAGGTTTCTCAGCCTAGCTACTATTGAAATCCTGTGTTGGATAATTCTTTGTTGTGGGGGCCTGTCTTGTACCTTGTAGGATGATCTAGTAGCACCCCCACTGGATGCCAGCAACACTCTCCAGTTGTGACTACCAAAGATGTCTCCATACATGTCCCCTTAAGGGACCAAAATCACTCCTAGTCGAGAACCACTGCCTTTTTTTTTAAATTTATTTATTTATGATAGTCACACAGAGAGAGATAGAGAGGCAGAGACACAGGCAGACGGAGAAGCAGGCTCCGTGCACCGGGAGCCCGACGTGGGATTTGATCCCGGGTCTCCAGGATCATGCCCTGGGCCAAAGGCAGGCGCTAAACCGCTGCGCCACCCAGGGATCCCGAACCACTACCTTTTAAGGGATAGGTTCTTGGCCTCTCCTAGCAGACTAAGCTATTTTGCTGATCCAGTTACTATTCAGGCACTCTCAGAAATGTATCCATATTGACATTGAGAAGGCAGAGACCTCAAGGCACTGAGGGTTGGTCTTGTCTCACTTCGAATGAGAAGCTAATGTGTCACTGATTCAAAAACTGACTGGCGGGACACCTGGGTGGCTCAGCAGTTGAGCGTCTGCCCTTAGCTCATGGCATATCCTGTTCCCGGGATCGAGTCCCACATTGGGCTCCCTGCGAGGAGACTGCTTCTCCTTCTGCCTCTGTCTCTGCTTCTCTCTGTGTATCTCTCATGAATAATTAAATAAAATCTTAAAAAAAAAAAAAAAAGACTGGCAGCAGGACAGAATGCTAAACCGCCTGAGGGTTGATTATTGTAAATTTCTCACATTGCTTCCTTCTCACTTATAGCTAGAGGGAAGACCAGAACTATTATAACATCTCATCCACAAAAGGGAAATAAAGGTTGAGTGGGAATCCATTTATTCATTTATTTATTGGACAAACATAAACCGCATTCCTGCTACTTGCCAGGTACTCTGCAAAGTGCTGGGAATACAACCTAAACGAGAGATGTGGACCCTTTAATGAGCTTATGGAATGTTCACTGGGGTTGACATACAGTAAATAACCACACACATGATGAAGTGAAGTAATGTAGGAATTGATTCACTTTCCCAAGTCCATGCAACCTCTAAGGGCACCATGTTAAAAAAAAAAAGGGGGGGTAATGCTGGAAGCCTGGCCCCTCTATCGTGCTCTCCAGTGGTTGCAGGAGTGTCTCCCTAAAGGGAAGAAGGTGGTTGCAGACAGGCCCTTCTGGCAGGCCTGAATATTCATTTGGCACTCTGGGAGCAAGGCCAATAGATAAACAGAGGTGTTTCCCAGATGCTCACGGGTATATGAGGTGAGCTTAGAGAGGGGTGAGCTGTGAGTCTGATGGAAGTCAGGAGGTCCATCTCCTATCTTTCCCTCTTCTCCCTCTCCCTCTTGCTAAGACTGCCCAATTACTTGCCACAAGTGCAGACAACTGAAACTATGCCTGGCAACAATAAGACTGCTGAGGATATCAAAGGAAAGAACGTCCACCAGTCCCCAAAGCAGAGCTACTTCCGACAGGTGAATCCTCGAGCTGGAAAGTTTGCTTACTCCACAGCCAACACCTATGAACAGGAGATATACTTTGGTAATAGAGCTGGGGTGCTATGCTGGGGCCTGTGGTGGACATGGAACAGGGAGGTGGAAGGCAGCGGGGGAATGAACCAGTCATGAGTGTGGATAAGGGGCCGTAGATGACCAAGGTGTTCATAGCAACATCCCCTAGTGACTAGCACAGGAAGGTTGTTTTGGCAGAGGGCAGGCAGGTATCTGGTGAGAGGAGGAACTATTTTCCCTCTTCCCCTGGCTCTATCCCTTTATCTTATGAAGGAGGTTATGGAGTGTGGGGTTGTAAAGCAAATAGGATTTGGCTTGGAGAACACCTCTTCTCTGTCTGCTCTTCTCCTTTCTCTTCCTTTGAGATAATCCCCCATTGAGGGGTTAAAGAAAAAAATCATAGGTTTTGGAATCTGGAGGATCCTGGCTTAGCCCCTCCCTACTAATATGAGCAAACTATATAATCCCTCTGAGCCTTATTTGTAAAACAATAGTAACAAAAATTCACTTCAAGGACAGGAAAGCATCTGTAATGTTTCTTGCCCAATGCTCAATAAAATATCTACTACCTTCCCCTTCCATCTTGCTATCCTTTAGAAGCCCCGGCTTGTAAGATACATGATCTAGGTCTACATGTTCCAAACTGTTTATCCTTCCTTGCCCCCATCTTGTTTCCAAACTGTCAAATGAAAGTTGTCTTAAATGTTTAACAAAATTATTCAGATGAAGTTAGTTATGACTGATAAGAAATGAATTAGATACTCTTTTATTAGGACTTAGTTTTTCATAGGGGACAATGCCTGTCAGTTAAGACAGGTTCTGCCTTGGTTTCTAAGCCTCTATGAGACCACTGGCTCCTATTTCCAAGCAACAGTCACCTTCAAAGGATGCCCCCACATCATGGTAATCATGAGTCTTAGGTGCTAAAGAGTTAAGGCAGAAGGAAATTGGGTCTGATCCTGATGACTGAAAACCCAGCAAGAGAGGAAGGAGTGTGGTACTAGGGACTCCTTATATGTCTGTTCACAGATCAAGTCCAGGTCATCCACCAGATTGGTGCAAAGAGAGACCACATTTTCCTGGAAAACTTCAATCGGTACAAGAAGCAGCTGTCTAAAGTCTTCCCTGAAACCCCAGAAAGGTGGACTTCCCAGCCAGTTCCCGAAGCACGTAAGCAGGAAGCACGTAATAGGAAGCACATATTATAAAATTCATCCTTTAAAAATGTATACAAAAAAAAAAAAAAATGTATACAATTCAGTGATTTTTAGCCCAAAGGGACAAGGATCGAGGGTCTGATGATGTCCAGCTTATAAAACAAGCTCCTTAAAGAAATAGCTACACTTCTGGGACACCTGGGCGGCTCAGATTGTTAAGTGCTGAACTCCTGATTTTGGCTCAAGTCATGGTATCAGAGTTGTGAGATCAAGCTCCACATGGCACCTGCTCTTTTTCTTTCTTCCTTCCTTCCTTCCTTTCTTTTTCTATTTATTTCAGAGAGAGCACAAGCATGTGCATGTGAGTATATGCACAACCTGGGGAGGAGGTGCAGAGGGAGGAGGAGAGGATCTCAGACTCCCTGCTGAGCACAGAGGCCCCTTATGGACATCATCAGTTTGTAGAGGAGTCCCTTCCTACTAACTAAAATTATCAAACACTAACTATAACTAGGAAGAGCCTTTGTGGAACATCCATTCAATTGAAATCAGATCAAACTTAGGTTAGGTGTAACCATGAGATTTAGGGCTGGTAATTACCAATGAGACAAGTCCCATCTCTTTTTCCAGGAAAAGTACATCAGACCCTTGATCCTTGTCCCTTTGGGCGAGTTCTATCCTCCCATTCCATTCTCAGGCCATACCTGCCACAGGTACTAGGGTCATCCTCTGTTTTAAATTTCTGTTTCATAACTATATCATCTTAATTCTGTAAGAGAGATAAAGGGAAGGGAGGGGGGAAAAAGATGGAGGGAAGGAAGATGGCCAAGAAATGAGCTTATAAAACAAAAAGTGCCCACTCTCCAAGAGACTATGCTTCCATGTCCCATGACTTTTCTTTGCAGGGTCATTGTTCCAGTGGGCCCCCTGGTGTGCAGAAACTAATGGTAGTAGTGGAGAAAGCACCCTAGCAAAGTCTTGGATTGGGTCTAGGCAAGTCACCTTCTAGGGCTTCTGCTGCTTCATTAGGGCTGAGACACTAATCATTCCTATGGCAAGGCACTTCGGGAATACTTGTTGATTTTGTTATATTTATTGATACTTAGGTGATCTTGTGAATGCATTTTATAAACCATTAAGTGCTCAAACTCAAGGAATTATTAGTATACCACCTTCCCCACAAGGCAACTGTACTGTATATGTCCTCTC
This sequence comes from Vulpes vulpes, assembly GCF_048418805.1. Classification (NCBI taxonomy): domain Eukaryota; kingdom Metazoa; phylum Chordata; class Mammalia; order Carnivora; family Canidae; genus Vulpes; species Vulpes vulpes. Next base: position 107,319,869 of record NC_132785.1, on the reverse strand, counting down.
CTCTGAGAATAGGCAAATCCACAATGACACAAAGTTCTCACTGGGGGAAGAGAGGGATTGGCACAGGGTTTCTTTTTGGGGTGATAAAAATATCCTAAAATTAAGACACTGCAATAGTTGTACAACTCTGAATATGCTAAAAACCACCGAATACAGGATCCCTGGGTGGCGCAGCGGTTTGGCGCCTGCCTTTGGCCCAGGGCGCGATCCTGGAAACCCAGGATCGAGTCCCACGTTGGGCTCCCGGTGCATGGAGCCTGCTTCTCCCTCTGCCTGTGTCTCTGCCTCTCTCTCTCTCTCTCTCTCTCTCTGTGTGACTATCATCAATAAATAAATAAAAATTAAAAAAAAAACCACTGAATTGTATACATTTTTATTTTTATTTTTATTTTTTTTAAATTTATTTATTTATTGATGATAGTCACAGAGAGAGAGAGAGAGGCAGAGAAACAGGCAGAGGGAGAAGCAGGCTCCATGCACCGGGAGCCCAACGTGGGACTCGATCCTGGGTTTCCAGGATCGCGCCCTGGGCCAAAGGCAGGCGCCAAACCGCTGCGCCACCCAGGGATCCCCTGTATACATTTTTAAAGGATGAATTTTATAATATGTGAATTCTACCTCACAAGGTGCTACACACCCTCCCACCCCAGGCTGAATTCAGATGCCTCACCACCTATCTCACTGGCTTCACAGACACTTTTCCACCAGTGTGCTAGATGCCTCCCTCTTTTCTCCAGAACAAAGAACATATAACAAACATAAGCTGTAGAATCTTTCCCAAACTTTTTAATTTTTTAAAAGATTTTATTTATTCATTTGAGAGAGAACCACGAGTGGTGGGGAGGGGAGGGAGAAGCAGACTTGATCCCAGGTGGAGTTCAATCGCAGGAACCAAAGATCACGACGTGAGCTGAAGGTAGATGCCTAACTGACTGAGCCACACAGGTGCGCCCAACTTTTTTAAATTAATTTATATTTTTAAAATATTTTATTTATTTATTCATGAGAGACACAGAGAGAGAGAGAGAGAGAGAGAGAGGGGCAGAGATACAGGCAGAGGGAGTAGTAGGCTCCATGCAGGAAGCCCGATGTGGGACTCAATCCTGGGACTCCGGTATCACGCCCTGAGCTAAAGGCAGACCCTCAACCGCTAAGCCACCCAGGGATGCCCCAAACTTATTTATTTTTATTTTTAAAGATTTTATTTATTCATGAGACACACACAGAAAGAGAGAAGCAGAGACATAGGCAGAGGGAGAAGCAGGGAGCCTGATGTGGGACTCGATCCTGGGACTCCAGGATCATGCCCTGAGCCGAAGGCAGATGCTTAATAAGCTGAGCCACCCAGGCATCCCCAAACTTCTTTTTAAAATAGTATTTGAGGGATCCCTGGGTGGCGCAGTGGTTTGGCGCCTGCCTTTGGCCCGGGGCGCGATCCTGGAGACCCGGGATTGAATCCCACGTCGGGCTCCTGGTGCATGGAGCCTGCTTCTCCCTCTGCCTGTGTCTCTGCCTCTTTCTCTCTCTGTGTGACTATCATAAATAAATAAAAATTAAAAAAATAAAATAAAATAAATAAAAACATATATATATATAAAAAATAAAATAAAATAAAATAAAATAAAATAGTATTTGAGGGACGCCTGGGTAGATCAGTGGTTGAGCATCTGCCTTTGGCTCAAGGCATGATCCTGGTCCAGGTTCAAGTCCTGCATCGGGCTCCCTCCAGGGAGCCGGCTTCTCCCTCTGTCTGTATCTCTGCCTCTCTCATAAGTAAATAAATACAATCTATAAATAGATAAGTAGACAGATAGATAGATGATAGAATTTGAAATTGGGGGTGCCTAGCTGGCTCAGTTGGAATATATGACTTGATCTCAGGGTTAGGAGTTCAAGCCCCACGTTGGATGTGGAGCTTAATTAAAAAATAATAAATAGGGGCACCTGTGTCTCAGTTGGTTAAGCATCTGCCTTCAGCTCAAGTCTGATCCCGGGGTCCTGGGATGGAGCCCCATGTCAGGCTCTCTGCTCAGTGAGGAGTATGGTTCTCCCTGTCCCTCTGCTCCTCCCTGTTTGTGCTCTCTTCTCTCTGTCAAATAAATAAATATATAATCTTTAAAAAATAAGTAAATATTTGAAAGTGATCTGGGAGATATAAAGTCAGAATAGTAACATAGAAACACCTTCTTATAACTATTTCATTCATTGTCTCATCCCAGGAAATACCAGGTATGAAAGAACCTAAAAAGGAAGAAAAAAAGGGGGAAAATTCCTGGAGTTAGGAGGTGTGGGTGAATTTTTTTTTTTTTTAACTCTCCATTTTGATTGAATTGGAAAACTTAGGTGATAATTTCTTTAAGATGATGAAAATTCTTAAGGCACAAAGTGTACTTCTTGCTTTTTAAGCCTTAATTTCCCCCAAGCTGTGATATAAAACTCTTTAGCATACCCAGATCATGACAGTTTGATACTAAGCACAGGTCTTATGGTGCAGAGTCAAAGGCACCATTTGTTTCTGTCAATAAAATATTCTGTGCCTTTTATCCTAGAGAAAGCCAAAGGGTTGTCTGTGTGCTCCCTTCAGGGGACTCTTAATGTGGAATGTGGTTACTGGATGTGTTCTACCTGCCTAGGACTCAAAGGACCGAAAGTAAAATTAATGTTGGCAGTTGTGCATGTTTATTCCCACACAGGTTAAATACCAGAGATTCAAAGCTTTCTTACCACATCCTTTTTAACTCCCTGAGCAGGGGGATACAGGAGGAAAAGGACTAGACTACTACAACCACTTCTCAATTCCGTGGGGGGGGGGGGGGGGGGGGAGGGGATTTCAAGCAGACTAAGAGGAGAGATGTGTCTCTCATGAATAAATAAAATCTTAAAAAAAAAAAAAGAAACACAAATCTTTCTTTTTTAAGATTTTATTTATTTATGAGAGATAGAGAGAGAGGCAGAGACACAGGCAGAGAGAGAAGCAGTCTCCCTGCAGGGAGCCCAATGTGGGACTCGATCCCAGGACCCTGGGATTATGACCTGAGCTGAAGGCAGATGCTCAACCACTGAGCCACCCAGGTGCCCCAGAAACACAAATCTTTGATAGTGACAGATTAGAGCATTAGACTGATAAGCAATGTAGCAAGCAGATCATGAATTTGGTAATTTGGAAATGTTTTTATATCTTTTGCCTTTTGCACACAACCACTCTTCTTAGAAAGAGGCTTTCTGAATCTGATACCAGGGATATCACAAAGTCTAGAAAACATAACTATAACTGGTTTTTATATAACAACTATAACTGTTTTTTTATAATATGTTCTTCTGTCCTCAAATCTCCAGCTGTTGTCATAATGAGGAAAAACTCAGAGATGCTAAAATCTTCTAAAATTAGCAGCTTGTAGCAGTATTCCTCCTCTCAAATTAAAAACCTTAAAAATAAAAATAAAAAGCTCAGCACCTGGTTGGCTCATTAAAAACGTTAAAAATAAACATAAAAATGTCAGCACCTGGTTGGTTCAATCAGAACATGCGACTCTTGGGCAGCCCTGGTAGCGCAGCGGTTTAGCGCCGCCTGTAGCCCAGGGTGTGATCCTGGAGACCCAGGATCGAGTCCCACATCAGGCTTCTGGCATGGAGCCTGCTTCTCCCTCTGCCTGTGTCTCTGCCTCTCTCTTTGCTCTCTCTGAATGAATAAATAAATAAATCTTAAAAAAAAAAAAAAAAAAAAAAAGAACATGCGACTCTTGATCTTGGTGTCATGAGTTTGAGCCCCATATTGCCATATTGGCTGTAGAAATTACTTACAAATAAATAAGTAAGCTTAAAAAAAAAAAAAAGATTTATTTTAGAGAGAGAGAAAGCACACGAGCAGAGGGAGAAGGAGAGAGAATCCTCAAGCAGACTCCCTGCTGAGCATGGAGCCCAATGTGGGGCTTGATCCCAGGACCCTGAGATCAGAACATGAGCTGAAATCAAGAGTCAGATACTTAACTGACTGAGCCACCCAGGTACCCCAATAAATATATAAACTTAAAAAAAAAAGAAAGAAATCCTAATAAACTAGGAATGGACAATTATACTCTAAATTGCAATATATCAGATACTGAATTTTGAGCAAAACCTTATTACATATAAACAAATTTTCTTCTTAAAGATTAAATGTATGAAAATTTTTGTATATATCTCAATCCCCCCCCCCCCTAAAAAAAATCATGGCTTTATTATGTCTCATTAGGACCTTTCCTAACTCCCTGTGGGACTCGTACTTAGTTCCTTGTATAATCATGGGAAAGTTTGTTTTCAAGTATTATTTTGCCTTGGTGTTGGTCAGGAGCAGGATGTAATGCTAGCTGGGAACACAGGGCCTAGGGCAGTGGGGTAAGACTATCTCACACTGTCCTGCTGCACAGCCTACAGGCCTGTGAAAGGAGCCCCACGCTGGACGGCTCTGCCCACCCCAGCCAAGGATCTGCTGTTCCAGCTGAGTGAGAAGGATGCCAGTAAGACCAGGAGACTGAAGAAGCAGGAAGAATCACTGAAGGAGAATGGGACTTGGGAACTGGGGGCCCTGCAGAGGATGCTGGAGGAATGGAAGACTGCCTGGGCTCTGAGTGAGTGAAGGGGCCAGGGTGGAGCCAGAGACATTGGTATACATTGGAGGGAGGAGGGGCTCACCTTGAATTAGTGTTTCTCTATGAAAATCCATCCCTTTCTTGCAAAACATACAAATCTGGTTGCGTCATCAAAGGGTCACTAGAGAAGAGCCTTTCACATCATAATAGTTGATGCATCTGGAGGTCTTTTTGCACAGGCAGGTTTTACATCAGGAATTTGTATATAGGCACTACATTGAGGATTCTTCCCAGACAGGGACTCAGTCTTACAACCCCTGAGATTTTACCCTCAATAAATGATGCATCAAGGGAGGGATGAAACATGCTGTCCAAGCAAGGGAAATGTAGTGATCAAAAGGAATTGTAGTTGGCTGTGGTGTAAACAATGCCTCTCCAAAATGCTTATGTGGAGTTGGGATTCTCATATATATGCCCTGCCTTTGGCAATATGGGAGTAGAAGGCTGAATGCTTGGGGCAGAGTGAGGGGGACAATTGTCCAAAGCTATAAGATCCGAGGACTCAGGGCTGCTGGCTTGTAGAACAGGAGACTAGTTTAATTAGTACAGGACAAACAATCCATTACATATATGAGATCAGGTAAACAAAAAAGGGTTGAAAGATTTTCTGAGTAAAACCTTCTAGTAGGAACTCTGAAATAAGAGCTTGACACCTACAAAGAGAGAAGTTAGTAATGAAATGAGAAGACCTTGAAAGCCAGATGGAAGAGACCTCAAAGGCAACCTAACGATAACCACAATTGTTAACAGCTGAGTCTGCTATCTTGCCATTTTGTTAAATACTTTGTCTAGTTAACTCATTTAATACTCTAAATATGGTAGGTTCTAAGACCATTCCTATTTTATAAATGAGCAGTACTAAGCTCAGAGAGGTTAACTAACTTATCCAAGGTCACACAGCTAATAACTGTGATTCCAAACCAAGTAAGTTTGACAACAAACTACCCTTAATCACTGTTTTATCACACACATACACACCCCTTTTATTTTCCAGATGGTAACAATGAAGAGTTATTTAAGCAAAGAGAGACTAAGATAGGACTGGGAGGGGGGAGGTGTCTGGGAACTAACCAACAGGGTACATGGATTTTCAGAGAAATAACTTCCCAAAAGACCCCATTTCTCTGGGGCCCTTTATTCTTCTGAGCTAATGTTCTGCTTGAATTGTGCTAGGAGGAAGGAGACTAACTCTAATCAGATGGTTTTCTTCTCATTTCACTCCCTGCGGCAAAGTCATTGAGTGGCATCATGAGACAATAGAGGGCCTGATGCGGGGCTTGGTAGACATGCATGATGATGTTCGGATCCAAGCCATCATCACATGTGCCACAGCTGCTTTAGAACAGCCCCGGAATGCCACCAGCCAGGGGGACTCAGGTGAGATCCTGAACTTAACTGCATGAGAAGATAAGCAACTTACACAGCCATAGACAATGATAACTGATGTGGACCTTCGAGCTTATCCAAGATATTTTTTTTACAAACATGGAAACCAAGGCCCAGAGACTAGCCGGAATATACAAGCTTATTAACAATAGAGATGAAATTAAAATTCCTGACTTCTAGTCCAGTGCTTTTTGCACTATATTTCATTACCTTTCGTTTGCCCAGCAGCTTCAAGCAAGTTTGCATTGTTCCACCCTGAGAGATCCCATTTGTAAAAGACCAAAGTAATATACAGTGTGTACACAATACATATATATATGTATATATATATATATATATATATATATACACACACACACACACACACACTTTTTTCCCTTTTAGTTTAGCCCTTCTTTTGACAGCACACCTGAAACTCAAACTTATCACCCTGACCATAGACTCCTACCCAAGCTCCAAACTTCATTCAGTAGCCCCACCACAATCCATCTAGTTTCTGAGTCAGGGCCCTGAGTCATCCTAGACAAACCTTTCCTCTTCCCATAACCAAATAAATAGATTCTACTGATTCTGTTTCCCTCTTTATGTATTCATCAGTCAACAGAGGAATATAAAAAGGAATAATTCTCTTCTCCTAAAATTCCCAGTCGCACCCATGCCACTCCCCAGGGTAACCAATGTTTAGTTTGGCATTTTACATCTTCCTTGATGCTTTTGGAAATATAAGCCAACGTACATGTAGACTTTTCTACTTATTATAAAAATGTGTTGAATTTTATCAGCCATTTTCTAGTTTTTCCCTTTAATTTGTGGATATGAATTTGTTGCCAATTTCTTAGAATCTAATAGATCATGATATATTATTACTCTTTTATTACTCCACTGAGTCTGATTTGATATTTTAGAATATTCTACCAAATTTCTAAGTGAAATGAGTTTATTTTTGTTAAGTTTTAGTTTTTGCTAGCTTTACAAAATGAACTTAAGGACTTAGCCATTTTTTTCTAATAATCTTTAGAAATGTCAATAGCTTTTTTTTTTTTTTTAAACTAGCAGTAAGTAGTTAAAAAGGAAAATTTCCCATCTACAGCTGTAATCTGAGTTTAACAAGATACAGGACCCAAATGATAGAAGCTATCCAAGTACTATTAAAAGGACATAAAACCAACTGACTTTTTTCTCAAATGCCCTCAGATACCACCTTTTATGTGAATCCTGGGCTGATGCTTTTCCCCTCTCTGCTGCCAGTAGCACCCTAATATTATTCTGCCCTTATATCATTCTATCCTAATTGTCATTTACTTTCCTGCCATTCCTACTAGATAAGAAACTCCTTAATGGCAGGGACTAATTTTACTTCTATAAACTTGTCACGTTTTTATTTTTTATTTAATTAATTAATTTATTTATTCATAGACACAGAGAGAAAGAGGCAGAGACACAGGCAGAGGGAGAAGCAGGCTCCATGCAGGGAGCCCGATGTGGGACTCGATCCTGGGACCCCAGGATCACACCCCAGGCTGCAGGCGGCGCCAAACCACTGCGCCACCGGGGCTGCCCTTGTCACGTTTTTAAAGCTTCATTTATTTCTTAGCTACTGAGTTCGAGACATGTGTATTTTTGCTACAAGTTTTCAAATCTGCTGCCCCGTCTGCTAGAAAACTCTTCATTTCTCTTTACCTGATTAACTTCTATTAACTTCAGTTATCAGCTTTCACCTCCTCTGAATTTTCCTGGCCCCAGCACCTAGACTTGGTTCATTGTCCCTGCTATGTACTTCCACACATATACATTTTTTTTCCCTTTTACATTAAGTTCTACACCCAACATGGGGCTTGAACTCATGACCCTGAGATCAAGAGTCACTTGTTCTCCAGACTGAGCCAGCCAGGTGCTCCCCCCATATACATTTTTATTCCCCCCCATTTACATTTTTATTTTTGGTTTTTTTTTTTTAGATTATTTATTTATTTATTCATAGACAGAGAGAGGCAGAGACACAGGCAGAAGGAGAAGCAGGCTCCATGTAGGGAGCCCGACGTGGGACTCGATCCAGGGTCTCCAGGATCACACCCCAGGCTGCAGGCGGCGCCAAACCGCTGCGCCACCAGGGCTGCCCTACATTTTTTATTATAACTACTTATTCCCCTGAGTATCAAATGGATGGTGTATTTGGGGTGCCTGGCACAGAGAAAACCTTCAGTAGGTAGCAACAGTAGGTAGGTATTATAATCTTATCCCCAGGTCTTCACATACAAAGAATTCTTGTCTGCCCCCGGAATTATGCCTTCCATGTGCTCCCTTTCACATCTCTTCAGTGTCTAGATTTTGACTTGTCTTTGTCTTGTTTCTTCCCCATACCTTCCCCAAGAAAACTATCTTACTCATTATTTCTTGAAATACTTGACTTCTACATATTCCCATAAAATATCCCTATTCCCATCTAGCCTGTTCTTAACAAATGGCATAGCAGCTCACAGCAATAAGATAGGCAGATTAGAAATCCTAAAAACTTAGTCACAGGATCCAGCTCTGCCACTACTTGGGAAGTCAGCCTGAGCTTCAAATTCTTTATCTCTCTAATGAGAATAATTGTAGACAAAAGGTGAACAGACCCTTTCCCCTTCTACTTGAGAATTTGAGCTTTAGTTAAAATGCCTACCTGTTGCCCCGATAAGGACAGGAACAGGAACTATCTTTATAGGCAACATGCTTATAATAAACATGAACTCTGTTAAATTGCATCTGGACTGGGAAAACTGTAGGGAAATAGAAATGCCTCAAGGAGATGCCATCCCGGGATCCCTGGGTGGCTCAGCGGTTTGGTGCCTGCCTTCGGCCCAGGGCCTGATCCTGGAGACCTGGGATGGAGTCCCATGTCGGGCTCCCTGCGTGGGGCCTGCTCCTCCCTCTGCCTGAGTCTCTGCCTCTCTGTGTCTCTCATGAATAAATAAATAAAATCTTAAAAAAAAAAAAAAAAAAGAGACACCGTCCCTTGAGCTTCCAGGAATGCAGTGAGGCAGGCCCTATGTGGGCCCTGGGACTAGATCTATGGACTTGTTATACAACATACTCATTCCTGTGGGACATAGCATGTGTCCCCAGAAGGCTCTGTGGAACACTAATTGCCTTGAGAACTCTTGTCAAAAGGAACGCTAGATGCTGTCCTGTTGGCAAACTGTGCTCGCATCCTAGATCCTTCTGAAGATCGGTACTTTGTGTGGTCTGTGAATCCTGTGAGTCTGTTTCAATCTAAAAAGACTCCTGGAATGACATATTTCAAGGCAGTTAATACCTGCCTTGCCTACTTCAATGAGGGCTGGATGACTTAAGATAATGAATATGAAAACACTATAAATGGCAAAGCACCATCTAAGTATAATTGCTATTATTATTAAAAATATAAAAATAGGGATCCCTGGATGGCACAGCAGTTTGGCGCCTGCCTTTGGCCCGGGGCGTGATCCTGGAGACCCGGGATCGAATCCCACGTCCGGCTCCCGGTGCATGGAGCCTGCTTCTCCCTCTGCCTATGTCTCTGCTTCTCTCTCTCTCACTGTGTGCCTATCATAAATAAATAAAATTAAAAAAAAAAATTTTTTTTTAAATATAAAAATATATTTGGTAAAGAGGTTGATTTTCACCACTGAAACTAATGATGAAGCTCACCAGTCTAGCTGGAAACCTTCTGTGGCTTTAATCCAGCTCTTCAGATGCCAGGTGATAAAGGATTGGAAAGTGGTGTACACAGCACAGAAGTGAGCCATAAAATAGTGCCCATTGCAGGGGCTCAGCTAAATCGTAATTTTATTAAGTAGCAGTAAGCACCAGCAACTGACTAAGGTCAACCACTGTGTGGCTATGGGAAGGAAACTTTCAGTGAAAATCAGAGGCTAGCACCCTCTTACCTGGTTCTCTTTTGATTGTAGGCAAGGAGGAGACTGTGAAAGCCCCATCTATCCAGGACTTGCCAGAGGTTCTACAGCCCGCTCTGGAGGCTGCTCTTTGTGACAAAAATGCCAATGTGCGGATGGCAGCGGCAGTATGCCAATATGCCATACAGTCGCATAATCCCCTTGCCCGGGACATCATGCATACTGCCGTTTCAAAGGGTGAGTAACTATCACTTCTGACCTGGGAATGTGGGGTAAGGGCAGAACACCTCACCATCAGCATTTCCTAATCCCTTCTTCTCCATTATTATGCTCTGTGAAGTCTACATAGGTTTGGGTTTATGTTTGTAAGATATTGCTTCCGGGCAGCCCCGGTGGCTCAGCGGTTTAGCGCCACCTTCAGTCCAGGGCCTGATCCTAGAGACCCGGGATGGAGTCCCACGTCAGGCTCCCTGCATGGAGCCTGCTTCTCCCTCTGCCTGTGTCTCTCATGAATAAATAAATAAAATCTTTAAAAATAAATAAATAAATAAATTAATTAATTAAATAAGATATTGCTTCCTAGGTACTTTTACAAGATAGGTACACTGCCACCTAGTGGTACCTGGGCAACTAAGTGTTTCATGGATGCATTTGCTTAGACACTACGCCCCCTTTCACACAAATTTATTTTTTGAGACCACATGCAAGCATGTGAAAGAGAGGTGGAGGGTAGACGGAGAGGGAGAATCTTAAGCATGCTCCATACCCAATGTAGAGCCCGATGTTGGGCTTGATCTCACAACCCTGAGATCATAACCTGAGAAGAAATCAAGAGCTGGATGCTTAACTGACTAAGCCACCCCTGTGTCCCACAGATTTACTTAAAAAAAAAAAAAAAGTTTGTATATGTATATACATAATCTCTACACCCAATATGGGGCTCAAACTCACAGCTACGAGATCGAGAGTTGCATACTCTTCTGAGTCAGCCAGGTGCCCCACACATAGATTTATTTATTTATTTATTTATTTATTTAAAGATTTATTTATTTATTCAGAGAGAGAGAGAGAGGCAGGGACACAGGCAGAGGAAGAAGCAGGCTCCATGCAGGAAGCCCAACGTGGGACTTGATCCCAGGTCTCCAGGATCACACCCTGGGCTGCAGGAGGCACCAAATGGCTGTAGGCTAAGCGCCTGCCTTCAGCTCAGGTCATTATCCCAGGGTCCTGGGACTGAACCCCACAGGGCTCCCTACTCTGCTGGGAGCCTGCTTCTCCCTCTCCCCGCCCCACCCCCACTCATACTCTCTCAAATAAATACATAAAATCTTTAATTAAAAAGATGATGTAACAATATTAAAGAATATTTTCTAAAAATTAAAAAAATCACCACTGGCATACATCATGCTTCCATCTTTGCATGTTTACAGGCATTGTCTACAAACACTGTTGGAGCGTACAAGCACAAAAGCTGCTAGGGTCCCGAGATACCTGAGCACTCTCTGAAAGACTGCTTGCTCCTTCCTCCTGGGGGCAATGGGGAAATGAGCAGACAGGGACAACTGGCTGACTGGATTGGCCTTCTGCATACAGACCATCAATAACTTAATTCATCTGTCTTAAAAAAGCCTCCACTCCAGCCTTCTAAATCCCTAGGGGAAGAAACAACGCTCTCTCACCCAGAGAACATAAGGGTCAACTGCTCTTACCCAACAAGAGCCTTTTAGGATTTGATGTTTCAGGTTAAGATTTCCAGTCTATATCTAAAACCTTGATATGATCCATTTAAATACAGGCTCTAACTTCTATACTGAGGGGGGCACAGGGAAGTGAGGTACCAGGCAGGTAACAGCTTTGGGTACCAACCTTAAGGAGGACAATAGCTATTTTTCACCCCACCTGACAGGTAATAGCGTGGACAGCTGGGCTGCCGCTCAGTGCTTGGCTCTAGAAGGTGCTGCCACATACCCTGTGATTAAGAGGATCCTCCAGCAGCTGTTTAATAAGAAGAATGATGACACTGAACGCCACTCTTGTATGCTCCTGAGCCATCTCAGCAGGAAGACAGTATGTTCATTACAGGGCCAGAGAAGGAAACCAGGTTATGGGGAACATTTGAATCTCTGAGATCAGTTCACATAAGGAATCAAATATGCAGATGGTTGAGTAAGATGATAAGCACAGTTTTTGTGTTGAAGTGTGTGAGTAAACTGAGGTATAGAAGTGTGTATACAGGTAAAAGGGACACCAGCCACCTGAGACAAAGATGAGAAAAGTAGGTTGCAGATGGTTTCTGTGTATGCAAGTTGTGATATGTAGAATCTGCTTCTGCCAGAAGTTTACCATTGAAAACTGCACAGACCTACAAGCGTGTTTACTTTCAATAGAAATGTGAAACTGTGAAACTCACAATGATGAGGTATATGCAAATCATTTTAGGAGTAAAGATAGTTAAGGCCCCAGGAGTTTTCTGTTCAGGTTATGAAATCTGTATTTTGTTCCCTGATTTATGATTCCAAAGTTAGTTGGCTCAGATAGAAGAGTACTCCCTATCTTATAAATCCATTCTTTCTTTGCTAGGGATGGGTCTCTCATGTACTTGTGACATCACTTAGGCTGAATGCCAGCCATGTTAGGATACAGCTTCTTCAAGGCTCCAGCATGTCTAAAAGTTATCATGAATATCCACTTTCGTTTTCCATTCCTCAGACCTTGATACACACCATGCTTGCTGTGGAGCTAAATAGCTACCAGTGGAAGGACCGGATTGTGGCCTGCCGGGCTCTCTCACAGATCGGGGGAAATGTCAGTTTGGTAAGCCTTCTGTGTTTCCAGGACACAAAGTCTAATAAATAAGCAAAAGGAGGCTAGGGAGCCCTTCCACTTTTTGCTGCTATTTAGTATCCCATTCTTACCAAGTAGATCTTCGTCTTTACATTCTTAGTCCTAACCCAGAATTACCTTCATATGCCAACATTTCTTTCTGACTCAAGACACCTGCGTCTTAGCATGATGGCAGTTCACAAATCGTAACCCACTCACAATAAGCAAAAAACTCAAAACCAAACCAAACCAAACAAACGAAAACCCTAGAATTTAGAAACTTTTATAGTACTTTGACATTGCCTTAACATGAATGTACTGTATAAGTAACCACCCAATGACATTCCTCCCCCCATCCTTGAAAACTGGTCCTTCTTCAGATAAGTTTGAGAAACACTGACTTATCCAACAATCCAACCATACTAATGTCTATGTTGATTCTTGAGTATTTAGCACATAAAGTATAAAACACAGTCCCTACTTTAAAAATATTGACATCACGGTTGGAATAACAATACAAACACAAAGGATTAAAGAATAAGAGATAAACATACAGTACACTCTTAAAACTTTTCAGACAAAGATGAGAATCATCTGAGAGAAAGAGAGGATGTAGGCCGAACCTATCAGAGTTCTGGGAAGGAGTGTCAAACAACTGGGCAATACTTAGATGGAGCTGAAGAGTGACTTCCAGGCAGGGGAAACCTTGACCATCATTTGGGCTTTCACTTAATCTGCTTCTTCTTTTTATTCAAATTCAATTAATCAACATATAATGTATTCTTGGTTTCAGAGATAGAGGGGATTCCTCAGTCTTATATCACACCCAGTGCTCATTACATCACATGCCCTCCTTAACACCCATTACCCAATTACCCCACCCTACTTTTTGTTCTTATTTTTTAATCATCTTCAGCTGTTCAAATGGGGGTTTCCCCTTCTTCCTCTGTGCCACCGTATCATTTTCTTTTAACACTAACTACCTCCAAAATGGCCCAGAACACTGCCATTCCCATGAGAAGTTAACACCCTCCACCTTTGGATCCTCCCATTTTGAGTGGAAAGGACAAAATCTGATCATTCAGTATAATCACCTGAAGATGTTTTAGTCTGGGTTGATTCTGCCCCAGCTGCCACAGACCCTTCCTCTGAAGTCCTGACCAGCAGCATAGGCATTACCTGGTAGCTTGTGAGAAGGGGAGAATCTCACCTCAGGCTAACTCAGTCAGAATCTGCATTTTAACAATATCTGATTCATTTGCACATTCACCTCCTTAGCACTTGTCACTCAGGACGGCCAACTGAAAGTAAAAAGACATGCAGAGCAGGCAGGGGGCTGACCTGGCAAAGATGAGAACTTTACATCAGGTAGCTGGAATGAAGAAAGGCACCATGTCTATCAGTCCTTCACTCATTCAGTAAGCAATTTCTGACCACATCCTACATGCTAGGCACTATGCCAGCATTGGGGATGCAAAAATACTAGGTCTTTTCTTGGTAAACGTTATACTAGCTATAACAGAGGCAACTGTAAAGCATCATGGGGATTTCCTATGCTTACAGAGGACAGAAGAGAATTCACAGAGATGCTTTCTGAACAAAATCCTCAAAGAGTACGGAAACATTAGGTACCAGGTAAGGGGGGAAAAGAGAGGTTTCAGGCAGGGAGAATAGCTTGGGCACATTTACAACAATCATGAAGTACAACTGAAGTAATCTTGGTCTCCTCCCTTCTGAATGAAGTACTAATATATAGGCCAACTGTCCTGGTTCGTCCAGGACATAGGACTTTTAGCACTAAACCCAGGCAAAGGGGATGGGCATCACCCTTAGTGTGGGACCATAAAATTTTAAGGCCCTCAAGTGCAGATTATGTTGGTCCCAACAGAGTATAGCAGCTTAAAGCATAAGCTTAGAAAACAGACAGGGTCTGAGTCCTGGCTCTAGCATTTAACAGGTTAACTTTGGGCAAGTAAACCTATGCCTCCATTTTGTCATCTGTAAATGGTAATCTGCCTCATTGGATTGTTCAGGAGGACTAACTGATGGGTAAGAACACCTGGCACAGTACCAAGCACAAAATTTACATTCAATAAGTGGCAGCTAATTATTATATTTATTTATAGGATATGAAACATAAGTTAATCCAACTAATGCTGAGTGACTGGAATAAGGAAGTGAGACATGCAGCTGCCCAAGCTCTGGGGCAAATGAGCCTTGGGAAAGAGGTGCATAACACCATCAGGTAGGACCTAGTAAACACGAACTCAGTGAAACTTCTCCATACTTTTTCATATATTTTTAAAAGATTTTATTTGAAAGAGCGAGCATACATGAGTGGGGGGTTGGAGGGGCAGAGGGAGAGGGATCCCCACTGAGCAGGGAGCCCAATTGGGGCTCAATCCCAGGACCCCGGGATCATGACCTGAGCCAAAGGCAGACACCTAACCAGCTGAGCCACCCATGTGCCCTGAAACTTTTCTATTCTTAAGTATTCAGGGAGCCTGGGATCCAGTCAGCTGGCATCTGTTGAACTTTGCATGCTTAGCATTGTACTGGGTCCCACTGCAGGATTATTTTTAAAATAAAAAATTATCAGTCCCTACAGACACTAACAATGTGGCTAAGGAAAGAATCAGAGTGCCCACTAGGCGATAAGTACTGCTTTGAATGTTTTAGAGTTCAAAAGTATGACAGGATTCTGATTATATAGGCAAGACACACTAATGCTTAGTAATTAGTAAGGTCAACATTCACGGAGGATGGATTAGACTATATAGGCAGAGAGAAGGAAAGATATTCCAGGCTGGGAGCCAAATACAAAAAAAAGGATGGCACATGTGAGGGCAGTGAAGAGGACTTGACTATAGCAAGAAGTACATTAAAGTTTCCTTTATTTAGTCATTCAATATAGTTTAGTGTCCAGCATATGCTAGTAATAGGGGTTGAAGTAAGAAAGACAGTTGAAATCTCTGTCCAGTGAAACTTAAAACTTATGGGCACATGGCTGACTAGCAAATGGTGGGAATGGATAATGCAGAGCCTACAGAGGTTGGATTTTATTTTGAGGGCACAGTGGTTGCGGTGGGAATGCCAAAAGTTTAAAGAGGGAAAATAAAAAACACTGTGCCTTACAGAGTCAAACTGAGTCAAGGAAATTTCCGGGAACGTGTGGAAGCTCTCTCCCTGATTGGTGGGCTCAAGCTCATGACTGCCAGGCTTCTCCCCAGCTTCCTCAACTGCTTCTCTGATGACTTCATGGCAGTTCGCCGGGCAGCCTGTTTAGCAGCAGGTGCCCTACAGATCCGTGATAATATGGTAAGTCAAACACATTCCCATCTTACCTGATTAACCTGAAGAGGGCATTACCCTGAGCTTCCCTTGTTGTGTATGCTACACTCACCATTCTGTGTTTCCACAGAATGAAAGATCTGGAAGGTGAGGGGGTATATAGGCCACATCAATCAGTCAGTTAGGACCACACTGAGCTCTCCCAGGCAGCCCAAACTGAACTCTAGAGCATATCCTTGAATCCCATTCTCATCTCAATTACGGGCTTTAGGATCAACTCCAGTAAATGGAGTTATAATCCTCAGTTATTAGAGGAAAACCTGATTGGAGGTGTTCTAAAGAAGCCTGTATGACCACAGAACTGTGGGCTGAGGAAAATCAATCAAGATAGGAGATAATTCAGCTAATACACTATGTGTACAGGCTAGTACTTCAGCTTCCAGGTCAGCTGTCACTAGAATTGATAGAAGCCCATTTTTCAGTAAGAGCACATTTTAGAGATAAGAGGGGTCCCTGTGGGGCAGCCCGGGTAGCTCAGCAGTTTAGCACCGCCTTCAGCCCAGGGGGTGATCCTGGAGACCCAGGATCGAGTCCCACATCGGGCTCCCTGCATGGAGCCTGCTTCTCCCTCTGCCTGTGTCTCTCCCTCTCTCTGTGTCTCTCATGAATAAATAAACAAAATCTTAAAAAAAAAAAAAAAAAAGTCCCTGTCTGGCTCATTCTTTTTTTTTTTTTAAGATTTTTATTTTTTTTTAAACATTTTTTTTAATCTTTATTTATTTATGATAGTCACAGAGAGAGAGAGAGAGAGAGAGAGAGAGGCAGAGACATAGGCAGAGGGAGAAGCAGGCTCCATGCACCGGGAGCCCGATGTGGGATTCGATCCCCGGTCTCCAGGATCGCGCCCTGGGCCAAAGGCAGGCGCCAAACTGCTGCGCCACCCAGGGATCCCAAGATTTTTATTTATTTATTCATGAGAGACAGAGAGGGGAGTGGGGGGCAGAGATATAGGCAGAGGGAGAAGCAGGCTCCATGCAGGAAGCCCGATGCGGGACTCGATCCTAGGTCTCCAGGATCATGCCCTGGGCCGAAAGCAAGACGCTTAACTGCTGAGCCACCCAGGCATCCCTGTCTGGTTCATTCTTACTCTGATCCTCTCCACTCAACACTGCTCTTTTATTCATCCCAGGTACTTGAATGCCTTTTGAATCTGATACAGAGGGATCCTTATTGGAAAATCAAGGCATTTGCCATTCAAGGTAGGACAGGAGTGGCCCCAGCTCTTCACCTCAAACACCTTTCCATATGTTAATATAAATCCCCAGACTTTCTCTAGGAAGGGGGTAGAGTATAGGGAAAGGGATGATACAGAAGTTCTTCCCTGAGAAACTGAAGATTATTGTCTTCTTTTTAATTTTCTGTTAAGGATCCAGACTAGGTTTGCATCAAACTTAAGGCAAGTTTGTTAAGGGCTGACAAGACAATCCCTGCCAACAGAATTAGTATTAAGTTCTAAGTAGGGATCTGCTATTGGAAACTTGCTCTGAAGCGTATTGGATACTTTTACTCTGGAAAAGACCAGATTCAAGACTGCTGCAGACTTAAAACCCTGCAACTTTCCTAGAGTTTCTTTTTAAAGACTTTTGGCATTGCTTCTCTCATTGACCATCTTTGCCTTAGGTAAACCTGTTAAGTACCTATGTCTCCTTTCCCCACTATCTTTTCCTGCGTAGGCTGGTCTTCTGAGTTAGCTGTCCTATATTTCATCCCTAGATACTTAAGAAAATTAATGTATTCTCACATTCTAATGGGCAAGAATAGGATGGGTCCTCCCTCTTCATTCCCACAGGAATCCTTTGGAGATAATGTCCTACTCTAACATATCCCTAAAATTCTAATGATAATTGTCATACAAAAGAGAAGGTATCAACAAAATAGTTTAATATTTGCAATACTTAATTTAGCAGGCAGCTGTCTACATTACTATTATTTATTAATAAGGCCATTTCTGGATGTTAGGATATAGCCAACTCTATCTTAAGTGACAATGGAACATGCTACCTTCTAATCTCTGCAGCTTTGGGTCAGATTGGCCAAGTGAGTCCCCAGCTGACAGACCTCCTGCTCTGGGCTATCCATTATGAAAAGTCACCAGGTGTACGACTAGAAGCTTGCCGTAGCATCCTAGCCCTCAATCTTCAAGGGGATCGGGTCAGGGACACCTTCCTAGATGTGCTGCTCCTAGAGAATCACGAGGCTGTTCTAAAGTAAGCTCTAAACCTGATTCCTGCAACGACTTCTTGTACTGCTAACTCTCCTAGCCTTGTTAACAGGATATATCCCTGCCTTTCCAGGATGCCTAATGGCTATAAAAGCACAGGCTCACCTGTGCCATTCACATACCTACTTGAGTGGGTAACAGAAAAACTGGCCTAAATTAGATGGCAAGTCAGGTCATGCAGTTCACATACCTGTTCTCTATCCCAGGTGGTTTTACATTATTTATTCACCTAATATTTATCAACTGCCTATTCTGATGACAGGCTTTAGAATAAAAAAGATCGGGGTGCCTGGGTGGCTCAGTGGTTGACTGCCTTTGGCTCAGGCCGTGATCCCAGGATCCTGGGATCGAGTCCTGCATCAGGCTCCCCACAGGAAGCCTGCTTCTCCTTCTGTGTCTCTCATGAATAAATAAAATCTTAAAAAAACAAAAACAGTTGAGACCAGAGTTTGAATCCCATCTCAGGCATACACTAGCTATGTGAACATGAGTTAAGGTACTCAAACTTTCTGAGATCATTATTTCATGTATCAAATGCAGATAATAGTCTGCCAAAAAAAAAAAAAAAAGATAATAGTCTGCCTTATGGGTAATGATTAAAGAGATGACATGTTTAGTATCCACCATAAGTGTTCAAGAAATGGTACCATTAGTATCTTCAAACATATCATCTTAACTATTACAAGCTAAGCATCATAACATTTTTGCAGATAAGGCTCAGCAAAACCACAGGATAGAATTTAGGATTTTTGTCTGATTCCTACCCCTATATTTTCCACTCTTAGGCTTTTTTTGTTGTTGTTTTTTAAAGATTTTATTTATTTATTCATGAGACACAGAGAGAGAGAGAGGCAGAGACATAGACAGAGGAAGAGTCCCTGATATGGGACTCGATCCCAGGACCCCGGGATCACGACCTGAGCCGAAGGCAGACACTCAACTCCTGAGCCACTGGGTGCCCCTACCTTTTTTTGGGGAGGGGGGGCGTGAATAAGAATGGTCTGGGGCACCTGGGTAGCTCAGTTGGTTAAGCATCTGATTCTTGATTTCAGCTTAGGTCATGATCCCAGGGTCGTGAGATTAAGCCTGGGTCAGGCTCCTGCTGGTCAGGAGTCTGCTTAGGATTCTCTCTCCCTGTCCCTCTGCCCTTCCCACTCCCAACTCTCTAAATTTAAAAAAAAAAAAAATTATTTATTTTTTTAAATTTTTATTTATTATTTATGATAGTCACACACACAGAGAGAGAGAGGCAGAGACACAGGCAGAGGGAGAAGCAGGCTCCATGCACCGGGAGCCCGACGTGGGATTCGATCCCGGGTTTCCAGGATCGCGCCCTGGGCCAAAGGCAGGTGCCAAACCGCTGCGCCACCCAGGGATCCCTAAAAAAAATTTTTAAAACGGGTAAGAACAACAACAACAAAAAATGGGTAAGAACGATCTAAGAAGTTTCTCTTATCTTTCAGGGAAATTGACCAGGCAATGAAAATACTCAACTTAGAAAATGAAGGAAACCAAGAAATGCTTCAGGAGATCAAGAACAGGGTAAGTGCAAGCTGTGTTTTTAAGAGAAAATTCAGGGCTCTCAAGAGTTATTCAGAACCTTTTCTCCATCACAGAAATACTTTCTACAACCACAAATGTACCATATTTTCTGAAGATACAAAAGATTCATGCAAGATCAGATTATAAAATTCTGGTAAAAAGACAAAATAAAAATAATAGTCCTGTCAATCCTATAAGTAACCTTCAAAATGGGTTGTTCCTGAAATACTTATTTTTCTTTCCCTTCCGACTTTTTCCCCACCATCAACTAAATCCAAGTTATTGTTTTTTACAAGTAGACCTAGAGAAGGAATGAGTAACTGGAGTTAGCCCCCTTGTTTTTCTTCTTTTTAACTTTCCTTAATCTCTAACCTGGGCTTTTACCAAAGGAATGCTCTAGTTGAACAGGTAGTTCAACTAATTTTTCAAAGTTGCTAAATGAGATTAAGAAATAGAGGGAAAGGACTTTAGATTCTTTTCACAAAACCAGCTTCACACCAAGCAAGCATTTCTTAGCAGATTCCTTTCATCATGCCCAAAAAGCTAAAGTAGGTGTTTCATTAACAGTTAGAAAAAATGTTCAACCAACATCAGAAGAATGCACTGAGGCATTGTGCCACCTTAACACCAACAGGCACAATGCATTGTTAATGGTTTTTGATGATTTGCAGCCTAATGCAGGTTTTTTTTCCAGTATCTTTTTCTGATCTAGATTCAAACACTAAGCCAAAAGGACTTGCTGACACAGAAAATATTCAAGATGGAGCGGGTCATAGGAAAAGTGAAGGAGGAAGCAAAACGTGTTTACCTGCAACCCAAGGAGGGGCAAAAACCACTGAAACTCTGTACTTTACTACAAGAAACTTTTCAGGGTAGGTTTCCTAGGGGTGAGTCGCATGCTCTGACTCCTTTAACAAAGCCTTTTCTGGGATCTGGACATTTGGGGAGTTTAGTTTCTAGCCCTGTAGGATGAGTCAGGAAAGGCTGCTACCTTTCCTTTTTGGCTACCTTCCTCTCAGTCCTTTTATATTTTTTCCTGCCTGCTCCCTGGATTGCTTTATGTGCTATTTTGTCCCTTTAAAAAAAGAAAAAAGAAAAAAAGATGAGGTAGTTCTAATTGAATGGATTTGAAAGTTAGAGGTCAGGATGCCTGGGTGGCTCAGCGGTTGAAGCGCCTGCCTTTGGCCCAGGGCGTGATTGTAGAGTTCCGGGATCAAGTCCCACATCAGGTTTCCTGCACGGAGCCTGCTTCTCCCTCTCTCTGCCTCTCTCTGTGTGTCTCTCATGAATAAATAAATAAAATCTTTAAAAAAAAAAAAAAAAAAGAAAGAGGTCAAAAAATGGGGTTAGGAAAACAAGAGTATGAACTAAAACAAAAACTACTGTTAAGTTTAAGCATCCAAACAAAGCCTTGTAAGTTTAACTTTTAATAGCAGTTACCTCTGGAAAGTGGGGCTGGAGAGAGAGCTATCACTTGATGTACATCCATGCTTTCGCAATTTCAAAAAACTTCATAAACTTCTAAACCTTATATAACTACACCTGTTAGTTATGGTGATAGGATCTTAAAGTTCCAGACACAACCCTAAATGAAGTGCAGACATCAAGCTATACCAAAATATACTTACAAAATCTGTGTGCCCAGGTGTAGCAGCAGCCTCAGATCATTCAGCTGCCTACCAGCCACCACCCCAAACCTAGGTCTTCTGGTTCCAAGTCCACTGCTCTCTCTCTGGTACACCAGGCTCTTTTCCACCAACCATGAGAACATTCACTTTCCAGGTTTGGGGAAGATTCCTCCAACTGCCAGAAAAAAAACGAGAGTGGAAAGTAACTTGCACACCAGCCTTCCTTCTTGGCCAGCTTGCTACAAGTTGGTTGACTAAGAGGCACAACCAGGTGACATGCTGCCCCTTTGGGAGCAATGCCAGCCACCGATGCAAGCCAAACACTGAGCAAAAACATAATATACTCTTAACTTTTCCAATAGGATTGTGCTGTTTGGGGTTCAAGTAGCATGACTAAAAGAAATTACCCCCAAAGTTATAAATTTGGCCCCAATCCTACAACCACCCCGTTACCTTTCACCTCAACCATTACAGATTTTCTCTATCTCCTCCCCCCAATTCCTTCAAACTATGTCACATAATAATCTAGCCTTTAAAAAGAGAAACATTATTTGGCACTTTAATAACTTTTCTAACATTCATACAAACAGTAACAAACAGGATACTGACCCCAACCCTCCCCCCAAACTGAGGAAAGAGAACTCAAAGGAAGGATGCAAACTCTAAATAAAAACTTCTAATGTCTCAAGCAGAATGACACAGCAAGTGCTATACAGTACACAGAAGCCTGAGGGTGATGATGAAGCTGGTGCTCTGAAATGATCAGGGATCAAAGAAATAACTGCTTTTTCCACCTCCAACTTCTGCTTTTACTTTTGTACCTAGATGAAGTGGTGATTCCTAGAAAACCGTCTGAAACTTGTGACATTAAAACAGTCATAAAGGTAAATGTGACCAGTCATAAAGGTAAATGTTTATCAAGGTAAGAACGAGTCCCCCCCCCTCCCACAATCCCTCCCCAAAAAGGTGGTAATGGTGGTAAGAGAGAATCACGGTCTTGCACCCAGCAAATAACAAGAAACTAGTTCAGGTTAGAGGCATCTTGGTGAGCAGCAGCCCCTTGTCATATAACATGGTTGCCAAGGAAAGCTGGTCCTCCACTGTGTCACAGGGCAAGTCCCCTACTCTCACAAACTCTGGGTAGGAGCGGAGCAAGAGTTCCATGGCATCAGCTTGCTGAGGATATATCTCCAAGCACTTGGGTTCTTCCAGATGATAAACACGGGAGTTCTCCACTGTATAATACAGAAACAAATGGCCTCCCTCACCCACCAGCCGAGCTATCCCATCCTGGAGCATGTGCACTTCTGTTTCTGTGGTTAACTGGGCCCCAACGTTTACAGGTTCTCCAGCCTCCCAGCGAATTGGGAGCCCATAAACACTTAGTGCCTTCTCCCTATCAGTCAACACAGGGGGCAGAGAGTCGTGGATGAAGTCTTTGGCTCGCTGGTCAGCCACAGCATCGACAGGGGCAAAGTGTCCCAAGCGGGCAACCAGGACTCGCACCTTCTCCATAAAAGCCGTTCTTCGTGGATCCTTAGAATCCGAATGCTGGGCTCCCATGTAATCCATGAAGTCTCGGGGGAGACCCCTTCGGAACTCCACGTTTTCTTCCATTGCAGCCTGCACTGCCAGAGGCAGTACGGCCTCCAGGAAGTCGCCCCAGGTATTGCGCTGGTACGTGGATAAGGTGAGGTGCAGAGAGTGCACACCATCCTGGCATTCGGCTTGGTGAATGAAGCCCCGGGGAAAATAGAGCAAATCTCCAGGTTCCAGCACAGTCTGCAGCACAGGCTCACCGAGGTCGTCCTGGCTGAAGTTGGGACTGGATGTCAGAGCCAGCTCCTCAGTCGGGACCCGGGGTCGGTACACACGCCAGAGTTTCCGACCTTCCAGCTGCAGCACAAAAGCCTCGATGTCGTCGTAGTGGGGAGCAAAGCCCTGCGAGTTGGGGGGCGTGAGGTAAATGTTGGAGCCCGCCATGCTTCCAAACTGCTCCTGGAGCACAGCCAGAAACTGCCACACGGTGGTCGAAAAAGCCTGCGGACAGAGAAGGCGCAGGGAGCAGCCGGCCTGGTACAAGGACCAGGCGGCGGCGGGGAGCGCGCGGCCGGGTGGGTTCAGGGTCTCGCGCCGCCCGTTGATGTAGCGAGCGGCGTCCAAGTGCTGCCCGAACTGCACCTCCTCGTGGCGCAGCATGGAGTCCAGGTCCGCGGTGGAGAAAAGCCCCTGATAGTAGGCGTGGTCCTGCCGCCGCACGAGCACCGCCTCCCGCTCCCACAGGCGCCGGTAGAAATGGTCCGGCGGCATGGGCGAGATGAGCCACTCGAAGAGGCGCGCTGCCCGCCGCCGGCTGCTGGGGATGCGGTTCAGCTCGGCCAGGACGCGCTGCAGCGGGGAGTCCCAGGCCAGCTCCCCGCCCGTGCCGTCCACCTGCGGCCCCGACAGCGTGGCGGGGGCCGCGGACGGCGGGGCGGCCGCCAGGTGCTGGGCATTGCACAGCAGGGCCGAGGCTTCCACCACGCGGGGCGGCGCCGCGGGCACCTCCAGCAGGCGCGCGGGCGGCGCGGAAGCCGGCACCAGACGCGCGGACAGGGCGGGCGCCTCCACCAGGCGGGCCGGCGGGGTCGGGCCCTCCACCAGGCGCACGGGCGGCGTCTGCGCCTCCACCAAGGCGCGGGGGGTCTGCAGGGAGCGGGCCGCGGGCGAGGCCTCCAGCAGCTCTGCAGGCCCCAGGTGGCCGTACGGCTCTCGCCGGGCCGCGTCGGGGATGGCCGCCGCCCCACCAGGCAGCGGGTCCCCCGCATCCTCGACCGTCGACTCCACCCTCGAGTCCTCCGAGTCCTCGCTCGGCAGCGTCTGGGCCCTCAGTGCGGCCATGCGGGACGCCACGCTTCTCCTCAGCTGCCTTCGGATCTTCCTGGGCCTCAGGGGCAGGGTGAGGACCGACCCGCTGTGCGGCTGCGGCTGGCGCCGGCGTCTCAACCGTCCGCGCCTCAAGAGCCCCCCGCTCGCCCGGAGCCCGTCCATGGCGGGACCGGGGGTGGAGGCCGGCCGGGCAGGCTAGAAATGGATCTCGCGGGGAGCGGCTGCGGGGCACTCTGGGAAGGGGGCGCGGCCTCCGGCCGCCTGCGGCTTGGCCACGCCCACCCCGGCTCCTCCCTCTCGCCCTGCTGGCGGCGCGCGGCTTCCCTCCGCAGTAACGGTGTCCGTCCAGGGCGGATCTGCAGGGGTTCCGCGTTTGCGGAGCAGCTTAAAAACCAAGTTGCTGGGGACTATGGGAGAAAGAAAGCTATTTAATTCTTCTTTCCTTCTTTAATCTGTATTCATTGGAGTGTTCCCTAGGATGTCCTCATTTCTGAACAGCGTATTTCCCAGCAACTTTGCACGGGACAACGCACAATTCTTATTTTCAAGGAATGTTCTTGGGCAAAGACCCAGATTCCTCAGGCAAAGTTCAAACCTCGGGTGCACCGGGTCTTCTTTCTCAGCAGATGACGTCAGTAATTGACCCCCCAATTTCCTTCCTTCCTTTGACCAATACAAAAATTTCAGTCATGGGGGAGGGGCGTCTGGCTGGCTCAGAAGGTAGAGCAGAGCGTGTAATCCTTGATCTCAGGGTTGTGAGTTCAAGCCCCACGTTCCGGGTGGAAACTACCTTAAAAAAATGAAGAATGCAAAAAAAAAAAAAAAATGAAGAATGCAAGGATAAGCAAAAATCTCAGTCATTGCCCTCTCTATGATATGGGAAAGAAGAGCTTTTCTACTTTTATTCTTGACATCTGTCCTTTCAACCCCATCTGGGATTTTTTTTTTCTCACTTGAAAATTTTATTGGTCAGGGAGAAAGGAAGTCAGGCAGCCCCCCAGCTTCCCGCCCAGGGTTCCACAAGCTCTCACTGCTTCCCGTTGCCATTGATGGGGCGGTTCACGTGCTCGGGGGACGACAGGAATGCCTCGAGCTTGGGTCTTGCGCTGAGGCGTGCCACATAGGACGAGAGCAGGGGGAAGGAGTCCAGGCAGCTGGGGGCCAGGACCTGGTGAATCAGCAGCAAGTCCAGCAGGTTGTAGTCCGCGAAGGAGATCTGGTTGCCCACGATGAAGCCCTGGCCCCCCTCATTCTGGGACAACAGCGTTTCAAAAGGCTTCAGGTAACCTGGTGGTGCCTTCACATGCTCCTCCTTTCCTGCCTCATAGTTAGTGTAGATGAGGAGGGCGTATTTGCAGCGGAGATCCTCCACACCATCGTTCACTACATCCAGCAAGGCCGCCTCCTGCTGGTCCTTCCCGTAGAGCCCAAGGGAGTGGCCCAGGTGTTGCAGGATGGCATTGGACTGGTACAGGGTGAGGTCTCCGTCCTGGAACTTGGGGAGCTGCCCGTAAAGACAGGAGGCCTTGAGTGAGCCCTTCATCCAGGTCTCCATGGTCACCACCTCCTCCTTCCAGCTCTGGCCCTGGTCAGCCAGCAGCATGGGCATGGCCTCGCAGCGCCCTCGAACAGGGAAGTAGATGATGGTGTAGGGTGGCATGGTTGCAGCGCGGGTGGCAGTGGCGGTGGCGGCGGCGGTAGCAGTGGCAGTGGTGGCGGCAGCAGAGCTACCATCTGGGATTTTGTTTCATTAGCAATGACTTCTCTCAGAATCTTGGATCACACCTTCTCTGAATCTTAAGCTGACCTCTTAGATCTGAGGCTCTCATTTAACAGGCACTATTAAATGTGGTAGACATAAAGGTGTAATTGTTGACAATAGAGCAGTCACTATTCCATGTAAACGTTGTTGCTTTGTACATAAAGATTACATGTACATCTGAATGATTTGAGATAAATTTCCAGGAATAGAATTGCGGGGTATAAGGGCAAGATAGTGTTTGTGATTGTTAATAGGTTTTACCAAACTCCTTTCAAAAGGAAAAAGGATTTGCCAAGGAAATAAAATCTGTAAAAAGAAATAATAACAATAAATAAATAAAATCTTTAAAAAATCATAAATAAGTCTTTTTAAAAAAGTCTTCCTCCTGGGAAGGAGGAAGTTTGTGGGTAGATTTGCTAAGGGACACCTGGGTGGTTCAGTGGTTGAGCGTCTGCCTTAGGCTCAGGTTGTGATCCCAGGGTCCTAGGATTGAATCTGCCATCGGGTGCCCTGCAGGGAAGCTGCTTCTCCCTCTTCCTATGTCTCTGCCTCTCTCTCTCTGTCTCTCATGAATAAATAAATAAAATCTTTAAAAAATAAAAGGGGGAGGTTGCCAAATTGTCTTTCTGAAGAGTTTACAGTGTTGCAAGCAATTAGTAGGTTAGACTACATGGCTTATAGGGCCTTTTCAGTGGTTCTGTTTGATCCTTCAATCTTCTTCAGTCACACTTCTATCCAAACACTTGCCAAAGCTGGGGTGCCTGGGTGGCTCAGTTGGTTTCATATCTGATTTCTGCTCAAGCTCTATGTCAAGCTCCATGTCTGGCTCTCCTCCTCCCTCTCCCCCTGCTTGCTCTCTCACTCTCTTATTAAATAAATGAAATCTTAAAAAAAAAAAAGAAAAAAAAAAACTTGCCGTAGCTTTTAGGTTTTACCCCTGCCCTTGTGTCACACTCCCCCTTTAAAATTTCTGACTGTGGGTGGCTCAGCGGTTTAGTGCCACCTTCAGCTCAGGGCGTGATCCTGGAGTCCCAGGATCGAGTCCCACGTCAGGCTTCCTGCATGGAGCCTGCTTCTCCCTCTGCCTCTGTGTGTGTGTGTGTGTGTGTGTGTGTGTGTGTGTGTGATAAATAAATAAAATCTTTAAAAAATAAATAAAATAAAATTTCTGACTGTAATATGGTCTATTACAATGATCCTCAACTGGGGCAATTTTGCCTCCCAGGAAACACTGGGGGTGGGGGTGGAATGTTATAATATGCACTGGGTAGAGGCCAGAGATGCTGTTAAACACAGTGCTGGGACACCCTGCCTGCCCCCACCGCCCCCCCGCCAACTATCTGACCCAAAATGTCACTCGTGCTGAGACCAAGAAATCTTGGTCTATTGTAGTTTCCCAACTGCTCTCTAACTTTGATCTCTCCCTGTGCCAGTTTACAACACAAGTAGCAACAACATTAATTTTCTCAAGTTGTAGCCCCAGACTTGCCATTGCCCCTCAAAAACTATCTGGCACTCCATCAACCAATCCAAGCTCCTTAGCTAGGTTCTGAAGTCATGTAATGTTACAGCTTTCTCAGTCACAACTCCCCTAAGCTCTACTTCTAGAAGTTCAGCTATTTGCTGTTCCTTGCCAATGTTCACTGTACCTTTAGTCATGCTGTTTCCTCTAAATGCTGTCCTCCAAACATCTGCGAAATGCTTATTAAAGCCCGTTTTACATTTCATCTCTTCCCCAGTCTCTCCCATCTCTCTAATCACAAGAACTTTGACCCTTTCACAGGAAAGGGTTTTGTATTTGTATTTGTATATCATGTACTGGTTATTTTCCTTCCTAAACTGTAAACTTTCCAGGATGGTGGGATTTCAAGGAAACGACTTCCTTTTTCTCTTGAGTTTAGTATACTGCCTTTCACACAGAGGGTGCACAGGAAATGTTTATGGGAAGCTGACCCACAGAATTGATTCCTTCTTACTCATTATCTGTGGCATTAGCTGAGTCAAGTTCCTCTCTCAGGTCTCAGTAATCTCATCTGTAAAATGGGAATAATAATTGAAACTACTTCTTCATTGGGTTGTGAGGGTAAAATAATGCTTATAAGGCACTTAGCACAGGGTCTAGTATAGCGCTAAACACTTAAAAAATGGTAGCTATAGGGACTCCTGGATGGCTCAATGGTTGCATCTGCCTTTGGCTCAGGTCATGATCCCAAAGTACTGGGATTGAGTCCCTCATCAGCTCCCCACAGGGAGCTTGCTTCTCCCTCTGCCTATGTCTCTGCCTCTCTGTGTCTCTCATGAATAAGTAAATAAAATATTTTAAAAAATGGTAGCTATAGGAATAATAATTTATTAGTATGGAGCAAAGCCCTGTAAGACAATTTGTGTGCCCTGGCCCAGTTTGGAGGAACTTGGAGTGGGATGAGACAGGAAGTTCTTGAATTGGACAAGGTGACAGATGGAATGGGGAGATTAAAATTATTTTTGCATATGCTCTATAAAAGTTTAAGTAAATCAGCCAGCACCATATCAGACAAGGCCATTGTGTAAGGAACTGCTCTTACACTGCTGGTTACCAGACCAAGAGTTAAAGTATGAGCTTGGGGGGTTCAGGGGGAAGTGTGGAAGTATGAGGTGAGAACAAACGATATTCTCCCATAATCTGTGCCCTAGTTTAGGGCTGCAGTGTCTGGAAGTAACAGCAGGGGGGAGCCCTCTTCCTAACTGACACACAGGCTGTGTGTGCTGGCAAGGCCATAATATCAGATCCCCTGGGGCAGTGTTGAAGAGGGCAGGTCTGGTTTGTCACTGGGAGCTTAAATTGCCTTTTCAGGGAGAGTGGTTTTCAATAGGTTTGGGGACTTACCCTACAGTGAACCAGGGGGATGCACTGTGCTTCTCGGCTCACAAAGCTGGAGTAAAAACTCAGCTTGAAGAGGGCTGTAAATTTATCTTTTCCACATCCTGTACAAACATCTCCTCCCAGTCCTTCCTGTGACCTCATCTTTTTCTTTTTAAAACATTTTGTGATTTCCTCAAAGAACATTGTTGCTGTCTTCTAGATTCCCTTGTAACTGCGAGGCATCTTTTGGAGACTGACTTATTTTAAATTTCATCACTTTTCCTGTGCTGCTACTTAGTTCTCACTATAAGAGCAGATATCAATAACCATCTTCAGAAATACAATTGAATGACATGGAGTGATATTCTTAATGTATCTTTAGGTGGGAAAAAAACAGACAAAATAAGTATTGCAGTAGGATCCCATTTGGGGGACATTTATTCATGTATACTGTGTATATGTATACCTACCTATTTATCCATATATCCATACTGTTAAAAAACAAAACTTGAATACATTTGAATATCTAATTTGCTTTATTCAACAATTTCTGAATAAGGCAGCATCCTATCTAGCAAGTAGCAAGGAACTCCAGGTTATACAAAATGGCAAGTTTCTTTTTTTTTTTTTCTTTTTAAGATTTTATTTATTTATTCATGAGAGACAGAGAGAGAGGCAGAGACACACAGGCAAAGGGAGGAGCAGGCTCCCTGCAGGGAGCTCGATGTGGGACTCAATCCTGGGATTCCAAGATCAGACCCTGGGCCAAAGGCAGGCACAGAACTGCTGAGCCACCCAGGCATCCCCAAAATGGCAGGTTTCTTACAGGCAGAAAGAGGGTGGAACAATGAAAAGTGGATTATTTCAGGTAAAGTTACCTTCCCTTAGATGAAGGCAGGGGGTCTTATCATGCATATTACCTCATTGATGCAGATCTGGGAATTCCAGACAAATTGGTTTAAAATTCTGCTCAGAGAGACTAGAAGTGCAATTAGATTAGGTGTTGAGGCTTGGTGAGGTTTAGCAAAACTGACACCTTTGAGGCCTATTGTTTCTAAGAATATATACTACTAAAGGAAGTTAGCAAGTCTTTATGCCACAATATTTAACCTCTATCTTTTGTATGGTGTGATTCAGGTGATTTTTACTTTTTTCTTTGCATGTTCTGTGTTTTTTATTTTTTTTTATTTTTTTATTTATGATAGTCACACAGAGAGAGAGAGAGAGGCAGAGACACAGGCTGAGGGAGAAGCAGGCTCCATGCACCAGGAGCCCGACGTGGGACTCGATCTGGGGTATCCAGGATCGCGCCCTGGGCCAAAGGCAGGCACTAAACCGCTGCACCACCCAGGGATCCCTGTTCTGGGTTTTCTATGCAAAACGTATATTGTTACTGAAACCTAAGTTTGGCTGCCCATCACTCAAAAGGCCAATACTCAAGAGATGAGTTTTCTGGAGAGGAATATGAGCTTTATTCAAGAGGCCAACCACCTGAATAAGTCAATTCCCAGGCTTCTGCCTGGCCCAAGATTTTTTTTTTTAAGATTTTATTTATTTATTAATGAGAGACACAGAGAGAGAGAGAGGCAGAGACACAGGCAGAGGGAGAAGCAGGCTCCATGCAGGGAGCCCGACAAGGGACTCGATCTCCGGTCTCCCCGATCACACCCTGGGCCCAAGGCGGCACTAAACCGCTGAGCCACCCGGGGATATCCTGGCCCAAGATTTTCAAAGGGGTTTAATCAGTTAAGGGAGTGCAGTGGTCTGTGGCATTTCTTAATTATGAGCAGACATGATGATGCCAGGTACAGGGTTATTGTGGTACTCAGAGGTTATGCAAGAAGTTCTGATTCCCAGGTGCCTGGGTGGCTCAGTAGGTTAAGTGTCTGATTCTTCATTTTGACTCAGGGCATGATCTCAGGATTGTAAGATGGAGCCTTGCATCAGGCTTCATCCTCAGTGGAGAGTCTGCTTGAGCTTCTCTTTCTCTCTCTCTCTCTCTCTTGCTCTCACTCTCACTCTCTGCCCCTCCCCTGCCTCAAATAAATAAATCTTAAAAAAAAAAATGAGGAAGAAGTAGTTTGGTTCGTTGGTAACCAGGAGTTGTGCAAGAGTAAGCACTCAGTTCTTTTTGCAAAAGAGGGCAAATTCTACAGATTCATAAAGGGAAATCAGTAAAGTCATTTGTGTGACCTTAAAGAAGAAAAACCTTTTGCTAAAAGATTGCTGGGCTAATTAGAAAGCTAAAGGGACGTCATATTTGCTGGCCTCTGTGGTGGCCTGGGAACATTGTGATCCTTTATTCTCCAAGGCCAGTGGCCTACAAATCTCAAAAAAAGTAAATTAGTTCAGTTACAGATGAAGGGCCTTAAGTCAGCAAGCAAGGAGCATGTAAATTTGAAGCACGTTAACCCTTAAGACCAGCTGGAATGTTTTTTTTTTTTTTTAATTTTTATTTATTGATGATAGTCACACAGAGAGAGAGAGAGAGAGAGAGGGAGAGAGAGGCAGAGGGAGAAGCAGGCTCCATGCACCAGGAGCCTGACGTGGGATTCGATCCCGGGTCTCCAGGATCATGCCCTGGGCCAAAGGCAGGCGCTAAACCACTGCGCCACCCAGGGATCCCCAGCTGGAATGTTTTGACAAATCACTTGTGCAATTAAAAATACAGTGTTTTCGGGATCCCTGGGTGGTGCAGCGGTTTGGCGCCTGCCTTTGGCCCAGGGTGCGATCCTGGAGACCCAGGATCGAATCCCACGTCAGGCTCCCGGTGCATGGAGCCTGCTTCTCCCTCTGCCTGTGTCTCTGCCCCTCTCTCTCTCTCTGTGTGACTATCATAAATAAATAAAAATTAAAAAAAAAATACAGTGTTTTCTAAACAACAAACTTAACTTTCCCAAACTCGTCTTATTTTTCGAGATCTTCAATCCAAACGTCAGTTTTGCCCCTTTGTTGTATAAGGAAAAACCCAGTTCTTTCCTCCTCCCGTGTCTTTTTTTTTAATATATATATAAAGATTTTATTTATTTATTCATGACAGACACACACAAAGAGAGAGGCAGAGACCCAAGTAGAGGGAGAAGCAAGCTCCATGCAGGGAACCTGACATGGGACTCGATCCGAGGTCTCCAGGATCATACCCCAGGCCAGGATCATACCCCAGGCCGAAGATGGCACTAAACTGCTGAGCCACCAGGGCTGCCCATCTCCTGTGTCTTTCTTTCTTTCTTTTTTTTTTTTTTTTTAGAACACTGTGCCAGTGCCCATCCTTTTTTTTTTTTTTTTTTTAATGATAGTCACAGAGAGAGAGAGAGAGAGGCAGAGACACAGGCGGAGGGAGAAGCAGGCTCCATGCACCGGGAGCCCGATGTGGGATTCGATCCCGGGTCTCCAGGGTCGCGCCCTGGGCCAAAGGCAGGCGCCAAACCGCTGCGCCACCCAGGGATCCCCTCCTGTGTCTTTCTTATGTGTCTCCTTTACTCTTCACATACAGAACACTCACAACACTTCACTTCTGACATTTCTGGTCACCAGCTACATGAGGGTTTTTTGCCACAACAAGCAATTCTCTGCAACACCAGCTGGGGGTGGTGAATTTAACTAATTCTAACACTATCTACCTGAAAATAGCATCGAATTCCATAGGTTAAGGGCTCAACCCCAAGACTGTTCCCACCCTACTTCAGATGCCAATTGCAATTAGTAGGTCCCCAGGTTACCCTCAACTTCTGTCCAATTTGACTACAAATTAAAGGGGATTATGAGGTTTCCACAACCCCTCCTTGGGTTCAAATAATTTCTTGGAGTGGCTCACAAAACTCAGAAATATTTACATTGTCTAGTGTATTAAGGATATGATAAAGGAGGGCACCTGGGTGGCTCATTTGGTTTTTGAGCATCTGCCTTTGGCCTGGGTCATGATCCCGGGGCCCTGGGATCAAGCCCCACATCAAGGTCCCTGTTCCTCGGAGAGCCTGCTTCTCTCGTCTCCCATCCCTCACCCTGCTTGTGTGTACGCTCCCTCTCTCTCTGTCAAATGAATAAATAAAATCTTTAACATTAAAAAGAAAGGATATGATAAAGGAGACAGATGAACAACCAGACCAAGAGCTACATGGGGAGGTCTGGGAGGGTCCTGATAGCAGGAGCTTCTGTCCCTGTGGAATTGGGGTATGTGTCACACTCTTAGTGTGGATACGTTCACCAACCAGAAACCCTCCGAGCTCCATACTATTGGGATTTTTATGGAGGCTTCCTCTTACAGACATGATTACTTAATAACTTGGTTCCTAGCCCCTCTCCCCTCTGTAAAGGATGAGAAGTGGACTGCAAAATTCCAAGCTTCTAATCATGGCTTGGTCTTTCTGGTGACCAGTCGCAATCCAGAAACCTGCCTAGGATTACCTCAATAGACCAAAAGATGCTCCAGGTGCTCTTATCACTTAAGAATTTACAAAAGTTTTAAGAGCCCTGTGTCAGGGAAGGGGCCAAAGACAAATATTAAAACAAGAGATGCTCTTAGTGTTATTATTATTAGGAGATTATGAGGTTTTCAGTAGTTCTATGCCAGGAATGGGTGTGTGTGTGGGGGGAAATCAATAGATATTTTTTCTATTATCCCACAGGTGATATACACTGAATCAGATTCCTTGTTGAAAGGGGAATAGGAAAAAGTGAAATAAAAGGAAAGTAAAAATGTCCAGGGCAGTGGTTCTCAACCCAGTGATTTTGCCCCTACGGGACATTTGGTGTTGTGTAGAGACATTTTTGTGGTTGTTACAACAAAGGAGTTTCTACTGGCATATAACTGGTAGAGGCCAGAGATGCTAACAAATGTTCTACAGTGTACAGTACAGCCCTACAACAAAGAATTATTCAGCCCAAATGTCAATAGTACCAAGATTGAGAAACCCTAGTATAAACTTTTGGATGACTTCATCAATATAAAAATGTGAATGTCTTTAAACCAAGTAATTGTACTTTTGGGAATCTATTCTTTAAAATATTCACCCATATGCCCCTGGCTGGCTCAGTTGGTAGAATATGCAACTCTTGATCTTGGAGTTTTAAGTTTGAGCCCCATGTTGGGTGAAAAGATTACTTATAAATAAAATATTTAGGGATGCCTGGGTGGCTCAGTTGGTTAAGCATCTGCCTTTGGCTCAGGTCATGATCCCAGGGTCCTGGGATCGAGATCCACATCAGGCTCCCTTGTCAGCAGAGAGTCTGCTTCTCCCTCTCCTCTAATCCTTCCCCCTGCTCATGTGTACACTCTCTCTCTTTCTCATTCTCTCAAATAAATAAGTAAATAAATAAATAATCTTAAAAAAACCCACAACTATATACATTTAAATATGGTTTATTTATTGAAAATTTTTTTATTTTTAAGTAATCTCTACACCCAACATGGGCTTGTATTTTCAATCCCCAAAATCAAGAGTCACATGCTCTGCAGACTGAGCCAGTCAGGTGCCCTAGTTTCTTTAAAACCATATATATTATGTGCACATGTATCTGCACAGCTGAATATCTGGAAAGATATATACCAAACTGAAGGCAGAAGTTGTCTCTGGGAATGGGATTATTGGCAATAGAACTTTCACATTTTACTTTATATATTACTGATTTATTTTGCTTAAGGCCTCAATGACTAGGCCTTTGCTTTGGCAAACATGAGACAGATTACAATCTAACTTTGACACTGCTGAGTTTCTAATTTGTAAGACTAATTTTCCAAATTACTGTAAATCGGGGGTCAACAAATTGTATCCTTCCAACCAAAGCCAGCCTGTCTCCTGTTTTTTGTTTTTGTTTTTTTTTAAGATTTTATTTATTTATTCATGAGAGACAGAGAGAAAGAGAGAGAGAGGCAGAGACACAGGCAGAGGGAGGAGCAGGCTCCATGCAAGGAGCCTGATGTGGGACTCCATCCTGGGTCTCCAGGATCACGCCCTGGGCTGAAGGCGGTGCTAAACCGCAGAGCCACCCGGGCTGCCCCCTCTCTCCTGTTTTTATACACTCAGTAGACTAGGAATGATTTTTATATTTTCAAATGGTTGAAAAAATCAGAAGGAGAATAATAGTCTGTGACATAAAATATATATAAAATTTTAATTGCAGTGCCCACAAGTAGACCTATATTGGAACACATCCACACTCATTCATTACAAAGTGTCTGTGGCTACTTTTATGCTGCAACAGCGTAATGGAGTACTTTTGAGACAAACTGACCCCCAAAACCTAAGGTATTTACTAACTGGTCCTTTACAGAAAAAGTCTGCCAAATCCTGATATAAGTCGTGAAAGATGCTATCTAGGATGTTGAACTTCTGGGAGCCTGGGTGGCTCAGCGGTTGGGCGCCTGCCTTAGGCTCAGGTCATGATCCCGGGACCCGGAATTGAGTCCCACAACTGGATCCCCGTGAGGAGCCTGCTTCTCCCTCTGCCTATGTCTCTGACTCTCTCTCTCAGTCTGTGTCTCTCATAAATATATAAATATTAAAAAAAAAAAATGTTGAACTTCCAACTCTCCTGTTCATATACCCACTAAAAGAATTGTGAAGAGCTGTATCACCTCTTTGCCTTTTGAAGTTGACATCCGAAGTATTTTCACTCTGGGACACCTGGCTCGCTCAGTTGGTGGAACATGTGACTCTTCATATTGGGGTCATGAGTTCAAACCCCATGTTGGGTGTAGAGATTACTTAAATTTTTTTTAAAAATCTGGGGGGAGAGGGGAAAAATATAAATTAAAAAATCTTTTAAAAAAGTGTTTTTGGAAAAAAAAATAATAAAAAAATAAAAAATAAAAAATAAAAAAGTGTTTTCGGGGCAGCCCTGGTGGCTCAGCAGTTTAGCACATGAGTTCAAACCCCATGTTGGGTGTAGAGATTACTTGAAAATTTTTTAAAAATCTTGGGGGAGAGGGGAAAAATATAAATTAAAAAATCTTTTAAAAAAGTGTTTTCGGGGCAGCCCTGGTGGCTCAGCAGTTTAGCGCTGCCTTCAGCCTGGGGTTTGATCCTGGAGACCCTGGATCGAGTCCCACATCAGGCTCCCTGCATGGAGCCTGATTCTCCCTCTGCCTGTGTCTCTGCCTCTCTCTCTCTATCTTTGTATCTGTCATGAATAAATAAATAAAATATTTAAAAATAAATAAATAAATAAAAAGTGTTTTTGTTTTAAGTTTAAATAGATGAAAAGGATCTAATTTATTCCAGCATTTACACATTACTATTTTATTATTTTTTGAAAAGATTTTACTTATTTATCTGAGAGAATGTGCATGAACAGGGGAGAGGCAGAGGGAGAGAGAGAGAATGTGGATCAGACTCCCTGTTGAGCAGAGAGTGGGACTTGGGACTTGATCCTAGGACCCTGAGATCATGACCTGAGCTGATGGCAGACACATAACCAACTGAGCCACCCAGGCACCCTACATATTGCTATTTTAAACTATAACTAAACATCACTCTTTAAAATGTTACATCACTCTTTTAAATGCATCCAATTGAATCTACATACCATAATAGTTTGATGCCCACCATCATCCACTAAAATAAAATGAATAAAGCTCTTCTTTAAAATTGAAATGGTTTATCATTTTGACACAAATTTCCATTTCCATTTTGAAATAACTTCCACAAAGAATTTTATTCTAATATACTGTATGTTTATGCTTGAAAATATTTTTCATCATCATCACATCACCTATAACAAAAATATGTATTTATATTGAGGTTCCAGTTATCTTGTCATAGTCTCATCCTTCCTGGTATCCCCAATCTCCTAAATGATTTTTTTTAATAGCTGAATACATTAAGGATCACCCTGTGCTATATAGTTCTATGGGTTTTGACAAATGTGTAATGCCATGTCCCATGTATCCATCATTTCGGTATCATACAGAATAGTTTAACCACACTAAAAATCTCCTGTGTTTTACTTATTCTATCTTTCCCTCTCCACACAAATACCTAGCAGTCACAAATCTTTTAATTATCTTTATGGTTTTGCTTTTTCCGAAATGTCACATAACTGAAATCATATATAATGTAGGCTTTGCAAACTTCTCCACATGTGTATGTGTAAGGTCCTCTCAGTGTGGGATGGAGCTGGGAATGAAAAGAGATGCCTGTATCTGCCACTGCCATTCACCTATTTTGCCCATCCCCCCAACCCCCTTGCCCTCTGTCAACCAGCAGTTGTTCTCTTTATTTATATGTCTGATTCTGCTTTTTGTTTATTCATTTTTTAAATATTCTTTTGTTTTGTTTACTCATTTTTAAATTTTTTATTTTTATTTTTTAAGTAAACTCACAACCTCAAGATAAAGAATCACTCACTCTGCTGACTGAGGCACCAGGTGGTGCCTCCTCATTTTTTTTTTTTTTTTTTTTTCCTTTTTAAGGTTCCACATATGAGGGCAGCCTGAGGGTGGCTGAGGGTGGCTCAGCGGTTTAGCACCGCCTTCAGCCCAGGGCCTGATCTAGAGACCCCAGATGGAGTCCCACATTGGGCTTCCTGCATGGAGCCTGCTTCTCCCTCTGCCTGTGTCTCTGCCTCTCTCTCTCTCTCTCTGTGTCTCTTATGAATAAATAAATAAAATCTTTAAAAAAACCGTATTCCACATATGAGTGAAATCATAGGGTATTTGTGTTTCTCAGTCTGACTTATTTCATTTAACATAACACCCTCTAGATGCATCCATGCTGTTGACAATGGTACAATTTCATCCTTTTTTATGGCTGTGTAATATTCATGTGTGTGTGTGTGGGGGGTGTATCTCACATCTTCCTTACCCATTTGTCTATGGATGTATGCTTAGGATGTTTCTGTATCTTGCTTATTGTAAGTAATGCTGCAAAAAACATAAGGATGTATGTATCTTTTCAAATTAGTGTTTTTGTTTTCTTTGGGTAAATATCCAGTAGCGGAATTATTGGATCACATGGTAATTCTATTTTTAACTTTTTGAGAATACTCCATACTGTTTTCCACAGTGGCTGTACCAATTTATATTTCTACCAACAGTGTGTGAGGGGCTTTTTTCTCCACAGAGGACATCCCTCTTAGTAGTCCATGGAGTAATGCAGAAACCTTGATTGATATTAGAACTACCTAGACTCCTGAGGATGTTGTACCCTAGGTATAAGCCCCACCCTGGCCATTACTACATTGGTTTTCGGGGTTGAAATAGAGCAGTGCTACATCCCCAACGACTGTTCACCCTGAATGAACCCACCTCCTCAGCACATCCTAGGAATAGATCTCTTTAGTCATAGCTACAAGAGTGTCCCATCACTCTATGCTACTTTTGCATAATAGTAAAGACATAAGAAAATGCAGGCTAACTGCAAAGATTATCACGCAGATGCCCAAGCCTTCTTGGGTGGGAAATTCAGGCATATTTGCCACAATAGGCTTCTGACTGGGGTCAAGGGGAAGACAGGTCTTGAATTCTATTTTCTTATTTATTATAGTAGTTCATAGAGGTATTTTGATAAACCATGGCTGAAGAAACTTTCTCTTTGAGTCTACCCTTTACATGAGACCACACGTTTGGCATAGGCATTCATGTGTTAATATTTCTCTGCAGCCTGTGAGGCCCCACACACCAAATCCCTGGTCACAGAGTCCAGTCCTCAACCTAAACACAAGAAGCAGAAGTCAATCATCATGTGTGAAAGATCTACGCAGTGCCCGGGAGAAAAGGATTATGATGGGACCATTTGGATCGGACAACCTGGATCTCTAGCCGGATAAATACTCAGAAATTTTTTCCAGGGTCATGTTCTCTTCCCCTGGAAGGAAAGGTAATCATTTCTAGGATGAGCCTTCTCCTGCTCCAAGATAGACAGCAGTGGACCTGGTAGTCACATTGTTTTTTATTGGTATTGTACAATCTCTTTGTCATTATGTTTATAAAGAAAAATCTATTTAACACTAGTCCTGGCTTTTTAACGTGCACCATTTACACAAAAGGTTAAAGAAATTTGACATCACATTAGATGATTGAGCATATTTTCCCATATCCTAGAAAAGTTATATACTAATTATAGGTCAGAGCTCCAAATTTTACTAGAGTAGAAATATTGAAAGACCCATTATCCTGTGCAAGCTATATAAAGAGCCCTCTGAAACCCAAATACCATTTGTCTAGGAAAGAGAACAGCTTGGGTGTTTTTTTCTTTTTTTAATCTACAAGTCTAGTCTTGCTCTAGAGCAGGTTCTTTACAAGACTGTTACAAGAAGACCAAACTGGCACAATCATTTTCCCTCGCACCACCACAAGTAGGCGTGAACACTTTGAGATCCCTTGGAAGCATCACTGCAGTTTAACAATGCTGATTAACAATTCTCATGAACCTCAAGGTACCCTAAAACTTTATTATTTAATTAAATTAATTAATTTATTTGAGAGAGAGAGAAAGCATGAGTGTGGAAGGGGCAGAGGGAGGGGGAGAAACAGACTCCCTGCACAGCAGGGAGTCTCATGTGGGGCTTGATTCCAGGACCCTGAGATCATGCCCTGAGCCGAAGTCGGATACCCAGGCGCTTCTACCTTTATGCTTTAAAGGTTTAGACATGATGGAAGAGTTGCAGACTGTACGTATCATTAGATAGGATTATGTAAGAGCATACTGATGTAGGAAGGCCAGGTCAAAGACCCAGAGTCGGTGTTGCAGGACAACAAAGAGGGTCCTTGGCTTCACACAGCATAGAAATCAAACTCAAGCCAGCAGGAAGTGAGAGCAGAGTTGAAGACATAGAGCAGATACAGATGGAGCATTTGAGAGATTCTGAAAGGAAAAGGAGGCTGAGTCTCTCTTTGCTTGGATTTGGAGTTTTTATTGAGGATGATAGTCTGGTGTACAAGTCCTCTAAGGCATCCGGAATCTGGCCAAAACAAAGATGAGTGCTCAGGCGTCCTCCATAAGTCACTTATGCCCTGGAGCCAGGGGTCTTGGCGTCAGGAGCTGATGGTGTCTGGAGCCAGTGGTCTTGAAAAACAAATGTGACCACCCCACCCAGTCACTCCTTAGATGTTATCTATTGTGCTGCAAGACTCCAAAGAAATCATTAACTCCTTGACCTTTACAAGGAAGACATGCATTATTTGTACTATAAGCCATGGTTGCAGGGCAGGAGTCCAGGTCCTAGCAAGAATAGAAGCAGGAAAAGGAACAAAGAATAAAACCAGCTTTTTTTCGTGAGGTCCCTTCAATTTCCCTGTCTCAACATCACACACACACACACACACATACACACACACACACACACAAAATCCCCAAGGAGGAGGAGAAACCTAGAATTCAAAGTAGTGTGACTCCAGCTTTCTTTCCTAAAAAGTAATTGCTATTTACACCTTAAAAAGCTTTGGGACTGGGACACCTGGGTGGCTCAGTGGTTGAGGGTCTATCTAGCTCAGGTCATGATCCCAGGGTTCTGGGATCGAATCCCACATCAGGCTCCCTGCTGGGAGCCTGTTTCTCTCTCTGCCTATGTCTCTGCCTCTCTCCCTGTGTCTCTTATGAATAAATAAATAAAATCTTTTAAAAAAAAAAAGCTTTGGGACATTTACAGAGGAAAATACAGACAATGTGAATCTCTCCCTCCCTTTTTCTTCCCCTAATCACATCCTCTCCTCTGGTGACATTGTTATCACCAGCAATATAAAAAGCAATAATTCCCACTATGAAAGCCTCACAGCAATAGGACACAGGGACAAAAGGACTTTGGGGGGAGTATCAGTTAACTGCATAACAGAAAATCTTTCCTTTTCCTGACTCATGTAACCCACGTTTTTATTTATTAGTTTATGCATTTCGTCCAAGTGAAATAGGGATCCAAAAAGCACCATCTCATAAATCGAGGTTATTTCCACATCTATTAAACCTGAGGATTCCAGGATCTGGCTACCAAGAGGCATTTGAGACAATAAAGAATTTTATACGAGTACTTTCTCAGCCCCTCTAGCTTTAACTTTGTCATTTCCTAGTGAAAGGACTTTATTGTGTATGCTGCCTTGCTGGCAAGAATTAGAGAGCCCAAAGGAACTCTTCAGTCAATCAGCAAGACCAAACAGAGCGTCTCTTAGAACATCTGCACTGTGGGAGATGCGGAAGCGCAGAAGAAATGGCCCTTGTGCTCGAGGAGTTTACAAGGGGTTTTATAAGACATACATATAAGGATCTTTCAAAGACAATATGCTTAATCTAGTAGGAAATGTGTGGCACCCAGCAGATGTGCTGTAGCAGTCAGGGTGGGGATAGGAGGTGCCACAGTAGTCATGGAGACACAGGAACTTTCTTGGATATCAGACCACGCACAGGACTTGGATAGCACAGAGGGAGGAGGGAAAATCTTCCAGGTGATCAGAAGGACAGTACTAAAGGCTGCAGGAAGAAATGAGCTTGGGAAGGGCCCGTGACTGCTCCTTTTTCCTCCTCTGTTTCTAAATTGGTTTACTTGTTTTTTTTTTTTTTTAATTGGTTTACTTGTTACTCTGTGATAGAGGAGCTAGACATCCATTCTCCTTACCCTCATGCTTCTGCTAATCTATTCATATTAACAAAATATGACAAAATACTCCAGGAGTATCACAAATCCTTTATAAAGAGCCTTGCCTATCCTTAACCGAGATATCTGTAGGACATTCTGTTCAGTTGTCTCCTTTTCCTTGTTCTCTTTTCATTTTCCTCTCCCTTTCTTCAGCCACAACATGGATTAACTCCACGGGTCAATTAAACAAGTGACAGCTCCCTATCCTGCTCTAAAAGGAAGCTTCTGGAGGGCAGCCCCGGTGGCGCAGGGGTTTAGCGCCGCCTGCAGCCCAGGGCGTGATCCTGGAAACCCTGGATTGAGTCCCATGTCAGGTTCTCTGCATGGTGCCTGCTTCTCTCTCTGCCTGTGTCTCTGCCTCTCTCTGTGTGTGTCTCTATGAATAAATAAATAACATCTTTTAAAAAATAAATAAAAATAAAAAATAAAATAAAAGGCAGCTTCTGTTTGGCCCAGCATATGGGAGAAACACTATATTGTCCTTCTTTTGGTTGAGAGCTAGAGAAAACGTTCATTTTTCAACCAAGATTCACATCATTACTAGTTTACATCTAAGTTAGCTTCCATTAGTGAATTACCATCAACAGCAATCTTCCTGACCAGACCAATAGCAAAGTGGGGTAAAAAGGAAAACATTTGTGTTAGAATTTACTCTTGGGGAGCCTGGGGAGCTCAGGCA
Source organism: Vulpes vulpes (assembly GCF_048418805.1). Classification (NCBI taxonomy): domain Eukaryota; kingdom Metazoa; phylum Chordata; class Mammalia; order Carnivora; family Canidae; genus Vulpes; species Vulpes vulpes. The sequence goes on along the minus strand of NC_132785.1, from coordinate 107,277,700 downwards.
GTTAAGCATCTACCTTAGGCTCAGGTAATGATCTTGAGGTCCTGGAATCGAGTCCAATGTCAGGCTCCCTGCTCAGTACAGAGTCTGCTTGTCTCCCTCTCCCTCTGCCCCTCCCCATCATTCATGCATTCTACCTCAAATAAATAAAATCATAAAGAATTTACTTCCAAAATCTCCTATTGGTTATCACATAATCCAACCACCCTACAATCATTTCTTGATGATCTGTATTGTCAGCAAATACTTACCAAACATATGTATTATTTACTCACCATGGATATACCGGGAAGCATTTTTTTAAAAGATTTTATTTATTCATGAGAGACACAGAAAGGCAGGGGGAGAAGCAGGCTCCATACAAGGAACCCGACGTAGGACTCGATCCTGGGACTCCAGGATCATGCCCTGGGCCAAAGACAGTCACCAAACTGCTGAGCTACCCAGGGATCCCCCAGGAAGCATTAAGATTGTTTCTCTCACTTTGAGGAATTTTTCCTCTAGTTGAATGAAATGTTTGTTTGGAAAAAAAAAAAAGAAATGTTTGTTTGTTTGTTTGTTTGTTTGTTTGGAGGCAGCATCAGGCCTTTTCACATGATGTGAAGGCTTTTCACATGATGAGTTTTCAGAATATTGCCCACTTGACTGAACCTTAGCATACTCAGGCTGCTCCCATATGTTCCTAGCACCATCAAAAAAACATTTCTCAAAATTCAGGGAAATCATCCTAGCAAGTCATGGAGCCAGGCAGCGAACTGGTTTCCATCTCCAGGAGTTACTGCGGCCCTCCTCATTGACCCAATGAGAATTCATTTTTGCCTGCCTGGGCTGAACTGGCACTTTCTACACCATGGGTTTGGAAAAGACTGTGCTTTATATGCCTTTCGAGATCATCCATCTGTCCTCTTAGGACTTCTGTGGGAGGCCAATTTAGAATATAGTCTTACATGTTAGGGTTTAGACCCTTTCATTTTCATTTACCTACCTACCTTTCTTTCACCTCAACAGTTTTGATCAAACATGCAAGTGTGTAGTAGTACAGGTAGCTCTTTCCTGAAATTCAATAATAGATGATTAATTTAATCTATTTTAATTATCTAACATATTCATGATCTCAGAAAAGAAAAAAAGCTTTGAATTTAACTTCTAGCTCTCTTCACTTCAGAATCATATAACTTCACATTGCTCATTTATCCATCAGCAGAGCAGTTGAGTTTAAAGCTTCGAGAAGAGGGGGTCTATAGAGAGGATTCAGAAAATCAGTGCCTTCATTGGACCATACTACCCCATTGACCCCAAATTGTTGCTTGGAGTACTTCACCCCAAAAGGTCATGGAATCCCTGAATGCCCATAAGTTTGAGACTCTCACAGACAAAGCTAAGGGAAGACATCCGACTTCTAAGTCTTTGCAAAGGCAATGTGATCTGATAGAAAAATGGTAGGCTCCAGTTCACATTTCCTACTACTCGTAAATTTGAGACTTTGTGTCAGATTACATTAGCATTCTGAGCTTTACTTTGATCATTTGTGAAATGGCAAGAATAATTCTCATAGGTCCATTTATAGGATGTGGTTCTCAATCGGGTTGAATATTAAAATTGTTTTGTTTTGTTTTTTTAAATGCTGCAGTCCTGGACACCTGGGTGGCCCGGTCGGTTAAATGTCTGCCTTTGGCTCAGGTCATGATCCCTGGAGTCCTGGGACTGAACCCCACATTGGGCTCCCTGCTCAGAGGGGACCCTGCTTCTTCCTCTGCTCCTCACCCTGCTTGTGTCCTCTCTCTCTCTCCTAAATAAATAAATAAATAAATAAATAAATATTTTTAAAATTTTATTTATTTATTCATGAGAGACACACAGAGAGAGACAGAGACACAACACAGGCAGAGACACAGGCCGAGGGAGAAGCAGGCTCCATGCAGGGAGCCTGATACGGGACTCGATTCCGGGTCTCCAGGATCATGCCCTGGCCCAAAGGCAGTGCTAAACCACTGAGCCACCTGGGCTACCCAATAAAATTTTTTTTTTAATTTTTATTTATTTATGATAGTCACACAGAGAGACAGAGAGAGAGGCAGAGACAAAGGCAGAGGGAGAAGCAGGCTCCATGCACTGGGAGCCCGACGTGGGATTCGATCCTGGGTCTCCAGGATCGCGCCCTGGGCCAAAGGCAGGCGCTAAACCACTGTGCCACCCAGGGATTCCCCAATAAAATTTTTTAAAAAAGAAAAAGAAAAAATAAAATGCTGTAATCTGTGCCATACCTCCAGCAAATTAAGTCAGAATCTCTGAAGGTGAAATCCAGACATCCCTAGATTTTAGAAGCTTCACAAGTCATCCTAATACGCAATCAGGATTAAAAAAAACCTGGTAAGGGTCCAAAAATGCTTGTTTCAAATCAGCAATTGAAGTATTTTCGGTATGTGTTCTAAGATTGCACCACTAGGTGTCGGTTTGACCATACAAATCAGTTCTCAGGAGCTTCTGGATACTTGTTGTCAGGGTAATGACTAAGTACCATTACCTTAACTATTTGTTGAGTATCTACTTTATGCCAGACACAGTGCTGATGACTCTTAAAATGTTTGATTTGTAATCCTATATCAAGTAGGCAAGATAGGTATTGTCCCAATCATGAGGAAGCAGAGGGTCAGAATGACTATTTTCTTATACAGGACACAGAGTAAGTAGCAGAACTGAGATTCAAGCTTCATTCTTTCATTATCTTGTTCAAAACCACTAACTGTGAGCAAGATATTGTATATATCTGGTATTAGGGCTGCAAAGGTGAATAATGCATTGTATTCATCCTCTGGAAGTCCATTTCTGTACATGTAAAAAGGAAAGATGGGCATCTTCTTTTACAGTTGTTCTTGATATTGGGCTAGCTGTATCTTCTAAAGAACTCAAATGCTGTGTTCCTAAGGAGTGGAATGACCCTTACATAGAATTTCCTGGGATGCTGGGTGGCTCAGTGGTTTAGCGACTACCTTCCGCCCAGGGCGTGATCCTGAAGTCCCGGGATTGAGTCCCACATCAGGCTCCCTGCATTCCCCCTCTGCCTGTGTCTCTGCCTCTCTCTCCCTCTGTGTCTCTCATGAATAAATAAATAAAATCTTTAAAAAAAGAAAGAATTTTCTGGGATGGCTATTCTACTGTACCCAGTCACTATAATAAAATAAAATTTTTGAGAGCCTGCTAGGTATCTAAGAGGCTGGAGACCACATCTGGTCTGTTTTTAACACTGTTGTATTTACTTATCTATATCTTCACTAACAAACTATTAGCATAGTGTCTGTATCTAATTTTTAATCAGTGAATGTTTACTGAATGAATGAACAAATGTCCAGTACTCTGCTAAGCACTATAGAAAGAGCCACAAAGGAAATGTTTCAAGACACCTGCATCTCATTCTTGTAAGTAAATATGAGTATTTCCTTCCAAAGCTAGTACAAAGTTCTAAAAAAGCCCCAACTGGTTCATCCCTATGGTGAGAAAGTCTCAAATCTTGGAGAAATTTCCTTCTTTCTTTTTTTAGGTTTTATTTATTTATTTGAGAGAGAGAGCGCGTGCAAGACAGAGCAAGCAAGCATGAGTAGGGAGAAGGGACAGAGAGAGGGGGAGCAGGGAGCAGGGAGCAGGGAGCTAGATAATGCCATCTCCATGACGCCGGGCTCTATATAAGTCAGGGACCAGAGGACTGTTGTGCTACTGGATTTGCTCAGTGGATTCAGAGTCTGATGGCTGCTTTGGACCGTGTCCATGTCACAAGGATACCAGCTGCACCTGTCTCTAACCAAACCGTTTGACAATTAGGATCATAGGGATTGCCGGGCTGGGTTAAATCCATAGGCCATTCAATAGTCTCTTACTTTGTAGAAAAGATTATTGAAGTAGTGGAACTTTTTTTTTTAAGATTTTATTTATTTATTCATGAGAGACAGAGACAGAGAGAGACAGAGACCCAGAGGGAGAAGCAGGCTCCATGCAGGGAGCCCGATGTGGGACTCGATCCCGGGGCCCCAGGATCATGCCCTGGGCTGAAGGCAGGAGCTAAACCACTGAGCCACCCAGGGATGCCCTCAAGTAGTGGAACTTAAACCTGGTTATGAATCAAAATCACTTGAGGGAGCTTTGCAATACAGATTCCTGGACCCTACTCCAACCCAGTGAAGTGAAATCCCTGGAGTTAAGAGAGGTACATGGAATTGTGATATAGAACCAGGGTTGAAAAATGGCTGGTCACTCATATATGGCTCTGCAGTTCATATATTTATTGTATTCTGATTATATTCCCTCCTTGGATAAAAATTTTATGCACTTATTACTTACAGTATGAAGTAATATTCCTTTCTATCACTACTAAGCTTATTTCTACGGGAAGTTTATAAATGACATTGAAATCATAGGATTTGGGGATTTCAGAGATGAGTCCATGTTGATCTTACCCATGCTCTTTGTGATAACTGTAGATTTGGCTCAGCTCTTCTCCTAAAGCCTGCCTACCAGTCACATTCCCATTCTTGTGATTGTTTGTTTGTTTGTTTGTTTATAAGCAGTTCTGGCTTTATCAAGTGATCCATTCCAGATCAGCTAGACAACCTTTGTCCACTTTGTGCAACCTTTGTCCACTTTGTGCAGAAAAATAATATCTGTTCCTGTGATAATTGTGACCTGGGGTGACTGCTGTTTAGGTCACTCAGGACAGGTAAGTACTTGTTGCAGATTTGGGTTAAAGTCTTCCTCTGAGTCTAGACAGCCTGCTAACTTTGAAGAGGTCAGGAAGGGGAATATACTTTTACTGAATTGCTCAATGACTAACATCCATTTGGAATGACAATCTGGATGATTTATAGAAAGAAACCAAAGAAGGGAGTAGGGTGGGAGTATTTATAGGAAAGTATTCAAGATGCTGTATAGAGAATACCAGGGTTGCATACGTGCCAAATAAAAAGAAAAAGGGTCTGATTTAACCACTTCATTTAAAACAAAATGACTGAGTGGTTGGAGATGGAGAGCCACAATTGGGATGATCATTTTGGAATCTCCAACTGTCCCCTGATGAGTCAAAGTTTCTAAATGGCCTTACGTACATGTAAAAAAGAGAAAGAGAGGAGAAAGAGAGTTTGGGAGAGATTCAGAGAGGGAAAAGTGTTATGAAGTCATAGCTTGTACACCCCTTTAGGCAAGTGAGGCCTGGCCAGAATCTATCTGCACAGGAAAAGTATTAGTGCTTGGTTGGGAATTTCTAATACCACAGAGATGAGATTTCTGGTTGTATTCCTTTTTATTTTATTTTTCTTAAGACTTTATTTATTTACTCATGACCTGGGCTGAAGGCAGGAGCTAAACCACTGAGCCACCCAGGGATGCCCTCAAGTATTTATTTATAAATAAATAAATAAATAAATAAATAAATAAATAAATAAATAAAATCTTTACAAAAAGATTTTATTTATTTATTTATTCATGAAAGACACAGAGAAAGAAAGGCAGAGACACAGGCAGAGGGAGAAGCAGGTTCCCTTGGGGGATTCCAGGACCTGGGATCACGCCCTGAGCCAAAGGCAGATGTTCAACCACTGAGCCACCCAGGTGCCTCTCTGGTTGTATTCCTTATGGACCTCAACAAGACCCTGTTCTCAGCTAAGGTTATTAGAAAGTAGATCCCTAAGGACTAGTCCCTCCAAGATGAAAATACTGAGCCCTCTGATTCCAGTACTAGAGCTCAAAGATGCTCTGGCTTCCATGTGATCAAAACTCAAACTAATAACTTTTCCTGGTAATCCTTTTCATCTAGAGATTTCCCAGCATCTCACAAACATCCGCCTGTGCCCTATGTAGCGGGTTAAGCCACAGTCTCTGACATTCATCTTTCACATAGGATCCTCCCATACATTGATAACTGAGCTGAAAATAGTATGTGGGCCTCTGATCGAAGGTCTCACGCTCAATGCCTATTTCTCTTGGCTCCCCAGTTTTAAGCAGTTTGTGGTGCTCCCACAGGGCCCATGTATCAGACCTGCCTGCTTCTCTGCTGTCATTACCTCCCACTGACTGCATTTTTGCTTCCCTGTGTCCTGGCAACTGGGTTGTGCCTCGGTTGTCTGGGATGCGAGAATTTTTGAAGACTCTACAGGGGTTCTTCAGGTCTTGTCATTCTCCCTCCCAGTTTGCACACCTTCCTCCACCGTCCTACACAAGCTATGGGGCCATCAAAGTGCTGAGTTCTCAGCTTATTTCTCCTTCCCTATCTTCATTTTCACCTCCCCTCAGCAACAGGAAGCCCCAGGTCCTGAGCTTGTGAGGGAAGAAGGAATGGGAAGGAAAAGTTTTTGTTTTTTTTTCTCTCTCAGATTGCCGTCTTATTCCCAGGGAGGGGGCTGAGGCCATGAATGTTGGCCTCAATGGGAAGAGTTTTTGCTTCTCTTACACATCCTGAAGGAGTTAGCATTTTAATTAATTAATAATTCAGAGGAGGGATGACTCAGTGTAGACCCTTAAAGGGAAATCCGTCTCAGAGCCTGAGGGCCACCATTGGCCCCGTATTTTAATTTACTATTCAGGGACACCTGGGTGGCTCAGCGGTTGAACATCTGCCTTTGGCTCAGATCATGATCCTAGGGTCCTGGGATCGAGTCCTGCATGGGGCTCCCCATGGGGAGCCTGCTTCTCCCTCTGCCTATGTTTCTGCCTCTGTGTGTCTATGAATACATAAATAAAACCTTTAAAATAATAATTTAACATCCCAACCAGAATGATTTCACTGACTCAGAGGAAACTGAGTTCTCCCTATCCCTGGTATTGGCAATTCTGAACGGCCCAAAAGAGTAACTAACTCCTTTGTCCAGGGGAGTCCAACGGACACAGGCAGTGGGATTCCAAATTCTGGGTGCAGGGATGGGCCCTCATCCACTGGTGGAAGGCTTTATTTAGTCGTGCTCCACCACTGTACTTTTCCCTACTAATTACTGTAACCACTAGTGATCATTATATGATAATTAGCACTTGCCTTTTTTATAATTCCCAGAGCACCACCCCAGAATAAATGATGGTGTTGGGTGGCAAGGCTGCTCCTAGAGGCAACTCCTGACTCATTCGTTCACTAAATATTTCGAGAACTACTATGGGCCCGGCCGGGTGCTAGGCAGCTCTGAGCAGTGAGAATGTGGTTCCTGGTATCACAATGCCGAGATGCTACAGGAGGGATAGGCACTGAGCAAGTTTACACGTGGGATGTGTGTATCCAACGTGGAAGTGTGGTGTGGATAAGAGGGGCACCCAATTCAATGGTGGCTGGGAGAGAGGATATCAGAAGGTTCCCCTATAGATGTAACCTCAAAGGTGAGATCTAGAGGATGAGTAGGAACTAGTAATGGAATCCAATTTAGGGTACACCTACAGTATTTTTATAATTTCCTCAGAACATAATGTTAAACCCAAAGCTGCCTCATATTAACCCTGCAAAGTAATTCCTAGTCTATGCCAAATACAGTGCTTCCAACTCTGCCCCTGCACAGTGGGATGCTACCCTGGAAAAGTGTGAAATTCTACACAAGTGGAGGATGTTATTACTGTATTCCACTAGAGAGTATATGTCAGGAAGATGGCACCAGGGAAATAGGCGTGCAAATCAGGTTCTTCAATTTCCACACCCAACTCAATTCTCTGTGCCTTGAAAGGGTCTGGGTCTGAGACGGAAATATGTTTGTCTGTCTCCACTTGAACAACAACATCCTTCTTATCAGCTACTGCCCTGAGAAGACACTGATGTCCTCTTACAGGAAACTAACAGGAAAAGAAAGAAAGCCTACCACTGCATACACTTCCTGAGAGCAAAATGAAATGGCTGCTCTTCTGGCTGCCTATAGGAAAGGGCTGAGTAAATAAATACACCGGCCCCATTGTGTAGTTAGGCTTCCTGGGGGCAAGTCCTCATCTCCCCACCCCTTCTTTCCCTTCTAAAATCGGCCATCCTTGGGGCCATCCTGCCGAGCAGCAGACAGAGGTTTTCTCTGGGTACTGAGCTATTGAAACTTACAAGTCTCTTTTTTCTCAAACACAGAAGAAACACAGAGTTTGAAGGAGAGAAGAGTCACAGGAAGAGGAACTTGATATTGCTACACACCTCTCCATTAACCTCACAGAACTTTCCCAGCAACTTCTGCTTTGAACATTTCTGTGCACAAATCCAGTAATGTCTGGGGACATGTCAGGAGGAGAAGCATCCAGAGCTAGTGCATCTCTGAAAATCCAAGGGGTTTAACTCACAGCTGCACTGGTGACTTGATTTGGAATCAGTGGTATAAGCTGTCATCATCTGCGAGAATGTTTATTGAGCTCTAATGGTACAGCACCACAGCAGTCACCGCTTGAGAAGGTGGTTCTGCATCAAGAAACAGTTCCAGGGATCCCTGGGTGGCGCAGCGGTTTAGTGCCTGCCTTTGGCCCAGGGTGCGATCCTGGAGACCTGGGATCGAATCCCACATCAGGCTCCTGGTGCATGGAGCCTGCTTCTCTCTCTGCCTGCTTCTCTCTCTGCCTGTGTCTCTGCCTCTCTCTCTCTCTGTGACTATCATAAATAAATAAAAAGAAAAAAAGAAACAGTTCCAGTCTAAAGGATCCTAAGGCATTTCCTTGTGAGGATTGTTTTCTCTTCCTCATGGAATATGGACAGAAGGAAAGAACATGTACATTTAGCAGGCAGGAGAAGAAGGGGTTGGGGGAGAAAGAGAGATTGGGAATAGATACTCTTAACCTAAAAAGATGAGATCAGATGAACTGTGCCCTTGGACCTTTGTCTTTCTATAATATTTCTAGCTTAAAGATTATTTATACTTTAGGAGCTTCCCCCCACCACCATTTTTCTCATATAATCATGACTGAACCCTGAGAAATGACTCAAAGCCAAAATAATGGGGTTTCCTTGATTATAGTTCCTCATTTTCTCTGGCCACAGGCCAGCCCTCCATATCCTCCTTCCTTATAAGGAAGCCATCTTCGACTCAGTCCTGCTGGCTCACTCCAACCTCTTAGTGATCTTTTTTTCATATTGCAAACTGGACTCTCTTCCTCCCACTTTCTTTCTCTTTTCTTTTTTTTTTTAATTAAAAAAACATCTTTTTAAAGTATCTCTGCACCCAGCATGGGATTCAAACTCATGACCTTGAGATGAAGAGCTGCACATTCTTCCCACTGATCCAGGCAGGTGCCCCTCTTCTTCCCTCTTTCAATTACAAAATTGCTCCTCTTTTAGTCTCTGGGTTATTTATTTATTTATTTATTTATTTATGATAGTCACACACAGAGAGAGAGAGGCAGAGACACAGGCAGAGGGAGAAGCAGGCTCCATGCAGTGAGCCTGACGTGGGATTCGATCTCGGGGCTCCAGGATCGCACCCTGGGCCAAAGGCAGGTGCCAAACCGCTGGGCCACCCAGGGATCCCAGTCTCTGGGTTCTTACTGCTTCAAATCGAGGTGTGGAAACCTCCTTTTGGGTGCCCTTACTCTGTCCACAAAGCCTGCATGGGATCCCCCTTTCCCTTATCCTCAGTTAAGGACTGACTTAGCAGACTGCACAGTGACTAGGTTTTTTTTTTTTTTTTTTTAAAGGGACAAAGACAATTCAGTTCCTGCTCATTTTGGGCATACTCCCTCCTCTCTGGAACTTCCATAGAGCCAGGCTCAGATTTCTGCATATTGGAGGTGCTCCCATAATTAGCCCAATCTTGTTGGTTTTGGGTATATTGCAGACAGGACTGGCATTATGGTCTGGCAAATATAGAGTACACATAAGAAAATGAGACAAAATATTTGAAAATAAGACCATCCTGGAAAAGTTACCATAGTCATAGCGTATCTAGTAGCTTGGAGAGGAAACCAGGTATCGCACACTCATATAAAGCTAATAATAACTGATGGCTACTGAGTACATACTATGTGTTCAGCACTTCCTGAATTATGTAGATTATCTCATTTATTCCTCATAAAGGTTTTGTTGTAATAGCTAGAAAGGAGAGAAAATCATTATATACTCAATAATGACATTAATAATAATAGTTATATAAGCCAGTTATATAGCCAGTTATATATGCCCATCTCTGAATTGAACACATTCTCTCATTTAATTTTTTAAAAGATTTTATTAATTTATTTGACAGAGAGAGAGCAAAAGCATACCTGCAAGCAGGGGGAGCAGCAGGCAAAGGGAGAAGCAGTCTCCCTGCCAAGGTGGAGCTGGATCCCAGGACCCTGGGATCAGGAACTGAACCAAAGGCAGACACTTAACCAACTGAGCCACCCAGATGTCCCCATTCTCTCATTTAATCTTTATTTTTATATCTTTTTTATAAGATTTTATTTATTAATTCATGAGAGAGAGATAGGCAGAGGGAGGAAGCAGGCTCCCTGCAGAGAGCTGGATGGGGGGGGGGACCGGATCTGGGACCCCAGGATCACACCCTGAGCTGAAGGGAGCCGCTCAACCGCTGAGCCATCCAGGCGTCCCTCATTTAATCTTTAAATGAAAACTACAAGGAGGTATTATTATTATTATTTCCTAAGGTAGGCTAATTCTTTTTTTAGAGGTGGGGGAGAGGCAGAGGGAGAGGGAGAGAGAGAGAGAAAATTCTAAATAGGCTCCATGCTCAGTTGGAGCCAGACAACAGGGTTCCATCTCACTAAGGTCATTACCTGAGCTGAAATCCAGAGTTAGATGCTTAACCGACTGAGACACCCAGGCACCCCTATGGTAGGCTAATTCTAAAGTGGCTTCAATGATTCCCCACTTGATATTTATATTCTTGCATAATACCCGCTTCTTGAGTGTGGACGGGACTTAAAGTCTTGCTTCTAACATTCTATAGAATGTGGCAAAAGTGATACAGGATATCAGTTTTGTGATTAGATTACAAGAGACTCTGACTTCTGTCTTGATAGCAGTCTCTCTCTTGCTGGCCCTCTCTCTTGCCTTCTTGCTTGCTTATCCTAATGACATAAGCTGCCATGTTTTGAGATGCTTTATGGAGGGGTTGCCTGGGTAGCTTCATCCACTAAGCATCTGCCTTTGGTTCAGGTGGTGGTCTCAGGATCCAGGATTGGTCCCGCATTGCATCAGGGAGCCCTGCCTTCTTTTTCCTACTCCCTCTGCCATTCCCCCTGTTCGTACTCATTCTTTCTCTCTCTCAAATAAATAAAATCTTAAAAAAAAATAAGAGAGATGCTTTATGGAGAGACCCTCATGGCAAGGCACTGACAGAGGCCTCATATCAATAGCTCTTGAGGATCTAAGGCCTTAGCCCAAAGTGAGCTACTGAGTTCTGCCAACAATGACGAGTGAGGTAAGAGCAGATCCGTCCCACCTGAGCCTTAAGATCACTGCAGCCTTGTGAGAGACTCAGAGCCTGAGGACTCAGCAAAGCTGCATCAGGATTGCTGACCTACAGAAATGGAGATAATATAAGTTGTTTTAAGTTACTGAGTTTTGGGGTAATTTGTTATACAGCAAAAGATAACTAACACATCCCATTTTGTAGATGAAGAAACCGAAGCATGGGGACATGAATCAACTTTCCCAAAGTCACACACAGCTAGTTAAACGGGAAAGTCAGAATTTGAAGGCATAGTTCAAATCTACTTTCTTTCTTTTTTTAGATTTATTTATTTATTCATTCATGAGAGACACAAGAGAGGCAGAGACATAAGCAGAGGGAGAAGCAGGCTCCCCGCAGGGAGCCCAACCTGAGACTCAATCCTGGGACTACAGGATCACGCCCTGGTCCTAAGGCAGGCACTAAACCGCTGAGCCACCCAGGGATCCCCTCAAATATACTTTCTCTCTCTCTCTTTTTTTTTTTAATTTTTATTTATTTATGATAGTCACACACACACACAGAGAGAGAGAGAGAGAGAGAGAGGCAGAGACATAGGCAGAGGGAGAAGCAGGCTCCATGCATCAGGAGCCCGACGTGGGATTCGATCACGGGTCTCCAGGATCGCGCCCTGGGCCAAAGGCAGGCGCTAAACTGCTGCGTCACCCAGGGATCCCGTCAAATCTACTTTCTCATGTGATTCCAAGTGACTGGAAAAGTGGAGGTCTAGAAGGCATTCAACTCTGAAATCTTTGGAGTGTAGCCATGTTTCCAGGAAACTCTTTGTGTGTAAAACAGGGATGGACAAAAGTTTAAATGGTGCTCAAAAGCCAACTCTCTGCTGCGGAAGAATGGCTGGTCCACCCATAGATCTAATGATAGTAACCAGGGGCTCCCTTCAACAGTATATTGGCAGAGCTACAAGCTGTAGCCCATCCTTTTTACAAGTACTCAAGCTGTCTTATCTATAAAATGTAAGGTGAGTAAAAGGGTACACACATATTTTTTGAGGATGAAAATTCATGTCTTACATAATGAGGAGGTCTGGTGTGCTATTTAAAAATCATATGGGAGTGCCTAGGTGGCTCAGTCAGTTAAGCATCTGACTCTTGGTTTTGGCTCAAGTCATGATCTCAGGGTTGTGAGATGGAGTCCCTTATTGGGCTCTGCACTCAGTATGGAATTGGCTTGCAATTCTTTCCCTCTCCCTCCCCTCTGCCCATTCCCCATCTCTCTCTCTCAAATAAGTAAGTAAGTAAATAAGTAAATAAATAAATAAATAAATTTATTTTAAAAAATCATCTGAGTTCTAGCATTGGAAAGGAAATTGTTCTACCTGAGAGAACACCATTTTTCACTCTTTTTTTTTTTTGCCTCTCCCCATTCATGGAAGATAGCCTTGAACTTTGAAACTAAAACCACAGTGCTTTGTTCTAGCATGGAAAGTAGCTTGGCACTTCTCTGTGTTGAAATCTCCCCAGTTTGAGATGGCGAAAACATCTTCCAGATAGTTTTCCTTTCTTCATCCACAGCTTCATGCCAGTGGTCACCTTTATAATATCAAATGAAGCTATGCTTATTGGGATGGCTGGCTGGCCTTTATCAGCTTTGCTCTGATGCTAGAGCAGCAGGCTTTGAGCTCAGGGAGGATTTCCAGGTGGCACTAGAGCAAAGATCCCATAGGGTAAAGTTCTGGCCTGGTTCTCCAACAGAGGCTGCACTTTGTTGGTGTAATTGTGCAATCTGGTATAAAGTCCACAGTCAGGGAGATGGGGTGGGACTTTAAGCTGGCTCAGCAGTCTGCGTCCTCTTAGCTCTGCCGGCTTTCCTTACTTTCTTCTCTGCTGGCCTTCCTCCCAACCCCTACCCCAAACCCCCCTCTCTAATCCCTTCATCCCCATCAGTCTCCATCTTCAGGGATCCCTAATTCAGGGAACTACCTCTTATCAAATATCTTGGCTTGCTTCCAACTGGTAGCAGCAGGCAGCTCTGGCCGTTGTCTACTATCTGAATGATTTTCTTCTCTATCAGTTGTTTGTTTCTCTAATCCATTTGGAATTGTGTGTAGAATCCAAAGCGGGGGGGGGGGGTCCAAAATCAAACCCAAAAAAGGAGTTTTCCCCTAATGAGATTCCCCACCCCCCATGGGCTAAAATAGAAATGAAAGGAAACCTGGATTCTACTCTCTTGAAAAATGTTGTGATGAAAAGAGAGCAGAAAGTGGCATCAGCATGCACTGGAGCCCAGGGCAAACCATGCTGTTCCTTAGACATCAGGACATCACTCCAAGTCCTTCATTGTCTACTTAATCAGGATTTATAAAGTCTATTTTTGCCTTTAATACCTGTTATCCTGGTCTTGCTCAAGTGACTCTGAACAGATACCATCTGTGCCACCTCCATAGTCAGCCTCACAACACAAAGCTGCAGACTCTCTGACTCCAGTGTTCTTGCTTTCTAAGATGGGGTCTTAAGAGTGGTGAAGACATAGCACAGGAAAGAAAAGAGAGGCTGGGTGGATTAATTATGTTATAAGGTCACCTTGTGCATACAAAATCAAAATTTGGGATATAAGCAGTAATCTTCCTAGTACTGCATGGGCTTTTTTATTTTTATTTTTTTATTTATTTATGATAGTCACAGAGAGAGAGAGAGAGAGAGAGAGAGAGGCAGAGACATAGGCAGAGGGAGAAGCAGGCTCTATGCACCGGGAGCCCGATGTGGGATTCCATCCCAGGTCTCCAGAATCGCACCCTGGGCCAAAGGCAGGCGCCAAACCGCTGCACCACCCAGGGATCCCCCTTGCATGGACTTTAATAACACAACAAATAGCCTTCTGTTGGCTCAAAGAATGTTCCTTAAAAATTTCCTTCTTTTCTTTAAAATATTTTATTTATTTATTCATGAGGGACACAGAGAGGCAGAGACATAGGCAAAGGAAGAAGAAGGCTCCCTGCAGGGACCCCCATGCAGGACTCGATCCTAGGACCCCAGGACCATGACCTGAGCCAAAGGTAGATGCTCAACCACTGAGCCACCAGATGTCCCAAAACCTTTCTTCTTTAAGAATTTTTTTCTCTTCTTACAGGGTTGAACATGTCTATTTTACATTTCTTACCCGATTTTCACAAGGAATGGTCGTGGTAGAAGTTTATATATATATATATATAAGCAAAAAACTTTATGAATACTTTTTTTTTCAGTGTATGGAATAGAATGAATAGCTGACCTTTGTGGCAATATTCCTAGTTTTGTGATAGTAATTTTGTTGAGTTCCTGAACTTGATGGCAAGTCCTCTTAGTGAGACTGGCATAATACTATGTTCTCTATGGCACCAAGTCACTATGGCTGTACAAGAACCATTATTACCCAAAGTACCATAATAATGCCCATGCCCTCCTATGACGTTACTGTTTCCTATCTGCTAGGACATTAATTGCCTTCTAACTTGCTCTAAAATTGGTAGGTAGGGCATACAGCCAAGACTAGAGAGAAGAAAGCTGGTAATATATTAAAAGGCTGTGTAAAGGACATACTGATACCTCCTTCTTGTTGGGGAATCTTCACATCTGCATGTTACTTCACTTGTTATGGATGTTAGCTCAGGCTTTTCTTATGTCTTGGCTCCATCTTATCATGGTCAATGTCTGATCTTTCCTTCAACTGAATGATTCAGACATCTCTGAAGTTATTTTGTCTTTTCCACTTTCCTTTTACAGGCTTTTTATGAGTCATTGAATTGAAGGGGAGGTTATTTCTAAATTGGAAGGTGAGGATGAGGGAAGGGGGAGGAAAGTTCTGTAAAATAATTAGGAAAAGACACTTTATTGTTATAGTTATTGGAGGAATAATTTCCGCCTAGTTTGGTGATACGTAGTTTCTTCAAACTTGACTAAAAATATAACCTAGAAAATAGACATTTTTTTCCTGCATGCCAAACAGTGCAGTTTTAGACTATTTGTGGCTTGCTCTGCAAAGGACAGAAGAGAGAACAGAAGAGATATGGGACAAAGAGCAGAAGAACGAAGGGGCAAAGCACAACATTTCTAAAGTCCAGATTTAGATTCTCAGTTCCATAGGAGGTTCCCAACCATAAGGTAATGCTTGTGAGGGAGTACCTCTTTGACTTTTCCCAGTCCGTCCCTGGGTATGTTTCATGGTCCACGGGTTTATATATTATAGGTAGAGTTGTGAGGAAGGTACATTTAAATCTGACATAGAAGAGCAGCCCGGGTGGTTCAGTGGTTTGGTGCCACCTTTGGTCCAGGATGTGATCCTGAAGACCTGGTATCAAGTCCCACATCAGTCTCCCTGCATGGAGCCTGCTTCTCCCTCTGCCTGTGTCTCTGCCCCTCTCTCTCTCTCTGAATAAATAAATAATAAAAATAAAAAATAAAAAAATAAAAGCCAAATACAGACACATTAAAAAAATAAATCTGACTTAGAAATTTAAAGACAAATCAGGCCAGCGTTTTGTTGTTTAAGAACAGGAAAAGTGGGTGGAAATGAAAAAGAAAACCAAAATCTAACGATGGATGTATTTCTAGGAGCGCAAGAGTTTTTATAGCTACACCAGATTTCTCAAAAATGCATACTGTGACTTGTACCCAAATAAATAAAAAATGCAATCATTTATTCTTGTGCATTGTGCCAATGTAAGAAAAGGGCTGCAATTCATTCAATGGTCCTAATTTAGACTGCTAGGAAGAGGAGAGGTTGGGGAAAAAAAAAAAAAAGACAAGCTTTTCAAGTATCTGACACACATCTAGTAGGGCTATTTAAGAACTGCTGAACATAAAAATCAAGTTGGGAGAAGGTGGGGGTAACCAGATTCTCATTTCCAGAGCATCACAAGGGTAAATGCGGCTGGTTTAGTTCAAACTTGCTGATGGCTGCTTGGTCACTTGGCAGGAGCCAGCCAGGGGTGAGTCTGGAAGCTAGAGAACGCTCAACATGCCACTTCAGTTTATTAACGACGTTACAATTGCCACAGAAGTGTCTGATTTCTGCTAAATAAATGTTCGTGCTTTGCCCTTTAGCATGGAGACTTCTGGAAAGAACTTCAAGGAAACTGGGTGCAAATTGGGACTTCGAGAAGAAATCTGTACAAGTGCTTTTCTCCAAGGAGTTGGAAAACACTCCTTAAATACAATCTCTGATGCTGGTCTTTTCTAAGTACTGCCCTATAAACTAGCAGCGATCAATTTCTCCTTACAGGGAGGGAACTGGAGCAAGGGATGGGTACACAGAGTGAACTCTACAACAAAGAGTTAACCCTTCCCGGGTAACCTCGGCCGTGAGCGTCTGCCCCTTCCTTGCTTTCTACTGCGCAACCAAACTGTACCCGGGCTTGAACCAACCAAAGCCATCGCATCCCTTGCCAGTTGACTTAACAGACACTTTTGGCAGCCTATCATAACTTCGAACTGCCCAGCCATCAGCCAATAACAACTAAACCTTGGTACTGGGCGCTCCGGGTCCGGACGGGGGCTAATACCGGGTTCAGGAAAAGGGGCGGTGAGGAAGCTATGACGGACAGCTGCAAGGAGCCAATCAGAGCAGAAAGCCGCCGCCCCGCTATCCAATGGGGAGGCAGAAAGTATGAAACGGGGCGGGCCTGTTGTCATGGGGGAGGTGGTGGCGCTTGGTGGCTACTGGCGGCCGAGGTAGAGGCAGTGGCGCTGGAGTTGGTTGGGGGGCAGCGGCAGGTGAGTGCCGGTAACGCGGGCCTGAGGTCTGGGTGGGGCCGTCTGGGGCCGGAAACTCCAGCTCGGCGCTCCCGAGGCGGAGGCCGAGAGGAAGGGGGCCTGCACTGTGGGCCGGGTCGGGCCGGGGCCAGGGCGGCGGCGGCGGCGAGTTCGCGCTGACCGGGCTGGTGGGAGAATGGCCCGGTTCCCGGCGGCGGAGTTCGCGTTGGCAAGATAGGCTGGGGCCGGACCCAAGCGGTTCTGGCCGGCAGGTCCCTCGGGACGTCCCGCTGCTTGGGTCTGGGGCACTGACCGGCGGCCGCTGTGGGAGCGGTAAGACCCCTTGGGAGACGGGAGCGGACGGGGTCCCGGGGGGGGAGGGGAGGGGGTGACCCGGCGGTGACCCGCCACGACCTGGTCCGAAGACCGGGTGAGCCCGGGAATGCACACTCAGGGCAGCTTGGGTGCCAGGGAGCAGAGAAACCCGGGAAACCCAAGAGCGGCCCGAGCGGAGAGAGCTGGGGGGCCGGGAAACTGGGAGTGGCCCGGGTCCGAGGGAGAAGGGAGTCAGACCGAGGGCGGCCGGGGTTCGGGATGACCCTGAGGGACCTGAGTCCGAGCGGGGGCGTCGAGGAGAGGCGAGAGGCCGGGGGTGGGGGTGGGGGTGGGGCTGGGGACCCTCCTGAGAGAGGCGGCTGTCCGAGCGTGGAGGGCTCCGGGTTTCAGGAGGGTGGGACCTGTGGAGACCTTGAACAGCTGGAGTGGAGCCGGAGCGCCCTGCCCCCACCGCTGGGCTGGGCTGGGCGACCCGAGACTGGAACCGGGAGCTCCGGGGTCTGAGGACCCGCGCGCCCCCGGGGAGCCTCGAGGAGTAGGTCGGGTTGGAGACTAGGGTGAGGGGTCTGCCGGGGAGTGGAAGTTCTCTCAGTTGGAGAGGAGTCAAGCAAAATGACACAGGGGTGGGCGGGGAGAAGTAATTTCCTCGTAGGAAGCGCGTAGTAGATATAGGGCGTAGTAGGAGGGAGTGAGAAAGTTGTTCAGGGTGGGAGTGGTGGTCCTGTGGAGACCGGCCGGAGCAGCGGCTGCGAGAAACCAGCAGTGTGGCCGTTAGTGTGTTCTCAGGACTGCGGAAATAGAAGGCACCTCGCCTTCATAAAACTAAGATGTGAGAGAAAAAGCTCCCAAAAGTTGGGTGAAGTAACTTATTGCATTCCAGTGCTTTAGGGAAAAAAAAAATTTTTTTTTTTTTTTTTTTTAGGATGACACCAATGATATTAGAAAATGAGGACATTGACAGGATGGAGAGTTTGAAAGAGAAAGGGGGGATAAGTAGCTCAAACTAAGGGAATAGGCAGGACAGGGGACTTGATCAAAAAGATGGACGTCATGAAAGGATGGACATACCCTGGCCAAATTAGAAACTTGAATTCTGGTTCCGCCACTTAGCTTGGACAATTTAACCTCTCTGTACAGGTTTCCTCCTCTGTGCAATAGGTATAATAATAGTCTCTATTTCGTAGGGTTGTTTTTTTCCCACGTGTTAATATTTGTAGAACTTTTAGGATAGCGATTGGCACAGAGTGAGCACTGTGCTTACCGACTGCATTGTTAAATAGAGAGCATAAAGACCTGGGTTCTTTTATGCCGTGGTTCTCAAACTTCAGCTTGCACCAGAATCACCTGGAGGGCTTGGTAAACTACAGACTGCTGGCCGCATCCAGAGTTTCTGATTCAGTAAGTCTGGGGTGGATCCTGAGAATTTGTATTTATCTCAGGTGATGCTTATGTTGGTCAGAGGCTTACACTTTAAAAACCACTTGCTTCAATGAAAACAATAATAACGTAGCAATCTTAAAATATCTGTCTACCCTGCTAGAGACAAGTAGAGGCACATTGCAAAAATGATCCGAATATAAGGGATACCCATACCCACTGTGAAGCCTATGTTTTTCAGATTGTGGATCGTGATTTTTTTCGTAATTTATAAAATCAATTTACTGGGTTACTGCCACATTGAAAATAGGATGAAATAGGATGGAATTGCACTTGGTAAGGAAAAGCATTGTCTGGGAAATGTTTCTCATAAGTGTGTGTACTAGATCACTATGCAAAATGTATTTCTTACAGTCAAAAGAATTTGAAAAACTGTTTTAAGCCAGGCAGTGCAACAGAAATAATCCTTCAGTAAGGGTTTCTAGGACTGGCTTTATTATTTATATCTTTATTTTTCTTCTGGTAATTTGGTGGTGATACGTTCTATTAAATTTCTTGAGCTTCTGATTTGGTTTCTCATGCTTGCCTTATCACATATTGTGTTGTGCCTCTTTTTAGATATTGAGAATCTTTGGTATGAGGACTTAAGGAAATTTGAGGCAGAGGGGATGAAATTGAGTGGTGTTTCTCAGATGTGGTACACTTTTGTTTCACTTGTGCCCTCTTGTTTACCCTTCCTGTAAGGCACTGTCTGTAAAAAAAAAAACAAACCCCTAAGTATACTAGACATGTTGTCTGTAAACAACTAATGCTGAAATGGACTGGTTTGAGAACAGTTCATCTATAGAAAATAAGCAGAAGCCGAATAAGACACATTTCAAAGGAGAAAAGCAGAGGAGTGTTTTTTTTTTTTTTTTAAAGAGAGTGAAAGTTATTTAAAGCTTCTCCTGGCCTTACACTAATAGAAAACATATCAAAGCATTTTTAAGGGAATCAGATATACTGGTATGTTTTAGATTTCTAGGTTTTTGAAGAGAAGACAGTGATGATAATCCACAGTAAAGTGCACCTGGGATAGAGGGTTAACTACAAAGTAAATAGTTTATTAAGCAGGAGCTTTTGTTTTGGTGATTTTCTCCCTTGAGAATGAGCTGGATGTGGCATACATTATAAATTTAATTTAAGGGACTTAAATGTAATCTACAGTACCTTTTTAAAGCTATGCTAAGAATATATATGTATTTTCTGTGTTGTTCTTGGTTTGATTTTTCCTCTGTAAAAATCTAGATGGTTTGTATTTAGGAAGAGTTGATTTAGATTAGTTTTTGTAGATATAAGAGCAGAGAAAGCAATACTGAAAACTGAGAGATTCTTGCAGTACTCTTTAAAATCTTTAATCCAGGGGATTTATGTAACCCTTTCATTAATGTTTTATGCAATTATGAACAAAGTCTTGGTGTAGCCTTTGCATTAGGATTTTTACATAATTTCTTATCTCAGAAATAATTTTTCTCAGACTTTTATATTTCACTAAATTGTTTTTGCTCAGAAGACTGCAAAATATAGAATCATCATATATTTGAATTGAAAACATAAGCAATCTTTTCACAAAATAAATTTACTGATTTTTGTGACAAAGTTTCCAAGGATGAAAGCTTTTAAATTCCTTGCATTGTGTTAAATGGAGTATCTCTACCACCAAAATGGTTGTTCTGTAAGTCTCTGTGCAATTGGTAGGCACATTTGTAGAGGTCATTCAATTCTTTACTAACTGATGGAGGAATGTAAAATCTTAATAATTGAGTGTGGGAATAATATGAATGTTCATTCCTTGTAATTATGAACATTGACTGGTTTGAGTACTTGCTTAATAAATGGACTTTATTCAAGTGACTTTATTATTCACCGATAATTTAATCACTCTCAACTATGAATAGCTCTGATTGCTCAACTTATTTTACAGTGAGATTCGTTAATCTGTAGTTGAATAAGTGGTGGTTTTTAAGTCTCAAAGAAACTGTATGTTCCTGACTGGACAATTTAGTGAGACTTAATTTCATATATCAAAGAAGACTCAAGTAAATGATTTTAAAAAGTAGAAGTTCAATTAACACTAGTTAATTAAATTTATTTTCTATTACAGTAGCGTTTTATCCTCTTTTATAAATAGCTTCTGATCTGCTTTCTCTGCTTCTAGCCTTTACCCATAGAGTAAATCCTAGTGGAAATGTTGGTCTCTGAAAATCTAATTTTGTAAAGGTACAGAAACCTATGTCTGGTTTTCAGTTTGTTGAGAGAACAACTTTTATCCGAAAAGGCCTCTTGGTAAACTTAACACCTTAATAAAAAGTTATTTAATATAGTACTTCAGAACCTGCATTTTATTTTGGGCTTGCCAAAACATCTATTTATTGTATTTGATAGCTTTTGATTTCCACAGAATGGTTCTTGAATTCTCCTAATTTCTAAACTCAGATACATGTTTCCTTGATAGGGCTAAGGAGGAAGGAAACAGCTGTACTCTTTAAATATTAAGAAATAATTTCTCTAACTTATTTTTTCTTTCTTTTTTTTTTTTTTTTAAATTTATGATAGTCACACACACACACACAGAGAGAGAGAGAGAGAGAGAGAGAGAGAGAGAGAGGCAGAGACACAGGCAGAGGGAGAAGCAGGCTCCATGCACCGGGAGCCCCACGTGGGATTCGATCCCGGGTCTCCAGGATCGTGCCCTGGGCCAAAGGCAGGCGCCAAACCGCTGCGCCACCCAGGGATCCCTAACTTATTTTTTCTTACATTAAAATAAATACGTTTATTTGCCAAGAAAATTTGTTTCAGTAATATAACCTATTGGAAATTTCATTATTAAAGTTAGAAATACTCTATAAAGCCTTGCGATGTTTGTTCAGATGTGAGACACAGGTTCTGATAAGTAGGATGTCCTTATGATACTGCAATATATTTTTGAAAATATAAAATATACACTTGGAAATCTTGGGGCAAAAGGAGGATTGAAACTAAGGGAGAATGAGGAGAATACTGACATGTGTTTGAGGAGGAGTTTGGAGGAGCTGTAGGAAGTAAGTCTAGAGTAGTGAGCCACTCTTGGCAGTTTTCCTAGAGTGACATATGTAAAGGAGGATGATCCTATTTGCAGCATTCTCCCATGGACATATTTTTTGTACTGTGCAGTTTCCACTGCTTGCCATAACTCTTCCTTTGTTATCTTCCACTTGGAAAAGCAGGTCAGAATGCAAGTGAGTGAATAGACTGAGAATTGCTAGTCCTAGAGGATGGGAGCCTGGGCAGGACCATGTGGAATTAGAAGGCTGGGCACTTGTCTCTGCTTCTGCAGTTCTTGGGAATAGGTTTCTAGCAATCGTAACTAGGCCAAACCATACCACTTGTCCTTCACAGTGGAGTCTGGGATTAAGCAGTGGGAAGAGACCCCTCAGTCCTCTTAAATGGGTTAATAACTAAGGAGCTGGTGTATTAATAATTAGTGTTCGGTGATTTCCCCTTCTCTTACCACCAGATCTATTTCTCCTCACTTGCTTGCTGATTCTTTACATTCTTCTTATGTTCTACTAATCAGGGAAAAGTTTTGAGTTCTCTGATTAGGTAGCAAAAATCTTAATTGTGGTAATTGTGTTTATATTAAGGTGAGTATAGTTAATAAGGAAAATGATTATCAGATTATCAGTTCTTTAGAGAGGAAAAGGGATAAAAGTTGTAGAACACTGCTTGGCTCCTGAATAAAAGCAAAGTCAGGGAAGCCAGCAACACAGAAATATAATATTAAGTTGAATTATGAAACTTAAACTTCAATTTTGAATTCTTTACTCTTTTGTCTTATTTTTAATCCCATCTGTTGGAAAACTTGAATCTTTCTTTTAACTTAGCTATATTTTTTGCCTTAAGTCACAGTAAATTCTTAATTATTTACACCTAGATTAGCAGAATTATAACTAGTCACTAAATTCTTTTGGATTATGAAGTATAGCTGTGGAACCTGTTAGATAAATATTTCATTAGACTTCTATTACTTTTTCTTTTTAAAGATTTTATTTATTCATTCATGAGAGACACAGAGAGAGAGAGGCAGAGAAACAGGCAGAGGGAGAAGCAGGCTCCCTGCAGGGAGCCCGACGTGGGACCCCGGTCTCCAGGATCAAGCCCTGGGTTGAAGGCAGGCACTAAACTGAGCCACCCAGGGATCCCGATTTCTTTATTTTTTAAACTAACATTTAAGTATTGAATCTCCTTGGCATTGAGTATCCTTATCAGCAGTTTTCAGTCTGTTACCTGCGACACTTTGGGGTGGATGTTTTGTACAGTTAATTTATTTGCTCATCAAATATTATCTGTAGACAAAATTAGTTCTAAAAATATGATTATACTTAAAATGTATATGTATATTTAGAACTTACTACTTTCATACATATAAACTTGTATATAATATATATAAATGTTGAGATGAATGAAATTTTTTATTTTGAAGGCTAGACTGAATTCATAATAGCTTTGATTGTTTTGACCATTTGCTTTGTTGGTGGATGTTGAATATTCAGCTTTTATCGTATGGGGATTAGTTACTGTTTTGACTTTTTTTAAAAATTTAATTTTTTTTTCTATTTTGACTTTTAAAAATGTTCATCCTTAAAAGATCTCAGTCTACCTTTTCTACCTTTTCCTTACCCAAATGTGCCATTTCAGAAACTGGTATACTTCTTTTCCCCCCAACATGGCGTATGCATTCTTTTTTTTCTCTCTTTTTTTGGGATAGCTTTATTCAGTTATAATTGACATACAGTGAAATTGAAGATGTTTAAAGTATACAGTTTGATGGGTTTTTACCTATTTATCCACCGCAATCAAGATAAGGAACATACTTAACCATTCTAAAAGTTTCCTTGTGTTTCTTTGTAATCTGTCTCTCCCTTTCTACCCAGAGAGGTAACCACAAATCTGCTGTCATTATAGATTACTTTGCATTTTCTAGAACTTTGTCTAAAGAGAATTGTATGGTATATACTTTTTTTTTGATAGGAAGATCTGGCTTCATTCACTCTACTTGATTTATTTAAGATTTATCCATGTTATTTTGTGCATCAGGAATTTATTTTTATTTCTGAATAGTATTCCAATATAATTAATTATATCAGAATTTAAAAAATCTATTCTCTCTCTCTCTCTTTTTTTTTTTTAAAGATTTTATTTATTTATTCATGAGAGACACACACAGAGAGAAGCAGGCTCCCTGCAGGGAGCCTGATAGGAGACTGGATCCTCCAACCCAGGATTATGCCCTGAGACGAAGGCAGATGCTCAACTGCTGAGCCACCCAGGCATCCCTTAAAGTCTATTCTCTTGTTGATAGACATTGGATTGTTTCCACTTTTTGGCTATTCAAACAAAGCTGCTATGAACATTTTTTTTGTTTAAGATTTTATTTATTTATTCATGAGAGACAGAGAGTCAGAGATACAGGCAGAGGGAGAAGCAGGCTTCATGCAGGGAGCCCAATGCAGACTTGATCCCCCAACCCAGGATCACGCCCTGAGCCAAAGGCAGACACCAACAGCTCGCTGAGCCACCCACCCAGGAATCCCTGCTATGAACAATTTTGTTTAAATTAATATTTTATTTATTTATTCATGAGAGACAGAGAGGGAGAGGCAGAGATACAGGCAGAGAGAGAAGCAGGTTCCATGCAGGGAGCTAGATGTGGGACTCGATCCTGGGACTCCAGGATCACGCCCTAGGTGGAAGGCAGGCATTCAACTGCTGAGCCACCCAGGTGTCCCTGCTATGAACATTCCTGTACAAGTTTTTGTATGGACACGTGTTTCCATTTTTTAATTGATTATTTATTTATTTGAGAGAGAGCATGCAAAAGTGGGGCAGGGACAGAGAGAGAGGCAGGACAACAGCCACCCCCCTGCCCTGAACGGGGAGCCTGTGATGGGGGTTGATCCCAGAACCCTGAGATTGTGACTTGAGCTGAAGACAGACACTACCCGGCTAAGCCACCCAGGTGCCCTGCATTTTTTTATTTTAAATTTTTTAAAGATTTATTTATTAAGGGATGCCTGGGTGGCTCAGTGGTTGAGCATCTGCCTTCAGCTCAGGGCGTGATCCCAGGGTCCTGGGATCAAGTCCTGCATCAGGCTCTCTGCAGGGAGCCTACTCCCTCTGCTTATGTCTCTGCCACTCTGTGTCACTCTCATGAATAAATAAAATCTTTAAAAAACAAGATTTATGTATCAGTTAGAGAGTGCCCACACTTGAAGACAGAGGGTGAGAACCTTCAAGCAGTCAGACTCCCCTCTGGGGATGGAGCCCAATTGGGCTCTATCCCATGACATATAAGATCATGACCTGAATGGAAACCAAGGGTCAGTGGCCCAACTGACTTAGCCACCAGGGGCTCCTTCATTTATGTGGTATATATCAAGTAGTACTAGAATTGCTGGGTCATATGGTAACTCATTTTTCCAAGGCAGCCATGAATACCATTTTGTATTTCCACCAGGAGGTGGGAATAAGTATTCCAATTTCTGCACATCTTCACCAACACTTGTTATTACTTTTGGTTTTTTATTATAGCTATCCTAGTGGATGTGAAGTGATAACTCATTGTGGTATTGTTTTGAATTTCCCTGATGGCAATGATGAGAATTTTTTCATGGATTTATCAGCTATTTGTTTATCTTCTTTGGAGTAATGTTTTTTTGAATCCCTTGCCCATTTAAAAAATGGATTTATTTGCCTTTTATTATTGAGTTTGAGTTGTGAAACATTTTCTGGATACAAGTCCCTTATCAGATACTAGATTTGCAAATATTTTCTTTCTTTTTTTGAAAATTTATTTTTTTAAATCTCTACACCCAGCATGGAGCTCTAACTCATGACCCCAAGATCAAGAGTCACATGCTCTCTTCCAACTGAGCCAGCCAGACACCTCTATTACAAAAGTTTAATAAAATATTCTGCTTTGTTGCTAATTCTTCCAAGTAGCAGGTTTTTGGCCTTTTGGTGTTGTGTGGCATTTGGGATCATGGTGCCAAGGGAAGCATTTTCGAGTTGCAAGAATGGATTATAGGGCAGCCCAGGTGGCTCAGCGGTTTAGTGCTGCCTTTAGCCCAGGGCGTGATCCTGGAGACCCGGGATCGAGTCCCATGTTAGGCTCCCCGCATGGAGCCTGCTTCTCCCTCTGCCTGTGTCTCTGGCGCACTCTCTCTCTTTCTCATTAATAAATAAATAAATAAATCTTTAAAAATAAGAATGGATTATAAATGAATCCACTGATATAAATATATGCTTATAATTTCATCCTTATATTATTATATACTTGAACATTAAATGAAGTTCAGGTGTCATTTTTTCTGCTTACTGTGCAGCTTTGCATCCATAGTTCTATAGAAGCTTCAGTACTGAACCTTTAATGGAAATCAGGGTCAGAGTTTTAAACATCTTACTTAAGGGAAGAATAGTCTATTATACCCTTTCTTTTTTCTCCTCTTTGCTCCCCACTCTCTCCCAGTCTCCGCCTTTATTTTATTTTATTTTTTTCTCAAGATTTATTTATTTGAGAGAGTAAGAGCATGCACAGGCATGTGTGCTTATGTCAGCAGGGGGTGGGGCAGAGTTGAGAGAGTCTCTAGTAGACTCTTTGCTGAGTGAGGTCGGACACCTGGGGCTGGATCCCAGGATCCCAGGACCCTGAAATCAGAGCCTGAACTGAAACCAAGAATCAGACTGAGCCACCCAGGCACCCCTCCCCTCTTTAACTCACCTACCCTAGTACCTTTTTTTTTTTTTTTTTTTAAAGATTTTATTTATTTATTCATGAGAGACACAGAGAGAGGTAGAGATATAGGGAGAGGGAGAAGCAGGCCCCACACAGGAAGGCAGACGCTCAACTGCTGAGCCACCCAGGTGTCCCTATTTGCTCATTTTTAAAGCCAGAGATTGTCAAATTATTGTTGAAAACAGCTCTTACGGGAAGTCAAAGTGTTGTATTCAGATGAAAATAGATGAGAAAGGAAAAGGGGGAAAACTGTCTTATTGTCTTAAGCAATAAAAATGATTTCTAAAATACATGAATTAATGCATATGTGAATTTATTTCTTCAACAAATATATTTTTTAGCTGTGGATGCCACTGAGCCACCCAGGTGCCTCTAAATCTTTATTTTTAAATTTTTTTTGCCTTTAAATCTTTAAAAAAACAACATCTAACTCTAAATTGAGCTCTTTTTTTCCCTATGTTTTAGTATGCATTATTTTTTTTCTTTTTGGATATCTTGAGAACAAGGGAAAGTATACATCTTTTACATGGTATTCGAATTTTGTGTGTCTAAACTCTCTCTGTAGAGTTTACAATATGAGGGCAGTACTTTGCCAAGTAAGAAGTAATTTCCTGGGAAATCACGTTGCTGGCTTGACTTCTTGCTGTGCCTTTCCCTTCTTTTTCATTGCTTTGTAGAAGAGCTGAGCTTAGTCCTGTGGAAAATAGCTAAATCACCTAATTATTTTCCCTAGATCAGATTAAACATGATTGGTATATACTTGCCCTGTATTGAATTCTGTAACTTTTTCTTGTTATAGTTAAGATACCTTGACTTCATTTGATAACTTTGACTTCATTTGATGAATTGGCTGTTCATATCTGAAATAATACTAATGGTGGGTTCCTTCAATGAATGTTCTTATTCTTTTGGTCTCCCCCCACCCCCCCCAGTATACCTAGTTAATTTGGTGCTTTTACAAGAAATCCCAGACACTGAAATATAGTCATAGTTTCTATGATATTGACCCTTCATTATTATTTTTTTAAAGATTTTATTTATTTTAATAGAGTATGTGCCTGTGCAGGTGGGGCAGGGAGGGGCATAGGGAGAGAAAATCTCAAGCAGATTCCACTCTGAGGGTGCAGCCGTCTGAGGGGCTCAAGGCAGGGCTCGATCCCACCACCCAGATCATGATCAGAGCTGAAATTAAGAGTCGGGCACTCAACTAACTGAGCCACCCAGGTCCCTGACCCTTCATTATTATTATTTTTTTCTTCATTACTTTTTAAAAATAACATTAACATTTATTTTCTCTATTTTTTCCTTATGCAGAATTTTCTGTATACATAATTTTGGAACCTGCTGTTTAAAAAATATTTTATTTAT
This sequence comes from Vulpes vulpes, assembly GCF_048418805.1. Lineage (NCBI taxonomy): Eukaryota > Metazoa > Chordata > Mammalia > Carnivora > Canidae > Vulpes > Vulpes vulpes. Next base: position 107,249,753 of record NC_132785.1, on the reverse strand, counting down.
TTATTCATGAGAGACAAACAGAGAGAGGCAGAGACATAGGCAGAGGGAGAAGCAGGCTCCCTGCAGGGAGCCTGATGTGGGACTCGATCTCGGACCCCGGGAACATGCCCCGAGTGGAAGTCATATGCTCAACCTCTGAGCCACCCAAGCGTCCCAGGACCAATTTCTTTTTAAAGGAATTAAAAAAAATTTTTTTTTTTAAATTTTTCTTATTTATTCATAGAGACAGAGAGAGGCAGAGACACAGGCAGAGGGAGAAGCAGGCTCCACGCAGGAGCCCGATGTGGGACTTGATCCCGGGTCTCCAGGATCACGCCCTGGGCTGCAGGCAGTGCTAAACCGCTGAGCCACCGGGGCTGCCCAAAGGAATATTTCTCTATTCCCTTTTTTCTTAAGGAATTTATTCCTTTATTCCCACCCCCCTCAATGTGAGGCTTGAACCCATGACCCTGAGACCAAGACCTAAATTGAGACCAAAAGTCAGTCGCTTAGCTGACTGAGCTACCTAGGGCCCCCTGGAACCTGCTTTTTTTAACATGCATTTTTTTTTTTTAAATATCTCATTTTTTTAAATTTTTATTTATTTATGATAGTCACACACAGAGAGAGAGAGTGAGAGGCAGACACAGACAGAAGGAGAAGCAGGCTCCATGCAGGAAGCCTGATGGGGGACTCGATCCCAGGACTCCGGGATCACACCTTGGGCCAAAGGCAGACCCTCAACTGCTGAGCTACCCAGGCGTCCCACTAGTGGAACATTTTAAATATTATGAAACTTTAAGTATTTCCTTTAAGTGAAGTTGTATTCCTGTTCTTGTCCTTTTTTTTTTTTTTTTTTTGAGTGGTCTCAAATTTTTTTTTAAAAGATTTATGTATTTATTCATGAGAGACACAGACTGAGAGAGAGAGGCAGAGGGAGAAGCAGGCTCCTTGCAGGGAGTCTGATGTGAGACTTGATCAGGGATTCAGGATCACGACCTGAGCTGAAGGCAGGCACCCAACCGCTGAGCCACCCAGGCGTCCCTGGTCTCAAAATTTTTTTTTTCTGGTCTCAAATTTTTATTTGGATTCTAGGGATGGATAATATTCAAAGCTGTGACTTAATTTGCATAAGTGAGCAGCAAAACATTTAATGTCCCTTTCAATTTTGTTTTGCTCAGGTAATCTGATTTTGTCTGTTCTTGAATTTCATATAAATGGAATATATACTCTTTTTATCTGATTTCTTTCTTTTTTTTTTTTGAGATTTGCGGACTTTATTTTTTTATTTATTTATTTAAATTTTTATTTATTTATGATAGTCACACACAGAGAGAGAGAGAGAGGCAGAGACACAGGCAGAGGGAGAAGCAGGCTCCATGCACCAGGAGCCTGACATGGGATTCGATCCCGGGTCTCCAGGATCGCGCCCTGGGCCAAAGGCAGGCGCCAAACCGCTGTGCCACCCAGGGATCCCTTTATCTGATTTCTTATGTTTAACATATTTTTGAGATTCATTTTGTTTTGTACATTTATTTTTTTGTTACAGGAGTAGAAAGTTACAGCGATAGTATGCCCATTTAAATACAATGCCATTTAAACAATCACTAGACCACAGTTTAAGTATTCAGTGTACCTCAGGTCCAACGTGTATTTCCCTAAGACACTGTTTCCATCAAAGTAGCCATTCTAAGCCAATCTTCTTTTTTATACATGGATAATTTCTGGAGGGAACACTTAGGGTGAACATGTCCCAGGAATGCATTAAAAAAATATATATGTACACAAACATTTAAGAGTTTCACTTAATAAAAGTAATATTTAATAAAACCCTGAGTTTTATTTGCCCCCCGCCTTTAAGATTTTTTATTTTTAAGCAATCTCTATACCCAGCGCCGGGCTCAAACTCACAGTCCCCGAGATTAAGAGTTGCATGCTGTACCAGCTGAGCCAGCCAGATGTCATTTGCCACTTAAAAGCACCAATTAAATTCATCAAAAGTTTATGTTGTGGCAAAAAAAAAAAAAAAGTTGGGGATCCCTGGGTGGCACAGCGGTTTAGCGCCTGCCTTTGGCCCAGGGCGCGATTCTGGAGACCCGGGATCGAATCCCACGTCGGGCTCCCGGTGCATGGAGCCTGCTTCTCCCTCTGCCTGTGTCTCTGCCTCTCTCTCTCTCTCTCTGTGTGTGACTATCATAAATAAAAAATTTCAAAAAAGAAATCATAAGTGTCGATAACAGATGACTTCCCAGGCCGCACAGTATTTTTATTAATACCACACTTTGTTCTTCCATTCTATTGATAGACATTTTTTTTGACATTTGTGTTATTTCCAGTTATTGTCTGTTATGAATAAGGCTGCTATTAACATTCTTGTGCAAGTCTTTTTGTGAACATATGTTTCATTTCTTTTGGTTGAGTACCTAAGAGTGGAATTGTTTCATCACAGGGTAGACGTATGTTTAGCTTTATAAGAAATTGCAAAATGGTTGTCCACTAGCAGTGTATGAGATCCAGTTGCTGCTTCTCTTTGCCACCACCTGGGATGTTAATTTGATTTTTTTTTTTAGCCAGTCGAATGGGTATAAAATGATATCTTGAATGATTTCTATTTACATTTTTCAGTTGATTAAAGATGTACATTTATTCATTGTTTCTGGTCAAAATATATACAAGGGCAAATTTGCAGATTAATAGTAAATATCTTAAAAGCTTCAGTATGTTTTATTACTATATATAGGTATATACTTTTTTTTTTTTAAACATTTTATTTATTCATGAGAGACACACAGAGGCAGAGACACAGGCAGAGGGAGAAACAGGCTCCATGCAGGAAGCCCGATGTGGGACTCGATCCCGAGACCCCAGGATCACGCCCTGGGCCAAAGGGAGGCGCTCAACCACTGAGCCACCCAGGCATCCCAGTATATACTTATTAATCTGATTTGTAAGCTCAGAGCTTAATTTGTAATTGAAAGGCAAATTAAAATTGGAATTCTTTTTTTTTAAGATTTTATTTATTTATTCGTGAGAGACAGAGAGAGAGGCAGAGACACAGGCAGAGGGAGAAGCAGGCTCCATGCAGGGAGCCCGATGTGGGACTCGATCCCGGGTCCCCAGGATCACACCCCAGGCTGAAGGTGGCGCTAAACCACTGAGCCACCCGGGCTGCCCGAAAATTTGAATCTTATACTTGAAAAAAAATTTATTTCAAGTAAAAGATTTTTCAGAAGTTCCATATCATAGTGATAATTCATGGAATTAAGTAAACTTTTATAGTTGATTAATGTTTGTGAAGCATTTTGTTAAGTAAATGATTTATTTTTATTTTTATATATTTTTTTAAATAGTAAATGATTTAAAAGGAAGACTTGAGGCTGTGTTTTTGTAGAGCAGTTTTTTGAATTTGGCATATTGAATCATTGATTCAGGAACATTAAAATTGCATGATCTGGTTAGGAAACTAGCCTGTATTTGAGTCACACCTGAGAACTGATAGTCTGGTAATGGGGTTAGGTGGTAGTAATAATACTAGCAGCAGCTAATGCTATATTCCAGGCATTGTTCTAAGTGCTTTACATGCACTAATTCACAAAAACTCCTATGAGAGTAGGTATTGTTATTATCTTTATTATTATCATAATTTTATTTATTTAAATATTTAAAAAAAAATCTTCATTTAAGACAGCATAAGTAGGGGTGAGAGGCAGAAGGAAAGGGAGAAGCAGACTCCTGACTGAGTAGGGAGCCCAATGTGGGGCCTGATCTCAGGACCTGGAGATCATAACCTGAGCTGAGGGCATACGCTTAACCATCTGAGCCATCTAGGCACCCCTATTATTATTGTTTTTAAAGATTTTTATTTGAGAGAGAGAGAGTACACAAGCACGAGTAGGGGTAGAGAGGGAGCGGGAGAAGCAGGCTCCCCACTGAGCTTGGAGCCCCATATGGGCTTGATTCCAAGACCCTGGGATCATGACCTGAACCCAAGGGAGACACTTAACCGACTGAGCCACCCCATCCTTATTATTATCTTTATTTTCCTGTTGAGAAGTTTGAAGCACAAAGGTTAAGCAATTTTGCCCAAATTCATAGAGCGAATGATGGATTCAAACATAAGTAGTTTGGCTCCAGAGGTCATATTCTTACCCATCATTGCTTAAGTGAATTACATGCAGTCAATTTTGTGTTCTTTATAGAGCTTATCCTTGTGTGGTCATAGTTTAAATGGGGATTTCAACTTTGCAAATAGGTTCTCTGCGAGTCTCCTTCACTTCAGTATCAATACTCCTGTCATATATCCCAGGGGGATGATTTATAGAAGGAAAGTTTTATCAGAATTAACAGATGGTGAACAACTCTAGTAACCTGAGATTGAATGCTTTCCTAGAGAAGATGTCATTTCTGTCTATACCTTAATTGAACCTTGGAATTGGAACAACTACTTTCAGACAGTCTTCAGCTGTGTTTGTTTAACTGGTCTTTGTGAAAACCTCTAAATGTAAATGTTTAACATCCTTTGGAAACAAACTGAGATATGAAGTTAATGGAGCTTGTGCCTGAAAATGGTGGGCCTAGTAACAGCACTCCCTAAATATATGATATTCATTGATATTTATGATGCACTGAGACAAGAATCACGGTTCTTAAAATTCTTTTCTTCCTGAATCTCCTGCATACTGAAACCATGAAACTCTTCTTTTAGTTTGGATTTAGATAAGATAAATCTTTGAGGGTAGGGCTGGATTTTTTTTTAAGATTTTATTTTATTTTATTTTATTTTATTTTATTTTATTTTATTATTTTTTAGAGATTTTATTTGTTTGTGAGAGACACACACACACACACAGAGAGAGAGAGAGAGAGGCAGAGACACAGAGACAGAGGCAGAAGGAGAAGCAGGTCCCATGCAGGGAACCTGACGCAGGACTCGATCCCGGGTCTCCAGGATCACACCCTGGGCCGAAGGCGGCGCTAAACTGCTGAGCCACCCAGGCTGCCCTAAGATTTTATTTTTAAGCAATTTCTGTACCCATTGTGGGACTCAAACTCACAACCCCGAGATCAAGAGTTGCAGTCTCCGCTAACTGATCCAGCTAGATGGTCATAGATTTTTTTGGTCAATTTCCATGAAGGAAGGTTTGAGGATGGAAGGAAATAAAAGTATGTATTGGCTTTTTTATTTTGCCACACTTCTGTGTCTTCTTCCGCTTCTAATTTGGCATTGTTGATTTCATGGGTGATTTAAATAAATTGGGGTAGATGGGAAGCATTTTGTGTGTACTGAATGAAAGAATGTAAATTCTTTTTTTTTTTTTTTTAATTTTTAAAAGTTTTATTTAAGTAATCTCTACACCCAACTTGGGGCTCAAACTCATAACCCTGAGATCGAGAGTCACATGCTTTTCTGTCTGAGTCAGCCAGGTGTCCTAAGAATATAAATTTTTAATTTTTATTTATTTATTTTTTTAAAGATTTTATTTATTCATTCATGAGAGACACAGAGAGAGAGGCAGAGACACAGGCAGAGGGAGAAGCAGGCTCCATGCAGGGAGCCCGACGTGGGACTCGATCCCGGGTCTCTAGGATCAGGCCCTAGGCTGAAGGCAGCGCTAAACCGTTGAGCCACTGACGCTGCCCAAGAATATAAATTTTTTTAAAAATATTTTTAAAATTTAGTTATTTGAAAGAGAGAGACAGTGTGTGAGAAAGAGCACTAGTGAGGAGGAGAGGGATTAAGCAGCCTCCACACGAGCAGAGAGCCCAACATGGGGTTTGATACCAGCACCCCAGGATCATGACCCAAGCCAAAGGCAGATGCTTAACTGAGCCACCCAGGCACCCCTGTAAATTCTTAAATAAAATAATCATGTGTTATTTAATTCCTGTGTGGCCACGCTCTGTGATTTGGCTAAATGTTTTAACTTCTCTGGTCTTTATTTTTCTTTTATGAAGTGATGGTATTGGACTTGATGATCTTTAAAGACGTTTAATACTGAATTATTCAAGTTATTCTGAAATTATAGTAAATAGCATACTGAATATAATTCAGAGTTTTTTAAATGTGGAAAATAAGTGTGCCAATGCTGTTTATAGAGCATCATCCATTTGTCACTGATTTTCAGTGAGGATCTTGAGTCATGTGTCCTATTTCTGTTTACATTCAGGTTTGTTTTTATGCTCTGTTTGCCTATCTCAGAGCCAGTATTAAACTGTCTTTATTAACTGTATCTTTGTAATAAATTTAGATACCTGGTATAATGTGGTCTCATACTTCAATTTTGTTATTCTTTAAAATTATCTTGGTTATTCTTCTAATCTCTCTGTTAACCTTTAAAATTTTGTGATTTTTGTATATTCTGCTTAGACTTTCTTGGTATTTGGTAATCTATGTATTTTTATTGAATGAGTATAATGAACAACAGCCAGTTACCCCTTAAAGGCTTATGAATAGCAGTGTTACAAGTTAATATCAGTAAAATTATGACTTGGGAATATTGCTAAAAAACTTGACTTTTTATTTTGGAAGTATTTCATAACTTTCAAATTTGGGCTGCGTGTAAGGTTAGATATTTTGAATGGTCCTACCCCTGGTCTCCCTGCCTGCCACCTCTTTTCATACTCCCTTTGGCTTATAATTTTGGAAAGAGTTAGGTAGGATTTTTGAAAAATTGTTGTTTAGATAGTTTAAAACCACCTTAATAAAAAATAAATAAAACTACCTTAAAAGTCTTGATAAATTCCACATGAAATTGATGAGACATGCTTTTAATGAGCACTTTTACTTTAAAACTAGTTGTGTATATGACCTTCATCATTTGACATTTAGACCTGTAAAAGAAGTGGTTCATATTTTCATTTTATAGTGCATAAGGTTGAGTTCTGTAGCACACTTACTGAAAATTTTGTTTTCTGTTTCTTAACTTACTTACATCATTAACCATTTCTGTGGAATTCTACAGTTTCTCCATGCTGTAGCTGCTTTGATCTTTTTAACCTCCTATTCTTATATGTCCTTTACTTTTTGCCATTTTTTTCTTTTTATTAAGGCTGTTTGGTCTGCTTTGTATGCTTTTTAAAAATTTTTCTCTTATCCTTCTAAGCCTTTTTTTTTTTTTAAGATTTTATTTATTCATGAGAGAGACAGAGAGAGAGAGAGAGACAGAGGCAGAAACATAGGCAGAGAGAGAACCAGGCTCCATGCAGGGAGCCCGATGTGGGACTCGATCCTGTGACTCTAGGATCATGCCCTGAGCCGAAGGCAGACGTTCAACTGGTGTCCCACTTCTAAGATAATAGAGCCATCTTCTTATATGAGGGCTTTCTTTCTCTTTTGATCCCATAGCACTTTGTTTTTTTTGTTTGTTTTTGTTTTTAAAAGATTTTATTTATTCATGAAAGACACACAGAGAGAGACAGAGACAGGAGAAGCAGGCTCCATGCAAGGAGCCCGATGATGGACTCCATCCCAGGACTCCAGAATCAGGCCTGAGCCAAAGGCAGATGCTCAACCACTGAGCCACTCAGGTGTCCCTATTTAGGGTTCTTTCTATGAAAATTGTGACACATGATCTAAACTTATTTTTCCTTAAGACCATTAAATAACTAATATTTATTATTAATACAGTCTTTTAGAAAAGAGTTTGGCAGATTCTCATATACAGTTAAGCACAGACTTACTGTAATGATCTAATAGATCTAATAGGTATTTACTCAAGTGAAATGAAAACAAAGTCAAGCAGAAACCTCTATGCTAATGCCCCAAACTGGAGACAAATTCAAATGTACTGCAGCTGTGAGTTGACAAACCTTCATACTATTGAATACTATTTCGCAGTCCATGCAGCAAATAGGTGGATAGCAAATGCATTGTGCTAAGTGAAAGAAGCCAGACTCAGAAGGCCACATACTGTGTGATTCCATTTTTATGATATTTTGGAAAAAGATTAAAAGGACAGAAAACTAGTGGTTGCCAGGGGTGGCATGAGAGAATGTTTTTTGGGGGGAGGTATTCTTTATTGCATATATTCTATATTTTGATTGTGGTGGTGGTTACATGACTATATATTTTTTCAAACTCAGAAGTATATACTTAAAGGTGAATTTCAGAGGCAGTTGGGTGGCACAGTCATTTGAGTGATTGACTCTTGGTTTCAGTTCTGATCATGATCTCAGGGTTGTGAGATTGAGTCCCAAGTGGGGTTTGTGTCTAGTGGCAGTGTCTGCTTGAGTTTCTTCCTCTCCCTCTGTTCCTGTCCCTCCCCCATGTGCGCACATATGTGTGAGCTCGCTCTCTCTTAAATCTTCTTTTTTATGGTTTTTTTTTTTCCTTAAGATTTTATTTATTTATTCATGAGAGACAGAGGGAGAGAGAGGCAGAGACATAGGCAGAGGGAGAAGCAGGCTTCATGCAGGGAGCCCAACGTGGGACTTGATCCCGGGTTTCCAGGGTAAGGGCCTGGGCCAAAGGCAGCGCTAAACCGCTGAGTCACCCGGGCTGCCCTCTTTTTTTTTTTTTTTTTCCTAAAGATTTTATTTATTTATTCATGAGAGACAGAGCGAGAAAGAGAGAGAGGCAGAGACACAGGCAGAGGGAGAAGCAGGCTCCATACAGGGAGCCCAATGTGGGACTTGATCCCGGGATCACACCCTGGGCCAAAGGCAGATGCTCAACCACTGAGCCACCCAGGCGTCCCACTTCAATAAAAACTTAAAGAAAAAATAGAAAATAATAAAATTGCACTTACCTTAAAAAAAAATATATATATATGACAACTAAATCTGCCATTGTAACTGAATGACATTCCATTTTCCACTTTCTGAATGTGTAACTATTTAAATTTTCTGGTGCTTCATCATACCCCTGGGTATTTATAATATAAATCTTCATTCCTTAAGGCAACCAAAAAAACCCTACCACTCTTAAACCTTTCTTACTTTCCTAACAAACCAATAATCATGATAATCTGAAAAGGTTGAAGTGTTTTTTGCTTTTATTTATTTATTTATTTATTTAGTAATGTCTATACCCAACATGGGGCTTAACTCATGAGATCAAGAGTTGCACACTCCTGAGTCAGCCAGGGGCCCCAGCAAAAGCTTTTTTTTGTTAATGCAATAAAGTTATCAAAATCTATTTCTAACTGGTAACCTTTGACAACTTCAAAACTAAGCATCCAGTTTCCCACAGCTAAAGAAAAGTGTCTTTATAACTAAATTTGTTCATTATGGCTAAGCAAACTTTAAGTGATGCAGGATCTCTCAAATTTAGCCTTCCTATTTATCAACCAGACACAGTCCTATTATCAACCAGACACAGGACTTTCCTACCACTAGGAAGGGAGTGGTTTCCAGCTTTAGGATGACACAATTAAAAAGTTCCAAACAGGAATTAAAAATAGTCTCTAGAAAGAATAACTCAGAATAAAAAGTGTGTTTTAGTAAAACAAGCATCAAATTAGTGTCCATCACTTAAATTCTAGACCTAACTCTGCCAATAACCAGCTGTGTGACTTTGGCTAACCTAATTTTGGCTTCAGGTTCTTTTTCTCTACTAATTCTAACATTGTTAACATTCTTTTAAACATATGATAGGAGAGATGCCTGGGTGGCTCTGCCTCTGGCTCAGGGCATGATCCCAGTTCCAGGATTGAGTCCCACATCCGGTTCCCTGTGAGGAACCTGCTTTTCCCTCTGCCTATGTCTCTGCCTCTCTGTGTCTCCCATGAATAAATGGATAAAATCATTAAAAACAAAACATAAGATAGGAATGTTTGTTACAAGAAGACAAATGCTGAGTTTACATGTTTCCAGAGCTTCAAAAAATTTTATAAACGTAACGCCTGTCTACTTCTCTTTTCTCCCAAAAAAGTCATATAAGTAGACTCTAAAAACAAACATTTTCTCATGACAATTTTCCAAAATATTTTAATATGGTAATATATGCTAGAACTTTAATTGAGGTATAATCTATATAACTGAGTTGCATTTTTTTTTTATTTTTTTATTTTTTTTAAGATTTGAGAGAGGAATGCCTGGGTGGCTCAGTAGTTGGGCTTCTGCCTTCGGCTCAGGGCCTGATCCCACTGGGATCAAGTCCCACTTCGGGCTCCCTGTGAGGAGCTGGCTTCTCCCTTTGCCTGTCTCTGCCTCTTTCTCTCTCTCTCTCTCTCTCTCATGAATAAATAAATCTTTAAAATCTCAAAAAAAAAAAAAAAAAAAAAAAAAAAAAGGCAGCCCGGGTGGTTCAGCAGTTTGGCTCTGCCTTCAGCCCAGGGCCTGATCCTGGGGACCCGAGTCCCAGTGAACACAGAGGTGCATATATCTTTTCAAATAGTGTTGTTTTCTGGTATTTACTGTAAATACCCAGTAGTGGATCATAAAGTATTTGTTTTTATTTTTTTGGGAAACCTCCACACTGTTTTCCATAGAGGTTGCACCAATTTACATTCCTGCCAACAGTGCACGAGGGTTCTCTTTTCTCTACATCCTCACCAATACTTGTATCTTTTCTTCTTGATACTAGCCATTCTGACTAGGGTGAGGTGATATCTCATTGTGGTTTTGATTTGCATTGTGTAGTAATTAGTAATGTTCAGCATCTTTTCATGTGTCTGTTGGCCGTTTGTGTGTCTTTTCTGAAAAAATGCCAATGCCTATTTAGGTCCTCTTCCTGTTTTAATCAGATCATTTGGAGGATTTTTTGATGTTGAGTTATATACATTCTTTATATATTTTAAATATTAATCCCTTTTTGGATGTATCAAATATTATTGAGACTCAAGGAGCTTTCACTGTCTATGTTTATCTCCCTCCCAAGTTTTATGCTTGCCTCTGGACCTCAGTTCTAGAACTAAGCTTAGAGTTCCTGTCCCTCAGAGATATTGGTGATAGTGTGGATATTGTAGCACCCGTTACAGAGCTAATAGGTGGTCTGGTTACTTTCTTGGTTTTGAAGCTGTGTCTGTGTCTGTGTCTATGTCCTGTAACCACTTCATGGGAGTTATTTACTATAAGCTATAGCCCCAGACAGAGTTGGCAAGTTGTTTTCTTATCTTTTTAAATTTCATCTTTTTAAAAAATTATATATTTTAGAGAGAGAGAGCACATGTTGTGGGGAAAGGGCAGAGGGAGCAGGAGTCTCAAGTAGACTCTGTCCTGAGCACATAACCTGACATAGGAGTTGGCCTCATGACCCTGAGATTATGACCTGAGCCGAAACCAAGAGTTGGATGTTCAACTGACTCTGTCACCCAGGCATTCCTAAATTTTTTATTTTTGAGTAATCTCTATAACCAGTGTGGGGCTCAAACTCACAACCTTGAGATTTAGAGTCACACGCTCCACTGACTGAGCCAGCCAGGTGCTCCAACTTGTTTTCTTTATAAGGGAGTCCTACCCCGGCCCTAGCTCTGGTAAATCCTGTCTTATATAGAGCACTTTTAGTCTCTGTTTCCCAGGGAAGCCAAACTCCAAGCTGCCATGGCCTATTTTTGGAGTAGGACCCTAGTAGGCTCCTGGCTTCAGCACTGCTTACCATTTTGCATTTATGTTCACTGTCACTGCTTGAGAGATATGTATGTTATTTTTTGAGCTAGTTATGCATTGTCTATTTACGTATTTGACACATTTGTATATTGTTTTTGGATGAATTTACTGCACCAACTAGAAGCCTTTTTAATCTTTCAAAGTTAGCTTCTCATCTTTAAAATTGGAATTATAGCCCTTATCTGTTGTTTTTTGTGCTGATGAAATGAGGTTATGTACACATTGTATCTGAATTCTATGAACAATACTTAGCATATAGTAAGTGCTTTATATATGTCAGCTGTTATATTTTCAAGTGAGTCCTGTAATTCCTTGTTGGTTTCTGTGTTTATACACATGCATATATAAATCCCTAAAACACTTGTCAGTCAATATTTGAAATTTGTATGAATGTGTCTGGGGATTATGGCATGTTTTGAGGCTTTTTTGGTTTTTAATCTATGTCTTAGCAACTTTGAATTGGAGATTTTTCAAAATGAATTGCAATTTTTTCAATACGATAGTGTTAAAGTACTTAATTCTTTGTATTTGTGGTAACATTTTAGAAATATTCAGGTGATTGATATTCTTTTAAGCTCTATTGCATATACTTTCCATTAGCTATTAATCAAAAAAGTCAGTTTATTATTATATCACAGAGGTTATGAAAGTTGTAATATGGGGCAGCCCAGGTGGCTCAGTGGTTTAGCTCCGTCTTCAGCCCAGGGCATGATCCTGGAGACCCGGGATCGAGTCCCACATTGGGCTCTCTGCATGAAGCCTGCTTCTCCCTCTGCCTGTGTCTCTGCCTCTCTCTCTCTCTCTCTCTCTCTCTGTCTCTCTGTCTCTCATGAATAAAATAAAAATCTTAAAAAAAAAAAGTAAGTTGTAATGTAGTGAATCTCAAGTCAGGAAAAGAAGTAACAGTGTGCATGAGGGAGAAAATAAGGTCTTGTTTGAAGTAGAGATTTTGGCTTAGGTAACTATAGTTAAGACTGAATAAAGCTCCTCTTTGGGAAAGGGGAACAAAAAGGAGGGATAAAATATTATAAGGAAAGTGTGCTTGGCTGGCTCAGTCTGTAGACCATGCAGCTCTTTTTTTTTTTTTTTTTTTTTAAGATTTTATTTATTCATTCATGACAGACACACAGAGAGAGGCACAGACATAGGCAGAGGCAGAGGGAGAAGCAGGCTCCATACAGGGAGCCCGACATGGGACTCGATCCCAGGTCTCCAGGATCACACCCCAGGCCGAAGGCGGCGCCAAACCGCTGCGGCGCCAAACCGCTGAGCCACCAGAGCTGCCCCGCATGCAGCTCTTGATCTTGGGGTTGTAAGTTCCAGCCCCACTTTGAGTGTAGCGATTACTTATATATTTTCAAAAATTTTATTTTTAAGACAGACTTTCAGCTTGTGTGTGTAGTTTATAACTATAATAGGCTTTCGTGTTGTCTTCACTCTACTCAATTAAAGTTTACCCATGAATTTAGAAGCATAAATTAAAAATTTTTTTTCTTTTAAAAATAGAAATATCAAATTATTCTTTCTCTTTGGGTTTTGGATTCAAATTAGTAGAGGGATGAGTCATATAGATTATTGTCCACTCTTTGTTAGGGAAACCCTGGTATATTTTTCTGCCCTTTGGAGATGCTGATAAATGATCTTACTTCCATATTCAGTTGAAATAATAAGACATACTACTTCCTTTTTTCTCTTAAAACAAGCCCTAGTATGCCTTTGTTTTTATTTTTGTCTTATAAACTGTTGTGTGCATATGGGTGTTTGGAACTATGGAAGTGTATTATCAATTAAGAAGCATAGCACAATACCATTTGAAAATTTAATTTACCAGTCACAAATGAGAACTGATACAATATGCTGTCATTGTCATGCTGTCATCATGCTGTCATTGTCAAATGAACTTTAGAGAACCTGGGACCCCTGGTTGGCTCAGTGGTTGGGTGCCTGCCTTCAGCCCAGGGTGTGATCCTGGAGTCCCAGGATGGAGTCCCACATTGGCCTCCTTGCATGGAGCCTGCTTCTCCCTCTGCCTGTGTCTCTGCCTCTCTGTCTGTCATGAATAAATAAATAAAATCTTAAAAAAAAAAAAAAGAGCTTTAGAGAACTTTTTCAGAGGACTAATCTAGGAACTACATTAAGAAACACTTTGGTTAAGCTGAGGTTTTATATAGTTCTTAATGGTTATGTGTTTCTCCCCAAATGGAAAGAGTTTTTTTATTTTTAAGATTTATTTATTCATTAGAGCGGGCAAGTGCACGATGTGGGGAGGAGCAAAAGGAGAGGGAGAGAGAGACTCCTTAAGTAGACTCCCTGCTGAGTGCAGAGCCAGATGCAGGGCTCCAATCTGAGTTCCCCAGAATCATGACTTGAGCCAAAATCAGGAGTCGGTCACCTGGCCAGCTGAGCCACCCAGGTGCCCCCAAACAAAATTTTTAAAAAGACTTTGTTAACTCTTTAACTGTCAGAATCTATAGTGAGATTCTGGAATGTTTGATTAAGTAGAAGATTGATTAAAATTATGTTCCAGAATCTTTTTGATATTAGAAAGTAATTAGATACTATATATATGTCATGGTAATTGCTAAAATTTTACTTTTCTTCTGGGGCACCTGACTGGCTCAGTCTGTAGAGCATGGAACTCTTGATCTTGAGGTGGTAAGTTCTAGTCCCATGTTGGGTGTAGGGATTACTTAAAAAAAAACCTAAAAAATTCTCATATTGAGGGTTGCCCGGGTGGCTCAGTGGTTGGGTGCCTGCCTTCAGCTCAGGTCGTGATCCCGGGATCCAGGATCCAGTCCTACATCAGGCTCCCTGCGAGGAGCCTGTTTCTCCCTCAGCCTGTGTCTCTGTCTCTCTCTCTGTCTCTCTCATGAATACATAAATATATCTTTAAAAAAAAGTATCTTATTGAGAAATAGCTACTATGGCTATATGACCGTGGAATACGTCAAAATAGATCAAGAGCCTTTTTTTTTTTTAAGATTTTTATTTATTTATTCATGAGAGATAGAGAGAGAGGCAGAGACACAGGCAGAGGGAGAAGCAGGCAGAGGGAGAAGCAGGGAGTCCCACGTGGGACTGGATCCTAGGTCCCCAGGATCACACCCTGGGCTGAAGGCGGCACTAAACCACTGGGCCACCCTGGCTGCCCGATCAAGAGGCTTTATGTTGATTTTTGCCATTAACACTTCTATTGTATTGACTGATGTGTTTCTTTTTATCTATATTACCATATTATTATTGAATCTTTGTTGAGGCAGTATAGTTGGATGGGAAGAACACAGGATTTGAAATCAGGGCTTGCAGTCCTATCTCTCAGTTTCCCAGCTCTGTGACTTTGACCTTTTTTGAGGTTGTTTTCCTTATAAATAATATAAAAGATGATATGTCTTATAGAATTGCTATAAAGATTAAAATTAAATAATACTTTGTAAACTGTAACACCCTTTTTGAGTATTACAGTGTTTTTCAATTAGGACATTTGTTGTATTTTGCACAATAACACTGACCTCAGATTGTGGTCAGATGAGTGAGAAGGTTGTCAGCCTTTGGTTTGATGTGTCACTTTCATTTAGGGTGAAGATCCTTGGGTTTGTTTTTTTTTTTTTAAGATTTTATTTATTTATTCTTGAGAGATAGAAGGAGAGACAGAGCCAGAGACACAGGCAGAGGGAGAAGCAGGCTCCATGCACCGAGAGCCCGATGTGGGATTTGATCCCGGGTCTCCAGGACCGCGCCCTGGGCCAAAGGCAGGCGCCAAACCGCTGCGCCACCCAGGGATCCCCAGATCCTTGGGTTTTAATCTGCCCTTATACTTTCTCTAATAATAAATTTTTTCACTGGATGAAGGTTTCTTTTTTTTTTTTTTTAAGTTTTTACTTATTTAAGTAATCTCTATACCTAACATGGGACCCAAACTCAAGACTCCAAGAACTGATCCAGCCAGGCACCACTCTGCCAAAGTTAGAAATTGGGTAGGCTTTTAGCTGTTTCCTTTAACTACAGCTATAACACCATTTCCTTTAGCTTTATGGTGTTGTGAAAATAAAGGCTGTCTGGAAGCCATACTGGGACTTAGTGTTTCTAAAAAGTCACTGGTTCTCAGTGGGGTCAGGACCCCTATGAATCTTTGAATCTCTGAAGGTGCACTTTTGATTGCCACAATGATTAGGGCGGGGTGGGTGCAGCATTGGCATTCAGTGAGCAAAAGCCAAGAATGCCATACATTCCACAATGTGAGACAGTTCTACATGATTTTTGAACATTTTCCCAGATTTTGTAGGTGAAAAACCTGTTTGTACTTATCTAACACTAATTCTGCTATACATTTAAACACATTTAAACAAAGTAGCTTTTTGCATAGTTTTAAGAGACACTAGTTTTCCAGTAAAGCAACTGCTTAGTAAACTGAGGGCAGATTGTACTTTGTTTTGTTCAGAACTTTGACAAGAGTAGTTAAATGTTTTGGAAAATCATATTACCAATGGCATCGATCCTTTTAGCATCTGATTTTCTAATGCAATTCTTTTGTGTCAGTTTATATTTGTAGATGTACGTGGCATTTCTGTGTATTTGTGTGTCTGTTTCCTTAATAATATGAATGCCTGGATGGTTATACTTGAGCATTTAAATATTTACAGTGTATTTTGAATTACATTTTTCTTTTTTTTTTTTTAATTTTATTCATTCAGTTGATAGCACAAGTAGGGGGAGCAGCAGGCAGAGAGAAAGGGAGGAGCAGGCTTCCTGCTGAGTGGGACCTGCTCAGGATCCCAGGATCCTGGGATCATGACCTAAGCTGAAGGCATATGCTCAACCAACTGAGTCACTTAGGTGCCCCAATTTTTCTTTTTTATATTACATTAGGCATTATCTTAATTTTTAAAAACTGAGGATACCTACTTGCATTTCATTTCAGATTTGTGCTCTTCATTTTTTTATTAAAAATTAAAAAAAAAATATTCATGAGAGACACATAGAGAGAGGCAGAGATGCAGGCAGAGGAAAAAGCAGGCCCCATGCAGGGAGCCCGATGTGGGACTCGATCCCAGGACCCCAGGATCACGGCCTGAGCCAAAGGCAGATGCTCAACCGCTGAGCATCCCAGGCGTTCCTTATTTTTAAAATTTTAAAATATTTTATTTATTTGACAGAGTGAGAGTAAGTGCATGAGCAGGGGGAGGGGGGAGAGGGAGAAGGAGAAGCAGACGCTCTGTTGAGCAAGAAGTCCTACATGGGGCTTTATCCCAGGATCCTGAGATCATGACCTAAGCTTAAGGCAGGCACTTAGCTGACTGAGCCACCCATGAGTCCCCCTGCGTCCTGCTTTTAAAGACTTTATTTATTCAGAGTGGTTGCTACATGAGCAGGGGGAGCAGTGGGGAGGGGGAGGGGGAGAGGGAGAGGGAATTCCAAACAGACTCTTTGCTGAACTGCAGAGCCTGGCCAGGGCAGGGGGTGGGGGTTGTTCAGTCTCATGACCCTGAGATAATGACCTGAGCTGAAATCAAGAGAGATGCTTGGGATTGCTGGGTGGCTCAGTGGTTTAGCGTCTGCCTTCGGCCTGAGCTGTGATCTTGGAGTCTCAGGATCGAGTCCTGCATCGGGCTGCCTGCATGGAGCCTGCTTCTCCCTCTGCCCGTGTCTCTGTCTCTCTCTCTCTGTGTCTCTCATGAATAAATAAATAAAATCTTAAAAAAAAGCGTCAGATGTTCAACTGACTGAGCTACCCAGATGCCCCATTTTGTGCTCTTAAAACAAAAATCTTTTGTTTTAGTGGAGTTTCTGGATGGAGCCTTAATAGAAATTTACATTGCCTTTCCAAGGAGAGCTGGGAAATTGATGTTGACCTGTGTTATTTATGTCTATTCTTCTCTTTCCTGCTTACTTTTCCTTTTCTGTTTTCCCCTCCCATTATGAAGTATTTATGATGCTGTGTATAGACGTAATGAAGCATATAATAAAACCAATACCTGTGAACTCATCACCTGGGTTAAGGAATAGAACATTACCAATATTGTTGGTATGTTTCTCCTTGATTTTCATTCACCTGTCTCTCCATCAGGGATAAAACTATTCAGAATTTTGGTTTGGTTTTGTTATTCCTTTCCTTTAAGTTTACCACATTTGTTTGCATTTCATAGATTTATTATAGTTTTTTAAGATTTTACTTATTTATTCATGAGAGACACAGAGAGAGATGCAGAGACATAGGCAGAAGGAAGCAGGCTCTCTACAGGGAGCCCAATGTGGGACTCGATCCTCGGACTCCAGGATCATGCCCTGGGCCGAAGGTAGGGGCCAAACCGTTGCGCCACCCAGGGATCCCCTCAAAAATATGTTATTTAGAATTGCTTATTTTTTAGCTATAAAAATGCAACCATACTACACATATATATCCTTGTTTTGTTTTACTACATACACTTTCTTTGGCTAATCAATGTTTTTAAGATTCACCCATATCAATTTGTGTAACCATGATTTGTTTTCTTAGTTACGTGTATTAGTTGTATGACTGTACCACAATTTCTCTTTTCTCCTGAAGGTGGACATTACTTTTTTCCATTTTATTGGTATTATCAACATATATTCTTGCTTGTCTTCAGGTGCACATGTTCAAGCATTTCTCTACAACAATAAATTTTAAACTTTTATGATGGTGACCCCTCCCCCCTGCATACATAGAGACATTTGAAAGAAAAATGAGGATCATTAGATCAGTATTCATCCTTCATATATGTGATGCACTCATCTTTTCCATTTTATTTCTCTTTCTCTTTAAGTGCTAATTGTGACCTAAATGTTTTCACATTTTAGAATAGTCGTCTTAGTTTCTTGTGGAGACAAGTGTGTTGACTTGACTTTCCTTTGCTTGCAGAGGGCGCCAGAGGGCAGCATCTATGAGGTGAGAGTGCACCTGGCTAAGCAGGAGCACTGCTCCCACATCTTGGAAACATCTGGTTTTTGAGCTCAAAGAGATTCAGCTAGGGCTAAATTTGGTTTCTGCCCTTAAGTACCTACCACTCCTTTATAGGATGAATTCCCTAGGTATGCCGTAACCAAATATTTTGAGTTAGCCAGAGTTACACCATTCCCAGAGGATGTGAGGGGCACGATAGAATTAGTTGGAGCTTTCTATTCTCTCTCTCTTCTCTTTTTAATGTTTTTTGAGGCGAAATGAATTTTATTTTCTTTAAAAAATTTTTTTCCCTAAATCCAATTTGCCAACATATAGTACCTTACTAGTTTCAGATGTAGTTTTCAATAATTCATCAGTTGCAGAGCTTTTTATTCTTGATGTTTACTTTTTTTTTTAATTTTTTTTTTTTTAATTTACGATAGTCACAGAGAGAGAGAGAGAGAGAGAGGCAGAGACATAGGCAGAGGGAGAAGCAGGCTCCATGCACCGGGAGCCCGATGTGGGATTCGATCCCGGGTCTCCAGGATCGCGCCCTGGGCCAAAGGCAGGTGCCAAACCGCTGCGCCACCCAGGGATCCCTTGATGTTTACTTTCATATCAGACTTAGCTCCTCCTTTTCCTTATTTTGACTATAAACTGTATGTTCTCAAAGGCTCAGAACTCAGTAGTTTATTCTTCAGTTTTTTTGTGATTTTCTAATGTCTGTATTCAGATATTTGAGATATTTCCACTTGAATTCTTTGCTATATTCTAGGTAGCTTGAATTATTTTCTGAAGAGCATGAGAGTTAACTTACATAGGAATTTATTTGGCTTTCATCTTAAGTAATTAGTAAAAAACACAGAAACTACTTGTTTCAATTCTGATTTGGTATCTCTTTAGAATATGTATGCACAAACTAACTTACAGAGCTATGCTTTGAACCTCAGAGGAATAATATTTATTTACATTTGGTGCTCTTCTTTTTTTTTTTTTTTAAATTTAGGTTTTTATTTTAATTCCAGTTAGTTAACATACAATGTTATAGTAGTTTCAGGTATACAAGATAGTGATACAATAGTTCCATACATCACCCTGTGCTCCTTAAGACAAGGAGGAGCACAGGGTGATGTATCTGTCACCTACTTAACCTATCCCCCTTCCTTACTCCCCTCTGGTAACCATCAATTTGTTCCTTTTTTTTAATATATATTTTATTTATTTATTCATGAGAGAGACACACACAGGCAGAGACATAGGCAGAGGGAGAAGCAGGCTCCCTGCAGGAAGCCTGATGTGGAAGGAATTCGATCCCAGGACCTGGGGATCATGACTTGAGGTAAAGGCAGACAGATGCTCGACTGCTGAACCAACCCAGATGTCCCAAAATAAAATCTTTGAAAAAAAAAAAAAAAACATTTTTTAGAAGTGGGGCTTTTGGGTTAAAGGATGGGCATATTTTGAAATGTGATTATTTTCCTGAAAGCTTTTATAATAAAATTGTTGTTAGATATAATCTCAAGAGTAGTAAATAGATGTACCAGATTCCATATACCTTATAGAACAATGGATCTTATTGATACTTTTAGTATTTGTCAATATGAAATGATAATAATGGTTTTAGGATGTAGTGAAGTCTCTGGCTTCATAGAACTTGCAATCTTTAATGAAAAGAAGATTGTGAAGAAACTGTAATCTTTTAAACAATATTTTATTTATTCAAGAGACGCAGGGGGGAGAGAGAGAGAGAGAGAGCGAGCTTTTTTTTTTTTTTCTTAAAGATTTTATTTATTTATTCATGAGAGACACACAGAGAGAGGCAGAGACACAGGCAGAGGGAGAAGCAGGCTCCATGTAGGGAGCCCGACGTGGGACTCGATCCTGGGTCTCCAGGATCATACCCCGGGCTGCAGGCAGCGCTAAACCGCTGCACCACCGGGGCTGCCCAGAAACTGTAATCTTATTTAAAGTTTCCTCACTTCATTTTGGTAGGTTTTAATATGCTCAAAAGAAAAAGGATCTGTTTCCTTATATGCCAAATTATAATTCAGGGACTGTAAAGCAAGAGGAAGGGACCCTGAATGAGTGAATTAGGACAGTGGCTCCCACATTTTCTGTTTATGAATCACCTGAGGTTCTTGTTAAAATGCAGATTCTGTTCAGTAGGTCTAGGGTAGGACCTGAGATGCTACCAGTCTGTGAACTACATTTTGAGTAGCAAGGAATTCGTATATAATTAAAAGAATTGTGTCCAACGATTTTGAGAATGCTTTGGAGATATGGAACGCAGGCTTGGAGTTGTGAGTAGCACATCACACTTGGCCTTGGTAAATGAAGTTGTAAGAGCTGTTAATTAGTGGTCACATATTAAGAGGAGGTATTAGGAAGTAATCACCTATTTTTTGAATGGCATTCAGAATTGAGACCGGTTGGTGGATGGTCTAAAATGTTTGAAAAGATACTAGGAAGTAAAAGAGATGAGGATATTCAGGTATGATGAAAGTAAATATCTAGTCACATAAACAATTTATGAGTTAAATTTTGACTAGGAGGGATTAAATTTTTAAAAAATATTTTATTAAAAAAATATTTTATTTATTCATGAGAGGCCCAGAGAGAGGGAGGCAGAGACACAGGCAGAGGGAGAAGCAGGCTTCATGCAGGGAGTCTGATGTGGGACTCAATCCCGGTCTCCGGGATCATGCTCTGAGCTGAAAGCAGATGCTCAACCACTGAGCCACCCAGGCATCCCTAGGATAAATTAATTTGTAATTGGAAAGATTTCCTCCCCTAATCCTTTAGAATACTCTAATTGGCATAGTGATTCTAGTTTTTCTTTTAAAAAAGAAAGAATAAGTTTTTTTTTTAAAAAAAATGGATAATATAGCTTTTTCCCTAAGCATATTCTTTTTTTTTTTTAAACTTTTTATTTATTTATTTATTTATTTTTTTATGATAGTCACACACACAGAGAGAGAGGCAGAGAGACACAGGCAGAGGGAGAAGCAGGCTCAATGCACCGGGAGCCCGAAGTGGGATTCGATCCTGGGTCTCCAGGATCATGCCCTGGGCCAAAGGCAGGCGCCAAACTGCTGCGCCACCCAGGGATCCCTCCCTAAGCATATTCTGTGTAAAAGATATGTCAGATTTTGGGCAGCCAGGGTGGCTCAGCGGTTTGGCACCTGCCTTCATCCCAGGGCGTGACCCTGGAGACCCCGGATCGAGTCCCGCGTCGGGCTCCCTGCATGGAGCCTGCTTCTCCCTCCACTTGTGCTTCTGCCTCTCTCTCTGTCTCCTCTCTGTATATTCTCATGAATAAATAATAAAATCTTAAAAAAAAAGATATGTCAGATTTCTTTGTTTTCCAGGTCTGAATAAAGCTTAAATGTGTGCTTAAGTTGCCTTCTTTGGTCTGTTCCTCTGGAGACAACTACTTGGAACATAAACCAAACTGGGAGTTTATTTTTCTTCATAGAATTAGCAGAAGACTCTTTTTTAAAAAATTTTAATTTTAATTTTTATTTTTTTCAGAAGACTCTTGAAGTGGCATAAAATGTTCAGTGGGTATTGAACGTTTATCCATAGGGAAAAATTTGGCAAGCAGCCAGCAGTCTTTTATTTGGTGCTGTGAATTCACAATGCCAGTGTTTCCAAAAATTCAAACTTTTTTTTTCCTTTCTGGAACTACTTTAGAAATGATCCATATTCATATTTCCTCTTTAATATATATAGCACCTAACCTCCATCAATCTGAAGATACTGAGAAAATTACTGTTAACTTTCATAACTTATCATGGCTTCTTGGTTACTGTCATTGGAATATTGGTTTCCTTGAAAATAGTTACAGTATAATAAGGAGAATTTTTGGTTATTATGCTCTTATGGAGACAGATGTGATGTGAAATGGACAGAATATGACTATTGTTTTAATTACATTGGCTCGTTATAATCAAGTACATGTCAAATGTTCTGTCTAGGAACAACAATTTGATTTCTTTTTATTTGGAAGGCATTTATTATGTTACATGTTATTTTTCTGTAATTTTTTTTGTGTTTAGTTCTCTTTTTAAAATTTTTTTTTTGGATTTAGTTCTCTTTTATTTTTATTTTTTTTAATTTTTTATTTATTCATAAGAGACACATAGAGAGAGAGACACAGGCAGAGGGAGAAGCAGGCTCCATGCAGGGAGCCTGACATGGGACTCGATCCAGGGACCCTCGGATCATGCCCTGGGCTGAAGGCAGCGCTAAACCGCTGAGCCACCAGAGCTGCCCGATTTAGTTCTCTTTTAACGCAACTGTTAAAAGACTCAAATAAAACATCAGAGACGTTATAGTCTATTCTAGAATCAAGCCAATGAAGAAATGAAGTGAAACACATTGTTGGCTAAAAATACGTTTTGCAAGTTACATCTACAATACTTTTTAGAGCGTCTATTAGAAATAAAATTCAGCTGTTCTTATTCTCTGGGGTGTTTTAAAAATGTGATTATTTGAAAGTAAATGTCCATACAAAATAAGTTTCTATCGTCTTCCATTTTTTAACTGACTTTTCCTTTAGGACTGCATAAGACTTTCCTATATATTACGAAGACTCAGGATAGTAATACCTGGAATTAAAGTAAATGGAAAAGAAATTATAGATAAACTTTACATTAAGATAATTACATTAACAAATAAAATTAGAGGGACACCTGGGTGGCTCGGTTGGTTAAGCATCCAGCTCTTGATTTCAGCTTAGGTCTTTTTATATATATATATATATTTTTTTTTTTTAATTTTTATTTATTTATGGTAGAGAGAGAGAGAGAGAGGCAGAGACATAGGCAGAGGGAGAAGCAGGCTCCATGCACCAGGAGCCCTATGTGGGATTCGATCCCGGGTCTCCAGGATTGCGCCCTGGGCCAAAGGCAAGCACTAAACCGCTGCGCCACCCAGGGATCCCCTCAGTTTAGGTCTTGATCTCAAGTCTGCAAGTTCAAGCCCCATGTTGTGTTCCATGCTGGGCATGGAGTCTACTTAAATTTTAAAAAATAATAATAAAAAAATAAAATTAGAATATTATTTATTCATATCACACCTATTAATACCACCATATTGGTGTGTAGGGCCTTTGACAGAAGGGACTGTATCATGTATTTGTGTTTAGTGTACATATTATTAAATAACTCCTTGTTCTGTTAAAAAATCATTAGAAGCAAATATTCCTACTTTGGGTAAAAATCTATTTTTTTCTTTTTTTTTTTTTTTTTAATTTATTATTCATGAGAGACGGGGGCAGGGGGGGGCAGAGACACAGGCAGAGGGAGAGGCAGCCTCCATGCAGGGAGCCCGATGTTGGACTCGATCCTAGGACTCCAGGATCACACCCTGGGCTGAAGGGAGGCGCTCAACTGCGGAGCCACCCAGGTGTCCAAAAATCTATTTTTTTGTAAACAAAGTTAAATAAAAATAGAAAAGGGGGCTTTGGATTCTCTTTCTTTCTTTCTTTCTTTCTTTCTTTCTTTCATTCTTTTTCTCTCTCTTTCTTTCTTTTCTTTCTTTCCTAACCCTTCTTCTTAGTAGTTTTATATCAGAAGTAACTTGAGTTTTCTATGTCTAGTTTTCCTTATTATAAAATGATCGTATAAATAGTTCATTTCATAAGACTTCTTGTCAGGATTAAGTGAGATAATCCATGGAAAGTGCTTAGAAGAGTTTTTGGCACATAGTAAGTGCTCAGTTAATGTTAGCTGCTGCTATTCTTCTTATTCAGGAACACCACTATTGCATTCTCTGGTGAATTTGTTTTGCTTTTAAAACAGGCATGCAGGGCAGCACGGGTGGCTCAGCAGTTAACGCTGCCTTCAGCCCAGGGCGTGATCCTGGAGACCTGAGAGTCCCATGTTGGGCTCCCTGCATGGAGCCTGCTTCTCCCTCTGCCTGTGTCTCTGCCTCTCTCTCTCTCTCTCTGTCTCTCATGAATAAATAAATAAAATCTTTAAAAATAAATAAATAAATAATGAATGAATGAATGAATGAATGAAAGAAACAGGCATGCATATCCAGATTCCAATATGACAGTTTGAGCACTTAAAATATACACTTAAAATTAGTTTTGAATGAACACTTAAGAATTTTTACTTTAAGCGAATATAACTTTAATTCCTATAAAAAGGCATTTATTTATTCAGTCTTTTTTTTCTAACTATTTATTAATACTTGCTATTTATAAGGAATTGCACTAGGTTCTAGGAATATAAATGGAACAAACTTGGGATGCCTGGGTGGCTCAGCGGTTGAGCATCTGCCTTTGGCTCAGGGCGTGATCCTGGAGTGCTGGGGTTGAGTCCCACATTGGCCTCCTTTCATGGAGCTGGCTTCTCCCTCTGCCTGTGTCTCTGCCTCTCTGTGTCTCTCATGAATAAATAAATAATATCTTTAAAAAAAATTGGAGCAAATTTGGCTGTCCCCCTGCAGGTGTTTAGTATCCCTGAGTGTAAGTCAGTGTTTGAGTGACCCCTTTTGTGCAGATCAGTAAAACATGATACAGTTTTTAAAAAAGATTTTATTTATTTATTTGGAAGAGAGAGACAGAGTGAGTGAGTGAGAGCACATATGAGCAGAGGGAGAGGGCAAAGTAGACTCCCCTACTGAGCAAGGAGCTTGATGCGGGGCTTGATTCCAGGATCCCCGGGATCATGACCTAAGCTGAAGGCAGACAGCCAACAGAGCTACCCAAGTGCCCTTATATAATACATTTTTAATTTGTCTTCTGGAAAGTGTAAACCATACTTTTGGGTGGATTGGCTTTTGTTTTTAGCATTTTATCTGTTTAGCACAACTCTGTGTTATCTGTAATCATTCCTGTTTTTCAAATCAGCAAATTGAGATTAAAGAGGTTAAATAATAATTCCTCATGTAACTATAAAACTCACTTTAAAATCCTACTTAATTTGGGGCGCCTGGCTGGCTCAGTCAGTGGAGTGTGCAACTCTTGATCTTGGGGTTATGAGTTCGAGCCTCATGTTGGGTATAGAGAGTACTTAAAAACAAATCTTTAAAAAATAAATAAAATCCTGCTTATTTAAAAAACCCATTCATTCTACTTTTCTACCTCCCGTATGTTGTAAGGTACAAAGCCTCTATTAGAAAACATATTGTATGAGGTTTATGTATCTGCTTTCCTATTAGATCTGGAGATATTTTTTAGAGCAGGGACTAATCTTATTTATTTTTGGGCTCCCCCAGCAACTAGAATGCCTGTCACATATTAGGTACCTAAAAAATACTAGTTGAATAGTGAATGAATACATTGAATGTTAGAAATAGAGGATTTTAGAGCTCATGGAAATCATATAGACCCTAGAACTCTAAAAAGAATTTTATATTGCTTACATAGGGCTACAGCTTTTGATTTTGAGTATTTAAAAAACTACTAGTACTGTCTATCACATCATCTCATAAAAGAAGCCATTTTATTTTTTATTTTTTTATTTTTATTTTTTTTTAATTTTTCTTTATTTATGATAGGCACACAGTGAGAGAGAGAGAGAGGTAGAGACACAGGCAGAGGGAGAAGCAGGCTCCATGCACCGGGAGCCTGATGTGGGATTCGATCCCGGGTCTCCAGGATCGCGCCCTGGGCCAAAGGCAGGCGCTAAACCGCTGCGCCACCCAGGGATCCCAAAAGAAGCCATTTTAATACTAGAAAAAGTAGTAAGGACAATCTCAGAGTTGCACAATTGGTAAATTTACACCCATTTTTTTGGTCATGACTGTTTAAGGATTAGATTTCGGGAACCATTATGTAATGCAACTGTCTCTTTTTAAAGATGATATATCTGAGCTCAGAGACATATCAAAAGTTCTTACAGCAAGGCAGAATGATAAGGTCTTCTGACTACTAGCCCAGAACTTTGATCCAGTCACTCTAGTCTTCATCACATGATGAGATTTAGGCACAGTGAATTTGTTCCTTAAGTAAGATCCTAAGTTTGGTAAGAAGTAATGCTGGGACTTGAAGCCACATTACCCAATGCTACTTTCAGTGAGACCTATGCATTCACTTACATGTTATCTTAATTCTACCAGCCTCATCCAGTTGTAGAGATGAAATTCTAAGTGAATGAAAGGAAATGTTTAGGGGCACCTGGGGTGGCTCAATTTGTTAAACTTCTGACTTTGGTTCAGGTCATTATCTTGCGGTCCTGGGATCAAGCTCCATGTCCAGCTTCTTGGTCAGCAGTCTGTTTTTCTCTCTCACTCACCCCTTGCTTGAGCTCTCCTTTGTGTGTACTCTTTTTGTCTCTTAAATAAATATTTTTCAAAAAGGAAATGTTTATATTTAGCATTTTCTTTTCTTAAAAATTTCAGATTTGAGGCTTCTGCAAATTCTTCCAGGGAGGAGGAGGTCCAGTGTAGCTGCTGTTGCGCCTCAAGTTCTTGATTCACATCTACGGATTAGAATATTGGTGTACCAGCCATCCTCAGACACCTCACTAAGGACAGGTATGTGAAAGAGATAGTAAAGATAAGTAGAATGAATGCTACTGTTTTTCCTTTCTATTTCTTGTTAGATGAATACCTTTGACTGCCTTTAAAAATTTAACCCTTTTTTCCCCCTGGTAAAAATAGCATTTGGAATCTTAGTTGAGTGGGGCAGAATATTTTCTTGATGGTAAAATACATGTCAAAATGTTAACAGTGGTAAAACTTAGGGTAATTAAAAGTTTTCTTCTTTCTCTTTTTTGTCCATTTTTCAAGTTGTATTTATGAGCTTATATTATCTAGTGTTATGTAACAAACCACCCCTAACTTAGTGGGTTTAAAACATACCAGTCCTTTATTTTGCTCATGTATCTGTAATTTGGGCAAGAGTTGTTTAGTGGGGACAGCTTGTCTCTGTTAATATGTGGCCTAAGGTGAAATAGCTGGAAGAGTGGGAGAGTCAGTGGCTGGGCGCTGGAATTATTTGAAGGCTTGGCACACTCATGTGTCTGGTGGTTAATGTTAGCTATTGGTAGGTACCTAAGCTTGGGCTGTTAGCCAGAACACCTACACATGACCTCTCCTTTTTTGCTGCTTGGCTTCCTCACAGCATGGTGGCTAAGTTTCAAGAAAGAGCATCCCAAGAGAGCAAGGTGAAGTTGCATGGCATATTTGACTTAATTTTGGAAGTCACAGTGTTACTCTGCTTTTTTCTGTTGGTTGAGGTAGTCCTAAAGGTACACCTAAGTTCAGAGGATATAGACATAGACACTTTCAGCATCTCATTATATGAAGGGAGGAATTTCAGCATCTCATTATCTGAAGAGCAAATGCAATGAAATCTGCCATTATAGCCATCTTTGGCGAATATAATGTACCACAGTTGGTATTACTTTTTAAGGTAAGAGGATAAATGGCTGTATAATGTGAAAAGAGGAATATTCACAGGAAATTATGGTGTATGAGTCCAGTAAGAATTTTGTGTGCTTTTCTTGAGTATGATGCTGAAAATAAGGTGCTGAAACAGGAAGAAGTGAAATAGATTTTGCATTTTCTTTTGTATTAACAAAGCAGCAAACTGAAAAATAAAGAACAAATATTTATAAACCAGATGCAAAATAAGATTTGTAGTTTGGATTTTTTGTTTTTGAGAAAATGCTTTTAGTTCAAAGGCTACTTGTTTTTGTTTTGTTTTATTGGTTTTAATAATTGGAGAATTATTTGGGAAACTGGCTTCCGATACCATAGGCTTGAGAAACTAGTGCCAGTATTATTGAGTACATCAAGTTGTTTTGTCTGCCTCTTTTAAGGACATCTATGTAATCTTTTTTAGAATTGTACAATTTTACCTGCTAAATTTCTGGTAAGTTTTTTTTTTA
Source organism: Vulpes vulpes (assembly GCF_048418805.1). Classification (NCBI taxonomy): domain Eukaryota; kingdom Metazoa; phylum Chordata; class Mammalia; order Carnivora; family Canidae; genus Vulpes; species Vulpes vulpes. The sequence goes on along the minus strand of NC_132785.1, from coordinate 107,221,481 downwards.
AGATTTTATTTATTTATTCATGAGAGACACACAGAGAGAGAGGCAGAGACATAGGCAGAGGGAGAAGCAGGCTTCCTGGGGTGAGCCTGATGCGGGACTTGGTCCCAGGACCCCGGGATCATGACCTGAGCCAAAGGTAGATGCTCAACCATTGAGCGCAGTGGTTGGTTGCGCACCCAGGCGCAGTGGTAAATACTAAATTTCTGGTAAATACTTAAAAATGTTTTCAGTGGAACAAAAAAACTTGCAAAGTTCTAGAATATTTGGTTGTATTATTATTTTTAAAAACTATTTATTTATTTATTTGAGAGAGAGAGCATGAGTGGGCGAGGAGCAGAGGGAGAGGAAGAGAATCTCAAGCAGACTCTCAGCTAAGCAGAAAGCCCAACTTGGGGGCTCAGTCTCATGACTCAGATCATGACCTGAGCAGAAATCAGGAGTTGGTGGCTTATCAAACTAAGCCACCCAGGTGCCTCTATTTGGTTGTATTATTGATCACACGTACTTACCAGTTATATGAATTGCCTATAGCAGGTTTGAATATAGCTAGTACCTAATTTCTGGATGTAATGGGATAGTATTTTTAGATAATTCTCTAAATATGACATGGAGATGTTGGTCCCTTCACTACAGGTAGGAAATAAGGTATAATTAGTATATACCAGTATATGTGTGCGTGCCTGTGTATTAGGCCCAGAAATTTTTTTTTGCTGTTGGCAGAGTTGGTTCAGTTCTGTTTCTCAACTACTCACAGATATATCTTATAGTGGAAAATGACAGAATCAGCTATTGTGACAATAGAAGTAATCTCAGAAGTTTGCCCTTAACTGAATAATCAGAATTGACTGAGTTTGTGAAACAATATATTTTAGTTCAAAGGTATAATTGGGAAAGCTGTTTTGATTTTTTTTTCCTTTTAAAAGCATTATGACATGTTTGCCAGTAGACATAGATTGGGAATGATGAGTAGTACAAAATACTGTGTCTTAAATAAGAATAACAACAAATACATGCATATATACACAAACATATATAAAGCCTGTTGTTGTGCCCAAGATTGTGAATCCGAGAAACCACCAAGGAGCCGACACCGGTGCAAACACACGAGGGTTTATTTACAAGCTGGAGCTTGGGTCCAAGTGTACCCGACACAGCAGAGCAGGGACTTGGACCCCGAGACTAAGAGGCATAGCTGCTTTATATGGGCCAGTGGCCCATGGGATACACAGAAAGTTGCATAGTCATGTTGGTCCACACGCAGGTAGCCGATTGAATTACCTCTTACCCTATAGTATCCATATGAGCTGGCCTATTACATTGGTCAGAATCGGCTTGCAGTTTGGCGGGCACAAAGCAGGGTTACATTGTTATGAGCTGATTTCTGATTAGGGTGTGCCCACCTGCTTGACTAGGGTGGGCAGCGCCTTAAGCAATAAGCAGGTTATGTGGGGGTCACACAGGAGGTGGCGGGTGTAGCACAAAATGGAGTTAGTCCTGCTCTGCTTGTCCAGGGGTAGGGGATTTTTGTTAAATTTTCTGGGTCCCACACCTGTAAGCATTAACTTGCCTTCTTTTTAAAGTATTTTTGTTTTAAGTATTTTTTTTTAAAGATTTTATTTATTCATGAGACACGGTGGGGAGGAGGGGTGTGGGCAGAGACACAGGCAGAGGGAGAAACAGACTCAATCCCCAGTCTCTGGGATCAGGCCCTGGGCTGAAGGCGGCCCCAAACTACTGAGCCACCCAGGCTTCCCTGTTTTAAGCATTTTTTAAAGCCCACTTTTGCTTTTAAGAAGTCTGAGTAGAAAAAAAAAAAAAGTCTGAGTAGGTAAAATTGCTGATAACATCTTTTTCAGGGTTGTCTTGCCTCCATTCTGCAAGGCCTGTGTCTGAGGGGATAAAAGTCCTTTGAGTGAGTGAAAGAAATACTGCTTTCTGACTGAAGCTAAAACAAAAATAAAAGCTTCTAAAATGCCCTATAGAAATTGCAAATATGGTGGTGGTTACTCTTTGGCACTTTATTCAATTTATGGAAGGAGATAAATGATAAGGTTCTCTTGTAAATGTGAATGACTATGCAAATATTCTTTTATTTATTTTTTAAAATATACTTTTATTTATTTTTATTTTTTTAATTTTTACTTATTTATGATAGTCACAGAGAGAGAGAGAGAGAGAGAGAGAGGCAGAGACACAGGCAGAGGGAGAAGCAGGCTCCATGCACCGGGAGCCCGATGTGGGATTCGATCCCGGGTCTCCAGGATCACGCCCTGGGCCAAAGGCAGGCGCCAAACCGCTGTGCCACCCAGGGATCCCCTTAAAATATTCTTTTAAAATGCAAAAAAGATTTTTGAATAATTGTGAAAGGCAGAAATTGTATTTGGGGTTAGTGGTTATCCTGCTTATTCTGGTTTCTAAAATTATAATGACTCTCAGTTGAAATACGGAATTTAGTTCATGCTTATATGGATTTTTGGCAAAATAAGAAGTTGTGTGACTTTCTTCTCCTGAACTCCCCACCCCAATTATTAAAAAAAATAACATCTTTTATGTATGAAATGTTTAACAAAAGTGTTTAAAATTTGTGGTAAGGAAGTGATTGGCATAGCATAAAATTTACTCTATTAACTATTTTTTTTTTTAAACATTTTGTTCATTTTTTTTTTAAATTTTATTTATTTATGATAGGCACACAGTGAGAGAGAGAGAAGCAGAGACATAGGCAGAGGGAGAAGCAGGCTCCATGCACCGGGAGCCCGACGTGGGATTCGATCCCGGGTCTCCAGGATCGCGCCCTGGGCCAAAGGCAGGCGCCAAACCGCTGCGCCACCCAGGGATCCCTATTAACTATTTTTTAATGTACAGTTCAGTAATGTTAATAAGTATATCTGTATTGTTGAACAACCAATCTTCAGAACTTTTCATCTTGTAAAATTGACTCTATACTTTTTTTTTTTAATTTATTTATTCATGAGAGACACACACAGAGAGAGAGAGAGAGAGAGAGAGAGAGAGGCAGAGACACAGGCAGAGGGAGAAGCAGACTCCATTCAGGGACCCTGATGTCGGACTCGATCCTGGGACTCCAGGATCTCGCCCTGAGCCAAAGACAGGCGCTCAACCGCTGAGCCACCCAGGCATCCTGACTCTATACTTCTTAAACAACTCCCTAGTCTCCCCTACCCTGTGGCCCCTGGCAACCAGGATTCTGTTTCTGTCTTTGATTTTGACTACTATAGGTACCTCATATAAATGGAATCATACTGAGTTGTTTTTATGACTAGCTTATTTCACTGATTATAATGTCCTCAAGGATGTAGTACATGTCAAAATTTCTTCGTTTTTTTTTGGGTGGGGGGGAGAGAATCTTAATCATCCAGTGTGAACAGTGATCTCACAACCCTGAGATATGAACTGAGCTGAAATCAAGAGTCAGTTGCCTAACCAATTGAGCCACTCAGGCACCCCAGCATTGTTCCTTTTTATTATTGAACGTTCCATTGTATAAGTATACCAAATTTTAAAAGTTTATTTAAAAAAAGATTTTATAATTTTTTAAAGATTTTATTTATTTATTTGAGAGAGAGACGCCATGAGCAGGCAGAGGAGCAGAGGGAGAGGGAGAAGCAGATACTTCACCTAGCAGGGAGCCTGTTATGAGGCTTGATCTCAGGACTCTGGGATCATGACCTGAGCTGAAGGCAGACACTTAACTGAATGAACCAGTCAGGCACCCCTAAAGATTTTATTTTTAAGTAATCTCTACACTCAATGTGGGGCTTGAATTTACAATCCTGAGATTAAGAATTGCTTGCCCTATGGGATGCCTGGGTGGCTCAGCGGTTGGGATGCCTGGGTGGCTCAGTGGTTGGGCGCCTGCCTTCAGCCCAGGGCATGGTCCTGGAGACCTGGGATCGAGTCCCACTTTGGGCTCCCTGCATGGAGCTTGCTTCTGTCTCTACCTATGTCTCTATGTCTCTCTCTCTCTGTCTCTTATGAATAAATAAAGTCTTTAAAAAAAAAAAAAGAATTGCCTGCTCTACTGATTGAGCCAGCCAGGTGCCTGTGGATATACCAGTTTTAAAAATTAATTCATCAGTTGATGGGCATTTGGCTATTATTGGCTATTATAATATATATAATATATAAAATATAATATTTTTATATCATAAAATATAAAATATGCATAAAATATAAACTATAAGGTATAAAAATATAAAATAATACATAAAAATAAATAATGTTTATCATCTCATTTTTATTTTATTTTTATTTTTATTTTTTTAAAGATTTATTTATTTATTTATTGATGAGAAACACAGAGAGAGAGAGGCAGAGACACAGGCAGAGGGAGAAGCAGGCTCTATGCAAGGAGTCTGATGTGGGACTCGATCCTGGGTCTCCAGGATCACACTCCGGGCTGCACGCGGCGCTAAACCGCTGCACCACTGGGGCTGCCCTATCATCTCATTTTTTAAAAGATTTATTTATTTAATTATTTTAGAGGAGCATATACAGAAAGAGGGAGAGAGAGGGAGAGAGCATCTCAAGCAGACTCTGTGCTGAGCACAGAGCCCTTTGCAGGGCTCAGTCTCATGACCCTAAGATCATGACCTGAATGGAAACCAGGAGTCAGATGCTTAACAGACTACGCTACCCAGGGACCCCTGTCATCTTATCATTTAAACATTTTCTTCTGGTGTATTTAATATGTACATACATTTAACATAATATGTCTAAATGTAATATACATATATCGAGGAATATATTCAAAATTTTTTAGTAATAGGTACAGGATGAAAAAGGTTCAGAGGTCAGTGTTCTAGTCCAGATCTGTCAGAAAACAGCTAGAATTATCCTTAGTCACAGATCTGATTGTACTACTCATAATTATACTCTACTATTTGTGAAAAAAGGTAAATATTTTATTTTATTTTTTTTAATAAAGATTTTATTTATTTATTCATGAGTGACAGAGAGAGAGAGAGAGAGAGAGAGAGAGGCAGAAACACAGAAAGAAGGAGAAGCAGGCTCCATGCAGGGAGCCTGACATGGGACTCGATCCCAGGTCTCCAGGATCAGACCCTGGGCTGAAGGCGGCGCTAAACCGCTGAGCCATCCGGGCTGTCCCAAAAAAGGTAAATATTTTAATGTGATGCTTAAGGAACTGTTCCTTAATGGGCTTGTACTTTTTATCTGGTTTTTAGCTAAATTTTAGTCTTATAGCTCAGTGCTACCTTTTAGGTTATTCTCACCAAATTCCTTGTAGTTCTTTTAATACATGAGGTTCTGCCTTGGAGCTTTTGCCAACTCTTCCCATTTGCTTAGAATGCTGTTTCCTGCCTACATTGCCTTTTTAGGGGTGCTATATCTTTTAAGCTCCAGCTAAATCACTCCTCCAAAGTGCTCTCTGGCTCATCCAAGTCAATTAATTGCTTCATTTTCTACGATAACTCTGTATCTAGTATATACCTTTATTATAGCAGCTCTCAAACTAAATTGCAGTTATTCATTAGTGTGTCTGCATCCTTTCCTAGACTGCTACCTCCTTAGAACGAAGGGGCCTTATTCATCCAATATTTATGTAAGTGAATGGGTATTAGCCTTGTGGGTGAGGCACTTGCTTGACCTTGAGAGTGATACCTGCCAGCCCTGGTGGCGCAGCGGTTTAGAGCCACCTGCAGCCCAGGGCGTGATCCTGGAGACCCTGGATCGAGTCCCACATCAGGCTTCCTGCATGGAGTCTGCTTCTCCCTCTGCCTGTGTCTCTGCCTCTCTCTCTCTCTCTCTCTGCATCTCTATGAATAAATAAATAAAAAATCTTAAAAAAATTTTAACAACAACAAAAAAGAGCGAGAGCGAGAGAGAGAGAGAGAGAGAGAGAGAGAGAGAGAGATACCTCCTGGGTGGAGGTCTACCCATTACCTTAGTTTTCAAAGTTTTTGTTATGTTCATTACTTTAGGTCCATACCTACACAGGTTAAGGGTGAGCTCAGGAGTTCATAAACAACTTTATGGACTCATTTCTCTGAGGACACAGAGAAAAAGAAAAAAAAAAGTTTGGCCTGCCCACTTGAAGGCAAGGGTTCCACTGCATGGAGAGGAGGGTTCCCCTCGGAATTTTCACCCCTGGAGGTTTTCTATTTTCAGATACTCTTGCTGCTGTTATTGTTATACCACAGAAGACCTAAGGGGACTAGAATGAGAGGAGGGGGAGAAAGAATAAATTCCCAAGGGATTTACCCCACTTTTTTCTGAGCTTTAGAAGTTACCTTTTCTAACATTGAGCCAGGAGGGCTTCCCCTATATTTTTCTCCATCTGCACCATAGTGCTTGTTAACAAGTTTTGGATTGTGTTGAGTTTAGGCTGGGAAATACTAGAGGGGAAAAAAATGGTAAACTCATAGCAGTTTAGTGATACTTTGAATTCTGGTGCTTTTCCCAGATCCACCTGTAATTACTTTGTAGAGTCTTTAAATAGCTGTTTGTGCATTTTGTCTAGGTTTTATGTTCATTGAGTGGTAAATAGAGGTGTTTATTCTGTTACCAAATGAGAAGTCTACCTAAAACTTCTGTTTTAACATTTTATTTTGATATAATTTTAGGTTCAGAGGAAGTTGTAAAAAGAAGATAGGTCCAGTGTAACTTTTACTCAGTTTCTCCCAGTGGTGATATTTTACATAGTTATAGCAGAATACTCAAGATGGGAAACTAACATTAATGCCATGACAACTAACATTTCAAGTGTACAAGAATGTTGAAAGAACAGTACATTGAACATCTCTATATCTCCAACTAATAATCAGTAACTTAAATGTTTTGCCATACTTGCTTTGTACATATATTCTAATATGTGCATATTTCTTTTTTGTGAAACACTTAAAAGAACATTTCAAGCATCAGGATACTTCACTCCTAAGTATTTAAAAACACATTATACTTTAATAAACATTTAGTATATTATACTTTAATTTAAAAACATTTAATAAAAGCACATTATTTTTCTGTATAACTCTAATACCATTATCATACCTAAGAATATTAGCAGTATGAATTTGGAAGGGATGATAATCTTAATGTTCCAGGGATTTTGTTTTAAAGTTGACTCTTAAAGGCTTAAGTTATTGTTTGAGAAGATATCCCTCCTGATGATGTACTATGTGATTGTTTTGAGTGTCTGAGCTCCTACCATGAGTGCAATTCAGAGCCCGGGAAGCTTTCTGATTCTATATTCTTGTTTTCTGTCACTCTTCCCTGGGCTCAGACTTCCTAAAGCTGTCTGAACAGATACTTAGAATAGTCTTTATCAAGAGATTATTCCTTTGTGAGACTGATTTAGGACTAGAATGTAACTTTGGTTTTAGTTATTAGTCAGGAAGTTACATTTACAGTTGTGGTAGTTTTTGATATGGTGACGTATAAGGATTGTATCCAACTGGAAGTAATTGAAAGCCTGGCTACAAAGTTTAAACAAAGAAAAGTCTGTTTTTCTTACATAAGTCTGGAAGTAGGCAGTTGCTCATGTTGCTTCAGTGGTCAACAATGTTGAGGCCCATATCTTTTTGATTGGCTTGGCCTTCATGGTCCTAAGATAGCTGTAACTCCAGCCTTCCACCCACATTTAAGGAGGAAGGCAAAAGGTCCAGGCCAAGCAAAAGCTTCCCTATTAGTGTTTCTAGCAAGTTACTTCTAACATCTCCTGGAGCAAAATTGGGTCATACGGTCACTTCTAACTTTAAGTAGGCTTTTGGTCTCTATAGTGAGATGCAAGGAGGAAGGAAGGATTTGGGAATGGCTTTTTAGGCAGCCAGTTAATAGCATATGTCACAATTATATGATTTTTACTTCAGAAACTCATTTGACCTCAGTATGATATTCAGCACCTAAGTGCTTTACAGTTACATAGTAACATCTTACTGGGTACCATTAAGAAACCAAAGGAATTTTAAATTTAGTTATAAAGGTGAGCTTTTGGTTATGCAAGGTAATCTTTGGCTTGAATTTTGTTTTCTCATATGTGAAATGAGGTTAATAATACCTTTTAGGGTAATTGTGAAGCGAGAAGGATATAATTTATGTAAAGTACTTAATATAGTGCCTGCTGCATTGGTGGTGTGACAAGGAGATATTATAGATGTTTGGTGGGTAGATGTTGTGCTAGAGTAGAGGAGTATGGACTTCATAGCTGACAGATTTTGATTTGATTCCTAGTTCCATTACACAATAAATGTATGGTTTTAGACAAATCAGTTTATCTCTCTGATTATTAATGTGCAGTGTTTATCTCTCAGGATTGTTGGAAAGATTAGAGATTATATATGTACAGTGCGGCACCATGTGAGCTCTCAGTTAAAGAGCATCTGTTCCTGCTATCTTTAGTTATGATTTCTGTAATTTGGGATCCATATAATAGGTAGGGAATCAGTCTTTGAATTTACTTTAGAAATTTATGTCAGGTATACTTTTTTTTTAATTAAGATTTTATTTATTTATGAGAGACACACAAAAAGAGGCAGAGACACAGAGGGAGAAGCAGGCTCCCTGCAGGGAGCCCGATGTGGGACTTGATCCGGGGTCCCCAGGATCATGCCCTGGGCTGAAGGCAGACGCTCAACCGCTGAGCCACCCAGGTGTCCCGGTATACTTTATTTGTAGTAAAAAGCATATTGTTGATTAGTAGTAAAATTTTTTATCTGTTCAAAAAAGCAGCTGCAGTGATCTGTTATTGTGGGGAAACAAAAAGATTTTTTTTTAAATAAAGATTTTTATTTTTAAATAATACACCTAATGTAGGGCTTGAACTTACAACCCCGAGATCATCAGTGGTATCCTCCACTGACTGAGCTAGCCAGGCATCCCAACAAAAAGTCTTTTAAATTTAGTTGTAGGGGCACGTGGGTGGCTCAGCTGTTGGGTGTCTGCCTTCAGTTCAGGTTTGATTCTGGAGTCCCGGGATCGAGTCCTGCATTGGGGTCCCTGCATGGAGCCTGCTTTTCCCTCTGCCTGTGTCTCTGCCTCTCTTTCTCTGTGTCTCTCATGAATAAATAAATAAAATCTTAAAAAAAATTAGTTGTAAAGGTGAGTTTTTGGTTATGTAAGATAAAACTTGGCTTGAATTTTGGGACTTTGGTATAATGGTATTGTGTTATGAATCTCAATCTTTTTTGCTCAACGCTGTCTTAAGGTTTAAACTTGTTATTAAGTAGGCTCCATTTTAAGCATAGAACTCAATTCAGGGCTTGAACTCACAACCCTGAGATTAAGATCTGAGCCAAGAGATCAAGAGTTGAGCACTTAACCAACTGAGCCATGCAGGTGCCCCAAGATTTAAACATATTTAAAATCTAGTGTAAAAAAAAAAAAAAAAAAAAAAAAAAAAAAAAATCTAGTGTATAACTGCTATCATATAATATTCCATTGTGTGTGCATTTCTACATTTTACTTAACTTTTTCTTTAATGGATCCTTAGGTGTGGCTTCGAAACTACTAACAAAATAGTACTGCTGTGCATTTCCTAATACATATTCCCTATTGATGTATGTAATAGCTTCTCTGTGGTATATACTAAGGAAAGGAATTGCTGACATATGGTCCATACACATACTTAATTTCACTAAATATTGCCAAATTGTTTTCCAGAACTGTTGCCCAGTTTATGCTCCCACCAGTAGTGTATTAGGGTTCCTATTTCCTTAAATCCTTACCAGCATTTGGTCTTATCCATCTGTTTAGTCTTGTCAATCTGATGGGTATAAAGTAGTGTTTTTATTTTACTTTATTTATTTTGGAAAGAGTGTGAGCAGGGGCTGGGGGCAAGGAAGAGAGAGACTTCCCCAAGCAGACTTCATGCTGAGCATGGAGCCAGACATGAGGTTTGATCTTAGGACCCTGAGATCCTGACCTGAGGCAAAATCAGGAGTTGGATGTTTAACTGACTGAGCCACCTAGGTGCTCCAAGTAGCGTTTTGTTTTAATTTACATTTCTGTGATTGAGAGTAAGATTGGCATCTCTCTCTCTCTCTCTTTTTTTTTTAAGATTTTATTTATTTATTCATGAGAGACACACAGAGAGAGGCAGAGACACAGGCAGAGGAAGAAGCAGGCTCCATGCAGGAAGCCTGATGTGGGACTCAATCCCAGAATTCTGGGATCATGCCCTGAGTCAAAGGCAGATGCCCAACTGCTGAGCTACTCAGGCGTCCCAGATTTAGCATCTCTTTATTTACTTGATACCATTTGGGTTTTCTCTGCATGTTAACTAAAAAAATTACCCAAATAATACATATTTGTAATAGATACTTTTAATTTTTTTCTTTTTCCTCTTTTCTTTTTGTAGGTATTTTTAAAATGCAGATCATGTATAATATCCTAATCTAGAGATAATGGCTATTGACTGTGTCTTTCTGGTCTTTAAATATTCATACATACACAAATTCACATACACACAAATAATGTATTTTTGTTACTAGAATTGTAATGTATACTTTTCATTTCACAATGATATATGATTGTTTTCCTATGTTGGATGTATGTGCATTACCATGTAATGGGTATATATCTTTTCATTTTATGGCTTTAAGTTAAATTTTTGTTTTTTTCCTCATTAACAATACTTTGAACTGTTAATCAAACCTAAGCCTACATTTTGATGAGGCAAGGCTAGAGGGATTATGCTCTTGCTCCCTTTGTGAAACTGAATTTATAATAGCAAGTTGCAGGCTGTCTCAGTTTATTTTCCGCTTGGATTCTAGAGGAGCTGTTAATACTTTATAAAGACAACAGCTAGTCCTCGATGTTCTAAGGCTAGGGTTTAAAGACCTTTCAGTTAGGCCTTATTGTTTCTCTTTTTTCTTACTTTGTCAAGGCCTGGTTAGCAAAATATAGTGGAAGAGTGGATAGACCGGTATTAAAATATCTTTGTCCCTTCTGGTAGAAGAGCTGCTAAATTTTAACTATAAAGAACTCTAATAACTTCATTTTATTGTTAAAATGTTAGTAGCTTTTTATTATAAAAGTAAGAATGTTGGGGGCATCTGGGTGGCTCAGTGGTTGAGCATCTGCCTTTGGCTCAAGTTGTGAGTCTCAGAGTCCTGGGATTAAGTCTCGCATCAGGCTTCCCGTGGGACTATGTCTCTGCCTCTCTCTGTGTCTCTCATGAATGAATAAATAAAATATATATTTTTAAAAGTAAGAATTTTGTAAAGCAATTGAGAAAAAAACATAAAGAAAATTCCTATAATCCTTCTACTCAAATATACTGCTATTACAATTATACCTTAATCTTTTATTAAACATTTTTTTTTAAGATTTTATTTATTTGAGAGAGAGAGGAAGCACAAACGGGGGAGCAGCAGAGGGAGAGGGAGAAGCAGACTCCCCACTGAGCAGGGAGCACTATATGGGGCATGATCACAGGGCCCTGAGATTAGCACCTGAGCCAAAGGCAGACACCCAATCAGCTGAGCCATCTAGGTGCCCACCCTATATCCTTTTAGATTTTTTTCTAGATGGTGTGCATTGGCTCACTGGAATCATTAATTAAATAATTATGCAAGCCCAAATTATTGGTAACTAGATGTTAGCTATGGTGGGAGTAGCTACACCATGGAAATTGGCAAATGCTATAAATCGGGGCTTCCTTCTCTCTCCCTAATTCCATCCAGAGCCAGTTTATTAGCACACTACTGCATTTATACATTTTATCAATAAATATAGATCTACTTCATTTTTAATGGCTTCACAGAAGTCCATTGTATAGATCAGTGGTTTTTAGTGTGGTCCTTGAAGCAGCAGTATCAGTGTTTCCAGGTAAATACTTCAGAAATACAAATTCCTGGCCTCTACCCAGACCTACAGAATCAGAAACTTTTCTGTTGGGGCCCAGCACTCTATGGTGCTACAAGCTTAGGTGATTCTGATATATGCTAATGCTTGAGAACCAGTAGTACAGATATACCATAAATTATCTGATTGGTCTGATGATTTCTGTGTGGTAAATTCCTAGATATATGTTCATTTAAATGTGTTCAGATGGATATTGCCAAGTTGTATTTAAAAAAGGCAGTAGTCAAAAAAAAAAAAAAAAAAAGGCAGTAGTAGTTTCCATTCCCATGTGAAGTCTACATCAATTTCATCTTACTTATTTACTTACTTTTAAAGATTTTATTTATTTATTCATGAGAGACACAGGCAGAGACAGTCCAAGGGAAAAGCAGGCTCCCTGAGGGGAGCCTGATGCGGGGCTCCATCCCAGGTCCTGAGCTGAAGGCAGAACCACTGAGCCACCCAGCCACCCTACATCAGTTTCATTTTATTGTATTGTATTGTATTTTCTTTTTTTTTTTAATGTTTTTTTTAATTTATGATAGTCACAGAGAGAGAGAGAGAGAGAGAGAGGCAGAGACATAGGCAGATGGAGAAGCAGGCTCCATGCACCGGGAGCCCGACGTGGGATTCGATCCCGGGTCTCCAGGATCGCGCCCTGGGCCAAAATGCAGGCGCTAAACCGCTGCGCCACCCAGGGATCCCTGTATTGTATTTTCAATTTCATTTTAGATTCTAGTTCCATTTAGAGAAAAACAGCCGTGTTAAATATCTTCTTTCCTTATTGTGTCTATATTCATTTACCCATCCTAGAACTCATTTCACCGGCATTGTCTTCAACAATAAAATATCTTAATTTTATTTACACTTTTAAAAAAGAGGACAGTTGAGCTATTAACAAACAAAAAAACCCCCACTATGCTTTGCTTGCAGAACGCTTCTAGCATTGAGTTGGGCTATACCTGTGAGTACCTACTTTTAATCCCCCTGTGAATGATTAACCCATCCTTCTAACCTTTGGCATGTTACATTGTTCTGAAACACCACTTTAAAATATGTGTTAAGATCTCCTTGCTGTGAAAGTTGCTACTAATGTTGCTAACCTGTTAGAAGGGGCACTAGATCCCAGTAAAAACTTGTGAGACTTGGTTTATACTGACAGTAAGTGGTAAATACTTAAAGATTTTTTTGTTAGGCTAGGAGCCAGAATTTACAAGTATTGGTGAAAAGAAGGGATATTTAAGCAGCTTTGCCATATTTCATTGGCCCTGGTTATTGGTACTCATGTTTTTTCATTTTGAACTTTTATTGAAGAACGGTTGCAAACTCTAAAACTGGCCCTTATCACAACCACCATCCTTAAGGGACTTTTCCCCCCCTAGAATGAGTGCTTTGGACTCAAAACTGTTAATTTTATGATGGCATTAATAGGGTCTGCCAAATTGCCAAGATTCCAGATTATACAACCTTAGAAATAATTAGGTTATTTGATAATTTAATGCCTTAATTTAAGTAAATTAAGTAATTTTGTTTGAAATGATGTCTCCAAAGTTTGTTTTTGACCTGAACAATTAGTTCTCAGAGATTCTGCTCTGAAGGAAAGATGAACATTGGAGTTGAAATGATACCCCCCCAGTTCTTTGTTGTTTCATCTTACCTTCCAGTGTAGTGTGGTAGCTTGAATAGCTACTTAGCCTTGGTCAAGTCACCTGATTTCTTTGTGCCTCAGTTTTCTTATCTGTAAAATTGAGCTACTGATACCGTCTAACAAGATTATTATCAGGATTAAATGCATTATGATATGTAATGTGCACAGCATAATTCTCGTAGAACCTAGTAATTGATAGATGCCTTTTGATTTCTTAATATAAGTATTCCTTTTTTTTTTTTTTTTTTTAAAGATTCTATTTATTTACTTGAGAGAGAGAGAGAGATAGAGACAGAGCATGAGCAGAGGGGATAGAGAGAAGCAGGCTCCCTGCTCTGAGGACCAGGATCATGACCTGAGCCGAAGGCAGACACTTAACCAAGACTGAGTCACCTGGGCACCCTTGAGGTTTTTTTTTTTTTTTTTAAGATTTATAATTTGAGAGAGTGTGTGTGAGTGCAGGGGGAGGGGCAGAGGAAGAGAATATCAAGCAGACTCCCTGCTGAGTGCGGGGCTTGGTCTCACGACCCTGAAATCATAATCTGAGCCAAAATCATGAGTTAGATGCTCAACGACTGAGCCACTCAGATGCCTCAATATAAGTATTCCTCATAGCTGTCTCCTTTGTTCTTTTCTCTCCTTATACCAGTAGTTCTTAAGCCTTTTTTGGGTCTTGTCCTCCTTTCAGAATTTAATATAAGCCATGACCCCTCTTACCAGAATAATGCAGTGTATTAAACTTGTACTTGGGGACTTTATAGATCACCTCCCCCCACCTCCACCCCACCAAGCTCATCTATGAACCAGGTCGAGGATCTTTGCAGAACATCTCCTTGACACAAAACTTTTCTTTCATTTGAAACACTGTTCTTCATAGGGGATATTAATCTTGCCTCTGCAAGAATTTTTTTTTAAATTTTTATTTATTTATGATAGTCATCAGAGAGAGAGAGAGAGGCAGAGACATAGGCAGAGGGAGAAGCAGGCTCCATGCACCCGGAGCCCGACACGGGATTCGATCCTGGTTCTCCAGGATCGCGCCCTGGGCCAAAGGCAGGCGCCAAAACGCTGCGCCACCCAGGGATCCCCTCTGCAAGAATTTTTGATCTAATATGGAATAAACTGGTTGATTATGTACCTGTCAGGTTTAAAAAAATTTTTGACTTACAAATTATGAAAATATAAAACTGAGTTCTCAGACCCACAAGAGAGACAATACTGATTTTTAAAAGAAATAACAATAAATTCTGTATAAATCACTTGTTCAAATAAACTTCTACCAAATTTGCTTTCTGCTGTAATACAATCATTAAAAGTCTCATTTCTGACTTTAAAAAAATATTTTCTCCAAAGAAATAATATCTTACAAGGGAGATGTTTTCCAGAATTTTAGTTTTAATGGTAAAGTTTCTCCTATTAGACTTCTTAAAGCATCTGATAGATTGGGTGTCCTTTATTACCTTTTCTTTGATTTATAATTTCACTGATTAGGATTGGGCTGGGTACATATTAGAGCATCAACAAACTTTGTGGATTGTTAGATACTGAGGGCCTTTAAAATCTGTAGACTTCATGATACAGAAAAAAATTTGATTTGGAATTTTCTTTCTGTTTTGTTTTCTGTTAGAATTTCACGGTGGCATTCAGTTGAGACTCAGGGATTTTCTTCTAGACATCAAGCAGCCTGTTCTTTCCTTAGGAGTTATTCAATAGAATCTTTTTTCTTTTGTGGTATGTACTTACTAGGCAGAGTAGCCATGGTATTCTAGTAAGAAAACCTATTGCCAAAACACCCACTACAGCAGAAAACTGACCTACTTAATGCTGACAAGTTGAAAAAAAAAAAAAATCTATGGAATTGTACCAGCATTGGATCAACTTCTTCCTTCTCTTGTGGTGGATGAGGTGGGGGTAGAGAAGAGGATAAGAAAGTAGAGTGAACTGCTACAGGGAAGTAATATAGTAAATGAATAACCTGGAGTTATTTGATTAAAAGCTATTCATCTGGTACAATTTGGAGGCCTCTAGAATGCAGCAGTTCTGTTTAAATCACTTTAAACTGAGGAAAAAAAAAAAAGGGAGGGGGGATGGCTGGGTGGCTTAGTCAATTAAGCATCTGCCTTCAGCTCAGGTCATGATCCCAGGGTCCTGAGATTGAGTCCTGCATTGGCAGGGAGCCTGGCAGGGGAGTCTGCTTCTCCCTCTCCCTTTGTCCTCCCTTCTGCTTGTGCTCTCCCTTTCTCTCTTAAATAAATAAATAAAATCTTAAAATTTTTTTTCCAGATTATTATTTTATCAGTGTGTAGTACATTTTGGAGTTTATAGATACTGAAACAAAAAAAATGTTTGTAATTTTTATTGGTAACAAATGACTATGGGCCTTAACTTTATCAAACTCATTTTTTCTGTTGTTATCCAATCTAATTTTCACTATTCTCAGTATCACTACCACCTGAAATTTAGAGCTGTGCCATCCAGTAGAGAAACCACTAGTGGTATTTGGCACCTTAAATTTAAATTAATCGAAACTGGATAAAATAAAAACACTAATTCTTCTCTCAAGCTAGCCACATATCCAGTGCTTACTAGCCAAGTGTGGCTATGGTTACTGTATTGGGTAGCAGATATAAAACATTTTCATCGTTAAAGTTCTGTTGGATAGGATTATTATTATTTTTTAAATTTTATTTATTTATTCATGAGAGACACAGAGAGAGAGGCACAGACACAGGCGGAGGGAGAAGCAGGCTCCATTCCATGCAGGGAGTCTGACATGGGACTCCATCCCTGGTCTCCAGGACCACACCCGGGACTGAAGGTGGCGCTAAGCTACAGAGCCACCTGGGCTGCCCTGGATAGGATTATTTTAAAGGCTGCGTCATTCTGTCATGCTTCAGGGTTTCTCAGCCTTGGCACTGTTGACATTTTGGGCCAGGTAATTTTTTGTTTTGGAGGCCTTGTAGTATGTTTTGCAGCATCCTTGGCCTCTAGTCACTAGATGCCAGTAACAGTTGTGACAACCAAAAATGTCTCCAGACATTGCCAAAAGTCTTCTGGGGAGCAAAATCAACCTTGTTTGAGAACCACTGATCTACTTAAATATATAAGTTCTGTATTCAGCTAGTTTTTACTTCAAAAAAACCTTAGTGGCTTAAATAATTTAATAGCTCATGACTCTGGATTGTTAGTTTGACTTGGACTATATTGATTGATCCCTTCGGTCTATTAGTGATTTGGCTGGGGCCAGATAGCCTCATTTAAATGTTTGTTGGTTGGCAAGCTTTTGGCCAGAGTGGAGTTGAGAGGTTTTTACTCCATGTGGCCTTTCTAGGAGACACATTCATTCAACTGTTGGCTTAAAGTTCTAAGAGTAGTAAGAGAGGACAAATTCCAACATACAAGCACTTTTCCAGTCTCTGCTGTATCACTTTTTTTTAAGATTTTATTTATTTATTCATGAGAGACACAGAGAGGCAGAGACATAGGCAGAGGGAGAAGCAGGCTCCATGCAGGAAGCTCAATGTGGGACTCGATCCAGGGACTCCAGGATCACGCCCTGAGTGGAAGGCAGAGAGAGGCTCAACCGCTGAGCCACCCAGGCGTCCCTGTATCACATTTTTTAACACCTATTGGCCAAATCAAGTCACATGGCCAAGTCCAAATTCAAGAGGTAAGGAAATAGATTCTACCTCTCATTAGGAAGAGTAGGTAAGCCATGTTATTAAGGAGTGTGCTTAAGGAATGAAGGAATTATTGTAGCTATTTTTGCCAAAAGTTTACTGCTATTATTTTCTGGAAAACACAAGAACCTTACTGCCTTTTCATTACATTTATAATTTTCCTCTTATTTGTTTTTTGTTTTTATTTTATTTTATTTTATTTATTTTTTTTTAAATTATTTATTTATTTATGATAGTCACACAGAGAAAGAGAGAGAGAGACAGAGGCAGAGACACAGGCAGAGAGAGAAGCAGGCTCCACGCACTGGGAGCCCGACGTGGGATTCGATCCCGGGTCTCCAGGATCGCGCCCTGAGCCAAAGGCAGGCGCTAAACTGCTGTGCCACCCAGGGATCCCTGTTTTTATTTTATTGTTTTAAATCTGTAATTTATTTTATTCACATATTTCCTCTTTCTAGTAGTCTTGATTCTTTCCTATGTTACTGTGCTTCCATCTGAGGTTATTTCCTTTCTTCATATATAATTCTTTTTTTCTTTTTTTTTGTTTAAATTTATTTTTATTTATTTATGATAGGCAGAGACGCAGGCAGAGGAGAGGGAGAAGCAGGCTCCATGCGGGAGCCTGAGTGACTTGATCCCAGGACTCCAGGATTGTGCCCTGGGCCAAAGGCAGGCGCGAAACCGCTGAGCCACCCAGGGATCCCCTATAATTCTTTTTTTCAATGTGAGTCTACTGGTAGCGAATGTTCTGGTTTTGTCTGAGAGCATTTTTTATTTTGTCTTCATTTTTGAAGGATTTTTTTTAACAATGAGAAATTTTATTTATTTTATTTTATTTTTATAAAGATTTTATTTATTTATTCATTCATTCATGAGAGACAGAGAGAGAGGCAGAGACATAGGCAGAGGGAGAAGCAGGCTCCATGAAGGGAGCCTGATGTGGGACTCGATCCCGGGTCTCCAGGATCAGACCCTGGGCTGAAGGCGGCACTAAACTGCTGAGCCACCCGGGCTGCCCCTATTTATTTATTTTTTTTACAGTGAGAAATTTTATTTTATTTTATTATTTTTTTTTTTTACAGTGAGAAATTTTAATTCCACTTTCTCTTTAAATTCTTATTTTCATAAATAAATAAATAAATAAATTCTTATTTTCATTCTCCTTTCCTCAGAGAATTTTATCCTAATGTAATATTTTTATGCTTAAACATATTTAAAAAAAATAATTCCGATATAGTTAAAATATAGTGTTATATTTAGTTTCAGTTGTACAATATAGTGATTCAACAGTTCTATACATTATTCAATGCTTATCACAATAAGAGTACTCTTAATCCACTTCATCTGTTTCACCCATCATTCCCTCTTGTAACATCCATTTGTTTCTTTGTAGTTAAGAGTCTGTTTGTCTCTTTTCCTTTTGTTGGTTTCTTTTGTTTCTTAAATTCCAAATATGAGTGAAATCATATGGTATTTGTCATTCTCTGACTTATTTCACTTAGCATTATAACCTGATAATGATTGATGTTAAGCACCTTTTCATGCATCTTTTGGCCATTTATATGTCGTCTTTGGAGAAATGTCTGTTCGTATCTACTGCCCATTTTTAAATTGAGTAGTTTGTTTCTTGTGTGTTGAGTTGTGTAGCTTTTTAAAAAAGATTTATTTATTTATTTGAGGAAGAGCACACGTGAGAAAGAGAGAGAGATCATGGGCAGGGTAGAGGGAGAAGCAGACTCCCTGCTGAGGAGGGAGTCCTGAGCAGAACTCAATCCCAGGATCCTGGGATCATGACCAGAGTTGAAGGCAGATAGATACCTAATGGACTGAGCCACCCAGGTGCCCTGACTTGTTTAAGTTCTTTATGTATTTTGGATAGTAACCCTTTATCAGATATGTCATTTGGAAATATCTCTTCTGATTCAGTATGTTGTCTTTTAGTTTTGTTATTTCCTTTGCTGTGTAGAAGTTTTTCTTTTGATGTAGTCCCAACAGTTTATTTTTTAATTTTAAAAACAAATTTATTTATATATTTGAGAGAGAGAGAGCATGAGCAGGAGGGGCAAAGGGAGAAGCAGACTCCCCCAGTGGGGAGGCTGATGCACAGTTTGATCCCAGAACCCCAGAATCATTACCTGAACTGAAGGCAAGTGCTTAACCGTCTGAGCCACTCAAGGGCCCCCAATAATTTATTTTTGCTTTCTTCCCCCCTTGCCTCAGGAGACATATCCAAAATAATGTTGCTAGGTCCAATGTCAGAGAAATTGCTGCCTGTGTTCTTTTCTAGGATTTTTATGGTTTCAGGTCTCACATTAGGTCTTTAATCCATTTTGAGTTTATTTTTGTGTATGGTGTGAGAAAGTTTCCAGTTTCTTTCTTTTGCTTGTAGCTGTCCAGTTTTCCTAGTGCCATCTGTTGAAAAGACTGTCCTTCCCATTGGATGTTGTTTCCTGCTTTGTCAAAGATTGAGGATATAGTTGTGGGTTTATTTCTGGGTTTTCTGTTCTGTTGTATTGATTTTTGTATCTACTTTTGTGCCTGTAGCATACTGTTTTTATTACAACAGCTTTTTAATGTAACTTGAAGTCCAGAATTTTGATGCCTTTAGTTTTGTTCTTCAAGACTGCTTTGGCCATTCAGGTTTGTGGTTCCACACAAATTTTAGAGTTATTTGTCCTAGTTCTGTGAAAAATGCGGTTGGTATTTTGATAGGGATTGCATCAGTCTATAGGTTGCTTTGGGTAGTATGGCCGTTTTAGTAATATTTGTTCTTCCAATCCGTGAACATGGAATGTCTGTCCCATAGCATTGTGTCATCTTCAGTTTCTTTCATTAGCGTATGATAGTTTTCAGAGTATAAACCTTTCACCTCCTTGGTTAAGTTTATTCCTAGGTATTTTCTTATCTTTGGTGTATTTCTAAATGGGACTGTTGTCTTAATTTCTCTTTCTGCTGCTTCATTATTAGTGTGTAGAAATGCAAAAGATTTCTGTATTACTGATTTTGTATCCCATTTATCAGTTCTAGTAGTTTTTTGGTTGAATCTTTAGGGTTCGTTGATCAATTCTAGTAGTTTTTTGGTGGAATCTTTAGGGTTTTCTACATATAGAATCATGTCATCTGCAAAGAGTGAAGTTTTACGTCTTCCTTACTAGAAAGATGCCTTTTATTTCTTCTTGTCTCATTGCTGTAGCTAGGACTTTCAACAGTATGTTGAATAAAAGTGGGGAGAGTGGACATCCTTGTCTTGTTCCTGATCTTAAGGGAAAAGCTCCCAGTTTTTCGCCATTGAGTAGGATGTTGGCTCTGGGTTTTTCCATATATGGCTTTTTTTTATGCTGAGGTGATATTCCCTCTAAACCTGCTTCACTGAGGGTTTTTATCATGAGTGGATGTTGTACTTTGTCAAATGCTTTTTCTGCACCTATTGAAATGATCATGTGTTTTAACCCTTTCTTTTATTGATGTATCTTGTGGATTGATTTGTGAATAGTGAAGCACTCTTGCACTCTTGCACCGCAGGATTAAATCCCATTTGATTGTGGTAAACGACTTTTTTCATGTATTGTTGGGTTTGCTAATATTTTGTTGAGGATTATTTTGTCTATGTTCATGAGAGGTATTGGCCTGTATTCCCTTTTTTTTAATAGTGTGTTTATCTGGTTTTGGTATCAGAGTAATGCTGGATTCACAGAATGAATTTGGAAGCTTTCTGAAGGACATTTTTATTGGGCATAGAATTCCAGTTTGCCAGTTATTTTCTTTCAGCATTTTGGGATATATATCCCATTATCTTCTGATTTCGCCTTTTTTTTTTGTTATTGTTAGAGAAGCGATATCTTTGGTTTTCATTGGTTTTAAAGTAATGCTTCTAGGTGATTTTCTTTGTCTTTAAGTTGCTTGAATTCCACAGACCCTTTTGAATATGTAGCTTGAAATATTTTGTTAGCTTGAAATATTTTGTCAGATTTGGAATATTTTTAAAATATTGTTCTGTTCCACTCTTTCACTGTCTCCTTCTAGGATCCTGGAGAATTGCATTTTACATCTTTCTTTACATCCTCTATTTTTCATGTGCTTTTTTCCATCTTTTTTTTTTTTCTCTCCTTTTGTCCATCAAGCAGATATTTTCTATTGATCTGTTTTTTAGTCCAATCTGCTGTTACAAGCATCTCATTTATTATTAATTTCATTTTTATGTATTTTTTAGTTCTAGAATTTAAATTATTTTTTGTTTTTATAGATTCCAGTTCTCTGGTGAAATTCTCGTCTTGTTATGTATTTTCCCAAACATTTTAATCACAGGTATTTTATTTTTAAAAGATTTTATCCATTTATTTGAGAGAAAGAGAGCAGGATTGGGAGGGGTTGGAGGAAGAAGGAGCAGCAGACTCCCCACTGAGCAAGGACCTTGATGCAGGGCTCCATCCCAGGATTCCAAGATCATGACCCAAAAGGAAGGCAGAAGCTTAACCAGCTTAGCCACCCAGGTGCCCCTAATCACAGTTATTTTAAAGTCTTTAAGTCTTTGTGTGATAATTAAAATATCTGGATCTCCTTTGGTCTTTTTTTTTTTTTTTTTTTTTGTCTGATAAAAATCTTGGCTTTTGTCATTTGGTCCTGTCTCCTGGCATTCCTGGTAATTTTTTTTTTTTTAAGATTTTATTTATTTATTCATGAGAGACAGAGAGAGAGAGAGGAAGACACAAGGCAGAGGGAGAAGCAGGCCCCATGCATGGAGCCTGACATGGAACTCGATCCCGGGTCTCCAGGATTACGCCCTGGGCTGAAGGCGGCGCCAAACCGCTGAGCCACCCGGGCTGCCCTTCCTGGTAATTTTTAAAATGAATGTCAGACAATGTACATAAAAAATTATAGAGAGTCTTGATGATAATATTGTTCTCTAGAGAGGATTTAATTTTCTTGTAGTGGTAGTTAAAAGTAGGAGCAAATGACCTTGATTCTGTATAGGCTTGAGATGATTTGAGGCTTTGTTTTACACTTCTTAAGGGCTGGTTTAAGTCCAGTTTCCCCTTACTCTGAGAGTTTTGTCCTTCAGAGGTATCAAATGGAATCCTGGGGTATTTGCCAGAGCCTAGTCTTCTTGGCAGGCCCTGAACTGTAATTTTTCTTTTACCAGCACTGTGAGCCTACTCGAAGTTCTGCTTACCTTTTTTGCTTTAAAATAGGCAATTTTTTTCCCCTTGGCCTCTTGCTCCCCACACAGGTTAGGATTCAGTAAATACCCTAAGGGCAAATGCAGTACAGAATGTCTAGCCTTATTTTTCTGTGGTTGCCTCCTCTGTGGAATTTCAGCCCCTCAAATCTTGCCTGTCTTGATAAGCCCTGAGCTCTAATTTCTGTCTTTTGCAGCTCTGTGAGACTGCCAAAAGATCTAGTATGCAGCTAATTGCCTCAGGAGGAAAAAGTAATGGAGAATGGCAGGCTTAATTCTACATTTCCTTTTTCTCTGGTGTTTTGGCTTCTCACATCCTGCCTGCCTCCTGTGTTTATATTTTTGTTTTTAAATCCCATTTTATAGTTTTTTTTTGCCTGGAGAATTGGTCAGATAAAATCTACTGTATAATAATATGTAATGGATATCTCTATTATTTAATAATTAAATAATTTAATTAATTAAATTGATTTTTCTAAATAATTAACAACATAATGAATAATATTTTAAACAATTTTAAGTATGTATTAATCATTGCGGTGAACTTGACAGATGAGAATTCTGCCCTCATGCAGCTTTTATCTTGCAGAGAAGAGAGGTATTAAGTACACATTTATTTCTATTGTGATAAACCAAAAAAGAGAAGTACAGGTTGTTACCTGCTTATTATAGAGATTAGTTTAGGTGAAAGTTCAGGTGAAGGAGGTGGTGGTCCAGGACAGTTGCTTTGAGGAAGTGATATTTGAGCAGAGCTCTTAAGGATGAGTAAAATTAAGGAAAAGTAAGGCATTGTTAAAACTATGGACTAAAGAGACTTTAAAAGTAAAAAGAGGTAAAAAGAGGCATAATAGGTTTAACGTATCAAAGAAAGCCAGTGTACTTTGACTGATGGGCAAGCACAAAATTATGCCAAGCTCCTTATAAGCCTTATTAAGGATTTTCTTTTGTTTTTATTTATTTTTTTATTTTTTAAAAATAAAGAGTTTATTAAAAGATTAAAAAGATTTTATTTATTCATGAGACACAGAGTCAGAGACATAGGCTAAGGGAGAGAAGCAGGCTTGCCATGGGGAGCCTGATGTGGGACTCAATCCCAGGACCCCAGGATCACAACCTGAGCCCAAGACAGACGCTCAACCAACCACGGAGTCACCCAGGCATCCTGTGTTGTTGTTATTGTTTTTTGCCCTTTTTTTTTTTTTTTGCTTTTTTCCCCCAATTCTGTTGTGATAATTGTTGTGACTCTAATTTACCTTCTGTCCCTAGATACTTATTTTAGTTATTTTATTCAGTACAAATATATTAGGTACCTTTTGCAAACAAGATTCTTTTTTTTTTTTTTAAGATTTTATTTATTCATGAGAGACACAAACAGAGAGAGACAGAGAGAGAGAGAGAGAAGACACAGGCTCCATACAGGGAGCCTGACATGGGACTCGACCCCAGGAATCTAGGATCACGCCCTGGGCCAAAGGCAGACGCTGTACTGCTGAGCCACCCAGGCATCCCAGTATGTTGAGTTTTTAAAGAACTGCAAAACTGTTTTCCAACGTGGTAGTACCATTTTTGCATTCCCGCTAAGAATGAATAAAAGTTGCTCCACATCCTTGCCAGATTTTGGTGCTGTCGGTGTTTTGGATTTTGGACATTCTAGTAGTACATCCACATCCTTGCCAGATTTTGGTGCTGTCGGTGTTTTGGATTTTGGACATTCTAGTAGTACATATGTAGTGGTATCTTGTTGTAATTTGTAGTTCCTAAATGACATATGATGTTGAGCACCTTTTATATGTTTTTTTGCCACATGTATATCTTTGTCAAGATAACTGTCAAGTCCTTTGCCCATTTTTAAATTGATTTGTTTTCTTATTGCTAAATTTTTAGAGTTCTTTGTATATTTAAGGTAATAGTCCTTTATCACATGTGTCTTTTGCAAATATTTTCTTCCATCCTGTGGCTTTTCTTCTCATTCTCTTGACAGTGTCTTACGGCAAGCAGAGGTTTTTAATTTTAAGGAAGTCCAATTCCTCAAGTATTTTTTTTGACAGAACATGCCTTTGGTCTTGCATTTAAAAAGTCATTATTATACTTGATCTAGGTTTTTTCCTATGTTATCTTCTAGTAGTTTCATAGTTTTGCATTTTATATTTAGGCCTATAATCCATTTTGAGTTAATTTTTGTGAAGGGTGTTTAGTCTTTATGTCTAAATTCTTTTTTTTTTTCTTTGCTAGTTTTTCTAGTACCGTTTGTTAAAAAGACTGTATTTTCTCCATTGAATTGCCTTTGTTGTTTTATGAAAGATCAGTTACTGTATTTATGTGCGTCTGTATCTGGGGTTTAAATTTTATTTTTATTACTCAAATATTTTTGAGTATAGTTGACACGGGCTTTTATTTATTCATTCATTCATTCATTCATTCATTCATTCATTCATTCATTCATTCATGAGAGACACAGAGACAGAGGCAGAGACACAGGCAGAGGGAGAAGCAGGCTCCATGCAGGGAACCTGACATGAGACTCAATCCTGGGTCTCCAGGATCATGCCCTGGGCTGAAGGGGGCTCTAAACTGCTGAGCCACCCGGGCTCCGCAAAAAGAAAAGGTTTTTATAATGTATTATTAAGTGAGCCACCTAGATGGCTCAGTCAGTTAAGCATCTGCCTTTGGCTCAGATCCTGATCCCAGTGTCCTGGGATCCAGGGCTGGGGCTCCCTGCTCAGGAGGGGAGCTTGCTTTTTTCCCCCTTTCTTCTGCCCCTCCCCCTGCTCGTGCTCTCTCACACAAAAAAGTCACAGAAAAACCCTATTCTCTTTAAGTAAACAACCTTATCACAAATAGTTATACATAATTTATTGGTAAATGCAGATATTGATATAAATATGTTTATTCATTGTAAAATTGAGATTTTAAAGTCAGCAATAATAGTGACAGTTTAACTTGTGTGACCAGTGAAATGCTAGTTATAAGTGGAATAACCATTCCTTGGTGCTAACAATAGGTTCTACCTTGCTTTGATGCCATGTCTGTTTGTTTGTTTGTTTGTTTGTTTGTTTCTTATAAAAATTCCTTTCTACCATTGCCTGAAATCACTGCTTGTTGACATAGCTTTTCATGTTTTAGGGCTCTTGAATACTTAACTACCAGTCTTAGAAAGGATATGTGTGGAATGAAATTTGTGGGAGTTGTAGCAAACAACAATGTCTATTCCATTTGTCTCTTTCTTTGTGTGTATATTTTATCTTTCAAAGATTCAGTAATTTACCTCTTAGGCATTTGACTTGTATCTAGGGGAATTATTTGTTATGAATTAGAGGAGATTGTGGCTCTACAGTAGTGTGTGGGTTTTATAGTTTCTACGGTAACTTGGAGTGGTCATCTTTTTAATTAATTAATTAATTATTTAAATTTTATTTATTCATGAGAGGCCGAGACACAGGCAGAGGGAGAAGCAGGCTCTTTTTATGTCATTAGAATAAAGTTCTGTTTTCTGGGGGAAATTGAGAACCTCCTCTTTGTATTTTGTGTACCTGTGTTTTGCTTGGAATTACTTGATCAGCGTAATGTAGCAGTAATTATGTTACTAACAACAATTTTGTGAGATGTTTATTATTCTCATTTTACAGATGAGGAAACTGAGGCTTGGTGAAGTTACGAAACTTGTCCAAAGTCACACAGCTTGTAAAGGGCACAGCCAAGATTCAGAGCCAGGTCTGTCCAACTTCAAAACTTAATTATAGCCATGAAACTTTGAAATAGCTGTTAAATATCAACATGTGATAAATTGTATTGCTATTAATAATGCTTAACTGTTGTTTAACTGTTACTGGTAATTTTCTTAATGGTGAGTTTTTTTGTCTGTGACAATTTTATGTGTCTTTTAAACATTCTGAAAAGAGGTGTAACATAGTAATTGAGGGTCTGGGCTCTGGAGACAGACTCCTGGGTATGAATCCCTAAGCTTTCCACTTACTTGTGTGACATTGGGAAAGTGACTTAACTTTTTCTCTACCTCAGTTTTCCTACCTGTAAAATGGTGAGAGTAATATTATCCTCCTGGTAAAGTTGTTGTGAAGATTAAATTATTTAATATGTACAGAAGCACTTCTAACAGTGCCTGCCACACATTAAGCAATTAATAAATTAATGTTAGCTGTCAGTATTATTATGTTGTAGCAGTTAGTAAAACAAATGATCATTATTTCCAATTCTACTAGGAAATTAAGGAAAGTTTAAGCAGCAATATAAAATATCACAAAATTCACATAAACCAAAATTAAATTTGAAAAAGTTAGACCTAAGGAAAATCATACATTTGATCAATTTCAAATCTGTGGTAGAGCAAATGAGGCAACTGCTTATGGACTTCACATGTAGAAGTGTATTTTATGTACAATGACCATACATAGGTCTGCTGTAGATACCCTTTGAGCCCCATATGATCATTGTATTATGAATGTGTTTTGTCTGTTTTTCTCTTATAGATGCAATTTATATTCAGAATAAATGTTTACATTTTTAGATGGTTTTTAAGAAGATATTTTGGCAATGTTCACATGTGATTACCAAGAACCCAAACCTTATGTGTTATGTAAAATGTTGGCAACATCTCATCACTTGCAATAGTTATCAGACCTTACATTGTGTTGAATGCACAGTGATTGTTCTTTGAACCAGTGGGGGCCATAGCACATTCAGCTAGGACTCAGTTAGTCATACATTGATCATGTACTCTTCAATCATACTTGTTTATTGCAACTGTAAGAATTTTAAAGTGCCATATCCAGTCTTACTACAATTTAAAGTAAAATGTCTGTGATTAGTGACCAAGAAGTCTATAACAATTGCAAAAATACTCATAAATGGAAGTGATTTGAGTCAAGTTACACAAATATTCCAAACTGTTATCTTAAAATAGGACTTGCCTTCTAGGACACCTGGGTGGCTCAGTCCCTTAAGCATCTGACTTTGGCTTAGATCCTGGGATTAAGCTCCTTTTTCAGCTCCCTGCTCAGCTGAGAGTCTGCTTATCCCTCTCCCTGTGCTCTTCCCCCTGCTTGTACTGTCTCTCTGTCTCTCAAGTAAATAAAATCTTTAAAAAATATACAAATAAAATGACTTATATATGGGCCTAAGATCTCTGTAACTTATTTTTTAAAGATCTTTATAACTTTTAATGTACACATGCATTTAATTCTCTTTATCATACTGAGCCTTCCTATCCTTGAACATGGTATATTTCTAGTTATTTAAATATTTAAAAATATCTCTCAGCAAAGTTTTTTCTTTTCTCTTCATAAAGCTCTCTCATGTCTTCTCTTTGAATTATTAGATAACTTATTTCTTGTTACTACTGTAAATAGTATATTTTTCCACTTGTTTTTCTTTCCATTTTTATTTGCTGATGTAAGCTTTTTTTGGTATAGAATGTAGGTCTGTGTTCAGTCACCTTACTAAATTGTTTTGTTAAAATACTTTGAATGCAAATTGTGTCTTCCTGTCCAATATTTACATCTTTTCTCTTTTTGCCTTACTGTGCTAGTTAGGAATTCCAGTACAGTATTCAAAACAAGTGTTAATAGTGGGCATTCCTAATGCTGCACTTAATTTTTAAAGGCAAACGCTTCTTATGTTTTAATATTAAGAATAATGTTTGCTGTAGATTTTTGATACTCTATAGGTTAAAGACCTTTCTGTTGCTAGTTGGCTATTTTTTGGTGTGTGAAGAATGAGTATTAAATTTTATCAGAAAAAAAATAAATTTTATCAGACAGTTTTTCTGTACTTGTGAGAGGAATCATATATGGTAGTTCTTCCGTATTCTGTTAAGGTAGTGAATGACATAGATTTTCTTTTCTTTCTTTTTTTTTTTTTTTAGATTTTCTTTTTTTTAATTAAAAATTTTTAAAAAAAGATTTTATGTATTCATTATTCATTTGAGAGAGAGAGAGAGAGCACACAAGCAGAGGGGAGAGGCAGGAGAGGAGATGAAGTGGACTCCCCACTTGGGGAGCTCAATATGGAGCCCCGATCCTAGGACCCGGAGATCATGACCTGAGCCAAAGGCAGACTCTTAATCATCTGATCTACATAGGTGCCTCAAAATTTATTAGATTTTTAAATGTTAAATTAACCCTTGCATTGCTGGAATGAACCAAACTTAATATGTTGGTCTTTTTTCATATACAAGTAGATTTAGTTTATTATCTTTTCATTTAGGATATTTACATCTATGTTCATAGGTGATATTGGCCTATAATTATATTTCTTATGTTATCTTTGTTTGATTTTGGTATTCAGATTATACTGGCCTCAAAGAATGAATTGGGAACTATTTCTTCCTACTGCCCTGACTCCTCTAAGGGTTTATGTAAGACTGGAATGATCTGTTTCTTGAAATTTTGGTTGAACTTCTGTTCGACTCTTAGTATTGTGGGGAGAGTGTGTGGGCTTAGTATTTTTTTTTTTTTTGGAGGTATGTATTCAGTTTTCTAAATGGTTTTATTTAAAATTTCTGTTTCTAGTTAGGGCAGTTTTTAGAAAAAATTTTTCAGGAATCATTTTGTCTGGGTTTTTAAAGTATTTGGCATAAAGTTGTTTAAAGCATTTTTTCCTTATCTTTTAAATTTCTGCTTAGTATTCTTTTTTATTCCTAATATTTTTTGTGACTTCTATTTTCCTTCATCAATTATATTAGAGGGTTTATAAATTTTCTTAGCTTTATCAAAAACCCATGCTTTAAAAAAAAAAAAACCCATGCTTGACTTTGATTTTCTCTATATGTTTTCTGTTTCATTAATTTTTGGCCTTTCTCCTTTACACACTTAAAAAAAAAATTATTTATTCATGAGAAACACAGAGAGAGAGAGAGAGAGGCAGAGACACAGACAGAGGGAGAAGCAGGCTCCATGTAGAGAGCCTGACGTGGGACCAATCCCAGGACTCCAGGATCAGGCCCTGGACTGAAGGTGGTGCTAAACCGCTGAGCCACCTGGGCTGCCCTCCTTTACACACCTTTTAAGTGAAAAGCAGAATCTAATGTAGGGACTTTAGGGTATCTCATATTTTCAGAACAGGATTTCAGTAGAACTTGAGAATCAGGACCCAGGGGCTTACAGTGCTTACTGGGACTTTATTTCTCTTTTCTTTGAGTCTTCCTCTTTTCTTGTTGTCAACTGCCTTTTCTATTCTTCAGTCTATATGGCAGAAAATGGTGACAGTGAGCCTCTGAATTTGATGTCCGTTCCAACTTTGTGTGCTCTTGATTCCTCCGGAATTTCAGATTTTTCCATTTGGATCACTTCTTTCTTTTTTGGAGAATTTCTTTTTCTTTAGAATTCTCTTTAGTAGGATTTTCTGTAGTAAACTCTCAGCTATTTTGTCTGAAGCCTATATCACTTTTTTTGATAGATATTTCATTAGGTATAAAATTATGGGCTGGCAGTATTTTTGTAGTCACTGGAAGAAATAATTCCACTCTGTTTTGGTTTCCATTGTTGCTCTTGATAAATTGGCTACCTAATAGTTGTTCACTTAAGTGAATGTGTCCTTTTTTTTTCTTAAACCTCTGGCTGCTTTTGAACTCTTTAGTTTTAGTTTTCTGAAGTTTTGTATGCTGTGCCTAGGTATAGGTTTTCTTTTTATTTGTCCTGGGTGAGACTTTTACTGTAAATTGCTTATTTTCCCTGGAAAAATTATTTATGGTTCTTCTCTGGAGCCCAAGAAGGAAACACATTGCTTTAAGAGGGTACCTTTAGGGGATCCCTGGGTGGGTCAGCAGTTTAGCTCCTGCCTTTGGCCCAGGGCGCGATCCTGGAGTCCCCGGATCAAGTCCCACGTCAGGCTCCCAGCATGGAGCCTGCTTCTCCCTCCTCCTGTGTCTCTGCCTCTCTCTCTCTCTCTATCTCTCTCTCTATGTCTATCATAAATGAATGAATGAATGAATGAATGGAAAGAAAGAAAGAAAGAAAGAAAGAAAGAAAGAAAGAAAGAAAGAAAGAAACGAACCTTTAGTTCTCTTTGCCGCTCTCCAAAACCTCAGGGTACTGCAATTTGGTGACTGAATTTATCCCTTTAAGGTTTTAGGCTACACTAATGGGGTGACTTTGGATTGCAAATATGCATGTGGGCTTGCTTGTCTTTACAACCTCTTAGGAATCCTTGTTCTCTTCTGCATTAGGACAAATTTGCTTGTCCTTTGGTGATGAAGGGATGGACTGGGCTTACTTTTCCTATTCACTCTTCTCCTGAGTATGAAACTTTTGAATGGGGGGTGGTGGTGGGGGGCCCCCATTCAAAAGTTTCATACTCAGGAGAAGAGTGAATGGGGGGCCCAGTTTTATGGAGAGTCTCCTGTTAGATTTTCGATGTTGGGTAGGTCTTATTCTTTGATTTCTCTTTTCTCCCAAGAGATTATCAAAATTGAAGCTTAACTTGATGAGTTAGGCAGATGTATACAAGATAAAAACTATTTCATTGTACCACTTAACTCTGAGTTTCTGCTTTCTCATAGATTTTGTTCTGGTTATTCCTTATTGATCTTGTCATCTCTTCAGTGTTTTTAATATTTTTTGAAATAAAATTTTACCCATCACTTTTAGCTGTTTTCAGTGAGAGAATTGGGTGAATAATCTAGTTTAATGTGTTACTGGAAGTAGAATTTTATTCTAATTTCTTTGGATTTTCTTTTTTCTTTTTCTGACTCCTTCAGATAGATGCTTAGCTCACCAATTGTTAGGCTTTTTTCTAACAATCATTTTTATTTATTTATATTTTATATTTTTATTTTTTATTATATAGCATTTTATTTTTTAAAATAACTATTTTCATAGAATACATTTTAACATCAGATTTCAACAGTGGGAAAATAACAGTTTATTACTTAGTTTTGTATTTGTAGATATTATTTTAGAAAAAGTAAACACATTTGAGGATTAAGTCTTGGTTTAGAATCTATAGTACTCTGATACATATATGAGGGGACCTATTCCCTACATTGATCTTCTCTATACTCAGAAGCTTTCCAGGTTCTTCTTCTTTGCAGGATTTAGAAGTTAATAATGTGTGAAATATCAGTATTTCCTAATTTTAAAGTTTGCCTAGGACACATAACCATCAGTAACTGGTATGACTGGACAGAGGGAAATTTTCAAAAATTAACCATTAATTTTCTACAAAGTCCTTATTTATGAATTAACAGGCTTTCCCTTTCTCTGTCATTCCCAGGACAAATACAGAAGTTTGATCAGGTATTGATAGTAATAAAACTGAATTCTCTTTTAGAATTTGATAAACTAACAGATAAAAGCTCATACATAATAGTTATGCTGTGAGTCTTGTGAGAAGCTGAGAGACAACCCCGTAAACTCATCAGAGTAAGGCACCCAGTCTCCAAATTTCTGGGATACAATTCCTCTTAAACCTTTTCCTCAAAGACTAAATTCTAAAAAAGAGCCAGGTGATTAGGAGAAGATGTTTATCTCATCAATGGACTTACCTGTTATCCTCCCCCCCCCCCTTTTTTTAAGGTTTCGTTTATTCATGAGACACAGAGAAAGAGGCAGAGACATAAGGCAGAAGCAGGCTCCCCGCAAGGAGCTGGATGTGGGACTTGATCCTGGGCCCCGTGATTGCGCCCTGAGATGAAGGCAGATGCTCAACCCGAGCCATCCAGGTGTCCCTGTTATTTCTTCCTTATTGCAAGTTGAATGGCATGATAGAGCAGAGGCTAAGAGATGTACAATCAATTTTCAAGGTATTAAGTCAAAAAGATCAGAGTTTCCCTAGCCTGGCCCACATCTTGATAGTTGAAATAACAAAGCCCAGCAAAGGTTAAAGCTGAGAATGCCAAAATACCTGCGTTTGCTTTCTGCAAAGCATCCCCTTGAACATAGTAATCACTTGTCAAGGCACCAGTGATTGTGGAGAGTGAGGGCTGCAGGCAGGGAGTAGTCCATTGCAGAGCCAGTTTTAAATAAGCAGCTGGAATTAGGCCCAGGAGCAAAACACTGACAACTCTTTCACCAGTCCAGTGGAGAGATGCAGCCTTAGAACCAGAATAGTGGTTGGGTGACAGGTGAATGTACTGTGTTCTATACCATCCTGGGGCAGGTTCCTGGAGAAATGCTGAAACATGAGCAGATCTGACCACTGGAATTTGGAGAAACAGAGCTTGGCCTCCTTGCACACCACACAGAATACTCAGCTTCCAGGGACTTACCATCTTTCTCCTGAAGGCTCAAGATCACTCTAACATAAGCATTTTTAAAAAAGTTTTACTTATTTTTATTTGAGGGAGAGCGAGCTAGTGAACAGTGAGGGATGGGAGGAAGAGCAGAGGGAGAGGGACAAGCATACTCTGCTGGATTGTGGAGCCCGATGTGGGCTCGATCCCACATCCTGAGACCGTGACCTGAATTGAACCCAGGCACGCCTCTAAGCATTTAAAGCTATACATTTATAGGGATCCCTGGGTGGCGCAGCGGTTTGGCGCCTGCCTTTGGCCCAGGGCGCGATCCTGGAGACCCGGGATCGAATCCCATGTCAGGCTCCCGGTGCATGGAGCCTGCTTCTCCTTCTGCCTGTGTCTCTGCCTCTCTCTCTCTCTCTGTGTGTGACTATCATAAATTAAAAAAAAAAAAAAAAAAAAGCTATACATTTATAAGTGGCTCATGAGGTTTGAGATGGAATATTTTTATTATTATTACTTTTTTTTTTTTTAGAGGAGGAGGAGGAGCAGAGGGAGAGGGAGAGAGAGAAAATCCCAAGCAGGCTCCATGCTTAGCATAGAGGCCAACACAGGGTTTGATCCCACAATCGCTAGATTGTGACCTAAGCCGAAATCAAGAGTCAGATGCTTAACTGACTGAGCTACCCAGGCACCTCTCATTATTTTTACTATATGTATTTAATATTTTTAATTTGCTATTGTAATTTTCAGTTATACTTGCTTTTTTTATATTTTAATATTTTCTTTTTTTTTTTTTTTAAGATTTTATTTATTCATGAGAGGCACACACACACACACAGAGAGAGAGAGAGAGAGAGGCAGAGACACAGGCAGAAGGAGAAGCAGGCTCCATGCAGGGAGCCTGACGTGGGACTCAATCCCGGCATCCTGGGATCAGGCCCTGAGCCAAAGTCAGGCGCTCAACCACCCAGCCACCCAGGCATCCCTATACTTGCGTTTTAAGGCCACAGCCTGTGATTCACAAGTCAATTAGGAGTTTTGAAGTACATGGATTTTAAAATATTTTTTTTAAATTATATTTAACACAGTTTTCAAAAAACCCAGGATTTTCAGTTTGGATCACAGAGCAAGATTCAAGTCTATGCTGTATATAAGAGGTGTACAAAGTGGTTTAGAAAAACTAAACAAACAAACAAACAAAAAAACTAAAAATAGGGGTCCCTGGGTGGCACAGAGGTTTAGCGCCTGCCTTTGGCCCAGGGCGCGATCTTGGAGACCCGGGATCGAATCCCACGTCGGGCTCCCAGTGCATGGAGCCTGCTTCTCCCTTTGCCTATGTCTCTGCCTCTCTGTGTGTGACTATCATAAATAAAAAAAACAAAAACAAAAACAAAAACTAAAAATAAGGGGAAAGGCAAAGATATGCAAGGCAAATGAAAACAATTTAAAAAGTATGGGTTGCTCTATGAACTCTCTTTTTAGGGTTTTTTTCTCCTCTTCCTGATCAGAAACTTCAGTGAATAACTAATATTCCATATCACTGAGACTTTTTGAGACTCTTAGAAGACTGGTTTTAGGGCAGCCCCGTTGGCACAGCAGTTTAGCGCTGCCTGCAGCCCCGGGTGTGATCCTGGAGACCCAGGATGGAGACCCAGGATGGAGTCCCACGTTGGGCTCCCTGCATGGAGCCTGCTTCTCCCTCTGCCTGTGTCTCTGCCTCTCTCTATCTCTCTCTGTGTCTCTCATGAATAAATAAATAAAATCTTAAAAAAAAAAAAAAGACTGGTTTTACATTAATAACATTTTTCTTTTCTTCCCCTTTTTCTCCTTCTCTTCTCCTTTCTCCTCTTCCTCTTTTCCTTACAATTCAATATCTCTGAAACTGGGATCCATCCTTCCTATTGGTATGCATCTTACTACTGATGATATTTCACAGTTAATGAACTATTAATAATTAATGTTGGCAAAAAAATTAATGTTGGCAGAATCTTTTTTTTTTTTTAATTTTTATTTATTTATGATAGTCACAGAGAGAGAGAGAGGCAGAGACACAGGCAGAGGGAGAAGCAGGCTCCATGCACCAGGAGCCCGATGTGGGATTCGATCCCGGGTCTCCAGGATCGCGCCCTGGGCCAAAGGCAGGCGCCAAACCGCTGCGCCACCCAGGGATCCCTAGAATCTTTTTCTTAGTGCAACATATCTTGCAATCTCTGATATCTTAGTTTTGGTGAAGTATACATTTTTACGTATATATCATGACTGTTCATTCTGCCCCATCCCCTACTTGAAATGCTCCTCTTTTTTGTCTTTCCTATCCTACACTTATGTCATTCAAGACCTTAAGGGTGGAAATAATCTTTAGTTTCTCATCGTGATTCCTCTTCTTCCAGCACTTAGTGTAATATGTTGTTGAACACAGAGTTTTATTTATTTAACAATTAAGGGAAGTGTGTACATATAATGAATCATAGCGTGGGCTGTGGCATATTTATATTAGTGACCAATTTTTTAGCTTGTTGATAAGAGGAGGTATACTTATGTTTTTGGATAGAAAGAAGAGAATCCATTGATTTTTATACATTAAGCAAGTTAGAGAATTTATTGGATCGAAGCTCAGTCATCTGGTAATGTTCAAGAATTTAACCAATGAAACAAAAAAATTTACAAAACATAAGAATTGTGAAGAAAATAAAAAGAGTAGTACAATATAGAATAACAGAGAATAGCATTTACAAAGAAGAAAAAAGAAGCCTTTATCAACGGGAAGACATTTAGGTTGAGACTTGATGTATGAGTGCAAGACAGAAGTTAGTGAAGAGTCTGAGAGAAAAGCATTACAGACAGAGGTAAATAAATAGCAGGCCCCAAGTGGGAAAGAGCTTTTAGGTAACTGAAAGGCTCATAGCTGGGGAGAGTGTCACCTCAAGGCAAGAGAGGCAGTCAGGAGCTATACCTTAATATGCTAACATTTACTCAGCATTTGTGGTCTGCTGGGCTCTCTACCGAGCACTTTTTTCTTGGGCAATGTTGAATTATTGTGCCATACTGAATTCTCAAGTGCTGAGAGTTTGTATTTAATTTGAATATGTGTTAGAAAGCCATGGAACTCTTATGCAGTGCTATGATCCATTTTACATTGTAAAAAATTACACTGACTACTTTGTACACAGTTGATCAGAGGAAGGCTTATAACTAGTCAGATAAGAGGCAAAGTTGTTTTGGACTGTGGTAGAGATAAAGAGCCATGGACCAATTTCCAAGTCTTGTGTTAATGGCTTGGATAAGGAGAGAGGATTGTGAGGGAAAGAGAGTCAGATCACAGAGGGTTAAAGAATTGAAGAGATGATGTGTACAGAAAATATGTGAAGTTATTTGTCAGTAAAGGGGAGCAGAGCTGTTTTTAACCTTCTTATTTCTATAATTTTTCCAGTGACATTTCTGTCTCTCTCTTTTAAAATCTTGGAACCAAATATATTTTTATTCTAGTCTGCCTCTCCAGATTCCAGCACCTTTTTCTCATCCCACACTTAACAGATGCTTAGAGGAGGGAAGTCAATGTAAAAGTAGGCTAGCATTCTCAGCAATTCTGCCCTTTTTCATCAGGATGTTCCTTGCTAAATCAGTCCTTGCTATATCAGAGGAAAACCATTTTGTTTTATAAGTGAAGGTTTAATTCTTGAAGGAATAACATTTAATGAAGTTACTCATGTATATTTGTATTGTGGGGTTAGGGGTGATGGTACTTTTTTTTAGGGGCGGTCATATGTATAGTTTTATGTTAAGTCTTAACATGCCTTAAAAGGCAAAGGTGAAGATAGCTGAATTGCAAATTCAGTTCACCAATTGTTTTCTCAATTCAAAGGCAAGAGATCAACTAAAAGATAAAATTGGTTGCATAACTAACTGAAAGACAAAGTTCTCAGAAAGCTTTTTAAAAAAGGTTTCTTTAATATTACAGTTTCAGTTTTTTTAAACCACCTTTGACTGCAGTTTTAAGTAGATAGGTTCTTTCCTAATTTTATGAAGCTCTAGTTTTCCCTTACTGTCTCTCAAGAGTGAATAAAGAAGCCACATATCAAGACCAAAGAAAGAATTTTGTGGGCAAGATGAGTGGGAAGATTAAAATGAGGAAGGCAGAGGGGCACCTGGGCGGTTCAGTGGTTGAGTATCTGCCTTTGGCTCAGGTCGTGATCCCAGGTCCTGGGATCCAGTCCTCCATCAGACTTCCCGCAGGGAGCCTGCTTCTCCCTCTGCCTGTTTGTCTCTGCCTCTCTTTCAGTCTCTCATGAGTAAATAAATAAAATTTAAAAATAAAATGAAATGAGAAAGGCAGAAACTGAAAATTAAAGTCAGATGATAGATAAGGATCATGAAATACTGTTTAAATCCACGGTTCTTAAATTTTTGGTAGTTACAGTATCCTTTGAGATTCTGATGAAAGTTAAACAGTCTGGCCCAGAAAGTACATAGACACATGCACATTCAAATTTCTACATAATCTTAGGGTATTGCTAAATCTTAAGAGCTTTTAGGATGTACGATGCCCTGGTCAAGAACACATGGTCTAAATGGCAATCAGGGCTTGGGAGTATGGGGCTGGAAAGTTTTGACATTCAAACTGCAACAGTATTCCCTTCTCAAATACCAATCTTCAGGATAGCCGAGATTAGTTTGTTGTTTTTAAACCTCTGGTCTGATAAAAGAGAATAGTTTTTAGTTTTAGCTATTTAAAAATTAGAATGATCTGTTCTTAAAATTAGATATTCTAATTTTCTTAAAATTGTTCTTAAAATAAGATATTATTCTATGCAGGATACCCTAACATAAATAGCCTATTAAAAAAAAAAAGTTGAACTGGAATATCAACAAATTTCAAATTCAGGGCATCCCCAGTGGCGCAGCGGTTTAGTGCCGCCTGCAGCCGGGGGTCTGATCCTGGAGACCCAGGATCAAGTCCTGCATCAGGCTCCTTGCATGGAGCCCACTTCTCCCTCTGCCTGTGTCTCTGACCCTCAGTCTCTCTCTCTCTCTGAATAAATAAATTAAAAAAAAAAAAACAAACAAAAAACAAAAACAAATTCAC
The DNA here is from genome assembly GCF_048418805.1 of Vulpes vulpes. Classification (NCBI taxonomy): domain Eukaryota; kingdom Metazoa; phylum Chordata; class Mammalia; order Carnivora; family Canidae; genus Vulpes; species Vulpes vulpes. The sequence continues at coordinate 107,183,882 of NC_132785.1, read as the reverse complement.
TGACTCCCTATGTATATATAGGAACTTAATGAATATTTCTTTTGGGAAGTGGGATTAAAAAAAACAAAACCAGCCCTTTGTTCTTTCTACCTTTCCATGAATCTGTTTGTAAATTAATTTTTATTGCAAACCTGAACAGTTCACCATTCATTAAAAATTGAATGTTATTAATCCTGTAAGTTTAGTATTAGGCATTTTTATTTTACTATTAGTGATGAAGCTATAGTTTGTTGCTGTTCATTTGGCTCAGTGCCTAAGTGGAACATTGAGCCAGTGATACAACTTAATAAGTTATAAATTGTTTCCTGTTAGACAAATTATGCCAGTTAGACCATTATTTAATGTACTCCAGAATTCTTAGGATTCATTGATTGAATAGGAGATTGACTAGATGACCTACTGCTGAATCCTTTGGCCATGCGGAGAGTCTAAGATTCCTTACATTGTTTTTACTTACTTGATGAGATAAAAAATTTGGGGGGCACCTGGGTGGCTTAGTTGGTTAAGCATCTGCCCTTGGCTCAGGTCATGATCCCAAGACCCTGGGATCAAGCTTTGTGTTGGGCTCCCTGCTCAGCAGGGAGTTGTCTTCTCCATCTTCCTCTCCCCCTCACTCATGCTTTCTCTTCCCTCACTCACTCTCCCTCTCTAGCTCACACTCTTTCTCTCTCTTAAATAAAATCTTTAAAAATTTTGAAAGACGGATTTTTCTTCACTCTAAATGTCATTTATAACTTGAAAGCACATTACACATCCTAAGAAATAGAAACCAAAGAAAGAAAAATCCAAAAATGAAAACTTTATGCTTGTGGTACAATATTCTACTTTAAGGTAATGATGGTTTAATACAGCATTTTTAGCTTAAATTTTAGTGAGTGAACAAAAACATATTTTTGGCAGATGGACAATCAGTGCATTTTTTTCTCATAACTTTCCCTGTAGAATTCTGGAATACAAATGTGAGGAATAATACAGTAGAATTGTATATATTCACGTTCATCCATCCTTGTTCAGGGAATAGTAAAGTTAAAAGCAGTTAAATTGGGGCACCTGGGTGACTCAGTTGGTTAAGCATCTGCTTTGGCTTAGGTTATGATCCCAAGGTCCTGGGATCAGGCCCATGTCAGGCTTTCTGCTCAGCGAGAGGCCTGCTTCTCCCTCTCCCTCTGCCTGCAGCTCTGCCTACTTGTGCGCTCTCTCTCTCTCTCTCTCTCTCTGTCAAATAAATAAAATCTTAATTAAAAAAAAAAAGCAATTAAATTTAAATTTAGATTCTTTTTGCCATTCTGTTCCATGATTTTCTTCTCTACAGTGTTTTTGTGCCTCCCATAGTATAAGGATGCTATGTGATTGTGGTACTAGGTAGATGCTTTTCTCATGGCATAGCTCCTAAGCATAAGCCAGCTACTTTAACTGTGTTCAGTTGAAAGTAGCAAACTGTTCCATACTAGGAAAAATCTCTGGTTGTGTTGGATTTATTGCAAGGTAGTGTAATACTATATGGATGATTTAAAGTATTCACAATATAATTTTGAATTTATGTGACTTTTGCTTTTAGTGCTTTATTTATTTATTTATAAAGATTTTTATTTATTTTCCATGAGAGACACAGAGAAGCAGAGATATAGGCAGAGGGAGAAACAGGCTCCCTGTGGGGAACCCAACGTGAGACTCAATCCTGGGACCTGGGATCACAATCTGAGCCAAAGGCAGACAGACACTCAGCCACTGAGCCACCCAGGCATCCCTAGTGCTATCTTTAAAATAACCCTGTGAGATTAGAGTCTCCTGAAAAAAAGAAGTTGAGCTAATCTAAGGAAATACATGAGGTTACTTTTGTTTTTCGTGTGTTCAAAATGATACCTATGGTTTTATATTTTAGTTTATAAATTACTACATTTGGAGCTAATTAATGCTATTGTAAAAATCAGAGTAATTTTACCATTTCAGCTAAGTTCTTTTGTTTGTTTTTCTTATAAGGAAACAATCTTAATGTCAGGATCAAGTTTCCTGAGTGTGTCTTTCATATCTCCTATGTATATAAAATTTGTGCTATAGTTTTGGGTTGTTGATTCTTTTTTCATAGTAAACTTTCTAAAGCATATTCTTGTCCATTTTTCCTTACAATTTATATGCAAGAGGCCCCTCTTGTATATAAATGTATATAAAAGTTAGAGATGGAGTTGTGACTATAGAACAAAGAAAAGCAAACAAATATAATGTAGGAGGGGGAGAAAGGCTCTAGAAGAAAAGTTCCCATTTCTCTAAGAGTTCTAACCATAAAGGCCATTCAAAAGCCTTTGATCCATTCCAGATTTTGGCTGGACAGACTACATTTCAGTGACTTTATTATTTTTTTTAATAGAAATGAGACTTTTATAACTACGTGTGATTTTTCTTTTTTTTTTCTTTTTTAAGATTTATGTATTTATTTGAGAGAGGGAGCACAAGTGGGAGGGGCAAAGAGAGAGAGAGAGAATCTGAAGCAGACTCAACACTTGAGTGGTGCCCCAATGTGGGACTTGATCTGACAACCGAGCTGAAACCAAGAGTTGGTTGCTTAACTACTTCACCACCCAGATGCCCCAGTGATTTATTTTTTTTACTGTTTATTAGATGTCTCTTGATTATGTGTGAGTATGTATTTATGTTTCTATACTTGCCAATTCTATCCTCAGTTTCAGGAAGGATTTTATATGACTTGCTTTCCACTTAATTGAAATTATAAAATAGTTGATATACCCAAAAGAATTATAAAGTAGTTGATATATCCAAAAAAATATAATGCAGGGTGTAGAGCACAATGAAATGAAAACATGTGCATCTCCAGCTCAGCTTAAGAACATTACTTAACATTTGCATTATAGGGATCCCAGAAAGAGAAGAAAGAGAAAGGGGGACAGGAAATTTATTTGAAGAAATAATAGCTGATGGCTTCTCAAATGTGGGGAAGGAAACAAATCCAGATCCAGGAAGTTACAGAGAGCCCCCAACAAAATCAACCCACGGAGGATACATAGTAATTAAAATGGCAAAAAGGAGTGATAAGGAGAGGATTTTAAAGGCAGGAAAGAAAAGAACACAGCCACAATCAAGGGAAACCCCATAATGCTGTCGGCTTATTTTTCCTCAGAAGCTTTGCAGACCAGAAGGGAATGGCATATATTTAAAGTGCTAAAAGGGGAAGAAAAAAAAAAAAAAAAACCCAGCCAAGAATACTCTTTCTAGCAAGTCTGTTATTCAGAACAGGAGAGATAAAAGAGTTTTCCAAACAAAAGTTAAAGGAATCCATGATCACTAAACTAGCCCTACAAGAAATGTTAAATGGGAGTCTGAGCGGAAAGGAAAGACCATAAGCAGGAGTAAAAGTAGGAAGGACCAAAGCAGTAAAATTAAGTATATCTTTAAAAATCATCAAGGGATTTGCAAAATAAAGGATGCAAAGTATGACACCATATACCTAAGACATGGTGGGGGGCGGTGGGTAGTAAGGAATAGTTTTAAACTTAAGTGACCATCAACTTACTATAGATTGTTATGTGCCTAAGAGGTTATCTACAAACCTAATGATAACCACAAATCAAAAACCAGCAATAAATATACAAAAAATAAAGAGAAAGAAATCCAAGTATATTGTTAAAGAAAGCTAGCAAACCATGAGAGAAGATAGCAAGAGAAGAAAGGAACAGAGAACTACAAAAGCAACCATAAAATAAGTAACAAAACGACATTAAGTACATACCTAACAATAATTACTTTGAATATAAATGGAGTAAACACTCCAAAGACATAGGGTGACAGAATGCATAAAAAACAAGACCCATTTATATGCTGCCTATGAGAGACTCACTTCAGACCTAAGGACACATGCAAATTGAAAGAGAAGGGATGGGAAAGCATTTATCATGAAAATGGAAGTGAAAAGATACCAGGGAGGCACCTGGGTGGCTCAGTCAGTTAGGGATCTATCTTCAGCTTGGGTCATGATCCCAGTGGGTCATGATCCTGGTGTCCTGGAATTGAGCCCCACATCTGGTTCCCTGATCAGCAGGAATCCTGTTTCTCTTTCTTCTGCTGCTGTTCCCCCTGCTTGTGCTATCTGGCACGTGCTCTCTCTCTCCTTTTCCTTTTCTCTCTCTCCCTGTCAAATAAATAAATAAATAAAATCTTAAAAAAAAAAAGAAAGAAAGAAAGCAAGCCAGGGTAGCAATACTTATGTAAGACAAAGTAGATTTTAAAACAAAGGCTATAACAAGAGTCAAAGAAGGACACTACATAATCATGAAGGGAATACTCCAACAAGAAGATATAACAATTTATGACCCAGCAGAGAGTGCTCAAACATATAAAGCAGCTAATAACAAATATAAAGGAAGAAATCAATAGTAATACAATAATAGGGGACTTTAAAAATTATTTATTCATGAGAGAGAGAGAGAGAGAGAGAGGCAGAGATACAGGGCAGAGGGAGAAGCAGGCTCCCCTTGGGGAGCCTTATGCGGGACCTGATCCCAGGACTCTGGGATCACACCCTGAGTCAAAGGCAGATGCTCAGCTACTGATCCACCCAGGTGTCCCCAATAATAGGGGACTTTAACACCCTACTTACATCAGTGGATACATCATCTCCAAACAGAAATCAACAAGGAAACAGTGGCTTTGAATGACACATTGGACCAGATGGAGCTGGCAGATATATTCAGAACATTCCATTCTAAAAGAACAGAATACACATTCTTTTGGAGTACACATGGAACATTCTCCAGGGTATATCACATATTAGGCCACAAAACAAGTCTCAACAAATGCAAAAAGCTGAAGTCCTATCATGCATCTTTTCTGACCACAGCACTATGAAACTAGAAATCAACCAGAAAAAAAAAATCTGGAAAAAAAAATACAGATACATGGAGGTTAAATAACATGCTACTGAACACTGAAAGGGTCAGCCAAGAAGTCAACGAGGAAATAAAAAAATAATACATAGAGACAAATGAAAACAAAAACATAATGGTCCAAAATCTTTGAGATGCAGTAAGAGCTATTTTTAAGAGGGAAGTTTATAGCAATATAGGCCTATCTCAGGAAGCAACAAAAAAAAAATCTCAAACAACCTAACCTACACCTCGAAGAACTAGAAAAAGAACAAATGAAACTCAAAACCAGTAGAAGGAAGGAAATAATAAAAAGAGTGGAAATTAATTAAATAGAAACTTAAAAAAAAACCCAGAACAGATCAATGAAACCAGGAGCTGGTTCTCCAAAAAGATCAACAAAACTGATAAACCTTCAGCCAGACTCATCAGAAACAGAGAGAGAGAGAGGACTTAAAATCAGAAATGAAAGAGGAGAAATAACAATAACACAGATATACAAAGGATTATAAGAGAATATTATGAAAAATTAGATACCAACAAATTGGACAACCTAGAAGGGATGGATAAATTCCTACAGACATGTAACCTCCCAATACTGAATTAGGAAGAAATAGAAAATTTGAACAGATTGATTACCAGCCATAATATTGAATCAGTAATAAAAATTCTCCCAAGAAAAAAGTCCAGGACCAGACAATGTCACAGGTGAATTCTATCAAACAGTTAAAGAAGAGTTAATACTTATTTTTCTCAAACTGTCCCAAAACACAGAAGAGGGAAAGCTTCCAAATTCATTCTGTGAATCCAGCATTACTCTGATACCAAAACCAGATAAACACACTATAAAAAAAAGGGAATACAGGCCAATACCTCTCATGAACATAGACAAAATAATCCTCAACAAAATATTAGCAAACCCAACAATACATGAAAAAAGTCGTTTACCACAATCAAATGGGATTTAATCCTGCGGTGCAAGAGTGCTTCACTATTCACAAATCAATCCACAAGATACATCACATCAATAAAAGAAAGGGTTAAAACACATGATCATTTCAATAGGTGCAGAAAAAGCATTTGACAAAGTACAACATCCACTCATGATAAAAACCCTCAGTGAAGCAGGTTTAGAGGGAATATCACCTCAGCATAAAAAAAAGCCATATATGGAAAAACCCAGAGCCAACATCCTACTCAATGGCGAAAAACTGGGAGCTTTTCCCTTAAGATCAGGAACAAGACAAGGATGTCTACTCTCCCCACTTTTATTCAACATACTGTTGAAAGTCCTAGCTACAGCAATGAGACAAGAAGAAATAAAAGGCATCTTTCTAGTAAGGAAGACGTAAAACTTCACTCTTTGCAGATGACATGATTCTATATGTAGAAAACCCTAAAGATTCCACCAAAAAACTACTAGAATTGATCAACGAACCCTAAAGATTCAACCAAAAACTACTAGAACTGATAAATGGGATACAAAATCAGTAATACAGAAATCTTTTGCATTTCTACACACTAATAATGAAGCAGCAGAAAGAGAAATTAAGACAACAGTCCCATTTAGAAATACACCAAAGATAAGAAAATACCTAGGAATAAACTTAACCAAGGAGGTGAAAGGTTTATACTCTGAAAACTATCATACGCTAATGAAAGAAACTGAAGATGACACAATGCAATGGGACAGACATTCCATGTTCACGGATTGGAAGAACAAATATTACTAAAATGGCCATACTACCCAAAGCAACCTATAGACTGATGCAATCCCTATCAAAATACCAACCGCATTTTTCACAGAACTAGGACAAATAACTCTAAAATTTGTGTGGAACCAAATTCGGTGCTGAGTAGCCGAAGAGTGTAGAGGAAGAACTACTACAACTCGTGTAGAGTTGTGTGGAACCAAATTCAGCTACTGCTGAGTAGCCGAAGCAGTCGTGTAGAAGAAGAACAAAACTAGAGGGATCACAAACTTAGGTTTCAAGATATGCTACAAAACTGTAAACATCAAAATGGTATTGTCTGGCACAAATATTGACACAAAGATCAATGGAACAGAATAGAAAACCTGGGGGAGCCTGGGTGGCTCAGTTGGTTGAGCGTCCAGCTCTTGATTTCAGCTCAGGTCATGATCTCGGGGCCCTGTGATTGAGCCCCCTATTGGGCTCTGTGCTCAGCAGGGAGTCTGCCTGAGGATTCCTCCTCCCTCTGCCCCATCTCCTGCTTGCATGCAGGCACCTGCTCTCACACTCTCAAATAAATAAATCTTAAAAAAAAAAATACACAATTCAACACCCCAAAAAACAAGTAATCTAGTTAAAAGGTGGGCAGAAGACATGAACAGACATTTCTCCAAAGAAGATACACAGATGGCCAACAGACAAATGAAAAGATGACAACATCACTCATCATCAGGGAAATGCAAATCAAAATCACAATGAGATAGTACCTCACACCCGTCAGAATGGCTAAAATCAACAACACACAAAAAAAAAAAAACAAAAACTGTTAGCAAGGATATGGAGAAAGGGGAACCCTGTTGGTGGGAATGCATACTGATGCAGCCACTGTGGAAAACAGTATGGAGGTTCCTCAGGAAGTTAAAAATAGAATTACCCTATCATCTAGCAATCACATTACTAGGTATTTACCCAAAGAATACAAAAACACTAATTCAGAGGGATACATACACCCCTATTTTTATTACAACATTATTTACAATAGCCAAATTATGGAAACAGTCCAAGTGCCAACAATAGATGAATGGATAAAGAAGATGTAGTGTTTTATACAATGGAATATTACTCAGCTAGGAAAACAAATGGAATCTTTCCATTTGCAACAACATGGATGGATCTAGAGGGTATAATGTTAAGTGAAATAAGTCAGTTAGAGAAAGACAAATACCATATGATCTCACTTGTTCAATTTAAGAAACAAAAGAAATGAACATATTAATAGAAGATAAAAATAATAGATTTAACTATAGAAATCAAGCTGATGGTTACCAGAGGGGAGTTCAGTGGGGGCATGGGTGAAATAGGAGAAGGGAATCAAGAGAATACTTATGATAAGCACTGATAAAATGTATAGAATTGTTGAATTATTGTATACCTGAAACTCATAGAATACTGTATATTAATATACTGTAATTAAAATAGTAAAAAAGAATTAGAGCATTATTAAAACTTTGAAGTCTCCACATGAATCTTTACCAATTATGACCCCCTTTCTTTCCCTCAATAACATTTCCCTTAATTGTGTTTATTGTCTATTTTCTTCATAGTTTTGGTAATTATGTATATCTGCCTAAATACTATCTTGTTTAGTTTTGCATATTTTTGAGAGACTGTAATGTCAAGGGTCTAAGAGCACAGATTTTCATGCCAATGGTTCTGCCATCATGTGATTAGGGCATATTACTTCTCCATGCCTGTTTCTTCATGTATGAAATAGAGATTAAAAATAGAATTTACTTGGGGCATCTGGGTGGCTTGGTTAAGTGTCCAACTCTTTCTTGGTTTTTGTTTTTGTTTTCGTTTTTTAAATATTTTATTTATTCATGAGAGACACAGAAAGAGGCAGAGAGACAGGCAGAGGGAGAAGCAGGCTTCCTGCAAGGAGTGTGATGCAGGACTCAATCCGGATTCCGGGATCACACTCTGAGCCAAAGGCAGATGCTCAACCACTGAGCCTCCCAGGCAACCCCAAACTCTTGGTTTTGACTCAGGTCATGATCTCAGGGTTATGGGATCAATCCCTGTATCAGGCTCTGCACTCAGCACAGAGTCTGCTTACCCCTCAGCCTCCCCCTCTGCCTCTCCCATCTCTCTCTTTTTTTCTCTCTCTGTATCTAAAATAAGTAAGTAAGTAAGTAAGTAAATAAATACAATCTGAAAAATAGAATTTACCTGATAAGGCTATTGTGAGGATTAGATGAGTCATTATAAGCAAAGTGTATGGTGTACAGTGGCTATTACATGGGCAGTATTGTCTGAGTGTTTGTTAATATCTATATAAAGCAATCATAAGCAATTTATTTCCCTCCTTCAACATTGTGAGATTCATTCATGTTATATGCTGTAAACCATTCATTTTTACTTCTTTTTCTCTTGATTAATTTGTTTTTTGTGATTTATTTTTTATTGAGGTTATCATTTTTACTTCTGAGTAGTATTCCAGTGAATATTCTGTATTTCTTCTGCAAATGGATAATTAGACTCTAGTGTTATTGTTCTTTTACTGTTCTTTTACTAACAACAAACAATGCTACACAGGCATTATGTTGTACACCTTTCTGTGCCCATGTGTAAGAGTTGCTCAGGGATGTATACCTAGAAGTGGAATTGCTGAGTTGTAGGAGTATGTGTGTCTTCAACTTTCCTAGACCATGCTAAATTACTTTTCAGAATGGTTGCACCAATTTATGCTTCTATTAAGGGAATAAGAATGCCTATTGCCCCATATCTTATTGTTTCTTAAATATTTGCTAAATGGAAAAAGATAAAATGACATATGGTGTTCTGATTGGCATGTTCCTGATTACTACAGAGGTTTGAGTATTTTCTTCATGTATTCATTAGTCATTTCTTTTTCTTTGTGAAATACTTCTATTTTGTGCATCAGTTTTGCATTGATACTCTATTTTAAACTGATCATTTGTTTATTTTTTCTTAAAAGTTCTTTAAATGTTAGGATACTACTATTTTGTTTATATATGTAGCATATATTCTCCTAATTTGTAGCAAATCTTTCATTTTCAGATGGATGAACTTTCACAAACATTTGTAGATTAAATTCTTTTGTTAGGTTAGTGTCTTGTTTGGCATAAACAAGGTTTATGTGTAAAATATAGTTTCCAGAGTCCTTAATCTGGACTTTTAAAAAGTAAGGCTTTTGCAGCCACCCAGGCTGCCCTGTGCCATTAATTCTTGGTCTTTTAGGTTTTATTACATTTTTCCAATAGATAAGACCATTTTTAACTTGTGGCTCAGCATGTGAAACAATTACTCTTCTTTATATTTAGAGAATTTTGTTTGCTTAAAGACATACTAGTGGTATACCTTCCTTACTGAATTGGCTACAGAAGATGATTCTTTTAGGAATTTTAACCTTCTTTGTTGTTGAGTATAACAAGTCAGATGAACTTTTGCTTACCAATTAAGTTTTTCTTAGAATTGACTTAAAAAGCATTCCTTTATTTGAAGTTTTATTTTGCCATTTTTTTATTTGTAATATCTTCTAGGGAGCATTTAGGAGTTTTTGTTTTGTTTTGTTTTGTTTTTTTATAATAGTCACAGAGAGAGAGAGAGAGGCAGAGACATAGGCAGAGGGAGAAGTAGGCTCCATGCACCGGGAGCCTGACGTGGGATTCGATCCCGGGTCTCCAGGATCGTGCCCTGGGCCAAAGGCAGGCGCCAAACTGCTGCGCCACCCAGGGATCCCAGGAGTTGATCCTATAATTAGTTTGTCTCTTCCCTTTAATGTGAGCTTCCTGTGGTTTAGGGGCAGTTATTATTATTTTTTCAAGTGGGCTCTACACCCAGTGGGGCCTAGCATGAGGCTTGAACTCACAACTGTAAAATCAAGACCTGAGGTGAGATCAAGAGTTGGACACTTAACCGACTGAGCCACCCAGGCACCCCAGGGATAGTTAATTCTTAAACAATCTGTAAGCTTGCACATGAAACTCCTACTGTAGTAGGAGTTCACACAGTGGATACCTGATAATTTATCATCTCTTCTTGTTCTTTGTTCCTTCCTGTGTAGAGCAAATTACTGTATATGCATGTAAATCCTTCATATACTCTATACTTATGCAGTGTTGAAGAAATTTATTTTGTGAAGCATGATGTTGTCATGAAAAGTATGATAGTTCAGCTGATTTTTTTGGTCATTGTAGATAAGACTTCTATTTGAAACAGTTGCTGTTACTTTCTTTTAGAAAATTGTCTTTAATTTCAGCATTAATTGTGGAGTCTCATATACCTCTCTCCCATTTAAATAGTCAATGTGATTTCAACAGATACTGTATTAGTGAATAGTGCATTTTCTAGAGCTATTATGGAAATAAGATTCAGGAGCGCTTCTGTTAACCATTTGAATCCAGTTCACCATCATCTGCAGGATTATATAATAGTAGCCTCCTAATTGTCTTCTTGCCTTCATTTTTATTCTCATCAATCTATTCTTCTTTTTTGTTAAGCGAAAAATTTGGAGGTATTTAGCACATTCACAGTGTTGAACAACCACTGCTTCTATCTAGTTCCAAAATACTTTTTGTTCAAGTTTAATCAGCATATAGTGTTAGTTTCAGGTATACAATATACTGATTCAGCAATTCCTTACATTACTCAGTGCTCATTATGATAAGTATGCTTTTTTTAAAAAAGATTTATTTATTTATTTATTTATTTGGGCGGGGGGGCAGTGGAGAGAATCCCAAGCACACTTCTCACTGAACATAGAGTCTGAGGCAAGGCTCACCCCAGATCCTGAGACCATGACCTGGGCCAAAACCAAGAGTTGGAAGTTCAACCAACTAAGTGTACTGTTCAGTGTACAGTTCAACCATGCTGAGTACACTCTTAATCCCCTTTATCTGTTTCACCCATCCCCCCCCCCCCACCTCCCCTCTGGCAGCTACCAGTTCTCAATTTAAGAGTCTAGGTTTGTCTTCTTTTTTCTTTGTTCATTTGTTTTGTTTCTTAAATTCCACATATGAGTGAGATCATATGATATGTGTGTTTCTCTGACTTCATTTAGCTTTATATCATCTAGCATCCATGTTGTTGCAAAAAGCAAAATCTCATTCTTTTTTATTATTGAGTAGTATTCCATTGTATAAATACATTTTTATCAATTCATCTATTCATGGACACTTGGGTTGCTTCCATATCATAGTTATTGTAAATAATGCTGCAGTAAACATAGGGGTGGATGTATCTTTTTTGAATTAGTGTTTTCTGTTTCTTTGGGTAAATACTCAGTAGTGGAATTACTAGGTCATGTGGTAATTCTGTTTGTAACTTTTTAAGGAAACTCCATACTCTTCCACAGTAGCTATACCAGTTTACCTGCAAGACTCACTTGAGACCTAAAGACACATGCAGATTGAAAGTACAGGATGAAAAAATAATTTATCATGCAAATTGATGTGAAAAGAAAGCTGGGGTAGCAATACTTATGTAAGCAAAATAGAATTTAAAACAAAGAGTGTATCAGGAGACAAGAACACTGTGTAATCAGAAAGGAAACAATCCAACAAGAGGGTATAACAATTGTAAACATGCACCCAACCTGGGAGCACCTAAATACAAAATGCAACTATTAACCAATATAAAGAAAGAAATCAATAGTAATACAATAATAGTAGAGGAGTTTAACATCCCACTTATATCTGTGAAAAGTTCATCCAGATAGAAAATCAACAATGAAACAGTGGCTTGTTTTGTTTTGTTTTGTTTTGTTTTTTTGATGGTTTTTGATTTTTAAAGACTATTTTTTAAAATAAACTCTATATCCAGTGTGGGGCTCAAAGTTACAACCCTGAGTTTAAGAGTTACATGCTCTACTGACTGAGCCAGCCAGGTGCCCTGGAAACAGTGGCTTTGAATGATACACTGGACTAGATAGGTCTAACAGATATATTCGCAACATACCATCCAAAAGCACTCGAATACACATTCTTTTCAAGTATGCCTAGATCATTCTTTAGAATAAGTAGATCACGTTAGGCCCCAAAACAAATCTCATCAGATTCACAAAAACTGAAATCCTATCATGCATCTTTTCTGACCACAGTGGTATGAAACTGGAAATCAATCACAAGAAAAAAAAATCTGGAAAGAACACAAATGTTACTAAATAACATGCTGTAAACAAGGAATGCTTCAACCACAAAATTAAAAAGGAAATCTTCAGTCCATTCTTACCCAGCAGCCAAACGCAAAACTAAGTTCTGTTTAGAACCTTCCAATGGCTTCCCATTTCTCTCAGAGTTAAAAGTCAGTGTAAGGGCCTATATGACTTTGCCCTTTGTAACCCATTTGGTCTCATCTCTCCTAGTCTGTTATTTCATTTTGCACTGAACACACTGACCTCCTTTCTGTTTGTCAGGTACTCCAGGCAAGCCACCCTTTTAGGAGATTGCACTGGTTATTTTCTTTTTCTTTTTTTTGAATTCTCATTCTACTTGCATGGCTCACTTTTTTACCTCCTTCAGTTCCTTGCTCAAATGTTACTTTCTTTACTTGAAACTTTGTTACTGCCTCCAGTACTTCTAATCCCCCTCTTAACCTGTTCATCTCATTCTGCAGGGCCTTTACTCTCTTGTAAGGTACAACTCAGTGGTGTCCTAGTAAATGTTTCACAACGAGTTCTCTGAGTATAGTTCCAGCTTGAATGATGGTTGATCTTTCTGTTTGTGCTAATAAGTAAGGTGAAAGTGAAACAAGGAAGATGTGTCAGCATTCCACTGACATATCAGTGGCATGAGAATCTTGCTGAATTGGATAATAGTTTTCAAATAATATAACTGGATTTGCTGAATTGGATAATAGTTTTCAAGTAATAGAAGAATATATCCTCAATTTTTTGGTGCTATTCATATTGCAGTGATTATAGACATCACATACTTTTGAGTTTAGTCCATCAATTTCTTAGATCTAGGCAGTCACAAAACAGTCATTCAACCTATGATTGGTAGTTCTTGCCAGGTTCCATGGTGTAAATACTGCCACCATGGCTGATTTCAAGCCACCAACATAAAGTCGCTGAACATGACGTTGTGGATGGATGTACAATAACCCAGCATCATGTCACTTTCCATCATACAAAGTTGTAAATAACTTCAGCAGCATAGATAATAAAACATAGTAAAATGATTAAGAAGTGATGAGTTTTTAATATTTATTACCTTTGTTTTAAAATAACTTATTTATATGTTTATATAAATATTTTTTAATAAAGGCTGTGTTTAACACCTAGTTTGCAAACTTGCTGAAAATTTATCGTTTGGTGGAGAAGCAGGCTCCCTGCTGAGCAGCAAGCCTGATGTGGGTCTCCATCCCAGGATCCTGAAATCATGACCAGAGCCAAAGGCAGATGCTTAACCAATTGAGCCCCCAGGCACCTCATATATATGCTTAAAATTACTGACCTTTAAGTCATTAAAAAAATTTCAGTTCAGTATATAACCTTTGAATTCAAAGAAGGAAAGATATGGCTGTAAACTTAAATATTGACAGGGACATTTACATTTTGTTAATAAGGTGAATTACATTGATTTTTGAATGTTAGGTAACTGCATTTCTTAGAAAAACTCCATGTGATCATGATGTATTATTCTTTTAATGTTTATTTTGGTTCGCTAAATTTTTGTTTAGAATTCTTGGATGTCTGCTCAAGATAGATATTTTTCTGCAGCTTACTTTTTCAAGTAATGTTTTTGTTTGGGTATCAGGGTAATGTTAGCCTGATTGCAGACTTCGAAAATATTCCCTCTTTTTTGGGGAAGAGTTTGTATAGAATTTGTATGATTTCTTACATGTTTGGTGGAATTTGGCAATGAATCCATTTAGCCTAGGAGTTGTCTTTGTGGAAAGATTTTTTTTTTCAAAGATTTTATGTATTTATTCATGAGAGACACACAGGCAGAGAGACAGAGTGAGAAGCAGGTTCCCCACAGAGAGCCCGATATGGGACTGGATCCCTGGACCTGGGATCACGCCCTGAGCCAAAGGCAGATGCTCAACTGCTGAGCCACCCAGGTGTCCCATTTGTGGAAAGATTTTTAACTAGAAATTCAATTTTAGGGGGATCCCTGGGTGGCTCAGTGGTTTAGTGCCTGCCTTTTGGCCCAGGGCGCGATCCTGGAGTCCCGGGATCTAGTCCCGCGTCGGGCTCCCGGCATGGAGCCTGCTTCTCCCTCCTCCTGTGTCTCTGCCTCTCTCTCTCTCTCTCTCTCTCTCTCTCTCTCTCTGTCTATCATAAATAAATAAATAAATCTTAAAAAAAATCAATTTTATTAATAGGTTAGGAATACGACTGTTTAGGTTATCTATTTTTTGAGTAAGCTGTGATAGTTTGGGACTACAAGGTATTTTTCCATGTGTCCGTGGATTTATTAGAATAAACTTGTTCATAATACTCTTTTATTATCTTTTTTAATGTCTCTGGAATCTATATGATGATATCTCTCTCATTCTTGATATTGGTCATTTGAATCTCCCCCATTAGTATGACTACATGTTTTTTTTTTTTTTAAATTTTTATTTATTTATGATAGTCACAGAGAGATAGAGAGAGAGGCAGAGACACAGGCAGAGGGAGAAGCAGGCTCCATGCACCGGGAGCCCGACGTGGGATTCGATCCCCGGTCTCCAGGATCGCGCCCTGGGCCAAAGGCAGGCGCCAAACCGCTGCGCCACCCAGGGATCCCTATGACTACATGTTTATCAGTGTTATTAATCTCTCGAAGATTTACCTTTTGGTTTCCTTTTCTCTCTTTGTTTTCCTACTTTACTGCTTTCTGTTCTGATTGCTACTGGTTCCTTTTTTTCTTTGTCCCTTTAGTTTCTATAGGTGAAAGCTGAGGACATGGATTTAAGTAAGCCTTTTTAAAAAAAATAGACATTTAGTGCAGGGTTTCTCAATAGTTGTAGTATTGACATTTTAAGCTGAATAATTTTTTGTTGTGGGTGCTGTCCTATGTATTATATGATGTTTAGCAGTATCCCTGGTAAATACCCACTATATGCCAGTAGCACTCCTCTGGCAACAACCAAAAATATTTCCAGATTGCCAAATGTGTCCAGATTGGCAGTGAATGTCCCTGATTGAGAACCACTGGTTTAGTACTGTAAATTTCTAAGTACTGCTTTTGTGGTATCCTGTAATTTTTATATATTGTGCTTTCATTTAATTCAAAATACTTTCTGATTTCTCTTTTGATTTTTACTTTCACCCATGGACTGTTTTTAAATGTAGTTTCCAGGTATTTGATGATTTAATTTCATTGTGGTCAGAGATCATATTTTACATGATTTGAACTCTTTTTTTAAAAAAAAAAATTTATTTATTCATGAGAGACACAGAAAGAGAAAGAGGCAGAGATACAGGCAGAAAGAGAAGTAGGCTCCACACAGGGAGCCCAATGTGGGACTCAATCCCAGAACTCCAGGATCACACCTTGGGCCCAAGGCAGGTGCTAAACCGCTGAGCCACCCAGGAGTACCGATTTGAACCCTTTTGAATTTGAGACTTGTTTTATGGCCCAGAACATGGTTTATGTTGGTAAATGTTCTACATGTACTTGGGAATAATCTGTATTCTGTTGTCATTGGATTTCTATAAGTGTCAGGTCATGTTGGTTGATACTGTTGTTCAAGTTTTGCTGTTTGCATCCTTTTTTTTTTTTTAAACTGGAGTTCAATTTGCCAACATACAGCATATAACCCAGTGCTCATCCTGTCAAGTGCCCCCCTCAGTGCCCATCACCCAGTCACCCCAACCCTCCGCCCACCTCCCTTTCCACCACCTCTTGTTCATTTCCCAGAGTTAGGAGTCTCTCCTGTTCTGTCATCCTCACTGATATTTTCACTCGTTTTCTCTCCTTTCCCCTTTATTCCCTTTCACTAGTTTTTATATTCTCCAAATGAATGAGACCATATAATGTTTGTCCTTCTCCGATTGACTTACTTCACTCAACATAATGCCCTCCAGTTCCATCCACGTTGAAGCAAATGGTGGGTTTTTGTCATTTCTAATGCCTGAGTAATATTCCATTGTATACATATACCACATCTTCTTTATCCATTCATCTTTGATGGACACCGAGGCTCCTTCCAGATTTTGGCTATTGTGGACATTGCTGCTATAAACATCGGGGTGCAGGTGTTCCAGCGTTTCACTGCATCTGTATCTTTGGGGTGAATCCCCAGCAGTGCAATGGCTGGGTCGTAAGGCAGTTTTATTTTTAACTCTTTGAGCAATGTCCACACACTTTTCCAGAGCGGCTGTACCAGTTCACATTCCCACCAACAGTGCATGAGGGTTCCCCTTTCTCCACATCCTCTCCAGCATTTGTTGTTTCCTGCCTTGTTAATTTTCCTCATTCTCACTGGTGTGAGGTGGTATCTCATTGTGGTTTTGATTTGTATTTCCCTGATGGCAAGTGATGTGGAGCAATTTTCTCATGTGCTTGTTGGCCATGTCTGTGTTTTCTTTGGTGAAATTTCTGTTCATGTCTTGCCCATTTGATTATTGGATTGTCTGTTTCTTTGCTGTTGAGTTTAAGAAGTTCTTTATAGATCTTGGATACTAGCCCTTTATCTGCTATGTCATTTACAAATATCTTCTCCCATTCTGTATGTTGTCTTTTAGTTTTGTTGACTGTTTCTTTTGCTGTGCAAAAGCTTCTTAAGTCTCAATAATTCATGTTTGCTTTTGTTTCCCTTGCCTTCATAGATGTATCTTGCAAGAAGTTGCTGTGGCCAAGTTCAAAAAGGGTGTTGCCTGTGTTCTTCTCTAGGATTTTGATGGATTCTTGTCTCACATTTAGATCTTTCATCCATTTTGAGTTTATCTTTGGGTCTGGTGTAAGAGAATGGTCTAGTTTCATTCTTCTGCACTTGGCTGTCCAATTTTCCCAGCACCATTTATTGAAGAGACTGTCTTTTTTCCAGTGGATAGTCTTTACTGCTTGTCGAATACTAGTTGACCATAGAGTTGAAGGGCCATTTCTGGATTCTCTATTCTGTTCCATTGATCTGTGTGTCTGTTTTTGTGCCAGTACCACACTGTCTTGATGATCACAGCTTTGTAGTACAACCTGAAATCTGGCATTGTGATGCCCCCAGCTCTGGTTTTCTTTTTTAATATTCGCCTGGCTATTCAGGGTCTTTTCTGATTCCATACAAATCTTTTTTTTTTTTTTTTGATTCCATACAAATCTTAAGATGATTTGTTCCAACTCTCTGAAGAAAGTCCATGGTATTTTGATAGGGATTGCATTAAATGTGGAAATTGCCCTGGGTAGCATTGACATTTTCACAATATTAATTCTTCCATTCCATGAGCATGGAATATTTTTCCATCTCTTTGTGTCTTCCTCGATTTCTTTCAGAAGTGATTGTAGTTTTTAGGGTATAGATCCTTTACCTCTTTGGTTAGGTTTATTCCTAGGTATCTTATGCTTTTGGGTACAATTGTAAATGGGATTGACTCTAATTTCTCTTTCTTCAGTCTCCGTATATAGAAATGCCACTGATTTCTGGGCATTGATTTTGTATCCCGCCACACTGCCGAATTACTGTATGAATTCTAGCAATCTTGGGGTGGAGTCTTTTGGGTTTTCTATGTACAATATCATGTCATCTGCAAAGAGGGAGAGTTTGACTTCTTTGCCAATTTGAATGCCTTTTATTTCTTTTTGTTGCCTGATTGCTGAGGCTAGGACTTCTAGTACTATGTTGAATAGCAGTGGTGAGAGTGGACATCCCTGTCATGTTCCTGATTTTAGGGGAAAGGCTCCCAGTGTTTCCCCATTGAGAATGATATTTGCTGTGGGCTTTTCGTGGATGGCTTTTAAGATGCTGAGGAATGTTCCCTCTATCCCTACACTCTGAAGAGTTTTGAAATACCTATTCTACTAAAGCTGTTCCAAAAGATAGAAAGAGATGGAATACTTCCAAACTCATTTTATGAGGTCAGCATCACCTTAATTCCAAAACCAAAGACTGCACCAAAAAGGAGAATTATAGACCAATATCCCTGATGAACTCATATGCAAAAATTCTCAACAAGATACTAGTCAATAGGATCCAAGAGTACGTTAAGAAGATTATTCACCGGGGATCCCTGGGTGGCGCCGCCGTTTGACGCCTGCCTTTGGCCCAGGGCGCGATCCTGGAGACCCGGGATCGAATCCCACGTCGGGCTCCTGGTGCATGGAGCCTGCTTCTCCCTCTGCTTGGGTCTCTGCCTCTCTCTCTCTGTGTGACTATCATAAATAAATAAAAATTAAAAAAAAAAAAAGATTATTCACCATGACCAAGTGCTGTTTACATCCTTGCTGATTTCTGCCTGCTTATTCTATTAATTATTGAGAAAGGAATATATAGTCATTCCAGCTTTATTTTGACTAGTATTAATGTATTGTTTCCTCTATACTTCTAACTTTTAACCTTTTTGTCTTTATGTTTAAAGTGGTTTATTATTTACTTTTAACCTTTTTGTCTTTGTTTAAAGTGGTTTATTATAGGCAGCATACAATTGGATCTTGCTATTTTATCTGTTCTTAATGAAGAACTAGTTGGTCTGACTGGCTACTAGGGAACTAGTGTCACTGCTTAATGTGCTATCTCCCCTAATATTCCTGATCTCACCGGGCAACATGTAGAGATGGGGGCCAACTTGGTGGACAGGATGGAGGACTATTGCATTCTCCTCACTAGGCCTACCTGGGACCAGGCAGGGGCATGTGAAAGCAAGGCATCCCTCTTGGGACCTTCTTAAAGGGAACCAACAACTGTGCCTGAGAGAGATGGGACTTTTGGAATCTGACTTGCACTGTTGCTGACCAATCATAACCTTCACTGGTCTTAGTTCTCTGTTAAACCAGGTGTTAACCTATTAGTTGTTGAGTTGCAGAAGGTCAAGGATTGGATCCCAGGAGTGGAGCTCAACATAGTGGCTGTTTACTATCTAGAATATAAGCATTGCAAAAACATAATCAGATATGGCTGTATTAGTACATACTGGCCAATTATTAGTACATACTGTTTATCATATTTGTGCTAGGTTTAATTCTATTTACTGCATCCTAACTCCTATTAGGAAAAAAGAGGAAAAAAAAAATAAAAAAATAAAAAAATAAAAAAAAGGAAAAAAGAGGAAAATAAAGAGATCATCACAAGAAAAATTTCACCTATAGTGACTGCCTGTGGGTGCCCTGACCCCTCCCCCAAGCTTCAAGGCTTACACACATCTCTACTTGGAAGCCCCTATCAAGTAGCCCTCAAATTCAACAATTCGGTTTCCTGAGGTCTAAAACTTAGGAGTCATATTTGGATTTCTTTCTCTTCCCTATCTTTGATAGTCACCTATTCCTGCTATTAACTTTCCCCATAAAGAGAATCTTGTTGATTCAGTAAAGCTGATGTTATTAAACTTACTGCAAGAAGGGAAAGCACCACTTTGACAGAATCTTAGTAGTTAGGGGAAGTTAGGAAAATCTATCTCTTAGGGTTTTGAGTTTTGGACTCACATGGTTTAAGGCACATCCTTCAAGATGGGGAACTGGTTGGGGTGGACAAAGTTTGTGACATGATATTTAGAATTAATGGGCATAGTAAGAAAAGGGTCTTGAAGCAATTTGTTATCCTATCAGGAGACCTATTTGCCCTGATGCACACATTGCTTGCCCAGATAAGTTAGTTGGTAATAATTTCCTGAAGTAAATAGTAAAGCTAATTACTGGTTTAGTCTTACCATCCTGGGCAAAAAAAATTTCCTGGGACACAGTTACATCATGTTGACTCCATTCTCTCTGCTACTCTTACTTTTAAACTTTTCTTCAGTCCCTTTTTATCTGCCTACACTACTACCATTGCCCTAGTTCAAGCTCTCATCATAACTTGCTTAGACTATTTAAAACGCCTTATAACACATCTATAGTCTTTTGCCCTCAGATTTGTTTTCCTTACTGCCACCATAGTAATGTAACTACATTGCAACTCTTGACACTGATACATGTATCAGTGCCTTTTAATGGCTTCTGGTTGTCTGTAGGTTAAAATCAGTACCTGATCCTTGTCTGCACTCTTCTTGAATTGCTGTCTAGCATTTGATTTCCTGCATCTATGCGTTTGTTGATACTGTTGCCTCTACTTGGAATATCTTCCCTCCTACAATATGTGGCTAATTTTTATTTTTCCTTTAAAAGTTAACTCAGGTGATACCTCCTATAGGAAATGTTTCCTGAACCTAGACTGTGCTTCGAGAACATACTGTGTATAGTGCTGTTATTACATTTTGCCATATTGTGCAGAAATTACCTTATATGAGGGGAGAGAGCCACCTAAAGGCAAGTTGTCTTTATTAATTTCAGTATCTACTAGCATCCACAATAGGGCCCAGCACATAGTAAGTTCTGTTTTTACTGACCCAAACAAATTGGGTCAGAAGGGGAGGACTTAACTTAAGGGGAGAAAAGAGATGATGATTTAACTTTAAATTGATGTATTTGAGGCAACATCAGTGCACCCAAATAGAGACATATTTAATGAGAGCAGGATTTAAAAGTATTATTGGGAAATCATCCCATTGGAGTAATAGTTTGAACTGATTATTTCACCAAGAGTGATAGTGTAAACAAGAGAGCACAGATTGAGAACTGATATTTGGGGAATACACACAGTGTGTGGGAGAAAGTAGAAGAAGCCCTTAGAGGTATCAGTAGCAACAGAGGTAAACAAGATAAACCAGAGGCATAAGAGTATTGGGATGGGGAGAGGCAAGAAGGAAAGAAGCATACAAAGGAAAGTTGGAATCATGGTGTCAAATTTTGCAGAACAGTTTAAGAGTGTGAGAACTGTAAAAAGATTTTCTAAATCTGACATTATTATATCTAGCTAATAAAATGGGGTTTGGTTTATTTTCTTTGTTTCTCTTTCTATTTCTTTTTCTTTTTAGTTCGTAGACAAAGTAAGACTTTTTTGTTCTCAGTTTTTAAACTGGCAAAAATATATCCTTTATCTTTACCTGTGTTTAACCAGAACTTTCTCAAGGAGTGTGATTTTCTTTATTTGGGAGTAAAGTTTAACCTTATTGAGGGCCTGTAGTAAGTGTTACTTTGAGTCAACGTGTTTTATATTTTTTTCTTATCTCTTTTGTCTTTGTGAGCAAAATCATTATATTTAGATTACTTGAAAACAAATTGGTCTCTCCCTTGATGTGTTCTTATCTTGATTACTAGATTATTTACAGGCCATTGGTAGTTACTCATTAAAAAGTAGCAAGCAAGTTATTATCATTATGTATTTTCATTTTACCAAGTTCATTTTAGAACTATTATGATTATATTACTCATTTTCAAAAGTATTTTCAGCAATGAAACCTTTCCTTAAATGTATATGGATCCCAATATGTGAATCAGATAAAGTGGAGTTTGTATGAAACTGTGACAGGGACCTACAGTCCCTCCGAAGTTGTGTCTAGCTTTCTAACTTCCTTCTCCTTATCTCTAAACAACCATTGGCCTCTGGGTCTTTTCCATGGAAATCCCAGGGCTACTGAAAGCATAGTTTGAAAATCACTTATATGTAATACTCTTTGTAGAAATGCTGATGGCCATATTAATACTGAAAGTTACAAGATATTTAGACTCCAAATCAGTTGACACTTCCGCTTTGTTCTTTTATTGGTCAGTAGTATGTACAACAATAAATAGTTGTCCAAAGAGCAAATAAACTTATGCTAAAGTTATTTAGGCAGAAGTTGTATATTTTTTTAAAAAGACTTTATTTTTATTTATTCATGAGACAGAGAGAGAGAGAGAGAGAGAGAGAGAGAGAGAGAGGCAGAGACACAGGCAGAGAGAGAAGCAGGCTCCATGCAGGGAGCCCAATGTGGGACTCGATCCCAGATCTCTATGATCACACCCTGGGGTGAAGGCAGTGTTAAACTGCTGAGCCACCTGGGCTGCCCAGAAGTTGTATATCTTTAAGGAAAGTTGTCAGTGTTCCTTTGTCCATGTGACATTGACCTACTATTACATCTGCAGTCTCCTTCCAATACCAGTGATTTTCTCTGGTCTTATATGTCTACATTTTTCCTACCTAGTAAATATTATCTAGTATGATGGGGGTCTATTTTATCTTTTATTTCATCAAATTTATAGTGTGTCATGTATATGAGAGGTCCTGTGTTAAAATGCAGGGGTAGTATTTTAAATAAAATACAATTTACTGTTAAGGAAATAGAAAATTGCTATAAGGTTTGATGAGTACAGTAAAAGAAGTAATCGGAGGATATTAATGGGAATCCTGTGAAATGGAAAGACCTAGCTCAGGCCAGCTAAGGGTTTGTCAGAAAAAGTGCTAGCTTCCCTGAAGACCCTGAGTCAACTCTTCAAAGATAATTAGACTTCAACCAGAGGCAAATAGGGAAAGGTCTTTATAGGTGGGCGGAGAGAGGAAATAGGCTCTGAAAGAGGGCATGCCTTGTTTGTAGACCTGTAAGTAGTTTAGTATGGCCAGAGTTTAGCATGTGAAGGGATTGGTGAGTGAAGCCAGATGAAAAACGACTGTGTTTTCCAAGCTTAGGAATTTGGACTTTATTTTGAAAGTGTTATGAAGCGAGTGAAGGATTTTAAGCTGAATAATTGCCTGGTCAAATTTGTGTTTTAGAAAGCACTCTGGCAATAGTCAAGAGAACAGATTAGAATGGACCTTTCTTAGAAGCAAAGCAGCCATTAAGTAATAGACTTTAGCAATAATTTACACAAAAATGAGGATGGTAGAACTGATATAGTGGGTGGGGGAATGAATTCAAGATATATGAAGGAGGCAAAAGCAGTAGAGTTATTGGTTAGAGAAAGAGTGAATGAATGCAGGGATGACTCTTAGTAGGGCTATCTGCCTACTAAGAGAAAGAAATTAAGAAGAACATGAGCTTTTTGCCTCAAGATTCTTAGAGTGCCAACTTGAGCAGGGTATAGGTGCTTTTTAAATTTTCTTATATTTGTATTTGCCTATTTTTAAAGTGTTATATGAAGAAGTAATAACAGGACATATTATCAGGGAAGGTTATAGAATTTTTAAAAAAATCTATTAGATTAAGGTAGACTTTTTTTTTTTTTAAGATTTTATTTATTTGACGCAGAGAGAGAGCACAAGCAGCGGGTAGTGGCAGAGGGAAAGAGAGAAGTAGGTTCCCTGCTGAGCAGGGAGCCCAACAAGGGGCTCGATCCCAGGACCCCGAGATTATGACCTGAGCCAAAGGCAGATGCATAACCAACTGAACCACTCAGGCGCCTCAAGGTAGACTCTTATTTAAGATAGTTTAGAAGTGGGGCATCTGTGTGGCTCAGTGGTTGAGCATCTACCTTTGGCTCAGGTCGTGATCCTGGGGTCCTGGGATCAAGTCCCACATCGGGCTCCCTGTATGGAGCCTGCTTTTCCCTCTGCCTAGGTCTCTGCCTCTCTCTCTATGTCTGTCATGAATAAATAAATAAAATATTAGGAAGGAAGGAAAGAAGGGAGGGAGGGAGGGAAGGAGGGAGGGAGGGAGGAAGGAAAATCTAGGAATTTTCACGTTGCCATTAGTTTGTCAGAATTTTTACCTTTTAAAAAAATGTGTGGTTAGATTGGCTTTTCTGTATAAACTAGCTGAGTTAGTAATAGTTCTTCTGCGACATTATGCATTTTAAAATACATGATTTTCCTCAGAATGCAAACTTTGATTTTCAAGCTTTTCATTGGTGTCATGTGGAAATTAATGTTCAATCCCTTGCTATTTAACACTCCTGACAAAGAGGAGGTATCCTTTATATAGCTTTGCTACATCATTTTCAAAAGTTAAGATCTTTTAGGCTGATTGAGGTGGTTAAATCCCTTTAGGGAAAGAATGCTCCTTAACAGAAAATTGGAGGTATTGGCTTCAGATTTTGAGATCTGCTCTGTAAAGTGATACATTCATTATGTTTATTCATTGTTTCTTGAATATTCTGTTGTTTCTTATCAGTTAGATTTTCTTTCCCTATAGTTTGGTGATTTCTACTGTACCTTTGAAAGCATTAGAGAGGTACCTCTCCCAGTAACAAAACAAAGGTTGTAGTTTAATACCTTTTAATTACAGAGATAATGATGAGATTTGGACCTTTATAATTGAAAGCTGTTAGTTTACTTTCATTCTGTAATGATTATAAATATGAAAGTATGTTCTGATATTATACTATTTGCAAGAAAAAATTTTCCTTAGAATAATATATTCCTTGTAGAACTTTATCTTCTTTATGTTTAAAAGAAACTTTCTTTTTAAACATCTTTATAAAAAGGTAGTTCTAGTCCTTTGTTTAGTATTTTCTAATAGCAAGCCAAAAAGGTTCCTAAATTTTGGTGTTTAGGAATGATTTTTTCCTAGTAAGTATGAAAGTTTTCAGAAATTGTTAGCAGCTTGTAATTTGGCCCACATGTACATATTTCCTTATTCAGGAATTAGAATGGATTTGAGGGGAGTAGATCAGTAGGAAAATTCATTGGATTGTTACAATTAAAATGCCTGAAAGTTCTTAGAATAACATCTCAGCAAATCTTAGAGCTTGTTGTTTTATAAGAGCTAGTATTGTTTGTTTGAAAAGTGAAATGATTTGTTTGAGCCTAGAATTATTCTAAGAGGAGGGATGCTAAATGCTCATTTTCTATTAAACTAAAATGTTTAGTTTAGGACATTAGTTTTTTTTATCAGCATGATAATCTAAAGTTTAAATAAGTGAGAAGGTAGTAACTTCTTTTTCATATTTCTTTTACTCTGTCTGCAGGTTGTAAAAATTAAAATGAACAAACTGCGGCAGAGTTTTAGGAGAAAGAAAGATGTTTATGTTCCAGAGGCTAGTCGTCCGCATCAGTGGCAGACAGATGAAGAAGGGGTTCGTACTGGAAAATGTAGCTTCCCAGTTAAGGTAAGAGTTTGTGTTTCTACAATTCTAGATGTGGAAGAGAACTGACATCCTATTAAATGTGAAATCCCATTAATTAGGACAATTAAAAGAGAACCATCTGAAAAGTAATCCCTTCATCTTCTGCTTCAAGGTAGAATTAAAAATAGAAAAAATAGAAAAATAGATTATAACTAGTGATTTTTTTCTCTTTATGGAATTTCTGTTGTGTAATCTGGAATCACTACAAATAATATCACTTCTGATGAGAAATTAATCCTGAAATATCTAAGTTCCAAATTACCAAGAATCAAATTATTTTGAGTGGGATATGCTTATTAAGTGGTGGGGCAGGGATCCCTGGGTGGCGCAGTGGTTTGGCGCCTGCCTTTGGCCCAGGGCGTGATCCTGGAGACCCGGGATCAAATCCCACATCAGGCTCCTGGTGCATGGAGCCTGCTTCTCCCTCCGCCTGTGTCTCTGCCTCTCTCTCTCTCTCTCTGTGACTATCATAAATAAATAAGAAATTTAAAAAAAAAAAGTGGTGGGGCAGAGGGAACAAGAGTCTGTTTTCTTAAATGCAGGCCTGATATGTTCTAGAAAATCTTAAAAGAGTTAAATCAAAAGAGACTTTCTCTTTAGTCTTGTAACTGTTAACTGTGCAGAGGATATTTAAACTAATGCCTTCGTTTGTCAGATCAGAAAATAGAAGCTCAAAGAAATTAAGAACATAGTGAAGATCTAGAGAAGAGGGTGCCATACAGGTGTTTTTTCTTACTACTAGTTGACACTCTGGAGAAGATGAGTCACATTGAAAGTCATGAAAGAAATGTACATGCTATACTGTTTAGTGAGAAAAAGCAATTTTTTTTTTTTTTTTTTTTTTTTATGATAGTCACACAGAGAGAGAGAGAGAGGCAGAGACACAGGCAGAGGGAGAAGCAGGCTCCATGCACCGGGAGCCCGACGTGGGATTCGATCCCGGGTCTCCAGGATCGCGCCCTGGGCCAAAGGCAGGCGCCAAACCGCTGCGCCACCCAGGGATCCCAGAAAAAGCAATTTATAATTATATAAGCATTCTGTGATATGTATTAAGTGTGGGCACAAAAATATAGAAGGAACTAGTCCAAAATGTTAATATCTTCAAGAAAAAAAATTTAGTCTAATATAAAATGTTAAGATTTCTCTCTACTTTCTATACATTCTTATGTGTGAATATTCTTACTGTAATTTTCTCCTTGTACTGCCTCAGTACCATTGATTGATACATAGCCTAAAGTTTCAGAAAGGAAAATATCTGTAGGATAGGAAAAGTGGTTTGTAGAATCTACAGGTTAAATAAAGATTTTTTTTTTTTTAAGATTTATTTATTTGAGAGAGAGAGAGCATAAGTGTACATGCATCTGGGAGGGGCACAGGGAGAGAGAGAATTTCAAGAAGACTCCCTGCTGAGCAAGGAGCCCAACCACAGGGGCTGGATCCCACAACTGTGGGATCATGACCTGAGCTGAAACCAAGAGTTGGACGCCATACCAACTGCACCACCCAGGTGCCCCATGAATACATGTTTTTTATTTTTAATTATTTATTTTTAAAAATTTTTTTTATTTATTTGAGATTGAGAGAGAGAACAAAGTGTAGAGGGAGAGGCAGACTCTCCACTGAGTAGGGAGCCCAATGTGGAGCTCTATCCCAGGACCCTGAATGAGCTGAATTGAAGGCAGATGCTTAATCAGCTGAGTCACCCAGGCACCCCAAATACATGCTTTTTAAAAACATGAATTTTTCCACAATCTGTCAGTAACTAAACAATTTTCCTAATCAGTTAGCTTTGCTTACTTAACTCATGCTGAAATTTCTTTTTTTGGAATAATACACTTAAAATATTTTAATTTAAAATTTGGGTATGATATTAAAATATGAAAAAGTCCTCATACAAAGAAATGAACGCTCATCTCTACTACCTCCCCCAACCTTATCTCAAAGAGTAGGCTCCTTTTGATTATGCAAGTTGAGTATTGTGGAAATGGGTACTTTTACACATTGTTGATTACTTGGAATATAAACTGTAACCTCAATTTGGAATGTCAGTTAAAATTTGAAATGCACTTTACATTTGACCAGAAATTTTACATTTAAGGGATTCCTGGGTGGCTCAGCAGTTGAGTGCCTGCCTTCAGCCCAGGGCGTGATCCTGGAGACCCAGGATCAAATCCCACGTCAGGCTCACTGCATGGAGCCTGCTTCTCCCTCTGCCTGTGTCTCTGCCCCTCTCTCTCTCTCTCTCTTTCTCTGTCTCATAAATAAATAAATAAAATCTTTAAAAAAAAAAAGAAAGAAAGAAATTTTACATTTAAGAATTACATTTAGGACAACCCGGGTGGCTCAGCGGTTTAGTGCCGCCTTCAGCTGGGGGCGTGATCCTGGAGACCCGGGATTGAGTCCCCCATCAGCCTTCCTGCATGGAGCCTGCTTTTTCCTTTGCTTGTGTCTCTGTCTCTGTCTCTGTCTCTGTCTCTCTCTCTCTCTCTGTGTCTCTCATGAATAAATAAATAAAACCTTAAAAAAAAAAAAAGAATTACATTTAATGGCACTTGAGTAGTGCTCAGCTGGTTAAGCATCCAACTCTTGCTCTCATCTCAGGTCATGACTTCAAGTCCTGCATGGAGCCTACTTTAAAAAAAAAAAAAAAGAAAGAAAGAGAATTATACTTAAGGGACACCTGGCTGGTTTAGTCAGAAGAGCATATGACGAACTTGGGGTTATAAGTTCGAGCCCTATGTTGGCTATAGAGATTAGTAAAAAAAATTAAAAAATTGTAGGTGACAAATCATAAGAGACTCTTAACTATAGAGAACAAACTGAGGATTGACGGAAGGGAAGTGGTGGGGGGTGGGTTAAGTGGGTGATAAGGAGAGGCACTTGTGGTGAGCATTGAGTGTTTTATATAATGAAGAATCATTAATTCAGTACCTGAAACCAATATTACACTATATGTTAACTAACTAGAATTTAAATAAAAACTTGAAATAAAGAATTACATTTAAGTACATTCATTGATATATTAGCACAAGTGGTCATTAGCATTGTTTGATAGCAAAAATCTGGAAACACATTAAATGCCCATCATTCTGGAACTCGATAAAGACATTATGGCATAGGGGATCCCTGGGTGGCTCGGCTGTTTAGCACCTGCCTTCAGCCCGGGGCGTGGTCCTGGAGTCCCGGGATTGAATCCTGAGTTGGGCTCCCTTCATGGAGCCTGCTTCTCCCTCTGCCCATGTCTCTCTCTCTCTCTCTCTCTCTCTCTCTCTCTCTCTCTCTCTGTCTCTCTCTGTCTCTCATGAATAAATAAATAAAATCCTTTTAATCCATAAAAAATTTTGACATCCATTAAGTGACATTCTTTGCCACTCTTAAAAAAAGAACAAGGTAGATCTATATTCATACATTTAGTAAATTTTTTGAATACCTACTGTGTGCCAGGCATATATGCTAAGTGGTAAACAAAAAGACACTTCCTGCTCTTATAGAGTTTATAGTCTTGTGGGAGGACAGACTTTAATTAGATATTTGCATTAATAATATATGATTATAAACTGAGATAAGCACTTTTAAAAAATATTTTATTTATTCATGAGAATAAATATTCTCATGAATGAGAGACACATAGAGAGATAGGCAGAGAGAGAAACAGGCTCCATGCCGGGAGCCTGATATGGGACTCGATCCTGGGACTCCAGGATCACACCCTGGGCTGAAGGCAGATGCTTAACCACTGAGCTACCCGGGCATCCCAAGATAAATGCTTTTTAAAAAGGGAAGGCTGTAGTGTAAGAAGTTATGAAATGAACCTGGAAAGAAGTGGGATGGGGCCTTGTAGGGGATGTTAAAGGTTTTGGACTTTATAAGTAATAGGAAGCCACTACCTCGTGTGGTTTTTTCATTATTTATTTATTTTATTGTGGTAAAATACATAACATAAAATTTACCATTTTAACCATTTCTCTGTGTACAGTATGGTAACATTAATAACATTCATATTGTTGTGCAATGATCAGCACCATCTATCTCCAGAACTTTTAATCTTCCTGAACTGGGACTCTGGATGTGGTGTGGTTTGGAGGTAGTCTATAGTAGATGTGAAGAGTCTGGCCAGAGGAGAGATAATGTTTACTCTGGACTAGGGTGGTAACTGTGATGAAGAAAAGAAATGAAGTAAATTGAGAGATAATTAAGAGATAAAGGCAACAGGAATTGGAAATGGACTAGACCTAGAGAATGAATGATGTTAAGGATGACACCTCGTTTCTTGTCCCAAACTGACAGAGGTGATGATCATTGACATAGGAAACATTGAAAGAATATTCTCTGATATATTCACACAGAAAGTTAACTTTAGTGTATTATAAGGTGATAAAGGCAAGGCACAGAACAATGTATATAGTATGATTCTGTTTATAGTTAAAAAGAAAAAATCTGTATATCTGCTTATGTGTGAGAAATATCTATAAGACGACACAGTAAATCTGAATTATAGAATCGGAATGAAGATTGATGATCTTTTTACTTTTCAGTGTATATCCTTTGGAATTGGTGATATTTCTTATGAACATATATTTGTAATAAGCATGTATAAATTTTAAATACCTCATTCACAGGATTCTGAGAGACTGGTATGTAGATTGAAATAATTGAAGTATAAAGTTAACTGAAGCACTTCCAATGGGCTGTGAAATAAACAGTTTTTAAGTATTTTGTGTGAGATAAGTAAGGTTTAGTATCATTCAGTACCACAGTCATTTGTCATAACAGCTGATGGGATGTGCTTTAGAAATAAGCATCTAAGGTGTAAGATTTACATGTTATTCAGGCAGGGTGGCTTATTTAGGGTTTTGTTTTGTTTTGTTTTGGTATGGTCTTCTCCAAATAGCCTCTTGAAATCCTTTCTACAAAACATTCATCCTCTGCAATATTGTGGCCTTCCATGCCTTATCTGTCTTCCCTTCCCACCCTGCACATGTATACAAGCCACACATGGTTGGATAAAAGAATCAGAACCTGAAGTTATTTTCAGTAGCCTAAAAATAGATAAATTTCCTTAGTCAAATATAGCTGAGTAAATGATGTTTTATCTGGCCTTGCCTTAGAAACCACTGAATTCTGAACTACTAATGAGTTGTAAAAAGTTCCCCCTATAGACAACTAGGAGGGTGGTAGGCATGCTCACTGAGGAAGAACATGCTTAGGGATAAAAAAGATGAATTCCTTTTGAGATGTGTGCATGCAGATCCCTACTCATCACAAGCACCATGAGTTTTGATTTTTGAGATTACAGATAAATTCTACTAATGAGGCAAGTTTGCAAATACGGAATCCTTGAATAATGAAGGTTGACTTATAACTTATCATTAAAGTAATGAGTAAGTGAGATTGCCTAGAGGAAGTGAGAGGAGGGAAGGGCCTAGGACAAACATAGAAGGGACAGGCAGAGAGATGAGTACCTTCAAAGGAGATAAAAATGAGTAGACAGGTGTAAGGGAACCTGAAGAGTGCAGTCTCAGAAGCCAGGGTTTCAAGGAAGGAGAGAGTAGTCAAATGCTATAAAGAGATCAAAGAAGAAATGAAACTTCATTAGATTAAAAAATTTCAAATTTTGGTGACTTTTATGATAGCACTTAAGAGGAGTCATGAGGATGGAATCTAGAGTGAGGAGTGAATGGTTGCAAAATAAGGAAGAAGATGACAAATCTAGAGATACTAATCCAAGAAGGTTGTCAGACAAGGTTGTGTGAGGATGGGAATGGGGGTGGAAGGGAAGTATTACAAAGTGTACAAGGAAACTCTTCGTGTGGATGGCTGTTTATTATATATATTTTTAAGATTTTTATTTATCGATTCATGATAGACATAGAGAGAGAGAGGCAAAGACACAGGCAGAGGGAGAAGCAGGCTCCATGCAGGGAGCCCCATGTAGAACTCGATCCTGGGACTCCAGGATCGCACCCTGGACTAAAGGCAGGCACCAAACCGCTGAGCCACCCAGGGATCCCCGGCTGTTTATTATATTGATTGTGAGGATGGTTTCTGAGGTATATACATAAACTCAGCAAATTATAACTTTATAATTCATTATATGTCAATTATACCTCAGGAAGGTGGTTAAATTTTTTTTTTTAGTGTAATAGTTTGTCTCCAAAGGAGTGTAGAAGGGCAGAATAGCAAAGGGAGTGTGAGGTTGAGAAACTGTGTTGTTTCAAAACTGTTTTAAGAGTTCCATTAGATGTAGTTTATATACCATAAGGTTTACTCATTTAAAGTCTATAAGTCACTAGTAGTTTAATTTTTTAAAAAAGATTTTATTTATTTATTCATGAGAGACAGAAATTGAGAGAGAGAGAGAGGCAGAGACCCAGGCGGAGGGAGAAACAGGCTCCACGCAGGGAGCCCAATGTGGGACTCGATCCCGGATCCTGGGATCATATCCTGGGCTGAAGTCAGACGCTCAACCATTGAGCCATCCAGGCATCCCTAGTAGTTTAATTTTTATGTTGAATTTTGTTTTTAGGGTAGGAGATGGACATAACTAAAAGGACTTTATAAAGAAGCAGTGGAGAGAGTGGATTAGTTGTAGATGGAAGAAGATGCTGCTGCTTCTATTTTAACAGTATCAAAAGTGGAAAACGGGGTATAAATGTACTTAAATTTATGATGTTGGTGGCTTAAGCCTGATGGAGCTCTATTTTATTTTATTTTTTAAAAGGTTTTATTTATTTATTTGAGAGAAATCGAGAGTATGAATGGAGACAGAGAGAAGCAGACTCCCTGCTGGGCAGGGAGCTCGATGCGGGGCTCAGTCCCAGGACCCTGAGATCATGACCTGAGCCAAAACCAAGAGTTGGACATTTAACTGTGCCACCCAGGCACCCAGGGAGTGTTTTTACAACTCCAAAACTATTTTCCCCAAAAGACAGATTATGGATGGTTTCAGAGGTTGGTTCTTTCAAAACCTCAAAGAATAACTTTTTCTAAGGCAAAATTCTTAAAAAAAAAAAAAAAAAAGAAGAAGAAGAAGAAGACGAAGAAGAATTCTTAAGCTGTTTAACTATACCAGAGCATATGTGGGTTGTGGGTGGGAAGAATGGTTTCCAGATTTTTTTTGGCATTAACAGAATCCTGCTATAACAAAGATAGCACAAAACAAAAGAAAACCATAGACCAATTCAGATGAAAAAGTAGGCAGAAAAGGGATCTAAAAATATACTAAAGACCAAAATAGGGTTTAACTCAGGAATCCATTAATCCTAATATTAAATCATTTAATGTTAGGAAATTTGATTTAATTCATTACATTGGTGGACCTGAGAAGAAAAGGACTTCATCACTGCAATGAAAGCAAAGTTGAAGGACTCACACTTCTTGATTTCAGAACTTAGTACAAATCTATAGTAATCAAAACAATGTAGTACTGGCATAAGGATAGATGTATAGAACAATGTAATAGAATTGAGAGTACAGAAATGAACATACATCTGTGGCCAATTGATTTTTGACAAGGGTGCCAAGACCATTCAATGGGAAAGAATAGTCTCTTCACCAAATGGTGAAATGGAAATGGAACAACTTGATTTCCACTAGAAAAAAAAATGAAGCCAGACCCCTACCTTACACTGTATGCAGAAAATTAACTTAAAAGTTAACATAAGAGGGGCAGCCCCGGTGGCACAGCGGTTTAGCGCCGCCTGCAGCCCAGGGCATGATCCTGGAGTCCCGGGATCGAGTCCCACATCGGGCTCTCTGCGTAGAGCCTGCTTCTCCCTCTGCCTGTGTCTCTGCCTCTCTCTCTCTCTCTGCATCTCTAGGAATAAATAAATAAAGTCTTAAAAAACATATTTAAAAATAAATAAATAAATAAATAAGTTAACATAAGAATATAAGAATAAGAACCATAAAATTCTTTAAAAAAAAATTTATTCATTTATCTATGAGAGACAGAGACCGAGAGAGAGAGAGGCAGAGACATAGGCAGAGGGAGAAGCAGGCTTCACGCAGGGAGCCCGATGTGGGACTTGATCCTGGAACCACGGGATCACACCTTGAGCCAAAGGCAGACGCTCAACTGCTGAGCCACCCAGGTGTCCCAAGAACCATAAAATTCTTAGAAGAAAACATAAAGGCAAATTATCATGACCTTATATCTGGCAATAGATTTTTAGATATGACCCCAAAACCATGAGCAATAAAAGAAAAAATAGATAAACCGGGGCTAATTAAAATGTAAAATTTTTGTGCACTAAAGGAAGTTATCAAGAAAGTAGAAAGACTACAGAATGGGAGAAAGCATTTGGAAATCACATGTCTGATAAGAGTCGTGTGTATATATGTATAATATTTCCAAAGAAGATGTACAAATGGCCAACAAATTCATGAAAAGATACTCAGCATCATTAGTCATTAGGGAAATACCTATCAAAATCACAATGAGGTACTGCATCACACCCACTTGGATGCTTTACTTATAAAAACAAACCAAAAAAAAAAAAACCCAGAAAATAAGTGTTGGTGAGATTATGGGGGAACTAGAACCCTTATGCATTACTAATGGGAATGTAAAATGGTTCTGTTTCTATGGAAAGCAGTTTGGTGGTTCCTCCCTCAAAAAGCTAAACATAGAGGGACACCTGGGTGGCTCAGCGCTTAGGCGTCTACCTTTGGCTCAGGGCCTGATTCTGGATTCCCGGGATTGGGTCCCACATCGGACTTCTTGCATGGAACCTGCTTCTCCTCCCTCTGCCTATGTCTCTGCCTCTCTCCCTGTGTCTCTCATGAATAAATAAATAAAATCTTTATTAAATGTGTAAAAAAATTGGACACCTGGGTGGCTCAGTTGGTTAAGCATCTGCCTTCAGCTCAGGTCGTGATCCTAGGGTCTTTGGGATCAAGTCCCACATCAGGGGAGCCTGCTTCTCCCTCTTCTTCTACCCCTCCCCCCTGCTTGTGATCTGTCTCTCTCAAATAAAAAAAAATTTTTTTTTAATGAGTAAAATATTGTCCCAGAGTTATGCATAGTGAAACATTTACATTGAATTTGGAGGATGATGAGTTTGCTCTTTTTTTTTAATAAATTAATTTTTTATTGGTGTTCAGTTTACCAACATACAGAATAACACCCAGTGCTCATCCAGTCAAGTGTCCCCCTCAGTGCCCGTCACCCATTCACCCCCACCCCCCGCCCTCCTCCCCTTCCACCACCCCTAGTTCATTTCCCAGAGTTAGGAGTCTTTATGTTCTGTCTCCCTTTCTGATATTTCCCACACATTTCTTCTCCCTTCCCTTATATTCCCTTTCACTATTATTTATATTCCCCAAATGAATGAGAGCATACATTGTTTGTCCTTCTCCGATTGACTTACTTCACGATGAGGTTGCTCTTAAGTAGCACTATTATATAACACTGATTTCAAAATGGTGGTAAGTGCCTTTGGATAAGAAAATAAAAGCTATAAAAGTGGGAAATCAAGACAACTTTTTTTTTTTTTTTTTGGTCTTGTATCTGAAGATGTCTCTGGAAAACCTAGAGAATCACCTAAAAAACTGTTTAAAATGATAGGAAACACCAGTATTTTGACTACATATAAGTATACTAAAATCAATACATAGAAAAACTAGTAGTTTTGTGGAAATATTATAAGCCTTCTGATTCTGGCAAAATGTGGATTAGGCTAACATAGAAATACTCCCAATATAAATATCTAGAAATGCTAAATACATTTTTAAACAACCTTATTCTCTTAAAGCACAGCTGAGCTTTCAATAAAGATAGATATCTGCAGTTACCAGAAATTAAGAGGGAATTTGAAAACCAGGCAGGAATCATGCTGGTATGGTACAACCTAGGAGGTAGAAGATTTGTGAGCTAGAGCCTTTGGTTTTAACATTCATTCTGAAGGTCCTGGATTCATAAAAAGCAGAGCATTAGAACTGAGAACCCATCATAGAACCAAGAACCCAGCATAGAACCAGAACCTTCAGTGGGAGAACTAGAATAAAAGCAAAAAAGCAAAAAGTAAAAAGTAAAAGCTTGCCTCAGCTTAGACTCTGGGTGAAAAAAGAAGTGTCCCAGGAAAAATTGAAACTGTGGATCTGGACTTCATACACTATAACCTGCATGGTATAAGAATCCTCAAATTAATATACAGTAGATCTTAGGCTACTAATACACCTGTGGCACCTTTTAGAAGCAAATGTAAAACCACTCCATAATACAGAATATGTGAATTTCTCCCAGATAAGTTGAGCTTCAGTAAAGATGAACTTACAATTAAAAAAAAAAAAAGACTATGAAATGGACTTTCTGGTGGCTCAGTCCATTGGGCATCTGTAATCTAGCCCGGCATCAGGCTCTCTGCTCAGCAGAAAACCTTCTTTTTCTCCCTCTGCTCTCCCCCTGCTTCTTGTGCTCTCTGGCTCTTTCTCAAATAAATAAAATCTTTAAAAAAGTCTTATGTGGAAATGATCAGCACATACATTAAGGATTATACAATAAAGGTCAACAAGATTAGCACTGTAAGAACTTGAATTAATAGACTATAGAAGACACTATAAAATATGTACATATAAAATCATTAGATATATAAAAACTGAATTCAAACCATAAGGCAAAAATAAGAGTGAAAAAAAAGGAATAGATCTGACAAAGAATCAAATCTATGCTTCTAAAAATGAAAAATACTGTTACTGCTATTGAAATTAGTGGACAGATTCAGTAGTGAATTAGACTTGCTGAAAAGAGGGTTGGTAAGCTGGAAGATAGATTTGATGAAGTTACCCAGAGTGCAGCACAAGGTGATAAAGAGAAAATAATGAAAAAGAGATGAGGAAATGGTTGAACAAATTTAAAAATTCCATAGCACTAACAGGCCTAATGAGAACTCCAGGAGGAGGAGGATGAATTCATTTAAATCAGTATTTGAGGGGCATCTGGGTGACTCAATGGTTGAGCATCTGCCTTTGACTCAGGTCGTGATCCCAGAGTCCTGGGATTGAGTCCTGCATCATGCTCCCTGCAGGGAGCCTGCCTCTGTCTGCCTATGTCTTTCTCTCTCTCTCTCTCTCTCTCTCTCTGTATGTATGTCTCTCATGAATAAATAAAATCTTTAAAAAATAGTATTTGAATCCTCAGATTGAAAGAAGCAAGTAGGATAAATTAAATATAGTGTGATACATTTTTAAAAAAGATTTTCATTTATTTAACACAGAGAACACAAGCAGGGGATACTGCAGAGGGAGAGGAAGAAGCAGGCTCCCCACTGAGCAAGGAGCCTGATGTGGGGCTTGATCCCAGGATCCTCAGGTCATAACCTGAGCTGAAGGCAGATGCTTAACCAACTGAGCCACCCAGGCACCCTCTAGTCTGATGCATTTTTATCCAATTGATTTTTGATAAAGGTTCAGTGCCCACTCAGTGGGGAAAGAATTGTCTTGTTATCTCTTGGTGCTGGGACAACTGGATTTTCACATGTAAAAGAATGAAGTTAGATTCCTACTTTACACCATATAAAAAATTAACTTACTGAATCAATGACCTAAATATAAAAGTAACAACCATAAAATTCTTAGAAGAGAGCACAAGGGTAAATCTTCATGATTTCAAATCTGGCCGTGGAGTCTTAAATATGACACCAAGAGCATGGACAACAAAAGAAAAAAATAGATATATTGAACTTTATCAAAATTAAAAACTTTTGTGCATCAAAGGTTGTTTTCAAGATGAAAAGACAACGTACAAAAGAGCAGAAAATATTTGGAAATCATATATTTGATAAAGATTTAATGCTCAGAATATATGATAACTCTTACAATTCACAATTTAAAGACATGCAACGCAATTTGAAAATGAGCAAAGGAATGAAAATACAACACTCCAAAATCTTTGGGATGTAGCAAAAGCCTTCCTAAGAGGGAAGTATGTAGTAATACAGGCCCACATCAAGAAGCAAGAAAATTCTCAAACAACCTAACCTTATACCTAAAGGAGCTAGAAAAAGAACAACAAAGTCTAAAGCCACAGAAGGAAAGAAATAGTAAAGATTAGAGCAGAAATAAATAATACAGAAACCAATACAAGAAATCAATGAAATCAGGAATTGCTTCTTTTAAAATCAACAAAATTGGTCAAAAAGAAAAGAGGGAAAAAAAGAGAGAGAAAGGACCCAAATAACAAGTAAGAGAGAAGTAACAACCAACACCACAGAAATACAGTTGGGGTGCCTGGGTAGCTTAGTTGGTTAAGTTGTCCGACTCTTGATCTCAGCTCAAGTCTTCATCTCTGCATCTTGAACTCAAGCCCCACATTGGGCTCAATGCCCAGCAAGCAGTTATGAAAGAATATTATGAAAACCTATATGTGAACAAATTGAACAACCTAGAAGAAATGGATAAGGCCCTGGAAACATATAAATTACCAATACTAAAGCAAGAAGAAATGGAAAACTTGAAAAGACATAACCAGCAAAGAAACTGAATCAGTAATCAAAACTCCCAACAAACATGTGGGACCAGGTGGCTTCACAAGTGAATTTTACCAGACATTTAAAGAAGAGTTAATACCTGTTCTTCTCAAACTATTCCAAAAAACAGAAAAGGAAGGAAAACTTCCAAATTCATTCTGAGGCCAGCATTACCCTGATACCAAAACCTCATTAGAACATCATTAAAAAAGAATTACAAGTCAATGTCCCTGATGAACATAGATGCAAATATTCTCAATAAAATGCTACTGGCAAAAAAAAATTAAAATTAAAAATAAATAAATAAATAAAATGCTACTGGCAAACTGAATCTGGCAGTACATTAAAAATATCATTCAACGGGAACCCTGGGTGGCGCAGTGGTTTAGCGCCTGCATTTCGCCCAGGGCGCGATCCTGGAGACCCGGGATCGAATCCCACGTCGGGCTCCCGGTGCATGGAGCCTGCTTCTCCCTCTGCCTATGTCTCTGCCTCTCTCTCTCTCTGATGACTATCATAAATAAATAAAAATTAAAAAAAAAAAAAATCATTCACCACGATCAAGTGGTATTTATTTCTAGGTGCTTCATACTTGCAAATCAACACGATACATCAACAAAAGAAAGGATAAAAACCATGATCATTTCAATAGGTGCAGAAAAAGTATTTGACAAAGTGCAACATCCACTCATGATAAAAACTCTCAACGAAGCAGATTTAGAGGGAATATACCTTAGCATAAAAAAGGCCATATATGGAAAAACTCAGAGCTAGCCTCATACTCCATGGTGAAAAACTGAGAACTTATGGTCAGAAGCAAGACAAGGATGTCCATTCTCTCATCTCTTTTTTCTTTTCTTTTTCTTTTTCTTTTCTTTTCTTTTCTTTTCTTTTCTTTTCTTTTCTTTTCTTTTCTTTTCTTTCCTTTCCTTTCCTTTCCTTTCCTTTCCTTTCCTTTCCTTTCCTTTCCTTTCCTTTCTTTTCTTTCTTTTCTTGTTTTCTTTCTTTGATTTTATTTATTTATTTATCCATGAGAGACACAGAGAGGCAAAGACACAGGCAGAGGGAGAAGCAGGCTCCCTGCAGGGAGCCTGATGTGGGACTCAATCTCGGGATCCTGGGATCACGACCTGAGCTGAAGGCAGACTCTCAATCGCTGAACCACCCAGGCGTCCCAACCACTTTTCTTCAACATAAGTATTGGAAGTCCTAGCCACGACAATTAGACAACAAAAGGAAAGGCATCCAAGTTGGTAAGGAAGAAATAAAGCTTTCACTATTTGTATATGGCATGATATTATACATAGAAAACCATAAACTCCACCAGAAAACTGCTGGAACTGATAAATTCAGTAAAGTCACAAAATACAAGATCAATGTACAGAAATCTGCATTTCTATATATCAATAATGAAACAGAAGAAAGAGAAATTAAGGAATCAATCCCATTTGTAGTTGCACCAAAAACAATAAGATACCTAGGAATAAACCTAATCAAAGAGGTGAAAGGCCTGTACTCTGAAAACTATAAAATACTGATGAAAAAAATTAAAGACGGTACAAAGAAATGACAAGAGATTTCATGCTCTTGGGTCGGAAGAACAAATATTGTTAAAATGTCTATACTACCCAAACATTCTACACATTTAGTACAATCTCTATCAAAATACCAACAGCATTTTTCAGAGAGCAAGAACAGTCCTAAAGTTTGTATGGAACTACAAAAGACCCTGAATAGCCAAAACAATCTTGAAAAAGAAAAACAAAATTAGAGGCCTCACAATTCTAGACTTCAAGTTACATTACCAAACTGTAGTAATCAAAACAGTATGGTACTGACACAAAAATAGATATGTAGATAAATAGACAATAGAAAATCTAGAAATGAATCCACAGCTATATAGTCAGTTAATCTTCAACAAAGCTGGAAAGAATATCTTTTGGGAAAAAGACAGTCTCTTCAACAAATGGTGTTGAGGAAACTGGACAGAACATGGAAAAGAATGAAACTAGACCGTTTTCTTATACCATACACAAAAATAAATTAAAAATGGATTAAAGACCTAAA
This sequence comes from Vulpes vulpes, assembly GCF_048418805.1. Taxonomy (NCBI): domain Eukaryota; kingdom Metazoa; phylum Chordata; class Mammalia; order Carnivora; family Canidae; genus Vulpes; species Vulpes vulpes. The sequence goes on along the minus strand of NC_132785.1, from coordinate 107,143,764 downwards.
TGTGAGACTTGAAACCATAAAAATCCTAGAAGAGAACAAAGGTAGTAACTTCTTTGAAATTGGCCATAGCAAATTCTTTCCAGGTGGGTCTCCTAAGGCAAGGGAAACAAAAATAAACTTTTGTGACTACATAAAAATAAAAAGTTTCTGCATTGCAAAGGAAACTGTGCTAAAAGGCAACCTATAGAATGGGAGAAGATATTTGCAAATGACATATCAGATAAAGGGTTAGTATCCAAAATCTAAAAAGAACTTTAAAAACTCAACACCCCCAAAACAAATTATCAGATTAAAAAATGGGCAGAAGATGTGAATGGACATTTTTCTGAAGAAGACATACAGATGGCCAGTGAGATACATGAGAAGATAATCAACATTACTTATCAGGGAAATGCAAATCAAATCAAAGCTATGATGAGATATCACCTCACACCCGTCAGAATGGCTTAAATCAACAACACAAGAAACAACAGGTGTTGACAAGAATGTGGAGAAGGAGGAACCCTCTTGCAGTGTTGATGGGAATGTAAACTGGTGCAGCCACTCTGGAAAATAGTATGGAGTTTCCTCAGAAAGTTAAAAATAGAACTACCCTGTGATCCAGCAATTGTACTACTAGGTATTTACCCAAAGAATACAAAAACCCTAATTCAGCGGGATACTTGCACCTTGATGTTTATAGCAGCATTATCTACAATATTCAAATTATGGATCCAGCTCAAGTGTCCATCAGTTGATGAATAGATAAAGAAGATGTGGTATGTATATACAATGGAATATTATTCAGCCATAAAAATAACATGGAGCTAGAGAGTATAATGCTAAGTGAAGTAAGTTAGAGAAAGACAAATGCCGTATGATTTTACTTATATGTGGAATCTAAGAAACAAGCAAAAGGGAAAAAGAGGCAAACTAAGAAGCAGACTCTTAACTATAGAGAACAAACTGATGGTTATCAGAGGGGAGGTGGGTGGAAGGGATGGGATAAATGGGTGGTGGGGATTAAGGAATGCATTTCTTAGGAGCACTGGGTGATGTATAGAAATGTTTCATCACTGTATTGGACACCTGAAACTAATATACTACTAACTAGAATTTAAATAAAACTTAAAAAATTAAAATAAAAATAAATAGGTCAAATTTTTAAAAAATGAACAAAGGATGTAAATCGATATTTCTCCAAAAGAAGATACACAAATGGCCAGCGAGTATGTGTAAAGATAGATGCTCAATATCATTAGTCCTTAGGCGCCTGCAAATCAAAATTACAAGATATTACTTCACACCAGTTAGTAGGATGTTACAATTTTTAAAAAGATAGAAAATAAAGTGCTGGTGAGCATGTGGGGTAATTGAAACCTTCATACATTTTGATGGGAATGTTAAATGGTGAAAAGCTATAGACATACTTGTTAATCTAGAAAGAAATGTACAAGAGTGTATTTGAAGGCTACCATAAAACTTCAGAGACATAAAAGACTTGAATAAATACTGTTAGATGGAATAAATTAGTTAATTATAATGTCAGTTTTTCTCAGATTACTAGTGAACATAAGGCAGTCTTAATTAAATTTTTCCAAAGTTGGTACCAAAGATTAAAGACAGGAAATAACCAGGAAAGTTCTGTGGGAGAAAAATTAGTGAAAGTGATCATGCCAAAACATATTTAAACATTCTTAAACTATAATGATCAAAATAGCATGTTATGGTGCCAAAATAGAAATAAGAGTAGAGCAAAATAGGATATCCAGGATAATGTAATTTTTAATTATATATATTTGGCAAGTCAAGTAAGTGATTAAGGATAGAGTGAAAAAACAGCCAACAGACTAAAAGAATTTAACAGTATATGTGACAAGGTGCTATGAATGAGATGTCAGAATTTCTTGAGATGTCAGAATTTCTTAAAATGTCAGAATAGTAATGCAGGTTTTACTACTTTTCACTGCTTTATTCTCTTTACTTATTGGACCAAGAAATTAAGAATATATTTTTGGGCTTTGAAAAGGTCAAATATCAACAAACATAAAGAAATCCTTTTTTAGAGCTGCATTCAACCAAAGAGGTAATTAAAAGTCCATTCATCATTGTCTTCTAAGCTGAAAAATAGAGCTTTCCAGAATTTGAGTGTAATATAGCAATCACTGTAGCATCTGACTGAATGATGAAAAACAGCCTTCAGTGAGGGAGTACTATATTCTTTCTGAGTGTGAATTCAGTCTGAAAACCTAGAATTAATTGACAGAACTACCAAACACTTGACATTCCTGATAGCCTATAATCTTGAGTTAAAATTTATCTAATTTAAAAGAAAAAAGATAAATAAATAAATAAATAAATAAATAAATAAATGAAAAAAGATAAGCAAAGATGACTAAATATAGAATCTGTTAAAGCTATCCCATAGTGATCCAAATAAAGGTGCACTGGTGAAAATACGCTATCAGCATCCTTTCTTATTGATAATGAAACATTATTACATATTATTTCTAGTATGGTAGATTAGAAATTCTCTAAAATTTGAGGTCCTTATGTATACTGAGTATCCACAATGATTTCAGTGATGTTGAGTTTGAGAAAACATTATTTTACCACTGTTCCTCATCTGTAAAACCAAAGAATGTAAGTAAATGTGGATCGAGATAGAAAGTTTTAGAAAATAAAATTTGTAGCCAAATTCATTGCACATGAGAATCCAAAATAGAATATGTAAGTTATTTATGTTATTGGATTTCATATTATTCATTTTGTGCCTGAGATTGCGAATCCGAGAAACCACCGAGGAGCCGACACCGATGCAAACACACGAGGGTTTATTTACAAGCTCGAGCTTGGGTCCAAGTATACCCAACACAGCAGAGCAGGGACTTGGACCCCAAAGTGGGTTACAGCTGGGTTTTTATAGGCTGGTCTAGGGGATTTTCAGAAGGGGTGGAGGAATTACTCAAGTTTTGTTTACATTCTCATATGGGGCTTAAGGGCATTGAGCTCTGTTCTCATTCTAATATGGGATGGGACTTTCTACCATGGGTGTGGGGTGGGCTCTGTTGTCTTTCTAATATGGTATTCTCTGCGAGGACCATTCTGAGCTCTATTGTCTTTCTGATATGGGATTACCTGCTGAGGACATTGAGGACATTCTGCAGTTTTCCCCATAAAGTTCAACTCTTATTCACAGGGCCCTAAGATGGCTGTACTTGTGCTAATGCTAAACTTGAGGTGGAATGGCCTTGATTTTTCTCGGCCTCCACAATTCAGATTTGCCCTAAAGAGATTATACTCTTTCTACTTAAAGCTACACACACACACACACACACACACACACACACACACACACTATTTGGTTCACTTAAAAGTGAGCATTCTTGTTGATATACAATATTCATTAAGAATTACAGCTGTTACAATTCTTTAGACATTTTGGTCTTAGTTTATGATCTTTATGATTGATACCTCAAGTATTCTGTTAACCTGAAGTTGAGCACTTTCTTAAATTGATTTCAATACATTGGTTTTATGCACTTAATTCAGTATTGGAAAGATTTGAGTAAAAATGAAAAATTCCATGTTAGCATTATAAGAGTGTTCTGGGTCAGGTGTTTGAGTGTTCACTAACTGAATGACCTTGGGCAAGTTACTTAAGCTCTCTATGCCTGTGTTTCCTGGGACTCTTGTTATTCTACTCACTATGAGTACGATTTCACCTTCATTCAGGGCCAAATGATGGGAGATAAAGAGGCGAAAGAAGCAGGAGGCATGTTGGCCTCATCTTGGAATCACGATTTCTATTTCACTAAACTGAGAGGAAAGAGCCCCTCCTTCAAAGGTGTGGCTCTTGGGGGTTTCCATTGCTACCACTAGCACAGAATATCTCAGAGAGCTGGGGTGTGAGAGAACAAAGAAAAGAGATAAAAGGGAAAGTGATTACTATACTCTCTCTGAGGATTAGGCATTTCCTTACCCGATCCCTGAGCCACAACTAGAGTGCTTTTCCAGAGTTCTTTGTGTGCCACAGAACACACTTTTGGATTTCTGGCTGTATTAAGTTCAAGCTGGAGATCTCAAAAAGGGGAAGGGGAAAAATGGAGAAGCTCCTTGCCAGTTCAGAAATACCTTGGATCTTGATATTCTTTTCAGATACATTTTTTCTACTCTTTACAAAAGAGACCTCAAATAGGTGCATGGAGCATTCTGTTCAGGTTTTATTATTTCATTCAGTGGATGGGACAGGGAAGAGTGGACCTACTCAGTTGTGCTAAGAACCAGATCATAAATTTTCTTTTAAAAGAGAACACTTTGGGGATGCCTGGGTGGCTCAGTGGTTGAGCATCTGCCTTTGGCTAAGGGCATGATCCCAGGGTCCAGGATCGAGTCCTACATCAGGCTCCCTGTGAGGAGTCTGCTTCTCTCTCTGCCTATGTCTCTACCTCTCTCTGTGTGTGTCTCATAAATAAATAAATAAAATCTTTTTTTAAAAAAAGCACTTTTATAATATTTTCACCATCCCTTCTGCTTTTTCTCACCCAAGGCTATTCCCATTAAGATACAATTTGAATTGCATTACTACCTTGCAAAAAATAAAAAAGCTTTATTAGCTCTCCACTGATTCTATAATTAAATATACTTCATATCCTAGCCAAACAGGAATACTTGCTGATACATAGTTATGCTATTCCACACCTATAAGTTTTGTTAAATTTTCTCTACCTAAAATAGTTTTCGAACCTTTCAATTTTTGCCTTTTCAAATTCTACACCTTTTAAAGCTTAAATATACTGCCGCCTTAAAATTTGTTTTAGTTCTCTGTCTTGTTCTTATGTGCTCCCCATAAAAGGAGTATGTGATCTCTTCAGCCTTTGAATAACTGTTATTTTAGTTCATGCCTTTTTAATATGCATATATACATATTTACATATATATACATACATAGTTTTAGAATTATTTTTGTGTTCAGAGATACAGTAACTGTGTCTAGCACAAGCTATTATGTTCAGATCCAAGAAAGTTAGGTAACATTTAGTGTCTACTGTGTACTTTTTCACTTCTGTATAATGGCTCTTTGAGACATTTGTTCTGAATCTCATTCATATGAAGATACTGAGGGTAAGTAAAGCAATATTATCTTAACTCATACAATGGCAGTTTCTTGAATGCTTCCAACGGATCCCTACCATATAGTAGCTACTCAATACGCATGGCAATAACCCTTTTTTGTTCTTTCTGCAGTACCTTGGCCATGTAGAAGTTGATGAGTCAAGAGGAATGCACATCTGTGAAGATGCTGTAAAAAGATTGAAAGCTGTATGTATTTGATGGTTGCCACTGTTGATCTATATGCAGAAATATTTTCTTAAGAGACTTTTGCTCAGTAAATTTTACTGATCCACTATCCAAAAAGACCGGTATTTCTCTTAAGGCAAAAGATGGAGACTCTCTAATAAAGAGCATCTCCTGTTATCCATTTACAGGTATAAATTATGAAGACCAACTTTAGGCCAGACATTATCCAAAGGTACTTTTGATTCAAAACCCATATTAAACAAGTGTTATGAAATCTTAGAGATGAATAATGTTCTAAAACCAAGAGAAAACCATTAGTGTCTTAACCTAACTATGATAACTGGGTTATAAATTACTGATGTTAAATTTGCTATAAGAAACAATAGAAGATAGACTTACCTTTGATGATGGCTAATGAGGTTTACAGCTGGGGGAGAGCTTATTATCTGGACTACTTACTCACCAGTTTTCTTCTGTATATACCTCTAACATAAACAGTGTATTTCCCCTGCCTTTTTTTTCCCCCTGCCTTTTATACAAACTGCAGCATACTTGAAATGGAGAGTCCTTTTCCAGGATAAATAATGGGTTTTTTTTGTCTGTTATACCATAGAATAAATCCCAGGCATATGCCTATGTATTTAATAAAAGGAGAGAATGGATTCAGAGTTCATAAAGGTTCACATTAAAGTGTTAATATCATATTTTGGATAGGTTTGAAGAATGTTTCATAAACTCTGACAATCCTCTTCAGAACCATCCTTCTCTCCAATGTGTGGCCTTTTCCCCCTTTGCTATGAAAGCTTTAACCATTACTTCTGCATGCCCTTGCCCCAGACAGCATTAAATATTTGTTTGCTTTGGGTTTGCTGGTATGGTAGGCTGTCACAAGTTTGGCTACTAATGAGTGCTTTTTTTCCTCTCAATTTGCTTAATAATCAAAACTTTTTCTGCTTCTTAGGACATTTTATGTGACCTCTCATTTATAATCCCTCAATACAAAAGATATAAGATTAAGGAAGCCACCTACTTAAATGTATTATATTTTGGAATAAATGTGTGTGATTCTGTAATAGAAAGGAGAGGAGAAAAATAACCAATTATAGTATGCAAAGAACTAAAAAAAAAACTAATATGTAGACACATGTATACATATGCATACATACCATTTACCTCAGATTTTGGTCATTTAAATTCTTAAATGATTGAAGCTCTTCGTATTCTGATCATTATTAATGTTAAAGGAATTTATTTTCATCTATCGTATGTGAAGCTATAATTTATAGACTTGTCATGTCTACCTGAATATAGTCTCCAATTAAATACAGTCTCAGATGTGTAATTTTCCAAGAAACATAAATTCCATCTCTTCTTTAACAGAATAGTTCTAAGTTCACTAGAAGTTTAGCTTAGAAAATTTAAAAAGTAATACTCTGATTTGTCCTATTCATTAAAGAATATTTTAAACATCGTTATTACTAATGACTGAAAACATCAGGCAAATTAGTGAACAGTGACTAAATAGACCTAAAACAAACTACAAAAAGTTATCAAAATCTTATAACTTATTTAACTTACAGGTAGAAGGTCATTGTGGAATGAGCCTTTAGAAAGTCTTTTAATTCAGATTATGGCTTCACATTCACTCTCTAAATAAGGGAAAACTAGGGATGGTTTTAATTTGCACAGAAGATATGAAGAAATGATATTTAATTTGAATGAGCAGCAGATCCTCTTAACTAGTCTTTCTTGGCCTACTTTTAATTAGAAGCATCTTTACATTGTATAGGTAATATTAAAGTTCACTGTGTAAAACAAATGGATAAAAACAGTACATACAATTTCTTGTAATCCCAGAGATAGCCACTATTCACCATGTAGTTTTAAAACTAATTTTTTTAGGGGTGCCTGGCTAGCTCAGTCAGAAGTGCATATGACTCTTGATCTTGAGGTCATGGGTTTGAGCCTCATGTTGGGTATAGAAATTACTTCAGTAAATAAACTTTAAATTAAAAAAAAACTAATTTTTTAATTGAATGAATTTTTTTACCTTTTTGTTTTTTTAACCATGCAGAAGATTATAAACATTATCATTTAAGATATAAGACTATTTAGATAATAAAATTTAATAGGTTTATTTTTCACCAAAGATGGGAACCAAATTGCCATTTACAAAATTATACCTATGCCTAGGACAATGTCTGGCACATAGTAGCCACTCAAAAAATATTTCTAGAATATATAGAAAAGAATTCAGTCCTCAATATGTGGTCAAATCAAGTCTCATAACAATTATCATAACCATATTTTACATTTAATGTTTTAAAGATTATGAAACCTTTTGTATCTCTCTAAATGATCCTTATTTCCCTTTGGTCACTTATGACTAATAGGAATGTTGATTGCTTTTCTGGACATACTTAAACTTTTGAACTTTGAGGAGAAATTGACCACTTCTGAACTTTTCATTCAATTTTTTTTTTATTTTATTATTTATGATAGAGAGAGAGAGAGGCAGAGACACAGGCAGAGGGAGAAGCAGGCTCCATGCACCGGGAGCCCGATGTGGGATTCGGTCCCGGGTCTCCAGGATCGCACCCTGGGCCAAAGGCAGGCGCTAAACCGCTGCGCCACCCAGGGATCCCTGAACTTTTCATTCAAGAAGTTCCTTAAAATTTTTCAGACCTACCCTACCCAAGTGACTTGGGGCAAGTATTGTGTATAATTTCACATGGGTAAACATGTATTTAAAAAATAAGATTGAATTTTTGGGTAACTGGGGAACAGTTTCCTGTTTATTATACTCAATGAAACTTCCTCCTATAAATACTCTTTCTAAAGCTTATACTGAGAAGCTTACAGAAGGTTGGAAGTTTTCAGGATGTTGTTCTTCTCAGACTATATTAGTCCACAAACATTTGAAATTTTTGTCTTCTTTTCATGTTTACTATGCCGAAATTTCTAGTTGCCTCCCCACCCCCCATCAAACATTCGTCTAACAAACACATCTGTAATCTGCCAAAAGCTAGGTCTCTTTCTTAGAGCTTCAGATAAATGGAAGCAAATGTAGAAGTGTACAAGGTTATAGATTAAAGAAGAAATAACATGTTTATGGCACTAGTTTGATTGCTAGAATTTTAAAATTTAAAGAATTATATAGCTCAGGTGTACTAGTTAAATAGCAAATCAAACATCTTAAACCTATCATTTGAATGATGTTTGAACTAAAACTGTGACATTCTAGAGCTTTTTAAATTTGTGAATAATGAGGAAGTTGGATAATTTGCAAGTATAGTTTTTATTTATCCTCAAAGTAGTCCCTCACAATTTAGGACCACTTTAACATCAACTAGAAGTTACCTGCATAGTTAATATTCTCAAATGAAAAGATATTATAACTAAACAAAATCATCTTTTTTAAAGATTGAGTTTTAAACCTGCTTCTCAGAGCATAAATATGTTTAAATTCTTTTTTACTTTGCATGATAAAGTTAGTTACAGCTATTTTCAACTCATTTACTTTGTGACATAAGTGCACAAATTTAGCTACCTTGGGACTTGGATTGTGTGGGATAAAATGACAGAAACAACTATTGCCCATTTTTAGTGCCTCTAATGACATAGTTGCAGGGTGAGTAGTAATGTCATTTATCAGTCTATTTTGTAAAAAGTATATTAGGCCTTTTGTTATCTTGCTTGACACTGGTCCAAGATGCCCTTCCTTTTAAAAGGTCTTTTCTTCCCATTGTCTCTAAATGTCTCTCCCTCTCTGTCTTGGTTTTAGACTAGTTTCATTATACTGACAGTTTCTAATATGTTGGTTTTTTTATTCACTATTTGATATATTTGCTTTAATATATGTTCTTGTTTTAGCAGGTAAAAGAATCATAACTTGTTTTTTTAAAATACACTAATATTCTCTAATACTATCTTTTAATGCATTTAATGCATTTTGCACGTCAACTTTTTTCATTAACATCTGAGGTCTTTTATGAAAAGAGGGCAAGCTACATGTTTAACAAGAGCTTTTTTAGGAGCTGAATTAAATATTAACAGATCTCTTTCCCTCACCTTCCTATCCCTTAAGAATGGTGAATCTTTTAACTTTGGGCTGCATCTTTAAAAGCTGATGGTCATTCACAGTCTAACAAAATTAGGGTCACCAAATTTGGCAGTAGAAATAAACTTATAGTCTTATTGCAATAACTATCTGAATTACTTTCTTTTTCCAACTTAAGTTCAAAGCATTGTGGGGAAATATTTGATGCTGTTTGTGATTTTCAAAACTTAAGTAGAAAACACTTCAGTGTTGAGAGTAATGAATGAGTTTATAAATTGTCTAAGAGAGTAAAATTTCAGTATGGTTGTCTTTTTCTAGACATTTATACAACATTAAAAACTGATTATGAAAACTAAAGGCTTAACAACCAGAATTAAGAAATGTAAAGTTAAAATAGCTTGGGTTAGAACCCATCTACTTTCGCATAAATTCTGATCTTAAAAAGTAGACAGCTTTTAAAGTTTCTCAGCTTAAAAATTAGTGCTGGAGCCATAAATAGCTATATCTCTTTTATCTACATAGTTTAGAATTGTATACTTATCACTGTCAATGCAAGTTTTTTTAATTCTAAAACCAGTAGCATTTTAAAAGAAAACCCTATTTTTAAAATTTCAGTTGTGGTCCACAGATGTTTGGTTCTCAGATATATTTGTTTTTTTCCAGCTGCAGTGAAAGCATTAGCTCTGTGTTCTTTAAAAAAGAGGATTTATTCTCTGTTTGGAATAAAACATATCTATTATCTCCCCGTGATTGTTGTGGAATTGATCAGCCCACACATAGACATGTTTGCAAATTGATCCCAATGGCTAAGTAGGAGTTCTCTAAGTTACATATTGAATTCAGTAAGAAAAAGTCTGACAAGGATTCTTGTTGCACACTCATAATTTAATGTGTTGCATTTTTTATGTGGTTATTCAAATGTGAACTATTTTTTTAATTCATGACTTCCATATAGTTGACCGATTTTTAAACAGAAAAAATATGTATGGAAATTGAAAAATATATTTACTACTCACTATTAGGAAATTTAAAATGCAAATCTCACCAAATCAATATGTCTTAATCTTTTTCTCTGCTGCCAAATTTGGATAATCTCTGTTTCAAAAGTAAATAGAGAATACTAAACTAACTAGTTGCTCTGCATGGGTACAGGTTCTGATTTCTTCTCTTTCCATGGATTCTTAGGCCATACAGTATGTTTTCCTGCATTTTCATGCACCCTTCCTTTTTCCCTGTCACTCCTGGTATGGATAACTCTTTAAAACTCTCACTCCCTCCCCTTCTCCAACTTTGCCCTTTACCCAACTTCTTATGTGCTTATTGGTGTGAAACCCTGGGACATTTAGCCTATACAATAATAGCGCTCGACTTGTCCCCCTGTTCCTCCAGGAAAGGAAGTTCTTCAAAGGCTTCTTTGGAAAAGTAAGTTTAATGCCACATTCGTGCTTGCTTTATAAGGAGTTACACCCCTAGTATAGCACTGACATTCGTTTCTTTATAATACAGGAATTGATTTGACTATATATGGAAATTGATAAATTGGAAAGTTGCTATCTATGATATTAATTGTGCGTCTTTTGATACTGAAATCCAATAAAGAAAGCAAATAGGTTGAAAAGTATTTCCTCAAAGCTAGGTGTTTAATTTAATTTGATCTTAACAAAGCTGTGCATATTAGCATATTAGTTGGATTTTTAACAAGTGGGTTTTGCTTAGTGCTCAATATTGGCAGAGAAATGGGAAGAAATATTAAGTTCAAGTGGAAATTTAATATACCCCACAGTTTACATTTAATGCTAGTACTTTTTTTCTATCTAAATTAAATTTCAGGTGAAGTGAGTGAAAGTACATAAACTAATCTCTGACGATTCTGTCATTTTTAACCTGGCTGCTAACCTAAGAACTGTCTTAATTAGTAGTCAACCAAATATCTGTCATTGTGTGGGGTGTTCCTTCTGTACATGCTTTTCAAGTAATGATTATTGAATGTTCAGATTTCCTTGAAATTAAGAATATATATACAAATAGGTAACTAACATTTTTGTGTCAGAGTTTATCATTATTTAATTTTGAGTAAGTGCTACAAAATAATTTAGGCTGGAACTTTCCAAACACTACTGCCATGGATATAAATTACTAAGAGTTAATGTGAATATAAAAATCCCATCATAATTGTTTTTTTTACTACGTGGTTTTGTTACTTTGGAAATTTTTTTAAAAGAATAAATAGTTTCCATTTTTTTCTCAAGTAAATATTTTAGTTGTAGCTGGTTTTTAAATGTTCATGTAGGTCACCTTTATACTATAAATTTGTTTATAAACATATTTGTAGAGATTTTAGATTGAATGGCTTCGTTCAGTCACTGCTATCAATCTGAAATAGAAAATCATATAATTTACCCACACATCACAATAAAATTTCTTAATAGACATTTTGGGTTTGAGTTAAATTAACAGGTCCATATCTAGAAATAATTAATCCTATAAACATTTGCATCATTACAATTAACCCTCAACAATGCCAGGGGTCAAGGCCTCCAACTTGCCCTGCAGTTAAAAATTCCTGTATGATTTTTTTAACTCCCCAAGAACTTAACTGTAGTAACCTACTGTTGACCTTACCAACAACATAAAATCAATCAACATATATTTTGTATATTATGTGTATTATATATATATATTCTTAAAATAAGAGAAAGGAAAATATTAAGAAAATCTTAAGAAATACATTTACAATACTGTACTGTATTAAAAAAACTGCATATAAGTGGATTTGCACAGTGCAGTGGTGTTTAAGGGTCAGCTATATAAATAGGCATTACAATTGTTAAGGAAGTTTTTTTGTGTAGATATTTATTCTTTTCTAAATAGAATTTCTTAAAGCAGTTTCATATCACCATAATTATTATACAATTTAAAGTAGCTTCCAAGTGATGTTTTTAATATGTCTACTTAAGTAAAACAACCTTATGTAGACCTTGTATAGAAGGCTACGTTGTAGAAAATACTGATTTCGTTTATAGAAAAAAACATATTAAAATAACACTTATTAAAAAGTTACAACATGATGTTAGGGAACAAAGGTAGCTCTCACTTCAAAATCAATCCCAAAATATCAGTATTCATTGCTGTACAGAATGGAGTCATGCTATACCTACAAGTGTAGCTGAACTGGGTCACACTGTGCTTGTTGGCTGTTTTCACTGCATTTTACAACATGAATTTTATGGCATGAGAAGGAAGATTAGGAGTCATCTCAATCTTTAAGATACCACTGAATTTATTATTCTCCCTGTTTTACAATGAGGAAACTAATGTTAACAAAGGTGACCTGCCCAAATTCACAAATGTAAGTTAGTAGAAGCTAAAATTTGGACTCAGATAATTTGATTCCCAGAGCCCACAGTTTTAATCACTATGCTTCATAATCACTCTGTTTTCACATTAGTTACAAAGTTAAAAGATTGAACCTTAGGGTGCCTGGCTACTTCTGTCTGAATGTGAAACTCCTGATCATGGGGCTATGGGTTTGAGCCCCACACTAGGTATATAGATTACTTAAAAATAAAATCTTAAAAAAAAAATAAAAATAAGAGATTTAACCTTAAAAGATGCCAATAAATAACTTCCTATAAACACATTTCACTTCCTTTCTTCTTTGAAGGTAATAATTTAACTTTGGATTTTACCTCTCAATCAACTTACTTTTTTATTAAGGCTTTAAAGAGTCCTTTTTAGTGGTTTAAACTAATATTTTATTGAATATTTAAATCATACTACTGAGTTTTAGTCTCACAGGATTTCCTTAAAAAGATGCTAAGCAGATGAGCACCAGGTGTTTTGTGGCTGTATTGAATCCCTGAATTTGTAGACCTGAAACTAATATTATACTGTATGTTAACTAACTGGAATTTAAATTAAAACTTCTAAAAAAGGGGGGAAAGTTTGCTAAACAATCTCATAACAGCATCTATGAACAAATGTGGTTTTCAGAATTCTTTGTTATTAAGGGGAGAATTCTTTTTATGGCAGGGTGATTTTATTTTAATATACAATTTTTTAAAGTATAGTTAAGTCATTTAAAGAGTGGAAAACCAACAAGGAAAAAACATTATCCATAATCTTACCAGAAATGTGTTTTTATTTTTTTTAAGATTTTATTTATTTATTTATTCATGAGAGATACGGAGAGGCAGAGACATAGGCAGAGGGAGAAGCAGGCTCCATGCAGGGAGCCCAATGTGGGACTCGATCCCGGGACCATGGGATCACCCCCTGAGTCAAAGGCAGGTGCTCAACCGCTGAGCCACCTAGGTGTCCCAGAAATGTGCTTTTAAATGAAAAACTTTTATTTATTTTTTGGAAAAACTTTTTTTTTTAATAGAGCCTTTTAAATCTTTCAAATTGCTATCATTCAGCTCACTTCCACATTAATCTACAAGAAATAGGCTGATGAAAGAGACTTGGTTTGTCAAGTTTGCCAAGTCAATTGTGGTTTAATGAGAGCTGAAAATGAAGAATCTCACTGGACAGTATATGATAGGGAATTTGTTTATTTTTTTAATTAAAGTATAGTTGACATATAATATGTTTTAGGCATACAAGATAGTGATTTTCTAATTAATTATGAGACACTATGATAAGTGTTACTTACCATCTGTAACCATACAAAGTTTCTACAATATTATTAACTATTGAATAGGAAGTTTTTAATCCAGTATAGTTTTTCATAAATTTTGATACTCTCTTAGCCTTCATGTCTTGTATGGTTTAATGGTCCAAGATAAAGAGAACAACAGTTATCAAGAGGTGTTTCCAATCAAACCCATTTGCGTGATTGTAGGTAGACAGAAGGATTATTAGCACTGAATCTGAATTTATAAATCATGGCCAGGAGAACTGCTTCATGTCCTTCCTAAGTTGTTCCTTAACCTGAACAACCAGTCATTTCTCTATTCCTGCATCACCAGTTAATAGGAGTAGTGCTCAATAGTGAACAGATAAACCTGAATCTGTTACAGTACTGTGTTATTAGCCCATTGTAAGCTTAACACACATCTTAAAACAGAAGGAAAAAACCCTGACACCTTGAAATAACTTTTCCCAAACTAGCTACATTAAATTGTTCACTGTTGTTAGGAGAGCCAAGAATGTATTCAGCTTTTTAGGAAGTACCGTATACAGCTTCATTAGTGTTTTTGGCCATACCAAGCAAATAACTTGATTAACCAAGTAATTACATGGCACTTAACATTTGAAAAAGATTTTATAATTTTAATATATTTGAGGAACTCCATGAGCTAAGTAGTCTATATTACCATTTTATGAGGAACTGACTGAATACAAAGATATGAAATGTTCTTAGGCTACCCTATTAGGTCTCTTTTTAAAGCCATCATATTAGAAAAACTCAGTTCAGTCTACTTCCTGTGAGTTCTTCTGTGTGTTTCCTTTAATACTCCTGCAAAATACTTTGTTTCTGGACTCCAAAGGCTTAGAGATTTTTTTCCCGTACACCAATCAATTTTTTGCAACATCAGCTAGTTACCCAACAATTTAACTCAATTCTAATGCTGTCTGCCTGAAGATAGTGTCTGATCCTATGGGTTAAGGGTTCAGTCCCATAAGACTGCTCCCACCCTACTTCAGATGCCAATCACAAGTAATAGGTCTCCAGATTACCTATAACTTCTGTCTGGTTTGGCTACAAATCAGAGGTTCCCACAACCCCCTCTTCAGGTTTAATTTGCTAGAGCAGCTCTCAGAATTTAGGGAAATATATTATTTATTAGATTATTTAAAAGATATAATAATGGAAACAGAAGAACAGCCAGACCAAGAGCTACATAGGGTGAGGTCTGGGAAGGTTCCAAGCACAGGAGCTTCTGTCCCTTGGAGATGGAGTATGACTCCTGGTGTGGTGTGTTTGCCAACCTGGAAGCTCTCTGAACCTTGGACAATTAGGGTTTTATGGAGACTTCCTCACATAGGCATGACCAATTCTTAATTCCATTTCTAGCTCCTCTCCCTCTCTGGAGGATGAGGTATGAGATGGAGCTAAAAATTCCAAGCTTCTAATGGCTTATTCTTTCTGGTAACCAGCCCTTTTATAGGAGCCTACTCAGAGTTACCTCTCAAGTGTTCTTATCACTAAGGAATTTACAAGGATTTTAGGAGCACTGTGTCAGGGATGGAATCAAAGACCAAATACTAGAATAAGAGATGCTTTCAGTGCTCTTATCACTTGGGAAATTAGGAAACTACAAGGGTTTCAGAAGCTCTGTGCCCAGAACCAGGGGCAGAGACCAAAAAATACTTTCCATTATCTCGCTATTTGCTTATATTTACATAGAGCTTTATAGTTATGATATGCTTTGACCTACTTTCTAATCTGCTACTCCCAACCACTCAGTGAATTAGGATAGTTCATGAAACTACATTTTACAGATGAATAAACAAGCTCGAAGAGGTCACCTAGTTTAGTACTAAAGGGCAGTGCCTACCCTGAAACCAAGGTTTTCTCAAAGTTGGTACAGAGTTTTCTCCTACTCCATATTTGATGGTCTGTCTTTCATAAATACACTAAATAGCTCGTGGGCCTTAATGCTTCCCACAAATATGCTTTGTATGCCCTGCGCACCATTTATAAACTTGAATTAGTTGCCAAAATTTCAAACACTGAAAGTTTTTGCATAAAAACTAGAATATCTATCTTAAGAATTGGAAGATCTGGCAAAATGGAATGCTTTCTATGTGGCAACAGTGGCTTGAGCTAAGTAGCCACTGTACCTTTTGTTTGCCTGTTTGCCACAATCCCTGCAACTCCCTATCACGCTTAGAGACAGCCTGCTTTACTCCTTTTGTTACCTGCTGTTAATCCTATAGGCATTTGGGTTTCTGAACTCCTCCCTGGACTATTATGTCACTTTGAATTGGGGAGGGGGGCAGTTCTCACTGTATAAAAATCACAAAAATATTACATCTGTTCTAGCAGATCCTGTTAATATACCGCCAAACGTATTTTTTCTCATGTTCTTATGGTTTTTCAATTGTTAAATGGCATAATTAGAAATTATTATATTTTGGAGAATACATGTTTTTTTTTTTTTAATTTTTATTTATTTATGATAGTCACAGAGAGAGGCAGAGAAATAGGCAGAGGGAGAAGCAGGCTTCATGCACCAGGAGCCCGATGTGGGACTCAATCCCGGGTCTCTAGGATCGCGCCCTGGGCCAAAGGCAGGTGCCAAACCGCTGCGCCACCCAGGAATCCCGAGAATACATGGTTTTATGTTTTATTTTTTTAAAGATTTTATTTATTCATGAGAGACACAGAGAGAGAGAGGCAGAGACACAGGCAGAGAGAGAAGCAGGCTCCATGCAGGGAGCCCAATGTGGGACTCGATCCCATGCTCTGGAATCATGCCCTGAGCCAAAGGCAGACGCTCAACTGCTGAGCCACCCAGTCATCCTAACCATGGTTGAAAAGTAATATGTTGTTATATTGTTTTTACCTAATTCTCAAGAATGAACATTGTGTGGTATTTATAACTACTCTTAAGTATGTATACTCAACATCTGCATTCTATTTTAGATTTCCCGGATTTTCTTCTCTGTAACAAATCATACTTAATGCTTATCTTCATTCTGGATCATTTTCTTTAAAGTGAGGCAATGGGGGCAGCTGGGTGGCTCAGTTGGGTAAGCATCCAGGTGTTGATCTCAGCTCAGGTCTTGATCTCAGGGTCATGAATTCAGGCCCTACACTGGGCTCCATGCTTGGTGTGGAGCCTACTTTAAAAAAAAAAAAAAAAAAAAAAGTAAGGGACTATCTGCTGCCTCTTTCCTTATCTGCCTGTTTTTTAAATTCCTATGGCCTTTTCTCTATACATTTTACCTTTTTGTATGTTATTAGATATATCTTTTATGATTTGGGTTTTTTTCCCCAAAAAATGAATAATGAAGTATAATGAAGTGCATTATAACATTTCTGAAGAAAAAAAGACAATCTCAAGAGTTATCAGAAGATTTCTAGTCATCCTTGGTTTCATTATTTCCTGTAACATGATCAACTAGCATTGAAATGCGTTGGTCACTGACCTTTTCTAGTTAAAAAAAATTCATTAACTTTTGGAGCTTTTTTTTATCTTTGTATTAATAAAAACACTGGTTCTAAGGGAGCCTGGGTGATGTAGTTGGTTAAGCAATCGACTCTTGGTTTCAGCTCAGGGGTCGTGATCTTGGGGTCGTGAGATTGAACCCTGCATGGGGCTCCATGCTCAGTGCGGAGCCTGCTTGAGATTCTCTCCATCTCTCTCCCCCTCTGCCTCTCCTGCTCGTGTGCACATGCTCTCTCTCTTTCTCTCTCTCAAATCTTTACAAAAGCAAAAAACACAGTGGTTCTTAAGCTCAAGTCATAGTGTCTAAGACATACTAGGGACTGTGCTTGGCTATCTAGATATAAAGATGAGCAAGACAGTCTTCACTTTTTTTTTTTTTTAGCTCATTTACTATCTCATTTTTAGATAACTATTTGACACCTCCTTTTTCCTTAAGCCCCCAGAATTCCTTACTCTGTTCTCTCTTTTGGCTGATGACCTTGCTTCCTACTTCACTGAAAAAATAGGATCAATCAGAAGAAAATTCTTGCATGTGCCACCACCACATCTACTCACCTCCCTACTCTGTGCCCATATACTCTATTTTCCCTCCTATCCAAGGGATTAACTGTCTGTGCTCCCAGCTGAGGCTAACTCCTCCACTAGATTCTTATTATTCTAGCTCTTACATATTCCAGCAGTGCTCCCCACACTCTTCCATATCAGTTTTTCTTTCTGTAGTGGATCAAAACAAATCTTCATTAAAAAAAAAAAAAGTTTCTTCTTGGTGCTTTCAGTTTCTGCTCTCCTTTTCTCCCTTAAACCTATTTAATCAGGCTTTTACCCTCACCACTCTACTGAAGCTGTTCTTAGCAAGTTTTCTTCTGTATTGGTATTCCAAGATCCTACCTACCACCATACCTGACCTATTAGCAGATTTGTCATAGTCTGTTCCTCCCCTGCTGTAAAACACTGTTCATTTGGAGTTCAGGGATCATGATCTATGCTTTTCCTCGTATTGCTGCCTATTTCCCAGTCTGTGGACTCTTCTCTACCTATACCTGTCCCTTGATAATCTCTTCCAGTGTCATAGATTTAAATACCATCTCTATGCTGATGACTGAAACTTGTATCTTCAGATATCTCCTCTGAACTCCATAGTGGTATTTCTATCATAGAAGCAGTATAACATAGGGGTTAAGGGCACTAGGGACTCAGGTGCTTGCATTTAATCTTGGTTTGGCCACCTGCTAGCTTTGTGACCTTTGGAAAGGTTTTTGACTATTCTGTTAAAACTCTTAACTATTTAACCCTTTTAACTATTCTGTACCTCAGTTTCCCCACCTATAAAAAAAGGATAATACTAATTCCAACCTCATATGATTGCTATGAAGATTAAATAATAAATATAAGCAAACTGTACAAAACAGCCTGCCGCAGTGGATAAGTATTAGGTATTGTTATCACCATCATCATCATCATCATTAAACACTACACCAGGCAACTCACACATCACAAAGGAAATTCCGGGATGCCTGGGTGGCTCAGCGGTTAAGGGACGCCTGGGTGGCTCAGTGGTTAAGAGCCTGTCTTCAGCCCAGGAAATGATCCCGGGGTCCTGGGATCGAGTCCCACATCAGGCTCCCTGCAGGGGGCCTGTTTCTCCCTCTGCCTGTGTCTCTGCCTCTCTGTGTCTCTCATGAATAAATAAATAAAAATCTTAAAAAAACGAAAAGAAAAGAAATTCCTAATCTGTCCCTCCCAAACTCTTCCCCATCTCAGTATACAGCAACTCTATACCTATGCTCTAGCAAAAAATCTAAGATCTAATCTTGACTCCTTTCTTTCTGTTATACCCTATATCCATTCCATCAAGAGTTCCTGTCTCACTACTGCCACACTACTGCCCTGGCCCAGGCCATCTTCTCTCATCTGAGTCATTGCAGCAATGTTCTACTTCCCCTGCTTTCATTGTTGTCCTCCCTACCATCTGTTCTCAGGATATCAGTTTGAGTGATCTTTTTAAGACAGAGGGCTGATTGTGTTTCTCCACTGCTCCAGATCCTCCAGTAGCTTCCTGCCTTACTCATAATAAAAGCCAAAGTCTTTTGGACTTATAGGCCATTTGTACATTAATTCTCTCCCTTTTCCTATCTTCTCCTATTCTTGCTTCCTTAGTTTCAGCCACACTAGCCTCCTTGAGCACACCTGGTATGCTTCTGTCTCAGGACCTTTGCACTTGCTATAACCTCTAGTTTGGAGCACACATCATCTAGATATATGTATGGCTCACTTTTTCATCTCTTTCCATTCTTTGTTCAAAAGCCCCCTTCTTAGTGAGGCATTCACTGAGAATTCATTACCTTGTAATAGCAAGGCACACCATGTTGCCTGTTAGTGTGTCATTACTCTGTAATGACTGGGCTATTTCTGTGTATAGATGTGACAGAAAGACTGACTAGTGATTCTTTACACATTGGATATACTTGAATTTCATTTTGGTTTGTAGAGAAAGAACTTTGCACAATAGAATGGCAAATCACTGTTGTTCAGAAAGAGTAGTTCTGTCACTCCTGCCCAAATTGGTCTGTTTGCTGCAGTTACTTCTTAACATTTTGTAGTTATGCCATATTATGTTTCCCATGTGTCTTTATAGCATTTCTTTGCTTAACAGCTGCTTCACCTTTTTGCTCTTATCTTCATATGCCCAGTACAATTATCTTGCTCTCAAATATCACTTCTATTTGTTGATTAATTGCACATTTTTATCTCATGGTGATCTTGGAGATCTTTGGAGTTAGAACTTTGGAGTTAGCACTGAGATCTAAGTTGCAATTTATTTTATTTTTTTATTAATTTCTTAATTAATTAACTTTTAGGGAGGGGCGGGAGAGAGAGAATCTTAAGCACATCACAGAGCCTGATGCAGGGCTTGATCTCACAACCCTGAGATCATGACCTGACCAGAAATTAAGGGTCAGATGCTTAAGTGACTGAGCCATCCAGGCACCCCTGAGTTGCAGTTTAAAACAATAGATAGTGGGACACCTGGATCGCTCAGTGGTTGAGTGTCTGCCTTCGGCTGAAGAGTGTGATCCGGGATCTGGGATTGAGTCCTACATGGGGCTCCCTGTGGGGAGCCTGCTTCTCCCTCTGCCTGTGTCTCTGCCTCTCTCTCTCTGTGTGTCTTTCATGAATAAATAAATAAATCTTTAAAAAATAAAATAAAACAATAGATAACATATAGCCACATTTGTTTATTTAAAAAAAAATTTTTTTTTTAATTTATTTATGATAGTCACAGAGAGAGAGAGAGAGGCAGAGACACAGGCAGAGGGAGAAGCAGGCTCCATGCACCGGGAGCCTGACGTGGGATTCGATCCCGGGTCTCCAGGATCGCGCCCTGGGCCAAAGGCAGGCGCCAAACCACTGCGCCACCCAGGGATCCCTAGCCACATTTGTTTAAAAAGAAAAGGAAAGAGAAAGATTGATTCAGGGACATAATTCTAAATGAGTCTATTATTTCAATATAATGAATTGTCTTTCCAAAAAGATTTCATTAGTGATCACTTTCCAGGAATTAGAAGATTTACATCAGAGGTTGGCAAACTATGGCCCACTGTTTTTGTAAATAAACCTTTATTGGAACAAAGCTATGTCTATTTGTTTTTATGTTGTCTGTAGCTATTGTGCTACGATGGCAGAGTTGAGTAGTTGTGACATAGACTCTATAACCTACAAAGCTGTAAATATTTGACATCTGATCCCTCATAGAAAAAGTTTGCCAGGGACACCTGGGTGGCTCAGTGGTTGAGTGTCTGCCTTCAACTCAGGGCGTGATCCTGGAGTCCTGGGATCGAGTCCCGCATCGAGCTCCCTGCATGGAGCCTGCTTCTCCTTCTGCCTGTGTCTCTGCCTCTCTCTGTGTGTCTCTCATGAATAAATAAATAAAATCTTAACAAAAAAGAAAAAGACAAAGTTTGCCGATCTCTGATTTAAACAGTTTAAAAACAGGACGCCTGGGTGGCTCAGCAGTTGAGTGTCTGCCTTCAGCTCAGGGCGTGATCCTGGAATCCTGGGATCAAGTCCTGCATCAGGCTCCCTCCGAGGAGTCTGCTTCTCCCTCTGCATGTGTCTCTGCCTCTCTTTGTCTCTCATGAATAAATAATCTTTTAAAAAATAAACAGTTTAAAACCTTATTTCTCCAACGGTAAATCTGAAGTACTTCCCTGGATAATACCAATATGTAAAATAGAAGAGCATCTGAAAGGATCTGCCTACCAAGAATATCACTAACATGTGATCATAATCCTTTTTCTTTTTTTGAATGGGATCTACTTAAAAAACCTTCTGGGGATAGGTAAGTAGGTAGATAACAGTTCTTTATTGTAATTAGTTATTTTAATTGCCTTTTATTGTGAGTACCTCAAATACTTAGGAGAAAGTGATCTTTCAAGTCTACTGAACTGAACCTACTATTTCTCTGTCATTTTTTGCAAGCATTTTGTGTTTCTTCACTGGCGTTTTCATTTGAAGATTACCTGTGCATTCCTCTTACTTGCAGTAAAGGTTTCCTAATTCAGTAATTTGTAATAGATTCACTACCTGCTCACATTTTCTCTAGTGTCGGAGCCTGTTTAATTTATATATTGGTTTATATCTGCTCATAATAAAAGATGTTTATGGCAAATGTTAATTTTAAAATTCTAAGTTGGATATATAGAGTTGAGTGGTTACTAGCTCAATTATACTTGACGTTTGTCATCTTTCACTCATAGGTTAGCCTGATCCTTCTCACATTTTACCAGTTTAAATTTGAAGTTACTGAAGTCCTTTCCATGTTAAACCCATGCTCTTTCCTTGGAGAATAAACAGTTTTCTTTTTGTTGTAAAACTGTTTTTCATAATTGACTAGTCATTGTGAATAGTGAAACTGTTTTTAAAATTGAAAGTATTGGAACAGATGATGAAATAATTCTTCATATCTCACATCTGCAGTACCCTAGCTACTACATTTTTATTAGTTTCTGAAGTAATATGTAGTCTTTTTTGGTAAAGGGGTGTTTGTGTCACTAATTTGTACCTAAATTCTATATTTCATACTTACTCTGGGTTATCTTTGTATTTTAGTCTTTCTGTTAGCTAACTTTGACCTTATTTCCTAGGATATTGGCTTAAATAAATTGTTTTAAGGCAAACAAAAGCAAAAATTTTTATCATTTTCTGAAAAGTGCTTAGGAATCTTAGTTTATATAAGTAGAATGGAAGACTGTAAAGTGCACAAATACTACAGGAGCATTGCTACTATAGAATTTGTATGATGAAGTCTGAACTTAAATTCAGCTACAGGTATCTTTGAGTGTTAATATCTCAATACCTGACTGAAGTAACTATATTGTGGCAGACTGTCATGACATCTAAGAATCAGTACCCAAAGTAGGAACAAATGCAAGAAGGATTCATATTATCTGTTTTCTTTCCCTATTTAGAAAATCAAAGGTGATGAAATATGACAAATACAGTGCCTTGGTGATACATTAGTACCACACCATAAAATTTGTTACATACCTCAAAAAGCAGAGATGTTTTTGTAACAGTATAATTGGGCCAAAAAACTGTTATATTTTGCTATATATTATTGCTTACATATATATATGTAAGGAGACTAAATGAGGAACAATCCCATTCAGAAAAACCTTTGAAGAGCACCTGGCTGGCTCAGTCATTGGGGTTTGTGACTCTTGATCTCGGGGTCATGAGTTGAGCCCCACATTAGCTGTAGGGATTACTTAAATAAAAACTTATTTAAATCAATCAGTCAAGTAATCTTTGATATTTTTTTTTCTACTTACAGTCTCCCAACCTCGAAGCAGTCCTGTCTGTTGCCTCAGATGCTAAACACTGCAGGCAATAATTGCACAATGAGTGGATTGATAAAGATGTACATTTCAATTCCTTACACAGAATTTTGAGTGCCATTTGGCAGTCTGTTTCACTGATCAACTGTCTCCCATTCCCTATGATAGATATTTAGCAAATTTATTTTTTCAGGAAATATTTCTTAAACTCTTATGCTGTGCCGAGCATTGTTCTAAGCTCCAAGGCTACAGCAGTGAATAATAAAGATGGAAAAACCCCTGCCCTCATGGAGCTTACCTTCTATCAAAATACAAAATGCTACAGAAGAGTTGATTAAATATGGGCGTTAACTGTTGGTAGTGAGGTAACTGCAGTCCCAATTTGTCTGAAACAGTCCCAGTATAGTACCTGTTTCTGGGTTTAATAGTGCCCCCGTCCACTTTCAAAAGGGCTCCAGTTTGGACAGTAAATTATATAATCACCCTAATTCTAAATCTTTTACGTGTATCAATTTATTTCATTCTCATAATAATCCCATGAGGTGAAATTAACATCATTATATAGGTATAGATATTGAAGCATAGAGAAATAATTTGCCCTTGGTTATACAAGTAAGTGACAGAACCAGAATTCAAACCCAGACAGTAGCCTGGTTCCAGAGTTTATGCTCTGAGTTAACTATGCTCTGCTGCTATACTGCTATTAGAAGTCTTTATCATCATATGGTTTCACTCATACGGAGAATATAAGAAATAGTGAAAGGGATTATAAAAGAAAGGAGGGGAACTGAGTGAGAAAAATTAGGGAGACAAACCATGAGAGACTCCTAACTCTGGGAAAGGAACAAAGGGTTGCGGAAGAGGAGATGGGCAGGGGGTTGGGGTAAGTGGGTGACCAGCACTGAGGAGGGCGCTTGATGGGATGAGCACTGGGTGTTATATTATGTGTCGGCAAATCAAACTTCAATAAAAACAAAAACAAAGAAGTCTTTACCATTTCATTCTGCAAAGTAAAGCAAGCAATCTCCTCTCCTTCACAGATAAAATTTATGGCTCTCCAGAGTGAACTTCCTCAACTTGTCAATATCTTCTTTACTAATCTGTCTTCATTTTACTCACCTTCACTCCATCATCCACTTCATGGAAGGGACATCTTGTCTTCCTGTCTAAAACTTGTATTGTAGCTCCATCCTATCCCATCCCACCTCCTAGAGGACTTGGTCTTTCTTGGGCTTTCAGTGTCCATTTTTCCACTGGCTTTTCTCATCCATCATATGTACATGATCTGTAGTTGTTGAAAGTGTGTATCTTTCAAGAAGCTTCACTGTTGAGAGAAGTTCTCTGAGGTTACTAATAATGATAAGTGGCTACCGATTACTTATTACCCTCTTTTAATTTCAAGTACTTATGTATCTCTGATCCTTTTACCAATCCTACACATACTTTACAAATGAAGAAATGGAAGCTCAGAGGGCTCCATAATTTGCTTAGCTTATGAATAATGAATAGTGGCACTGATCTTATACCAAAGACCATTCTGTTTCTAGTATATCATGCTAGTTTATCCTAATCCTTAAAGATCTCCTTTGATCTGTCCTTCATTGCCCTATAGCTATCCTTCTTTTTGTAGAAAAACATATTTGTTACCATATTTTTTCACTAGTGACTTATTAAATACACAGTCCCCCTTTCAATGTTAGATCTTAACAAACATTTCCATCAGTTTGAAAGAAAGCAAATTCGTGACCATGAAGTAGTAGCAGGTCTCGAAATGCTAACCCAAGACTTGTCAGTATATTCTCGTATCTTCATTGTGATTGAGGAGGTAATGGGACAATATGAGCACATTTATTCCTAAAGTTCCTGAAATGACCTGCATATTCTTTAATATTCAGCTGTATTAAACAGGTTTTTTTGAAAGACTATGTGAAGAAGTTATCACTTCATCTCATTTTGTTTTTTTTTTTCTTTTTTTTTTCATCTCATTTTGAATAGTACTTTTCAACACCAATAGGATATGGTGCATGTCCTAAAAGAAACTGTTCCCATTTGAGAATATATTCTTTTGATGCCCAGTAAAGAGTCTCAAGAGAAACCAGCTTTGGTGGTGGAGTTGGGTGAATCTGGGTCTGTAAAGACTTCTCTGTTGCTTTTGTATCTTTTTTTTTTTGCTTTTGTATCTTTTAAAAGACTAAAGTTCCTTTTATTTATTTATTTTTAAGATTTTATTTATTTATTCATGAGTGACACAGAGAAAGAGGCAGAGACATAGGCAAAGGGAGAAGTAGGCTCCCCGTAGGAAGGCTAATGCAGGACTCAATCCCTGAAACCCAGGATCATGACCTGAGCCAAAAGCAGATGTTCAACCACCAAGCCACCCAGGCGTCCTCTTAAGTTTCCTTTTAAAAGCAGTCTGTTTATTGGATGAGCAGAAAAGAAAGATATGCTTGTGGCAACCAGAAAGTTTTAAGGTCTTTCAAGTTGTATAAAATGGACCTGCAGAAACGTTTAAGTGTTCTCAGGATGCAAAGTTGGCACTGAAATGTGATATCAAACCAGTTGCAAAAAGTGTACAGCAGCCATCTCTTGAGGTCAAACCTGGTACCCAGATATGCAAGAAAGCTTCAGGACACGTAGCTTGTTGGCCTTGTTCCATATCGTCGCATAATCTGATCATGTGTGAATTTCACAAAAGATTCATATTGTTCTGCTAGTTTGATATTGAGGATTTGCTCATACTCCTCCCGAATTTTATCTTCATAGTCTTTTAAGAGACACTCACATATTATTCCAACTTGTCGGAGGGTAAAGGTGGGCTGGTCCTTCTTCATCCAGGAGGAACCTGGAGAACTAGGTGCTGTGAATGCTGAGGAATGAGGCTGACTTTCATGGGGATCCCTGGGTGGCGCAGTGGTTTGGCGCCTGCCTTTGGCCCAGGGCGCGATCCTGGAGACCCGGGCCTGTGTCTCTGCCTCTCTCTCTCTCTCTGTATGACTATCACACACACACACAAAAAAGAAGAAGTACAAGCTTCACTCTGATTAAGCACAACTTCTAACTGTCTCCACCTCTGATGACGACTATATTCTTGTTTTATGTTCTGAAAGATTTGTTCCGGGGTCGGAAGGCGCCGCTCGCTGCCGGGCGGGGCGGGCTGCGGCAGAGCCAGCGGCGGGGTCTGCGTCTGGAGCAGCGGCGGCGGCTCAGCGTCCGGGGGCCTGAGGCCCGGAGTGGGGCCCGGCAGCGGGGCGCAGCGCCGCCGCTTCGGGGAACCCGGGCTCAGCAGTGCCGCCTCGTACTCCATGGGCCGCTTCAACGTCGCCCCGCAGGACAAGCATATCTTTCTTTTCTGCTCTTCCAATAAACAGCTGTGCCCTACTGTGATAGATTTTTCGAAACAAAAATACCTGGAGCAGCAGTTTAGTAAATTATGCCCTCAGTGGCACTCAGTAAAAGCAGTCTCAACTACTTGCATCTGAGATGCCCTTTCTTTGTTTTCTTCTACAAGTTTATTCTCCATTTGTTGAAGTAACAATCTTTGTGATACTATTTCTTCATGTCTTAAAAAGGTGAATTTCTTGAGTCATCTTTAGTCAAAGCTGCCTTATAAGCTTTCTTGATTTGAGAGTCTGGACCAATACAAATAAAGATCAAGTGAAGTGCAGTGCATATGACTCTTGGGGTTGTGGATTTGAGCCCCGCATTGGGCGTAGAGATTACTTAAAAATAAAATCTTAAAAAAAAAAAAAAGATCAAGTGAAATGCTTTGAAGGTTGAAGGCAAATCATCTGACTGGGTACAAAAGCCAAAAGTGACTGACTGTCCAAGCCCCACTCACACCTCTTCTGTGAAGATACCCACTACTGTGTCGATGCTGGGTCCCAGCACCTAATTTTTAACATTTTTTTTCAACTTTTAAATTGTGTTTTATTGAAGTATAGCTGACAGTGTTACATTAGTTTTAGGTGTACAACACAATGGTTCAAGAAGTATCTATGTTATACTATGCTCACCATAAATGTAGCTACCCTCTGTTACTACACTGTTACAGTACCATTGACTCTATTCCCTGTGCCTTTTACCCTTGTGACTCATTTTACCTTTTACCCTTGTGACTGATTCATTCCATAACTGATGAAAGCCTTCATCATCTCCCACTCCCCTTCACTCATTTGGTCTATTCCCCCGCCCTTTTCTCCTTTGTCGATCATCAGTTTATTCTCTGTATTTATGGATCTGTTTCTGTGGTTTGTTTTGTTTTTTAAATTCTACACATAAGTGAAATCATGCAGTATTTGTCTTTCTCTATCTGACTTATTTCACTTAGCGTAATACCCTGTAGGTCCATCCATGTTGTCACAAATGACAAGATCTCATTCTTTTTTATGGCTGGGTAATATTACATTGTGTGTGTGTGCTTCTCACCGCTTTATCTGTTCATCTGTTGATGGATTGTTGGGGTGCTTCCGCATTTTGGCTATTATAATTAATGCTTCAAAAACAGGGGTGCATATCTTTTTGAATTAGTGTTTTCGTTTTCTTTGGGTAAATAACCAGTAGTGGAATTGGTAGATCATATGGTTGTTCTATTTTTAATTTTTTTGAGGAACTCTCAGGCACTCCTCTCATTGTGGTTTTGATTTGCATCTCCCTGATAATTTAGTGATGTGGAGCATCTTATCATGTATCCTTTGACCACCTGTTTGTCTTCTTTGGAAAAGTGTCTATTCAGGTCCTCAGCTCATTTCTAATCAGATTATGTTGGGTGTTGGGTTGTGTAAATTCTTTTCTGTATTTTGGATATTAACTCCTTATCAGATACATCATTTGCAAATATTTCTCCCATTTAGTAGGTTGCCTTTTTTCATTTTGTTGGTGGTTTCCTTTGCTGTGCAAAAGCTTAGGAAAGCTTTTTTAAAGAGGGTATTTAATATTCACAGACTCTTCTTGTCTTTTACTTTTCAACTCATCCTAGTCTGACTTCCACTTCTGTATTAGTCAAGACCTCCAGAGAAACAGAACCACCATCTGTTTCTCTCTCTCTTTATGCATATACACACACACATGTATATGTATATATTTAGATATCTGTCAATACATATGGAAAGGAGGGACTTAAGAATTGGCTCTTGCGATTATTGGGGCTGGCAAGTCTGAAATCTCTAGAGACTTGAGGCAGAATTTCTTCTCAGGGAAACCTGTTTTTAACCCTTAATGTCTTCAACTGATTGGACGAAGCCTACCCATGATATCAAGGTAATCTTTACCTAAACTCAACTGATTGTAAATGTTAATCACATCTACAAAATATGTTCAAAGCAATATCTAGACTACTCTTTGATAACAAACAACTGTGCAATCGTAGCCTAGCCAATTTGTCACATATAATTAACCATTACAAGTACCTTTGTCACTCTACCACATCTTCTTGGCTGCTAAATCCAATAGACACTTTTCACATCTTTTCTTGCTTGATAACTTTGCAACATTTGACATTTTGGACTCCCCACTATTTCTTGAAATCCTTTCCCTTAGTTTCAGTAGCCTTAGTGTCTCTTTTTCTGTCCTTCTGGTTATTCCTTTTATGATATTTCAAAGACTCATCTTCTCTCAGTTATTTATTGATTTTCTTTCCTGTCCTTGGCCCTCTTATTATTCCCAGGATTGGTATTTTCCAAAACTAAAATTCCATCTTAGAGTTCTCTACAGATCTATGTATCCAGTTGCCTGTTATATATCTCCTGAATATTGCGTAGGCATCCCAAACTTGGCTTGTCTAAAATGGAAATCCTATTCTTCCCCTCTCACACTTGCTTTTGCATCTCTTCTGTTCTTAGTGTGTGGTACTGTCTTTACCTAATTACCCAAGTCAGGAACCTGAGAGGCATCTTCCAACTTTTCCCTTCTATTTTCCATTTAAAACTTTCTCATCTCTGAGCACTGGGTGTTATACTCTATGTTGGTAAACTGAATTTAAATAGAATATTTGTTTAAATATAAATAAATAATAACTTTCTCACCTCTATCCCGGTCTCAATGAAGAGAGCTTAATCCTCATTTTTTGTCATCTGGAATCTATTATGGTCTTTCTGCCTCCTGTCAGTCTCTTTCCAACCCATCTACACTACTGCCACAGTGATATTTTAAAAATGCATTTAAAAATTCAGTCAGTAGCTCCTAATTACCCACAGAATTAAGACAGAATTCTTCAGCAAGCACACAAGGCCCTCCATGACTAGGCCTTTCCTACTCTCCCACTGCTCCTTGCTCACCCATCCCACTCTCAAGACATACTGAAGTATTTATAGAGTCCAGACTTGTCACATTGTTTGCTTGTTTTCTTCCATGTTCTGTGCTGCTGCTGCTGTTGCTGCCTATCATATCCACTACTTCTGTCACTTCCCTGCATCCCTACCCCTACCTCATGCATCTAGAAAAATTATTTCAGTATCTACTTTGATCTTCTCCTTCGAATAACCTTCCCGATTCCACAAATAGATGTGACCATGCCTTCTTTCTGACATCATTATACACTGTTTTCAGCTCTACTATAACACTTACTACTGTCTTATTTATTTTTTATCTAAGTGTCACCTTTCAGTGGACTGTCAACTCTTAAGTATTTCCACTGCCTGGCATGTAATAGGCTCTTTCTTATCAGATACGGTGGAGATGATGATGTTCATTTAAATAAGGCCATGCCTTCCATATGGAGGAGCACAGGGCTTAGACACATACAGAGGAGAATGGTAGATATTTCTTTATCCTCTTCTGCCTTTCTCTAGAGGCTGCTGTTCCAATTTTACTACCAGATTCCTTTTGGTTTCTACTTTTTATGATCTGATACCTGTTCTTAGCCTTTATTTTGCCTTCATTTTATTTTGCTTGTATCCTTGGAGCAATTGAAGAGACAGGAAGCTGTTAAATTACCATTACAGAGTCCCACTGTCCAATTTTCATTCCATAACAGGAGAAGTCATGTATTAGCTTGTTCCCACATGATTCTTGTGTGCCGAAAGAAGTCTTTTTTCAGCCAGTAGAAATAATTCATGTAATAATATTAGTATTTTTTTAATCCTATGTTCCCCAAAATGTCTCCATGCATTTAATATCAAATTAAAAACTAAACCAGCTCTGTGTTAATCCTAAGAGAAGAAATAATGGTCTTTAAAAATTATTAAAGGAATAATGAAGACTTCTTGGGTGTTTAACATGAAAATTTCAGGTGACCAAGGGTTCTGCTATACACATTGGGGTCAAAGGATAGGCCAGCATCTCAGTTAGGCCTATGTATTACTTTCTACCGTAAATAAATTTGTAGAAGCTACTTGTGGTGTAACTCCTTATGTATTTAATATTTATCTGACTCTTGGTTTTCTTGGTTGATTTTTTAAAGGAGTGAAGAATCTACTTATGAATTCTTTGCCCTTTGTGGAATGTGATATCTTGTTTTGAGTCCACCTGTCCCTTCCCTTTTACTTAATTTTATCTTATTGTTTGCATTGTGTTTCTAAAATAATGGCTTTGGCTTGTTTTTTCCTGAATGTTTCTGCAGTTTGGTTTGAGTATCTGGCTTTGGGTACCCCTCCTGAACTTGGACTCCATCTGTACTTGTGACTTTTGGAAGGCATAAGTCAGTGTTTTCTATAGAAGATGACTTTTTTTTTTTTTAATATTATATATGTGTGTCTCCCCCTTCCTTTTTTTGCTTTCTCTTTAAAAGACTGGAAAAAAAGCAGTTAAGGCAGTCCTGTGGGTATCAGCAGATGGACTCAGAGTTGTGGATGAAAAAACTAAGGTAAACATTTTATAAGCTTAAATATTACTGCTCATGTTTATTTGTTTTATCCCTAATGATCAAATATAATGTTGCTAAGCTGCTGTAGTTATTCTGTAGCCTTTCACTTTATCCAAAGTACAGTCTTCTGAGATACTAGTGTTTAGGAAATAAATTTAGTTATTCATTTACCTTATGAAAAATAGAATTCTCTCAACATTTTTATTCTAAATGACAGCATGTTTAGTGTAGTAAGCATTTGCATTTAATGTTAAGATTTTATTCTTACACATTTTAAGAAAATGTTTATCCCCCACAAAGTTGATGTAAAACATGATGGGCTTTTTATAAAGTTAAAAAACAAAAAACAATATCACATCTGAAATTTCTTTTTGTTCCTTGATAAAGGGAACTATGTCTTAGAAAGTGGTATTTGAAATTATTAACCTGCTGTTTAACTAAAAATAATTTAAGGGAAATCTTAAGGGCTAGTAAATGGTTCATCTAGTTTTACTTAGAATCTACACAATGCTCACTTCAGCAGCACATATACTTAGAACCTATACGATATCTCATATCATAGATGGCATTTTGCATTTTAAAGAAAGTTATCCTATGTGCCTAAAGACAGAGACATAGGCTCTGACCTTAGAGAGCATCAAGTGTTATATAAACACATTTAATTAGTAATTAAAATTTCCTAAGAGACCTAAAGCCTGGAGAAATCTTAACAAGAAGGCAATTTTTCAAAAAAA
The DNA here is from genome assembly GCF_048418805.1 of Vulpes vulpes. NCBI lineage: Eukaryota > Metazoa > Chordata > Mammalia > Carnivora > Canidae > Vulpes > Vulpes vulpes. The sequence continues at coordinate 107,111,935 of NC_132785.1, read as the reverse complement.
TTCATATGTCACTGAAAGGAGGAGAGAGTCTGGCAGGTAGGTAAAGAGCAGTTTTGATGGGTAACTTATCTGATAAATTTTAAGTGACTTTTTATTTTATCTTATTTTTTGTATAAATTTATTTTTTATTGGTGTTCAATTTGCCAACATATAGAATAACACCCAGTGCTCATCCCATCAAGTGCCCCCCTCAGTGCCTGTCACCCAGTCACCCCCCGCCCCCCACCCACCTCCCTTTCTACCACCCCTGTTCGTTTCCCAGAGTCAGGAGTCTCTCATGTTCTGTCTCCCTTTCTGATATTTCCTACTCATTTTTTCTCCTTTCCCCTTTATTCCCTTTCACTATTTTTTTATATTCCCCAAATGTATGAGACCATATAATGTTTGTCCTTCTCGATTGACTTATTTCACTCAGCATAATACCCTGCAGTTCCATCCATGTCGAAACAAATGGTGGGTATTTGTCATTTCTAATGGCTGAGTAATATTCCATTGTATACGTAGACCACATCTTCTTTATCCATTCATCTTTCAATGGACACCAAGGCTCCTTCCACAGCTTGGCTATTGTGGACATCGCTACTAGAAACATTGGGGTGCAGGTGTCCCGGCGTTTCACTGCATCTGTATCTTGGGGGTAAATCCCCAGCAGTGCAATTGCTGGGTCGTAGGGCAGGTCTATTTTTAACTCTTTGAGGAACCTCCACACAGTTTTCCAGAGAGGCTGCACCAATTCACATTCCCACCATTTTTTTTCATTTTAAGTGACTTAATATAGTTGTGTTAGTTCTTTTGACCTTCTATCTAAGGTCCCTTTTTTTTAAGTTCAAGATGTTGTAGTCTTAAATGTACATCATCATCATCATTATTATTATTACTACTACTACTACTATTATTGGAAACAGTGAGCATTTAGCTTGGCTTTAAGAACTTGCATAGTTTTCTTTAGTGTTTTGGATGAAATGTGTTGTACTTGGAGGCTGTTTTGTTTTATACCAGTTCAAAAGTCATGTTGCCCCCTGGTGGCTACTTATAGCATTGGTACTAATTAGCTTGGTTCTTCCCACATTTTGTGACAATAGTAATTGGTGACTTCTCACCCTTAGGCCCACCATGAATGGAAAAGAAATTTTGCAATGTATATAATCTATAAAGGGCTCATATTTATAATATATAAAGAACTCCTACATATCAATAAGAAAAATGACAGACAATTCTAAAGACTTGAAGGATCATTTTGCTAAAGAGGAAATTCACAGTAACCAAGATTATGCAAAATAAAATCATAATGAGCCTCCAGAATTGCAAAATTTTTAAAAATTAGCTAGTTTGTGGAGCAACAGAAATTCTCATAGTGATGCTTTATAAAAGCCATTTTGTTTGATTGTTTTAGCACTTAAAGTCCCACCTCAGTATCTAGGGATTCTTGGCTATTGGAATATCACATAAAAGAGTCTCAGAGCCTCAAGACTTTAAAAACCGTATTGTGGGAGCACCTGGGTGGCTCAGTCAGTTAGGCAGCTACCTTTCAGCTCAGGTCATGACCCCAGGGTTCCCTGCTCAGTGGGTAGTCTGTTTCTCCCTGTCCCTCTGCCCCTCCCCCCATGCACACGCACATTCTCTCAAATAAATAAAATCCTTAAAATAAATAAATAATGAGAAACATTTTATGTAATGTTTATACTGTGAATATACATTGCCTTTCAGTAAATATATAAAAAAGTCACACTCAAAATTAAATAATCAGTAAGTTAATATAAGTTACATGGGAATTGGATGAAATATATTGATTTACATATACTATCAAATTGAACATGGAATGTACTATGATAAAAAATAGTAAAAATCAGCAAGCATGTATTTTAGAACATGAAGATGAAGTGAGAGAGGCATCTGGGCAAAGTGCCCCTTGGGATCTCTCCTACATCAGATTCTTAGTATACAGACTACTGGCCTCAGATCTAGTTATTTCACAGTCTCAATGCATTAGTTTTAGAGACTATATTGTGAAGTGAACATCCTGTGTTTATTCTGAGAAATTTGAATAACCTGGTAAATCCTCTATTCCTTTGTGCTTCCCTTTTTCTAGGACCTCATAGTTGACCAGACAATAGAAAAAGTTTCTTTCTGTGCCCCAGATAGGAACTTTGATAGAGCCTTCTCTTACATATGTCGTGACGGCACTACTCGGCGCTGGATCTGTCATTGCTTCATGGCTGTCAAGGACACGGTGAGTCCACAGTGTAGATTTCATCATAACTAACCTCAGCTAGCCAAACTCCCCCTGGGTTGGCTCAGCCAAGCAGTTTCCACTACATTTTCTTTTTTTTTTACAAGTACCTGTTTTTACAGCACTTGGAAAGTGCCTAAACGAGCCTGCTTTCATTCCTTTTATTCAGGTAATCACACTCTTGGTGTGACCCTGCAGCTCAGAAAGCAAGATGATTAGCTGAGATCCAGGGTCATTAAAGGAAAGTAAAAGTGCTCTGGTGAGGGTGGCTGCTAAACTTTACTTGAAACTTTTCATTGTTAGAACTATTTTCAAGGGAGGCCTGGGTGGCTCCGTGGTTGGCTCTGCCTTTGGCTCAGGGTGTGATCCTGGAGTCGTGGGATCGAGTCCCACGTCAGGCTCCCTGCCTGCTTCTCCCTCTGCCTGTGTCTCTGCCTCTCTCTCTTTGTGTGTCTCTCATGAACAAATAAATAAAATCTTAAAAAAATATATATATTTTCAAGATGCTTATGTATATTTGTTTGCTAATGCATCTGGGTAAAAGATATTGACATTAAAGGTGCTTATAAATATATTTGCAGAGGAATTCTACAAATGAAAGAACTGAGTTGGAATATATTTTTCAGTTAATTGAAAAATAGAAATACTGGAGTGCCTGGAGGGCTGAGTCTGTGGAACATGCAATTCTTGGGGTCATGAATTCAAGCCCCATTTTGGGGGTAGAGATTACTTTAAAAAAAAAAAAAAGAAATTCTAAGTTATGGTACAATGAAGTATGCCAGAAGTTGTTGCATAGTAGAAATTTTTGTTTAGAAATAGGGAATTAGTAGAGGCACCTGGATGGCTCAATTGGTTAAGCATCTGCCTTCAGCTCTGGTCATGATCCTGGGATCAAGCCCTTAGGCTCCCTGTGGGGAGGGGGGGGGGGGGCTCTGCTTCTCCCTTTGTTCCTCCCCCAACAGGCTCACTCTCTTAAATAAATAAATCTTTTTTTAAGAAGAGAATAGTTAACCTGTCATCTTTCATGTAAATTACCCAAAATTCTGACATAAAAGACAAGTCTCTCAGATGGTGATGATCTTAACTATAGAAGAACATGAGTGTGTAACTGTAATTACTGAGTTTTTTAAAGTCCAGGTAGAGTAAGGCAGGATAGTCATACCTGAAGGCTACAATAAACTTAAAAACTCTTGCCTGGGTTTATCTGAAAGGGAAGTAGTGGCTGTACTCTAAAATTCACCAAAATGTTAAAGCTCTTGAAGACAGTGGTATAAACTGTTAAGAGTCCAGGTCCTGACTCAGATCTGGGTTTCAGGCCTGGTTCTGGTTCTTACTAACTGTGTGATTTGGGACAAGTTAGTTAACAATCCTTTTTTTCTTTTTTTTTTTTTTAAGATTTTATTTATTTATTCATGAGAGACACAGGCAGAAGGAGAAGCAGGCTCCATGCGGGAGCCCGATGCAGGACTTGATCCCTTGATCCCAGAACTTCAGGATCACGCCCTGAGCCTGAGTGGAAGGCAGACACTCAACCGCTGAGCCACTCAGGCCACCCAGGAGTCTCTAATTAACATTCTTTAGGCCTTAGTTTCCACTTCCATAAAATGGAGAAGATAACAGTTGTGAAGACTAAATTGGGGACACTTCAGAGTTTTTAAAAAATTCAGGGGGTCTCAGCTGGGCTTTGGGAAGGATCTGTGTCAAGAACTTCTGCCCTAGGCCTAGGAAAAATAATAAACTTCTTTGGGCGTAGCTCTGTTCTTGTAGTAAAGCTGTACAAATGCAGACAGGTTCTAAAACTTTCAGTACTCCCTCCTAGTTCATGCTTCAGTGCCCTACCCTTAATAGCATCCTCCTAAGAAGTCAGAAACTCATGTGGATGAATAAAAAGTAACTGTCAGTTTTTAAACAGACAGTTATGTGAAATCTTACAGTTTACATTCGAGTGACAAAAGTCATTTCAGACATTACTTCCTATGCTATCTGATATTGGTATATGAAATTCAGGGAAGTTAACTTGCTCAGATCCATATGTAGGAGCAGCTGTCTACATGGTGTGACTTTGAAAATTCCACAAAGGGCTCCCTGTTCTCAAATATCTCTTCTCACTATTAGTGATGCCAACAGCTACTATACCATCTCTAACTGTTTTTAATTTCACAATTAGGAATAGGGTTTAAAATACAGATAACCCTGGTAAAAATAACCCTTTGAGTTTATTAAATTTACTTCTGGTTATCCAGCGTATCTTTAAAACAATATTTAGTTTCTATAAGCTCTTGTCCCCTCCCACGCACAAATAAATAATTTTTATCGGTTTAATTCCTTTATAAATAGGAGTGTGGAAAAAAAAACCTGCTTTAACTTTTCCCCATGTGTGGTTGGGAGGGAATGTTGGGGTAAGAGAGAACTAGAAGATAGGGAGGGGAAAAGGGAAAAGCATCAAAGTGATGAGGGCCTAGAATGGGGAAGGAGCCTTAGGGAGGGGAACGTTTGGAAAAGGGAGATTGAGAAAGCTAAGCTTTCCTTTTTATAATTCCTTTGTCATCTCTGGGGTGTATTTAGTTATCCACAGTTTTAAGTTTGCATCTTTTGTTCCTAGATATGTTGACATTTTTTAGGCTCCTAAAACTTGCCCTGCCTTTCCAGGAGTTTCTTAGAAATGCTTGATACTTATTATCATTGTTCCCCTAAATGGCAAATGCAGGATTTTTGTCAAGATTTAGGGCTTCAGGGCAGCCCGGGAGCCCAGGTGGCTCAGCGGTTTAGTGCCGCCTTTGGCCCAGGGTGTGATCCTGGAGTCCTGGGTTCAAGTTTCACATCAGGCTCCCTGCATGGAGCCTTCTTCTCCCCCTGCCTGTGTCTCTGCCTCTCTGTGTGTGTGTCTCTCATGAATAAATAAAATAAAATATTTTTTTAAAAAGGTTGGGGGACACCTGGGTGGCTCAATGGTTGAGCACCTGCCTTCAGCTCAGGGCGTGATCCTGGAGTCCCGGGATCAAGTTCCACCTCGGGCTCCCTGCATGGAACCTGCTTCTCCCTCTGCCTGTGTCTCTGCCTCTCTCTGTGTGTCATTCATGAATAAATAAATAAAATCTTAAAAAAAAAAAAAAAAAGACTTAGGGCTTCAGACTTTGAGTAGTGTTTTCTAAGCTGATGGCCAGAACTAACATGAGTGACACAGGGAGCCTAACTAATCAGAAGGTCTCAGTGGTTGCTCGTAAAAGCACAGTGCCATTACAGTAAAGTGCCCTAAGCATAACTTAAGAAAACTTATTCATTTAATTTGCCATATTGATACACTAAATTATAATTTTAAGCTAAATTATAAATTATAATTTTAATTCCCAACATTTTGCCTTATATAAAAACAGACTTATTTGTGGTCCAAGCTTTTTGTACTTGGTGGTACTATAACTCTAAAAAAATTTTTTCAACCTTCTGTTATGTGTAGGGTGAAAGATTGAGTCATGCAGTAGGCTGTGCTTTTGCGGCCTGTTTAGAACGGAAGCAGAAACGGGAGAAGGAATGTGGAGTGACTGCTACTTTTGATGCCAGTCGGACCACTTTTACAAGAGAAGGATCATTCCGTGTCACAACAGCCACCGAGCAAGCCGAAAGAGAGGAGATTATGAAACAAATCCAAGATGCCAAGAAAGGTATGGTCTCTTCTGCTACAACTTGTGTTTATTTAAGCCATTTTCCCCAGCAGGTACAACTTGTGTTTATTTAAGCCATTTTCCCCAGCAGGTTAATATTTGGAAGCTCACAGGGGTAAGCTTTCTCACAGAGAGAACTCTTAGCAATATATGAAGACCTTCAGAACAAAGCTAAAAACCTAAACAGAGCCTTTCCTTTAGAGTGGCATGTTTTATGGCTTCCAAAGTGTTTACCCTTTCCATTACTGGAAGCTGTCTGGGAAGGCTGAGAATGCAGTTGAAGAAGCTGCAAAGACATTATTACCCCCCATGTTTAAAAACAACATTGGGGAAATCTACATCCTGAAACAGCTTTCTAATTCTGATGCATCTGATCTCTGTGAGAAGCAAATGCTACCAAAGAATTACAGTCTCAAAGGGAGAAATACATTCCAGCTGCAAGCTGCAGAGGGCCCACCGATGGTGATGCTGGGTACAAATACGGGCAGAGATTTCATAGTGACACCCTTCTTATTGGATAATTACTGTGTTTTAGTGCTTTCATGGAAAAAGTCCAAGATGGCACTTTTTTTTGGGAAGCTTAATCCTTCTTTTTCCCATAGCCATGTTAACTGAAGTATGTGGTTTTGTAGAGTGTGAATTTTTTGCAGGTATACATGGCAGCATAGCAGAAATGCCTGTGCAAGCATTCAAGTTACTCAGGAGTCTGTTGTCCAAAGTCGGGTCTGAGTGTATTGTAGAACTAAGTGATAGGGCTTAGGGAAAATGCTTCACATTCTTGTGTCCAGCTAGAGTTGAAACCAACAAGGAATGTTTTGGAATTAAACAGTTCAGTTTAAATATACATTAATAAAATCTTGGTCATTTTATACTACTATATCCTTTTAGTTCTAAACCAGCCATGTTAGAGAACACCATTAATCTACTACTGACCCAAACAACTCTAATTCTTAAGCCAAAACAAAGATACCTACTTTATTTGAAATAAATTCTTGATTGTGATTTTTAAAAATTTCTTTTAAATATTTGCACCAGAATACCAAAGATAAACGTGCTTTTATCAGAAAACTTAATATGTATAGCTATTAGTGTGCTTCAGTGGTTTTTCAAACTGGAAGCATATTCTTTAATACCACCAAATAATACTCTTTGCTACAAATAGCAACTGCCAAAGTGGTTGAATTCTGACATCTAGAGGATTGTGAGCAGAGATGGGTAGAGATTTACTACAATCAGAATGGGACTCAGCTGGTGTTCATGTGGAAATAGTTTTGTATTTAGGTGTAATCTAACTTAAAATGGTACTTCTACATGCTTTTATTCAAATGAGCCACAAATGCACGTTGTTTGTGATTTAAAGACATGAACAGAAACCTCACAGAGCAAGACATAGACATGGCCAACACGCACATGAGAAAATGCTCTGCATCACTTGCCATCAGGGAAATACAAATCAAAACCACAATGAGATACCACCTCACACCAGTGAGAATGGGGAAAATTAACAAGGCAGGAAACCACAAATGTTGGAGAGGATGCGGAGAAAAGGGAACCCTCTTACACTGTTGGTGGGAATGTGAACTGGTGCAGCCACTCTGGAAAACTGTGTGGAGGTTCCTCAAAGAGTTAAAAATAGACCTGCCCTACGACCCAGCAATTGCACTGTTGGGGATTTACCCCAAAGATACAGATGCAGTGAAACGCCGGGACACCTGCACCCTGATGTTTCTAGCAGCAATGTTCACAATAGCCAAACTGTGGAAGGAGCCTCGGTGTCCATTGAAAGATGATGGCAAAAGAAGATGTGGTCTATGTATACAATGGAATATTACTCAGCCATTAGAAATGACAAATACCCACCATTTGCTTCAACGTGGATGGAACTGTAGGGTATTATGCTGAGTGAAATAAGTCAATCGGAGAAGGACAAACATTATATGTTCTCATTCATTTGGGGAATATAAAGTGAAAAGGAATAGAGGGGAAGGGAGAAGAAATGGGTAGGAAATATCAGAAAGGGAGACAGAACATAAAGACTCCTAACTCTGGGAAACGAACTAGGGGTGGTGAAAGGGGAGGAGGGCGGGGGGTGGGGGTGACTGGGTGGCGGGCACTGATGGGGGGGGACTTGACGGGATGAGCACTGGGTGTTATTCTGTATGTTGGCAAATTGAACACCAATAAAAAATAAATTTATTATTAAAAAAATAATAAATAAAAAATAAATAAAGACTGCTTTATAACATTCTTCAACATCTAACCTAACTTATACTTGTTTGGACCTTTCTGACTCTGTCACTCCCAAAGTCCTCTCTCCCCCCAAAAAACAAGTGAATAAACATTGAAAACTATGAATCATCATTCTTTAAAGGATCTCACATTAAGAGTTCATAAGTGCTGGGTTTGGTTTCTTTTTTTTAAATTTTGGTCAGAGTCAAGTCTTAAGTTATGAATCACTGCATGAGAATCAAAGATCTAATTAAACTTGTGTCTTAGTACATACGCTATGTAACATGTAATAGGATATTAAACCTTTTATTTGTCTGAAACATAGGATATCTCTGCCCTGCTTCTAACCTGTCCTTCAAGAGACCTTGGGAAGGAGATGGGTAAAAGGACTTAGGAGGGTTTGGGTTCCTTGGCTGTATGAGCTGGAATTATTTAAAGACTGCTAAGGTCCTCTTTTTCTTGATTTTCTTGAGCTGAAACAGATAAGACAGTTGTTGGTTCATCAGTGGCTCCTGGCAACACTGCCCCATCCCCATCCTCTCCCACCTCTCCCACTTTGGATGCCACTGCCTCTCTGGAGACGAACAATCCTCATGCCATCCCACGCCGGCATGCACCCATTGAACAGCTTGCTCGCCAAGGCTCTTTCCGAGGATTTCCTGCTCTTAGCCAGAAGATGTCACCCTTTAAACGCCAACTGTCCCTGCGCATCAATGAGTTGCCTTCCACTATGCAGAGGAAGACTGATTTCCCCATAAAAAATGCAGGTAATACAGCATCCATCTGACTCACTGGTGCTCTAGCACTGAAGCATTATCATCACTTCCAGTGGAGACACTGACCCATCAAACTAGCCGCCCCCCCTCTCTCTGAGGCTGGTTGATGGTTATATGTATCTTGTTCATTTCCCACTGGGAGGAAACTAAGGTTCATGGAGGGGGATGTGAATTGTTCATCTCTCTTCAACAAATAGGTAACAGAGCCATGATGGGAATTCCTAGACTGAGCTACCTACCAGGTTTGCAGTTTGTCCTGATGGAAGTATACTACCTCCCAGCCAACCTACTTCAAAACATCAGGGGTCTCGAGTTTCTGTTCTTATTCTACCATTTGGGACCCAACAGAGAATTAATTTAAAAGGCTTTGGAAACACATCTATTCAAATAGCATTACTGTCAGATGTACCAGAAGAAATGGATAAGTGCTCATTGTCCTTGTGGCTGGTTGGCTCCGTACAGAGGAAACTCTAAACGGGTTTCCTGTTTAAATCGAAAATCTGTTGTTCATCAGAGACAGTGGGCTTGCTCACACATATTCATTACCTTTCAGAACTGCCACACAGGCCTTTGTGTGGCCCCTGTACGGCTGAGCCAGCCCTGGTAGCTCTATCCTCATCATAAGATCCAGAGCTAAAGTGTCAGATCTGGTCAGTGCTTTTATTGGGCTCTATTTTACTTTGCTCTGAGACACATTGAGCCAGTGCCATAATAGCATACGAGGAAGCTGTGTTTCACTAAGACACTCCCACTGATGGTATATAAAAGTCCAGAGAGTTGAGTTTTTTTGACCAATGGAATTTGACCTATCCAACAGTTGGAGTAGGTGATTACTGAGGGTCTTTCCAGCTCTCAACTCCTGTAAAAACAAACTCCAGGTGCTTTCAGGACCTTGTCTTCAATCTCCCTCAGATGGGAAACAAAAACTATTTTTTTCATAGCTGAGCAAAACAAAGGTTCAGGACACATTATCAGCATTCCTAGTGACATAGAAGTATCCCAGAGTCAATATTAAGAACAAAGCCTCTGAAGTCCTGCACCTCAGTTTGCTTTTTCATGTTACTACAGTTCATACACTTGCCACTTTGGTGTTTTGGTGGAGGAGTTAGAGTGGGGGTGGAAAGTGGAAGAAGGGACAACGGAAGAGAGAGAATCTTAAGCAGGCTTCACACCCAGCATGGAGCCCGATGCAGGGCTCGATCTCACAACTCTGGTATCATGACCTGAGCTAAAACCAAAAGTTGGCTGAGCCACCCAGATGCCCCTATACTTGATACTTTTGAGGGGGGAAAAAAGTGACAACATTGTCATAGCTTATTACAGAGAAAAAGAGCTGCCTCTGCCCCTGACTTTAACCCATTTTCTATAGAGTTACTGAGTGGCTCCAGTACTGTACTCAGACCTTGAGAACTAGTTGAAAGACAAGTAGGTTGCAGATGTCTTCCAGAAAGATCTGCTTACTGGCACAAAAAGAGAACACCAAGTTCAGTAGTTTCACACAGGAAAGGAAATAAAGAAATCGGGGGATTGGGAGGGAGGAAGATAGTTCTTAGTATATGAATTGTTGGTATTTTATATCAATTTTTCAAAGCTGCTTTTATAGCTCCACTTGACAGTTGAGATTTTTCCTTTCACAAATAAGGAATGCATCATAAAATGCCACCTTGTGTCATACTGTGATATTTCAGGATTATTCAGTTTTTCTGTTTGCTTTGCAGTGCCAGAAGTAGAAGGAGAGGCAGAAAGTATCAGCTCCCTGTGCTCACAGATCACCAATGCCTTCAGCACACCCTCCGAAGATCCCTTCTCATCTGCCCCAATGACCAAACCAGTGACCGTGATAGCACCGCAGTCTCCTGCCTTTCAAGGTTGTTGCCCTCTTAGCCTGCTCACTTGTTCTCTTTGAAGCTTGTACTTTTATGGCACAGCTCTCTGACTCTAGGTTGGCATCCTGAGCTTCCCAGGAGCTGGTCAGACCCATTAATTTCCCTGTCTGATAATGTCTCAGATTCATTAATTCCCGTTCCACAATGTTGTTGTGCTTTGTTCCCACTCCTGTTCCCTAGAATGTCTGCATTCATCATTTTGCATGTACCTGTTGTCTTTGATCCCATTCTCCTAGGACCTTTTGTAGTCCCAACCTACTGCTTTATTTGCCACTTAAGTGTTAAGAATCAGAGTATCCAACTAGTTCTCTAGAAGCAGTAGTCATCAGACTTGGGTCCAGTGTATGCTTTCTTTAGCAGAGTGGTTCTCAACCTGGGACAATTTTGCCTCCCTCAGGGAAAATTTGGCATTCATTGGTGATTTTTTTGGTGTTAGAGCCTAGGGGTGGTTGCTACTGTCATCTGCATAGAGGCTAGGGATGCTACTAAACATCCTTCAGTACGTACAATAGCTGCCCTCAACAAAGAATTATCTGGCCCAAGTTAGCAATAGCCCTGGACTCCCCTTGTCTCCATCCTAACACAAGAAGCCCATAAAGAAAAAAGGCACTTCTTTTTGGCTCTTTAGTTCATTTCATCTTCTATAACAAGTGTCCTAAAATTTGCCTTTGTAAAGGCATTGAGTTACTAAAAGTTGTTTTCGTAGATGCCAAGTTCTAGTAGTTGGTATTGACTCTGGAGTCCACAGTCTATATATAACTTAAATTACAGGCGTTTAGAATTTGAACTCTTATAATCACCATTTTTTCAGTTCTTCTGAGAAAGAGCTCAGAAGTTTTGCTGTGGAGACAGTACCCTCTTTCTATCAGAGGAGGCTACTACATGGTTTTCCTTCAGAGAGTCTCTTTTTAGAAACAAAAACCATTCATTATAATCATGTGCACCAAGTGGCTTTTTATTTCATCTAACAAATATTTATAATACAATAATAGGCATAATTTATTGAGCACTTACTAGCACAGTGCCTGCCACATCGTAGTAAGGACTCGTGCATTTTCTCATCTCATTTAATCCCCACAACAACCCTGTGGGTAAGCATCACAGATAAGGAAAATGAGACTCAGAGAGATTGAATAGATTGCCCATATTGCACAGCCAGGATTTAAACCCGTCTTCCCTGAATATCGTACCTGTTACTTTCTGCTGCCTCGATGCCAATTTACAATGGGATGTACAAAACTGAATAGAACATAGTCTTTTGCCTGCCTTTAAGGGGCTCCCAGTCTGTGGGACTGGCTCCTAGTCTTTTAGACAAGGCCTGGAGTAAATAGTACCAGTGCTGTAAGCATGATTGTCCAGTCTAAGAGGGAGTGATTAAAGCATAGGGCAGCAGACAGTGCCTGCTTATCTGCTCCATACTAAATATGATAGAGAGCTGGGCTAAGGAGTAGAAACTGATGGAATAGATGTCTGGAGTAAAGGAACAAGGGTTAAGAGATTTTAATAAAGAGAGGTAGGTAAGAATAGTAGTACTTTGAGATATTATGAACATTACTAAGGAGAATGAATCTTCAAAAAAGATAAAGTTCTGTAGTGACTTACAAATTTATTAAGCAAATGAAAACATATCAAGTTTGATTTCTCATTTGTAGTATGAGGATGCCAGCCTTATGGGGTTTTTGAGAGAATTAAATAGGATGATGCACACTAAAGTACTGTTAATGTAGTGCCTGGCACATCATAGGGGATTATTATATTTAATCCATTGTTATTACTTTTCGCATAATTTGATTTTTTGGAAAAGTGGTAAGAGAAGGAAATGTTTTATATACATCATTATGCCAAAGCTAAACTATATCTAGAATAGATTTTTGCTGCTTGTAAGACAAAACAACTCTGTTCAACTTAATTGGAAATTGTTTTTCTAGGTTTCATTCCCTCTCTTACTGTACACATACTTTCCTACACCAGTCATTTGACTTTTTTTTTTTTTTAATCAGTATAGCTGTTTTAATTACAAACTCTAATTCCCTCTTTGCCAAAAGGTTTGTGTATCCGTTTGCAAGATGGCATGGTTATCCCAACACCAACTTTTCTGTCTTATCTGTTCCACCAGTATCACACATTGGCCTGACTGACCCAGCTCCAGGGGGTCACCTGTCCACCCTGCATGAATTAACTCCATCGATGTTGTCTGCTCCCATTGTAGCTAATGGCACTGACTCAGCCTTCCATGTGCTTGCTGCTAAGCCAGCCCATACTGCTCTAGCACCCGTAGCAATGCCTGTGCGTGAAACCAACCCTTGGGCCCATGCCCCTGATGCTGTTAACAAGGGAATTGCAGCCACACATTCGGGTAAGGTGGCCATGGATGGTGGTGAGGATTCTGGGATCAGATGAGTGACGCCGATTCAGAAATCAGCCATTTACTGAGTGGGAACCTGGCAGGAATCCTTTCAGGAACAGTATGTTCCCTCCTGGAAATATACCACTATTAGGAAAGGATGGCAAAGGAGAGGAACTTGAAAGATTAGATTGATAGTGCTTAGGACTATGGAACAGAGACACCCCTGGAGCAGTCATAAAATACAGATTCCTGGGCCCTGCCCTAGGTCAACCACTGAATTTGGAGATCTGTGGACATGCTCATAGCAAAGGTGGGGGCGGGGGGAATCTTCCTCCTTACTCTGGCAGGCCTACAGAAAGGGCTGCCAAAAACCCTTCATTTTTGCTTTTCTGTACTTTCTGGTTTTTCTATAGTGAACATTTGTTAACTATAAAATCAAAACAAATTTTAAATAGTAAGGGAGGCAGTTCACCTGAAAGATAACATGTGTCTTGAAGTGAGACAGGGCCATGAGGTACAGCACCAAGTCACTGGTTATTTTTGTATTCTGTTAGAGCAGAAGATGAATCACCTTGGGCCCTTTATTAGAGCATGTGCAAGCTGGCTTCTATATCATGGAGGAGCTACAACAGTAGGAAAGGGTTTCTGATGCCAGCCAGCTGCCTTCATTCCATGCAGTCTATCTAGATAGCTTCCTAGCATGACTGAGACAGCACCATGATCTTACAGGTTCCCTTTGTCCTAAAACAAAACCTCCTCGATTGGTAATAGAGACTTTTCTCCCACCTGCCAGAACCACAGAGTATCCCATTAGGGGATCTTGTTCCACATATTAGGATCATTCAAGTTACATAACCTGTAACAAGGTTATCAGGTAAGGAAAGAAGCCCCTAAAGACTGATTCTTTTGTGTCTCTCCATCTTTTTCGTTCCCAGGGACTGAGTGGGGTCAATCTTCTGGTGCTGCATCTCCAGGTCTCTTCCAGGCTGGTCACAGACGCACACCCTCTGAGGCTGACCGCTGGTTAGAAGAGGTGTCCAAGAGTGTCCGGGCCCAGCAGCCCCAGGCCTCAGCTGTTCCTCTGCAGCCAGTTCTCCAGCCTCCTCCACCCACTGCCATTACCCAACCAGCGCCACCTTTCCAAGGGAATGCATTCCTTACCTCTCAGCCTGTGCCAGTGGGTGTGGTCCCACCTCTGCAGCCAGCCTTTGTCCCTACCCAGTCCTATCCTGTGGCCAATGGGCTGCCCTATCCAGCCCCTAATGTGCCTGTAGTGGGCATCACTCCCTCCCAGATGGTAGCCAATGTGTTTGGCACTGCAGGCCACCCTCAGGCCAGCCAGCCCCAGGCCGCCCACCCCCATCAGTCTCCCAGCCTGGTCAAGCAGCAGACATTCCCTCAGTATGAGACAGGCAGTGCTACTGCCAGTCCCTTCTTTAAGCCGCCTGCTCAGCACCTCAACGGTTCTGCAGCTTTCAATGGTGTAGACGATGGCAGGTTGGCCTCAGGAGATAAGCACACAGAGGTTCCTGCAGGCACCTTCCCAGTGGATCCTTTTGAAGCCCAGTGGGCTGCATTAGAAAGCAAGTCCAAGCAGCGTACTAATCCCTCTCCCACCAACCCTTTCTCCAGTGACTTACAGAAGACATTTGAAATTGAACTTTAGGCAGTCTCTATGGCTTATGTATTTTGTCTGTACTTAGGCAAGGGCAAGGGCAGAGGTCAAAGGAGCAAGGGAACTTTGTGTTCCCAATCAGTATACTTTTCACTAATCTCAAAGGTCCCAAGGAGCGTGTCCAGGCACAGAGTGCTATGAGAGGTGATTTTTTAAAAAATCGGAAAAAACATTCCTAGAGAAGAGTTGTCTTTGCAGTTAGGCTAAAGAAGTCAGAGAAATGTTGCCCTCTGCCCCCTTCCTCCCTCGGCCTCTTACAAATCTCTGGCAACAGAGAGGCAGAAGTATCTGAACAGGAATCTGTATTCAAAGCACATTTACTGGAATATAAAACACAACGGGAAGCAAAACAATCTCCCTTTGTTTTACAGGCCATTCACCTGGCGCCTCTCAATACTGGCCTGTCTTAGAGATCAAGAACATGGTGGCCTGTGCTTGGGCTGGGGACAAGAGGCAGGCTATGCTGCCAGAATTCCCAGGAGGGCACATCAGCAGCCCAACAGAGCTATATTTTAGGGGTAAAGTTGAGCTTCCACTTTGAGTAAGAATAAATATTATAAATATATATCAAAAAAAGCCAAAATCTTTATTTTTATGCATTTAGAATATTTTAAATAGTTCTCAATATTAAAAACTTGTATGAGTTGTAAGTAATCTTGCCAAAGGTAAAAGGGTTAGCTGTAAGAAATTGTACATAAGATTGATTTATCAGTGATGCCTATTGAATTGGAGAGAAGAAAGGTTGGGAGTTGTAGATGGGATCCCTAGCTTATTTGGTATCATTCATTGTAAGTAGCACATTGCAGCAACAATCATGCATATGACCAATACAGTCACTAGGTTGTAGTTTTAAAGAAAATGAAAGAGCAGTATTGTCCTGGTTTTAAACCTGTGATGAAATCCTAATGTCTTTATTTTAATAGAATCCATCTAAATACACTCTATAGAGAATATGAATTTTCATATACTGCTGCAGTTTATGTTAATCCTCTGTTTTAACACTAAGGTGACAATGACACAATCCTATCCATCGACGGGAGCGCAGGTTACTGTGTTGGTTTGTCGTGTGGGTCTTGGTGGGTTTTATTTTGTCCTTTAGGTTTTGTTCCCACAAGTTTTGTGGGGATGGAGATTCTAGTTTTATTAGCTGTGTGTCCATCTGTCCCCCCACGTGTGGTGAGCAGAACATCCTGTTGCCAGTTGCAGCCACTTGACCTCTGGCAACAACGGGAGATCCCATCTCATTTTTACTTTTGAACGTTGGCCTTACAATCAAATGTAAGTTATATATATTTGTACTGATGAGAATTTATAATCTGCTTTAACAAAAATAAATGTTCGTGGTAGAAGCTTTTGCCCTTGGAGGGCTGGTCTTTCCCCTTTATTAGCAAATGTGTCTTCGTTCTTTTTAGTCTGCTCCATTCTGCTGCTACTACAGAACTCTGGTTTGGTGGCTAGAAAGTCTTTTATTGGGACTAATATATTCTTTTTTTTATTGAAGTAGAATTGGCATACAGTGTTATAGTTTCAGGTGTACAATATATTGATCAAGCAATTCTATACATTACACAGTGCTCACCACTGTGTGGTCACCATTTGTCACCATACATGTTGTTACAGTATTATTGACTATATTCCTTATGTTACACTTTTCATCTCCGTGACTTATAACTGGGAGATTGTACCACTGGATTAATCCCCTTCATTTATTTTGCCCATTGGGACTGGTATATTCTTAAAATTCACATTTGTATTTATACTTTAGGCTTTGGTTGAACCTAAGTATATCTCTGATGTCAGTTTCTGGTTGCTCAAAGTGTGGTCTGGAACAAGAGCATGGACTGCACCTAGGAGCAGAGTAGAGGTACAGAATCTCAGTCCTATCCCTCTGCACCCCCAGCCTCATAATCAGAAAACACCCTGGAACAAGCTTCACCTTCTGAAAGGCCCTGCTGGAGCAGTGAGTCTCAGCCTTGGATACATACTAGAATCACCTGGGGAGCTTTCAAAATTCTCCTGCCGGTCCATAAACCAGACTGATTAAATCAAAGGGGCGGGGGTGCTTGTTGTTTTTTCTTAAAAAAACTTCCAGTATGGGAGAGGGTTGAGAACCACTGGTCTAGCTTAAGTGTTCGTTTTCCCTCTATTCTCTGACTAGTTCTGAGAAGAGCTAGCTAACCTCAAACTTACCTCATGAATGATGTTGCCAATTGGGGAGAACTGGGGAGTCCAAGAAAGTAGCCCTTAGTTTGCTGGTATAGCAAAACCAGCCATGGTAAATGAAAGGGGATCCTCCTCTGTCATTTTTTTAAACAGAAAGAAAAAAATACCTCTGCTGCTAACCCAGGTTTCCTGTGTTGAATAAGAGGTAGACCAAGAAGTATCACTCAACCATGATGCAGTGTGTCTCTTTTCCAGCCAGTGTGCTAGTAATGAAAGTCAGCTTTCCCTGTAGTGCCTGTCTCCTATGCCCCAAATTGATCTGTCACAGGCCCAGTCAGTCCTCTAGATGCAGAAGGTTAAAGGGGAAAGGGACCTGGAAGCTCATTGAATCCATATCTCTTGTTTAGAAGCAAGGATCTGGAGGTTCTGAGAGATGGAGGAGGACTTCTTCCAACTCAAACCACTACTGAAACCATTGCTCCCCTACCCTGCTGATGCCTGTTTTTAATTGTCTGGTTTTTATCTGGCAGCAAATGTTTTGCCTCACAGGTTCCTGCTTGGGGAGGAGAGGCCCCCAGCTGGTCAGTGTACATAGCAGGTGTGTCAGCTTATCAGGTGATCCTCGCAAGCAGGCTCTGCATGGTGGCCTCAGGATGAGGGATTCAGGCACCAGCTACCTGATGAAAGTAAGGAGCTCTCTTAGTTCTGTCATGCTCATGTGACCATCTGCTGCTTCTTCATCCCACATCCTGTACTGGGCCTTATGTA
Organism: Vulpes vulpes; assembly: GCF_048418805.1. Taxonomy (NCBI): domain Eukaryota; kingdom Metazoa; phylum Chordata; class Mammalia; order Carnivora; family Canidae; genus Vulpes; species Vulpes vulpes. Next base: position 107,094,202 of record NC_132785.1, on the reverse strand, counting down.
TCCTATTCCACTTTAGCAAGAGCTCTGTACATACATATGAGAGTTGAAACTGACTGCTATACTACCTGAAAGGGTGAGGTTGACTAGAGCTATGGACCATTGTTTGACCCTGGATGAGACGGGAGTTCTAGCAAAGACAAATTGCCTGACACGGCAGGAATTAGTGTGTCCCATGTGAGATACATGTTAACTTTAAAACCATTACACAGCTCCCGACCCAGTTTAAATGAAGTGAGAACCCTAGTAGCTTGTTTTAGAACACAGTGAACTGATCCTGTATAACAGATTATAGAGGGAAGCTATAAAGGGTGTCCTTATTCAAGCAGATTCATCTTGACAGCTGCCTAAAATGTTAGGGGGAGAGGTGGTGAGGTGCAGTGGGCTCAAAGGGTCCATTCTCCAGATGATAGATCCTTTGCCAGCCAGAGACCATAGACGGAGAGTTGTTTCAGGACCAGGGCTGGAGCTAGCCTTCATCCCTGCTGCCAGATGGGCTGAACGTGAGGCTGGAAGTGAGAGCAGCTTGCACAGCAGAAGCTAGAGTAATACTCATTGCCACAGAGCTGGGCTTGCAGGATCAAATCACAGTTGGCCAGCTCAGGCTGATCCACACACTCCCTTCTGAGGTCCCTGGGTTGGGCCTGCAGTGCTGCAGAAACAACAGGGAGACACAAAGGGTAAGGAAGTTCTGTGCACTGAAAAGTCCCCCTACCCTTTCTCTGCCTTAAGAGGAAAACAACACTAGAAGTGCCAGATTCCCCAAAAGTACAGTTACTCTATACCCTTCTTTTAACCCCTGTGTGTATACCCCACCCCCACCGTGGGCCTCATCTGGGCATGCAGTGGGCCTCAGCCCAGACTCAAGGAGTGGCTGACGGCATGATTCCACAGCTCTTGAAGCTGACTCCCAACCCTTGCTATTGTGACCTGAAGAGGTGGCAATTGCCTTAGCCCCTCGATGGAGAAGGGAGGGTGTGGGATTAGCCCTAAGTAAAATATTGAGTTGGCTAGAGCTGTCCTGGTTCTCTCTCACTGCCGATTTCCTCCAATCTCAAAAATTTTGTGCTAGGGTACCTGGTGGTTAAGCATCTGCCTTTGGCTCAGGGCGTGATCCAGCAGTCCCAGGATCAAGTCCCACGTCAGGCTCCCTGCAGGGATCCTGCTTCTCCCTCTCCCTATGTCTCTGCTCCTTGCTCTCTGTGCCTCTCATGAATGAATAAATAAAAATCTTTAATTAAAAAGGAAAAAAGTTTTGTGCTTTCAATGACTGCAGTTTATCTCAGTCACTTAGTTCCCATCTTCCCAATTTTCCCAGTTCCCCCAGAGCAAGCAAGCATTAGTCAAGGTGATTAGGAAGTTATGTGTATTAGGAGGAGATTAACTTCACCTGTGAGAGGGGCGCCTGGCTGGCTCGCTTGGTAGAGCAAGTGACTCTCAAACTGAGGTTTGGCAGTTCAAGTCCCACAGTGGGTGTAGAGATTTTTAAAAAAAATTCCTGTGAGTGTTTCATGCTACTGCCTCATCTTAGGAGTGCAAGTGGTATCATCTAGTTAACTTTCCTTTTCTTTCTGGAAGGGGCTTTTCTGGCTTACCTTGGCTTAGGCCTGAATAATACCTTCCCAAAGCCCTCATGGGGCTTGTCTTCCTCTCCTTTCCCCCTGCTTCCTCCCAAAATACAACTAAAAGACGATACCTGAGTAGGGAATGACTCTATATATGGGCTTGGGAGATCAGGATAACTGCAGCTTACCCTTGAACAATAGGGGTTTGAATTGCAAGAGTCCATGTGATTTTTTTCACTAAATACCGTACTATAAATGTATTTTCCTTATGATTTTTTTTTAAATCTTAAATTCCTTATGATTTTTTAAAAGAGATTTTATTCATTTATTCATGAGAGAGAGGCAGAGACATAGAGAGAGAAGCAGGCTCCCCACAAGGAGCCCAGTGTGGGACTCGATCCTGGGACTCCAGGGTCACGCCCTGAGCCAAAGGCTGACACTCAACCACTGAGCCACCCAGGCGTCCCCTCTTTATGACTTTCTTAACATTTTGTCTAGCTTACTTTGCCGTAAGAATACAGTATATAATACATAAACAATATATGCTAACTATGTTATCAGTAGGGCTTTAATCAACAGGCTATTCCTAAAGGTTTTGGGGAGTCAGTTACATTTGGGTCTTTGCACAGAGGGTTGGCACCACTAATCCCTGCATTGCTCAAGAGTTAGTTGTACCTACATTTTCATAAATAGTAAGCCAATTATACATAATTGTTTTTTTAAAAAAATCAAGGTGTCATAGGGCTGAGCATGGTGGTTAAGTTGTATACCAGCTCTGGAGCCAGACTGCCTGGGCTCAGTCTTGGCTCTCTTACTTCCCAGCTGGGTGACTTTGGGCATGTTATTTAAGCTCTGTGCCTGTGTTTCCTCACCTGAAATGGAGATGGGAGCAGCATGTTGGGCACACATTGACCGTGGCTAAACTGTGTTTTGCTCCGTAGCCTCATTCCCTCTCATTCAAAAAAGCGAGCCCCTGTGTTTTATCCCCGCAGTATTTTCTGTTTCTCACCCCAGTCTTTTAGGCAAGAAGGTTGGGAAGTCCTCAACAGAAGTATGTCCCTTACACCAGAGCACGACTAACTCAAGGCCCCCTTACCCTGACGCTAACACTAATGCCAGTATGCCACCAGACCACCAGCAGGGCAAAGTGAGGCAGCCTCAAGCACTGAAACCCTACAAAAAGCATAATTGGTGAGAGCAGAAGTCTGCAGCCTAATCAATAGAATGAATACAATAGAGGAGAGAGACTGCTCTAGTCAAGAGAGGTGCACACAAAATATCTAAGATTAACAGTATTCATCCAGCAGAGGGCAGGATGAATGACTTCCACCATATGTGTCCTGTTCAGGAGGCAGGTCATGTCAGACCATTTCAGCTTGAGACCACACATCAGTAGGAGCCCCACACACTTTGCCATCAAACAAGTTTCTGATTATAATTTGGCTTCCCATGTAGACATGTCTGCAACTAGTCACAAACAACACCTGGGTCCTCTGACAGCTCACACTCTTTCTCACATAAATCCACATTCTGGTTTGTCTCAAGTCTTAAGCTTGGTTGGTACATAGACAAAAGATCCATTTGCTGGCCATGATGGAGGCAAAAAATGGCCCCTGCAATATAGAGCTTTTGCGAAGGTAATGCCTTCATGCACACAATGCACTCAAGTCACCAAGCCTGAGCACCTCATGATTCAAACACTGAGGTGGGCCCTGGGGACTCGAGTCCCAGTGGCTGTCCTAAGGAGCTCAGAAACTGGAAGCCTCCATGTCAGTCGGTTTCACTAAGCAACATTTCCACCCCGGAGCATCAGCCTCTAGCGCTGGCTGGCAAGTTCCCATCTTAAGCATAGTAGGCAGGAGGCAGCCAGGCCCAATACCCTTTGTTATAACAGCGCTCCTGGTGTGGTGCTGCAGCCCTGACTGTTGTGAACAGCCCAGGAAGGGTCCTGGTGCCCTCCCCCATAAGTCTGTTTCAGGCCTCATGAGAATCAGCTGCTCAGCCCAGATCAAGGACACATGGAAGGGCAGGCTGGGCATAGGGGAGGGCAGGTCTTCCTCTCCCCCTTGCCCTCTGGCTGATGTGAATACAGAGCTCTTGTGGAATCCAACGTTAAACCACTGTCTTACTGATTCTGAGATAATGCTGATTTTCACACTTTAAGATGGTGTTATTGAACAGATAGAGCAGCATATTTCTCTTAGTGGTATGAAACTATTTTACAATATGGTATTTACGTTCACTGAAATATAACTCAGAGCAAGAGCTGGAAAACATAAAGCTAAATTATCAAACTACTGACTAATGCAGGTAAAATTCTGTCCAGTTATAGGTATAATCATTTAAGGAAAAGAATATTAAATATGAGGAGTAGGGTCTAGACCCAGCTTAGCACCTAATTTGCTGTGACTTGTGGAAACATCACGGAAGGTTTCTGGATTCTGTCCCATTTGTAAGCTGGTAATACTAATCCCTACTCTTTCCTTTCTGGGTTTATATGGTCAAAGGGGCCATAAAGACACTTTTCAATCATAGGACCATATTTTGCCACCCTGGTTAGAATGGACAAATTTAATGGTCCTGCCTTAAGTATTATACTGAAATTCCAGTCCATCCTATTTCTCAAAATCAGTAAGCCTAAATGAAATTTGACATCACCTACCAAGCTGTTACCAGATGCCCATCGGCACGATCTCCTTCACCCTCACCACAGCCCTCTCAAGGTGGTGGAGTAGCCGGCTGCACGTGCAAGCAGAGAGAGAGGCTCAGGAAGGTTGAGCCCCTTGCCACAGGTGACACTACCAGGAATAGGCAGAGTGATTCAGGACTCAGACTGGAGTCCCTTGAACCACAGACCCTGCGCTCCCCTGTCCAGCGCAGCAAAAACCCAGCTCTGAGAAACAAGCCAAGTCCCTGGAGTGGGCCTCTTACCCGGCGGGACCACCTTCACCTCAGTGCTGCGGCTGACAGCCTGGCTTCCACGGTAGGCACTACATGTGTAGGAACCCTCGTCTCCGGCCCGCAGGTTATGGATCAGCAGTGTGCCATCTGGGGACTGGTGAACACGATGCCCATCAGCCCTCACTGGCAGCCCGTTCCTGGAGGGGAGAGGATGCTGGAAGAACCATCCAAGGCCTCTGATCTTCAGAGGCCCAGGAGACCAAAGGAGGAGGTCACCACTGTGGGCAAACAGATGACCCTCACCTCAAAGATATGGGTCAGGATGCCAAAAAAAAAAAACCATTATCAGAGCAAAATAACTCAGAAGTAAGGTGAACTCACCCCAACTAAGCACACTGACCTAAGTTATTGTGAATTTGCCTCTTATCCACAAAGGAACCCTGCTCTTGCCTTCCATCAACAAAGATCTTTTAAGCAACCACGAGAAGCCAGGCCCTCTGCTTAGGTGAAGGACATAAGGGCTCCCTGCCTTGAGGGCACTGGGGTGGGGTATGGTATTGAGGGTATTGAGGACGTTGATGAGCGCTTTCCCTGAGGAAGACCTAGCTGACACCTGACTTGAGGACAAGGAGGAGCGGTTGGCTGGTGAAAGGGAGAACAAAGGGACTTGCAAGCTCAACAGTAGGCCATGGTGAGAGCACGGAGGGAAGTGGACACAGCCTAGACAGGAGTTCGGCCTGGACCCTGGAGTGAACAGAGGGGTGTGAGCTAAGCAGGACAAAGTATGTGCCCTTGGAAAGGTTCACTGATGGGCGAGGACAGCCTGAAAGCAGAAGGCAGGAGAGTGGCTCCCACAGAAGGGCACACATGGATGAGGGTCAGGTGTGCAAGGCGGGAGGAGAAGAAATAAAGGACGACAGAGGTTCCTCACTTGGGTTACTGGGTAATAGTGGTGCCCCTCCACCATCAGAAATCCAGAGCAGGAAGATGGCCAAATGGTGAATGTTCTTTTAACACCATTTTGCGTCTTGGGTGCCCATGAGATACCAGGAGGCGTTGGATTTGAGGTCTAGACCCAGATAATGTAGCAGCACTGGATGGTTCTGGAAATCGCATGCCAACGAGGTTACCCAAGGCGAAGTTAGACTAGCCAAGGACCAAAGACAGACTCTGAGGTGCACCAGCCTCTGAGGGTTTGGTGTGAGATGATGAGCCAGCCAGGAAAACAGAAGCAGACAGAGAAAGAGGAAGAACATCAAAGGCCATAGTTTCCTGGAGCTGAGGGAGCATGTCAGGAGATGCAAGTGGTCAGCGGAAGAACACTGCAGGTTGTATGGGGACTGAGATAGGTCCAGAGGATTTAGGAGCCAGGCAGTATCCCTGGAGTGGGGTGGATGTGCACCCCTGTGCTAGGGCTGAGCTGTGAGTAGGGAGGTGGACAGGTGGAGACAACCACTATGAACAGCCGTGAGGGGGAGATGCCATGTGAGGCCAGAGTTTGCAGGGCCATGCAGGGTCAGAGGAGGGTGTCTTCTATGTTTTGCTTTGACAAGGGGAGTTCTGGGCACATCTGCCACTGGGAAGATCAAGGAGAGGCAAAGTTAAAGATACAGGCCTGCTAGAATCATCAGAGGTCAGACCTGATCAGGGATGCATGGAGCGCAGCTGCTGAGAAGCCTACAGAGACTTCTGGCTGCCCTCCCCTGGTGTCACAGCCCCACCACCTCCCTCCTGTGAGCACAGGCCCTTTCCCTAACATCTCCAATACTCACCTTTGAGACTTGGTCAAGAACATCCTTCCCCTCCTCTGCCTTCATATATGGCCACCCCTTCCTTGATTGTCCCAGATAGGAGGCAGCCTCAGTTTTTGCACAGATAGCACTGAACGCAGGGGACACTGGGCTATCTCCTGCCTGGGAGTATCTGGGCGGCTCAGATCACACCAAGATCCCCAGAGCCTAGGCTATTCCTGACACATGGCAAGGAGGAAGGAGGCAAAAAAAATGCTGAAAGAATGAATTAATAAAAGAGCAACTGATCTGGGATAAAAGACCACTGAAGTCCCCAAAGCTGAGTATAGCCCAGTGGTTCTCAACCCCAGGAGGAGATTGTACCACTCAGGGCACATTAAAAAGCGTCTCAATATATTGTCAATTGTCATGACTTGGGAGGGAGTCCTACTGGCATCTAGTGGGTAGATGGTCTGGATGCCGCTAAACATCCTATAACACACAGGACAGCCCCAACAACCAAAATTATCCAGTCTGAAATGTCAATAGTGCTGTTGAGAAACTGGCGTAGCCCAACCAACAGAGAGCAGTCCTATGGGGCCTCGTGGTATAGGGAAGGGGGTGCTGGAGCCCCTTCCCCTGGAGGCAGGGGCTGAAGAGTGAAGGATGGGAGCTGCAATATCCCTGCAGAAAGGCGGGCCACCTCTCTGGCCTGTACAGCCTCAGGTGGAAGGGTCTGAAGGCCAGACCTGTGTGGAGAGCACCTTACCTGGACCATCTGATGTTTACACTTTCTCCTGTCACCACACACAGCAGCCTGGCCGTGTCACCCTCTGGCACCATCATAGTAGAAGGCAGCTCTGTGATGGTCAGCTCCCCTAGGCCCAAGGAGGAAGCACCATCAGCCACTCGCCAACCCTGCCCTGCCTGTGCCATCTGACCTCCGAGGCCATGAGCCCCACTAAGCCTTCTGCTCAAGGCTGCCACCTTACCCAGAACTCTGAGCTGGACCCATCTCTGGGCTCGGTTCTGCCCACTGAAAGCAACACAGGCATAGAAGCCAGCATCCTCCACAGCCACGTGGCTGATGACCAGAGAGCCATCGGGCTGTAGCTCATGTCTAGGAACAAAAGGACAGTCAGGTGGCTCCATCCCAAGGGGGATGGGGGGCTGGCAGGGTCTTCCTTTCCTTGGGGAGACCCCTGTTCAATGGGGTCTGAGCAAAGGGCCATCTAACCTTAGGCCCTGAGGTCTTCCACCTGCCAACACTCTCGTTTACTTGGAGATGCCTGACTTTTAAGCCTGGCAATAAAAAAAAATCATTTCAAGTTTCCAGATACAAAATAATTCTGGTCTGGGTTTCTAGTTCTTGCTACACTCATTCAGGAGGTTCAAATCATGGTTCTGCCACTTAGATGCTGTGTGGTGTTAAGCTCCTGTGTGTAAAATGGGGATAAAAAAGCATCTACCTCAACATGGCTCTTCTGCAGATGGAGAACAAGCCTCATATTCATAACAGGTACAATAAATGTTGTTATGATTACAGCCAGAAATGGATCTGCCTCCCTTTCATCCCTCAGCCATCACCTATTCCTAGCTGGCCCATTTCTTCTGTCCCCACTAACCACTCTGGAAAGACCCAGAGACCCAAACACTGGTCGCCCAAGGAGCACTATGCCCAGCAGAAGCATCTCAAGAGCCACTGGAATCCTGCTCAGGACTGACCAGAGGTGGTGCCTGGCAGCTCCTCCCCCCAAGGCCTGCACAGGGTGAGGGGCTGGAGGTGGGACAGGAGGGGTAAGAGATGAGCTGCACACAAACCTGGGGGAAGAGAGGGGCTGCCCATCTCGCTGCCACTCAATGGCTGGGGGTGGGAAGCCCTCAGCACGGCAGGTCAACTGGATCCGCTGGCCTGGTTGGGCGTCCACCACCCCAGGTTGGTTCTTGTCCAGAAGCAGCCTGCAGGACAAGCACCCCACAGCCATGAGGGGGGCCCTCTGCCCAAGCCCATGGCCCCCTTCTCTCCTGCAGCCAGATTCAGCTTCCTGGAAGAGCTGCTTTGTTCTGGTCAGGACCACCAATAACTAAAAGCCAATCTAAAAGCCACCTCCCGCTTTCTCACCTTCCTCACCGCCTGCCTCCATGGCCCCAGAATCTTGACTGTCACCTCCCTGCCCCGTACATCTGCTCCTAGGTCCTTGACTTGGGCCCTGCAGCCCTCTGCAGCCCCTCTATGAATCGTTTAAGGCCACCTCAGGCCCTCTGGCTCCTGTGTGCTTCCTTCCCCTCAGCTCCTGACCATCCTCAACTGTTTGGGGAGGGGAAGAAGTTTCCCCTTCCTCCTAAGAGGCCACGCTCAGGGAGCCATGTTTCTCTTGTCCTCGCTGGGCAGAACCCTGTGACCCACCCACCCTCCCTCCCTCCCTTTCACCACCGAGACCCCCTCCAGATAGGGTAGGCTGAGAACAAGCAGTCATGCTGTTACCTGGTCATGGGCCGAGGCTGCAAGGAAGAGATGGCCCCTAGGCCCCCCATGTCCCCCACAAGGCTGGGGTCCCGAGGACTGTGGCCCTGGGCTGGGTCCCTGGTCTGAGGGAAGTGCCTTGGCTCAGCCTCAGACAACACGGCCACATCACCCCCTGTCGTGAGGCCAGGAGAAGGGGTGAGCTGTGGGGACAATGGGGTGGAAGGAAGGGTGGGCCATGAGGCTGGCCAGGGGTGGGTAGAAAAAATGAGTGCCACAAGGGGCAAGACCTCCACCTCAGCCCAACTGGAGCACACAGTGCCTGCCACCAGGAAGGGCCCCTCCAGTGTGGGAGCACCCTGCTCAGGCCCTCCCAGCCACTGGGGGCAGGGTGGGGGCAGAGACCTGTGACACGAAGCTGGATCTTCTGAGAGTCACGGTCTGGCCTGCTGCTGCCACAGCTATAGGTGCCAGCGTCCTCTGCCCACAGGGGACTGATGATCAGGGAGCCATCAGGCTGCAGCTTGTGCCTGAGTGAGGAGGTGACAGGCCTGAGCTCTGGGCTCCTGAGGACAGTAAGCCCAGCCCGCCTCAGGCCCCAGGGCTCCCACCAGAGGGGACTGTAGCCCTGCCCTCTTGTCCCAGCGGAGACCCCCGGGGCTGCCACTGGAGGGTGGGCTGCCACACACATACCTGTCGGAGGAGATGGGCTGCCCGTCTTTCTGCCACCTGGCATGGGGATCCAGGGAGGTGCCACCTTGGCAGAAGAGCTGCACCAACTGCCCCAGGGCTGCCTGCACCAGCGACGGCTCCAGACCTGCCAAGCTGATCCTGGGAAGTGGGGGGGGGGGGGGGTGAGGACGTGCACTACTGGGACGCCAGCCAGGACAAGGGACTCCCCCTTTATCAGTGCCAGCCATAGACGGCTTGGTGCCCATCCTGTCTCAGGCACTTTCAGGGTCAGAGGGTCCCCTGGGAGGCCACGCTCCAGAAGCCCACGGCCTCAGGAATCCACCCTCTCCATCCTCCCCACCATGCCCTCGGACGTCGCTACCTCAACCTGGTCCTGCGACAGCAGCAGGATAGACGCAAAGCCCAGGGCACAGAGAGGCTGGGAGTGATGGCTCACACCGTGCTCACTTGGGGAGCTAGACCATGTGCTTGACCCCTTTGGAATTTGAAGTTTTATTTATTTTGTTTTTACCCTCCCTGAAGTTCTCATTAATATGACACAGTCCCAAGACTGTGGACTCCACAGTAAATCTAAGAATATCACCATTTCACAGGCCAAGAAACAGGCTTGACAAAGTCGGAGGACTTGACACCTGCAAGCTTTTCCAAGCAGACAGGCCCTCGGGGGGACCTGGCAAGGTCTGACCCAGATGGCACCACCATCTATTGACAAGTCTCCCATCGCCAGAGCCAACTTCCCCACGTGTGCAAGGACAGAAATGAGGCCCTCCGGGCAGGACCAGCTGAGGACCTGAGGTTGGGGATGGAGAGGGAGGGCCTGCGTGGGGGGGGGGGGGTAGCTCCAACAGGCCCAGCAGCTGGCCTGGGGTCCCCACCCCAGACGCGGGGAAGGTAGGCCTCACCTGTAGGAAGAGCTGTGGGAGGGCGGGGCTGGTCGCCCGGCATCTCCGCCCAGTCCAGGGGCGCTGGGCCCAAGCTCCCCGCCCCAGGGCCGTTCTCCGAAGGCCTGGCTGTGGGACTCCTCCCTTGGCCCAGGCTCTTGGTTGCGCCACCAGAGGCCACCAGAAGGCGGCAAGGGCTTCGTCTGGACCGCAGCCCCCGTCCTGTGCCAGCTGCCCTCTTGCCGGCCTCCAGGCCCACCGCCGCCACCGGCTCCGTGGGTGCTCTGGCCAGAGGCCCCGGGCTCCGGTCTGCGGGGCCCACGCGGAGGCCCCCGGCAGCTGCTCACGCACTCCTCCTCAGAGGCAAAGTTATTGCCGTTGCCGTGGCACCCGCCGTACCAGAAGCGGTTACACTGGCCCACAGAGGGGACGAAGTACCAGCGGGCAGCCCAGTCCGAGCACGAGCCGTGGGCGCTGGGCAGCAGGCACCGCACAGGGTAGGCTGAGGGGACAGGGAGGGTGCACATCAACAAGCTGTGGACGTGGCCCGGCAGAGCCATGCCAGCAAGGGCCCGCCAGCCCCTCAGCCTGGGACTTAGAAGCCAGACCCTTCCCAGTTCGCAGAGCACATCGACTTCCCTGCCCAGGCTCCCGACCTGGCCCTGGGGGCAGAGTCTGCTCACTGCCCAGACCTGGCCTGGGACCATAGCAGCCTCCGAATCAGCCCATCCACCTCCACCCACAGAACTAGAGCCCCCCAGAAGGTCAGGGCCATGAGCAACCAGACTGGCCCCCTTATACCCCTCCCATGCCTGACCCAGGTCCCTAGAGAGCACTCATGGAGCAGCCCAAGGGCTTGGCCTTGATATGCTTAGCTCATGATAAGAACCCAGCCCTGAGCTCCCAGGGACACCTGTGAAGATGCACAGTGGCCCTTCGCCAGCCTCAAACCACCTCCAGCCGCCCCCAGCCTGCCTGTTCCAACAGTCCTCCTCCCAGCACAGCCTGCTCTATCTCTCTGTGTTCAGATGTGATGGCAGCTGGCCCCTGCTTAAAGCCCGTCCAGGGACCCAGCCTCCTGCAGACCCTGACCACCAGCCCCTCTGCCTTTTCAGTCCCCGACAGTGCCACCCATGCAGTCCATGCTCCAGCTCAATGACCTCCCTCCAGGACTCATCCCAGGCACGGTACGGACACCCCTGTCCATCCTTGCACAGACCACCATTCCATCTCTGCCTCTGAAAGGGGCTGACAACCCCCCTGTGGGGGGAGGCAGGACAATGTGCCTTCCTTCTCTGGGGAGGCCCTGCCTACAACTCTCCCCAAGTCCCACAAGCAGTCAGGCAGTCTCAAGTACAGAGTCTTGGAAACAAGAACAACATGGTGCTGTTCTCTGACCTAGCGCCTAGTAAGTGATCAGTAAGTATTTGTTGAAGAAATGGATGAAACACTGAGCTAGTAGGAAGCTCCAGGTGGGGCTCTGTGGGGGTATGGGGACAAAGTGGGACCACAGCCTCCTCACCAGGAAGGATGTAGGGGTACCTACTCACCATAGTTGGGCTGGCCCACACAGCCTTCCCCAAGAGGGCCAGCAGCAGAGGCCACATTATCATAGCAACAGCCAAACTGGGAGCCCCGACACTCACTGGGCTCATTCTGCTGAGCCTGGGCCTGGTGGGCCTTGGGGGCCTGGGGAGGAAGCCCAGAGTTGGGAAGTTGGCTCTTGGCAGGGACTCTAGGTGGCTTGGGGGAGGAGGACAGGAAGAGGGAGGAACTGAACTAGGAGCCCATGATGCAGAACCCCCGCCCCAGGGAAAGGTCAGATGAAGCCCCTGCACACATACACCCCCACACACCAGCCCAGGCCCATCTCAGAAGCCCTGTGGGCCTGTAGGCTTCAGGGACTTCCTTTCTCCAAGGCCAACTTGCAGAGAGCCTGGGTCACAGTGGCATTGAACAGGCTCGGGGGCTGGATTTCTGTCCCTCGTGTGAACCAGACACTTACTGTGGAAGCCACTGCTCTTGACCCCGGCCTTCTCCTGGTGTTGTCACTGCTGTAAGACCCTGCACAGCCAGCTTGATGGGGCCCCTCAGCCGCAGACACCCCATCAGGGCAGCACCCGTACCTAGACAAGCATCACATAGCTGTCTCCTCACCACCCAGCCCTGATCCCCACCTTTCCAGGGCCCCTGAGCTTCCAGCATCCCAGGACCTAGGCTCCGAGGTTCCCTGTGCTGGGGGGCTGAGCAACTGAGGATCCAAGCGGGAGACAGCGTGTCCCTGCACACGGGGCATACTATTTTGCACACCGAGTCTCTGCCGCACCCACCAACCACCCGATGGCTGCCAGAGAAACAGCAGTAACACGGTAAGCAGAGCCATACCCCCATATGAGGTCCTCAACTCACCCCTTCCACCATAAGCCCCAGGAGGAAGTTCACTGAGCCTGCCCAAACACCAAGTCCCCAGGAAGGTTTTGCAAAATCACAGGAGACGGGAGATGGACAGAAGAGGTGTCAATGGAACCCACTGCGTGCTTCAACTCCATCAACCAGGAGATGGGAAGGAAGGTGAAGGAGGAACATATCGGAGCACCTTCCCTGTGCCAGGCACCATGGGACTGCTCCATCCTCACAGCAACCACAGCCAGGGGCTGTCATGGTTCCCAAATCTCAGCAGAGAAAGCCAAGATCAGAGAAGTAACTTGCCCTGATCCCCCAGCACACAGCTGGTAAGTGGCTGAGCTGGGAATCACCCCCTGGCTGCTGGCCCCAAAGTCTGGGCTCTCAGCACCCCAGCCCCAGAGAGACTGACAGATTGGTTTGGATCTAAAAGCTAGAATTACATCCCACGTGCCTTCCCAGAGCCTCAGACTACACCTCAACAGGCTAACTTCTACAGTGAGAGCCCAGATTTTTACCCCCACTCTGTGCATTAGGAAGATGAGCAACAGGAAGCCAAGTCCCCAAGACTGCAGAAGGAGGGCAGCTGGGAGACACCTCCAGAGTCCCATTCCTGAGCACTGCAAACCCCAGCCCCACCCCCCTCTGCAGTCGCTGCCCTGCCCATCGGATACCACCTCCCCCCTCACCCCCGCGCCCCCGCCCCCGCCCACCACGTTTCCTCTTTGACCTGGTAAAGAGGAAGAGGCCCATACCTGCTCTGCTGACATGAGTCTCCAGGGCAGCCCTGCCACTGCGGCCCAAGAGATGCGGTGTGGCCATCAGGACAGCACCCATAGGCGCTGTGTCTGCAGTCTTGGGGTGCCAAGCCAGACTGCAGGGGCTTCTGGTGTGGGGACTGCGGCAGAGCAGGAGCTGGGCCTGCCAGGTAGAGGCCCTGGGCTCCTCTGGGGTTCCCCTGGACTGAGGGCTGCTCCTGGGGGAGCCACCACTGGTTTCTAGAATCTAGAAAGAAGAGGAAGCAAAAGACACATGAGCCATCCACTCGGCTGCTTGCCTCTGTGTCCACCAGACCTGCCTTCTCCATCCCCCCTAAACCACTTGCCCCACCTTGAACCTCCATCTCCTGGGCTCTGGGTTGGGGGCTTCCATTGAGCTTCTTACCTGAGGCGGGGGCCCCCTGAGGGCCCAAAGACATCCAGGGATCCCTGGGGCTGGTGTGCACGTCCTGTATGCTGGGGACTTCTGCAGGGAGCAGGCAGTCAGGCCTGAGCAGTGGCCACCCTAACCACCATGTGCTCCCCTCCCGTTGCTCAGGCAGGGCCTGAGCCACTGAGGACAGCAGAAGTGAAAATGAGCAGACCTGTGATTTCATAAAACACCCTTCTCGTGTTTTAAGAGTCTTTAGTCACTTAGAAAAAGCTAATGTTGGGACACCTGGGTGGCTCAGTGGTTGACATCTGCCTTTGGCTCAGGGTCTGATCCCAGGATCCAGAATCGAGTCCCACATCGGGCTCCCTGCATGGAGCCTGCTTCTGCCTCTCTCTCTGTGTCTCTGTCTCTCGTGAATAAATAAAATCTTTAAAAGGGCAAAAAAAAAAAAAAAAGAAAAAGAAAAGAAAAGAAAAAAAAAAAGAAAGAAAAAAGAAAAAGCTAATGTTATGTGTTCAGCAAAAAGAAAAGCCAGATATAAAATTAGTATCTATGTTTGATCCCAACTACATAAAACAAAACAAAAAAAAATGCTACTTTTAGATTGAATTGATAAAAAGACAAACAATCCAACTTAAAAATGAGCCAAGTGGGGCACCTGACTGGCTCAGTCCGTGGAGCATGTGACTCTTGGTCTTGGGGTCATGAGTTCCAGCCCCATGTTGGGTATAGATATCACTTAAAAATCTTAAATAAAAATAAAAATTTTTAAATGGGCAAAGAACATGTACAGACATTTCTCCGAAGAAAATATACAAATAGCCAATAAGCACATGAAAGGATGCTAAGCATCATCGATCATTAGCGAAACACAAATCAAAGCCACAGTGAGAGATACTCCTTCATACCCACGAGGAGGACTCTAATCAAAAAGCCTGAAATAATAAGTGTTGGTGAACAGGAACCCTCATGCCTTGCAGATGGAAATGCAAATTGGCATAGCCACTGTGGAAACAGTTTAGCAATTCCTCCAAAAGTTAAACATAGAACCATCAGAGAGCCCAGCAATTCCACTTCCAGGTATACGTGCAAGAGAAATGAAAACGGAGGTCCACACAGAAACCTGTACGTGGGTGTTTCTAGCAGGCGTATTCATTACAGTCAGAAGCCGGAAACAACCCAAACACGTATCCACTGATGAATGAATAAGCAGATTGTGGTATAACCTGTATAATTACTAACAGCCATAAAAAGGACAAAGTGCGCCAGCCTGGATAAACCTCAGAAACACTCTGCTGGGTGAAAGAAGGCAGGCACAAACCTGTACTATTGCTTTCACACAATATATCCAGAACATGCAAATCCAAAGAGAGAGAAAGCACATCAGGCTACCAGGGAAAGAGGGTAGGGTTAATGGGGAGTAATCAGTTAATGGGTACAGGGTGCTTTTATGGGTGATGAAATGTGGTGTTTGTACAACATTGTGAGTACACAATGCCAAAGTGCATGCTTTACCATGGTTAACTGTATGTAATATGAGCTGCACCTCAATAAAAAAAATTTCATATTAAAAACAACAGAATTGTTTAAAACATACACACACAATTTGAATGATAGATGAAGGGATAGAAGAAGATCATGGAAAAGGCACATATAACAAAATAGTAACTCTAGAGTTTAGGTGTGGATACACAGCTGCTCACCATGCAGTTCTTCAACTATTCTGTATGTTTAAAATTATTCACCATCCTTTCTCAAAAAATTAAAAAGGAATCCCGCCTGAGGCTCCCTGCATGGAGCCTGCTTCTCCCTCTGCCTATGTCTCTGCCTCCCTCTGTGTCTCTCATGAGTAAATAAATAAAATCTTCCAAAAAAAAAAAAAAAGTAGAATTACCATGTAACACAGTAATTCCACTACTATTTACCCAAAAAATATGAAAACACTAATTCAAAAAAATATAAATGCACCTCTATGTCTATAGCAGAATTATTTACAATGGCCAAAATATGGAAGCAGCCTATCCATAAATGAATGGATAAAGTGATACACACACACACACACACACACTGGAATATCACTCGGCCATCAAAATGAATGAAATCTTGCCATTTGCAACACAGATGGATCTAGAGGGTATCGTGCTAAGCAAAATAAGTCAGAGAAAGACAAATGCTGAATGATTCCATTCATATATGGAATTTAAGAAACAAAAACAGAAAAAAGAGACAAAAGACCAGATTCTTAACTGGAGAGAACACACTGATGGTTACCAGAGGGGAAATGGGGAGATGGGTGAAGGGGATTAAGAGTACACTTATCGGGGCACCTGGGTGGCTCAGTGGTTGAGCATCTGCCTTTGGCTCAGGTCGTGATCCTGGGGCCCTGGGATCGAGTCCCACATCGGGCTCCCCATAGGAAGCCTGCTTCTGCCTCTGCCTATGTCTCTGCCCCTCTCTCTGTGTCTCTCACGAATAAAAAATAATAATAAAAATAAAAAAGATTATCTCCTCCCTCTGGCCCTCCTCTGCTTGTGCTCTCTCAAATAAGTCTTTAACAACAAAAAAAAGAGTGCATTATCATGATGAGCACTAAATACAGAATTGTTGAATCACTATTGTACATCTGAAACTAATATAATATTGTATGTTAACTGTACTGGAATTAAACAAATAACCAGGCCTATCTTTCCAGCATGGGGAATTAGATTAGGAGCTGCTTAGAAATATTAAAAAAAAATTTTACCATGTTATTATCCAACTTGGTAAACTTACTAAAAATCATGAATTGTACCATTAGAATACGTGAATTTTATGGTATATGATATTTAACCACTTCAAAGTTATTTTAAAAGATTTTTCATCATAAAATGGAGAAAAAAATGCAAAAGACTGAGTAAATATGGAACAGGAATTTTTGTAATGATGCATAACAGGACGTATCCCTAAATGCTCATGGTTCTGAGCACTTCGTGGGGGAACAGGAGCAGGGGCAAGGGTCCCCTTCCTTCTATTTGTTAGTGCATTTCAAAATTTCCACAATAACCATACTACTACATAATGAGTAAAGTTATATAAAATAAGGGAAGAGGTGCCTGAGAGGGATGGCTCCGTTAGTTAAGCATCTGCCTTCAGCTCAGATCAAGACTCCAGGGTGCTGGGATCGAGTCCCACCATTGGGCTCCTTGCTCAGCAGGGAGTCTGCTTCTCCCTCTCCCTCTGCCGCCCCCTTGCTCATGCTCTCTCATGCGCTCTCTCAAATAAATAAAATCTTAAAAAAGAAGTGAAAATTCCATCTCCCTCTGGACTATATCTTGCCAGTCCCCAGGGAATATTTTAAAAATAATTTAGGGTCGGAAAAGTCTAGTAGATATGCAGTAAAATGTTTGTTTTCGTTTCATCACCTATCCCACGCAGGCCAAACCCTGGGCGGCGGCAGATGCACATTCTCTCCCCAGTCCAGCCATCTCAAGCACACCAGCCACCTCCAGCACTGTAGTCACAGTCCCTAGCCAGCCTGGGAATTTCTGCCTGCTGTCCCTCTGGTGCCTCATTTTAAAAGGCACCTTTCTGCCCAACCCATCCTGCCCATAGCTTCTCCTGAGACTCTCCTCTTCCACCTTCTCAGGCTTGATTTGGAGTCCAGCACCCCTTCCCGAGCACCCTCTGGGCATCAGGCTCTGCTGGGCAAGTGCCTGGCCCTTCATTTTCATGGCTCTTGCCAGCACTTGGATTTCTGCAGCCTGCTCCCCACCAGGCTCCTGCTCCAACTGCCTCCACTCGGGCAGGTGCCACGTCTGTCCTCCTAAATAGCTTTCATGGCGATACTATTGAGCTCCAAAGCTTTCAGTGGCTCCCCTGAGCCTATTAGACAAATTTAATCTGCAGCCAAGCCTTCCATCCCCAGCCCTAAGAGCACCAGCCCCTGGACAGACCTCCTGCCGCCACCCCCACATGCCAGCTGAGAGTGGCTTCTGGTGCCCCTGCTGGCCTCACTCGGAGCATTGAGTACTTGAAGTGTGACCAGAGTGATGGAAAAACTGTGTTTTACATTTATTCTAATTAGAATTTAATTTTAAGCTTAAAAACTGACACTTGATTCATTTATTGGAATGCTTCAGTATGGTTGGAACAACTTCGGTGTGTGAATCTACTTTTCTGACTGCACATTCTATAAAAATCTAAATATAAATCAAGTATGCCAGTGAAATTTTGCATCTGAATTAAGATATGCTATGTGAACGATACATTGGATTCAGAAGATTTCTTTTTTTAATCTTGTGAAAAAAGAATGCAAAATAGCCTACTCATAATTTTTATACCAATTACATGTTAAAAAATATTTATGAGGGTTAAATAAAACATTATTTAAATTTTAAAAAATTTTAAGCAATCTCTACACCCACCCATGTGGGAGTGGGGGACTCAAACTTACAACCCCAAGATCAAGACTGGACCAGCCAGGTATGCCGTTAAATGTAATTTTTTTTTTCTTTTTAAGTAGGCTCCACACCCAGCATGGAGCCCAACACCTGGCTTGAACTCGGGACCCTGAGATCAAGACCTGAGCTGAAACCTAGAGTCAGATGCTTAATGGACTGAGCTACCCAGGTACCCTAGGAACTTCCCAAATTCTAACTTTTCCCCCATCGTGGACTTCTGCAGACAAATGAGATTGGAAAATGTTTACATACCAAGTGGCTTTAAGTGGGGGGAAGTGCATACAAAATCACACACACCTAACAAAGAAGTACACTAAAGATTTATCCCGGGATCCCTGAGTGGCTCAGCGGTTTAGCCCTGCCTTCAGCCCCGGGCGTGATCCTGGAGTCCCAGGATCAAGTCCCACATCGGGCTCCCTGCATGGAGCCTGCTTCTCCCTCTGCCTGTGTCTCTGCCTCTCTCTCTCTGTGTCTCTCATGAATAAATAAATAAAATCTTTAAAAAAAAAAAAAAAGATTTATCCCACTAAAGCATGGGATCAGGGCAGTTTCATTTGTCTATATGCTGTTTTCCTAATTTCTCCAAATTTTCCACAATGAACATAGATTGTTTTATAAAACTAGCCATTAAGGTTGTTTCTTTTACAATGCAGCCCGGTCTGAAATCCTTTGTTTCCTACCTTTCTCTCTACATGAATGCCTCTCTGGGGCAGGCTCAGGGCCACCTCTTCCAGGAGGGTGTCCATGGCTCTAAGAGGACCCTCCTGCCTGTGCACAAGGGCCAGGCTGAGGCACCCCAGAATCCTGGCTCGGGGAACCCACACAGCCTCATGTCCACCACTACCAGCCTTTTGCTTCCCAAGCTCTGTGTGTTCAGACTGTGCCAAGAGACTCACCATAAGAAAAGCCTCTTATTAACCCCATTGTACAGATGGGCAAACTGAGAGGAGAGACGCTCACCTGGGCCACAGAGTTGGTCAGCAATGGAATAGAGATTTAAACTCAGGTTAGCTGTTAACTCCAGGCCACTGGTTCTTAGCCATCGTGTCACATGCCTCCCTTGGAACTCCAGCATCATGGCTCACAGGGCACCCACCACTGGCAGGTCCTGGCCAAACACACCTCCCTGCAGTATCAGAAGGCCACCACCCCCACTCACCCCTGAGCTGAGCCCCAACCCGCATTCTTCCTCAATATCACATCCTCACACCAAGCAAGTACTGGCCCCTGGGCCCTTCCTCCTCAGCTCTTCATGCCTGGGACGTCTTCTTTTCCAGTGGGGATGGGGATGAGCAGAAGGGGAAGACCAGGGCAGGAGCAGTGTGTGAGGACAAGCTTTCCTGGACCACACCCCTTCGTCTGCACTCACTCATTCAATAAACATTTACTGACTATCCAGCTCCTGCTAAGTTCTGTGGGGGGCACAAATAGCAGTTAAGGATGTCAGGGACTGGGATGCCTGGGTCCCAGTTGGCTGGTCCCAGAAGGCTCAGTGGTTGATTGTCTTCAGCTCAGGTCATAGTCCCAGGGTCTTGGGATCCAGTCCCACATCAGGCTCCCCGCAGGGATCCTGCTTCTCCCTCTGCCTATGTCTCTGCCTCTCTCTGTGTGTCTCTCATGAATGAATAAATAAAATCTTTTTAAAAATTTTAAAAAGGATGCCAGGAACCCAGCTTCCAGGAGCTCAGCGCTAGTAGGCCTAACTAACCATATAGCATCGCAGCAGCACAAGGCAACTAACCCAAGAGTGACGGTAGTTGTGTGGACTTTGGGGGTGGGAGTAGGGTGCTGCTGCTGAGGGGGAGACAGGACTGGCTCAGAGGCTGCACAGACCCACACTGGGCGGACGTCAAAGGCTCCAGCAGACACAGAGGCAGGAGCAGAGCATTGCAGGTGGCAGACACAGCACAGGAAGTGCTGACTAGGCTAGTGGAGGGGGCAGAGGTGGGGCCAGGCCCACTAGAGCCCTCGCATCCCCACCCCCACCCTTACCTGGGGGCAGATGGCAGGGCTGGGTGTTACAGGGCTCCACCTCCCCAGGCTTCCACGGCTTCAGGCTCCCGCAGTGGCCAGGCGGCCCGATGGCACAGGTGACCTGGCGCCTCCGAGTACCCGAGCCACAGCTCTTGGAACACTGGGGCCCACGGGTGGGCGTGGGAAGAGAGGACAAGCTCACCACCAAGAGCACCCCGGAGACTGGGGGAGCCCGCAAGGGAGAGAGGGAGGGGGAAGGTGCCAGGTAACGCATGTCAGGCCCCAAGATGGTCACAGGTACAGCCACCTGCCAGAGACCCCAGGGACCAGGATGGGGCAGCAGGGACAAGGGGCGAAGTGGGCAAGCACTCACCAGACCCCAGGCGCCCACGTGCCAGGCCTGGTGCCTGATGGGGGGACAGTCTTCATGCACACAGGGCTCAGTGGTAGTGGGGCGGTGCTCCGAGGAGCATGCCGTGGCAGGGAGCAGAGCCCCCTCATCACTCCGGCAAGTGATGCTCCGCCTCCGGACCCCTGCACCGCAGCTGACAGAGCACTGTAAGGGTCAGGCTGTCAGCGGAAGCTTGTGCCCACCCGGGGGAGCCATGCCAGATCACAGAGCTGGAGCCCCCCGCCTGGCATGGAGGGTGGACAGCACCCTACCACCCATGCCCAGCGCCCAAGCTCAAAGAGGCTGAGCCACTCTTCTGAGGTCCCGTAGCCTACACCATGCCTGCTGACACCAAGCTTAGGTACATTCCCACATTCCCCTGTTGAGACTATATACAGGGGCTGGAAGCAGTGACCAGCAGCCCTAGACGGTGCCAGCTCCTCCCTCACCCCCAAACAACGTGCCTGGCTGCTTCTCCACACAGAGACAAAGCCTTTCCTACCCCGCCTGGGATCCTGGAGGAGGAAGGGTCCAAATACCTGCTCCTAGTCCCAGCCTTGGCAACAGCTTCTGAGATGCCCTAGCAGGTCACAGGATCTACTTCCCCAGTGGAGACCAAGCCTCCCAGCCTGGCTCTGCTGTGGCCCCAGGCCCAAGACCCAGGCCCTGACTCCCTCCCCACCCTGCCCCAGCCCCATCAGACAGAGGCCTCACCTCTCCCCAGGGCTCTGCACTCCAGGCTGCACAGCGCTGCAGGTTGCAGGCCCGCGTGGTGGGGGGCTTTCCCGGCAGGCCTGCACACTCTGCCTCCTCCGTGGCCTCCTGGACGCCGGCCCCATCAGATGAGATGCAGTAGACAGAGCGGGACTGGGAGCCACCACCACAGGAGGCCGAGCAGGGCAACCAGGGCCCTGTCTTCCAGCTGGCAGGAAGCAGGAATCCAGTAAGGCTGGCCCAGCAGCAGGGGCCGGAGTCCAGGCCCAAGGGAGCACCAGCTGTCACACACAGGAGTGGACTGGGGATCCCCCCAGCCTGGCCCATCTAACATCTGGGCCTGTACAAGTGGGGGGCAGAAAGCCCTGCACAGAAGGCCAGGCCCCATGCTCTGCTTGCCATCTCTCACCACCAAGCACTGGTCCCTACGATACAGAGCCTGGCTGTGCCCCTCTTAGCTTTTCTGTCCTCACCTGTGTTCTCCTTCTCATCAGCGGCCCTGGCATCCCCAGCCAGACACCACTGCCTGTGTGTCTGACCTTAGTTGGGGTTATCTCCCAGAGGGACCATGCTCCCCACGTGTGGTGTGGCCCTGCCCAGCCCTGATGCACAAAGACAGGAGGAAAGGCCAGTCCCAACTGCACCGTGCAAAAGCCAAGCCCACCACCATCCTGCAAGGCCAGAAGCCACCAGGGCCATGAGGGCAGAAGGGTTGCTCCAGCCCTGCAGGGAGCCTGCAGATTACCTGTTCCTGCATGCACGCTGGGCCCCAGCAAGATGCCACACTCTGGGCCGGTGCAGGTAAGAGGTCCTTCGTGCATGAACAAAGGCATTGCTGATGCCCACAGGCCCTCTGACCCAATCCCTGGCCCATTTCTTGGCATCTGTTGAGCCAAGTCCCCTGCTGGCTTGGAGAGGGCCTCCAGTAGCTTCCTCCACTCTCCCGCCACCAGCCTGGACATTCTGGGCACTGCTCGGGCACACACAGGTGGACAGGACAGCCCTGGATCTCATGCTCATGTCCTCTCCCACTGCTTCCCCCAGTCACAGTTGCCTCCTCCTCACTCCAGCCACATCTGTAGGGAGCCCTGGACACCCAACTGTTTGCTCAACACCTAAAGGGCCTAGAGCCCCAACTGCCTTCCCATCCGAGGGCTTGGGTCCCACCATGCGTGGAGGGGGCTGGCAAGGGCCTCACCGCTTGGTCTGCGGGCACGGGTGAGTGTTGCAGGGGCGGCGGTCAGCCGGCCGCAGCTGGGGCTGGCACATGTGGTCAGGGTAGACCTCGTCGTCAGTGGTGCAGAACACTGCGCGGGACTGGTGACCTGCAGAGGCCCAGCCGCCGAGGGCAGGTGGTCAGTCAGCATTCACCAAATGCATTCTCTGGGCTGGGCACCACTCTGCACACCCCCCAAGTGTCGTCGTGGTTAAATCAGCCTCAAATGACCCCCCCCCCCCAGGATAGGTGTCATCATCACCCCCAATTCACAGATGAGGAGACAGGCTGGAGAGGTGCTACCTGCGATGATGGAGCCCTGCTCTGACACCCGGTCATCTGCTTAGGGCCGGGCCTCCGCGGACGGCAGAGTACGGTATCCTCAGAGAGGCCGCCACCTTGGGGAAGCCTCCTCTGGTGCCCTTAGCTTGGGAGGGTGTCGGGGGGCCCTTCCCGGAGTCCCCCGCCCTGGGTCTCACGTGCCCGGGCTGCCCTCACCTCCGCCGCACTCAGCGCTGCAGTCACTCCACGAGCCGTGGCTCCAGCGGAAGCCGGGCCGGGGGCTGCCCAGGGGCAGGTGGTACTCGAAGCGCACGCCGGGGTTGGCCTCCTGGCTGAGGAGCTGTGGGCCGGGGGTCCTCGCTGAGGCCTGCCCTCCCAGGGTGCCCCTCCTCGGCCTCGGGGGGCCGCCGGCGCCCCCACTGCCCGCCAGCCCCTCACCTCGACGACCAGGGGCTCGGAGGTGGGGCCGCGAGCCAGGAGCCGCTCTGGCGCCAGGTCCCCCTCGGCCCCGCGCTCATAGCGCAGGACGGTGCTGGCCGCGGGCAGGGCCCAGGCGCCCCCGATGGTCCAGTGCCCGTTGAGGTAGTAATCACCCAGGACGTTCTTCACCGCTGCGCAGGGGTGAGCCGCACGGTCAGCTGGGCGCGAGGGGAGCCCGCAGCCCTGCCACAGCCCAGAGTGGCCCCGACCGACTGCACTCACCTAGGAAATTCCTGCTGGCGGCCACCTCCTCCACGTGGATGCTGGTGGCCCCCATGGGAATGATGAGGATCTGGTTGTAGCCTGGGGTGGGGTTGGGGGTGGGGGGCAAAGAGACTCTAGGACCACCCAGGTCCCTGGCAGCCCAGATGGGCTCAGGGACCTGCAAGCAGGACATGGGCAGGCCGAGCTGCTCCAGGGAAGAGCCCTCCAGATGGGGGAAGCAGCTTTACAAAGGTGGGAAGGGGGGGCGGGCTGGGGTACCTGGTAGGGGACAGCTGGGGACAGAGGGAAGGGTTGAAGAGGGGCATCCAGCCAGCAGCAGCGTGAGATTACGCTGGGTGAGTGAGCAGAGGTCCTTACTAGCCTGAGCCTACAGGCACACGTGAAAGGCTCCAGCCTCCACCCTGAGCATGACCTGAGTGCCCCATCAGATCCCCCTCAGTGTGTCGAGGCTGACTCAGCTGGAACGGAAGACAGGCAAGGAAGGGACAGGCAACAGACCCTCGTCTCAACTGCCTGCAGATCCCCAGAGGACCCTCACCTCTGCTGAGGTCATTGGAATCAAAGGTGCCTGTGACAGGGTAGCAGGTGGTACCGTCACCCCCACACTGCAGACACTTGTCCTCCTCCTTTGATGAGTCTAGGTTGTGGTCACAGCCCACGACCTACCAGGCAGGAACAAGGAGGAGATGAAAGATACCAGAGGGAGTCACAGACACACCGGGATTCGAACCCTGGTCGATGGTCAGGTCAGGGAGGGGCAGTCACTATTCGCCAGCCATCGAAGCTGAGTGAACACTGGATCTGGCCTGTGGCTGACAATCTACATTTTCTGCCAGCTTAGCACCCATCTCCCCTTTTCTGGAAATGATGCCTCATTTTTCTTTGGGAGCCACCTCTCTCCCAGTTTGGATAGAGCACCCCAACAGTGGGTGTGGGCAAATCAGTGGGTTCTACACCTTGCTCAAAGAGAGTGTGGGCTATGGGAAGCCCTCAGCCAAGACTAATCAAAGGCAATCACAGGTCACTGGAACTCCTGGGAAGAGGCTGTCCTTGCCAGCCAGAGCTTGGACCTGCTGGTGGCCATCTGCACACCTCACAGGACCCCAGTGCTGATCCAGAGGAGAATAAAGCCAAGAGGCAAGGAAACATTTCCAGCACCTGCAGCCAGCCAGCCCATCCCTCCATGGCATTTTCCTCCCCACCCCCTTGTCAGTTTTAGTTCGGTTTCTGTAACTTGCCACCCAGAGGGTTGCTCCTATTGTGGTGCCAGTTTTCAAAGAGCAAAGGTAAGAAGGTCACATGGCATCTGTAATGCAAAGACACCTAAAAGCTGGTCGTCAGAGGACATCAACCTCATGAAAGCCACTGGCCTTGCT
Source organism: Vulpes vulpes (assembly GCF_048418805.1). Taxonomy (NCBI): domain Eukaryota; kingdom Metazoa; phylum Chordata; class Mammalia; order Carnivora; family Canidae; genus Vulpes; species Vulpes vulpes. The sequence continues at coordinate 107,069,319 of NC_132785.1, read as the reverse complement.
GGTGCAGGGCAGGGAGACATCCCCAGGCCAGCCCCCCAGGTGGGCAGTGGATACAGGGCCACAACTCACCCGGCAGCTGCCATCCACACAGACGTCCCGTTTGCCAGGCTCACAGGGTGTCCCGTCCACGACAGCCTCCCTGTGCTTGTAGTAGAAGTTCTCCCCCTTGGGAATGCAGTTCAGTTCACACCTGTTCGGGGCTGAGGCAGACAAAGGAGAATGCTGAGATCCCAAGCAAGCTGCAGGTCCCATCCTGGGAACAGTGAGGCAGGGCCCAGAAGCACACAAATGGTGGAGAAAGCATCCTTGCATTGGCTCCCCCAAGGGGCTCAGAATCCCAACCCAGCCCTGAAGGAAGCAAAGTTCACAAAAATGATGCCTCTCCGGGGATCAGTGGAAGAAAAATCCCAAAATAAGGAAAAAGCTAGCTGCTTGGAGAGGTCTAGCTCAGCCTTATAATAAGTCTATGTGTTAACAATAAGCTCCTCTACGTCAGTTATTAACAGAAAATTACGCACATTGACTATGCCGTAAAGTACGGAGACTACACAATAACGTGGGAGGCCACGCAATGCAGAATGGTACTACATAATAATTACAAACATGTAAGCATATATATATAGAGAAAATAATGTGGAAAGGGCTAGAATGCAATGCTGGACCAAATCCTATGAAAGGTGTGGGGTCAAGGTCATTTAGAGGTTTCAATTTTTATAGCCATCTAAATACTATATACACATTGTTTAAGTGACCAAAAGTGCTAATAGGAAGGCAATCACTTCTACCACAGAGAAGGCAGCCCTCCGTGACCCTTTCCTGTGTGTCCTGGTTTTTCTTTTTGGATATATTTAGGGCACCTGGGTGGCCGTTGAGCATCTGACTCTTGATTTCACTTCAGGTTGTGATCTCGGGTTTGGGGATCAAGCTCTGTTTTGCTCCACGCTGGGCATGGAGTCTGCTTGGGATTCTCTCTCTCCCTCTCCCCCTGCCCCTGCTTGTGAGCTTACGCACTCTCAAATAATCTTTTTTAAAAATCTATGGATATATTTAAATTATCCAGGAGGAACAATGAATGCCAACAGGCTCCCTTGGGGCCACGCTTCTAGCCAAGACCCTCTTCCCCATCCAGTAACACACACAGGATATAAATGTTCAGTGATTTGGAATCCAGAGTGCCATACCCTCCAGGAGTCATTTGCAATGAGCAGCGACCACTAATACTCAGAAGAATTACCCTAAGGGATCTTCTGACTCATCTAAAATGTTCTAATTTTATACCCATGTTTTTTTCTTAAACTATATTGCTCTAAAAATGAATCACCCTCCTCAAAGCTACTCAGAGCAAGCCCTTGGGCCCCAGAGATCCTGAGTAAATGGGCTCTCACTATACTAAGCCCCTTGCAGCCCCGACCTGCAGTTGGCCCAAACTTGGACCGCACCTGACCAGCACCCTCCCACCCCGTGGCCTCTGCGCATCCTGAGGACCTCTGTGCACCATGAGGAATGCTCCCAGAGCAGGCCAAACAAAGCAGGCTCCAAATGGCACGGACATGGCCTAGTAGCTGTGTTTGAAAATGTGTAGAGGGAAATAAAGGATGGAGAGACCTCAAAATGACTCCCCCCCTCTCCCCGCTGTGTTGTGATGAGCACCGGCTGGGAGTCCTGTGAGTTTTTAAAATGTATTGACAGAGCATCTGTAACACTGTGGTAAGCACTGTGTAATGGAAAATCAATGCACAGCAGAGATCCCGAACATGGGGGGGCGGGGGGCGGTGGCTCAGCCCAGGACCACGCAGGTGCAGCGGCTGGAGTGCGGGCGCTGGGGACCTCCACCTACCTCCGTAGTAGGGCAGCCACTTGTACCGCCTTCCCTGGAAGTCCTGGCTGTCCAGCTGGGAGCACTGCTCCGCCCGGAAGTCCCTGGCACCGTCGGGGCAGCTCTGCGGGGGGTCGGTGGGGGAGAGAGGGACAGACAGGGCCTCCGTGGGGGTCCGCCCTCCCCACTGCGCCTGGGGAGGTCTGTCCCGTCCCCAACAACCGCTCCCCCCTCACCCCAGTGGCTCAGGACAGGGCCGTGGGCCCCTAGGGCTCCCGAATGCCCCCCTGCAGGGGCGCGGGGCTGTTTGGGGGGAAGCTGTCACTGTGGGTGGGAGGCGAGGAAAGGGCTTCCCGCAGCACAGGCCATGCACAGTGAGAGGGCGCCCTGGGGACTGGGAGGTCAGCCAGATGGGGTCCCAGAAGCTGGCGTCCCCACTCCTGTGGGCTTTACCTCGGTGTGGCAAGAGCGGTGGCTCCGGGTGGGGCCCACGCAGTTGGAGCCCCCATCTCTCCTGAGGATGAGAGCACGGAGGAGCCCCGAGGCCAGCGGACCAACACCCCCGCCTCCTCCCCTCCTCCCGGGCTTTCCCGCAGGCCACGCCAGGCAGACGAGGGGCGCCCGCACACGCGGCCCCTCGGGGAGCTACAGTGAGCCCCGTGTTTAGACTTTATGCTAGACTCGGAAGTCTATCCCGGAGTTCCTCTAACTCGGGGCTACCCTGCTCTTACAGCACATTTCCAGAGAAAACCCAAATTCTGCCTTTGGAGATAAAATAAGATGTAGTATCTACCCACCTGGTAAGGTCATTGTGCATTTACGGAGTATATGGGCCTGGAGTAATAGCTCCTGTCTCTTCCTCCGCACACGAGGTGTTCAGGGATAGGGAGTTATACCCACTCACAGGCAAAGGGTCCCCCCACCTTGTGTTGTGCCCCACACCCCTCTGGCACCTATCAGAGTACACAGCACCTCTTAGGTGCTTGATACTTCACTTAAAGTGGGAGGCGTCTATACACAACAAAGAGGCCAAAGGGAGAGAAACAGCACAGGTTAAGAATTGAAGCTTGTTGGGCAGCCCCGGTGGCTCAGCGGTTTAGCGCCGCCTTCGTCCCAGGGCGTGATCCTGGAGACCCGGGATGGAGTCCCACGACCCGCGTTGGGCTCCCTGCATGGAGCCTGCTTCTCCCTCTGCCTGTGTCTCTCATGAATAAATAAATAAAATCTTAAAAAAAAAAAAAAGAATTGAAGATGGTTCATTCACCAAGAATTTAGGGCACCTGCCACATGCCAGACACAGCGTTCAGAACTAGAGATTCAGGAGAGGGTGGAGCACACACGGCTCTAACCCCCTGAAATCAGGCTGATTGTTGGAATCAGTGTAGTGGGAACCGACGTGATTTCAAATTCTCCATCCAACCTACTCCCGCAACAAAACCTATTGTTTGGTGGGGGCCGGCCAGGTCCACGCGGGTGACACCAGGACCAGCTGACTCCCGGGCAGCCTGCCCCCTGTCCCCTCCTAACAAGCCACCCGTCCAGCCCTCCTACCTCCGGGAGTAGCAGGGGCGCTCCCGGAAGCTGATGCCCCCTCCGCAGGTCCGGCTGCAGGGGCTCCAGGTACCCCAGGGGCCCCAGGTGTCACTTTGCCGCCTCACCTTGGGAGCCTGGAGGAAAAGACACGCTCAGAAGTGTGAGTCTGCACTCAGTCCCCTCGGGCTCACCGGAGGGCCCCTGCCGAGAGACAGTCCCCTGCCTCACCTTGGGAGCCTGTGAGTCTCTCTCCCAGGCGCCCCAAACACTCACAGAACGAGCCAGCTTTCCCCCCCACCCCCGAAGGAGCTGCGAGCCTTTACCAACCCGCCCTTGCTTCACAAGAGGCAGATCGCCACTCTCCACAGGAGGGAGGGACGCAGCCCCCCCAGATCCCAGGGCCATGCCCCCCTCCACACGGTCTCTCCCAGAAAAGAAAGTACATTTGGCTGCCGCCCCAGGAAGCACAGGCACGTCTTGTTTCCCCCTAATTACTCCAACCACGAGCCCCTGGTGTGCAGCCAGAATGAGCCTGTCCTGTCTGCCCTCTGCTGGCTTGTCCTCACCTGCTCCAGCGGCTCTTAGCACCCAGCCGCTCCCCCTGTGACTCGCCCCTGCCCCCCCCCACAAGGTACCTCAGAGACCCTCTTTCCTGCTGTGCTGTTCCCAGAACTGCCCTGTGCAGGGGTGGGTGTGAGAGCGTGGGAACCAAGGCAGAGGAAGCCACCCCTGACCAGTCGGGGGTTGGCAGGTGGCGACTGGGCATGCTGGCCAGGCCGCATCTCCACTCTTCTTCTCCCAAACCCCTGTCAGCACTGAGAAGGGCTGAGAAGCACTTGGGGATACCCCCCCTAGAGCCCCAAACGAGAGGCAGTTGAGCTGTGTGGGCACAGTGGAGGGCACAGGAGAGCTCACTGCCCCAACTGAGCCAACAGGCGGTGCGTAGGGAGAGGCAGGAAAGGTTATTCAGGTGTTTCTAAGGCAGAAAGCACCTACCGGGACCCAGGGTGTTGTGTACACCTTGACTCATTTCACCTGCACAGTTAAAGGGACTCTAAGGTCTGATTCGTTTATGGCCATGCAGCAGTTAGAGGGTGGCTCTGGGTTTCATCCTGGGGTCCTGACGCTGGCAGCCCCTCCACCTGAGTGGTGGCCTTTGTCAGGGAAAGCCTGTGCCAAGGACCTCAAGGACGGGGGGTGGTGGTGGCAGAGGTGACTGTGGGAAGTGATGGAGAGGACGTGAAAGGAGGGCTCTGGCCCACCTACCCCTCTGACTGTGGCCAGTGATGGGTCAATGTGGCTTTGGAGGAGCGCCCACTAGTCACCACTGGTGTCCACCTCTGCCTGCCCCTGCCAGGAGGCCCTTCTCATCCTTGACTAACACTCCACAGTGGTGGCATTTCCCTTCCCTTCCCCAAGGACCGCCTGCCTCGCAGAGGGGTGGGCAGAGCTGTGGGGCTCCCCCTGCGAAGAGCTCTCCAGGGGCAGGATGGGACCTGGCTGCTTCTGTGCTCTCTACCCTGTCAGTGCCAGGAGAAGCTTGACGGGAGCAGCATCCAGGACAAAGCCCACCTCTGTGGACCCTCCCCTCCAAAGAGGTGGGTCCCACCTTCTAGAAGATTTCTTATATAACCTCAGGATCCAGGTTTGTTTTCCGGGGAGCCCCGTCCTTTGGGCCCCGGTAACAAAACAGCTACTCTGATCACTAGTTGGCTCCTGCATCCACGCTCTAAGTTTGCGCTGTAATATGGTAGCCGTTAGCTACAGGTGGCTGTTGAGGTTAATTCAAATCAAATCAAATCAAACACTTCATCCTTCCGTTGCACTGGCCGCGTTTCATGTGCTCAGTGGCCATAGGATCAAGTGTCTACCTTACCGGACAGCACACTTTTGGAATATCCTTTACCATCTCAGAAAGTCCCACCGGCTGTCCCTGCTCCATCTAGAGCTAAGCCCCCAGGGGGAGGGGAACCAGTAAGCACAGTAAGCTGAGAGGCAGCTCAATTTAGTCGAGGGCAGATGATAGGATGGGCCTCTAACCGTGCACCTTGGCTGGTGCCAGCACCACCCCTTCCCCTTCCTTCCACTTTGGAAGAGCACCCTGGATTGGGGGTAGCATTAGGGTGCACCCAGCACCTTCTGAAGGAGGAGGGCGCTGGGAAGTTGCACGCTGCGCCCTGCAGCGGGGAGGGCCTCTCTGGGCACCTGGGACTGACCCTCTTCAAGGCTCCACCCCGTTTTGAAAGAGCTGAGGGTCCCTGGGTTCCCCACCAGCTGCCCCGCGCAGGCCTTGGCCGCAGGACGCGGCAGCCCCGCCGGGAGAGGGGGGAGAGGGGGCCCCAGGCTGCGGCGGGGCGGCTCCCCCCTCGTCCCAAGCCCCAGGGCGCCCTCCCTGCAGAGGCCTGGGTTGGGGCGAGCCTCTCCCGCTCCCCAGCTAGGGCCCCGGGGGCCCGGGCAGGGCCGCACTCACCGAGGCCCCGGGCGCGGGCGCCAGCAGCAGAGTCGCGAGCAGCAGCAGCAGCCGCATCTCCGCCTGCGGGAGACGCCGGGGTTGGAGCGGGCGCCGCGGGGCCGGGCTCGGGCCTGCAGGTGACCCGGGAGCCGCGGAGGCACGACAGGCGGGGGTTGGGGGGGGTGGCTCAGGTGCGCCCAGGCCGTCGCACTCACGTGGGGGGCCGAAGGCCTGTCTACTACTGGCTTCCCCGAGTTCAAGACTACCCTCTTTCAGTAGTTCAAAGGTGTGTGTGTGTGTGGGGGGGCAATTAAAAAATACCCGTTGCTGGAAGACAAGTTCAGAATCAAAGCAATGAGTCTCACGGGTTTTAATTTAGCAAGAGAATTTCTTTTTTAAAAAGCCAAAAAAAAAAAAAAAAAAAAAGCCATTACACCAGTTGTTTTAAAGACTTAATATAATTTTTTAAAAGAAACCCTCCAAAGATGCTTTTAAAAAAAGCCAGTTGTATCCTGCTTTAAACCCGAGCCAGCATTTCTCTGCCCAAGAAAAGCTCCACGGGTAGGTTCTGTAACCAGTGTGCCTGTGGTGCTGTGTGAGTATGCAGGGTGTGTGTGTGTGTGTGTGTGTGTGTGTGTGTGTGAATACGCAGTGTGCTGTCTGGGTGTGCAGGCTGTGTGTGACTCTGCAGGAGTGCAGTGTGTGCCCATGTCCAAGGTACTGTGTGTAGGTGTGTGTGTAAACTCTGTGTGCGGTGTGGTGTGCATATGTGAGGAGTGTGTGCGTCTGTGCACAGTATGTGTGCATGTGTGTACATGTCAGTGTACTGGAGAATGACATAAGCAATACGCTCCTTCAGTACGAAACATTAAACAAGTATTGACTTGCACATTTAAATCTAAAAATCCGTAATTCTCCCAATGTCCTAAACTTTTTGAAGTATGACGTGACTTCATTTTGCAAGGGCAGAACTGCATGCACAAGCCAGGTTCAGCAAAACTTAACCTGGCACATCTGGCGACCTACATGCTTCGTTAATTTAGCACAGACAGTGATTCCTTTAGTCATTATTTTCACAGTCACATCAGAGGTTCCCGGGGCTAGCAGGCGCGGGGGGGGGGGGGTGCTGCTTCTGCTCCCCACTCGCCACCACCCCGAGCGACCTGGCGCTGCGCCCACAGCTCCCGCAACAGCAGCGTGCGGCAGGGGCAGGCCCGCGTCGCTCTGCGAGCCCGGTCCTGGGGCTGAGGACCCGCTGAGCGACCAGGGACGCTTCTCTGCAGGCGGCCGCCTGGGGCGCAGGTGGGCGCGGGGGGGGGGGGGGGGGCAGCAGAGAAGACCTCGCCTGCCACCGCCACCCACTGCTCCGCCCGCTGCTCCGGTTACCCTAGATCGAGCCCCGCGCTGCCGCCCCGAGGTCCCAAACGCCCTATTTCAGTTCACTTGGGAGAGCAGCAGAAACAAAGCAGCGTCCGACTGCAGGGCCAGCCCTGGGTCCTGCCCCCCCCCCCGGCGGGGCTCCCCCAGCTGCCCCCGACTCTGGAGGCTTCCCCGCGAGGGTCGCGAGGAGGCGCCCGCCGCCCGCCCTCCGGCCGCCCCCGAGCGCGGACAGGTGCTCCCAGGCCACCCAGCAGGTGCGCGCCCCGGGGCACCCCGGAGGGGCGCTGGGCCTCGGGAGCCCCGTGCCTGGGCGGGGCGGGGGGGCGCGGGGCGCAGCGGTGACCCGGCGGACCGGGCGGAGCGGGGTCTCTCGGGCTGCCCCCTCCCCGGCGCCGCACAGCCCCGGCCGCGGGGCCCCTGTGCCTGCGCTCGCCTACCTGTCCCGGCGCGCGGGGCCCGCCTGCGGCTCCGCCGGTGCCCGCCCTGGGAATGGGAGGTGGGCCTGGCGGCGCGGCCCGCCCGCGGAGGTTGGACTTGTCTCCCTGCCGCGGGCTGCTTCCTCCCGCCCGTCTCCCCCCACCCAGCCCTGCGGACTCCCATCCGCAGCCCCAGGGGAGCGGCCCGCGCGGTGACCGGGCCGCGTCCCCTTGGGCCTGTGCGGGGCTTGGCGTGCCCCCCATCCTGGTTTCCCCTCTGGGGCGGGCACCAGCCACCACCCCGTCCCTCTCGCTCTGTGCCGAGCCACCCATCTGTGCATCATCCCCCCTCCACGCCCATCGTACTACAGCACACCCCTGTGTCCAGCCATCTGCTCCTCTTCCACCCCTGAATTCTATACAGGGAGACCTCACTTTATCCTGCCTCCTTGGGGTTGTGTTAGAATTGGAGGGGGGGGGGGATGATTTGCTATATTCCTCTTTGCAAATAAATTGCATTTTTTTTTTACAAAATGAAGGTTTGTGGCAACCCTGCCTGGAGCAAGTCGGTGGACACCCATGTTTCCAAACTGCTCTTATCCACTCGGTGTCTGTGTGTCATGTATTGGTAACTCTTGCAATATTTCAAAATGTTTCATTATTTTCTGTTTGTTATGGTGATCCCAGGTTATGATGACCTGAAAGCTCAGATGATGACTAGCATTTTTCAGCAATAAAGTATTTTTTAGTTAGAAAAATTGGTTTTTTAGCAGCACCTGCCTGGCTCAGTGGGTAGAGCATGGGACTCTTGATCTCGTTGGTTGTGAGCTCAAGCCCCACTTTGGGCATACAGTTTACTTTATTTTTAAGGTTTTATTTATTCATTCATGAGACACACACACAGAGAGAGGCAGAGACACAGGCAGAGGGAGAAGCAGGCTCCCTGGGGGGAGCCCGATGTGGGACTCGATCCTGGGACTCCAGGATCACGCCCTGAGCAGAAGGCAGATGCTTAACCACTGAGCCACGCAGGCGTCCCATACAGTTTACTTCTTAAAAATTGTTTTTCTAAAAAAAAATAAAAATAAAAATAAATTGTTTTTCTAGACATGCTATCTCACCCTTAATAGACTATCTGATAATGTAAACCTAAGGTTCATATACACTAGGAAACCAAAATTTATTTGACTCACTTTATTAGGACATTCACTTTATCGCAGTGGTTTGGAACTGAACCTGCAGTATCTCCAAGGTAGCCTGCACTTGAGCCAGAGCTGAGTTTCTCCACACATACACTGCTGTTTCCTACCCTTCTAGCCAGCTTTTTCCTACTGCCGAGAATGCACCCTGGAAACCCACTCTACCTTGCAAACTCCTACTCATCCCTCAAGGCCCTGGCCAAATGTCACCTCTTCTGGAAGAGGTCCTCACACCATAGCAGGCAGAGTTGGTGCCCATCCTGCTTCCGAGGTCTCTGTCCCTATCTGCTCTGGTTTCCGGTGTGTCTATGCACCTGTGGGAATCTGAGTCTCTCTGACACCGCTGTAAGCAGAGGATGAAGTTTGCCTCACCATCACCTGTGCCCGGGGCACTTGTTGGGATCAAGGTAGGTGCTCGATAACTGTAGTAAATTTAGTTTCCTTTCCTAGTTGTCCTTTTTGTCAACAAAGGCACTTCTTGCCTGCCATCGCTTTTGTGAAACTGAAAATCACCTACCCCCAGGAAAATAGCATTGGCCCTGGGCCACGTGGGAGGTGGGGAGGTCGCTAGGCTGGTGCGGTTCAATCCTCACCCTCGAAGACCTCCAGGCCTTTGCTTACCCTGACCCCTCTGGTCAATTCCTCCCCGGACCTCCACTGAGGCGGAGAAAAGTCACCAGTGAGAAGCTCACCCCTTGTTCAGAACCCCTCACCCCACTTCCTGGCCAGGTCCTGTGGGCCATTCCTCTAGGCTGTCACTGATGTTCAGATTAAATGCTTACTGAAACATTAGCATTTTGAATCTGTCCCACTTCTTACCCATCAATGAAGAGAGAGAGAAGCAGCAGCAGCTGTGTAGCAAGGGCCCCTGGGGACTGGTGTGAATTCTTAGGCAAAGATAAAGCTTGGCAGAGACAAGAGAGTGGAATTAGCCAAAGCCTGTCTAGAAAAGGAAAATAGTTCCTTCCATCAGCCAGGAATTTTCTGAGCTTGGTCAAAGGTCCCCATCCAGGAGGAGGAAGCTGCTTCTCCTGCTGTGGGGGGTGGGTAGCTGAGGCACCTTCCTTCCTGGCCTGTTCCTGTTTTTCCTCCAGGATCCCCTCTCAGACACCCGGGCCATGATTTCTTACTCCCCGCCCTGCCCCCGCCGCCCCCCCACCCCCAGGCACAGAAGACCCAGAGCAGGGGTGGGGCAGGGAGGCAGAGCCCACACACAGTGCTGCAGGCAGCCCCGGACCCACCAGCAAGGCCCAAGCAGTTACTGGCTTAGGCAAGAAGTTCCCAACAAGCCTCAAGTTCTGCTGCCCCAGAGGGACGTGCTGAGTACGGTGCTCAGCACACAAGTGTCCACCAAAAACTGGTGTGCACAATTGGTGCACATACCATAATATGGAGATTTAGAAAGAAGATTCCAGGGGAAAGGGGGAGACCTTCCCCCTTCGCACTGGCCCGACACCCCATGCTCCCTTCCTCCTGGGTGGCTGAGTGGCCCAGGGTGGCAGGAGTGCAGCCCTCAGAGGCAGACACCCCTAGACTGGGAACCCATCCTGCTTCTTGTAGTGTGTGAACTTAGGAAAGTCGTGTCACCTTAAGCCTCAACTTGCTCACCTGAGCCCCACGCAGAGGGTGGGGGTGGGGGAGTAGATGGCTTCCATAAAGCGCCTACTAATTGCTCCGCAAAAGTTAGTTCCTTCTGCCCCTCACTCCCTCTGCCTGCGCCCTGGATTTCTTACATCCAGATCATCTCTGCAGATTGCAGATCCAGGGACACAACCTAGAAATCAGTGGCCAGATCTTTTTGTAAGGCTGAGGGGGGATGGAACCCTGGAGAGAAAAGGGAGAAGGCAAAACCCCAAGAGCCTCAGGGTTCCCAGGATTCGCCACTTCCAGGAAGTCTTCCCTTCCCTTTCCCTCTGTGCTCCTGGGGGGGGGGGGGGTTGCACTTTGGAACTACGATAGGGAAACATTTGTCTCTCTTTCTCCCTCTAAATTGTGGACATTGCAAGGTCAGGGATATGGGTTTTTTTTTCCCTTCTTTGTACCTGCACCAGAGGTTTGTGGCAGCCCTGAAGGTGTCCCTCAAGAGAGCATGGTGTAGGGAGCATGGCTGGTGACAGCTTCCAGTGACCACACATCCGGTTTCCATCACATTCTGAAGGCCACCCCGCTTCCTGCTCCCACCTGCTTATCTTCGCAGCGCTTCCCCTCACAGAGCTCTTGCACATCTCAGCTGATCTGCCACGCAGGGTTCCTGGTTGCAATCCACAGAAAAAGACAAAGAAAAAGACAGTTCACTTAAACAGAAAATTTGCTTGGGGTAAGGACATCGAGCGCTCATGGAATTGACAGGAAGGCTAGAGGGTCAGGCACAGACAAGGGCCGGAGTCCCTGCCAAGGTCATAGATCATGGCCCAGGAATGGTTCTGGTAGGACTGTCCTGCTGGACACTGGACTACTGCCACCACCTCTTTCAGGTCACACTAACCCATATCGCCCCCGGATAAAGCCCTGAATGGTCCTTGTAGACGCCAACCCCAACAGGAGCATGCCTGCGCCCTGACCACCAAGACCTAAGAAACAAAAATTGGCAGGTCCCCCAGAGGTGAACCTCTTTCAGAGGCTGGGCTACCCCCCACCCCCACCCCCCCCCAGAAAACAGATGTCTGCCACCTCCCTGCAGCACTGATCACGTGGTATTTGTTGAGCTTAGAGGATGCTGCTTCTCTTCCTCCCTTTCTGATGGTTGTTTATTCATTCCTTGAACACTTGAGGGCCTGCTCTGCCAGAAGCTGGGGACAGACCTGGCCGGTGGTGCTAAACGTTTACCAACCAGCTCTCTGGAGGAGATTAAGAGCATTTATCAATGCCCATGGTGTAAATCCTCCATGGCTGTTTTCAAGCTACCAAGGCACAAGCCACAGAGCAGAAGCCGTGGCCTCCAACGCACAGGCTCTCCCGCCCTTGGAGCCTTCACGTCCTGGGGGCGGCGTGGCATTGCAGCGTGTGGCAGGGGAAGTCTTGGCCCAATAGCCCAATAGCCGGGAGCTCCACTGTGCCACAGCCCGCTGGGAACCCAAAAGGAAAGAGAACCCTTCACATGGGAGGACTCTACCATTTCTCTCCACCTTTCCTTCACCCTCCCACCCGTATATCCACCTCCATCGGCAAGAGTCCAAGCTGGGGGGCGGGGGGACTCGCACAGCTAAGTGCTCCTTACCTGTCTGCCCGCCCCTCGAGCCCGCTTCCAGGTCCCCCGCTAATCTGTTATCCTCCCCCTCTTGCTGCCACATCCGAGTCAGGACCTTGAAACAACCAAGCCAGACCATGAGAGTGAGAGTCCAGTGCTCAGAATGTCTGGCAGCTGCCGCCCTAAGGATGCCACCCGGCCTTTGGAGGGGAGCTTTAACCCCAAAGCTGGGACAGAGATATAACTCCCCGGCCCTCTCTGTAGACACGAGGGCCATCCAGAGAGAAAGAATACGTCCTGGGGGACACCTGGCGGCTCGGTGGTTGAGCATCTGCCTTTGGCTCAGGGCCTGATCCCAGGGTCCAGGGATCGAGTCCCGTATCATCCTCCTATGGAGCCTGCTTCTCCCTCTGCCTGTGTCTCTGCCTCTCTCTCTGTGTCTCTCATGGATAAATAAATAAATAAAATTTTTTTTTTTTTTAAAGAATAAGTCCTGGGATGTCCTTCAGTGACATCAGGTCTGACACCTGCCCCATCTTCAGCCCAGATCCTGGGACAAGTCACCAGTAGAGACGGGGAGACCATTTGCAGAAACGAGTTGAGGCAGGAGACCAGTCAGGACAGCAGCAACACAGGGGAGAAGGGGGCTTTCCAGAAAACCTGCCCTGTTTTGGTTTCCCCTCAGCAGCTCCAGCCTCAGAGATTTTATCCCTTTCCTTCTACACAGGAACACACACACACACACACACACACACACACACACACACCTATAAGGAGGGGCTACAGTATCCTCTGCAGAAACTAACCCCATGAGCTTCTGAAGACTAAGGGAACAGAGGTGAGGAGCCCACCCTCACCCACACTCTGCCTCCCGAGGGGGAGAAGGATTTGAGGCCCAGGCCCTTACAAAAGTCAGTATGGGGTGTGGGACCAGCCCAGGAGGGTCCCCCTCAGCACAGGGTGGGTGCCCCAGCATCCAGAGTACACTTGGCATCCTGCAGCTGATTGCCAGTAGCCTTGGTGTCTCCATCAACAGTGACAGAGACAGGGCAAGTCCTCCGTCCCTCCGTGCAGCCCCTGCGTCTCTGGCCCAGCATCTCCTGCTCTGTTGCTGCTATTGCTGGGGGGGCTGCCAGGGAGGCACCTGATTGGGACCCCCACGGGACCAGTTGCAGTTGCCGGGGCTTTTGGGTCCCTTCTCCTTCTTTCTCCTTCTCCATCTTCTTCCTTTTAAGATTTTACTTATTTAATTGAGAGAGAAAGAGAGCGCGCGCGTGTGTTTGAGTGTGAGCACAAGCAGGGGTAGTGGCAGGCAGAGGCAGAGGGAGAAGCAGGCTCTCCACAGAGCAGGGAGTCCCTTGTGGACTCGATTGATTCCAAGACCCTGGGATCACAACCTGAGCCCAAGGCAGTCGCTTAACTGACTGAGCCACCCAGGTGCCCGGGGCCTTTCTTCTAGGTCTCTCTCCACCACACTCCCAGGGCACTGCTTTTCTCCTTGCTGCTCCAACCTCTGTATTTTGATAACTCTCAGCCTGGAAACTGAGAAGTGTCTGTGCTTTTTGCCACAGGCCTAGAAACATTACCCAGAAACTCAAGAGGATCAGTCCCTCTCAATTCAGAAATAGACTTCCCAACACTCAAGTTAAATGAAGAAGGAAATTCTACTAACTTTGTGGGGAGGTTAGGAGCCTAACTTTGGTAATTTATGGACCTGTTATCCTGACCCTTATCTTTGAGTAAAACACCGCTTAAAGATGTATAGACATAAGACTGGGTCTAAGCTTTTTATTTTTTTTAGATTTTTAAATTATTCATGAGAGACACGGAGAGAGAGTCAGACACAGGTAGAGGGAGAAGCAGGCTCCCTGCGGGGAAGCCTGATGCAGGACTCCATCCCAGGATCCAGGGACTACGCCTGGAGCCAAAGGCAGATGCTCAACCACTGAGCCACCCAAGCATCCCTAAGCTTTTTATTTTTATAGATTTTATTTTATTATTTTTTTTAAAGATTTTATTCATGAGAGACACACACAGAGAGAGAGAGAGAGAGAGAAGCAGAGACCCAGGCAGAGGGAGAAGCAGGCTCCATGCAAGGAGCCCGACGTGGGACTTGATCCCAGGACTCTAGGATCAGGCCTTGGGCTGAAGACGACGCTAAATCGCTGAGCCACCCGGGCTGCCCTATTTTTATAGATTTTATATAACTATAATCCTATATCTAGGTTCCAATTCCTTATCAGGAACTCTTAGAACCAAATGTGTTTCAGGATTGAGCATTTTTCAGCTTTTAGAAGTTACTAAACTGCCTCCAGAATAGTCTGGAAGCCCTCTTTAATCAAAACTAACCAAATGGGGATCCCTGGGTGCCTCAGCAGTTTAGTGCCTGCCCAGGGCATGATCCTGGAGTTCTGGAATCGAGTCCCACATCGGGCTCCCTGTATGGAACCTGCTTCTCCCTCTGCCTGTGTCTCTGCCTTTCTCTCTCTCTCTCTCTTTGTGTCTCTCATGAATAAATTAAAAAAAAAAAAACCTAACCAACTGAAAACAACAAAACCAGCAAAATATACGAATATTGACCAAAACAGGCTCAACTGAGACTCTAAATAGCCTGACATTTGTTCAGGCCAGGTCTTCTCCCAAACTCAGGAGAAACCTTTCAGGTTTCCAAGCCTTCAGAATTTCATAATCGCAAATAAGGGATTGTAAATCCATAAAAATTAAACAGGACATAACTACAAATGGGGTTACACAGTAATACTAACGGTGGTGATGGCGGCTAGTGGCCTGCTGAACTCCATCATGGTGGGGCTGTGAAGGTGGGCACATGGGAGACGGTGGGGTGGGAGGAGGTGTGAGCTGGTGCAGTCCCACTCACTGGCTGGGACACGTCTGGCAAGTTAACCTTCCTGCACAGCAGTTTCTTCATTTTTCTTTGTTTTTTTAAGATTTTATTTATTTGTTCATGAGAGACACAGAGGGAGAGAGAGAGGCAGAGACGCAAGCAGAGGGAGAAGCAGGCCCCGTGCCGGGAGCCCGATGCAGGACTCGATCCCAGGACCCCAGGATCACACCCTGGGCCAAATGCAGGCACCAAACCACTGAGCCACCACAGGGGGATCCCCGCTTCTTCACTTTTAAAAGGAAGACAATGGACTCATGTAAATAAAAATAAGTGCTAATATGGAAAATTCTCAAGGATCAATAGCCCCAGGGGCTGAGAACAAAGGAGGGCAGCAGAGAGCGCAGGGTGGTGTGTGCCACACGCACACACGCAAGCACACACACACACACACACACGCGTGTGCGCGCTCGTGCAGGCTCTCAAGCACAGGCCTCCACTGAGCACGGACCGTGAAGCCCAGCTGTGACGCGGCTGCGCAGCAACCAGAGTGGGGAAGGAAGTACTCCTCAAAGTGGGGCGTGTGGTCTGTGGACACTGAAAGACACTGAATACCCACAGCACACATTTGGGGGACACCCACTTTGAGGTTGGGAGTATGTTATGTTGAGGTGAAATATATTTCGAAATGGTTTAGGATGGTGTTGTAGTTATTTTTAGATTAAAACAAACCTACCATAACATGGACGAACCCTGAGAACATTGTGCTGAGAGAAATAAGCCAGACGTGAAAAGACACATACTGCGTGATTCCACTGAGGAGAGGTCCCTGGAGTGGTCCAGTCCCGGAGGCCGTCAGGGTGCCAGGGAGGCGGCGGGGCGGCAGTCCTGGAGATCCGGGCTGCCGAGGGCCGCACAGCCTTGAGGGTGTTGAATACCACCGACCTGTACACTTAATGATTCACATGGAAATTTTCTTTTAATTTTTATTTATTTATCTATTCATGAGAGACACACAAAGAGAGGCAGAGACACAGGCAGAGGGAGAAGCAGGCTCCCTGCAGGATGTGGGGTGGCGCCCCAGCCCAAGGCAGAAGCTCAACCACGGAGCCACCCAGGCATCCCCACATGGTAATTTCTGTGTAGACTTTGCCAGAATAAAATGACAAAATACCTTGTGAGGTACAATTAAATTTTTTGTCTTTCTTTTTTTTCAACTCCAGACATTTCTGCCTGGGGCAGCCACTATGGGCCAGGTCTTGTTGAGCTTTAGTTAGAAAACCTGAGGAACGTCGTCAGTCAGACTCTGCATTTACAGAGGACAAAACGGAGGCCTGGAGAGGTGACCCAGTTTGACAGAGACAGATCTCCAGCGAGCCTCTGTCCTGGAGGTAGGAGGCCAGGGCTCTGGGCCCATTGTCCTCTCCCACTTCCTAGTGGGTGAGTCTGCGGCTGTGACTGGTTGTCTCAAAGCTTCCACTTTCTCACCTGTGGAAGGAGGTGGGACGAGGATGACCTAGGACCCTGCTTGGGATGGGCTTAGTAAGGGGTCGGAGGCGCACTGATAGGAAGCGCTCCGTGGAAGTGGTTTAATGGGGCATTTAATGGGGCAAGTAGTTGTCTCAGGGCTTTTCTTGGTTAAAGGAGGGTTAAGTACAAGTATTAAGAACTGTTCCATTATCCCTTCCACATTCAACGTGGTGACATTGACCCAGGACAAACCCATATATTTCTCAATGTCACAAGTGTGCCCTAGGGGAAGAATCCTGTTTGGATTCAACTCTGACCACCTGTTTATAAATAGGGGATCTCTTAAACAGATAAGGCCAACTGGCCTCCCCCAGCACAGCCTTGTAAGTAAGGCAAAACTGGTAAATGTTTGCTCTCACTTAAAACATGTTCCCCCACACGCAGCCTGTTTGTCATCATGCATGGAAATCCCCTCCTGTGGACCCTTAATCCACCCATGACTTCGCTCACTCCCCAGAGGCCTAGGATGGGGCGGTGAGCGCACGCACCCAGCTCCCCACCCGTGGCCAGCTGGTCCCCACTCCCCAGAGAGTGGAGGCGGGGCCTGGAGGCCAGCTGGGAGGGACACCCACGGCCACCCCACCCCTGCTCAGAGCCGGCGGGGTCAACAAGACCTCTTCTGTGCAGGGGCTGTGGGAGCCGCAGGAGCGTGGGACCCCAGGACTGCAGGGACGCGGGAGGAGGGCGCCGGCCCCCAGCGGGACAGGGAACCCTGGGCTAGTGGGGGCGGCTGCGGAAACAGCTGGGCTGGCGGGGCCGCGTGGGGAGGCGGTGATGGGGAGACTCGACTCCAGCCCCGGGCGGGGCGGGGGCCCTGTGCGGGCGGCCAGGCCTCACCCTCCTCCTCTTCGGCCCCACCCGCAGGAGGCTGGGGCGCTGCCAGGGGAGGAGGGGGAGGGCCTTGCTAGCAGCGGGGGCGGTGGGCAGGGAGCCCAGATCCCCGCCCTGCCCCCCGCCAGACCTCCATCGGGCACAGGCCTCTCGGGGTCAGACCACCTGCCTCCCCTCACAAAACTGTTTACCAGTGCCTTTGACCTAAAAATGAGAATCAATTCATACTGCAATTATCATAAGCTTGGAGGGCCTCGGTGAGTCACATCTCTAATGACCAAAGTTGCATAATCACTTGCAACAAGTCTGTGGATTACCTCATCAATTTATGTACAGCACAAGAGGGAAGGAGGAAAATCTGGTCCTTGCCGGCTAAAAGGAGTCCCTCAAGGATGACATGCTACATGTACACAGGGGCAGGGGGAAGGCCCTGGTCCCTAGGCCTCCCTCCAGGGCCTGCTCCGGGGTCACTGCCAGGGGCCCACCTGACCACAAAGGAGTGCCTTGGCTTAGAGGACAGAATCCTGGGTTGCCAGAGCTAAAGGGGCTATGCCATCAATAGCATGTTCACCTGAGGCCTGGCTGCTCGGTGGGGTTCCGTTACCAAACATTCATGGAACTCCCCCTTCTGAATGGCCAGTAGAGCGACCGGGCATTAGGGTCGCCACTGTGAGAAAATAGGAAGTCTGGCCCTTCTCTCCCCAGCAGCCCTGGAAAGTACAGACAGCAAGAGGTGAGTGCAGGCTGAGATCACCCAGCATAGAAGAGCCTGTCCCCTTCCACGGGCACTTAACAGGCCTCAAGCCTGATGATGTTTTTTAACTGATGACCTTCTGGCTGGGTTACTCCAGAGAAGACCCCTGAGTTAGGAGGGAAAGGGGTGGAGGAACAGTGGGAAACCCACTAGGGCAGAAGGATGGCAGAGAGGTCATTTTGTTCGAGAGAAAAAAATTCTTTTTAAAAGATTCTATATTCATGAGAGACACAGAGAGGCAGAGACATAGAGGGAAAAGCAGGCTCCCTGCAGGGAACCGGAGTGCCTGAGGTGGGACTCGATCCCAGGACCAGGACCTGAGCCAACGGCAGACGCTCAACCACTGAGCCACCCCAGTGCCCCTGAGAAAATCTTAAGAAATCATACATTTGCAGCTCTCTGGTCATGCAAGTAAAACCCAGTCACCTCACTAAACAAGCCTAATGCTATTTTATGGCATATGTAGGTAAATCCAATTAGAAAACAGAAAACCAAATTACTGCCTAATGACTTACAGCACTTGGTGGACAAAATCTTTGAAAATCCAGATGCAGGATAAAGTCCCCCAAATCTCTCCTCAGTCTCTCTCCATATTTGAGAGACTACTCTGTGACCATCACCGTGATAGTCCTTTTCTGAGGGGATGCGCTAGCTCTAAAGAACTCACTTAAATTCAGGTATTTAAACGTAGTATAAATATAGTGATCTAGTGTTATTTCAACTTTCAGATCTTCCTTGTACACATCGCCGAGTTTAGTGGCTCTTGGCTAGGTCGGCTACCCAAGAAAACTAATCGCAATCCGAATCTTACCGCAGTTCACCTCGAGGTATGCTATGGGTAGAGGGGTAACAAAATCTCCTTTCTTCTTTTGCATGAGGAATTGACCTTGGGTTACTACATAATTAAAACTATTGTAGTTCTGGGGAAAAAGAGGATAACAATGGCAGGAAGAGTATGTCACCCCTGGGGCTGACACAGTCCGTTAAGCATCTGCCTTGGGCTCAGGTCATGATCTCGGGGTTCTGGTCCCACATTGGGCTCCCTGCTCAGTGGGGAGTCTGCTTCTCCCTCTCCTTCCTGTACGTGCTCTCTCTTTCCTGCTGTGTCTCAAATAAATGAAATCTTAAAAAAAAGGGGGAGGTATGTTACCCCTTGTCCTAAGAATTAGGACTCCACTGAGATACCTGGCTGGCTCAGTCAATAGAGTGTGCAACTTTTGATCTCAGGGGTTGTGAGTTTGAGCCCCATGTTGGGTGTAGAGACTACTTAAAAATAAATCCTAAAAAAAAAAAAAAAAAAAAAAAAAGAATTAGGACTCCAACAAACTTGGTTTGAGGTTCCTCCATCTCTCCCCTTTAGAGGGTGTGGCATTCGAGGCACAGAAGAGTCAGCCCCTGTAGGAGAATCAATGTTGGCCAAGATTATGAGGTCCCTGTGCTAAAAGGCCCCTGTAGTAGGTCAGATCACATCCTCCATGGGTTCTACAAGTCACTTAATGAAGAAAGTATATTCTCAGTGAATATGGCAACAGATTTAGTTAGCTAATTGGATTTTCCTCTAGGTAAATCATTTTAATTCAAAAACCAACTGTCCTTGGGGTGTCTCCTTCGTTTTTGGTGTATATCCTTTGACTTCATGCCAATTCAGATTCTTCCTTTTTCTCAAACTTTTTTCCAACTTTGTTCCTAGAAATATTCTGATCTTAAAACCTGTCTTGTGGCTCTGCACTCCCATTCAAATGATGTAATGAGTCAAGTCATCATACTTGCTGGTACTCATGTATGTTGTCATTTTACTTTTAACCAGATCCTAAGCTATTGGTAGGCAAGGATCCCCCCCACCACATACACATACAGAGCACACAAAGGAATCCCTCCCCAGAGGAGATGGTTGGGCTACAGAAGACTCTGGTACTTACCTAGTGATACCAGAATCCAACCTCATTATTCTTGCTTCTCAACCCTGCTTGAGGACAGTCTTCATTCTCATTAAGAACACCATTATCAGGATGCCTGGGTGGCTCAGCAGTTGAGCATCTGCCTTTGGCCCAGGGTGTGATCCTGGAGTCCCGGGATTGAGAGCCACATTGGACTCCCTACATGGAGCCTGCTTCTCCCTCTGCCTGTGTCTCTGCCTGTCTCTCATGAATAAATAAAACAAAATCTAAAAAAAAAAAAAAAAAAAAAAAAAAAAGGCAAAAACCTATCATTGTCAACGCCCCTAAAAATCAGAAACCCCTCCCAGCTGATGAGGACAAATCATATTTCTGTGACAGACTCTAGTGACACTGCCTATAAGATTCGTAAAAGCAAATGATGCCTGTGAATCCCAAGGAGGGGATGAACACCTTTCCTCTTCTTGGTGTTCTTAGCCAATGTACCCAGTAATGTATCTCTTACATGCTACTTTTGAAGACAATAGCCAACTTTGGTTTTCCTGCCACAATCTTTTTTTTTTTTTTTTTTTTTTTAAGATTTTATTTATTTGAGAAAGAGAGAGAACACAAGTGGGGGCGGGGGGAGCAGAGGAAGAGGGAAAGGCAGATTCCCCACTGAACAGGGAACTTGAGCAGGGCTTAATCCCAGGACCCTGAGACCAGCACCTGATCTGAAGGCAGATGCTTAACTGACTCAGCCACCCAGGTGCCCTGCCACCATCTTATTTCTGATCAATAATTCCCAATATTTTATGTGCTATTCAATGTTTAGGAACAAAAGGTTTTGGAGAGTTTTAGGCAAGTGACAGGGCTATCAATAAAACAAATGTTGCTTTTTTTCACTGATGTGACCTACATCATTTGTTTTTGTTTTTGTTGCTTTTTTAAGTAAGCTCTACACCCAACATGGGGCTTGAACTCACAATCCTATCAAGGGTTGCATGCTCTACAGCCAGACGTTGTTGAAGATATTTTTGTGATTTTTTTTAAACTACTCCCCCCCCCGCCCCGCTTTTTGTATATGTAATGATGAAACACGCTCTGATGGTTGAACAAGGAAACAGAAAGACCTTACTTTCTGAGTGGAGGATCTCCTCCTTTGTGGAAAAGTAGATCAAGACTGTTCTCAAAAGTTGGTCTGTTACTGCACCTGACTTTAGGATCCAAAAAGAACTTTTTTTTTTGCCACGTTGTGCCTTTCCTTCTGGAATTGTAAGTTGAGAACACAATGCGAGTACCTGTTTACACTGTGATGTGGATACTATTACAGAGAACACACCAGAGCCTTTCTCCCTGTTAAGCAAATCATGCTCCTGTGAATGTATGTGGAGAAACCCCTGTAGTTTTACCTGCTGATGCTGTCTTGTTGGAGAATAAGTTTCGGATTTTTTTCCTCCCCCACCAAAAATAAGGGGGTTGCATGCTCTATTAACTGAGCCAGCCAGGTACCCACATCATAACTTTGAAAGATAATCCTCCAGTACATAAGATATCTGCATTGTACAGCATACATGTAAATTCTTGTTTTGACAGCTTCAGCATCAATTTTAGATGTTTTCTAGAAAAAAATGGTTTCAGAAACTAAGTATTAAGAATAGTTGTTTCGAAAAAAAAAAAAAAAGAATAGTTGTTTCAAGACTTGCAATTTACCCCCTTCCAGTATGAGTGAATAACAGAAATAATGCATTTGTGTTTAACGGTTCCTGATAACAGTTCAAGAGTTCTCACAGTTACACATTATAATACTTCCATGTAAGAAAATTAGCACAGCTGGATTCATGCGGTCTTTATTAATTTGACAAATACAAGAAAATCTGCAATCATCTATCAAAATTTTATCTTACCAAGAATTTGAAAGGTATTTAAAAAAGATGGATTCACAGTCTGTCTGAATCATGTACAAAGCAGTGTCTGTAGAAGCAAAAGCCAGACGACGGACATGTAAATTATCCTACTGAAACCTCTAGCCAGTACCTCGAATCACACCATAAATAGACAATCCTGTGCTCACTACTCTCTACAGTTGATTTTGAAGCTGTCCTTTTAGAATTATTTTCAAAGGAAAACTGCTTCCTGGGAAGGCTTTCCTGCTACACAGCCTGGGCTGAAGTGCCAACACCACGTTCCAGGACCCAGAGTGGACCCAGCTACTTCCTCAGGGCAATGTTGCAGCGAGGCCCCGGAAAACAGAGAAATGGTTCATTTCAGCACTCTCCTGATTTTTAATATGTGCATCTGAGGTTTTTCCTACCAGAGAGGGCTATTCAGAGGATGCCATCCGGAGGATTCGGGAGGTGTGATGAAGCCTTGTTAGGAACACTCTGCTCAGCCATTTCACCGAGGGCCATGAAGAGCTGAAACCATGGTTTTTAATCTCCTGTTTGGGGGATTTAGAGAAGATCACAAGGATCGCTTCTGGGCTCAAACTCATGATTATCATGTTGTTTCATCCCAAGGGCAAGACCAAATGTCCAGTTTTCAAGTACCCCCATCCCCACCCTGATCAGAGTCAGCTTTGTGGATACCCCAGAGGTGAGGTTCTAGAACAGCAGGTCAGACTGTTACAGACTATCCAAAATCAGAGAGAAAAAGTACTTTACAGAAAGGAGTGGTTTCCGGAAGAATCAAGTCACCTTTATGACATCAAAGGGTAACCACGAAAAGGGGTTACTGACAAGTACCTGATATTTTAGAGAAGTTAAAGATGTATCTATCAGTAAACAGGAAACTATGGCTGCATTCTGAGGATATGCCTTACTCCTCTTTGCATCTTTAGACTCCAGCACCATGCCAGGAACTGAATAAATCTTTTCATAGTGGTTTCTGAGCTCTTTTTCTTCCAGGGCTAAATCATGAATGGGTGAATATGCAAGGCCAGGCCTTGAGGTTCAGGACTAGAGACTTCCTTGAGATGCTGACCCTGGGAGATCTTATGTGGGAGCTTTTGTCCCATATTCTACAAATTATGATCAAGACTACTTATATAAAGTTTTTTGAGGCCAAGTAAAGGGGAAGCAACTAAATTTATGGTATCAACATCAGTTAGGCAAGGAGAGTTTTTAAAAATCAAGAGACTTTAAAAACTGGGGATCCGGGACTTTAAAAGTGAAGACTGTCTCTCTAGATGCTTCTGTAGTAAAATCAATAAATCATCCATTTATGATTTTCTTCCAAGTTGCTTAGAAAGCTTTTTTCACAAGAAATTTAATCATTTACAGTGAGATCTGTGATCCTAGGACCACACACTAACCTAAGTGAGAATCAAAAACAGGAAAAGCAAGCTCTTCCTCTTTGGAAAAAAGGTCCACAGATCTTCCAAATATGGTTGGTATGCCCACAGGCTGGTTTGTAGCAGCCTTCTGTATATAAACACTCTGTATTCTGGAAGCCAGTCAGACCCAGACATTAGTGGCCACTTTCTTCATCCTCTTCATTAAACAGGTTGCCTGGGCTCAGCCTGCTTTGTTTGGCCTGGCCCCATAGCCACCCCTGCTCTGTGTGAGGGCACATCCTCAGGGGACTTGCTATGGTTTTCCCTGATGACTATTTTTCATGGTGGAAGACTAGCATTATTGGTATTTCAGAAAAACTTTTATTGAACCTAAGAAGAAAGGCAAAGGCAAAGTTCTGCATCTGAGGTTGGTGACTTCAAGAAGTAAGAAGAGTTCTCTCTATGCTGAGATGTGGTTGCATCTTGTAGAAAGTGAGTTTTATTGCAGTCTTTCTAGGTGGACAGTGATACAAAGGATGGACATAGTCACACTCTCACCACACACAGATCCTCTTCCGGGATGAACCTTTTGTGAAAGATACGGTACTTTGGGGACTTTGCACAAAAACTACTATAGATCAGGACTCCCTCAAAACTGCCTCATATCACAAACATGTACATATGGCTTTGTTGTAGTTGCTGATTCATGTGTCTTTCTAGAAGATAATACCCATATTGCTACATATCTGAGGAAAAAGACTCTTGGAAAGGGGCTAAACAAAGAGATGAGAGAACCTATTGTTTTATGCACCATTCTTTCTGTGCATAGCACTTGTTTTTTTTTTTTTTCCTGCAGTTCTCAACTGCCTAATATGAGCCAGTTTTGCTTATGCTCTGGTTATGAACAGCACACTGCTGCTCAAGTTAGTTTAAGAAATATTCTGTGACAGAAAACAGATATTCTACACTCCAAGAAGTGCAAACCAGATCACACGACAGGTTGGAGAGAAAGCAGGAACAAGAAGAAAAGTTGGCCTTTCTTCAGCCACAAAGGAAGACTAAGTTTCTCACAAATGCATACAGTCTGATCACCATGGCTAAGGTGTAGTGGTAGGAGTATCAGTGGCAGAAGCTGTCAGTGGTAGAAGGGTTATGCCCAGCAAAGCTTTGCTTAGAGGAGTCATGAGCCCATGGGCTAATGGCTCTGTTTATGCCCTTAGTTGAGCTGTGCTTGGCCTCAACCCAACTGTCGGTTCAAAGGTCTACAGAAATGAAACGTAAGGCAGAAGAGAAAGCACAGAACACCCACTGTGAGGTTCCTGAGGAATAAACTGGCCCTCCTCCTCAACATCTGCCCACGGGACATGAGCTCATATTGTCCTACTGGCTGTTAGAGGCCCCTTCTTTCTCTTCTTGGCAGCTGGCTCTCCTCCTGACCCTAGGTCCTCCCATGCAAGGCTCACCGAGTAAAATCATGGCTTTCTCTTAACTCCAACTTTGTACTGATACAAATTACTTTATAAACCACCAGCATTTTGGCTATTGGTTCAAATTCTGACCCATGGTGAGAGACAATGGGTTGTAGTAAAAAAAAAAAAAAGAAAGAAAGAAAAGAAAAGAAAAAAACCAGGACAGAAAGTGCTTCACCAGCCATTTTACTCTTCTTTAATTCCACTGTCTTTGGGCACACATTGTATTTGCTACTGAAGAAATTATGACAGCGAGGCTGACAGCACTGATTTATAACACGTTCTTTGTACCACACAAAGAGTAAAATCCTAGAATAACTGTATCATCTGCTACCACAACAGAGCTGTCTCATTTACTGTGTAAGAGAATGCTTATGGGGGAGTCAGGGAGAGATGGGAACGATGGAAGCATCCAGGGGCAAGTGACCCTACAAGTATGTGTAAAAATAAAGAATTTGGTGGAAAATCCAGAATGCACCTAAGGCTGATAGGAAACCGTTTGGGTGTCATTCCACTCTTTCCAGAAATTACTGAATTTAGAACCTGAGGCTAAGACTTTTAGGATAAAGCAAGCCTCAAGATCGGTTCATACTGGCCGTGGGAAGACATGGCAACCGTTGATAGTACTGAATTTCAGTTCTTGAAAATGAAATTTTCAAAATCAACCTACACATCTGACTTGACTCAAAGTGGAAAAAAAAAGTCTTATTTAAAAATGATAAGTCTGCAGCAAAAAAGATCTGAAAGTGAAAGTTGGAGCCCCTTTTCAAAAACCTTTTCATTTTGCTGCTGGTGCCCGCTTTCCTTACAGTACCTCCTGAAAAATTTCAGAATTCAATACATGTTAATTAGGTTGATCTTCAACATGTAGTTTAAGATGAAGAGTCTTGTTTGGTTTAAACCACGCCATTTAATTTCTTGGTAATGGTAGTCCTGAGAGTCTGCAATGTTGGTAAAATCCACCTGTGACCAAGGGTTACACGGCTGGCGGGAGCACAGCAACTTCGTAGTCTGTCCCTCTTCCTTAGCCTTGTCCCTCAAATCTGGTAGTTTTTGCACCGAGGGACTCAGTCCATCACAATGACGTATGTTCAAACCAGTTTCTGTAGATACCTCCCTTCTAGTGCCCAATGGTACAGGTGGTCAGGAAGACTTGGAAGGAAGCTGCAAAAAGTCCAGCTGGGAATCTTGCCTTTGTTAGATGTGGACACAGGAAAATCATCTTTGTCCTCCCCAGATTTTATTATAGTCAAAGGAGAAAAATCCATGGGATTCTAATTGCAAATATGCTAAATATAAAATTGATGGAATGCTAATTGGTCCATAAAGGGCTGTACAAGATAATCTGTGGCAAAGTAGAAAACAAGCCCAAAAGTGATGGAGATCGGAAGAGCTGGCAATGCTTTCTTGAAAATGGCAAGGAGTAATAATGTAAGGCACAAACCCTGTGGAGTAGAGGGGAAAAGACATAAACTCAGACAAAATTACGGAAGTATTTCATGCAAAAACAACCCAATCACAAGTCCTGGTCTTAATTTAGTTCACTGAATACTATCCTTTAAGGTTAAATTTTGGGACTTTTTTTTTTTTTTTAATTTGGAAACATTTCTTTTCCTTTGCAGCATTAGAGTTCATTATTTACAAGTTGTTGATACTTCACCCCCTAATTCTAGATAATATAATCCAAAAATAAGTAAAACTATTTTAACTTAAATAATACTGAAATTTCTATCTAAAAAAAAAAAAAATCTATCTAAAATATTGATTGGCTACTGTGAGTTTAGTTTGGCTGGCTAAAATCCCAGAGGTGAAGAGCACCCTCTATGTTATATGGGGGCAAAGAGATGCTCACTGAATAAACCAGTATAAGTTTATGAAGTATATACAGGTTTCTCTATCTGAAAGTAGAGCATTCCTACAAAGCCTTTTGTAAGTCAAAATGACATAAAGTGAAGCATATCCCCATTTTCTCAAAGTTTGAATTACGCCACTTCACTTTTACAGAAGACCTTCATTAGTATGGGAATGCTTTTTTTTTTGTAAAAGTAAAAATCCTCCTTGGGACGATTTAGTGGTTAAGCTTAGTGGTTAAGCATCTGCCTTTGACTCGGCCTGATCCCGGGGTTGGGGATCAAGTCCCACATCAGGCTCCTGCAGAGAGCCTGCTTCTTCCTCTGCCTGTGTCTCTGACTCTCTCTCCGTCTCTCATGAATTAATAAATAAAATCTTTAAAAAAAAAAAATCCTCCTTGGATTACTTTTGGTTAGTAAACAAAACAAAATAAACAAAAAACAGTTAAGTGGTGTAATGTGAACTTTCAGAAAGTAGAGGAATACCTGTAAACCCAGCAGTCATATAATATAGTCCATTTTTTTAACCCTAGCTACTGAGACAAGGTCTGAAAACTGAACATCAGTTCAGGTTTATCCAGAGTAAGTTATTTTCTTCTTAAAAGATACAACACATCCAGACAACTAACCTTAAAAGAAAGATAAATTACATGAAATTTCTAGATGGTTTTATTATCATGATAAACCACAGATGTCATCATAAATGTTTAAGTAAAGGCTCTCATCTAATTTCACTCACATATACCCTTAGCAAAAATACCAATAAGAAATATCTTACAGTCTACTTATAGTTTTGAAAGCTTCAGGGTTTATGCTGTGACACTAAAGCAAGATCTACATGGCATCATGCATTGTGTTAGCTTTTCTTGTCTCATACCTGCTGCCCAACAAGCACTGTTTGCTGCAGGTTGTGGCATTAAAGGCAAAATCACCACGAGACTTATGGACTAAGTAAGGATCCAAGTACCCCTTGAAGACTGGTAACACAGCCTATTTCCTACATAGCTACACTGCTAGGCTTGAAGCAGCGGTTCCTAACCTGAGGTGCCTATCAGATCTTTCTAGGGAACTTTAAAAACAACAAGAACACAAAATTAAAACTGTATATATCTCAGGGCAGGGGCCCCTGGCTGGCTCTGTCCGAGGAGCATGCAACTCTTGATCTCAGGGTTGTGAGTTCAAGCCCCACAATGTGTATAGAGATTTCTTAAATAAATCAAACTTAAAAAAAAAAAAAATCTCAGGACAGGGATGCATAGTTCTTAAAGCCCCCAGGTGATTTTGATTTTAATGGGGGGGCCAGGTGGTGACCTATTCAAGTAAGGTTCAATTATTATTATTAATTATTTTTAAAGTTCTCCAGGTGACTGGCACACTCAGCCCAGCTGGGGTTAAAATGGACCACCTTCAAGGAGCAGCATAATCAGAGTTCTGAGATGAGGAGTCCTGACACGTTTTTATTAGTGTATACTTACAATTAATATGGCTACAAAACAGGCTATGGTTGTGTTCCAGTCTCCACTGGCTGTTGCAGAAGCTTTACCAACCAGAACACTGTAGAAAATGAAATCTCCTAATCCAAGTTTTACTCCCCCTAAAAAAGAATAATTATGAAATTTGTCACTCTTTCCGATCAATTTAAAAACGTCATTGCCGCAAATAAAAAAAGAAAAAAGAAAAAAAAAGAAAAAAGCCACTGCTGTATTACATCCTAATACTGAATGAGAAAGCAGTAAATGACATATAAAATTCACTTCAGCTAAGTTTTCTTTTTTGGTTCCCTCCAGTATGAGTTTCAGATTCTACGTGGCTAACTCTGGGGTCTTTGATAGTAGATGCTGTTGTTATATACAAAAAGAATAATAAATAACAACGGTCCTCTACTGACCGCCTCCTTTACACATGGCACTTGCTCTCATAAATCCTCACAAGAACCTCTATGAGATAGGTGTAATTTACTTCATAAAATTCACCCACTGTACAGTTGAATTATTGTAAAAAATTTATAGAGCTGTCCAACCATCACCACAATCCACCACCACTTTCATCACCCTAGGGCTTACGCAGCCACTGATTTGTTTTCTAGTTCTATATGACTTTTCTAGACATTTCACAGAAATGGACTTATATAGTATGTAGTCTCTGTGACTCACTTCTTTCATGCAACATATTTTTGAGGTTTATCCATGATATTACATGTATCTATACTGTTTCTTTTTACTGATGAAATAGTTTTCCATTGTATGGATATACTATATTTTATCAGTTGATGGACATGTGGCTTGTTTTCATTTTGGGGCTAGTATGAATAATGGGGCTATGAACATCATGCTGTGACCAAGGGTACACATCTTTGTGTGTTTTCATTTCTATTGGGTAGATTCCTACCCAATTCCAAATGGAATTGCTACATTATGTGATAAGTTTACCTAAGAAACTGCAAAATTGTTTTCCATACTGGCTCTACCAGACTACATGTATTGCTGGTGGCTCATGAGCATTCTGGTTTCTTCACATCCCTCACCAACACCTGGTACTGCTACAGTTTTTTTGGTTATAGACATTCTGATGAATGATGTTGAATAGCTCTTCACACGCTTATTAGCTCTTATATTTCTCCTGTGGTGACCTGTTTAGCCAAAGCATTTCCCTATTTTTTATTTGGGTTATCTTTTTTTAAAAATTTTATTTAAATGTGAACCAGAAATGTTTATTACAGAAATCTGGTCAAAGTTCCCATCGAATGGCCCCTGTTGAAGTTGGACTGGGGCCCTCTCTCCAGGGCTGGGCATATTTGAATTATCTTCTATTACTGAGTTGTGAGCATTCTTTACATATCCTCAACACAAGTTCTTCAACAGGACTTGAAATATGACTTGTAAGTATTGTCTCAGTCTGTGTCTTCTCTTCCTTAATAGAATCTTTTCTAAAAAAATTTTTAGGGCAGCCTGGGTGGCTCAGCGGTTTAGCACCACCTTCAGCCCAGGGTGTGATCCTGGAGACGCAGGATCGAGTCCCACATCGGGCTCCCGGCATGGAGCCTGCTTCTCCCTCTGCCTGTGTCTCTGCCTCTCTCTCTCTCTCTGTTTCTCATGAACAAATAAAATCTTTAAAAAAAGTTTTTTAAATTGTGGTAAAATACACATTTTTTTTTTTAGAGGCACGCTACAATAGTTAATTTTATTTGTTCAAGGCTCATATTGCAAGCATTGAACCAAGCATGGGCTTTGATTCTGTGAGCCCAGATTCACATATTTAGGAAGATAAAAGCAAACTGTGATCCATGTATATGGATGAAAAACTAAAGGCTCACAGTTAATCACATCATGGTTTTAAATTTCTACAGCCTAGAAGCCAGAAGTCACAGATCTTTTAGGTCTTTCTGGATGTCCCACAAGGTTATCTGCACTTTTATTGAGCTGGGCAACCTCATCATCCTTCAGCTTCTGATTGATCACACTGGTTAAGCCCCGAGCGTTCAGGATACACGGAAGACTCAGGAAGACTTCGTTCTCAATACCATACATGCCCTTCACCATTGTTGACACTGAATGAATCCTGGAGAGATTTTTCAACATGGATTCAATAAGATCAACCACACTTAATCCAATAGCCCAGTTGGTATATCCTTTTAGCTTGACGACTTCATAAGCACTTTCAACCACCATTTTATGCACTTCCTTCCAATTTTCACTGTCGTTGTCTGTTCCCATTTCTGGATTCAGTTCCTGAAGAGAAACACCTGCCACATTCACTCCACTCCACAGAGCCACACTTGAGTCGCCATGTTCTCCCAAAATCCATCCATGGCAGCTGCTGGGATGAATGCCAAGTTTTTTCAGCCATAAGACAGTGAAATCTAGCAGAATCCAGATTACACCCACTTCCAATCACACGGTGCTTAGGTAGTCCACTTAGTTTCCAGGTGACATATGTAAGAATATCCACTGGGTTGGAAACCACAATTATGATACAATCAGGACTGTACTTGACTATCTGAGGAATAATGACTTTGAAGACATTAACATTCCTTTGCACCAGATTAAGGCAGCTCTCTCCCTCCTGCTGGTGGACTCCTGCAGTCACCACCACAATCTTAGAATTGGCAGTCACAGAGTAATCTTTATCTGCCACAATTTTAGGTGTCTGTAGAAATAAGCTCCCATGCTGTAGATCCATCATTTCTCCTTTGAGTTTATCTTCTAAAACATCCATAAGGGCAAGTTCATCAGCCAGAGACTTTCCCAGAATGCTGATGGCACATGCCATACCAACTTGTCCAACACCCACTACAGTGATCTTATTGTTTGGGATTACAGCCTCTTCTGCAACTGGTGCAATCAGTTTTTCCTTAAGAGTTGCCATTGTGCCCCGAGACCAGCGGCTGTAAGGGTCACGCGAAGGAGACCAAAATACACAATTCAATGGCATTGAGTAAACTCACATTATTGTGCTACCATCATCATCCTCCATTCACAGAACTCTTTACATCTTGTAAAACTTGCAAAAGCTCTGTACCCATTAAACACAAACTCCTCCTTTTCTCCCTCTAGTCTCTGGCAACCATCATTCTATTTTCTGTCTCTGAGTTTGACTACTCTAAGTACCTCACATAAGTGGAATCATACAGTATTTGTTTTTTGGGGTTTTTTTTTTGTGACTGGCTTATTTCATTTAACAGAATGTCCTCAAGTTCATCCATGTTATAGCATCTGTTACAATTTCTTTCCTTGGGGCACCCAGATGTCTCAGGTGGTTAAGCATCTGCCTTTGACTCATGGTTCCTGGGATAAAGTCCAGAGGTGAGCTCCCTGCTCAGCGGGGAATCTGCTTCTCCCTCTTTCTCTATCCCTCCCCACTGCTCTCTCTCTCAAAAAACAAAAACAAAAACAAAAAAAAAACCTTAAAAAACTTTTTCTTCCTTTTTAAGGCTGAATAATATTCCATTGCATGTATACTCGTTTTATTTATACACTCATTCATCAGTGGACAGTTGGGTTGCTTCCACCTCATGGCAACTGTGGATAATGCTATGGAACTGGGCGTACAAATATATCTTCTCTTAATGGTATCTTTTGAAGTGCAAAAGTTTTTAATTTTGGTGAAGTCCAATCAATTTTTTCTTCTCTGCATCAGTGTTCTATTGAAGAACTCTGCCCAATGCAAGGTCATAAAGTTTCTCTTATGTTTTCTTCTAGAAGTTTTAGTTTTATAATTTACATTTCAGTTTATATTCATTTTGAGTTCATTTTTTTGTTGTATTTTTTTTTAATTTTATGCTTCTTAAAAAAAATTATTTATTCATTCATGAGAGACAGAGAGAGAGGCAGAGACATAGGCAGAGGGAGAAGCAGGCTCCACGCAGGGAGCTCAATGTGGGACTCGATCCTAGGTCTCCAGGATCAGGCCCTGGGCTGAAGAAGGTGCTAAACCGCTGAGCCACCCGGGCTGCCCCTTGAGTTCACTTTTGATTGTGTGTGTGATGGATGGGTAGGGTGAGGCATGGGTTTCCATTCATTCTTTTGCATCTGGATATCTAATTGTCCCAGCATCAATTGTTGAAAAGATTATATCCTTTTCCTGTTGAATTACTTTAGCACCTTTGTAAAAAATACTATAAATGTAAGGGTTTACTTTTAGATTCACAATTCTGTTTCATTGATTATTATTTTTTTTTAAAGATTTTATTTATTTATTCATGAGAGCCAGAGAGAGAGAGAGAGAGAGGCAGAAACACAGGCAGAAGGAGAAGCAGGCTCCATGCAGGTAGCCTGATGTGG
The DNA here is from genome assembly GCF_048418805.1 of Vulpes vulpes. NCBI lineage: Eukaryota > Metazoa > Chordata > Mammalia > Carnivora > Canidae > Vulpes > Vulpes vulpes. The sequence goes on along the minus strand of NC_132785.1, from coordinate 107,037,132 downwards.
GACTCGATCCCAGGACTCCAGGATCAGGCTCTGGGCTGAAGGCGGCGCTAAACCCCTGAGCAACCCAGGCTGCCCTGTTTCATTGATTTATATGCCTGTCCTTGTGCCTGAATTGATTACTATGCCTTTACAGTAAGTTTTGATGTCAAATAGTGTAAGTCCACCAACTTTTTCTTCTTTCAAAATTGTTTTGGATGTTGAAAATTCTTTACATTTCCATCAGCTTGTAGACATTGACAAGCTGATCCTAAAACTTGCAAGAAAGGCAAAGGCCCTAGGTTTTCTGTTATCAAACATTTTTTTCCCTTCAAATTCTTTTCAAAACAATATATAATTAAGTAAAGGCTAAACAATGGATTCAGAAGATATGCCTTAACTTTGGAGTCCATTACTAATCCATAAAACTTTACAACTGGCTTTTACCTTTCTGTTAAGTAACTATTTCCAATTGAAGTTTGATCCTGGTCTCAAAGTTTTGTTGTCTGGGTTAGAGAAACTACTTCCAGGAGACAGAGGTGGAGGACCCTGAGACGTATGGTCTATTTCACACGTGGGTGAGAAAGAAGCAGAGTTCTGGTTAATATATTACTGAGAAACCAGTGTTGTTCTTGAGTTGTGGGAGTCAAGTGAAGTCTTCCTTAGTGGAAAAGATAAACATATGACCCCTGAAGTCCAAAGCTATGAATTACAGGGTCAGCCACCCTTTAACTTGCTAACATTCCCAGACTGATAAATACACTCACCAGTTTTATGTGTACAGAATAGGCCAGTTCTACTATTTAAGTACTTGTGTGATCCAGAGCAAGTTGATTAATTTCTTTAATCCTCAAATCCTCCAGCTCTAAGATGGGGATTACAAGCCATTTCAAGAGTTGTTATCAAGAGTTTAAAAACAACACACAAGGGATCCGTGGGTGGCGCAGCAGTTTGGCGCCTGCCTTTGGCCCAGGGCGCGATCCTGGAGACCCGGGATCAAAACCCATGTCGGGCTCCTGGTGCATGGAGCCTGCTTCTCCCTCTGCCTATGTCTCTGCCTCTCTCTCTCTCTCTCTCTGTGTGTGTGACTATCATAAACAAATAAAAATTAAAAAAAAAAAAACCACACACACACACAAAAATTTTGGCATGTATAAAGGCTAAATAAACAACCTTAGAAAGATTGATCTCAAATGTTAAGTACTATAAGAAACTAAAAAACTAAATTCTTCAGAAAAAAATGTTATAGAAATGAAAATTTTAAAATAATGCAGGAGAAAAAATTTGCCTTTATCTGGCAAACTAAAAACTAAACTTGTATCTAGAATATATAAAAAACTATTTCAACTTAATAATAAAGAGACAAATTAAAAATGTTCAAAGGATCTCAATAAAGTTCTCCAAAGAAAATATAAACATGGCCAATAAACACACACAAAAAATACACATCATCATCAACCATTAGGGAAATACAAATGAAAACCATAATAAGATACCACTTTCTACCCACTAGAATGATTATAATAAAAAAGACAGACAATAAGCATTGCTGAGGATGTGGAAAAATAGAAGAATTCACACACTGATGGCAGGAATGTAAAACAGTACTGCTGCTTTGGAAAACAATCTGGCAGTACCTCAAAAGTTAAACAGAGTAATCATATGATCTAGCAATTCCATTCCTGGGTATACACCAAAGAGAAATAGAAACATGTCCACACAAAAACTTGTACATGAATACTGAGAGCGACATTATGCATAACAGCCCAAAATGGAAACAACCTAGATGTCTGTTAACTGATGAATGGATAATAAATGTGGTATATACATGAAATATAATACTATAAAAAAATGGAAATAATAACATATATTACAACATAGATGAACTTTGAAAACATTACCCTAATTGAAAGAAATCCGTACAAAGGACCATATATTGTAGGATTCCATTTATATGAAATGTCCAGGATAGGCAATAATATAATTGTTTAAAAAAAAAAAAAGTCTAATTGTTGAATTTGGGGGTACTTGGGGGCTAATGAGTTCGGGGTTTCTTTCTGAGGTGATGAAAGTGTTCTAAAACTCATTTGTGGTGATGGTTGCACAGCTCTGTGAATATAATAAAAATCACTACATTATGTACTTTAAATGGGGGGATGGGAGAGATTGAAGAACTGGACAACTAAGGAATGTGGGCTTTTCGAGGGGTAATTAGACTATTCTAAAATAAACTGTGGTGATAATTGAACAGTTCTGTGAATATAACGCTACCAAAAAATAAAAATCAAGCTTAAAATTATGGCCCGACTTTTTTTTTTTTTTTCTTCCATTCAAAGGCTTATGTTAAGGGGGATGCCTGGCTGGCTCAGTAGGAAGAGTGCACAACTCTTGATCTTGGGGTCATGAGTTCAAGACCCACACTGGGTACAGAGATGACTTAAATACATAAATGTTTAAAATGGTTATGTTTAATAGCAATATTATGGCAAATGCTATAGTTATACTTCACAGAATTCATATTAATGGAGAAAAAAGAGTAAGTATATTTTATTAGCAAAATTAGAGCAAGGAGACAAGTAACCATCAATTTTTTTTTTTTTTTTTTGCATTTACTGAAGTCTCAAGCTTTATTCACCTATAATCAGAAGAACCTGAATCATAATAAAGACCTAAGAAATAATCACATTGCTCAGGAATTTTCCTTTAAATAGCTCCTTTTGATTTATTCAATCAAAATGTGCCATAACCAAATAACTAAAACAACAGCAATGGAAATTGCTTAAGTTACTCAAAATGAGTGAACAGTATTCTACCTACTGGAAAGTGCTAACCCTAAGACTGCCTGCTAGTACTTTACTGCTATTTGCTAATGATAGTCTAGGCCTTCTATTGTGTTGTGTTGTTTTTATTAACTCTGAAAAATAATTTCAAGTAACATGGTGTTCCTTTAATATTATAAGGAGCACCTGCTGGTCTACCAAACATAAGATGTAGTACAGACAATAAATGATAGTGAATATTTACTTAAATTGTAAGAGTTCTCTAGCAACCTCTAGCAGTGTAATATATGCCTAGCTTAAACATAACATAAAAATATTTCCTATTATCTTTGTAATGAATATAAACCTATTAAAACCTGTCTGAGGGGTACCTGGCTCAGTTGGTGGAGCATGGGACTTTTGGTCTTGGGACTATGATTTTGAGCCCCACGTTGGGTGGAGATAAAATCTTTTTGTTGTTGTTGTTGTTGCTGTTGTTTTTGGAGATAAAATCTTGTAAAAAAAAAAAAAAAAAGAGAGAGAGAGAGAAAAGAAAAAGAGGGGAGAGGGCTTCTGGGTGGCTTTTAAGTATCTGACTTTTGGTTTTGGCTCAGGTCATGACCTCAGGGTCATGAGATCAAGCCCCACCATCAGGCTCTGCACTCAGTGGGGCGTCTGCTTGAGATTCTGTTTCTCCCTTTCCCTCCACCCTGCCCTTCCTCTCACAAGCTCTCTCTCTCTCAAATAAATCCTATTAAAAAACAAAAAATAAAAGACAAAAAAACACTGCTGAGGGGGCGCCCAAGTGGCTCAGTTAAGCATCCAACTCTTGGTTTTGGCTCAGGTCATGAACTCAGGGTCCTGGGATCCAGCCCCACATCTGCTCCAGTCAACAGGGAGTTTGCTTGAAGATTCTCTCTCTTTCCCTCTGCCCCTCCGCTGCTCATGTTCTCTCAGTCTCACTCACTCACTCAATCAAATAAAATCTTTAAAAAACTGCCTGAAATGTATCATCTTATCTCCTTACTACTAAAATCTTACATTTGAAGATAATAGTAAAATTTATCTCTCATTTCTCTTGAGGTTACAGAAAAGAATCCCTAGGAGTCAAACTTCTCCCGAAAACAACAGGCTAATTTCATTATGTTGATAAATTTTAAGTCTACTGATTGCTAGTACACTTAGGATGAGACTGCTACAAGCATGATATTTGAGGGAAGTATATATTGAAAGTTACTAAAAGGAAGGCCTTCATAGTGAATATTTTACATTTCTAATTTAAAATCCTTCAGTTTTCTGATTAGATGCTGATTTTTAAAAGGCTGCTTTGGAAGATAATATGTGTCTTTTACAAATCAAATTCTAGTGTAAACTAAGACTTGTTTATAAGTAACCATAAGTCTGGTTTAAAACATTAATGTAATCAGGGGTGCCTGGTTTGCTCAGTTGGTAGAACATGGGACCCCTAATCTCAGAGTCTTACGTTTAAGCCCCACATTGGGTGTAGAGCTTACTTAAAAAAAATAATAATAATGCAATCAAAGATGGTTATGTTCCTGGATGCTGAGATGATTAAAGTATGTCAATTATTAGTTTATGTTGGTCCCAGAAAAAAAAAATCATTCTGAGGTTAGGAGGGACAATATCTGAGTTTTCCTTTAAAATAAAAGGTGTGTGTGCGTGTCTGTAAGAGATGAAGAGCACATGAAGCGAAGATCAGGAGAGAGCACTCAAGTCACAAGGGCCGTCACGAAAGAGTCATATTGCTATGCTCAACAGCTACTTCTTTCTTTCTTTCCTTCTCTCCTCCCTATGCTCAACAGCTATATTCATTCTGTTTCCTTTCCCTTTTCCCTTCCTCCCTTTTCCCTTCCTCCCTTCCTTCCTTCCTTCCTTTTCTAAGATTCTATTTATTTGAGAGAGAGAGAGCAAGAGAGAGAACATGAGGGGGGGTGGAGGGGCAGAGAGAGAGGAAGGCGCAGACTTCCTGCTGAGTAGGGAGTCTGACGTGGGGCTTGATCCCAGGACTCTGGGATCATGACCTAAGCCCAAGGCAGATGTTTAACTGACTGAGTCACCCAGGTGCCCCCATATTACTTCTTTCTTTTGGCTATAAGCACCCTTGAGAAAAGAGAGGAACAGAAGAGGCAACCTAATTACAGTGGTAACTTTGCAGGCAGAGAATATACCAGCAAAGACAAGCTCAAGCCTGGCTGTAAGATGAGGTAACTATATGGAAAACTCAGCCAAGCACTAAAGTCAAGGATATGCCCACGTTCTGAACCAGTTAAAAGAGTAAGGCTGAGCTATAAGAAATGTTCTGCTGAAGCTGAAGGATAGTGTCAAGATCATAATAATTAGTGATCAGTAAATATAAAGAAGCTAAGAAATTTAGATTTTTTTTAAAACTACTCAATTATTTTCACTATAATTTTAAGATTTTATTTATTTATTCATGAGAGACACAGAGAGAGAGACACAGGCAGAGGGAGAAGCAGGCTCCATGCAGGGAGCCTGATGTGGGACTCAATCTCACGCCCTGAGCCACAGGCAGTCAACCACTGAGCCACCCAGATGCCCCTCACTGTGTTTTAAACCAGAGCTTCACTTTTGTGAGGAGGAAAAAAAAATAATTTAGTTGGAAAATGTGTTAATCTCTTAATAAATCACATCTTTAAGACTAACTGAAGAAATGACTAAGCCCTAACCAAGGGGCTCTACTGGCTGATAATGCTCCCAAGAAGCTCTAAGTGCTAACCTAAATCTAAGTGCCAACATGTCTTAGACACTGAAAAATGCTTGCATTTCTCCCCATAACCTAAATCTCTTTCTTTAAAATTCATAAAATGCAGTGCTTTCCAGCAAAGAAAATAATGATGTACAAGGCTGAAACATTCAAATCCACAGGTCTCTGCACCGCAGAGAGGAAATTGCAGTCATGAAGTCTTACTGCAATAATAATTTCAAAAAAATATTTTGCCTTATAAAACAAATGCCAAAGTTCAGGCTATGAAGGGCTATTTCCCAAAATCTGAGGGGCGTAATTTGGCTCACTTATAAAATGAACTATGAGAAAAGCAACAACTCTTAGTATTTCCCACTAAAAGCTACACTCTGTTATTCAAAATTAGACCATAACACTCTCCATTTTATTTTTGAAGAGTTTGGTAATGCAGTACCTAAAGGAACCCATGACTTTTCAACACAGAGAAATGCACATACTTTCTTCTGGGTCCTCACTGGCAAGGATGTTGCTGGAAAGCTCCTGCACAGCAGCTCGTGTCTCAGTTGTAGAATGATGAGGCCCGAGGCGACTGTCCCTCTGGGCTTCCCACTCTTCACTGAAGCCACCATCATCACTCTCTGTCACAGGGTCTTGGGTCTCACTTTCGGTGCCTTCAAGAGAAAGTGAAAATTACACCTCTGTAACATTTAGAAAAATTTCTTAATACCTTTAAGAAAACTACATGGAAGTGGTAACTACCCAATTGTCACATAACTAGGTTAGTTGGCTCTCAAATCACAGATCATAAGCTATTAAAGTAGCCTTAAAGTTACTTGTCCAATAAACATTTCCCTCCTTGTTTCCTGAGGGCAGAGACCTGATATGAATAGTTTCCACCTCTCATGCACATGACTCTGGAGGTTCATTATGGTCAATCCAAGCCAAGCGTGGTAATCTCATTCCTCTTCCTAACGAAAGCTCTAAGGCTGAGGCTGGTACTAGCCAATGTGTGGTGAGGTAAATAAAGTCTGCTCTGAATCTGGGGTAAATTTTTCTCATGCTTTGACAGAGACTCAAGGAAGAAATAAATAGCCTCTTTTTAACCCTGGATGGTGTCTTATCTGGATATGATACCTAGAACTACAGTTGTCATCTTTTGACATTGGAAGCAGTAGGCTGAAGACCAAGCCTATATTTAAGGATGGTAGAGCAGAAAGATGGAAAGAACCTGGGCCCCTGATGACATCAAAGGATCATAAAACTGACAACTCTACAAATGCCTATACATCAGGACTTCTGGTCACATGAGAGAACATAATTCTTCTTTGTTTAAAGCAACTAAGTTGGATTTTCTGATGTTGGCAGCTCAAAGCCTAACTGATGGCACCTGTGTTTTTAGTGACTAAGATAAAAAAAAGAGACCATTATTGGAAGGTGAGGTAAAAAAGGAGAAGGAGGTGAATTTTTTTACGGGTTAGTCATTTTCTTATGACTATCAATCAGACTGAAAATTGTGAGTATGAGAGTCCCGAGAAACTTCCACACATCAAAGATAATTAAAATACAAAAGTAAAGTTGATAAATTTTTTTCTCCTTCATTATTACATTTAATAAAAGTAAAATATGTTCACAGAGATGGATTTACCATGAAAAGTAAAGCTTGCACACTTCAGGCCTTTCACTTAACATGGAATTTTTCAGGGAGGCCACGGCAATTCTGTATTTGTAATTCGTATTCTTTTCCTTAACCAAGTCCTCTACAAATCCTGAATCTTCCATGGTTTGGAGTTTACAAAATCATGTAAGCATAAGATTTATAAATAAAAACAGCGGTCCCTACTCTGTCCCAACCCTTGTCGCTCCTACTTGTGAATCTTTCAGCCACCCCATTTGGAGCCCTGTGTCTTTCTGTTCCAATCTGACTTCTAGCTCTTCCAAAACAGTGGTTTTCAGATAGTGGGTAGCACCTCCCTTCTGGGGGGTATTTGGAAATATCTAGGATGGAGGGCTTTCTGACTACTGCAACACCTTGAAGCCACTATTAGCATTTAAAGGGGCTAGAAATGCTAAATATCCTGCAATGAGGGGAAGCTCCACACAATGAAGTACAGCCCAAATACCACAGCACTCCCACTGACGAACTTTGAAGTTTACCCAGATCCTTCAAACTTTAAGGCCCTTCCCTGTTGTTTCCTCTTCTGGAAAGTTTTTCTACTCATCAACTTGTCATCACCTATTATCATTTCCTCAGGGAAGCCTTCCTGACCTTCCAGAGTAAATGAAATTCCTCTACTATCAACTTTCACAGCAACCATACTCATCCTTTGGAGTGCTTCTCTCAACTGTATGAATTATTTGTGGAATTAATGTTGAACATTTGTGTTTGCCCAAACAGGTTATCAGCTCCAAAGGGATAGGATATTCTGTTCAGTGCTGCATTCCCAGTGCCTCGTAAAATACCGGGCACACAGTTAGGTGCTCAATCAGTATTTGTCAAAAGAATAAAACCTTTTTCTCTCAAACATATATATTCACAGGCAACTCAATCTTTTGTCTTTAACTTAACACAGGTTACCACAATAGCCAGACTGGTAGCAAGTGCTTCTAATATATTTTTCTTTCTTCTCCACCAGGTCTCCTACCGGTCCCTTGCTCCTTTCAGAACTCCCAGTTGAAAGTGTCCTCTTTGCTGTTAATGCAAATTCTAAGTCAGTGGATTCTGTGGCTCTTTAAACTTAAACTTTCCTTTTCTCAGCAGATGGTAACCCAACTAATGCCCTTTTTCCTTCTCTTGTCAATCTTTGTTCCACCTGTTTCTCAGCTTCCTCATAATGTTAGCTCTTTGTTTTTCTTTTAAAGTTTTTTCTTGACTACTTTTAGTGTGCCATTATTCCAATTCTTTCTAACAACTCCTAACTTATATCCACCTTAATGTCTTCTGTGTATCCACAAGGGACCTTTTGATCTCCCCGCCTAGATCATCAGTTTTATCCTCCCCTCCAGAAAGTCATGTGCACCTGGAATATTTTATCTTCTTGGGACAAACATGATCACATCTCAAGTAAAATTATATTTAAGTTACTCTGGCCACATCAGACAAAAAAGCTCTCATTTTTATACATCTCAAGAGCAAGGTTAGCTTTTCTTTTTTAAATCATAGCCTCAACTTGAACCTTCCCATACTGATATTAATGGTATTTTATGGCAGAAATTCTTTACCTAGGGTCCCTTGGCTGAATGGTTGGGTTTAGAGCACCGGAACTCCTTAAATATTTATCTGTATTTAGTGGGTATTACCACAGCTTTCAGGAGATTCTCAAGAGTCCATGACCAAAGACAGAGGTTAACATCATTGCTTCATAGCCGTTAGCCAATATAACAGGACAATGACCCGGGAAAACCAGGAAATTACCAAATGAAAGACACCTACTTTGTGCATTATAATTGGAGTTTTTGGATACCTTCCTTTGGGCTTCTGGATCTCCTTCTGCCATATTCACCAACCACACCATTGTTGCTGTTGAAAAAGACAAGTCCAGGTAAGAACTTGAAACACAGAAAGGACATGAATAGAAAACAGGCCATTATCTTTCTACAAAAATCAGCAATCTTCTTAATATTGCCTTAAGAATTCTTAACAAGGGCATCTGGGTGGCTCAGTTGGTTAAGCATCTGCCTTTGGCTCAGGTCATGATTCCAAGGTCTGGATTGAGCCCACATCGGACTCCCTGCTCAGTGGGGAGCCTGTTTCTCCCTCTCCCCCTGTTCTCCCCCCCCTGCTTGTGCTGTCACTCTCTCTCAAATAAATAAATGCATCCTTTAAAAAAAAAGATCCTTAACAATCAGAAGTAAATGCATATTATTTATTTTTTAAAAGATTTTATTTATTTATTCATGAGAGACACAGAGAGAGAGAGCGAGGCAGAGACACAGGCAGAGGGAGAGGCAGGCTCCATGCAGAAGCCCGATGTGGGACTCGATCCCGGGACTCTAGGATCACGCCCTGGACCGAAGGCAGGCGCTAAACCGCTGAGCCACCCAGGGATCCCCAGAAGTAAATGCCTATTAAATATTACAAAAGGTTTCCTTTGAGTTTGGCAGATTAAAGTAAAAATTCTGAAACCGAGTATTTACTCTAGCTGTCAAACTGCAGCTGCTGCTGTAAAATTATATGAATTTCATCATTTCCAGTCCATGAAAAGTAACCATAGGGAAAACTGTTCAGGCCAACAAGACCCTACTGAAAAAACAGCTGGACTACTTGAATGATATTCTAAAATAATGTGAAATCATTGATGAAAATTACTTATTGACTAAGAGAACAAACCAGGACTCACAAAAGCATCACATGATCATTATGATTCTTTTTCTTTTTTAAAAGATACTATTTATTTATTCATGAGAGAGAGAGAGAGCCAGAGACATAGTCAGAGGGAGAAGCAGGCTCCACGAAGGAAGCCTGATGTGGGACTCTATCTTGAGAGCCCAGGATCACACTGAGCCGAAGGCAGGCACTAAACTACTGAGCCACCCAGGCGTCCTGATCATTATGATTCTAAGGATGCTTGACCTCTGGGATTTTCAGTAATGCTAAACTATGCGATATACAGGGAATAAAAATAAGCTTAAAAGCAATAAACATAAAAGGGATAGTCAATTAGCCTATTCTATGTCCCTTCCACATTAAGTACAAATATATCTATATAGATGTAAGTATATAACACATGAAACTCTCACATTTTAGTTAAAGGATAACATAAATATATTAAAATGGTGCTTCTCACATATAATAGGTGGAATGAAAAATGGAATAGCCCCTATTGAAGGGGAATTTAGTAACATCTAACAAAACTACACGTGTCATTACTCAGCCATAAAAAAAGAATGAAATCAGGGCTCCTGGGTAGCTCAGTTGGTTGGGCATCTGACTCTTGATTTCAGCTCAGGTCATGATCTCAGGGTCATGGGATCAAACCACACATTGGGCTCTGTACTCAGTGTGCTGTCTACTTGTCGTCTCCCCCATTCTCCCCACAGCTAGCTCATTCTATCTCTAAAGTAAGTAAAATCTTAAAAAAAAAAAAAAAGACTGAAATCTTGCCATTTGCAACATGGATGGACCTAGATGTTTATGTTATTATGCTAAAACAAATGAATAAACAAAACAAACGAAGAGAAGCAAATTCATAAAGAGAATGGGTAGTTGCCAGAGGGGAGGGGAGATGGTGGGCAAAATATATGGAGGGGATTAAGAGCTACAAACTTCCAGTTACAAAATAAGTCACCATGAGTGTAAAGTACAACATAGGGAATATAGTCAATAATATTATAATAACTTCAGAAGGTGACAGGTGGTAACTATGCTTACTATGGTGCACATTTCATAATGTATTTAAATGTCAAATCACTATGTACGTCTGAAAATACTGTAAGACTGTATGTGAACTAAACTTCAATTAAAAAAAAAACCTATGCATTAACCCTTTGACTCAAGAATGCCATTTTTGGGGAAATTATTCCAAAATTACACCAACAATAATATAAAAATACATACAAACATGTGCATATAGGGTTTCAGCAGGAACCAAGTGCTAGCAAAAACCTGAGTCTAATCTATTGTCACAATAAAAAATTTGAAGCAAGATACTTGGCATCTATGTATTTTTGGCTTGTTTTCACTGATTTTATAATTATACCCATGTTTCTGAATACTCAGACTTCTTGAGTAACTTATAAAAGAAACATGCAACTGAAAAGACTGAAAATTCTACAACAGCCACATTTACTCAATCACCATGGCTTCATAATTTTGAGGTTAAACAAGTTTCACTATAGGATAACCCAACTAACTGATCAAAGTCAACATAATCCAGGCAAGTGATACACTGTTAAAATTCAAACCTGAAGAAGAAAAACAAGGGCAACTACCATGTGAAAGGCTTATAGATTTCTGTAGATTCGATAGCAATGAAGGTAGCAAGTACTTCTTTGATTTCCTTTACACAAGTGTGGAAAAAGAGAGCTACAAATTCTTTTGTTTCAATACTTAATACTAGCATGGAAATTAGGTTTCAGCAAACTTTTTCTGTAAAGAGGCAAATAATAAATGTTTTGGGACTGGGTCACATCTGGCCTGTCACATACTCTTCTTTGTGCTAAAATGGTAAAAACCACTCTTGGCTAACAGGCTGTAGGCCAGATTTGGCTATAGGCAGTAATTTGCTAACCACTCACATAAATTACCAGTAATGGAATATAGACCTGTTGGATATTACTAAAATAGTACCTAAAAGCCCACTTCTCAATCTTTTAAGTCAACACCAAACATCTCAGATCAATAGAAAAATATGCAATTTAAAAAATTAACAGGGATCCCTGGGTGGCGCAGCGGTTTAGCACCTGCCTTTGGCCCAGGGCGCGATCCTAGAGACACGGGATCGAATCCCACATCGGGCTCCCGGTGCATGGAGCCTGCTTCTCCCTCTGCCTGTGTCTCTGCCTCTCTCTCTCTCCCTCTCTCTGTGACCATCATAAGTAAATAAAAAAATTTAAAAAAATGAAAAAAAAAATAAAATAAAAAATTAACATAATCTAAACTCCCCAAACTGTTATTAAATCAAAGAAAAGCTATAGGGGCACCTGAGTGGCTCAGTCAGTTGAATGTCCGACTCTTGATTTCAGCTCAGGTTCTGATCTCTGGGTCATGACCTCAAACTCTACGTCAGACTGTGAGCTGGGTGTGGAGCCTGCTTAAGATTCTCCCTCTGCCCTTTCCCCCGGCCCTCCATTCCCACCCCCCCCCCCCACTCCGTGCATGAACTCCCTTTAAAAAGAATATATATACGTAGGGCAGCCCCGGTGGCACAGCGGTTTGGCGCTGCCTGCAGCCTGGGGTGTGATCCTGGAGACCTGGGATCGAGTCCCACATCGGGCTCCCCTGCGTGGAGCCTGCTTCTCCCTCTGTCTGTGTCTCTGCCCCTCTCTCTCTGTGTCTATGAATAAAAAAATAAAATCTTTTAAAAAAATAAAAATAAAAAAATAAAAAGAATATATATATGTAAAGTATACATATATAAAGTGCATGTGTATGCATATATATACTATATATATGTACTATATATATATTCTCTCTCTCTCTCTCTCTATATATATATATATATAAACTTTATAGAAAATAGACTACCTCAAGGAATTGTTAGCCTCAATTTTTTTTAAAATTTTTTTTTATTATTATTATTTATTTATGATAGTCACAGAGAGAGAGAGAGAGAGAGAGAGAGAGAGGCAGAGACACAGGCAGAGGGAGAAGCAGGCTCCATGCACCAGGAGCCTGACGTGGGATTCGATCCCGGGTCTCCAGGATCGCGCCCTGGGCCAAAGGCAGGCGCCGAACCGCTGCACCACCCAGGGATCCCGTTAGCCTCAATTTTTGATAAGCTACCTGAATTTTTGGTAGACCACCTCTATTAGTGACTATCAGGAGAGAATGATTTGAGTGCAAAATCTAGGTGTACATTTTCTCTGTAGAACGATGGAAATAGAAAACAAACAAAAATGCATACATTTCCTGAGGAAAAGTATGACCCTTTTGCAAACCAAATATCCTTAACTGGGGAAGAGCATACAAATGCAAAAAAGGATTGCATTTTTAAAGACCAAATAGTCAATATTTAAAACTTTCCATATTTGTGCTTATTTCTGCATCAGGGAAAAAGTACTGATTAATAATACTGCTCCTTTCTTACATTCTGCTTAAGAAAAAAAAAAAGCCCTCTCAAACTCAGTGTTTTATGAAATCCTCACTACAGATTTAGTATTTCATGAGAACAGATACTTTCTGGAACTTGTCTTATCTACACAAGACGTAAAGGTTTATGCTTATATTTTCCCATAAATGTTGAATTATTGCTAAAATACCTCAGAATATCAAATATTATGCAGACTTGAGCTTTAAAAAATATATATGAATATTTTTAAACAATAGAGTAAATGCTTATTTACCATATAAAATCAATATACATGTTGATTGTGGCAGACGGAAAAACTATTCCTAATTTTTCAGCCCTCCTTACCCACATGCCTGCCATGGTGTCACTGTGAATGGAATGCAGTCTTCCTTCTCTTGGGGGGGTGGGGGAGGGCCTCAGCTATGTGGTTTGCTTCAACCAATGGCAAGTGGCAGAGGTGACAGCATGCTAATATCAGGCCTAGGCCTTAAAAGGTCATGCTGCCACCATCTTGCTCCTCTACCCAATAAAAACATGTTTTCAGCTAGCCCACTAGTGGAAGAATGGAATACATGCAACAGAGCTACCACCGCCAAGTCAGAGCAGCTAAGTCAAATGACCTGCAGACATGGGGGGGTGGGAGGGAGAATGGTAAATGATTATTATTTTTAAGGCAGAGTTATTTTGGTTTTTTTTTTTTAAGATTTTATTTATTTATTCATGAGAGAGACAGACTGAGAGAAGAGGCAGAGACACAGGCAGAGGGAGAAGCGGGCTCCATGCAGGGAACCTGATGTGGGACTCGATCCCGGGACTCCAGGATCACACCCCAGACCAAAGGTAGGCGCTAAACTTCTGAGCCACCCAGCGATCCCCAAGGCACTGAGTTTTAAGGTAGTATGTTATACTACATTACTGTAACAACAGCTAACAGTAGACATAACAGTAAAACAATATAAAATTATGAAAACACAAAGAATAATTTAAAACAGCATGGAGTATACTTCTTCCTTTCCCTCTACCGCCCACTTGTGCACTCTCTCTCAAACAAATAAGATAAAAAAATCTTTTAAAAACTTAAAAATTGAAAAAAAAAAAAAAAAACCTTAAAAATTGGGCAGCCCGGGTGGCTCAGCAGTTTAGCACCACCTTCAGCCCAGTGCCTGATCCTGGACACCCGGGATCGAGTCCCACGTCAGGCTCCCTGCATGGAGCCTACTTTTCCCTCTGCCTGTGTCTCCGCCTCTCTCTCTCCCTGTCTCTCATGAATAAATAAAATCTTTAAAAAATAAAATTAAAAATTAAAAAACCCCATAAAGTACTATTAAAACTCTACAAGTGAAGAAAAGTAAAAAGAAAAATATAAAAGTTACTTTAATCTCTAAATCCTACTTCCTGAGGGTAAACACTATTAGCCTTTTGTCAGTCTTTTAAATATATCAGGATTGTATATACATAGACAACCATACATAGCTCCCTTCCTCCCAAAGGATACTGCATTATGGCTTTAAATCTTGCTTTCTTATTTTTTTAAAGATTTTATTTATTTATTTGAGAGACATAGAGCACACAAGTGGGGAGGGTGCAGAGGAGGAGGGGCAGACTCCCTGTTGAGGAGAGCCCAACATGGAACTTGATCCCAGGACCCTGAGATTATGACCTGAGCCAAAGGCAGATGCTTAACTGACTGAGCCACCCAAGAACCCATAAGTCTTGCTTTCTGTATTTAGTATATAACTTTTAACATTAAAAAAACACTTGGACATATACAGATGTCAGTCTGTATACCTCAGTCTACCTCAGTCTTTCTAAAGGTTGTACAATTATCTATTTTATGAATGTGCCATAAAAAAAAGTGAAAGTGTTCTCTTTGATGGACACTTAAGTTACTTCCAACCAGCATTCACTATAAACATCTGGCGGAACATTCTATATGCACAAATATAAAATACATAGTTGATTTTAATTTCCAGGAATAAAACATAAGAAGCTCACACCCAAATGTTAAGAGGAAAACACTGATGTTCAAAACTTCACCTGCTCTTTTCTGCCAAAAAACACAGGAAGCACATAATAATAAATTTGTACTGGAATAAAAAGAGTAAAAAAAGATCACTGCATTCCAGACAAAGGGTTTTCTAACACTTGACCAGATTTCTCCGGGTACAAGCAGTCTTCACCTCTCCACTTCCCCTAAATGACTGGGTTTACAAGATTAAGGGCAACTAACACATGCTCCCAACTTTTCCTCTCTCTTTCACTATGTCTCATTACCTTCTGCTTTTCTGTCTTCTTTTTCCTTCCTCCCAAATCTTCCCAGTTCTCATCAAATTCTTCCTCAACTCTTAGAGCAACTTCCACCTGCTTTGTTGATAACCTTGCTCCATTAATCATTCCTTCTTGCTGGTCTCTTCAAAGCCTCTACACTGGCTCCTTCCCCTCAACCTTAGAAACACAATTACATATTCTATCTCCTGGAAACAACTTTCCTCAGGCCCACTCTCCTCTTAGGTCACTGCTGCTCTGCCTGTGAGACAGAGGAGTCTCTGCAGTAGTAGGTGATATTTTTACTGTATCTCTTCTCCTTCACCTTCTTCTCCTGGCCACACTGTAACTTCCACTGCCACCAAAAGCAAAACACAGACACACTTTTCTCCCTTTGGAGCACTGCTTCTGGCCCTACCATTCTACTGAAGTTGCTCTCTTAAATGTCACTGAAGATGTCCAAGGCATCATTAGTCCTTATCTTTGGCTTTTAGAGCATTTGGTTTTCTCCTTCTTGAAACTGCTTTTCTAGTAACCCAACAGAAAAAAAAAAAAAAACACCCCCCCAATGTCTACAAAGATATATCAAACTGATAGGAGGGCTAACTGCTTGGTAAGGTATTAAGATTGGAGATGACAGTTATAGTGAAATTTAGCTTTATCTACAATATTTAAGTTTCTCCAGCATAATACATTAATGTATTACTTGTACAATTAAAAAATTTTAAGGGATCCCTGGGTGGCGCAGCGGTTTGGCGCCTGCCTTTGGCCCAGGGCGCGATCCTGGAGACCCGGGATCGAGTCCCACATCAGGCTCCCGGTGCATGGAGCCTGCTTCCCCCTCTGCCTGTGTCTGCCTCTCTCTCTCCCTCTGTGACTATCATAAATAAATAAAAATTAATAAAAAAATTTAAAAAAAAATTTTAAATATGGAAATGAATATCATACCCAGTCACAAAACAAGAAATTAAAGTATATAGCTGGGGATCCCTGGTGGCTCAGCAGTTTAGCACCTGACTTCGGCCCAGGGCATGATCCTGGAGTCCCAGGATCAAGTCCCCCATCGGGCTCCCTGCCTGGAGCCTGCTTCTCCCTCTGCCTGTGTCTCTGCCTCTCTCTCTGTGTGTGTGTCTCTCATGAATAAATAAATAAAATCTTAAAAAAAAAAAAACATATATATAAATATATATATATATATATATGGCTAAGAAAAACACAAGAAAAGTCCAAATAATCACTAATAGCTATTAGTTAATAAGCCAAGATCAAAATAAAACAAGAGGGCAGCCCGGGTGGCTCAGCAGTTCAGCGCCGCCTTCAGCCCAGGGTGTGACCCTGTAGATTCAGGATCAAGTCCCATGTCAGGCTCCCTGCGAGGAGCCTGCTTCGCCCTCTGCTTGTGTCTCTGCCTCTCCTTCTCTCTGTGTCTCTCATGAATAAATAAATACAAGAGGTTATTTTTTGCCTATTAGTTTCATACACACATAATAATGAAGGTGTAAGGAAACTGATACCTTCACACTACTAAAGGAAATATAAATTGGTATAGCCTTTTTATGGGGGAATTTGGAGCCAGCCACCAAAATTTAAAGGCATACATGCTTTGACTTAGCAATTCCATTTTTAAGAATATATCTTACAAAAATGTGCACAAAGATGATCTCTGTAAGCATTGTTTGTGACAGAAATGGAAATAGTCTAAAGGACACCCTTTTCTGAGTATCCATACAGAGAATACTGTACAGCCACTTCCCAAACTGACATGGAAAACATGTCTTGATACTGTTAAGTGAAAAATCCTGGCTATCCCAATTTTCTTCTCTTCCCTTTACTGATGTCTCTTCATTTTCTCACTCTCTAAACACAGGGGTTGACAAAGTTCTCTCAACATCCTCTTCTCATTCACTTTTGTTTGAACCATTCATCCATTTCCAAAGTTTCAACTACCACTGCTACGCTTTCAATCTTGCACTTCTGATCAACCTTTCCCCCAAGCAGTAGTACTTTACTTTGAAACTTATGCTGGGAATTTCTACCTGTTTCACAGGTCCCACCAACTATAAATAACACATGGGCCACAGACAAAACTAAATGTTCTTCAAACAAGAAAAACACCTCCTTCATTCACCTTTCCTTCATGCTTAAAACTTCTCTCATCAGTTGCTAAAAACTCTGATTCTACCTCCAAAGCCTCTTGTCATTCAGTTCTCTTTCCTGATCTGTCATCAACAATACCACAATTCAGACCCTCATTATTTCCGAGCAAGATCACAGCAGTATCTGCTTAGTTATGCTTTCTACTACCTCAGTTCTCATCACCCACAATTCATCTTGCACAATGCTGCAAGCCTACGGAGCCACAGCTCTGATCACATTATTTTTATGCTCAAGAACTTTTGTGATTCCCCAGTGATCACTGAATAGCATACATATATCTTTTTTTTTTTAAGATTTTATTTCTTTATTCATGAGAGACACACACACACAGAGGCAGAGACATAGGCAGAGGGAGAAGCAGGTCCCATGCAGGGAGTTCAATGTGGGACTTAATCCAGCATCCCGAGATCACACCCTGAGCCAGAGGCAGATGCGCAACTGCTGAGCCACCCAGGGATCCCAGCATACAGATATCTAAACCAGCCACTCAAAGCTATCCTTGCCCTAGTCTGCCTTTCTAAACTCATCCTCCTAATACTCTCCCCCATTTTTTACTCCATGTCCTAGTCAATCTAAATGCCTAAAGTTTGATAAAGATGCCCCCCCCCCCAATACTTATGTCTCAAAGCCATTCTTTGTGACAAGCCCACTTACAGAATCAACTTTCCCATCTGTGTTTGCTGAAATCCCACCATCCTTAAAAGGTTCAATCCAAATGCTATCTCATCCACAAAGCTGTTCCCTGATTCCCCAGCCAGGTTTTCCTTCTTCTTAACTCTCCTTACACTTTGATTGTGTCTCCTCTGAATCTGGTAACAAGAATGCCTTGGATGTGGCTTATTTATACATTTGTCTTATCTCACCTCTAAACTGTAAGGAAAGGAGCTCTGAGGAAGGCAAAGTATCTTACACATCTTTATGTCCCCTTAGTGCTCTGTGGCAGATTAGGTCAATGCCCAAATCCATCTGTACTAAATGATCGAGAAGGACCCCAAAATAACAACAAAAAAGCAGCAAACGCATTGTGAAGGAATAGTACAATTCTTTCAGTGAGTTAAAGCAAGATTCCTCTGTGGTAAGTGCTCAATAACTCTTTGACTACTAAGATTTTAAATAGGAGTAATGGCTCTCCACCCTCTAAATATTTCTTCTATTTCTACACCTACTGAAAACTCTCTTGAACTAGCATCAGTTGGAAGACAATAGTTTGTAAGCAAACAGGGATGTGGAGAAGTTCTCTTAATATTATGCATTTAAGATGAGAAAAAGAATCACGATAATGATCATAATTACATGTGTTTGAGTTACTATAAGTTCTAAGTGGGTACTAATTTAACATCATTCCAAAATACTTACAGGAGTAAATGAGAGCTGGAAAAAGAGTTTCATTCCTCTCCTGTGCTGTTTCAACCAGCATACGAAGTGGGCCTTTTGGACACAAAACAGCCACTAAATCTAGAAAGAGAAAAAAAATATCTGGAAAAGTATATTGGCTAAACTTACAAATGAGTGTGTTAGGGAAGAATTAACCAAGGGAAAAAGGGTTAATAATGTCTTGTTTACAATAGCAAGATGTTGAATGAATATGAAATAAACAGCAGGTAAACTGGTGGGGGAAAAACAACCTAAACAAAATAAACAAAACCACACAGAAGATCCATGTGAATTTCATTTGGGTTTTGCCTATTTTATGTTTACAATGGATCATGATGAAGTTCCAGTAATGTCTTCCCAGTTTGAAGAAAAGAGGCAGAGATAATGACAGGAGCAGTTGTCAATTTCCAACAGGCAGAAACAAAGACAAGTCATTTCTGAACAAATCATTCTATGAGCCACAGATGGAAGCTTAGAATGAGAGGAATTTAATACAGGGGATTACTGAATTTTTCAAAATATGAACAGCAGAGTAAGAGAGACTGATTCTCTCTCCTTTTTAAAAACTGTATGTAGTACTTAGGGATACTTGAGTTAAAGGACAGTAAATTTAAAACAAAATAATAAATATTTTTGGATGAAAAAATTTAATATTTCTTTGGTTCTCCTGTCAAATGCACTTCACATAACCAGGTCTTAGAATACATGTGGTGAAAAGTGGCTTATTTTACAGAAACAGCAACTCAGAGCAGAAACAACTTGCCTAAAATTATTCTTGATTTTACCACCATCTCTTTCCATCAACTGTAATCTTTCTCACATTTTCTGTGCCATAAAAATTCAGAATACAGAAAATTTCAAACATTTAAAAATATTGAAACAGGTGTAGCTAAATTTGTGAAGATTTCACAACTTGTATTGACATCATTCAGACGCATTTAAGTAAAAAAAAAAAAGCAAAAAAAACCAAAAACCTCACACTTGCAAGTGGTCATGTCTCCTTGAATACTACAACTACTACTACTAATATAATAAAACACACAAAGAATTCTCTGCTCTCATTGCTTCCACTTTGATTTGTTTTGGATGAGAAAAGGGAGATTTGCTGTGCTCTGAAATAAGATTTTCAACCTGTTTGAAGCTGCACGTCCCAGAACTCTTTTGGTTTAACGCCATGCTGCCCATTATAGAATTGCTAAGTGATAAATTCCTTCATTTTTAGAGCAACTAAAGTGAATTGTTTTGTTTAAAAAATTTCAGAACCTGTGTGACATATTAAAAAAATCTTCAGACCTTGTAAAAATGGAGAATTACTACTCTAAATGGTGTATATAAAAGTCTCTTTGGGACACCTGGGTGGCTCAGTGGTTGAGTGCCTGCCTTTGGCTCAGGTCGTGATCCCAGGGTCCTGTGATTGAGTCCTGCATCAGGCTCTCTGCAGGGAGCCTACTTCTCCCTCTGCCTGTGTCTCTGCCTCTCTGTCTCTCATGAATAAATAAATAAAATTTAAAAAAAACAAAAAGTCTCTTCCTTTAAAGGAACTCAAAGGTCTGTAGAAATAATCATTTGTACCATGTATGGAAGCAAGAGTGTTAATGGAAGAAATACTGAAGTAGAAAGAATACTGGACTTGGGATTCAGATTCTAATCAAACAGTGTAAGCTTAGGGAAATACTTTACCTCTCTAAACTTCAGGTTTATTAGCAGTAAAACAGGAATTACTGCCTTGATTACAGGATTATATATTTTTAAAAATAACGGTTAACATTTATGCTGTTCTAAATGAATTATACGTATTTTTTCATTGATCTTCACAATAACTAAGACTTAAGGGATGAACATTGTGTCTAGAGACACACAGCCAATAAATGATAGAAGAGGAGCCTGGATTTGAACCAAAGGCTGTCTCCAGAACTGGCACTCTGCTTTTGTTTTTGGAAAAAAAAAAAAAAAAAAAAAAAAGAAGAACCAGACTCTTTATTGTAATTCACCCCTAATGTTCGATGATAGAAATACACACGTTCCATTTAATTAAATTTTAACTTGAGTACATCACAATGGTGCTCTGTGAGGTCTGTAGCCTGAGGCTGGTAGGGATGGTGAAAGTCCCATTGAAACTCTTGTTCAAGAGCCTGGCATCATATACTTTTACAGGTGAGATGGTCACTATTAACAATGTCTGGAAGTCCATGATGGATAAAAGGAGGCCTGTACTGTGGCTTCAGTATGTGAGACATGTGTAACCTTGACATACACTTTTTGAGTATCTGTGAGGCCGGAGACTCTGTTATTTTCCTCAAAGAGGAAAAATCTTGGATAAGTAATTGCTGTTGCTATCATTGGTGAAACCAGATGACTACACCAAGGTGATGTCCCAATAGTCTGTAAAAATGCAGAGGGAGCCAACTGTTGGCTAGAATAAGATGACTGGCTAAAGTTTATCTAATTTTGCTGACTCCTCGATCCCACTCTTTGATCAAGGATGCGTGGATTAGGGCAGCCCCGGTGGCTCAGCAGTTTAGCGCCGCCTGCAGCCCAGGGTGTGATCCTGGAGACCCTGGATCGAGTCCTACGTCAGGCTCCCTGCATGAAGCCTGCTTCTCCCTCTGCCTGTGTCTCTGCCTCTCTCTCTCCTCTCTGTGTGTTCTCATGAATAAATAAATAAAATCTTAAAAAAAAAAAAAAAAAAAAAAAGGATGTCTGGATTAAGGCATGAAAAGATAGAGCTCTTCAGTAAGCTTCATCACACATAATTCTGATGCTGTCCACACAGTGTACTAACTCCCACTGTTGTTCATTCATTTGATCCCAAAGGGCTCCCCAGGTAGCCCCAGGTCTGAGAGAGGGGTGAGCTCCTCTAGTACGTTGTCAACTAGCAAGGGAGTGAGGACAGAAGAGGCCACCTCTCTAGAAGGCCCCGACTTCCCGACTTAGCTCTGTCCTATAGCAGGGACAGCATTTCTGTCTTAGCAGGGAGGTCCCGGTAACTGTCCTGAATTTGTAGAATCCTGCCTCCATGACCCACAAAACGATGTGGAGCTTCACAGGCCTGTGAGAACCTGTTTCCTGGAGAGCTATATATGCACTCTTCAACTGCCTCTCTAGCAGTGTACAGCATGGGACTGAGGAGGGCAGTTTCTCATACCAGAATCCATGGGCAACTTCTGATCATCATGGGCGGTCCAGGGATTTCAGGTGTGAGAGGAAGTTGCTATAGCTTCTACAGTGAATGATTCTCTGGAGGCAGGGAGAGGGGACATTAAAGGAAATGACTTCTATCACAATTTGGACAGATTCTAGATCCTTTTATTACAGAGGGCCCCAATTCAAGATTGGTGAATTTTTAACAGTATAAATAGGCTTACATAAAATTGTAAATGAGGAAATGTTGCCTCCAGATCCCAAAAAGGCGTAAAAGATACTGGGGTTGTTTTAACATTGTGGGTGTAGGGAGATTCCATTGTTATTGCTATTTCTTGTCAGTGTCAGAGATACAAAAGACCAATTTTCAGGAATTCAAGTGGAGTGGCAAAGCCTTGTATTATGTACAGGCATATGCCCACCCTCTTTTTTTTTTTGAGCTCCTGTGTGAATATTTTTATGTCTTCAATGAATATGTCAAATTAATCTTTTCAGAGGATAATATCATCAATGTGATGTTATACTTATGCCCCTGGAGAAAGTTGGATGTGATTAAGATCTAGCCAACAAAAACTGTACACAATGGTAGAGCTGCATAAGAATTCCATGAGTAGCCATGTAAAGATATAGTGTGTCCCTCTGACGGTGAGGGCAAACTGTAGCTGCTGAAAAAGGCACTGAATAGAACATATTAGTAAAACATCTGACTGCAGAGTATTTACCAGCTACTGATTGGATGGAGGCCAGAACTAGCCAGATTAAAGCTATGTAGTAATAGATGAGTATTCTGCAAACCATCAAGTACTACATGACCTAAGATCTTTATGAAAAGCGCAGAGAATACTTGACTTCTATAGTTCTAGGACTGATTGCTCAAATATGAGAATAGAACTAATTTAATTCTATTATTTCCAAGGACTTTTTCTTCATCAGTCAAATGGCGATGATGAGGATTCTTACTACAGGTCACCTGACATTTCAATAAGCATTTGAATAGGGATAAAATTATAATATAGAGGCTACATACTGACCTCTAAAATTGGATCTCTTTTTGGCTTTCATACAGGGTGATAGCCATAGAGTACACATCTATACAGCTGCTTTTCTCATTCAAGACAAGGGTACACTGTGTTCGGAACCCATGTGACACAAGTTGTTAATGAATTTGAATTTCACACTACCCAAAAAAAGTTTTATTTTTAAAAGAATAAATCTAAAAAAAAAAAAAAAAGAATAAATCTACCCAAGTTGCCTAAAAAAAGTAGGTAACCTAATTTTTATTTTAAAAACTAATGAGCAGGCAGCCCGGGTGGCTCAGTGGTTTAGCGCTGCCTTCAGCCCAGGGTGTGATCCTGGAGACCCGGGATCGAGTCCCAGGTTGGGCTTCCTGGGTGGAGCCTACTCCTCCCTCTGCCTGTGTCTCTGCCTCCCTGTCTCTCTCTCTCTCTCTCTGTGTCTCTCCTGAATGAATGAATGAATGAATGAATAAATAAATAAATAAATAACAAAAAAAAAAACTAATGAGCATCTCATGTGTGTGGAGAAGCACTCTGCTAGTGCTTTTCAACATAGGTTCTGAACTATTACAGCTCTGGAAGCACTGTGTCTGTTTTCAAAATAAGGAAACCGAAGCTCAAAGACTGAGACATTTTCTTAGCATCACAAACGTGGCGTGGTGGATGCAGGATTTAAATCTAAGTTTTCTGACCAGAAGTCTTGGATCCTTCCACTAATTCATCACTGGCTTAAATTGGGAAGCAGTAAGAAAAGATATTTAAAGAATTTAACCTCAAAAAAATGGAAATCTTTATATGAAAAAGACACTATAGCTAATTAATTATTTACTGAAGAGCTATGGGATGTAACTGTTATCACTTTCCTAAGTCAAGATAACTGGAAAAGGAAGGGAAACACACCAGTGAGGTACTTCTGTGATGAACAAAATGTCAGTCTTGAGTTTTACCATATACTGAAATCACAGCCAAGATGAGCCACGCTGTCCATTCTGGAAGGTACTTGATAAATACCAGGGCCATGAGGGCACTGATCATAATGAGATATGCCTGCTGGAGTCGCAGCGGCCCTTTCCAGTGAATTGCAATCATTCCCACCACACCAAAATTCCAGATCAGCAGCGCAACAGTAATGTAGTCCATGGCAACATTGTAGGTTTTAAACACTTCCCTGAAAAAAAATTAAACAGAAATCTAAAAATATTTATGTACAGTAATTTTCATCAAAATGTTGTTTAATGGTTCCTTCAAATTATTCATATCCTACCTTCATGTTTTTTTTTTACCATATCTTATATCAAACTGTGCTGTTATTTAACAGTTTTCTTTAAATTAATTCACTTTTTCCCTCAAGTTGAGCTTACTTTAACAGAAAACTCAGTGTCATTCATATAAATGGGAAACCAGTATCATAGGTCATAGCTATAAAAATAAGTACAAAAACTAAAAAAAGGCTATATACTATTGAAAATGCCACAATGAAAAGGAACCCTAGGGATGTCTGGGTGGGTCAGCAGTGGAGCGTCTGCCTTCAGCTCAGGGTGTGATCCGGGAATGCCTGGATCTATTTCCACATCGGGTTCTCTGCATGGAACCTACTTCTCCCTTTGTCTATGTCTCTGCCTCTCTCTCTGTCTCTCATGAATAAATAAATCAAATCTTAAAAAAAAAAAAAAGAAACCCTAGTTTAAAAATATCTGAAATCAGAAAAATAAATACGCACAATAAATTTTATAGCTAGACATATGTTATTTTCATAAAATGAAATTTAGTGCAGCCATTAAAAATATAATGCTAACCAGTCTTTTTTTTTTTTTTTTTTAAGACTTTATTTATTTATTTATGAGAGACAGACAGAGAGTTAGAGACACAGGCAGAGGAAGAAGCAGGCTCCGTGCAGGGAGCCTGATGTGGGACTCGATCCCAGGATTCCAGGATCATGCCCTGGGCCAAAGGCAAGCATTAAACTGCTGAGCCACCCAGGGATCCCAATACTAACCAGTCTTAAATATACCAACTACAAACTATATGTGGTAACAATTATAATTTAAGAGTATTTCATCAACAGAGTACATGGCTTTAAGTGACATTTATATAGCTCAAAAAGAGTTAATTTCTGAAAAACAGACCAAATATTTCACCACTTACCCCAAGTAAATGAATGAGAAAAAGAACAGCAACAATAGAGATGAGATAATAAGCCAGGCATGAATGACCTAGAAAAGAAAGCATTTCAATATAATTAACAGATCTCATAACCTTAAAAAAAGGTAAATGTCTTACTTCAAAAGCAATATATTATTTCTGCATATGTTATGCTTTTCAAATGGCAAAACTCAAACTGACTTTGGGATCAATACATACTTATATTGGAACTGTTTGGTACTGAACTACTCAAAATAGAAAATAGAAAATTTAAAAAAAAGAAAAAGAAAGAAAGATAGATAGAAAGAAAACAGAAAATTCATGGGGTGCCTAGATGGCTCAGTGGTTGAGCATCTTGTCTGTGGCTTAGGTTGTGATCCCAGGGTCCTGGGATCAAGTCCCACATCAGGCTCCCTGCACAGAGCCTGCTTCTCCCTTGGCCCCTGTCTCTGCCTCTCTCTGGGTCTCTCATAAATGAAGAAAGAGAAAAGAAAGAGAAGAAAGAGAAGAAAAGGGATCCCTGGGGTGGCGCAGCGGTTTGGCGCCTGCCTTTGGCCCAGGGCGCGATCCTGGAGACCCGGGATCGAATTCCACGTCGGGCTCCCGGTGCATGGAGCCTACTTCTCCCTCTGCCTGTGTCTCTGCCTCTCTCTCTCTCTGTCTATCATAAATAAATAAAAAATTAAAAAAAAAAACAGTTTAAAAAAAAAAGAAAGAGAAGAAAAGAAAAGAAAGAGAAAAAGAGAGAAAGAGAGAAAGAAGGAAAGAAAGAGAAAAAAGAAAAGAAAGAGAAAAAGAAAAAGAAAAAGGAAAAGGAAAAGGAAAAGGAAAAGGAAAGGAACGGAAAGAAAAGAAAAGAAAAGAAAAGAAAAGAAAAGAAAAGAAAAGAAAAGAAAAAAGGAAGGAAGGAAGGAAAGAAAAGAAAGGAAGGAAGGAAGGAAGGAAGGAAGGAAAGAAAGAAAGAAAGAATGAAAGAAAGAAAGAAAGAAAGAAAGAAAGAAAGAAAGAAAATTCAGCAAGACATATATAGAACCTTGTTCCTTTCAAAATATGTGAAATTAAAAAATAATGTGAATTTAAAAAATAATGCTTTCTAAAATTATCAACAAAGTCAACATTTAAACTTTAGGGAAGCAGTATGTTCAATGGAAATTTTTGTGGTATTTCTGAAATAAAAATATACTGAATAAAATAAAATTCAATGAAACTGAAAATCAGATATTCCATTAAGTAACTTATGTATACATACATTAACTGCATTTTAAAAATAGGCCTTTTAAGTTATATAGCCATTTGATAAAATAACATTCCAAATCAGTAAGAATTCAGTAAGAATCAGTAAGAATCAGTAAGAATTCAGTAAGAATTATAATGCTTTCTATGTTTACATGGCTCATTAATAAGTAATAATATTACAAATTCTTTGGAACATTTACAAGTCAGTCTAACCTTATGCAGAATTCATAGACTATGTAAACATTAGTCACTATTAGTTGCATACAGCTTATGAATATGAGAGAGACAATCAGATCTGACTTTTGTAATCTTTTACACAAGATGAACATTTTTTAAAATTTTTATTTATTTTTAAAGATTTTATTTATTTATTCATGAGAGACACACAGAGAGAGAGGCAGAGACACAGGCAGAGGGAGAAGCAGGCTCCATGCAGGGAGCCTGATGTGGGACTCGATCCCGGGTCTGCAGGATCACACCCTGGACTGAAGGCAGCATTCAAACCGCTGAGCCACGGGGGCTGCCCAAGATGAACATTTTAAATGGTAATTTTATGTAATGGATGTAATTGGGAAAATACTATACAACTCAGGGAGCCTGGGTTTGGGTTTTTTGTTTTTTTTTTAAGATTTTTACTTATTTATTCATGAGAGACAGAGAGAGAGAGAGAGAGGCAGAGACACAGGCAGAGGGAGAAGCAGGCTCCATGCAGGGAGCCTGACATGGGACTCGATCCCAGGTCTCCAGGATCAGGCCCTGGGCTGAAGGCAGTGCTAAACCGCTGAGCCACAGGGGCTGCCCGAGCCTGGGGTTTTTAAGAACAGAACAGAGAAACACAAAGAATTGTCAAGTAATTTCTAACCAAAACTGAAATTATTTTGAGGTGGATACACCCATTATATGCTTTAATCTTTCAATGAAGTTTACTGTTTAATAACAGAAGGAGTTATTTAACCAACAACTTTCCCAAACACCATCTCTCTCTTTTTTTAAGATTTTATTTATCTATTCATGAGACACACAGAGAGAGGCAGAGGCAGAAGCAGAAGGAGAAGTAGGCCCCTGCTGAGAGCCCTGTGCAGAACTGGATCCCAGGATTACTACTCAAGCAGAAGGCAGATGCTCAACCACTGAGCCATCAGGTGCCCCTCCAAAACATCATCTCTTAACCAGAATATTGTCTTCATTAATAACAACAAAAAATCTACACCCACTTCCCAGATTTAGTTGTTCCAATAAACAGGCTCTAAGCTATGAAAATCTAGTCATGATTAAAATATATATTTTCTCTTGTTTTGATCACCTAAGGTGATCTGTAATTATTTCTTTGAAAGAAAACATTTCTTAAAAATTCTCGCTGTGTCTTGTTCTTTATAACAACTTCATAAAATGGTACAATTTGGGAAGAGGTTAAAAGAATGGTTTTACATTGAAGTTGATAATCTTTGGACATCTGAATATTCTAAATTGACTGTCTATATACAACCAACTTAATTTCTGGTGTTCTTCCACAAAAACTTCCCCTGATAATTTATTATAAAAATTTTCAAGAGGCACCAGGGTGGTTCAGTTGGTTAAATGTCTGCCTTCAGCTCAGATCGTGATCTCAGGGTCTTGGTATCAAGCCTGCATCTCCTTTTCCATCTGTCTTCCCTCCCCACTCGTGCTTTCTCTGTCAAGTAAAATCTTAAAAAATATAAATATATTTTTCCCAAACACACAGCAAAATTTAAAGAATTTTATAGATAATACCTAACACCTACCATTCACATATTGCTATACTTGCTTTGTAGCATTTTTAACCACCTATTAGTCCTTTTTAATACATATCAAAGTAAATTGAAGACATCTGTACATCTCCCTCTCAAAATATTCAAATTTAGCAAAATATTCTAAAGGGAGCCCTTACTCTATTTTATCTGCAGAAAATCCAATAAAGCTTAAGCAGAAAGGAACCTTTCCTCCATCTCATCCCACAGTGCTCAAAGTCTCAGCTTCAGAGATAATCCAACTTACAAAACTAAAAAGTATATAAAATATTACAAAACAGAAAAGCTTTAAAAAGTGGGAGATGTACGTTGGTACTCTGTATTCATTTTAAGAAAGCACTTTTCTGAATACAAGAGTAATATATGTATATAACACTGAGAAGATTAAAAAAAAAAAAACACTGAGAAGATACAGAAACACTAAAGGAAAGAAACCATTCCCACTGACCAGTGACAACCAGTCATTATTAATGTTTTTTTTTCAGGCATGTTTTCTGTCTGCATGTATAAAGACCTTTTAACAACATTGTATCAAGTAATATACAGTTTAGCATTCTGTTTTTTAAAACTTTTTTATTATAGACACATTCTCATGCCA
Organism: Vulpes vulpes; assembly: GCF_048418805.1. Taxonomy (NCBI): domain Eukaryota; kingdom Metazoa; phylum Chordata; class Mammalia; order Carnivora; family Canidae; genus Vulpes; species Vulpes vulpes. The sequence continues at coordinate 107,008,247 of NC_132785.1, read as the reverse complement.
CCAAATATTTTTTGAAAATGATTTTTAAATGACTCAATTATAATATTCTACATATATGGATGAATCCACAATTTAACCTGTTTTTATTTATTTAACCTTTTTTATTCCATTTTTTTTTTTTTTTTTTTTTTTTTTTTATGATAGTCACAGAGAGAGAGAGAGAGGCAGAGACACAGGCGGAGGGAGAAGCAGGCTCCATGCACCGGGAGCCCGATATGGGATTCGATCCCGGGTCTCCAGGATCGCGCCCTGGGCCAAGGCAGGCGCCAAACTGCTGCGCCACCCAGGGATCCCCTATTCCATATTTCTTATAGAATTTATGGTTTTCCACTTTATACCAATTATAATTAATGCTAAGATAAAAACCCTAGCATGCAAATATTTTTCTACATTTCAGATTCTTTCAGATATATTGTGGAAGCAAAATATGAAGTCAAAAGGTATGGACTTTTTCTAATTACTATTGATATACATTGGCTTAGGGACTTCACACACACAAAAAAATGTATTAATCTTTACCAAGTCAATACATGAAATGCTATTTTAATGTTTCTGTTTTTACCACTGAGGAAACATATATACAAATCTCTCTCTCTCCTGGTCATATTTCTTTTATAATTCCTCTGGCTTGCATTTTTAAAAATTTATTAGGATGTTCATTTTTTTTTAAAGATTTTTTAAAAGTAGTCTACACATCCAATGTGGGGCTGAAACTTACAACTCTGAGATCAAGAGCTGCATGATCTAATGTTCATATTCATAATGTTCATGTTTATAATTTCCTGGATGATTTGTAAATGCTCTTCATATTGTAAAGATATTAGCCCTCTGTCTGTAATAATAGTTTCTGGTCACTGATGTTATGTTATGATTTTCTGAATTATTACCTGAATTCAAAGCCTCTTCTCATGATGACTAAATAGCATTTCCCCTTTTTCTAGAACATCACGTGGTAAAACAGGCTTTTTTCTCATCTTGCAAAAATCCCTAGTTCAGCTTTCCTGTGCTAAAGGCTCTGAAAGAAAAGAGCCCTGCTTCAGTACAGAACAGCAAGCATCTCCTCTAAACTCTGAACTATCCAGGCCAGAAATCATGTGGGCTTAATAAGTTAGATTGTTTCAACTATAACAGTGATATGTAATAATTAACTGTCTTTTCAGTTCCTACCTTTTTAAAGTCTGTTTGGTCTTTGAGCTTATCGTGCTTCTCATAGACATTGCGCAACCAACCACTGACATAACAAATCCTCTGGGTTTATTTCCAAACAGGTCCTGGCAAGTTTCTGAATTTCTGACTCAAAAGCTCCTTTTATTGTACACTAGGAATCAAAGTAAACAACTTGTTCCTATAGAATTGGCTGTGCCTGCTAAGACTTGAACTTAACATAAAACAAAACAACAACAAAAAAACTAACACGAATGAACAAATAACTGTGGAAATATAGCTGAAAAAAGACCCTTTTAGACTGTCTAAAATGAGATCTAACTAGGGGTGCTTACATGGCTCTCAGTCTGTTAAACGGCTGCTTTCAGCTCAGCTCAGGTCATGATCCATGGGTCCTGGGAAGGAGCCCCAAACCCTACTTCATCAGGTTTCCCTGCTTAGCAGGGGATCTGCTTCTCCCTCTGCCCTTTCCTCTGCTCATGCCCTCTCTCTCAAATTAAAAACATCTTTAAAAATAAAATGAGGGGATCCCTGGGTGGCTCAGCGGTTTAGCACCTGCCTTTGGCCCAGGGCACGATCCTGGAGTCCCGGGATCGAGTCCTGGGTCGGGCTCCCGGCATGGAGCCTGCTTCTCCCTCCTCCTGTGTTTCTGCCTGCCTCTCTCTCTCTCATGAATAAATAAATAAATAAATCTTAAAAAAAATTAAAAAAAAATAAAATGAGATGTAACCAGAAGATGCACAAAACAGACCAAAAATATATCAAGGCAGGTTCAAGGTGCCATGGAGTAAAAACATCTACCCTGTCTCTACTGCCGAACACAACCATAAAACCTGGATAGAATACATGCAGCTGCTAGCTGAGGACTCGGACAAGGGAACAGAGTCAGGTGGGCTGGGGAATTAGAAGTGAGTTTACCACTCTTTCCCCTCCATCAGAACTCAGTGCAACCCCGAGTGGGCATGGGTGAGAGCTCTAGGAGAAGCCTAGGTCTGGATAAGGAACAGAAAAGAGGTCTCCTAACATCAAAAGAGAACACAAAAATCTCACTTTTTGGTTTTTTCCTTTCAACATTCTCTCACATTCAGCTCTGAAACCATCCTGTAGGGGTGGCAATAGGGGTTGCAGGAGCCTAAAACTTCAGAGGGAGGGGAAGTTTCCTAGCTGGAGGAGCTGTAGTTCTCAGAAAGCAGGGCAGATGGCACTTGCTCTATTTCTCTCTCTGTCCTACCACTTCTTGGCCCTGTCGGTAAAATAAAACCCAGCTTTCTGGCTACAGGAATGGAATGGGGATGTCGAAAAGAATCAAAGTACCAGGGAGATCACAGAAAGAAGAAACTGAAGAAAGCAAACTTTTAAAACTGGAATGAACTTATGGGCCCATCTTACGGTGTGTAGGTATGGGTATGACCCTAAACAGGATACAGACTCCCCATAAAATGTGAAGAACAAAGTAGCATACAATCTAGGTAAGACACAATGTGAGTCCAATAAAGCAGAGAAACAGAACTAGCAAGTAAACATGTATATGCAGAAAAAGTAATTGTCATGAGGATATTTAAATAGGGGAAGGAAAATGCTTTGCAGCATGGGTCTTTACATCATTTGCTCTCTGGTTTTCTAAGTATTGATGACTATTTCCCATCATCATATACATCTTTGTCTTCAATCTTTTCCACTTGCTAATGTCAGACTGTAGATGGTCATCACTTAGGTTAACACTTCCACCCACTCAAATGTTAAAGATGCAAGGTTAAATTGTGTATAATTTTCAAGTTCAAGAACACTGGAAAGGTATTTGATCTTACTAGTAATTAACCAAATACAAATTAAGGCATTTTGTTTCCCCTATAAAAATTAGCACAGAATTTTTAAAAATCAATGCTGGTAAAGGTAGGATAAGACAGTCTCATTCACTACTAGTGTTAAGTACAAACTGGTACTATCATTTTGAAAAAAGGAATTTTGCACACCATCATAATTAAAAATATGTAGATAGGGGTGCTCGAGTCACTCAGTTAGTTAAGCATCTGCTTTTGGCTCAGGTCATAATCCCATGCCCCTTGCTTAGCAGGGGGTCTGCTTCTCCCTCTCCCTCTATCCCTGCCCCGACTAGTGCTCTCTCTTGTGCTCTTTCTCAAATAAATAAATAAAATTTAGAAAATGTAGATAATTTGCCCCATAAATTATGTGTCTAGGCTTTTACCCTAAGGAAATAATTCGAAAAACTGAAAAAGCTCCATAAAGACATTGTTTTTTAGAATAGTAAAAAAACATGGAAATGACTTAAATGTCCAACATCAGGGAAATTAGGGTAAGTAAATTACAATACACCCCTTGAGTCAAATGTAGCCTTTAGACATATTTTCTGAGAATTCACAATATGGAAAAATGCTTATGCCAAAATAAAAGTTAAGAAAGGGGGATCCCTGGGTGGCGCAGCGGTTTGGCGCCTGCCTTTGGCCCAGGGCGCGATCCTGGAGACCTGGGATCGAATCCCACATCGGGCTCCCAGTGCATGGAGCCTGCTTCTCCCTCTGCCTGTGTCTCTGCCCCTCTCTCTCTCTCTCTTTGTGACTATCATAAATAAATAAAAAGTAACCCCCTTTCTTAAAATAAATAAATAAATAAATAAATAAATAAATAAATAAATAAATAAAAGTTAAGAAAGGACACATATTGATTACACATTTTAACCATGTTACAGCATTATATAGAAATAAATACTAGAAGGAAATAAAGTAGATTTCAATATTTAGAAAGTTATCATTTATTTCTTTTATTTGAGAAAGACCATTCTCATGATTTATATTACTTCGTGATTTTTCTAAGGCATGAATCTGAAATATGTCCCAGGTGGCTAAAATTCAGGAGTAAAACCCTTAGCTTGAGGGTGACCTAGGGGAGCAGACGCTGTCTTTCCTGCATAATCTCCCCTGCCCTTACTTCCCAAGGAAAGAACTAGTGCTACTTACTGCAGGAGATGATATAGTGAGGGAATGGATGGCTCCCAATGTAGAAGTGGAAATATAACCAGTCACCAATGAATTTAACACCAGTGTCTGAAGAAGGCTCTATTGGTCTGCACTCAAGAAAAGTCTGGATTTTTTAAAGTTATATTACTTTATAGGGACAGTTATATCCTATAGTACTATTTGTAAATGAGGGAATTCACAGAGGTCTTAGGATATATCCTGGAATGTCCTAAGTATACTGCAAATCAAAATGTTAAAACCGGGCAGCCCCGGTGGCTCAGTGGTTTAGTGCCTGCCTTCAGCCCAGGGCGTGATCCTGGAGACCTGGGATTGAGTCCCACGTCAGGCTCCCTGCATGGAACCTGCTTCTCCCTCTGCTTGTGTCTCTGCCTCTCTCGCTCTCTGTGTTTCTCTCATGAATAAATAAAATGTTGTGTTAAAAAAAAATGTTAAAACCATTTAGAGTGTGATAGGATACAAAAACATTTTCAATTATGTCTTTTAGTATTTTTTAAATGTTCTACAATAAGAGGGGGGAACAAAAAAAAACCAAAAAAAAAAAAAATAATAAGGGGGGGACTAAAAATTAAATCAGTTCTAAAATATAAGGCCCTTTTCTCTACTAGAACAATTAAAGTATGTGACAGGAAAACCCAATCACACAAAGAACATGGTAGAAAACAAATCTCCATGTCTCATGCTCACCTTATAGCACCTGTATTTATACAGAACCACCAGGAGAATAGTCATGACAACAATGACGCTGATCATGATAGCAGCATTCAGAATTGAGTGCAGGGCTCTCTGCCCCACGGTCTCAGTATCTTCCGTGAAGGGGGTATAGATTCTATAATAAAACAAAATACAAAAGCCCAAAGTAAGTATTAATGGATATCTCAAACCACATTCCTCTCCAACACCAGTTTTGTTTCCTTGATTCAACTGGTATCTTATAAGTGACTTTTACCCATCTCAGCAATCTAGCCAAGAGTTGTGGAAGCAAATTTGCCATACTCTAAGTGCTTCAAAATAAAAGGAGAGATCTAAAATGTAGAGGTGGATTTTTGTGAGCCAGACACTGGCTCCATCTAGTGGATGTTTCAAATTGAAATAATTACTCCTCAAATGTTCTTTGTCCACATTAGCGATTTGTTTAAAGAACTGGATTCTACTACATAAACTACCTGTGCTACAAGTCCTTGTCAAAGGAAAGTGGCTTATGTAATGGCTTACAATTATTTTTTTTATCTACAGGTTGACTGCAACCGGAGTTGTTTTGATACAACATCACATATCCATTTTCCCCTTGGTTTCTCATTCACATAAACATACTTTCATTCCAGGTTTCAATGTTCCCAGCTAAAAGAGTTGATTTCTGACTCCCTTACAGTTAGATGTGGCTGAGACAAAGTACGGCCAATGAGTTAAAAGCGGATGTGTTATGTGGAACTTCTAAGAAAGGCGTTAAATCTGCTGAGAAATGTGTCTTATGTCTTTTTCTCCCCCACTCCACTCCTTCATGCTTCCTGTTGTCTGAATTAAAGCCTGGGGCTCCAGGACCGATAAGGTACTTTGAGTAACCTAAAGGATAGAAGCCAAAGAAAAAGAAAGGAGCCTGAGTCTTTGATGAATGTGAAGTCACACTACCAATGTGTACTGATCACCCTGTACTGCTCTGTGGGAAAGAGATAAAATATGTAAACCATTTAAACCATTTGTTTTGATTTCCTATAATAGGGTCAGGAAACTTCCCGTTAAGGATTAGAGAATACATATTTTAAGTTTTGTGGGTCATACATTCTCTGTGGCAACCAATGAATCCTGCCATTGTAGTATGAAGGCAGCCATAGGCAATATATAAATTAATGAACCTTATTATGTTCCACTAAAACTTTATTTACAAAAATAGGTGGTGGCAGGCATATCTGTCCTATGGGCTATGGCTTGCTAACCCTGTTCTATAATATATAGCCAAAACTAACTAACTTATACAGATGATATTTCCAGTCTCTTTTGACTGCTGTCTCCAACTCTTGCCCCTTATTCATTGTCTTAGCCTTTCTCCCAAAAGGTTAAAAGCTTGGCTTTTAGAATCCCACACAGTTTGCTAATTCAAATTCCAAAATCCACTTAAAACTTTGAGCCCTAGAGGGGCCCTATAGAGACCTAGAGACAGAACTAAATGAATCTGAATCAAAGCATTTTTCTTGAAGGTAAAGGGCTTATACCAACAGTACCAAACAATCTACACAACAAACTCAAGAGTCTAGAGAATGCCAGCTTGCATTAATTCTTCATCCTTTCATTTAGACTTTTTTTTTTAACTGAGTAGTTATTATATAACCAGCCGTGGGAACAATCTGCCCTCATAGGCTTTATGATATATAAGGAAATCAGGCATTAAATAATGTAAATAAGTTATATATTTGCATATTGTGACAAGTGAAAAACAAGAGGTTGCTATAAGAAAGACTACCTGAAAGGACCTAATTCTGTTATGAGGTTCAGGGAAATTACGTTTGAGGACTTAACATTTAAGCAAAGATGAGAAGGATGATAGGAATTCATCCATCAAAGTCAGAAAAGGAAAGAACATTCCAGCAGAACAATAGGACCCAATGGCCCTGAGATGGAGAAGATTAACATTCAACTCTTAACTGCTCAATTTCAAATAAATTCAGCCCTATGAGATTTAATTCCATAACTCTTATTTTCTCTACTTAAAGCATCAAGTAATAAATAACTCCTTATTCTGTCAACTGCTCTGTCAGAGAGGATGAACTCTCTAGCCTTCATGCCCCTTTCAAAGCAGAGGTCTCCAAGGTGATGATGACACACACACTACAAAGAAAAGTCATACTAGCCTTGAGAATAAAAAAACACTTATACATACAGCTGTCCATCCTTCCGGGTATAGAAGCTGACTGATTTGATGGTAGCCACAACCACCACCATACAGAGAGTCACGGGGACAAAAAGCATGATCACATGTTTGGCGCCGTATTTCAATGTCAGCTCTTCGTCTTCTTCATCATCTTGTTCCACCACCTGGTGTGAGCTACCCTGGGGTCGTCCATTAGATAATGGCTCAGGGTTGCCACGCCGCCGCCTTTCACTGCTGTGCTGTTCTCTACTGTCATTCTAAAAGCAAAAGAGAAACTTTTTTCAAGTCAGACTCAGTAGAATCAAGGTATTCTACAAAAAACAAAAAAATGGAACAATTAGACATGAGATTAAGAAAAGACCCATCAGGGATCCCTGGGTGGCGCAGCGGTTTAGCGCCTGCCTTTGGCCCGGGGTGCGATCCTGGAGACCCGGGATTGAGTCCCACATCGGGCTCCCGGTACATGGAGCCTGCTTCTCCCTCTGCCTGTGTCTCTGCCTCTCTCTCTCTCTCTCTCTCTCTGTGTGTGTGACTATCATAAATAAAAATTAAAAAAAAAAAAAAAAAAGACCCATCATTACTGGAGTTCTAAAAACTCGAGGCAAGAAAGAATTCACAAGAGGTGTGCAGTTTAGAAGTCTGGATGAATGGAGGCTCTTCAGTAAAGGAATCCAGGTCCTCCCTCTCAGCCGGCTCCTGGTTTACCTCATTCTCCCCCTCTGTTCTCAATATAATACAATTGTACTCATCCTCTGACACTTGGCTTAAAACTGACATGTATTACATGTATTACTGACATGTAATGTAATGTAATGTAATATAGCAGACCATATTTGCTACATCTGCCAGCAGAGTAATCTCACCATTTTCAAAATTATTTTTTTTCCTTTTTCAAATTATGAACTGTTTTCTACCTTTGGTTTCATATCAGTTATACAAGGAACTATTTCACCTTCATAATTTTTAAGTAGGTTCTAGGATCCAATGTGGGATCTCAAGGTCATGGGATCAAAAGTCACATACTCTACCAACTGAGCCAGCCAGGTGCTACTCACCTTCATTATTAATAAGACTTAAAATTGGGGTGGCTCAGTCAGTTGAACGTCTGCTTTGGCTCAAGTCATGATATTGGGGTCCTAGAATTGAGCCCAGCAGGGAGTCTGCTTCTCCCTCTGCCCCTCCTCTCACTCTCTTTAAAAAAAAAAAATATATATATATATATTTAAAAAAAAGATTTAAAATCCTTGTAGTAATACATAAAGGATCTATTATTTCTTACAACTGCATGTAAATCTACAATTATCTCAAAAAGTTATTCAAAAGATTTTAAAAAATCTTTACAGAGAGAAATTAGGTCTTAAACAATTCTGATGCCCCTCCAGCGAGAGGCATCACCACCTTGCCCTGTATAGTGAGGGAACAATAAATATTTGATGAATGATGGCATGAAACTAGAACCTTTCTTACAGTCTATAGTTTCCTCAGTCTCTTAACCCAAACACCAATTTTATCCTTATTCTGGGTTTTCCCTTTCTTACTCTTCAAGTTCAATTTCCTTTTTGGTATTACTGTTCATATCTAAAACTCAACTTTTTGTAAAGAGGAGAGTGAATCTCAAGAGCATTAATAACAGTAAAAATAATAGGTAACAGGAGGAAAAGAACAGCACTCCTCCTCCTACATAAGTATAGGAGATGAAAGCAGACTGTCATTGTTGCTTGTAAAATGTAATCAGCCTGGTTAAGAACAGGTTCTCTTAGATCATGTGAGAACATGTAACTCTTTTACCTCATTTTTGACTATCGAGTTTGTTACTGTTATTCATTAAAAATATATTACACTCCTAATAATTGCTTAAAATTATTACAATGTACTGGAGACTGTGATATGTGCTTTATATTAAATTCTCACAGCCACCCCATTATCACTACTTTTTAGGTAGGGAAATGGCCACAGCTAGGAAGCATTACAGAGAGGGTTTAAACCCAGGCATGCTCGACTACAGAAACCAAGCTTTAACCACCTCTCAATGTGCTGTTCACAAGACAACAGGGGAACTCTGCAGACTCGGTGTGGGCTCAGTTGTCTTCTACTTTACTTTGAAGATATTCATCCCATAAATAATTATGAATTCAATATTCCAGGTACTGTGCTATGGCAATACTGAAATTAAAAAGATCTAGATGTTGTTCTTAAGGAGATCATAAGTTAGCTTTAATACAGGCTAAATATTATATCAGAGACATGAATAAAGTGCTGCAGGACTGATCATTCCGTGTAGTCCAGAAAGGCAGCATTAAGATTCCTTTTTTTTTTTTTTTTTTTAATGATAGTCGCACAGAGAGAGAGAGAGAGAGAGAGAGAGAGAGGCAGAGACACAGGCAGAGGGAGAAGCAGGCTTCATGCACCGGGAGCCTGACACGGGATTCGATCCTGGGTCTCCAGGACCGTGCCCTGGGCCAAAGGCAGGCGCTAAACCGCTGCGCCACCCAGAGATCCCAGCATTAAGATTCCTAAGCAGAAGAGTGAGTGGAAGGTTAATGGGCTCCAAGTGGAGACATGACAGTGGCACAGAGGTATGAAATTAAAAAGCAAGGCCTACTCAGAAAATCAGTGAGTACTCCTAGGCTGGCTGGAGAACACCGTTTGTCAGGGTTGGTGGCAGAAAAAGGTTAGGAACAGGTATAAAAAATTTCATTTGCCATGCCCAAGGACTTTAGACTTTGTCCCGTAGGCAATAAAAAGTCATAAATTGTTAAGACTGAAGTAGTGACACATTAGATTGTTTCATTTTAAAGAAACCTGACTGCGTGGCAATGGAAAATAGGAGATATATGAGAAAGATATTTCAAAAGAAGAGACAGGGCTTTGGGGCAAATTACATGTGAATGGTTAGAAAGGAGTCAAGGATGACTGGAGGTTTCTGGAATAAAGGGTTGACTGGAAAGGTGATGATGGCATTAATAGAGCAGGGAACACAAGATGAGCAGGCAGAAGAAGAGGAGAGCTATTTTAAAAATAGGGAGATAGGTGAGTGTGAGGTACCTGCAACCAGGCAGCAAAGTTCAAGGGTAGAGTTGGGGGGAGCCATTAGTCTCTACAGTTATGGAAATGAATGAAATCTCAGGGAGAGAGTATAGATGGAAAGCAGAACAGTGCGGACTTGTTGGTCATTATGTAATGTAACACCTGTGAAAAGAAAAACAGAGTGGATGATTACCAAGGAGAGAAGTGAATAACCCCTAAGCTTCAGCAGCAGGTGATAGAAAAACCAGCCAAAGAGATTAAGAGAAAAATAAGGGAGAGGGAAGAAATCCCAGGAATCAGTACATCACAGCAGCCAAAGGAGGTTTACATTTCAGGGGTGTCACTGACAGGCAGTATGAGAGCTGAAAAGCCACTGAATTTAGCTGTGGGAAGTTGGCCAATATTTTTACAAAAGTAAAACAGTTAAGAGGGAAATAAGATCATAAATTATAAGAAACTGGAGGATGAATGGAAACAGAAGTTAAAAGCAATCATTCTTTGAAGCAAAAAGAATAAAAGATGTGACAACAGAAAGGATTCACATTTGAAAACATTTTAGGGACATTAGACTTTAGCATACTCATGAAGTCAAAGAACAAGTAAAACTAACAGAAGAGATTGAGGATACAAGACAGGGAGATAACTCATGGAACAGAGCAGGTGATAAATGGAGGTGAACAGGAGAGAAGAGTTGGCTTTACAAAGGAAGTGGTGCCCTCCACCTCAGTCTGGAGTTCGGGAGTAGCTCTTTGACCTCACAGAGAAAATATTTATGAAGAGTTAAACCTTATGAGGAATGGAAAGGAAACAATTACAAAGCACAAAAGGAAAAAAAACAACAACAACAAAGCACAAAAGGTAGAAATGTATACACCACTCAATAAGATAATCTTTGCTGAACACAAGTCATTGGAGTGACCAAAGTCCAGCTGGAAGACAATGTAGGCTCTGGAGGATAGGGACACAGTGTGAAGGCTGGAAAGCAGAGAGTTGAGGCAATTCATATTTCTATTTTCTTTGAGGGAGGTGACTAAGTCACGTGCTAAGAATGTTTTGTGACTAATGTTCAGCAATACAATTATGAACTTAAGGCGTTGATTACTGTGCAATATAAACCAAAATACAATAATAGCTCTCTTTATATAGTATTTGATAATTTACTAAGCATGCTCATATTATTTCTTTTTAAGATTTTATTTATTTATTCATGAGAGACACACAGAGAGAAAGGCAGAGACATAGGCAGAGGGAGAAGCAGGCTCCATGCAAGGAGCCCAATGTGGGACTCGAATCCGGAACCCTGGGATCACACCCTGAGCCAAAGGCAGACGCTCAACCGCTGAGCCACCCAGGCGTCGTCCCATCATTTATTCTTTTCATATATTCAGAGGTTTTGGTAGAGGAACACTAAAACAATTTGTCCAAAATCTTAAGGCCAGAAAATAGCAGAGGCAGGAATCAAATTCTTGTCTCTTGCTTCGAAATCTATGTTCCTTCTATGGTACCACAGTTGTCCTATTAGGCTACATGAACAGTTTAATTGGGTAAGTCTGGCATGAAAGAAGCAATCATAATAGGTTCATTCACAGTACTCAACTGGATGTTCTGGTTTATAATGAACATTAACTAACCCCACCCTGCCCCACCTTTGAAGCTGATATGGGATGCTAGAGCACTTGTGTAGTGTATCCTTTCTCTTTACAGCACTTTGGATACTATTTTTAAAATCAACTATATGTTTTAATTTCTTTAAAATACAATTTATTTAAACAGGTAAAATTTTCACATGGTTCTAAAGTCAAAGAATATAAGAAGGAATAAAATTTTTAAAATCTCTCACGGAACTCTCTACTTAGTTGTCTAATGCCCCAGGTTACCACTGTCATTGTTCTCTGTGGTTTCCTGATGTATATACAAGCAAATTACAAAAACATATTCTCATTCCCCCCTTTTACACAAATGGTAGCACAACAAATGCACTCTCCTGCACTTTGCTTTCTTTGCTTAACTATGTATCTTAGAGATTTTTTTTACACATCAGTACAGAAAGTACATCCTTATTCTTTGAAAAAAAAAAAAAAAAAGTTTAAACCAGCTACATAACACCAGTGGATGAATGTATCATAATTATGCCAATCCCCTAAAGATGAATATTTAACTTGCTTCCAGCTTTTCTTTTTTTTTATTAAAGTCTTTTTTTTAATTTTTATTTATTTACGATAGTCACACAGAGAGAGAGAGAGGCAGAGACATAGGCAGAGGGAGAAGCAGGCTCCATGAACCGGGAGCCCGACGTGGGATTCGATCCCAGGTCTCCAGGATCGCGCCCTGAGCCAAAGGCAGGCGCTAAACCGCTGCGCCACCCAGGGATCCCTATTAAAGTCTTTATTTAAATTCAATTTAGTTAAATATACTGTATTATTAGTTTTAGGGGTAGAATTTATTTTATTTTTTTTAATTTTTATTTATTTATGATAGTCACAGAGAGAGAGAGAGAGAGAGAGAGAGAGAGAGGCAGAGACATAGGCAGAGGGAGAAGCAGGCTCCATGCACCGGGAGCCTGATGTGGGATTCGATCACAGGTCTCCAGGATCGCGCCCTGGGCCAAAGGCAGGCGCTAAACCGTTGCGCCACCCAGGGATCCCATAGGGGTAGAATTTAGTGATTCATCAGCTGTATATCACATCAGTGCTCATTACATCAAGTGCCTTATTTTTCCTTCCCTTCCTCTACGGGCATCTGTTTTGTTAAATTCCACGTATGAGTAAAATGATATGGTATTTGTTTTTTTTCTTATTTTTTTTTTTTAGCATAATACCCTCTAGTTCCATCCACTTCTTGGCAAATGGCAAGATTTCACTCTTTTTGATGGCTGAGTAATATTCTATTGTATACATATATACCACATCTTCCTTATCCATTAATTTGTCGATGGACAGCTGGGCTCTTTCCATATAGCTGCTATCAACATGCTTCCAACTTTTTGCCATTTACAAACAGTGCTGCAATAAATGCCCCCTATAAGTTATTTCACAAGTACAGAGCATATCTATAGGGTAAGTTTCCTTAAGTAAAACTGCTAGGTCAAAGTATATATGATACATATATGTATATATGATACATATTGCCAAATCACCCTCCCAATGGGTTGTACCATTTTAAAGACTCAGCAGTAGAGGAGATTCCTATTTCAAAAGGCTCTACCAACAGTAAACTATGAAATGCTTGGATTTTTACCAATCTGATAGGTTAAATATGCGAACATGGTGTAACTTCTTTTATTATTGAAAAGGATGAACACTTTTTTTTCTATGAACTAAGTATTCATACCCTTTACCATTGGCTTATGGTACTTAGAACCATATCTGGCTTACAGTGCTTTTAGTTTCTAGGTTTAATTATTACTTATTAATTTTTTAAAAAGTGAATGCCAGGGATACAGCAGTTGAAAAGACAGGTAAGGTCTCTGCCGTCATGAACTGATCTCAAGCAGGAGGAGAGAGATAATAAATAAGATGTGGGATAATACTAAAACAGGGTGATGTGATTAAAAAAAAAAAAAAAAAAAAAAACTTGGGATGGGACTACTTTTAGATAACGTAGCCTGAGAGTATCTTTCTGAGGAAGTGACATTTGAACTGAGACCAAAAGGATGAAAAAATGTGAAAGGGCTACTGTAGAGTAAGGGATCAATTCGTCAGGTCAGGGGTGTCTAAACCCTGCACATTCCAAAGAAAGATTTGGCTGGTTCCTAGAGATAACCTTTAAGCCCTTGAAGAATGTTTTTATTTACATGAGGCTCTGGGCCACACTGCTAACAATGTGATCTATGAAGGTCTTGGGCCACAAAGTATCTGCTTGACTTTGGGAGGGGCCAGAGAACTATGGTCAGTCATGTCTACAGGATCAGCCCCTAATAAAACTCCTGGACACCAAAGCTCAAATAAGTGTCCTGGTCAGCAATACTCTGTGTATGATGTCACATACTGTTCCTGGGAGAATTGAGCACAGTTCTACAACTCCACTAGCAGAAAAAAACTAGAAGCTCTTGCCTGGTATCTCTTGGACTCTACCCTACAATGCATTTAACTGCTAATTTTAATTTGTATTCTTTCTCTGTAATAAACTATAACCAGTGAACATAACAGCTTTTCTGAGTTTTGTGAGTCCTTCTAGCTATTCACTTAATATAAGCATGATCCTAGAGAGCCCCAAATATACTTGTACACTGAAAATGACAAAATATGTGCTAAGAGAAATTAAAGAACAAAAGCAGATAGACAAGACTATATCAAACTTTAAAACCTCTTTGTATCAAAGAAACAATCAACAGAGTAAAAAGGAAATCACACAGTAGGAGAAAATATCTGCAAATCATGTATCTGATAAGGGGTAAATATCCAGAATACATAAAGAACTCTTACAACTCAATAACAAAAAACAAATAATCTGATTTTAAAATGGGCAAAGGACTTAAATAGGTATTTCTCCAAAGGACATATACAAAAGACCAATAAGCATATGAAAAGATGTTCAAGATCACTAATCATTAGAGAATAAAAATCAAAATGACAATAAGATACCATCTTATACCCATTAGGATGGCTACTATCAAAAAAATAAAAGTGGGGCACCTGGGTGGCTCAGTTGATTGTCTGCCTTTGGCTCAGTTAGTGATCCCAGGGTCCTGGGATCAAGTCCTGAACTGGGCTCCTTGTTGGGGAAGACTGCTTCTCTCTCTCTGCCTATGTCTCTGCCTTTCTGTGTCTCTCACAAATAAATAAATAAAATATTTTTAAAAATTAAAAAAAATAAAAAGGATTAGTGAGGATGCAAAGAAACTGAAACCCTTGTGCACTACTGGTGGGAATGTAAAATGGTGTGGCTATTATAGACAAAAGATTAAAAACAATTATCATATGATCCAATTAGATGACACCAAAAAAAAGAGCCACAAAAGAAAAAATTGATAGAGACTTCCATCAATATCTAAACTGACCTATTCCCACTTCTCAAAAAAATACTGTTAAGAAAATAAAAAGACAAGACATAAACTGGGAGAAAATATTTGTAAAGCATATATATTGTAGAGGACTTATCCACAATATATAAAGAACTCTCAAAATTCACTAAGAAAACAAAGTACTCAATTTAAAAATTGGGAAAGAGTTTGGAACAGACAATTCACCAAAGATATCAGTAAGCACATGAAAAGATACTTAACATCATTATTCAAAAAAATGTAAATTAAAACCACAAAGAGATATTACTACATACCCTCTCAAATGGCTAGAAAAGTAAAAAGACTGCACTAAGTGTATCAAGAAGCGTAAGAACTAGAACTCTTATACAATGCAGGTACAGAAATCTACAACAAATTTGGAAAACTTTTCGGCAGTATCTTAAAAAGTTAAATACACCTCTATTCAATTGGATCATATTCTACTCTTAGGTATTTGCTCAAAATAAACGAAAGCCTATGTATTCATGAATGTCCATAACAGCCTTACTGGTAACAACTTCAAACTGGAAACACGAGTACCCATGAACAAGTAAATGGATAAAAAACTGTAGTATATCCATATAATGGAATACAACTCAGCAGTAAAAAAGAATAAACTTGATACATGCTATGCCACTGGTGAAATCTCAAAATAATTTGACTAAATGAAAGAAGCCAAAGAGTATACACTATATGATTTCAATTGTACAAAAGTCTAGGAAATGAAAACTAGACGATGGCAATAAAAACTTTATCAGTAGTTGCCTAGGGATGAGCAGTAGCTGCAGAGAGGCAAAAGAGACAAACTGCAAAGAAATGTGAGGAAGCTTGGGGAGTAAGTAAGCTCATTATCTTGACTGCTGTGCTGGTTTTAAGGGTATATATATAAATATCAAAATGTATCAAATTGTATACTTTAAGTATCGGTGGTTTACTGAATGCCAATTATACTTCAATTAAAAAAAAGTGTCTTTGCTCAAAAGGGGTGTATAGGTGCTCTGAAACTATTAGCTGACACTAGAACTACCAAGAGATTTCCAAAATGGAAAATCCTGGCAGCTAAATATTAGTATGATGACTTAGCATTATTTTTAAAGCTAATTTTTTAAAAAAACTTTTTTTATTATGGAAAAAGTTAAGACAAATACCGTCAGAAGTGTAAAATGAAGTCCCATGTGCACTTTACTCATAGCTTCAATTACTACCAGTTCGGGGCTAATCTTATTCCACTTACTTTCCCATACACCTTGCCCCCTCTAGTATTATTCTGAGGCAAATTCGGACATATCATTTCCTTCCTAAATATTTTAGCATATACCTCTAAAGATTAAGAATATAAGGGGCTTCTGTGTATGTAGCTTGCTGGGTCATTACTGGCTAAAAAAAAAAAAAGAAAGAAAAGACGGGGATCCCTGGGTGGTTCAGCAGTTTAGCGCCTGCCTTTGGTGCAGGGCGTGATCCTGGGGTCCCGGGATCGAGTCCCACGTCGGGTTCTCAGCATGGAGCCTGCTTCTCCCTCCTCCTGTGTCTCTGCCTCTCTCTCTATATATATGTCTCTCATAAATAATAAACAAATAAGTTTAAAAAAAAAAGACTACTTTTTGGAGACGTTTTACGTTTACAGCAAAACTGAGCACAAGGAGAGTTCACTTATACCCTTGCCCCCACACAGCTGCCACTACCCCCACCCCCACTGCTATCACCATCCTACACCAGACTGGTACACTTCTACAATCAACGAGTCTATATTTACATGCCATTATCACCCAAAGTCCATAGTTTATGTTATGGTTCACTCTTGATGTTACACATTCCATGGGTTTTGAAAAATGTATAATAACATGTATCCATCATAGTACCATATGGAATAGTTCCACTGTCCTAAAATTCCTCTGAATTCTGCCTATTTATCTCTCCCTTCCCTATTACAACTCTGGGCAACCACTGATCTTTTTACTGCCTCCATAGTTTTTGCCTTTAAAAGCTATTTTTAAGGTTCAGAAAAACAAGTGCTGTAGCCATTATAAATGATTTCATTTCAGTGGCAGAAGGAAGGATTACTCACTATATAAATGTTGTAAGTGTCAGGGAGGGTGGAGTCCTATGGGAAGTGGTTAAGTATGTGGGAAGTCAGTTCCTATGAAACCAGATTCCCCAGGACTCCTACACCACTAAGTCAGAGGCTTTGTTTTAATTCTTTCTCCCTTCTCCTTAAAAAAATTTTTTTTTAGATTTTATTTATTTATTAGAGACATACACACAGGCAGAAGGAGAAGCAGTCTCCACGCAGGGAGCCCGACGTGGGACTCGATCCTGGGCTGAAGGCGGCGCTAAATCGCTAAGCCACCAGGGCTGCCCCCTTCTCCTTACTTTAAAACATGATGCAAATACAAGTCCAGCCACCAAAAGCATGTGGACCTCAAGCAAAGGAGAATATTTCTCAAGCAGCAAAAATTGTGGAGATGTTTTAAATACAGTGTAGTACTTGTTGTTTTTAAATCTTGTTTTCTGCTTGCCTTTTTTTAGTCTTATTTTTATAATTAAAAGATTATAAACAAAATAAACATTTTTTAGAAGTTTTAAGAAGTGTCACAAACTTTTGTTTCTAACATGGTGTCCTCCCTAATCCTTGCCCCACAAAAGGAACATGGTGAGCAATCTTAAGTATTTTTAGATTTAATTTTGTTTTTTTTAAGTAAGCTCTACACCCAATGTAGGACTTAAACTCACAACACGGAGATCAAGAGGCACATGCTCTACTGACTGAAGCAGCCAAGCACCCATACTTCTAGATTTTTTTAAAGCCATGTTCTATAATTTGATTATGCTTAATAATACATCAGATAATACCTTTCTATGCCAGTAATATTATTTTTTTTATTTATTTATTTTATTTTTTTTATTTATTTATGATAGAGAGAGAGAGAGAGAGGCAGAGACATAGGCAGAGGGAGAAGCAGGCTCCATACACCGGGAGCCCGACGTGGGATTCGATCCCGGGTCTCCAGGATCGCGCCCTGGGCCAAAGGCAGGCGTTAAACCACTGCGCCACCCAGGGATCCCTATGCCAGTAATATTAAACCTCAATCTTAACTACTATAATAGCAGCACAGTAATGACACTGATGATAATAACTGCTAAGATTTATTTATTTTTTATTTTTTTATTTATGATAGTCACAGAGAGAGAGAGAGAGAGAGAAAGAGGCAGAGACATAGGCAGAGGGAGAAGCAGGCTCCATGCACCGGGAGCCCGATGTGGGATTCGATCCCGGGTCTCCAGGATCGCTCCCTGGGCCAAAGGCAGGCGCCAAACTGCTGCGCCACCCAGGGATCCCCTGCTAAGATTTACTGACCCATGTATGTGCTAGACACTATTCTAAGCACTTCAGGTGAGTAATAAACTTTGAGTTCATTAATATTATAAACTTCATTTAACAGATAAAGAAACTAAAGCTTCAAGGCCAGATAATTTGCCAAAATCACAGAGCTAAGAAGGTCTACAGCAGCAATTCTAATTCAGAGTTTGTCAAATCCTATTAACCATTACCTTATAGTACTGACTAGATAAACCACAAGTAACCTAAGATTGAAATGATCTCAAAATTCTCATTGTTACACATAATATTTCATCAAATATGTCTGTCTACATTTTTTGGCATTCTTGTGGTAATATTTTTATAGGATAAAATTCTAAAAGTGGAAATCCTAAGTCAAAGGTATATGCATTTTTAGATTTAATTGCCAAATTATTTCCAAAAGGCCTGTGTATCTGCAGACTTGACAACTTGCCTCCAAATAAAAAGAAATTAAACTCCCATGAGCAGCACATGTCAATGCCTATTTCCCCTGACTTTTGGTAGCAATG
The DNA here is from genome assembly GCF_048418805.1 of Vulpes vulpes. Taxonomy (NCBI): domain Eukaryota; kingdom Metazoa; phylum Chordata; class Mammalia; order Carnivora; family Canidae; genus Vulpes; species Vulpes vulpes. The sequence goes on along the minus strand of NC_132785.1, from coordinate 106,989,328 downwards.
TTTTTTTCTTAAGATTTTATTTAATTTTTTAGAAATAATCGCTATACCCAATGTGGGGCTTAATCTTACAACCCAGAGATCCAGAGTCACAGGTTCTACTGACTGAGCCACTTGCAATGGGTTTTAATCCTTGCTCACTGGTAGGTAAAAACAAAACCTTTTCATTTCTGTTTCTTATTAGGAAGGCTGATCAACTAGTCTTTTCATATATTTATTGACATTTATATTTCTTCTTCCTATTCCTTATATATTGCTCATATCTTTTGGCAATGCTGTTACTGGGTTGTTTATGTTCCTTTTGACTTTGTAAGAATTCTTTGTATCTTAAGATATACCTGTCAGTATGCATTATAAAGCCTGTGCCAGTTTATTTTTTTACTTTATTAATGGTAGTTTATTGCCACACTTAAGTTTATAATTTTATATTACTGAATATGAATGTAATGATTTTGAGGAAAATAACTTCTTACTATACCCCAAAACCTAATGATTTTTCAACATACATAATTACACAGTTACAATGAATGTTCACAAATATCATGTCCTGCTTTCTTAATCTAATATTACTACTTCATGTTTACACTTCCATGTAATAACTGTCACCATGCCTAAAAAGTTACAACACATTTCAGTATGCTGATATGCTTGCTGTCTGCATATTATTTATTTACTTAAAATGAATATTTATTTATAACAAAAAGCAACAATCCTATAAGACTATCCTATTAGATACTGTTTGGATTTCTACATTTAGAAATGTGAAGCTCCTGAGCCTGTACTATACGAAAAACAGAAGAGAAGCTTAACTGAAGAACTGGCAACTTATGTGGAACACTTGAAAATATTTATTAATCATAGGCAACATGTTTCCAACAACACACAGAATTCCATCCAGCACCTGGCCAAGCTTCATGATTGGCCAAGCTTCAGGATTCCCTGAAGTTAGAGCTTTAACCCGTTACTCTAACAGAAAGGAAGGCTGTCATTTCCCTGAAGAGCTGATACAACTTTTAAAGAAAACATTTAATATTTATGGGGTTGTTGTGTTATGCTTGAACTTAGGGTGTTTTTTGCTGGTTTGTTTTTAACAAACTCTTAAGATCTGTGCCCAGGATTTCTGACCACTCTCATGCAGAACCAAGCATTTTCCTCTGGAAGTCATGGAGACTAAGTTTTCTTTCTCCTTACTTCACTTTGACATACCTAGGAAATCAGATTCATTACTATAAATACTATAGTAACACTCTCAAAGGCTTAGTGGGCCCGATTCAGTTTAAATTTAGATCACTCCTTTCACTTATTTTCTCAAGGTCCCAAGTACTTAAACACTAAACAGCTTATAGATCTGTCCACTGTTTAATTTTATAGAATTTCTCACACTTAAAAAAAGTGACCCATTATCATTTAATAAAGTTATTTCTGCCAGTCTATGGTTTGCTAACAACTTAATAAAGTTCTTTGCATTTAATGTTTTAAATTTAAAAAAAAACAATGCAGATAACCTTCATTTATAATGACTAAACATATATATATATATATATATATATTTTTTTTTTTTTTTAACTGGGGCTTTTTTTTCCCCCCTATGTGAGGTTTGAACTCACAACTCTGAGATCAAGACCTGAAGAGTCTTGGAGGCTCTTGGAAAGAGTTGGAGGCTTAATTGAATGAGCCACCCACACACCCCAAGACCAAACATACTTTAATGCTATAAATTTAGCAGTTGAAGGTAATGGACTTAACACAAGTTTTCTTCAGCAATTGCTTTATATAAAGAATCATTATTGATCTCTCAATGGATTACTACTTTAAAGGTTCTTTTTTAGTTATAAAAATGGCTGATTTTTTTCCTATTTTAAGTCAAAAAGGCTGCTGACAATTTCTTTATGGTCTAGGAAATTTGGGTCAGAATAAACTAATATGAATAAAAATATTGAATAGTCAACTTATAAATCTAATCATTTTTCTCTAGTGTCACTTTCACTTTGTTTCTTTACTCAAATATACTGGTTCCCAAAAGCTAGACCAAAAGTATTGAAAAGATCTGAGAATGGGTCAGAAATGCAAATTCTGTGGCCCCACCTCAGACTAACAGAATCAGTAACTTTGGGTTTGGGGAGCCAGAGAATTTTTATTAACAGCTCTTTAAGGGGATTCCAACGTACACGAGGTCTGAAAAATCACTGCTCTAATACACATTTTAAAAAAGTTAATTAACAATATAAACAAATCTTAATTAAGTCTTACTTTTTAAAAAATCTACTTTTTTGTGTCTTAGAAAAGGTCTCAGCTAATCTACATAAAAGGTGTAAGTCTCCACAAAATCAAAATATAAATTTTCACTATTCTGAAGTTTATATTTTCAATTTCCTCTAGTTTTAGTATATTACTATCATGTCAGCTGAAATGGAGGCTGACTTCTGGCAAAGAAAAACAAGTCAAGGGAAAAGAGCGGTACCCATCAAAATTTTGCACCGGAAAAATAAAACCTTACAAACTCTTTTTTTTTTTTTTTTTTTTAATTTATGATAGTCACAGAGAGAGAGAGAGGCAGACACACAGGCGGAGGGAGAAGCAGGCTCCATGCACCGGGAGCCTGATGTGGGATTCGATCCCGGGTCTCCAGGATCGCGCCCTGGGCCAAAGGCAGGCGCCAAACCGCTGCGCCACCCAGGGATCCCCCTTACAAACTCTTTTTAATAGGTACAGTAAACCTAAAGATTATGACAGATCACAAACTACAGAAAAAGGCCCAAATAATGTTCTTGTTAGAGCCACTTTAATATCCAACCTATATAATATATTTAGGAAATCACGAACTTCAATTATTTCACAATTTGTAAGCTTTGGCTTTTGTCAGAAATAGTTGAGTCATTACCTTCTAGTCTCCAGTCCCTATAGACATAGCCAACTAACAGCAAAAACAAACATGAAGTCCAAGCTAGCTTCTAGTTAGAGGTGGTGAGGGTAAACTAACGGAAAGAGGTAAAATTTCTGACTGAATGCCATCTCTAAGGAAGCAGGCACACTTTCTTGAGGGGAAAAATAAAATGAATTCTCCACCTAGTTCTTGTGACATACTGAACTAATGTTTGACAGCCGTTCTACATAAAAACTGGAGCTCTGCCCACAGTGTGATAGTAGTACACGGCAGCAAGAATCGTGATAAAAGATGACGGAGAAGTGTGTCCAGAGAACATGAAGCCCAGAGAACCCTCTCACACAAAAGCTGAAGTCCTTAAGCAATGAGTAAGATTCACTTCAGATTTTTATTTGCAGACACAAAACTTAAAAATATTCTTTCTTTTAACCCCCTGCCCCAAGCCCCTTTGTTCTGCTTGTATGACTTGTATGGAACTGGTTTAAAGATACTGAGTGATCCATAAACTCCAAAGGCAGCTCAGAAACATGAATAAAGTTCTGTCTTTAGGGATTTTACAACCTAGATGAGGTCAACAAGCATGAAATAGTAAACATTTCTGAAGTGAAAAGGTAAGAATGATGCAACTCTTATCTGTTATCAGTAGGAATTAAGATGCTTTATATGCATCTTAATTTTGTAGATAATTAAAGCTTAAAGGTTAAGTCCAAAAACTTCTTGTTAAAATTTTCTAAACTGCACTTTATTAAATATGTCAGTTATTTAAAGTGGAGACAGACAAACATACCTCAAGGATATAATATAAATTCCAATGATCAATATAGGCCCTTTCAAAGACTCCAAGCTATCATGCTTGTTTGGTTTCTTTTACATAAGTTGCTCTAATTCTCCTACTACTCTTAGTTACTCATCATGAAGAACCTTGAATGCTTCGCCCCTTTCCACTGACATTCCCCCAAAAAGCCTATTGTCCTTTTGCAAACTTTCTTCACATTAAAAACATTTCTTTTAAAAATAGTTTTCTTGGGCAGCCCGGGTAGCTCAGCAGGTTTAGCACCACCTTCAGCCCAGGGTGTCATCCTGGAGACCTGGGATCCAGTCCCACACCAGGCTCCCTGCACCGAGCCTGCTTCTCCCTCTGCCTGTGTCTGTGCCCCTCTCTCTCTCTCTCTCTCTCTCTCTCTCTGTCTCTCATGAATAAATAAATAAAATCTTAAAAAAAAAAAAAGTTTTCTTTTTAAGGAGTGCTTGGGTGCACAGTTGGTTAACCACCTGAGTCTTGGTTTTGGCTCGGGTCGTGATCTCAGGGTCGTGGGATCAAGCCCCCACAATGGGCTCCACATTTAGTGGAGAGTCTGCTTGATATTCTCTCCCTCCACCCCTCCAGACACCGTGCTGTTTCTCTCTAAAATAAATAAATAAATCTGGGGAAAAAAGACTCCTCTGCCCCTCCACCCATTCACTCTCTCTAAAATAAATAAATAAATCCTTTAAAAATAACAAAAATTTAAAATTAAAGTTTTTTTTTAATTAAGATATAACTATACTAAAGAATATCTAGAAAAAATAAAAGGGAAAAATCGCCATCACCGTGATTCTCTTTGTTTTCTTTTTCTTTTTTTTTTTTTTTAAAGATTTTATTTATTTATATTTATTATTCATGACAGAAACAGAGAGAGAGGCAGAGACACAGGCAGAGGGAGAAGCAGGCTCCATGCACGAAGCCGGACGTGGGACTTGATCCCAGGTCTCCAGGATCAGGCCCTGGGCTGAACGCGGCGCTAAACCGCTGAGCCACCCGGGCTGCCCTTGTTTTATTTTTCTGATACAGATGTAAAACAATGAATGGAACAGCTAAATATTAGTTGGGACTATACTGCAGTGTCATGCATTTTAGTTTAGTTCAGTCTTCCTTTATAAGAGATGGAAAAGCTTTTTCATATTCAGGGCTGCTCGTATATATAATACTACATATTTTTCTTAATCTATTTCTCATTGAAAAAATACAAATAAATTTCACTTTTAAAAGGAAAGAATAATTCGCCAACCTAAAGCATTTCAACTATGCACCATAAACAAACTGAAGCTACAGTCCTGGAAAAAATATCTGAAAAGCACATAGCCAACATGAGATTAGCATCAAAATATACATTCCAACAAAATCAATAAGAAAAAGACAACCAAGGGCTGCCTGGTTGGCTCAGCGGTTGAGCAACTGCCTTTGGCTCAGGATGTGATCCCGCGGTCCTGGGATCAAGTCCCACATGGGGCTCCCTGTATGGAGCCTGCTTCTCCCTCTGCCTATGTCTCTGCCTCCCGCCCCCTGTGCCCCATCTCTCTCATGAATAATAAAATCTTTTTAAAAAAATGTTTAAATACATAAAATCCTTAAAAAAAAAAAAGCATAAGGAAAAAGGTTCCACCTTATTAGAATTTAGGGAAATACAATTAAAACAACATGAGGGGTCGTTTCAAACTCACCCAACTAACACACACTAAGACAATACCAAATACTGGTTGGGATGTTAAAAAAAGGAAAACTGCTGTATGCTCTTGATATATAACCACTCTGGAAAGCATACTGGTAATCTCTAATATATTTTAAGATCCATAGATCCAGGGGATCTCTGGGTGGCTCAGCGGTTTAGCCCCTGCCTTTGGCCCAGGGCGCGATCCGGGAGACCCGGGATCGAGTCCCACGACGGGCTCCCTGCATGGAGCCTGCGTCTCCCTCTGCCTGTGTCTCTGCCCCTCTGTGTGTGTGTCTCTCTCTCTCATGAATAAATAAATAAAATCCTTTTTTTTTTAATTTTTTTTTTAATTTTATTTATTTATGATAGGCACACAGTGAGAGAGAGAGAAGCAGAGACATAGGCAGAGGGAGAAGCAAGCTCCATGCACCGGGAGCCCGACATGGGATTCGATCCCGGGTCTCCAGGATCGCGCCCCGGGCCAAAGGCAGGCGCCAAACCGCTGCGCCACCCAGGGATCCCAAATAAATAAAATCCTTAAAAAAAAAAAAAAGATCCATAGATCCATATACCCAATCACAGCAATTATCATTGAGAAACACACACATGGGCAGAAGGATTAATGAATCAGAATGTTACTGTAACACTGTTGGTTACTATGAAAAACTGGAAACTACTAAATATTTATAACCAAAGATAGATTTTTATATATTTACAAAATAGAAAATGAAAAAATAGAGCTATATGCATTTATATACATAAATTCTAAAATCATGTCTCTTCTGCAACACATACCCATACATTTAAAAAATGTGGGGATTTTCTTCTGCAACTTTCACATACAAACACATATACTTCACATACACTTTCAAAACATGCAGAATGATATATTAAATATTATTTATGTTCACATACTATACTACTATTCTGGGAAAAAAAGAAGAATGTGGGAGAGGTGCTTCAATTTTATCTGTAATTTCTTTTTGTTATATAACTAGGCCATCTGTCCAAATTAATTGCAAAATCTTGTTTTGTTAGGATTTTGCTTCCTGTCGGTTCAATATGTAACAGAAACAGAAAAAGCTTAGTGAAAATACTCCTCAAAAACAACAAAGCATACACAGCAAATAAGATGTTGTGTGGTAAGTACGTCAGTGCTTATTACATACTTCCTATATATGCCTTAAATTATTTCACCAAAAATTTTTTTTGAGAAATAAATATTTGGGTTAAAAAAAAAAAAACACTATTTTTCAGCTCTCTGACTAATCTCATCAAACTTAAATTCCCTGTATTGTGAATGAGATTACCTATAGTAGCCTACAAAAGGAAAACATCTCTGGGCTAAGGCAGCCCATTATGTATCTGCTAAGGATGGAAGAAGAATGAAGTCATGGGCAACATTTCACTTCTGGAAAGAGAAAATGTTTTAAATGTTATCTTCTATTTGAACATGAACAATGTATCATTGCAATAATACTTGAAGTTACACAACAAAGTCATATAATTGATTTAGACTGGTTTAATCAGATCCAAAATAATTTCAATTTCATTATACTTCTGATAGGGTAATCAACTTGATCCTATTTTCTCAGGACTGTCCTAGTTTTAAACTGAAAGTCTTGTGTTCTAGGGACCTCTCAGTCTCAGGCATACCAGGACAGCTAACAACACTAACTCCTGGTCACAACAAAACTGCTGAATTTATCTAGTAAATCATTTTAATTGTACAGATGGGAAAAATGAGGTACTAAGAATTAAATGATTGAAACCAACTAACACATAGCTGTTTCAAATTACAACTAGATCAAAGTTAGTTCTTTCTTTTGAAGGACCTATTTATGTGTCACTCAGCCACAACCCCTAAATGCGAATCATCCGTATTCTTTTTTTTTTTTTTAAGATTTTTTTTTTTTAAATTTATTCATGATAGTCACACAGAGAGACAGAGAGGCAGAGACACAGGCAGAGGGAGAAGCAGGCTCCATGCAGGGAGCCTGACGTGGGAGTCGATCCCGGGTCTCCAGGATCGGGCCCCGGGCCAAAGGCAGGCGCCAAACCACTGCACCACCCAGGGATCCCGAATCATCCGTATTCTTGAACAGTTTTCAATTTCGGTTAGCCTCATTTGTTTTTCCCAAACTCAAATGATTGCCGCATAATGGGATACTCCTGACTTTGAGGAAGATACTGAGTAGAGGAAAGGAATAGAAAGTCCACTCTTTATATTGATACTGGTTAAATTCTGTAGGAAATTTACTCTTTCCAGTTTCAAAAATATTTTTAAATGAATGTTCATTTATTTTTGTAATATTTAATGTAAACAGCCTGTTGTATACTCTAGAGGATATATTCATAGATAAGCACCTTATTAGAGAACTTTAATTCAAAGGAGGGGAAGACCGAAGGAAAATCTGCTCTCTTATGATGAATGTTCCCAAAACATAACATTTGTGACAGTACCTTTCAGAGTCCAACACTGACAACATTCAATATCTTAGTTTCCTTTCTTGAACAGTGTGGAAAGAAACTTTCCACATCTCTCAATTTCCTTGACTTCTCAATTAGCCACTGAGCAAATAAAGAAGAAATAAGCCTGATAAGGAGTTTTTATGCCTGCAGAGGCTTGTCTTCATGTGCTTGTATTTAACAAACCCAGTATCCAAGAGGAGAAATAAAAGAGCTGCTTTCAATTAATCCATGAAAACAGTCATCTACATTCAATTTAAATTTGGACTTACCCTCATTTTTTCGTAACCAACCAAAGCATATACACAATGGCTTCTTTATAGCTAAAAAATTTAACAATGAGATTCTTTTCCTTTTTCTTTGTATTTTTTTTTTTTTAAGTACACTGGTGCAAAATGAATATACAGACTTAGTATTTTCTTTCCCCCGAATTTTTTCATACAATATCTCCTTTCGGTATTATGTAACATTTCTCCTGGGTAAGAGACATTGGAACAACAGAAAGAACATTAGAGGGAGTTTGAAATTAGAAAGCACATTTTATGTTCCAGTTCTGTCATTTAATTTTCTATGTGATCCTGGACAAGCATTTAAACTATTAAAAGGGAACGAGGGCACCTGCCTGGGTGGCTAGTTAGTTAAGTGTCTGACTCTTGATTTCAGCTCAGGTCATGATTTCAGGGTCCTGAGATTAAGCCCTGCCTCAGGGCTCCACATTCAGCAGAGAGCTGGCTGGAGGATTTTCTCCTCCTCCCTCTGCCCTGCCCCCTGCTCTATCTCCACCTCCCCCAATTAAATAAGTAAATCTTAAAATAAAACAGGAATAATACCTATCCCATGATAACTGGGAAGTATGAGAATGTATATAGAAGATCTTTTAAGTTGTAGAAGACACTTTTGAGAAGATAAATAAAAGATAATCTTATTTGATATCACATTATCAATGGCTAGGTTAAAATTAAATAAATCAGGCCTGATTTTCTAGGCAGTGATGCCCTATAAGATCTGGAAGGTACCACAGAGAACATTAGCACTAAGACTTACTAAAACTACATGAGTACATTCAGTTATCAATAAAAATCCTGTGTCAATTGTACTTCCTCTGTAGCACCCTTTATTTCAATTTATCAGTCACTAAGGTATAAAGGGGGGGGGGGAGCAAACAAAAAAAAATACCATGAAAGCCCCACAAAACCTGAGTGTGAGGCATATAAGCAATTCTGCATCAACAATGGAGAACTATGTGTCAAGCAGTGTTCTTGGAACTGAAGAAAACAGGTTTCCACAGTAGAAGGAGGCAGGTAAACACATCACGTCAGTAGCATGCCAGAAATACTGATAAGTGCTAATGTAAAAGTAAAGCAGAGTCAGAGTATAAGGGCTGGCAGGGAAGGAAAGGGGAATTGAGGAAGACAAGCCCTCGCTGATGAGGTGACCTAAATAAATCAAGTGAAGGGAGCCATATGAGAAGAGTGGGAGAATAATCCAGGACCCAGAGACAGAACAGAGAAATCAGTGAGGGAGGAAGACAGAGATGGCACAGGAGGATAAGGTTAAAATAAGACCTCAGACCAGATTTTATTCTGAGATGAGAGACCTTTGGGAGGTTTGGGACAGATAGGTGACATACACCTGTGTTTTTTTTTTGTTGTTGTTGTTGTTTTCAAAATTTGTTAGTTGTGGAATCTTTTGTTCAAATGGATCCACAGAAGATCAATAAGTAAAAAGATTAATAGGAGCTGCTCTAGTTAAGGAAGGGGTACCCAGAGACTAAGTCAAGGCTACCCCCACTTTCCCTAAGTAACAGTTTAAAAATGATTACAAAGTCTGTAGTATCCAAACTACCAAAGAACTTCATAATCTGGCCTCATCCTAACTTTTCAAAAAGCTATTCCCAGGAAATAGCAAAAACAGAGCAAGTCAAGCTGTTGTTACAAGTCTGCTGCCACAAAAACCAGTCTTTGTAACACCCATTATCCACCAAGTACCCTCATCTCTGCCTTCCCCCAAACACCCCTCAGGTTACATACTACCCTTTTCATCTTGTGTTTCCTTTCAGGGCTTCCCCTGATAATCATTTTAACTTGATTTCACTTGATTAAAAATGGTCTGGCAGTACAATGTGATCTGCTTCTGATGACATATCTCTGGATACAGCCTCCCTGTTTATATTCTAGGAAATTCTTCCTTCACTAGTGTTATTTCTTCTATCAGTGATGACATCCCAGTTTGCTCTAATCTCACCCATCCATCAAAGCCTACTTTGTGAAGCCTTCCTCCTCACATTCTGACCCTTAATTGGAATTTTAAATATTAGTGTGAAGGGACCTTCCAGGCCATCTAGTTGGTGCTCTAGTTCACTGCTCATTCCATAGACTAACCCTCTGCAGATTTGGTTGGTAGTCTTCCAGCCTTTGTGACTGACAGCTGTTCGTGACAAGATCCACACCCTTTCAGATGCACAGTAAATTGTGAGACAATTCTTTTTTTTTTTTTTTTTTAATTGACCAAGAACCTACTTCCTTCTACCAGTGGTTTTGCACTCTGGTTCTAATAAAGGAAAGTTTGACCCCACCCCATCCAACCGGGTCGGATCCCTTACAGTCCCTAGCAGGCTGCGTAGCTTACAGTTGGCCTTGTGTTCCGCACAATTCTGGCTCCACCTCTAAAAATCCTACCCATTTCCCAGCCAACTATCTCACAGGCCACCTGTGGAGTCTACATTCAATCTGTAAGGATTAGCTAACAGAGTCAAGGGTAGATTTGATGTCTGTGTCTCAGGCCACTGGTTGGTTACACCCCTTTCTTGATTCTCTCCCTTGAATTCTCTTAGGACTTCTATTCTTAGCCTTGCACTCATCAATGTGTGTTCATTCCGTCAATGAGCATTTACCGGGCACTGTCAGGAACCATGAAGGATAGTGAAAAAATAAAAGTAAATAAAATGTACTCAGCCCATGGACCAGTAAGAGCAAGATAGGTAAAATAATAGCTGGGGAAGCTGGAGAAGGCTTAAATGGAGGAGGTGATATCTGAGGCAGGGAGGAACTGTATCAACACCCATGTCTCACGCTCTCTTGTGTCCCTAGCACTAAGTGGCACAATGCTTTGGCATCAGTTGAAGTTCAGCAAATAGGTAAAGTTGGAAAAGTAAAGAAAGCCTGCTCAGTCCCCTCAGTCTCCACTGAAGATGAGGGAAGATGATCACTGAATCCAGAGTTTGGCAAGGGCAGTTTTAGAGGCTGACACTGTACCTGGCTACGTACAGTATTGCTCAAGTGGTTGTCTTCGGACATCTGTGCATTCTGGAAGTAGGACAGGGGTGCAGGTAACTCTGTCATTGGAGCAACCGTATAGAAATACTTTTTCACAGAAAACAAAGCCTCTTGGGGTTCTGAAAGGGGAAAAAGAAAACAATCCTTTGTGCATTACAATTATACTCTTATTTTTAAACACTTTCATAAATTATATTCAGCAAAAACAAACCTTTCTTTCATGTGTTCTCCTCCAGGCCAAGCTTTCTAAGGACCTCGCAGGCAGCTGTCACTTGCAGGCTCCCAGATGAGGTCTGAAATAGGATTTTACCAGGTCACCCAGAGTAAATCTATTCACACCATTCAAATACTTAGAATATTTTTATAATTGTAATTTGTAAACCAGAAATGTATTAAACTACCATAAACTACAAATGACAAACTTTTGTCAGCTCAAGATATCTCTTTGGTAATGAGGAGATCTACTTGAGAAACCAAATATTTTCAATCACAAAAAATATCTAATGATTTTAGATTTAGAGCCAAGAGAGCTAAGTATTAAAGAATGTTCTCATCAACATTCCTTTTTCTATGCTGACTAATCCAACCCAACCATTCCATCTCCATAAAATTGTTTAGTGCGGGATCCCTGGGTGGTGCAGCGGTTTGGTGCCTGCCTTTGGCCCAGGGCGCGATCCTGGAGACTCGGGATCGAATCCCACATCGGGTTCCCGGTGCATGGAGCCTGCTTCTCCCTCTGCCTGTGTCTCTGCCTCTCTCTCTCTCTCTGTGACTATAATACATAAATAATAAATAAAAATTAAAAAAAAAATTTAAAAAATTGTTTAATTTTATTTTTTTTTATTTTTTTTTTAAATTTATTTATTTATTTATTTATTTATGATAGGCACACAGTGAGAGAGAGAGGCAGAGACACAGGCAGAGGGAGAAGCAGGCTCCATGCACCGGGAGCCCGACGTGGGATTCGATCCCGGGTCTCCAGGATCGCGCCCTGGGCCAAAGGCAGGCGCCAAACCGCTGCGCCACCCAGGGATCCCAATTGTTTAATTTTAATTTCGCAAAATTCTATTATCTCATTTTACCCGGCCACCATGCCCCAAGCCAAGGTAAACAGGTAACATAACCTATTTCACAAAAGCAGAAGGGGACCTAAGTTCACGGACTTGCTTAAAATCACACAATTGGGCAGACTGGGCCAAAAATCCCAGATTCCTAAATCCCAGCCTTAGGTCTCTCCTTTGCATCCCGGCACAGCCTTATTTACACACATCATTTGGTCACCTAGAGTTCACTCAGTTTGGGGGTGGGGGAGTGCACATTCCCATTTGCCTGTCTGCTTTAATTTCCATCAGCCAACTCTTTTAGATTTCAGCTTTGTTTTTTGAAATTAGTTTTAGAATTTAGTGATTCATCAGCTGCATGTAATACCCAGTGCTCATTACATCAAGTGCCCTCCTTAATGCCCATCACTCAGTAATCCCCTCCCCCACCTCCCCTCCAGCAACGCCCGGTTTGTTTCCTAGAGTTGCCTTCCCATGGTTTGCCTCCCCCTCAATTTTCATCTTTTTTTTTTATCTTTCCTTCCCTTCCCCTATGTTCATCTGTTTTGTTTCTTAAATTCCACATAAGTGAAATCATAGTATTTGTCTTTCTGTGACTGACTTATTTCACTTAGCACAGTATCTTCTAGTTCCATTCAATGTCCCTTTTCATAGAAAGCCCTCAGAAATACAGAAGGAAAGAAATCTGTTCGTATATCTAAGCAGTATTCTCATTCATACATAGTCACTAAAACAATACCACGTACACACTCACATGAAAGTATTTTGTCAAAGTTCTGTTTCATTTTCACTTTCAACTTCAGGATCCTTGACCCTCTAAATACTCTACTTTTTATATTTAGTGATTTTTCAACAAAAACACAGAAAGCAGATTTTTTTTTTAAAAAAGGGAAAGTAATTTTTTCCTCTAGTATTGAATTCAAATTAACCCCTAATTACCTATACCTAGACCATTCAAACCAAGACAAATTTTTAATCAAGACATGCTTCCCTTCTGCCCTACATACTTTTATATACTATGCCAACCTTTCTCCTCCCTTCCAGCTTCAGCCCATGGTTAGCTGACATGGGATCAAGGGATTGCAAATTATTACTAAGACATAAGTAAGTTTGTTTTAAAAATAAAGTGAATTAAAAATAAATAAATAAAAATAAAAAATAAAAATAAAGTGAATTAAAAATACAAATAGAGACAACACTTTTATGAGGATCATTTGCTTGAAGGGGGTACGTGGGGGAACTTCTGGAGGTATTGGTAATGTTTTGTTTCTTGGTCTGGGTGCTAGTTACACTGGAATTTTCAGTCTGTGAAAACGCACTGAGTTATACCCCTATGATCTGTGGACACTGCTACATACTTCAATTAAAAACTTCAGAGATTTTTGTGGAAGTAAACCTATATTTATGGTTATTCACACCATTAGTCCTGATTTTTAATCTTTTTTTTTTTAATTTTTATTTACTGATGATAGTCACACACAGAGAGAGAGAGAGAGAGGCAGAGACACAGGCAGAGGGAGAAGCAGGCTCCACGCACCGGGAGCCCAACGTGGGATTCGATCCTGGGTCTCCAGGATCGCGCCCTGGGCCAAAGGCAGGCGCCAAACCGCTGTGCCACCCAGGGATCCCTAGTCCTGATTTTTAAAATGAATAAAATTAAGACTGGACAGCATGTATGTTAACTTACTCAAAAGAAAGGTGGAATGCCAATAGAAGAGATACATCTTCTAAGTACAGTAAGTATTCAGCGCAAATGTTCTGACCTATGCTTCTAAGATTTTTAAAAGCTGATTATCTAATTGAAATTTTAACATTAATGTAGCATTAATAATCAGCAAACAGAGCACATATTCCCTTCTTTTCCAGAAAAACATTTAGTACAGTACTTACTACCTCAGCTAAACCAGAAATGCCATAGGATGGCAAATAGAAAAAGCTGCAGTTGGCTACTTATACTGGCTGCCCTAAAGATTATACCATATCAGTTGAAGGACACCTCTATTACAAAAAAATCGTCAGAAATGTCATTAATAGGGACGCCTGGATGGCTCAGCAGTTAGGTGTCTGACTTTGCTCAGATTGTGATCCTGGAGTCCCAGGATCGAGTCCCACATCGGGCTCCCTGCATGAAGCCAGCTTCTCCCTCTGCCTATGTCTATCTGTCTGCCTCTCTTTGTGTGTCTCTCACGAATAAATAAAATAAAATCTTTAAAAAAAAAAGTCATTGATATTCTTATATGATTCCTTCAGAAACAAAATAACAAGACAGCTTTAGCCAAATGAAACAGGCAAAGAGCAGGAAAGGGCCGTGCAGGCAAAAATAAATAAAAGAAGTAAATAAAGTATATTACATTTACAGATAAAATAAGAGAAGAAAAGTGATTGTCCATTTACTCAATAGGAGTTTATTGGATGTCTATATCAAAACTCAGAGACAGTCACTGAAAGGATTTACCTAATTATTTTCACTTCACCCACCCTACATATGAAAACAATGAAGCACACAGGAGTTTACTAACTTGCCCAAGGTCACATCCAGTAAGCAATGGAGCAAAGTAAAGGCTCACATAGTATGCACTATGTTGCCTCTGTGTAAAACTCCATCCCTGCTCTTTGGACATTTACAATGAGTTATATACTGAGCTAGGGGGGAAAAGTATATAGACAGAGAGAGAGACCTGATTCTTATCACTACTAAAACTGCTGCTTAGAAGTAAATACAATCTTTGAAAAAGCAGTAAATGTGATCTTAAACTTCAATGATCGATCTAACTAAAATAAAAACTGAAGTGTCAAAAGCATTCTCAATATATAATCCTAGTACTTATTAAAAAAAATAAGTTGTAATGAGAATCGAGTCATTTTATCTTTGAATCTGGTCATTTTAATGTAAGTAGTTTCCATTATTAAGCCTTATGCTTATAGAATCTGTTCAGCTATTACAAGAAACCACACAAACTGGTTATCATACTGGAGCTTTCTCAATCTTATGAGAAACATCAATAATGCAGTAGTCACTTTAGAATGTCCCAAAAGTATTTTCAAAGGCACAACCTGTATTTACATGTAAAAACTAAGGGTCACGAAAGGTGAAAGAATTTGGTACTGCTTGATTATGAGGCAAATAACACCAGACCAATTCCAGAATCTGATGCCCAGGCCAGGTCTTTTCCAGTTCAATTAGAGAAAAGTTATGCTTCCACTGATGCTTTGAAGACCATAATGCTCCAGGGTGACCCTCCCTGGCAGAGCTGCTCTTTACATGGAGCTCAGTAGGAAGCAGAAGCAAGCAACAGAGGCTAAGTCTTTAGTCAGGCCTGGTGAACAAACAAACGTTGTTGGTACAAAGAAAGGCACAGGCAAAGCCTGATTTGATTCTGGTCCAGTAACAGCTGAAAACAATTGATGACTGCATGAAGGAGGCCAGAAGTCTCCCTGTCCAGGCAGCATGGCAAAGGACACTAGTTGATTTTATAACATTCTTAGCATTCTTGCCCTGAGAACAAAAAAAGATAGCTGTTGGGAAGTGAGGATCTTGTGACCTGGATTGCACAGGGAGTAAGGCTGGAAGCAGATTTTGTGGTTTTTCTCTCTTTGGCCACCTGCTAAAGATTTTCTGAGATTGACAGAGCATAACACTCTAATTCACTGCCATCCATTTCCTTTTTCTCAAGACACTTGCTCAATCAGATAAAAGGAAATAGAAATCCTCCTCTGATGGATGACTACAATTGCTATTATACAAAAAGAAACTTAAAAAACCCAGGAAAAGGGCAGCCCGGGTGGCTCAGAAGTTTAGCGCCGCCTTCAGCCCAGGGCGTGACCCTGGAGACTCAGGATGGAGTCCCATGTCAGGGTCCCTGCATGGGGCCTGCTTCTCCCTCTGCCTGTGTCTCCGTCTCTTTCTCTTTCTCTCTCTCTCTCTCTCTCTCTCTCTCTCTCGGATAAATAAAATCTTAAAAAAACAAAAAACAAGAAAACACAAATAATTTCAAAGCTTAGATTGATGAAGGTAAATCTATCTTATAGAAAAACCTACCCATCAGCACTTCAAAAAGTATCAAGGAACAAAGCTTAGAATTCCAAAATAAGTTTATTAAAAATCCCATTTAAGGAAGCATCAACAGAAATGGACACACCATCCCTAAACCTCAAAATCTTACAACATGGTTACTTAATTACAGATACTATTTTTTTTCCACTGTCAGAGATAAATGTAAACAAAACTTGTATTCCACAAAAACAAACAAGTTTTATGAGACTTTTTATCATGATCTTCTCCAGCACAAAGAGCTGGTGCTTTAATGACTCTACCCACTTGAGTAGTTTCTTCTTCACTTAGAAAACCATCAAGGGTAGCCCTGGTTGGCTCAGTAGTTTAGCGCCCAGCCCAGGGCGTAATCCTGGAGACCCGGGATCGAGTACCATGTCGGGCTCTCTCCATGAGGCCTGCTTCTCCCACTGCCTGTGTCCCTGTGCCTCCATCTCTCTCTCATGAATAAATAAAATCTTAAGAAAAAAAAAAAACATCAAAAGTGAAAAAGAAAGGTGGGGGGGGTACACCTGAGTAATTCAGTGTGTTGAGCAGCTAATTCTTGATTTTGGCTTAGGTCATGATCTCAGGGTCTTAGGGCCCTCAGACTCAAGGCTCCATGCTCAGCAGGGAACCTGCTTGAAAATTCTCTCTCCCTCTCCCTTCCCCCCACCACATGTTCATGTGGCTCGCTTTCTAAAATAAATAAGTCTTTTATTTTAATGGGATATATTTTAAAAAAAAAGAAAACCACCAGAAGTATTTTTTTTAATATCTCTGTACTGTGATGCTAAGAAGTTTTTAAGTACCAAATGGGCTTGTGATTTATTCTTTTTCCATGAAAGTATTTAATCAGCTTTGGTGTTACCTTGACAGCTTCCTTCTGTATAGGCAGCCTAAGTTCTGACTGTATGGATGGGCTGGGAGAGCCTCTATTTGAGTTTTAAAAGCTCACATCCAACAATAAATGTAACCAATCTCCAAACTGAATTAATAATTAAAAATAATTTGAAATTAACTTAAAATTTCAAGAATATATGCTAGAAAGACTCCCCTGAATTATAAGAGACTGGGGAGCAAATAATTTCCCCAGCCTTACAAGAGGCTTTGTGAAGGTGGCAGACTCTAAAAAGAGCAAGGAGAGTGATACAGTTATTTGATTTTTTTTTTTCTTCCTTCCATCCCACTCTACTTCTGTGAGCCATCTGTGGCAGATTAGATTATTATTCAGCAAATATTCCCTCCCTCCCCCAGCATCCCTGAGGGAGAAATATACTTTTCCATTCCAGTGATGCTCGGCTTGGCTCAGAGACCTGCTTTTGGCTTCAAGGTGGGTGCAGCCTACTAGCCACAATCATCTGACTTGCTTTGGTCAAAAAGATCTTAGCAGATGTGGCACAAGCAGACACCTGAACTGTGCTTCTGCAGTTGGACTTATCTTCTTTTATTTCTGCTGTTGCCTTAAGAAAAGCCTAGCATGGGTAGCCACTGGCCCTTCAGCCTGGGCCCCAGAATAAAACATGCAAAGCAGAACTGCCCTGGCTGATCCACAGTCCTACACCTCCAAGCAAAGCCTTGAGTAAGAACAAATATTCTGAGGCACTGAGTTTGGGGAGGTCTGTTATGTAGTTATTGTAATTGTTTTTAAATAATGGTTACCTGGGTTCAGAACAATGAAAATGAAGGAAGACTGACAAATCTAGAATGCTTTATCTGAAACCCTTAGAAGTGTGTTTAGAATTCATATTTTTCTCAGATTTTGTAAAGGTAATATGATACAAATACTTTGTTTTATAATGCTCTCTCAAGGTCTTAGATAGAACCACAAAAATCAAACACATTGATAAATATATAGTGAAACATATAAGCAGTCTTAAATTACATTAATAGGTTCAGTTTTAGATTCTTCTGTCAAATGAATTACAAAATGCCTTTTGTTTTTTTCAGGGGCTTTTAGATTTCATAATTATAGAAATGGTCCTGTATTATCAATATTTGTAGTAATTATAAAGAGTCTTTTCCCCAATAAAACTTTACTTTGAATAACTCTACATAGAAGGTATGATTACTCCCAGTTTGCCTCAAACTTCTGTGGAAATGGCCTTAATACAACTAATCTTTAATGAAAACATGACTACTAACATCTAATTAATTTGTATATCCAGCAATGCCTGCTTTCCCTCTGCTTTAGATCAGTTTAAACAACTGTACAAAGCACTGTGAAAACCAAACACTAACACCTTTAACCAACCAACACTTACTGGGTTTCTTCTACCAAACCAAACATGGTGATAGGTGCTGGGGATGCTACTAGCAGATAATACTTGTTTACTTAAGGAGTTTACTATCTAGAGGAGGAATCAGACAAGTATATTTTTATATTAATTACATGTTGAAATAAAAATGTTTTAGATGTAAGGCGCCTATGTGGCTAAGTGGGTTGAGCATCAGAATCTTGATTTTGATCCAGGTCATAATCTCGGGTCATGGGATCACACAGAGTTGGGTTCCACGCTTTCGACACTTGGTGAGGAGTCTGCATATCCCTCTCCCTCTGCTCCTCCCCTTGCTTGGCACTCTTGCATGCTCTCTCTCAAATAAATCTTAAAAAAAAATATTTTAGGGCAGCCTCAGTGGCTCAGTGGTTTAGTGCCGCCTTCAGCCCAGGGTGTGATCCTGGGGACCCGGGATCGAGTCCCACGTCGGGTTCCCAGCATGGAGCCTGCTTCTCCCTCTGCCTGTGTCTCTGCCTCTCTTTCTCTGTGTGTGTGTGTGTCTCATGAATAAATAAATAAAATCTTGAAAAAAAGAACATGTTTTAAAAAAATATTTTAGATGTACTGGGTTACATAAAATATTCAATTTAATTTTATCTATTTCCTACCTTTATAAAATGTTTATTAAAAAAGTTTTAAATTAACATTTGTAGCTCACATAGTTTCCTATCAGATCATGCTGCTCTAAATCTTCAGCTCTTTCTGCTAAAAATCCCTGAGAGCCTTTTCCTTCCCGAAGCTTCCCCCTCTTCCTTAGCCTTTGTGACACTGCACTATGGAGGTTCTCCTCCCACCACTCATCCTCCTCAGCTGGTTCCTCTCACCCTTCTTCCACTCCTTCACTATAAGTCGTATGCCTGGGCCTTCTTGTCCCCTTCCTTTCCTTAGGCATCTCTTCCACTGCTCCAACATTAGCTAGTAAGTCTATTTAAAGTCTATTACAGTTCCAGGTCTGTCCATGAGACATCTTCGACCTACGGGCACTTCAAAAGTGATACTCCCAAACCACTTCCTCATTCCCCTCTCTAGACTAGTTCTTCACTTCTAACTTCCTTATTTCTGCAATCGTCTCTCCCATTCTTCAAACTTAAAGCCTCCTAGTCAATTCTATTTATTCCTTGCTTCTCAAATGGCTGTCATGTCCTGTTAATGTTTTTCCTTATTTACTTATTTATTTATGACAGAGAGAGAAAATATGAGCAGGTAGGGGAAAGGGCAGAGAGAGAGGAACAAGCAGACTCCCCGCTGAGCAGGAAGCCAGATTTTTTTTTGGGGGGGGGGCTCATAACCTGAGCCAAAAGCAGAAGCTTAACCAATTGAGCCACTCAGGCACCCCATTTTTCCACCTAAGCCTCTGCCATCACCAAACTCTCATCTTATCTCACCAGAATTATGCAAAAGTCATCTCATTCTCTTATCCATCCTAGCCCCAACTATCAGATTAATGTGCCTAAAGTTCTGACCACAACAGTGCCACTCTTAACATACCTTCCAAATCTGCCTAGTATCTATTACATGAAGGAGAGGCACAATTAGAGGTCTTTGAAAGGTTTTTCAGAATATAATGTTAAAAAAAAGTCTCCCCTATAATCTGCAGTAATATTAGTGGGAAAGCAGGAGCAGAGAGAGCCTGGATCTGAAAGAGGAAGAGGTCCACATAAGCTATGGTAACTGACAAATGCTGTATTTTCCTGCTAGGGTGGTTCTCAGAGATCAACTTCAATCCTCTAGTTCCCTCTAAATGGAAATTCATTTAGCAGTCTAGGTCTAGTTGCAGCCATTAACTTAAAATTCAGCAATAAATCACATCGATTCAGAAGTATACCCAGAGCTGTGTTAACTGTCTATCCAAGGAGCAGCAGCAGAAGAATGGAAAACCAACTGATAGATGCCATTTCTATGATCTATTGGGGGTAGGGTAGGGGAAGGAATCCATGCATGCACTCAATAAACATTATCCTTTTCTCACTGTTAAGGGTTTATTAAACGGTGGTGGAGCGAGTCTTAGGTTGGTGAAGTCTGCAAATGAATTAAGGAGAACTGAAATAGGCATTTTGCAGGTGACTGAAATTAGTCAAATGCAGCAAGCTCCAATCCACTCTCTTGCTTTATTTTCCTTCATTAACAGTTATTTTTAATTCAGAGTGGGCCCCTGTTTGCAATATACCCTCTGATTATAATGCCCCACCCACTTCAACTCAAGGGTTGAAAACCTGTCCACCGTGAAAGATAACTCAAATAACAAGATTTCCTAACCAGATGTGACCTCTGCCTGCCTCAAACCTCAGGAAATGTTACGAGCTTTACAATGTGCTCAGTTATATTAAAGTCATTATATATGCCATAGTTTTTTGCACCCTATTCTTACCTCCCAGAGTAAACCCTGAATACTATATTCATCTTGCCCAAAGCAGGCAAGCAATGCTTTTAAAATTATTAAATTAGTCTCCTACAGTAGAAGCAAATTATTTATTTGAAGGGGGAAAAAAAAAAAAAAAAAAAAAAAAACCCTGAGCGGGAAGAAAACGCAAATACCCAAGACACATGCAAAGCCCCGAACAACATCGTGCCTCGCGACGGTCCCAACCAAGGCAAAAAGCATCAGACCCTGTTGTCCACCTCGAACGTGAGACGTAAGGAATTTTCCTCTGAGTGCCACTCACTTCCCGGACAAGGGCACACTCGGGGCAGGAGGCGCGGAGTTTCACCAGTTGCTCAACCAGACCGGGGCAAGGCGCTTCCTCTTTCTCCTGCTCCGCTCCACTCAAGACCGTCAATCCCGGCCCAGCTGAGGACCAGGGCACCTGCGTCCTGAAACGTCTTCGGGAAACCAGCACTTCCGGAGGGGAATCTCTCTTCGCCCCGACCGCGCGCTGCGCCCGGAGCTGGAGAAACGGGCCGTCCCCCCGCGTTCCCCACAAGGGGTTCCTCGGTCCCCGCCCGGCCGCGCCCCGCTCCTCATCCTCGAGGACACCCGGCTGCGCGCCCCGGGAGGCGACAAAGAGCCGGGCCCAGCCCGCCACCGCCTGTGTCCGCACCAGGCGAGGGGCGCCTTCCCCTCTCCCCAACTCCCCACCACGCACCTACTCTTCACTTGCCGCCACCACCGGGCGCTCGCAGGGGAGGCTCCTTCCCGAGCAGCCGCTGTTTTGTTTCCGATGTGAAATCGCGGCCTCTGGAGCTGCCCGGCCCAGGCCCCGCCCAAAAAGCTTCGCTGCTGTCGTCATTTCCGGCTCTGGCGCCGTTGGCGGCCGGCCGGGGAAGGGGCGGGTCCCGCCGGAGAAGGGGGCGGGACCCGGGGGAAGAGGGTGGGGTTTCCGGTGGCGCGGCGGAGTGAGGGGCTCCCGCGGCGCTCCGGGCGACCCCGGGGACCTGGAGGAACCCGCCCAGGGTGCTTAGTGCGAGTCCGAGCGGGTCTGGGATTCGAGACTGCAGGGCTGAGGACCGAGGCTTCTACGTCAGCTGGGCCCAGCGTGTGCTCCTCCGACCTACAAGTGATGACATCTTAAATCTTAACGTTTATCTCTTAGTACCTATTTGTAGTGCTTCTCAGTGCGAATCAGCTGCATCACTGGCGACACAGATGACTAATGAAAACTGTAAATACCTGTGCCCTTCATCCACTACCCAAATGAATCAAAACTTCTGGTGGGTGGGGGAAACCCGAGAAACTGCGTTTAAAACGAACGCAGCCCGGGATTCTTAGGCTTCAAGTTTAAGATCCAGTCTTAGATGGTAAACTTCCAGAGGGCATAAAATGTGTCTTATTTTTGAAATCCCAAAACCAGAGCACCTGGCACACAGTGAATTGCTCAGCGGCCACTTAATTCCTGCATCTGCCAGTTTTCCGTCCAAATTGCGGTAAAGACAGCACCAACAACTAACTTAAGTAGCACAGCACACTCATCTGAAAGCTAAAAGTAAGCTGAATACAATCATGTAAAACCAAAGATGGAGAATGGAGAAATGCTCAAATTCACAGGTAACAGAAAACTGACAATGAAATCAATGAGGAGTGGCATCTGGCCAAATGATAGCTTTTGTTTCTTTTAAATTCCTCCCCCAAGATAGCCCTTCATATTCCTGGAGCATCAGTCCCTCAGTCCCTGCCTCCTCTCTCCATCCAATCCATGAACAGATTTAAATAGGTTTTACACCCAACTTCATTTTAAGAACCTCAGTAGGTTTTTCCATTAACAGGGAACAGATAAGTTGGGTGAATAAAAATGTTGACAGCTCCCCTCCCCAAAGAGAAGTCATTTCCTCTTCCCTCCTTGAATTTCACAAGGATAAGGATTTTGCCTATTAGTTCATTTATATATTGCAAGTGCTGAGAACAGTGTCCAGCACATAAAACCGTTCAATACACTTGTCAAACAAGCATAGGCTAAACCCCATCTATTTGTGAACTGGTTCAATTTCTTTGAATGCGATCTGGTAATATGAGTAGAAAGTCTTAAAACGGTGGAAAACTAGGGGATTGGGTGGCTCTGTTGGTTAAACTTCTGCCTTTGGCTCAGGACATGATCCCAGGGTCCTGGAATGGAGCCCCACATTGGACTCTGCTCAGTGGGAAACCTGCTTCTTCCTCCACCTGCCATTCCCCATGCTTGTACCCATGTGCTCGCTTGCTCTCAAAAAAAAAAAAAAAAAAAAATTGCTGGTAAACTTTTCTAGGCACAATCTCAATACAAAATATTTGTGCAGATATTCATGAAGTTTAATACCAAAAATTGGAAAGCTAAACATCCTACAATAAATTTTGGTTCATCCATTTCACAGAATGTCATTAAATTGTTTATGAAGGCTATGTGTAACAGACATTGTTAAATGAAAAAAATAGACAAAGATTTATGCATATATATAAACACAACTATGTCAAATCACATTCCTGCAAAAAATAACCCAAAAGGTGATTTTTAAAAAGTGATTAAGGGCAGCCCAGGAGGTGGCTCAGGTGGTTTAGCGCTGCCTTCAGCCTGGGTTGTAATCCTGGAGACACAGGACCGAGGGCCACATCGGGCTCCCTGCATGGAGCCTGCTTCTCCTTCTGCCTGTGTCTCTGCCTCTCTCTCCCTGTTCTCTCATGAATAAATAAATAAAACCTTTAAAAAAATAAAAAGTGATTTAAAAAAAAGCAACCAGTGACTCGGACTACAGATAACTTTTTCCACCAGTTTTTGCTATTTTTTCATCTTCTTAGAAATACATCTTTGGGGATCCTTGGGTGGCTCAGCAGTTTAGCAGCTGCCTTTGGCCCAGGGCCTGATCCTGGAGTCCCAGGATCGAGTCCCACATCGGGCTCCCTGCATGGAGCCGCTTCTCCCTCTGCCTGTGTCTCTTCCTCTCTCTGTGTGTCTCTAATGAATAAAATCTTAAAAATAAATAAATACATACATATATACATACATACATCTTTGGGATATCTGGCTGCCTCAGTCTGTGGGCCTGAAACTCTTGATCTCAGGGTTGTGAGTTTGAGTCCCATGTTGGGTGTAGAGATTACTTAAGTAATTTTTAAAAAGATTTTATTAGGGCAGCCCCTGTGGTGCAGCTGTTTAGCACCGCCTGCAACCTGGGGTGTGATCCTGGAGACCCGGGATAGAGTCCCACATCGGGCTCCCTGCATGGAGCCTGCTTCTCCCTCTACCTGTGTCTCTGCCTCTCTCTGTCTCTATGAATAAATAAATATTTTTTTAAAGATTTTACTTATTTTGGGGGGAGGGGTAGAGGGAATCTCAAGCAGACTCTGGGTTGAGCATAGAACCCAAAGTAAGGGATCCATCTCAGGACCCTGAGATCATGCATGACCTGAGCCGAAGTCAAGTCAAATGCTTTACCAACTAAGCGCCACTCAGGAACCCAGTAAATAAATCTTTAAAATCTTTTTTTTTTTAATTAAAAGAAATACAAACAAATACACAAGATTTGTTGATGAAGAGCTAGCAAAGACATTGGGAAAGACATAAAAGTAGGGCAGGGCAAAAGTGATATCCTAGATACCAAATAGCAAATGTCCATGGTGTTAAGAGATAGGGTGGAACCTCTCACAAGGTCACAGTCTCTTCAGGTCATCACCGGTCATCAGTGGAATGGTGATAAAAAAATATTTGAGACTTGAGGCCTTTGGAAGGCACATGCAATTATAAGCTACTCTTTGTGGAATCTAAATAGTGTAGTGGATAGGAGATAGGATCCAAGATTAAGTTTTGTGTTAACACTTAGTCCAGACTGAAGAATGAAGATCACGAAATACTTGAGCAAGGCTCAAGAAACTGCAAAATGTAGTTAGAAACCAGAGCCTGTGAAGTTGGGGAGGTCTTCTGTATAGGATGGATAGAGTCATCTATCATTAACTACCGAAAGCAAAGGTTTAAGATGCATGCCACCATAAACTGGAAGCTAGAACTGGAGAATATGCCTAATGACTTTTTTAAAGTTAAGGTTTTGTTAAACTTGAGACTTAATTGCTGAGTAAGGGGAGGAAAATCAAAGGATTCTCACTCATTCGGCTAATAGTTTTTCCACAACTACTATATAGCACTGAAGGTTCAAAAACAAAAGCTGGAATGTGTGTGGAAAAGAACTGGAGTTCAGTAGAAGAACGAGAAATATAGCACCAAGGGCTCAAAATATCTGCAGTGGTACATTTATTATTTTCCCAAAAGCGTTTGGAACTTGGGAGCGAGAATGGAAATACAAAACCAATTTGGCTTTGGTGCCAAAAACCAATACTAAGTGGTAAAAGATGAAGCAAATGAGAAATCCAAAGTGTCGGACTGGTTAGAACCACTTGGGTGAGAGAGGCTGTCGGAGACTAAGAGTAGAACAGCCACTGGTCACTAGTACATACATAAAGTCAAGACCTGGTCAAGCAGAGAACCAAGGCCAGTTATTTACACCACTTATTCTTTTTATTTTATTTATTTTATTTTATTTATTTAATTTTATTATTTTATTATTTATTCATGGAAGAGAGGGGCAGAGACATAGGCAGAGGAAGAAGCAGGCTCCCTTTGGGGAGCATGATGTGGGACTCGATCCCAGGACCCCAGAATCAGGACCTGAGCCAAAGGCAGATACTCAACCACTGAGCTACCCAGGCATCCCTATACCACTTATTCTAAGGCTATCCAACTCAACACTTCCCACATTAAGGCAGTTTGCCTTTTTCTTTTCCATGCCCAACGTGGGGCTTGAACTCATGACCCCTGAGACCAAGAGGCACAAGCTCTACCATCTGAGCCAGCCAGGTGCCCTGCCTTTATGAAATTCTAATTTCCTCTATAATCAAGAACTTGGGCCCCCCTCTTTATTTTACTTTAAAGATTTCATTTGTTCATGAGAGACACACACACACACACACAAGAGAGAGAGACAGAGAGGCAGAGACACAGGCAGAGGGGGAAGCAGACTCCATGCAGGGAGCCCGACATGGGACTCTATCCCAGGTCTCCAGGATCACGCCCTGGGCTGAAGATGGCGCTAAACCACTGAGCCAACCAGGCTGCCCTTGGGCCCCCCTTTTTAAAAAATATGCCTCGGGACACCTGGGTGGCTCAAGGGTTGTGCATCTGCCTTCAGCCCAGGGTGTGATCCTGGAGTCCTGGGATTGAATCCCACGTCGGGCTCCCTGAATGGAGCCTGCTTCTCTCTCTGCCTGTCTCTGCCGCTCTGTGTGTGTCTCTCTCATGAATAAACCAAATCAAAATAAAAAAATTTTAAACTTAAATTTAAAAATTTTAAAAACTAAAAATAAATAAATAAATAAAATTAAAATTAAAAAAAATATATATATATATGCATGCCTCAGGCACCTCAGTGGCTCGGCACGTCTGCCTTTGGCTCAGGCCGTGATCCTGGGATCCAAGTCCCACACTGGGCTCCCCACAGGAAGCCTGCTTCTCCCTCTGCCTCTGTCTCTGTGTCTCTCATGAATAAATAAAATCTTTTCTAAAATGTGCCTCAATAAAACACTTAAAAATGAAACTTTAATTTAAAAAAATGAAACTTTAATAGCTTTTCACCAATAGTAACAATCCAGTCTCTTCACTAGGGAGTATTTACTAGTATTTTTTTGACAGGAAACAAACCTTCAGTTTTTGGATTCTACAATGTGAAGTGTTCATTAGATGTTCCTTTTGTTACAAAAAAAAAAAAATTGTTATATTTTTAAATTCACACCTAGTAATTTTTGCTTCAACAAAGATTTGCTAAAAATGCTTCATGTAGGGTAATTTTATTAACAAACACTTCCCTCTCCCCTTGGATTGATAACATTTAGACCAGATCTATCCAATAAAGCTTTCTTAAATCATAATGATGTTTAAGTAATCTCTATACCCAACATGGGACATGAACTTACAACCCCTGTGATGAAGAGTTGCCATGTTCAACCAACTGAGCCAGCCAGGCGCCCCAATCATAATTATGTTCTATAATCTGCAGTGTCCAAACAGTATTGCTAGCCACTGACTATATATGGCCATAGAACACCTGAAATACATTGCAACAAAAAAACTATTTTTTACTAAGAGGACTTCCAAACATTTGAAATATGCTAGTGTGACTGAAGAAATGAGCTTCAAAATTATTTAACTTTAACAAACTTAAAACCTTGGATAGCACAGATTTAGACCATGAATTAGAATCTAACATATAGGCCTCTAGACATCCATCTGTCAGGAACACTGTAGCAATGTTGCTTTGGGTAGATGTGACCTCTAAGTTCCTAGCTCACATACTACTGGCTCTACTGAAAATCTTCCTACTGTCCCTGTTCTCCTGACAATGAAGTGAGCTAATCAAGTATGACAGTTGGTATACTACTTTATATGTCTTAGTAATCCTCTCATTATTCCTTCTCCATCATTATTAGACTATCAGCTACTAGAGGCATCTTGTCTTACGTCTACCACTCTACCTACCATTTAACACGAATGCCATGTATCAAGCATTTCAATGGCTAAGTAAATGTCATACACAAAAAACCAGAGGGACTACCTATAACAATTCAGCTACCACTCTGGGAATGAGAATCTAGGTCATAAATCCAACTACTATGGAATGTGGCACAGTAGGCAGACGTGGGATTGTCATTTAATGCAAACAATATGGCTTGAAAAGAATTTTTATTTACTTCTGCTTATAGAAAGTCTCTTTCATTCCTGGGCATTTTAGACTACTATTCCTAATTTGGCCTTCATATAAGACAAGTAATAAAATAGAAGGCAAAGATTCTGTCAAATAAAGATGAAAATGTAAGCACTCGTGCAAATAAATTATTTCAGTAATTCAACCTAATTATATTTCAAAAAATCTACATAAAAAATTATAAGCTTACTTTGGTCAATAGTATGAATTATAGTAATTGTTCCAGTGTTTGAAATATATATATATGTGTGTGAATTTCCCAATTTTCTTCCTGACACCTACGCTGTTTCTTTGCATTTTGGGGATTCTTTGTCATACATTTTGTATCCATGGCATTCAGAGATCAATTTCACCATCTTTTGCAGAGCAATACTATTTACCAATTTCAGATTAAGAGAAGGCCAAAATATGACCTGAAGTCTGTAACCATTATGACATAAAACCTTTCAGCAATTTTTTGGGTTATAAGTGGAAACATTTATAGAGCTGCAAAACAAACGCTATTTTCGCTGTAGTGTCTTCTTTTTTCATCAGAAAAAGCTGAGTAAATAAGCCTCATATACACACTATTAGCATTACAACTTTTTTTTACTTCCTATGTAAAAAGAAAACATAAGTGTTCAGTTCAATTTGACTCATAAGCTGTTTCTCTATTTGTCCATTATATCTAGCATTTCTGCCTGATTAGTACCTGAAACAGCACTCCACAAAATCATCATTTGCTTCCACTAAATACAGAAGCGCTATGGTAAAAATCAGAATAAGCAAAAACAGAGTTCTCTAAAGAGAAAGTGCTCTGGGACTGGCTGGGAATAAAGCCTAGAATATTAGACTTGTTCTCAGGCACGTTTTTTTTTTTGGAAGACTACTTTATGTTCATGAACATAGAAAATGTGCATCTATTTGTCTCAAAAAATGTTCTTCTCTTTATAATCTACTTAAAAAGAAAATTAAGCTGCACTTGTGTAATCTGTGAGGATAAAATACTACTACAGGTTCCCCCTGCTTTTCAGAAGTCAAGTTACTCCACTTTTTTTTTTTTAAAGATTTTATTTATTTACTCATGAGAGACGGGGGCGGGGGGGGGGGGCGCGGGGCGGGGGGCAGAGACACAGGAAGAGGGAGAAGCAGGCTCCATGCAGGGAGCCCGATGTGGGACTTGATCCTGGGTCTCCAGGATCATGACCTGGGCCAAAGGCAGATGCTCAACCGCTGAGCCACCAAGGTGTCCCAAGTTACCCCACTTTTATGAAAAACCTACAGTAGCACCTGGTTTTGCTAATCAAAAGAAATCTGAAGAGGATTTTCACTTTTACAAAATAAAGATGAACTACAGTGAAAATAGTAGTCAGCATTTGTTTTGCAGCAAGCCCTTATAGAAGCAGCACACAGCCTGTGCATCAAGAGTGGTGCCAACAAGTCCCTTACCCAGGGACTGCATCTCAGCATCAAGCCACCATAGTTTTGAACTATGTCTGTGAGCATCTGTGCTTTATTTCCATTTATTTTGTGCATATGTTAGCAAGATGTGTTCTAAGGTATCAGGTTAAGTCTGAGAAAGGTTATTTTTCAATCAGAGAATACTCAAAAATTTCCATATAAATTAATGGTTATTGTTTCTTGGCTAAATTTATGCCATTTCAGCTTTCAAACTGTTTCACAGGGACACTTGACTTCTAGGATAGCAAAGAAATCCTGTACTGAGTATGTACTGATACTCAAAACTGTAGTCCTTGGATCAGTTAGCATTGGCATCACTTGGAAGCTGGTCAGAAATGCAAAATTTCCGGCACCACTGTATCCCTACTATCTATTTACATTTTAACAAGATCCCCCAGGTGATTCAGGTACACATTAAAGTTTAAGAAAAGGGATCCCTGGGTGGCGCAGTGGTTTGGCGCTTGCCTTTGGCCCAGGGCGCGATCCTGGAGACCCGGGATCGAATCCCACGTCAGGCTCCCGGTGCATGGAGCCTGCTTCTCCCTCTGCCTGTGTCTCTGCCTCTCTCTCTCTCTCTCTCTCTCTGTGACTATCATAAATTAAAAAAAAAAAAAAAAAGTTTAAGAAAAACTACTTCAAACAATTTATCTTTCCTCTTGTAAACAAATGTACATATTTAAAATTATTTATAGATCAAACGAGGAAAAAGCATCTTCATTTTCTGACTGCCAGATCAAGAATGATCCTCAGGGAGCACTTGTGGCTCAATCGGTTAAATATCTGACTTCTGATTTCGGCTCAAGTCCTGATCTCAGGGTGCTGGGATCAAGACACAAGCTCAGCAGAGAGTCTGCTCCTCCCTCTCACTCTGCCCCTCCCTCAGCCCATTCTCGCTCTCAAATATTTTTTTTTAAAAGGAATGATTATCAAGAATTTCATATAATTTTTTAACAATCTGAAGGGGCAATATAGATTAAGATTTCCAAACTGAAATTAATCTATGGGCAAACGGTAAAGACAACCCAGAAAGCACAAGCAATTTATTGGTAATATTCTTATGTGTATTCTCCCAGACATTAGAATACGCCAGTTTATACATGTCCAGTTCTATATATGCAAATCTGAAAAACTAGAAACTGAAAACCTTAAAAGTTTAATAAGCTTGGTAGCAAAACCAGTCTCAAGCTGATATGAAACTATTATAAATGGTCCTTAACTCAGGGATTGTTATCATTCCTATTCTGCTGCAGAAATATTAATGTATGAATTTATTAGGATCTGGACACATATCTCACTGGAAGTGTGATGCAATAAATGGTATGTGCCCTCAAGACTTTCAGATAAGGGCCTTTTAAGATAAATACGGTGAAAGAGCTAAGACGAAAGCAAGGGTAATTAAATCAACCTGAATAAACCTTCATGCTAATGCTGGCTAAGTAAAAACATAATATGATGCCTTAGAAGCAGCAATACAATAAGATAGAAATAATAAACTGAAAAATGTGTGAAGCTCAGCAGGGTGGGGGAGGGGGTTGTCAATCTGAGAAAAGGCTAGTTAAGGAATTTATAGATGGCAAGGAGCATGAACTTTCTGAAATTCTCCTTTCAGAGACCAGAACTTAAAAATGATATAAAAATCAAGTCCATCAAAAATTCAGCCCATATTTTCAAGTTATGTTTCTAGTATGCACTGCAAAATTACAACATGATGCCATTTATTTAACAAGATTCTGAAAGAATGGGTCCCCAAGATCAAATATATACAGTTTTAATACTGGAAATATTTACATAATGGAACCACCTCATGGTCCAGTGTTAAGAACAGTGTTTCAAATTCCTTTTAAGATGTAAAAAAAAATCTCGTAACTCAAGCTCAGTTATGCTTTTTAACAATCTGCCCCTCCCCCCCAAACTTAATAATCTTTCTTTTAAATACTCAGACATGGGAAGGAATAACTGCACCTAATTTGTGTTAAGAACTGTTTAAACCCTGTTACATTTTCAGATAATTTTGCTCCCTGTTGAAGTTCTTTCTGTTTTACAATAAAGAAAGCCCCATGTATGTCTCTAAGAAGACATCAGTATATTTTTAAACATTGATGAGCAGAGGTAAAAAAAGGTTTGTGCGTGCATATATACGCAGGAGATATAATCCCTTTAAAAACAAAAGTGCAAACAAAAAATTAGTGGTAACTGCCTTAAATGATTTACTATATCCTTAAAAATAAGATGTAAAATTCGCAAATTGCCATTCTAAATTCCTATTCTATTTTTTCAACTTTCCTAGTCTGTATTGCCTAAGTTTACCTTTTGTTTTTAAAAACGATTTGTTTTTCATTTATGCTTCTCAGATTAAGGTTTTTTTTAAAACAAAGGAGTACACCAAAATAAAGCTAGGAACCAAGTAGTGCAAAAATGCATCATATAAAGTTCCATGGAATCTAAGGATCTGTCTCAGTTCTAAACAATGAAATTAAGGGGAAAACCATTATGATTCACACTCCCTTAAAAAAGAGAGGCTGTAGCGGTCAGCTATCAACAGGAAAGCCCCATTCCATTCACCAGTCTGTTGCTTGTCACAAGAGAATACCACGCTCTGGGAGACTAATAACCTAATTATCCCAGACATTTGGATTGGCACAACATCATGTTTCCTTTACGATTCTACTCTTCAATAAGGAAATGTTTAAGGGAACTCTCCAAAGAAAATTAGGGAAAAGACATTTATACATACATTCACACAAACACATTCATACAGAGAAATAGTAGGAATGGATTGTCTGCTAATCCTAGCACTCTAATTTTAAATTCCATGCCTTCAGGAGACCTTCCCATTTTTGATCAAGGGGTAGAAAGGGTTAATAGGTATGATGGAAATTCTTTCAATTAAAATCATTCATGTAGGTTCCTATACAGTACAGTTCAACATTAAGTGCAATTCTGCAAAAGAATTGGGGAGTCATTTTAATATTTACAAGAAATAAATCAGCAGAACAAGATTATATCAGATAGGCTGTGTACAGTAGCTGCGGCTTATAAAACATACCAGTAATTTGTACCTGGTGAGTATAAAGAGAACCAAGGTAGGATTCAGATGTCTTTACAACCAAGGAAGTACACAGGGCATCAACAAATTAGAGGACAAAAAAATTCACATTTTCTACATTTAAAAAAAAATTACAGATCTCACAAATGTCTTTGAAGACAAAGAAAAAGCCAAAGTCCTCTGAAGGGTGGGAAAGAAGGAGGAATCTCAAACAGAACTCTAAATGTAAAAAGAGTTTTACTTCACAAGACCAATTTTCTTGGCTTCTGTTTCATATATCAATAATCTCCACATTTTGACTATAAAAACTTCTGCTTCTTCATCAAGTACCTAGAAAAGAAAAAGAAAATTTCAAAAACCAGTAACACATGTAAGATAAGCAATCATCAGCATCACCCAATAGTGACTTGTATTTTAAAAGGCTTTTATTTATTTTTATTTTTTTAAAAGATTGTATTAATTCATGAGTGACACACACACAGAGAGGCAGAGACACAGGCAGAAGCCAGGGTCCTGAGATTTCGGGATCACGCCCTGAGCTGAAAACAGAAGCTCAACCACTGAGCCACTCAGGCATCCCTTATAAAAGGCTTTTTACATTGACAAGCATTTATTTTCAATAAAATGACTTGAAAGAAATCTAGTGTGATGTATTTGGTATATATAAATTACCCAAAAAGTGGAGGGGGATGCATTCAGCAGAATTCCATGGCTTACTAAATACTGGCACAATACTTTTTTTACCCAACTTTTATTCTTTTACTTATTACTTTTAGTTTTACAAATAAGATATTTATACATGTATCAAGAAACTATTTCCTAAAGAAAGCACATTTATTATAAAAAACAGTAATTTAAGCAGAACTAGTTACACAACTGCAGTAATTTAATAGTATCTTTTCTATTCCCAAAACAGCTTTAAAATTGTAATACTTATTCAAGTATTATGTATGTGACACTGGATTAAATATTAAATGAGAATATATGCAAAGCATTTAATACGGCATCTGGGATAGAATAAACAGTACGTGAACACTATTTATCACCAAAAAGGACACAAGACTACTAAATAAATTACCGGTCTTTTCCCCTTGGCAAATTGATAAACCAAATTATCTTCTTATCCACTTCACCTTCCATGAGTTGGGTACATTATATTGTCCCCCACTATTCCTGCCCTCACCTTACATGCAGACTTGGGCCTCTACACCAGGGTTACAGTGAGGTAAAATGAAACAGCATGCTTCCTTCTACAGGAGGCAGCTATGCATAAGCTCCAGGATATCACTGCCATGATGAAATGTGGCCTAATGTTGCCAAGGCTCTGGAGCAGCGATTTAGTTTAGGAGTTAAGAAAACCTGATCTCTATCCAGACTACTTGGGTTTAAATCCCACCTTATTAGTTATGTGCTCCTGATTGAATCACTTAGCCACAATGAACCTCAGTTTTCTCATATATAAAATGGAGGAAATACTAACAAATGGTACTGTTCTATTATGGGAAATAAAAGAGTTAATACGTACAATGTTTTGAAGAGTGTCTGGTACCTAAATGATCAGTAAATACCTAAGCAAAACCTGAAAATCTGTTGTTTTGGGGTTTTTTTTTGAGAAATTTCCCTACATTCCTCAACAATGACAAATAATTAAAGAACTTTTAGTTCTTTTATGAGCCAGAGTTTAAAAGAACTATGCGCTACAACACCAATGTGAAAATTGTACCTTGGAAATAATATAGATCTAGGCATAAAGTATAACCAAAGTTAATTAATGTAAAATGAGCAAAGGTACAGTTTGAAAAAGTCAGATTTTTTTTAAAGAAAAGTCAGATTTTTAACAAGATCAAAATACTACTTAAGCTAAAAATTCAATCTCATTTATTCAAGAAATATTTAGAGAGTGAGCTGTTAACAAAACTAGCCAGTTGAGTGGCTTCCTCCCACTCTGATGAACAATGAGCTAGAAAATGAAAACA
This sequence comes from Vulpes vulpes, assembly GCF_048418805.1. NCBI lineage: Eukaryota > Metazoa > Chordata > Mammalia > Carnivora > Canidae > Vulpes > Vulpes vulpes. The sequence goes on along the minus strand of NC_132785.1, from coordinate 106,955,247 downwards.
TAAGTAACCAGCAAAGAGCCTAACTATACTCCAAATGTCAATATTTCAACACATCAACATGGATTAACTGACACGACATCTTCAGTGACAGAAACCGCAACTCTAAAAAAAGAAAAAAAAAAAAAGAATCTGCAACTCTGCCAAGGCCAAACATTTGAACTCTGCTTTAAAAAAAAAAATTCCTAAACTCCAGCCCAACTATAAAAAACCCTCTCTCAACTCCAAGGATAATTTAAAGAGACTGGGAAGGTCAGAGAAGTTCAAATTCTATCTGGGATCTATTCACATTTCATCTTTCATCTGAGGATCAGCATTATGAAGTCAACAAACTTTTTCACAAATACTTGATCAGAATTTCTAAACAGCATCTGCATCAGGCTGGCTGGGCAGCAGAAAACTAATGTTACCTGACTTTAGACATCATATAGTGCCTGGACACAAAATATCTATCTGGACCTAGAGCTTCCTTTGGTTGGGCACCCCACTACACCCCTTTCCCTGACAACTCTGAGGCTGGAAATTTAAGCTCTCACAGGCACTTGTCATCTTCTAACATGCTTGCTGTTTTCTTCCTCCCTGACTGATCTTCCCACTCTGCCCTTTAGATTCATTACTCTTTATACTAACCACTCTCAACTTCTTTGTTTTTTCATGTATTTACTTTAACTAAAAACTTGTTGTGTCCCTGAAAGCCCCTTAGCCACTCCTCAGCTTTCTCAGAAAGTTCCTTACTTTCAAAGCCTTAATCTCACAGGAGAGGGGGAGCTGCTGAATCCTCCTTGTTTCTCTTTATAAACATACCCTCCACTGAGGTTCATGAGATCTCACTATACTACCTTCTGCTCAAACAGAGGCTATCCAACAAATATATAGTCTTTATGCCACAATAGATAAGCACGCTGGCTGTTTCCCTATTTCTCTCCAATTCCTGTCCCAACATACAGAAGTTTCAATTTCTTGTCTATGACCCAGGTAGAAAGTTCACTTATAATCTAAATAATGACATCAGTTCTATCCCAGAAACCTTCTCCCATGGCCATATATATGGCCATCATCATCTGGACCAAACTACCATTTGTATTCTTAAATATTCTACTCTCTCACTGTGACCACTCTTTAAAACACACCTACCACAGCTTTACCGGAACAACCAGCACCCTGATTCACATAACCCGCCAGCCTTATTCCAATGTTACTTCCTTCTCTTCCTAGCTTTGAGTTCATAGTCCATTCAACCACTCTCACCTCTACTGTCAATTCTTTTCTTCCTTTCCTCACAAGATCACAATATTAGAGAAATGCAACCACTGACTCAACTCTAATACACACATTAAATGCAAGTGGGGATTTGATGTTTATTGATGACCAGTGGATACCTGTCCAAGTGACAAAGTTATACAAGTCTTATCAAGTCACAGTTTAGATGGTAATTCGTGTGACACTTTTCCTAACTGCCCTTTATACTGTCAGATGCTCCATCTCTGCCCCTACATCTTTTTTACATATCTCCATGAATGCAAGTCTGGATACTATTATAGTATAGTATTGTAGTAGATCTGTCTCTCTGCTACTTCTTTAAGAGCAGATGTTCCACCTTTTTATGCTTTTGCACCTTGTTCAACCCAATATGCACTTAATATTTTCTCAATGTATGGACAGATTCAGGATTTATATTTATATATATAAACTCCAAAGGTGGAGGAGAGGAAAGTGTTAGTGTTGTCTAAGGACATCTGGATGTGAGTGCTTTTAACCTCTTTAATGCAGTGCTCACTTCACAGCACATATACTAACTCCTTTTAATGCCAATGCACATTTTAATTAGGGCTTCTAAAAAGAATGATTCTAGAACCAAGATTCTAGAGGTAAAAAATTAACCAAATACAGAGAAATTTAGTTTACAGATATTAATTAGAATATTAATAACAGTTAATTTCTGACTTACCATGGCAACGTCATCTAAAATGCTCTGAGGTGAACTATGAGCCATAACCTAAAAGAAACAAATACTTGTCATTTGGAAAATAAATGAAAAATTAGCAATATAGTCAAAAAACTTTTAAGTACCCTCAAACTAATAGAGGAATTTTTTTGTGGCTGAAGAAACTTTCTATAAATTTCTTAATTCCCAGAATCCGACTCTCAATAGTTTACCATGACAACCTGGGATCTTAATCACTATACTGTGTTCTAGCTCAAATCCAGAGTTACAAATTCCAATGCTAAAATAATTTTGAGTAGAAAGGGCAGCCTAAATTTACTATTCCTACTGCTAAAAGAAATAGTGGTAGAAAAATAAGCATTTTCTTAAACCGCAATGAGTTACTCTTTTAGAGACATACAATGTTTCTACTATAATAACTATCTCATTAAAGATAAAACTTTGCCTTCAGGAAACAATGGATGTGGTATACCTTAGTGGGTAAAAGCACAGATGTGGCTCCCACAGATTGTTGGGAGGTTTAAAGAACATAAAATTTACAAAATGCGTATTATCACAGTACCTGCCCAGAACAAAGCCTGGCACACAGCAAATTAATCAATAAAAATGACTATTATTGTGCTATGAAGTTATCTATTTTGTTCCTGTTCCACAAGATGGATGACTGACACACTGGTGAGACAAGCTATCAACTGTCTCCACAAAAACTCCCTTAAATGGACTTCAGCAGCATTCTAACCATTAAGACAAGGAGGTGGCAAGGCATTCTCAGGAGTAGGGAGAGAGCAAAACTGGCAGCATTCAGCAAATCTGTCCTCCTTGACCCCCCCGAAATGAAAGCATGTGATGTAGAAGTATGAAATAGAGTGGAGGGCTTAAGTAGCCATGAACTATCTTAACTGAAATTTAACTATCATAGACTTGGCTTTGTAAGATTTTTTATTTTAGAGTATCTAATATTTTACAGTATAATACGAATGTTGGGGATGGAGTAAAAGACTAACCTTAGAACAAACAAAATCAACTAATGTAGCTTCTTCTTCACCTATGTATTCTATAATTTTCTTATTAATCCATGGTCTAATACGTCGTTCCATCAATATCTGCAAAATGAAGCACAGTTATTAAAGAACGTTTAATTATTTTTACTATAAAGTCTACAGCCTCATGATTTTTAAAACTAAATACAGAATGCTCTCAGTCACAATAACTAAGACAGGTATGTATTAAGATACAATTACTTGCTTCTAATTGATGAAGACTTCAAATACTACCAAGAATTTCCCTAATCATCTACCTGAATCCCATAGCAGGTCAAGATGCCAGCCACATTATCATCTCTACCTGTCATTATTAATACAATCATCTGAGCTTGTATGCTATATTCAAAACCACTTCAAAAAATGATGAAATATAATTTGCTACTCACAGAATCCACAATAGACCAATCCAGAGGATAAGCAAAGAGCTCGGGTTTGGCCGTAGGGATTTTCTCAATGAGACTCTTAATGTGTTTTCGCTTTTCTTCAGTGTTTACAGTGCCTTTGGCAGCATTTTTATCATCTTCACCATAATCCAAGGGAACTAGTTTCCTTTTTCGGGGTACATCATCACTGTCTTCATCCTCAAATTTGTTAAAGACACTATCTACGGGGAGTTTCTTTCTCTTCACAGAATTAGGTTGACCAGGACTATTGGAAGCACCTACAGTAAAAATACTGTATTAGCATGATGACTTAATTTTCAAATGTTAATACATTTTACAACCCACCATCCCTCAAGAGCAGTGCATAATATACTTCCACAAATCTCAGAGAAAGATCCCAACTGTAGAAAATAACTCACTACTCACAAGTGCTAGAAAATTTAACTTTTCACTTCTTCTCAGAACTTGAGGCAGCTGCAGATATAGGAGCACTAGTAGAACTATGAAAACAATCGTGAGCTAGAAAGGCATTTTTGAGTATTTTTCTATCTACCTACGAAGCAGCACATAAGTATTTTTTCCTTAAGGCAAAATCTAAGTATATATTGGGTGGGGGTGGAAGGATAAAGGAAAGAAGGAGAAAATGCTAACGTACCCAGTTTAAGACTTAGTCCTATTTTTGGCCTATGCTCCTCAGGTTGCTGTTGATCTGGTGAATTTTCATGAGGAATGATAATACCACATGGAGACTCATCCCCAGGAGTGTTGGGGGTTGCATTGCCACTGGCAGAGGAAACAGATGGGGCAGAACTGATGGGCCTCAGAGTTGGTTTAAGACAGGGCTTTTGCTCTGGCTCTTCTTCCTCTTCCATGGGTTCCTCTCGCTTTTCTTCTTTTTCTTGCTTTTCTTCTTCTTCTTCCTCTGATTCGGGTTCTTGCTTTATTTGTGGTTGTCTACGCCTTTCAGCCTCCTGTTCCATCTAAAATCAAAAATTAATGTGACTAACAGGCCACAACAACATCCAACTCAACCAGCTGTTTTACATTATCTTTCAGAAAAATCTGTATTTTTCACTAGGAATAATGAAACACTGCCTCCTTCTATAATCGGAAAGTCTGTAGAATATATTATGTACACTGAAAATGCTATTTTCTTGTATTCTTAATATTTACATATAAAACTATACTCTTCAGATATAACAACTGCAAATACATAACAGGTGGCTTATTTAAAAGGAAAAGGTATGTTTTTATATTTTTATTGAAGAAATTATAACCAAGTTTTATTTTATTTTTAAAGATTTGTTTGAGGGCTGCCTGGGTAGCTCAGCAGTTGGGCGTCTGCCTTCGCTCGGCTCAGGGCATGATCCCAGGTCTGGGGAGAGTCCCACATTGGTCTCCCTGCGAGGAGCCTGCTTCTCTATGTCTCTGCCTCTATGTGTCTTTCATGAATAAATAAAATCTTTTTCTTTTTTAAATTTTTTTAGGTAACAGAAAGACTCAGGGTGGCAGCAAGAGAAGGAATTCAAACTCCAAAAGCCATGAAATATCAGAGTACATTATAGGAAGGACAGGTTTCTTGAAAAGTTTTTTTTTTTTTTTTAATTTTTTATTTATTTATGATAGTCACAGAGAGAGAGAGAGAGGCAGAGACACAGGCGGAGGGAGAAGCAGGCTCCATGCACCGGGAGCCCGATGTGGGATTCGATCCCGGGTCTCCAGGATCGCGCCCTGGGCCAAAGGCAGGCGCCAAACCGCTGCGCCACCCAGGGATCCCTCTTGAAAAGTTTTTATTAGATGACAGTCATTTAACTTACGTTAATATTTCACAGACATAAATAAGACGTGGGACAAATCAACTAATACAGATGATTTACATAATAAAATAAAATACTAATATCCTCCACCCAAACAGCAAGATACATGGAGCATAAACTGCATTTCCCCTTATGAGAAAATGTTGTGGATATTACAGTAACTCACCCTCTGGAGCTCTGCATCTGGATCTGGGTGCCCTTCAGCCAGAAGGCGCTGCCGGATTTCCTCTAGCTCTTCTTTCTCTCTCTTCCTATCCCGTTCATCTGCTTCCATTTCCTTTTCCCTATCACGCAACCTTTTCTGAAGAGCGCTTCCTCTGCAAATGCAAATCATAATAGGCCTTGATACTAAGATCAACTATTATACCTAATGTCTCTAAAGGTACCTTCTTTAAATACTAAAAACTGCATGTTAAGAGAATGAAAAATGCCTTACTGCTCTGTATCTAGCAGAACACCCAAGACCATGTGCTCTCTACACATTGTTTAATAAGGAAGCATTGTCTTGTCATTTATCACAATGCTTCATTCTCAAGTCATTCTAAATAAGTGTCTAAAACAAGGAGAAAAGTAATTTTCAGATGAAAGAAGGCTCTCATTTTGTACTCATTTCACACAGAAAGCCCAACATACAATTTGTGTTTTCTTGGGTGCCAAGTTGTAAAAAATTACAAGGAGTAGTAATACCATGAAGACCGGTCTTTTATCTTCAATTCTTTCCCTTATACAAAGTCCTTAAAGCAGCGCAGAATCAACAGAAAGCAGAGATTCTCTCTAGCTAGCAGTATATCACATTTCAGAATTCTGAAATTATATACTGCTACTAACTTTATGATTGAATAATTTTGCTGACTTTTTTTTTTTTTATTTTCTATAAAATCAAATCCTCGGTGTGCTTTTGAAGTTGCTAACTCTAATGTTTTAATTATGTGACGTACAGTGTACTAAAATTATATTAAATGCCTTCACTACATTCCCTGGATCATGTCAGAAACATGAAATTAAAAAGAAAAAACAGGGCAGCCCCGGTGGCTCAGCGGTTTAGCACTGCCTTCAGCCTAGGGCGTCATCCTGGAGACCCAGGATCGAGTCCCACGTCAAGGTACCTGCATGGAGCCTGTTTCTCCCTCTGCCTCTGTCTCTGCCTCTCTCTCTCCCTCTCTCTGTGTCTCTCATGAATAAATAAAATTAAAAAAATAATAATAAAAAAAAGAAAAAGAAAAATATTGTCTATATGCTCAGAGAAATTATAGTTTTGAATACAGGAAGAATAGGGCCAACAACTTTACCATATTCCTACAGTGCTAGAATGAGTAGTTTAAAAATGCCATGGGAACAAAGACATGAGGGAAGGCAGGCTTTACAACCCTCACTTCAGGGCAGCCCAGGTGGCTTAGCGGTTTAGCGCCACCTTCAGCCCAGGGCGTGATCTTGGAGACCCGGGATCCAGTTCTGCATCGGGCTCCCTGCATGGAGCCTGCTTCTCTCCCTCTCCCTGTGTCTCTCCCTCTCTCTCTGTCATGAATAAATAAATAAAATCTTCTAAAAAGAAAATTACACCTATATAAGACACATGAAAAAAAATCAATCCGTTTTAATACTATTGTATGGACCAACACCGCACAGAAGACAGAATATTGATCACTTTCCAACAATTCTCCCCCACACTCCCAAAAATAGCATAACAAACATGGAGGTGATTACAAGGTAGAATATGAAGATTTTCTTTCTTATTACACTGAACTCACACCCTCTGGTAAGAAAAATACAGCTAATAGAAGTATGAGCTCATAAAGCAAGGCTTCTTTTACCTGTAATATTTGGGATCATCTCTATCATCATCATAATCTTCTAAGAATTCTTTTAGTCTTTTAGCTTCTTTTGCCTTTGAGAAAATGAAAGACAAAGTGTGCAAAATTAACATAAAAATCATGTAGTCTATCTCCTTTCTTGGCAACAGTTTTCTTATCCATACCACTTGAACTTTGTAATTATCATGTACTGAGTATATTAAATTTAAGTAGCATTAGATATCCTTTTTTTATCTTCTAATTTTAAAACAAGTCAGATTTAGGACTGCTCTACACACACAAAAAAAACCCACATTGTATTTCTTCTCTGGATATATCAAAGAACAGTAAGGATTCTGGTAGACTGGAATTTTCTGAAGATTACATGAAATATATAAAAATTAAATTATCTAGGGAGGCCTGGGTGGCTTAGCTAGCTGGTGTCCTGACTTTCGGCTTGCTTTCGGCTCAGGTGATCTCAGAGTCATGAGATCAAACCTCACTGGGCACGGACCTTGCTTGAGATTCTCTCTTTCTTCCTTTGCTCCTCTCTCCCTCAAATTAAATGTCTATAATACTAAGAGTTCATACATTTTAATTATAATGTTACTTTTAACTAGTCAATGGACAAGAATTTGATCAGATTTTTATCTGAAAAATCACTTATCTGTAACCTAGAATATTACCATTTCTCTTCTTCTTTCTTCTTCTCTTTCAGCCTCTTTCTCATATTCCCGGGTTTTCTTCCGTTCTCTAATTTCCCAATTCTTAAGGCGCTAAAAAAGTAATTATCAAAGCTTTACAAATGCATGCAAAGGGCTCTAAAATTTTTGACTAACCTACTGAGTAGCAAGCTTTAAGAATAAAAGTGCTTCTCAGGGCATCTCGGGGCTCAGTCAGTTAAATGCTGGACTGTTAGTTTTGGCTTGGGTTATGATCTCAGGGTTGTGGGACTGAGCCCTGAATGTCAGGCACCATGTTCAGTATGGAGTCTGCTGAGATTCTCTTTCTCTCCTTCCCACTCTGCACACGTGGGTGCGTGCTCTCTCTCTCAGATAAATAAAATTTTAAAAAGAGTAAAATCATTTCCTCAATTTACCTCTTGGTAAGCAGCTTCTTTCTCTCGGAGTTTTCTTTCAAGTTTTCTTCGTTCATAAGCATCTTCTTCATCCTCTTCTCGGTCCCGCTTCTTGTCTTTCTCTCTCTCTCGTTCCCGTTCCCTTTCTCGCTCTCGCTCTCTCTCTCGTTCTCTTTCTCGTTCTCGTTCTCTCTCTCTCTCTCTTTCTCTCTCCCGTTCCCTTTCACGATCTCTGCTCTTTTCTCTATATAAACAAAAAGATTTTAAAAGTTCATCAGACTGTTTTCCTTTAAAAACCAAGGGAGAGGGGATCTCTGGGTGGCTCAGCGGTTTAGCGCCTGCCTTTGGCCCAGGGCACGATCCTGAATTCCCGGGATCAAGTCCCGCGTCGGGCTCCCGGCATGGAGCCTGCTTCTCCCTCCTCCTCTGTCTCTGCCTCTCTCTCTCTCTCATAAATAAATAAATAAATCTTTAAAAAAAATAAAAAATAAAAATAAAAACCAAGGGAGGACAGCCCAGGTGGCTCAGCGGTTTGGCACCACCTTCAGTCCAGGGTGTGATCCTGGAAACCCAGGATCGAGTCCCACACGTCAGGCTCCCTGCATGGAGCCTGCTTCTCCCTCTGCCTGTGTCTCTGCCTCTCTCTCTGTCTCTGTGTCTCTCATGAATAAACAAAATCTTTAAAAGGGGGGGAGGGGGAGTAAAGGGGATCCCTGGGTGGCTCAGCAGTTTGGCGCCTGCCTTCAGCCCAGGACATAATCCTGGAGTCCTGGGATCAGGTCCCACATCAGGCTCCCTGCATGGAGCCTGCTTCTCCCTCTGCTTGTGTCTCTGCCTCTCTCTCTGTCTCTCTCATGGGTAGATAGATGGAATCTTTAAAAACAAAAGGGGGGGGGGAAGGGCACCTGGGTGACTCAGCGATTGAGCATCTGCCTTCAGCTCAAGTCATGATCCCAGGGTCCTAGAATCAAGTCTTGCATCAGGCTCTCCAGAGGGAGCCTGCTTCTCCCTCTCCCTATGTCTCTATGTCTGTGTATCTCTCATGAATAAATAAAATCTTCCAAAAATTTTTTAAAAAAGAAAAAAAAACAGAAGGGAAAGGAGAGTAACATATATTACAAAATAATACACAAACTCACAGGCCAGAATTTACCATTTGATTTCTGCAGAACTGTAAACTCCACTATATTTTCCAGGATGACCCAAATATAATTCTAGTCCCAAATTCTGAACTGCACTCTAAATTCAATGTTAATGCTTGTTGGTATCTCGGAAAACAAACAAACCTGGATAGAAGAAATATGAGGGACTAATAAACATGTTAAAAGACAGCCTACTTCACTAGTCATCAAGGAATAAAAGGTGTTGGTAAAAGTATGGAGAAAAGAGCATTTTGGTATGTTGCATGGATAAATTAGAACTATACTGACCGGCAAAGTTCTAAATATTTAATTCAGACACTAAAACCAAACTGCAGAATACATGTAGCATGCCATGAATCTAATCAAATACAGAAATATTTATTTGTATGTATATAAAATATACTATTTATGGATTAATATCTGTAGTATAAGTATACATACATACTTTTGACCTTTATACATTCAATTAATTGTATACATGGCAAGTTCTGAATAATTGTTACTCAAGAGGATAATGATTATTTCAGAAGCAGAAGGAAGGGAAGGATTGATTAGCTAATTCATTAATTAAACCAGTAAAGATTAACGACATTGGATTTCTAGTTCCAACAACTGGTGGACTAAAAATGGACCTTCCTTCAGCTACAATCAGGTAAAAATTTGCAACACAGAAATGTATTTATCTGAAAACCAGCTTGGGGAAAAAAGGTGAGCTTTTCTTCTTTCCCCACTTCCTTTATTCATTTTTGCTTTACTTATTACTAAAGAATTTGAGATGATTCATCAAACATTCAATATAATTAAGGAAAAAAAAAAAAAAAACAAGGTAAAATTACTAGGAGTCCTAAATTGAGAGCTAGGAGGTGAGTTGTGGCCAATCAGTAGGCTATAAGACCAAGTAAAGACGATGGGCTAAACGCAGTGGCGCTAGAGAGGATTTCCAAGGATGCAGGCCATCTTGGTGGGTAAATAGTAAAGATGCCCACCAACTCAGGAAGACAAGAGGGAATCATGTCTCCTAAACACTAGGTGGACAGTAGTTGTGCTCTGGGTCTGTGTATAAACTAGCTTCAAACAGATATTAACCCTGAAGTTGAGAACTGAGAGTTGAGCCAATGTTTACATGTATGAGACAGCAAATCAGGCATGCTCTACGGCTTAAGTTGTTCTTTTAGCACACAAATATAAATGGTGTGGAGAGTGCCAACCTGCAGTTCTACCAAAGTGATCAGCACACAGTAACTTCCACCAAGACTTACCTTGATCGACTCCGATCCTTATTCCGATCTGAGCTCCTTTCCCGGTCCCGGTCCCGGTCTCTCTCTCGGTCCCGGTCACGGTCTCTTTCTTTGGTCCGGTCACGATCCCTATCCCGTTCTCGTTCCCGCTCCCGTTCCTTCTCTTTTTCTCGTTCACGTTCTCTTTCCCTTTCTCGTTCCCGTTCTCGCCTTTCTCGTTCCCTTTCACGCTCCCTCTCTCTTTCTCTCCGTTCTTTCTCAATTTCCTGTCTTTCTTTCTCCTTTTTGCCTTTCTCTTCTTCCAGTTTCTAGAAACCAATAAAAGTGCTTTTAGAGTTAATTCTGTAGCCCCAGTATTCAGATATTTCCCGGCGCAATGCCCAATACGGGGAACAAAAACAACCAAACCACTGGTACTTTAATATTAAGTACTTGTGGTTTTACTTGACAAATTAAACTGAAGCAATCACAAGACTAAATAGATTGCGTGCAAACCCATATACTCTACACAGACCAGGAATCTCCAATCTTGGATGCTGGGAGATTGTGTCAAGTGTGGCTGGTCACTCAATGATTACACAATAACTAAAGGACATGAGCAATGTGGTGATTAGTAATAATTTCTAGAAATACAATCACTTGGCTAAAATGTAATTCCCCTCATTATGAATTTCTGTAAATCAGTGTGATTACTGATTTACTACTGATACTAAATGTAACCCCAGACTTCCCATTACCTCCTGGTTATTTACTACTTGAACATTTTAAAGGGGATGTGGGAGTGGAGAGTCGGGTCACTGCAATACAACTACAAAAATCTTCTACCCTCTGGTTTGCCCACCCTCCAAAAGGTAAGCTGAATTCAGCCAACATTTGCCCTATTATCTAAATGGAAACATTTACTCCCACCATTACAAGATGGACAGTCAACCAAATACAAAAAGTTTGAAATCACTCACTTCAAGCAAAAATGTACATAACAGTAATATTCTCATTTCACTTAATTTTAAAAGCAACATATTTATGCCCATTATGCCTATAAGACAATAAAAATATATCAACAGTGATAAATTCATCCTTGGAAGGAATGATTGCATATGAACTTACAGATGCTGTGCTAGGACATGGATCGCCAACACTGGATTAACCTTGCCTACAAGCTATGTTTCTGGGAGGAAGAGCAAGTACATGGTTCACAAATAAACCAAATAACAAAGTCAGACCAAGTTTGTACCCTGACAAGATTACCAGTGTACCACACGGTTTCTACACAAACTCAGGAAAAAAAAAACAAAAACAAAAAAATAAAAAACCAAAAAAACAAAAAACAAAACCAAAAAAACAAAACAAAACAAAAAAGCCCAAACAGGAAAAACAAAACAAAAACAAAATACATTTATCCCTTTGGTTCCATGTTTAGTGTCACCAAAATGAAATTTAAACTGCAACAATAAAATGTGCATTTTTTTTTTGTCTTTTCTCAGTCATGTAAAGCATTTAAAACAACTTTAAAAAGCATTCTTACCTGTTATACTTTTTCTCTTGCTCATGGATCAGAGAACTGATAGAGGATTATGAAAGAAAAGCTAATGCATGAGAAATCAATATATTCAGCTGCTGTGCCAGTCTATATCAAAGGAGAATGTAGGCAAAGCCAATACTGAATACACTGAGGTTACAAAGAAAAGAGAAAAGAAATGATAGCAAGAGGACAGAAAGTGAAAGCTTTTTAAAGGGGCAAATTCTACTTTCTGAAACAGTTCTAATGGACTATAAAAATTTGTATTGTAAATGAGGCTAGACTACATAAAACTTACCTCAGTGTCATACACTTATAAAGAAATATTTATTTCTGAGATAACAGATACTTACAGATTTATTTTAGCAGTTCCAATAATTTGTAGAATTTAACATTTTACTTTTGCTTATTCATTGTACTATTTATTTCTTAGTAGTGTATACTTCCACTTATGTAAATAATAATTTGTTTCAGAACTCATTTCAAAAGTTTTGTTCTAAGTAAATGAACAAGTGAGTGAATCTGGTCCACTAAATGCATTTCTAGAAGACTATGTATGCGTTAAGTAGATGCACACATATGTACATATATATATTTTTAGATAAAGACTAGAGAAAGAGAAAATGAAGTGAGTCTAAAAAGATTTATGAAAATAATGAAATAATGAAGAGGAAAGGACAGGAAAAAAAAAATCATAAATCTTACCTTATTCTCTCTTCAGACTCGTCCGTGCTGTAAATGGACGCCCCCTGCCACGCTGATACCCTGACAGTCCGTGGTTATTTAATAAACTCATACCAAAACATGCAAAGGTTCACTGAGCTCATTTTTTGTTACTGGAGTTTCAAATGTTCCCTTTACCATACCACCCAACAAAAAGAACTGTTTTTCATCTTTTTAAAGTACATTTTGGAAATTCAAAACATTTCCCCCCCATAGTGAAGTCTAAGGCAGTCAAATGCCTGACAGCTTCTCACACTCTGAAGCAAATATATATCTTTTGAATTAATTTTTTAAAAACACAATTTTCTTACCAAATACGTGACAGGGTTTAACAAATAACAACAAGGGGGTAAACCACACACACAACTGTATACCATTTTCAAGCTTACTCAGACCCTGAATTTGAGTACAGAACCTGACCAAAAATATTCCTCCAAAATGAGTTCCCAAAGACTACCTTTTAAACTCAATTAATTTGGGAAAATTACATTTGTGCTTTTAGACATACTTAATTTCTGAAAAAGCACTGTGTATGTGAGCTAGGGCTGGGCATCTGGATAATAAGTGTTCAGCAGCACTGATTCAAAGGCATTGTCAACGTGGGATTTTGAAAGCAGTAAGAAAAAATAAGATTATATAAAAGAAAAAAAGAACACTTAACATTTCACTGAGTTAAAGATCACTCAGTCTTTACAGTAAGAACCAGTAACATCTTATTATCTCTAATGTCAAAATACATTTCATGCAGTGTTTCCATTTTACCGTCCATAAGCATCACCTTCAACACCAGCGAACATTCACAGATGCACTGTCATTGAGAGAAGCTTTCAATAGGCAAAACTCGTGAGTGGGATTTACTATGCATAAATACCCATTTCCAAGCCAGTTACCCCTTTGCATATTTTTCTGAGGGGGCATCCATAAATATAATAAAAAACAGAAGCTCATACTTACATCCTATTCCTTGTTACTTTCCAAGCTGAGAGTTTCATCTTGCATTAGTCACCATATGATCTCTATCATAATGGTGGGGGTCAATGAATAGATTAGCTTTATGGGAATTTACAGTTCTTCCATGCATCTAAAATTTGGTAAGTCTGGTAACCACTGACCTACTTTTTAAAATCTCCCCCTCTCAACTTAAATCTACACAAATATAAATCTTAAATTTTAATCTCAGCTCAAAAGAAAAGGTTTTCCTAAGATCAAGTTAAATAACTGCCCCCAGAAATACACTACAGTGTAGGTTATCCTGCTGCCCCACTGAATCTAATTTAAATCTGACCTTGATGTTTATGTTAAAATCTAAAAATAAAATTATCTTTTATTCATATTAAAGTGAGATGACTGCAGAGTAGTCAGTAACTGAAAAAACTAAGAACAGTATGTCCAGGACCACTTTAATATGGTATTGGTTCTTCTGTTTCTTTGTCCCTATCTAAATATTAATTAACCTATAAAAAGCATTTAAAATTATATTCTAATGTAAGGTTGATTTTTTTCTTTTTTTGTCTGTTTGCTTTGGGTTCTGTAAAAAGTCTAGATTGGTATCAAGTAAAAAAACAAGAATACTACCTTGTGTGTGTCTCTGAATTTGCTGATCTCTCGGGATATCAGATCTCTTTTGTCTTCTTCCATTTCTATGGCATTTATATCCTCCTAAAAAAAAGATGGGGGGGACAGGAGAGAATGCATTAAAGATCAATCTACATCAACACAAAGACATTAAAATTAAAATTAGATATTCTGAACCATTTTACAAAAAAGATAGAAATAAATAAAACAACTTATATAGTAGCAAATCTAGTGATCTAATTAGTGAGAAATCAGATGAACAAATATCACAAGTCTGGCCATTAGCATCAGTTATTGTCAATGCCTATAATATAAACGAACCTTAGTGATGAGTGGGTAAGGGATCAGTGGGGCCACTGGAAATCTGCGGAAAATCTGCGGAAAAATCCACAAAGATTAAAAAAAGAGCAAGAGTTTATATTATTCTGCACAACAATTCACTGTATGCTTATAGTGTAACCAATGAAAGATTTCTGTGACATTTTCTTGATTTCAAATTACTTAATAAAAAAGATTTCACTTATTCCCTTTAACAACCCTCCTGTCACCCACCACCTCCTTACCCTCCAACTCTCCCAGGCAATGGAATAAGGAAAGTCTCACACTAGCAGGGCTTTTTCCTTCATCCCCTAGAAACAATCATACCAATAACATTTACCCATAATTCCTGCCACTGAGTAGGATCTCTTTGATCCTCTGCTCCCAACCCAAACCAAACAAATATTCTAGTTATTTTCTCCTTTCTTATTAATGTTGGAGAGGAAGAATGACTCTCAAACCCCAATTATCCTATACCTGATAGACTACTAATTCCCATTCCCAACAACTGGCATTTCACTAGACAAGTTTTTATGACCACATGAGGAAAAGTAATAAGCCAAGCAATAAAAATGTATTTGGCCACAAAGCAAATTGAAGATGTCCTAATAAGACACTCAAATTCAAAATAAAATGAATCTTAACTACCCCTTGATAATGAAAACCACAGTCTATGTTTTACAGTACTTTTTCCAGGGCATATACAATCCATGAACACAATATACTTCCAATATTTTTAAAGAATATTCCCCACAATTTCTCTAAATTTATCCAAAAGAAATGACTGTAAAAAAAAAAAAATTTTGTGCCACCTGGATGGCACAGTGGGTTAAGTATCCGACTCTTAGTTTCACCTCAGGTCATGATATCAGGGCTGTGAAATCAAAACCCTGGTCATACTCCAAGCTCAGTGTATAAAAACTGCATGAGATTTTCTCTCGCTCTCCCCTCCCCCTTCCACTCATACTCTCCCTCTCAAATAAATAAATCTTTCAAAAAAATGTTTTCTTCTTCTAACCTGGACTCCCTACTATTCAGTTAGCTTAGGCTGGCAAAGAGTGGTAAAAAATATAATACACTGGGGAGGAGTGTTTCATCTTGTCCTACTCTTTCACAGTCCTCCAGTGAGAGGTTCAACTGCATTAATGTCCACAGAGGGAAAGGAGATGCACTATGAAAGAAAAGGTGGTTAAGAATTAAAGAATGGGTAAAAATCTTCAGTGAAGGATTATCTGGTGTTCTGCTTGGAGCAGGAATAGAACAAGATCAGGAAGTAAGGCAAAATAAAGCCAGCCCCCTTGTAGTAAAACAAAAACAAAAACAAAAAACTCTGTTCCTTAATATCAGCATCTACTTCATCAGTCAAGGGTTTGTTCCTCAGGTAATATGAATCCACAGATAAACACAAGCACCCATGCCAGTGCACTTCAAACATCTGGAACAAACATTTTGGTGAAAAAAATGAGTTACTTGGTAAAACATGGTCAAATTAGGCTTAACAGTACATTGTTATAAATTCTAGTCATTTTCCCCTACAAAGTTGCAATCCAATGAAAGCATAAGAGGGACACCATGAAAAGTAACCCATAGAAATGACTGTTGTCAGAAATCAGTAACACATACGTCCTCCTTCTTTTCCTTCTTCTTCTTCCTAGGGTGAGAGTCAGATTCTTGTGAGGGGGCATTAAGCTCACTGGAATATTCTCGTATTAAAACTTCAATGGCCCCTTTGATCATCTGATCTCTTCTCTTTGTTTCTTCATCCAAGGCTTCTTCATCATCATTAGTGACAGTTTCTGGCCTTGCATTCTTTAGACAAACAAACAAGTTCAGGGGAGTGAAGGGGGAAAAAAAAAAATCAAAAAAATGAAAATCAATCTAAAATAAGTTAGTACACAAAACAAACATGTTTTCCCCCAAACAACTCCATAGTCCTATTATGCAGTTTCAGTTTTGTTCTCAACTTCCAAAAAACTAAACTTCATTTACTGATTTTTCTTATATATTGATACTTTATCATTTTCTTTCCCCTTTTTCCTTTAAGAGTTAATATTCTGACCCCCAACCAGTAACAGGGAGATTAAACTACGGTAACTAACATACTACAAGACATATCCACAAAGCTTTCAGTTTTTCAGCCTGTTTTCCTCAAATACTTCCATAAACTAATGATGTTTACTGAATAAACCAACTCATAGTTGAATATTCAATTATGTGGGAAAAAAAGCAAAATACAATTGTACGTACACTATAATAAGCACCATTTAAAATAAAGCATATGTAGCTTAAACAAATGAAAAAACACAACGCAGCTATATGCAAAAAAAAAAAAAGCATAAAAAAAAAAAACCAAGGCAAGCATCAGAGGCTGAAAAAATGGTATCTTTTAGCCCTCTACTTTCTATAATGTTGGAATACACTTATAAAAACCATATACACTGAGGAACCAACTGTAAACACTGTACAAGTCTTTCTCCCACAAATCACACTTATATTACAAAAAATAAAAATGCAAAATTCAGTTTGGAATGCTTCTCACAAATAAATATCTGTAGGACTTTACTTTTTAAAGACTCAACTAATTCTATCATTGTGAAAAAAATTACTGACTTCTAATATACTACTGTTCTTCTTCCTTTTATCTTAGATTTATTTTAAGGCCCCTGGTTAAGGAATTAATCCAGTTCAAACTACACAATTTAGAAAATGACCTCAAAACTCTGGATAATTTCGTTACTCTAAACCAGTCTTTTCTTAAAACTGGAAAAGTATGACAAGCAGCAAGATAGAGATGTATACAAAAACTTTTGCTTTTTTTGTTTTGTTTTGTTTTTAATTTATTTATGATAGTCATCACAGAGAGAGAGAGAGAGAGAGAGGCAGGGACAAAGGCAGAGGGAGAAGCAGGCTCCATGCACCGGGAGCCCGACATGGGATTCGATCCCGGGTCTCCAGGATCGCGCCCTGGGCCAAAGGCAGGCGCCAAACTGCTGCGCCACCCAGAGATCCCTACAAAAACTTTTGTAATTTAAAACTACACACACACATCTTAAAGTGTTTATCAATTACTTGGTAAACATATGCCATGTGCATTTTCAGATACAATTAAGAACAATGCTCTTCTCCATAAATACTAGGTCTTAGTCACAATACATATCACTATTCGAGGTATGTTTCATATCCTGTGGCTCCTGAATAGAACTTAGCAGTGACTTCGTATTTCATAATTTCACAATTCAGAAAGCTACCTCCAATGGATACTAATTCCTCAGGCATTTGTTTCTTAATTTTCTTTAATTTTTATTAATTAATATTTTTTTAATTAAAAACAATTTTCTTTTTAAAATAATCTTTACATCCAAATTGGGGCTCAAACTCACAATCGACATCAAGAGCTTCATACTCGGGACGCCTGAGTGGTTCAGTGGTTGAGCATCTGCCTTCGACTTGGGGCACGATCCCAGTCCTGGGATCGAGTCCTGCTTCAGGTTCCCTGTGAGAATCCTGCTTCTCCTTCTGCCTGTGTGTCTGCCTCTCCCTGTGTATCTCTCATGAATAAGTAAATAAAATCTTTAATTAAAAAAAAAAAAAAAGCTGCATACTCCACTGACTATAACCCAGCCAGGCACCTCTGGCTTGACAAATTCTTAAGGGCCTATTGTGTGCAAAATACTATATGCTAGATGGCAAAAATATTGGAAAAAAATAACTTTGTCCCTAAGCATTTAACAAAAATGGCAAGCACTTCTGCTACAGACAGCTTTAGTCAAGTCATAACGTACGGTATTATAAAACTAACTACACTCTGAGTTCCTCACTTTCTCAAACCTGCCTTGTCATCCAAATTTTTTCAAGTAGGTTAAACGCTGGGTGTGGAGCCCAAAGCAGGGCCTGAACTCTCATCCCTGAGATAAAAAATCAGACACTGAGCTACCCAGGCACCCTTTTATCCAATCTTCTTCTGCCAACTTTTTACTTGGTATCTTCAATAAAGACAAGAAGCTTACCCATGGACTATAAACAACAGTTTTATTTTATTTTAATTTTTTTTTAATTTTTATTTATTTATGATAGTCACAGAGAGAGAGAGAGAGAGGCAGAGACATAGGCAGAGGGAGAAGCAGGCTCCATGCACCGGGAGCCTGATGTGGGATTCGATCCCGGGTCTCCAGGATCGCACCCTGGGCCAAAGGCAAGCGCCAAACCACTGCGCCACCCAGGGATCCCCTAAACAACAGTTTTAAATTATTTACCAAAAACAATGTAAACTGTAAACGAGGTGATGTGTTTTTACCTTAAAATCAATAATATATGGCAATAAGGCCTTGGTGCAGTTTTCACTAAAATCCCTTCAGCAATACTCTGCTTCTCCACAGGTATTTATTTTATTTATTTTATTTATTTTATTTTATTTATTTTATTTATCTTATCTTATTTTAAAGATTCTATTTATTTATTCATGAGAGACACAAAGAGAGAGAGAGAAGCAGAGACACAGGCAGAGGGAGAAGCAGGCTCCATGCAGGGAGCCCTATGTGGGACTCAATCCCAGGACTTAATCCTGGGACTCCAGGATCACGCCCTGGGCTGAAGGCAGGCACCAAACCACTGAGCCACCCAGGGATCACTGTCTCCACAGGTTTGTTCATTCATTCATTCATTCATTCATTCCGCAGGTTTTAAATGAAAGAATTAATCTGCCATGGGATACCTTGGTGGCTCAGGGATTGAGCGTCTCGTCTCTGTTTTTGGTTCAGGGCATGATCCCAGAGTCCCGGGATTGAGTCCCTGCAGGGAGCCTACTTCTCCCTCTGTCTGTGTCTCTGGCTCTCTTTGTGAGTCTCTCATAAATTAATTAATTTAAAAAAATAATAATCTGCCAGTAACTTGCCACTGAAACTGTAGATCCTGAGACACACATGGGCCATTTCAACTCAAACCCTCAGCTACTGATACCTAAATTCTTTATTATGAAAATAGACTTTGAAGAGTATGAAGTCTGTCTTTAGCATATCCCCTACATGCTGAATTCCTATCCATGAATCCTCTGTATCTCCATGCTTTCCTAGCATAAAGATAGAAGTGGGGTTATATATATAATTTTTATATATATATATATAGTTATATATATATATATATAAATCTGAAGGCCTAGTTCTTTAAAAATACTCATAAGCCTCCCAATTCCCGACACCACCTCTTAAATCAAATTTAAGTATTAGTATATCTGGTCTTACCTAAATTAGAAATAAAGCATTTGGAATGAATGAATTCATAATACCTTAGTATCTATTGCCCCTTGAGCTATAGAGAAAATGTACATTTTTAAAAGGAGAGGTTATCCGGGACACCTGGGTGGCTCGGTGGTTGAGACGCTGCCTTCAGCTAAGGGCGAGATCCTGGAGTCCCAGGATCCAGTCCCACATCAGGCATGCAGTCTGCTTCTCCCTCTGCCTATATCTCTGCCTGCCTCTCTCTCTGTCTCTCATGAATAAATAAAATCTTACAAAAAAAAAAAAAAAAAAAAAGGAAAGGTTATTAGCCCATCTCTCTTCACCAAAAGAAAAAAAAAGGAAAGGTTATTAGCCCATCTCTCTTCTCTTTCTCTTTTGACAAAACCAAAAATAGTAAGATATATCACAGAAGGAAAAGTTTGTTTCTTTTTTAGTCAAAGAGAACTACACAACTACTTGTGTTCTGTCTTCCGGCTGGCAGTCATGAAAATGCCTGACTTGAGAACCACACGAGCTCCCCGATGTCTCATGCTCACATTATCCGAGGTCACTATTTTCTAGACTTCATCCAACAGTCAATAATCAAGAAAGAACAATACCCTCTCATATTTTATCTGAAAAAATTATGACAAATCTGGCATTTACTCTACAATAGTTATATTTGCTTAAGTTATTTGAAACAACTTTTTTTATCTGAGTTGCTTAACTTTTTCTTTATACCAATACTGTTGAGTAAAATGGACATTCCAAGAGACTATGCCATGTCTTCAAGTATCTCTGGGTACCATGACAAGTATACCCAGAAGTCATGCCTGTTAATGTTTTAAATTTCATCTTCTCTGGGGATGCCTGGGTGGCTCAGTGGTTGAGCGTCTGCCTTCGGCTCAGGGCGTGATCCCAGGGTTCCGAGATTGAATCCTTTATCAGGTTCCCTGCATTGGAGCCTACTTCTCCTGACTCTGCCTCTCTGTCTCTCATGAAAAAATAAATAAAATCTTTTTTAAAAAATTAATCTTCTCTGAAGAAATAACTGTTCTGTTTTTACTGAAGGTAGCTCCAATTCCACTCTTCGCAATATAAACAGATTTAAGTTGTGGTTCCTCTCACTTACAGTGATTACAAATTAAATCAAAGCCGCAAAACTGTGCATTTCCTTATTTACAAATATAATGAAGTCACTTACTTCATATGCAGAGTTCACTATTTGCAAATGCTACAAATTAAACCACTTTACCAGCCAATACACAGGGAAAAAAAGACTCCCAGGGAATTATGTAAAAACTGTGATGCCATTAATTCCATTCAGTTCCCTGCTTTATTTTATTTTAAGATTTTTAAATTTATTTATTCATGAGAGCGAGAAAGAGAGAGAGAGAGACGCAGAGACATAGGTAGAGAGAGAAGCAGTCTCCATCCAGGGAGCCGGATGTGGGACTTGACCCCGAGACTCCAGGATCACACCCTGGGCCGAAGGCATGTGCTCAATCGCTGAGCCACCCAGGCATCCCCACGCTTTATTTTAATTAAGAATTCAGTTATCACCGTAAGGAAAATCTGAAAAATCTTATTTCAGACAGTTGGTTTTCTGATGTGACAAACAACAGTGTTCATTTGAAATATAATTTATACTACAGAGTAACTGCATTTTATTATTTCTTTATATAGCCAGGTAAAAACAGTAAGATTACCAGGTGAGCAAGGTAACAGAAACTGTTGCTCAATAAAGGAACACTCCATTTTTGCTATGGGCAAGATACTGTCCTAGGTTCTATGCAGGTACAAGAGGAAGAGATAGTCTGTGAACTTATTGCTCTTTCTACCTTATAATGAGAGGCATGGAAATTAACAGAATAAAGGGGTGTGAGAGACAGATACCAACAATTTATGGTGCAGACAGACCTAATAGCAGTAAAAAAAACCGGGAACAGAGGTGGGAAGAGAGGAATCAATTCTGCCTGAGAGAAATAGAGGGTAGGATTGATGAAGGCTATATGAATCGAATAGCATTGTAATTAGAGCTATATGGACAAAATTGCATCAGGGAGCTTGGATGGGCAAGAAGGACATAAGATGTTTGGAAGGGATACATGATTGACTCATGGAGAACAGATGAGAGAAATCTACAGTAGACTGAACAAGCCCTTGAATGCCATGCTGTGAATATGGGCTTTACTGTTAAATTCAAAACCAGGGATGCCTGGGTGGCTCAGCAGTTGGGCATCTGCCTTCAGCTCAGGGCATGATCCCAGGATCCGGGATCGAGTCCCACACTGGGCTCCTTGCAGGAAGCCTGCTTCTCTCTCTGCCTATGTATCTGACACACTCTCTCTCTCCGTGTCTCTCATGAATAAATAAAATCTTAAAAAAAAAAAAAGGAAAGAAATTCAAAACCATTAAGGATGTGTGAGCAGAGGATTGACAGAATTCTATTTGTTTAGAAACACAGGCAGTGCTAGAATAGTCAGATGAGAGGAAACAAAATGCAGAGAATCAGTTAAAATATTATTAAGAGTACAAGAAAATGCACAAGTGAAAAAAGCTATTTATAAAAACTTAGGGACGCCTGGGTAGCTCAGCTGTTGAGCATCTACCTTCCACTCATGCATGATCCCAGAAGTTCTGGGACCAAGTCCCACATCAGGCTCCCTGTGAGGAGCCTGCCTCTTGGTCTCTCTGTGTCTCTCTTGAGTATATAAAATCTTAAAAAAATAATAAATCTATAGAATACTTAGAACTCAACCCTTTATTTATGAAAGGAAAACAAATTCACATATTCCAATTAAAAACTATATTCATCCATATAGAGAAAAATGGAAGAATATGCAACAAAAATGTCTACAGTGGCTCCTAATGGCAATGGGATTACAGTAGAACTCAATTTCTTTATAGTTTGCTTTACGAGTTTTTTACAAAGAATATACAACATTTTTGTAAAGGAGGGAGGGTAATACCAAGAAAGCTATTTCTATTTTGAATGATAATGAAATCCCGAAAAGGGCAAAAAGGGATTTTTTCATTTTTGTAGAGACAAGAAGGTAACCATGAACCTACTTTAAATCCATTCAAGTTTAAGTGCCAAAAGGAAATAGAAAACATACCCAGGTTTTAGCTACCTGTTTTGCTGAAAAGGAGTAATGTATGATAAATACATTACAAGACAACATATAAAAACTTTCTTTACTTTAGCTACACTTAATATGGCCACCAACCTGAAGAAAGTAACAAGGCTTATTTTCATTTATTTCAGAACCTGTGTACTTTTGGGGCACCTGGTTGGCTCAGTGGGTGAGAGTCTGCCTTTGGCTCGGGTCATGATCACACAGTCCTGGGATCAAGTCCTGCATCGGGCTCCCCGCAGGGAGCCTGCTTCCCCCTCTACCTGTCTCTGCTTCTCTCTCTCTCATGAATAAATAAATTAAATCTTTTAAAAAGGAATCTGTGGGTATTTGTTTTTTTTTTTTTTTTTTTTAAAGTACATTCCACAACCAGCATGGAGCCTCAACACGGGGCTTTAACTCACAATTCTGAGCTCAAGACCTGAGTTGAGATCAAGAGTCTGGATGTTCAACTGACTAAGGCACCCAGGTGTCCAAGAACCTGTGTACTTCTAAAAGAGAGGACCAAAAAAAAAAAAAAAAAAAAAAAGACACACACAAAAAATAAATAAAACTAAAGAGAGGACAACTCATTAAAAATGTGTAGTCTGAAATATTTTTTGCTTTATTTACAAAACTGCCTTAAATGAATTAGCTCTGTTTTGAATAGACTTATACCAGTGTTCTCCCTGGTAAGTTAACCTTGTCCAGCCTCTCTCACTACCTTCAACCCAACCTGGAACAAACAAATCAACAGTCATCCACCTACTATGGGGAGATAAAAGACTTAAAATAACTATAAACTATAAAAATACCCTCATGCACTTTAGCCACAAGCACATATCATGACGATGATCTTGTGAAGCCCCATAGCAGATTCACTTGTAAGTATTTACGCTGAAAGTGAAGTTGGCCTAGAAAAGAACACTATAAAAACATACCCCATTAGAAGCTTTCTTCTTTGCTTTCCACTCATCCAGTTGTGCCTTTGTCTTTGCGTCAACTTTAACAAGTAGCTTCTTTTCTCCTATCTGCAGGTCATGCAACAATCTGAGTGCACGGAGGGTAGACTCAGGTTCCTTATACTCACAGAAGCCAAAGGCTAGAAATGGATATAAAGAATTAGTGAAATATCAATTCAGCTGGGGGGATGGGTAACTGAGTGACAAGCATTAAGGTGGGCATGTGATGTGATGAGCATTGAGTGTTATATGCAACTGAGGAATTACTGAAAACTCTATCTGAAATTAATGTACTATATATATATGCTAGAAATTGAATTTAAATTTAAAAAGTTGTGAAAACAAAATATTTATGGAAAATTAAAATCACTAGAGACCAAATGTTATAATACTAGGGTTATTCATGCTATCACTATCCCTATCACTCTTCCTTTCCTTCAATTACCCTTGATGATTTTACTTTTAGCACCTTCAAACTACCAAAAAAAAAGAGAACAAAAATGGGAAGGAAGGAAAAAATCTAATTGGGCAAATTGCTACTTATTGGAAATGCTGATAAAATATTTAGTAGAACCAGCAAGTCATTGAGTCTTTTCATTATTTCCTGAATTCATTCCATCCAGACTTCCTAACAGCTACAAAGAAGTGACAACAGGTTCCTTGAACCTATTACAAGCACTTAAAATCTTTTTAAGATTTTATTTATTTACTCATGAAGGACAGAGAGAGAGACAGACAGACACAGAGGCCGAGGGAGAAGCAGGCCCCATGCAGGGAGCCCGACATGGGACTCAATCCCAGGTCTCCAGGATCACACCCTGTGCTGAAGATGGCGCTAAACTGCTGAGCCACCCAGGTTGCCCATTTTTCCTTTTTTTTTCATTTTCCTTTTTTTTAATAACAGCTGCTTCTCCTGTTTTTGTTTTATAAATATTAATTTATTTATTTTAGAGACAGAGACAGAAAGAGAGCGAGCAGAGAATCTCAAGCAGACTCCCTGCTCAGCAAGGAGCCCAACATGGAAATCAAGTCAGACGCCTTACCGACTCAACCACCCAGGGACCCCAAAGCACTTTCCAATTCTGAGAAATTAAACTACAAAGGTACTGACCTATTATCTGAGTTATATGTTTTTTTTGTTATCTGTTTAATTTTAATAACTAGTCACACCATTATTACTATGATTTAAATCAGAGATACTGGGATGCCTGGGTGGCTAAGCAGCTGAGCGTCTGCCTTCAGCGCGGGCTCAGGGCGGGCTCAGGGCGGGCTCAGGGCGGGCTCAGGGCGGGCTCAGGGCAGGCGGCGAGGAAGTCCCGCATGGGCTCTCCGCAGGGAGCCTACTTCTCCCTCTGCCTATGTCTCTGCCTATCTCTCATGAATAAATATTTTTTTTTAAAAATCAGAGATATTAAGATATACATTTTAAAGGAGTAATCTAAAAATTCAAAATAAATGAATCCAAATGTGTATCCAAATACATATAGTTAAGGACACAACCACACAGAGAGAAACTATTCTGAGTGATTTTAAAATAGCAAATCTGACCATAGGTTTAAGTGTGATGTATCTTAAGGACAGAAACCTGTTACTAAAAAAGAAAAATTTCTATAATCATATTGCTGATGATAGTGTTGGTGTTATTAAGTATTAAACTATTATATTTGATGAAGCAAGCCAGTAATTATTTGTCTATCATACCAATGACCTTGAAACTCAGGATTCTCAGTATGGGAAAAAAAGAAAAGATATATGACAGAAAAGGTTAAATAAAAACCTTTATGTCCTGAATGTAAACTAATGTGTACTGGAAAAACACAAAAGCAAAGAATAAACAAGTGAGTTTTTTTTTTTTAAGTAGGTTTTAAAAAATATTTAAGTAATCTCTATACCCAACATGGGGTATCATGAGGCTTGAACTCACAGCCCCAAGATCAAGAACGAGTTGCATGCTCCTCTAATTGAGCCAGCCTGCCCTCCCAAGACTAAACAAACAAGTCTTATAAGGAGTATAACTAATTCCCAGACTACGATTTCTTTTTTTAAGATTTTATTTGTTGGGATCCCTGGGTGGCGCATTGGTTTGGTGCCTGACTTTGGCCCAGGGCGCAATCCTGGAGACCCGGGATTGAACCCCACGTTGGGCTCCCGGTGCATGGAGCCTGCTTCTCCCTCTGCCTATGTCTCTGCCTCTCTCTCTCTGTGTGTGTGTGACTATCATAAATTAAAAAAAAAAAAAAAAGATTTTATTTGTTTATGAGAGAGAGAGAGAGAAGGGGGGGGGGGGGCAGAGGGAGGAGCGGGCTCTCTACAGGGAGCCTGATGTGGGATTCAATCCCAGGACCCCAGGATCACAACCTGAGCCAAAGGGAAACCCTCAATCACTGAGCCACCCAGGCACTCCACCAGACTACAATTTTTAAAGCAATTTCCCACTAAAAGGAACCAGAGTTCTTTAAAGAAACGGCTGATCCTAATTATGGGACAGAAAAACTTCTATATAAGCTTAGATTCCAAATCCCAGATAATATTCCAGACAACAAGGTAACTATCAAAGGGAGTTAGCCTTTGTCAAACCATTGGAAAGCTTGGAATTGCTTACAAATAATAAAAGGAGGAAATTGATAGAGTACAGGATAAGCACAACTGGCCATGGTTTGATAAATGTTAAGGCTAGGTGATGAGAATGTGGGAGTTCGTCATACTATTATACTTTTATAATATGTGCATGAACTTTCTGATAATACTGTTTAAAGAATGTACATCAAACAGGTACTTTTACAAGTATGAAAAATAAGTTTGTTTCTAAGACTAACAGGTCATCTCACCACCTGTTCTGTTTTCTTCCTAAATCCTAATTGTTGAATGTTGATCATATATTACTGCTCTGAGGGAAAAAAAAAATGACTTTTCAAAATAATATTGTAAAAAAAAAGACTGAGTAATTTTTCCTCTCCTACCTTTCCTGTTAATACTTTCCCACTTTCTAATCTCAACTATCAGCTAAATCTTCCCAACTGCCTCTAATCCTTTTCCAATAAGAAGGAAGACACAGTGTTGACAGAATATTCCCATGGTTCAGGGCAATGAGAGCAAAACATGCAACATGTAATTTATGCACACAGGTTAAAATGATCTCACAAAGAAAAACTACCTACCTTGAAGTTTCCCAGATGCACCTTGTACTCTCTTCCAGCTCAAAACCAAGCCACATTTCTTAAAAACAAAACAAAGAAAAATGATCATTATCATTTAAAAAAATCAGCTAATCAGTAATAAAAGTAAGAGCACAATCATATTTCCATCAGGAGTATATAAAAAACAAAAACAAAATCATATCAGGTATTAAATTTCTTAAAATTCCATCCATTCCCACATATCCATTACATGAAAGAAATAGATAATACAGTTAAAAGAAAAATATAAATTCTAACAAATTCTTATTTACAGGAAAATTGACTACCTTTTAGATTTTATTTATTTTAGGAGGAGGAGAGCACACAAGAGTGGGGAATCCCAAGCAGACTCCATACTGATGAGTGTGGAGCCTAACTCAGGGCTCGATTTCACGATCCTGAGATTACAACCTGAGCCAAAAGCAAGAGTCAGATGCTCATCAACTGAGCCACTCAAGCACCCTTTGACTACCTTTTAATAAATTAGAAATTTTACAGCATTTTTATCCAACACAAAATATATACATAAAAACAAAATTGCCAATATTATATTTAAAATAAACTATAATAAATTCAAGTAAATACTATGAATCCAGAAAGATTATGTTTTAAAACACGCATATATTTTAAAGAACTTTTTCAAAGATTTTTTTTTTTTTAAGATTTTATTTATTTGAGAGAGAGAGAGAGAGGCAGAGACACAGGCAGAGGGAGAAGCAGGCTCTGTGCAGGGAGCCCGATACCAGACTCAATCCCCCGTCTCCAGGATCACACCCTAGGCCAAAGGTGGCGCCAAACCACTGAGCCACCAGGGCTGCCCTCAAAGATTTTCTTTTAAGTAATCTCTACACCCAATGTGGGGCTTGAACTCACAACTCTGAGATCAAGAGTCACATGCTCTACTAGCTAAGCCAGCCAGGTACCCCAATATTATAAAGGACTTTTTAAAGATTTTATTTATTTGAGAGAGAGACACAGAAATAACGAGAGAGCATGAACAAGGAAAGGGAGAAGAAGCAGGCATCTCGCTGAGCAGGGAACCCAATGCAGGACTCAATCCCAGGACCCTGATATTATAACCTGAGCCATCCGGGCACCCCATAAAGGACTTTTAGTAACAGGAAAACGCTTGATAGGAAATGCAAAAATAACATGGGACATGAAATTACAGACACATATAATAAGACTTTAACTATGTAAAGAATAAAAAGTCCATAAAACAATGAAAAAGATTAATGGGGCAGGTTGTCTGAAGAGTAAAACATTACATTTTGTTTACATTCAAAGTTTTTAAATATATATATATTTTTTTAAGATTTATTTATTTAGGGGCACCTGAGAGGCTCAGCTGGTTAAGTGTCTGCATTTGTTCAGGTCATGATCTCAGGGTTCTGGGATCAAGCCCCGCATCCGGCTTCCTGCTCAGCAGGGAGTCTGCTTTGCACTCTCCCTCTGCCCTTCCCCTACATGTTCTCATGCTAACAAATAAATAAAATCTTAAAAAGATTTATTTGATAGCACATGAGGCCAAGCAAGGAGAGAGGCACGGGGAGAAGGAGACAGTCTCAAGTAGACTCAACTGAGCAGGGAGCCTGACACAGGGCTTGACTGCAAAACCCTGAGATTATGACCTGAGCCAAAATCAAGAGTCAGACACTTAGCCAACTCTGCCACTGAGGCATCCCAAACATTATTTCTAATTATTAAAAACTAGGTTAAAAAAAATAGTTATTTGTGGAAAATGGTAAATGAAGATTGCCTGTCAAAGTTCAGAGAACACATGAATTTTTCACATCTCCCTTCAGAGAAACCAGTAAAATGATTATCAAGGAATATAAAAGATATAAACCCCTGAGGTCAGACACTGTATGAAAAAATAGCAATAGAATTAAAATTTTGAAAAAAGGGCAAATAGAAAGATGGGAACTAAAAAAAAAAAAAAAAGAAAGAAAGATGGGAACTCATTCAAGTAGATGAAAAAAAAAAAGCTGTAACTTCAAGTGTCTACAAATGAAAATATTGTTAAGAATTAGGCTAATTGAAAAAAATAAAAATAAATAAAAATAAATAAAAATAAAATAAAAAAATAAAAATAAAAGAATTAGACTAACTGATTCTACAAAGTCAGTGATCTAGGCTGGAGGTAAAAGGTATGCACAGTGGAGAATGGGGTGCATGGGGAGCATGAGGCTGGATAAAAACAGGTGCTTGCAAGGTGCCTGGGTGGCTCAGTCAGTTAAGGATCTGGTCTTCAGCTCTGGTCATGATCTCAGGGTCCTGGGATCAAGCCCCACATCAGGCTTCATGCTCAGCATGGAATCTTCTCCCCTGCTCCTATTCCTCGTGTTCTCTCATTCAAATAAATAAAATCTTTTTTTTTTTAAGATTTTATTTATTTATTCATGATGGGGGGGTGGGGGTGCAGAGACACAGGCAGAGGGAGGAGCAGGCTCCATGCAGGGAGTCTGACCTGGGACTCCAGGATCACGCCCTGGGCGGAAGGCAGGTGCTTAAATCACTGAGCCACCCAGGCCGCCCTAAAATCTTTAAAAAAAAAAAACAAACAGGTGCTTGCCTCACAGTATGAATATGGAATAATCAAAGCCTCAGAGTTCTTTTTTTTTTTTTTAAGATTTTATTTATTTATTTATTCATGAGAGGCACCGAGAGAGAGAGAGAGAGAGAGAGAGAGAGAGAGAGAGAGAGAGAGAGGCAGAGACATAGGCTCTTCTGGAGGGAGCAGGCTCCATGCAGGGAGCCCTGAGCCTAACAAAGGCAGATGCTTAACCCCTGAGCCACCCAAGAGACCCAAAGGCTCAGAGTTCTTCAGGCAACTACTTTTCTCTCCATCCCCAGAGAATATAACCTGCAGTCTTTACAAACAACTACACTATCCCCATCCTCAAGGAAGACAGAATAAAGCTAAGGTCTGAAGAAAGAGAACAGGCTTGATACAGAGCACCAGATAGATGCAAAAGATCAGGATGGGATACAGAAAGGGTAACAAGAGAAGAAAGTAAGGTAGACAATACACGTTAATTCAGTTCTTCACCCTGAATCACATATAGGCCACCATATACTCACTAGGCATGAAAAGAAGTTTGCTAGAGAAACAAATCAGCTCCAAAGAAAACTCCATATACTAACATTCAAAACCTCTAGCTGCTGGGTTGATTACCCCACAATGATGCTCAACATTTTACAAACCCAGCTTAGGCATACAAAAGGACTTCTTTTTATTTTTTTAAGATTTTTTTGTCTTCAAGATTTTATTTATTTATTCATGAGAGACACAGAGAGAAAGGCAGAAACATAGGCAGAGGGAGAAGCAGGCTCCTTGCAAGCAGCCTGATGTGGGACTCGATCTCAGGACCCCAGGATCAAGACCTAAGCCAAAGGCAGACAATTACTAAGCCACCAGGCATCCCTAAGATTTTACTTTTTAATCTCTATATCCAAAATGCAGTTTGAACTCACAACCTCAAATCAAGAGTCACATGCTCCACCGACCCAGTCAGCCAGGTACCCCTAAAAAACTTTTAATCCCTAACTCTTAAATATAATCAAGGATCACTAGATATTTAAGGAATGCCTTAAAAGAAAAATGAAAGAGATAAATTCAGGAATGAAATTTAAAAACAAAACACTCTGCTGTACATGTAAGTCAAAAATAGGTTTCAAAAGAGGTTTTTGGGGCACCTGGGTGGCTCAGTCGCTTAAGTGGCTTTTGATTTCAACTCAGGTCTTTATCACGGAATCATAGGTTCAGGCTGTATGTAGAGCTCCAAGCTGGGCATGGAACCTACTTAATAGAAAGAGTGGGCAGCCCGTTGGCTCAGCGGATTAGCACCGCCTTCAGCCCAGGGCATGATCCTGGAAACCCGGGATTAAGTCCCACGTCAGCTCCCTGCATGGAGCCTGCTTTTCCCTCTGCCTGTGTCTCTGCCTCTGTCTCTCATGAATAAATAAATAAGATCTTTAAAAAAAGAGAGAGAGGTTCCAAAATAGGATATATATATATATATATATATATATATATAAAATAGGATATATATATATATATATAGAAAATCTCCACACGCCGGCACAAAAATATTCACAGCATCATTATTCATAATAACCAAAAAGTGGAAATAACTCCATTGTCTCTTAAGTTATGAATGGATAAACAAAAAATGATATATCCATTAAATAAAATATTTATTCATAAAAAGAAACAAAATACTGTCATAAGCTATAATACAGATGAAGCCCCAAAATATTATATTAAAAAAGACAAAACATGAAAGCGATATATATTCTATGATTCTGCTTATTATGTATAATGCCCAGAATAGGCAAATCTACATGGACAGAAGGCAGGATAGTTAGCGGTTGCCATATGCTGGGGAGGGAAGAGAAAGAGAAGTGATTTACTGAGTAAAGAGTTTCTACTTGGGGTGATGAAAATATTCCAAAATTAAGACAGTGGTGATGTTTGTGCAACTTTCTGAATATACTAAAAACCACTGGATTATGCTTTATAAAAGGGTGAATTTTATGGTCTATGAATAATATCACAGTAAAGAGTTTTTTAAAAATGCCCTCCATTTGAGGGAAAAAATTGGCATTATCTTGTAAAAGTGAAGATAAACCTGTCCTGAAACTCCGAAATTCCACTTCTAAGAGAATTACATGAAGAAATTCTTTCACGTTCACTGAGGAAACAGGATATTACCAATAATAACACAGCAAAACATAATATCAAGAATACAAACAATCCACAGGACTATCATTAGAAAATTGACGATTCAGGGACAGCTGAGTGGCTCAGCAATTGAGTGCCTGCCTTCAGCTCAGGACGTGATCCCAGAGTTCTAGGATCGAGTCCCATATCGGGCTCTTGCATTATGCCTGCTTCTCCTCCCTCTGCCTGTGTCTCTGCCTCTCTCTGTCTCTCATGAATAAATAAATAAAATCTTAAAAAAAAAAGAAAGAAAAAAAGAAAATTGACAATTCATGTTACATTTCTACAATGCAATGATATATAGAAGTGGTAAATAAACTAGAGTTATATGTATATGTTGAATGAAAAACGCAAGTTATGAAGACGTACAGAATTAAAACTTGTGAATTATAAATTTTTATGAATACATAAACATGTAATTAAAGTAAAAACCAGGGGATCCCTGGGTGGCGCAGCGGTTTGGCGCCTGCCTTTGGCCCAGGGCGCGATCCTGGAGACCTGGGATCGAATCCCACGTCGGGCTCCCGGCGCATGGAGCCTGTTTCTCCCTCTGCCTATGTCTCTGCCTCTCTCTCTCTCTCTGTGACTATCATAAATAAATTAAAAAAAATTAAAAAAAAGATTTAATATTTAAAAAAATAAATAAATAAATAAATAAATAAATAAAGTAAAAACCACACACAGGAATGATAAACACCAAATTTAGGATAGTGGATTACCTCTGGTTAGACTATTCATTCAAGATTTTGCAGAATGAAAAAAAAAAAAAAAAAAAAAAGATTTTGCAGAATGAAATTTTTAAAATAAAAAGGAGAAAATAATTAGAAATCCTTTTTCTGCCTTTTCATACATTTGAAATCCAAAACAATAAAATTAAAATAAGAACAGTTTAACTTACAGCAAGGAGCTGTCTTATAAGCATGTCGGAGGCTTTCTCAGAAATGTTGCCAACAAAAACTGTTGTAGTGGGACCACAATTTTCATCATTTTCTTTAGCCTTTAAGCCTGGGTGATCCTTTCTTGCTCCCAAATGCTTTCCAACCATGGACACAGTGGGTACTAAAACCTAGAGTGAAGAAAAGCAATAAAATTTGAGCTGGCTATTACGTTTCCTATCATGTTTAATGTAACTTTATTCTAAAAACAAGTTTAAAGTAGAAAATATATAGCATATTACTATTAAAGGTTCTACATACTTAATCTAAAGCTTCTATCACATTTTTCATTAACGCAACTTCATTCATGACAAGTAAAAATCCACTACTGGATTACCTTTCTCTTTTTAGAAAGATTTATTTGAGAGAGAACAGGGGCAGAGGGGGAGAGAGAATCTCAAGCAGACTCCCATGGAGCCTGATGTGGAGCTAATGAGCCCTGATATCTAGTAACCCTGACATCATGACCTGAGCCAAAATCAAAAGTCAAACATTTTTAACCAACTGAGCTACCAAGGCACCCCAGATTACCCTTCTTTGGAAAATAACTTGGAATAGCAAATAAAGATAAATTGGATAGAGAATTTTTATAATTTTAAGACAAAATTTAAAATATCCAAAACAGGGATCCCTGGGTGGCGCAGCGGTTTGGCGCCTGCCTTTGGCCCAGGGCGCGATCCTGGAGACCCGGGATCGAATCCCACGTCGGGCTCCCGGTGCATGGAGCCTGCTTCTCCCTCTGCCTGTGTCTCTGCCTCTCTCTCTCTCTCTGTGACTATCATAAATAAATAAAAAAATAATAATAATAAAATAAAATATCCAAAACATCATAAGTCATTTAGAATTATCAAACAGGGCAGCCCTGGTGGCTCAGTGGTTTAGCGCCATCTTCAGCCCAGGGCGTGATCCTGGAGACCTGGGATCAAGTCCCAGGTCAGGCTCCCTGCATGGAGCCTGCTTCTCCCTCTGCCTGTGTCTGCCTCTCTCTCTCTCTGTCTCTCATGAACTTTTAAAAATTAAATAAATAAATAAAATAAAATTATCAAATATATCCAGGAATTTCTTCAAAATTTTACTCTATACTAACATAACAGCAAGTTTCAGGGCACTTGGGCTTAATCAGTTGGGTGTCAGACTCTTGATTTCAGCTCAGGTTATGACCTCAAGGTTGTGGGACAGAGCCCCACAAAAGCCTCTACCCTCAGGAGGGAGTCTGCTTCTCTACCTCAATCTCACTCTGCCCCCAAAACCACGTTTCTTTCCAAAATAAATAAATCCAAAAATAAATTTTTTAAATAAAAGTAAATGCCAATCATCACCACTAATCCTCTGATAGAGTATTTGAATACTCTCATAACACTCTCCAACATTTAAATTTTACTATGCAGTTAACTGCATTTTTTAATTTTCCCTTTCTAACTTTCAACTTCCCAGAGGAAGGAACAGTCTTACTCATTTTTATATCTGGAATTGAATTTAGCAAAACATCCAGAGCAGGCACGGAATAAATAATGGTGAACTGAGGGAACTGCTCGAAACCCCAAGTCTCACCTTTTCCTAGGCTGAAATGCAAGAGGTTAAGAGTACCTATCATGTGCAGGTTTTACAAAACAGCCAAACAATGGGTATCCAATGCAAGAAAAATTAGATACCCTCTTGGTCTGAAAAAAACATATCTTCTTAGAGGTCTGCCTCATAGCAGACTCCTGTTTGCCCACAGAATTACCCTCTCCTTTTTATTATGAATAACTCCCCCCTCCCTCCCTTTTCAAAATCCACAGCTAAAATAACAGTTAAAAGTAATGGGATCTACCCTCTATCATAGTTGAATTCCAAATGAAGCCTGATACTCTACCACTTAACTCAAAGAAAAATTCTGGTTAAACAGTTAAGAGGAAGAGAAGGTTATTATTTATTCATGTGTTACAGCATATTAGCATTATGAACTAAGATGCTTAGAGTGTACAAAAGCTTTGATGAATGTGAAGAATTAAGACTTAAAAAGACTGAATAATGAAACGTTTTAAAAGAATAAAGGCTTCAAGAAAACTGTTTTTTAACCTCTGGTTACAGATATCATACCAGAGGACAGAGAAAAAAGTTTGGAAGGCACTAAAAATTATGCAGGTGAAAGTAAAGAATGGAAATATATTCAATACAAATTTCATTTCAAAATTTAAATTTTTACTAGGATCACTTCTATAGTTTTTTTTCTACGAGGTTATTAAATGCGTCAGATCATTCTATCTCCTATGATCAAGACAAGAAGGAGTGATGAAAGAACCAATCTAAAATAACAAAACTTTTACTTTTCTTTTACTATTGTTATAACAAAACAATAACTTTTCTCTATGAAAAGTCTAGAGAATTTGAGGAGAATCATAAAACCATTTATTTGGGGTGCCTATTTTAAGGGCAATTGCATACTATATGCATAGCTGAGTGAAAATGATACTCAAATAAGTAGTATGGTATACATGGATGCTATCACTCTCAATTGTTCTTTTGAACACTTAATTTATCTACGTTAATCAAGTGTTTTTTAGCTTTAAAGGCAATAGCCCTACTATATCTCCTAATTCCTCCTTAAAATTATACTTACAGTTGGAGCAGGAGCCATAATGCTCATTGGTACAGGAATCATTGGGGTCCCTAAGAAAAAAGCATAATAAATCTTATGAATATAAGCATATGAGACTATATTCTATATCAATTACATGGCACACAAATAGGTATCTTCACTCACAGTCAATTTAAGTAGAAATGTATGAGTAATGAAAATGAGATATTGATGAATGCCTTATTTTCAAAAGCAATATGGCACAGGTCTATTAAAACTTACACGACACCAAAAACTACTCTAAAAGACTACCACCACAACATGCTTTTGTATCAGGAGTTTAAAAATCTGGATAGTTACTGATTCATGTTCATCTGATTTGGGACATCCTGAAAGCCAGTAACATACACAAATACAGATCCACTTATGAGTCAACAATGGTATTAACAAACTTTTTTTTTTTTTAAGATTTTGTTTACTTATTCATACAGACACACAGAGAGAGAGAGAGAGAGAAGCAGAGACACAGGGGATCCCTGGGTGGCGCAGCGGTTTAGCGCCTGTCTTTGGCCCAGGGCGCGATCCTGGAGACCCGGGATCGAATCCCACGTCGGGCTCCCGGTGCATGGAGCCTGCTTTTCCCTCCATGTCTCTGCCTCTCTCTCTCTCTCTCTCTCTCTCTCTCTGTGTGTGTGTGTGTGTGTGACTATCATAAATAAATAAAAATAAAAAAATTTAAAAAAAAAAAAAAAAGAGAAGCAGAGACACAAGCAGAAAGAAGCAGGCTCCATACAGGAAGCCTGATGTGGGACTTGATCCCAGGTCTCCAGGATCACACCCCAGGCTGCAGGCGGTGCTAAACCGCTGTGCCACCGGGGCTGCCCCTATTAACAAACCTTTAAAGGTTACAAAAAAAAGTTATCAAATGAGAAATTAATCTGGAAGCCTAAAAAGAATCTTGTTATTGCTAGTTCTTTAAGAAAAACAAAAAACAAGCAATATCACCAGTAATCTCAGTACCAAAGAAAATCTCTAAGACCATCTGCTGCACTAAGAAAGAAGAGTCAATGGGCATCTTAGTGATATGTGCATTTTTGTTTCCAACCACATTGCTTGCCAATCAATAACTACTATAGGGTATTCTTGTGCATATAACTAATGAAAAAAATCTTTGCAAATGACGTATCAGATAAAGGGCTAGTTTCCGAGATCTATAAAGAACTTATTAAACTCAACACCAAAGAAACAAACAATCCGATCATGAAATGGGCAAAAGACATGAACAGAAATCTCACAGAGGAAGACATAGACATGGCCAACAAGCACATGAGAAAATGCTCTGCAATATTTGCCATCAGAGAAATACAAATCAAAACCACAAATGAGATACCACCTCACACCAGTGAGAATGGGGAAAATTAACAAGGCAGGAAACCACAAATGTTGGAGAGGATGCGGAGAAAAGGGAACCCTCTTGCACTGTTGGTGGGAATGTGAACTGGTACAGCCACTCTGGAAAACTGTGTGGAGGTTCCTCAAAGAGTTAAAAATAGATCTGCCCTACGACCCAGCAATTGCACTGCTGGGGATTTACCCCGAAGATACAGATGCAACGAAACGCCGGGGCACCTGCACCCCGATGTTTCTAGCAGCAATGTCCCCAATAGCCAAACTGTGGAAGGAGCCTCAATGTCCATCAAAAGACGGATAAAGATGTGGTTTATGTATACAATGGAATATTACTCAGCCATTAGAAACGATGAATACCCACCATTTGCTTCGACGTGGATGGAACTGGAGGGTATTATGCTGAGTGAAATAAGTCAATTGGAGAAGGACAAACATTATATGGTCTCATTCATTTGGGGAATATAAATAATAGTGAAAGGGAATAGAGGGGAAGGGAGAAGAAATGGGTAGGAAATATCAGAAAGGGAGACAGAACATGAAGACTCCTAACTCTGGGAAACGAACTAGGGGTGGTGGAAGGGGAGAAGGGTAGGGGGTGGGGGTGACTGGTTGGTGGGCACTGAGGGGGGCACTTGATGGGATGAGCACTGGGTGTTATTCTGTATGGTGGCAAATTGAACAACAATAAAAAATAAATTTATTAAAAAAAAATCTTACCATCTGAGCACTAAGAAAAAGAATGCAATAAGGGCAAAAACTAATGAAAGACTTTTACTTTTCTACTATAAATTTTAAAACGCTTCTAAACATATCTCAAAGAAGTTCTGAAATCATTCTTTGGTTCAAATTTAACATCAATTTATGAGAATTCTCCAACTAAGACTGGTAAAATTGTTTTTTGAATGAGAAAAATCAAGATTCCTATCATTAAGTCAACAGAACACTGCACAAAATAGAAAAAAAGACAGAGATGCCTGGCTGGCTTAGTTGGAGAAGCATGTAACGTTTGATCTCAGGATCACAAGTTCAAGCCCCACGTCAGGTGTAGAGATTACTTATGTAAGTAAATATGCACGTAAACTTTTTAAAAAGGAAAGAAAAAGACAGAGTTCAATTCTTGGTTCTATTACATCTAGCTATGCAAACTTGAACAAGCTAAGCTGTTCAAGCTGCAGTTTCCTCGATTCTCATGAGTTAATTTCTTTGGAGCACCAATGAGACAGATCATTTATGTGTAGCAATTGAATACAGTACATGCTCAAAACTGTAATTCATCAATCTGTATATCTAAGTTTTTCACTTTTAAGTTTCAAAGCAAAAAAAGTCCTCCCCCTTTATCAACTGTAAACTACATGGCACCTTTCCCATAGGTGAATTTTCTATTAAAGAAAAATTCAGAAAAAGATGTAGTGGGGTAAGAAAGGTTTTTTTGAGGTTTTTTTTTGGGGGGGGGGGGGGTAGGTGGTTAAGTAAGCTCTACAACCAACATGGGACTCAAATTCACAACCCTGAGATCAAGAGTCGCATGCTCTGAGCCAGCCAGGCATCCCATTTTTTTTTCCTTTTTAACAGTTAACTAAATGTTTAATAGTTATGTTTCCTACCTCAACTTACTAATACCCTGCAATACAGAATTCACAATTCACAATGGAAAATGTATTGTTACTCATTACAAAGATCTACACATGCTAAACTGAAAAGAAGCAAAGTACACAAAGCGTGAACAGTGTAGTACTAGTTGAGTTTTTAAAAACACAGAAGTAGGAAAAGGGTAAACATAAGCAAACACACCAGGATATGCAAAGTGTTTGTCTCTGGAGAGTTACAAACTAGAAGCTGATACAAAAAGCTGTTAGGGGAAGGAAATTCTCAGGAATGTGAAAGAGGGGATGGACTTCCTTCTGTTCTATGCATATTACTTTTTAGGGAAATTTTATGGTTATTTTTCCAAACTGATTTTCTAATTTAATATAGAATGTGACCATTACATTTAGAGTTCAATTAGTCACACTACTAGGCAAGACAAGAAAATTACACATGAACATGGGTATTATGGTCTTGAATTACCACCCTAGTTTAGCATACTATTTCATTATTTACCTTTTAAAGTATTGATGCTACACAAAGAATGTAGAATGAGGTGTAACCAAACTCTGATTTATCATACAAATATATTTCCCTAAACAGAAATGACAATATATGCTGTTATACAGTATCAGAATTAGCACATTACCATTCTGAATAAATGCCCACATTACTATGGCATTGACCAGTCAAAAAGAAAAACTGATGAGACGCCTGGGTAGCTCATCAGTTGAGCATCTGCCTTCAGCTCAGGTCCTGATCAGGTCGGTGGACCAAGTCCCACATCTGGCTCCCTGTGAGGAGCCTGCTTCTCTGTCTTTCTATGTCTCTGCCTCTTTCTGTGTCTCTCATGAATGAATGAATGAATGAATGAGTGAATAAATACACACACACACACACACACATATATATTAAAAAAACTGACAATCTGGTTTTGAGGTCTCCTGACCCATCTTAAAAAATTATGCAGGGAGTAGTCTTATCAGACATAGGTTTCATTTATCTTCTACTTCTGTTTTAATAATTTGGCATAATGTTCATCACAAAATGTCAAATTTAGTGTTTGCTCTTCAAAATTCAAAGGAATTTAAAATCTTTTCTATAAAACCAATTTACTAGGAAGGAAATTTAAGGTACTGATTTTTCTGTCACTTTTCCTGATTCTAAAAGATTAAGCTTCATTCCCAATCCCTTAAATTTCTTCACAAAGGAATAAAATGTAAACTATTCTTCCCTATAAAACTATAACACAACCGTTTTGTTTTTAGGAAGGATCACAGTTACTAGTAAAGGCCATCAAAAACATATCTTATGAGACTAAATTGATTAACAAAATCAGGATATATGAACCTCCCAAAAATTGATGCCAAAACAAAAGTGGCTCTCAGGACACCATCCTTCTTATATTATTAATCTGTTAGATGGTTGACAACTAACTTTATTCAGTTTTCTGTTAACATTATTCTCTCAATCCCCCTATTCAGCAGGAATTCCTCTATACATTATAGAACTCAATTACTGACTAAAATTCAGTAAGTGTTCTATGAAATAATAAACTGGTTTAGATTTAAATTTAAATATGTATTTCATTTTTATTTTTAGATTGACTCTCTTTCTTTCTTTTCAGGGTCCTGATATCATGACCTAAGCTGAAGGCAGATGCTTAACGGAACTGAGCCACCCAGGAGCCCCTAAATACGTATTTCAAATTATATTCCTGGAAAGAGGTAGTAATAAATACACATCCATGATTACCTAGGACAGCTTAAAACAAGTTGCTACAAGCATAAATGTCGTAAAAGTTTGTACAAATATTGCATTCTACTCCATAATGTGTATAAGTACTTGTTCTAACTTTCAGAACAATGATTTACCCCCAAATTCCTGAAGTGCTAAATGATATTCCAAAAACACTGCCATGTTTATCTGTGGCTTTAGCACCGCTATATACTTAATCTAGAAGTTAGGAGGCCCCCAAAGCTGAGCCTCTAGAATATACATGTTATGAATCAACAATCTTGGGGCACCTGGCTAGCTCAGTGGCTGAGCATCTGCCTTGAGCTCGGGGCGTGATCCCAGGTCCCCTGCAGGGAACCTCCTTCTCCCTCTATGTCTCTGCCTCTCTGTGTCTCTCATGAATAAATAAAATCTTAAAAAAAAAAAAAAAAACTATATGGAAGAATTTAGAAATGGATGAGCCTATTTCATCTCCCTCTTTCAGTAAGGGAATAAAAACGGTTATGTGGGAATGTGGGCAAAATTTTTCACTGTATACCTTTTTAACTACGGAATTGTATGAATTAGTATATATCTGCTGGTTTACTTTATTTTTTAAATAAAGGGATTTTTTTTAATCTTCCCAGATTAATTTGATACTCAATTTGATATGAAAAGTACTGTCATAGAACAATAAGACATCACATTTAAAGAAAAATGCTAACAAACATGTTTACTACTAACACACAGTCACATACATTATCACTTTCCTAAAGTTTATACTATAATAACAAAAGTATAGGCTAAAAAAAACAACAGTATCCAAAAACTTACCTGGAGGTACAGGTGGAGGAAAACCAGGAAATTGTGGGGGTGGGATCCCTGGTGGGAGTGCTGGGATTCCCATGGGAGGGCGATTCAAATGAGGGGGGAAAGACATTCTTACTGCAGCGGTCTAAAGAAAAAAATCATGACAAATCATTTTATTTGAAAACTTTGCAATTTGATATGCCTGGTTTGTTGGCCTTCATTTTTAGAGTATCTGCAAAATTCTAAAGTTTTCTTACCCAAAGGAGTTGGCAAAGACCCTCTTTTCTCTGTCTGTCCATTGAGAATTTTTAAAACTTAGATCTTTTCTAAAATAAGTTCCCAAAATGTAC
Source organism: Vulpes vulpes (assembly GCF_048418805.1). Taxonomy (NCBI): domain Eukaryota; kingdom Metazoa; phylum Chordata; class Mammalia; order Carnivora; family Canidae; genus Vulpes; species Vulpes vulpes. The sequence goes on along the minus strand of NC_132785.1, from coordinate 106,914,121 downwards.
ACGATCTAAATTCAGGATAGACTCCTACAATCATATGGGAATACATATAAAGGAAGAAAAAAATTTTGAGGTTCAGTTAATATCCAAAAATTAAATACCAAACATCAACGAATCTTTTTAAACCAAACTCAGAATCCAGGAAGATTATCTAAGTTTTTTTTCTTTAAATGTTCTGATGCATTCATTTTTCTACATATATCAGCACCCTGAAAACTAAATGTACCAAGTTACACAATATTTGTTGACTCAATGTTGGCCAGTTCCTCAAGGACAAAAGAATGTCTCTGAACCATAAACCTGAGAGGGAAGAAACCTTCTGACATCAGGTCACATACTAACTACTCAGATATAAAGAAAACATACAATTTATGACAATGAGAAAATATGTAACTTTTATTAAACTTAAAAGTCAACTTCCTAACCATTCTTGAATGAAATTCAATGAATGAATAAAATTCAAGAATCAGAACTTAGCATTTGATTTCTTTGAATATTAGAATATATTGCACTGTTTAAATGGTTTGATATAAAAAAAAAAAAAAATAAAATAAATGGTTTGATATTACTTAAAAGAAAGTTAATTTTGTCCTTTAGTTAAATGAATATAAGTATTTAAGACTCCCCAAGCACCAAATTTTGTATTTTCATCAACATATTTGAATGTCCAGAACTGTTAGAAAAAGTACAAAAATTCTATAGGATATCCTAGGAGGATTCCATGCACCAATTCAAAGAAGCAGTCAAAATAAGTGATCTAATACCAGTAATGGCACTAAATAGCAGTGATTTGATCAACAGGAGATATGTCTGTCAGGCACTAGGAAAAACTCCCCCTACACTCTGTAACTGAAGGAGTCTAGAGTTGTTTGAAGCTTTTAAAAAGAATCTGTCTCTATTTTTGGTCTATTTCATACATTGATTTACTCACCCTTCAGAAGAGAGAAGATAAAAAGTGCATGTCTTCCACTTCCTCGCCCCCTAATCCCAACAGTTTGGTATATATCGTTGTATTCTTCTAAATACCTTTCTATACACAAACTAACATATAATTATTTGTGTTTTTCTGCAAACAATATAATCATACTATACTGTTAGGTACATTTCTCCCTCATTATCATTAACATCTCATCAGTTCATATAGTTCTATTCCAACCTTTATAATACGGTAAACTACTACAATACAAGCATATAATAATTATTCATTCAACATGGATGGTTGGATCCACATTTTGCCTCTTATAATACTGGACATTCTTGGACATATAAATCTATGCACCTGTGCAAGTAACTCTCTTATGCAGATTAGTACTATATGTATCTACACTTTACCTCCGAATCATCCTCCAAAACTAGTGGACAAATCCACATCCCCACCACCAATATATGGGTATGCCCTTTGCTCAGATCTTCACCATTGTTAGAGTAAATCAGAGTTTAAATTATAACAATCTGATAACTAAAAAATACTCCCATTTTAATGTACATTTCCTTAATCACTCTTGAATATTTTTACCTGTTTATCAGACATTTCTTTAAAACAGTCTTAGAAAAGTATGTCCTTCAGGCTCACAGCTGTTCTTCCTCAGTATTCTTTTGACTTAATAAGTTAGGATAATATTCTATAAAATCTTAACTTCAATTTCAGAAAACACAGTACACTTAAAATATTTAGAAAGTTTTTTTTATAAAAAATATTTAGAAAGTTTTACAAACAAAATAGATTCCTAAAATTCCATATACTTAGAAAATAAGATATTAGAAATGCCTTAAAATATTTAGTATCAGTATAAATTAAAAAGGGAATTTTTAAGTAATCTTTTTGTAATACTTTTTCCCCAAAAACAAAACAAAACAAAAAATTCTATATAAAGGGGGTGAGTGTATCTCCTTTTAAAAGAGGGCAAAAAAAAAAAAAAAAAAAAAAAAGAGGGCTACTATCCTACTTCCACAAACTCTTCTATTATCATTATTCTTTATCATTATTCTATCTTAGCACTTTCTTAGGAGGGCAGTTGAAATTAATACCTGTCAAATAAATTAATTAATCAATCAATGAATCAGTAAACCAATTTATTAGGACGCTCCCATGTACCAAGTACTTATGCCAGTAATGAAGCAGTGCCTAGCTTCACAAAGTTTACAAAGACTGGAGCATAAAATTCATCTCTAGAATCATTTATTGTCAAGTACTAGCTATAACTATTACTTTTTAGAAACCTAGGTTCTTGGTGTTTATATTATATTTCATAGCTTTTAAATGTATAATTTCTTCTGTACAAATTAACCAGATTGTTTTAGTGTATGTCAATGTATCCATTCCATTCACTTCTAATTTTTCTATGTTCTACATCTCTTTCATTTAGAACTGTTCAAAACTTGTTCATAAGTGAACTTCAAAGGTGTATCACAATTTTATCTTAATTAAGGTAATAGTTCCTCCTATGGTCAGAAAACTACAATTCTGGTGATCACTGGTAAATAATATAAAAAATCACTTCAAAAAATAAATAAAAATCACTTTAAACACCCTAAAATAGGAGTATCAGCCACTTTTTTCAAAATGAACTTTTATGTTTTGACATGTGAAAATGAGAATAAACTTTTATAACCATAAAACAAAGCTTATCAGTTCTTACCTACAGTTGATAAATTGTAATACCCTCATCACAAATTATAGAGATTCAAAGTTGGCAGGTTCTTTGCAGAATAAAGTAGGGAAGAGAATTAGGGAGTTCTTTAAGGTAGGCCTCACCAAGAAGGTAGGTAAATTGACCTCCAAAGGGGCCAAGGCAGAAGCCTTGTATCTGGAGGCAATAGCCTTCCAAAAAAAAGGAAACAAATGCAAAGAGCCTGAGTTGGGCATGGAGTACTTGTGGGAGGAAAGCAAGGCCAACAGCTGGAGCAGAGTACTTGAGGAAAGTCAAAGATAAATGCCAAGTATTACTTGAGAGAGGGGGGGGTTCAGAGAATGTAGTACTTTGTAGGCCACTGTAAAGGTTTTGATCTTTACTCTGCATGAGATGGAAAACATTAGAAAGGCTTCTGACCTGACTTATATTTTAACAGTGTCACTGGCCACTGGAGAACTGGAGAACAAGGGGAGATACAGGAGACTACTGCAATAATGAGACAAGAGAGGGTGGCCTGGAATAGGTGGCAGGGGTTAAAGTGTTAGATTCAGGGAATCTCAGGTGGCTCAGCGGTTTGGCGCCTGCCTTTGGCCCAGGGCGTGATCCTGGAGTCCCGGGATCGAGTCCCACATCGGGCTCCCTGCGTGGAGCCTGCTTCTCCCTCTGCCTGTGTCTCTGCCCCTCTCTCTCTGTCTCTCATGAGTAAATTAAAAAAAAAAAAAAAACAAGTGTTAGATTCAGGATGTAGTACTTTGAAGGTAGCCAATTTCTGCTAAGGGAGTGTGGAGTTTAAGAAAGATGCAATAATTATTTTATTTGCACTGAGATGATTTAAATAACATTTAAAAATACTTGTATTTTTTACTTTTTTCATTTTCACTTTGGAGTGCTTCACTTTTAAAAGGTTCAAAGCATTTTTACCTGCTAGGTATGAAACCTTATGGCCCAAAGTAACAAAAACAAGCAACTATGATGCAAGTATTATCTCTAGTGTTGCAATGGTCACACAGGTTTATTATACATTTGTCAAAATTCACTGAAATTAAAATCGGTGTATTTTATTGCATACAAATTTTATCTCAATAAATCTAGTCCCCATCCAAAAAAAAAAAAAAACCTTTTTAAAAAAAGAAAACTTAAATAAGATTTCTCTTTAGCACTCATAATATGCATGCTTTTTTTTTTTTTCACTTTTTCCTCTTTACACTTTTAAGTCACTGCTCTTTTCCTACACCATTAACTGCTTACAACCACTGCAGATTTATCCCAAGAGAAAACGAATGATTTCACCAGGAATAGATATACTGGCTAACCCCATCAGGGCACTGTATGTCAAATTTCTGAATGCTAAGAGGCAAATGAACCAACAGATTCTTCTTAGTAATCATTTATACAACTCATTCATTCATTCAACAAATATCTAGCTCCAATTTTGTGTCAGGTTCTTTTCTAAGTATTATTTTTAATAACTCTGAAAGAGCAAATTTTAAGTTATTATATAGTTACACAGCCAGCCCAGTGGCTCTCCAGTGAATATAAATGATCATAACTATAGAATGCATTGTCCCCTGCTCTGCTTATAACCTGCAAGGCACAATGAACTGACAACCTGCCCCAGCCTAAGCAAAGCCAGCCCTTCAAAATATCATTTCTCAAACTGAATTTCTACAGAAGGGAAGTGTTCAGTAACTATTCCTAAGAAAAAGTATTCCATGTCCAAAGAATGGGAAATGCTTGATTAACAAAGTTTCTTTTACAGGAAAACTTTTCAGAGGTATGAAAATACTCGTCTCCAAAAAGGGAGCTCATCATTTTCTGAGATTTCCACTTAGCTGTTTTCTCATTTTCAATGATTAAAAAGCAATGCTTGGGCAGCCCCGGTAGCACAGCAGTTTAGCACTGCCTGCACCCCAGGGTGTGATCCTGGAGACCTGGGATCAAGTCCCATGGCAGGCTCCCTGCATGGGGCCTGCTTCTCCCTCTGCCTGTGTCTCTGCCTCTCTCTCTCTCTCTCTCTCTCTCTCTCTCTTACTCATGAATAAATAAATAAAATCTTAAAAACAAACAAACAAACAATGCTATCTAGAGAAAAATTAGTGGTAGTCTGGAGTGACTTGAAAACAAGAAAGAAAATCCTTTTTGGGGAAAGTCACATAACTCTGAACATTTACTAAAAATCATCAAATTGCACATTACAACGAGCCTGTTTCCTGCGTTAATTACACCTTAATAAAATTGCTTTTTAAAAAAAAGCACTACTTGGGCAGTCTGGGTGGCTCAGCGGTTTAGGGCCGCCTTCAGCCCAGGACGTGATCCTGGAGACCTGGGATCCAGTTCCGCATCGGGCTCCGTGCACAGAGCCTGCTTCTCCCTCTGCCTGTGTTTCTGCCTCTCTCTCTGTCTCTAGAGTAAATTAAAAAAATCTTAAATAAATAAAAATAAAAATAGGACTACCAATTCAGGACAATTTCAGGCTAAATCCAGTTAAGACCTGAGAATTAGACAATACTGCATCAATATTAATTTCCTGATTTTGTTCAATGTACTGTTGTTAAATATGGAAATGTCTTTATTCTAGGAAATATACACTAAAGTGTTTAAGGGTTAAGGGACATCTGCAGCTTACTAGCAAAACATTTCAGAAGAAAACTATGAAGAAATAGAGAAGATAAAGCAAATTCGTCAAATGTTACCATTTGGGGGCCCTTGGTGAAAGGCATTTGAGAATTCTTTCTACTATTTCTGTAACTTGTTTAAAGTTTGACTCATGCCAAGTAAGTGTTAAAAGTAGTATTAAGAGGTGCCTGGGTGGCTCAGTCAGTTAAGCATCATCTGCCTTCTACTAGGGTCATGATCCCATTAGGTTGCCTGCTCAGCCTGCTTCTCTCTCCTGCCCCACTCATGCTCTCTAGCTATCTCTTATCTCTGTCTGCCTCTTTCTCAAATAAATAAAATCTTTTTTTTAAGGCAGTATCAATTCTGGTGGTGTAAATATTATCTTCTTTTTCTTCTCTTAACGTTTCAAAAGTAAAAAGGGGGGGGGCAAGAAAAAAACTATTCACCAACTTTAAGGGGGAAATCAGTTGATATCCTTTTAGAAATGGCAGTGGTAGTTGTCAGAAAAGACTACCAAGATTAAACAAAATACACAGAATGTTTTTGTAAGACAATGACTACTTTTGCTTCCAAAGGTACAAAACAGTTTAAATCATACGTAAATGAGAAAAGTACATAGCTAATTTATGACCCAAAAAGTTACTCGAAAATCCCAAACCTGTATTAGGTCTGAAGTGTTACCAATGTTAAAACAAACTCATTTTATTTTAAAAACATATTTAAAACCTTACGAAGGGATCCCTGGGTGGTGCAGCGGTTTGGCGCCTGCCTTTGGCCCAGGGCGCAATCCTGGAGACCGGGATCGAATCCCACGTCAGGCTCCCGGTGCATGGAGCCTGCTTCTCCCTCTGCCTATGTCTCTGCCTCCCTCTCTCTCTCTCTCTCTCTCTCTCTCTCTGTGTGTGACTACATAAATAATAATAATAATAAAAAAAGAGAATGGTGCCTTTAAAAAAAAATAAAATAAAATAAAACCTTACGAAAGTGGAATAAAAAGATACCAAACCACAAAATAAAAAGTACTTAGCCCGAACTGTCATTAATATATGGTACCTATACAACACTAGGGCAATAAAAACATTTTCTTCCTAAAAGTGTTTCCGAACCATACCAAAATAAATAGATAAATAAGGGGAAAACCCTACTTTGGGGATCCAAGATGCAAATTTGGTAACCTCAAGAAAATATTTTTTTTTTAAAGTTGGCTACCCATCCAGCGTGGAACCCAACGCAGCGCTTGAACTCATGACCCTGACTGAGATCAAGACCTGAACGCTCAGGGCACCTGGGTGGTTCAGTCGGTTAAGTGGTTAAACATTTGACTCTTGATTTTGGCTCAGGTCATGATCTCGGTGCCCAGAGGTTGAGGCCCATGTCGGACTCCGCGCTCAACAGGAAGTCTGCTTGAGGTTTTTTTTCTCTCTCTCAAATAAATTAATCACAAGAAAGAAAAGCCCAACACATAACTAACTGAGCTGCCCAGGTGCCCCAAAAAGATGAATTATTTAACAAAAATATTAACATTTTAATTTACTTCTGTTTACAAAAAGTCTTTAACATACATTATCTCACTAAATCTCTCAAATTACCTATTGCAGATATATTAATCTTTTATAGATGAAGAAGCTAACTTCTCCAAGGGAACACAATATGTGGGTGGGGACTCCAAGGTCCTCATTATCCTAAAATTACCAAACCAAAGGCTGTTTTCACTGTTATCACAATAACATACCAAGAAGAAACTTAAGAGTTAACTTTTTTTTTTTTTATTTATAGAAGTCTATTCACAATACACTGAATGAAACGTTAAGACTCCGGATTAGGCTCCTGCGCTTCACATTCTTAAATAACAAACAATATCAACGTGGACTAAACCCTCCGTTACTTAGACATGGCACTAAGGATTTTACATGTTTTTCAAAGCCCGCAATCACGATAGCCTATAAAGTGGATACTATTACAATCCTCAATTTACAGATGAAGAAAACCAAGACTCCAACAAAAGTTAATTACAATAGTATACCATCTGCTTGAATCCCGAGAAACCGATGACCCACACTGAATTATCTTTCAAGGCCTATGAATGTTTTTGGAAATCTTTTGAAAAATTAAAGTTCCCAACACAATATATAAAAATTGCTTATACTCTACTGCCAACCACCTAATTCACGGTACTTCATACTACGGCAGTCTGGGACAAGAGAAGTCCAATCTCTCGACTCTCCTTTTGGTCTGCTCCACTCTGCCCAGTGGAGGAAAATGGCTTTTCCATAGCAATATAAATCCACATTACATAACTTCATAATAATCTTCATACTCCTAGATCTACTTCGAAAAACGTTATTTATGAAGCACTGAAGACCGAAGAAGAGTAAGAAAGAAAGAACACATTTTAATGGGGAGGTTGGTCACCGCCTAGAATGAATGGGGGGGAGGGGGATAGTTTACTGCAACATCCAATGGAGTAAGGGGGGGGGGGGGAGGACCACACAGTATTCATCACAATCTCAAAAGAATGGTGGGGGAGGGTGCTTTAAAAAAAGAAAAGAAAAGAAAGAAAGAAAAAGGTGGGCATTGGTTGAATTCGGGGTTGGGAGTGGGGGAGTCCCCTCGGTGGCGGGCTCTGGATGACCCAAGAGGAAGGGAAAGAAATTCGGTAAACAGGCTGGGTGCTCGCCGGCTTGTACGCAGAGCCTGGGGCAAGAGCGTCCTAGGCCCGAAAAATCGACGGCAGCACCTCCGCCGAGCTCGGGTCAGAAAGGGGCCTTCCTCTGGGAAGGACTCCCAAGGGGCCGGACGATCATCGCGGGGCAAACGTGGGAGCCCAGAAGGGGCCGAGGCGATGCGCTCGGTGTGGCGGACCGCGGAAGGGAAAGGGAAAGTGGGCGACCATGCAAGGGAGAACAGCTCTGGCCTCCACGGGCCCCTGCTGGGCCCACCTGGATTTCCGAGGCCTTAGAGAAGTGCAGAAACCCAAGCCTCGTGCCCGTCCCCTCCCCCACCCCAACCTCCCTTCACCCCCGATCCCACCCGGGGCCCTCTCGCAGCCTCCCTGACTTCCCTCCCTCCCGCAACCGAGGTACCCCGTTCTCCCCCGGTTCCCACACGCATTCAGGGGCGTGAACTCACCCTCCGCTGAGGAAACGGTACGATCTTCGCGGTCTTCGAGGCTCCAGGGTACGAGCGGGCGCCACCGGCTCGAGGTCTCTGCGCGCCGCTCGCCGGGAGACGAGTTCCGAAGCGCCTCCACGCACAGGCCGCAAACACAGCCGCGCTGCGCGGGGAGCTTCTGGAGGTCTTCCTCTTGCCCGGCGTGCACTGCGGCCGCGGAGCGTAAAGGGGAGAATCATAGAGAAGGACGCGTATAGATAGTCTTCTCTTCTTTGGGTCTGAGTCACCGCGCAGCCGCGAAGAACCATAGAGAAGGAGCGCCTGGTGGGGACTAGAGAGGCTCGAGCTGTAAATGACGACCCACCCGGCCATGTTTGATTGGAGCTGATTGAATCTTATGACTAAGAGACGCCATCTTGAGGTCAAGGTTCCGCTGCGCGCGGCGCAGGGGCTGTTAGGGTAACAACTCGCTTTTTGTAGTTTGGTGTCCCGGGGCTTACAGCCCTGTTTTGTGGCTCAGTGAGGTTCGGTGGACTGCAAACCGGGCCTCACCCAGCACGTCGGCGGAAACGCCGCCTGCTGATCTTTCCTGGAAAACAGCTAAATAACTGGCGAAGGGCGTGGTGGTTGCAAGTGCAGGCGCACACCCCTTGTGCGAGCTAGGCCAAAGAGGGGGCCGGACATCCTCCAAATACCTGAAACGGCCTGTAGAAAGTTTTAACGCGACTTTCATTCTGTCATGTAGAGGTGCTGGAAAGAACGTCACTTATTGGATCAACGGAAATAAAACTAGATCCATGCACATAAAGCAATCATGAATGATTCTTTGATGAACGTCATGGTCAATATCTTTTTTTTTTTTTTTTTTTTTTAATAGGGAAACCTGGGTGGCTCAGTGGTTGAGCGTCAGCCTTTGTTTTGTGTGTGTGTGTTTTTAAAGATTTTATTTGTTCATGAGAGACACAGGCAGAGGGAGAAGCGGGCTCCATGCAGGGAGCCCGACCTGGGACTCGATCCTGGGTCTCCAGGGTCAAGCCCTGGGCCCAAGGCAGGCGCTCAACCGCTGAGCCACCCAGGGATCCCAGAGTGTCCACCTTGGGCTCGGGGTGTGATCCTGGAGTCCTGGGGTCAGGTCCCCCACATGGGGCTCTCTGCAGGGGACCTGCTTCTCCCTCTGCTTTTGTCTTTGCCTCTCTCTGTGTCTCTCATGAATAAATAAAATATTGCTAAAAATATCTTTTTTATAGGCCTTTGTTGACTCTTGCTTCTTTTTTTTTTTTTATTGGAGTTCAATTTGCCAACATATAGTATAGCACCTAGTGCTCATCCTGCCAAGTGCCCCCCTCACTGCCCATCACCCAGTCACCCCAACCCCCCCCACCTCCCCTTCCACTACCCCTTGTTCGTTTCCCAGAGTTAGGTGTCTCTCATGTTTTGTCACCCTCACTGATATTTTCTCTCCTTTGCCTTCTATTTCCTTTCACTATCATTTATATTCCCCAAATGAATGAGACCATATAATGTTTGTCCTTTTCCAATTGACTTATTTCACTCAGCATAATACCCTCCAGTTCCATCCACATTGAAGCAAATGGTGGGTATTTGTCGTTTCTAAAGGCTGTAACTCTTGCTTCTCAAAAGGCTTGTCATTTACTCAGTGTAAAGCTGTTGTTTCCCTGGGTGCCTGGTGCTGAGCTAAATGCTGGGAGTATGCAAGTTAAATGCAAGTGAGAGTTTACCCTCCTTTGGAAAGAGCTGCAAGCACGGTGGAACAGATGACAAACTGAGGACTGTGTATAAAATTAAAACATACATACTGCCTTTCCTTACATGCTTTTCCTTTTGAATTTTACTCTATAGTACTTATCACCACTTAGTGTATTGTGCATTTTTCTTATTTATTTTATGATTTGTCTTTCCCTACCCTACTAGAATGTAAGGAGTGCAGGGATTGTCTTTTTTGTTCACTGCCAGATCCCAGTGTCCAGGCCTGGTACATAGCAAATGTTCAATAAATATTTGTTTCTGTTTGGTGTGTGTGTGTGTGTGTGTGTGTTTAAAGATTTTGTTTATTTGAGAGAGCAAGTAAAAGAGAGAAAACATGAGCAGGGGGAGGGGTAAAGGGAGAGGGAGAAATAGTCTCCCCGCTGAGCAGGGTGCTCCATTCCTGGACCCTGGGATCATGACCTGAGCAGAAGAAGGCAGACGCCCAACCAACGGAGCCATCCAGGTGTGCCCCTCAATAAATATTTGTTGAATGAATGAAATTGTGTATATGCGTACCAACATAATATAAAATACAGTAGGAGACCCATGGGAAAGACTATAAAATTACTATCATTTGTAAAATGTACATCCATCTGTATTTCTATTCACTAGGTTTTCTTACCATTAAGTAGGGCAAATAATATTTATTCCCCAGAGTTATTGCAAGAATTAAAGTGACTAATGCATGTGAAAGTACTTTGTTCAATAAAGCGTTAGTCAAATTCTAGTTACAGGGACGCCTGGGTGGCTGGCTCAGCGGTTGAGCATCTGCCCCACGCTCTGGGTGTGATCCCGGGTTCCTTGCAGGGAACCTGCTTCTCCCTCTGCCTGTGTCTCTGCCTCTTTGTCTCTGTCTCTGTGTCTCTCATGAATAAATAAGTCTAAAAAAAAAAAAAACTCTAGTTACATTTTGCAAATAAAAAGATTCTGGGGTTTTTTTTGTTTTTTTTTTTTTAACAGTTACAGGCTTGAGGTGCACCTGAGTGGCTCAGCGGGTTGAGTGTCTGCCTTCCAAGATGGTCATGGTCTCAGGGTCCTGGGATCAAGCCTCATATAGGGCTCCCTGCTCAGCAGGGAGCCTCCCCCTCCCTCTGCTCCTCCCCCCTGCTTGTTCTCTCTCTGTCTCTCTCTCTCTCTCTCTCCAGATAATAAATAAATGAAACCTTTAAAAAAAAAAAAAAAAACAATTACAGGCTTGAACAGAAATCCTTTCAGGTTACTCTGTATCCCCTTGTTTTGTTAGAAACATTGTATATAGGGATCCCTGGGTGGCGCAGCGGTTTGGCGCCTGCCCGGTCCTAGAGACCGGGGATCGAGTCCCACGTCCGGCTCCCGGTGCATGGAGCCTGCTTCTCCCTCTGCCTATGTCTCTGCCTCTCTCTCTGTGACTATCACAAAAAAAAAAAAAAAAAAGAAAAAAAAAATCCTTTAAAAAAAAAAGAAAGAAACATTGTATATAGGGCAGCCTGGGTGGCTCAGCGGTTTAGTGCGGCTGCCTTTAGCCCAGGGCCTGATCCTGGAGTGCCTGGATCAAGTCCCATGTTGAGCTCCCTGCATGAAGCCTGCTTCTCCCTCTGCCTGTGTCTCTGCCTCTCTCTCTGTGTGTGTCTGTCATGAATACAAATAAAATATTTTAAAAAACCATTGTATATAAATTCATGTATTTCTTGTATAATAAAACCTTAGAGAGCTCTCTCAAGTAAGTTTGCTAACTTTTTTGTTGTAGACATTTGTTGCTTGCATTGACTGGGCATCCATTTCCCTACCTTCAGTAACGGCACTCTGAATTTCATAAAAGAAACCATCCTTCCACTACTCTAGAACTTTGTAGTGCGGATATAAAGTCCCAACCAGAGCCAGGCCCTTTAGGACAGAGGTATAAAGTCATAATTCAATCACAGCCTGGCAATTGAGTATTTATGTTGTACCAAGCACTACTTAAGCATCCTGCAAAAATCAGCAAATTTAAACCTCACAACAACCCACCAAAGTAGGAATTATTGTGGTACAAATGAAGAAACTAAGGCTTAGAATGGTTAAATATGTTGCCCAGGGGCAACTGGGTGGCTCGTGGTTGAGAGTCAGTCAGCGAGATCCCTGGGTGGCGCAGCGGTTTGGCGCCTGCCTTTGGCCCAGGGCGCGATCCTGGAGACCCGGGATCGAATCCCACATCGGGCTCCCGGTGCATGGATCCTGCTTCTTCCTCCGCCTGTGTCTCTGCGCCTCTCTCTCTCTCTCTGTGACTATCATAAATAAAAAAAAAAAAAAAGAGAGAGAGTGTCAGTCAGCCTTTGGCTCATGATGTGATACCCCGGGGGTCCTGGGATTGAGTCCTGAATCAGGCTCCCTACAAGGAGCCTACTTCTCCATCTGCCTATGTCTCTCATGAATAAATAAATAAAATCTTTTTTTAAATGCAAAAAAAAAAAGGATTATTTATTTGGAGGAGGAGGAGTAGAAGGAGAGGACAAAGAAAAGAGTGAAGCTCCAGTGGACTCCCTGCTGAGCAAAGAGCTGGCTCGAGATGGGGCTTCATTTCACAACTTGGAAACCATGACCTGCATGGAAATCACGAGTCAGACACTCAACTGACTGATCCACTCAGGTGCCCCTAGAGTTATTCAATTTTCTTTTCTTTTCTTTTTTTTTAAGATTGTATTTATTTGAGAGAAAGAGAAAGAATAGCACAAGGGGGGTGGGGCAGAGGGAGAGGGAGAAGCCGACTCCCTGATAAACAGGGAGTCAGATGTGGGGCTCTATTCCAGGACACTGAGATCATGACCTGAGCCAAAGGCAGACACTTAACCTACTGAGCCACCTAGGTGCCCCAGATTTATTCGATTTCCATTCATGGATGGGGCTAGGGTTTTTTGGTACATTAAATCAGTATGTAGAAATGTACCTAATTTTAAAGACTGGGCTACCTCATTTTTTTTTTTTTAAGTTTATTTCTTTTTTCAGTAATCTCATACCCAACATGTAACTCAAACTCACAACCAGAGATCAGGAGTCGCACACTCCTCCCACCAAGCCAGCCAGGTAACTTTTCAGGAGCAAGTAAGGGAGGACCAACTCAAACTGACTTAAACAGTAAGGAAATGTTTTGGCTCATCAAGCAGAGAGACTAGATAGGCTCTATCTAGTCAGGATTGGGTGATCCAGAGGCTCACTAATTTTATCAAGAGCAGGGTTCTTTCTGGGTTGCTTGGGTGACTCAGTCATTTGAGCGTGTGACTTTGGCTCAGGGACCTGGGAATGGCCCATGTCAGGGCCCACACTCAGCGGAAAAACTGCTTCCACGCTTCTGCTTATCCCTCTCCCTCTGCATCTCCGTCTGCTTAAGTGTAAGCACTCTTTCTTTCTTTCTCTCCCAAACATATAAATGAAATATTAAAAAAAAAAAAAAAAAAAAGAGGGGATCCCTGGGTGGCACAGCGGTTTAGCGCCTCCCTTTGGCCCAGGGCGGGATCCTGGAGACCTGGGATCAAATCCCACGTGGGGCTCCCGGTGCATGGAGCCTGCTTCTCCCTCTGCCTGTGTCTCTGCCTCTCTCTCTCTCTCTCTCTCTCTCTGTGACTATCATAAATAAATAAAAATTTTAAAAAAATAATTTAAAAAATAAAAAAATAAAAAAAAGAAAGAACAAGGTTCTTCCTGTTTTGCTTTTTTCCTATGTCCTTGCTCTACTATCTACAATATGGGCCTTCTTTTTTTTGTAAGTTTTTTTTATTTCTTTTTTTTAAGATTTATTTATTTATTTATGATAGACACAGAGAAAGAGAGAGGTAGAGACACAGGAGGAGGGAGAAGCAGGCTCTAATGACAGGAGCCTGACGTGGGACTCAATCCCGGATCTCCAGGATCGCGTCCTGGGCCAAAGGCAGGCGCTAAACTGCTAAGCCACCCAGGGATCCCCTTATTTTTATGTCTTTAGTAATCTCTGTACTCAATGTGGAGCTTAAGCACACAACCCCAAGATCAAGAGTTACACACTCTTCCACCTGACCCAGCCAGGCACCTCAATGTGGGCCTCATTCTCAGGCCAGCTCCCCCCAAGCTCATAGGATGGCTACATGGAGCCCACATGCTTTTGATTCAGAAGAGAAACTAAGTGGATTTCAGAAGCTCTCCCAGAAGATCAAGGAGGAACTTTCCACAAGCTCCAGGAATCTGAACTGAATGACATCCAAACTAAGTTTCTTCTTGCTTGAAACAATCATTGACAAGATAGATGCAATTACTCTTGGAAAATCAGTCCTGTCCCTTGAGCTAAGAGTCAAGTCAGCTTTCCCTGAAACCCCAGGTCTGTGCCAGGTAAAGGTGATATTTAAACAAAATTAGAATTCTATTAGAAAAGAGGAAGAAAAAAAAATAATAAAATAATAAATAAAAAAAAGAAAAAAGAAAAGAGGAAGAGAGATATAGAAACTGAGAAGCCAGCCATAGTCCACTATATAGTTTAATTAATAATTTCCTTATTTATGGACATTTGTTTCCATTTTTGACATTTTTAATTTTAATTTTTCTTTTTTTAAAAGATTTTATTTATTTGTTTATGAGAGACACACAGAGAGGCAGAGACATAAGCATAGGGAGAAGCAGGCTCCATGCAAGGAGCCTGATGTGGGATTTGATCCCAGATCCTGGGATTACGCCCTGAGCCAAAGGCACTCAACCACTGAGCCACCTGCCTGAGCAGCCAGGCATCCCATGAAGGTCCTTTTCTTACATTTATGTCTTAAAATGTTGGTTTTCCACATGCCTTCTTCTCCTTACTCTAAGTGATTCCACAGCTGACTCATTTACTCTTAGAGCTTCAAGAACTATCTATTCCCAGATCTATACCTATAGCCTAGATAACTTTAGTTCCCTTCTGTTATTGGCCAGCTACCTATGAACTACATGCATTGGGATATTCCCCGGGAACGTCAAACCCAACATGGGCAAAACTACACCTATTATTGTCACCTTTGTTTTTATTTAAGTAAAAATCACATAAAACTCACCATTTTAAATATTTTTAAAATGTACAATTCCGTGGCTCTCAGTACACTCACAGTATTATGCAACAATCACCACTATCCAGGGCATTTTCATCATCCCAGATGGAAATTTCATACACATTGGGGAGTCACTC
Source organism: Vulpes vulpes (assembly GCF_048418805.1). NCBI lineage: Eukaryota > Metazoa > Chordata > Mammalia > Carnivora > Canidae > Vulpes > Vulpes vulpes. Next base: position 106,898,860 of record NC_132785.1, on the reverse strand, counting down.
CTTATGACCCACTGGCAACCACTGATCAGCTTTTGTCTTCATAGATTTGCCTATTCTGGGCACTTCCTATAAATGGAATAACAGAACATGTGGCCTTTGGTGTCTGGTTCTTTCATTCAGCATGTTTTCAAGGCTCATCCATTTTATACCACATGACAGTATTTTATTCCTTTTTAGGCTGAATAATATGCTGTTGTATGAATATGCTACATTTTATTTATCCATTCATCAATAGATGGACATTTGGGTTGTATCTACCATGAATAATGGGACTATGTTCATTTGTGTACACTTTTTTAAAAGATTTTATTTATTTATTGGAGAGAGAGAGAGAACACATGAGAGAGAGCAGGAGCTGGGAGGTGGGGCAGGGAGGAATAGAGGGAGAGGGAGAAGCAGACTCCTCCCTATTCAGGGAGCCCCACTAGGGACTTGATCTCAGGACCCTGGAACCATGACCTGAGCTGAAGGCAGATGCTTAACCACCTGAGCCACCCAGGCACCCCCATGTACAAGTTTTTTGTTAGAACATGTTCTCAATTCTCTTTGCTATATCACTAGAAATAGAAGTGTGTGATCATATGGTAGTTCTATGTTTAACTTTTTAAGGAAATGCCAAACTGTTTTCTATAGCAGCTGTACCATTTTACATTCCCACCAGCAAAGTTTGAGGATTCTATTTGTCTGCATCATTACCAACACTTGTTATTCTTTGGGGTTTTTGTTTGTTTTTTGTTTTTTTACTAATTATACCTTTCCTCGTGGGTGTGAAGTATCTCATTAGGATTTTAATTAGCTAAGGATTTTGAGTATCTTCTCGCGTGTTTTTTGGCCATTTGCATATCTCCTTTGGAGAAATATCTACTTAAATACTTTTCCATAAATAAATAAATAAATAAATAAATAAATAAATAAATACTTTTCCTGGGGCACCTGGGTGGCTCAGTGATTGAGAGTCTGCCTTTTGCTCAGGTTGTGATCCTGGGGTCCTGGAATTGATTCTGCATCAGGCTCCATGTAGGGAGCCTGCTTTCCCCTCTGCCCCTGTCTCTGCCTCTCTCTGTGTCTCTCATGAATAAACAAATAAAATCTTTTTAAAAAATTATTTTCCCATTTTTAATTGGATTATTTGACTTTTTATTATGCCTTAAGAATTATTTATATATTCTGAATATTACCTCTGATCAGATATATGATTTGCAAATATTTTTTGCTGTTCTGTGGATTGCTTTTTCTCTCTCTTTATAGTGTCTAGATTCATAGAAGTTCTTAATTTCAGTGAAGTCCAATCTACCTGTTTTTTTCTTTGCTTGTGCTTTTGGTGTCATATTTAAGAAACTGCTAAAAAAAAGAGAGAGAGAGAGAGACAGAGACAGAGACAGAGACAGAGACAGAGAAACTGTTGCCTAATCTAAGGATTCTTAGACTCTTCAGGCCACTATAACAAATATACACAAACACAGGGTTGCTTATACACAGCAGAAATTTAATCCTCACAGTTCTGAAGCCTGAAAGCCCGATATCAGGGGGCTAACATGATCAGGTGAGGCTCCTCTTCTAGGTCACAGACTTATTGTATTCTCATACAGCAGAAAGAGCTGGGAGGTCTGTGAGATCTCTTTTATAAAAGACTAATCCCATTCACCAGAGCCCCCCCCCCCCCCATTAACCTAATCATCCCTCAAAGATCCCCACCTAATAATATCATCAACTTCAGGGGTTGGAATCTCAACATATGAGATTTGGAGGGACCTAAACACTCAGACCTTACCACAGGGCCATGAGGATTTATATCTATACTTTTTATAAAAGTTTTATACTGTTAGCTTTTCTAGGTCTTGGATTGATTGAATTGATTTTGTATTGTTGGAACAGAGGGGTCCAAATTCAATCTTTTACAAGTAAATATCCAGTTAACCCTGTATCAATTATTGAAAAGACTATTCTTGCTTTCATTGAATAGTCTTGGAACTCTTGTCAAAAATCAATTGTCCAGGAATCCCTCAGTGTCTCAGTGGTTTAGTGAGCCTTCCGACTGGGGCCTGATCCTGGAGACCCAGTGTCGAGTCCGCATCGGGTTGCCTGCATGGAGTTGGCTTCTCCCTCTGTCTGTGTCTCTGCCTCTCTCTGTGTGTCTCTCATGGATAAATAAATAAAATATTTAAAAATAAATCAATTGTCCATAAACGGATGGGTTTATTTTTTATTTATTTTTAGGTTCGAGAGTGCTTTAATGGGGAACGCTCTGGCCTGAGTCAGGGAAATCAACGGATGGGTTTAATTATGGACCCTCAATTCTAGTCCATTAATCTATATTTCTTTTTTTTTCTTCAATTTTTACTTATTTATGATAGTCACACACACAGAGAGAGATAGAAAGAGAGAGAGGCAGAGACACAGGCAGAGGGAGAAGCAGGCTCCATGCAGGGAGCCCGACGTGGGACTCGATCCCGGGTCTCCAGGATCGCGCCCTGGACCAAAGGCAGGCGCTAAACCGCTGCGCCACCCAGGGATCCCTCATATATTTTGTCTAGCTTTCTAGCTGCTTGATGTGGGTGGGTAGATCTGGTTCCTATTACCCCATCACAGCCAAAAGCAGGAGTCCGTCCATTGATTTTTTTTTTTTAAGATTTATTTATTTGAGACGGGCAAGGGGCCAGGAGACAGGGAGAGAGAGAATCTTAAGGGGACTCCCCACTGAGCACAAAGCATGACATAGGGCTCAGTCCTACAACCCTGAGATCATGACCTGATCTGAAACCAAGAGTTGGATACTCAACCATCTGAGCCACCCAAGCACCCCAGAAGCCCACTGAATTTTTAAGATTAATTTTTTATTTTCTCCCTAAAAGTTCTGCCTCATTTTTTATTTTTTACAGATTCTTGCTAGTTTTTTTTTTCAGATTTTTTTTTAATTTTTTTTTTTAATTTATTATAGTCACACACAGAGAGAGAGAGAGAGAGGCAGAGACATAGGCAGAGGGAGAAGCAGGCTCCATGCACCGGGAGCCCGACGTGGGATTCGATCCCGGGTCTCCAGGATCGCGCCCTGGGTCAAAGGCAGGCGCCAAACCGCTGCGCCACCCAGGGATCCCCAGATTCTTGCTAGTTTTATCAAATAATTCAATAATTTCTCTATAAATGATTAATATATTTGATATGACAACAGCTCAGAATCTCAGAGGTAAACATATCTCACTGTTTGCTAATTCTTATGGATCGGGGCTTGTTTTAATCTAAGTTTATCTGTGACAATATTTAGGAGTTTGGGTTGAAGATGTTTTCTTCCAGAGAGGGTTTTCATATACTTTGGCTTTGGGCCCCAGGGCACTCACTATTAGCCTGGGATCACTTCAATTCAAACTCAGACCCTCATGGGGGTAAAACTATGTTTACAAATTCTTGGTTAATGGGCAGCCCAGGTGGCTCAGCGGTTTAGCACCTGCCTTTGGCCCAGGGCATGATCCTAGAGTCCCAGGATTGAGTCCCACATCAGGCTCCCTGGATGGATCCTGCTTCTCCATCTGCCTGTGTTGTGTTTCTGCTTCTCTCTCTGTGTTTCTCAAAAAAAACTAAATTATTGGTTAAAACTATGATTATCACTATTATTAGCAGTAGCATTATAATTATTATAGTATAGTCTACCTGGATTCACACAAAGACAGGTTTCTTTTTTGTTCCTTTTGCTGGTGGCAATTTTTTTTTCTAGCTCACCCTTTCACTCAGCCTGTTGAGGCTCTAAAATCTTTTTTTCAGAGGTTTTCTTTTATTGCCCAAGACTTAGTCTCCTATTTTCCTACATCATTACTAGTTATCATGACTCTAGGATAGGCCCCTTGGGCTTCCCCACAAATTTACCACTCTGGAATGTTATATTTCATTTTTTTTTTAATTTTATTTATGATAGGCACACAGTGAGAGAGAGAGAAGCAGAGACATAGGCAGAGGGAGAAGCAGGCTCCATGCACCGGGAGCCCGACGTGGGATTCGATCCCGGGTCTCCAGGATCGCGCCCCGGGCCAAAGGCAGGCGCCAAACCGCTGCGCCACCCAGGGATCCCTATATTTCATTTTTTTAAAACACTTGGGGATTCCTCTTTCCTTCTCCCCAGTTTAGTACTGCATTTAAATGTATATTAGTGTAGGGCAGCCTGGGTGGCTGCCTTCAGCCCACGGTGTGATCCTGGAGGCGCGGGACTTGGATCCCCGCATTTTAAAATCTTTTAAAAAATGTATATTAGTGTAGTTTATCCAATATCTGAGTATTTTCTTACATAACCTTTTTAGAATATCAAGTCAGGCATACTCTTTTTTTTTTTTTTTTTTTTTTAAGATTTTACTTATGTATTCATGAGAGACACAGAGAGAGAGGCAGAGGCATAGGCAGAGGGAGAAGCAGGCTCCCCACAGGGAGCCCAGTATGGGACTTGATCCTGGGACTCTGGGATCATGCCCAAGTCAGGCACACTCTTAAAAATGGAAGCCTCATTATAAATTCCAAATTATTCCATTTATTTATTCATTTACAATGGATTTGTTTGTTTGTTTGTTTGTTTATTCTATTGTTCTGGATTCATGGACCTTGGTCAGCCCACAACAAATGTTTCATTGATGCTTACACAACAGGTATATCTCCAAATTTAGGAAAGACATTATAACTAATAGGGCAAACTCAGTAGCAACTGCCACTCTATTCATTCTTTTTGGATGTCAATTCCAAATTCCCTGGGCAGTTTGTGATTGGCACAGCTAGGGATCAGACTGATAGAACACTAGTGTGATGGTCAGGGCCCACCTCTGAGGATTGATGTGAGTGTCCATCTTCAGAGAAAGAGAAAGTAATTATTGATCTAGAAGATATTTTCAAAGATATCTATTTTTGCCTTCTCTACCTGCCATAGAGTTTCAAAAAAGTTAATAATTCCAAATGCCGTATAACTGGTTTAGCCTTAGCAGTAGAAATAACAGGCAGTGTGTGAATGTTGACTGAATTCCTATGTTGAAAACAACTTTGGGCCATGTTTTCAATTTCTTTTCTCAATTCATGGTATGGTTACCACAGAAAGGAAAACTTTCATTCGATGAGATTTTTTTCTTTTAGATGTTTTCTCTTTTATGAATTATTTTTGGTATCATGTCTAAGAACTCTTTACCTAGCCTACGTCTTGGATTTTCTCATGTATTCTTTTGAAAGCCTATTACCTAGGACACCTGGGTGGCTCAGTGGTTGGGAGTCTGCCTTTGGCCCAGGGTGTGATCCTGGAATCCTGGAATCCTGGGATTGAGTCCCACATCGGGCTCCCTGTGTGGACCCTGCTTCTCCCTCTGCCTGTGTCTCTGCCTCTCTCTCTCTCTCTCTCTCTCTCTCTGTCTCTCATGAATAAATAAAAAAAATCTTAAGAAAAAAAAAAAGAAATTCTATTACCTTTATTTATTTTTTATTTATTTATTTTTTTGAATTTTTTTCCTATTACCTTTAAATCTATGATCAGTTCTGAAGTGGTATTTTTCCTGAAGACTTTATTTTTATTTATTTAATTTTTAAAGATTTATTTATTTATTTATTTATTTATTTATTTATTTATTTATGATAGACAGAGAGAGAGAGAGAGAGAGAGGCAGAGACACAGGAGGAGGGAGAAGCAGGCTCTATGCCGGGAGCCTGACGCGGGACTCGATTCCGGGACTCCAGGATCGTGCCCTGGGCCAAAGGCAGGTGCTAAACCGCTGAGCCACCCAGGGATCCCCAAGACTTTATTTTTAAATAATCTCTATATCCAATATAGGGCTTGAACTTACAACCTTGAAATCAAAAGTTGCATGCTTCCCCCACTGAGCCAGCCTGGCATCCCCAGTTTTTTTTTTTTTTAATTTTTTAAAATTTTTATTTATTTATGATAGTCACAGAGAGAGAAAGAGAGAGAGGCAGAGACACAGGCAGAGGGAGAAGCAGGCTCCATGCACCGGGAGCCCGATGTGGGATTCGATCCCGGGTCTCCAGGATCGCGCCCTGGGCCAAAGGCAGGTGCCAAACCACTGCACCACCCAGGGATCCCGGCATCCCCAGTTTTTAATTAACTTTTGTGTAATTACATATAAGGTTCAGGTTCAGGTTATTTTTTTTTGCCTATTTTTTGTCCAAGCGCTCCAGCACCATCCTTCCTCTAGGATATAGGAAAGACTATACTTCCTGTATTGAATTGCTTTTGTATCTTTGTCAAAAATTGGTTGGGTGCAGGTCCAAAGATGAGGAGTGGAGAGGCAAACAAGGTCCTGAGCATGTTATTTGATTCCTAGATTGGCTTTTGGCTGAAACTATAATTGTCCAGATTTTTCAGTTATGTGAGCTGGTACATTTCTTTTATTGATTAAGGCAGTTTGACTTGTGGTTTGTGTCTTAACTAATGGAAGAATGATACAACATATGTTGGCTGGACTTAAATATAACCTGAGGAAATACCTTATCATATTTAGAGAACAAGCAGAAATGGAGTAAGGCCAGCCATTTAAATATAGATTAAAACAAGGTGCTCTTGGCAAAATCCAGGATTGCCCCTAATTTGTTATTTCGTAGTACAACATCCAACATCCCTTTCTATTTGGAGGTAATCCCTCACCATGTCATGCTTCCCATTCTGGAGCTCAAGAGAAAAGATACTTCCTCTTGGGGCATCTGGATGGCTCATTTGGTTGGGTGTTTGCCTTTTGCTCAGGTCATGATCTCAGGGTCCTGGGATTGAGCCCCAACTCTCTGTATAGGGCTCAATACAGGGACTTGCCCCTCCCCCCTCACACCCACGTGTTCTCTCTCTGTCTTTCTCTCCCTTGCTTACCTGTACTCTCTCTCTCTCTCAAATAAAAAAACAAAATCTTAAAAAAATATATATATCCTCCCTCTTTCCATTTGGGATACATCCAAGTTGTGATCTGTGTAAGACCTTAGATTCTCCTGCCCAGGATCTTGAATCTTGAGAGACAAATATAAAAGTGCAGAAAAGTTTAGCAATTATTTACAGCAGTGCTGCTGTATTACTTTTCCATTGTTCCTGTGCCAAATTACCATAAATATAATAGGTTAAAAGAAACTAGATTTATTATCTTATGCTTTATTTTTTTATGCTTTATTTTTTAAAACATTTTATTTACTTATTTGAGAGAGAGATTGAGACAGAGAGCATGAGCAGGGTAGAGGGGTAGATGGAGAGAGAGAGGGAGAAAGAAGCAGGTTCCCTGTGAGCAGGATATGTGGGGTTTGATCTCAGGACTCTGGATCAACTGAGCCACTCAGGCTCCCCACTTACTTTTTTTTTTTTTTTTTAAAGCAAGGGGACAGGACCCATAGGTAGGAAGAGCTACCTTTATAGTTTCATACATCGGAAGCCGAATACAAGTTCACTGGAGTAAAATCAAGGTGTTGGCAAGACTGTGTTCCTTCCCCAGTTTGTAGGGGATTATCTGTTTCCTTGAGTTTTCAGAGCTTCTAGCCACTCCCTCCTCTTCCCCCAGCCCAGGATTCCTTGGCTCCTGGTTCCGTTTCTCCATTTTCAAAGCCAGGAACTCTGACTCTTTCTGTCATCATGTCTATGATTACAGCTGGGAAAGGCTGTCTGCTCTGTGATTAGATCACATAACCACCTGCATAACCCAAGACCCTCTTCCCATCTCAAGATCCTTAACTTTAGTCACATGTGCAAAGTCCCTTTCACCATGTAATGTACCATCTACAGGATTTGAGAATTAGAATGTGGACATCTCTAGAGGCCATTATTCTGCTTGATACCTCTGCTGTAGTTGATAGTGCAGTGGTGGCAAGATCATAGAGAGTGCAGAAGAGAAAGTATTCGGTGGAGACAACACTAACGATGGCATCCTACCCTAACCTGCATGGTGTGATTCTTGTTAACTGCTACCCTGATACCTGACTAGTTTTTGAGCCTAATGTTCCAAACTTCTCATCAAGCCTAAGATATCTAATAGCTAGCTATCCTATCAATTAACTTTCTTCTTAAATACAGAGTGATTTTCTGAGTTCTGTTTTGGTAGGTAGCTACATAATTTCAAAGAGAAAGGTAAATTTAGAATTCAGTTATCCTGGTTCCCTGGACAAAGACTATCTCTAATAAGAGGTCTATACATGTTAGCCTTTTACCATAAATATTCAATTGATCTGACTACTTTTCTCTTGTTCTGATTCTATACTCACCAAGTACCTTTTCAGCAGGCTTCTCCATAGGACTATTGTCATGAGAACTATTATCATGGGAAAAAATGTGCTGTGTTAATTTTGAGCATTCCAGTCTGAGTAACAGTAATATTTCATTTTTAAACTATTGGATTGGCATCCTCTATCTGGTAAGATTGTTTAAGAGAAAAAGAGAGAGAGAGAGAACCCACTCTAGGTGAGTGATAAAATCAAAATTCTGTACATCTAAGGCTGGAGGTTAGATTCTGGGCTCTGGCAAATTTACCAAGGAAATGAACGTCATCTCTTAGCACCATTTGGGAATTTGGGAATTGGATTTATCTTAAGCCATACTGGATACCTGGATGTAGCCACTTAGACATGTTTATTTCAGGGGCTCCTGGGTGGCTAAGTGGTTGAGCATCTACCTTTGGCTCAGGTTATGATCCCAGGGTTTGGGGATCGGGTCCCACACTGGGATCCCCACAGGGTTTCTCCCTCTTCCCATGTCTCTGCCCCTCTCTCTGGGTCTCTCATGAATGAATAAATAAAATCTTAAAAAAAAAAGAAATGTTTTAGGGGGGCCTGGGTGGCTTAGTGGGTCAGGTGTCCAACTCTTGATTTCAGCTTGGTTTGTGAGCTCAGGGGCCTGAGATAGGACTTCACATTGGACTCTGTGCTCAGCAGGGAGTCTGCTTTGAGATTTGCTCTTTCCCTTCCCCTTTGCCCCTGCCCCTTCCTCCTTCTCTCAAATAATAAATAAATCTTTAAAACATTAAAGAAATGTGTATTTTAGTAGCTAAAGACCAATTGTGTGTGTGTGTGTGTCTGTTTATATTAAGGGAAGATCAAAGGCACAAGCCTGGAAACCTGTCTTCTACTTGTTTTATATTTCCTATTGTGGCTAAATATTGTTAAGACCCTTTCCTTCCTTTTTTTTTTTTTTTTTTTTTTTTTTTTTGATGTAATTTCTACCCTCAGTGTGGGTCTCCTACTGATAACCCTGAAGTCAAGAGCCACGTGCTCTACCAAGGGAGCCAGCCAGGTGCCCTTGTGAGGATCTTTGAAATGTAATGTTGAACAACTTAAGGAAATGATTCTATTAAGTACAAGGCCTTGGTTTGCTTACCTTGTAGAATTTACTCTCTCTCTGTCTGTTTTTTTTAAAGATTTTATTTATTTATTCCTGAGAGACACACACACACAGAGAGAGAGGCAGAGACACAGGCAGAGGGAGAAGCAGGCTCCATGCAGGGAGCCTGACGCGGGACTCGATACCAAGACCCCAGGATCAGGCCCTGGGCTGAAGGCGGCATTAAACCGCTGAGCCACCGGGGCTGCCCTCTCTTTTCTTTTAAAGATTTTATTTATTTATTTATTTATTTATTTATTTATTTATTTATTTATTTATTTATGAAAGGTACACAGAGATAGAGGAGGCAGAGGCAAAGGCAGAGGGAAAAGCAGGCTCCTCGCAGGGAGCCCCATGTGGACTTGATCCTAAGACCCTGGGATCATGCCCTTAGCCGAAGGCAAATGCTCAACTGCTGAGCCACCCAGGTGTCCCTTAGAATTTACTCTTATGTTAACTTTCACTTTAATTTTTACCTCATTAAAATTTAAAAAATGTTATCTTCTATGGTGAAAGATAGCATACAAATGAAAGAGTGCAAAAGACATACACAATTGTTTGAAACCAAATTATCAAGTGAAGATTAGTGTAAGCAACACCTAGGTTAAGAGTTGAACACTGCCAACACCCAGAAGCTGACCGGGGGCTCTGATCGTCAGTTCCCTCTCTGAACTAAAGACTAGCTGGATTGTTCCTTTTTTATTATATGACTCAGAATATGGCAAACATTTCATCCGTCTGAAAACAACAAAAATGTTGGTAAAATATTGAAGAGTCAACAAAAAGAGAAGTAATTATCAGACTAAAATCTAGGTGAAGGCAGGATCTCAGAGTAAGTGGAGCAATGATGTCATTTTTTACCTTGAGGCATATTCCTTAATTGGCAATTTAAGTTTGGTTTTTCTAGGCCTTGAAGGCCAAGTAGGACAGAAGATAAAGCCCAGTGTCTGGTGGGAGTGGAAAGTCTAAAAGGGGATCTCAAAGGGCTACAGTTTTGGTGTAAGGGTAAATTATAAATAAATAGACCATTTAACAGATTGGAAAGAATGTTGTCTTGGAAGGAGGAGATTGAAGGGAGCTGTAGAAGGGGCATTGGACCCATAAGACAGCCCTCCCAGGGATATGTAACCCAATATGCATCTCCTGGTGACTTAAAAAAAATTCCAAACAGTGAACGTAGCTTAACATGGTCCCTCCTGGTAGAAGCAAAAGCAGATCCTCTCTGGAGGAATAAACCTTTATCCTAGGCCTCAAAGAATTCCCATGAATAATTTTCCAAGTTAAGTGCAGCTCACAGTAAAAAATAAGCAAAAGAATGGAAATGAATAAAAACAAGCAACAACAGAAACAGGTCTCATAATTCCAGTTATCTGTTAAATAAAAATAAATTAGTTTTTTTCATTATTATTGACATAATTGCACTTATATAGTGAAAAACTTTAAAAGAGTACTAATGTGTTTTGGGGTGCCTGGTTGGTTCAGTCTATGGAGTGTGCCATTGGTTGAACGTCCAACTCTTGGTTTTGGCTCAGGTCATGATCTCAGGGTCATAGGGTTAGGGTTGTGGGATCTAGCCCAGCATCTGGCTTTACACTCAGTGTAGAGTCGGCTTGAGATGCTTTCTCTCCTCCTTTCCCTCTCCCTCTCTCCCTGCTCTTCCTCTTTCTCTAAAATAAATAAATCTTTTTAAAAAAATGCAGATGGAAAAAAAAAAAATAAAAAAAAATAAAAAAAAAATGCAGATGGATTTAAATGAAATTTCTCTTCTTACTAACTTTACTTATACTCCTTGGAGGCAACCATATTCCACAGTTTTAGGGGTGTTTATTATAACTTTATTTATTTATTTTTTTTATAACTTTAAAAAATAAACTTTAAAATAGATATTCTTGGCTTCAAAAGGGAATAAGTAAGATTTTATTCCCAGGATATATCCTCATTTTGTAGTTACGAGTATAAAGCAAAATACTAAGCCTACAAAAAAATTACAGTGTCAGTCTTAGGAATAAAACTCTCTAGAGATTTTTTTTTAAAGATCTTATTTATTTATTTGTTTGTTTGTTTATTTACTTATTTAGATAACGTGAGCAGGGGGAGGGGTAGAAGCAGTCCAAAAGAGACAATCTCAAGCAGGGTTGGCCCTTGAGCGTGAAGCCTGACATGTAGCTTGATTTCATGACCTCATGATCATGACCTGAGCAGAAAGCAAGCATCACTCAACCCAGGCACCCCCTCTAGAGAATTTTTAAGAGCCTAGCTAAAGATCTATTCTCTTAACTTACTAAAATCCCTCCCCCCCTCTTTTTTTTTTTTAAGATATTATTTTTATATAACCTCCACACCCAACATGGGACTGGAATTTATGACCCTGAGATCAAGGGTTGCAAGCTCTATGGACTAAGCCAGCCAGGCACCCCTAAAATCCCTCTTAAACAAACAAACAAACAAACAAAAAACAAATAAAATCCCTGATTTCTTCATCCCACTTTGAAACTTGAAGTTTTAAAATACTATAGACAGCTTGTTTTTAATATTCTGGTTTGTGATATGCGTAGGGAAAAAAATTGTTAGTCATGTGCAGTTAGCTCAACTGTTGGCTATATGCCCAGTCTGGAAAACATAATTTTCAGCACTATAATCCTCATAATGAGGGCTCACTCATTATTACATAGATTTGGTTTTTACCATTGGTCTAATTATGTCCTTTGAATAAAAGAGTGTGTGACTAAGTCAGGAGATGGATTCTTGTCCCAGCTTTGTCAATAGTTTGCTGTGTGATTTGGCAAGTCACTTAACCTTAGTTTTCTCTACTGGGTTAACAATTACCAAGATAGAATCATAGATCATTAGAATTGGCAGAGACTTCAGAATTGATTAAGTACAACTCCTTTATTTCATGGAGAGGGTAAATGACTTACCCAGGAGCTTTCTAGAACAAGCAGTCTCCTGCACCTCAGACCAGTGCTCATTACATAAGACTTTCTTTCAGTGTCCTTCCAAGAACAAACAAACAAGCAAACAAAGAGTGAAAGCACTAAACAAATGTATGGCTTTTTAGAAAAGCCAGATTAACAATGTTAACCATTAGCCTGCACCCCATAGCCTGTTAGTTTGTCTGTAAATGAACCTCGTCTAAGATAGATATAAATGCAGAAGTTCTAAAACAATGTACGAAAAGGTCGAAAAGTGAAAGGTAAGGAAAAAAAATTCGGCTTGGAGAATACCCTTATAAGGAAAACGAAATTCCAACAGAGTACTTATGTTCTTTTATTGTTTCTGGTCTTTAACTTGCACAAGGTGAAATTAGGGAAGAGGAGAGTGGCTGCTTTTACATATTTTTGAAGGAATGGTGTGCAATATGGGTTATTTGAAATCGAATCATTTGCCTCAACTATACTCCTCATTACATCAGTCGTCTAATTTAGCGCCATTCCCTCCCCGGCCACTACCCAAAACAACGCGCTGAAACCTTCGAACACCGCAGTCAATGCAAAAACTCCAAGTCCCGAAATGCTCCGCCGGCGGTCTTCGCCGCTTCCTCGGAAGAGCGGACTTCTTCCGTATTGGGAGTTGTAGTCATTCAGAGCCCTGACTTCCGGGACGCGGGGGAGGACGTACGTCCGGGGAACTACATTTCCCAGGAAGCCAGGCGCGCCCTTCTCCGCCCTCGCCGGCGTAAGACTCCACCCCCTCCCTCTCTCCTCTCCCCGGACTGCACTGCTCACGCCTTCCTGGTAGACTGAGCTGGGAGAAGTTCACTCCGATCAGCTGATCCCAACTGACAACAGGAGAGGAGGAAGCCCGGGAGGCAGAGAAGGAGGGGGGGGGCAGAGATGGAGATGAGGATGGATCCGCCGGTGCCCTGAGGAATAGCCCCCGCCCGCGCCGGCTCCCGCGGCTCCCGGTCCCCCGACGCCGCCTCGCCACGGCCGAGCTGCTCCGTGGTGGGATTCCCGGGCCGCCGCAGGCGGGGAGGGAAGGGCACGGCCCAGCGCCGGGCCAGCGATAGTCCCGGGGGGGGGGGGGGGGGGGCCCGCGGGTGCGGCTGGGTGGGGGTGGGGTGGTATAAACAATAGATTGAGCTCTGGCCTCTGCTAGCGTGGGGGTGGATTTGGGGGGACCTTCTTTGTTTAGGCTCTGCTCGTGCCCCTCGGGTTGTGCTGGTGTTCCCCGGGAGAAAGGCCGGGTGAGGAATCCCCGGCTGGAGGGAGGTGTGGAGGTGGGGGCCCGAGTGGGCAGGTTGTTTGCTTGGCCGGTGGGGCGGGGACGTAGGTGTTCTTCTGAAGGTGGATTTCAGATTTCTCTGAATTGTGGCAAATTCCAATTTTTGTTTCCGTTGTGGGAGCCGGTTGGACATGGCTGAGGTTAGGGTGTAAATAAGGTCTCCTAGTCACTCGCCTTCCTTGTTTGTCTAAAAATAAGATTGATAGATTGATTAGGAGAGGGAGGAGTAAATACCTGTAAGGGGAGCTTTACGTTTTGTCGGGGTGTTAGGATGGAGGTCAAAGCTGAGGGGGGTTAAGGATATAATTGTAGAAGTGACAAAAGCCTCTTTCCTGCCCCAGTTATCCACCACCACCACCCCCCTTTTTCTTTTTGAAGTTATTTTTAAGTTTGTTTTTGAGTGACACAAAGACAAAAATTATTTGTTTTAACTCATTGCAGGCCTGGCTTGCAATGGGCCATAGCGGAAGAATTCTTGTCTCCTGTTGCTCCCCCCCCCCCCCCGCCTTTTTTTTCTTTTTGCATTTAGAGAAGGGACAAAAGGAAGTACAGTAATTATTTTTTATTGTTTTTCAACACGACATGGTGACTTTTGTTTTCAGGGTTAAGGTCCTTAATAGACGTCTGTCCAGAGGTGAAATGACCTAACTAGATCTGCCACGGACTTTGATGGAGCTAAATTTTACGTTATTATCATTTCTTTAGGTTTTTACAGGCCTCTTTATTCTCCTCACAAGTGTGTGTTGCAGTATGGGGGAGTGCAGAGGGTTGTCCCTCCAAGGACTGTTTGCTTAATGATTTTGCTTCCAAATTTAATAACTGGATGAACAGAGAATTTTGGTCTGTGAAATAAAGAGACAAAAAGTCTCTGAAATGCTTTGGGCCTAGAGATAGTGGCTGTTTTCTTTTCTTTTCTTTTTTTTTTTTTTTTTAAGATTTTATTTATTTATTCGTGAGAAACAGAGAGATAGGCAGAGACAGAGGCAGTGGGAGAAGCAGGCTCCTCCCTGCAGGGAGCGTGATGCGGACTTGATCCCAAGACCCCAGGGTCATGCCCCCAGCCAAAGGCAGACGCTTTAACCTCTAAGCCACTCAAGGGTCCCCAGTGGCTGTTTTCAAAAGGAGGAGCCTTGCCCATGATTTGAGAAGAAATTTTTAGGGATCAGAAATAGCCTGTGTAAATTTTACAAGCAGGAATGAGATTTCTCTCAGGAGTTCTGGTCTCTTATTTAATCACAATCTTTTTTTTTTTTTCTTTTTTCTTTTTTAAGGTGCACTTCTGTTTTTTAGATGAGTTTTTAGATGAGTGAAATCCTTTTCCTTCCTCTATTCTAGGTATCCCCTGAAATATTGACCTGAGGTTGAATTATATTGCAAAGCTCCTGACCACTCTCTTTCACTACCCAAACCTTGTGGCTGAGGCCCAGTGGATGAGCCCACCTCAGTGAACCTATCGAATCTCTCTCAGATAGCCATAAGAGACCCTTTCAAGATAATTTTGACCACCAGTTTGCTTGCACTTTATGGAAGATAAAACCATCAAACCAAATCAATGTTGCTGCTGATACAGGAATCTTGAAAGCAGAAAATTAAAAAATTTGAACATTTGTGAGCGTATGAAGAATTCTGATAGGACACCGAAGGTTTGTTTTTGTTTTTTTAAGGTGTTCAGAATCCTGTGAAAGTTCTCTGCAGTCCTCAGACTCAAAGCCTTTGCCTTCACCCCTGGGGAAAGCCCAGGGACCGTTGTATGGTGGGTGATTTCCTTGCCAATCTGAGTATGAGTGCTCAGACTTCCCCAGCAGAGAAGGGCCTGAATCCGGGGCTGATGTGCCAGGAAAGTTATGCATGCAGCGGGACTGACGAAGCGGTCTTTGAGTGTGATGAGTGCTGCAGTCTGCAGTGTCTCCGCTGCGAGGAGGAGCTCCATCGGCAGGAGCGCCTGAGAAACCATGAGCGGATAAGACTCAAACCTGGCCATGTCCCTTACTGTGACCCCTGCAAGGGCACCAATGGGCATTCGCCAGGTATCAGGCAGAGGGCAGCTGTGAGGTGCCAGACCTGTAAGATCAACTTGTGCCTGGAGTGCCAGAAGAGGACTCATTCTGGGGGTAACAAAAGGAGACACCCCATTACTGTGTACCATGTCACTAAGGTCCAGGAGTTACTGGAGGAAGAAGAACTGGATGAGGAGACCAGGAGGAAGAAGATGACCGAGAAGGTTGTGAGTTTCCTCCTGGTAGATGAAAATGAAGAAATTCAGGTGAGCCTGTGGGTGAAGGTAGGAGTCGTGTGGTTGTGGAGCACATCTCTTTTTGGAAGGTAGCTTCCCCAAAGGAAAGTCCAAGAAGAGCTCACATTTTGATCGTTAAAGGGCGAGAGCCCTGAAAGCTTAAGTTGCACAGAGTCAGATTTCATCACTTACCAGTTGTGTGACGTTGGGCCGAATTACTTTATCTCTCTGAGCCTTAGTTTTCTCATCTATAAAT
Source organism: Vulpes vulpes (assembly GCF_048418805.1). Classification (NCBI taxonomy): domain Eukaryota; kingdom Metazoa; phylum Chordata; class Mammalia; order Carnivora; family Canidae; genus Vulpes; species Vulpes vulpes. Next base: position 106,882,834 of record NC_132785.1, on the reverse strand, counting down.
TGGAGATCGTGCCTACTTCATCAGGCGGTTGTGAGGATGCAGTGTTACCGTGTTTGTAAAGCCTGTGACATGATCGATACTCAGAATATGGTAGCTGTTACTATTGTTATTAGGGTTATTGTGAAGGAGACCTGACTTAGATCAGCTTTCTGAATGAGAGCACTCTGCAAGTTGGGAATAAATGTGATGACAAGGGGCTTGTGTGTGCAGGGCAGGGAACGCAGTGGGTCCCCTGGGAGTGCCAGGCAGCAAGTCATAAACCGGCTAGCTCGATTTAAGAGAGGGGGCGATCTTCAAAAAGTGCCTTCTGATAAGGAAAGTCTTCTGCTGATGGCCTCTTCTTTTCATGTATGGGCTGGTCAGGAAAAAGGGCACCTGCCATTCCAGAAGGACTGGAGAGTATTTTATTGGATTCCCAGTTGGGGCAAAGATAGTATGTGATGCAACCAAGCTGGAGAGATGGCGGCAGGTGACATTTAGGGGTGAATGGGGAAGGGATAGCATAGCATTTATACTTTTCAGTGAAGGTAGCATAATGTCAATACTTCGGAGTAAAGACTGCTTGAATTCCCTGCTAGCTTCACCGCTCACTGTGTAACCATAGAGAGTGATTTGAAATTCATGCCTCAGTCTCCCTTGTACTTTACAGTAGTAGTCGAGAAGATTGAAAGAGAGTAAGGAATGGAAATGGAAGGGCCCGTATCACAGGGCCTGGCATCTAGTGTCCAGTACTAGCTCGATGTTTTTGTCAGTGTCATGGGGTATTTGTGGCACATCAACTCGGTACTTATCAGCAGCGATGACTCCTCAAGTCTCCACGTTGGGGGAGAACCTTTGTCAGTTGCTGTTTGACAACCCTCCAGTGCTGATGAAGAATTTTTCAGCTGCCTTTTCCTCCTTGGTAAGGTTATGGAAATGCATTACATCATGATTCCATTGTCAGCTAAATACTTCGCTAACACAGACTTCTTTATTGCTTGAGAGGAACTAATGGAGTTATGGAAGAGTGACCCAGATCCCATTCTGCCTCCCTTGTTAGCAATAATGTCTTCATTATGGTTATGCTCTAATTGGGGGACAGAGCAGTAATCCTCATGGATGTTGTATTGACACCAAAAAGAATATTTTTTGAGGGGTGGGGGATGTGCCACGGATACATGTTCCTTAGTAGAGAATTAGGAAAATATATGGAAGTGTAATGAAGAAGACAAATCCAACTACTCAGAGATAATATTTGTCCCATCTTTTTTTCTGGCAGTGTATAATAATGTATGTAATTGGGTTGTTTATAAAGATTTCTACTGCTTTGGTTTCTTTCTTGGCCACTTCCCGAGAAGTAACAGTTTCTTAAGCTTAGCACTGGTTGGGACTAATGGATTAGACATAGAATTTATTCTTTTTAGGTGGTGATTTGTTTTCCCAGAGTCACAGTGGAAAATTCTTTGAGAGAAATTTCTGGTTCTGTTTTCTAATGTCAGTGTCCAAAACAATTAGATGATTGTCTAATACAAATCGGAATTATGAATTTAGCCAGAATGTGAACTTCTGGAGATCAGGACCATGTCTTAGGCCCTATATCATGTACAGTGGTCGGCACATTGTCAGTGCATAAATACTTGTTGATAGGTCAGTGATGTCACATCTCAACTTCAGTTTTTTTTTTTTTTTTTTTTTAAGATTTTATCTGTTTATTTATGAGAGACACACAGAGAGGGCAGAGACACAGGCAGAGGGAGAAGAAGGCTCCTTGCTGGGAACCTGATGTGGGACTCAATCCCTGGACCCTAGCCCCAAGCCCAAGGCAGATGCTCAACCACTGAGCCACTCAGGTGTCCCTCATCTTCAGTTTTTTAAAAACGGATATCATGCACCTACCTGTTAAAACCTAAAATAACACAAAAGGGCATATGATGGCAAGAGTTTCCCTCCTACTCCATCCCCTTAGTCTCCTTCCTTAGAACCATCACCACAATGAACTACATGCCCTTTTAGAATTTTTGACACGTATTTATGAATATATGTATGTGTTCTTTTTTTTCTTATTCTTTTTAAATGAAAATGGAATCTAATATGCTGTTTGTCCCTGAGCTTATTTTTTCACTAAAGAACATAGCTTGTTGATACATTAGTACATTTTTTAAAAAAATATTTTATTCATTTGTTCAGGAGAGAGAGAGAGAGGCAGAGACATAGGCAGAGGGAGAAGCAGGCTCCCTGTGGGGAGCCTGATGTGGGACTGGATCCAGGATCCCAGGATTATGCCCTGAGCTGAAGGCAGACACTCAACCACGGAGCCACCCAGGCGTCCTGATATATTAGTACATTTTATCAGTACATTGAGGTCTACCTTATTATTTAAAGGCTGCCTACTATTTGGTGAATGGATTTTCTATAATTTTAGCCTTTTAGTGGAAATTTGAGTAGTTACAAACAAGGATATGTTGAATGTCCTGTGAAATCTATTTAGAAATGGAATCTCTTTGTCACATGATATGTGTATTTTATTTTTTTAAAGATTTTATTAGAGTGTGCATGCATGTGCACATGAGGAGGGGGAGGAGGAGGGAGAGAGGGAGAGGGAGAAGCAGGTTCCCTGCTGAGGGGGAGCCCAGCTTGGGGTTTGATCCCAGGACTCCAAAGTCATGACCTGAGCTGAAGTCAGACCCTTAATGGACTGAGCCACTCAGGCACCCCTGATGTGTGCATTTAAAATTAGATAGATATTACCAAATTGAGCCTCTGAAGTATTTCAGTGAGTCCTCTAGGATCTTGACTCATAATAGCTAAAGCTGAAAAACTCTTTTAATAATGGTTATTAGGAACTGTTCTTAGCACTTTACATGTATGAGCTCATTTAATCTCAACAATAACTCTATTATTAGTTTCAGATTGCTGCTGTAGCAAATTCCCACACATTTAGTGGCTTAAAACACACATTTATTTTCTTATCGTTTGAAGTTCAGAAGTCCTAAAATGGTCTGTGTATGGCTGTGTTTCTTGTGACTCTAAGGAAGTATTTTCTTGTCTTTTCTAGCTTCAGGAGGCTGCCTACATTCTTTGGCTTGTGGCCCCATCATGTAGCTTCGAAGAGAGTGATGTAACATCTTCCTGTCCTTTTCTCTGTCTTTCCGCTTCTCTTATCTCTTTCTTGGACCTTTTGCCTCCCTCTTACAGGGACACTTTGATTATGTTGGACCCACTTGGATAATCCAGCACTGTCTCTCTCAAGGTTTTTAATTCAGTGACATCTGTAAAGCTTCTTTTGCCACATAAAGTGACATATTCACAGGTCTCAGAAATTAGGATGTGGTGAGTAGGGGGTGCAATTTCACCTGCTGCACCCTATGAAGTAAACTGTAGTTGGTTTGGGCTGCTGTGTATGATAGAATACCATATGCCATTATATTATAGGCCATTCCGTAATGTATAAACAACAGAAGTTTATTTCTCACAATTCTGGAGGATTCCCATCCCACCATGTCCAAGATCATGGTGCCAGCAGATTCAGTGCCTGGTGATGACTGACTTCCCGATTTATAGACAGCCCTCTTACCTTCTCTCTGTCTTCAGATGGTGGAGGAGAGTTCTAGAATCTCTTATAAGAGCACTAATCTTATTCATGAACCTCACGTCATGACCTAATCACCTCCCAAAGGCTTCGCCTCCTAAAATTGTCACATTAGGGGTTAGATTTCAATCTTTGGAGGGACACAAACATTTCATCTAGAGCGTTGTGTTTTGTAGGTGAGGACAGTAAAGTACAGAGTAACTTGCCAGGATCAAGTTACAGTAAGTGGCAGAGGATTTGAACACAAGTATGTGGCTCTAAAATTCTCACTCTGGGGCAGCCCAGGTGGCTCAATGGTTTAGCGCTGCCTTCAGCCCAGGGCCTGATCCTGGAGACCCGGGATTGAGTCCCACGTTGGGCTCCCTGCGTGGAGCCTGCTTCTCCCTCTGCCTGTGTCTCTGCCTTTCTCTTTCTCTCTGTGTCTCTCATGAATAAATAACTAAAATCTTAAAAAAAGATAAAATAAAATTCTCACTCTATGACACTTCTGTTGTCTCTAACCAGGTAGTTAAACCTTCTGATGATGCATTTTGTGGTCCGTAGCATCAGGTCACCAACTTCTCAGGGCTGCTGTGAGGAGCAAATAAAACATTGCTGTATATAAATGTAAGACAGTGTTATTTTTATTTTTTATAAAGATTTATTTAACAGAGTGTGTGTATGCATGCACAGCAGGGAGGGAGTAGCAGAGGGAGAGGGAGAAGCAGGCTCTCTGCTGAGCAGGGAGCCTGATGTGGGGGGTCTATTCTAGGACCGTGAGATCATGACCTGGGCTGAAGGCAGATGCCTAACCAACTGAGCCACCCAGGCACCCGAAGACAGCATTAATGGAGAACTGTTTACTCACAATAGTAGAGATTCTATGAGTTAGGCCCCATATTTGTTTTTCTTTTTAGACATTGGTGGGTTTATGACTGTTTTCAGTTTTGTTTCAATTATTATTCCTAAAATAATAGGAGTTATTTTAGAAGCTTGTAGGCTGTAACTTATGCGTGGTCTTCTTAAATTCTACGGCCTAGAGTCCCCTAAGGTTTGTTGTTTATGGTTTGACTGTTGCTCAGTTTCTTTTGGAAAACCTGAAAGTTCCTTTTAGAAACAAAATTCCATTTAGGAGAGAGAATTTTTTCATTACCTTGTCATTTGAGTGTATACTATAGTGCTAAATTTGAGGAGAGACTGCTTTTGGTCTCAGAAGCAAGAATTCATTTGTTGCTCTTAAATGGACACATTTGGTCTATTAGCCAAAAGCATTTATTAATTCATCACAGTTGTTGAGCATATATTGTGTGCCAGGCACTTTTTAGGTTCCAGGGATACATGGCTAATAAGACGTGGTCCATGGCGTCATAGACTTACCATTCAAGCAGGGAAAGCAGAGGTCACACAAATAAAACACGTAAAAAGCTGCTTGTGTAGGATAGTCGGAAAGTTTTATTGTAGAGATGACTTTTAAGCAAAGACCTGATGGATAATACCACCTGGGGAAATAGAGGGCAGTAGGAACAATTAGAATGTAGATGGCATGTATGAGGTATAGGAAGAATGCCGCTGTGGCTGGAGAGAGTGGGTTCCAGATTATATGGGGCCTTGTAGGCTGTAGAAGAAAGTGTGGCTTTTAAGAGTAATGGGAAGCACCAGACTGCTTCCTGGTAGTAAGTCACATGACTTGGTAGAGGTTTTCAAGAAATGGCTTCAATGTGAAGACTAGATTGTAGTGACTGATGGGAGGGGAGGGGCAAGAGGAAAAGCAGGGAGATCACTTAGGAAGCCATTGTAGAAGATAAGCTGAGAGGTGGCTTAGATTTGGTGTTACCATTGACACTGGGAAGATGGAAAGACACTGATGAGAGCTTCTGGGTTGGTGATCACATGGACATTGGGAGGCTGCTACAGAGTGGAGGGGGAGGAATGAGAGAACTCACAGTGGTGACTCCTTGGCATTTCGTTTATACAGATCACACCTGCTTAATGGCCTGTATTTTATTGATTTGATAAAACTGAAAGTCTTTAAGAACCTGATTCATTCAATGAAGAGTTAAATTAATCTCACTTGGTATTATCTAACACAACGGTTCTCAATCAGGAGTGATTTTGCTCTCCCAGAGGGCATTTGGCAATGTCGAGAGACATCTTTGGTTGTTATGACTGGGGGATGTGCTACTGGCTAATGGGTAGAGGCCAGGGTGTTGGTAAATATGTTACAACACATAGGGCAGCCCCCCACAAAAAAAATGATCTAGTACAAAATGTCAATTGGTGCTACGATTGAGAAACTGATTTAACGGATGAAAGTTTGGTCTAATAGGAGATCTGTATTCTGGTTACATGTAAAACATACCAGGGACAAAAAATGTAACCTATACACCAGTTTTTCCTCCCTCTCTTGGTTCTGTTTGCTCCCCAGAAGTAATGTAGTTGAAATCAGTATTGTCTTTTGGCATACTTGTAACCTCTCCAGTGAAGTGACTAGACGTTCTTTGCTGTATTCATTGATTTTTCTAGGCCTCACTGGAACTGTGCTAGGAAAACCAGAGGACTTCCAGGTCCATTATTTAGAGTCCATAATAAGTAAATGATCCACACTGATAAGTCATCCATAAGCTCTTGAACTCAGAGACAACACCCTTAGCAAATAACTCAAAGGTTAGAAGAATAAATTTCTAACAATCAGAATTCTTAGTGGAGGAAGAGGATAGTATTTTCCTATCTGTTGTGTCTTATGAGGGATTCAGACATCCTGTCTTAATCTGAACGTTTACTAGAGAGGAGAGGAGGGAGGAGAGGAAAACCAGGGAGATCACATAGGTGAGAAAAAAGTGAACAATTAAATCTTTTTAAATTCGTATGCATATATTTAAACCCCGTGTAAGTTTTTCTTTTTTTCATAACCACCTTATTCTCTTTTTTGTCCCTTTTTGACAAACTTGCCATGACTGTCTTCTTTCTGAGAACATAGGGTAGCAAGCTGATGAGCAATTTCACCTGTTTGCCCTTCATGCTCATTGACCCCTGACTGGGCCATTAGGAGAGCCTAGGAGCGTCTCATGCCCAAGACTCGTCAAGTGAAGTCCCCTCACTGAACACACAAGGTGATAAGGAAGCCCAGTGACCCAGGAGCAGTCAGTGAGAAGCTAAGAAAGTGTCCACTGGGGCAGGCCTTCCATGACTCAGAAATCTAGTCTCAGCCCACTCTGACATATGAGGCCAGACAGACCCTTCTTCATTCCTCCTCCAGCACAGTGGTGGACTTCCTCTCTCTGAGACCGTTCCTTTAAGAAGACCCATCACGTTGCTTGGCTGCTTTACTTGTTTACAGTCCCAGAATAGTGTGGCTCAAAATACTGGGACTTGGCTTTTTTTTTTTTTTTTTTTTTAATTGGCTAAAGGAGTCATTATTCTTGAGAGATTCTGGAATGGAAACCAGCAGAGGATGTTTTCATACTGTATGAGAATCCTTGACCACAAACTAGCTCTGCTAGTCAGCCCCATTTTTGTGCCCCTTTCTTAGACTTAATCTGCTAGTGACCCCTGTGGCTGTGTCTTCTGCTTCCTGGTTTAGGGTACCTTGCTGGGGCTTGATTTTACAGACAGGCTGGCAGAAACCTTTGGGGGCTTAATTCTGGCCAATAGGTCATGAGCCAAGGGAGTCAATCTAAAGTGTGGAACTTCCTCATTTTTGCTCTGCCCACAGCCAAACGATGACAGTGTAAGGACTAATTTTGGCACTCTAGCTGGTTAGCGCAAGTTCTGGTCAGTATGTGGATATATGTGCTGCTGTATTAACTCTTGGGTGCTGTATAATATAACAAAAAAAAAAAAACATAGATCTGCTTAGGAGCTGTCTGTCAAAATCATAAGCAATAATTGGCTGAGTAGCAGAGGCTCCCTCCCCCGTCATTGTTTTCTACTCCTAGAAACCCAATTAAAAGCCCCTTTTGCCTGGTAATAGTCGTAGGGGGAAGGCATGGTATGGAATTACTGGGAAATGGGTTGAGTATGACTCAGGCAAGCAGGAGGAGGAAAGGGCCTCTATTACGTACCTTCACTTTCTGCCCAGCATCTTCTGAGCCTTCTCAGCCATGGGCTTGTTCAGTTCTAACAGGGTCCCAGCGTTTAACTCGGGAGGCTGTTTTGTTTGGTACACTGTAAAATCTGACCCATATAAGCCATCAGAACCACTGTGAGTCAGCTTTTCAGGGAACCTGTTTTTAACTATTTCAAGTTACCCTCCTGTTTGTGTGATTCTATTTTTTCTGGTTTGTTACTTTCTTAAAGTGATTGATTTTTCTGGAATTGGGCAAACATTTGGCTTTTGGAACCAGGGTTAATTTAACAGGCAGATTTCTTACTAAGTTGACCTTATGTTTTTTCCTGTGGATGCATCTCCTGGCTGTAGCATCCTTGAGTTTATCCTTGAGATTGTGTATGACGGAAGTGCTTCTGGTAGCTGGTTTAACTTTCCTGGTTGGGGGAGGGGCGATTTGTGCCTGCTTTGGGAGGAGCTCCCATGAGACCATTTCTGAAGTTAGAACTGTAAAATGTATGGATGAAGAAGAGAAAGAAAACAACGATATAGGGGGTGCCTGCGTGGCTCAGTCGATTGAGTGTCTGACTTTATCAGGGTCCTGGGATTGAACCCTGTGTCAGGCTCTCCACTCAGTGGAGAGAGAGTCTTTTTGTCCCTCTTCCTCTTCTTTTGGCCCCCCCCCCCCCCAAAGCTCACACACACTCTCTTTCTCAGATAAATAAATAAAATCTTTATAAAAAACAAAACCAAAAAACCCCACAAGGATATAGAAAGTTCCAGGCAAGAATTGGAAGGGCCTATGGGAAGGGATACAGAGGAACTTTTGGAGGTAGGAGAGCATGGATGTTTCCTGGGAGACTGTTTTGTTCATTTCCTTAATTTCTTGATGGCTTTTGGCCAGCATTTAAAAGACTCTTTTCGATTGGTTTGTGTGGTCAGCTTGGTGGTTGCTGGAGTTCTTGGGCAGAGAAGAAGGTATATGTGCCATGCAAAAGTACCTGACTTCTGGCTTGACTTCACTGAAGGATGATTCTACTTTCTGGTATCTTCTGGAATCTTTTTCACTTCCCAATTTCCTTCTATTTGAGACTGAATTATTGCTGTCTTTCCCAGGGAATTTGACTCTAGATGCTAGAATGTTTGAAAAGAACTGTCAGCTTCATTCCTGCATGTAGTCACAGATGTCCTGAGTTCAGGTTAAGAGACAACATAATACAGAGCAACTCAGCAGCAGTCATAGAGTATTCGAGAAATTCCTCTGCTTTCTAGCCCAATCTTTTCTGCCTGGTGAGTGTCATCCAAATGGCTTAACTTATTTTCCATAATCGCTCATAACCTTGTCTTTCAAAGTGCTCAAATTCAGTTTATCTGTATCACTTAGTGGCAGTCATAAACATAGAGTGTCCATTATGTGCCTTATTAGTTTGAGTGATCTCTATGAAAAATGTTTTAAAATGAAAATTCAGAGATTAAGTGAGACTGGGGGAGGGTGTGAGAGGGGATGCCAGAGGCCTTCATTCCCGAGAATGTCTGTGAATAGAGGCTGTTTGAGAAGGATCCCATAGTTATTTTTGCATACCCTCTCTGGTCCTGCCTGGGTGACCTGCATTTAGTTTGTGGTCATAGGTGACTACATAGGCACTCTCGCCTTTTTCCATCTCAGCCTTTGTCAACTCTGTTAAATCTGGCCTATAACTGATGGACAGGTGGACAGGCAGAGAACCTGCTTGCTTTTCTTTTTCTGTCTTCTCTGTCTTCTTTCTCTCCTACCCTGTCTCTTCCTTCTTCCCCTTTCTTCTCTCTCCCCTTCTCCTTCCCCTCCCGCATACCCTTCCTTTCCTTTTCCCCTCCTTCATCCTTCTCTCCCTCTCTCCTTTCCTTCTTTCTCCCTCTACTTCCCTCTACCCCTTCATGAATTACGAAGTTAAATCTGCCAGTACCAGGGAAAATTTCTTTCTAGAACGAAATAGAAATGATTTTAGGTTTATGTATTATTTTGGATTGTTCACGGCATTTCTCTTCCTTGCATTATCACAGAAAATTGCAATCACTGCACAATTGTTTTTAAAAGGATTGACCTAAAAAGGTTTTGTGCAGCCTCCCTTGAGCACCATATTTTAAAGAGCAACCCCTGCCTTGGCCTTGTAGTTCTAGTCTTCTCTCCTGATTTTTTTTCATACCACTTAACACCATTTGATACCATATGTACTTTTATTTATTTATTTTTTTAAGGTTTATTTATTTGAGACAAAGAGAAACACGGTGCAAGTACCAGCACACACATGAGTGAGGGAGGGGCAGAGGGAGAGGGAGAGAGAGAATCTCAAGCAGACTCCTTGCTGAGCACAGAGCTTGACGTGGGACTACATCTCATGACCTGATCTGAAAACAAGAACTGGATGTGTAGCTGACTGAGCCACCCACGCACCCCTATCATGTGCTTTTAAAAATCAGCTCTGTTGTGATGCAGTTTACACATAGAATAATATATGAATTTAAATTGTATGGTTCTATGAGTTTTGACAAATGTATATGCACATGTATAACCACCACCACCGCAATCAAGATATAGAACATTTCCATCCCCCAGAAATGTTCCTCAGCAGTCACTGATCTGTTCTTTGTCACTATAGATTCGGTTTTCCTAGAGTTTTGTATAAATAGAATCATGTAGTACTGTTTTGTACCTGACTACTTTCTTGCACTGTAAGGTTTTGGAGCAGGGGTCATTCATGTTGTTTGTTACAGTTCACTTTTTATTGCTAAGTAGTATTCCATTGCATGGATCTACCACAATTTATTCATCTGTTGACTTGTTTTTTGGTGTGTGTGCTATATATTTTAATTGTTTGAATATGGTCTTCTCCCTGTTAGAATGTAGGCTCCTTGAGGGCAATTATTTATTTTTTTATTGAGGTGTAATACATATCACATAAAATTAACCCTGGTAAAGTGAACGAGTCGATGGTATTTAGTACATTCACAGTTTTGTGCAGCCACTACTCTGTCTAGTTCTAAAACATTTTATCATCCTGAGGGAAAACCCTGTATCTGTTAAGCTGTCCATTCCAGAAGAATGACTTTGTTGGTCTTTTTAAAATAGCTTTTATTATTTTCCAGTTATAAAAATGACAGACTTTGCATGTTAAAATACTGAAAATATGGAACTACAGAAAGTGTGGAGTTTTATCTTAATTTTACAATAAAAGAAGGCCACTAATATCTCAGTTCTTTTTTTTTTTTTTTTAAAGATTTTATTTATTCGTAGAGATACAGAGAGAGAGAGAGAGAGAGAGAGAGAGGCAGAGACACAGGCAGAGGGAGAAGCAGGCTCCATGCAGAGAGCCTGACATGGGACTCCATCTCCAGGGTCTCCAGGATCACACCCTGGGCTGCAGGCGGCGCTAAACCGCTGCGCCACCAGGGCTGCCCATCTCAGTTCTTTTTAATGTTGCATTTACTTTTTTAAGTTTTATTTAGTTATTTGTTTTTTGTTTTGTTTTGTTTGCATTGTGTCTCTGTCTCTCTCTGTGTCTCTCATGAACAAATAAATAAAATCTTAAAAAAAAAAAGATTTTATTTATTCATGAGAGAGAGAGAGAGAGATAGGCAGAGGGAGAAGCAGGATCCATACAAGGAGCCTGATGCGGACTCGATCTAGGCATTCCAGGATCATGCTCTGAGCTGAAGGCAGATGCCCAACTGCTGAGCCACCCAAGCCATCCCAAGTATCCAACTCTTGATCTTAGGGTTTTGAGTTCAAACTCCATGTTGAGTTCTGCATTGGGCCTGGAGCCTACTTAAAACAGTTTTATAGAGATATGATTCACATACTATACAATTCACTCATTTAAAGTATACAGTTAATTGGCTTTTAATATATTCATGGGTATGTACAACCATCACCATAGTCACTTTTAGAAAATTAAAAAAAATTTTTTTCATCAGTGATTTTTGCCTTTTCTATATATCAGCATCTAGAACAATATTTGGCATATAGTAGGTGCTCAGTATTTGTTGAATGAATGAAATGCATTAATGAGACTCAGTTTAATCATTAATTCAGTAAACATTTAATAAGTGCCTCCTATGTGCTGACAACTGAGGACACTAGAAAGTTACACTCAGATGCTGAGCTTGCATTTGAGGAGAGGACAGTCCAGTGGTAATAGAAGAAAGATGCATGGAAATATGGTGGATCATGTCAGAGTGGTATAGAGAGGATATTAATGGAAATTCAGAGGAGGGGGATACTGCTGGAGGGGTTAGTATATTGACTTTATTTTATTTTATTTATTTTATTTTATTTTTTTCATTTATTTGGCAGAGAGAGAGAGCGCATGTGTGTACACAAGCAGGAGGAGTGGCAGACAGAGGGAGAGAGAGAGGGAGAAGCAGGCTCCCCCCCTGAGCAGGGAGCCTGACGTGGGGTTCAATCCCAGTACCCTGGAATCATGACCTGAGCGGAAGGCAGATGCTTAACCAACTGAGCCACCCAGGCACCCGTATTACTGACTTGAGATGGTTCCTGTTGTGTTGTTTCTTCACCAGGGCTCTGCTATTGCATTTTGTGTAGCATAGAAAGCAGGCCCTGTTCAATCTGCCTCAGACACCAAAGATTTCCTTGTAAGGCTGTGTTATCTATTAAGATTTTTGACATAAAATATGAGGGGAGCATTTTTAGTGAGTCTGTGGTATAGTAGTAATTATTGGAATCCTGTCATTCTTTGGAAGACTGCTTTTTTTTTTTTTGGAAGACTGCTTTCTAATGCATAATGTATATAATGTGTGATCTCATAACAACTTTAATTGAAAAGATATATCCTTTTGAGGGTGGGAAAAATAAGTATTGAGTAAGAATCTTGTTCCTCTATCTATAATTCTTTAATGAGAGTGCACTTGAAGCCTTCCCTTGGAAGGGTTTTTACTTGGGATAATGGAATGAAATTCTGTGATGGCCGTGATAACTCTGGCCTAGAGGCAAACCAGGGTAACTACAGCGATAATGTCAGCTAGCATTTCTAGCATTTACTGCCTGATTGCACTGTGGAGAGTGCTCCATGTGCAATGATCTCGTTTAATCCTCACCTCAGTCCTCTGAAGTAGATTGTGTCATTATCCCCCTTTTATAGGTGAGAAAATTGAGGCCCAGGGAAGTCAACTAACTTTAAGGTTATTCTGAAATCAGCGAGTTGTAAGAGGCAGGTTGGGTGAACCCTTCATGGCAAAACTATAGTGTTCCGTTCCCCAGAGGGAATATAGCATTTAGTCATTCATTTATTTAACATATATATATTGATTTCCTATTATGTGTTCACACCCTGAGCTAGGGCTACAGTGGTGAACTACACAGAACAAACCCTGGCCAGCATGGAGTATGTTATAGTTGGGAAGCTCAGAACCAGGAAGAAGGGAGAAAATGTTAAAAGGGATCATGGGTGGGGAACAGAGACTTTGAGCAAGGCTTGAGGGAATTGCCCATGGTCTGATCCAGGTGGAGGCAGACCTAGACCTAGCTCTCTTGTCTTCTCTCTGGCCTGGTGCTTCTACTGCCAAGTCCTAGAACCTCTACCAGAGTTTATGTCTGTTTTTTAGCTGGTCAAATATGGGTATGCCATGCCACTTAAGAGGGGGGCTGTGTCTCCCCTCTGCAGGCTCCTTGGAAGAGCCTTCTAGGGTGATGTGGGTCTTGAGGATGACTTGGTATTTCCATTCTGTCCTCAGATCTCAGCTTTGCTTTGGAGAAAGCTTTTTGTTCAGATGTAACAGGGTAGCTGAACAGGGTGAGTTGGGTGAGGTCAAAGAAACTGATCAGGGAGCTAAAAATGACTCTCTTTAAAGAATTCAGTTTTTTTTAAAAAAGATTTTATTTATTCATGAGAAACACAGAGATTGAGAGGCAGAGAGACAGGCAGAGAGAGAAGCAGGCTCCATGCTGGGAGCCTCGTGTGGGACTCGATCCCGGGACTCCAAGATCACGCCCTGGGCTGAAGGCACGCGCTCAACTGCTGATCCACCCAGGTGTCCCTAAAGAATTTATTTAATGGATCCTTTCTACATACTGACATTCTCTTTCTTGCTGGAGTAGGAGGGGAGTGGCAGGCAGAGTCTGGGAGGCTATATGTCCAAAGTACTGCTGGTAGTTCTAAGACAAGGGAGAATTCCTGACCTCTCAAGTAATGGAACACTTTGGGGATACTGGAATGGAAAAAAGTGATCTTTGCCCTTACCGAATGTGCTCAAATGTGTTTATGAAGCCAACCTCATGACTTCAGTGGTCTTAGGAAAACATTTGATTGGGAAACAATCGTGTTTTTGTATGAAATTCTGTGGACACATACATAGATAAACACAAAGTTGCACACTTTCTTTTAGGATAGAATGAAAGGAAATCATCTAGACTTGCTGGGTTAGAGAAACAGGTTTACTAGAACTTTCTGACATAGGGGTTTGCTACTGGAATGAATCTCCCTATCATTTGGATTATAAAAATAGGCTACTGATCTGTTTCACATTGTTTTAGTAAAATCTTGTCTGAAAATTAGACCATGGACTTAAATCATTGCCTGGAGTTTTTTTCAACATGACAAAAGTAGCTCTGGATGTTTTAAAAAAATATTTGAGAGAGAGAGAGAGCACGTGAGTTCATGAGTAGGGGCAGGGGCAGAGGGAGAGGGAGAAGCCAGACTCCTTGCTGAGCAGGGAGCCCAATCCAGGCTCTATCCTAAGACCCTGGGATTATGACCTGAGCTGAAAGCAGATGCTTAACCAACTGAGCCATCTACGTGCCCCCATTTTTTTTGTTTGTTTTGAGAAAGAGTGGTGGGGAGGGGTAGTGGGAGGGGGAGAGAGAGAGAATCTTAAGCAGGCTCCATATGCATTAGGAAGCCCCTCTAGGAGGTTCGATCTCAGGATCCTGAGATCATAACCTGAGCTGAAATCGAGTTGGACGCTTAACCAACTGAGCTACCCAGGCGCTCCAGCTCTGGATTTTTCTAGGAAGAGTTCCCTTACCTTCCACTTCTCCTTTACCTCCCCAGGAAAGGAAAATGTTACCAAAGTTCTAATATCAGGTCAGTGCCAGACACTACATAAAGCTCAGTACCTGTCTGCTGATTAAATGAAATAATCAAGTTCTAGCTTCCTTTTGGGATAGTCAGCCCAGTTCTGGTGAGGATAATCAGCCCAGTTCTGGTGAGAATGAGAATCTAGTTTGATTTCTTTGGGTTCTGTCTCTTCCTCTGAACCCAGCTAAAAATGGAGTGAAAGTAAGATAAATCAGAGACCAGCATGTAAAAGTAATTTTAGTAGGAAGTTCCCTTTGGCAATAACTATTGAACTAGGCTAGTTTTAGAATCTTGATGGGGAGGTATACAATTATCTTTGTTGGTACAGGGGTGGGATCTGTTACAGGCCTTGGGTTGTGATGGGTTGGTAGGAGCCACCAAGCTTCTTAGCTCTTTGTGTGACTTTGGGGAAGAAGCTGGGTTTTGCCCTCAGCCGCAGGGAACTCCTTTATAAAAATTTAAAGGATGGTATGATTTTAGTTGGCACAGATTACATCCTTTTTGTCTCTAGAGGCCAGAGTTGAAAGGACCTCAGCGCTGAGCTACTTTCCCCTGTAGTGTTTTCTGGTGCCTTTGGGATTTTGCTTCTGTGGTATGCATGCTCTGTTGAATTTCCCTCCTTCCAGTGCTCTCTACTTTAGTCCCGTCCTCATCTCTTGCTTTTTCCCTTTGCAGGAAACAAAGCTGTTTTCCCTCAGAACAAAGCTTACGTGGTTATTCTTTCTGGAATGATTCTCTAAGGGCTAAGAAGGAATTTCTTGATGAAGGTGGTCATCATTCCCATTGCCTGCTTGGGTCAGAGGTTCCCTGCTGGACACTTCACTACCATGAACTGCTCTGAATTCTAAGTTGGAACAATGGAGATAACTGGGCACCGTTAATATTTTATATCAGAAACCCTGCTTGGAACCCTATACAAAGTGAAAAGCTTCAAGGGTGAGATAGAGAGGTGTACCATTTGGGATCTTAAAATCTGTGGGTGTCATATGGTCAATCACTTTACTAAGAGTCAGCTGTAAAGCCAGTCTTTGTTTTGCTGAGAGGCAGAGGTCAGGAATTATCAGAGCTACTCAGGGAGTTCTTTCATTTTCAGGTGGGATCAGTTGAGTTTACCGCATGGCTGATTCATCCCCTGGATGAGCAACTTCTAGGCAGCAAGCAGGTGCAAGCCCAGCTCCTGCTGTGTCCCTGGATGGATTTGCAGTGGGCTGGTCTTCAAATGATAATGGGTAGTATTTTGTGAGCACTTACTGTGTGCCCTGCAATGTGAGCCCTTTACCCTTTATCTCCTTTAGCCCTCTCAGTATCCCAGTGGGCTGTGGCCTTTTATTGTCTCAGTTCCCTGACACCTCAGTACTGAAGTAACTTTCTCAAGGCCATGCAGTGGCAAAGCCAGGAATGGAATCTGGGTGTTTCTGACTCGCCTGACGTCCAAGAAATGGTCTGGTGAGCTCTGGGAGAGCAGAAGGCAGAAGCTGGGAGGGGAGGCTTCCCTGCGGTGTTAGGGCCCAGGAGCACTTCAGGCACGTAGAACTGGGTGTGGTGGCCCTATGGAAGGGCTCAGAGTCAGGTAGATTCTTTCACTCCAGGAATGGAGCAGAGGGGGTCATTGATTGCAAACTGGCAGAACGAGTAGAGCAGGAGCCTTGTTCCTTTCTGGCTCCTTCCTTCCCTCATCAAAGGGAATCTTCTTATCTTTTCTTAGCCTTTTCCTCCCCTGACTGGAAATCAGTCTTGATACTACTGCCTTGGCCACTCTTTCCTTTCTGGCTCAGGGGAAAGAGGATGGGTTGAGGAGTGGAACAGGGAGCCAAATAATGTGGAAGGCAGAAGAAGGAAAAAGAACTGCAGTTCCCAAAAAAAAAAAAAAAAAAAAAAAAAAAAGAACTGCAGTTCCAGTTAAGCAGGCATTTTCTCAGTTTATCGTTTCCTTTGACTAGTGACCACCAGCCAGTCAAAGTAGGCAAAGATGGCTCTATCTTTATTTTACATGTGGGGAAAAAAATACCTTCAGTACACGGTAAATGATTATCCAAAGCTTGTCAGTAGAAAAACCAGCCTGAGGGCTTTGAGCTCCTTGCACTGGACTAAGATGCATGTGCCTACCCCCCTACCACATGAACATGTATGTTTAACATACCCTGGGACACCGGGTGCCAAAATAAAACTCCCACATGCTGACAGGGAGTTTTATTTTCATCCTGAATGAGTTGTTTCTTTATTATGTACATCACTTGGAGGGTACTCACTGTGAATCCTGAGACATTTAACTGTGTACTGAGAGGCTCCCACATGCCCCTTTTTCAGGTGCCCCCATTAAATGCCCTGGAGAGTGGTCGTTGCTCTGTGTGATAACAGAGTCACAGCAGGGTAGATTTCCAAGGGGAGAAAGTCCCTAGGCCCAGTCCTCTTCCCCATGACTGTGTGAGAAGGTGCTGGCTCTCACAGCTGGCCACTCTGACCTTATCTGACTCCTTGCCAGTAGAGCTTTATGGAGCTTTTGTTCTTTTTCTCTTTTTCTCTTGCGAGTAACCTAGCTGTTTGGGACCAGTGAGTGACATCAGTCCAAAATGGGCTGTTTTGTGTAACTTCTTGTTCCGTGAGCACATCACCGGGTTTATTGAATGCTGCTGTGTGTTAAACCCTATGGAGGATACAGGGTGGACAAAAGTGATTAGGCAACATGCATGACATTCATTCATTCAGTAACTAAATATTGAGCTTTTCCTATGTTCCAGGTTGTGTTCTAAATGCTGGGGGTGGAAAGATAAAGTAGACACAGTTCTGCCCTCATGGATCTAGCAAAGGCGCTGTCATTGCCTTGGGTAAATTATTAGCATTGTCATTAACATGAAGGCCATTAATAATGTAACAGTAGTGATATTATTAATAGGATCATGAGTAGTTTATTATCTTGGTGAGGTTATGGAAAATGATGGCTTATATTATACTCATCGTCTGTCTACTTTTCTCTAACTACTCTTTAATAAACCAGCAGACTCTTGGGAATCAGGAAGTTATGTTTTCTCTTGTGGCTGGAGGTTATTAGGTGTAGAGATTCATCACTCCTTGGTGGAGTAGAACATTTGCCTGTTTGGATTAGGAGCTTTGGCTGTGGGGTTCTATATTCTAAGATTAGCGGCCTTGAGCATCTTTCAAGGGGGTCTAGTCTGGGACACAGAGGAATTACGGATGGATGAAGTTTGACCAATGCATTTTTTAGTATAATCTCCATTTTATATATTTTTTCTGGAGAACAGCTTTTCTTCAGTCCTTAAGGATTTAGCTCCTTACATGGGCTGTTGTGGACAATGTGGGACAAGCACCCACAGGTCTAAATCGGGGTGGTGTGGGGTATTTGGTTCTCTAATGCTTCATGAGAATGATTCCTGACTACCTTACTGTATGTTTTACATACAGCTTGGGAAACACATGGGTGTCGAAGACACTTGCCTTGGAAATGTCCCTGACGGCAATGGCCTGTGCAATGTTCCAAATAACAAACGTAATGTTCTCGCCCTTGGGCACACAGCAGGTACAGTTGGTGCAACAAATAGGTTGCATGTGGCCGTGGCCCTTTTTGGCATGACCATTATTCCTTCTTGGTTGTCTTGGAAACAAAGACCTGATGGAGCCATTTCTTTTTTTTTTTAAGATTTTTATTTATTCATGAGAGACGTAGCGAGAGAGGCAGAGACATAGGCAGAGGGAGAAGCAGGCTCCAGGAAGCTTGATGTGGGACTCAATGCCAGGACTTTGGGATCACACCCTGAGCCAAAGGCAGATGCTCAACTGCTGAGCCACCCGGGCTTTCCGAGCCATGTTTTTTTTATTTTTTTAAAAAATATTTTATTTATTTATTTATGAGAGACACCGAGAGAGAGAAAGAGAAGCAGAGACACAGGCAGACAGAGAAGCAGGCCCCATGCCGGGAGCCCGATGTGGGACTCGATCCCGGGTCTCCAAGATCATGCCCTGGGTCAAAGGCAGGTGCTAAACTGCTGAGCCACCCAGGCTGCCCCGGAGCCATGTTTTTTTAAAAAATATTTTATTTACTTATTTTGAGAGACAGAATGTGAACTCACATAGGTGGGGGACGGGGGGGAAGCAGAGGGAGAGAGACTCTCAAGTAGACTCCACGCCTAGCGCAGAGCCTGATGGGCTCAATCTCACAACCCTGAGATCATGACTTGAGCTGAAATCAAATCAGACACTCAACTGAGCCTCCCAGGTGTCCCCCCTCCTTTTTTTAATAACAACCTCATTGAGATGTAATTTATATACCACATATTTTACCCCATTAGAGTAGGCAATTCAGTGTTTTTAGTATATCCATAAAGTTGTGGAACCCTTAGACTATTCCAGAACATTTTTATCAACCCAAATAAAAGCCTCATACCTATTAGTAGTCACTCCCTAGTTTCTCTTTCCCCCAGATGTTGGCAACTCCTAAGAGGCTTTTTTTTTTTTTTTTAAGATTTTATTTATTCATTCATGAGAGACAAACACAGAGAGAGAGCGAGAGGGGCAGAGACACAGGCAGAGGGAGAAGCAGGCTCTACACAGAGAGCCCAACGTGGGACTCTGTCCTGGGTCCCCAGGATCAGGCCCTGGGCTGAAGGCAGCACTAAACCGCTGAGCCACCTGGGCTGCCCCCTAACAGGCTTTCTATTACTGTAAATCTGTCTTTCTGCCTGTTGTGGATATTTCATATAAATGGGATCATAGAATATGCAGTATTTTGTGTCTGGTTTCTTTCACTTAGCATGATACTTTCAAGGTGTGTCCACGTTGTGGCATGTATCAGTACTGCATTTCTTTTTATGGTTGAACAATACTTCAGTGTATGGAAACACCACATTTTGTTTATCCTTTCATAAGTTGATGGCCATGTGAGTTGTTTCCACCTTTTGGCTATTACGGATCTTGCTGCCATGAACATTTGCGTTCAAGTTTTGGGTGGATATATGATATGTTTTTCGTTCTCTAGGATACATACCAAGGAGTGAAATTACTGAGATATGTGGTAACTCCATGTTTCACTTATTGAGAAGCTGCCGTACTGTTTTCCAGAGTGGCTGTGTCCTTTTACACACTCAGCAGTGCATGAGCATTGCAGTTTCTTCATATTCTCACTAACACTTATCATTTTTAAAAAATTTTTAAATTATTATTTTTAAAGATTTTATTTTATTTGTTTCAGAGAAAGAGAGCCTGAGCAGAGGGTAAGGGCAAAGGGAGAGTGAGAAGCAGACTGCCCACTGAGTAGAGACCCTGATGTGGGGTTTAGTCCCAGGACCTGGGATCATGACATGAGCTGAAGGCAGATGCTTAACTGACTGAGTCACCCAGACATCCCTATTTATTTTTTTAAAGTTTATTTATTTAAATAATCTCTCCTTCCAGTGTGAGGCTTGAACACACAACCCTGAGATCGAGTCGCACACTTAACTGAGCCAGCCAAGCACCCCAAATAGTTATGTGAAAATTAATCAATTCTTTCTTTCTTTCTTTCTTTTTCTTTCTTTCTTTCTTTCTTTCTTTCTTTCTTTCTTTCTTTCTTTCTTTCTTTTCTTTTCTTTTCTTTTCTTTTCTTTCTTTTCTTTTCTTCTTTCTTTCTCTAATGAGAGATACAGAGAGAGAGGCAGAGATACAGGCAGAAGGAGAAGTAGGCTCCCTGCAGGGAGGCCCATGTGGGACTCGATCCCAGGACCCTGGGATCATGATCTGAACCAAAGGCAGATGCTCAACCACTGAGCCACCCAGGCGCCCCTATTTTTAAGATTTTTATTTGAGAGAGAGAGAGAGAATGCACAAGTGGGAGGGGCAGAGGGAGATGGAGAGAGAGAATCTTATGTAGACTCTATACTGAGCATGGAGCCTGACTTGGGTCTTGATCCCAGGATCCTGAGATCATAACCTGAGCTGAAACCTGGCTTAGCTGACTGAGCCATCCAGGCACCCCCTCATTGTGGTTTTAATTCACATTGCCTTAATAACTGTGGTGGTATTTTTTCATGTGCTTATTGGCCATTTGTAAATTTTTGGAAAAATGTCTATTCAAATTTTTGGCTTAATATTTAACAAGTTTTTTTTTTTCCTTGTTGAGTTAGGAGTTTTTTTTTGTTGTTGTTGTTTTGTTTTTTTAAAGATTTTATTTATTTATTCATGAGAGACACAGAGAGAAAGAGGCAGGCTCCACGCAGGGAGCCTGATGTGGGACTTGGTCCCAGGACTTCAGGATCATGCTTCTGGGCCGAAGGCAGGCACTAAACCGCTGAGCCACCCAGGGACCCCCAAAAGAGTTCTTTATATATTCTGGACTACTTAGACCCTTATCAGATAAATGATTCACAGATACTTTCTTCCATTCTTTGGGCTTTGTTTTCGCTGTCTTGTTGGTATCCTTTGCAGAATATAAGTTTTTAATTTTGATGAAGTCCATTTTGTTTAATTCTTATGTTGTATTGCTTTTGGTATCATATCTAAGAAGCCATTGCCTACCTAATCCAAGGTCACATAGATTTGCTCCTATGTTGTCTTTTTCCTTTTTTTTTTTTTTTAAGTTTAATTTATTTGAGAGAGAAAAAGAGAGAGGGAGCACAAGAGGAGAGAGGGGTAGAGAGAGAAGGAGAAGCAGACTCCCTGGTGAGTGGGGAGCTAGATTCGGGACTCAATTCCAGGACCCTGAGGTCATGACCTGAGCGAAGGCAGATGCTTAACTGACAAAGCCACCGAGGCACACCACTCCTATGTCATCTTCCAAGAGTTTTATAGTTGTAGCTCTTTTGTGAGCACTAAATTGTGCCGCCTGAAGCTTTGGAAGTTCCTCTTAGCTGTTTGCTGGGGGAAAGGCTGGGTGGGAGCCTATCATCCTGGGGCTTCTTTTCTTTGCCGCATTGACAGTTTAGTCTAGGGTCTTGACCTTGGGAAGCATTTATTGTTCTTGCAAGTTCTCTATTACGCAGTTTATATTTCTTTTCTTTTTTCTTTTTCTTTTTCTTTTTTTTTTGAAGGTAACAAATGAAGAGGACTTTATTAGGAAATTGGACTGTAAACCTGATCAGCATTTGAAGGTGGTTTCCATTTTTGGAAATACTGGTGATGGAAAGTCTCATACTCTAAACCACACTTTCTTTTATGGCCGTGAAGTCTTTAAAACTTCCCCTGCCCAGGAGTCCTGCACCGTGGGGGTGTGGGCAGCATATGACCCAGTCCACAAAGTAGCAGTGA
This sequence comes from Vulpes vulpes, assembly GCF_048418805.1. Lineage (NCBI taxonomy): Eukaryota > Metazoa > Chordata > Mammalia > Carnivora > Canidae > Vulpes > Vulpes vulpes. Next base: position 106,860,939 of record NC_132785.1, on the reverse strand, counting down.
TAGACACAGAGGGGCTCTTGGGGGCTACAGTGAATCTCAGCCAGAGAACTCGACTGCTGCTGAAGGTCCTGGCCATCTCAGATCTTGTCATCTATCGAACTCATGCAGACCGGCTGCATAATGACCTCTTCAAGTTCCTTGGGGACGCCTCAGAAGCTTATCTGAAGCACTTCACCAAGGAGCTCAAGGCTACCACTGCCCGCTGTGGCCTGGATGTCCCCTTGTCCACCCTAGGCCCTGCTGTTATCATTTTCCATGAGACTGTTCACACTCAGCTGCTGGGCTCTGGTGAGTAGACAGAGGGCTGTGTCCTAGGTTGACCTATGTGGGTGTGAGGAGGCAGCCGTTGGGCTGCAGCACTAACTTGGTGGAGGTGGATTGCCCAGCAGAATTTCTGCCTGGGCAGGATGGGAGGGAGTGTTTGAAGAAAGGTGGAGTGAGCAACTATGTCAAAATCTGCTTCTGGTCAGGATGAGGATTGGGGATTACTGATTACCTTAGGCAATAGAGAGATCCTTGGTGATCTGGTAAGACCTGTTTCCAGGGGTGGTGGGCATGAAAGCCTGCTCAGGGTAGGTTCAAGAGAGAATAGGAGAAGAATTAAGGTTGTGTAATATTCCATAAGTTCTATTATAAAGGGAAACAGACAAATGAGATGATAACTGGAGGTTAATGTGGGATTTCAAGGGATTTTCCCATCTTTAAATTGAAGTTGTGGGGTATTGCAGATATTTTTTCCTCGTGGAATGCTTCACGAGGTAGGGAACGATGCAGATGGAAAGAGCAGAGCAGTTGGAGTGAGCCTCACAGGGGTGGTTGGCCTTAGAAACATAGCTAGTCCCTCTATAAACACAGGAGAGAAAGACTATATGGACGCGGTTGCAGGTGATTGGTGGATACAGTATGTGTGTGAGAGCTGTCCTATTGTTTCTCTTACCTTAGAGAAGTAGGAAGCAAAATCATGACCTGAGGGAAGATGAGGCAGCAGGTGCAACAAGTAATTGGACACAGATGGGGACAGTAGCGTCAGCTCCTAACACAGTTGGACCATTTACCTGTTCATTCAGGCAACAGAGATTGTTTTCTTCCTTTCTTTTGTTTATTTTTTTAGAGAGTAGGGGAGGGGCAGAGGGAGAGAGAGAATCTGAAGCAGACTGCATGCCCAGCGCAAACACAGGACTCGATCTCACAACCCTGAGATCCTGACTTGAGCCAAAATGCAGAGTTGGACACTTAACCGACTGAGCCCCCAGGCGCCCCGTCAGTTAGAAGAGTTCAAGTGCACAATGCCACATGCTGAGCACTGGGGCACTGAGGCATTTCTCATCCACGAGTAGCCCACAGCCCAGTTGGGGAGACCACGTGTGTTCTTTTCTGTAGTGATGTAGGTCCTGGAGGTGTGGGAGTACAGCACAGGGGCTCTTCATACCTCCTAAGGGATCTGGGAAAGAGGTGGTGTTTGAGCCTTGACATGTGGGTTGATAGGGCAGGAGAGGAAAGCTGCTCTGGAAAGCACAAACCCCTGGTGGCTTGAAGGAGTGTGGGTTGTGTCCAGGAAACTGCAGATTGTTCTACAAGAGCCTCCCAAGTTCCCTTTCAGCCCCTCAGTGTGTGTGTCACACAGCATCCTGGTGATCTTTCCACAAGCTTTATTTATAATTTAGATCATGTTATACTTCTGCTTACAAGGTGTCAGTGGCTTTCACTACAAACTCATCATGATGTCCTTACTCTGAGTCCTGTCTGTGTCTCTGAACTCCTTCTCTGGTTTTCCCTCCTGCCGCCTACCATGTGCCCCCGCCATGCACGTGTGTGTGCACACATGATGTGTGTGTACACTCCCTCTGGTAGCCACAGCGGCCTTTTCTGTGTTGGCACCTTTGCATATGCTACTCTGTCTGCCTGGAACACCATTTACTCAATAAGCCATGCTTCAGATTCGACTCAGCTTCCACCCCCTGGGAGCCTTGGCTGACTGTCCCCTGTAGAGTGGGCCTTCCTGCACCCAACTTTACACTCTTACTGCATCGCTCTGTTCATTTGCATCAGGGCCCTGATCACTATCTGAAATCATCCCATACGTTTGCTTGCTTGTTTTTGTTTGTCTCTCATTACAACAAGAAACTCCAGGAAGGCAGGAACCTTGTCTGTCTTAATCCACCACTGTATCTGAAGAGCTTAGATGAGTGCTTGACACTCAGAGGATTGTTGGATGAATAAATAAAGAGGCTCTCACTGTGTCTGAAGCACAGACTGTGTGAGAGGGAATGGCGGATATACTTGGGTCAGATCGTGGATTGCCTTGACACAGTTGTCAGATATGACAGGAGCCCCTGAAGGAATTTAAGCAGGGAGTTATACAGATCTATATTTTCCAAAGACCACACGACAGCTTTTTGCAGGATGAACTGTAGAGGCATGCCTGGAGGCAGGGAGACCAGCCAGGACATTACCATGGTGCTAGAGGAGAAATGATAGGTGTTGAGCCAGGGCAGTGGCACAGGAGGGAAAGTGGAGAGACGGGGGCCATATTAAAGCATTAGGATCAGAAGGACCTGGGTCTATCAGGAAGATGAGAAATCTAAATGTTCTAGCTAAGGGTCCTTAGCAAGTGATTCTGAGGTTAGGAGAGAAGGCTGGAAATGCCGACTTCAGGGTGCCTCCCATGATCTGAATTTTTATGCTGCTTTTGATTTTTACAAGTTTGGTAAGAGGTGGGTTTAATTTCTTGTTTAGGATTTTTTTTTTTTAAAAGATTTTATTTATTTATTTGACAGAGGGAGCAAGGAACACAAGTAGGGAGAGCAGCAGAGAAAGAGGGAGAAGCAGGTTCCCCGCTGAGCATGGAACCCAGTGTAGGGTTTGATCCCAAGACTTTGGACCATGACTTGGGCTGAAGACAGATGCTTAACTGACTGAGCTATGCAGTCGTCCCTTTTGTTCAGGATTTTGAAATAACCAGCCCTTCACAAATAACTTTTTTTTTTTTTGCTTTGTACCATGTTTTGCTTTGTACCATGTATTGTATTGCTTTAAAAAAAAGCAGTGCGGGGGGATTCCTGGGTGGCTCAGCGGTTTGGCGCCTGCCTTCGGCCCAGGGCCTGATCCTGGAGTCCTGGGATCGAGTCCCACATCGGGCTCCCTGAATGGAGCCTGCTTCTCCCTCTGCCTGTGCCTCTGGCTCTCTCTCTCTCTCTGTTTGTCATGAATAAATAAAATCTTAAAAAAAAAAAAAGCAGTGCAAAAAAAAATTAAAATAAAAAATAAAAAAATTTTAAAAAGCAGTGCTAACTTTACTGCATCCTTGTTATTTGGTCCAGTTGGTAGCAGCCCGTTTTACAGATGAAGAAGCTAAACTCAGAGAACTTGAGTTATATAACAAGAGGTTTCCAGCTAGTAAGTTGCAAAATTGGGGTTCAAAATAGGGTTTCCTAACTCCTAAATCGAGAGCTCTTTCTGAAATACTGTTGCTCCTTCTTGAAACCTGGAGATGGAACCAAGGCAGCTGGACTTTATGCAGAATAGAGAGGTACCAGGATTGTGGGCAAATTGATAATTTGAGTTTTCTGTCTCATAGACTTTGTGATTTAATTTAATTTAATTTAATTTATTTATTTTTTTTAGCTGAGAGTGAGCAGTGGGGAGAGGCAGAGGGAGAGGAAGAGAGACCATCTTAAGCAGGTTCCACACCCATCAAGGGGCTCCATGTGGGGCTTGATCTCACAACCCCGAGATCATGAGCTGAGCTGAAATCAAGAATTGAATGCTCAAAACAACTGAGCCATCTGGGTGTCCCACTTTCTGATTTTCTTTTTTATTTTATTTTATTTGTATTATTTCTAAAGAATTTATTTATTCATGAGAGATAGACAGAGAGAGGCAGAGACATAGGTAGAGGGAGAAGCAGCCTCCCTGTGGGGAGCCCGATGTGGGGGTTCATCCTAGGACCCCAGGATCATAACCTGAAACAAAGGCAGATGCTCACCACGGAGGCACCCAGATGCCCCCCACTTTCTGATTTTATTTGATCCTCTCCTTTTTTTGGACAGAAGATTCTAGGTGGGAGTTAGTAGGCAAAGAATTCTGTGTTTTTCAGATGAGTAGAACCAAGCTCCTATAATCATTTGGGAGCAGTGATTGTATGTCCAGGGACAAGGTGTGAGGTGATGTTGGGAGGGAGTGAGGGTGACCAAGCCAGCACCTTGAAAAATCACTGCCACAGGAAAAGTTCAGGAGGAGATAGATTTAGGGATGAATTACAGAGTTTGGCTACTTTTTGATGACTGTATCTTTAAATTTGAGTAAGGCCATACCTCCAGTATTAATTGGAGTGATTTTGTTGTTGTTAAAATATTAAAGGAAATTAAAAAGTCCTTGTAACATATATCTCCAAAATATTTATTGAATTCATTTGTACTACCACTCTACAAATTTCTGGATAAATATTGGTGAAACTACTCTCAGATATGCTGGCAGTTTGTCTAATGCTTGACCAGCATAAGATCAGCATGTTTAAAATTTTTGTGTATTTTAAATGTTCATTAGCAGGTGACTGGTTAAATACATCCATAGAATGGAGGACTATGTAGCTATGAAAAAGAATAAGGAAATTTCCAGAGTTTATCATGAAAAGAACAGGTACAGTATGTAATTAAGTGATATAAGCAAGTTGTGTATATGTGTTGATAACATATGTAGGAAAAAGAAGTAGGAGGGGCAGAGGAAATATATTTCTTTTATGCTTTGACATGTTTGAATTTCTTTTTTTTTTTTTTTTTGAATTTCTTTTTTACAATGAGCAGATTTAAAAATGGCTTTCCCTTGAAGTATAATGTATATATAGAAAAGTGTACATCATATCAAAAGTGTAATATTGTGATAAATTTCATAGTCTGGATGTACCCTTGAAATCAGTACCAGAAAATGACCTGCCAATACCCACTTCATGGGGAAGCCCTGCTCATGCTCCGTTCTAGGCAAGGGTGACCTGAGTTTTAACAGCATAGATTAGTTCTGCCTGTTTATGCCTATTTATATAGAGACTCAGGTTACATATTTTTATAATGCAAGGCAGATTTTTTTTTTTTTTTTTACAGAAAGACCATTGTTCACATACCTGTTTCCTTGTCCAGATCACCCCTCAGAGGTGCCAGAAAAGCTCATCCAGGACCGGTTCCGGAAGCTGGGCCGCTTCCCTGAAGCCTTCAGTTCCATCCACTACAAGGGAACGAGGACTTACAACCCTCCCACTGACTTCTCTGGGCTTCGACGTGCTTTGGAGCAGCAGCTAGAGAACAATACCACCCGTTCTCCCCGGCACCCAGGGGTCATCTTCAAAGCCCTGAAGGTCAGTTGGCTTCTGTCCCAAGTGCTTCTCACTGGGGTACTTGTGGGTAGTGAGAACACTCAGCTCCCCTTTTGTTGGTGCCAGGGATTGGAAGCTGGGGCTGGAAATAGAGGTTGTAGGGGAAGGAAGCACAAGAGTGGAGTTAGCACACCTGTTGAGTGAGCTCATCTTGCTAAGATCACGGGCACAGAGAAATCTTGGGTTATATAGTTAAAAAGTGACAGGTCTCCATGTCAGAGAAAAACCAGGCTTTTGGATAATAGGAAAAAGCATTTGTCTCTATATGGTATGGCCCAGCCCTGGTGAATTGACCTTGTATTGAGCCTCAGTTATCTGAACAGGACTCACTGTTTTTTTTTTTTTTTTTTTTTGGTAACCTGTATTAATTTATTCTAGAGGGCAATTTTTTGTGATCACTGTAAATCACAGAAATATCACAGGTAGAAATTTCCCAAGACAAAAAAACAACAAAGAGACACAATAACAATAATTGCTGTTTATTATATACCAACATTCAGAGGACTGTATATGGATTAGTTCACTTAATCCTTACCTTACCAGTGTGCCTGGCCAGCTCAGTTGGTAGAGTATGTGACTCCTGACCTTGGGGTTGTAGGTTCAAGCCTTATGTTGAGTGTAGAGATTACTTAAAAATAAAATCTTTTTTTTTTTTTTTTTTTTTTTTAAATAAAATCTTTTAAAAAATCCTTACAGGGATCCCTGGGTGGCGCAGTGGTTTGGCGCCTGCCTTTGGCCCAGGGTGCGATCCTGGAGATCCGGGATCGAATCCCACGTTGGGCTTCCGGTGCATGGAGCCTGCTTCTCCCTCTGCCTGTGTCTCTGCCTCTTTCTCTCTGTGTGTGACTGTCATAAATAAATAAAAATTAAAAAAAAAAAAAATCCTTACACCACCTCAGTGTGTTTACCATTACCATCCTCATTTTGCAGATGAGGAAACTGAGGCACGGGGAGGTGAAGTATTCGGTGACATACAGTTACTAAGTGGCAGCAGGTATAAATCCTGGCTGGTTTACTCTAGAGCTCCTTATAACCAAGAAGAATCTGCCTTTCAACAAATATAATAACATATTATTTCCTCTCTAGAGACTGTTATTCGTGAAAGGTTCTGAGGCTGGGGCTTGTTTTTTCTTTACTTAAGAGGGAGACTAACAAGTGTTCTGGAGAAGATAAAGGTAGTACTGTTACTTGAGACTTTAACAGAATCTGAAATTTTGCAAATGAATTTAAACAGGAGTAATTTTTTTTTTAAGATTTAAAAAAATTTATTCATGAGAAACACACAGAAAGAGGCAGAGACACAGGCAGAGGGAGAAGCAAGCCCCTGGTAAGGAGCCCAATGTGGGACTTGATCCCTGGACCAGGATCACACCCTGAGCCAAAGGCAGATGCTCAACCTCTGAGCCACTCAGGTGTCCCTAAGCAGGAGTAATTTCTTCTCTGGAACTAGATGCTATTCATTGTATCACCTACAGCCATGTTTTGTGCCCTAAAATTCACCTTGTAGACATCAGTGATGTGAGGCCTGTCTTTTGGGAAACATACCTAAGCATTACATCGTTGTCCTTTAAAATCAGGCAAATTGTTTTTCTTGTGTATCTCAGCAGTAGTATCAACAAATTGTTTTGATACAGTAAAATCCTGTTATAAAGCACCCTGCTGATCCACAGAATTTGTTTCCCCCATCCTGATGGTTGATGCTTGCTTCTTTGTAACAGAGACCCTGCCGCCTAGGGGGACTGCAAGCCCTCCAGCTACAACAGATGCTGTATAACCTGTCTGAGGCCCTCAGGGGTTAGATTGTTGCCCTTCTTTATCAAGTGGCATCTTAGGCCTCTCAAGTATCTGGGTAGGTGGGATCACTGTGCTAGGTAATATCACTTCACTCCCACAGCAATATGGTTACTCTACTATTCCTACTACTAGCTGTGAACAGGCAAGAAATCACTAGAACAACGGCAGGGGTAGTGGTGGTGGGGTGCATAGAATGGTGTAATAGAAAAGTATGAGTTAAAAAATGATCACTGGTTGTTGGAAATTGCTTTTCTTTCTTCTTTTTTTTTTTTTTTTGGAAATTTCCATTTTAGAATTGACTAGATTGTCTTAATGAAATCTTGCTGTCTTAGCACAATGCATTGGTCAAAGCATTCCCTTGGCCCGGTAAAAGCTGGGAAAAGGGATCCCAAAAGGAATGTGAAAGTTGTTGATACCATTATGGGAATAAAAATTGTAAGTTTAGAACAGTTTGTTCAGTGATCCATTTATATTGTGTTTGTCTAAATTCATATCCTCTGATTTAATTAGGAATACATGTTAAGTATAGAAAATGTTGGATACTACAGTAGAATTACAGCACTGAAAACAAGGACCAACCACAGCCCTCCACCTAGGGATAGCCACTGTTAACATTTTATTATGTGCCCTTAGAGTATGTGTTCTGTGCATTAAAAAAACAAAACAAAACATGTGGCTTGTCATCACATTATAGATGTAAACTTGTAATCCTTTCTCTGTGAAATATCATAAACATTTTACTGTATGATTTTTTTTTTTCAGAGAGAGTGTGTGGGGGAGGGGCAGGAGAGGGAGAGAGAATCTTAAGCAGGCTCCATGCACAGCATAGAGCCTGATACAAGGCCCCATTTTATGACCCTGAGATCATGACCTGAGCCGAAATCAAGAGTCGGACACTTAACTGACTGAGTCACTCGGTGCCGCAACACTTTACTATATTGTATGGTTTTTATAAGTAGTTTTGGTAGCTACACAATATTTCATTGTCTAAACATACAAAAATTACAATTGTCAGATAAGCGATTATCAGTAAAATTTCACTATTATAAATAATACCACAACTAAATACCACAAACGCTCTTTCTGTATTTGGCATTATTTTTCTTGGTTATATTCTCTTGAAGTAGATTCTGTCAAAAGTGTGTGTGTGTGTGTATGTATATACGTATATATGTATATGTATATATGTACATACAGTGAACATGTATTTCTGTCATTTCACATAATTGGACATGGAATCCTATTTAGGTACTTTTGCTTATTTGATATCTTTGTTTCTATTTTGCCTATTTTTAGTATTTCAGGGATTTTACTTCAATATAATCTCTGATTTTTACTGTGTATGTATTTATTTTAGTAATCTTTATAATGAATTCATCAAAGGGATCCCTGGGAATACTGCTTTTTTACAGTTTGTGCACAACACTGTTAACCATGGCTGCAGGCTTAGGACGGAGGAGCAGGAAGGGAGCCTTTGGGGGCAGTGCTGGGCATGTGGGACCTGGGGAGAGGCTGGGAAATGTTGGCAAGATTGGAACTAGGGATATGAGGATGCCCTGAGGACTAGGGGATGGGAGGGAGGACTAGCGCTGGGAGGGATGGGAGAGAGGGGTTTGGCATAAAATGAAGAGGGCTCTGGTGTACACAGGAACAGACTTTGGACATGCTGATTTGCTCTGTCCGTTGGGTTTTTAAAAGGTTTGTAATGGGGTACAATGTAGACCATTAGTGAATCTGGGTAAATTGTATATGAGAGCTCCTTGTACCATTCTTGCAACTTTTCTACAAGTCTGAAATTATATCAAAATGAAAAGTTACCCTTAAACAAAGTTTGTGATCTTTGCATCTTGGTTGCTTTAGGTCAGATGTTTGTGTCCTCCCAAAATTAATTTTTGAAATACTAATGCCCAGTGTGATGGTACCGGTGGGCCTTTGGGAGGTGATTGGGTCATGAGGATGGAGCCCTCATGAATAAGATTAATGGCCTTGGAAAGAAGCCCCAGAGAGCTCCCTAGTCCCTTCCAGCAAGCAAGGACACAGTGCGGAGGCACCATCTGTAAAGCAGAACCTGACCTTGCTGGCGTCCAGATCTTAGGCTTCCAGCCTCCAGATTTGTGAGAAATATATTTCTGTTGTTGAGAAGCTATCCAGTCTGTACTGTTTTGTTTTAGCAACCTCAGTGGACTAAAGACAATGGTTAAAAGCTTGTATTCTGGAGTCAGACAGACTTCTGTTGGAATCCCAGTTCTGCCATTTACAGTGAGTTGCTCTTGGCAGCTTTGTTTGTTGGTTCATTTATACAACAAATAAAAGAGCACATCTATGTGCCCAGTATAGTTTGAGGTGCTGGAAATATGGTGGAGGACAAGGTAGACCATAACTTTGTCCTTATGATATTACTTCTTCGAACCTTTATCCTTCATCTGTAAAATAGGGATAATAAAAGAATTTTCCTAATGAAATTGAGCGAGGATCAAATAGAACAGCACACTTGAAGAAACTAAGTACCTGGTATCTAGTAAATGTTCAATAAGTGTTAAATAGTGTGGATAAAATTAAGGAAAAAAACTGAAAAATGATTGTATTTGAATAATTCATGAAACACATACTTCTAATTAGATTTGAGCTTAAAGTATACTTAGATGTACTGGCCAGTGTCCTTGAAGTGGCTCAGAGGTAGTCACAGTGGAAGATTACACTCAGGCATTGCAAACATCTTCAAAAGAGCCTGGATCCATACTGTGGTGTACAAAGGGCTGTGAATCTGATCTGTATAAATTTTAATGACAAGGCCAGTGGCTGGGTTCTACAGTTCCTCAGGTTTTTCTGTAAACTAACCCAGCTTAATGTTTAAATTAGGCTGTCAGGGACACTGAGTGCTGTAAGCAGTAATTAGTGCTCAGAGATTTTACCCTGAGGGGACTTGGAGGTCGTACCCCAGGCCAGTTTGTTAGATGATTTTGAGAAAAAAAGTTACACTATGCTTATGAGGTGATAAGTTTTCTGTAAATACACTGAGCCTGGTCAGGTGGAGTTGTAATGACTCTTGGTCACTGGTGTCTACAGAGTTTTCACCTGGATCCTATGTTTTCTGTCTTCCGGGGTGGAGATGGGGTGTGGGACCTGCTGCTTCTGTGCATGGGAAGGAGTTCACTGTTCAAGCATGTGTTTTCGGCTCTCCCCAGGGAATTGTGGGATTCTTGCAACTTACTGAAATCCTTGAAAAATTGTTTTACCTTTTTTGGTTGTTTTGCTTTTAATCTCCTTTTAAATTGTAAGTTGTTAATTTTCCAATTACCATTCTAATAGAAAGGTCCTTGTGATGTCTGCATTAGGCAGATTGATCCACTAGAGTTTTATTGCTGTTAAAGTACACTCATTGAAGTTTTCATAGTTCATAGCAGTGTATAATAGAATGGCTGTCTTTTCTTCATTTATTTATTTAATTTGGCTTTATTTTGACAAGGAAACTTGAATTCTTTTTGGAACTGAAGATGGGCATAAACAGATAAATTATCAACGCCAAAATAATTTGTTAGGCTTCCTGCTTCTCCCAGTTTTTTCTTTATCTTTCTGGTATTCCTAGCCTTGTCCAATTTCTCACTGACTTACTGAGTAAAAACACTTTGAAGGCTAGGGATATGTTCCAATATGATAGAAGTAATTTTTTTCTATATGAATTTCATTTTATTTTCTTTTTAAAAGATTTTATTTATTTGAGGGACAGTGAGAGACATTAGAGAGGCACAGGGAGAGGGCAGAAACAGACTCTCTGCTGAGGAGAGAGCCCAGTGCAATGCTGGGCTTGATCCCAGGGCCCTGATACCATGACCTAAGCCGAAGGCAGATGTGTAACTGAGCCACCCAGGCACCCCTTTCAATTTATTTTAGATAAAATATACAGTAATATTGTCAGGAAAAAGTTTATAGGCTTTGGGGAAATGGAGAGAGAAATCACCTAAGGGGCAATCAAAACTGTGATGAACAAATGAAGAAATCTCAACTCTCTAGTAATCAAAGAAAGGCAAATGAAAACAACAACATTATGAGGGCAGACACTGACAAGTCTGGTAATAAAATGTCAAAAAGGATGTGAAACAATGTAAACTCTTACAGATTGCCAGTTGAAATTAAAATCAGTACAACTACTTCCAAGTGCCATTCAGAAATATCTAGTGTAGGTGAAGATATGCATAATATATATTCCAGCGTGTCATTTCTAGGAATTTGCCTTAGAGAAACTCTTCCACCTGAATACAGGGAGACCTTTATGAGGGTATGATAGCAGCTTTCTTTGTAATGGCTAAATAATGCGAATTAAGTATGTAAAAAATGGCTAAATACATGGTGGTGTTAAGTGATTCTTTGCTACCTATTTTAAAGAGAACATTGGGGTCATAGTGGATGTACATGCAGCTATATACTTCGGTTTTCTCATGGAACATTGAAGCCTGGCATTTTTTTCTCACACCATTAAGTATTTTATGAAAATATGTCCTTAAAGTAGCTGTATGGTTTTCATTTATATGGATGGATATTTTTTTTTTACATTTAGTTAATTTTGCACTTGTTTTAGTAGTGGTTTTCCTTTTTGCCTGGTTATATTTTCCATGTGTTTAAAGGAATGGTTCACATTCTGCCTATTTCTTTAGGGTAAATTACAATTTCTATTACTGTTTTGGACTGATGTTTATGGAGTGCTTCCTGTATGTTGTGTACTATGCTCTGCATGTGTAATGAATTCACTTAATCCTCGTGCCGTCTCAATGGGGTAAAGATGCAGAGGCACAGAGAAGTCAATTAATTTGCCTAATATGATTTACCTAGTAAGTGGTGGAGAATTTGAACCAGCTAGTCTGGCTACCAAGTCTGTGCTTTTAACCCAGTGCTGTATATTCCCAATAGTTACTCTACTCCTAAGAAGGTCAGAGGAGGCAGCCGTCTTTCAAGGTTCCTGATAATGTATTGCCAGTTGGCTCTTGAAAGGATATTCCCATAAATTGTGTTTGAGTGTTTGGTTATTTTAATGTTTAAAAAGTTATTTTTTAAATTATAAAAGCGATATGTATTCACGATAAACAATTCAAATAGTATAGAAATGTGTAAGGTACAAGTTAAGGTCTCTCCCCACCCCCATCACAACCATCACAACCATTGTTTTTTTTTTTTTTAAGATTTATTTATTTATTCAGAGAGAGAGAGGCAGAGACACAGGCAGAGGGAGAAGCAGGCTCCATGCAGGAAGCCCGACGTGGGACTCGATCCTGGGTCTCCAGGATCACACCCTGGGCTGCAGGCGGCGCTAAACCGCTGCCCACCGGGGCTGCCCACAACCATTGTTAATACTTGTATATACTTCTAGAAATTTGTAGTCATACATAAGTGCCTATATAAGTATGTGTATATGATGTATGTATTTTTCACCTTGAATGGGATCATGTGATTCCTGCTATTCTATGGTTTGCTTTTTTTCACTTAATTATGCATCGTAGTTATCTTTCTATAGTAGTACATAAAATATACCACATTCTTAATGCCCTTAGTATACTTTTAAAAAGTTCTTAGCTGTGTCTTATTTATGAGGTTCCACCTGACTGATGTAGCACTCTGTTGGATTTGAAGGGAGCCCAAGTGCTACTTTTCATGTTCATTATTGAATAGGAAATGTGATGAATGAGAAGGATGGAAGAGTTTGCAGAATGTGTGTGAGAGGGAGGTGGTCTGCTGTCCTCTTCTCTAGTGGCCCGTTCAGTTGTTTCCTGATGCATCATGCTGACCTGATCGTTCTTCCTGCCAGTCAGCCACGGTGTGGTCCAGGCCCCAATCCCTCTTTTCTAGCAGGATTATTTCCCACTTCTTGACCACTCACTGCTCTGCCCAGATTCCATGGGAAGCAACAGCGCAGACACCTACCAGCAGAGTGTACCCTTACTGAGCAGGTAAATCTGTTCAAAGAGCTGCTCAGGTTTCTATTGAAGAAGGGAACTGAATGTTGAATTAACTGTTGTCTGTACTTACAGTTCTGAATTTAGGAGAGAACCATTTTATAGTTGAATTTGTACAGGCTTTATATAATACCTTTTTTAGCCTCTGATCTCTAAATGTAGAAACTCTGGCTTTCCAATTCTACCACATGAGGAAGTGTCTATTTATAAAGTTATTATATTTTGTGGGGAGAGGTGGCATCAGTGATTGCATAAGAGTCTCCATTTTGAATCAGAAAATTCACTGCGAGCCCTTGGTGACTGAGACCAAACCTTACAGGTTCAATAGAAGGGGGCCATACTGTTGCCAAGGCAACTAAAGTTCAAGATCATCTGGTCTCCAGGCAACCTTTTCTTAGAGTTGCCTCAGATGCTTCCCCTAGCTTTCTCCGGAGAGGTCTCCCTGCCTTTCCCTAACAGCTTGGGGACCTCAGGTGGAGGAAAGCCCAAGAAAACCTGGAATGATGTGAGGTTTGGAATTTTTTTTTCCTTAAAGATTTTATTTTTAAGTAATCTCTGCACCTAACGTGGGGCTTGAAGCCATAACCCCGAGATCAAGAGTCGCATGCTCTACTGACTGAGCCAGCCAGGCGCCTCTGAGATTTGGAATTTTTGAAAGACAAAGTATGTGGATTAGGTGGCAGTGTCTACACTGGAAAGGAACAATCAGGCAGTCGAAGGAGGAGGATAGGTTCTCTTGACCCATGTATCTAAAACACACTAACAGATTTTTTTTTTTTTTTTAAATAGTTATACTGTTGTGTTCCTGTACTCTTGATTGCTGTCAGTTCCTGTGAAGCTTTTAGGGTCTGATTCACTAGCCCTCTCTTCAGTGGCTTGTGAGGGAAGTGAGATGCTTATCATGTTACCCAGTGTTGGAGAGGATGGGTGACCAGCATCTGAAGCTGTGAGGCTGGTTCGCCTAGGAGTTCTCTTTCTGATGTCATAAGGGGTTATGGCTGCCCTGGCCAGTGTAAGCCAGCAGTTAATTTGTCTCGGGCAGGCAACAGTGGAGGTTCTGTGGGCACCTGTGCCATGGGAATCAGCCTGCACGTTGTTCCATGCCGAGCTTTGAGATCCTTGCTGCCATTTTTCTGGAGAAATTTCAGAGAAGTGAGCCAGGCTCCTTGGCTTTGGAACAGAAAGAACCTCATGCTGTCACGGTTACTGGGCTGCAGTTGTATATTTGTTGGGGACTGGCCTCGGCCCTGAATTCAACCCAGCTGGTGAACTCATGCCAAATTTGGTATTTTTCCTAAGGGTGACTAACAGGTTATCCTTTCAGTTACCTGTTTAAAAGAAAAAAATGTGGCACTAAAAATATTCTTTTTGGTTTTCCCTATACTTTATTTTTTTCCCTCCATACTTCTTTAGTGTAGCTTCTATGTTCCTTAGTTAGCTCTTTTCTTCCCCTTCCCCTATTCCTGCATTAGCTTCATAAGCATCCTTTTTTTTTTTAAGATTTATTTTTAGAGTGTGCTTGCACACAGGTGGGAGGGGCAGAAGGAGAGGGAGAGAGAATCTCAAGGAGACTCTGCTGAGCATGGAGCCCCACAAGGGGCTTGATCTCATGACCCTGAGATCATGACCTGAGCTGAAACCAAGAGTGGGACACTTAACCGACTGTGCCACCTAGGCACCCCGATAACAAGCGTGTTTTTGCAGGTAAATATTCATCCATTGAGTTCAAGCCCCAAGTTGGGCATAGAACTTACTAAAAATAATAAAAAAAGGGGTTCCTATCTGGCTGTCAGTAGAGCATGTGACTCTTCATTTTGGGGTTGTGAGTTCAAGCCACACTCTGGGCATAGTGCTTACTAAAAAAAAGTAAAAAAAAAAAAAAAAAAAAATCACCAACAAATAAATGCAAGCAGCTATGAAGACCAATGAGCTATCATGGAAAGGAGAGAGGTTCTTATATCCCCTGCATTACCTAGATTAGGTAGGAGGGTATCTAAGGAAGAAAATAATCAGCATAAAAAACAATAAAAATGATGTTAATTATGGCCGTGAATGTTTTCTGAGCTCTTAATTTATGCCACTCTTTGTGTGTAAATCCTTTTGATCTTTATGTGTAATCCATGAAGACTCCTACTGAGAAAGGTGCTACTAGCACCTCCTTTTATAGATAAGAAGATACAAAGCACAGAGGGTGCAAACCTGCCAGTGACAAGCTGAAATGACTTGGTGGTGGGGGTTCTTAGGTTTTATTTATGCAAGCTGCCCATTTAATTTCATAGTATATCCATGTCTGCTTTACCTGTATCTATCACACTTGCTCCCCAAATCTTGCAGTAATTGATGCATTAGGATGATAATGCTCTATTTTCCCACCAGCCAGTCCCAGATAGCTATGTACATACCTGCTTGAGAAATACATTCTAAGGTGTCTGTCATTTGACCAGTCAGGGAGCAGTTAGCCTTAACTTTCTGAGGGTCTGTGGGCATGGAATGAAGCCTGGCATAGAGACAGGGCCTAGGTGAGGGAGGAGGGTGGGGGTTGGTGTGCATATCGGAGTTGGTGCTGGATTACTTCATTCCAGAGGTCTTAGTTGAGAACCTGTTAGGAACTTTGCTAGAGTAGTGGAGGACACAAAGGTAGAAAACTATTTTCGCAGCATGTATGATCTTATCTGGGAGGTAATATCCATACAACTGGGCCATAATTTTGCATCATCATCATCTAATGACTGAATATGTACTTCAGGTATTGAATACAACAGGTGTTCAGAGCAGGCAGTGTGTGTTATGTCTAGAGTAGTAGGGAAGGCTTCATGGAACAGGTGAGACCAAAAAAATCCTGGAAGGATAGGTCACTTAGAATTAGGACAGGGTTGTCTGGGTGGCATAGTCGGTTAAAGCTTCCAACTCTGGTCTGATCTCAGGGTCATGAGATCAAGGGACTCCAAGCTCAGCTCTGAATCTGCTTGAGTTTCTCTCTCCCTCTCCCCCCACCCTCAAGGGTGCATGCACACACATGCCCTCTCTCTTGCTCTCTCTCAAATAAATCTTAAAAAAAAAAAAAAAA
This sequence comes from Vulpes vulpes, assembly GCF_048418805.1. Lineage (NCBI taxonomy): Eukaryota > Metazoa > Chordata > Mammalia > Carnivora > Canidae > Vulpes > Vulpes vulpes. Next base: position 106,844,768 of record NC_132785.1, on the reverse strand, counting down.
AAAAGACAGAGGGGAGCAGTGAAGGCCAGTGAGTGACTCTCTTTGGATTCTTGTTTATTAATATTTGTACATATATTCATTCCTATCCTCTCTTTCAAAGTTCAGGGTTTTCCCAAAGTTACTCCTCACAAAATACCCCCAAGAGGACAGGACTTAAGTGTATTATCTGTCAGACCTTTCTTGTTGGTCTGAGCCAAGGATTGCCACCTGCTTGGCCCCAGCTGGCAGATGGTGTTTAACGGGCCCGAGTATCATCCATGCAGTAGCTGAGTGTGAATGCGCCTGGGTGAGTCACGCACCCTCACTTTGACACACTCCTTGCTGCCACTCCTGTCTTACACCTGACCTCACTCAGCACTGACATCACATGCCTTTGTAAACACTTGAGTTTGCAGCTCGGGGTGTTAAGATTTCATTGAGAAAAGGTAACAGATCTTTAACGAGTGAGTTCTCATTAAGTGAAATTGCCTTCCGAGCCGGAGAACCTAGGTTTAACACCGAATCTGCCCTTTTCCCAAGTCTCATCTTAAATCTTCTTCTGCCTTTTTACTACAGGAAGTAACATCTTGTCTTTTTGTTTTTAGACCAGTTTTCCTTTTCTTCCCCCTGAATAGTGTGTGGCTGCCTCGGAGTGGGAGATTGAAGCTTGGGACTGCATGTATATAATCATTTTTAAAGCCCAAAAAGCCCGTTTCTGTTTAATTAATATAACCTTTCCCCACTGAATACTACATATGAGTGAGGGCCTGGTGGGAAGAAAGATACTTTTGGTGTATATAGTAGTGTGTGAAAACAGGACTAGAAATGGAAGCTGCCTTTCAACATAAAATTTTCAGTTTGCTTTGTGAATACTTTATCTTCTTGGCATCGATTTTGGCTGTTTGCTGTCTTTTCGGTTACTGTAGTTGATAAGAGGCTGCCAAACACTACAATAATTCTTCCTTGTTTTTTGGCTAATGGCTTTTTTTCCTCCATCAAGCTAGTTCTGTGGCCTAGTAAACTCCAGAAGAGCGCCTGTGGTTAGACCTGGGATAGAAGTCCAGGGAACTCCCAGCTCACCACTTAGCTCTACCTTTCTCTGACTTATTGACAAGGCCTCTTCTAGGGTCTCCGCTTCTTGGTTCCAGCTTCAAAGGATGAAATGGGCATTAGTCCATGTCTGTGGGTGGTTTTGCATGAAAGACTGAGTGTGTGAGGTGTTTATAATCTCCCAGGTAATAAGGAGAGCACACTGCCAGCTTCCCTCTGACTTCTTGGGCAGTGAGCTGGTTCTTCCAGAGGTTTCCTGTGGTGAGGATGGGTGCTGGTTGGGCCAAGAAGGTCGGGGGTAAGGAGCAGAGGTCATGGGGTGGCCACTCCCAGCTGTGGAGCCTGTAAGAAAGAAGCCAACAACCAGGGGAATGGCAGATAGCTGGAGGGCCAAAGCAGAGGGCTCTCTGCCAAGTGCCTTCATGTGTCACCCTCCCTCCTGGCAGGCCCTGAGTGACCGCTTCAGCGGCGAGATCCCCGATGACCAGATGGCACATAGCTCCTTTTTTCCAGATGAATACTTCACCTGCTCCTCCTTGTGTCTCAGCTGTGGGTAAGTGAGGCCAGCCGGCTCAGGAAGAGCGGGTCAGTGTGCAGACCTTGGCATGCGTGCAGATCCCCTAGTGTCTGGTTAAATTGCAGAGTCTAAATTAAGGATGGGCTGGGGTGTGAGGAGGTGTATTTTTTTTTTTTTTTTTTTGAGGAGGTGTATTTTGAGTAAGTTCCCAGGTGGTCCTGGTAGTCGTGGGGACCACACTTTGAGGGTGCAAGGGATTCTAGGATACGTGGCTATGAAGAATCCTCTGAAGATTCTGACCTGATTTAAGTGTGAAATTGTCTGGCTTTGGGCTCAGGCAGTTTTTACTACAAAAAAATTTTAGGTTGCTTTGCTTTTCTACATTTCTCCTCCCAAGGGTTTTCATTGTATTCATTCCACTTAACTAACCTTTGCTAGCTGTGCGGTGGGGTACCAAGTCCTGGTTGAGTCCTTTCCCTGTGAGGACTGACTCTTAGAGCACATTCGCGTTATCCAGGGAGCTTTCCCAATGATCAGGGCCTGGGCCTCACCTGCAGGGATGCTCACTTAACAGAACTGGGGTGGGGCCTTCGTGTTGGTACATTTACAAGGGTCCTCAGGTGATTCTAATGTGTTGAGAACATTGAGTTAGGGCGGTGCTTCTCAAACTCCAGTCTGTATACGCACCACCTCGGGATTTTGTTAAAATGCAAATTCTGAATCAGCAGGTCTGGGTGAGATTGTGCGTTTCTGCCAAGCTCCCGAGTGATGCCTGTGCTGCCGGTCTGTTGACCGCACTTTGTTACAGGGGCCTTAGAGCAGGGATTCTCACTTTTTAGCACATGTCAGAAAAACCTGAAGGGCACATATTAAAACATATTGCTGAGCCTTAACATCCCCCCTCCCCCCACCACAGTTTCTGATTCAGTTGATCTGATGTGGGGCTTGAGAATTTGCATTTCTGGTAAGTTCCCAAGTAATGCTGATGTTGCTCATTGGGGCCACACTTTGAGGACCACTGGATTAATCTGAGCTATTGATGGCTTTTACATCACAGTCTGGTGACTTGTCTGTTGGAGCTCGGGGGATTTAAATGGAGTGTGTTGGTCAGTGAGATTGTAGTCTCTGGGTCCTGTAGACACGTCCCTACTCCTCTGGCCGCTTCACCATTGAATTGTCATTTCTTCCATCAGGAGTACTGCTCCACATTCCCCACACTATCCACCCAGAGGAGACCTGAGCCTTTTGTTGTGAATGGTTTTTTTTTTTTTTTTTAAGATTTTATTTATTCGGGACGCCTGGGTGGCTTAGTGGTTGAGCATCTGCCTTTGGCTCGGGGCATGATCCCAGAGTTCCGGTATCAAGTCCCGTGTCGGGCTCCCTGCATGGAGTCTGCCTCAGAGACACAGGCAGAGGGAGAAGCAGGCTCCCCACGAGGAGCCTGATGCGGGACTCGATCCCAGGACCCCGGGATCACGCCCTGAGCCAAAGGCAGATGCTCCACTGCTGAGCCACCCAGGCGCCTGTAAATGTTCTTTTTGCATTGAACCCTGTATGTAAGCTACCTGCTGGGCACTTAACTAGCACCACCTTGGCTCTGAATTTGTAAAAAGGATTGGGGTTTTAGATTATATACAGTTTGGGCTGGGGAAGAAAGAGGGCTGTTAGTTGCCAGTGTGACTTACCTTTCTTTTTATTTACCCCATAGCCCAGCATGAGGGACTTAGGCTCTGGTGGATCATCACTTTTGCATTCTAACAGCCTCCCCAGGGTTTCCAGAACTTTCCCTTCTATCATAGCGAAATTCTAAAGTCCTGCTCTCTGTTTTTGCATTGTCAGGATGGCAGAGCTCACTGTTCGTTTGGAAGGTTTTCTTGTTCAGCTTAAGCCTCCTCTTAATGTGGTGCCAAATTTTGGAGGTTGATTTTTGTTTGACATCTTGGCAGCCTGTTCTGGTGAAACTTCCATTTCATGCCTTTTGGATTTTGGGGTTTCCCGAGAGCCATTCAGGTTTTATCTTCTGTCGAGGTGGTGTCTTCGGGTCCCTTCATTCCTGCTGTGGGACCGCGTGGTTTTTCAGGAAGAGGTTCCTCCTTTTCTCCTTTCTCCTCACCAGGGGGGATAGTGGCCACAAGTTTGTAGTGCCGGTGGGTCACGTATGAGAGAGGCATGCGGATCTCTGAGACACATATTGCGCTCTCTGCGCTAAGTATTCGGGGCCCAGTTCGTAACCAAGGTTTGGTTTTGGCCCTGTGTCTGGCTCAGGGTCACACTCTTCTGCGTACGTGCCAGGGGCTCCTTTAGCCACTTCACTGTCAGCTTTTGGGCTTCACTCAGGGCTGGATGTAAGAACAGCATGAATCATGGAAAAGAAGGAGTCCCTCATGAAGCCAAGAGCCGCTGCAGATACTCCCACCAGTATGACAACAGAGTGTATACCTGCAAGGTGAGTGCTCTGAGCTCCCTGCTCCAGCAGCTGGCTTGCTGATCCTGCTCTGCTTTGGGGAAAGACTGGCTTGGGGCCACCCTTTGCTGTGTCCTGAAGTATTTGCTATTGAAATCGAATATCCCTGGAACTTCTCGCTAGCTCGAACCAAAGGAACTCATGCCTCTGTTGCTGGGGCCCCTTGGTTGATTGATTGATTTTCCAGCATATCTTCCCTTCATTCTGTTGAGCTTGTATGCCACGATCATATACATTGACTGTTCATTCTTCTTCAGAGCCAGGACTGCTCTGCAGGAACCCAGTCTAATGGATTTTCAGTGGCGGGTATAAATTACAGCTCGGTTTTTGGGGCCTGGGATGGATACTTATTCAGTTCATGTTTGTTTAGGGCACTGGCTGTTTTAGAGAATTGACCCTTCTTCTGACGTGCTGCACTCAGGGTCTGCAAACCCTCAGCTGGTGTGGTTTGTGGGGAGGGGGCTGGAGAGGGATATGAGGAGGCCAGGGGGTCTGGTGTACAGAGAAGAAGCTGGCAGAGTGCTCCATGTTTCAGGCCTGCTATGAGAGAGGCAAGGAGGTCAGCGTAGTGCCCAAGACATCTGCTTCCACTGACTCCCCCTGGATGGGTCTCGCAAAATATGCCTGGTCTGGGTGAGTTTAAATGACAGCGACGTAGCCGAGGGTTGTTGGTGTGTTTGTATGTGGGCACCTGGCCGGGTAACGGTATCTGTTTGCTTTCCTTGTAGGTATGTGATCGAGTGTCCTAACTGTGGCGTGGTCTACCGTAGCCGGCAGTACTGGTTTGGGAACCAGGATCCTGTGGATACGGTGGTTCGGACGGAGATCGTGCATGTGTGGCCTGGAGTAAGAGCTGTTCCATTTTTCTTCTTGTATCATTCAGTTACTCGTGTGTGTGGAGAAGTGGAACCTGTTTCAAATTAAGGTTAACCATGAATTTTTAATATATTGGTGGTTTAGGAAGGCAAGACCTGGAGGGCCTTTCTTGTTCTAGACTCTTATTTTCATTTCTTCTTGCCTAATTATTGGAAGCACAACTTTATTTATTTATTTATTTATTTAATTTTTATTTATGATAGTCACAGAGAGAGAGAGAGAGAGAGAGAGAGAGAGGCAGAGACACAGGCAGAGGGAGAAGCAGGCTCCATGCACCGGGAGCCCGATGTGGGATTCGATCCCGGGTCTCCAGGATCGCGCCCTGGGCCAAAGGCAGGCACCAAACCGCTGCGCCACCCAGGGATCCCGGAAGTTCTAGTTCTAAATGAACTAGATGGTGTTGACCTATCGCTATACTGCCTTAGGAAATAAAATATTTTTTCCATGTTCTTCTTTTCATATGCATATTTGTAGAGACGCGGTTATAATTTATGTGCTCTTGCTTTTTCTCATACCTTCATTTTACTTCCACTTTTCACGATTCTCATTTGTAGTCCCTGTAACATTGTGTCTCATGTTCTAGTTTGATTCCCCATCCCCTTCTCTTTGAACATTCATGCTGTTTATGATTTTTTAATATTAAAATGCTATAGTGACATTCTTTTTGTGAGAAAGCCTTTGTTCTGGGAAATTTTCTTGCAGTATATTCTAAAAGTGGGATTACTATAGACCCTTATTATTTTTTAAAATTTACTCATGAGAGACACAGCCAAGAGGCAGAGACACAGGCAGAGGGAGAAGGAAGCTCCCCGCAGGGAGCCTAATGTGAGACTTGATCCCGGACCTTGGAATCATACCCTGAGCCAAAGGCAGATGCTCAACCACTGAGCCACCCATGTGTCCCCCTTATTATTTTTTAATTTGACTTTTGAATTCAAGATATTGGAAAAATAGATCTGTTTTGAGGCAGTGATGTGGTGCTCTCATCCTGCATCAAACCACAGTTCATACTTGGAATTACCAATAAATAACAACACACCCCAATCCTTTTCTCTTTGTAGAAAAAAAAAAGAGTGATTGTTCTCTAAGGGGCTTGTCTTATTTGGCAGTATTCCATTAAGAGCCATTTTGAGCTTTCCCGGGACCTACAGTTCTCGTAAGACTAAGGATTTCCTTACTCTTCTGCTCTTGTCTCCAGTTTCCAGCCCCACCAACATTTGTTCCTGTGATATGGTCTCATTTCTGGAGCCCACCCTCTTGGCACCGTGGGCCGGGCCATCCTGTCCTAGGGACTTACTGTGGCCTTGACTAGTATAACTTTCTTACCATCGTTCTCTGACTAATGTCTTTTGTTTTTGAATCTGGGTTCTTTCTTGTGAATGCTGTTGTCACTATGGTAAGATAAGTTCTCTTCCAAGACAGTTCCCTTTTGGGCCACATTCCTCATGGTCTTTGGGATTAGGGGATACAGGCCCCCCCTTCTGTTCGTTCTCTCAGTCTTTATGTTGCCTCACACTTGTTGAGTACTATGTGCCCAGAATTGAACCTGATACTTAAAAATACAAAAATGAAAAAGGCAGGTTATTATTTTGGGAGCTGGGGAACTTCCCAAAGGAGGTGCCATCTTTACTTGAGTCTCCTGGATTGTCCATCTCACTTATGGACAGATGAGGCCTGAATTCAACAGCTGTGCACCAAGTCTTATGGTCGCTTTGAAGGGAATAAGTCAGTTATGACTGGGTGGGTGTGACGGGCCTAGAAGCTGGAAGGATTCTTGGTCCATTCCCACTCTTCTCCTCCAGGGAGTTTGTGGTTCTGAGTTGGCCACTGATGAGTGTATGAGTGTACAGATCACCTGAGACCGCCTCTCCCTCTTTGCCTTTACTGCCTCCACTCAGAGCATGATGGGAGCCTGCATGTTTTCATTTCAGACCGATGGATTTCTGAAGGATAACAACAATGCTGCCCAGCGCCTCTTGGATGGGATGAACTTCATGGCCCAGTCGGTGTCTGAGCTTAGCCTGGGGCCCACCAAGGCTGTGACTTCCTGGCTGACAGACCAGATTGCCCCTGCCTACTGGAGGCCCAACTCCCAGATCCTGGTACAGTGCACTGGCGTGGCCCGTTCTGCTGGTGCCATCTTGCCCTATCCTACTTGCTCTGCAAGGGAGGCGTGGGGTTTCTCTTTCAGTCACATTAGCTCCCAGAGCATAAGGGTGGGGCATGGGGGGCAGCCAGTGTCTTCTTGCGTATTGATTTCTCTTGGTGTCACCTCTGCAGTTATTCTCCTTTTGGTAGATTTTTAGTTTCTTTGCCTCCAAGGGCTGGTTATTATTGGTCAGATGTCTGAGATCCCAGAATCTGGAGGAAAAGGGACACATAGAGGTCATGCAGCTTGATGCATAAATCTCCACAGCACCCACAGCAAGGGAGCCACCCAGCTTTGGCCCACACACTTTGTGACAGGAAGCTCCCACCTCACCAACTTCCCAAAGGGCTCTTTTGAGAAGCCGTGGGGGAAAAAAAATTCTCTAAGTCTATGCTAGACTTAGCAGAGTCCTTTCTGAGGACGCTGTGACTCAGCCAGATAGATGGAAGGTGGCTTTCCAGGCAGGTCTCGGAAGAAAATGGTAGTCACAGCTGTGCTGGAGCGGGTGCATCCTACGTGATTGAGGCCTCAGCTTCTCTCCGTTCTTGCTGTCGGAGTCCTGCCGTTTGCCGTGGTCCTGTGGTCCTCCCCTTGGGTCTCGCTGGCTTTCCCAGCTGGTAGAAACGAATAATATCTGCCTTCTCTGTTTGTTTTGTGCTTGGAACAGAGCTGTAACAAATGCGCTACATCCTTTAAAGATAACGACACCAAGCATCACTGCCGGGCCTGCGGGGAGGGCTTCTGTGACAGCTGTTCATCCAAGACCCGGCCAGTGCCCGAGCGCGGCTGGGGCCCTGCGCCCGTGAGGGTGTGTGACAACTGCTATGAAGCCAGGAATGTCCAGTTAGGTAACGTGGGGCCCAGGAGCTACAGGGGTGGAGAGGGCCCTCTCTCTTTGGCACTGGGTACTGAGAAGTAGACTCCCACATGCCTAACCCTGTTTCTAACGCAGTCACTGTTGTGAGGGCAGCTTCCCTAGTCCCGGCTGGTGTCCTCTAAGCTCTTTGTTAATAGACTCCTAGGAGTGCGAGTCCTGGGCAGCGGCAGGGGTGGTGGTGGTGGGGTCACCCTGTCCTGTATTTACCAGACATGGCTTAGACTGGGCCTTCTTCCTAGAGAAGGTTCTTGGTCACACTCCTAGAACCTTCCTGGCTTATGCTTGATGGTTTTAAAACAGCTCTAGAGGGTTGAGGTAAAGGACTAACAGGGCTCACTCAATTTCACAGCCCAGACCCTGGCAGTCATTGCAGGGCAGCACAGTGGTATTCTGGGAGAAGAATCCAGAAGCACTCTGCTGTTGCCCCGAGTTTTCCTTTCGGGAAATGACTGAGATGACGGCTTCTCTTCTCTCGCTGTCTACAGACGTGACCGAGGCCCAGGCTGACGATGAAGGCGGGACGCTGATCGCTCGGAAGGTGGGAGAGGCTGTGCAGAGCACTTTGGGAGCTGTGGTGACAGCCATTGACATACCACTAGGTGGGTGTGACGTAAATAGGATGAGGGGTCTCAGGGTGCCCTGGGCTGTCATTGTGTCAGAGGCTTGCTGACCTGGATTGAGTTGGGCAGCAAGGAGTAGACTGAAAATTTGCATTTGCTTGCTTCTGCTGCATACCTGAGTGGTGTCGTGTGTATTCCTGGAGGCCACCTCTCATACCCTCCATTGCTGCATCACAGCCTGAAAACGTAAAGGCTTTGCAATAACCACCATTTTATCATGTCTCACTACTTCGAGTCAGGAGGGGTAACTAGCTGGTCGAGGGGGCTTTGCCTGGAGTCACCCCCTGAAGCTCCAGTATGGCAACCTCACCTACCTCGAGGGGCCGAACCAACCTCACTCCCACACTGGGTACTTTGGCTGGGATGCCTGGAAGGCTGGGCTTGGTCAAACCCATCTCCATGTGTTCTCCAGGCCTCTCTATGTGGGTTTTCCCGTGGTAGTTGGACTTCTTGCATGGGGGCTCAGGACACTTAAGAGCTAGGAAGTAGAAGCTGCCCCTGGTAGTTCTGCTGTAGTCTCCTGTAGTCCCAAAGCCGCCTACATTTGAGGGAAGAGGCAGGGGTATCAAAGAATTTGTGGCTGTCTTTAATTTACCACACAGGCCAAGCTATTATTCATTTAGGATTTAAGATAACTTACCTCCAGATGTGAGGGGTACTTGTAACTAGGAGGGCAAGAGGAAGGGGAAGGGAGACCCACCAGTGCATGGAAGGCTTAGGCCCGGGTGTTTCTGCCCATTGCAAGGGAGCAACCAGAGGCTTCTGGGTGGGGGTAGGTGGCGGTGAGGATCGCTTGGATCCGATTCACAAGCATTGTGGTTCAAAGGTGAGTAGAGGAGGAATTTTTGACCCAAGAGTGTAGGAATAGATTTGCCCAGGCTTGAAGCTCAGGTTGTATGTGCTCTCGGGGGTGCCTGGGAGAAGCAGGGCTGCCCTGGGCACAGAGAGCCCACCACCTGTGCTCACCAAGGGCTCACCTGCCCAGCGCTCGCCGGCTCCTGGGTCCCCGGCCAGTGTGGGAGACGTGTCCCGTTCTTTCTTGTGATAACCATTCTTGACCGTGGGTTGTTGAAGAGGAGGAAGCCAAGGCCCTGAGAAGTTAGGTAGCCTCAATCCTACAGCTGCTGCTGAGCACGTGCTGGGTGGAGCTGGGATTTGAGCGAAGTCCGCTCCTGACTCCGGGCTTGGGCCGCTCTAGCAGTACTCCAGTGGCTTTTAATCCAGCAGCTGCACTTCAGGGTCACCTGAGAGCACAACAGACAGGCACATCTCAAGGCCTTGGCCCCGCTCCAGATATCCTGACCGGCATGGTATGAGGTGAAGGGCAGGCGGATGCAGGTTTTCGAAGCTCTGTAGATGTGGGGCACCTGGGGGGGCACAGTCGGTTAAGCGCCGCTTGGGATCGTGAGATCCAAAGCTGGGTCAGCCTCGGGCTCCCTCTCCCCCGCCCCCCTCTCCAGGCCCCGCACCCGCTCTCTCAAATAAATCTTAAAAGAGCAGCTCTGGAGGCAGTTGTGTGTGCGGAAGGGCCACGAGCCAGGGAAGCGTCTGAGGCGGCCCTCCTGCCCCGTGGGACTCGGGGTGTCTGGTCCCCGTGTCCCACCCATCGGTGTTCTCCCCTGCCCCAGGGCTGGTGAAGGATGCGGCCAGGCCGGCATACTGGGTGCCCGACCACGAGATCCTGCACTGCCACAACTGCCGGAAGGAGTTCAGCATCAAGCTTTCCAAGCACCACTGCCGGGCCTGTGGACAGGGCTTCTGTGACGAGTGCTCCCATGACCGACGGGCCGTCCCCTCCCGAGGCTGGGACCATCCTGTCCGAGTCTGCTTTAACTGCAATAAAAAGCCCGGTGACCTTTAACCCCCACTCCCTCTCTGCGTCCTTCACAATTCCTTAGGTTCTCAGGGTTAGAAACGGAAGTGTCGCTGAGGTAGGGCCTCCCCCCGGGTGCCTGTTCCGGCCTGTGTCCTCTCTTCATCCTGGGGCCCCTTTCCCGTGGTGGGGGGTGGGGCAGACGGCCGGGTGAGCCTGGCCACAGGCCCGAATGTGTGGACCCCCCGCCCCCCCCCGCCCCAGGGCAGGGGACAGAGCAGATTCCAGCAAAGGGGAATGAACCTGAATCCGTTGCATTCATTTCAGTTAAAAATAATAAAGACACAAGTATTTGCATAGATCCTACGGAAGGACCGTGGAGTGTATTCAGGCTGCTGCTGGCTCTGAAGCCTTAGCGCGGTGTGTCCCCAGCGTGGGGAGAGGGTGGCCGTGGCGGCAGGTCTTCCCCACAGAGCAGAGCCAGGTACAGAGCCACTGTGTTGCCATTCACCTTTTGCTTCTTCTCTGTGAGCCTTTGAAGACTCTCCTTGACTTTTCCCAGGTACCTCTGGCTTGGAATGGCCTGAAAGGAATCTCCCTGGGCCCCTTGGAGTTGGATCCCTGTCTTGGGCCTAGGCCGATTTCAGTCAGAGACCACCCAGCTTAGCGTGCAGGTCACCAGAGTGGGTGGAGGGTGACGGGGGTCCCTCAGCCCCGAGTACTAGGGAGCGCGCAGGAGGAACCAGGCCTTCCCCAGCGGTGTTCCCTACTTCTTGATGCTTCTGTGTCCGCTTGGCTTTCCCAGAGGCCACACCCTGCGCCTAAATAGAGGACCTGCTTCCTTCCCCTTCGCCCCTGCGAGCCCACCATCTGCTTCTGAGTGTTGCACTAGGATTTTAATTGCTTATTTTGAAGTGTCTTAAATCTTTGTTTCCTGATACATGCCCCCTCTAGCTGTTGGAGGGGTCCTTTGAGAACTCTTCCAGGGAAACAGCGCACCGAATGGACTGTTAGTTTAAATATATATAAATATTTCAACGGATCGTTAAGAAAAAAATTCTCTTCGCTGGTTCTTGCAAGAGAAGTCAAGTGAACTTTTGTTTTTCATCAAGAACCGAGACAGCCATCTCTCGTGACGGGAAAGAGACTGTTGTGCTGAACTCCTGTCACCGTGGCGGATTTTATCTTTGGTGGCCAAACATGAAGAAGGAAATGGTGACCTGGTTCTTGATGGGACTGGTGGGTGGGCCGAGCTTCAGGGAGGTACGTGGCAGTCATTCCCGGCGTGAGAGTCTGTCGACGGGAGCCCTGGAACGCGGTGATCCTTCTCAGACCTGCTCCCTTACCGCCTCCTGTGGCCCAGTGACTCAGGCCCCACTCTAGTACTGTGTATTCTCAAATTCGCCATTATAAAGGAATCTTCCTGCTGAATATGGACTGTGCTCTTTCCTTTAACTTCCTCAGTAAACCCTGCCTCTTTCTAGTCGATAGGAAAGTAGCTGGTGGTGGCTTTCAGAGCCGGGGGTACCAACTGATGCTCACAGAACTCTATGGTGGTGAGGGCTCCATGCAAGCCCACTGGCCAAGCTGTTGTCCTGTACTTGGGCTGTCCAGCAGCGCTCTCCCTGGTGGGGTGGCCAGTTGGCCGTGGGTGAGGGAGCTGCGACAGCCCGGCCCCGAGGAGGGCAGCCTGAGTCAGGTGCAGTGTGGCCGCTACCTTGAGATGTATGTGCTTGGTTTCACTCGGGTAGCTGTGGGGTCCCAGTCCACTGGGGGGGGTCCTCTCACGGAAGAGACTAGGTGTTGCTTCTGACCTAGCAGAGATCTGAGAAAAACGGTTTTCTACCTTTTTGTCAACTCCCCCTTCATTCCCTTGCCCTGCCTTGTCAGCAGCTTGTGCGTCCATCCTCCACGGTTTTCTCCTCCTTGTGGGCACACTCTGGTCTTTGTCCTTCCCCTTCTTCCTTGCCCATCTTTTCCCTCAACTTTCCCTGTCCTGCTCCCATCCCTTTCATCCTTATCTTCTCCCTGCTGTTGGGGTGAGCCCAGGTCAGACCTGGCCCTTTGTCTTGTCGTGTTGGGGGGCAGCCCTGAGCATGTGGGTCTGCCGGGCCACACAGGAATGATGTAGCAATATCTGCATTCCCTTCCTGCACTAGTCAGACCAGGAGAGGAAAGGAGGGGAACCAACCCTGTGTCAAAGTAATAGAAGGGTTCACTTTTCTTGCCCTACACATCCAGTCCCAGCCTCAACGAAAGGGGGGTGAAAACCAGCTAAACTCGGGATGCAAACAAAGGCTTAAATTATTGAACTGTCTTAATACACATTTCCACTTGATTAATCTTCTGAAACTGAACGTACAATCAGCCAGCACCTGGATGAAGAAACAGGACGTAAATGCAACCTCAGAGACTGCCCGCCCCCTGCCCCTCACCCAGAAAGCCACTAGCCTGATACCTTATTAGGCATAGATTAGTACCCCCCCTGCCGCCCCCCTTTAGGGGCTGGCTGTAGAAAGGCTTTAATACATTTCTAGTTTGAGATGCCCGCCTGGTCCAGATGGAAGAGCATGCAGCTCTTGATCTCGGGGTTGTGAGTTTGAGTCCCCATGTTGGGCATAGAGGTTACTTAAAAAATTTCTGGTTTGAAAGACTTGCTCCGAGGTGGAGATCACTGGTGAAGCGGTCTCAGAGCATTGACGGAAAGGCGTCAGCAGTGGCCAAGAACTAGCCGTCTCCCGAACAACCCTCTGCCTCCCTTGGGTCTCGCTCTGCCGGTTTGGCTTCCCATACGCAGGTGTCAGTTCTCTGCCAGGGACTACGCTGGGAGCTGACCATGGCTGATGTTCTCACAACCAAACTGGAAGGTAGGGAGTAGTAGTGTTCGTGTTTTACAGCTGGGGACGGTGGTTCAGAGAGGTTCAGAGCCTGGGGTCGCCTGGCCAAGGAGACTCGAAGCTGGGGTTTGGTTCCAGGTGGGCCTTCTGTGCTCCACCCTGCGTCACCTGGCCTGGCACTGCAAGGTAGAACTCTTCTTGCCTTCCTCCTCCTTGGGTTGTGAATTCTTTTGCATTTCCAGAAAAGACGCTGACCTTACGAAAAAAAAGTGTGTATCAGGAGGGCTTAGCTCTACACCTGCTCGTTTCCACTGGCCTCAGAAGTTCTCAAGATAAAGGAGATACTACTTCCCTTTAACTAAAACCTCCCAGATATCGGCTTAGAGATCAAGCTGATGTAGCCTGTGCGTTGGAGAGACCCGAAGATCACCCCGAGGCAGCAGCCCCGCAGCGGGCAGCCTGGAGAGGCAGCGACGGGCCGACATGGCACCCGTACACGGCAGGAAGGGGGAACGGAGTTTGGCCTGCAGTTGTTTTCAGATGGTTGTGGAAAATCCTGAGCAGGACAGATGTAGGGCTGACAGGTAAGTCGGGCTAACCTGGTCTCAGAGGACGCCTCTGGGGACCCCTCCAGGAGGGCCACCGAGGAGGCTGTCCGGGCCCTCCGGAGCACGTCAGGCTGGCTGAACGCTAAGGCGGCTACACAGCCAGGTGCGGAAGCAGAGGTTTACTTGTGGGCGGGCACTTCTGAGAAGCGGGGAGAACCAGGGCCACTGTCCGCTCAGCCCGTTTGCGGGGCTCCAGGCAAGCCAACGCCAGGCCCCGTAGGGAGGGAGCTCATGTGAGCTCCATGCTGCTGTCCCATGGCCTGCTCAATCGCCACCTCTGGTTGTCACCTGGGACGGGGCAAAATTCCCTAATAGCCGTGCCAGTGGAAAATGCTTCATCCGGACTGTGGAACACACCGCTCTGGGGCACTGTGTCAGCGAGCACACAGACCAGAAGGCTGAACTTCTCCGCTATGTTTGACCACTTGTCATATAACCAGATGTCAGAAGTGATTGCTAACCGGAGATCAGAACAGATTTGCTGAGTTTAGAGGTTTGAAAGAACCACTCCCTCCTTTTTAAAAAAGCCTAGGGGAGGGGATCCCTGGGTGGCGCAGTGGTTTGGCGCCTGCCTTTGGCCCAGGGCGCAATCCTGGAGACCCGGGATCGAATCCCACATCGGGCTCCCGGTGCATGGAGCCTGCTTCTCTCTCTGCCTATGTCTCTGCCCCTCTCTCTCTGTGACTATCATAAATAAAAAAAAGCCTAGGGGAAATCGAAAAGGATCCTTTGATGGCTGTAACTGGTAACGAGGAACTTGGGCTGGGACACAGGTGCTTAGAGTTCAGAAGGCATGTCGAACTCCCCTGCCATTCTCCTGATGTCCCCACTGTGTGGGGAGAGCTCAGAATCAGACCCGGTAGTACCCACGGGCGCTCAGCTCCACAGGAAGTACAGAACCATGGGGAAAACTGTAGGAGATGGCCGATACCAGCAATTTAAAATTGCAGATCCTGTAATGAACTTTTGTATATTGTGATAACCCCAAACTTGTGGGGACACAAGTGAGTGGATGTTAGGTTCATGGCTCAGCATTTTCTTTTTTTTTTTAAGATTTATTTATTCACGAGAGACAGTGACATAGAGTGACATAGGCAGAGGGAGAAGCAAGCTCCATGAGGGAGCCCAAGGTGGGACTTGATCCCAGGATCCCGGGATCCCACTCTGAGCCAAAGGCAGATGCTCAACCACTGAGCCACCCAGGTGCCCTGCGCCTCAGCATTTATGCTTGTGTTCCTGGGCAGGGACACGTCACCAAAGTGAATCTGAAAAACCCCGGAGTGACAGTGGCCACCTGGACCCTTCAGTCATGCAGATATTTTCTGAGACCTATGCATCATTGTGCCAGGGCTGCAGATACAGGGACCAAATCTAAATGACTGAACACTTAAGAATCTTGGCAATTAGCAAACTTACCACCATGGAGGACCAGAAAAATTCATTTACCTGGTGATTGGATATCATGAATCCTTAGCATTTCGTGCTTACACTTGCACCAAGCCATGTCCTGACTTCTCCATAGCACTTACTGTGATAACACAAGGATCATCAGTGACTGGAGGCATGTGAGCAGCAGAGTACGTGGCCCCAAGTCCCAGCTCTGCTGACCAGTCTGTGGTCGGAGCCAAGTCAGTACCTTTGTGCGCAGCCTTCTCCAGCTGTAAAGTGATTCTGGTAATTTGTACGTTACTACTGCTGTGCCACCATTATGGGCTGTTAAAAGGATCAAGTAAGATGGGAGAAAGTTCTTTATAAAATAGGAGGCACTAAAAATATGTAACATAGCTCATCTATCAGATAGCCAGTCTGCTCTTTTTTTTTTTTTTTTTTTTTTGGATTTGGTCCTCTGTACTAGAGTTCTGGCAGAAAACAGAATTACTACCACTCAAGGGTGTAATTGGGAGTTTAATTGGCGAAATTCCTGGGCTAGCAAGTGAGGTGCAGTTACTAGTAGATCTGAAGGGACAAATGGAAAGAAGGTGCTGGAACCTAGAGGGTGTGATGTTCCAACAGGAGCTGTAGCCTTGGGTGGAGGAACACAGCCACAGCCCGCCACATCCCAGCAGAGGGGGGTAGGGTGGGGAGTCCACTGCTGTTGTCCTTCCAGGTCAGCTTCTTGGGGTGTGCACAGAGCAGGCAGGGGGGCCTGGGTCTGGGGGCCAAAGTTAACGCTCTCTAGCAAAGCCACTACAGCTGGTCTGTATTTCCCCTCACCCAAGATTTGAGTAGCTGTTATGCAGCTGGTTTCACTGCTGTAGTGAACAATCATCAATCATGATCTTCTGAATCGTTAACAGGAGCAATGCAACACACAGTTCTTTCTAGTTTATTGTTTGGTAGAAAGGCTCTTGAATGCTGTATAAACATCTCAAAGTGCTTCTAGATTACAGAAAGTCAAGGCCAATTTTCTTTGAGACGGGGGCCCTGTAATCTGACATTCTAAATCACCATTATAGAAATAGGAGCTGTTGTACTTAGGAGCTGTTGTACTTAACATTCTGGAAGGTGCCTCCACAAAGTATGCTAGGACCTGTTTAAAACCTCAAGCATCTAGAAAGATCCATCTTTCCTTCCAATGCCTATGGATGGTGATAAAAGGAGAAAGTGAGGTCTGTGGATGTTGAATGAGTCTGAGAGGCTTTTTAATGACTGCAAAATCCAGCCTTCAATCTTTACCTCTAGAGACTGAGAAATGATTTCCCCACCTCCCTCCCTGTCTCCCCAGCTGGCTTTCTCCAGTCCACATGCAGATCTTTTTGGGACCTAGGCACTCACTGCACTACAGTCTCACCCAACCTCATCATTAGGCTTCTTGAAAGGGCTTTTGGTAAAAGAAACAGTTTTAGTTTAGTTACTGCCAATCTTTAGCCCTTAGAAAAAGTATTTTTTAAGGAAAAAAAAAAGGGAGGGGGGACACAGACTATTCTAAGAAATTCAACAAGGAAATAAGTACCTTTTATGAAAAGGACTTTTGAGCTCTCTGAGCTCACAACTTAACTGAAGTGTCTCCACATAAAACAGTACCTACTTCCTGACAGCTGGATGGATGGATCTGTGTACACAGAGTGTCTACTTAAAATGCCCTCACTGGAAACAGCAACTGTGGCAGAAGTATAGCTGCTCCTTACTTCTTAAGTCAAATCCACATCCCTCCAGGCTGTACCCTGTGGAATTAGGTGTAGGAGAAACAGTAAAGGTCCTGCTGGACAGCCATGAGCAGCCCTGGGGCTCCCCGGAAGCCCCCGAGCCGAGAAGAGAAGGCCACACTGGGGATGTCAGCCTTAGAGGTAGGATGTGGGGAGGGTATGGTTCTGAGCAGGCAGGCGTCATGGAAGCTCCAGATTCTCGTGTAGCAGTCCTGGCCCACTGGGAGAGAGAGAAGAGACACGGCAGGTTAGTGAGAGAACACACAGGAGCACTTGTATACACGTGGACCTAGCTTCTCATGATTCCTAAGAGCCAAAACACAAACCCAAATGGAAATGATTTCTGATAATATGTACTTCTTGAAAATCAAAGTTGCAGGTCTGGTGCTCTAGAATCACAACTAGTCACAGGTATTCCAAGTTGCAGGATGCACTGGCTGGCTGTGTGACACCTTGGCTGGTGCACCAGGCATCCTAAGAGGTGGGTGCTCTACTTCTCTTGCATCAAGGTCTATTCAAGGGGGAGCAACAGATTTCCTCTTTGTAAAAGAGTAACCAGGAAGATCTCTTCACTGCAAAATATCCTGGGGACAAACCAGGCGACAACTGTCACCAGAGCTGTTTCTGGTTTAATGGCTCAGTTCCTAAGACCAGCTAAGTCTTCAGGGCTCACAGCTGTGAGGAACGTGGCACCAAACAACCATTGTCTGCAGGAGCCCCGACACGCTACTGGAGACCTTCTGAGGAAGGTCTTAGGGTCTCACGGACTTGGCCACTGGAGAGGCTATGCGGCCACTGGCACTCCCTCGGCATGGCTCAGGCTGTGCGGCTCGCAGAGGACTGCACTAGTCCACCACCCATGCCTGCCTCTCCATGGGGCTCCTCTCTTTCCTGTTATTCAGAGCACAGCAGCTCTTCTGGGATGGAAACTAGGCTTAAACAGGAAGCTAACTGCTGCTGGGGGTGGAGAGTAGTAAACAAGCCTGAGAAAGTTCTAACAAAGTGATGCTTCTTTGGCACAAAAAAAGATTCATGGAGAATAAGTACATTCTGTAGGCATATCTGCACATCTGAGGACATGTCAAGACTAAGAATATATTCCTTAATGTCAAGGGCTTATTTCTTTCATGTGTCAAACCAAACCACCAAACTTTCATGATATCGGAGCATTCTGTCCTCCCAGAAACAGCAAAATCTGTGATCGACCTGTAGCTCTTCAAAGGAATTTTTGATTTATTCATTTATGAGACACACACAGAAAGAGGCAGAGACACAGGCAGAGGGAGAAGTGGGCCCCATCCCAGGACCCCTGGAGCACGACCCGAGCCAAAGGCGGATGCCCAACCCCTGAGCCACTCCGGCATCCCATCTTCCCAGGGAATTTAGTGGCTCAATACTTCTGCTCTATTCTGCAATACGGATCCTCAGGGACGGTGTCAAGGGGATCAGGACCAGTTCTGTTACAATGACCTTCTTTTCTCAGCATGCTCTGCTGGAAAGTGAGCACAAAGAACAGGGAAGCCCACGCTGTTGAACAGGATGGGATAAGGGCCACACTGAATGCAGACCAGGTGAACACCCAGGCCTCCCAAGCTGCTGCGTTTTGTTGCACGTAGCTTGCCTGTTACTGAGGTGATGTTCTCCTACTCACGTGAGGACAAAGGGCTGTTCTTTTTTTTTTTTTTTTTTTTTTTTTTTTTAAATTTTTATTTATTTATGATAGACACAGAGAGAGAGAGAGAGAGAGAGAGGCAGAGACACAGGCAGAGGGAGAAGCAGGCTCCATGCACCGGGAGCCTGACGTGGGATTCGATCCCGGGTCTCCAGGATCACGCCCTGGGCCAAAGGCAGGCGCTAAACCGCTGCGCCACCCAGGGATCCCCAAAGGGCTGTTCTAACTGGTGGGTGTTTAACTGCTGCTCAGTAACATCCTCTTCTATGTCCCACCTAGTCTCTCCAACAGTCCACAGTCCCATGTACTCAGTTCTCATGTGGAGTAGTTTCTCCCTCTGCCATTTTATCTGATGGGACAGAAAGAGCTCCCCTTCCCCAGGTACCTGCTACCACAATTCCTTCTTCCTCGTGCACATGCAGGGGCAGGTAGGCATACTCGTTCACATGACCTTCATACTGTCTTATACACTTAGTGGTCCTCAGGTCCCACAGCTTGATCTGTGGAAAGCACAAGAGGCCATTAGATAGTGAACCCAGGCAGGGCAAGGTGGTCTCCAAACACCTCTCAGTTAGGGGAATCTAAGTTTCAAAAGCACCAAAACCAGTTTTGTGTTTGTCTAGACCAGGCTGGGTTCCCAGTGGGCAGCAAAGCAGCTGCCCTTCAACTTGGTCTCTCCCCAGCTACCACCTGGCAGAAGAGTCTTTATCTTTTAAAAGATTTTATTGTAATGTAATCTCTGCACCCAACCTAGGGCTTGATCAAGAGTTGCATGCTCCTCTGAATAAGCCAGCCAAGCGCCCCAACAAGAGGGTCTTTTCTGAAGAGCCAGGAACTCCTACCGTTCCTGCCATGTCGGATGCCATCAGGTTTTGCTCTTCTTGGAGGATCTGCACAGAGGTCACTGCTGAGTCATGGAATAGGCGGGTGGCCTTCCAGCCCTTGCCCTGATTTCGGCAACGCAGATCTATGGCAAAGATCTCCCCAGAACGACAGCCATTAAACAGCAAAGGAGCCTATGGAAAGAGGGACTGTTTGGTACCACCTCCTCTTAAGGCTGGGAGGGTTGTGCCCTCCAGACACAACCCCTGCCTTGTTTCCCCTCTCCTAGCCCCTAGGTTACAGGTTGTGGGCGATGGTGTGGCCAGGGTTTGACAGAGACAGATGGTGCAGAGAGACAAATATCACTCAGGGTTTGAACCTCGGTGTAGCTGGAAGGGTTCCTTATGAAAAGGTAAAAGAACCGGACCCTTTGTGTCTTCCAGCATCTTCCCTGCTGGCTGCATTGGCCCCTTAGGCCTCAAACTCTGTGATGCTCAAGTGATGGTGGCTTATGTCCACCAAGGTCCCTTGTCAGAAGCCAGGGGGAGGAGAATGGAGTAGGAGGGATCAGAGATGCAGGGAAGGCTTGTAGTCCCAAATGGGGCAGACGGCTGAAGAAACCTGAATGACACACTCTGTGCTTACTGCAGAAATGAGCTTGGTACACTCCCTCCTCCACACTTTTAAAGAAGGTGGCATTTTCAATGGATAAGTCTCTGAAATGTAGTATTGACTAGAATTTTGATTTAAAAAATTTAAAATATATAATTTGAAAACTATGAAGCTAGTAAGTGTTCAGAATGGAGATTTAATTTATACATTAAAAAAATTAAAAAAAAAAAAAAAGAAATTTCGGGCAGCCCGGGTGGCTCAGCCCAGGGCCTGACTGATCCTGGGGACCAGGATCGAGTCCCACGTCAGGCTCCCTGCATGGAGCCTGCTTCTCCCTCTGCCTGTGTCTCTGCCTCTCTCTCTCTCTCGCTCTCTCTCTCTCTCTCTGTGTGTGTGTCATGAATAAGTAAATAAAATCTTTAAAAAAAGTTTTTTTTTGTCCTTCTGGCTAATCCAAGTGCTGAAGAACTAACAATTCATTTAAATAGAAGTTGTTTAAACGAGTTTAGCCAGGCCTTTCTAAATCAGCCATTTTCATCCAGTACATATATAATCACCAAATAACCTGCTAATCCTTTCTAATGTCCTTTCCCCCCCAAAAAATGAGAAGTGACCAGATGCCACAGAGGAATCCAGTTTCGATACAGCAAAATTTCCACCCTTGGGAAACTACATTGTCCACCCCCACCCTCATCTAACCAACCAACCATGAGGGCAAACTGCTGGGCCAAGACATCACTGCTGGTTCCAAAGGACTGCCGGTGTCCCGTCACCACGTTGGTCACTAGGACCCGCCGAGACAAGCCTGACAGAGACAGATGGTGCAGAGAGACAAATATCACTCATGGTCTTGAAACAGGAGTTTCAAGTTTGTGAAGGTCTGTCTTCTGGGGACCCGTGGGAGCAGCTGTGGCTCACCTGTACTGAAGCAGTTGTTTGCCTGAATGTTCAGGGACCAGGCACATGACCAGGCGCCAGGGATCCGGAAGCTGCAGAGCATGCCAGGCCGGTCTCCTGCTGAGCGCAATGGTGAATATAAAAGATGGCTGCTCTTGAGGAGACCTTCCCTTCGTGCTGCCAGCCCGGTGACCACTGATGTGGGAAACCTCCAGGAATGGATGCTCAGAGATCTACACATTGGCCCACTCTGGGTTTTATATGGTAACAAGGAAGAGACACAGCTGGGGTACCTGGCTCAAAATGGGTCATTCTGAGAATGAGCACATAAATCTTTCCTGACTTCCCAGCATTAGTGTTGGAACTACTAACTGCCAGCAGGGAGGCCGGGTTGTGATTCTTTACAAGAGGGTTTTAATCCCACATCACACTATTAGATGTGTGACCTCAAGCAAAACATTTTTAAAATAAGCCTTTTAATTAATAATAAAGGGCATACCCCCCAAATATATAGTGCAATGAGTTATAAGTAAATGTAGCCATGTAACCACCACTCGGGTTAGGCAGAACATGCCAGTACTCTGATAATGCTCTTAACACTCTTCCCTAGAGGGAACCACTATCCTGACTTATGACACCACAGGTCAGTTCTGTAAGGCAGGTTCTGAACCTCTATGCCTCAGTTTCCCCATCTATAAAAATGGTGGCAACCCATACTCCTGCCATATGCTTACTGCACGATGAAACATCAGGCACGAGGCTGAGTATGCATCATCTCACTTAATTCTCTACGTGACCCAATGGGGTAGGTGTTCTCTTCACATAAGGTAAGCAATCTGTTCAAGTTGGTAAGGGGTAGAGAGCCAGGATTCGTGCCACGTGTGCCTGAAGGCCTGTACTCTTAAGAGGCCTGGCCCTTGTCTAATGGATCCTAATTCTCTGAGAGACTGAAAACTTAACACCTGGAATGCTGCCAGGAAGAAGTCCGACTGCCTCCCTGCACATAGAATCCAAGCGTCCCCAGCAGCATCCACCAGGCTTTTCTGTGTGATCTGTATGGGCAGCCCAAATAAATATTTTGATCTCTTGCACTGGTTACAAACACTAACTTTCCTGGCTGCTGAATTGACCTCAAAGAAGGGGTAGGTAAAGATGTACGTACAAATCCTGGGTCAGATTTAAGGAATTCTCCTACAAGTGCTTCTGCAGACTGACTTGGACTTGCACAGCCTGTGGTTCCCAGCCCCCCTGCCTCTGCCTTCTCCATGGGGTATACACTATCATGGGCTGCAGCTCCTGGGAGGCGGGGACTGAGACCTCCCTCAGAGCACCTCCTCATCCAAAGGGAAAGGACCTGGTACCTGGATGACTACTGACGAACAGCGATGCTGGGAGCAGGGTGGCACAGCCTGGAGTCTCTGCGATTCCCATGAGGCAGAGCCTGGAAAAGCTGTTAAGGATAGTCAAGTACAAGGCTGTCCTTCGGGAAGAGAATGGGCATTAGTACCCTTCAAGAAACTAACACCATGAGCCAGAGTCAATACATTTACATGTTCCATATTTAGTTTCAGATTAAAAAAAAATATTTGACAGACAGCGAGCACGCATAAGCGGGGGGGGGGGGGGGCGGACAGCAAGGAGCGGGGGAGAGCAGGGAGCTTGACGTGGGGCTTGATTCCAAGATCCTGAGATCATGACTTGGGCCGAATGCAGAAGTTTAAGCAACTGAGCCACCCAGGCGCCCCTAGTTTCGGGTTTTTTTTAAAGGAAAAAAAGGCCATAGACAGTTCAATGTCTCCCTGACCCCTCCCCAGTCCAATTCCTCCCTCTTCCCTACCCAGTATCACATTCTAAAACTGGTCTGAGTTCTGGGCCATGCTCTATTCTTTCCACAGAGCATCTTCTACAACTGTTCCATCTCCACTGTCTCCTAGATTCATCTGTGTTGATGTTTGTAGCTCTAGTCTCTTCACCTTCCCAGTGGAGCACATCTTTGAACAAACATACAATTCATCTGACTCATCTCCTGCTGATGGGCACTTACACTGTTGTGAGTTTTTTCGTTCTGCTGCTGGAATGAGCATCCCCCTCCTGTTTCTCCGTCTCATACTCCATGTGGGGGAGGCTGCTTTAAGGCATTGTTTTCTTGTACCCATGGTATGAGTTTTGTTTTATGCTGCTACATGCCACTTACATACAAAAGTTTCATAAAATATTCACCTTTACTGAATATGAGACTCATAACTTTCTAGTCTACTGCATTAAAAGAATGCTTTCAAAATGATGTTGCGACCCATGGATGGAGGTCATGACGTGCAGTCTGGAAACAGGCTCCAGTGTCCACATCTGGTGTGGGACCGTGGGGTGGGAAGGTATGTGCACCTTCATCCTAAAGGGGTTTTATGATTTTCTTACCCCAGCAGTCTTCCCCATTTGCCAAAACTGGGTGTTATCAGACTTAAGATTTATGCTCATCTAAATGGCTATAAACGAACATATCATTTTAACTTTAGTTTCCTGGACTAGAACTGGGTGTGCTGATGCATCGGATCAGTCACTTGGGTTTCCTTTACTTTGAACCACCTCCATCTGTACCTTGCCCATGTGTCTATTGGATTGGATTGTCTTTGACTGACCTGCTCCCTTTCCCTTCACCTCAGAGGAGTTTGTGTTTCTTCTACTTCCTTGCCTTCCCTTCCCTCTTCAGCACTGAAACCTAGGTCTGACACTAACGTCCCAGTGAAATATCCTCCCTGAGGTTTCCAACAGACTCTGTTTCTCATGTGGATCTTTCCAGTCCTGCCTGTGGCCATGTGGCACCGTTTGTAACGACACACTCAGTGGTGGCCTCCACGACCACCTTCTAGCAGGCCCTGCTTGGACTTTCTCTAATTACCTATACTTCATGGCCTAGATCCTAAGCCTCTCCGACTGGTGCCTCTCCTCCACCCTTGCTCATCCACCACACTCTCTTCCCTGCCCGCAGTCTTGCAGCAGCCCTCTGCCTGAGGTCCCACCCCTGCCCACCTCTCCTAAGGTACACCTCCAGCACCACAATCCTCCAGAACATCCCAGCAGCAGGGGCCCCACCTTGCCAGAGACATCAGATACCAGACCACTTACCGCTGTCCCATGTGCCAAGCTCCCCTCTGCCTCTTCCTTCTGCTGGAAGCTCTGTCTCCTCCAGGAAGGCCACCCCAATTTCTCCATCCTGCTAGCATCCACCTGCCCCACAGAGACCGAACGCCTGCTGCACTGCCCTCTCTAGCACTTGCACAGGGATTGCATCTGTTTAATAGATTTTGGTAGAACAAACACACACACCCTCACTGAAAACACATGCAAAGCAATCAGGCAAAATCCCTGATTGTCTGAATGTGTGATGTGTGCATGTCATGCTGCCTTGGGCAGTAGGCCCTTGTTAAGTATTTCCAGTAGGGAGACTGCTGAAGCTATAAATGATAATCCCGCAGCTGGGCAGCCAAAGTCTTTCCTAAAGAAACCTCTTTTGTTTCTGGGTTTGGAAGGCAAGGATGTGTGGAGGGGATCCCTACCCAGGTGCACTTTTAGTTACCAGGACTCAGATCTAGATTATCCCAAACTTGGTGTGATACTAATGAGGCCATTACCAGATTTGGTCACTTCAGAGGCCACAGGTGTTGGAAAGTCCAGGAAGGGCAGCTTCAAGCCTAACCTTTCCCCATTCTGTAGGGGAAATGCAGAGGACTGGGCTCAACAAACTGACATTTTGGTAAAGGGAGAAGTTCCATGACCTTCAGCAGAAGCAGCAGGAGCACAGAAGCCTGGAGATTACCTGAAATGACCACCAGAGGGCAAGCGGATGATAAAGTTATACACCACGCTCTTTAAACCCACTTACATGGGGATCCCTGGGTGGTGCTGCGGTTTAGCGCCTGCCTTTGGCCCAGGGCGCGATCGTGGAGACCTGGGATCGAATCCCACGTCGGGCTCCCGGTGCATGGAGCCTGCTTCTCCCTCATGGAGCCTGCTTCTCCCTCTGCCTATGTCTCTGCCTCTCTCTCTCTGTGTGACTATCATAAATAAATATAAATTAAAAAAAAATAAACCCACTTACATGGATTTTTATCTTCTCCTTAGCATAAGGAGAAAACCTGGCGAAATGTCATCCTGTTTTAAGATCAGAAATCAGAGCAAGGTTCTTGTTTTCTGTCCTTTAAGACCTGGTCTCTTCTGTCCTCTGGGAACATCATCACAGTAACAAATGGTCTTATCCTCCTACAGAATCCCACGACATGAAAGCCACATAAATTTTCAATTTACAACCGCACAGTTTATAACCAGAGCTCTGATGTACCATAGGCTTTTAAAAAGAGTGCTATAGGACAAATTCAAAACCCCCAACAGGTTCTGATTCAGCCATCATGTGTTGAGGACCTACATGATGTGTCAAGCACAGTGCTAAGTGCATTCATAGACATTAACTAATGTTAGCCCTGTGACAACTCGTGAAGTAGGCACTAGGTATGAGTGGTTACAGGGTTTTAAGAATTCATTTATTATGAAAATGAATCAAAGATAAGACTCATGAACATGTGGCTTTGGGTCAAACAATACTAGTCCCAGAAGCATAGGACAGACAGTTTTCTTGTCCATCATCAACAGCCCCCAGGGATTCCAGAGGGAGGGTCCAACCAGCCTGACACTGTACTCCTGTGCTCTTAGTAAAAGAGTCCTGATTGTTCTCTGAGATGGCAGAGACTAGAATGGAGAGTGTTCTAAAGAAAGCTGTCTCTGGGGGTGCCTGGGTAGCTAGTTTAAGTGTCTGCCTTCAGTTCAAGTCATGATCCCAAGGATCAATGACTTAGCCCCTTGTTGGGCTCCCTGCTCAGCAGGGAGTCTGCTTCTTCCTTTTCCTCTGCCCTTCTCATGCTCATTCTTGCTCTTGTTCTCACTCTCAAATTAAAACAACAACAAAAAGGCACTGTCTCTGGCAGGGATCCTAGGCAGAGAGTCCACACACCCAGGGTCCAATGTTGAAGGATGCTTTACTGATGCCTGCCTTTGGTCTCTCCACTGCCAGAGGTCCAGCCCACCCTCAAACCACTGCAGCTCTGAGCTCCTCCTCCTTCACCTCAGGAGGCTGTGGGATTCCTGTTGCTAAGGCTTTCCTGTCCCTAACTGTGTCTGGCATAAAGTGACATAAATGTCACCCTGGGAACCCCGCTACTTCTCTGTGCTCCACAGCAATCCTGTTTGCCACTCAGCTGCACTATTCTTTCCTCAAAGGTGAGACATGTGTACAAAATGGTGCAGACTTCTGACCACTAAGATGCTGCGTCACAAACCCCACAGACGCCCAGCTCCACACTAGGCCATGGCCTGCCCACCAAACCTCTTCCTCTAACAAAAGATACAGAATGTGGGAATCCAGGTGATTCAGTGAGGCCCAGCACACAGAGTTCACCTGGTGAAGAAGAACACAGTGAGAAGGAAAGATTGGTTTGACTGCCAGCTCACGGAAAGAGAAATGCTTTCCTATGGAATAACTAGTGGGGATACAGACATGGTATTTCTTTCTTCACTCTCACTCCTAGAGGGGCTGGAACAAGCATCAGAACAGGGAAGTTCCCTGCTCCACCATGCAGGGCCTGAAGAGGAATAGGAAGTAACCCTTACACTTTGGTCCTCTGCCATCAGCATGGACCTCACAGTGAGAATTCTGCTACTCTCTCTGGTGTAGGGATGGCTTCTTTGCAATAGCTGGAAACAAACCTAACTCTGAAAGGCATACTGTATCTCACTTCACTCAGAAACCATTTTCACCTTGTGTCCATCTTGTGGTCCATGTTCCCAATGAACAGAATGGTGCCACTTCTTACACAGTCATCACCCAGGGGAATTTAATATTAACACACCCTGGACAGGAGGCTGTGTTAAATTTATGTAACTTCTGTATAGGCCATGGACTGGCTGAGTGACTGATGCACAAGAAAACTGTCCACCCAAACTAGCATAGCCCACTGCCCAGGAACTTTGTGCTTGGCAAGGGCTCCTTTGGATCACCTTTATCCTCCTGGGAGGTCTGCACAACCAGTTAGAGAAGCCTTTCAAGCCTTAAGAAGTTTCACGCCTTCTCTCAATTGTTGACCGGATTTCCCTTCCAAGATAAGACACTCAAGGCCCTTTTCTTCCCCTATGGGTTCTCAAGATCTCTGACTCCATTCTCCCTTGGGAGGATAGGTACTCAAGCCCTACCTTCTCCATAAAGTTCTCTCCTCTCCTCTGAACTGGGCCAACTACAGCAGGGCCCCTGGATCAAAGGCAATGGCAAGGCTAATTAATGGGAAAGACAACATACCTTCCGGTTGGTGAAGTACAGGTTTTCATGCATATGCACCTTGAGTGAGGGGGTCTTTAGGCCTCGCAGGCTGATGATGCCGTACTTGGAGCCTCCAACTTTTACGTCATTCACTGTGAAGAGTCGATCACTGTTGGTATCTGCCTGGAGGGGAAAAGAGACTGCAGGTCACCTCCCTGGCTGAGCCGAACGAACTGCCCAAGATCATCTGCCTATCTCTTTCAGATCCCACGCTCTGTGCACTTCTACCTGGTGAGCGCTCCCACCCAAGAGGAAGCATAAAAGTAACCTAACTTGCCCCTACTCAGCCCAGCTGTCACTGGGCAAGACTGATAGGTATCTGGTCTCACAATCCAGAAGCAGGGATAACAGCAGTGAGGGGGCACCGTCAAGAAGTCTGAGGTCCACACAGTTGACTCCACTCAGAACTGGGTGTGAAAAGAGTTCTAGGGTCCACCCATGCGAAATGTTTAGATGAGCCACATGGTGACATATAGCCATCATGAACAGTACACATAATGTGGAAAATGCTAGTTATACCTCTGTGAAGGAGTAAAAGGAGGATACAAAATTGGATTCCTGGGATGCCTGAGTGGCTCAGCAGTTAAGCATCTGCCTTTGGCTTGGGGCATGATCCTGGAGTCCCAGGATCGAGTCTGCATCGGGCTCCCTGCATGGAACCTGCTTCTCTCTCTGCCTATGTCTCTGCCTCTCTTTCTCTAGATCTCTCATAAATAAATAAAATCTTTAAAAACAAAACAAACACCAAAACTGGATTCCTATTTTATAGGTGCTTTTCTCAAAAAAAAAAAAAAAAAAAAGGCTACTGCACTGAAAAAATATTTACAATAGAAAAAATCGCACTGGGATATGAATTATTTTTTTTTCTCACTTAACATGGCTAAAAATTCAAAATAAAAACCCTATATATTTATGTGTTTTATATATATTTATAAATATACATACATGAGTTTGGATGCTGGTGAAAATGTATTCACTTTTCAAGTTTACTTGGAAAGCACGTTTCCTGAAGAATCATTACAGTGACTAGAATCAGATCTGAAAAACTGATCTTTGGTGGCAAAACTCCCTTCCCAACACTCTGGTCCACAGAGCCAGCTAATCATTAGAACTGTATGTGCCAGTGCAGGGCCTGTGTGAGATGAAGCATGAGGACTGATAGCTTAGGTCACACTAAGCAGCCAGCACGTGCATCCCCACCCAGTTTTACTGAAGAACCCCAGGGAAGGAGCTTCTGAGGGGAATGAACTGCAAGAAAATTTTCTACTGATTCAAGTAAATTGTACTCCCAAACCCATAGTGGAGTAAGAGCCACAGGAGAGAATGTGGGTCCTGGAATACCCTTTATATAAGGACTCTCCTGGGGCAAGACCTCCAGGGTCAGCTCTGTGGCTTCAGATTCCAGTCCTGTCAGCAGTTCACCAGACTGAGCCTTTCCATCTTGTATACTCTCATTCTCCTCAGCTTTCCCCCAGCCTCCAGGAAGGACAGGGTTTGCAGGGCAGGTCATGGTCTCCTGTGGCCTCAAGCTTCTAGTCTCACTCAGCAGACCCTTGGGTCCTCTGTCAACATTTCTCTGAACTCTGGATTCAAGCAGTTGGCTCTGGCTTTTAGCCTTGGCTTCCAGCTCTAGGTCTAACCTAAAGCAGTAAGACTCTGCTCCCTATAAATGACATGATAACAGAGTGCTAGATGTGCAGGCCTACGAGTACAGGCCTGCAGGCCCCAGCCACTTAGGTCAGAGCCAGCAAGCAAGGGAATTAACACAGTTGCTACTGAAGGACACTGGAACTTCAGATTTGGCCACTAGATAATGCCCCAATATAGGAAAGATTAGAAGCCCTTGGTCCACTGTGTACCTTTCAGTTTGTACCCAACATACCCAAGGGAAAATTACTTTGTGATAGTTCTCAGAGTGTGTGGTGGGCCCAGACTCTCAGATTAATAGACAGAGCTATAGTGGGGGTAAGGATGGTCAGCATGCCTTGCCCTGTCAGCTCAGCACCTGTCAGCAGGTAGTCCAGGCACATGCTAGGACTGTAAAGCCAAGAGGACACTACAAGCTTTCATGGCACTGGCTTCCACATAGCTAGGCTTGATAAAAGCCAATGTTAAGCCACATAGTGTCAGGGGATAAAAGCTATACCTCTGGCACCCATAGGGAGCTCCCTCCCACTTACCAGTATGAGGTTAAATCGGTCGCTTGCCAAAGCGGAGGGATCCGAGCTCTGAATCTGGACCTTTTTCCTCTGCATGCAGCTCACTCGCAGCTCATGAGCTAAACTGCAGAGGGAAAGAGGGGCAAGGAGGGTATGGATGCTGTACCTAGATATCCAGAGGCTCTCTGGTCTGGCTCACACCCTAGAGACCACCTCCCTTAGTCAACTGTCTCACATCCCAAGTAATTATCAGCAATGGAGTTGAGCAGGATCCCACATAATCTCAATTATAGAACTCTTAGGAAAACTAAGGCCAAGAAATGGGTGGCCCATTACAGGGTCAAAGAAAGTTAGAACTAGACCAATTTGGTTTTGGATAAATCTATTACAACTCTCCCGAGATGAAAACAACACTCCTGAGAAATGAAACAGCATGCTAAAGAGCACCCAGTTATTAAGAACCAGGTATGGAGCCCCTTCCCTCTCCACACCATAGGCCACCACCCTACTAAGGGACCTACAGTCCCCTCCTGAGAGGGGTAGAGATAGACCTTAACTCCTTTCCTTTTTAGGAGGGGAACAGAAGTGGGGTATGCCCTACCTACCCTGGTGGGTAACCCTTGCATGGCTGCCCTTCTCTAAAGGGGACTCTGCTCCAAAGTAAGTGCTGTGTCCCCCATGATGTTTCTTCACCTGCCCGTGTACAGCAGGAGGCAGTAGAACGCAGGGCTTAGGCGCTCAGGCAGTGGAGGCAGGCAGATCCCACCCTCTCTAGCTTTACCTTGAGCCAATCGCTCCCACTCTGAACCTCAGTGTCTTCTAGACACTGGGGAAAGTATCAAACTAACTTACAGGGTTTTAGTTAAAATTGTACTAGACATCACAAGTATATAGAATTCAGTATATATACATCTGCTGAATGCTCTATTTTGGGTGACAATTCATTAGAATGGGAGGAGGCAGAAATCTCATGGGAATGAAGTTATGGACCTTTCACTACACTGAAAATGATTTCGAGTAACATAGAGGGAACATCTTGAGAAATTTCTGCTCAGGATCTCTGTCTGGATCCCTTCTCCTCTCTCCTTGGCCTCCTGCAGGAGTTTCTCCCCGTGCTCTAAAGGGAAAATGATTTTCTCAGGGCTGATTTTAGCAGAAGGCAGGCTGTGGCCCCTTCCATCATTGTGAAGACTCCTCAGAGTGGTTATGTATTCTAATCCTGATTGGCTTCTTGGACTATGGAAATAAGAAACAGGAAAAGAACATCCATGAAGAAAGCTTAACAATGAGGCTGTGTCTTACCGGCAGTAACTGGTGACATTGAGAAAACCCAGCTTGCTTTTCTGTAGCAATGAAGATGCATTAAAGCCTACTCTGGCTATTTTCTAAAAAAAAAAAAAAAAAAAAAAAGATTCAATAAAGTTTTATGTTATGGGATAATGGAGAATGCTTTTGGTTTCATAGAATGTAACAAAGAAGCAACTGTATATACCAAGTTGGCAGAAACTGTGTACAGAGATCTGATGGTCTCCTCTCCTTGGCAAGAGGAAAAGTCCATCACAAGAAAGCACATGTGAGCTGGAAAGTTGGCTCGGTGCCCACCAAGCTCCCCATCAATTTACCTGGGAAAGCCAGGTCAGGAGATGAAGCCACCCTGCTAATGAGTGTAAGAATAGCACTGGTCACTCAGGTCTGCATTCCATTCGACCTCTGGTGACCTGGGAGCTCCCAAAAATCAATTAAATATCCTAGCATCTAATCCCCAGAAGGAATGCAGGAAATCCTCATACCCAAACCACACACCTTGGTTTTCTATTTAGGATATACCGTTACTGAAACTGTATCACACCACTTCTCAAGATACCTCTGGGGAAGGACAAGATGTGAGAATCACTGATGAGATTTTGCAGGTTAAGAAAGAGGGGTGGGTGGGAGATTTCTTGCCTGTTCTCATTCCCTTCATCAGATTCCTATGGGGGGAGCTTGACACCACATGCCCTCAAGTGTATCATGCGAAGTGGTATGGGGGCGTCTAATTGGCACCTCTCATCAGCAGTGGGAGATAGGATGGCCACTAGGATTGTGGAGCCCACCTTTTTCTGTTTGTCTTCTTCCTCCAGCAGCTGCAGCCTTTTGCTCTCCATCTCCTTCTGGCGGATGCTCTCCTTTGTCAGGGGGTTGCAGTTGTTATGTCCGGGGAGTAAGCGGAAGTAGCGTTTCTTTTCGGGGTCAAAGTAAAACCCTGGCAGATCTTTAGTCAAAAGAAATGAGATCCACTTCAACTTAGAACACTGCCCTGACCCACCTAAGAAGGAACCCACGGGGGAAAAAAATGAAGGAACCCAGGGGCCTGTCCACACCACCCCTCACAGAGCCCATCTGTTCTGAGGGGCAGAAGGTGGGCTAACATTGTCAGTCACCATCCCATGCTCATGGGAGGAGCCGTCAGCCTCAGGATCCCCATTCCTGACACACCCAGGGTATTTAGTGTTTTGATTTGCTCCAGAATTTCCTCCAAGCCAGGAATGGGCTGGTGACATACATGGAACATAACCACATGCAAGCAAAGACACAGAGGGCTAAAAGAGGCCAAAGAGATGTAACCAGATGACGAGGACGAGGTTTCATCTTTTCCACAGGCAGAGCCACAGGATGTCTACTGTTCAGCAGACTGCCTCACCTGGCACAGAAGAACTCCCAGCTGAGCCGGATGAGGTCGATGGGGACTCATCATCGCTGATGGGACCAGAATCCTGTGGGCTTTGCTCTGCCACTGAGTTATACCTGTTGACACACAATCACAGTAACTTGCAGTGAAGGGCTTGAGTCCCAGTTGTTCTGACTGTGGGATCCTGCAGGGGTCAATTCAGGCAGTTCCATGGCCCTCTGACCCTTCTGATTACTTGGGGAGATGTGACCTCTCCCTTCTCCTTGAAAGCAGTTTATCTACTACACACACACTAAAGTTAAGGCAAAGTTTTGGCTCCTTATCCTTAACAGGACGTGTGTCACAGTAATTCCCTTTCCTTATCTCCTCACTTGAGCATTTTGTGAGGTCTTTTTGAAATTTCCAGATGAAAAGAGGAATAATCTTTGCCAATAAGAATATTACCAGCTGGGCTCATTTGTCAGCTCAACAGCAGTTACAAGGCCAGGTGCATTTTATTCTTTATTGGATTTCGCAGTACAAATGGTTTAAATTTTACTTGGCCACATCACCTAACAGATGGAAAAATTGGGGGGTCGGAGCATAGAGGTGATTTGCTCAGTTAATACTGGGATAGTGCCATGGTTTGAACACTTGATTTGTGAAGCTACAAGCAGATTCTGTGGCAATTACAGGCTGAAGGATATAATGATAGAGCAAAACACCTAATTTTAGAATCCTGAAAAAATCTGCTTCAAAATCAAGAACTTCCTCCCCAACCCCCAAAGGAATACAAATGGAATAACTAGGCTGAAGAGATGAAAGAACTTTCTCTTTTGTCTGTAAATACTAACTACATAGTTTCAGAGAAAATTATTCATTCTCCCTTTTTATGGCCCAGAGCTTTCTGAAGCAGCTCATCTGTAACCAGCAGCAAGAGGAGGAAGGATTAAGGGTCATGACAAATGTCTACATTTCTAGTCCAAGGACTGCTGCTCCATTCTTTCCAGAGCCCAGAAGGTGGCTGTCCAGCGTGTTTCCACATGACTCTGCCAAAGCAGAGTTGCGACTCCTTTTTGCACAGATCATATTTTGCTACATGTTGTACTCTTGTGGAAAGGTGTGGGGCCCAAAAAATATCCATGGTTCTCCTTACAAAACATACAAACACTGGGCATCATCCTGATCATTCTATAACATGGGTCAAGTCTGCGACTCTGGCCTAAGAGTAATAGATTTATTCTGCTCCTAATGAGGCCCACTGTTTATGAAGGGCCTATTTTGAGCCAGGCAGCCCATCAGGGGCTTTCCATACAGTATTGCAAACCTCGTAAGTAATACTTCTCTTTTGTACAAGAGTGGCCAAAAGGATTAAGTAATTTGCCCAAATTCACATAGGCAAAAGCAATGTCAAACATTTTAATGGTTTTTATTACTGTTTGGGTTCATGTGTTGTAGGAAGCATCTTGGTATTGGGCATCTTCTGACTGTCCATGTTAGGAGGAGGTCTGAAGTGTGGAGAAGTTTTGAGACTGCTGGCACGCAGTCCTCCTCTGGTGCAAAGACTTCTGCATGAAGGAAATACAATCTAGTCTCGGCCCAAGATACCCACTCACACCAGGAGAGGACATCTCTTCATAGTTCAGGGCCAATAGGACTTCTGGCCATAAGAACAGTAAGAGTGGAAAAGGTTTGCACCGGGGACTTCAACTCAGTATAGGTTAAGTTTAACTTTCTAAGCTGAGTAGTGGGTATATGATGTTCATTGTATTATTTTGTACACTTTTGTGTTTATTAAATGCAGTATTATATATTTAGCCTTTCTTTTTTTTTTTTTTTTTTAAATTTTTATTTATTTATGATAGTCACAGAGAGAGAGAGGCAGAGACACAGGCAGAGGGAGAAGCAGGCTCCATGCACCGGGAGCCCGATGTGGGATTCGATCCCGGGTCTCCAGGATCGCACCCTGGGTCAAAGGCAGGTGCCAAACCGCTGCGCCACCCAGGGATCCCATATTTAGCCTTTCTAAGGACTTGGGCTGAATTAGCTATTTTCATTGGCTAGGAAAAGAAAGAGAGAGAGAGAGGGAAAAAGTCTGCAAACTAGAAAAACAGCTCTCCAGTTCTACCTGATAATGTCTTACTTCTAAGCTTCTGGCTAGTGTTCTGGCCAGAGGTCATGGTCACTCTGGAAAGAAAGAAGAGTGTGGCTGTATCTCCTCATTACTCCAAGTGTGGCAGGCAGGCTGACTTCCAGCAGCGGCACCCTCTAGGATCTTGTTAGAGATGCAGACTCTTCTTGGGCCCCAGCTCAGACCCCGCATTGTGGTGAGAACCATGGTGACTCCCACACAACCAAGGGGTGCCACAGTGCTAGAGGGGCCCCGGGCAGCAGCACTTGCCTCTCATCAGGACCATGCTGTCTGAGCCGAGAGTTCTGCTGGTGGCTCCTTCTCCCACGTCTTCTATTCTGCCAGTTGTTTTTATACATTTCTGCTCCTAAGAGAGAAAAAAAGAAAGTTCACATACAAATGTGTGTGTGTGCACATGCATGTGCTTTTCTGTTTGCTTCTTGATATTTCCTTCATGCTCAGAGCTAGGCAAGAGGATGGCCCAACTTGGGTTCTCACTAGAGCCACCACACCACACCTACAAAGGGCCGCTTCCAGGTGGAGACATCAAGGAAAGCCCATGCTTCTGTAGCCACTTCTCTTACCTCACCGTTGATACCTGGCCTGCCAATCTGCCGACCTCTGGTTCCTTGGGTCACTGTGTGAGGTGATGACAGATTCTCACAATTACATTAGATGGCAGTTGAGGCCGGCATGAGAACTCTTAGGTTATTCTTCTTTCTTTTCTTTACCAGATAACACCAGAGCATATAATTTTTCTTTCAGTCCACAGACATCCCTATTTATAGAGAATAGATGACAGTGAACACTTTCTCCTACACAATTCCAGTACTGGGCAGGGAAAACTGTGAACATAGTTAAATGAGGGCCAGTGTGTAGGATTTCTCAATGTGCTTTATAAAGGGTTTAGCTTCCTGAAGTATGCAAGCTGTTAAAGGGACAGATGTGCAAATGCATTTTTTAAAGTAAGGAATGAGATAAAAACACTTCTTACTGATAGTGCCACAATATTTCAAGTGGCTTTTTCAAATCTTATCTTGTATAGCCTGAATCTCTCTCTTAACCACCAGTTTCAACATTGGGAATCACATTAAGAGTTCTTAAAAAGACCAAACTGTGGTACACGGACTAGTTGCTGTGAGTTCCATGCTTTCTTAACACCTGATTCACATCCCCCCTCCCCAGCCCCAACTCACAGGAGACAGTGATGACATCTTACTGAATATACTTTTATTTATTTATTTAAACTCAGTATACTTTTAAACCACATTCAAATGCCATCACAAAATTAGAAGAACATTTCTAGGACTGAATGCAACCAAAGAATAGATTAGAAAACTATTTGCTTTTATTTTCCAACTTCTTCTGAATGGGGAATGCTTGTTGGCATCAGCACACCTAAGTCTGGACTCCTGGTCCAGTACTTACTTACCCAAACATTTTGTGAATTCTGTAACAAAGTCCTCAGTTTGCTTGCTTCAGACAGTCTGCCTCCCCTACTGGGCCATTCCACAACTTGGATTACTTTCAGCAGACGCTCTCCAGTCCTGTGCCAGAATTAATAACACTACTAAGCAAAGCATATAGCCATGCTGAGGTGGGGCCATCATAAATGTCTTATTTTCATTCTCTGCTGGGAAATTATGAATTAAACTACTTTAATTATTCCTAGTCTGAGTCACTCCCCACAACTCAGGGTGTTATCCCTGTCCCAAATTCCCTTTCCACTTTCTTCCAACCCTCCTTGTTAGCATAGCTCTCCACCTCATGTAGAAAAGAGGTGTTGCCAGGTATGAATATTACAACTTTACCCTTCCTCTTCCACAAGTATCTGCCTTTAATATTTCCAATGGTCTTTCCACTTGTCTTGGGGAAACAGGTGTCCTTGTGCCTTTTCCTGGCAAACCCATCCCACCTGGCTGTTGCTCTTATTCCTCCTCAGACTCAACAGACACCTGTTCCCGTATGCTTAACCAATTTCCCCTGTCCTTATATCTCAGCTTATGAACAGGCTTAGGTTTTTAATTTTTATGTGCTCCATCTCCAACCCAAAAGGAAGAAGATATCCTGAGCACATGGTCTATGTGCAGACATCCCATCTATTTCCCTGTCACTCCTCAACCCACTGCAGTCAGGCTACCTCCCTCACCCTTCTGGTAAAATGCTCTTGTGAGGCATTTAACTAATGATCCCCCTACCTGCCAAAGTTAGTGGTCTCTCTTTAAAACATGTGATGCCACAAAGCATCACTCTTCCTTTGGCTTCTGGGAACATTTCTCTTGGTTTTCCTTTTACTTGTCAAACTCATCCTTTTCAAAGGTTTCTCTTGGGTCACCTGTCCTGTATCTGTTTTCTACTGTCCTAGATCTTTTCACACTTATACCACCATCTCACCTGCCAATGCAGGTTCATCTCTAACCCCTAATACCCCTCCTGGGCATCAACTTGTACTGCCACTATCTACTTCTATGGTGACAGCAGACTCAGCAGGTTCAGAGCCCATGATTTCTCCCTAGTTCTCTGTCTGCTCTTTTACCTAACCATATTTCCCTTCTCTGTAAATATTACTGCTGCCCTCACCCCTGTCCTATAGTACAATAACTTTATTCATTTTCCTAAGCAATCCACTTTCATGGTTCCTAGACACCACACGCATGGGTCTCCCTGAGGATCAATTATCTTAATCTATATTTAAGAATAAAGTTGTATTTACTAACTAGTTAAGTTAGAAACTAAGAAGAACTATGCAGCAGAAGGGAAATAGGGCCAGTGTTAGAAAAAGAACCCTTATTGACAGATTATTAGCAACTCTATAAAAAAATAATTTCTCTAGATTCCACATTCTGTACATAGGATGCCAGTTTGCTTTCATTGTGAAGTAATGCAGGACTACAGTGAAGAACACATGTAATGGTAAGTCAAAGCAGATCAGGAGGCAGGAGCATGGCATGCCCACACCATTATCCTCCAAAGAGGAGTGGCAAAATCAAGGACATAATAAATAATGAAATAACTGGTGAGCGCTGATTTTGGAATATGTCTGAACCAGTAACTCATACAAGTGCAGGTTCAGGTACTGCAACACAAGGAAAGGCTGATGGCATTAACTGACTTAATAAGCAAGATCAAGCCAAAGTCATCTTAAAAGGTCATAATAAATAGAAGTTGACTGAACACAGAAAGGATTAGAGTGGGATGAACTGGTATCTTTTTGTACTTTTAAGAAGCCTATTTCAGGGGTGGGGAGTGTCTTCCCCGAATGCAGACATAGTTCACTCTCAGTACCCACTTTATGCATTATGCTTGCCCTTATCACTCTGTACTAAACTTTGTAGTCCCATCTCAGATTAACATAACATGAATTCTCTAAGCAAAGACCCTGCCTTGTTCCTTCTGTTCCTAGCACTCATGACCTACTTGTTCTCAGTAAATGTTCACTGAACTAAACAAAAAACAAAACAACCTCACAGCTACTTTAAAATTCCAGGTAGCCCCTTTTTGCTCTAGGCATTTTCATTTACAAAGTCAAACATGATTTAACTTTTTGGAAAATGACTAGGCAATACTTATCAAGTAACTTATAAATGTACAAGCCTTGTGTTGGAAATGGATCTTAAAAAATAATCCAAAAGACTATAAAAATTACAACTTCACAATCACTTTATGAGGCTAGTATTACCCTATTACCAAAACCGAAGACATCGCAAGAAAACTACTTATCAATATATCCATGACACAGACACACAAAATGCTAACAAACCAAATCCAGGAGCATATAAAAAGGATTATACATTATGAGCAAGCAGAATTTATCTCAGGAATATAAGATTGATTCAACTTAGGAAAATCAATCAACGTAATACAGCATATTAACAGAATACATGGAAGGGAAAACCCCACATGATTATTTCAATAGATACAGAAAGGGCATTGGGTAAAATCCAATGGCCTCTCATGATTAAAAGCTAGAAATAGAAGGTAACTTCCTCAACTTGATAAAGGGCATCTACAAAAAAACCCAAAGCTAACATCACACTTAATGGTCAAAGAGTGCAAGTTTCCTCCCCAAGATCAGGAACAAGTCAAGGATGTCTATTCTCACCACTTCCATTCAACACTATACTGGAAGTTCTAGTCAACGGCAATTAGTCAAGAAAAAGAAATAAAAGGCACTCAAACAGGAAAATAAAAAGTACTTCTATTTGTAGCTGGCATGATCTTATATAGAGAAAATCCTAAAAAATCAACAGCAAAACTATTAGAGAGGATACATGAGTTATACAAGGTTGCAGGATACAATCTGAAAGTGAAATGAAAGAAAACAATTCCATTTACAGTAACATCAAAAAACTATAAATTACTAAAAAACAAAACAAAACAAAAAAAAACTATAAATTACTTAGGAATACATATAATATGGTAAGTGGGTAACTTGTACATTGAAACTATAAAACACTATGAAAGAAATTAAAGAGGACCTAAGTAAATGGAAACATATCTATGTCATAAATTATAAAACTTAAAATGGCCTCCAAATTGATTTACAGACTTAATGGAATCCCTATCAAAATTCCAATTGCTGTTTTTGTAGAAATGGAGCAGCTGATCCTAAAATTCATATGGAAATGCAAGGGGTCCAAAACAGTTAAAAAAAAAAAAAAAGTCTTGAGAAAGCAAAATTGGAGGACTCACACTTTCCAATTTCAAAACTTAATACAAAGATACAGTAATCAAGATAATGTGGTAGCGGCATAAGGACAGAAACACAGATCACTGGAGTAGAACTGAGAGTCCAAAAATAAACCCACCACAGCTATGTTTTTTTTTTTTTTTTTTTTTTAATTTTAAGTGGGCTCCACACCCAATGTAGGACTTGAACTCACGTTCCAGAGATTAAGAGCTGCATGCTCTACTGATGGAAACAGCCAGGCACCCCCCTCAACTGATTTTTGAAAATGATGCCAAGACTATTCAGGAGGGGAAAGTAAAATATTTCAACTGCTAGGACAACTGGATATCCACCTGCAAAAGAATGAATTTGGATTCCTACTTCACATCATACATAAGAACTAATTCTAATGGATCTAATATCTAAAACTATAAAACTTAAAAAAAAAGATTTATTTATTTTAGGGAGAAAGAGAACGCATGCAAGATCAGAAGGGGGAGAGGGAGAAAATGCCAAGTAAACTCCATGCTGAGCTCAGAGCCCCACATGGGGCTCAATCCTACAACCCTGAGATCATGACCCAAGCTGAAACCAAGAACTGAATGCTTAACTGTGCCATCCAGATGCCCCTAAAAGCATAAAATTCTTAGAAGAAAACGAAGATATAAATCATCATGATCATAGATTAAGTAATGATTCCTTAGATAGAATGCCTGAAGCACAAGAAAAAAATAATATAAAATAGACCTCATCAAATTAAAAACTTGTGTACATCAAATGATCACTACTAAAAAAGGGGGAAAAAAAAGAGTAAAAAGCCAACTCACAAAATGGAGGAAAATTATTTTTATATTTTTTAAAGATTTACTTACTTATCTGAGAGCAAGAGCACGTGTTCAAATGGGGGGAAGGGGGTAGGGAAGGAGAGAATCTCAAGCCGACTCACTACTGAGCATAGAGCCCAACACAGGGCTAAGTCTCACTACCCCATGATCATACCTGAGCTTAAATCAAGTCAGGTGCTTAACTGACTGAGCTACCCAAGCACCCCAAGAAAATTATTTTTAAATTCTATATTTGATAAGGATCTAATATCCAGAATATATAAATAACAGGAAAAATAACCCAACTGAATAATAATAAAACAATTAAAGACATTTTTTCAGACATACAAATGGCCACTTAGAAAATGAAATGATGTTCAACATCATTAGTCACTAAGTAGATGCAAATCAAAACCACAGTAAGATACCACTTCATACCTACCAGGGTGGCTACAATCAAAAAAGCAGATAACAAGTATTGGTTGAGGATGTAGAGAAACCTCATACATTACTGGTGGAAGGCAAAATTCTGCAGCCAGTTTGGAAAAAAGTCTGGCAGTTGTTCCAAAGGTTCAACAGTTACATGACTTAGCAAAACCCAGCAGAAATGAAAACACAGAGCTATACAAAAATTTGGTACCATTCATAGCAGCACTATTCATAATTAATTGCCTCAAAGTAGAAACCTAAATTTCCATTGACTGGTGAATGGATAAACCAAATGTGCCACATCTGTACAACAGAGTTCAACCATGAAAAGAGTGAAGTACTGATGCTTGCTACAATGTGGACAAACCTTGAAAACATTATGCTAAATGAAAGTAGCCAGACACAAAGGGATGACACAAAAGGTCACATATTCTATGAATCAATGTACATGAAATCTCCAGAATAGGCAAGTTCAGATACAGAGAGACAGGGAGGAGAGAGGGGGAAGAAGAGGTGGTTTCCAGGGGGCTGAGAGTAGGGGAAGAGAAGGCAGAAAATGGGGAGTGACTAACTGGCACAAAGATCTCTGCACCCTCAAAGATTTTTTTTTTTGAAAGAAGCTTCTTGGGAGACTATTTTTCCGTTATGAGTAAGTCTGTTCCCCACTCATCCCAAGTTACATTGTTTTCACAGGCAACATGCCACCAGATTACAACAAGCTTTGGTACCAAAAGCAATAGTCACATATACAATACTTTAGTATGCCAGTTTTGTTTTAAAATCAGAATTAGGTTGAATGTGACTTTTATTTAAACTAAAATTTATGCCTGTGCATTCATAAAATACTGATATATTAGTTTCGTATTTCCTTTATTCTGTTTGATTACATACACACTGAAAGGTAAACATACAGATCAAATGATGAGATTTCATGTTTCAGTGAAAGTTTAAAAAAAAGAAAACTTGTCTTTTTACTTAAGACTGCAAGATAAAGAATTTTTTTTAATTTTTTTAAACAATTTATTTATGATAGTCACAGAGAGAGAGAGAGAGGCAGAGACATAGGCAGAGGGAGAAGCAGGCTCCATGCACCGAGGGCCCGACGTGGGATTCGATCCCAGGTCTCCAGGCTCGCGCCCTGGGCCAAAGGCAGGCCCTAAACCGCTGCGCCACCCAGGGATCCCAAGAATTTTTTTTTTTTAAGAGAGGGGGAGGTTGAGGGACAGAGGGACGAGAGAGAATTATTAAGCAGGCTCCATGCCCAGGACTGAACCCAAATGCAGGGCCCAAACTCACAAGTGTGAGATCATGACCTGAGCCAAAATGGAGAGTTGGATGTTTCAGTGACTGAGACACCCAGGCACCCCATGAAATAGAATTTTTAAATCAGAACAACTAGGTAGGATCCTTTTCTGGAGTTGACCTAAAAGAAACTAACTGAATTGGTAGATTTTTTTTTTTTTTTTTTGGCTTCTGTTATCTACTTATTGTAGCACTCCCAACCAGGAGCAGTGCAATAATATGAAACACTTTGAAATCCATAATCTTTAAAAAAAAAAAGGGGGGGGGGCAGATTATACAAAAAGACCACATATCACAAAGAGGTTAAAATGACTAGGTATATATATTTTTTAAAACTTTCATTTACATCAGCAGAAACTTCCTTAAATTTTCTTCCCCTATTTTCAGTAGTATTTCATTTTGAGGTTTAACATAGCAAGCCAGTATAAAGTTTTACAATTCAGTACAGCAGATCTCTTGACCCACAGTTTCACTTTCCCTGGGTTCAGTTATCCTCCATCAGATCCAGAAGCAGATGATTCTCCTCCGGATGTACCCTCAGATCATCAGGAGATCAGTAACAGCCTAATGCTGTGTCACAACATCTACATGTCGTCTCATCACGTAGGCATTTTATCATCTCACATCATCACAGAAGGGTGAGTACAATACACGAAGGTATTTTGAGACAGACCACGTTCACATACCTTGTATCACAGTATATTGTTGTAATTGTTCTATTTTATTACCAGTTATTGTTGTTCATCTCTTATTGTGCCTAATTTATAAATTAAACTTTATCACAGGTATGTCTTATAGGAGAAAACATAAGTTTTTTACTATCCATGGTTTTAGGCATCCACTGGGGGCTTTGGAATGTGTCCCCTGGATAAGGGGTACTACTGTAATCCTGGATTCTGAGTCATTTTAAAATGAAAATGGAAAGGAGTATATGAAAATTTAGTTTTCTTCTGTAACATTTCAATCAACTGCTTGTTGTTTCTTTCTTAGTCAACAGATGGATACCTGTCCTGTTCCAGAAACACATTTAGCTGACAGCGATCTCTGAAAACTCTGAATCTAAATTTGTTCTTGTCAGAAACCAGAAAAACAGGACTGCCTAACTCAAGCTCTAAATGAAACTTATTGTTCTTATTTCTTATCATAGTTTTTTGAGACACTGATAAAGAGGTTTTGCAATGACCAGAACATTTTAACTGCTTGGCCAGAAAAGCCCCAAAAGCAACAGAATGCCTAGAAAACCACATCCCACACATCACCTCCCCGCCCACCATCATATGACGCACACATTATAACCCCCCCCACCTGTGATCACATGTTCTGTTTGTTCACACGTACCTCTCTGTACATCTCCCTATAAAACTCTAGGTGTCCATCTTTCGGGCTTAGAGGTCAGTCAAGACTTGAGCCTGCCACCTCCTCAGGCTGCTGGCACTTAAGTTTTTCTTTTCCAAAGAAAGATCTCTTGAGAGAAGTTTATCCAAGTTTGTTCAGCAAGAGTATTGGCAAATCTAGGTAGGAGCTATGCTTTTGATTTGTCCAGCCCTCTCGGTATTCCTGGGGACAGAGCACTTGGCCTCACGGGGCACCAAAGCTTTCCTGTTGGTTTCTGGAGTTACTGGCTGAGATGGATTGTTGGGTAACACTCTTAACGTTATCTACATGTGGTGGATAATCTAGTGGATACCCAGAGCTTCTGAAAGACCTATAAATCTTCCTCACCAACCTTTGGCACATCTTGGTAGGCAGCTGTGTATACCTCTAATGCTTTGCCATGAAACAGAATTTCAATAGTGATAAAATGGAAATACAGTGTTGGTATCCTTTATTTTTTGCTCAGAACTGCCAATAGC
This sequence comes from Vulpes vulpes, assembly GCF_048418805.1. Lineage (NCBI taxonomy): Eukaryota > Metazoa > Chordata > Mammalia > Carnivora > Canidae > Vulpes > Vulpes vulpes. The sequence goes on along the minus strand of NC_132785.1, from coordinate 106,801,454 downwards.
TTTCTCCAGATGAAAGCTGTTTGGATAGCATCCACTGTAGCTGCCTCTTTTTTATTTATTTTTTTAAGATTTTATTTATTTATTCATGAGAGACAGAGAGAGAGGCAGGCAGAGACATAGGCAGAGGGAGAAGCAGGCTCCATGCAGGGAGCACGATGTGGGACTCGATCTCAGGACCGTGGGATTATGCCCTGAGCCGAAGGCAGATGCTCAACCGCTGAGCCATCCAGGCATCCCTGTGGCTGCCTGTTTAACTGGGTTCCATCCACATGCCCATAAGATGGGTTTGCAGACTTGTCCATTCCTTGCCATTATGGTTGTTGTGAAGTCATCCCATTTCATTTTTACCTTGGTTTTAAGAACTTTCAAAGGTTCACCTCCTTCGGCTCCAAGTATGAACCTCTGCCTTTTTGATAATCCTGAAGTTTGGCAAATTTTGGAGTTTTTCAGGTCCTGCTTCAAATCAAGGATCTCCCTGGGGGGCTCAGCGGTTTAGCGCCTGCCTTTAGCCCAGGGCAGGATCCTGGAGTCCCGGGTTCGAGTCCCACATCAGGTTCCCTGCACAGAGCCTGCTTTTCCCTCTGCCTGTGTCTCTGCCTCGCGCTCCCTCTGTGTCTCTCGTGAATTAAAAAAAAAGGGGGGGCGGGCAGCCCCAGTAGCTCAGCGGTTTAGTGCCACCTTCGGCCCAGGGTATGATCCTGGAGAGCTGGGATTGAGTCCCATGTCAGGATCACTGCGTGGAGCCTGCTTCTCCCTCTGCCTGTGTCTCTGCCTCTCTCTCTCTCTCTCTGTGTCTCTCATGAATAAATAAAATCTTAAAAAAAAGAAAAAAGAAAGCCAATTTCAAAAGAAAACAAAACAAAACAAAACACAAATCTAGGATCTCTCTAGTGGCCCAGTTATGGGATCTCCCTAGGAAGGTGGTTTTGCCTTGCAGTGGGACAGTTCTCCCACTGCAACCTCCAAGATTTGGTAGAGCTCTCCCAGAAGCTTGTGGTTGGAACATCCCAGTTTCTTGGATAACTGGCCCTGCCCCTTTCCCAAGATGCCTACCTTGCTACCTCATGCCTCAGGGTTGTGGGGCAGCCTGGGGGTGGGGGTGGGGTGTCTGCTTAGCAAGGGTGCTGGGAGCCCGCAGGCCTCTGGCTTTCCTTGCTTCAGCCCAGGGCTGAAATTCAGGGTGGGAAGAGGCTCCATCTCTTCTACTTAAGACCTCAGGTTGGGAGCCCTGGCAGCTGGGCCTCAACATTTGGCCTGGAGCCCAACAACGTTCCTCTGAATTGCATGGGCCACAGGGTTTTTCTTCTGGGGTGATAAACATGTTCTGGAAGAAGATCGTGGTGAGAGTCACACAACTTTGTGAATATCCTACAAAACCTACCGAACTGTATCCTTTAAAACGGTGGATTTTACGGTGTGTGAATTATATCTCACAAACAAAAAAGATTTACTAACTATAATATTTAAAAGTGAGAAACAGGACAGCCTGGATGGCTCAGCAGTTTAGCACCGCCTTCAGCTCAGGGCGTGACCCTGGAGACCTGGTATCGAGTCCCGTGTCAGGCTCCCTGCATGGAGCCTGCTTCTCCCTCTGCCTGTGTCTCTGCCTCTCTTTCTCTCATGAATAAATAAAATCTTAAAAAAAATAAAAATAAAAGTGAGAAACATCCTAAAAAAAAAAAAAACACCCAACAGGGTAATTACGATGTCACAGACTCCTGGACTGTAATATGGAAAAGGCGAATGCTGAATAGCTTGTAAAGCCCAACACAAAATGGCCCCTACAAGGAGCTCGCCTTGCCCACCTTGAGTTTTTTTTTTTTTTTTTTTTAATAACTATTTTTTACAAATGAGGAAACTGAGGCTTCCAGGTCTAAGTATCTTACCCAGCAGGACACGAAGAGTGGTGGAAAAGAAATTCCGCCCCTGCCGGTCAGGCCCCGGGGCTGGGTTACCCGCAGAACGCCACCTCAACCGTAATTTCCATTGTTATTTAAAACAGAACTTCGCGGGTGTGTGTGTGTGTGTGTGTGTTTGGAAGTTTGTTTCCTCCAGGAAGTTTTCACAGATTTCTTTCCTCCCCGTTGTCCGAGTCTAGAGAGGGGGACCGCAGGCCACCCCCACGGCCTTGGGGGAAAGCGGCTGAGGGCGGCGGCGGGGGGTGACGAGGCCTCGGGGACCCCGAGAGCCCGAGTACGTAGAGGCGGCTTTCCCGCCGGCTCGCAGCTCGGCGTGCGGGTTCGCACCCGGGCTCCGGCACCGACCAGCGCGGCAGGGAGCGCGCACAAGCGAAACCTCACTAGGCCTCCTCCTGCGCCCGACGGAGGTACCCACCTCCCAGGCTGCAGGGGGGGCCCTGGCTGAGGCGCGCGAGGCACTTAGCCCGGCGCCGAGCTCTCGGTCCACGCTCAGGGAGCGGCAGCCGTTCTCACCGCCTCAACTTGCAGGGAAACGGCCGCCGAGGCTCCCCGGTCCCGACGCCGGCAGGTGCCGGGTGCCACGCTCGGCAACGGGGCTCAACAGGACGCCCCTCGGGGTGCCCCCCACCCCCGCGGTTACGGCCGCAGAACCCAACCGACGGGACGGGCGGGGCTCCCACGCCGCGGGGCCGGCCCAGCCCCCCACCCCCCCACGCTACGGTCAGGCCGGCGTCGCACGTGTTCCGCGGCTCCCCGCCCCTTTCTCGGGCCTTCCCTCACGGCCCAGCCCACCCCGCGCTCTGTGCGGGGAGCAGCGGCAGCCCCCGGGCCGACGCCAACGGCCGCCGCTGCCGGCACACACTGACTCACCAGACGGTCCTTTGCGGCTCTCCTCAGGCCCGGGGCCGGCCGGCGTACGGGATACGCGTGGACGGAGAACCCGGAAAGACCACGCTGTAGCGTCGGCCAGTTAGTTGCGTCCGTTTTTGTGTTGTCGCAGCGGATAGGACTAGGAGGCCGCCCCCTCCTTCTCATTGGACACGGCTTCTGGCTGTCTACGCCAATAGGGTGGGTCTTAGGGGGAGGGCGGGACTGGAGCCTCGGCTCCTCCCATGCCAGGCGAGGAGGCCGCGTGTGGGCGGGCGAGTCTGGGGCGGGGCCTGGCGCGGCGGGGGCGGGGCCTGGCGCGCTGGGGGCGGGGCCGGGCGGGGCCGGGCGGGCCGGGGGCGGAGTTCCGACCCCGGAAGCTCCGAGGAGGCGGTGTCTCTGAAGGAGTGGTACCCGACCCAGCAGCGGATACCTTCGCTTTCCGCAGCCAGTTGATCCCGCCGGGAGTCGTCCTCCTGCTGCTTTGAGCTACTATATTTAAAGCTGAGATTTCGAGGGGAGGAAAGATGTTACTGTGGGAAAGACAAAGGCGTCTCTGAGGTGAGGGAGAAAAAAACAGGTGGTGACGTCTTGGGCAGTGACCTCAGGTGACCTCAGCAGCCGAGGCTGCTGACCCTAGGTGTGTATAGCTCCAAGGTGCAGAGGAGCGTGGTCTGGACGGCCGTCAAGGAAGGTCACTTCTAAGTCTAGTTCTGTTTTCCTGCTTTGCTCTATGACCTAGGACGAGTCTCTTCTTCTTTTTTGTGCCTTCATTTCTTCTTTTGAACCATGAAGTTGATCTGATGCCCTGATGTTCTCTCCAAGGCAAAGTTTGTTTGTACGACTAATATTTCCAGAATGTTCTCTTTGTGCTGTCCCTGTTCCAGATATGAGCTGACAGCTATCAGAACTTTTGGAAGCTTGCAATGGGCACTTGGCCAGAAGTGATGGTTTTGTGAGAAGATCTGGCTGGGTTCAAACAGGCAGGCTTGGTGGTGGTGGTGGGGGCAGGGGTTGGTTAAAAAGGAAAGAAAGAAAAAAAAAATTATACAAATAGGCTGGGCTTGGTTGTTGCCACTACCAGGCCTGGCACACCATGTGCCTTGTTAACCCAGGTACCTCTGAGTGGCTGGACGGGTTAGAAGATAGGTTGTGTGGTTTATCAGTTGTATCTCAGTGTGAAAGCATTTCAGTCAATAATAAAGAAGGTAGAATTTAAGCTCTCAAGGAGTTTACAAACAAATGCAGGGTGTGGAATGGGGAGAGGTGGTAAGCGGAATGAGAAGTGAGTATAGTCAGAATAAAGGACAGCGTTGTGAAGCTTGAGTGGCCCAGAAGAGAAGGCAGAGAGAAATTCTGAGCTGAATAAACCGCCTGCCTGTTCAAGGAATAGTGAGGCATTTATTTTGGCTGGATGGGAGGGAGTCCTGGAAGCAAAACCCTGCTGGGTAGGTTGGGTCAAAGGTCAGGGGTAGGAGCTGGCCAAGAGACCGGGAAGGTCTGAGAGTTGGGGAGTGCGGGACTAGAGCTGCACTTTGGAGCGGTCACCCAGGCAGCACAGTGGGAGAGACTTGTGCAAGTCGGCTGGGAGCCTCCATAGGAGCTTACTGCAGCAACTCGGTGAAAAGTAGTGAGGACTGAAGCCGAGTGGTGGCCGTTGGGATGGACCGGAGTGTAGATGGGAGACACTTCAGAGGAGGGAGGAGCTGCAAGGCTTGATGAACTTTGTGGGAGGAGTCAAAGGGGATTGTAAACTGAAGAGCTAGGGTCACTGGAGAAGGTCAGGAAGGAGTTGGCTTGGGGCAGGCGGAGTGAATGGCCGCAGCCCGGCAGCTGGGGGCTCAGGCACAGCTTCTGCCTCGGCCATCTGCAACAGGCACACCTGAGAAAAAAAAGGTTAGAGAACATGTACAAATCAAGGCACAAAAGGAACTTGTTCTTGGGTGAGTCATTTGGCTTCTGTGAGCCTCAGTTTCCTTCCTCATAGATAAAATGAGGATGACGATCTGTACTGAAGAGTTATAGTGAGGAGTAGATGTGGTGACTATAAAGCACCTCACGGCTTGGTCTACATGTCCATGGATTAAGCAGCCTCTGTTATGAGGAAGGCTGGATATCTGGATGGTGCATATTACCATCAAAAGCAAAAATAGGGGCTCCTAGGTGGTTCAGTAGGTTGAGGGATGGATTCTTTTTTTTTTTTTTTAATAAATTAATTTTTATTGGTTTTCATTTTACCAACATACAGAATAACACCCAGTGCTCATCCCGTCAAGTGTCCCCCTCAGTGCCCGTCACTCTTTCACCCCCCCCCCGCCCTCCTCCCCTCCCCCCACCCCAGTTCATTTCCCAGAGTTAGGAGTCTTTATGTTCTGTCTCCCTTCCTGATATTTCCCACACATTTCTTCTCCCTTCCTTTATATTCCCTTTCACTATTATTTATATTCCCCAAATGAATGAGAACATACACTGTTTGTCCTTCTCCAATTGACTTACTTCACTCAGCATAATACCCTCCAGTTCCATCCACGTTGAAGCAAATGGTGGGTATTTGTCATTTCTAATGGCTGAGTAATATTCCATTGTATACATAAACCACATCTTCTTTTTTTTTTTTAATTTTTATTTATTTATGATAGTCACAGAGAGAGAGAGAGGCAGAGACACAGGCGGAGGGAGAAGCAGGCTCCATGCACCGGGAGCCTGATTAAACCACATCTTCTTTATCCATTCATCTTTCGATGGACACCGAGGCTCCTTCCACAGTTTGGCTATTGTGGACATTGCTGCTAGAAACATCGGGGTGCAGGTGTCCCGGCGTTTCATTGCATCTGAATCTTTGGGGTAAATCCCCAACAGTGCAATTGCTGGGTCGTAGGGCAGGTCTATTTTTAACTCTTTGAGGAACCTCCACACAGTTTTCCAGAGTGGCTGGACCAGTTCACATTCCCACCAACAGTGTAAGAGGGTTCCCTTATCTCTGCATCCTCTCCAACATTTGTGGTTTCCTGCCTTGTTAATTTTCCCCATTCTCACTGGTGTGAGGTGGTATCTCATTGTGGTTTTGATTTGTATTTCCCTGATGGCAAGTGATGCAGAGCATTTTCTCATGTGCGTGTTGGCCATGTCTATGTCTTCCTCTGTGAGATTTCTGTTCATGTCTTTTGCCCATTTCATGATTGGATTGTTTGTTTCTTTGGTGTTGAGTTTAATAAGTTCTTTATAGATTTTGGAAACTAGCCCTTTATCTGATAGGTCATTTGCAAATATCTTCTCCCATTCTGTAGGTTGTCTTTTAGTTTTGTTGACTGTATCCTTTGCTGTGCAAAAGCTTCTTATCTTGATGAAGTCCCAATAGTTCATTTTTGCTTTTGTTTCTTTTGCCTTCGTGGATGTATCTTGCAAGAAGTTCCTGTGGCCAAGTTCAAAAAGGGTGTTGCCTGTGTTCTCCTCTAGGATTTTGATGGATTCTTGTCTCACATTTTTTTTTTTTTTTTTTTTGATTCTTGTCTCACATTTAGATCTCTCATCCATTTTGAGTTTATCTTTGCATATGGTGAGAGTGGTCTAGTTTCATTCTTCTGCATGTGGATGTCCAATTTTCCCAACACCATTTATTGAAGAGACTGTCTTTCTTCCAATGGATAGTCTTTCCTCCTTTATCAAATATTAGTTGACCATAAAGTTCAGGGTCCACTTCTGGGTTCTCTATTCTGTTCCATTGATCTATGTGTCTGTTTTTGTGCCAGTACCACACTGTCTTGATGACCACAGCTTTGTAGTACAACCTGAAATCTGGCATTGTGATGCCCCCAGCTATGGTTTTCTTTTTTAAAATTCCCCTGGCTATTCGGGGTCTTTTCTGATTCCACACAAATCTTCAAATAATTTGTTCTAACTCTCTGAAGAAAGTCCATGGTATTTTGATAGGGATTGCATTAAACGTGTAAATTGCCCTGGGTAACATTGACATTTTCACAATATTAATTCTGCCAATCCATGAGCATGGAATATTTTTCCATCTCTTTGTGTCTTCCTCAATTTCTTTTATTTTTTTTCTTCCTCAATTTCTTTCAGAAGTGTTCTATAGTTTTTAGGGTATAGATCCTTTACCTCTTTGGTTAGGTTTATTCCTAGGTATCTTATGCTTTTGGGTGCAATTGTAAATGGGATTGACTCCTTAATTTCTCTTTCTTCAGTCTCATTGTTAGTGTATAGAAATGCCATTGATTTCTGGGCATTGATTTTGTATCCTGCCACGCTACCAAATTGCTGTATAAGTTCTAACAATCTTGGGATGGAGGCTTTTGGGTTTTCTATGTAGAGTATCATGTCATCGGCGAAGAGGGAGAGTTTGACTTCTTTGCCAATTTGAATGCCTTTAATGTCTTTTTGTTGTCTGATTGCTGAGGCTAGGACTTCCAATACTATGTTGAATAGCAGTGGTGAGAGTGGACAGAGGGATGGATTCTTGATTTCAGTTCGGGTCATGATCTCATGTGTCATGAGTTCGAACCGAGGGTCGGCTCCATGCTTCGTGTGGAGTCGGCTTGAGAGTCTCCCTTTCCCATTCCCTCTGCCCTTTCCCCTGCTCACACTCTCTCTCTAAAATAAATAAATGTTTAAAGAAAAAAATAATTCCTGGGACGCCTGGGTGGCTTAGTGGTTGGGCGTCTGCCTTTTTCTCAGGGCGTGATCCCGGATTCCCGGGATCGAGCCCTGCGCCTGGCTTCTTGCGTGGAGCCTGCTTTTCCTCCCTCTGCCTGTGTGTCTGCCTGTGTCTCATGAATAAATAAATAAAATATTTTTTTTAATTCTTTTTTTTTTTTTAAATTTCACCTCCAGAATTTGAAGCCAAGGCAAATAAGAGTTTTGCATCTAAAATGAACATTAAATTTGACTACATTAAAAAGAAAAAAAAAACATGTAATCCTTGTCATATGCCTTATATTTTCTAAGACTTTTCTATATATTCATTCTTTTCATTAGGACAACAGTGTGAGATAGGTACTACTAATAATAGTACCACTTCACTGATTAGTTGAGCCTCGGTTAAGTCACACAGTCAGTGAGTGGCAGAGCCAGGATTTAAACTTAGGCAGTCTGGTTCCAGAATTTGTGCTCTCAGGGCAAAAACTATTGAAAGTCAAAAGACATTTAGTTTGGTATAAAATATCTTTAACTCCTATCGCAGAAAAGTGATTTTCTTAATATATAAAGTACTTCAAAAATAATCTCAATAGAAAAATGAACAGCATTGGGCAGCCCAGGTAGCTCAGCGGTTTAGCACCACCTTCAGCCCAGGGCGAGATCCCAGGGTCCTGGGATCGAGTCCCACATTGGGCTCCCTGCATGGAGCCTGCTTCTCCCTCTGCCTGTGTCTCTGCGCCGCCCCCCCCCCCCCCCCGTCTCTCTCTGTCTCTCATGAATAAATAAATAAAATCTTAAAAAAAAAATAAAAGCATCTATACCAACTATACAGAAAAGGAAGTAAAAATGAAGGGATCCCACTGTCACTCAATATAAGTAAAATGTGGTTTAAAACTCCTGACGGGTACCTGAGTGGCTCAGTCTTGATTTTGGCTCAGGTCATGATCTCAGGGTCATGAGATTGCACCCTATGTGGGGCTTCATGCTCAGTGCAGAGTCTGCTTGTCCCTCTCCCTATCCCTCTGCTCATCTCATTCTGCTCCTCCCCTGTTCTCTCTCTCTCTCAAATAAATAAATAAAATCTTAAAAGACAAACCCTTCTCTGGTATATCCTTTTTCATAACCAGATTAGCAAAATCCAGAATTTTATTAGTGCTCAGTAAGGCTCTCCTACAACCTCTAAGGGAGATACTTTGGCAACCTATCAATATTATCAAAATAAAAAATGCATATACCTTTGACCCAGCAATTACACTGCTAGGAATTGATCCAAAAAATGTTTGCTTATGTGCAAAATGACTTAGGTAAATGGAACATTCTGTAATAGTGAAAGTTTGGAAGCCTTCTTAATGTCCATTAGTAGGAGACTAGTTTAAAAAATGATAGTACATTCATTCAGTGGAATACTGTGCACTGAAAAAAGACAAGAATAAGAATAAGGAGGCTCTTTATATACTGATATAAAACTACCCCCAAGATAGATTTTTGGTGAAAAAAAAGCAAGGTGAAGAACAGCATGGAAAGTTCTACAGAGGGTGAAAAATGTGTGTGTGTGTTGTGTGTGCATGTTTATCTCCCTGGAATGATATACAGGAAACTGATAATATCATTTACTTCTAGGGAGGTGACCAAGATGGTTAGGAGACAGGGATGACCATATGTCCCATTGTGCCTTTTGAATTTTGACCATGTGAATATATTGCCTATTAAAATACAAAATTTAGGTGTTAATTAAAACAAATGAACATTATGTACAGCAACCAACTGCAGAAGCTACTCATTTTAAGAGGTGACCTGTAAACATGTTGCTAAAGAAGCTAGAATGCTGATCACATCCCATCATGGAGACACTGAGGCAAAATATAATCATCAATAAAGGAAAAAAGGAAACTAACACATCCATTAAGTGATAACAGTCTACCCCAAGCCCAGAAAAAGTATCCTTTTAATCAGAATTTATCAACATTTAGCCAGTAGTATCTAATGTCCTGGTCACTGGAACTCTGCATCCAGAATAATTGACCAGTTCTTTCCTTAATGAGAATTACTTATACAAGACTCTCCGACTCTCTTTGTTTGACTACATGTTCACCAAAATGCTGGTGACTGCTTCTACTATCCAGGAAACGTGATTCTAGAAAGGAGAGAGCTTTGGGTAATGGGCAAGAATATTCTAGAAACTAGGAAGATACATGTCCCACTAATAATTAGTAAATAATTGATATTCTATGTACTTGGATGCACTAAAGTGGTTTCTTTTTTTTCTTTTTTTTTCTTGCTGGACATAGAGCCTAACACAGGGCTTGAACTGATGACCCTGAGATCAAGGCCTCAGCTGAGATCAAAAGTCGGACACTTAACCAACCGAGCCAGCCAGGTGCTCCTGTACTGAATGAAACAGTTTCTAAGGATCTGGTCTAAGTAACTGATGATATCAAGTGTTGAAACCCCCAAACTCAAGGACAAGACTTGTAGTGCTTCTGAAGTGTTATTCTTAGCTAGTGAGCAGCATGACCAATTTAACAATAATATATGCTTGATGCAAAATTTATGAAAAGAAAAGCACAAAGTAAAAAAACAAACAAACAAACAAACAAACCCAAATTACCTATGATAAATCCATTCCTTGAAAAAAGCCCTGTTAATATTTGGATGTCTTTATTTCTAAGCATGTGTTTGTTGTACTTGTTTACATAGTTCATTAATTCGTTCAAATATTTATTGAGCATTTGGAATGCCATGCCTGTTCTAGATGCTGGGGATGTAGTTATATATATATTTTTTAATAATTAAAAACTTCCTTTTGAAGCAGTCACAAGCTAATAGAAAATTCCAACTGTAATACAGAGGAATTTCACACTGGAATACTTTTAGTTTGCGTTTTCAACAGAATAACCACAGTGTATATAGATATATATACATATATATCTCTACAATATAACCATCAAAATAAGGATTTCAACATTTTTCTACAATCTAATCCTTGGCCCCACTCAAGAATCACCCACTGTCCTAATAATTTTCTTTTTGGCAAAAGGATCCAGTTCAGAATCACATGCTGTATTCAAGTTATGTCTCCAATCTCCTTTAGTCTAGAATAGTTCCTCAATCTTTCTTTGATTTTAATGACCTTGAAACTTTTGAAGATTGCAAGCCAGTTAATTTGTAAAATGTCTCTCAATTTGGGCCTTCATTTTGAGTTTGTCTAATGTTTTCCAGTATTAGATTCAGACTGTATCTTTAAGAGGAAAATCAGAGGTGACACTGCATTCTTCCCGTTGCATCCTATGAGGTGGCACATAGTTTTCATTTGACTTATTATGGATGATGTTAACTTTCACTTCTTGATTAAGATAATGGTCAAACAGGCTTCTCTAATATAAAGTTACTTTTTTAAAATTAAAATTTATTTTAAATTTTGAAATAATTATAGACTCACAGGAAGTTGCAAAAATAATATAAAGAAGTCCCTCTACCCTTCCTATAATTCCCCCTATGATAACGTCTTACATAACCATAGTAAAACAATTTTTTTTTAGTAATTTGGTTAGCATTTGTGAGTCTGTAAATATTCTATTCTTTATCAAGCAATTCAATTAATCACTTGATTAATGGGCTCAGAGTTTCCTATGTTATTTAGTGGGTTAAATCTATTCTCATTATTGTTTATTTTTATGCTAAAATAGTCTCAGTTTGGCTAGTAGAAACTCTTCAAACTGACTTCTGTGTCCTTTTGACATGTCCTCATTATTCTTTGATCATTCTTTTCTGGCAAAAGATGTTGTGAGCTCCTCTTAAACTTCTCCTGTCCCAGGCCTGAAATGAGTTATTTCTCTAAGGCTTCCTAGTGCCATTTAGTGGACAGTGGTATTTAGAAGCCAAGATTTGAATGTTAAGCATTGCTATTGTATAGTTATATAATAGCTCATTGCTATTAGGGTGTCCCTCTTGCAAGGCCCACTCAAGGTCACAGTTGGGTATATACACCCACACACTTCCACACACAATGTATACATAAACTCATATACACATTTACATCCATATTTACTTGTATATCTATCTGTCTATCTTGGAAACCATGAATTCACACCAATACCTCCAATTCCAATCCATTACCATGGAGCTCATCAAATTTTCTCCTTTTTCCATATTTGTATCTTCTCTAAATGACTTATCTTTTTTAAAAAATATTTTATTTATTTATTTGAGAGAAAGCAAGATGAGGGGCAGAGGGAGAGGAAGAAGCAGACTCTCTACTGAGTGGGGAGCCTGACTCCGGTCTTGATCCTAAGACCTCTGAGTTCATGACCTTAGCCGAAGTCAGCCACCAAACTGACTGAGTCATCCAGGTGCCCCAACAGTGAATTATCTTAAGTTTTTTCACTTATTTGATCAGTCCTGTATGTAGCCAGGCATATAGGAATCTCTACTTTCCAAGTTCTTTCCCAGTGCAGATGCCCTCCTAACCCCACACATGCTCTGAGAACCTGTGCTGGGCCATACTCTCCACCCCTCTCCAAAGAGGATGCTTTCCTCATTCTTGGGTCCCAATATTCCATGTGGGGATATAGTTTTGGACAGATAAAATCCCTGCTTTCAAGGAGCTTACATTCTAATGGTGGGACAGAGGGAACAAAGAGATAAAAATAAAACAGGTGCAATGGAAAAATAGGACAATGGGATGAGAAGGGACTGGGGTGCTACTGTGGGTTGGTGATGTGTGGATCACTGTCTTCATGCCCTACTCTCCATCCTTCTTTGCCCTGCTCCAGGCATACCCACACAATGCATTACTTAGCTCCTCTGCTGCTGGCTTTCTGATTGAATTTGACCACTAGGAGATAGGTGGGTGAAGGGAGAGAGAAATCTCTTCCTGCTTTGGGATGTATTTTTTGGCAGTGGGCCCTCCTTGGGGTTCAGCTCTCATTGAACTCCAGAAATTCCATTTTCTCCCCCTGTCCCTCAAAGCCCCTTGATAGTAATAACTTCCCAATGTTGCTAGCATAATGGTACCCTAACGATCTTGTTACTCTTTACTCTGATTCTACCTTTGTTAATAGTTCCATCATGAAAGTCTGTTGAACCATCTGAGCTGGATCTTATTCTTTGAGGAAATGATTCTTTTTGTTTAAACATTTTTTGTGAACCATTTTTATTTTCAAGTCAATGTATATTCTTACACAATATGATTTTCAAAAACTCAGTCTGATCAGTTAAAAAAGGAAAACAGTAGCCAGGTTTGTCTTTCAAGAATTGAGGGCAGAATCGATTGCCTTCTTGTCCTGCCCCTGACTTGAGGGCTAAGTAGCTTGTGCTGTGCTATATGGGGGGTGGTATGCCTGCCGTTGTGACTCTACCAGTGGCCCCCCCACCCCCCAGCATCCAGTTTATGTAAGTAATTCCATTTTGGGCTTTAAAAAATAATACAGACTGTAATTCCTTCATCAGGCTTCATCCTTGGCTGTGCATTTCCCCATTCTTCCCCTTCTAGGGAGAGATCTCAGTCACTGGGAGTCAATGGAGGCTCTTCTTAGAAACACAGGTTACTGCTGGAACCTACCTTTTCCACCTTCTTTTATTACTCTGTCTACTTGGTGCTGAGAACTGTGCTTCCATTTGGAGGGCTCTTCAAATAATTCCTAAAACTTTTCTCCCCCTCTACTAAGCATTTGCAAGCCCGGGGTCTTCCCAGGGTGTCCTGGATTGGAGAATGAGAAGGGGCCTGCAGGAAGAGTACTTTGCCATACCTTCAATGAGCATCACTCATTTCCTGGGCAACCTAGAAGAATGTTAAAAGGATGTTTCCCGTGACTGGCTTTATCAGTGACAAGAGCTTATTAGAGGCATAAGAAGGTATAGTTTGAGAGAACGGGGAATAAAATCCCGCAGAGTAAGAGCAGGGGAAGGGGGGGAATGAGGCATGTAATTGTTCCAAATCTTACTGCATCCCTGGTTTCTTTGGCTTTTGAATTTGTATTTAACACTGATGGGGGCGGGGATTGCCTTTAGGGGACATAAAGGAGGGAGCAGCCTAGTCTTAGGAGATAAAGACTTGAAGCACAACCTGTTTTATCAAGAACCTCTGCGTGCAAACACCTGGGGAGGCATTTAAAAAATCTGATGGGCGTGTTATTCCTGACCTCAGGAGAGGACAGAAGGGACTGGATTAAGCTTTTCTGGGATCACATATGTAGAAAATCAGAAAACTCTAGAAGGCTAACATAAAACTCTTTAGCCCCCATTTCTCAGATAAATCCACATTGAATGCCACATGCTTTCACACCATGTTCTGTCCCAAATTTGACTACCTAGACCACACCTTTCCAGATTAGAAAAGCATTACCCTATGATAAATGTGGCGACATCTTTGAAGGTGTCTTGTGTATTGGAAGGAAGACACTTTAATAAATGTTGCCTATTATTGTTGGCCATCACTAGAAATACAGCCTAGAGTTAAGACTGTGTGCTATGGGACCAGTCAGCCTGTGTCCAAATTCTTGTTCCTTTATAGGTTAGCTGTGGGCCCCTGGGCATGTTAATTAGCCTCTCTGAGCTTCAGTTTTCCCAACTGAACGATGAGGCTACCAAGGATATCTACTTCAGAGTGAGGGTTAAATGCACTTGGATCCTTAGAGCCTTGCCTGACCCACAGGAATGCTTGAGAATTCAGTGAAACCGAATGCAAATTCTCCCCCCAACCCCACACCAAAAAACAAACCCTTCTTGTCCATAGTGGGAGACCCAGCAGCTTAGCTGGGAACCTCCTAGAGAAAGAGCTGGGAAGGCAAGGGAGAATTGTAGAGGGAGGTTTTCCAGTCACCTGCCTTCCCATTCTGAGGCCTGGGGGTGATTTTCTACCTCCCCCGAAGAGGCAGCTCCTTCCTACAAGGCTCAGTGTCAGCCATGGTGGGTGACTTTTGCTGCAATGGCTTTAACCGCTTCATCTTGCAGTGGAGATTTCAGCAAAATAAGCTGCTCTTTCTATAAGTGGCTTCTTCTCACCTCACCTCTGTGGGCATTGTCTAATGGTGGGGTTGGCTCATTTTCTGGAACCAAATAAACATTTCTTCCCTCTAGCCCCACGGTGATAGTGCCACTATTAATGAGCTGCAGTGTTGCCCATTGCTTCAGGAGCCATTAGGGAAGCCCTAATAGAGTTCTGTTTATTGCCAGGGGAGGTGTCAGAGGCAGAGAAAGCACAGCTGGGGCTTCCAGCCCCCAGCAGGTCGTGCAGTGCAGGCAGCCAGAGCAATCATTCTTAGACTTGTGAAGTCAGGACATAAATTCCAAGAGGAATAAAAATGAGTGAGATAAGGGAACTGGGGTCTGTGATTTAGAGTCATTTTTCAGGTTTCCGAAATTTTGAGTAAGTTAAGGTAATATGGTAGTGCAAATGAAAGCACACTGCCTAAAGGGGTAGCAGTCTGAGCAATGCCCTATTAAGGAACTAGACCTGAGTTGGTTTCCTTGTCAGAGATTGCACTCTCTGGTGCTCAATAAATATGCATTGTAGGTGCTGCAGATTGGCTGAGCCATCCGGGAGATCTTCAGAATGAATAGGGTCCATCGCAGTGCAATATGCAAAGAATATATGTTGTGATAAAATCCATTGGTTCCTTCACTAAACCAGCCTCTACAAACCCTGAGATTGTGCACAGCTAGTTGGTTGGCAGAGAATACTGAATTTATGTGAATGAGAGATTGCTACGGAAATAGGTGCTTCTCACTGAAGATCGGCTGGACCATCCAGCATGAAGCAGTGTAGGCACTGGTTTTAGATGACAAAGTTTTTGGCTGGATGGACTAAGATTTGCAGATAAATGAATGTCCAAGACACACCTCTCTTTGCAAAGCCCCAGAATCCCAATCAGGCTAGCACAAGCTGAAGGAGCATTTAGTGGATTCTGGGCATAGTCGGACCTATAAGAAGGTACTGGAAGTGTAAACTGGAATGTCAGGAATCCAGATGATTTTTTTCCTCTGCCTCCTGAGAACTATATCATCTCTTAGCTCTGCTACTCTCTACAATCTGATTTTTCTTTATTTTTTTTCCTTTAAGATATATTTATTTATTTTATTGAGAGAGAGAGTGTGTGTGGGGGAAGTTGGGGAGGGCCAGAGGGAGAGGGAGAGAGAGAATCTCAAGCAGACTCCCCCCACTGAGTGTGGAGCCCAATGCAGGGCTTGATCCCATGACCCTAAGATGATCCCAGACAAAATCAAAAATTGATTGTCCAACTGACTGAGCCACCCAGGCACCCCTGCAATTGGATTGTTCTTGACACAAATCTCTGCAGCCTCATGCCCACTCTGATGAGCTGTAAAATAAAATGTAAAAGGTCTAATAATGTTTTAGAAATCAGTAGATGTAACAAAAAAAAAAATCTAAGGAAAAGAAGCCTCTGCCCCAACAAAAGTAGACCCTGGAGTTTAAGGAAAATGAAGAAAGATTCAGATCTCCTCAACGTTGGTTGGCATCCCTAGCACCTAAGAGAGGAAACATCCAGGTCCCCAGATTATACGACACCACAGTGGAGGGAACTAAGACTGTCAGACCACCTGAGTGAGGTACCAGGTATGGGTTGAGTCAGGAGGTGGAAAATAAGGAAGAGAGGCTTTTATATTATATAAATATAAGACCAGGTCTGTGTGCTTGAGAACTTTTTGATTTCTGCAGGTCAGTCCTGCTGACTCAGGTCTAAGCAATATGCATAATAAATTGGACACATCCTTGCAGCTTCATCTGTTCTTTTAGTTGGCACTGATGCCCAGAGAAAGCTGGCCTGGAAAAGGTGAAAGTATCTTGGAAGAATGAAGGTAAGATTTAGTCCAAAAGTCAGCGAGTAAGGCTAAGCAAGCTAAACATCTGTGTGATGAGGATGTCAGTGGCCTGGCACCAGGTGTCAAAGCCTGAGTGGGGCAAGGAGGGCACAGGCACAGGGGAGGGGGTGCATTGGGGGCAGTGGTGGTCCATGATGGGGAATCAGAGCCTAGGTAGGGTGAGGTGGGCATATACATCGGGGGAGTGATGTTAGTGATGTTAGTAGTGGCAGGGTCAGCCAGTATGGGGAGTCGGAACCTGAATGGGGTAAGGAGGATACCCACTCATCTGAGGGGTGGCTTGGGAGGGTGTGAGAAGCAGTGATAGGAGACTAGTTACATATTAGATGTGTGAGGGAGGGAGGGAGGGAGGGAGGGAGATTGATTTGTATTAGTTTACTACAGCTGCCATAACAAAATGCTACCGACAGGGTGGCTTTCAACAACAGAAATTTATTTTTCATGATTCTAGGGTCTAGAAATCCAAGATCAAATAATTGGCTGCGTTGGTTTCTCCTGAGGCCTCTCTCCTTAAGTTGCAGATGGCCACCTGCTCACTGGTTGCTCATGTGGTCTTTCCTCTATGTGCACATTCTTGGTATTTCTCTGTGTTTCCAAATTCCCTCTTCTTATGGGGACCCCAGTCAGATTGGATTGAGGCCCACTCTAATAGCCTCATTTATTTATTTTTATTTTTTAAAGATTTATTTATTAATTCATGAGATACACACACACACACAGAGGCAGAGACATAGGCAGAGGGAGAAGCAGGCTCCCTGCAGGGAGCCCAATGTAGGACTTGATCCCGGATGCCAGGATCATGCCCTGAGCACTCAATCGTTGAGCCACCCAAGTGTCCCTAATAGCCTCATTTTAATGTAATCACCTCTTTAAAGGGTCTCTATCTCCAAATATAGTCACTTTCTGAGCTGTGGTGGTGATGGGGGCTTAGGGCTTTAACATACAGATTCTGGGGAGACAATTCAGTCCATAACATGATCCAATAAATAAATATATTGAGAAAAATAGGAGACAGAGTTCTCACTGTCAAAGAGGGAGCCATCTAGAAAGATAGAAAACTATATTGGAATTGAGATACTAAAGTGAATCATGATTTTTTGATAGAAAACAAGTACAGATGTAGATGTGTGTGTGTCCACATGCATGTATTCCCTCCCTTTGGCCCCTGTGAAGGCCCAGGTGCAACAACACCATAATGAGAATAAGCATGCCTAATGTTCAGATCTTGGCTCCTAAATATTATTTTTAGTAAAAAGAACCAATTTTTATTTTTTTAAAAATTAATTAATTATTTATTTATTTCTAGAAATGACTGACTCCAGGGTTAGGGCATAGAAAGTCCAAGATGAGTCTGGAATACCCAAGTTGAAGGGACTCCTGTTGCTCAAATCTGGGACTATCTGAGCATCTGAATGACTGATGGTATTAATGGATTCTAATCCACGGAATAAGTAGGAATTGTTGGGTCCATACTGATATAACTAACTAAATGAATAAGCAAATGAAGAGAGAAGAAAAGTTTTCTTCCAGCAGAATGCCAGTGAAGAGAGATGGAGTTAGAAAATCTTGATCTGGCAACCATCATCATCATAATTAATTCAGCAAAGAAATGCCAATGGGGGACGTCTGGGTGGCTCAGTGGTCGAGCTTCTGCCTTTGGCTCAGGGCATGATCCTGGGGTCTTGGGACTGGGGTCTTGGGATGAGTCCCACATCGGGCTCCCTGCAGTGAGCCAGCTTTTCCCTCTGCCTATGTCTCTGCCTCTCTTTGTGTATCTCTCATGAATAAATAAATAAAATCTTAAAGAAAATGTCAATGCAAGATGAAACTAGGGGGCAAATGTTTGATGAGGTAAGGACATAGACACAATTTCAAAATAACTCCTAAAAGTACTTATTAATGACAAGGGAGAAAAGGTAATTATACAGTGGAGGAATCAGGCAGATACTACCTTGCTCAAGTGACCAAAGTTCATATCACCAATAATGGCACAAATCTTGACTGGATACTATCTGATAGATGAAACAAGAAAAACACAGCACTTTTGTAGTATTCTTGCCAAAAACACAGAACCTGAATCTTACCATGAGGGGACATCAGGTGAACCCAGATGGAGGGACATTCTCCAAAATAATTGTCCTGTAATCTTTTTTTTTTTTTTAAGATTTTATTTATTTATTCATGGCAGACACAGAGAGAGAGGCAGAAACACAGGCAGAGGGAGAAGCAGACTCCATGCAGGGAGCCCAACGCGGGACTCCAGGATCATGCCCTGAGCCAAAGGCAGGTGCTAAACCCCTGAGCCACCCAGGGATCCCCAGTCCTGTAATCTTCATAAATTTCAGGGGCATAAAAGACAAGGAACATCTGAGGAGCTATTCCAGATTAAAGAAGAATAAAGAGACATGACAATTTAATGCAACATGTCATCTGATTTGGATCTTCTAATTTTCCAGAGGATATTATTGGAACAATTGGCAAAACTTGAGAGTCTTTACATTTGATGCTAATTTTCTGATTTTGATGTTTGTGTTTTGATTATGTAAGAGAATGTTCCTGTGGATAAGAATTCTACATTGAAGTATTTAAATGTGATGGGGCATCACACTGGCTACTTATTTCTAAACAATTCAGGAAAACAAGAGGTTATGTTTATAAATTTTAAAAATATTTTATTTATTTATTTGAGAGAGGCAGAGAGAGAGCACGAGCATGAGAAGGGAGAGAGGCAGTGGGACAAGTAGACTCCTTGCTGAGCATAGAGCCAGCCTTGGGGCTCGACCTCAGGACTCCAAGACCATGACCCAAGCCAAAGTCACATGCTTAATTGATTGAGCCATGCAGGCACCCTTACAATTATTTCTAAGTTACAAAATTATCTAGACAAAAAATGGGGAGAAAATTAAAACAAAAACGGAGTTTAGTATCAGTGGATTCACTAAAGAAAATTCTAAAGCACTTTTTTTCCCAGGCAAAATGAAAATGATTGCATATTAAAGGTTAGAAATAAAGGAAGGAAGAAAGAGAGGGGCAAATAAATCAGTAATCTAGAAGAACAGAAACTGCAGAGTTTTAAAATAAAATACATGTCAATAATAACACATATGTTGGTGGGGTGTATTGAATTTTCTGGGAAGAATGTAGATGTACTGATTGAATTAGATTTTGATAAGTCAAAGATCCATGTTGTAATATTTAATGTGCAGCACACTAAGAGTAAAATAATAGAAAAATAATATATAACTTCAAAGAATGTAAGAAAATAAAATGATAAAAAATGCTCAGTCAATCCAGAAAAAGGCAAAAAGGAGAGAAAAATGAACATAAAAACATTTGGAACAAGAGTAAAGTCCATAACTGTTGGTGAAAATGCAAACTGGAATAGCCACTGTGGAAACAATATAGAGGTTCCTCAGAAAATTAAAAATAGAAGTACCCTACAATCCAGGAATTGCACTACTGGGTATTTAAGAATATACAAGAACACTAATTTCAAGTGATACATGCACCCCTATGTTTATTTCAGCATTACTTGCAATAGCCAAATTACAAAAGCAGCCCAAGTGTCTATTGATAGATGAGTAGATACAGAAGAGGTGGTATATATAAACAACAGAATGTTATTCAGCCGTGAAAAAGAATGAAATCTTGCTATTTGCAACAACATGGATGGATCTAGAGAGTATAATGCTAAGCAAAATAAGTTAGAGAAAGATAAATACCATATGATTTCACTCATATGTAGAGTTTAAGAAACAAGACAAAAACGCGAAGAAAAAAAAAAGACCAACCAAAAAACAGACTCTTAATTACAGAGAACTGGTGGCTACCAGAGGGGAGATGGGTGGGGAAATGGGTGAAATAGGTGATGGGAATTAAGAGTACACTTATTATGATGAGCACTGAGTGGTGTATAGAATTGTCAAATCACAATATTGTACACCTAAAATTAATATAACCCTGTATGTTAAAATTATACTGGAATTAAAATAAAAAAGGAACAAAGCACATAATATTAATATAATTGAATATAATCTGAATATATCAGAATTTACATTAACTTTATCTGGACTAAGTGCTTTAGTTAAAGATGATTATTAGACTGGATAAAAAATAAAACAAAACCTAATTATCTGTTACTTATAAGAGACATATCTAAAACAGAAGGATACAAAAATTTTGAGAGTCAAAGAGTAAAAACCTCATGTGGCTAGTAGAGATAGTTGTGTGGCTGTGTTTAAATTAAACAGCATGGATTTTAAGGCAAAAACCATAATTAGAAATAAAATAGTCATTTCGTAATGATTACATGTTCAATTTACCAGAGTAATGTGAAGAATGTACCTTTGTTATTTTTTTTAATGGTTTTATTTATTTATTTAAGGTGGGGGGGCACCCGGATGGCTCAGCAGTTGAGCATCTGCCTCCGGCTCAGGGTGTGACCCTGGAATCCACGTTGGGCTCCCTGCATGGAGCCTGTTTCTCCCTCTGCCTGTGTCTCTGCCTCCCTCTCTGTGTCTCTCATGAGTAAATACATAAAATCTTAAAAAGAGAGAGAGAATGAGAAAGAGAGAGAGAGAGAGAGAGAGAGAGGATGAGAGCGTGGGTGTGAGTAGGAGGAGGGGCAGAGGGAGAGAAAATCTCAAGCAGATTCCCCACTGAGTGAGGAGCCTGATGTGGGGGCTCAGTCCCATGACCCTGAGATCATGACCTGTGCTGAAACCAAGTGGTGGCTGCCTAACCAACTGAGCCACCCAGGTGCCCCAAGAATTTACCTTTGAATCACCAAATAATTAAGGCTTAAAATGTATGAAACAAAAATTGACAGAACTACAAAGAGAAATGGGCAAAATTTTAGTAACTGGCGATTTTAGTAGGTGGATCTCAATAATTGATAGCAGAAGTGAGCACACGGAACATTTGTTTTTAAAAAATATTTTTAAATTTAAATTCAATTAGCCACATATAGTACATCATTAGTTTCAGATGGAGTGTTCAATAATTTTCAGTTGCATGTCACACCCAGTGCTCACCACATCCCGTATCCTCATTAGTGCCCATCACCCAATTATCCCCTCCCCTCACCCACCTCCCCACACATGGAAGATTTAAACAATAAGATGAGCAAACTTAATTTAATGGACATATTAGTAGACAAAACACTATATCCAGTAACGGTAGAATACATATTCTTTTCAAGGCCAAATAATATTTGTAAAATTTGGATATATATTTGGCTGTAAAAGAATTCTTTTTTTTCTTTTTTGTAAAGGAATTCTTGACAAGCTTCAAATGATTGGAATAACAGAGTGTGTGTTTTGTGACCACAATGCAATTATACCAGAAATCAATAACCAAGAGATAATAGAAAATAAATCCCCTTGCGAATGCAAATTGTATTAGTTAGCTTTAGTTAGGTTATCCTGCAAACAAAGAACCTCCGTCTCTCCTTGACTTTACAATACGTTTATTTCTCATTCCTGGTTATGTTGTTCCTGTCATAGCTCTGCTGCAAGCCATAGGCTAGCTTCAGGTCTCTTTTCTGTATCTTTTTTTATCCTGGGATCCAGGAAGGAAGGAACAAACTCCATGTGGGACATGACTTTCTCATGGCAGGAGTCACCGGAGTACAGAAGGCCTCATTAGCCAAGCCACATGAGCAAATGAGCAAACGTAAAGCTCTGCTGTAATATAGCATCCAGAACTCCCTGGACTTAGGGCGGGGTTAGGTCCCAACAAACCCACTGTAAGTTAAAAACATTGTTACGTTGAAAACACATATAATCCACCTACCTTAAATGTGCTCAGAACACTTACATTAGTTAGCTTACAGTTGGGCAGAATCATCCAACACAGAGCCAATTTTACAATTAAATGTTGAATATCTTCTGTAATTTATTGAATGCTGTACTGAAAGTGACAAACAGGATGGTCGTATGGGTGCAGAATGGTTGTTAGTGTATCGGTTGTTTACCTTCCGGATTATGGTTACCTGGAAGCTGTGGCTGGCTGCCACTGCCCCACACCGTGAGAGAGGATCCTACACATTACTAACCTGAGAGAAGATAGAAATTCAAAATTCAAAGTATAGTTTCTACTGAATGCATATGACTTTTGCACCACTGTGAAGTAAAAAAAAAATTATAAGTCTAACCATCATAAGTCAGGGGCCATCTGTGCGTTTGCCCAGTGGTCCATTGGCCCAGGAATGCCACATGATCAAATCTAAACTTGAGGGGCATGTATTATCCTACTACAGGTTAGGAGAGAGTAAATAATTGAGAAAAATAATATATCTATAACTTAAATAAAGAACTATGTTTCTAAATAATCTATGGGTTGAGGAAGAAATTACAGTGGACATGAGATTAAAAAATTGAATTAATAATTTAAACTCAACACGTTAAAATCCTAGGGTGCAGTTAAACCAGTGTTTAGGAGAAAATTTACACTTAAATGTAGATGTTAAAAATGAAGAAAAATGCCAGATTATTGGAAAAGCATTCATCTTAACAAGAAAAAGAGCCACCCTCCAGTGGTTGTGTTTCAGGAGGTTGCTGAGTGGCTGGGGGACAAGAGCAGAAAGAATTACTTTCCACTGTATGTATGTATGTATGTATGTATGTATGTATGTATTTATTTTACCTTCCAAGTTTCATGTCATATGCACTTATTTATCTTTAGGAAAATACAGTATTGAGTATGGCTTATAGTGCATCTGTTTTGTGTATACATTTGGTTTGAGGGGCTTGAAAGGAAAAAGAAGAAGAAAAATAGACTAGTATAGGAATGACAGGGAAGACATGATCATATACAAAACAGAAAAAAATTAAGGGAATTTTGATAGGCTGCAACATACAACTTGATGGCAGCAAATTTGAAGATTCAGAGAAAATGGGTTCTATTTTATCAAAATATAAACTGTCAGATTTGACCCAAGGAAAAATGAAAAAGCAGAATAGATTACTCATCATAGAAGAAATCAGAAAGGTGATTCAAAATCTACCATTAAAAATGGGGACCAGAGGCACCTGGGTGGCTCAGTGGTTGAGCATCTGCCTTTGGCTCAGGGCATGATCCCAGGTCCTGGGATCGAGTCCCGCACTGGGCTCCCCATAGGGAGGCTGCTTCTTCCTCTGCCCCTCTCTCTGTGTCTCTCATGAATAAATAAATAAAATCTTAAAAAACAAAAAAACGGGGACCAGGTAGATTCAGAGCTGAGTTCTGTCTAACCTTTAAAGAATGGATGATTCTGAAGTTATTTATTTAATATATTCCAAGCTACAGGAAAAAAATTAGAAGCCCCCAACTTGTTTTACAAAGCCAGCATAATTTTACAACCTAAAACCAGATAAAGGTAGTACAGAAGAGAATTATGGAACAATTTCACTAATGAATATATATTTGCAGAAACTCAAAATATCAGTATATTGAATCTAACAAAAAGAGTCTAGAAGTTTATCAAACACATACAAATATACACGAAACAAAGCAAAACAAAACAAACCCACAAAACAGCAAAAATACCCCCCTTCTGATACACCAGGATCTGGAAGGGTTTCTTGAGATGATTCAATATCAGGAAACTTTTCGATAAAATTCATAATAGGATCATTCTATATGATCATAAAACAGATGCTGAAAAAGCATTTGATAAAATTCATCTCATTCCTAATAAAAACTCTAAGGAAACAGTAGCAGAATGAAATAGATATGTCAAAAGCTATTAACCAAAAACTAAAAGCAAATAATGTCCTATGTGGTGAAATATGAAAATAATTTCCATTAAAATCATCATTATAATTTGACTGGCAAAATGGAAAAAAACAGAAAAACTTTTTTTTCCCTGATGATATGATTATATACCTAGAAAAACTGACAGACTCTAGTTAAAAAAAAAAAAAAGACACAAGAACTAATAATAAGATAATTTGGTAATGAAGATGAAATTTAAATACGTGTAAAGATCTGGGAACCTGGCTGGCTCAATAGGTAGAGCATGTGATTCTTGATCTCAGGGTCATGAGTTTGAGCCCCACAATAGGTGTAGAGATTACTTAAAAATAAAATCTTTCTTTCTTTCTAAGGATTTTATTTATTTATTCATGAGAGACACACAGAGGCAGAGACATAGGCAGAGGGAGAAGCAGGCTCCCTGTGGGGACCCCGATGTGGGACTTGATCCCAGGACCCTGAGATCATGACCTGAGCCAAAGGCAGACGCTCAACCACTGAGCCACCCAGGGACCCCCAAAATAAAATCTTTAAAAAAAGGGGGAAATGGAAAAAAAGTATTACAATTACAACAACAAAAATAACGAAATACTTAGATATAAATCTAACAAGATTTCAGGTTGTACTACAAAGCTGTGGTCATCAAGACAGTGTGGTCCTGGCACAAAAACAGACACATAGATCAATGGAACAGAATAGAGAACCCAGAAGTGGACCCTGAACTTTATGGTCAACTAATATTTGATAAAGGAGGAAAGACTATCCATTGGAAGAAAGACAGTCTCTTCAATAAATGGTGCTGGGAAAACTGGACATCCACATGCAGAAGAATGAAACTAGACCACTCTCTTTCACCATACACAAAGATAAACTCAAAATGGATGAAAGACCTAAACGTGAGACAAGATTCCATCAAAATCCTAGAGGAGAACACAGGCAACACCCTTTTTGAACTCAGCCACAGTAACTTCTTGCAAGATACATCCATGAAGGCAAAAGAAACAAAAGCAAAAATGAACTATTGGGACTTCATCAAGATAAGAAGCTTTTGCACAGCAAAGGATACAGTCAACAAAACTAAAAGACAACCTACAGGGGCTGTACAACCCTATAGGGGTTTAGCGCCGCCTGCAGCCCGGGGGTTTGATCCTGGGGACCCTGGATCGAGTCCCACATCAGGCTCCCTGCGTGGAGCTTGCTTCTCCCTCTGCTTGTGCCTCTGCCCCTCTCTCTCTCTCTCTCTCTGTCTCTATGAATAAATAAATAAAATCATTAAAAAAAAATAAAAGACAACCTACAGAATGGGAGAAGATATTTGCAAATGATGTATCAGATAAAGGGCTAGTTTCCAAGACCTATAAAGAACTTATTAAACTCAACACCAAAGAAACAAACAATCCAATCATGAAATGGGCAAAAGACATGAACAGAAATCTCACAGAGGAAGACATAGACATGGCCAATACGCACATGAGAAAATGCTCTGCATCACTTGCCATCAGGGAAATACAAATCAAAACCACAATGAGATACCACCTCACACCAGTGAGAATGGGGAAAATTAACAAGGCAGGAAACCACAAATGTTGGAGAGGATGTGGAGAAAGGGGAACCCTCTTACACTGTTGGTGGGAATGTGAACTGGTCCAGCCACTCTGGAAAACTGTGTGGAGGTTCCTCAAAGAGTTAAAAATAGACCTGCCCTACGACCCAGCAATAGCACTGTTGGGGATTTACCCCAAAGATTCAGATGCAAGGAAACGCCGGGACACCTGCACCCTGATGTTTCTAGCAGCAATGTCCACAATAGCCAAACTGTGGAAGGAGCCTCGGTGTCCATCGAAAGATGAATGGATAAAGAGGATGTGGTCTATGTATACAATGGAATATTACTCAGCCATTAGAAATGACAAATACCCACCATTTGCTTCGACGTGGATGGAACTGGAGGGTATTATGCTGAGTGAAGTAAGTCAATTGGAGAAGGACAAACATTATATGTTCTCATTCATTTGGGGAATATAAATAATAGTGAAATGGAATATAAGGGAAGGGAGAAGAAGTGTGTGGGAAATATCAGAAAGGGAGACAGAACATAAAGACTCCTAACTTGGGATCCCTGGGTGGCACAGCGGTTTGGCGCCTGCCTTTGGCCCAGGGCGCGATCCTGGAGACCTGGGATCGAATCCCACATCGGGCTCCCGGTGCATGGAGCCTGCTTCTCCCTCTGCCTGTGTCTCTGCCTCTCTCTCTTTCTCTCTGTATGACTATCATAAATTAAAAAAAAAAAAAAAATACTCCTAACTCTGGGAAACTAACTAGGGGTGGTGGAAGGGGAGGAGGGCGGGGGGTGGGGGTGAATGGGTGACGGGCACTGAGGGGGACACTTGACGGGATGAGCACTTGGTGTTATTCTGTAAGTTGGCAAATTGAACACCATTTTAATAAAAAATAAATTTAGTATAAAAAAATAAATCTAACAAGATGCAGGACTTAAAAAGAAAGCTACAAAGTATTATGAGAAAAACACAAATGAAGATCTGAATAAATGCAAAGGCCTATCATATCCTCCGATACGAAGATAATATTTAAAATGTCATTTCTCCACAAAATAATATATACATTTAATGCAATTCCACTTAGGATGCTCATAGGTTTTTTTCTGAATCGGGTAAGTAATCCCCAACTTTATACAAAGAATAATTGATATACCATGGGGAAAAAAGAAGGTCAGCTATCAGAACTTGGTCTAGGCATTGGTGTTGGTCTAGGAATCATTAGATAGAACAATGGAAAGATATGAATCCAGAACTCGTACACATTAGAGATTAGTATCCAGAAAAGAGGCATTTGAATTCAGTAGCTAGAGGATAAAATGCTTTTTAAGAGATAGTTTTATTTATGTATGTATGTATGTATGTATGTATGTATGTATTTATTTATTTTAGAGATTGAGATAGAAAGCAATCAGGGAGTGTAGGGGGTGGGGGCACAGAAGGGGAGGGAGAGAAAGAATCCACAAGCCAACTCAGTGCTGAGTGCTGTGCCCAGGCCGGGCTTGATCTTAGGATTCTCAGGTCAGGACCTGAGCCAAAATCATAGAGCTGGCCACTTAACCAATTGAGCCACCCAGGCAGCCCAAAGATGAAATACTTTTTAAAATGATGTTGGTTTGGGTGCCTGGCTGACTCAATTGGTGGAACATGTGACTCTTGGCCCTGAATTCAAGCCCACATTAGGCATAGAGCCTACTTTAAAAAAGATTTAAAAATAAATAAATAGAAAAATGATGTGGGTTCAACTGGTATCTTGCTGGAAGAAAGTAAATTTGGACCTCCATCTTACTTTGTACACACAAATAAATTCCAGATGGAAAAAAAGGTAAATGTAAAAAATAGCATAAATATTTCACAAGATAATCTAGAAGACTACATGTGTTTTCTAAGGATTGAAAAGGTCTTTTTAACTAATACTGGAAGCTCATAAGTTATAAAAGAAATAAAAGCATTTGATTAGAAGGGTAGGTTTTTTTTTTAAAGGGAAGGGGTTTAAGAAAATGAAAAAAATTTCATATCATAAATGGTACCATAAGCAAAGTTAAGGGGCAAATGACAGCTAACATCTATATATTGGAGATGACAAAGAATTAATTTCTATAAAATTAATTTTAGAAATTTCAATTCTTATAAATCGACAAGAAAAATATTAAATAATGCCATAGGAAAATGAGAAACTGATTATAAAGAGAAATTTTTTTTTTAAAGAGAAAATTTACGGAAGAGCAAGGTCAAATATCCTGCTATATAACTGCCATGTAAGAAGATGCTCTAATTTCTTGAGGTCAGGACAGGGCCATTGGTAGCACCTTCCTATAAACTAGAAAACATCCTTCCCCTCCTGCAGTGAACACAGCCAGGATGCTTGGTTTTGCAAACCATTTGTGGGCTGGATTTTAGCCCCAACAAACTATGCACACATTGCACAATGCATGCAGTAGTCCAGATTCAGAGAAATTCAAGTTCATAACAAAATACTGCTTTATATCCATCAAACTGGCAAAAACTCAAAAAGAGCTATAATACCTGTTGCCAACAGGGAGGTGGGGGAAAGTGTGTGTTCTCGTACACTGAAGTTGTAAAGTGTTCCAGCCTTTTTTGGAAGGCAATCTGGCACTATCTATTAAAATTAAAAATACATATTCCCCTTGACCCTAGAATCCTACTCCTAGGAATCTATTCCATAAAAATAAAAGTGCTAATTTGTAAGGACATGTGTGCAAGAATGTTTATTGCAGGATTGTTTGTAGCTGCCAAGAAGTAGAAACATGGTGAATGGCCATTAATCAGGGAATGGCTGAAAAATTAAAATATATTACTCTGTAGAATATTACATGGCCATTAGATGAAATGAATTATAGCCTTACCAGATGTCTGAGAGAGATTTCCGTGAGATACCGGTGAGTCAGAAAAGCAAGATGCAAAATGAGTGTAATATGATTCCATTATGGTAAAAAGCAGAACAGAAACCCCTCCCTCTCTATGGGGGCATATATGAATGTGCATGTGTGTGTGTATGTGTGTGTGTGTATGATAACAAAGGGAAATCTAAATGGACACACTCTAGTTAATGTTGGAGGTGCAGAGGAAAAGAAGAGTTGCCCACAATAACACCGGCAGGTGTGGTATAATCCCATTCATGTGAGATTGCAGCAGTATCTGCACAGGTGTGTGTGACTGCATGTGTACATAAATGCATGGAAGGATGTGCCCCTCCGAGTTACTGGTTAGGATGGTGAGATTTCAGGGGACTTCTATTTTCACAATGGTTTCTTGTGTATTGTTCTGATTCTTTATGAGGGATATGTATTATTTTTATACCCAGGAAGAAGATGAACTTATTTTCATTTTGAAAATGAAATAACAACAAAAACCAAATAAACCCCAAACTCCAAACACTAATATGACTCAGTAACATGCACATTCTTATTTATAGTTGGCTCAAGGGGGCCCAACTTGAAAAAGTGATGCAAAAGAATGAACAGAGCAAATGTCTGTTGCTCTGAAGTATTACCTTCATCACAAATTATGGGGCAGTTGGGAAAATGTTTAAAGGCGCACACATATTTTGTTACAGCACATCTTCCTGATGGTTTCACTGTGTCAGCAGAATTATTCTGCTGCCTTTTGTAAACTTTAAAAAACTTTTAGTAGAAGTTGGATATTTTGCTGTTTGGTTTTTCTTTAGGGGAGCGGGTGGGAGGGCCATGGGGGGAGGAAGAGCAGTGTTAGTAAAAGGTGGGGGAGGCCTCTCCAGCAGCTGGGGTACCAGCTCAGTGTTGCCTGCTCCCTGAAGATGTATGGTTCTAGCCATAAGAGAAGGAAGTTTCTTCTTTACTTTTCAGATGGCTAATGAAAATAGCATTCTGTGATATTATAAACCCAGCATTGTAAATTCTAGATTTGAGGGAGAAATTCATTTTTGCATTTTGGACTTGAGAGGAGAGTCATTTGCACTGGGGTTTAGAGAGTGGGAAACGTGTTGACCTAGTTTTA
This sequence comes from Vulpes vulpes, assembly GCF_048418805.1. NCBI lineage: Eukaryota > Metazoa > Chordata > Mammalia > Carnivora > Canidae > Vulpes > Vulpes vulpes. The sequence continues at coordinate 106,771,891 of NC_132785.1, read as the reverse complement.
AGTCAAGGCTGCTAGTTAGTTTGTGTTCGCTCTTACCAGTTATACCTTTACAAACGGAGAAAACAAGGGAAACTTTCCTGCCTGTAGAACGAGGATCCTGAGAGTCCGTACATTTAAATGGGCTAAAATGAAGAAAGTGCTTTGAAATGGTGCCTGCGCTTGGGAAGCTCTATGTAAGGGTTGTTCTGATTATTATTACTATTACTGTTATTAATCTTGTCTTGTTAGTTGGGCTCAACTGCTTGCATAGGAAGCACTTGTTTTGTTCTGGAAATGACTCACAATATAAGGCATTGATGTAGTTTATGATTCTGACCTGCTGTCTGAATTAGTGTGTGCATAATTCTTCACCCAATTCTGTGAACTTGAGGGCACTCTATTCTGTTTGATGGCAGAATTAAATCAATAGTTACTATGGTCACCTCATAATGACACTTAGCGATTTATTTATTTTTAAAAGATTTTATTTATTTATTCATGAGACACACACACACACACACACAGAGGCAGAGACATAGGCAGAGGGAGAAGCAGGTTCCCTACAGGGAACCCGATGGGGATTTGATCCCAGGACCCCGGGACCAGGCCCCAAGCCAAAGGCAGCTGCTCAACCGCTGAGCCACCCAGGCATCCGGACACTTAGTGATTTAATAGGATATTAAAAGCAATTTTGGTTTTTCAAAAATATTTTATTTATTTAAGAGAGAGAGAGAGAGAGAGGGAGGGAGGGAGGGCATGAGTAGGGGGAGGTGCAGGGAGAGAGGGAGAAGCAGACTCCCCACTGAGCAGGAAGCCAGATTCTGGGCTCAATCCAGGATCCCAAGATTGTAGCCTGAGCTGAAGGCAGACACTTAACTGACTGAGCCACCCAGGTGCCTCAATAGTTTCGATTTTTAAAGATAAATGTGTTTTTCAATAAAATCAGGTGTTGCTCATGCTCAGTTTGGGATGGGACACAGAGAAAGTATAGCCTTATTGGGACATCCAGCAGTTTTCACCAAGGATGTCTTTTTCTAATAATTAAAAGAAGAACCTTTCAAAAAATCATGCGATGAGGATGAGTTAAAGAGTTTTGCTTTTGGGTTTGGTGTTTTGTTTCATCCTGTTACAATGTCCCACCACCTATATGACCTCTAGCGTTCTGAGAGCAGGGTCTTCGAATGCCAATCTCTTTCTACCTCCTTCACCCTCCCTGAGTTTTGGATAAGCTATTCTGACCCACCCACTGGGAGAGCACTCCTGGTGTGGGAAGGTCAGGAGCCTTGACGAGAAGGCTGGAAGAGAAGGCCTCATTCCTCTGCATTAGCTGTGAGCTAGAAAAAGAAACCCCCTGCAGGGCTCCCACATTTGAAAAGTACTCTGGTGCCTAATGACAATCGGTGAGTGCAGAGTAAATGCAGGAGGACTCTGCCCCTCTCTGACCTCATTCCTTGTAGTCCTTACTTAAAATAGTAACAAGTTAAATGTGGTGGCTAGTGGTAGCCTGAATTTTTACTCCCAATGCTTACCTGCCTGCCTTATTTTTGGAAATGACGAGTAAGTGCCAGACTGTTTGGCACCCTCTCCTAAGGGATTTTGTCTGGGGAACAGATTTATCCCCCCTTCCCAGTGACACCCTGTGCCCTTGATGCATTTAAGGCATCTGATCTCCTTTTGTCCTCTTGGTCCTGAAAAGAAGATTGGGAATGATCATTTGAGTTTTCATAGTCTGCGCTCTGGGCACCTCTCACCAGAGTGTCTGAGGCACAAATCTGTCTGTGACTTCTAGGCCAAATGAATAGTTATTGGAAGCATCAAAGAGTCAGTAGGTAGGCTTTGGGGGATTTTCCAAAAGGCAGCGCAGACCTGGTCTGTACAATAGCATCTCAGGCAGTTCTGCTTGGATGTTCAATTTTCCATAATTGACTGTTCAGGGGACATAAATACAGGCTAGATATACAATATGTAGGTATGATAGGCTGCCATTCGCATAGGAAGGAATAGAAGGTGTTGCAGATTTCGTAAGCAAAGAAAGTAGCATGGTGCATGTCATACACGTGCAATGAAGTTGTATAGGGCACATCTTTCCCAGTTCTCTCCAAGTGGGTATAATGCAGGTCCCATACATTGCTGGCTTTCCCAGAAATCCAAGCACTCTGATCAAAGTGGATTATTGTATGCTAGGGCTCCTCCACCCCCTCCTTGAGACTTGCAATCCTTCTTGGCAAAACTGGAATAGCCAGGGAACAGTTGTTCCATATTATGTCGAATCTACTGAATATAAGTTTCTGACAACAAAAGAAACTGGAATGGCAAGCAATTTGAGGTAAGTCTGTGTGGTTAATTTTTTCTTCCCCTTTTAATGTAGTAACAGATCTGCTGCCAAAACAGCTCTGACTATAGAACTGAGCATGCTTTTTCCACCTGACTCAGCATGGGTGATAAATAAATCAAGTATGTTTTACTGCTCTAACAGTATGTAGGATCATGGATACTCTTTTCTCAGAGGCAAACCCTGTTCCCCACCCCCACCCCAGCTTCGCAGATGGACTCAGCAGAGCTTAGAGAGGAAAAGATGACTTGCTTTTATGACATGCACATTTCGGTTGACCCAGTGGAGCAGTTTCCTTAATTTCAACCAGGTGACCCAACCGTAGTTCTTACCCAACTGTATCACTGAAAAAGTATCCTAAAACCCAAAGAGTCAAGTTTTCCATTGCTCCATCAGTTTGACAGGTGGTGTATTCATTGCATGTCAATGCCCTAATGTGGCATTAATCCAGGACTGTTAGCCTAATACCATTCACCCATTCAGCAAATATCTTGTGAATACTACTGTGTTCCAGAACATCATGAAAAAAGGACTCAATTGTGCTATACTGATGTGTTTTCAATCTTTTAGTTTGTGTGTGTGCGCGTGTGTCTTCGAGGTAGCCACGTGAACATTCCTGTATTTGGCAATTTCTTCCAGGGCTGGAACCCTGCAGGGTTTCCCAATTTTAGGACTTTCCAAGGGTGCCTTCCCTACTGAATGACACTAGAGGGCGCTCAATCGCCAGTAACAAATTTGGACACTTCGATTTTGGGCACTGTTTCAAGACTGGTTTTACTCTTTTCAGTAAAGAACAGTTGTTGCACAACTCCTTCTCTTCCTAATGGGATGTCAAAAGAGGGGACCCTCTAACGTGGACCACACGTCCGTTTCCATTGAGGCTTTATTCCCTAAAATCCAGACTTTTAAAATATTCCTGTTAACAGTGAGTAACTTACTCTTAACTGCATGCTCTGCATGTGACATTTAATCGTATCCTACTGCCATCCGCCACATCCACATCTAGTTCCATGATACTCCGAAAGGAAATTCTTGAAAGCAGGAACTCCTTTGTGAACTCAAAGAAGTTACTGACAGGCCAATTGGGCTCTTACTTTGCTGTTTCGTCCAACGCCCTTTCCCCTTGAGCACAGATGAATCTGGTCTTCCAGTTTGGCCCAGAATTGTCTGGCTTCAGCCATTTAGCATATGTTAACATTCCGTTAACCCTGGACTCCACTGAATCCTCCCATTCCATATCTTTTGCCCTTTCCTTTTTTGTACCTCTTAAGCACCAACCAGTACTCAGTCCTCTAAGGAGAATGGGGGAGTATTTCTCAAATGCTCACTAAGTATTAGTTGCTCCTCCATGTCACTTATACTATCACATGTATGCCTCACAATAACGCTTAGAAGCTGGTTTCAAGCTCCCCATTTTATGGATGAATAAACTGAGGGTCAGGATTAAGTCACGTGCCAGAGCTTGTATACCTTGTAAGTAGTCAAGCCAGAATCCAGTTCTAAGATTTTTCTGATTCACTTTGTTCTGCACCACCTTCCTTACTCAGACTTTCATATTGTTTAGTATTCTCATCAGTGTTTCCACTTGTATCATTCCTTGTCATGCTCCTTGGTTTTCACCATGTAAAAGTTTAGCCAAAATTCACAGTCCATGATCAAAACTAGCTAAAGACAATATAAAAGTGAAAATGGACCTCAATTTGGATGAAATTGCCCCTCCTACCTCCATTATATTTCAGAATTAAAAAGAAGCCAAACTTGAGATAGGAGTCACTTTGGTCCTTAGGTAAAAAAGGTTCTTGGTTCAGCTCTTCTGTGATGAGATTTCACCTTAGGAGTCACCCCAGAGTGACTAATATACAAGATTAAAACACTTGTGTTTGACTTTATGGAAAGACCTACTAGAAACCCAAAGGCTTTCAGGATCTATAGCTTCAATATTTTGAGTTTTTCAGGGCAAAGTTTACTTAGTATGAAACAAGAGGCTAACATGAATATAGAATCACCAAACTGGGAATTGAATTCGCTCTAATAGTGTACGTTTTCTTCATGTCTACTGAAGTTCTAAAGGAGGAAATGACCATAGAAATGTCTGGGTTAGTGAGTGATTGGCATTTATTATGAGTATAGATATTTTAAAAAACAGCTTTATTGAGATATAATTTATATACTGTGCAATTCACCATTGAAAGTATATGATTGAATGGATTTTAGGATACTCACAGCTATGTGCAGCTATCACCACAGTCAGTTTTGGAGTATTTTCATCTCCTGCAAAATAATTCTGTATCCTTTATCTGGTACTCTCTTTTCTCCTATACCTACTCCCACGTCTAGCCCTAACTAACCAGTAATCTACTTTCTGTTTCTATGGATTTCTGTATTCTGGACTTTCACAGGCATAGAATCATATAGTATGTGGCCTTTTATGCTTGGCTTCTTTTGGTTGGCATACCTTTTCAAGGTGTGTTCACATTGTGGTGTGGATCAATGCTTCATTCCTTTTTTATGGCCGACTAATATTCTATTGTATGATACACCACCTTTCATTTATCCATTCATCTGTGCTGAGCATTTAAGTGTTTCCACCTTTTGGCAATGAGGAATAAGGCTGATATGAACATTTGTGTACAAATTTCTGTATAGACATATGTTTTCCTTTCTCTTGGATATATATCTGGGAGTAGAATTACTGGATCATATGATAACTTATGCTTAATTGTTTGCTTGCAGAACTGCCAGATTATTTTCCAAAGCAGCTGGATGATTTTACAGTCCCACCAGCAGTGGGTGAGGGTACTGACTTCTCTACATCTTTGTCAATACTTGTTGTCATTTGACTTTTTGATTCTAGCCATCCTAGTGGGTGTGAAGTAGAGTTTTTTTTTAATAGAGTAGGATTTATATCACTATGTAATTATGTATGTTTTTATTTATTCTTCCCACTACCAATTACTAACCATATGCTAGACCTTGGGCCAGGCTCAGGAGATTTATTTATTTTTTTTTTTTATTTTTTTTTTTTAATTTTTATTTATTTATGATAGTCACAGAGAGAGAGAGAGAGAGGCAGAGACATAGGCAGAGGGAGAAGCAGGCTCCATGCACCGGGAGCCCGATGTGGGATTCGATCCCGGGTCTCCAGGATCGCGCCCTGGGCCAAAGGCAAGCGCCAAACCACTGCGCCACCCAGGGATCCCGGCTCAGGAGATTTAAAAGTGCCACTCCTACCCTCCACATCTCATGGGATGGGAAGACAGAAAATTAGACACACTAAAATATAAGTTTTTCTCCCCCTTTTATCTGTTTTACTCATCTCCCTGGTGTCCCCTCTGGCAGCCACTAGTGTGTTCTCTGTATTTATTAGTCTATTTCTGTTTGTACATTTGTTTTGTTTCTTAGATTCCACATATGAGTGAGATCATATGGTATTTGTCTTTCTGTCTGACCTTTTCACTTAGCATAATACCTTCCAGGTCCATCCATGTATCACAAATAGTAAGATCTCATTCATTTTTCATGACTCTGTAATATTCCATTGTGTGTGTGTGTGTGTGTGTGTGTGTGTGTGTGCATGTGTGTGTGTACCACACCTTCCTTATCTGTTCATCTATTGATGGACACTTGGGTTACCTTGATATCTTGGCTATTGTAAATAATGTTGCAATTAACAAGGGTACATATATCTTTTCAAATTGGTGTTTTCATTTTCTTTGAGTAAATACCCAGTAATGGAATTACTAGATCATATGGTATTACTATTTTTAACTTTTTGAGGAACCAAGTATTTTAATATAGCTATGGATAAAACTCTGTGAAAGCCAAAAGTAGCAAGTGACTAATTTGAGATCTATTTAATCTGCATAGGTTTACATTCAAGCTATGAGATAGATAAGATTAAAGTATTTAATATAAGCTTTATGAAAAGCCATTCTAGAAACATGATGGTTTTTGGAGTCATTGTCATTGAACCCACTCATGTCTAGAAAATAGCCTTGGTTTTTAGAATTGTCATCAAGTTCCAACTATTACAATATGGCAATGGTATAAATTTTTGCCTGTTGAACAGGGATAAAATAAGTTGATTGGTGAGAACAGAGGACAAGAACATATGGTGACTTTGGGAATCCAGGTACCAAAATAAATTTCATTTCTTGCCTAGACCTTAATAATCCCATTTCATTGGATTTGTGCTTTAGTCCTTTACCAGAACCAGTTGCTTCCTTTCTGTCTCCTCTCTCAGAAGTTCTCTTCACTCATTTCACTGCCTGATTCCTCTGCATTAGTTTCTTTGGGGTTTAAGACCACCCTGGGTTGGGCCTCTGTCCCAGAATCCAAAGCTGCATTGCAGAAGGGGTCATTAGGGTGTCTGCCACTGTTGGCTTAGATGCATTTAAAATGCACTGGGCCCTGTTTGGGCTTCAGGAACGTTTTCTTACCACCTGCCTCTGCCCTCTTGAGTAGAATAAACATGAAGTTGTCCTTTTGTAGCTCTGCAGACCAGAGTTCACCGCCTAGAGCTGTCAGAGAACAGAAAGCACCTGCTATAATTTGGCAGGACTTGGTCTCCCTCTTTGCCAGAATGTGGAACATTTTAGGTCTCATGCCTTCCGTCCATCTCTCCTCCTTGTGGACACCTATTTTTATAGGGTGGTGTAAATATCTGTAGAAGAACCAGATTTAACTGTGTTCTCCTGTGCTTGGCTTTCACACTTCTCCTGGATGAGCCCTGCCTCATGGCCGAGTAGAAATGGTATGAGTGAGAGAAACAGGTGCATAGGAAGGGTCACCATACTTAAAGGAATACCCCACAGAAAGGTTTCTCTCGGGGCCCTAGGGAATAAATTTATTTTTTTATATGTGGACTCAGTCTTAAGAGAAATTGATTCATGCATTGTCTTGGTCCAAACATGGTTCTAGTGCCTCCCCATGGTGTTAAATGTGGAGGTTTTTTTTTTTTTTTTTTTTTTGTTGTTGTTCCTTCCATTCCATCCCTCTCTGCAGGAGGACCTTGCCAGTTGCTTTTTTTTTTTTTTTAAGATTTTATTTATTTATTCATGAGAGACACAGATAGAGAGAAAAGAGGCAGAGACACAGACAGAGGAGAAGCAGGCTCCACGTAGGAAGCCCGATGTGGGACTCAATCCCGGGATCCCAGGATCAAGCCCTGGGCCGAAGACAGGTGCCAAATTGCTGAGCCACCCAGGGATCACCCGCCAGTTGCTTTGATTTAGGATGCAGGGGCTGCCAGGCTAGAAGGCAGCCCTGACCTTCCTGTCTGGTTGGTGCCAATATTTCAGATCTGGTATCCATGTAGACGGCCCAAGGGTGGGGGTACTCAGAAAACGTAGATTGTCAGGTAGAGGAGGGTATAAGAGGGGGGAATTAGCTATCTTAGAAAAATAGATACAACTGAAACTCTACAACCAGTGCCTCCACCAGGAAGAAGACCAAAGCCCACTTGTGGTTGTCTAACATTAGTGATGGAGAAAAGGGACCTGCACTAGTCCTCAGAGAGGACTGTGATTACTTTGTGTGATTTGAGTGGAGAAAGCTCCTGTATAAAAATATCCCATTCGCTGTCTTTCCCAGTGCCTGAGATTCTAATCAAGCCATTGCTCCTGCATGCTTGCACGTGTGTGCATATGCGTGTGTGTAGACCGTGTGTCTCATAAAGTCTCGATTGCCTCCTTGTGAAGGTTTTGGGGTGTCCTAGAATCCCCTATTAAGATGCAACTACCCAGGAGGGAGAGTCCTTTAAGCCGATTCAGAGCATGCCCTGAAAGAAAGGGTGGGGATTAGCAGGAAGGGATTTGGAAGAGGCCCTTGATACAAGGTGGAATCCATACAGCAAGGAAGAGCCAGAGGAGGGGGGCTGACAAGAATCCCAGCCTAGGTCACTGTTCTGCCAGGAGAAGATATTTATACCAATTTCAGGAAGCAGTTGGGGGCCAGGGGGCTAAGGAATTCTAGTAGGGCAAGTCCCTCTCCCACAACAACAGAATGGCTAAGTACTTCACTGGCCTCCAGCCTTCAGGCCCTGGCTTTGACTTCCTTTTTCTTCAGGCAAGCGGAGCTGACTGATGTCCATTCCCAGAAGCCAGAACCTGGCGTCATCCTGGGCCTTCCCATCTCCCTCAGGTCCCCCACATGCCTGCCACCGAGTCCTGCAGGTTCTACTTCCTTAGAAATCACTGGTTCTGTGCCTTATCTTCTCCCTGATGCCACAGCCTTCTAGCAGGTTCGCAGGCCTTCAGCTCACCCTCCCTCCAATGTATAGTCCCACTGCTGATGAAAAGGGCTTTCTACAAAGGCAACCTCTTCATTTTCACCCTTAGCTTAAAATCTTTCAGTGACGCCTGGTTGCCTTCCAGATAAAACTCTGCATTGCTTAGCATTGGCACCTGCTCCTTGTCTCTCCGGCTTTTCCTGTCTCACTTATACCCCTGCAACTGGAAGGTATTCCTACCAAAGGGATCCTCTGAAATCATAATGCTCTCTCTCACTTCCCTAGGGGCTCTTACCTGTGCTCCCACTTCCAAGGCGGACATCTTTCCTCCTACCGGGTATTCGGGACTCAGCTCAGGCATCACTTCTATGAAGGCAGCCCTCACCTTCCTGTCTGGTTGGTGGACCTCACCCAGCCTCACAGTATCCTCTGTTCCTCTGCCTCATGGCTCTGCATTGTCACTGCCTGATTCTTCCTTCTGCACCCTTTAAGGTGGGAGCTGTCTTAAGTCTCTCTGTATCCCACACCCAGCATAAAGGGGGCCTGGAAGCACAGAGTAGGGAACCTACAAATATCTGCTGTATGAGTTGTTCTTAGGTTATGGTTTGGGTCTGGAAAGGCTTTCATTTCTTGACTCATTTCTGAAGTCTACCCAAGCAAGGCCCAAATTAAATATGATCCTCTCCATGAAGCCTTTTCCTTCCCCTAACGTTGGAGGTACTTGCTCCCTCCACTATGGTGGAGGACATGTATCACTTGGACATGTATCACTTCTCCCCTGTTTTAAACCAATTTGTGAAAATCTCACTACCATGAAACCTGGAAAACTCAAAGGAGTGAATGCACTCAAGAAACACCCAAGGATGCATCCATTGGGATTATGGGCACAGTGCCAGGAAAAGGAGGGCCTGGCTGGGCAGGCTGCTTTTCCCTTTTAAGTCACATCAAGTAATTACTCCACTTGCTTGTAGGGTTGGGCCTACTATCTTTATTCTCTCTCCAGATGGATGGGAATTGCTTTTTGCGGGTTTTTTCCCTGTCTGGTTTATTTTTGTTTCACCACCTGTGCCTAGCACAATGCCTCTCTCAAAGAGAGCCTCCAGTGGATGAGTGAATGAATGAACTGAGTTAGTGGAAAGCAGCAAGCACTGGTTTCTATTTGGCTTTACCATGAAATAAGAGGTTTCAGAGGTCTGACCTTAGGAGCATCTCACATACCCAGAACTTGACTTTTTTTTCTTCTGTGCTTTGAGATATTGCGAGAGGAGTAAGAGCCTCTCTACCCACATCCCCAAGAGGAGAGAAAACAAGATTATAGTTTTGATGCTCCCTTTTCAGCTTAGTGTCTAGAACATACCAGGGCTGGTTCTGGATCTCAGGGAACCAGCATGGCTGATTAGCTTCCAAGGTCATGACTGATTGTTCTGTGGATGAATAGAGGGATCAAGGGTGAGCTTGTTCTTATTTTTTAACACCCAGAGGACTTAAAACTCCTTCAGCTCCCAGAGACTGCTAGGTAGTGCATTTATTTTGGATGGCTTTTGTGGCACACTTCCTCTTTCAAAGGAACTCTTTGGCTGTTGGTGATTTCTGCATCTCCTTCCCCCCCTCTCTTATTTTGATGTGCTTTGAAAAAAGTCAGCTGTAAAGGCCAAAACTTGCTACAGAAATGCCATTCCTCCCTGCTTCTGCATGGGCATCTCCTCATAGCTTTGACTCCTTGTCCGTGGAAACAGCCCTCAAACTTTTTAAGAGAAAGCAGATTTGGGTGCCCCTAGTGGTTTGGGTACTTGAGTCTGTAGTCATACCCCAAATGTTCCTTTGGATGGCGGCCTTGGACACATACCTCAGCGGGGTCAGGGAGTTTTGCTAACTGATATTAAGGCTGAATTTGAGAAGCATCCACAAGATGAATTAACATGATTGAGAAAGGCCTCATCCTCCCCTCACACACATGGTCTGAAGCAATCGTATATAATACAAACACAACTCCAGCCACAATGAATAATTTAAAATTTCCTAGTAGCCACATTTAAAAAGTATAAAGAAACAGGTGAAATGAGTTTCAATAACTTTTTATTCACCTAGTAAGTCCAAAATAATTGTCATTTTAATGTGTAATCAATATGAAAATCACTAACGAGTTATTTTACACTCTTTTTTTTTGGTACTAAGTCTATGAAATCTGGTGTGTACTTAACAGTTACAGCCCATCTCCATTTGGACTAGCCACATTTCAAGTGCTTAGTAGCTACATGTGACTCCTGGCTCCCATGTTAGATAGCACAGTTCTAGACTCTCCAGGTGGGATAGAGAGTGGTTATTCTGGGCCCACTCTGACCTCCAAATTAAGCTACCTAACCAGCTAAATCAAGATGAAAGAGATGGGCAACTACACACACACACACACACACACACACACACACACACACACACGCACACACACACATTGAAAGAGATGGGGAGGGATAGAGTATATTTAAATCTTTACCTATATATAGCTATAGAATCTCTATAGAGCTTTAGAGATGGGATTCTGAAAGTGTCTTGATATCACAATCAGCAAGAAGAGATTTTTTTGGGTTGAAGTAGTTATATGACTCCTAACTGAAGTAGTCCTGTTTATTATTTTGTTCTCATTAAAGTTGTTCTTTGTTCATTTTTCTTAAATTGAGTTTAAAAAACTAAACTTGGTAGACTACTTTACTTTCCGTTGTGTCTTTTTGTTCAGATTTCCTACATTCCTTATGCCATCAGGAAATAATTAAATATCTCAATAAAAAATGATAATCAACATGTATTGAGAGCTTGCTATGTGCCAGACACTTGATGTGTGTCCTGAAAAAGAGCCATATGAAGTATGGAACCTCTCCAAGTTTCCATCATTATTGCCATGTTTCCGATGAGGAAACTAAAACATGCAAGTTGTTAAGTAAATTTGCCCAAGATACTCTGGTTGATAAGTGGTAAACTCAGGAAAGTGGATTTCAAGGTCCACACTTCTAACCACACACACTACTTCTTTGCAAAATTAATGTAACATTTAATATTCTACAAACTGTTCAAGATTCCAGTCTTCCTTAAACATGTCCACTCTAAGCACCCTTGCTTTTGAGCATTCTGGCAAAAAAAATATGTGCCTTTTTGTGGGGTTGGATCAATAACATTTAAAGACCTATTTGGAAAATCTGGCTTCACTGCAGAGGGATTAGGGCGTTTGCAAACTAACAGAATTTGCCTTACTGTTGAAAAAACCCCTTGATCTATGATATAAAAACCAAAGCTAAAATAATAGCTCTTATATGTCTTGGAATTATAAAAGGTGGGTTCACAACCATTCTGTTTATTCAAAAGTCACACCTTTGATAGACTTAAAATGGTATTCCATTAGATTATAAAAAGCAAGTGTATCGTACTTAAAAGAAAAATTCTGTCTTTAATTTTTTGCCCCCAGTTCAACCATTATAAAATGCAACCGAAGTGTTTAAGTTCTGGATTAAAATTTCTCATAGTGAAGGCAGATCTGATTTGCCATTTTTAAGTGTGCCAGGTAGTTAGGAATTATGCTGGTTTCTGCATCTGGGCCTTAACACATACATGATTATACATTCTGAGAGTCTATATATTTTTTCCAGTTTGTAATATAAATTTGTTTTCCCTCTCCTATTAAATTGAAAGCCTCATTCAGGGCGGGCTCCACATTTCCCGCTTCCTTTATCAAGCTGCATGTATGAAAAGTCTGCAGTTGTCTTCCAATCTGCTGTGGTTTTGATATCTCAAAGAGGTTGGTGGGAGTTCTGGCTGATACTTCAAACTCCTCAGAGTTCTTAGGTCTGAACTTTGCTTGCTTTTTAATGTTCCCAAACCCCATCCTAGGCCAAGAACTAGCTTCTGAACCACTCCCTTGACAAATTAGTAAGAAAAGAATTTTTCAAACTTTAATTTTAGAAAAATGGATCAGGTGTTTCAAATGACAAAGGAGTTACAAAGAAATCTATAGGACTTGCCTATGAACTAGGCAGAAAGAAGGAGCTAAAGATTTCAAGTCTTATAAACAAACATACCCCTTCAGTCTTATTCTGTTTTTCTGTAACTCTAATAGTGTACGGAATTGCGCTCTGAAAGTTCTGGAACATTATTGTTATTATTATTATTATTGTTAATTTTAATTCATTGCCTTGAGAGGAGCCCTGAGAAAGGAAGTGAGAGTGCAGAGCTCTGAAGAACTGGTGGCAATTTGGCATCTTCTCTCCCCCTTTCAACCCCTCCTCCGCTATTTTAGCTATTTGACCTGATTAAACAACTTTGGGATGTTAGCCAGATTTCTGTATGCTAACGAGGCCCCTATTCATGATTTAGTGCGATTTCATCCACCGGGAGCTTCCCCGCTGCCCGGTGGAAGCCTGGCTTCACCGAGGTCTCCCAATTTCGTCGGGGGTTCGCCAGTGAGGAGTTCACGCTGACTTGGAGCAGACACAGACTCTGAACGCCTCGGGTCCTACCGGATTATTCAGTAGCAAATTTTTCCACCATGTACCTAAGTAGTGAAAGGTGACGCCAGAATCGCGTGTGCTACTCCCCGAAAGAGACTCTGGCAACACCTTCTGTCTAGTTACTCTCTTTCCTAGTAGCAGAAAGCGTTTCCAAAAAGTTTCCTTAAACCTCCTCTGTCCCCAAGCCTAAAGGTCAGAGCGCCAGGTCCCACTTGGCTCCCCGGCCGGCCGGAATCTGACCATTTCAGAAGTTTCTGGTGTGTGTGTAGATTGGAAGAGGTCGGAGTGGGGACCCGCGCACAGCGACCACCGCGCATTACGTAACGAAAGCCCAGGCTGCAGGAGGGAGCGAGCCTGACATTGAGACATTCCAGGGGGAGGGGAGTTGCTGTCCTGGAGTCGCCGGGAACGGCGGCAGCAGTTCCAAGAAACCGAGAGAGAGAGAGAGAGAGAGAGAGAGAGAGAGAGAGAGAGAGAGAGAAGGTGGCCGAGATAAAGAAAACACTACAGGAATGAGAATGTTAAAAAGCTTTGGACCTAGAGCATTAGCAAACGGCTGGGCACGTGTAGTAATTTGTTAGACGAAACGGCAGCCTTCCAACTTTTGCACGGGAACGAGGGGATTTGCCCTTTGGGGGATTAAAAACGTAACAGCAAAGCCAAAAGCTAATGAATGGGGTTCAGTGGTTTGTTGGCAATACTTAAATATTTCTGTCCAGGAGCGCAAACTCTCTGCAATTATTTAGAAAGTAGGGACTCAAACCAAACTAGAATACTTTCCCCGTGCGTCTCCACTTTCCCAAATCCGAAAAGGAGCTGCTCTCGCGGTACTGCCCCTTTAAGACCTGCTTGCTCTCGGGCTCTACAAAAGGGAGTGACCTCTGGGCTTTGACAGCTCCCCTAATAACTACCACCGTGCAGGCCCCGCCCATCTGGCGACCAGCAGCGCCCATTGGCCAGCGGGCCGGTATCCCGTGCTCTGATTGGCTCGCCGCTTCCCCTGAGCGAACCTTTAGAACTCTGAGACAGACAATATTCTGTTACATTGTAGCAAAATGGCGACTGTCATTCACAACCCCCTGAAAGCGTAAGTAAGACTAAAAAATGTACATATTCCGCCTGGTTTCAATATGAAAAAAAAAGGCGCCTTCCGCGTGCCAAGCGCTGCCAATGCACTGCGCTTGCAGGCGCCTGCAGCCGCGGCGGGGCTTCTCTTTTCTTTCAGCTCTTACTTCTTCATCTTCTTTTTTTTTTACCCCCAACGCGCAGAAATGTCAAGAGATGCAATTAACAAGAAGAAAATTGTTACGTTTGTGTTCTGCTTAATTGGAAGACGCACGGAGAGGGGTTTTCGGCAGGGGAGCCAGGCGCTGGAGCGCTCTACGGGGGGGGGGGGCGGGCGGTCGTGGGCAGCTCGGGGACTGCACGGTCCCCCGAGTGCCCGGCGTCGCGGGATGGCGAGCGCGGCGCGGGGGGCGGCCGAGCTGGGGGCGAGCGCCGGGCAGGGGCCGCCTGGGTGCACTTGGCTGCGCCCCGCGCCTCCGGAGTCCGCAGCCCCTGCCCGGCTGCTGGGTCCGCCGGGGCGAGCGGACCGTGGCAGCTCCGGAGTTTGCAGGGCGCTCTACGCCTTCCGATCGCTCGCGGGGAGTTTGTGCAAACCTTCCGGAGTTGGGAGGACCGCAGGGGGAGCAGTGGGTCCCGGGAGCCCTGGGGCCCAGGTGATTGCCCGGGGGCTTTCCTGCCGGGGCAGCCCCCCGAGCGTGACCGCGCTCCGGGCGGTCGCCGGTGTGTCTGTGTGTGTTTGTGGGCGAACTGGGTGTAGTGTGTTAACGACTCGGGTTAACTTGGGGTTGACTGGGAGGCAGGGAAGCTGCAGGTCTTATGAATGGTGCTCCTGCCTCCTCTGGGTGAATAACCGCGGCGGGCGGAGAGGCAGCTTCTGCTCGCGGCCAGAGCGAGGGGCAGGTGCCTCTGGCCGCCGCCGGGAGACTTTGAGCGGACGCCCAGATCCCGGACGCAGGGGGGAGGGCTGGGCGAGGACATGCGGGGACCAGTCCCCGGGTCCGACTGCCAATTCCTGCCTGCCTGCCTTCCTCCTCCTTTTCGTCCTGGCTTCCTTCCTCCTTCCTTCCTTCCAGTCGATGGAAATGTTAAGCCGCCAAGTCCGATCGCGATCGCGGAGCCGCTGGAGGCTTCGGAGAACTAGCGTCGCCCTACAAGGGGTGCTATTGGCAATGATATTGGCGGAGGAGAGCTCGCTCCCCCATCGCCGCGCGACGTGGGTCGGGGCTCCCGGTCGCCGCGCGGCGTGGGTCGGGGTCCGCGCCTCTGGGACCAGGACTTCCCAGCCCGGGTGGGAGCCGCGGGCGAGGGGAGGGGGAGATGCAGGTGGGGGGCGTTTCGTGCAAAATTCTCCTGGCTGTGTGGCCGATGCCCGTGCGGGTTCTTTCAACTCAGCGCACCGCGCTGGCACCCCAGGCTCCTCCTGGAGTTGAAAACCACGTTCGCACCGGGGGAGGGAGGGAGGCTGCGGGGTGTGTGTGTGTGTTTCCCAGCGCAAAGGAACGCGCGAGGGTAATCGGACGTGTTTGCACCAGCTTATCTCCCATCATTAATAGGGGAAAAGGTAGTAAGGTCCCCGGTTCGGAGTTTTTTTTTTTTTTAATATACATGTATTAAAGCTGCGATTAAGAGGAAGCTGGAAGCTGACGCCGATCACAGAACAGCCCCCGGCTTTAGTTCTCGCTCGCAAGCTCGGATACACCGCACTGGAACGCCACAACGTTTCAGCCAAGAAAGAAAATGTTTTACAGCAGAATAAATGGGCGTAACTTCGCCGCATCCTCGCTCCCCGGTCGCTCGCGCAGCCACACCGCTGATGCTGTGAGTTTCAGCCGAACCTCCAGCTGATTTGCAGTTTCCCCATTTCCAGCCGAAATCACATAGGCAGGCTGATGCCACCTGGTAAACTCAAGTTAGAGAAATCTATTTCACATGTGCGCCAGATTTGTTTCCTACTGGGAAAGCGGCACCAGCGTTACCCTGGAGCCCGCTCACGCGCGGGCAGGCGCAATATCTCTAAACGCTCCAGGGTTTGTTTCCCTGCTCGCTCCGGTTTTTTTGTTTGTTTGTTTGTTTTTGAACTGCGGAAGGGTGCGTGTTTGGCGAGGGTGTCTGAGTGGGGTGGGGTTAGAGGTGGAGGAGGGAACAGAGAAGGGGGCTGGTTTAGTGGAATTAGTCCTGAATTATTAAACTTATACTTTGTAATAATTAGAGACAGTTGCAATGAGATGTTTTGTAATTCTGTGTCGCCACACACACACACACACACACACACACACACATACACGCGCGCGCGCGCACGCGCTAGCATACACACAACATCCCTGCCTGCCTTTTCTAGACGGGAGTTGAGTGGTCATTTTTTAATTAGCTCCTCCTTTTTGCATCCCAAACCCTTTCCCTGGAGGAAAGGGGGTGTAAACAATACCCACCCCCTCTCCCCGACGAGCCGAACCTCCTGCGCTCCGGACGGCTTTTAAACTCCTAATGCAGGAGCACACACGTTGTTATTGGGAGACCCACACCATCTGGCTTTATTCTTTGAAAACAACTTATTTAGCAAGACATCTTATACATTTCATTTGTTTTTAAAAGTTGCTGATCAGGAAACAATACACACGTAAATAAATTATGCATGGGATAAATTAGAACAAAGCGCAGAGACACATCCAGCTAAAGGGATGGATGGTGGTGTAGGGAGGAGGGGAGCCGCGAGAATGGTTTGGAGAGCTAGGTTTTTATCCTCTTGTGTCCCTCCTGACAATGAAACGGAGCTGAACGACATTAGCATTTTCTCTGTGTGCCTCCGAGTCTCTCTCTCCCTTTCCTAAAAAAAAAAAAAAAAAAAAAAAAAAAGCCAACCACACGGTCGCCCCCTACAGAAACCCAGTCACACAAAGGTTTCCTCTAGCGTTGGGGAATAAAGTGGTGGTGGGTTAATATGCGGGGGAGAAACAAGCTCAGGTTTCATGCAACACCTCTGTAGGACTCTGCCTACCCTAAGGATGGACCATTTTTCATTATACTGGCTTTTCCACGTGGGACATTTAATAATTCAATAGCTCGGGTGACTGGATGGTACAATTTGAATCTCATTGCTTTGGGGTCTTCCTTAGGGTCCCAAGCTCCTGGAACCACATCTCCTCTCTTCGCGGTTTGGCTTTCTTCCTGCTTGTCTTTGATCTCCCCTCAACTCCCTTTCTTATTCCTCCTCCTTGTACCCTTCACCCCTTTCCCCTCTGAAGCTGACAGCCTGGCTTCTCTCTGTTGGCGCCTTTAACATCTTATTACTGCCCAACAGGGTGTTAGAGGCAGAAACAGGAGCCGCCTGGACTGATCAGATCACAAAGAGGACCCGGCGGGTGGCCCCACAACCAAGCAGTCACATCTGGACAAATAGAATTTAAAAGCATTGATAGACTTGTATGATGTGCAAATGGGTATTACACATTATTTAATTTAGCAGCTACATTGTCTGAGCCTAGATGTGTGAGTAACCCTCATTTCTTACAGGTACAAGCAAGATAAGGGCCATTTAGTGAGGTAAACCCATGCAGGTGACATGAATATGGATTTGGTAAAGATCTGTGTAGAAGTCAGTTCCGTGACATATTCTGGTTGATTTCTGCATACCCAGGACACCTAATGCTTTAAATACAAATTCTAATCTTACTTGGCATTCTAGTTCAGGTAAACCACCCTCCCCCAAATCTCTATCAACACTTAAAACAACTTACTCTTTTATTAAGTTATCAAAACCCTGGTTTGTATGCACTTAACTGGGAATGTCTGCCACCTTCTGCCAGACTTGATTATGCACATATGTATCTATTATTATAACTGCCTGCTTAGAAAAGAATAACTGTTATTATTATTTAATTATTCTATATAAACCAACAGGGCTTTCCTCAAGTAACTATTTGTTTAAAAAGAATGAGACTGGCAAACTATTTCGTCATGCTTATAACTGTGAACATACGTAATTGTATTGAAACTTTCTTTTGTAAGGAGTTTCTCTTGCTTGGAGGTATGTGTCTATACCTCTGTTTTGTTATTAAGGACACAATTCTGGGAGAAGTAAATACACACTTAACTTAGCCAAGGTCAAACAGCAGGTCATGTGTGTAGATGGATTTCATATCTTCATCTCTTTATACATCCTATGATCTGGATACACTGTATTGTAATCTAAAGTGGTTTCAGTGCCTGTGAAAGTTATGCAATTGTGGCCACTTACAAGCCAGACCTCACTCTTGCTGTGGCACTCAGTTTAGATATCAGAGAAGAGGGGGGTGGGAGAGAGCCGCATTCCTGGTTCTAATCTCCTTTTAGCTCTTTCTGTTGGAGAGGGGGAACGTGGGTAGGTACTAAGTGGGGAATATGAAGGTTGGGACTTTGTGAACTTGTAGCCTTTTATGGACATTATTTTAGCCCCTTATGAAAAAGGACCCTCAGATATTTTAAGCCAACAGATGCCTAAGAGCCACCTTCTCCATCTGCTTCTGGTTGCCACTCAAAAAAAAAAAAAAAAAAAAAAGCCTTGAATTCCCCAAACTTCATTAGCACACATTATTTTTCAACAGGAAGAATGTCTGGTTTTGATGAGGCACCCATAAAAGATATTAATTTCGGCCAGAACCCAAGCAGAGGTGTTGTCACAGGGCAAACCTTTGAAAATAGCCTGCCTTGCAGACCACCTGGGGAGATACCCAGAGATGGCCAGGAGAATGGGAGCTCCTGAGAGCCCTTAAGTGGGCTGGCATTCAGAGGCCACTTCACTGGAGACTTCTCATCTTCTTCTGTCTTGATGCAATCATGCAGGTAGAGCTGGGATTTGGATCCAACTGAGAAAGACCATAATGTCTAAAGCTGTTTCAGAGCCATCTGCTCAGATCAATGCAAAAAAAAAAAAAAAAAAAAGAATGCTATGGTCAGGCTTTGTTTTGCACCAGAAACAGAAAGGAAACTGAGGCTGACTTGTTTTCCAAGTTCAGCCTTGCTGATTGTAGTGGCGATGGGGGCTGGGTCATAAAAATGCACCAGAATCCAGGTCTGTTTATCATCCCAACCTCTGCAAAGTAACTTTTGTGGTTTTTGAGTGTTTTGAAAGTCAGTAGAAGACAGAGATGTAGCCAAATGTGGCAAGCCCCTGGCCAAAGAAATGCCACAACCGCTGAAATAGTTTTTGGGCAGCCACCCTTTCTTTCCAGCTGGGGCCCATGTAAGCATGATCCTAGCTCTAGGTAGTCTTTAAATATGTAGGTATTTAACAAGAAAGATAAAACATGGCCTGGGGTGGGGTGGGGTGAGGTGGGGTGGCAGTAAGGGAGCAGGTGAATGGATAAGACGGCTGTGTGGTCTGGAACTCTGAAAAGATGATTGTTTAACAGTGGGAGAGCCTGATATTATGATCTATTGCAAGTTCCAAAGTTTTCTTTAGTTGCGTGAGTGACTGGGGCGAGATGAGGTGTTGTGGTGTTTTTCTAATTTGTTTTTCTTATTGGTCCGGTTACTAGTGTTTCACAGTCTGTCAGACCATATGGATGAATGGAGCTAGAATCGTAAAACTGTCACCCAAGGAAGGTTTTTGAAGCCTGTGATTTGCATCAGAGTTTTAAAAGCAGTGGTTGGAAGGTGTTGGGTGGGGGTGGGTGGGAAAAGAGGAGCAGACTGTGTTGGGAATTTCGAGGTTGTGTTTGTGAATAGTATTGGTGTAGGGGGTGGAAAGGGAAGAGAGAAGCCCTGAAAAGGCTCAGAGTTAGGGGCTGTGTTGGGAAGCAGGGAGGGGTGAGGGGGTAGCACTCAGAATGCCTAATAACGGGGTTCAAATAGCCCACACTGAGCCCTCTTCCACTCCAGCCCTGGATATGAGTCTAGGAAACAATGATGACACATGTTTAATCCCCCTTTGCACCCTCTCCTCCCCCACCAAATCCAGAGACTGTGGTCATCTCAGGTTGCTGTGAAATGAGTGCGTTTTTTTTTTTTTTTTTTTTGGGTCGTTATTCACTTTGAAAACCTGCTGTTTGTATTAATTGCAACTGGAAGCTCCACCGGAAGAGGTTTTGCAGCCTTCAAACTTCCCCTTGCCATCAGTATGGCTCTATCTCAAACTGTGTCTCTCTTCTATGTTCATTTCTCACCACTTGCTACTCTTTGTAGCTATGAGGACTTCAGAGTCTGGGAGGAGAAAAAGCTCCAAGAGAAAAATCCAGAGCCTTGAGCACTGCTGCTTCCATTTGTACCACCAACTCACAATTCCCTCTGGGACACAGAGCTTCTCTGAGCTGCAAAGCCCTTGTCTTTAAGATGAGGGTGATGCACCTTGATTGTGGGAATTCCTTTCATGTCAATAACTTGGTGGCTCTTGCTATGGTCAATTGGGTGGCAGGGGGCAGTTTGGGGCCAAAGTTCAAATTCTTCCTTGTTCTGTAAAGTGTGTTTCTAAGGGGGATTTGTTAAGACTGAGGAATCTTCATTTTTTCACCTCCTTGGGTCCAGTTCTGTCACATTGTGCTACCAGTTGGGGTTCTAACTGGGATGGCACTCCTCTCCCTTCTCTCCGCCAGAGGCTGAGGACCAGGTGGTAGGCGATTTAGAACATGGGCTTTTCTTCTGATTCTCCTTTTTGAATATTCTTCTCATTAGCATCCCCAACCAGGGGATGGAGAGGGGAGAGAGAAGTGGGAAGACTATTTGGCCTATTTTGCTATTTATTAGCACTCAGATCAAGCTTTTGGTTGTAGAAAAGACTGGGATTACTGAGAATACCTGTCTCCATGCTCCTTCACTTCTTTTCTTTAAATGTGTGGAGGAGGAGGGTGGGCAAGCAAAAGATTTTTATCCTCTGGATTTCATTTATCGACAATCTTCCTGGACCTGCCCTCTCCTCCGCTATAGACCCATCCCAATTAATGTGGAAATAAACTGCTTATTTCACTTCCATTTGGGCAGCAGTAGATACCTGTCTATTTAGTGAGCCAAAGTAGGTGGATCTGTACTGATGTCTCACGGACCTTCCTCTCCTATACCCTGTGTTACTGCCAAGAGAATGGAGGTGACTAGCAGACATACAGAGGCTGGCTGTACCCTGGTGGGTATTAGCAGTGTCTAAACTGGAATTCATTGCCTCTCCTCCAGTGACATGCCTCCAGAATATCCCAGATTCCTTTGGGGGGTTATTATCAGGCTTTCTTTTGGTTGAACGCTCCCTTGGCAATTTCCTACAAGCCTAAAGGAGGAAGAGGGGGTTGCAAAACTCATCAGAGAATTCATAGAAGCCCGAATAGTGATTCTCAGGCAAAATACAAGAAAACCCAAAATGGTGGGGCAGTCCTGGTGGCTCAGCGGTTTAGCGCCTGCCTTTGGTCCAGGACGTGATCCTGGAGTTCCCAGGATCGAGTCCCAGGTCGGGCTCCTCACAGGGAGCCTGCTTCTTCCTCCTCCTCCTGCGTCTCTGCCTCTTTGTGTGTGTCTCTCATGAATAAATAAATAAAATCTTTTTTTAAAAAAAAAGAAAAAACAAAATGGTTATCTTGGCCTCCAGCAGACAGAGGCAGCCCCTTAATTTTTTCTAATTGTGGTAATATATATATATAACATGTATATTTAACACTTGTAACATGTAAATGGGCCATTGTAACCATTCTAAAGTGTACACTTCAGTGACATTAAGTACCTTCATTATGTTGTGCGACCATTGATACAATCCAGCTCTAGCATTTTTCTACCATCCCAAGCAGAAACTCTCTACCTATTAAACACGACTTCCCATCTCCCCCACCCCCCAGTCCCTTGTAATAATCAGTCTGTTTCCTGTCTCTATTCATTTGCCTATTCTAAGCTCCTCATGTAAGTGGAATCACACAATTATTTGTCCTTTTGTGATGTTTATTTCACTTAACATCATGTCCTCATGGTTCATCTATGTTGTAGCATGTGTCAGAATTTCCTTCCTTCCTTCTTTTTTTTTTTTTTTAAAGATTTATGTATTTATTTTAGAGAGGGCATGTGCAAGAGGGGGTGGGGAGAGGCAGACAGAGAGGGGGAGAGAAACTTTAGCAGACTCTGCATTTAGCAGGGAGCCTGAAGTGGGGCTTGATCTTACTACCCTGAAATTAGGACCTGAGCTGAAACCAAGGGTCAGACGCTTAACTGACTGCACCACCCAGGCGCCCCAAGAATTTCTTTCCTTTTAATGGCTGAATTATGTTCCATTGTATGTACATACCACATTTTCTTTATCTACTCACCCAATGAGGGACACTTGACTTATTTCCATCTTTAGCTATTATGAGTAATGCTGCTATGAAAATGGGTGTATAGGTAACTCTCTGAGTCCCTGTTTTCAATTCTCTTGGGTATTTGTCTAGACCCCTTCATTTTTAGACTCTTTATAGTTCAGGAACTACATTTCTAGATAGTACAGGCAACCCTCACCTTATTAACTTAGGGAAAAATACTAATAGAACTGTGAAATTCAATACCCTTGTCTCCCACCCTCTGCCCCCTGTTGGAATACCATTATTTTTTGAGGGGTAAATCATTTGAGAACCCAAAGACTCTCTTTCATCCCTAGCCCCATGGATTGCCTTCCCCTTGTCTCTACCTCACCTGGAGGGCACATGGGGTGTCAAGGTTTGGGCTTGGGGAAGCTCCAGCAGCCTTAGCAGTAGTAGTTACCCGGTGAGTCTTGGAGTGAAGACTTGGTTTGTTTCCTGGGCCAGGTGGAAGTTTCATTTCGCAAAAGAAGAGCTGAGGGAGCACGTAGGAGGATGGGACAGCTTAAAAGGCATGAGTTAGTAAATCAGACTTAGCATCTTCCCGAGCCAAGACGAGCTTGTGAGATCTCTTTTCTCTTTCCATCCCTGCACCCAATCCTGCTTGGCGTTCAAGGTGTCTGAATGAAATAATGGATGTGAAAACATTTCCAAAGGTGTAAAGTGTAAATAGGAGGTGTTACTAGGAGAACGGCACAGTTTCAGGTAGCTGACTGAGGCCTTCTCAGAGTCAACCATACCTCATATATTAAACATTATTTTAATATATTACAACTCAAATAAATGAAATGAGCATGGCATTACACATCAAGCCAGATCATTGTTTCTGAGGAAATGCAAAGCCTCACTCATCCAGCTGTGTGTAAATAGCCCTAGGATTTCATTGGAATTTTTCCCATTGGTCTGGGTTTGAAATAGGTGAGAATTATGAGCTCAGGGGAAGCCCTCATTTCACTTCCCATTGTCAGGCCTGAACTTAGTCCATCCACTAAATCAGAGGACACAGAAGCTTGGGGGGCAGAGGGGACAGGTTTCCTGAAACTTGGGCCTCAGTCATCTTGCAGCCCCTGGCTCCTTCTATCAAGACAACTCTAGGAAGTGGTGGAGGTGGGGCCAAAGCTTCAATCTGCTGCTCAGTGAGGAGGGTGTGCTACTGACAGAGGAGATCAGTTGCCTGAATTGGGTCTTTATGTAAAAGTAGACCATGGAGTACATCGTGGTGGGGGTCAAAACTCTAGAGAGTTCCATCTTGATTGCCAGCCTTCAGATTCAAGCTTGCCGTGCCATGCAGTTAACATTCCTTTACTTTATAAAAAGCAAATTAAGAAAAAAAAAAGTCATCTGGGCTCCCATTTTCTTCAACTAACAACTTTTTACATGTCTTTGTCTGCTGCCAGTGAGCTCAGTGAGAACTGTCTCACCCTCTTTGGGGCTTTCTTCATCCTGTCCTCGCCAACATGGATTGCCAGCCTGCCCCTCAGAACTCAGCAGCAGAGTAGCCTCCCTCCCTGTATCTAGGACCTTCCATTCCAAGGAAGGCCACCAGTCTCTGTTTCTCCTTCCAGACTCTGGTTCTGTGGCAGGGCAAAGTAAGTGTCTGTAAGCCAGGAGGCTGACTGCTCCCCTAGGCTTCTCCTAGTGAAACTACTATGGATTGGGGGTGGGGGCCAGAGAGGGGAGGCAGTGTGGTGCTGGGGATGGGGGAGGGCAGGGTGGATGGGGTAGTGGGAGTGGAGAGAATATATTCTCTCCTGCTAATTATTTTCCCTGAGGACTTAGCCAATGCAGAACCATCTATTATCGTGGGAGCGCTCTATGGTGGTTCTGCCTGTGATGAATGCTAAGTGGAAACGAGCAAGAAAAATTAACAGGCGGCTGCTTCTGTCCACCTAATTAAAATGCATATCCAAATGCATAATTCCTTATGTTTCCCCATGCACACACTCCCCTTCCAATCCCAATTCTATGGAGGAGAAAAAACACTTTCCCCCAATCATTTCTCTTGATTATATTTCCATCAAGGAAGAGCTGGAGGGTTCCCTTAGAATAGAGAAGGGCTGTTCTCCAAACACTTTGGAATTCGCTGCTTTTTTACTTAGATTGAGCCTGAAAATTCTGAGCTGTTTTTTTGTTGAAGATGAAAAACAAAAACTTTATCGGACTGTAGAAAAAAGAGGGAAGGAGAGATTTTGAGAAAGAAAGAGGGAGGGATAAAAGAGAGAAAGCAAGCAAGAAAAAAGAAAAGTTCCTATCATTTTTGCTGACGTTTTTGTTTTGTGCTAAAAGTCTGTTTTTCTTTGTTTTGTTTGTTGTTGTTTGTTGTTTTTTGTTTTTGGTGCTGAAAGTCAACAATGAGAATTTTTTAGGCCTTTCCCCTCTGCCCTCTCTCTGTTCCTTTCCCTGACTTCACACTACCTTCCTCAGCCCCCCTAGACAAACAGGACTCAGGGTTTTGAAGAGAGACCCGAGAAGACACAGATATCTCTGCGGTCAGGTAGAGAGAAAAACCTAAACCCTCTGCATTTGGAGCAAGAGAGAAGAGGCTGACATCACAGTTCCAAGTATGTTTTGAATCAAACAAACAATACCTCTTCATCCACATCTTCTTCCCTCTTTGTTCACCAATCATTTTCTCCCCATCGAAGGACAACTTTATTCAGTGGCCATAAAATATTTAACAGACACGAAACTTAAGTCGCTGTGCTCAATTTGACGTCACTGGTGTTTCTGCAGCAGCCCCCCTCCCCGGACGGCACCCCCCACCCCCCAAGCCCCTTGACTGCCCTCCACAGCAGCCCCAGCTGTTGATTTATCAGGGCCGGCTGGCTCAGCAGTGCATGGAGATTGCTTTTAATTAACTCTCTTCATTTTTCCCAATCTTCAGGGAGCAGCAGCCCTTTAATGATTTTAATATTTTATCTGGATTTATATCCGCCTTATTTGTTGTTGTTTGACTTCCGCATTTGCTTTTCCTGAATCTCTTCCAGACTGATGTATTTATTTGCCCCTTTCCACAGCCCCCAAGACCTTTCTGGAGAAGAGATGGTGGGTTCTAAGAAGGCCCCACCTACCCAAGTGTTTCTACCACCTGCACAGGGAGAGGTACTGTGTTGGTTTGTGTGATGGTTTGGGTTAGAGCCTTTGTCTTAGGAATCCCAGGCTCACCTGACTCAGCTGCAGGAATTTCTGAGCTTTCCATTAAAAAAAAAATCTGAATTTTAGAAAGTAAGATCTCCTTTGCTTCATTTGTGCTTGCTGCCTCCGTATGGGAGGAAGTTGCCCTGTAGAGTCGGATAAAAACTGTTTCCTGGGTCCCCAGTTAGCTGTAGTTGGAGGTCTGGCGATGACTTTCTGGCAGTGCTGGATGGAGGTGCAAGTCAGATCTTTACCACATTATGTGTCTTTAGATATAACTGGGAAGAGTAAGTGTGGTCTGGTTTAAAAGAGGACATGCAGAGGCACCAATTGCCTTCTCTACATAGGCTGCCTTCTCCCTCAACCTTTGGTTCTGTGTTCCTGTGCCTACTTCCCAATGTGGGGGTAGGTGGGTGGACGGGGGGACATTCCGTCATTCATGCACCTTCCCAGCTCTGCCTTCCAGCCTCCTTTTGGCTACAAAGTCAACACCTTCCCCCAGCTTCCTCAAGAGACCTGGCAGTCAGACTTGCATGGGGGCTGTTTTTCAGAACCAGCTTGTCCACAAATGCCTTTTTGGCATCTCAGTTTGGTGATGTGTCTTCGGGGTTACCTGTTGCTAGGCAACTGCCAACTAAAGTTTGAGCCTGATCTGGGGATTGCAGTGAATTGCCCTGGGTGACTTGTATTCACATTTAGGGACCTGGCTTTGCAATCCTAGCTCTGGGAAGGGGAGACCGAGAAGACATATTTCCATGTGTCTTTACAGAAAGGGGTATTGGTTTTTAAAATCTAGTCCAGTGCCTGGCACACAGTCAGTACATGCAGATGTTTGTTTTGGTGATGAGGACGGTGATTTCTTCCCGCCTCTTTGCCCTCATCCTTTTAACTCTGCTATTTCCAAAAACCTATGAGTTTGTCAGAGACCATACTATGTGTGGGATGCAGAGACAGAAAACCATGGCTTCCACTCCGTGGTGTGGTGTTCAGGCTACTCGATGTCCTATGGAATGTTTCGTCTTCACCTTTCCTTGGCAACTGTAGACCCTTTTGAGAATCATATGAAAGTGGTGGATTGACTTCATAGAAAAAATGCATATAGATGTGACTGTCTGCATATGGAGTTCACGAACCTTGAGGAGCCCATCAGTGGATCCAGAGGCTTCGGGTTAAGGACCTGAGAATGTGGGGTGTGGGTGAACTTGTGATCCTAAAACCATGCTTCTGTATCCCTGCTCAGAGAGACCAAACCCCTCAGATTCTCCTATAGTCTTACCAAACTGCTGTGGCTCCTCCAGCACCCCTTCACCCCCTGCTCCGCCCCAGGCGCCCTTGATGAGCACCTTCCTGCTCGAATTCCAAGCACTTCAGAGGCCCCCCTTTCTCCAGTGAAGTCCTTGCCGACCCTCAGGTACAATTGGCCACACCTGCCTCAGCCCCAGTGTCCCAAGCATACTCTTTTTCCTCGGCCACTGAAATGCTTAACTCTGGTTAGTTGGAATAAAACCCTGGAAGGCTGGGATAGTGGTGGCCTGTGCCTTTCTACACCCAGGATCTAGCATGGCAGGCATTTAAGAAATATGTGTGGAATAGCTGAGCAAATGAAGTCTGTAAGCAGACACACTGCTCTTCCTACCAAATTTGCTTTCAGCCCTTTAGGGCTGACACGTTTCTCATGCTCTCCCTTGACTGCAGGAGTTTGGAAAAGGCAGCAGACTGCCATTCCCCAAATTCTTCAATTTCAGGAGTTGGAAAAACAGGCACCAGCTTGGCCTTGCTCGCATGTGGCATGTATGGCTGTGATGAATGTCGGTGTCATTTATTCTAGCCCTGTGTTTCTTTACCACTTCATTTTTGTGGAGCTAAGACCTTCGCCTTGGGAAGCAAATACAAGTCTTTATACTTTGGCAGTATATACTTATACTTCAGGGACTAAGGAAGTAACCCAGGGCTTGTGAACAGCCACTGATAAATCAGCCACATTTTTCTCGAGTGTCTACTATGTGCTCAGCTATGGGATTTCCTATAGCCTTATTTATACCTGAGGATTTTTGAAGATGGAGGAGACCAGAAGGTGAGAGTACTACAATGGTTTAACCCAATGCTGGGACTATCCTGTTAAGTTTTGGGGATGACCCTGGCCCAGTCACTGTTTTCGAATATATATTCTTTGAGACAATGCCTTTTGTATACTTTCATAGTACCAACACCTCTATGGATATCATTTTCCCTATGACTCATTGTCCCAACTGTGTTCAATGCAGATAAGTTTGCTTCACAGTGAGGCAAAAGATGGTGTCCTGGAGATCATGCGAGGGCCTTTATTTTCCATACTGAGGGAGAGAAAAATATCACTATAACTTTTGTCTGTCCTCTTGCTGCTTTTCCGTGCTCCAAAAATTATTCAACATTGAGGCTATTTGGAAGAAGTTACCCACCCCCCCGCCCTCCCCTCCCCCAGAGGCCCGGTTCTGGATCTGGAGTAAGGTGAAGACCAGAGGTGACAATGGGCTTCTTGAGGGGAGTTTTAATTCCGATTCTGGTCTACTAGACATCCTTCAATGCAGGAAGCCAGAGAAAATGCTGATGGTGCACCAAACATAGGTTGTAGGAGCACACCCGTACCGAAGTGTTTGTCGACTTGGGAAGGTCACACCGCACGAGCACTGGCTCTCCAAGTGACCGTCTCTGAGTCTCAGAGCGTAGGCCTTCGGTGCAGAGGGCTCACACGGGGCCGTCCGGTTCCTGGCGCTCATTTCCTTTCTGGGCAGCCATCCCAGTGTAACAGATACTTATACATATTCTGTCCTCATTTTATCTAATTACACACATCTCTGGGGGATGGGAAACAGGTTTGGATCATTCAATTTTAGGTCAGTTATGCACAGGGTAGCTGAGATGAACACTAATCTATAGAGTTCTGTGAAATTCGGCAAGTTCCCATGGTTCCCTGGTCCAAAGCACACCAGGGGGCATTGTTTGCCATCTCAGGGGCTGGAGATCCCAGTCAGCCTGAGAGGAGGGATGGAGCCCAACTGGTTCCTGAGGCTGAACCTTCTGAGACCAAGCTCACCCTTGCTATCCTTTGAGTGGTAGGATTCTTGTTTTATTATTTGATGACCTGCCAAACTGAGAGGACCCAATGGTATATGTCCCTCTTCTGGCAATCATTCATTCTTACCTATTACCTGCCCATAATGGGTTCAGTTTCCTAAGAAATACAGAACGAGAGACAGTCTGATTGATGGAACAATCTTTATTATTGCCCTGTGTTGCCTGGAGTTCCTGTCTCCCTTTCGACCCAGATGAACCACTCTGGACAATGTAAAAGTTCTGACATGTCCCCACCTTTCTTCAAGGCACACATTGGACAATCTTGGGCCACTTCCTGGCATCTCTCGTTCAGGCTGCATCGTGGCTTTTGAAATCCCCAGGAAAGAAAAGCCCACTGGTTATCCTTTTATTTTTCTTTGCTCTCTGCTCCTTATTTCATTTCTTGACTCAGACCTAAGCCTCCCCAGCGTTCTCTGAGCCCTAGATAGAGGAATAATCCACTTAATGCCTGATATCAAGGTTTGTGTCTCCAGCCTCGGTTTCCTTCTGACCTCTCATCCCCTTCGTCCTTGCTCTGTTGACACCTTTCCCCTTTTTCTTGTGCCTTTCACCTTGATCAAAAAGCGCTGGAGAGGCACAAGAAGAAGGGAATGGTATTTGCTTTGTCCCCAGGAGGGCACACTCAATCTCATGAATGTGGGAGTGGGGAATGCAGGAAGGAGAAGGTCAAAGCTTGCACACAGCAAACCAGGTGAGAAGAAACACGGTGTGTGAGGTTATACTGCACTAAATGAGCACTCCAGCCCCAGAGGGGTCTGTGGAATCATAAAAGAGAAAGTGTGTCCTGTGGTTGGGGTGTCAGAGAAGGTTTCAGGGGGGAGTTGGCTTTAAGCTGAGTTTGGGAGGACAGTGGGATCTGGTCAGGCTCAGAGGAGCCACAGAGGGTAAGGATGGGGAAAGGCAGGCATGTCAGGGAAAGGAACAGAGCCTTGGGAAACATTTGAGTGATTCCTTAAAGAATCTCCTTCTTTTCTGGTGGAGGCAAGGCCAGGTAGGAAGGAATGTGTGGAGGGGAGCTAACGGATATGTTCGGCTGGATGGCAGTGGGAAGGTGGTCCCTGAACAGAAGGTAAAAATGGGAAATAGCCGTGGCCAGGATGTTCGGAACGAGTCTCAGTTTGGCAGCCAATTTGTGGGAAGTACTTGAACTTGAACCTGAAAACCTCGGAAGCCAAGAGAGGTATCAGGGGGAGGCTGAGCTGTCACCCTGTGTCCCCCAGCAGGGAGGATTGCCTGCCTCCAGAGACTCCTTCACTAAGGTTGAACAGAATCCTCATTCTTGGTTTCCTTGGTAATATGTTCTGGTTTCTTTTCAGGGCTCCACGCAGAGGGGTGGGGGACAGGGGACACACTGGGGTGCCTGCACTGGTGTGAGTCCCCCATCCCATCAGGTATAGGGCCGCCCTGGCCCACGCAGGGACAGATTTGCTTAGTAGGGCAGGATTGTAGAGCAAAGCCTGTCCAAGTGGTAGTTCTCAAAGTCTTTCTCCCTTTCTTTCAGTCACCAAACCTTTTCTTTCAAAACAACAGCAATAACCCATAAATGGTATAAATAAAATATACAAATCCAGGGAAGGGAGAAAAGCATAAATGCTGACCCTTGTAGCTCAATCAAAGCGTGGTGCCATTAGGACTAGTTTCATGGTTCAGATCAGGGGAGGAGGGCTGTAGGTCTTTCAGACAGTGTTTCCTTCTGGGAGGACTGTGTGGTTTATTCTGCAGGAAGTTCTTCCCCATGGCCACCAGGCATGTGAGCACCCCTGTTACCCATTCAGGCTGTCTACCTACGTGTCGTCCAGTTCCTTCTGCAGGAAGGCCAGGGGAGCTAGCTTTCAGGGGGAGGCTGGGCGTCACGCCAGTCCTCAGGGTTCCTTGGAGCCTTGGGCTCTGGAAGCTCCAACACTCTGTCCCAGGGAGCAGCAGCGTGGCAGGCAGGGGTTATGTGGCCTGTAGTTCAGATGCAGGCTCTGGGTTTAAATCCAAGGCCCCTGACTATGGGCAGCAATCCTAACCCCTCTGTGCCTCAGTCACCTCATCTGTTAAGTCGGAATGATAGTCTCTGCCTTCAGAGTGTTGTTGGAAGAATTAAGTAAGTTAATGTATGTTAAGTGTTTAGCAGAGTTGGCACATCTTACCCTCTTACTAGATGTTCACAGGGAACCTGTGTTTCTAACTGTAAGATGGAAAGGTGTACTAGCTGATTTTTCCCCACATTGTGGTCTTGAGGAAAATGACATGAAAAGTAAGAGAGGCTCTGACTTCCTTAGGAGCAAAAAGTTCTAGAACTCTATGGCATTATTATTATTAATTTATTATTTACTCTTAGAAGAAATGTGCTAGGAGACTTTGGGAAAGATTTATCTATGGGATGTTTTGTCCAGGAGTTTAGATTATTTATTATTTTTTTAAAAAGATTTTTATTCATTTATTCATGAGACTCACAGAGAGAGGCAGAGACAGGCAGAGAGAGAAGCAGGCTCCCTGCAGCGACCCTGATGCGGGATGTGATCCCAGGACCCCAGGATCACGACCTGAGCTGAAGGCAGCTGCTCAACCACTGAGCCACCTAGGCGTCTCAGGAATTTAAATTACTGCATGCTACTTAATCGGTGCTGAAATTGGGTCCTTCTGAGAAAGAACGAGAATTTCGCAGATGCAGAAGCACAGCACACAGCGGTGAACTGACTCCAAGGTGATTGAACTCCTGGCTCACGCTTCCCATCCACTGCTGCCTCCTCCAAGAGGGAGGAAAGTGCTTCCTTCCTGGATGAGCTTTGCCCTTTCCACGGCTGGAAGAGGGCTTGAAAGTGGTTCAGCCCCAAGTGGGTGGCGGTTGAGGGTTGGTCTGCGCGCTGCTGTGGGGGGTGGGCACCCCGCTGGTCCGTGGGCCTCTTGTGGCACCGGGTGTGTGTATACGTGTTCCTAGCACACGCTTTTGGTCGGCAGTGCTCTGTGCTTGACAAGCTGGCATTCCACACTCCACATCTTCCAAACACCAGACCCCTATGTTATTTTTAACTGTCTAAAGTTTTTTCCACGTGGTGTAATTGATGGGACGCGGTAGCCTGGTCACAGAACCTAAACTTCAGCTCGTTTTGCAGCCCTTGAATGGGCATGCATCTGATGACCCAGCAGAAAAACCACCCTGTTTCCTGAATTGACTATTCTGAATCTCCCCACTCTCCCTACCCCCCAACTCATCTCTGGGGAAAAGAAGCATGCACGAAGATAACCTGAGCTCGCCTGTTTCTGTGGCTTGAGATAGGAGGGGGGAAGATGGGTTCTGCCTGCGACCTTCTCCGCCCTGCTCTTTCTGAGTCCTGCGACCGAGGCACAAAGCTCCGTTTCCGGAGAGATGACAGGAAGGGCATTGAGGAGCTTGGTCCTCAGTCTTCTCTGGCCTCTTTTGCAGCCCCCACATTCCCTAGGGGTAAGTCACATTCTCACCGTCCTCTGGAGACAGTCCTGGACTGATTTTTTTTTTTTTTTTTAAGAGAGCCTGAGATCTTGTGGTGTCTGGTGATCACTGTTCTTATGCTAATGGAGAAGATTCTCAGTGGCCCATGTCCAGGAGAAAGCGTACCATTTCACTCTGGCCTGTCATTGACATCATGAATTTCTCTAACTTGTGCCTCATTTCTCTTTTTCATTCACAAGTCTCTCCAGATCATGGTGCGCTTGGCATTTATCTTATATTAGTAGAACAAATATAATGTACCAGTTATTATGACCCTGGATATACAATGGCAAGCAAAACTGATTTGGATCCTATCTTTACAGAGCTTACAGTCCAGTTGGGGAGACAGACACTAATCACATAAATATGTAAATAAAAGTTGGATCTGTGTTATGTTGGAAAGGCCAGGAGGATGTAAGAGAGTATAGCAGGGAACACTGTTCTGGTCTAGTGTGTTGAGGGAAAGTTTCCTTGAAGAGGCAACATTTTATCCTAGGCAGAGGAAAGGCACATGCAAAGGTCCTGTGTCATTTTGGAGGAACCAGGGAAGGCTGTTGGGGCTGGAGCACTAGAGAAGGAGGGAAAAAGGGGTTCATGATATGGTGAGAGAGGAATTTTAGAGATGGCTACTTTTCCCTAAGAGCAGTGAGCAGTTGTAGAAGTTTTGAGTTAGGAAGTGGCTAGATCCAATCCATGTTCTGAAAATTTCCCCCTGGAAATACAGGGAGATTTTGTGATATGTTCTGGGAAGGGTGGGACAAGTGAGTTCTAAGGAGACTTTTCTGGGGCTGCTGGGCCTTTCCTTAGGCCCTCTGAACCAGAATCTTGGGGGCGAGGCTGTGTAGTCTGACTCTTATGCCTTCTAAAGCTTGAGAACCACCAACCCTCTAGCCCTGCACCTACAACGACAAATGTAACGATGCTTTAACTGTGTGTGTGTGTGTGTGTATGGGGTTTGTGTGGACCAAGTGCTTTCCAAGGCACAGATAGTCTTCTTTAGGTCTGGCAATAATGCATGCACTGGAGCAGACAAGGATCTGGTAACTGTAGTATCTTAGCTGACACAGTTACAAAGTGAGGTGGGAGGAAAAGGCTCAAAGCTGCATGGCTGCCCCTGAACACCCCACTGTGCCTTTCTTTCTTCAACACCTCTGTTCTCTAGTGTGCAAGGTGAAAAAGTAGTGAATCCTTACAATTTCCAGATGTAGTTCCTTTTAAAAAAGATTCAGTGCCTTTCTGGGGGGTTCATGAAATCCATCCAGAAGGTGAGTATTTAGCTCATGAAAGGGTGGAATTAGGTGGGTTTATCATTGTTTTAACTTTTTTTAGTATGGAAGATAGTGGACTTGTGTGAAAGTAGACAAATAGTATAAAGAACCTCCATAAATCCATCACCCGAATTCAACAGTCATAAGGGGGATGGGAGGCAGGCATCTTTTCAATGGTTCAGACTTTGCCCTGTGATGCTCTCATTTTTATGTCCATTGAATGAAATGCCTGATAGGAGACTGGGCAGAAGGATCAGACAAGTTTTTAAAGTACCCCTACCAGCTAATGACCAGAGAAGGAAAAAAATCTCTTTTGACTCATTTGTCCCTTAACAGTACAACTCATAGGCATACCTAGTACCTGAAACTGCAGATCTAGGGATTATCTTCGAGATCACTGGCGGTCTCTCGTACTGTCTAGACAGACAGCAGAGGCCTGGCAAGGTCTGGGATGGTGCTCAGGCCTCACACAGCTCGTAAAGGCATAGCACTAGGTTTGGGATCCAAGTCCTCCAGTGCTGCCTCCTTTACACACCACACCTTGGCATTTTTTTCTTCTCGTTTACTTTTTTACTTTTAAAATTTAGATTTAGTGAGCATGTAACATTATATAAGTGTCAGGTGTACAACATAATGATTTGATATTTATATATATTGTAAAATGATCACCAAAATAAGTCTAATTAACATTATCACACATACTTACAATTTTTTTCTTGTGACAGAACTTTTTTTTTTTAAGATTTTATTTATTTATCCACAAGAGACGCAGAGAGATGCAGAGAGAGAGGCAGAGATACAAGCAGAGGGAGAAGCAGGCTTCATGCAGGAAGACCGATGCAGGACTTGAACCTGGGTCTCCAGGATCATGCCCTGGGACGAAGGTGGTGCTAAACTGCTGAGCCACCTGGGGTGCCCCAGAACTTCTTTAAAAATATATTTTTAAGATTTTTATTTATGTAAATAATCTTTACACCCCATGTGGGCCTCGAGCTCACTATCCTGAGATCAGTTGTATGCTCTTCAGACTGAGCCAGCTTAGTAATTTTCAGATACACTGTTATTAACTATAGTCAACACGCTGTACCTTATGTCCCCAGGGCTTATTTATTTTATAACTGGAAGTTTGTACCTTTTAAACCCCTTCACTCATTTCACCCCTCCCCTACCCCCTGCCTCAGGCAACCACCAATCTATTCTCACATTCCACATATAAGTGAGATCATATAGTATTTGTCTTTCTCTGTCTGACTTCACTTAGCATAATGCCCTTGAGGTCCATCCATGTTGCAAATGGCAGGATTTCCTTCTTTTTTATGGACGAAAAATACTCCATTGTATATATATATTTATATATATACACTTATGTACATGTATATATATATATATATATGCCACATTTTTGTTATCCATTCATTCATTGATAAACACTTAGATTGTTCTCATGTCTTGGCTATTGTAAAACACGCTGCAATGAACATGAGGATGCAGATATCCTTTTGAGTTAGTGTTTTCATTTACTTTGGATAAATACCCAGAAGTGGTATTGCTGGATCATAGGGTAGTTCTATTTTTAAATTTCTGAGGAACCTCCATGCTGTTTTCCACAGTGGCTGCACCAATTTACATTCCCACCAACAGTGTACAGGGGTTCCCTGTTCTCCACACCCTGGCCAACACTTGTTCACTCTTGTCTTTTTGATAATAGACATTCTAACAGGCATGAGGTGTTAGCTCATTGTGCTCCAGTGTTTGTTTTTGTTTTTGGCTCTGATGTTTTCCAGCATGAAGTTACGGGAGACAGAAGCCCCATGAAAAGCTGTCTAGAGTCCTGGTGGTTGAAAGACCAGTATTTGGCCACCTCAACCTTTGCTTCTTCCTTGTGAAAAAGACCTATAATATAGCCCAGTGGT
This sequence comes from Vulpes vulpes, assembly GCF_048418805.1. Taxonomy (NCBI): domain Eukaryota; kingdom Metazoa; phylum Chordata; class Mammalia; order Carnivora; family Canidae; genus Vulpes; species Vulpes vulpes. The sequence goes on along the minus strand of NC_132785.1, from coordinate 106,736,630 downwards.
CTCCCAGTCTGGTTAGAGAAGAATACTCCTGTAAGATGAGTGCTGGTGAAAGCGAGGTGGGTTGCAAGTGCATTCTCCCTTAGCTCTGCCTATCTTAAAAGTCTAGAAGCTCTAAGGCAAAATATGACAAGATAATGGGAGCCATAGACCTTCAGGGAAGGAAGAAATTAGTTTCACTGACCAGCTCCATGGAGGAGGCAGGGCTGAAGGGGGGCCTTGATGGATGGGCAGGAGTTAGGGAGCTGGGGAGAGAGAGGCCTTCCCTTTAAGAGGGGGACTCAATCTCTTAGCATGGCACGTCTGCCAGGAATTATTTAGAATCTCCTGAAGTGGAAGGCTCTGTGCTTCACACTAGGGGGATACTAGGAAGCAGAGGATACAATTTCTGTTCCCCAGGAACTTTCTGTCTAGCTGAGGGACAAGATGTATGTTGAATATTAATATCAGTTGAAGACTCTAAGGCTCTAAGATGCAAGTTGACTTTTTTTTTTTTAAGATTTTATTTATTTATTTGAAAGAGCCACAGAGAGAGGGAGAGAGAGAGAGAGAGACACACCATGTGCATTAGCAGTGGGGAGGGGCAAAGGGAGAGGAAGAAGCAGACTCCCTGCTGAGCAGGGAGCCTGATGTGGGACTTGATTCCAGGACTCTGAGATCATGACCTGAGCTGAAGGCAGCTGCTTAACCCACTGAGCCACCCAGGTGCCCGCAAGTTGACTTTTAAGATAAGCCCAAAGAAGAATGCACTGGAAACCATGAGATGAGTCCCAAAGCAGAACAAAGATACAACATTCATGGCCATGGACCCAGTGTCTTTTGTCTTTTGTGTGTGTGGCCTGTGCACTGGTTGCTCCAATAACCACATCATTACACAGCAGCCTTTTATTTTTATTTGTTATTTTAAAAATGTTTTATGCATTTATTTTACAGAGAGAGAGAGAGAGAGAGAGAGAGAGGGAGAAAGAGAGAAAGAGAGAAAGAGAGAGAGAGAGCACAAGCAAGGGTAGTGGGAAAGGGAGAAGTAGACTCCCTGCCAAGCAGGGAGCCCAATATAGGACTCGATCCCAGGACCTTGGGATCACAACCTGAGCCGAAGGCAGACACTCAGCCACTGAGCCACTCAGGCATGCTAGTTCCAGCGACCATCTCTTAAACACCTATACTCTGCTCAGCTGTCCTGTGCTGTGTGCTTCACACACATTAACTCATTCAATCCTCCTGGGAAGCAGATAGTATTAACTATTTTATAAAGGGTTTAGGCAACTTTCCTAAAATGCTGAGGCACAGACCTAGGTCTGTTCATATAAACAAGGTTGGATTTAAAAAGGAACAGTGTGGATAGCAGGCAGACTGGGTAGCTGGGAGAGAGAAGGCTGAACCGGCAATGAAGCCCCTGGTTATAAACATCAGTGTGAAAACTTTGGTGCTGATCCTGAAGGTGCTGGGGAGTTATTTAAGGTATGGGGGGATGGACGTTGAGGGCGATTAATTTGCAGGATGGCTTGAGTGGGGAGGCTATGGCAGGAACCCAGATTGAAGTGACTGGAGTCTATGGGGGTGTGTGTGTGTGGTGGTGGGAATGTGCCTGGTCAAAGCAAGTAATGAAAACCCTCACAGCCCATCAAACTTAATTAAAATCAAATAAGCACTCCAGCAAACCCATCTCGCATCAAGTAGGGCTAGAGATTCTAGATCACTCCTAGGGCATTAATGCTGGTTTCAATATCGCAGCAGGGACATAAAGCTTCATCAATATATCATATTTGTAAAATATGCGTATGCTCCTTATTGATGGGCTCCCTCACACATTTATGGTTTCGCCCTCGGTGAGGTCCTCAGTGCCCAATCATAACCTCTTTTCTGAGCCTTTTTCATTTCTTCCCTTTAGCTCTTGTTCTAGGATTTTCCATTTACTTGAAAACTCACTCCATCCTCTCACTCTGAGCAGATGATTTCACCACAGACTTGTGTCAGAAAATCGAAATTATGAAGCAAGGAACTTCCTTGTCATTCCTGCCTTCCACTTCATCCTGGCAAAAGCTACTTCTTCAGAGAGGCCTCCCATGACTACCACACTTAATGGTGTCCCTGCAACTGTTGCCCTGCATATTACCCTGGTATATATTTTTTTTCATAGTGCAGTCAAGCATTAGAGATGATGTATCTATTTGTTTACCTGTCTGTAGTCTACTTTTCTTCTTGGAATGTAAGTTCTGTGAGAGCATAGGCCTTGCCTGTCTTGGGCACTGCAATATCCATAGTTCCTAGTACATAGTAAGTGCCTGGGACATGCAAGGTGCTTAAAATAGAAACGAATGAGCCAATTCCCATGGCTTTAGCCAGTGCTCACAATTCGATCTGCTCTCCTCCTGACCATCCCATTGCCTACTCCATTTCTCCTGGATGTTCACCTTCAAACTTATATCGTAAATAAATTCTTCTTCTTTCCCTAAAGCTGCTTATTCCCCTCGGGGTTCACTATTATTTAAGCAAAAATCTCAGGATCATCTTTGGCTCCTGTCTCTTTTTACCCCTCCCCCCCACACCTAGTCCCTGAGTTCTGTTGATTTAACCTTGGCAATGTCCCTGGACTCTGTCTCCTACTCCGTTTATGTACGCAACATTAGTGCTCACAGGGACATGGGCAGGAGCTTCCTAATTGACTTCTTAGCCGCAGTCTCTCCCCATGTCAGGCTATCCCTACTCACAGGGAGAGCTTTACACAGTTCAGCTCCTTTATACTATCAGTGGCTCCTAATGGTTATAGAATCCATCCATCCACCCATCCATCCATCCATCCATCCATCCATACACCCATCCATCCATCCACCCATCTATCTACCTATCCATCCATCTACCTATTATCTACCCCCATCCATCCACCATCCATCCACCCCCCTCATCCATCCACCCATCCATCCATCCATCCATCCACCCATCCACCCATCCATCCATGGACCACCCACCCATTCACCCATCCATCTATCCATCCACCCATCTATCTACCTATCCATCCATCTACCTATTATCCACACCCCCATCCATCCATCCATCCATCCACCCACCCATCAGCTATTTACTGAGTGCTAACCCTGTGCAGCTCTGTGTGAGGTGCTGGGATAGAGAACTGATAGCACAATCTTTGCTTTCATATCAATTTTCAATCTTGTAGATGGGGACAGATATAAATAGCCAAAAATCATTCAAGTGTTACAGGTGCTTTTGATTCATTCATCAAATATTTATTGAGCTCCCACTATGTGCCACACGCTGTAGGTTTTAGGGACACAGTAGTCAATAAAACAAAGTCCTTACCTTTGTGGAAGTCACATTTTACTGGACAAATGCACAGGTATGAGTGCTATGGAGAGAAAAAGTGAGGTAAGGGGTAAATGTGTGTGGATTTGCCCCCTTGCAAGCTTTTTAGAGATGACTTCACAGAGAAGGTGACAATTGAGCAGAGACCTGCAGAACTGGAGGGAGTGGCACTTACAGCCTTCTGGGGGGGAAAGAAAAGCATTTTAAGCAGAGGAAACAGTCAACACCCTGTACTGGTATCCTGAGCTGAAAGTGCACTTTGAGGAGTATGTAGCAGGACATGGTGGGATACAAAGGAGAGAAGGAATCTGTTCTGATTGGAGGGACAAGGAAACTCCTTAAAGGAGGCTGCCAAACTTCCTAGCCTGTTATTCACAATTCAGCCCATTCCACCATTGGCCCATGGACTCAGCTTGAATCAAGCCGGACTATGGACTTCCCACCTCCAGGCCTTTGTTTCTCTGATATTATCTGCCAGGATTTCCCCTCTGACCTCCATGCCTCTGCCTGATGACCCTCTTTCACCCTTCAAGGTCTGAGCCTCCTTTAGGCAGAACCATTGCCTGTGGTTCCTGTAGTGCTTTGTTCCTGCTAGCAGAGTATGTAGCACGGTGACTTCTGGTGAGCTGGTCTGTGCCAGTCACCTCCACCTGCCAGAGCTCCTCACAAGAAGGAACTGTCTCCAGCACTCTGTGCTGTGTGAGGCACACATTAGGTGGTTTTATGTACATACAAAGCAAATTTCATTGGAAAACAACCCATTTTATTACCAGATCACTCTATATAGACATGTAGGCAGACATACATGCCCTTTTTCTACATATCAGTTGCTTTTTTTTTTTTTTTTAGAGATTTTATTTATTCATGAGAGAGAGAGAGAGATAGAGATAGAGAGAGAGAGAGGCAGAGACACAGGCAGAGGGAGAAGCAGGCTCCATGTAGGGAGCCCGACGTGGGACTTGATCCTGGGTCCCCAGGATTGGGCCCTGGACTGAAGGCTGGGCTAAACCACTGAGCCACCGGGGCTGCCCTATCAGTTGCGCTTTTTTTTTTTTTTAAATAAATGTACTCTTTTCTTTCTTTTAGATTTTATTTATTTGACAGAGAGTGAGAGTGAGTGAGGGAGTGAGCATAAACAGGGTGAATGGCAGGCAGAGGGAGAAGCAGACTCCCTGCTGAGCAGGGAGCCCGATATGGGGCTTGATCCCAGAACCTTGGAATCATGACCTGAGCTGAAGGCAGATGCTTAACTGAGCCACTCAGGTGCCCAACTTTTTTTTTTTTTTTTTTTTTTTTTTGAGTCCTGCAGTTGCTAATGAAAGCAACAGGGTCATGAAATTAATTTGTTACTTTGGTACCAGCTTCACTCAGCTGACTCATGGCCTGGGTTGGGATTTTTAAACATGTGTTTCTCATCTATGTGCTAATTTCTCTTTTCTTGGTCATTTCTCTTCCCTTCAAATTTGTGGGTGGTGACTGCTTTCAGGTCTGGTGGCATCTGAACTCCTCCTGCATCCTCCAAAGAGATGCTTTCCAACTTTGGGCTGAGAAGGGGACAGGTGGCCCCTGACTTGGGAAGGGTGGGAGGGAGTAAAAATGAAATGAGATTTCCTTCCCTCTTGAAATGCATTAGACATTCTCAAAATGTTTGAGAAAGGCCTGAAATATATACATGTATTTAGCTATGGACTGAATCATATGTTTTTCAGAGGATTCTGTGATCTTCTCCCACCCCAATGATGGACAGATAAGAATATTTCCAGGTGTCCTGAGATTAATTTATCAATTCAAATATTTATGGAACACCCACCACTATTTTGGGTGAGGGACATAAATCAGTGAAGAAAATGGGTGAAATCCTTGCCTTCCTATAGCTTACATTCTAGTGGGGCAGACAGATGATGACCTAAGTAAATAAATAAATGAAATGGTAATAAATGTATGAATGTAACTAAAGCAGGCAGTGGAGATAGGGAGTGATGGGGGAGGACAGTTTAAAATAAGGTGGTCATGGATGACCTCACTTAAAGGTGTCATTTGAGGGTCATCTGAGAGAAGCAGATTCAAGGCAGAGGGAACAGCAAGTGCCAAAGTCCTGAGGTAGAAGCATGCTGATGTTTTGAAGAGTAGCAATAAGGCCAGTGTGGCTAGAGGAGGGTGAAAGAGAGGGAGAGTGGTAGGAGTACTTTGGCTTATCTTTAGCACTGGGAACCGACTGGAGGATTTTTTACAGTGTCACCTCAATGCAGTGTCACCCTGAGTTGAGAGTATATGGAGGAAAGCAGGAAACAAATAGGGAGATGAGTACAGAGGCAGAGGGTGAGAGCAGAGTGGTAATTGTAAAGACTGTGAGAAGTGGCTGGATTTTGAATACATTTCATAGATAGGGACAACAGTATTTGCAGAGGAGTTGGAAGTGGGGTCTGAGAACAAGAGAGGCATCATAGGTGACAACAGGGTTTTTGGCTCAAGCAAGTAGAAGAATCAGATTGTTAAGATGGTGAGGACGGTGGAGGCAACAGTTGTCTGTGGGGTCAGCTTTGCCCTTGGTAGGCTTGAGATGGTGATCTGACATCTAGTTGGAAATGTCCAATAGACTGGGGCATTGTTGCACCTCCACCCCGGAGGAGATTAGGAAACATTCCAATGGGTTTTGTTGGGACATGGACGGCAAACTGGTTGATCCAAAGGCACAGGGACTATCTCTGGGCATGTGCCATTGAATTAAAAAAAAATCACCTAAAAAAGCAAACTGAGATTCAATTCAAGAAATGCTTATCAGCATCAACTATATGCCAGGCATTGTGGTAGGTGCTGAGGATATAACATAACACAAGAGTGTAACACAAGGACTGAAATGGGAGCTTAGAGGCAATGGAGAAAAGTGTGCAAAGCATGCATTTTTATTAGAACAATGGTAAATCCACAGCTAATATGAGAATAGACCCTATATCTTGATAAATAAATTAAAACCTTTACTGATGACACCCTATTAGTATGATAAAGCAAGAGAATTTGAAAATGTGCTTTTCCAAATGGAATTTTTTTTGCTGAGAAATTTGATTTGGAAGTCCTTGTGAGCACGTGCAGGTAGAAATGAGTGCTGAACAATGCTCAATGTTTTCCTGTGACCAGGCATTTACCGAGGAGGCCCATGGTTATAGAGATTGTATTCCCTGGCAGGGAATTTTGTTTTGAAAAACTGCTACAATCATGCATGCTATGAAAGTTTTACTTAGCTTAACCTCAAAAATGGATGAGGAAAATTGTGATATGAATATGACACCTGTGGGCCTGGAACATTCCAGCCTGGCAGCCATATTATCTGCCACCATTTATGTACCTAGTGATCTTCATTGTTTCTGTCTTTGTGTCCCATGAACTGGGGAATTGGATTGGAGTAGGGAGTTGGGTGGCATTTTCTCCCTTGGCGTCAGATCATGTCTTTCCTTGTTTTGGACAAGATACCAGGTGATTCAGGAAATGTCTTGGAAAATATATCTCTGACCCTAAGTCTTGGAGGGCTGGGGAGATGACATCTATAGTAGCTCCTTGTCTAGCATGTCTGTGAGCATGACAATTTTATCTTGTTCACCATCCATCCCCAGTACATAACTCAGTGCCTGGCATAAAGTAGGTGATTGACAAGTATTTGTTGAATGAATAAATGGAAGAGGCCTCCCACCCCACCTCCTACTGGTCAAGCTGTTCTGTCTCTACAGCAAACAGAGTCTGAGAATAGCTGACTTTGAACAGATGTGTGTGGGAGTATTGCTCAGGCCCATACCCTCTGTCCCCTGGGCAAGGGTAAGGTCAGATAGAGTGGCCTGGGCACCAGAATATACCAATAGATGGTTGGTTCTAGAAGGTTTGGGGGAATGGTGTGGGGTGGAAGGAAGCCACGGAGGACAGATGAAGTTAAACTGTCAATCAAAGGAATCAAGTTAATCAAAGGAAGAGTTAGCTAACGATGGAGAAATGCTCAGGCAAAGGAGGTTGCCAGTTGGGGACTTAGTTTAGCTTTTGGGAAATCCCCTATCCTCCCACACCAAGAGCTATATTGAAATAAATCCCAGACATCATTTATTTTATCTGTAAAAACATTAGGATATATATGTAAAAGTAAGGATTCTTTTAAAAAACATAGTTGTCTGAGTTAATAATTTCTTGATGTTATAAAATATCCAGTTAGTGATGAAATACCTGTCTGTATACATACATACACACACACATATATACATATACACATATATACATAAACATACATATATATTATTGTTCTAGCAGGATTTGAAAAATGACTTCACTGGTTTTATGGAAATGTGTGTTTGTTACTAAAAATTCCTGCAACACAAAAAAGTAAAAAGTTGAGAGCAAAAATGGAGAAACTCATTAGATGAACTTCCTTTTAGATACCTCTCCGTGCATATGTTCACATAGGAGAACAGATAGAAGTATAAATACTGTCAGAAATACTTTTTTTATATTAAAAAATTGCTAAGTATTATTTTAAAGATTTTATTTTATTTTAGAGAGAGAGAACATATGAGCTGGGGGAAGGAACAGAAGGGAAGAAGAAGGAGGAGAAAGAGTCTCAAGCAGACTGTGCTGAGCGCAGAGCTGGACGTGGGGCTTGATCCCAGGACCCTGAGATCATGACCTGAGCTGAAATCAAGAGGCGGTTGCTCAACTCACGGAGCCACCTAGGCATCTCACCACGTATTATTTTAGAGCTGAAAGGGCACCTAAGGCTTATGTATAAGGCAGGGCTGGACTGCAGAGCCCTGGAGGGCCTGGCCATGCCTCAGTTGTGTTTAGACACCCGCCTCCCCCGTCCCCGAGCCTGGTACCAGGTGGGCCATTACTGTGGTTTGAACAGAAGGGGGTCCTTAAGAAGTCACTCAGCAGTGCTGTGGAATCGGACGGCCCCCCAGTTGAAATCGCCTGCTGAGATCCGACAGGTCCGGAGGGCACAGGTGGGGCTGGGAGTCCTGGCTCCTCGCTCCTTCCCCCAGCCTGGGATTGAGCAGTGTAGCAGCGTGGCGCAGGCCACCGGCGGGGAGTCAGACACCCCTGGGCTTGATTCTGCTCTGAATCTTTCCCATGACTTAGCAGCAGGGTGACGTCCCTTTTACCTGCAGAGCAGACCTACCTCAGAGGGCTGGTGTGAAGAGTCAATGAGATAATGCTTGCAAAGCTTCGGGCAGAGTTCCTAGCCTGCAGCAGGTGCCACGTCAACGTTGACTGTGATTGTTACCCTTCTGTGTAGTAACAGCGGCAGCGGGAGTAACAGGATCATTCCTGGAAATGTCAACTGGAACTCAGAACGTGCAACCCTCCCCCTCTTCCCTTCCGCCTCCACTCGGGTCCTGCAGAGGGAACCCAGTTTATAACTGTGACTCTTACTTTATTCCTGCCATTGGGAAGAAAAGATTCTTGGGTGTGGGAATCCCCTGCCTGGGTTGCGCCAGCTTCTGGCTGGCCGTTTACCTTTTGAGGTCAAGGTTCATGTGTCTTCTGTCTATACGTAGTTCAGCGACGCTGCCTTAACCAGAGCTTTGCAAATAATTATTCTAAGCTCTTCAAATAGAAACCCTGGGCAAAGGGCTGGGTGCAAGACGTCTGGCCTTGGGTCTGCTGACTTAGCAGCTCTTCCAAAGCCCTCCTCCAGGCCCTGGGTCCGTCAGGTCACTAATGGAATCTGCTGGAAGCAAATTAACTCATGAAAAAAAGGGGCTCACAAATCACTCCGACTGCTGGTGTCTGCCCCAGAACGGCTGGCACTTCCCCATCCACTCATAAGTCTTCACCCCACATTTCATACCTCTCTTGGGGAGCCCTGCTTTCTCTTGCATGGTTACTGAGAGGCACAGGCTGCCTCGGAATCTCAGCCCCTGACAACAGAGCTGTGGCCTGGGCACCTGTGAGGGCCATCTGGGCAGCCTGACATGCCCTCCTGTGTGGGAGGCCTGTGAGCTGGCTCCGTGTATTTTTCACACTTCTGGGTTTGGGTTGGCTTAACCATTTGCTCCAAGTTGAGCGTGGGGACTGGGGGCAGGAATGAGAGATAACAGCTGTGCTCCTAAGCCCGGGCATAGTCTCTTCTTCCCTGGTCAAATGTGTGCTCTTTTATTTATTTATATTTATTTATTTTAAAGATTTTATTTTATTATTGATTCATGAGAGACACAGAGAGAGAGAGAGACAAAGGCAGAGACACAGGCAGAGGAGAAGCAGGCTCCATGCAGGGAGCCCGATGTGGGACTCGATCCCGGATCTCCAGGATCACGCCCCAGGCTGAAGGCAGCGCTAAACCGCTGAGCCACCAGGGCTGTCCTGTATGCTCTTTTAAAAATATCATCCCCTGTGGTGTGGGGGTCCATGCTCCACAGGGATCTGCCCAATCCCCCTACGTTTCCCTCCTAGCCACCTAGGGGGTTTGGGGGCCTTCAGAAAGCAGGCTGGAAATGCTTGCTGCCAATGATGGGAATTCTGTGACCTTCTTCCTCTTTCCTCACCTCTCTTGGCTTCCCTAAAATTGCCTCAGGGATTCCTTAGAAAATGAGGGTGCTCTGGTGTGTGTGTGTGTTTGTGTGTGTGTGTGTGTTGTGTGTATGTGTTCTGCTATGTGTAATAGGAGTGATAGGAGAAGAGGGAAAGAAGCTCTCCTCCTGCCTCAGAGATGGGGGAGCCCAGCGGGGAGGGTTTTGTGGGGCTGGGAACCACCAGGGGCACCCTCTGGCGCCCGCAGAAGAGAATGTGAGTAATGGAATGGGGGGTGTGGTGGTAACTGATGACGTGTCTGGGGTGGAAGGAGCATAGACATCCTCTCCCTATGCCATCAGTGGAGAAAGTTAAAAAAGGAGTCGTGCCATGCCTGAAGCCGTCACATTGAGACAAGCTATGTGAAGACCCAAAGAATAGGCCAGGCCATAGAAGACACTCATTACACACTTGTTTCTGTCTTTCTGTTCAATTCACTCAGCTCTTTGATAGCAGTGGGTGATCTAGATTCTACGACGTAAGTTACCTGACATTCCCTGCCTAATAATAGAAACTATACCTGAGTCCAGGTATCCTGATTTAGGGCTGCTGCTGATCATTCACGTCTTAAACCATTAAAAACCCCTGAGGTATGAAGTCCCTGCAAACTGCACCCAGGGGCTCACTCCTTGGTGCTATCTTCTCTCCTCACCCAGGGACCGAGGGTGGCACCTGTTTGCTTTGAACCACATTTACACATGGTCTAGATAGAGTGACTCCTTTGCACTCCCCACCCATACCTTGGCCAGCAGGACTCTGAGAATGTCTTAGTTAAAAGGCTCCTTGTGAACTAAACTGTGTAGAAGCAAGATGAGCCCAAGGAGAAGGTTCTGGGCTGATATGGAGGAGGCCTGAGTTTTGTGTCTCCCAGGTGGCCAAGTCTTGTAGGCACAACCTAGAGAGGTCTTCAGTATCACTGGAACACACTTCAATGTGTTGAACTGAACTATGCTTCTTCTACAAACCATGCTGCCTTGGTCAGGTCGCCAGTGTGGGCCTCAGTTGCTTCTTCTATAAAATTGAGTTAATGATAATAGTGACCTGTATGTAATCTCACCAGGGGTGATGAGGAAATGGCATGTGTGAAATCTCTTTAGAAAGAAGGCAAAGGGTGGGCTCAGTTCTTACTTCCAGCATCTGTATTATTATTATTATTTTTGGTCATGGCAAATAAACCATTTGAAGTGGATTTCCCTCATCTCACAGATAAAGAGGTAGAGAGGTATAAGTATACATCGTCTTTGCTTCATAAGTCAGTGTGATCATCACTGGTGAGTCAGTACTGGAGCTGGGCAGAGGCTGGGCCCCGGGCCTCCCAGGTTGGTCTCCCCACCCCTCCTGCCGGTTACTTTTTTCATATTCCATATCAAAGTCTCAATCGTTCTTTCAAGTCCTATGTAGCCTGGGCTCTGATCATCCGGGGACTGCACAATTCTTATTAATATTAAAGGGGAGGGTTTTCTTAGCCTGCTTCTCTTCTTTTCTAAGTGAGTCTCGCAAAGGAGAGGGAAAAGTGGAATTGGAAGGACATCTATGCCCCAGAAGGGACGCATCCTGGCTTGTTGCAAATTTGGGTTCCCTCTGGCGACTTTAAGGATTGTGAGGAGTGGAGTGTGAACGGTAACTGATTAGCTGCAGAACTTCTGTGACTATTCGCGAGCTTTGATTTCAGGGTCAGGCTGGAATTGACAATTTGATCCCGCTGCCTAGCTCCACCAAATACCCGGAGTCCTTCTTTCGTTTCAGATCCCCAGTCACTGCTTTGCTGCTAGCAACTGTATCTAGCTTTATTTGGGCAAAAAAGCAGCTGTAAGTGAAAATCTTATAAATGAATTGGATTTTCCTATTGGCCTCATCACTCCAACATTTTTTTTTTTTTTGGACTTCTTTTCTAATTGCTTTGCAACTGCTAAGGGCCCTTTGAAGTTAGCTCTCCATTTCTGAAGCTTCCAACAGAAATATTCCCTAAATAAACACTTAAATGATGGAAGAGGTTGGTGTCACTTGGAAAGTCCGTTCTTTAAGAGAAGAAAATGATCTTCATATTTGGAGGGATTCCAGGCCATTGGCTGGTTTTGTGAGTTTGTGTGTTCTGTCCATTGATAGTGGGGAGCGGGAGCAGGAGCCATGTCCCACTAATGCAGAACGATGGCTTTGCAGCCGTGTTTCTCAGGTTATCCTTAAGCCAGTCAAGTCAAGAAGCCTGAGTCATTGCCCTGGTCTTGGAGCTACCTTTCTGGCTTCGTGTCTGCCTGACACAGCTTCAAACTCCTCTGCGAAGTGGGTTTCAAACTTTTGTCCTTTCTTAGCTGGGTGCATTCTGGATGAAATGATTGGAGAATTGACAATATCCTGATGAAAGTTTGTAATTTTTTTGGTGAAAGACAGCAAGGTATTTGCAAAACCTACTGACTTATTTTGTATTGGCATCAGGACAAAAGGCCACATGTGGGGAAAAAAAATAAAGGATCATGAAGTAACTTTCATTTCATAATTTTAAATATTTAAAAAGTAACGTGCTTGACTGTAAAAAATGCATAGAAGGAAAGGGCATAAAATAATATAAAAAAGAACAGAAGAAAGACTTCTTCCCTGATTGCTCATTTTGCTCCCCACTGTTAACGACAGTTTTTTTGTATGTCCTTCCAGATATTTTCTGTGGCTCTGAAAGCACAATATGTATATGTATAGTCCATGTTAGAATAGCTGTTGTGTCTTTGAATTAAAAAAAAAAGTCAGTTGTAGGGTAATTTCCGTTATTTCTTTGTGGTGAATTGAGAGAAAACTCATTTAGACCCTTTAGGAAAATCCTTTCGGCAAACACTTAAATGTCTCCAATCGGCCTATAATTTGCACATGGCCTGGGCTCTCTTTAGGTGAACAGTGTGTCTCGTGTGGCAAAGAAAGTTAATCTAAGTTTTTAACAAAGTGCAGGTTGGCTATAGAAATTGGTGTGTAAGGAAGTAACACTGCCTGCGTGTGGAGAAGAGATTGTGGGGTGTTTTTATAACTTTTGATCAGTGGCATACAATTTCTCCAGATATCTCAGAGCAAAATATTAAAGGTTGAATAAATGTGTAATGTGAGAATGTGTGACGTTTATTGCCAAACACAGTGACAGGGGCCATCCTTACAGTGTGAGATGTACCAGGCTGTGGATGGGTTCTCTTAAGATGGAAACACCGGTCAGGCAGGGCATCCCCTTTGTTTACACACACAAGCCCCCTCCCCTGCCTTCCAGAAGCTGGGGAGGGTGGTGGGGAAGGGCTGGGGTTACCAAAACAGGCTCCGAATGGCAAATTGGATCCAGATTTCAGTTATTCCTCCTGCCACAGACTTAGTGGTCATTAGGCTGAAAAAGCTTCCATAATTTTTTTAAAAAAGATTTTATTTATTTATTTGAGAGAGAGAGAGAACACAAGAAGGGCGAGGGGCAGAGGGAGAGGGAGAAGCAGACTCCCCGCTGAGCAGGGAGCCCCATTCAGGGCTCCATCCCAGGACCCTGAGATCATGACTTGATCCCAAGGCAGACGCTTAACTGACTGAGCCACCCAGGCGCCCCAAGGTCCTGCGATTTGAACTCTTGCCTGGTTCGCGGCCTGGTGCACATATAGGTCATATAGGTCTCCGGCTGTGCTTTCAGACTTGCAGCCTGCGCTGGGATGGAGGGTGGGAGCCTTGAGGAGCACCCTCCAAAGCAGCAGCTTCTCCGGCGCCTCCTTTGCCCCAGTTCTGTGGGTCCATTCTTCTCCGGCAACTTGACTCTCTCCGGAGAACCGGATCTGGGGCTCCCAGCCCAGTGCTGTTTTCTCCCCTGCCCTCCCTTTAACTACCTGCGGCACCTCTTAGCTTCCACATGCTCAAAAGGGATAATGTTCTCCTTGAAAGCGTCTTTTGAGGATTAATTGATGTTTGCTCTATGCTTTGAAGAGAGAATCCTATCAAGTCTCTCTGCTGTCCTCAAAGCTGGCCCCGGTTCCAGCTGGTGGCCGGCCTGGCCAATCGGGACACAGCGCGAGCTGGCCTCTCATTGGCCCCCTTTCTGGGGCATATCCGTCGTCGCTGCTGCTTGTCACCCACAGTAGAAGGGTGACTGCCCCGAATAGGAGGCACAGACCCCCCGCGGACTTTTTGTACATTGCCTGTTTTTTACTTGGAGAAAGAGTATTTGCCTCAAAATGATGGTTCCCTTGGGAAGTTTAGTTTGTGGCTATCTGTGACATTTTCTCATTTGCAAATTGTTCTTCTCTCTGTCTCTTTTTTTAAAGCTTTGTAAGTATAAGAGTAGTTAGAATTGCCACCCCTCAAACAGGTCCCTTTCGTCAGGCCATTTATATGGTAATCGCGTGTGGTTTGGGGGGGAAAGGATGTTACCTGCCTCGTGATAAGCACTTTCATATCAGTGAATTCTTTGTTAGAGTTGCTTAATCAAAGAAATGGAAGCTGCAACCTACTTATTGGAAAGATCTAGATAATGCAGTGTGAGTTAAGCACCTGAGGGTCCTAGGGAGAAGATGGTTGAGAAAAGGAAAAAAAGAAGGCTTGTTTTTAAGGACAGACCAAACAGGGAATTAAAACAACATAAGTCAAAGACATCTTTGTTGTCTTGTCATCAAGGAGGACAGGGCTGGAGGGCGGAACCAGCCACACACACTAGGATCCTCTTCTGTGTCCTCGGATAGGAGTCAGGACATGGCAGGGGATTGAGGACCTGCTGTGACTGTTCCGGTGGAGCATTTCAAGGGGAGCCTTCAAATCCTGTCATTCATCTCAGCCTTCTAGCATCGGATCCTCATAAAGTGTCTCAAGCACTTAGGGGCTTGTTTTCAGCACTGGGCTTATTAGTAGAATCACTGTTTCACTTTTCTAAATGAGATTCTTGGCTTCTTGCAAAATCCAGGATCTGGCAACCCTGAACCTTCATCCCATCAAGGCAAGCAAGCATCAGCAGCTGCAGCCCCTACAGTAGGTCAGATGCTCTCTGGTTCACTGACTGGGGCATGTGCTGACTTCTCACCTGTCTGGCACATTAGTGAGGGGATAGAGTGTTAGTCCAGAAGCATACTCAGGAGCACAGACGTGTACACACATATGCACACACCCATCACCAGGATTCAGGCCGAGGCGATTACCTTATAGAAAGGTCACCTCTTAGCAGGCTCAGGATGTGTCATCCGGATGACAGATTTGAGAAAAGTTAGTCTTAGTTTGAGATGAGAAGAATCAGATGATCATGGCACACAGCAGAAGAGGTGCTTTTGTTGAAAAAAAGCAAGTGCCTTTCTCTGGCACACCCGTGTGTTTGGAGCAGCAGTGTGGAAGAGTGTAGTGGTTAGGCAGAAGCAGGGCAAGGTGCCTTCATTTGAACCTCTATGATGCTCTGGACAGGGCCTGGGCACCCGAGGGTCTGGTCAGTATTGTCTAATGAGAGTTAGCCCTGGGTTTGCTGATGAACTCAACTTTGAGACCTGGAACAATAATTCCTCTTCTCTTATTCTCCGTGTGCTCATCTGCAAAATGGAGACGCTACAGCCGGCATTGCAAACTCAAGTACCTACAGGGTCTAGGCTTGGTGTGTGAGTGAAGGGATGTCTGGATGGGAAAAGTAGAATAAGAAGTGGAGAAGATGGTGGTGAGCTGGATGTTCACATCCAGCTGGTAGGACATCCAAATTCAACTCCAGCCATTTGCCACATGGGAAGGTGAACCCAGTGTTGCCAAGACTCCTGATTTTTCAAGTGAAGCTTGACATCTGAATTTGTACGTGAACTCTAATAACCTTTGATGTAATGAATTCAATTTTCAAAAAGTGTAGTGCAGCCAAACAAAACATACTTGGGTGCCATATTTGGCCTGTAAGTCCTTGATTTGCAACATTTGGAATAAAGCCTTTTTGGTGTCTCTCTAACTGGCTACTGACTCTACTTTGCTGAGCATGTGGCATGAGGAGGAAGGAACTGTGGTAGGTGAAGAATGTCTTTGAGGACAAGGTTGGGGTGGAGGTGAGAAGTGAAACTTGAACCACACCATCACCAGGCTGGACAGGCGATCTGGATCTTTTGGCTTCAGTGAGGACAGTTGCAAGGCCTGGCAAGAATTGTGCATGAAGGCAGGTGGGAGGTCGAATCCAGGGGAGGTGGCTGAGGGAAAGGGCAGAGGCCACAGGTGGCAGTGGTATGCACAGTGGGGTGCTGGGGTCAAGAGGCAGCAAAGGCAGCCCAGGAGAAAACAAGGAGGAGCTAGGTGGACTATGGAGCTGAAACTCTTTGCCCTCTGCCCTGCTGTAGCCTAGTGGTGATGTACAGCCCCTCACCAACCATGACCAGAGGAACAGCGTCACTGCCTCACTGGAAACTCTGTGCATTGTGCCTCTATTCAGAAAAGCACAAAACATGGTCCAGCCTTCCATACTTATCATCATAGTTCGGTATATAAATCTGTCATACATGTGAGGCAGACGAGCATGATGGATGAGAAGAGAATAAGTTTAGTGCACATACAACCTGAGTTTGAATCTGACCTTTGTTGTTTATTAACCACATGGCTGGGACAAGTTAACTTCTTTTTGAGCCTGGTTCGCTCATCTGGGGATTACAGCTTTTCCTACCTTGTAGGGTTGTCATGAGGATTGAATGAAAACACATTCCTTAATGTGTGTGAAGTGCTTAGTACAGGACCTGGCACAGAGTAAGTGCTCAAATTGTGCTCATTATTATTGTGAGACAAGCAGTAACCTCAGCTACCTTGTAGTTAAGCATAAAATCCTTTGTCTCAGCAGAGCCAACAACAGATGCGCTAAAAGTTTACTCCTCCCCTATTGCAAATGCTTCCCCAGACATGGGCTCTCTGGGCTGAGCTCCTGCTTGCCAGTAAAGCAGGAGACATTGTACTCACCTGGATAAGGGTCATCTACAGAGCTCAGGTAAGTCTGTTTGGCCCCAGTACCACCTGGTTTACATAATGGTGTTTTCATTCATCTAACAAATATTTGCTGAGTAACGGCTATATTCCAAGCACTAAGAAAGGGTTTGGGGGATGTTGACTAGAATAAAAGAAGGGTTGGGCCTTAACATACTGAATCTAACATATAGGGTAAGCTGCTATAACATAGATCTCTAAATAGAATGGCTAAATAAGACAGATTTATTTCTGTCTCATGTAAGCCCTAAGGCAAGTACACCAAGCTGGCAAAGTAGGTCCATGAAATCATTCATGGATCCTTTTTTTTTTTTTTTTTTTTTTACGATTTTACATCTCTAAGTGTGCGTTTCAGGACTTGGGAAGCAGGAGGTAATGAAATCCAAAGCAAGCAGCTTATAATTAAGGAGCTTCCACTCACATTCTAATGGTCAGAGCTTGGTCATATGGCCACATCTAGCTGCAAAGGATGCTGGGAAATATAGTCTGGAGCAGATGGCCATGTGCTTATGTAAAACTTGGGAGTGGAGGTTATTTATTTTGTTTTTAAACAACTTTTTATTTATTTATTTATTTTTTGTTTATTTATGATAGTCACACAGAGAGAGAGAGGCAGAGACATAGGCAGAGGGAGAAGCAGGCTCCATGCACCGGGAGCCCGACATGGGATTCGATCCCGGGTCTCCAGGATCGCGCCCTGGGCCAAAGGCAGGCGCTAAACCGCTGCACCACCCAGGGATCCCCAAGGAGTGGAGGTTATTATAAGGAGGATGAAGGGAGAATGGATAGTGGAGAGAAGTTAGGAGTTTATGGTTCAGGGAAATAAGAAAGTAAATGAACACTCTAATAGGCAAAGGCTCCTCTCAGTAGCACCAGCTATAATCCTTGAGTTGAGAAATGTGTTGTGGCCCTCACTGTGAGTTTGGGGATTTGGAACCAGACTTCTGGGTTCAAGTCTCAGTTCTATCACTTACCACAGGGTTGGTATAAGAAATAAGTCAACCCATATGACGCTTTTAGGATATGTATGGTCTGACCCAGAGTCAATGCTCAGGAAGTGTAGTCTTCCATCCAAGTACTAACCAGGCCCGGCCCTGCTTAGCTTCTGAGATCAGAAGAGATCGGGTGCGTTCAGGGTGGTATGGCCGTAGACAGGAAGTGTAGTCTTACTGCTAGACGGTGGGATGTGTCAAGAAAGTCAGTTACTCAGGATATTTGGGGAATGGGTCATGGTTTGGCCATCTCCCTCAGTTTTGTAGCTTCCCATAGGCCTTGTTTCTCTGGATGCAAATGCTGGGCCTTGAATCTGGCCCATCTCATCATTGAGAAATGTTAATGAAGACAAACAAGGCCATCTGAAGGGACTGTGTTTTGAAAAAAAATGGAATTAACTTGTATTTGTCTGGACTGGATCAAGGGGATGAATTTAGAGAGGCTACTTCAAGGTCAGCTTTCTATAGCTTGAGTAGGAGCCAGTGAATTTAGTCCATGGTGTGGAGGCCTCTGTGGGAAGAGCAAGAGCCCTTTGTGTTGGGTGTGTCTTCAGGTAAAGAGCTCAAGAAATTACTTAAAAACTCTTCCATTTAGCTAAATAAAAGGGATACCAAACAGAGAGGCCTCATGGAGGCTAGGAAAACCTTTGCCCTTGGGGAAGACCCTGGTGGCCTATCTTGGGCCCCTTCAGCAAGAGGAAAAGAATGGAAAAGCCACCTCTGCTGGCTGCTGCACTGGCAGGAGTTGGGGTGTCTTCTTACTGGGAGCCGATGTTCTATGATATGCAGAGGGTGTCATGTTTTCCATCTTCTGCAGGTGTCATGTGGAAAGAGAACCTTCCTAGCTTTAGCACAAGAGACTTAACTTTCCTTGGCAACTCATGTGGTGGGTAGATTTTTAGCAGAAGAATAAACAGACATTGGAAAATGATTTTCTACCAGTTTTCTGTACTGTCTCATTTTCAGAAGTTTTTTTTTTTTTTTTTTAAAGATTTTATTTATTTATTCATGAGAGACACAGGCAGAGAGAGAAGCAGGCTCCATGCAGGGAGCCTGATGTGGGACTCAATCCCCAGCCTCCAGGATCATGCCCTGGGCCGAAGGCAGGTGCCAAACCATTGTGCCACCCAGGTGTTCCTCATTTTCAGAAGTTTGAGGAGTTTTAATACCCTTATCATCCCCAGATTTTGGGATCAGATCACACACTACTCTGGAAAAAAGTAGCATTGGATGCTGTCTCACAATGGGCACCAATTTTGATTCCCTAAAAGCATTTAATTGACTCCCAGGAAATGGGATGGACATAGAGAAGGGAGCACACATGTGTTTAGTACCCCATCTGTACCTGTGGAGAGGCCGGCCTTCAGATGCTTCAGAGTGGAGCATGGGTGGGAGATAGCTCATGGGCAAGTAGGCTGGTGGTCATATTCCTCCTGCCTGCCTCTCGTAACCTTAGCTGAGCCCCTGGTCTTGACTTATTGGTGTCATCAAGATCCTACACCTGGCTAGCCTGGGTTGGTAGGTGGTCATGACCTGGGGTTTTCACCCAGGTTTTCTCCAGCTCTGTGGGCCTTCACTCTTCCTTACCACTGGGATCAATCTTCTATTCTCTTTCCCTTAAGGAAAGCTTATCAAGAGGGGTGGGGACGATAGTGAGATCTGATTACAGCAGGTTCTCCAGTCCTGGAGGCCTCAGATGAGACATGTTATCTCTGTGTTTTAGATTACACAGTAGTCTTCAGGATGTGCCTCACAAGGCATCAGATATGTAGTCTGTGCCTAGACCACACCATCCATAGCCACTATGAATTAATATTAAGAAAAGTAAATCCTATAATTCTCTTGAGATCATATAATTTTTTAAAAAGATTTTATTTATTTATTAGAGACACAGAAAGAGAGGCAGAGATACAGGCAGAGGGAGGAGAAGCAGGCTCCATGCAAGGAGCCCGATGTGGGACTTGATCCTGGGAATCTGGGATCAGGCCCTGAGCCAAAGGTAGATGCTCAATCACTGAGCCACTCAGGCATCCCAGATCATATAATTTTTAAAAAAGATTTATTTTAGAAAGAGAGTGCATGTGGGGGCTGGAGGGAGGGCCAGGGGGAGAGAGAGAATCTCAAGCAGACTCCCCACTGAGCATGGGGAAGTGGGGCTCGATCTCACAGATCTGAGATCATGACTTGAGCCAAAACCAACAGTTATGGGCTTAAGCAACTGAGCCACCCAAGCGCCCCTTGAGATCATAATAGTTTTACATTTTATTTGGGTTGGTGTGCTTGTGTGTGAAAAGTGTGAATTTATTAAGTGTGAGCATTTCAAATGTGCCATACTTGTTATAATCCTGCTTTGGATTTCTTCATTTTTTTAATCACCTGGGCACCTGGCGGGGGGCGGGCAGGGAGGGGTGGTTCTCTGCCTCTGAGAGGCCCTGTATGTAAGCCTGCTAGATCAGGGGTGAGCAAACCTTTTTACACAAGAGGGCATTTCAGGAAAAATAAACAAAGGTATTTATGGGTCATCTTTGCCCCTTATTCAACATGAAGAGAGCTTTATTGAGTCTAATGACCCAGGGGTGGGTGGGACTTCAAGGAATGTTTATTCTTACAACTTACTTTGCTGGGTAAAATAGTACCAATGAGAAAAGGGGCACTGCTTTTTTAGTTATTGAAAACTTTTTTTAAAGATTTTATTTATTTATTCATGAGAGATACACAGAGAGAGGCAGGGACACAGGCAGAGGGAGAAGCAGGCTCCTGGAGGGGAGCCTGATGTGGGACTCGATCCCAAGACCCTAGTATCACACCCTGAGCCAAAGGCAGATGCTCAACCACTGAACTACCCAGGTGCCACCTACTTAATATCTTTGTCTCAGTACCTCTCTTGCCCAGCATAGAGCTCAGTGCAAAGTAGGTCCTTAAATGCCTATTAGGAAGCAATATGGTAGATTGGTTAAGAACACAGACTTTAGCCAGATTGCCATCCCTGGCTTCCGCTTTGTTACCATTGATGAGATTATCTCTCTAGTCTCTTGTCTGTGAAGATACATTTGATTCCACATGAAATAACTATGCCTTTCCCCTCATTCCAAACTTTTTTTTTTTAAGTGAAGAAAGGCAAAACCCCAAAACCCCAAATGTTTGTGGAGCAAATGTGGGTCCATCTTAATAGATAGTGCATTGGATTAATTACCTGGGTGGAGGCTGCACAACTGGGTTTGGCGAAACTGCTTGTTTCAAAAAAAAAAAAAAAAAAAGCCGGGTTCTCTGTTTCCCATCTATGTCTTCTCACAGCGTGACCTTCCAGCATGCCCAGCTGGTCTGGTCTTTGCATCGACAGGAGAGCTCCCAGGAATAATGCACGCCAGATACAATCTGGCTCCAGGAGCCTTGTCTACCTGATGATTTTATTCACAATCCCTTTATTTTCATTCACTGATTTATTCTTTAAAGTTTTAAGTATTGAAATATAGCATACATGCAGAAAGTTGCCTGTGCGTTCAGCCCAATACATTTTGACAAGTTGAATTTAGTTGTATCATCAGCACCCAGATTAAGAAAGAACAGCACAGAAGCTCAGGTGTGTTCCTTCTAGTTACTACCTCACCCCCTTCCCAACCCCACCAAGGGAGATTATCCTGGCTCTAACCCCATCAAAAGGAATCTTCTAGTATTTCCACTTCAGTGTCTGGATGTCCCCCTTCAACACTGTGAGATTCATCCGCAGTGTTGACTGCAGTTGTAGGCTGTTCATTCTTAGTGCTGTATAGTATTCTGTTGTGTGAGTATTGCCTGTTCTACTCTTGGTGGGCTTGTGGCAGTTTCTGGTTGGAGACTTCTGTGAATCTCACTACAAGGAACATGCTGGCACATGTCTTTTGGGGACCTGACGTGCACATACCTGCCAGTGGGATAGCTAGGTCACAGGGTAGGTGTCTATTCAGTAAGTGCTGCCAAACACTCTTCCAGAGTAGGGATGCTGATTGTCTGATTTTGATGAGGAAAATGATTCCACATTCAGATTTGATTTGAGTTTTAAAGCAGAATAACACCACACCGATTCTGTTGATTTCACCATTTCTATTTCTCCCCTCTCATGTGCACGAACCATATGGTAACCAGGCAAATTCACTTAAATTGCTGTAGCTGCTTCTTTTTGGGAGGCTCTTGACTTTTAGAACTGCTACCTGAAATGGAAGGTTTAGGACTCTCTTTTTTCCCCCCAAAATGTCTGCTTTATTTTCAAGAACATAAAATACTAAACACCACATTCCCTGAAAAAAAAAAAAATCCTCTCTTACTCTCCCAGCACTCCTTACACCTTTTATTGATGAAATTTAGAGGGAAGTTTTGAGTAGAAATCAAATATCAATCAGATTATGGATTTTCCAAAATTTGCTTGCTGGATCATTGCACTCATAATTTCAGTCACAGGTACCCTTCTTTGGAATTTGACAAAGCTGGGCAAATGGAGAGTCAAAAGTCCCCTGGTCTAGTCCTGACTTTTGGTTGTAAACAACCATGGTGCAAGGTGCTTCAGCAGTACAAAGAGAAGGCCTTCCTGAGCAGCCCCAGAGACCTTATAGATAGGGACCTGTGAGTCTTAGAGAGACTTTAATTGAATCTATTCATTTTGGCTTGCCCTCCCTTCCCTGACCCTCAAACAACAAGCTAGAAACAACATCCCATAGAATAACAGCAAAAATATAATTTCATACACTGTTTCCTCATAAAAATAATTCACAAAAGCACTCTCAAATCTTGCAGCCCCTGAAAGGTATTGTTTTATTTTATAGATGGGAAAATTAAGATCTGCAGAGTTGACTTGACACTATAGGATCCTGGAAGAACTGGTGGTTGGAAGCCAGGTGCATGCCTGGGATTCTAGGAACCAGGGATCTTTTCTAAGAGGAGTTTTAAAGATGAGTGGCTATCCGGGAGGTCATCCTGAGGTCCTTTGGATGGGTGACTTTCAAATCCCAGAGATTGGCATTTTGTCTGGTTAGAAAGCAGTCTTTGGTAGGGACGTAAGTACAAGGAATTTATTGCTGGTTTGTTTGTAGTGGTCAAGAGTGGGAACTCAGTGATTACCTATGTCAGGAGGGAAATGTCCCTGTGGCCACACTACCTTTGTACCTTGGATCATTTCAGAGACATTAAAAGGATTTTGGCAAAGTATGGGAGAATAGATAAGAGGGAGAAGAGTGTAGATGATGTATAATTTGACATTTTAAACAAACAATAACCATCCTCCCCAAAATCACAATTAGTGTGTGTGTGTGTGTGTGTGTGTGTGTGTGTGTGATTCTGAAATTACATGGAATATGGGGAAAACATGGATGGACACAAACTAAAATGTTAACATGGGCTACCTGGGGAAAGCAGGGCTGAGGATGGGAGTGCTGATGTGGGAGAAAGAGTTTAGCAAAATAGCATGTGACAAAATGCCATCTGAATAAATTATATATATGCATATATTCATATACATATGCATAAGGAAATGCATAAAAAGTACATGCATACATTTAAAAGGCAAACGAGCTGTTCCAGTAAGAACAAGGCTGTGAACCCTACACGGGTCAGTTAGCTTGGCAAGGGCGAGAGCTCAGTTCTGTGGCTGAAGGCTTTACCTGCAGGTCAGTCATGTGGTAAGTAAAGGACATTGGTAGGAAGTGGAATGGGAATACGTGTGGGTGTCTGAGCACAGGCACACCGCTGCCTTTGGCAAACAAATGATCGTATGTACCGTCCTGATGTGCCTATGATGTGCTGGCATTTTCGTACTTTCTAGACATTAGATATTTTTTATCCCCATTTCACGGTGCGTAAAGCCTACGGGCAAGCAACTCAAGGCTACGTGGTGAGTGTGTGGTGCTAAGGCTGAAGCCCAGATCTGTCCGATTCCAGAACTTCTGCTTTTTAGATCTGCTTACAGCTCGGGGTTTGTTTGTTTGTTTATTTATTTATTTATTTATTTATTCATTTAAAAAATCTTTTAAAAAAGATTTTATTTATTTATTCATGAGAGACACAGACAGAGGGAGAAGCAGGCTCCTTCTGGGGACCCAGATGTGGGACTTGATCCCAGGACCCCGGGATCACGACCTGAGCCGAAGGCAGACGCTCAACCACTGAGCCACCCAAGTGCCCACAGCTTGGGGCTTGGTGGGGTCATCAGGGCTGGCCTGGCCTGCTTTCATCCACACTGAGATTTCTGTGAGGTCTTCTCTCACAGGGTCCAAACGTGTAGGTTCTGCTCTGAAAACTAACCATGCCACCACGTTGTGAATGTTTCCTGTGTGTTCTCATTGGCCTGGTTTCAGATGGCAGAGCTTCTTACCTGGGTGAGGGAGAGCAGCCTGTTCAGGCCTCTGTTCCCCAGGGAGCAGGGCTGCATGGAAAAGTAGGGCATGTGGACACCTACCTCAGGACAGGTGAGAGGCAGACTGGCTTGTGAAGAAAGGAGGACAGCTTTATGACACCTGACATCTGGCCCCCGAGCCGTCTCAGCAGCCCATCTGGGAGTAGATGCATGGGCTTTCATGAGGATCTCTCCCCCACCTCTCCTTGCCATCCATCCACCCCCATGCCCCCAGCCCTGCTAAACACAAAAGAATGAACAGTAGTGGCTTGTTTAGTGGCCTGGTAGGGTGACTTGCACTCAAAGCGTGAGTGCTTGTGCTGTTGCCAAAGGTGCCCCAAAGTGAATATTTAAGATAAAAATCTCAGATCTGCGAACTGATGTCACCCTGTGACCCCCTTCTGTTTTCTTGGCTTTGCTTTCCTCATTCACAAAATGGGGATCAGATCAGATTTTCCTCTTGCTTATGATTAAAAGTATAAGTGATCTAGAATGTATTTGTTAACCAATAAGAAGCATGCTGTCTTTGTAGAAAGACAAGGCCAGTTTCTGCATGTTAGGTTTTGGCTAAGACAACGGCACTGCCGACACCAATGGTCAGCGCCACTTTTATGGAACAAGTCTGGATGTTTCCAGTGCGGCAGGATCATTGCTTTTTACAGGGAGCCGTGTCTCATTCACAGTAGCATTGGTGACTTCCAGGAGCAAGGCTGTTACCTAAAGGTGAGCTTGGCTGTGGACGGTGAGCTGGCTGTGGGGGTGGCCTGCCCTGGGCCCTCCTGCCCTCTATCTGAGACAGATGGCTGCCATTCTCCTGGTGTGGTGGCAGCTGCTGGAACTGGAGCCATGGCCTGCTGCCTTCCCTCACTGCCCAAGGAAGCATCACAGGTCCCGGGAGAGGAAGACTGAACAAGGAGAACACATGTGGCAGGTTATTGCCTTCATTTGAGGATTTGGGGCAAGGCTTGCCCATGCCCCTACTTTCACTCCTGCCCACGGGTTGTAGACTGAGCCTCAAGGCTGAGGACAAATTGTCTGGTCTTTCAGAGCCTCAGTTTCTTTTTTAGTGGAGCAAAAAACCTTTGAGTGAGCCTGTGTAGATGCTGTGATGGTGAATGGTGATCTTGTTACTAGTTCCTTAAAGACTGGGACTAGGACCCCAGTACCCAGCATAGTGCCTGGTGCACAGTAGGAACCCAGAGAAATGCTTTTCATTGATATGGAATCCCTAGGGATGTGTGTCTGGACAGTGCAAGAAGTAACCATTCAGGAAATATTATTTTTCTTCCTTTGTATTCTTTTATGCATGTTAAGTGTGGGATTTGTACACCTTTCCCTCTATCCTTATTCTTCTTTGCATTTATTTTACTTAAAAAGTGATTTCTGGAGTGCTGGGTAGCTTAGTGGGTCGAGTGTCCAACTCTTGATTTTGGCTTAGGTCATGGGATTGGCTGTGTTGGGCTCCATGCTTGGTGGGGAGTCTGCTTGGGATTGGGATTCTCTCTCCCCTGCCCCTCCTCCTACTCTCTCTCTCTCTAATAAATAAATCTTTAAACAAGTTATTTCTTTCTGACCAATTAAACCTACCAGTAAAAACTGGTAGGACCTAACTATATACCCCTGTCCTGTTTGCAGTTTTGAATGGAGAAGGGAAAATCTGTGCTCTGCTTGGTTTTGCTTAAATATAGGGATAGATAGAGCAGTTTTGGAGGAGAGCTTTCCTGCATTCTGGAAGCTGCTCCTAACTCTTCCCTTTTCCCACTGGGGTTATAGAGTCTCCTGAGGTCCCCAGACAGCATGGTTTACCTGGGTCTAGATAGGATGAGGGCTGGAGTTCCCACTGGGTTCTCAGGCATTGGATAGTAGGATATCCTTTAGAGAAAAGGGGAAAAATGTACCCAAATGGAATGATAAAGGAATGACATCACAGTAGGCATAGCAACGGCAGGGTAATCATAGTCTCTGCACGAGGTGGTCAGAACCCCAAGGGAAGGCCTAGTTTCATTGTGTTCCTTTTCCCATCAGAGCAGGCAGGAGCAGGGAGGCATGGAGGAGGGGTTGCTTAGCCAATGGCTAGAGCAGGCCAGAGGTTTGCTTTTCTCTCTAGAACTGCCTCCCCGCTCTGACCATCTCTCTGGTGTGCCACCTTAAAGCATTTGATTCTGTTATTTAGAGTTGCCCTCAGAATTTGACTAGAGAAGGGGAACAAAAAGAGAGGGAAGCATGTCCATGGAGACGAAAGGAGAGGGATGAAATTATCATCAGGAAGTTTCATGGAACCCTGGAGCTCAGTCTTCAGCTTCTCCTGCCCAAAGGCATGGAGCTCCTCTGACAAATGCAAATGGTGCATCTCTGTCCCTTCCTTGCTTCTTTGGGTCTTGATTCCTGCAGCTGATGGTGTCGAGCTGGGTATAAACTATATAAATTGTGCTAATTTCAAAGTCACTTGTGTCTAAAGCCCAAAGCAATTCTGAGCAACTTCTTGACACACCATGTGGATAAAGCAGCTCTCTATATATGGTGAGTGCTGACACTCTGGGACAGCTTGGCAGGTTGTCTCAGGACGTCATCCCGAACACAGAGCAAGGGTGGTAGGTGCTGAAGAGTTGATTAAGGGGTGTGAACTGGAAGACTGCTATTCTGGGGGCTTTTGGGTATTCTGCATTCAGAAATCATTTCTCTGTTCCTGTCATTGTGGGATAACCATAACAGGTCATGCCTGGTTGCTGTTTCTTGTAGGTCAAATCATGGTTGCCTATTTGTCTCCCTGTCACCCTGGCATTTTGAAATCTTAAAAGTGGGTGCAGCAGCCTTACCAGCACATGAGTAGCTATCATGAAGGTGAACGCACCATCCCTACTCTTCAGTGGAGCTGCTCCCCCCCAATCTATGGACCTTTAAAGATACTTCAGAGTTTTTTTTGGGACTCATGCTTTTTGGCTTCTTTGGTTAGAGTATTTGGAACTTTGTCTTCTTTACACAGACTATCTGGACAAGCTGGAGAAATTGCTTACCCAGCTCCTCTTGGCTATGGGTAACTGAATTTTTTTTTTTAATTGAGATAAGATTCACATAACATGAAGTTCACCATTTTAACTGTGCATAATGCATTGGCTTTTAGGTTGAAAGTGTATAATTCAGCGGTTTTAGTAAATCTAAATGTTGAGCAACCATCACTACGACTTAATTCCAGAACATTGTCATTGCCTCCAAAAGAAATCTTGCACCCGTTGTCTCTGCTCATTCCTCATTCTCTGCTCTCCCCAGCCCCTGGCACCCATGGACATCCCTACTTTGTATATGGCATATAAATGGAATCAAACAATATATGTGGCCTTTTGGTCTGGATTCTTCAACCTAGCTTGTTTTCAGTGCCCAGTGATATCATAGCATATATTGATACTACCTTTTTAAAAAGTGGCAGAGTAATATTCCATTATGTGGTATACCAAATTTTATTTATCCATTCATCAGTCGATGGACATTTGGGTTATTTCCACTTTTTGGGCTATTATGAGTAATGCTAATATGAACATTAAAATACAAATGGACATAAATGTTTTTAGTTTTTTTTAACTCTATACCTAGGATTGAAATTGCTGGATCATGTGATAAATGTATGTTTAACTTTTTGAGGAACTGCCATTATTTTCCATAGCGGCTGCACTATTCTACATTCTTACCAACAATGTGTCAGGTTCTGGTTTCTCCACTTCCTTGCTGACACTTGTGATTATCTGCCTTTCTGATTCTAGCCATCCTGTGGGTGTGAAGTAGTGTCTCGTTGTGGTTTTGATTTGCATTTCTCTAACGGTTAATGATACTGAGCATCTTTTCATGTGCTTTCGACCATTTGTATATTTTCTTTGGAGAAATGTCTATTCAAGTCTTTTGCCCATGTTTTAATTGGACTGTCTGTCTTTTTGCTGTTAAGAGGTGAGTTTGCTTTAATACATCATTGTTCCTTCCCCTACACTAGCATGGTGTGACCAGTCCGTGGAGATGGAGAGGGTACAGTGGTTCACTTAAGAGCAGCCTGAGGTCTCTGCCTCTTAGGCCACTCCTTGGTGTTCTTGAGGGATCTCCTTTTTGTTGCCTACCCTTAATAGTTTTCTCCCCCAGAGTTTCTGTTCTTGAACCAATTCTATTTTGCTTTCACTTCCTTCCCAGTTGACCTCAACTACACCTATGATGTCCACCACTGTATATTTGGTGATTACTCCCAAATGTGTATATCCAGCTCAGACTTCTCTTTGAAGCTCCATATTACATACACAGGTAGAACATCAACATGTTCAAGACTTACTACATTTCTCTGCTGAACCTTCTCCTGGGTTCCCCATCTGGATGACTGGTGACATCATTTGACCTTTTTTACCAGGTTTCAAAAAAGCTGGAGGTCATCTGGACTCCTTCCTCTCTCTCTAGGTCACATTTGCTCTCTTCCTGTCAAGTACTGTGCATTGGCTCTCTTTAGTAGCTCTCTCTAACTTGTCCTCAGTTCTTCATTCCGTGAAGCACCTTAGTTCAAGTCTTTGTCATTCCAACTAGACTCCTTAGTTTTGAGTTACTTCCATCTATCTGTCCATCCTCTGCCAGAATGATCCAGCTATATTCCTCCCATCTTGAAGTGGGGCCTTGTCACCTGAAGGATAAATTTCCTACTCCTTTGTTGAGTGTACTAGCCCTCTTGGATTCACCTCTACCTATCTTTCCAACTTCATATTCCCCTGATCATTCTCTCCTCAGTTCTTAGGTTGGCCATAAGGTGTTCTTTCAGGTTTCTTGGATGGGTTGTGTTCCCTCAAACCTTCAAGCCTTGGCTGCCATGCTACTGGCATGAATTTTGCCTATGGGGTCAAGGATAGATTTTCAGGGCTGGATTATGGATCCAATATGGCCCCAATTAAATACTACTGTGGAGAGAGAACATGGAGACTGTGGCTTGGATGTGGATTTTGATTTAATTATTTATGTGAAAGGATTTCCAAACTGAATAGAAATTAAATTGCATTTTATTGTATTCATGAGCCACCTGTATTGCAAAGGTGATGGACTTTTTGGGAAAAATTCTGACATTTGCCCCATCCATAGCCTGTTGTTACTTTAGTTACTTTCTGAATCAAAAACACCAGAATACATGATGTGACAAGTACATGTGTATTTTGGGAGCTAATGGGACAAAATATTTGAAATCAGATTTAGATTCCAATGTTGCCATAGCTACTGGCTACTGTGAATACCAGCATCACATACTTGTTTGGATCCCTATACCTCTAACCTCTGTGGTGTCTCCTTGTTCTGAAGATGTTAGTTCTTACATGAAGAAACTCTGTGAAACTGAGTTGATTCCTGGCCCTTTCCAAATATTTTTTATTTTAAAAATTATTTTTTTATTTAAAAGATTTATTTATTTTTAGAGTGAGAGCATAAGTAGAGGGAGAGGCACAGGGAGAAGGAGAGAGAATCCCAAGCAGACTCCCCATTGAGCATGGAGCCCAACTGAGGGCTTGATTCTAGGACCCTGAGATCCTGACCTGAGCTAAATAAAACAAAGAGTCAGACACCCAACTGACTGAACTACCCTGGTCCCCTTTCCAAATATTTTATTTTATTTTAATTAATTTATTTTTTAAAGATTTTATTTATTTATTCATGAGAGACACACACAGAGAGAGACACACACACACAGACACAGGCAGAGGAGGAAAAAGCAGGGCCCATGCAGGGAGCCTGACGTGGGACTCGATCCCAGGTCCCCAGGATCACACCCTGGACTGAAGGAGGCACTAAACCACTGAGCCACTGGGCTGCCCCCAAATATTTTAAAAAACAATTTAGTTTTGATTATTATTTAGTGCTTTCTTACTCTGCCTCAAATTTTTTACTTAGAAAAATTTCAAGTCTCCTGAAAAGTTGCAAGAAGGGTACAGTAAACATCCCTGTACTCTTTGCTCAGATTCATCATTTACGAGTATTTTGCTGTCTCACTGTCCCCTTTTCTCTCCCCCTTATGCACATGTGTGCAGTGGGTTTACGGTCCTCTTTGTATTTTGGTTATAGTATCAGATAGTCCGAAGGAGATGGATGAGGGTTGATGGGGCAGAGAAATTAGTTGCTGGATCCTCCTATGGAAGGTACTTTATTCTCTCAGTTTCCAAATGGAGGGAGAAGCCATAGGACTAGATCAGTGGGCCCTTCTGAGAATTTGTTAATCCTTTCCTCATCTAAAGCTGCAAATGTGATCATCTATTTTTTCAGGAAGAGTGAGAATTAGTTCATTATACGCCATCCTTTTCTGGGGATATTTTGGAGCTTCTGGCAAAGCTGAGCACCAGAACTGAAGTCTTGAGCTCTTGGCTCAGCACTGCCATTGACCAGAATACCCTTGGGTGGTCCTGAGCAAGTTCCTTTCTCGTGGTGAGCCTCAGTTTCCCCATCTATAGAATGAGAACTTGGATTCTCTGCTCTTTAAGTTCCCTCCCCATCTTCACGCCCTACGGCACTGATGGCCAGAAAAATTCAGTCCTTCGGGAAATTGCCACAATACTCATTGTGCTTGTGAGGCAAATTCCAGAATTGATCGCTGGCTGGGCTTTGGCCAGGAGCGTGTCTGCTTTATGATGACAAGTATCTCTCCCCTTGTAAGAGCCACCAGTGTTCTCTCTGCCTGTTGACGCGGGAGGTGGGCTTGGTGGGGATGGAGGAAGCAGCGGGGACTCTGACCCCTTTGTTGGAGCCTCCCTACCTCCTCTCCTTTGAGGTTGTCTGCTTGTTTAATTTGTCACTTACCTTGCTTCCCACACCCTTTTATAGCTACTTTTGTTCAAGGATATTGCCATCTCCTTTTCCTGTCCCTGGCCGACCTCCAGGTTAAGTATCTAGGGAGGGCAGCAGCCACCTGAAGCTGTGGTGAAGTGGGTGATGTTGGTGGCAGGCCTAAACAGGGCTGCCAGCTCATTGGTGGGGTCAGAGTCGGTCAAAGTTCAGGGAGTGGGTGTAGGATTGATCCTGCGAGCTAGAGGGTTCCATAAGGTTCCCACCCACAGGGCCCAGGTAGGAGTCCTGGACTGGCCAGGATTCTTTTATCATTTAATCCCCATGGATAGGATCTGAAACAGTTCTGGTAAAAGAGAAAAGACTTAGATGTGGCCACGTTGAAGAAAGGAGCTGGTGGGAGTGGGATGATTTAGGGTTTGTGTATTCATTCAATAAACGTTTATTGGGATCCCTGGGTGGCGCAGCGGTTTGGCGCCTGCCTTTGGCCCAGGGCGCGATCCTGGAGACCCGGGATCAAATCCCACGTCGGGCTCCCGGTGCATGGAGCCTGCTTCTCCCTCCGCCTGTGTCTCTGCCTCTCTCTCTCTCTGTGACTATCATAAATAAATAAAAAATTAAAAAAAAAAAAAAAAATAAACGTTTATTGAAGACCTACCATGTTAAGTGCAAGGTCCCTTTACTGAGAAAGCCTTAAATCTGGGTAGCTATTGTTAATATGCTGTGTGTTTAGAAGTGTTAGAAATAATATTAATAATGGTCACACTTCCTCTCTCGACAATCATGTGCCAGGTATGTGGCTAAGTGGGTTACGTCTATTCCATTCGATCCTCTCAAGCACTCTGACAAAGTAGATGCTGTCCTCCTTCTTCAGGAGAGGAGAGGGAGATTTAGAGCAGTCACTGGGATTTGAGTTCAAGTCTGATTTTATATTCCAGCCTCTTAGCCTCTGTGCCTTTGGTTTATGGGCTGAAGCCTGTCTGTGCTAAAGTTTTCACTGGTCTAAAAGGTAAGGACAATAGAATTAGAGTTTTAATAAGGCTTTGTTTCATTCAGTGGTTCTCAGCTGAGATGATTTTGCCCCCAGGGGATATTTGGCAATGCCTGGGGATATTTTTTGGTGAGCACAATTTGGGATGCGCTACTGCCAGGGCTGCTGCTAAATGCCCCACCGTGCCCAGGACAGTCCCTTATGGTCTTCCTTTCTCCCCAGAGCAAAGACTTATCGGCCTAAAGTATCAGTTGTGCTAAGGTTGGGGAACTCTGATTTAATTTGAAGGATTATCCTTAATCTTATATTATTCTGACTTTAGGGATATGTATTAAATATTTTTTATTTTATGAAACAAAGTAGTAGAAAGCAGTTAGTAGATGGTGGTTGGGTTTTAGATTGTCCTTATTTGACAAAATTAAAAAAATGGACAAAACTGTTGATCCCTCTATTTTTTATTGTTGTTACAAATTTCCTGGACTATGAAATCTAAACCTCTAGGAATTATTTGATCTAGGAATTATGTTTTACAAATACTGTTTGTTAAGGATTGACAAAAGAAAGTGTCTTGTGTTGCATGTAAGACAATGCCTAGGGTGCCCTTGGGCTCCTGGGGTTTGATTTAATAACAAACATTCATTGACCACTTAGTGCCTACTGTGGTGCCAGGCCCTAGGAGAGGTCAAAAGAAACTGCCTTGATGAGCTTATAACTTTCCTAGGACAAGAAGTGTACGTGCATAAAACCAGTAGAGAACAAGGAAAGAGCCTGGCAGTCAACGGCTCAGTTTAGTCATAGTTGATGCCAACATGGCCAACCAAGGGGTTTTTACTGGAAAGAATTTTGGGTTCCTCGCTTTGGTCTGCCATCCAGTAATTTATGAGACCTTAGGCTAGGTACTTTAATTTCTCTGCCTCTTGCTTTCTTATTGGTTTCCTGTCTTGAATGAGGGCCCCTCAAGCCTGACAGCTGACACCTCTTTTTCCTTCCTAACTCTAATGGGGCACTCAGTCCTATTCTATTTTGGAAATATCTCTAGAGTCTGCCCAGTCTCTTCCTATTCCAGTGCATTCTCCACCCAGCAGCCGGAATAATCTTGCTAAAACATAAATCTGATTGTGTCACCTGCCTCTGCTTCAAACCCTCAGTGGTTTCCTCATTGCCCATGGGATAAAGTCCAAACTCCTTGGCAAGGCTTTCTTGGCTCAATGGTCTGGGCTCAGCCAACCTCCTCAGTCTCCTTTCTCATCCTTTGCCCTTCACCGCCACTCACCCCACTGTCTGGACACACCAGATGGCTGATTCTTCTCTGAGCACAAATTGCTGACCCATCTCTCTGGAATCTCTTTTCCTCTTTTCTACCTGGCAAAATCATAGTAGCCTTTTATGGTTTGTCTCCATCATTTCCTCTGGAAGCTGCTTCAGGTCCTGGGGGTGGAGCACATTTCCCAGTTTCTCTCCTGCCTTGGCCTGTGACCCTGTTGAAGGCAGGGCTTGCCTTTGTCTCATTCTGCCTGGAAAAGTTCATACCCAGCACAGTCATGGCACATGGTCGCTGTTCAACCATTCTTGAGTAGAAAACAAAGGGATAAAGGAAGAAAATGTAAAGTGGAGATGATAAAGGTTTTCCTTCGTTTACCACCCAAGGTTGCTAGTGGCATGCACATAAAGTAGTATTTATTGAAGAACTGAAAAATGAGAGGCTACACGCATGCAGTACATGTATTTGTCATTGTTTTCAAAGGGAGAAGGTGTTAACTTTTGGACTACAGATGAAAAAAGCCTTTGACTTTCCTTCATTATATTGACGTTAGCATGCGTGCACATGTGCTTGTGCACATATATGCAATATTGCTGAGTAAAGGGCACATGGTTATCAGGTACTGGGAATTGGTATATCAAATAGAAAACTCCAGATGGCCAGAATTTTGTGCAATTCAGCAAAAATATGCTTTGTTGATACAGGAGGATACGTGCCTTGAATTGTGACTTGGTGGCTTGGACCTGCTTGGAGACCTCTCGTGACAACTGGTCCTTTGCTCTCCCAGAACTCGGGCTGAAGGAGGCAGGAAGGAGGGCTTGGTTCCTTTCTCTTTTCTGTCCCATTTTCTTTCTCCTCTTTCTAATTCCTCTGTTTTTTTCTAATAACATGAGCCCCAATCACCCAGATTAAATGTAGTACATCAAAGAAAGAAAAAACCAAAGAAATGAAAAGAAAGGTCTGGACTTGTGTAGCTCTTTGCAAATACTATTGTACTAACTTTTATTATCCAAATCTGTGAATATGCCTTATTCCCAGTACCACTTCCCACACTAATTCCATTGAGGGGAGTTGTTTTCTTTGTATACTTTTGTACCTTGTACAGGTGTCTTGCGCTACAGTAGGAGTACATGAATGTTTACTGAATAAATGAATGGGCTCACCATGTAGGAACAAAATTTATGTCTTGTGCCAATTCCTTAGTGCATCATGTCTCTTGTTCTTCATATTCTCTGAAAGGAGTCTTCTTCCTTTTACCCAGATCAGGTTAGAGGCAATTTTCTTTGACACTCCCTCTGGGAGCCGTCGCTCTCTCCCACAGATTTGATTCTTCTCCACAAATCATCTAAGCTCTCAGAGGCTTTGAGTCTTGGGGTTGGATCCCTCTACTTCCAGACCCCTGAAGGTTGCTTAGTCTCAGAGCAGGGGCAGGGGGGAGTCAGCAGGGTGCAGGGAGGAAGCCTAAAGGATTAATTGGTTCAACATTATTACAGAGGCTGGTCCTATTGTTTACAGGCCATTAAAAACCATGATCATCTTCCCAGGCTGGGCAGACAGCAGCTAGCTGTTTTGATGCATGTCTTAGAGAGATAAGGAAAATTTATCCCTTGTTTTGACTTCAGGATTTCTTTTTGGTTTATTATTTGACTTCTATTCAACTTTCTCTCCAAATGTCCCTGGTCTCAGACAACTTTTTCAAGTTGTTGGCAGGGGAGGTTCAGATTAGAATCCTATAATTTTGGAGTTGAAAGAGACCCAGAGTAAGTGGCTTTCCCTAACCTACCCTCTGTCTCTTCCCACACCCCTAGTTTCCCCCTAATAGCAGAACAGTTCCTGGACACACCAGCTTTTTCAATAATTTGCACTTATCAATCCCTGAGCAGGGCAGACTTTTCTCATGACCTTCAGCAGATCCTCCCCCATCCAGGACCACATCTGCTCTGCTGAGATGACTTTCTAGAGCTCTCTCCCCACCCCAAATTCCCAGCTCCTCCCCTGAGCATCCCCAGAATACTGTATACATAGACAAATGGGCTATCTTACCTCTGCCATCTTCTGTGATAGGCACATCTAGGCTTCTCCCAGATGGGCTGGGCAGAGTCCTTGAGAGTCCTCACCCACATCCCAGACAACCTGTCTCTCCCCAGATCCTTCCTGAGGGCATTGGGATGTAGGCTGCCGCCACCCTGTAGTGGTCAGGTTTTTATTCAGGGATCCTGTGGAATTTTCTATGTCCTGGATCTGCAAAGGAGACTCACACTAAAGCCTAGGTACTGAAACTGACTTTTTAGCTGCTTGATTAAAGGGTTGCAATGTGCTTGGCAAGAGAGTTAACCAGCTTGGCAGATAGTGGACACTCACAAATTTGCTGAACAAATAAATGAATGGATGTAGGGATGAGACTTGTCGGCCACTGCCCGGTCACTCCTTAGGGCTCTATGTATTCAATTCCAAATAAGTATTTACTGAGTGGCTGCTCTAGAGAAGTGGGTACTAAGGGGTCAAAAAGATTTGTAAGACCCAGTTCTTGGTCATTGAGAGAGTATACCTAGAGGGGTGTGAGACTAATTATAGGACAAGGCAGGTAAGCCTACCTGGAAATCGAGATACAAGCTCTTGTTGGAGGAGCATAAGGGACAGTGGATTAATTCTGAATGAGGGGCTCAGGGGAGCTTCGGAGGAGAGATGGTTTTAAAGGAATTCAATGAATAGGGAAGAGGAAGGAAGGCAGATTCAGATTGGTGAACAGCTCAGGCAAGTTTTGAGACATGAAGTTGTCCTCAGCTTGCCACAGACCAGTCCCCGCAGCCCCCATCCAAAGCCACATCTCTCATCAGTCCCGGTGGCTCCAAATCCATCTTAGACAACACCAAATAATCCCAGGAATTTTTTCCAGGCGTCTGACCCTGGGGCAAGGCTCAGGGCAGACATTCCTTTCCTCTAGACTTTGCTAGGTCCCTGTGTTGCTGGATTTTGCTCTTTGGAGGGTACATAGGACGCACTCAGAGATGTCCTGGGGTTGGTGAGGGTGGATAAGCTCCTAGCACCAGATCCCTCGGTTTTTGTAAGACTTTTCTGTTTTCACTGCCTGGACGAGAGCCATCCCTTCCGAGGCTTTGCTCATGCTGTTCCTTCTCCTCAGCGACCTTCCTCCCATAGCTGTCCACATGCGTCCACCCTTCTCCAAAGTTCCAGCCTCCTCCTAGAAGGAAGCATACCTTTTCTGAGCTCCCAAAGCCTACTCCCAGCCGAGGGCAGGGCCAGAGAGTGGCCCCTACCAGAGAAAAGAAAGGAGCGTCCTACTCTCCTGGTTTTATTGCAAACAAGGATCCAGGGTCAATGTGATTTTAACACATTAAAAACTCATACCCAAACCCCCAATTTTTCATGTTCTCAAGCTGCTTAGTTACGTTCCAGGGAGAGAGAGGCAGCCAAGAAGGAGAATTCTTAATCTTGGGGAGAGGACTGAGTGCAGAAATGTCTTGGAAATGGAAGAGTCCCTTGGCTCCTTGCTATAGCAGCGCTACAGCCCATATATAACCGTGGGTGAGCTCCCCCTCTCCGCATCGCTTATCTCTGCCTCACATTCACAGACTCACCAGCCTGGAGTCTCTCTGGATGTTGGCCAAGCCAGTTGGGAATGCATAATAGCTGAGATATGGGATGGGGCGAGCCCGCCATGTCCTTGTATGCTGCCGTGAAGGTCCTCTTTCTCCCCTTCTTTCCCCCCTTCTAGCTTCTTCTCTGCACTGGGAGCTAATCTTTGTGGTCCCACTTCCCTAGTATTTGAAAGAAAGGAGAGCCAGACTCCCTGTCTGCAGGTAGCTGTGCTAGAAATCATGGACACCTCTTGGGGAATGGCGTGGGGGAGGTTTGGGTAAGCAGATTTAGACCAAATGGACTTTAGTTAGCTGTCATTTTGAAACCTCAACTAAAGGGTCTTATGAGCTTAAAACCTTCCCTATAACCCCTCCTGCCAACCCCACCTGCTGAGTTCACTTGGTTTTTATGACCAAGATTTTGTCCTTCTGTTTTGCTTTCTGGCAGAAATAGGGAGGAGGACAAGAAAGGCCTCTTGAAAGGATTCTAGCCTGATGAGAGCAAGGACTACTGGGAACTTTGATGAGGTCTTGGTGGGAATCTGGAGCCTACCCTGGAGGTGTGGTGCTCTGCACCCAGGTGGTACAGAATCTTGCAGTAAGTGCTCCTGCTCTAGGAGAGCCTCTATTTTGGGTGCACAGCTGGGTGTCCCTTGAATCCCTGAGTGTTGATAGAATACAGTACAGTTGTGAAAGCTATAGCTTCCTTTTTGAAGATGTCTTGGGCACTGACAGAATGGATAGTTTCCATTCCATAGACAAATGAGAGTTACCAAGGGTTTTTCTGGTATATTCTTTTCTTCCAGTGCCTTTAATTCAACACTATTCTGGGCAATGGTCTGTTTCCCCTAGGTGAGTGGTATAGTATTGATGCATGGGATTGTAAAAAAGTCAGATGCCTCTGTTGTTTTACATTTTCAAATTGAGTGTGTGTGTGTGTGTGTGTGTGTGAGAGAGAGAGAGAGAGAGAGGAGAGAGAGAGAGAGAGAGAGAGAGACCGAGAACGACTCTCTCTTGGCATGAGAGAGTGAGAAAAGCATTTACTCCAGAGCTACAGGTGTGAGAGAGGGGTTAGGTGATGGGTTGGTTATGGGACAAGATGCTGGTGATATTTATTTATAGGATGGATAGTTTGATTTTTGTGAACCTTATCATTTTTTGGTTTGATTTCATGTTAATATTCATCCGTGTATTAGTCTGCTCAGGTTACGGTGATACAGTACCACAAACTGAGTATCTTAAGCAACAGAAATTTCTTGCTTCACAGTTCTGAAGGCCAGAAGTCCAAGATCAAGCTGTTGGCAGGTCTTTCTGAGGGCTATGAGGGAGGGCTCTCTTAGCTTCTGGTGCTTTGCTGGCAATCTTTGGTGTCCTTTGGCTTTTAGAAGCATCACCTCAATCTCTGTCTTCATCTTCACATGGTGTTCTCTCTGTGTGCATGCCTCTGTGTCCAAATTTCCTTTTTTTATAAGAACATCAGACATATTGGATTAGAGCCCATCCTAATTACCTCATCTTAACTAATTACATCTGCAGTGACCATATTTCCAACTAAGATCACATTGTGAGACATGAAACACTGGGGGCTGGGAATTCAACATATACATTTTGAGGGAAATAGTTCAACTCATAACATTCCCCTTCCTTCTTTTAAATAAGCTATGTGTGTGGTTTCTTTCCCTCTTTTTTGAAAAAGATCTCTGTATAATAAAGTCAAAAATTACAGCAGAGTAAATCAGGAGATAGTAAATCTAAGCCTCCCTCCCATCCCTATTCCTCATCCTTAGATCCTAGTTCTCCAACACAGAGCCAACCACTGTTATCATTTTGATTTTTTCCTCTATCTTTCTGGAGATGTCTATGAGCATAAATTTATATCTATTCTTCCTCCCCTGCCTTCCAATAGTTGTATTCCAAGTGCCCTGTTCTGCAACTTGCTTTTTAAATTTAATGATACATCTTGAGATTATTCCATATCAATAGCAGTATGTCTGTCCCATTTTTAACAGATGCATAGTATTTCTATGCATGGATTTATCTTATTTTAGTTTAAGATTTATTTATTCATTTGAGAGAGAGAGAGCATGTGAGCATGTACAAGTGGGGTGGGGGTGCAGAAGTAAAGAATCTTCCAGCAGACTCCCTGCTGATCATGGAGCCTGGGGGCGGGGGGTGGGTGGTTCTGTGTAGTGCTCCATCCCAGGACCCATGAGATCA
This sequence comes from Vulpes vulpes, assembly GCF_048418805.1. Lineage (NCBI taxonomy): Eukaryota > Metazoa > Chordata > Mammalia > Carnivora > Canidae > Vulpes > Vulpes vulpes. The sequence continues at coordinate 106,697,653 of NC_132785.1, read as the reverse complement.
TGACCTGAGCCGAAACCAAGAGTGGAATGCTCAACTGACTGAGCCACCCAGGCGCCCCACCATGATTCATTTGACTTCTCCTCTTTTGATGAACAGTTAGGGGATTTCCAATTTTTGCTGAATGAAAAATTTTTATATATGTTTCTCTACCCATCATCTATCCATCTCACTCCTTAAAGTTTTTAAATAGTATATAAATTGAGTACATATAAGAAATATTTATTAAGTTCCTATCAACAAATATTTGATATTTTATTATATTGATGTATCCATATTTACTCAGCCCAATGGCTTATTCTAAGTCAGTAATGAAAATTCTCACATGAAGATCTCTAATTTTGATTACTCCTGTTTGATTATTCTTTAGCCTAGGTTTCTTTTCTTTTCTTTCTTTTTTTTTTTTTAAAGATTTTATTTATTTATTCATGAGAGACAGAGAGAGAGAGAGAGAGAGGCAGAGACACAGGCAGAGGGAGGAGCAGGCTCCATGCTGGGAGCCTGATGTGGGACTTGATCCCAGGTCTCCAGGATCTGGAGCTGAAGGCAGACGCTAAACCGCTGAGCTACCCCGGCCGCCCCAGCCTAGGTTTCTAAAAATAGGTTGAATAATCTGGAGATTGTTAAGGTACTGAGTCCTTACTGCAAAATTGTGTTCCAGAATGTATCAATTGATATTTTTGCCAGCAGAGTGCCCATCTTGCCCTAGTAGTATATTACTAAAACAAACAAAAAACTTCTGCTAATTTGGTAAGTGGAATATGGTGTTTCATTGATTTCATTTTTTATTTACCTATAAGCTATTCTTATTTTCTGTTTTGTGGCTTGTGGTCTTTGGCCTTTAATCTATTAACATCTTAATGCTTTTTATATTTGTTTATATGTGCACTTTATATATTAAGGATATTTGTTTATTATGTCTGTTTTATGTTTGGCAAATGTTTTCAACAGTTTGTGGTTTGACTTTTGAAAAGTTCTTTTTAAATAAACCAACATTATTGTGGTAACATTTACATACAATCAAGTGCACTCATTTTTAAGTATATAGTTCTATGAGTTTTGAAAAATGTTTAGACTCATGAAACCACAACCACAATAGAGTATTTCTGTTATTCCCTAAAAGTTCCGTGTGTCTCTCTGCAGCTCACTCCATTTCTGGTCCCAGGCAACCATTGATCTACTTTTTGTCACTCATAGATTAGTTTTGCTGGTTCTAAAATTTTCATATAAATAGAATCATATGATATATGCTTTTTTAAAAGAAGATTTCTTTATTTATTCATGAGAGACACACAGAGAGAAAGGCAGAGACATAGGCAGAGGGAGAAGCAGGCTCCCTGCAGGGAGCCCTGAGCCGAAGGCAGAAGCTCAACTGCTGAGCCACCCAGGTGTCCTTGATATATGCTTTTTAAAAAAACATTTATCCATGTTATTGTATATGGTAGTAGTTCCTTTTTATTGCTGAGAATATGCCATTATATGAATATGACACAATTTTTATCCATTCACCAGTTGATGGACATTTGGGTTTCTTCCAGTTTTTGGTTATTATGAATGAAGCTGCTATAAGCATCTGTGTGTATGTCTTTTTGTGGATGTATTTTCCCCCCATTTCTCTTGAGTAGATACTCAGAAATGAAACTGCTCAGTCATATGGCAAGCACATGTTTTTTTTTTTAAGTAACTGCCAAACTCTTCCCAAAGTGGTTGTACCATTTTATATTTCCATCAGCAACGTATGAACATTTTGGTAGCTACATATCTTTACCAGCATTTGATATTATTAATCTTTTTAATTTTAGCCATTTTAGTGGGTCTGAGTGGTATCTCACTGTAGTTTTAATGTGCATTTTCCTGATGACTAATGATACTCTAATGATACTGAACATATTTTCACGTGCTTCTTTTGTGTTTGTGAGAAGTGTGTTCAAATTTTTGCCCAGTTGAAAAAAGAATTGCCTTCTTATTACTGAGTTGCTTTCTATACTCTGGATATAGGTCTTTTGTCATATATATGTTCCATGAGCCCTCAGTTGCCTATTCATGTTCTTAACAGTGTTTTGTTTTTAAATTGTGATAAAATATATATAAAAGTTGCCATTTTACCTATGTTAAGTGTACAATTCAGTGGCATTAATTACATTTACCTGTTGTACAACCGTTAGTCCTGTTTTTAGCGGTGTCTTTTGAGGAGCAGCAATTTTTAATTTTGATAAAGGTCTAAGTTATTTTTTTCCCTTTTTTTGTGGTTCTTGCTTTTTGTATCCTCAGTCTTTGCCTACATCAGGGCCATGAAGATTTTTCCTTATATTTTCTTTTGGAAGTTTTATAATTTTAGCTTTTGCTTTAATTCTATGGTCCATTTGGGGTTTTCATGTGTGTGTATGTGGATATGTATTATATGAGGTAAAGTTTGAGGTTTATTTATTTATTTTTAATATTGCTATTCAGATAAAATAAGTACAAGTAAACATAAGTAGATATTAACTATAACAGTTGAACTTTGAGCAACATTGGGTTTTAACTGTGCAGGTCCACTTACATGTGGAATTTTTTGGGATAAATATATGTACAGTATTATACATGTATTTTGTCTTCTTTATGATTTTATTAATAACATTTTCTTTTCTTTAGCTTACTTTGTTTTAAGAATATAGTACGTAATACATATACAAAACAATTTTATCAGTAAGACTTCCTTCAGGTCAATAACAGGCTAATAGTAGTCAGCATACCAACTCCTGCATTGTTCGAGAGTCAACTGTGTTCCTTTTGTTACCCTCTGATTTATCCCATTGCTATTTAGCTTAGAAATTTCATCCCCCTATCATGTGGATATTCACCTATATAGTCTACTGGATTCTTCTTTTTTTCCCCCCTCAGTTCTTCGATTCACGGAGTATGTTTGGGTTTAAGAGTTGAGAGACTAATTTGATTTCCTTTTCCCTCCCCTCCCCCAGCTAAGTGAATAATAGCTCTTAGTGGGGACATAAAGAGGGAAGAGGAGTTCTTAGTGGGGACATAAAGAGGGAGCCGCCCCTCCCCCACCTGTGCTTGGCCCCCTGAACACATGATCTCCCCATGGGAGATGGGGGCCACTTGAATTTGGAGAGGATTCTGGGGAGGAGCATTTGTGGGAGACAAGCCAGGGAGGCTGGCCAAGCCAGTCTCCGGGGGACCCCTGGACTCTGTGCACTGGTCAGGGGTGGAGTGATCATGAGCCACTTTAGCATCATATAGGCTGGTTCTGCCTGGGAAGAACCAGAGGCGTGACAACTAAAAGTGAGTGCTGGCCATTTCTAGCTTTAAGCAGGGACTAACTGTGACGGAGAGGATGGGATGGGGTCAGGAGTAGGGAATGGCCAGTTCATGATCTTCGAAAGAGTGAAGCTGGAAGGAGGAATTAAAGATTGACCTTGAGGTTCATGTTGAAGTGCTGGCTAGAACTTCTGTACTTGACCAGGAAGTAAGAAAGCAGGAGAAGAACCTGGTTTCAGAGGGATAAAAAGAAACTTCTAGAGAAAACTTGTGACTTTCCTTGAGAGTATGATTAGAATAGTTCCTTATATTTTGTACATGTTAAATTTTCCAGAGTGCTTTTACATACTGTTTCTTCTTTGTTTTTTCTCTCTCTCTCTCTCTCTCTCTCTCTCTTTTTTTTTTCTTTTATGGCTGGTGTGATAGGCAGGGCAGATATTATCCCACTTTCTGTCTTATGGATTAGAAAGGTGAAGCTCAGTTCAGTTAGGAGGCTCATCTCAGTTCTATTCTCTGAATTAATAGGCACTTGTGGTGTGGGGAGGGAGAAGCCTGGAGAAGATTTTGATCTTGGCTTTGCCTTACTTGCTGTGTGAATGTGGTCAGCCTGCGCCCACCTTCAGTACCTCAGCTCTCTTATCTGTTAAATGGGCTTGGTAATATCTGTACTCAGCCTCACACAATGGGGAAGGCCAAATAAAATAACCTAAGTGAGAGTGCTGACAAATATAAAGCAGGATGCAAATAATACTTCTTAAAAGTATAATTTCATCAAACCGGGGGTGAGAATTGGATGGTCCCAGGGTGGGGAGATGGGGAGACCTGGGGTCATGCCAACTCCATAGGCTGAGCTGCTGAAGAGGAGTACAGAGGCAGGGATTGTCTCTGGTGGAGTGGGGGAGAGGGCGGGGGGGGGGGTTAGGGTCTCTGAGACATGGGAAAGATGCCCATCCAACCTCTAAGGTTGGAAGTCTTTAAGGTCGAAGTGGGAAAGTCTGAGGGCTCACATGTACTGGGAAAAAGTCTGTATTTAGATTCAGAGGCCTTGAGTTTGAATGTGACTTTCACCATGTCCAAAACCTGGGGTGAGACACTTAATCTCTTTGAATCTCAGTTTCCTTATCTTTGAAATGTCGCATTATACACCCTGGAAATATGGAACTGCTTAGAAGTTCAAACTCACTATGCCTCTGTGCCTTTGTCAAACTCCTCCTTCAAGCCGAGTTGGCTTTGAGGAAGGGACAAGAGCCAAGGAATGCGGGTGGTCTCTAGAAACTGAAAAAGATGAAGAAACAGGTTTTCTCCACAAAGCCTCCAGAAGGAACCAGTCCTGCTGACACCTTGACATTAGCCTAGTGAAACTGATTTTGGACTTCTGATCTCCAGAACAAGAAGATGAATTTGTCATGTCTTAAGCCACTAAGTTTGTGGAATTTGTTATAGTAGCAATAGGAAACGAATGCAATGCACTGAGGATGCATTCATGTTATTGCATGTATGGGTGCATTCTATTGTATGGATACATCACAACTTGCTTGTTCATTTACCAATTGATGAACATTTTGGGCTATTTCCAAGTTGTGGCTATTATGAATAAAGCTGCTCTGAACATTTATGTATACAGGTCTTTATGTGGACATATGTTTTCATTTCTCTTGGGCAAATGCCTAGGAGTAGAATTGCTAGGTCATAAGTGTATATTTAACTTTGTAAGAAACTGCCAAACTGCTTTCCAAAGTGGGTGTACCGTTTAGCATTTCCACTAGCAGTGCATGAGAGTTCCAGTCATTCTATATCCTTGCCAGTGCTTGGCATTGTCAGTCTTTTTAATTTTAGTCATCATAATAGATGTTTAGTGGTATCTCATTGTGATTTTAATTGCATTTTCCTGATGACTAATGATGTTGAACCTTTTTTCACAGGCGTTTTGGCCCATCTATATTACTTCTTTTGTGAAATGTCTGTTCAGTGCTTTTAGCCATTAAAAAAAATTGGGTCATTTGTCTTCTTATTATTGAGTTTTAAGAGTTCTTTATATATTCTGACTACACATCCTTTATCAGATATATGTTTTGCAAATATTTTCTCCTGGTCCGTGGCTTGTGTTTTTATTTTCATGTTAGTGCCTTTCCAAGAGCAGACATTTTAAATTTTAATCAAGTGCAATATATCAATTTTTGGTTTAATGGTTTGAGCTCTCTGTATCCTACCTAAGAACATGTTGCTTAATCTAAGTTCATAAAGATTTTCTTTCAGTTGTTCTTTTTTTTTAATATTTTATTTATTTATTCATGAGAGACACACAGAGAGAGGCAGAGACATAGGCAGAGGGAGAAGCAGGCTTCCTGCGGGGAGCCTGTTCCAGGATCCCCTGGAACCCCAGGATCACGCCCTGAGCCAAAGGCAGATGCTCAACCACTGAGCCACCCAGGCGTCCCTCTTTCAGTTGTTCTTATAGAAGTTTTGTAGTTTTAGTTCTACATTTAGCTGTATGATCCATTTTGAGTTAATTTTTTTTATAGGGTGTGAGGTAAGGGTTAAGGTTTTTAAAATTAAAAAAAAATTTTTTTTTCCTTTTTTTTGTAATGTCTTTGGTTGTGGTACCAGGGTAATGCTGGCCTCACAAAATGAATTAGCATTGTGCTAGGTGCTGCAGGAATAAAAAGGGTAAGATCCAGCCCCTGCGGGAATCACACACGTACACACACCCCCAGTAGGATAAAGGCAGAGTTTGATGAGCTCCAGAAGAGAAGTACAGATGAACTGCTGTTGGCATTCAAAGAAAGAAGAGGCACGGGAAGCCTTAGAAAGGTTTCCTGAAGGCGAGGACTTTAGTAGGGCTGCAACATTGCCTGACTCTGGGGGTACCATTCAAATGCTGGTCTATTGAATGGGGCTCCCTTCAGAGCACAGGGAATAGAACACGGATGGCACTCACCTAGAGTTGTATGACATAGTGACCCTGCTAAAATAAGTCTAGCAGCTAAGAGACTACCAGCTGGTGGAGGTGGGGGAAGTGGGGGGAGGGGGGAAGTGAGGGCCCGGGAATGATGTTCTGGGTTAGAAGGGCTTCTGTTAAACTCGTACTTGTTTTATACAAGCATGCCTTTGTCTCCCCAACTTTTAACCTAAACTCCTACTGATCTATATCCTCCTCACATTGAATGTGGTGCGGAGGGCCAGAGAGGAAGGTGGGAAGGAAGGGGGCCAGGCCTCAGGGAGCCGCCCCTCCCCCACCTGTGCTTGGCCCCCTGAACACATGATCTCATCACTCTTCCCACCAACTCCACACCTGCAGCTTCCATCTTGCCACTTCTGCAGATTAAAAAATGAGACTCGTAAAGGTGAAATGCCTTGCCCAGGGTCAGCCCCGGGAGCCGTGGGGCCAAGGTTGCTGGCCAGCCTGCTGGGGCCCCAGCAGCATTCTCCCCTCTGCTCTGGGAAAACGTAATTTCTGAGGAAAGCAGCACCCAGAGAGGAATGGGAGCCAGGGGAAGGACGGGACTAGATATCTGTGAGTGGGTTAGTTCTGATTTAGCAAAAACTCTCGGCGCTGTGGGCTGGGCTGTGGCTGACCGGCTGCGTGGTCAGGGTTTGCAAAGCTTCCAAAGATCCTTTTGCTAGAAGGGCTTTAAAAGCTGCAAGCTCTCAGCAGTTTCTATCAGCTGGGATTTTTCCCCTCCAGATTGAATCGTGTCAGGGTTTTACTGGCTTATATGTTCCCAGAACGACCCCACCTCTCCCTCACCTGGGCGGCACCCGCTTTGTCACTCACCCCATTTCCTATCGCCACATGGCTCTGGAAGGAATAAGAATTCTTCCCCGGAGCTGAGTTTTGGCCGCCAACCTCCCCTCTTCGCTCTCTCAGAACCCCCTGATTTCTCCAGGAAGTGGAGAGTGGAGGACATCATGGAGGAAGAAACACTGGGACCTCACTGAGATCCCAGATTTGGGGGTTTGTTCCCCTTCCTGGTCTCCTATTTTGAACCATTTTCAAAATGGTTCAGAGCCCCTGAAAACAAGGATACCCTGGAGAAGCTCATGCTGTACGTGTGTCTGGGAAATCAGACGCATCCTGGAGGAAAGTTCTTGTGCCCCCCCCCCCCCCCCACCTTGGTTCCAGTCCCCGGGATACTCCACATACCCTTGTACTCAGACCCCTCTCAGGCCTTCTTGCCTGCATGCCTCTCGGGATTTGGCGACTTGTCCTTTGTTTGGTCACCATGGGCCCTGCCTCTGCCAACTCAGAAGCAAACAGAGATAGGGCCAGGCCCTGGCTGCCTAGCTTTGTGGACAGCATTATACAGTGCTCTGCATTAGCAGAAAAAATATCCATCGTCACCTGCATTCTAGAAGTGCCTCCTCCCACACTGCCTGGGAGTTCCCCCTTCTCCTGCCTGGAAGGCCTCGATGCCCAGCCAGCGCTGCCCACCAGGCCAGCAGTGCTCCAGGAATCCTCAAGTGCAGCTCGGGTGGCTCTCTGTGACTTCATGGGAAGTGTTCTGGGTTGGTTCTCCTTGCCTCCACCTCCTTCGGGAACTTACTTTGCCCAGGATGATGCCCGCAAGCCCCTCCCAGCTACCACCACACCAGCCCTGCCTCCTGGCCCTGCCAGAAAATGCTTAGCACATTAGCAGGTTTAACTGCCACAGTTGTAGTCATTTAGAAGGCTGCAGAGGCACAGAGATTTTGTTCCGGAATTCTTTCCAGCTGCTTGCTATTTTGACAACACTGGGTGGCACCGTTACCAGGAACCTGGCCTGCCTGGGAGATAGAAGTGGTCAGGGGCCTGGGGGTGGAGGTGAGGAGGAGGAGGAGGCCAGGAGGGTGGTGGGGACAGTGAGAAAAGAGGGTGGAGGGCACCAGTCTCTCTTCTCCCTGGCCGGCCTCCCTTTTTGCCTTCTGGAGCTTTCTTGGAACAGATCTTGGATACTCGAAACTTCTTTCCAATCACCTCAGTGCAGGGGCTTCTACTTGTGGAAGAGGCAAGAGGATTCAAGACCCCCAGAAAAGAAAGCAAGCCCACCAGACATCTTCCTGGACTCGGAAGACCTTGCCACAGGAGTTGCCTGCTCTTAGTGACTGAGCGCTCCAAGGCAAGTGGCCACCTCTCTAGAACTTACCATCCTCATCTGCAGAATGGGAATTCTGTGGTCCACCCCCTACCTCAACACGAAGTTAGGGGACAGACAAGAGGCTATGCCTGTGGAAGTGTTTTGTAAACTGTAAAGTAACAAACATTTGTGTACCTGTGCCCTGGAGGACTACATTTAGTTGATCTTTGAGTTCCTCAGTGATGTCTGGTTTGTGGGTTAGAAAAGTAAATATGATGACTTTCTGGAAGTTTCTGATTTTCCACATTGGTGATCCATGTGGCAAAGACAAGTAAGGCTGTGGGTGTATCGGATTGTTAGGGTGGCTGTAACAAAGTACAGACTGGGTGGTTTAAATAACAGGAATGTATTGCCTCTGTGCTGGAGACTGGAAGTCAGAATCAAGGTGCTTGCAGGGCTGCTGCAGCTGCTGCTGCTTCTTCTTCTTTTTTAAAAAAATATTTTATTTATTTATTTATTTATTCATGAGAGACAGAGAGAGAGAGGCAGAGACAGAGGCAGAGGGAGAATCAAGCTCCCTCCAGGGAGCCTGATGTGGGACTTGATCCCAGGACTCTGGGATCACCACCTGAGCCAAAGGCAGACGCTCAACCACTGAGCATCCCAGGTGCCCTGGGTTGCTTCTTTCTGAGGGCTATGGGGGTGGGGGGCGGCGATTTGTGCTGAGCCTCTTCTTTGCCTTTGGTGGTTTGCTGGCAGTTTCCAGAGTTCCCTGGCTTTTAGAAGTGTCGCCCCCTGCCTACCTTATCTTCACATGGTGTTCTCCCTGGATACATACCTCTGGGTCCAAATTTCCCTTTCCCGTCAGGACACCAGTCATATTCAATGAGGGCCCACCTGAACGACTTCACTGTAATGAATCCCATGTGCAGAGGTCCTCTTTTCAAATACGGTGGGGAGGGCTCTTCTGAGCCCAGGAGCCAGCTCCAGGGCAAGGAAGGCCAAGGCGGTAGACCATGCCTTGCTGGGAAAAGAGTTCTTCTGATGCAGATGTAGGTGGTTGCTGGGTGAGAGATCCCGTTTTCTCCCACCGTTCCTGGATTTGCAGGGGGGGTGGAGATCTTTGTTCCTAGAGGTAATTTTTTTCCCCTTCTTTTTAAAAAAAATATTTATTTAAAGGTCTTATTTATTTATTCGTGAGAGACAGAGGCAGAAGCAGTCTCCATGCAGGGAGCCCAACGCGGGACTCGATCCCAGGTCTCCAGGATCAGGCCCTGGGCTGCGGGCAGCTCTAAACCACGGAGCCGCCCGGGCTGCCCTGTTTTTTTTTCCCTTCAGAGTAGCTCCTGTGAAGCAGAGTTGCTCCATGTGTGTTTTAGGCTCCAACGTAGTACACATTCTTACTCTTCATACCTCCTTCCCTTTCATGGCCCTCTCTTCCAGCCACTCACCCCATATATGCATCACCCACTTCCTTTAACAACTCTGAAATGTGGGGACACAGCTGCTGATACAAGACCCCCCTGGGGTGAATACGGTTCACCTTCTCTTCATCTTCCTTCCTCCCTTGCCATCCTTTGTGTCCTATACCACGGTCTCCTCCAGACCGTGTCCCTGGTGGGAAGTGCACCCCTCTTCATCCTGGGTGCTTGCATGTCAGCAAACGTGTTCTGAGGTGGTGGGATCCACACCGAGTGTGTTCCTGGACCACAGCGTTGGCGCTGGTCACAAGGAGCGCGGGGAGGCCTTGGCAGCCCTGCCTTCTTTGGTGGAGGCTTCACTGCTGTCCTTTGGCATCATTCACATCCTCCCCAGGACGAGCTGCAATTTAGGAAGGGGCTGGTGTGGAAGAAGGCATTTAGAAGAGCTGTCCCCCGAATAATAAGGAGCCTACCGAATCTTCCTGCGCAGCAGGCTCAATGCTGGGTGCCTTCCACTCTTCTCTCTTGTTCCTCCCACTAATCCGAAGAAGCAGGTACTCATTTGCATTATCCTCATTTTCTAGATGGACAGTTGAGGTTTTGAAAGGAAATAAAATGTAAATGCTCCAAGTCACTCAGCTAGTGAGGGACTTCACACCCCTCTCTGGAACCTTAAATTCTTTTCTCTCCACTTGGGGTGCCTCTGAGGGTAGGGGGAGGTTGCTTGGGTCAGCATTACTTGGATTGTGGAGGGGCACGTCAGGCTCCTGCTGTCCACTGAACCACAAGAGAGTGGAATGGCACAGGGCATCCACATCCCCAAGGAGCGTGCCCCACCATGACTCTTGCACACTCCCTACTTCCCCAGTGCCTTCTCCCCTGGTTCCCCCACAGACTGACAGCCTGCCTCATCCCCCACATGGGGCTCTGAAACGTGGGGCAGCCTGCCTTTACACAGCCTCCCCATGCTCTCCTTTTCTCCCTGGTATAGAGAGTCCCAAAAGCTCCAGGGGAGGTGGTGCAACTGGGTTGCATGTGGGTTGGGAGAGGGTGGCTCGTGCGGGCAGCGTTGACCTGTGGCTTCTTACCTGTGGATCCCAGGTCCGTCCCTGCTGTGCTCTGCCCAAGGTCCTTGTAGGAGGAAGCAGGACTGGTGTCAGGCAGTGGCCAGGGCCATCCTGGGCAGGACTGAGCCCTGCTGGGTAATGATGTTCAGTTCAGGTTCCCTGAATCGACTGAAAGGGAGTCAGTATTTCCAAGTGAAATCTTAGTGTGAGCCCAGTGGAATATGGGGCCTCCGTCTAGAGCCACACTTCCTTTCTCCCTACTTTGTCTTCCTCTGCACACATTCTGTCTACCTCATGCTCTTCACTTTCCTGTACATTCCAGTAACTTAAGATAAAAAAGCTGAAGGGAGAAGTTCTGTTGTCCTGTTTATGGCAGCAATGGCTTGATCACCTATTAGCTTTAAGTCTGATCTCCTGGAGCCCTGGCTGAGATATGTAAGTGCATCTTGCAGGGTGTAGTCTTCACAGCCTCTTAGGAGCCATAGGATATCAGGGTGAGAATGTCGGCCCCACGAAGGCCGGAACCCGCTATATGGCTGCTGTCTAGAAGGGTGTCTGGCATGTAGTAGGTACTCTGTGAACATTTATTTTCTTTCTTTCTTTCTTTCTTTCTTTCTTTCTTTCTTTCTTTCTTTCTTTCTTTCTTTCTTTTATTTATTTATTCATGAGAGACACACAGAGAGAGGCAGAAACATAGGCAGAGGGAGAAGCAGGCTCCTTGCGGGGAGCCTGATGTGGGACTCAATCCCAGGACACCAGGATCATACCCTGAGCCAAAGGCAGATGCTCAACCACTGAGCCACCCAGGTGCCCCTCGGTAAACATTTCTTGATGGAATTAATATTAGAGCTGAAAGGCAGTGCTAAGTTAAGCTTGTCCAGAAGGACCAGGGGAGCAAACAGAGGCTCAGAGAGGGGAGATCACTTTCCTGAGTTTGCATAGCAAGTAGGTGCTGTAGCTGGGGCTAGAACTTAAATCAACAGGATTATTCCTGAGCTCCCAAGAGTATTAAAATTTAAGTCATGGCTTTTGAAATGTTCATCTTATAAGCTCAGAGACCTCTGGCTGGTTTCCTGGTGGGAGAAGTTATTCAGACCCTTCTCTCTTTCTGGGTCCAAGATCTCAGGGATCTGGACAGAATCAACAAGCCAGCCCCCCTGCCCCCCATCCACCCTCACGATAGACAGCATCCCTGAAAATGCTAGCTTGGATTTTTAGACTGACAGTCTACATGATCCCTCATCCTAAAAGTAAATGGTGAACTATTTTCATACACTCTTAAAATTTTAATTTGGAAAACTTCTGTCCTTGGAATGCAAAATTCACCCAGCATTTTATATCCTGCAGGCTGAGCCAGTTACTAGAACCTTCTTGTCAGTCCTGCTTGTGAGCCCCGCTTGTGGAAAAGGACCAGGGGATTTGACCAGTGTAGTGACTTACTCTTTGAATCAAAATGTCTTGTTGGTTTAAAAACGTTCACTTAGTTCAGGTTTCTTCTTTCTTTCCCTCCTTCCCTCCCCTCCCACCTTCATAAAGTGGGGCGTTTTGACGCCGTAGTGGGGGGCGGGGATGAAAAGTGAAAATGATCAACATGAGCATCAATCAGATGGTCCTAAATTTCTCCTCACTTGCACAACCTCCAGTGTTGACCTTTACTCCATTTTTGACCTCCCTGCTTCAGGACCCTCTATCCAACTTCGGTCCTTCCCCCTTCCCAGACTTTACCCCATGCCTAACCCCCACCAGGATCCCTAACCCCATGTCTGAGCTTATCTTTTCCCCTCGCTGAGGTTAGGGTGGAGTGACCTCAGGAAGGGAGGGAGAAGTTTCTGTTTCTCATGTTACCTTGTACTTTTTAAAAGGCTGAAAGTGTAGTGTGTTTTTTTTTTTTTTTTTTTCTGAGGCATTGCCGAAAGGCCGTTGGGTCTAAACTAGGCCATTCAAAAGGGTAGTATCGGGGGCACCTGGGTGGCTCAGTGTTTGAGTGTTTGCCTTTGGCTCAGGTTGTGATCCTGGGGTCCTGGGATTGAGTCCCTCATTGGGCTCCTTGCAGGGAGCCGTCTTTACTCCTCTCTCTGTGTCTCTCATGAATCAATAAAATCTTAAAAAAAAAAAAAAAAAGGTATCTAAGTTATACTGGGGTCAAGATCATGCACCTTTTCTAACCTGTCAATAACAATAATAATGGTAACGATAATGAAATACTTATCAAGGCTCTGCTACCTTAGTAAGCACAGCCTAGGCACTTCCCCTAGTGCTTGTCAAATCCTCCTAACAATCCTAGGAGACGCATAGTCTTTATTTTATTGATGAGAAAGCAGGGATAAATAACATAAGGAGCTTGCCCAAGGGCATGCAGCAAGGAAGGAAGACAATTACAGAATTACTAAGTGACACACACTCATTAACTTTGTATCCTGAGTAGGTGGAGTGTTGGCTTCAGGGTCCTGCTTGGACATTTCAGTGTGGTGTGATGGTGGCTTCCGCAATGCCCAAGGTCAGAGAAAACTCACCCCCCAGCCCAACCCTGTAGGTAGGCAAGCCCTCCAGGCCCACAGGACAGACCAGAAATAAACCGGGACAGTTTCCCAAAGGTGCAGAGCATCCTGTGGAATGGTGTAGATGTGAGATTTGGTGCTGAATTTCTCCTTGCTCTTGCTGCATTTCAACAAACATTTAAGCATTGGGCAGTTATGGGGATGAAAGAGAGACCAGTCTACTCCATGTCCTTTTTAGAACTTTCCATGGTCACAGCTTAGAGACCGAGACAGTTAACTCTGTGATAAGGTCCACAGCAAAGCTCTCAGGGAGAGGGGACAGTGAGCAGAGGCCTTGGGGAAGAGTGACACACAAAATCATGCCACATTTCAGGAGTCGTTTGGTGGTGCTTCTATCACAGGTTTTGTACACTTCCAGAATAGCGTCAGTTGCAAGAGTAGGCTCTCTTGTTTTCCAGGAGAAAAATCATTACAGTGTAAAATGTTTTTCCAAAGTTTGCAGGACTGGACTTTGTTAAGTCCTTTAAAGCCCTTTGGCTGACGTAGGGCAAGCCATAGTAGTAGATGTGGAGAGATGAGTAAAAGATCAGGACTGGCTCATGTCATTGCCCTGTCCCACCACCCAGCACAGGATGGAGGGAAGGTTCATTGACAGAACTAAACAAATGAGTAGAATCAAGGTTCTGAGAGTTTCAAAGAATTCATGGCCAACCAATACCATCAAATGTTGGCCAAGCAGTGGATGACCAAGAAGTGGCCTTTGGATTTGTTAGGAAAAGGAGGAAGTTAGTATGAAACAGTGGCTTCTGAGGAAGGATGGTTAATGGTTTCTTTCTTTTTTTTTTTTTTTTAAAGATTTATTTGAGAGAGATCGACAGAGAGGAGAGAGAGAGAGAGAGAGGGAGAGAGAATGAGAGAGAGCAGGGGGTTAGGGAGGCAGAGGCCAAGGGAGAGAGAGAATCCTAAGCTGTGTGGAGCCCAACACAGCCCAGTGAGGACCCTGAGATCATGACCTGAGCTGAAATCAAGAGTCAGATGCTTCGCGGACTGAGCTGCCCAGGTGCCCCTGGTTAATGGCTTCTAAAGGGAATGGACAGATGAGAATATTATACCTTTGAGGAGCTTTTCAGGAAATTTAAGGAATGAGGTTGGATCGTTGCTAGAAGGGCCCTTTGACAATTGATGGCATTCTCGTGCAGTCCCTAGTTAGTGTGTGGAGAAGGTGAAAAAAGGGAGGCCTTTGAGGGAAGGAGAGCTGACTGGGTCCACGAGAGGCAGAGCGCGTGGGACTGTGGTTCAGGAGGAGGAGGGCTCCCCTTGAAAGAGGAGAGAGACCTTTGCTTAGAAACTAGAGATGTGCTTGAAAAATAAACCATCGATTTTCCACACCCTTGCTTTTTACCAGGACACACAAAGATGACCCTGCGTGCCCCTGGCAGGCGGCTTCTGCTCCTTTGCTTGGAGAGTTCCGGCTTCATCTCTGTTTTAGAAGCGGCAGGCTCTCTCCTTCCTCAGTGATGGCCCGTGGAGATGGCCTTCCATCAGTGCGGCCCCACGCCAGGGCCTTGAGTTCAGAAGCGTGCGGTTTGTGAGGGCATGTGTGAGAGTGTGCATGTGTGAGTGTGCATTTTGCATCTGAGGAAACTGAGTCTCGGAGGGGAAAGTGACTCTTTGTGATTTTCCTCAGTTGCTGGCTCCATGGCTTACCTGTGGCAGAGATGGAGCACACAGTCCTTGACTAAACCACAGAAGCAGCTAGTTACAGCAGAGATAGGAACTCAGATATTCAGATTATTTTTTTGGTCACTGTCTTTTCCAGGATACCACCCAGGGTTCTGTGTGTTTTACACGGACGTCCCTGGACATGGGTTCTGTTGGTGTGGTGGAAAGGAATTTCTGTGACTGGAACTGGACTCACTGAGTGGACTCAGACTTGGCTGGCTACCTTTGAGGATGGCCTGGGGGTCACACCGTGGCCTTGGCACTGTCTCATGACCTCCACTTCCTTTACTCTCTGTTTCCTTATTGAAAAAAAAAAATACAGCTTCCCAACCCCTGCCCCCAATACTCTACCAATTCCTGTGAAAGAAGGCCTTGTGCTTAAATAATCAAGTGAAAAGAAAAAAAAAAATCCCATCCTCATAGAAAATGTGAAAGGGTACCGGCTCTGGGCAGCTTTTAGCCTTTATTTAAATTAGGGATTTTGTGGATTGTTGTTGTTTTGTTATTGTTTTTATGGGATTGTATCCAGTATCCCAACTTTCATGTAATGCCTTGACTTCACTATCGCTTCTCCTAGGATAATTATAGGTTGGCATAATGTACCTATTGTTCTGTTCCACAAGGCAGCATTGTCATAGAATGATGGGATGGGTTGGGTGGGGGGGTGCAGTGTGGATCTGGAAGGAGGATCTTTGTGTTTGTATGAGTGTGTGCGTCCTGGACGGCTGTGCTGCATCTTAAATTATT
The DNA here is from genome assembly GCF_048418805.1 of Vulpes vulpes. Taxonomy (NCBI): domain Eukaryota; kingdom Metazoa; phylum Chordata; class Mammalia; order Carnivora; family Canidae; genus Vulpes; species Vulpes vulpes. The sequence goes on along the minus strand of NC_132785.1, from coordinate 106,681,889 downwards.
TCTCTTGTTTTTTTCTTTGGGTCCCTACTCACCTAGGCGCTAATCCCCTAGTTGTTCATCCCTTGTGTTCCTTCCCATATTCCCAGTTTGGGCTTCCAGGTACACTTACCTCCTGGAGGATCACACAGTGCTGGGCACAGTCCGAAGACTTCAACTATGGCTGCTGAGCTGAGGCGAGGAAGAAAGTGTTTAGCATTCTTTCAGGGAAGTTACTTGCCCGAGTAGGACAGGCTCCAGGGCTCGTGGCATTGCAGATGACCTCAGAGGTCATTCAGGCCGGCCCTTATCACTGGACATGTTTGTGTTTCTCATTTGAGTTGTTCAGAGCCCTTTGCACTACAAAGTTCATGATACTTTTTGGGGACATATTGGATACCGTAGACATTCATTCATGTGTTCAACAGAGGCTCATTGTGTGCTCGCCCTGAGGCTTAGGTCCCAGACTAGGTGGTGGGTGTATGGTAATGAGAGAAAAAAGGCACCAGCCCTGCCCTCGTGGCACTTCCACTCCAGGTGCCCACTTCTGCAAGGTGTTGTAGACCTGCTTGGCCCTTATGGAATCCAGAGCTATAGCCAGAAATTAGAACTAGAAGTTCATGGCCCATGTGGTAACCATTGCCAGGTGACACATTTTTTTTTTTAAGATTTTATTTATTTATTTGCGAGAGACAGAGAGAGAACGAGTGGGGGCAAGGAGCAGAGGAAGATGGAGAAGCAGGCTCCCCATGGAGTAGGGAGCCCGAGGCAGGGCCTGATCCCAGGACCCTGAGGCCATGATCTGAGCCAAAGGCAGATTCAACCATCAGCCACCCAGGCACCCAATTTTTTTTTTTTTAAAGTGAGATCTCTCAGACTGAGATCTCCCCTAGAAACTTTTATGGCAGTACCTATCTTGCATTTCTCTCCTTCCTTCATTGCTCCTCCTTTCACCTTCTGCCCTGGGCTGGTAGCTCTGTGTAGACATGTATTTGAATCCAGCCGTAAGCAGGTTTTTGACCAAGCACCATTGGCATCCGAATGGGAGCTACCTGTGTTACCATGAGACTTGGAAACCGTGGCCTTCACAGTTCACCCTGAAAGTGGCAAAGGCAGACTTTAGTGAAGCCAAGGGACACAAGGGCCACTGGGCTGGGGTTCTGGGACCATAAGCTTAGAAGGAGAGAATTTTTCTATCTTTGGAAGGAACCTGCCTAAGTTTGGCTGCCTGGAAAGGAAAATGTTATACAAAAAATGTTATGTTCTTAATCTAACACTCAAATTTAACTGGGATTCCTAATTTTACCTGGTGACCTTGCCATGTGGGGCAGATGGAAAGGCGGGCAGTGGGCAGGGACCCTGCACCTCCATGGGGATGATGATGGCAGGATGAGGTCACTGGAACACTGAGGTCCTGAAGAATAATGTGACAGTTGTGGCTGACCAGGTGATCAAACTGAGACAGGTCAAGAGATGGGAGATGGAAGATCCTGGCCATTTGTGGTCTTTGGAGAAATTACCACGGAGGCCTAGCCCTCACATGAGCCAAGAGAAAAGGATGGTCTGTAGCTTTGCTCCTCACCAGTTGTATCTGAAAGTACATTCTGCAAAATAAACAAATGCATTCCCTTTGTATATATTTTAAAAGAATCCAGATTCTTTCCTCCTGTAAGTTAAAACAAACACCCAGGGCTGAAAATACACATAGTCAGGGACAATCAAAAGGGTGTCTCAGTCTTGGGCTGCTTGGGTGCATGTGCCTCGAAGTGTGTGTGGTGCCATGAAAGACTGAGGGGTCAGCATCCTTGCTCTCACTCCCAGGAGCTGATTCTGAACATTAATATCCACATGAGTCTCCCAAGGCCTAGTGTCTGAACACGGGTGACCCCTTGAAGATCAGCTAATCTGACATCCAGGAACTCACACAACTTCTGAGCTGTGAGGGGTCTCAGTTTACAGATAAGGAAACCGAAGCCCAGAAAACTTAGTGGCGGGCTTCAGGCACAAAGCAGGACGGAGAATCCAGGTTGTATACAGTTTACAACGGCTATACCCTTATCGGTCTGGTTGCCTCTCTCAAAGATAAACCTGTTGAGGGTAGAGATAACGTGTCAGTCTTGTGTAGTGTTCCAGGGGCTGATGACAGTCCTGCACACCCAGCTGTTCCTGTTAGCAGCAGGTGAGGGAGCATTTGCTTCCTGGTACTCAACATTCGTTGGTACCTCTTTTGCTCCTCAATGGGAGTCTTTTTTCCATGGCTCATCCCACACTTGTGTTTCCTGGGCTCTGGGACCAGGTCACCTGGAAGATGGGTGCCTGGCAGGGATGGTATCCACCATGAAGGATGACTCCTGAGAAAGCTAGTACTTCTCCCCACTCAGCAACTACCCTTCTTCTACGCCTGTGGGAATATTTCTGTGTGCAGCTCTGTTTTCTCCCACCCTTCTATGCTTTCATTTCCTGGCTGTAAGGATAGACGAGATGCAGAGCCCTCCCATTTTGTGTTTCGTACCTCACGTTTGGGGTGACATGCCCAGCGTGAACAGGTCTTGGCCAGGTGCCACTCAGCTGAGTGCTGCTTTCTTGGTCTGACCCAGGAAAAAGAGGGATTCTTTTGCTCAGAACTTTGTGACGACTTCACAAAGGGGAATATGCTTCACAGGGAACACTGCGTAGTTTCCGAAGCAAGCTGTTGCCTAGACTGTGAGCATACATGACCACAATCAATAGTCCACAGTGTGGTTTCATGTGAATCACCAACCAGCTCCCTGAAGTCGTGCCTGAGGCCTCCAGCGGGGTGGTCCAAGGACGAGGCCTTGTCTTGGCTCTGAGCTCCATTGTCATCATCTTTCTGTTTTTTTTTCTTCTCCCCTCCATCCTTTGAGCCACCTGGTGCATCTCCTTGGCTACCCCAAACCCCTCACTTCCTTGTTTCAAGGCAAGAGCCTCATAGATGCGTTTGTGGCCACTGTCAATGATTACCCCTAGTCTAGGCACCAAAATGGTGCCTGCCTTCTCTGTAGGTCTTTCTGTGGCTGGCATCCAGATCCAAGTAGATGCTGGGGACAGAGGAGAGGCTGTCTCCTCAGGCCAGGTTTTCTGAGGTGGCTGCCTGTGAATTCAGGAATGGTTTCTCCTGGTGCTGTGCTGTTGGTGGGATTGTGGCTCAGGAAAGAAGAGAACAACTGTGGGATGAGTGCTGCCCAGAGACCAAAGCCACACAGAAGTCCATCTGTGGCTATTTTCTTTCCCATATTATCAAATGGTCCCCTGAGTGCAGCAGCTCGAGGTTTTAGTGTGTGTGTTGTGCCTGTGTGTAGGCAGGCTCAGTGGGCAAATCCATAACCACCTGCTTGTCTGTCCATCCACTCAACCATCCACTGGCTTTTCCATTGATGGGTCAACGGATCCATCTCTCCACCCATCCTTTCATCCATCCATTTATAAGAGAAGGAGAAATTTATGTACTTCAAGGGGCCAGGCAGGTAAAGTAAATGAAGAAAATGCCCGAGACGAGAAGGAATGGTCAGGACTGGGGTGAGCTGCAGGCTCACTGAGCTGCCATCTATAACAGTCCCTGCTGGACCCCCTCTCAGGGGCGATCGGTGGCACCTGATGACCACAGTGACTCATCTTTCTATCAAAAGCATTTGGGAGCATCTGAGCAGCCCAGAGGTGTTGGGATGGGGAGGGACAGGTTCTTCTTCAGCCTCGTGCAGAATTTGTTGGTAAAATCAGGCTCCGGAATATGCAGGGCTTTTTAAGGTTGCAAATGGCAAGACACCCAACTCAAATGGCTGGAGCACACAGCAAGGAATATATGGGCTCATCTAGCTGGGAGTTCAGCAGTGCAGCTGCTTCACCTGGGCCTGGGCCGAGGAGTTCTACGAGGTTATCTGAACTCCTTCCATCTCCCCTTCCTCTCGCTTCGGCTTTCCTTTGCACTGGCCTCTGCGGTGTGGCTATCTCCCAGCAGTTTCAGGTAAACATTTTTTTTAAAAATTTATTTATTTGAGACAGAGTGAGAGAGCACAAGCAGGGGGAGCTGCAGAGGGAGAGGGAGAAGCAGGCAACCCTTGAACCAATCCCTAAGGCCTGGGGAGGCGGTTTTCTCCTGGGTCAGAAGCCTCTCTCTAAAGTTGCAGGAGACAGGTTGATGGAAGGACTGGACTCTTATATTTGCACCGTAAAGCAAGATGCAGGATTTTGAGCATGACTGGGGCCGCCCCTGCCCCCCTTTCTGTCTTATATCCCAGTTTGAGAGGCAGCCGCTCCTGACGTCCAGCCAGCTCCCGTTGCGCACAGGATGAGGAAAACACGGCGCTGGGTGGGCAATGAGGTGGGGGCCGCGGGTGGGCCTTGCACTGCTTCCCGCACACTCCTGAGATGCTTGCATCTGTGGAAACTGATGTTTACTCCAGAACTGGGACTTTCAAAGTTTTTGTTGTTTGGGGAAAGGACAGTAACCCAAGAGGGTCCTGAAGTGGTCAGAGTACTCTGTGAACTTCCACCCGGGTTCTACTGTGGTAGGAGGAGTTGCCAGGACGAGGGGCCCCCTTTCAGCAGTGCTGACTCAGGCTCAGGACTCTTCCCACCCTGGGCAGAAGCCACCTGGGGGAGAGAGGGACCAGGCTTTATTCCCTGCAGCTGGCAGCCTCTGGTGTGGCCCTAGTGGGGACCCAGAGTTCTCCACTGGAACTTTGGTCCGAGAGAGCAAATCAGGCGGATCAGGCCTGACCTCAGTCACGTGCAATCCTTAGCGCCAGAAATACCAGCACTGTGAGGGTTGAGCAACAGTTTTCCCCTCACCATCAAGGATGGTTTTAACTGTTTCCTACCTTGGATTTTTGTTATTGTTGAAAAGAGCTACCAGAGAGCAGAAGGCTAAAAGGAAGATGGAAACGGGGGGCAAATGAACCTTATAAAATGACGTGTTGATAAAAACACTAGAAACTATAAATATGTAAAACTCTGTTTCTTGGGGAAGTAGAATCACTGATGGTGGAAAGCATCTAAGAAACTTCACACCCTATCTCACTTGCTACAACAACCCAGTGGGGTTGGTAGGGAAGGACCGTTTTCTTTTCATATAGATCTCACAGATGTAGATATGGTAAGAGTATTTTTTGGAAAAGATTTTATTTGAGAGAGAGGGAGAGAGCACGCGCATGTGCGGGGGGAGGGGCAGATGGAGAGGGAGAAGCAGACTCCCCCTGAGCAGGGACCCTTTTGTGGGGCTCGATCCCAGGACCCCTAGACCATGATCTGAGCTGAAGGCAGATGTTCAACTGACTGGGCCACCTGGGTGCCCTCATTAGGGGCATTTTAAAGCGGATCAAGAGAAGTTTTGCTGTCTCCTATCCAGCGCATTGTGTAGTTCTGTCTCCCACATGCCTTACTTCTCTTGTCACTTTTCTACCTCACCTTACCCCAGTGGGAAGATCTGCCCCCTTTCCATCCTTTCCTCTAATTCTACCTATCAGACTCCACTTTTATAAAACCTTCCAGAATGATGCCTGACTCACTGATCTCTCCACTCTTTATCAGCAACAGTGTTGTAGATTGCATTTACTATTCACAGCGTATTTGAGTTAAAGGCTGTAGACACAAAAACTATCCCTACCCTCCAGAGGCCTACATTCCAGGAAAATAGAAATAATAAGACCTATTTTCACAGAGTTGTAATGAGTAAATGAATTACTATACACACGATGCTTAGCATAGTGCCTGAGACATAGTAAGCGCTCCATAAATCCAGCATGCCAAGGGTTTTATGTGATATTTAATTCATGCAACAGTTGAGAGAGGCTGATTTTCCTGTCTCCTTTTACAGATAAAGAAAGGGATGCTCAGATAAGTTATGCAATTTTCCCACAGTCACACAGCTACTTAGCAGGAGATCTGAGATTCAAATTCTAAAACCCTCTCTCTTTTTTTGAACCTCACCCGAGATACTTTGGTGATGAAAGCAAATGACGCACAATGTTGTTGTAAGATAAAATCCCTGTTCCTTTGGTGCCTGCCTCAGTTCGCCCATCTACGAAATGGGAGGGTGAAAAGATTCATGTTGGGGATTGTTGACTGTAGCCCGGAGCCCAAAGTGAGCACAACACAATTTAAAATAACACCGTTGTTTGCAGGAGAAAGACATGTAGGGGAACGCATTGTGGGTCTGTGGAAGATTGCTGGGCTCTCACACTTGTCTTCTTTCAGCAGAAAGTAAACTCAGATCTGGACCATGTCTGATCTAGGAAATTCTGATCGTAAATCTAGATCTTTGGGTGTCTATGGAGGAAGGGCTCAGGCCTCAGCATGAAAGGGTCAGTTTGCATTGGACTGAGTGGCCCCTCTGATTCCTGGGACCTGACAGGGCTTTGTTGGTATTTGCTGACTGATAAGTAGTTCGCGTCAAGCTGGTTTGTTTAGTCACTGGGCTTGATAGAGCCAGAGCAACGGGCTCACAGAACTAGTGGGCAGCTCCTTTGTTGCCGTTTACTAAGCAACTAACTTAGTTAACACTAACTGTGTGCCTGGCATGGAGTGAAGGATTCTGGGTGCTTTTCTTTTCTTTTTTTCTTTATTCCTCATGATACAAGGATCCTTTAAAGTTAGTACTTCTGCTGGGAAAATAGAAGCTCACACAGACATGTCTCTTAGGCACCATACATTTTATACTTTAATTAGATTTTTGCTGTAAAGTAGGATATTTTCAGTATTCTATTTTTTAAAAATATTTTATTCATTTTTCATGAGAGACACAGAGACACAGGCAGAGGGAGAAGTAGGCTCCTCTCAGGGAGCCTGATGTGGGACTCGATCCCAGGACCTCAGGATCATGACCTGAGTTGAAGGCAGATGCTCAAGTACTGAGCCACCCAGGCGTTCCTATTTTCAGTATTCTAGAGCTAAGGGCACAACCTCATATCCTACCACCCCTCACCATTGCTGTAACAAGTGCAAGTTGCAGCAGCACTCAGCTTTGGTAGACAGAATAGGGACCCCTCAAAGAGGTCTGGGTCCTAATCCGTGGAATCTGTAAAAATGTCACTTTATAGGGTATAAAGGGACTTTGTAGATGTGATTAAATGAAGGACTTTGAGATGGGGAGATTCTCCTGGATTATGTGGGTGGGCCCAATGTAATCCCAGGGGTCCTTTTAAGAGGGAAGCAGGAGGGTCAGAGTCAGTGATATGACAATGGAAGCAGAAGTCCAAGTGATACAGTGGAGGTAAGCAGCCACAAAGCAATGAATGCAAGCAGCCTCTAGAAGCTGGAAAAGGAAATGAAATGCATTCTCCTCTAGAGCTTTCAGAAGCAAAGCAACCTAGTCAAAACCTTGATTTTAGTCCTATGCAACTCATTTTGGACTTCTGATCTCCCGAACCATAAGATAATAAATTTGGGTGGTTTTAAGCCAAGTTTGTGGTAATTTGTTGCACAGCAATAGGACACGTCAACACACCACCTCTCCACATGTCTTGGATATTCAAAAGTTCCAGCCAAGTAAGACTCTACCTTTGCGTCCTCTACCTCTACCTTTGCGTCCCAGGGCCCTTCAATCAAAGGGGATAAGTACCTTCCATCTACCACTGGGATGATCTATACCGGAGTAAGGATTTTGCGGGTGAGGTTGGTTTGGTACTAAATCATCCGCACACTCATGGTTGTGCTTCTGACCTCTGACCCCACTGGCTAGACAGCTGACTGGGGGTGGGGGGCAATCTGAGCCAATGGCATTGAGCTCTTTTATTTTTTAATACATTCTGCTATTGCTCATCTGTGTGGACAGGGAAGCGGGTGGAACAGATGATACTGCCCGGGAGTTAACTCATGACTGTTTCTACGACTGATGATGGCAGCAAGTAGCAGGTGGGACCCCACGTCAGAGTAACAACAAGCTAATATTTACTGATCGCTCATGGTGAGGTTATATCATTGGTTCTCAGTGATCTGAAGAGGAGGGTCCTATAGTCACCCTCACTTTACAGATGAGGAAAGTGAAGCTCTGGGGGTCAATAGGCCAGAGAGCAAGTAAACGAGGAGCCAGGACTCCAACCCACACACTTCTGCTCACTTAAATGGTGTGCTGCCTCTCACACATGTGCTGTAGCATAGACTCAGCGCTCCTTAAACATTTACTGGCTGAATGAACGAATGACGACCACTCAGGCCAGGAGCACTTTTTTGAACCCCATCCAGAGACAGCAGTAGACTGAGGGACTGCCAGAAAACCCAGCTGGACAGCAAGGAATTTACTCCTGCAGGTGCAAAGATAGCACAGAACTGGCTATCTTACTGAGCATCTCCCATCTGGACTCACGGGGAGGCCCAGCTAAATTCTTGTTGAATTTGTCGGCGTCTTCCATCCAGCAGAGCCCCAGGCACCGAGAAGAGGTAGGGATGGTGATCTCTGGAGAGATCTCCCTTTCCCCTGGGGCTTCCCACACCCCATCTTTGGATGCTCCAAATGGCCCAGCTGGTGATCCAGGGAGGATGTCGGGTGCAGGCTTGTTAATTTCCTTTCTTCCTCCCTGAAAACGGACGAGAGAGATGGGGACGGGGCAGTGATGATGGACATAAACTTGGTGTGAAGCTTCAGGGGGCCCCTGTGGCCTTTGCCTGTCTAGAAATTACCGGCGTCCCTAATGCTTCTTCCGTTTTGCTTCCTTTTATGTCTTGCTTTTGTGAGCGAGATGAGAATTTACCACTGATGAGCCTTGTGCTATGTAATGAATAGAAGGCAAGTGACCCCAGCTGTCTCCCCCTCCCGCCATGCCCAGGAATGTCTTGTCAGCCTTAGTGGTCTTTGGCCGGCCAGTTCAGACGGGCTGCTGCTGCTTTATTAAAGGGCCTCATGGCTGCTGTCTGATGCTTTTGGTTTCCTTCTTCTTCAAATCTCTCTCAAGTTATTACTTCATTTGTAGCAGTGGTCAGAGCAAAGAAATTCTATTGATTTTCCTTCCTCTGTTCTTAGTTTCTTCATATATTAATTGGGTCTAATCATGTTTGTCATCCTCCTCTCTTTAGTGGAGATTCAGTTTTTGGTGTTTAACGGGAGGGATGGAGAGTGTTTTTGACTGGAGGAGGCTACTCCATGTCCATACTGCACAGATTTTAAGATGGCACTCAGTTTTGTATTTCAGCAGCATTTGGTTTTTGTCTTTGTTTTATTTCGAAGAACACTCTCTGTTCAGGATATTTTCCAGTCTACCCAATGCCGTAAGAGCCCTTCGCCTAGAGATGTCACATCAGTGATTTAAGATTTGGAGGGGCAAGGGGAGAGGAGGTTCAGGACAGCTCTGGAGATTTGGGCCCCATTCCATGCTGGGTCACTGGAAATGGCCTCTGCTAATTGGAACTTGTCCTGTCAGGACACATCAGACAGGGCCATGGACAACCCCTGAGCTTGGTGGGGGCAGGATGGACTGCAGAGGCAGGTGTCACTGCTGCCGGGTCCCGGGAGGGCTTTGTTACTCTGGGGCGCAAGAGCCAGCTAGCAGTCATGTGGAGTGAGGTCAGGAGGCTGTGCAGAGCCGGCTTCTCCAGGAGCCCAAGAGAGTACTGAAGTCAGGGCTGTTTGAGGCTATGTGGTGCCAGAGTTGGTGTGTGTGTGTGTGTGTGTGTGTGTGTGTGTGTGTGTGTCCTCACGAGTGAGGATGTTTGCCTTCAAGAACACCCCTAACACCAGAAATGTGCGCATTTTTTGCCATTGCCTTCCAAAAAAGACAAAACAAAACCCTTGAGTCCTTGAATTATGTTAAGGAGAACATAAATTTTGGTTGCAGGGAGGACTGGAGGAAGCACAGTTCAGCTCCAGGTCTTGGAGCAGGAAGGCTTCCTCCCCTCTTGTTGCTGCCTGGTCCCTCTGCCCTGCCCTTCAGAGTTTCCTTGTGACTGTCCCAGGCAAGGGCAGGAGGGCCCATGCCTGCGGGCCTGTTTTGTTGACATGCTGGTGTGTGCCCAAGGACAAGCACATGGCTCCCTGCTGGCTCTGCAGGAAGGAGCAGTGGGGGCATGTTCCAGGCCCCTGGGCTGGGCAGTGCCTGCCGTGGTTGGGCGATGTCATGGTCCTTGGACAGAGTGACTTCAGGCAGCAGGGAGCATGCCACACTCTTTTCCCTAACCTATACCCCAGTCTGCCTGCCCCTCTTCCTGCCATGGGTGCCAGTGTCTCTGAGCTGCCTGCCTGGCTTTGAGTGTGTGGCCTTTCTGCAGAAGAATAGGGTTGGCTATCAGGCAGCGTGGCCCAGTGGGAAATACGTCTGTGGACTTGAGTTGAGCTGTACTCTAACCCCAGCTCTGCCACTGAGGAGCTCTGTGGCATTGGCAGAATTCTGTGTCCTCTTTGAGCCTGAGTTTCTTTATCTATTAATATAATGATGAAGGAATGCCAATGGTGGTTGAGTACGGTACCTGCCACCAAGCAGTTGCTTGACAGATTGTGCTAAAGTTATCAAAGCTGTGATGTTGGCTTTGTCTGAGCCAGCAGTACATCGCCTATAAAGTCCTCCAACACCCTGCACAGGACCAGCCTGATCCTAGCAAAGGGGGCCCCACATTGGACCTGATCACCTCTGTTTTCATTCTAGTCATGGGCAGACAGCTTGTTGTGTACTTGCGGGGCTGCCCTGATGTGCCCCTCTCTCCCCAGTATTGCTTCAGTGGTTAGCAAAGGGGCTGATGGGGCCCAGGCAAAGAGCAAAGGCTGCCAGGGCAAACCTTCAAGCCAGCAAGTCAACATTTATTTATAGATCTTGGAAGGATCCAACACCCCAGGCTGTGGAGAAGGGCCTGGCAGAGGCAGCTGCAGGGAACAGGGGGCAGGGGACAGTGATGGTGGTGGTGGCGCTGGAGGGGACAGAGAGGCCAGGTGGCATTTGGAGAGCCAGCAGAAAGCAGCAGATTCCAGCAGAGTAAACTGAGGCGAGCTTAATAAGATGGCTATTTATAAAAGCGGGGGCAGGGCAACGTCGGAGGTAAGATGGCACAGTACCCGGGGGCTAGGTCAAGGGGAGAGGGTAGCTTATGTGGAGAGGGCTGCCTGATGGGAGCTGTGACCTTCAGTAGACCCAGCAAGCAGGTGGCTGGGGGAGTAGATGCCCCATCTTGCTCTCCTCCCTCCCTCGGCCTGCTGCTGCCATTCGCCATTGGCCCAGGCTGCCAGCCGCAGAGGGCAGATGGCAGGTGGCTGACCAGGACATGCTCCTGGGGGCACAGCGCAGGGAGAAGAATGGTGGAGAGAACCTGGAAGGGCCAGTGCAAGAGAGTTGGCACAGAGAAGCAAGGGCTCGGGGAAAGGAAGGCCAGGGACATTTCGGGATACGTGGGTGAAGAGAGTTGAGTCACCCAGGGGACCTGGCCAGAGGCTCCGTGACAGAATGATTAATATCACGGACTCAGGGAGGCTGCCAGAATGAGGACTGACTTTACCCTACTTCTGTGTGGTCCTGGGCCAGCCGTGCAAGCTCTCGAAGCCCGTTTCCTCATCAGTGAGGTGGGAATGCTAAAGATATATGTTCTACCTCCTAGGGGGGTGCAGTGAAGTACTGAGGTACTCCACAGGACGCCGGGGTCACCGGAACCCGGTAAACGAAGATAGGGCTTTCCATGAGACAAAGGGTCTGGCTGAGCAGGCCGTGAGGATTGTGTGAGGCCCAGTGGGGATATTATTTCTCCATCTACTGTACACCAGGTATGTACTTTTCGTCACCGGCCATGCAGAGGTGAACCAACTAGACCAGTCTTTGTCCTGGGAGCTTAAGTATCTTGTGTAGAAAGACAGGTAGTAAGTAAATGTTAATAAAATAATTTTTGATACTTGGCAAAGTGCTAAAAAGACCATTAATCAGGGGGGTGGGTAAAGAAAGAGGGAGTGCTAGAGAGAAGGAGTTTGGGGATGGCTTCGAGGAGGTGGGAGTGAGCAGGACCCAAGGAGCAGAAGCAGCCACCCGGTAGAGATGAGGAGCGTGCCTGGTGTGGGCCCTGCGGGTACCAAGGCCCGGAGGAAGGGCAGGCTGGTGTTTCTGGGGCAGAGAGGTGGCTTGGGGAGCGGAACTTCCAGTGGTGATAGCAGCAGCCTCTTGGGTGGACATGAGGATTGAGTGGAGATTCATTCCCTCCCTCCCTTCCTTCCTTCCTTCCTTCCTTCCTTCCTTCCTTCCTTCCTTCCTTCCTTCCTTCCAAGATTTTATTTATTTATTCATGAGAGACACACAGAGAGAGGCAGAGACACAGGCAGAGGGAGAAGCAGGGTCCCTGCGGGGAACCTGATGTGGGATTCAATCCCAGGACCCTGGGATCATGCCCGGAGTCGAAGACAGATGCTCAACCACTGAGCCACTCAGGTGCCCTAAGTGGAGATTTCTTTTCTTTTTTAAAGATTTTATTTATTTATGAGAGACACAGAGCACAGAGAGAAAGAGAGAGAAGCAGAGACACAGAGGGAGAAGCAGGCTCCATGCAGGGAGCCTGACGGGGGACTCGATCCAGGGTCTCCAGGATCACACCCTGGGCTGAAGGCAGCACTAAGCCGCTGAGCCACCTGGGCTGCCCTAAGTGGAGATTTCTTAGCCCGTGACTGGCACCCATACGTGCCTGAGGATCCTTAGTTGTTGGCTGGTGTTACTATTACTTTAACACAAATTATTCTTTTAGAACAGGAGGGCGTAAATAAGTGGGTAGATAGGACATAAAATGTTCCAGCGGGTCTGTAGACTTTTACTGCCAGGCGGTGCAGAACAGTGTTGAAGAGTCCAGACTCTGAGACGGGAACGCCTGGTTCAATCCTCGACTTGGCTGCTCCCTCAGGGACCCTGAGCCTATGACCACAGCTGTCACAGGGTCCTCATCTGTGTCATGGGGGAATAGGAAAAGCGTCTCTCTCATGGGGTTGCTGCAAAGATGACATGTGTTCTTCTTTCTAATGAACTTGGACCGCTCTGGAAGCTGGCCCACGGTAAGGGCCACCTGGTGGTATTGTCACTGCTGAGGCTCAGGAGTCGACTTGGTGCCGGGGAGCCGTGAGCCAAGGACTCTGTGAGGAGCTCACAGTGGGTCCGAGACATGTGTTCATGGAGATCGGTCTCACCAGGCAGCATCTGATGCTCGTTGAATAAGCCTGATGACCATTACTGGTGGGGTCGTCATCAAAGGGCTGCAGGAGGGAAGGGAAGGCTCTCAGGAGGGTTGTCGGGACAGAAAAATGAAAATGCTGACCAGGTCTGATGGCAGCAGGTGAAGAAAGGACAATCAAATCGGTGTCTGCCCTTCCGATGTAGCCTTTTGTAGCCGTGTGCATGTTCCCCGGGCCGAGCCTCAACTTACCTCTCATATTTGTTGGGAAGGGAGGTTCCCCTGCCCCCGTCCGTCAGCTCCTATGGGGCCCTGAACTCTGAGGGAGGTTGTTGAGACTCTTCTACCCTCAACGTCCCCCAAGCCAGAGAGAGGAGGAGAGATTAGAGGTCAGAGGACAAGAGCTGGGGAGCTGGGAGGACGAGGTGGAGGTGGATGGCAGTGTGGATAGAATTAACCAGAACCCTGTGTGTCTGGCAACTGGCAGATTCTTGTGGTAAGATAAGTGGAACCCTCTGCAAGGTAATTATTAGAGAGCATAAATCGCCCAGATAACCTGTCCTCAGAAGAGATATTGATGGCTGTGGGGCATGTGCTGGAGGCCATCCCCCCTCCACAAATATTGACTCCTGTCCCCTCCTCGCCCCCCATCCCCCTCCTCTTCCTTCTGTCTTGCCTTCCCTCTAATCAGCTGCCCGTCCGGCCCTCCTCCCCTACAGACCTCAGCCTACTGCTCAAGCAGGCTCTTTGGGATGCTTCTCTTTGCTTGCCTCCTGGCTCTCGTAATGATGGAGGTCCCAGAACACAGCACACCCCCCCCGCACCCCTGAAGTTCAGCAGAGATTGGTGGATGAGGTGCAGCCCCTGTGGGGAAGAGTCTTGACTAACAGAAGGAAGCCCTAAGCTTCTTCCCTTGGGCCCAGGTCCCCAGAAATGCCCTTACCTAGTGCTGTTGGGTCAGCGTCAGGTTCTGGGAAGGGCCAGGACCATACCTGGTCCCAGAGATGAAGAGAAGGGAGGTCAGGTGCTTAGCACCGTGGGCAGGTAGTGGGCACCTGTTGGCACATCTCCTGCTCGTAGAACTTTCTGAAGCCCCCTCTTCTCTCCAAGCCTGTGGGCCTCCTGGTAGGGAGCTCATGCTTTGGCTCATGTTCTCTAAGTATTTGTTTAACAACTATAGAAAAAGGCAGAAGGCCTGATGAGGGACAACTGGAAACAGCCTTTCCTCTCTGGTCCTGAGTTGTCCAGTTTCGGCCCCAACCCACACCCCAGTTCTTGGCCAGACTGGATGTGATTTCCTTCCAAGCCTATTTATTGCCATCGCTGACCGTGTTCAGGGTGGAGGGGCTCTTACCTCCCTCTGACCCCACACAGCCTATCTGTTACCAGCCAAGCAAGGGCACGTTTGAGGGGGGAAGCAGGAGTTGTTACTACTGATTGCTTGTACCTCAGTGTTAGCTGGGCCTGGGCCACGCAAAATGTGTCCAATATATCGAAGTTCTCTGCCTCAGATAATGCTGTTGAATATAAGCCTCTCCAAATTCCACAGTTCCGGTGATGTTCTAATCCTGGTGAGATTGGACCCTGGGTGCTGCCTGGCTGGCTTGCCCTGTCTGTCCATTCCGACTCTGTATTTTCCATCGTCTGGTATATGTGAAGAGGATTCTCTCCATTTGACAGAGGGGAACCTGGGGTCCAGAGGGGTTGATGGACTTGCTGAAGACACAGTGACCAAATTCCAACTTAGACCAGGACCCAAGGTCCCGCCTTGATTTCCCCATGAGCCTCTCAGGACCAAACCCTATCCCTCCACTCCAGGGCATGATAGAATGTCCTCACCCAAACAGCCAAGGGCTGGGATGCTTCTGGAAGCCTAGTGCTTCTGGAGAGGCGAGAGGGGATGAAGGAGGCAGGGAGGCATGGGAGGCAGGAGAAGCCTGGACGAGAGCCTCATCTGTGCCTGGTGGTTCATAATCGTGTTATTTGGAAAGAGGGGTCAAGGAGGATTTGGGCACTCAGGGAGGGGACAGTGATCTCAGTGCCCCTACTTTCACTCCACAGGAGGAGATGAGGCCTCTGCAACTGTGGGAAGCCTGCTTCGCTCATTGGCCAACAGCGGCTTCTAAGGAGAAAGGGCTTTTGAGAGAGGCTAGAAAAAAAAGTAATTTCCAGTGATGAGTTTTGCATGCTGTAGTTAACAATAATTATTAAATAGGTAGGGTGAGCTCGTGCTTGTTTTCCTTATTATTAACCATATTTATGGGTTTTTATTAAGTTGTACCAAGCTGGGATAATTGTCAAATGCTCTGCTTGAGCTTTGTGACTCTCGGCCTCCCATGCTATTTTCTTTTATTCCAAGGGTGGAGTCTTTTCATCATTCGAGACTTAGGTTATAAACCGGGAGTTGGCAAACTTTCCATAAAGGTCCAGAAGGCTTTGCAGGTCACGCAATCACTGTTGGAACTCCTCAACGCCACCGTTGCCGCCTGAGAGGAGATCGGACCATATGCACATAAGTGCACGTGGCTGTCTTCCAATAAAACTTTATTGGTAGGAATCTGTGGGGGCTACATGTGGCCCCAGGGCTGTCATTTGCAGACCCCTGCTGGAAACAGTGGAGAAATCCTGGGACTAGGAGCCTGGCTGCCGAGGATCTAATCTAAGCCCTGGCCCCCGTGTGACTAGAGGAAATTACTTCACCTCTCTGGTTATTGGTTTTCCTGGCAGTACAGCAAGCCCTTTGCATTAGACAATCTCTAGCACCTGGAATTCTTATGGTAATCTGGCATTTTGCTTTTTGTCCCTTCAGTCAACATTCAGAGAGAGCCACAGGGCTTCTCAAAGCCCGTTACCCCTTGTTCACCTGTGGGATGGATTTGGTTTCTAAACCACATAATAACGTTTTGTATTTCTCCGATGGTATCTTTTCAGGCAGCTCCGTAACCAACCTGCTTCTTGAGTTACTAAGAGGTGGCTCTGTGACAGGCTCTGTGACTAACAGTACCTCTGGAACTGGTTGGCAGTTTGGGAAACTGAGGCACAAGAAGAGAAATGGCTGAGATCACCCAGCAAATCGGTGATGCTTTTAGAAAAACCTGGTGCCCCCCTCCCCACTCCCAGTAAAAGGAGTGCTGTTCAGGTTATTCCAGTTTGGGAGGTTCAACTCTCAGTGAGGGGGCAGTGGTGCCCCTGTGAGAGGCTGAGAGCAAGGTTCCAGACTGAAATTGCCTGGATTTATAGCTTCATAGCACCACCTGATACCATGGGCAAGACACTGCGTGCCTCCGTTTCCTCATCTGTGGGATGGAGGGAAATAATAAGATGGGGCTGGATGAGGATGAAATGAAATAATCTGTCAAGTGCTTAGAACAGCACCTGGTGCACATAGTAAGTGCTCAGTAAATGGTGGCTAGGCCACAGTTTTTGTTACCACCACCTTGTTGTTGCCCTTCTGTAAATACGTCAAGGATGTCTCTTCCTCGTTTTTATACCTGATTCATCTTCAATTCTTGGCTTGGAGATGCAGGCTGACTTGTATGTCAAGTGACTCTTGATGAGGTAGGATAGAGGGAAGGGAGGGAGTGAGGGAGGACGGGAACTTGGGAACAGGTCCATGAGGGAAGGAGGGTCAGATTTTAAATACAGTTAGGTCCCCTTATATTGTTGGGTTGGCAAGAAAAATAGGCTTCCCTTCAGCAGTATGGAGGCTCTGATATATTTTGTCTTCATCCCAGGATGTAGAGATTATAAGGGAAGATTTAGGTATTTCTAGGGTACATTTACCTTTTAGTTTTGGTCTTCTTTGTTTCCCAGAATATGTCGATCTTTTCTACCGGAGAATTTAAGTTTGGTGACATAACCAGCCTCTTGGTCATCCTGGCTTTGTTTTGTCCTTATTAAAAGGTTTATAAGCATGTGCCTCAAAAACTAGCAGGCCTGAGGCAGTTTTCTCAGAGGGCTGCCAAGAGAAATTGGGGTGACTCTCAACCTAGTGGCAGGTTAAATGAGACTCAGTGCTTCTTTGTTTGGCTTGATGTCCCTTCGAAGGGCAGCCTGGAGATCATTTGGTCTGCAGGGCGTTTGCTTCTACCGGCTGATTTTAACCAACTCTGACAGGAGGGCAGAGGCCCCCAAGCGAGGTCAGGACCACAAATCCCATCCCAGCAGGTGCATGATGGGGAGACAGCGCCCTCCGGATGACCTTCAAGTTCCCATTGATTTCCCGTCAAGCAGTGCTTCCCCACCCCCATCCTGCTCCTGCCCCTGCCACTACCCATAGGCTGGGGGCTCTGGAAGAGGACATGGCTCAGCTCTCAGGGAAAGAACATGCAGAGGAGGTTAATTCAGAGACAGGTCCTTTCAGGAAACTGGAGTAGGTACATTGGGGACCATCGTCTGGCACTGCTAGTTTACAGTGCTAGTATCAGGCCTGGAATGTTCTTTTTGGGCATAGGAGAGAAGAGCTGATGTCACGAAGGGCATCATTTATTCCCTTGACCCTACTTCTCTACAGGTTTTGTAGTGTTTGTGTGGCATCCATTGGGTCCCGAGCAAGATTCAAGTATGGACTGTGGAATAGGCTCCTAATCTAGTGATGAGTGTGTCGGGTAGGGAGGATCAGAAGTGAGAAGGTGGTAGTGTCATTCTCATTCCCTGTGTTGGGGCCTCCCCCTAGCAATGACCTTCTTGCCCTCTGGGGAGCCAGGCTCCTGTACCAGCCCAGCTGGCTGTTGCAGGTAGCCTGGGATTTTCACTAATTTTTTTTTCGGTGTTATCTGTTGAGCCATTACCTTTGCACCAGATCATGTGTTAGTCAGAGTGGTAGACAAGAGAAATAAAGACCCTGCTCTTACGGAGTTCATAATTTTGTTATGTAGAGACAACCAGCAAACAAAGAAAAAAGCAGAAAAAGGTTGGTAGCCGGTGAGTATAATGAAAAAAATAAAACAGAATGGGACATAGCAAGGACTAAGGCAGGGGTGGAGTAGAGTGGGCTGCCTTAGGGTGGGTCAAAGAAGACTCTTCTGAGAAGAACCCAGCCATGAGAAGACCCGGGGGAGCTGTATACAACGAGAGGAAATAGCATGTTCAAGAGTCCTGAGGTGGGATGATTTTGGTATATACAAAGGACAGAGAGAAGTGCAGTGAAGATGGGGTTGAGTGGACAAGAGGGCAGGGGACAAGAGGAAGTAGGAAAGGTGGACATGGCCAGACAGTCTGGGGGCCTACAGCTAGGGGAAGGAGTTTGGATTTTATTTTGAGTGCTGTGAAAGCCATTGGAGGGATTTAAGGAGGAGAATGTCATGATCTGATTTCCATTTTAAAAAGATCACTTGGACTGCTGCATTGAGAATTGACTACCGAGGATGTGTTATTTGTGGCTGTGTTTTAAATGCCAGGCCAATATTCCCTTTATCGGGGAGGACAGCCTTGAGGCCCTCGTATTCCAGCAGCGAAGATGGGGTCTGAGGATATGTTTATCTGAGAATTGTCTCTAATCAATGTTCCACTTCTACTGGCAAGCACACCTGAGGGACAACATCCGGGTGCCCAGCTCATAGCTGGGGTTTCAGAGAGGACTCAGCCTATGAACCAGGGAAACTAAAAATACTTTCTTAATCAATGAAGTTTCTGTGATGGGCGTGTGTTTTCTTTCTAGGTATGCTTTACCCTAAGATAAAGCAGTCTTTTTTTTTTTTTTCCACTTTTGAAAGTTGGTTGCATTCTACACATTCTTTAGCCTCCAGAGAAGAGATTTATTTTGTCACGTCTGGATGCCATTTGAAAGGCAAACCTTGGATACAAGAAAGGCTACAGTCCTCTTCCTCTCTGGAGCATCCCCCTTTCCTGACCCCCCCACACCTCCATTATTTACTGGAAGGAATCATCCTTTTTCCCCTCCAGCCTCCAGTCTCTTGTCCTTGGCAGCCCCTTGACATCAACCCTGAGTTGCGTATGTCATCAGAACACCCAGTGGCAGCTCAGAAATCATGGCCAGGTTCAACATAAATTCCGTCTTGCTTAGGCAGCTTTGCATAATAAGTCCCTGAAAAGTCTTCACCAGAGTAGATGCTGGAAAAGGGATTTATTGGGTCTAGCAGGCCTGAACATCAGACTGCATGGCATTTAAGTCATGATAGGGGTTTTAGGGTTCAAATTCTTCATCAGATTTGGCTTTTGCAAGGCAACACCCTTGTCCCCAAGGTGACTTTCTTGCGATGTTTGAAGGTCAGAGTTACTGCCAGAGTGACTCAAAGAATGTTAGGATCTTCTCCATAAATTTGCCTTAACCAGGCCTCTTAGATGTTTCACGAGGGATGAGGATTTCTGTGGGGCTAGTGTGCTACAGGTTAGTGCTGCTTAATCCATGCCAGCTGCCAGAAAAGAAATTTCAGGAACAGACCCAGCTGAGTTAAAGTCAGCTAGCTGGGCTTTCCTGCTCTGCCATTAGAATGTGGCCGAAAGACATCACCACAAGGCCCTCTTGTTCTTCCCCTTGCTTTGGAGAGTGGGGAGTTATCCTCAGGTCAGTGAGTCTCATATGTCTCAGAATTACTGGGGGATCTGTCAAAAATACAGATGTCTAGATTACATGCCAGACCTCCAGAATCAGAATTTCACAGCCCCACTTGCCCCCACTGATTCTGACATAAACCAAAGTTTGAGCGCCACTCCCTAGACCATTCTTCTGGAGACTGGGGTGATGGCATTCTTGATAAGCACCGAAGGCACATCTGCATCAGCAGAGGAAGAGCTAGTCCTCCTAAGGTGGTCTGATGACAGCACCACATTCAGTGAGCTTCTTGTAAAGTTCAGAGAAGGGGAATATTAGTTCTGTGTCTTGCACAGTGGCATGAATATTGTAGGTGGAGAAATGAAAATCTTGAAAGCCAAAGGGATCTTTTTTAAGATGATAGGGAAAATTCAGTGAGATTCAAGCTTGCAGGATATCCATTTTCAGCTGCCTAAGCTTGTGCTCTGGAGAAGCCAGATAGTTTCAGGCTCACCTCATATGCATATGGAGAAAGAGTGTCCCCCAGCATCTCTCAGCTGGGAAACTTCCATTAGGATGACCTGACATTTCAATCAAGTAATCAATATTTATCATGTTCTCTGTAGTGTGAGCACTATGCTTGGTTGGCTAACAAGGACATACATAGCTCTTGGTTCCTGTCTTCAAGATTCTTATAATCTAGTTGAGTGGGAAGAGATAAGGATGGTAGAGACCGGCCAAACACAACTGAGACAGTCGGGGAGCTCTGAGAGGGTGGAGGGCAAACACTGTTGGCAGGGATAACTGGGTTGGGGGTGGGTGTGTGTCCTGGAAGAAGCAGGCCTTCAGCTGGCCCTTGAACAGATTAAGATTGGCCAGGCCAGGGGCAAGAGGCAAGAATTTCAGGTTGAAGGAAGGACTTGAGTAAAGGGTATTGGGGTCCAGGGGTAGGGTGGTCTGATTCATATATACAGGAAGGTCAGACGAAGATTCATTCATTCATTCATTCATTCACTCACCATTTAACCCAATATGGCAAGTTCTGAGCTGGGCTTGGGGATAGAGCAGGAAATAAGCCAGGTGCTGTTTTTGTATTTGGGGCAGGCTTTGGGCTGCTGGGATCATCATGCAACAGCTATTCAGCTCCCCTTGTTGCCTGAGGTTTGGCCCCAGCCACCCTGCTGCTTAAAGTCTTAGGATGGAGGTTTGGGTTGGCATTCACCAGCCTCAAAGACACTGCATCAGTGAGTCCGTGTGTGTGTGTGTGTGTGTGTGTGTGTGTGTGTGTGGTGCGGAAGGTATCAACCAGCTGAAGCAGCTAGTATGCCACAAAGTGGCAGAAAATGCTGCTCTTTGGGGGAAGAGAGAGGGAGAGAATGAGAGAGAGGTCATTCTTCTTTCTCTTCTTATAGGGGCACCAATCCAATCATGAGGGCTCCATCCTCATGAACTAATTACCTCCCAAAGGCTCCATCTCCAAATACTAGAGCATTGGGAGGTTCAGGCTTCCACAGATGAATTTCAGGGGAAACAATTCAGTCCACAGCAAACACTCAACCTGGCTCTCTTCGAAGGGCAGCTTTAGGGACTGTAACGGTGAGGAAAATGGAAAGGTTCTTGCATCTTCCAGAATATTGCCCCCTGCTTGCTAGTTATTATAAAATGCTACATAAATGGGAGATGGCTTTCCACAGTGCAGTTAGAGTTCAATATACTTCAATGTAAACAGGAGGAAATTAATGTATGGTGTAGATGAGTCTTAATGGGCATTTGTGGGCGGTGGTGGAAGTGTGGGCAGCTGGGTGAGACAGCAGGAAATCCAGGTGCCCACAGAGAAGAGGAGGGGCCCATGGCGGGGATGGAGGGGCCAGAAATCCTGCCATAGGCTAGGACTTCTTGTTATCTCTCCTTATCTCTGTTTATGTGCACAAATAGCAATGATGGGCCAAGGTCCTGTTTTTAGTCAAAAGGGACTGGTGGCCATGCAGCGGGAATGGAAAGAAGGGGCAACTTCCTGAGAAAGGGAAGAATCCAATGCCAGATGGGATGAAGGAAGGGGAAGGATCAAGGACACCTTACTGGGGAGATACAAGAGTGGTGTTCTCTCAGGTTTCCCTCCACCCCAACACTACCCCAACCACAGAAGAATGGAGACTCCGAGGAGGGAGCAAGCTTCTGGCAGGAGATGAGGAATTTGCTTTTGGACACGTGTTTGGGGGATGGCAGGACCACCTGTTCTTGGGTCAGAACACAGGACCAGAGGGACAGTGAAGAGAGAGGACCCCCAGGTATCTGGGTTGGAGGATTGGACCTGAGAGTTAGCTCAGGGCAGCGGATATGGAATCTAAGCGAATAGGCATGGTGTTGAGAGAGAGAGAGGTGGAAGCATGAGAAGAAAAGGAGCAGAGGGTCTTGGAGGGGCCGTGATGGGCTCTAAAAGCACATTTGGAGCCTAGTTGGCAATCGTTTTAGAGGAGTCTTATTTGTACCCCTCTGAATCCTCTTTGGTTCCCTGGAATCTGTTTTTCCATAGTTATGCTCAAGGAGGGTCACTGGAAAGTTCTGAGAGCTATGACTCCCTTACTCCAGATTTGATCGCTGAGGGATCTCACCCCTCACGGTGCCCCCAGAACTGGGCAGCCAGCCCTGTTCCAAGCTGCAGGCTGTGGGGGGCTCCTGCTCTAACAGGCAGGGAGCCCAGCAATTTGTTCTCCTGTGCCTTTCCTGCTTCTGATTGCAGCCTTGGGTAGCCTGAAGTAGGCTGTTGATGAGAACATCATTCTACTCTGCCTCGTGCCAGCTTCTTCCAGCCCAAGACATCTATCATCCCGTGGTAATCCAGCCCTCTTGGTTTGATGCAGACAGGTGACGGCTGAGGCTGGGCCGTGCCTGACCCAGCCTGGGGCATGCTGGTCACCGCTCCACAGAAATGAGTCACTCTCTGCCAGCCTTTCCCTGCTCTCTCTGCCCCTTGCACCTTGAATGCAAATGTCACCCCTGGGATCCTATCATTGTGGGATTTTTTTTTCTTTTTTAAAGAAATCCCATATTGAACAGGACATTTGTCCTCTCTCCTGTTTAAATTGCTTTCCACGGGTTAGGGAGACCTGGCCATCGATTTTCTTCTGGAGAGCAGAACAAGCCCTGTGAAGATTTTGGCTAATTAACTTTTGGAGAGGTGCTGCTTGAATTTATCAAAAAGGCTGAAGTCTCTTTTCTCCTCCTGTATCTTGAGAAAGGCTTTAAACTTTTGTTTCCTAGTCTTTGCCAATGCCTGGTCTGTTTAAAAGTGACTTGCCTGGAGACCAGGGGGGGGGGGGGGGGCTGCAGAGAGAGTGTTGGATGTCACATTTTTGCAGGTTCAATCTTTAATACGTTGTTCCAGTCCGAAGAAGGTTTTCTCTGTTTAGGTAAGAGAGGTATCGTTCACACAAAGATTACGTTTAAAAATACACATTTCCCCCCAGCATGCCTGTTACTAATAACATCGCATGTTACGGAAAGTGGAAAGTATTTAAGATGAAATTAATTTTCACCCAACGCACCACTTTGTTTGACTTTCTTGTTCCATTTGGTGTGGGGCACGGACTTGGCCAAACGCACTTTTCGTTTTCAGCAACTTCCCTTTCTCGTTTCTCTCTTTGGGACTGAAGCTGTGGGAAGCAAGTTAGGAGCGAATGAAGAAGAGTCTAATCTGAGACCCTGTACTCGCTTTCTTTTATGCCGGCTTCCAGAGTTTGTTTTGAGAGTGGAAGCCTTCTCTCCAGTCTATGGGTTCTAGTGTACTGTTTGCTTGTCTTATGGATTCTCTTTCAGCAGAATTTCCGGGGTTGGAAGAGTTAACATCTATTTTGGCCATCTGCCAAAAGATCCTGGGAAACCAGATGACTGTTTCTCACATCGGACACCTCTCTGTTATGTGTTCTTGTCAGTTCTCATCAATGTGGCGTGGCTGGTCGCGGTTTCATGAAGGAGCTGGAACATCCAGGACACCCTGGATGGGGCTGTGTGTCATCTTGCCTGGGCTGAGCTGTCTGGAAAAGTTCTGTTTGCACTGAGCTCTGTCGCCTTAGCAGCGGGGACATTTAAGCTGGTGGGACACAGATGTGAACGCTTTGTAGGAAATGGTTCTTTATTTTTGATCAATCTCATGATCCTTGTTACCATCTTTGATTACATCAGCTCATGTTCCGTTTTATAGCATTTTAATGGGCTTCCATCCCCCCAATTCATTTCCAGCTGTGTGGCTATTATAATTTGATTACAGTTTGGTTTTGCAACTGCTAGGACACTTTCTGAGCACGTTATGCCTTCCTTGTGAGGCTGAAGATGTTCACAGGGGGAAAAGGAGCAAGGGGCTTTTTTTTGAGGAGGCATGTCAATAAGCGATTTCCAAAAGATGCCTCAGAAGCTTCCATGGTTGTATCCTCCCAGAATAAGAAATTTGCTTCAAACTCTTTGGTAGACTCTGATCCCCTGATTTTTTTTTTTTTAAAGAGTACAAAAATCCCTCTAAAATTTTGCTTTCTTTAGTCCTCTAAATATTTTGGTTAAGAACTATATATTATTTTTGACTTAGAGACTTTCTCACCCTGATTTTGGCTTCTTCAAATCTACATAGAATCAAAACAAAGGGACATTCATAATGTTGCTTCAAAATGAGCTACTTAATTCTCCCTCTGGCCCTGCAATCCTTGTGGCTCCTCCTCTTCCTGCCTTTCCTCCCACCGCCCCACAAAGAAGTGCAAGTCTACCTGGCAGAGATTATGTTATTACATTTGTATTTCCTTGAGACATTTATTAACCTCCAACATGTGCCTGTCTTTTATTTGTTAGGTATTTGATCTCTCTGATTTTTTTTTTTGTTTTTGTTTCTTTTGCTTTACATTTGATCAGTTTTACCAATGTTATGTTTTTGGTTCTTGAAAAGGATACTCTCTTAAAATTTAGTAGCATCACCACAGGTCCAAGGATACAAAAGATTCAGGAACATAAAATTTACTTTGTTTAATCAGATCACCACTCCAACAAATCAGGAAGGTCTTTCTATTTGCGGTTTAGATCCCAAGAATTAAATTATCTTGAATTCAAAATTCAACTATTATCGCAAACTCTCCCTCTGTTTTCATTTAGAACGTTATTTTCCTTTAAGTGTGTGGTTTTAAAAGATTGGTGCATGCTCCTCTGTGCCTCCTTTCACCATAATAGCTCTCTCTGCTTTTATGGGATATTTCCTCTACCCTTCTGGTCTGTGTTTATATGGGGTGTGTTTCTCTTCTATTGTAATGGAAAGCTGTCCCTCTATGCTGGTGTTGGGTTCATTCTAGAGTGCTTTTGCTGGCAATTACTGAGAACAAAGTGTGGCTAACAGAGGATGTTAGTGAGGGGGCTCTAGAAGCCTGAGCTCCTGGTAGAACCCAGGTAGAAGATTGTTCCAGAGACACTTCTATTCCAGAACGGGACCTCATGCTTCCTGGAACAGGGACTGGTCACTTTTACTGGTGGTTTATCTAGGGGCCCTCGGCTCTTTGTTCAAGGGGATTCTGAATTCCCTGGTGGATTTGGTATGGGAAACAGAACCTGGTTGAGGCCTGACACCAAGTTGGAATCTGTCCCTTGGCAAGGCTCTTGGTACTCCTTGCCTGGGTCTTCATAACTGCATAAGCTGCCCAGGGAGGTAGGTGAGTAACCTCAGTTTCCCTCTGGGTGTGTTCCCTGGCCTCACCCCTGTCTCTCTCCCTCTTCTGGGCAGGCTTGGGGACCAGTTCTACAAGGAAGCCATCGAGCACTGCCGGAGCTATAACTCGCGGCTCTGCGCAGAACGCAGCGTGCGCCTCCCCTTCCTGGACTCGCAGACTGGGGTGGCTCAGAACAACTGCTACATCTGGATGGAGAAGAGGCACCGCGGTCCAGGTGAGCCCCGCCGCCCTGGCACGTCCGTGCGCTGGCTTCTGGGCTGGATGCAGGAGGCCCCACAGCTGCTGGGCATCTCCGCGGGCGGCCGGGAAGGGCGGGCAACGAGAGAAACGCAACCACTTTTCTAGCTTTTGGCACATGTTCCCAGGACGGTGGTGGTGGTGGGAGCGGCAGAGTGAACGGGCTCAGGACTTAGCCCCCAAAAAGGGAAGACCGAGGATGGGAGAATCAGCTTCTCATCTTTTGCCCTTTTGTAGCTTGGTGCTTGTAAGATGGCTTTGAGGCTTGGCTCCTTCATCAGTCCTCTCTCCCTCAGGCTCCTCACCTGTAAGATGGGAATGATCATTGTATTTACTTTGGGGTTTTCGTCAGGATTGAACGAAAATATTCATAAAAGGCTAATGAGTTTGCACATAGGAAGTATGTGCTCCAAAAATGCTGGCTTTGTTGTTGATATTACTATTATTATTATTACTTTTATGCCAGTTTCTAGGTGCCAGAGAACAGAATAGATTAGGGAGGCAACCAGAGAAAAGCGTTTTCCTGGCTCTGTATGGATATATTTTAAAAACCTTTTATTATGAAAAATTTCAAACCCGTACAAAAGTAGAGAGAATAGTAAAATGAATGTCCATGTATTTATCACTCAGCATCAACAGTGATCAACTCATGGCCAATCTTGTTTCATTTATACTCACCTCCTACTTTCTTCCTTGGCCCTTGGTTATTTTGAGGTAAATCCAAGGCAGCTTATTATTTTATCTGTAAATTTTTCAGTATGTATCTCTAAACGATAAGGACATAAACAAACAAATCCACAATAGCTATCAAAGCTCCAAGTTAACAATAAAACGTTAATAAAATCAAATATTTGTTCAACATTTATTTCCTCCTGTATTTGAAATCAGAATCCAAATAGGATCCTACATTGTAATTGGCTGATTTTTTTTTTAAGATTTTATTTGTTTATTCATGATAGACAGAGAGAGAGAGAGAGAGAGAGGTAGAGAGAGAAGCAGGCTCCATGCAGGGAGCCCTATGTGGGACTCGATCCCAGGACTTAATCCCGGGACTCCAGGATCACGCCCTGGGCTGAAGGCAGGCGCCTAACCACTGAGCCACTCAGGTATCCCCCTGATGTGTTTCTTAAATCATTTTAAATCTGTAGGTCTTGGGGGGTGTGTGTGTCTGTCTGTCTGTTTCTCTCCCCCTTGCATGTTATTAGTGGAAGAAACTGGGTTGTTTGCACCGTAGGGTTTCCCAGAGTCTGGATTTTCTGATTGCATCCCTATGATGTTATTCCTGTGAATTGGTAGTTAGGACTGGAGACTTGAGCAGATTCAGATTCAGGTTCAGGTTCAGTTTTTTTTTTTAAGGCAAGAACAACTCCTAAGTGGGGTGTGTACTTCCATCATGTTGTCTGGTTATCTCTCTTTCACTGATGTTAGCAGCCTTTGGTGATAGTTGCTTAGATCCTTTATTCAATTAAGGGCTGCAAAAAGGTGACATTCAATTTAAGGCTGTCACTATTTTTTCATTTATCAGCTCTATAACTTCTATAAAGAGAAATATCTCTTCATTAAAATTTTGGTTTTGTGAGGTATAGTTCACATATGAAAGGTGGAATAAATAATTTTGCCCCTTTATTTTATTTTATTTTATTTTATTATATTATTTATTTATTTATTTATTTATTTATTTATTTATTTATTTATTCATTCATTCATTCATAGAGACACAGAGAGAGAGAGGGGCAGAGGAACAGGCAGAGGGAGAAGCAGGCTCCATGCAGGGAGCCCGATGTGGGACTAGATCCAGGGTCCCCAGGATCACACCCGAGGCTGCAGGCAGCGCTAAACCGCTGCGCCACCAGGGCTGCCCCAATTTTGCTCCTTTAATTACTAGTTTATTTTTAATCATGATAAGTGTACTCTTTAATCACCATCCCCTATTTCTTCCCCCCACCACCCTCTGGTAGCCATCAGTTCTCTATAGTTAAGAGTCTGTTTCTTGGTTTGTCTCTCTCTCTTTCTCTTTTTTCCCCTTTGCTTGTTTGTTTTGTTTCTTTAATTCCACATATGAATGAGATCATATGCTATTTGTCTTTCTCTGACTGACTTATTTTAACTTAGCATTGTACTCTAGAATTATATCCATTTGTTACAAATGGCAAGATTTCATTCTTCTTATGGCTGAATAATATTCCATTGTGTATATACACCACTTCTTCTTTTTTATTTTTTAATTTTAAAATTTTTGTATATTTTTTATTGGAGTTCAATTTGCCAACATATAGCATAACACCCAGTGCTCATCCCGTCAAGTGCCCCCCTCAGTGCCCGTCACTCAGTTAACCCAACCCCCAGGACACAGGACACCTGCACCCCAATGTTTATAGCAGCAATGTCCACAATAGCCAAACTGGAAGGAGCCTTGGTGTCCTTTGAAAGATGAATGGATACACCACTTCTTCTGTATCCATTCATCTGTTGATGGACATCTGGGCTGCTTCCATAATTTGGCCATTGAAAATAATGGATTTATCAGTTTTCAAAATAGTGAGTTGGTTCCCTAGTATTTATCAAAGATGATCAATAAAGTTATTATTTTGTTGAGTGCCATCATGAATTTACAGATTTAAACACAATGGGATACACTTTAATCCATTTTAGCTATTATTCTTTTTTTAAAAAGGATTTTTATTTATTTATTACAGAGAGAGAGAGAGAGAGAGAGAGAGAGAGGGAGAATGTGACCACAAATACACAGACCAGCAGGCATTGGGAGGGAGAAGCAGGCTCCTCACTGAGTGGAGAGCCCAAAGTGGGGCTCGAATCTGGGACCCTGGCATCATGACCTGAGCCCAAGGCAGATGCTTAAGTGACAGCCATCTAGGTGCCCCTGTAGCTATTGTTCTTATTGATGGTTAAATTGTCCCATCATTGGCCACTAGGGGTTTGGTCCAGTGCTGGTATTTTGAAAGAACCCCAGTAATTTCTGATAGCTACCTTGTTATCCTAATATTAAGCCCTATGTTTTAGGCTCATCTTGTACATTTCCTACCCAGACCTGGAATCAGCTATTTCTCTAAGAAATCCTGTTGCGTTTTTGTAGGAAATGTTATTTAAAGACCTCAACCTGGTAGTGCTCATTATTCCTGGGTTGGTCACTGTTTCTAGGACTTTTTAGTGAGCAGATCTAAGAAATATAATTTATAATTTCTTTTTTGAAAAGAGAAAATGTGTTATGAAATTATACCTATATTTCCCATTCAATTTAGTTTTACAATGTTTACATTTAACTATCCTAATTGTCTGTCTCCTTTCTCCCACACCAAAAAAAAAAAAAAAAAATCCTGGCTCTTAATGATGCTGATGTAATTACTTATTTGCTTTATCCCACAACATACACAATAGAGTATCAGAATTAAATAAGACTTCCAACAATAAAATTACTGAAAATGGTTTCCTCCTCCTCCTCTTCTTTTTTGTTTGCAATTCTTTTGTCATTAAGGATGTAGAGTCCAATTACTGTGTTTTAAGGTCACTTGAAATAGTTCCTCTGAGTGGTTGTGCCACTAACTAAGCACACAGTTGGATTTGTTTCATTTTGCTTTCACTTATTAGGTATTCCCTTTTTTTTTGAATTTCATATAATTTCTTTGTCTTTTTTAAAATTATTTTTTATTTTGAAATAGTTGTAGATCCACAGGAAGTTGCAAAGATAGCCCAGAGAGATCCCTCATATCCTCTACCCAATTTCCCCCAATGGATACATCTTATGTAATCATAGCACAATCTGGAAACCAGAAAATTGACATTGGTAAAATGTGTGTGTATAATTTTATGCCATTGTATCACACACAGAGATTTGTGGAACCACCACTGTAATCAGGATACAAAACTATCCCATCACCATAAAGATCTTCCTCATGCTACCCCCTTTATGATCATACTCATCTACCCCTCTCATCATTTCAGTACCTTTAACCTCCGTTATTTATAATACAGTGTCTTAAACATTTCCTCTATACACATTGAAAACCACATCAAGGCAGCATTGAAATTTTTGCTTCAACTATCAAATGTTAACTTAGAAAATTTAAGAATGTGTCTATCACATTTACTCATATTTTTACTCTTTCATTGTTCTTTCTTCCTTCCTGATGTTCCAAGATGCTTTCTTTCATAATTCCTTTCTAATTAAGTACTTTATTTTAAAGTAGATCTACTGGTACAACTTCTCTTAAGTTTTCTTTCTTCTGAGAATGTCTTGACTTTTTCCTTCAGTCCTGAAGGATATTTTTGCTGGATATAAAATTCTGGGTTGATAGTCCTTTTGTTTTGGTACTTGAAAAATGTTTTGCATTTCCTTTAGGTGTATGATGAGGTTTGTGATGAGACGTTTGCTGTTATTCAAATTCTTTTCCTTTATAAGTGAGGTGTCATTTCTCTGTCACTTTTCAAGATTTGCCTTTTCTTCTCAAAAATTTGATTTTGGTATGTTTTCATGTGGATTTGTTTGGGTTTACTTTTTTTGGAATTCACTCAGCCTCTGGAATCTGTTGGTTTATATATTCTGCCAAATTCAGGAAAATTTCAGCTTTTTTTTTTTTGGATGTATGTTTAGTCCCACTCTCTTTCCCTTATCCTTCTGGGACTCTACTAACATAAATTTTAGAATTTTTTGTTATATCTCCAAATTGGCCAGGCTCTGTTTATCTGTTTTTGTTGTTGTTTTTTGTTGTTAGTCTGTTTTCTCTCTGTTGCTCAGAGTTATAAGTTCACTGCTTTCTTCTATTCTGTACATTTGTTATTGTTGTTTTATTGTGTTTTTCAGTTTTACAATTTCCATTTGCTTCTTCTTTAGATCTTTCATTTCTTTACTGAGACTTTAAATTTTTTTCATTTGTTTCAAGTGTTCATGATTGTTGAAATATGTTTATGATACCTCCTTCAAAATCCTAATTCAGATACTTAGGATTTAGTATTGATATTTCTAATATTTCTATTAGAATCTTGCCAGATAATTCTAAAATCTGTGTTGATATCTGTTATCTTTTTTTTTCTCATTCAAGTTGAGATTTTCCTGGTTCTTCACATGAGTGAATTAGAGTGAATCCTGGACATTTTGGCTATGATGTTATGAGACTCTATGTGTTCTTTGGTAAAGTGTTCAAATCTTTTATACATTTAAAAATATTGAAACTTATTTGACATACAATGTTGTGTGAGTTTGAGGTGTACAACATGTTAAATTTATACATTTATATCTTATAATATGATTGCCAATGTGGTGACAATTACTGTATCACATTACATAATAATCCTTTTTTTAGTGGTTGGAATAATTGTGTTCTAATCTCTTAGCAAGTTTGGTGACTATAATATTATATGATATATAATATATAATATATGATATATATAATATTATATGATATATGTAATAATATAACATATATCATAATATAATAATATATTAATATTAATATTATTGTTACAACAATATACAACAATAATATTATTGCCTATGTTCTCTATACTCTGTATTAGATCTCTAAGGGGAATTGTTTTCTTGCTATTAAATTTTGATAGTCCCTTACACATTCTAGATTCAAAACCTTTATCTGATATATGCTTGGCAAATATTTTCTCCCAGTTTATGGCTTATATTTTCATTATCTTTACAGTATCTTTCAAAGAGCAGATATTTTAAATTTTGATTAAGTCCAATTCATCAATTTGTTATTTTATGAATTGAGATTTTGTTGTATATAAGAAATTGTTGCTTAATCCAACGTCAGCAATATTTGTTTGTTTTTCCTAGAAGTTTTATATTTTTTTTGTAAATTTATTTTTCATTGGTGTTCAGTTTGCCAACATATAGAATAACACCCAGTGCTCATCCCATCATGTGCCCCCCTCAGTGCCCGGCACCCAGTCACCCCCACCCCCCACCCACCTCCCTTTCCCTCACCCCTAGTTCGTTTCCCAGAGTTAGGAGTCTCTCATGTTCTGTCTCCCTTTCTGATATTTCCCACTCATTTTTTCTCCTTTCCCCTTTATTCCCTGTCACTATTTTTTTATATTCCCCAAATGAATGAGACCATATAATGTTTGTGCTTCTCTGATTGACTTATTTCACTCAGCGTAATACCCTCCAGTTC
This sequence comes from Vulpes vulpes, assembly GCF_048418805.1. Taxonomy (NCBI): domain Eukaryota; kingdom Metazoa; phylum Chordata; class Mammalia; order Carnivora; family Canidae; genus Vulpes; species Vulpes vulpes. Next base: position 106,650,267 of record NC_132785.1, on the reverse strand, counting down.
CATCCATGTCAAAGCAAATGGTGGGTATTTGTCGTTTCTAATGGCGAAGTTTTATAATTGTAGGTTTTATACTTAGGTCTATGATCCATTTTGAATTAATTATAAAATAAATTTGAGGTACAGATTAAAGTTTATCTTTTTGCAGATAGATATCTAATTGTTTCATCATAATTTATTGAAAAGACTAGACTTTCCCAACTGAATTTCCTTTGTACCTTTGTCAAAAATTAAATGTTTGTGTGTATGTGGGTCTATTTCTGGACATTCAGTTTGGTTCATTGGTTTGTCTATCCTCACACTTATACTGTCTTGATTATTGTATTTTTGTAATGCTCTAATTTTTTTCTAAGTTATTTTGGTTATTCTAGTCCTTTGCATTTCTGTGTGAATTTTACAGTCAGTTTGTCTATTTTTACAAAAACTCTGCCAGGATTTATTTATTTATTTATTTATTTATTTATTTATTTATTTATTTATTTAGATTTTATTTATTTATCCGTGAGAGACACACACATACAGAGAGAGAGAGAGAGAGAGAGAGAGAGAGAGAGATTGGGAGAGACACAGGCGGAGGGAGAAGCAGGCTCCATGCAGGGAGCAGATTAGTGCCGCCTTCAGCCCAGGGCCTAATCCTGGAGACCTAGGATCGAGTCCCATATCTGCCAGGATTTCAATTGGGATTATGTGGAATCTATAGATCAGTTTTGGGAAAATGAATAATTCTTAATACTGAGTCTTCCAATCCTGAATATAACATATTTCTCTATTTGTTGTCTTCTTTAATTTTTCCTGTTGATGATTTTTAGTTTTTCATATACAGATATTCACATTTATCTCTAAGTACTTAATATTTTTGATACTATGTAAATGGATTTTAAAAATTTCAATTTCTGATTATTCTTTGTTAGTTTATGGAAATACAGTGGATTTTGTATATTCATTCTGTATCCTGTAACCTTGCTATACTCATTTATTCTAACATCTTTCTCTAGATTTTATAGAATTTTCTACACAATTGATTGTTGTTAGTGAAAAATAAAACTTTTTTTTCAATATGGATGACTTTTATTTATTTTATTTGTCTGTTGCACTGGCTAGAATGTTTAGTATAATATTAAGAAAAAGTGGTTACAGTGGATATCCTATGTTATTCCTGATTTTAAGGGAAAAATATTCTTTTTCTCATTATTAAATATGATGTTAGCTGTGGGCACTATGTAGTTGCTTTTTTTTTAAAGATTTTATTTATTTATTTATTTGGGAGAAAGAGAGCATGAGCAAGGGGAAGGGCTGCTTCCCTTCAGAAGAAGAAGGAGAGGGAGAAGCAGATTCCATGCTCCTGGTGCAGAGCTTCATCACAGGATCCTGGGATCATGACCTGAGCTGAAGGCAGGTGCTTACTTGACTGAGCTACACAGGAACCCCTGTAATTGCTTTTTATTAGATTGAGGATATGCTTGTTTCTAGTTTGAGAATTTTAAATCAGGAACTGATATTTCTGAGTCAGTTGAAATGATAATAATTTTTTTTTTATAGTTTGCTAACATGATGAGTTACATTGCTTAATATTTGAATATTAAACTAACATTGCATTCCTAGGATAAACCCCACTTTGTCATGACGTATTATCTTTCTTATATATCATCAGATTCACTTTGCTAAAATTTTATTAGAGGTTTTGTATCTATGTTTATGAAAGGTATTTGTCTATAGTTTTCTTTACTCATTGTGTTTGTGTCTGGTTTGGGTATCAGGTTGATGTTGGCCTCATATAATGAATTGGGAAATAGTTCTTCCTTTTCAGTTTTCTGAAAGAGTTTATGTAGAATTGGTATTTTTTCCTTAAATATTTTGTAGCATTTACCAGTGAACTCATCTGGGCCTGGCAATTTCTTTGTAGAAATGTTTTTAACTTCAAATTTAATTTCTTTGATAGCTGTTCAGATTATTCATTTTACATTGAGTTTTGGTAGTTTGTAACTTCAGCAAATTTATCCATTTCATCTAAGTTGTCAAAATTGGTTGTACAACAGTGTTCATACTATTGGTATATCATTCTTTTAATATCTGTAGAACCTAGTGATATATTCTCTCTTATTCCTTATGTTGGTAATTTGAATTTTCTTTTTAACCTAATCAGTATAACTGGAGGTTTACCAGTTTTATTGATCTTCTCAAAGAAATAGCTTTTGATATAATAGTTTTTTCCCATTTTTCCTGTTTCTATTTTATGATTTCTGCTCTGATATTTATTTTTTTCTTTCTTCTACTTACTTTAGATTTAATTTACTCTCCTATTTCTTCTGTTATTTCTTCAAGTAGAAACTGAAGTCATTGACTTGAGACTGTTCTTTTCTACTATAGGCATTTTCTGAAATAGTTTATTCCCAAATGTAAATACTGCTTTAGTCTCATTTCACAAATGTTAATACTGTATTTTTACTGTTACTCAATTGGAAATGTTTTCTAATTTGTCTTTCAAGTTCTTTTTCTACCTATGGATTATTTAGAAGTGTGTTACTTAGTTTCCAAACATTTGGGGTATTTTCCAAATATATGCCTGTTACTATTCCTAATTTAATTCCATATGGTCAGAGAACACTTTGTATGACTTGAATCCTTTAAAATTCACTGAGACTTGTTTTATGGTTCAGAATATGGCCTATCTTGGATCAGGTTTCTTTTTGGTCTGTAAAAGAATGTGTATTTTCTTGTTGGTTGTTGGAATGTTCTATAAATATCAATTAAATCAAGTTGGTTGATATTATGGCTCAACTCTACATCCCTACTGATTTTTCTGTTGATTTGTTCTATGAATTATCAAGAAAGTGTATTGAAATTTCTGACTATAAGGACACCGGTTGGCCGGCTGCCTTCAGCTCAGCTCGTGATCCCAGGATCTGGGATCAAGTCCTGCTTTGGGCTCCTGTGAAGAGTCTGCTTCTCCCACTGCCTATGTCTCTGCCTCTCTCTCTCTCTCTCTCTCTCTCTGTGGGTGTCTCTCATGAATAAATAAATAAATCTTGAACAAAAAATGAAATTTCTGACTATAGTTGTTTGTCTATTTATCCTTACAATTTTACCAGCCTTTGCTTCATATGTTTTAAAGCTCTGTTATTAAGGGAATACAAATTAAGGGAAATGTAATCTTACATTTAGAGTTGTTATGAGCTCTTGATAAATTTGTCCATTAACATAGGTAAAGACCTTCTTTATCTCTACTAATATTCTTTACTATGAAATCTGCTTCCCATGATATTAATATAGCTACTCCAGCTTTCTTTTGATTAATGTTAGCATGATGTATCTTTTTTTATTCCTTTGCTTTTAACATATTTGGATCTTATGTTAAAAGCATTTAGCATATGTATAATTGTGTCTTGCTTTTTTTTTTTTTTTTTTTTTTTGTGTGTGTGTGTGTGTATGTGTGTCTTGCTTTTTAAATGCAATCTGACAGGGGCCCTTGGGTGGCTTAGTCAGTTAAGTGTCTGGCTCTTGATTTTAGCTCAGGTCCTGATTTCAGAGTCATGGGATTAAGTTCCATTTCAGGCTCTGTGCTGGGTATGGAGCCTGCTGAATACTCTCTCTCTCTTTCCCCCTCATTCCCCACTCATATGTGCATACACATGTTCTCTGTCTCTCTCTAGAAGAAAAAAATAAGTGCAATCTGACAGTCTTTATTTTTAAGATTAGGGTATTTAGATTATTTACATTTAATGTGATTATTGCTATAGTTAGGTTTAAAGCCATCATTTTACTATTTGTTTCCGATTTATCCATGTTCCCCTTCCTGTCATTTTATGCCTTTTTGGGGATTAATTAAATGTTTATGATTCCATTTTATTTCCCTGGTTGACTTAATAACTTTTGGTTTGTTATTTTAGTGATTGCTTAATATTTGTAGTTTCCATTTTTAATTACAGTTTGCCTTCAGGTGATAATTTACTACTTCATGAATAGTATAAATACTCTATAATAGTATTCCAGTAAACAGAACAACATTATCCACAAAAATGTCCACATCGGGAACCCAGGAAATGCTATGGCAAAAAGAAATTTTGCTGATGTGATTACGGACCTTAGATGGGGAGGTTATTATTATTATTATCCAGATGGCCTCAATCTCATCATAAGGATCTTTATAAGGCATGAAGTCAGAGTCAGAGCACGAGAATGTGACGATAGATGCGGAGGTTGACGTGATGCTATTGAGGAAGAAGCCACAAGCCAAAGGATGTGGGTGGCCTCTAGATGTCAGAGAAGCAAAGAAGTAGATTCTGATTCAGGGTTTCCAAAAGGAGTGAAACCCTGCTGAAACCTTGGCTTTAGCTCAGTGAGACTGATTTTAGACTTCTGACCTCCAGAATTATGAGACAACAAATTCATGTTGTGTTAAGCCTCTGAGTTTGTGGCACTTCATTATGACAGCAGCAGGAAACTAATACAAATGTACTTTTATCTTTCCCCTACTGACCTTTGTACAATTGTTATCATATATTTTAGTTTTATATATGGTGTAAACTTTTTACTACATTGTCATTATCTTTATTTAGTTAATCATCTTTTAAAGAGTTTTAAAAAATAAAAAATCTTACATTATTACTCATGTACTAAACCATTCCTTATGCTTTTCATTTCATTGTGTACATCCACATTTAGATTGGATATCACTTTCCTTTGCCTAACGGAGTTCCTTTAATATTTCTTGCAGCAGTGTGGGTCTGCTGATGATTAATTGTTTCAACTTCTGTATGTCTTGAAATATCTAGTTTGCTTTAGTTTTTTGAGAGATATTTTTATGGAGTATAGAATTTAGATTGACAAGGTTTTTTTTCGACCTTTCAATACTATAATAATGCTGAACTATTGTTTTCTTGCTTGCATTGTTTCTGATGAGAAATCACACTTATCTTTGATCCTCTCTGTATAATATGGCTCATTTCTCTGGCTGCTTTTAATATTTTCTCCTTATCACTTTTTGGGGATTGGTTGCTGTTTGTTGCTTTTTTTTTTTTTTTGGCTGAGTGGCTACAAAGACTTTATCAAATTATTTAAAATGTTGGCATTTGAATATTCATGTGTGCACATTAAAAAGCTATATAGACTCTCACTCTTTTTGAGCAATTTTGGTTATGATGTGCCTTGTTATAGTTTTCTTCATGTTGCTTGTGCTTAGTTTTATTGAGCTTCTTGGATCTGCATGCTTGTAGTTTACATCACATTTTGAAAATTTCTAACCATTATTTCTACAAATATTTTTTCTTTCCCCCTTTCTCTTTGGGTAGTCCAATTACACATCTATTAGGCTATTTGAAGTTGTTCCACAGCTCACTGTACTGTTGTTCTTCTAAAAAAAAATTCTCTTTTTCCCATGGGGTTAATTTTGGATAGTTTATATTTTTGTGTTTTCAAGTGCACCATTTTTTTCTTTTGCAATGTCTTATCTGACATTAATCACGTTCAATACCTTTTATTCCACACATTGTAGTTTTCATTTCTTGAAATTAAAATTGAATCTTTGAAAAACATTTTTTACTTAACTTTTGAACATATGGAATACAAATGATAGCAGTTTTAGTGTTCTTGCTGCTAATTTTACTGTCAATATCAATTCTGGGTTGGTTTTAATTGATTCTTTCCTCCTTCAATATAGGTCATATTTTTCTGCTTCTTTGTATATGCCCTATAATTTTGGATTGGATGCCAGACATCATGAATTTTACCTTGTAGGTGTTGACTATATAATTTATTTCTATAAATATTCTGGAGCTTTGTTTTGGGACAGTCAGGTTACTTGGAAACAGTTTGATCTTTAGGTGATACTGGAGCAGTCTAGGGCTAATTATTCCCTATCAATAAATACATATTTTTGTGTGTGTGTGTGTGTTTTAAGATTTTATTTACTTACTCATGAGACACACACAGAGAGAGAGAGAGAGAGAGAGAGAGAGAGAGAGAGAGAGAGAGAAGCAGAGACACAGGCAGAGGGAGAAGCAGGCTCCATGCAGGGAGCCTGACATGGGACTCAGTCCCGGGGTCTCCAGGATCAGGCCCTGGGCTGAAGGCAGCGCGAAACCACTGAGCCACCAGGGTTGCCCTATTTTTGTGTTTCTGTACTCTACCCAGTACTCCACAAATCATGAGGCTTTCCTAACATGCTGATGGGAACAAACTGTTTCTAGCCGCTTTGCACACCAGGCACTCTTATTTCTATTCTTACTGGATGGTTCTTTCTTTAACATTGAGTACTTCCCTCACAAACATGCACTGATTAGTACTGAATTGAATACTCAAAGGAAAGTCTCTGTGACCTCCAAAGTTCTTTCTCTGTGTAGCTCTCTTCTGTTTACTATCCTATTTCTTGAATTCTAGGCCCCTTGGTCTCCTGGGGACTCTTAGCTCTTTCTTTTCACTCAGACTTAGAGAATCTGTTGGTTTCCACTTGTGTTCCTCTTCCCCATGTTGCAGTCTGGAAGCTCTCTTGAGGTAGTAAGCTGGGACAATCATAGGGCTTATCTTGTTAATTTCCAGTGTTTCAGGCATCGCTATCCTTCATTTCCTGATGTCTAGGGTCTTGAGAACTTTTGTTTCATATCTTCTCTCTCTTTTGGTTTCATGTAGAAGAGTAAATATGATCCTTGATACTCCCATCTAGCCAGAAGCAGATGTTTGCTTTTTTAATTTAACTGTATAAAATATTCACATGGTTCTAAAGTCATATCTATAAAGCATGGTATAATCAGAGAAAGTCTTGTTCTGTGTCTGTTGTTTTACTCTGTCCTTTTCCTGTTTCTATAGGCAACTTCCTCTTCTCCTTGTTACTATTATTTTGTTTTTGCTCTTTCTGTAAGTAAATTTTTCTAAGCTTTTGGCTTAAAAAAAAAAAACCTATGCAAACACATGTATACTTCTCTCCCTCTATGTCTCAACACTTCATAATAGTCCATTGTCTGTATATCCTATTGTTTATTCAACCATCCCTATAGATGGACATTGGATTATTTACAGTCTTTTTCTAAAATGATACAATAAATACATATTTTTGTGTTTTTGCATTTTTGCATATGAATCTGTGATATAGATTCCTAGAAGTGGAATTGCAGGGTCAAAGGGCAAATACATATGCAGTTTTGCTAGATACACTAAATTTCCCTTCATAGGGTTGTGCCATTTGCATTCTTACTAGTGGCAGATCAGATTGATAGGCATACTTCTAACATAATATTTCAATAGCTTAGTAGACTGCTTCACGGAAGGGCGAGGACTAGAATTATTGAAACAGAGGCCAGGTGGAAGCTCTTGTCAGGGATGTTGGAGAGGTGATTCTTGTATCAGGTAAGAGTCAGACTCAATAATGTTTAAGTTCTCTCCTCACATTATAATGCTATTCTTAAAATTTCTTCTTCTTATGAATTTAGAAGGTATATAGTAGTTGTTTTTCTGATTCTGCACACATTTTATTGCCTCTAGATAATGCTTTTATATTATCAGGATGCACTTCTCCATGAGCAATTTTAGTTGGTGATGTGGAAGGAAAGGAACAATAAATTCCATAAGAAATGGCTTGATGATGGGGGTGGGTGGGAGGGCTGGGGGATATTTTCCTGATAGTTTTGGTGTGGGGAGCTGTTTTCCCAAGGGAAAGACTCAAGCATGCTGTGTGTGGACCAGTGATGAGATGGCTTGGTGGGGAGCTAGGTTAGTGTAGAGGTTTTGAGTATGGGCTGTGGACTAGATTACCCTTTGAGTTGTAACCCTGTGCCAGTTACTTAATTACTGTTAGCTTCACTGCCTTTGTCCTTTAAATGTCTCATAGGGTTGTTGTCGTGGTGAGATAAAGTGAGTGTGAGGTTTTAGCCTAGGAGAGGGTAAGAGCTCAGTAAATGTTAGCTATTGTAATTTTTTTAAAAAAGATTTTATCTATTTATTCATGAGAGACACAGAGAGAGAGGCAGAGACACAGGCAGAGGGAGAAGCAAGCTCCATGCAGGAAGCCCGACGTGGGACTCCATCTGGGGTCTCCAGGATCACACCCTGGGCTGCAGGCGGCGCTAAACCGCTGTGCCACTGGGGCTATCCTTAGCTATTGTTACTGTGTCAGTTTTTTAGTATGATGGGACCACTCAGGGCTTGGGAAGCCCTGGGCCAAAACAGGGCAGGCAGTATACTGGATTTGAGGCCTACCTTGTCAGGGTAGTCTTTGTACCTGGTACATTAGAATTTAATGTTAGAGAGAAGCTTATGGAGAAGAATGAGAAGGGTGGTGGGAGGGAATTGTTGGGGAGCTGGATGGAGAGCCATGCAGAGTGCTTGGTTGTGGTGCTTAGCGCCCAGGACTTCAGACTTTCAAGGAAAAGAAAAGGCACAGTGGCCGGGGATGGTTCAAGGAGGCTTCACTGAACATGTGGTCCACAAAGTCAGACAACTTCTAAATTAGCCAAGAGAAGAGGGGAGGGCCCAGAATCAGGAAATATCATGGGTATAAATGCTTGTGAAATACGTCTTTCCCACTCTCTGAGCCCTACCTGTGGACTTATTGCTCATCCTTCCAGCTCTGTAGAGTTGGTTCAAAGTGGTGTTTTCAACCACAAACATTAATGGAGCACCTGTTATGTCCTGAGCCTTGGAAGTATAAATATAAGTAAGAGTGATCTAGTAGGATCCTTATGCAAAAATTTTTCAAATAACAATTGCCTTGGTTATCTCTGATGTTCTAGTAGGTTGTTTAGTAGGATTGGGCTGGAGTCCAGGCATCTGCCTTTTCCAATAAGCACGTATGCAGTTTTGATGCCCAGCCTTGGTGAAGAATCCCTGGCTTGTGTCATTATCTGTTTATAAATATGGAGGCTGTTGGTGACCCATTGTGGATGTATGTGGTAGGAGCAATATGCAGAGGAACTCTTTAGTGGCAGTGATAGTCTAAAGAGCAGCCTGCTGTTCCATCCCTTTCCTATCCAATAGGGGGTAGGCAAGGGGGAGATGAAGAAAGGGAAGCAGTGTTTGGATTCTTAATTTGGAACCTTGAATTGTGTTACCCCCAGTTCTGAGTAGGTATAGTCACTGCTTCTTTCCTGTAACTCCCATTCCCTCTTGTTCCTTAGCTTCTCAGTTTGCTGTCCTTCAAACCCAAGTGGGTAGATGGGATGGATGGTTGGAAGATGGGTGACACTTGTCCACCCTGGGTACAGAGGGGACAAATTGGCATAAGTTACAGGAAGGGAGATTTTGATTCAAAATGAGGGTGAAGTGAAACTGTTTCTCACAATAAGAGTTGACCAACCACAGGAAGTCTGTCTTGTGCAGTAGTGAGTTTTCCATTGCAGGGAGTCTTCAGTGGTGGCTGTTGGTTCATCTCTCTGAGATGCAACAGGGTGGTCTTGAACTGCCACTGCTCAACTCTGGTTGGGGGAAGAGGAAGTCATTCCAGTTCTTTCCTTCTTTTTCAAACCTTGTTCCTACCCTCTATCATCCTTTCTTCTCTTTTCTATCCCACTTCTATTGAATTCTTAAAGCTTATGCTGTGTCTGTCAGAGATAAAAATGCCACTTAGGATCTACCTGGTGATTTGGTCAGTGCTGGTAACAAGCGACTTGTTTGGAGTCTGCTGACCATACAGGCATCAAAACCCATCCTGCTGATTTTTTTTTTATGGAGACAGTTCTCCCTCCAACAAGCGTGTGAGTTCCTGTGTGTGTGTGTGTGTGTGTGTGTGTGTGTGAGATGCTTGCACATGAGTATGAGTGGTGTAACTGGAGCTCAAAGTGACAGAGTAGCAGTTTGCTTAGGCGAGGTATGTGAATGGAGGGGTAGCTGTGGCCTTGGTTACCAGGGAAGACTAGTCCCTGCTCTTGTGTCCTGCCTCTTTCCCCCCACCCTCTCCTATTCCCCCTAGCCCCAGGCTCACTCCTTCAGGTTAATTTCCCTGGCTGCAGCTGTGACTCCCTCCTCCTCCCCCTTCCTTCCCTCCTCCATCTACCACACACACAGGCTTTGAGTTATGTGCCTCCTGTTCTAATGAGATAAACAACATAACTCTCACGGGGCTCTGCTCGTCCCTCTATAAGTGGAACTCCAGGGCTGAATGCGTTGGCCCTATAAAGGCACCCTGGTGCTTGTCAGCCTAGGGAGGAGGGCGAGGGAGGAGGGCTGGAGCCCTGAGAGAGTTCCTGGGGCCATTTGCTTGTTGAGATGAGGTGGAGTCAAGGCAGACATCAAAGAGAGGCCTGTTTCAACCCTCTTGGCTAAAGGAGCAAAGAGCAGCATGGGCATGCAGGGGTGGGGGGCCTTGTCCTACCACATGGCCATAGAGTCCAGACTCATCTAAGCCAGTTAACTCATGATAATGAATAACTGACATTTGCACAAGACTTCATGTTATAAAGAGCTTCTGCTTGAATATAAGCTAATCCCCACAACAGCCCCTGTAAGGTAGGTATTATTAATGTTCTTATGAATAAGGAGACAGGCTCAGAAATGTGTGGTGATATTTCTAAGGTTACAGGAGTGGTGGTATGAGGACTCATGTACTCTTCCTCTGCACCACAGGCCTTCTGTAATCCATCAGAGAAAGTTAAAGAATGATATAAAAACAATCCCCTCTTCTGGCCAAACTACCTACTACCAAGAGAGTCAGTGGGTCTAAAGCTATAAACTGAGCGACCCTAGGCTTCCTTGATGCTGCTGACCAAGTGCCACGGCCGCAGTCTCAGGGAGGGCATAGGCCCTTGGGCAAGTGTTGGCAATTTTGACCTCTTGTCTTCTAGGTCTTTTGAGAGTGCTGTCTGGACCAGTCCCTTCTTACTCACCTGCTCTTGGTCAGTTTGGAACACTATGAAGCAGTCTGTGGGGCAAGAAGGAGCCTAAGGCACAGAAACTGCCATCTTGGGTGGGTTCTGTACACACTTCTGGGCCCAGCTCTGGGGTCCCTCTGGGATGGTTTGGATGTGGGTGGATGAGTCTCCTGGAACCAGGAATAGAAAGTCATTCACTTCCTGCATTTCTGAATTTGATTGAGTTCTGGTTGAATTTATTCCTATTTTTTTTAAAGATTTTATTTATTTATCCATGAGAAACAGAGAGAGAGAGAGAGAGAGAGAGAGAGAGAGAGAGAGAGATAAAAGGAGAAGCAGGTGCCTCATAGATCCTGATGTGGGACTTGATCCCTGGACCTGGGATCAGGCCCTGAGCCAAAGGCAGTTGCTCAACTACTGAGCTACCCAGGCATTCTTGATTGAATTTATTTGATAAGTACTTCTTGATATGTCTACCAGGCATTGTGCTAAGTATGGGGGATACTAGAGATGGACACAGTTCCTGTCATCCTGGGTCTTATAAAACCAGTAGGGGAGACAGTCCAGAAAGCAGGCAATTAATGACAACACCTTGGGAGAAGCACTGGAACCTTGAGATGCTTTCAGGAAGGCCATGAAGCCAGTCTTGGTACATCAGAAAGAATATCCAGGCAGTAACTACATGATGCTTAGACATCCAGAGGTTCTTGGCCAGACATTGGAAAAATCTATAATATGTTTTTTTTAAAAAATAGTTGGCCCAATTCCTCCACTTGCTTACATTCAGATTAGGTAGTTCTGGCATGAATTTTTGGCCTTGATGTTAAGAAGTTCTCCAGGTTCAGTCTGGATTTTTGAGTTCAGCCTGGATTAAGAATCACTAACCCAAGATGAGTGGGACCAGTTCTGGATTGTAGAGTACTGGGTCAGCCCTTGTACTTGGCCTTTGTTGGGGTCCTGGGGCATACTATCCTCAGGGGTGGCTCAAGGGCCCAGAATCAATGCAGCCATTCAGGATTTCTAGGGTCAGAGATGACATGGTGCTGGAGTGAATCACCTCAGAAGATTGAATTATTCCCAGTGATGCCTTCCCTCAAAGACAGGTCCAAAACTGGACCTTTCATGAGAAGGAGAACAGTCTTGCTTGATTCATTTGGTCTTCTCCAAATCAACACAAGTCTGGTCCTCAGAGCACAGGGAGCTCAGAGCTTTGGGATCCTCTTACTATGCAGAAGCTATGAAGTTATCAACAAAATTGAGTATTAGGATGACTCTTGGACATGAAAATCCCTTAACTTAGGACATCAGAGATTTTTCTGGAAACTTGAGGCTCCATGGCCCTTAATGGTTTCTGAGAACCCAAATGGGGAGGGGTAGGGACCTCCAACTTCTTCATAGCCTTGCAACCTGTGAGTGCAGCTATGTGATTAGAAATGAAACTTAGCACACAAAGAGAATTAGAAAATTTTACTTCCTTTAGTACTGGAATAGTTGCCTCTGCTTTGGACTCAAACCAATAAATGGGTAGAGATGACTAGTAAAAATGAAAAATGAATAAATGGATATATAGCAATGAAACTCTTATAGATTACCTCTGCAAAAGATCCCCAAATGGCAGACAGCAGATGGAAATGGGGTCCTGATATTTAATATCCCTATGGCCCCAGGCCTAGGATGTGACCTTCCCACATGGGTCTAACAGTTGTCATATGCTCCATTTGCCTACGGAAGACTGAGTTGTGACTGATTACTGTGAAACTGGAACGTATTTGTTTACTCATTTATTAAGCAAATGTTTAGTTTGATTCTTCTATGTGTCAGACACAGTTCTCGTTCTGGGGATTCTGATGAGTATAAGACAAAGTTCCTGTCTGGATGAACCAGGCTTTTGACTCCAGACAAGAGTGAATTGCTTGTCTTCCACTGGTTTCTTCTGGGGTGCACCAGGCAGTCTTTTTAATTTGCACATCACCTGATCCCTTTTAAGCCCCTCTCGCTCTCCCTGTAGCCTCCACCCCCTGCTCTTTTTTCTCGGAATGGACCATGGTCTAGTGTGGAAAGTCCACATTCCTCCAAGGCCTCTGGCTGCCATGCCATGTGCCACAGAGGCCCCATAAGCGTGTTGCCTAATAAGTAAGAAGTCTCTTCACGGGGTGGTTGTTATGACAGATGATGCTGGTGGGGAACTTTGGAGCCAAAGGCCAAATCTAAATGGAGACAATAGAGAGACAGTGTGGTTGGTATACAAACTCAGCCACTGGACTCTTGCCTGTTTCTTTCTGTAAGTCCCAGGCAAATGGGCAGGGATATAGAAGTAAGCTGGCTCTGCAGGCCAAGGAGCCTGGTCACTAGAGTAGGCTTGTAGTGGATGGAGAAAGTTAGTAGGTAGGAGATCTGGCTCCTTGATTCTGTTTCCTTGAAATGTTTCCCGATTCAGGCCATCTATAGGTAGGCAGACTGACTTCTGTTGCTTTGCTTTGCAGAAAACCTGCGAACATGGACCTGTATAGGGGGGCAATTGATGGGTGGTAGCTGGAGGTCCACTGCCTTGGAAACACTGTAGTGAGGTTGAATCTGGAAAGGTCCCTCTGATCTCCCCAGACCAGGGAGCAGAACTGTCTTGGTCGTGGTGATGGAGTCACCCATGGTGGTCAGGGGCTTACTGAGGCAGCACGGTGGAGCAGACAGAGCAAGGGTCCTGGGGTCAGATGACCTAGATACTGCTCCTGCTTCTCCATCAACCAGCTGTGTGACCTTGACAAGTCACTTTACCTTTCTGGACTTCAGTTTCCTCTTACTATGAGTGAGAAGGCTGGACAGGGAGGTTTCCGAGGCTCCTTCTAGCCTGGAGCCTTTAACCTTTCTGCTGTCTCTGTCCATAGGCCTTGCCCCGGGTCAGCTCTACACATACCCTGCCCGCTGCTGGCGTAAGAAGAGAAGATTGCACCCGCCCGAGGATCCGAAGCTTCGGCTGCTGGAAATAAAACCTGGTCAGTACCCTCTGGAGCTTGGCTGGGCCCAGTGGCGGGAGAGGTGGGGAGGGCTGGGCTGGCCCAGGAGAAGGTAGCTTTGCTCCTTTGTCTATAGAGCTTTTGTGGGAGAGTGAACCTGGCCCATGGTACCCAAAGGTGTGCCTCTGTGCCTATTCTCATGTGTAAACGTGTCCATGTATCCACCTGAGCATCTCTTCCCTCTGGTGTCTTGTGTCTTCCCTTTTCTCTCATCTCTCTCTCATTACCCCGTGGGGTAAAGCAAGCAGGCAGGGGTGGGAACAGGCCCAGGAGGAATGCTTTTCCCAACAGGGCCCAAGGGGCTGTAGCTCTTTTGGGTGGTGTGATATCTTCCTGTGATTTCAAGTATAGAAACCTTGTCCCAGTTTCTGTGTTTCTGAGGAGAGTGGACCCCCAGCCCCTTATTGTGAAAGAGCTTTAGGAGCATCTTATATGAAAAGGGCCGGTTGCTAAAAATAGAACCATCTTGGGCACGGAGATGGAAGAGTCTGAGTTCAAAATTTGCCTCTAGGGGATGCCGGCTGCTTTGTGGCCATGCAGAAGGAACTGGTGAGTTTTCTAGGCTACTGACCCATTAGAACATTTCTGACTAGTTGGCTACCTTCAGACCAAGGCCAAGTGATTGCCCTGGGTTTTTTTTCTTTTTTAAAAAAAGATTTTATTTATTTATTCAAGAGAGACACAGAGAGAGAGGCAGAGACACAGGCAGAGGGAGAAGCAGGGTCCCTGTGAGGAGCCCGATATGGGACTCGATCCCCAGACCTGGGATCACGCCCTGAGCTGAAGGCAGACACTCAACCACTGAGCCACCCAGGCGTCCCTCACCCTGGGTCTTTAGTTTTAAGGGAGCCCCTGGTTTTGGGGGTTCTAGGGCTGGGAGGTGACTCAGTGTGGTGGGAACAGTGCTGTTAAGTAGAACAAAGGCAGAGCTGATGTGTCCCCTCCCACTGTCACCAGACAACGCAGACCTGGCTAAGTCTGGCTTCTTGGCAAGGTTACCTCACGCCTGCCTTCCCACGCAGCATTTTCTCTGCAAAATCGCTATTTACAGTTGTTTGGGATGCTCTTACTCATGGTTCTATGGTTAAGCCTGTTTTGATTGTTATTTTAACCCAGATTTCACTCATCGTAGAAGTTTTATTTGTTAGAGATGGGTGGAGGCTAGATTTTTCAATGAGCTCCATCTAGGTTCTCAATGGCCCTACAGAATTTACAGACCCTTGCAAACCCTTCAGGATGGTGACTGAGGTTGTTCCAAACTTCCCGAGACTCAGGCTGTCAGAGAGTCACATCTCCCTGAGCAGTATAATCTCACAGGAGTATAATGTAAGCCACATGTGTCATTTTATATTTCTAGTAGCCACATTAAACAAGGGAAAAAGAAACAGGTGAAATTAGTTTTAATTATAGATTCTATTTAACCTAACATAGCAATAATATTATCATCTTAGCATGTATAGTCAATATGGAAATTATGAGTGAGCTATTGTACATTCTTTTTTTGTATTGTTTTTTAATTCCAGTGTGTACTCTACACTTCTAGCACATCTCAATGCAGACTGGCCACATTTCAGGTGCTCATTTGCCACACATGGCTAGTGGTGCCCATATTGGTTGGGGTGGTTCTAGAACTACACTCAAAGTGTGGTCTTGACTGGCAGCACAGGCATCCTCAGGGAGCTTGGTAGAGCTGCAGAATCTTGGGCCTCTGCCCAGACCTGCTAAGTCAGAGTCTGCAGTTTACCATATCCCCAGGACCTCATTTCCCATGATGCACACTGAAGTTTGGGAAACACTGGTTTTAAAGACTTACAGGTGGCCAGATCAGAAGTCTGCATGGCATGACTCCCCATCACCTGTGTTTCTTTATTAAAACATGAATGATTATCGGTATGAACAATTTATTTTGGAGGTGGGACTTCCTCCTTCTTCCAGAATCATTGATCCTGTTCTTTTAGAAGTTCCATGGATGAGTGAGGAGGTAATCCCTGGCTTGATCCTTCCCTGGATGAGTTTAATTCAACTCCATCCAGAGCTTTACAATAGCAAGAGGTTAACTACATGCCAGGTTGGCTGTGTGGATTTTGAAGGGAGCATATTATTTGAGATATATCCATTAGCTGGATATGTCTCCATGTTGGAGTATATACTCCTCTGGGTATATTTCCCCATTTGTACATATGCACAGTGGTGCTTGGGATTCCTAGTTGGGCTTCAGATTAACCATGAGGATCACCTAAGTCATATGTCTTTGCCCTTTCTTAGACCCCCTTCCTTACTCCTTTAATTAAAAATTAAAAAAATTTGAGTAAGCAACACAGTCATGTGTTTTGACATTTGAAGGATATATTGTATAGTGAAAAATAAGACCTGGTCTCCAAAGAGGTAATTAGGTAATCAGTGGCACCAGTTTTTTGAGATTCTTCAGATTTTCTATGTACACACCAAGAGTTACATCCATATGACCTTTCCTCGTCTTTTGACATAGCACAGCCACCTTGTGTTTTGCCCATTCCATTTAAAAATGTGCCTCGGGCATCGGCCATATCAATACATAAAGAATTTCCCCATTCCTTTTTTACAGTTGCACAATATTCTATTGTATGAATGTACTGCAGCTATTTTAACCAGGCTGTTCCCAAGTTTTGTCTCCAATCCTTCCAATTTAACTAGAGATGTAGTGAATGTTTTCATATTCATATATGAATTTCTATTAAATTTCATATGTGAGGACATCTCATACATAACTTGTCAGTTTAAATAAATACTTGACAATAATTTTAAATTGTTAGTCTTTATTCTTAATATTTATGTAGAAAGTCTTCTTTTTAAAAGATTTATTTATTTTAGAGAGCGCAAGCATGAGCAGGAGGGGCAGAGAGAGAGGGAGAGAAAATCTCAAGCAGTCGCCATCCTGAGCTCAGAGCCTGACTTGGGGCTTGCTCCCATAATTCCACGACCCTGAGATCATGGCCTGAGCAAAAACCAAGAGTCAGATGCTTAACTGAATGTGCCACCAGGTGCCCCTAGAAAGCTTTCTTAAGAATACTTTGTATTAGACTATTGGATTGTCTTTTATGGAGTTGAAGATATTTTGTGCTGTAAAACACCTCAGACACTATTAACTCCAATTTCTTATTTTATGAGGTCCAGGCAGGTTGGGAGACTTACTCAAAATCACACAGCAATTCCTGTGGAAACAAGTGGAGAATCCACTTGCTTGCTTTCGCTGTTCATTGCTTTTTTTGCTTCTTTATGCTGCCCATAGGTATACTAACTTAGAAAAACTTTAGCAAAACTTTTCCTTTAAAAACTTTATTTTATGATTATAAAACTAATATGAAAATGATTAAAATGTACCCAGGAGATAGTTGGAATTCCTTTAGTTATAAATGTCAGACATCTAATCAAACTAACCTAGGGAAAAACCAAAGGGAAGTTGGTTCATGTAATGGTAAATCTCAAAGTTGGCCTGGTTTCAGGCATAGCTGCATCCAGGGGCTCAAACATCATAGTGAGGGCTCTGAGCCTCTTTCTGCCTCTACCTCTCTTCTCCTCATGGGGCAGGCAGGGTGGCTGTCAGCAGCCCCAGACTGAGTACTCATTAGACTCAGCAGAAAGCAGTCCCCTTCGATGGCTGTGGCAGAGAAGTCCTGGGAAGGACTGATTAGCTGGCTGGGTTTATGTGTGTCCTACCAATCACTGCCACCCAGGGGATGGGGAACTCTGATTGAATCATCATCGTCATCATCATAACCAGTGTCTGAACAGCACACTGTAATTTGCAAAGCCCTTTACAAAGCATTTTCATTTATAGCATTTCCTTTGGTCCTTACCATAGCCCTGGGAGGCAGAGAAGGAAGGAGGGTAACAGTAGAAAAAGCCCGCTTTATATGTTAGGGAAATCAGGCTGCGGACAGAGCCAAGCAAGGTTTACTGTGCTGCTCACATATCTGGGAACTGACAGTCTCATTGTTGGTGAGACTGAGGGAGAAGTTATTTTATGAGTGTCTGGCCCTTTTGTCTACATTTACTTTGAGCACACTGGCCTCCCAGCGGCTGAATGTGGAGCAGCTGGCGTCACAGCTGGCTTTGGACTTGCCCCATCCTTGGGCCTGTCATGACCTGTGGGTGGTGGGAAATGGAAGAACCCTGGGGCTGGTGGTTTGCTGGAGACAAGTGCCCACCAGCACATCATGCCTCTATCCGTGATCCTTTGAAAGGTTTCCTTTGCCTCTGCCTTCATGCTTGGGACAGAGGCTCAGGTGGCTGCTCCAGGTCTTAGGCTGATAAAGACCAGCCCCTGAGATGACTCGATTCCTGGGGGAGGACCCTCTCTGGAAAAATTGAGTGCCATTTGGTAACCACATATGGTGTAACCATATCCCAATGTGGCCAAAGATCCTAAGTAAGTTGGGCTCCCCCAAGGTGGGCTCGTTCCTCCATGCCGGCATCTAGGCACTGAGAAACATAAACAGCCAGGCCGGCAATAAATAACTGAGCTCTTTCTCAGGTGAACTTGTGTCCCCTCTTTGGGGGATCAGATCTACTGCTAAGCCTGCTAAAACCCAGACCCCCAAAGCCATGGGCCAAATGTTTGTCATTTCCATATGCCATTTTGAGTTCATTCTACGGGGGCCAGGCTCTCAAACTACCACTGCACCGGCCTGCCACCGCGGGCTGGGAATGAAGATGCCAGGGGACGGCCTGAGAGAGTCACGGCACCTCAGCCTCAGACCTCAAAGCATCAGGGCCCATCTAGAGAACATGAAGCAGCACGGATCACTCTTTTTCTCGAGGAACCACATGTCTGAGTTTGAATTTTTCACACAAGCCAGGATGTCAGGAAAGGGCCTTCATCCAGGGCCTCAGCTCCTCTGAATGGTACGTTTGTGCAAAAGTAGAAGGTGCCCCCTCCGGGTGCATGTTTACAAAGTGATGTCCCTTCAGGTGGGTTAAGTAGAGCACAAGCTGGATCTCAGGCATGTCCATCCCCTTGGCAGGTCCCCACCTTTCCATGGCTCTGCCCTCGGTCGTTTATAAAATGCAGTCTCTAGCTGAGAGGACTCTTTCCCTCCTTTAGGATGTTATGTCTTCCAAGCACGGGGTCAATTCAGACAGTATTTTTAAATGACTGCCTCTTATTTTTTGATCTGGGTTCAAAGAGAACTAGGTGTTTTGGTTGGCATTTTTGAGTGTGACTTGGGGTAGAGTCATGGGGAGAGTCCCTGGGGGATTTGCTGCAAATTCCTAGGACGTAGGGGCAGCCATCTGGGTGAATGAAGGCCTATCTTCCCAGGGATAGAGAGTAGTTGAAGGAACAGAGCTGGGGGAGAGGCTAAGGATCTCCTCTCTCACACACTGCAGTGGAATTGGGTATAACCTTTTGAAGGTCAATGATTAGTACCTATCAGGATTTAAAAAGCACTTGACCTTTGACCTAGAAATTCTGCTGGGAATTTATCTTATACACAAATGTATATTTCCAATGTGTGAAGTTGTCCATTGTGACATTGTTCATAACAACAACAACAACAACAATAATAATAACAACAAAGCATGGGAACAACCAGAAGGTACATTGATAGGGAATTAGTTAAATATATAGTATATTCGTAAAATGGAATAATATTTTGTCTTTTAAAGACATGAGTAGGAACAAAAATGGAAAGATATCTAAGACGTATTGTTAAGTGGAAAAAGAAAAGCAAATTGCACAACATTATGTATAATCCTTTTTGGGCAAACCTTGCTGAAAATCGATAATCAATTTGTCCAACCTGAGCTGAATCTCTTTAAATTTATGGAAACTAGAAGACTAAGTCTATGTTGAAAGAAAACCAATGAATGAACCTATCAATCCTTGGCACCCCTCTACCAACCAGCGCCTATGGTACCATCCTGTCTTCTCTCTTCCCTCCCAGCCTCCCACTGTGAGTCCCCTGAGGTCCCCTTGACAAGCTCCAGGAATGTAGTTATGTCTGTGATGCTCAGAGCCTCCCTTGGGCTCCACTGTCAGCACCCTCATTTCCTTGGGGGAGAGGGAGAGGATTTCCCCTGATTTGTGAGAGATGGGGGCACTAGCCCGGAGCACAGTTGTCTCAAGGCATGAGTTTCCTTCCATGTCAGGCCCCTCTATGGATAATGAGGAGATGCCACAAGCAATTTATTATGCCAACACCCAGTTTTGTACCTCCTGTCTTCCTTTGTGTCCCGGCCTGAATCCTGCCAGTGGTGGTAGGCAGCTTTCAGCAACAGAGGCCAGCAGGTAAGAATTGTCCTTGACCTCAGGTCTGCAGAGCTGAGAGCTCCATCAGGAAAGCAGGTCAAGGCAAGGGGAGGGGTATAGATTAGGAATCTTGAGGGACTTTGGGGAAAGTCTGAGGACAGGGCTGCAGGACCATCTACCTCTGGTTCAATACCACCCCCCCCACCCCCCCAAGGCACAGAGCTCATCTGGACTGAGGACACATCTCAGGGTGAGGGGTGGGGAGGCAGATCATCTCTGCTGTCGTTCAGTCATTGTTCAGGGCTAGATTACACACCGATGGATCACCCCCAATCCTGCTGTCTTCATCCCATCTCCCTCACAGTGAATATGCCATCCTGCCGGTGTTTCTTCACCACTTGCCGAAAATAAAAATGTGTCCGGGCACGGGTGGAATGGGGCTGAGAGCTGGGGAGAGCTCTCTGGGACTTGGAAACACTCTGTGTCCCTGGACCTATGTGTTTCTCACGCCTAACATCACCCCTCCAATCTGTCTTGAATAAATATCTTGCAACCTCCTACTTGCCTGGGCGTCTGAAGGACAACACATACAACATTATTTCTCTCTGCCGACTGACAATGGAGTTCAGTGTTCTCTGCAGCTTGCACTTGGCTGCAGTGGCGAACGCAAGGTGTTTCAAGGCGCAGCCATCACAATTCAGGCAACGTGAAGACTGGGGCAGAGGCCTGGTGCCAGAGAGGGGGCCTCCCCTGGACCATTTCCCCAAGAATGGAGCTCTGTCCTTGCGAAGGGGGAGCCGAGCTGGCAGGAGAGAAAGGTGGATAGTAAATATCCACCAGAAGGCCCTGGAGCAGGGCAGATGTTGGGCAAAAGCCAGCTGATTAAAAAAAGAGGCCTTTAACTTCACTTTGTGTGTGTGTGTGTGTGTGTGCGCTTGTGTATTTGAATGAAGAAAAGAAAAAGGCTGAGAACAAACTTTTACTTGTGTCTCTTTGGATTAAATGCTTGGATGGTCTGCTTGGATCAATTTAGCATCTTCCGACCCCAGACCTTTTGGTACCCCTGGTCTAGGGTAGGTTTTCTCTTTGTTTTAGAGGTTGGAGAACTGTGGCATTGAATTAGGAAGTGAATTCCCCTGGGGCATAACAGCGGGGAGGCCAAGGAGAGAACCCCAAGGGAGAGCCTGTTGGAACTGGCGCCATGTTGCTCCAGGACCCAACACACAAGTTTGTGGTGCCGTTCTCAGACCAACAGGGCTTTACAACAGATGTTCTTTCTGCTTCTGGAATGTACCTGAGGCCTTGTAAATCCCTCCTGCTCCAGGATACTTGGGGAGCAACACGGCTCTTTGCCCCCCTTGCCAAATTCCAAGGGTGTTGGGAGGGAAGGCAGCCAGGAATAATAGGGTTCTGGTACTTTCCCTTGGATTTTTTTTTTTTTCTCTTTGGCAGCCACTCAATGACCGGGGATGAATGACCAGGATAGTCACCACCCACCACACGTCGTTGGGGGAACATAAGCAGAAGGACAGGACCCCCGAGGAGATGGTAGGCTAGGGTGCCTCAAAGCGGAGGCTGCCCCAGCAGACCAACAAGCAGGTCACGAGGACCCTCAGAAAGATGCCCCCCCCCCCCCCAACCAAGAGGGCCAATCCAGGCAGAGAGGACTTGGGTCCTGCCTGCCTGCCAGGGGTGGAGAGGCCTGTTTCGCCTGCCTAGGGTGCTGTCCCTGCCGCACTAAACTGCCAGAACTCCACAGATGGGAGCAGGCTGCGGCCAACTTCCCCAGCTTTTGCAAATCCTGCATCTTAATTAGTTCCCTACTGCTTTTGTACATGGCCCACATTTTAATAGTCTCCAGGCTTCTCCCACCATTTGCTCTCTGATGTTCGGCGCGATTTCTCTTCTCCTCCAGACAGTCCCCCTGACTCCTCCAGCACCCTCCCGGTCCGGGAGCCACTTAAGGAACGCCGATGTGCCAAGCATGTAGCCCGAGATTGATGAGCCTGTCAGCTGGCTCCCTCTGCCCCTCGCCCTCCCCCTTTCCCGGGTGCTCCTCGCAGGGATGAGCCAGGCGGGGGTGGGCGAGATGCTTGGCGAGGGAAGGGACCCGTGGAGCCCCCAGCCAGGTGTGCGCCAGTGGACACCGTGACCTTCTCCCGGCCTGCAGAGGAGTCTGGCTGTGTCCTTCGGAGGGGAAGGACACTCCGGCTCCCACCCGCATCTGTCAGGGCTTATCTGGCTCTGTGCGGGGGGCTCCCTGGGCTTGGTACAGCTGGGAGGATGGATGCCTTCAAGTGCATCAGGGGGAAATGACCAGTCATTTATCTCCTTCCTGCAGTGTCAGAGCCCGCAGCCATCCATCCTGGAGGTTTGCAACAGCAGCTCCTTTAGCTCTTGTTGGCCTCAGGAGCAGGAGAGTCGGGAAGAGGTGGGCAGGCCAGTCCCCCCACTCCCGCCTCACGCTGTGACTCTTGGCACCCTCTTTGCCTTCCTGGCAGGCTGGGGGACCGAGCCAGGGTCGTCTCAGCACTGCATGCACCCCGCAGGGCTCCGGGAGCTGGGTCTGGCAGAGGATGTGTCCTCGGGGCAGCTGGCACAGCCACCGCAGGGTCTCCGTGGTCACACGTGCCATCCCAGCACGCTTAGAGCACGGGTCATCAGACCAAAGCCACCCAGTTACCCCCTGCCTGCTCACGGTGTCCCTCCCGACGGGGACGTACGGGCTTGGAGGGTAGGGACCTGCCTTCCTTCGTCTGTATCCCCAGCGCCCAGCAACAGGCTGGTCACATAGCAGGTGGGCAGTAAAGATTTATGAAAGGGATGGAGGAGAGGGGGGTGCCCAGTGTTTGACCCCAGTCTTGGAGAACATGGTGTTTCTCAGCAGGCCCACGTCACAGATGAGGGAGACTGAGCAGAGAGAAGCCTGGGCTTTCTGTCCCGGCTTTGCCATCTTGCCTCTCTTTGGTCTTAGGTCATAGGGTCCTTTGCTGTGCCCCACAGCTGTGCCCTGCAGGAGAAAAGGCACCAAAGGTTCCCAAGGCTTGGGTTCAAGTCCAGACCCCTCCACCCACTGGCCGTGTGATTTGGGGCAGTTACCTAACACCTCTGGCCTTGGTTCGCCGGCTGTGAAAGGCAGACCATGGCAGCTGCTTCGCTCACATCATCGGGCTGTTCTGAGCGTCCCGAGGGAGGCTGGCCCTGGAGGGTTTCCACTGAGATGCCATCTCTGGGCTGCACTGCTGGGTGGGCCGCAGGGGTCTCGCCATGTCTGTCTCCAGCCTAGTGACGTGCCTGTTGTTGGAAGAGCATGTGCTGTCTGGCCTGGAATGGGACTGCATTCTGCCTTTCAGTCTTTTACAAAGCCCCAAGTCTGGAACCTTCTACACCGAGGACAGAAGACCTGGCACCTGGCCATGGGATCCACCTCTACCAAACCCACAGCTTGCAAAAGTCACCCCTTGTGTCCCAGAACTCTGGCATCTGTTGCCCAGGGCACAGAGGTCAACTTGGAAGGCTTCCTCCCCACTCTTACTAACACCTGTCACCCCATGGTGTGCTAGGCAAGGCCTGTCTGACTGGCTCGTTTCTCCTACCCATGGCCTAGGCCAGTCCACTATTCCTCTGTGGACTTGCTCCATACCTCTGCCGCTCAGTGTGGGGCACCTGCACTCTATCCTGGTTCACTGTGTGGGATGCTCCCCCCACCCCCCAACCCACGGCCCCAGGCCAGGGGTTAGGGGTCTGCTCCCAATACATATTGCCTCCCGGATGTATCTGGAAACCAGGCGTAAGTGCCACGAAGACGGGGCTTGTCTGTGTCATGCTCAGCCCTGTCCTGAGCCCCAGGCTCGTGGGTGGGGCCCCACACATATTGCAGTAACTCCCGACTGGCCTTCCCACTCTGCCTTCCTTCCATCAGTTATTTTCAGAGTGTTCCTCCTAAACTATAGGCAGCAGCATGTCACTCTTTGCTCGAAGCTTCCAGTGGCTTCTGATCACACTCAGAGGGGCAGCCAACCTCCTCTCGGTGGCCTGCCCTGCAAGGCCCCTGTAACTCTGGATAGGTCTCGTACTCTCCTCTCTGGCTCACTGTGCTCCAGGCAGATGGGCCCCAGCTTTAGGGTCATTGCACTGATGACTCCTTTGCCCAGAACGTCCTTTCTTAGATATCAGCATGCCCCCTCTCCCCCCTCCTCAGGTTTGGGTTTTCCTGGCCACATTTCAAAGTGTAACCACCCTCCCACTTCCCCCGATGCTCCAACATCCCCTCCTCTGCTCTGTGTTCCTCCCAAGCACTGACTATTGTCTATTGTGCCAAAGGTCTCACTCGTTTATTTTAGGTATCTGACACAGTTTCTACGAGGGCATGACTTTTTCTCTCTTGTTCACAGCGGTGTCCTCGGCACCTAGAATAGAACCTGGTACATAGTAAGTGCTCAGTCATTTATTTGTCCAATGAATGGCGAGGGCAAGGCGCTTTCCACGTGGTTCTGGCCATGATTTCCAAGCCGGCAGGACAGGGCCCACCCTGGAAAAGCAGGGCTGGCATCTTGCCTTCGAGCTGTGCTTCATTGTTGGCCTCCTCTGTCCTCAGCACAGCTCTGGACTCAGCCTCTTCGCTTTGGCTCTCCCTGGACCCGGGCCCCGGCTCTGGAAGCTGTGCCTCATGGCTTCCGCTTCCTCTGGTTGAGAGGAGCAGAGGGTGAGGAGTTTGCAGGGAAGTGCCACCACTTTGGAGGCAGAAGGGAGGGCTTTCACACTGATTGAGCATCGTGCCCCTTGTGCAGGTGCTCTGTGTCCCTTGTCTCCCTTGGTCCCACAGCAACACCAGGAAGTGGGCTTTGATCCCCCAGTTTGAGAGAGAGAGAGAGAGAGAGAGAGACTGGAAGACTGATCAAGGCCCAGTGTGTGGCATGGGGAACTAAAGCTGAGGTTTCACTCCAGAGCGGCCTCCTGCATTTTCTGGTTGTCTGTATTCCCTTGAACACAAGGTTAGCCATCACCCCTCCGTATGCCCCCACCATCCCTCCCTTCCCTCACCCCATCCTGCTAAGCTGCACTGACCTGGTACCTGCCCGCCAGCCCAGGGGTGAGCTTCCTTTGGCAGGGGGTGTTCTTCTGTGTCTCTGGGGTGGGGAAATGCTTATCTGATGGGCTTGCCCCGGTACTGTGTTCGAGGACCCATCCTTGCATGTTGGCTTGGGGGTGAGTGGATGGGCACACCCAAGAGTGGGGGCAGAGGCCATATGGGGAAACAATCAGCCCTCCTGTTGTGTGGATATCCTGGGATCCTGAAACAGGTGGTAACATGGGCCTGCAGGGTGCAGCCTGGGTGATGGGTCCTCAATGTGAACCTCATCTATTTTGAGCTTTCTGAATCACAAAACAGGGAGTCACATGTAGCCAAGCAAATGGCACCCCTGAGGAATGAGCAGATGGATTCCTGGGCCTGCCACCATCTCAGGAAAGGCTCTGGTCTGTGCCTCACCCCAATCGCTTCCCTTGTGGGGTGAATGATAACAATTTCCATCCCCCAACCTCCCTCCCCATGAGCCTGAGAGTCTGATGGGGATAAATGAATTAACGATTCTTAAGCTCCCTGCTTCTTGGTGTAAGTTGATGTACAAATCCAAGGAAATATGATGAGCTTAACTCCTTAACAATAATAAGCACTCAGAAGAGAAAACTGCACATTTGTATTTTTAAAGAAAAACTAGAGGCAGGTAAAAAAAAAAAAAATAAATCTGTGCACTCCTGATGTAGCCGGAGGATCGTCTGCCATTGTCTGTGGGGTTTCTCACTCCCTTTTGCACCGTTACTCTGTCTCCAGGCCCTGGCGTCACGGAGAGCCCGTGATGGATGGACGGATGGATGTGCCTTGTCGGGGTGTTTCACCACTATTTCCCTTGGGGCAGACTGTCTGTTGGCAGAGCACAGCCTCCCGAAAGATGGTATCTCTTGCAAACTCGACAGCTAACAGACAGCTCCTCTGTTTGTATATTTCCCCAAAGAAGAACTGTCTTAATCTGTTTTTTATATGGCATATTTTATTATAATCCATATATGACTTGCAAGTTCCCAGTCCTCCACCCTGAGCCAAAAAACGCATGAGGAGTCAGAGGCTCCGTGAGCCGGTGACATCCAGGCGTTTGCATTTTTAAATGGCCTGGGATTTAATTACTCACTGTGCTCCCATGTTGCACTTTCGGGCTCATCTCGCCTGCATCCTGTTAATGAGCTCAGTGGCTCCAACAACCCAGTGGAAGCTTTGCTTTCAGTGTGTTGGGTGGCAGGCTTGGGGCACCTGTGTCAAAGGCCTGTGGTTTTGATTTCTACCCGAGAGGACGGCTGCCGTGTCCACAGCCCTAGATAGAAGCCACTGCTCGTCTCTGGCAATTTTTTTTTTTTTGCTTTTATTCATGCATTTGTTTCTTTCTCGCCCCCCCCCCCCCTTTTAAAATACTTTCTATGCTTCAATCCTTGTTTGTCTAGGAGGTTTTTTCTTATTTGGAAACCGATTTGCTTCGGTTTGCACAGAAGCTGTCTCTGGTGTGATGGATCGTGCTGGAAGTCACCCAAGGAGTATCTCTGTTCCCAATTAGAAGTAGAGGTAGAGCTGCTTACGGGGGCCCAGGGAGGCGGCTGGCTTGGGTGACAGCTGCTGCCGCTCTGGAGAGAGTAACGATCCGTGGGTTTATATCCTTGTGTATAAAATCAGGCTAATTTAAAGATGAATTATGTGTGGGTTTTGGATCATTTTCTTTTAATGTTAAATGTTTGATGGCTGTTGTCAGGTTATGTGGTCCCCAAATTTGTATGAGGGTCAAAATGAGTACACCTATAAAGGATTACTAAATTCCATCTCTAGATGGAATTTATTAGAATAAAACAATCAATGACATCCCTGAGGGCTCGATAGCATGTCTGGGATGTACGTTGTGCAAGAGCTTGGACCTGTTACCTTGTTTTTCCCTTCACTCTGGGACCTCCTGTGGTCAGGAGCCAGGGAATGTACCCTCTCCTGGTTTGTTGGGAGGGCACTGGTTAGCCTGTCATTCTGACCTTGCAAGCCTTACCCAGAGTGCTTTGAAACCAGGGCTTGCCAGTGGTCAGCTAGAACACTGTCCTGGGATGGTGCTCAGCTGGGTATGAAGAAGGCACATTAAGAACCATATTTGGGGACGCCTGGGTAGCTCAGCAATTGAGCGTCTGCCTTCAGCTCAGGGTGTGATCCCAGGTCTGGGAATCCAGTCCCACATCAGGATCCCCGCAGGGAGCCTGCTTCTCCCTCTGCCTGTGTCTCTGCCTTTCTCTCTCTCTCTCTGTGTCTTTCATGAATAAATAAATAAAATATTTTTAAAAACCCCATAATTAATGTCCTTCCACTTTTTGGGAAACAAAATCATAGTACATGTCACTTTTAATGGTATAAACCTGCACTAATACGGTAGCCACTAGCCACATGTGGCTACAGAACACTTGAAATGTGGCTAATCTGAATTGAGATGTGCTGTAAGTATAAAATAAATACCAGATTTTGAAGACTCAATGCAAATCAAAGGATGCAAAATATTGAATTAATTTTTTTAGTATTTGTTACATGTTGAAATGAGAATGTTTTGGATATAGTGGATTAGAAAACATTAAAATTAATTGCACCTGTTGTTCTTTGTTTTTAAAATGTAGCTGCTGGAAAGCTTAAAATTATATAAGTGGCTGGCATTGTATTTCTATTGGACCATGCTGCTGTACCATTAAAATTAGGATTATTTTAACTTCAACAGTAATAAATTGTAGCATTTATGGGGAACATGGACCAAAGATCCCAGTCTCTTTACATATACAATCAAATTTCTGATTGTAAGTTTTGAATGGGAAAACCAAAACCCAAACAAAAAATTGATAAGCTTCATTTTCCACTCTGTTTCCATGCTTCCATGCTGTTTTTTTTTTTTTTTTTTTTTGTGGATCTCTGAGAGTTTCTTTATGTGGTGTATTACCTTGTTTAATCTTCACATCAATACAATGAAATATTGTGATCACCCTCACTTATCACGTAAGGAAACAGAGACTCAGAGGTCTAAGTAACTAGTCCATGGTCCTTTAATACATGGCAAGGCTATAGCTTGACTCCAGGGCTGTCTGAAAGCAGAACTTCTATGAGCCGATCAAATATTTTGGCAATTAGGCAAGGATAATGCCATGGAGTTTCCCTGTGACCCTGGGAAGGGCTCCTTACCTTTCTGTGCTACACTTTCCTCCTTGAGGGATTGGACTCTATATGCTACTGGAAGTCCCTTCTGGCTCTTTGCATGTGGCCCATATCACTGTTCCCAATTTCATTCTTTTTTTCTCTCTTAGTTCTTCTACTGTGTGCATGTGGTAAGTGAGCAGAGGACCAAGAGAGTAGGCTGAATTATGGGAAAATAGGATGGAGGAGTATTTAGCAGGAGAGGAAGGAGGAGGAGGAAGTGGATGGAAAGCTCTGTGTGGGGTCAGTACTGTGCAGAAGGGGTGAACACCACATGGGGATGTTCACATAGAACAGAGCCCGAACTGTGACACAGACCTGCTCTCAGCCTCAGCACAGATCTATCTTTCATCTTGAAATATGAAAACTATGAAGAGAGTTTGGGGATGTAGTGGAAATGCCCAAAGGTTTGGAAAAGAACTTTTCGAGGAAGAACCAAAGAGAGATAAAGTGACATCTGTACAAGCTAGAGTATGTGAATGGGTTCTGGAGGCAGACGGGTCAAGGCTGGGTGCTGTGTGATATTAAACAAGTTCTATACCTCCCTAGGCTGCAGTGTCCTCAGCCGTGAAATGGGTTAGTAACTGTGCTCAACTCTTGGGTGGTGGTGGGGGTTAAGCAATAAGAACAGCCACCACATGTTGAACGTTTACCGTGTGCCGAGCACTCTGCATGTACATAAGCGTATCAGCGCCCGTTGGGGCTCAGCCTGGGCCTGCAAACTACTAATAAGGGGCTCTCACATGATCTTAATGGCATCTAGGAAAGATGTTTGGCTGAGTTTTTGTTCTGCTGTGTGGCTTTCTGTGAAGCTACTGAACTTCTCTGAGCCTTGGGTCACTCATTTATAAATGACATGATTAAAGCAGATGATCTGTAAGGCTTTTTTCAGCTCCAAGATGCTGCACAATTCCGGAAATAAGATTTATTTAGTGTTGAGAGGCTAAGGGGGAT
The DNA here is from genome assembly GCF_048418805.1 of Vulpes vulpes. Lineage (NCBI taxonomy): Eukaryota > Metazoa > Chordata > Mammalia > Carnivora > Canidae > Vulpes > Vulpes vulpes. The sequence goes on along the minus strand of NC_132785.1, from coordinate 106,621,029 downwards.
ACTAAGGTATGAACATACATATATGTATACATACATATATATGTATGTATGTACATATATATGTATACGTGTGTGTGTGTGTGTGTGTGTGTGTGTGTGTGTATAGGTTTAAAGGATGGTCACCAGCTGTTCTCTTTTGACTGAAGTCAGGACATGAGGCAACACACTTTAATTGTCTTATATTAGACGTTTGGAAGTCTTTTTGACTTAAGAAAAAGTAATGTCATCAGAGCAGGCTCTGGAGTTGCACGCTCTGAACTCATTAAAGCAGACAGTGGACTATTTTCCTGACACTCAGCCTCAACATAACTTCATTGCCTAGGCCTTCCCTGACCCCCTGATCTAAAGCAAACCCCCACTGTATTCTCTCTTTACATTTCACCCTGTTGTTTTCCTCCATTGCCCCTACGACAGTTTGTCATTGCTTATTTATTTTGTATGCGGTGTTTAATGTCTGTCTCTTTAGATTGTAAATCGCCCAAAGGCCAGGATTGTCTTTATCTGACACACCTCCTGGGTGCCTAGTTGCAGCACAGTGGTTCTTTGTAAATGTTTGGTGAGTGAACAGGTGTATGGACGAGTTTCAGGGGTGGTTGATTTGGCAGTAGTACTTCTTGATGGAGGTGGATCTTCTGCTTGCCTTTTTTTGGTAAAAAAAAAAAAAAAAATAAATCCCAAAGACCTTGTTGTCTCTCAAGGGACTTTAAGATACTGTTTCTCCTTCCCACCTTCTTCTTCTGACTGGTCACTTGTAGGCGTGGATTCCTTCAGTTTTAATGAGATACCCCAGACCCCTTTCTTGTGGACTGGTCAGCCTGTGTCTGGTTCTGAGGAGACAGAAGGGGTACGTGAGTTTTATTTGAGTAGAATAAAGCCCAGTAGAGCAGGGCTGGATTGTGCTGGTCATTTCCATTTCCCTCTTCCCCCCTCCAGATCCATTCTTCATCGTAGGGCACTGCCCTGGGCCCCAGGAAGCTGACCTTGGTGTGCTGTGTCAGTGAGGCTTCCTTGCCCTCAGGTGTCTAGTTAAGGTTGGCCAATGGGATGGCAGAGCAGGAAGACGAGGATGGAAAGAGAGAGATTGGGCCATGCATCCCTTTACCGTGGTTGTCTCTCTCATGAGCTCACTGAGGATGCAAGCCACAGATCTCTCCAGGTTCTTACAAACGCCCTCCCTCTGTCCCTGCAGGAATAGCAGTAGTAATGGCTCCCACTGTGAACTGCCGGGTGTGCTCCACCTTCCCGTGTTGTTCCCTTATTCCTGGCCACACCTCTGTAGATAGTCCCTGCACTAAACTCTCAGTTCCCCCATACATACGAGCCATCCGTTCCCCTGTTTTCTGGGGCACCAATCCCTCATGTTCTTGTACTCATCTTACCTGGTAACAGGATAGGGGCCATGCATCTAATTGCCAGGGCGGGTATGAGGTACAGGATCAGAAGAGACATCGGAGGAATGTTTCATAGCAAATTAAAATAAGATCACCTGTACCGGAGGTTTCTGCTTTTATTTATTTATTTATATTTATTTACTATTTATTTATTTATTTATTTATTTATTTATTTATTTATTTAGAGATTTCTGCTTTTAATGTAACAAAAACAAAGACAATCTTCCTTTGGGTTAAGAATTTGGGGGACATCTTGGGAAAGGAGTGCAGCTTCGTTCTCTGGTCTCTCTCATGGGCAGGGCTGACTCTGGCTGACACTGCTCAGCTGGCCTCATGACTTCAAGCCCTTGGTACGTGACATCTTCAGAAAAAGTGTCCTGGTGTGCAGGCACTGCAGCCATCCGTCTGGGATCTGTTAGGTGTCTGTGCTCCCTCTTCTTTTCCCTTGGCTTTAGTGGTCTTTGTATCCCTTGATGAGAACAGCCTCTCTGGGGGTTGAAATAGCTTCTCATGGAGCAACCCAGAGCTGGGCAGCCAGCATGGCTGAGGGGAGGTCACAGAGTTGCCAGGCAAGACTTGGGGTAGAGGGAGAGAATACTAAGATTCAAGGCTGACATTGGTGTATCGCTATAGGGATTTCAAAGCACTTTACTGTGAAGGGATATACTTATGCCCCACAAGGTGGCCCTATGGGTACTGGGCATTGTTCTCCTCACTTTGTAGATGTAGAAAAGGGCCCTGGCATCCTCGAGTGCCTTGCTCACCATCACTGTCTATCTGGTGCTCTGCTGCTCTGCCTCTGCTGTCTGCGAGGATATGGGCAGGGCTGGAATCTTCGCTGAGACTGTGAACAGGAGATGGAAAAGCCAGACCCAACTCCGGTGTGGCTGTTCCACCCAGAGGAGAGAGCGCAGGCCGCCTCTAGCCCTACCCGGGGCTCGGGTTCCTGCATGCGCTCAAGTGCCACCTCCTGTCACTCTTATTCCTCCTGTCCCTCTTATCCCTCCTGTCCCCGCTGCTTCTAATGGCCTGACCCTACTTCTCTGTCTTTACTTGTCAGAAGTGGAGCTGCCCCTGAAGAAGGATGGCTTTACCTCAGAAAGCACCACCCTGGAAGCCTTGCTCCGTGGTGAGGGTGTTGAGAAGAAGGTGGATGCCAGAGAGGAGGAAAGCATGCAGGAAATACAGGTACTTCTGGGCCCACTGTGGGGAATGCTTCCAGAACGTCAGCCCCATGCTGCCAAGAGTCCAGCACTGGCTTGACTCCCCCTCTCAGACCACCCACCCTGGCATTGTTGTTGGGAGACTCGTGAATTCTTTTCTCCTGTAACCTGTCCTCCAGAAGAAGTCAGTGCACCTCTCTCTTGGTGTCCCCATTCAAAATATATTTTTTGAGCCTGCTGTGGGCCAGGTGCCATGCTAGGTCCTGGGGATACGATGGTGACCAACACAGATGGAGAGCCTGTAGATCCAGCAGTTCATAATTCAGGCTTGAAACCTTGGGGTTGTCTATACCAGCCTGTCCCAAGTGAGCCCCTGACTTGGCCTGCTCCCCTCTTCCTCACACCCCATTTTTAGCTCTAGTTCACAGTATCGCCCTCTCCTGTGAGGCCAGTGGAGGAGTCAGCCTCCAGGCAGGGCTGGGGGCTCCTGTCCCTGCTGGTTTCCCACCCTCTGCTCCCAGCACTGCAGAGGCTCTCACTGCTCAAGATTACAATGGTACTCTCTCACTGGTTCTGGTTTGTCTTAAATCTCTGTTGTCAAATGCAATAGTTGGCCTGGAGTATTGTAGTAATTTTAATTAATATAAATATTAAACAATAGTATTAATAATTAAATATAATTCAATTATTAAAATCAAATTACATTGATATTAAATGTATTTTTATTATACTATTTCATGTGATACATATTATATATTACATATTTATTAATTGTATATCCAATTTAATGTTTAGTACTGTACTTGCATATTAATTTATTGACACTATAATTAAAGCAATAACCATTACATCTTTGGTTTGCATCATGAGTACCACTGGTCAGCGCATTCCACTAAGTCAGGAACCATGCTGTCTCGTTCACCATTGTCCCCTTGGGGCCTTGCACGTGCCCAGCAGAGTCGAGTCTCAATAAAGATGTGGAATGTAGCCATGAATTGGCCTCCTTGTCTGCCATTCCTGTGTTCAGATGAGTGGTCAGGTTTTTTCCATGTCACAACATGGCTTACATTGGTTGCCTCCGCTCCTCAGAGCTATAGCCCTAGTGAAGATCCTCAATAGCTGTAACCTTGATGTGCCTAATGCACCTTGGAGTCATCTGCCACTCCTGTATTTCCATCACACCCAACATCCAGTTCATCAGGAATCCTGCCCACAACCCAAATCTGGAGCACAGGCTCCTCTTATCATTTCCCCCTGCTACTGCCCTGGTTCCGGCCACTGTCATCATCTGTCTGAACTACTACAACTGCTTTCTAAGTGGTGCCCCTACTGATGGCTGAGGGGCAACCCTTTAAACCTAAGTTGGATCCTGTTATTCCTGTGCCCCCAAACCTGGCACAGGTTCCTGTTCTCCCAAAAGAAAAGTCAAGGCCCTCTTACCTTTCTGACTTGTTTGCTTCGCCTTCCCCTTGCTCATTCTGCTGCAGGCACACTGACCTCATTTTGTTCCTTCTAGAACACGCCAGGCACTCTGTTGCCTCGGGGTTTTGCTTGGCCTGTTTCCTCCGCCTGCAGAGTCCTCTCCCCAGATATCAGCTGGGCCCTCGCCCTCTCCTTCTATAGTTTGTGCTCCTTCTTCAATTTGTGTCTCTTCTTCTCTGTGAAGTTCACCTTGATGTTGTGTGCACTACCACATTTTGTGCCCTCCCCGCCCTCCAGATCTCCTGATTCCTTTACTCTGCTTTCCTTTGCTTTTTCTTTTTTCCCCATAACTTTGATCACTCTCTAACATACTTTGTAATTTGCTGATCTATATTATCGTTTCTTTTCTGTTTCCTTCCAATGGAGTGTAAACTCAAGGGTGTGATCTTTGTCTTGTTCACTAATACATCTGAAGCATGTGAACAGCGCCTAGTTCATAGTGGTGCACAATAAGTATCTGTGAAGGGATGTATGAGTGAAGATTCCTGAGAGTCACCCCATCCCCAGTCCTTCCTTTCTCCAACATGTCCTACTTTGCTAGCTGATCTTTTACCCTGAGGAAAAGCCCAGCTTATGCCATCCCTTGTTTAAAAAAACTTAGGTATGAAAAACTATGGTATGAAATACCCATATCCTACCAGGTCCATCCAAGGTGATGAGTGTAATCTTCTTGGGCTTCCTTATCTGCTCTGAATCTAGTTTTCAGGCTTATTTCCTCCTATTCCTCCCCCTGTTCTTCAGCCTTCTTTCCTCTGAGCCTGTGGTCACACTGTGTTCTTTACCTGGTGAATCTTCTCTCCTGCTCTGTGTGCATAGATTTCTACCCATCGGTCAGGCTCAGCCCCGATACCACCTTCCCCAGGAAGCCTTTCTTGATTGGCCTCCAGCCAGAGGGATTCTTCTTGTCACTGGCATTTAGGGTGACTCATACTTTCTTCTTTGTTTTCTTTCCCTTTCCCCCAACATTTGGACTTTCTAGGTCTTTGAAAGTTAAGGTGTGTCACATCTGTATTGTGTAGTTAGTGTAATTTCATCAGTGAATGGGACAGAACCATTGTTTAGAAACCCTGATGCTCTAGTGACAGGTAGTCTTTTACCCTCTCAAGCTGGTGGTGGGTTCAGGTTCCTCTCAGGCAGTGTTGGGCCAATCAGTATACAGGCCATCACTATGGAATCATTACCATAACCAGCATCCCTGATGTAAATGGAACGTCTACTGTGCACAGAGCATGGAGCTACCATTTACTGTGTTAGAAGCTGAAACCAGGACCACAAGCCAAATGAGTTTACAAGTTCTTACCGGCTTTGGTTATTAAAATAAAGTACATGTGTAGTAAATGGGTTATATTTGTTCATTTTTAAAAAAGATTTATTTATTTATTTATTTATTCATTCATTCATTCATTCATTCATTCATTCATTCATGAGAGACACAGAGAGAGAGAGGCAGAGACACAGGCAGAGGGTGAAGCAGGCTCCATGCAGGGAGCCCAGCGTGGGGCTCCATCCTGGGTCTCCAGGATCACGCCCTGGGCTGAAGGCAGCACTAAACCACAGAGCCTCCTAGGCCACCCTGTTCATTTTTTCATTCATCCATTTAACCAAATTTTATTGAGTGTCTCTTCTGAGCAGGCACTGTGCTAGGTTCTGGGGAGACAGAGAAACCAAGAGACAGCAGTCCCATCTGTTCACATTTATATTCTAGTATGACATACAGACAGAAAACAAGTACACAAAGGAAATAATTGCATTTCAGGATAAATGACCATGGAAAGAACAGAGGATGAAGATTCAGTATAAGAGGAGGGATAGATTATAGGTAGTGTCCTAAGGGAGATAAGGGATTTAACCTCAGTCCTAAGGGTGGAAAGGAAGCTAAGGAAGTGATGATGTGGGGAGGAGCTTTCTGGGCAGAGGAACAGTGTGCTTGAAGGCCTTGCGATAGGTTTGAGTTTGTAGTTTTGAACAAACAGACAGAAGATGCAGAACTTCTACAACTCAATAACAAAAACCCAAACAATTCAATTACAAAATGGGCAGAAGACCTGAACAGACATTTTTCCAAACAAGACACGCGCAGATGGCTGGCAGGCACATGAAAAGATGCTCAACATCCCTCGTCATCAAGGAGATGCAAATCAAACCACAATGAGATCACCCCACACCTGTCAGGATGGCTATTGTCAAAGACAAAAAGTAACAAGTAGTGGTGAGCATGTGGAGAAAAGGCGTCCCTCGTGCACTGATGGTGGGAATGGGAATTGGTGCAGCCACTGTGAAAAATGTATGGAGGCTTCTCAAAAAATTAAAAATAAAACTGTCTTATGACCTAGCAATTCAACTTCCGGGTATGTCTCTGAGGAAAATGGAAACACTAGTTCAGAAAGATATATACGCCCTTATGTTCACTGCAGCATTATTTACAATAGCTAAGACATGGAAACAATCTAAATGTCCACTGATGGATGGATGGATAAAGAAGATGTGGTACATAGACACAGTGGAATACGACTCAGCCATAAAAATGAACGAAGCCTTGCCATTTGCGAGAACATGGATGGCCCTTGAGGACATTATGCTAAATGAAATAAATCGGAGAAAGACAAACACCACATGATTTCACTTATATATGGAATCTAAAAAACAAAACCAAACCCAGACTTCTAGATCCAGAGAACAGATTGGTGGTTGCCAGAGAAGAGGAGGATTGGAAGGGTGTGAAGTGGGTGAAGGGGATTAAAGAGTCCGAACTTCCGGTTATAAAATAAGTCATGGGGATGTAATATACAGCATGCTGAATGTAGTCATAACATTAATTTTGTAGGGTAGCAGATGGTAACTAGACTCACTGTGGTGACCATTTCACAGTGCCTACAAATGTCAAATCACTGTGTTGTTCACCTGAAACTGATGTAATATTGCATGTCAATTATACCTCAATAATTAAAAGGAGAAAGAAAAAAGGGAAAAAAAGGAAGGCAGAAGGCCTGTGTGGCTAGAGCACAGCCAGGCAGAGAAGGGCCTAGGCTGGAGCAGGAGCGTTGGGCCAGGTCTGACCACTCTGGCCTCTCAGGACCTGGAGGAGGCACTTGATTTCATGGATATGAAGAAGGAAGGTATTTTAACCAGGGCAGCAAATTTGTGTTTCCTCAAGATCCCTCTGGCTGCTGCCTGGAAAGGACACTGGACGCACGGCCAACGGGAGAAGGAGGAAAATCAGTTAGGAGATTTTTGCAGCACTCCAGGCCAGAGATAATGGAGTCTTTTAAAGGCATTCCTTCTTCTTTTTTAAACACAACCACAAACAATTGTTATCATCACCGTAAAAACTGTTTAGAGTAACAGGGAGAAAAGTTATTTTCAAATGTGTTTATTTTCCAGATAATGTCCTTGGACAGGGAATGTAAGTAGGTTAGTGGGGGGTCAGCTGCATCTCAGTTGGACTCCTGCTTTTGACTCCTCTGCACAGGACGCCCCCTCTGCTTCCTGAGTCCTGAATGTGAGCTTTATTAGGAACTTCTGGCTCCTCCCTAGTTATATGGAGAGGCTTCTGGGTGTCAGGGCCACATCATCGCAGGAAATGCAAACACACTGGGGAGGCTGCTGTCACGTCTGAGGCCTGGGGCACAGACCAGGGGTTCTCAAGACACAGGGAGACCAGTGGGAAGAGGGAGGGGGAAGTCAGTTTACATCCGGAAGCTGAGGCCATGAAGCAGGCACTTGCTGGAGACTAGCTCAGTCACCTTCACCAGTTTTTCACTTCCAACCTGGAGTCCATTTTGCAGATTATAAATACCTTCATGATGAAAAATGAGAGTGGAGTCAGATTGTACAACATGCCAGAGGCAATGACCTTTTAATTTGAGGTCCTTGGAACTCACCATGATTAAATGACTTCAAGACCCAAAGTTGGCGAGACACTGTTTAAACAGCAACAACAGTCATAACAACAACACCTCATATTTATACCGTATCTTTTCCCCAAACTCTGCAGAGCATTTGACTTGTCATTGTCTTGCCTGACTTTCACTTGTGTTCCCAACTATGGTTCAGGAAGCCAAGATGCAGAGAGCCTAAAAGGCTTGCACGGGGTCTGGGCCAATGTTTCCTAGCTATGGGCAGGGGGCATGTCTAGCAGACAGTACTACTTCTCTGTTAGATGGCTGTAGTTGGCCCAGAGACCCCGGTGTGCAGTCAGCTGATGGCTTCCCAACTAAGCCTAGTAGAGAAGCCAGAGGAGAATTCATGAGACTTGTTTTGAGTTCTTTGTGAGGATCTGTAATGGGCAGTGTCCTGACCCCTGTGATTGGGAGAGAACTCTGACAAGGCAGTGGGAGAAGGTCTCTGGAAACTCACTCCTGGACTTCCTGCTTGGAGAACAGGCCAGAGGCATTGTCTGGAAGGCCACTTGAAGAGCAATGATGATACCACATGTCAGTACAGCCTGTGCCATTTCTAAGCCTTTTCATAGGTTGCATGATTGTCACGCCATCACAAGAGTGGGTGGGTGCTGAAGCTACTATTTTGTGTAATATGGTATCCCCCCACCTTTCTAGCCTCATCTTATGCCAATCTCTCCCTGAGTCACTGAGCTCTAGTCGCCCTGGCCTCTTTCTGCAACATGGGCAAGCCGTGTTCCTTTCCCTGCCTCAGGGAGCTTGCTCATGCTCTTCCCTCTGCCTAGAACACTTTTCCTCTCTCCTTGCCTTTCGTCCCCATTCCCAAGGCTAGTCTTTGCTTATCCTTCACATCTCAGCTCGCTTAGGTCACTTCCTCAGCTAAGCCTTTCCTGACCCTCAGATTAGGTAAAATTCCCTCTAATAGCTCTAGTAGAGCTATTTCTTGTCACTTTCTTGTCACTGTGTTTATGGCAGTTGTAACTATATGGTTGTGGATGTTGTTTAGATCTATCCTCCCTTCACTGTATTGTAGAGTCCTTCTGGGCAAGAACTGTAGTCATTTTGTGGCTTGTCTAGCACAGTGCCTGCCATTTGTCAGCACTTGACAAATGCTTGTTGATTGAATGAATAAGTAAATTCCTATTTTATAATTGGGGAAACTAAGGCATGAAGAGACAATGACTCACCTGAGGTTGCACAGTGAGTCAAGAAGCTCCTAGGGCTGTTGACACAGAGGCCAGTGAACTCCATGCCCCTTCTCCTTATCTCACTTTCACTCTGGGGAGCTGGGTCCTCAGCCACAATCATTCATTTCTCCCTAAGCCTAGAGGTACATGCCTTACCTGCCCTCCCCTTCCTGCAAAGGGAGTGAAGTGTTCAGGTCCCTACAGGAAGGGTCTACATAATATACCTTCAGTCTTTGGACATAAGGCTGAGAAAGGACCAGAAAACTCTGAACTGATGAACCTGACTTGGCTTTGGCCATGGATTCACTGTATGACCTTGGACAATCAAAACTGTTTTTACCCTCAGTTTATTCACCTGTAAAATGGAAATTGGACTCTCTGCTATGTGAATCACAGTTCTTTTGGAGAGATATAATTAAATTCATGATCTTTAAGCTTCATTACAAGTAATGTGCTATAAAGAAAATCCATTAAAAAAAACAAAACAAAACAATGAATGATTAAGAACAGCACATTAATGTCAGATTCTGGTCAGATGAACAGGAAGTTACTTGTTTCATCAAACAGGGCAGGGTTCCAGAATGGCAGAGAAAGGAGGAACATATTTTCATATTTAGGAACAAAAGGAAATTACATGAGAAAAGTAAGTTTTGAAAAACGTCTTGAGTTCACATAGAAAAGCACCCCAACCAGAGTGTTCTCTCTTTTAGAAAATGTTTCTTGGGTAAAAAGAGTTGAAAAAAGTCAGTGTTCTGGGAGGATTGGGCTGGAAGGGGCCCAGGGGGTTGAGAGAGATGTTTCCGCCAAGAGCTCGGACTCTGGGCAGCCTTTCGGAGGCCTGCTTCCCCAGCAATGGCAGCTCCTTCACTTTGTCAAAGCACAAGAACAAAATAGACCTCCTGCTCCTTCCTTAAATTACCCTCCAGTGGCTTTCTCTTTTGCATTTTATTTCTCAACCTGTTTATTTTCTTGTCATTTCAGAGGGTTTTGGAAAATGATGAAAATGTAGAAGAAGGAAATGAAGAAGAAGATTTAGAAGAGGATATCCCCAAGCGCAAGAATAGGACCAGAGGACGGGTAAGTTGGGGATGCCAGGAAGGAGGGAAGCATTGAGGGAGGCAGGGAGGCCAAGGCCAGGAGAACTGGTCCACAGACCCCAAGTCCCCCCAGAAGCAGACAGAGAGACAGAGCTCTCATATCTGCCATCTCCCTTGAAGAACACTCAGAGAGGAAACTCCAGAAGGGCTCTGATCCTAGGTGGGAGCCTGGAAGAGTTTAGAGCTAGCAAGAGGGAAAAGAGAGAGAAGGTGCCCTGAGGGGACAGTGAGGGTTCTGGAAGGGTTGGGGTGGGGTCTAGGGAAGGTGGAGGAGGAGGAGAGTGTGACTATTGTACCCATTACTTGGCTTTTTTTTTTTTTAAAGATTTTATTTATTTATTCATGGGAGACACAGAGAGAGGCAGAGACATAGGGAGAGGGATAAGCAGGCTCCTCACAGGGAGCCTGATGTGAGACTTCATCCCCCAACCGGGATCACACCCTGAGCCAAAGGCAGATGCTCAACCGCTGAGCCACCCAGGTGTCTCCTGTTACTTGGTCTTAAAAGAAGGCTGAATTTTCCCGTCCCTGGGGCTGTTCCAGAATGACAGGGTCAAGACACCTGCTTTGGGGTATGCTTCACTAGGCGGAGAGTAGGATCACTCTGGAAAACTGCAGGGGCCACAGCTAATGGTTTCCAAGTGGGTGAGGCAGGGGCTTTTGGTGCAGCTGGGGATGTGGCAAGAGGAGGCCAGAAGGTATAAAGTTGTGGGAGTGGTCCTTGAGGGCCGAGACCCAAGTCTGAGTGGTGTTCTTAGGCATGCAGGTTGCTCCTCCAGAATCCTAATGTCCAAGCCCAAGGGGCTCTTGGTGGCCACCCTCAGGTGGCTGCAAGGGCATCTGATAATAATAAGGTGGAGAGGGACCTTCCGGGGGTAAGTCTGCTTTCTATCTAGAGAATTAGTATTAGGCCTTCTGGCTCCTTCAGGCTCTAGGGGAGCCTTACCCCTCTTATCCATGGGTACCCTGTGGTTTTGGGTCCAAGGGTAATTACAGCAAGCCTCTCTATTTCCTGTGACTCTCTTTCTTTCTTTCTTTCTTTCTTTCTTTCTTTCTTTCTTTCTTTTCTTTTCTTTTCTTTTCTTTTCTTTTCTTTTCTCTTCTTTCTTCTTTCTTTCTCTTTGAAATATTTTATTTATTCATTCATGAGAGACACAGAGAGAGAGGCAAAGACATAGGCAGAGTGAGAAGCAGGCTTCCTGTGGGGAGCCCAATGTGGGACTTGATTCTAGGACCCCTGGATCATGCCCTGAGCCAAAGGCAGATGCTCAACCACTGGGCCACCCAGGTGTCTTGTTTCCATGCTTCCTGTGCTCTAGTATTCATCAGTCACCAGGAGAACCTATCGAAATGCAGATTCCCAGGACCCACTCCTAGAAGTTCTGATTTAGGAAGTCTTGGGTAGGGCCCAGAAAGCTGTATTATAAGCAAATTCCTAGGTGGCTGATGTAAGTGGTCCACTGCTGCCCACACTGAGCTCGGATGCCCTGACTTGTTACAGGGGCTGGAATTTCTAAGGCTGGGCAGGGCAGCTCTCTGATGCTGCGCACCTTCTGGAGTGGCCAGCTAGCTTCAGCAATGATCTTGTCTTATTTGTTCTTTACTCTCGTGTTGTGTTGGTTTGTATATTTAATTTTTGGGATAATATCTGAAAGGAAATCCTAGACGTTTTATCATTTAACCTATACATACCTCAATGTCTATGTCTAACAAATAGCATTTTTCATACCCAATAAAAACAACAACTATTCTAATATCTACTATCCAGTCCCTGATGGTTTCCCTGGATTTTCTCAAAAATGCCTTTCTACAGTTGGTTTGTTTGAAACTTAAGCCTCTTCTATTCTATGACATACCTCTTTCCTGCTCTACCCTACCACAGACACACACACACGCACACACAAACACACACACTTTTTTTTTCTCCATGCTATTTATTTGTTGACAAACTTAGGTGGTTTATCTCATAGAATTACCTACATTCTAGATTTGGTGGATGGGTTTATGTTCTGGAAACTGGTGGTTTGATTAGAGACTTGATTAGATTTGTGCTATGTGTGTATGTGTGTAAATATTGTTTTGGTGGGGCAAAAACCTTTCCTGTGCTTCTTTTACTGCATCACATCAGGAGGTACACGTTGTCCAGCTGTTCCACTTTCGGGGGGAAATGGATCAGTAGGTTCAGGTATTGTCAGCTTGATTTCTCCTTAGAAGGTTCTTCATCAAGTTTTTATCTGGCTGTTTCAGCAGACATTGAAAAGCTTGCCCAAATCCATGACTTCATTGCAGGCTGCAAAATAATGAATATCTAATTCCATCATTGGAGGAGGTTTTAGAATTTCTGGGTGTTTTGTGAGCTCCAAGAGCTGCATGCATCCAGGCCTACTTCCACCCCGTCCCTCAGTCCAAGCCCAAGCCAAGGTTACAGGGGTAGATTGCAGAGAATGGTCCTCTTCACATCTTCTCCACTCCCAACCTAAATCTAGATGACTGAACTCAGAAGTGCATGGATATGAGCTGTGTGCCTCCTCTGTGAGAACACCATGGTGGCAGCAGCAGCCACTGCATACTCACTGCGTACTTACGGGACACCAGGCCACATGATGGGGCTCTTTACAATGAGAGCTATACATAGAGGGTGACGACTGCGTACTTTGTATTGCACTCTCGATTTCTGTACTGTTCCTTACAGCAGCCACTAGCCACATGTGGTGACTGAGCACTTAAAATGTTGCCAGTTCAAATTAAAATGTGCTGCAAATGTAAAATACACACCATTCAAAGACTTAGTATGAAAAGAATGCAAAGCATATCATTACTATTTTTTATATTGATTGCATATTGAAGTGATAATAGTTTGAATACGTTGGGTTAAATAAAATATACTATTAACATTAATTGTACTTGTTTCTCTTTTTACTCTTTTTGAAAAATGTGGTTACTAGAAAATTTAAAATGATGTGTGTGGCTCACATTATGTTTCTATTGGCCCTCACTTCTTGTTGCATTCCCATAGATTGGTATTATCACTCCCAGAGAGATTATGTAACTTGCTCAAGGTCATCTAAACTAGAAGAGAAGGAGTCAGGATTTGAATAAAGGTGTGTAATTTTGTCACCGAGTCATGCCTGGCCCAGTGCCCATCATGTGGCTAAAGACTAGCTTGTTGAATGAATGACTGAGTGATGGGAAGGAAAGAAAAGCTATATTTCAACTTTGTCAGAGTTGAGAGAAGGCCTAAGCACAGTGATGGAGCTGGATGGGGCCTAGACTAGCTCAGGGGCCTATATGGTGCTGGCCAAGTGGCAGCTGAATGGCTCTATGTTGTGTAGTGGCACCTTGGACATGTGATCCATGGTGGGAGCCATGGGATGACCTAGAAGGGTATGAGTGAGCCCTGCCTGTGCTGGAATACAAGTGTGAAGCTGTTTCACCCACAGCCTCAATGTAGCTACCCTTGTAAGAGGCATCTTCAAGTTGCTGCTGGTTCCTAGAGAGCATTTCTGTTGTCAAGACTGGCAGGTGGCACCCTCAGTGGGTGGCCCCTGGAATGCAGCATCAGGATTACCTGGGAGCTTGTCAGGCACCCAGGACCCTGGACTCCACCCTGGATGGACTGAATTAGAGCTTGCACTTTGACAAGACCCCCCCACCCCACCCCTGGTGCCTTGTGTACTCATTGAGGAAGCCAGGGGCAAAGTAGTGATTACAAGGGCAGCCTCTGCCTTGTGTGAACCGTGAGTTCGAATCCCAGCTCCACCATTTACTAGACTTCGGGTGCATTATGTAACCTCATTATCTTGATCAAATTATAGAAATACTCTGGGCCTCAGTTTCTCATAACGAAAATTATGAGAGTAATAATACCAGCTTTAATAAAAGCTAGACATTGTTAAGAGGGTGCAAAGGGAAAAACTCTTTAGGCTAGCCCCAACCCTAATGGGGATACCCTGAGTGGGGAGGGAAATTCAGATCCAACAATTAATAATCATGTCTGTGCTAACTTTAGCCCAAGAAATCCAAGCTCTTTAAAATTCATGAAATTCCTGGAAGTCAGCCATGTGAGTATTATCAATCAGTCAATCAATCAATCAGTAACTATTTATTGATGCACTATGGTGCTGTCCAGTGCTTCTCAAACTAATGTGCTTATGAAGCGCATGGTGATCTTGTTAAAGTGCAAATTCTGATGCAGAGGGTCTGGGGGTTGGGTGGTACTGAGATTTTGTCTGGTTAACAAGCTCCCAGGTGATACCAGCACTGCTGGTCTGAGGACCACATTTTAAATAGGAAGGACGCGGAGCTATGGCCCTCAGGAGTTGGGTTTTTTTTTTTTTTTGGTCTTCTCTACTTAAAAATTACTGAGAGCCCCCCAAAGCTATTGTTCTGGTGGGTTATAACTAGTGATAATCACCATTTTAGAAATTAAAACAGAAAAAAATGTTAATCTTCAGAATATACCAGCACACAGAGTGATGATATCATCATGTCAGGTAGCCTCTGGAAAACTGTGCATTTGTGAGGGAATGAGAGTGTAAAGTCTCAACTAATGTTCTAGTACTATTTAGTACTGTTATGAAAATAGTTTTGATAGCAGACCCCCTGAAAGGGTCTCAAGAATTCCCCAGCAATCCTTGGGCCATTATTTGAGAACAACTCCTAGGGAGGAACTAGCTCTATGAGCTTGTCTTAGTCAAGCATCTTTTAATTGCCAGAAACTCAACAGCTTCAGCAAAAATGGAGAGTATTTGACAAGCTGCTGGGTCATTGCCCCAGATATGTAGTCTTGGAAGATTTAACCCGCAGGAAAGGCAAGAAAATGGTAAGGGATTTAGGACTGGCAAAGAATAAGGAACCCGGGCAGCTCATGGCCTCTATTTCCTTCCATATTTTCCTATCAAAAGACTGTTTCCTTCTTCTCTGTACCCATGGCTCCATAGCTCCTGAATTGATGGTTTCCCAGTTCAAGTGCCTGTACTCCCTGGAGTCATTGCCCCAACACCAGGTGCTTCAGAGGTAGAATCTGATTGGCCCAGCTTAGGTCATGTGACCACTACTGAGCCAGTCAATCAGCTGTGGTCAGGGGGGCCGGGCTATGTGGTACAATTAGGGCTGTCTTGGCTTCTGGGTGTCTGAATAGGAGGTGGGGTGGGGAGGAGGGGAGGAAGGGAGGGGAGTGGGATAGGGTGGGGAGGAGGGGAGGGGAGTGGAATAGGGTGGGGAGGAAGGGAGGAGGGGAGGGGAGGAGGGGAGGGGAGTGGGATAGGGTGGGGAGGAGGGGAGGAGGGCAGGGGAGGAGGGGAAGGGAGTGGAGGAGGGGAGAGGAGTGGGATAGGGTGGGTTGGGGAGGGGAGTGGGGTGGGGTAGGTTGGGGAGGATGGGAGGGGAGTGGGGTGAGGAGGGGAGTGGGGTGGGGAGGAGGGGAGTGGGGTGGACGATTCTCAGAGAGGGAGGATGGTTTCTTTTGCACAGTCAGCATCAAACTTTTACAGAACAGAGCCTGGAAACCTAGGTCCTGCCCCTTCTACTGACTCTGTGACTATGGACAAGTCACAAACCTTCGTAGAGCTCATCTCATCCAGTGCCAAAGGGGAATAGTATTACTTTTCTGTAACTCACGATGTATGGTAGGAATGCACTGAGCTAATACATGTGAAAGAGCTTTGGATGCTAAGTGCCCAACATAGGTCTAAGCGTTGGGCGTTCATAGTAAAGTATGAAATGCCATCTTTGCTCTTAAGAACCTTGGGATTAAATTGAGGAGAAAATACGAACGGCCATGATACAATTAGAAAACAGCAGGCTTCTGTCTGTGCACTAACCAAATGCAATAAAAGTTCAGAGGAGAGAGTGGAGATCAGCTTGGGCAAGAAGGGGAAGTAATTTATTGAGCACTTCCTGTGGATGTGGCGCTGTCCCCTGTGGTTTCGCACACTCTCAGCACCAACCCTCCCAGCAACTCTGCAGTAAGAGGTGTTGCTGTGCCCATTTTACAGTTGAGAAAATTAAAACTTAGAGAAGTAACTTGTCTAAAGACACAGGGCTGGTGTTTAAACCTACGCCTGTCTGCCTTTAAAGCTGATGCTCTTTTTTATTCCTCAATCTGACAAGAGGAAAATTCTTGGAGGAGTGGGATATTAGTGGGGCTAAAGCATGGACCTGTGTGGGTGACAGAGGAGAGGCTGATCCATAACAGGGATCAGTAAAAGATGAATACATGGACATAGCATTAGCGCGAGGCGAACCTGACGACATCGGCACTGGGTTGTTGTTGGTTGTGTCTGTGGTTTTAGATGGCGATGAATGAACGAGTGAATGACCATGGGCTCTGTCCTTCACTCGTTTTGTCTAATTGGTCTGGGAGTCATGCAGGGCGGGTTGGGAAGGGCAGTGCAGAGGTGGAACCCCAGCCGGTGGGTTCTTGTTGCAGCTCGGGGTCAGGTGATGAGCTCCTGGACTAGAATGTGGAACAGAAGGGAAATGCAAAGCCTAAGATGGCCTTTGAAGGAAGCAACAATAGCACTTGATATAAAGAATAAAGGAGAAGAACCACAGATGACTGACTCACTGAGCGACTGACCAGTTGACTCAGCCAGTGTTTAGTAAGTGTGTCTTAAGTGGCAGGCCCTGTACCAGGTTCTGAATATAGTGTGGCCCAAGTAGAAGTTTTCCACCCTCTTGATGGGGAGGCAGACCATCAACAAGTATACCAACACGTGTATACCTCGACGTCAGAGGACGCTACGTGCTGGGACCAAACATAAAGCAGGGCAGGGGAAAGAGAAAAATGGAGAGGGTATGAGTGGATGTAGTTTGGTCAGGGAGGGCTTCTCTGAGGAGGTGACATCTGGGCAAGACTAGAGGGATTCCGAGTTTCCAAGTTTGAGCGATTCCAGGAGACTACAGAAGTGCTCCGGCTGCCGGAAGAGTCCCTGGCATGTGCCCATTTTGCAGTTGAGGAAACCAAGTTGCAGGGAGTGTGGAAGTGACCGTGTTGCTCAGCCTTGAGTGAAATCCAACCCTGCCTCTGGGCGGGGCCCTCCCCTCCCGCTGGCTGCTCCCCCAGGAGTGCCTGCTTCCAGTGCTTTCCAGGCCTCGTCGCCTCCTCTTAGCCCAGGCGGTATTTTTAGTCTCTCTGAGCCCCTTCCCCGCGTCTGCTGTTGGCTCGTCATTCTGCTTGACTTGCTTTCACCTGCTCCAGGCGGCTGTGACAGGGCTGCGGGCTGCACACGTCAAGCTGTCCCTGGCTTCACTGTGGGGGCGTGGGGGGTGGCGAGGGCAGCTGAGGGTGACCACCCTCCCCGTCGTCGTCATCGTGGGCAGGCGGGGAGGCCTGTCAGTGCCTGCGGGTGACCGCGGAACCTCACAGCTCCCTCTTCGGGTCAACTCTGAGTAATGAGGCCGGGGCGGGAGGGGGCCGGGCTGGCTGTCGCCTGCTTGGGTAGGGGGTGGGGAGGCAGAGCGGCAAAGCTGGGGGGAGGGAGGTGGAATTTTGCAATTTGTTTTGGAGAGAGACAAGCTGAGGAGGAGGTGGAGGTGGTAGCTTGCCAGGTGGTGTTGATTGTGAAGAGTGCGTGTGAACACCCAGGGCCTGGGGTACAGGCCTTTCTGCTGTGAAATCCCCAGTGAGTGAGTGTGTGTGTGTGTGCATGTGCGTGTGCGTGTGCATGTGTGTGTGTGTGTGTGAGCATCATGGACCTTTTGACCCTGAAGCCCCCAGGGCCCCTGTCCAGGCCCGGCCCCTGGGGCTGTCCCATTGCCCCTGCACCCCGGGTGGCTGCCATGTTTTATTTCTCATCTGCTGCGTCTCCTTCTCTGTCCCCAAAGACCTCAGCAGGGCCTTTCCCTGGTTGGCAGTTTACTGCTACTCATTACCAGAGTAATGACCTGGAGGAGGCCAGGGTGCTACACACGTGACCATGTGGGACTTACAAAGGTTTAAAAATAAACCTTGCCGCGTTCTTGTAGCCACTGTCCCGGGGCTGCAGAGCTGCTAGCACCCTCTCTGGCTGGCCTCCTCTATCCTTGGAGGTAGAACTCATCCCACCCCCACCCCAGGTTGTGCTGACCCTTTCTGGAGATGCACGCAGGGTGGTGGGATCAGGAGTCCGGCCCCAGCAGACTGTGAGGTATCAAGACTTGTGTCGCTGGCCAGAGGCCTGAGGCAGATCACCCCCACAAAGTAGGCTGAGCAGGGGTGATGAGGGGAGCTCCCTGCCATGCTTGCCTGGGCTTGTGCCCTAGACCTGAGGCCAGGCCTGGCTGGCTCTTGAGAGACTAGAAGGGGACAGTGTGAACCTGGGGCAAGAGCCTGGGATGATGCCTGTGGATTGCTCCCAGTCTGCCGTCATCTGGTCAACTGAGGTGGGCAGGGCATCTGCATGTGGAGGCCAATGAAACTAGAAGGCTGGGCAGCTGGAGGAGGAGGTCCCTGTGGCAACAACAGAGTACAGGGATTGGGTAGATGTAGGCTTTGCAGTCACACTGTTGTGGGTTTATGTCCTGGGTCCGGGCTTAGTAGCAGAGGGACTCTGGACAAGCTACTTCACTTGTTGCCTCAGTCTCCTGATCTGTAAAATCGAGATAATAGTAGTACATCTCTTGGAGTCGTTGTGAACATTTAATGAGATGATGTGGGTGAATAGCTGAGCACTCTGGGGCAAGTTACTTGACCTCTCTGGGACTCAGTTTCTTGGCCTGTAAAATGGGGTTGTTATTGGTTCAAATGCTGTGTCCAGGAGGACGGGATGAAGAGGTGTAGGTGAAGTTTTCGGGGCCCCACAGAGTATGCACTCAGGAGCCGTAGTGACCATCACTGTAACAAGCATCCTGGTTCCTTGTCTCCCCAGGCCCGTGGTTCGGCAGGTGGCAGGAGGAGGCACGACGCTGCCTCTCAGGAAGACCATGACAAACCTTACGTCTGTGACAGTAAGTACAGCAGATGCTGCCTTCCTGCCTCTGCCTCTGCCCCCAGCACCCCCTTCCCTGTGCTTCCCTGGCTGTCTCCCCCAGCCTCAGGCTCCCTGGCTCCTCCTCTTGGACCTGCACCCCACCTTGCATGCCTGCTGCCTCAGCAAAGGCACCACCTCTTGTTGCTGCTGCTGCTGCCACTCGTGCCCACCCAGGTGTTTTTGCATGAGGAAGAAGCAAGCCCGGGAGGCCTCCTGCCTCTGGCAGTGCCCCCTTGGTGGCTTTCTTCTGGCTCGCTCTCTCTTTCTCTCTCTTTGTCTCCTGAAGATTCATCCTCTATTTCTTTCTCTGTTTCAGAGAGTTACAAACAAAAGCATAACTCAAAATCCTCCGACAAAGGTACTTGGCTCCTTTGGCTTTTCATGTTTCCCTTTCATTTCCTCCTGTCTCTCCTGTCCTAGGTAGGGCAAGTTATGAATCTTTCTCTGACAACGACTTAGCTTAATAAATGGCCCTCGATCCATCTCCAGCCTTTCTTGCTTGCTTCAGAGGCATCTCTTGGACAAGGAGTCAGGGCCTGGCTCCTGGGTTCAGGGGGTGCAGACAGAGCTGAGGAGGGCTGAGGGAGAGCGGGACAGGAAGCAGGGGCAGTGGGCGTGCCTCTAGAAACCTTCAGCTTTCCGAGGGATTACCATCAGCTCCTGAGCTGTTGTCTTTCTCACCTAGCAGAGCGTTGGTGGCGGGTTTAGAATCCTTGCCCTAGTTACCTCTCACGGTATGGGGCGCCATCTGCTCATTCCACAGCAAGGACCGCCCTAGAAACCACACTCCCTGGCCATTTTCCCCTTCATGTCTTCTCCCCTGTGGGGGTGCAGAGCTGTGCCACAGGAGAAGGGCCCTGGCTCTGTGGTTCCTCCCGCTGACATCTTGCAGTGTCTGTAATCTCCGTGGAAGCAGAGGACGAATGGGAGAGATGGGACTCAGGGAGCACGTTGTGGGTGGTGCCCTTTCCTCCCTCTTCACTGGCCTCTTTTGATTTCAAAAAGTTGTTCTGTGCCCAGTGGGGTGACAGCTGATTGGAGAACATTTTGCTAGAAGAACTCAAACTCCATGACCCCCATTTGGCTGCTTAATACACCGTGCAGATGGCATTCCTGAGACAACTCTTGCAGGTAACATCTCCATCCCACAGCGCTTCTGTTCCAGGATGAGGAGGGAGCAGGGCAGGGGGTCTGGTGTCTCTTGGCCATGTCAGGAGGTGCCTACTTTGGCTGGCAGCTTGCCTCCCAGAAAGGCCTCTGTTTTGTTCTGATGCATGGAATCCCTCTAGTGTGGGCCCTCTGGGAACTGGTTCTGGGCTGGGAAGGGTCCTTCTGGGCCCATGGAGCAGGCTCTCCAGCTGTACCTGGCTGCAGCAGCCCAGCCCTCGAGAATGCCAACAGCTGCTTTGGGACTGGGGCATTGCCATCCGATTCCTCTTTTCAAAAGCTTTATTTTTGTGATGTGATTTTCTGCTTCCATAGCTAGTGGGATTACTTTTTGCTCCATCTCTTCAGTTTTCATTGGATTTGCAGCCAATAATCCATATATTCCAGGACACACCCCATGTGCCCTTCTTCACCCACCTCTCAGTTCCTCTCTTTGCTCTTTTGTCGGCTGTCTGCCTTCTCACATGTCACCTCCACGGAGCACCCTCTGTGGGGTCCCTCTCTTGCCTGGCTCCCCTCTTTCAGTGCAAAGTGCTTGCATCACGCCCCCCCCCCCCCCCCCGCCTCCCGCTGTGGGGGGGCCAGTGCTATTGGCTCTTCCCCTGTTCCCATCCCCATGGTCTCTTTCTTTCTCCTTCTGTTTATCCTGTGATGCTTGGGAGGCCAAAACGAAGGCCTGATGTTGGCTTTCTGGAAGTCTCAGCGGCTGATTTCTTGGCTCTGCCGACGCAGGCGCTGCCTCCCTTCTCTTCCCTCGGGGGACCGAGGTCCACCATAGATTGCCCTTCTCTCTTCTGGCTCTCATAGGAAATTGTGTGGCAGCTTGGTGATTAATAGACTTTGTTTTTATCTGGTGCCCTTCAGACATGTGATCCTTTGGGATAGGAATGACCTTTGGAGAGGTCATGAGGCCCACCCTCCACCCACGAATTGAGCAAGGAATGCTTTTAATAATCTCTAATGCATCCTAAGTAGAGAGGTGTCTGGTCACCTCCTTGAGTGTCCCCAGGGATGGTGTTACCATAAGCTACCCTTTCTTCCATGATTCCAACTGTGCTCTGAATGATTGTTTTTTTCTTGATAGGAGCTACATTTTTCCCCCTCCTTCAGGCCCCCTTGTCTTTTGCATATCTTTTCTCATCAAATAGGTACACTGAGAATTTTGTCTATTCTGGAGGCCCTTTGAACATCCCCTGGCATTCTTGGTTTATCTCAGGCCGCATCCCAACCTCTGTGATGTACTGCTCTAAACTCCTTTCTGGGTTTACATTTAAGCTCAGCACTCCCACTGGAAGTAACACCAAGGCCAAGCCAAGTAGCTCAGAGAGTAACAGACACATTTCCGTGTTTATTTTATACATCGGCTCTTAATAACAGCCTCTGTGTGTAGAGAACAGAGGTCCTTGGCCACCCCATTGCACTGGGTGCTATCCCTACCACTTCCTGTGCACTGCCTGTCCTGACCCCTGTGCGCCCGCCTCTCTAGGTGTGTGCCCTTTTCTGCTTAATGAATTTGATTATTCCTTCTTTCATAAATCACTCTGCATTTAGCCCTATTGAGTCTCAATAAAGAGATACAATAATATGTGACTTCAATATACAAGATTCAATAAAGGCAAATTTAAAGACATTGCCCAGTAGTTGAATCTCATCCTCTGCAGATTTGCAATCCCTGCCATTTTGGTGTTGTCTCTGGTTTGATTTGTGTAATCCCCACTCCATTTTTTGACTTATTTGTGAAAATATTAGGCCACCTTATACCCCACCACCTCTTTCTGGGTGTATGTGGAGCAGTAATAGCTATCTTTCAGGTGTGATTATATTTAGCCCTTCCTGGTTTATATTCCTAAATGTAGCTGTCCTATCATATTTTTGGTCCAAGCATCCCTTTCAAGATGGGTGGTTGAGATATCATCTTAGCTTCTAACTTCAGGTGATAGATAGTTTGCCTGTTGCCTTTCACTCAGCAATCGAATTTATTCCATCTGAGAAATACTAAATCATCTGAACATAATTTATTTTTTTACCCAATCCGTGGTGTGTGTGTACATGAATACTTCATTTTCTAGCAAGTAACCAATCACTATTAATTATCCTTAACGTGTACCATGCTTAAGGATTAAAGTTCTGTTTCTTCCGTTTCAATCTCTTGCCAAAGAAAAGTGTTCATTATCCACAAACGGAACAACTGAATATGACTTTGTGGGAAAGACTGTCAGTGTTTGTCAAAGTGTGGACCTGGGCCATTTGCACAGAGAAAACCTAGATGCTTATTCAAATGTGATTCCCAAGCCTCACACCAGACCTCTTGCATCAGAACCACGGGGTGCAGGCCCAGGAACCTGCATTTTTTTTAGAGCTCCTCAGGAGATACTTCTGAATACTGACTTTTGAGAGTGACTTATTCAAAGGCTTCTGGCTTCTGTCAGCCTTTTTATTATTCCCTGCTTTTGGTATCTAGAAGTTCTAGAATCCTCAGGAATTTTTTAGGCCAACTGCCATAGGTCTGCTTCACTGTTTTGGGTGGTCTCTTTAGAATCTTTCTTTTTCCATTTTTTTCCCTTCCCGGTATTGATCTAAAATTCAGCAGTCCCATATAAAGCTCAGCAATCCAGCACTTGGCCTTAATTTACTTAATAGCTTTAAATCCTAACAGTATCATTAGCCCCCTTTTAGAGGTGGGATGATAAACTGGAGACAGACATGTGAAAGCAATCCTTGGGTCAGGCTACTGGGATGTATTAAAATCATTCTAAATGTTTATCTCTTCTCTCTCCAACTGCTCCCAAACCTGAATTTTCTATTAGCATCACTGGGACTGACTCTGGATGAGACCCACTTTGCCATTGTCTTTGTTCAAGAAGCATCATAGGAGAGAAGATGGTGGTGATGGGGTGATACTTAGGGACGAGAAAGGGAGAACATTGTGTCTCTAAGCATCAGCCATTTAGGGAGGGGCAAAGCACCCATTTATCCCTTTGCTGGCACAAGGGAAGTGAGTTGTGAAGTTTTTTTCCCCTTTGCCAGTTTTTTCTTTAATTTTTTTTTTAATTTTTATTTATTTATGATAGTCACAGAGAGATAGAGAGAGAGGCAGAGACACAGGCAGAGGGAGAAGCAGGCTCCATGCACCGGGAGCCCGACGTGGGATTCGATCCCGGGTCTCCAGGATCGCGCCCTGGGCCAAAGGCAGGCGCCAAACCGCTGCGCCACCCAGGGATCCCTTCTTTAATTTTTTTTAAATTAACTTTATTTTACTGTGGAAAGAATACTTAACATCTCCCCCCCCCTTTTTTTTTTAAAGATTTTATTTATTTATTCATGATAGTCACAGAGAGAGAGAGAGAGAGAGAGAGAGAGAGAGAGGCAGAGACACAGGCAGAGGGAGAAGCAGGCTCCATGCAGGGAGCCCGACGTGGGACTCGATCCTGGGTCTCCAGGATTGCGCCCTGGGCCAAAGGCAGGCGCTAAACCGCTGCGCCACCCAGGGATCCCAACATCTCCCTTCTTAATAAATTTTTTAGCGTACAATATATATTGCCAAATATAGGCACAATGTTGTGCAGCGGATCTCTAGGCTTTATTCATCTTGCCCGACTGAAACTTTATGCCCATTGGTTAGCAATTTCCTAACTCCCCTTCTCTGCCAGCCTCTGGCAACCAGCATGCCACTCCTTGATGCTGTGAATTTGACTATTTTGGACACCTTGTATAAGAAGAATCAGGCAGTATTTGTTTTGCTGGGACTGGCTTATTTCGCTCAGCGTAATGGCCTCGAGATTCATTCATATTGTTGCATATTGAAGGATTCCTTCTTTTTAAGAGATGGATAATATTCCATTGTATGTATCTACCAAGTTTTCGTTATCAATTTGTCTGTTAATGGACATTTAGGTTGTTTCCACATCTTGGCTATTGTGAATGGTGCTGCAATGAACATGGGAGTGCTGATATTTAAGATCCTGATTTCAATTCTTTTGGACAAATACCCAGAAGTGAGATTGCTGGATCCTATGGTAATTCTATTTTTAATTTTTTGAGGAGCCTTCATGCTATTTTCCAGAGCAGCTGCACCATTTTGCATTCTTACCAGCAGTATTCAAGGATTCCAGTTTCCCTGCATCCTGGCCAACACTTGTCTTTTGTTCCCAGTTTTTTTCTGATCACAATGATAACCCCTGCTTCTGGTGCTTACGGTGTGCAGAACATGGTGCTAAGCACGTTACTTACGTTGTCTCTGTAAATACAATAACCTTGAGAAGTAGAGACAGCTGACCTTGCTTTACTGGAAGAAACTGAGGCTCAGAGAGGGGAAGGGACTTGTCCGAGGTCACACAGCTGGTTCGTGTGGAAGCTGGGACATGAATCCTGGTGTCTTCAGCTCTGAAGCTGACAACTCCCCAGTGTTACTACCAGTGAAATATGCCCTGTTAACCTGGAGTTTGGGTCTTCTGAGAGTTGAGGAAGAAACATGTTTTTATTTTTTTAATTTTTAAAAAGATTTATTTATTCATGAGAGACACAGAGAGAAAGGCAGAGACATAGGCAGAGGAAGAAGCAGGCTCCCTGTGGGGAGCCCGATGGATCCTGGATCCTGGGATCTGGCCCTGAGCCAAAGGCAGATGCTCAACCGCTGAGCCACCCAGGTGTCCCAAGAAACATGTTTTTAAAAATGAAGTAGGGGTGCCTGGGTGACGCTGTCAGTTAAGCGTCTGACTCTTGGTTTTGGCTCAGGTCGTGATCTCAGGG
The DNA here is from genome assembly GCF_048418805.1 of Vulpes vulpes. Taxonomy (NCBI): domain Eukaryota; kingdom Metazoa; phylum Chordata; class Mammalia; order Carnivora; family Canidae; genus Vulpes; species Vulpes vulpes. The sequence goes on along the minus strand of NC_132785.1, from coordinate 106,595,943 downwards.
TTGTGAGATTGAGCCCCACACTGGCTTCTGTTGGGTGTGGAGTCTGCTTAGGATTTTCTCTCTCTTCTCTCCCTTTGCCCCACCACCCACCACCTCTTTCCCTCTCAAAAAAACCAAAAAAACAAAACAAAAAAAAAAAAACAAAAAACACAAAACAAAAACAAAAACAAAAAACAAAAAACAAAACAAAAAAAATGAAATAATGGTCACACACATCTCATTTATGAGGTGAAGCCATGTCCACTGTTAACAGATGGCTTCTAGGTGTCAGGCTGGCAAGCTGGAGTCAGTGGGATGGAATAGATTATATACTTTTAAGCTTTTTACATTTAAATCTATTAAAATCACCCTCCCTCTCAAACTGGGGCATTAGGGTGGATTAGTGACAAAAGGCAAATAGACATGATCAAAGCCCTCCTGGGAGCATGACTCACCTCGGGAGTCCTGTCGGGTATTCACACATCCGAGTACTCTCAACTCAGCCTCCATATCAGTAAAAACTTTGCTGTCCACCATCCTCACCCCACAGTCACGTATTTTTGATTGTGCAGCCCATAGTTGAAGACACGGCCACTTCACAGTGTTGCTTCCTTTCCAGAAATTCGGTGGGGGTGTAACTCTGTCCAGATGGGGCGGTGTCAGAATAGGGTTTGGGGTTCCTTTCTTGCTCTTCCTGATGGTGGAATCCTGGAAGGGGAAGGGTATGGGAATCTAGTCCTGGTTCTAACCTTCAGTGGTATGATGCCACTTTCCTGATTCATCAATGAGGGGGCTCCCAGTCAGCACCCCTTCCTGACACCCCAGGCTCCTTTCTTCCCAGGCAGTGGTTCAACAGTTGAGGCTCTTCACCCTGGAGACAAGATGTTGGGCTGCCATGGACAGGCTCAGAGGGGCTGTGGGCTGGGTGGACTGGTGGAAGGGGAAGATGCAGCTTGGACCCAGGTTGTCTCAGAAAATTGGCTTGACCTCGACTTCCTAAAACGACTCTGGATTCCCCCATACCTGAGTGTACAGGGAGAATCAGATGACTATTGCAGTCTTATTAAAAAAAAGAAAATTTTTTTTTTGAGGGCATTAAGGCCCCACATTCTCTAAGGCTCATATGCTTTTAGCTTCGAGCTGCAGTGGAAAAGCCAATAACGCGGCCTTCAGGCTGGCTGCCCTTGTCACTGAAGGGAAGCCGGGCTCATCACTCAGTTGTCCGTGCTATTATCTTGCAGGTCCTTGCATGGGGTGCGGCGGGGGAGGGTGGGAAAGGCGCCGTGCCCCAGAAACTTGATTTGTGGAGCAGGGCCTGTGGCATGGGATTGATCCCTGGAGATTGAGTGCATTTGTTACGGCAAAGCTGGGTCTGTTTAAATATTTAAATGCCATCGTGTCACAGACACAGGTTGCACAGTGTCCCAGCGGGGCTGGCCACAGGCAGGGTGGAAGAGAAGCTGCAGTCTCTCTCTGCTAAAGTCACACCTGCCTTTCTCTCCTTCCTCTGCTCCTGCTGCCTGCCTTCCCCTCCCCTGGCGTGCACCGTTGGTGCTCTCAAGGACTTGGTTTGCCTTTGTTGAGCTCTGACCTACACCCTCTTGAACTATTTTGAACTCCAGTCAGAGCTGGCTCTTAGCTAGCTCTTACTTGATGCAAACTTTATGGTGAATAATTCTTACCAAGATGTGGATGACCAGTAACAGGGTCGATATGAACATTTGTAGCAGTTTATTTTTTAAAATAATTTTTTTTCTATGGAAATAGTATATATTTATTGCAGAAAATCAGAAATTACAGGTGGAGGACAAAGAAAAAATCACCCATAATCTTACTCCTGAGAGATTGCTGCCATTTTGGTTTTGTATACCATTTGAGGATTGTGTCTCTGTCTCCACACACACACACACACACACACACACACACACACACTCATGCAGGCATATACAATAATACACATCATTTTAACCCATCCCCCTACTCCACAATACATGCGAAGCATCATTCCAGATCAGTAAAGACATTTTTATGACATTTTAGGGCTCTATGGTGTTCCATCACATGGACCTGCCCCAGTTTGCTCAAGCAGTGTTCTACTTGTTGGACATTTAGCCAACAAGTAGAACAATAGTTTGTTCACTGTTGAAAACAATATTGCGGTGATATCTTTGCATAATGCTTTCATGGGTTTCTAGAAGTAGAATTGTGAGGTCAAAGGGCCTGGTGCACAGCCTTTAAGGTCTCTTACTTCAAGTCGCATGGGGGGGGGGGCGGTGAGGGAGGGTAAGCAGCAAGGTCAGGGCCACCCAGGTGAGAGAGAGCTGGCTGAAGAGGGACGTGCACTGACTATAGAGTGAGAGAAAGCTGAGGTCAAATTGTGGTTCTGCCGCTTGTTAGCTTGTTATCTGGGACCTGTGGAAAAAAAATCATTTTGCTGCTGGGAGCCTCCATGTCCTCAGGTGTGGAGCAGGGATGGTACGTGGTTGGGAGAGGTACATGTGATAATGTATATAAAAATGTTTGCTCCTGGATATGCTCAAGGACTGTTTCTTCCTCCTCCACCTGTGTCTTATTTTCTTTATCTCCAATAGATTTGGAAAGATAAGGCTGATATCCCAGAGATAACACCCCCCCACCCCTGTATATTTCATTGAGTAGATAGTGAGCACTATTGGAATTCAGGGGAGGGAATAGTCAGGGGGTGGGAGCTGGTGTATCAGAGGGTGCTGCCCTAGGATGCCAAGCAGATCTTCAGTGAATGTGTATCAAATTGACTTTAGTCTCCAGGGATGGAGGGGTATGTGTGGGAGTTGGTGGTGGCGAGAGAGAGGGGTGTAATAATAGTCATAGCAGAATTTCATTGACTTATATTATGGGCCTGGAATGTTCTATGGGTTTTATCTATATTAATTCTTTAACCCCCACAGAAGTGCCAGGAGACAGATGGTATGATCACCTCCATCCTACAGATAAGGAAACTGGGGAGAAGAGGGGTTAATTAACTTTCCTGAGGTCACACAGTGGATAAATGGCAGAGCCAGGATTTGATCCCAGTCAGCAATGTCTCTCTCCCTCCCCAGCAGTGTCTCCCTGCCTCCTCTGTCACTTGCCTCTTCCTGGAATCTGCCTTGCCTTGTATATACCTTTGTGTAGGCCACCTGTCACACTGGATGACAGCAATCTATCTGTTCTTCAGGCAGGACTGTGAGCCTTTGGAGGGTAGGGACTATGCTATATTCATCCTGCATCCCAGCCCTGGCACAGTGGCTGCTCCCAAAATGTTGATCAGTGTGGGATGAATATAACAGGACAGGAGAGAGACCAGCTTGGTCAGAGCAGAGCATTTGGGCAGGAATATTGAGGGGTACAGAGTTTGACAGGATACTGGGAGTGCCAGGCTGATTTGCTTAGAGGTTGGCCTGCATCGTCAGTGGGGAACAGGATGATCCCAGACACATCTCTGGAAAGGTGTTTCAGGGCAGAGAGCCTGAAGCCCGATGGCTGAGAAGGAGATAGGAGAAGACATGAAGTCCGGATGGTGATGACAACAGGGACAAAGTAGATGGGGCCAGTAAGAGAGACTTCTTCTTCTTCTTCTTCTTTTTTTTTTTTAAGATTTTATTTATTTATTCATGAGAGAAACAGAGACATAGGCAGAGGGAGAAGCAGACTCCATGTAGGGAGTCCGATCAAGGACTTGATCCCGATCATGCCCTGAGCCAAAGGCAGACTCTCAACCTCTGACCCACCCAGGTGTCCCCAGTAAGAGAGACTTCATGCAGAACCTGGCAGAGGACAGATAGGATGTGGGGTACAAGTGAGAGGGAGGAGGCAACAATGACTCTTGAAGTCTTGAGCTTAGGTCATGGAGAGACATGAGGGAGGCTTAACTGGGGTATTCTAGAGGAGGAGGTAATTTTGGAGAACAAAGGAACTTTGACATGGGAGTTTGTGGTAATAGCAGAACATCCAGGCAGGAGTGTTTAACACGCGCTAATTAATAATGGACACTTGGTTCCCCAAAGGAAGTGAGGCACTTATACCCATACTGTAGGTAGATGGGGGCCTATCTTACGGGAAGGCCGTGAAATGTATCCGATAGGTTGAGACAAATAAAGCCCGATCTGCATTTGAGGTGCGTTATGGCAGATAGTCATCTGGAGATCCTGAGGGAGAGCACACTGGTCAGATTTCCAAATCTGGGGGCTGCCATACTTTATAGTTATATGTCTAATTTTTTTTTAACCTATCTTTGTTTATTTTCCCCAGAAATGTTGACATTTATTATTTAAATATACGATTAAAAAAAATTATATTTTGCCCTTTAAGTAGATTAAGGACATGCTAGTGTAGGACACTCTAGAATAAGAAATGAAGATACGGTCTCCATAAAGGCACCAGAAGATGGTTCTCGAATTAGAAGCCCAGGGTTTGAATCTTTGCTATATCACTTCCTGGCTGTGACCTTAGGCAAATCCCAAAAGCTCTCTGAGCTTTGCTTTCTTTTTCTGTCAAGTGAGGACAATAAGATTAGCCTTAGAGAGGGTTTCCAAAAGGGTTAAATAAGACCTGAGCAAAACAATTAGCCCACTGTCTGGTTCATAGTTGTGCTAAATAAATATTTAATTTCTTTATGCCAAGTCAGGAAAGGGTACATATTTCACACCGACCTTGGCTCCCCAGTTCTGTGCACTGGCCACTAGAGTTGTCAGGAACCAGAGAAGCTAGCAAGCGTACTGAATGTTGAATGTTTGTTGTGTGCCAGTCACCACACTAAGTGCTTTACAAGGATGAGCTCATTCAGTTCTCATTACACCCATATGAGATATGAACTATTATCATCCCCATTTTCCAGACAAGGAAACCGAGGTTTAGAGAAGTTAAGCAACTTGCCCAAGGTCACACAGCCAATTAGCTGACCCAAGAAGGGATATCCCGGGGTTTGCCAGAGTTCTGTTACCATGCTTCTCAGCAGGGCAGGAAAGAATCCCACTAACACATTTAATGCTTTGGTTTTGGGAGTTTCTGCATTCTCGGCTGGGGATCCAAAATCAGGTTATATAGTATTTAGAAATGAAAGGCTTGTTGCTTATCTCTGTTCTTTCTGTTTTTTAAAAACCGGAGTCATATCCATACATAGTGAATTCCTAAAATAAACAGAATGCCCTCCCTCAGTGAAGACACGGGACTTGCGGATCACTGGCATTTGATAGATCCTGTCTCTGGGCTCATTCCTAATACATGGGTCAGTGCCAGGCCCCAAGGAATGTAGCTTTGAAAAATCAGGATGTTACATCCCACCCTTATTCCATCCCCTTGTGCTTCTATCCGGAAGAATTCAGTTTAAAATAAACACCAAGTGTGGCCTGGAAGAAGAAATGAAGCCACAGGAAGGCAGCTGCAGACCCAGCTTTGAGGGGAGTGGGAGAGGGGAGAGGGGTGTAGGCAGCCCTGGGTGGATCCTAAGGCTGGGAGCCTACATTGGTTTTCTGTCAGAGTTAAGACACTAATTGCATCAGGAGGCATACAGGCCTTGCAGAGCCCAGAGAAAACAGAGTATTGTGAAGTGCTAGAAACAAAGGACTTTGAGATCATCTGATTCAACAGTCCTATTTTACAGAGGGTGAAGCCAAGGTCCAAAAATGTATGGGATTTGTTCAAGGGTGCATAGCTGGTTAGTAGGAGAATGAGGGCCAGAGCCTGGGTCTCCCGAAGGCCACCCATGCTAGTGGCCCCCAGGCTTCCAGGTGGGGAGGAGAAGCCCACTTAGACTTGCCCAAGAAGAGCTTCCTGGTGCCTGTACATTGCAGGTACCAGGGCTATTTTTTATCATTTGAGCTCAGTGGAGCTGTCATTGGCTCTTTGTGTAGGGCCTGGGTCTTTAAAATAGTCATAGGGATTAATACTCCACCATGAGTGTGCGAGTCTGACCTGGTGGCTTTTTGAAGTATCCCCTGAGTTTTATCCCAAGCTGAATCATGGCAGGGCTTTTCTCACTTGGGGCTTCTCCCTACCGGGGTAGGGGGTTGGTTTTAGGCATTTATCCATACCCCAGATGGTTCTGCTGAAGTCAGGAAGGTGTGGGGAGCCTCAGATGTCTATGACCCAGTCTAGTAGGGTATGATTCCCTTGTCAAAATAGCCTCCTTTTGTATTTGTCATGGGCCCACTGGCGTATAGGATTCTACTCAGAAGGACCCAAGGGAAGAGAACTGGGTGACAGAATGATTGAGGTGCAGGCAGGATAGAAGTGCCGACAAGAGAGAGGGGGAGCCCTTCCATCTCGGGAGCCCAGCGGCAGGGGAGGACATGTGCCTCCTAGGACGGGGGTGGGAGGGTGGGTAGCACCTGCATCAGCTCACTGCCCAAGCAGGGCCTGCAGGGCACCAATCTTCCTCTTCCCACCCTCCGTTCTCCTGTCCATGCCTCCCTCTGGCCAAATGCCACGAGAAGCAGAGGGCAAGGGGCCGTAGAGGTCAGCCCCAGGCCCGTGAGGGGTGCTGGATGGAGCATAACTCATCTTGCAGCCCTGTGCTTCAAAGTCGGGCAGACTCGACTTCCAGTCCCGCCTCTGCCGTTTCGGGAGCGGCTTCAGTGCCCTCAGACTCAGTTTCCTCATCTGTAAAGTGGGGGTGATAATCCTTTATCCCGTGAGCTGCCGTGGGGTTCAGTGTAGGACGATGTGCCTGCCTCACCGCCTGTAAGCCTGACGCTTTGGAGGCCCCGGCAGGTGACAGGCAGGGCTGGGTGGACTTTACAGAGGACGCGAGGCGGCCCGAGAGAGGAAGGTGGCATCCTCAGGTTGTATGAAAGTGCCGCGGGGCAGAACTGGGAACGAGACGCGGCCCGGTGACTCCCAAGGCCCGGGCTTTGTCTCTTGGACGCTCATCCCGTAATTGCTTCTGTCTCTGGGAAACCACTGGCTCAGATACCCACTGCGTGCTCCAAGTCGGGCTGATGAAAATGTGCCAGAGTCATTAAGTTATCAGTGGGGAAGGCGGCCGCTTCTCCCCTGCAGGAAGGATTCCGCTGTCTGCTGCAGGCGGCTTTGTTCGCACCAACTGCCCCGAATCCCTCCAGCCGCCTCCACCGCGGCCCCCTCCCCCAGATAAGGAGGAGCGAGGAGCGGGGGTGGGGGGCCGGGGGCCCGTAAATATCTGGGGCAACACTGAAGGTATTCATAACTCCAGACAGGAGGTGCTACCTGGAGAATCAGCTCTGGGTTGGGAAGTGGGCAAGCAGGATTTCTGCAGCTTGACAGATGGATCCGCCCCAGGGGAAGGAGAGAGAGGAAGGCAAGCTGGACCTTCCCTACTGTCACAGCCGGTCCCCTCCGAGCACCAGCACCGTGCCAGGAACACAAATCCAGGTGCCTGCTTGCCAAGGTGAAAGGAAGGGCCTTAGGCTGTGCCCGTGCAGGGTCGACTGGTCCCCATGGGGGATGGCTTCAGAGGGACACGACAATGCAAAGGAGTGGGCCCCGGGGAAAGGAGACTGGGGTGGGAGGATGGGGTCCTGGCCCTCTGAACGCTTCAGCAGTCTTGGGGCTCCGTCTCATTCCACACGACAGATAATTCCAGAGTGAGGTTGCTGACATGATAAAGGGAGAGCAGATGGTTCTAAGACTTTATTTTCAGATTGTACTTTCCCCACCCTCTTTTCCTTGCCACTCCATCACCCCCGACTGCAGAGGAGAAATGACTAGATACCCCCCACCACACACATGCCCCTTTAGGGTTTATTCCCTCTGCCCATCCACCTTGATGGCGGTGGTGCTGATAACAGCCCACGAAGGCTGCCAGGAGCCAGGCACCGTGTTAAATGTGTTCTTTCATGGGACCTCTCAACGTGAGGCCGATGTGCCGTTGTGATCACCCTCATTTTCCACGGAGGATGCGGAGGCACAGAGAGGGCTAGCAACTCAGCCCAGATCAACCGGCAGTTGGTAGCGGACTAGGCCACTAGGGTGGGATTTGAACCCAGGCAGTTGAGATCCAGCCTGCCCACTTAGCCACCACAGAGAAACTGCCTCTCTGAAGGCAGGGCCCACCCAGAAGCAGGGCCAGAGCAGCGAGTGGCACTGAAATGACTGTGGCTGCGTGGTTAACTGCTCTGGCTGGACTTCCAGGCTTGTCTCAGGGGGGGCATTTTACTCCCAACTCAGGGCTGCTTGGGTCCCGTGTTCCTCATGGCAGCTCCTGTATCGTCAGGGCCATTGGGTGGTTTCTTTGGAGGAACTTAGCCCCTGATCTCCAATCCCCACCCCAGCAGGTTTCCAGGGGCAGATACACAATTTACAGGGCCCAGGGCAAAATGAAAACGTGGAGCCCTTTGTTCGATGTGTATTAAGAATTTCAAGATGGTGACAGCAAAGCATTAAACCAAGTGTGGGGCCCTTCTGAGCACGGACCCTGTCTGAATGCACAGGTCACATGGCCATGAAGCTGGTCCATCAGCGTTCGGAGCAGCAGGGAGATATAATTAAATAGTGCTGGGTTTTCCTTTTCTTCCAATCCAGTCAGAGTAGGATTTCCAAGGCATTTCTTTCCATCAAAATGTAGCAGTCTGATCCAGATACAATTCCACCAAGATAAATCTTAGAAATCTTTTGTCCGTAGGATGAAGTCATTCAAAGGCCTGGTACTTGGGTTCGAAGCTTCGTTTTGGGGTCAGGCATCTTGCCGTGTTATCTCCAATCTCTTCTAACCCTGCCTTTTAAACTCTCCTCCCTCCTGCCTCCTCCCCTTGAGCCTGTGAGCCCTTGCCAGGCTGTGCCCTGTTAAAGAACGAGCCCCATCAGCCTCCCTGACCCACAGTCCCATCAGCCCCCCAGCCTCAGTGATGGGGCCATGCTGGAAGGAGTGGCCAGTCAGCCCTGTCACCACTTCCTCATTTCCAGGAGCATCCCTGGGCCTCTGACGTCTTGTCTCATCCTCTGTGAGGTTGTGGGTTCCCTTCTCACTAAGGTGGCCTCCTGGTTGTCAAGTCCAGTGGTCTCTTTTCAGCCTCTGTCTCTCAGGCATCTGACATTCTTGTGGCTCTGCTGGCTACTCATCTGTAAAATGGGCACTTGGGTTACCGTGAGCAAATTACTTGAAGCGTTAGAATAAGCCTGGCACACAGTATACACAGTTATCAGCTATTAGAAGTGGCTGTGACTGGTGGTATCCTTGGTCCTGTCACCTGGAAACTCTACCTCTTAAAAAAAAAAATCCAGTGTAATTTACATTCCAGTATAATTTATATACTTTTATATTGGTTCCAGGTGTACAATGTAGTGAGTCAACAATTCTATATATTACACGGTGCTCATCATGATCAGTGTCCTCTTGATCCCCATCCCTCCACCCACCGCCCCTCTGGTAACCATCAATTTGTTCTCTATGTCTGAGTCTGTTTTTTTTGGTCTCTTAAAACGTGTTCTTTCTGTTTTGTTTCTTAAATTCCACATATGAGTGAAATCGTATGGTATTTGTTTTTCTCTGACTGACTTATTTCATTTATTATACCCTCTGAATCCATCCATGTTTGCAAATGACAAGGTTTCATTCATTTTTACGGCTGAGTAATATTCTGGTGTATATATACGCCATGTCTTCTTTATCCATTCATCTATCGATGGACACTTGGAAATCCTACCTCTTTGGCTTTTGTTGCTCATTCCTGGGTGAGTCTTTCTTGACAAACTTAAAACAAACAAACACACCAGAGCAGTTTCTCTTTTTCTACCAGATTCTTAAGATCCTGATGTTTTCTGAGTTCTATCCTCCATCCACACCTTTCTTCTCTCCCTAATCTCTCCTCCTCTCCATATCCCTAACTCCCACTGCCACCCTGCCAACCTTCCATATCACCTCTCTTTTCTAAGCACAGGGTATTCATGGCAACCCCAGACTGAACTCATTCTCTTCCTTCTTTCAATCTAGTTTTCCTCTTTGGCTCTCGACCTATTGCCCCATAGGAAGCTGGGTGTTTTTGTTGCTTCCCTTAACTGGTATTGAGTGCCAGCTATGACCTGCCCCGTGCTGGTCGCTGGGGATGCAGCAGTGTGCACACACAGGGCTTGCCATGCTTGCTGCCGGTGGGAGGCACATATATTGATCCATGATGTGTCCTCAGAAGGTGACAAACTGGGGCCCTAATTTCGATTGGGAAGACTTTCCTGGGAAAGGACATTTGAACTGAGATCTGAAGAATGATGAAGCCTTAATTAGGCAAACTGGGGCTGGGGACCATTGTGGGCAAAGGTCAGAGCTTGTGCAAAGGCTTTGTTTAAAAAGAAAAATGTTTAAGGAGTGGAAAGGCAATGGGCAGAAGAGCATAGAAGGTGGTGGAATGTGGTGTTGGGTGAGGCTGGGGAGCGGGACGGGGCTGAATGGTGCATGGCCAGGAAGGTCCAGTCACTGTCAATCTTTCTAGGCAACTCCTTGCTGCTTATGCCCACCCCTTTCCACCGATTCCTTCTCTTTAACCTCTCTCCCATCCCGAGATTCTCATTGTTCACATATAGGAAATTAAAACAGCCTCTTGCCACCTTCAAATTCATCTTTTGCATTATAGTCTTAAGTGGAATTTCTAAAATGTAAATCTGAATAAGTCAGTCGTCAGGCTCCAATCCTTCCCTGGCTCCCCATTTTCAGGACAAAGTCCTGCCCAGCTTCCTTGCATATTAGCTCCCTCACGTCCCACTCCTGCCTGCAGTTCCCCCAGGTTGGCCCAGAATTTGCTCTGGTGCCTGGATGCATTTGCCTCCTTTGTCTATCTAGTGATGTTCTGCTACCTTGCAAGCCACAGCTCACCCACCTCCTCCAGGAAGCCCTCCCTCCATACTCAAGCTGATGTGCCGTTCTCTCTTTCCTGGATGCATGTGCACACTGGTGCATTTGTTCTGTTTCCCTCTTTGCTTGTTGACTTGTACGTCTTCTCTACAAGACTGAGCTCCTAGAGGGAGGGAACTGGGGCTCCTTTATCTTTGTCCACAAGGCTGGGCACATATGAGATGCTTAATACACGTTTTCTTGTGGTGATTAAGGAATACCATGGTAAAAGCAGTTGGTGAGAAATGAAGCTCCATCAGGAGAGCTCTGTGTATAGAAATGATAGTTAAGAGGTCTGGTTTCTATGACCTCCATGTACTCTCTGCTTCTGTTTCCCCTAATGACCAGGCACCAGTCTTACCTGGAGGGCCTACCCGCCACTTCCATCCATCCCAAAGGGCAGGTGCACCAGGGTGGGCAGAGTCAAGCCTAAATATATTCATTCTTCCCTTGGAGTGGTTCTTAGACTATAGTGTGCACCAGCTTCACCTGGAGGGCTTGTTAAAACAGATTTCTGGCCCCATCCCCAGAGTTTCTAATTCAGTCGATCTGAGGTGAACCTGAGAATATGCATCCGTAACAACTTCCAGGTGATGTTGAGGGTGCTGGTCTGGGGACTACTCTTCAAGAATCTCTTTTCTAGCAAAAGGGTTTGCTCTAAAAATAATTATCCTCTATGGTGTTGGGGAAGGAGACACGGGAAGCTTTTTGCTTGGGTTTGGTTTTGTAGGTTTAATGACCTATTAGTATGAGATTAATGTGGATAGATGGATCAGATTCTACACACTTCCCTCCTCCCCCATCTTCTGGCTTTCCCACAAAGTATTTCCACGTTCAATTCATAAGCTATTCAATGAATATGTTCTGAAGGTGTAATATGTGAGTTGCAACATAAGGGGTGGTGTTGTTATTAAGATAAATTGGTATGAAACCATCCTTAAGTCCTCCAGTACAGACATAACTATAATTCAAGGAGCTCAAAGAAGAAATGCCTGCTTGGATGGGTCGTGATTCCCTGATGAGTGGAATTGTCCTAGGCATCTAGTATTAGTGGGAATAGAACAATTTAATAAGTAAGACCACATGACTATTAAGATAGTGGAATTCTGTGATTAAGGAAGACAGTGGTAATTGATGCAACAAAATGGCTCAAATGGAATCTGTGGAGTTTATAGTAGTAGGGAGGTCTCCAGAGTCCCCTGAGGCCTCCTCATGGAAATTCTGATATTATTATCCTTATTTTTAATAAACATTTATTCCTCACCAGCAGTATGCTTGGCTACTAAGTGGATTTATATCCCGTGACCCCATAATTTGCTGTTTATTGACCTCAGATCATTGAAAAGGTTAAATAGAAGAAGCCACAAGCAGACCCAGAGTGCACCTCAGGGGCCTCTTTAGGTCCCATTTCCCGAGTCAAATGGAATTGAGATGTGTAGTGCCATTTTATTTTTTTGAAATAGTTACAGCATAGAGAGAGAGAGAGAGAGAGAGAGACACACACACAAAGAGAATGTAAGTAGCCAATTGTAGGACTTGAATTGATAGTCACTAGGTCACCAATGTGAATTTCAGACCCTCATCTTATTAAGAAAGCCCAACCAATTGCTAAATTCCATTGTTTGAGGCCAGAATCAAAGCCCTCTCTTTCGGGGGGGGGGGGTGCAGATCTAAGGTGTGGCAGGCTAAGCTGAAGCCCCTTGCCCCTCGCTCCTCATTTATCGAGCATCTGGGTACTGAGTGAGATATTTTACAAATATTATCTGTAATCCTTCAAGGTAAGTAGTACTACCATCATTTTAGATAAGAAAAAAGGCACAGAAAGACTATGTATTTTGTCCAGTTTCACACAGCAAAACTCCGTTCATTTTTGGAAGTCAGCATAACCATAAAATCGAAACATGGTAAAAGATAGTTCAAAAATTCTAGATTTATCTCAAGTGTGAGTATAGATCCAAAATGCAAGATTAGTAAGTAGAATGCAGCAGTTTATCAGGTAGATAATACACTCTCACCAAATGGAGAGCATTCTAGGAATATAAGAATGGTTCAATAAGAAGAAACATTAGGAAATCAACATAATTCACCATATCAACAAACTGAAGGAGAGTCATATACTAGTAGATGCTCAAAGGCTTATCAGATTCTCCTGTAATAAAACTCTAACCCAGGGATAAGAGGAACTACTTCAATTTGATAAAAGCTAAAAATTAGCCACATGGATCATTCTAAACAGTGCCACTAAATCCAACTTCATTAAAAGTGAGGGTGATCTGGTCTTAAGCCATTTAGGTGGATTTCTGCTTCTCAGGTACTGGTCAGCCAACCAATGGAACTGCTTCCTTTTCTTCTTCTGTGCCCCACAGAACCATGTTTATGTTGCTTAGTGCTCTCATCTCATACCCTCCAAGTGAGAGGTTGTGCTTGTGAGGACACATTCCTAGATTTTGGGTACAGGAGGCTAGGATATGGGAGGCTCCCTGGGGCATTAAGGACTTAAGCTCTTGGTTGCCACAACTACCAATGATGGCTTGGCTTCATGGTTTTTATGGCAGGAGTGGATTGTGTTTTTCTGGCACAAAAGCACTGCGTGATACAACAAAAATATTATCTGTATAAAGCTTTTGCACTTTATACGGAGCTAATCACAGCCCGGTGGAAGGGGCATTGCATGGAATCCAGGAGACCTGGGTTCTAGTGGCTCTGCCACAACTAGCTGTGTGTTCCTTAGGCTTTCTGGGCCTCACTTGCCTCATCTGGGCTGTGGGATGTTGGACTGGATGGACTACCAGGGCTCTTTGACCTCAAAGTTACAATAATCATCACCCCTACTGCGTGCCTGGCACTGTTATAAGTGTTCTGCATAGAGATTAACTCATTCCAACAACTCTATGAGTAAAATACTATTATTATTCCCATGTGTCCTCTGAAGAAACTGAGGCACAGAGAGGATAAGTGACTTGCCCAGGGTATCACAGATAGGAAATGATGGAGCTCTTACACAGTTCAGCTTCCATCCTTTATTTTTCTGGTTTTTCTTTTTGGGCCAGTATTGTTACTGTGGTGTTGGTTCTGTCCAGTGGGATAAAGGTTATTCAGGGGGTGAGACATTTTTTAAGGGAAACCCAGATCTGGGATAGATGGATGGGAGTCACTGCCTGGGAGAATTATGGCAGTAACTGCAGAGGTTGCTAATCGTTGCTTTTTTCCCCTCTTCTCTTTTCCTGTCTAGTCTGCGGCAAGCGCTACAAGAACCGGCCAGGACTTAGCTACCACTACGCTCACACTCACCTGGCCAGTGAGGAGGGGGATGAGGCTCAAGACCAGGAGACCCGCTCCCCGCCTAACCACAGAAATGAGAACCACAGACGTGAGTTCCCAGTTGTTGGGTTGGGGCAGTGGGTGCCCTTGAAGTGGGTGGGGCAGGGCCATAGAGAATTCTTTTCACCTCTGGCATCTTTGGTGACACCCATTGATTGGTTTCAATGTTCTGTGGTGACTTGGCTCTTTTAACCTAGCCCCAGCTGTCCTGTGGGTCATCTGAGCCCCGGGCTTAGACTGAGCTGGGCCAGGAGGCATATCCAGTTCTGTTCCCAGAGAAGGGAGGTGAGCGTTAAGATGGAAACATCCTTAACTGGCCATTGTCAAAGGCCAGACCTATTCCTCTTCCCTCAGTTCCAGAAGTTCCATTAACAGGTACTAACCTGACTTGGGCATAGCCCTTGCACATGTCAGTTTAGATGGACATTTCAAATGTTGCCTTGGCCACCAAGAGATGTAGAATATTCTTGATCTATTGCCTTGGCTGTTGTAGGGGTCATAATTTTGGTGTAAGGCTCTCCTGCCTTCAAAACACTGCCCTTGAGCCTCCATGCTTTTCACTTAGCATGATCTGGGTGCGCTTGTCAAAAACTCAAAATGGGGTGGCATGTTGGAGTTTAGAGCTTGCTTCATGATGTGACTTCCTCTAAATCATTAGGCAAAGACTAATTGCGGATACCATTTATTTTTTATTTTGTTCACAGGATTTGGGGGTAGATGTTCATAGAGTGAGCAATGCAATGTAGTTAAAGGAATCAGACCTTTAAAAATATCCAGACTCTAGGATCTGAGGGTGACTCCTGTGCACTTTGGTCAATCAACTTAGTCAACAGATGTCCATCAGCCATTCCTCAAATGTTTGAAATCATTAACATACTTTGGCCAAGACCTTTCTTGGGATTAGCGTTGGTTTTGCCTAACCCCACGCTCCTTTCTTCATGTAACATTGCCTTCTGTATTAGTGTGCTGTGCTCAGGCTGCCATAACAAAATACCACAGACTGGGGGGCTTAAAGGACAGAAATTAATTTTCTTGCTCTTCTGAAGGCTGCAAATCCCAGACCAATGTGTCATCGGGGTTGGCTCTCTTAGAGATTTCTGTCCTTGACTTACAGGCTTCCGTTCTCTCACTGCCTCTTTACCTGGTGGTCTCTCTGTGTTCACTTACCCTTGTTCTATGTGTCCAAATTTCCTCTTATAAGGCTACCAGTCAGATTGAATTAGGGCCCACTATACCTTAATCACCTCTTGAAAGGCCCTGTCCCCAAAGAGTCACATTCTGAGGCCCTGGGGGCTGAGGTTTCAACATACACATTTTGGGAGGGAACCCAATTCAGCCCCTACACCTTCTTTAGTTCTTACTCACTTGAGGGGTTCAAACCTTTTGTGTGACAGACCCTCATTTTCTTACCTGCTATTGTCATCCAGACAGAACCTGGGAAGCAGGGCAGGAGTGTCTGACAGAGTTGCCCACCTCCCCTTGCCAGCTTCTTTCTGAGTCATGCTGAACTCTCTCTCTCTCCTCCTTGGGGAGAGGCTCCCTTGGTTCAGTCTTTCAGAAAGGAAAATGTGTGTGTGTGTGTGTGGGGGGGCAGCCAGAATTTACACCTCCCTGTTTCTTCTCTTATCCCTTCTCTGATCTGAGTGGCCTAGGCATACCTATTGTCTCTCCCGGCAAGGAGGCCCAGAAAGATCTTTTGATTGGGGTTGCTATCTGGAAAGTATTTATTAGCCATGGTTGCTCTCTCTGAAGTGTTTGTTAACTTGGTATTATTATCCCACTCCCCCCAGTGCTGGCTTATCTTCTTTACATCTCTTCTCAAATGTCAAGCCATTGGGTCCCTGCCTCGCGGTGCTTTACTCATGCAATAGGGTTTGGAATGCTTCTCTTTTGTCTGTGTCTCTTTTGTGTGTGTGCCCAGTGATGGCAACAACAGAGGCAAGTTCCTCCTGGTCCCTAGGTACACTACAGTCCCGAAGAGGATCAAGGAAATCTCTTCCTTAGGCATCCCCACTGGCTCCCCTGTGCCCACACCTGCTGGCTGTTGACATCCAGGGTGGGCACTGGCGTATTTCTTTCTGTCCACCAGGATCTCCTCATGTGCTCTCGGGAGCCAGTGTTTTCTGTCTCCTGATATTTTCACCCTGAGGCCAGATGGCTCTGCTTAGCCTGGAAGTGGTGTCTCTCCTCCTCCTCCTCGATGGAGATGTGTTCTCGGCCTGGCTGCATGTTCTCTACCCTTCCCCTCTCACCTACTGATGATAAACTGAGTTCTTCAAAAAAGCTCATCAGACGACCCATGACAAACTGAGTTCTTCAAAAAAGCTCATCGGATGACCCAAGGGTTTTAAGCTGCATAGAAAAGAATAGATGTCCCTGGGTTCATCTGGGGCCTCCTTACATGAGGAAAGTTCCAGAACTTTCACAAACACCTTTTAATAACATCTGCTCACAATGCCTCTGAGAACTCTGGGATTAACTCCAATTTTGCTAGCAAGGAGAGTATGGCAGGAAGGCCCCCCGATCCACAGAAGCCATCCCTTCCCTCTTCCCCAGTTTCTCTGAACAAATCTAAGAGACAGCAGCTCTTCCCAGGTTCTCTGCACCACGCATGCCACCAATCTGTTTGCTGCTCCGAATGTCTGCTCTGTTCCCTCCCACATTCCCCTGGTGAACAGCCCCCCAACCATTTTCTCGTGAGCGCTAATTGCCAGCATCATTAATACCCAGTCATTAGCTGCTCCCACTGTTTGGGGTGGGGGTGGGCTCCCATCCATCCTGCCCCTAAATGCCACTGGGGCTGTGTGGTGAATTGAATGCGACAGCTCTGCAGCGTCTAAGGTCCCAGCTTTGTGATCCTTCCTTGGCAAGGCTTTTGGGCATAGGGGCAGGGTTGGGGGGGGGGGGTTGGGCAGGGGGAGGAGGGAGGCAGGAGAGCTGAATCCAAGAGGCTAATCTGCAGTCCCTCCAGGAAAAGTTCTGGACGCCAGCGAAGTGGGAATGCTGACTTCTCCCTCTTTAGCAGAGCTGCAGGGTGGCCCAGCTGCTTGTGAGCCCATGCAGGCCGATGGGAAAAACAGCCCTACAGACTCAGGAGTTTTCTGTGGCGTGGGCATCTGCGCTTGCTTGCACCACCTGCAGCAGTAGAGACCTTTTGACTTTGGTCCGCCTGCTGTCCCTTGCCACACCCCCTGCCTGCGTCTCCAGCCAAGCGGCTGCTCACACCCGTGCCTGCTATGGGGCACAGCGGAGTGCTGGAGCCAGCACTGACCTCCCCTCGCCCCCAGCCCTGGCCGCCAGCTCAGCAATCGACTGCCCCTGCAGTCCATGTTTTCTCGCCTTTGTTCCTTTCCTAGCCGCTCATTTTCTCCTGAGTATACACTTCTTGTCTCTTCTGCAGATTTGTCCCCTTTCCTTCATGCCCTTGCCTCTCTGCCTCAACGCCTCAATGGTAGGCAGCCCTGGGATGCTTGGAGCTTGAGCACTCACCTTGGGAGATGGTACTTTCCTGATGGGGTCTTCCCCACCTAAGCCGCCACCCTTCCCCTCTCTGTGTGAGGCTGGATTTTTCCTCCTTCTTGCATTTTTCCGACCACCTCTTTCTGCTTTATACAAATGAAATCATCACGTATATGTACGTGTGTGTGTGCATGTGTGTGCATGTACATGCAGGTGCACACACACATAGACCACATGTATATGAATAAAAGGAAGGAGGACTGGGGCAGGTGAAGCCTCTGCGTGGTACCACTCAAAAGCATTCTCTCTCTCTCTTTCTCTTTTTGGTAAATATTTACTTCATTTTAAAATATTTTATTTATTTGAGAGAGAGAGAGAGAGAGCATGAGCACCAGCTGGAGGAGGGACAGAGGGAGAAGGAGAAGCAGACTCCCCGCTGAGCAGGGAGCCTGATATGGGGCTTGATCCCAGGACCCCAAGATCATGACCTGAGCCAAAGGCAGATGCTTATTTATTTATTTAGAGAGACCCCTATTTATTTATTTTAGATAGAGAATATATGAGACAGAGCAGGAAGAGGGGTGGAGGGTGAAGGAGAAGGAGGGGAAATCTCAAGGAGACTCCCCACTAAGCATGAAGCCCAACATGGGGCTCAATCCCATGACCCTGAGATCATGAACTGAGCCAAAATCAAGAGTCAGATACTTAACTGACTGAGCCCCGCAGGCACTCCTCTCAGAAGCATTCTCTCGTGACTCCTGAAATGCCACCTTGGTAAACCATCCCAGTGGGGCCAGGATAGCAGAGAGAATTGGATTAACATTTGAAACCCTTTGACCCATGCCCATAATGTCAAAACTCTTCTTGAATTTCCTTTTATCTTCTATGCACAGTGGGAATCTACCAAAGATGATATTTTCAAGGTACTTTTATGAGGTCCTGGACATGAATGGAAAAGCTGTGTAAATAGATTCAGTCTAATACATTCATCTGTCCATCCATCCATCTATCCATCCATCCATTGGTTTAGTATCTTGTGCCAAATGTTGCCTCAAGCCCTGTCCCTGAGGAGCTCACAGGCTTGAAAAAGAGTGTGTAATGGAGTACGTCTAGACTAGGAAGGACAAAGAGCTCAAGGGCGCAGTACACTTTCTACCCCTTAGGGTAGTAGTGCTCCTGGTGTAGCAAAAGAATCACCTGAGAACTTGCTGGAAATGTAGATTTTTGACTTCACCAGACCTGAAACAGAGACTCTGAGGGCGGGGATGGCAATCTGTGTTTTATAGGGCTTTCTGGTACATGCAAAGGCTTGAGAACCATTGCATTAGGGGATTTCCAAAGACCTCACTGAGGAGGTGACATTCAAGTTAGCTCTGGAAGAATGAAGAGGAATTTCCCAGGAGGGAGAGGGCTTCCCAGGTAGAGGCAAAAGTGGGAGGTAGAAATAGCACAATGCCCCAGACAAGTGATAGTGGTTGGGTCTGACAGTAGCACTGGAAGAAGGTGGGAAAGTGAGTGGGAGCCACTGTTGGAAGAACCTTCTATGCCAGGTCATGTAGCTGGCAACCTGTGTGAAGAGGAGAGCCACAGTAGCTATTACTAGAAGGCAAGGACAGATGATTTATAGAGAAATTTATTTGACAGAATATTAATTGTTATATGGTATATCTCTTTTACCTAATAGCATAAATGAGTATAAAATGTTCTCTGTAACACACTTAGAGCTCCTAAGAGGGAAGTGCTTTCTTAAAATATGGATCTATAAAATTTATTTCAAGTCTGTTTCTCAGGTCTATGGAATGGAAGTTGAGTTGTCCTAGGTCCTGGGAGGTGTCAGTCTTCTGCATAGTGACAGTGTGCCTGGCACATAGCTGGGCTTTCAGTATCAGCTGAGAGAAGAAAAGACCCCACCCTACTGTGCCTTTGGAGGGCATGTTGTACTCTGCAGAACTGGAAGAGGAGAGCTGAGTTGATTAAGGGTAATGTCGGCTGATTAGATAATCTGAAAATTAGTCTGATAATGTGCAAATTACCTAAAAGAAGTATATGATGTCATTGCTACACTGATGGGAAAGATCTAACAGACGTTCCTCTCCTGACATTCCTGTCCTCTAGCATATGGCCTGGGGGCAACGAGGAGAGCTTTAAGAGAAAGAGTGAAAATTGCCTTTGACACAAGCTTAAGGATTTCGGATCACTCTGAAGGTGTCTGGAAAACCATAAAGCGCACACAATGCACCACTTACCAACCTTGATGCAGGAAATTCAGGCTTTGTTCCGGGGGGGAGAGAGGAAAATTCAGATACAGGGCTCTGTCCGGAAAAGTGAGCTGCTACTCACCTCCTGAAGAGCAGATTTGGAAGCTAACAACAGGTGTTCTTCAGGTGAATTATTATTTAACTAAACAGTTTGCAAAGCAAGGGAAGAGAAACGTGAGGGGTCGCCCTGGCCTTGAGGATATACTTGGAGTTAATTTTTCAGACCTTTCAGCTGGGAGAATGGCAATGGAATTGGCCAGGCTAGAGTGTGAGTCATGACCCTGCCACTCAGCCATCTTGTGTCTGTGTGAATGTGGGTCAGTTACTCACACTTCTTTGCTCCTTTGTTGCCTCATCTGTAAGATGGAGAGAATAACCGTATTGACCTCATGGGGCTGTCGTGAGTCTTCAGCGAGATGATGTGGGTGTTTGGCACCATGCCTGCACATTGCGAATGTGGATATCCCATCTCTGTGCCATTCGGACCAACAGAGCATGTCTATGACCACAGATGGTTAATCTGAGTCAGGGCCCGTCTGTGGCTGTGTGATACCAGGAAGCTAACTGCCTGTGGGGGTCTCATTGGCATCAGGCATAGCCATCAGAGCCCAGCCTGGCCCTGGCACATCCTTTTCTAAACCTTAGATGTAGGACAGCAATCCTTCTGTACAGTCTAAACATGAGTATTTATTGAGCATTTACTGTGCATGTGCTCATTTGTGGGACTAAGTATAATTGGGCCTCTAAAAAAGCCTAACATGTGGTCTTAGCCCTAGGACAGTTTCTGGTTTAATTGGGGAAATAAGATGGATGCAGGAAACCCAGCAGGAGGAAGCTGTGGAGTAGAATCGAAGCAGTATAGCTTTGCTGTATTTGCCATCCCATTTCCCCAGGACGGGGCATCCACCCACCACTCGCCTTTCTGGGAGCCCCCTTTATTTCTCTCACATTTTGGGCCTACTTATCTAGAATGTTCTGGATTGAAGTATTGCATATCCTGAGTAATGACAATGATAATAATACCTGCTGACCTTCCTTGAATGTGTCAGACACTGCGCTAGGCATGCCACATTTCTCGCCTTCATTCCTTGTAGCAGTCCTGTGAGTAAGGTAGGTGCTGTGTCCCCTGGAAGACACCAAGGTACATAGACTCCAACTGATGTGCTCCTGGACATGGAACGTGAATGTGAATTCTCCTGTCATGTGTCCCTTCTTGGGAAACTTCTTTAGGCCTCTGATTTTTTCTCCCTGCCTTTATCAGAAATAAAATTTTTTTATAAAGGAGGAGAAAGTGGGGGAAGAAATGCCAGAAAGCCTACTAGGTGCCAGGTACTTCACATGCATCATCTCATGTAAGGTTTATAGCCCAAACGGCATGTGCTGTGACTCTCATTTTGCAGAGGAGGAGACTGAGGTTCAGAAAGTTTGCATCACTAACCCAAGTCACATGGTTACCAAGATTGGGAAGCTGACATGTGAATGTGCTTAAATTGGACACGATTCAATTAAGTCAGGACACTGGAACCTCAAGTGATGGATTCTAATCTCAAAGATGGGATCTTTTACTTGTAGTCCAATTGTGAAGTGCATCATAGCACACAGAGGCTTTTTGAAAGAAATGAATGTATTCATGGGCACTTATCTGGGACTGCCTAATAAAATACCATAGACTAGGTGGCTTAAACCATAGGGACTTATTTCTCACAGTCTTGGAGACTGGAAGTCCAATATAAAAGTGCTGATGTGTAGGTGTTTGGTGGGGATTCTCCTCTTGGGTTGGAGGTGGCCATCTTCTTTCTGTGTCCTCGCAGGGCTTTTCCTTGATATATCATGGTAGAGAGAAGCAAACTCTCTAGTGTCTCCTCTTCTTCTTTTAAAGATTTTATTTATTTATTCATGAGAGACACAGAGAGAGAGGCAGAGACATAGAGAGAGGGAGAAGCAGACTCCCTATGAGGAGCCTGATGTGGGACTTGATCCCAGGACCCCAGCATCATGGCCTGAGCCAAAGGCAGACACTTAACGACTGAGCCACCCAGGCATCCCTAGTGTCTTTTCTTATAAGGACCCTAATCCCGCCATCCTCATGACCTCATCTAAACCTAACCACCTCCAAATACCATCACATTGAGGGATAGGGTTTCAAATGTGTTTTGGGGGAGACACAATCCAGTCCATAGGAGGCACATCTAATCTTCAAAGTGAACTTTAGCTTTTTGTGGTATTATGTGAACACCCCCATTACAAATACGGCCTGAGAGTTTAATTCGTCAATGAGTCTTACTCTAGAAAAAAAGTCACACGTCACTTAGTTCAATAATTTTCCTATATCTCTCTCTCATTTGTGTCTCGCTGTCTTTCCTATCCTAGCTCTTCTATATATCTCTTTCTGATCCTGTTCTTGAAAAACAATAATGCTGTGCCTAAAGTGAAAATCCTAGGATTCATCCTTGCCTTTATTTTCCTTCACCACCTGTTATCAGCTTCTCCTCCAAAATGTATTCCAAATCTGTTTTCCTTTCTTCATCTCCTGGCCTCCACCAGCATCTGCTTGGGTCACTGCAACTTCTTTATTTGGTCTGTCAGCCTATTTTTACTCTGTGGAGTAGCCAAAGGGGTCTTTTTATTTATTTTTATTAAAAACAATTTTTTTTTAAAGTAGGCTCCACACCCAGTGCAGAGCACAATGCAGGGCTTGAACTCACAACCGTGAGATCAAGACCTGAGTGGAGATCAAGAGTTGGATGCTTACCCAACTGAGCCCCCCAGGCCCCCCAGGTATTTTTAAAGTATAAAAGATTATACCATATTCCACTCTCAAAACTTATATCACACTTGAATATGATCCAAACTTCTCACCTTGAGGGCCTGCATTTTTCTCCTCAAAGTGTGATCAGCAGCTTCAACATCAGCTGGGACTCCGGTGACCCACTCATCCAGGTTTGCCCAGGACATTGCCAGTTGTAGACTGGAAGTCCTGTGCCCTGGGAACCCCTCAGCGCCAGGCAAACCTAGACGGTTGGCTACCCAGTGGGGGAGCTTGTAAGAAATGTGGAATCTTCAGCTCTAAGCCAGACCTATGAATCCTACTCTGAATTTTAGTGAGATGCCTAAATGGTTTCTTTGCGTAGCACTCGAATTTGAGAAGCCCTGAACTCCAGGGCCTGCCATCTATTCTGACTTAACTTCCCTCAGGTATGTGGTTTCTGTGCCCACGGTGGGTCAGAAGCAGGTGGGCCTGGGCTACACTGCCTAGGTTTAGAGCCCATGTAGCTGCTTACTAACATACGACGTTAGACAAACTATCTAGCTGCCTTGTGTCATGAGTATCACCTACGTAAAATCAGAACATCTGCGCATCTATCTCATAGGGTTATGTGAAGATGAAGTAAGTCCATTCATTAACGGAAAATGTGTGTGATGCACATGTGGCATGAGAGCAGTGATTCTCAAGCTTGAGCGCATTAGAATCACCTGTTTCTCAAAACAGAGACTGCTGGATCCTACCGCAGGATTTTGGATTCAGTAGGTCTGGTGTGAGGGGCCTAGAATTTGCATTTTTAACAAGTTCCCAGGTGAACCACTGCCTTAGAGAAATCCACCTTTTGGAGACCGATGTTCATTTTTTTTCTTTTTTTCTTTTGGATTCACCAAATTGGATAACTGGCCAGGAACCAGGTCGCACTGTTAAATCCAGGGGATAGACTAGGTTTTCACTCTTTTCTAAGGCTCGGTCCTACCATGGCAAACGTGTCTGTGGCTCCCAGCACCTGCTTCCTGGCTTGCTTTCTGGGTATGTCCCCTGTCTGGGCTCTCATCCCTGGGCTGGGCTGACTCTTCCGCTCTGTGATCTCTTGACTTGGTCCTCATCCTTAGGTCGTATACTAGAGGCACATCCTTTGCCTTTTCTTGAGTACTGCTTTTCAGTCTGAGAGACCTGGAAAATGCTGGTCCACGTGGGCTGCTGGGTTGACATAGCTGAGTCTGCTGGAAGTGGTGGCGAGGAGGGGTGGAGAGAGGCAAGGCTGAGCAAGAGACAAAGGGGACTTGCTGAATTCTAATATCCCAATAATAATATCCTGACAACTTAAACGGACGAGGCATCCTGCTCTAAAGCACAGAGATGTCCTGCGATTCTCAAAGGGGAATGACACCACTTCATTCAGAGCTCTGTTGACATAGTTACTCTCAGATTAAACGTTTTTCCCTTCAACTGACTCATTTGGTGGCAATAACAAGTTGCTATGCCAGGCCATGAACTGACCCACATGACCTTCCACTGGAAAATTGAAATATCTTCTTGTGCTTTCCCTAATCAGCACTGCCAAGAGTAATCAGCTTTGCTTGGTCTTTCCCTCGCTTTTCCGAAGCATCAGTGACAGACTCGAAGTTGCCAGCCTAAGGCTGGAGCACAAAGGACATTACGGAGGAGTCATGTGACCACCCAGCCCCAGAATCGGGGATGTGGTATCCGAATGCCTGGCAAATCACTGCTCTTACCAAATACGTCCTGACATCGATGCAAGCGGACATGGTTTCTGTTTTTATGGCACATTGTTTAGGAGCAAATATTCTTAGGGTGTGTGTCCAACGGTGTGAATTTTGTACTCCATAAAGATGGAGGAAAAGAAGGTAGATGCAAGGAAGGGTGGAGTGGCTGCCACCACATTTAAAAGAGCTGCTCAAACACAGAGTAAGGCAGCCTGTCTTCTCTCCAGCTGTTGCGAGGCCCCTGGGGAGAGGCCCTCAAATATGGGGTTCAAGGGGCTCTGGGGCCAGCTGAGCCTGGGAGTTCTTAACTCCTCCCATCCTGGTTTTCCAAGAAATGCCTCAGGGAGAGGATCCCAGAGAGCGGCTGGCCCATGGGCTTTCTCCAACCACAGGGATAAAGGGACTCTGATGGGTCCCCACTTACTTCTGTTGCTCCCTCTTTCTGTCCCCGTGATGAACAGGACTGGTGCTGGCCGTGCCTTAGAATGGTCTCTCGGTACCCGGGGGACATTGACATCCATTCAACTCCTAGTCTTTGACTTCCCTTTGCCTGAGTTTTTTCTTTCTTCCAAAAGCCCGTGGGAAGATGGTCCGTCCTCTTGTTAAGTATTTACTGCCAGCGCTGGGTCCATCACCGGGCTGGGTGCTGGGGATTCCACCAGTAAGGATGCTGCTCCGGCCCTCAGGGGGCTCAGGGGCCAACAGGGACAGAGACACGGCCACGCACACGGCACAGGGGGCTGAGTTCCTCTGGGTTTGGAAGACCTCACTTTTCTCATCCTTCCTTCACCCCATTATAATCATTGAATCATAGGCCAGAAGGGACCTTATGATGTCACCTAGCCTATTCTCCAGCCTCTAGCTAGGCATGCGCTCCACCCCGGGGGCCCGGGGAAATCCTCAGAGCAGCACGCTCCTCCTCCGGTGCCTTTGTTGGACCCGCTTCGCTCCCAGCTTTCCTGCAGCATGCTCTGCCCTTTCAGCTCTTTTCTTTCTCACGTTGTCCCGAACAACACAGACTGTGGCCAATTTCGGTCCATCCATAAACTTGAAGACTTATTAAATCAGCCCTTGGCCTTCCGTTCTCCCGGCAGACGATCCTCAGTGCCTGGAATCACTCTGCATTAGCAGCCCTGCCTCCTTCCTCCTTACCGCACATTCACTTTGTCCCCAGTGCTGGGTGACACGATGGCCCATGAGGGAGAGCGAGTTCTCTGCCTGTTGAGGACTCTGGCAGCCTCATGGGCAAGTGTGTGTGTGTGTGTGTGTGTGTATATGTGTGTGTTGGGGAGGGGGTCACTGGTGTCTACTTCCCTGCTGGGCTCCCCAGTCCCCTTGCCTTTCCACATTCAGGGAGGTAAGCATCATTTGTCTTCCTTCTGGAGCGCTGGGGTGGGGCTTGAGTTGCTGTTAGTGGCCAAAAAGAACAGGCCTGAATGGAATCCCAACATTTTTATTCCTTGGATCTGTAGGATTTATTTTTTCATCAGTTCTAGGGAAGCAGTGAAAAAAGGTGTCAGGCCTTGGGGATAATTTATATGAGTAAACACGTAAGGAGTAGGGTGAGCAAGAGCATGAGAATTAAGGCCATTTATCCAGGCTTTGAGGCTCTGTTTGCCCTCTGGTCCGGCCTTCCCCACAGTCTTTATCTTACTACCTTAACCCTCTCCTTGCTCTGCTCCGCCTGGGCCTGATCTCGGTGCAGCTGCCCCAGTGCCCGCCGCTGCCCGCCCCTCCCGAGGCCCTCATGGAAGGCTGGGTCCAGGCTAGCAAGATGTGGTGGTGGCCTCCAGCTGAGGCCTGCTCACTGATTCCCCTGATTCCGCAGGGAAGGCACGTTGGCTTCCACCCTCCCTCCTCTCGCCCAGCCGGTCTCCCGCGTGTCCTGCGTGGCCAGCCTGGGGCTGCCTTTCTGCATTCCCTCTTTCCTCTCCCCTTTTCTTCCCTCCGTCCTTCGAAGATGCGCTCTGCACAGCCAAGTGGCACCGGCTAGGATGCTTTACACTTGAGAGATGAAGTAATAACAGGTGGCAAGACCAGAGGCTGCCGGAGCCCAGGATTCCGGTTGCCATGGAAACAGGTCAGCCCTGTGGACGGATGGGAACTGTCAGCCAGTGGAGGGTGGTGGGGGAGCAGTGAGAGGGGTGAGGAGAGGCTCAGCTCCTCCTGGAGGGCTTTTCTCACCATGCCCCCCCCCCCCACATCCCAGTTCCCCAAGGGCCACACACCCCAACTCGCGGGCCCTGGAGGAAAGAGCTGCTGGGCTGCGCGGCTGGGTGGCAGGCACAGAGCAGGGCCGCGTGCCTGCGCACACCAGGCCCTGGCAGGCGGTCTGAGCGTCTGCTCAGGATGTGAAGTCATGCTTTTGTGGATGTGCCGTGGGGGAGGCTAAACTTCTGGCATGCTTCCTATTTCCCTAGGACACTTGGGACACAGCTTTGGTCTTGGCAGAACCGGATGAGGGGCTGTTGCTGGTGGCCAGACTGTCCCCGCCACTCCTTCCTTTCATGAGTGGCAGGCATATCGCAGCAGAGATCAGCCCTGTGTGGGTGGTAGTTTTACCAAAGATATGGGGCCTTGTTTGCCATAGACACGTGGCCTGATTGAAGTATACGCTAATACCTTTCCAGAATGACCGCTCATTCTGAGTGTGGTGGTGGGACTATTTGGGGCTTGGCTTTTCCTTTCTCCTGGTTGGATTTGAATGCTCCCTCCCATCTTCTCTTTACTTATTTAGATCTGTGTGTGTTTCTTCATGAACTTTGTTCTTGATTTCCATTCTGTCCCCCCACTTTGTGCGTTTTAGAGCTATCTCCCCCAGGTAAATTCCTAAACTCTTAAGGCTCACTTTATTTTCTCGGCAGCTTCCTTGTATCTCTTATATGATCTTAGTCCATGAACATTAATCAACAGAAAACCAAATCCATCATTATGGACGCTGCCATCGAGATACCACTCAGATCTTTGCCCTCTTGTTGTCTTATTCTATAAAGTGGGACTCAATTTCCCATAAGCAGAAGCAGAATCTCTATTTAAATCCCTCTTGCAAGGTCTGTGTGAGCTTCCTATTTATAGTAAAATCCTTTTTATAATGATCTCATACACGGTACCAGGAAATTGCTCATGGCTGGGTCAGGCCATAGGCCAGTATAGCTGTGGTGTAAGCTTTACTTAAAAAAATTCCTTCCAGAGCCTCTGAATTCTCTGGAGAAGTGTTTTCACAGAGTATGTGGCAATAAACAGGATCACCCAGTATAGATTACTGTGGTAGGGACATTAAATTTAAGTTCAAAGGGAATTTCTGCTTTTATCAGGCCAATCTCAATCATTTTTATCCCTTTGGGCTTCCTAAATGACGTATTGGGTGAATCAAGTTGACTCTAAGGGGATTTATGAAATATTTTGTATGCAAGGTATGGCCAGGAAGTGTTTGTCTCTGGATTTTCCAGGAGGCAGAGAGTCTCTGGGGACATAGACAACCCAGGGGTGAAGCCAGCCCCATAATCTCTTTGGGTTTTAGTTACCTCGTCTTCAAATAATCCCCACTTTACAACGTTTTTGTGAGAATCAATGAAACAACATATGTAAAGCATCCAGCGGAAGATCTGTCACAGTTTTATAGTGTAATAAATGTCTGCTGCTTTTTATTTTCAAGAAACCGTTGAACAAGAGGAAGGCTGAGTGGGTAGGAGCAACCTGGCATCCCCTCCCAGAGACAATGAGTCCTACGCTTCATTATATGAATCTTACGCTTTCTTATATATTTGTGTACAAATGATGTTTCTCCTACCGTGCAAGGGGTATGCTGTTATTCTTCCAGCAACCCAGGACCCTCAGCCACCCACTCATGTTTACTCTGGGAGCTAGACCTGACACCAGGCCAGATGACTGACCAATCAATTTGGACATGGGCTGGCATGTCTCTCTCTGAGGACTTGGGAATTAAGCCATGTAGTGGATGATATTCAGAGCGACAGATAACTCTACCACAGGGAAAGCAAACACAGTGCTCTGTCCCCACTAGGAGGATGTCCCAAGGGTGTCACTGGGCTGTCTACTCACATCTCTGCCATCCTTTTCTAAGCCATTCATCCTACACATTGTGGTGAACCATTTCCTGTGTGCTGGGCATGTAGGTATTCCAGTGATGAGTTAGACATGGTGCCTGACCTGAAGGAGTAGATCATTTAGTACAAGGAGTTGAGGCAGGTGTACACATGTATAAACAAGAGAAGGGTCATAAAATTGATGTCAACAGAGTGTCCTCCCCAAGTTCTGACTGGCCCTTTTAGCTGGGGAATTGGGAGAACTCTATGGGGAAACTCTCACCATGAAACCAATCGTGATTACCGAAAAGTATAAGAGAACCAGATGCAGGAGCTTCTGATTAGTCTCCCCCACACTATTTTACCAAGATGAAAAGAAGCTCTGAACTCACTATTATGAGAAGAGAGTAGGATTTTGCCAAAAATAAAACACAAGTGTTCACTGTCACTTTCTATACTGGGTCATTGCTAGACTAATATGGTACCAGTCCTGACATGTCACAACTCCACACAGTAGGGCCTACAACTGGTGTCTTACTTAGTACCTTCTTTACACCCTTGGCCAGATACTCTGTGTGGCCAGCAGCCAACACAAATGTATGTGGGGATCCTGCTCTGATTCAGTCTTCTCAGAAACTTCTTTTCATTAGATGAATTACATTCTGTTCCTTTGGTCTTTTTACACAGGACCAATTTCTCTATCACTATCTGCTTTGCCCTACTAGACCATTTCTGAATTTTTAATTTCTTGCAGTATTAGAGTCCCTGATTCACTGAGGGCATTCTACCAATGATCTCTTGGTATAAAGAATTACCCAAGAGTTCCTATACTCTATTCTACTTCATCCTTGTAAGTCACAAGGCATACACTGTGTTCGTGAAAACCAGATCCTTTGGTTGCTTAAAGATTTTGTGAAAGGAGAGAAAATCTGACATAATAGGGAGTCCCTAAAAGAACAGGAGAGACAGGTGGTGGGACTGGGGCTCCTGAGACTTTTAGTGGGATGATATACGTGGACTTCTTTGATTGCTTTTCATGCAGGGAAGCTACCTGTGTTGTGACTATCATCTCCCTATTTTCTTTCTAGTTCCTGTCAATCATGAAAGTCAGTTCTAGCTTACACTCAGCCCCCAAAATTTCACGTACCCCTCTTCTTCCTGTTCACCATTTGACTGATTTCTAGAATAGTCTGTGAACGAAAAAAAATCCTGAGTTTATTTGCTTTAGAGACATGCTTGGATTTTCTTACGAGAGTTCTAGAAATGTTGAAGGTGGCACATAAGAGAGAAGGAAGAAAGGAACTTTCTTCTGGTTTGGGGGAATGAGAATTTTAGAGGACACTTTTTGTAGGCGTACTGATTTCAGAGATTATTTGCAAAACCATTCCTTATGACCTGTGATGTCTTTGAGATACAGTGAGTGATGAAGACAAACCCCACACTCAAGAGGCCACAGGGTGTGGCCAGATCCTCCATTTGCCCCCAATAGCCAACACCTTTTTTGCAGGGAATTGTCTGCCTCCCAGAAGATGAAAATCAATGACTTAGAAACTGATTAACCAATCCAAATAGCAACTGATAAATGGATTAACTCTCTATAATGTAATTCTGCAAGCTTTTGTCTTCTGCCTTCCCCAGGTAAGTTTTTCTATTCCTGGAGGCAAAGCAGAGGCATGGAGGAAGCAAAGGCCAGAGGGAATCATATTAAAGTGGGTGAATCCGTTTATCACTTACTGTCTGGATGGTATTTCTGCTCACATATCTGCTTCCTTTTACAGATTTGTACCCTACGGGACCCTGATTAATGTTAGCCAGTAAATAATGAAAGATAGCAGCAGACATTGGGTATAGCGAGGAGGAAGATACCCCTGTGGTTTAGGCTGATCCCATAAACAGGCAGACTTTTCTTCTTAGTTGCAAACAGGGAGTGTTCATGTGACAAAGAAATCTCCACAATAGGGATCGAAAAACAAGAGAATGGAAGCGTTTCTCCCCATGCACAGAAACCTGTCCAAGCCTTTTCAGCCAGCCCCTAGGAAGTGAGAATGATTTCAGTGCTTGAGAATATGTGCCGTTCTCACAAGCTTCATTTTTAAGATCATGTCCTGAGATTTTTCTTTGCCTTTGGATAAGGACCTTCAGCAGGGGTGGCTTACGAAGGTCTTAAGCCTCAAGGCACACTCACTAACTCACCATTCAACCTTTCTTTGGCATGAGGCTGAGCTAAGTGTCCAGGTCTGATTCTAGGTCCTTGAGGTCTGCTGATTAACTAGTCCTGAGTTCTCTCCATCCCAGCAAGTCTGGACTCTAGGGAGGTGAGGTTGAACGAGAGTGGACACTTGTGTACCTGCCACGATATTCATCAGATTCCCCAGAAGCATCTTCAGAAGAAGCTTCCTGGAAATGCCTACAATCAGTGCTTCTTTGTTTTCATTTTCAGGGCCAGAGGAATATCTCCCTAACAAGAGCGTCTTGCCCAAGGGCAAGGCCTGGGCATGGCCCATTCTCTCTCCCTCTCTCCCCACCACCATTTATGGTTGCTGCCTGGTGTTTGAGACCTAAGTCCTGAGGTCTGGTTGTGCCGGGATGAGAGAAGAGTACTTGACTAGTAGGGCTTTTGGATGCTTTGTGCATCCAGGGAATGGAATCAGAGGAGCAGGGGAGTTTCTGTAAAAATCCAGAGATGGCTTTTGCAAATATTGCAGAAATTACACTAACCTCTGGATGGCTTGCAAGGTATTAGGACTATTGAGCTGAGGAGGATCAAAAAGAAAACAGCCCAATTTAACAACTTGGTTGTAATAAAACCTTGTATCCTGGACTTGATATTCTTCCCGGAGCAGATTCCGCTAAACTGTGGGAGAAAAGGGGCCAGTAGAAACTCGTGCCAGCCTGAAATCAGATTTTTGTTTTCAATGTTTCTATAGCCCAGAAAGGACCGGATGGGACTGTCATTCCCAACAACTACTGTGACTTCTGCCTGGGGGGCTCTAACATGAACAAGAAGAGTGGGCGGCCTGAAGAGCTGGTGTCCTGTGCAGACTGTGGACGCTCTGGTGAGTGTGGCCCCTTCTTGCATCTGTGCCCATAGACCAGGAGCTGTTCCACTTGCATCCCTCGGCCATCTTGTGTGGGGGTTGAAGGGTGGAGTGGAGAAGAGATGGCGGTGATTTTGAGTGGAGAGGAGTTTTCAGGTCATTTTGATGTTTTTCTTCTTTGAGTCTTAAGAACTGGAAGTTATGCCCTGGGATGTAGGAAGAGGGGAAAGTTATGCCCTGGGATGTTGGCTTATTTCTTTGAGGCCTCTCCATGAGGTGGATATTTCTTTGTGTATGTTGTCATGGACAACAGCGAGGTAGTGTTGAAGAAATACCTGGAGACATGGGCCACATGCTTCCTTGTATCGGATGATGTGCACATAACAAAAAGATGTATTTGTTCTATGGATGAGCCCAGGGCACACTGGAAGAGTATGGAAACATGAATATAGAAAGAGCAGCCACATCTTAAACTGTGGGAGTCTGAGACCCCAGGGCTCATGGGCAGCTGCGTAAAGACCACCTTCATTGGCCGCTCATCCCATTTTCTCATATAAAATGGACAAAAGAGACGGGGAAAGGTCAAGGAGCAAAAGGGCAAGTGTTCTCAGGGCTGGTGTGGAGTTGACTTGGCATGTTTTGAAATTTTCGTCTTTGACATCTCCAAGGAGTAAAATGATGAAAACAGATTTTGGTCTCGTTCTCTCATTCTTGAACTGAGTTCAGGCCTTCAAGTTTTGTTCAAGATGTTTTGTTTTGCAATCCTAACCAAACCATTATCTTTGGCTGGTTGTGGTTGGTTGGTGCGACCTATCTTTCACATAGTTTTATGTGCTAGTGAAGCCAAAGCACAAGGCAGGGAGGAGAAAAGATCTCAGCTTCATCTTTAGTCTGACCCAGCCCTGACGAGCAGGTGAGATGCAGTTCAGCTGGGTGGTTGGTGTAGTAGTGAGAAGCCATCACTCCTTCCCATATTTCTCCCTCGGGGTCTTTTCTGCTCCGAGGCCCAGGAGAAGGACTGAGGTGACCGCACCTGGGTTTACTGTAACAGCTCAGTTCTTCCTTTACTTTGCTTGCAAACCTGAACTTTAGTCCTTTTATATTTGGTTTCGGGGTCGGTTAGCGTTCCGGATTGACTTGAGTAGCAAATCAGTAATTGGAAGAGGACTGTGGTCTCCGGTGCACATACCCTCCGCAGTGACCTCTTAAGGACCTGACTGGGTGGCCCATCCATGTTGGTTTGTTTTCCAAACATGATACCTCACGTTGAACTCTTTCCTCTGCCGATGCCAGCTTAGAGGAGAGGGCTCGTGTGGCAGTGCACTCCGGGTTTTGAATACTTAAAAGAACATGAATAGTTTTAAAAATAATTAAAGAAAACGAAATAAGTGACATCCAATTCAGTGTTTTTTTTTACAAGCAAATTATCAGACAAAATCTCTATCGCCAGAAGCCCAGTCACCTGGCGGAGTGATATTCGAGGCTGAGCGCGATGGGCTGCTCCGGGCTGGGGGTGCATTAGAGAGGGCAGCTTCAGAATTGTCCCTGGAGACTGCTCTAATCTTCCCCTTTCCTTCCCTACAATCGGTGGGGTACTTGAATCTGATCCACGGGGAACCAGAAGTGGGCAGCTGGTATTGTCTATCCAAAGCCTCTCTCCTCACAGCCTCTATTCAGCTTTTTATCCCCCCAGGATCTGTCGGCTCCGAGACTCAGGGGCCATTTGATACCAGCCTAGGTGTTCTCGTTGCATTTGCCAATTTTGGTGGATGATGTAGTCAAGGTCTGACTCTGAGGCTCCTGAAATAGTCACTACCTTGGGACTAAACAGGTGGTGTTAGCCCATGAGACATGCTTGTTAAGGCAGGTGGGCGAATACTTCTCTAGGGCCTCCTTGGAGTCCTTCCAAGGAAGAGTGTGAAGCTCAGAAAAACTGTCTTTTCCTTCCCATCTACCTCTGTTTCCGGGGGAGAAAATGAGATTCCTGAAATTGACACCATAAGTGAAACACTGTGACCTCATGGCGGGTGGAGGGGAGGGCGGTCCTGGGGCCCATTTACAGTGTGAAGAAGTTTAAACCCGAGTTTTCTAGATTTCAGGATACTGGATTTTATTAGGCTTTTGAAACCCTGATGTCCTGCCTTTCTAGTGCTCTGAGTTAGATTTGACAACTCTGGACTTTCTGGAGTAACCAAGACCTGGGCTGGAGTGTGTGTGTGTGTGTGTGTGTGTGTGTGTGCGCGCGCATGTGTGTGCACACAGGTGTGCATGTGCCCGCACATGTATGTGGGTGCAGATCACCGAAATTTCCTCCAGTCGTTAAGGAAAACGAGAGACTCGTTTACTGCCTACCACTTATCAGACTTTCCCACTTCTTCTCGCTTTCAGCGCAAATGAACTACATGGTGTAAGGGCAGAATCGAAAGGGTGCCCTAAGAATGGGATTAGAAACGGGTAAAAATAAAAATAAAGCGGACAGAGGCTTAACCACCTCGAATGGGTTATCTGACAGTAATACCTTTGTAAAGCTGACTGTCAAAGTGAAGGACAAACTGTTCAAAGGAACACCAACCGAAACCACCAAAGAAATACCGACCAGGCTTAAAAACCAGCCAGGAAACTCACTGTCCGGGGCGGGGTTGAGCGGGCGTGCATGCGTATGTATGCAGGCGAAGAGGAGAAAGAAAGACCATGGTTGCATCTGTCGCTGTCAGAGCTGTGGACATGTGTATTATGGTAGAGATGATGCCTTTCCGGGTGTGTATGGGGGGGGGGCAGGAATCCTTTTCCCTCGAAACATTGGATTTGTCCCGTTACCCTTGAATCCCTGTCGCCAGGTGATGCACCCAGCTAATCCCTTTTGGTGTGAAATGGTTTTTGATCTTGCTATTAAGAGTAACGTTGTAAGAATGTAATAAGAATATTAATAATGCTGTCTGTTGCTTAACCCATGTGCTGATATATTCATCATACATGTCAGCTCATTTGGGAGGAGAAGGCAGGAAGGAGGAGGCAGCGGCCGCAGCGCGCACCACGGAGGACTTATTCGGTTCCACGTCAGAAAGTGACACGTCAACTTTCCACGGCTTTGATGAGGACGATTTGGAAGAGCCTCGCTCCTGCCGAGGACGCCGCAGTGGCCGGGGGTCGCCCACAGCAGATAAAAAGGGCAGTTGCTAAACCCACGGAACAGACTCTCTGGGCGATTAGCCGTCACCCTCTGACTTTGGTCGTTATTCTGGGTCTGATTTTTTTTTTTTTAAATGAAAGTCAACTTTAGGTTTTCCCTTCATCCTTGCTTTTTCCTCTCTCCTTCCACACACATCCTTCTCCCCCCTTCCCCCCGGTTTTGAGTGTGTACAACAGAAGCACAAACTACTGAAACAAAGCAAAAGGAAAGAGCAGGATTACAGTCCTTCAGAGAGATGGCATCGGGATGTACTGTTTATTTTCCTATTTTCCGTAGAAATGGGAAGTTAGGCGGCTTGTCTCTCTTTGGCGGGGGTGGGGGGATCTTTTTGACACGAGCAGAGTCGATTTCCTCAGTTTTCCTATTTATTGGCAAAACGAAGTGAGGAGGAACATTGGGTTTGGAAACAAAGAGCGAATAACATTAAAGATGATTATTTATGTATTCTAGCTATTATTAGAAATGGACCTTTTTTTTGGAGAGAGAACGAGCGAGAAGGGAAATGAAAGCAATTGAAGTGCTATCCTGCTTGGGAGAGAGCCGCTGGGGGAGGGATTGACTCAAGGACACCTGGTCGGGAGGATTGCCTCGCTGGGAGATGGCACTTTCTGTACCCCACGGAGTGCGTGGCTCCCTACGGCAGACCCCTCCCCATTTCTGCTCCCTGACCTTTCCATCTTCCTCCCTGCTTGCAAGAAAATGTCAGCAGCTCCTGGGAAGTCTGGGCCTCCGCGTGTGGCCTCCCTCCAGCGCCTGGGCCCTGACTGCCAGCCCCTCCTGGGCTCCTCCCCTCCGCCAGCAAAGCCACTGTGGTGTTGTTGCTGGGGTTTTCCTCACTTTCCTCCTGGCGAAGAGCAATTTGCAAATGCAGGAATGGAATATAAACAGAAAGTCATGGACTCAGCAGTGACAAAGCAACCTGAGGCCGCACTCATGGAAGGAAGAACGATACCTCACAGTATATGCCCCTCTCCCCTGGCCCCTATTTACAAACATAAATTCCCGTTGGATGATCAAGTCTCCCGTGTTTCTTCTTCTATTTTTTTTTATAGTGCCCTCCAGGCACTTTGTTTTATGTTTCCAATAGCACCTCCTGAAATAAACCAAAGCAATACTTGCTCAAGGTCCCTGGGGCGATGGAGAAGACCATCCACCTTGTTGGCAGTCCCAAGAATGAACAGCTGTGCCGTCCTAGTCAAAAGGTATGTCTTGGCTGGCCTGTCTTCCAGTGAGGGCAAAACCATCATAGTTGTTTTTTGTTTGTTTGTGTTTTCTTTCTTTCTTTACGTTTCCCCCCCGCTGGCTTGTCTTTGGTTTTCCTGGGTTCACACCACCTTATTAGTGTGGGCGTGGCTACTGGAGTGTGTTCCACCCTGCCCTCTGCTTTCTGTGTGTGCATGCCTATCCAGTGGGCCTGGGCCTAGTGTGGCAACCGAGGCTTGCTTGGAGTACAGGAGGGGCCCTGTGCGGAGAATGATGGGCTTCTGGCTTCTGGCTTCAACCATAAGAGAACATGGCTGGGGAAGTGCTTGGCTAACTCTTGCCTCCTTTGGCTGCACCTGGTGGGTGGAACCCAGGGGTCTGAGGTCGGAGCTGGCTGTCATACTTGGGCGGAATGAGAGAGCGCGGCCACAAGGGGTCTGCATGTCTAGGGTGGGATTCCTTGCTCCATGTACCAACTTACCAGCCAAGGGGGTGAGTCCAAATTAAAGAGGATGTCTCATTAGGAAAACACTCAACGGCACTGATCTGAAGATTCTAAACTTCCACCAAGTGTGGTCAGGGTCTCCGGCCTCCATGAGAGCATAGGTCCAGAGATGTGGGCACTGCCATTTGGCTTGGGTTGGGAGAGCCAAGTAGCCACCCAGGCAACAGACTGCTTGTAAGTGTCTGGGAAGATCTACTTTGACAATCCAGGCTTTGCAAATCTTCACGAATTAGACCTCTCATTAAAATAACAAACCAATTGAACAAAAGCAAAGAAACCCACAAATGGACTCTTTGTGCTTCCCTGGTAGCCTGAGACAGAAAGAACTTCTACTTTTCTCCTGCTTGAAATGTGTAAGTGCTGGCCTGGGCATTTGCTCTCGGTTGTGAGAGAACGAAGGGAACAACCTCACCCACTTTGGGGATGTTCTGTATGTGACCCTGCTCCTGACAAATACGGAGTAAACCTCCTGCGGTGTAATATTCCTGCATGACGTGTGTGAAAAGGCCCATAGAGTTAGTTCCAGTCGATTTCTGCTAAGCGGATACAACCTGCCCTTACTGTCACTCTCCTCCTTGTCATCTGTTCTGTTACTTGGACTTAGATGTTGGATTCATAGCATTGTGACTTGCCCTCATTGATGAACTGTGGGCTTCTGTGTTAATAAAAATATGTCCAACCAATCTATACAATTATTCAAAATCTGTGTAGTTGTTTGTAGTCCCAACATTCTCAATGACATCTTGCCTTTGAACTTGAAAATAAATTTTTAAAAACAGACTTCATTTAAATTATAAGAAGCCACCTAATTTCTGAAGAACCAAAATGAAGAACTGTCTAAACAGGGAAACCTCCTATGGAAAGAATTATCTGAGGATGGTTATTGCTTCTCTATTTTAATTTTATGAGCAGAGCTTGATCTTCTGTTCCTCCTTTTGGGGGTAGTAGATGTCCTCATCTTTCTCAGTTGGTGTAGCGAACCGAGCATAGTAATGTATCCTAGCATGGCCTGAGCACCTTGTCTCACCTTGCTTATCATATCTTCTAACAGACTCAGTCAGAATTTACATCCTTAAAAAACAAAAAGGAGCTGGAGGGGACTTCGAAGATAATCAAGTTCAAATTTTCCACTTTTCAGTTGAGAAAGATCAATCCAGAGAGGTTGAGTGAGGTTTGAGAGAGTGGAATGAATGTGACTTTGAAGACAAATGTCTTTTTTTTGTGACAAATATCTTAAGGTGAAGGAAGGAAACTCAGAGGAGGAAGCTGGCTGTCCTGGGTTTCCAAATGCCTGCACAGTTGATGTTATACCTTTTTCCCCATTTCTCTACATAACAATGGCCAATGTTTATGTAGCAGGCATTGTTCTAAGTGCTTTCCCTAGGACAGTTCATTTAATTCATTCTCATGATTATCCGAGGAGGTAGGTGCTTGTATCAGCCCCATTTTACAGATAAGGAATCTGAGGCTTAGGAATAAGGCTAAAAAAGATATACCTAAGGCCCCCCAGTTAATAAGAAGCCAGGTTTTGGTCCTGGCAACCTGAATCCAGGACCTGTATTCCTTTACTATTGTTCTGTGCTGCCAATTGCAGGGTCCTGTATATGGAATATAGGAATATACATATATACATATTAAGTTTTTTTAATTTATAATTTTTTAAAGTTTGGATGTCATTAGTTTATTATAAAAGAGAGACATGGAAATACTTTATATGATGAAAGCTTTCAGAACCTCACTGGAAGGGGTTAGTTTTCTGTGATGCTATTTCAATAGGATTTTTCTCAGTCTATGTACTTTCCAACAATGTCACCCACCATCTCTAAATTAAAAAGTAACCCTTGTCATCTAGAACTACTTTGGTGCCTCTGTATTCTGGGAGAAGAACTTTATTTCCAACTTTCACACTAACTGGTTGAATCTCTCCACCCTTTCCTTTAGAGGCCAATCCAACAGCTACTACAGTTGCTTGCAGTACTTTTCCTTGATATTTTTCTGGAATCATAACGCCTCCTTTGGTTATGGTTTTGGCTGCACTTCTTTCAGCTCCTTTTCTAACTACTACTTGGTCAAAGAGGGGAAGATAGAGATAGGTAGGTAGATAGATAGATATCCCTCGCTTTTTCTCAGGTCCAATCAAAGAAAGGGGTGTTGTAATGAATATAATTTTAAAAGATAACCTTATTAAAAGCAATTTTAAAACTGAAGAGTAAACAATTGGATCCTCAAAAAGACAATTCTGATTAAAATTTTGTGCAGATTATTGCAGAGAGCTCATCTTCTAAACCATCATTTCTAGACATTCCCTCCTGACTGACACCTATTAGGAACCATGTCCGTTCGTTCGTTCTTTCTTTCTTTCTTTCTTTCTTTCTTTCTTTCTTTCTTTCTTCTTTCTTTCTTTTTTCTTTTCTTTTCTTTTCTTTTCTTTTCTTTTCTTTTCTTTTCTTTTCTTTTCTTTGTGACCTCAGGAGTTGCAAGAGCTATGTGAGCACTGGACACATCTATCATTTTGTTGTTGCTTTTGTTAAATACATATCACTACTCAAATTCAATATAAAAGAAATTAAAGTCATCAAGATGAAAGCAATCTGACTAGTTTCTTTTGTCCTCAGCTCAGGAAAGCACCACCCATAATGACTCAGAAGTGTCACCAAATTTTCCGAGTCTTAGCCCAAAGATGGGAGAACCAAAGATATAGAACTTTCTAAATTTGTTACAACCTTCAAATTCTCTGGGGAGAACCGTTGATGTAAAACTGATGACTGTTGTCTATCTGATGTTTTTTCCCTCCTAGAACAATCTAATCCTTTTTTTCTGTTATTGAGACAGTGTAGGGATCAGGTCCTTTATTCTGTAATAGTTGGAGTGAGAAATATGCATTTAATTTTTTAAAGGTACTTTAAAGTCAGTAATGCAATTTGCTACTGGTATTTGAGAGAGAAGGATTTAATAAAAATATGATGTTCACATCAATTGTACCCCTTTAAACCTTCCTGCTTACTTTGCATCTCTCTATGCACCTAATGGGCTACAGCCTGATATTGCCTTTATATAGCACTTGAGGGAACACAGGATCATTACTCGGGGAGAGAACTAAAAGCTGTTTGGAGGTACTCACTTCACGGTGGAATAAAATTAATTAATATTATCCCAATATGCCTCCTGTTACATCTGATGAATATGATCTTAAACTTGTACTTAAAGTTTGAACAGGCTCATGTATTAGGAATTTTTCTGCAGATTTTGTTTAGCCTTTGGAAGTGAAGTTAATTGTGTTGTGAATTTTTGGAGTGAGGCATTTTTGATCTAGTGAGTAGAAACCTGGAGTAGAAATAAAATGTTCTAGATTCTGGACTTAGTCCCCGTGTAAATTTGTTGCCATGAATATCTGCTTCAGTTTCTCTATCCCTAGTGTTTGGATGTTTCTTACCCTATCATAATATATAACCAACATTATCTCATGATGATTCTTAAAAAAAAAGTTTAGGGTAGGATAGATATCATTTGTTCCGTTTTACTGATGAAGAAACAGATTGATCACGTTAGGTGACTGTCTAAAATTCCAGGCTCAGTAAGTGGTGTTTGGGTCTTCTAAGAATCTTTCCTCAGTCTATTTTGACTTCTCCATAGATCATATTTTGAGATTTCTTGAGTAAGATGAGTAAAGCATTTGAGGTCTTTTATTCAAGACCTCACTGGGTTGAGACATATTTGATTCTGTAAAAATGAAACCAAACAAAACCCAACCCAACCTATGATCACATTAGAATCCTGCCAAGAAGTAGCAATGTTGAAGTCCTTGTGAACTTTCCCAAGGAATTAAGGTTGAGCTTCTTACATGGGCAATGTTTTGGTGGTCATATCGGGGTGGGGGTGAGGGTGGGAGTAGTGAGGTGGCAAGGAGTGAACACTTCACATGCCCAAGAGCTTCTAACACTGGAGAATTGAATTATATGATAGTCTTGTGCTCAA
The DNA here is from genome assembly GCF_048418805.1 of Vulpes vulpes. Taxonomy (NCBI): domain Eukaryota; kingdom Metazoa; phylum Chordata; class Mammalia; order Carnivora; family Canidae; genus Vulpes; species Vulpes vulpes. The sequence continues at coordinate 106,555,662 of NC_132785.1, read as the reverse complement.
TAAAAGTGATTTCTGACCATTTTCTCAAAATAACAGTACAGGAAAAACCATTCTGCTTGATTGATTTACAAAATAGCTGGGAATGATGGAAGAACGCTGTCAGAACTGAATTATTAGCTAAAAAGCATTGGCAGTTAGGTTTTCAAAGTATCTCAGTACTGGCCCTCAAGCAATGACTATGGCTTAAAAATTGTTAATTTTAAAATAATTTCGGATATACAAAACACTCACACAAATAATACAAAGAATTACTATTTACTCTTTACTTAGATTCTTCAAATAATCTCAGTAAAATGATCACAATCAAGAAATTAATATTGATGCAACACTTCTCAATCTACAGACCTTATTCAAATTGTACCAGTAGTCTCACTAATAATGTCCTTTTTCTGGTCCAGGATTCATCTAGGATCACATGTTGTATTTAGTTGTCATGTCCTCTTAAAGCCCTTTAATCTGGAGTAGTTAGTTCCATAGTCTTTCTTTGTCTTTCATACCTTGATGCTTTTTAATTCCTAGGAAGCCCTTCTCCTTGGGTTTGTGTTCTGTTACCTAAGGGCTACTGTCAGGTTATGAGTTTGCATAAGAGTACCATAGAAATAATGTTGCATCCTTATCCGGGCTTATGTCAGGGGGGACATGACTGAATTTCCCATAGTTGGTGACTCAGATGTGTTTGTCCTTTCAGTTCAGGTTCAGGCTAGTATGTTTATATGCTTTGGATGATAATATTTCCATTCATATATGCCTTTGTTTATTTGGCAACTAGAGGTTGAATAACCATAGCATGTATATGTCTACTCAGCCCTGTAAAAGATAGGATAAAATTAAACACGGGACCAATGGATTTGGTATTCACTGGATTTTTGGCAATCTAATTGGGCAGACCGGATATTAACAAGTAGTTAAAAATGTGTGAGAGCATCATGGGGTGATATGTGATTACTTTTGCTAGAGATCATAGTAGTCAGGGAGATTTTCTTGGAGGAAGCCATCCAGATCAACTAAGAGCTCTAGATCGGCTATTGCTATTTAACCTTAGGCAAGGATGTCTGTTTTCAGAGAGGATGGAGGTGGAGCTGAACAAAAGGCAAAGCTGGAGATCACAACCTGAATCATGTAAAATGGCAAAAATCACAGTGTGAAAAACATTTAAGTATCGTTCTGTCGTGTTTTGTTCATGCCATGAGTTTAGTACTTGTTATAACTGTTTGTAGTTCTTTCTCATCAAACAGATGATGTGTTCCTTGAGGGCAAAGATGATGTCATTCATGTCCCTTGGACAGTGCCTGACACCATTGTGCCGTAATTATTTATTGAAATAAACTGAGAACTGAGCAATGTTTCTGAGCTAATTAGTGGAAGGATTTAGTGCCTCATCCCATATGTGGTGGATGCTCAATAAATACTGTGGATGGAGAGGTTGGAGAGGACATATGTGGACATAGCATCCATTGGTCAAGTCCGAGGGAGCCCAGTTCTCCAGGAACCCATATAGTAGTGATGGGAGGTCAGGAGGGAGAAGGAGAATGTGAAGACAGGGGTAAGGGGGAAGGTTGGAGGTGTGTGGAAGCATGGAAAGGTAGCCTTTTTGAAGTTAACTGACATCAGAAGACTAAGAGATAAGGGGACATTTTCAATGGCCTGCAGTTGGCCCAGCCAGAGGAAATGAAGGAGAAAGTGGATGTTAGGAGCACAAGAGCAGGAACCAACCAGCTATTTTCTAGGTGGCTTAACTGGGACAAAAGAAAAGTGTGTGTGTGTGCATGTCTGTTGGGGGTCAAGGATGAGAATTTGAGGAAATTGAAAGGGCATCAGGGTATGGTTATGAGACAGACTCACTCCAAGTGTAGCAGGTGATATCTCACTGCGGGGGTTGGGGGCATTGGGAGATGCACAGAAAAATTCCTGGCAGGGAGTGGAAATTTGGGTACCTGATAAGGGAACACTCAGCAGGTACCTGTGGGAGGTCTGAACACTAACTAGCTTTACCCGTGGGGTGAAGAGTCTAGAGGCAGATGAGATAGTGAAGAGGTGAGCACTAGGGAAGAGGACTGGAGTGTGGGAAAGGGCATCAGGAAAGCAGATCTGAGAGGTCAGACTGTGAGAGGGCATGGGATGAGATGGAGGGAAGGAAATAGGAGCAGACAGAGGGAGAGGGCTTGGTGGTGGGTAGAAATGAGACTCCTCTCAGCCTCCCTTTGAAAACATAAGTAGACAGAGCCTCAGCATCTATACCGGTCCTGTGCCCCTGACCAGTGAGCGAGTAATGGCTTGGATGTTAGAAGGAAAATGGAGCACGGAGGATTCAACTTGGAGTAGACTGAGCCACTCATTTGGTTTTGAACTTTGGTCCCTGCTGCCTTTGCCATTTTCAAGTTGGGCCCTGCTTTTGTTTCCTCTCTCCCTTATTACCCAGCCCAACATGACCTGGGCACTGTTTAGGGGTGCCCATCTCTGCCCTCAGGAACTGCTTCCGGGGTGAAATGTGATAGGGCTTGGTTTTATTGCTTCCTGCTTTGTGCAGAATACTCCATTCCAAAGACTAAAATAACTTAGCAGATTTCATTTCCGCTAGAAGTAAAACCTATTCCTGGTTGGTACTCATCCTGGCTAAAAGACCCACCAGGATTGAACTGCCACCAGGTTCCAAGACTAACAGTTGGGATCCCTGGGCTAGTTGAGGACTGGAATGGATCTTTGGGCTTCGTTCTCTCCCTGAGTAATTCGGACAGCCTGGAATCACTTGGGGTTGAGGGTGAGGGTGTGTGCATGAAGCCTTAGGCCAAATGGGGCATCAGTTGGGGGTGACCTGCTGTGGTCCTACACCCTAGAACTACACATTTCCACTTAGGCAATAGGTGGACAGATTGCATCGTAATGGTCCTTCTGGGGTATTTAAATAGTGAAAAGATGCAGCTTCCAAGGAGAGGGGAAAAAAACAATAGATTTTGCCAGCACCTAGTTTTGCCTACTCCACCACCTAGGGACTGGAAATCCAGCTGCGTCCTCGCTGTTTCTTGTGTTATCCAGTTGCCCAGGCACAGCTGACCTGCCCGATTGCTGGCTGATCTCATGCTGCTGGCGATCAAGGCACGGGAGACGCTAGCCTGGTTCTCCTTGCAGAGCCGTGATCTCATTAGCATGGCTGTAGGTAGTAGGTTCTCTTCCTTCCTTCTTTTGTTTTTCTTTTCAACTCATTTCATTTCCACCACCCCCTTAATTTTTAATCTTTCCTTTTTTAGGTAGTTGTCCTGTACTGTTGTTTTTGTTTTATCTTTCGTTGCCTTTCCCTCTGCAGTCAACTCTGTGACCTGGGGACTCCGGCATCCTACAAGCAAGCCATTTCCGAAGAAGGTGACAAGAAGCCACGTTGATTTGCGCCTCCTCCTCCTCCTCCTCCTCCTCTTCCTCTTCCCTTGCCTGGCCCCTTCCTGCGTGTGTGTTTCAGCCAACACAGGAGCCTGGATTGTGGAAAAGCCTCCAGCGCGACTCAGCTCAGCTCAGAGAAGTCTCGGGAATGGCCTAAGTTTGTGCAATAAGAAGATTTTTTTTTTCTTTTTAAAATTCTTCATTACATTTTCTTTAAGTGTCTGTGAGAAAGTACCCAGGTCAGACTGGAATTGCTCTACAATAGAAATAACTGAACACAAACAAACTGACGGAAAAAAAAAAAAGAGTTAACTATTTTATTTATTTCAATATTTAAAAGAAAAAAGTGCTGACATGGCACAGTATTTTTGTTTAAAGTACCTTCTACTTCAAAAGTTAAAAGCAATTTTGTGAAGACACGAAATCAAAAGAGTACTTAATGTAAAATAAAGACTGCATATTAACTCTAAGGAAAAATACCCCACATTTTTAATAAGAAAATAAAGATCAACTCTGCTCTCTCAGGCTTTTAAAAAAGCCATTCATGTATGTGCTTTAGGTATTTTTATTTCCGCGAGTTGGATGTGGTAAGTGAGGAGTCGATTGGTTTTTTTTTCCCCCCTTCTTCAAAATTCTATTGAAAGTGTTGGTGATGTTATATGGTTATGTGTTTAGACGTGACCGAAATAAATTAGCCACAAAGGCTATCAGCAGTCTCTCCACCCCTGCCCCCCATACGCCCCCCACCCCTGTAGGCAATCCCCATTTATCTGGATGTCAAGAAGCAGCTCGCCTCCTGCTCGTCATGTCTGATGAGGCCTAGTTCAGAAAGGAATTCCATCTAGTGATTAACTGTATCTCTGCGAGTTCAACATTTTCGAACACAGACAGCTTTGTTTACAATAATTCAGTGAAGAAAGAGAAAAAAAAAAGGACAAGAAAATAAGCATCAGCTGAGATGATATTAATTTGGTCACCTAACAACTTCCAGAGGAGACTTGCAAAGGGAGCCTTCTGCTGAGCTGGCTTTGTGGTGGGGGCTAAGGTTCTAGTGTGTCCCCAAGGGTGAGGAAGGCCAAGCTGAACGACAGAAGCCTCAAATGCAGTGGCTCGTGGGGGTAAAGGAGAAAGGCGCGTGTTCTAACATGTCCTTTTATGGCCTTGTGGGTGGAAGTGAACGTGATGGCCTGAGAAATGTAATTCAACACTGTCTGTGGCCTGGCGAAGGACTGGGCTGAGCCGCGAGGCCCCTTGGTTCTATTCCAGGTCTTCTCTGTGTCCATGCTCGTGACTTTCCCTCACTTGCCAGCAGAGTCATAATCACGAATGCACAGTCGAACGCCGAGTGTTCTCGTCAGCGAGTCTTCGAGTGTCAGAGTCCCTGAAATGGGTCTGAGTTTGAGAATCTCTCTTTTGCCTTCGAAAGGGGGAGATTGGATGGGCACAGACGTCCTGCTAGCCCCTTCAGCTTTCTCATTCAAGGCCAGTCCCCCGGGTGGGGGTGGGGGGAGCTTACCAAAAGTGTCTTTGTATGATTTTGTAGCCCTTTTCTGTGACATTTTCTGATAGAAAAGGTCCCTTTTCAGAACGCTAGTAATTATAACAATAACCTACTCTCCAACCAACTCCCGCAAGTTATAATGTGTAGCATTGTGATAAAGCTTTGCATAATGTAGGGTTTGTATCAACTTTGTGTAAGTTTCTGTTAAATAAAAGTCTGTTTCCAATGCTCCTATAGCATCTCTGTAAATTTTGCTTTACCAACCTCATCCTATGTGAGTTCGACCTTCATACCGTCTTGAAAGGATGCTTCCCACTTGCATGCCCGAGGTGTGTTGAGCCTTACCGTTTTTCTTAGAAGCACAGTGCAAAACTGTGGTGCCACTGGCTTGGCTGACAGGTAGTGGCTTGGGAGGTGAACAGTGCCCAGAGTTGGTGCCAGTACCTGCTCTCTGAGTCCAGAGTTACCGTTATCCACCCATCATCACCACAGCCATTGTCACCCTCTCCGGGGAGAGCCTGTTTATGTGTCCAGACTTGATACACCTGTTGAGCGTTGCCATTGTATCTGTGCCAAGAAGAGTTTGGCATAAGAACGCAAGATTTACTGTGCGCTGGGAAAAATCCGGGAGGTTAATGTTTCCATTACTTGAGCAGTGCTCTTGCTATAGGTCCCCAAGCTGCCAGTTGGCACAGCTATAAACCAGACCCTGGATAGGTTTCTTCTTGTGTGTGGAGGTGAATACTCTTCTCCTATGGGTGCTTTCGGTCAGGTGGAACCAGACCAGCCTTTCAGGCCACGTCTTGCCCTCTAAGCAATGTCACATTGTGACATTTATTATGGGCTTATAAGTTTCTCTAGTGGTAAAAAGCCACCCCCCCCCCCCAGCCAAAAACCTGTAGGCTTTTGTTTTCTTTTTATTTCCAAAAATTATGTGTTACATATAATTTCCATTTTAATGTTCAGTGGCATTAAGTACATTCACACTGTTGTACAGCCATTACCTCCATCCACCTCCAGAACTTTCTCATCCTTACCAATTGAAACTCTGTGCCTATTAAATAGAACTCATTCTCTGTTCTCCTTAGCCCCTGGCAACGGCTATTCTACTTTCTGTCTCTATGTATTTAGGCTACTCTAGGTGCCTCATATAAGTGGAATCATACAATATTTGTCCTTTTGTGACTACCATAGTTCTCTTCGCATAATGTCTTCAAGGTTTATCTATGTTGTAGCAGGTACCAGAATTTCCTTCCTTAAGGCTGAGTGATACTCCATTGCATGCATATACCACATGTTTATTTCTCCATTCATCTGTTGACAGACACTTGGTGTAAATAGTAAGTTTTGCACATTTATTACATATCACTCACTTCCTCTGGTGACTTAAATTTGAGACACTAGGCCAAATTCAGAGGCCACCAAGGGAATTAAATATCTTCTTAGGAGGGAAGTAATTGCACCTGAAGTCTTCTAATTTATGCCCTAGAAAAGGGTACCTTGATTCTGATGGACAAACATTCTCTATGTAAAGTGTGTCTTACCTCATGACTAAGGCTTTCTTTGTAGATACTGTCTTTGGGTTGCTTATAAGGATAGGATGTCTAGCATGCAGCTGTAGTATCAGTGTAAATAACTAAGGACTAGAAGGGACCCACCAGAATCTATTGTCTTTAATGGTGGCCCATGAAGGTAGGGAGGGCTTTTTCAAATGATAGTGAGTTGTTGGCAAAGCGTGCATATGCTCTATATCTGTAGATGGTCACTGATCAAGAGGGAGGGGAAAAGTATGCACATGAACCAAAGAATGAGAAAGAGAAACATCACTCTCCTCATCCATTTGGAAATATATTAGTTCACACCAAAGGTTAGCTCTGAGGTCGAAATTCTAATGCCTACAGAGCAGGTATCTTCAGTGAGTGAAGCAGGCCAGGCATGAGAAAATTAACAGTGCCAGGGAGAGGGGGCAGCCCTTGATAGTCAACTTTAGGACATGGGGAGACCCTGGGCAGTGGTAGGGAGTGTATAGAGCCAGATAGCACCTGCGCTTTGAATGGGACAGCCACTACCAGCTCAAAGGACGCCCCCTGCAGGCACGTGGCTTAGGGTTCTCAAGTCCCAAGTTTTTTTAAGAGGGACCAAAAATTTAAAAATTTTGGTGAGATCTCCCCAAAATGTTGGTAGTAAATTGGAAACACTAAAAATCAGTTTTGTGTGGACTAAACCAAATGTGAATGTGTATAAGACACCCTTTGATGACTTTGGGACAGTCTTCCCCAAGGGCTCCAGTCTAGGTAAGGTTGAAGTTGAGGATGGAATGCCTTGACCAAACTTCTTCACTTCACCTACCGAATTGTCTAATGGTAACCTGACTTAGAATTGTTATGTACTGGGAATGAGCCCCTGGGGTGGTCTCTGAATGGAGCAAGGTCATTATTGAGCACATTAGGGACTCAGGATGTAGCTCTAGTAGAAGACATTCCTCTATCCAATCCCTTTCCCTCCACATGTATAGCCCCTGAGTGGGGCTATAGAGTTTAAATATATAATTTTTTATTCTTTTTCTTTATTTCACTTTATTATTATTGCTGACCAGTCATCTATTGTACCACATTCCTTTTACCCTTCTTTTCCTTTCTAAGATTTCCAAATTACTCCATGTGACCAGAACTCAATTTAAGTTTTATTGTATCTCCAAAAGAGCAGATATAGGACTTTCTTTGATTAAGAGAAATATATATATATATTTAAAAGTATATTAAAATATATTTTTTAGAGAGATAGAGGGTGGGGAGGGGCAGAAGGAAAGGGAGAAAGAGAATCTTAAGCAGGTTCCATGCCCAGCACATAGCCTGATGTGGGACTTGATCTTATGACCCTGAGATCAAAATCAAGATGGACACTTAACCAACTGAGCCACCCAGGTGCCGCTGAATAAATATATATTTTACAAAGTATTCTCTGAAATGAGATGCATAGAAGATGTAAAATATTGAAAAAGAAAAAAATATTTCTGGAGAGACATACAGATTTATAGTATATATTATATATATATGTATATATATATATATGGGTTTTATTCAGAGAGAGAGAGAGAGAGGGTGGGGGAGGGACAGAAGGGGAGGGAGAGGGACAAGTAGACTCCATGCAGAGTGTGGAGCCCAACCTGGGGCTTGACCCCAGCACTCTGAGATCATGACCTAAGCCCAAGGATTGGATGCCCAACCAACTGAGCCACCCCGTTGCCCCTATGTGAATTTATATTTTATATAAAAATATATATGTCACTCCAGAATTTTTGTTATTTAAATTTGTCTTAAGTATTTCACATCTTATATGTGTCTTATTTCAGAAGACACTACAAGGGAGAACAGATTTCATGCAAAGTAGTATATACAAAAGCTAGTCACTTGGGTCAAGGTTGTTTTCTTGCTATATTTTCTTTGGTCCAGATGAAGAAAAGGCTATTCTGAATGAGCAGTTTGTTTTCCTTATGTTTTATAATGGAGGCTCTGTAAACTTTTCCTGTAAAGGTCCGGATAGTAAATATTTCAGGCTTTGCAGGCTAGACATCTGTTGCTGCTACTCAGGTCTAGGGTTGTAGCATGAAAGCAGCCATAGACAATATATAAATGAATGGGCATGGCCATGTTCCTATAAAACTTTATTTATAGAAATAGGCAACTAGCTGGTGAGATTTGGTCCATGGGCCATAGTTTGCTGATCCTAAGCCAGAAATAGAGAGTATTATACTATTAAACTGGGGGTTGATGGATGGTGATGATATTTAAGGCCTTTTCTAAGCATCAGGACTAAGGTGAATTTCACATCACCAGGTGAAGGGCAAGAGGTGCATTTCTTGATCAGTAATTTAAGCTGTATTGAAGGCCCATATGCAAAAATGTTTTTGAGCCAAAAAATTCCATCATGAGTTGTTAGTAAGCTATTAGGTTTTCTAGTTTTGGTGCTGACTCCAAACTACAATAGTACAGTGCCTATAAATAATCCAACCAGTCGACATGCTAGTCATACAAAATGGTGACTCTTAGAGCCATAATGACCAACATCATTCATCTTTACCAATTTAAGTATGAAAAAGGCCAACTTTAAAATAGCTGAATTCATGCAAATGGCTCCTGTGAGCTAAGTGAACATAGACCATGGTTTGCGTATGAGGTAAATAATAAAGGACATTTAGTAGAGCCCAGCTTAGGAGGTGTAGGGTTGTTGCAGTTAAAGAAATGACCTCTTTCTGATTCTCCGATGGCTGTGGGTCTCTGGAATTGTTAGTTATGAGGTGTTGAGGATGTTGCTGAGGTGCCTTTCTTTCTGAGAACTCAGATGCTTTTGGTCAGATTCAGAATCAGAACACTTTTACAACTCAGTACCTTACATCCCTAAAGAACCGATGAATCATTGTCTTACTTAGGTGGTAATGAAGATTCCTGATACCAGACCTGCTACTGTATTCAAACATTCTTACAAGTTAGTATGGGATGATCCTGATGGGTGGCCTATGAGCTAGTCATGCTAGGTGACAGCTGCCTTGCCAATTTTACGAAGAGATGCTCTTTAGCCATTGTGAGAGGATGCTCCATTGTTTTGAGAGAATGAGTAACTTTTCAGATTTGAGGGTGTGTGTTAGTGGTGCTTATTGCTAAGTTCCCTGAGTTACTTCCAAGTTTTCTTTACAGGGTTAAGGTTTGGGATTGATATATTGAATGTCTGCTCTACCCTGTGATCATACCTGAGGTCACCCAGACGTTAGCTTTTAGGCATTGACTTGAAGGAGAAAGATTCTGTATTTTGTATTTTATATAAATGTGGTGTCAGCAGCACAATCCCTTGGTTACCTGATCTTTCCTTACACCAGAATAGGAACTACTTCAGTGTCAGGTGATAACAGTGGGCATCAATGGTTTAATACCCACCTGACTGATGTAATTATGGTGACTGTGCTATTAATGATCACCTGGCAAGACATCATCATCATAACTGAGACAGACCTGGAAGTTCTAGTGGAACTCTAGCTGAAGGAGTAGCGCGCTGTTTATTTTTAAGTTAGCATTATGCCAGGCTGTGTTATATTGGGTATAATGTGCAAGGGCTGGAAAGTATTTCCCCACTTCTATTTAATATTTGACACCACTGTGTTTGAATTAGCTGAAAATAACTGGGAAAACCAAAAAATACAGAAAAGAATGTTAGCAATAATTGAAGGGATGAACAATAAAGCCCTTTAAGAAAAGGGTAAAGGATTTGGGGTTAGCTTGGGGAAGAAAATTGGCATCACTTAATAACTATCATTATGTGCATAATTGAGAAAAAGGCACTGATTTTTTGGTCTCTAGAGAGGACAGGAGAAGTAGGGGCTTCGAACAGACTGATAAACAGTTCTTTTGACATCAAGAATTTTTGACTTACTGAAGCTCATATGGCCTCACCGATAGCCAAACACTTCTGCACGGAGTTAGGGGTGAGGGCTAGAATGACCTCTCAGGGTCTCGTCAAGTTTGGCAATACTTTGAATTGTAGCTGGGGAACCTGTAAGACTTAGTGTCTGACTCACCACCAGGGAGTGGAGAGGCAAGGGGAGGATTGGTCTTATGAATGCATATTGTGATCATTAACCAAAATTGCATTTCTACGCTTGTTCCTATTCATACCAAAGCAATGTCCCAAGGCCGAATGGGGACTTCCATTGTTTGGATAATGTGAGATGCCAGCTGGAAAGTGAATGCAGTGGCAAGAGACATTTTCCTCCAGAGAAATGTTGAGTAAGAAGCAACTGGAAAGGACAGTAAGGCCAAAAGGCCACAAGGGAAAATAGTTCTGCCGAAACTCCATCTGAGTTCTGAGTTCCATGCTGGTTCTCATCTCACTGGGCTCCACCATGTCCAACATCATCCTCGGGGCATGGATTTTGTACTTGCTCATAGGACCTGGATAGTATTCTCAACTTGATCTTGGATGAACAACTTCACTAACATTCATGGTTGTCTACTCCTCTCTCCCCAACCTAATAGGTAGGGAAAGAAAGGTCTTAAAATGATAAAGTTAATTTTATATTTCTACTTATAAAACAAATTCTGCTTGGAAAAGGCAGTGGTCAGGGTTCTTTCTACATAACTTAGAAAAGAACTCCTATAGCTTTGCTCTATGTTTGATTTGAAGAGATAGGAAGGATTGTACTGTATTTTTAGTGTGTGAAGTCAACTTTCTGAGGACCCAAAATATAAAAGAGATTGGGAATGGGGAATGCTTGTGTAATAAGGAGTGAAGGAGGGGTGCGATGAGTTGCTGCCATGAACACTTATGCTGAAGTTTCTCCTTGGCTGAGTTATGGGTTCAAAGAGACTGGTAGTTTGTAATCCTGAGAAGTTCTTTAGTTAAAATAGATTGTTTTCCCTCCGTAGACATCAACCTTTCCTCCGTAATTGAAAAATAGATCAATACGTTTTGACCACATACTGTTACTTTGTATAATGACCCTCCAGTTATTGGTTTGCTTTATGCTCCTGATCAATTAATCAAACATTTATTGAATGTCTTCTATGTTGCAATAGCGTGCTAGGTTTTGCAGGGCATAAGAGAGAAGCAAAGGGGAGTTGAGACAAACTTTCTGGGGGTACTTTGTATGTGCTGGTCACTGACAGGTTTCTTATAGAGGTTAGCTTGTTAAAGCTGTATATCAGTCTTTTGAAGTTCAGATGTCTATTCCTATTTCACAGATATGGAAGCTGAGGCTCAGGGAGATTGAGTTGACAACCGTAGTAGTCACAGCTGGTAATGCCTGATTTTTCCAATCGAGGATTTTCTGGCTCTGACTGTCTCCACTGTGTAAGTCATCTTTTCTGTTCACAAAGAGGGGAGACAGGTGGTTAGCATATTATTCAAGACAAGACCACTTATAATTAAGTGCCAAGTTGGTACAAAATATGAGTGTCACATGAGCTGAGCAAAAGGAGTTTCCAGCACAGGTAGTAGCAGCAAGGGAGGTCTTCGTGGGACGATGAGTACATTTGGGGTGAGCAAAGAGAAGACAGGCCACTGAAAGGGGGAAATACCTGAGCAAAAGCACAGAGGTGTGAGCAGCACGGTGGGGTTGCAGCCAAAGTGAGATGAGCCTGAATGGAGTGGGGGAAGATCCTGGGCTGTGGAGAGAAGTCAGAGGAATGTGAATATCATCCACATCATGGTGGGTCCTGACCCACAACGTGGGAAACAGGAATGGGAGGAAGTCAGTGTATCCCGGGTTTTTGAGCAGAATGAATGTGATGTTTAGGATGGCTGTATGGGGACATGTATAGCCAAACTACACGTGTCACGAAGATTGGGTTCATATACTCTTCCCTACCAGGCTGCCTCTGACACTGTCATGACTCTGGGATCCTAGCGGAGAGAAGTGGTCAGGATTCCTTCTAAATGACCTGTGACATAACCGCAGTGCACCTGTCTTCTGTGTGATGCTTACTCAACGGATAAAATGTTCATCTTGCTGGGTATCAAATGATTCTGTGGGCTTTTTCTACCAAGTATTATTCTGAAGCCAGAGAAACTGCTCTTTTACTACCTTCTGGTTTGTAACACATTTGAGGAGGGGTATGGGATATCCTGAGAGGCTGGTTGGCCCCAGAAAGTTTTGCATCTAAGAGATCAACTGAAATTTGGGGTCGAATCTATGATTGTCCATTTAGTGAAGTTGGAGAAAGAATTTATTTGAGAAAGTGCCCTTTAGACCTATAGGTCACTGAATGTGTAGTTGAGGAGAATCAAGGAAGGGAGGCTCAGATTCTGGTCATTGCCTTTGTTTGGGTGTGCAAGCTCCTTTTGGCATCATTGCCTGTTTGCCTGTAGCTGCTTTACATGTGGAGGAATCAAGAAGTCCCCAGATGGCAGATCCTGAGTCCTTACTTCTATGCATTTCTACCTCCTGTGCTCATGTCTCCCCACTTCATCTTGTCGGCGGGTTCTTCGCTGGCCCGCAGGGCTTACAGATGTGTAGCCATGTGTGGGGAACAGCCATTATGAGCCCAAAGAGTAGGGCCGACTTCTCCAGATGGCCAAGAATGGTTGGCACTTCCTGACATGCTAAATGATAGCCACCACACTCTCAAGGTTAGTCTCCTAGCAGCCTCGACAGGTTACTACTGTTGCACTTGGCAGATGCATGGGCCCAAACTCAGAAGGGTTATGTGACTTGGTCAAAGCTGCACTGAAGTGGCAGGCCCAGGCTAGGACTCTAGATCTTTAGTGCATTCACCTTTGCTTATTATTTGCCTGTAATGTTCAGTGGCACTTGTGTTGGCTTAGGCATACCCTCAAATGGCAGAGCTCTGGACTGAAAAGGTCATCCGACAGCCCAGAACTGAAACCCCCAATAGAGTAATATCCATCTTTCCTCTGAGAAAAGCAAAACCCATCGGATGCCAGCTTCTGGATCCACTCCTTTTCCCCCCCTGCCACCTCCACACTCTGCCCCCACTGACATTTATGCAGCACCTGGGTCTCATACAGCACGGTCTCACTAAACCCTTTCAAAGTCCCTCTTTCCTTCATCTGCCTTTAGATTGTAATGTTGATGCAGAGCTGGTACAGCCAGCGTGCTGGGGGGGCTGAGTGTTAACTGCATCCAGTGCAATGTTCTGTGCCTGTTTCCTGCATCCACCTACATCACCTGCATACTGGCTCGAAGTGTAACTGTGTGCCCTGCAGAAAACACCCCAGGCCTGCCTCTAATGGCACATTAGGTCTATCACAGGCAGCTCTCAGAGTTGATTTTGCCCTACAGAGGTTGAGAAGGTTGGCTTTAGAAAAGAAGTCCCTGCCTGGTGATTGGCGCAGAGAGAGATCTTCCGAGACAGCAACTTGCCCTTCCTGCTCCCTCTCCATTAATTCCAGGAAACTCTGCGGCTGGCTCTCCCCTGCCCCCATCCTCTGGTCTCTGTGCTGTGCTAATCACAGCTCATTTCTGCTGCATGCCTCATTTGGGGGAAGAGCACTCCAGGGCTCCCAAAATGTGAAGAGGGAAATTACGGATGGTTGGCCAAATGAGTCAGCCCATGGCCACTTGGGACAGCCCTCCTCCTCCCTGGAAGGCCCCTGTGCCTTGTTCCAGGGTTTACTGGGAGGATGTTTCCACTTGGGCTTTTCCTGTGGATCAGATGGGGTTTTGTATTCTAAGGGAGAGAAGAAGCACCAGGATCCCGAAGCAGCCACACACCCACCATCACACATTCTCTAGTCTCATCACCGCTTCTAACAGCCCTGGGATGTTGGGCCCATTTTACAGCCAAGGGAACCGAGGAAGAGAAATGGCAAGTATGACCTGCCTGAAACTAGGCAGATGCACATGTCTATCTGACTTCAAAAGCCAGTGCTCTTTCTCCTTTCTAGCCTGTGTCCAGAGAGGGGGACACTTCTGCATTTTCCCCTCTCATTTCTTAAATCAAGAGCTCTGGGCTTCTATTCACTCTTGTTTCCTTTCCCCCAACCTCCTATGTGAAACTTGCCCCTTTTTTGTAGTGGTGAGTCCTGCTGGCTCCTGGGAGAGTCCATCCTGGCTGGGAGTCCAGTTTCCCACTGGCTGGGCAGCATTGTGGGTTTAGCCAGTAGGCTAATGAATCTAGGTTTCCCAGCAAGGGCTGGCTGGGTCGTTGCAGAGAGCCAGCTGCCCTGGCCAGGCTCCCCTGTGGGATGGCTGTAGGTGTCTGAGAGCCTGTCAGGAGGGGCGCAAAGAGCTTCCTCTCAATCCCAGACAGGGTATTTTTCCTTTCCTTTGCCTATCATTACTTCATTTTAAGTCTCCAGGCATCATTTGGTTGATCTACTTCAAAAGAAATTCATTCTCCGTCTTTGTAAATAAGGAATCCAACCTGGTATTAGATGAATTCCAAAGTTGTGGGATACCATTTTGGTGAGAACGTGCCATTAACCAAACAAACCAACTCACCTTTTTCTTCCATCCCCATTTGCTTGCTTTAGTCCCATTGTCCAGAGGTTTCTTAGAAGGGTCCCTTTTCTGTGAAAGCCATTAGATCTATCCCTTCTGGAAACTTCTACATAAGAGGCTGTGGAAAAGGGAGCCAGGTGCAGGAGGGACAGTACCCAGGAATATTTTGGCCCGAGGGTTGTGATGTGCATTCATCCTTCCAGAAGGTAGGGTCAGGGAGCAGTCAGCTGGTGGGGCCCCATGAACTCTCTTTTTTTTTGCTGTGGTAGCTGAACAGGAGCCAGGGGCAGCCCCAGGAGCGGGGCACCATGGTTCCAGACCACCTGGGTTATACTCCCGGGAGCCAATCCATGCTGTAGAAAGACTTAGGAGATCTGGGTCAGCCTTCCAGCCTTGCTGCCACCTTTCCCTGTGGCCCTGGGCAGGTCACTTCACCTTTTGGGGGCTCAGTGTCCTCAGGTGTTTGGAGAAGGGATTGGACCAGGTGATCCAAGGCTCACTCTGGTGCTGACAGTCAGAGGCTCTGAGTAGACTGAATAAGGACCCTATGACCGAGCTAGCTTGTCTGAGAATCTGCTTTGCATTTTAACTGTGGCTTTTTGGAAGTCAAGTTTTTCAGCCACGGGGGTCACTTCAGTGGTGGAAGTTCCAGGCACTGTTCCAGGGGTTTCTGAAAGAGAGATGGCAGTTTATATCTTGCCCTGCCCCCCATTACTGTCGGAGCAGGGTCCTCCTGTGTCCTCTCTGTTTGTCGATGCCTGTGAATCCCCACCAGCCCAGATCCATCCACCTCCTTCCCTGCTTGGAGAGGCAAATGGAGACCTGACTGGGTTGGGTTAGACTGGGCATCTTCTGTGTGGCTCCTGGGACACCTGTGGGGGGTGTGCACCTGCAGAGAAGCATTGATGTTGCCCAGCTCTGGCCTTCCAGAGGGCAGGCTCCATTGTCCCACAGGCTGGGCCCATCTCACATGAGGCATTGGCCCTGACTGCCACTCTGTCCTAGGCTGTTGGGTGCAGAGAAGAGGCCTCAGAGTGGATCTGACAGAGGAGGAAACAGACATAGAAGAGTCACTGTCAGGATGTCAGGGCTCTCTCAGGGCTGTGTAGGCCTGAGGCTCTGGAAGCCTCTTCCTTGGGCCTCTTCCTCCAGCTACCGCCTCTATCCAGGCTCTGTTCTTTCCCTTTTGGTTTTAGGGAGCTAATTAGTTTCTTTGCCTCTAAGCTCTTATAGTTCCTCAACTTTAGCTCTGGGATGGCCAGGTTTGGAGGTGGCCTTGACCTGATTTTGCCCTGGGGTGATGCAGGAGTGCCTTTAATCCAGGATTCTGGATTAGCTGTGGGGACTGGAAAGACAAATTCCCCCAAATCCTCACAGCACCCTGCTGACTCCTCAGATTCCCCTCACACTCTCCAGCCTGGAACGTGGACAGGGGATAGGGGTTGTGGAAAGGAAGGGAGGACCTTAGTGCAGGAGGGCAGCCCTCTGACTGGGGAAGCCACTGGATGGTCATAGCCCATTGCTCCCCAGCAGGTGGCCAATTGGCCCCTCAGCCTCCTTGTGTCAGGAGAAGGGTCTCTCTCCACGGTCTGTTTCCTGTGGCTGAGTGGAATGGTAGTTGCCTGCACAGATGTTGGGATAAGATGTGGCTGTGCATCCTGCCTCTGCTAACCCTTGGCTAGGACATCTTGAATAGATTACTTCCCTATTCTGAGCTTTAGCTTCTATAAAATGGGGACAATGACACCTGGGTCATAGGTTGTTTCAAGCATTAAATGAGGACGTGTATTTGAAGTGTCTAGCATGCAGGAACTGTTAGTAGTAATAGTGCCAAATACTCTTCTAGGAAAGATTCAGAGAATTGAATTTTTACATCTTTTTAAGAATTCAGCCAGAATTCTGGCTATGTCTCCTGAATAAGAACCCAAATCTCTTTTCTGAGTTCTTATTTTCATTCTCTTACCTATTCCTTTTAGCTTCCTTCTTTGTCTCTCGTCTCCCTCCCCGCCCCATGTCCTACCCTCAGATTTACTAATTCTTCCTCTTCTCACTTTATCTCTCCTCTCTGTTCTCATAATTTCTGGAACCTGTGATCACCTATTTCTTTACTTATTCATGATCCCAGATGCACCTTGGGAGTTCTGAAAGCTGGTGCCACCAGCTTTTCTGCTTGCTATGAGTTCTACCTCCCAGCTCCATGAACGTACTACAGCCCCCCAACTGCAGGCTCCCCTTCTGGTTTCAGGGTCCCTAGCACTCCTTGAGATGGGGATTTTCCCACAGTGATCCTTTGCCATCTTGGATCTTTCTTAGTTTTAGTCTTTGGATTCCCAACCACCATGGCAGGTGGATGTATGAGTCTGGAACTCAGGGCACAGGTCCGTGCTGGGGAGGTCAATTTGCAAGTTACAAGTGTGTAGATGGTATTTGGGGGAAGTGAGTTTAACTAGATAAAAAGAAGAGTCTGGAGTCAGAGAGAGGAGGGGATTCCAGCAAAGGAGATCAATAAGGGGCAGCTGGGGAGATGGGAGATGGGCAAGAGATACAGAAAGGGGATGGAGGGCACTGGCCCTTTTGAGGAGTCAGGCTGAAAAGATGAGCAGAAATTGAGTCCTTGATGGAGGGGAGGCTCAGTCGGGAAGGATCTTTTTGAAAGACTGGAGCTCTTACGATGTGTTTGTATGCCAGCAGAACTATTGACTAGAGAGAGAAATTGATGCCAGAGGAAAGAACAGCAGGAACAGAGCTCTCAGGGAGGTGTGAGAGGTTGGGATCCTGGCACAACTGGAGGATTAGCCTTGGGTAGGAGCTGGGAGAGTTTGTTTCTGGTAATAGGAGGGGCATAGGTGCAGGGGGCTGGGGAGATGTGCATGGAGAAGATGAGATCATTTTATTCTGATCACTAATGTATTTTTTCAACCAGTAAGGAGAGTGTGAGGAAGCAATGCAAACTATGGGAGACTGGAAGAAATGAAGACGTGTGGGAGAGTGGTTTGACCAGAGAGATATGGGGGTACTGCCAAGATCTGTGGTCACCATTTCAATGAAGGCTGTTCAGCACAGTGGCTTGGGTGCAGGCACAGAGCAGGTGAGGATTGGGCTTAACTGAAATTGGGGTAAGTAGGAAAGAGAGAGGGGGTCAGCAGATATATGCAGAGGTAGCACTTCAAGGATGAATGCGGAGTCTCTGGATACGGGTGTGCAAGAAGCAATGCGGGGAGGACAGGGCGTGGTAACAAGTAGCGGTTGGAGCTTCTGATGAGACGAAAGTGCTGGCACACTCAGTGAGTAAGGACCAGCCTGGCTCTGATGAGCTGTCCCCTTCTGATTTGGGCTTAGGTATTTTCCTCTTAAAATGGCTAAATAGACACTAAAATAGAAAATGGTGGAAAGCAATGCTCGTTCTGGGGCTAATTCATTCATCATTGAAAGAGTGCAATTTAATTAGGCTGCAAAGATATTCAATGATTTGGAACAACACAATGGAAATGCCACCTTAACTCTTTCTTACCCCGTCAGCTCAGTCCCACTAACACTGGGGTGGGCACTTGGGTTTGTTCTTATTGACACAAAGGAAATACTCTGAATGCTTTGTTGTCTAAAGGACCTTATCTTGGGGAGAGAGCATATGTTGCCTGTTGGAGGCCCCAGAGAGGAAGCGAGGGCCTCCTGTTTATGCACAGGACTCAGGGGTCTCTGGCACACAAAACTGCTATCAGGAAGATATAGCTTATGTCTGGACACTGGCCAATATGAATTGATGTCTTTTGCATCCAACAATCACAGGACCGTCTGAAACACTTAAGAGTATGTCCACAGTAGGCTACGAGGTTGAGAGAAATGCAGAATTTCTGGGAATGAGAATAGAGGCTGTTGGTTGGTGCCAAAACAAAGCAGAAGAGTGGTAAAACCTTGCCTTTTTTTTTTTTAAGTGTTTCCCAGTTTCACAAAGCAGTAGCACATACCCCATTGCTGTGATCCTCACAATAGAAGGATGAGGTGGGCAGGAAATGTTCTGGAGTCCCATTTGACCAAGGTGGACTCAGGATCAGAGTAGCTGGTAGACTTGCCTGTGGTCCCATATACCAGCATCGTGGTGCAGTTTGCTGATATGTAGGATCCCTGAGGAGAGCCTAGGAGGCAGGGAGTCCCAAGGACCCAAGTGTGGCCCAAGGACCCCTGCCCCTGTCAGGATCTGCATCTCCCCTGGTGCTTCTTATGGGCTCTAAAGTTGGAAAGCCACAGGATCACCAGAATGGCATTGCTTTGGTATGGGGAAATGGGAAGACCAATGACTGATATTTTCTTTCTGAGGTCCTTGTGCTACATAGGAAAAGGAGAACTGCCCCCTCAAGGCAAGGAGAGTGAAAGAGGTGCGACTGCTTGGAAGGGGTTGGGAGGTTAGGTACAGCACACGGCAGTTGATAGGAACTGGATCAAGGGAGCCTGATTTGACCAGCCCACATGGGGCCTCGGCCGCAAAGCAACATTACACTTGCCATAAGTGTTCCAGCCTTGGAGCTCTGCCTCTGACCGTGGCTGGGAGGGCCTTCTACATCCTCCCTGATGTCACTCAAAAGTGGCATAGTGTGAGTGCTGAGAGTATGCGCTGGCTGTGGTCCAGCAGTCCCCCAGCCTCCTGGCACTTCAGTTTCCTTGTCTGCATTGGTCTTTACGGAAGTGGGGCTGGCCTTGAAGGATGAATAGAAGTTCCAAGGGTAGGCAAAAGGTGGAAGTGGTATTTCATTGATTCTTTTATTTGAATATGAATTGACAGTTTCTCTCATTCGATGAGAGTTGTGTTGGTGGAGAGCTGGGGAGGGAAGTCAGATTAGAGAGAATGAAGACTCAGTGGGTATCCCAGAAAGAGGAGTAGATTTCGGGCAGTGCATCTCAAAATTCACTGTGCACACGAGTCACCTGGGGATCTTGTTATAATACAGATTTAGGTTCATAGGTCAAGAGTGGGCGTTTCTAACAAGCTCCCAGGTGATGCTCAGGCTGCTGGTTCATGGACCACACTTTATGTAGCTCGAGTATAGACCATCTGCTTGACAGGTTTGGCTATGAATGGGAGCTGAGGGATAGGACAGAGAGACCTTTGTGTGCAAAAGTGTGAAGTGCAAAATGAGCGGGTTTTAGGGGGGGTGGGGTGGGGTGGGGAGTGAGAGGAATTTGGCAGGTGCTTTTCCGTGTGGCTGTAGTGGTAGTTGGGTCAGTGGTCATGAAAGAAGATGAATCTAAAAAAGGCAGTTGTGACCAGACAGCAAAGAGGCTTGTAATGCTAAGGAGCTTACTTCTGACCGCGGGCAATGAGAGACAGAGGAATTACTTAACGAGAGGTGGGTTGATACCTCATAACTGCTGGAGTAGTTTTTAAAAATATTAACTACTATTTTAAAAAAATCTCTTTAGAAAGAGTCCGTAAGATCATTTTCTATGAAAACAGAAGTATGTGACTGTGGGAATACCATCTGTTAGTCCAACCACAAAACTGTTGGGTGAGTGATCCTAGTTATTTGGATAGGGTCTTTGACTCACAGAAAGGGAAACAGGAGTTAAATATTTGGTGAACTGCTTAAGGTTTGAATCCTTAATTCTCACAGGAGGCTTTTAACCTATTAAGCTTATCAGCTTCCAGCTCATAGGTAGCAACTCTTTTATTTTTTAAAAAAGATTTTATTTATTTATTCATGAGAGAAACACACACACACACAGAGAGAGAGAGAGAGAGAGAGAGAGGCAGATATATAGGCAGAGGGAGAAACAGGCTCCCCGTGGGGAGCCCAATGTGGGACTTGATCCCACAACCCCGGGATCACACCCAGAGCCCAAGGCAGATGCTCAACCACTGAGCCACCCAGGCGTCCCACAACTCTTTTTTGTTGTTGTTTTGTTTTGTTTTGTTTTGTTTTAATATGAAAACTCAGACTGGTAATGGTTTCTTGGCATGCTGGGTTAAGAAGGATCCAAAGATCTCAACCAGGAGGACTGGAAGAGAATGTTGAACTGATTAGTGATGTCTACCATGAGTATGAGATAGAAAAGTGGCGTATGTGCCACATATTTAGCTCTCTCTGAAGGAGCTTTAGGTTTCTGGTGATGTATTCCTGATTCTCTCACACCTGTCCTTCAGGTGATCCAGGGCCATTTCAGAGATACTCATTTCACTTCCCTGGCTATGGAATGGAGCCGACTGCCACTTACCCAGAAAGGCTTTGTGAATCTTCAAACAGTTGTGAGGCTCTTGTCTACATTCAAAAACTACCAGGAAAAGCTTTCCTTCTGCGGTACGCCAACATCGATGGGTATTATTGTACTGAATAAACTACTTGTCTTAGAGCATCATTTCTATTAAATCTGAAGACAGATGCTGGTAACTGGAAATAGCCATTGATTTGCTTTCTCTTGTACTATCTCGACTCCCTAATTTATCCGGAGGAAAAAATAAAGCCCATGTAAAATCAACTCCTCCAGCTTTCTAAGTAAACAGCAAGATCAATCTTATTCATGCATTTGTTGGATAAATGTTTGTTTGATTATAAGGAAAGGCAGATTAATCTTGAATGAGAATTTGGCTGGTGGAAAATGATCTATGAGCTGGACCGAGCGACCAAAGATGCAGGACGAGTGCAGAGCTGGTGGGGCCTTTGTGCTGGAGGTTGGAAGCAAATGTAGAGTTAATACAAGGCCAGACTGTGCTGGGTTTTGACATAATCCCATGGAGCCCCAGGATATTTCTCCTTTGAGTAGTTGGTTGGTTCAGTGTGATTTTTGCTTCCTTCTTCCTGAGAGTGTTGAAGGACATCAGGGACCTCAGGGGCTTCAGGGGAGATTGGCTGTCATCATCACCATCCTCACTTTCCATTC
This sequence comes from Vulpes vulpes, assembly GCF_048418805.1. NCBI lineage: Eukaryota > Metazoa > Chordata > Mammalia > Carnivora > Canidae > Vulpes > Vulpes vulpes. The sequence goes on along the minus strand of NC_132785.1, from coordinate 106,533,967 downwards.
TTCTGCCATCTCGAGTTGGAAAGTGAACTAGTGACTCAGGGAAATTGAGTGGTGAAGAAGGGAGGGGATTGGGAGGAGTTATGAGCTCTGTTGGGGCTTCACGGTGGAGATAAGGGGTTATAGGTGTCCTGACTGTCTGGCGAATGCAAGATGGGGGGCCTTTTCTGTCTGCTCTTTTGTTCCTCTCCTAAATAAAGTGAATAAGGAACACTCCTGTCCTTTCTTGACAGTGTAATGGAGGTGTCTGGGCCTCTTGTGAAATTGGCTCTGGTTGCCAGATGTCTTTTTGTGCTTCTCTCAGAGGCTTCACTGGGAGAGCTGGTGATGGGCAGTCTACTCAGGGTAGCTCTAGGGAGGACTTGGACAACCGGCTCCAGGCAGGAATAACTGGCCAGCAGGATTGAGTGGTATGGTGAGGTGGGGAGAGGGGAATGAGTCCTTCCCTCCCTAGCCGCTAGTGGAGGAGCTATAGCTTGTGGGGTCAGGGACCTCTGTTGAGGATCTTAGGAGCCAAAGCCCAGTAATGCCTGAGAGCTGCTGGCCTACTTCTGGCAGCCTGCAGGGCCCCTTTGTATGGGCTGGACTGGCTTACTCCTGGGCCATTCTTCCCCAGAGATTCCTGGGATTTGTCACTGTGAGATGATGAGGATTTGACAACCTGCCTCATGAGAGGAAGCCCAGCTTTCTGAGAGATTTTGCTCAAGGTATGGAACATTGAGGCCCCAAAAGGCCTTAGGAGAGAGCTAGTCCACATTAGGGTGGTACAAACTGAGGAAGCTGAGGCACAGAGAAATTCAGTGACCGACATGATTGTGCCTTAGCAAACTTCTTATGAGTAAAAGGGGAAAATGCTGTTACATTTAATAGCTCAAAGTTGGGCATGGAGTTGGGCAGCTGCATTTGGGTTCAGCTATCTTGGAACACCATGTAGTGAGAGCCTGTGGGGTGAAGTAAAGAGTTCAGAGGGCTGGAGTGTGAAGACATGGATGCTAGCCCTGTTTCCACTGCTTGCTGGCTGCCTGAGCCATTCTGGGCCGTAGTTTGCTCACTTGTAAGTCAGAAATATTTACTTTTGTTCTGTGTATTTCATGGGATTATTGTCCCCACAACAATGAAATCAATAATTTCATCAAATGAAACCACGACTAGAAAGGTGCTTACTTGAAAATATTAGGAGCAATTATCATTTGGTTATGCTAGCATTGCTTTTTTTTAGGCCAAAATACTGGCTGTAGGTTGTTGCTATGCTCAAATCAGTTTGTTGAACTTCCAGGAAGTTCCTGAATTTTTAATATGGGGGACTTGTTCCAGGGAACCTGAGCAGAAAGGTTGTCGGAGGTGAGAGGTAGACTCGGGCAGGTGGAAGGAGGGTAGGGGGAGGGTAAGACAAGGGAGTGGAGACAAAATCAGAGGCCAGAGGCAGCAGCTCATGGTGGAGAAGTGCCCTCTGCCCCACACTGTGCCAAAGGTTGGGTCCAGGAACCTGTGGATGTGTTCCCATTGTGTGGTGAGGTTTCAAACCTACTCACTTCTTGTTTCAGTCATTCTCACATCATCCTTTAAATTGTCTTAGTTCTGGGCAGCCCGGGTAGGTCAGTGGTTGAGCGCCTGCCTTCCGCCCAGGGCATGATCCTGGGGTCCCAGGATCAAATCCCCCATCGGGCTCCCTGCATGGAGCCTGCTCCTCCCTCTGCCTGTGTCACTGCCTCTCTTTCTCTCTCTGTCTCTGTCTCTCAAGAATAAATAAAAAAAATCTTTTTAAAAATTACCTTAGTTTCCACTCTTAGCTTTTTAAAAGATTTATTTAGAAAATAATAACCCTCCAAGGAAGAGAGGAAATGAGATAAAATTCCAAACCCCACTTTTGCCTTCATTATTCAACCCCGCACCGGACCTCACTGTGGCAGGGATCCTGCCTATGTAGTCTCATCAAATGTCTGGCTTTTCTAGAACCTTCCCAACAGACCCCTTGCTGTTCCTCCTTTGCCAGTGTATTAGTTATCTATTGCTGTGTAACAAATTACTCCCAAACTCAGCAGCTTAGTGCAACAAACATTATCTCATAGTTTCTGAGGGTCAGGAATCTGGGAGTGGCTTAGCTGGGTTGTTTTGGCATGTGTTCTTTCATAATGTGGTAGTCAAGATGTTGGATGGGGCTGCGGTATTTCCATGGCTTGGCTGAGGCTGAAGGAGTCACTTCTAGGCTTGCTCACGTGTTGTTGATAGACCTCCATTCATCTCCATTCATCTCAGGCTATTAGACTGAGGGTCTCAGTTCTCTGCTGGTGGTTGGTCAGAGGCCACTCTCAGTTCCTTGCCATGTGGGCCTTTCCATTGGGCACTTCGTAATGCAGCCCCTGACTTTCTCCAGAGTGAGGGGAAGGAGGGAGGCAGGAAGGTTTGGGGACAGACAGGGAGGGTGAGATCAAAAAAGAAACCTGAGTTGCCTTTTTATAACTCTAAAGTTGCATAATGTTACTTCCTTTTTTATTGTTATTTGTTAAAACAAGTCATTAAGTCCAGTCCACATTCAATGGTTGGGGAATAGCTTCCACCTCTTGAAAAGAGGAGGATCAAAGAATTTTGGGCATTTTAAAAAAGCACCACAGTCACCACCATTGCCGACTAGTGATTGTTTCCATCCTCCCCTCTCCTTACCATTCAGTCTGACTCACAATGCTGTTCTCCTGCCTGTGCCACCAACTTCCCTCCTGGATCTGGGCATTCCTGGATAATATGAAGGTCCACTTGACCAGACTCTGGGCTGGGAGAGAAGTCTCCACCAGGACCTGCCCTAGTCTTGGAGGCAGGGTTCTGAAACCAAGGACTGAGGAGCTTCAATCCAAAGTCACAGAGAAAGAACTGGCTTCCAGAGACCTGATATGTCTCCTGGGACAAAGATGGAAACTGATCCTGGTAGGACCTAGCTTTGGCCATGGAGCCTCCATCAAAAAATGACCCCAGCTATCAACAAATGGAATCAGATAAAGACAATATTCCTGAGACTATTTCATACTACATTTACAAGCTTGAGAGAGAAAGGCACAGCCTGTGGAAGGAGAAGCATGTTGTGAGAGAATCTTCTTGTGAATTCTTCCTTCTATAACACTGAATCCATCCAATCATCCAGAGAGGCACAAGGGTGCAGTATTCCAGGAAACCACTTTATCCGGTTCCAATGACCAGTGAGTGACTTCCTCAGGGTAACTAACATGTTCTCTTCAGTTCCTTTATTACTTCATCTCTTACTTGATGGTGTGGCTCTCCTTACTTTTCCTTGGATGCCATGAAGGCCTCTCCCGAGGCCCTCCTGGCCCTTTTGTGGCCACATTGCCTCTTGTTCTATTCTTGACGCCCTGTGATGCCTTCAATTCCAGTGGTTGGTTCCCTACCCATCCTCCCAAGATCTTTTTTACTTTTCCCTCTGTGGTCTCTCCCTAAGTATTTCACCAAGTTCTAAGGCTCCATCTACCACCCATACCTGTTGATTTCTAAATTGACATCTTGTCCTCTCTCCTGAACATAGACCTGTATTTTCTCATGGACACCTGGACATCTTAATCAAATGTCTCATCTATACAACAAATGCCATGTGCCAAAACTAAATCTATATTACTCTCTGCAAGCCCACCATCCCCATCTTAGCTAACGGTGTGGCCCACCCCCTCTGTGGCCCAATCTGGGAATCTTGGTGTCATCTTTGACTCCCCCCTCTCACTCATGCTTGTGTCCAGGCAGGCATCATGTCCTGTTGACCGTTTCTATCTCCAAATGTTTCCACATTTATCCCCACAGTTATAAGACTGGTTCTGGACTAGTGTCCCTACTCTGGAACCTAAGCTCCACTTTAGTAGGAGCCTCTGTCTGTGTAACTCATTGCTTAGAACTTCCCACAGTGCCTGGCATATTATAAGCACCCAATAAAAATTTGTAGAATTAATGAATATTATGACTGTTCATTCTGCCCTAGTCATCTTCCACTACATCTACCCTCTGCCTTACCACTAGTCATCTCTCCAAAGCATATGTACAAGCAAATCATATCCTTGCTCAAAAATCTCTGAGGATTCCTTAGTGCCTACAGAGTCATTTTCAGATCTTCATGCCTGTATAAGGGACCTTTGACAGTCTTTCTCCTTACCTTTTTTAGCATCATCTTTTGCCACTTGCCTTTTTTCCTACTCTCCTTGAGCTGCTCTGTTTTGTTTAAATGGACCTTAAATTTCCTAATATTTCTTCTCCCTGTCATGCTCTTTTTTCTCTCTCTTTTTTCCACTTATAAAACTCCTCTTCATCCTCCAAAACCCAGATCAAATATTACCTCCTCTTCGTGGCTTTCCTCAAGCCCACTAATTTTTATTGCTTTTCCATATGTAAGCACTTTATTTGTTCCCCTATTATAATATTTAATATATTGTATTATAGTCATTTTTAAGGAGAATATGACCTATAATAGTTATTTGTTGCTGTATAACAAATTACCCCAAAACCTAACAGCTTAAAAAGATAAAAAAAATATTATCTCATTGTTTCTGTGGGCAGGAATCTAGGTGATTTAGTTGAGTGCCTCTGGATCAAGGTCTTCCATGAAGTGAGTCAACTTGTCATGTAGGGCCGTGGTCTCATCTGAAGGCTCGACGGGCAAGGACCGTCACACTCACATGGTTGTGGCAGGATCCATTTCCTCCCAGGCTGTTGGACTCAGTCCTCCTTTAATTTGTCACCATATGGACCTCTCCATAGAGCATCTCACAACACAGCAGATGGCTTCTCTTAGAGCAGTTTGTGAGAAAACATAAGAGAGGGTTCCAAAGATGCAAGCCACAGTCTTTTTATTACTCAGTATTAGGAGGGACATCCCATCACTTTTCAGATTCTATTTGATAGAGCTGAGTTAGTAAGTCCAGCCCACACTCAAGGGGAGAGAATTAGATGAGGTTATAAATACCAAGAGAGGGGGAGTTTTCGTGGTGATCTTACAGGCTGCCTATTACACTTCCTAAACTTGAGCTTCTCGAGGCAGGGCCTATGTCTCATTTTTCTTTGAAACTTCATCACTTAGTATAGTTCCTAGCAATTAGTCAGGTACTCAGTGAATTTGGTCAAATTAGATGGGGTTATTTTTCTGTAAGAACCTGACCAAAATCAAGTAAACTGCAGCCATAAGAACCCTCAAAAATAGACTAAAAATGATTTAAAAGATAAAATGTAAACAAACTGTCTACGTGTCACAGGCATACTGTTAATCCTCTGCTTCTAGGTGCTTCTATGATTGTTTTCCAGGTTCACATAGAAAAAGACAAAAAAGCAAGAACGTATCTTTTTTCTTTTGGCTTCATTCAATTCTGAAATATTTTTGAAAGAAAAAATTAGAATAGCATCTCAAAGGTCCTCAGACAACACAAGAACTTAGATCACTCATGAATCCATCTTTCAATTCATGGAAGGTTGGCAGCTGGAGGATACAGGTAATCACGTGTTGATGAATCACTGCTCTTTTTCACCAGCTACCCATAAGTTAGACCACAAAACTCTCAAGAAGGAGATTACAGGGTCTCCAATCTGAGCAACAGTTTCTTCTTCAGGCTCGCTTTTCCAAGGAAAATCCAGAGCCTTTAGCTAAGGCCCATGGCTGGATGCTCTTGATGTCTAGAGCAGCCTGAAATGCATAGCCAGTGTCCGGGATTCATATATGATTTTGAGGTTTGGCTCTGGACAGTGATTCAGTCTGGCTTCCACATACTTGTGTAGCAAGCATCATTGGCAGATGGTTGCCTACAATCTACAGTTTCAACTAAAGATTTGAAAGGCGAGTCAACCCTGGTTGCTTCATTCCAATAGTTACCCTTCCCCCTCCTTCTAAAAGGTTCCTTTTAATTTTTTGCTCTGGGTCTCTCCCTGAATATCTCACTAAGTGCTAAGGCTCCATCTACCAACCACACTTAATGATTTCTAAATCTATATCTCTAGCCTGTCCTGTCTCCTGAATATATATGGGTGACCCTCTTCCTCAACTGCCTACCAGGCAATACCTGCTCACTGTCACATGACCAGCTCAACCCATATGTAATATTCTTGGATGGAAACTTTCCCAAGGCCTCTGTGTACAGGTTCATTGACAACACATCTGAATAGGCCAAACTTATCTCATGGGGGTAGGTGGTGGGGTTGATGAGAAGTGCTTTAGGTTTCTAGATTTCTTTTGCTTTCTTTCATGGTATTGGACTAGTACTGGGCTAGTCCAGTGGAAAAGTTAACATGAATTCTAGCAGTACTAACTGTGTATTTTGATTTCCTTCTTAGTTTTTATTTTTTATTTTTATTTTTTTTTACTTTGAGTTTTAGCTGGCAAACTTTAAGGCTCGTTTATCCCACCAACCAGTTGGGCAATTTGGGATTAATGGTATCTCTATAAATACTGCTTATGAGTGGTATAGGCAGAGCCACAGCTTCATGGATGGCAGATTTTTATCTTTTCATTTAATATATCAGAAAACTAATGCTCAGTGAGGCAAAATGACTTGTCTAAGGGACTCAGATGCTGCAATACGTCTCAGATTGTGGTACTTACTCCATAAGGGCACGGTTTGGTTTTTCTCATGGCAGTATCCCCAATGCCTAGAAAAGTGCCTACTACATTTGTCTATTCAACAAATACTTTTTTAAAAAAGATTTTATTTATTATTTGAGAGAGCGAGAGTGAGAGAGAAAGCACAAATGGAGGGAGAGAGAGAAGCAGACCCCTCACTGAACAGGAGCCCTACATGGGGTTTGATCCCAGAACCCTGGGATCATGACCTGAGCTGAAGGCAGATGCTTAACCGACTGAGTCACCCAGGCACCTCTATTCAATAAATACTATTGAGGGAATGAGTAAATGGATAAGTTATCCTTGGCCTTCAGCTGCAGTGACTAATTAGGGATGCTGGGGTCATTATTGTGGCTCTTGACATTTTTATAGTGCTGTGCCTTGGCCTTAACCTGGGCCAGTCAGGTAAGTTATATAAATCCAGGTCAAGTCTGCCTTGATTGATTATTTCACTTTAAGAGGATAAACCATGTGCCTTCAGTTTTATAAATGAGACTGTATCTTGGACCATTCTTGACCATGAAAACTTTGAGGGTGGGGGGAATTTCTAGGGTCCTTTGAGAATGGTGCCACAAGTCCTTAGCTGGTTAGCCCATTAAATGCATCCCTAATGCTTTTACACAAATGTGCTTTCTATAGTTATTGATAATAATGACCTGTGCAATAATCTCTGGTTTGCCTTCCACACGGTACTTGGGTGCCCTAGAATTTGGCAGCTTTGAGGGAGGATGAGTTGGATTTGCTGCACAGTGAAGTGTTTGCCCAAGCCAAAGGCAGCTAGGGCTCACACCATCATTTATTTTTAATGCATTTTTGTTTGTTTGGTCTTTACCCTTTCTTCTCTCTTTCTCTTCTTTGTCCTCTTTGAAGTACATTAAAATGATAAGGAAAAAAGAGAGCCACACAGGTGCCTCTGGAATGCTATTGTATCATCGATTTGCGGATGTCTTAGGCGTTAGAAAGTAATGCTGGGGCAGATGAGAGTTGAATCTGCAAAACATTGCAGAAGGTTTACAACACAGGGCTTGGAAAATAATCTATGTGAAGAAGCAGTACCTGGTTAACATACTTATCATAATATATGTATGCAGAGGTTGAGTTCTTGATTGCTCAGAATTGGTTCACCCCTTTACAGTTGAAGTATAATGACTCAGAGCCTCATTCCTTCCACCTGACAAGCTGGATCTCAAAGTGGAGGAGGATGGAAAGAAGGAGAGAGGGAGACAGAGAGAGGAGTGATGGAGAGAGAATAAATGAGAATGAATGAATCTGATTGAATGAGAGGCTTCCCAAAGTGAGCTACTACTATTTTTTTCTTCTTAAATTACTCTTTAGCATGTATGATTCCGATTTGACTGCACTTTGCATAATTCTTCAGCTAAAGCTTCTTATATATTTTTGTGATATGTAAATATTACAAATTTTATGTGTGTATGAATATAGAGAACTGTTAGAAATTTGAAGCAAATTATTTTTTAATGAATGCCCATGGAGACTTGTTTTTGGTGCTATTTCAGACTGGAATTGATCCTACGTATTTTATATAATGTAATTTCTATAAACTAAGCATCAGACCAAGGAGCACAATTTGAGGTTTACACTTACTTGTCTGGAAATCATGGATATTTAGGTTTTTCTTTCCTGAGAAATTAGTTTTTAAGAGATCAACATTGATAAACAAGGTAATAAAACATAATTAGGTGTTTATAATTTCACAATGAATAAATAATAGACTATGCTAGTTCCACAGTTATTTGTATCTGTTTTATTTATATTTTCAGCACATACCTAGCAAGATAATGTTGTGGGTTTTTTTTCCTGGAGCTATAATTTAATCAGCAATGTGGCTTAGCCTAGTCCAAATTAAATATTGGTGATGATGAAATAAAAAACTCTTTTAATAAGGCCCATAATGTAAGAGACGCGTGTCACAGCAGCGTGTCCAGTTTTGCCCAGGGTTTGTTGACAATGAACCGTGTTTGTCTCACTGTGCTGAATATCTATAGAGTGACGTTGACTGGTTAATGACTTCTGTTAGCTTCTAAGTCACAATCGTAATGTGAGCTTAATCAACAAGGTCTATTTAGATATTCTTGTCTCTGAAAGGTTGGAAATATCCGTGTGTGCAGGCAGTTGTACATGAGCATGTGTAGGAATAGGCAGCTCTGAATATGAAACTGGTTTTTGCCTAGATATTTATCTGTGTGCCTTCTCACTCAAATATCATGAAATCCTGTTTCTTGTCCCTGGAACTTCTTCATATCTAGTCTAGGGGTTTTGAAAAGACATGAGAGGTGTTCTTTGAGTGGTGAGGGAGCGGTCATGGCTTTCCGTTGCCAGCCTTCTTCTCTCTTTCACTGAGCCCAGCAGACTGTAGTGTCATTCACCCCAGCCTCATGGATGGGCTTCTTTCTGAGAAGCTTCTTACACCCCGCTGGTTTCTTCTTTCTTCCCACCTTCTGAAATAGCACCCTGAAGCCAAATTCCTATTGTCTGAAAGCCCTGTTCAGAAGCTAGGTTTCCCGCAGATGGTGGCCATGTGTTAAATTTTTTTCTAACGTTTACAGAGGATTGAGGTCAATTTTGGAAGGGGTTGGCATTGGATTAGGAATGTGTCTTCACACCATGTCACTATAGGACCAACTAAACAAGCAGGCAGGAGATTTACTGAACCCTCCTGATTGAACGAATTTGGCGGAACACTCAGGAAGGACTTGGTTTCTAATGATCTGGCTGGGATGAATCATGCACACTGCACCACTTTCTAAATTCATTTTGGTAATTGGAATCTTATAAATGTCCTGTTGAATCATCTCACCCAGGGGGACCTGGGAAGGGTTGTTTCCCCTTCACTCCGCTGGGCTACTTAAATAGCAATACAGATATTCCTTGCTTTAAGAAAACTGAAGATATGGAACATGTACATTTCCAAGCAAATGCATTAGAGACTGATAGTTAACTTTACAAAAGAGTTAAGATAGGAATCTTTAAGTAGTGAGTGACTATAAGCAAATTGTTTTGCCGCAGTGTCTCTCTCTCTCTCTCTCTCTCTTTTTTCTACTCTTGAATTGGGAAGACTATGTCTACTGTCTTACTTCCAAGGATTTTAGGAAGTAGTTTTGGGTAAAAATAAGGAGTTCTAGCAGTCAAACTTAGAAATGGGCTACTATCACTTTCCTTAGAAACTTTTCCCTTTGTCCAACGGTGTACATTATTTCAGTAATCTCCATGGTAGATAAGGATTTGTATTCTTATGGTTTTATCTGGCAAATGACTTTCTCCAGTTATTGGAGATGGGTGATAGGCAGCCAACCTGTATGGCAACACAGAGGATTTAGTTCTGAACATAATTTTTGCACCTACTAATGGCTGCTGGGGTGACTTAACCTCTTGTGCCTCATCCTCTCCAGCTGAGAAGTTGCATCCCCTACTTCCCTCTTGACCTTCAGTGATTCCTAAGTTCTGAGCTGCAGGAATTCTAGCCAGCAATGAGGCTAATCTTATTTCTGCATTTTATCGTGGGTGTTGGTAGTTGGAAGGAGGCTGTGTGAACTTAATTCCCTTCCTTTGGGTTTGAAGGTCTTTCCTGGAGGCTGATGACTTTCTCAAGACAGGAATGCAGAAAAAGCCCATGGGATTTTTTTCAGAAACTTCCAACAGGAGTTTCCAAAACCCACTTGCTACTGTTCACTGGTCCAAAGCTATCCCAGAAAATGTCTTCAGAGCATGGCGCAGTGTTCTAAGAGAACTCAAACATAGAATTAGCTCTTAATAAATATTTGTGGAATGTTGTTGGCACAAAGCACATGTACCAGTCTCCATGCCTACCCACAGAGGCAGCTCCATATGCACATTTGACTACTGAATTCCATGTCATGCTCTGGAATGTGCTGACCTTCCTTCCTAGGGAAGATGACACTAGTGGAGTGTTATTATTAGTAGGGCAGCTTTTGCTCTGATCTGTCAACACTCTCTCACTCTGGGTCTTTATTAAGCAATGCCAAACTCAAGAACCTATGGCAGTCAACACAACTGACCACCCTCTCCTTGAAGTCTCTTCTTTTGGCTGCTCTGACCCCAAGCTCGCACTTTGTGTCTACCTCGCTGGCCATCCTTCCCAGTTTCTGCTGTTGGTTTTCTTTTCATCGTTAAGTAGTTGAGTCTAGGACTCCTCTAAAAACAGTCCTAGACCTTTTCCTCTCTCTTCTCTTATTTCCTCATCCTTTCTCTTCTCTTTTCCCTTTTCTTAGATAACTTCATTAGCTCTCATGGTTTCGACGACCACCTATTTACCAATGGCTCCTAAATTTATATGTCAAATCCATAGTTCTCTTTCGAGTTATAAACCCATATGGTGGACTCTCTACTTGACATTTCCACCAGCAGTCTCCCAAACTTTCCAACTTCAACCACCATGCCCCAAACAGTGATCTCCCTTCCCCCCACATATCTGGTTCCTCTATGCTTCCTATCCTCGTTCTCATCTGAGTAAGTTTCCCTGTAACACACCCAGTTTCTTAGGTCAGAAAATTGAGACAGTGTCTCATTAGCCACACACTGTCAACCTTTAAACAGTGGTCAAGTCCTATCAATTATTTCTCTACCATTCTGAAATTTCCACCTTGGCTTAATGATCCTTGTCTGTCTCCCAGTAGTGGCATCAGCCTTCTAACTGGCTTCCTGGCAGCAATTCTTGCACTTCTCCTTTCCCCTGTCCCCTATAAATTCTTTTCTTAGACAGCAGCTTCTTCCTTCCTTCCGACCTTCCTTTTTGATGATTTAAATCTTTATTTGTGCTTTCCTTATTTAAAAATATCTTTTCAACTTTCTATTTTGAAATGATAGTAGCTTCATAGAAAGTAACAAAAATACATTATAGAGAGGTCCCATGTGCCCTTCACTCAGTTTCCCCCAATGGTAACAGCTTACATAACTATAGTACACTCTCAAAACCAGGCAATGACATCAATACAAGTGTTCATATTTTACCAGTTTCACATACAATACATGTGCATGGGTGCTTATGTGTGCATACATATGGCTCTCTGCAATCTGAGCACATATGTAACCACCACCACCATCAAGGTACATACTGCTTCATCACCCCAAAGATCTCTTATGCTAAAGAAAGCTCCTTTAAAGCATAATGTGATCCAGTCACTGCCTTGCTTAAAACCCTTTAATGATTTTAAAGCCCCAGATAATTAAATAAGTGTTATAGGTCCCTGTGTAATCTGGCTCCAGCTACCTCTCCAGCTACCTCTTCAGCTGCCTACCAGCCCCCCACCCCCCCGCCAGCCCACCTAAGTCCTCTTCATCTTCCAGGTATCAGCTTTAAAGATCTTTCTCACAAGGTTTTCCCTGACATCTCTGACTAGGTGAGCTTCTCCTGTGGTTTGTTTTCATTATGATTTTCCTTCATGGAACCTATGACATGATTGTAAGTATGATTGTAAGTAAATAGATACTCATGTAGCTTATTAATTTGAGTTCTCTCTGGCTGGATTGGAAGGGCTTGGGTGACTTGCTCACCACTATATCTTTATTGTCTACAGCAATGACTGGGCTAGCAGGTGCTCAGCGAATCTTAAGTTCATGAGCAATTATCACAAGCCAGCTGGTTGTGGCTGGGATGTAGCCTGAGGCCATATAACTGGACAAAGTAGACTTGCATATATGGGTGTCTGTTCCATGAACTCATCTTCAACCTTGCCAAGGGTGGCCTGTCTGAGAACCTGGGCATGATGGCCCACACCACTCAGAATCTCAAGCTGGTGTTTTCTCTCTTCCTCCTATTCCAGTATTGTCTGAGAGATTGGAATAGAGAACAACCCTGGCCAGTGTCTTCTTAGGCATATCTTTGATATGCTTTCAAGAATATCAGCTGGATGTTCATCTAAGCTTATTTCTCTTTGGGGTCATTGCCATGGTGTCACTTTGAGAGGGTTATTAGTTCAGAGCTGTGGGAGCTTCTAAGTTGGATGGTACCTGGGGAGTCCTTGAAAGGCTTTTAGATCTGCCCTCTTTCAATGCTTCCATGTGTTCCTTGCTAAGTGTCCCCCACACTCCCCACTGATGAGTCATTTCCATTGCCACTCTTATTCTCTCAGACAAGTCAGTGGGGTTTGCATTTGTGAAGCCTCATATTTGAAGGATCCTTATGTTGACTGAATAGGCGGTATGTTCCCAAATGACCACAATGTAACTGGCTGTCTGAATATTTGGAAGGGAGGAAATGGGGGTCTCCTGCTGTGATGTGGCTTTGCCAAGGGGTAATGGTACCATGTGGGGTCCTGACCATCTGTGGAGGGTACTAGGTTGGTGGGACTAACTTAACTGGTGTCTCCTCTCTTTAGTATCCTTCCTTAAAAACACATTTCCTTATGTTCAAGAAGTAATGCACTGCACTATGTGGTTGGTTTGGCAGAGTAGGGAGCTTTGGAGAAGGGCGAGCCCCCAGCAGTAGGCAAAGCTCTCAGTTCTTTTGTGACAGACTCCATTATGGGCTTTGCCATGGGTGTTCTGGGCAGATTCCTGCAAAACCTGGGAACATCATCCAAGTCTCTCTTCCCTGCCAGATAGGAGGTTGAGGGTCTTCATATTCTGCAGGTCATAGCTGTCCACTCTGTGCTGGCATCTCTCTTTTGGATGGGCTGTGGCTATGAACTGAGTCCAGACCTTCAGACCAATCCTTGGGCTATGGACCACTAGGGCTGTGTGCTCTAAGGTCACAGCTTAGTGTCCCTCCCTATTTGCTGTTGGTTCGGCTACCATGATACTTGGGATGGAGAAGAGTAAGAACCAGTGGGTAGACCTGGTCGCTATGATGCTATGGTGCTGCATTTCTTTGCCCTGCCTGCCAGGCCACTCTCCCTTATAGTTCCTGTTATTGTGCAGGGTGCCGACCTCTGCTAGTCTCCTGGGCATGGGTATGGATTCTTTCCATAGCAGCACAGTGCTTCACAGTGCCCCTGGGCTCTGCCCTAGGAAACTTCATGTACTCCCTCTGACCTCTTTGCCTGTGCCCAGAGGCAATGTGAACAACTGTGCAGGTCAGAAGGCCCAGCTCCAAATAGCTCTGATGTGTTGCTCCTGTCATGGTTGATGCTAGGGCTTGGGAAGAAATGCTGATGACTTTCACAGTGCTGCCTTGTGCAGTGCACTCCACCGTTTCTTTTTCTTCCTCTCCAATCACCACTTTCTGTCCTCATCAACCGGTTACACCTTTAGGGGGACACATGTCTTAGGGCAAGAGGACTTGGATGGCATGTATCCCTGAAAAATGTTAATGCCATCTTTCAATGTTAATGCCTCAAAATGATGTAACTGCAGGTGGTTGTGAGGGGTGTGGGTAGGGCCCTGTTTTTTCCCCAGCCTATGCTACCCTGCCCTCCCTCCAAGTTGGGCATGAATGCATTTTTGGTTAAAGTGGTGTCAAGGGGCTACAGGTCAGATCCCCTGACCCTAATGCTGCCATTTCTGCTTTTTGCAGGTCACCCAACCTGCCTGCAGTTCACTCTGAATATGACGGAGGCTGTCAAGACCTACAAGTGGCAGTGCATAGAATGCAAATCCTGCATCCTTTGTGGAACCTCAGAGAATGACGTGAGTTTGGGACTTCCCTTGCAGGAGGGGGGAAATCCAAGGATCTGGGAGTCCTTACAGGAGTGGAAAGGGGAGCAGGACTCTTGTCACTGGGGTCTAGAGGAAAATGTCAGTTAGAACCTCCCCCTTCTCTTTGCCTCCAGGACCTTAGCGATCCTTGCATCACAGTGACCTTGGGTGGTCTTTGTGCCTGCGGAGGGAGGTACAGGAGGTGATGGCCAGAGGCTGCCTCCCTGGCCATTTGCCCTCGAGGGTTCAGTGATCGACAGTGGTGCCCGCTCCTATGGTTGGGATGTACTCAACTGTTTACACCAGGTTCCAGAGTACCTGCTCTCATTTGGTCTGAATGTTAACTATAATAAATGCAGAATTAAAAAACCCCACACATTCTGTTATGGACAATTTCAAACTTATGTAAAGGTACAGAAAATAATGAAACTGATGTAGCCTATCATCAGCTTCAACTCTGATCAATACATGTCCAATCTTGTTTTATAAATACTTCCACTTCCTCCCACATAATTCCAGTCATAATATCACTTTGCCTGTGCATTTCTCATTTGTTTATCAAAAAAGGACTTACTTTCCAACAAAAATGAGAAAAATATTAACGTAGCTTAAAACATCAGCAATTCCTTAATATAATCAAACATCTGCTTAATATTCTAATTGCCGTGTTGTCTTAAATGTTGCTTTGTCTTTAATTGTCTTAAATATTTTTTATTATAGCTTATTTATTTGAATTAGGATCCATATAAGGCCCATACATTGCAACTAGTTGATATGTTTTGGGGAGTGGGGCAGAGAGAGAATCTTAAGCAGCCTCCACACCCAGCACTGAGTCAGCCCAGCTGACACAGGACTCTATCTCCCAATGTGAGATCATGACCTGAGCCAAAATCAAGAGTCAGATGCTTAACTAACTGAGCCATCCAGGCACCCTTATTTTTAAAGTTTCTTTTAATAGTAGGTTCCACCTCCATTTTGCTCTGTTTTTTTCCCTTTGATTTTTTTGTTGAAGAAATCATTTAGTTTGTTCAATAGAGTTTCCCAGGACTGTGTTTTTACTGACTGCATGCCTGCAGTGGTGTTTGACATTTCCTTCTGTCTCTTATATTTCTTACACATGGGTGTTTAGAACTAGAATCCTGATCAAATTCAGGCTCTTCCTCTCTCTCTGTCTCCAATATAAAAAAAAAAATTATATATGGGCCTTGATTTGATTTTATATATAAACATATATAAAATTATATATGTATGCAATTGTCAAAACTTAACCAGATCTGTGCATTTTATTAAATGTCAATTATCTGTGCATTTTAAATGTCAATTATTCAATATTAAAAAATCTTTTAAAAAATCTTATCTTTGTTTTGAAGATTTATTTATTCATAAGAGACACAGAGAGAAAGGCAGAAACATAGGCAGAGGGAGAAGCAGGCCCCTGTGGGGAGGCTGATGCAGGACTCTATCCCAGGACCCCAGGACCACAACCTGAGCCAAAGGCAGAAGCTCAACCACTGAGTCACTCAGGTGCCCCCAGAATTTATCTTTGAAAATACTCTGTTAAGCTGCCTAGAATGCCTTAGCTCTTTGTTCTTCATCTAGAAAATTATATATAAAATATATATATAATTATAAAATATATATAAAAAAATATAAAAATATATATAAAAATATATATAATTACAAAATATATATAAATATATATAAAATATATATAATTATAAAATATATATAAAATTATATATATTATATATATCAAGACTACTTCATACATAGTGGTGTATTTTTCTTTATCAGGAAGTATGAACTGCATGGTATATTTCTTTTTCTGTGAAGATATCAGCTATTGATGATCTTCAATGAGACAACTATTTCACTAGAGGTTGCAAAATATTATTTTGTAATTTCTTTTTTGTTTACTAGCTGGAGTAATTCTGCAAAGAGAAACTTTTCTAACCTTATATTTGGTTACTCTCAGGTTTAGATTCCATAGAAAAGGTTGGATAAATGCTTCTTTCCCTTTATCAGTTTCAAAAAATCACAAGGTAGTTGCAACACCTATTCATGAAAAGAAAAAAACACTCAAGAAGATAGGAATTGTGGGATACTCTTTTTTTAAAAAAAGATTTTATTTATTTATTTGACAGAGAGTGGGAGAGAGCACAAGCAGGGCGAGTGGCAGAGGGAGAGGGAGAAGCAGACTCCCTGATGAGCAGGGAGTCCAACGTGGGGCTCAATCCCAGGACCCCAGATCATGACCTGAGCTGAAGGAAGACACTTAACGAACTGAGCCACCCAGGCACCCTGGGATACTTTCTTAATATGATAAACTTTTTATACCTTAGAACTAAAGCCATAATTTTATTTAATGAGGAAACACTAGAGGCATTTCTACTGAGATCAGGAACCAAGTAAGGATGTCCATTATTCCATTATTATTTACCATTATTCTAATGATATTAGCTAATGTGATTAGAAAAGAGAAATCAATTAGCAGTAGAAGAATAACAAAGTAGCAAAACTTTATTTCACAAACTATAATGGTGTATCTGGAAAACCCTAGAGAATCCATGATAAAGCTAACTCAAACTTTAAAGGTAGCAGGGTATAAAATTATTATACAAAAATTAATAGCCTTCATATGCACAAATGACAACCAAAGGATACAGTAGTAGAGAAATCCCACTTCTAATAGCAACAGAAAAAAATACTTAGAAATAAGCTTAATAATATGTAAAACATATATGAAGCAAAAAAGATTTTTTTGAAGAAAATTTTAAAACACTTGAAAAAAAACACAGAAGTAGACTTGAACAAATAGAAAGACATTGTGTGATCTTGGATAGAATGACTCAATGTTATACAGATGTCAGTTCTTCTTGAGTTAATTTAGAAATTTAATTCAAACCTAATAAAAACACCAAACAATCAGACAAACTGATACTAAAATTCATATGGAAAAATAAACATGCAGGAATAGTCAAGAAAACACTAAAAACAACAAATTATGGGGGGAGACTACCAGATATTAAAACATATTATAAAGCCTCTAATTAAAACAGAATAGACAAATAGGCGAATGGAATAGAAAAGGAACCCATAAATTGACCCAGCTACATATAGACCTTTAGTATTAGGATAAAGGTTGCCTCTAAAATTATATTTTCATGAATGGTGCTAAGATAATAGGGTAACCATTTGGGAAAAGATAAAACTAGGTCCATATCTCATGTAATACATAAGAAGTCTCCAAATGGATTGGGGAATCTAAATATAAAAAATAAAACCATATTAATGTTAGAAGAAAACATGGATAAATTCCTCTTTAAATTTAAGGAAAGATTTTCTGTGACTTAAAATTCAGAAGCAATAAAAGAAAATATTGACAAATTTGGCCACATAAAAATTTGCATAGTAAAAAAACATGATAAAGTAAAAAGACAACTGACAAACTGGGAGAAAATATTTACAGCATATATTACAGATAAAGAGCTAATATCCCTAATATACACAGAACTCTGAAAATTTGAGGGATAAGGGACCAGAAACTTGATAGAAAATGGGAAAAAAACATGAAAGACAATTCACAAAAGATATAAAAATAGCCCTTAAACATTTGAAAAGAAATGGTTGATGTAGGGGAGTTGGCTTGGGGGGATGGAGGTAATTTGGTGATGGGCATTAAGGAGGGCACATGATGTGACTGGCCCTGGGTGTTGTATATAACTGATAAATCATCGCACACTACATCTGAAACTGAGGATGTACTTTATGTTGGCTAATTGAATTTAAATTAAAAAAAAGTTTGAGGGCAGCCCGGGTGGCTCAGTGGTTTAGCGCCGCTTTCAGCCCAGGGTGTGATCCTGGAGACTCGGGATTGAGTCCCACGTCAGGCTCCCTGCATGGAGCCTGCTTCTCCCTCTGCCTGTGTCTCTGCCTTTCTCTCTCTCTGTGTCTCTCATGAATAAATAAATAAAATCTTTAAAAAAGTTTGAACGCACTCAATTAAAGATCGCAAAGTAAAACAAAACTGGGATACTACTTCTTACCTGTAAAACTGAAAAAAAAAAAAGGTATGAGAATATATTCTCTTGATAAAGTTGTGGGAAAATTATTACCCTCATACATTGTCAGTGAGAATACAAAGTGGTACCACTTTTCTGTAGGGACATTTAGCAATACCTAACACTACTATGCACTTACTTTTTGACTTAGCAATGCCATCTATAGGAATCTATCATAAAGATATAGTGCTATGAAAATACATGTGCATAAAGTTATTCCTGGGTGTCACTGTTTATAATTATAAAGTTTTGGAGGGGACCTAAATGTTATGCAGAAAAATGGTTGAATAAATGATGGCATGGCTACACAATGGAATACTTGCAGCTATAAAAAAAACGAGGCAGATTTTATAAATTGATATAGAATAATTTCCAGTGTATTTCCAAATTTAATATTGTTAAATGTAAAAAGCAAAGACAATACCTGTATCTATAATATGCTGCCATCCTTGTTAGAAAAGTGTAAGAAAATATACATATATCTGTTTACTTGTGTCAAAGAAATACAGGAAGGATAAATGAGAAACTAAAGAGACTGGTTACCTACAGCAGTGGGTAGAAATGGGGTAGAAGGAATGGGAAAACAGGTGTGGGATAGTAGGGATAAGGGAGAGATGGCACTTCTCTGAGAATGCCTTTTTGTAGAGCTCTGACACATATGACCAAGGTATTATCACACATACCCTATTACAGGTAACTGCCAAAATCAACCAGGATGTGGGGGGCAGGGACTGAAACTGGAACATGAACAGTAGCAAATGAACCTAACTATAGCATAACCTACTGAAGCAGATAGCATAACCTAGATAGCATAACCATACTGAAGGGTGGAGAAGGAAAGAACTAACTTTGGTAACTTTAGAAAGCAGTACATGACTGTGTATTTTAAGGCTAAAGGCAGAAATGAGTGCATAAATGTTATACTTTATTTAGTAAATGTGTTTCTTACAGGCATGTAAGTTAGTCATTCTGAAACTGCTTGATGTGTGTGCAGGTCTGAACTAATAATTATACATTGTGGTAATGAGAGCCAGTTTTCTCAATGTCAGAGAAAGAATAATCAAATAAAGGGGGAAGGAGAGACTGAATCCTATGATGTTGGGGTGGAGTAGGGGGTATCAGTATAAATTGATGATTTTTTATATAACACATTGTGTATCTATATGCTTATATATATCTGTAGCTATATACATGTATCCATACATATGGATAGACACAGAAATAAATATAGGTGTGTGTACTACACATACATTTACTGCCTAATTCTGGGCCTAGAAGCAATGATAACCCAGAAGCAATGGGATCCATGGTCCCCAGATATTGGTTTCTACATACCATTCTCCAATAAAACCTTTGGATTATCCAAAGGGACCTTTGGATAAATAGCTGATGCTAGGGCTAGAAAATACAAGAGGAGCCCAGAGCATCCTCTGGTACTAGAAAGTAGGGAAATGCATAAAAATTGATAAGTCATATCTAAAGGATATAGGAACTAACTTGAAGGAACTCCTAATGACAAATCTGGGACAATTTGAACAACAAAATAAATAACAATGGTATTGAATTATAACACAGAGAACAAAATCCATAATGATATTTTAAAAATTTGAATAAAAAAATAAGGAAGAGTTAAACTGTTCCTCAGAGTAGAATTACAATGAATAAATGTAGAGGAGAAAAGGAAATCACCAATAGGCAAACATCACTCTTCTGGTTGTTGTAAGAAAGAACAATCAATTGATGCCAAAATTAGTGGGCAAAAGTATGGTTAGCAACAGAATATTTGCATAATCTCAAAGTATTTCCCTCACCAGATTACTTATTAATACATTACAAAGGGAAAAATTATGACATTATAGTGGAAAAACTGACAGCCACTACCTTAACTATATGATCAGAGTACCATTACTAGTAACAAGACATATTGGTATCAATGCCCCGATATGATGCACCGAGAAGGGCATATCTCTTTTGTAGTATTCTTGCCAAAAGTGCATACTGAGGGTATGAAAAAAGATCAGAAAAACTCAAATTGAGTGACATTCTACAAAATCACTGGCCTAGATTCTTCAAAAGCATCAAGGTTGTGAAAGATAAAGAAACTCATAGATTCAAGGACACTAAGAAAACATGACAACTAAATACAATGTGAGATCCTGGAGTGGAAGCTGGGAAAAGAGACATAAGTGGAAAAACTGGTGAATTTCAAATGAGGTCTGCAGAGTAGTTAATAGTATAATGTTACTGTAATATCCTGCTTTTCGTGATTGTACTATTGTAATGTAAGATGATGACATTAAGGGAAGCTGAGTAAAATGTGTACAGAAACTCTCTGTACCATTTTGTGACTTTCCCTGAGACTAAAATTATGTCAAGATAACAAAAAATAATGGGATGTTTCCCTAGCATCTTCCAAAGGTGACAAAGTTTTTGTTTCTAAGTAGTATCTGTATGAACTCAGGGATTTAAACATATTTGATTTGTTTTAATCCACTACAGCTTAATTTGCCCCATATTTGGCCAGTGAGAATATAATCAGGTTGGATCTTGAGTCCTTTTGACATGATCCCAATAGTATTTGGTGGTTTCCTTGCTTTCCAATATGTGAGAATATTTATACATTTCATGCCCGGGAGCTGGAACCAGCCATTTCTTCAAGGATTTCTGGTTCCTTTTAGTGGCCAATGATCTTTAGAGAACATAATAGGAGTGCTAGGGGTGCTAATTTTTACGGCAGTAGTCATTGTTTTGGGGCATTTTAAATGGAAAGAACTAGAAAATATGTTTAGTTTGTTTTAAAGATAGAATGCTGAATTTCTATGGATGCTCGAATTTATACTGATACTTCTAATTCATACCCAGGACTAATTGTAGGGTTTTTACTTAACTTCATTGATATTACATCTGTATTTTCTTTCAAGTATGTAAAAATTCTTGCTTCTTAGTGACAACATAATCACTCATTTGATACACACAGGTCTCAAATATTAATTCCACTATTACCACCAACAATACGATCGCTGGAAAGACACACACACACACACACACACACACACACACACACACACACACATTTTTGTCCTTAAAGTATATTTGACTAGGATTTATAGTCAAACTACTTGTTTTAAAGTCACTTGAGGGAAAAAAAAATAAAGTCACTTGAGGGGATGCCTGGGTGGCTCAGTGGTTGAGCAGCTCTTTGGCTCAGGGTGTGATCCCAGAGTCCTGGGATCATTGGGATCCCTGCATGGAGCCTGATTCTCCTTCTGCCTATGTCTCTGCCTCTATCAGTGTCTCTCATGAATAAATAAATAAGATCTTAAAAAAAAATAAAGTCACTTGGTCAACTATTTCCATAGTTACTTTCTGTGTGGTTATGCCATCAACTAATACATAATTAGATTCACTTGTTTCATTTTTTTGTTTTTAGGAACAATAACAGTGTGAATTTTGTTTTATGACTATGCAAAGTATTTACTGGTTCCAGAATCAAATCTATTAAAATAAACAGGGTATTCAAAGAAATCTAGCTTCTATCCCTACTCTTTCACTCTATTCCCTCACTCCACTCATAGGTGACCATATAAAAAAATTATGGCTTGTCTTTTCATCCTATTTAAATATAACATATTACCTGTTTGTGTGTGTGTGAATACGTAAGAATTCATGTGTATGAATCCATAAAAAAGAATGCATTGTCTTATACAATCGTAACAGACACACCTGTTTTCCTCACCTTGCTTTTTCACTGGATGCCCTTGAGATTACTCACTCTACCACAATATATAGACATAATCTTAATTTCTTCCTACAGCTGCATAGTTCTTCACTAGTTTATTCAACTAGTCTCTTATTGATAGACATTGGGTTGATTCTGGTCTTTGGCTTTACAAATAGTGTTAATACAGAGGCTTTTCATTGACTTGGCAGAGGAGTAGGGGAGGAGTTCCAGCAGTGAGGCTACTCGGCAGTAGGGTTCCTCTCACATATTCAGAGATTTACCCTGCACATCCCAGAATGGGGTTCCCATTCTACTGGAACCGGTTCTTGGGTACTTGGGAGTAAGGGTACTTAAGTTATGTTTTTCATGGGGGTTAACATGAGCTGACTGATCTGGGTGGTTTTGACAGGCACTTATCCTGAAAAGCACATGAAAAAGAAGAGAATGTGGTGCTAGATAACCATCAGCCCATGATAAATGTATTTAAATCCACAATACTTGATTTTTCTTTGGGGAAGTCTAACCCAGGGTATCCTACCTTCTTGTATTTCTTGCATCAGCACTATAGCAGGAGTTATGTATCTTTTAGACTTTAGTAATACTCTTCCTGACAAGCCTCTCCCTATTTTCTGTTCCCATCCTAACTTGTTCGTCCTTGTATTATTCCTAAATCATATTGTAAAATAGCTTACTTAGCTCCAAGACAATGGTGTAACTTTTTTTTTTTTTTTTTGAGTAAACCACTGTCCTGGTTTTCATCCTACCTCTCTGACTGTGTGTCTCAGTTTCTTTTTTCTCTGCCTGTCCCTTAGAGTTGGTGTTCTCAAGGGTCTGTTTTTGGCCTTTATCTCAGTAATGTTTTTTGAGTCCTTAATTTTTCAGAAAATTCAATGAAAGCTATGTACTTACTCTTTTCTCAGAAATACGTACATTTGTACCTATGCACAAAGTTGTGCATATAATTTCAAAAAGTTCATGGACGTCCCTCCATGAGCTCAAATTCAAGGACATCTGTAACATACTCTGGGCTTCTTCTCTTAGGACCTCTATTATCATCTAATCACCAATGACTCCCAAACCCATATCTCATGATCAGGGATCTCTACCGATGCCCAGCTGACTCCAGGGCATCTCCATTGCATGACCTGTAGATGTGTAGAACATGTCTCTAGCTGAGGCTGCCTTCTGGCTCCTGTGGATCTACTCTTTTGCCCATATCTCAATGGGTAGCTGTATCATCTGGCTTGCTGACCAAGCCACAACTTAGGGGACATTCTTGATTTCTTTGCTATCATTTTCTACATCTAATTAGTGACTTTCAAATGGGAACAAGACCCTTCTCTTTTCCCCATGCCACAGCCCTAGTTTAGGACACTATCACTGCTCACCTGGATGGTGGTAGTAGCATCCTAAGTGGTCTTCCAGCCTCTAGGACCAATCTGCCTCCTCCCAACCTGCTCCTTCTTACACAGCAGCTAGGGAGATCTTTCTAAATTCCATGTGTGACCAGTCACTCCTCTGTTGTTAACTCTTCAAAAACTTTCCATTGCCCTGTTGAAAGGTGTTAGTGTGATTTAAAAAAAAAGTCTTTCATGATATCTCCTGCCTTATTGCTTGCTTGTTGGTGTTTCCAACTTCAATATCTCCCTTTCCCAGGATTTCTGTGCTGAGGGGAGCCAAGGTGAGATTTGATGCAAAACTTAGTTTTGCAAAGTCTTACAAGCCATCTAGGTAGGTCCAAAGAATAGAGGAGAGCTGAACCTGGATAATGAGGAACAGATCACAAACGTGTAGCTACTGTGTGCAAGTTCTGAAGGAGATGTGGA
This sequence comes from Vulpes vulpes, assembly GCF_048418805.1. Lineage (NCBI taxonomy): Eukaryota > Metazoa > Chordata > Mammalia > Carnivora > Canidae > Vulpes > Vulpes vulpes. Next base: position 106,510,156 of record NC_132785.1, on the reverse strand, counting down.
GATGAGTTAAGACAAGGTTCTGCCCCAAGAGCCTTACAATCTGTAAAGGAGTAGACAAGGTATATTCCAAAGGAGCTATTCAAGAAAACAATTGTGTGTAGATATCTACCACATGCCAGGCTTTGAGGCATAAAGGAAAATGCAATTAAATGTCATAAGAAAGAAAGAGGACTATGGGGATGCAAGGGGAAGAGAGAACTTCCATTTGAGCTAGATTAGTGACATTTCTGTAGGACAGAAGAGCTGGAAGACTTGAAGGGTGGGTAGGGAATGGTTTAGAAGAGTAGGGGTCAGGGGCTGGGAGAGCATCCAGGCAGAGGGAACTGCAGGAGTGAAGGTGCAAACTGCAGGAGCAACATTCAACACAGAGCTAGAGGATCCTATTCTCCCCTGGGCTTCAGCCTCCAGCCCCCGAGGACGCTTTGGGGATCTGAAAGGTGGCATCACATCCCATCCATTTCTCTGTACTTGCATAATGAAACCCTGAAGAGGTTCTGAGGTGTCATAGATGTTACGGTCAAGTATAGCCATTGCCCTTTTCACAGGTGGAAAGGGTGAGGTTAAGAGGAATTCAGTTAAAATTTGCAAACATTTAAAGTACTTTCTATGCACTAGGCAATCATTATGGGGAACACAGAAGTGCATAAAAGTGGTTTTACTCCTTTATAGAAACAGAGTTATAGGTTAGGGGAGTTCAGAAGTGTAAGGAATCTCTTTAAACATGAATGTGAGATAGTAAAGGAAGGCCTCTTGGAGAAGGTATGATTTGAGCAGAACCCTAACGTGGGGATAGGGTTGGCATAGTTGGGGAGACAGAGCAGGAATTTGCAGGTGTGGGCAAAGCACAAAGCATACTCAGGGGACAGGGAAGACTGCAAATGGGGCCTAGAAAGGAGCATTCAAGGAGGTGGGTCTGCATGGGAGAGGCTGGAGGAGTAGGGGGTGGCCAGACACTGGCCCTAAATAATTCATTCTCTCTCTCCTCCTCTCCACCTACTCTGTATTCCACCAGGACCAGCTACTCTTCTGTGATGACTGTGACCGTGGCTATCACATGTACTGTTTAAATCCTCCAGTGGCTGAGCCCCCAGAAGGTAATGATGATGATGTCGACTGTAGAAACAACAGCTACCCCTATCACTTAGGGAGCCCTCGCTCTCGTTCAGGTCTCGTGCTAAGGCCTTTCCATGTCTTGTCTCATTCAATCATCACAACCCTATGCTACCATTTTACAGATGAGGAAATGGAGGCACAGTTCAACCCTCTGAAATTTCAGCTTGAGGACCAAGGAGATGTTTCTTGGACATGCAGACAAAGTGGTGGGGAGGTGTCAGCTTCCAGGGGACCAGCCCAGGCCTAGTGCTGCCAGTTATATCGCTGTCAAGGACAGTGGGGGTCTTTACAACAGTTCAGCGGATCGCCTCTGAACACTTAACTATTTTCTGAGGAGCGCTCACCCTCTGCCACGAGTTACAGACTCTGGCCCACTTTCAGGCGTGGGCCTCGGTCTCTGAACTGTGAAAGTCAAAGGAGAAACAGCACTTGCAGGAGTGAGGGCCAAGGGGTGGGGCGAAGGGCAGCTGGTAACTAGGGCATCTTGTTTCTTGTAGGAAGCTGGAGCTGCCACCTGTGCTGGGAACTGCTCAAAGAAAAAGCCTCAGCCTTTGGCTGCCAAGCCTAGGGCCCCGGGTCACAGACTGTGACCTGCTGCTGGAGAGGCTGAGGCAGAGCCCACTTCACACCGGATCAAGTCCCCACTCCCATCTATCCAGACAGACCGACTGTAAGGAACACCCGTGGTCATGGAGGGCAAGGACATGTGGAACCGAGAGGGTGAGGTGTCTGCTTACCCCCTACACGCAGGTTCCAGTACTGTCAGCCCCTCTTTGCTTCCACCAGAAGGATCTTTCACGTTTGAAGAACACCCCTGGCCCCGGCCCTGTGGAACCCCCTCACATTTACCCCGGCCCTGGTTCCCATTTTAAGGGAAGCTGTTTTGTGACCACCGATCAGTCACTTATGTGTAGTTTGGTGTTTTCTATCTATTGTGTTCCAAGAAATCTTCACGCAGCCTCCCGCCTCCTGCTTCAGCTCTTTATCCTGAACTCAGCAGAGGGACAAAAGGCTGTGGAGAAGTTGTTATTTATTACCAGCCTCCCTGGAAACTTCTAGACTCGGAGTCGGGAGGCCATCTTGACGATGAAAATCCCTCTTTGTTCCTTGGTCTCTGTGAAGAAGAAAAGCGGTTTTCTGGACCCCTTGCAGATACACCTAGTGGTGTCTGCAGCCAGGGGGGTCTCCTGACGGGGCTGGTGAGGGAAGTAGAAGTGCTGAGGGGTGGGCAGAGACATTGGGAAGAAAATTCAGAGGCCCTGCCACAGCCGATCGGTAGTTGTTATCCATCGGGAGTGGCTTTGCAAGGGGTCAGGCTTTTGGGGTTCCTTGACCTTCGGAGCTGGGACATCCTTGAGGTGAGACAAGCCACAGCCTATGGTGGGGGAGGATGCTGAGGCTCTGCCTCCCAACCAGCCCGGGTCTGGAGCTTTCCCTGGTGGGACTCAAGAGCCGGGAAGGCGGGTGAAGGCTGCGCAGTCCAGAATCTGAATGTCGGCACAAAGGACTGCAGCTCCGCAAAGCCCTTCAGTATTGTTTTGGCACCACAAATTCCTTTTCCCAAGTAATTTCCTCCTTCTACATGGTGTGTGTTTGCCACTGTCTACTGACGCCGGACTCTGGAGATTTTAGGACGGGGAAGAGAGGATTGTCACCTAAACAAATAACCGGGGTGATGGGGTGATTTATGATCACGGTGGCAACGGTACAGAATCCTCAGCTTGAGGGCTGCTCTCGCCCCCCCCCCCCAAACTCCCCAATTATGTGCCAGAGTCTTGTTTTCCAAAGATGTTTTGAGAAGAAAGAGGTGGGAGGCTGAGCTTCCGAGAAGTCTGTGTTGGAAGGCAGCCCCGAGGGCGGGAGCAGCCCGGGCTGTCTTTGAATCTCGGTGGCAGTGGCAATGGCAGCAGCACACAATAACTGACACATTTCTGGAAAAATCATTTGCCCAAAGGGCAGGTCTCGGCAGCGGGACCTGGCGCATGCTCGGCTTCCCTGAAATCAGCTCCGTCCCCGTGGCCCGGCCGCTTCCAACAAAGGCCGAGGTTATTTTTACTCCTCCAGCTCCCGAAGAAGCCCCTGGAGGCTCGGGCTGGTTGGGCCACTTCTGCCCGCCTGTCGCGTCAGCTCCACCGCTTGGCAGGAGCCTCCCTCCTGGGCTAATTGCTCTTGGCCAGTGGACCGAGCCACGCTGGACCCCCCAGTCCCTTGCAGGGTGACCTGTGGCAAGAGACGGGACCATCTCCTGTGGGGGCCTGTGGCCTCCGAGGGAGCTACACGCCTCCCTAACGATCTTGTTTAAAGGTCCCCGTCCAGATGGGATTTTCATCTTCCTCACCAGATACTTCCTTCCGCCTCCTGGTCGGGAAACCTGTTTGGGATTCCGGAGGTCCGGGAGGGCTCGGGAAGCTGCCGCACCATCTTGTCCCCTGTTTACCCAGAGGTGTCACATCAGAGGAGCAGATTTTGTCTCCCAACTGCTCTGCCTGGCTGTCCTCCCAAAAACCCCAAGTGGGGTGTTCTCAAAGGCTGATTATTGGTTTTGAAGATCACTTTGACTTAATTTTAGAAAAAAAGTTAGCAAAATGTTCCCAAATGCCACAATGGCTTCAAAGTTTACAAAGCAAGTCTGAAACCCCTAGCTGTGGTCCTGCTACTCGACAAGTCCTCTTTGGAGTGTGTGCAAATTCTTTCCCCATCTCAGTGCAGATGTTGGGGTGGCCCTGTTCTACCTCCATCGCACCTGCTGCCACAGAAGCTGTGAAGAGGGATTGGGCCTTTCGAGGGAGGTTGTTGTAACCCAGCAGTGGGGATGGGGTGGGGTGCTCCGGGCTCTGGAATGGACGTAAAGAGGGTCCAGAGTCTCCTTCCCAGTTGCATTCCCTATAGGATGGGTCCAACTTCTTCCCTTTTTGGAGGTCTCAGTTTCCCCATCTGGAAAGTGGGGATAGCAAAGCCAGCTTGTGAAATGGCACTTTTGGGGTACTGCAAGCAGACAAAACCTCCAGAGTCCCATTTATCACTTTTTGTACTGAAACAAGGAAAGGGACGGTAAACTTCCAATTGGTCTTTTCCTGAACCCCAGAGAATGAACCAGAATCATGGGGTGCACGTGGATGATCAGGGCTTGAACCTCAGTCTGCCCACCTATGAAACAGAGATAATACTTGCCCTGCCCATTCCACGGTGACATTGGGAGACTGAAGAAAGCATAATGTTATATAAATAACCACTGGAAAGCAGGGCCTTCCAAGGGATCCCAAATGATTTCTATACCCCCTTCTTGTGTGAATTAGCCAAGGTTAGATGCCTTCTCAGAATCTCCCTTTTGACCAAAATGGGTTTACGTTTTAGGGGCTAAGCTGCCTGTGGGCAGAGCCAATAGGTCAAAGCTGTGACAAGGACCTGTGCATGGGTCTCCTGTTGGTGGGAGGTGAGGGATTTACTCTGGGGTTGGGGATTTCAGAAAGAAGATTCTTGGGATACTCCCTTCTACAAGATCATCGTGACCTAGAATGGGGAGCCACCTCCTGGAGAGGGCTATAATTCAGTTCAGTGTAACAGGCACTTAGAAACTTGGATGTAGACCCCAGCTCTACTACTTTCTGGCTGGTTGACCTTGGGCAAGTGACTTCATCCGTCTGAGGCTCATTTTCCACATCTGTGAGGTAGAGAGATACGGCCCGTCCAGCAGATTGTTGCCGGGATTAGCGCTAGTGCTGCTGAAGGGCCTGGCATGGGGCCTGGCGTGATGGAGGCCCCCACACTGTGGTATCTCTCGTCACTGGGTCCAGAGGCCACCCGGTGGAGATAATGATGCCCTTGCCTGCCAGCTCGAGTCCCTAGAACAGCCAGAGTGCCTTTACTCTGCTTCACCCCAAAATTGTGGCTCCACCTGCCCAGAGAGGAGATGAGGCTGCAGGATCCAGGCCGGAAGCTGAAACCCTCTGTGTTTGAAACCCCGCTTTTGAGGCCTGCAGCAAATCCAGTGCAGGTGACATTGTGAGGATATCCAGACAAGGCCTCCTCTAGGAGATTGACATTCAGATTTCCTACCCCGCCCCCCCCATGACTCAAAGCACCTAGAGCAGGAGCCGGGGGTCCCCAGGGCCAGGTGGGAAGGCCATGCAGGCTGCAAGGAGCGGCTGCTTCCCCAGCCCGCTCAGAGGCGAGGCTGGAACTAGGGTAGTGAGCCGTGGGTGGGTGGGAAGGAGGCCAGATTCCTCCAGAGCTGGCGAAGATAACAGGTTTTAAGGTTGGGGGAGGGTTTGGATTTCACAGTGATGGTTTCATGATACCCCGGAGACTTACACTCGTGCTGCATTTTAGGCTTTGTGCTTTGAACACAGCACGATTCCTCCCGGCCCTCCCCTTTAAAAGTTCAGATATTTTAAGGACGAAAAATGAGATGATTATTATTACCTTTCCTATTGGGGCAAGTTTAGGAGACAGACCTGTGCTCTTGAAGAGAGATTACTGGCAACTTCAGGCTTTAGACTCAGAGGAGCCCTGGTTTCCTCTTTGAGTCTGTGGTGCGTGGGGGAGACCCCCTGCACCCCCCTGCTGGGAGCCCCAAGGACCACCTTCCCTGTCCCTGGGCTGGTTCTCAGCCTGCTACATGTGCAGGGACAACAGCGTCCCTTCCTCTCTCACTCCCTGACACCCCTCCCCAGTGCAGGCCCCTCCTCAGGACGTGCCTGTGTCACCCCCACCCCACCCCTGCAGGGAAGGGCTGGCTCCCTGGGCCAGAGCCATGCCTGGGCCAGACGCCCAACATGCCACAGCTGACTCCTTTTCAGAACTGTGCATTGATATCACCTGTAGTGGGTTCGTTTTTGTGCAGGAGGAGGGAGGAATAGGGGCCCAGAGGAAGGAGATGGGGAGGGTCAAAGGTCCTTCATGTCAGGCGAAGCCAAATGAAGAGAAGAGAGAGGAGGGCACTTGAGGAGGGCCCAGAAACCTGATTTGCACTTTGAAGTCCTGGAGCTAAATACCTAGAGGATGTGGGGTGGGGAAGCAGAGTGCTGCCAACTGCTAGGGTGCCTTGGATGTGGGAGGATGAACAGAGCCCCCAGACGGACAGACTGGGGGCTTCCTTCTAGCCTCTCAGCAGCTGCTCCTAGGAAGGCCTGGCTGCGTGGCCCCCTCTCCATACTTTCTGCACAGGCTGCCGGGAAGAGAGGCCCAAAGGAAGCACCTCCAGGAAACGGTGATGGGGAAGGAGGGGGTCTGGCCCTGGCCCTGTCCTCCTCCAGTTGGTTTCCTAGAATGAATGGGGGGCTCCCTGTGTGAGAGGAAAGGTCTGGAAGTTGGTGGATTCCCAGGGAAGGCTGTCTCTGGGCTCTGAGTGAGGCTTGGCCGTGTCCCCACAGATGGCTGAGACCGGAGGTAACTCCCTAGGATCCTATGCGGCTGTGGGGTGGGCGGCGGCGGGTTCGTGGATAACAGGGGGCAGAGGGTACAGGAATGCTCCTTGGTCAGGCCCTTTGTTCCCAACTGCCTTCCTTTCTTTGCTTCAGTGCCTTGAAAGAGGGTCACTCCAGGGTTTCTCCCCTCTTTGGCCCCACCAAGAGAAGGAAGCGTTTGTGCTGATGGTGACATTTCCCAGGCCAGGCCAGAGGAAGGCAGGAACCAGGACTGGCAGGCAGCCAGAACCCTCATCGACAGAGATATAAATACTAATGATGACCTCTAGCCCAGGCAGCGAGCAAAGTGGCCATTCAGGACGGCCCCAACCGAGTCTGGAGCATACATGCTGCCGTGGTGGGAAGAGGGGGGGGGTCCCCGTAGGACTTGGGGGAGGCCCCTGAGCCCCTATGTTTCCCCTCTGCACCCTCTCCAGGTTATACTCACACCCACTGCATCCTGTTTGCCTGCCTCTCTGCATCTCCATTATTTCTATCGATGTTATCAATATTGATGATGAAAACAGAGACACACACGCACACACCCTTCACTTAACAAACGAAAGTGAACCTTCTATGTTGCTCCAGGATAAGAGGGAGAACCTGCTTGTCACAGGGGATCTTTCCCTGCCATCCAGCCAGGCCCACCCCAGGTCCCAGCCCCTGCACACTTCTGGGAGTTGTATGGGGAGCCTCAGGCTCAGAGGGCCACTGGCGCATGGACTCCTTCCCCTCTTCCCTCACTTCTGCTTCTTTGGGGAAACAGGTTTAGCAATGGATGTGGACTTGGAAGCAAAAGTCTCAATTCTGCTGTCAAAGGGATGAGCAGATTTTATGGCTGGAATTGGGATTGCAGTTCTTATTGACTTCGCCCTTTCGTGTTTACTCCCTGCCAAGACCTTGGTTCTTTTCTTGCATGGCCTCCCTCCTCCTTTCCTGCACCTGCCCCCCCTTCCCTCCTGCCAAGATGCTGAAGGGTGGGGTGATGACGAGAACAAGCAGCAGTACAAAAGGAAAAGAAAACTATATATCCCCTGTGTATTTTCAACATGTAGCTGAAGAGGCCTAAATTAGGTACTAGGGAAAAAGGAAGGAATCATTGCTAGATAACATGTAAGTGAGAGAATGAAACCATAGAATGGTTAGCTCAGAGCAGAGGAGGTGGGAGCAGGTGGCTGGAGAGGGGGTGGGGAGACAGAGAGCTCTAGCATCTGGTCCCTCTGGCATTTGGGAGAGCAGAGAAGTCACGCTGTGGCAGTAAATGGTCAGATGCTTTGGGAACATTTGTGCCTTTGGCTGGGGAAAAGGAGAGATGTCCATCCTACATGCTCACTACTCATCTGCAGGTTTGCCCACAGGGTGTTATTGCTCTGAAGGAAAATGAGCCCATTTCTTGGCCACCAAGAGGGATTGCTGGGCAGGCCAGTACTGGCTGAAATGCTTGGCAGGACACCCACTCTGTGCAGGATAACATACTAGGTCCTATAGGGGCTAGAAAAATAAACCGCATTGTGGCCCAGGCTTCAACCTGCTTTTGGGTTCCAAAATTGCACTCTCCCATGGCATTCTGACCACATGTCAGGTAGTGCATCATCAGGGGAGGTGTATGTAGATCTAGGTCCTTCTTTTTGTGTTCATGCATGTTCATGGATTGAAGATGAGCTGGCTAAAGTGTCCAGTTGTTTTTACTCTCTGGGGGTTGAGGGGAAGAACACAGTTGACCTCAACCTAGTTGCTTGTGTCCATCTGCCCAAGCACTGGCTGCCCTTGGAAGGTGACCATCTTTACCATGAACCTCAGCAATGATGAAGGGTTGGAGTGGGCCAAATGGCCAGAGGCAACAGAGGTCATGCTCTCCAAATGCTGGAGTGGGCTCCTGGGGTGGTGAGTGGGGAGGTGTAATTGGCAGGGCCTGATGAGAGCTGGAAAGTGACTCCTTTCACGGTCTTGTCCCGTCCCCACTAGAAAGAGCAGAGGGGAATGGTGGGATGAGGGCCTCATGCTCAGACTGGGTGAAGTCCCCCGGAGACCCCCACCAGCCTGTCTCGGCCTCCTGCATGATTCAGGCATGGCAGCAGGAGGTGGGCATGGGGAGGGGCCCAACGTTGGAAGCATTTCTAGCAAAGCTCCTGTGCCCACCTTTGGCCAGGTGCTCATCGGATCCTGACTTCATGCTTCAGTAGACCCACTGTTGTCTGAATCTATAGCATCAGGAATAAACCATTTGCTCAATCTCCCCTTTTCTCTGCACATGTGACAGCCAGATTTCAGCTCCTCACTATTCCCTGAAGCACTCACACTGAGCTCGCCTTCAAGCTGGATGCCTGGGCTCCGGGGAAGGCACGCATCTGCCCTGGTTGGGTGTTAGTGTGGAGCTGGCCTGAAGCATCCCTTGGTTTGTCTGCTGGGGGCTGGGGGAGTGGGGTGGGAAGGCTCCTTGGGGTCCCTGGACAGCACCTGGTTCCAAGGAGGCAGAATTTTGGTTATGTCTGTGAGAGACTCAGGGACATAAGGCTTTCATGATGCTGGGCTGCCAGGCTGGTTTTAAAGTGCTTGAGAACCTGCAGTGCATTCTAGGCTTTGACCCACTGCCCATATGAAAGCCTTCAGTTCTTTTGAACCAAGCCTCCTTTGAATGACCCTGATTCACCCTGTCTCTTGTGCTGGTGGCAGGGCAAAGGCGGTGGGTGGGGGGGGGGGGGGAGGGTCATTTGACTTGGATCCTGTCCAGGCCAGACTGGCAGCACCACTCCCAGGCAGCCGGCTTCAGACTCTGAGCCCACTGGTCTGAGCTCTATGAGGGATGGACCCGGGAGCAGGAGAGCTCTGCTGGCCCCGTGGGCTTAGCCTGGAGACGGTCTCTCCTCCCACCTCCACTTATGTAGACTGTCAGGCTGAGAACGGTCAGCTCAGACCTCCTCCCAGCCCGACGCTGATCCACTAGACCAATTAGGAAGCAGACACTGGAAAGGGAGACTGGCCTGTGCATGTGACACATGGACTGGTGCAGGTAGGTCCACCCACCATGTGTTTAGGCTGAGGGCAATTTTAAAGCCCAGTTTTGAGAACATTCTCTTTTGAGAGCCAAGAAATGGAGCATCTCTGCCCAGAAGCCAAAAGAAATTGCTGTCCTTCTAGTCGCTGGATGCCCCGCTGTGCTTCTCAGGAGGAGGCTGGTTCTGGTGGCTTTGGTGATGGCTGCCACCACATACGAAGCCTGGAGTTCTGGGTGCGCTGGGGTAGAAAGGATGAAGAGGTCCTTTACAAGGAGGTGCCTCCCCAGCTCCGCATCGGTTCTGGGAAGGGCACGGAAGCCCTTTGGTTGGCTCAGAGTTGGAGAAGTGTGGGAAGGGCTTGGTCTCTGCTGCTCTCCCTGCTGGTGAATAGACCCTGGGTGCCTTGCAGCCTCAGGAATTTACTGCCCCCAGATGGCTTGGGCTGTATGTGGAAAGGATAGCCCTGGAAATGTTCTAGTGACCTCCTATTGCTATGTCTCCACTGATATCTCTAGACCTGTAGACATGATGAAACTCAGAGTCACTTTCTTCCAGGTGTGGGCACGAGAGAGAGAAGCCTTTTCAATAGCTCATTGCCATCTTTCCAAAGTGCTTTCTTGTGTCTTGTACTCTCTCACCCCACCCCAATCCCGCCCCAGCTTTTCTGAGACTCCTAGTCATACAAGAATGGCTGAGAGGACTGGCCTTGGCGGTAGAAATGCCTGCTACCAAGGGTCTTCCTTTATGTTCCCTTGGACTCCCTCTCCCTTTGACCTTGGGTTCCAACACCGCATTACCTCCTGCTGACTGGACAACTTAGGGTTTTTGCCTTGAGCTGCTCGGGGACATTGGACAGTATCCAGAACTGGGGAGGGCATGGCTTTCATGAGACTGGAGAGCAGGGCTACAGGCTTAGGAAGTTGTACGTAATGGTCTGAAGAAGAGATTCCCCATTGGCTCCTCTGAAAAGCAACCACAGCAACAGGCAAGCCAACAGAAGCCCCTCGCCCCGCCCCTGACTCTTTCAGGTGTGATGTGATGTAGTCTCAGTGTGTAGGTGTGTGTGCACCCCTCTGCTCCTCTCTCCTGGGGTGCTCTCTTTCTCCCGTGTGTCAAGTCCCCCCTCTTTTGTGGCACCCGAAGTGAAGAGTGCTGTGCTGTTTCTGCCCTCTCAAGGGATGTATTAAGATCTCTCGTGTTTCAGTATTGGAGGGGAGGCAGTGCCACCTCTCCCACTGTCCGAAGGGGACATGCAGGTTCTGTGACTTCCCAGAGAGCTGGTGTACTGTGAAAGTTTCCAGGAAGATCTCCAGGTTGGAAAGAGCCCACATCCTGATTTTGGCTCTTCAGGAAGGCTGCCTGGTGCGGTTGCCCCAGGAACCAGGACCCCTCCCTCCCTTCCTGCCTTTGCTCCTGTCCTGACCTGGTTCTGGGAGGAGGGCCTTGGAGAGGTCAAGACCTGGAGCCACCATAAGGTTGGCATCAAGCTGTCTATCTTGGGGACCCCTGGACATCCCAGCCCCTTGCACGTTCACAAAGACTGAGTCACAGGCCCCGTCCCTTCTTTGCTGTGGTTAGTATCTTGTTCTGTGGTTGGTTAGCAGTGTTGATGACCTATGTAGCAAAATTTTTTTGTCTGCAATTTAGAGAATGTGTAAACAAATAAAAGGCTTTAAAACTCTTGGGAACTTTTGGTGATTTCCTATCCCCCTCCCCAAAAAACCAATTGGAAACATCCAGCTCCTGTAGGAGCAGGGCTTTTTCCCCTTGGGGTATACAGTAGGACTACACATGTGCATGTCATGTGCGCGTGCTTGTGTGCACGTGTGTGTGTGTGTGTGTGTGTGTGTGTGTGTCTCCAGAGAAGCCCTGGTGCTTCCATGTTTGCAAGCAGACTCCAGGGGCAACAAGGTCCGGTCCGAGTCTCAGTCGCTGCTGGTGATGGAATTCTGACCCCCACTAGCTCTGGGGAAGCATCAGTCCCTGCAGCTTTCGTGGGCACAGCTGGCAGCACAACCTAGAGCTTCACCGGAGGGGACCCCTTGGAGAGAACCCCCTGGAACTTCTAGGGGAGGGCAGGTAGATGATTCACAGATGACTCATGGCTGAGGTGGGGGAACGGGGTGGGGGAAAGAGAGGCCTCAGGCTGGGGACCCATCTAGAAGCCAGCTGAGTCATTGGCCCTCCCTTCTCAGGTCAGAAATCACCTTCCATAAAAGGCAGTGCGATGGCTGCCCCGAGCAAGAGCAAGGAGCGGGAGGCTTCGGCGAAGACACATCTGCCCCCAGAGTCTCCTGAGCCTGCTTAGCAACCGCAGTAAAGGAACAGTGGGACTCCTGCCTGCACCACGCAGCCGGTGGCGTCCTGAGGCCGCAAGCTAGGAGTCAGTCTTCTAAAAACAAATTTAAGACAAATCACATAAAGCCTGTCCCATGTGCCAGGCACTGAGGGTCCCCCAGACAAGACAAGGCCCTGCCCCTCACAGGGTTTACAAGCCAGACAGGTAATAACACAGCACATGACGATGGGGTCCAGTGGGAAATGGGGGAGCTAGACCTGAGCAGGGACTGCTGTGTCAGTGGATCAGTGGGCTTGTAGATGGGACCTACTTGGGCTTCCCAGTAAGACATGGGTGGGCATGGCCAGGTCACTTTTTGTCCCTCTGCTGGAGAAGTGCTCTCCTGGTCTCCAAGAAGTCATGGCACACCTTCAGCCTTTCCTGTCCGAGCCGAACCTGGGGTGGGTATTTCTAGCACAGGAGCCGCGGATGCTACTGCATGTGTGCCATCTCGCAGGTTGCTGAGCCATCTCTACAAAGGGAGTGATGTCCTCCCCGCCTTGAACCAGAGCCATCTCAGGTGAGATGTTGAACACTGATGCCAGCATTGGGGGCCTGTCAGCTTAGGACAAAGTCCAGGCGGGAAGAGGTGGTCCAGACCCCCATGCATAGGCCTTTCATCTGCATGGATGGGGGTGAGGTGTCTACTTTGATCCCAGGAAACCCAGCTTTGCATCCCTCATGCTGCTAGTTGTTGGGAGATGCATGTGGTCAGCTGGGCCTGGGAAAGTTCTCTAACACCGCCCAGAGACCCATGTTGCTCTGGGGAGTCACAGGGATGGTGGAGGGACACCGCGTTACCTTCGAGCAAAGCCAGAGCAGAATGGATTTCCTTTGTTCTTTCCTCATAAGGAGGAAAAGAGACTAAGAAGGGGCCGAGGGGACAGCTCCCCATGTCAGAGAGAGCCTGAGGGTGTGGACCTGTGGCAGAGATACCACATGGTCTCCCCTTCTTGGAGCAGGGGGGATGCTGGGAGAGGGGTCAGAAGCTCTAGGTCCTGTGTTATCTAGCCCGCTGATGTCTGACTTGTGTAGACACAGGCACGAACTTCCATAAACTCAGCAGGTTTGGGTAAGGAGTTAGCAGATCAGGGGCATGTGCACACAAGCACCTGTATCCATCCTGCAGCCCCGAAGCCCAAGCTCCTGGCCTGGGTCACAGGCCCTCGGGGGTGGCTAACACAGTCTGTCTCCACACAGCCCCACGGAAGGGCAAGCTGTAGGCCAGACCCAAGGAAGCCAGAGGTTTAGGTTGTTCTATGACATTGGTCTTCCAAGTGAACTCTGCAGAGGGCTTCTGGGAGGGCCTTTGGGGCAGGGGTGGGAAAAACATTCCTGAGCCCCAACTTCCCCTCAAGCCACTGACCAGCACAACTCCAATGTCATCTATTTCCTATATTACTGGTTCTGCTGCTTTAATAACTCCCATAATTTGAAAGCATCTTTGGGGCTCCAGGGGAGGGGCCTCAGGGGCATCCCTGAGGCTGCAGAAGGCAGTGTGATGATGGGAGGCCACCATGGGCCCATGACCCTTTGCCAAGTACAAATAGAAACGATCTCTGTTCCCAGCTTTCTCCAGAGGGGGCTTCTCCCTTGGGTTCCTCTAGAGCAGAGCAGAGGAACGCTGGTGTCATGACTTGGAGGCTTCACTTGCTCCTCTCTCGGGGGTCCCTGCGGCCTGCAGCACTCATCACCCTCCTTCCCCCACTCCCCGCCTCCTCCCCCCCCAGCCTGGCCTACCTGGTGCTCTGCTGTCTGCTCTCACCTCCTTGTCCTAAGCCCCAGCCCATCAGTGCTTTCCCAGGGCCAGAACAACAGCGTGCTCCCAAGGCGGGTGGGTTGAGAATGTTCGGGCTAAACTTGAGGTAATTAGCATTGTTAATGCTCGTTCTGTGATATCACAGCTGTGAGCCTCATTAAAGTGCTCTCCAGGGGGAGGCAAGCCGAGATTCAGGTGTCAGCTCCGCTCTGCGCACAGCGCCCGCTGCCATCTCCAGGCCTCTGTTCAGAGGCCCGTCCCGTCCCCAGCCCTCCTGGGCTCCCGCTCCCGGTCTGCTGGCATCTGGGCCCGCTCTCAGCTGCGCCTGCCTCCTCCCGTCTATCTCCAGCAGAAGGCTCTGTCCCTTCCACCCAGACAGGGACACCAGGGAGCTGCTGTCCTCTCAGCCCCAACTCAGCTGAGAGAGAGAGAGAGAATGAGAGAGAGAGAGAGGTGTTCTAGCCCTGCCTGGGGAACAGGGCTCTTCCCTCCTTCTCTGCTGGGCCCCTGGGCCCTCGGTGGAGAAAACCCAGGGCCTGGTGCCCCCACCCCACCTCCTGGCTGGGTTTCCCCAGGCTCAGCTCGACTGGCATCTGCTGCAGAGGCCCCTCCTCAGAAAGAAACCCGAGCCCCTCTGGTTTTAATTTCTGGGATTCCTGATGCCTGGGAAGGGAGGCAGGGGACAGACTATTTGCCAAACAGAGAAATATGAAACGCTTTTCAACCCCCTGGAAACCTCAAGGAAAATAATGCAGGACCCACCAGGGACAACCACACAGGCTCAACCCCAAACAGGGGCAAAACACAATTCCGCAGAGCCTCCCTGGGGTCCGGGGGTGCAGAGGAGGGCCCGGTGTCTCCTCTTTCCACTCCCCTTCCACCCTGGGTCCTCCGCGTCCACAGAGATGCTTGGAGGGGTCAGCTAAGACATCTTTAAGGAACATAACTTGACTGTCTTCGACGAGCCACAGACTTGGAGGACACGGAGCTCAGTGTTACCGTTAGAATCTCTCAGTGGGAACCAGGGGTCAACTGAGGAGTCAGTTGACAGTACGAGTCAACATGTACACAGGTGACTTGAATTCAGGATGAGACGACAGAGGTAGGGTCCTGAATGGACACAGTGGGGGAGAACATATTAGGAAGGGCTGGGCACCTTGGGGCCGAGCACTGAGGGACACGTGGACCTTCCATCGCAGTGATGTGGAATTTGGGAGTGGGCTTTCCAAGTGGAGACAGGAATGAGACCAAAGGCCTCCTTTAATCTAAGGATGGTGGGCTAGCCTGGGACCTGTGTATTGGGCGCTGGGACCCTGGCTGCCTCCCAGATCTAGGGGAAACTCTTCCACGGAGCCCTAGTTGCCAACAGGGCTACACTGAGGGCCTCTTCTGAAGCTGAGAGCTGGTGCTGGAGGTTCTCAGAGCCCTTAACCTGTGGGAGGGGATCCCTGGGTGGCGCAGCGGTTCGGTGCCTGCCTTTGGCCCAGGGCGCGATCCTGGAGACCCGGGATCGAATCCCACGTCGGGCTCCCGGTGCATGGAGCCTGCTTCTCCCTCTGCCTATGTCTCTGCCTCTCTCTCTCTCTCTGTGACTATCATAAATAAATAATAAAAAAAATAAAAAAAATATTTAACCTGTGGGAGATGAGCAATTCACCTGCCATTTTGGTTGATGTGTGGGCTTCAATCCTTGCAACCCTTATAATACTCTCTCCCTGCCCTCTGCACATCCTCCCCAAGGATAGCTCCTTAAACTATTCCCAGCTCTTGAATCTTTGTCTGGATCCTTTTTAGGTGGGTTTTCACAATCCTCATTTCCCACAACTACTCAGAACTTCTCCAACCTTCCATTTTGCCTTTTGTCAATGTGTCTGAGTTGTGTTCTGTCTAGAAGGCTGCCATCCAAGCTCCGGGCTCTCACCATCTTGCATTTCTACTCTCTCCACCTACAAAAACTTTTAAGGCTCAACTTGGCCCTCTCTCCTTATGGAGCCTTTTCTGACTTGCCCAGGGAGGATCTGTTCCTTCAACGGAGCCCCCACTATGTTTGGTACATGTCCCTTTTATAGCACCTGCCACTCCCTGATTCATTTGTCAGCTTTCTTGCTGGCATCCCCCACCAGACTCTTTGGGGGCACACTGGGTCTTGTTCACCATTGAATCCCAGCTTCCTTGGTACATACTCAATAAATGGATGGATGGATTCATGAATGAGTGAATAAATGAGTGAGCGAATCAGAGTAAATGGGGTGGGGCAGGGAGCACAGTGCCTTAGAAACACAGGCCTTTTCCCCTCTGGGGCAAAGCCTTGGCAAAACCAGTAGCTGGTCCTGTGCCATGGGTCCTGGCCCCTGTGGGGAGGTGGGTCTATTAGGTGGGAAGGACTGGGTGGCCGGGCCTCTACCCAACTCTCTGCTGGGTTACTACGCCCACTTAAAATCTGAATCCTTCAAGTCCCACTGCATTATTAACAGGATCTATATTAAGTGGGCCACCTTATGTTCTTAAAGGAAATCCACCCTGCACTTTCATAAATTATGAAAATGATTTCTGTGCCTCTCTGGGGCAAAAAGACCAGAGTCTTCCTTAAAGAGTTCATAAAGGACCCTGAAAAAAACACATTATTAGCTTAGTCCCTAAACTGACAATGAGAGGCTTATGCCATTTGTAAAGAGCACCTGAAAGAATAGGGTTTAAAATGGGTGATTTATAACTACCTTTTTGTTTTAAGGGCTAGGTAAGAATCAAGGCTCATCTTCCTCCAACTAAGATCTAACTATGGAGGGATGGTGACACAGCCTCTGGGGGGATCTTTTTGTTGTGCTTTTGTTGTGCCATAAAATCATTAGCTTCCCTCTAGTTACACCATTTAAAGAATATACAGTGTACTCCTGTATGCTTTTAATTATATCTTGAGGCCAAAATGATTGCCCCTGGGAATCCAGTTCCAATCATGGAAGGCAGTAAAAAAATACATTTCAATTACAAAAGTCACTGGACTCTCACACTTGGGAACTTATTTGTTGGCTGGAAGGAGGCATCAGGGAAGCACATCCCTGCCTCAATGCACACTGAGAAGCTGCCGGTGGAGGGGGCTTTGGGGCCCCCGAAGGCTTGGAGGGAAGGCCAGTGCTGCCCCTCATGGTGATTGCTACCTGACCTCTAGGGGCTTTGGCTGCCTCATCTGTAACATGGGGCTGAGGACACCCATTTCATGGAGTGGCCATAAAGGTTAAAGATGGCTGGGCAGCCCGGGGGCTCCTCGGTTTAGCGCTACCTGCAGCCCAGGGCCTGATCCTGGAGTCCCGGGATCAAGTCCCACGTCGGGCTCCCTGCGTGGAGCCTGCTTCTCCCTCTGCCTGTGTCTCTGCTTCTCTCTCTCTCTGTGTCTCTCATGAATGAATGAATGAATAAATAAAAATCTTTAAAAAAAAAGATGGTCACATGTGTGTAGTGCCTGGTGTACGTGGTCCTCCCTCCTGCTTCTCCTACCATGCTCTCTCCCACCATTTAATGACAGCTATGGCAACAGCTTTGATCTAGAAGAATGAGATCCTGCCCTCAAGATGGGAGGAAGACTCTTAAGAAATTTAGTCACAAAAGGGCCAAGGAAAGTAGAGGAGTTGGGAGTCAGAGAGAGGGGGCTTTGCCTCTTTGTCTCTTACTAGAGATAATTACATCTACCTTTTGTCTTGTGTTTGTAGGAAGATTAAATGGGACAATGCAGATAAAGCTCTTGGCCCTGTACCTGGCACACGCCAGGTGCCCACTAAATAGCTGCATGGTCTTTGGTTGTGGAGTTTATCCTCAGAAATGAGGGGAACTTGACAAAAGTCACAATACCTGTCAGATAGTGAGTTCAGCGGGGAGAGGCCTTCCAGCTGGAGAGAAAGCTAGGAAGGCTTCTGAGATGAGGTGACATTTTTCACTAATTTGGACGTTAGGTGTTGGGAGGAGCAGAGACACAAAGAAAGATTACTCCAGGCACACGTGTAGAGGCAAGAAGATGTGGCTGGTAGTGCAGGCTGCTCAGTGTGGGCAGAGTTTCAGGAACTGAGGCAAGAGTGCCTGGGGCTGGGGTCTGACCTGGAAAGCCCTCGGCAAGAGAACAGAGTTGGGAGCTGCCCACGGAGAGCGGCTGGAGGATCCTGAGCAGGGGAGGTGTGGTGAACTGTGCTGAGCAGGCTGGATTTGAGGACCAGGGCCCTGTCGTGCAGAGCCTGCCGATGACTGCAGCGGGACAGACGGGCTGGGCCAAGGCCAGATACCAAGGGTGGGCAGGTGCCCTGCAGACCATAGCTCCCGGGCCAGGAGCTTGGGGCGTGAGGAGGAGCCGTCAGAGGCTGCAGCCCCTTTGCTCTCTACCCTGTCCACAGAGGGGCCCACACCCCTTCCGCCTCTTTCCCAGATTGTCGGGGTGTGTGCACGCTCTCGAGCCCATATGCTAACCACTGGAGGGGGAAGCTGTGCAGGGGCCCCCACCCTGCTGTGACTCCTCTGGCATTTCCAGTCCAGGGCCTGAGGAGGTTCAGCTGCCATGGTGTGGAGGAGCTGCGCCCAGAGTCCTAGCCTTAGAACTCGAGCATGGACAAGACCCCTGGGGAGCCTCTCTCCAATTTGTGGATGGGCTTCCATCTTGTCTCTAGAATTTTGTGTGTGTGTGTGTGTGTGTGTGTGTGTGCGTGTCTGGTTTTCCTCAGATTCTCAAAGGGATCTGTGACACCAGCCCTTGTCAATGTAATCCCATTTTCCAAATGAAGAAACTGAGGCCTGGGGAGGGAGAGTGACTCCCTGGGTCCCTCAATGAGTTCGGCACCATCCAGGGCAAACTCCCTTTTCTTCTGAGGAGGATGTCTGTCAGGAGGGCCAGGGTGCTGGGAGCTGGAGCAGAAGTGGAAACAGAGAGGAGACAGGGACTGGGGGAGGAGAGGAGAGGAAAGGCCAGAGTTGCCCAGGGATTAACCATCTGTGTGTTTTGTAGGGGCCATTCCCCCCCAGGATACCTGATCCCCTTCTCCAAGTATTGTTCAAATACTTTCCCAGGGATGGACTGGGCGGGACTGGCAAGTGGGGGTGGGGTAGAGGGGGGAGAGGAGAGAGAGAGATTGAAAGCAGTAAGAAGCTGGGGTGGGGCAGAGAGAGAGAGAGAGAGAGAGAATACTGGAGTTCGAGTTCGTGCTTGAGGACCTGGAAGGTGAGCGAACCCTCTTCAGCTGTCCTCCGAGGGGAGTTCACTAGGCTCCGCAGTCGGCCTCCAGGCCAGGATGAGGGTGGAGGGAGGCTGAGAGCCTCCACCAGGATTTTCTGAAGGGCAGTTCTGCAAATTTGAACTTAAAGGCTGAGAGTGTGTCAACCTACAGGTTTGCTGACTGCTCTTGGGTCTTGGCATTAAAATCCTTTTTCATTCCCTCTCAGGCCCACCTTACTGGCTTCTCAGGCCGCCACTACTGGCTTTGAAATCATAGATTTGGGACGCCCGGGTGGCTCAGCGGTTAAGCATCTGCCTTCAGCCCAGGGCGTGACCCTGGGGTTCCAGGATCAAGTCCCACGTCAGGCCCCCTGCAAGAAGCCTGCTTCTCCCTCTGCTTGAGTCTCTGCTTTTCTTTCTCTCTGTGTCTCTCATGAATAAATAAATAAAATCTTAAAAAAAAAAAAAGAGATCATAGACTCTGACAGCAGGAAGCCATCTTAGGGACCAGTGAGTCCAGTGGTTTTCAAAATGTACTTTCATGGACCTCGGGGGCTCCACAAACTGAACAAGTGGGGGAAAGGCTGACTGACCCCCTTTCCCTCCCAGAGCTGTGGCAACTAGACAGCACAGCTTTACTGATTGGCAGTCAAGCTACGATTTTGTGGCAGAAGGAGTTCCCCTGGCTTACAACATGATTCTAACCTCCCTGCCCCACCCTCAAATTTATGGAAGGGGAAACTGAGGCTAAGACTTGCTGGGGGTCATTAGAAATCTAGTGGTTGAGCTAGGTTTCAGGTCAGGCCTCCCCACCCCCAGGCCAATTGCCTTCTTTCTCCCTGGGCTCAGCAAGGGAAGGGATGGCCTTACAGAGAGGGATGGGGCTGGATGGTGTTGAGGCCAGAGAAAGGGGATGTGGGAACCCCAGAAACGTACAACCCTGCTGTCGCCAAAGCATGGGGAAGGCCTCACCATAGCGCCCTGGCTAGAATCCTAGATCCTGGGCCTGGTTTTCTGTTCCTGCCCAGCAGGGAAACAGCTGCAGGGTAGGGATAAGGGGTGTGGAGGTGTGTGGGAGGGGGAGGGAGACCTCACTTTTATACTCCAAAGGTTTAAGCTCTTTAGGCTGCCAGTGCAGGGGTGCTGGGAGGACTCCGTATGCCTGTCAGCTTGGTGGGAAGCTCTGGCAAGCCCGTCTCTCTCTTTCTTCCAAGGCTGAGTAGACAGATGAAAGCAGGCCCCAGCCGCTGAGTGGGGGTGCTCCAAGCAGAGGTGGCTTCTGGACAGCTGTGGAAGGCCTCGTTTGCATATATGCAAATGAGTGCCTGGCTCCTTTCTTTCCCGGCATCATCTAGGCAGACCCAGGTGCTGTTGGAAGAGTCCCAGATCCTGCATCAAAATTAGTCTCTTGAACGGGTTTTTTTTTTTTTTTTTTGGTCTCCCAATGTGAAATTTCCTTTGAACTCCTTCCCAGACTCTGGGAACCTTCTCAGTCCCAACTCTACCTCCCTTCCAGTCATGTTAGCTCCTCAATCCCTAGGAATTAGAGCTGAAGACAGCCAGGGCCAGAGGGCAGGATCCAGCCTAGACAGCCAAGAGGTTCTAGGTGCTGCTCCTGGCTCTGCCACTGTTTTGGTGTTCTTATCTGGGATGAACCACCTCATCTCATCTCTCTGCCCTGCAGTGTCCCCAGTGGGTAAACAAAGAGAGGGGCTGAATGTCCCTTCCAGCTCCAACAGACTGCAAATGTTTGTGAACGTTTGTGCATTAAAGTTGTGTGGTTGTAAATAACAGACACCAATGCAGGCCACTAAATTAACAGAGGGAAGAGGACATGAGGGTGTCTCAAGAGACGTGATGGGGTAGGTTCATAAGGGGAGGATAGAGAGCTGTTTGGCTCCTCCATTTCTTCTCTCAGCTCCTTAGTTGAAAACTATTTTAATCCTCTCTCTCTCTTTCTCTCTCTCTCTCTCTCTCTCTTTAGAAAGAGAGAGAAAGAGGGCAGGGGAGGGGCAGAGGGAGAGGGAGAGAGGGAATCCTAAGCAGGCTTCATGCCAGCATAGAGCCCCACACAAGGTTCAATCTCACAACCCTGAGAGGTCACAACCTGAGCCAAAATGAAGAGTCCACACCTAACCAACCCAGCCACCCAGGTGCCCCTAATCTCCTTTCTCTCTTAAGATTGATATTTCTCTGTTCTTCGGTGAACAAAATGAATATCCTTCAAAACCAGGTCCAGGGAAAGTGACCCACAGAGACCGACTCAAATATCTGGCAGGGATCTGATTTCAGATTCCCTGTAGAGAACACCTACTGGCTTGGCTTGAGTCAGGTGATCACCACTGGACCAGTCAGCCATGGCCAGTAGGTCAAGGACATAGAGGAGAAACATGGCTGCCTGAGGTTCATAGCCAGATGCTGAGAGATGGTTTCTAGGTTCTGGGAAGACACCCAAGGAGTGTTTACTGCATCCTATGGGGTGTAAGGCACTGAATTATAGTGTGAGCTAGTGAGCCTTTACAATGAGACAGACACCGGGCTAACCATATTTCATACACGATTCAACAAACCAATGAATTAGATGCTACTATTATCCATTTAATCCTTATAACTATCCTTTGAGGTGGGATATTCTACCCACTTTATAGATGGGGAAGCTGAGGATTGATGAGGTGAGGTTACTAGCTTATGGTCATGCAGCTAATACCAGGCTGAGCTGGAATCCTTATCTGAGTCCCTTTGAACATCAGATTTATCTTCTCTAAAACAGTAACTTCTATTTAGTAGGACTCTTATGAGCAATACGTGATATAAAGTATGATGAGGGTTTAGCAGAGTGCTTGGCATTTGGTAACCACTTATTTAGGATGAAGTGGCCCTCAAAGCCCTGTAGGAACTGAGAGTTCAGTAGAAGGCAGTTCTGCTTTTAGGCATCTGACCATTGAAAAGGTCTTTCTTTCCTGAACTTTTAGACTGACCCAAAATTGGATTCTCAGTAACTTCTATCTACTGATCCTAACCCTACCAGTTAGGGGCTGTGGTGGACAGAAACATGGCACCTCAAAGATGTTCACATCGTTGAACTTAGGATGTGTATGTTGCACAACAAGGGGGCATTAGATTGCACATGGAATCAAGGTTGCTGATCAGCTGACCTTAAAATAGGGAGATTCATCTGGTTTATGCAGATGGGTCCAACATAAAGGGGAATTTTAAAGATAGAAGGAAACAGAAGAGTCAGCTTCAGAGTCAGGTGATGGAAGAAGGACAAGACCTGCCACTGCTGGCTTTCAGGATGGAGGAAGGGACCTTAAGGCAAGGAATGTAGGCAGCCTTTAGAAACTGGAAAAGGCAAGACAGCAGATCTTCCCCTAAAGCTTCCAGAAAGAATCCAGCTTTGCTGACACCTAGAGTTTAGGACCTCTATCTCAGAACCAAAGATAATAAATTTGTGTTATTTTAAGGCACTCTATTTATGATAGCAATGATTAAAAAATGAAACAAAACAAAACAAAACAAAACCCAAAACTAATACAGGGGCATTCCAAGCAAACCAGAACCTTCAAATCACAATCCTATTCCTTCGAGGGTCTTCTCCTCCAGACTGTAAACCCTGGTCCTTTGAGTATTTCTCACATGCATGTTTTAAGAGTGCGAGCCATATCAGAACCGAGAAGAGATCCTTACATTTAGCAATTATTGGCTCACTGGTGGCATAGAGGTGAGCAGCCCAGGAGGCACAGGATGGGCGGAGCATAGGGGTTTGTGGTGATGGAGAAGAGTAAATGTAGGCATAATTTATCACATCTTGGCCCCTCTCAACACCCTGCTAAATATCAGAGTAACCTTTAAAGAAGGCAGAGACCATCAATTAAATAAACAGATGCCTTGATGGAGAATAGGAGTGTAAACACAAGAGGCACCATTTCATAATTTACTGACGGTAAATCAACCTTGTTCACTCAGTGGGCTGTTCTCCATCTGCATGAAAGAAAAAGGAGGAAATCCATCAGAACAGGGCAAGGACCTTCACGAGACCTGCTAACCAACAAAATAGATTACAGAGAGAGCTTTGACACCTTTTTCCTGGGGTTAAGATTTTTTTTTTTAAACAAGAGGTTGCCTATGAGTTTGTCTGGAACGATTCAAGTAATGCCTTTGGAGATGCAGGAGGATGGTTGAGATGACTTTTGGATGTTTCATATGCCACCTTTTAATTCCAGTATCCAAAGATTGTGATTTGCGCCTGCACATTCACACTCATGATTAAACCATATACACAGGTTACACAGGTTACTTAATATAGCTAGAAAAACACACTGAACCATAGTTCCAGTGACCTGAGGATGCATCTGACATATTCAGCAAAATTGGGCCAGGGATTAATATTGCTAAGGTCAGTGTGGTCATTTTGGGCACATAGGGGGTAATCTTTCATGAGGGTTCACCACTTCTCGGTATCTTAGTTCATCTGTAATGGACTGGCAGAGAGAGATGGTTATTAGAAAATAAAATGCACTGAGAGTCCCCGCATGAATCATTTATGGAAGATACCATGCTTAGCAAAAACCATGAAAATATGGCTGTTAAGGGCAACTCAGTCACTATTTCTGGATGGCTTTTAAGCGTGACTGTGGACCAGAGAAATGGGCCTGGACACACTGCAAAGATCTAAGCCTTCAGGCGGAAGGGAAGACAGAGGTGAGCTCAAGGGGTGGCCTTCACAAGTCACCACGTGGTGATACTCAGACCGTGAGGGGTCCCTCGTGTGAAAAGGTGCCCCTGGCCTTACTCTCCTTCTGATTCTCACAATAGGCCAGAGGAGGAGAGGTCTGCTGAAGAGGTGATTAATTCAACAGGACTGAGGTTTGGGCAATTAACTTTTAAATATGCAAGCAGCTCAGAAGAGGGAGGAAGTGGTTTCCTCCTAGCAAAGCTGGTGAAAGATGGTGTGATGTTATCAAGGCTTTTGGGTAACCAGCAGAAGTTTTTAAATCCCCACTTTGCCCACACTCAGAGTATCTGAGCCATGATAGCCTAACGATGGGGGCCTCAGGAGCCAAGAAAGGAAAGAATCGGTGCTCTGCGGGTCAACTATAAATAGAACTTAAGATCTTTCTAGAAGGCTGGGGGAAGCAATCAGCTAACTAAAGAACTGTACAGGAGTTTGCCCAAGGGTGCAGTTTGACCTAGGCTTTTTGTTTCCTTTACAGTCAATAAGTGAGGGGAAATGTCTTTGCTTGTTGCAGGTGTGTCTGAATCACAGCAGACCTCCTGCTGGAGAGGAAGTGGAGGCTGCACGCAGGGGCAGGAGGACCTTGCTTTGAATCTTTGCTCTACTGTGTTTGAGTTGTTGGATCCTAAATAAGTCACTTTACCTGCTCTGCGCTCATCTGTAAAGTAAGGGTCAAAATACTCATCTTACAAAATTCTACCCTGTTATGAGGATTAATAGATGGTTAATAAACATGTACCACTTTCGAGGGCTGCAGGGAGACAAACTACTGGCCCCGGCAGTTAGCAGATTTTGGTTCTAACCTCCACCAGCAGCCCATTCCCTTATCATAGAAAAAGGGGTCATACAGGTGCCTCTGTACTCTCTGGGTGACTCAGCATCCCTGGCCCCTCTCCTGGAAGTTCTGGTTCAGAAGAGGTAGGTGGCCTAGGAATTTGTTTCTTTGCACCGGAGATGTTTGAGAAATCTGGATTAGGTTATTGTCTTCCGAACATCTCAGATCATAAGAGTCATAGGATAGAGGTAAAAATGCATATTCTAGCACCTCTAGCAAGGAGGCCAAGAAGTTGCATTTTTATTTTTATTTTTAAAATGTTTTATTTATAGAGAGAGAGTAAGAGCAAGCAGGAGGAGAGGGAAAGGAGCAAAGGGGGAAGGAAAGGAAAGAATCCTTTGAAGACTCCACACTGAATGTGGAGCTACATGAGGGCTTGATCTCATGCCCACGAGATCACAACCAGAGCCGAAACCAAGAGTTGGGCGCCCAGCCAACTGAGCCACTCAAGTGCCTCTGGAAATTTGCATTTTAAAAAAAGATTTATTTGTTTATTTTAGAGAGAGAGAAAGAGAGCATAAGCAAGTTGGGGGAAGGACAGACGGAGAGAGAATCCTGAAGCAGACTTTGTGCCGAGTGTGGAGCCCAACACAGGGCTTGATCCCAAGACCCTGAGATTGGGACTTGAGCAGAAACCAAGAGCTGGCACTTAACCGATTCGACTGTGCCACCCAGGTGCCCCAGGAGGTTGCATTTTGAACCAGCATATCAGATGACTCATATGAACAGGAATAATTGGCAAAGCTAATCGAATGATATTTAGGGTTGAAGTCTATGACTGTTCGTTCTGAGCGGATGGTCAGCTAAGGAGCACAGATCTGGCCATATTATGTGTCAAAACAGGAAGTTGTTCCATCCAGTTGGTAAATGGCTGCTGCCCCCACTTCTCTCTAGTGTCCTCTCCCAGGACCCTCTTCTCTGAGGGCCCTCTCCCATCTCTGCACAACCCAGTTGATAAAGGATTAACACCGGACACAGGGTGGGTCGCATTGCTGTGAGCCAACCTGTCTTCTGACTGATGGATACTTGGGCCACAACAGCCATAAAATAGTTCAATGCTACTCCTGCTTACCCTCTTTAAAGCAGTAATGGGAGGAGTTACGGGAGGAGTCATGGACTGGCCAACGTTATGGGAGGAGGTGGAAACCAAGAACAACTCATGAATTTCCAAATTTTTTCCAGCTTTTTTTTGGTTTTAGTAGCTAGCTCTTTTGGTGATGGTGGTGCATCTTCTACCTTCTGGGAATGTTTGTGTTAGATTCTTGATTGCAAGGAGCGGCCCCCCTCAGCTCATCTCAATATGGCAGAAGGTCATTTACTGGCAATGATGCTTCTACCAGTGATCACAGCCTCCGAGAAGTCCCTAAGACTATTGACTGCCCTCTTTTCACCTCCCCCCTCATGTTGGGGACTGGAGTGGTCAGCAAGTCACCCATTGCAGCCACAGCCTGGAGGTTCGGCACATCACAGGCATGCCACTCCACCCCCAATGCTTCTTGGATGTTACTCTGGGTAAAAGTGTAAACAAAAATCCTTTTAGAACTATCTTTTAAAAAAAAAAAAGTCTCTGGTATAAAAATGCTTGTATTCTAACAGGGTATTTGTTTATTCATAGTGGCAGGATGGCAACAGAGCTTCAGAAGTTAAAAGAACTCCAAAGTCAGGCTGCTGGGTTTGAATTCTCCTTCAGCATTTATGACCTGGAGCAAATTGTTACTTAACCTTTCTAAGTGTCTGTTTCCTCATCTGTAAAATTTGAATAATGAGAGAACTGGATTAATCTCACAGGGCCTTTGTGGGAGCTAAGTGAGATTTTGCAAGCAAAGCATTGAGAACAGCGTCCGGCATATAGAAAGAGCTCAGTAATAAACATTACCTGAAGGCAAACTTGTCCTGTAAAGAGCCAGATAGTAAATATTCCAGGCTTTATGGGTTATGTGGTCTCTGTCACAACTACTCAACTTTGTCTCTGTGACGTGAAAGCAGCCACAGATAATATTGTAAGGAATGGGCATAGCAATAAAACTTTATTTACAGTAGCAAGTGGCAAGCTAGATTGACTCATGGGCTCTACTTTGTTGATGCTTATGTTAAAGGAAGATAGGTTTCTTATGGGAAGGCAAGAACAGCTAAATTACCAGGCCTCCTGGACCTTAGAACATAGTTTAGGAACCAGGAGGCTCTCTAGTTCCTGTGCGTGCCTTCATAATTCTGTGAGCCAATTTCTTTTCTTTTCTTTTCTTTTTTTTAAAGATTTTATTTATTTATTCATGACAGAGAGAGAAAGAGAGGCAGAGACACAGGCAGAGGGAGAAGCAGGCTCCATGCAGGGAGCCCGACGCGGGATTTGATCCCAGCTCTCCAGGATCACACCCCAGGCTGAAGGCAGCACCAAACCGCTGGGCCACAGGGCTGCCCTGTGAGCCAATATCTTAAATAAATCTCTCTCTTCCTCTCTCTCCATACATATGCATAATCTCCTGTTGGTTCTGTCTCTTCCTGAGTCTGTGGCCGTATACAGACCAGAGGCCTTGGGTCAGTCAGCCAAGGCACTGGTGTCTAGGATCTGCTTCTCTTAGCAAGGGGCTATGGGAGGGAGTCCCTTGGAAGGGCCTGAATTCTGGGGTGTGGCCCATCTAGCACACTGTCTTCCTGTACTGGTTTTCTGGTGTCACTCATAGAGCTATCCTCCAAACACCCCATAGCTCTTGGCATCACATTGCCTATTAGATTCACAATCTACTTTGTTAATTTTCCCCATTCTCACTGGTGTGAGGTGGTATCTCATTGTGGTTTTGATTTGTATTTCCCTGATGGCAAGTGATGCAGAGCATTTTCTCATGTGCTTGTTGGCCATGTCTATGTCTTCCTCTGTGAGATTTCTGTTCATGTCTTTTGCCCATTTCATGATTGGATTGTTTGTTTCTTTGGTGTTGAGTTTAATAAGTTCTTTATAGATCTTGGAAACTAGTCCTTTATCTGATACGTCATTTGCAAATATCTTCTCCCATTCTGTAGGTTGTCTTTGAGTTTTGTTGACGGTATCTTTTGCTTTGCAAAAGCTTCTTATCTTGATGAAGTCCCAATAGTTCATTTTTGCTTTTGTTTCTCTTGCCTTCATGGATGAATCTTGTAAGAAGTTGCTGTGGCCGAGTTCAAAAAGGGTGTTGCCTGTGTTCTCCTCTAGGATTTTGATGGAATCTTGTCTCACAACCACAAATGTTGGAGAGGATGTGGAGAGAGGGGAACCCTCCTGCACTGTTGGTGGGAATGTGAACTGGTGCAACCGCTCTGGAAGTGTGTGGAGGTTCCTCAAAGAGTTAATAGATCTGCCCTACGACCCAGCAATTGCCCTCCTGGGGATTTACCCCAAAGATACAGATGCAATGAAACGCTGGTACACCTGCACCCCGATATTTATACAACAATGTCCACAATAGCCAAACTGTGGAAAGAGCCTCAGTGTCCATCGAAAGATGAATGGATAAAGAAGCTGTGGTTCATGTATACAATGGAATATTACTCAGCTAATGGCTGAGTAACGACAAATTCCCACCATTTGCTTCGACGATGTGGATGGAACTGGAGGGTATTATGCTGAGTGAAATGAGTCAATCGGAGAAGGACAGACATTATGTGGTCTCATTCATTTGGGGAATATAAAAAATAGTGAAAGGTAATAAAGGGGAAAGGAGAAAAAATGGGAAATATCAGAAAGGGAGACAGAGCATGAAAAACTCCTAACTCTGGGAAACGAAGTAGGGGAGGTGGGCGGGGGTTGGGGGTGACTGGGTGATGGGCACTGAGGTGGGCACTTGATGGGATGAGCACTGGGTGTTATTCTGTATGTTGGCAAATTGAATACCAATAAAAAATAAATTTATAAAAAAAAGATTTACAATCTAAATATGTACAATAAAGAGAGGCAGCCTGCAGAGCAATGGGCTCTGCAAACAGACAATGACCAAGAGCAACTCACTTAACTTCTCTAAGTCCCAGTGTCTCCTCTGCAAAATGCGGATAATGGTGTTTTCTTGGGTGACCATGGCAAAAATGAAATGAGATGACATGTGTAAAAGTTACTGGCACATGTGAAGTCCTCACCAAGACATTAGTTTCCTTCTTTCTTTTTTCCTTCCCGACCCCCACCCCACATCATAATTCTCTCTCTCTCTCTCTTTTTTTAAGATTTTAATTATTTATTTGACAGAGAGAGACAAAAAAAGAGAGAGTGCAAGCAGGGGAAGAGACAGGCAGAGGGAGAGGGAGAAGCAGCCTCCTTACTGAGCAGGGAGCCTGATGTAGGTAGGGCTTGATCCCAGGACCCTGGGATCATGACCTGAGCCAAAGACAAATGCTTAACTGATTGAGCCACTCAGGCACTCCCCAAATCATAATTCTATCCATGGGTATTTCTTTTTGGTACTGCTGGTAGAGCTGGTGGAACTTTCTGGACCTTCTGTTTTCGTACTGCAGAATATCCAGGTCCCGACAACAGTAATGGTGGCCTGAGTGGCCTTACCCATTCCTTCATAGGGTTTCCTGCATTCATGGTGCTCTTTGCTTTCCTTGGAATTGCCTCTCCCTTCCTTTTGAATATTTTTGTTAGCCAGCCTATAGTTGTAGCTAAAGGACTGGAACTGAGTTCAACTATGAGGAGAGAGCACTCTTTGGTTTTGAAGAGCAGTGGATTCCAGGGCAGAGGGAATGATGTGGACTTTGAGCACTCAGAACCCCTGAGAGGTAATAAGTATAAAGCAATGCTCTTTTCTTTTCTTTTCTCTTTTTTTCTTTTCTTTTCTTTTTTCTTTTCTTTCTTTTCTTTTTTCTTTTCTTTTCTTTTTTCTTTTCTTTCTTTTTTTCTTTTCTTTTCTTTCTTTTCTTCTTTCTTTTTCTTTCTTTCTTTCTTTCTTTCTTTCTTTCTTTCTTTCTTTCTTTCTTTTCTTTCTTTTTTGATTTATTTATTTATTTGAGAGAGAGAGAAACAGAGAGAATGCACATGCCAGTAGGGGGAGGGGCAGGGGGAGAGAATCTTTAAACAGACTCCCTGCTGGGTGTGGAGCCCACTGGAGGGCTTAATCTCATGACCCATGAGATCATGACCTGAGCCAAAAACAAGAGTCAGACGCTCAACCAACCGAGACACCCAGGTGCCCCAGCAATGCTATTTTCATTTCCTTTGTCTTTTTCAAATGTATTCATGGAGGAAAGTTCTCCCTTCCCACTGGTTGGAAACTCAAGCTATTTTATATCTTTTCAGCTCCCTCTTAGATAATAAAAGTCCTGTAGACATGCTAAGTCATCAGTGTCTCAACCCAGAAATTAGAATGCCCATGCCCATGCCATACCATCTCTACAACCCATCAGTATGGCTACATGGCTACTTGTAGGCAGGAAGCATGTGGTTGGTGAAGGGGTGGGGCAGTAGATTTCTTTTTTCTCTCTCAGTTCCTCCTCCTGGGCAGTCATTCTCCTCCAGCTCATTAAAACACTGCCCACGCTCATAAGCCCTGGAGATCATTTCAGATTCTCCTTACAGGACTGTTAACTCTTCAAGGAGGCCCCTTTTACACGGTGCCCATCCTGACCACACCTGCTCTCTCTTGTATCATTGGATCACATGCCATCCAAGGGAAACACCCAAGTGTTCCTGCCCAGGCATACTCTGGGATTTGCAGGTCAGTCTATAGGCTGCAGAAATATCTCCTTCCATTAATGATGGGAGAAGCCAACCAGCCCATCTCTCCCTGCCTTTTACATTTCCAGTCTGGAATCCAACATGGGTCCATTGTGTCTCTCCAGTCCCAGGGGACATGTACCAAGCTTTCTGAAGCCCCTTCCATGAGATTTGAGAAGAGAGATAAGCACCTGCCATCCCACCTCTTGGAAGGGTTGAAGATGATAGCAGGTCAATGTGTTTTTTTTTTTTTTTTCTTCAAATAAATCTTCCTCCAGATCCTCCCCCTTAATCTCTAAAAGCCAGACCATTTCATACCTTCAGTGTGAGTGTCGGTGAGAAGTTCGAGTTTGGTAACAAAATTTTGTGTCTTACCTTGAAAATTTGCATCTTCTTCTGGCACCACACTAGAATGTTATGTCTACTGTATCACGGTGCCTCACACAAAACTTTCGATTTAACATCTTTTTATGTTTACTTTGGTATTGATGCAATTGCGGGTGAAGATGGGGCAGTCAAGGAACTCTTGATGCTTGAAATACAGATCGCAGTGCATCCATATCCATGCCGTGCATTTCTTGTTGTCTTGTTGTTGACAGTCTCTTGGGAACAGCAAGTTTGGCTAGGATCACCAGAGAGTCTCGTGGATGCACTTGGCCAGAGAACACACTGGGTACTTCTCAGCCTTCCCCTGGAGAGCATTTTCAGAGAGAGCTCAGTGTACTATTTGTTTTTTTTTTCTTTCTTTCTTTTCTTCTTACTGGCTTCTTCGATTCTCCATAGGAAGACCGATTAAAGCTAGCTCTCCTGGAGTCAAGTGTGGTTGGGTGGTAAAGAATCCCAAGTGTTTGTTGTTTTCTATCCTTGTCTCAGGTATTTGGAGGACTCTTACCTGGGGCTGGGGAGGAGGAGGGGAACTGGCTTCCCAAGGCCTCTGTTGGTTTTAGGTGGCAGAGGGGAAATGTGCATTGGGAGGAGAAGCAGGAGGGGAGAGGAGAGGCTGCCATTGAGGATTGCCAAGGTGGGGCTGGCCTAGAAAGGATACCCATCCCTTCAGCCTAGGTGTACCCATTCACTGTAGCTATGGGCATGTTTTCCATCTGTTTTACATGTGGGTGTTTCTTCTTTTCTGCAAACTGGTCTGCCACATGGCAAGATCAGGGTCGGCCTGCACCCTCTACTTCCTGTACCCACACAGCCTCTCTCACAGGTCACTGGACACAGTAGGCACCAGGTAAATGCTGAGTTGCTGAGGCCCACAGGCTTATTAGAAGCAGAAACCAGAAAACCTCATTTACATTTAGTTCCATTAATGCCACAAGTGCTCATCCAGGGCCTTCTAGGTGTCAGCACCATGCACAGGCATTACATAATTATTTTGATCTGAAGCCAATAGAAAGATGAGATTTAGTTCCCCAGCCAAACCTGGTTTAATATGCTTATTATAAAAAATATATACTGGGGGAAAAAGGAAAGATAAGATGAGAAAAATCACCCGTAATGCTACCACCAAGATAATTACTGTCAATATTTTAAGTCTCTCTACCTTCACGCATATTATTTTATATAAATGAATTCATTTTGATATTCAATTTTGTTACCGTCCCTTCATTTCCAGTATCACGTAAAGCTAGTTCCTAAATGCCATTTTGATTT
Source organism: Vulpes vulpes (assembly GCF_048418805.1). Lineage (NCBI taxonomy): Eukaryota > Metazoa > Chordata > Mammalia > Carnivora > Canidae > Vulpes > Vulpes vulpes. The sequence continues at coordinate 106,478,454 of NC_132785.1, read as the reverse complement.
TTTGTATAACATTCTTTTCTGTTTCTAAAAATAATGGATGCTCACTATAGGAAATTTGGGAAAATGGAAGAGTGTAAAGAAGCTAAATAGCTTAACACAACTTCCATCCAGACACAGCTACTATGTTTCCTTCAAGTCTTTTTTCCTATGAACTTATTTGTGTATGTTTTAGAATATTGGCAACCGTATGTTGTTTAAAGTTCTTTTAAGCGTTGTTGTTTTTTAATTAGTGAGGTAATATGTACACATGATTAAATAAGAATGGCAAATACAAGAGAGTTTAGGATGAAGAGCAGTTCCACTGTTGACCTCTTCCCATCCCTAGTCCTGATCCTTAGAGGCAGCTGCTTTTAGCCCTTCTGGAATTTTCTTCTGGTGGTTATGTCAGCTTCTATCTCCAGTTGACACGGGTCTACCACTATTTCCTGCTTATCAGTGTTAGACATTATCCGCTAGACTTCCTGCTCTCATGATGTGGCTTCTCTGTCCCCGTTTCCTCCACTGCAATCATCCCCCTACTGGTTACTTTTCACTACAAGCAACAAACTCACATCTTTTTAATCCTGTTCTATCAACTCTAGAGTTATTTTGGCCTTTCATGTTCTACAGGGAGGGAGGACAGTAACACTCCCCAGAAACCCACCGTTTCTCAGGTCCCCTTCTTATATTCCATTGATCAACTTCTGTCTATAATACTTTGGCTTTTCCAGAGTGTTCCACATACAACAATTAAATTTTCCATCTTTCCTGAGGTTCTTCTGGAAAACTAAGAATCAGTAAACAGTGTTTATGTCGTCATGACTATGTCACCATAGCTCCTGCATTGGGGTACCCAACAGTACCTCAATGGTGCATTTGCTGTTTGAATGAGCTCTGTTTTGCCTAGGTTTTCCTTGTCCATTTGCTCTGTCTTTATCAAATTCTCTATTTTACTCCAAATTTTTCATCCAACCAGGTAAGCCAGGAAGTATACTGCTTTCCAGAGTCTCTTTTCCCATGTTCTCTGTCTTGCTCTGATCTACACTGCCTGTAGATCAACATCTTCTAAGTTTCTGTTTGGTTGCAGTCCACTAAGTAACTTCCACAAATCTGGTGTGAAGGAGGTAAATTTTTTGAGTCCTTGAATATTCCACTGTAACACTTGATTGGTGCTTTTTTCACATATGGAATTCTAGATTCAGGACAATTCACTCTCAGAACATTGAAATTGTCACCCTCATTGCTTATGAGAAACTTAAGGTCAGCCTGATTCTGAGTCTCTTGCAGATGACTTGTTTTTTACACCCTGGAAAGTTTCAATATTTTATCCTCATCCCCAGGATTCTGAAATTTTCAATCATGTAACAAGTATGGTGGTTTTTCCGTCACTGTGCTAAGCATCTGGGGGGTCTTTCATTCCGGAGGCTCATGTCCTTCAGCTCTGGAAAGTTTTGTATTACGTCCTTGATAATTTCTTCTCTGTTCTCCTTGGAAGCCTATTATTTGAATGTGGAGTTTCTGGATTGAATCCTGATTTCCTCATCTTTTCTGTCCTTTATAATTTTGATTTACTTTCTTAGAGGGTTCCTATAATATGAGTCTTTTATTTTTTATTATTTTTAAAAGATTTTCTTTATTCATAAGTAACAGAGAGAGAGAAAGGCAGAGACATAGACAGAGGGAGAAGCAGGCTCCCTGAAGGGAGCCTGATGTGATTCTCGATCCCAGGACCCTGGGATCATGCCCTTAGCCAAAGGCAGATGCTCAATCACTGAGCCACCCAAGTACCCCTAATCTGGGTCTTTTATATCAATAAATCTCTGTGTGTATGTGTGTATGTGTGTGTGTATGTGTGTGTGTGTGTACGTATTTAAGAGTGGAACACACAGGTGTCTTATCAGAGGTTGTGTAGGGGGCACTTGACTGCTTTCTATGCCAGAGCATGGCACAATATGGGAACAGACTGTCCCAGCTACAGATATTCAATGAATCCTTCTGTAGTCAATCCCTGGTTTCACCTGCCCCAATTCCCACTGACATTTCTGAGTGCTCAGCCTTCTCCCTTTGGCCAAATCATCTAATGAATATGCTCTAGGCTGAGGGACTCATCACCCCTTTGGGTAAGCTACCACCTTTCCATCTAATTTCCAACTTGGCCACATCTTTTGAAGTGGAGCCCCCTATTTGCTCTTTTTTTCTTTGCTATCATTTAGTGGGGTCTCAAAGAGACATGCACGTAGTTAATGCACTGTTTCTTTTTTAACTGGAAGTCTCTATAACACATTTTTATTTTTTATTTTTTTAAAAATTATATAAATTTATTTTTTATTGGTGTTCAATTTGCCAACATATAGAATAACACCCAGTGCTCTCCCATCAAGTGGCCCCCTCAGTGCCTGTCACCCCATCATCCCCACCCCCTGACTTCCCCTTCCACCACCCCTAGTTCTATAACATATTTTTAAGCAAAAAAAAACTTTATTGAGGTAAAATTTTTAAAAATGCACTGCTTTGAGGTATACTGTTCATGGACTTTGAATAAGCACATCACAGTCAGGATGTAGTACATTTTCCATCTCCAAAATGTTCCTTTGTTCCTCTTACATCCCCTCCCTCACCCAGCCCAAGGAACTTCTAATTTTGCCTATTCTAGGATTTTATATACATGGGACACACAGTATGTACACTTTGTGTCTGGCTTCTTTCTCCCAGCATAAGGTTTTTGAGATTCTGGAAGAATCTTTGTTGTATAAATCACTTGTTTGTTGTATAAATCACTAGTTTGTTCTTTTATATTGTTGAGTAATATTCTGTTATTTATGGGAGCCAGTTTGCTTATTCTTTTACTTGTTGGTGAGCATTTGGGTTGTTGCCCATTTTGATGAAGTGATGACGAGTGTTTGTATTCAAGTATTTTTTTGTGGACATACACTTTTATTTTTCTTGTTAAATACCTAGGAGTGGGGTTGTGGGGTTATGTGGTTTAAGAGTGTGCTTAACTTTATGAGAACCTGCCAAATGGTTCCCTAAAGTTGTTGAAGTATTTTAAACTCTCACCTGCAGTCAACTAGAGTTCCATTTGTTCTAAGTCTTTGCAATACTGACTAATCCCCCTTCTGATTGTAGACATTCTGGTGAGTGTGTAGGGTTATCTCATTGGTTTGATTTGAATTTCTCTGTTGACTACTGATGTGTATTATCTTTGCATGTGCTTTGGTCATTGACATGCTTTTTTTGTGAAGTATCTTCAAATCTTTAGCTCACTTTTTAATTGGGTTATCATCCTATTTTGTTGGAAAGTTGTTTTATATTTTTGAGTTAGGTCTTTGGTCAGGTAATTCCTGTGTGTCTTTGAACCCTGTGCTTTCCCGACTTAGTATTGTATTATAAGAAGGTCTTCACGCAATGACTTTGTTTGAAAGCATGATATTTAACATTTCTTGTTATTTGCCATACTCATGTACCATTATCTATTTAAGAGTTTCTGTTGTTGAACATTTATGTTTCTATGTTTGTTTTGTGATTGCTCTAATAACACTATAGCACATGTCCTCTTGCAGGAATCTGGTTTGTTCCTTAAGATAAATTCCTAGAAGCAGAGTGACAATGTCCAAGTGTGGAACATATTAAGGGCTTTTGATATGTACTGTCAGATTGCTTCCCCAAAAGTTTGTACCAATTTCAAGTGTCACCAGTAGGAGACAAGACCCCCGCTTTACACCACTGTTGCCAGCTCTGGGTATCCTTCTTTGAGAAAAATTTGCTAATTTAATGGGTGGAAGTGATAGCTGGTTTTAAGCAGCAGTTCTTAAATTCTGAGTGCGCTTGGACACCTTTCCAAGTGTTCAATAGTCACTTGTTTTTCCTCCTCTGTGAACTATTTATTCATATCTTTTGTTCTCTGATGAGTTTCTGAGGCACGTTTCCCAACTCTGCAAAGAAGTCGCAGTGGGCGGAAGTGTTCGGTGTTGGAGGTAGGGGAGGAGAAAATTGGGCTGGCAGCTGACCAAGAAGTAGGGTGTTGGCTTAGTGGGGCACCCCGGGACACCCAGGGACCCTGCACACTCCTTTCTTCACATAGGCCACCTGAAAGCTCTGTGAATAGCAAGAGGGAAACCCCCAGGGGGTCCCACAAGAGAAGGGATAAAAGCTCGCCTTCTGGGAGTTAAATTGTAACTTTGTTGCCTAATGGAGCACAGCAGTGATATGCAAGGTCACCAGACAGGGTCAAAATGGCTCCCAGGCCCACAAGTTTTGATAGTGACCTCAACAAAAGAATTGCCAGACCTAAATAATAAGTTTGTCTCTCAGGAAGGGGGATGGGGTGTAATGCTCAGTAACCAAAATGAATGTGAAAATGCTCCAAGGACTGTGGGGAAAAAGAAGGTCACACGAGTTGTAAGCCTTAAATTTCACCGGATTTTGCCTCAATTCAGTCATGCAGAATGCCCCCTGGGAATATTTGGAGCCCAAGAGTGCCTCATTCACTCTCCCAGTAAGTACTCCGGTAAAGAGGTCGGAGTCTCTCATGCACTCACCAACCATAGTCCTTGGGTGGTCCTTCTGGGAGTCCCAAAGACATGTCCCCCCATGTTCTTGACAACATTTATGGGAGTCCCTGAGAAGCCCCATATATTGGTCCACCAAGTCTTCCTCACATACCTCTGGGCAGTCCCAGGGGCTCACAGATGAGAGTTCCCCCAGTATTTTTGGGGTCCCCAAATAGCGTCTCACACCTGCACCTCAACGTGTTCCTCTGCCCCAATATTCCGGAAGAACCCAGGGAGAGTTGCACCAGAGTTCACAAACAAAGCCTCCCTTTTGTGGCATAACCACTGATCCCTCTGGGGGCTCCCCTGGTTCTAGTGCCTCCGGGCACTGCTAGCTCCGACTGGTGATGATGTACCCCTCTGACCGAAGCCTTTGAGGTGCCCTAGTTGCAGAATAACTGGAAGCAACATGGGGCAGAATCCATCTTCTTGCCCTGTTAGAGAGGGAGTGGCCAAGCAGGGCTGACCTAGACTAAGTGTTTTGCATAGTGGTAGTTGACAGTTCTTTCTATTTTTACTGACAGTTCTCCTGTTCTTCATGGGATTCAGATAGGAGTCTTTGTGGCCTGGGCCAGGAGATGCATCTGAAGACAGAATTATCCTTCCGATGACAGAGGCTTGGCTGCTGGGTTAGGTTCATCACATCTGGCTGGTTCTCCCCCCAGAATGAACCCCTTCCAAGGAGGATACACAGGCCTTCTTGTAAATGGGTATATTGTCCATACCCTAGTTTAAGGACAAATGGATTCATTATAAGGTCTGGGGTTTGATGTTACCAAAGGTCAGGAGACCAGCCAGGAGAAACACCTGACTGTTGGAGCAGAAGCCCACTGCTGGGTCCACCTGCATCCATTTATTACTTCTGAGACAGGACCCCAGCAGTAGAACTATTACAGCTTCTACCAAGAACAAAACACTTCCATTACCAGTTCTGATCTTGTGGTACATGGCTGCCACCTCACATTACTCATTTCTACTTTCTGACTATCTGATGGGTGTGTTTGCTTGGTAGAAAGTAGGTCACATGAGGTCTGGAAATAGATGTGGTTCTTTCAGTTTCTGTAGTACAGGAAAGCATGTGAGAAGGGCTTTGGCATGAGTTTTAGGTGAGTCGTGGTGGGCTTCTTATGGACATGTCCACCAGCTTACCAGAAATACACAGACATGGCTGACCCTCAGCTTATGTGAGAACTGTGTTCAGGGATAAAGGGCTGTCATGGCTGCATACAGTCCTAACCCTCTGTGGGGCTGTTGCCCTGGTATGAAGATTCACACTCTCCATTCCTTATAGCTATTACATCCCTATTAGGTAAATGAAATCCTTACTTACCTCATTTTGGGTTAAATAGTTAGACAATGTTACTAACTTCTCTTATTCTCATTGGTTGACCAGCTGATTCATTCATCAGATATTTACTGGGTTCCTATTATGTGCCATGCACTGTGATGGTATTTGGGATGTAATAAAGAATATGATATAGTCTCTATTCTTAGGGATCTTGCTGTGTTAAAGGGAAGAGGGACAAGGCATTAGGTTATTATGAGAGAGCTGTGAATGCTGGGCTACAGGGAAGGCCAAGATGACCTGGCAGGAGTGGGGTAGTAGGATGGATCATGATGGGTATGTTGTTTCAGGATTGAGCACTGCAGTGAGTCCCAAAAGGCAGAAGGATGGAGATTGGAAAGACCTTCCTGACCAAAAAGCCATATGTGCAAAGAAAAACTTAGGGAACACGGGACTCATGTAGAAAGACCAAAGAAGCATAGAATCTGGGGTGGGGGTAGGGTGAGATAAGGACAGGGCATAAACAGGGTCAGGTCATGATGGATCTGAAATTCTGTGATCTGAAATTTGGATTTCGTCCTGAAGACAATTCAGATTTTATTCTGAAGATAGCTTCCGAAGATCTTTAAACAGTAGAGTAGTGGGCTTGGATTTGTGTCTTAGAAAAATAAGATAGCCATGTGGCAACCATGTGGAGTATAGACTGGAGGGGGCTAGGGAAAGCAGGTTGAAGACCTAGTCCAGGTGAGAAATTTTGAGACTTGAACTAGTGCAAAGTGGAAGAGGAGGACAAGATAGGTGAGAGAGATGTATAAAAGTTAGACTCTCCCCCACCCACATCTAGGACAGGCCTCATCTCTATAGGATGGTGGGAATGAGGCAAAGTGAGAAGTAGATGTTTTGATGTGTTATCCTGATCCTACAGGACCGAAGGACTTACACCATCAGCCCCTGGGAGAATCGCCCTCAACTGAAGACAGTTATCTTGCCGAAGGCACACCACCTTCATGGACAGCGCACGTTTGGTGGTGGGTTGACATCAGGGTACAAAATCCACAACCTAGGCCCCTTGTCCTGCCTTGATACAACTCTGAGGACCATCACAGATTCAGAGCTCCCCTGGGGTTGGTAGAAGCCTTAGTTGACACTTCACTGCAGCTCAGCATCTTCTTTTTCCAATCTTGTTTTCCTTCCTTCTTTTCTACAGGTAGACATCCCAAGAGCACTTTCTAGCACATCTTCTAATGCTAATCTTCATCTAAGAGGCTGCTTCATGGGAAATCCAAACCGAGAGATGATGTCCAATGCCTCGGCTTGTGAGCAGCCTGGATGGTGACATCATTCACTGATATGTAGAATACAGAAAGAGGAGGTGATTTGGGAGGGATACCATGAGTTCACCTTTGGAAAAGTTGACTTTAAACTTCCTGAGACTTCAGGGAGTGAGACTAAATTTCAAAATCAATCTGTAGGCTGCAAGTGTAAATTTGGGAGTCATTAGTGTTCTGGGGTTAGCTGAGCATCAATCTGTCTCACCTTGGGCTTTTACATTTGCTATTCCCTTGATGCCTGTGTGGTTAGCTGGTTCCTCCTTGTCATTCAAATTGTAGCCTCAGATGTCAGCTTTTCCAAAAGGACCTCTTAGTCACCCAGTCTAAAGTGCCACCCACTTCTTTGTTATTACATCACTCCATCTTACCTTTCTGCACAGCATTTAGTGCTATCTGACATATTCTTATTTGTATCTCTATCCTCCCCCAACTGGAGTGTAAGTCTCTGAAACAGAGGGTCCTTATGGAAATTGCTCACCTTTCTATTCCTAGCATCCAGAATAGTGCCTGGCACATGGTAAGTGTTCAATAAACCTTGAATAATTGACTGAATGCATCTGTTCTTTGTCTGCTGTGGACACTTATTAGATGGAATTTATTAAGACTGAGCACCCCAGATATTGTATAAATTGGAATTAAATCTGAAGTCCCCAAACACTTTGTCTCTACATTTCTGTCATTCTCTGAAACAGAGCCTGCCTGAAATATGGTCATTTATGCTGTGAATCCAGACCATCCCTTCCTTGGCCACCAGTCATTTCACCTCTTGGATGATGATTCTTTCTCATTTTGTTTTCCCCTGCACCACTGGCTTGATTGGTAGTGATTAGCAGAGGGTAGTCCATTTATGTGAAACACCTGCTTCCCACCTGTGTCCCCATGAGCAGTCAGCTTTGGACCTAGTGCAGAAAGCTAGTGGGTGTCCTTCATAGCTGAGTGGGCTTCCAGAATTTTCTCCAGGAGTCAGATCCAAACTGGCACCATATGGGTAACCATCTGTATGTCATTTTGCCAGCATTGCATCAAACACATCTGCCGGCTTGTGAAAGAGACCAGGGGCACCAAGGAGGATTGACAGAAATACTGGCCCAAGAAGAAGGCTGAGCCGGACAGAGCAGTTTCCGTTCTGTGAATCAGGTTATAATTCGGTTGGCCTCCCTTCACTTGTTTATGAAACCAGCAAATGCCAGTCCAGAAGGTTGTGTTCTATCATTGTGCCTATCAATCCACTCTGAAGAGAGTAGATAAGCATATCAAAGGTTATTTTACCTAGTCCAGGGTGAAGAGGCACATCCTGGGTGCATCAAAGTTCCTATGGTAGGGGAATTACATTGGATGGAGGCTGTGATTATGCTCCTAGTCCTTGCACTATAGCCAAGTCATACATCCTACACCTTGTCAGGCTAGGGGCCAATTACAAATGCTGTTCCTTGGGTTGGTAATAAGACTCACAGAACCAAAAGTCAGCACATTTGATTGGATGGGATAGGGGGACCAGTCCAAAATGCAGGGAAATCTCTGAGGTGAAGCTGAAGGTACTCCATTGGTAAACATTCCTAAGATCTGCCGGTATGATGTGCACACATGGTTCTGCTATCTTAATCAGTTACTCAACAAGGTATTGTCCCATTGGGTCATCGGATGCTTTGCAATCTCCTCCATTATTTTATTTGCTCTTTCACGAATTCAACTATTTGATCCTTTTGAAATGCTTTTTTTTAAGTGTTACGTGCTGTAATAGGCATAGGGGATCCAAAGCTGATACCAACAGCATCCTTGCTTGGAAGGAGCCCAAAAGGGCAGGGGAGAGAGATAAATGTACAGATAATACACTGCAATAAGCCCATATAAAGGAGGCCTTTATCCAAACTTGGGTGAAAGAGGGATCAGAGGAGGCTTCTGGAAAAGAGTGGAGCCTGAGCCAACCTCCGAAGGGGGAATCAGATTTAGTGAGTAGGGAGGAGAAGGGAAAGCATTGCAGGCACAGGCGGTGGCATGTGTGAAGCCTGCTGGTGAGAGAAAGCAGAACTCCTGGGACGCCGTGAGTGGTCTCGGTAGGGCTGCAGCCCAGGCGCAAGAAGGCGAGGGCCAGACAAGGCATTGGGACATAGTCTGAAGGACAATGAGAGCTCTGGAAGGATTGATCAGAGGTGTCAGAGGGTCAGATCTGAAATCTGTGGGAGATGATTCTGGCACACAGAGGGCCCAGTTAGGCTGTGGCGGTGGGAATCAGTTGGAATGGAGTGGGAAGGAGGAGGGTGGCTGAAGAGATCCAAAGATAGAATTTGTAACCGATTGGCTGTGGAGGGGCTGAAGGAAAGAATAGGACTCCTGCTTTAGGCCTGAGGAAATGGATGGATGGGGGTGCTGCTCACGATGACAAGGCATCTCAGGGAGGAGCAGGTGGGAACATCCTTTCCTCTTCTTTGGCCTTGGGAGGAGGCCTGGATCTGCTCAGTGGCTAAGAAAGAGCTGGGCAAGAGGTTTCATCTGCAGGGACTCTGAGGACCCTTTTCTTATAAAGAAGCTGTTCTTAGAAATGAGACTGCCATCGAATCCCCTTGGGAAACCTGAAGGGGTTTGGATGGCCTCTAGACACTGCCCCTGCTGGGGTGCAGAGTGAGACCACTGCCTGTGAACTAAAAGGAAGTATTTATGAGCCAACTGGGTCTCTGGACCTAGACTGGGAGTTTGAGAAGGCGACTCATGGCTTGCACTTGCTCACACGGGGCAGGTGGAACAGGTAGATGGTGGGGCTTTGGCTGGTGCGCTCTGACCCCTTTCGAGGGCCAGGGAGGTGGCTGGTTCTGACTGTGGTTAGCTGGAGACCCGAGTTCTAGCTCCTTGGTCATGTAGTAAGCAGAAGAGCTACTTGAAAGAGATCACATGCATAGATTACACCAACACAGACCCTGCTTTCTCTGGAAAGCAATTTCAAAACCACTTCATTCTCCACCTGCATTTGGCTAATGGCCTGATTATAGCCACACTAATAACCTTCAAACATTCTCAGGAGCGGCCTTGGCTCTGAAAGTTACCGCCTCCCTTCCTCCTCGCCCTATTTCATGCATCTCTGGGACTGCAGTGACAACAGCTGTTTATTTCTCCCAGGGCCCGAGTTACTTGGAGGAGAGGCAGATGGCTGTGGGCTAATTCCTGAAGTGCACTTCTGGGGACCATCAGCCCCAGCTCCCAGGGTGACATCCCACACAGGGCTACAGGTCAGGACATGAACAATTGCCATGAATATGGATGCCGAGGATGGAGACTGATTGCTTCCGTCCTGCAGGGCAAAACTGCCGCCCTAGGTGGGGATGACATTTTTGCTGAGATATAGGGTCAGGGGAAGGGTTGTCCCCTGAGTCCCAAGGCAAAATCTTTTAAGATTTAGGATCCTGGCCTCTCTGAGAAAGGTGTTACTATGCTGCACCGAGAGGGATTTGTGTCTGCTGGACAGTCCTCCATTCAATTCTTTTCTGTTGCCCTGACAGCACCCAGTTAGTTAAGAGCCTGGATGGTTGGGGTCGCAGGAGGGTTTTTGTGATGGCTGGGAATCTGGATGGATGAGCATCACGTTGTTGTTTTCCAATCTTAAGGAACTGGGTGTCCTGGTTCAGGAATTGGCTGGTAGTATTTCCCCGGTTGTCCTTTGTCCCCTTTCTTATAGCCCAGGTCCCATCCAACCTTCATGGTTCAGCTCATGCCCCACCTACCTGTTCCTTGAACCCATCTCTGATGACTCCAGTCCCCACTGAGCTGACTTTTACTCTCTGAAGAGCTGCATCAGTGCTACAACCTGCAGTTGGGCATGTCATTACATACTGTTTGCTTGCTCGTTGCTCTGCATGGGTCTCATCTGTGCTCTGAGACTGTGAGCACTCTGTGGTCAGAGACAGTGCCCTTTACTGTGCATTGCTGGTCTCTGGTGGCCTTTGAGTAGTGCTGAGGAACCAGCATTCTAAGGGATGAGTCTCTAGGACATCAGTGGGGCTGGATGTTGTCACTGGATATCATTATCCTGGGGCTATAGGAAAGCCTACTTGAGAGAGATGCCACTGAAGACTTGTCCATATGCTTCCCTGTAGTGTCTCTGGGCATTGGGGCCAGACATTTCCTCTTCCTTCTGCCCTTCCATAGCCTCTTAGTAGGTCTGTAGGATGTAGTCTGAATTGGTTTTGCTATTCAGATGACTTGCTTCCCACCTGGTGTAGCAGCCAGCCAGCATGCTGCTGTACACTGGCCTAATTTTGATGATCTGCTAGAGATGGTACATGTGGCACATGGCAGCGATGGCCAAGGACACTAACTACCTGTTCAGAGGCCCTGTCCACTCAGGGGCTTCTATAATCCTGTGCTTTTGACCACATCATTTCATTTCCTAAAAGATCCCCCAGGATCCCTTTCATTAGTGTCCCCTTGACAAATGGTCACTTAACCCTTAAGCCTCAGTCCAAATATCGCCAGTCTTCTGTAGTTTCTTCCAACCTCTGGCCCCCAGAATTCCAAAATATTTTATAATTCCTTTCACTTTAGCGCTTTTCACATGAAGCCATATTCATTTATGTGCCTGTGCCCCGGCAGACTCCTGGGAACTCTTCAAGGGCGCAGACTCTGCCTTGGACGCCTTTCTATCTTTGACACTAGCCTGACACATCATGAGTGTGTAACACACACTGTGCGATGGAGCTAAGTGGATTCTGATGTTTAAGCAGAAAATGAGTGTATTTCGATAGTGCTTCAGGCTTTTGACCAGAGACACGTATGTTACTGCAAACCGTCAAGGTCAAGTTCTGTACCCCAGCTAAGGCAGAGGCAGTAAGGATGGAGTAGAGAAGAACTGAGAGGATTCAGTGTCCAGTGGGGCTGGAGGCTGAAGGAGGAGCAGTCAGGGTTGGCTGCAGGCTGTTGGGACGTGAGGCCGTGTAGTATCACCAAGGGAGACAGACACTTGGGAAGAAGAGGAGGACATGGCCGTGTTCCAGAAGCTAGCGAAGGTCTTCCCAAGACATTCTTCCCAAAGAAAACTCAGAGCATCCCCCCCCCCCCCACACACACACCAAATCAGTAAGATGAGAAGCTCTCAAATGAGCAGAATGAAGTTCTAATGGGGAGGGCAGATAGATTGGTTACTTGTGTTCTGGGTTGAAGGGAGGGGTACACAAGCCCTGAGTCAGAATCCAGGTGTAAGTGTAGCTAATTTCAACTGCTTGCTGTGGGAGCCAAGGCAGTGCAGAGGTCAAGAGTTCCAACCCCTGGAGGGACGCAAGAGGCTTTTATCCTGTGCCAATTCTCAGACCACTCATAAAGTCCCTGCGCTTGCCTTGAAGGTGACACACTCCGACTTATTCCTCTTTTTAAAGTGAGATGTGATTCGGGTTTTGAAAGCAATGTCTATCTGTTACCGGGGCTGATGGCCTGGGTTAGATAGCCACTAATCTGAGCTGTTCCCCTGTCCCTCAGATCTGGAAATAGCAGCTCAGTGACATGAGGAAGTGGCTTTCTCCAGTGGGGGCTGTGCTGGGCTTCTTCCAAGGACACTGGGAAATGTAAGTCACCTTTCAGACTTGAGTGGGAGGTAGTGCTTCAGATGGCACATGTACCTGGAGCTCTAGTGTCATGGGTCAGACAGGTGTGTGGTGGGAAAACACATGTCCTTGGGTGTGTTTTTATTACGTACATGGGCAAACCCACCCAGCTTTCTTCAAATTATGATGTTCTATGGTGACATTTCAGCTATTGCCTTGACATGATAAGAAATGGAGCTGTGCTAGATGTGTGAGCTTTTCAGAGGCAGGGTACAAAGGGGTCAACTATGGAAGTAGGAAGGGGAGAGAGAGAAGTAAGAGGTAAGTGCTAAGAGTTGGTGAATGCTACAGGAATGTAGAACCCTGGTCATGGTTACACATAGGGAACTCTGTTTCTTCTTTAAGAGATGTCCAGCATTTAGGCACAGCAGACCACCCTTAACAGATGACATTTCAAATTTTCAATATATTTGTTCAGAAAAATTTCACATAGGTATGAATTTCATATGGATATGAGTTTAGAATTTGGGGCAAGAGAAAATTATTAATAGTTTTGGTACCACCCTCTAGTTAGAGACAGCATAGGGTTGTGTAATTAGTATCAATAACATCCCTGCCTGTTACAGCCCACCCCTTGGGAACATCAGTGCATGTATGCAAGATGACTTTAATAAACAAAATGGGGGTTCGGCCTCATGAGCCTGGAGGCCCTCTGCCAGCAGCCTGACTCTTCAGATGGCACCGATATTTCCAGAAATAAGAGGGAAGAGATCTCCGCAACAGAGGTCAATGCTGTTATAAAGCCCTTGTGTTTATTTCACCTGAAAGGCATACAGAAGGCATCTCAGAGCCTTGGGCTCTCAAACTGGGCCTCAGATTTTAAATTTGATGTAAATTAATATTACTAATGACATTTGCATGATTTTAGAGCTCCTCTGAAGATCACTCATTCTTCCCAAAGGATAGTGGAACAGGTTAGGAGCACTGAGGGCCTGGAAGAGGGCAGCCTTGGATCCATCATGCTGAGAACCCCAGACTGACAAATTCCTGCCCCCACCCCCCAGGCTGTCTACATCCTGGGACCACAGCATGGCTCTTGTGACTGTGCTGTATCACAAAGCCATATCATTATGGATACTCATTTTGTTGACATTTCTGCAAATAGTTCTGTTCCAAATGGTTAAGACCAACAATAGAGTTTATGCTTCAAGGTGCAGAAAACATTCTATGAAATTACAGATCTGTCCTAACCTGTCTGCTGCTTTAATGGTACACTAAAGGAAGAACCTTATTGTGTTAGATACCTAACTGCTATAAATCCTTCTGCTATCAATCGTCATCTTTGATTTTATTTCTATTACAGATTTCAAGATGATGCCATTCGATGAAGACTCTGTATGCACTCTTTTGGGGAAGAGGACAACAGGATCTCTCTTTGTTCTTGGGAACTCCATATGTGGCAGGCTTGTGTGTGCAGGTGCCCACCTTTATGTGGCCAAACAGACATGTCTAAACTGGTTTTATAGGACTTGGAGGAAATGCCCTAAATAGAAAAACTGGGAGAATAAAATCTGTATTGCCTGTGTGAAAAGGAAAGCAAGAAGGTGATAGGAGAGCCACAAACAAAGGAAAATTTTTCCTTAGCCCTGTTCAACAGAGACTGGAATTTGGTAAAAGCCAGTTCACCGTGAGCCCCACAGAGGGGTCTGATGACTAAAAAATTAAAAGGATGCTGTCATCAAGCTGCTTTCCTGAGAGGCAGTCTTACCAGACAGCCCTTGAAGACCAGAAGGGGGAGCTTCCAGTCATCCTTGACACTTTCTCCTAGTGGAATAGGGCAGATGAAAATGAGGTCTGAGAGCAAAAGTCATCCAGCCTGGGGTTCAGCTCTATGCAGAGCACCAGACACAGCTTCGGCTTCCAAATGGGACTGGCTTTTATTTCTAGAACTGATAGAGGTGGCGGAGAGAGAAAGTTTCATCCCAGACGCACATCTGAGGGCAATCTGGTTGAAGCTGGAAGCAGGCATGCCCATCCTTTCCTACTGCTGTCTTTAGGCCACTAACCCCTGAACTCTGCCCAGGAGCCCTTCTCCATCTGGAGGGATGTTGGCTGGTGGTCCATCTTCTCTTCATCCTCAGTCCCCATCTATGGATCTCCAGGTCACCTCTCTATATATTCCCCTAGGGTAAGAGGCTCCATATTGCCAGGCTCTCCATATTCTCCACCCTCTATGCTCTTCCTCTATTCTGCCTCCTGCTGTCATCCCCAGGGGCCTCAACATCCACTGGGACGACCCTTACCTCCTGTACTGTGGCCTGCCTGTTCCTTTCAAGTTCCACCACCCCATGACCAGACCTAAAATTGCTCTACCTTTGAAATAATAAATGCCCTTAAAAACACCACCTCTTATCTTTTCCCTTCCCTCACTGCCTTTATTCTCAGGAAGACTGCTCCTAGTTGACTAGCTCTGTCCTCATGCCCCTTGGACCAGATTTTAGGTCTATTGACCCTACAGTATTCCTCTATCCTGATTTGAATCCTCCAAAACATCCTGTACTCACCTCTCCCTGTCCAACCCCCATATTTGTTGAGTTACCATGGGGCCTTATATTTTCCCCCAGCATCCTGTGAGTCTGTCCCCTCTCTGCAGCCTCACTGCCAGGCCCTGACCTGGTTTGAGCCATCATGATGTCTCTCTTTGGTCTGTAGTTCTGATCTTTCTTCCTTCACCCTCACTGCAGGCCTCCACACTCTGCATGCTCCAGCTGTGGGGACCACTCACTGCTCCCTAAACAGGCCAGAAATTTTCATGCCACCCTCTTCCTGTCTTCTGCCTATGTAGAATTAGTTTCCCCTAGCCACATGCGTTTTATGTGTACCTGTGTGCCTCTGCCCTCTGTCCCAGTTGGTTGGTTACATATCTGTGTCTTCTACTGGAAAGTGTGGTCTTTGAGGACAAGGACGACTTTTACTCAACTGTGTAAGCTTTGCAGTGAGCACAACACCTGTCACATGGCCAATTTCAATAAATAGTTATAGACTTATATTTCCCAGGATGTGTCTTCCATTAGAACTGCCCCCTGGGTCATTTGTCAGGTCAGCTACCAAATCCTGCCTCATTCCCATCTATCTTCTTTGGGGGAGCTGCACTCCTGCCTTCCTCTGTGGGGCCAGCTGCTGGGTGGTCTTTCCTGTTCTGCCATAACATGAGGCTGGATTGTGGAGGGGGTTGAAGGGGCAGCAGGGAACTGGTGAAAGGCACAGAACACTGTGTGAGTGAACTGGCATAAGTTCTGTGGGCTTGCCAGCTGGCATCATGTGGGAGAGCCAAAGGGAAAGTTGGTTCTCTCCAGCCCGAAGCTCAGACTCCTGAGTGCAGTCACGAGTCTTAGTGCAAAAGCCTTAGGAGTGACAAATATCAAGGTCACCTCTGCTTTATGCCTGGCCAGGGAGGGAGGGGCCTTGTGGATGTTGTGTGTGTGTGTTCCTGTGTGTGGATGTTGCAAGCCGCTGAGCATGTCCAGAGAGCTAATAACATGCCTCCACAGTGGAACTAGAGGAAGAGCCACTGATCCAATTTGAAATTTACTGTTTGGTTTGATCCCAGTGTTTTCCCTTTGTTTCTGACCTGATGCATTTATCCGTAGGCTCAGTGGGTTCATGACGGCAAAGTCTTGCATGCATAGAAGCACTTAACTACTCGATAGATTGGCTCACAGTCGCGCACGTTGTGTGTACGTCTGTGTGTGTGCATGCATACATGGAGCATCCTTAATCCTCCAGTGAGAGGCCTTTCTTCCAGAAGAGGAACTCAGGATTGGTTGCTTTGTGAGGGTGACAAACAGAGAACCAATAAAGGGGGTTCTAATTGGTTTAAAGAAATTCTGAGTATAGCCAGACACATAGGCCTTTACCTATCTTTGGTTGGAGAAGTGGATAGGAGTTACATGTCTTTTCTGAACTTCAATCAAACCCTCTTCCCATACAGTTCTCAGGCTGAAAGACCCACAGGAAGCATCTAGTCCAGTGGAGCACATCTGACTGTGTTGTCAGAATCATCTAGCATTACGTTTTCTCCAGTTTTATTGAGATTTAATTAACTTATTACACTGTATTAGTTTTAGGTGTGCAACATAATGATTTGATATATGTACATATTGTGAAATGACCACCACAGTAAGTTTAGTTACTGTCTTAGCACTTTCAAATATACAGTACAGTATTGTTAACTGTGGTCTCCAGTAGATCCCCAGAATTTATTTTTCCTATAACTGGAAGTTTGTACCTTTGACCACTTTCATCCATTTCCCCCATCCCCCATCCCTGCCCCTGGCAACCACCAATCTGTTCTCTGTTTCTGTGAGTTTGGTTTTTTTAGATTCCATATATAAGTGAGATCATACAATATTTGTCCTTTCTGTTGACTTATTCCACTTAGTATAATATTTTCAAGGTCCATCCATGTTTTCTCAAATGGCAAGATTTTCTTCTTTTAAATAGCTGAATAATATTTCATATGTATTTTATTTATTATGTTATTATTATTTATTATATATATATTCCTTTCTTTCCACATTCTTTATCTTTTCATCTGTTAATGGGCACCTATATTGTTTCCATGTCTTGGCTATTGTGGATAATGCTGCAATGAACATGGAGATGCAGATGTCTCTTTGAGACAATAATTTCATTTTCTTTGGATATATACCCTCAAGTGGAATTGCTGGATCATATAGGAGTTCTATATTCAATTTTTTGAGGTAGATCTATATGGTTTTCTAGTGGCTACACAATTTGCATTCCCATCAACAGTGGATAGGGGTTCCTTTTCTCCACATCCTCACCGATATTTGTTTTCTCTTATCTTTTTGATAATAGCTATTCTAACAGATGTGAGCTGATATCTCACTGTGGTTCTGATTTGCATTTCCCTGTGTTTAGTGATGTTGAGCACCTTTTCATGTACTTGTTGGCCATTTGTATATTTTCTTTTGAATAATGTCTGTTTAATTCCTCCGTCCATTTTTGAATTAAGTTGTTTGTTTTTTTGTTATTGAGTTGCATGTGTTTTTTTTTTTTTTTACGATTTTATTTATTTATTCATGAGAGACACACAGAGAGAGGCAGAGACACAGACAGAGGGAGAAGTAGGCTCCTCGAAAGGAGCCTTATATGGGACTCGATCTCAGGACCACAGGATCACAACCAGAGCTGAAGGCAGACACCCAACCGTTGAGCTACCCAGGCATCCCACATGTGTTCTTTATATATTTTGAATACTAACCTCTTATCAGCTATGTGATTTGCAAATATCTTCTCCCATTCAGTAGGTTGCCTTTTCATTTTGTTGATGGTTTTCTTTGCTGTGTAGATAGGATTACTTACTAAAAATGAAGATTCCTGAGGTCCTGCTCAAACCCCCTGATTTGGAACTCTGGAGGTGGGGCTTGGCATTCTTTATTTTCAACATTTGCTCTGGGTGCTTGGGGTATCATAAGCTGCCTAAGGACACGCAGCTAATGGTCGCTGATCCAAGACTAGAACCTGAGTCTTCTGACTCCATCAAGGGCATTTCCTCTTACAGCTTGAATGTCCCTAGGGCTTAAAGCTTTGGGAAACACGGCTCATATTGGATGCAGGGGAGTGTGTTGAGTGGATCTCTTATCCAACAGACCACTAATCCACCTAATTTAATTAGTTCCTTCCATGGCAGGGCTTGAGGGCTTGAATTCCCAGAGCAGGCAGAGACGGTTGAAATAGACCACTTGCTCTGGGATGACCTAGTACCTGCTGACCCTGTCTTTACCACTAGGTAGGATTTCAAAGTCCTCTGTGTCTACTTCCACCCATGCTCTCTGGGGACCAGCCTACTCTCTTGGCAACCTAGAAAAACAGGCTTGGATTTCTTTCTGGTCTATAGCTGTTTCATCTCCCTCCCTTCCTCCCTCCCTTCTTCCTTTCCTCCCCCTCTTTGTCCTCCTTTCATCCCTCCTCTCTTCCCTCCTCCTCCTCCTTCTCTCCCATTCTCTCTCTCTCTCTCTCTCCTTTACTGGGATATGATTTAGATATGATATAATTTACTTACTTAAAGTGTACAAGCCAATGGTATTTAGTAGATTCATAGCGTAGTGCAACATTACCAAAATCAATTTTAGAATGTTTTCATCACCCCTGAAAAAATCCCATAGCGATTATCAATGACTTTTCTGTCCCCTCTTCTGGCCCACACTACCTAGCCCAAGGCAATCACTAATCCACTTTCCGTATCTATAGATTGGCATTTTCTGGATATTGCAAATAAATAGAATCATACAGTATATGGTCTTTTGTTACTAGCTTCTTCCACTTAGTATGTTTTCAAGGCTCATCTATGTTGTATTATGGATCAGTAGTTTGTACTCTTTATGGCCAAGTAATATTCCATTGTATGGATATATCATATTTTGCTTATACATTTATCAGTTGACAGACATTTGGATTATTTCTATTTTTTGGTTAGTAAAAATAATGCTATAAATATTAATGTCCAAATTTTTGTATGGTCACATGTTTTCCTTTTTTCTGGATGTATACCTAGGAGTGGAATAGCTGGGTTATCTGGCAATTCTGTGTTTAACTTTTCAAAGAAATGCCAAAATATTTTCCAAAGTTCTGAAATGGCTCACCATTTCAGATCCCTACCAGCAGTGTATGAGAACTCCAGTTTCTCCACATCCTCACCAACACTTGTTATTACCTGTCTCTTTGGTTATAGTCTACCTAGTGGGTGTGAAGTGGTATCTCACATGTGTGTGTGTTTTAAAAGATTTTATTTATTTATTCATGAGAGACACACAGAGAGAGGGACAGAGACATAGGTAGAGGGAAAAGCAGACTCCCTATGGGGAGCCTGATGCAGACTTTCTCCCAGGACCCCAGGATCCCGACCTGAGTCAAAGGCAGATCTCCAACCACTGAGCCACCCAGGTGCCCCTCATTGTGTTTTTGATTTGCATTTTCCTGATTGTTTGTGGTATTGAGCATCTTTTCATGTGTTTGTTGACCATATTTTCTTTGAAGAAATGTTTATATACATCCTTTGCCCATTTTTTACGTGTGTTGTCTTTTTATTATTGAGTTTTAAGAGATATATACTATAGGTAGAAGTACTTGTCAGTTGTATAATTCTCATATATTTTCTTCCAATCTAAGGATTGTCTTTTCACTTTCTTGATGGTATTCTTTGAAGCACAAAAGTTTTTGATTTTGATGAAGCCCAATTTCCTTGTTATTGTTTGTATTTTTGGTGTTATATATAAGGAAATATTGCCCATTCCAACGTCATGATTTGTGTATATATTTTCTTCTAAGAATTCCATAGTAGTAGTATCCTTGATCCACTTTGAATTCATTTTTATATGGTGTGGTGCAGGGGCCCAACTTCATTCGTTACCTTTATTTAGTTGTTCTAGTACCATTTGTTGAAAAGATAATTCTTTCCCCCATTGAAATGTTTTGGTACTCTTGTTAAAAATCAATTGACCATAAATGTATAGATTTATTCTTGAGACTCTTAATTCTATTCCATTGACTCATATGTCTATCCTTATACCAGTAACACACTGTATTGATTATTGTAGCTTTATAGTAAGCTTTGAAATTGGGTACATTCACTTTCTGTGTCTACTTTCCAACACAAATGGCAAAGGCTAGGATGTAGCTTGAGTGGAAGGGCCTGAGTAGATGGGTTGAGGGCATGTAAGGAGAGGTTGGTCTATGAGAAGCACAAGGGATCAAGATTCTGGAGGCCTAGTTTTAAAATCTATAGCCCTGCATACCCTTATGTAAGTCACTTCATATTTCTGGGCCTCTGTTTCCTTTTCTGTAGAATGAAGAGCCTGAGCTGATTGATTGTTAAAGGAATTTTTAATTCAAATAGTCTGGAGGCATGGGAGACTCAGTTTCTATAGACAAAATCTATCACAGGACCCCCTGATGTTATGACCAAGTGTTCATTAGACGTTCATTTATCTGGAATTTAGGTATGAGACAGGAAATGTACAAGATGATTCTAGATTATCTTGCCATGTCACATAGTAACAAAGCTGTCAAAGACCTCCAAGGTTGTATCTAAAGGACTCAGGAGCCAACTTGGACAGTAAAGTTGACTTTACTGGCTCAAAATGGGACACTTTGGATACCAATAAAGATAATAAATGTGATAGATTGAAATACTTCAAATACATTTAAATTCATGAATTCATAATGAAGCTTAAAAACCTTCAATTATTTGGAACTTTTGGATTTTGAGATCTCTAACCAGGAGAGCCCTACATCATTTCTTCCTCATGGCCTGGGTTTCATGGCTGTACCACTCTATCCTAGATCCCTAAGTCCCTGGGGTCTGTTCCAGCACTTTGCTTCCAGGTAGCTTATCACTTCATTATTCTGTGCTAATCTATTTGGAAAAGGATTGGGAAAGCCCCAGAGTTATTGGTAGTGGTCTACAAAGCACTACTTGCTAACTGAATAAATAAAGATTCACTCTGATATGCACCATTGCTTTCCTTCACTTCCAAGTAAGCTTCTGGTAGATGAATAATCATGCATTCTCTTCAGTGTGCAGGTTCTGTCATCATGTGCTTTCTCAGACAGGAGCGCATGGATTTTGGGGGTGTAAAAATGACTTTTTTACTGAAGAAATTGTGTCTGACAAGCCTGTGGGGTGGCTGGTAGTGGGGACCTGGACTCCAGGCCCTGCTCTTCCACCTCTTCTTTGCCTCCCCACTCTGGGCCTGTTTCTTTGTGTTTAAAAACAAAACATCAAGGAATGTTCTGCTGATATATGCAACAAGGTGCATTGTGTTAAGCGAGAAAAGCTAGACTCAAAAGGCCACATACTGGATGATTCCTATTATGTGGCTTTCTGAAAAAGGTAGAACTATGGGGTCAGAAAACAGATCAATAGTTGTCAGAAGCAAGTGACTGAGGAGACGAGATTAACTAGAAGGAGCCACAAGGGAACTTTTGGGGGTGATAGACTTTCTATGTTGATTTTTGATGGTGTTACATCACTGTGTCAGTTGGCCAAAATTTATAATGCTGTATCTTAAAAGAGTGAATTTTACTGTGTGTAAATTATACTTCAATAAACACAAAACTGTGGGGCACCTGGGTGGCTCAGTCAGTTAAGCCTCTGCCTTTAGCTCAGGTTATGATCCTGGGGTCCTGGATCGAGCCTCACACTGGGCTCCCTGCTCAGCAGGGAGTCGCTTCTCTCTCTCCCTCTGCCTGCTGCTCACTCATGCTCTTTCTTTCTCTCAAATAAATAAAATCTTTTTAAAACACCACAAAAATGTGAAACAAGCGTGCGCGCAAACACACACACACACACTCAAACACATTCACTGTGTAACTTGAAACTCTCTAAGGTCCCTCTCAGTGCCAGGATTCACTGGTTCTCCACCAGAGATACCATCATGGGCAGGGCAGCAAGAAGAGATGCCCTGGGCCTCATCTCATTTTAAAACTTCCCTTCCCTGATTTTTTTTTTTTTTTTTTACCCTTCCCCAACTCAAAACAGTCTTTCTGTGATGTAATGGGCAAAGGAGGAAAAACAGGCTTCTTTCGTCTGGCTGGCCATTTCAGAAACAAGGCCAGTCCCTCCTTGGACCTACACATGTCTGTGTGCGTGATGAACATTCTCAGAGGGCAGGCCTTGCCCAGCTGCTTGTCCTAGGTCTGAGGTCTGAATCATTGGCCTGAAATGGACTATTTCTGAACAATAGCTCAGAATCCAAATCCCAATGAAACAGCCATGGTGGCCTGTCAGATGGAGAATGTGGGCTTCTGCTTCCATTTTCCTTTTTTTTTTTTTTTTTCTGCTTCCATTTTCCATCCAGGGTGTGAAGGAGGAAACTCCCCCTCCCCGCCTCTCGGCCCTCTGCTCTGCTATTTACTGAGGCCTAATGTGGAATTGCTGAGACCAAGTGACACACAGCGAGGTCCCAGGTAGGAAAAGGAGACCAAGGGGCTTCACACAGGCAAGGCTAGATGCTCCTTGCACAGGCAAATAAGCCATGGCCTCCCTGCCGGCAGGAAGAGCCAACTTTCCATTTGTCTGTCGGTCTGTCCAGGGCCAGGCTGCAGGGAAAGCTCCCTAGGAGGGATTTGCCAACATACCCCCACCTCTCCGTGCCTCTCTCAGATGTAGCAATAACTAATGCCAGCTCCTGTTTCATGGGCACTTACTATGTGCCAGGCACATATCATTCATGACAACCATAACATTTTAAAATTCTTGTCCCTGTTTTACAAAGGAAGGAACTAACACTCCAACCAAGGCTGTGTGGCTCAGCCTCACAATCAGGGGCTCTTTCTCTCTCTCTCTTTTTTTTTTTTTTTGAAGATTTTATTTATTTATTCATGAGAGACACACAGAGAGAGGCAGAGACACAGGCAGAGGGAGAAGCAGGCTCCCCGTGGGGAGTCTGATGTGGGACTCGATCCCAGGACCCCAGGATCATGCCCTGAGCTTAAGGCAGACGCTCAACCACTGAGCTACCCAGGTGTCCTTTTCTCTCTTTTGTCCACTGAAATAAGCCAGACTCTGAGAGGATAGAGCCTAGGCTTTAAGGGAGCAGGAGCATAACAGCTCTGTTCTGGAAGGAGCTCATGCCAAGCTGCATCCCCCACCTCGAGCCCCTTCAGAACAAGTGAGGCCCTGTAGCTTCTCCTTGGCCAGGAAGCCCTGCCCCTCTGTGTATGGGTTCAAGGGTAGCCCCCGTAACCCCACTGAAGGGCTGGGCATAGGGAAGGGGGCCCAGCTCACGAATTGCAAGTCCCAGTAAGGGAAGCCAGGAGATCACGTGGGCACTCTCTGCTCCAGAAGGCAGGTTGAGGGAAAGCATGCCATCAGAACTCTGTGGCCCAGCAGGGGACATGCCCCTCAGAGGGCCTCCTGGTTGCTTCTCCAAGCCACCGAGTTTAGAGGCTGCCGCATCCCAGAAAATGTCCTAAGAGATGCCCTATTCACCCCCTGGGAGCTGAGACTAATGAACAATTGGATGCTGGCACCACGGGAAGGAATAGCCTCATGCCCTTTGCATCAGAAGTCTCAGAAAGGGGGTGGGGGAGAGAGGATTACACAGGCATTCCTAGGTGGGCACAGCTTTTAGTGGTATAACTGGCAGCTCAAATGCCCCCTCCACCCTGAACCTGAGCAGATCTCTGCTCTCAGTGGTTAGTAGGATACATAGACAGAGGTCACTTATTAAAGGAAGATTCTGGAAATAAGCTAACGGCTCTGCTGGGTAGGAGGAGTTCTGAGTTCCTTGGGGGTGGTGGCCTTGATCATAGAGGACAGGGAAGCAAGGCTTTTTTATGGTGGGCCAAGACCTGACAGTGGGATACACCACAGACTTGACAATTCAGGCACTGTGGCTGGTGTGGGCTCTGGGAGGTAGCCCAGGGAGTGGGAGACAGGCTTGTTCCCATGCACAGGTGCCCAAAAACCCATTCCCATGCCTCTAAGCTCACTGCTACTTCCAGAAGTGAAGTTTCTGCCACTGAAGCAAGCTGCTAGGTACCTGCCTCATTGTTAATAGAGAGGATTGCAGCACTGTGTGGCTCCTTTTTACCTCATTCTTGTCCTCCTCTCGTCAACCTGACTTCCAGGCATTCAGAGCCCCGCTGCTTCAGTGTTAGTGGGAGGTGGGATTGTCTGTCGCTCAGGAAACCGAGGCTCCCTGTGAGGAGCACCATCTGTGTGCAGCAGACTTCAATCTTGGGACTTTATTTAAGGGCAGCGGAGTGCAGTCTGGCCACTGCTGGCATTCATCAGGGCACCAGGTTTTGTGGCTGAGCACAAACAAGGGGGCATAGAGGCCAAGCAGCCAGGGAGAACTTGGGAGAATCAGGGGCTCTAGCCTTCTGGTGACACCATTGTTCCACCCTACCAGGATGTCCCCCACCCCAGAGATCTGACTTTCCAGAGCTTTTCTGCTAGGGAGTGGGGGTGGGGGGAAACAGACTCTGTGTGTGTGTGTGTGTGTGTGTGTGTGTGTGATAATGGGGCTGGGTGGGGAGCAGAGAAGGAAGAGAGGTAGTACATTTTTTTTTTCTAGAGGCCAATCCTGCCCAATAAACCCCCAAACCAAGTAGCCACACAGAGTTAGTTGGATTATAGTGGGTTAAAGTCATTTATTTTTAGACGGTACCAGCATGTTTGGTTCTGGGGTCCAAACCCCAAATTCCAGAAAAATAAACTAATGAGAACCCCATGCACTATGAGAAGGCCGTTCCGACGTGTCCGTGATCATGCTGTGAGTGGGCATAGTATATAGACCAGGAGCCCTCCCCGGACAGCTGGCAGCAGCTGGCTCTGAGCCCTCCTTGGGACTGGGGAGAGGGCCAAGACTGGATCATTTGGACCCTGTCCCTTAAGGCCTCGAGCCCCTTATTGCTACATTTGCTACTTTGCTACTTGATGGCCCCTGGGTCGCGCCCAGGGGAGGCCTTATCACTGGGTGGTACTAATGAGTAGGCTGCTGGCATTTGCCCTTGCCATTGTGACAATAACACAGAACTCTTTTCAGAGGGTCCTGGGGTGAGTTCATTTGACTGCTATGCCTCCTACGGCCCTCGCTCCATACTCGGCCTGGCCAGACCCCCTGGAGGCTGGTGGCCCATGATCTTCCCCCAGCCTCAGGGCTTTCCAGCTCCCTTCTTGGAGCACCTCCCTCCAACATTCTCCGCAAGGCCCAAAGACCAACAGCCCCCTATCCTTTCCAGCGTGGCGCAAGGCTTCTTAGTGGTGGCTTCTGAAGCCCATGCATTTGGAGCACAATGGGAAGGGTGCATTTTAGGAGAAACGTCAACTTCCAGTAATAGCAAAAAGGCCAGATGGGCGGCAGGCTCCCGGTTCAGGGTCCCGTTGGTGAGGTAGTTTGAACACCCCAGCGATCCTGCCAGGAAAAGCGCCCTTGGAGCATGTCCCCACGTGTTCACAGGTCTACGCAACAACTCTGGGGTGCTGGCCTGTGCCTGACCCCTCGGCCTTGGTGGGGCCAGTAGCACAGCTCAGCTGACTGCCCCGGGGGCCCGGGCCCCACCATGTTCCTGGGGTACAGCCACACCTGACAGCGTCACTTTCTGGAAGGGAAGGAGCCCTCTCCCCAGTGATAGAGTTCCTGCTGCTTGGACTGAGCCCTCTGGCTGCTGCTGGGCACTTACATGGGCCCAGCCCCCCAGTTTTCTTCTTCCCTTGAGGCGGAGGTGATCTCAGTCTGATGTCCAATGCCTGATGTCTGTGCATCTGACTTGCTGGCTCGGTGGTTGCTTCTGTGGCTCCCCTGAAGCTTTGGCTGTGGGACTGCCAATGTGATATTTGTCCTGGGAGCTCTGAATGGGAAGAATCCCAGGTCCAGAGACTGTGCCCAGTCAAGGGAGCTAAGGAAGCTCAGGAGGGAGGGGAAACTGCTTTGCTATAGAACTGCTTTCCGAAGTCTAATCTGGTTTGAAGTTTTGGCTGTGTAGACCAGGCCAATGGGGAACCGGCCAAGACCATATTTTCCAAGTGTGCTTGCAATCTAAGGTCTGCACAGTAGACTGACCTTGGACTGACCAACTGGGCAGAGCAACCCCACCTCCCACTCCCCATGTTGCTTGGCTTGATCTACTGGGGAGCACATGGTGGCCACAGAACTGAGCATGCCTGGTTGGGAGGTGGTGTGATGGGATTTATTGCTCTGTGTCTGAATGCATCCGGAGCACCCTTTCCTCTTTTGAGCCTTCTGGCATGCCTTCCCTCTGGATGTCCCCAGGGGTATTTGGATACCTTCTACCTGCGCCATCTCAGGGGTACAGTCCACCTGGCTCTGGGGGGGGGGCCTCTGGGGCCCTCCAGGGTTGGCCAAGTCTTGGCCGCCATCGCTCAGAAGCAGAGGCCAGGAGGACTAGGGAAGCCAACCCTGCCCTGTCTGCAGCCCATGGGGAAGGGCAGGAGGCAGCCAGGCCTTTGCCCTGGGTAACTGAGGGCACAGAGGCACCTGCTGTGCTAGAATGTCCTTTGTCCACATACCTACTGCCTCGATGTCAACAACATCTTGGGGGCCCTTGACCAGGAGGAGCTTCTTTGGGGCAATGTTGGGTGCAGAAAAACTTGGACTGCATTTTGGTTCTGGAGAAGGAGCCCTGTGTGAAAGGCAAGGAGATAAAAAAGGGTGGAACAAAGAGAGGAGTCCAGAGACCCCATAACATGGGATAGGGCTTCCTTGCATTCATTTACTCAAGTAGTTACCAAGTATCTACGAGGGCCAGGACCCGTGCAGAGGTTTTGTGGAACTAGGGTGTGAGAGTGCCTGACGAGAATCCGGGTGTCTATTGCCGCTGCTGAAGGCAACCTGAGGACCTAACACATGTCATCTCTCTACTGTCTAGTGTACTTGGCAGAGAGAGCAATGACTGCCAGTGGGGGAGACTGAGGCATAGTAGTCAAGAACCCACAAGGGTACAACTGGAGCCAAGTCTCCCACTGCCCAGAGTGGCCCTGCTGGGAGGGATGGAAGGCTGGTGCCCTGGGGACAGGGCCCTGTGGAACGGACACACGACAGCACAGACATGGGGCTGCAGAGATGGTCATGGAAGCACCCAGGAGGCAAGGTCTGCGAATAAGCTTATGAGCCTTTGGTCACCAGCTGGTGAATCTGCCTACGTGAGTAAAGAAATACCAGTGATCACTTTTTTTTTTTTTTTTTTTGCTTCTGTGTTTGCTGTTTATATACTCCCCCAGGAAAATTTTTACCTATGGACAAAAACAGATCAAAGGAGGCTAGTTCTAGCAGGTGGCATGAGTGTCTGAATTCAACCACATGTGGCTTCATACCACTTCATCCGAGGGCTCACAGGCATCACAATGGTGACAGTGACAATGAGGAGAGTAATAGCTACCGTTTGCTGAGCACCTACTACGCGCCAGGCACCTGACTCGGTGCTTTACATATATTACCTCACGGCCAGTTGGCAGATAGTCATTTTGACATACACATGAAGGGAGTACAAGTGGATTTTTTGCAGGTTCTTGCAGGTTTTGCTTTGTGTCTGCTTTTTCCCTTGAGGACCAACTTTGTTTAGCGGTGCCTTCACCGGGCTGTCAGAGAACCATTTGGCCCTGGCCTAGGCCCTCTGTGGCAGCTTCAGTCCCAACTTCAGCCCCAGCAGAGACCTGGCCCTGCAGGGGCCCGGCCATGCCTGTCAGGACGCCACCATGTCGTTGGGGCTGCCAGCCGAGTGACCCAGCCACCTCCCCCCACCCCGGGGCGGGGGGGCTGCCAGAGGGGAGGACCCCAGTGGCCCTGAGTTCATGGCCATGTTTATTTTGAGTAAAACACAGGGGAACAAACCAAGGAGAAGGGGCAAAACCAGAATAAATGGGGAAATAATAAATGGTTTAAAAGGTGGTCAGAACCTCCACAGCCTGCGGAGCCACAAGCTCTTTCGTCCACTCGGGTGCTTCCTCTGGTGTGGGGCCTTGAGGCATGTGACAGGTGCGGCGGGCAGCCCCAGGCCGGCGGGGACCTCTCGGAAGGCTGGCCTCGGGGGCCTGAAGGAGCTGGTGGGGAAGCGATCGGGAGGTTGCTCAGCACTGTGGCCGCACCGGGGACATGTGGCATTGGGGGGCAGGGCTTACACAGACGTGGGGAGGGGAAGGGGCGGTCGGGACACAGTGGCTGTCACTACGGGGGTGCTGCGGGTGCACCGGAGCTGGTGGGGAGGCAGGGGTAATACTGGATGTGCTCAGGGCCAGCCGGCCCCTCTGGCGTTTGCAGGGAGGCCTGATCCCCCAGCCAGGGGCGGAAGATTGTAATCTGGAGTGACAGTCACGACGGGAGCCCCACGGGGCACCGGGCCTGGGCGAGTCAGGGCCCAGGACCTCCTAGAGACGGGGTGTCGGCGCACAACTATACAAGGACGAGAGGGTTGTAAACAGGGGCCTCTGCGGGGGCCGACCCCGGGCTCTGCGGACTTGGCACGGCGGCGTCCCCGGTCACCCACCGAGGCTCCCCTCGGCCGCCCGCCAGCGCCCTCACTCCTTCTCTTTCACAGTGACCAGGTCTCCCCGCAGGGAGCCTCTGTCCGCGGAGGTGGAGCGCCGCCGCCTGCCCGCGGGGTCGTCGGGCCCGGGCCCTGCGGTGGGCACCGTCAGGAGGACTGCATCAGGCCGGTGAGGCGCTTGCCCGCCAGCGACTTTCCCTGCAGAGACAGGCGACAGGGTTGGCACGCACAGGCGCACGCGCACCCGCACACACAGACAGGGACAGACAGACAGCCAGACGCCTGAATTCCTTGCAGCCTGAGCCACGGAGGCCAAACGACCTAGCTAAGTGACCCTGGCGACCTCGGGGTCCGGGGAGCCTCGACTCCGGGCCAGGCGGGAGTGCAGGTGTGCTGCTGGCACTCTTCTTTTTCCAGGCGGGATGTGTGTGGGAACTGTACTTACCCCAAACCAGGCATTGCTGCCACTCGTAGGTAGAGGGCCTCTGAATGCTTGTGGGCTGCCCCTGGCCTGGATTTTATTCCAGCGAGGAAGGATTTTATTCCAGGGCGTTTGAGGACTCCACATCGGGACATCTATAAACCCTTCACTTGCCGCCCCTGTAGCAGTTCCTCCTCGCTGGAATAAAGCTGGACTGGGGAGTCGTAAGATGGGGGGAGTGGGGGGTTGACCCACACAGGTGATGGTTAAGGATCCGGGTGGCTAGAAGCTAATGAATGAACTAGTCTTAGGAATGCAGGAGATGGGGGAATGCAGGTGCATGCAGAAGACCCAGGATCCTGGCTGAAAGGCAGGACTGAGCCCTCCCTGGGAGAGAAACACAAGTTTTGGGAACTCTTGATGACAGGATCCTGGGCTGGTGAACAGGTGCCACTGCAAGACCCAGAGCAGCACACTCCTGCCAGGTCCTCTGTTCCTGGCTCCCTGGGGGCCTGTGTTTGAGGACTCCACTTCAGGCTATCTACAAACCCTTCGCTTGCCGTCCACGTAGCAGTTCTTGAAAATGAAAACATTAAGCTGGACCGTGAGGCCTGGTGCATGAGGCACTGAGATCGTGAGAGAGGCCAGTGACTCCTGTGCCAAGGAATAGGTGGCCTCGGATGTGGGATTGAGCACCAGGAGGCTGGGGGAGGGGGATGAGCGAGTCTCAGATATTCTACTTATTTCCCTTGACTCAGCCTGGGCCCATTCCTTGCTCACCCTCCTCAGAAATCCCGAGCATCGGACAGGGGTCTAGAGGACGGTGTGGCTGGACCCAAGCAGATTGATCACGGTGTCTGAGAAAATACTCGAAACCCATGCTATTATTGACAGCGGGTCAGCAACACCATCGCCATCTGCAAAGGGGAGCACGTGGTCCTCATCAGCATGGGCTGTGGTGTTTGGTAGTGAGAGACTGCAAGGGCCAGCAGCTCCTCATGTCCATTTCCAAGTGGGGGTGTCAGGGCTCATCTTGTTTACTGGGCTTGGCTGTGTGCAAGCTGGATGTAATTAAAAAAAATTGATCAGGTTTGTGAAGCCTGGTAGAGTACTCAATAAACCTGCTGATTGATGAATTGATGGATAATGGGTATATCTAATAAATGAGCAAGGGCTGTGAGTTTGCTGGATGCAAGACAACGTGTCATTTGGCTTAGCTCTCCATAGAGGGACATGCCAGATTGACTTTGAGAATTCCAGTGGCATGCATGGGAGCTTGTCCAGAAATGGATCTGCCCTCGGGAGCTGTTGGAAAGTCTGCATCTACATCCCCTTGCTCTTTTTCTCCTTTTCTTTCACTCTTCCTTTTCCCTAGTGAGACAAAACTTCATTTTTTTCTCCCCTGTTTTAAGCCCCCCCACACATACACACACAGAATCTCCTCATCAGCAACCTTATCTGAATCTTCACATACACTAAACTTAGCCTGCAGCAGGATACATTTATACCAGGGTAAGGATTTTTTAAATCAGATTGTTTTTTTTTAATCCTAGAGGGTTACAGTGCCAGTCTTTGCAAAATCACTAAAGGCAAGGTGGCTGGCTACTTCTCTGTGGAGAGCGGGTTAGGTAGGACAAGAGCTCGCAGCTGGCAGAGGCTGACCTTCAGGGACTTTCTCCAGCCCTGGATTCTAAGACACACACATGGCTGCTACTCTCCTTGACTGCCCTTTCTTAGATGGAGCTCGAGGCATTTGTCATCCTGTTGGCTCATCTGGGATTGTGCCTTCTTGATGCAGGCCTGAAGGCAGGAAGCGCGGGTATGTGTGTGAGGTCCCCTCTGGGGAAATGTGGAGCTGATGAGGCTGGGGCCTCCTGGTCTGAGGGTTCTAACCCTCCCCCCATCCCGCCAGCCCCTTTACCCATGACCATCCCTGCTTGTTTGAAGGGCACGGACGGACGGATTCTGCTTGCCTCTTGGTGTCCGTTATTGCTGCAGTAGCCACACACCAAATACTGGCTCCTCCCCCCACCTTCTGTCCCTTTTCCACCAGGGCAACAAATTACATGTTATGTCACCAAATATGTATGTTTGGCTTTGCCATACGTGGTATTCGGGCTCTGATTTAGCTGGTGGATGTGAAAAAAAAATCACTAAAGCTCCTGAATAAGTCTATTGCTAGTGTGTATGTTAAGAGCCCAGAAACAAAGAAGGTGAGGTTTACCAGGCATCTAAACCCTCATTATAGCTTCTTCCTCATTAGTGAGGTCATTTTGGCTGGAGAGGGGGTTGTACGTTGAGGGAGGTTGGAGATTCTATATCTGGATTATTATGGGACTGTCTGTTTTAGGTGCCTTTGGCCCTGAGGTCCCCTACCCTCCACCCCTCCCTGTTCTGTAGAAGGGGCTGGGCTAGGCTTGGAGGCACTAATTAATCTCTTCCTGCTTGAGTCCTGGAGCTCAGCCTCACAACTCTGACTCCAAGGACCTGTGGCCAGCCGTCAATGCCTTCCCCTCCCCTTCCCCCCAGCTGCTTCCATTTCTCAGGACTTCAGAGGCCAGCCTGGGGAACTTGCCCTGAGATTGTTCCCAGCCTCTCAGCAATCCAGGTGGTGTTCCTTGGCATTATTGTCTCCCTTCCCTCCCCCCAGCCCTGCACACATACATTTTTCAAATGCCAGTTCTGCTGCTAAAGGAGGTCGTGAGGTTTAGGGTCGGCTCAGGGGGCAGCTCGGTCCAACTGCAATCTGTCCGCTACTCAGTAACCTCCTGGGTGGGGCTGGCAGGTGGTTATTCATGCAGGACGCAGGCATGGCTAGATGCCTGGCCTCGGGCTTTGGGGAAGAAATCCTGCAATCATACCAGCTCAGCAGCTGCCTCTCTTCTGAAGAGCTGAGGCTCCTGTAATTTTCAGGGATCAAAGTGAAATCTGACAGCAGAGACTACCTGTGTTCAGAAATGAGCTGCCCCAAGGTCCATGCTGCTAGGGGCTTGCTGGGAGCCCCTGAGCTACCTGCCCTGTCCAGAGTGAAGAGCCCTCCTGCCCTGCACCCTCTCAGGCTCCTCTCTCCCTCTTCTTCACCCCCTTCCCCGCCTCTAATTGGATGATTCTGTAGGAAACACTCAGGAAGGGGAGTGGTAGTTCTACTTCCACCTGGCATCTTGCATAGAGACAAGGGAAGCCATTTTTTCAGGGTGGGAATGTGTGATGTTCCCCAGTGCTGGTCAGTTGGGAACGGACCATGGTGCCAGGAAACTGCAGCCAGCTCAGCCTGAGGCCTTGGCGTAGCTGAGCGAAGCAGCTGAAGGTGGTTGAAAATGCTATTAGCAGGCAGCCTTTGTCCAAGTGAAAAAATATACAGTGATTAAGAACTGAACTGCAGAAGGTACATTCCAGAGACACCCGAAGCTTTGCATACAGACAATGTGCTTTTCACCTTTGAGACATTTGGCAAAGTTAATCCAATAGAATTAGGATCCTTCAATTTCATGGACTGGGTTCACAAACATCCACCCTCCACCCTGACTAATCATTTTAGCTCTGTGGCCATCTTGATGGCTAGAAGTCTGGAAGAAGGTGGTCATGGAATCCTTTGTTTCTAAAAGGAAATGCACAAAAGGAACGGCTCCCTTTTGTGCAGTGCTTGAAGAAAAATCAACATGCTGCTTGACATGCTGTGGCTCTGTGCATTGCACTTCCAGATATTAATCAACAAAGCATGCACGGTCCGGGTTACCAGGAGCTTTCACCGCTTACTTACCTGGGACACTGATGCTAAACTCTTTGGCTGGGAGGAGGGCTGTGGCTCAGACAGTAACCCTGAGGGTTAGGTGGCATACTGGGGGCAGCAGAGCCAAGCACTAGGGACTCAGGCAGGACCCTTCTCAATGCTAAGGGAGTAAAGACATCTGAGCTGCTGCTGAGACTCTCAAGCTGATTTGCCCAGATGACCTAAAACCAAAGTTACAAATCTCAAGTCTGCCAAGTCTAAATCCATGTTACTACGGGGATAGAAATCAACTGTGGTTGCCTCTGGAGGAGAAGGATGGCATTGTGTAGAAAGGGGCATGGGGGAACCTTCCAGGGTCATGCGGCATAGGTGACACCGGTACAAAACATTTGTTAAATTCACTGAACCACACATTTCAGATCTGTTCATTTTGCTATATGTAATTATAACCCAAGAGAAAAAAAGAGATTAGGGAAAAAAAAAATCCAGCCATTGCATCTCTGCTTTGAAATTTCCCACTCCTTCCTCTTTTTTCAGTTGCTGGCCCTATGACTTTGCCTTTGGGCTTAATCCAGTGCTTTACCTACTCCAGTGTAGGAGAAACCCGATTCTTCAGCAAGAGGAACTAGAACTTGCAATAGAAACTGTATGGAACACTGTTCCTAGTGCGTTGATCCAAACTGATCATCTCATTGTGATACAGGCATTTTTCATCCTGGCTAATGAAAATTGTGTTTTGCTGAATAGGGTTCACCAAATGACCTCAGTAGGCAAGAAGTGGGAGGCTCCCGGGATAAGCTGTCCTCTTCAAGGAGACTGAAGGTCACCCATGAGTAGATGATGCTTGGGCTCATAAATGATGAGTGTGCATGAAATCACGGGCCTGGGGAGGAGGGCTTGCTGAGAAGAGCAATCAGGAGCCTAAGAGCCAGGTGGGAAGGTAAGGGTCCTGGCTTGGGTTTGGCAGGAGGGGAGAAGTCAAGAACCTGCCTGACTTCATCGGTGACTTCCCTGGAGGTTGGTGCCCCTGGCACTCCCTCTCCACTGAGCAAAGCCAAAGGGATGATTTCAAACAGGCGTATAAGGGATTCTGTGACACCTCCTTTCTCAATGATGTTTCATTCTGGGGAAAGAGTGCCACTTGCTTGGGGGTAGTTCAGGGGTTTTAGAATCTGCCAGAGAAAGGCAGGAAAATCCATACTTAATACAGATGAGTTTCAAAAAACTTCTCAAGTCTCCATTTCTCATCAACTCAGCCTCTGCTGAACTTCATGGCCAAGTGGAGCACATGAAAGGGGAAAACCCGGTCTTGGGACTAGCCAAAGATCACACACTGCTAATCCACAGTAGGGCCAGGCTGGAGCCCCACAGGGAGGAGGAAGCATGCTTTAGGCTTCCTCACTCTGCAGTAGTTGGGGGCCAGAGCCTGTGGCAAGATCCATTCCTGGGGTCTACATTACACTTGGGTCCTTGCAAAGCTTTCTGATCTCTCTCAGGAGCTGAAGGGCATTTTATTTGGCTTTAAAATATTCTATTTGACTTTTAAAAATAAGATACCACAAACATAAAACAACGTTCAAATAAAAAAAATCCAGAAATAGGTGAAAATTGAATTATAATAAAAAAAAAGTTCACTGGCTAAAGAATTAATATTCACTCATATGCATTTAAACCTGTCAAAAAATAAGGAATATGATCATAACAAAAATAATGGATTCTTTTGAAACAGCTCACTATTTTAGGTACAGCGGTAAAAAATCAACCAGATTTTGCCGTGTAAAATGATTGGTCTATGGAATCTACCAGTAGTTATATCATCTGAAAACAATTCCCATAAAATATCACTGGGGCCATTAGCAGTTTCAGAAACCTTACTCTGGCCTATAATGGCAGCTACCAGTGCTTTTTCGTCTTAATTTTTTCCTTTAACTTAGAAAAGGTGAATTGCCAGTGCTCCTAAATGTGAAAGGTACTAAATGTGAAAGGACCAATCTATGCTGTGATCTCCCAGGGACTTTCTCTTTGAATTTCTTATTCCTGCCCAATGGGGTGGCGTCAATATCCCAGGAACTCTCAAGTGCCTTCCTCTTCAGTTAGCATGGACCTTGATGGTGACGGGGTGGGAATGGTCCCATTACCAGGGGTCGGGGTTAACTACTGAGGACAGTTACTAACAGCTACCTGACAATAGAACATTGAACAACTATTGTGTGTCAAACACACCAGGCATTTTACAGACACTGGTGTTAACGTCCACACCATCCTTGCCAGTTCCGCATTACTTTAAAGTCTTACGATATCTTAGGTTAAAGTCTTACGATATATCGTGTCAGGATAGATGAAGAAACAGGCTCAAATAGAGCTGGAGTCCCTGGGCCGAGAGCATGCAGCTAGTCAGTGGCAGAGCTAAGCGGGTCGGGCTCCATAAGCTTTCTACTTTGTATGTGGCCATCACACTCAAGGAAGGAGGCAGATGGAGACGCTCAGAGACTGACGCCTCCATGCCAATCCACACTGGGCAATCTTTTGGGGCAGCCCAAGGAGATCTCCTCAACCTCACTGAGAAAGAAGCTTCCGCTCCCAGACATGCCAGATACCTCTGCAAGCATTTCTGCTCTGTCTGGGGTCCTTCCCCTCATCAGATTTGGGACTCCTGAGAGGGAAGGCGTCATCTTTTGGCTGGCCTAGCCCGGCAAAGTGAGACTGGCGATTGCACTGAGCTGGGGCCCCTGTCTCCAAAGCCTGGCGTGCATGGCTTTAAGGTGCACCTGCTGGACAGGCCAGGTGAAGCTAGCACTTCTGTTTGTGCTCACATATTATTGGTGCTGATGCCTCTAGGGTCTCCATAGCAACTGTCCCAGGCAGGAGGGAAGCAGGTGTAATGTTTACCTTTCGAAGGA
Source organism: Vulpes vulpes (assembly GCF_048418805.1). Taxonomy (NCBI): domain Eukaryota; kingdom Metazoa; phylum Chordata; class Mammalia; order Carnivora; family Canidae; genus Vulpes; species Vulpes vulpes. The sequence continues at coordinate 106,442,698 of NC_132785.1, read as the reverse complement.
GGGGCAGGCGGAGCTGTCTTACTCTAATTGGAACCAATTCCAATTAGAACCAAGTGCCTAAATCCAGGTGTCCCAGCCAGGCTGGGGGAGCCCTCTGTGGGTGGCATTTCTGCCTCCTGCCTCCTGCCCTCCATCATGCTCATCACATATGGGGCTCTTTGCAAAGGCCAGCCTCTCTTGTTAATTTTGGCGGGTGGTAGGAGAGCTTCCTCCGTGGTCCCCCAGCTACGCAGGGACAAATCTGGAACCAGGCAGCTATGCCAAGAGTGACAAGGGGGGATAGCATCTGTGCCCTAAGCTGGTGGCACAATGCCCAGGCGCAGATTCCCCAGCTTCCTTTCCAAGCTGTGCCTTGCCACCTTGCCTGTGTTCTTTCTGTGCAGGGAGAAATGTCCCCCTTTTCATATCAGATCTCCATCTCTCCTTCCTCTGGTTCTGACTGAACAACCCTGGTGCTCTTTGTATACTCTCAGCTCACAGGGAAGTTCTTGGTGGATTCAGGAGTGGAGTGGAGGTGGGCATTCCGCTTGCAAGGCCCCTCAGTAGTATGCCTTCCTGTAGCCCATGCAATGCCTTCCTCTTCCCCTGTCCCTCCGTCTCCTCCCCAGATATGCTTTAGGATCTTAGCTCCGGTTCACTCCAGGTTCACTCCAAATTAGGCAAAGGTCAAGAGACTCCAGGAAACAGGGACATGGCTGTGTTGCTACTAGCAACAATGTGATACTTTTTTCCAAATAGGATGTGCAAGTGACCCTTGACCATGGCTCCAGGGGAGAGTGCCACTGAAGTTTAGTGGAAGAGACAGCAGGTGGAATCATTTGCTTGGCAACGTGTGACTCTCCTGTAGAACTATGGGGACTCTAAATCTCCTTCCCAAGGGCACCTCTCACCTCCTATGAACAAGTTCAGCCAAAACTCATCTATAGGTTGAGGTCTGTGGTTAAGCCGGCTGCCAAAGCAGAGTCTAGAAGGCACAGGCAGTCAACATGAGGACTGCCTCCCACCGCTCAAAAGCATAATCCTTCCATGAATGTCCATGTCCATCTGGACACAAATACAAGGAAGGCCGGCTTATTTCTCTTTCTTCCCTACCACCAGGAATGCGCTTCAGTAGGCATTTATCACACATGTATTTCCAACCTGAAAAAGTACATTAGGGGATGGGTCAAACAGCATTTTCAGGGATCTCTAGATAGAAACTCAGGTCGGTGGAACTCCCATCCACTGGGAACCTTCTTCCCTACAGACCCTTTTTATATGTTGCTGCAATGCTTTTGGTGCCCATGGGACAGCAGATAGGTGCTTGCCCAACCATCTTCTCTCCTGATGGTTTAGTAGGTAGAAATGTTCCTGGGGGACTTGGCCCTGGGCCACAGGGGAAGGGTTGTGGACTCTGTAAGTGCAAGGATGCTGCTGTTAGATTTAAAAGCACCATCAAAGGTAGTGAACATTTCTATCTTGTTCTGCTAGGGGTTTAGGAGAAGCGATCAGCACCTAAAGACATTATTTGCACACTGCCTCTGAGACAAGGGACTTATAGCTTAGCATCATTTCTGGACCCCTGGCTCATTGGCCCTTAGGAAGAAAAAAAACTACAGGTGCAAAAAATGGGCAGAAAAAAATGGGGACACCAAAAACTAGGTGCTGCTGACTGTTCCTGGAACAAGGGTGTGGGAACAAGGGAGGTAGGCAGAGACAAGGCCACGGACAAACAGATCATCTCTTCCAGATTTTGGAGCACCTTCTGTGTAGAAGGATCCCAAAAAAGGTTAGAGACTGCGGACGCAGGGATCACTCACCCACTGCTGGAAGGAAGCCACCTCGGGGGTGAAATGCAGCGGCCATTCTGACTCTGCGCCAGCAGCACTAGGCAATTGTGTTTTTAAGAAGGGAAGTGAAGAATAACTTATCCAGCTGAAACCATGAATACCTGTGGCTTTCGGGGTGCCCCTACCCAGACATGCACACAGCTGCAGCGGGCATGCAATGCATGCGTAGAGGCACATGCGAGTCTGCTGCGTATGTTACTCACAAGTCATACACTGAACACAGAGGCATAGGTCAGGCAGGCAATACATGCACCTGTGTGCTACAGCCGTGTACACATATTCATGTGCATGTTTACACCATAGGCACTTACAGAAGCATCTCATGCAAGCTGCATAAGCAATTAGGTGATTGGCCGCAGAGCTTTATATCAGGCTCCTACGATGCCAATCTTTGACAAACACTGCAAACTTAAAGCATTTACTTTAAGATACAGATATAAAACCCAAATTCTCCCCCCGGAAGAAGCCATTCGTGTCAGTGGAAATGGCCTCTCTGCTTCTGTTTCTGTCAATACTACAAGCAGTGGAAAAGCATGTACCCCAGGGATCTGGTTTAGGAGGGATTTCAAAGCATCCCCTGCCACTTGCTTCTGACTCCTCCAACAACCCCACTTTGTAGTGTGTGGCTAAAAAAATACAAGCCTTTGTTTATCTGGCAGATGGAGCAACCAGACTCGCTGAGGTTGTATTGCTCAGGGTGGCTCCAGGCAGGCAGACAGCTGAGAGGTGAGGGTTTCTGGGAATGAGGCTTCTGTTGTGCAGAGTGCTACAGCTGGAGGACTGCATTTCACGCTCTTACCATGGAGACAACTACTCCTGATCCGTATCTGGAAGCAGGAGGTGTCTCAGGGTTGTGCACCTCGATGGGTGGGTGGGAGGGGGCGGCGGTGGCAAATGCCAGATCCTGACAGTGTATGCAACATTCTCTAAGTGGCTCTCCCCACCCCAGCACCACACAGCTCTCATGGCCTGGGAAGAGCTTAGGGGCCCCACGTAACTGACCGCAGGGTAGAAGCTGGCCTGCCAGTCACCTCGGTACCTCCATTCCCAAGGAAAGCAGAGAAATTAGCTCTGGACTTTAAAAGTGAGCCAATAATAATAGCTACTGTATAGCAAGTCGTTCGACAAGCGGTCACTGTCATTAGATGTGCCTTGCACACCACTGTCATACATGGGATATGCACGTCCCCAGCCTCGATTGCAAAATACATGATACCTACTGCAGAGAATATTGTTGGAAATTAAGTAAGGTAATACAAGCTAAGCATGGGGCGGGGGGGCAAACAGCGTAATAATGAAAATAATAATACAAAGAGTTCCACTTGAGCATGTATACTGCAAACACTCTGCTAAGCACCTGGTGTGTTTGTTCCCCACTTAATTGTTGCTCTTATCTCCCTTTCACAGATGAGAAAACTGAGGCTCAGAGAAGCTGCTAAGCGGTAGCACTGAAATGGAAACAAAGTCCCTCGCTGGCCAAGCCCAGTATGGTGCAGACACCCATACTATAACACTGCGAGCCCCCCCACAAATGGCAGTGACTACTATTCTGTCCTCGTTTAGTGCCGGCATCCCCCTGTGCAGCAGGCTGGGGCTGTGCTCTAACCATTGGCCAGGTGAGCGGCTCCCCTGGGGTCTTGTGCCAGTCCCAGGTGGCTGGACAGGTGTCAGCCAGGGCTGTCCATCTCTAACCCAGCGCTTCCATGCTCTCTGGTGGCCACCAAAGGGGCATTGTTCTCGGGGCAAAGTGAGCAGGTCAGTCTTCAGTGGGGGACGAGAATGCAGTTGGAAATGTTGTGCCAGGTTTCAACAACAGTTGGCTCTGGGTGGCAGGTGCTGCTCAGGCATGCTCCAGGTGTGACCCCCTGGCTACGGCCAGGGTAAGAAGTAGTCTGGACAGCTCTGGGCAGTCAGCCCCAAGGAGCCTCTCCGAGGCGGGTCCCGCAGGGGCACTGTACACCTCACTGTGGTTATTCATGTGGTCCCAGGGAGTGTGGAGAAGAAGAGGCCCCTGAAACTAAACCCATGGAAAGCCACTGAAGGGCAGGTCGGGGGTTCCAGTGGCCACCCCACCTGCACTCCTTCCTGGTGATCCTTCCCATAACATCCTACAGATCTAGAAACAATTTAGGAAAAGCTGTTATTGAGAGCTAGCAAATGACGGGCTCTGGAGCTGTGCCATTACCAAGGAAACCACCATCAAGTATATGATTGCCGTGTTGCGATCGGTCACAAATGCTAATGGTTGGCTCCTTTACATAGTTAGAAAAATGGATGCCCCAGAACCTTCCAGTATCGTCCAGGACAGAAAATCCATCAGAATTTCCTCTCTACTTTTGCCGCAGATTACAAGGTTGGATTGAGTTTTGTATTGGCTGCTTTATGTCTATTTTCCAACTTAATTTGTTATGATGTAAAGGCCAGGGCCGCTATCCTTGCTTGATGGTCTGTCTTTTCCCATTAGGCATGGGGGTTCAGATGCACCCCACTCTTAGCGCAAATGAGAAAGGCCAGGGACATGGCATGGAATGGTTCTCAAACCATTCTCAGCCTGTGAAAAAGCATGGGTGCCTTCTGGATCCCCATTACCTTTCCCTCCCCATCTCATATCCAGGCACCAATGGTGCCCGACAGAGTTTTAAAGGACTGTCTGAGGGGACATAGTACCAATCAACTCTAACTGGGTTTTCTTTAGCTTTAAAAAATGTCTTATTAAAACTTTGCTGACTTCACGGGGATCGCCATGTATAATGAGAGGCCTTAAAGAATCTGAAAGCAAGAGATGAAGAGAGGAAAAAAAGCCATAAGCTGTAATCACCATAATTATACAATCCCATGATGAGTTGAAAGCAGCCCTGGTGAAGCCCGAGAGAAGACGAGTGTCATCTGCAATCGTGTTGGTCTTCAGGACAGCTGGAAAGAATGTGACATGAGAGCCCTTCCTTCCCCTGAGTTAGGCTGAAGATAAGTCCTCAAGGCAGAGCCCAGGAGGTGAGCACCCCAGAAGGGCAGTTTCTCCCTGGTCTAAGGCCTCTGGGAGCGTGTTCTGCTCCTGGCCACGTGGAGATAGTATGGGTGCCAGCTTGCCCACCTGAAATCTGCAACTGGCACTGGGTAAGAGGCAACTGGCTTTCTCACCTTTTCCACTTTCCACATTCCTTTCTGGATGGGAATGAGGACAGGCTAAGCATTTTCCAACTCAGAGCCAGGGTGTCCCACGCACATGCCCACCCTGGCTGTGCTCGGCCTGACTGCACTACAGCCGCTCAGCTGCCCTGTGCCAGCGGGCGCCTGTGTCCTCTGCTCACTGACCTCCTTTCAGGCATTCAGGGGAGAAAGCCCTCTTGCCAGAGCTCAGCTGCAGCAGCAGCAATTGGCTTAAAAAAAAAAAAACAAACAAAAACGAAAAAAACAAAAAAACAACCCAAAAAAACAAAAGGCAAGGATGACATGTGAAGGGCAGTAATTCCGCTCCTTGACAGTTTTCCTTGCTTTGCCTGTGTCATCATCTGGCTTTTTCTCCCTCAAAGGCAGAGGCTAAGACTCCTCCAATCTCAGCAAACTCCCTCATATGATCCATTCTCCTTTTTTAAGGGTTATTTATAAACCATAGAATAAAATACAGTAGGATCCATTTAACAAGTAATGCATCGGAGGATTCCAGCTAAAAGAGATGATAGAGGGTGGCTGTCATCTAGGTGGCTCAATAAGTTGAACACATGACTCTTGATTCCTCCTCAGGTTGTGATCTCAGCGTCGTGAGATCAAGTCCTGCATGGGGCTTTGCCACACTGGGTGTGGAGACTGCGTTAAGATTCTCTCTCTCCCTCTCCCCCTCCCCTCCATTTCTCCTTCTCTTAAGAAAAAAAAAAAAAGATAGAATCCAATGCAGAAGTCTGCTCTGTGATACCCTTGGCCATTCAGCTTCTGAATATTTCCAGGGAGCTCAGTGATCCTCCAGGTGACATATCCCACTGTTGGGAAGTTGCTACTATTATTCTCCAGTACAGTGGCCCTCCCTGTATCTTCTACCCATTTCTTCTAGCTTTGCCTGGAACTCCCTAGAAAGGTCCACTTACTGTGGAAGATACAAATATATCTCATGATGGTTCTCTAGTCTCCTGAGGGGCTGGACATCTTTATCCCCCCTGACATGGTTTCTCCAGTGACTCTCTTCCAGAATATCCCTAGATTGTTCAAGTTCCTGACAAATTGTGGATGCTCAGAACCAAGACTCAACACAGCCTAGAATAACATGAAAACAGTGAGCCACTTTTCTTTTCTCTTTTGGCCATTCCACTTTGGTTATTACAGCCTAAAGTAGCTTTTTTTTTTATAAAGGCAACTGCACCTTGCTTTTGCTTATATGAAGCTTGTAGCCAGCTACAACCCAAGATATTTTTTTTTTACTTGGATTACAGCAAAGGCTATGAATGCCATCCTATAGTTATGAGGCTGAATTTTTTTAACATAAATTTTATGTTGTTAAATTTTATGTAGTTGTTTTTGACCTACGATCCCACCAGAAGGAGATACTTTTCAAATAGAATTCCATTGTCTCCCGAATGAGCAACACCTTGCAATTTCAGATCTGTTAATATGACTGAGGTGTTTTCTCTTCATCTGAGTCCTCACAAAGGAGGTCGACAGGACAGGGCCATGTGGCCTACCAGAAAGGCAGTTTCTAGTTGACACAGATGTATGAGTTCACCCTCTTACCAGTCATTAAGATGCCATGAATACACTTGCTTTACCCAGTTCTGGCAAACACAGAGAGAGTGGAGGTGGAGGGGGAGAAGGGAAGGAACAGATATTGGTTTCAACCTTACTGCACTAACAGCAGGACACAAATAAATATTCTCTGGAGCAAGGGGTGTAGTGATGACAGTCATCCTTCTATAATCAGCCAGGCTGACAGGGGAGTTGTGGAAAGTTCCTGCCAAATATCATACTGAGAAGAACCACTCCTGTTGGGGGCCGTGGTCCTCAGGTTGAAAGGATTTGGCTGGGATTAGGGAGAGTGCAAAGATCACTGCTAGCTGGACCCTGCCACTGCTGGGGTGGTTACACACTCCCCAACCCTGCCTCGCCTTCCCATCTGCTGGGGAGCCACCGAAGGGTCCTTCTCTCATTGGCCTTCAGGTAACATGGTCGAACTGACAATCCCCCTGTTCTGAGCCTTCTCACCCCCCAGGCAGTGTTCCATTTAGCATTCTGCTACACCGCAACATCTCACAGATTGTTCCCTACATAAGATTTTATATCTTGCCCTCCTTCAGGAATGCTGAGATTCTCAAACTTGAGTCAAAGCAAAGATACTTTCTGGTATACAAAAGGGGAGACCCCCCCCACCACACCAGTCATTTTCACCAAGAGCTCATTTGGGGAGAACTCCACCGTGGTTTTAGACCTTAGACCTCGAGCTCTCTGACTTCTAACTTTCCCCGCTGGACACAGGCAGACTTGGGGCTCTTCTCCCTGACCTTGACATTGGCAGCTTTGTCCCCTTCCTAAGTTCCTGCTATCCCAAAGCCTGACTAACACTTGGGGGTTTCTCTCTTCGGCCCCGTTGTCCCCCTGGCCAGACAGAGGCAGATTCCATCCTTTGCAGAAGTGGGTGTCCTGTCCTGCTGAGCGGTCTGCACTTCCCGCTGTTCATGTCACCGACGGCCCTGCGGTCACCTTCATCCTCTGCCTTCTCACTAGACAGATGGAAGCCCATGGCTATTCCCATGTGGCTGCCTGGGGACATGTGCCAAAAGTCTGACTATATAAGTGACAAGGAACAGGGTGAAATCCCACAACCTCATCAGCCACTGGTAAAGTGAAAGCTCCTTCTAGAAGGACGTCTTTCCTGAGTGGGGGGGTGGGGGGGTGGGAGTGAGAGGAAGGCTCTGTTATGGCAAAGGGCTGCAGGTCACTTCCCAAAATAGATTCCCTCCTGGAACATAGAGACACAGTTTGCCCCCAGCCTGCCTTGCGGGAGACTGGCAGGGTATGCGATTTGGATCTGAATCAGTGGCTGTAAACACACAGCTGTGCCTTTCTGCCTCAGAGGAGTTGGATTTTCACTTGACTGCTCGTCACACTGGGGTCTGGGGAAGGCGAAAGAGGGTCTGGGTGGTGGGGAGGGAGGGCTGGCGAGAGGAAGCGGGAGCTGCCTTGCAGAGCTTGCCTCCTTGTGCCCCCTGGGTGGGGAGGCTGAGCCACTGCTGGGTTTTCTCTCTTGGGGGAGGGCATTCCGTGGGAAGAGGATTTTGGCTGCTTTGGGTTGACAGGTTGAACCATCAGCTGCAACAGCTGGGGGTTCCTCCTTCTGAAAGGAGTGGCAGGATGTAGGGCGAAATTTCTTCAAACTGAAAATGCCTAACCCCCTTTGATACACAGAAATCTCACCCTTTCCCAGAGTTTTGGAAGACCCCAGCCTATCCCCTGCCATCGGGAATCACTTGATCACTTTTCCCTTTCTGAATCCTGGAAGCCAAGGTGATTCAGTTGTCTTACATATTATATAGTTTGTTTATAAAAAATAGATTTTTACATTTGCATTTTTCAGCTACAATACTATCATATTAAATATGCTTTTTGAAGCTTTGCTTGGAGCCAAGATGGAGAGAGAGGTACAGAGGAGGCTTAACTGACCACTGGCTATAACCAGGATAGCACAGACTCTGGTAACCTCCTTTTGCTCACCTCTGAGAGAGGACAGTGGCAAGCTGGCCCAGAGTTCTCCAGGGAAGCAGAAAGTATGGTTGCAGGTGAGGAGCAAAGCGGTGCTGAGGTTCCCAGATGCTCACTGTGCATTCTTTCCCAAGCCCCACAATGCACGGTTGATGCCACAGCACCCACTCTGGAGCCCACCTTTCTGCCCAGGGGACCTCACCCCTTACCTAATCCCAACACACACCCAGCTGGGCATCCATCTGGAAGGGCAGGGACTGCAGAACTGACAGGAGTGATTGGTATGTGTTGCTTACCCTGTTTCTGGTGACCCCTCCCTCCCTGCCCTCCAGGGGTCACAGTGTGTGAGTGAGCCCTGGGGATGAGAGCAGGCCTACGGCTTCGGGAGCCTTTGGCAGTCTGAGTTCTGCTGGTGCTTTATTCTCACAGCCCTGCCCAGGGCTTTTACACACAGATTCAACTCCATGCTCTCCATGGTTTCTGTCCTGGTCTCCAAGGCTCGCAGCCACTTCCCAATCAGGAAGGTGGCTCTTTGCTCATCCTGAGAGATGATTAGCACAATTCAGGAACCTTAGCCTAGGAAGAAGCACAGACCAGCTGGAAAAGCCTGTAGAGATTATTTAGCCCAAGCCAGTATATTTAGGAGGAAACCAGGGCTCAGAGACAACTAGTGATTTGCCTGACGTGTCCAGCGAGCAAGCTGCAGCTGGAAGCAGGAGCCACTCTGCATGGGGACTGCTGAGGAGTTCCACAGGGTCCCAGAAGTCCTCACTGCTCAAAAGAGGTAGGATTTTATGCTTTCCTTCCCAAATTCTACCATGGAAGTCCATCTCCATCTCCAGGCAGGCCACGGTTTCACTATTGCTGGGCCTCAGGGCTCTGGCAGGAGAGAGCCTAGAACGACAGTCTGATCCCGTGGTTTCAAAGGTGCCCAAGAACTATTTGCAGTCAAAACCAACCCTATGTAAAGATTTTTAGCCAAGAGTACTTTGCTAGAGGCCCAAAAGGATTTTTTGGCCTAAGGTCAAAGCCCTTCAGGGGCCCTGCTAAGTCCAGGTATTTGAGGACTCATGCCACCACAGTGGGTGGCTGTTCCCCATGACACTCTGGTGGGGGACAGCCTCCTGGGGGAAGGGGCTGCTACTGCTGGGCTGGGGTGGCCCCCTCCTGGTCTGCCTACTGCCTCACCTGCCAGGAGCCTCAGCCTTCCACTTCCTGTTCAGCACCTGGGCCTGGGGCTGAGGGTTTCTTCTGCAGAGCTGCCTGGGGAAGGAGGGAAGGTGAGCTGCTGACTTTCCCCCTCTCATTAGCTTTTCTTTTGGCCGGGAAGGAGGAAAGGGAGAGGGAGGGAGGGGCGAGGGAGGGTGGGTGACAGCTGGCTTCCAGAGCTTCCTGGTCTCCAGCTGACTTTCCCGCTGCATTCCTTGGCAGCCTTGGCAGGCAGGACGGAAATGCCTGTTGTGGAGATGCCACTGGGAATGTGCCATGCAACCCTCGGCTTCGGGCCCCATGGTTTCAATTCCAAGGAGCACCTTGACAAAGCTCCACTGCCATGTCCTCATAGGTGGATGGATACCTGGTCCTCATCTCCGTTCTTCTCTGGGGCCTCTAGTGTTTGCTCAGGCCCCAGCAACCCCATTTCCCATCTTTAGGGCCTGAGGCTCTGGGTGATGAAGCTCTTGAGAGGGCAGCTGAGTCTTCAGCCAACCCCCTCGGCCAAGGTGTCAGGGGAAGCTCCTGCCAGCATCACTTGGGCTGCCATTTCTCCTCCCTCGAGGCCCCCCTGTGGCCTCTTCCACAGAACTGTACACGAGGAGAGAGGACATTCTCTCCTCCCCAGGCTGGAGTTCTCACCAGGTAGCTTCGGCCACCACCCAGAAAGGGACAAATTGCTGCCACTGGGCCTCTGTGGAAGGCGCTTTGCTTCCCCTCACCCTCCTCCTATGCATCCCGGGTCCTGTGTGTCAGAGGCAGCCACGGTGGGGCCCTTCCTGTCCCAGGAGGCTCTGAGGAAAGGAGCATACCTAAGGGAGAGCAAAGGGGCGGCAAGCCTTCCAGCTCTGGCCGCCCTCACGCCCTCCTCGTCGTGTGTCAACAGCAAAACCGGGCAGATGGCAGAGAATGGCAGGCTGCTGGGCAGTGAGCAGTACGAAGTGGTCTTTAGTTGGAGAAGTCCCCTGCTCCACCACGCGGTACCACCAGGACCTCCACCAAGGAATCAGAGGAGGAGGGGGAAGGTGATGCAAAGGTGAGCCACCGTGATGCACCGCAGGTTTCCTGCTGTGGCTTACACATTTTATAGTTGTGGTGGAAGGAAGCTTCCCAGCACACAGGACTAGGAGAGAGATAGGCTGTGTTTGTATAGCCTGAAATCACATGTGGGGCTCCCCCTTGTGAGGCTGCTTTGGTTCGAGTTCTTGGACTGGGCTCCCTCGGACCAGGCCCCCCATGTACAGTGGTGTGGGTCAGTCACTGCCCAAGGGCAGCTGAAGGTCAAGTAGGGTCAAATCTAGCCTGCACTGTGCTTGGCCAGCTGGCCGTCTGTGGGGCGTGGCCCCATTGGAGGAGTCCTATTTTCTGTTTTGAATGAAGGTACAACATGGGCTGGTTGCACCAACCCATAGACTTTCAGTTCTGTTTGGTCTTAAATCTGAGCCTTCTAGAAAAAGAAAAAAAAAATCTGAGCCTTCCCTGTCAAATGAACAGGGCTTTGTGTGGACCCTGTGGCTCTAGGACACCCAACTACATGATAGTTGTCCACTGATAATTGCACTGTATTCAAATTCTGGGTGACTCAGGATGCAATTTCCATTGGAAGGAGAAGCTCACACATTGCTGCCTCTACTGGGGGTTCCAAGGCCCCCTCTGTGCCCAAACTCACAAGGCTCTAGCAGCTTCCATGAACCACATTAAACTGCTCCCTAGGATCTCATGTAAAAGGGGCCATCTCTGGCCTTCAACAGATAATCCCTCCGTGTCATAATACATCTTAAAACTCGGAAAGAACAATCTGTGTTCTCCAAAGGTTTCTCTTTTACCAAGAAAAGAAAGGAAACTGGTATGAGAGAAGAGCTGACTGAGCTATCCAAACACTTGGATCAAGGTCTCTTGCCACCAAAGAGTCCTAAATGGCAGGTGGCCCACATCTTTGGTCCACAAACTCCCTAGCTTCGCTCCTTAATTTTTCCATTACTAGTCCCATGACATAGATGCCCTCTTAAACACCTTTCCCAGCAATGTGGAAATGCTATTCAACTTGTCTTTCATTGAGTTTTATAATTTGCAGTAGGTACTAGATGATATATTCGTATAGATCTTCCTTTAGAAAAACTTAGCACTTTATGTATAGTAGTATATCTAGAAAATGACTATCAGATTGTAAAACATGTTGGTTAGTTGGTTAATTCCATTTGATTAGAACACTGGGCTGTTTTAGACAAAGTTCTGGGGTTCCAGCCTCAAGCGCCCTGAGAGTTGCCACTATTATATAACCATAGACCATTTTTTCAAACACAGCCACATCTTGTGGGTATATGGTGCTGCCCTGAGCGCACAGGGAGTGTGGATGCCTCAATGCAGATCCATTTCCACCACTGGAACCAAAAGATTAGAATGCACCACCCATTAGAGTCTTCAAAAAAAAGCAGCAGGGAATTTATAAACTTTTTTTGAAGTTTGGATCTTTTATCATATAGATGCTAAAAATCTCAGGAGCTTGGAAGATTTTTCTCCTTCAGCTAGTCCTGAAAACAACTCTGTAAGTTGTCCCACATGCACACTCGAGACGCTATTTCTTGGTATTTTCTTGTTCCAAATGCTCTGTTAACAGACTTTGCAGAACCACTGACCCAACACTACTTATGGGATGAAGAGACATCATTAAAAGCTCTTCACAGAGTTTCACTGAGATCATTCTTGCCTTTCCTGATACCTACTTCTTGTGAAAAACAGCCTGGAGATATTTGAACATCTTGTCTGGATACCAGGCTTCCTTCCTCTCTTACACTCTCAGCCCATGAGAACCTCCATGGGTCTGTGGGAGTTCCGCTCTCCTGCAGTTTGCACCCAGTGGTCCAAGTTGCCTACACTCTGGGTTTATCAGCAAAATCCTTAAACATCCTCTACCCACAGCAGCAGGCCTCAAAAGCAATAGGGAAGGATGGGTTCCCACCACTCTCCATAGGGCTTCAGGGATGGAGAAACTCCCCTAGGCCTTGCTTCTGACAGCCTGAGGCACCTTCTTGGTGTGTGAAGCCACATAGTCATGACACGCCAGTCACAAAGACACACCAGGGACCAGTAGGCCTTCCATCCTGCAAGTTCTGATTTCTGATGAGGAAAGCCCATAGAGAGAGAAGACCAAAGAAGAAAAGGGATGAACACTCACTCATTTTAACTGCCACCTACTACAGCTATTGTGATGTTTACATCAAGCAAATTCGAAATAATATTTAAGTTCTAGCTATGACAGATTGCTTTCAACCCAGAATTCTTAGCATTTACAATAAAAAAAAATGAAATAAAGATACGGATCACATAGTAGTCAGGTTTACAAGGATTCTCCTCTTCAACCAAGGGGAAAGTCAGCCTCAGTGGGTTCCTGTCACTTGGGAAGGGGAGTGGGGCCGGTTCTATGCAGGGGAGTCCTCTTCCCTGGCTGCCATTTTGGTTTCTGCTGGATGGCATTAACAGGGCTGGCTGGGCCCCACGAACTCAGCAGCTCGTTTTTGATGAGTGCGTGAATGAGTGAGACGGAGTACTTCCTGGACACTAAGCCCTATGCTCAAATCTTGGAGAAAATGGCACGAAGAGGAGAGATGGGTCTGTGCTGTTCTACAGACCACAGCACAGAACTTCCACCATGTACCATGGGGAAGGTGTCCTCATTCAGTGCTCTCCCTCTTACCACGGGGTCTCCTATATGCCACTGTGTTGCTCTCTACCACCCTCTAGGCTGGATGTGCATGAGAAACAAGCAGCTTCCCTACAAGAAGAGTGAACCTATAGCCCACCTTTACCCCTCGGGTCACAATCACGACCTGGGGACTTTGCTAAGGTCTTGTCCCTGGGCACACAGGGACAGTGCAGGGACTTGCTGTTCCTTCCACCCCACGGCTACTGCCCTCCTCTCCCTGTTACACTATGTGGATGAGGCTGACAGGGGCTGTAAGGGCCGGCGGAACTCATGCAGAGGCCACTAACACACACGCCAGCTAGACCGCATCGCCAGAACCCATGCAGCTCGGCCACCTCCTGCACACGCAAAAGCCGCCACGTTGCAGCATCAGCTCCCGACCTGCACCTGCATGACTGCCAGAGTTCACAGAGGGGAATTTGGATTTTCTTTTTTTTTTTTTTTTAAGATGAGCTATGGTTCTGAGCCAATTTATTTCATGGTACAGTTCGATGGCCTTCTCCCTGAGCTGCTGCAGAAGATGCACAAGCCGTGCAGCCCCAAGGGCAGTGGGGTACTTCCTCCTCAAAGCCCCGTACAGAAGATCAAGTGCGGGGGCGGGGGGGCCCTGGGGCTGGGCGGCTGTGTATGCACCTTCTGCAGAGGGAGCCGCTCGGGTTTTGCAAACCCGTCCCTAGAAGAGAAGCTGCAGACGCTCGCAAAAGAAAAAGGGTGTGTTGAGTGGGGGGAAAGCACTGGACTCCCTCCCACCCCGAAGGAAACAACAACCAACACCAAAAAAAAAAAAAAAAAAAAAAGAAAGAAAGAAAGAAAGAAGAAAAAGAAAAAGAAAAAGAAAAAGAAAAAAAGATGGAAGAAACAAACAAACAAACAAAAACCCCAGAAGAAACGTTGAGGGAAGAAAACCAGCTGAACTTACCACACTGCGAGTGAACTTTTCTAAGGAAGTTCTACGACCTGGCTCACTTTCTGGCTTTAGGGGAAAAAAAAAAAAAAGGTAGGGAGAAAAATACAGAAAAAAAACCTCTTCAGCTTACATGTGGTTTCCAAACAGCAGCAGCGGCAGCTAATGAACAAAAACAACAGCAAAACAGGGCGGAAAAATGGGGAAAAGAGAAGCAGCCAGCGCTGTACGTGAGTCAGGGGGAGAGACAGCCAACAGAAGCCCGCCAGGCGTGGTGCTGCCTCCTCGGAGCAGCTAGCAGAGAGGGGTGTCTGCTTCTAGAGAGGCCAGGATCGTGGGGTCTCAGGGTCGAGGCCCCCGGGCCTTTGCACGGGGCCTCCCGCGGGCGGCAGTTTGGAGCAGCCTGCTCCCTGCTTCCCGCTGGCCGTGTGGGCCGCTGGAGCCCCTGGTTTGGGTCCCTGAGACTGGGGGCATTCACCTGGGGGGCCTTGAGTAGGACCCCAGCAAAGGCTACCACCTCTGAAAGCTGAGTATGTGTAGGGCATCCTGACGGGACATCAGGAGGTGGCTGTGGGCAAGGTGAGGTCATCAACTCTTCCAGGAGCCTGGGTTAGGAGTCTGAGATTCCTCCCACCCAGACGCAGCCAGAAAGTGTGCTAACTCCAGTGACTTCCCGCTGGCCCCCTACTGACATTCATTCTGTGTCCCTAGAGCAAGGAGGGTCTACCTGCGTGTCCTTTGTGTTGACAAAGGGTCTTGGGCCTGAGAAGGAGTGTTTTGGACAGAAAACGCTCTCTCGGGTGCAGGCAGGTGACCACTTCCAAGGTTCACACAGGACAGGCTCCAGGAGGCGCAGACACCTCTGTGAACTCTTAGCTAAGGAGCCCCTGCCAGGGCAAGAAGAGGCAAAGCCCTTGAATCCTTTCCCCAGGCCTCATCGCTCCCTACCACAGGGAGGCTGTGGTGTGCACCTGACCCTGTCTCTAAGTTTCCTGCTTTCCCAAGAGCTTTGGGAGAGAACTACATCCCAAACACTGGCCGGTTTATCCTAGAGCCCTGACACTGGGAAATCTGGAGAGTATAATCACTCACATGGACACAGACACACACGTCCAGCAAAAATGGAACTGGAGAGCTGAAGACACAGCCAGGTGCCTGTGGGTCTGCAGTGTGCTGGAAGCAGAGGGACAGGCAAAGGGCAGCCACCTGTCTGTGCAGACAAGGTCGGAGGGCTTCTCAGATGGCAGTCACGACCCTCACCCCTCAGCTGGCTGCCAGGAGACAGGATGTTGCAGAAGGAAAACACAACACACACACACACACACACACACACACACACACGCACACACAACACACCACAGCAGAGCCAGGCTGGTCTTTCTCCTCACACGAGGAGCCGAAGGTTACCACACCAAGTCCCGGTTCTGGGGACGGCAGGACTCAGCTTCAGTCCCATGCGAGGCCCAGGTGGCACACACTTGGCTTGGGTCGGGCTGGTCCTGGTCCCTGCAGCTAGCACGGTGTGCCTGTCCTTCTTGTCTCTGGCTACTGGGTTGCTGCTCACAAAGGGTCACCATCGACCTGACTTATTCGGGTTCCTGCCTTGCATGTGCTGGAGCGGCCCGCAAAATCCAGCTCACAGGTCGCTGGTTTGCCAGAGCAACTAACTTTATCCTTGACAATATTAGGATAGAGGATGAACTAGGGATTGAAGGCTCGGGAGGCTGTGGCTTCAGACTCCATCACAAGATGGAAAAGCTGAAAAGTGAGGCCGATCCAGGCCCCCTCTTGTAGCTGGAGCATGTGACCCTCACATACCTTTATGACCTGGACATTTATATCGCACGGTAAGCCCATTTCTGAAATCAAGGTACTTCTAGGCCTACCTGAAAATGCCGAGTTACAAATCCAATCCACACCTGGAGACTCTCAGGGAGAAATGGAAGAAAAAGGAGGTTTTGTCACTGTTTTTGGAAACAATGAACCCTTGGGCATTGCAAGGGTGTTGGCATCTGCAAGAGTTTCCTGCCAAAGAACTTCTCTTCATTTGGGGGCTGGGAGGATAATTCTAACGAGTTTCACATGTAACATTTCACAGGCAAGCCATGGATCCCTTCCTCACATGAGGGATCTCCTCTGAGAAGTTCTCCTCTTCTGGGATGACCTGCGGGCACAGGTGTGTATCAGCTCCACTCCCTGTGCCAGGGTGCGTTTCCCCTTTGTGTTCAGACTCTTACGGAGACTGAATGGCCTCTGGCTTCTCCTGGGTATGTAGATGGGTCCGGATAAGCCAGACTGCCAGAACCTTAGAACTTCTCCAAATTGTCATCGGTTCAGGGTCTCGAGGCACGAGAAATAGGAACATTCATTTTGACCTTCTCCCATGAGATCTGGGCTGGAGATACCAGAAGGGTCCATAACTTTTCTTGAAAAAATGAGCATCTGATGTTCCCCTCCATCAGAGGCCCTCTACCTACATCCTCCTTCAAGGGAGCTGGCAACAGGCCAGGCTTCACATTTTCCATCAGGCAGTGACACTTGATGGAAGGGGTGCAGGAAACTAATAAAGTCTGGGCATTCTAGAAGTCCCTTTTCCTTGCTCAGACTATCAGGGATATTCTCAGGGCTACCTAAGGGCAGGAGAATAGGATATAAATGCTCTTGTAGACTCTAGAGTTAAATGGTACCAACCAGATACGCAGACAGGTCCTGGCACACGAGGTGGACAGTACACAGAGAGAAGGGTTGCGTGGCGGGCAGAGGCAGCCCCGACAGAGAGCATGTGGGTGGACCACCGCAAGCTTAGGGACTGGGGTTGGCGGGCTGAGAGGGGAGAAGAGGGGATGCACATATTCCTAAGTGGCACGGCACGGAAGTTGCGGCTTTGGGTGCAAGGAGAGCCACACTTAACCACATGTGTGTCTCGGAGCACGATAGCTGGAAAGTGCAGAGGGTTTGCAGGCATACCGGAATCCCGAGCCTCCTCCCCTTTCTCAGACCTCAGGCCCCTTGAGGCTCTTCCTTCCCTCCTCCCAGGATTCCAGCTGCATTCTCCTGCTTCAGCTGCCCCTTTTCATCTACATGCTGAGGGTCCCTGGGCACCCCCATCCAGACGCCAAGGGCTGCAGGGGACTATGACTGGATTCCAAGGGAAGGAGGAATAAGAAGATAGGGTACAGTTATTTCATGGCTGTGGGGGCACCAGGGAGGGAACAACCCCAGGAGTGATTTCTGGGGCCAGATAGGGGCTTGGGGGGATGGCCTGAAACCTGGAAGGTTTTCTACTCAGTGAGGGGGCTGGCCTATCCTTGCCTCATCCTCATCTCTGAGTTGGTCAGACTTTATTTAAAGTCTGTGGTAGGTAAGGGGACCAGACTTTCCAGTGAGGGGCTCTTTCTAGTTTCCTAAGGGATTCACTGGCATCACTGCCAGTCCTGAACCCTTGTGCTGAGCCACTCTGTGGCCTTCGTATTTGGTCATACTCCCTACTGTGGGCAGAACGTGCAGACCAAGGTAATGGGAACATGGAGCCAGGATGCCACCCCCTGGACCTTGGGGGGGTGCTGGGGTGATGTTTCTACTTGTCTTCCCTTGGAGTGGGAGCAGATGGAGAAGGGAAAGAAGAAAAGAGAAAAATAAAACCCAAGGGATGATATTCTCATTTTACACCAGCAGCAAGCAGCAGGCAAGGGTTAACAGTGCTAAGAAAGGCAGGCCTGCCCTTCCCAAAGATACCTTCTTCTTGGCCAGCAGCAAGTCCTGGTAAGCATTCGACCGGAGGAAGCGGGCATAGCTGTCACTCTTCATCAACTTGTAGATGTGTTCCTGAGAAGGAAGGAGGTGGGAAGACACAAGAAAGCACTGTTAACTGCTGCTAAGGAAGGGGAATCACAACCCAACTGGCCACTGTTTTAGGAAAGAAACAAACTGGGGTGTGCTTGCATGTGTCTAGAAACACTCGACAACAGTTTGTTTTGTTTTTTTTCCCACCCAGAAACTTCAAACAAAATATATTTTCTCTCTTAAAATGAAATCTCCTTGAGGATCATGTCCCAAAGGCTTTGTAATTGGGCCTTGGTGCCACGTTGAGATGCAAATATTGCTTAATGATTAAAGCCACAGGTACAGCAGTGAGAAGCGACAGACTACTGATACACCCAACCACTTGGATGAATCTCAAGGGAGTGATGATGAGCGAAAGAGCCAATCCCCAGAGGTTACATACTGTATGATTCCATTTATGTAACATTCTTAAAATGACAAATTATAGAAACAGACAACAGATTAGTGGTTGCCAGGGGCTAAGGATGGGAGGAGGTAGGGAAGGGTGTGGTTATAAAAGACAATATGAAGGATTCTTGGGGTGATGGAGCTGTATAGAACTAAACACACACATGAGTACAAGTAAAATTGGGAAATCTGATACACTCAGTGGATGTAGCAATGTCAATATTATAGTTATGATATCATACTATGGATTTGTAGATGTTACCATTACAGGAAACTGGGGAACTGGTACATTTCTGTATTATGTCTTACAACCATATGTGAATCTAGAAGTATCTCAAAATAAGAAGCTTCATTTAAAAAACCCTAACAACTCCATAGGCAATGATGCAAATAGGTCAGTTGTGCATGTTAGGGCCACCATCCTATCCTGGAAGGGTGCCCTTGGCAACCATTTATGGGGCATGTGAGCAAATATAACAGACCTAAGGCTTACATCCAGGAGAGGCAGATGCTGTGGCATGATGCCCTCTCTTCACCCGGGCTTCTAGAGGCATTTGTATTCTGGCCTTGGTGATGAATTTCACCCTTGATTTCCAGCTAATTCTTATAGTCTGTGGGCCCTTCCTAACAGATCTGTTCTCAGCAAGGGCAGAGAAAGCCTGCTACCTTAAAAGAAGCTGTTTGTTGATTGAAAAAGCATTACTTATCAGTTGTGATGGAATGAATGTAGCTCAGCTATACAGGAAAGCCTGGCTGTTAAGACGGATGGTGGGCTTTCACTAGGGAGGGTGGGATTGTTGGCAGAGGCTGGCCTGGTAGAGGAAGCATCTTATACTCATTGTTCATCCCATGAAGCTGGACCTGGGCCCGAGGCTCAGGGAAATGAAGAGTGGGTTGGTGAGGAGAGAGTGCTCAGTTGAGAGGCAGGACTGGTCATTAAGGACCTCTTCCCTGGGTATTCACTTTCCAGGAAAGGGTAGAGGAAGGGAAGCTTCCCCTCAGCCAGGGGGCACATTTTATTTTTTTTATTAAGGACTTTATTTATTTATTCATGAGAGACACAGAGAGAGGCGGAGACACAGGCAGAGGGAGAAGCTCCATAGGGAGCCCGATGTGGGACTCGATCCTGGAACTCCAGGATCATGCCCTGAGTTGAAGGCAGATGCTCAACTGCTGAGCTACCCAGGCATCCCTGGGGGGTACACTTTAGAGATACCTGGCCAAGCTGCTGTCATACCCCAGAGGAACCTGGGACAATAGCAAGGGCTTTCTGGGAGCCTCTCCCTTTCCACCTCAAAAGAAAGTGAGAGCAAAAAGCAAGCAAGTCCTTGGTCACGTGTGGATCCTTCTCCAAATCATCTTCAGTTTGGGCACCAGTGTCATTCTTCCTGTGATGCCCCCATATTTATAAAGGCAGGATGCAAGCTGCTTAATGGGATGGCCTACTGCAAGGAGCCAAGCAAAATTCAACAGTGAGTGGCTTGGATATGAACCGACTTTGATAATCCAGATGTGGTGCATTTAATAAACCTAGTGAGAACATGCTTCACTTAGTGTTTTCCTGCAATTTTCAGACAAAAATTGAGCCCATTTTAGTTTAAGTTCCTGGATAGGAACAGAATGTCTTTATTTCTTATATATGTGCAGTGTCCAGCACAGGTTTGACGTTGGTGACATTGTTTCCAGGTTCACTGGAGTGCTTGTGTGTGTGTAACATCCAGCGAGTTTACAGGCTCCATGCTTGTGGTTTTATGCTCACCAGTTCCTGCCCTCTGCGTGGAAGGGGAGTGGGGCTCACACTCAGCTCGAAGGAATCCTGTGTGTGAGCATCTTGGGTCATCTCTAATGGCCTCAGAGCCTAGGCTGAGGCACTGCAGTCTTTGTTCTCACATGTTGTCTCTTTAAATTGTTCTACCATTAAATCTTAGGTACAAATGTTAATGACTCACTGTCTCTTTCTTGTCTCAGGCATCGCTTGTGTCTGGCTGACAGAGCCAGGTGGCTCCTGAGTTGTCTGGAGAGACCTGTCACTCAGACCTGAACCCTCTCCAAACCCCTCTTCAAGGTAACAGGTCCCTGCTTCTTATTCTGGCTTCTCGGAGGAATCTAAATCCCAGGTGTAGCTCTCAAAATACCCCCGTACAGGCCCAAGAGAAGTAAGGAGATCTCTCCCAGTCCAGCACTTCTGGCCTTGGCAACAAATTTCACCCCTGATCCAGCTAATTCCTCCAGCTTCACTGTGGGATGGAAAAGGCCGGTCCATTAAAAGAAAGAACTTGTCAATTTAAAAAGAGCAGGATAAAGCAGGTGTCTAAACATTTAGTCACAGGAATAGTCAGCAAATATTTAATGAGCATCTACTAGGTACAGGCACTCTGTCAGGCATTGAGGTGACAGCCTGAATAAGACTAAGTCCCTGCTGTCGTAAAGCTTAGATGCTATGAGGCAAGATTGATGCACAAAGTGATAGACTATGACTCCCAAAGCAGTCTCAGGTCCCAGCCGCTAGTGAATTTTGTGTGGCTCCTTGCAGTGGGCTTCTCCCATCAGCAAGAGAGTAAATCTACAACTTTTGTAGATCTGGGGGTATGTTTGAGCTGAGGGCTCCAATGACAAAGTGCCAGCACAGGGAGCAGGGAGTGGGTACATATGGGATGACCTACCCTGCTAGAGTAGCGTATGTCCCCACTCATCCCCGCCCAGGCCTCCCTTTCTCACAGTCCAGAGATCCATGACTGTCCCCTACCCTCCTCTGCTCCACTGAGCCAAGAAGTGGGGCCTTTGATATACCCGGTTATGGAACACTGTTCCTACCTCCTTGCCAGCTTGTGTCTAAGAAGCACAAAGACAGTAAACAGGGGGTGGGTGAACGGAGCACTGAGGTTTTTCTGGGAATGAGAATTAAGATAGGACTCAGGGTCTTTGGCCAGTTCCCAAATGCAATGAGTTTATCACTGCCAGGGACAGCAAGTGTACAAAGCTTTTGGCAGTGACCTCTACTGATTTATGGGAGGTTCTGGTTTGTTTCCCCTGCTCTGAAGACAACCAGCTTTAAGGGAAATGTATATCCAGAATCTGCAAAGAGCCACTGGCAAAACCAGGAAGCCCCCACTGATGGAATTCCTCTGGGGCTAGAGAAAAAGAGGTTTGATCTTCTCTTTTCTTCTTTGCCTTTTCTTGTCTTGTCTTATCTTCCCTTCCCATCCTCCCCTTCTTCCCTTCTCTCTTTTTCTCTCCTTTCTTTCCTTCCCTCCATCTTTATCTCTTTCCTCACTCCTTCCTTCCCTCCCTTCCTCCCTCCTCCTCCTTATTTCTTCTCCCCCTCAGAAAGGGGTAGGTGAGTGGACTACACATAGTTCACAAGCAGAACTAGCCCTCCTGATGTATGGGAAGGGTGCCTTCCTACTCCAGGGAGGATGAGGATGGTTCTCCGTGAGGCTGAGCAACTGATGCTTTGGGGCCCTAAAGCATACTGAACATCTTCGCCACAATTCTCAGTGTGGGGAAGGAATCAACCCCTGTAGTGTCTGACAATTATAGTACAGAGATGTCATCCTGATGAGACACTCCACCCTCATTTCCCTTTTTGGACCCAGGCCTGGGATGGGGAGCTCGGCTCGCCTGGGATGCTAAGGCAGAAGCAAAAACAACTGGAATCGGTAGGGCGCGAGACATATGTGGGCGCTGGAAGGAGCAAGCAGTGCAAGCTGTCTCAAAACCACACCTGCTTCAAATCAATGTTTTGCTGTGATAGTCCTTGTTTGGAAATCTCCCTTATTTTTAGGCAAAACACAGTGACCCTCACAAGCACTGGGGAAGGTAATATGACCAATGCCTGGAGCCTGGGGCCCAAGCATGCTGGAGCAGTAGAATTACTTAAGAGCACCCTCATGTCCTCCTCTTTGCTATGGGTCCCTAAAACAGCTACGGTCTCATTTCCCAGCTTTCGAACATCCTCCTAGAGTGGGAAACCACTCAGCTGGAGCATTGCAACAGCTGCCAAGAGCCCTTCTTGTGATTTTCAAGTGTCCTATTTTTCTTTTTGTAGAGATATGTGCCTCATTTCTGCCCTCCACATCTAGACTTCCTGGAACAACATCCTAGACTTTGGGGACTGCTGGGTCCATCGCAATCCCATGGAGGAAGATGAGGTTGTGGGGCAGAATGTGATGTTGCTGGGCAGAGTGAGGGAAGCAAGACTGGACTGGGAGCCATAGGCTCTGATTCAGGTCCTGGCCCTGCCCCTTTCTGGCCCTACCCATCACACAATTAAATGAGGAAATAGAAGTGAAAGCACTGTAAAAACCATACACGTGTAAAGTAATAATAATAATTGGCCTCCATGTTGTGACTGTCCTTGCTAGGAATGACATGGGGGTGAGCCCAAAGACTCCAAGAGGTAGACGCCCTGAGGTAGTAGAAAAAGTGAAGCAGAGCCCGGTTACATTATTTTAGTTGCTATTGTTTGCTCTGAATCGGTGCTTAGGTTTAAACAACCACTTTATAGATGAGAATACTGAAATTCTAAAAAGTTAAGTGACTGGTCACTTAACAAATACAAGAGCTAGGATTTGAACCCAGAACCGTGTGACCCCAAAGCTCACACTCTCCCCCAGCAACATGTTGCTTTTCATTGTCCTTGAGTTGGAGTTTTGAGGGGAGTCAGTCTTGCGTGAAAAACGTCTTCGATGTGTGGTTGGCAGAAACGTTAGGGGTTTTCTCTCAAGTCCTGATCTGACTCATCCTTGTAGTAGATGAGCCGCCCTTTGGTAGCCATTTACTGTCTCCACCATCAGGGATGGTGGTAGCTGGGACACCCAGGGCAACAGGCTCAGGTTTCTTACCTCACAGACCATAGGCAACCTGCCTCTCATACTAGAAGGAATGTCCTGACCTGGCAATGCTCTGGGGGCTGACTGGGCCCTTGGCAAGCCATAAGCAGCAGGTCTGTATCAAAGTAAGTTATCCCTTTCAAGAGACTCTTGAATATCATAAAACAAAGGTCCTTAGACCCTAGGCATGGTTATCTGGGGCCTAGGATAAATTAGCACTTGTTTCAACATGGGTCCTGCAGGAGGACACAAGATGGGACTGCACAGGGGTAAGGACTTAATGCAGGTCCTAAATCAGTATCTGCTAAATAGATGCAGGAGAGGCAACAGAAAAGATGCCATGATGGTATGGAAAGGTGGAAGTGTGTTGTCCTCATGGAGCAGCTTTGGATGACCATCTTAGGATCATGTGGCTCTTAAATGAGAAGCCCCTGTTTGATTTCTTTTGTCCTTCTAAACGGAACACAGGAACCCTTGTTTCCATGTAATGCAGCATTCAAATCATAAGAGAGTGTAAGAATGCGTTCTTATTTGTCTTTACCCTGTGAAGCGTCTCTATCAATGTGTTCAATTTAACTGACCAAAGGGTGCAGGCATTTGATGCTGTTCAATCCCTATTCTGGAGAGAAGAGTAGCATTGAACACAACTTTGTGTATTGCTTTTTACCTCTCCAAAATACCATAGGCATTATCTAAGAAGTATTTCCCTTTTCCTCTTCAAGGTCATGGGGTTTGGTGCAAGCAATCTATGCTCTGAAGCATCCACAAAGAAATTTTGGAATTTAGCTCTCTGGCGCCTTCTCTCTAGGAACTACTAGTCTGTGTGGTGATAAACAGAACCAGATCACAAACAACGGATCTGTTCTTTTGGAGAATGCATCCCTCCCTCTGCTGTTCGTCTCCCTAAAATAAAACCACCCACAGAATAAAATGAGTAATTCCTGGAGCAAGCAGTGCCATGGCATTCTTTATTAAATTATGCCTGGCATGGGAAGCATACCAGGAAATGCCCTCCAATTGAGGATTAATATCAGGAAACTTGGTGCAGTCTTGTGATACAGGCACACAATGCCACCACCTCCACCACCAGAGCAAAGGTGAACAGCCTTCATCAGGCTACGAAGACTTCTACTTCTGAATAAACTGGGATAAACGTAAATGTGTACTTCACATAAAAGCTCTGGCTTTTAAACAAAGCACATGTTAGAAGCCTTGCATTCCTTAATCAAGTTGCATTTAAACATCTTAGTTGAGATAATAATAGAAACTTTTGACTAGAGGCTTCTTGTCTATTTAAAGTAGGTGTAGACTTGCTGGTATATTTTTCATCTCTTTCATCACCCATCCTCATTTTGGTCTTGAGGTTGCCCTTTGATTATTCCATGCATGGATGATGGCTGAGTCGAGTTTCAGTAACTTAGATTGAGGTCTACTTAAGGGAAGGGGCTATGTATGTATAGTCTATGTATCTGTATATTCGCAGAACACATGACTCTTAGTGAGTATTCCAAGTTTTGCTGAATTAGCATATTGTAGAAATGTAACTTAACTGGTTTTTATTGATCACCTACTATATGTGTTCCCCAAGGTTGTTTGGCAAGATTTTTCAAAGTAGAAAGCCAAGGGACAAATTGTCCTTCTTTTTTCTAATGACAAGTGCAGCTCAGAGTATTATAATTCTGGACAGAGTTGTTAAGGAAATTTTTTTAAGACTTGAACTGCGCAGAACATTACTTTAGTGCTGTGAGGACTTATGAAAGGCAAAGAAAACCAAATTCTCATCAAAGAACTTTCAAGTTCAGAAGTGTTGGAAGGCCTAGATGGGCCTCGGTGAGGCATTTCAGCAGCTCCTGCAGGGCAGGAAAGTCCTAGGGCTTGGACAGCTAGGAAGCCAACACAGGATCCTGTAGGAACTGGAGGCAAAGGCTGGGTTGGTCTGCCCAGTTCAACTGTCAATCCATTTGATGGACAGATTTCCAATCCAATCCAATTTCAATGAAGTGTTTTCTTAGACCTGTTTTGTTTCATTTGTAAAGAATGATGTGCTCTTAGACAAGCTCTTTCTGATGGCAGAGTCATCCAAGTCTCCTGCTCTCTTTGCAATTTCCCTCACTATAGAACTTCACAGCTCACAGGTCAAGGTCTCCCAACTGGAATGGGAGAATGACTGTTCATGCAATGGGTGGATGGGAAGATGGACAAATAATTGAACGGACCCAGTGACACAATCCTGGGAACATCTGAGACTTTTTAAATTGAAGCAAGCAGCCACTGTGCCAGCAGGCTGACTCCCATCTCCCTCCTCTAGCCTTCAGAGGCTCTGGAAAGGGGTGAACGCCCGAAAAGGAAGCCTTAGGTTCTCAATACTTTCTGTGGTTTCATTTTCTCCTCCAAACACCACCGGCAAAGCTTTAGATTACATGCTCCAAGATTCAGACTTCTCTTGCTGCTGCCCACTACTCTCTGATACCCTCTCTTAGCTAAAAGCCTTCCATGCTTTCCTACTATCTTCAGGGTGAGAAAGTTTGAATTCCTCAGGATGACACTTGAGGCCTCTAGCAATTGGCTCCTATAAACTTTTTCTGCATTTTTCTCCTAAGAACTCCTTAGATGAGCAGACCTCTTGGGAGAATTTGTTTTTGGTCTAGCTTGGAATTATAAGACCTTGGGAATACTAGAGCCATTAATTTTGTGCATTCATACACATAAATATGTAGCACTTCTTACTTAATTCAAAAAAATTTCAGGGCCATTAGCTCATCTGGTTTCTCAAAAATCCTTAGAGGGCTATATAGAAGACATCATCCCCATTTTCTAGATAAGGAAACTAAGGCATGAAAGGTCAAGATTCTTGCCTGGGACCACATAGCAAAGTGAGTGGCCATGCAGGTCCTCTGATGCCCCGTGGCTGAAAACAGAGAATTCAATCCCTATCATAAAGAACTGAGTCCTTTCTTTCTTTCTTTTTTTTTTTTTTTAAATCATGGCCCATTTTCTTTTTTTCTCCCCTTGCAAAGCTAAATCTATGAAATTGGAACAACGCAGCAAACAGCTGAGGGCTATGGTCACAGCCCACAGACCTTTATGGAAGATTTGGTCTTGGCCCAAATTTTCAAAAAAGCCAAATGGATCAGCAAAACACAAGTTGCAAATGCGGAGCCCATGCTGACGGGGTGTCTTGTGAAATATTTCCACAGGAAGCAAACACAGGCAATTAACTTTGCTATAACAATGCATGTGGTCAGATAAAAAACAAAATCCTCCAAGAGAGCCGGCACCCGCCTCCCCACCACCTCCCATTTCAAAGGAATCCATAAATCTGGCTGAGCCATTCTGGCTACTGACCACTAATAGTAGGGCACACAGTCACAGTTCTATGGCATTCTGACCCCTGTGAGGGCCTTCT
Source organism: Vulpes vulpes (assembly GCF_048418805.1). Lineage (NCBI taxonomy): Eukaryota > Metazoa > Chordata > Mammalia > Carnivora > Canidae > Vulpes > Vulpes vulpes. Next base: position 106,415,901 of record NC_132785.1, on the reverse strand, counting down.
GAGAACCTTTGTGACCAGCTGAAGAAGCCACTCATAGCTCCTGATCCCAACTGGGAAGGATTTCAAAGGGCTTGGGTGATATTATTCCCATGTTGCAGATGAGCAAAATGAGGAATGTAAGCTTAAGACTTAAATGTACAATCCTAGACAAAGCAGGTGGCAGAAGGAGGATCAGAGCCTGCTTCCTGACTGGGCCCTTCTAAACAGGAGTTTCTTCAGCTCTCAGCATGACAACTGAGCCCTCAACAACTAACAATCCAGGGGCAGTGTGATCTGAGCAGCAGACACTTGGCCAATAAGTCAGGAGACCTGAGTGCAAGTCTAGACTGGTCATGGGCTGCTAAGGCTTTTAAGCTCTATTCCTTACCTGGAAACTTCTGAATCACACCTGAGTAGCTGGTACAGGCAGCAGTGCTGATCAGGAAGGGTAAGCAGTGAGAGCATCGTGGGACTGGTTGACTTCTCAGTCTGCTCTGTGACATCCAACACTCACTTGGAAACATTTGCAGATTGGTTTTGCTGTGCTACTGCACCAAGACAGATCCCCTCTGATACTCTCTCCCAAAGAAGTGGAAGATTAACCACTCCTGACCCTCTATTTTCTGCCTTTCTGGATTTCTTAAAGTGTTTCAATGATTTTCATAATATACTGTTAAGCACAGGGGCCTCAAACTGCAGGCCTCAAACTCACATCTGGCCCACTATTTCTTTATGCTCTGTGAGCTAAGAATGGTTTTTACATTTTTAAATGGCTGAAAAAAATTAAGAAGAATATTTCATGAAAAATTATATGAGATTGAACTTTCAGTACCCATAAATAAAGATTTTTGGAACACAGCCATATACACTTCTTTATGCTGTTTACATTGTAATGTTACAAGGTAGCTGTTTTTGTATCACAGAACTGAGTCGTAGTGACACAGACCATATGACCCACAAAGCCTAAAATTTACACTGTCCGGCCCTTTACAGAAAAAGTTTAGTTTTTTTTAACCAAACCCTGGTTAATGTAAACGGCAGGCTACAGAATCACCATATCTGCATAATCACCTTGTACACATAAATTGAGGAGGAAAATACACTAAAATGAAGATTATCTCTGGGTGCTAAACTTACATGCAATTATTTGAATTTTTTCGCCAAGCATGTTAAACAGAAAGATATAAACATATTAATCACGTTAGGAAAATAAAATAGTAAGTACTTATTCTATCTTACTGTGGACCAGATCATTTTAGTTATTGATGTGCTTCACTTCACCTGGTCCTTTTTCTGCTGCCATGTGTAGGTACCCCTGTACCTCTGTTGTACAGAGGAGAAAAGGAAGACTCAGGGAGTTTAAGTAACTTGCCCAAGGTCGCAATGCTAGTTAGAAGCACATTGTATGTTTACAGTGGAAATACACTTAAGAAACAGAAGGGGAACAGGTTGAAACAAGTTCATTTAGGAAGAATGTTTTATTTGAATTCATAGGAGATGAATCCTAACAGATAATAAGGAACTTAGAGAGGCTCTGAGTAGCCTGGTGTCCACTCTACCTCAATAAGGAGGCATCATATTTGTGGCAGTGCCTGAAAAATGGCAGAGCACTGTACTAATGAAGGTTGTGTATTCAGAAACTTGTCAAGGCACAACCTGCTGACTTCCTAAGAGTTCCTATCAAATCTTTCTCAAATTAGAAATAACATAAATGTCAAGAAGAGGGGACTAGTTGGTTAAACTATGGTGCTTCCACACAAGGGAATACTATGCAGCAATGAAAGAACCGGGAGATAATCATATTGTTGCTGCTAGTGTTGGTACTGTAGCTCTGAGGCTGCTGTGTAGTAAGGCAGTAGAAAGTGAAAGAGTAACGATGTGAAGTGCTAGTGCTATCATCTGTGGCATCCTTGGGAACCAAGACTCTCAGCATAGAGAAAGGAGGCACAAAAAATAAAAAGCAGAGGTTAAATAAAACCCCCTGTAATTTTCAATTTGAATAGAAAGTATCAGTATGAACTTATGATGTATTTTTAATCACAAACAACAACCACTAATTTCCTAGCTCTGGCCACTGAAAAGGTCTAGAAAGGATGACCAACCCATGAACAATGTGCACCTCCAGTGCCTAGATTATGGTCTCTAAGAACCATTTCTCACTAAGAGAAACTAGGGATCCTTGGAGAAATGGTTGATTCCAGATCTGGGGCTTAGCTTCTTTGCTGTTTGGGTGACATCAAAGACTACCCAGATCATGTTAAAAGGAGCCACTGACAGAGATGGCACAATCCAAGCATCAATAAAAATAATAAATAAAATGGACCCAAACACAGTAAATATGTTTAAATGTGTGAGTTTACAATGATATTAAAAGCAAAACAGAAAGCCCTAATTGGTCACCATTAGAAGATGATAGTAAACCACTCATTATTTTGAAAACTAGAAAATAAAGGGATAGAAGCAAATACTTATCCTATCTTTCCTATACAAATTGTATTATTAGATAATCTAATAGGAGATGTATTTGATTATTTGTATTTCAGTTAATAAATGAAGTGAGATGATAGAGTTAGAATATTACCATTTTGTAATTCCTAATTAATGAATGGATCTAAGCAATAAACATCAATATTTGTTAAAATCACGAGAGAAAACTAGACCTTATGTGTCTTCTGACAAGAAAGCACAACACAACTTATGAAGTAGTTTTGCTCACAAACATCAAATGCAAACCCAGTAACATATCTAAATCAAACTAATTTGTAGGAAATACAGAGGGTAGAAGAACATGTTAAATAGCACCACAGGGCTGTAATAAAAGAAAAAAAAAGCCAGGTTGTTAGAATCTCTACAGGACAAAGAATACAATTTCTTTATGGAATAAATTGCAAGGGGGCAAGGAGGGGAGTAGAGGGATACAAAGGAAACCTGTAGATTAAAAGGTATTTGAAAGGCATGTCAATATACTGCAATGTGTGGGCCTGATTTGGATTCTGATTTTAAGTTAAAGATTAAAAAATGGTATTTATGCCACTGCTGTAAATTTGAACACTTGTTTGGCGATATAAAGAGAACCCTGATAATTTTTAAGGTGTGATAGTGGTGCTGGTGATGCTACATACCTAGGTATTCACAGACAAATTGAGGAAATGTCTCAGATTTGCTTTAAAATAACCCAGTGGTAGCTGAAAAAGTAGGTGGGGACACAGATAAAATGAGATCAGTCCTGTATTGATTATTGCTCAGGCTGGATAAGGGCCCATAAAGGTTTTTGTTCTGCTCTTCCTACTTTGTCGCATGCTTACACATATCTATAACAAAAGATTAAAATAAGTCCTTCCTAACATCATGCCAGAGTGATAATGGTAGATGGAGTGCATCATGGTTCTGACCAGTATCCCTGGTCTCGTGTTTTATGAATAATGGAGAGTTGAGTTCTGTGTTTTAGACCATTCATCTGAGAGCCTCTCTATCACCTACAGAGCTTCTCCATCACTCAAGGAGCTTCTCTATCACCCAAGGAGCTTCTTCATCACCCACGGAGCTTCTCCATCACTCTCCTTATCAGGATACATCAATATGCGCTTGGGAGCATATACATAGACACATACAAAAAAAGATCTCTCATGACTTAAATATTTTGCCTTGAAGCTGCAAAGAGTGTGAGGAAGTTGCACTTTCCTAAAGCAATAACACTGAACTCTATAGAACCAAATCTGCCTGGCACCGACATTCAGCAGAACTCATGGCCAGGGAAAGAGAAAGACAGTTATGGTGTTGGGCTTGGGAGGTGTTTCTGTTCTGAAGTTCTGAGCAAATAACAAGGCAAATTTGGCTGACAAGGGACACTGGTTGTGTTCCTAAGCTATTATGTGCATCAATGCCACTGAGTTTCCTAAATTGGATACTAATGTCTGTAGGAAAGCAAACTATACAAATTCTTTATGTGGGGACCACACAGGTGAGAGAAATGAAGAGGACTGAGGAGACAAGAGTGAACCCTTAAGCCCCATCACCAGGTGTAGGATGGGTAAGGGGGAATCATAGTTAGGGGCCAGGAAATGGAAAACTGACTAGATTCTTATCTTTAAAAAACTCTGTTTAGAGTGACTTACATGGCTTCTGTTTCTTTTGCCAGCTTCCTCAGCAACAGTGCCCAGTTGTGCCAACCAGGCTTAGGAGTTCCTCCTGTGGGCTTCCTTAAACCTTAAACCTGGGAGCTCACCCCGATTCTCCCATTGGTAAAGTTCCCCATTTTCTTGTCTTTCTCCCCAACTAGCCTGGAACCTCCTTGAGGGTCAGGGCTTCTATCCTTTCTTGTGGTGTCTCATCACATAGCACAGGGCCTGGGATATAGAAGTGATCCCCAAATAGTAACTGCAGAGTTGGAAATCACTATGGAAACAGTGTAGGGTGGGGGTTATGAGAGTGAGCTTCATGGTTATATGTGGGCTTGACTCACCGCCCTGCCAGCTCACTGTACACACTTTGCTGATGTTGTGTTATAGTTTCTAGATTCTACTACTGACATTACAGGACTTCAGATTTTGTAAAACACTTTGAGATTGTCCTGGAAAAGATAACACATATAACTAAGTGCCTATCTCTCTGTAACAATGTAACACCTAACCTAGGAAGACAATCCTAGGAAGGAGTTCACCATGCACCTGCTTGGAATGGTTTCCACTGACGGCCTTACAAATATTAAAACCTGAAATTCTAGCTATACACAATGCCTTGGACTTATATTAAAGGTTGGATTGGTGGAGTGGACACATGAATATCCTCTGAGTAGGTAAGAACCACTCAAGTAGATAAGCAAACCTGGGCATCTTCGAATGTGTATCTCCCTCCATCTTTGACATTTTGACTGGTTATCTCGTAGCTATGAGAATCCAGGTTGATTGCACTCGGGGCCCCTGGAGCCAGAAACTCTTGCCAGATTTCTTCTACCCTCTTGGCCACATCCTGTAGGGGTTGTTTCTTGAGGTCTTGGACAGCCAACCAGAACCTGAAGTGGAAGCATAAAGAAAGTCAATTCCAGGGGGCTTAGCATCTGGACTCTGCAGGATGTGATCCCAGAACTGACATCCTATGAAATTCACTCTGCTGCATCCCCCAGCCTTCCCTGCTGCCACTGCCTAGGTAACAAAGATGATAGGGACTGCTGGAAATTCATAGGGTGATCCATTATTGTGGAGAACCGAAAGGAAGTGCCCATTAGAAAATCATTGTGCTTCTGGTTACCAAAAAAGAGGTTTCTTTCCCTTTATATCCATGTTTCTCAACCTCAGCAGTATTTCCATTTTGGGCTCAATAATTCTGTTGTGGGGCTTCCCCGTGCACTGTAGGATGTTTACCAGCAATCGTGGCCTCTACACAACCAGATGCCAGTGGTGACCTCTCCCTAAGTTGTGACAACCAAAAATGTTTCCAGATATTACCAAATGTCTCCTAGGAGGTTAAGTCACCCCTGGTTGAGAGCCAGTGCTCTACATAGGTGCCTGACACAGATAATGTGAATTCCTTTGTCATATCTGGTTGGGATCAGCTTGCAGCATCAAAATTAAGGGAATCACAGAGGTAGATAGAATCTTGGGATCATAGAGAATATCTGAGCTTAAGTACCCAGCTATTCATGTTGCAGTTGGAAAAGCAGCCAATTTGCAAGGTTAGTGTCCAGCATGATGCTTAGTATATAGTAAGTGCTCAATAAATGGCTATTGGATTGAAGATGGGCTCATGAGGAACAAAGCTGAAGAGGCATACATGGGGAACCTCTATGCCAAAAGAATACTGGAGAGAAAAGCCTCTTGCTCACTTCCATATGTGCCTTCATGAATTCCTCAGCATCAGCATGGCAGCGGCTGTTGGAAGAGCTGGGTGTGAGCTCTTTTCTGCTGAGAGCAGCAGCAAACAGAGCTAAGCTTGGACAACAGCTCCCTGGTCGTGAGGATGGTTCCCAAGGCAGCCCCGGGGACGGCTTGCAGCAGGACCCAGATCTGGGTAGCACACTTTGTGCCTTGTGAACAAGACAGGCCAGTGTCCTCATCAATGAGACACGAGGACAGGCCCCGGGCTATGTGGTTCCCACAACCACAGGATTCACACATACTCAAGTCAGTGAAAGGGCAGGGACAGAGAAGCTGAACCACGGCATGGTGGAAAGTGCATTCAATCTGTCATCGAATTGCACCCAAAGTAAGATGTACTTGTTTTTTCCTTTTTTTTTTTTTTTTTTAAAGGTTAAGCATGTTTTTCTGTTGCTGTTCCTAGAATTGTCTTTGGAGACAAGTGCATGGCCCAAAGGCGCCACTCAGTGGCTAACTGCGGGAATACAGCTCCATTTCTATAAGAAGATGTGTTTTTGTGTGTGTGTGTGTGTGTGTGTGTGTGAGTTATGTGCTGGGGCTCAATGGACTCCAACTCTTCCTCTGCTTTGCCCTTTGGGATTCTAATAATTTCTTTAAAGAAAATCTTCATGATTCTCTTGTTGGTCCTGAAGAGTGAGAGGCAGGGAAGGAGATTTAATGACCTCACTTGGCCAGAAGATCAGGAAACACAATTCTGTCCTCATCTTGACTATGCTGCTGCTGTCTTAGAATTGTGCCTTTCTGGGCATCTCTTTCCTTATCTGTAAAGTGGGTTCGAAGTGGGTGGCAGGATATATGATGTGGGCCTGAAGACGTCCCCACCAAGGTGTAACCAAAATGCTTTCAGGTCCTGCAGGTGGGAGCCATGGAGGGGTCAAGACGGCGACCACATGTTCAGTACCAGCCTTTCCTCCTAGGTGGCTGGGCAGAAACTGCCAGGGGTTCTTGCTGCTGCCATCTGTGGTCACCTGCCTCTCACCATCAGCCTGCTTTCTTTCTTCCACAGGTCTGGTGCTCATATTCTCTGGCAACCGGGGAGAGGACTGTAAGGGTTCCCTGAGCAAAGTGCAAAGGGTTGGAGGCAGAGTTTGAAAGGAACTATGAAGCTGCCTGGTTGTTCAGGCGGCCCCTGAGACTCAGCTGGGGACTGGGGCTCTTTCACCTCCCAGCCTCATGCCTCAGGTTCCTTAGGTCTCCCCGTCCCACCCTCCAAGTCTGCCATGGAATGAAGGAGGTGGCCGGAACACAAAGATGAAAATAGTCATCTAGTGATGACAGTGCCTCTAGGCTTTCTGTGTCTGGAGGGCAGGTGAGATTTAGGAAACCCAGCTCTAAAGAAGGAAGCTGGGGTAGGTTTTTCAAAGGACTGGGAAGAGCGCTCATGAGCAACTCACCAAAGACTAGGTGAGTCGTGGGGCTGGTAGGAGAAGGGCCCCCCTCAGGGAGTCGCCTCTGGACCGAGTCCCTGGGCTGGAAGCACCTTCTCTGGGCCAGCATCCTTCCCCAGGCTACTAGACCCTGTAGTTTCTCACACAAATGGATGGTTCCCGGGCAATTTCCTGCTCCCTCAATCAATGTCATGTGGGGCGTCACCTTCTGTCACTTGTTCCAGTCTGCTCTGAGGAGGAGCTCTCAAGCTCCGGGAAGGCCCTGAGGACCCAGCAGCTTCTGAGCTCTGCAGGCTCCCGTGGTTGCTGAGGCCTCAGAGCCCCTTTGGGCAGAATGATTTGGGAGCCACATGAAAGCACATCACCCAGCCGGGTACAGAGAAGGGCTAAAGTGGATGTGGATGGAGATTTCAGAGTCCAATGTGACAAAGTTTTACATGAAAGTGAAAAGGTTCCCTTGGTCATACACCAAGAATTTTTGAAAATAAAAGTACAAGAGGGAAACAACGGGCCCGTTAGAAGAGGAGGAGGAGGAGATGGCATTCCTCAGACAGCCGCTTTGCCCTCCCCGGCCTCCCGGGGACCCACCCAGCCTTCTGTCTGCCTTGGAGGTGACCTGCCTTATTCTTCTCAGGTGACAGCAAAAAAATGCTGTCACAACAGCATCCTGACATCCCATATGTGTTTACCGTCACCGGCCTCGAAGAACCTTTGTGTCAATTTGAAATTCAGAGCAGGCTGTGGTTTGCGTTTGCCATCTGTGAGCCCACGGGCCAGGCGGGAGCGTGGAGACCCCCGGCCACGCTGCCCCCCGGGGCCACGGCCCCCCACCTAGGGCAGAGGCCGGCCCCGAGGCTCGGACCGTCTGCCCTTGTCGGAAGCCTGCAGGTACTCCTCGTGGGGGCCGCGGCAGGGAGGAAGATGCCAGCCAAGCCTCGGTGGCTTGCGGCAGAAGGGCTGTCATGACTGGCAGGCCGCGAGGACTCGCTGGTATCAGATCAGGGAGACCATCTGTCCTGCTTCGCTGCAGCGGGCGCCGGCGTGCGGGCCGTGCGGCCGCTTCGGGAATGCGGGCAGCCGCTGGCCTGTGCAGGGAGGCGGCGGGGGGCAGAGGCCACGGGCCCTGCAGCCCGGGTGGGCCGGGGGGTAGTGCCTGTGCTGCCCCTGCCCCGGGGCGCCCCCTCTGTCCCCGGGACGGTGCTGATGAGCCCTGGGGTTCTCTCCTGGAGGCTGGCTGGAAGCAGGAAAACCACGCAGCCGTTGTCATCCTCCCTCTTGCCAGGGGCTCTGGGCAGCCCCTCACTTCTTACTTTACCTATTTTTTCCATAAACAGGGATTTTCATGGTTTAGGGAGAAAAAAAATCTAGCTTTTAGCTCATTCCCAGAGAAAAGCAAACTCCAGGCTGAAGGAAGGCTTTCTATGCCCTCTGCTGGTCAACAGAGACTCAGGGAAAAGACGGAGGCAGGTGACTTGGGGCCCCGGCTGGGCAGAAATCCTCAGGGGCCTGGCGGCCACCAGGCGGGCCACCAGCACCAGCGGCCACGGGCGGCTGACTCACGCTCACCGGGCGGTGGCTGAGGTGCCGAGGATTGCCACGGCCACGTGTGAGCCACCTGTGTTCCGGTTAATCAGGTGTTTGGTTAGCGGTGAGTCCCCGCCGGGTCCTCCTAGGACCGGGGGCACCTGGCGGAGAGCGGGGCTCTCCAGGCAAACCTGGCAACTCCCCCATGCTCTCTTTAATTGCTTCTCCCTTCAGCTGACACCGTGTGGAACTGGGATAATCAATCTGCAGGTTAGAAGAACAACCACGTCCTCTCAGGAGACGTTACAGCTCATAAAAAATGTAGGGGGAACGCGCTTTGCTGTGGGTTTTGAGTTTTAACTCGTGGCCTGCCATGCAGCAGAGGGTGCCTCGAGCCGGGGAGGACAGAGACTGGTATAGGGGAGGTGGACAGGGGGCAAGGGACTCCTGTCACCATTCTGGGAGAACTCAAGAGACGGGAGGACGAAGTCAGATAATGCACTCCAAGCCTCGGCTTCTCGCCTTGTGGATGAGAGCCCATGCGCATTCTACAGCCCCTCCGACCCCAACAGCTGTTTCTAGGGGCTCAGTCCAACTGAACGGAGCCCTGGGCTCAGCTCGGGGTGTCACAGGGAGTGTACATTCTCACGCTGTGCGGGCTGCAGCAAAATGCACTGGCCATGGCCCGTCCAGGTCCTGAGGACGACGCCTCTCTCTCATCTCACCTCCTGATGAAAGGGGACTTGAGCTTACATCGTTTTATCATAGACCTCTTTCCTCTAAGGATCCAGGGTGACACTTTGTTGTCGTGAGAGCGATTTCTGCGTCCTTTGGGGCTCCTCTCTTCTGTACTCTGAAGCTCTGGTACAGATTCCACTTGGTCACTTAACTGGCACTCCAGGTGCCGTGCAAAAATGTTATGATCTAAGTAGCCCTTTTGCTGGCGAGATGCGAGAAAGACAAAATGGAGATGCCCTTTGCAATGTATCCAGTCGAGTTCTGGTTTTTCTTTTTTTCCCATCCTCTGTTGCCAACTGCCTGGGCTGTTGATCAATCCTGGGAGAAGAGATGATCCCTAGCGTGGCCAACACAACAGATGGCAGGATCCCCGAGTTATGCCACATGATACAGCTCCAGGGGGTGCCATTCACATGGACCATGGTGCAGGTGCAACTGCAGCGCCCCCGTGACTGCCCTGGAAAGCTCTGAGTCCTTGCATCCTGGGTCCTGGTGGCTGCTAAGCCAGTAGCTGTGGCCAGAGGAATGAATACAAAGAGGAGGGGCAAAACCACCTGGTTCTGGATGACTGAAGAGTCCTAGGTAGCTGTGTGATTTCAAACTGAACTTTCCCCCATATATCCAATTATGCTGAATATCATAAAAGTGGAACTTGGGTCTCCAGAGAGGATTTGATAAGCTCTTGGGCTGTACTTTTTATCTCCGGCTGTTCTATTTTCTTTATCCTCTCTCCTGCCATGGATCAGAGGGGGTCCCTCTTTAAGTGTGGATTTATGCATTCATGCCGGGGGTGTAGATTAGCCACTGGCACACTCGCAAGCCCCCCCCCCCCCCCCAGCTCTTTCACTCAAGATTGAGTGTAGCCTCCTGACAGAGGAGGAGGGAACTGGCAGAGGGACAAGAGGTAATGGCAGGATGAGGTGCTGAACACCTGCCAGGGACATACTCCTCCAGGCCCTCCTGGCCTTAAATGTAATGCATTTTTGTTACACTAGTTTGAAGCGATGTGTGGCTCTGGCTGCACTCAGACTGGGCACAGACGTGCTGAGCCAGCAGACGCTCCTGATCAAAATGACCCTCAAAATGACCAGGACCCTGTGGTCATTCTGCAAAGTCTGTGTAATGGTGCAGGTGGCCGAGGATCATAAAAGGCCACTCGTGGGCTGAGAAATAATCCGGTAAAGGAGGCCTCTATACGACTTTATTTTGGGGGCCCCACAGGGGACAGAGATGAAAAAGAGAAATGGGAAAGCAAGACTCCCAGGGGTGGCTCCCGGGGACCAAGCTCTGCGTGGGTCCTGGGCTGGTGCACAGAAAGGCTGTCTGAGTGCATCATGCTTCCTAATCAGGACCCACCTCTGCGCACAGCCTGGGAGGCTGGTTCGAACACTGCCCTAATGAGGAGTTTTAGAAGTCAAGCCTTCTGTTACAAATTTTGATTAGGAATTGAAGCAAAGCTCTGAAGTGTGTTCAGAATAACGCCTCAGCGTAAGGAAACACCCTTGTGTCCTGACCTGGAATCAGATATGCAGCCCTTATCTGTTTTACGTTAGGTACCTGGTTGCCTAGAAAGGCCTGGATACATACAGTTAACTGGCATCTATGCGTCCTCCTGGGACTATGCGATGTGGGAGTCCCACTGCCACACCTTTGCTCGTAGGGTCTTCGGCTTAGAATACTCTCCCTCCTTTTTTGTCTATCGGTATCCCGTGTATTCTTCAAAGTCCAGCTTATGATTTGCCTACTCTGGCTTACATTCATGCCTCCCTTTTAAAAACATTTCCAAAAGAGTTCTTAGAGTTTATACTCATTTACATTCATTTAATGATTTAATAGTTTCTTGTGTTTTCTCCTCACGGACCCACAAGGTCGTTGTAGGCAAAGATCACGTATCTTGACTTTTGTGCATCTCTCAGCAAACTCTTGCAGGGCTTGATACAACATAGGTGTGTGGATAAATATCGTTTGATTGATATATGGGACTGATATGGTCTCTCCTGCCAAATAAATAACATGGACTTTGCACATTTACACTGGAGTGGACAGTTCTTTGCCCACAGTATATGCTCTGACTTTTTAAAGTTAAAAAACATTTTAAAACTTAATAAAACCACCCCTTCTGGAAAAAGAAAAAAACACTAGAAGATGGGAATTTACCTAGCATACAGAAAGGAACCTGGTACCATGAAAAAACACTGAGATTTCCATCTGAGAAGTCACCAATTTGCTAAGATCACTAAGGGGGCTCCGACCAGTCACCTTCTCCATAGATCTCTAGGTCTACTTCTAATACAATAGAAATCTGAATAAACCACAAGTTCCCAAACTTTTCACGACAGTGGACCCTTTCCCTTTGAATGCTCTCTCCTCCCTTTCTCCATGGACTTCTTGTCCTGAAAGTTTTGTTTTTTCCTTCTACCAAACAGTAATTATTAATGCATCAATACATTTTCCCTCATCTTGATTAGCTGGAGACCAACAGCAACCATCAGATGTTCTCATTGGCAGCAGGTGACCAGAGCGACTGTTACACGGAGTTGATAGCATCCCTCCAAAAGGAAAAACATGTTTTAATTAGCTTTTACAATTATGTCTCCAGGTATTGAACTGTATCTACTTTGGCTTTTTGAAATTCTGAAATGAGCTCAGGGATCCCTCTTTTTTCCTGGTTAGCCTGTCAAGCATTTGGGATCCCCAAGTGAGAAGTTTTGAAGGCGAGGCTCTCGAGCTGCCTTTCCACTCTGCAGCATTATGGTTCTCTGGTTTTAGCTAATGCACGGTGCCATCAAATGATCATGTCACCATTTGATCATTTACTTATTACGGGAGACATGTTTCCAACAGCTTGAACAGATGTCACCTGGACTTACAGAACAAAAAATGCTGGTTTCGAGGAGTGCTGACATGGTGATACCAGAGCTGCACATCAAGTCTCCCTTCCCTACTCCTGCCTGAGCCAGGTTAGCTGGGATGTGAGTCGGCACCATCACATTTTATTGAGAAAGGACTGAACATGTGACTCTCATATACACGCTCGGCACGCAGCTGCAGCCTTTGCAAGAGTTACCTGAGGTTTTCTGAGCTGAACTCCGACTCCAGGAATCTCCGGAACTGGTCCCGCCCCACCTGGTCCTTTAATACCTCGTCGAAAGAGAAGCCCCATCTCTTGACTCGCTGCTGGCTGGGCTCTTTGCTTTTGAGGAGAACAAAGGTTTAGAAAAATGATCAATGCCAGGCAAAAACCTGTGTCATATTCCCTCCGCCAGCTCAAATCTGTTTTTGCTGCCACACACCGAAGGGCAACGTCTCAAATTTAAGTGATGGATTCTATAAACCTGCACACACGCCAGATGCAGACTTTGCACAACATCAGCCAACAGTAAAACGTCTCTTTGGAGAAGGCATTTGAGGGTCACCAGGATACCCACCTAGTGGCCGCTGTCTCAGGAAATGAAACAGCCCCGTTGATTTGGCTTCCCTTCCCATGGCCTGGGCCTGTCAGTAATAGCCCAACTCTCGACTCTACCACCTTTAGTCTCATTTAGATCTGAGTGACATGAGAAGGGTCAGAAATGCATCAGCTCATCCAGGATAAACCCTACCACTTGCTTAGAAGCAGAATGTTGTGTCTCTTGGACAACCACCTGCTCAGTGTTTCCTATGTTCCAGGCATTGTTCCGAGCATCTTAACTCTGCTAACTCACTGGGTCCTCATTTTACAGATAGGGAAACTGAGGCCTAGTGATCGTTTGCCCAGAAACACACTAGGAATTGATGGGAGTCAAGATGAGTCCAGACAGTGTGGCTCCAGAGTATAGCTCTTAGCCTGGCTGTGCTGTTCCACACCCATGGGACCCTCCTCAGACCAAAGGAGGGGTTGGTCTTATTCTTTTGCTGTCAGAAGATAAGACTATTTCCTTCAGCTCTGTAGTTCCATTTGCAATTCACTTGTGTACATATTCCCCTGACCCTTCAAGTAGAAATAGGGTCCTAGGTCATAAGCCACATACCATAACTGCCCATAGGACAGAGATCAGGACATCCAGATAGCTGCAAGTTCAGCCTTCAGCAGAAATAAGGTAGTCTGGAGAGACAGGATGCCCTGATGCAGTAGTTTCTTAGGGTGGCCATAACAAAATATTAACCTACTGAGTGGCTTAAAATAACAAAAATCTATTCTCTCATAGTTCTGGAGGCTAGAAGTCTAAAATCAAGGTGTTGGCAGGGCCATGCTCTCTCTGAAGGCTGTAGGGGAGACTTAGTTTCATGCCTTTCTCTTAGCTTCTGGTGAAGCCAGCAATTCTTGGTGATTCTTGGCCCACAAGGCATCATTCCAATCTCTGCCTTTGTCTTCACATGGTGTTCTCCCTGTATGTCTATTTTCATGTGGCACGCACTCTGCCCATGCATGTGTCTGTTTTCTCTCTATATAAAGATACAAGTCATATTGGATTAGGAGCCCACCTACTCCAGTTTGACCCCATCTTAACCAACTGTATCTAAAACAGCCTTATTTCCAAATAAAATCATGTTCAGAAGTTCTGGGAAGGATATGAGTTTTTGGATGACACTACTCAACCTAAGTACATCTGGGTTCCCTCAACTATCCATTATCCACGGTCCTGTTTCTACATGTGGATGCTCCACATCTGTTCCTTTTGTCCTAGTACATTTGGCCATTGGGATCTGTTCAATTAAGAGCTTCTTAGACACAGCTTCTCCAGACATGTGTTTCCTGCATCACTTGGGTATTTCAAGCATCACTCTCTTTAAGGTTCAAGATCAGATTTGAACATGTTGCTACCACTGAATGGTTTGTGTGGTTATAAAATAATTTTGAAAATTAAAACATCTCTGGAAATTCATCACCAGGTTACTGGTACAATAACTTTCCCTTGGCCTAACTCCAACAAATAATTCCTGGAACTCACAGCCTTTGTTTCTAATCATTGCATAGAAATGCCTCCTTATGACGTATGTTTGTTTACAGTTTGCACCATTGTTTAACCTTTCAAGGGTATGTCATTGGCCCTCCAGCTACCTTATGAGCTCTTTGAGGGCAGAGACCATGTCTCATGAATCTTTGTGTTCATCATAGGGTTTTCACACCTCAAATGTTCTGCATTAAGAGGAAATCAATAAGAAAATGTGTATAGTGATGTGGATGATATGTCCTTATCCTGACAGGATTTTCTAATTGCTAGGTGGATGCCTTTTCTTTAATTTGTCTTCTGTGTCCAGTTCTCACCAAATTCCTATGGCCCACTGGGCAGCCCAAACCAGCAGGGAGCAAAGACAGGTGGCTCCCCAGTGGAGTCCATCTTTCATTTCCACTGATCTCCCAGCCTAAGCATGGTAGAAATCCCCCACATTGAGAATAAGAAAGCCATACTCAGAAGAAGCAGCCATCTGTAAAACATTTCTGCAGAGCCAGTGTAATGCTACACAAGGAGATTTCCTTACTGTGGTCCCTTTGAATCTCAATATAAGCCTGCAGAGTGAAGATTTATATTCAGATGTCCAGAGCTCCAGAGAGGTCAGAATGCCCAAAGCCACATGGTTGGTAAAAGGCAATCTGGAATTGGTACTTGGTCTGCCTGTCTCTAAAGCCTTTCTTTCTTTCCCATTACCTTGCCTTTTATTACATTTCCCTCATTTGATATCCAAATGAAGATTTAGGGAATGATGTAAATCATCTTGAAAATACCTTCGAGTCGTTAGAAAAATTATGAAACAAGGGACAGTTCCTTAAACAGAAAATATCCAATGATGCCATTTTAGGATCAAGGCTATTGAAGGAACAATGGCAATTTTATTTGATGCCCCAAGAACGGCTGTGGGGTCCTGACTACTCTGATGGCAAGTGGTCCCGGTATGTAATGCTGTGTAACAAATCGTCCCCAAACTCTGGCTTAAAATGGTGATTTATTATTCGTTCTCACTGTCCCCTGGGTTGACTGGACTCAGCTGGGTGGTTCTCATATGTGGTCTTAAGTAGCTGTAGCTAGAATCTGGGGATGGGATCATTGGAAGGCTCAACTGGGCTGCACACCCAAGATTGTGCATCACATGGCAAGGGATACTGGTTGTTTGTCAGGAGCTCAGCCGGGGTTGTTGATGACATGGTCTCATCGATGGCCTGGGATTCTCACAGCATGGCCGGTGGCTTCCAAGAAGGAATGTTTCAGGAGCAAATGTCTTTAAATGACTGAGGTATAAGACATAGAGCTGCTTTATGACCTGTTCTCAGAATGTTACTTCTGCCACACTCTATTGTTCCAATGAGGTTCCACGGCCAGCCCAGGTGAAAAGGTAGGGAGGTGTCACCTTCTGATGTAAGAAGTAGCCCATGCACACAAAGAGGGAAGGTGCAGATGGGGCCATATTTAGAGACTGACCACCACAGGGAAGAAGCTTGACTAATATGCTGGACTAATACTTCTGTCAGACTTGCTGAGTATAGGCAGTGGTGTCTGGGGATAGTCGCTGCCTCTCAGCAGGTCAGGCTGCCTGGTAGTTGGGTACCTAGGGCCGAGCAGGATAAACCAGATTCCTTGTGGTTCTTGGCTCATGCACCTGATGTCCAGTGGAGAAAGAAAGATAAACCTGAATCACATGGAGAAAGCAAATTATGAACCAAAATTCTGGCAATGCCACATTTTTGTTAGATCCACTATCTGGTTGATGGCATGACCAGGAAAACTTTCCAGAGGCCTTCCTGAGATGCTCTCCTGGTGGTATTTAGACTACAGGGTTCTCTCCAACTGCAACCTGGCAACTTTCGGCTGATTTTTCCTCCACGGTGAGCCCTGGCTGTCACTCTTCTCTTTAAACTTTACTTCTCAGAATGTTTTATCAGATAGACATAAATAAGATGTCGTTTGCCCATCCCTAAAAGATCTCTGAACAGATCCTTGGATTTCTAGATCTAATAGTTTATCTGAGAAGGAGAAAGGATTTAAGTACAATTTTCTGTTATTTATGCTATATCCTGTATCACCTTGCCAGTTATCCTGTTAAGTCCCGTTGCTGTCCTCTACTGGGCTGTCTATATGGCAGAGACAGTATGATGAACTCTGTAGAATACAGACACTGTGTGATGCCCCCTACTCTGGACATCATAACGAGTCTGCCCTTTGCAGACTTTGAGGAGCTCCTTGCTCAGGCCCAGTAGAAATCAAAGCCCAGCTCAGACTAACCTGAGTTCCCAAGGGGAGTCCTGCTTTCCTACCTATGGCCTCCACTTTTCAACAAGCCTCCCACAACCCGCCACTCATCTTCACCCCAAATCTCCTTCCCATGGGGTGTTGGAGGGGGTAGAAGCCTTTACTAAGATTCAAAGGTCTTGAGAAGGGGGCTACCTATTGCACCACCCAGCAGCAGACTTTTAAAAAATCATATGCTTGACTTTCCTGCTTTTGCAAAGTCCCTGGACACCAGCAGTACTAGGGCTCCTCCTGGCCTTGCACCAAGGCCTGATCTCTCCCACACTCTGCTCTCCCTTGCTTCTCACAGCACTTCTCACTGCACTTCTCACTGCTTCTCAGTGCACTTCTCACTGCACTTAAGTCTCCCTTCTCAGAAACAAAAAATACATTCTTCTCATTTTCTTATGTCACAAGTCCCTCCCCTTGTTTGAGTCTCTGTCAGCCCCCCTGCCTTCAGAGCCTGATTTTTGTGCCTAAGTGGCTTAACCATGTCCTTTGCCAAATGAGAAGGAATCCTGGGGCTGGGAGGGAGGATAGCATGTTTTATGCACCTTGTTACATTTGCATCTTGAGAGATCATTTTGTTTGGAAGCAGCACATGGTAAGTTCTCAATACGTATTTGCAATAGTCACTCCTTCATCTAGCCTCCTTCCAGTCTATACTTTTTGAATGCCTACTATGTGTCAGACATAGTCCTATTTCAGTTTTATTTTAAGTCCTAACTAGAAAGAGAACCAGGGGGAGGATGTGCTAGAGAATAGCTGAATGGGTGGCGTGACCACTAGAGAGTGAATGATCACAGCAAACCTTTCTGAGGAAGGGTCACCCATACTGAGTGAGACTCAAATGAGAAGGGAAACCAGCCAGGGGAGGTTCTGGGGAAGTGGTCCAGGAAGAGAGAACAGCAAGAGTCTGGAGTTCAAGAAAATAAAATTAAAAAGAAAAAAAGTCCATAGAATGTAGAGGCAAATAAATTTGCCATTAGCAGATGATAAACTGAGGAATTTGGGGAAAGTATAAAGCAGATGGACTGAACTGTTGTCAACTGATTGAGAGCCACCTGATTCTGGGGCCATCTGGAAAGAAATTAGTTGCGTCCCCAGAAGCCTGGGAAAACCCCAAGCTCTGAGCAGTAGGACTGGAAGTTGAGGCAGTTGGTGGGCATTGGACAGGGGACATACGGAAGAAACTCAGAAATATGGACCAGATTTAAAAAAAGAAGAAGAAAGAAGAAAGAAAGAAAGAAAGAAAGAAGAAAGAAAGAAAGAAAGAAAGAAAGAAAGAAAGAAAGAAAAAAAGAAAGAAAAAGAAATATGGACCAGAGGCTCCCTATGGCAGAGAGGGTCTCTTCAGCAAATGGGGGGTGTTTTCCAGTTAGCTCCTAATATGGGTAATAAAACCAGAGAGTAGTGCCTCTGTAATCTTGGGTGAACAGCAAATATAGATGGGAAAAGCATCTCAGCAAAACAGGGAAACTTCTAACGACTTTCAGTTTTCCTCCTACTTTTCTTTGGCTTCTGTAGTCTAATCAGGATCCATATCACCCCTCAGCAGAAGGGAGAAGAGTGGACTTATTGGGAACATAAAGACAAGAAACTGAAGAACTTCAGAAACCCCATCGGGATCTGAGACAGAGCAGAACAGCTTGCAGGGATGTCAGGCTAAGGGAAGGTGGGGCTCGACCACCTGTCCTGCTCTGAGAGGAGTCTTTCAATCTGCTCTTGGCCCAGATGGCCAGGGCCCAGAGGCACACCCTTCTGACTGACCTATGGCCCCCCATAACACTCCAGTGAAGCCCTACAGCCACATGGACTGCTCAGAGGAGAGCCTGCGGGGTGGTGGTCAGAGGAACTCTGGGAACCACACAAGGACTTCTCAAACTGCTGTGCCTCAGAATCACCTAGAACACTTGCTCAAAATACAGACACCCAGAACCATTCTGGGGCATCTGTCTTCTTAATGAGCATCCTAGGTGAATCTGATGTACCCCATGCTTTGGGAACCACAGACCCCCAAAGTTACTGAGGGAGTCCTCACTAGCTATAATCTAGTCCATCTGGATCAGGGCTGCCTTTTAGAATCAGTTGGACAGATTAAAAACAAGCAAACAGACAAATAATGCCCCACTGACAGAAATTTTTATTTAATTGTCCCAGGGAGGGGACTGGGCATTGTTTTTTATTGTTGTTGTTTTTATTTTCTGTTTGCTGTCTTAATAAACTCTCCAGGTGGTTCTAATGTATGGCTAGAGTTGATAGCCAAGAGCTTCACTTATGAAAACCAACAGTCCCTCAAATTGCTGGGTATATGAAAAGACAGGCTGATCTGCTCTGAACAGTGGTGATTAGTCACAGTGATTGATTCTGTGATAAAAGATCACCAATGAAACAGACTGTCACAAATAGAGAGGAAGTATGAAAACCAAACCAAACCAAACCTGTATCACATCCTCAGAGGGACTTAAAAGGATACATATCAGAAGAACAGAGCAGACTACTAAGAAAAAGGAGTCCAAGAAGTATTAAGAATTCTTGGAAATGAAAAGTGTGATTGTTGCTCAGCCCTCCCAACACTCAGTAGGAAAAGAAAAACTCGTGAAGTATAAAATCACAGAATGGGCATCACTGAACACCAAGCTGGAGGCTCTGAAGAGTAACTCAAGGAATTCTATCCTTGAATATAGACTAAAAGGACTAAGAGATGGGAATTATAAAAGAGAAAAGAGAGATATGGCTGCTCCATTCCAGAGGCTGAGTTTCTACCAAAGGATTTCCTGAAAAGAGAGGATAAAACAGAAGAAAGATTAGTAGTGATTAAAAAGAAAAGGAGAGAAAAAAACCTTGAGTTAAAGAAAGATTTAAATTCTTGGATCAGATTAGAAGAGATGATATAGGACACATCAGAACTATTAGAAAAAAGATACTCATCTATAAACTATTTTTCATTTAATGTTGATGGAGAAATATAAGTCCCAAAATGTTGGTTTAAAATATATCAGGTTAACAAACCTATCAAGAAGAATGGGATTTGGAGGAGGCAAATCTATTTTATTCTATTCTTTATTTTAAACACTTTATTATTATTTGTATGAATTGATGCCATTAGTTAGAATTTAAAAACTCTGTTTTTTAAAGGTTTTATTTATTTATTCAGAGAGAGAGAGAGAGGCAGAGACACAGGCAGAGGGAGAAGACACAGGAGGCTCCATGCAGGGAGCCCGATGTGGGACTCGATCCCAGGTCTCCAGGATCACACCCCGGGCTGCAGGCAGCGCTAAACCACTGCACCACCAGGGCTGCCCATAATTTAAGACATTTAAAAGTAAATATGACTAGAATAGAAACTAGGGTAAGGAAAGCTAATACAACACTTGATTAATAAAGCAAAAATCAGGGAAGAGGAAAAGAAACAAAAAGAATAAGATCCAGAAAACATGAAATACCAGGAAAAAGATAAAATATATAATCCAAGTAAATGTAACTGTTTTATATCTCAATGTCCAAAGCAAAACATGCCACTAGAAAAGTAAGTGAAGAACACAAAACAGTCAAAACACAAGAGAAAAATGAATACCAACCATGAGAAAAGATTCTCTAGTCTCTTAACAAAGAAGTGAAAAAGAAATGGGATTTTTATTTTAACTTATTACACTTGCAAAGATGACAAAGAGTGATAACATTTGGGTTGGTGATAGATGTGGGAAATGGGAAATGGACACTTTTAAGCTGAAGGCATGAAAAAAAATGGTATTACTTTGCTCAGGAGGAATCTGGCCATATAAACTAAAATCAAAATATACATGCCAGGCCTAGCAATTCCACTCCTGGAAATTTATCCTAAAGCAATAATTGGACTTGTGTATAAGAATGTCCTTAATATCATTTTTTACACTAGCCAAAAAAAGGGGGGGGATATAACCTTCATGTTTACAACCTGGAGATTGGTTAAATACTTTATACTACACTCATGCAAGGGGACACTACATAGTTATTGAAAAGGGTAAGGTAAGGTGAGTTTATATGTATTTACAGAGAGAGATTCCCATGATGTGCTATTTAAAAAATTATGGGACAATGTATATATAATGAATTAATTTATGCAATAGAATATGATATTGTATATAGGTAAGAATCTAAAAGGATAGACTCTAAATCAAAAGTTCCCAAATTGGGGATCCCTGGGTGGCGCAGCGGTTTGGCGCCTGCCTTTGGCCCAGGGCGCGATCCTGGAGACCCAGGATCGAATCCCACATCGGGCTCCCGGTGCATGGAGCCTGCTTCTCCCTCTGCCTATGTCTCTGCCTCTCTCTCTCTCTCTCTGTGACTATCGTAAAATAAAAAATAAATAAAAAAAAATTAAAAAAAAAAAGTTCCCAAATTTCCCAAGTTCACCATACCCTTAGTGTATCAGTAACGTTTGCATGCTGCCTCTGGGCCAAAAAAAACCCCCCAAACAAATCATGTAATAGCTTTGTCTTTTAAATAGTCAGGTCCAGAAGACTTAATATATATTTATGTCCTAAAAACTTAGTAGCTATAAAGCACATATAAATTGAAAGAAAAAAACAAGGTTTACTTCATTCTTAAACAACCACCATGTGGGCCTGTTGAGCACCGTATATCTTCTTGTACTTTGGAATCAGACTGGAACCGAACACGCTCATTTTCTGTTCCATTTTGATGTTTGCACAGTACTGGCTTTTTATCTAGCAATTGCCCTGAAAACCCAGATTTACAAAGATATGACATCACTGAAAGGAATGTAAAGTGAGATGTTGAAAACAGGGAAGGGCCTCCAGCAGTACTTCATGCAGTCTCTGACACACATCAGACGTCACCGTGCTTCCCCAAGGGTTTCGAGCAGCCCCAGGGTAATCCTGTGAATTCCCTGCAGCGGCCCAGGGTGCCCTGGCTCAGTTTGGGGCCTATGCATTAGACTGTAAACAAAGATTCTTTCTGGAAAGTGACATTGGATGAGAGGGAGAGTGACTTTTCTTTATTAAGCACAGCTGAATAGTTTGAACTTTCTATAACAAGCAAAACATAAGAGTAATAAAAGACTTTTATTACTTTTAAAAAAGATTTCTCATCTTTTAAAAAAGATTTATTTATTTATTTGAGAGAGAGAGAGCACATGAGAGTACGAGTGACAAAGGGGCAGAGGAAGAGGGAGAAGCAGACTCCCCTCCTGAGCAGGGAGCCCAACAGGTGGGAGGCTCGATCCCAAGACCCTGAGACCATGACCTAAGCCGAAGGCAGATGTTTAACTGACAGAACCACCCAGGCGCCCCAGACTTTTATTACTTTTTGTAAGGTTTATTTTTCTTCATTTCCAGAAAAGAAACCAGAAACAGAGCAAGAGTGAAAGCAAATGAGGGTGATATACAGGAAAGAAAAATGAAATAAAAACTCTAGCTGTGGGGCAGAGGGTGCAGGGGCACACCACACACCACATGAGAACTGTCTGTGCACTTCCCTCTGTGACTGACTCTGGTCCAGGTTCCTCCAGGCTTCGGCTTCTCAGCTGTTAAGTAAACCCACTGGCTTCCCTCACAGGCAAAGAGCCCCTTGCAGTCCCTCCTGAGGAGCAGAGCCATGAAAACCACAGCTCTGGAACCTGCTGTCTGGGTTCTGATCCTAACTCTGCTACCCACTCGCTGTGTGACCTTGAGCAAATTCATTAACTCCCCTGTGCCTCAGTTTCCTCCTCTGTTAAATGATGAGAATAATGTTTACCTGCCATGGGGACTCCAGGCACTCCCGTACTACGTGGCCAGTGCTGAGTCAGTGGTAACACTTAACTATTGTTGTTGCCACCACTGTTATATATATATATATAAAAAGATTTGGCCAACAGACTTTTTCCCCTCCAGCAATCAGAACTAGGAAACGCCGCACTGTCAGTTGAGGCCCTGACTCTTGGTTTTGGCTGGAGTCATGATCTGCTTCTCTATCCCGCCCCCCACCCCACCATGCTTTCTCTCTCTAAAAATAAATAAAATTAAGAAAAAAAAAAGAAAAGATCTAAGAAATGTGAAGGACTGTCCCTGTTAGCATGATATCCCAGGGGCAGAGAGAGGTCAGAGGAAGCCACTAAGGATCCATGCACAAACCAAAGGCATAGGGAGGCAGGGCCATGTGCAAGCAGAACTTAGGAGGTAACTTGAGGCTTTCTGTTCTAGTGATAAAAATAGTCAAATTAAGATAGGAAATAATGGAATCTCACTATCTCATGATCTTCCCCCCACATCTCTTTCCTTCTCAAACATTCACACTTTTTAAAAAAATTAAGTTTTTGGTTTTTTTTTTTTTACCTCATCTCTATGTCCCATAAAGTGATATCGTCGCTGATCCAGGGATTGGACGGCTCAGCTGGGGTGATCAAAGGATCATATTCCACATACTGTTCCGTGTAAGCAATTAAGCTGCAGGAGGGAAGCAGAGCAAAGAATGCCGCTGATTTCCCATAAAAACTTGTATTCTGTTTCACACTAACATTAAAACTGTCTTCGTATAATTCTAAGTTAAAGGAAAAACACCTTCACTTCCACCTCTGATAAACTCAACTGTTTCATTTCTGCCTGTTTCCTTCTCATGGCCAGTGTATCATTTTTGCATCATGCAGTCATAGTATACATATGCATTTTATATCTTTTCCCCACTTTCCTCTTTACCTGGACCCTGGCGCACCCTGCCTAGCTGCGGTTAGCCTGACTGATAGGTCTACACCTGCTTGTGTGTTACCCCTCACAGAGACTATGGATCTCAGGACATCTGGGTCACACCAAGGACACCAGAGTCCCTCCAGGCTGCCAGCCACGGGTTCCCAACTGGGGAATGTCCTTATTCCAAAGACTAAAATCCTGATAGACCAAAAGGAGGTAATGCATTACAAGCATTTTTCCACAAAGCGACTTAGTTTTTTCAGTTATAATTTAAACAGCCATATAATCTTTTTAAAACAATAAAACAGTACTAAGTGATTTCACATACACACACAAATAGCAAATTTAGAAAAAAAAAAAAAAAAAGAGAAGAGAGAGAGAGATTTTTTTTCTCCCATCCTTTCTCACAGAGACATCCAGTTTCTACCATTCTGTTTCCTTAAGGACTTACCTGTATATTTCTAAATTTTGGTTTTACAGTTGTTCTTTATTATCTATTTTATTTTATTTTAAAAATATTTTATTTATTTATTCATGAGAGACACACAGAGAGAGGTGGAGACATATGCAAAGGGAGAAAGAAGCAGGGTCCCCATGGGGAGCCTGATGTGGGACTCGATCCCAGGACTGAGCTGAAGGCAGATGCTCAACCACTGAACCATCCAGGCACCCCTTGAATATCTATTTTAGATGAGAATTAACTTTCCCTTCACCAGTCCCCAACTTACCCCCCCTCTACCTCCTCTCATGATCTTCCTAGGAGACATATAATAATTTTTGTTAAATCAATAGTCAGCGTCCACATTATTAAACTAGATACAAATTATTTTCTGCTGAACTAAGTAGCCTACTACCCTCCTCAAGTGTTCTAACAAATCTGTAAAACATCTAGCAAAAATTTTTCCATATCTTTTTTTTTTAAATTTGTCTATGTTTATTTATTTATTTTTTTACATTTTTTTAAATTAACTTTTATTGGTGTTCAATTTACCAACATACAGAAAAACACCCAGTGCTCATCCCGTCAAGTGTCCACCTCAGTGCCCGTCACCCATTCCCCTTCAACACCCGCCCTCCTCCCCTTCCACCACCCCTAGTTCATTTCCCCGAGTTAGGAGTCTTTATGTTCTGTCTCCCTTCCTGATATTTCCCAACATTTCTTTTCCATATCTTAAAGACAATACATAATCGTTGTTCAGTTCTGTCTCCCTGTCTCTCAGAGGCCCTTGCTTCCAAGTCTTGAGTACTCTTGCTCCAGACTGGACTATTTGCTCCACACATGTGATGTCACATCGCCCTCTTGGGATGTCCTTCACTTATGTGTGGAGCCCTTGCTTTTCTGGGCTTCACATCTGTTGATTGGTTTTACTCCCTGGTTGGGTTGAAACACTCCTTGAGTAGTTTCCTAAGAAAAGACACGTAAAAACTATTTTAAAGCTTTGCAGGTCGAAACATATTTTTATTCTATCTTGATACTTGACTGAAAGTGCTGGACACAGAACCCCAAATTAAAAATCACCTTCCTACAGAATTCTAAAGGCGTTGCTCTACTGCATATTTTGACATCCAGTGTTACTGCTGAGAAGTCTGGCTTCAGTTCGATTCTTGTTCTTTGGCTTTAGGTCTCTCTTTTCTTTTTTTTTTTTTTAATTTTTTATTTATTTATGATAGGCACACAGTGAGAGAGAGAGGCAGAGACACAGGCAGAGGGAGAAGCAGGCTCCATGCACCGGGAGCCCGACATGGGATTCGATCCCGGGTCTCCAGGATCGCGCCCTGGGCCAAAGGCAGGCGCCAAACCGCTGCGCCACCCAGGGATCCCAGGTCTCTCTTTTCTTGAAACAGTGTCTTCTCTGTATGGTTGTAGTGCCGTGAAATTTCACCCTGGCCCTTGCTGGTTGTTTCTATTTACTATGCTGGGTACAAGGTACAAGAAATTTAAAAAATATTATTTCCCAGAAGTATTATTTCTTTGCTAATTTCATGCCCTTCATTTCCTTGGTCTTTTCTTGCTATAATTCTTTCTAGTTGGATGTTGGACATTCTGGATTGGTAACCTAATTTTCTTAGATTTTTTTTTCTAGAATGTTCTTCTGCCCTGCCACTTTTCATCTTTTTTGTCTTTTTGCTTGACAGTCCTTCCTATCTGGTTGTTTGTTTGTTTATTTATTTATTTATTTATTTATTTATTTGGGCTATCACTTTCTTAAGTTTCCAGAGTTCACTCTTGTTTATGATAGGATCTAGTTCTTGATTCATAGATGAAATATCTTCTGATATCTGATATTAATATTTCTTCTTTATTTAAAAGAAGAGAGACATGAGAGACACACAGAGAAAAAGGTAGAGACATAGGCAGAGGGAGAAGCAGGCTCCTCGCAGGGAGCCTGATATGGGACTTGATCCCAGGAGCCGAAGGCAGATGCTGAGCCACCCAGGCATCCTTATTTCTTCTTTAAAAAAAAAAAAAAAAAAAAATATATATATATATATATATATATTAGAGACAGAGAAGAGAGAGAGTGTGAGTGGATGGGGAAGAGCAGGGAGAGAGAATCTCAAGCAGACTCCTTGTTGAGTACAGAGCTGGACATGGGGCTCAATCCCACAACCCTGAGATCATGATCTGAGTTGAAATAGTGAGTCAGACATTCAACTGACTGAGCCACCCAGGTGCCCCCGATATTAACATTCTAAGGATATTAATTCCATATTTTTGTTTTCTGTTTTTTGAATAGTTTTTGGTTCCTCCAAGTCGCTTTTGCTCTTTGTTTGCTCTTTGTTTGCATCACAATCCTTCACACTGGGGTTTCCCTTGAGTGTCTGGAAAATCTTACACACATCTGCTTGTGTGTAAGAGTAAGATACTAAAACCTGCTTGGAGACACAGGTGTATGTGGACAGGGCTTCATCGTCAGGTCATGGGCAGCTCACCAGACTTTTTTTCACTAGATCTCCAAATGAGGGATTTGGGGCCTCTCCTCAGGGGACATTGATTTTTCTCTAGAGCACGGGTAAGTAAATGTTTTCTGTTAGAATCAGTAAATATTTCAGGTTTTACAGGCCAGAAGGTCACTGTTGCAATAACTCAGCTCTTCTGTTGCAGCAAAAAGCAGTTATAAATAATTCATGAATGAATGTGTGTGGTTGTGTTCCAATAAAGCATTATTTACAAAAACAGTAGAATGGAGTGACTTGGCCCACAGATTGTAGTTTCTGAGTCTCTTGCCTGTGGGCATATATACATTTGGCTCCTGGACAGCTGAGAGCCAGGCAGAGGAGGGGTGGATGGTCCCACTGTTCAGTATATAGATCTTCTATTAATCTGCTTGTTTTCACCTGGCTCTTTATGATGTAAGGTGCCTGAATTCTGAGCTGATATGACTCAATTTCTCTGGAGAATAAATTGCCCATCTTTTATGGTGGTAGAAAGGGGAGAGATGATTTCCTACAGGGCATGGATCTAGGCATCCAAAAATCCAGAGACAGACTTTACCCATTCGTCTGGGTTAGCTTCATGCTTTATTCTTAACTTCCATGGTCTCTAGAACTTCAAGAGCCAAGAGCAAATTTTGTTGGGTAATCTGGTTCACTTTGTTTTAATACTTACACTCTTAACATGTAGGATATAATGTTCTTCACTCTGTCCCCAACCTTCTTTTTTAAATTAAATTTTGAAATATTTCAGGGATACAGAAAGACATAAAAATTGTAAGGACATCACCCTTATACCCACCACCCAGTTAAAAAATAGAAATAGGGGACCATGGTTATGCCCTAATTCCATAGACTCTCAATCTTGGAAAAATTTATTGAAACTCTTAATCCATTAATTTGTTGACTGTGTCAGTTTATACCATTTCTATTCCTTTGCTTACATATTGTTTTTGAGGGGGAGAGAAAATAAACATATGTCCACAATATTGTCTTGAGTGAATTTATAATAATTAACGTAATCATTTCCTTTATACTAGACACAGAATTTAAAGTGTTTTAGGACACCATTGTTCATATCGCTTTTTCCATCTTTTGGGTTACTTATTTAGAATTAACACCCATAAGTGGAAATTTTGGGCCAAAAGATATGAATATTTTTATGGTTATCAATTCACAATAAAACTTTTCTATAAGCACTGACAACTTGAGAGTCACCAATCTCTCCTGAAATGATAAATTCAGAGCCACCGTTCTTACTACCGAATTGCAGAGAGCAAGCACGGTCAATTACTGCTGAAAGTTGAAGAAATTAGCCAGCAGCTACATCTCATTGCTACTCAAAAAGTGTGGTCTGCAAACCAGCAGTACAGTTATCACTTGAGAGCTTCCAAGAAATGCAGAATCTCAAGTGCCACCCCAGACATACAGAGTCAGAAACTGAATTTTAATCCGATTCCTCGGGTGATTTATATGCACACTGAAGTCTGGGAAGCACCACATCTTATTCTTTAATTTTCCCAGGGGCTCAGGACACACATTTTATTCGTCCAAGCAAAATGAAGGAGCCTGGGATACTTCTGGTTTTAAACATGACTGCATGTTTCCTATAGCCTCACAGCCTCCTCACTGTCCTGGGTGTGGCCTGTTGCCCAGGGGAGGGGGTAGAAGGAGCACTGGTCCAAATTGGAAAACCTTAGTTCTTATTTTCGGGTGAACCATTTAAGTGCTCTTTGTCAAGCTCGCCGTGTTACATAATGGCCTTGCTGAGCACTCAGGACCATTTGAGAAAAAGTGGGAAAGCATTTCAAAAGAATCTTCCAAGTCTTCTACATGTGTAAGATGTGTGATTGCAACCAGCATGCGCAGTGGAGGCATGTTGTCCTTGTAGGAGTACAAAGTAGACAGTGTGCCCAGGCGAGCCTTCACCCCTAAGAGCTTTGTAGCATCTTAAGGCTCTGGGGCAGCACCGTGGCAGGAAGGCTCAGACTACAAGCCTGTGCTGTGACAGCTCCACAGGGAGCCATCCTTTGCCACATGGGATAATTTCATCCTTTCTGAAAGAAATGGGTTGCACATTAAAGTACATAATAGTCACCTAGGGCTGCTATAACAAATGACCACTAACTTGGTGGCTTAAAATGACAGAAGTCTACTCTCATTCCTGGGGGCTAGAATTCTGAAATCAAGGTGTCAGCAGGCCTATGCCCCCTCTGAGGGCTTGAGGGAGAAGAATCCTTCTTCACCTCGTCTAGCTTCTGTTGGTTCCAGGCAGTTCTTGGCATGTAGGTATGTAACTCCAATCTCTACTTCTGTCCTCCCATGACTTTTCCTCTGGGTCTGGGCCTTCTTCCCTTCTCTCTCTTGCTTGTCATTGGATTTAGGGTCCACGGGGATAATCCAGGACAAGTTCACCTCAAGATCCTTAATTTGTATTTGTAAAGACTCTTTTCCCAGATAAAGTCACATTCATGGGTCCCATGGACTGGGACTTGCACATACCCCATTGGAGGCCACTATTCAACCCACTGCAAGGAACATGAAAGAATGTGGCCATGAAGCTGGAGAGGACACACTTGACCACCTGACTCCTTCACTCAAGATGCCAAAAAAACAAAGCAGCAGCTGATAACCTCAATCCTGTTTGAGAGACGATGGGCCAATGGGAGATGTGTCTGAGGCATGGTGAGGTGCTGAGGCTTTCCTGATTATGATGTACTTGGGTGTCCACTGCATTCTCAGAATTTGAGATGGTGGGTGTAGTCCATGGCTCTCTTCAACGGTGACCCTTTTGTCTCCCAGAATGTGCTCCTAGCCATTCCAATAACCTCAGTCTCCAGTGGCCCCAATCTCAAATGAAAGACTTCTACCTAAGCAACCCAAGGCAAAGGGTATGTGTGTTTGGAGTGGGGGAGTGTGTCTCCTAACTAATTTCAAGTTATGGAGGATTTTTAAAATTATTTTTTTAAATTTAATTTTTAAAAAAGATTCTATTTATTTATTCATGACAGACACAGAGAGACATACACAGAAAGAGAAGCAGGCTCCCTGCGGGGATATGGGACTCGATCCTGGGATCCTGGGATCCTGGGATCAGGACCTGAGTCGAAAGCAGACACTCAACCACTGAGCCACCAGGCGTCTTGGAGGATGTTTTTAAAAACCAGAAATGGACTTCCCTCAAGTAATAATACATGGGGATGGGAAAACAAGATTTCCTCCCCTGCCTTCCTTACCCCTCCTCAGATTTCTGTGAGATGGGCTAGAGGTTGCACTGGATGCGTCTCCAGCTTGTTTTATGTGGTCACACCTACAACTGGTGAAGGCAGGTCTGACAGGCCATGCCATACCTAGGTTCCTGGATGGAGCCCAGCAGAAGTACCTGGGGTGAGGGGAGGCAGGGGAGGCAGGGGAGGCTCAGGAGAGGCTGGGTGAGAATTCTGAGTACTCAGGCACTCGGGGGAGCCTGCCTTTCGGCAGCCTGTTAGTCATTGCCTAATGAAGACAGCTGCTGTGCTGGCCAGCCCAAGGCGGCATCACCTTACAAGGCCAGGGGAACAGCTAGGAGGACACAAGTTGTAATGAAACATTGGCTCTCAGCCAGGTCTCTTTAAGAGAAATTAGGGGATACCTTCAGAAGGTGGAGAAGAGGTGGTGAGATTAATGATGATGATGGTTCTAGAGAAGTGGTTGAGAGCCCAAGGAGGGATTTTTGTAACCACTGAAATTAAGAGCACGAGATAGGACTGTGTAACCGGCATTAGGTGTGAATGAAGTTCCTATGGCCTCACCCCACATCGTACTTTCTTAGAGCAGGGTTCAGATGGGACCCTGGCTATATGTGGAAGAACACGTGAAGAGAGGTAAGAACCTCCTACAGAAGTCCTGCAATATGCACCGAAGCAACAGAGAACAAATCAGCATGATCACTAATGAGTCAACCAGCGCCGATGGTAGACAGCATTGATCAACAGGGAAATTTGTTGTATTGGAAGACACACAGTGATTTTGTTAGAGTATAGCTACATAAAGTTTGTTAGAGGCTTTGTAAAGAAGATAGTATGTGCATTTTGAATGTAATATTTTATTGGTAGAAGTGGGATGTACTGACTGAATCATCAGAATTAGACAGGGCTGGGGATCCCTGGGTGGCTCAGTGGCTTAGCGCCTGCCTTTGGCCCAGGGCATGATCCTGGAGTCCTGGGATCAAGTCCCGCATCAAGCTCCCTACATGGAGCCTGCTTCTCCCTCTATCTGTGTCTCTGCCTCCTTCTCTCTCTGTGTGTCTCTCATGAATAAATAAATAAAATCTTTTTTAAAAAAGAAAAGAATTAGGGCTACACCAGGACCTTCTGATCAAGCAAGAGACTTGGAATTTGTTTGTTTTTTTAAAGAGGGAGTAGGGAGGGGCAGAGGGAGAGAGAAAATCTCAAGCAGACTCCCCACTGAATGCAGAGCCCGACAAGGGGTTCAATCTCACGACCCTGAGATTATGACCTGAAATGAAAACAAGAGCTGGATGCTTAACCAACTGAGCCACTCAGGTGCCCTGAGACATGGACATTTTTTTAAAAAAAGATTTTATTTTATTTATGAGAGAGAGAGAGAGAGAGAGAGAGAGAGAGAGAGAAAGGCAGAGACACAGGCAGAGGGAGAAGCAGGCTCCATTCAGGGAGCCTGACATGGGACTCGATCCCGGGTCCCCAGGATCAGGCCCTGGGCTGAGGGCAGTGCTAAACCACTGAGCCACCTGGGCTGCCCAAGACGTGGACATTTTTAAAGGTAGTTTAGAAAGGAAGATCTTGAGATTCTAAGAGGAAGTGAGATATTGGATGGTTTATTAGTTTCTTACAGCTGCTGGAACAAACTGCTACATACTTAAAAGCACAAATGTATTATCTTATAGTTCTAGGGGTCAGAAGTCTGAAACGGACACTGTGGGACTAAAGTCAAGGTGTTAGCAGGATCATGTTCCTTCTGGAGGCTCAAGGGGAGAATACATTTCCTTGCCTTTCCCTCCCATCTAGTAGTGGTATCCCATATTTCTTGGCTCCTGGGGAGCCTCTTCAAATCCAGCAATACCTGGTCAAGGGTGGCTCATGTCACATCACTCTGACACTGACCCTTCTACCTCCCTTGTCTACAACAAAGAGTCTCTTAGTCACACTGCGCCCACCTGGATAATCCAGGGTAATCCCCTTATGTTAGGTTAACTGATTACTAACCTTAATTCCATCTGCAAATATAATCCCCCTTTGCCGTGTAACCTAACACAGTTATAGATTCTGGGGATTAGGACCTGGGCATCTTTGAGGGACTATTATTCTATCTTCCACAGGTGTAATATGAGAGGCATTTGTCCAGAAGGTAGAGAATGAAGTCACTTAACAGAGGGTGTGCTGGTAGGTAAAAGGTGTATACAAGGCCGGCATGGACTTTTAAGGAATGGCACCAACATGTTTTATTGGACTGTCATTGTTACAACCTATGCAAATAAACTCAGTGTTCTTGAATCTATGCTTGCCTGTGTCCTGTTTGTCACCACTGCATGGAAAAGACAGGAGACAGCAAAGTGCCTTTTCTTGCAGGTTCCTCTGAGTGGCTTTGGCTCTTAGTAGTCCGTTGCCTTAACTCCTCTCCTAACTTTTGGGGGGTTGATTCTTTTCAGAGAGAGGGGCAGAGAAGGTTAACTCCATAATTGTGGTGGCAGAGGACTGAGAGAAGGTGAAAGAGTACCCCACACCAGGAAGAGATGGAAGGGGCTCTCCTCTTCCCTGTGCTTCTCAACACCATGAGACTGGCCAGAAACCGTACAAGGGGTGGAGTGAAGGCAAGCACTGCTCATCTTGTCCCTGCTCTCTTGTCTCTTTCATCTCACCTGGAGGTGTTATGCTAAGAAGGTATCCTAAAGGTATCCCCAAAGTGGGATACAGAGGAAAGAAACAAAGCGTTGGTTACCTAGGATAAGACCTAAGCTTCATGCAGAGAGAATACCTTTGGGTCTGCACCAGGGCTGTGCTTTCTTAGGTGTGAAAAGAGGTACAAATGGAGACAGAAATGCCATCCAGGAATATAGTGAGTGTACTTGGTTAGGTTGACCCCTGTGCTGTGTCACTTGGGGTTTGAGTGAAGCAGCTAGGGATCCTGGGTGGTGAGTAGCCCTCCAGAATGCATGAACTAGCCCAGAAGACATCTCTGGGTTCTTGCTCAGTTTTACCTATCTTCTGGGAATTGCACCCCAACACATAGGGCTGCACCAGGGCTACTTTAGGTGCTGCCATGTACTTATAAACTGTGCTCCTGGCCACAGTTGAATGGATACCTTACTGACCTAAACTGGGCTAATACTCTCTTTCTCTAGCTTCAAGTGTAGGATCTGTAGTCACAAAGTTCAGGGACTGGAGACAGTCCTGTTTTCTAACACCTGTCTGTGATGAAAGATGATGAGGCCAACGTGGAAAGTGGAGCAGGACAAGTAGTGAAGGAGTCTTGGGAGTGTTGAAGGTCCTGGCTCCAGCTATTATTTATTTGCTCCCGCTATTCATTCTTCTTTCTTTCTTTCTTTCTTTCTTTTTCTTTCTTTCTTTCTTTCTTTCTTTCTTTCTTTCTTTCTTTCTTTCTTTCTTTCTTTTTTCTTTCTTTTCTTTCTTTCTTTTTCTTTCCTTTCTTTCCTTTTTCTTCTTTTTTTTTGTAGGCTCCACACTCACATGAGGCTAGAACTCATGACCCTGAGATCAAGACCCAAGCTGAGATCAAGAGTCAACTCAACTGACTGAGTCACCAGGTACCCCCTGGATCCAGTTATTCTTAAGCCTAGTGGTATTGCTGGTCATCCCAGAGCTCAATTCTGCAGCTCCTCCTTGTATTCTGTGGGTCAGCACATGCTCTTTTTAGCTGAACTGGGTTCAAGCTGGGGTTCTATTGCTTGGCAACAAAGCAATACAATTGAAAAAAAGGATGAAGGTGATGGAAATGTGAAGGGCAGTTAATGAAGGCAGCTCTTTGTAGCATTAGCTAGAGAGGCTTCTTTTCCCCCAGAACATGCACTTCCTTGCAGTGCACAGACAAGACACCAGAGTCTCCTGGAGACACACAAAGACAATGAAATGGGCCAGCAGGCAATGAGGGAGGTAGCAGTGGTTGATAGAAAGTTTGAGTCCAAAGTCAACATCAATGACTACAGGAAGACTTGAGTTGGATAGGAAAAGCATAGAGAGAGAACAGAGAGGCAAGGAAAGAGCTTTGCAGACAGCTGGCACATGATAGCATACAAGCAACAATGCTCACAGATCCTTGGGTATGTGGGTGGGCCTAAGGCAGAACAGGGAAGTGTTACAGACTGAACTGTCCTGCCACCCCCCCCCACCCCGCAACCAAATTTCTTAGGTTGAAGCTCTAACCCTGCAATGTGATTGTTTTGAAGATAGAGCCTAAGATTAAATGAAGTCATGGGTGGGGCTCTGTTTTGCTAGGACTTTCATCATAAAGAGAGGAAGAGATACCAGAGCTTTCTTGCTTGTGTGTGTGTGCACAGAGGAAAGGCCATGTGAGGACACAGCAAGCGGGGGGCCATCTGCAAGTCAAGAAAAGAGGCCCCACCAGAAACCAGCCCTGCTGGCACCTTGATCATAGACTTCCAACTTCTGGTACTGTGAGAAAATAGATGTCTGTTGTTTATGTCACCCAGTCTGTGGTATTTTGTTATGGCCACCTGAGCTAACTAGTACAGGAAGAAATGGAAAAAAACTAAATACAAGAAATCCAGGGGAAGTCCATTAGGAACATGACTTCTCACTGAGCAGTTTTAACATTCTTGTCCCTTTATTGCTGCCTCCTTCTGATTAGTATATGGTGTTGTTATTATCAAATGCCAAATTCTCACATCATTAGAAGATGCTGACACACCAGTCATTAGCAAAAAGGCTATCCATCATCATCAGATGCTTTGAACTGGTTCTTGGGTGGAGTGTGGAGCTGACCAATTTATCCCCATAGTTCTTTCCATTTCCTTGTAGAAAGGGGAAGAAATTCACCATCTGGCTATCAAGAGTAGAGCCCATGGTCAGTCATTCAGTCAATATTATTGAACTACAAGTGCCATGAAATAGTGAACAGCTCTCTGGATCACAGGATGATGCTCACATTGAGCTAAGAGCAAAGTCATGGCTTCTAACAACTTTAACTAGTAGTCATGGGTTACTATAAACACACATATATACATATACACGCACACATATATACATATTTTATATATGAGGACTCATATATATGACATATATATGTTATATATATTACAGTTGACCCTTGAACAACATGAACAACATGGGAGTTGGAGCACTGAACCCCTGTGCGGTCAAAAATCCATACAGCTTTTGACTCCCCCAAACTTAACTGCTAATAGCTACTATTGATCAAAGCCTTACCAATAATATAAACAATTCATATTTTGTATGTTATATGTATGATGTACTGTATTCTTACAATAAAGCAGAAAAAAGAAAATGTTAAGAAAATCATAAGGAAGAGAAAATACATTTATAGTACTGTCCTATATTTATTGAAAAAAATTCTGTGTATGAGTGGAGTTCAAACTTGCGTTGTTCAAGGGTCAACTAATTGTATGTATATAATATGGGGTTATTAATACAGTTTGTTAATTAGGTTCCCCCTTTGATAAACCTAGAGAGGAAAGAAATAACAATAGCAAATTTAGAAAACTTTTAGTCCAACTACTTAAAAAAATCTGAGAGAGAAGTTTTAGAATTCATCCTTTCTCCCTTAGCAAAAAATAGTGACATAATTTTGCTACATTTTGTAAAGAATATGACAAAAAAAGTAAGGTGAGTTGGAGGAAAAAGTGATGCGTTGAGGGGGGGCCTGGAAGGGACCCCTAGAGTGATGCACACGTATGGATTGTGGTCCACAGAGCAGATGGGAGAGAAGATGGAGACACAGAGACCAGGGAGATGGACAGTGAGGGATGGCTTGCAGCTGTGGGACAAGAAGGCATCGAGTATAAAGCATTTTGGGCCAGTGACCATCACTCCTACTTTAGAAATATAATACAAGGGTGCTACAGCACTCATTAGGAAACTGGGGCCTCTACATGGGGAGGAAACCTGGAAATTGAATGTGGAAAAGGTGACTAGAAGAGTGTGTTTGCAGCCCCTCAAACTGTATGTGCAGTTTTCCAGACTCTGCACTAAAGAGAACCAGGATAGGAAGAGGCTCTGGCTAGAGAGGGAAGGGAAAAGCCAAGTAGCACTGTGGAGAGCAAAGAGCAACATTGGTCTCTCATTCATTCATTCATTCATTCATTCATTCATCACATCTTTTTTCACATTGGAGAAGGTGAGAAAAAGAGAGGATATAAAGAACTCCTAAATTGGGGATCACCAAGAGAAAATACATTCCTTGGGGAAACTTGGGATGAGTGAAGGGACGTGAAGCTGAAATTAGCCCCCCAGAAAGAAGAGTATATACCAGGCCAGATATTTCAGTGCTTCTAGGTCTTGGTCTGGATACAATCGCCCTGGCTATTACATTGCCTCTGATCTTTCCTTCTCTGTCACCTAAAGTGGGCTGGGAAAAAGGAGAAGCAAGGATCTCACGGTGTCTGGAATCACATAAAGGCCACGTTGCAATGACCTCTTTGGCCTCTTTTTTCCTTCCCCGAAATTATCATTAGGCATTAAGTTCCTGGACTTCCATCACCCTAGTAGGTTTTTAATAACCCTTAGGGTATCCAGCCCCTTGCTGTCTTATCTCATTTCGTTAATTACATTTCATGATCGTGGAGGGCTGGGAGGCAGAGAAGGAACCAGCATCCAGTTTCAGAGAGTAGCCGCGATCCTAAGATGGACAAGCAAGATGATGTAAAAAACCAATTCAGCAGTCAGCTGTGGTGCACAAATGACTCTCAGGGATAGGGTAAGGACAGCCAAGCACACAGGCGGATACGGAATGAGACAACTCGATCTCTCTGTGTGGGGCAGCGTGGCGTGACTCCTGCAGTGTTTGGGCATAGCTCAGTGCCCCTGTGAATGGGGAGAAGTCTTTGCAGAAACCCTACAAAACATAGATACTTTTCAGGCAAATGCTGAACTAAAATGCAACTAAAATGTATAGAGTTTTGCATTCCCAAATTGGTTTGTCAAGTGCTATAAGGCTTGGGAAAGTAAAAAAGGGGCTCCTTTGAGAACTCTGGCAAAGGACAGTAAGACTTCATTTATTTGGTAACTTTAACTACTGAGGGAACGCTGGTGAGATATATGACCCAAAGGGCCTCTGAGCAGAGTTTACAAGGACATAAACCCTATGCCTTGAGGCTCATCGTCTGAATTCAGAAGAGCACATCCCTTGGAAAAAACTCTTTACTCTTGCTTTAGGACCAAGGCTAAGGAACTTGGTCATTTGATTTCCTGGTATAGCAGATCAATTTTAAAAAAGAGTCTATTTCTCCAGCCCTAGAATCTGGTCTGGGCTTGTGGCATGTGTTTGCCAATAAAATACAGCAGAAGTGAGAGTGCCAGTTCCCAGCCTCAAGAAGCTCTGCCTGCTTCTACGCTCTCTTGAAGTTCTGCTATTCTCATGTGAGCTGGAGGATAAGAGACTATGTGAAGGAGAGCCCAGTATCCCAGCTGAGGTTATCCTAACCCAGCTGAAGCCAAGATGATCCCAGAGCTGCCTCCCCAATCCACGGCTGCACACGGATGCAAGCATGAACCCAGTGGAGCCAGCTGGCACATAATCATGTGAGCAGTAGCAAATGCCTGTTGTTTGAAGCCACTAGGTTTTGAGGCCAGTTGTTACTCAGCGATATCTAACTGAAACACCTGGTCTGCTATAGATTGTTGACTGGGAACAAGAAAACAAACCAATAACTAAAAAAGCAGAAACAGATACTCAAAGGTTGTTATGGTCTGAGGCTATTTAGGGAAAGGGAAGCAGTTTGTGGCACTTTGTAAGACCCTGATCACTGGTGGTTTTAAAGCACAGTATAAAAGTCATCTAGGAAAGCTAACTGAAAAATAGTGTCCTTTCTTTAAGAAGGCAAATGCACGAATCATACTTAAGAAAGATGCTCATTTTGGGGCACTAGGGTGGTGCAGTCAGTTGGGCATCTGACTCTTGGTTTTGGCTCAGGTGGTGATCTCAGAGTGGTGAGATCGAGCCCTGTGTCGGGCTCTGTGCTCAGTGTGGAGTCTGCTTGAGACTCTCCCTTTCTCTCTCTGTAATAAATAAATCTTTTTTTTTTTTTAAAGTAAAAGATTCTCATTTAAAATAGTTCACATAAAAAGCTTAAGGTGTTAAATGTTATTTATCTGGGAAATTCATTTGTGTGTGTGGAGACCATACTAGCCAAAGCAAAAATTGGGTAACAGATAGGACTTTGTATTATTTCCAGGTGCAAAAGGAGCATAGGCTGGGAAATGGAGGTTGGTTGCCATGATGTTGGCCTGAAACCACTCATGGTGACAACGGGACAGCACAGTTGAAACCAGAACGACCTGAGAAGATTTGCGCAGAAGAACCAAACTCTCCCCATCTGGCCCTTCCTTCCTCAAAGGTGCCAGATTAATGGTGCTATCAGAGGCACCCGAGGGCAGACACACAGACTGTGGACTGCAGGGCCTTCGTAGGGCTCTCTGTGCAGCAGACGGAAAAGAGACAGGGTGGAAGGAGTGCATTAGCACAAAGCTGCCATCTGCAGGACCAGCTTCACTCCTTGGCTTGCCCTTTGTTCCTTCCTTTGAACACCACGCACCCAGTTCATTCTGTTCCACGTACTTGAATTCTGCTTCTTTCCAAGACACCATTAAGCACCACAGGGGAAAACCATAATAAAGGTTCATATTTATTGCAAATATAGCAAGTGCCAAGGACTGGGTGAAGCTCCTGCCCTGGATGAGCTCATTAACCCTCTAAGTTAAGTGCTACTGCTCTCTCTCCTTTAAGGAAGTAGAACAGAGGGGCAGAGAACTGAAGCAAGCAGCCCAAGGTCACACAGTTAGAAATGACAGAGGCAGGATCACAACCCCGATGGCTGGCTCCACACCCATCCCCTACATTGTTCTGCTCTGTTCCTTCAGTAGGCCAAGTTTCCTTATTCCCTTCTGGGGAGTGGGCGGGTGTGGCCAAAACCTTTGACCCAATCCTGACTCCTGCCTTTTTGGAACCGGATCTTCACCATCACCAGCCCTCACGCCTCTCCCCAGCATCAGCTCCCGGGGAAGTGCATGACATGGACGAGGTCCTTTGCCTGATGGCTAA
Organism: Vulpes vulpes; assembly: GCF_048418805.1. Lineage (NCBI taxonomy): Eukaryota > Metazoa > Chordata > Mammalia > Carnivora > Canidae > Vulpes > Vulpes vulpes. The sequence goes on along the minus strand of NC_132785.1, from coordinate 106,377,319 downwards.
TCCCCACCCATCACCAGCATGGGGACGTGTGTGCCCACCTGAGACAGCTCAGCTTTCAGCTTTGGGAAGCAGAGCAGTCTCACCCAAGGCCAGCTGCCAGCACCGCCTCCCTGTCCCCGCCCCCACTGAGCCGTTGACAGGCCAAGGCTCCAGGCTGCTTTATCTCCTGCTCACACCCGGCTCCTCTCCCTCCTCCTCTCTATCTGGGAGTTTCCTTGTGGTTCTAATGAAAAACCCTTGTGTCACATTGAAAAGTTGCCAGTTATTGCTGCTGGGAATAAAATCTAGTCTCTGCTGGGAGGAGACTCCTGAAGCTCGGAGCTAGGAGTGCGGAGTGGCTCCTTGGAATAATCTCTCCAGTGCCAGGGGAGCAGCCTCTCAGGCATAATGAGATGCTATCAGGTGGGGCCCTTCCTGACAGCAGTAAACAAACAAACAGTAGGCCCTGCCAGGCTCCCTGCCCCACCTGGACTGTCTCCCTGGCCCCACCTGGACTGTCTCCCTGGCCGGCCTCAGGCCTCAGCACACCTGCCTGGAGTCAGTGGGCTTCCCTCAGGCTGCTCGGTTCAGGCTCTTTCCCCATATCCCCCAGAGATCAGACAAAGCTGGATGCCTCTTCCCCTGTGAGCTCTCAGGTCAGTGAGGGCCAGGCAGTGGCAAATTCCCTCCAAATTCCCCCCAATTCTCAAAGGCCTGGTCAGTCCTCTTGCAGATTATTCAAAATGCAGGCTCCTCTGGATCTACCTGGAGTCACTGAATCCAAATCCCCAGAGCGAGGGTTTGAGAAACCCATTCTGAACCCCTCCTTGCCTGGACTGTCCTGCTCAAAACCACTGGACCTGCGTGACTTGACCCAATGGAAGATGCTCCCTCTAGCCGCCCCCACATTGCTCTCTTAGGACTGCAAACTCACATGTGCCCTTTGAAGGCCAGGCTTTACTAGCACTGATCCCCCCAGCACACAAGGATAACCGTTCCTGTCCCTCTTCCACAGAGAAAGAAGCGCAGAGTCCCTTGCAGGCTCTAGCACCAATGCAGTCAAGGTCATCCTGCTACCTCACTCAAGGGCACTCTCTGGAACAAAGGCAACCACAGTGAGATCAGAAAAGCAACTTTAGAGCATGGTACTTGGGAAGCCCCGCATCATGACAGTAGAGGGGGGCAGAGGGGGTGCTCTGTGACTTGCAGAGTCAGCTGCAGCCCTGACTCCACAGCAATCTGTGTCGAAGTCAAACTGAGCTCCAGTCAGTGGCCACCTTCCAAAGTACTTGTGTTGGGGAAAATGGGAATCTCGGTGACTCTTACTGAGAATCTCGGTGACTTGATGCTGCCTCCCCTCTGGCCCTGCCCTGGGAACGTTTGATGATGTCTGAAGACTTTTTTTTGGTTGTCACAGTTGTGATGTGGGTTTTGGCATCTAGCTGGAAGAAGTCGGGGATGCTGCTAACTATCCTAAAATGCACAAAATTGCCCAGAATATCAATAGTGACACTATCATTAAGTCCCGGAGTAGATATGAGATGCCATCAGAGATTCCAGTGCAAATCCAGGGCTGCCCTTGCCCCCTGAACACAGGATGTTCACTGAGGGGTTTGGGTTTGGGAGTAGAATTTTCTTAGCCCCGATTTGTTGTTATTTATCTAGAAAGAGCATGCAGATCAACCTGGGGCCAGCAGAGAAAGGCTGACAGGTTGAACACACAGCCAGCCCTCTGTGTGAGCTGGGTTTAAAGGATCCACTTTACTCTGATATCCAGGAAATGCTAAGACCCAGCATAAGCCCTTGATCCCTCGGATACTGGTCATCGCTTCAACAGTAGCATATGGCTGAACAAACGTTCAGTTTGGGACTGTCCGATCAGATTTATTCCATAACAGATTCCCCAGGTGGTCTCTCCTCTTCACTGAGAATTCGAAAAACAGACCATTTAGTTGACAAAATTGAGTTTCCCATGAGTTAACGGAGTGGGAGTGGAACCAGCTACCGGTGCAGATTGTAGCACAAATGCTCCTGAGGAAGCCAGGCTGGAGGTGCCAAATATTTTCTTTACAGTTGATTTGATGCAGTTCTGTGGTTGATGGTGTGTGGAGGTGGAACGCCTCCTGATGGCCCAGCCCCCTCCTGTTTGCGTGGCCAGCACCTCAAAGGGGCACACATAATTTTTTCCCCCTATAAAGTGAACCTGGGCATTTTATAGCTGAAAAGGGAGCAATTCTATTTGAATTAATCAAGAGGCTGAAGGCAAAAATGCATTATGTAGCTTTTAAGGACATTCTTCCTAGATTGACAGGGTCCCGTGGTCACCCCTGAAAAGCTTCAGCAACAAAACATTTCTTGACATCACTCAAGGGAGGTCTGCTGTCTTAGCTGTACTCGCACAAGGGCCTGCAGTTTTTTTTACTCATCAGTTTAAGAAATGACTACGGTCTGCCTCTTGACGTGGTGCATACTTGTTAGCCACGACCCCGTCACACTTCTCTTTTGTTAAATTAGAAGAAAGTAGTAATATTATTGAGGAGAAACATACCTTTCAGCCACTTTGGACATTTTTAAACAATGTCTGTCAATCTGTGCATTCAAAAATGTTATCTGGGGAAAGATAGAACAGAGGTGTTAAGACCAAACTTTTTTTTTTTCACCCTTCACCCCATGAACCCAAACCTTGTATTTCCAAAAATATCCAAACAGCAGCATCTCTGGCCAGCCTTTGCCAACCCTCCAGCTTTGTATTCCAATGATCATTTGCTCTTTTGGAAATTTCCACCACACTCAGGAATCACATTCTACGATTTAGCCTATGTCAATATTCTTCTGTACTCGGTGGTAGCCTAAGTCTTGACTCCCAAAAGCGATTGCAAACTTAGAGGCAGTGGTGTATATCCTACAAAGCTTAGCAACACTTACAGGCACTGTAAATATCTGGTTGGACTAATTTCTAGTGAGTTCCCTCCGTGCACCCTTCACACCTACATCACACCCACCATGCACTTGGTATACTTGACTAGATCATCAAATAGCTTCTTCGCATACATCTGCTTCCTCTTCCCCACCCAAAATAAACTTGTCAAGGGCAGGCACCTCAGGACCCCCCACCCCCACTGCCAGAAGCCAGTAAAACATAATGTAAAGATCCTAAAGTTACTTAATTGCCAGTGAACTCTAGAAAGGAGTAATGTAATTAGCCATTGTCTGCTGACCTGGGTTGACCAGTTAGCTTCTCATCATGAAGGAAGACAACACTGAACCAAGTAATGCTGAAGTGGTTCTGAGAGTGAGGATGGCTTTATTTGTAAACTTGCCTTTTGAATCATAGCAATGAAGTCGGTGGTTCTGAGCTGGCTTACTCTGTCAGTGCATTACTATGTTAAGGACCCTGTGACACCAGTCCGCCCCTTCCCCCTTCAGCCCCCATATTATTCTGTGGGAACCCCGACTACAGCAGTCACCCCGAGGCATTGGGACAACTCCGTTATGTCCTTCTCTAATAACTGCTGAGGGGAGCTTGGTAGAGCATTTTTCCTCTCAAGCTTCCATGGGTTGTTCACACACAGCACTCAGAGGTTCAAGTCATCCACAGCTGGGTTCCACTGTGGTTTCCAGGAACTCAAAGCTCACTCAGCCTTCAGAGGTGAACATTCAAAGGGTTTTCAAACTGGCCACGTCTCCTCCTGGGAGTGCAGTAGTCAATTCATTCACCTGTTTCCGGATGTCCTCTTTTGTAGTTTTCCTGATTGGTTGACTGGGTATGTGCACGGGGCTTTGCGACTGGGACTCTTCAGTCACGCCATACACAGACTAGAGAAGAAGCAAGAACACAGAATCACGCACCCTCAGAATTGCAGGGCACCTCAGGGTAGGCAGTGCAAGAGCTCATTTGATGCTTCCTATCCCTTCTGTGACATCCTGACAGTAAGTGATTAGCCTCTGTGCAAATTTCTACAGTGAAGGGAGCTCTTCCTCTTGAGGCAGTTTGTCCCATCTTTGGGCTAGCACTGTGAGAAGAGCTTTCCTTTCACTAGGCTGCAACAGTTTCTTGAGTATCAGTGTGTCTCCACATATGGTCCATAGAGGAATGGAATGATCTGGGGGTACTTGGTAAAGAAGAAGCACATTGCTGAGCCCCACTCCACACCTACTGAATCGGAGTCATTGTGGGTAGGGTTTGGGAACCTGCACTTTTATCAAAGGGCCCAGGTGATTCTAAGGCACAAGAAGTTTCAAGAACAACTGTTGAGAGTTATGCACTAAAGATCCTCTCTAGATTTTCTGTTCCCCAGCAGATGACATGCTTATCTGGTACAAATCTGAGATGGCAGGGTTTCAGATTCTTTCCTTTTCAGTCAAACAGGTCTCTGGCCTCAGTTTCTCTGCATGCTATGGCTGCTTATTAAGCTGGTCCTTGTGCTAGAGACAGATGAAAGACAATCTTTGCTTTGGGAATGAAATGAAACCCCAAAGGCTATGCAATGTATAGCTGAAATCTGTAAAATCAAGAAGGGCTCAGATAGAGTGGATGTGAGCTCCATGAAATTCTGGAATATTAGAATTAGGGGGCCCTTAAAGATTAAATGAGGATGTTTTAAGATGAACATCATAAAGTCTAATACATACAAGGGCATGACTATCCAAAGAATAAAATATGTAAATAGATTCAAAAAGTTGATATATATATCATATCATGTGTGTGTGTGTTTGACAAAAGGAGAGCATTGGTTATTACAAGAAATAGGAATGTCTGGGGGTTACATCTCTAACCTTTTGAAATTCATATTATGGGGGACAGACATGTTTTTCTACAATATGGTCCCTGGTGCTGTTGTGAAGTTGGGATATGCAAATGGTGGGGTGGGCTGAGTGTGGCACCCTTGAGGGTACCATGGCCACTGTCCCTTCAAGGACAGTGAAACACTGGCCCATTTACAGTTGGGTGTGATGGTGATTTGAATTTGGATGATCTAGCTATATAAAGGACTTTCAAAGTATAAAGCTCACCTTCACCTGTGGGACTTTGATATTTTTTGTTCCTTTAGTTTCTTTTCCTCTCCAGAGCCAACTGCTACTTAACCTGCAGGCTTCAGCACACTTGAGCCTGCTTTGGAAGCCCTTAGGAAGCCCCCAGTGTGGGGTCCCCCCAACCCCACCCCCCCGGTGCCATTCAGCATTTCCCTGACGCAGCCCTCTTGACACTTCTGTCTGGGGGTTCACCTCTCCCCACCCCCCTACCAGACTGTAGGCTTTGTGACGACTCTCACCACCTTATTTCAGCAGCAAGAACGGTGCCAAGTACACACCAGCCACTCCACAAATATTTGTAGAATGAATGAATGAAATGGTTTCAAAGGACAAAAACGGGGTAGAATTAACAAATAGCAAATGACTGTTTGAACAGTACCAGAAACAGAAGGGCTATTTGCGTCAAGAATTTTTAATTCAGCTAAACTAGCGAACCTTTTTAACCTTTTGTGGGTTCTTCAGACGCCGGCATTTTCTGATGTCCATTTCTGTTGTGTTCACACAGCCTGGCTGAGGAAAAAAGAATCATCATATAAATTACTAAGTGAAAATCACACCTTTCAGTGTGACTCAAATAACATCATCAGACCCAGTCTTTGTCTTTCCCGTTACAGACCATACATGATTATCTCTACTTCGCCATTTACAATGCCTTTTACCAAGATGTTTCGTCTTCATTATGCGTTTCTGCACAAAGTTCCCATATGAAATATAAAAGCCTACGTCCCATTATGTACGGGGTGGCATGCAGAGGATAGAATGTGCAGTTTATAAGAGTAAACTTCTTATGCAGAGTGGCCAGATAGATTTAGCCACAGCCTTTGTTTACTAGACATTATTTGACCATCTATCCACAATCCAATAGCATGATGGGGAATTGCTTTTGGGTTTTTCTTTTGACCAGCTTTTAGAAAGGACTGACATAGTTTCCTCATTTTAGTTCCATTTCATGAAGAAAATGCAAGAGTTGTTTTAATCATAGGAAATTCGAAATAAAGTCGAACCTCATTATGCATGGGATTTTGTATTTGTGAACTGACCTATGAGCTAAATTCTATTTATAACCCCCAAATTCATATTTGTGGTACATTTGTGATCATTCATGGACAGGTGCGGAACAGCCAAAATTGTGAACGCCCCCATGTGCCTGTTCCAAGAGAGGCTTCTTGTTTCATCTCTTAATGTAAACCAGTGTCCTTTTCACAGTCTATTTAGGACCACATTTTCCACGTTTCTGTGCTTCTGGTTGGTGATTTTGCTATTTAACATGGCCCCCAAGCATAGTGTGGTGTCGTCTAGTGTACCTGCTTGCAAGAAGGCCGTGGGGTGCCTGTCAGAGAACAAGGTGTGCCAGGTAAGCCCCCTTCAGGCATGAGCTATAGTGCTGGTGGCCGTGAGTTCAGTACTCATGAATCAACACACATTAAATAAAATGTCTTTAAACAGAAAAAGGCTTTCGACATGGTTATGTATTGATCACTTGAAGACAAGATGGCATCGAGGAGCTGGCAGGAACCTAACCCTGGATTTCTCCCAGGATAATGGCTCAGCATTCACTAATTCAGCATGCACGGCTCCTTTGCAGAAGGTAACTACCGTGAATACTGACAATGGGCTGCATTTGAAGACAAATTATTCTAAGATTTAGAGTCGAATGACAGTAGACATGGAAACTGCTTATTGAAAGTGGGGGGATGGAGAAACATCCATCATGCAAATGGATGTCAAAAGAAAGCCAGAATAGCCATTCTTGTATCGGACAACCAGACTTAAAACCAAAGACAAGTAAGAGGTGAAGAAGGGCACTATATCATAATAAAGGGGACAGTCCAACAAGAAGGTCTAACAATTGTAAATATTTATGTACCCAATTTGGGAACACCCAAATGTATGGAAAAAAAACAAACAAACAGAAACTGCCTAATTTGGGGCTATAAACTTCTGGGGCCCAGAGGTCCTAAGGGGAATTCCCACGGTTCTCCTTTTCCAAGTCCATATTTTCATGGATGAATAATTTTTAAAAGCTGCAACTGTCATACATTCTGCACTACCTACCGAGATTAAATTGACTGAATGGCAAAACCAATTTCACCAAGTTTAGCAATTCACTTTACTTTTAAGAATGAGACACCTGGTGGCTAAAGATAGTCTTTTCTTTTGAGTGAAGAAGGAGGGAAAGAAAACAAAAAACAGACAGAATCATAGAGAACCAAGCAGAGTTTTCTCACCACTGGCCTGTGCACATCCCAAAAGGCCCGTTCTTGACTATCCAAAATTTTCCTTTCTGTCTTGTCCTTTTTTCGATCTATCCTGAAAGAGCAAAGAAAGGAAATCAGAGGCTCTTGTTTCTAGGAGCTTAGTGCACACAGGGCTCTTGGCATCTGTGTGGTCTCTGGTCTCTGCAGAGCTGTAAAATGTGGCAGACCATTCCCTCAAGGAAACCTCGAGAAATCAGCCCGTGGGAAGAGTACTTGTTCTAGGTTGGACCACAAATCATCACAGACGTGGGATGAACATGCTGGGCCCAAGGAGAGAACCAGAACCCAACTGTCCATTTGAATGATTAAGATTTAGATTATTCAGAGCTGAATTATCAATGGACATGCCCCCCCCCATCAAAGTGGATACTGCATTCATATTATAGGAAAGAATATAACCATAGGCTTTGCAGTGTTTCATCGTCAAATTTGAAAGTTTGCTTTAGAGACAGTCAATAGAAATGTTCCATGTTTTAAAAGTCACTTAAAGCACTTGGCTTTCTAAAGCCAAGTAATATCCCTAGCATGTGACAAGATCCAGAAGGCAAATATCACTGGCCTCAGCTGGGGGAGGCACAAATTGCAAGAGGGAAATTACAGGTGACAAAGACAAATTCTTTATGTTCTGGTCAGTAACATAGATAAGAGGTTTTTTTTTTCTTTCTTTCTTTCTTTTTTTTTTTTTTCAAGCCTGTATTACTTCATATTACCTCTCTAAGTAAAAAGTAACAGATTAATTGTTGTGTAACTTCTGGTTCTTGGCTCTCTTGGGAGCACTTTAGTTTACTGGCCTGAAATAAACCATAATCACCCTGTGATTTTTGTGATAATTACTGTGTACTTCAATGGCCCACAATTATAATGTAATCTCAGAGTTAATCAAAAAAGTTAATCGAGAAATACCATATATGTACAAAGTGACAATTTCCCCTCCTTTTTAAACATGCACTGCTGTGTGATCCTGAAAGTGCAAATTAGCTCTCCTCTTTGCTTCGCAGTGGCTTTTGAGTACACAGGCTCAACTGTCTTCTCCTCCCCCACCACCTCCCACTTTCTCTTTCCTTAGGGGCCACGGCTTCTCCAGCTCAGCTCAGTGTCCAGTGCCCAGTGCCCTCCTCCCTCCTGGGCTGCCGGTAGCCGCAAGGTGGTCTGCAGGGGTGTGGAGTCATGGGCAGAGGGGAAAGGCAGACACTACAGAGGGAGGGGAAGAGCAATAGAATCATGCTGGACACTGGACCTAAAGTCCTCGGGTAATTTCCAACTGCAACCACACCTGTGATGGAGGCTCACCCACATGGCCTGAGACCCAGCGCTGGGTGATGGGCTGTAACACTGCCCAGAGGGCAGAGGGAGTCCTTTGAAGATGCTGTTCAGGGACAAGCGGTGCCCAGAGAAAAAAGGCTCACCTTGGCCTAGCTCAGCATCCCTTTCTCATCCCCTCCTCTGTCCTATTTCTTCCGTTAACACCTCCAGCTAAATCAGAGATCATTGCTGGAAGGGGCAAGAGAGAACCCAACCTGAGCAAGCTCATTGCCTAGAATTGAAAGGGTCTGGTTGACAACCGCGCTTGTGGGCAGGCACAGTTATTGGCCACTTCTCATATTACCTTAGAGAGGGAGAAATTTCCACTACACTCCCTGGGAAGGAAAAGTGTGGGGCAAACACTCCAGCTAGACTTTCATCTCCTGCATCTCCTGTACTCTGGGGGGAGAAAGAGGGCCTGAATCCTGTTGGTTGATCTGAAAGAAGAAATCAAGAAAGCTAGGGTGGTTCCTTTTTGGGCCCTGGGTCAGCCTGTCCTCAGGTTGCCTGTCCTCTGCATGCAGTGAACTTACAGGGCTCAACTCTACCCCGGGGTGGGGGGCTCTGCAGATATCCAGCTCTGCTCAGCATGGGCGAGTTGAATTCCAGGTAAAGAACTGTGGTCACAGACCCAAAGTTGCACCCTATAACCTGCCTTTTATCAGTAATAATCTTAAACACACTGGCTTCCAACATCTGACTTCTGCACCTTATTTTGATTGGTTCTGAACCCCTCCTCTGGGGGGAAAGGGAGAAGAGTTGGCTCCCTAAAGCTCCAAAATGTTTTCCTATGAAGACAAAACCTCCATACCTACAGGTAAAGGAGGTCTGATGTTTTTTAGCTCTTGAGCACAGAAGGATCATTGGCAATCTCTTTAGGAAATAGGAACATCTTCTAACCAGATTTCTACATTGTGGAGCAAGCCCATTGGCTGCTAGAACACCTGCTTTTGAAGTTATTTCAGAGTGCCATTGATGACAAAGATGAAACTAATCCATCTAGGCCTTGATTTCTACTCTGCTGCTCTCATGCAAGATGACAGCATTGACCATAGTTGGCCCGCCATGGAAGGAAACCCCGCCTTGGCAATACCACTCTCACACCACCTCCACATTCCAGAGAGTCTTTTCTCTTTTCCAGGGTCTCTGTTAAGTTCACCTACTTCACTTGTGCTTCTGCTTGCATAAAGATGAATTCCCACTTCCTTGCAAAGGCCCTCTGGAGTCTTGCTAAGTTTTCCTAATGAGAAATGAAAATCAACGAGAGGGCATTAATCTTTGTAAGTTTGCACATCGACACCTATGCTTATTACAAGGCAGTCATCTATTTTGGTTACTCCCAACAGAACAGCAGCACCCCACTTTAAATCCACTGGCTGTGAACCCAATGTGATTTTGCGCCAGACCCTGCTGTACAGAGTAGAACTATTAATATTCATTTACACACCCATTAAATCCAAAGTCTCTGTGGTTCACCTGATTCCTCTTCTCTTGTGTATTTTATAACACCACTCATATATTGCTTGTCATCAAGACCGCTAAAGATAGGGAGAAGGGTTTGTGGCTACTTATGCAGGATTTAGGGAAGGGATGGGGAGGGGGGTCTTTGCAGGCTATTGGACATTTCTGAGAGCAAAAGCAAGTATGGATTTCCATGACTCCTTTTCCAGCAAGCAGGGGCCTGGGAAAGTGGCAGGAAAGGAAAACGCTGATGACCTGGCATTCATGCCTTTGAAAGTTTGGATTCAAAAGCAAGAGAAAAAGGAGTGTCTATATTTGTAATGTTCATGAAAGGAAAACCCAAAAACAGAAAGAAAGAAAGAAAGAAAGAAAGAAAGAAAGAAAGAAAGAAAGAAAAGGCATGTAGGGTTGCCTTTAGAGAAAGAGGGGAGAAGCCTTTTCTCTAAGTCTGTAGGCTTACCAGGTGGCATAATAGGACAGTGAGGGGTGGGTGCTGGTGTTTGACAGGTCCCCTAATGACCCACCTAATTCTGATGGAATGCAGGACAGAGCCCACATTATGCTATGTATTTTCATAGAGCTCATGCCAACGCTAATTGATTACCCTCATTAGTGGATTATTAATATAAAAGGAGCTTCAGTTGAAGATCAACACACCTAAACTCAGTTATTACCGAGGCTCGGTATACGAGTACCTCAAAAAACCCTGTTCCTTTGATTCTTCTGCTGCTCTAGGAAGCAAAGCTGGCAATGCCTATACATCAGTCAATTAGGGAGCAGTTATATAAATTATGCACAGTCATACCATGGAATACTAGGCAGTCATCAAAACCAATAATCTAGATTATTATTACTGACATGGAAAGATTCTCAATATACTTACAGCACATGATTGGGGAAAACGTGGCTTACAGAATAATGTTCAGGGTATGATTTAAGTTTTTATGTCAAGGAAAAAAATGTATGTACAGAAGAAAGGTTAGGGGAGAAGAATTGCAGGTTCTTTCATCTCCTTTCTTTGCTGTTTGAAGTTTTGATTTTACAAAGAGAATGTATCGTCAGAAAAAAATTAATAAAATTACTGAATTTTGAAAACAAAATACTTTTAAAATTTTCTAACCCCCTTTTAGGCATAACTTCAACCTGAAAGAACATCTTAATGCCATATTCTTTACAAATGCTAAAGCAGAACATTATATGGCAACAGAAGAGAAAATGGAAATATATCAGGAGCTGATGCTTCTTTTTCTATTTAGGACCTTTTCTAAAACATGGAAATGTGGGGAAGAGAGACACAGGGTGGAGGGGACCCACACTTCTGCAGGCTGGGTCTTTCTGTAGGTCGTGTTAGGGGAGGGATGTAGCACTTCACACTGTGTGCACAAAAGTAGGATAGAAGATTCTGAAAGAGAGGTGATGGCTGGCACATGAGGGCTGATGGGGACAGGAACTGGGTGCCCAGGATGCTCAGATCCACAGAACAGCCTTGCTAGGATTTGCTTGGGAAGATCATAATGTTCCCACATATTTATGTTTAATGGCTCCCATTGATAAGCACACTGGCCAGGTCCTGGGGCCCTAGGTCAATAGTCCTGGAGGGACTATTTCCCACTGGCTCATGCACAGGTACCTAGCAGTGACAGTCTGATGCAGTGGGCCTTACACTTAATATGGAAGGAAAACTGAGGCAGCACAAGAGGGACGTTTGGAAGGAAGGATCCGGATGGAAGTCCTATTAATGCTGGATTATCAAGGAAGTACTCATCACTGTCCCCAGTGCTGCCTCTCCCCCTAGCTGCCAGTGCTTTAGTCATTTATTTTTATGGCTCAGCAGCTTCCATGCCTTCTGGAGGTACATGAAAATCTGGCCAATTTCCCAGATTCTCTGTGATCCATAGAAAGTTTGGTTTGGGGGAAAGATTCTGCAATCATAAATTTGAAATATTTAAAAAATTATCTGAGTCTTTGAGTCCTCGGTGCCTTGGCCCTGCTAAATGGGAATGGGTATGAGGGTGGCAGGACCTCCAAGTTTTGCAGGAATCACGTTTTGTGAAAGAAGGTGGTGCAGGAGGAAAACTGGGAATGCATATACTTCATCTGATATGGATCTTATCTTCTGGATTGAATTTGGTCCTTAGATTCTATGGCCAAGAACAGGGGAGTTGGGTTTAAAGATCCAATCAAAAATTATCATATAGTAAGTTCTAAAAATTCTCATATGGCTCCTTTATTTTTCCTTTTTGCGTACAGCTCTATGCATTTTAACACATGTATAGATTAGATTCCTGGAACCACCACTACTGTCAGGATACAGAATAGTTCTATCACCCCCAGAAAACTCCCTGTGCTGTCTCTTTGTAGCCACATCTTACCCCCACGTGTAACAGGTTACAGGTTTTAAATACAAAACCTAATACCGTTTTGTATTTAAGAGAATGTCACATAAATGGCATCATGCAGTTTGTAATCTTTTGAGACTGGCTTCTTTTATTCAATGTAATGTCTTAAATACTTATCCAAGTGGTCATGTGGATCAATAATTCACTCCTTTTCACCACAGAGGAGGAGTCCACTGAATGGACATAGCAATGTTTATTTCACCATTTACCTCTTAAAGCACATTTGGGTTGTTTTCAGCTTTTGCTTATCACAAACAGAGCTGCTCTACCCAGATTTTTGTGTGAACAGAAGTTCTGACTTCTCTGGGGTATATACCTAGGAGCCAGACAGCTTGGGTATATGGGAAGTGTACGTTTAACTTTGTAAGAAACTGCCAAACCATTTTTCCAGAGTGGCTGTGCCATTTTGCATTCCCACTTGGCATTTCCAAGACTTTTTATTTTAGCTACTCTCATGGGTCTGTAAAGTGATATCTTACCATGGACTTAATCTTTATTTCCCTAACGGCTAATGATGTTGAACATCTCTTAATGTGTTTATTTGTCATCCTTATTGCCCTCTTTGGTGAAATGTCTTTTCAGGTTCATTGCTCATTTTTGAGCTGTTTGTTTTCTTATTGCTGAGTTTTGAGAGCTCTTTAAATAAAGATGCAATTTTATTGCATGGTAAGAAGAGGTGAGAACAAAGGAGGGGAAATAAAAGGGACTTCCTTTCCACTGCCTGAAAGGGACTAGGGAAAGAAAAAAGGAAAAATAGAAGCAGAAACAGAGCTGCAGATAGGGTTTTATTCTCCACCCACACCAAAGCTGAAATACAACCATACTTACTGCTTCATAATCTGCCAGCTCCAGCCTTGCTTTATTCTGCATTGTCCTCTTACAGAGATAGATGGCTGACGGAAGAAGAGAAATTACAACATGTGCAAAACTAGCAGTGTGGTGGCATCACAAATCCATCCAACCGTCTGTCCATCCACTCATTCACCCAGCCATCCAGCCAGTGTTCCCTGTGTGCCCAGCCCTGATCTGTGCAGGATATGCTTCCATGTGGAAGCCATAACACCTAATGTCCAGGAATCTTCCAGCAGGTCAGGATCAGATGAGGACTCCATCTTCCAAGTCTTGACTGCTCCCTTTCACCCTCCTCACTCTGTTTCACTCCAAGCATCCCCCACCAGGGTCACCTTTTACAAATATGGTCATGTTACCTTCCTGCCTACACTCTCTGCATTGTTTCCTCAGTGACCTCAGAAGAGTGGTTGGGCTCCTTATGGTGGCATGCTTGGTTCTTTAAGATCCAGTTGCTTACCTTGTCAACCTCTTCCTTCCCTGCCTCACTTGGGCATATGAGGCTACCAAACCCCTTTCAGTTCCACTCTTCCACCTGTGTGTTCTCTGCATGAAAGTTTCCACTTCCCTCTTCTTTTCCTCTCTCTGGTAACCTTCTATTAATCTTGGAAGACCTAGCTCTGTGTTCCAGATGGCATCTACCAATTCTCACCGATGGAACTTAATTCCAGTGCACCATAATTACGGGTTTACTAGACTGTCCCTGGCTCTGGGCCGAGGGCTCTTCAAGGGCAGAAGCTGTGTCCTTCTCAGCCTGAATCCCTATACCTAGCATCAGTGTTGGACTGCCAGGTGGAGTGAATGAACAATGGAAAGGGTGGACAGTTTGGGTCTCTCTTCCCAAGCTAAGGAAGGGTTCTTGGCCCTCAGTTGCCAGAGGATTCTTCCTGAAACCTGACTTCACCACTTCCTCTTCCTCTCCCTATGTCTCCTTCTTCAATATCTCCTTCCTTCTCCAGTGCCAAGTAGACAATATGATTGACCAATGGGATGACCAGGAGAGAGGGTCAGAGAGGACCTGTGGCTGACCTGTGTTTTGACAAGTTAGTTATACTAGGAGATCTGGTCAAATCCTTGCTGGATCAACCAACCTCCTCATGTGGTCTGAAAAATGTGCTCATGGCAGCTTACAATATGCTTGCACCTTATGGCTGGCAGCCTCCTCTGACATGCTCATGCTTCCGCTCATGCCAGTTGAGTTATATGTGGATGAGAGTCAGTTGTGTTTGCTCTCAAATCTGTCTATATCAGACACACCTGTTATTTTAATACTGTATGTTCACTATATATCATATATCACTGATGAAACTGATGTGAAAAGAGATTGCTGTTTCTATGAAGACCCAGGTGAATGGTTTGCAACAATTTGATAAAGAAGAGTTGGCTAAGACAAATGCTCATGAGTTTGGTGGAGGTGAAATAACTGAAAAAAATGAGGAAAAATACTAAAAATCTGAAAGGGGTAAACATACAGGTTGCTTCAAAAGTGGTTTTAAATTCCTGATGCACTTTAAAGATGGCAAAACTGGGTGGTTTATTTTGAGTGTGCTTTAGTTAAGAAAGAAACTCAAATTACTAGGGCCCATAATCGATGAGAGTCTTTGGTCCATCTCATAAACCTGTCAAAAGATTGTATCTTTGTTTAGCTTTGGTTGATATGAAGTGATTATAGTAGGAATGTATCTCTTTTTCATAACCCTCCACTTACCAGCTTTTCCAAAGAACCAGGCAGCCATAACTCTCCATAATGTCTGATGAAGGGGCATCTGCTCTATTACAAATTACCTCCTTCACTCTCTTGGACCACCATGTATGCAGCCTGTGGAATTGGGGGCTACTAAAGAGGAGCCTGTCACCATCCCTACCACACTGGCCTTGTGGACCCAGGAGCAGAGCAGCTCAGTGGAGGTGAAAGCTGCTTTGATAATGCTGTCCCAAACAGTATTTTGTACTGGATAAATGTAAGACTCAAGAAAGTCTAACCCAGGCTGGGCTATGGACTTCATTTAAGCAGAATCATCCTGAGAAATATCTAACTCATCTGGGTCAAAATGGGCCAGCTAGGTTGTAAAGTAAAATACCGTGCATGGAATGCAAAGCTGGTACCCTTCCTGATGACTTTGAGCTACCTGGTCACATGCTTTCAGCTTGCTTTCCCTGGGGCTAATGCCATATGTTAAGGAGTCTCTTCACCACAACTAGGTAGGTAGGTTGTAGCTGTTAAATCAAACTTTCCTTGGTATAGAACTTGGGGTTTGTCTGTACTATTATGGCGCCTTCAACCATGCTTGCTCTAATGCCTAAGCAATCAAATGGCCACTGGTAATGACAACCAGTCCTATCACAGGGCATCTGGGAGACTCACTTTAAGCTCAGATGTTGGTTTTTCTCAGATATTTAATTTCTCATTGGAAAATCTTTGTCTCCTTGCCCTCACACCTGGCAATCCTACCTCCTGGCATCTCATTTGGATGACCCACTGCCATTTCAAGCTCATCACATCTCACCTTGATAAAAATAGAAAACATTAAAAATTTTTGAAGTGAACAGATTTGTATACTACATGTGCAACTAAACAATAAAAATATTGACCTACTCCTATTTCAATGTACTTAAAGAGCAGACTCCCTTTTCAAAGTTTGCCTTAATATGTATGTCTCTGTGCTTCTCATACCCTTGAATTGCTTTTTTGATACAATGGGATTTTAGCATTGGAAGTAACCTTGGTAACCATCAAGCACAGGTCCCTTATGGCCAGATGGGAAAACCAAAGGCCCAGAGAGGTGAAGTGATTTACCCATAGGCCGGTTAGTGGCAGAGGTGGATTTAGAACTGATGTCTAGTTCATAGCTTTTCCCATAATGACATTCACTGCCCTATATACTCATTCATTTATTCATTCATTCACCCATTTAAACATTTACTGAGTGCCCCTTATGTGCCAAGTAGTGTTTTACATGTTGGAATATCACCATAACAGCCCCTACCACCTACATGAAGCTCATTGAATGTCAGGTGCTATTCTAGAGACTTTCTAAATGTTCACTTACTCAGTCCTCATAATAACCCTATGAGGTGGGTTCTATGATTATCCTCATTTTACAGATGAGGGAATGTTTTCAGGTCATTCCTCATTGTTGAGACTCCCTAAGGCTGCTACATCCATTCTAAATGTCTCTTCCGGGCTCCAAAGGCTTTTTGATAAACTGCCCCTCCCAAACAATTCAACTTTCTCAGTCATTCTTCATCAACATGAAACCTCTGAATACTCAGATCAGACTCCTCCTCACTCTCTTCCTTCCCACAATGATTCCTCCCCCAGCCTCGAATGCTTACATGATAAGACTGTGATTTATTCAAATCTGTGCCATAGCAACTGACACAGAGTGGGTGATCAGTAAAGATTTGTTGAATGAATGAAAGTTTTTGGTTTTTCATCAGTCCAAATCATACCTATTCTGAGTTCTTTTTTTTTTTTTTTAAGATTTTATTTATTTACTCATGAGAGACACACACACACACACACACACACACAGAGAAGCAGAGACACAGGCAGAGGGAGAAGCAGGCTCCATGCAGGGAGCCCAACGTGGGACTCAATCCCGGGTCTCCAGGATCACACCCCGGGCCGAAGGTGGCGCTAAATGACTAAGCCACCGGGGCTGCCCCTATTTTGTGTTCTAAGCTTTGCTTTCACATCCTCTCTGGCAAGAGGGTCATCACAAAACTAATACTGTCAAATATTACTTTAGTAGTAGTAATACTAACCATCACCATGGTTTCTACTGAGTCCTTACCATGGGTCACACAGCAAACGTAATAGGCATTGCATTTCATCTTAACAAAATAACACTAGGAAATGAGTACTATTATTATTCTAATTTTCACATGAAGTTTCTGAGGCACAGAGAGGTTAATTAACTTGCCAAGATCACACAGCTAGTGTAGCCAGTTGACCCTGGAGCTGCTGTCCTAAATTCTCTCTTGGTAAATACTTTGATTTTCTGACTAAATTGCTTTGTAAATGCTGGTGAGTACCTTTGCATCTCATACCTTGACTTCTCCATCCGACTTGCCAAAATAATTTTGTTTTAATGAGAGTCTGATATAAATAGTTATTTCTATCCTTGTTCAGGCTGCACAACTGAAATCATATGTGGAGAAGCCATGTAGAGAAAAGGAACTAATGCCCTGGTGTACGCAGTGCCCAATAACTCCAATAACTGAAGCTTTATGAAACTGAATAACTCAAAAATAGCTTTATACCTATTCAAGTAGGTATCTTCCTCTTACTAGGGTCTAGTTATCTGGTCCTGTCATCCTCCCCCCACTCTTCATGGCCTGTAAGAATATTGGATTTTACATTCACAAGGGCACATGGGCTGCTGCATGGATCTGAGCTACAATTACTCAAATTTCCAGTTTGGCTTTTGTGAGCAGTACCTCAGCCCCAGAAGAACTTGTTTTGTGAATAGCCAAATGTGGCTCTGATTTTGAGTTGGAAGCTTTGCTTATCCACTTATCACATCATTTAGAGTACAGCCCAGTTCCAGGGAGACCCACTGTAGTACCTGCAGATAGCTGCAGAGACCCCTGCATGATGGCCGTCCTTCAGACCTGAAAACAACAACTGTCGCCTTACAAGCCATGAGTCATCCACACCCCATCCTTGGCATCGCTCCCACCTGCTGGTGTTGGGAGTAAGCCAATCTAACTTATCTCAAGGTCTCCTGGACAGGCTTCCCTGAACACTACCCAGCTGCACACCTCCCTCCATACTCTTCAGCTGCCTCTGCCTTCCTGTGCAAGCAATCCTCCAAAGTACCTCGGGAGAAGCTGTGTGTCTCACCAAGTGCCCCAGTCCCAAGGAGAGCCACTGTGGATTGCCTTAGCATCGAAGTCAGTGACAAGGATGCTGTGCAAAAGGACAGGCCATGAAAGGAGCATGGGCCTGGAAGCCATTCAGATCTGAGTTCCAATTCTGATGTTTCTATTGAGTGTCTGTTAACCACCTTTAAGAAAGAACCAGAACTGTCAGCAACTATTTACAAAGTGCCAACTAAACCTCAGCCATGCACTTTGCACTGGGGAGCATAAGAATGAACAGGGAGGGGGATCCCTGGGTGGCACAGCAGTGTAGCACCTGCCTTTGGCCCAGGGCGCGATCCTGGAGACCCGGGATTGAATCCCACGTCGGGCTCCCGGTGCATGGAGCCTGCTTCTCCCTCTGCCTATGTCTCTGTCTCTGTCTCTCTCTCTCTCTGTGACTATCATAAATAAATAAAAATTAAAAAAAAAAAGAATGAACAGGGAGGCCCAGTACCTGCCTGGAGCTTACGACTGACTGGACATCCAGATAAGTAGAATACAAGGTGATAAGTGTGAGGGTGTGGCCTCTCTGAGCCTCAAGTTCTTTATCTGGAGTATGGAGACAATATAACTTCTTTAGAGGGTGGGCATGTGGAAATATTAAAGAGTCTCATGGAGATTATGTGGTAAGAGTCTGACAGATATCTGCCTGGACAGAAGTAACTCTGTTCTTGCCAAGCTCCCAACTTCAGCCACTCTTATTTTCCTAGTCCAGGGTAACTTCTGTACACTCCTCTCTGGTCTGTCTCCCTTTCCCCCTAACTTCTAACTATCAAAACCACCAATGAATTATTAGTAAGTCTCAACAAGGCTATGAGAATAGAAAGACCAAGGAGGAGGTGGCCCCTTGATCCAGCCCTTCCTGAAACTCTGCCCCAGAAAGGACTGGTCAGCAGCCACTATCTTGGTTCTCCATGGCTCCCTGGAATGAGCATGTTGGCCAGCTTGATAAAACTTTTCTTCCCTTCCCCCATTCCCTTCCAGAGGCTGCAACTGTCGGTGTGCACTGCCTTTCTTCATTATGTGGAACAGGGAGCATATTACATGTCAACGGTATGAAAAGGATTAAGCAGGATAGCGACCCCTCCTCCCTGCGTGGTAGTCACCCAGACACCAGGCATTTGTCTTCCACACTCCCAGAAGTGACACTTCTTCACTGCTCACCGTAGTCGGTGTTTTCAGGCTCCCAGCAGTTCGAAGGCCAAAAGTATGGGGCCTGCAAAAGAGCACCAATGTCAGGACTCAAGGGAATGGCAGCCCCTGTTCTCCTCTGTCTGGAGCCAGGATCTACCCTCTCCAGCCCCCAGTGAGGAACCCTCCTAGTGACACGCCCCGCCCCTGTTTCCTTTGTGCTGACACCACCCTCTTCTCCCATTCTTAATGCAGCTGAGGTTGTCAACATTTTAATCTCAGTATTGAGAAATGAAATCCAAGGTGAGCAAAATAAATGCAAAAATGAGAGACTTAGTTTACACAGCAAAGATATTTTATCCTAAGACAGTAGAAGTAAGATGAGCACAGTTTACGGGGATGTAAGCTCCAAGTTCCTTTTATCCCTTTGAATTGTGTCCACCTAAAACTGATATGTGGAGGCCCTAGTCTGCAGCGTGGCTGTATTTGGAGTAAGGAAGTAGTTAAGGTTAAATGAGGTTACAAGGGTGGTGACCTGACCCCACAGGGTTAGTGTCCTTATAAGAGGAATTGCTAGAGAACTCATTTTCTCTCTGTCTCTTTCAGGCAGGGTTTCACTGAGAGGACACAGTGAGAAGTGGCTGCCCGAAAGTCCAGATGAGAGCTCTCACCACAGACGGAACCTTCTGGAACCTTGATCCTGGACTTCTAGCCTGTGGAACTGTAAGAAATAAATTTCTGTTGCTTAAGCCACCCAGTCTGTGGTATTTTGCTATAGTAGCTAGAGCAGACTAGGATACCCTTTGGTTCTATCTGAAAAACTCCACTTCAAACCCCTTGGTGTTGACCTTGACACAACCCCTTATCCTCTGCCTCAATTCCTTCTAGGACAGGATCTGAGAAAAGGAGAGGAAAATCAGTGGGAAGGGTTAGGCAGCAGATAGAAACTGCACACTAGGAAAACAGTATGCCAGAGTAGAAAGATTGAAGTCTTTGCCATTGGGCTGACCTATGCTCAAATCAAGGCCACCTCCCAGACTTATTAATCCTCAGAGCACCTCCTCAGTGTTCTCAGCTGTCAACTGGGTGATATTTACCTCCCAGAAGTTTGCTATTCAGAATTAATGAGGAAATATGGGGAAAATCCAACCCCATCCACCAACAAATGGCCCAAATAAAAGCTTGTTTGGCCTTCCCAGTGCTGGGGGGAGGTAAGGGTTGCTCCCTTAAATACTCTCAGTTTTGTAGGTAGTTCTAATCTGAGATCAGATGATTAGAGAACGTTCTTCAGGGGGTTGAGCTGGCAGGCCTACCTGGAAACGGTAAAAGGTGCCATCATCCTTCATGGTGAGAACGTGGTCTGAGATTGGAAAGATGTAGCCCTGGGCAGCTATAAGGCTTCCCAAGTGTATTGCTTCAACTGTATGGACAGGGGGGGAGAGAGAGAGAGAGAGAGAGAGAGAGAGAGAGGAGTATTTAGCAAGCTGTCAGAGTGCAGGGCTCCTTAGCTGGATCGTAAGTCAGGCAACTGGAAGCCAGCTGTCCTTACCCCCAGATAACTGCATGATTGATTGATAACCTTTGATATAAATGTACTGGGTTGGAGGCGGGGAGTGGGGTTGGGAAGGGTCAACATATGTCCAGGCCCCATCTGGGTTCCAGCTCTGAGAATCTGACATTGCTTAACTTCCCCCAAGACTTCCAGAAGAAAGTAGCTTCACAGTTAAGAGCGTGGGCTTGGGCACATACACACCTGTACTGCCCAAAGGGTATGTTTCATGCAGGTGCTTAGCAGGGCCTGGTGCTCAGTAGGTGCTGGCAGTCCTGATTCATCTTCGTAGTTTCATCATTTTTATCATCCCCGGCAACGAGCACACGGCCTCACTGCCCAGAGAGACTCTGGACTCACATTACATTCCCCAATATGACAGTCCCACCGGAGAGGAGGAGAGCATTGCCCTTCTCTTATGGACACAGAGTAAAACCTCACTTTCTTATGAGATTGGAGAAAGGGCACTAGAGTGGGCAGTGGCATAGGGAGACCAACCTGACAGAAATATTTATATTTTTGCCACAATTAACCCATTGTTTTTGTTACTTTGTACCGGGCATAAATCGAGTCACACAGTTAAGAATTTACATTTATTCTGAGCAGAGTTAAGGAAAAAGTAACAAATCTAAATGGGTCTACCATGCACGATAATCTTTCCCAAATATAAAATTACTCTTACTGGTAAAAACTAATTTTTGGATGTGGAAATTACTGATACACTTAGGGAGACTCCAGACATTATTTATTTTCATTAGCTCTGAATTTTTTAAAGTGCTTTGTTTTGTCCTGCAAACTTCTCAAGGGGTTGTATATAATCCAAGTGTTTTGCTTAGTTAGAACCACCTATCCTTGGGAAATAGCTTGTGGAATCAGAATGAATGAAGTTGTATTTTATTTGCTTAGTGATGACCAGATTGCTTTTTAAAGTCTACATGCTTCAAGAATCATGGGTCCAGCAAAAGAAGAGTTTCATCACTGGCAGCTGCTTCTTCCACAGGGAAGAGAGAACAAAATCTGGTAAGAAGGCGACTTTCATGTCGCCAATGTAGGAGCTAGAACTCTCACTTCATCCTTTGTGGTTTTGCTTAGATATATGGCAGATGGGGAGGAAATGGGGAAGGAGGGGCAGACGCTGGATGTGCCTGGCTTCCCAATGCCTTGATTTGCCTCATTTCCACACTTGTTTTCCTAGTTGGTGAATTGATCTTATCTCCTCCTGTTCATCCATTTTTTTTCAGAAGCCCAAACAGTTCCCAAAAACTTGATATCCTCCTAAAGCCCATTTGAGTATAAGAGACCTTTAGAGATATGATCCTTATTATTCATGACCTTTCAGAGAAGCTTCTCAGGTGAGGGCCAGAGGTCTCCTAAAGCCTATTCCTCTACCACTCACTGGCTCAGGGCTCTCACAATACTGCTACTGCTACTAATGATCATAATAAAGTATGTGCCAGGAATACAATGAGAATCATAGAAGGGTAAAGAAAACAGTGCAACTGGAAGAGAAGAGACCACCTTGAAGAAAAGGACTCCTTAGGCTTAGCATTATAACAAAGAAACATTGGCTTTACATACATGTAACTAAACCCATAGACATGTATCAGTCCAGTTTTTACAAGTGGACAATTGGAAGTCCAGTCTGCATGAGGGAAACACATGGCGTAGTTAATTCGGGCTCTTTCCTTAAAAGGATTTGAATTCATGGGTTCTCCCTGTGGATTAAGAGCTTGACTAGAATTAAGAATTTTCACTAGTCATGGAAGTAACCATTAATCATGATGGTGAAAAAGGCTAGTGTCGCTTCCATTAGTGACCTGCTTTTGTGCACTCAGATTTCTGGCAACTGTATTTAATTGAACTCTGTGTAAATTATATTGTTAAATTATATTGTTTCATAGTCAATAGTATATTGGGAGCATCAGATTAAAATATAGGAATTCCTGAGCTGACATAGTGACCCCAGGAAGGAATCACAGCTGAAGGCCAGATGCCTAGAAAGGGTATTAAAAAAAATCTTTAGAAAGCATAGCCACTGGAAGCTATTTAATTTGGGGTAGATAGGTTTAATCCCCAAGAACATAAGAACACATTAATGGATATTTATAAATATGACCTTCAGGCATCAAGGATACTCAGTCAAAACAGGAAGTGTATAATAAACTCTGAAAAATATTAACTAACACAGATAGTAAGATTTACTTATGTGCAATTTTCATTTTTCTGAAACTCCTCATTTTCTAATTATGCTGTGAAAATAAATTTTACTACTTATTTTCTGGTGGGAGGACAGATTTGGAAACTGTTTTATTGGCCAGGGTTTTGTTGTTGTTTTTCTGGTAAGGTTTTCCTAATTGAAATGCACAATTAAGGTTGGAAAAAAAATCATTCTTTCACTTCTTGTAGAAGCAGAAAACAGAAGGAGTCTTAGCAAATAATTAAACATCTTAATTGTGGATCAAGCAATCTAATTTTAAGAGCTGGCTCTAGAAGGCTGTTCTGTGATAGCTCTACAACTTATCTTTAATTGCTGTGGCTAACGAGAATTCATCTCATTTCACATGTTATTGTATTGGGCTCTTTGGCACTCTAAATAATTGCTCATTTCCTCAAAGGGTGATTTAGATTTAAAGATAGATATTCAGTCAAGAAAATAAATTAATTTTATTTGCAAATAGAGTGATTCCATATCTTGGGATTCACATTTATAAGCCTAGTTCTCAGGAAGATAGGAGAATCTGGTTTAGAATTTGTTTGTGGGATGTCCCTCAATACCATGGAGGATGGTCAGGGTCAAGTACCTGGGTCCTCGATGGAAAGGTTCTTCATAAGCCACTGCACAATGTCAGTACCTGAAACGATAAAGCACTTTGAACTGAAGACGTCATGATGCTTATCCTGTGGCAGAAGAAACATGGTTACCTAAGAAAGTCCTAATTCCAACTAGCACATGCCCACAGAGCTAGGTAATATTGATGATTTTTCATTCCTAACTAACAATGTCTATCTACTGGGATACTTCCATAGTCACCATCCTATTTGTTTCCAAAAAAAAAAAAAAAAAAAAAAATCCACTTCTGATGACTCAGGATGATCTTGTGTCCATACTTCTAGGGAGTATCTACAGGGGACTTCCTGCAAATACAGATTTCAATGACTTCCCCAAGACAGGTGAGGTGAAATTTTATCACACCTGGCTCTCAGGATATTTCCTGAGGGAGGAGGTCTCTTCAGCATCCTATCCTAACTGACAAGGCCTGACCAACAAAGGTGACCTTACAGGTCCTTAAAAACAAACAAACAAAAAAAAACCTCTAATTTTTTTTCTGGCATGGGACTATTTTAAATGAAAATGACCTTATTTCTGGGGAGAAATTTCTATTCACCAAAACCTCTCTCCTCTAACCCTTAGGTTACTACATTACATTTCTAGACTATTCTACATTTAGGTATAGATTGAATGTATTATGGCTGGAAATGACGTATACCCCTTGTAGTCCTGGACCATGAAAACTCCCATTTGAGCCTTTCATTCTCTATCTGCTGGCTGAATGGAGAGAACCCCAAGAACCCAGGGGAGGACAGAGCTGCAATGTGGAAGGAGCCTGGGCTCCTGAACAACCACAAAAATTGATGCCCATTTTAGGCTCTGACTTGATTTAAAAAAACAAAACAAAACAAAACAAACAAACAAACAAAAAACAAAAAACAAAAACTTTGTTGTGTTAAGCCCTAGAAGTTGGGATTTATCTGTTTTGACATCGAGTCCAACCTTAACTAACATAAAATTGTAAGAGTTGGAAAGGACTTCTAAAGCTTGCGTATGCCAATTCTTGCCAATACTGGAGTCCCATCCATAATACCCTGGACAGGAGGTGCCATAATCTCCACTGGGAAAAACCCTCTTACCTGGGAATCACAGTTCCCCCCTAGTCAGCCTGTCCCAGTGAAATCATCTTTGATTTCTCTGAACAGAGATATGACCCTCTCTAAATTCCTCTCTTGGACTTAACATTTGTCCTCTGATGACAGAAAAACAAACCCAGACCTTCTTGCTCTGGAGGGAGTCCATCCAATATACTATCAACAGTCTTCTTGAATTTACCCCCCTGAGGTGAAACATGCCTGGGTCCCTCAGCCATTTCCTCCCATGACATGACCTAGACTCCCTTCCCATTCTGGTCACAATCCTCTGAATATGTTTTCTTTTGTTTGCCTCTCTTTGAAAATGTCGTGCCTAGAGCCAATGTGGGAGTCGAGGAGTCCAAATTTCTGGAAGGTTCTGAACTCCCAGTCAATTCACCTTTTCACTCAACCATCTCACTTTAAACCAGTGCAGATCTTCAAAGGTGGCTTTGTCACCTCAGGATGGAATGCTTGATGGCAAGCAGCCTGAAAAGGGCAACATTTCTAGACGTCTGAGTCCTGTCGTGCATGGGTCTGAGGCTTGGTGTGAGAGAGAGGGTCTGCCCATAGCTCTCCTGGAACATATTCCGAGCTGCAAACATGAAGAGCTACCAGAAGTCTTTAGGGAGCATTGCTCTTTTTCCCAGAAATAAAGTTTCTCAGAAATTTGACTGGTTGCCAGAGGTGAGAGCAACACAGACCTGTTTCTCTCTGGCTCTCTGGAGGGAGAATGAACCCTGCTCAGTAGACAACCAGGGCGCCATCCTACTCCTTCTGTGCTCCCCCGGGACCAGCCTCCACTGACACAGCCCAGCAAGTTCCCCCCATTTCAACCTCAAAAGCAGAACTTCTAAGCTTTTCCCCGCTCTTGCTCCCGGATGGCATCTGTGAGCTAAACTTTGGATCAAAACCACTCCTATTCATTCACATTCTTTGAGAGAAAGGAGAGTCTGTCTGTGTGTGCTTGTGTGTGTGTGTCCATCTCCTCCAAATTATACAAGTTCAACATTTGTCCTAGGAAATGAAGAACAAAGCAGAAATCAAATAAGAACTGTAATCCCAAGTTGGGGGTGGGGGAGAGACTCTAACCTGTTTTTTTCCTCAAAAGAAAAATAGTTCTTTTTTGTGGGTTGCCTGGAAACGGATAGGTTTCCAGCATCAGCAACAGCTCTCCCCCGGGCAGGCGGATTATCTTTCTGCTGAGCTTGCTGAACCATTATTTATCACCTGCCAAGATTGATTACTCACCCTGGGACAATGACAGCCCTTCCTTTCCCCTGTTAATTACTGTCATCATTAATATCCATGTCACTAATTAGTATTCATTCACATTGAAACTCCTTCCTTGCTATCATATCCGCTCCCCCGTCCACCCCACCCGAGACTTCAGCACCATTGTCTAGATTTCTACCCCCTTTTGGTTTTCTGCGCTCAGTGTCTGGCCTAATTGTTCTCCCCAGTCCACCAGGCCCTGGTTTGCATTCACAGAGCTTAAGGATCACATTTAAGCCACCCCCACCTTCTTCTTCTTCTTCTTCTTTTTTTTTTTTGGTAAAGAAGGGAAAGTCACAAAATCCTCTTTCCTTTTCTACCTGGCAATGTGGGGACCATAGACCTGGATTTCTTGCCCTGATGCAGCCACTGTAACAGTCAGGGTCTTCATCTGGCGACTGGTGTGACTGTCCTCAAGCCCCTGGCAGTCCTGGGCCACTGCCCTGTTTGCAGTGGTAGCCACATCCCCACTGTCCCTCACCCACTGCGGCCTGCGTGGTGGCCTTCAGCGAACATGACAACCCCTTGGGTGCTGGACATTCTCGTTCATCTTGGGTGTGGGGTATTTTAGGCTTCCTCGGACTAACCCAGGAGGGGCCGGCTTCCAGCCTTGTGGCAGGAAGTAAATGTTGCATGTCAGCCCCGGGAACAAGTAAGGGAGGGAAATCTGTCATAATATTATGTCCTTTAAAAGACCTACAATTATTACACTGCAGAATCAGGCGAGAATTGTGCAAACAACCGTCAGGAGAAAGATCTTTCTTCTTTTTTCTCTTTCTTTCTTCCTTTTCCCCTCTGGCCCCCAAACATTCTTTCCCTCCTATTCTAAAAAGAATTTGAAGTGGATTATTTTTCTATTCTCTCTCAAATTAATTGTTGTCCTTTGTTACCACTGTTGGATTCGGTTCTTATCTTAGTCTAGCTGCCCTACCAAGGCTTTAAAGTCAGTGTAGAAACATTAGGGACAAATGCAGAATAGCCACCCTTTATCCCCAACGGTTCTAAAACACTTGGCTGAAAGTTTTCTTTTTGAGGATAATATAATTCACATATATTCCAGGGATTTCCATGAACAACATCAGAGGGCACCTGAAACTCTCCTGCATAGCATGCATGGTTTGTTAGTATACTGAAGTATACATTTATTATATACAGGTATGATTTATGTTTCTATATGTGTTGTATGCAAGTACTTTAATTATATCTTTCACATATAAGCATGTGTATTGGGAGGGTATTTGGACATAACGCAAAGGTTCTCAAGTAGGGTATTGAATAATTAATTATGGCTTGTCCATACAATACATATTTATTGAACACCTACTGTATTAAATGAAAAAAACAGATCAAGAACAGTGTGTATTTAAAATGACATTTAAAAATTTTTTAAATGACGGGGGATCCCTGGGCAGCTCAGCAGTTTAGCGTCTGCCTTTGGCCCAGGGCGCGATCCTGTAGTCCCGGGATCAAGTCCTGCGTTGGGCTCCCTGCATGGAGCCTGCTTCTCCCTCTGCCTGTGTCTCTGCCTCTCTCTCTCTCTCTCTCTATGTCTATCATAAATAAATAAACAAATAAATCTTTAAAAAAAATTTAATGACGTTTTTACAACAGAAAAGACATATTTACATTTGTATCCTATTAATTACATATGTACAGACATATATGGATACTGAGAAGGAAAATTCTGGAAGAATATTTAAACTGTTCAGGTGATCTTGGAGAGGGAGGAGGGTCAAATTATAGGAAATTTCTATTCTTTTTTTTTAAAGATTTTATTTATTTATTCATGAGAGAGAGAGAGAGGCAGAGACACAGGCAGTGAGAGAAGCAGGCTCCATGCATGGAACCTGATGTGGGACTCGATCCCGCATCTCCAGGATCACGCCCTGGGCCGAAGGCAGGCGCTAAACCACTGAGCCACCCAGGGATCCCGAAACTTCTCTTCTTTACATGTACTTATTATTTGGAGTTCACAGAACATTAATATGTGGCTTAGGCACCAAGAAAAATACTTTTCATTCCAAAGAACAGAGAGGGACATGGAGGCCTCTGAGACCAGGCGTGGAGAGAATGTGGGGAATCAGGTTGCAGACACGAGGTAGAGAGGGTGAGGGGAACTTGGAGAGGCCTCCTGCTGCCCCTGGGCCCTGGGCATTTCCTGCCCTCCAGGGAAAGGGCAGAGAACAATGAAGGCATGACTCAAAGCTGCCTTTTCCCTGAGTGCCTTTTCCACTCCTAAGCCTCCATGTTGGGCTCTATGCTCAGTGGGGAATCTGTTGAGATTCTCTTTTTCCCTCTCCCTCTGCCCCTCCCCCTTCTCAAACAAACAAATAAATCTTTAAAACACACACACACACACACACACACACACACACACACAATGCAACAATTAGCCAGCAGGGAAAGCTGAACTTACTTAAGAGGAGATGTTAAACTTTAGGGCTTTGGACACAGTGACTAGCTGGCAGGAAGACAGAAGGAGTGTCAGGAGGAAGAACTATGTGGCATGACAAATTTAGTGGCCTTTTGAGGAGTAGTGTTTGGTCAATGGGTTTGAGTTTTTCCAAGGAAAAGTGTGGCAAATTTCACAGATAGATGCTTGTTTACCAAGTATATGAAGCAATAAGGCACGGTGTTTCTAAAGCCAGATTGAGTTCACGCTGCATCACTGACACACTGCGTGACCCTGGGCAGGTCCCTGAACCTCCCTCCACCTCAACCTGCATTTCTTCATGGGTCAACAGGGGGTAAATACCACCTGCTTAGAGGGTAAAGGAAGATCAGGTATCCAAGGAAGTGCTGTACGTGCGACGCCAGCGCAGTGCCCGGACAGAGTAAGCATTAGCACACATTAGCCATGGATAGAGTCTGTGCCTAGGGACCGTGTCTTGGAGCCAGGTGTCTAATCACGTGATCCGCACGTCCCAGAGAAGCAGCAGCAACTAGGAATTTTCGATAGTGGAAGGCAGAGCATGTGTACTCACCCCACTGCAATTCAGTCCAGTATAACGAACTGAGCATCATTCTTCTGCGTGCGCTGGTCCCTGACATCCCACATCCTCTTCCTCTCTCTTCTCTCCCCTTCTGCCTCATGGGCTACCTTTCCACTCCCGGGATGCACCATGATCTATCCTGCTGCAGGGCCTTTGCATAAGCTATTCTGTGGGCTAGTAATGCTTTCTCCTTTCTCCAGTCCACCCCACCTCTAGCTGACTCCTGTGTGTCCTTTGGCCCTAACATCCTCAGGAAAGCCTTCACTGCCAAACAAGGTCAAGTTCTCTTTCACTTGCAGAGAATGGGGTTCCTTCTCCATTTGGAATTATTATTATTTTTTAAGATTTTATTTATTTATTCATGAGAGACACAGAGACAGAGGCAGAGACACAGGCAGAGGGAGAAGCAGGCTCCATGCAGGGATCCTGACATGGGACTTGATCCTGGGTCCCCAGGATCACACCCTGGGCTGAAGGCAGCGCTAAACCACTGGGCCACCGGGGCTGCCCTCCATTTGGAATTAGACATCATGATGTGATTATTTGATCGTCTGCCTCTCCCATCTGTATTAGTTTCCTAGGGCTTCTGCAACAAAGTACCACAAACTGAGTGGCTCAAAGAGCAGAAATTGATTGGTTCACAGTTCTGGAGGCCAGAGCCTGAGACTGGGGTGTTGGCTGGGTTGGTTCATCTGAGAGCAGTGAGGGAGAGTCTACTCTGTTCCAGGCCTGTCTCCTCCCTTCTGCAGGTAGTCTTTGATGTTCGCTGGCTTGCAAACGCATCACCCCGATCTCTGTCTTCATCTTTGCGTGGCCTTCCCCCTGCGTGCGTGCCTCTGCATCCAACTTTTCCTTTTTAGAGGGACACCTGTCATAAGGGATTAGGGCCCACCCTAACTAGTTCACGTTAACTCATTACATCTGAAATAACCCTATGTCCAAACGAGGTCACATTCTGAGATATTGGAGGTTAGGACTTTAACATACCAACATTTGGGAAGACACAACTCAACTCCTAACACTCTCTAAACTATTGCTCCGGGCCAGCAGACTCGTCATACTGTCCTATCTCTGGCACCACGTGAAGACCTGGTATGGAGTTGGGGTTTAATAAATGCTCACTGAGCAATGATTGTATCCAAGTATACATTATGTAATATATACCCATCCATATGCACATATTCATTACATTTTAAACATTTCTCTCAATTTTTGTGGCCCATGAAAAACTCATCAGAAACCAGTATCAAAATGCCCATCCACTGTGGATGGGCATTTTGCAACCACTGCTTTAGGTGAAAGTTTTGGGGTTTTTTAACTATGGACATTGTTATCTTTCAAAAGTCACATCTTCTTTTGTATAGAGAAAGCTCAACAAATGAACACTTGAAAAAAATATTAGGCAGCAACCCGAAGCCTTCTTCTTTTCTTTATGCAACACTGGTGGTCACTCAAGAGGACAGTGAGCACAGGAAAGGCGGTCTTCGCCTCTCTCCTTTGGGGCTGACAGCCACCATCCCCCTCCCAGCTCTCCGCCTGGCTCTCCGCTCACTCCACTGGCTTCCAGACTGCAGAGTTCAAACCGCCTTTGACTGGCTTTGATCCAGTGTGTGATTCTCCCTTCTTCACAGGGAGGCTTCTGCAGAGTCTGACTTGGTTTTGAACAGGTTGGAGGAATTAAACCCAGACATGTCAAATATAATTTTGAACCCAGTGGTACCCACATATGACCACCATACCCACTCCTAAACCAGGGCCTGTCAGGGCCACCTCCCTGGGGTCTTCTAGGCCAGGCAAATCAGCTTGCTGACCTGCCTGGGTGTGTGGCCACCGCGCCCCTCTGTGACCCAAGACCCACACAGCAGGAAAGAGGACCAGCTGCTGGGAACCCCCTGGTGGGCCCTTCCCCCCACCCCCCCAGCCCAGCCTCCTTGCTCTGATTCTGTGTTTCCCCATTCTCTCAAATTTAAAGCTTCCCTGTGCATTATGAAAAATAATAGGGGGCAGGAGACCAGGCGAGGTTATTACCAACTCATAAATCAACCAGGAGGCTCTGAGGGTTGCGGTGAGGTGTCTGAGATGGGCCCCTGGTTTGTTATCTCACCCAAGCCCCCACGATTGATTCATAACCTCATAACCCTCCTGTGTCCCAATCCCAGGCCTTATATCTAATTGTCAGCAGCCGAGTACATGATTTGCAAGAGGATGCGGTGGCGGCAGGCGTGGGGGTGGAGGAGAGATTAGTTTTGTCAATCAAAAGCATCCAGGGGAGGTGGGGAGCACTCAGGATTTAGCTTCACAATCAGCTTATTAAAGAGAAGGCTGAACATGGTTATACTGATTGGGCTTTGGTGCAGGGAAATGGAGGATATGGCCACAGGGGGTGTAGCCTCTGATCCCTGAGGGTGGTGGCCACAGAGGCGTGCCTTCAGCTCCATCCAAAAGCAGACTGGAGGCTCCAGGAGAGAAGTGAGCTAATGCCAGGCCTCCCGCAGCACCCAATGGAGAGCATTACAAATGTTCTGGGGGCGGCTGAGTGTTCCGCGGAGGTTCTGGGGTGGGCTGGAGGGGCCTCTGTGGCTGGCAGGTGTCAGGGCTACGTTGCCTCCCAGCATTGTCCAATGGTCACCTCCTTTGTGCAAATTTTGAATCTGCAATGTGGTCTAGGAACACATGAATTTATATTTAAGTTAATCTGTGGGCCTAAGCCTTTCTTGAGGAGAGCAGGGGGGAAGATCTTGCCTTTATGATGCCCAGGTCCACAGGCTGTAGTCACTTATCTGGAATGCGATCCATCCGTCCACACTATTATAGCAATTATACTGATCCAGTTCAGCAGCATGCTTTAAGGTTTCAAGTTGTAAAGGGCACTGGACATCTGCCACCACCTTGGGATGGACGAGGAGTGCACAGCAGGGAGTGTGAGCAAGCCAGGGTTCAAGCAGAGCCAGGGACACACAGGTTTGTAAGCAAATATTTTATCAGTTTTGCACTAATTCTGGCTCCGATCCCTGGGAGCCTGCCTCTAGGCTTTGTCAAAGAACAGCTCCAGTCTAGTGGAGTGAATTTTTGTAATTAGATGGACCTAGGTTCAAGGCCTGACTCTGCCCTTGCAGGAGCATCACCTTGGATGAGTAACTCCATCACGCAGAGCCCCAGTTTGCCTGCAAAATGAGGTTGATCACAGAATCCACCTTACATTGTTATGATGATTAAGATGAGGCAACAGAATAGACATCATCCGAGTCTACTTTTTACCTACAACCAATGCAGACCCTCCATCTGCCCAAACTGGAATCTGGAGCAGATCTCCCAGGGGGAAGATCCTTAACCTGGAATCCAGCCTCTTTCTGATGTGGGAGACAAAGGCAGAAGAGAAATTATTAAATTTCCTTACTACCTACAGCCCATCAACTAGTCCTGGAGACAGGCAGAGTGACCTTCCTCTAGGGGCTCAGCTGTTTTGATGTTGATACTTTGCTAAGGTCAAAAGGCCTTAGCCTGACCCCCAGGATCTTGTGAGTCTACTTTAACATATAAAGATTCCTTTGGAAACTTCTTTTATCTCTACCCCGCAAGATACATGTTGGCAATCATCCCCGAAGAATGTGACCCACCGATACACATCTGAAGGGTCTCATGGCT
This sequence comes from Vulpes vulpes, assembly GCF_048418805.1. Lineage (NCBI taxonomy): Eukaryota > Metazoa > Chordata > Mammalia > Carnivora > Canidae > Vulpes > Vulpes vulpes. Next base: position 106,344,672 of record NC_132785.1, on the reverse strand, counting down.
AAGGTTTTATTAGACAATAATAAATTATATTTTCCCAACAGTAGCTACCCCCCTCAAGGTCTTGGAAACCTTGCTTACAAAATTCCTCAGACACTTGTGCTCTTCCTAATCCCCCTCCCAACTTGAAAGTCTATCATGGGCTACTCCTCATAACCCTGGTGCAGCTCTTTCTGCCCATGGGTCCTGTCCCCCTGCTTTAATAAAACCACCTTTTTGCACCAAAGATGTCTCAAGAATTTTTTCTTGGCCATCAGCTTCGAATCCTAACATCTTTCCTACATCATTTCCCCACTCTTCCCCAGGCCTATGCTACAGGCCCTCCAGAGAGTTCACAGTGTGTTCTAGTACGGCTCTTCCAAGCTTCTCTGTTTTGTTTTGTTCAGATGGATGAGCCCACCCTTTCAAACTTGGAGTGGGGTCTTCTCTATCAGCAGGGGATTCATTCCCAGGTCCACTTTAAGTTCTTGAGGCAAAACATCAGGAGGACCCATCCGAGACCTCTAGCTCAGCTGTGGCCCAGCTCTAGGCTGGCTTCTCCCATAAGAGCAGCTGAGGGGGCAAGTGGCCTGGGTGTGAATCCAGGTGCCCCCTTCCACCAGCTCTGTGACTTTGGGGATGTGTCTTGCCCTGAAATTATAAGCTTCAGTTTCTATAAGATATGAAAAAAACACAGTCTGAGAGGGTAGACATGAGCTGATCGTGTCATTCCACACATAGCAAATGATGAGTACATGTTGACTTGATGATTATTATTGCTGTTACTCTGACTGGAACATTTCCTTCATCTACCTGCTGTGATGAATAAAACAGCTCTGCCTTTAAAACAAAAAGGGGCACCAATGTGCTTCAAGGACTCTGACTGGAGTATCTGTGGGGTGCTCTGGGGCCACAGACTGGGAGTGTTCTGGCCAACCAGCATCAGGAAGCAGGTGTTTGGGATCCATGGGAAATGTGAGAAAAGGCTGGCTAAAAGGGAGTCTTGGATGCAGAACCCAGGAGTCTCCCACAGCAGCCTGAAGCAACCACATGAATGGCTCCTGGAACATCGAACATTTATGCTGAGGTCAAGGTGGATTAATAGCAAGTTTCTGTGAAAAGGAAGAGTCCTAGGAGGGCAAATGTCACCAGCATGCGCTGGCATCCCTTACATGCAAAGCACCGTGGCGAGACAGTAAAGGCTGAGATTCAAGCATGAATCAGAAAAAGAACCAGGCTGAAGAGCTAAAGGAAAATGATCTCAGAGTTGCTGAGGAATGATCTCATGTTTTCCCAGCATAAGGATGTTGGCCTTTCCCTCTGTTCTGTTCTCAACCTGAGCCTCATGGCCACTGCCAGGGTGGCCGTGAACCCTGCTGGGTCTGCAGCCCCTGGATCTCCGCTGCCAGTGACACCCCCCTGAACCCAGAAGGGGAGCAGCATAGCCCCCGTCATCTCCTTGCCTCCCCACCTTTCAGGGGAGGGCCAGCGGCTTTGGATTCTCTGGGGTCTGCTGTTATCTTGCCTTCGCAGGAGCCCTCTCCCTTGACTCCACCAGGATTGACAGCCTTGAGTGCTGAAGGAGAGAGCTGGGCTGTCTGGTAGCAGGGAGGCGTTGGCACCAAACACAAGCAGTGGCCAGAGTGACAGGAGCTGGTCAGAGGCCTGTATGTCCTGCACTTGCTGATAGGCCAGGACCCGGATAACCAGGAGGCCAACAGAATGGCACTCACTGCCTGGCCATCACTGTGACATGGGGCTGCACCCAGACGGGAGCTGGCCCACCACCCGCCTTTCCTGCCCCACTCTTGCCTTCTGAAATCCCTGACTGCTTTTCTCCTTCAAGCAGATGAGTAAGGGGCCAGGGCCCTTTGAAGGACTTGAGGGAAAAGTGATGTGGCCACTGAATGGAGGGGAGTTTAGAAAAGTCTACAGTTCAGACCCATCTTACCTGAGGTAAGAGACATTGAGGGTGGGGACTGAGGACCCTGAGGCTAGCGGGGCTTGGCTCCCTCCTCTTCACTCCCTCAGGCTCTCATTCCAGCTTTCCCTCCCCCCATCCCCACCCTCCATCCCTCCCAGTGACTGTGCGTGCTGTACACACACACACACACATCCACACCCATATACACCCTACCCATACAGAGCCGACACACACTCGAGCACACAAGCCCTAATGCTCACATGCACTCACACGCTCACATACACCCTCTGATATTCCATATGTCATATCTCATTGCTCCTGTAATACACCCCATCCCTAAAATCCTGACAAATGACCAAAAAGTTTAGGTTCAGAACAAATTTTGAAGACAGAATGATTTTTACCTGTTAGAAACTAAGTGATACAAAGTATAGGCCCAACATCAGAATGATGCATATGGTCAGCTGCCCTGAGTCCCCTTGCTGGGAGGAATCCTGACTGCTTCCACACAGTAGCCAGAGAGGGAAAAAGAGGCTGAGCTCAGCCCACTGAAGGGATAAATAACTGCATGCATCTCCAAGATGCCCAACACATTCTCTCTTTAAAGCTTCCAGGTTTTCCATGGTTAAGGAGGAGCTGAGAGCAGAGGATTGGGATACGAGATAGGAAAAAAAAGGCCAGGAAGAAAAGCATAAGTGCCACCCCCACAAGTGGGCATGCTTTTTGTGAAAAGCACGGTCGTGCGGATGCTGTGTCAGTGAGGTCCTGGTGCGGGGAGCATGTAATGAAGGTGCTATTGACAAAGGTTTGGTCAGGTTAAGGGATGGTGGAGCCGTCTGGAACCAGAGCATCAGCTAGAGAAATTTCCTCCGCTAGGTCCAACGGGGACAGGAAGATAGGGCAGTAATGGAAACCCAGAGGAGGTGGCTGCTATCGGACAGGATGGCTGGACAGGAGCTGTGGCCTTTAGAATAGAGCCACTATCAGACCGAGGTCCGCAAAAGAACAAATGCTGTGACCTCTCCTTGTCTACACTGATGTCCTGCTGGTGCCACCCGAGGCTTGAATCCATCATAATGAAGGGACAAGGTTGCCTACTAATGCAGCTGACAGTGACAGCCTCTGAGGATGCAGAGATGGGTGGGAAGGGTGGAGGGTGGCTCTGGAGGGACCCAGGCAGAGGATCCAGCACAGAAGTGGAGGAGAGGAAGCATTTATTATAAGGTCTATCCATAAATCATTGTTCACGCACATTTACATGCTTTACTGTAGCGGAAGGCAGGGCTGGAGGATTTTGCTCTGATGTCCTGGTTCCGCCAACACTGATACTTTACAGCTATAAGGAGATGCGGTGCTCAAAGGGGCCGCACACATACCTGCCCTAAGGCACCGTCACAGTACACCTGAGCTTTCATTCAGATGCTCCCATTTTACAGCTGGGGAAGCAGAGGCTCAGAGCCTAATGGCTTCTTTGTTTATTTGTTCTAGAGAGATCTGCAGAGCTCCTGCTGTGCCCCATGCTGTTCTTCATCTGAACATCTCACACCTCCATGGAAGAGTCAGACAATTAAGGAGCAAGCCACGCAAAGACAACAACAACCAACCAGTGCAATAATGAAGATGAAATGGGGTGATGGGAGAGAGGGAGGCTGTGGGCTGTGGAGGCTGGGAGGTGAGTGGGATGGCGTTTACCTGGAGGCCTGAGCAGCAGGAAGGATGGGTTGTGTGAGTACCTGGGGGAAGAGCAGGGATGCCAAGACCCCGGGTGGGACCGAGCAGAGGCCAGCCATGTGGGATTGGAGACACAGGCCAGGCTGGACATGAGACTGAAGAAGGACGGGCCACAGCACCTATGGGAGACTCTGGAGGGTTCTGAGAAGAGGAGGGACTTGAGGAGGGCTTGCATTTCTTTTAGGTATTTATGTATTTATTTCAATTTTTTTATTTGAGTGTTACATTGATACACCATGTTACATCAGTTTCAGGTGTACAACACAGTGATTCAGCAAGTGACATGATGCTGTGCTCACCACAAGTGTAGCTACTACTGCCACCATATAACACCATGACAATATTATCAACTACATTCCCTATGCTTTGCCTCCCTTATGTCCCTGTGATCTCTTCATTCATTATGCCTTCTGGAGGCTCCTTAAAAATTAAAAATAGAGATACCATATGATCTAACAATAATTCTACTACTGGGTATTTACCTAAAGAAAATGAAAACACTAATTTGGAAAGATGGATGCAGCCCTATGTTTATTGCAGTGTTATTTACAACAGCCAAGATATGGAAGTGTCTGTCCATAAACAAATGGATATAAAAAAAAGGATAAAAAAATAAAAAATAAACAAATGGATAAGAAAGATGTACACACAATAGACTATTAAGCAGCCGTAAAAAGGGCTGAGATCTTGTCAAAGATGGTTTGGGCTGCTGGGAGGAGTGGGGGGCTGTGAAAGGACCAGAAGCTGGGAGACCAGCTAGCAGCCATTTTCAAGGGGTTGGGGGAATCCGATGCTGGTGGGGCTCCAATGGTGGTGGCGGGTTGGGAGAAGCAAGTGGAGTCCAGCCTACCTCGGAGGCAGGGCTCCTGGTCCTCTCTAATGGATGGGACACGAAGTCTCAGAACGAGAGGAGTCAGGATCGACCCCAAGGTTTCCAGCTTAACCAAATGCCTACATAGTGGGACTCAGACTAAGTGAGGTACAGAAGCCGGTTGGGGAGGAAGCCCAGACTCATCTGTTGGCCATGTCTTGTCTGAGATTTATATATAGCAGCCATCTGAGTAAAGAAGTCAAGTGGGCCATTGGAAAATGGGTCTGGATTTTTGGGGGCAGAGCAGACTGGAGATACTATTTGGGAGTGATTGGGATATAGGAATGTACTTCAAAGAAGTGGTGCTGGATGAGGAAATGTGGACGAGAAGAGGAGTGCATTGGAATGAAGCCCTTGGCTTATAAATGGTGCAGCTGCCAGGGAACACAAGCCTGTCCTTCCTCAATCTGAAATGCCTTCCATTACTCTGAATGCCCAGGCTGCTCTCTTTTGTGACTCATCCTGGGATCATGGCACTCCATTCCCTTCCTCAGGAGACAGCAGGGAAATGAGCTCCAACACCAGATCTTTTCTGCCAGGCTCTACCACAACTTGCTGTTGGAGTCATTAGCGCTCTTGCTCTTGCTCAGGTCTCAATTCGGGGGAAAATCCATACTACCACCATTTACGGCCCCTGACAGCTCTGTCCAGTGACCAAGCCAAAGAGACAGTTAGGATTTTGGTGTTCTCTCCTGATTTATGACAAGTTTAAACATGTTTTCTGGCTTTTCTACCACTAAATCATAGCAGACTCCTTGAAAGCATCTTGTGTGATTCTGGAGCTGGCCTGTGGCCAAGCACTGTTGTGTGAACACTGCTTCTGAGCAGACACAGTCACTCAACCTGGAGGTGACTTCAAGCTTCAGATCCCACCGTGTTAGAAGACCTTGGGAGTGGGAGCGAGGTGTCTTTCTGAAGTGCAAGCCTCATTTCATACCAATCAACTCCAGACAGAGAGAAGCTGGCTTCTGTTTAGGGAAGATACTGAGAATATTCCCAAATGAAGAAACCCTGCAATTAACTAGGAAACAATAAGTATAAAACCCAACACGAGTTTATTCTTTCTAGCCCCATTTTCTCATCACCACCCCTGACCCAAGTGCTGGATACTTCCAAAATGGAATAGGTTTGAGGTGGTGAATAATTAAAGATATTGCTAGAATTAATAAAGAGAATACTACAGGATCCAAATGATGAGCGGGGAGAGCTATACGAGGTACCCCGAGCCAACGTGATCTGTGAGCGCAGAAGTTAGCTTATGATTCTTGGAAAAAATAAAAGGATAAAGTCGATTGCACTCATTTCTTGGCCTGTCTTCTCCACTGATGCGTATGAGGGTCTTTAAGGAGAGAGATGCCCATCTTCCCAGCTCTGCCTCCCTGTCTCATTGCATAGAGCGTATCACAGATTTACAATAAACATCTGATGAATATATTAAAGAGTGTTGGCCAAAATCGATTTGCATTTTGGTATAGCTAATAACTATGCCTTTTTCTTCTAGATGTTGGTTTTAATAGGGTTGGTTACTTCTTAGCGCCGCTACTGAATCTTGATAGTAAGGCAGGCCAGATCTTCGGCATGGAGAGTTACCTTCTGTTTACTATTGCAGATTATTTACGTGTGTTAAAGATGACGGAGCCAGCCCAAGGTCTTATTTTAAGTTATTCAGGACTAGTCCAGTCTTGCCCTCGCTGATTCTCCTGGTGCTATCATAGTAAAATATGGTCGAAGCTCTGAAAGAATTGTTAAAGCCGAGATTAATATTGAAGTTGTACAGCTCCAGCCTAAGCAGAACTAAAGGCTGGTGTCTGATCAATACATGATAAAAGCCCTGTCCATTTTGCTAAAACATTTTCTGAGCAGTGGTCATATCCAGGCTGATGGGAAGGTAGTGGATTGAGAGAACCAGACTTGGAGTTTATTAAGTAGAGATTTGTGTATAGTTTTGAAGGATTGAGATTAGGTTCAGCTGCACATTCCAGAAAAACAAACAAACAAACCCAAATAAAATGAGTGACTTAACCAAGATAGAAGTATATTTGGTAAAATAAGTCTAGAGGTGGTGGTTCCATAGATCCTCAGGACCTCACGAATCCGTGCCTTGATGTTTCTCTTCCACCCTTGCTGATGTTTGGCTTCTATTCCCAAGGTCACTTGATTGTTCAAAATTCTGTCAAAGCATCAGGCATCACCTCCTAGCTTCAGGCAGAAGAAAGAAGGAAAGACACTAGAGCTAAAAAGGGTCTTTCCCAGTTGACGCATCTCCCTTCAAGCACATTTCTGGGAGTCCCTTACTCCATTTACACATTGTGGAACACAGCATAATGGCTCCCCAAAGATGCCCATGTCCTAATCCCTGGAACTGTGACTATCTACCTTACATGGCAAAAAGGTCTTGCAGATATGATTAAATTAAGGCGCTCAAGATGGAGAGATTCCTGGACTATCCAGGAGGGACCAATGTAATCACAAGGATATTTATAAGAGAGGTGGGGTGTCAGGAAGAGGAGGGGATGAGAGAGCAGAAGCGGTGTGTGTACGCATGTGCGCAGGTGAGAGAGAGAAAGCGAGAGCATGAGCAAGTGAGAAGAGAGAGGTAAGGGAGGGAAGGATGGAGAGAGGGAGAGAAAGAGAGAGAAAGGCTAGCCTGCTGCTGGCTTTGAGGACAGAGGAAGCCTATGAACGAAGGAATCCAGGCAGCCCCTGGAAGCTGGGAAAGGCAAGGAAACACACTTTCCCTTGGAGCTTCCAGAAGGAATGTAGTTCTGCCAATAGCTGGGTTTTAGCCCTCTAAGACCCACGTCAGACTTGTAACCTCCAGAACCATAAGATAATACATCTTTATTGTTTTAAGCCACTGAATTTGCAGTAATTTGTTGTAGCTGCAATAGGAAACCATCCACGTCTTTGGCCAGAGCTCAGTCACTGACCACATTTCCCTGCAAGGGAAGCCGGGAAATAGTCTCTTACTCCAGGCAACAGTGTGCTTAGCCAAAAATGGGGTTTTCTTACTAAAGAGGGAAGAAGAAGTGGATGCTGGGGTCAGTCACAGCAGGCTTGCACGTGGGGCTGTTAGGCAAATGGAAGGGTCTCTATATTTAGGAAGGAAGAAAAGCATTCTTCTCAAAACATAGCTGGCAACACGTCAAATCTATATTGAGGAAATACACCTAAGAAGGTAGCATTAAACCTTGAGAAGTATTATGGCAACTGATTAAAAAAAGAGGTTCAAGTAATTCTTTTGGCAGAACATTTTCTATCATGCCTATTTTAGCTGAAATAATCAGACATGCCATGGCCTGTAGCATTGTCTAAGCCCAGCTGGGAAGTCTGTGGCCTACAGCACAGCTTTGAATTTGAGAGAAATAGCTAACTCAGTTATCAGTAAGACTTTTGGTCTCCAAAATTTCTCTTATTGAAGTCAGGCCATGTGTAACTATAGCTCAAAATCTACTTCCTCTCTTGTCCCAGCTAGCTGTAAGGGCTGCCACAGAAATTATAGGTAGATGGTCAGAAAGTGCATGGAAAATATAGTTGGTACACCACAGATGCTCAGTAGATTTCTTTCTTGAATGAATGAAGGAGTAAGTGAACAGGTGGAAAAACATATGAACTTAGTGGATCTCAGGATGGTTTCATTCTCTCATTCAGCAGGAGATCTTCCCATGTCTTAAGATTAAGTTACCTGCTGGGTTCAATGTCTGATAAGATGTTGCTCCTATGCTCAAGGGGCTCACAGTCTCAGGAGGATGATGGACAAGTAAACAAATGATTGTTCCTCAACACATTGAGCACATTGATAGCTATATTTGCAGGATACTAAGAATAGGAAAAGGGTAGCTACATCAACCCTGGCTGCCAGGAATACTTTGCTGGAGGAGGTGGTGCTCGAGTTGAATCCTAAAGAACAAGCTAGAATTAGCGAGTAGGGGGATGGCATTCCAGCATGAGAGAGTAACATATGCAAAGCCACAGAATCAGCAAACATCGGTAAAGTACTTACTAAATGTCAGGCACTCTTCCCAACACTTTTTAAAATAATTAACTCATTTATATGCACAGAAACCTGATGAAGCAGATACTGTCATTATCCCCATCTGACAGGTGGAGAGAGTGAGGCAGAGAGAGGTTAGGTACCTTGACTGAGGTCACACGGTCTGTGAAGCTGGGATTTGAACCTAGACACACTAGTTCCAAAATCCATGCTGGGGGTCAAGCATTTGCATGGCTCCAGGGAAGGGTCGAAGAGTAGTAGAGAGTGTGAATAAGAAAGCAAGCAAACCCAGAACTTGAAAGCTACAGGACATCATGAAGGATGAGCTCCTTCTAAATCCCACTTCAGAAGCAGAGGTACTTTTACCAGGGTGAGATGGATTCTTCTGTTCTGCCCCCCTGGAGAAGGGGGGTGGGCGGGCAGGAGCAAGGACCAGGTGAGACCTTCTGCGATGTGTGCTGAGGCTACTGTACTGAGGGAGGAATAGTGTTTTCTGACACAGACTGAAGATTAGAATATAGATCTGGTTGGGGCAAGGACGCCAGGTCTCTTCTATGATCTTTACTCTTGGCTGTCTTCTCTTCTCCACTACCTTTTCTCTTATGCATTGTAGCCAGGAAGCCAGCTCAGAGGGCGCATCGCTTTACCCTCAGAAGCTGAGAGACAAGGGCAAAGGCTTTCCCTCTCTCTTTCAATGACACCTCTCACTCCCTAGGATCATGGTAGTTATCAGAACAGAACCTGTCATTGATGAACTAGAAAACCAGACTTGAGGTAAGGCAATTGTTTGATGCCCACCAGGATTACTGAGGCCAAGTTCAAGAGCAAAACAGAGGCAGGCATGACAGATAATCTGAAACCACAGCAGATGGGGAAATGCAGGAAACAGTGATAAAAACCAGAGTGGATGTCATAGACAAGCCAGCATTCAGGAGTCAAGGATCACAGAGAAATGGGAGGTCCTGATACAGCATCAAGTCTAGCAAGGATTCAGGGGAGCAGACATGTCAGAAGCATAGTTTCTGAGGGTGCTGAAAAAACAAATTAAAAATGCAAAAGCACAGTAACAGCAATCCTTCCGACTCTACTGCCTTCTTGTACCCTCTCTCACACAGTAGAAAAGCAATAGCCTTGATTATAAGAAGCAGAAATAACTGAGTGATTGTTGAGATTGCAGATTTGGGGGGCTATCCCCAAAAAGCATGTGGTGAACCCTGAAATCTGCATTTTAAAAGATCCCTGTGGTGATTGGGGAACAGATGGTCCACAGTCCACTCAGAAGATTCTGGCTGTTGGAAAAATCAGGCACCTTCTCTCCACAAAAGATCCTTGTTTCCATTCTCTCCTACTAGACTGCAAGATCCTAACACATACAGACTTTTCCCTCTAATTCCTGTCTATGGTCCCCAGTAGCAATGTATAGCGTAAGCGCTTAAGAAATGTTTGCCGCATGCATGATGCAACACTTGCATATACATCATTCAGGCTGTCACCAGAGCTTCTGAACATCTCCTCCAATCAGATGAAAGATGACAACCAGCAGGGCAAGAATTAAGTGGAGCAGAACAAAGGAACGTGTCTTTTGATTAAATACTATTTTCTGGGACCTGCCAACCACAGACACTAGTGCTGTAGGGGTTTAAAGCCGCGGTTCCTACACTTCAGAAGCATACCCATGGGTAGGGAGACAAGATAAAACAAATGATGTAGAAGATCACAAAGTAAGTAACTATATATAATATGCCTAACTGCACACTGAACCCCCCGGTCAGGGGGGAAAAAAAAAGCTACTAGCCTTCAGAGTAATTTGAGAAAGTAGTGAGGGAGGTTTTGCAGGTGCCAGACGCAGGCTGGGGCTCTCAGAGAGGACCAAGTAATTCAGAAAAGGTGGCAATTTTGCTGAGTAAGGCCAAGGGCATCTTAGCTGGAGACCTTGGTTTGGGGGCACAAGCCAAGATCTGTGCAGAAAACAAAAGTCAGAGTGTGCCTTTCCCGTCTTTCTGCCTCGCCTGTCTGCTGATGAGGATTCCAGCTTGGTCCCTCTGTCTCTGGCCAACCCCCCACCGCCCCCACCACCTCGGCCCTCAAAGGAAAAGCCACAGCATTCCATGGACTTTGCCAAGATGTGGTGGGAGGAAAGTGCAAGGGAGACACAAGGAGGCCAGGGTAAGTAACTACTGGAGGCCTTCCTGTTTTGTTCTGTTTAGGGTGGAGGTGATGGAGAAGACAGTGCGGAACTGCTCCAGCATGTGAGAGAAGCAAAAGGCAGAAAAGAAAGGCTCTTTCAAAAAGTGTTGTCTGGCACCATGGATCCCCTTCATGAAGTTTGGGGGTGGCAAACTTTAGGTTCGCCTTTAGGTGACGTGGCTGATTGCCTTTTAACACTGCTCTAACCTTTTTTATTTCGTATTATGTGTGTGACATATTAACCCACACATGACAAGGCCTCCCCGGGCTACCTCTGTCTCCTGCTGTGGTGCACGCCTGGAGGCCAGATGAACACACCGTCATGCCTTCCCTAAAAACACATACCTAAGTTCTGATGAATGATAGGAGATATTTCACCTCCAACTCCCACCCCTCCCCATCCCTAATTTCTCTCTTTCAGGGCCAGCTTCAACCTGTCATCCCAAGTTTTTCCAGTTCTCTCCTTCACAGACTTCTCCAAACCCCTCAGCTGGCAAACAGCCCAGATCTCAAAAGCCAGACAACAGCCTCAACAGAAGGCAGAGATTGGTCAACCAATCACTGACTCCCTTCTGTTTCCCAAGGATACACCGGGGGCCTTTGACATCGACTTACCCGGCCACGCTCACAGGAATCCCCACCTTCAACCTAACCAACGCCTGTCTTACGGAATCACAAACTCCAAGAATCTGTGTTTGAATAAGCCCTAATCAAGCTGGCGACCACTGATCTTGGAAAAACTTTGGCAAGAGTAGACTCCTTTTTACCAACACCATTGCTATCCTATTTCTAAAGGGTTGAAAGTGGTACACGTCATGCCCACCAGGTTTTCCACTTTCAAGTCAGAGATGAGATTTTACTGCTGCAAGAGGGCACTTCAACTGCTCCATGGAGTTTAATGGGTGGCTCTAGGAGCCATCACAGGTGGGCAATGGGAGGCACTTGGCCATTGACAAGGCATTCTGCAGTGGATGCCTGCAGGCCTCAGTAAGAGGCTGATCTGGAGAAAGCCAAGATGCTCAGGGGGCCTCCTCTTTGCCATCTGTTGCTTCCAACAGGAGGCGAGGCCTGGGAGCTAACGGATCCCGCTAGGGTTTTCTCAGAAACAGCACCATTCCAGGTGAGGCTGAATCTTCCAGAGACAAATAAATACTCCCACCTGTTTGTCCATCCATCCATCTGTCCATCCATCCTTTTATCCAAATAACCCACAACTATGTATTGGATGACCTGTAACCTGAGCTAGAAGAAATGTTGGGATCAGTTGATTCTCCTTCGTCCTTAGTCACTAGTAAAACTCCAGTGTCTCTGGGGCCTGATTATTTCTGTCTCATTTCTTGTTGCTTTGAGCTTCTTCTTCCCTTAATCAGCCTCTCACCTCCTTTCCCATGCACACATTTGAAACCTCTGTTCTCTGCCTCCATTGGTAGAAAAGTCTTCACCTAAGCACAGAAGGACACTCTTCCTCCTGGTCTTCCCTGCTGCTGTTTCCAATGCCTTTGTTTTTACATTTTTTTTTTAGAGGGAGGGAGGGAGGGAGAAAGAAAATGAATGGTGAGGAGGGGCAGAGAAAGAAAGAGAATCTCAAGTAGACTCCCCACTGAGCTCAGAGTCTGTCTCAAGACTCTGAGATCATGACCTGAGCTGAAACCTGGAGTCAGAGGCTTACCTGACTGAGCCACCCAGGTGCCCCTTCAGTGCCTTTGTTTTTATGCCCCCTCCCCCACCCCACCACCTAATTTGGGGTTGGGTGGGAAAGTAAGCATTTTCCTTGCTTCTGACGCCCTTTATGATTGTTCTTTTTTTTAATGTAAAAATTCCTGATGATTTGAGGCTTACATATTCCACTAGGTCCCTCTCAACTCCTCTTCTGGCCTGTCATCTCTATTTTTGTTAATTCCTCCTCATTCATGAAAGACTTTGACACGATTTTATTCTCTACCCCAAATCCTGCTGTTATCCACATGGATAACATGTTATCCTTATGACCCCGTTATCCACATGGAGGACCCATTTAATATGTTGGCTTCTCCGTTCACTGCTCTTCACTTCAATGATCTTCAAATTCAAACCATAGCCCTCTTCCTGTCTACAAATCATGTGGAAACTCTGGAATCACAGCTGAGTCAAAGTGATCAGGGTTCTGCACCAGAATTTAGACAGCACAACAGAATGATTTTCAAAGGTTGTGCAAATACTTAAACATTCCAGTTCTCCAAATACATTCCAGCTCTCCAGTCATGTCCTATTTTGAATGGTAAAGTTCAGGACTCTCGGTAGGATGTAGAATAGGCCAAGCCCATCCCCCAGCCTCTCCCTGCCCACTCCCTGGGTCTCTGTACATGCTGTTCCTATTGCCAAGTCCTCTTCAAGGCCCCACTCACATGCCACCGTCTCCCCTCACACATGCATCCCCATCAAAATCCCTGCCACACTGCATTGCTGTTGCCTGCCCAGGATCTGTTCCTCTCACTATTCGCGACCACCTGCAAAACCCATTGAGTCTTATTCGTCTCTAAATCCCCATTGCCAGGCTCAGTGCCCACCATTTAGTAGTCACTCAATAAGTACTTGTGGAACAATGGACCTTTACAACCTATAGTGTCCAAATACCCGACAACACAGCGGCTGGTCTCCCGACCTTTCCCTTTCACCCCATTCCCATCCCCCTCCCATCCCCCCATCATGGCTGATGACAGCTCCATCCTTATAGTTGCTCAGCGCCATACTTCACAGTGATCCTGGAGTCTTCTCTTTCTCTCACACTTCATATCCAATGTCTCAAGAAATCTGTTTGGCTTCACCTTCCAAACATGGAATGTGTCCCAGAATCCAGTGCTTCTTACCACTTCCACTGCTTCTGTCCAGGACCGGCCACCATCTCATGCCTGGATCCCTAACTGATCTTCCTGCTGCCACCCTTGCCTTCCTGTGGCTGCTTCCCCACATGGAAGAAAGAGCAGCGACAGGTGTCAATCAGGTCAGATCTGCTCAGAACCTTGAAGTGGCCAAAGTCCTTACAAGTCCCCACAAGACTCTCCATTATCTGAGCACACTCCTCCCCCACCACTTGGCTTCTTCCCCAGAACCTACAGGACAAATTCTCAGTCACCCTCTCACTGAGGCACTCTGACTACACTAGGACCACAGTCAACTGTCCCCATGCTGCTCTCCTGACTCTTTTCCCTGTTCTACTTGTTAAAATTTTTCTTTCTTTCTTTCTTTCTTTCTTTCTTTCTTTCTTTCTTTCTTTCTTTCTTTCTTTCTTTCTTTCCTTCAGATTTTATTTATTTATTCATGAGAGACACACAGAGAGAGAGGCAGAGACAGGGCAGAGGGAGAAGCAGGCTCCATTCATGAAGCCCGATGTGGGATCCGATCCCACGTCTCCGGGATCATGCCCTGAGCCAAAGGCAGACACTGAACCACTGAGCCACCCAGGCGCCCCTACTTGTTAAAATTTCAAAGGCACTTATCCCCTTTCACATACTAGATGCTTCACTTACTACCTAGTGTCTGTACCTCGGGGTGAACTACTTCACTGGGGCAAGGACCCCCTCGATTTTGTGTGCGGACACATCCCAAGAGTCTGGAAATATGTCTGGCACGTAGTAGGTACTTCACAAAAGGAACGTTTTTCATGTAGAATTACTTTTAAAAGAATGATGTGATTTCCAGATGTGTCAGCTATTGTTGCTGAAAACAAAAACAAAAACAAAAAAATCTGCCCCCAAATAACATTGCTTATTTTGCTCAGGAATCTGCCATCTGGGCAGAGCTTGATGGGTTCACCTCACTTAGCTCCATGCAGCATTAGCTGATATGGCTCCACTGGGGGCAGGACGATCTACTTTCAAGACGCCTCCCCTGGCTGGCAAGTTAGCTCTCACTGATGGCCGGGGTGTGAGCCGAAGTGTGAGCTGGGGCCTCTCCTTTCCCCATGGGCTTCTCCATGGGCTGCTCTGGGCTTCAGCACAGCCCAGTAGTTGGATTCCAAGAGCAAGCATCCCAACAGAACAAGACAGAAGTGCATAGCATTTTTATGACTTGGCCTTGGTTAACATGAAGTACCATGTTACAAAGCATTACGTCAATATGGTGTATTGGCTCCACCTTTGGAGATGGAAGAGTGACAAAGTTCTAGAAGAGCATGTGGGATAGGGGATAGTATTCCATCCATCTTTGGGAATGCAATCTGCCACATGGGGTTAGCACCAAAGTCTTGTCAACACGTCAACCATGTTGAAAGGGCACTTAAGAAGGACTTACACAAATTATAAACCTCTGAGAATGTGATGGGCAAATTAACAGATATTGATGAGGTGACAGTTTATTATGAAGTGGACCTAGCAGGGGATTTGGACTAAAAGTGTGTTTAAATAAACCCCGACTTCACTTACTGTGCACAACCTTGAAAAAGTCACTTAACGGCTCCGAGCCTCAGCTTCCCTATCTGTAAAACGGGAATAATAAACTTACCTTGCCCGCTTGACACTAACAATCTAATAGGATAATGCCTGGGTAAGTGTTCCCCAAACCACGGGACAGTTCGCTCTGTACCTTTGCAGGCCAACAATGGTCTAATGCTCATTTGGATTTTTATCCTGAAGCAACAGACCACAGAAGAAGGAGCACCTGCTGAGCTGTGGGTGTGGTGCCCCTGACTTTATGACCAGGCCTGCTATTAACTGAGATACTCAACAAGTCATTATCTTTTCTGAGCTTCAGTTTTGTCATGACATGGAGGGAGAATGCCACCTCTCTGCTAACTCAGAGAATTATGGTAAGGACTTGATATAGATGAACTCAGAGGCATATAGTAGAGACTTAATAATATGGAACAGGTCACTTGGTAATAATTATATTGTTACCTGAGCACCCATGATTTTCTATCCCTGAAGAATTAATCTTGTCAATACCACAGTAAAAGATTTTATTTAAAAAAAAAGATTTTATTTTAATAAAAACTTCAGAAAATACAACTAAGCAAAAAAAAAAAAGTCATTAAAAATCACATCTGGTGTGGTCACTCTGGAAAACAGTATGGAGGTTCCTCAAAGTGTTAAAAACACAACTCCCTATGACCTAGCAATTGCACTACTAGGTATTTATCCAAAGGATACAAAAATAGTGATTTGAAGGGTCACCTGCACCCCAGTGTTTACAGCAGCAATGTCCACAATAGCCAAACAATGGAAAGAGCCCAGATGTCCATTGACAGTTGAATGGATAAAGAATATGTCCACTGATGGTTGAATGGATAAGGAATATATATCTATATCTGTATCTATATCTATACAGAAAGAGAGAGAGAGAGAGAGAGATCTATAATGGAATATTACTCAGCCATCAAGAAGGAAAAAATCTTGCCATTTGCAATGATGTGGATGGAACTAGAGTATATTATGCTAAGCAAACTAAGTGAGATAAAGACAAATACCATTGGATTTCACCCATGTGTGGAATTTAAGAAACAAAAACTGATGAACATAGGGGAAGAGAAGGAAAAATAAAATAATAACAGAGAGAAAGAGGCAAACCATAGAACACTCTTAACTCTAGGAAACAAACTGAGGGTTGCTGTAGGGGTTGAGGTGGGGGAGATGGGGTAACTGGGGGATGGGCATTAAGGAGGGCACTTGATGTACTGAGCACTGGGTATGATATGCAACTGATGAATCAGAGAATCCTACCTCTGAAACTAGTAATACACTATATATTAACTAACCTGAATTTGAAAAACAACACATAATTTCCTCCTAAGATTCTCCCTCTCTCTTTCTCCTCTTTTTATAAAAACCGATGTTTAGATTTTTATATGTAGCTCTCTGTAGTTCGTTTTCCACTTTGTTTCTGCAACGATACTACAGCAATCAACAGTTGTAAGTTTTTTATAGCTTCTATGACTTCCTCAAGATAAATCTCTGTAAGTGTAATTTCTGGCTTACTTTCAAGGCTTCAGAACCTACAACACCAAATTCTTCTTCGTCTGGAAATGCACACTCATGCGTGTCTCCCTGGACCCTACACAGCACTGGATGTCTGCATGCTTGCTTATCATTGCCAACCCAACTGGGAGTTAATGGTTGCCCATTTCAGAAAAGAATTGTTTTCGTCAGTGAGATGTGAATGTTTCTGATACATTTATTGGCTATTTGTATTTCTTCTACTGTGGGACCCATCTTTTTATATTGATTAATAGGGACTTATGAAGTGTTAGGGATATAACACTTTATCTGAAATTTGTGCTATACAATGTCTCCCCTTCAATTTGTTATTTACACTTAAGATGCCTTCAGAGGTACAGTTTTTAAATATTTTATGTTCAACTCCATCAACTCTTTCTTCTATGGTTTCCGCCTTTGTTGCTGTGCCTGCAATATTGTGAGGGCTTTTTAAGGGATGAGGTCCTATGAGTTTTTGTTGAATTCATGTGTTCATTCATTCAACAAATACTGCCCGCTTCCTGCATGGCTGCTACTGTTCTCAGCACCGGAGTTTTATCTAGAGCATAGAGCTGAGCTCAGAATGAGAATATTTATCCTGGAAAGGTTTGGAAACTGAAATGAGCACAAACCCAAAACACATTCCGGTCTATTGAAAGACTAGCTGCACAGAAGGCCTTGGCCCCTCATAGGCGTTATAGTGATGCCACTTCGCACTCAGATTCTCAGGTTTCAGGGCATCTTATAGGCATGATGATGCTCAGGAAAGGGGAACATGAACAGCCACGGATGGGAAGACCTGAAATGATGCTGGAGAAAGTAGTTGATAAACTTTGTTCCATATCAGCCCAAAAGGAATCATCATCAATGACATAATGCTTCATTTCATTAGTCAGTTAAATGCAGATATTATCTATCCCTCAAGACTCCTTTTAGAGTCTTCCTGAATCACAGAATTCCAGCAAGGGAAGAACTACCTTTCCTTTGAAGAGTTTTCACAGAGAAAGGCCCATGAGTCAGGAAAGAGCATCTCAGGGTTACTGCCCCTTGGCTGGACCTTATCGACTCAAGGGAGGTCACAATGTTCTCAAGTTGCCAACCACAACCTGAACAAATCTCTGTTTATCTGTTACACTATTAATCCCACATTTTTCTTTTGAAGTGCAACAATTAATCCTCAGAAAACTCATCCCCAAATTAAGTGTTCTGGAAGAGGCACAAAGGCTCACCCATAACATGTGGCGCATTCTAGCAGAGACTGGAACAGGACAGGATATGTGGACTGCTCTCCTAACCCTGGCTGAAGACACGTGGGTTTATCTAGGTCCAGGTAGAGGACCAGGCCTTACCAAGAAAACCCCCAAGCAGGTGGAAGTCCAAGGAGACCCTCCCACCTCCATTTACTGGAACCAACTCAGGCCAAAAATGCCACCTGTAGAGCTGCACCACCTGAGTAAGTGTCCTCAGGAGACTGGAAGTCACTGGAATATGTCTGCTCCTGTTTCTCCTAACCCTAGCCTAGCACTGAAGGAATGAATGGGAGGGTGGGCAGGCACCCTGGCTTGTGACTTGCATGTGATAAATGGCTTTGCAATGAGTAAGTTGCTAATAGTTGTTTCTATCCCATCTTATATCTTTGAATTAGGTACCAGCCATTTGGTTTTGAGAGGAGAAAGCCATCCTGAGGCCATCCAGCATGAATAGGAGGGACAGACAGATATGACACTGGGGAAATACAGGTGGAAAAGAAAATGCCTATCAGGGGGACCCATTTCTGGCAATTTTGTGATCTCATCTATAGCCAGCTCTTGCACTGATGGTTCCTAAAACAATCTATCCCGAGCTGTGCTCCTCATCCAAAACATTGCTTCACCTTCGGAAGGCTGGAAGTTCAAAATCAAAGTGTCAGCAGAGTTGGTTTTTCCTGGAGGCTGTGAGGGAGAAACTGTTTGGTACCTCTCTCCTGGCTTCTGGTGGGTGGTTCCTGGCAATCCTTGGCATTCCTTGGCTGGTAGATGCATCATTCCAGCATCCGCTTGTTGGATGGCACTTTCCTTCACGTGTGACACCAGTTTATTCATTTCTTTGAAACTCCTCCAATTTGACCCCACCCCTCCTACATTGGCACTCACTCCCAGGGCCACCTCTTCATCTCAGACTTCTCATTTCTCTAGATTTGGTCTCCCCAAGGATGCAGACACTAACAAGAATTACTAGGTTATCTCACCCCTTTATTATAATAAAGATACTATGTATATTTACTTATGCTATTATATATTTACTTATATTGCAGATATAAAGCTGTACTTATAGTTATGATGATTCAAGAATTCCATCCTCCTATCCAGTTGAACCCTGAGACAAGTCCGTGAAGTTGGCAGGTGGCATTAGTTCCACTTTTCAGATGAGGTCACTGGAGTCCCATCTGCCTTGTGGCACGCCACAGGTCAAGGGTGCAGTGGTCTCCAAGAGAGGAGGAGGTGGGAGCTACAGGCAGGGTGTGGGCATCAGAAGCGTGCTGTCCACAGAGAACTTCAGAACAATCAGAGATGTCAGTGATAAGTACCCTCCCCACCCCTTAGCACCCCATTGCCCCTGGGAACAGAATCCAGTGTTGGGGCTTTGAGTCCAGTGCTTGTCCTTCTCCCACATGCCTCTTCAGAGGTCAGGGCACAGTGGTTTTGGAGGCTCCTGGAGGGGTAGCATCCCAGACACAGCTCACAGTTAGGAGAAACTACATCCTCCTTTCTCAAGAGAGCATGGAGTGTCAGCTTGAGGCAGGGAGGCAGCCACTGAAGGCATGACCTTATAGCCAGGAGTTCTGAATTTTGGTGACACCAGTTTACTTCTCTGTTCTGCCTGCAAGACATTTCTATGCAGCTTCTGCTTCGTTTAAATCCCAAGCCACCACATTTCCCATCATTTTTATTACCAGACAGATCTTAGCCTACCTCCCTCTACCCCCTGGTTCCCAGCCCTTCGGGCCACTCACTCTTCCTCTCTCCTGCCCTTCACTCCATCTCTCCAGTCCCATGCCTCCCACTCACCCCACGCTTTCAAATCCTGGCCATGATTCAACCAACCCCTGCTGCTTGCTGTCCTTTTCTCGTTTCACAGAGGAAAAGAGATCCTCGCTAAGTTTTAAGACAATATATCAGGTACAATAAAACATCACTGCCCTCGTCTTTTTGGCAGACAAGGCCTGTTGGTTTACTTTTTATTTTTTTAAGTTAATTTTTTTAAGGTTTATTTATTTATTAATTTATTATTAATTAATTAATTAATTATTTATTTATTTATTTATTTATTTATTAATGAGAGACACACAGAGAGAGACACACAGAGAGAGAAAGAGGCAGAGACACAGGCAGAGGGAGAAGCAGGCTCCATGCAGGGAGCCCGACGTGGGACTCGATCCAGGGTCTCCAGGGTCACGTCCTGGGCTGAAGGCGGTGCCAAACCGCTGGGCCACCTGGGCTGCCCCGCCTGTTGGTTTAAAGCGGACATTATTTTGGGGCGAATAGACGTCCTTGCAGGACGCTGGCATTCCTTCCAGCCCGGACTTTTCAAGCGCTCCTGGGGCGCAATGCGCACCATCATCACACGGGGGCGCTGTTGCCCTTGAAAGCCACACTGCTTCCACAGGCAGGAGAAAAAACATGCCAGGATCCACGCTGGCAGTATTGATTTCCTATTTCTGCTAAATTAATAAACATCGGTGCTCTGAATCAAAGTGCTTCCTTTCTTAGTTCTAGAGGCGGTATCTGAAGTCTGTGTGACGTCACAGCCTTTTCCAGGGGCACACAGTGAAGGCCAAGGGAAATCTGCTTCCAGCTGAGGTCCCTTGCAAAGGCTCTTCCTTGAGTTTAGGAGTGTTCTGGACTCTCATCCTACTCTGGGAAACAAAGGGCTGTGGAAGGGGAGGTGGGGGGATGGGGTAACTGGGTGATGGGCACTGAGGAGGGCACTTGATGAGATGCGCACTGGGTGTTATACTATATGCTGGCAAATTGAACTTAAATTTTAAAAAAATGTAAAATAAAATAAAACCTTAAAAAAAAAAGGGGTGTTCTGGATCTTCCGGTTATACGGATTAGATGAACGTGTGTGTGTGAATTGCTGTGGTCCAAGAGATACAAGGGGAACAAATGAGTAGGCAGGAAAGAAGAGTTTTAGTTCTATCAAAAAATGGTAGTGGGACTCCTGGGTGGCTCAGCGGTTGAGCACCTACCTGCCTTTGGCCCAGGGCGTGATCCTGGGGTCCTGGGATCGAGTCCCACATTGGGCTCCCTGTGTGCGGCCTGCTTCTCCCTCTGCCTGTGTCTCTGCCGCTCTCTGTGTGTCTCTCATGAATAAATAAATAAAAATCTTTAAAAAATGGTAGAGGGGAAGCCGAGTCAGGTGGCGCAAGCCTTGTAAATGACGCAGCTGTGATGGCTGCTTAGTCCAGAAGTGTAATCAGGCCGGCAGGGCCAGAATTCAGGAGACTGGATTGGAGGCCTTGCTTCTCCCAAGTGTCTGCAGCCACCTTGCCTCTTTGAAGCCTCAGTTTCTCCCCACATAGAATGGGTGCTTGGCTTTGCCTGCAGGCAGGGGCAGTCTTTAGCTGATACCAACTCCAAATGCAGGCCATGTATTTGGGGAACCTCGCAGAGAACAGGTTATTGAAAAGTAAAGCTTTTCTGGCAATGTGAGGCCCTTGATACGCCCGTGTTTACACCTGGGGAGGAGGACAAAGAAAACCGGGGCAAGCCCGAGGTCTGAGACCGGGTTCTGCCGTGAACTAATGATTGCACTGTGCAAGCCACTTATTCTTAAGTCTTGAGTCTGTCATCTGTAAATTGGGGGACTTGGCCAAGCTGCCTTCTGAGTCATTCTGAGTGTGACACACACCTCTCCTCCCCCCATCCTGCCCACCGGTGATAGCCTTCCTGGTCCTTCAGGCTATCTCTGTCTGTCCAGTACCCTCAGGTAGCCAAATTGGACCATTAACTGCACCCTGAACCAACCCCCCCTCCCTTTCCTATTTGCCCTTCCTACCTTCTGCTCCATTCTCAAATTTTACTCCTATTTCAAGTCCCAGCACAAAGGCCACCTCCTTTGAGAAGCCTTCCCTGACTTCACAGGTATGGAGCATATCCCAATCCTTTATGAATCTGCTGTACTTTGTCTATACTTCCCTTTTAGCATCTACCATTTTCCTCTTGTGTTATGATTTCTGGAATGTTTTTGTACCCACTGGGTCTTCAGGGCCATGTCTGCATCTGATTCACCCATCCCACAGGATCCAGCCCAGGGGCTGGCACACACAGGGACCCAGGAGATGGCTGAAGGACTTAGCAATCACATGCACACACACGTTCTATTTCGCGTAATGGATCTGAGTTTGACTTAAATACTCTGATGTTCAGCTGGCGGGATGTTGTCCCTGATGCCCTCACACTGTCTCTCCTGCACCATGGCCGGGCTTGCAGATGGTCAGTGCTGGGACTCTGGAGCCAGACGACCTGAGTTCATAGCCTGACTCCAACACTTGCAAGCCGGGTAAACTTGGGCAAGCTCTGGAGTTTCTCTGTGCATCTGTTGCCTCACCTATACAGTGAGGGTCATGAGAACAGCCACTTCCTAGGGGGTGCTGGGAGGACAAAAAATACCTTATCAGAGTGACTTAAACTCAAGTCAGGGAAAATCCATGGCACCACTTCTATGTTCTGATGTGAGAAGGTGTTTTTTTGTGGGAGCCTCATTTCCAGCTTCCCAAACCTACCAGATAATGGAGCTCCTAATAACCTCTCATGGGCTGCCCTTTAAAAGTAAGATAACACTTTAGTGACTCCCATGCCTGGCCTCCTGCCCTATCACTCACCCAGTAACCAAAACTGGCTGATCCCCTTGTCCCCACCTGGGTCACCTGCCTGGGGAGCAAGGGGAAAAAAAAAAGTCATGCACTTGAAAAAGTATCCAGTCAAAGCAAACTCCCCATAAATGCTAGCTTTGAATAGTATTTTTTATCATTACTAATTACAATACTAACACCTAGGACTTCTTGCTAGTTAGTAATATCTTTCTTTCATGGTTAACCGCCGCCCCCCCCCCCCAACACACATACACACACACATACCCTTGTCTTTATCCCTATGCCCCTTCACATCTCTGGTTAGTTTTACTGGCTTTCTGTGCAGCGAGCTGGGAAAAGCCACCTAAGACAGCCTGCTCCCTGGGTGGGTTCCAGCTTCGCATCTTCAAAGTGCATGCAAAACAGATTAACTGGCTATCATCCCAGCCTGCCACCGGCCACTTGCTAAATTGCACAATTTGATAATGGTGAGTATCCTGCATCCCCCTCCCAGGCCCACCCAGGCGCCAGTCTTGCTTCTTATCTCTGTGGTGTTATGGCTGTAATTCACCTGACCACTTGTGACATGCATCCTCTCAGCAGATATGTGCTTTTATCCGCTGGGATTCAAGGATAGCCAGGAAGACAGGAGAGGGGATGAAGAGAGGTGAGAAAGGACAACCCGGGAGAATAAGTGTGCTCTGAGTCACTTTCTGTGAGGGGAGGTCTGGAACATTCTCTCCGGCTTAGAGGTCAGCCATGAGTGTGCTTCCCTATCCGTGGACCTGCTCATGACCCACAAAAATGGTAAGTGCATATCGGCTGCACCATGATTTCTGAAAAAGACAAAAAACAAAACCAAAATACCAAAAAAAAGACCTCAAGAAACCCCAGACACATCCTCCTGTCTTCATGATCTTGTTGCAATTTTTTTCTACCTACTTCCAATTCCATTTCCTGGCAAAGAAGGTAATTTTGAATGTAGATCTTGGCACCAAAAGAGGGGGTTATGGCTGCCCCATTGACTTCTCCCACAATGCCTAGATTCAGTGACCTGGGACCGTGGCTCCAGCAGGTGGATGTGTGGGGCATGGAGGGAAGGAGGGATGGAGGGAGGGAGGCAGAGAGGGACAGATGGAGTGTCATGGAAACAACAGACAGCCTAACCTGTCTTCCTGCCTCCAAGATCCCCTACATCTCCTGAGCCACACTACAAACCACCACCATATGAAGCCAAAAGCAGGGCATTTGATCTGCCCATTAAAACCCTGAGTACAGAGGATGTGATGTTATGTGGTCCAATTGTGTCTTGTCTCTGATGCCCAAAGAGACAGGAAACAATGACAGACACCCACTTAGAACTGAGGGCACGCCAGGTCCTGTTTTATGTATATTTCATGTCTATTTTGTGGGTGAGCAAACTAAGGCACAGATTTGCTAAGTAATTTGTCCAAGATTATCCAGCCAATGAATGGCAGAACCAGGATGGAACCCAGAACCAGGCCCAGCATCTCCTCTTACCAATGATCCTGCCTCCCCAGTAGGCTCATTGTTATTTACAATTGCACTGTTGATAGAGTGCCACAAGTTCTAGAAGCACTTCTTGTCTCCAAATTCAGATTCTCTATTGTCTTGGGGCAAAAAACCCCCCAAAAAACAAAAAGACAAAAAACCCACACTCACACACACACCCAAGATCTTCAGCTTGGCCTTCTGTCCCTTGCTGGCCTATTGCCAAGCCGTCTTTTCCACTTAGCTGCCACATTTTTGCCAGTGCGTGAGCCTCTGTCAACTGCTAGCCGAGGGAAGGTATAGATGGACGTGAGAGAATAAATGAAGAACCAAACCCTCCCAGGCCGACCAGCCGGCAGGTTTCAGGAGGCTGGACATGTTTGACAATGACATAATCAATCAATATATTGGTAAATCTTTCCAGTTCTTTCCAAGCCTGATGCTTATCATGCAGCTCAGCTGGCAGGGAGCAGAACACTGGCTGCCCACAATCCATTTCTTCTCTTTATGCAGATGTCACAATCAGGGTACAACACTGTAATACCTGGAGGGTTAGGTCCCTTGGCCCTCCTAGGCAGCCGCAGTAGTAACAATAGTGATTGTAGAAGTAATGATGCTGGCGGCTAACATTTCCTGCATGCTTACCATGTGCCAGGCACTATTCTAAGCATTTTCCACGTACCCTTTAAGCTATCTGACCTTCACACCATTGCCACAGGGGTACTTACACTAGAGTCAGACCCATTTTGTGATGGAAGCACTGAGAAATTAAACACCACATAGCTGGTGTCAGAGGTGGGATTTGAACCCAGGCAGTCTGTTGTCAAAGGCCCTACTTGTAAGCACACTCTCCAGCTGGCTCAGAAACCTCAAAGAGAGAAATATTTGCTTCGTCCTGAGCCTGAGTCTGGAGGATCAGCTCCTTGCTAGTAGTGGGCAGCTACTGACTCAGGTTATGTTGGTGCTGGAGCCTAACATCAAGTGTCAAATGCCACTTCCTTACAGCACTCATGGAGTTCCACCAAAAGACCTAAACAGAATGACTTTGCTTGACTTTTTTTTGGAGGTGGTAGTGTCCCTTTATACTTTGGGGCTAACCCGAACTGGAAACATGTTGAGAATCAAAGAGAATCAAACTCCATGACAAATCTGATACTTTATGAGTTTTAGGCTTAATATGCAGTTCTGGAATATTTGCAAAACTTCTCCCGTTCAGAGCTGCAGGCAGATAATAAGAAGAAAAGAACACCAGCTTGAACGTTTGTGGTAAGGGTTTGGGGTCCGCCAGGGGCAGGAATATTCATCAACGTTTCTCAAAAGTGAGTAATGTTATGGAGCTCTGTTTAAGAACACATTGTTGTGGTGCTGCAGTATTTACGTTCTTTTTATTTCTATGTGATAAACATAAAATGAGGAATAAGCTTTTTATGCTTTTAGTTCTTACATAAGCCATCCAGCCAATGAATGTGCAATACAGAGATACAGAAGAGTGAAGTTCAAATTAAGAAGCATTAATCCTTGTGATGGATGTTGCTTTGCTGACACTAAATTGCCACTTTTGTGCTTCTTCGGTCAAATGATATGCACTTGCCATTTTTGTAGGTCGTGAATACCAGTGGCAAAAAAAGCAATTTACATGTTGTACTTTTTGTTAACTTCAGCCTGTGGACAATGAACTATGGGGAATCCCCTTCCTGGAATCTCTTATTATTATTATTATTCTTGCTATCATCACTATTTTTAAAATAATGTATTTCCTTTACAGAATCAATCCAAGTGTACCCTGAGATATACGACTTAAAAACTTAAAAGGAAACTTTGTTTCTTTACTTTTCTTTTTTAAAAGATTTAAAAAAATTATTTAAAATTTATTTAGAGACACACAGAGAGAGGCAGAGACACAGGCAGAGAGAAGCAGGCTCCCTGCTAATCCGGAACTGGATCCTGGGACCCGAGGATCGCGACCTGAGTGGAAGACAGACGCTCAACTGCTGAGCAGCCCAGGTGTCTTAAAAGCACATTATTTCATCAAAATAGAGTCATTTTGTATTTTCTGCTGAGTTGTTTGTATCAAGTTGGAACCCAAAGAAGAATCTGCTAGCACAGTAAACCAGGTATGATGCTACAGGCTCCCTGTGATGACTCTATTCCCCTATCATTTTTA
The DNA here is from genome assembly GCF_048418805.1 of Vulpes vulpes. Taxonomy (NCBI): domain Eukaryota; kingdom Metazoa; phylum Chordata; class Mammalia; order Carnivora; family Canidae; genus Vulpes; species Vulpes vulpes. The sequence goes on along the minus strand of NC_132785.1, from coordinate 106,318,532 downwards.
TCTTTCCAAATTACTATGAAACTTCTATTTGTACAGACTGCCACAACTTCATTTAGCAGAAATGTATCAATTACGTAATATGGTCTTTTCTGTCCTTTATCATTAGACTGTGACACTTCAAGTAGTATGTGACTCTGATGTATTATGCCATTTCTATGATGCCAAATCGATTTGTTAACTACCCCAAGAAACTAAATTTCCAGTCTAGAAAAATGTCATTCAACTGTGAACTCTCATGGCAAAAGAGAAGTTTTGCTTTTGCACCTGGTGATAGATTTCAACACAGTACGAAATGAAAACAAGACAGATGTTGTCAACGAAATGACAGCCCATTATGTCTTGCAACCATTCAAAGTTAAATGATGTTATTTTAGATAATGTCTAGGTTTTAGGCACTGATACCTTGTGGCGGTACTTAGTTATACAGTGGTCGTTTACATTACATATACAGATAACTATCATAAGCATTGAAAAGATTACCAGAAAAGTTGAAAACAATGATCATTTAAAAAGTCAAGAGACAAAATTATAAAGAGTAGCAGAATTTTCAAATCTGAGGACCATTAAGAGTTTAGAGATCTTAATGGAAGTCAGCCTTGCACTGGCACAACAAAAAGGTCCCTCAACATTTCCTTTAATGAGGAAGAGTCATTCATACATTCACGAGAGCAGTTTATTAAAACTTGCTTGAAATACAACCTTTTTAGGAGCATGTCTTTTGTAGAAAGCAGGAGCCAAGTATTCAGATGACTCTACTCCAGCGGAGTAGAGAGGAAGACTGTCCAAGAGCAGAAAGCAAAGCAAACCCTGAGGTTTAATCATTGGCTCTGCTGTTTCAAGTATAGGGCTCCTATTCCTACACTGATCACCTTCCCCATTTCATACCGATCACCACAAACATGATAAGAGTAAAGCACAAGGGGTGCCTGGGTGGCTCAGTCGGTTAAGCAACCGACTCTTGGTTTTGGCCCAGGTCATGATCTCAGGGTCATGGGATCGAGCCCCATGTCAGGCTCCATGTTATGGGCTCTGGGCTCAGCGGGGAGTCTGCCTAAGATTCTCTCTCTCCCTCTGCTCTTCATTGTTTGCTCATGTGCTCTCTCTGTCTCTGCATAAATAAATAGAATCTAAAAAAAATAAAATAAAACACGAGTTAAGAAAAAAAGATGGTGATGTTATTATTGGTCTATTGGGAGACCATGGGATGGTCCCATTATCACAGCTAAGAGCCATTTTCCCAGAGCATCAACTATAGGAGGAAAGGGGGATTTTAATGTCATTGTATTGGATAGGTCATGGCATCTGTGTTTCACCCAAGGTCAGATTCTATAAGGAAGAAATGCTTCCTAACAAAGGGGGCTTTAAAAGGGAGCTATTCTAGTTCACTGCCTGGAATAACACTTACATTTCTGGGTGAAAGGGGAAGCGAAGTAATACAGCATTTATCAGAGGAACAGGGGACAGCAGTACCAGAGAGTACTGGAGGGAAGCAAAACTTTCCATAGAATTAACCAATATAGGCTCATTACTCCAAGATGGTTCTCTGAACAAGCATACCTGACGGTTTTGAAGGGAAAAAAATGTAGGCACCTTAACACAGGCAGCTTGGGGTGATGCTGCATAGGATATACAGGAGAGAACCCAAAGCATTCCAGAACAACTATGCTCTGCCATAGGGATTATAGATGGTTACCAGTTGTTTTTTTAAAGATTTTATTTTTAAGTAATCTCTACACCCAACATGAGGCTTGAACTCACAACCCTGAGATCAAGAGTCACATGCTATTCCAACTGAGATGGCCAGGCACCCCATGATGGCTACCAATTTTTAAGAGGAGGACCTTGGTACTTGGTATTAGAACATACAATGACATATGACACAATACACTACAAATCAATATAATTAATTATGAACGGTATGTCCCAATGTCAATGTAACTAAAGAACACTGTACAGTTGATTGACCCTTGAACAACATAGGTTTGTACTGCACTGGTCCACTTATATGCAGATTTTTTTCAATAAATACAATTCAGTTCGATAAATGTATTTTCTCAACATTTTCTTTAGTAAGAATATACTATATAATACATATGATGTACAAAATAGGTGTTAACTCTTTATGTTATCCATAAAGTTTCCAGTCAACAGTAGGCTCTTGGTTAAGTTTTGGGGGAGCCAAAGTTATACGCAGACTTTTGACTGCACAGGGGTGGAGGGTAGGCGGGTTGGTGCTCCAATGCCTGCATTGATCAAAGGTCTAGTATACGTAATTTTCATTACCAAATGTGGCCTGAGGCATTCTCATGAGTTGCTTTCATCAAATCTGGGTTAATGTTACATGTAGTACCTCAATTATATGTACCAACTCAACTATGCAATCATGTTGGATGCCCACAGTGGGCAAAACCAAAAGCCCACAGCAGGCTGCTGTCTTCCTTCCTCCCTTCTTACCAAATACAGCCTTAGGAAGGCTGGTTTCCCTGAGTCTATTACCTGTAACCAACCTTGATGGGGTGGGGGCCTTGTGAGTCTGGGCCCTGAAATGCCCAGGTGAATACACCTGGACAGGTGCACATCAACTAGGGGGAAGAAGGGAAGAACAGACATCGCCAAGCACAAAGACAGTACAGACCTGGAGACTAGCTACAGATGGGCTTTTCTCATCCCTGGGGTAAGTCTGAGAGCCAGGGATAGGATTGAGCACTCCCTCTCGCCCCCCAGCCTATACTTCCCTCCAGCACACTGGACAGCCCCTGTGTACTCCCGGCGCCAGTCCCCTATACCCACACACAACTGCCTCTACCTTAATTTCACAACATTGAACACGCAGACAGCACCACAAGGGCCCAGGGGATGTTCTGCTAAAGTGGTATTTTCCTTTACAGTCGAGAACCTCCTGCAAGGCTCTTGGGTAACATTTAAACACCCCCTTCCACTCCCTCCCATTTAGTGTCTACAGTAATGTTAAAATCTGGATTCACGACAGCCCCAGCAGCCTGAGGACACATTGCACAGGAGAGGGCAGCATTCTATAAAGAAGACAGCAGCCCTGAGAAACTAAGGTGGCATTCTGATTTTCAAAAGAAGGTACAAGGCAGTGACCACAGTTGGAAGTGAGAGCTGATGACATGTCAGGAAGTGGAAAAGGGAATCCCAGTCACCCAAGGCAGTGGCAGTGCCTCCTTCAGCTAAGAAGGGCAGGCACAGAGCCCCAGGGTAAGGGGTGAGGTCTGTGCCTCCCCCAAATTCTGAGTGCTGGGAGTTCCATGAGCTTGTGTGTGGTGACGTAAGGCTGTGCGGGTGACAGGTGGCAGCTGCTTCCACACATGTACACGATTGCATGTGTGCACACACAAGTGCTGTCTATGCCCACCAGCCTGGGTGGGCAGCATTGCTTAACCGGGGCGGGGGGGGGGCCGTTGAGGCTCAAGTGACTGCCCAGGGCGCCACGGTCAGTCCTCAGTAGGGCCAGACTCTGAACCCGGTTCTTCCAAAATGAGTTCTTTACTCCTGGCTTTGCTTAAAATGTCCTTTTGAGAGTTTAAATGGCTAAACAAATGTAAGATATTATGCCCAGTGTAGAGAGGTCATTTGGGGCCAGTTGGCTATAGTGCTCAGGGAGGAAGAACTAGTCACTTTTTTGGGGGAAAGGAGGCATGAAGATATTGTGAAAAGGTCCTCTTCCCCATCTTTTCCACACTGCCTTCCACTGTCCTGCGTGAGCTTCAGGCTCATGAGCGAGAGATCGTCCAACCTCTCTGCCAGGTGTCACCCAGCTCTCTCCTCATGTTCTTGCTCCAGTAACCCCGTCTCCAAATGTGGCTGGTTCTGTGTGAAACACCTCTGATTGTCAAGGAATTGTTTTCCATTTGCACAGATCTTCAAATCAGCTTTCCTGCAACTGCGTCCCTCTTAGTTCTGCCTTCTTCAGCTTCTTGTAAATCCCCTTGAATTTTTCTCTTCTCTGGGGTCCCCCTTGGCTTGCACGGTCCTTCACACTGATGAATTTCTCAGCCTCATCACCCTGTGGGTCACACTCCCCGTGAGAAACTGAGATTTGTTACTGTTCTCTTAAAATGGGTGCCTTACGATGTAGAGAGCGCTCCTGATGTGCTCTTGTTATGTCACGTCTAATTTAGACACTGTAATTCCACCTGTGGCAGTGACTGCAGTGGCAGTCCTGTCACTCAGCTTTAGTTTTGGCCCATTCTTTGCATAGGGTAGACAAATTAGCTCTATAAGCCATAACATTCCATCACATAGCATTTCATTTCATTTGGTCCATTAGTTGAATTCTTTGAAAACACTGTCATGTGGCCTATTTGTCATGCTTGCTCTATGGGGCCACAGAGAGCATCTTGAGGCATGCGGTGTCTCTGCATTCCTGGGAACAACTCACATAGCATGCTGCTGGGTGGCAGCAGAGGGACTGGCAACAGGGGTTTCCCTGAGGGGTGAAGGGGCATTCATAGGAACTGGCGTCTGAAGTTCAGATGCAGCACTAGGCCAAGACCAAAGGACTGTCCCAGCTCTGGTTCCATCCAGAGCACATCAAACACCTTTCCTCCAGCCTCTGTTAGTATTATTCCAATGCTCCGGAATTTCCACCCCTTGCATGGCATCATGCCCTGAGGCGTCTTAAAGGAATTGGCTCAGAATAGCTCTTCCTTCCCATTTTTGAATCTGTCACGCTTTGATATGAATATATCTCCTATCTTCACTCAAGTCCTTCACAAGGGCTTGAACAGGAGTGGGTCACAGAGGGTCCGTGCTCTCTCTCCTCTATGCCATGGAAGCATCCCTGCTAGTGAACCCTCACTGTGTAGAACTGTTTGGCCAGGGGTAAACACAACATTACTCCACACCAGCATGGCTCCAGCAATATATCCCCAACCCAACTGTGAGGGGCACCATCAAATATCTTCCTGAAGTTACGATACCTGAGACTTTTACCTTTCCTTTTCATCTCAGTAATTTTATTACAGATTCAATAAGTGCTATTTTGACCATTTCTGGAACTTGAATGTCATCTTTTTTTCAGCACTCTCAGATAAAATTCACATAGGCTTATAGATTGAATTGGTTTAAAATAATTAAGTATTAGTTTATGGTCTTGACTATTTGGGCTTCAATCCTGTTTGCTTATTTCTCTCCAGTTAGATCTAACACGGCCATTGATGGGAAGGATAAACATGGAGTTGGTACTGAATTCACCTGCTTTCTTATTGTCAAGTACGGTGACAACTCAATCTCTTTAAGCAGGAAGCAGTTCTGTTCCCTCTTTGTTCTTTTTGCTGGACATCTGTTTATCCCTTGAGAAACACCACCTTTCTCCACCATGCTCTGGGCCCCGAATTGACCACATCGATGGGTCCCCTTACCTTCTGGTTTCTGTTGGGTTCAGCCAATGGAAGGTAGCAGCAGAAGGAGAAGGGAAAAGAAAAAGTGGGGTTGGCTCACCCCTGTGTGATTCCTTGGCTTGGCTGGGGTCCACCACTGAGAGCTTCCCAATCACTCTCTTCAGGTTCTGACTTGCCTCATCTCTTGTTACTTTCTGTACTCTACCCATACCTTAAAAGTCTTTTTATTAAAATACCCTCAAATATCCTCAGTGAGCCATCTGTTTCCTCTGAGATCTTCACTCATCTTTCTTGTGACTCCAAATCTGGATTTTGTTGTTGCTGTTGACCTCTGGATGTTCCACAAGACTCCAACCTTTCTCACTGTTAGCCTATTTGAATATTATTCTTTCAGCTTTGGATACTTTATATTTTTCTCTTTAGCTTCCTTGCTTTGTTGCATGCATCCTTTTATTATCTAAGCCCTACAGAAAGGTTCCTATGTAGCTTAAAAAAATCTATTTAAATACTTTCCTTTTCTTTCTCATTCAAATCACTCAGAAATCCCAAACTGCCACAGAATTGCAAGGCTGGAAGGGACCTGGGAGGTCATGTAGCCTAACTTTCTCCACTGATCATCCCCTCACTTGAGCAACATTTCACAGATATAAAATCATTTGTGAATTTTGCTCTTTATTTCTAGTAACAAAGTAGTTGTGATACCCCCACAAGTGATGGAATGTGTTGCAACAATAAGTCTTGTGAACCCAGCCAATTATCAAAGATTCTCCCATCTGCTTTGAAGCCCTTCAGGAGAACAAGCCAGGGCTGGGAAAGCTTAAAAGAGACAGAGTGGAAATTATTCTCTAGGAATTGATCCAACATGACGCAGACAAGGAAAATTTAGTTAACATACCTCTCTACCCTACTCCAGGAAACACATGATGGTTTGATTTTATATCAGGGATTCGTGTTCTTAATGGTATTTTCAAGTAAATAAGATAGCAATTTCTGATCATAACATTTTTCTAACTTAGTGATACTTAATAAAATGAATAATTACAACATCAAAATAGTGAAAACCAAATAAAAATGTTGTTAGCAGCAACCACAAAGGGAAAGCCTGTAACCACCACCCTTACTCTGGTCCTTGCTTCTCAAAAACAAACATGAGAATAAGCAGAATGGGGAAACTTTCCTGTGAATCTGACAAGGAGAAAGCCTTTCCTTCTTCTAAAGAGGTAGAGTGGTGAGGGATGTGGGACAAATGAAGGTAAGAAGGTAAGTCAAGGATAGGCTGCCTTTCAATGATGGAGGGGAATTTCAAGCATCCTCCCATTTTCATAAAGTGTGTCTGGTGTCTGGCTCTCTCTTTCATCTGCCAGACCTCTATTTAGATATATGCACTGAACGAATTCAATTACAGAAACACCACTGAACAATTGTGAGGCTTAGTGAACAGAATCAGTACAATGGCAAAATTGTCATTTATTTTTTCTCTCTGTTAAAATGTAAGAACCATGACAGGTGAGAGTTTTGTATGTTCTGTCTACAGCTGATAGGAACAAGTCCAGTACCTTGGAAGTGCCCTGCACAAAGTTGCCCTTCAGTTAACATTTGTTGAGTGAAAGAATCAAAATGAACTGCTAAAATGGGGAGGCGGGAGAGAGCAAAATGGGAAGTTTTAATATATATTTTTCACAGCAGGGAGTGGATTGATACGATATAAAACTGAACCATGAGTCAATACAAATATTATGACTCCAATCATTCCCATAATCTTTTTTGTTAAGGCATCTTTAAGGAAACAATATATTGGGTAGTAAACATTTACATGAGGTTCAGAATTCCCCCAGTGTGGGCAGCCTGGGTGGCTCAGTGGTTTAGCGCCACCTTCAGCCCAGGGTCTGGCCCTGGAGACCCAGGATCCAGTCCCAGGTCAGGCTCCCTGCATGGAGCCTCCTTCTCCCTCTGCCTGTGTCTCTGCCTCTCTCTCTCTCTCTCTGTGTCTCTCATGAATAAATAAATAAAATCTTAAAAAAAAAAAAAGGAATTCCCCCAGTGTTACTTCAGTTTCTTTTACTTCTGTATATAAGTAAAATTGACCTAACTATATTTTTTTAATTTAAAAAAGGCATTAGCATGTGATCCCCATTTTACAGTTTGTCTATCTAGCCAGCCAGCTTTTTTCTCAGACACGTATTCTTGGAAAGAATCTAAACTAATGTCTACCTGATACTCAACATTGTTATTTTTGGATGGTGCAATCTGGAAGATTATTTTACTTTTTTTTTTTTCTTTGTGCTTGTCCACAACTCTTGAATTCTTTGAAATGAGAAAGTATGATTTTAATAGAAACAATGTTGCAATCATTTCTTTAAAATTTTATAAAAATAGTCACCATCTCGCCATCTGTCACCATACAACATATCATGGTGAGCACTGAGTAATGTATAGACTTGTCAAATCACTATATTGTACACCTGAAACTAATATAACAATGGCATGTCGATTATACTTGAAATCTGTGGATATTTATGTCATAAATGTGAACATCATATTCCCTACCACTAGATACTTTGCTCTAACATTAAAAAATGTATTTGGTACTTAAATTTTTTTCAATAAAGTAAGGAGATAGTAAAGTAGATACTGGTACAACATTTGATCGCTACAGAACGAAAATGTTTGATCCTTTGATTTTGTTTCTATTAAAAAATAATTAATGATAATTATGAGGACAGACTGTAGGTTGAATCTTGCTTTGCTTATTTGCAAAAGTTTTCTTATTCCAATTCACCATTTCCTTCTCTCTATTGCTTTTCTTTTTAAAGCAACGGTCACAGGGGCTCCTGGATCTATTCTAGACTGAGCATGTGACCATATGCTAGCTAAGACGGTTCCATTTTTAGGAGACCTAATTATTGGCTATTAAGGCTGTCCTGTCATTTCTAGAATCGTTCTAAAATGCATCTCATGGAACAATACATTCCTAACTCCCCTACTTTCCTTTCTCTTTCTCATACTTTGGACAGGGTAACCTAAGGCAGACTGCTGGGAAGTATGGAAACTATAGGGTCACATGTGTTTGTCTACACGCTTCAAGAGTTTGAGTGAATGACTGAGTTATCAGTCTTGTCTTCTATAAATAACATGTTTTCTGAAACCACATTCTCAGAACACAGTAGAGAATGCAGTTTTAATTTATGTTTCTTAATTTTGACAGGGGATATTGTCTACACAGTAGAAAGTACCCCAGTTTAAGAGTGGGGACACTGGGATCCCACTCCTTTGTATGCACTGTTGGCCGACATGCCTGACTTCTCTATGGCTTAGCTTCATTACCTAGAAACAAGATTAGACTGGATCCCTGGTTCTCGACCCTTGCTCCACATCAGAGTCACCTTGGGACTTTTATGAACTAGTGATGCCTCGTCCTCATCCCAAGCGGTGGGGGGACTTAGATTTGGACAGACTGTAAAGCTCTGCAGGCGATTCTAAGGCACAGCCAGTTTGAAGGACCACTGAGCTATGTGACCACTCAAATTCTCTTTTTCTCAAATCCTATCTTAAATCACAGGAGGTCTTAAGACAGGCATGGTTCTGCTTCCCCAACACTGAGAAAAGTGGTGGCCAAACTGTACTAGACCCTCTTGCATATGACTTAGAGATTCTCAGGTAGGAGGAGACAGAAAAACACCCTCTATCTAAGCAGACATACCAAAGATGTAATGACATCAGACTCTTTGTTCCACTGACATGTCATGCAGGGTTCGGCATTATCTTCAGAAGCCTGCCACTTTTTATTTGATTTGTCCATTAAGAGAGCCTCTTTTCCCTCCACTCATCCTACTTGTGCTGGTGGAGGTTTGCATCACTGCCAAATGGACTTATAATGTTATTAGTTACTGCTTCCCTACCTTCGTCTGTTGGTAGCTCATCTGGGAATTCCAAATCCTTCCCCAGGATAGCTTCTTACAGAGTGGAGAGGCTATGTCCCTGGAAGCACACATTGACTCAGGAGACGAGGGTGGGAGCATCCAGAGAGGAATGTGGAAGGCTTTGCACACTCATTGCCCACATTGGCCACCGCCTAGGGTGGGAAGCTTTGTAAAGCATCAACTTGGCCAGGCTGAACCACCTTCCCCAGGTTCCCTTTCCCCAATGTTTCCAGGTAGGGTGGCATACCTTGTGGAATGGAGAGGGGAAGTGAACATAACTCATACCTTGTCTTATTGGTGGGCTCACCTCTTTGGGATGGGGCAGCAGCCGGACCTGCAGCTGCCCCACCTTCCCCTGGATTTTCCTTGAGGTTCTCTGACTCCTGGGCCAGGTGCATGTTTATCTCTGTAATGATGGGAGCCAGAATGTGCTAAAGGACAGCTATATCATCAAGGGAGGCAATGAGAACTGAGATGGGTCTAAGTCAGTCTTTATGGGTTCCAGTGTGGGTCCCAGCTACTCCTTGCGCTCCCTGCTTTATATCCATCTTCCCCTGCTGACTGCCTGGCCTCTGGACTTCTGAGCTCCAACATCAGAGGATCCAAGGTGAAGACAGCAGCCTTACAGAGACCTCGCAAACAACCACAATAACTGCATAACATTCAATCCCTGTAACAAATACATACATTCATATCTATACTTATACTGACATTCAATGTGACCTCTCAGTGGTTCTGCTTCTGAGTGAACCGAGTAACCTTTTCAATATTCATATCCAGTGTTACCTCTATTTGAAATCGTTAGAGGCTCCAACTGCTCTGGAGACCAAAGTTCCTGTCTGCCCTTGCAGCCTCACACCACACCATGTCCCTCAGCCTTCTCTCTGCTCCTGCCACCATCATCATCTTTTCTGTACTTGAGGTGCTGACTCGTGATAGGGATTTTGCACATGCTGTTCCCTTTGCCCACTTCTCTCTTTTTAGCCATCTCTACCTGGCTCACACCAACCTGACTGTCAGACTTTAGCTTCAAGTCAGCCTACTCAAATTCTGTGCTGATCGCTTACATCATTGTGTAGCTCTCCTCTGAGGGTCCTCACTCAATGCTTGTTCATTTATTTGTGGGATACCTTGCCTAACGTTTCTGTCCTCCATTGGATTCTAAGCTCTGGGAGGGCACACGGGGCTATTTCTCCTGTCCATTGTATTTTCTCTACCTACCCAGTACCTTGCTTGGCACACAATTTTTTTCTTGGCACAAGAAATATCAGTGGAATAAGAATAAACAAAAGATGCTAGACAGATGAAGGAGATGGAGGAGGAGCAGCAGGAAACCACCAAGGGGATGAGGTGTGAAGGCAGCCAAGGCTTGGAGTCCAGCCAGGCTTCGGGGTCCATCAGAGCCAGCCACTGGTGGGGGGGGATGGAGGAGCTGATCCTGACAGCACAGTTAGGTGTTGCTCTTCTCTCCAACAAGAGATTAGGAATTACTTACTCGTATAAGATGAATGCTTATTGTGAACTAGACAGATTTCCCTTTTCCATGGCCAATTTTTGCTAATGATTTTTCAAAGTCATGACAGCTGATATTCTTAACTATTGAAATCACAATACAGTGTTCAACTTTTTTTTTTCTTGAAGTTTGAATTTCTTTAAAGTAAAAGTAGAATTTGGAAATGTATCATTCCCTTCAGAATAAATTAGTGAGTGTCTGCGGAAGAAAGAAAACAATTAACACATTCATGGATTATGAGTAAGTTTTTATCATTCTTTCCAACAGTAATTTATATAAGAAAAGCTTTCTGCCCTGATTTTAGTTGATTTTTCCATGTGCTTGCATTTGCCAACATATTTGAATTTCACAATTTCTGCTTCCAGCCTAGCACAGCACCTTCCTTAACTCTGGACACAACCCTGGAGCATGAAGTCTGAATGGAAGATTCTAGAAGATCAGTGTTTATCTGTGGCCCCAAAAGGAAGTAGCCAGCAACTGGAAGGGTCATGTCTTTAGAACTCAGACCTGGAATAAAAGCCAGGACACCTAGTTTTAGTTTTTGATTACACCACTAACTAGCTCACTTAACCAGCATCTCTGACTCTCTACTTCCTTGCCTGCAGAGTCAGTTGGACCAGGGGATCTCAAAGGACTTTTAAACTCTGGTATATTATGATTACAAGGTTTACTGTTTCTGGCAGAAATCATAGTAAATGGCTCTTATTTAGACAGATACAATAACTTTTAGGAAGATTGTGTAATAGCTAAATTTATGAAATTACTACTTAATCACAAGCTTTGTTCTATTTTCCCTTAAAACATTTTACCTCTGAACATTTCCCACAGAAACATTTTAAATCTAACATTTTTTGCATGCAAAATATCCCATAATTTCACTTCATGTGAACATTGTGGTTTATAATTAAATTTTTTCATAACTGTCCCAATGTTTTCCTTTTTTCCCCCCATCAGACCTTCTCTCATGTCCATATTTAGGAATTTTCCAAACCACCACAATAGCTGATGTGAAAGGCTTCACTAAAACTATGGCTTATACACTCTTCTGTTTTATTTGGAATTCATCTATTTTAAGGACCCACTTATTTTTTTGAAGATTTTTTTTTTCAGTTTTCCTACACTTTGCTGTTCCTACCATCTGTTGTTGAGTCTTTAACTACACAAGTCTGTTTATTCAGCATGTGCTCCTCTTGGACCTTAACTTTAAATTTCAGTTTGACTTTTATTGTTAATTTGAGGACGTGCAATAGAATCAGAAAAATCTATGAGAATTAATTCGATGGACTCATTTAGTTAATGTGATTCCAATATTTTTATTCACATGGGATAGGCTTCAACTTTACTAATTTACATGAACTATTCAAACTTGAATATAAATTATCCAAACAGTTTTATTGTGGGACTTGTTTTTCTCTGAGTCTTCAGAAAGAGTTTGTGTCTAAATGACAAAAAAACAAACTAACCAGCCATAATTATTGGTGGATCTTGGGAAGTAAACAGCTATACTACTGAGGATGGCTCTTGCTCATGACAATTAGTTTCCAAATATTTCCTGGACCATGCATCAGGCCCTGGGGATCCAGTGGAGACACGAGTGACAAAGTCTCACTCTCAGATGTTGGAGGGGCCTTTCTAAAGTTTCTCTGGCATTGCTGGGTAATACTTCAATAAGTTAATTTAAGTGATTTTTCCCCTACCACACTTCCATGACTCACTTGTGTCCTGCCCCAGGCAGCAGCTAGGAAGATCTCCCTGTCTTGGGAGGGAATAGCCAGGATGCAGTCCTCCACAGATGAGTCTAAAAAGCCCACTTAAGCTTGTAGGGCCTCCCAGAAAAAGCAGTCTATGGGTTGAATGGTGGCAAAGGAGAGAAGAAAGGAAGCTGAGGGGCCAGGCACCCCTGACAGGCCTTGGTACTTGGTTGCACAGTTGACAGAACAAAGAGTTGGGCTTCTGGGATACAGATGACCTGTACCCCTACACTTCCCAAGGTTAACAGGGGGAGTCTGCAAGGTCCTACATCTCTGCACTTCAGCCCCACAATTGGTATCTGATATTCTCAGCATGATGTAGGAGCAGAAATAATACAACTAGCAGATGGGCCTGAGATGCCCAGGAGGATTTCTCACAGCTCTGAGGAGTAAACTGAGTATTTGATGTGCTTCTAAAGAAGCACTGATGAAGTACATGAAAAACAAGAGGAATACTACAACTAATACTAATAATCCTAAGAAACATATATGGAATATAGCTCTTGCTATAGGGCAGACACTATTTTAAATGTTTTTATATATTAACTCATATAATCCTTCCTACAGTCCTGTGAAGAAGGTACTACTTATGCACAACCACAGTTAGCTCAGCAAATGGTAGGTTCATTCTCTTTACATTCATGTTTCAAGGACTTAATCAGACCTCTTCCTCTGAGTTTGTTGGATGTCACAAATGACGCCTGGTATTTGCTGTTCACAAAGACATGGCCTCTAGAGGCCAGGACATACTGGGATTCAAAAACTATGCCACAAATGAAGAGTCACTCTATAGTTTAGGATTTTTTAAAAAATATTTTATTTAAAAATTTTTTTTAGATTTTATTTATTTATTCATGAGAGAGAGAGAGACAGAGAGAGAGAGAGAGAGAGGCAGTGACACAGGCAGAGGGAGAAGCAGGCTCCATGCAGGGACCCCGACATGGGACTCAATCCCAGGACTCCAGGATCATGCCCTGGGCTGAAGGTAGGCACTAAACCACTGAGCCAACCCAAGCATCCCACAGTTTAGGATTTTAAAGTAGGCCAATTATGAGACAAAAATGAAGAGGATTTTTTCTCATTATATGCATTAGGGGAAGAGAGGGCAACAGGGGAAGAACTCAGGGTTGGAAAAAAAATGTCTTAGTTTGGGTCAGGAGTGACCCAGATGTTGGGTCTCAGGGCTGTGAGGGAGGCCTCTATGATTCTGCCCTAGAGGTAGACCCTGGTGGGGGTTATTTCATTTCCTGTAAAGAGAAATAAGTGGTTCCAGTTCCTTTCATAATGATAATGATCCTGATGACAATGACTAAGGAGGTAGCCCTCAGCAAACACCTGTGCACATCTTCTCGTTCACTCTTCATAATAATACTATGCAGTAAGTTCCCCTGTCTCCCTTTTGCAGGAGATGAGACAGGGCCACACAGTCTGATACTCAATGAGAGGCAGAGCCTGATTAGTGCAGCTGAAATCTGAGCTCCTGCTCCAATTTATATGGCATTGACCCTTTATTCACTGACTTCACTCGTGTATAAATGCTTTCTGAAAAATTCTGTAAAAAAAATTTGCCCCAATACTAATTACTATAAAAGTAGGCTACCATCAGATATGATTCTGCATTTTCAGATGGGAGGAAGTGGGACAGAAGGATGGGGGGTGCCCTAAGTGCCAGGACTAGGATAGAAGGCAGAAAAGTCCTGCTGCCCAAGATGCCAGTCCTCTCCCTTTGGTCCACGGCCTGTACTTGCCCATGACCATGAGGAAGTCAGAAAGCCCCAGGAACTGCTCTTTGAAGAGGAGAAATGCTCACCCAACTACATGAAGTTCCTCAGATTTTCCCTCTGGCAAGAGTGAATTCTCTCTCACAACGTTCAAGGAGAGCTTCTCAGAGGCAAAAATGAAAGGTCAACTTGTAAGAGCTTTCCTCTACCCTCATTCATGACTAAAAGTGTTCCAGATTGAAGAATAGATTTTGGCCATGTTTACAAATTAAAGCACAGTTCAAGAAATATGTCACCTTCCATACTTGTCCCTTTGGAATGCTTTTTTTTAAATTGGAATTCAATTTGCCAACATATAGTATAACACCCAGTGCTCATCCCATCAAATGCCCTCCTCAGTGCCTGTCACCATGTTATCCCATCCCCCTGCCTGCCTACTCTTCCACTACCCTTTGTTCATTTCCCAGAGTTAGGAGTCTCTCATGGTTTGTCACCCTAATTTTTCCCCACTCATTTTCTCTCCTTTCCCCTATAATCCCTTTCACTATTTCTTATATTCCCCATGAGTGAAACCATATGATGATTGTCCTTCTCTGATTGACTTGCTTCCCTCAGCATAATACCCTCCAATTCCATCCACGTCGAAGCAAATGGTGGGTAGTCATCCTTTCTAATGGCTGAGTAATATTCCATTGTATACATAGACCACATCTTCTTTATCCATTCATCTTTCGATGCACACCGAGGCTCCTTCCACAGTTTGGCTATTGTGGACATTGCTGCTATAAACATTGGGGTGCAGGTGTCCTGGTGTTTCACTGCATCTATATCTTTGAGGTAAATATCCAGTAGTGCAGTTGCCTGGGTCATAGGGTAGCTCTATTTTTAACTCTTTGAGGAACCTCCACACAGTTTTCCAAAGCGGCTGTACCAGTTCACACTCCCACCAAGAATGAAAGAGGGTTCTCTTTTCTCCACATCCTCTCCAACATTTGTTGTTTCCTCTTGTTAATTTTTGCCATTTTCACTGGCATAAGGTGGTATCTCATTGTGGTTTTGATTTGTATTTCCCTGATGGCAAGTGATGCAGAGCATTTTTTCATGTGCTTATTGGCCACGTGTATGTCTTCTTTAAAGAAATTTCTGTTTGTGTTTTTTGCCCATCTCATGATTGGATTGTTTATTTCTTTGCTGTTGAGTTTAGTAAGTTCTTTATAGATCTTGGATACTAGCCCTTTATCTGATACGTCATTTGCAAATATCTTCTCCCATTCTGTAGGTTGTCTTTTAGTTTTGTTGACTGTTTCTTTTTCTATGCAGAAGCTTTTTATCTTGATTAAGTCCGAATAGTTCATATTTGCTTTTGTTTCCCTTGCCTTCATAGATGTATCTTGCAAGAAGTTGCTGTGGCCAAGTTCAAAAAGGGTGTTGCCTGTGTTCTCCTCTAGGATTTTGATAGATTCTTGTCTCACATTTAGATCTTTCATCCATTTTGAGTTTATCTTTGGGTCTGGTGTAAGAGAATGGTCTAGTTTCATTCTTCTGCATGTGGCTGTCCAATTTTCCCAGCACCATGTATTGAAGAGACTGTCCTTTTTCCAATGGATAGTCTTTCCTGCTTTGTCAAATATTAATTGACCATAGATTCGAGGGTCCACTTCTGGATTCTCTATTCTGTTCCATTGATCTATGTGTCTGTTTTTGTGCCAGTACCACACTGTCTTGAGGATCACAGCTTTGTAGTACAGCTTTAAATCCGGCATTGTGATGCCCCCGGCTTTGGTTTTCTTTTTCAATATTCCCCTGGCTATTCAGGGTCTTTTCTGGTTCCACACAAATCTTACAATTATTTGTTCCAACTCTGTGAAGAAAGTCCATGGTATTTTGACAGGGATTGCACTGAATGTGTAAATTGCCCTGGGTAACATTGACATTTTCACAATATTAATTCTTCCAATCCATGAGCATGGAATATTTTTCCATCACTTTGTGTGTTCCTCAATGTCTTTCAGAAGTGTTCTGTAGTTTTTAGGGTATAGATCTTTTACATCTTTGGTTAGGTTTATTCCTAGATACCTTATGGTTTGGGGTGCAATTGTAAATGGGATTGATTCCTTAATTTCTCTTTCTTCAGTCTCATTGTTAATGTATAGAAATGCCACTGATTTCTGTGCATAGATTTTGTATCATGCCACATTGCTGAATGCAGTACCTTAAAAGCTATCTATGAAAAGCTCACAGCAAATATCATTCTCAATGGGGAAAAACTGAGGGCCTTTCTCCTAAGATCAGGAACACGATAGGGATGTCCACTCTCACCACTGTTATTCAACATAGCACTAGAAGTCCTAGCCTCAGCAATCAGACAACAAAAAGACATAAAAGGCATTCAAATTGGCAAGGAAGAAGTCAAACTCTCTCTCTTCGCAGATAACATGATACTCTATATAGAAAACCCAGAAGACTCCACCCCAAGATTGCTAGAACTCATACAGCAATCCAGCAATGTGGCAGGAACTCTTTAATTCAGCATTACACAGCAGGTCAGAGCCAGCCCTAGACACACGGCAGGGGAGGTAGGGGGATGCCTGTGGCCGTCTGGGTGAAAATCCCAGCCCCATTAAGAACCAACCCCGGGGTTCCCCAGCAGGGTGAGTCAGCTTCACCTTCATCAAGAGTCCTATGTAGTGGTGCTTCACATCATTGTCTGGAGTATTAAATAAGAAAACATGTATTAAGTAGTGGTTAACCAGGAGCAAACAAACTTCCAAAAGCAAAGCTCCTTACTGTGTGACTTAAGGAATACATCCCAACTGCCTGAACCTTCTGTCTTAAGAATTCTTTGGCAGCAATACTGAGGACAGTTGGCTGCTGACTGCTGAAATCC
Organism: Vulpes vulpes; assembly: GCF_048418805.1. Lineage (NCBI taxonomy): Eukaryota > Metazoa > Chordata > Mammalia > Carnivora > Canidae > Vulpes > Vulpes vulpes. The sequence goes on along the minus strand of NC_132785.1, from coordinate 106,301,377 downwards.
CCCCCAAATGTACACCCTGCCTGCTAACACTATTGCACAGCGGTGGTCCTCAGATGCTGTTCTCCCTCATGTTATGCCCAAAAGAATACTGAAGAACTAGGAACCCTCTTACATATGTTCACATCACATCTAAACATTTAAAAGGATGTTAAAATGGCTGCAAGGATGTAATTTCAGGTGCAATGTATATGACACCCAAGCTTTAAATTTATTTTTGACAAAAACCTCAGAGACTCAAATCATCTAGTTCATGGGAAAAGGACTGCCATATAATGAAAATGGTAAGCAAAGCTCGTTTAGGGAAATACATAGAAATTGAAAATTCTCTTAAAAATATTCAAACCATGTCCCCTCCAGTGAAAAGACTCCTCTTCCACTTGCCCTTAGCTCTAGATTTCCTACCGAGACTCTGGAAGTAGGAGGAAAAGAGGATTCCAGGGTGTACCTATGTATCTGACACCTAGGACATGCTCTCCTCACTGACAATAGCTAACAAGTGAACTTTAATAAAACAGAAATAACTGCAAAAAACAGCACAATTTAGGTAGCTACTAAATCATACCACTCAGTAACATAATATGTCACTTTCTTGATATTTGTCTTACTTGTCAATCCCCAAAATGATCAAAAAGAATAAATTTCACTTTTAAAGCTATTTCTAAAATGCAGTAAATATTTCGTGCACAGACTGAGACTTATACTTACCAAACAAAAATATTACACTTTGCATTTTTCACACTTTTCCATTTCAAATACAAAATTTAAATTCAAGTATAAATGCCAAGTGGTCACGCAGAATGACAGAATTGAAATAGCTTATGTCTGTTTAATTGTTAAAACAGGCATATATATGTCTCCTCATTGTGCTATCAGTGTTTATTTTAATATATTAGAACTATTTAAATGGTGCTGTAGACGTTTGAGGCATGAACTGTGCCTGATTCCAAACTGTTAAGCACTTAGTCTCAGAATGATGGATGCCTTGCTAATTGGGTTAGGAGTCCCCTATAACTATTGGTTCTCTGAGTTAACTTCCATGTAGTTAGGAGGTTATTAAGGATTGGTAATTACAATGTCCTAATTTGAAGCATACATATATAACATATCTCAATAGTAACTGTAGCAATAAACTCCTAGGCCAACAAAATTTTAGGGGGAAGAATTTTTTTTTAATATTGCATTTATTTACTTATTTTAGAGAGAGAGTGCAAGTGCTGAGGGAGAAATAGAGGGAGAAGAAGAGAGAAGCTGAAGCAGACTCTGCACCCAGCGTGGAGTCTGATGCAAAGCTCCATATCAAGACCCTGAGATCACCACGGAGCAGAAACCAAGAGTTAGATGCTCAACCATCTGAGCCCCCCAGGCACTCCAGGGGGAAGAATATTTTAATGCCAACATTATTTAGACTTGTATGGTGATAACATAAAGAAGATCTTTCATTCCTTTTTATTATCATTTTAAAATTCCCCACAGATAATGTCTCCCCTGCTCCTCATCCTTAATGTCTGCCTTTGGATTGGAGGCTCCCACAGCCCTTCCCTGGCTTCTCCACTGGAGGACAGGTGACAATCCTTGGGAAACAGTAAACCAGAAGGAATTAGGAAAGAGAATTCTGTACTGAAGATGAAGTTCTCTGCTTTCTCCCTTCACAATTTTGAGTAGAGCTGGGCATGTGACCCATCAAGGGAGGGTGTCAGCTCCATGTAGGAATATCGCCCACTTAAGGTTGTTAATAAGCAGAATAGGTGATAATTGGATAATAACCAGGGAGCAGTCAGCTGGATCACGTTGCAGGTGTGTTTACAGAAACTTGACAGTATGGGTTAAACACACAACACCCAAAGTAAGACAGCCTGTTCAAAAACATATGAGCTTGAGTGGTTTTCAATGGTCTCCTGTCTGCTAAAAGCCCGAAGTTAGATTCATGAGGCTATGTATAACTCAAAAGCATGGCATGATCAAGTTTATCTTCTAAAAGTAAATGTGCTTGTTTATCTCCATCTTATGATATGCTTTTATTTTATATTTCTTTAAAATCTCAGTCTCAGTCTCTCTCTTTCTCACCCATCCAGACACACCAGTGCATGTATACATGATTTTCACATGGTTGTAATTATAGTGTATACATATATACAGTTGTAAACTCCTGAAAAATACATTACCAATACATACACAAAAGGAGTGTCATTTGATGGATAGATGAATAAAGATATGGTAGATATACACAATGGAATATTATCTGGCCATAAAAATAAGGAGATCTTGTTGTTTGCAACAACATGGGTAGACTTAGAGGGCATTATGCTAGGTCAAATAAGTAAAACAGAGAAAGACAAATACCATATGATCTCTCTTACATGTGGATTCTGAAAAGCAAGAAAGCAAACAAACAAAACCCATAAATACAGGCAACAGATTGGTAGTTGCCAGAGGTGGTGGGTAGGGGGTTGGTAAAATGGGTGAAGGGTGTCAAAAGGTACAAACTTCCAGTCATAAATAAATAAGTCAGGTAATGTCGTGTACAGCATGATGACTATAGTTAATAATACTGTATTATATATTTGGGAAAAAATGGTTGAGAGAGTAGATCTTAAAAGCTCTCATCACAAGAAAAAAGTGTTTGTAATTATGTGTGGTGATAGATGTTAACTAGACTTATTGTGGTGATCATCATTTCACAATATACGCAAAAATTAAATCATTATGTTGTCCAGCCGAAACTAACATAATTTTATATGTCAATTATATCTCAAAAATATATATACACACACATAAAAGGTATAAAGTATAAATATACCTAAAGTATAGGTTTCATCATTCAATTCTAAACAATGCTGGTGTTAAATATGCAATGATAATCAAACAACCACCTACAGTACCCACAACCCAGTAAAAGCAAGCAAGTGATACCAGTCCCTTTGTGATCCCATGTGTCTCCACCCCCAGTATTTCACACTTTCTGCAAGAGCTAGTCCCTCTCTTTGAGTTTTTATTTTTTTATCCCACAAAAGCTATGATTGTGTTTTCCTTTTTTCAGTGTTTCTAGATTTAGCATCTATTATTTTATTTGTGATGTTTCCTGCCTCTATGTTCACAAAAGAAATTGGGCTATACTTTCCCTTTGCCATATTGGCACTGGCTAGTTCAGATATCAAGGTTGAATAATGTTATATAATGAGGTGAGGAATGATCTGTCTTTTTTCTGTTGTTTCTAAGAGTTGTGTAAGATTGAATTAATTTTCTTCTTGAGTGTCTGCAGAACCTATGTGTAAGAACCTGGAACTAGTATTATACTTGTAGGGATATTTTAAAACATTCATTGAAAATTATAGGAATAATCATAACTTTTTGGTCATTTTTGATGATTTATATTTTTCTAAAAATTTTCCCATTTCACACAAATTCTCAGTTTGGGACATAAAGTTGTTTAATATATATACTCTGAACATCATCTGTGGTTGTATGTTCTTTCCATTCTGATATTTAGCTGTTCTGATATACATCTTTCTATATTTCTCAAATTGATTTTGCTGAAGGTTTGTCATCTTGGTCAATCTTTTCAAAGATGATTTAGACCTTTTAGTTAGTTTTTTTGTTTTATCAATTATGTGTCTATTTTCTATGGTTTATTCTCTTGTTTTTATACTTCTCAAATTAGAATCATAGTTCTTTGTTCTCAGCTGTTAATTTCCCTCTACATTATCCAGATTCTACAAGTTTTGAAACAAAGTGTTTTCATTTCAGTAAAGACTTATGTCTCTGTTAATTTCTTTTTTTTCTCTACTAATTTCTATCATAATTTTTCTCTGATCTGAGGCATTGAGAAAAGAAGTATGTTTTAAATTTCTAATCTTGTTACTTACATTGTTGTTTTTATTACCAAGGTAATTGCATTGCTATAGGAGAATATGGTTGATATGACACCAAATCTTTAAAATTTATTGAGATTTATCTTATGGTCCCTAAAAATTTTAGTACACATTGTGGTAGGTAGAATAATGGCCCCCAATGATATCCACATACTTTTCCTGGAAACCATGAATATATTACCTTACATGACAAAAGTAATTTGACATGTAATTAAGGAGTTTGAAATGGGGGAAATTATCATGGATTATCCAGGTGGGCCCAACATTGTTAAAACAGTTCTTTAATGTAAAGGAGAGAGGCAGAAGACTCAGTGTTAGAGCCATGCAGTCTAAGAAAGGCTCAGCTAGGTGTTGGTCATGAGGCGAGGAATGTGAGTAGCCTCTAGAAACTAGGAAAGACAAGAAACACATTCTCCCTTAGAGCCTCTAGAGTGAACACAGTGCTGCCAATACCTTAATTTTAGCACCATAAGACCCATTTCAGACTTCTGACACTTGGAATTGCAAGATAATAAATTTGTGTTGATTAGCCACTCTTTGTGGTAGGTAATCTGTTATAGCAGCAATGGGAAGCTAATATACACACATATATAAATCTTAAAGTCTAGAGCAGCATTATCCCATAGACATTTCTGCAATTATGGGGATGTTCTATTTCTGTCCTGACCAATATGGTAGCCACCAGCCACAAGTGGCTATTGAGTACTTAGAATGAAACTAGTACAACTAAGGAACTGAATTTTTGTATTTTAACTTTAATCTTGATTTAAAAAGCCCTGTGTGGCTAGTGGATACCACATTGGACAGTGCCAGTCTAGAACTACTAAGTATCTTTATCCTGTTTCTAAGAAATACTGGACCTTTATACAAGTTAACTGATCAGCCCCCTCTCAATTTGCAAGCTTTTGTTTTCCAGTATTTAGAAGTACTTTTTTAATTCACTCTTCACACTAGAGATTATTGATTTTCCTTCATGTAGTCCATGTTTGCTTAGATTAACCCATACTTATTATGGTTCTTACTTACCATTCTCAGACTTTCCCTAGGATAATTTTCCTTCTTTCTGAATTTCTTTGGTAAATGTAGGTTATAATGATACATCCCCTTTAGTTTTATATGAGAGTTCTGCTCTTATTGAAAAATAGTTTCACTGCACGTAGAACTTTGACTATTTCTTTCTCTAAGCATTTTTGAAGATTTTCTCTCATTGTCCTGTAGTTTCCATTTTGATATATGAGAAGTCACTGCATGAGAAATAATCTTTTAGATAAGCAATCTGTCCCTTATGTCCAGTTGTTCTGAAGATCTCTTTTTGGTACGTGTTTCTGCAACTTGATGTTAATGTAGCTGGATAAAGATTTGTTTTCATTTATCTTGCTTGAAATTGGTTTGACTTTTGGAATCTGAGGGCTGATGCTTTTAATCAACTCTGGAAAACTGCCAACTATTTTGCCTTTAAATAAAAAAAGAAATAATAAAGAAAATGGGGATGAATTACCCTTCCCATTTTCTATATTATTTCCTTCTCAAAATATGATATGATGGAATTTCTCAGTCTCTTCTATAAGTCTTTTAACTACTTTTTCATATTATTTCTTTGCCTTCTCATACTGCATTCTGAACACCTATATCCGTTCTACCTTTAAGCTTGCCATTTTTCTCTTTAGCCATGTGAAATCTGTTTAACATTTCTATTAAGTTTCAAGTTTCAACTCTTAAATATTTTGCTTCTAGAGATTCTATTTATTTGGCTCTATAAAAACTTCTATTGTTTTTTGAGAGTACATGATCCTCAGTCCTTCAAAATACTTCCAATAGCATCTCATTTCTTTAAAAATATTAGGTTAAACATACGAGATTGCAGAGATTGGCCAGTTTTGAGCTACAGAAATGATGATTTCATATGGTCTGACATATGAAATATGTCATATGATAGATAATAATCATTCTACATTTGTATGATTATTCCAGCAATCACAATCTTTATTCTGTAGTTTGTGCTTTCTACACATGTTTCCACACATGTTGGTTTGTTTTCTTATATTTCTAGTGATCTTTGGTTTTGTTTTTGTTTTTTTCCTGGGGATTTTTGAGGTCCATATTTAAAGTGGAAATGTGTTTTCTCAGTACCTGGGGGAAGTACTGAAATGGAGAAACTTTATATTTTTTGCTTGGCCCTTGTGGGTCACATGAGTTTGGTGAAACAGACCAGCAAGAGGAGACTTAGAATCTGGAATTAGGAATTATCTAGGAAGATAATTTTCTCCCCTTTATTTCACTCTAATAATAACCCAAGTTAAAATGATTATTCTCATTATGTCCCTTTCACCCAAAGACGGCATTGCCCCTCAGGAATCTATGAAAAGATTGTCTCCCTACTCAATTTTGATTCTTGACACTCACATGCATGGCTCTTAAAATCCAGGCTCTGGACTAGCCAGGGTTAACAGATGTCCTCTTTTTTTTTTTTTTTTTAAAAAAAAAGGCTAATATAATACTCAGTAACTTTTCTGTATTCCTACTTTTCAGTTTATGGCCTCTAAAGATTTCCTTGACATTCTCATCAGTTCCATGTTCTGTACCAAAGGGTGTCCTTCTGACATCAAGTTGGCTGTATGACCAGAGATAGAAGCCCCAGATTCCTTTTGTCACTCAGTATTATATAGTTTATTGAACAATATGAACTAAATGAGGCACAAATATGAAATGATTTTGCTTTTCCCTGATCACTGCCCTGAAACATGAAAAGTCAAATCTCCACTGCCCTTGTTTATTGCCTTCTTAGAGCCTTTAGCTTTCTGGCTACTTGCAATCAGGTCTATTTAAAATTTAAGTCCCAATTGACTCTTCTTTCTTTTCTACCAGCCCTTTCCAGGGGATATTATAGTGGAACAGGGTAAGTTCTGCTCCTCTATTTCTCCTTTCTCTGTCTCTTCTTCAGTTTCCATGGAGATCCTTCCTTGAGCCTCCAAGGGTCACAGGGATCCTGGGGTTCAGAGTTCCATATTTTTCTCCTTGGGCATTATACCACACTATGGTCCCTGTTTGCCTGTTGGTGTGATGATTTAAAGAAAATGTGTTAGTAGAGTTATATTTGTTAAGACAACACAAGCTGCCCCATCCAGCCTCTTAGCTTCAAGCAGCAGACATTCTTTATTCATGTATAGCCACAAACTCAAAGAGGTACCTGTCAAGCTTCCCATGAACTTTTCTATATTTTTCTTCTTGGTGACAGAAGCAGTAAAGAACTAGGGGTTCAACAGCTCAGCAATAATCTAATTAGGGTGAGAAATCAATGTGTCTCTTCTTGTGGCATCTCTTATCATCACCAGTGATTTTCCTGGAGCCCTTCTCCCTTGGTTTAGAGGAAGGAAATACTTGGATTTAGGAAGTACTGTTTAGTAAAAGCTATAAAATCCATAAAATCTGGAGAGTCCCTTGTTGGGACTTTCCACCCCACCCTCCACTCCAGCAGTTTGCTCATAGATATCAGGATAAAAGTGGGAGTTTTTTAGACAATATTGATAGTCACCAATGTTAGTTAGCTATGATGAGCTCAATAAATGTTGCTGTCATCATTAATTATCAGGGAAATAATGCTCTAGTGGCATGTTACTTGCAGAATACATAAGGTAGGATTCTGCAAAAGATCCTGAGCCAAGGATATTGTTCTTAGATCTAGAAAATGATGTATTTGAATAATAGACTAGGTATAGTATTGCAATCCAATTTTATATAAAAATGACTTCAAATTTCTCCTGGCTGGAACTGAGGGAAGAATTAGGCTTTATTTGTGCAGAACATTTTAAAGTCAATATGTTTAAGGAGGAAAAATAGCCTTCATAGATGACACAATGACAACTTCTAAATTTGGCTTTAAGATTTTTTATATATAACACATGTCATAATTATTTTAATATGCCAGTAAGAATGTTTTGTGTTTCCATAAATTAAAGCTTTATCTGGTGTCATTGTCCACTGAGGAACAGAATGAAAAATCAACTACATAAGTTGGTAAGCTGTAAACTAATGGTCTCCATGGTCACCATCTTTATATAGATTTCTTACCAGTAACATCATTTTGCTACTCTTCCTACCAGCCATATATCTAGCCACCTCAGTGTCTGGAATTCTGTGCTATGAAATCAACTGTCATTGTTGCTAACCCAACCCCCTTTGTTACAGGGCACAGTGTCCATGATTCTTTCTTTAAAAGAGAAACCAGTGACCCTGGATCAATTACAATAAATCTGGACCTCGTCTCTTCTTAAGTTTTATCTCAGTCTGAAACAGACTTTTTAATAGAAGTGTTTAAAAAAAAATTTAGTGAACAAATTAGAGGGTTGTGTGGTATAGTTTCACTTTTAATAAATGAGCTGTCTTTTTCTGCTTTCATTCCACTTAGCATTTCTTCTCAAAGGGAAAAAAATCAAACAAGGAAAAATGTGAAAAAGATGAATTAATGTGACATTTAGAGTAAGATTTTAATGGCACAAAAGCCAAGAATACCAGAGTTATGCCTTTTGCTTTCACAATTATAGCTTGACAGGATTTCAGGATGTTGTTACTAAAAGGAACTTCATCAGAAGAAAGTTAAAATGCATACATTTAAAGAAAATGTGTTAGTAGAGTTATATTTGTTAAGGCAAACACAGCATAGTCAATATTTAATTAAGCATTGTCCTTTTCAGAGTTGGCCCCTCAGAGGCTACACCCTTATTTCAATCTGTATTGGCTGTGCTACAAATTTTTTTTTTTTAATCTTCTGGAAATAAACTCATAAACAAGTTTATAAGGACAACAAGAAAACCAGCTTCATTTATTCAGAGTCATACCTTATTTAAGACAAAATTGCATGGCAATTAGCATTTTCCAGACCTTCATCACCAGACTGACTTCCAATTACTTTTTATAATAAGAAGAGGAAAAAAGAAAATATATATTTTTAAAAGATTTTATTTATTTATTCATGAGAGACACACACACAGAGAGGTAGATACATAGGCGGAGGGAGAAGCAGGCTCCCTGTGGGGAGCCAGATGTGGGACTCGATCCCAGGACCCCAGGATCACCCCCTGAGCCAAAGGCAGACGCTCCACCACTGAGCCACCCAGCCATCCCAGAAAGTAGTTTTTATTTTGAAACACTACATTCACAAAACAGTTTAAATTTAAAGAAAACATTCATGTTACCATAACTAAGGTTTAAAACTTTTTTCTAATACTCCAGATGTATTGTCTCAATCATGATACATTCCCTGCCCCTTCAAGATAAATGGTGGTCACTTCCATACTTTTCTTGTAACTCTTACTACCTATTCTATATCCCTCAATACTATAATTCCATAGTTTGTTTCTTGAATTTTATGTAAATGAAATTGTACACCATATATCCTTTTGTTTCTGCCTTCTTTTGCTCATATATTGTTCATGAGATACACCTAAGACAACCAGAGGCAAACTACAGCCTTCCATCTATTTTCGTAAATATAGTTGCATGGGAATACAGCCAGGCCTACTCATTTGCATGTTATCTATGGCTGCTTTCTCATTACAATGGCAGAATTGAATTAATTGCGACAAGGAGGGGGTGCCTGGATGGCTCGGTTAGGTGTTTGGCTCAGGTCATGATCCCAGGGTCCTGAGATCAAGCCCTGCATTGGCTCTCTGCTCAGTAGAGAGCCTGCCTCTCCCTCTCCCTCTGCTACTCCTCCTGCTCATGCATGCACTCTCTCTCTCTGTGTCAAATAAATAAAATTTAAAAATCTTAAAAAAAAATTCTAACAAAGACTGTATGGTTCACAAAGCTTGAAGTATTTGCTACATGGTGTTTACAGGAAAAATTTGCCAACCTCTGACTTAGATATATTGCTTGATTCATACTTGCTAATATTTTAAGATCTTGCATTTATTTTCATGAGAGACATTGGACTATAGTTTTCTTGCAATATCTTGGTCTATTTTGGGTACCAGAATAATCTTGGCTTCAGAAAATAAGCTGCGAAGTGTTTTTACCTTCTCAATGTAGAACTGGTATTTCTTCCTTTAAATCTTTAATTCGATTTCCCTAGGAAGTCAATTAGCTTGATTGTTTGTTTGTGGGGACATTTTCAACTATGAATTCAATTCCTTTAAACAAGTAGGGTTCTATACAATTTTAAGATTCTCTATTTGTCATTTTTGGTAATTTGTGTTCAAGGAATTTTTACCTTTTATCTAAGCTGTTAAATTTGTTGGCATAAAGATAATTTTGCTACATACAGCATTTTAGATTGACAATTATTTGCTTTCAGTGTATTGTCTTTCAGTATCCATGTTTCTCAAGAAAAACTAGCTGTTGTTCTAATTGTTACTTTTTTAAAGTTAGTTTTTTTCCCCTCTTGCTGTCTTTATAATTTGTATCTTTCTTTGTCTTTGGTTTTCTGTAATTTTCCTGAATTTATCTAGGTGTAGATTTTTTTTTTTTTTTTTTTTGAGGATTATTTGGCTTTCTGAATGTGTGAGCTGGTTTATTTTTAGTTTTAGTTTTTTTAGTTTTGGAAAGATTCTCAGTTAATTTATCTTCAAATATTGTTTCTGCCTTATTCTCTCTTCTATATGTTAAGACTCCATTAAACATTTGTTTCACTTTCTCATATATTCTATGCCTTTTACCCTTTCTTCCCAATTTTAAATCCTGTTCACTTTCTGCCTTCTTCTTCTTTCTTTTTTCCTGAATGAACTTCTAGTCCAATGATTCTCTTTTCAGCCACAATCCACAAAAAATGTTCTATGAGGGGCACCCGGTGGTTGAGCATCTGTCTTTAGCTCAGGTTGTGATCCCAGGTCCTGGGATCAAGTCCCACATCAGGCTCCCTCCAGGAAGCCTGCTTCTCCCTCTACCTATGTCTCTGCCTCTCTTTGTGTCTCTCATGCATAAATAAAATCTTTAAAAAAAAAGATGTTCTAAGAATTTTTTTATTTGTTTGTTTTTTATGGTTTGCAGTTCCTTGCTGAAATTTTCCTTTTTGCTCTCTATCTCCTTGAACATAGTCATGACAATTATTTCAAAGTTAGTGTCTGGTAATTTCAGTCTGGAGCTCCTTCGAGATTGTTTCCGTCATCTGTTGTTTCTACCAGCTCTCATTCATGTTGTCTCCTTATGTGCCTGGTTATCTTTGATTGCATACCAACTTTATATTTGGAAAGTCATTGGTAGAAATAATTGGAGGACTAGAATAAAGTTAACTGCTTTTTCCAAGTGCCAAGGGGCACAAACAACCTGGGATCACTTTTCATCAAGCAGTTAGATTTTTGTGGTCTGTGTCAATTACTGGGAGCCGGCCTTCAGTCTGTGTGGAGATTGAATATTTCCACTTCACTTTTAGCCTTTCAGGATCTCAATTCAAAGAGTGGTGAATTTACCAGAATGCCCATCTTCAGTGGTCTCTCAGCTCCAATTTTAGTTGTCTTTATTCCATTATGTTATTAAAAGCACTGCTCAGCTTTGCCGTTGCCTCTTTGGATTGTCAAATTTCTCCATGGCAAAAATAGTCCCCTGAGCCAGGATTACATCTATGGATTTTCATATTATCATGACTCTTGGCCCAGTAATTCTTCATTCTCTCATTAACTCTACAATAATATCAAGTTTATTTTTTTCCTTCAGATTTCAGCATTGCTCTCAGCCAGTTGGTTTGAGTAGACTAGTTAGTTCCCTATTCTCCAAAGCAGAAAACTGAAAATCTATTTTGACAATATGTATGTGTGTATGCATATATTTATGGATATGGATTTATGGCTTTGTTTCTGTTGAAGATATTTAAACAAATTCTAAAGCTTTAAAACCTCTTATCAGAGAGAAATTCTGGAAATAAAGCAATGACAGCATTCTTAAAATAAATATGCCACTCTTCAAGGTCACTGAAGGGAATAATATATACATATGTATAAATTCTGGAATGATAATTAAAAATAAATTATATGTATATACTACTAATTGATTTAATAAAATTAATTACAAATGCAGGAATAACAGAAATAGTTAGGATATATAAAAGGTATCCACATTGAGACTTGGGCAAATAAAATTTGTATTATAGCATTATGAAGTAATTTAAGCTAATTAATTATTCACTGAGTAATTATACAATATAAGTACATGTCAGTGCAGTTCGCTTTCAGGACTAATATTATAATTTATATTTTCCACTAAACTTTGAAAGAAAATTATTTATTAACTTGTGCCCTTTTTTTTTCAATTAATAACATCCCAGCCTTCTATGACATCACATACTCTGTCATTGTCTTCATGCTACAATGTGTTTAGTACAATTTTGGCAGTGTTAGTTCTTTATGGATGCTATAACAAACCACTGCAAACTTTGCAGCATAGAATAAAAGAGATTTATTCTACTATATCTGGAGGTCAAAAGTATGAAACCAGGTTCACTGGGCCAAAACCAAGGGGTTGGTATAGGCATACTACTTCTGGAGGCTCTAGGGGAGTTCTGGTCCTTGGCCCATTCCTTGATTTTGGTCACATCACTGCAATCTGACTCTGTCATCATGTGACTTTCTCCTCTTTTGTCTGTGTCAAATCTTTCTCTGACTCTCTTCTATAAGGATATCTGTGTATGCATTCAGGGTCCACCCACAAGATTATCTGAGATAATCTCCCCACCTCAAGATCCTTAACTTAATCACACAGGTAAACACCCTTTATCACTGATACCATTAATATCTTTGGACACTACTATTAAGCCTGCCATGGCACCCAACAGATTATCTCTTTTTTGAGTCTTTTTTTTTTTAAGTTCCCCTTTCTCTCAATGATATAGGAGCAGAAAGAGAGTAACAAAGATCAAGAAGGTTGATTAATTTGGGGGTACCTCTCAAGTTTCCTAACCATATTCTCTTACATTCTCATCTGTAAGTATCACAGTTTAAGAGACTATTAATGGCCTAGTTTAACCCAGGAGTATATTTGGTCAGAATATCAAAAGCACCAAGTGGAATGCGGTAACTTCAGACAGGCCTTCATATACATCTGGTGAAGAATTGCAGAAGGGCAGAGCCAACGTGGACCACAGATGTTGTTTAATCCGAAATTATTAATTAACAGATGAGGAAACTGAGGCCCAAAGAAGGTCAAAGTTCACACATTTACCAGCTCAAGTCGCTGAAGCAGTGTATAGCCCAAGATTCTTTTACCCAGACCATACTGCTAAGAAGCCATAAGGAAAACACTTTAAAATCTTTATTTCAACATAAAGCCATTAAAAATAAATTTGTAGGGATGCCTGGGTGGCTCAGTGGTTAAGCGCCTGCCTTCCGGCTCAGGGCGTGATGCTGGAGTCCTGGGGATCGAGTCCCACATCGGGCTCCCTGCGTGGAGCCTGCTTCTCCCTCTGCCTATGTCTCTGCTTCTCTCTCTGTGTGTCTCTTATGAATAAATAAATAAAATCTTAAAAAAAAATAAATAAATTTGTAGACTATAAAAAGAGATAGAAATGCACATATGGGGAAATGTGTTGAGATAAGCAGAGTTAAACTACATGTATATACCTAGTGTATAATCTGAAAATTATTTGTATAATAAAAATTCATAAGGAAGAGCTAGGTGGATGTACTTTTAATCAAATTCATTACTTTATTCTCTGTGATAAAGAGGTAAAAATTGGGACTAATGGATTGAAAGTATGGGGAGGTGGATAAGTTTCTACCCATTATAAGGAAGAAGTTTCTAAAGGTCAAAGTTGTCCAAAGATGAATAAGAGATGATGATATTCATCATTGGCAGCTATTAAAGCAGAGAATGGAGAGCATTTGGCAGGAATGCAGTGGTTGTACTGATTCCCAAATTCAGACAGGTTGTATTATATAATCTGGGCAGAGGGTAAAAGTAGACCCCAGGCCACTGGGGAGGCCCTGGGATCTATATTTTTAACAAGTTACCCAAGTGATTCTCATGTTCATGGGGAATACATCAGTCATCTAAACTATTATAATTCAAGAGTCTAAACTATTATAATTCAAGAGTCTAGGGATCCCTGGGTGGCGCAGTGGTTTGGCGCCTGCCTTTGGCCCAGGGCGCGATCCTGGAGACCCGGGATCGAATCCCACGTCGGGTTCCCGGTGCCTGGAGCCTGCTTCTCCCTCTGCCTGTGTCCCTGCCTCTCTCTCTCTCTCTCTCTGTGACTATCATTAAAAAAAAAAAAGTCTATAATTTTTTTGCATAAAGTAGTGGAAACAGCATTGTAAAGTTAGTATGAAATCCAGGTCCTATCTTGTTCAGTCCCTAGCAAGCTGTGTGATTTCTGGGCACATTACATCATGTCTCTGGTACTCAATTTTCCTGTCTGCAAATAAGTGAGACTAGGTGAATCTTATGGCTCTTACATGCTAGGAAATTGTGTTGCTGAGAGTGGACTAGGAGAAACTAAACTTTGAAATCCCTGGAAAATTCCTCATGACATTTAAGTGACAGAGAACTATCCTGGAATGACTGTCTGTGACAGCTGGGCAAGGCCTTGCAATCTGGCTGGTTTCCTGGAGTTGGCAGGCATTTGGCCCAGGATGTGTCTGTCACATGCAGGGCAAGTGGGGAGTAGATAGGACTGGCAGGCTAGAAGTTGGAAACTCAGAAACCTCACCATGTTAACTCCAACCATCTTTGTTACCTACTTATTATTCAAAAAGGAGGACCCAAGGATGCTGTTCTGCTGTCCTGAGGAGGGAGTGGTTAAGGTGATCACGAGGTGCCCTTTCTGTGTCCACTTTGCTTAGGTATACCAAGCCTCTGGAAGGTGAGATAGGCTAGTATTATTTTTCTTTCTAACAAATGAACCTTGCTCCCAAAAGTCAATGAGCTTTGGCTTTTGATCTTGGGTTCTATTTTCACTTTTCTTCACTACTTCTTCTCTCTCCTATTCTCTATCTGTGTTCCCTGAGGGTCATTTATTTTCAAGCCTCATCTCTTATAGCTCTTAATTTTTCACTTTCTAGGGAGGGATTGTATTCTAATGGCTATCTCTTATGTTTGCTCTTTTTCTTCTAAACATATTCATTCCCTTTCTCAGGATATTTACTCTCTGGGCTGACCTTCCCAAACCCAAGATGTCTAACATACAAGGACACCTGGGTGACTCAGTTGGTTAAGCATCTGACTCTTGGTTTCAGCTCAGGTCATGATCTCGGGGACATGAGATCAAGCCCTGCATTGGGCTCTGTGCATTGGACATGGAGCCTCTTAAGATTTCCTTTCTCCCATTGCCCTTCCCTCCTGCTCATGCTTTCTCTCTCTCTTAAAAAAAAAAAAAAAGTCTAACTCATAGTAAACCAATGGTCATCCCTTCACTTTCTTCATCCTAGCAGCATCTATGAATTTGTACATGAGTTTTTGTCTGAGAGGTTAAGATAATTTTCTCACCTCAGTAGGAAAATTTCAAATTCAAAATGACAGAATATGGGGGTGCTTTATCTCAGACTAGATAGAGGATAGACTGGCATATAACCTATACATGAAGATATAAAAATTTTAGGGGCCCATCATCACATCACTGAAATCCACTGCCACTTAGGATCAGATGATTCTTAAACTCAAATCTCTTATAGAAAATGTCCCCCCAGACATTTCCTCTTTTCCAACTGTCTCCTGGATAACACTGCCTAAATATCCTTTCAAAACCTCCAACTCAAAATGTTTAATACTGATCCTTTGTCTTCTCTTCTAAACCTGAAACTTCTTCAAGTCTTTATACTGGGTAAAGTCTAATAGGGTTAGAGCAATAAAGGTCTTTTATTTTTATTAAATTTATTTATTTTAGAGGGCATACATCTCAATATAATAAAGGCCATAAATGGAAAACTCACAGCTAACAGCATACTCAATGGTGAAAAACAGAGCTTTTCCCCTAGGATCAGGAATAAAACAAGGATGTCTACTCCCAACATTTTTATTCAACATAGTACTGGAAATCCTAGCTACAGCAATCAGACAAGAAAAAGGAGGAATGCCTGGGTAGCTCAGAAGTTGAGCATATATCATCAGCTCAAGGGATGATCCCTCGTCCAAGAATCAAGTCCCACATTGACTTCTCCCTCTGCCTATGTCTCTGCCTCTCTCTCTCTGTGTCTTTCATGAACAAATAAATAAACTATTTAAAAAATGAAAAAGGAATAAAAGGCACCCAAATTGATATGGAAGAAGTAAAACTTTCACTATTTGCAGATGATATGATACCATATATAGGGAACCCTAAAGACTCCACCAAAAACTATTAGAACTGATAAACAAATTCAGTAAGGTCTCAGGATTTGTATCAATATTACAGAAATTCTTTGCATTTTTATACACTAGTAATGAAGCAGCAGGAAGAAAAATTAAGAAAAAAATCCCATTTACAACTGCAACAAAAAAAATAAAATACCTAGAAATAAAATTAATCAAGGAGGTGAAAGACTTGTACTCTGAAAACTATAAAATATTGATGAAAGAAGTGAAGTGAAGATGACACAAACAAATGGAAAGCTATTCCATGCTTATGGATTGGAAGAACAAATATTGTTAAAATGTCCATACTACCAAAAGCAATTTACAGACAATGCAGTCTCTATCAAAATACCAACAGCATTTTCCACAGAACGAGAACAATCAATCCTAAAATGTATATGGAGACACAAGAGACCCTGAATAGTCAAAGCAATCTTGGAAAAGAAAAACAAAGCTGAAGGTAGAATAATTCCAGTTTCAAGTTATACTACAAAGCCCCAAACAGTATGGTACTGGCACAACATGAGACACATAAATCAATAGAATTGAACAGAGAGCCCAGAAATAAACCCACAATTATATGGTCAATTAATCTTCAACAAAGGAGGCAAGAATATGCAATGGGGGAAAAGACAGTCTCTTCAACAAATGGTGTTGGGAAAACTGTGGATAGTTACATGCAAAAGAATGAAGCTGAACTATTTTCTTACACTGTACATAAAAATAAACACAAAATGGATTAAGGACCTAAATATGAGACCTGAAACCATAAAAATCCCAGAAGAGAGCATAGGTAGTAATGTCTCTGACATAGCGCAGAGCAACATTTTTTCTAGATAGGTCTCTTGAGGTGAGGGAAACAAAAGCAAAAATGGACAATTGGGACTACATCAAAATATAAAGCTTCACAGAAAAAAAATCAGCAAAACTAAAAGACAACTTATTTGGAATGGGAGAAGGTATTTGCAAATGACATACCCAATAAAAAGTTAATATCCAAAATATATAAAGAACTGATACAAGTCAACACCAAAACAACAAATAATCCAATTATATGTGGGCAGAAGACATGAACAGACATTTCTCCAAAGAAGACATGACACATGAGAGGATGCTCGACATCACTAATCAAGGGAGATGCAAATAAAAACTGCAATGAGATAGCACCTTACTCTTGTCAGAATGGTTAAGACAAAAAAACACAGGAAACAAGTGTCAGCCAGGATGTGGAGAACAAAGAACCCTCTTGCACTGTTGGTGAAAATGCAAACTAGTGTAGCCATTGTGGAAAACAGTAAGAAGTTTCCTCAAAAAAGTAAAAATAGAATTAAAGTATGATCCAGTAATCACACTACTGGGTACTTACCCTAAAAGTACAAAAACACTAATTTAAAAGGATGCACTCCCATATTTACTGCAGCATTAGTTACAATAGCCAAATTAAGGAAGTAGCCATTGATTGATAAATGGATAAAGAAGAAGTGGTATATGTATATATACACACATATATACTATATATATATAGTATATGTATATATATAATGGAATATTACTCAGCCATAAAAGAAAATGAAATCTTTCCATTTGCAATGACGTGAATGGAGATCTAGAGAGTATAATGCTAAGCAAAATAAGTCAAAGTAAGACAAATACCACATGATTTCAATCATATGTGGAATTTAAGAAACAAAACAAATGAACAAAGGAAAAAAAAAGAGACAAACCCCAAACAGACTCTTAACTCACGCGAACAAATAGATGATTATCAGAGGGGAGGATGAAGGGGAATGGATGAAATAGGTGAAGGAGATTAAGAGTACACTTATCTTAATGCATAGAGTTGTTAAATCACTATATTGTACACCTAAAGTAATATAACACTGTATGTTAACTGTATTGGAATTTAAAATTATATTTATTTTTATTAAATAATAATTAATAATAAAGATGTGACCAATAAAGTTAGGTCAAATATATAAAGGCTAGAAAAAAAAAAAAAGAACAGAGTAACATGATAGGAAAATGTTTTATTTTCAGCATAAATGATCCAAATAGGTACTTTCTGCCACAGGCTCTCTGTGGGTCCTGCATGAATTAACCAGATAAATTTAATTTGTAAGATGGAAGATCAAGAAATGCCTACCACCTCTTGTGTCACTAGTTTCATTTGACAGACATCAACACATTAGAAAAGTTGTAAACAAATGTACCATAAAGCCTGTTTCAAAGGGAATCATCTGAAAGAAATAACGTCCACTCAACTCTGATCTTTTTGTGTCACTGGATATCATGGATCCTTTTAATGTCACCTGTGAATTCCAGAAAACTTTCTTTGTTTCAATGTTCCATCTTCCCATCACCAATACCTTTATGCCTCACAAATTCTTTTTTCAGTCTATTTACTGAGTCTGTATATTTTCCATTATTTCAATGTTGATTTTTTTTTTTTTTGGCAAATGCATTCTTTATATGGGATGTTTTCCTTATACTCTAGAACCTTTAGTTTGGAATCTCTCACCCAGACCCACTCATTTGATCTATTACAAACATACACATCTGCATATTCCCATGTATTATTTATTTGGCGTAGGTCACTAACAGTTGTTTCTTCTCTATCTTTGGGATGATTTGGATAAGTTGGTGAGATTCTCAACTCAGGGTAGCTGCTGGGCAGCACAGAGATGGGCCTTCTAGCAGGGATACATTCAGATTAATGGTATTCTTATCTATGGTTTTCACCATGCTTCTGAGAAAGTGGTGATCAGTAGCTTTCTAGAGCTTCTCTCAGTGATGGGGTCTTGGATGCCCTGGGACACAACTTACATGCCCTCATCAATACAGTCTTTTGGAGGAATCTCATACATCTTAGCTTTCACCACAGGACACTCATTATTGTACTATTTGTCTCCATCTTCCTTCCCTCTCCCATGGAAGTCACTTTCTATTTTATTCAGTTGGTAGGTCACATTTAGGTATGGACAGTTTATTGTCCATCAATATAAGTGATAGAAAAACACTGTGTTGGATTTATCTGTTGTCCTGGATAAAACTGGTGTTAGGGGCAACCTCAACTCTAGCCTGAGCTGTGCTGGTAGTTTGGGACTGATAGTGCTCAACAGTAGACACTGAGTAGCAGCCTCATTTCATTCATCATTTAAAATCTTTACCATTTGATCTTTACTGAGGAACTGGGGACCTGATACAGAAGAAAGTTAGAAGTAGCTGTTGTCCATGGAGGGGAAACTTCAATGTTGGTGACAAAACTCCCTAAATGTGTGAAAGAGTATCTGCTGGTTTGTGATGGGTGATTGACTATTTCACTAAAGGTTAGAAAGATGGATGGAGGTGCTGAGTGGGAGAAAAGGCTGCAGTGTGTGCTGATTACTGTTCTGTACATACAATCTCCATTGGCACGGTAGCAGAGTGGTCATATATTCATGGATTTCCACCTTGGGTTTCATACCAGAAGGTCTCAGCAATCTAGATTTTTTCTGGATGTAGTCTCTACTCTAATACCAGCAATTTTAGGAGGGCGAGGAGGTATAATGTTTTCCTGAAATATCATCCTAGATTTTTCTCTAGGGGACATCGATGGAGGTGAAGAGCTTGGGGCTGTGTGTTGGTGCTAGCACTCTGGCTATGGATTTAAACATACTGCTCATGGGACTGGCTACAACTGTGGCTCCATCTGACAATATTACAGCTAAATTCTGTTTCAGTCTGTAGCTGCTGAGTATCCACTGGTGCAGACTTAAGTTCTTCTGTGCTTGTGGGCATTGCCAACCGAGGTTCCTATATTCCAATTGCTAACTGTTCCCTGTGTCACAGCAGGTGCTGGCAGAATGTCATGTTTGCTACCTTGAACAGGTTGAGCATGAGATTTATCTTTTGTCCTGGAGTTTGACTGGTGTTAGGGGCAACATCAACTCCAGCCTGAGCTGTGCTGGCAGTGTGGGACCTGAAAGTGCTCAGTAGTAGACACTGAGTTAGTGACTGGCCCATGCAGTGGTGGTTAAACAGAAAGTATGTTGGCAAAATGCATTCTAACTAGATAGAACTACTAGTGTCTGAGCCTTTTGAGGACTTCATCACATAAATAGAGTTGTTTTTTAGCTTTCTCCACTGACTAGTGATAGTAGATTGCCTCAGAGCTGTGCCAGTTACCATATACCCATTTGTTTTTCAGATCCCTAATTTTTGTTGTTACTGTCTCCTGTGTTGGGAAATAGTTCTCCATGGGGATCTCACATATCTGCACATCTTGAGAGTAAGGCATTGATTGTCTTTTGTATTGGACTATCTTTTGGAGGCTATTTAATCCAAAGATGTTTACTTTTCACGTTGGAATGTTATAGTAATGGCCTCCAACTTTGGGATTTTATCTTTAAGAAATCCTTTATTATCATTTTTATGGAGTTTCAAAAAAGAAAAAGATGAATATATTCGATCCATCATGTTAACTGGGATCTTATTTTGAATGAGTCTCCCTTTGCCCCACAGCTAGTCACCAAGTCCTATCAATCCTATATTGTAGCTTTCTCTCAGATGTCTGGAATCTTACAGTCACTCTACTTCCATAGGGGGCGCTGGAGGCCGAGGTCCTGTGATTGACTAGTTGTGTCACCTTGGAAAAGTAACTTAGGCTCTTAAATTAGTGGGTTCCTCCCCTGTACAATGGAGATAATAACACTTCTTACCTTACAGGATTTTTGGGAAGATTAAATGAGGTGTGGCTCTAAAGCTGTGGTTCCAGTTGATACTGTGGCTCCTTATTTTCTGCTTAGACTCCCTCATCTAAAGATTCCCTAACCAGTTTTCATGCTCCCTGTCTCTTCCTGCTTCTAACATATGGATGTGATGCCCCTCCTATTTACAACAATTACCTTTGGGATAAAGTCTATAAGTCATGTTCCTTTATAATCTGTTATTTTTTAAAAATATTTTATTTATGTATGTATGTATTTATTTATTTATTTAATTTATTTGACAGACAGAGCAAGAGAGCACAAGCAGGGGGAGTGGCAGCGGGAGAGGGAAAAGTAGGCTCCTCTACTGAGCAGGGAGCCTGATGTGGGGCTCAATCCCAGGACCCTGAGATCATGATCTGAGCTGAAAATAGACACTTAACCAACTGAGCCACCCAGGTGCCCCTATAATCTGTTTTGAAGGTTAAGTCTCATATCCTTTTAATTCCTCTGGGTGTTTGGCCAATGTGCTCCTCTTTTCAAACACATATACACATACATAAATGACCTCATCTTTGCTACAACCTGGCATACTTTTCATGCATTTGGGCCCATGAAAAGTCTATTTTCTCTGCCTGGAATGACCTTCCCCAGTTTTCAATTTGTGTTTAAGATCCAGTTCTAAAATTATTTCATGTAGTAGATCATTATAATAATGGCCTCTAAGGAATCATGTCTCCCTATGTCAGTGTGGCATTCTACTTCTACACCAGAAGGTAGAGTTGGTTTCCCCAGCCTCCCCAATCTAGGCTGGTCTTGTGATCTGCTTTGAAGAACAGATTGCATGTACTTAACATTGCATGAGTTCTGGAGCTTAGGCCTTAAGAATCCTTAAACTTGAGATCATCAGACCATGAAGGAGCTCAGTATAACTTGCTGGGTGATTCAAGGGGACACAGAGGGGAACTGAAGCCCCATCTAGGAGTAAGCACTGCTGCCAGACAAATGAGTAAGGCCATCAAAGACCTCTAGTCTCCACTCAACCATCAGATGACCAGGGCCTCAAGGGTAAGACTAGCAGAACTGGCTAGATCACTAATTCATAGAATCAAGATCATGAGAAATTAAAAAATCACTGTGATTTGTGGTAGCTGGTTACACAGCAATAGAAAAATAATACACAACTTCAGAGAAATGTTCTAGACCTACTCAAGAAAAACACATGATTCTTTCTTCTGGACTTTGTTCATTTTCTATCATAACACATTGCTCATGTAATTATTGGTCTGCCTGTGACCGTTTCTCTCATTAGATTTACACCTTTTGAAAAGCAGAGACTGGGTTTTTATTTATCTTAACATCTCCTATGACTACTTTAGTGCCTGGTACATAGCAAACTGTGGACATTTATTACCCAAGTTATGTATATACCATTTCCTGAAATTTGCCCTCTGGAACTCATGGTCAGTCATAAGCAAAATTTTTCATATCTTCATCCTTTTCAATTAATATTCCCTTCATCTTCTTATTCTTCCCTGGTGGCTCTGGTTCCCTGCAGCCCTCTGAGGTGGTGGCTATTTTTTCTCCCATGCTGTACACACCATGATTTTGAAGGCAGGTAAGCAATGCCCTAGCTTCTCATGTCTTCTTTTAGACTGTCTTCATTCCCTGCCTCTTCTCCAAAAACTCTCATAACATCAGGTTAAACCACCTATAACTCTTATTTGTGAAAGTCATCTACTGATGCCTAGGTCTCTGTCTCTCCTTCTATGAAGATTTTAACCACAGACTCACAATCTCCCTCTCTTATTATCCCCCAATAGTGATTTCAATATTCACATAGCTCAGCCTTCCCAAATCATGGCCCCTTAGTTCCTTGACCTCCTCTCTTTTAATGATTTTGCCTTCTATCCCATCTCAATCATTTATTTCCATGGTCATACCTACCTCTTATCTAGTGACCACCAACACATTGAAACCCCTTCATAATCCCAATTTCAAACATTCTAGTATCCAATCACCACTCCCTACATTTCTAGTTCTCTTACTTTGGCTTCCAATTCCAAAACTCCTTTTCTACTGGACTTACAGTTCATGGTCATCACTACTCTTCGCTATTGCTCACGCATCTCATGTTTCACTTTCTTCCTTACTCAGTTAAAATTTAATGGTCAATCATTTCAGTCACTCTCTTTCCTCTCTCTTGATTTATTATACTCTCATACTTGCTATAGCTTTAATTAAGTCCAGCTTTCTACCTGATACATATCCAAGTCCAGAGAGCTAAATGTGGATGGAGAAAGAATAGCCTCTCTTTAAATTCATAAATATTAATAATCTCAAGAGGGTCCTTAATGCTACCTCACAGCCAAAACTCTATTTATTTAGTCCAGACAACCTCTTTACACCCCTAAATGACTAAGTCGCAGCTTCTGATCTCTTCTCAAACCTGACATCTCTACCTTCTTTCCTTTCCAAATTACTAAGAAAATAGAAACAATTAGAAGGAGACTCTTACAAGCTCCCACCACATCACCATGCTTATTTGTAACTTGGTTCATCTACTGTGCCTTTACTCCTCTTTTTATGAATAAATTGTACATGTTTCTAGCTAGAGCCACTCAACTAAAGAGCACCAGATTCCATCTCTTACCTATTCATTGATATTGCTTCTTAAATTTTTCCTCTTTCTCCTGCAGCATTTTCCCCTCCCTACTGAGTCATCACCATCATCATATGAGCGTACTGTCACTTTCATATTACTTAAAAAACCTACATGTCCTGACTCTATTTACCCCTCTAGATCCTGCTATATTTCTTCTTTTTAAGGAAAACTCCTTCAAAGATTAATTATACTCACTACCTCAAATCACCCTCCTCCCATTCTGACTTGAATCCACTACAATAAGGCTTTTTGCACTCCTTCCCCCAAATCCTTCATGGAATGTGCACTTATCAAGGTCAGGAGTGGAATTCAATTGTTTCTACATTCAATGGTTGATTCTCAGTGCTTATCTTACTTGATTATCAACAGCTTTTGACACAGTAGTAGATCACACTATTCTTCCTTTCTAGAAAATGTGGCATCCAAGAAACCATGTTCTCCTGATTTTCCTCTTCATCTCTAGCTGTTCCTTCTGTTGTTGCTATTGTTGTTTTTCTACCTGATTTTTATACTCCAGAACATGCCTGCCTTGGAGATTTAGGGCTTGGTTTCTGGAATGCTCTTTCCCCTCAATATCCATGTGACTCAATCCTTCATCTCTCTTCCATCTTTACTCAAATGTTACCTGGCCAGATAATTCTTCTTTGGCCATCCGTTCCAAAGTTGTGATACTATCCCCCTTTTGCACTTTATTTTTCTCTTCGGCTTTTATCACTACCTCAAATCTTGAAAATTTTCCTTATTTATTTTGTTGTCTCCTCCACTAGAATCTATAATTCCATGAACAGACATTTTGATTTGTTTCATTTACTTTTTCTGAATCCCCACTGCCTAGTAACACTTAGAAAATAGTAAACACTCAATAGATATGTGTTGAATGAATGACCAAGTATATTGGAAAAAGAACCAGATGGAATTTCTAAAAATAAATAAAATAATTGAAACTAAACACCTAAATCTAGATTAAAGAGAAAAATTTTTTCAGAGAACAACCACAATATCAACAAAAGAAATATACTCCATGGTTCATCTTAGTAGTCTACCATAAATTTGATACCCAAGCCAGCAACCAGTGTAAGAAAAACAACAAACTAATCTTCCCATGAAAATAGATTTAAAAATCATAAACATTTAAAAAAATCATAAACATTTTATCAAGCAAAATCCAGAAGTTATGAAAATATATCACAGCCAATATTATAATTTAATTTATATAAATTTCAAAATTAGAGCATACTAACAATACAATCATCCTTCATTATCCAGATCTATTTGGTACCCGAGTTCAAACAGTGACAGTCTGAATAATGATTTAGGATACTAATGGGTACCTCAGTTGAGTGTATTTATTTTTTAAGGTAACATACTAATATTAGCCTCTTTTTTTTTTTTTTTTTTTGGTGTGCTATTCTATGAATTTTGACCTATGTATAGATGTCATCACTACCACCACCACAATCAGGATACAAAATGGTTCCACTGTAACCTTATAAAACTCCTTTGTGTGACCTCTTTATAGTCATATGCTCCCCCAGCTCTCAATCTTTGGCAACTACTGATCCATTCTCCATCACTATAGTTTTGGGCTTTTTTAGAATGTTATATAAATGGAATCATATAGCATGTAATATTTTGAGATTGGCTTCTTTCACTCAGAAAAATAATTTTGAGGTTCATCTAAGTTAGTTCCTATATCAATGATTCACTCTTTTTCATTGATGAAGATGGGTCTACCACAGTTTGTTCATTCACCCATTGAAGGGCATTTGGGTTGTGTTCAGGCTTTGGAGATTATAAATAAAGTTGTCATATATATTTACAAGTTTTCGTCTGAATGCATGTTTTCATTTCTCTCGGATAAATACCAAAGGAGTGGGATTTTGGGTTAGATGGTAAGCATTTGTCTAACATTATAAGAAATTTCCAGAGTAGCTGCATTTTACCTTTCTCCTAGCAATGTGTGAGTTCCAGTTGCTCTATAGCCTCACTAGCACTTGGTATTGTTAGTATTTTTTATTTTTTATTTTAATTATTCTATAATTTGGAAAGGAAATAGCTATATTTTGATAATGAGAAAACTACCTAAAATTTCATTTTAATTTATTTGTTTTTTTGTTTAGATAAAAGGGACACACACCCATGTGGTAAAATTATGAAGAAAAGAAACTGATTAGGATAAAAAGTAGATATTGATTACTTATAGCAGAAAGGGAGGCAGATGTTATCCATTAGCTTCAGAGGGGCTCTAAGATACTGATGAAATGTTATTTAGCAAGCAAAGGTGGTAGGCACAGGTGGTCCATTTTAATATTATACTTGAAACTATACCCATGTGTTTGCCACATATCATAGTTAATTTTTTTTAATGTTTGAGCATACAAAATATACAAAGTCCTCAAAGTAATGCAGAAAATATTCTAAAATCACTTCTTTCAAAAGTTCAAGTATAATGAGTTTAAAAACTTAAAATACAAGCATTTTGTAGAATTTGTATGTAAGACTTTCTTAAAGCTTGTTTAAAACTAAAGTACTTTCTTTAATATATCTGTGCTTGTGTATATCTTATAAGCCAAGTTACTGATGGGCTATCCAGTTCACTAATGAGTTTGTTTCTTTCTAGAAGCCTCAACCTGTACACAGAAGGGTTGGTCATGGTAAGACCATTCTGAATCACTGGCAAAGAGTAGCTTTCAGAAACCATGACCAGAATTTGACATTAAGAAGCACATTGAATGTATCATCTTTACTATTCACAAATTCTTAGACACATCCCAGGAAACAATCAAGACTACACAACTCTTTTTAGCAGCCTTCTCCTATTGCCACCAACACTCGAAAGGACAATGTTTACCTGTGACAACACTGGGAATTTTGGAGAGAAAGCTCTTGACTGTTCTGATGGGCACACCACCTGTCTTGTCATCTTGCATCTTCGTAATGATATCTTCAATCTGAAAGAGAATAAAGAAATGTCACTTCCTCCCATAAAGTAATCCTCTGAAAGAGGATAAAGAAATGTCACTTCCTCCCAAAATGAACATGCATGAATATGTATGAACAATAGATATAAAAAAAGTCCTCCACCTAGACAGTCAATAAACACAGTAGCAGGATCTATAATAAACCAAGCACTAGAGGTGGGTGGGGAGGCCATGAGGTTATACACACAGGAACATAAAGCATGGTCTAAAGACTCCTAGATCAAGAAGGTAAGGAGGGAAAAATATTAGGATTCCTAATGAACTGATTCCAACATGGAAGTCAATATGTATGCAATGAGATTCCTCCTCTTTTCCAAATTTGGTTTATATATAGGCTGAACAATATGAGCTATGTGGCCTTTGGGACCAGTGTAGGATCCAGACAGTATCACAAAGGAGAAAAAAATAAATACTGTAAATCAAGATGTGGAAAGTTCTGATCCAGAGAAATTGGAGGACAGGTTTCAGTGGTTGGTTGCAGTGGTGTGAGCGTGGTCACTTTGAGCCAGGATTAAAGCGGAACTCCTTTGGGACTAAAGAAGACCATACTGCCAAAAGAAAGACCATGGTGGGCTGTGGCTTGAAGCCAGTGAGATTTTATTAATAAAACAAGATATTATGTATTTATGTTGAATACAGAACCGAGAGAGAAGATGGATTACTAAGAATATAGGTGCATAAATTGGGAAATCAATTTGTAGCTAAGAATTTACAGGCCAGATGTAATTTCCTGAGCAGAAAGTTGCAGAATAGAATACAGAACAATCTTTGACAAGGACATAGATCTTATTGTTTGGGAAGTTGGGGGTAGGGAGCAACTGGGAAAAGGGAGAAAATGATGTTTAGTTTTATCACATATCTTGTTCCCCTACTCAACAGAATATTTGTGAAACACCAAGATGGGTCCTCTGAGTATTTCCATAAAAAATGCACATAACTTTAAGTCTAGAGATTTAAAACTCTAGCCCATCTAGTCTAACATACTGGTATTGCAATTTGAGGTTGAATTTCTCAAAATCGCACAGCAACTTACTTGAAAGATATAAATAACTCATTAGAGACTAGTTAGAATGCAAAATTACTTAATTAAATACAATAGCTAAACTATATTAAGAATTTACTATGTGGCACAATATCGTACATATATTAACCTACTTAATTTTCATGATTATTTCATAATCTAGATTCTATGTTACCCTCACTTTTCACATATCAAACCAGGGTAGATCAGGTAATTGTAACAAATAACCCTCAAAATCATAATGGCTGGGTACAAACAAGTTTATTTCTTTCTCATGCTTCAAGTCTATCACAGGTCACCAGGGGGCCTCTGCTCATTGTAGTTATTCTGTGACCCAGGTTGATGGAATGGTCACCATCTTGAATGTTGCTCATCATTGTGCTAGAGGGACAAGAGAGAATTCTGGAGAATTTTGCATTGATTATTAAATGTTATAGCCAAGAAACCCTATATACAACACCTTTGCTCACAATTCTTTGGCCAGAACTAGTTACATGGCACCACCCAACTACAAAGGAGCCAGGGGGTTGAGTCTTTTGGGTGCCAGGAGGAAAGGGAAACTGACCATCTGTGAACAGCCCCAATGACCACCACAGAGGTTAAGCAACCTTCTCAAAGTCACACAGCTACCCAGTTGAGTTTAAACACAGCCACAGACTTCAGAGCTCAGGTTTCTAACCCCTGAGCTGTGCTGCCTTCAATAAGATTCCCAGAAAAGCAGCCAAGCAGGAAGACCACTTTCCTCTGGTTATTTCTGGGTTTTTCTGAGAAGTAGTGATAATGAGAAAGAATCTTAAGCTCCTGGCCCTTTAGGGAGTAGATGAATATATCATGCTAAGAATAAAGGTTATTCTCTGAAGACCTACATTCTGGTAAGTGACAGGATAAGAAGATTTTTCATCCACATTCATGTCACCGTCTCAGCTACTGCCCTGCCTTACTGCCCTTCACCTCAGCCCAATGATTTAGAGTAGTCTGAGTATTCCTTACTAATAGTCAAGAAGAGTTATTCCTAGAAAAAATGTCATATTTTCAAGGTAATCTATGCCTTTGATCTGGTGTGCTATCTGAACCCACATGTATCAGTTACATTGATGCTTTTTATAGAATGGACTCAAAATCATTGGGAATTGGAGGGAAGCCAATATTTCAATTCAGTTAGACTCTTGACTTGCCATTAGATGATAGTAATTACCAGTCCCTGCTGATGTGGGCTGGATTGAACGACTGGCTGTGCAGAGGCATGCTCCACAGTACTCTTCTTCCATGCTCTATGAAGTCATTTCATCCCAACACCAAATCTTAAAAGGACATATTTATTAAAGAATACCTACCTATCTTCTCATGTGGGCTCACAATATGCCAAGATGTATGAGGTATATTATTTATCAGAGGTTATAGCCAGGTCAAAAAGACAACACCCTAAGTGACCAGAAAGGGAATTACATTGCAGCAATAGTTTACAACACCAGAAGTGTGGAAGAATGTTCATTGGTTCCCAAATCTTGACTTCTCCATAGTATTAATATTTACCCAAATCCATGAGTCTGCCCCTTGACCTTTGGGCTTGGTCATGTGACTTGCCTGGCTAATGGGAGCATACTGAACGTGAGGTTAGCAGAGGCTTTCAATGTACCTGCATGGTCATGCTCACCCTCTTCTCCTGCATTCCTATATCAGATAGTTGTCGCAAGGAGGATGAGAGACATCTGGATCAGAAGGGACCCAACCTACAGCCAGATAGGTCAAATCGTAGTTGATCTGCACACTCATGAGTTTATTGTTATATGGCCCTGAGTTTGGGTGGTTTACTATCCGGAAAAATTGTGGCTATAGCTTACTGACACAGCAGGGCTCTAAAATAAATGCACCTATCAAAAATTGCTGAAGCCACACAAACAGTAATAAGAATCAAGAATCCTAGAGGTGGGGTATACTAAAATCCAGTGCTTTTTACGAATGCAGAAATTCCAATAATACCATCCACAATTTACTTAAAAAATTCTTAGGGCCTATACTCTTCTGTAGCCCATTCTGTTGTGTCAGGAAAATTTGTGATAGCTGAGTTTGATTGTGGAGCATGGTCTTCTGCAACATCAGCTAATAATACTGCTTCTGATTTTTTTTTTTTTGGTCAAGTTTTTGGTGACATGCTGAGAGTACAGACCTACCAAAAAATCCAGAGTCGGATCCCAGGAGGCTATATAAATTATAATGGCAAATATTTTCAGAACATCTACAAATGATCAACACTGTCCCCGGTATTATTTTAAATAAATTATCTAATTAATTTCTCAGTCTTAAAAGTTATTTAGTAAAGATATTGAAATTTAGGCTCAGAAGGTTAGATTTATCCAAGGACAAATGGCTAGTAAGTGGCAAAGTCCAAATTCTTGCCCAAGTCTTCCTGACTCTAATGTCCAAACTCCATCAAATCCAAGATTCCTCTTATTTTTGACCAGTGTCTGCTGACATGCTCTTCAGATGCAAGGCACCTAATACTGTTTGCATTGAAGGGGAAGTTCAGCTCAGTCCTAAGGGGGTGGAGAAGGAAACAGAGAAATTGATCCAGATAATCAGATTATCAACCGTCTCAGAATTTATTTTGGTCCAATGACTGCTGATGTCTAGCTGCTCTGTGTTTTTTCTTCCTTTGTCCCAGAGACTTGGCAAGATTTATCTTCTATGGTGGATCACAGCTCCTGGGTGGGGACTGGGGAGATAGGAGGGTGTCTATTTATATTTTCTTGGTTATTCAGTCCCATCTAACTTCAGACACCTTTTGTTCCTGAAGAAGAGCAACATCAATTTCTTGACATCCTTTATTTAATATGAAGCTCTGAATCATTAGGGAGAATGTTGGACCTAAATTTCCCTGTGCCAATCAATAAGACATGGCTGTTGTTTGACAGCAAGTAATGCAGAAAAGCTCCTTGACCAACTCATCTGGTTCTGCCTGGATGAGTCCCAACAACCAGGACACCCTCCTACAAAGGAGCTCAAGACTCAGCACTGACATGCACGTAGAACATTCTTCCAAAGAGCAGGGAAAATGGGAACCGTTACACTATAGGGTGGGTTTCCTTTGAATTGAGGAGTGTCATGAGACAGTAGACATAATTCACTGAAATAACTGTGGGGTATAAGAGGAGTGGGGAGAAGCAACCACCTGTCCACAAAGTGAGGCCGAAGCAGGACTGCAGGAAGAACACTGGTCTGAGACCCAGGAGAAAGGCTAGCCTCAGCTTCACTGATTTGCTGTGTCAACCTTGGACAAGTTACTTAACCTCTCTGGATATAGTGCCCTCATCTCTACAGTGATAGGCCTGATGGCTAAACTAAGATTTCTAGTTCTAAGACACAAGAACTTTCCCTGACTTGACAAATGTAAGGCTGTGTCTGCAAGAAAAGGACAGGACAGGCAATCACGTCTCTGGCTTTCCATTCTCCCTGCTGCCCATTGGCCAGATGGCTCCATACAGAACTCTTCCCTGGGCTGAGGTGCAAGGTGATGTGCACAGCAGGACTGGGAAGTTTTGGTGTTTTAAGAAATCATTTTGGACAAACGGCATTAGAAGCCAGACAGAGACATGATCTAAAGAGGCCCTGACACTGTTCCTTACTGATCAGTTCCTTGCCTGCTCATCTCTGCTTATACAGATGACACTCCCAACAGAAATGACAAAAGGCCAATATTAGTTTTGTTTGTGTAAGTTAATTATCCAGTGAACTGATTTATTTAGCTCCTCCAATTTTTCCTCAGTGGAAGATTTAAAAACTTCAAGAATAGGAAAACTATATTGCCATTATTAAAAAAATATATATATATACCCACCACAATTTTAGCAAAAAAGTATGCCTCAGGCATGAAGGTCTTTTTTATTGAAGCGTTTCATCTTGACTTTGCAATCAATTGCCTATTTTTCGCCACTAATGCCTGTCATTCCAGCTCCTGCATTTCATTAAAGACCCTTTCTGTTTTGGTGTCTATGAATGAGTGAAAATGACTCTTTGGACACATCTTATCAGCCCAGAGGCAGGAATCAGAGCTGGCAAGTGATAATCATATTTCTTAATCCAAAATGTGTATGCTTCACTGAGCATGCTCTGTCCCCATATGTGTTCCATAAGATCAGGCTATTTTTCATTTTTATTTTTAAAAACATAGCACATTGCTATTTTCAACTTATAAATGTACTCAGCTTCACTTACCGGGTTAGTGGACATTTATTGAGCGCCTACAAAGTGCCAGGCACAATTTTAGTTTCTACAGTTACAGAAGTGGGTAAAAGTCTGTTCCCTTTCATCGTGGACTAATACAGTTCAGAAAGATTCTGGCATCGGGGTTCAAAGTTAAGGATGTGGCAGCAGAGCCAAGTACAGGCTCAAAAGAGCTTGACAGTGAAACACTAAGGAATACTACTTTCAGAGGTCATCAAAAAGGGGAACCCCTCCCTCCCTCTTTCACCATCCCATTCAAAAGATGGTGATTTCAACGGCAGGAGGGAAATCCTCAGAGTCCTTGTGCTAGCTATGACAATGATTGAAATGCCTGTTAATTTATTTTCAGTTAAACTTACTTCTGAATCATTGTATCAGCCTGAAATGCTTTTGATAGAAAGTTAAAAAAAAAATCCAAACTCTAAACATGGGGAATTATTTTTCCCAAATAACAAGCAATTTGTGCATGGATGGCTGATAGCATTACTGGGGTTATGTAATTCTATGTGAATCATCATCTTGGCCTTTCCCTCGTGCTTGCCAGAGAGTGGCCTCAGCTCTAGGCGTCACTTCTACTTTTGACAATAAGAAGAAAGGCAGGAAGAAGGGCAGAGTGTTGGTAGATCTGTACTTGTTCCTTTTATCCAGAAAGCACACATCTTCCCAGAAGAGGCCAACAGATCTGTGCTCTAGTCTCATTGGCCAGAGCATGTCGCATGGTAAAGGGAGCTGGGCAAAGGGTATTCAGCTTATCCAACCTCCATATCACATGGAAGCATGGGAGAGGGGGAATAAAAACAGGGTTGGTTTCACCAAATAACATTGTCCGCCACAAAGATCCTGTATTAAAGAACATTCATAAAGGATGACCAGGCAGGCCTGACTCCTCTCTGATCTGTTCTCCATATTGTAGCTCGTGTGATATCCTTAAAGGAAAAAATTCATCGTTTAACTCCCCTGCTTAAAATCTGTCTATGGTTTCTCAGTGCTTATTCTGTTATAAGGTCTGTTAGGACCCTCTGTCTTTTCTCTATATCAATTATCACTTTAACTTGTACTTGCTTTTCCCATTTGACTATTTTTCTGATCATTTAATCCTAATAGTAGGTGCTCAGTAAATATTTATTGATGAATAATTATATGAATGACATGAGTGCTATTCTATTCCTTTTTTAAATTGAAGAATAATTGACATGCAATATTATACTAGTTTCAGATGTACAACCTAGTGATTCAATATTTGCATATAAAATGGTCACCACAATAAACCTAGTTACCAACTGTCACCAGACCCAGTTGCTACAATATTATTGACTATATTCCCTATGCTGTACTCTACATCCCCTTGTCTTCTTTATTTTATAACTGTAAGATTATACCTCTTAATCCCCTTCACCTGTTTTGCCCATCCCTCCATCTCCCTCCCCACCAGTTTTTTCTCTGTATCAGCCACCAGTGAATAAAAGACAGTCTGTTCTCTCTCATCATGGATCATCAGTTTGTTCTTTGTATCAATGAGTTTGTTTGCACTTGTTTTGTTTGTTCATTTGCTTTGTTTTCCACATTTAAGTGAAGTCATACGTCTTTCTCTCTTATTTCTCTTAGCATAATGGTCTCAAAGTCCATCCATATTGCTGCAGATGGCAAGATTTCATTCTGTTTTAATGGCTGAGTAATATCCCATTATGGATGGATGGATGGATGGATAGATGGATGGATAGATAGATATAGATATATTTCATATATATATAATTTTCTTTATCCATTCACCTATTGAGGGACATTGAAATTGCTTCCATCTCATGCGTACTATTTTTTTTAAGGATAGAGAGAGAAAGCATGTATGTGTGCACAGGGTTGGGGAGGGTCAGAGGGAGAGGGAAAGAGAGAATCTCAAGCAGGCTTCATGCCCAGTGCAGTGGGGCTTGATATCATGACCTGAGCTGAAATCAAGTGTCGCATACTTAACAACTGAGCCATCCCGGCACCCACCATAAGCATTATATTCTTCAAGAACTTTGTCTTGGATTCCAGCATTAAATGGGATGCTTAATATATTAGTATCTTATGGGTGGTAATATCTGAACTTTAAGGTGAACTTGGTGTTTACATTTTTAAAGATCATTCTGCTTTGGAAATGAATTAAATAAATGAATCTTAGCTACAATGTTCAAAGAATTGTTCAATAGGCACCCGAGTATCAGTTGAGCTTAGAGCAGCTCCCTAATGTACTATGCCTGACATTACCCAGGGGCAATGCCAGGGTAAAAGGACAAAGTTGTTTTACTTGTATTGTCTCCTGGAAGCTTATTTTTATGGTCTTAGTATTACTATATGTAGTGCTTCATAAATTACTTTTATGGAAAACATTTTCCCCCGTTTACTTGAAGAGAAAAACAGACAAGAATGACGTTTTTGGTTAGTGAATAAATGTTTTATTGATGATATTTTAGAGCAAATGACTCCCCTCAGCTTGAAGGAATGGCAAAGCTTTAGAAGGCATAGTGTCTCTTGTATAAGCATCTATTGTTTGCTTGGAAATAAGTGGAGCGGGTCCTTTGGGTGAGCCATAGAATAAGGAATCTCTGACTGCAGAAGGCCAGCTATGAGGAAAAGGGACACTGATCAAGAAGACGTTCTAGCAATGGGAAAGGACCTAAAATCTCTATTATAATCTTCTCAAATTGCTCTAATTTGCACACCATCTGCTTCTTATTCTCCGCCCTTTATAAAAAAAAAAAACAAAAAAACACTGATACTTAGGGCAAGCAAATTGTCCAAGGCCACATGAGGCTGTTGAATAATGATATCACTGGTATCAAACCCAGGCAGTCTTGCCCCAGAGCTGTCTCCTGGGATCACTATCCCAGATGTCAGGGCAACTTCCAAGCAGACCCTGGTTCACCTAAGTCTTTAGCAGAGTAGAAGAAAATGCAGATGATGAGGCCACATCCTATGCTTCAATGTTTAGTACACAGTGTGGAAGGCAGAAACAATGATCCCCTCAAAAGTTGTCCACATTCTAATTGCTGGAAACTGTGAAGATGTTACTTTGTATGGCAACAGAGACTTTGCAGGTGTGATTCAAGTTAAGGACCTTGAGGTGGGTGAATGATTATCCTGGGTTATGTAGGTGCACTCAGTCTAATCATCTTGAAAGATGAAGACTCTTCCCAGCTAAGTCATTTAGAGAGAGATGTGACCACAGAAAAAAATGTCCAAGACATGAGACTCTGCTGGCTTTAAAGATGAAGGAATGGACTATAAGGCAAAGAATGTGGTGACCTCTTGGAAAAAGGCAAGGAAACAGATCGTCTCCTAGAGCCTTCAAAAGGTATACAGTCCAGCCAAGATCTTGATGTTAGCCTAGAGACCCCCACATCAGACTTCAGACAACAAGAACTGTACTATAGTATAAATGTATCTTGTGTTAAACCATTAAGCCTAAGGTAATTTGTTATAGCAGCAGTAGAAAACTAATACATATAGTGACCCATACTCATGAATAAATGTCTGGAAAATCAGTAGTCTGCATTGTTTCCAAAATAGATTAGTATTTTAGAGAGGAAGTGGGTGGATTTCCCCACATTCCACTGTTCTCTGTTCCATCTGAACAGCTTAACAGACAAACCAAGGGATTGTGATAGTCTGCTCGGGGGAAGATGTCAGAGTTGAGGACAACAAAAACATCTGTCTATAACCTGAAGTAATTGCTTCCATGACATTTTAAGCGCTTCAGTTTCTGGTCTACCTGGGACCAATTAGATGGTGGCTCAGAGGTTACTTTTAAGGGCTTCTTAAATGGGTCACAGTAGCCCATTAATTAATGCCAACATAACATTCTATACATGGAAAAACAAATATCCTTTTTTATTTCCCATCTCAATTTTATCTTGCCACATTCTTCAACCTGGCCTGCCAAGGGAGAACTAGCCCACAAGGAATATCACGTAGCAACACAGCCCAAATAATTAGGTAAGCAGGATAAATGCTCCAAATGTGAATATATATCTTTTCATATTAAGTTTCTATAGAAAGATTCTAGTTTTAACATGTATATCACCTTCCCCTTACTGCTGGAAAGAGCCTAACAATACTTTTGTTTCCAAGGAAAACCCAGTCCACCCAGTGTCCTAGAATATCGCTGCAATTTTTTTCCACTTGGAAAAGATTGAAGAACATGAGACCTGTCCTCCCTCTGACCCCAAGGACATCCTGGATGCTGAAATCACTTATTCTTTCTGGCTCACTTCCTTTCTGACTCTACCTTAACACCCTGTCCTACCCCAAACTAAACAACTGAAATGGCAACTAGAATGAATTTCAGGGCCTGAAATAATTTATGTAAATTATCCCCTCCTCAGAAACCTGTGGTGGCTCCCTCCTGCCACAAAATAAATGCCAGGTTTCCTCCTATAGAATTCAGGGTCCTTTATTATTTGGTGTCAAACTACCTTTCCAGCATCAACTCCTACAATGCTTTTTGTTTCTGGACACACCTATCTGCAAAAACTCCCTGCTCTCTCTCCTGGCCCACACTATGCTTCATCTAACCTACTGCAAACCCACCTGGATCCTAGTCATACTACTAGGTCTTGCTCCAAAGCAAGCCCCTCTTCTAGGAAATGACCCTTGATGTTTCCAGTCCATGCACACATATGCATTATAAATTGTCTATATTTCTTGCTCCCCTTTTTCCATTCCAAGGATATGAGGCAAGAACCAGAAGTTGCCTGCTTGGCTCAGGACTGCCTGTTACAGAAGAACCTGAGGTGGCACCACTTCTTGGTGCTAAGCATCTCATTGAAGTTGGCCATGGTACCACCCTTGGTCCTCGAGGGCTCATCCTGCCTACCTCTCCTCAGCTCGGTGAGTGTGATTTTAAGTAGTGTGGGTTCATCTGTCCCCCCTCCCTGGCCTGACCCAAGGGGCATGCTCTTCATTTCTTCAGATCACAGCCTCTTTGCACCCAAATGTGTCATTTTCTCTTCCTGGGGCCTTTTCTTTGATTATACCATTCTTCATGTCTGATGCTCGAGCTGCTCCAGTGAATGCAAGAGTCATCCCTGAGGGAGGAGACTGAGACAAATCACAGTGGGGTGGGGGGAGCTTCCATAGAGGCAAAATCAGGCAAAGCAGTCCTAAAGGAGAAATGGGAGGTGAATCATTGCTTGTTCCAAATATATTTGAATACTCACGATGTGCTAGGTGCTGGGAAACCAGACAGGCAGGTCCTTCCCTCGCTGCTCACCTTTTAGGCGGGGAGGCCCCTCCAGGATGTTTAATGAGCCAAAGGAAAAAGGGGTACAGTCCCCAAGGGGGCCATGCAAAAGATTTTGCAATGACACCACTAACTTCAGGTGATTCCTGCCTCTTCTCCTGAGGAAGCCCCTTAGCCACTGCCCATAGCATCCAGCATCCTACTGGACCCCGTGGGCAGGGCTCTGGACAACTCTGATTTGTGCTGCCAGTGGGTGACAGCAAGGCTTCCAATTGGGGTCTCATATCTCAAGGCTCTCCTGTGGATAATTAATGCTACTTCTGAATATACAGCCCCAGGGGCTGATATTTTCTGGAATACATACCGAAGTGATGCTGTACGGACTCCCCTTTCTGGGCTGAACTGACTGCCCAGAGGTTGTGATCCCACCTGCAGAGTTCGAGTCCTTCCCCTCCCTACATTCCTGTGCCAGAAAGTGCCCCTTGCATGCCCTTTCTCCCTCCTTACTCAAAGAAGACTGTGGCACACTCGGGTCTTTCTGAAATGGCTGGCATCTCCCTTTCATTCCAGCCACCAAGGGATTAAACAGAACAGGTCAAGGAATCATGGGTAATTTCATCCTCTTCTTAAGCTTGATATTTCCCCAAATTTCTTTAAAATCAAGGAACCACTTTATTTCCAAGAACAGCAATTTATTTCTAAAATTTAAATGAGTATATAGGCAAAAGTTCTTAGCACACAGTGCCCAGCACATAGATAGTTGCTCCCGAGAAATGTTACTCTCTCCTCCTTCATAATAGATTTTAAATTCTTTCTCCATCTGAGGCAAGGGAGTAACCACAGGAGGTTCTACTGCTCCCTGGAGATTATAAGGGAGCCTCTGAGGACAGCAGCTGCTCCCAGAGAGCCACGCTTTCCAAACAGGTGTCCCTAAAGTCACTTCTCACTGAATGGGACCCACTTTGCATAGGTTTCCAACTACAGAGAAAATTATTATTTCATTACCCAGCTCTGTATTAGCCTGAGCTCCCCAGAGCAGTCTTATTTTGGCCTTAGATCCCAAGTCCCACCACAAGCTAGGATAAGCAGCAGAATTTGCCAAGGGGAGGGGGGGGGTGCATATCTGCCTAAAGGAAGGACAAGCTTTGCAAGCCCAGGAACAGGTGTTCTTTTTAATCTCCAAGCCCTTTGCCTACTGCTCCTGAAATTAGTCTGAAAGAAAAACTTTCATCTTCAAGAAAATGAGATTTATGGCAGTATGCATCTCTCCGATTTAATTCTGATTTTATTCTAAGGAGCTTGAGCAACTCAGGGAAGCATCTGATGGACCGTCGGAAAACCCGGGGTAAATACCCATATCTGAAAATAAAACAGGCGAGCCCCCAGGGAGAATGGCAGGGTCATTTGCCAATGACTTCTATTTATCACCCAAATTAAGTAGCTTTTGTAGTTATTATTATTATTATTATTATTATTATTATTATTATTTTTGCAGTCTCCCTGCATCTCTTCTGCAGCAGGAAGGCAAGAAAGCATCAGGTGGTGCCTGGATGCTGACCAGGCTCTAGGAGCCATGGGGGCCCAGCCCCCACCTATGGGGGAGGCAGGTGGGTGGGAACGTGGTCCTCCTGCTTGCCAGTCATTAGGCCATGCTGCCTACCTCACAGTCATCAGGAGGAACAGAGGAGAAAAAGATTGTAAGTAGAAACTTATGTTTCTTTCCAATAAAACTATCTGTGCCTCTTTCCAATAAAAAGAAATTTCTTTCTCTATTTATGGATTAAGGAGTTGCGGGGATCTAGGAGGTGGAGAGGGGCAACACCTATCAAGAAACTGGATTTGAAACACTGACCATGACAATTTGGGAGGCAGTGGGTTTTGTCCCTCACCTGAGGAGGAGGGCTTTCACAGGGCCTAAGTCACCTGGGGAGGGTGTCGACTAGGTCAATGGCTGGTGGGTGAGGGGCAATTTCAGCCCTGACTCCGCTGACTCACAGCAGAAAGACCCAGTCTCAGGTGTGACTTCCACAAGTTGGCTCTTGCTTCACAGGAACCCCCTGCTGCATGGTGATGTTCTTCATATGCCTCATTGTGAAGCCCCTGGTTATGGCTGAACAGTGTCCACCCCAAATTATACCTCTGTTACTTCAGAATGGGACCTTGTTTGGAGATAGGGTCTTTGTAGAGCTCATCATGTTAAAATGATGCCATCAAGTTGGGTTCTAATCCAGTAAGACTTATACAAAGGGGATATCTGGACCCAGAGATGTGTAAAGGCAAGATGTGAAGAGACGGGGAGGAGGCAGCCTCCTCAAGCCAAGGAGAAAGGCCTGGGACACATCCATCCCTCGCAGCTTTTGGAAGGAAGCAGCCCTATTGACTCCTTGATTCTGGACTTGGAGACTCTAGAACTTTGAGACAAAACTTTTATGTAGTTTAGGCCACTCAGCCTGCAACATTTTGTTACAGCCCTAGCACACTGATACACTCCTCCTGACTACAGGCCACAGACTTTAATTTTTTCCAGCTATTTCCATTCAGCATGCAATGAAAACAATTTCCTCTCATGCTCTCTTCCTCCCCATCTCCTTTCCCTTCCTGGGCTCCCTTTCTCCAAACACACACACACACACACACACACACACAGTCCCAGGAGATGATGACTAATTATATTCAGATTAGACAGTGTTCCATGTGCAAAATTACCTAATTTGACATCTTGTGTATTGTCTGGTCCCCAGGAAGCCACACAGCATACTACTTTGAAGCTCTGGCTTTCTGAAAGCCAAGACTACGTCTAACATTAGGTTTGGGATTCACAGACCAGATTCATAACTAAGAAGGTCAGGAAGACTCTTGTTTTCCAGAATCAAGAGTAAAGAGTATCACAATTAGAGTTGGTCTTTTGTTTGTTCTAAAATTATCTGTGATAGGGAATATATAGAAACTCCTACACATACAGCACAGACATATAGATAAACATCATGCAAATAATTTGAGAGATAAATGACTTAGCAGCCCATATGTAAACTAATTTGCCATTGAATCAACTGAAAACTTAAAATGTATTGTGACAGCAAACAAACGAACAAAACCCAAAAAGTTAATTTGATCTTAGGATGCATTAGCAGAAACATACTGCCCTTAATGAGGGAGGTGATAGGGCCCTCATCTGTACTGATGAGGCTGCACTTAAAAATGCCAAGTTCCCTTCTAGCACCAGACTGAAGAGGACCCACAAACTGTAGTGAACATAAAAGCAAGTGACCTAGATCTTAATGAAAGCATTAAATGGCAGAGGTAGAAGTTGGTAGGGCAGTGATTACTCCTTTATCCCAAATATCAACTTAAAAAAAAAAGCAAGTGACCTAGATCTTAATGAAAGCATTAAATGGCAGAGGTAGAAGTTGGTAGGGCAGTGATTACTCCTTTATCCCAAATATCAACTTAAAAAAAAAAAAACACAGTAAAAAATGTGTTTGCTCTGCAAATGCAGCTTCCAAGCAAGGACCACAGCCCTTTCTATGTAGAGATTTCGGAGCTGCTACTGCCCAACTCTTAAAGCACTTCTTGAGTCAAGTCATGGCCCCTAGAAGCTGCTTTTGCAACCTAAAATGAATCTAAGTCAGTTTGGAAGAGAAATTTGTTAGTCCATGAGCTTAGCCCTCCCTGGGGTGAGTCAGTCCATCCAATGAGCTAACTTTTACCAGGGAACTGAGAGAAGAGGACCACAAAGAAGACAGGGGACAGAGGGAAGTGAGGATGTGGCAGGAGGGGGGAGCCTGAGACTTGAATTCTAAGGTAGGGAAGGTCCAGGTGAGGGGCTGCAGGCAGAAGGGGTGTGGGTGATGGTGGGATAGAAGGATCCCTCACAGCCCTGGCAGGGGTGGGAGGCACAGTGTCCTGGAGGCAGGAGAGATGTCTCATCTCCATAAGCCCTCAGAGTGGCCTTTCTACATGTGGGTCTTAACCTTGCTTTGTCATGAGGGAATCACTTCCCCTTCCAGGGTCTTAGTCTCCTTGTGAATGAATCGGACCGGCTGCATCATGGAACACGGTTTTGCAGAAAATGTTTAAGACAGATAAGTTCCCTCATTTCCCTGAAATCCCAGTGCTGGTATGGGTACCATTTGGGTTTCTGGGTGTTTCCAGGCCCATCTGGACCAGCTTGCTTCATCCCTCCTACCTACAAGGTAATGATGGCTCCATGGGGAGGGGTGGAGAAGTGAGGAAGAAGCGCTCCCTGTCCCAGGCCTACCCTGTGGCCTAAACCTCTTAGCCACCTGCTCTGCCTCTCCCCAAGTCAGCATAGGGTTCAAACGAGACGAGACGTATGGGAAGTTCTTTTGAGAGCTGGGAGGGGCTATGCTCAGGCTGCCCCAGGCCCAGCTGCCCCTGGGGAAAGGTGGGTTCTGGCATAGTGGGGGGGCTTTCCAGCACTGAGCCTTAGGGGGATGGACAGCACCATCCAAAATATAAGTGAGTTCTCAAACATGTCCCTTTTATCCCCAAGGGGGGGCCTCCTTTTGGACCCTTGATTTGCTGGCTCAGACATTCTCCCTGGATGTTACAGGAACCTGGAGAGGTGGGGGGGGGGGCAGAGGGTTTAGGAGGGGACATTGGCAGGATGGAGGGAAACTGTACAACCTGCATTTGCAATAATGTGTGTGTCACGGAGAGAGGAAGCTTCCATTTGATAATAACTTCTGACAGGTAAAAAGCCTTTGCCATCACGTAGGTCATTTTGGGATGAGGAGATTTGATGGGAATAGAAATGGGATGCGTGCATGCTTATGTCCATGTGTGCATGCACGTGAGTGTGCGTGTGAACGTGTTACCTTGCAGTGCTGGAGATAGCTCAGTGGGCATTTCGATGTCAGGGGCTCCTCAGGCCCTGAGGGAAGGAGAGCCCTTGAGCAATGTGACGGCAAGAGTGCGTGCCTCCTCGAAGTCACTGGGGGCATCAGGAAGGGCCCTCTCCCAGGTTTGGTGCTCGCCTGGGGCCCAGAGCAAAACGCTTGGGGTTTGAGCCCCAAGCACTGGCTGCGGGAAACACTTCATAAATCTAGCACTGTGCAGAGAGTGGCTGGGAGAGGCAGGATTTTGACAGTGGAAAATCATTGATGGGGCAAAATACAGCAGTGGGGACCGTGTCCAGAGGACACAAAGAAGCCAAGGAGCTGCCTAGAGTTCTGAGCACTTGCAGAAGCAGGCAGGACAGTGATTGCCATCTGCCTGGGAGGCAACAGCATTCTCTCGCGACATACCAATGAGGGCCCCTGCCCTCTCTGGTTTCTTCCCTAGCTGCCTGTCCTGCCCTATGGCTCAGGCAGGAGCTGACTGCATTCCCAAGTGCGTGTTCAGAGTTGAAAAAGCTCAGACAAAGCATCAACAAAGACCTTGACTTGATTCGATTTCAGAATAGTAATTTTTTTCTAAATTACCATTTAGTGCACACAGCAGTCAGATCACTGTGCATCCTCGAAGCATGTCCCGTTCCCATGGGGGACAGTAAAGGTAGGGGTGGGCCTGAGGCCTGAGATCCACAATTGGCCCCCCATGGACCAAGACGCACGCAGAACTCAGCCTTGCCTCTAGAAAGCTGCATTACTGTGGGCAAGTCCCTAATAGCTCTGTGCCTCAGTTTCCTTTTGCAAACAAAAGGGTTTCAATGGCTTCTGAAATCTGCACCTGCTCTTCCAGTTTCTACAATTTTGTCCACCCAAAATAGAGCTCCTCACAGCTGCTCAGGACAGACACAGACAGGAAATGCTGCTGCCACCACCTGACCCCCAACCCCATGCCCTTGTCTCTTGGTGCAGCCTCTCCCCTTCCTCCACAAGAGAGGCTGGTTTCCAGCCCTGGGTGAGGAAGCGTGCCTCCATTCTGGGGTCTCAAATCAGGATGTCTCCCCACATTCTCCAGCAGGTCAACCGGTAATAAAGGTGATATTTTGATCTTCCCATACCTCATTCTTCCCTTGCTTTCATTGCATCCAAACTCCGGTGGAAACTGGGGGTGTCATTATTAAATGGACTCCTAAACCCCAGCAATAACCCTCAGTTTCACACCGTGAGTGCAAACCTACCACCTGGGTGCAAACACTGCCAGCTCTCTTTATTGGCAAAGTTTTGCAGGGCCCTGCAAAACTCCATTCTAGTTTGTGAGCCATCTGGAGCCTGTAGGAGCTAAGTTCAAGTTGTTCTCAAGGAGACCTGGTGCTGGCAACGGCCCACAGTGTCTGGCAGACAGTTTCCACAGCCAAGTGGAAGCTCAGGGCTGCAAACAGTACCTCCAGAGTAACTTGGGGCTGGACCGTGTCTAGCCAGACACAGAGCCAAGAGTCCTTTCGGTTAAATAATTCACAAGCCACCCCTGGGTATATAGACACAGCCCTGTCTAATGTGGGCTGACAGGTGATTTCATGCATCATTTAACTCTTTGCATTGCAGAGGAATGCAACAGATTAGATAATCGGAATAATTTCACCTTTGTAAACAATTTTTTTTCTCTCTCTAAGGAACAAAATACCGCAAATGTGAACTGTGAAAGAAGCATTCATCTGGAGAGGCCATGGAGAAATATAAAATGGGGTATTTGTTACAAAAATAAATTGGACAAACCCCTTTCTCTCTTCTGTTGGGAGTAGTCTTAAAGAGAGGTTCTCAAGGGCAGAGGGAGATACTGCTTGTGCAGGCATCGAAGGAAGTTCAGTGAAAGAAAAGAGGGAGTGGAAAAGAGAGAAGGAGGGGGGAAGTGGGAGAAGGAGGAAGAAGAAGAGAGAAACAGACAGAGACAGAAAGAGAGACAGAGACAGAGAAAGAATGGGGACAAAAGAAAAAGGCAGCACACCCTTGACCTTGGAGCTTTGGTCTGAAAGGAACAGTGAAGCCCCAGGCCAGGCAGCCCTTGCCTGACACCAAGTGGAAATGCAGCTCTGTCGGCTGCCCTCCCTGGACAAAACTCTCCAACAGTATTAAATCCTATTCCACCTTCTAT
The DNA here is from genome assembly GCF_048418805.1 of Vulpes vulpes. Lineage (NCBI taxonomy): Eukaryota > Metazoa > Chordata > Mammalia > Carnivora > Canidae > Vulpes > Vulpes vulpes. Next base: position 106,257,463 of record NC_132785.1, on the reverse strand, counting down.
AATAACAAGTTAGCTGGGCAGTCCCGTCTCGCAAAGCAGAGGACGGGGACAAACCCTGTAAGAACACACAGCCTCATAGTTATTCCCAGATTGCAAATGAACAGCTCCATCTTCCTGACATTAGGTGTGGGGGTGCTTTACCACAGCAGTGGGAAAAGCGTCCTGAGTCTTCCTGACCACCGCTTTCAGCCAGGCAGCCTTCTGTGCCCAGCACAATCCCGGGCCTGTCGCTTGCCTTGATTGCATCCCTCTGTGGACTGACCCCTCCAGATGGGCTCTGCTGAAAGCCCTTGCTTGCCTGGGCTGGCAGCCCTGCCTGCATCATCTCTGATAAACGGATTAGCTGAGGGGAGGGGAAGCTCTGCTCCAAGGCACCCTGCAGACCACTGGGCTCTGGAAAGACGTAAGACTGACAAAAACACACATCTTGTCTGGGCAGATGGGACACACCAAAAACTTTTAAAATGTCACCTCCATCTGGCCAGGAGTCTCTAGGTCCCATGCAAGGCTGCTGTGAGATGGTTTGGAACTCGTTCTGATGAGCATGCCATATTAAGCTGAGATGTGGGCCCAGTGGATCTGAAATGAAATAGCCGTTCCCTTGCACAGATTTTCAAATCCTGCTTAGCGGAGGTATAGGAGAAGTTAATGCCCTTGCAGATGAATCAAACTCAGGGAGAGACATGGCAAATGCCTCGATTTTTCAACCTGCCAACAACGTCCCTGGTATGGGTGGGGGAGACCCTGCTAAGTCCTCACCCAGCGTCCCATTTCCCCATTCAGGAGTATGCAGAGTGCTGATGCCCTAAGGCACTCACCGAGGTTCTCAAGTGCTTCTCCCTCGTTTATAGTCTGCTCTTCATAGCAGAGGGGTGCAGCGGGGTACACCCAAAATCACAGACATGCCAATGAAAGACAGCAAGAGCTTGGAAAACCTCCTTGGCAGAAGCGTCACTCCTTCCATGGGGCCTCCCTAGCACCCCATGGGCTGTGTGTTACACACACACACACATCTAATACATGCATTTAATGTAGTCATTGTCACGGTCAAAGCCCTTGAAGTAGGGGGAAAAGTGGACTGAACATTTAAAACCAAACTGGGCTGGAGTCGCAGTAGCAGAGCCTAGCAAGACTCTGGACGTTGGAGAGACCAATGTACCTACAATGTCCGTCCCTCACTGACACTCTGCACCTGCTGCGTGTGGTACTGTACAAAATGTACACAATACTGTCAAGGAATTAATAGTTCACTTCATGCGAGCTTTTAGTTTTTAAGATTTTATATATATATATTTGAGAGACAGAGGGAGGGGGAAAGAGAGAGAGAGAGAAAGAGAGAGAGAGAAAACAAGAGCAGGGGAAGGGGCAGAAAGAGAAGCAGACTCTGCTGAGAGGGGAGCCCGTGGGAACCCAATGGATCCGGGCCTGGATGCCAAGACCCTGAGCTTAATGCAGCCACTCAACTGACTGAACCATCCAGGTGCCCCCACGTGGGAGTCTTTACTCCACTTAGAAGTTTGATGGAGTGGCCTCTGACCTCAAAATTCATTATGGATACAAGGGCAGTAAGTCGTGTCAGAAGTGATAAGGAGAAAGGCTGCCCCATGACATCCTCCCAGGACAGTTTTTTTTTTTAAAGATTTTATTTATTAATTTATTCATGAGAGACACACACAGAGAGAGGCAGAGACATAGGCAGAGGGAGAAGCAGGCTCCCTGCAGGGAGCCTGAAGGAGGACTCGATCTCAGGATCTTGGGATCATGACCTGAGCCGAAGGCAGATGTTCAACCGCTGAGCCACCCAGGGGCCCCTTCAGTTCACTTTCTACCACGAAGTGGCTTTGGCTCGAGTTACCAGAGTCATTGTTTCATCTGTCAGTTTGTAAGGACTTTGAAGGTAGAGACCATTTCTTGCTCCTTGCACAAGTAAGTGCCTAGTACTCTTCCAAAAATATTTGTTGGGTGCCTAGCATGGATTGCATGCTTGTCTAGACTGACTGCAATTAATCCAGATAGCAGCTCTGTAGGGTATTCTCTTTTAAGGTGATGCTATGGAAGGGCAGAGAAGTAAAGCACAGGACTGCTAAGTGGCAGTCAGGAGGGACAGAGAGGGGTTTGAACCCAGGTCTCTGAGATCCAAGGCCAGTACAAAATAGTACTTTGGCAGCTTTAGTCCATTTCATCTTATTCTAGTTGTGCCAAGGACTAGTTAACACCTGGACTTGGCTCTTGAAATAAAAAGTGTTATTTTCCAGCAGGGGAAGAGGTATGCCTGACTGGTGATGTATACTGTCCTCCCTTGTACTTAATTATGCCTAAGGAAGCCAGATGTTGAAGTCATTTGTGTATTACAAAGAAAATTAAAAACACAGCAAAGGACAGTTATACACCTTATTAAGTTGTGATAGTTAGGTGAAACTTACTTTAATTCTTGGATAAAAGAGGTGGATGGCATTTGCTAAGCAATTACATGTCACTGCTGGGCGCTGGGCAGGGTGCTTTTTCACAATTATCTCATGTAGCCCCGATCATAGCCTTCGAGGGGCCATTCTGATCGTCCCTGCTTCACAGAGAGGGAGACCGGGGTGCAATTTGCTCAAAGTCACAAAGCTGGAAAGAACAGATGTAGGATTTGAACTGAGGTCTAAATTAATTGAAGATGGATTCATTTTTTGCTTAGGTATCACCTTGCTTAGGTATCATCTGCCCACCGCAGGCTCCGAAGCCCCCTCTCAAGAGGCATCCACTGCTACTAGGTTCACATGTATACTGTCATTTATATCCTATTCATATAATCATGCACTTTATATATAGTAGCCATGACTGCCATCATCATTATTTTAGAGTAACGATAGCATACCCTACAGCACTCTCAGCATTTTGTTTTCTTAGAGCTCATATCCTTAAAGGACATAATAACCCTTCATATAAACTGACCAGATCTTTGCAATAATGGGTCTATCTTAAACATCACTCATCTTTTGCTCTTACAAATGATGTGGCAAGGAATATTCCTATACATGCAATATTTCATACAATTGCACATACACAATTGCACACAAATGCAATATAGGATAAATTTCTACAGTATTTCTGAGTCAGAAGACTCAGCAAGTTATAATTTGATGAATACTAGCAATTTGTTCCAAATAAATATTGTAATAATTCATAGTCCCACCAAAAATCTATGAGAGTATTTGATTTTCCTATAATGTTGCCAACAATAAGTGACTAAACTCTTTGATCCTTGTCAATGTGAAATCTGGTTAAGTTTTTGAAAATCTCTCAGTAGTCTTAATGTACAATTCTCTCATTTTGAGGGAGAATAGACATTTTTTCCATTGTGTGCATCATGAATATTTCTTTTCAGAACTACCTATTTGCAATCATTGTCCTTTTTCATTTCCATTATATTTAAATAGCAGTTTTATTGAGGCACAATTGACATACAAAGAACTAGATGTATTTAATGTATAAAATTTGGTGTATTTGGAGATGTGCATACATCCATGAAATCATCACCATTATCATAATCAAGTTAAAGCACACCCAAAACTTTCCTCCTGCTCCTTTTTTTGTCGTGTGTGTGTGTGTGTGTGTGTGTGGTAAGAACACTTTGACTCTTTTTTTGAAAAAATATTTATTCATTTAAATAATCTCTATGCCCAATGTGGGGTTCAAACTCATGTGCTGGAGATCCAGAGTTAAATGCCCTATCAACTTAGCCAGCCAAGTGCCCCTAATGTGACATCTCTTCATAAGTGTGTAAGTGTAATACTGAACAATTAACTATCATCTTTAATATGTTAAGAGAAGTCCTTTGCAAATTATTTTTATCAGCATGCTATTTTTCTTTTCTTTTGTTTATGGTGCTTTTTTGCAATGCAAATGTGTTATTTAGAGCAGACAAAATTTGTTAATATTTTAATTTATAGCTTTTGCATTTTGAATAAAAAATGGAAAGGTCTTCCCCACATCAGGCTCATAAAAATTACCATTTTTTTCCAGTGCCTTTGTGGTATTTTTTTGTTTGTTTTGTTTTTAAATTTTTGAGTTATTTGGCTTTTCTTCTGGTGTAAGTTTTGAGGATGAAATCCAGGGTTCTTCTGAGGATGGAATCCTTCTTCCCAAAGAAGTATCCAATTATTTCAATAGTATATTGAATACAGCTTTTTTACATTGATATGTAACACTATATTTAGCATATGTAGTCTAGTCTACTTCTAAACATTCTTCCATTGAGCTTCCTGGCTATTCAAGTATGGTACCGTGTAACTATATCTATTATCTATCTATCTATCATCTATCATGTTTATCTATATCTGTTATCTATATATGTATATCTACAGAACTACCTACCTATCTACACCTGTATATCTCTTTCCATTTGATATTTTTGTGTTTTACAATGTATAATAATATAATCTGTGTGTCACAATAAGTTTAAATAATTATTGGTTCTAATATCTGAGTTCATTTCTTTTTGTCTTCTACTTGGGCTGGCTAGGATCTCTGGAGTAATGTTAACAAATACTGTTGATTAAGGTATACTTTCTTGTAGTAGACATTAAGGGAACTGTTTCGGATCTTTCTCCAGTAAGTATATTAGTAGCTCTGGGGACATATGTTATTACATATGTGTGAGAGTATGTGTGTGTGTGTGATGAAGTATTTTGAGTTTTTCATCAAGAATGAAGCATAATTTTATCAAATACCTCTTTAGTTATCTATAGAGATGATAAAAATGATTCTTAATTTTGATATGTCATATAAATTAAATTAACATGGTTCTGGATTTCAAAACATTCTTACAGTTTAAAGGAATAAATCCACTTGGTTGTAGTGAATTATGTCTTTGTGAGTGCTTGGGTTTATTTAGTAATATTTTAATTAGGATTTCTTGTATTCATATTCATAAGCAATATTGGTTTTTGCTTTGCCTTTTTGTACTCTTTTTATCAGCATGTGTTTGATGTATCCTAGCTTTAGAAAAAAGAATTTGGAAGCCTTCTTTTTCTATGTACTCTGAAAGAGTTTAATTTGGGACCTACTTTTTTCCTTAGAGGTTTGGTAGAAGTAATCTGTGAGACATTCTGGGCCTCGTGCTCTCTTTGGAGAGGTTTATTTTTTGTCCATGTTCTGTGTTTTTTTTCTATGCTAATTAGTTTAGCTTTTTTTATCTATTTGGGGCATGCTTGGTATTTATATTTTCCTAGTAAATGATTTATTTGCATCTATTTTGATTAGTTTACTAATGATTGTTTTTTTCCCTAAAGAACCAACTTACTTGGTTAATAAGCCAACCAGTGTATTTGTTCTTTTTTTAACTAAGTTATTATTTTCTGACTTTATTATTGTTACTATCTTTCTTATATTTTTCTTAGTTTAATTATTCTTTTTTTTAGCCTTATGCATATAAGACAATGAATTCCTTTCCTTTCCTTTCCTTTCCTTTCCTTTCCTTTCCTTTCCTTTCCTTTCCTTTTTGTTCATTAATTTCAGTAGTTCTGCCTATGAATTTTTCTTTATGCAATTGCTTTAGCTAATCCCATAGGATATGCAATGTGGTTATAACCACTATGTCATTTTTTTAATTGGAGTAGAGTTGACACACAACATTTACATTAGTTTCAGGTATACAGCATTGTGATTTGACAAGCCTATATACTATGCTATGCTCACCAGAATCATAGCTCTCATCTTTCATTACAATCTGTGGTATTGTAATGCTATTACAATACCACTAACTACATTCCTTATGTTGTACCTTTAATCCATGTAAATTATTCATTTCATAACTGGAAGCCCATATCTCTCACTCTTCATCACCTATTTTATGCATCCCCCTGACCCCACATCTCTGGTAGCCATCAGTTTGCTCTCTGTATTAATGGGTCTGTTTTGGCTTTTTTAAAAAATTTTTGTTCATTTGTTTTGTTTTTAGATTTCACATATAAATGCAATCATATTGTATTTGTCTTCCTCTCTGACTTATTTCATTTAATACCCTCTAGGTGCATCCATGCTGTTGCAAATAGCGAAAATCTCATTCTTTTTTATGGCTGAGTAATATCCCCCTGGATCTATATACAAAAAGAAATGAACTCAGATATTAGAACCATATTCTTTACACACTCACTTATCAATAGACACTTAGGTTGCTTTCATACCTTGGCTATTGTAAATAATGCTGCAATAAACATAGGGGTGCATATATCTTTTCAAATTAGTGTTGTTTTTTTAAGATTTTATTTATTTATTAACGAGAAACACAGAGAGAAAGGCAGAGACACGGGCAGAGGAAGAAGCAGATTCCTTGCAGGGAGTCTGATGTGGGATCCCATCTCGGACCTGGGGATCACGTCCTGAACCAAAGGCAGACACTCAACCACTGAGTCACTCAGGTGTCCCTCAAATTAATGTTTTCATTGTCTTTGGGTAAATACCCAGTCTACTGTTAGTCATTTTAAATATTATGTAATTTCAGATTGATCCCTTTTGACTCATAGTGATTAAAGGATCATATCTATACCACTTCTTATTTGGAAAGTTTATTTAGGTTTCTGTGTGGTCTGAAGTACAGTTTGGGAAATGTGTTATGGACATCTAAACAAAAAGATCTACTCTGAGTTTTTAGGGATAGATTTTGATCTATCTCACTTTACTAATTATGTCATTTAGGCCACCTATATCATTACATTCTCTGGTCCACTTTATCTGTTAAGCCTCCTGTAACTAAAGTACTTCTATTTTTTCCTCATATTTTCTGTAGTTCTTGCTTAATGGCTTTTCATACTATATTAGTTGGTGCAGAAACACTATTAGATCAGTGTGGAAGACACACTTTATCATACTAAGTATCTTTATTTTTCTTGCTTAGTGCTTTTACCTCTAAATTCAATTTTTTTTTATACTTAAGATCATGGCCTCTGCTTTTCTTTTTGTTGGCATTTGATGTTATTCCTTTGTTAATCCTTTATTTCTAATTCCTTTGTTAATACTTTATTATTCAATTTTAGAATCTTTTCCTTTTAATATGTGAGTTTTGCCCACTTATATATATTGCTATGACACATTTTTTCTTCACTCACAATATTTTGTCATGTTTTACATTTCTATTTCTATTGCTTTATTTTTTAAAAAATATTATATTCTTAAAGTCTTTATTTTCTTTGTTTTGTTTTTATGAGTGTTCCTTATACTATTTGGGCAGGTTTGTATTATGATTAGTTCTTTCAGGGATCGCCTTTTATAACTAAACTTTAATTATTTAAATCCTCTACTTCTTGAAACACTGACATTCACTATGAATAATAAAAATTGATCTGCATTTTCCCTTCCTTCTATCACCTGAATTCACTTAAAAATATACATGTAATATATATGTAATTATAAATACACATAAGACTAATATATACAATTACTCCTACAATTTTTACCTTTGTATATTTAACTGTACTTATGTATCAAGTCCTTGATTTATCATATTGAAATGAGATCCTTTAATCTTTGGCTAAAAATGATGAAAAAAAATCAACATACACCATCTTCTGCCCTCTCCATTCTTTTTTTTTAAATATATATTTTTTAAGATTTTATTTATTTATTCATGAGAGATGCATACAGAGAGAGAGAAAGAGAGAGGCAGAGACACAGGCAGAGGGAGAAGCAGGCTCCATGCAGGGAGCCTGACATGGGACTCAAACCGGGGTCTCCAGGATCACACCCTGGGCTGAAGGCAGGCACTAAACCACTAAGCCACCCGAGCTGCCCTGCCTTCTCCATTCTTAATATTACATCAGTTCTAACATTTATATACATTCAGAGCTTATACTTTTTTCAACCAAATTTTCCACATTTATTTTAGACGGAGTCTAAATGCTAAGTGGGTTCAGTGCTCACCAGAAGTTTTTTTTTTTTTTTGCCAGGAATTCCCCATTCATCTCTTCATTAAAGTCCTTTCTTTATTAGTTTCCTTTTCATAGTATTTAAAGCATGACTCAGTGGGAACTATCTACTCTGGGTTCTGAAATATTGGACAAGTTTTTTTTTTTTTTTGGACAAGTTTTATCTATTTCCATTTATTTTATTTTATTTTTTTAAAGATTTTATTTATTTATTCATGAAAGAAAGAGAGACAGAGACACAGGCAGAGGGAGAAATAAGCAGGCTCCATGCAGGGAGCCCGACGTGGGACTCAATCCCAGGTCTCCAAGATCACACCCTGGGCCGAAGGCAGGTGCTCAACTACTGAGCCACCCAGGGATCCCCTATTGCTTTTTTTTTTTTTAATGATAGTTTGGCTGTGCATCAAATTCTTACTGGGCCACACATTTTCCCCTCTTTCATTGAGGGCTTCATAGGCATTATCTCTGCTATCTTTTGATGTTCCCATAAGGAACTCTTAGGCTAAGCTAAAGCTAACTTTTAAAAATCTATGGCTTTATTTAGGTCACTTGATATTCCTGCTGGGTTGACTAAATGATTATTTCTTATCTCTAAAATTTATTAATACTCCTAAATCTAAAACATAGCATAGTGTTGATGGCTCTTCAGCAAATTTTTCTGGAAAATGGTAGATCCTTTAAATCTATAAATTTAAATCATCTTTTATTTTTTTGAAAGTTGTGTGGAATTATATCCTCGGCGGTTTGTGTTCTATTTGTTTAGTTCTCTTCTTCAGAGATATTTTACTATATATCCGCTGGGTCTTCTCTGTCACCCAAGTCTACCATTTTATCTCTAATTCCCTTTTAATCTGTTATTTCCATATTATTTTATTTGCTTTGAAAATCCCATCCTTCAGAGCCCCTATTCTATTTTCAGCAGTGTCTATTTTACTTTCTGATGCTTTAAAATCACCTTCATTTCTGTGATGATTTTCATCCTTCACTTCTTTGGTGAATGATATAATTTGTTTCTTTTCCTCTCATTTCACTGTATCATCACCCCTGAAGGCTTTATCTCTATTTTGAGTTCTTTGGTGGTTTCTTTAAATTTTTGAGTTCATGATCACATTATTTTTTAATTTGGCTGTTAGAATCACTACAGAGAGTTCTGTATCTACCGTTTGTTTTCCACTTCTTTTTCTCCTTTTCTCTTGTAGTATCTCTGTGTTAGCATGTAGGATGTTACAGCATCCTGCACTGGTTTTTTTTTTTATCACTCTGAATTGAATGCAGAGAATTCTTTTTGATCCAGATATTTGGAAAAAGTTTATGTGGGGTAGGAGGCAGGATGTTGTGAATAGGTAAAAATTTGCCATGATTCACTATTAAGTCTTACTACGAATGCTTGTTTACAAGTTATTTTTGCCACTGCTTCTTCTCAACCAACAGGGTGCAGCAATGTCTTACCAACAGACTGTTTCCTCTATACACAGCATATCTGTGCATTTCCCGTTTCAGCTTCATCGACTACCACATGGTGTCAGGTAGGGTCCAAGAATGTTTATGCTTCCAGGTTTGTAATACTCTTGCCATTTGTCAAAGGGTTGCTGGTTTTATTGTTCAGGGTATATCTACTCTGGAGTGCCAATTTTGGGGATGTATTTTCTGCTCAGTTTATCAAAAGCTACAGGCTGGTCACAGTCACCTCTTAGCTCTTCCTGAACCCCTGTTTCACTGCATTTGGCCAGCCCTATGTCATATATTGTGTTTCATGGATACAGAGTCTCCCAGCTTCTTTGAAAATGGAATTTATACATTTAACTCTCATTTTTCTTTTTTTAAAGAAGATTTTATATATTTATTTGAGAGGGAGGAAGAGAGAGAGAAAGAAAAAGAACACGAGTAGGGGTAGAGACAGAGGGAGAGGGAGAAGCTGAGCAGAAAGCCCAATGATGGGCTCAACCCCAGGACCCGAAGATCATGACCTGAGGAGAAGGCAGATGCTTAACTGACTAAGCCACCTAGGTACCTCATCTTGTTTTTCTGTTTTAGGATTTTCAATAAGAAAATGTGAAGAGCTTTCTTTCTGAGGACATCTTAAAATTTAAAGTGTTATCATGATGTTTTTACTACTCCAGAGTTTCTAGCAGACTCATATAGGTATTCTTTCTAGGTTAGCATTTAGAATAGCTGTTTTACAAATCAACACCACACAGGGCACTGGAGTCAAAGGAAACCAAATCAAGTAGTGAACCTTGAGGCCCTAGATGTGTTGGGGAGCAGTTAGCTAGGGTAATTAGGTAAAGTAGCTTTGGCCTTTGACAATGGAAATAGAGAGAAGGGGCAAACACACACATTATCACCAACCAAAAGGCCTTAAAGAAGCTTCCCTAGGATGTCATTGACCTTTAAGAAATAATTGATTTAATTCTGGAAGGATAGTAATGTTAGATTAATTTTAAAAGGAACCGTAACAGATGAATCCAGAGAGAGAAAGAGAATTAGAACAGTTTTGCTTTGGTTGTATATTTTATAAATGTTCCCTCAATATGCAAGTCTTGACTAATTTTATTAGTAGTAGTAACAATAATACCACCTACTGAGTGGTTATTATGTGCCCAATCCAGTGCCAAATACCCCCCATGTCTCTATGAGATATAAGTATTATTAGCCCCAATCATGAATGAGGTAAGTTTAACTAATTAGCTCAAGATCACAAAATCAATAAGTGCTATTATATCTTTTACTCTAATCAGCATAAGTCATCAGTCATCTAGATGATACTATCATTTCAATGAAATTGCATTCTAATTCTTAACAGCAACATTGAATGTGTGTGTGTGTGTGTGTGTGTGTGTGTGTGTGTGTGTGTAATCACATTCTCAATCATCTATACCTAAGGAACAACTTACATACTAGGAGCTACCACATGGCCACTTTGAGGAAGCAGGTTTACTGATCTGGCTATGTGGGATGAGGAGGTGGACAGAACAGCAATAAATGACCTCTTGAATACTTTAAGAGATTATAGTTCTTGTTTCACAGGGAGTCTCCCATCACACACAGTTGCTAGTGCAACTGGCCAATATCATCAAGGAACTGGACTTCCTGCTACACCAACCCTGAGAAGGCTAGAGTTTGAGGTGTCTGGCCTTGGTGGTGGAAATAGACAGGATAGAAAGAGTCATGACAAGGGTTAAATGAGCCAGTCTGTCAGGTCTGTCACACTGCCTGGGAAAAACTTTTACAAATAAATGGTGGAAGAACTTCACTCCTTCCTAGCTAGAAGGCCTTCTTACATGACCTCTCAGAATCTCCGTTGTTCATCTGGGAAAACATGGCTAAGAACTGTACAGGGCTGGGGGAGAATTTAATGGCCTAATGCTTATAAAATTGTCTAACCTGGTGCCTAGCACATAAATGGTAATTCTTAAACATAACTGCTAGGTTTAAAACATTTCAATCTGTCAAAACTCTTAATTAACTTAGGAGTATCAAACACTCTTGCTAAAAGAAAAAGATTCTCCAGAAAATGCAAGGTGATTTATTTTGTCAACATTGAATTACAGTTCTCTCCAGGGCAGCTATTATTCAGTTCACCCTACACAGATTTCATGATTTATTCAATGCTTCAACTACAACTAAACATTTAGCAGGTGCTATACTTCCAATTTACTGCCAGGAGCATTTAAAGAAAACACAACAAAAATTCCTCAAACAACATTCCCCAGCTAAAAAAGAAGAAGCTGATGATAATGCTATTTCAAATATCTCCAACAAGAACATATTTACATTTCCAGATTCTGTTATGTCTCTACCTTGGACTGAATCACTCAGATCAGCTTTTCTGCTGTCATAACTGCATGTGGTGATAACAGCAGAGAAATTCCATCTTGGCTTTGTTTCTAATCTCTCAGGGTGATATTTATGCATGTTTTTTTACTCTGGTCTCATTTAGGAAGGCAAGTTTAACAATTTATTAACGGCATCTAAATATCATCTTCACATGTAAATAGTTCCTACCAAAAAACAAGTTAGTTGTGATTTGAAGCAGGGTGGGAGGAGGGGCAGCTTAAGCCTGGAAATTCCAGGGCACAGAGCCTAAAGTAATGCTTCACACAATTTCTGTTATGTGTTCCAAATATACAACTAGTTTTGTGAAACTTCGAATGCACAGAATTTCTCACGTAAGAAAAAAAATTCTCTATAAACCATCTATCTCTCACTTTTACATAATTTGGAAGAGGTTCTCTGAGGAGCCTTAAAGCAGGGCATAGTAAATGTATTCCCTGTTTTTAAATTTCCATAATGTGGAGGGAGTGACTTCTGTTTGCTTGTCTCAGCAGGAAGTGGCCAAGCTGGATGGTGCTGAACACATTTTAAAAAGAAAAGCAATGTGGCAGTGGTAAAATCACTCAACTCAGGAATGGTGGATTTGGGTTCAGTCCCTGTTCCTGCCACTTGTTATCTGTGTCACTATGGCCTACGCTGTTGTATGCTTCACCCAAGAGGTGTCTCAACACCCTTCTCTCTCATCATCAGTATAAAGGCTAGGAAAACTAAACACTCTCTCAGCCTTTTTATGCAGCCAAGACTTCCACGCGACATGGTTCTGGCCAATGAGACATGAGCAAAGTCTGCAAGCCAGGGAATGCCCAAGAATGTTTAACTTCCATGAGAAAAGACATCAGCATGGCTGATACTGCTCCTTCTCACATTTCTTCTTCTCTTGACTATGTGATGCGATGCCTGGAGTCAAAGCAGCCATCTTGTGACCTTGAAGGAAAGGTCAAGAGAACAGCAAAAAGGAACCATGATGTCTGTGAGCATCCAACCCCTGAGGCAGTAGTTTGCCTCCAAGTCTCTTTTAAAGAGGACTTCTCCCCAGATACAGACACAGTAATTCAGATTTTCTGCTACTTGGAGCCAAACATTCCCAACAGACACAGTAACTATGGAAAATTAATTTCTCTCCTCCTCTGTAACATGAAGATATAAGTAGCATACCCAAACTCACAGGTACTGTGAATTCTGTAAAGTAATGCCTAACAAAATACTTTGTTAATTATAAAGTTCAGAGACAAGAGAGCCAAGACCTCAGAAAATGTTTGTTTTGACTTCAAGAAAATGGCTGAGATTTGGGGAAGAAAGCATAGAAGGTGATTATATAATCAGCCACAGTTGTGCTTGGACATATGGTAGCAAAATGATATCCTTTGGGAAATGCAGGGTTTATCTTCTTCTAATACCTTCATTTTCTTGTGTTCTTTTTTCTTTGTCTTCTCCATCCTTCTTCCCTTCCTCTTGTCCCATATACATACAGTCTAGCCCCTTCTTTGTTTTGTTGTTGTTGTTGTCTGTTTCAAATTTTTACTTAAATTTTAGTTAACATACAGCATAATATTGGTTGCAGGGGTAAAATTTAGTGACTCATCACGTACATATCACACCCAGGGCTCATCACAACAAGGTCACTCCTTAGTGCCTATGACCTATCTAGCCTCTCTCCCACCCACAGCCCCTCCAGCATTTACAGTGTGTTCTCCAGAGTTAAGAGCCCCATGTTTTGCATCATGATTCTGTTTCTCATTTTCTTGCACTGTCTTTGAAGGAGCTGGGGAAATACAGATACAGAGATGGAGGGGTTCTGGAGGTAAACTGTCCTCTCTCGATCCTACCACCTGGCTCCCTGATTTCAGGACAAAAGGGAAGGAGGAGTTTCATCATCAGAGAGAACTTCATCCTAAGAGACTTGTAAGAGAAACTACAGTAGGATATAAAGCTATAAAGGAAAGAAGAGAGAAAAGGAGAGAGGAAAAGAAAGAAAAACAACTGGTCTTCAACGAGTGCCTACCGGGTAGCAGACTGCCACTGTGCCAGGAACTGTGGCCAGGGCTGGCTTCATGGTGTGCCCTGCACACTTATCCAGGACCTTGACCTCAGAAGGGCCCCCACGCTGTGTTTAAACAGCTCTGCTGTTGCCATATTGACATTCTTAATAATGTTTGAACAAGGAACCCCACATTTTCATTTTGTACTATACCCTGCAAGAAAAGTGGTATCTCCTGACAGTGACATTGTGCCATTTTAATGCATAACTTCCCTGTGAGGGAGACAGTATAACACCATCTTCCAGATGAAGAAAGAGAAGCACAAGCCACATCCAGCAAGCAAAAAGCAGAGTAGAATTCTAACTCAAGTTGCTGCAGCTCCAAGGTCATTCCAGCTCCAGCGTCATTCCAGCTCCAACGTCATTCTTGGTTGATGCCTCATTCCCTTCCAAAGAATAGTTAAACTCTGCAAATATCTGGGAAGCAGGAATGTGAGATTCCAGGAGATAGAGTCCCCAAAGCCAAAAAAATATTAGCACTGAAGTGACCTTTGAGGCTAGTTGGGTTCCTTTGCTTCATATGGGAGAAGGGTTATGGAAGAGATTCAGGGGGTAACACCCCTGCTGTTTGGTCCTCCAGCTGCCATCTATAGGATGCTATTTATGTGCCAGGGTCTCCACTAAGCCCTTTGACATTCAATCCCAACCGTCTTTTTGCAGCAGAGGTGTAATTCATTACTCCCTTGATACACGAGGAAACACTATCTAAACATTTTGGAATTTTGCAAACACTTTCACATCTGTGATTTCACTTTACCCTCACCACTATGGTATAGGATGGCTGGGGCAAGTATTATTAGCATCAATGGACAAATAAAGAAATTAATTCCTGAAAAGATTCAGACCTTTGCATAAAGAAACACATTATTTGTGGGCAGAGTTAAAACTGGAACCTGACTCTCTCATCTCAGATGGATTCTTCTCCCACTAAAACACAATAAGATGAAAAGGCAGCAACCAAAGAAAACAAACAAAAACCACACACACACACACAAAAAAACTGGCCACCTTGTAGCTTTCTTCACTAACATTTCTTGACAAAATGCTTAGTGATAGTAGAACCACATAGACATTTATTCCAGAGTTTTCAATAGGTGCATCTATCTCAAAGTGATGGAATAATTTGCCAGGGAAAATTGAGGCTGGGTACCAAAAAAAACTCCAAAACAAAAACACATAACACTAGGCAACTAAGCAACTCTATAAGCTTGAGTAGAAGCTTAGCAATGAACACTAGGATGCATACCCCCAGCAGAAAGTGCAGGAGCCATCCTTGCACAGCACAAGCCAACTGAACCCCAAAACTCAAGGCTGCCCCCACGAGCTGGTGCCCTTTTATGGGCATCACACAGTACCCAAGAACTGTTGCTTCTTTTTTCAATTACCAGAAATCTTAGGGCTGGATTTTTCTGTTGGGGCCCTTTCAGATTACTGCCTAAAGAAAATGAAGAAATTGATCTTGACTCTTGTAATCTTTTGATTTAGCAAGGGAACAGGGAGTCCGACTCTTTGCAGTTGCCTACTGCATTGCTGAAGGTCATTCTTCCTTTTCCCATCAGAAGAGATAACTTCTATTACGACAGCTCTAAAACCAAACCACAACTCTGTATGCAAACTGGCTATGTATGTAAAGGATTGTTGTAAAACCTAACAGCGGTCTTTTGGAGGGACAATGAGAGCACTTGGAAGATGCGGTATATCCCAGAGATGCTTTTCATCATCATCATCATCAGAAATAAAGAGGAAGAGGAAAGAGTCAGACCACAAGAATGATACAAGGGGAAGTGCCAGATCACCAGGAAATGTCTATGCTGGCTTTGGCTGAAAAAAGTTTATGCTAGATTCATTTGAGTGGGGGTTTAAAAAATGTTCAGTGTAAGGAACATCTACACTGTTTTCTGTCCTATTTATTTTTTTAAAAAGGATTTCTTGACCTTCAGCCACAGGATTATCCCACTTTGATGTGAGTGCATTAAACATTAACAATCCTACCATGCTAGTCTTCCAGACCAAATCTTATTAGCGTTTAGTTCTGACATTGGTTCTTGGTGGTAAATTATTTAAAAACTGTAAGAGTCTGAGGTTGTGTGATAAAAATCACATAGCCACATAATGGAGATTATTAAAGGCCTTTGAAGATGAGAACTAGGTAGGACCAGTAGTACATGAGGCTCTTAATCTCTGGCTTTCATTAAAATATTTTGTGGAGCAAAGGACTGTTCGTTTTGTGACACGATTGTGAGCAAGGCTCAAAAGGCTTTAGGTGCACTGTCCCTTGTAGGAGTCTAGGATGAAAAAGATAGTCTCCCCTTCTCTCCTCACTTCTTAGCTAGAGCAGTCATACAAATCATTTCCTTATTTTCCAGAATAATTCTAAAACAAGGTTGCCTGGTGCTTGGCACACAGCAGAGTTCAATTTTTTAATGTAATTCTCTCAAGAATACTTAGTTTAACTTTTCAGAACTGGGAAGTAGATACCTGATTCTTTTGCCAACACTACCCCGGTCCCTGTGAATTCTGAATCCTCAAATAGGAAATCTGACCATTGTGGAAGAAGCCAAAGTCAAATGAGTCCCTTGAAGGGTCTGGCTTGCTAATATTCCCTGAAGCAGTAGCCTGTGTCATGTGAAGCCTCAGGAGAGGCTGGCTGTGGACGTGTGGATGGAGCTCAATGTGTGTAAATTATGCATACAAATGTAAAGGCAGACAGGTCCCAGCGGTGTGACTCCAGGCTTCTCTGCTGAATCCTCAAGCAGAGAATCTTCAGAAAGCGCACTCTGTGGAAATTATTCAGCCAGTTGTATCTTGTCAAAACTTAGTTAAATAAGAAGGGGGGAACAAAGAGAATGTTTCCTCTCCTGCAGTGCTTGCCCCCAATAACTAAGCTAATGACACACACTAGCCTCCTTCGTCGTGACCAAATAGGAAGTAAAGGAAACCACTGTGAGGAATGGGCAGCTGATGTGTTGGAGTAAAGGTCAAGAGCCTAGGAATCAGCCGATTCCAGAAAGACAAAGGTCAGTACTTTATACCCAGGGGGTCTCTTAAAATGAACAGTTTAACCTTTTACTTCCTAGAGAACAGAGGAAGAAAGAAACCCTCCCTAATACGGGCTGAGGCCCTGGCTGCTGCCCTATCTCCAGTGCCAGGGGTCTGCTCCGGAGGCCAAGAAGTGAAAGGAGCCCCTGGCAGCCGTGGAGCAGCAGTCCTGGCCCCCCACTAGGCCTTGCACCTGTTTCCACTCAGCGGTGCACAAGGGCTTCGGGAACACTGGGGTGGAGAGAGGACCTGAAGGTCATCAATAATGCATGACCAACATGCCGGGAAGAGCTGGTGGAGAGGGAAGGATGGGGAGGCAGAAGGGGGAGAGGAGCTGTCTTCTGAAAGAGCCCACACAGGCAGTGTGCACCCACAAAACTCACTTTATACCAGTGATGAGAGGGGGAGAAAGAAATGATGATAGTCCTTAGAAGAAAGGTTGGGACCAACTACTGGTCACAGTGCCCAGAATATGTCCCCAATCACAAAATCATTCTTTGAATTAAATCCTGAAAATGCAATTTGGTCAATTGCAGAAATGAAGATACAGGTGGCCTGTAGCTGTGAGCACTCTCTTCCATAGGCCGTGACCAGAGATTTGGCAGACCAAGCACATGGCCACTATCACCAGAGCTTTCCCCTGAACTTGAAAGAAATAACCTCTTCAAGAGAGCACATAGCTTAAGAAGATTTGCCAATGCTTTCAATGCATGTGTTCTTTCAAATGCATGAATTAATAATAAAACCACATTTATCCAGCAACCTAAACTTCACAATATTGCATGAGGACCATTATATAGGAACTTTCCTAAACCAAATGCAAATGTACAAGCTGCCAGCTTCAACCACACAGGCAAATCAGAAAAGCCTTTAGTGAAAGTCAGTCCACGATCTAGCCCCTGTGGAGACTTAAGCACATTCATTCATTCATTCATCCCCATTTGTTCAATCATTCTTGGAATAGATATTGATGAAGAGCTACACGTGTGCCAGCGGTGTCCTACATTTCAGGGCCTCATCACTGGTTCCTAGACAAGATAGACTTTCTTCCTATTATGGGTTATAACCCGAGGAGTCAGGAAATTCAGGCTCCCACAGCCACTTCCCTAGGCCCACCCTCACTCAGGCCTCTGAGGACATTGGTAGGAGGTGCCAGTGGGCTGATAACAGGTCCCCCCAAATAGCTTCAGCTCTCCATTAAAGGTTTTACATAGACTTGCAAAGGGTAAATCACTGTGTCAGGGGAATGGTGAAGGGAACACAACATAATATGTGGAGAAGCTAAAAATAGGAATTTAAAATCCAGAGGTCATGCCATACCAGATAAAACCAACTGCACATTAGAGAAACCAAGCACTAATACTAAGGTCACTCACTCTATTATCCCTATTGAGAGAGGCCTTTTAGAGAAAAAGATTCTGAGGATAAACCTAAAAGCATGAAATAACTTGATGATTTGTATCATTTTGCCTAGATTTAGAAAACTCACCAACGTCCAAAGTTCCAAGCCCTCTGGCTCCAAGTGGCTATTTCCTTTCTGTTCTGTTCCCTAACAATTGAAAGGGCAATGTTGTACCCCCTGTTTAGCTAGTGCTGAATATAAACATGCATATGTGTGTGTTTTATCAGCTGGATTCATATTTATTACTCATGGCTAAGTGCTCTGTATGAGAATCTGGCATTTTATTTGAGCAGATGTTTACCTAAAGTTTCCTGGAGCAGAGCTTCATACTATTGGGTTAATAATGAACTGAACAGCACAGCGCTGAGCATTTGCTGTGTGCAAGACAGAATTCTGAGCACGATGGATGATTCGTCAAAGACCCTGCCTCCCCTGAACATTATTTTTTAGGAAACTAAAATAACGAAAATAACAAAGACATAAGTAACTCTAAAACAGGATAAAAAGTAGGACAGAACACAAGGGAGGAAAATAGGAAGTTGAGAGGAGAGAAAGACAATTTCTGCTTGAATTGATCAAAGGGGGCTTTGGAAGAGGTGGATTTGAATGGAGTCTTGAATGATGGCTGGATTTGCTATATTCTGGTTCTTAGAATATAGAGGATACTTGGTTGATATTTGGTGTGGGAAAACCACAGAGGTTAAAGTCAAAAATAAGATAAAGATATCCTTTATCTTTTACTCAGTGTTGTTCTGAAGTCCAACCCAAAACAGACAAGAGAAAGAAATAAGAACTATAAAAACAGCATGAAGAAGTAAAATCATTATTATTTAGAAATATGACTATATATCTGGAAAACTATTATAAATATTAAAAAAATTCAAGTAGATGTCTGGGGGAGGTTCATATCAAGAAGTCAGTGCCCTTACTATTTATAACTAGTTAGAAAAATATCAAAGGAAGTAAAGACTACTATATAAATACCTAGAAATAAATGTATGAGAAATGTGCAAGATCTGTATAAACTAAACGTTTAAAACACTGTTCGGGGACATAAAGACCATTAAAGAAACAAAAGGCATATCACATCTTTTGACTGGAAAACTCAACATCTTAAAGATTCAATTCTCTTTTAGTATATAAGTTTCAGATAATCTCAACAAAAACAGCAATTGAATATGTGTAGACAAGATAATTCTAAAGTTCACATGGAAAACAAAATGAAGAATAAGAAAAAGAAGGAAAATGCAAATTGTAACATATGAAAATATATTTTGGATACATAATAATTAAAACATTCTTGTATTAGTACAGGAAGAAACAGATCCATGGAACAGATCACATACCAAAAGCAATCTCTTATTATTTGATAAAGGTGACATTGCATGTTCGTAGAGAAAAGACAAATTATTCTCAAATCGGTAGTCAACTGAAAAAAGAAAAGTTTTGGATCTTTAATAACTTACATCATCATATAGATTCTAGATGAATCAAAGATTTAAATGTAATCACTAAACCAGACAAAAATATACAGAGAATCTCTATACAACTACAGAGTCAGAAGACTTTTCTGTGTATGACCCCAAAACCAGAATCCACAAATGAAGATAGTTTTGACAACGTAAAATGAAATAAAAATCTGGACAGCAAAACCTACTATAAATTAAGTCCAATGATAAATGACAAGTTTTCAACTTCTAATTACTGAAATAGGAAAACTTCTTCGAGTCAATATGAAAAAGACCAGAAATACAAGTGACTCTTTAATATATGAAAAGATACCCTCACTTCTAATAAGAAGAACGTAACTAAAGCATAGTGACTTGACATTTTTTTCACCCATCACCCTGACCAAGATCAGCAAGTTTAACCTCCTGGATTGACAAGGTTGTGGGGATGGCCTGTGGGAGTCTAAATCAGTATATATTCTATGGACAGCAATTTAGTACTGTTTATGAAAAAATCAAATGTGCATAGTCTTTGATCCATACTTCAACTTCTTAGAAGTTACTCCTTTACAGGTGAGATGACCTCTTCAAGAAAATTCGCTATAGTATTGCTGTGCTACCAGAGAGTGGAAACTAAATGTCCACTAGTGAAGAACCGCATCAGTAAATTAGTTTGTGCTGTGAAATTCTTTGTTGCTGTCTAAAAGAATAAGTTATTACTATGCATACTAATGTGGAATTGTTCTAATTGTCTCTTATTCACCTAGTTACTGAGGGGGGATCCTCTTCCCTAGATAGTAGGAGATGGCTGAAAGATATAATGCCTAACATCAGGCAAATGAGATAGATGGCAATTTATCAGTCATATATACTCACAACCTGGGGGAGGAGGACACTGTATGTCATGCTGGGCCACATACTCTGGAGTGTAGCCCGTAGGGACTATAGGAGACAGACTTTGTAGTAAAAAAGGATGAAGTATCTCCTTGTTCCTAGGGAAAGCGTGTGATTAGCTCGATAAGCTTATTCTAAAATTTTACAGGAAAGGATCCAAAATAGACAAAACATTCTAGAAATGGAGGACTTACCCTATCTGATTCCAAAATTTACCAGGAAAGCTACAGAAATCAAGACTATGAAACTGGTATAAGGAAAGCAAAATAGAACAATAGAATACAAATGAAAAGCCCACTATACCTACACATACATGGTCAAATAAATTTCAACAAAGTCATCAAAGCTTTTTCAATGGAAAAAGGAAATCTTTTTAACAATTGGTGCTTTAATGACTGGATATCCTAATGGAAAAAGAAAAAAAACTTTGAATTCTACCTTATATCATACATAAAAACTAATTCAAAATGGATTATAGACATAAATGTATAAGTTAAAACTATAATATTCTAGAAGAAATTAGAAGAGAATATCTTTGGACTTTGGGAAAGGCAAGATTTCTTAAAGCACAGAAAGCAATAACCATAAAAGAAAAAATATTTGTAAACTGAACTTCAAAATTTAAAACTGCTCATCAAAAAATACCCTCAGGGACACCTGGGTAGCTCAGCAGTTGAGTGTCTGCCTTTGGCTCAGGGTATATGATCCTGGGTCTGGGGACTGAGTCCCACATTGGGCTCCCTGCAATGAACCTATTTCTCTCTCTGCCTGTGTCTCTGCCTCTCTCTGTGTGTGTCTCTCATAAATAAACAAATAAAACCTTTAAAAAAAAAAAAAGATACCCTCAATAAAATAAGCAAACCACAGACTGGGAGAAAATGTTTGCCAGATAATATCTGACAAAGAACTTGTATCCAGAATCCCTACAGTTTAGCAACAAAAAGACAACATATTTTTTTAAACAGCAAGAAATTTGACAGAAACTTCACAAAATATAGATAAATGGCCAATCACTAAACTTGAAAAGGCAATGAATGTCCTTAGTTACAGGGAAATAGAAATCAAAACTATAATGAGATACTACAATCTACTCATTAAAATGGCTAAAATTGAAATGGCTGATAGTATCAAGCATTGGCAAGGATGTGCAACAACCAGAGTACCCATATATTGCCACTGAGTGTGTACAATAGACAACCATTTCGGAAAACTCTTAGGTTTTTATTTTTTAATGATTTTTTTTATTTGGGTATAGTTGGCACACAGTGTTAACATTAGTTTCAGGTGTACAACATAGCAATTCAACTTCTCTATATATCATGCTATGCTCACCACAAGTGTAGCTACCATCTTCTTGGACGGTTTTTAATAAAGAGAACCTACATTTCTTTTGTGACTCAGTGATTCTACTTCCAGGTACTATCCAACAGCAATGAAAACATATGTCTGCAAAAAGCCTTGGACAAAAATTCTTACTAGTTTTTTCATACTAACCAAAGACCAGAAACATTGCAGGCATCCATCAACAGGAGAATGGATAAACTATGGTATGTTCTATCACAAGCGGGAACACTACTCAAACATAAAAAGGAATAAATATTGAAATATTCTGCAACATGGATGAATCTCACAATCTCTTTAAGTAATCTCTACACCCAAAGTGGGGCTCGAACTCACAACCCCGAGATCAATAGTTGCATGCTATACGGACTGAGCCAGCAGGTGCCCCAAATCTCAAAAATGTTATGCTAAGAGAAAGAAGCCAGACATAAAAGAGCACATACAGTGTGATTTTATTTATATGACATTCTAGAATAGAAAAACAGATTATGGTGATATAAATCACGTTTGTCGTTCCCTTCTAAGTGAGGAGGGATCTTGGGAGGGGAGGAGCAAACGAGAGAACTTTCTTGGGTGATAGAGATTTTGTAGATTCTGACAGAGCTGTGGGTTACCCAAGTATAGGCATTTGTCAGCACAGCTCAAACTGTGCTATGCATTTCACCGTATGTAAATATGCTTCTATACAAACAAATAGCTGAGAAAATGTCTATCCAGATGTTTATATGCACAGCTGACACACAGTTCCATCCCCATGCGAACAGTAATGGCAGTTTCTTTCCTGCAGTCATTTTTATTAACTCCACCCTCAGTGGCTGCTTAGATCTGAAAGAATGTCAAATACCAATATTACATTAAGCCTCACAAGTATGCACTAATCTCTATAAAATATTCTAAATATATGTGCATCGAAGAAGTTTACAGAGGGGGAGGTTTGAAAGGAAAAGGTGTTTTTTTCCAAATAGAAGCTGGAAGAATACGTTATTAACCCAAATTATCTCATTTCTTTGTGCAGAGTGACATCAGCAGCTTCTACACGGGTTCCCTGGAGGAGGTTCAGCAGCCGCCCTGGGGCTGACAGGAGGCCAAGGAGGGAAGTGAACAGTGAGGGGCTGTGAGCTTCCTTCTCCAATTGTACCAGACCTCTCGCTCTCTGCCTTCTCAGTGGTGTGTGCTAGAGCTCCATACAAGATATATTATTTGAGAAAAAAGAATTCTGGTGTTAAAAAGCAAAAAAAAAAAAAAAAAAAAAAAGTCCTGCCTTGTTTCCTCCCACTTTAAAAATTCTGCTATTCTAAGATGGAGATCAGCGGCCTAGCACACAATTTTTAAGAGGACTTTGGCTTTGGCAATACCCCCTAACAAGATCCCTGTCTTAGTCCATTCAGGCTGCTATAACAAAACACCATGAACTGGGTGGCTTATAAAGAAGCCATTTATTTTGCACAATTCTAGAGGCTGAGAAGTCCAGAATCAAAGTTCTGGCAGATTTGGTGTCAGGTAAGAGCTCACTTCCTGGTTCACTGATGGCCATCTTTTCACTATGACCTCAAGTGGCAGAAGAGGCAAGGGAGCTAATTCCATTGATGAGGGATCCATTCTCCTGAACTAAATATCTCCCAAAGGCCCCACCTCCTAATAACATCACCTTGGGGGTTAGGTTTCAACATATGAATTTGGGGAGGGGGAGAAACAAGTATTCAGATCATAGCACTCCCTAAACAAATGAAACATGTTTTTTCAGAGTTCCTCTTGTCTGGAGTACTTGTCCAGTCTATAGCTTCTTTGGAATTCCTCACATCACCTCCTCCCAAGCCTGAGGTGTTGGCCAAGGAAGCCGTGTTTCAACCATGTGACTCTGTTCATTTCAGAAAGTCGACTAGATCAAAGATTGACCCTAATGCTAATCCAGGAGAATGAGGTCCCTCTCCGTCCAATCTGGGGTTAGGACAAGTAGCAGTAGATCAATTAGGTGGTTGGAGGTGAGAGGCAAATGCCTAAAATGAAAGCAGTCATGGATCTAGGGCTGAGGCAGACCATGTGTACATAGAAATGGGTGAGAAAATGAAGAAATAGAGAGAGGCAATGATAAGGGGACCATGTGTGGTTCTACGAGAGGGAACAGTTCCTGCTTTTTATGCTCGTAGCCTGCTGTGCTTGATCTTCTGCCCCCTGTTCTTTTTAGACCCTTTATTAAGGTGGGAGAATGGGCTTCCACTCCTTGCAGACAGACAGTCCTAACAATGGTACCACTCATTTACATTTGGACAGTATTTGTGTCTAAAAAAGAGGGATAGGAATACTAAAACGGATGTAGTAAGATGCTACTTTTGAAAATAAAGCCCACCAAAGAATGAAAAGTACTCAGCACCACTGTTTTTACATTTGGCATCTTTTTTGCTAATTAGGTATGATGGTTAATTTTATGGGTCGGTTTAACTAGGCCACGAAGTGCCTAGAAATCTGGAGAAACTATTTTCCAGGGTCTGGGAGGGTGTTTCTGGATGAGATTAACACTTGACTCAGTAAACTGAGTAAAGCAGATTGCCCTCCCCAATGTAGGTGGGCCTCATTCAATCAGCTGAAGGCCTGATAGAACAGAAAGACTGACACCCCTTTGAGTAGGAGGGAGTTTTTCCTCCTCTCAAACTTGAAACAAAACATTGCCTCCTCTTGGGTCGCAAGCCTGCCAGCCTTCACACTGGAACTGAAACGTCAGCTCTCCTGGTTCTCAGCTTTTGGACTTGGATGGGAACTTACACATCAGCTTCCCTGGGTCTCCAGTTTGCTGCCTCACATCGCAGATCCTGGGACTTGCCCACCTCTATAATCATGTGAGCCAATTCCTTATAATAAATCTCTTCCTGTTTATATATATTTTATTGGTTCTGTCTCTCTGGAAAATCCTAACTCCTTCTGGATGGACACAGCCTGGAAGCAGACGGTACCTCTGTGTGAATTATAAGTGCCCCTTGTGGTAGGAGGTAGGGAGAAGCACAGCCTGGGTTGGATTTCAGGTCCCACTCACTCCCTTGGCCGGGCACGACCATGAAGGGGCCCAGTCTGCATATCCATCACTAATGGCCCTGCTGAGCCTGGTGGTTGGCACACGAGGGCTTCTGGGTCAGATCCAGGCTGCCACCTGTTTTTATAAGTAAGTTTACTGGAACACAGCCATGCCCATGTGTTTTCTATTGTCTGTGGCTGCTTTTGCACTACAACAGCCGAGCTGAGTAGTTGCGACAGAGATCGCGCATGGTTCACAAGCTGAAAATGTGTACTTATCTGGCCCTTTACAGAAAACGACCTAGCCATGTCTGACATCCATTTTCCTTAGGTCTGTTCTCCTTAATAATGAAATGAATGAACCACCCACGGGGTATAGAATATACACATTTCAATTGTCGGAATAGAATGGGGATGTAGGCCCCTTGGTTGATATTGGCTTCTACATGCAGTGCAATGCTGGGGTCCCAAAGGAATCCATTTACACCCCAAAGGTGGAGCTCTCAGTGTGTTCTCCGGCAAGGTAAATTAGGTCTATTAATTAAAAGAATCTGCGTGATTCTGTTTCTATTTCAGGGGTGGGAAGAGAGAACAAAAGCCCAATGCTAGGGAATCCCTGGGTGGCTCAGCGGTTTAGCGCCTGCCTTTGGCCCAGGGCACAATTCTGGAGTCCCGGGATCGAGTCCCACATCAGGCTCCCAGCATGGAGCCTGCTTCTCCATCCTCCTGTGTCTCTGCCCCTCTCTCTCTCTATGTCTGTCATGAATAAATAAATAAATCTTTTTTTTTTTTTTTTTTTTAAAAAGCCCAACGCTAGCCCATCAGAAGAAACTTTCTAAGCATTCCCCTAATCACCACGTGTGGAACACGTGTCCCAGTTCCAGAGTTTTCCTAAATGGCCTCATCTGTTGCTTGACTGCTTTTCTGTGCTGCTTCCCGAATCTTCAATTTTGCAGAGGGATCGAGAATAATAATAGGGGATCAAAACACAATTTCTTGCACTTGTTACATGATAGTGGCTTAGAATGAACCAAAATTGATGAATAGGAGGAATGGGGGTTCAACTGGAAATATCTAGTCAGAAAACACCTGTTTAGTGTAACTACGTGCAGGTTTTTGTTTAGTGTCTGTTTGAGAGGTAAAAGGAGCTAACAAGCCCAGAATGATTTTTTTTTTTTTTTTGCAAAAGATGAGTTAAAAAGGGCTGAAATTCTGATAGATGCAGAATAACGACAATAAAAATATCACCAGAGAAAAATCAGTATGCCCTAAGGATACGAAAGAACCGTCACAGAAGAGTGACAGCTCTCAGCAAAGTCACGTGTTCAGAAAATGTTACACTGTTCTCAATTCAACTGCCCATGTCAAGGGTCCTGAATCCTGTCTTTCAGGACAGCTCTGGGCCTCTCTTCCTCCTTCAGGATCAGAAGTGAGATCTTTACAAAGAGATCTCCTATGAGGGTGACAGTCCCTCCATCTGGTGGAATGGGAGGGTTCACTTCTAAGCTTTTAAGAAGCTACAGATCTGTAATATATGGTTTAAGTCACGAAAGCTTTGTTTTCTGCCCTTCCTGTGGAAAAAAGTCCTCAACAAGGAGAGGATGGAGGGAAGCAGGTCTGCAGGGCTCTGTAGTTTTAGAAATAGACTGTAGAGGGCACTGTTAAAGCAGCCTGATGGGAAAATGTAAGTAAAGGGAACATATGAAAAGAAAGGTTTGTTTTTTGACAAGGACCAGCTCCTTCCCCTCTGGTCCACAGATATGAATAATTTTAAGTCTATGGGATTCCTCAGCCATTTTTAATTCCACAGTCCTCCTTGTCCCGTGTCAGCCTTCATTCTGTTGGCCCAGACTCTCAACTTCTCCCCTTTCCCTGGCAGAGGGAGATGTGGCTGTCACTCTTCCTCTGGACACATGGTCAGGGAAAGTGAAGTGTTGTGACATCTGAGATGCAGGTTCTGGCCACTGTGCCAGAAGAGGGTCGAGCAGAACCGCTGACAGTCAGAGGTGGCCATCCAGAGGTCAAATCTGTGCTTGTGACTCGAATATAAATTTACTAAATACAGTGCTTGAGGCCCTGGGAGGGATAAACTTTATTTCACCCAGTCAGGGAAAACCAATAAACTGGGGATAGCAGGCTCCACATCTGGTGGGAGGATTTGTACCCATAGCCTCTTTGACCCAGACTGTCTGGATCCTACTGCTCTGAAGCATTGGGTTCAATCAAGTTACTGTGCTCATGTCCCTTAGACCAGGCTTCCTCTGGAATGTGTGACTTAACATTGGATTTTGAAAAACCCACTGGGCAAGGTGTGGTGCCTGGGTGGCTCAGCTGATTAAGCATCTGCCTCCAGCTTGGGTCAGGATCCCAGGGTCCCCAGATCAAGCCCCACATCAGGCTCCCTACTCAGCAGGGAGACTGCTTCTCCTTCTTCTGCCTGCCGCTCTGCCTGTTATCTCTCTCATTCTCTGTCAAATGGATAAAATCTTTAACAAAAAAAAAAAAACACATTAGCATATATGTGTGTATGGGTATGTAATACATACATATATGCACACATGCCAAAGTGCATGTGTATGATATACAGCTGGACATTCATGTATAACGATTTTAGAAGGTATTTTGGGGCCTTAGATAAAAATCACTGAAAAACAACCAGCTCCTGAAGTAAAAAGAAAAGCATCTACTCTTCCTCTTGCAGCTTTCTACTGTGCCCATGCCTGGCCCTGTACACATGTGTACTCCATCAGTACCGCTGATGAATCCAGCAATGACTCCCCCCAGCCTCAAATCTGCCGCAGTGGAGGGATGAGTCCTCGGTGGGAATCTTTCTTACAAGCAAGATTTCAGTTTGCCTTGCCCTTCACATGTTTAGGAAAGCTAATCTGCTCTGCCTTTCTAGCTCATCAGGAAGGTTGGCTTGCTGTTCTCAATTCAACAATACTTTTCAACATCAGGTTTCTACCAAGAACTCTATCAGGTACTATGACGTTTCCAGAGATGATATGAGACACAACCCAGATCTTAAAAACTTTCAGCTGGGTGGGCAGAAAAGCCATACACCACTGTAATACAAAGGTGAACAAATGTGTGCTTCCGTGCTGGTGTGAGGGGAGTACTTCAGCAGCATTAGGACAGGAACAGTGAACTCTTACCAAGGAGTGCGGGAGGTGGGTTTGAGTGGTGAAGAATTAACAGAATGGCCTCCCTAGGAGAGGAAGAAGGAAGGGGTAGCCTGGCTGAAATGATGGGAGGATGTTACCTGGGTGTCGACAGGGTGTGAAGGAGACAAGCAACTGTCTGCCTGGCTTGCCTACCAGGCTCATGGAAAGACACAGGGTAAAGAGTGTCACAGAGGAGACATGGAGAACACCATGCAAAGAGCTTGAATTTAGTAATGCAGGGAATGAGGAGTTGGAAGTTGGAGCCTGGGAGGTCAGTTAGAAGGATCTGGCTGCAGCCTGGCCAGGGCAGCCCAGGATGGGGAGTGTGAGAGCTGGAGCACCGCAGGGGAGCAGAGGGTAGAGCTGACTGGCAGGGTGGTCATCTGGGGAGAGGGCAAAGCAAGGGGCAAAATTCACCCCCTGCTCTTCTGTATCTTTGGCCTTGAGATGCCTGCTCCCCAGAGTCTGCAGAATGAAAGAACCTTCTGAACTAGAAAGAACCCAGATTCAAACCCTCCACCTCTTTGCACGAGTTTGTCCGCTGCAAATGGTTCAACCCAGCTGCAGAGGTTTTGCTGGTGGGAGGAGCTGCTTTCATTAACTAATAGGAGGATCTGCTGAGACCGGGGCAGGCCTGTAAGACCCCTATGAGGACCCATTTTTTTCTTCTTTTAAAATTTTTTTTAAAATTTTTATTTATTTATGATAGTCACAGAGAGAGAGAGGCAGAAACACAGGCAGAGGGAGAAGCAGGCTCCATGCACCGGGAGCCCGACGTGGGATTCGATCCCAGGTCTCCAGGATCGTGCCCTGGGCCAAAGGCAGGCGCCAAACCGCTGTGCCACCCAGGGATCCCGAGGACCCATTTTTAACTAGGTGTATTTTCTCCCACTCCCCACCTACTGTTCCCCTGTTGCTTCTGTAGAAGCAAGACTTATGTATCAAATCAGCAAATCAACCCCCGACCCAGCAAATCAATCCCCAATCCAGCTGCCAGCTAGGAGTGGGGATCCTGTCGGTCTAAGAAGTTTTTGAAGTCTGAGACTAGATAAAGGATCAGCTTAAAGGGGATTCCTGGACACCCTACACGGAGGCTGTAGGGTGGAACGGAGCTGGGAAGGAAGAGGTCCGCCTGGGGGAAGCCTGACCACCAGCCACCCAGGAAGCAAAAGCCCTGGAAAAAAGCAAAAGGAAGCAGGGAGGCACGTGGGAAGGGAGAGGGTGGCATGGAAGCTGCCTGAGGAGCTTGCAGGTGCAGCAGGGAGGGAATGTGGAAATGATGCTGTCTCTGTGAGAATGACCCCAGACAGGGCACAGGGTACCTGTGGCTCTCAAGCCCAGAGTTCAGTGCAAGCAGCCCTCAAGCTGCGGCAGGATCCTTAGCAAGGACTCCTTTCTCCTTTGTCCTTTTGTTTTCCCAGAGATGGATCTTCCTAGGATTTCTCTATTCCTTCTTTCTGATTTGTGGTGCCCCACACCAAAACGAAAAGTTCATTCTTTTTTGAATGGAGAGTTCCATTGGGCTTAATGGTGAAGAATGAACACATTTTAAATGCCAATTTTTTTTCATGCTTATTTTTCTCTCTTTGTTTCCAATGTGAGGAGTGACAGGCAAAACAACAGTTCTGACAAGGAGTAACCAAAAACTTTCAGCAGATCCATTAATTAGGGTCATGTTTACACTTCTTGTCATCAACTAAACATCTGCCTAAATAGGTTTGCTTAGTATATAAAGTCATAACCATCTGTCCCCATGAGATAATGTACTCTACTTCGGTTTGTAAGTATGTGAGAACTGCAGGCTTATGTTTCCTGTCAGAAGGGGGCTCTGGCTGCATAAAGAATGCTGGACGTGGCATCAGACTACCTGGGCTGAGACTCACCTTGGACACTTGGTAGCAGAGAGGTCTTGGGCAAGAGATCTCTGCTTCAGTATTTGTAAAAGGGAAGTAATAACTACTTCCCAAGATGCAAGTTATAGGTATACAGAGAATGTATAACTTCTATGATATTGGGCATTGAGTGATTAAACCATAATGTCCTGAGGAGTTTTTACTAAGAGGGGGATGCTACTACTTAGCTGTGTTGCCCAGGAAGCAACATGACATTCATGCTTCTGTGAAATGGGAAATGGGTGGGCAATTCATTCACATATTGGGTCCTAAGTAGTAAAAGACTCATCCTGACAACAGGTTCTCTTTTCTTTCTTTCTTTCTTCTTCTTCTTCTTCTTCTTCTTCTTCTTCTTCTTCTTCTTCTTCTTTTTTTTTTTTTTGTATATTTTTAAATTGGAGTTCGATTTGCCAACATATAGTATAACACCCAGCACTCATCCTGCCAAGTGCCCCCCTCAGTGCCTGTCACCCCATCACCCCCACCCACTTCTCCATCCACCACCTCTTGTTCGTTTCCCAGAGTTAGGAGTCTCTCATGTTCTCTGACAACAGGTTTTGAACACCACAGTGACAAAAAGAAAAAAGAAGCCCACAGGGAGAACTTTCGAGCCAAATAAAATATAGAGGGAGAGCATAAGCTTCAGAGATCTGGAATCAGCCATCACTTTCCAGATCAAGCTGGTGGAAAGCAATCACCAGACAGTGAGGAGATACAAACATGGAGATTCACACTTGACTAAAGATGATTCCCAGAGCTGCTGATTAGGGGTGAATACCAATTTCCTGGAAGGGAGAGTTTCACTACTATTATCAGAAAACACTGCATAATCCTTTCTGGTTTATTGTGTATACATTGGTTTTAATCCTCATGTTAAAATGTGGGCTTAGTGGCTCATCCAGGCCCTTTGCCATCCTCATAGTAATTATCCTTCCAAGGGCTCCCCTAGATATTGGCATTTATAAATACCTAGGCCAACGTAAGACCTTAGCTAAGCCTTAGAATCAAGATTCAGGTACCCCCAGTAAGAAAAACCAGGGAAACTGTCTCCCTTTAAAATGCTGTCTTAACAAGACATTTTTGGCAGGGTGAGACCTCTATGATAAAAGGATACCAAAGTAGCTCCTTCAAGGAGCCGTCCTACCCAGCACTCTTGCCCACACTTCTTCGAATCCCCAGCTGTCTGAAGTGCCTGGTCTTCTTTCCCCCAGGCCTCACTCCATTCTCTAAATCTCCTTGGCCAGCAACCCTACAGCCATCCACCATTACATACTAGACTTGTGTCTTCAGCTCAGCACATGAGTCAGTCTCCTTGCATTATGACTCTGACTTGCCCCCAGCCTACAATTTCATCTTTGTGCTTTGACTTGGCAGACCTTGGCAGGCCACTGAGGTTTTATTCCTCTGCCATGTCAACTGGACCACGAGGACCTTCTTCCTTGCTTATTACCCGCCAGACAGGGGAGTAGCCCCCTTATTATCTCCGGGCAGGGTAGGGGGAGAAGCCCCTTCACCAACCTATCGTAGTATTGGAGGCTGTACTTGGATGAATATAAAGTCTATTTTTAGCAGTGAATTCTTTTCATTCCATAGTATTATGGAATGATTCTCAGTTTGTGGCATTACGTAAGAAGCCAAGACACGAGAATAATAGAAGAGTCTTAACAAGAATTGAGTTTTCTAGTACTTTCTGAAGGAGAGTTTTTTACTTATAAAATTATACATGTTTAATATATCTGTTATCCTACAAGCCAAAGGGAAATTTTTATTCATGTCTTAAACCGGAGGGAGCAGAGGCATGCAGCCAGCGTGGCCTATGTTTATTGTCCTGTCTTCCAGCCCCTCTCCTGGAAGCATGCTACAGACTTAGAAATCCCACATATTAAGGACTTTTTGAAAATTTGGGCATTTCAAATGGTTTCAAATGGGCATTTCAAATGGTTTAAGGAACCCTGTTACCTGACTATCTGTCACAGTGACCTGGAAATTGATCAATGTTAATCTCGTGGAACCCCATCACCAAGCAGTGGGAAGGGCCATATGAAGGTCAGATATGCTTGATGGAGAAGCAGTGACAATCAGGGGACTGTACTCATCATAGACTCCTCTGTGGATGCCATGACTCAAAGGTCTACACCATAGCCAGGATCCTAGTAGTTCTTTACTCTTTCAGAAGTTCCACATTTTCCCTCACTTGTTCATCTCAAGTCTGGAATGCATGAATGAACCAGCTCACAGTGATCTTTGAAAAGAGTTCAAAGTTTAGAAGTGCCCTATAAGTGATGATACTTTTTTTTTTTTTTTTTTATGATAGTCATACAGAGAGAGAGAGAGGCAGAGACACAGGCAGAGGGAGAAGCAGGCTCCATGCACCGGGAGCCTGACGTGGGATTCGATCCCGGGTCTCCAGGATCGCGCCCTGGGCCAAAGGCAGGCGCCAAACCGCTGCGCCACCCAGGGATCCCGTGATGATACTTTTATAGCAGTCACAGTGATTAAAAAAAAAAATCCAACCAACCAACCAAAACCACACAAATGAGATCATTTCAGTCTGCTTAAAATCTTCAATGGCCTCCCCCACACTTTGTATAACATTCAAATCCCTCAGTGTGGGCTATGAGGCCCTGCGGGATCTGGCTCTTCTCTACCTTCCTAAACCCGTGGATTACCATGTCCCACTTGCTCATCAATCTCCAGGCATTCTTCATCCTGTTCCTCAAGCACACTAAGCCCACTCTCCTGCCTCAGGGCTCTTGCCCCCTGCATTCTCTCTCCTACAGTGAGCTTTCTCCATATTTTTGCATATCTGCCCCTCACAGAAGCTCTGCCTGGCCATAAAGAAGCCTCCTCCCCAAGTCACTTGATCCTACCACCCCCTCTTATTTTCTTCATTGTATTTACCACTCTAGTGGTAGAAACTCAGTATCATTGGAATTCATGAAATAAATGTGACTAGTTTCCAGTGGTTTCTCTTGTCCTAAGGATCCTGTTTAACTTCTCACTTTTAGCTTGCTACATAAGACTTACTCTCTGTACTAATACACCAATAAATTATCTCTGTATTAATAGGAACCAGTAACTTTCAGCAAATCCATTAGGGTCATGTTCATCCTTATTGTCATCAACTAAACATCTGCCTAAGTAGATTTTCTTAGTATATAAAGCCATAACCATCTGCCTACATGAGATATTGTACTCTACTTCAGAGTAAGTATGTGAGGACTGCACACTTATGTTTTGTAAGTATGTGAGGACTGCACACTTATGTTTTCTGTCAGGAAAGGGATTTGACTATATAAAGAACACAGGATGTGGAGTCAGAAGACCTGGGCTGAGTCTCACCTTTGACACTTGATCCTAGAGAGGTCTTAGGCAAATAACTTCTGTTTCAATGTTTGTGAAAGGAAAATAAGAACTACTTCCCAGGATGCAAGTGATTGTATAATCTGATACTGGGCACTGAGTGATTAAATCAGTTATGATTTATTTGCTTTCCTCTATCTCTTCTCACTACACTGTGAGCTCCATGAGCACAAGGTCATGGTCTCTCTCTTCACTACTATGTCTGCAGTGTGGGGAACGGTGCCTGGCCTAGAGCTGGTGCTCACTACATCTGTTGAGTAACTATATTAGCAGTTGGCTTGCACAATTGTCCTGGGAGATAAATACATCATCCCCACCTCACATGTTGGTAGTCTGAGATTATAAATGGTGGGTTGGTAATGGCAAAGCTGAGACTTGACTCCATGTGCACATTCTTTGTACCATGAAATGACAGTTGATTTTGTGGATCAAACTGACTGGACCATGGGTACCCAGAAGTTTGGTCAAACATTATTCTGGGGATTTCTGTGAGAGTATTTTTAAATGAGATTAATATTTAAATGGATAAATCTAGTAGAGCCCCTCACCCAGTTTATGTTGTTTAACCAGTTGAAGGCTTGAATAGAACAAAAAGACCATTGGTCTCCTAAACAAGAATTCCTCCTGCCTGACTGCCTTTGAGGTAGGACATTATTGTTATTTTTCCTGCCTTCAGACTTGAACTGAAACATTGGCTCTTCCTGGGTTCTGAGCCAGCCATTGGACTGGAACTACACCATTGGCTCTCCTGAGTCTTCTGCTTGATGACTCATATTGCAGATCTTGCGACTTGTCAGACTTCATAATTACATGAGTCAATTCCTTATAACCTTTTTCTCTCCTCTCTCTCTGTCTCTCTCTCCATCAATGGTACAAAAATTCCTACTCATGCTTCAAGGCTGATTTCCTCTTTTGCTATTAGCCAGAGAAAACTCTCTGCCTTTAGAGGCTCCATGAGATTAGATCAGGCCCACCCAAGTAATCTCCCTGTCATAAAGTCTGTGCCATAAAACATACGTAATCATAGAAGTAAAATCCAGGGATCCCTGGGTGGCGCAGCGGTTTGGCGCCTGCCTTTGGCCCAGGGCGCGATCCTGGAGACCCGGGATCGAATCCCACATCGGGCTCCCGGTGCATAGAGCCTGCTTCTCCCTCTGCCTGTGTCTCTGCCTCTCTCTCTCTCTCTCTCTCTCTCACTGTGTGCCTATCATAAATAAATAAATAAATAAATAAATAAATAAATAAATAAATAAATAAAAGTAAAATCCATCATACTCATAAAGCCAGAGATTATGCAGGGCAGGTACACCCTTGGGGTCCCTCTTAGAATTCTATTCATCACAGTGCCCTTAGTAAACTCCTAAGAATCTGGAAATCTACAGGTTACACTCACTCTTGCGCATTGTTCCTGGTATGTGAGGTAATTAACTGCTTTCACTTTACAGGACTGCTCTTCTACCCTTCTTCTACCTTCTATTTGGGCAAACAACACTCACATTCTCATTAGTGATTAGGCACACAGGTTAATGCACTATAGAAATGACAGCTTTCTCTTTTCCTTTAGCATTTTAAATTATTACATCACCTAATCACAAAATTAATGTATGCTCATTAAAGACACACTTAGAAAATTAGAATAGTAGAAGAAGTAATCTGACGCACCAAATTTAACCATCACACAAGAGAAATAAACATTTTGTTAATTGTAACATGAAAGCAAAATACTATAGCAGACAAGGGTTGATGCTACAGTGCTCTGTGGCACTTGTTGGAACCAAGGTGGTGAGTGAGGGTTAAGTCTTCTGTTAAAGGAAATGAATGTATTCTTGTGAATTAACCCATAAAGTGGCTAATTCTGAGGCAGGGAAGAAGGTAAACTGCAGTTTCCAATTGCTGTAACAATTCATCACAAACTCAGTGGCTTCAAGTTACGTAAGTTTATTCTCTTACAGTTCTGGAGGTCAGAAGTCTAACATGGGTGGCAAGGCTGAGTCTGTTCCTTCTTTCTCTCAGCTTTTAAAGGCTGTCTACATTCTTTGGCTTGCAACTCTTTACTTCCCTCTTCAAAGCCAGTGGTAGCACCACTCTGACCTTTGGCCCCCATCATCCCCTTATTAATGACATGAGGCCCAGGCAGATAATCTGGGGTAATTTTCCTTACTAAAGATCTTAACTCATATATGCAAGGGGCTTTTTGACGTTCAGGTAATATATACACAGGTTTTGGGCATTCAAACATGGACATCATTGAGGACCAGTATTTTGCCTACTGTGTAAGCCTTGGGCCTGATGCTTGTGGCCTTTGGGTTCAGTCTTGGAGGCAGTGGAAAGTCTGGAAGGTGCCAGTGGTGGGGACTGAGCTGCCCTAATTACATGGTCACCAGTGCAGGGAGCAGAATCCCCAAGCCTTGGATGCAGCACCGAGGAGGCCTTGGTTTGAGGATTCATGGACACACACCTGAGTTCCAATCACACTGGTGGGTAGTGAGACAAGTCAAATAGACTCAAGTAGATCATGATCCTACTTCCTAGGTCAACAGGTAAAGATGTTTCTGGACTCAGTGAGAACTGATGCTAGAACCACTACTACCCCATTGCCTTGGCTATTGCAGGTTTGCCTGAGGGAAATGAAATGGCTATCTGGTATACACCTAACTGGGTATGGCATGGGAAGCCATGACTCCCCCAGATTACCAGGAACAATCTAGATATTGCCAGACATGGATGGTCAGAGTCCAATATTAGCAGTGTTTTGTGGTGAGGAAATATCACTGTTGGGCACCAGTAAATGTTTCCAAATCATCTCCATACTTGAGCAGAGAATGCCTGTGCTTTGCAGCTAGTCACATTTCTATACACCCTCCTGATGAAATGCCATGTCTATCTGCATATACCAGGGCTAGTGCAGCTTTCCTATGATCCTTTTCTAAAATGCTTTTAAAGTTCTCCTTAAGCTGAATCAACGATAGCTTTCACAAATGGATGCAACTCCATGCACCTGCCACACTTACTGTTGTCAGATCTGCCTGCAGCCACCCAAAGTTACTCTGAGCAACTACAAAGGTGACATTTTCTAGGTGTTCTTTGGGCTGGCTCTGGGGGATAAAGGTCACCATGAGAGATTACACCTGAGGCACTAGAAGCCAGTAAGTGAAATGAACACCTTTATAAGGCAAGAATGTCGATCCATTGCTGGTAACCATATTTCCTCCCATCTTTTATTACCTTTACATCCTAATAGGGCCCTTGCACTATTCAAGAGCTTATCGACACCGGCTGCACACTGTCATTTACTTCCTGTGTCTATACCCCTTGCTGTCTCTGCTGTCTCCCTTCATGCTGTGTGAGCTGTTGACCTAATTTAATGCTAGGCTGGAAACTTTCCTCTCCGTTGTGATTAAAGGGAAAAAAGGAGAGAAGAGAGGTGATCCAGTTACTTGCATATGTATGGTTCTTTGATTAAAGGAAAAAAGGTAGTGAGGGAGGAGGTTGTCTGAGGGAGGAGGCTGTCAAATGACCCACATGCATATTATTTCCTTAGGCTCAAGTTTCTTACCCATCATACAAGCTTTGAAAGGGTGACTCAACCTTCTCAAGTCACCCAAGAAGGCTCACTTTCAATTATATGTGACCTCAGACATCTCCAAGTCGATTTTCTTAATGTCGTGTCTCAAATGTAGAGCCATGATTTTATGTCTAATTCACTGGCATTACTCTTTCGGTATAATTTCCAATTTAGGGAAAAAAGGATGTGGGTGGCTACCGTGCATTACAGTTATCAGGGGCAAAATGATGGGGCTGAGCCCAGGAGGGTACAGACACTGAGTTCTATATAGACAACCTTTTGCACACTAGTCTAGCATTTTGATACCGTCATGATGGCAGTGCATTTCCAATAGGCCAGTCTTTCTTATTTTCAGTACATTTCCTAGTGAAGAGCCATGGAAAGCAAGACACTGAAAGAGGACTTGAGAACACCTGATCTACTACCTTCATTTTATAGAGAACAAAATGGAAGCCAGAGAAGTCCAATGACTTGCCTA
Source organism: Vulpes vulpes (assembly GCF_048418805.1). Lineage (NCBI taxonomy): Eukaryota > Metazoa > Chordata > Mammalia > Carnivora > Canidae > Vulpes > Vulpes vulpes. Next base: position 106,220,092 of record NC_132785.1, on the reverse strand, counting down.
CAATAACTAGGTGGTTTGTTTTCAGAAGAGAAACCAAAATCCAGGTCTTTTGTTGATAAGGCAAGTGCTGCTCCCTTGTAACATACTGTTCATCATTTTCCCCTTGAATGAATAACCTCAAATGTATTGGGTATGGTGAGAGGAGGCCACTTTTGGCAAAGGCCAGGTAACTCTCCTCTCTCCTGAGCCCAGAGTACATATGCCTAGCTGTTATCCAATTGATCTCAACTGTTGGTTTGGGAAACTGAATGGATCTGTTTATGGTAGACAGAGTAATGCCCCACCCTGTCAAATATGTCCACATCCTAATCCCTAAAACCTGTGAGTAGGTTAGGTCACATGGTAAAAGGGAATTAAGGTTGTAGATGGAATTAAGATAGCTAATCAGCTGTCTCTGAAATAGGGAGATTATCCTGGATTATCCAGGTGAGCCCCGTGCAATTACAAGAGTCCTTAAAAGTGGAAAGAAGCAAAAAAAGGTCAGAGTGATGACAAGAACTTGCTGTGTGACAAGAAGTCAACTCACTGCTCCTGGCTTTGAAGAGGGAAGAGGACCATGAACCAAGGAATGCGGGTGACCTCTGGAATCTGGAAAAGGCAAGAAAACAAATTCCCCCTAGAGGCTCCAGAAGGAATACATCATATCAACAACACCTGGATCTTACCCAATTAACCCATGCCAGACTTCTGATCTCCAGAACTGTAAGATAATAAATCTGTGTTCTTTTAAGCCACTAAGTTTGTTGTAATTGGTTATAGCCACCCTAAAAACCCAGTGCAAAGTCGGAATGATGCCACACAAATCCATCACATGTTAAAATGCTTTGTTCTTATGTGGAAGGAATGGCATATTTCGCCAACCACCTCCTTGATTCTTGACCAACTGTGAACCTAGTGGTGCCTACAATGGAAATAAGCAGAATGGACACACTAGTTTCTCACTTTCTTAAAAGCACCACTTCTCCTTTCCCTGATCTTCTGAACACAACATGGATGCTCCTTCTCCTGCACTGAATGAGAGGCACAGGTTTCCTGGCCACAACTTTTTTTTATTCATCAACTGGTTTAATGCATGGCATACACGAGGTGGTCAATAAACACCTGTAGAACTGAAATGCATGCCTAAGAGGATGCTGTGTCTTTTTGCAGTTCTCAAAAATATGTACACAGCATACAAATAAAAGGATTCTACCTCACTTTAGGTATCCTAATAGTTTCTTGTGGCTGATGAGGGCTGGGGTCAGGTGTGCCTGCATGAGAGGTGACAATCATGGCCTCTAATATATCATAAGGTTTTTGAATGACTCATCTTCCCCAACCGCCCAGCAACAAATGAAGATGTATTTCAATGCCTGGTTGACAGGCAGCATTGGAAGTCCAAACTATTGTCGCTGCAGTGGAACAGCTTGTCACAGCAGCCTAATTTATTCTCTTTCTCTGAAAGCCTGGCACAAGATCTGCAACTGAAACTGCTTTTGTTTAAGATTCAACTATTGCCGCCAACCAAGCCAAAATGTGTAGTCATTGTGCATGTCTGGTTGCATGCTAATTGTGGCGGTGTCCTCTGGTGACATCTGAGAGGCTGGCCAGTTGACAACACCACGTCGTTATCTTTGCCAGTTGTCCTCTCCCAGCCTTTCCCATTGGTAGTTCCTGGGATTATGCCATTTCATTTCCTCTATTTTGCTTCCTGCCCGAGAGGATTCCATTTGTTCTGGCTGTCACCCAGTCTCATTCTTTTCCATGGACCAACACTATGGGCATGAACCTCGTTACAAATGATGGTTGAGTGCAGAAAAGTTGCACATAAGCTGACATCTTGTACACAAGTGCATTTTGAATGCAAACAGGAGCATGTGGCATAAGGGGACCTGATCTAAATCATCTGCATTCCTGTGTCTCCCCTCCTAGTCCCTCCTCCAGGAAATCTCTTCTAAATGTTCCCCTTGCAACATTGTTGGCATGTATGTCATGCGGTTATAAATTCTAGCTTTTTGTTTTTTCCTTTCTCCAAAATGTAAGCTTCCTGAGGGCTGAACATATATATATAAATATATATATATTTCATCTTTTTATCCTCTAATATCCCTACAGAATTGTTTACTCAGTAGAGACTAAGCCCGCATTGCTACATAAAATTAAAGGTATGTAGCACTTCATTGAGATAAAATGTTCAGGGGGTGGGGGGAGGGGAAGAGAGAGTTGGTTCTCGAGCATGAGCTCTTCTCAAAACCTATTTTCTCTATAAAATGAAGGAAGTGCTCCTTTGAAGGGAGAAAACATTCTGTCCTATCATATAATACCATCTATAATATCATATTAAAATAACATACATTAAAATCTCATATGTAAAGGAAAATCAACCAGTTCTTACTAAAATGTGGCGACTGTGACATTAAAACACACCTGTGTTTCTTATCATTAAAAATCTTTAGCAGCAGAATCACAGTCATTAAAGGTCCATCAAGATTTAAAACATTTTTCAATATTTCAAAAACCTTAATGTCTTTGGGGCTGCATATTTGGGATATTGAAAGCTGTTTCCTTTCCCATATACACTTTCCTCTAATCTTCTATAATAAGCAGTAGCCCACCAATGTTGATCGAACCACACTGGTGTCTTAACTCTCATCTCTGCATTTAAGGTGACTTTTGAACTTATAACTCTTACAACCCACAAATCCTAAGATTTTCAGCATGAGGATTTTCAGTATATCTCTGACATTTCTTGATAGCCTGTAATGTTGATCTCTGTGCGAAATTAACTTTACCAAACAGAAGTGTCTTATTGATTAGGATGACTGTGGATGCAGCCATATGTGCACAGAAAGGTAATGACTTCTGATGTTGGCAACAGGGACTATTCTCTTAGACCTAATTTATCAAACAACAGAATTCAAACTGAGGGTGAGCTTAGCACTCAATGCAATTTTGTCTTCAGTTGTGTCAACAGAGGATATTGAATGCAACTGAGGACAGGACATTACATATAGGAATGTGAGGAAATAAAAAATCAAGAGAAAGAAAGCTCAGTTCTGGTTGTCAGAGCTTGAACTTTTAGTACACATTTAGTAACAGGCAACACAAACCAAGCATCAGGTTTTATTTAACTTAACAGATCAAAGGATATCATTTTTGATGTGAAATAAAAGTAATGACTGTCTACCCAACTTGCATATTTTATAGACAGGAAAGCTGAGGACCAAAGAGATGACATCCAAAGCTTAAGGACACCATATCTGGGAAACCCACCCTCTAGAACTCAGATAAAATCTTGTCTCACAAAACCAGCCTTTGTCATAGAATATCCAAGTCCAAATGAATTTCAGAAGTCAGGGCCAATTTCCTCTCCTATACACCCATTCTTCATCTATTTCCTGAAATGAGATGTTTTCTATCACTATGATCATATACAAATTAACCAGCAGCATGGTGGGCTTCTGGAAAGAGCAGACATGCTTGGATTTCAAGTCCTCAGATTGAATAATTCCTTCATTCACTCATTGAAGTTTATTGAACATCTACTATGTAGCAGGCACTGGGAGAGGTACTAGGGACCCAGTACTGAATGACACAGACAGAAGTCATACCCTCACGTGGCTTACGTTCTAGTAGGAGATAGACAACACACAAATTAATGAGTAAACTGTGCAGTGTGTCAGATTATGAATAGGGCTATGAAGAAAACTCAAGCAGGTATCAGAAACCAGGAATCCTGAGTGTTCAGGGAGAGAGTGGGAAAGGTTTTTACATGGGATAGGCTTTGAAACAGTATCCTTTCAGCAAGGACATAAAGAAGGTTAGAGAGTAAGTCCTTCCATTGCCTGGGATAAGAGTACTGCAGGCAGAAGGCATATTAAGTGCAAAGGCGCCAACTATTCCAGACAGCAAGGAAACCAGTGTAACTGAAGCAGAGTGACCAAGTGGGGGCAATAATGGCAGATAAGGCCAGAAGGGTAATGGGGGTGAGGGGGCAGCTTGCAGACTCTGTACAGACTTCTGCTTTTATTAGGAATGAAATGGGATTTCCAGTCAAGAGTTCAGTCTGGCTTATCTGCCCATGTGTTGGGAACACACTGTAGGGGAGCACGGGGAGAAGCAGGGAAACCAGGTAGGAGGAGAGCACGTTGGTCTGGCGGCTTGGAAGAGGGCCAGACTGGCAGACGTGATAGATGCTGGATTCACAGCGATTCAGTACTGTTCTCAAAGAAGGATGTAAGGAGAACATGTGGGATGTGTGGGAGAAATAGAATCATAGCAAGGTGTTTAACGTGAGCATCTGGGAAGATGGCACTGCCATTTACTGAAACGAGAAGGCTCCGAAGAAGCATATTTTGGCAGGAAGATCAGGTCTACTTACAAGCTGTTTATCACTGGGCAAGCCCCTACAGGCCTCTCTGAACCTCAGTTTCCCCCTCTGTGTTTGGTAATGTCCGTCTACTTTACAGAATTGTTCTAAGAACCAACCAGGAAACGTGCAAGGTACCATCTTTCTTGGCATAAAGCATGTAACGCCAAAGGCTGTTACGGCCTGTGGGGAGGGATTCTGCTACAGCTGTTCTGCTTCCCTATCTCCCCTCTCCCTACCATCCTTCCTCACCCCAAATCTTTCTCTCTCTGAGCCAAGGGCAAATGAATAACTCCAGCAAAGTCCATTAGAAGTCACAAGTAACTTATAGGAACTGGCGAATGAAATCCTATTTCAGGTGAGTGTGACTGAAAATTCATATACTACAGAGCCCATGCTAATAAGCACAGGGATGCAGCCCCGTCCTCCTTAATCTGTAATGGAGAGTGGGAGGAAGTAAGAACAATATCGTGGGGAATGCTATCTCATCTCCCTCAGGTGGAAACCACTATGAGAGAAAGTTCATTGCCTATCAAACCGCAGGGAGGTTGTTAAAAAATCGCCATGGAATTTAAAAGGAAAACAAAGCATATAAGAGGGAAAGAGAAACACAGAAAACTCCCAATACCACATCTTTGGGGGAAAAAAACTCACTTTCAGGTACCGGCTTGTCATTCTTATGTTAACAAGAGAGGGCCTCCCTGGGGACTGATAAGAGTTCCAGAAAGATGAGCTCACCAGAAACTGGGGTGGGCTATTTCAAATGAGTGTCTCCTATGATGTCCTGGATTGGAGAACAACAGTCTACAAGGCAAGCATAAACGCCAGCAAATCTCAGTATATAGAACATAAATACTTTAATAACTATTTGTAAAATAATTAGGGAGAAATTATCACTCCTGAAAGTTAAGTCAGATCCTTCTGATAAATGTTTGTATGTGTGGATATGAGTGTGTGGATATGTATGTCATTGAGTCATCCGTGGCTCTGGAAACTAAGATAATGACAGAAATAATCATATTATATCCTTCAGGGTAGAAATTAATTGGCTATGGGGATAAAAATACTTTTTTTTTTTTTTGCTTATATTAAGAATCACTAATGTAAGTGGGCTGAAAGAAGAAATTCAAGTGTTAGGAATATTCTAACAACAGAAGGGTTTCGTTTTTTTTCCCAGTCCAAGTAATTAGTTTCTTCTCTGACTTTTAGTACGTCATTTGCACCAGGAAGTTGGAATGACAAAAAATATATTTGTCACCATGGCTTGCATCTTTGTCCTTGTCACATTATCACCCAGTCAGCTCATGGGTGAGCTATTCCTATTCCTAAAAATAGGAAGCATACTGGATCTGGCCGGTGGGCCACAGTTTGCTGGCCCCTGATCTAAAGTACTGAGTGGAAAAAATTAGAGAGGGAGACAAACCATGAGAGACTCCTAACTCTGGGAAACAAACAAAGGGTTGCAGAAGGGGAGGTAGGTGGGGGAATGGAGTAACTGGGTGACGGGCACTGAAGAGAGCACTTGATGGGATGAGCACTGGGTGTTATATGTTGGCAAACTGAATTTAAATAAAATAAAGTACTGTGATGGTGGCGGGGGGGGGGGAGCAGGGAGTAGGTAAGCAGTAAATGAGCCTTCATGCAGCCAGTGAGAACTGCTCTCTGGCTCAGCCTGGATGTGCTTAAGCCCTGGGTAGAAAGAGCAGTGCCTCATATCCCCAACCTGCTACACCTGGAAAGAAATCCAGAAATGACTGTCAGGTTAGTTCTGAGCCCTAAACTATGAGATTATAAGAAGTATTCCCAAATTGTTCCAAGAAGCCCTGACATTGCTTTGAGAAAGTGGTTAGAGGCAGAAATTTTCTCTCCTCTCTTTTCATTTCAATGAATATTTCTTGAATCCTGCCCTACATACCAAAAACTTATGAGACAATCTGATTTGGAGAAAGCAGCACAACACTGAAGAAGTTTGGATAACATGGAAGGCAAGTGTGGTAGATTAAAGATGGCAGCCAACTCTGCATACCACCAATAAGAGGTGGGTTCTAGGTTCTCTTCCCTTAAAATTGGGAGGACTTTCTAACTGCTTGACCATTAGAATATGGCAATAGTGACTCTGGGCTGAGGCTTAGGAGACATGTAGCCTCCATGTCCTTTTTCTTGAAGTGGCTACTCTTAGGAAAACCAGTTGCCATGCAAATAGTCTTGAGACCACCAAGTGTAGGTGTAGGTGTTCGAGTGGATATGCCACCTGAGCCCCCCTTTCTAGCCATCTCCACGAGGGCACCAGGCATGTGTATGAAGTTTAGAATCCTTCAGTTCACCCATTTGCCAAGTGAAACCACTGATTAACCTCAATTGCTGCCACAGGGTGCAAAACAACCCCCTAGATGGGCTCTGCAAGGATTTCTGTTCCACAAAACTGTAAGATATGACATGATAAGATGTTAACTGTCTTAAGCCATTCAATTTGGGGCTAGTTTTTTGCATAGCATAGATAAGCGGAAGGGTGAGTATGAAGAGATATATTCCTCCAACCCCACCTTCCCCCCAAAGTGATATGACTAAACTTTAGATAAACAAAAGGTCAATATGGGCTTAACTAATTTAGGAAAGCTATTGGAAGGAAAGAAACTGGAGGCTGGCTCAAACAGGAAAGGGAGGTTCTATACAGGCAGGTAATTCCTAAGAGGTCTTCTCTGCCCACTAGTGCCATGACCAGCCCCAGCTGGCAATGCTCCATTTGAACCACCAGGCCTATGGCTGACCCAGAGGGCAGATTCCCCATGAATCTCTATCCTCAGAATAGAGGATAGAGACCCAGGATCAGTGAGCTTGGAAATGCTGCTCTGCTGAGAGTTCCTCAGCTTGCTGGGTTTTTGAAGATGCCTCATTTATGCAAGGATGCCAAGTCTTGTGCCACCATTCTAACCAAGCATGTTTTTCAAACACCACCAATTTTATCAACCCCAAAATGTTTTCCAGATTAGGACATTTCACATGCACTTGGCCAACCCCAAAGTTCTCACATAGAGTATTTGACAAGTGAATTCACACAATTCTAGTAAGACAGCTACCCCTAATTCCATTCTCCCACATTGATGGCAGCATGTATGTGATCATTATGTGGATTTATGAGAAGATTCTCTAAGCCCTTCCTTCAGCTCCCTCCTGGCAGGCATCAGGGAGAGGTGCATCTAATCCATCCATGACAGTTGCCAAGAACCAGAATGTAGTGTTGAGAAGTTCTTAAAAACATGATATGTTGAAATACATCAAAGGCTCTCTGAGCTGACAGATGGGACAACTGAGATACCATGATGGTAAATGGTTGACATAAGCTGGCAGCAACACTAACAAAAGTAGAATTGATTCTGCCCTCTGCATCTCCCTGGTAGAGACCAAATGTTGTAAACTTGAAAATTCTCTTGAACTTCATAGTTCCAAGTGGTAAACTAATTTATTTTTGGATGCTTGAATTGCTTTCACTCCTGGTAAGAGTGCTCTCTAATTTCTGTGCTCAGAGACAAAAGATTTGGAAAATCTTTTTGTGAAAACCCCAGAAGGCCTGAAAAAGAGGGATAGGACCTCATTTCACTTGGTAATAACATTTTTGGTGAGAGTGCTTTCCTCTCCCCTGGATAGTAGGCTGAACCTTAAAGAAATGAATAAATAAAAACTTCTAATTTCAGGTTTGGTGGCTTTCTAACTCTTTGCCCACCAGAGAGCTCTCATCTCAAAGTGAAGACACTGGCGTGAAGTCTATTCCTCCTTATAGTTATCTACCCACATGGATACACTTACATATTTGAAGCACTGGAAAATGCTGCTGTAAGTGCTTTACGTTAAAATGTTCCTTAAGTTTTAAATTTCATAGACACCAGTCAGAGTGAGTGAGATTCCAACAAACCATTCATGGACACCTACCATACACAAGTAAATAGAGAGGTCCTGGGATTCTTTGTTTACAAATCTGACATACAACGAGCCTTGAAAACAAATCTCTCCTAACTTGTTTGAGGGCCACACCTGACCCGAACTGATTTATGTGAGGCTACTATAGACTTCCTTTATTTCCACCTAGTGTTAATATTCACATATTGCCCTGCAGATGTGTTAATGAGCTGGATCTCTGGCTGCTGCCCCAGACCCTGCTAGGAATGTCAATATACAGTATATGTACAGTGTGATCTTTCTAAAATTAGAAATATATCTCAGCCCAAGAATTTTGGACAAGGCTTCAGACACCTGAACCCACACGAGAGGGGCTTACTGAGGGTGCAGAAGGGAGCAGAGACAGGAAAGGTTAAGGAGCAGGCCAGAGATGAAGGCCATATCTCTAGACAGCCTGCAGGCAGCAAAGAAGCCATAACCAAATCTGCCAATGGTGACAAGGCGAGGCAGTCTGAAGGGTCTGCAGAGACACCTGCAAAGGTCAACATGATACCAGCTGGCTTTCCAAAAGATTCTAATGATCCTAAAATCGAATGTCTTAGAGTATGATAAAGGTGAACTTGAACCTTCTCTTAACTATTATAGAATTATACAAGTTACAAGTTACAAGGTACAAGGTACAAACAAATGGTTTTATGTCAGGAACTTAGAAGGGTAAGATTGTGGCATATCTTACAGTTTAATCTGCCCAGAATCTTCTCTGAGAGCTGGTCCTCTCCCACCTGTTGGATCGGCCAGCTCATAACTGCAGAGGTCCAGGCTGCTGGCAAGTATCTCCACCCCATGCAGGGGCAATCAGAGTTGACCCTTGGGAGAGAGTGTCTCTCCTGTTAGAGTTGTACATGCTAAGGATCAGGTCAGCCTAGAGCCCCAAGTCATCAGTGCCACCAAGAGAGAAGACCCGCCTGAAGAGGAAGCCAACACAGTGGAAAACAGGGTTGGGGGGAGGGGAATGGAGACCTGATGATGTGAATCCCTGGATCCAGCTGTGGCTAACATATTTGACCCTCTGCCATCTGCTATGTGAGCCAAAAAATATCCAGTTTTGCTTCAGCTTATTTGAGCTGGGTTTCAGTCACTTGTGAAGAAAATTCCACAAGCAATTGGCTTGAAAAGTCTTCCAAATTTGGAGATTAAATATGTTCTTTTCAGACATGTCAACTTTAAGAAACTTTAAAAGAATTTCTTCCTTCCTCCCTGTTAGGGACTGAATTATGTCTTCCCTCAAATTTATATGTTGAAGTCCTAATCCTCAATGTGACTGTATTTGGTGACAGGTCCTTTAAGGAGGTAATGAAGGTCACAGGGTGGAGTCCCGATCCAGTAGTACTGGTGTTCTTAGAGGAAGAGAGACCAGGGCTCTCCTGCACTCTCACTCTCTCTCTCCTAGCACAGACAAGAGGCCATGTGAGGACACAATAAGAAGGTGGCCATAAACAAGCCACGAAGGGATACCTCACCAGACACCAACTCTGGCACCTTGGCACCTTGATCTTGGACTTCCAGCCTGCAGAACTGTGAAAAAACAAATGTCTGTTGTTTGGGCCATCTGGTCAGTGGTATTTTGTTATGGCTGCTCAAGCAGGCTCCCTACTACTCATTCCCTGTGAAGTTTCTGAAGGAGGCAACCGACAGTTTGTCCCATTGTGAGGGTCACCCCAGTCCTGCTTTTTTCACCACCAACAGCCCTCAAAAGAAAAGCCATGATGAGGAAACTAGAGCCTGCCTTCCAAATCTGGAAATGCTAGAAGACACTAGTGACTCTAACATAATAAAGGAAGAAATCCAAGATGCTTTAGGCTAATTTTTTTCATATTTTCTTCAAAAGTTACAGTAATTTAATAAACTCATTCGAAATCACCATGACTGAAGATCAAAATCACAATATTGTTTTAAATTTATTATGTATCATGACTCAAAAAACTCTCTAGAATAAATTCACCTTTGACACTAACTAATGAAGACAATTTGCTCTAATTCAATTGTAAGAGAAAATATTTCAAGTAAAGCTTACAAGAGGATGATTTTGATTTTTTGGCTAGAAGACTTCAGTTGTAGACAAGAACCACCCTCCCCCCCAGAAAATTTTGTTATAAGATACTTAAGATGGTAAGAGAAGAAGCTCCCTTGTTTGGAAAGATTCATATTAGAATCTTATCAATTTTTCTATAGAGTGTTATCATTAGTGTTCTATGGGGTTGGCAACTGGTTTATTGAATGGTAGGGATCTAAAGATATGGTTTCATTTTTCTCTCATCATGATCTGTGGCATATTTTGTTGTATCTCGCTTCCCTATGGCTGGACAGCATCTCAGAAAGACCTCACAGATTTCCAATCACTTTCACTTGTAAGAACAGTCTCATTTGTAGAAACTAAGGTGCATTCATTTATTAAAGGTCTAGTGATATCATATCAAAACTTCAATTTCAGCCAATTCAAAGTTTCTCTCCTCCTGCCCATCTTCTGTGACCTGCAGTGGCCTTTCCTTTTGCTCACTGCTCCCCCCATCACCTGGCTGCTTGTAGCTCCTCTAGGGTCAGCACAAGGAGAGAGACATCAATGGAATGGAGGCTGACTATCTTTTTACATCATCAGTTTGTGCTGTTGGCAATTCTCTCTTGACTATCAAACTCAGCTGTGTGAAGCAAGTAGTCACATGTTGGAACTTTCCTGGGAAGCTTTCATTTGTAGGTTCTTCAGGGCCCTGCATGGAACTGCCCAGGGCTAGTTCCCTATTGTGGTTGAACAACCATTTGACTGGTCTTTTATGACCTACCTTCCCAACCCCCTTCATGCACAAGCACACACACACACTCATGTGCATGCACACATACACACACACAAAATCTCCTACTTCAGCATGCACATCACAGTCTGGGTCCACTGCCTGGGTCAACTTACCCCAAAAGTTCTATCTCCCAGACAAAGATAGCAATAACTGCTCAAACTCTCTACCTTTCCAGTGTTGCTTGACTCAAGGAGAACATACACATTTTTCTGCATCAAAGGGCAGAAGCTGAGCTTGCCGCTACTGACACCTGCCTCTATATTTACAAACCCCCATGTCTTCACTGTGCTTTACTCTGACTGGCTGGAGGCAGCTCAGCAGGCAGCCCCCTGGGAAGTGGAGTTCTTGTTCCAGTCTCCATATGAGAGAAACTCCCCTTAGCACTCCACTTCTTGCTCCATGGCATTGGGAGGGAAATGTCCCAGCTCTCTTTAAGAAGCCCAGGGCTCCTTATGGAAACGACTGTCTCCAATCTCCTTATGAGTCACTAGTCATCTGTAATGTAGGCTAGAGCTGGGATAGGACTGGTAGTCACTAGACTGGTTTTGACATCTTTATTAAACACTCCATAGCCATGTCTAGCACTCCATTTTAGAACATTAGATAATTATCACTCATTTTCAACTTTGGAGTATTAATTCCTTCTGATAATTAAAAATGTCCCATTCAGCATCCTCACTTCAAATTATGTTGCTGGAAAATTAGCAATTCGGTGCTGAAAACATCTTACCAAAGTCAATGAGCCAGAAGTTCACCTTGACTAAAACACCAAGTTTACAGGGATTCTGCTCTAATAGCGATGACCACTATAACCATATAATAGAGCACAATAATCATACTTTATACATGTAAAGGTCTACATAAAACATGCCTTTGCTATAATACTGTTTTCTGATTAAAATATACAGCTACGCAAATATTTAAATGAAATATTCTTAAACTTTTATTGGATTGAAAACAAATGGAGCAGATGCTCTGGGAAAGCTCTTTGCTAGAAGCAAAGTACTTTGGGGGATTTATGACTTTGTTGAAGCTGTTTTAATTAGCTATTTCAAATTCTTGTTCATTAAGTGTTTTTCTTTAACCTTCAATGACCTGATTTCAGAAGACTAACAATGAAAATATTGTACACTTCTGCTGTAATATAATGTATGCTATGCTGGCATCTCCCAGTATCTTCTCTCAATTAGTCCTCTCAGGGATAAAACATATTGTTGGGCCTATAATAAGGATGTTGTAATATAGGAGTCACTTACTCAGATGCCTAAGTTACCAAGCAGGTAATATAAAGTAGAAAGTAATAGTAGAGAAGAGTGGGGACTGTGACAAACTTGAAATCTTATGCTACATAAAAAGAAGTAGCTTCTAGGGGCACCTGGATGGCTCGTTTGGTTGAGCGTCCAACTCGATTTTAGCTCAGGTCATCTCACAGTCATGAGATCAAGCTCCACATTGGGCTCCATGCTGAGCATGGAGTCAGCTTGAGATTCTCTCTCTCCCTCTGCCCCACCCACTGCTATAAATAAATAAATAAATAAATAAATAAATAAATAAATAAATAATAAATAAGATCTTTATTAAAAGAAATAGCTGCTCTTCAGGGCCAACTAACTTTGGTGTGCAGTTCAGATGTTAACTGATTTTTTTTTAAAAGAAAATTTAAAATTTCAGGTGTTGTGAAATCTACTGATATTGTATTGAATCAAATTGATACTAAATCAAAATTTTTAAACATCAAGTCGAAACAAAACATAAACCCCACAAATGCTGATATCTGCAGGCTGCTTTGTAGCCTGTGACTTCCCTTTGTAGCAGATATTGTTGGTTCCAAAATGGAGGATCTTCTCTATGCAGACCCTTGAGAGTAGTCTCCTTCAGTTAAGGTATTTGGAAGAGGAATATTTTTCCTAAGTTCCAGTTTGTTGTTGATCTTGTGGACACTGGTATGAAAGAAAATGACCAAACTTCCCCTTTCTCTTTGACTGCCAGAGAGCACAGAAGCAAATCCGTGGCCCAATCCTAGCAAGCATATAGATCTGGACAGAAGGTACAACCCCCTAACCATTTTTCTCCACTTTTATTTCTCATCTACTTTTAACTTATGTCATCTTGCTGCATTTCATAAAAATGTATAAGTCCATTTTATTTCATTTTTTAAAAAGATTTTATTTATTTATTCATGAGAGACACAGAGAGAGAGGCAGAGATATAGGTCAATTTTAAATCCTCTTTGGAACAAAGCAGGTTACAAATGATCTTTACAACACTGAAACAGACATTCAATGAAATAGACATTATTTCTGTGAAATAGACATTTCTGATCCCATCTGACCACTGAGTAAACTGAGCCTGCGTGAGGTTAACTGACTTGATCATTGACACTTGAATCAGGAAATGTGAAGACCCAACCCATCTGTTATGGCTCCATGTCAAATGCTCAACTGACTATTCAAAACAACACAGTTCCATAGCAGAGGTCTCAAACTCAGATGTAACCCACCCCTGGATACTATAGGAGCTGGAGAAGGGCTTGCCCAGAGCTATTACATTGTGAAGGCGAACAGTTCCCTAGAACACAACGTGATCATGATACAAATGGTGCCCTCCAAAGTCGTACAGTGTATGCAGCATGCCCCTTTGGGAGGCATTAAAATCCACTGTGCTAATGACTACAAATTAATGTGCTGATCTGGAACCCCAGTTTGAGAACCAGTCTATAGAATCTGGCTAAATATAATATGGGGATGCATCATATAAAGAGTGCAACTCAAATGAGCCTTGTAAAAATGAAGTGAAATGTCCACCGAGTGCTCTGGGTATAATGCTGTCTTTGAAATCAGGCTATGGGGCAGCTTTATGGGTGAAGGAACACAAACAAGTCCTCTGCACTTTTCTGTAACCAAATCCCCAGAGTGTGTTCCAAAATGAATCAGCTGTGTACAAAACTCTGTTCTTTGGATAGAATTGAATTATAGTGTGGTTCCAATGTATTTTGATTAAATTATAACTGTATAAGAGCACAGGATGTTCCCAGGTCTTAAGACATTAGATGTTCAAATTCTGTATTGTTCTTAATCTCAGTTTCTTTCCTCATAAACAATGCTAGAGCAGTGGTTTTTAAGCCTTTTAAGCAGCAAATCTCTTTTTTTCCAAATCCTGCATGCACCTCCAGTATTTTGTGGCTACGTGATTACTGGGAGTGAGGCTTGTGGGCTGGCCCTGGGTGGGCTGCCCTTTCTAGACCAGAGCTGTTGTCAAGACAGCTTGACCCCTCCACTCTCTCCTCCAGGGTGGCCAACCCTCACGGCTCCTCAGCTATTGTCTTATTAAGGAGCCTGCTTTAATGTGATCCAGATGGTTAGCAGAACCTCTAAGTAATTTCGAAGAATCCTAGGGCTACACGGAACATAGTTCAAAAACTACTCTTTTTCAGGACATATTGTCAATCTAGTAATTGCCTGGGTGATAATCCATGAGGGGCATTACAAGATCACTAAAACAAATCAAAAATATAGTGCCAGATAATTCTGGTTTCCACAGCAACTTCTAACAACACTGGCAAAACTCCCACTGAAGTAGAAAGAATCATCACATGAAAAATTTTTAAAAAGTACTCCTCTTTGTCGGTGTCAACTCATCTCTATGACACATTTTAGGGGTACACATTTGTGTTACAGAGTATTGTTACAGATCTTGCCCCAAATCCCAAGACCAGTAAATTGATAGATGCCTGTAGTTATTAGTGATATTCAAATGGAATTCTAAAACTAAATAAAGCATAGTATGATACTGCCTACAAGGAACAAGTGGTTTAGTATTTAAATTTGAGAATTTTTAACATGTGTCAGAAGATGTTCTATGTTTCCAAAATCACAAAAGAAGTCACAAAGAAAAGCTAACAAAAAAGGGGAGACATTTTACTGACATAAAAACCAGAAAAGAATATAGATGTTTGAATTGGATTTTCCTTGTAAATCATTACTTATTTCTATCCCTAGTAAATGTGAGCAATGAATTCTATTTAATAAGGAATGGCAGAAAATGTGAAATGGGAATAAAAGTTTTACAAATAAGTAAAAATTATCTTTTATATATACTGGATATGGTAGTTATTCTGAACATAAAGAAAAAAGTGTGGAATTTTTATTAACAGAAAATCAGCTTCTTCAAAAGCTTCCCCAAAAATTATGAGCTGGAGAATGTGAGTGTCCCCTTCCTCGCCCGCCTGAGGTATCCACGTGTCTCTGTCCATCTCTGGGAACCAGTAGGAAACTCAATTCAGAACTTTTATCTAAACAAATACAGACTTCAGTCAAATAACCACTAATGACACTCTAACTAGACATAACAAAACACAGCTTATGGAAGAACTGTGGCAGGTACTAGGGCCTTTACCCTAGTAGAGACGCATGGTGTCTCTGGTATTATTGTTTTTCTATGTGCTGTCTTGAGGCCAGTCAGTTACCCTTCTTGAGTGGCTAATTAAGTCCACATCCCCAGTCACTTCTTCTATGGGGCTCTCACACTGGGGGTCATTGTGCACCCACCCTAATCACCTTGGGCCAGGTATTAGCCCCTTTGCCACAGAGTCTGCTGAAATTATTTAAATTATCGAATCCTGAACCCATTTGCTCTGCTTTATCCTTTCCTTACCCACAATAAGCAGGCTTGTCCACTCTTCTCCACCCCACTCTGGCGATCGACCTGGAGCCTCCACTGAGTGGCCCTGTGTTCTCCCTGTGTGACATTGTAACTCTCCAGTTTCTCTCTCTTGATCTGGATCTGGCCTCACCATACCTCACCCAAGGTAACATGATTAAAACACTAGTCTATTACCTTTCACTAAAAACAAAAACTCTAAGACTAATTGTAGGTGATGCTATAGAGAACATCTGAAAAGCATGAGCCACTGTCATGGTGCTCACAAGCCCACAACCGCTGTGAGTGATTGCTGCACAGGGACTAAGTATTCTCTGGGCAACAAAGGGATTCTATCTTTCATTCCGTTCTTCCACCCAGGACTTGTAGCTTGAGACACAGAGAGATTGTTGCTTCTCTCTGATTTGCTCTCCCTTGGGAAGGGAGGCAAAGAGCTCCTTGTGAATCGGGTTTTCCAGAAATAACAGTGGAGTTCACGGAGTAGGTGCAAAGGTGTTTCTGGCAAGCTCAAATTGGATAACAGTTTAAGGCTGCTGGTTGACACATTATACAGAGAAGCAATTAACCAGATCTGAGGGGGAATGTGGAAAGGACAGCTCTCATCTGTTCACTGCCAAGAAGCAGACACAGCTCTACATGGGAAGGCATAACACAAAGGAAGCCACAGTTCTGAGCAGGCCATCACACATTGGCCTAGACTTGACAGTGTTGAAGAAAGATGCTTCTGGTTACATAATGTGATGACTTCTATGAACTCATGTTTTTGTCTCCAAGCACCAAGTTTGATAATTAACCTTTACACACCACAGAAAATACGGCTCATAAGATGGCCTCCGTGCTTTTCCAAAGACCAGCCTTGTGAATCAATCCACTAACAGATTTTATCTACCACAAATTTAACTTAAAAACTATTTCAGATGGATTCATACTTTAAAAAAATTCAAGAACTCATAGGGTAATCGAACTATTTGTAAAATATTTGTGGTTGTGTTGGTTCAATAGAACAATCCTCCCCACACACAGTTACCACAATCAAAACATCATCTAAGTAAATTCTGTCATTATGATCAACAACCTGAATGCGATAAAGAAGCCAGTAATGTAGAATGCCACCACTGGGATGGTAGTAAGCAGAGGTTCTCTAAAACAGAGAGACCTATAACTATAAATATAGGCCAAGTTATGCTGTGGTAACAAACACCCCACAGATCTTACTGGTTTAAATCACTGAGGTTCGTTTCTTAGTCCTGCTACATGGGTCGGCTAGCACTCAGCTTTCTGATATTCTTTCTCAAGATTCAGGCTGACAGAGAAGCTACCACTTGCACTAATTCTTAAAATGGCTTACATTCTACTAGCCAAAGCAAGTGTCATATCCAATTTCACTGGCCATATCCAACTTCAAGGAGGTAGGGAAACTATAGCCTTCTATGTTTATAAATAAAGTCTTATTAGAACACAGCCACATCAACTTGTTTTCATATGTCTATGGCTACTTTTGCCATAGAGTTAAGTAGCTATGACAGAAACTGTATGTGGTCTACAGCCTAAAATAGTTACTATTTGATCCTTTAAGAACAAAATTGTGGGAACCCTGGGTGGCGCAGCGGTTTGGCGCCTGCCTTTGGCCCAGGGCGCGATCCTGGAGACCCGGGATCGAGTCCCACATCGGGCTCCCGGTGCGTGGAGCCTGCTTCTCCCTCTGCCTGTGTCTCTGCCTCTCTCTCTCTCTCTCTCTCTCTCTCTCTCTCTGTGTGACTATCATAAATAAATAAAAAAATTTAAAAAAAAGAACAAAATTGTGGATCTTTGGCCAATTGTAGTAATTATCTTTCACTAGGTTACACTGCAGTAACAACCTCGCAATCACAGAGGTTTACCAAAACAAAAATTTATCTGTCATTCATATTACATATCAGTTATAGGCAGGCTGTAGCTCTGATTTGGGTCTTCCTCAAAAGCTAGTAGAGAATTCCCTGTTACAATATGCCATCTTCATGGCAGAGGTGACTTAGCATGGCACAGCATGGCTTAATCCCACGATGGTTCTTAAAGCTTAAGCATGGATGTGTATAGTTCTATCAGTTTGGTTCGCATTTTATTGGCCAAAGAAAGTCACACGGCCCAGCCTGACATCAATCACTAGATGGAGAAGTGTACTCTTCACCACAAGGAGGCACTGTCAGTTACCTGACTACTTACAGGGATATATAATACTCTTACAAACAAGCAAGAGTAATTAGGAGTAATAACATAATTGACCATCCCTACATGTTAGAGTTTGGGGAGAAAGCAGCAATGGCTAGCAAAAGACAGTAAGAAGTTACCCTGGCATGCTACAGTCAGCTCAGTACAGTGAAAAGTCCAAGGACCAAGAGTTAACAAGCTGTTTATCTAGAACAAGCCATTGTCTTTCTCTGAACCTCAGAGTCCTCCTCTGTAAAAGGAGGTGATCAGAAGGCATCAGTGTTTTCAACCATTTCATGTCAATGCTTTTTGAGGATCAACCGCGTGCCCCCTATCCCCACCCCACATGACTATTGCTCTACTTTGAGTAACTACAGACTAAGAAAATGAATTTGGCTAAAACCATCATAGTCATCAATCACAAACCATTGCTTACTATATCTAAAGGTAATGTTGAGACAGTTGTGAATGACATTACTTCTCTCCTGGGATGGCTAATTACCACTTGAGCAGATTTGTACAGGCTAACAGGGAGATGAGAGCAGACATGCTGGCTTTAAAGGCAATTATTCTAGAATTACAGACACCTAAATTTATGCCACAGACAGATACAATGGGATTGGTACTCAACTCATTAGATGACAATCA
This sequence comes from Vulpes vulpes, assembly GCF_048418805.1. Classification (NCBI taxonomy): domain Eukaryota; kingdom Metazoa; phylum Chordata; class Mammalia; order Carnivora; family Canidae; genus Vulpes; species Vulpes vulpes. The sequence continues at coordinate 106,201,507 of NC_132785.1, read as the reverse complement.
TCTGTTAATCTGTGGGTGTCTGTGGCTTGGGGCTATCTTGTTCAATACCCAGGACTTAGTACATAGTTGTACTCATTAAATATTTTTGAATTAATTGATAAAAAGAATCATGTGTTCCATATGCTTTCTAATAATTTTTATCCTTTCTGTCACTTAAGCCCATGCATACATTTGAAAAAAAAAGTCTGACATATGTGTGAGTGAATCCTATTATATGTTTCGTTTACAGATAATGCTTGATGTTTATATTGATTTGCATTCCTTGTGATACTTTCTTAGCCCTCCAGGGATCTCTGTCCCATGAGTTGGGATCACTGGGACAAAGAAACACAGGTAAATTCATCCTGTAGTGTAAAAACTAACCTAACACATTGCTTCTAGTTTAATTCAGAGTCTTCATTTCAATGACATTGCTTATCCAGGGAGTAAACTACAATTGAGTAATTGAACAAAAATTCTTTCTACCTTCAACAAATTTTCCATTGGGGCTAACAATTAGCCTATAAAGTCAGAAAATAAAGTCCTTTATAGGACTGTAGTTCAAATTTCTGGGCAGGTCCTAGCTCTGAATAAAGGCTAAATGAATAAATGATTGAATCCATACACTTGAAAATTATGATTTTTGTTTGGTGTTTGCTCACGTATTGGGCTGTACCATCAGTTCTTAATCCTCATTATGCATCAGAATCACCTCACCAAAACTTTAAAAATGTAGGAGAGGTACCTGAGCCCTACAAGATTCTGATTCAGTGGCCCAGACATGAACACTTCATTTCACAAGCTAATAGGTGAGTCTAATGTGTGTCCATGGTCAAAACCCACCAGCCTATATCAATAACTATTACTTCCCTAAGATTAAGTAAACGAATTTAATTTTGAGTGCCAGAATATTTTCCTATACCTTCTTAGATCCTGGGAGTTTCTTTTATTATCAAAGTTACATCGGATGTTAGACTATTTTTCTTTGCAGAATCCTGTCAATGTTTTCATATTGCTTGGGATTTTTTGATCACCCAATTTACAAAGTCCAATTCCCTATGAATTCAAGGTAGGAGAATTCCAGGAGAATATCCACAAGGGGAATTTATGGGAGAGGCTATAAGGATGATGAAACAGAAGGAAACATTGGTATTTTTTGGCAGTTGCTTATTCCTTTACTTGACTTAACGTATTAACTCCACTCCTCTGTGCTCCATTAATCCAAAAGGCCATCAAAAACACAACTGCAAATAGATCCTTCTCTATTCATGTTGCAGAGTAAATACACATGTCAGCAGGTTAGCCCCTCATCAGGTTTCATCAGGAGCTAAGTTTTATCCAATAAAATTCCTGAATTGGAGCTGAAAACCTGGCTTAGGAGATAAAAAAAGAGAGAGTTGATCAGCATGATGGGTAGAAGGTGGAATAATGGACTAGTTCAGAAAGGCATAGATGGGTACAGTTGGACTGAAACAGAGATATTCAAAATTTTTGGTTTTCATAGTCTTATTGAGGGACCTCAAAGAGCTTTTGTTTCTGTGGGTTACATTTAGTGCTATTTGCTAGATTGAATTGGAAGAATTAAAAATATATGTACTTAAAGCTATCCTTAAAAGTTAAAAAAAAACCCACTACATGCTAACAAATAAAATATTTTCACGACTAATAATTCTATTTCCCCAAAAGAATGTAGTGAGAAGACTGGCATGGTTTTATATTCATTGCAAATATCTTTACAGATTATCTGCCTTAATGGACCACACTAGATTTTCATTTCTGCTTCCACACTGACTCTATTAAACTACTACATGTCAGGCGGCATCCAGAAAACTCCAGTATATGCTTGTGAGAGGGGAATGAAAAAAGCAAATGATGTTCAGGTGATGTTATGAAAAGCATTTGATCTCATGGAACCCCTGAAAAGGTCTCTGGGACTCCAGGGGACCCCTGGATCATACTTTGAGACTGCTGCCTCAAGAGAGAAGATGCAAATAAAGCTGGTTTTCACTGACCGAGCTTAGAGTCTGCTAGCATCTCTCCTATCAGTTCCACTTCAGTGCTGTAAAAGTACCTACATGGGGGGGTAAAGTCAGAAATTAACTCCCACTATTGATTCCCATTTTTTCACTGCATGTGCCTTTAGAATAAATGTCTGAAACAAGCTCTGTTTCCTTGAAGATAAGCGGTTGAATTTGGTCACTCAGATCAAAGTTTCAGGAAAGATGGCAGACAATGATCATATAAAATTGTAAGAGCTCTTACAATGATGTTCTCAAGGGTGGAGGAGTTACTATGGAAGGATTTGTTGGTGCTAGGGAGCACATATCTCCATCAATCAGATACTTCTAGTAAGTGTGTTTGGGGAACACAAAAGAATAGACCTGAGGCATAACCCAGGCTTTCAGGCAGCTCACATTCTATTTGAGAAAAGAATATATTAGAAAGAAATTTAAGCATACAGCCACATGTTACGTTTTGTGGGATACCATGACATGTTAGAGAAATTCAAAGAAAGGAGGTAGACTAATCAGGACAAGTATTCACAAAAGTGAAGTACTTCTAGGTGTTTATAGAGGCATGGGAATGAGGAAGGAAAGAGTGGGGACAGCATGGAGCAGTAGGGATAGGAGTGGAGCTATACCTAGAGTCGATCATTAAAGACCTCCCTCCTCTATACAACAAAATTGTCTTCAGAAATGATCTTAAAAAAAGCAAACAATAATAAAGGCCAGAAAAGAAATTAAAATATAAGATATTGTCTTCTATTAAATTTTGTGCATATATAATTAGGCCAGTAACTAATTGCTATAATACAAAAACAAGGGAAAAAGTAATGGATTAATAATTTTTAATTATAATAAAGTATTTTTTAAAGGCATATGAAAGAAGCACTTCTAAGGGGTAAACTTCATAAGGTTCAGAGAAAGACTTATGCAGTCAGGCAAGCCTTGTTTTTTTATCCTTAAAATTCTTACGCTATCATTGTTTATTTTGAATCTACTTTTAAACACAGGACTATGTAGTATCACAGGGCTTAGATATACAGACTGTGCTGAAAGCAACCTCAAATAATTCTAGCTCTTATTAATTATATTAGTCAGGGTTCTCCACAGAAAGAGTCAATTGGAGACATGATAGACGATGGGTGGATGGATGCATGCATGCATGGATGATAGATAGATAGATAGATAGATAGATAGATAGATAGACAGACAGATAATGAGGAATTATAGAGGGTAAGAAGTCCCATGATCTGCCCTCTCTAAGCTGGGGGCCCAGCAAACCAGAGGTTTTTTTTTGTTGTTGTTATTATATTATTTTTATCTTTATTATTCCCTGCTGTCTTGGAACTGGTGATTTAGTTGAGCAGACTGAGGCCAGGCCACTCCCTTAGCCATCTGAGGTATTTGGCTCCTCTCAGAAGGGCTTTCTGAAGCCCAGTCCCACTTGGAGAAGCCTCTGGTTTGTCTTTTATAGTCCAGGTGGTTAGACAGAAAGTCCTCAGGAACCAAGATGATTGCTGGCCTGTTTCCATTGGGAAGGCTCAGTGGACAGGATGGGCTGAGGGGATGAACGGAGTAGAGGGCAGGATTTTACCCCATCCACGCCCTTCCAATTCCTTTCTCACTCTCAAGGCTGGAGGTAGAGGTGGGGGTGGGGGCTGAGCAGATATAAAAAGGGTAGTTAATGCTTCCCACTTGACCTGTCTCTCCTAGCCCCCTACCCCACCCCAGCAGGGCAGGCGGGCTGAGGGGATGAATGTCCAATTCAGTCCAATTCTGAAGGCCTGAGAAATAGGAAAGCCAGTGATATAAATGCCAGTCTGAGGGCAGGAGATAAGATGAGATAAGATGAGAGCGAGGACAGCACGGCAGAAAAAAAGAGTGAATTCCTTCTTCCTCTGTTTTTCTACTCAGGCCCTCAACAGATCAGATGATGCCTACCCACATTTTGGAAAGGCAAACTCCTTTATTGAGTCTATTTGTTCAAATGCTAATCTCACCTGGAACATAGAGACATACCCAGAAATAATATTTATTTTATTTTTTTAAGAAATAATGTTTAAACTGGGCACCCTGTGTCCAGTCAAGTTGACTCATAAAATTAACCATCACATTTTTTATTGTGTGTAACTGAGTCCATGTGTGTGGAAGTCAAAATGTATATCTGAGAGTTCTCCAAATTAACTTCCAAGTAGCATAAAATAGAACTGTATGTACTTAGTAAGTCATAAAGATGCTACTTTATTATTTTTTTATTTTTCTTTTAACTTTTTATTTAAATTCCAGTTAGTTAACACAGTGATACTTTATTATTATTACTAAGACTAACCAATCATTGTACCAATTGTTTAGAACTTAAACCAACAGAAGAATTTTCTGGGGAGGAATATTGTTTTGCTGACAATTTAGAATTGCTAGAACCTAGTAATAATAAAAAGCAGATCAACTCTTAATTTATTTTATTATTGTGTTAGCATTTTTTCCACAGATGGCACATCCCCTATTATCTGCACCTGGGGTGGATGGCACCCATGGCCTCACCTTGGTTCACTCTAGACATGGGGGGGTGGTAATATCTGTGTGGGATTCAGGGATGGGGGGAACCTTGCTTTAGGCCCCACACAAGCTCTCCCTCTATCTGAAAGAGGACTTCATCTACCTACATTCTGACCTCAGTCTGTACTTTCATACTGCTTAAGTTCTTTCCAGCTTACCTTTTAAACTCAGGCAAAAGATCTGGTGGGCAAAGGATCCTATGATGGGAATCAAAACTACTCCCTCAAGCAATAGGGACTACCCTGACACCAGCAAGACCCTGTATAACTGACCCCAAGACAATGATTGACCTGACCTTTACTGCTCATCTGCACATACCCATCACCTGTTGCCCCACATTTTCCTTATATAAACCTGGAAGTATTTTCAGCACTTTGGAGACCATCTTTGGGACACTAGTCCACTGTCTTCCTGGTGTTGGCCTCACTGAAATAAATCCCTTTCTTGTTTCACCACCACTCATCTCTCTGCCTTTGGATCTTGTCAAAGGTGAGTGGCCAAGCCTGGTGTATTTGGGACCTCAGAGCTGGGTGCTCTGGCACCCATGGGCCCAGGTTAGACATCATTTTTTCCCTTCAGTTACTATGCAACTCTAACTGGTTTCTTGGTGTAAGGAAAGGAACCAGTGGCTGGTGGAGGGAGTTTGACTGTTCTTGGAGCAACTTCCCAGTGGAGGTCCAAGGAATGACACAATGAGATCATGTACAACCATCCCCTTCTTGAGAGAAAGGGAAAGGTAGAAGCACAGGCTAAGGAATAAATAGGATCACAAAGCAGTGGGAACTATTATTCCCCTGGTGGCAGTTTTCTTGGTGAAGTAGTAAGTGTGGGTTGTTTGCTTAGAGAGAGGTAGGTAGAATTGACACTTGAGGAAAGTAGTGAAAGTCTGAAACAGAAAAATCTCCAAAATTAAAAAAAAAAATTAGACAAATAAGAAATAAAAGCATGGAGGGGGGACTGAGGATTCTCCTGGAGGTCTTATTGATGACCCTCCCTTCTCGGTGTTCTAGCTCTGCTGTGTTCCCTGGGCTATGGCTATTAAGTCATCAATAACTACTAGGGAATATACTGGGTCTTCAGAGTCTCAGGTTGGTTCCATATGTTTAGCTGCTCCTAGGGTAGACTGCAGGAATTTTTCCAACTTGCTAAATATATCTGCTATTTCTATCTTCTATATATAATTAGAGTCACTGATTCAGGCCAACAAAAATATTGAGGAATAAAATTCAAAGTAAAGCTCTAACAAACCTTTGGAGAGCAACATTTCTGGTCCCTGAGCTCCCAGGCTGTTATTTCTCTAACAGAGTGAATTGCATTCCCTTTATAGCTTCCTCATAGCTCTAGAAACTTAAAAGTCGCTTTGTCCCAGACTGAAGAGCTGAATCAGTCACACCAGATGCCAAGGTTATGAAGATAGAGAAAAAAATGTACATTTCCTAGAGGAAATGTTTAAATGCCCCCTCCCTAAACAAAATAAAAGGAAGCAAGGTGGTTCACTGCAAACAACATATTTAACTTTCATATTAAATCTAAATGAAGGGGGAAGGGGCCTATCTGGTTAAAATGGAAACGTTTTCCAACTCGTGATTTATGCCTGTAGGATGTGCCAAAGGATCTGGGAAGAATTGGAAGGCAATGAATATATATGACAAGTATGCAATGGAGAGCCCAAAATGAATCGCATTGTCGTGTATAATGAGCCTTTGTTTTGAGGTATATAATCCATTTTGTTACTTGTCATGCCTTTCAATTATGTCTCTCACACTGCATTATCCACAAAGCTGCTAGGGGATATTTAAATCAGGGGTGGCTGCAAAAGTCAAGATTCAAGGAACTGAGATTTGTTTGAATAATATCTGCAGAACAAACTATTTCCTAGGGGAATATCAACACAAGGAGAAATTAATCTAATTTTCCGTCTCTGATATTTGTGACTATCCCAAAGAGAATAGCTCAGAAGTCTTAAACATATCCCATGACTATAATCTAAAATAAATGAACTCCAGGTAATACTATATTGAAAGGTATGTTAAAAATTCTTTGAAAGACACAACTACTGTCTCTCCCCTCCCCCAACACACTAGGGTCAATTTCTGCCTAATTTTCTTCTAGAACTAATTGTTAGTTCCAAGCAAATATCTTCATATCTGTGATAAAAATTATACTTGGAACTTCTTTCTTCTCTTCTTTTATTCTCCTATATCACCCCTCACTGGCAATTTTTACCAGTTATAAATGACAGAAAACACCATTACTACTAACCCTCAGCATAATTCATGATAGAAAATATATTTATCATTCAGCACAGTTACTTATGATATTTTTAAAAATGGAGCATAGGGACTCAGAACCCCATTGTGGTATAAAGATTATTTTGACAGGAAAACTTTTGAGCTACAGAAGATACAGAAAGAAATCTTATCTGAACTTCCTTTATCTGACTAAAGCAGAGTCTCCCAAACACACAACTGCCATTGAGCTCCCTCAAAGTTTGCTGCAAAATTCAGTATCTCAGGGATACTGACTGTTCACTACCATTAACATCAAAACACCAATAGAATCTCCCATATTTTCCCACTGAAGACCTAACACCCACCACTCCCACCTCCCTGTCCTTTGTTAAATTGATATATAAAACTTTACCTCTGGCTAAAGTAACTAATTACTGAGCAGTTCTCACATCCTTATGGAAAAAAAAACTTTGTATTTTCTCCTGTCAATTGTTGTTACTGTTAATTTGCAGGATGCCAACCATTGGATACAATTTGAAAAAAGAAAAGATTTTTTTTTTTTTTCCCCACCAAAAGCAAAATAAAGCCTTGAAAAGAAAAGGTCATTACTTGATATTCCAGCATATTTCCTTCATCAAGTTTCTAAATTCAAAAATTACTAAATTAGCAAGTGGATGTTATTAGCTTATTAGATACAGTAAGTGGTATGGCTACAGTGGGCCAGGCACTGTGAAATGCTTCTAGTGGACTTGAAATTAGTATAGTTCCTTGGAAAGCAATTTTTAAATATTTATCATTAGGGGCACCTGGGTGGCTCGGTCAGTTAAGCATCTGCCTTCAGCTCAGGTCATGATCCTGGAGTCCCTGGATAGAGCCCCATGTAGGGCTTCCTGCTCAGTGAGGAGTCTGCTTCTCCCCCTCCTCCTGCCCCTCTCTCTTACTCACTCACTCTCTGTCAAATAAATAAAATATTTAAAATAAATAAAAAATATGTATCATTAATGTTCATGTCTTCAGGAAAAATTTATTTTCTAGGCTTCTAAGGAGATAACTGGAGATGCTCTCAAATATCTATTTAAAGGGCTGCTCAATATATATTTATTTTCATAATCCCCAAAATTATAAACAATTTAAATGCCTGGTAACAAAGAACAGTTAAATAAAAGGGGGGTAAGATAAAGTCATAAAACTGTTATCTAATTTATGTTTGATATATGTGCTTCAAAAGGTTTCTAGAGGGGGACAACTGGGTGGCTCAGTGGTTGAGCACCTGACTTTTTTCTTGATACAAGAGTAAAAACCAAAAACCAAAACTAAGCTGTAGGTAAAAGAGCCAATATGTACCATGACTACCTAGGCTCCCAGTTAGCAAACATCATCAAGAAAGTTGGATCAAGGGATAGGGAAGGATTTAAAGCTTTCAAAAATTAAACAATATAGCACATAGTATTATTAAGTAAAGGGAGAAGGATGGTTCTTGTCAACATACACACCAGCTTGTTTCTATCTGCATTTGTCCAACCCAATTTCAATTCCTACAGTACACAAAATCCCATGCCAGACCTTTTCTTTTCCTTCCCTTATAAAGGCATAATTTTAATTGTTGGAATTAGCTACAAGTTACCATTGATTGGTTGAACACTGAAATACTAAACCACACAGTTAAATGTTGTAAAAATTTCTGCTACAAAACCACAAAAATAACATTCATAACATAACTTTCAAGCCATCACACAATCAAATTTAGGAAGTTCTGGAAATAAAATCCCCAAATTCTTAGTATATTGATAAGGAAACAAATATTTATTTTTAATTTTAACATACAATTAAAAAAATCCCTGGAGGAACTGCCTTTCACTATAAACTGATATTGACATAATTAATAACAATAGCAGAGCCAGGAACTAATAATGAAACTGTAAACTTAATTAACAGCAATAGTTACCAAACGGGTGGCATTCTAATAGCCTGAAGAGTCACTTGAAAGCAATACACTGCTGCTCAGTTTCTGTGCTGTTTGCCCTAAGCATAACAGCTCTCTATCCAAATAAAAGTCACTTCCGATAGCCAAGAGCCATAATGAGAGCTGCATTTAAACATTAGACTTGCATCTAAAAATCCCCCAGGAATGAATTTCAGTAAATCCTTAACTCACACTGGTTTGCCATCAATGAGGGTGGGAGGGGATGAGGGAGATAGCATTAGGGCTGGAGCTCTAAAATTACATTAAATCTAGAGGCAGAAACTGACACTAATTTAAAGGATTTCCTCTGTTTAAAAAGAGACAGCAGGCCCAAAATGGAGTCACACCTATGCTAAGGCCATGCCATCAAACCAAGACTTACTACCTAACCTGGTTGCAGTTTCAGCTTCTCCCAGGGATGTAATCTTAACCAGTTAGTCTGGAATTACCTGGTCAGCATTAGTGAGGTTATTTGCCTAGTAGACCCCCTGCCTTCCCCTTGCCTGAAGCAATCCACTTTTTGCTAATAACTTCCTTGTCCTGCTACCTTCTGCCTATAAATCTCTTCCATTTTATACAGTTCCTTTCTATCTGCTAGACAGGATGCTGCCCAATCCATGAATCACTGAATAAAGCCAATAAGAGTCTTAAAATTTACACAATTGAATTTTATTTTTCAACACCTCAAACAGAAAAAAAATGAAGATCCTACAGAAAAGCCAGTATTACAGGGACAAAATTTACACAATTGAATTTTATTTTTCAACAGGTCAAATGGGAAAAAAATTGAAGATCCTACAGAAAAGCCAGGATTACAGGGGCACTCCAGTGGGGTTGGAGGAAAGAGAGGTTGGGGGTTGAAGGGTATGCATGAACTCTCGTAACTCCCCAGCATGATCTGTATTTTGCTGAAATACTTTAATATTGAGCTTTGTGTACATGGATTCATGTTTAAGCCACCCCTGAGAGTTATTAGTTAACATGTGAAGTATCCTCAGTAGAAATATATAGATAGTATTTGAAAGATCCCATTTGGAGTTCATGCTCCTTGAGGTAGCTTTCACAAAAGTGTCAAATATCCCTCTCTGAATCTCACCAGAAAGTCCATTGATTGGCATAAAGGGATATTAGAAATAATTTCCCAGTGGTGAAGGAGGGATATGAGTGATGTGTGAATTGGGTAGAAACCTCATGCTTTGCAGGAAGGAGGTATCCAGCCTGGGTAGCCTAATCACACTTTCAGAGAAGGGTGGACTAGAACTTCGTCTGGTTCTCTGTCCTGAGTAGGAAGCTACTGGACCTTGCAATTAGACCACTACCTGGGAGCGGTGCTCACTGGGATGCCTAAAAGGACAGACGGAAGAATCCTTGAGGTTATAGAACAGGTTGTACAAGAGCTTTTGAATCTTCTTGCTAATAAATGTTTGTGTTTTGTTGAATCAGACCTGAGGCTGGTTTTTGTTGTCACAGACCCACTTGTAGAGAGATGGTAGAGAGAGACTTCGGGTGTTCATGGCTGAATTCTCTCACTCGAGGTAACTGACAGCCCCCACAAGAGCTACCAGATTGGCTTAGGCCACTTCTCCACATCTCCCCTCCACAGCACCTCCTCCAGCCCCCTCACACCTCACACAGTGAAGGTCTAGCAGTGGGTAAACAAGATGATGGAGAAGAGAAAAAAGTTCATACATCCAGTGAGCAGGAGCTTAAGTGGCAACAACCATGAGTTTTCTGTTTTGCCAAAGTATAAACCAGAAACTATGAAAGGTCATAACCATGGTACAGCAAATGGTTCACAGAAGGAAGGGTAGGATGTGAAGTGGGAACACCTTTTGTTTGGTACTCTGATAGTAGTCAAAAGAGCACTGGATTAGGAGTCAGGAAATCTTGGTTTGAGGTTACTATGACACTTAGCAAGGACCTTAACTTCTCAGCTTCCTTTTTGGTGAATCTCCTTTGCTTCTTTACCAGCTTTTGCAAGAATAGATGAGGAAGAAAGTGTCAGCTACACTGTAAAGCCCAATGTGTCATGTAAGTTTTGTGCCATGTCAATAAGCTATCACTACTTATATAAACCCTGTGCCAGGCTACACAGTCCAGGGGTTTCAAAAATAAACAAAAAGCATGTACCTACAAAACAACTTAGATAAGAATGTACATGGCAACTTTATTCATAATATCCCCCAAACTAGAAACAGCCTAGGGGAACTTTAACCAGGAAATGGATAAATAAATTTTGGCATATCCATGCAAAGGAATATTAGTCAGTATTCAACAAGGCACTGATTACTGATACATTGAAAAAAAAAAGATGAATCTCAAAAATATGCTGAATGAAAATCTTATGAAAAATAGTATAGACTATATCTATTTACCCCCAAATAGTATATATACTTTTGAATTCTAGAACTGTATAAAGTTTAGAAGAGGCTAACCTAATCTAGAAGAGAAAAATCGAAACAGTGGTATTACATAGGTATAAGCACTTGTTAGATCATTAAATAGAAAATTTAGACTTTGTATATGTCACCAAATTTTATAAATTTATAAAATGAAATTTATAAAGTTTCAAAAATTTTATCTTGAAAAATCCATAAGTATTATTTTATTTAGGATTTAGCAGTGTTTATTATTTAGTGGTAAAGTGTACTGATTTCTGCAACTTACTTTTAAAAGCATGAAAAATGTGCCTGGGTGGCTCAGTCAGTTAAGCATCCGACTTTTGGGTTCCACTCTGGTCATGATCTCCGGGTCATGAGATCAAGCCCTGTCTGCTTGAGATTCTTTCCCCTCTCTCCCCTGCCTTCTCTGCTCCTCTCCCTGCTCACATTTTCTTTCTCTCTTTCTGAAAAGAAATAAATAAAATCTTTTTAAGAAGCATCAGGGGCACCTAGATGGCTCAATCAGTTAAGCATCTGCCTTCGGCTCAGGTCATGATCTCAGGGTTCTGGGATCAAGCCCTGCATTGGGCTCCCTGCTCAGTGGGGAGCCTGCTTCTCCCTCTCCCTCTGCTACTCCTCTTGCTTGTGCTCTCTCTCTGTCAAATAAATGAATAAAACCTCAAAAAAATTTTAAAAAGCATAAAAAATAAGATGGTGGAGAGAGGGATAAATAGTGACAAAGTAAATATAGCAAAATGTTAATTGTAAGATATAGGTGGCAGGTACATGGGTACTCCTGTATAATTCCTTCAGATTTTCTATTTGAAAATTATATACTAATAATATAATTATATACTTCTTATATACTAATAAAATGTTGGAAAGGCCCCTAACCACTCTCCCTTTCATTTTGCCATGTAATTTTAAGATATTAAGAAAATGAAAGTGGTGATAAACACAGTTGCTGTGAGAACACATTTTTCAATGCATCATGTAAATTGCATTGTCTATAAATCTTGTTTGCTTTCTTTAATTATTGAAGAAGGTACAAAACTCACAGTAAGTAGCTCCACTGGATTTGGAACAAGATTTTTTTTAATGGCCTTTCAGAAGACTCAGATAAAATAATTCTACTAACACAATAAATATAGAACAATTTCTAGAATTTATGTTATCTCTGTACCAGAGGTGCATCTGATATGCAATATTGGACACGTAAGTTAAAATATGTTGGTTATTCAAATTTTATTGTTCAGAATAAAATATGCAGAATAATATGTATGTCCATCAACTATCTATTAACAACTAGCAAATTAGCAGACTATAGTGAAGTCATATGATCACATTTTGGGTTTGGGGGTGCAAAAAAGCAACTCTCAGCCAATTTATTTTGTCTTTGATATTCATGTCTGACATGCAGGGAGCTGCTACCAGGTAAACAGTGTCTCTTTTGCATGTGACATATAGATAAAAATATGTGAAATAAAATTGATAAAGGAAAAATTATAAATGACTCATCTAGATCCAGATACCGTTTATAAAAATATTAAAAGCAGCACAAATTGCTTCCTTCTTTAGCATCAAGGTTATTTCAATCATGCTGGTAATTCAATCATTTTAATCAAGCCTTTCTGTTGAAGGCTCAGAAAGGCCTTCAACATTCTTGCATCACTATGTCACCAGCTCCAGTCTCCACTAGGCCAGCCTGGTTCTTTAAGAGGAGGGAGGGACACCAGTCACCCTAGAACATGCCCTGAATTTTCACTTGATTTTTGTTTGAACTCAGATACTGTCAGATTTCTCTCCCTTTGTTTGTCTCACCAAACTGAGTCTGGGGTGTGTTACAGCATCTTAAGAGCCATATAGACCTAAGACTGAGTGTCTGATCATTCATCCATCATACACACACACACACACACACACTATATATATATATATATATATATATATATATATATATATATATATATATATTGCACCTACACTGTGCTAAGTACTGTTCCAGGTACTGGGAGTATGGTCGTGAATAAAATAAAGACCCTGCTCTTCCAAAGTTGACATCCTAATGAGAGAAGTCAACAATAAACAAACACCTAAGTGAATACTTTGTTGGATGGCAATGAGTGCTTGGGAAAAACAACAACAACACACACAAAAAAACAGCAGTGTAACCTTATTTACTCAACAGTAAAATGGAGAGAGTAATATTCTTTCTTGGTGGGAGACGGGGTTGACAATACAGTGCCTCCCTACTTTTCCCATTTTTTTCTTACCCTTTTCCCCAAATTTGGAAATGGAATAAGATTTCCCAAAGAACTTACAGCCGTAAGACAGAAATAATGGATAGAAACAGTGATAGGCAAAAAGACTACACAGAGGAAACTTACTCTCAAAGTAAGACTACAACTTGACCGTAGACCTAGCATTAAAATATCTAAAGGAAGAACATTATCAGCCCAATTGGGTGACTGTCAGTGCAGGAGTCAGGAAGTGTCTGGCTTTAGGCTTGCCAGGATTCTAAGTTCAGTTACCACATTGTCTAGTCTCCTCAGCTATCTTGACCCTTCCAGGTCTCTCAGGACTTCCTCCCCATTTGGTTCTCTCCTCCTCTACTGACCTTCCTCAGATACGATGATCCCTATTGTGCCTACTCAGATTCTTGGTTCAGGGTCAATAAAGTCCCTGGCCTTCCTACCCCTTTTACAGGATAATTCCTCCACTTCTGGGCCCAGCTCCGACCTGCCTCATCCCTGTGGACACTAGTTCCATGTTAGACATCTCAGGTGGAAGCTGCCCATTCTCTTGCATCCCAGGTGATAAAGGGGTAGAAGCTTAGTTCTTAGTTCTTGCCTTAATTCTTACTATACTATTTCCTGACCAACAGTCTTCTAGTCTATCTAAATAGAAACCTCAATAGAGAAAGGACAAGAATGTTCTCCAGGGAAAGATAGCAGTGAATGCAAAGGACCTGAGGCAGGAGCCTGACATCAATCTAAATCCTTTTACAGCTGTCCCCTACCATTTTCTTAGTTATATCCCCCCTCATGAAGGACTTTAGAGCTGAGATCACTGTCCATATTTCTATCCCTAGCCTTATCTATCCTGCCACATCTTGAACAAGTTCCATGTCAATGTAGAAGATTCCCTCAGAAATGCTGTTCTAAGGTCCTGGACCACGTTGATCTTTGCCAACAGGCCACTCTGGTAATGCATTCCTAGAGCCATATCCTGGTCTTGTTAATGCCTGGCAAAGCTTCCAAATCACAGATTTTTGCCTGGATTATAACTGGTCTTTTTCTACCCTTGTCCTCCTTTTGTGCATTCCTCACACAGCCTCCAAAATGACCCTAATGAGAGATAACTCAGATGGTGTCACTACTCTGCTCAAAACTCTCCATTGGATTGCTAAGAATAAACTCCAGAGAATTTATGATGACTGACCACACTCAACCTCATCTGGTCTCTTGCCACCAAGCTGAGTTCACCTCCCACCTCTCTCCTCCTGACAGGGAAGAAGAGGCTACTTCTTCAGGCCCTTTGCACGTACTACTTTCTTTCCCTGGAACACTCTCTTCCTTCATTCTTTCAGGTTCCTATATAAATGTCCCTTTACCACAAAGGTTTTCCTTGTGACCCTGTCATCCTGCCCATGCCCTCCTGGCCCCCTTATCCCTATTGCCTAACTCTATTTTTCTTCCCAGCACTTTTACCATGGGACCAGTTGCTGCTTGGTTCATTGAAGTTATTTGCTCATTGGCTGATGCCTCCTACCACCAACAGAACATAAGCCATGTGAGGGCAGAGACTTCTGTCCACGGCTATATCAACAGCACTTCAAACAGTGCCTGGCTCATAAATGGTACTCATTCAATAATTGTTGGAGGAGTGAATAAATAAACTCCAATACATCACACCTACCTCACATTCTTACTTCCACTGAACCTACTTTTTGACTTTATGGGAACTATCCATTCCTTGGCAGTTACATGAAACCACAACAATGATTACATGTGGTGCTTAGTTCAGTGCCCAATATAAGTCTTCTTCATGCATTATTTAACCTATGTGGTTGATATCCTCATTACTTCCACTGTACAGCTGGGGAATGAGCTTCTTAGTCCAGCCTCTACCCAATGGACAACACTCACCCATTCTTTTTTTTTTTTTTTAAGATTTTATTTATTTATTCATGCGAAACGCACAGAGAGAGGCAGAGGCGTAGGCAGAGGGAGAAGCAGGCTCCCCACAGGGAGCTGGCACTCACCCATTCTTTAGCAGTGACTTCCTATCATCTCCTCTCAACTTCTATTGTCCCCACCCTGAAAATCACCCCAAATCTTTTATCAGTTTGACAGCTCATTTCTCTGCTCCCACCTGCTCCGTTGAGCTGAAGAGGAAAGGAAAATGCAGATTGGTCCCTAGAGCTCATGGTCTCTACGTGACATGTAGTTTTACATGTCAGCTTGGCGAGGCTACTGTACCCAGATATGTAGTCGAATACTAACCTAGGTGTGGCTGTAAAGGTATTTTGCAGATGTGGTTAACATCTGGAATCAGCTGACTTTAAGTAAAGGAGGTTTCTCTCAGGAATGTTGGTGAGCCTCATCCAATCAGTGGGAAAGCTTTAAAAGCAAAACTGAGGTTTCCCTGAGGAAGAAGAAATTCTGCCTCAAGATAGCATCTGTTCCTGTCTGAGAGTTTTCCTTCTACAGACCTGCCCTACAGATTTCAGACGTGACAATTTCCACAGCTGCCTAAGCCAAGTCCTTGAAATAAATCCGTATGTGTACACACACACACACACACACACACACACACACATCCACCTCCATCCTATTGATTCTGTTTCTCTGGAGAATCCTGACTTATAGAATTTCCGATCTTAGTCGGGCCTCCAATATCTCTTAGCAGTTCTTTTTATCATCCCCAGTCATCTATGCCCTTATTCCTCAAACCCTCAACTAGTTCTTCAAGCTTCATACTCTGCCCCAGTCTCTTGTAGCAGGCCGCTTTATTTTTTACTTCATGAAGACAATTAAGGCTATTAGGTCTGAACTTCAAGTTCCACCCTCACATGTATAAAAGTCACCCTGCTTGCAGTCACCCTTATCTTTTTCTATCAACACTGACCATAATTCCCAGAAGGGACATCCACAGGTACTGTGTGACTTTGCTTCTCTCCTCACCACAGGAGGGAATGCCAATCCTAGAGAAACTAAACTAGACATCAACTAGTTGTTTTTCCCAGCACTGCATTTTCCCTCCTTTGGAAGAATCCTTTCTTTCCATTTGGATCTGTCAAGGTTGCTAATTTGATACCTCAATAATCCCAGGACCATCAGATGAAAAGTAGCTTGGTTGAGTCCTTCAAAATATACTACATGACTCTGAATATGTGGTCTATGAGATTGGCATAAAATGTAGGTTGAGCCAAAGAGGTTTTCTCAGTAGGGTTTTATATTGAATGGTACAGGGACAAGTCTTATTCCTCAGGCATCACTCTGAGCTATAAGGATGTGAGTTAGATCTACTATACAAAGAAGAGCATAAGGTCAACAGATGGGCAAGAAAGGGAGAAAGGAAAGAAAGTCTTGATCATATTGTTTGAGTCAGAAATCTCTGAGGGGAACTCTATCCCTGGACTTCCCAGTTCAGTGAGCCAATACACTTATGATTCTCCAAGTTAATTTAATCTGTGCATCTGTCACTTGCATACCAAAGTCTTGAATACTATAGGAACAGATTTTCCAGAAATTTGGAATAAAAACCCTGAAAGACTCTATCAGTCATCTGGGGAGAGCTGGGCCAGAATCAATGACATGTCACATGTTTAACAATATGGTAAAGAGTCTTGCTGAGTCTATAGTCCCTACAAGCAGACACCAGAGGGTGGCTCTGTGGGACCACCAGCCTACAGTGAACAACTCCAGCCCTGAGGGGATCAGATGGACACCAATCTACTGACCACCAGGGACATGATTTTCCACACCAAAGTCAAGACCTGTTCCACCAGGGGAGAAAGGGAACAGGAGCTGGGACTTACAGCCAGTGGATAGAATGGGGATGGAGGCAAGAGATCAGAGAATTGATTAAATACAAATTAGCATTTGGGGTGCCTGGGTGGCTCAGTTAGTTAAGTCCTAACTCTTGGTTTCAGCTCAGGTCATGATTTCAGGACTGTGAAATCAAGCCCTGAATTGGGCTCTGCCCTAAGTGTGGAGTCTGCTTGAGATTCTCTCTCTCCCTCTTCCTTTACCCACCCCTACTCATGTGTGCATGTGTACATGTACTCTCTAAGTAAATAAAATCTTTTAAAAACTAAAAAATAAAAATCAGCATTAAAGTATATGGATATTTTAACTCAAAATTGTTCATAGATCATACAGTTTTTATTTTTAAAGACTTTTTTTTTTTTTTTTGAGAGAGAGAGAGTGTGAGCAGGAATTTCCAAATGGACGCCCACTGAGCATGGAGCCTGACATAGGACTCAATCTCACAAACCATGAGATCAGGACCTGAGCTGAAACCAAGAGTCAGATGCCTAAGCAAGTGAGCCACCCAGGTGCCCCCAGATCATACAATTTTCAGAACAGCTTACTTTACTATAGTTTTGCAAGATGTTGCCACTGGGGGAAATTGGGTTAGGGGCATGTGGCTCTCTCTGTATTATTTCCTACCAATGTATCTACAATGGTCTCACACAGAAGGGGACACACAAACAAGGAATAATTGTAGTAGAACAAAAGCAGGAAAACACTTTATATTTCTATCTTCATTTAATGGCACCAACAACTATCAAGTTAGCCTAGCTAGAATCTTCAATCTGTCTTGTCCTTTTACTCTCCCTATCCTCTTTACTGTCAATGTCCTGATTCTGACAATTCTACTCATCCTGTCAATTCCACTGCCAACATCTCTCTGAACTCAGTCCTCTCACTACTATGGCTACAACAACTGTTTTCTTCAAGATCAGCTTCTACCACTCACACTGTTGTGACAACATATTTGTTTTTCTCCCCCCACCCCCTCACCTCTCCCTATTTCCTCTAAATACCAGAATTATCTTTCCCAAATACAATCTTATCGGGTCAGGCCTCTGAAAAAAATCCCCCAGCAGTTCCCCACTACCAAGATGACAACCATATATACTAACAATGACAGCCTATCTTTGTATATTTATATTCATTCTTATTGGTATTTGATGTGTTTTTTCCTCCTGGAAAGATTATCCAGCAAGATTCAGTCCAAATGCTTCTTCCACTGTTAAGCTTTCCTGGCACCCTCATGCGAAATTAGGTGCCCTCTCTAATCTCTGGGCACTTCTGCTTTTATGATTATTGGTGCATGAATTGCTTTTTCCTCATCCCCAGTGAAGTACATGGAACACAGTAGGTGCTCATGAATAGTTTGTTGAATGGCTGGTGTTGGGAAGAGGCTCCAAAACCTTTAAGATCACCATCAACCAAAATACCAGGGGTTTGCTGAATACCTTCACTTGCTCTTTGTTTTTCATTATAATATTACACACTGGGATATTTTTCTAATCTGCAAGTATCTAATTTTATTATGAAAGTTAAATAAGAAAGAAAATTCACGATATGTAAAATTTTCCTTTATGTCAATTTGATTGAATACAAGCATTTTAACATTAAGACACATACAAAATCTTCATATTCAAGTCCCTTTATAAACACTACTACAAGAATCAATTCCTTTAAAAGAAATTCTGTTTATATAACGGGGAGCCATAGATGGACAGTGTTTATATATTTGGTTGGTCTGATTTATTGGGTGTCCTGTCCAGCAGTACTTCTCAAACTTTACAGTGTATAAAAATTAACTGGGGAATCTTGCTAATAGGACAATTTTGATTCAGGAGGTATGGGGTGAACCCATGGTTCTACTCATCTCACAAGCTCCCAGGTGATGCTGATATCACTGGCCCATGGACCACACTGTGTGTAGTGAGGTTCTATAAGGTAAGCATGATAAAAGTGGCAGCTCTAGAGCCCCAAACATGGTATCAAGCCATAGTGAGTAGGAAATTTTCTCTTTTCGCCCAGAGACCCACACAGATATATCCAGTTATATGCCATCATTTAGCTAGTTAGAAGACAGAAGAAATCATATTCTTAGTCTGGTACACTTAGATATGATCTAAATTCTAAAACTTAGCATCTGATATAAAATGCTAAACAAGAATATACCAATTAAAATGGCCCTTTCTTTAAAAATACTGGTTTCGAAGGCCAACTTATAACTTGCTTCAGGAACTGCTAAATGCCTAATTAACAATGATTTAAGTGGCATTTTCAGCGGTTTCCCTTTGAAATTTCAGAGACTGAGGCTGATTACTTTCTTGAGGTGGGTGGGCATCAGTTATAGATTTGGATTTTTATTTATTCTTAGTTTTCCAGAATGAAGTGAAAATTACATCTAAACACCCTTGACTCTGAGAAATTTGCTTTTAAGCAAGAAAACTGAACTCTACAAAGCACCCATTTTTTTTTTTCAGAGACTCCAAGATTAGTCCTAACAGTGGCAAGAATTCCACATGTTAACAGCTGTTAAGCACAGAAAGATATTAGAAAAATCAAACTTACGGAATGACCCTAAGCATCCATTTATGGGCACTTAGTTCAATAAAGTATACACATACCAGCCACCAGTAAATATGACAAAGTAGATGTATTTACTGATATAGATATTTAATATACATTAAGTGAAGAAATCATATTTGATTACATTTAGTATGATCATATTTCTGGGAAACAGTATACAATGTTTGCTAGAGTAACACACTCTAAATTATGAATACTAGGTATTTTGGTAATGGTATTACAGAATATGTTTCTTTTTTCCAAAGTCAACAGTTTAATAAAAAAATCTAATTTATAATGGGCCTACTTCCACACATCCCTAGACTAAACAAGAATGCAAGGTTCAAATGCTAGAAAACAGCATCTTTATTTATTGTTGAAAAATGTAAATATAGAGCCTAAACCTGACCAGGGGCTTAACGTGGAGAGTAGTAAATGCTCAATATCACTTGGCATCTGGGAAATACAAATCAAAACCACAATGAGATACCACCTCACACCAGTCATAATGGCTAAAATTAACAACTCAGGAAGCAACAGATGTTGGCGAGGATGCAGTGAAAGGGGAACCCTCTTACACTGCTGGTGGGAATGCAAGCTGGTACAGCCACTCTGGAAAACAGTATGGAGGTTTCTCAAAAAGTTAAAGTTAAAAACACAGCTACCCTATGACCTAACAATTGCAATATTATTTACCCAAAGGATACAAACATAGTGATTCAAGGGTCACCTTCACCCTAATGTTTATAGCAGCAATGTCCATAATAGCTAAAATATGGAAAGAGCCCAGATGTGCACCAACAGATGAATAAAGAAGATGTGATATATATATATGATATATATCATATATATAATGGAATATTAGCCATCAAAAAAATTATCTTACTATTTGCAACAATGGGAATGGAACTAGAGGACATTATGCTAAGTGAAATAAGTCAATCAGAGAAAGACAATTATTATGGAATATCACTCATATGTGGAATTTAAGAAACAAAACAGAGGATCATAGGGGAAGGGAGAGAAAAAGAACATAAGATAAAATCAGAGAGGGAGACAAACCATAAGAGACTCCTAACTATAGGAAACAGAGAGTTGCTGGAGGGGAGGTGGGTGGGGAAAGGAGGTAGCCGGGTGATGGGCATTAAGGAGAGCATTTGACGTAATGAGCAATCGGTGTTATATGCAATGGATGAATCGCTAAACTCTACCTCTGAAACTAATAATACACTACATGTTAATTGAATTTAAATACAAATTTTAAAAGATTTTATTTATTTATTTTGCAGGACAGAGGGAGAGGGAGAGAAGGAATCTTCGAGCAGACTCCCCACTGAGTGGGGAGCCAGATGTGGGGCTTGATCCCAGGACCCTGAGGTCATGACCTGAAATCAAGAGTTGGTTGCTTAACCGACTGAGCCACCCAGGCAGACCAGCATTGAACCTGTGCTTAATTATGATTCCCACCAGGCCCTAATGAGCAAATAGGGGAACATCTGAGACTTGCCACCCAAGCTAGGTAAACCTCTAATGTTACAGGGAAGCAAATATTTTTGTGGCAATTCTGACAGATTTGAAAGTCCAGGTCAGGGCTTTGAGGGATGCTGAATTTTGCAGGCTTGCTACCATCCATTTGTTCCACAAATACTATGCCCTTTTCTTTGTACTTTAATTGTGTGATAGGTGTGGCTACTGGAGTTTATAGAGCAGCTAGTGGGTGATTTATAGGTCAGAGATTCTCAATGTGGGCTTCATAATCTAGGGGAGGTTTATGAATTGCACCAGAAATTAAATATAAAACTTTATATATTTATGTACACTTACGATTTGTGGAAATCAGAACCCATAGGGGTTTCGGGACCCCTGAAATATAAAGTACCTTAAAAAGTATCTTGAATTACTGATGTGCAACTTTTCAGAAGTAGGGAAAAAGGTTTCAGCACATCCATGTTTCTTATATATATCATAAGAAACACAAAAATTATTTTATGTAGCCAAGTCAAACACACATAACTAAATAAGACCACATATAAGGGCAAAAGAAAAATCAAAATGTCTAAAGGATAAAAAACTTCATTCTCATGCTACTTGTCGCAAATTAGACCCCTGCCCTCTCAGAAACTTACCTCAGTTGTTTAGGGTAAAAATCTCAATCTCCCCCAAATTTTGTTACAAAGTGCTTTGATGTCTTTGCCACACCTAATTTGCTTTTCTATCTCCTCTTGCAGATGTCTTCTGTGGTGTTTCTCAAATTTTAGTTTGCCCAGAATAACCCAAAGGGCTTGTTAACCACACGGGTCCCTGGACCCTCTCTCTAAAGGTCTGTAGTGTGGCCTAAGAGGTGACATTTTTTTTTTCATACAAGCTTCTTAAATGATTCTGATGAAGGTGGTCTTCCCACCATATGTGGAATAGAACTGGCTTAATGTAACCCTTCTTTCCATTGCAAAAAGTCCCTCCTGGATGGGCTGAAGCAATTACCCTTTCCCTTAGGTGTAAACCACCTTCCTTCCTGACTCTGGAAGGTCTGGTCTTCTAAACTGTCCTTTCCTATTACTAGACTGGGTGGTGTCACCTGTCCCAGCCATTACAAACTTCCCAGGCTGTATCTACATGAATGGCTTTTAAATGAGCTACACCACCCTGAACCACAACCAATATGTGTTCTCATCAGAGACATCACTTAACACACTTATTAGACTTAAACACAGATTTCTCCTTATCAGGGACAAGGACTAACGACTATAATGAATGAACACTTTAACTCACTCTAATAGAGGTGACAATCAGAGGTATGATCAAGACCCAACTAATGAATCTACTAATTGAGCTTCACTGCTACATTTCAGTTTGGTTTTTAATCATTATAAAAATCTCCTTAAGAGAGTGAGTTATTTGCAAGATGTTAAAACCAGAAGGTTAGGTTTCTATGTTGTTCTGTTAGTGCCTTTCCTAGTAAAAAGTATGAAGAATAGCTCAGAATTTTTCTTTTTTATGGTTGATAGCCTGATCATTTGTTTCCCAAGCTCACAGTGAAAGACTAATGAGAAAATTTCATCAACAAATTTGAACTCTTGAAGGGAAAATCTGTATAGAATTCTAAGGAGTTTTAATTAGCATGCAGTTAAATCTCATTAATTTGGATTCCACAAACACAAAATTTGTTATAATTTGTTCAAAAAACCCATAATAAAGTTGGGCTTTATGATATGAAGAGAGGCCTTTTTAAGTAAATTAATGAGATAAACAAAACTGCTCAGGAAACATTTAATCATCATGATTACTGTTTTGGAGCTGAAAGGAAACTTCAAGATCATTCAGCTGAGGTGACTGATTCTCAGTTGCACCCATAGTAAACAATATTAGCACTTAGGGCTCCTCTATTCCAGTCCAGAACCCTCATCATCCTAGTGATTATCACTGATAATATTTCTATTAGGTACATCTCTTATTGGACAGCCCAGGTGGCTCAGCGGTTTCGCGCTGCCTTTGGCCCAGGTCGTGATCCTGGAGACCCAGGATCGAGTCCCACATCCGGCTCCCTGCATGGAGCCTGCTTCTCCCTCTGCCTGTGTCTCTGCCTCTCTCTCTCTCTGTCTCATGAATAAATAGAATCTTAAAAAAATATTTATCTCTTATTATACTCATAAATATTAGCCAGTTACCTATAGCCCAGATTTTTACTAAGTACTTGGTGGCCTAAGGGTTACAGAATCCATCAAACTTTTTTTAAAAAAGATTTTATTTACTTGAGAGAGAGTGTGACAGCAAGCTAGAGAGAGAGCGTGGTAAGGAGAGAGGGAGAAGCAGACTCTCCACTGAGCAGGGATTCCCAATGTGGAGCTGGATCCCAGGACCCTGGGACCTGAGCCAAAAGCAGATGCTTAACTGACTGAGCCACGCAGGTGTCCCTCAATCTCACTTTTCTTTTTACAGATTCACCCTCTCTTTCTACAATATAGGTAATGATCCTAGCTACATCGGTCACATAACCCTTAAACTTAACTGCAGCTCATCAAAGTGATTCCATCTTATAGTAGTGAAGTTTCTTCAATCATGCTCTCTCTATGAAGATATGAATTGAATCTGTCCCACCTTGCACTGTTTCTTAGGTTCTTCTGGAGATGTGGCAAATGTTACTGCTGAAATGTTTCATAAGGAAAATGTACCACTCATAGCACTCATGTCAGTTTCAAGGGTTCAAGTAGATGCTAAGAAGTGTAGCAGAGGGCATTCCCCAGAAGGCAAGTGGGATGGATGCCAGGATGGCTCATAAGGTGCCATTTATCTGGAGTATTCCCTGCTCTGGGATGTGGTCTTCAGCCTCCCAGACTCAAAACCTTGTTTATTACAGGCAGACCAGATCTATATCTTGAAGATGGGGATAAAGAACTCACGTTAATTAAGTTCAGATCTGCTGAGTCACGAAATCTTGTATGTAAGTATATTAACTAAACTGGCAATCAGACCACAAGGCTCATATCAGAAGTGCTTATCACTCTATTATAAATTCTTTGGGAGTCCAATAAAACTAGCAGATTGCTCAGTGACCATCAAAGCAGAGTAAGAGTAATTAGTAATAAATTTTAATGGCATGCCCACAATAGAGATGGAGTGGGCATGTTACCTGCCTACTTCACATCCAAACCTCCCTTTCTTCTTCTTGTCAGCACTTCTACCCTGTGGAGCTGCAAACAAATATGTTTAATGAGACTGACCCCAGC
The DNA here is from genome assembly GCF_048418805.1 of Vulpes vulpes. Lineage (NCBI taxonomy): Eukaryota > Metazoa > Chordata > Mammalia > Carnivora > Canidae > Vulpes > Vulpes vulpes. Next base: position 106,177,070 of record NC_132785.1, on the reverse strand, counting down.
TCCAAGGGAGGGTTCTTACTGGCTTTAACCAATTAGCACACAGCATTCCTCTTGCTAACATAATTGGACATGAGCTTGGTATGGTATCAAAACTGGCCTAATCAGTGAACCTCAGGAATTTTTACTTTTCCATAGGGGAAATAGAAGCTTTCCATCTGCCACATCACCTGTTCATGATGGAATATGGCTGGACATAAAAGTAAATTCAACTAAAACAATGATTTAAATAAATTAGGTTTCTTCCTTTCTTTGTCCCTCTATTAAGTAATAAAAAGAAAAGTAGTAGTAGGTAATCACTGTCATTTATTCAGAGTCTTAAAAAGGTCAGATCTAAGGTCCAATGAGTTGTCCCCATCTTTCCCTCATGAGCACAAGATGACTTCTACAGTTTCAGAAATGACCATTCTCAGGCAGTAGAATGGAAGAAGGTACAAGAAGGAAGAACAGCACTTTGGAAAGCAGTAAAACTTTTTTTTAAAAGATTTTATTTATTTATTCATGAGAGATACACAGAGAGAGGCAAAGACATAGGCAGAGGGAGAAGCAGGCTCCATGCAGGGAGCCTGATGTGGCGCTTGATCCCAGCACTCTGGGATCACACCCTGAGTCAAAGGCAGATGCTCAACCGCTGAGCCACCCAGTCATTCCAGCAGCAAAGCTTTTAAAGAAATAATCAGTAGACTTACACTTGTATCTCATTGGCTATGTCACATGGCCATCTCTAGATGTTAGGAAGTTTGGAAAATATGGTATTTTAGCTGAGTCATTGCAAAAACAGATGTTCATGTTAGTTAGGAAGCAAATTAAAGTGTGTAATGGATAACATCATGCAGATCTTTGTGAATAAAAATTGAAAAATCTTTTAAATTCTTTTGACATATAAAAAACTATAATAGAAATAATAGAAAGAATAGTTTTCTTGCAAGAGATGATGTTATGATTAGCTTTGTGTGATATTCTGGGATCTGGTTTCAGAGAGGAATGGAGCAATGTGGGGGGTCAGAGGAGTGGGTAATGAAGAATCAGCATCCTCTTAGAAGGTCTTCAGAAATAAGTGAGCTATGAGTCATCTGAATTCTCCCAAGTGTCTCCATTTCAAATCTCAGGGTTCTATCTTCCCTTAATGCCTTAGCATTCACTTAAGGGACCTAGCAAGTTTGTGAATTCAGCCTATATTGTAATTCAACAAGGCATAGGATCAGAACCTATGTTTTATGCTCAGCTTTATCAACTACGTGTCTGTAAGAGATGATATTCTTTAAGGTCAAGCACAGAAAATTCCCTTGTCTTCTGAACCTACATTGAAGCAAGAATTGAAAATCTTGAGCCTGTTTTCTTTTTATTTCTTTAAATTCTCTAGCACAATTACACAAAGCCAGTGCAAACACATTTCTTTGAAATATTATATCGAAGCAGCCACTTGAGCCCACCAGTATTGACTTCAAAAGGTAGTTCACTTCAATTAACCACAGCCAATGTTTAAGAAAATATTTCACTGCATATGCCTTCAAACCCAACTAGATTAAATAACTAATCCCAGATTCCTATTTCCCAGACAGTCTGTTATATGAAAACATTTCAGGCACCAATTACTACACTTAGTTGCAAAAATCTACTTTAAAGAATCTTTAAAGAATCTACTTTAACCATGCTAAGAAGAAAGAAATTAATAAAAGATACTAGGTTGCTCACAGAATTGCCTGAGGGCCTGGAAATAGGCTTGGATGGGGGCAGATCCAGAAATAATTCAGATAGGAAAAAACACTCAACCACATCACACATTGACATGATCTTCATTATGTGACACTAACACTACTTGTCTAGATCTTAGAAACTCAACCACCATAGAAGAACCAGATCCATGTAGAAGTATGTCCACCCTAGCCATCATGCATAAGAAAGAATATATAGTCCTCATTAATGCTGTTGCTAAACACCTTATGAACATGGAGAAAGACAGCTTTAGGTTAAAGCTGATACTGAGGAAGGCTGAGCATAAACAGAAAGAAACCAAGTCTTTGAAATATCATTGAGCTACTAGATCAAAGCAACCTGAAAATCCATTCTTTTTTTTTTTTAAAGATTTTATTTGTTTATTCATGAGAGACAGGCTCCTTGCAGGGAGCCTGATGTGGGACTGGATCTGAGGACCTTGGGATCACAACCTAAGCCAAAGGCAGACGTTCAACCACTGAGCCACTCAGGTGCCCCCTGAAAATCCATTCTACCTTGGATTTTCCAGGGAGATAAGTGAATGGATTTGTTATTAGTATGTCATTTTAATTTAATTTAATTTTAACATAGGGTCCTAACCGATTTAAGAGATACACTTACCATGTGGACACAAAGATCATGTCTTTGAGCTAGGGTGTTCTTTTCCTTACACAGTGCTTGAATGGACACTTCTAATTTGTAACTTACCAGGTTTCTATTTTCTGTTCCATGGGATGGCTGATCTCAATGATGCAATGTTAACTCCAGATTTAAATATAAATTATATCCTAAGAATATGGGATGAAAATTTGAAGTCTAGATAATCTTGGAAATATAAGAAGATAAAAAACCTTAAGTCACAAAAGGGAGAGATATACTTCGCTATTAAAGAATATGACAAAGATACTCAAACCAAAAATAAGACAATCAATAGAGTGAAAAAATATCTGTATAATATATGACAAAGGGTTGACATCCCTAAAGATCCAATGTTTCTATAAATTAAAATAAATAAATACATAAATACATAAGTAAATAAATAAGCTACTTAAAAAAGGCAAAGTACATGAACAGACAAGTGGTCAAAGACTGCAATCAAATGTACAATAAATGCAGAACAACACTCTCAACCTCACTAGTAGTTAGCAACAAGGAATTATTTTTCACAAAAATTTCACAAATATTCAAAAAGTGAGAACATTCAGTGAAGATGAATGATGATGAGCATGACAAATACATTTCTGGTGGGAATATAGTTAATCTTTATTATTTGAGAATTTTGTATGTACAAATTCACCTACTCCCTGAAGTTTTTTGTTTTATTTTTTTAAAGACTTTATTTATTTGACACAGAGAGAGACAGCACAGGAGAGGGAGTAGCAGAAACAGGCTCCCTGTTAAGCAGGGAGCCCCATGCAGGGTTCAATCTTACCACCCAGGCACCCTGCCCTGAAATTTATTTGTAACCTCAGAATCAATACTTGCAATGATTTTTCAGCCGTTTGTGGTCATTCATGGATATGTGCAGAAGGGTGAAAATTTTGAGTCATTCATTGTGCACATTTCCAGTTGAAGTCAAACAAGGTAATCTTCCATTTTCTTTGACTTTATAGTCCATAATTAAGTGGAATCCTAATCAATCGTAATTTGACTCGAGCTTTTAAGAAATTAGTATTGTGACACCATGCAAATCACATTTTCTCAAATCTCATTTCTTCTATCTGCAATATGGGAATAATTTTGACATCATATGCTCTTACAGGCTCATGGCAGGATGGTTTTCTTCTACCCTAAACTGTTTCTTTCCCTACTACTTTCTGAAAATGGATTGTACCTACATGTTTTTCTGGATATTATAGGTATAATTAAATAATTATGCTAACAAGTTGCTACTTAATTTTTTTCTGCTAACATTTGCATGTACCAGGGATAAAAATAAAATGGCAGCCAGATGCCTGTGTTATATCTCAGTAGGCTTTCAGAAAGTTACCTCACATCTGATACTAATAATATTAAAACAATGAATATAGCTTTTGATCCAGAAATATCATTTCTGCAAATCTATTCCCCCAAAATAAAAGCAATGTTTATAATGGCAACAAAACACATAACAATATTAGGAAGTTACCTGAATATTCATTGATGGGGAAATGCTTGAATATCTGAATATATCCATGCGATGGGAAATTTTACAAATTTAAGGAATGAATGGATAAATAAACAAATATATAAATCTATATCTGTATCTATATCTAACTTCAGAGTTTTTTTTTCAACTTTCCTTTATGGTACTGGTTAACTACTGTGGGCAGTATTTGGCCTTACATGGAGTTTATTGTCCATCGAGCTATATTTCCAAGCGAGCTGACACATATATTTGTGTGTGTGTGTGTGTGTGTGTGTGTGTGTGAACATACAAATGTATATAAATATACTTTTTTTAAACCTGGAGGGTTTTTTTTATGACTTGAGAAATATAGATTTTAATACAATATATGTAATATGACCCAGTTTATAAAAATAAACAACAGAAACAAAAATAAAAACCCTCCAAAGACTGTATATATGTTTGAATGGATAATGCAGAGAATGGGGATGGAAGTATGCTCGCCCAGCTACTAACATTGTTACTTCAGGGTAGAAGAAACAGAGTCTGGTAAGATTTACCTTTTTCAATCATATTTGTATTCTCATTTACAATGAACATATTTTTTAAAAGATTTATTTATTTTATTTTTTTTAAAGATTTACTTTTTATTTTAGAGAGAGAGAACACATACGTGCACAAGTGGGGCAAGGGGCAGAGGAAGAGGGAGAGAGAAAATCCCCAAGCAGACTCCCCACTGAGTGCAGAGCCTGACCTAAGTGTCAGGGTCAATCCCATGACCCTAAGATCATGACCTGAGCCAAAATGGAAGTCAGATGCTCAACCAACTGAGTCACCCAGGTGCCCCACACATTTTTATTTTTAAGAAACTTAAAGAGAAAGCATAAAAACAAATAATCAGTTGGATATGAATAAACAAGTGCAGATTCCTTTATCCCACCCCCAAATTTCCAGTGTTTGTGCAATGAAGCTTCAGAATCTGCATTTTCACAGGCATCTCAGGAGATTCCTAGGTGGGCTGGTGATTCTCACCACCCTGAGAAACCCAGCTCTGGACTAACATCACCCTTTCCATCCAGTCTTCCTAAGGGAACATCACTGATGAGGCTGTTACAACTAAATGCCACTATCACCCAGTTCCATGAAGTAGCTCCCATATCACCTTGATGGGAGCTATGGGTGTTCTCAAACTCTTCAACCATGCATTGCTGGAAATTCTGTTTCTTTCCCACCACAGATGGCTAATGGTATCTGTTGTGTGTGCACTTACCTCATTTAATCCTTAGGGAGCACCTGGATTTTCCTTATCTTCAAGATGTTAGTTGAGGGGTCTGCTGTCAGCCCCTGAACCAACAACTTTGTCATTTTTGTCATGAGATCCATATTAGGAGAAGCCTACACTATATAGTGAAACCCATATACTCTGTGTGCCTATTTATCTTTGCTGAAGGAAGGACTTGGCTACCTGTACCACAAAGTCCAAGTTCTTCCTTTTTTTTCTATATTTGCAAAGTGAATGTTTCTTCCCTCCAAAAACAAGTTTATTCTCAGTCTATGTAATTACTAAAAGGAATTGTGACTTTGTTGCCCAATGTAAAAATTATGTGTTTCATGAAAGGCACAGAAAAAGGGAAGTAAAGAGAAAAAGCAAGAGATGAGCAACAGCAGAGAGGTAGAGAGAGGTTGGGGAAGGGGAGGGTGGTTTAAGCCTGATTAGCTCTTCCATACTATTTTTACAAGTTCACTATTTCAATTCATCCATTCCCAGTCAGCAAGTATCATTTTGAACTTACTTTAATTACTGTTTCCTTAGCACAAAATTGTGAGACCTGCAATTTAATGTGCATGTGTTCGTATTTTCCTTTATGTGTTAGTGAAATGATCTTTAAATATCTTACTATATTTCACATTTAAAGAGCCTGGAAAGAAATTTACCCTATATGGAAGAATTCTTCTCTCCCCTCAATAACAAGATTGATAACTCCTCGTGTTGGGGCTATGTCTTACAATTGTTTTGTTGTCCTGGCAGTAGCTATTAGGAGGAGTTAGGATAAATGCAAAGCCTGCATGCTTTGAATACATCTGTGGTCTCTCCATAATATACATGGCATCTTTGCATTTATAGAGAGTATGATCTGACAGCTAAAATATTGGACAGCACCCAGAAGGTTGGCTAGACTAAAGGGTTGTACTTTTCTCTGGGTGAGGCATGTGCCTCACCAGGTGAGGCTCTAAGGTTATCACCCAATCTCTCTGAAATGAAAATGCCACCTCCATGGAACAAACTAGATCTGTAGTCCATGTAATTCTCAAAAGAGAATTTGGCTACAATGCATAAAGTAAAATGTGTGCTTATGCACACTGTTAATCATGAGATCTTTTGATGATAGAATGGATATTGAGTGGAATACAACACTATTTCAGTATCTAAGATGCTTTCTGTCCTTCAGAAGCTAAAGAAGAATTCCAGGAGAGCTGGGAAGTCGAAAGAGAAAGCATTCTCTCTTTCTATCCCCATTTCTGCCAGGAAAGCAGTAGCCCCTCGGGTTCTCAGAAATACCCCAAAGAGACAATGGACAGAGTGGAGATCACACCTCTGGCTAGATACCAGGAATGTATTCCTACATGCTTGAATAAGACAGCTGGCTAGAAAAGGAAGAAGAGATTAGTGGCTTCTGGTGCTGAAAGCAGCAATGAAGGCCACAAGTTGCAGAGTCTGACGGTGAAATGAATAACAAGGAGCAAAACTGGAACTCTCCTCTGGAATCATTAGAGGGAGGGCTTCATGGAGAACGGATTAGAACCCTAGTCTAGAAGATAGAATCACTTATTTCAGTTGTGGCTCCACTTCTTACAAGTAAGATGACACCATGCAAATCACATTTTCTCAAATCTCATTTCTTCTATCTGCAATATGGGAATAATTTTGACATCATATGCTCTTACAGGCTCATGACAGGATGGTTTTCTTCTACCCTAAACTGTTTCTTTCCCTACTACTTTCTGAAAATGGATTGTACCTACATGTTCTTCTGGATATTATAGGTATAATTAAATAATTATGCTAACAAGTTGCTACTTAATTTTTTTCTGCTAACATTTGCATGTACCAGGGATAAAAATAAAATGGCAGCCAGATGCCTGTGTTATATCTCAGTAGCCTTTCAGAAAGTTACCTCACATCTGATTCTTATAGTCAATTTCTAAATGTAATAGTTTGATACATATATATATTACATAAACACATATGCATATTATTTACATATGTATGTATATGTGAAATAAAAACTCATATTTAGAAAGTAGCTACAAGATATATAAATATATATGTGTGTGTATGTGTATGTGAACTGATTGTTTTTTAAACAGTGTTTCATTTTGTTTTGTTTCCAGCTAAGTGAAAGGTCTCCATTATACTCTACCCAATGAACTCAACGTTAATGCAAAAATACATGAAAGAAAAGTAGATGCTCAATACCACAAAATAAACTAATAAAAAGTATTAGTGTCAGATGAGTCAATATCCCACCCAGCTTTACTATCAACAACCACCCTTTGAACACAATACCATGACTTACAGTCTCAAGGAGGAAGCCAAGCCACCAGGAAAAAGTCATATTCAATATACTCGGTGTTAAATAATAAAATAGTGTCAAATTAAAACAAATCCGGACTTAGATAAGGAGACTTTATTTTAAAAGATTATTTCAGAAGGGGAGGGGAGTTAGTGCAATAGGGACAATGCTTTGACCATAAGATCTCTAAGCCTCTGCCTCATCAAAGGTTAGGCAGAAAGGGCTTCCCTTTTAATAGGGAGGAATAAACAAGGCTAGGAGGAGCAGGTGTAGAGGGATAATCAGGTGGCACAATCTAACAGTTGAGCAGAAAAGGTTTTCTTCACAGCCAGCAGTTTCTGGAAGCACCATTAAGGAGGGATTATTCCAAAAAAAAAAAAAAAAAAAGGAGGGATTATTCCTTATTCCAATGCTTGCTGAAACTCAGGGGTGAGCAGAGGCTTCTGGGCTTAACTAGAGTTTGGCCAAATCAAATTAGCAGGCATTTTGTCCAGCCGGATCGGTGGGGCACATTCACTAATCATTTATGAGACCAAGAATGGCATTTTGGAGCATCTGTATCTGGCCTTGTTATAGGTAAACACGGAGGTCATTCGTGCATCTTATATAAGTCACATGGGGAAGGTGATTCTGCAGTAAGCTGTCTCCCAATACACAAAAGAATGGGGATGTTTCTTAATCATCACTCTTTTCCAGAAGCACAGGGCTCAGGTGAAGTTCAACACTGTCAATAAATAAAAAATTCCATTTAACTCCCAAATTGCTGATGTTTATGAATAAACTCTCACCTACCAGGAACTGTTTGCCATCTGTACTCGAGACAATGGCAGCTGCCAGTGTATTATGGTTCTAATACTAAGCTCAAAGTCTGCCCTCGCACACTGTTACCCAGTATGTTGTTAGTCCCATTAGATAGTGCTGTTTCCCACGGTGTTTCATAGGACCCTCCAGCCAGCTTGGGCAGTTAATGTAACAGAGCGCAATCTGAGATGGGAGAGAGAAGAGTATGTGAGTTAACCCCATGTATAGTGTGGTGTTTTAGGGCTCTCTCTTGACCCCTTCCGGAAGCCTCTGGGAATAACATCAAAGAGGTACTCAGGAAGCTTTGAGTAGCCATCACACCTACTTCATAGCTTCCAAGGGAAGATATACAGAAGTAATGGTAAGAATTGGGAAAGCAGCCCAAAGATGCCGCAAGACTATTTCTCCTCCAAGAAGAAACCTACAGACCGAACAAGTAAGCCCTTAGTGTTAACACAAGAAATTATAAAATAATCCAGGGGAATGCTGGTCTCACTACTCTGGCATCCTGTCCAAATCTCTTCCCCCCCCCCCCCCCCCCCCACTTTACTCCTTTGGAATACAATGAGGTTATATACCTGATAGGAGGGTCTTTCAAAAGGAATAAATGGTCCAGTACCTATGCACGAGTACCTTTGCATCAGCCTACAAAAGAGGTATATTGTGGGGTTTTGTCTAACAGAAGGCATAGAAAAATCACTCTTAGATGCCATGTACTAATTTGGAGGTTTTCTTGTATTTTCCAAAATTAAGAACAGTGACACATACTGAGAAACAAACATTGATAAAGCATAAAAAGGAGAGATGTCACAGAGAGCAAGAACACAAAACTGTAATAATTTATTAAATCTCTGATGTTTCCCTGGAGAATTTCCAAATGTAACATGCCTGCCAATTTTTGAAAAATCCCAACCATATCCAGCTACCCACAGCATCTATTCACAGCTCCCACTGACAAAAACACTACCTTCATGGCTCCATATAAATCACAACACAATCTGTTTCCAGTTTCCCCATTTCCCTCCTCCCTGTTGAAATTGTCGGCAGCCAAGATGGGCAATCAGTAAGGTCAGCTTGGCTGAACTGAGACTCTGATTAAGTTATCGATATGAATATAAGACCAGACAGCTAATCATGGGTACTCAGCATAATTAGCATTGTCACCTCTCCAAAGCATTGCCCAGTGATTCATGTCTTAGAAGTCTTGGTGGAGAGCCCTCAAAATGGACATAAAAGGAGTGGTGTGCAAATGAGGTGTCAGGAGGGAGCTGTTCATTAGTCACAGCTATTTTAATTTTATTTTTAAAATTCTGGCCTTTTTCAGGCACACCAAGATCTATGGCACTAGGTATTCTTCCCCAGCTAATGGGTTGGCTCTACATTAATTTCTTTGGTGACAGCTTTCAATATTTGCAAGTCCAACTTCAGATAAAACCTAGCTGCCTGACCACCCATCTCTCTCAACTTATGGCAAAGGTAGCTAGATTTATCTATTACAAATTTACTGGCCATGTCTAGTTTTTCTTTTTAACCGTATACATCCTCATCACCTTCTCCTTTCCTTATTTTTCAAGGCCTGATGAAATGTCTCATATAACTTTGAGTTCTTTAGAGTCAAAGAAGGAGCAAATGGCAACTCACCCCTCTTCCCTCTAAACTTCAGGCTAATTTGGTGAACCTTGGGTTTTCTAAATCCAAAGGTCATCTTATAATAGGGTCTTTTCCAGGTGAACCTGGTATATCAGGTCGATTCTAAGATGATTGTTGGGTTTGGGGTCATTGTGGATCTCAGGAACTTAACATCATCTATTACATGTATCATCACTCTTGTCTGTTCAGTCTCTTCCTCCTAGCTGAATTCTTTCAGCAGCTTTTAAACATGTTCAAACATCTCCCATCTGAAATAAATACTTTCTAGTTCGCATATCCCCATATTCTTCTAGCTACTGTTTTATTACTCCCTTAATAGCTAATTTGAAGGATGTGTCTATATCCACATTGCAATTTCTTTCTCTTCCACTCATCTGTCCACCTGCCAATTTGACTTCAAGACCCAGTATTCCTCTAAAACAATGCTTATAAAGGTTACTAATGACTTTTAAAGTCTCTAAACCCAAACTATACTTTTCAGTCCTTTTTGTTCTTGATATTTTAGTAGCACTTGACACTTTTGACCACTTCTTACTTCTTGAAACACTACCTACCCTTAGCTTCTGTGACACCTCAATATCCTGGGTTTCTTTTATCTTTCTGGTCCTTGAAAACCTGCAAGATTTGTCTTTTGATATCTTCTCTGAATGACTCCAGGCTATGGCCAAGATTAGTGTCAGTGCCCTCCTCTGCTCACATATATCTGTTTCAATTTCTTGGATATGTTGGGCATTTTCTTAGGAATTCAGGCTCTCATATTCAAAAGCAAAAAATAAAAGAGAGCTCTGATTTTGACCAAGGATGAAAAATGTGACACAGGTCATTTTTCAAGTAGTATTTTGTTATTAAGTATATTGATTGATAATATGAATACATACACATAACGTTTACTATTCTTTGTCCTTTATCACTCACTTAAGACTTGTTTGGAATCTATCCCTTTATAAGATGGTGAAAATTTATAAAACAAACCAGCAGGGAAAGGACAGCAGGGAAGGAGAGTCAATAGCTTTAGGAGAGTTCTAAGATGTGGTACTTGGGGATTCAAGACAGGATGGAGAAAGGAAAAAGACGACGACCAAGTAGATTAATCCTAAAGGGGTATTCTACTGCTAATGTTAGTTACATTTTCTAGAGTATAGGATGCAATGAGTTGGAAGTGCTTTTTCCACCAAGATCATTCTCACTGAGGCAGAATATAAATAACATTGATTCTGTTCTTAGGACAAAGATCTGAATTGGCAAGGACTCAAAACTCAAATTCTTTCCTTCTAATGACATAAAAATGATTTCTCACAAAGATTTTCCACTTCAAAGTACACATAATATGGTCTCATGTCTCTCCCTTATTAGGCACAAATGGGTATTAAACTTAGGGCTAATTTTGGGATAAAATAAAGATTTGGGGGCATGAAAGTATGTGAGAAAGGCATAGCAACCTGATCTAGAAGACTCTAGAAACTCACCTTTCTGACATTGAGCAAAAAGGCACTAGTTCCAGTTTGCCTTTATACATTCTTTTCTGAATAACCCACTACTTTTGACCTAAGAACAGTGTGCTTGGTCTGTCTCTGGCTCTCACTAACATATAAATTTTTAACCCACATGCAGGCCAACCACATTCTACATAAACCAACACTTTTCTAGATAAATTCCTCCATCCACAAAATTCACATCACAAAGGAAATAAAGTGATTCAAGAACAACTCAGCCTGATTATCAGCTCCTTATAGACAAGAGACCCATTGTTCCCTGGGTGTCTCTTCATTCCAAAGAATTTGATCCATAGAGTGATGCTCTATAGGTCACTTACTCAATCAATATAGCAATAATCAGTTTCAATAATTCTTAAGTAGCATTATACAGATAACTTGGTGATTAATAACTCCTCTTACTTTGTCAATATACTTGTATAGATTGCTTTATAAAGAGTAATTACACAAGAAAGAGCTGGGCCATACTATAATCTTCATTCTTATACTCTGAAAAACTAACCCAAAACAATGTGTAACGTACAGCATAAGGAAGAGTCAATAATATGGTAATAACTTTGTATGAAGACAGATGGTAACTAGATTTACCATGGGGATCATTTCATAATGTATAAAAATATCGAATCACTATGATATACACCTGAAGCCAATAGGATATTGCATGACATTACACATATGTGTCCTATAGATGGAGGACAAGCATTATATTTTTGATGTTCTTATTACTGCACACTCCTTGAGCAAAAGAAGTCAGGGACAGAGTCAACACAAAAAACCTCCTGGAGTGAAGGCTGTTGAGTATTGCTCTCCTGGACACCTGTCCCCAAACTGAATGTCACCAAGAAGAGGAAAACAAACTGGCAGCCTAGAGAGGGGAAAGGGTTTCCCGTGACTTGCAAATTAGCCTGTCCATTGGCCACTTCCCTCAGCTAATTAAGGAGTTGAGTACAAGCGCCTCACTTTCTGTATCTTAAGGGAATTCTGAATTGTAATGTTTTGTAATTGAATTGACACATTTTTAAACATATTTTAATGAAAGTACTCCTTTCAAAAACAATGGTCATAATTTATAAATCCTAGCATCTTGAGCTCAAAAGACTCAAATGATTGCTTCCTTTTAAAGTACATAACTTGTGTGCTTTTTATCTGCTTTCCATTTTTTCCTTATTAGATGCCTGAAGATAGTTCATATTTTGTTCTTATTTCATCACTCACTTGCACAGTGATTATTTCATTATTCCATATTATAAAATCACTCTCCCATCATGGGAAAGCAGGTAGGGGAGAAGAGCAATTGGGCTTCTTGATTAAATGATATCATGTAATGTAAAGTATTGTACAGTAGTCTCCCCTGATCCCCAGTTCCACTTTCTGTGGTTTTAGTTGCTTGGGGTCAACCGCAATCCAGAAGCTGATGATCCTCCTTCTGATGTATTGTAAAGGGAAGAGTAGCCTAACACTGTGTCACAATGCCCATGTCATTCCCCTCACTTCACCTCGTCACATAGTCATTTTATCATTTCACACCATCACAAGAAGATGAAGGGTAAGTACAGTATAGTAAGTATTCTGAAAGAGAAAGACTATATTCATGTACCTTTTATTACAGTATATTGTTAAAATTCTTCTATTTTATTATTGTTGTTAATCTCTTATTGTGACTAATTTATAAATTAAACTTTATCATAAGCATTTATGTATAAGAAAAATCAGAGTCTATATGAGGTTCAGGCATCTGTAGTTTCAGGCATCCACTAAGGGCCTTGGAAGGTATTCTCTGTGGATAAGAGGGGACTAAGTTATATATTACATAGCTCCTAACAGGTATTCAATAATGTTAATTCCATCCCCTTATCCCACTATGTCTTCCTAATGAATCAGGAGAATTTTAGGCCTGGATAAGCCAGAAGCACAAAACAGGCTATATTGAAACACTCAAATGATATGTTGAAATGGCCTCTGGGGTGTTTTATTCACTTGAGAAATAGCATCTAATATTCCAGTACTGTCTTAGGAGCTAGAGGTACAAAGGTAAGTATGACCCAGGTCCTTTCCCCACAGAGCTTAGTCCCAGTGAGAAGGAAAGACAAACAGACAGGATTACATGAAGGTTTGATGTTGGTTAGACACGGGATACATGTCTTGAAACTCTGGGTCACAAGTGACAGAAAACCCAACCCTAAGTGATTTAGCAGAAAAAGGAACATTCTGGCTCAAGTGACTAAAGAGTGGAGAGAAGAGTTGGTCAAGCACAGCTTCAGCTTCATGAAAGGGCCCTACACAGTGTCACCATTCTTTCCTTCTCTTTGTTCTGCTCCGCTTGCCTCTATGTTGGCTCTTGGCTGCAGCAGCAGTGAGTCTGGCATACATCACGCTCAACCCCAGAGAAAGAAGAGTTTCTCTCCTTCAAACTTTAAAGGTTTCATAGTGACTTTCATGGGCTCAAATTGTGTTGCATGTCCTTCCCTGGACCAATCACACAATGTAAAAGGAGATAACTGATCACTTTAGCTAATCCATAATCTACCTCTAGAGCAGAAGGAAAAATCAATCTCACCAAACCAAATAAGTAAAATAGCATCTGCAGCCATAAACACACAGAATCCTTACTATACACCAGACACTTCTAAGCCACTGAGATGCATTCATTCATTTGGTCCAATTAGGAATTTTAGGAGGTAGATATTATTATTATCCTATTCATGGATGATAAGCTTGAAAAGTAGAGATTGCCTAATAATCTTGCCCCAGGTCTCCACACACAATTAATGATTTTGTGAGGAAAAGGCAGACTGCCTGTTGGGTACCAAAAATAAGAGCTGTCCAGGACTAAGGGTAAGCTCAGGACACTATGGGAATCAGAGAAGTGGTTGAATCTGAAATGGAGGAATGAAAGCAGAAACGTGAAGGAGGAAAAGGAAGCCGGGGTGAGGAGGGAGGTTGGCAGGAATTGCAGGTCCAGGGGTTGACCAAAGATGTGCTGGAGGATAATCGCGAGCCAGAAAATGACAGACCTTGTAATCCATATGAGGAAGGTAAAATTTGATTTTGAAGGCAATAGGTGGCTACAGAGGATTTGTTAAGACATTGACAGAGCTTAGGTATAGACTATGGATAGTGTGGGTGTAGAGATAGACAAGACTGAATGCCCAGAACCAAGTAAAAGGTATTTGCATTAAAACTTGACCTTCCCCCTTTCTAATTCCTAGTTTCTAGTGATCTCAAGTACCTAAAAACCACAATATTATAACCATTAGACATAACTGAATACATACTGATATATAAATATGTTTATTATGTAACTCTTTAGGGAATTATCAAATTTATTATATTTTCTATCATTTTTTAACTAAAATAAGTAGCTTAAAAAAGTCTATAGGGGGGCACCTGCGTAGGTCAGTTGGTTAAGCATATGCTTTTGGCTCAGGTCATGACCCTGGAGTCCTAGGATATAGCCCCACATATGGCTACCTGCTCAGTGGAAGCCTGCTTCTCCCTCTCCCTTTGCTACCCATCCCCTTCTTGAGCTCTCTCTCTCAAATAAATAAATAAAATCTTTTAAAAAAATAGTCTATATGAAATAATTACATTTTAAAAAAACAACTCACATGTAAGAAAAGGCATAAGAGATTATTGGTAATTGCATCTGAGTGAAGGATTACAGGGTTTTTTTGGTTTTTTTTTTTTTTTTTGCTTCCATTGCTTAAAAATAAGCATATGTTACTTCCATAGTAAGTTTTAAAAAGCAATGTATGTAATTATAAAAAATTCAAATGATATGCAAGGCTGTGGAAAAAGTGAAAAGCAACAATCCCATCCCTTAGAAAATTCCATTCCTTTCCCAAGAGGAAGAGTAACTGCTATTAACAGTTTGGTGTGTATCCTTCCAAATAAATCTATGTGAGTATACATATATATATAATATTATACATATATAAAGAATATATATGAGATAAATATAATTTATATTATACACATTTTATATATAAATGATTTCATACATATTCCTATATATTTCATATATATATGAACTCATATATATATGAACTCATATATATATATAACTCATATATATATATATATGAGTTCCTACAGAAGAGGTCATACTGAAATATTGCTCTATGACTTGCTTCACCCAAGTAACAAAATACTACCCATCTTTCCATGTGCAGGCATATCAGTCTGCCTCATTGTCTTAACTAACGCATGGTGCTCCAAAATAGAGGCACACTGTGATTGATTTACCTAGTCTATTATTAATGAACATTTGAATTGTTTCTAATTTTTTCTTTTTACAAACAATATCACAGTGAAGCTCCTTATTTATGTACCTTTTTGTAGGTGTGCAAGGATGATTTAAGTTAATTTCTAAAAGTAGAATTTCTGGGTCAAAGAGTACATACGTTTTAAATTCTGATAGAAACTACAAATTTCCTCCCCAAAGAAGAGTCCAATTTATCATCCCAGGAGCAAACAATTTATGACTATTTCACCATATTCTCATCAACCCTAGAGATTATCAATTTAATTTTGGTCAGTGGGCAAGCAAACAGCATTTCATTCCACAGAAACACTTTGGGAAACACTGTACAGAAATTATTTTTGGTTTTTGAACCTTAGCCAGGAAACTATTTTTATTTCAAATGTCTTCAATAATCTTTCCAAAATACTCATCACTGGAAACCTTTGTACAGAATATTAATTCACTTCTTTGACTTAAAATCTGAATTAATTTTTAGCTGATTAGATGGATCCAAATTGATAATCTCCTATAGGACTATGGAAGGAGAAGTATAAAGATATGGCTGGAATGTATGGTGACCCCAGAACACCTCTGTATGCTGGGGTTTGGAAGGAAACTCTGACCTGGGTAGGACTGACCTGTGAGACAGGACAAGGACAGATACATATAATGCCACTTTGGAAATTTTTAAGGAATAGTTTTAAAAGAAGCCTCCTTATTCATTACATAATCCCATGTGCAGAGCTCCAGGGGAACTGTTTCTTATTCACTGCATAGGACAGCTCATCAGGGAAGAGAGGAGATGCATTAAAGAGATGTTTGGAAATTTGCACAGAAGAGAGTAAACTGGGGTGTGTGGATGGCTCAGGGGGTTGTGTCTGCCTTTAGCTCAGGTCATGATGTCAGGGTCCAGGGATCAAGCCTCATGACAGAGGGAGTCAGGAACCGTAAGTCAAGTTGGAAACAGGTCCTCCTTCAGTCAGGCCTTGAGATGACTGTCAGACCTTGGGAGAGACTCTGAAGGAGAGGGACCCAGCAAAGCCATAACCAGCCTGCCTGCCCACAGAAACTGTCAGAGAAGAACTGAAACTGCTCAGTTTGAGAGTAATTTATAATGTGGCCATAGAGAACAAGCAGCTTTCAACTGGCAAAGGTGCATTTCATCCCAACTCTGCCTGTCTCCACAGTCTGAGGTCTTAATTCATTAATGCATGCATTCTCTCAGACATAGGATCCCTACGTACCTGGTATCCGCCGTGCTAGGGACAATTTCTGGAGTGACGTACTAAGAGTCTACCTTTTCTAAAAAAAAAACAGGATCCATTCTACACAAGCTCTGGCTTCACATCATGGGACCAACTTGCCAGTTAGACAGAGGTGGGCAATTGCAGCCATGCATGTTTCCATCTGCCACCCCTGTTCCCCCAGGCCTGCTCTACCTGCCTCCTTCCTTCCTTCCTTCCAGGGGTCTGCTGCTCCAGTGCCTGTGGACAAAGGGCATCTCCAGTCTGCAGAAAAGCTGAAGGCAAAGATGCCATGCAGGGACACCTGGGCGCTGGTCTTCCTTCTGCTCCCAGGAGAGGGGACTTGCTCATTCTGAGTTCGGCTACAGATAAGGAGAGCCAGTTGTTTTAAAGTGTTCTGTGAAACACAGGGCACAGACTGATTGTGTGAGTTCTTTCCAGAGCCTCTGAAATAAAGGCTTGCAGAATGGCTAAGAATTGAGTTTCTAGATCCAGAGAGAGGCCCTCTTGCAGGATGGACTCTGTGCTGGACTGCTGGAGAATCTGGAGGGCAAGGGAAACTTTACTGAGATACACCACACAGACTCTTACTCTGTTGAGACATCTCTCTCCCAAAGAGATTTTGTACCCTCAGCTGAGTGACTTTGCTTTTCTCTAATCATGTCGTGGTGGTGCAGCCTGGTCTCCCCCCTTCTCACCTCATCACCAGATTTCAGTATTATTCTTCTCCTGCTGGTGAAAATGGGTTGTTCCATCAAGTATAGAGTAGTCCCTAACTTGTACAAAGAGACATCCACATGAAACCAATAGAGTCTTGAAGTAAGGAAGTGCTCAACAGTCCTCAGAGCCACCATGTTAATGCTTCCCATAGAAGAGGTAGATATGTGATTTTCATTTAAACCCAACTCTGCCTAGATTCGTAACCAATGTTAAATGCACCAATGTGTTAGTTCCCAAGTTGTTTTTACCAGTCAGGGGTGCTCACTATAGCTCACCTAATCCTCAGAGGGCGAGCAATGCTGGTGTGATCAGGAATGACACATTTTGGCTAAGATACCCCTGGCGTCTCACCTTATTGGTTAGTCCCACACGAATTTATTTTTTTAAGCAATGTAAACTTAGCAGTAAATATATCCTTTTAGGAACTCTCCTTACATCATCCCATACTACCCTAGTGCTTCAATGATTTCCCTGGTCATGTCCAAGTAAAAGTCATCCCCAGTCAAGTGTCCCAAACGGCATTTGAGTCTTCTGCTTTTTGTGTTAGTCTTAGTGGTTCTATAAAAAAGCCAACTTCATTGAGAGAACTTTTTTAAAGTCTGGTATCCTCCAGAAAATTTGGGGCTTTTGAGGTAAGAGAGGCATAGACTCTGATGTTCACAGCAAACTCAGGATTAGAGGTACTGAACCATACAGTTACCGAGGGGGACTCGTGCCATTTCCAGGGTCATCTCTGTCCCCATCCTTTCTCCTCATGCCACTCCCATCTTACCAATCTCCCCCAACACCTCTAAGTTGGTCAAATCATTAAGAGACAGGCCAATGCTGCTTACTCCCCAGTAGAAGTAAAAGCTTTAAGTGCAAATACCTCAGAAGAAATGAGAGGTGGAAAAATGAATTTGAATGCAGATTGGGAGTAAGGCATCAGAGTCTTCAGTGATGTGGCTGAAACACAAGGAGTCAGAGCACTGTGTCCCAGAGGTGGTGAGAGAGAGCCAGGGCACAGGTGGGAGGGCAAAGGCCGACAGATGAAAACACAAGCATCTAACTCACAGCTCAGCTTAGGCCAGCTCTACCAGGTAGGGGTCAAGGATTACAGCAGCATCACACCAGCCTCCAATTTCCTAACTATTTTAAGACACTAGCAATTGATGTTGAGACAGACTAGATTCCCTCATAGAGAAATCAAAGAATCTTACACAAAACAGCAATCATTTGAATCTCATAATTGT
This sequence comes from Vulpes vulpes, assembly GCF_048418805.1. Taxonomy (NCBI): domain Eukaryota; kingdom Metazoa; phylum Chordata; class Mammalia; order Carnivora; family Canidae; genus Vulpes; species Vulpes vulpes. Next base: position 106,158,292 of record NC_132785.1, on the reverse strand, counting down.
AAAAACTGAACAGATTAGGTCACTTTAGAGAATCAAATAACTGAAATGTACAGAAGCTGAAAGCACAGTGCAGAAATGATTATATTTAGAATACATATGTCAGGTATATGCCAGATAGTAAAGATTTTAGGCTTTAGGGGCCATCAGTCTCCATCAGAACTATCCTCCTGTGTATTGTAGTGCAAAAGCAGCCACAGGCAATCTGTAAACAAATAGGTGTGGTTAAGTTTCAATAAAACTTTCTTGACAAAAATAATCTGTGGGCCAAATTTGGCCCACAGGCTATACAGTCTCCTGACCTCATGTTAAACATATTACATCGTGTTAAATGGAAGATAGACCTTTTCACCCCTCAGACCTTGTATATCATAACATCTTACAATGGATTAGGTTCTAAGACTAGCAAAACAATAGTCAGAATTACCTCTTAGATTTTAGAATCACCTGTGGGAACAGCTACCTCCTGAGAGAAGAGTATATCACATCTCCCATACCGAGTTCCTTCTCAGTAATTCACTCTGAAGAAGAGCTCATGCTAGTGAAATTCTCTCTCATGTCAACAGGGTCTCGTAACTTAAATGCAAATGTGACAGGAAGTCAGTGTATGCAACAACCTCGAATAATATATAAGCTCCTTTTAAAGGAAAGATGAAATTTCCTGTACCTTCAGCATTGTTTTAGATTATTTTTATTGCAATTTTGCTTAAGTATGTATAAAATTAACACAACTTGATGCAAAATGCTTTTGCTTACTGTTCTTATGTAATTCTTAAACCAAAATAAATACAAAAATTAAATACAAAACTAGTAATGGTCAACTATGTTAAAATAACACAATGAGTGAGAGTGTCTGCTGCAAAGAAATCATTGCTTGCAGAATGAAATGTCACTAACTGCCACCACCCGGAACCACAACAAAATAGCACCATGCCATCACTGGGACTTCACTTAATACATGACACCACTTACAAATCCATTTCCCTTCTTTCTCCCCCTCAGTGGCCAGGACAGTGCCAAACCCTCTTGGAGAAACAAAACCCCTGAAATTCAGCAGCAGGTGACCCAAATGTACACATATTCACTATTTCCAAAGAGAACCCAAAGTTTCCCTGGGAATGCCCCTGAACACCCCAGTTTGAAGCCAATTGCTTTGGACACTGGATTACTGAAGGCTAATTATGTTTCTGAAGGGATTTCTATCCTCCTATAAACCCTCTAGTGCTTATTATTTCACCATGCAGGAGACACTGGGCAGGAGACACTTTGTTCTTTCCTTCTACATTGATCATTGGCTCAGCTTCTTCAGCCAAGAGCTGGAGGCAGGTAGACTATTCTCTCTGAAGGCTCAAGATCTAACCTGAATTATGACCGCATGATCTTACAAAAGTCACTTATATTCCCCAAGCCTCAGCTTCCCAGCTGTGGAGTAAGGGGCTACCTTTCACAATCCTTTCCATCCCTCACATCCTCTACTGCTATGAGCCAAAAGGGAGGAAATTAAATCAAAGAGGAGCATCTTACTTGGGTGTACATAGAGACAAAGAGAATATTTTCCTCATAGAAGGAATCTTATGAATGCTGGTTCACATTTGAAGGAAAACATCACAACTACAAAATACACAACTAAGACAAACCATAGAGTTCATTGAATCTACTATCCTTATTTTGTGAATTCATTGATTTGAATGCCTGCTCTGGGCTGGGCCTTGTGCATGGTGTTGGAGGTATAATAGCAAACATGACAAAATACTTGCTCCCATGGAGCAAATGACATGACAAAATACTTGCTCCCATGGAGCAAATGACTAAATGACAGTGCAGGGGCTGACATAAGTCAGCAAAAAATTAAAATAAAATAGTAAAAAATTATATATATATATATATATAATATATATACACATACACACACACACACACAGAGTGACACTTGCTATATTTTAATTGCTCATATGTGTCAATTGATCAATAAAGCATCAGTGGGCCCCTGACCCTGGCATGCAGGACTAAGGAAGGCTTCTGGGAGAACATCACTCACCAGTGAGTTCTAAAGGACCTCAGTGCTATGAAGCCAAGACAGCAAAGCAGGATGGGGGCTGTGACCCTCTGGGGACCACATGGGCTCATTTCTGAAGGACATCTACTCACCTCCAGTTGATGGAGGCCAAATGGACACTAGGGCCCTGATGTGCCACATCTTCTGATTTTTTTTTTTTTAAGAAGCAGGATTCTTTGGGTTTGTTAAACAAAAATTACCAATTTTAAAAATTTGGCACTTAATGTTCATTTTTAAAAATACTATTTAAAGAAAGCCCTCATTCAGCCCTTATGTTGCCCCCTTCTTGTCTTCTTTGCTCTTTGCCCACTGTTCTTCTGGGCCCTTTTGCATTGGCAGTGTTCTGTCCATGTGTCCATTGCAGATCGGGGAACCTTGCAGATGCATGACTCTTGCCTAAGAGAGGTATCTTTAATGGGGTCTGGCATGAGTATTTGCACAAGCGATCGGAGAAAGTTTGGAATTTAGGAGACTAGAGAGGGAGATCCTGAACATTCCTTCCAACTCAATCACCCTTTCTTTAGCTCTCACATGGCTCCAACAGGAGGTCAAAATGTACTTTATGAATTAAAGCAACTTAGGTCTCTGTGGAATTTGTGGATTTCAAAAGCATTTACTGAATTCAGCTTCAGGTTTCTCCCCAACACTCAGGGTTGAGCTGCTGTATCAGCCTTGGGGGATTTTCATTTCATATTAGACTAGGCAGTTTTCAGGAGGACAGAGCCCAGGACGGGGGAAGAGGGACTCAGGTCATAGGTCCAAAGTGGAAAAAAAAACTTTGATGTGCACTTGACAAATGCATGAAGATCGGACCCCAACTACGTGAAAAGGAAAGTTGCCATGGTGTTTTTGTGTAACACTGCTACTGAGAACAACAATTCTGTGGCGCACATTTTGTCCTCTTTCCGTTTTTTCACCATTAGGCAAAGAACATCTGAAGAATTATGGGGAAACAGAATTGGATGTCCAGAATGTCCCTTTAGAGCTGGGTTTCTGGGAGGAGCAGAGGAGCTGTCATATAGTGGCAGAGACTCTGGGTCCCCCTCCCTCCTGCACCACAGCAACTCTGGGGGAGGCTCAGAGGCTCTCCTCCCACCCCACAGGGGGCAGGCAATAGCATTAATCAGCCACTGCCTAATTACCAGCTAACTAATTTGTGAGGAGGGGAGCTCCCAGGTCCCTGCTGTGTCTTAATAATTAATCCATAAACTGGTTAATCTGGCAGCCCCTTCCCTTCATCTCCCGATGGAAATCCACAGTGGGTCCGTCCCTGAGTCACTACAAGAGAGAAACACAAGAATTGTCTTCAGTCTTCCCTCTCTCAACATCCACCCCCATCACCTACCAAATGCTGTCAAATCTGCCTTCTCTCACATCTCCACCCCTTTGCATTCTCCATTTCTCCTCTGGCACAAGACCTCCCGTCTCTTGTCTCCACCACTGATAACAAGTATCCCTGCTTATCCCCCACTTCTCCCCACTCCACCTCATCCTTCCCTCCATTCCTGAAAAGATCTACATGACACAGGCTAAGACATGTCACTTCTCTGCTTAAAAAAATCTTACCTAAACCCCCTACAAAATTAAGTCCACGATTTTGTGTGTGGCACTCAGAGTCTTCCATGATCTGAATGAACCAATGGCATTGCCTTAGAGGACATGCACTTATTCTTAAGTGAACCACACCAACACTGGCCAACACGAAGGGCTCAGCCTTGGTGGGCACACAGCGAGAGCACACCCTTCTGTAACTCCACACACCACAGTGAAATGGTGACACAAGGTAATGTAATGACTTGACACCCAAGAAAGTAGCCTGTGAGAAAGATCTTGTTCATTGCCCCAAACGATCACCATCACATTGGATGCTTTGGACACAGTCAGTTGCTCTCTCCCTCTTCAACCCAGCTTCTATTTCTCTTCTTACATGCTCTGGGTCTTTCCTCTGCCTTCCCAACTACTCCTTCTGGGTTTTCTTTGCTAATTCCTCTTTTCTTTCCTCCCCTTGGAGGACCCAGGAACTCTTGGCTCTCTTTTCAGTCTCTATACTCATGCCCTTGGAGGTCTCATCTGGTGCTATAGCTTTTTTTTTCTCTTTAAAGACTTATTTATTTGACAGAGAGCAAGCATACACAAGCAGGAGGGGTAGAGGGAAAGATAACTTTAAGTAGACTCCACGTTGAGCACAGAGCCCAACTTGGGGCTCAATCCCACAATCCCAAAATCAGGACCTAAGCTGAAACCAAGAGTCTGATGCTCAACCAACTGTGCCTTCCAGGCACCCCTGGTGCTGTAGCTTTTTAAAAGACCTTCTAGACTCTGGTAACTGAAATCTAAAGCTCTGACCTCTCCCCAAGGCCCAGAATTGAATATCCAATTACCTACTTGATATCTTCTCTAAGAGGCAGTCCAAGATCACTACTTGAACAGCTCATCACCACCCTTTCAATCTATTTCTTCCTCTGATTTTATCTCTTTGTTCTTTTTATATACCTCATTATATAGCCACATTACCCATTTAACTATTCAGACCAAGAATTTGGATGACTCCTTAAGCAGATCTGCTCTGACCACCCTCACTAAAAGTGTAACTATCCTTCTCTCAAATGTCCCTCCTCTGCTCAATTTTTCCTTTTTGCCATAAAATATATCATCTTCTGAATATGCAATACAATTTATTGTTTTTTTTTTTTACTTTGTTTTCTGTTTCTGGCTTTCCCCTATTGGAATGTAAGCCTTACAAGGTTAGGAATCTCTGACTATTTCACTCATTGGTATATCCAAACACATAGAACCATGGCTGGCCCATAATAGACATTCAATAAATATTCATAAATGAGCTCCTGAGTGATGCTTCACTCATCTCTTTCCTTCATAGTCCACATCTGGTCCAGTATCACTTGTGAGTGAGCACCACCTTCAAAACACACAAGCACCAGACCTTTTCTCACCACCTCCACTAATACTCCATTCCAAGTCTCCTTCTTCTTTTACTTGGATTGCTCCAGTAGGCTCTCACTGGATCTCCCTGCCCAACTAGAATCCATTCTTCAGTGCACAAAACATCCAGGATGGTCTCTTTAGAGCATAAATTAGATCATGCTCCTTCCATTACAGACTGTGGTCTGCATAATAGTTCCTCCTGCTTTGGTCCTGCCCACATCTCTAGTCTCACTTCCTGCCACTCTGCCCCTCACTCCATGCTTCCCAGCCATAGTGGCCTCTTGCTTACTGATGGACAATCAACCTTACTCTGGACTCAGCTTTACACATGCTCTGTACCTCGCCTGGTAAACTTTTCCCCAGACATTCATGTGGCTCCCTTTTCCCATGATTCAGCCTTTTGTTCAAGTGTCACCTCTCTGGAGAGGCTTTCCTTGACCACCCCATATGCCACCTTCCATGATCACCAAACATTATCCCAATTGGCCCTAATCAAATTTTCTCCACAGCACTTGTACTGGAAATAAAACTTATTTGATTACTTGTTTATTGACTGTTTCCTTCATGAGAATGTAAACTTCAAAGGGACAGGAGCTTTAAGTTTTTCACCACATATGCCCAGAGCCTACAAAATGCCTGGCATGTAGTGGATACTCAGTAAATATTTGCTGAATGAATGAATAGAAAACCATTGAGAGGGGAACCTGGGTGGCTTAGTCAGTTAAGTGCCTGCCTTCAGCTCAGGTCATGATCCCAAGGTCCTGAGATTGACCCCTGAGTCAGGCTCCCTGCTCAGTGGGGAGTCTGCTTCCCCCCTCTGCTCTGCCCCCACTGGTTGTTTTCTCTGTCTCAAATAAATAAATAAAATCTTTATTTAAAAAGAAAAAAAAATCTTTGAGGTAGCGCCCAATCCTCTCTGAAGCATGCAGTGTCTATGGGGGGCGGGGGGGTGGGTGGGAATGATGTGGCCTCTTGTTAGAGGGAACAAATGCTATTAGCGGAGTATTTCCCAGGCCTGACCCTTTACTACAGTGGGGTTTAGGCAGAAGTGCAAACAGCAGCCAAGGGCTTCTGCATGGCCACAAGGAGCCATTCAGAACTATGGCTCCATCCTTACACTGATGAATAAGTGCTTCCGTGAAGGCTTGTCAAGTGAACAAGTCTAGTAAGAGACAGTATCTCTCTGGAAGCCAATTTAACCTGAGGGCTAATAAGAGCCAATTCCAATTAAGTCTCTCATGGTGAAGAGGATAAAGTTAACCTGAGACAGCAGACAAGAGAAAGAAAATTATCTTCTACTAGGACACACTTTTCTTTGCTTTTTATTTATTTGTTTTATTGCCTTTTATTCGCTGTGGAATTGATACCAAATACTCAGCTTCTGAGTGCAGAGGTGTGCAAAATAGATGTTCTAGGGATTAACAGGAAAAAGAGGTCTAGAAATTGGCAAGGCATTAATGCTAAAAAAAAGGTTCCTAATCTCCTTTGCCCTTTTGCTGGAAAGAAAAAGGAAAATCTCCTTCAGTACCTTTTCTTGACAGAGTGAGTGGAGGCGAGTAAAATGAGGATGTACACCAAGAGTCATAACATCCAGCTGAATTCTTGGCTGTGCCACAGACTCCCAGGCAAGCTGATTAACTTTTCTGAGATTCACTTTCCTCATCTGTAGAGTGATGGCTTCGTTTTTCTTTTTACCATTGTATTCCTTCCTCTTAAGGATTTGAGACAGAGATAAGCAGAGATAATGGTGTATCCTAATCTACCTGCTGCCTGCTGTGAAGATGAGAAAGATCACAAATGGTGGACAGGTATGCTGTTCCTCCCACTACCAGGAAAACAACCATTTGAACTCTCCATATCCAATATTGTGGGGGTACACCAGAAGCACATTAGACAAACACCCATTAATTGTTTATTAATCATTGAGATGGGAGCCACTGTGCTAAGAAAGGTATAAAGGAATCAGCCCTATTCTCAGGGAACTTATGGCCAGTGGGAAGAGTTAGAGGTCAATAAGCAAAATGCCCCAGTGCATGTCTACTTGTACAACACTTTTAAGGAAGGACACTTGCTTGTATGAGGACTTACAGTAGATCTGCCTGACCCTGAGGGACACTGAGTGAAGTCTAAAGGGTGAGCTGGGGCAATTCCAGGGAGGGATGCAGAAAGGGAACAATCCATGCAAGGGCTTAGAGGGGAGGGAGCATTGTGGGTTCCAGAAAGGAAAGTGGCCACAGAGGTCAGTGTGGATGGAGTTTAACACAGGAGGTAGAGAGGTGTGATGAGGCCTACAGTGGCCTCACAGAGACATGAGTGTGGGTCAAGACCTCATTTGTAAATACAGATGTGAGCCATAGTTTGCCTATTAGATTTTTAGAAAATAGTACATTAAATATTTTGTATCTTGATTATTGACTTTTGGTACTTCTTTTCATTTGCATCCTGTCTCCACCCCCTAAGCCTAACATCTTTGGCGAGCTATGAAGGATTTTAAGAAAATGAGTCACATGATTAGTTTTCCCCCTTTAAAAGATACTACAGAATTTACTTAGAATAATAATGATGGGATAATTTCTTAAATAGAGTAGCAGGAGCACCTGGATGGCTCAGTCAGTTAAGCGTTGGACTCATGGTATTGGCTCAAGTCATAATCTCAGGGTCAGGGACTGAGCCCTGTGTCAGGCTCCACGCTCTGGGGAATCTGCTTGAAGATTCTGTCCCTCCTCCTCTCTGCCCCTCTCCCCACTCTCACACACACATATGCACATGCACTCTTTCTTTAATAAATAAATTTTTAAAAATAAAAGTATAATATAATAACATAGAGTAGCAAGGGTGCACCTTGGTGGCTCAGTTGGTTAAGCATCTGACTTTTGATTTCAGCTCAGGTCTTGATCTCAGGGTCATGAGTTCACACCCCATGTTGGGTTCAAGGCTGTGTATGGAGACTACTTAAAAATAGGAAAGGTAGAGTAGCAAGGAAGCCTTCCCATAGAAAGTGAACAAAGGATAACAAACCCATTATAAAAATAAATACATTGCTAGGGAGGAGAGATAAATCTCTTTCTACCTGATACCCAGTAGTGGTTTGACAAGCTCACTATATGGGACAACCTACACTTCTAATCTCAAAGACTTACAGAGATTTCAAAAGGACTACTGTAAGTATTGAACAGCTAAAAAGAGGCACCACCAGAAATTTCTGCACATTAACAATGTAATCCATGCTTTGATGGGCTGCACAGCCTATCACATCCACAGCAGAAAACTGGGATCACATTAACAGTAAGAAACTATAATACAAACTTAAAACAGCAAGAAACTGTACAAATCAAATTCTCAGCTGACCCCCCCTTCATCCCTTAGAATCTGCTCTACATAGTTTTAGAAAGTCTCTGGTCTTTTCCCATGTAAGTGCACCAACATGTCTCATCCCAGGAAGCCCCTTATGGGTGCCCAGACCCTGCCCCAGCACAATCAGTGGAGGGTTGGGGTCTGGAGCATGAGCTCAGTGACTCTCCACTGCTCCTGAAGCATCAGTTGCTGGGCAGCTGTTGGGCAGTTGCTCTGGGGGCCTCTTTCCCTGCCACAGTCACCCCGGGTAATCCTATGAGTGGCCATAATGCCAGCCCGAGCCAGCTGTTTCCCACTATCTCCCACACATACGAGTTCCAAGATGTCTCCTTTTTATTCTACACTTGATTCACAGAATCAAACCATGGAAAAATAGTCCTTTCCCATACAGAAAATAAGAGTGATTGAAATTGTCAGTAGACTGTAATGAAGTAGAACATTTTATTTACCAGAGTGAGAGAACAACTGCACTTCCCAGAGAGTTCTTTGTACTGCTCTCCCCAGGGAAGACAATCAATGAGGAGCCACAGGGCTACTAGGCTCAGGCAGCCTCTATAGGCGCCAGGTGATGAGAAGGCAGAGGCAAGAGCAGGTACTCATTGGATGCCCCTCCACCAGGGAAAGGAGGCACAGGTTGGTTGAGTAAAGGGGACAGAAGTTTGAATTAACAGAAAGCTGCCCAGAGCTAAGGATAACTCTGAATCTTGTGCATGTCCCAACCATACTCTACTCATTTCTTCCTAGGAAAAAACAATAATATAATACATACATACATACATACATACATGCATGCATGCATAAAATACGCAGGGAGTGGTCAACACTAATAAATCCAGGCCCAAGTCAGCAAATGAGGAACTGGTAAGTAAAACCATAAGAAAAAAAGGATGTTATATAAAAAGAGGTGGTGGGGGGGAGAAACCCTTAGTTTTAGAATAGGAATCCAGATGGCATGGTTGTTATAACCATCCAGGGTAAAAGTTGAGGGGTAATCTGAGGGATTAGTTGTTCAAAGTAGAAAGCTCCAACTTTTGCCCGGGTTCAATGACCAACTGAGCATTGCGAATCTCTTAAGAGCTAGCATCTACTCACCATGGGGCCTGCACATCAAGTTCTTGTTAATGAAACTCACTTATTCCACAATGATCAAGGCCCTACTTCTCCAGTGAACTTCTAGATGCATCCTCAAAGTGTAGTTCCTTCTCTTAACTTAATGTCTGCTTATCTTTGGTCTTATTGCCCAACTAGTCTCTTCCTTTACAGCATTTATCAGCATAAATAATTAAATGTTAATTTTTATAATTATTCATTAAGATCTCTCTCTTCCCCTCTAGACTGTAAATCTCACAAGACATGGAAAATTGTGTTTTGGTACTCCTGCTGGTGTTCCTTCCAGCCAGAATGAGACCTGACACATATTAGAAGTGTAGGTAACAGAGTAACACAGGCAGTGCCCACTTGAGCATTCAGACATTCTGTGGTACCTTAATTGTAAGTGAAGTTTTACTGGAATATAGCCACATTCGTTTGGCTAGGTATCATCCACAGCTACCTTCTAGTCACAATGCAGAGTTGAGTAGTTGTGACAGAGACCATATGGCCCATAATATCTAATGTGGTTACTATCTGGCCATTTACAGAAAAAGTTTGCCAACCTCTGTTTTAGACCATGGCTTTCACTAAGGTTAAAATTACTCTTCCTTTGTACTCCCAGCACCCTTTTGCCACTGAATAATGCCCCAGAACCTTGGGCTTAAAAAACAGGTTTCACTAGACATAAAAAGATTGCATAGTTGGGGCACCTGGGTGGCTCAGATGGTTGAGCACCTGACTCTTGGTTTCAGCTCAGGTCATGATCTTGGGGTTATGGGATTGAGCCCTGTATTAGGCTCCATGCTCTTCGGAGAGTCCCCTGGAGATTCTCTCCCTCTGCCCCTCCCTCTACTTGTACTCACTCTCTCTATTTAAATAAATGAATAAATCTTTTTTTTAAAAAAAGATTGCATAGTAAATTGCTCAGTAAGAGTTTTCTCTCTATTCCATTGCTGAGCTCCTTTTTTTTTTTTTTTTAACAATTAATTACAGAATTTTAAGGCTTGTTGGGATCATGAGGGATTAATCAGCTTCAAACCAAAAAAAGATTGCACTGAAGTAATCCCAGGAACCAAGTTTTCAACAAGACCAGGGAAATGAAGGCTGTGTCATAACACAGAAAGAAGCACATGACAGGACAATAATTTAAAAGAATTATTTGAAATTGTATGCATTGTAATGAGTTGTATAAAAATGTGAATACAGAAAAACAAAGTCTGAAAGGAATACTCAAAATGAAGCAAGATGTGGATAAAATAGTGGAGTATCAGTGATTTTTTCTCCCATGTGTTAACCTCTACTGATGATGCCAGTGGCCACCATGCCAGGCACCCCACAGTCAACAAGCTTTACTTCATGTGGTCCTCACGACAACCCCAGAGCAAGACACAGTCTACTCTTGTTACTTGTGATAATTATGTTCTACAAAGTTTCTGTGAATACTGCACTACAGCTCCTTGGAGAAACTGAGTTAGGTTCCTGAGAGCCTTTTGTTACATTTTCATCAACCAATCAACACAAAAAGTTGGCTTGCATGTCTCTGTTTAAGAACACCTTATTTAATATATTCTGTTGATTTGCTGACATTAAACTCACAGGCAGCAGCACTGTAACTGGGGCTTTAACAAAGTTTACCTAACACACACATCTTCTGAGTCACGTCACAGCCTTCTTGCACTTAGGAGCACAAGACAGCACAGTAAAATCACCAACCAAGAGAACAAAGAATGCAAAAAATGTGGCACCAAAGAGGCGGATAAGAAGACACTTGTTTACAGCATAATGGGTGAAAGCAAGGAGTCTAAGGATTTGATTCAAATGTATTATTAATATTCTCCCCATTTTATAGATGGGAAATCTCTAAAGAAAGGAAAAAAGAAAAGGTAGCAGGAGTGAATGGTGGGGGAGGAGTGGAAAGGAGAAGGCTTACAAGATTCCTGCATTTTTAAAAAAGATTTTATTTATTTATTCATGAGAGACACAGAGAGAGAAGCAGAGACACAGGCAGAGGGAGAAGCAGGCTCCCCATGGGGAACCCAATGCAGGACTTGATCCCAGGATCCCGGGATCATGACTGGAGCTGAAAGCAGATGTTCAACCACTGAACCACCCAGGCGTCCCATCCCGCATTTTTTTTCTTTTTAAGGAAACATTAATGGGTGTTTAAAATCAGGAAGGCCTTTCTAATGTTGAACTTGTCTTTGACTGAAATTTCAGACCCCTTCCTTGTTTTGCCTACTGCCAGACAGAAAGAGGCTGCTAATCTCTGCGCATATACAGGCGCTCAAGTCCACTGCCAATTCTCAAGGAATCTGATCTAAGGAACCAAGCGAGATTTTTACGGGAGAATTAGAAACTAACTAGTACTAATGGACCACCCATGTGCCCTAAGCTTTTTAGGGTGGTAGACTCAGCACAACACACTTGTAGCCACACGACAGAGACATCTCCAGAAAATGTCGTCATTGTGTCACCAAGTTTAGGTGTTTGTAATAGTGTGCAGTGGTTTCCCAGAGTATTCAAGACATGGTCAGCAGGATTCTCCCAAAGTTCATTTATTTAGGACCAAGTTTCTTAATGTCAGTTGTATATTAAAAAAATATATCAATACATATATTTGAATAAGCCAGGCTATTTGCTTAGACACATAAAGACCATGAGCCAATCATGATGGCTTTACATTTTCCAGGTCCTTTTTGAGCTTTTTGAGGGCTTTTCTATTCATTCTCTTTTTATTTGAGGCATCTGCTGTGGTTACAAAGCAGAAAACCCAAATGGCCATTTCTTGACGTTTTGCATTCAGGGAGAAACTGACCCTTCCACCTGAACGTGTATGATCATTACATCAGCCTTTCTGCATCTGAACACAGTCCTCTCAAGGGCTCAAAAGGAGTTCTGTTGCCCTAGAGACAAACATTATTCCCATGCATTTATGCAATCAGATCCCACAACTGCTTCCACTGACTCACTGAAGCTGGGACACATGTATTCAGCATCTATTTAAATAGCACTTATTGCCATAGTAGCTAGGCACTTGGACAAGTCTGCTATTTTTGCAAGAAAATAGAAAAACAATGTAGAGAAATAAAAAGAGGTCGGCACTAAGGCCTATCAGTGATCATCTTCCTTGGCAAGTAGAGCAGGAGGGTGAGAATTAGGTCAAACTGTCCCCAATAAAAGGCGTCAGTCATCCGGAATGTTTTTGTTATCCCGGACAGAAATAGGTCACCTTAGCACATGTAAAATTGTCCAATTAAAGTTTTGGGGAAGTAAGAAACAAAGGGAGTAGAAGGTTAGCAGAAGACCCCTCCCTCTCTCAAAGGAGGCAAAAGTCCTGGAGAAGATAAACAAATCAACACCTGTTACAGGAAATCTACTTCCTTCAATCCACAGAGACTTGGAGGCTCACATTAAGGCACTGGTGATGGGCCACACGCTTCTTACACAAACTCTGGCTGTGTTTCATTTGCACTATTCACTTGCACTATTCATTTCTGGCATTTCTAATGCCCAGAAAAAATGCACGCTGAAGGAATACAGGGCAGGAGAGGGGACAGATTTTGTCTACACTGGGGATTCTTGGGCTTCACTTGGCTCAGTGAGAGAGAAATGGGATCAGACAGTGGCATCAGCTTTTGTCTTTAAAGAGCAAGAGCAGTGAGCTTGGCCAACATCTCTGGAGGTAAAAGCACCAGACTCAGATCACCAAATCAGGCACCGCCTTACTAGCTGCCCAAAGGCCGATCCCCTCTGAGAGACTCATTTTTGCCATTGATACAAGAGATAATAGCGACACTGACAGGATTGTTTTGAAGATCAACCACATAATGTTTGGAAAGTAGTCAATACATCAGAAAATTGGGTACAGATGCTACTGTTCATGATTTTTAATTACTGCAATCTCTTTCATACAGAGCATTTAGATCTACTTTATAATCTCATCCAAATAATTCACTGAATGCCAGTTAGCTACATCCTGTCCCTCATGTGTAGTATTGTCATTTTGCGGTATTAAATACTGACTGAAATAAATATGTTATTGAGAAGACTTGAGTATAATCACGAAGGTTAGCAAGAGTTTTCTGTGAGGGGATTTTAATAAAATTGGACCTGGCACAAAATGAAGCCTGCCATTTACAGAAACACTCAGAAAGGAATATACATATAAATACGTTTAACAATTTACATTTATGCAAACAATACCTTGTGCCAGGAGGAAAAAAAAAGTATAAATCTTCTTGTGCTTAGGCAAATGATACGCTTTGCCAAATGACAGAAAAACAAATGTGACATTTTTGCATCAACTCCATAGGAAACCCAAGACTAACCATGTAAAGGAATGTACACAAGTTCTCTTATCCTGCCTGTTGTTTCAAACTAAGCATTTCTGGGCCTGGAATATGTGTTAACCATGGAAATGGTCATTGTTTGTTTGTAGCTATTATATAATGCATACAAAATACATCCAGGGAAAGCATACATGAACTATAAACTCAGTAACCAGCAACAACGATATCATATTAATGGTTTCCCTTAAGTGGCTTGTTGAATTGTTTTATTTTTATGTATATAAAATACTTATGTTATATGAACAAGTAGTTGCTAAATGCCAGTATTTTTTATTGCTTTATTAAATATCTTAAAGAAGATGTTTGGAAAGTTACAGACTCTTTCTGTAAATTATATCATTTATTTAGTCAGGAAATATTTGTGGAGAGCACTGTAAAAAATAAAAGATCCATGAGGTCCAATTTCTGCCCATAAGAAGCTTCTTGAGAGAGCTTCTCAAACAACATCTGATCAGTGCCTCAAAGAATGTGTGAGCTGGGGATACACAGAGACAAGATGTAGGGACAATAAACTTGCTTTTAATTAGAAAATTCTTATTAAAAGCTAAACCTCTGACTCTAATGTCACAGAAACTAGAGGGTGCTAGCTGGCAGGAAGTTCCTTAAATGTGTAGACCGCTGATGAACAATCCTCTAAATGGCATATTTTTGGGTTTTGGTACATTGATCATCTGGAATATATACCCAGAGTCGAGCCAACACAAGTAAATATGCCTTCCAAGATGAAGAACCTTGATTCCCAACACTGACCAGGCCCTTTGATCCCCAAGGCAGACCCAGTCACACAGAGGCAGCTCAGATTCACAGAGGAAGGAAAAAGCATTCTTCTTGAGATGTGAGCACATTTGCTTTGGTATTTCTTTTCTTCTGTGTTTAAACTTCTCTGCAATCTCTTTCCCCACTTGCTGCAAGGTCCCTCTCCCTGTTTTCAGGTTTAGCAGTTATGTCTTTTAAACTACACTGTCTTCCTGTTCCTCACCCAATTGTAAATTGATGTACTGTTTATGTACCAAATCGGAATTGTGTGTCTTGCCTTGGGGTTGAAGGTTAACAATTGTTCTTTGTGAATGAATGATAAAACCACTGTGGAACCCAGCAGATACAAAAACGTATCTGCAATTATGCCTATATTATTATGGTAACTTAGAGACCTACAATATAAGGAATTGGCTGGACCTAGAGTCCGTTAATCTTTCAAATTATATCAGAGGCTACACTAAGTTCTGGGTGTACATGCAGCAGAGATGCACTGGTATGAATGTAAAAGATAAAAGAGAGATTTGCGGGGACAGAAGCAATCCAGCCAGGTTTGAACATTATAGCACAATTACCTATGTCAGGCTTTCTTTGTCCTAGCAGAAATGGAGCACTGCCATTGCATACTTGATATCTGTGGTGCTTGGCTTCTTGTTTTAAAGTGACATAAAGTAAGGCTATCCTATCAGATCGAATAGAAGGGGGTTTTTCATCTTGTAATTAATAGCAAATCTGAAGGCTAATAAGAGTGCATTTCCAAAACCACAGCCACAGAAGCATTTACCTTTTGCCCTCCATGGTCTCCATCAAATGTTACAGGAACTTTACTATGTGGCTGAAGAAAGCACTAGCTTAGGATGGGCCAAGGGAAGTGGATTAACCCTACATTATTCTTTCTTTCTCTTACATGTGTCATGTACAAGAGACAGTGTGAAAAAGAAGTCATCAATGACCACAACACTAGATGTCTTTCTCAGAGCTTCAGAGTGCATTTTGTAAAATACTGCTAAATCGTGTCCATTCCAACATTTAACTAAAAACAGTCATTGGCAGGCTTCCCCAGGATGGATTTTCCTTCTCACACACTATGAAATTGCTGCTGACCTTATCTAAAACAGTGTGTGCTCTTCTGCGACTCCCTGATTTTTTGAAAACATCATCCGTATTTTAATTTGCTCTCATCTGGACCAGGTTTCCACTCGACTTTCAACATGGATGGATGTTCCTGTCAGCGTTTTCCCAGAATAGCCCACCCACCATCTCTCGCTCACTGAATTAAAAAGCCCACGGTGCTGCTGGGTTGCTCCCCCAGCACCAACCTTGCATTTTAAAACTTGGGGTGGTTTTTTTTTTTTGGAGCTAATAAGCTGTACATTTTCTAAAGAAAAAAAATTAGGAGAAAACTCAACCCTGATGTCATTACGGAAAGAACAATTTTCATTTCTGAATTGTTGCAAAAATCCAAACTGAACCATAATGCAAAACGAGGAGCAGAAAGCAACAAATCTCAGTAATTTTCCTTTCTCTTTTTTGTAGTAAATTGGTCACTTAGTAATCTGCGAGTATACAGACATTCATCACTAACAATCATTCCTATTGCTGCCACTGTATATTTGCATAATAAAGACAAATTGTTGATAACTCAAATTAATTGTAATGTGAGCTACTCTTACACCTTGTATTAGGCACATAAAAGGCACTCAAATGCTGGTTAGAAAAAAAAAGAGCTTCATACTCTTGGTAGGACTACCACAGAATTAGTTTGCTTGTGTTCTCGGTTAGCAAGAACCTGATGGTTTTTATCACATTGCTGAAATATTTCCAAGAAAATACCCATCTTCCAAATGTGGTTGAAGAGGTCTCCACTCCACACAATGTAAACTGTATATAGTAGATTATGCTGACAGAATCCACCTAGTCCTGCTAAGCCACGCTCCATGCCATACGTAGGTTTCCTGAATCCCTACAACCTAGAGGCTCAAATCCCAGTGGTGTCAGTTCAGCTTTTTATTCTTCAAAGGTAGACACATTTAAGTAACAAGCAATTTGCTCTCTCGCAGCGTTCTGAATGATGGCAAAAATGAGTGTCCTGTCAGCACCTTATGGTCAGAAAAGACCTGGCTTTGAACACTGTCTGTACAGCAATTACAAGGGCCTGGATCAAACGTCAGGTAACACGGCCTTCCCTATCATGATGGCATAACAACTATCTAGCAACACAGGTTATTTCATCTGCTACTCACATAGTCATGAAGGTCAAGGATAGGAAACCATTCCCCATTTTCTGAACTAACCAAAGCTTCCAACAACGATTTTCTAATATATGAATTATTATTTAGTGGAAACAAATAAAGCTGAGTATTTTTAATTAAATCAACACTGCAGAGACACTGAAGACATGCATTACAATGTCAAGTTTCCATCCCTCGACCAGACTTGCCAGGATTAAGAGAGCACTTGAATACAAATATAGGTAGGGAATTATAAGACAGGAGGCTCTTACTAAGACTCTGGCTATCAAGATGCCCGGGTGGCTCAGTGGTTGAGCGTTTGCCTTCAGCTTGGGGCCTGATCCTGGAGTTCTGGGATCGAGTCCCACATCAGGCTCCCTGCATGGAGCCTGCTTCTCCCTCTGCCTGTGTCTCTGCCTCTCTTTCTCTCTGCGTCTCTCAGGAATAAATAAGTAAATAAAATCTTAAAAAAAAAAAGACTCTGGCTATCAAGACACATGGGGTGAATTTTAAATTCTTAAAATGGATGATGAACCTAAATACGCCTCAGAAGAATAGATTTGGGGGCATTTCTGAGACAGTCTCCCATGATAGCCAACTGAGTGCATAATGACCTGTGGTTGAGATTGTCTTAAGAGAAGAAAAGTCATGTATCATAAAGGCTAAGATCAAGTTGTTGCTATCTGTTGTTTATAAAGGTAGGAGAGAGCCACTCAACAACTGCAACCACTCTATGCAATTAAACATTGAGCATCTTTCACATTAAGTCATAAGAATAGCTGCTATATAGGAAGTCCCTTTGTCTAGTCTAGCTCAAGAGTTTTGGTGTTAAGATTTCACATAGGGGGGCAACATGTTACTTAAGTGCTACAACCAACATGGCGGCTCAAATGTAAGCACTGGTGTAATTCACTGAAGTTTCAACAGACCCCAGCCACTTTCAGTCATCACATAAATAATGGAGAAGAATTAAACTTTTCTTATAATTCTCCCATAAGTAAAAGCTCACATTTCCTTCTTAACCTCCCATTCATTTCTCACCTCTGAAAATTCAAGTAATTATCAAGAGATGATCTGCCAGAGGATCAACATAGATGACACCTGACCTATCAGAACAAACAGGTAAAAAGTTGTGTTCTGACTGTGACACTAGATTGGTATCAATCCTTAGATAGCAGTGGTTCATGAACTTTAATGTGCTTTGGAATCATCTGGTGGGCCTACTAAAACACTGATTGCTGCCTCTCTCCATCTTTGATTCAGTAGGTCTGGGGTGGGGCCTGAGGCTACCTCTCTAACAAATTCCCAGGTGATGTCAGCCTGCTGGCTCAGGGACCAAACTTTGAGAATCACTGTTACACTAGAGGATTCCATTCACAAATAACCTAAAAGAACAGCCTCTTCAAATATGGAGTTAATAAAACAGTGGAGGAAGGAGACATCTAGGTCATGCAGAATTCGTGCTGGCAGGAGCCAAGTGCAAATAACTTGGCTGAATAATCCCTGCTCCTTTTATGACCAGAGACATGCTTTGTGTGCAGCAGGGGCGTAAAGAAGGCTTGTCTTTCCTGTCACTGCCAGGGGCTATGTTACAGCTAATCACCAGTGCTGCTGCCTACACCTGGTGGGAATATCTACTCGTTCAATCAACACTGCACCCACCATGTGCCAGGCTCTATTATAAATCAAGCAGCCCTTGCCAGCTCAGGGTGGCTGGGTCGAAATTGTTGAAATATGAAATCCAGTCTGATAGCCCTCCTTAACTAAGTCATATGGGTTTGAGGGATCCCCACAGGCCCTCCACACCTGGGGCCAACACTCAGATGCAGGTTAAACACACATTTTAGCCCTTGGAGAATTGCAAATCAGATAACCTGCATAACAGGAAAAAAAAAGATCTTTGCTTGCAGTTTTTGGAAAAATCTATTCCAATGCTAGGACTCATTTGTCTTTTTTTCATTTCTCAAAGCAGTACCTTATTTTTCCAAGAAACGGTCTTGGGCCAGATTTCTATCTTAGAATTTTCTGATTATTTTTATGACTGAGATTCTCTTAGCTTTCACCAAATCAGAACTATGTGCTTGATTCCACGTGACAAAATGTGGTAAAAATGTTTAGAGACTATAGTGACTGATATTTACACTTAAGGGAGGGATTTTCCCCCAGACCCCCAGATATCCATTCTTTTTTGATCACAGCACTGCCACAAGTGCAGGACTATTCTAAGTATTAAATGTTGAACTACTTATACTAATTATGAAGACCATTCTCCTTTAAAATATTCTGTGGTATTATCTGAAATTTTCACTATCAATATCCTGTCTTATTGCATATTCCTGAAATTTAGGTAATATGTCACCAGGTGGCAATAAGATGTCAGCACCTCTCAGCCTTGAGTAGGGTTCTTGGCAAAATTACTTCCCATTTTCATTTCATTCAGCATGAATGCCTTGTATATACTGGATATCAAACTAAGAATCAATAATAGGGAAGATGGACTGATATGGCCCTTACATTATCACAAATATAATTTTTTTTTAAAGTAGCTAAATTTCAACAAACAATAAAACACAAGTTGTAAAGGTATTTTAATGTAGCTCTTAAAAGAAGGAAAAAACCAGAACTTGGTGAGGTCTAGAACTTCCCAGGTAGAAGGGGAATAAATTGTCTCTGGTGATATGTCCATTCCAAGACCAGGATAGTTTTAGGAGATAAAGGGGTTTCCCTCCTGCAGGAGGTTGGGCTCTTTAGGTGGAAGCATCCCGAGATATCACAAGCGTGGGCTCTATCCAGTAGGTTGTGAATTAGCAGCTCCCAAGAGCACCATCTTGATGGGAGGTTTATTTCACACCCCCTGATGAGAATCATAAAGGCTGGGGTTGAACTGTTTTCTTTCTAGTCCCTGAGCTGAAAAGCTGGGGAGAAGCAATAGGAATCAGGAGTGTCCTCCGGGGATGGCTGATTTGGGGAGATGATTTGGCCCAACTCAAGAAAGGTGAGTGAGATCTAGGCCATTTCTAGGGGTAGACCAGGGCTGGGCAGCCATGGCCATAGAAAAATGTCAAGAAGGGTATCATAGCTCAGTGTGGCTCAGAGATGGCAGCAGTGGCCCTAACCAGAGTTACTTTGTGAATGGATAAATGAGTAAAAGAACACCGTCCACCTACCTGTGTCTACCCTGACATGTGGTTTTTTGTGAGTGCATCAGAACAGCCAGCAGAACAGCCAGGAGCAGTGGCTGAATCAGTGAGATATGGGGAGGAAATGGATTGGCATCCGTGGGGCACAGTGCTACTGGGTAGGGTGCAAGACATGTAGTTGGGGCAGGGGACAAGAAGAGGCTCGGGCGCTGCCCATAAAGGACCAAGAGTCCATAGCTGGACTGATCTAACCCTAGGAAGAATTCTCATATTCTCTTAACCTCCAGTGGTAGATGTTAAGACAACAGAAGGAAGCAACTGCTGAGCTTTTCCTAGTAATCTCCATGTGATTTTTCTCTTATACTGTAATTGATAATTCACAACAAAGCTACTATTCCTATAATGGGATGATGAGACCTCGAAGATCATTTAGGAATCACCCTGAAAAGCCTTTTTATTTTATAAATGGGAAAGTAGAGCTGAAAGATCCTGTGATATGCCCAAGGTGAATTACTTTATGTTGTGCTAGTAGACAAAACTAGACAGACTAAAAATCTTCCAGTTTCGTAAATCTACCCCTCTGGCCCTTTACTCAGCTTTCCCTGAACCCAGACATAGTAAAAAGTGATTCCTAATGAATCTTCCCGAGTCTCTGGCTGGCCTGGCCTCAGGCTTCCTCTGGCATCTCCCCAGTACTTGCTCCCCTGCCTGCACAAGCCATCCACTTATCCTGCTCAAGCCTTTTCAACCTCTCTGCTTTCAGATACCCTGTTTGCTACCTTTATCCTGGGCAGAAGAAGTGAACAAACCAGGTGTAAAGTTATACCTAGACCTATCTCACAACACATAATTTCAATCTTAAACGTGTATCTAAGAGAAATGAGTCCTTTTGTCCATCAAAAGGCATGCACATGGGGAGGTTCCCTCAAAAGTACCCATTAGAAAGAGTTCAAATTTCCATCAAAAGTGAATAAACATATTGTGATTTATTTATACTATGGAATGATACATGGTATTTGAAAATGAGAAAAAAATTACTGATATGTACAATGTGGACATAAACATTATGTGGAGGGACAGAAGTCAGACACACAAGAGTACCTATTATATGACTTCATTTATATGAAGTTAGAAAATAAGAACAGACAAAATTAATCACTGGTGATAGAAGTCAGAATAATGGTTATCTTGGGGAGACAGTGACTGAAAAGGAACGCAAGAGGTCATCTGGGTGGTGGAATCCTCTATATTTGACCCAAGTGCAGGTTATATACGTATGTGTGTGGAAGTTCACCGAGACAGGCAAAATTAGTGCATCTTATATTTTCAGCCTCTTTTAAACTCTTATAAATTTTCAGGCAGATTCAAGTAGTTTAACTCATCACCGTTCACAGCCCTAAATTGGCTCTTTCTCAGCCTCCTCTTCTACTTTCTAGCATCTGCTTTTCCAAAAGGCTTCAGGCTTGCTCTTTGCTCTTTCTTGGCATCAAAGTCAGAGAAGAGGCTGACACGTGGGTAAAGGCATGTCAGTGGAAACAGGACACAGTGAAGTTGGTTCACGGCCACCTCCTCAAACAGCTCTATGTGCCAACTGGAATCCTCACCCCTTTTGATGGCATGTGCTTCTTTCCCCAAGAAAGAAGAGCACACAAGAGCAGGTCTGTAGGCCCTTACTTCATAACTTAAGTGGAGGAGCAGAATGCCAGTCTCCCTTTCTTGCAGAATCTTCCAAAGTGCATGGGGAAGCACGCCCTAAGTCATCTCTCCCCAAAGGGGGGCACAAGAGCAGGTCTGTAGGCCCTTACTTCATAACTTAAGTGGAGGAGCAGAATGCCAGTCTCCCTTTCTTGCAGAATCTTCCAAAGTGCATGGGGAAGCACGCCCTAAGTCATCTCTCCCCAAAGGGGGAAGGGAAGAAAAGGACAAAGGACAGTGCATCACATTCTTGGGCTACACAACTATGGTTCTACAAATGTATGCTTCCTCACTCCCAACTGCTTGAAAACAGCCAACTTATTTTGCTGATACGTGACACTAAACAATCTCTATCTCATTCTACCTAAGGTGTGGATTGGAAGAATCTGCACACTGACTTGGGGCTCCACATGAGATTCCTCCCTTGGAATTTGCTACCTTCGTTTGCAAGTGAAAGCTCCCTCTACAAGATTCCATGTCCTTCCAATTACTCCTGAGATGAGGAAGGGGAGTCACTTTAGTGATAACCTGGGGAGCAAGGAAGGGCATGTCTCAGTGATGCTTCATGACAGAGAGATACAGCCACATTCATCCAAACCCCCTGAGCAGAGAGGTCATTCATTACAAGATTGAGGAATGGTGAGGACCAGTGCTGCCCATCTTCCTAGGCCAGTCTCCTCAACTTCTTATCCCTCATGGATCATTTCCAGAAAACATCTCCTCTGCCTCCCCTTCAGCACTACCATAGCAGTTGAGTTGACACTTAAGAAGAACACATCAGCCAACAGGCACTACAGTGGCAACCAGTGACTCTTCAGCACGGTCCTCACCCTCAAGGAAGCTCTGACCCAGCCTCACTGACTGAAGCACTCATCTGACATTTATGCAGTGCCTTGTTTCATCTCAAACCACTGTCATCCAGGGTAGTTTACAGTTTCCTAAGCCAGTACCTAGTCTTCTCCATACCACTCAAACTTGCTTGAGAGAGGGAAGGTGTCTTACTTCATCTTTGCATTTCCCACAGGGCCAGCCCAGCCCTATGCCTAGACCATAACATGTACTCAATAAAGCATTGTTGAATGAATTAATAAATGTATTCATGAATGAAGTAATTCATTATACATATGAGATGTTACAACCATGCTACTTGGCCTCTAGTGGGAAAAGAAAGTTGATTATTGGCACAGAAGTTATGAAGCATGACTAACTTGAAAATTCTAGCAGTAACAGTGTGTTTAGACACACCCTCTCATGTCTTCTTTTGCTTCCTCTTTCTTGTGCTGGAATATTTAACTAGAATAGGAGTTCCAGGTGCATGATATGAAAATAGCAAAGAGAATGAGAGAATCATCCAGGCTTCTGAGAGGGTAGAGAAGATGATTTGAGGTGGGGGGAGACTCCTGATCAAAACAGAAAAGTTGCCAGAAAAACACTGAATAATTGTACACATCAGCCAACAGTAACAAAAAAGTTCTGAATGGCCACTCCATGACATACAGTACATTGCCTCTCCCACATGTGGAACAGCTCCCAGGAAGGGTAAATCAATCTCTTAATGTATTTCCCAGATAATAGACACGACTGAGCTCTGAAGGTCCAGAAACCAACCTGACTCCCTTCCTTTCTCTGCAACAACTAAATGTCCTCTTTCCTTTTCTGTTTTATAACCAGTGAGAAAGATGCTTGATAGATTCATTCTGTATGAGTGCCTCAGTGTGAGCCACCAGCCACCCAAACGGCCATCTCCTGACATCACTGTGACCCTCAAACTCACAGCCATGCCATAACATGACTGATTATTCTGATGGGTCTGTGGGTTATCTAAAGATATAATATGGCACTAAGTCCCTCTCAATTTGAGGGTCCCAGGGAGGGAGGCTCCTGGCCTGCAGAAGGGGTGAAGACCCAGACATAAGCAGAATTAACAAACAGTCCATACACCCTGACCAGGCCCACTTAAGGCTTGGCTACATAGTGACATCAAGATCTCCAGGAGCTGGAAAAAACTCTAGGGAGTCTTTTTCTGAGATCCCCTCTTCTTAAGCTTACTCCTAAAAATATCCTGGAATTTCTGGGCCACTTGGTTGGGAGGCTCAAAAGACTGTTCCCAAGAATCATGGGAGACCAAAGCACTGGCTCCTACTAGGTTGCTTAACCATCCTTCATGGTGCTGCCTTAAGTCAGGGGCGCATGGGGCTGAAGCATGTCTCCAGGGAGAAGCCACCGTGCTGGCCCTCTCTCTCCTGCACACCAGGGCAGGAAAGGGGCCTGCTGGTGTGCTCTACCCAGAGCAAGAGGCTGTGGCCCTAGAAATCTGCAAAGGTATTTCCTTGCACAAGTGGCCTGATCATCTTCTCAAACCACTTCATGGACAGGGAACTCTAGCAGCTGAGGGCCAGTTATGAAGAGGACACAAAAGGGAGCAGTATGACATGTTTTTGAAAAGGAAGTAAATCTCTCATCTTCTTTTGGAGCCACAGCCATAACAAAGTAGATGTTTCTATTTTATTTTTCTATTGACGGAGAAGGGGCAGGAGGGTGCCATTCAGTTATTTTAATCCTAAGAACCTTGGGTCATGGAGTATTTTTAAATAAAATCCACGACATAGGCCCAAAGTCCAGATGAGCAGCTCCTGTCGGACTCTCCAGCACCCATTCAAGGTAGGAGGTTAATGGAGAAGAACAGAGAACTGTGTCGCATCGCTATGGCCCTCTTCCTGAATGCACATTGTACTGCGAGTGTTCTTGGCAAGTCTAAGCATGAGGGCAGCATCCTGGTACCAGTAACCCTGGGGCTCAACAGAAAACAATTCTGTCACCTAGACAGGCTATGGCATAGACTCTCCTGGGCCAGAAGGGATCCCTGACAAAAGGAGTTTGTCTACTTCAGAAGATCTACTACTAGATCTCTGAGTATGGCTCTCAAGCAGGATTTCTCTGCTCTGGCACTACTGACATTCTGAGGTCAATAATTCTTTGTGGCAGGGGGGCAGGGATGTCCTGCACATTGTAGGATGCTGGCAGCATGTTCAGTCCCTATCCACTATATATCAGCAGTACTGCCTCCCCAAGTTGTGACAACAGAAATTGCCAATGTCCCTAGGAGGCTCACATTGCCCCTGGTTGGGAACCATTGCTTGAGAGCAAGAAAAGCCTCAGATGAAGTGAGATCTGGGAAAAGCTGCAGAAGTATCCCTCTGCTGAAATGTCACTGTGACTTAGCTGACTTCACCTTTTTTCAGAAGCACTTCCTGCCACCTTTTAGAGGATACATTTATTTTCTCTCTGGCTCCCCTTACTAGACGACCAGGTCCTCAAGTGGATTGACTCTGTTTGAGTCACTACTGTAATGCCAGGGCCTGACACATAGCCTGCACTTAAAAAATATCCTCTGAGCATGTGGAAGAGATTCTAGGACATGGTGCTAGATCTAATGCTAACTTTCCATGTACTTAAAAAAAAATTAATGTTTTAAAGTCACAATTGGTGGTAGTTGCAAAATACTAGAAGGGGGTCAATGGGGCACTGCCTGTATTATGTCCATAAACACTGCAGAGTCCATGTTTTTCAAACTGTAGGTTATACTCCATTTGTAGGTAATACAGTCAGCTTTGTGGATCACAAGCTCCATTCTTAGTGGAGAAGAAAGGAACAGAATGCAACATATCAAGATACATCACATACACTAATAGTGTTTCATGAAACATATATATATGCATGTGTAGATACATGCGATACATGGTATATAATATTATGCAGACAGCATGCACATGTAAGTATATGAATTTTCAATTCTATAAAAATAAACTTTAAAAACCACAACCTAATTTTTATAAAACAGTAACTAAATACCACTCACTGAGCCTCAAGGGTGCTGTAAGGATAAGATAACATTTGTAAAATGCATTGGCTTCCTCCCCTGGAAGGCAATACTAGCTTACACAGAAGAACTATGACATCATCTCAAAAGGACTGCTGAGTGAGATTCTATGGAAATCTGAAAGAGTTCAAACACATCTTAAATCATCACAGTTCTTGATTTCTGCAAACTAGCAGAGCCCATTAAGAAGGGAATGAAATGGATTTCCTTAGAAGCCCCACCCTACCCATGAGCCATTTTCATATCCCTGAGCAATCTGAATCTTTGTGAAATTCCCAAATGTAAGGGAGTTAGCCAGAATCACAGGATGCAAAGCCTCAAGGAATGACCATGAGGTGTGGGCAAGCACATCGACTCCACAGCAGATGAAAGCTGATTAAGAGGCCAGCTTCTGGAGCCAGATGACCTGGGCTGGAACCCAGGAGACGTTGGCCATGTAACTTAACTCCCTGTGCCTATTTCCTCCTCTGCAGAATGGTACAATAATAGTATCCATCTCATAGGGTTGTTGTAAGAATTAAATGAAAAAAGGTACACAAAGCACTTGTTAATAATTTAGATTTCAGTCTGGAAGTTTGGGCTAATTGAGCTCATATTTTGTAATTGTCTGTTTCCCTTTCCTTTGCCATCAAGGATAGTAACAATCAGGCTGTGAAGTCTTACAATAGAAACCAGAGGACCTGTGTTTCCTCCTCCCGCTTCAGAAAAAGACAGCTTCCTCTTAAAAAAAAAAAAAAAAAAGTAGAGGGGTGGGCACCTGGTGGCTTGGTTGGTGGGGCAGCTGACTCTTGATTTTAGCTCAGGTCATGATCTCATGATCTCAGAGTCCTGAGATCAAGCCCTGGGTTTGGCTCCTTGTTCAGTGGGGAGTCTGAGGATTCTCTCTCCCTCTGCCCCTCTCCCTGCTTATGTTCTCTTGCTCTCTTTCAAATAAATAAATCTTAAAAAAAAAAAAAAAGACATTTCAGCACATATAACGTCAACGATATTTTAGGTAGGAAGTGATGGAAAGCTAAAATTTGGTAAAACCTCTGTCACAGTGGCACCTAATGTCAATGCCTTGATGAATCTCTGTGTTGGGAAACATCTGTCTATTGCTAGTATAACCCAGTTGCAAAAAGCTTCAAAGAATCTTCTTTTCTCTACTATTAGGCTGGTGGTTCTTGCATATTACACTTTTCTGCTTGAATTTTTGCAATAAATGGAAGTTGTCATTCCTCACTGCAATGACTGGCTGGAAGAAAAAGGGGAAGCTGAAAGAATATGTACATGCATGTGTGCACACATCCCTTCAGCTTCTTTCTTTATAATGTATGTGTCTGTGTCTGTGTGTGTGACTGGGAGTATCTGTACATGCATGTATGTGCAAGCATGCATATATGTGTCTAAGGAAAATGATGAGATTTAGACATGCTGGTGCTTTAATAATTTAGTTCTATGTATAATATAAGCCAATAAGAAAATACTACCTGGATTTCTTAATTTAAAATGTATAAATATAGGGAATTCTGATGAAGGTTTTAAAATATTGTTTCTGTCTAATCCAACAGACAGCTACCTACTTGGATACACTCAGAAATACACATAGACATCCAATAACCTCATCCATCTCGTGAATACCTTGCATCTCTAAATCTTTGGGGGGTGGGGAATCAGTAAATCTCTTATTATCGCCTTAGAGGCTTTTTTTTTGAGGGCTGTTCTATACCTATCATAGGTATAACAGATTATTTTTGATTGGATTAGTCTCTATACCTAGAATTAATGAACGGATGAATATACAAATAATTGTACCCCTTATAATGATAAAGATTGAATTTATTTCAACTTGTATCATTAAGTTATAGAAACCAATGTTGGCCTATGGAAATTAATGATCGTCCCATGAAAATTAAGATAATGGAGTTAAGAGAAATGAAAATGTATATGCTTGCCTCTGCATCTTCCTATACTCCAGCTTCCATGGGGATTTTATAAATGAGTGACCTCCTCACCCATCATGGAGGCAAAGACAATTTTCACCCCTTTGGTACTACTGGGAAGTGAAGGAGGCAGTTGAAAAAAATAAAAGAATGGAAAGAGGAAATTTGTAAAATATTTATAGGGCAAATGCAAATTTGCCAATGTTTTATAATTTTGGTGATTTCTAAAAGTTATCCACCAGGTTACAGAAATATCATTTATAAGATCTACTTTAGTGTTTATTAAATAATTTGGATAATGGAGGTATATAAGATCATTTTGATGGGCAGAGTGTATTAGTAAGAAGGGAATACATTACACGTGCAGAGTTCCTCAAATACTTTGTGAATATATTTGCCACGGAAGGCTAGCTGTTATAACAAACTAACTTCAAATCTCAGTAACTTACTACAATAAACTTTTACTCCCAGCATGTGGATGGGTGGCTCTCCTCTAAGCCACAAGGAGGAACCTGTGGTCCCTCCATCTAGGCGGCTGTTATCTCCTAGGGCAGTATTTCTCAAATGTTAATGTGCATAGGGATGGGCCTGAAGATCTTGTCAAAACGCAGATTCTGAATCTCTCCCATGGAGACTCTGTATCTAGAGGCAGAGGAAGAAAAGGACAAAGAGTAAATGACAATGTGGGTAGGAATACATCTTACCGCCCAACACCTCAGAGCCTGTCTCAGTCATATGGCCACACCTAATTCCAAAGGAGCCTGGGTAATGTACTCCAGCTATGTATTCAGGATGAAAAAAACAGTTTTATTAAGAATTAGTCACCCTCCGCCTCAAATAAGAAAAGAAGCAATGAACTAAAGAGATTTCAAACGTCTAAATTATTAATCCTTCCTACTTGTAAACTCAAATCAGATTTATTCGGGAACAAAAGGCACAACCTGCCCTCCCCCCATAAGCCATTGTTTCTGTTGAAACCCTAAAGCCATAATCTAAAGCATTCATTGTAAAGTCTTAAAGCTGTCATAAAGCAATATATCATGAACATGAATTTCTTAAGC
Organism: Vulpes vulpes; assembly: GCF_048418805.1. Taxonomy (NCBI): domain Eukaryota; kingdom Metazoa; phylum Chordata; class Mammalia; order Carnivora; family Canidae; genus Vulpes; species Vulpes vulpes. The sequence continues at coordinate 106,129,816 of NC_132785.1, read as the reverse complement.
AAGTCATAAGGGACTAGCCACAGTTTTCTCTCTCTAGAGATTAGATAAATAAATTTTCTTCTAAGACAGTATCCGTGTTGTAATTTAATAGTTTGTGTTAACCCCTAAAATACAGCAAAATGTTTGCCTCTTGAATACAGAAAGGTATTCCTGATCCTTTTGTCATCATTTTACTAGAAGAATCAATTCAGAAGGATAAATGTGCTCTCCAGACTAAAAGGAGAGGGAGGAAGGAGGCTCTGTGCCTGCAGAGAAATTGTTCAGTGATTGGATTCTGTTTTAACCAAAGAATGACAGCTTCTCAAAAGATCATTGTCAAAATACAACAGCTTTACTTCCAGTGCCTAATACATGTTGATTCAGAAATGGTTGTGACAGTGGGGGTGTGAGGGTGATCTTTCAGCCTCTGGTAAAACCACCTATGAGCAAAGGGGAGTGAGGTTGGGGGTCATTTAGCCAGGAGAGGATGGAAAAGCAAATTAATTTTGAACACCACCTTAAAGCAAAACCACAAGGGACTTGGGACCCCATGCTTTAGAAGGCTCTGCTGTGGCTCTTCCTCCTCCCAAGGCAAGAAGCCCAAGGTACCAAGGGGATGTACCCTAACAGACCTCTATTTCCTCCTACTAGACCAGCAGAGCCCAATAGAAAGGTTAGGGGAGCTACAAACAGGAGATACTCACATAATTTTAAAGTTGTTAGTAGTCACATTAGAAAGTAAAAAAGATACCAGTGAAATTAATTTTAATAATATATTTTATTTAACCCAATATATACAAAATATTAGTATTTTAATAGGAATCATTAATATAAAATATTCACTTCCCTTTTCATATTAAGTCTTCAAAGTCCAGTGTGTGCTTTACAACTATAGCACATCTCAACCAGTGTTCAATGGCCACAAAGTGGCTACTGTGTCTCAGAGCACAGTTCTAGAGCATGCTCTGGGTTATTGATACTAGAATTCCCTACTGGCAGGATCCTATGTCCACTCCCAGGTCCTGGGAAAGCCTCTGCCGAGCCCCATGCACCAAGGTTTGAGGGGGACAAAAGAGTAGGCATTTGAGGGGCATGGGGATGCAGGCTGCATCCCTGAAGGTGTGCCAGGCATTTCACAATAAAGAATGTGGCAGGGATGGAAAATGGAAGGAAGCAGGATGGAGGCCAGAAACTGGCTCCCCCCCTGACCCCACCATGTGGTCACACAGGCCCTGAAAGTATGTAAGAATTCTAAATTCAAACCTGGCCTGGAGAGCCTTATAGAGGCACATTTGTCAAGGTTGGAAGATAGAAAACATTTATTTTGTTGCCTTGATTTATATCTTTTAAATATTTTCCCATTTGGTATTTGCTCATCTATTTGTATTTTGATCCAGCCCCCCATAATATTAAGGGAGTAGGAGTTGCTTTAAAAATCTGATAAAACAGTAACAGTAGAAGCTTGGACTACTAACAAAATCTGCAATCACCCAGGGCAGAGGAAAAGAACCTCATACTCTAATTTCAGAACAAGGCAGTGGATAACCTAGGACGATTTGTGAAGCTCCAGAGAGCTAGCTCCCTGTATGAGGATGGACAACTTCCTACTGTCCCGTACTTCCCCTGGTCAGAACTGGGCCCCAGGGCTTTATTGTCTGTAATACGCCCCAGCAGGTAAATGCATTGAGGTTTCAGATAAGTCTGTGTCCTCAAAAGTTTAGCGCTAAAGATATTGCTGGACATGTTTATATTATGGAAATAAAAGCACTGCACTTTAAACTATGCCTTTGTTCCCTTGTTTTGTGTACTCCAACTCCCCAGAAACTAGAACAGGGCCTGGCCCATAGCAGGTGCTTGGCAAACTGTTTTTGAATAAATTATCCTTTCTACTTTGGGCCTTTATATGAAAAGCTATAAATCAAATCACATGGACTGCTAGTCCCTCTGATAGAGCTTAGACACTGGCACAGGCAATATTGGTTGCATTCTCTTTCTGTGCATTATGAATACAATGTACTGGCTATAATTATTAGCTAATAACAAGAGCTGATATTCAGACAGTATGTGCTGGCAGGTGTACCAATTATTGTTATTAAAATACGTCTCTAATGGTTAGTAAATCTAATTACCCTGAGCTCCCCCAGAGTCCTCTATCTCTACCACTCAGACTCTTTCCCCCAAATTTCCACCAGAAATCTCCTCACTATTCAGCAACCGATGGCTTAATACCAAGCACAGCCAGGATCTTCCAGGCAGGGCTCCAACAGTGCCAGAGTCATTGATCAACACCCTCTGTATAGGCTGTTCGTTATTCTATCACCCCTAGCTGGCTAATATTAGCTACTGTGTTTTATATATTCTGACCCATTTCTCCTGGTGATAATGTGTTAGTTTACCTACAATACACAAATGGTCCTATCTCATGTTGGCTATTAATTACATTTCTAGAATAAGGATTCTGTTTTACCACTGATATGCCCTAAAGTTTTGTTAGTTATAATCACGGATGGGGCAAGGAATTAAAGCAAGAAGATCAGGGTTATCACACAGCGAATTTCCCTCTGGAGAGCATTGTTATGCAGACGTACAAACGATATTAATATTCAATGTTCAAATAGTGGAGAGGACAGAGTCTAGGATGGCCCCCCAATGACCCTCATATCTTAATATTCATGTGCTTGTGTGATCCCCTCCCCTTGAGTGTAGGTAGGACCTGTGATTTGCTTCTAATCAATGGTATATGACAAAGGTGATGGGAATGTCACTCTGTGATTACATTATGCAGAACTGTAACCCCATCTTGCTGGCAGACTCTCTTGCTTGCTGGCTTTGATGAAGCAAACTGCCATGATGGGGAGGCCCATTTGGCAAGGAACTGAGGGGGTCTCTGGCCTGCAGCCGGTTGGGACCTGAGAGACCTCAGCCCTACAGCTCTGTGGGAAATGAATCCTGCTAACAACTACATAAATGAACTTCAATATGGATGCTTCCTTAGCTGAACTTGCAGATAGGAGCTAGTCCTGCAAATACCTCATGAGAGCCCCTGAAACAGAAAATCGGTTAAGCCAGGCCCAGATTCTTAATCTATAGAAACTGTCATGTCAGATAACAAATATGTGTTGTTTTAAGCATCTATGTTTGTGGTAGTTTATTACACAGAAATAGATAGCTAAAAAAAAAAGAAAAAGAAAAAGGAAAAGAAAAAGAAACAGATAGCTAACACAGTTTGCAAGTGTGTTTTGGTTGAAATGTACAGATATGCATGTATACACAGACATACATGTATAAATCTGTGTACAAATATAAAATTCTTAGACTAATAAACTCTTACCTTAACGTGTTACTTGTTAAGTTACACTCAGATTCAGGGGAGAAAAGGAAGATTTTACTTTGCTTGCATAAGCTTTTGTATTATTTTAGTTTTGTCACTGTGTTTACATTTTTATAAATAAAAGAAAAAATCTAGTTTAAGTGTACAATAGATTTGAAACCATTTTGTTCCAAATAATACAATCTGTTAAAGAAAATATTTTTATTTTTAGGATTTCAATCTTGTATTTCTAATTAGAATAAGATTATTAAGTAAATACAACGAGTCCACTAGTTCTGATGCACTAGCTTTGCAAGAAAGGGACCATCAAAGGGCTAGCGTTGCCGATCTCACAGGTAGGACCTCAGGTGTGTGGAGCAGGGGTGTGCCTTATTAAAGATCTCAAACTGTGTTGAGGAGGCAGTGCTGTGGTTCGCCTCTTGCTTTTTCAGATGATGCTTTTAATCCCACTTGACTCCTCCCTCCAAACTTCCCCTTTAAGAACAAGGAGCAGAAACGGGGGTGCCCACAGATCAAGTCTTAGACCAAGAGGCAACACTGACACAGCATTTGGTATCAGCCCACCTGGCTGAATGCAAAACGCTGAGGATTGGGAACTCAAAGTGGGGTAGGTGGGCCCATTGCTATCTTCTTCTTTAGGCCACTATCCTCAATAAATAAACATTATCCCTTTAAAAAATAAGAAGGGGGTAGGGAGCACCTGGCTGGCTCAGTCAGCAGAGCATGTGACTCTCGATCTCCAGGTCACAAGTCCGTGCCCCACATTGGGGTAGAGCTCACTAAAAACAAAACCAATTTTAAAAAAAAAATAAATTAAAAAAACTTCCCTAAGAATTATTCATTTATTCATTTGAAAGGTGCTAGTGAATTGGTAAGGAATTGAAATAAATTACTGAATCCAAAGCAGTGCCCAACATTTAAAACAGTAGCAAAAACACACACAAAATGATATGGTGAGCAAGTGAATGAATAAGAATAATCCAGCTACCAGCCCTCAAAAATTGCCATCAAAAATAAGGTAGAAAAAACATTCAGAATAAATTGAGAACATCTGAGAAGGAAGGACATAGAACATAGAAGAAGAAGGAAGGTCCGGAGTGTGACCACTGCCCTCCTCTCTCACTGTTCTATCTGCTGAAATCAAAAGGTCCATAGACAAGTGTACTTTTTCCTTCTACTTTTTCCAGTCATGAGATGGAATCCCTCTTACTGATCATTCTTTACCTCGAGTCTTAAGAACAGCTCCCATGCTTCCTTACTTGGGCTTTTCAAACTCCCCTCCATCTTTGGTCTATTTCTGAGACCTATCACTGACAGGTCCAGTAAGACACCAGGCTGACGAGTGTCACCATGTCATGAGATCTTCCCCCACCCTGAAAATTCCTCAATTGGGAAGCTCCTGAATGTGTGAAGCAGCATAACCCTCTGCTCTCTCTTGCACTAAGAATTTGCTGGTCTGTATTCCGGATTACCAGAGGAAAGAAGTTTGCAAATATAACAAATGCCCTTTAATTTCCACTTTCTTGCATGTCTTTGAAAGTAAGAAACATAGTAAAAGAAACAGAGAATTACAATAGAAGGGCTGATCTTGATGGCAAGAAGATAATGGAAGTAGCAGAGAAGAGGGACTTACCTAACCAATCAGTTTTTTAACTGCTTGAAAGTAAGGTATGGTGGGGTCTGTCCCTGTCTGTCTGTCTCTCAAAATGGGGATAGAAGGAGGGGTGGTTTGAAAGGACTTGCGCAGGGAAGGCAAATTTTTCAACATTCAGGTTAGTTATTGCAAAATAACTCTAGGATCTCTTAGCGTATGTTCCCTATGGAGTTTTGATACATTCAGTAATACAGGGAAATTTATAAAAAGAGGTTTTCAAGAATGCATGACAAATTTATGTCAGTACATTATTACACTAAGCATAGCAGGAATTTCCAGAAAGGGTTTTGACTTCCAAAAGAACAGCATGTCCACAGAGAACAGGCCCTTTTTGGATTAGTGCTGGGGAACCACACAATGCACAGGCATAGTGAAGCATGAGTCTGAGCAGAAACCTCACCAAGAAGAGCCAGTACTGGCAGCTGGCTGCCTGGTCTCCTCACACTCGTGGCACATCCCAACACAGTTGCTCTTTTCAGCGGTATTTTCAGAAAACGAAGGGCTGGCATTTGTAAACATGTTGCTTGGGTGGAAAGATGCCCAAGCACAAAGCAAGCTGTAAAAATCCGTGCAGTACATTTTGCCAGACCACAACAAATAAAAGCAGGGCCCCAAAGGAAACCCAGCAACACTCTTAAATTGTGAGCTAAGGGAAAGCTATCGGATGTAAAGTATAACTACCTGCAGGTGGGGTGGTGGGGACCCAACTGCTCATGCCAGGTAAGGCCAGGTAAGGCCAGATTAAACACACCGCTGCCGCCCGCCACCTTTCCTCCTGACAATGCAACCACAGGACTGCTTTATTCCTCCTTCATGCTCTATCTCCTACGAGTGAGTCCATCTGCTGGGTCCAAGTCCCCTGGAAAGTGTTCCTTGCATCTCTAGGCTGGAGCACGTGTGCACTGTGTTTCCTTGCTGGGGTCTGACTCATGTTCTAGGCTTGGTGAACAACCCAAAGTGAGCCCTGGCTTCTTTGCTTTTTCTATCCCTGGCACAGTACTTGGCTCCTTGTTGGAACTCACGAAGTAGTCGTCGAGTGACCACTGAAGCAGCGCCCCTTAGTCAAAAGAGAGAGACCTGTTATAACACACCCCACCTTCCTGGTCCCACCCCAGCCCTACGTGGTTGCTGGTACCATGTCATCTTTAGAGGTTTGCACATTGGCCCTGAATTTAGGAGCAGAAAATAAATGACAACAGTCACAGTCAAACACCACCTTGTCAGGTCTGTTGAAAAATAACCTGAAACCTGTCACCTATGTTAAAATTGTAGAATAAAATATGATTATAAACTTAAGGGTCATCATTTATTGAGATTGTACCTATACTCCTCAAGAGTTAACCACCCTTGATTTCATGACAGATAAAAAGAAAGAAAGGGAGGAGAGGGGAAGAGGGGAAGGATGGGGAGGCTTTAGCCATGAAATTTCCCATCTCTGACAAAAGAACTCTGAGCACGTAACTGTACCAGGCCACTGCATAACAAGGAGCTACTTGCTAAGGCTTTCTGTGGTTCAGTCTCCTCATCTCTAAAATGGAAAAATCAACCCCATAGCCAAGGCTTGTGTTGAGGATTGGGTAAGATGATCCACTTGAGATAGCTGACACAGAGATGGTCTCCAACCCTGCATGCCGGGTCCACCCAGGCCACCTCCTGCAGCAGTCAGGCAGGCACTGAATGCACTCACTGAGCTGCCAGATGAAATAGTCCCTCTGAGTTGTACTTGATACAGAGAGCAAAACAACCTGCAGATCACACACAGGTTTCTTTTTAATTCCAGAGAGCTACACACCTCCACAACCCTGTGCCAGGAAGGCAGATAACCAGATACCGCCTTTCCCCCTCCCCACTCCCGAGCTCTCTTTTACTCTTCTCAGAAAATCTCTTTGCATAAAACAGTACAAAACACTACACTCTAAAAGGCATCTTCCAGCCAGGGAGGGCCAGTGGACCCTGGGAGAGTAGGAGTTTAACAATCAGTTCAGCTTGCTGGCTAGAATAGGACATTTTTTGTTCTTTCCTGAAACCTTCTTAGGTGATGACCCACTGCTGCATGAGACGTGTCCATCTTATTTACCTCCCTCGTTGCCCACCTTTCTCCTGCCACCACCCCTGGGAAAGGCAACCAGTCCCTGTCTCCAAAGGCATATGAACAGGAACATTCTCTCCCTATCCTCAAGTAGAGATCTCAAAGCTTCTACAAAGCAAAACCCAAACATTTGGGGCCTGGCTTTCTCCAAAGATCTCCAGCTTTCTAGGTGTTACTACGAAGGTACTTATTTATAATGGTTTAAAGCAAACCTCACTAATTGCACATTCTTGTGGGAGTCCAGTGCCCTCCTCAAAATTTCTGCATACTCCTGGAGGGTTTACAGTCGCTGTCACCTATTGACTCTGATCTGCTGGTCCTACTAAGTGTCATTTGCATTTTACCTCCTGTTGTGATGCTGTTTTGCCCCACATACTAACTCTAATAAGGAAACCATAAGAGTTTTCATTTCCCAGAGATGAGTCTTCAGTCGCTTGGCAGTCTTTTATGACCTCTGTGATGGGCAGAGGTCACATCCTAGCCAAGTCCCACAGTCCCTGCTGTCCTGACCCCCACCTTGGCAACCATCTCCCAGCTGGGCTGAGCTTCTCAGTAATCCCTGGCTCCAGACCCTCGTTCCCATCACACCTCACCTCTCTCTCTCCACCACTCATAAAATTCCCCTGGTTTCACCTTGCAGAGTAATTCTGCATCATTTCTACTCAGAAGTGTTCCCTCTAGACAATTTGGTGGGAAACGGAGGCAGGCTGGGTTCCACTGCTCTCCCACTCTGAAAAGACCACCAAAAGTATCTTCCTCCATAAAGAACTGAGAATAAATCCAACCCTTCCCTCGAATGGGAAACAGAAGAACAATCATTTCTTTTTTCCCATATAGCAGTTCCCCGCCTTTCTACTACACTCATTAGGCATTTTATGCTAGTTAATGTAAATTAACAATGTCAAGTGCATACGAGTGCCAATTACATACCAAATCACAAAGTTTTGATTCTTGAAATCTTGATGAAGAGTTCACATCACTCAAATTTTCATAGCAGCATTCTGCTCTGCTATTAATCTTGCCCTTGAGTATATTATAAAAACACAGTGGAATAGATGAGAGGAAGAACAAAGGAGATGAAGGGATTTGAAGTCAAGCCCCCTGGCTAGCATCTCTCCCTTCCCATGGGTTTCCCACAGAACTTAACAGGAGGAAAACAAGGAAAACAGAAGCATCATCATACAGTAGAAGGAAGGACTCACATTTTATTTTTCTCATTTCTTATTTGGTCAAATAGTTTAATTCAAGCAAGGCTGGCCATAAAATCCTACTTGCTTGAGAAATACCAGCAAATCTGGGCACACAGAACGATACCAGGGATGTGTGTGCACAAAGGTAAGGCCACATGAGGACACAGTGAGAAGGGAGCCATCTGTAAGCCAAGGAGAGAGGCTGCAAAACTCATAGATCCTTTCATAGTCCACTGGGATATAATAATTCCATTAAACAAGAAAAAGTCTGTGTCCATTCCCAACACCTCCCATTTGATTTTTGAAATCTCTACTCATTGGATCCTGCAGATGCTGAAAAGTAGGTGCTTATATTAGTTTGCTCCGGTTGCTATAATAAAATACCACAGACTGGCCGGCTTAAACAATAAACATTTCTCGTGGTTCTGGAAGCTGAAAATCCAAGATCAATGTGTTGGCAGGTTTGGTTTCTTTTGAAGCCAAGGCTTCAAAGAGAGCTTTGGCTTACAGATGGCTCCCTTTTCACTGTGTCTTCATGTGGTCTTACCTTTGTGGGTACACATCTCTGGTGTCATTCCATGTGCCCAAATTTCTTCTTCTTATAGGGATACCAGTCAGGTTGGATTAGGACCCAAACTAATTTAATCATCTCTTTAAAGGCCCTGTTTCCAAACATAATCACATTTCTAAGGTACTGGCTGGGGCGGGGTGGTGGCAGTGGTGGTGGTTAGGGCTTCAACATATGAATTTGGAGGGGAACACAAATCAGCCCATATTGGTAGTCAAGGTAAATGATTTATCAACAGAACTGAGCTTTTTCTACCTGACACCATCTCTGTCCATTTCCTGTCACATGCAACTCAACAAGAGGAATCATTTGTAAACCAAATAGTAATCTACTCCTATGGCATTTAATCACTGTTTTATATATTTATTAGCTTCCAGTTTTATTGGCTGCTTTGATGAAGAAGGGGGAAAGAAATAGCTATAATTCTGCCTTTATCAAAACACGCGGTTTTGTTAAAATAACTTCTATTTTTGCCTGTGAATTCAGCGTGCTTCAGACCACAATATAGGCATTTCCAGTTGCCCAGGGAGGTGGTTTAGATTACATCTAAGCTGGGGTGCCTGGGTGGCTCAATGGTTGAGCATCTGCCTCTGGCTCAGGTTGTGATTCCAGGGTCCTGGGATCGAGTCCCACATCGGGCTCCTCACAGGGAGCCTGCTTCTCTCTCTGCCTGTGTCTCTGCCTCTCTCTCTGTGTCTCTCATGAATAAATAAATAAAATCTTTATAGATTACATCTAAGCTTTGGACCACATTTACCAAATACCCATTTCTCAGGCATTACTGAGCTCTCTGGTGCAAAGTTAAGTGGGTTCTGGTGCGCATCCATAAGTTGGCTCATCACCTAATGGGGAAAAGACACATGCATAAAGAACTACAATATTATAAAAAATAATTTCATAAAACACTTTAAACTGATTTAAAATTTTTAAAATCAGCCTGACTGGCCAACTTTACAGATATGTGCAAAGTTCCAAGTTGGCAATATATAGATGTGTTAACAGTGTCCTCCTCCAACCCTGCCTTATCACTAAGAGAATACGGACCTTCTCCCCATTAATTTTTGGTGCTTAAGGATGCAATGGACCCTGGTGAGGGCCACACTTCAGAGAATAGGGAGGAACTTATTTTGGGTCAGTGCACTGAGTATACCATTGGGAATCTTGAAAACAACAACAACAACAACAACAAAAACCCACAGGCTGTACACTGAGCTCTGAAGCATCATAAAATGCACACAAGGGGGTCACCTGGCACAGCAGCCATTGGACTGGGAAATCTGAGGGAACTGAATTCCACAAATCCAATAGAGGAAACCATCCCATCCAAGACTGCCTTTAGGGGACGCCTAGGTGGCTCAGCAGTTGAATATCTGCCTTCAGCTTAGGTCGTGATCCCAGGGTCCTGGAATCGAGTCCCATATCGGGCTCCCCACGGGGAGCCTGCTTCTCCCTCTGCCCATGTCTCTGCCTCTCTCTGTGTGTCTCTCATGAAAAAATAAATAGAATCTTTAAAAAAGAACAACAAAAACAAAGACCACCTTTAGCATCAAACAGCCTAGAAAGTTTCACAGTACAACCTCCTGGACAGTGTCACAACCGGTGATGCACTAAGAGGCAAAATTCTCTGAAATCTTTCTCACCTGTTTGCTCCATTCATCACTTTTCTCCTCAGGATGCCTCTCCCCAGAGCAGGAGCTCACACTCTTGCTCGGCCCTACAGTTGTCCTGTAGGAACCCACACTCTGGTCTTACCTTCCAGGGAAAAAGCTTGTCATTTTGGAGTTCTACTTTTTTCCAAAAGGCATCATCAGTGGTGAGATACAATTTGGGAACACTGCATATGTCCTAGGATAGCTCACTTGATGTCCTACAGCCTCAGTCTCTCCATCTGTGAAGTGGAACTAATTACTCTTACTCCACAGAGTTGTTTCAAGAGCAAAGAAGAAAACAGGGCTGTGCTTCATAATTCATAACACATTATAATAACAACAATCATACCAGCACCTAACTTTAATTGAAAGCTAACTATAGACAAGGTACTTTATATGTATTGGTTCATTTATCTTTTTTTGTTAAGATTTTATTTATTTGAAAGAGAGAGAGAGAAAGAGAGAGAGAAAGAGAGAGCCCAAGCAGCGGGAAGGGCAGAAGGAGAGGGAGAAGCAGGCCTGCTCAGTGGGGAGGACCCTGGGATCATGACCTGAGCTGAAGGCAGATGATTAACTGACTGAGCCACCCAGGCACCCTAGTTTGTTTATTTTCTAAACAACCATATAAGGCAGGTGCTACTATTATGCCCATTGCTCAGATGAAGACAAAAATCACAGAGAGAATAATAATTTGCCTAAGGTCACACAGAGACAAGAACAGAGCTGCAATTCAAACCCAGGCAGACTGGCTCCAGAGCCCTTGCTATGTCCCACAGTGTTATAGGGATAGACTATATATTCTGTACTGTAGGCTCTTTGGCTCCCTAACTAGTGCTCATATGTTAGCATTTGTTCATAATTTGGGAAACAAATTCATCCAATAAATTGGCTGCTATTATTACTCCTACATAAAAGGAGTGTATATATATGGAAATTATCTTAGCAAACTTCTTTATTCAACCAAATAATTCTAGTGATGGGACACAAAATACCAAGAGATGATGAACATAATTTTGGGCAGATGGTACGTTGAGGGGGGTAGTTGTTGGGTCTTTAAATACCCCTTAAAACAGACTCTAATTACTTAAGTGTAAGGTCCTAAAAGATTTCTCTTTCGCCTCCAAGAAGACTGGTTGTTATAGGCTGAATTGTGTGCCTTCAAAATTAATATGTTGAACTCCTAATCCCCAAAGCCTCAAGATATGACCATATTTGGAGATAAGGGCTTTATAGAATTAAATTAAAATAAGGTCATTGGGGTGATCCTTAATCCAATAGGACTGATGTCCTTGTAAGAAGAGGAAATTTGGACACAGAAACGCACACAGAGGGAAGACAATGAAAAGATGACCATCCATAGGCCAAGGAGAAAGACCTGGAACAGATCCTCCCCTTGTGGCCCTTAGAAGAAACCAACACTGCCAATGCCTTGATCTTGGACTTTTAGCCTCCATAACTGTGAGACAATAAATTTCTGTTGTTTAAAACACCCAGTCTGTGGTACTTTGCTATGGCAGCTCTAGCAAACTAATGCACCAGTCAAGAAAAAACTGTGTCATTGGGGGCATGAGGCATCAGAGAAAGCACCAGAATGAGTGAAGGAATGGAGGTCCTGCATCTTCACATTCACTTATACCATTTTGTTTGTTCTTCACAGCAAGCCAGCAGTCAAGAATTATTATCCCCCACCTACACGACAGCCCAGCATACATTCCTAAAGTTTTTTCCAGCATGTTGTCCACCTGTCCATACATATCCAATAGTTCCCCACTGTCCCAAGGGAAAAGTTCAGATTCTTCCCCTGGACATATCTCATTGATAGGACACAGAACAGAAAACGTACTCTTACAGGAGCACACATCCACAGCACGGTGGTCAAGGAGAGTTGGGACTCACCTCCCAGAACAAGGAGGATGTTTGGCACCTACACATACCACCTGGGCTGCAAAGGAACAAAAGCCAGATTTCCTACAGGAGAGACTCTCCCCAGTTTCAAGTGAGTAACAGACATATGTGCTTGGGAATCTAAAGATTCTTGAACTTCTAGCGCTGCCAATCCTGAGCTGTAGCCCTGCTCCAGTGGCCAGATATTCAGCTTTCCCACCCTGACGACTTTGCCTCCAGTTACTTGGAGCCCACTTTGGGGTGAATACTGAACGCTGTAAGGCATGGCTTAGCTCAATCACCATTTTTGTCCTATCTGTGCACCGTGTTTGAATGATCTTTTCTCCTAAGGAGCCTAGAGAGATCTTCAGAGACATTACTTAATTCAGCCCTTCCAAATGAGAAGTGTGGTTTGGGAGACGAAGTTACTTTCACAAGAAGATACAGCAAAGAATATCTTTACCTTTCCAGTCAGTCCCAATGACTTGCCCTGATAATTACCACAGAGCCAGAGCCAGCCTTTCTATCCAGAACTCCCTGTTCTGAGTCCATCAGCCTCTGCTTGCCTCTGTCTTGGTTGACATAAGAACTCCAGCCTTGAGCCTGGAGATGAAAGAGGAGCCCCATCACTCAGCCAGCAGGCAGGCTCTGTAGTTAGACTCATTGTCCCGCTGTTCTGCTGTCCTACTGTCCCTGCAAGTGGTAAGTCCAACGTGAGCATGACAATCAGGCTGCTGCCTCCCACTAGAACTGTAGATCCCATCTTATTTGCTAGAGAACTGTCAATCTGCTCAGTCCCTGCCACCCTTCTAGTTCTCGCAGCCACATCCCGTCCCTGCACCCTTGTCAACCTGATGAATCAAAACGTTCCCGCTGAAACTCCTGCTACCATCCAATTAGATCTTGAGGGTTAAAACACAATCACATTATCACAACTCTGTTCCTAACCCCTCTTGGCCACCACCATTTGGATTGCCTTTCTTCTTGATGACCAGTTCCCCAGCCACTGGTTCACAACCCTGCCTGCACACTGTGATTAAGCAGTTTTTTTGTTTTGTTTTGTTTTTTAAAGGTCCTAGGTGATTCTGCTGTCCAGTGAAGTCTGAGAACAACCCACAGCCCCTTTCCCTGGTTGAACCTCACTTCCTCACTGGCACAGAGCTGAGGTTCCACCCAGCACAGCATGGGGCTGTACCTAAATAGGTAATATAACGCCAAACTGAGAGAATGAAGGTAAAGGGGCCCCAGACACCCTAGTAGATTCAAACAGCTGATATGAGAAGGGGATACAGCCGATTGTCAGACATTTGCTACTGTCCTGTAGAAAATGGGTCAGAGCCTCATGTTATATTCAAAAAATGGCATGTAAGGATGCCTGGGCAGCTCAGTGGCTGAGAGACTGCCTTCTGCTCAGGGCGTGATCCCCAGGTCCTGGGATCAAGTCCCGCGTTGGACTCCCCTCAAGAAGGCTGCTTCTCCCTCTGCCTATGTCTCTGCCTCTCTCTGTGTCTCTCATGAATAATAAAATCTTTTTTTAAAAAATAATAAAATCTTTTTAAAAAATGGCATGTAGTGAATCATAATTGGTAACCAAAAAACCCATAAATTTAAGGAATCTAAACCACTAATAATGTAAAGTTGGTAACCAGAGCAAACCTCTACCAGGGCCCAGCTCACTGCCATGGGTTTCATGACACCCCGTGAATGAGTCCTTTCTCCTGAAATGACACAATGGCACTGAGTAACCACATAGAATATTATTAATCAGCAACGTGGGTGGTTTGTTCTGGAAGGCATTTCCTGGGTGGGAGGTTGAATTAGCTGACCTTTAAGATCCTCTTTAGTGCTGACAGGTCTTTGATTCCAGGTGACAAGCCCTGAAGGTTCTAGAGCACAGTAGGGAGGAAGCGACCTGTTGCTCACCTGGGCCACTGTTCTGCTCCACTGAGCTAAACCAAGCCAGGGGGAAAAGAATGTCCTGCTGTTCAGACAATGTCAGAGGGTGGCTTTGTCATTGCTGTAAGACCCGAGCTAACTAGAGACAATCATTCCAGTTCCAGAAAGGCGGGGGTGTGACTCAAAGTGACAACCAGGAGGTCTGTGTGGGTGAGAGGGGCCCTTGTACTCTGGAGGGAATAATTTCTTTCTCTGCCTTGTTTACCGGCTTCCCAGAAAGCCAACATGAAACCAGCAGAGTGAACCATGTAGCACTAGAAATATTTACTTCGGCCTGGCCCACCTTTGCAGAGAGGACCAAATTCTCTCAGACCTTTTGTTACTTCCCACTACCTGATGGTGTCCCGCCTCTCCTAGGCTTGCAGAGCACTGAGATGTATTTTTCTTAGCATGCTGCTTGGTAACATGGTCCTGCACTTATAACTAACTCATCAAGGTGTCTTGTGACAACCAGGCTCCCTGGGGAAGAGCCTCAGACAAGGGATGTGGGATCTTCCCACTCACTAGGAAATCAGAGCAAACAACGTAAGAGTTGGAGAGAGGCACTTAAAAACAAACAAATAAATAAAGGAGTCAGAAGGAACACTTAGTATCATTTATCTCTTTAGAAGAGAAAATCTGGAAACTTGAATTAGCTGGAACTAATTAAATTAATTAAAAAGAACTATGTGTCAGTTGGCTGGAACCTGGTGCCAAGGCCAAAGTCAGACATCTGATCTCCATATAGCTGGTTAGCACCATGCAGGGAGACCAAACTATGCCTCATCCCCCCATCAAGCGGTCCTCCAACGTCTCATTAATAACGAAGGGATAGATTGGGAAAATGGTTAACTGTGCTTCTCAAAATGAGTCAGCGTTCATCCAAATATGATCCCCGGTGAAAATGAGGTAAATTCCTTCCTTCCCACCACTGTCTTTGCACTCTGCTTTATGAAGTGGCCCAGTCCCCCTTCCTCCTGAGGTTCTGCTTTGAACTCATGGTCACCAGGGAGTGCCAGGATGGAAGGCTGAACTGCCCTGTAATCCATCCCACCCCAGAGGTTTCCAAACTAGGCTGTAAAGAGAACCCTCCAGGACTGATTCAGGGGATCCCTCTGACCTTCACCAAGGTACAAGATTCCTCAACAGAGCACTGTTGGCAGTAGGTTGGGATAACTTCTGTCTGGGACTGTCCTGATCATTTCAGCATGTTTTACAACACTAGCCCCCTCTGCCAAAATGCCAGTAGAGCTCCCCAGTTATATTAGAGAAACCTAACTATGCCCTATTCTTTTCTGAAAGACCTGGGGGAAGAGCATCAACATTGTCCCCCATAGAGGACCCCTGATAGGACATCCCTGCTCTTATAGGTCTTATCTGTATATGCTTTCTGCCAAAACTTCTTTCAAACAAGTGTTGATGGTTTACAAAATGATTATATGCTGGCCACTGCTCCACCGGAAGGCAGAAACCCCATCAGAGAGCTGACTCCAGGTGCTCACTGGCAGCTGCTCCAATATGGCAGCTGTTCAGTGATGGGGCATATACAGCCCTCAGACATGAGCCAATGTCATCCCTAGACCATTCATAAGAAAGTTCCACTTAATATTGCATTGAAACTCATCTCCCTGTGACTTCTGTCTGCTGGGCCAGAGTCTGACCTTGAAAGGCCATAAAATGTGAATCTGTTACCTCTTCCACAGAGCTGCCCTCTAAATATTTGAAGAAAGCTGCTTTATCTCCCCGATTTAGCAAGCAGCCTGATTCAACTCTTCTTATACAGTTTTATCATTTTTAGATCACTTACTGTGTCTCAGTCACTTTCCTGATGTGATCTTTGATCATCACAAAACCCCATCAGGTAAGCTTATTATCCCAATGTGATGGAGAAAAGCTAAGCAAGCTGCTCGAATCTACACAAGAGTAGAGGGCAGAGCCCATATTGACTTGTTCTCCAGGCCACACTCCTTTTACTACAAGCCTGCTGTTCCCACATCTGACCCCCAGAACACCCTGGAAAGGATTATTTTAAAAATAGAAACACATAGATTCTAAGAGATGTAACAAACCAGAACTAGATGATTCTGATAGAACTAATTCAGAGATCAGCATTTAAAAACTGCTGCCTTGTGTAATATTTGACCTCCTCAACTCTTGAGGTTTCCCTTTTTGGGGGAAGAAACCTTCATTTTTAACGAATCAACATGTGATTCCACGGTGTTATCCAAGTGTGTCCTGACCTGTACACTCCAAAATAGATCCACACCCTTTCTTACTCTGGGCTGCTGTGCCCCACAATGGATACGGAGTTCACATCCCATCACCCATGACAGTGGGAAGAACCGGGCCCAAGCACAGTCACCACCTATCCTGCCCATGCTGGAGATGCAGCACAGCCACTCACCTCCGATTTTGTCCCTTGGCTTCTTTTCCCCACGCTAGTCTTCGTGGAGCGCATCTCTTAAAAGCAATTAAAATTACACAGTGCCCTGATTTCAATCCTCCTGTAACCATGCTGAATATTTTCCACTTTAAAAAAAATTAAATTTTAATTAAGTTTTTTTTCATCAAAACACCAGTCCTGCTGATAATGTCAGGAAGGTCTGAGAAAGTAATTACGTGCACAATCTGTTTTTGACACACTTCATTCTCCATTGGGACACTTCTTCTGTCTCCTTTACTTCATTAAAAATCCCCTGTTGCCATAGGAAGGCTTGCTTTCTTCCCTATTTACCATAATAGAGATAAAGAACCAGGCTCCCTCCTTCTGTACACAGCAGCAACACCTCCTGCATTGAATGAACACCGTTAGCCACTAGGTTACACAAGGGAGTGTTCATTCTACATTTCCCTTTGTTGTAACCATCCACCAGTGCAGATAACGTGCCAGCCCAGAGTTACCTGAGAACACTTGATGGAGCCCATTATCTATTCCTCTTATCCCTTTCCCAGTGTGATATATTTAGCCATTACATTAAGAAAATACGCTAGACTCTCTGATTTCCTGAAGGTAGAAATGACAATAATGGTACCCAGTTATCAACAGACTCAAAATTGTTTCTGTTTGGCATCTGGCAAACCAACACCCATATTTTCTATGCCTGGCTCAAACTCCTTATATTGGTTTCCTAGTGCTGCCATTACAAAATGCCACAAACTGGGTGGCTGAAGAAAAAAGAAAAAATGAAATGAAAAAAAAGCCACAGAAATAGAAAACATAAAAGCACAAAAAAGGAAAAAAAAAAAAAAAAAAAAACCCAAAAAACTATAAAGACACACACACACACACACATACACACACAAAACCCTACAAAAAAAAAAAGGAAAGAAAGCCAGAAAATGATTCCCTCAGTTCTGGAGGCCAGAAGTCTAAAATCAAGGTGTTCACAAGCCCGACAGGGGAATCCTTCCTCACCTCCTCTAGTTTCTGGTGGCTCCTGCCAATCCTTGGTTTGCAGAAGCGTTAACGTCCACCTCCGCCTCTCCATCTTCACATGGACTACTTCTCTCTTTTCCATACAGGGAGACCAGTCACTGGATTTAGGGCCCACTTTAAACCCATGATGATTTCACCTTGAGATTCTTAACTAATTATATCCACAAAGATTCTATGTCCAAATAAGGTTCTCTGTGGAAATGAGTTTGGGGAGACATTATTCAACTAACTATACTCATCCTGATCCAGGCCTTTTGGGGTAGTCCAACAGGAACATGGAAAAATTTGAACCCACAACCAGGAACAGAAAAACCAAGATTCCTGTAGCTAATCCACCAAAGGATAAAGGAGGAGCACCTTGTAATGAAACTTGAAACTTGCAGGCATGCCTTTTTTTTTTTTTTTTTTTTTTTTGTGGCTCACATTTCCAACTGGCATAAAGCAAACCACAAAGCCCAAATAAAAAGATTTGAAGATGTGAGCAGTTTAAATTTGGAGACACGGATCCAAAATTTTGTAGACCAGAACTAATTGGCATGAATCATTTTATCATCATTTAATCATCCAGTATAATTATTCCTAACCTATGCCAGCCAGCCACTGGACTGTTACCTCCACTTTTTTTTTTTTTAAAGATTTTATTTATTTGGGAGAGAGAGAGAGAGAGAGCGCATGCGCATGCAGGGAGAGTAGCAGAGGTAGAGGGAAAAGCAGGCTCTCCCCTGAGCAGGGAGCCCGATGTGGGGCTCAATCCCAGGACCCCAAGATCACGACCTGAGGCAAAGGTAGACACTTAACCGACTGAACCGCCAAGGTACCCCTGTCACCTCTACTTTTGATCTTTACTTGAACATGAACTTGAATTCTTCTCTGACAATTTGTTTCAGAGTTCAACACCATGGATTTCCAGAAATTTAGGCTGTACTATCATTTGGTCCCAAACTTTCTTTTAAGCTGTATTTCTCATGATTCATGACTCTTCAGTCAGCAGCACTTTTATTAAATACAACTTCTACTTTTTGCTTCAACCTGTTCCCTCCTTCTGGAATGCTCCTTGGTTTCTTCTCCTAACTTCTTACCCCATGGGGTGGTTTTAAAACATATTTGCAAATTCTCCATATTCCTCCCATCAAAAGGAAAACCAATTCCTTTCCTTCAGACATGGTCTATTTTAGTGAGGCACCTCTAATGAACAGAATACAATGGAAAGCAGAAGTTATACTGCATGACTCCTGAGGCTAGGTTATGGAAGATGATGGAACTTCTGCCTGGCTCTCGCTTTACTCATGTGACAGTCACCTTGGAACCCAGACAACCAACCAACCTCAGCCAACAAGCCCAACAGCCACATGGAAAGGTCATGTTTAAGTGTTCTGACCACAGCCTGAACTAAGGCTCCAGTTGGCAGCCAGCATCAACTGCCACACATAGAAGTGAGCCAGCTTTCTAATGATTCCAGTCTCCTGCATTCAGGCTACCCCAGGTGACACTGGAGTGAAGCAGAGATCAGCTATTTACACCAATGCCTCCGAAAATTGCAGATTCCTGAGCAAAGCGAATGTTGTTTTAAGCCATACTGTTGGATGTTTGTTATGCAATATTAGATAACTGGAACATTCTACCTCTAGCCACTTGAAGTTTTAAAAATCCATTCTGGGGCGCCTGCATGGCTTAGTTAAGTGTCTGACTCTTGGTTTTGGCTGAAGTCATGTTGTCAGGATCAGGAGGTTAAGCCCTGCATCAGGCTCTGCTGGGCATGGAACCTGCTTAAGATTGTCTCTCTCCCTCTTCCTCTGCCCCTCCCCTACCTCTAAGAAAAAGATCCATTTGTTTAGACTATGTAACAAGAGCTTACTTTACAACACCATATAATAGTTCAAACTCCACTTGTTCAAAAACTCAGCTTGCCCTTCAAAGCTTATTTTATCCTAGTTTTCTACCTAAGTCGATGGTACCACTGTTCACCCTACTAAGCAAGCTAGAAACATTAGAGATCATGCCAGGACCCCTCTCTCCCAGACCATATTCAATAACTACCAAGTTCTACTGCTTATGCCTCTTCCACATATCTAGAATCCATTCGTGGCTCCCTTCTTCACGATGTCTACCTGAGTTATTGTCTCCTTCCACCTGGACCCAACAGTGCTCTAACAGATCTTGCTACCACTCTACTCTAATGGTATTAGAGTGATCTTTGCAAATGATAGATGTATTCCCTCCATTTTTCATGCTTAAAACCCTGCAATAATTTCCCACTGTTCTTAGGATAAAACCCCTAATTCTTAAGATGGTTGCCAGGTCCTGCATGGTCTGGCCCCTACCTCCCACTCCAGACTCGTCTCACTCTGAGTTCCCCCTTGTTCTTTGAGCTCCATTGCCATGATGCTGATACGCTCTTTCAACTCTCCCTCACCACCAAGCCTCAGCACCAGCTACTTTATCTGCCTGCAATATGATTCTACACCCTAGTCCTTATTAAGTTAATCTTTCCTTATCCTTCAGTCTTCCCTTAAAAATCACTTCTTCACAGAAGCTCTTTGTTCCCAGATAATGTGATTCCTCTATTTTACATCTCACATCACACATTGTAGTTGTACGTGTACCTATATGTGTGAATTTTTTTTATTTATAAGTGCCTCCTCTACTAACCTCCACTTGAAGAGGGCAGGAGCAATGTCTTCTTTTGCTCTCCACTATTCCTAGTTCTTACCCACATACTGTGTGCACAACAGATATTTGCTGAGTGACTGAACTATTTCTCCTCTATCTTTAAATCTAGCATACCTTGCTCCAAATAGATTTTCAATAAATTATGAATAAATGAAGAGTGCTATTTCAAGTCATTCCAAAGGGTTCTTGTATCATAAAAGGCTTAGAAGAGCTTCAAGGCTCAAAAATACAACCATCTTCTAACTGGTAATCTGTGAGTTCAAAAAAAGAGACTGTTCTATGGGTCTGGCAAGGTCCACTAGAAGAAAGGGGCTGAAAAATAGAAGATGTAACTCTGTAAACTTTTCATTATAGTCTTAGTTTTTTTGTCAGTTATGACTCCCAAACTTTGTTGAGTGGGCAGTAATTGAAAATAACACTAAAGAGAAAGAAATGGAAAGAAAGTAGTCTCGTGATCCACGCAATTGAGACCGATTTAAACCAATTTACTATGGTTGTAAGTTTTCTCTAATTTTTTTTTTTAGTATGATTGACACACAATGTTACATTAGCTTTAGCTTTACAACATAGTGATTGGACAAGTTTATATATACTGGGCTTTGATCCCTGCAAGTGTAGCTACCATCTGTGACAATATCATTGACTATATTCCTTATGCTGTGCTGTGCCTTTCATTCTCATGACTTCTTCATTCCATAACTGAAAGCCTCCCTCTCCCCTTCACCCATTTTGCCCAACCACCTCCCCCTCCCAGCTCCAACCAGCAACCATCACTAATTTTTCTCTAATTTTTGTGGATAAAGGTTTTTTTTTTTAATTTTTTTTAATTTTTATTTATTTATGATAGTCACAGAGAGATAGAGAGAGAGGCAGAGACACAGGCAGAGGGAGAAGCAGGCTCCACGCACCGGGAGCCCGACGTGGGATTCGATCCTGGGTCTCCAGAATCGCGCACTGGGCCAAAGGCAGGCGCCAAACCGCTGCGCCACCCAGGGATCCCTGGATAAAGGTTTTTTAGACTAAAAACACCAAGAAGCATGATGACTTTCTAAACACATAATACTAAATGATCTGGTCATAGGATGTCATTGGCTCAAGATTCAGAAATGATTTCTCAGTTTTGTCAGTATCTCATTCATGATTTTGAGATTCTCCAAAGATGAATCCAGTTGTTTCTTCCATTCATCTTCTTTACCTCACATCTCTAAAAGTCCTATGATTTAGGGGCACTCTGGGTGGCTCAGTTGGTTGAATGTCTGACTCTTGATTTTAGCTCAGGTCTCGATCTCAGGATCATGAGTTCAAGCCCTACACTGGGCTCCATACTGGGCATGGAGTCTACTTAAAAAAAAAAAAAAGTCCTGTGACTGAGATGCCACTTACTAATCTGATATTATCTTGGTTTTAATCTGATTGCAATAAATATCATTGACATTAAAGCATTATCTTTCTTGTGTTACTTTTTGTTGTATATATTGCTGAGAAAAAAATGTGACTTAATAATCTAAACAAACCATCAAAATAACTCTAAGTAGGATATTTGAGATACAAAGTCAAAAATAATCAGATATTGGACCTTAAAGACAGGTTTTGACAGGAGAAAAGTCATGAAAGGCTGAATTTTCCCTTAGCTCAGAAACCACTGTCCATTTTGCTGAAGGGCTCATTGCTTTCATCTTGGGATGAAAGCTAATCGCTCCCCCAAAAGTCATTAATTGTTGGCAAATGGGCCATTTCAGAACTGATGACCTGCAATGCTTATAACCCTTCATTTCCAACCTGAACAGCAAAAGACCAGAAGTCTCTCATGCACAATTCTGCAATAGACATTAATGTTATTTAATCAACAACCGATCAAATAAAAGGCAAATGGAAGGCAGGGAGGAATAACAAAGCTAGAAGAAAGTTTTCTTCTTTATTCAGACTTCTTTTTCTTCCTGTACCTCATCATGGTCTTTAAGAGCTCTTTCTCTACTACCTGCCTCTCACCTAATGGCCATTGATGACAGCAGGAGCTTTGCTCTGAGAAGTGGGAAAGGAGGATTCCTACAAATGCTATTAATTTATATTGATTAGTATCCATCTGAGATTGTGTTGGCTCTTATTTTAGAGTGACAGTCTTCAAGGCTCCTCAATTTATGAGCTTCTTTTGCTCATAAGTTAAAGGACCCCCTTAAATCATCTGCCCTAGCACCTGCTCTCAACTGTCACTACTAAATAAAGCCTTACCTGTGTGAAAAAGAGGAATGGAAGCATCCTTGAAAATGAAATGGAAACTGATTCTTGAGGTAACAAAACATTGACCAGGTTATATTATGAGACCATAGCTATAAAGACTAGTATATGAAGAGCTGGAATTCAGGGCCCTACCTGGCCATCAGCAAATGGCTGATGACTCCCCTGGAAGAAAGAGCCCCTCTCTTCAAACCAGCTAATATGCCATTGTCCTTAATTCCCATTGATTTACATTAGAGAAATGCATGAAACAGATGGAGGTGATCTCAGAGACCCTTGGGACTTCCTCTGAGTGATTTTCATGCCAGCCTAGTGAAGCAATGACGCAGAAAAGGGAACTGCATCAGTATATTTATTTTAATCACTGAAAAGTTTTCATTTATAATTCATAGGTACTCAGCCTACTTGGGATGCCTTATTAAAAAGGATGTCATTTTTTTTTTTTACCTCTTTCTGACCACAGGGAAAGAGAAACCTCTCAAATGTGGTATAAGAATAAATTGTTACCAAAATAGAAGCCAGTGCCCACTAATTACAGTGCTATCCAACCAGCATTTATAAAATCATCATCATCACCATATGAAGAGAGGAACATGCAATTTAGGTTTAAGCTTGTACAATTAACAGGTTCTTAAAAACTCAGCACCATAACAGTAACTATCTGATGACTGCTAAATATACCAATTCTTCTCTCTCAAAAAGTCCTGGCTGAGTGGCTCCTCGAAGTAGGGAAGTTAATAGTAGGGATCAAGAGAGGAACACCAGAGGAGAAAAAGTTACTTCAATATATACTTAATGGATGCCACACTGTTAACGAGCATTTATTTAGGGCCCAGTATGGTAGTAGATATTTGAGAGGATTTTTTTTAAGTGTAAAATACATAGTCTAGGAATGTAATTTGATAAGGAAGTGTATGGAACATGGTACTGGAAGTTATTTCTGGTACTAAAGTGTACTTTAGTGTACTTTAGTACTGATTCCCAAGATCCTGTGCAGGGCATACAAAGGTGTGTTCAGGGCTGAGGCCACATGCTGTAGGAATCCAGGTGAAGAAATGATGGGCTTCCAGAAGTACACCCTTCAGACATCTTTGTAGAGTATGAGAAGTCACCTGGAGTAAAGAACTTTGGCCTTGTGCCCTTCCTCATTGTCCAGTGGAGGACAAGCTCGAGGAGAATCATGAGGATGACAACTGAGACTTAGCAGAGATGTATGTCTCTCTGCATCTTTTGAAAGCCTAAGATATTGCCTAGAGAATCAACTCCTGCAAAGAGGGGTGGGAACTCAGAATTGTCCCTACAGGCCCACTGGGCACTGTGACTGCCCAGTGACCTGGGAGACAGTTGAGAATCATCAGAGACTGACAGACACAGCAGCTCGAGTGCTGCACGCTGAGGACAGAGATAACCTTGGGGAAGCTGAGGATAATTATTCCTAAAACCGGTCCTCAGGGTGATGGAATCTCCATGATCTGAGTCACAGATGAGTGGTCAAAATAGGGATCAGAGCACTAAAGACCTGTGTTAACACTCTTTAGCTAGGTGTTGTTCCCTTCATGTGCCATGTCATGGTCTGGTGAGTGAGGGAATGGCTATGGACACTTCACACAAGGACTGTGATCAAACATACAGACTCAGAATACATCAGATGCTTGCTTATGATGTGAATGGAGAAGGACAGGTCTTTATCTCACAGTATTTACCATCTACACATAACAGTAAATAGTAATGTTCAAATAGAATTTTTTATGTCTTGACAAGAATGCCTGCACATTTTACAAAGAAAGAGTTAGAATGGTCAAATAACCCCTCTCAAGTCAAAGGAAAGGCAGCTGGGGTGTAGTCCATGCCTATGAATGAAGGATTAAGGTGGGTCTGCCAGCAGTCCACTGCAAAAAGCCTGAAAATCCTGTGCCTCGCTCACCTCTTTCCCCAGGCCCAGCCTGCTCAGGAGCCCAGCTGAAAACTCTCAGGTGAAGACAAGAATCCAGCACAAACAGCCACTCTGGAAAGGATCAAATCCAAATGTGATCTCAGATGCTGGTTACATGCTGGCTAATGTATTGAGAATGTTTTAGTGCTGGTGTGAGTTTTGAGAAACCCTGTTTTGATTTGAAATGGACTTCTGTTAACATTTCTAATGATGCTTTTGGAAATCATGTCTGCCCTTTTTACTGTAACAATCCCATAGTCATTAGCTCCTTTCCCTCCTCCTTCCTTAACCCTCTAAATATAGGGGAAACAGCCTGGCTCACTAGGCTGTGGAAGAGCCTCTCTGCCATCACTCTGATGCTATCACCAGCTCACCACCAATTAGTATTTTGTGTCAATTCCATGTCATTAACTACAGTTTTCTTAGAAAAAGGTGCCAGCCAGTCATGTCACACCCAGAGCATTGGTGAGAAAGCACTAATTAAATATGATTATAAAGCCTTTTTCAACTATAAAGATTTGCCATATAAAAGCTGAAATGACAATAGGAGTATGTATAGCTCCTTTTCTGCCTGCAAAAGATCTTACCCAGCATTCAAGCCAAATGTGAATCTAATTTGCTTTTCAAGAAGCTATTATAGCCATTGTTACCCACGAAGTGTCGCTCTACCTTGTGCAAAGATCATGCCCATTCCAGTGAGAAGCAGTTCAGCATGGAGGTCAGATGGTCACCAGTAAATGATCACATGGACTAAATCCATAGAGAAATGTCAGGACCTTTTTAACTAGCAATCGACAAGAGAATTTCTAATCTTTACTTTGGAATGACTTGGTGGCATTTACAACTCTTAATGGTTTCTTTAACAAGTCTCATGGAAGTGAAATAACAGAGTCAAATGAGGAAAAAAAAAAGTCTGACCATTTTTTACGTGATTTAAAAATTTTTTATTTAAATATGCAAGTGTAGGCACAGAATACCAAGTGGTGGAAAATAATCTGCCTGAGAAATGTGAAATATTCTCATAATAGATGTTAACTATTTGTTTGGGCTTCTAATATTTTATTCAATATTTTTATATTATTTGATGCTTTTTCTCCTTACCATGAACTTTCCTAGTTCCTTTTATTAAATGAATAGATGGAAAACATAAACCTTTGGAGCTTAGCTAAAACTCTACCTATCATGAGCTTTATTTCCTTATATTTTAATGCTCAGAGCCAACACAGTATTTCTTTTTCTTTGTTTTCTGCTTATTAAACTCAAACCAAAATAATCATGCTTTTCCACATGGAACAAGTTTTCACCATAAAAGTTAAATTAACAGTGATTCATATGGAGTATGGATGTATCTAAACTGCCTGAGCAGAAGGTGCCAGGTGACTAAGCAAAACCACACTGCATTATGTGACTGAATTATACAGGGTCATTGGTTGTGAGCAACAGAAGTTTGGTCTGGCTGCCTTAAGCAGAAAAGAAATGTGTTGAAAGAACACTGAAAAAGAGAGTTAATTGAAGTGTTAGAAAACCAGGCAGAAAAAAAAAAGAAGAAAAGAAAAGAAAAGAAAAAAGAAAACAAAAGAAAAGAAAAGAAAGAAAAGAAAAGAAAAGAAAAAAAGAAAAGAAAAAAGAAAGAAAAGAAAAGAAAAGAAAAGAAAAGAAAAGAAAAGAAAAGAAAAGAAAAGAAAAGAAAAGAAAACCAGGCAGAAACCAAGGGTGGCTGCCCCAGGAGCTACCTATATGAGGTCTGGTGGATGGCAGCAGCACACTGGATGCCAGGCTGCTTCTCTCACTGCCTGTCAACATGGCTGCCTTAAGAACTTTCTCAAGTGTCCTTTGATCTCTACAGCATGTCCCCCAGCTCCAAAGTGCAGCAGAAGAGTACCAATTGGTCATGCCTAAGTCACCACGTACCCCTGCTCTCACTGCCAGGGAGCAGGAGACAGTCTCCAGCCATTTCAGTGTATGACACAGAAGAACCATCCCTCCAAAAGAAGAGAAACAAAGGTAAAGACCCACTACAATAAAGTATGTTTCCATCAGGAATGATGCAAAGGAAGAGTGATAAGGACATTATTCCTCCTCTCAGTGTACTCATGATGTCCATTTTGTGACATTTTGTGCTGCTGGAAAGGCATCAAACTTCACCCCCATGAAGGTCTTTATCCATTTTGCACTTGCATTCTGGTCTCCATAAAGGGCGACAGAACTCACTTTCTCATTCAGGGCATCTAGCAGGCCCTTGCATCTGAGGATTCCATATCTGTGTCACCTTCTTTTTAAGATTTAATTATTTTTTTTTACTTGAGAGAGAGGTAGCGAGCAAGCAGGGGGAGGGGCACAGGCAGAGGGAGAGAACCTCAAGCAGACTCCGCACTGAGCATAGAGCCCAACATGAGCTCAATCTCACAACCCTGAGATCAAGACTTGAGCCAAAACCAAGAGTCTGACACTTAAATGGACTGAGTCACCCAGGTGCCCCTGTATCTGTGCCTTCTATTCTTACAGTATCAACTTTATAATACTGTTAATACCTACCATATAGGGCTGCAGAAAGGATTATACAAAACAATATACATAAGGCTCCTGGCACAAATGGGAATAAAACCACTGAGGAAATGCAGCTTGACACCCGGTGGTTGCCACCCAGTTTGTAGTACTTGAGAATCTAGGGATTCTCTCAAGTTTCAGGATGTTTCTCACTAACATCCATGAGGTACGGCAATCCCAATGGCTTTTATTTTACTGAAAAGCATGCAAGGTCAGGGGTGGATAAAGAAAAGGTATTAAAGCAAGGCTGGAATGTAAACACAAGAAAAGTAATAGTCTAAGGCATCCTTTTTCTACTTCACTTAGAATTTAATGGGATAACACCTCCCAAGGAACTAGGTTCTCGACTCAGCATGTAAGGAAAGCAATTACATTAATACAACTGAGTGTATGATAATCCACTGAAGTGACAATTTCACAGGCAGCATATTCCAATGAACAGAGCAAAAGAAAAAAAAAATGTTCAAAGGCTGCTATCCCAAAGAAGCTTGGCAAGTCTCTTTACTTCCTTATATCTCAGTTGTCTTAGAGTTAAGAAATATTTTATTGAACACCTAACATAAACCATAGACTTGCTCTATACTATGGATACAAGGTCTGTTTCTTCTTTGTAGTTAGCAGTACAGAGACTGCCTCTCCTTTTGGGGATAGTGAGTCCATGAATTACATCCACCCAGAGTGCAATATAATTCCTCCAGAGAAAGGTTGTGTCAATATACTGCAGCTGTGATCTGGGAAGATAGGCCTACTCGGTCAGGGGAGGAGGCAGCACCAGCAAAGCAGGATTTAGAGAAGAGAAATATGTGCCAGAAAAATGATGCAATGAATTTCCTTGCATTCAATGTCAAACACATACCACTGTCCAAATTAAGATACTCTGGAACAATAAGAAAGTTGAGATCATGCAAAAATGTTCTAGCTAGGTGTTTCCTTGATTCCTCCTCCTCTTTCTATTTCAACAGTAGGGTGAAGCCTAAACACTTAAGACATCCTACTATTCAGGAAAATAGATGTGTTATTTTAATAACCCTCTTAAAATGGCACTATATAACCATCTGTTATGAACCCTTGCAGTCCTGCATTCTCCACTCTTCTCTGAATATCAATATTGCAAAAACCACCCACCCATCCACCCACCCCCCAAAAAAATATCGGGGGAAGAGGAAGAGAGAGAAGTTTGGCAGGGAAAAAAAAGTATTAGGCTGCTCAGAACGCGTTTATGTTAACTATTTCCCACCTCTTTCTCGTGTCATAAACAGCTCCGAAAGTGGGGACAAATTTATTAAATACAGAAGACATTTCAGAAAGTGGTGGATATAGAACAGAGGAAAAAGAGGACTCAGTTAAGTTTAGATCTGGAAGGGAGCTTGCTGATAATCCCAGCCTCACATTTCACAGCTGAGAAAACTGAGGCCCATGTCCTTAGCTGAACCCCAGAGTAGCATCAAATGAGAGTCTGTGCCAGGTCTAGAACCAAGTGAATCTCCTGCCCCATAGGCTAGGAAGTTCTTCAAGATACCAAGAGCCCATGAAGTTTATCACAAGAAGAAATACTGAAGGCCAAAGTTTTTGTGACATTGTGTTAAATGCCATAAAGAGAATTACAAGACATCGATCCTACCCCAGTGGTTGATGAAGTCAAGGGATAAGATAGTAACTCAACTACTGCACATGTACAAGAAACACAGGCAAAAAATTTAAACTAGTTTAAAAACATGTGGGAAGCATGCTAAATGGCACATTCCTGCTTCAATTTGTGGCTCCAGAGATCTAATTAATGAGTAAGTCTACGCACATAGAACCAGGGAAGACTGAAATGCCTCTGTTGGATTAACTCTGAAGCCCCAACGCTGAAATATTAGCATAGCATTCCAGGCAATCCTAGAACAACTATGTGTGGTCTTTCTTGAAAGGAGTTATGGGGCATTGGCCACCACCTATGAAGAGAGACTTATGGACCAAATAGAGACAAAAACCTGAATGGATGTGGGAGGGGGGTGTAGAAACAGGTGATACCTATCCTTCTAGATATGGCCAACACATTCAGAGGTAACTAGGTGCAGCAGGAAATCACCAGAAAGCTTCAATAAATAAGTAATCTAGTCAAAGCTGACAATGGGATAAAAATATTGGCAGCAATATACTTAAGGGGGTTGATGGAAATTGTTAGAAACCAGCGTAGAATAATCTAGGCAAGAGAAGACTAGCTGCTAGGAATGCCAAATGGGCTTCATTTTGAATAACAGCTTCAATCAATTGACATAGTGGTAACTTAGAGTTCTGTGTTGAGAAAAATGCTAAGCCAAGAAAGAGGATTATCATCTTCCATAGAGAAACACACTTCCACAAAGTCTACACCATAACATTACTGGTTAAGTGTAGAAAACAGACTGAATATGAATGATGTTCTCCATAAAGCAGTAATATGATGTGTCCACCAATCACATAAGAGTATGTCCTTTGCTTTGAGAGATGAGTAGACTGCTTACCATAATAGACAAGCTTGGTTCATGGCAGAAGGTGATCAGAGAAAGTAGTGGAGTCACACAAATTTAGGGACTTACCTGATACTGAAGAATAGGTAATATCAGTTACGTCTATCAATTCACACACTGGGGTACCCTAATATATAGTATCTTCCTATCCTCTGAATGGAGGAAATACTGGAAAAGGCATATGTATAAGGCATGGGCTTTCAAAGAGAAGGGGGTTATTGCAAGCCTGAGAGAGGGGAAGTCTAGTAAATTCTCTGAAGGAGAGAAGCAGGAAGTATTAACAGACTTCATTGTTCAGCATGGTCAGCATCTACTGATCTTCCTGCTAAAGTCTAAGGGTCCTCTTTTCCACATACAGCAAAGAGTCCCTAATGGGAAATTCTAGACTCCTTCAGCAACTCAGTTCTAGGATTGGAGCAGAATAGAGTACATCTTTAAATTCATAAAGCATAAAAGAGTAGAGGAAAGAGGGCAAAAAATTGCAAGTATTGGAAATATTGAAAAGCTAGTAAGGTAAATAAAAGGTATGGCGGTGAAACATCATGAAAGATCTTGAAATTCAGATGAAATAAATGCAGCTAGTGTTGGAGCCAAAAATCAATCTTTCAAGGTGATGTAGGAACAGATAAATGGGTGCAATCATGACTCAATAAGAAAAAAAAAAACATGTCATTTCTCCTTCTGCCATATTTCCTTGGTCTTCCAGATTCCTTCTAAGAAGAAGCCAACCCTGTGCATTTAAAGTCAGTCTCATTTTAAATAAAACATGGCTTTAAAAATAAACCACAGGCATATAAATGCTGAGTGGAGCACCTTTCCTTTAGTTCAATGCCAAACACCTTTGCACTAAATACTAGCAAAACGCTACTGAAGATACCAAGATCAATGAAGCCAAGTCACCAGCCTAAAAGAATCCATCAGAAGCTGATAGTGCAGATTGTGTCTGGCAGAGAAAAGACTATAAACAAAATATGTCCAGCTTCTGCACCTCTGCCTGCTGATGTATTAACAAAGCTTAGAGAACATTTAACAAGTCATAGTCAAATAATTCTTCAAAATGGCTGAATCTCTCAATTGTCCACAGGAAAAAGAGTGTGAAGCAGAAATAGAGCCACAGAATGATGTATACAACAAATATAGAGAATATACACTAAATGAGGATCGTCTTCATTCTTTGAAACACCAGGACCAAAAACAACACCTATACATATTCAATACCTAATTAAAATAATTGAATAAACAAATGAAGGCAACCATTCCAACCACCCAGTTGCTCATCTTACCAATAGGTAAGATGGATAAACAAAGGGCTACAAGACAATATCTGAAAAGCTGTAATATAGCTGTGTAGAAAATCATATGAGGGGGTGGTGCTGAGTGGTTCAGTCAGTTGGGCATCTGCCTTCAGTTTAGGTAATGATCCTGGGGTCCTGGGATCAAGTCTTGAGTTGAGCTCCCTTCTCAGTGAGGTATCTGCTTCTCCCTCTGCCTCCTCCTCCTTATGCTCATGCTTTCCCTTTCTTTCTTTGAGAGAGAGAAAGAAGGAAAGAAGAAAGGAAAGGAAGGAAGAAAAGAAAAGAAAAGAAAGAAAGAAAAAAAAAAGTGCTATGGGGTATGGATGAGGGAGTGCCCAAATCCAGAGAAGAGCTTGGTCAGACTTCTAGGAGATGGTGGCCTCTGGGATGGATCTTGAAGATTGTCTAGGATTTTATTGTGCAATTAAAAAACTTACTTTATAATCACAACTTAAATTTTCATGGAACCCAGCCCAGAGGTGAGCCCATAGTAAGTACCAAATTAATTAACGGTATCTATAAAACAGGTTTACTTTTCTTTAATGTTCATTAAGAAAGTAGAGGTAAGAGCTGAAATAACGAAAAGGGGGATGCATTAACCCTTGACACCCAAAATGCTTTCCTCTACTGCTTCACTCACCAAAACTGCCCCTTAAATTATTCAGTCTCTCCTAATTAACTCCCCACAGAATTATCTTCAAGGCACTGTTAGTTGGTTGTTGCCTGAGGCCAAACTCCAAGCTAGCTCTGGGATGTGGGAGGGATACGAAAGTTTCTTTGCACTTGAGGATTTCAGTTCCACAGCAAGAGAGAAGAGGATAAAATTATCTCATAAAGATTACAGTTGAACCCAAAGGGGCATATGGAACTTCATATTACACATTGTTATTGGCAGCTTGCTAGAAAATGTCCCTTACAAAATAAAACTCTGGATGTGGAGCATTAAGATTTTTAAGTATCTGAATGGAGAAAATAAAGTTCTCCCAGGACAAAGTGATGATTTTCTATATGTTCTGACGTAGACTAGGAAATCCTAAAAAGAAAAGACTCCAGCAAGAGATCCTATTGGAATCTTCAAACTAGACCCAGTGAGATTAATGATGTCAAACAGCCACAGTCAAACCCTAAAATAGCTTTTAGCAAGATTGGTTTGAAAAAACTATTTGAGGAGCCAGAATAAGATGATTGGGGGGTAGGGGTAGGAATCTGCCCCGAGAGAATAGTCTGGGAGCAAAAGAAAACAAACAGGCAAAAACTAGGGCTGAGTCAGCCTTGGGAGAAAGGAACAGATGGGGTGAGGTGGGAAATAAATGATGGAGACAGTCAAGTTTTAGGGGAACCCATAGAGTCTGAGCTCTCCTCAAGTCAGAGCCTAGCAGGCATGAGAGGTTAGGGAGTAGTTGCCAAAGAAGCCATGACTGAGGACCAGAGTCCAACACTGAGGCCTGTTGAGGGGGCTTTCCCATTACCATCCTCTTCCCCCACACACATCAGTTCAGTAGCTTTTCCTGATTAATCCATGTATATGTCTGGCACTTGCCATAGGTATAGCATTGACCCACCCAGGAGCCTACTCTAGTGGCAATGGGATAAGACACAGGGTCATTTTCCAGGCCCAAAATAGCATCACATACGCCAACCCATCAAACTGGGGGTCAATACCTAACCTAACTGTAGTTCTAACCTCCCCTAGAAATGTAGTCTTACCTGGCCAGGCAGGAATTTTCTGATCAGCATCAATGAGGTAATTGGTCACTTGGGTCTTCTCTATACCCCAAATGAAGATAAGGTGGTACACCTAATAAGACCTTTGCCCTTCTAAACAGAAGGTGAAACAGTCTTTCTTTTTCCTTTGCTAAGAACTTCTTGTCCCACCCTCCTACCTATAACAACCTTCCTTAGACCTTCCCTCTACTTGCTAGATGGGATACAGCCTGCTGCGTGAATTGATTAATTAAGCCAATTAGATCTCTAAAACGTACTTAATTGGATTTTTATTATTTAACAGATTTGATGGCAGTGCCGGGATCTGAAGCAAACTTCCAGTGGCATCCAGAGACAAGAAACACAAGCGTGGTACCCCATGAGCCCTCTGTGTTTACTGTCTCTCCTGCCGTTTCTGGGGGCTGAGTGAGCCCCTCTCAGTTCTGAGCTCCACCCTCTTTTGTGTTCAAGGTCTCCATCTAATTGGCTCTCCTTTACAGGGCGGGTCAGCTTGACGGGGCAGACTGTGATGCCTGGAGCCCAACTGAGCTCCATGTTTGCCCAGAGCCCCACTGAGCTGGTAGTTTTGCCTGGAGCCCAACTGAGCTGGCAAAAAGGTAACTTCCCAGAGCTCAAGCCTCCAGCCTTTCAGACCACAATTCCCCAGCGGGGAAACTCTAGCCCTGATCTATCCCTGGATTCCCACTGGGAACTGTTGGCGGCAGCTGGAGTTCTCCATTTTGTTTGGAATCAGTCCTCGATCCCCATTCCTTGGGGTTTGCTGCTTTAACCCCTTCCCCTGTCCAAAGATCCACAGGAACTGGTGGTGGTATGAACAGGGCCTTCTTGTGGCCAAGACTCAGTAACATCTCTTGGCTACTGCTGATACCTTAAGGTGCACATGTTTGTCTTGTTTTGTGCAGATAAGTCATTGCTGGAGTGTCTGGGTGGCACAGTCAGTTAAACGATGGACTCTTGGTTTTAGCTCAGGTTGTGATCTCAGAGTCATGAGATGGAGCCCCACATGGAGCTCTGTGCTCAGCAGGGAGTCTGCTTGAGATTCTCTCTCACCTTCTCCCACTGCCCCTCCCCCAGCTTGCATGCACATGCATGAGCACATGCTCTCTCTCAAATAACTAAATCTTTTTAAATTTTTTTTTTAAAAGAAGTTATTGCTAAGGGAACCTCAGAAGCCAGAAAGCAGCAAAAATTGGTGGGCACAAGCCAAGTATTTAAAGGTGGTGAATACTCACCACCTCCAGAAGATTCTTGCGGTAGGATAAATTGGTCATGGAACAGGTGAGATTGATGGTAGGTCAGTCACCAACCTCAAGAAAGCTTCCATGCAATGAGGTACATTGTAAAACATGAACAATCCCCAACCCAGCAGCACATCCCTTCCAGGTATTAGTTTATCTCTGAGAAACCCAAAGACTTAGCTACCAGAATCCTTACATTCTAAAGAGTCAAGCATCCTACCTTTAGGCACACCTGCTTATTTTATGTCTAAGAATTATAATCCTGGAAGTTGCAGGTAGCTCAAAAAAAAAAAAAAAGCAAAATCTTACTAAGCTTGTTTTGTGTCCTGAAGAATTTGGTTTAGGTTGGGGGCCCCAAAATAAGGCCAGACAGAAATGTGGGTTACACCCCCGCTGTGGCTAGCTATGGCTGGAAAGAAATATGGGTTAATTCCATTTGCAGCTCGGGTCCTACCAAACTGCTGAGGTTCGCAGGGGAATTTCAGCTTAGAAGTACAATAGCCAGTGTAGGGAATGTTCCAATTAGACAATCATTCATTTAAGAAGTGCACTTAAAAGTGAGGGTCCCTTGGGAATCCCTGGTTGGCTCAGCAGTTTATCTCCTGCTTTCGGCCCAGAGCATGATCCTGAAGTCCCGGGATCAAGTCCTACATCAGGCTCCCTGCATGGAGCCTGCTTCTCCCTCTGCCTATGTCTCTGCCTCTCTCTCTCTGTGTCTCTCATGAATAAACAAATAAAATCTTAAAAAAAAAAATTAGAACTACATACCCAGAAGGAAAGAAAGAAGTTGAGGGTAATGACAACATATGATCTCATTTAAGTTACAACCCAATTCTTTGAGGAATTGAAATAACTGTCCTTATCTTACAAATCTTTACAAAACTAGAAATGCAGCTCTAGAGGCAACTCCTTTACCAATTCCAAAACTTCTTATCTCAAACAATTTATAAGCTATTGGCTCTGGGAAACCAAAGTCCTTTTTAGGCAGAACTTGCATCCTTTCTTTGCCCTTAAAGCTATATATCTTATGTCTTTGAAATGTTGTCGGCCTAGCCCACAATCACCTGAGACTGAAGGAGAAATTTTAAAAGGAGGTCTTTTTAAAATACAAACTGCTAGGGGTTCCTGGCTGGCTCAGTCAGTGGAGAGTTCTTGATCTTAGGGTTGTGAGTTTGAGCCCCACGTTGAGTGTGGAGATTACTTAAAAATAAAAAATCTTTAAAAACAAAATAAAATAAAAACTGCTAGAAGAGTTATACAGCACAGCCTCCTTAAGATTAATTCCAGGGACAAACACAAATCTTAAAAATCTTCTCCACAAACACTGGTAACTATGGGTCTGTGCCTATATATATAGGCACACACACACACACACACGTAGGAGTGAGATATTTTTCTACCTCTGGATAGTACCGCTAAAATTCATTTGTAAAAGAGCTCTATCTAGTTAGTTTGAAGGCAAGCATTTGTAAGGATTGGGCATTCTAGAATTCTCAAAAAGAAACTAACACAAACGGTTTTTCAAGGTCTCGTGATCTGGGAAAATATTCCACTGTTGATTTAATTATAATAGACGGGTCTTTAGAGTAATCAGCATTAAAATTAAAACTTTTATTCTGCCTGGGTTTATTTAAAGTCAAATACATCAATGTTATCTGTTATAAAATGTTTTTTTAAAAACAGCTTGGGATAATGACAGATTTTGACGTCTCATTAAGTTTTTATGGGCAATTCAAGCATAATTGTTAAGAGCAAGTAAATTGAATAGATGTAAATAAAATTTAAAAGTTCAGGCAAACTTTAAATGGTCTCCCAAATCTTTTTTGGTAACCTAAAACCTTAAAGTTTTGCTGAGTTAGACGAAATGATAAGTTTATTTAATATCTAGATCATTTCCAAATAAGGTAAAATACAAAAACATTAATTACTGAACATAGGTTTATCTACTTTTGACTTCTTATTAAAGTAAGAGGTCCACAATAGCCAAACTGTGGAAGGAGCCTCGGTGTCCATCGAAAGATGATGGATAAAGCAGCTGTGGTCTATGTATACGATGGAATATTCCTCAGCCATTAGAAACGACAAATACCCACCATTTGCTTCAACGTGGATGGAACTGGAGGGTATTATGCTGAGTGAAGCAAGTCAAGCAGACAAACATTATATGGTCTCCTTCATTTGGGGAATATAAAAAATAGTGAAAGGGAATAAAGGAGAAAGGAGAAAAAATGAGTGGGAAATATCAGAAAGGGAGACAGAACATGAGAGACTTCTAACTCTGGGAAACAAACTAGGGGTGGTAGAAAGGGAGGTGGATGGGGGGTGGGGATGACTGGGTGATGGGCACTGAGGGGGCACTTGACGGGATGAGCACTGGGTGTTATTCTATATGTTGGCAAATTGAACACCAATAAAAAATAAATTTATTTAAAAAATAAATAAAATAAAGCAGTTTAGATGAAAAAAAATAAAGTAAGAGATATTTGGATGTGTTCATGCTACACTGGAAAATGAAAAAGGAATAGGCTTCTAAAAATTGTGAAATGTATTCATAAATTTGCAGATCTAAAGATTGCTGGTGTAACAGTTCATAATTGCTTACTACTTGGTTTTCACTAGAGAGCGAGGTTTCTGAGGATTTAAAAAACAATTCTAATACATGTAATTAAAGCCACTAAGGATTATAGAAAAGGGATATCCAGAAAAAAATGTAATATGTGACTAGTTGTCTGACGCAAAGGCCAACAGCAACAGAATCTGTAAAAGTTATGGCACATGTGAAGTTCATTCTGCTTCTACAAAACTGATCTCTTCTTGATGAATTTTTGCAATCCTGACATCCTTCCAACATCATAACAGTCAGCTCCCAGATCAGAATAATCAAGATAGGCAAATGATCATTGTAAATTCAACGAACAGTCATAGTTAAAGGAAACCCAAGATGGCCACTTGGTTCTTCCTGGCTCCCTGGCACACCCCATGTTTCAATTTTTATATTCCTTCACCTACCAAAGGGCATTTAAGATGACTCAAATTATGAACACACATGGGTGGGGATAGTAGTATAAAATTGCAAAAATAGTCTACTAGCAATGTCTGACTAGTCAAGTCCATAATCCTGGAAAAATTACTTTTGTCCCCATTGGCCTCAGACCTTCTCCCCCTGGAGCCTTGGCATACCTGCAACTGGACTTCATTCAACTGCCACTTAGAATGGGTTATCACTGTGTTCTTATTATCATTAAGTTTGTTTTCTAGATGGTCTGAGGCCTTCCACTGCCACAAAGCTGAGGTCTCTTAGTGACAAAGACACTATTAGAGAATGTATTTCCCACTGGGAACCTTCCACAATCTCCAGTCACTGAGGAAACCATCTCACTGAAAAAATAATAAAAGCCTTAATGAAAACCTTGCAAACTTCTTGGAATTATCACTGTCCTTATCACTTCAATCATCAGACAAGGTTGAAAGATAAAATAGGATTCTCCAACTTGAAACTTCTAAATGTGCTGGAACTACTAGACTTCCCTGGGCTAAGGTATTGCCTTTGATCTTGCTGACTGTTTGCAGTTCCCCCTTTGAGAAACAAACTCATTCTACATGAGACAGTAACTAGCTGACCAATGTCATTAACAGGTTAAAGAAGTCTCTCTAGATCCCAATTCAGAGGTTGCTGATGGTCACAGTCTAGAGCCTGATGACTGGGTACACTGGAAATGTTATCAGAGGAAGACAGTATTCAAGTCCTGTTGGAAGGACATTATCAAGTGCTCCTAACCACTGATATTGCTGCAAAACTCGAAGATGCTGGAGAGCTTTGAATCAAATTGATGAGGAAGGGAAGGAGTGACATCAAAGTTGATTGCTTCTGCCCAAGACAACAGGTAAAGACTTCACACTTTAACTGAACATGAAACCCTTTCTCCTTATTTTCCTTTCTTTTACTCTGGCATCAGCCTGGGAAGAGAATGCCCTCATCTGTATCTCCCAGGCCACTGCTAAGGCGAGTAATCCTGGAATTTAGAACAACCTTTTATTTCAGGCTAAAAGAAAAGCAAATTGTGCCTCTAACTTTTCACAAAGAAAACAAGACATTTCATTGGTCGACTCCCCTGAATTTACATTGTTGAATTAGAAAGTGTCTACCAGGAGGGACAACTGGGTGGCTCAGCTGTTGAGAATATACCTGCCTTTGGTTTAGGGCCTTGATCCCAGGGTCCGAGGATAGAGTCCACATCAGGCTCCCCGCCTGGAGCCTGCTTCTCCTTCTGCCTGTGTCTCTGCATCTCTGTCTCTCTCATGAATGAATGAATGAATGAATGAATGAGAAAGAAAAAAGAAAAGAAAGGAAAAGAAAAAAGAAAGAAAGAAAAGAAAAGAAAAGAAAAGAAAAGAAAAGAAAAGAAAAGAAAAGAAAAGCCTACAGGAGGCTTTCAGGATTCAGGACTCACCCTTTTTGCAGGTCTCTATCCGTGTTTAGAGATAAATGTAAATGAGGCATAATGAGCGACTTTTCCTTAATTCTTGAAATTGTTGCAGAATCTACTGCTAAAGCAGCCCAACAAAGATTCTTAGACACTCTGGCAAAAATTGTTTTTGATAACAGGAAAGCCTTTGAGTATCTTTCAGCTGAGCCAAGGAGGCATCTGTACTGTGGTTACCACCGTATGCTGTACCTGGACAAATACATCTGGGGAAGCTGAAACTCAGTTACATAGAGCAAGCCACGTAGCATAAAAGGGTGACTCCTTCAACAGAGTCTTTCTTTGGTTTGGGTCTTGGGGACCATGGCTCCGAAGTGCAATCCAAACACTGGGAATGATCCTGTTTATTATAATCATCTTAATAACCTCCCTGGGGCACTGTACTCTTTCAAAAGCTTTAAATGCATGTTTGTAGCCACTAACCAGTAAACAAATGTTCTCTCTAAGCTTGGAATGTCAAAAAGGGAACAAGGAAAATGACCAACTTAAAGAATGTGATCCCAAAGTCATGACCTATGAAGATCCCAGAGGTTAAGCAAAAACATCATGATTTCTGGATACCAAAGAAAGAACTATGATAACTTCAGAGCAATAGATGAGAGTGGCACTAAATGCCTTAAATTTTGATCACATCTCTCAACTAAGCTGAGAGTCTGATCAAAAGGAAGGAATTGTTAAAAAGCAACAATAACACAAGTCTAAAATGGCATCATGTAAGCCAGATAACCAAGCCAGTTAACCAAACTCAATATCTAACCTAACCACAGTTTCAATCTCCCCCAGAAATGTAGTCTTAACTGGTAGGTCAAGAATTTTCTGATCAGCATCAGTGAGGAATCTGTCACGTGGGTTCTCTCTATCCCCCCACCTAATAAGACCCCTTCCCTTCCCCCTAAGGGAAGGTGACCCTGCCTGAAACAACCTTTTTTCTTTTGTTTTAACTTCTTGTCCTACCCACCTCCCTAAAAATTTTGTACAAGTCCTTAGAGCTCTCCTCTGCTTGATGGGATGCTGCCCATTTGTGAATTATGCTTAATAAAGTCACTTCAATCTTTAAAATGTATGAGTTAGATTTTTGTTATTTAACAAGGTGAATGATAGGAAAATAGTCACTTTTAAAATGTCTTCTATTTTGTGTAAGATTACAGGCCAGCTTGAGTCTAGCATGGTAGACTAGAGGTAGCCACAAATTCTTTGTCATTACTCCTATGATATTAAAAAAAAATACATTTTGCCTTTGTCTCCATTTCTGGTTCCTGCCACAGAACTTCCCAAACCCCTGAAATGTCCTGAATAATAGAAGTACCTTTTGTTATACATAAAGAACCTGTGTACTTTATCTGAGTTTATGCTACCATGGCCACTCAAGATGGGCCATTAGATAGTTTAAGAAGAAGGGCTGGCTACATATGTAATTAAAGGGTTAGAACTTTCAGCCTCATCCCCCTACCTCTGGGGAGGGGAGAGGAAATTGGGATCAAGTACAACCACCAATGGCCAATGATTTAATTAATCATTCCTAGTCAACAAACCTCCATGAACACCCTTGAACAAGGAGGTTTGGGAGCTTCCTGGTCGGTGAACATATTGGTGTACCAAGAGGCTGGTATATTCCAACTCCAAAGGGACACAGACTCCTATACTCAGGATCTTTCTGGCCCTCCCCATATCCCTCTTCCTCTGGTTGTTCATTTGTATCCTTCATAATAAACTGTAATCCTAAATATAGCATTTTCTCCAGTTCTTTGAGTCATTCTAGTGAATTACTAAGCCTGAGGTGGGATTTGGGGAAACCCCTAACCTGCAGTCAGCTAGGGAGAAATGTGGATAACTTGGGAATACCTTTGCTTGTGGCTGGGTCTGAAGTCGGGAGCACTTCTGTGAGACTAAACACTTAACTCGGGGGGGTCTGTCCTAACTCTGGGTAGTGTCAGAATTGAATGGAATTGTAAAATGCCCAGTTGGTATTGGAGAATTGTTAGAAAACCACAGTGGTGCCTCATTGAAAGGTGAGATTTATTTCCCCTCCCTTTAAAGCTGAGCTGGCCCCCATAAGTGTCTAACTAGAAGAAGGTAGAGGAAGTAGCATGCTGACAGTTCCAGGCCTGAGCCTTTGAAAAACCTGAAAGCTTCCACCTTGTACTTCCAAGATAGAAGTTCAGCTATTTTGCTGGAAAGGCCATATAAAGAGGAAAGGCCCTAGGACCACCTGGAGAGAGAAGGGGCCTGACATCCCTGTAGTGGAGATTCCATCCCGGCTGCTATCCAACTACAAGAGCTATGTCAAGGACAACCAGAAGAAATGTCCAGGAGCATCCAGTGAACCTCCAGAACTGCTACTGTAAGCCACTAGTTTTGGATTAGTTTGTTATGCAGCAATAAATAGCCGATACAAACAACATCACCAGGATAAGTGGAACAGTCTGAGAAAGGCATTTTTAATCACATCAGGAATCACTGCAGTTTGTTCATCCATATGTTTATTTATGTATTAAACAAATATTTATTGAACACATCCATTGGGCAAGACTCGAACTAGGTACTGGGAACACAGATGAAGAGAATCCTTGCCTTCAGGGAGTGTGCAGCCTAATCACCTCATTCCCTTTTGTCTTTAATAAAGCTGTCAACTTGTATCCTCCAGAACTATTTCTTTCTTTAGAGTCCCCATTTTCTAGGGGAACCTAGGGTTGGAGTCAACTCATTTCCCTATCTCCATGAAGTTTTCCCAGACCAACCTGGTCTTTATATTTCAGTTTCTCTAATTATAAACTAAGGCCCCAAAGAGGGCTAACAATATTTCCAAAAGATAGTAATGAGATCAAACCAGAGCATTTTTTAAAATCCTTTAAGTCTTGTAGGAAAAATTTACTAAGCAGATGACATTTATTGTCAGCCCTAACATATCTGGCCTAGAGAAATTCTGTGAATTATATTAAAAGTAATGTCAACAAATGACCATTGCTAGAAGCACCTGCTGGGCAGATAAGATGTCAGTTATTCTGCTTCTTATCTCTGCCAGGGCTAACATGGAGCATGAACAGATGCACGCATATACTCTGTGGGATCCGAGGGGAAGTAGACAGGCTCTTTCTACTTCCTACCAATATAACCACATGTTTCTGAGCATCCCTCAACTGATAACCTACCATCCATCAATAAGCTGTATACTTCACAGACTATGCTTATGCTGGCACTTCTGTTCATAATGGAATGTTTATTTAATTAAGCCTCTTCATCAGAGACCTCCA
This sequence comes from Vulpes vulpes, assembly GCF_048418805.1. Taxonomy (NCBI): domain Eukaryota; kingdom Metazoa; phylum Chordata; class Mammalia; order Carnivora; family Canidae; genus Vulpes; species Vulpes vulpes. Next base: position 106,088,228 of record NC_132785.1, on the reverse strand, counting down.
AGTGCATAAGGGTATTTAATGTTTTTTAAACACCCAACAATTGGGGTTGGCTGCAAAAAATAAACACAATCATGTGCTATCACAGTGCCAGAAGACAACAATGAGATATGTGAGCAACACTTATAAAACAAGTTATAAAAGCAGATTTTTTACAGTGTATGTTGAGCAATCCTTTAGGTGGAAAATGTACAACTATTTGCACATTCTACTGATGGACATTGGCCAATAATAAACTTAAGTTTGACTGAACATCAAAAATAAGCTACATTAATGAAATCAAACTACTTTGAGCTACACTGGCATAGCTTATAACATTTGTTTTAGTCCTACATGCCTCTAAGCCTTGAATCGTACTCTCCTCAGTCTAATAAGTACACTGTAATAGGAGAGAGTCATAAGCATCTCTGTAACTATGTCTTTAAAAAGGTCCTCCTTGCTTTTTAAGAATAGGCAAAAGCTGGAAACAGCCCAGATGTCCTTTAGTGGATGAATAGTACATGAACACCATGGAATACATCTCAGCAATAAACAAGGAATTGAATTATTGATCCATACAACCTGGATGAATTGTGAGGAAATTGTGCTCAGGGAAAAAAGACAATATTACAAGGTTACATACTGTTTGATTTCATTCTTGAAATGACAATTTCTAGAAACAGAAACAGATTAGTAGTTGCCAGAGATCAGGAGAAAGGAGGGTAGCTATGTGATATGATGATTTATAAGAAATTTATTTTTAGTCATTCGGATGACTGAAATATATTTCTGATATATTTGGTCTTTGCCCACATTCCTGAAAATGCTTCAGAGCCATAAAGGTAAAATGGGTGTCCTGTTATTTATGAAGGTGACTTCTGGACCCTACCCAAGGGCAGGGGCTGGTTCCCAGGCAAGCCAATGATGTGATTAAAGGGTTAGAACTTTTAGTCCCGGGATCCCTGGGTGGCGCAGCGGTTTGGCGCCTGCCTTTGGCCCAGGGCACGATCCTGGAGACCCGGGATCGAATCCCACGTCGGGCTCCCGGTGCACGGAGCCTGCTTCTCCCTCTGCCTATGTCTCTGCCTCTCTCTCTCTCTCTCTGTGACTATCATAAATAAATAAAAATTAAAAAAAAAAAAAAAAGAACTTTTAGTCCCTCCCCAACCTCTGGTGAGGTGAAATGGACCACAGGTTGAATCAGTCAATGATCAATGACAGTCAATCAAGACTATATAATGATGCCTCCATAAAAACCCAAGAGGAAAACTTTTGGGCCTTTTTCAGAGAGGTTCCATACTTGGGGAACCAAAATACTTCCCCATGCCACAGAGCCTGACCCCAAGCTCATAAGGACAGAAGCTCCTTTGGGACTTCACCCTATGTATCTCTTCATCTGGCTATTGACTCGTATCCTTAAATTAACTGGTGTTTCCCTGAGTTCTGTGAGCCACTCCAGCAGATTAATCAAACCTGAGGAGGTCGCTGGAACCTCCAAACTGTAGCTGGTTGATGAGTAGCACAGGTAACAACCTGGGGCTTATGACTGGCATCTGAAGTAGAGGGTAGGGAAGATTCTTAAAGAATTGAACTCTTAACCTGTGGAATCTGATGCTGTCTCCATGTAGATAGTGCCAGAATTGAGTTTAAGGCACAGAGCTGGTGTCACAGAGAATTGCCCAGTGTGGGGGAGACTCGCACATTTGGTGATTAGAAGTGTCAGATGTGAAGTGTTGTGTGTGAGTAATGAAGACGACTCACAGGGAACAAACAGTAGGGAAGAACTAGATTTTTCCCAATTCAGGTAGAAGGCTGAAGTCTTTCCTATTTAGGCTACAAAAGAGCAGCTCACAGGAGCCTTGTGTTAATGGAACTGTTCTGTATATCTTGATTGTATCAATGTCAATAACCTGGTTGTGATATTGTTCTATAGTTTTGTAAGATGTTACAAGGGGATGTGGAGGAAGAACAGGGTAAAGAGAAATGTAGGATCTCTTTGCATTACTTCTTAAGATTGCATGTGAATCTATGTTGACCTGAAAATTAAAAAATTGTTCTAAAGTTCTGGCTAATTATGTCCTGTGCTAGAACTCTGCTAATACTTTGAGGTGGATACTATTTTTTCATTACCTTACATTTTTAAACCATTAATGTGTTCTACTAGAAAACATCATTGTTTCCCTAAGTAATGAAACCCAGCTTTAAAATTATGACTTGTTTTTAAATCATAGTTTAAGAAAAAAATTAACAATTAAATATTAAAATGTACTCAGACTATACTTAGATTTTATAAATCTCATAATTTTAAAAATTAAAGATGAATCGTTAGTGTAATAAAATGTTCCTTTGCATACTGATTTCAAAGTAAAGGTAACAATTCCAACCTTTTTTTTAGTAATACTGTTATCTTCATCCATCATTCTAAAGGTGGCTTAATAGATTGGTGACTTTGTATCCAAAGCATTTTTTTCTGTTTTCTTTAATTTTATTTAAACTCAATTAATTAACATATAATGCATTACTGGTTTCAGAGGTAGAGGTCACTGATTCGTCAATCTTATATAATACCCAGTGCTCATTACATTACGTATCCTCTTAATGCTCATCACCCAGTTACCCCATCCCCCCACCCCCTCCCCTCCAGCAACCCTTAGTTTCCTATGATAAGAGTGTCTTATGGTTTGTCTCATCTCTGATTTCATCTTGTTTTATTTTTTCTTCTCTTTCCCTATGATCCTCTGTCTTGTTTCTTAAATTCCACAGATGAGTGAGATCATATAATTGTCTTTCTCTGACTGATTTTACTTAGCATAATATACCCTCTAGTTCCAACCACATCATTGCAAATGGCAAATGCAATTTTTTTTGATGGCTGAGTACTATTCTATTGTATATATACACCACATCTTCTTTATCCATTCATCTGCAGATGGACATCTGGGTTATTTCCATAGTTTGGCTATTGTGGACACTGTTGCTATAAACATTGGGGTGCAGGTGCCCCTTCCAATCACTACATTTGTGTCTTTGGGGTAAATACCCTGTAGTGCAATTGCTGGGTCATAGCACAGCTCTATTTTCAACTTTATGAGGAACCTCTATACTGTTTTCCAGAGTAGCTGCACCAGCTTATGAGCTTTTCCTCTAAGGTCAGGAACACAGCAGGGATGTCCACTCTCACCACTGTTCTTCAGTATATATTAGAAGTCCTAGCCTTAGCAGTCAGACAACAAAAAGAAATAAAAGGCATCTGAATAGGCAAAGAAGAAGTCAAACTCTCCCTCTCTGCAGATGACACAATACTCTATATGGAAACCCCAAAAGACGCCATCCCAAATTTGCTAGAACTCATATAGGAATTCAACAGTGGCAGAATATAAAATCAATGTACAGAAATCAGATGCATTTATATACACTAACAATGAGATAGATGAAGGAGAAATTAAGGACTCAATGCCATTGCGATTGCACTAAAAACTATAAGATACCTAGGAGTAAACCTATCCAAAGAGGCAAAGGTTCTGTACCCAGAAAACTATAGAAAACCTATGAAATTGAGGAAAACACAAAGAAATGGAAAAATGCTCCATGCTCATTGATTGAAAGAAGAAATATTGTTAAAATATCTATGCTACCTAGAGCAATCTATACATTCAATGCAATCCCTATCAAAAGACCATCAACCTATTTCAGTTGTAAAAAATAATTCTGTAAAAAATAATTCTAAAATTTGTATAGAACCAGAAAAGACCCCGAATAACCAAAGGAATGTTGAAAACAAGAACCAAAACTGATGGCATCATGACTCCAAGCTCTATTACAAAACTGTAATCAAGACAGTAAGGTACTGGCACAAAAACGGACACATAGATCAATGGAACAGAATAGAGAACCCAGAAATGGACTGTCAACTCTATGGTCAACTAACCTTTGACAAAGCAGGAAAGAATATCCAATTGAAAAAAGGAGAATGTCTTTTTCCCAAATGGTGTTGGGATAATTGGACAGCTACATGCAGAAGAATGAAACTGGACTGTTTCCATACACAAAAATAGACTCAAAATGGATGAAAGACTTAAATGTCAAAATCCTAGATGAGAATACAGGCAGCAACCTTTGTGACCTCAGCCACGGCAACGTCTTGCAAGACACGTCTCCATAGGCAAGAGAAACAAAGGTAAAAATGAACTATTGGGACTTCAGCAAGATAAAAAAGCTTTTGCACAGCAAGGAAACAGTCAACAAAATGAAAAGACAACTGACAGAATGGGAGAAGATATTTGCAAATGACATATCAGATAAAGGGCTAGTATCCAAAATCTCTAAAGAACTTATCAAACTCAACACCCAAAGAAGAAATAACCCAGTGAAAAAATGGGCAGAAGATATAAACAGACATTTCTCCAAAGACAACATACAAATGGCTAATAGACACAAGAAAAAATGCTCAACATCACTCGGCATCAAGGAAATACGAATCAAAACCACAATGAGATACCACATCATGCCAGTTAGAAAGGCTAAAATGAACAAGTCAGGAAATGACAGATGTTGGCGAGGATATGAAGAAAGGGAAACCCTTTTACATTGTTGTTGTTTTTCCCTGTTTTTATCACTTTCCCTATCACTTTAATCACATTCTCAAGACCCTCACATAGGCAGGACCCAAAATTCATGCGTGGCAGTCTCCTTACATAGGAAAATGCAAAAGTACAGGACATTCTGATAAGACAATTTTAGCACTGTTCTTTTGACTTGGGAACTTTTTAATAAAACCTAAAAAAAAAAAATCAAGCATCAGCTTTTTCTCTACTGAGTAATGCATAATCCACATAGGTACCCCCATACCCACCACCTCATGACTCCCCTCCACCTACTGAAGGGTGGGCTGAAGCTGAGAGACAGGGTGAGAAAATGGGCTGTGAAGTCCAGAATGGGGGGCTTACATAGAGTAATGGGGGGAATCATCATGTGTATTACTTAGTCATTCAAAAGACACAAGAAAGTAGAAAGTGTGTTTGCCTTAGATTCAGCCCCATTAGTCCAGTCAGGTGAAATGTCCTCCTAATCAAAATAACCTCATGGAATTGGCTACATAGAGTCAGCCACTTCCAAACGCCCTGATTAAAAGATCACCGCGTGCAAAACAGAGAACTCAGGTGTTTCTATTTTCTTAGTAAGACTCACCTTAATAACACCCACCCAAAGGGCCTGAAGGAATTCTAAGGTATCAGGTGACCAAATAGATAAAAATGCTCCTGATGCCCAAGTACTAACCAGCAGGATGCACAGCCATCATTACACCTCCCTTGTGGAAAATGAGTGCCACCCCTTTATCAAAGATACTGTGTGAGCAGGCAACCCCTTATTGAAAAGAAGGCACCAGACAGCTAGGACTGGGCACAGCACATCTGATTGCCCACCGTCTGTGCTCTGAGGACAGGAATGTTCCCCAGTAGCCACCACCTGCATAACTACACAGCAGCCTTCTCCCTTACCGGACAGGCGGCCAGAGAGAAACCCCTTCACTGCATGGTGGTCCCTGCTAGGAAGTCAGCCCACCCCACCAAGCAGCCTTTCTGCGACACGCCTGCCATCAATCTCTACGAACTGCAGACGAATGAACACATTAGGAAAATGAGGCCTTCCTCTCTGAACGGGCAACTGAAAGAAAGACCCTCAGTCCAGACCTCTCAGAAAAAAAGCACATGAGAATTCCCTATACTTTACTGGGCAAAAGATGACCTTGAAAGGGGGGATGGAAGGGGACCTGAGGAGGTGGGGAAGGAAAGGAGGCCGGTCGCCAGCACAGGCTAGGCACACATCCTCACAATTCAGCAAACCCCAACCTAGTACATGATACTGGTGAGTTAGCATTTTTTACAACAAAACTAAGGAGACACAACTGCACGGTTATCACCTTGCCAGGTAACCGGTGGTCTAAAAAGCTCCATTCAGCACCCGATGGGTGGGTCAATCCCCCTTTTTATGCCTCCTTTCAAGCCAGATGATACTAGCCTTCCCAGGCTGGCATGAATGGCTCAGCATCAGGCTGCCAACTATCCTTTCTGGCTATCTGGAAGGAAAAGGTGGAACACTTTCTGTTACAAGCTTTTGGAAGTCTGGAGGAAGTTGACGTATTTTATATTTGTTGACTAGTAAAGAGAACCTTTGAAAATGATAATCATTGAAAACCTTTGAAAAATGTCAATTGGAGTCCCTCCATTATATAAGACAGCCTTGTTCTTGTCCCCAGTGCCGTTACCTTCCCTTTACACATCATTTTGTCTGACTTTTAGCCTTTATGTTAATTAATACTGGATAAAAGCATTGTGGGGAGAGGGCTGGAGATAAAAGGCTTTGGTCTGAATTCAGTCCTTAATTTCCAACATCTGTGTCCCTGAACTGTTCCAGGCACTTTTATGTAAACTGAACAAAAAAAAAAGAGAGTTCTTTCTATAGTGAAAGTTATTAAGGAAAGATAAACAATTTATAATTCAAAAATTACACAAAAGAAAATTAGCTTTGGATTTCTGTAGCTATAATAATGCCCAGTTACTGCAAATGCTTTTCTATTTCTATTTTAAAGAATCCAGATTTCTTTTTTACACCAGCAATGAATTGCTTAAAACCTAGGGTAAACTGTTTATAGATTAAATTCTATTCAAGAGCCTAGGACACACTTGCTATTTGGAGGCATCCTATGGTGATTTTTCTTGTACATAGAAGAATCCTATTGCAAAGCTCTTAATTTAAATATAGATTTTCATATAATAAGTCTTTACCTACAATCACAGGCTCATTCGTTGCTATGCTTTTTCTGTGTGTCATGTTCATTATGAAGAAGAAACTTTGATTAAGCCTATCCTTGCCTGTAGTGGTTTGCTGCAAACCTTACAAAGCAGGTTGAATTGATGAGATCCCTGGGAGTTTATAAGATGAAAAATGCAGCTGCAGACACAGAGACATTTTTATAACTACTATTGAGAGCTCACATGGAATAAACAACATAATAAAGCAGACTGTATCAGCAGAGACATTAAATGTTTGTTTTATTATGATACAGTAGTAGGTGAAAGAACCCAATTCCATTGTGCGCTCACACTGCAGGACACCACAAAAGCGTGTGTCGCTTAGCTTCCATGTCAGATCTTAATTAGTGCTTCAGCTAGCAGTTTAAGGGAAGCTTTAAGCACCTGCTATATACTGTGACTCTATATACTGTTCCTTATTGATATTTTGGGGTCATTTCAGTCAGATTACCCAGAGTAATCAAGCTCTGGCCAATTGAAGATAAAGTCAGTCCTTGACAGACTAGGGACAGAGGGCATCTGTTACAGAGTCAAGAAGAGGGCATTTCCGTGTTTTTCATCTGAAACATTTTTCTGAATGTTTTTCAAAGTTTAGAGGAATATTTATTTCTCATTAAAGATACACCATCTTTGCTCTATATAAGGTTTTTTTGGGGAAAGGTTTTGTGCAGGTCACATTTTTGAAAATTGCATTCTTAAAATTCAAAATTGGGTCTGTTATTTTAAAAAACCTTCTTACTAGTTTTCCAGCATTATGAATACTTCTTCATCACAAGAACAAAAGACAGTTCCTAATTTACCTGATTCTGAGTTTGATTTTGGCCACAGGTTTCCAAAGAATCAGTCATAGCTAGCTTTATGATCATGTCATGTATGATGATGCTCTGTGTTTAGTCCATTCATTAAAATATATGGAAACTGAGACAGAGATTATCTGAGAAACTGAGTCCTCTTAGAGAAAAAAGAAGGAGCTTCCAAATCCACACTCAGAGTTTAAACCTGAGTTTCAGGATTTCTGCCAATTACATTGTCTTAATTCTTCTATATTAAAACAGTTCTTTCTTAATTCCTACACATTAAGCTGTTGAATACTGAAGATTTAAACCAAGAAAAATGGATATGTTTTTTTTTGAAAAATGGATATGTTATCATAAAAAAGAACCCTAGCCCTATGATCATAAATTTTGAGATCTAGATTGAAGTCTTGTTTATCATTTTAAAGACGAAAGATTTACAAGTGGCTTGCCCTCAGTCATCTAGTTAATTAGTAATCTAACTAGAAAATGTTTGGTCTTTCATTCCATTCCATTTTTTTTCTACATTTCAATTTCTACCATAAACAAAAGAAATACTCTTATGAAGTGTACAAGATGAATAAAAAAGATAAACTAGAATCCAGAGTGCTGGCCTGATTCAACTTCGGGACAGAGAAGGTAAAACTAGGTTTCGTAACAAACAGTGATGTCCCTGTACTGACTGAAGAACATCAGCCCTGGACCAAGGTCCCTAGAGAACTGGTAACAATGGGAAATCAATTCTACCAGGGAAAGGTAGGAACATGTAATGAAATCCAAGAAAGCTAGAAAGGAAGCATCCTAGATTTGAATGCAGCTCCAAAACATACTTGCCGTGTGGCCATGGGCAAGTAAATTTAATCTGAGCTCATTTTCTACCCCCACAGACCTCTTTTAAACAGAGCAGGCAGATCTCCACTATTTTTTCCACGGGCCTCTGTTGTTTTGGCTACAGATTAAGGGATGAGACATCCAAAGCTAAGCTAAAGCAACATTGGCTTAAGAGATGGACTGGTTCAAACTCTGCCAAAGGTTGTTCCAATTTGGCTGGTGACTACTTGACTCAGTCAGACACCTCCTCCCACCAACTCAAGCAGCTTGACTTTAATGCCTGGAGAATCAAAAGGGGTAACAGAAGCCAAGAGAACCATCCTAATATTGGAAAGTATTGGTCTCAGCCCTGAGCAAGCAATTATTCCATACTGACTGCCTATCACCTGTACAGTAAAGTATATTCTAGATTAGGCTTTCTCAACCTGGACACTATTGGCATTTTGGGCTGGGTAATTTTTTATTGTGGAGAGCTACCCTATGCATTATAGGATGATTAGCAGCATCCTTGGCTTCTATCCACTAAGTATCAGTAACACCCTGCCCCCAAGTTTTGACATTGAAAAAAAAAAAAAGTTCAGATGTTGCAAAATGTCCCCTGGGGTAATGGGGCAAAATAGCTCCCAGTTAAGATCCATCTTTCCAGATTAAGACACTGTTGTGTGTACTGAGAACACAAAGACTAAGATACAGTCTCAGTCCTTGAAAAGTTCTAAGTAGTGTAAGAAAGCTTGACATGAATACATGTGACACTTGAGATGGGCAATGTACTCCAGGACACTCCAGACAGATAGACCATGAGCAAACCCTCAGAGGGTAAAAGAGCTTGATTCTCCTGAAGATCAGTCAGTGACTCAATGGGGCTGCCCTGCTGTCCAGTGCTTTTATGAGCAGGAAGGTAGTAATAATCACCCACTACCTCCCACCTTCTCCTGGAATGATACCCTTAACAGAGCAGTGTGTGGCACTCCACTGGTGACCACTATGGAGTTGAACTGTACATTTCTGTAGGTGAACCTCTAGGCTATCCAACAGGTGCACTTTGAGAGCTGACATCATACTGGGGTAGACAGGTTTATAATGGAAGCCACCAGTGCCTTCTCCTTTGCCCTCCTTCCACCTAGCATTTAAACGGCTAAGCGACACAAGCCCCCCCATGACTATGGATTAGAACACCATTTATCAATCAGCTGGCAATACAAACAGATGAAGCACAGTATGTGAAAAGTGTTTGCCAGATCTGGTCTACTGTAGGAAAATTTAAAGAGCTGAGTCAGAAGCTCCACAGTGCTATCAAGTCAATGCTTCTCAGCAACAGTGAAGTTTTTGAGCTAGCGGCGGGGGGCAGGGGGTATCTTGTGGGGGGTGAATCAGTGTTGATGTTGTATTGGTCAAGAGTATACATGGGTCTGAGGGAGGGGGATATGCGGAAAAGTACTGGACCAGGAATCCAGGAAACCTCAGCTCCAACCCCCAGTCCTCCTCATCACTGGCTCTGGGGACTGTCAACTTGCCCTTAAGGACTTTGGGAACTCAACTTCTGTTAGTTAAGGTATAATGTATGCAGCAAAATGCATACATCTTTGGTGTTTTGTTTCATGAGATTTCACAGTTGAACACATAAATGTAACCATCACACAAAACAAACTCCAGAACAGTTCCACCCCCCTGAGAGTTCCCTTGTGTGCCTTCTGAGTCAACCCTCCCCTCCGCCACCCAGGCAACCACTTTCTAATTCCATAGGTTAGTTTTACAAAGTCTTGGATGTCACATAAATGGAATTAGGGAATGTGAATTCTTTGATGTCATGATTCTTTCACTCAGTGTTTGTGAGATTCATCCATGTTGCTATGTGTATCTGGAGGGCGTTCCTTTTACTGTGGCAGATAGTATTCCCTATTGTGTGAGTACACCATAGTTTGCTGATCTATTATTCTCCTATTGATAGACATTTGGGTCAGGTCCAGTTTTCAGCTATTATAAATAAGGCTGCTAGTGACCTTGTCATACATGTCTTTTCGTAAATGTGTTTTAATTTCTTTTGAGTAACTTTATCTTTAAAATGGCAGGTTGTCCCATGATTATGAGCTTTCTCTGCAGGTACCTTGGGGATTGCTACAAGGATAAAGGGAGGCGAAAGGAGCAAATGCAAGACTCTTCCCATCATGTTTCCACCAGAACTGTTCTTCCATCTGTTTTATAGATGAGGCATTTACCAAGATATCATTTGGAGGAAAGAAGGGTTTCACACAAAACCACCTCAATAGGTACTTGCTAATGCCCCTTCCAGCTCTAAAAATCTATGATTCTTTAATGCTTTCAAATAAAAATATTTCACAGTTTATACTTAAATGAGGTCCTCTAAATTTTCCATGACAATTTCCTATGCAAAATCCTGTAATAGATCCTGCATTGCATGGAAAATACAATACAAATTCATCAGCAAGACCTTTATAATTGCTCTCCCAGTCAGTTTGGATATTTTTCAAGGAGCATCTCCAATACTTCACTTTCCTCACTGCTCCAATCACAGGACTCTATTGTCCTCACAAAACAGAGCTGGTAACACCCAGCTCTGTACCTTCACGCTAGTTATTTCTGCTACTGGAATATTCTTGTTGACCTCACCCGCCAGGGTCCAATCCTTTTTTAAACCAGACTGAAATCTACACTTTTCTACAAACCCGGGATATTTATCTGGGTCCATAAGAATACATACGTTATCCATGCATACAGTATCATAGCTACATGTGCATACACCTAGATGCTTACTTCTAAATCTCAAGAGCCAGAGATAGTCTCCTTCCCTCCCTTTCTCCTTTGATTCATGTATAGCACCAAGAATAGTCCTTTTTCATACAAGGCTAAAATCAATACTGGCTGAATGTGATTTGTGAGTATGTATGACTGTTATTTTCCTAAATCTTTAAGCCAAATGAAAATGCAGGCTGTTCACAGAAAGAGCAAAACCTAAAGGACATCCATGGAGCCTTCACTTAGAAGCTTACGTTGCTCAATGACCTTTCAAATGCATGGTCAATTTTGTAAATCTTGCCTCTCACAAAACTAGCACTGGCACAAATGGCCCATAGAAAACTACTGCCGATTTTCTTTCAGGACAACTAGGGTGTGATTTCCTGTCAAAGCCCAATAATATCTTAAAAAAAAAAAAAAAAAAAGCTTCCCAAGTGCTTGCTGTGCTCATTTCTGCCCCATGGTCTAAGGCAACTGCTATCTGGCACTGTTAAAAAGCTCAGACTGGGCAGCCCCAGTGGCTCAGCGGTTTAGCGACAGTTTCAGCCCAGGGCCTGATCCTGGAGACCTGGGATCGGGTCCCATGTCGGGGTCCCTGCATGGAGAGCCTGCTTCTCCCTCTGCCTGTGTCTCTGCCTCTCTCTCTCTCTCTCTCTCTCTCATGAATAAACAAATAAATCTTAAAAAAAAAAAAAAAGCTCAGTCTGACTCCTATTTAGTGATTCTTCACCTCAAATGTTTCCTTCCTTAGCTTTAGATACTCTTCCTTCCCTTCCTTTTTACATCTACTTAGGAAAACTGAAAGAAAGGCATTTGTATTCCTTAAACTACCCCTCAAAATCAATCTCATTACTCTTTAGAATTAGTTTGCATCGACCATAAATCCTCCAACTTTTATGTGCCCTGGAAACCTTACAATATAACAGAAAAATAGATAATATCCATCAAGAAAACATGCATCGAAGCAAAGGAATGGATTAATGTCTCTTGGAAGATTCCACTGAAACCTATGCCAAATAATAAAATTTGGAAAAGGAGTAAGCTGTAGAGAAGCATTCTGGAGGATCAATTTTTTCCCCCAAGTAACTCTTTAAGCACCAAAACCATTCAATTTTCTCCCTATCATTTACAATTAAAGAGTAACTAAAAAGTATAACATTTTCCTGCATTGCTAAGCAGGCTGTGCTAAAAAGAAATTAATTTTATCTCAAGGTTTCATGATATTCATTAGGAAATCCATTGCCATGCTGGCTTGCCACCCAAAGAATGCCTGAGGAGGACTTGGGTATGGCAATGTCTGGGGCTATTGACCCTATACTGACCACAGGAAATGCTTTTGAAACCTGGACCTACTTTCTTGATCATGGGCTGTCAGATGCCACATCTCGCCCCTGCTTGTAGTGGTTCTTCTTGCGATCTACTTTCCTGCTTCCACTCAGACAACCAGGTGTATTCATGGGTGTCCAAAAGGAAAGTAAATCATTTTTCCAGGAAAAAACAGAATGTCCCTTCTATGAGTAATGAGCATGAATACTCATCTGTATAATTCAAATATAAGTGAGGGCATAAAACCTAAAGAGAAAAATCTCATGAAGGTATGAGGTATGTGTGGGAGGCGAAGGAAGTAGAAGGAGAGAAGCAACCCAGAGAGTAAAGGCTTTCTGATCAAAATGAAAATAATATGGGCAGCAATCAGGCAGGAGACATTCATATTTCACCCAAACTTGAACTCTACGGAGGTCCCTCCACTACAGCCTTAGTCAGAAGCTGATGTTTACCAAAGGCTGCAGAAGGCATGTTTTTAAAAGGGTGATGAGGACAGGGCCTGGCACATGTAGCAAGGATATTAATGCATACATGCAAAGACCAGAAACAGAAGTAACCAGCATTTAAGAAATGCTAATGATGAAAGTGGTCGTATTTTCAAGTCCAATTTCCATTACCAGCAGGCAAAGAGACTCAAGACTCTCTAGCATTAGCTGATTAGTCTGTTAATGGAAACAGCCAGCTGCAGGGGTTATCACGGATCTCTACAGGCCACTGGACAGAGAAAGCAGAGTGCCCAGCACTACAGGACAAGGCATTGGTTCACTCACCATAGAGCAGCCAGCGTGGTCCTTCTAAAGGAATAATTCTTATCACTTCCCTGATCCAATCTCTCCCACAACTTCCCAGAGTAGCCAAGATTAAATGCAGAGTCTGTTCAATGGCCCCTGTAACAAACCCCCAGGTCAAGGTCCCATTGCCTCCCCAATGCAATCCTCCCTCCCCTTATCATGTGTGCTCCAAGTCCTGTGGCATTTCTGCTGCCCAGCTTCCCAAGCTTGCCCTGACCCAGGGCCTGGGTGCTGATCTTCCTCCTGCTTACAATTATTCTGACCCCAGGTCTCTGAAGAGTTATCTGCATCTCAAATTCCAATCCTCTGTAAGGCTTTCTTAACTGCCCTGAACATGGTCATGTAATATTCTTAGTGACACCTATTAGCACCAGAAAGGGTCTCAATGGGACTTATTATGTCTTTTGCTTTAAAACAGTAGTTCTCAACTGGGGGTATTTTGCCCTCCAGGGGACATTTGGCAATGTCTAAAGATATTTTTGGTTGTCTCCACTGGGAGAAGAGTGAGGAAAGACTACTGGCATCTAGTGGGTAGAGGCTGGCAATGCTGTTAGACGTTCTACAATGCACAGAATAATCCCACAGCCAAGAAGTGTCCAGCGAGGAGTGTCAACAGTGCCTTGCTGAGTGACCCTGGGATGAAATGTAAGTTCCTTAGGGCTGATACTGTTCCAACAAACTGCCGAATCCTCTGTGGCTTTAACACTACCTGACACACAGTGGGTGCTTAATTAGTATTTGTCAACCTACTAAACTACTCTCGTTCCTGGGATTCACTGATAAGGACTGTGTGTCATTGCTAGACCATATTATATCAATAGCTGTATGATATTTGTAACACATTATGTGTGTATAATAGTCCTACCCATTTATGTTTACATATCTCCACAGCAGATATAAGTACAACGTGCTAACATTCTGTCACTGGTTATTCTCAAATAATCCTTTTGATGTCATTACAAACTTGAGAGTTAAAAGATTCCTATCAGGCAAACAGCTCATTAACGGGCAGTCCAGACTGATGTTTGCATCTGTGCACCTAGTGCCAGAATTGGACAAACGAGGTAAGTAGTGGCCCTTACAAAATGGTGAGCCAACCAGGATTATTCCAATCTGGGTGATAAATGGGCTTAGAGATCAAGGGTGGTAGGTCTTCATTGTGCTAACATAACCAAGCTGGAACTGTTTCCCACACTTGCCTCCCCTGTGATGCTCTGGGTTAGCACAGACCCCAGGACGTGTTCTGGGTGAGACGGAAAGGAGGAAGTGGAGTAGCAGCTGTTTAGATAGGTCAGTGCAGATACCAGGTGCTAACGGCAGCTCTTGGGTGTCATCGTTTGCTGCCGGCCACCTACATGTCAAGAGTCAGTGAACAGACATACCCAGCCCTTTTTGGAATGCCTCCTTCACCTTCTCTGACTCCTGGCCAGGTGCATGCTCATTTCCGTGATCAAGGTCAGCCAGCTGCCCCTGGAGGTCGACCCCATAGTGAATGTTTGACAGCAGCAAGAGACTAATAACATGGGTTCTAGTCCATGCATGTGAATGCCAGCTTAACCTCATGGGTTCCACTCATCTTTGCCTCCTCGACTTCACATGCATCTTTCCTCCCCACTTCCTGCATCACTGACCCCAAGCCCCAGCATCAGCCACAGATGTGACAACCTTCCACGGACTGTTTAACCAGATCCACAACTACGTAAGGGAAGTCCATAATAAATCCTAGTGGCTCAGTTTCTCTGATCAAACCCTGACTGAAACACTTGGGATGATGCTTTGGTGGCCTTCCCACATCCTTCTGAATTCTGAGACATGCTCCATGTTGACAAGATTGCCACATAGTTGAGAGGCCCAGGTAGATGGGATCTTATTAGAAGAAAATGGATTTTAGCATGTGGATACACTCAGCTTTGACTCCAGATAATTAGAAAATGACTTACTAAATCAGATAAAGTAGTCATACTCATATAGTGCCTATGGTTATGATTCTTTCCATCTTTTTAAATGTCATTGGAATCGATTTTGATTAAACAGACCGGATGCCTGGCTTTTTGTATCATCTGATAATTTCGTTTCCCTTTATCAAAATCACTTGTGCCATGGCATAATCGCCCTCCCACTCAGATGTTTGGTGAGGAGCCCTTGGAACAACTGGCATACATGGCTTGCAGTGTTTAATGACTGTCACCCAAGTAATGAAACTTACTGGGAACAAAAGCAGGCGGTAAGATGGAGGCTCTGCATGCCCCAATCCTCCAGAAATAACCTTTATTCTGTGCCTGTAACTCTGTGCATTTAAATCTTTTGCATTTGTCTTTATAACCTCCTCATGGAGTCCATTTTAATAAATATTCTGCTTGGTAACTCCTGCGCCACTTTTTCGATGATGAAATGGAACACTGCTGGCGTGTTGTGTTCCAGGGCAGATTGCTCATCGTTTGGCCTCTTATCCATTTTTCTTGAACCACATTACAAAGATGACAGAATTAAATGACCTTAGCAGAATCTGACAGTTTATGAAGGCAAATTAGCCAGACTAGGGTCAGAAGGTACAAACCACCTAGGAATGGCTTTCAGCAGGTAAAGGCTTAGAGCTCAGATGTGTAGCTGACACTGACAGCCAGGGAGCTGGTGGCAGAAGAGAGCTGGATCTGTAGAGCAATCTAATGTGAATGCTGGGGACAGCAGGGATAGGAGGGGAAGGTGAAGCGCGGAAGAAAGCCTTCAGCTACAGCGAGGATGGAAGCTGATGAGTACGTAAGCAGAGGCACGTCTCTCTATCTTGTAGCTCTCTTATATATGCACGCACATGTACACACACTGAAACCTCAACCTACCTGAGCAAGCAATGAAAAGATGAGGACACCGGCCACAACCAAACCTGGCCACCACTCACAAGCAACAATCCTTGGGCCTGATTATCTGAGTACAAAGCTCCTGCCTTTTACTGTACAGCCACCTTCCATGGAGCTTTCCAGTACATGAGTCTGGAAGAACTTTAACAGATGGTACAGTGATATTACAATTTTTAAAAGTAGTTGCAATAGATTATTGCATTATTGGCCCCAATTTTTCATGCCTCTCTGCATCCATGCCTTGCCACAGTCCCATAAATGAGCAGGGAACCGCCCCACCCCTTGACTTTGGGCTTGGCTATGCGACTTGCTTTGGAAGAGACAGTACACCAGTTCCAAGTCTAAGTCTAAGCATGAAGAGCATGCCCTAGCTAGTCCACTGGTCCAAGGAGGATGAGAGGCCAGTGGAAGAGAGCCACCGCAGCTGAACCATACACCTGTAGAAAAGAAGCAGAGCGCCCCACTGCTGCCTCCAGAAGTACGGCAGCCTGGCAGAGCTTAGCCAAACCCCTACCAACCTGCCCCCCACATGCACAATAATTACTAAGTTTTGTAATGGTTACACAGAAATAGCAAACTGTTGGAATGCCAGAAACTTTGTACAAACAAAGCCTCATGCAGACCCCTATAAATCAATCTGATAAAGTGGGTCTGTTCTATTTGAGGCAGGATGTAGGTCCTTGGGCCCCCTTGCCTCATCATGACAGGTCTGAGGCACCTCTACACACCAGAGTCTGAAAGCAATCACTCTAACAGAAAGTGCACAGGATCGGAAAATAGAAGTCCTGAGTTTGAATCCACTCTGTGTCACTCAACTACCTTTGAGATTCAGTTCCTTCCTATGTGAGGAAAGAGGGAATAATAATGTATGATGCTTTGTCCACCACTCTCTGAAGTTGATTAAACAAGGATACGTGAACAAATAGAGGGTAGACTGATAGAAAGTATCATTGCCATCACCACCACCCCCTCCCACCATAATCATCTGCATTGTAGGGTAGACTTGCCAGAGCCATGCCCTTCACCAGGACTGAAGCAAAAGTGGGTGTGTTTGGGGGGGTTGACAGAGCATATGATTGGTAGTTTTCAATGGTCCCTCCCAAGACCCCCAGTGGCTTCAAATGAAATGTGGGGCAACACATAATTACTTTTTACACTTTGTTTTGAGTGTATAACAAATTATAGATATAAAATATTCTTATCCCTTTGTGTGTTTTCTTATGCTCAAGGCAACAAGAAATGATCTACAGAGTTTGGGCTTTGGTGAAGCAAGAGAGAGACACACAGATGAGTGGCTCCCTGTGTGGAGTTGTTCTCAGATGTCAAGGGCCCATTTGTGCCAACAGGCATTAAAGCATAGCAGGTAAGACCAGGGTCTTGGAAACAGACCAATCTGGGTGAGAGGTAGAGCTATGTACTAGTTGTACAACCTGGCTGGCAAGTCTTTTAATTTCTGTGAACCTTGGTTTCTTCATATGAAAATAGCAATTATATGATCTACGTATAGGATTATTGGAAGGATTAACTGAAATGATGTCTATAAAATGATTAGTGCAGTTTCTAAGAACCCAATAAACAATTACTGTTGTAATTATCAATGGATGAGGGACTATTTTACACCCATTATTCTGCCCTCAGAGGACCATTATGATTGCTGTAACATGATAGGACTTCTAATTAAGAGCCTGGGCTTTGGAGATTGATGATTGAAGCTTGGAATCCTGCATTGCTGCCACTCACTGAGTTGTGACCTTGCACACAGTGCAGAACCTATTAGCCCCTAGAGTAGAAACCAGGTCCCTGCCCTTGAAGACTTGACAGCCAGCCTTGTAGGGGGTATGCATCAAGACAGATGATCACAATCACCCCCAATGGGCAACATGAAAGAAACACAAGCACAAGTGCTATAGAAACAAAAAGAGGGAGCAGCTAACTAGCAGCCATGATGTGTGTTGGAGAGGGTGGATATGAGATTGCAGGGATGGCCTCTCGGCCCATCTGTGGCTGGGAGCATAAACACTCCTCACCAATCAACATGGTAAATGCCACCATCTGCCCAGCTTGACAAGTACCAACAGAATAAACCTCATGCATTTTATAGCCATATTTCTCTAAAACCCAGAACCCTGCCAATGGATTCTGGCTTCCCAGAGAGATTATACCAAAGAGAAAAATAGCATCATAGCCAAGGAAGAGGGCAAAACTGAGAAACTGCCCACAGACAGGGACCCATTCCGCTCCTTTGATATTTATGTTAAGAAACATCCTGGACATGGATTAAAATCTATCAGGACACCAGTTGAAGTCTGCCAATTTTTATGGGCATACATTGATTTAGGCAAATGGCCTGTCTGCTCTTTTGAGACTCCCTTTTTGAGTCCATGTTGAATGGCTATTTGAAGTTCCCTTGAGCTCCATATCTTCCCCTCCCCCACTCCCCGGATGCTGCTAGCCACAGAGACACACCTGAGATCCTCCTCAGGTCTCTTGATCTGCAGCAGTGGTACCCTCTGTCAAGAAATGGCATTTTATCAAAACCCTGTTGGAGGTGTCATGCATAATATTAATGGCAATGCTCCAGAAATTTTAACATGCTTATGTGGCTCTGTTACTCAATCTATATTGTAAAGACATAAATGTGGACAGAGTAGATGGCCCATCCTGTCTTCCCAATTGAGATTCTATTTGATTTGTAATGTGGAAATGGCAAATTAGTGAATTTTACTGGGAGGTCTACTAATTCAGTGTTAATTACCACTTCTCTGCCACATGGAATGGCCATTCTCCAGTTAAATTTGTTTCTGGTCATCCTAGAAGGAAAACAGCAAGGACATCCCTCCACTTCTGAGATGGTATCTGTCAGCACTTTAGCGCTTTTTTTTCCACATAAGGAGAGTTGGATATAACTTACTTTAGCTAAAAAGAATTGATTTCTTTTTACAGTAACTGTGGAAAAGAAAACGTTATTCAGTAAAAGCAAAGGGGGCAGAGAGAGGCAGGATGGAAGGAAGACAAAGATCATAGACAATTACAAACCTAGGCTTTCCTCTCAAAGAGCTTTGTGAGGGCAAGATTATAGAGTCTTCAAAGTTAGGCAGGAGTTTGGGTTTGATTTGGGGTACAAGAAGAAGGCATCAATGGTGCCAGGTAGGAAGGTGATGGAGTGAAAGAAGAATCTTAGGGGGGGATCCCTGGGTGGCTCAGCGGTTTGGCGCCTGCCTTTGGCCCAGGGCGCGATCCTGGGGTCCCGGGATCGAGTCCCACATCGGGCTCCCAGCATGGAGCCTGCTTCTCCCTCTGCCTGTGTCTCTGCTCTCTCTCTCTCTCTCTCTCTCTCTCTCTCTCTATTATGAATGAATGAATAAATCTTTAGAAAAAAAAAAAAAGAAGAAGAAGAATCTTAGGGCCTGAGTTGGTTAGTGTGTTGAATGGATTTGGGAAAGATAAAGTTCAAGAAAAGGAGACAGTGAGGAAGCTAGTAGATTTGATGAGCCCTTGAAAAGATGAAGCCTGGCAAAGTGTGGGCCATGTCTCCTGCCCCCCAGCCTCACACAGTCCTCATGATGATGATTTGGGACAATGGAGATAAAGAATCACCGTAAAGCTCTTTTGCCTTAAACATTTCTAGTTTTAGTTACTGCTTACCGTATAGCTGTGGATATCCAAAGAAATATATTATAAAGAGTTCAGGTAGAAATTTTACATAGAAAATGGCACAAGGATATTTGGGTTGGCAGGAGTAGGGAAGATACACTAGATCTACAGTCTGGTTGCCAATGAACTGATCGCTAAGGAGGGAGGGAGATGGAAAAGGGAGAGACAGGAAAACAGTGGCTCCTATGAGGCCCCTTTTCACCTCCTCTCTTTGTGTGTCTGCATACAATGGGGCAGAGAGGGGAGGGTACTGGGGGACACAGACCATGATGGCCATGGTGACAGAAGACAAGTTATTATCTGCTGCCTAAAACAGCAAGAATCAGAGAGGGTCTATTTCCACAGATCCACAGTTTATTAGCAGAGTAATTCGGGGCAACATACTCTAAGTTATTTTAAGATTCCTCATGTATGAACTAGGAATGATGACAATACTTTGCCAGGTGGTGAGCATTAAATAAGAACATGTGTGCTGAGCAGCCAGCAAGGTCTGGAATACAGTAAGCCACTCATTGAATAGCCTCAGCTAGGTGAGTACATGAGCCTGAACAAAAGAATGTCACAGTGATAGCTATAACACTGATTTTTTAGGAAGGAGAATTCACAGTATTCTTCAAAAAAACAGCATACATTCCACATCAGCAAGTTTTATTTTTGGCTAATAAATCCATCTTCTTACTAGTTGGTGACAAGGTAAAACATGGCAGTGGAAGGAATCTTGGATTGGAGTCAAGCAAACACAGAATTGAGGTCTAATTCTTAAAGCACCTATGTGATATTGGGCCAGTCACTTCCATTCACTGCATCACCTCTGTGAGTGACACTGGTGGACACCAGCATGGTGAGGTGGGATAAAGGGCCATGGGCAGCACAGTCTTAAAGCACTTAACATACTATGTGTCCACTGCAAGAACTATTTAAGTTTCTTCACTTTATGAAGAAATAAAGTGTATGTTCTGAAAGGAAGACTTAACTGTGTGGATTATACCCTACTGCTGCCCTGGATCACACCTTCCCCTTCTGTACTGTCATCCTCATCCCTAGTTTGCCCTGTGATTGGGCAAAACACAGAGAGCACATTTACCCATCTCTGAATTGTAATCCATTACATTTTAGAAGCCAATTCTTTTCATTACCTCTCATAATTACATTTAAAAACATTTTGCTCCAGCTCCAAAAATGCTAGGCCTCTCAAGTTCTAGAATCCAAAGTTCTATAATCATCACTTTAAAAACTGAGGTCGGAGATGGTGGTAGTGGTGGCAGCTACAGAGTTTTTTTGAGGTCTCCTGGAATTCCCATCCATAAACATGCAGCAATTAAATAGAAAAATAAAAAACATATAAATACCATTTACAACAAAACTAGGTAATAAGATACCCTCCCCCTCAAACACCAAAATTCAAGCAGGTAAGGATAAATCACCAACAGCAACATGACTAGTCAGCTCCTGCTCCCAGGACAGAGCCCCACACTGGAGAGAAACGCCCGAGAGAAAAATCAAAAATGAGCAAAACAGGAATAACAAAGATGAAAAGGCAAAGGATCCAGGTAACAGTGGGGAAGGAAAGGGATAGTAGGAAATTTCAGACAGTAAGTCTTGTCTGTTTTTTTAACACTACACAAAAAGAAGAGGGAATTGTAAAAAAAAAAAAAAAAAAAAAAGAGGGAATTCTGTGAAGTTAGAAAAAATTATCTGAACCAAGTCTCTCTTTTTTTTTTTAGATTTTTAAAATTTATTTATTCATGAGAGACACACACAGAGAGGCAGAGACACAGGCAGAGGGAGAAGCAGGCTCCACACAGGGAGCCCAACGTGGGACTTGATCCCGGGACTTCAGGATCAGGCCCTGGGCTGAAGACAGGTGGCTCAACCACTCAGGCATCCCTGAACCAAGTCTCTTGGTAAAACTTGAGGAAAATGAGCAACAGAGAAGCACTGAGATCAAATTCTACCCAATATTACTATAAGAACAAGAGAAAAGGGAATAAAATAACATCTCCGCAGGTAATAAAAGCACACTGAAGAAAACAGCCTCAAAAATCAGATCACAACTGTAATATATAATTTCTAATGTGCCAATAGACACTGAAAATATGTATTAGCCATAAACAAGAATAAATAAGAATAAAATTCAGAAATGAGGTGACAAGACTTGAGAGGGTTTGCAATTTTAGAAATAGTGTCTTAACTAGAAGGAACTTAAGAGTGAATCAAAACGATAATAATAATACCTTGAGATAACAAAGAAAATGTTACAAGGAAAAGTGACAAATTTTGAAGACAAGCAAAAAAGATGCAACAAAATAAAATAACAAGGGACTCTGAACTGAAAGGGAAAGAAAATCTAAAGCAAGGGAACATAATGGATATAGAGAAAAAAAAAACTTTGATAAAGAAATCTTTCCTAAAATACAAACATTAGAAACTGCATGTTAACATGTAGTGAAAAAAAGAAATTACACATGTAAGAATAATGACCCACAACTATCAAACACTAAGACATACACTACCAAAATTTCAAGACTTTTAAAGAAAGAAAAAAACTCTGGGCTCCTAGGCAAAAACAGAACATGACTTCTAAGAGAAAGAACCCTGGATTATCAGAATGTGTGGCAATGTTTTACACCAGAAGACAACTGAGTAACACATCTAGGGATGCAAGGAAAGAAAAGCCAAGCATTTTATATCCATCAGAACTGAACTGTAACTCCTTCCTAAGGAATCTACTAGAGAATGAATTTCAGACAACCAAGAGACTAGAGAACCACTGACATAGAGATGATGGTAAGCATTAAATATATAAAACTAAGAGTTAATGTGAAATGAGGGATAAATGAGAGAAAGTATAGCATACAAATAATTATTATCTGATAAGACAGATTTGGTATAACCATAAAGTATAGGGAAAATTGAAATAACGTGCACAAAAAAATTTAAACTCTTCTCAGTGATCATAATTGGTGGTGGTAATAATGTGTGTGTATAATGTGGCATAGAGCAAATGAATAATTATGAAATATTCAAATCTAGCATCCTCTATGCCCTTGAGAACCAAGATTCTTTAGATGGAAGAAAGGAGATATGCATAGCATTTAGAAGAAGTAAAAACTCTGTAGTCCTGAATTTCAAACAGGAGTGTAAATTTGTGAAGT
This sequence comes from Vulpes vulpes, assembly GCF_048418805.1. Classification (NCBI taxonomy): domain Eukaryota; kingdom Metazoa; phylum Chordata; class Mammalia; order Carnivora; family Canidae; genus Vulpes; species Vulpes vulpes. The sequence continues at coordinate 106,065,280 of NC_132785.1, read as the reverse complement.
ATTTTAACTTTATTTAAATACATATTTAATTATAATAGATATAAATTCATGGTATCTCTATGTAGGTATAGAAAAAGACATGTAGATATAAATATTTCTTACCTCCATCACAGAAAAGATGCAGAAAAAAAGACAAAGCCAGTAGCCATGAGTGCCTAGTTTGTGGTTTTATTCATCATTTTCCCATTAAAGATAAAATTGATTACTGGTAGAGGGTAAGTAATGTACCAGATGGGTGTGAAACAAAGAAGGAAGAAGTCAGAAAACTAGAGTCAGATCAAGAGGAATCGGGAAGCAAGCCAAAGAAGCTCCCACTGGCCAAAGGATAAAATAGCTTGTTTGCTGGCCTTCCAGTGTGTTTAAGTCTACTAGCTCAGAAGGACATTGTAAGAAATAATTTCTGAACATGACAGGGAAATAATTCACCATCTTGAAAACTAGGTAAATAAAAGGAAAGATGAGCATTTGATCTGCTTTTCATGTATGACTCTATCACTGGGGAGCTACATAGTGATAAACATTCATTCTACATAAATTATTCCAGCTAATAAGTAAAAGTGAAAACAAAATGACAGAATATTGCCAATATACACGTTCCAACAGATCCAGGTATTGAACAGCTATGCTTGATAACATCAAAAAACTATAAAAAAGCAAACAAACGGTAAAACCAGATGCTTCCTGATGAAAGGATGCAAACCCAAGTCTTGGGAAGAGGATCAAGCCTGGGTTTGGGAAGAGGATCAAGCCTGGGTTTGACAAAGCCTCCACACCTACCTGCCAACATGCAGGAAATGCAGAGGGTCACATGGAACCGCACCATGAGTATATAATCAGCAAAATCTACACTCTGGTAAGTTAGGGCAAGTCAAACAATCTAGCTTCTTTAGCAGATGCACTGTATGAAAAAGAAAGCAAAAGCAATGGTGGTGAGGGGGCTGTAGACTGAGAGACACAAAGTTACTATCAACAGGAAGGTCTAAACTATAGTACCTACAGATGTGGGATTCAGGAAGAAAACTATAAAGAGACAAGGAAGCAATTACTGTGAAACTCAAGAGAGTGGCTTCTTCAGAAAGAGGAAGGAGATGTGGTTGGGAAGAGGGACATGGAGGTGGGGAATGTGTGTGTGTGGGGGGTGGTTCCTGACCTGACTGGCAAAGTTCTATTTCTTGATCTAGGTGGTAGTTACAAAAATGTCCACCTTACTTACCATAGTTCACTAAGCTAAGTTCTCAAACTCCAACATGCATGGGAAGCCTCTGGAGCATCTGTTAAAACATAGGCCCCACCTCCTTAGTTTATGACTTAAAAGTCTACGCAGAAGCTCAAACATGTATATTTCTAGCAAGTTCCAAGACAATACTGGTGCTGCTAATCTGGAGACCACACTTCAGGAATCTCTGCCGTAAGCTATCCTTGTTTTGTCTGGTTTTGAGTCTGTGTCTTACTTTTCAATAAAAAGACTAAATGGATAGATGGATGGATGGACAGGCAGCTAGGCTGGGTGGGTGAGTAGAAAAGCAGACAGACTGACAAACAGAACTAGGGAAAAAAATCATATCAAACCATGGGAAGATTGCCTTACCACTCCTATCTTATATACCTGGTCTCTCTTTTTTCAATGATGTGCTATCCAAGGTATTCACATGTTTACTAGGTATCCCTCTGTGACCTCTGGAGCTTTCTTTCCCAGTCATTATCTGAGCTTCTCAATCGAAAGGAGGGACTCAAATGTACTTGGAGCCCAGGTCAAAGACAACTTCTAATGGTTTATTGATAAGGTTGGGCACTGTTTTTTCCCCATAGGAAAAACATTTTATGCACAGAGCCAACATCTCAGAATCTCTCTAGAATCTTGAAGTTTCTTATTAAAGACAAATTCACTCTATTGCATCTTCTTACAGACTTTTCTCTAGAAGACTTCTGTGGGACTATTTAGAAAAGAGTAATCCTGGTCATACAAATTATCAATTAAATATCTAAAGCAGGGATCCCTGGGTGGCTTAGTGGTTAAGCTCCTGCCTTCAGCCCAAGGCATGATCCTGGAGTTCTGGGATCAAGTCCCACGTCAGGCTCCCTGCATGGAGCCTGCTTCTCCCTCTGCCATGTGTCTCTCATGAATAAATAAATAAAATCTTTTAAAAAAATATATCTAAAGCATTTCTTATCTTCTAAACATTTACCCTTGGACCAAAATAAAAAGCAAAGAGTATTTCAGAGCCAAGAATAAAACATGTTGTATGAGTTCAAATATCAGAGACAGAGCTTCAGTCATTTAAGTTGGGGAGTATTTCCTAGAAAGAAAGAAAAAGTGGAAGTAGTAAATAAAATAATAAGTGTCCTGAAATATAAAAGAGAGCAAAATTTCTAGAATTTTAAGAAAATCAAACTTTACTTATGCAAATAGCAAAGGGCATTCACAAGATTTATCTAGCTAATAAATTCAATTCCACAACTGTTTATATGCTCACTGCATGAAAGTACAAAAATGAATAGAACATAATCCCTGCCCTCAGGACATTAAAATTGAAAAAGGAAGCTCTATCACATTTTTAACTCTAAGATCAGGAAAAAACGTGAGTGGTGATACAAGGCACGAAAAATGTTTGCTTGGTTAAAAGAGAGAGATTCGATTTATGACAGGCAAAAACCACAGCTGACCTGTCCCACTGATAGAAGAGTCATCTATGAGTTATATCTGGAATGTCCAGAGAGGCCTTCATACAATCCTCATTCCTCGTATATTATTGGCTGATGCCTGACATTTAGTGCATTCAGCTTCATACCTAGTGTCAGGATCTGATTCCTACAGGGCCCATATAATACTCTAATAACCTAGCTGCCTTTTATGGTTTAGTAGTTATTCTTAGACTGGGGACCATGAACATATCCATAGACATGTAAATTTTCTACTGACAAACATTTATGTATTTAAATAATAACCTAAAAATACTCATAGAGGCATAATCAGTTCCTTGTACTCACAGTGGCCCCTGGACCAACAGCATGATCATAAACCTGAAAATTGGTTGGAAATGCAGAATCTTGGGCCCCACCCCAGTCTGCATTTTACCAAGATTCTCAGGTGATTCATCTGCACATTAAAATTTAAAAGGCACTAGGTTATATAACCATCTTATAATCAAGCAATGCCAGGTAATTTCAGTGTTCATATTTGTGTTTATAATCAAGTCGACACCAAGTAGTGCCATGCTAATTACTGTGGGCTACAGAGAAGTGGACAGAGGTGGAATTGATGTCTTAATGGTGCTTTCATACCAAACAAAGGATGAATAATTTGCAGCACACTGTGAAATGGAAGGGTTTATAGTCATCTTAACAGGGAAAACTGTGGGGAAATGAAGGCGTCAAAGGCCATGGTGGTTTTGAGTCAGGATGTCATTTTAGTAAAAAGAACATCATCTGTCATGTTAGGTTAATGCCGTTATTTTGAAATTCTGAAATTTTCCTTACCTTTAATTTTTAAATCTGTTCTGTTAAAATTTCATTTTCAATTTTTTGTTTTATTGATGCATAAAGGCAATAAGCAAGCATAATTAGTTTATACATGGCTTTATGTTTGCACATGGTTAAGTAACATTATAATAATAATGGAACACCAGGGATGCCTGAGTGGCTTGGTGGTTGAGCATCTGCCTTTGGCTCAGGGCGTGATCCTGGGGTCTGGGATTGAGTCCTGCATTTGGCTCCCTGCATGGAGCCTGCTTCTCCCTCTGCCTATGTCTCTGCTGCTCTCTGTGTGTCTCTCATGAATAAATAAAATCTTTAGAAAAAGAAAATGGAACACCACATCTATATTCACAAGCCTGCTTTCCTTTATTTTATTTTTTTTAAGATTTTATTTATTTATTCATGAGAGACACACAGAGAGACAGAGAGAGAGAGAGAGAGGCAGAGACACAGGCAGAGGGAGAAGCAGGCTCCATGCAGGGAGCCTGACGTGAGACTTGATCCTGGGTCTCCAGGATCACACCCTGGGCTGAAGACAGCGCTAAACCGCTGAGCCACCCAGGCTGCCCGACTGCTTTCCTTTAAAGGGAAATATTTCTCATATTTAATAAACCCTACAATGGTAAAAATAAAGCGTGGGCATTAGTTTTGACAGAAAAAAGGAAAAAACATGAAAACACAGGATACCTAGGAGTCCTCAACACCACCACCCAGATGGGCCTCTGAGAGGCCAAAGAAACTTCTCTCCTACCTCACATACCTTTGTTTTGGATGGCAGAGGACATCAGCCCATAAATAGCATTTTCGGGGCCTGAAAAATCACTACTCTTCCTCCCACATCATTTGAAAAAACTAAGCAAAAGTAAGATTAAATATATTCTATAAGGGGCACCTGAGTGGCTCAGTGGTTGAGCATCTGCCTTTGGCTCAGGTCATGATCCTGGGGTCCTGGGAGAGAGTCCCATATCGGGCTCCCTGCATGGAGCCTGCTTCTCCCTCTGCCTGTGTCTCTGCCTCTCTCTGTGTGTCTTTCATGAATAAATAAATAAAATCTTAAAATAAAAAGATATTCAATAAGCTCCTGGGGAAACTTATAGAAATAACAGCAACAAAATAGCAATTATTACCAGGGACTCTTCTGAGCACTTATATTAGCTCATTTATCTCTATTAATAACCTATGACACATTCGTTTGGTAGATTGTAAGAAAGGCCGTACTCCTTCAATCATAGGTAGAATCTGTTTCTCCACCTTTTGAATTGCCTGGTCTTAATGACTTGCTTTGACCAAAGGAATATGGTAGAAATAAATGATGATGTACCATTTCTGAGTCTAGGCTTCAAGTGGCCTTGCATGCATCTAGTACCTTTTTTTTTTTTTTTTTAAGATTTTATTTATTTATTCATGAGAAACCTGGAGAAAGAGGCAGAAACACAGGCAAAGGGAGAAGCAGGCTCCATGCAGGGAGCCCGATGCAGGGACTCGATCACAGGGCCCCAGGATCATGCCCTGAGCCAAAGGCAGACGCTCCACCAAAGGCAGCCACCCAGGTGTCCCCATCTAGCACATTCTTAAGAACCCTGTGTCTACTATGCAAATAAACCCAGGCCTATTCATTCAATCTAAGGGGGAAAAAATTCACTATTTGATTTTCTTTCCTTGATGGGTACAGTGGAATTATGATCTTCTATAATTTTTTATTTAAGGGAAAAGTTGTCTTCTACTATTATGACTTTCCCTAAATTGTTGTATATATAGAAATATATAAATTCAAGAAAGCAAGAGGGAGCTGGAAATTAGCTTGATGATGGCTACTGCTGAGAAAAAAGGAGACAGGATGAAAAGGTATTGTTTACCTCCTGTGTTTTCAAGAACTTGACTAAAATCATACAGAAGTTATTTAGTTGCATAGCCATTAGTTTAAAAGTCATGTCAAAGTGTTAAGGTTTTTGCTTTTCTTCCTAAATCCTACTTATTAAATACAGCGCATGCCACATTTGACACATATCTTTATACTGTAGTTTGGAGACATGCTTTAAGACGATTCCGAGTGGTCAAGGACAGTGCTGGGACAGGGACACAGCTATGAGGGGGCCTCACTTGTGGAGACACACGTAAGACTGTACAAGCACTGGGAAGCCTGGGTGGTTCAGTGGTTGAGCATCTGCCTTTAGCTCAAGGTGTGATACTGGAGTCCCGGGATCGAGTCCTGCATTGGGCTCCTACAGGGAGCCTGCTCCTCCCTCTACCTGTGTTTCTACCTCTCTCTCGGTCTCTCATGAATAAATAAATAAATAAATAAATCTTAAAAAAGAAAAAAAAAGGACTGTACTAGTGCTAAGAACAGGCTACTACCTAGGTCTTAACTAATGGCACTATCAGGTTCTAAAGATATTTTGTACGCCATTTGCAATTCTGAGCAGCGAGCCAATTTTTTGGTCCTTCTTCTGAAACTTATGGTAATCTTGTAGTCTGGATTTTCTAGAACATTTCCAATTTTAAATATTCTGTTCCACTGTGAAATCTTCAATGCAATTTTGGCTCAGGGTTTCCTAGACTCTGTGACTTCATAAACAAGTAAACTTTTGGGGGGAAAATAGTGATTGAGGGACTGACATGGAATTGCCAACTTTCACCCAATGAAATTATTTTTAAAAAAATAAACAGGTTTTTAAAAGTTAATTGTATTTCTGCCAGTGGCTTGGTTGCGTCATCTTGAGTAAATTATTTAACCCCTCTAAGCCTCCATGCATTCATCTAAAAAATGGGGAGAATAATAAATGTCTCCTCTTTAAGTCTGAGAGTGCTTACAATAACATATGACACTGTGAGGGCTCAACAAAGGTATCTGGGACTAGTACGATGATTATTGCTACCGTCACTGCCATAAAAAGTAATGAGTCCAATGACAATTAATACTAGCCGGAGCCAAAGGGAAGAGAGTAGGGTCCTCATAAGACCAAAGGCAGAGCTATCTTTTTACATCTGGCCCAGCTTTTCTCTAGGGCATCAACAGTTCCCAAGGAGAGCAACTCCAGACCTACGAAACCTTAATCAAGTAGAAGAAAAGGGCTCCAAAGAAAGAAAGAAAGAAAAAATCCGTATTTCTCTTGGCACACCAGCTGTGACAGGATGGGATTTGGATGTTTGGATACACATACCACATCAAAGCTCACACTCCCAACTCAGTGGGGCCATGATTGTCTATCCTTTGCCCACCTCTGCAGCTCTTTTGCATTCATCTCCTGGGCCCTTGGTTCAAGCCACACACCTTACTGGCTCAACTATGACATTATCTTCCAGATAAAAAATCCATTAATTCTGCTCACATAAGACGCTGAGGCACCTGTGTCTGTATCTATCATGCACTTAACCAGAGTACTATTGTTAAATGCTTAAATTTATGTCATTTTCATAGTTAAGGAGATTGCAAATTCATCTTACAATCAGGCTTAGTATAATAATCATCATTTTGCATCCATACTCTCACATCCAACACATCATAAATATTCAGCTGGGTTTCCCACCCAACTTTTTTTCCCCCTCTAGGCATGTTTGCATGGTTTTGATTTATGTACATACATAGTTTCAAATGTACAATTGTTGCTGCACTTTTCAATTATCTGGGCATTTTTCAAATTATTTCGCAGTCTTCAAAGAGCATCACTGAATTACTGTGTAACATTCCACCAAGGAAATGTTTTTAATTTACTTAAGTATGCCTCTCCTGAGGGACATACAGAGCAACCCCATTTTTGGCTATTATAAATAGAACTAAAATGAATAATTTCCATGCATTTGGATTTTTCCATATTTTGAAATATTTCCTAAAATTAGTTGCCCCAAAATTGCATTACTGGCTCAAAAGAAATGGGCACTGTGATGGGTTTAGACATATATTGTCAGATCATTTCTGACAAGTATATAGATGTTTCTTGTGCATAAGTACCTATTTGCATCTCAGCCACTTCCAAGCAACTCACCTTGTCTACTCTCCCTTACATCCTCACTCACTCTTCCCAGTTTGTCTCCCCATTGTCTGTAGAACCACCTGTGGACAATCTATCCTGTGGAAACACCAATTGCCCACAGACACCCTGAATGTCTTGCCTTGGTCCAGGACTCCCTGAAAAAGTCATGCCTCATGTGTTCCTTGGGGCCTCCTTTTCTCTGCAGGGAACTTTCTCACAGATGGGATATATCTTTCTCACAGATGCCTATTCCTCAATGGACCAGTGTGTTTTAAATGCAAACCTATTTGAAGTTCACAACTGTTGATTTGTACATTGGATAATGTAAAAGTCACATACTTCTTTAATGCTAAAGTATTTTATAATACTAATAATGTACAAGAAGACCCATTCCATTATAGTTCTGCCAGCATTAGGAATCATTTGTTCTGTTTGTATTTTTGAGCATAAAACTGATGAAAAATGATGCACTACAACATGAGGTTTTTAAAAAGTGATTTTTTTTTAACATGTCTACCTGCCTCCATTAAACTTAGTCTTCAGAGAGAAGAAACTACCATATTTTTCTCTGTAGCATTCACACTCAAAGATGTTGGCAGAGATACAAAAGGGAGAGGAAAGAGGAAAGAGGAGGAGAAGAGAAAGGAGCCAGGAAAGTAGGAAAAGCTGGAGGAGAGGGAAAGGAATAATCAAGTAGGATTATGAGCATTTGGGAACTCTGCTACAAGTAGGTGGCTCCAGATACAAGATTCAAGGTCATGATCAGGACTAAATATATAAATCTGCCACTCTATAAGTATTTCACCTCTAAATCCTCTTTTACATTCATGCAAAAACAAAACAAAACAAAACAAAACAAGAAATGTAATGGCTTCTGAGAGCCAATTATACTGAACATTTTAACTAACAGGACCTCCCCTCCCTGCCATCACCGGTGGAACTTTCTTCAGAGCAGACTGTTATTTAACAAGACAGTAGAGTCATCTATATGTTCTGTTTACATCATGAACTAGCCCTGTGGATAAGCAACAGGAACATCCCTCCCCAAAACTAGATATCTATATCTGAGGGCGCAGTTAAATGCCCACAAAGCAGCCATGTACAGAAGATTATATTACTGTTCTGGAAATAAATCTTAAAGGTGTATAATAACTCTCTTCACCCATGTCCGAGTTCAAAGTCTGTAGACCACCTCCTAGCTGTGTGAACCTGGTCCTAAGTTCTCAGCTTCTCAACTGGGAAAAAAAGAAAAAAAAAATGAGGATCTGTAAGATGGAGATGACAACACTTCCAATCTCATGGGCAGGGTTGTTGTGAAATTAATGAGTAATACACACTCAAAACAGTCACTAGTATATAGTAAGTGCTCAGTAAAAAGGGAGTGGTTAGGATCATTATTAAATAAGCCAAATGGTTCTTCATCACAATGCTGAGGGATGTGCAGAGCTCATATATCTTTTCAAATGTATAAAATGAGAAAGAAGTCCATTTATAAACTGCTTGTATACAAGGTTTTCTTTTGGCAGCCCTGTGTGTACCAGGGCTCCATGCATTTAGCAGTATTATTATATAAAAGGCATTTTCTAGAATAATTTACCTAAGGAACAAGAAGGTAACACAAATGAAAGAAGAAAGTGTGGGGGTGCAATTTTACAGGGGACAAAGGAAAGGAAGCTCATCTTCTGTCTGAACAGAACAGTCACCAGATCGTCTGAAACAATTACTAGTAATTGGAATCCAGGCCCTATTTTACCAAATCTTCCAAATTTTCACAAGAAACTAGAACTCTGTATACTTATGTAGTTTCTGGATCATTAAATGTTGGCAACTACTTTGTTTCTAAAAACAGGTCAATCAAAATATATCTGTGAGACAAATCTGGCCTTAACTCTGATAGTGTGTCCTCTTTACACTTGGAGAAAAACCATGTCCCTAAATCAGTGTCCCCCAGCCCCATACCATCCCAAGAACTAATTCCGACTACGTTCCCACCACTTGAAGGTGCGAAGAGCCTTAGTGCTCAGCAAATACCCCCACACTGTGCCATTTCTGGGTGGTCAACAGCAGTTCTGGGGAGGTCCTGTTGCATACACTAAACCACGACTATTTACCCATCTTCAGGGGACAGAGAAATAGGAATGGGAGCTTACCTCTCAGTGAAGAGGCCAGACACATGCAGGTGAAGAGAAAGCAAGCATTACATGGGACATAATTGTCCAATTGTGTGATGCCCATTCAAGGCACCAGAGAGATTTGGGACAGGGGTCCTGAACCAGATCATAAGGATAGGGGAGCCTCTAGAGAAGATAGAAGGGTACACTCCAGATAATAGAAGTGAAATGAGCAGCAGCACAGCTGTCTCATGTTATGAACATTGGAAAAGTCTGTCCTGTCCAGTTTGTTTTTAGTGTTTCTTTTGGTCAGGGAAAGGTATTAAGCCACCCCTAACACAACTGCCGCCAATTACCATAAAAATGGCCCATATGTTGGTGTCGTTGACTATAAATTCTGCTTTCAAACATTTTCTGAACTCCCGAACACTATGCATTGCTTGGCTGGTGGCACTAGGCCAAGAGGTGGCCCCTGCCCATAAGAAGCCACAGTCCAGTGAGGGAGTGTGACTCTACAGCGACAGGGTGGTAGCTATGGAACACTGTGTCCAGGGAGTTGAGGTGCCTTCACACAGAAGCCACCAGCTGGGCTGCATCTGGGGGTGAGTAGGAGTCTGCCAGACAGACAAGGGGGAGAAGGGGTGTTCCAGGTAGCTGCCGCAACACAGGCCAAGGCGTAGAATGGTGAAAGCTAGTAGTTTATAGCAGCAAAGATCCCCGCCCTCTTTTCCACCTCTTCATTCTTGGTCTGTTTGCTAATTACGGCCTTCCTGTGTCTCAGCGAGACGGGAACCTCTGAAGATCCTTAAAGATTCTTAAAACTTGCTCTAGTGTGCCGTTCATTCACATGAAAAAGCAGCAAAGATTAAAAACCACCAAAGACCAACATAAAAAGAAAGTCTTACAGTTGCCTGTGTTACACACAGATGCGTTTCACTGTGCCTGTGCAGTCTGGGCACACGGACAATGCTGTCAGTAAAATCAACTCTGATCTCATTTATTTTGGGATAGAATGTTCTCTGCTTGGCCTCTAAATACATGAGATGTTCACTTATTAAGGATAGAAATTGCACAAACAAAGCTCAGGGTTGGCTTTGATTTTTGAGCTTAGGGTGGTTGTATGTTTTATGTTTGGTTGACAACTATTAGTGTTAAAAAGGTTTTAAGTTAGTACTTATTTTTTCCTCAGAAAAGGAGTGTTCAAAAGGTATAAAGCTAAAGGTTTCAACTTAGGACCACCATTGTCATGTTTCAAAATGCCATGAAGGGGGATCCCTGGGTGGCGCAGCGGTTTGGCGCCTGCCTTTGGCCCAGGGCGCGATCCTGGAGACCCGGGATCGAGTCCCACATCGGGCTCCCGGTGCATGGAGCCTGCTTCTCCCTCTGCCTGTGTCTCTGCCTCTCTCTCTCTCTCTCTCTCATTCTGTGACTATCATAAATAAATAAAAATTTTTTAAAAAATGCCATGAAAAGGATTCTCTCGGGGTATTAGGGGAGTAGCTTTAGAATCCTGGCTCCATTACCTGCTACATAGAGCAGTATTTTCACCCTTTTCCTCTGACTGGCTCCTGATGGCCCTTGAATCCCCAAGGGGAGGAAAGAAAGGAGATTGTGGTGGCTTGTTCTAAAGATGGTCCCCAGTGGACCATCAGTGGACCTCCTGCCCTACTTCGTCTGGGCTGTCTTGCATAACCAACGGAAGGTTAAGGCTGTAGTACTTCTAAGCTAAATCAGAAGAAGCCTTGCAGTACCTGCCTTGATCTCTTGGGACTTTCAGCTTCAGAACCCAACCACCAGACTAGGAGAAGCCCATGCCACATGGAGAGGCCACATGCCAGAACCCAAGGTGAGATCAACAGCCAGCCACATGATGAGCCATCTTGGACACATTCAGCTCAGCGAGTGTTCAGAGGACTCCAGCCCCAGGTGCCATTTGAGAGCAAGGGCATGAGACACTCCCCTACCCAGCAAGGACAACCAAGCTGAGCAAAACCAATTCCTGGAACAGCAACTTAAAACACAGCAAGACAGGACCAGAAGACAGATATCACGAGAAGAGAAGGGAAAACCTGAAATTAAACCAGACTTTTTTACTTGTGGCAACACGGTAAATGAGATTGAAATTTGTGGCCTGAGATTTTTAAATTTGAATGTAGTTATTAATTATCTCTCACCCCATTTCCCTAGTGATCACCTGAGGATAATCAAGGCATAAATGCATGCATTTTCTGGGAATAGAAACAGAATTAACAGGCCTCATTTTGTAGATCTATGTATTCTTCTTAATCACCTTCAAAGTTCACTCTTTAGCCTAGAAAAACAAAAGCAAAGTCTTCAGGAACAAAGCAAGATTAGTCAGTCTCCACCAGAATCGTTCATGTATTAAAATCAATACTCAAACATACTGATACAGGCTCTGTACCAGCATTTCCTATCTTTTTTTCCATTTTAACTATGAAATGGGCATGACATTAGAAATGTAACAGTTTTCCATTTTCATGGTGATGGGATTTGTTTTTACATTTAATGCTTAGTAGCAAAACTCTTATGTGCCATATATGATAGGCTGGTGATCAGCAATTAGTTGCCCCATTAGCATCCATTCCCTGTGTATTCTTTGTTAGTGCCCTCCATTTTGTTTGAAGCCTTATGGGTCAGCTAAATATAGAGCTATTCTTGAAACTGGACACTATTACAGCCATTTAGAATTAAGAGCAAGACTATGAGGGAGTTCTGATGAAACTTTTGCTATCCTGATAAAAAAGAGAGAGCTATGGCCAGCACCATCATTTCACATCTCCCTTCTAAAGTATGGACATGATGGGGTGGGGGGGCCCCTGGGTGGCTCAGTTGGTTAAGCATCTGACTCTTGATTTCGGCTCAGGTCATGATCTCAGGGTCATGTGATCAAGCTCTGCATGAAGCTCCATGCTCAGCAGGGAGTCTGCTAGAGATGTTCTTCCCCTCTCCCTCTGTCCCTTCCCTGCTCATGCCTTCTATCTGTAATAAGTAAATAAATAAATAAATAAATCTTTAAAATGTGGACATGATGCCTGTAGTCATAGCAGCAGCCATTTTGCAACTGTGGGGCAATAAGCATAAGGATAAATGCCAACACATTAGGAAGAACAGGGCAGAAAATACAAAATAATCAGGATTTCTGATAGAACTGCCAAGCAGCTGAACAAAGCCTATAAACTGCTTATCTCTACATTTGTAATGTGAGGAAAATACCCTGGTTATTAAAACCACCATTGATTGTTTTTATTACCTGCAGCCAAATGCATTTCTGCTTGATAGTGCTAGATTATCCATTATAATCTAACAAGTAAGATTGAGTTCAATTATACCTACTCAAATATAATTTTTCTTCATTCTATACTATGGTTCTCACGGTTGATGAGGTACATTTTGTCCACTTCAACCACTCATTTAGATAAACGACATTTTAGCACTGAGAACTTGTCCTTCATGTAACGCTCTGCCATGAAGAGCCAACTACTCTGACTGACAGTCAAAAGAACATCAGATAAAAGAGCATTAGGCTTTCAAAGGCACAGTGTAATGAGTGGAGTGATTTGTGGGAGGACTTTTTTTTTTTTTTTTTTGCTTGCTTGATTGCTGTGTAATAGCAATAATATTCCTGCCTTTGGAATATACTTGCAGAAACAACTGTTGTGGTTATCAAACATCTCAGCTTTGCTTTAGCATTTAATCACCCACAAAACCCTATTTATTGTCTCTCTACTCCTCCATGGTTATCAGAATCCCATAATTAAGGCATAATGAAAGTAAACAGTGTCACAAAAAAACTAGATGTCTTAAAAAGGAGAGTAGTTAAGGCAAGACAAATGTGCCTAAAGATAGCAGCAGAGCCAAGTGGAATTGCTAAGGAGCTCTGTTTGTGTGTGTGTTGGTGGTGATTAAAAAGAATCATCATCCAAGTGAATTATTTAGGGAACAAATTGCCTCTTGATGGATAATAAATTAATCTGAAGAATTCATATTGGAATCAAATAAGCATATCAGTACAGCAAGACCCTTATACGAACACCCAAACCCCAAGAAAAGGAAGGCTGCTCATCTCTGAAAGGCTAAAATGAGAGTGACTAACAGCTTTTCAAGAGCTTGTCTTGCCTCCCAAGATTTATACCTTAGTTACTTCTAAAATGATTTGGAGTGTGCAAAAGATGATATGTAAAAATAAAAGAAAACCTTTTATTCATAAAGCCAAAATATAGTACAAGTAACTGGGATGAGGCAGGTACTGTAGTTGGGCACTACATTTAGATGTGAGATTCCTGGTAGCTAAGGCAAAAAGAGAAACTTTTGCTTTATGTTGCTTCTATTATTAGATAAAAGGAAGCATATATATCAATAAGAGAATAGCTCTGTCCTGGTAGGGAATTCATTTGCTAATTTAGGATACAAGAAATATTAAGTTTCATCATCTCTCTGCCACCTTTATCTTTTTTCATGGCACACAACACAATTTATTGTTCCATATTTTTAGAATAAATCTGTGTATTACATCCATATCTTCAGTTTCTTCTTTAATATGTCATCTCAAATAGACTATAAACCCCATGAGGAGGGTGGGATTATTTGTTTTCTTCCAGAACCTGGCTCAGTTTCTGACCCATTTTAGATTTTCAATCAGAATTTATGGAATAAAATAAAGGTAAAAGGTAATTTTGTCAAAGGTACAATGTGAAACTCAGAAATCCTCTTTCCCAAACCACAAGGTACAACACTTGTACGCGTGCATAAGGTGATATGTAAAACCTGTCTTCTCAGCAATGTTTACAATGTTTACAATAACCTGGCAACAATCAAAAGGAGAAAACATAATGTCTACCAACAAGAGAGTGGATTCATATAATAGAATCTGCCTTAGAAATTAAAATAAATTGGAGCAATGTAGATTTTAAAAATGTTATGTGTAAAAAAGCAGATCATAGAACAAGGCTTATGGAGTAATATTCATATTATTTTAAAATGTGCAACAGAACACTATATATAGTTGTTTCAAAGTATGCACAGGGCAAAAACACCAAATCTAAGATACTGGTTTGTTTTTAGAAAGGGAAGGAGAATAGGATTGAGAAGGATACACATGGGGCTTCAATCCTATCTGTGCTATTCTGCTTCTGAGGCTGAATGATGGCTATGAGGCTATTCTCTCCCTCTCTCCCCATCCATATGTGGTGTACACATGCGCCAAGGGTGCATGCTCGCTCCCCACCCCCTCTCACACTCACACACACACACACACACACACACACACACTTTTTTTTTTTTTTGAATGCCTGGATAATTCAAAATAAAAAAAAAACAAGAGACGTCTGAGATTGTCACAGACAAGAGGATTCTAAGGGGCCTGGAGGCATGACACCTAAGTGTAACATGGTAATCTGGGCTGGATCTTGGAACAGAAGAAGGATGTTAGGTAAAAACTGAGAAAGTATGAAAAAAGGATAGACTTTAGTTAATAATAAATGTCAATATGGCTTCATTAACTGTAACAAATTCATTACCCTAATGTAAGATATTAATAAGAGGAAAAACTGGATACACCGGTATTATGAGAACCCTCTGAAATACCTTCACAATTTTTCTGTAAATCTAAAACTGTTTCAAAGTAAGTTCATTTTTTAAAAAGTAAATACCACAAAAATATTCTTCAAGGGGACTTTTCCTACAGTAATACTTAAAAAAAAAAAAAAAGCATATGCTGTAATAAACCACTATGTTCAGTAACGGCCTTCCTATTGTCCCAGCATGCTGGTTTTTGATCATCCAACTTGCAGAAGAGAATGTAGAGAAGAGCAAGGTAATACATTCCCTAGACTGTTATTATTTCCCTCCAACATCAAGTGGCTCAAGCTTGCCTTTTGTAAATGTTGAATACTAGTCAAACATGGGCTTGTTCCCAAGAAGCGAGTCCATCTTAGAACAAGGGGCCCAGGGCAAACAGCTTCCTACCTGGCGTGGCCATTTCCTATTCTGAGCATCTCTCCCAGCAGTGTCTCCGTCCTCCTTGTTTAGGCCAAAGAGAGTAAAACAGATTGCATGGCAAATACAGGCATATCACCTGGATTCCAAGATATTTAAAAGGAATTGCATTAGCTGGTATAGTCATTCTGGAAAACAGTGTGGAGGTTTCTCAAGAAGTTAACAATACAGCTACCCTATGAGTCAGCAATTGCACTGGGTATTTACCCCAAAGATACAGATGCAGTGAAACAGCAGGACACCTGCACCCCAATATTTATAGCAGCAATGTCCACAAGAGCCAAACTGTGGAAGGAGCCAAGATGTCCTTTGACGGATGAATGGGTAAAGAATATGTGGTATATATACATAATGGAATATTACTCAGCCATCAAAAAGGATGAGTACCTACCATTTACATCAATGTGCATAGAACTGGAGGGTGTTATACTGAGCGAAATAGGTCCATCAGAAAAAGACAATTATATTATCTCACTCATATGTGGAATATATGAAATAGTGAAAGGGACCATAAGGGAAGAGGGGAAACTAGGTTGAGAAAAATTAGAGAGGAAGACAAACCATGAGAGACTCCTAAATCAGAAGGGGAGATGGGTGGGGGAATGGGGTAACAGGTGATAGGCATTAACAAGGGCACGAGAGGTGATGAGTGCTGTGTGTTATACTCTATGTTGGCAAACTGAATCTAACTAAAACTTTTTAAAAACTGAACTGCATTGTCAAAGTAAGCTCAGATGAGATGAAAGTCACAGAAGTGTGGATCCACAAAGAACGCTAGAGCTTAGCTCCTGTGGCCTCCTCATTTAAAGATGAGTTAAGCAGCGTCTGGGGAGTTGAAGTGACTTGGTCAAGGCCCCCTGCCTCCACTGTGCCCCTTAGGAAGCTAAGTGCACCTAATGCCCTCCTTCTATAAACAAGGGAAAATGGGACCTCAGCAGTGACCAGGACTCCTGTGAGGGAGAGACTGGCCCAAGCCTCTCTGCTTGCACTGGAGAGTGAGGCTAGGGGAAGGCCAGTGCAACAGAGGAAATGCCCATGGCACTCTGAGGGAGAACAGCCCAGGGAGAGAAGGCCGGGAGCCTGAGAGACAGTAAGGGCAGAGTCTGTCTCTGAGGAAGCGGCCCTTCTGTGCCAGAGTGGCTGGAGAGCCTGTTCACACTGGTATTGATGTTTCTGCCCCATTGCATTTATTATTTTTTTAAAGGTTTTATTTATTTATTCATGAAAGACACAGAGAGGGGTAGAGACATAGGCAGAGAGAGAAGTAAGCTCCCCTCGGGGAGCCTGATGCAGGGCCTGATCCCAGGACCCCAGGATCACGACCTGAGCCAAAGGCAGACACTCAATCACTGAGCCACCCAGGTGGCCTGCCCTATTGCATTTAAACACTGATCTCCCCTGTCTTTAGTGGAGCTCACCACACTCACAAATGCTCATTTGGAGGGGTCTGCTTTGTGGAAATCACTGAAGCAGAACTTCTGTGCCCAGATGATGGAGAGAAAGTAATACCTTAGAAATGAGAAATACTGGGGAGGACGAAAGACTCTCATGGAGTGTGGCACCAGAGGCATGAGTCAATGCTGCATAGATTTAAGGGCATGGACATCAGCAAGGCCATGTTGGGTCTGGCTAATGCTCCATTCCACCAAATAGACTAGCCTGGAAGTCTCCAAAAAGGAGAACTTTGTGGAAACTGCTCACCTGTCCCATTAACCCTCTCCAGGAAGGTCTTCACTGGTCCATGTGTAGATTTGACCTTTGAAAGGAGAGCTGCCTATAAAACTCATTTAACTTTGCCAACAAGGGAACTATGAAGGCACCATAAATCTAAAGGGATTCAGGTTTTATGTCTAGCCACTACTGCAGACATTTTTTTTAAGATTTTATTTATTTGAGAGAGAGGAGAGAGAACACAAGTGGGGGAGACAGAGAGGGGAGTGGAGAGAGAGGGAGAAGCAGACTCCCCGCTGAGCAGGGAGCCTGATGCGGGGCTCGATCCTGGGACTCTGGGATCATGACCTGAGCCAAAGGAAGACACTTAACTGATGGAGCCACCCAGGTATCCCACTACTGAAGGCTTTTATAGAAGGTTTTTAAAGAATTTATGTTGTGTGGTGGTAATGTAGGCTCAAGATAGAACCTAGAGCAGCTAGAAGAAGAAAAGCCTGTAAGGAGACTAAAACAAACCATCAGGTCTTTAGGAGGAGACTCATGAGATGATGGTATCAGCTCTACTGAGGAAAGGAGGTTGGTTCTAGAAGGGAGTTCTTAACCATGTCAAGTGTCGAAAAGAATTTAAGATGAAGTATAAGAAGTGTCTATTAGATTTTTCCAGGAGGATGGCACTGATGACCTTGCCAAGGCAGGATTCCCCAGCCAAATATAGCTGTACAAGTTGTTGACTGAACAAGAACATCAACCTACCCCGTGCTCCTCCCCTCATGCGAAGGGATGTGTGTTCCCTAATTGGGGGCACAGACACCAAACGTGCTCGTGAACTTACTGGTGTCTCAGCAGAGTGGAGGGGACAGAGCCCCAGCACAGTGAATTGAACACTGAACAGGAAAAGAGGAGGAGGGTACCTTCTAGAGTCAAAGCTCAGTCCTCCGGGTGCACAACTTCAGTCTGACAGAAAGAAGGACTGTGGCTATGCAGGAAAGAGAGATGAATTCAAGGAGAGGGGTTAGAAGAACAAAGGGAAAGAGTAGAAGAGAAGGGACCATGATGGAATGTGGGTTCTGGCTTCAATTGATAATCAAACTTAGCTGCTTGTTCTGTTCATCCTCACAGGGCTCCACATCGTTTCCACACAGCTGCCTTCCCATAGCAGTGGACTCTCAAGTCACGTTGGGAGGGAGATAATGCAGGTTTCTCATCTCCCCTCCACGCTGAGGAAGCCAATATGCCAGAAGTCCCATGTTACATGATGGAGCCGGGGGGCGTGTGTGCCATAATGGACCAAGGAAGGACTCACATTGCCTGCCAGTCCGGGGGCCAGCCCCAGTACGGTCACTCTGGAGCAAGTTGCATCAAACCACAGAGCCTCTGTTTGCACAACTGTTAAGTGGAACATGTGAGATCTGCCTTCCTTCCTTCAGGACAGACATGAGGATGGGCTGAGTGTACAAACACCTACAGTAGAGCCCAATACATAGACTCTCTCTCTCTTCTTCCACCTAGAACTCACAGTCTGATTATCTGACTCCAGGTGGAGAGTTAGAAACAAGGTGACTGCTATGGGCATTTACTCATTCGCTTATTTTCAAATCTATGTAAGCTCTGGTTTAAGGAGAGTCTTAAGAGTTAGGGTGTAGAAATAAAATTCCTGAAAGAATTTTTGTTGCTAATAAAATTTGATGTGTTCCATTTACCTAACATCTTACAACATGCCTCCCAAAAGTACCAGTTAATTCTAAGGCTATTTCCATCTCCCTTTGCATCAGCCCCTCTGGGGATTTGGAGCTGAGCTGTGTGAGGGGAGAAGGAAGGGCTGTCCCATGCATACCTGAGGACCTTTCACCCACACTGAACTGTAACTTAGTTAAAAATAAAAAAAAAGAAGAAGAAGAAGAAGAAGAAGAAGAAGGTTCCAGATCTGGCCAGGGAAAAGGTTGGTCATCCTCTTCACTGCTGCTTTATGCCATGGAGTTATCCCTCAAAGGAATGAAAAAGCATCCACATTAAAAAAAAAAAAAAAATACATGAAACGATTTAATTATCTGGTTCTAGTAAATATTTTTTTCCCATTAAAACATTTCCATCAAAAGATCAGGAAACAAGGCCAGGCAAGTTGCTTTTTAAATTCAACAATGATTCCTCTTCTAAGAAAAAAAAAAAAAGAAAACAAATTGGATAGAGCAGATAATCCTCATATCCCCAACAGAAAAACACATAGTGTAGACTAATTAACCCAGTTTTGATCACCGGGAAACTATATAGGAATATCAACTCAGGTCACCTGACACTGGCCTAATTCTTTTGGCAATATTTAAATGTATATCAGCAGGTCACTGCATTATTTAGTGTCATTCCAGCTTGTGTACTTATTTTCCATCATTTTTAATATTATTCCAGAAAAATAGGAAGGCCTCTCCCATGCTCACACTGGAAGCAATCTGATTCAGTTACATATGTGGCAGACACGCAGAGCAGTGGGCAAGTTCCCACCTCCGGTCCCGCTTTCATTTCCTGAGTGCTTTTCTATGTGCCAGGCAGTGCTCGAGGCATCAGGAACCCAGTGGTGAACCTGTCAAGATTCCAATTCTCCTTGTGGAAATTAATTCTCACTGGGGCACACATGACCAGAATAATATCTGAGAGCAGTAAAGGCAGTGAAGAGAATATAAAGGTACAAAGAGATAGTATATCCCTCGAGGTGGGGCTGGGGCTACCTTAGGCAGGGTGGCCAGGGAAGACCCACCTGGAGATGATGAGAATGCAACAGTTGTGCAAAGATGTGGGGCAGAACCGTTTTAGCAGAAGGAACAGCATATGCAAAGGCCCTGAGGAGAGAAGGAGCTCAGGGCAGCTGCAGAACAGAAAGGAGGCCAGGATGCTGAGGACCCAAAACAAGGGGCAAAGCGCCACCAGACAACGTGAGGGACAAGGGCGAGGGCCAGACGGCAGTGAGCCCAGGGGCACTTGATAAAAATGCGGATGTTATCCTAAGGGTGATGCGAAACTATGGAGAGTTTTTAAAGCAAGAGAATGATCTGGTCTAAATCTAAGCCTGCAACAGATCACTGAGGCGGAGGGCAGAATGGCCTAGGAGGGCGCAGGGAGGTGGGGGGCGGGGGGGCGTGAAGGGAGCAGAGACCTCACTGTCCAGACAAAAGATAAGGGTGACAGTGTCTGTAACAGCAGCGAAATTATTTTAATGAATCGTTTCAAATGAAATCCCACTTCGGTTTCACCAAAGAGAGCAGAAGCCTTAATGGAAATGTGGTGATACGTGGCGAATGTGGAGATGCCATCTGCCGGCGCCCGGAGCAGGCGAAGGAGCTGCCCGGACCAGAGGCCGGCGGCTCCGTGACGCGTCTATGTGACAGTGGCAAACAGGCACGCATCGCGGCCGGCACTCTCATCCTTGATTCAGGTGAAGGGCGCCCACATTTATTTCTCATGAACACAATGCGTCCCAGAAATCACTGATGAGCATAGGATGCCACTGAATCAAACCCAGCCACCAACACCTGGCAACACAGAGACAGAGGGGCAACCGCCTTTATTTATTTATTTATTTTTTTAACAAATTCTTATCTTCAGTGAAGAGAAAGAGATGTTTCAAAAAGACTCTGGTCTTCTCTTGGCTTAGCCCACAGCATGAACTCTTGCTCCCTGGTCTTTATCCCATAGATTGCCCATTCCCGCCTGGCCCTGAGGTTCTAAGACTTTTCTGACCTTTATTTCTGCCATTAGGAGCTAGAGGCCTATTAGCTCTGACAAAGACTCCACCTTTTTTTCTTTTCTTTTCTTTTTTAAGATTTTATTTATCTATTCATGAGAGACCCAGAGACATATAGGAAGAAGCAGGCTCCCTATTGGGAACCCAATAAGGGACTCGATTGCAGGACCCCGGGATCAAGACCTGAGCCAAAGGCAGACAGACGCTCAACCACTGAGCCACCCAGGCATCCTAAGACTCCTCCCTTATCAAACCCTAGTTAGATTCCTCTGAGTCCTCTTTTGGCCAGGCATTGCCCGTGGTTTCTGTCCCTGACCTGCTTATTCCAGTTTTAGCAAGAATCCTGTGGAGACCATTTAGGGAAAAATCCCCCACCCTGGTATCTGATCATCCTTGATATCTGATCCAATTCTTTATCTCCCACCTTCCAGATCTGGCCAGGCTGCCTTCAGCAAGAACCATCCTCACCCCTGGTGTTTCTCCTTACAAATTTCGTGTCCACTGACCTTCATCCTGCTGTTTGGCTACGCCTTGCTGTATTTTAGAGTTGGGCCTGATTTCTCTCCCCTACTGCAATTTATGCTGTAGTAGCCACCTCGATTAAACGTCTCTTTACTATCTTTAACAAGTGACTGAATCATCTTTTCTTTAACGGTACCCTGAGGATTAGAATAATCAATATAAATAGGGAATAGCAGAAACTTTAAAAAATCCCAAATCTGGGAGGGATGAGCTCATCCATGTGACTAACTTGAAAAGATCTTGCAGGATCAGAACCGGTTGTTCATAATCAGGAGAAATGATCCTGCTTGGTCCACATGAGGCCTTTAAAAAAATTAGTTTAAATAAGAAACAATGAATAGCCATGAACCTATGATTTAAGCCAAAAATTAGAACAAACCAATAGTTACTCATGTGCTCACCCTCCCCCTGCTGTAATCAAACTCCTGATCTGTGCATTCCTTTTCTTCTTAAAAAGAAAAAAAAAACACCATCAACAGGGATGCCTGGGTGGCTCAGCAGTTGAGCAGATGCCTTTGGCTCAGGGCATGATCCTGGAGTCCCCGGATCAAGTCCCACACCAGGCTTCCAGCATGGAGCCTGCTTCTCTCTCTGCCTATGTCTCTGCCTCTCTTTAAATCTTTAAAACAACAACAAGGGGCAGCCCGGGTGGCTCAACGGTTTAGCATCGCCCTCAGCCCAGGGCCTGATCCTGGAGACCCAGGATCGAGTCCCACATCAGGCTCCCTGCATGGAGCTTGCTTCTCCCTCTGCCTCTCTCTCTCTCTCTGGCTCTCTCTCTCTCTCCCTGTGTGTCTCATGAATAAATAAATAAAATATTAAAAAAAAATAAAACAACAAAGAAAACAACAAAAACAGGGAGCAGTAGTTGTTGAAGGTTTTCTATTTCTGAATTTTATGGAAAAGCTATCACACACATTGTGTCCTTATGGAACTTCCTTTTTCACTGAGTCATTACTAAGATTTATCTATGTTGAATATACCTATACTTGAATCGAGTTTCACTACTACATAATATTCTGTTGAGCTCTGTTTTTTAAAAATGTGTTTCATCTGACCTGATAAAGGAGGCAAAAATACTCACAATAAAATATTCCAAGTCTCCCTAATTCAGTATTTTATAAGTATGGTCCTAAGAGCACGTGGTGATAAATACTTCAGGGGAAATGGGCTTTAGGTATTAGTGACTGGTCAAGACCATCAACCGTTGGGGGGGGGGGGGGACTTGCTTATTAGCTACAAATATCCAGCACTATTTAGCTGACTGATTAGCAGTTGAATCAAGAGAAAAATGTTTATTTGTCAAGTTCTAGTTAGAAAACTTATATTATTGCATGCTTTTAGGGAGCAATTTACAAGAGTTTATTTTGTTATTTAATTGCTGAGGAATGAGTCAACTTCAGGTATGTCAGAGCATGCCAGAAACGAACCCCATAGATCTCCTGCTCAGCATTCAGGTATGGATTATTTTTGAGGGGAAGAAGAATTAAATGTGCTAATACTGATAAAGTGTAGTAGAGAGAAGAGAGAAGTTGTAGGACAGCAGAAGAAAGGGAGCAGCCCTTAAGAGCAAGCACAATATTGCTGGAAACATTGTCAAAGTTACTAAGTGGAAATATCCAGCCTAACGTAAAGTGTGTATATGGCTTCCTTTGGAGGTCAGGAGTTAGACACGGTTGCAAAGAGCAGAACGCCCAACAACCAGATCGTCATCAATAAAAAACAAGAAAGCCAAACATTGGGGGAGAAAAACTCTGATGCCTTTGGGCCAAGGGAAGGCACAAGTGTCCTGCAAACATCTCTGAGATCTTGTTCCAGATCTTTGGGAAAACTGCTTTATTCTCCATAGTATCTTACAGCAATAGAGAGCAGGAGGCAGAAACTGGTTAGCCCTACTGCTCTTCTGGATGTGCACACAGCTTCACTTGAGTCTTTTCTAGGACGGTAATCATTCATTGTATTTTTATTTCCAATATTAAAAAAAAAAACAACTTTAATATGTCTCTAAGAGAAAAGATCAGAAATAAACACAGTCTTGGCATTCTATGCAAGAAAAGGAATGACAAAAGGCCAATATAAGTGAGCCCAAGGAAGACAAACCTTTCGCATTTACTGTGCCATAAAGCAAAGATAACATGCTATAGTCAGGAAAGTTCCTTCTCATGAGGAGGATCATTTTAACCCTTCTGATACTTGTTCTCTTCCTATTAAGCACAGCCCCAGTGTCTGCCCTCTTGGAAATAATCTATTTCCTCAAGTGATGATGGACCAGGAGAGCCCCTGGACAGAAACCCTGTCTCATGTGTGGGCTCGGTGCTCAGTGCTTCCAGATGGAGGCCAACGTGTGCAGAGCCAGACAGCCCTGGGTTGGAATCACTGCTTTACCAATCAATACTGGAGACCTTGGGCCAGTTTATCTCTCTGAGCAACGATTTCCTTGCATACACAAATTAAGGCAATGATAACGACCTCGTGGGATTAAAATAAAATAGCTAAGCCGCTGTGTGCAGAAAGCACTGTGTAAACATTAACTCCTTTCCCTTTCACCTCCTTGATTCCTTCCCCTTGTGCCTTACTGTTGCAACAGTAATTACTCTAAGTCCTTCCACATACCTGGAGTCTCTACCAGGTTCTGTGAGGAAGAAAGTTGCTCCAAATAAAGCATGCGTCCACAGTGAAGATGCTGCTGCTCAAGGTGGGGTGGCTCCTTATGCATCAGATTCCCCCTGGAAATCAATCAGGGGTGTGGCCAGGGGATTTAAAGTTAAACAGCATGTGCACATATGTAGGATCCTTCCAGAAAGGCTGTGCACCTGGTCAAATATTTAAATATTTACCACTTAGCTTATTAGTTGAGAATAACTCAGGCTTCGGGGAGTCAAGCAGCCACAGTATTATACACTGAGCTGCTGAAAATTAACTTTGGTCTCTGTTTTCTATGTATGTGCGAGTTTCAGCAGAAAAATCAATAAATGAGCTTTGACCAGATATATGCAGGCTTTAGAGATTTCAACTGATACACTTCTCATTGATTGCTAAAAACAACAAAAGAGCAAGTAGATGCTCACTGTAGCTACCATCACAATTGTGTAGTCTCTCGAATTAAGAAAACTTTTTTTTTTTTTTTTTAATCTGAGGCAAGGGGAATTACAGGACCTGTGTGATCTTATAATTAAGGTTTTTAACTTTACAGATAAGGGACCCAAACTGAAAACAACTTCTCAAAGTGGTCAAGCTAGGACTTGCAGGAAACCCTTCACTGCTTAATCCAGAAAGTTCTGATATATTACTAATTCCGAGACCACTGTTTTGGGGAGGGGAAAAAACGTAAAGGCTCATGCAATGTGGAATTTAATCACATACCATGGCTACTTTTGGCAATGAGAATTTCCACCAATTCTCAACCCTGATGCTTGGAGGTACAGGTACTAATGAACATCTCTGTTCGTTTGTGTGAAGACCTCCCCTCTGTCCTTCAGACCTCAATCCCCAAGTAGATTTCCTCACTCTGAAATAACACAAAAGATGGCATTTCTCATTCGTGAGGACACTGTTACATCTGGAGCTAAGGATCCAGGTGTGAGTATACCTGAAATCATTGTACCCACAATGTGAGCACATGAGGGCCTGGTCTGGGGTAAAACTGAGTGGGCCTTGAATACACTTAATCATGCTAAGCACTAAATAATGTAGAAAGTTGTCAAATCACCATAGTGTATACCCGAAACTAACACCGTAGGGGCACCTGGGTGGTCAGTCGGTATACACACACACACATACACACACAAAGACTGTATGTTAACTATACAAGAACTAAAAACAACAACAACAAAAAAAGCTGAGGAGGCCTTGTTATTGGAAAGGAACTGTTTCATTTCCCTTTATGCCAAGTGGATTTGGGGTTCTCTATAACAGCCCAAAAATTTTGATGCAATGCCCCCATTGTGTTGTGTACTCCAAGTATTGACAAAACAATGTTGAGATCTAGGATTCACTTTATTGAAGCTGTAAAATATGCATCCCCATCCCCAAGACTTCTTTCTGCCATTTCTGGCACTCCTTCTACCCATTTCCTCTCATTCACAATTAACAGTCTAAGTACAATGAAGAAATGATTAAATGGCTCAAACTCTAGTATTCTGGATAGTATTTCAATATAAACTATACTTTTAAAAATATTTGAAACAAATATAACAAAAAGTTAATAGTTAACTCTTGCCTTGGCTAGAGTTTACTTTCTGTTACTGTTGTAGGTTGATTTGTCTGGGGGGTTAGGGGAGCCATTTGTTGCTGTTAATTGTTTTGGGGAAAACATGTAAACAAACATAAGGAAAAAACCAAGTGTAGTAGTAATTTTGTTTTAAAGTAAAAGAAAGCTTCCTTGATTTTCTATTTTTAAAGCTATTTGGGTTTTTGTTGTTGTTGTTTTAGATTTTATTTCTTTATTTGAGAGAGAGAGAGAGAGTATATGAGAGGTGGAAGAGGGGCAGAGGGAGAAGCAAACTCCTTGCTGAGTGGGGAGTCCAACGTGGAGCTAGATCCCACGACCCCAGGATCATGACCTGAGTTGCAGGCAGATTCATAGCCAACTGAGCCATCCAGGCACCTCTAAAGCATCCTTGATTTTAAAACTTCAACTTTCAGATTGAAAAGTTTTACTGAGTCGAAAACAGACTTGTGGTTTCAGAATAAAAAAAAAAAAAAGCTTAGAAATCCTAGGAAGGCTTAATAAAAAGCACATCTGGACATATTCTGGAGAAATTTCTTCAAAGATAAAGGGGAAAATTCTGAAATCTTCCTGAAAATACCAAGTAACTTTAAAAAAGGAAAAATAATTCATCTAACATCAGACTTCTTAATCACAACACTGAAAGGCAAATAACAATGAAGCCTTGTCTACACACATGTGGAGGAAGAGAAGGGCAATCCAAGACCGCACAACTGAGGGAAAAAAGATACTTTTAGAAACAAACTTAAAAAAGTATAACAACAGTGGACTCTAAGAAAGCACCCCAATAAAATAAAACTTACACAGAAGCAAAGATCTCAAGAGTTAGAATATAAGAATGACAGCAAAAACAGGTTAAATACATGATAGTGTAGGGAAGTCAAATAGAGTATATAAATGTGACTAGTGATGTGTTTTAAAAGCTTTGATTCTTTAAACAGCAGAAGCATGCTGTAAAAAAAATTAAAAACAGTATCTTTTAAGTAAGCTCCATGCCCAATGTGGGGCTCAAACTCACAAACCCAAGTTCAAAAGTCATACATTCCACCAACTGAGCCAGCCAGGCATCCCAAAAGTTAACAGCATCTTAAAACTAAAATTCTAAATGAATTCAACTAGCCTCGGAATTTTTAAAGAAGAAATAAGAAGGAAAAATAAGGATATAGAAGCTTTCTAAATGCTCTACTTCAATTGTGGGAAAATGTGTGGGTTTGGATCATAGTAATAAACACTTGAGTTGAGGGAGGGCATCTAAGAGGCTCTTTAATTTTGGTATATTGGTGGAGAAATACAGTTTGATATATGAATGTTAAAAACAGGAAGAGAAGCATCGGCAAAACAGATATATTCAATTAACAAATGACGAGGGGTAAAGTAGGTTTACAAATTTTGATAAATCCAGTAAAAGTGGGATCCCTGGATGGCGCAGCGGTTTGGCGCCTGCCTTTGGCCCAGGGCGCGATCCTGGAGACCCGGGATCGAGTCCCACATCAGGCTCCCTGCATGGAGCCTGCTTCTCCCTCTGCCTGTGTCTCTGCCTCTCTCTCTCTCTCTCTCTCTCTCTGTGACTATCATAAATAAAAATAAATAAATACATAAATAAAATAAAAATTAAAAAAAAAAAGCAACCACTGTTAAAAAAAAAATCCAGTAAAAGTATAAAAGGGGAATGGAGGGATCCCTGGGTGGCGCAGCAGTTTGGCGCCTGCCTTTGGCCCAGGGCGCGATCCTGGAGACCCGGGATCGAATCCCATGTCGGGCCCCCGGTGCATGGAGCCTGCTTCTCCCTCTGCCTATGTGTCTGCCTCTCTCTCTCTCTCTCTCTCTGTGACTATCATAAATAAATAAAAATTTAAAAAAAAAAGGGGGGGGAATGGAGAAAACAAAATTTTAAATAAGATGTAGAAGATGGAAGAAATAAAATCAAAGACATAAGCTACAACCATGGTGAGCAGATGAAATTGGAGATATGGATCCAAAAGAGTAATGAAGAGAAGTCTAAGTGTAGCATCAGTCTGAGCACTGGGGGCCATCAGTGGGTGCTGGGGGAGAGGAATCTCAGTGCAGAGGTATTTGAGAATTTTGATCTAATTACTGAAAATTTGAAAAAGCTTAAGGAGATAAAGGCAGACAATGCCTACATGCCAGCTTAGACGTGCTGGAAGACAATACTACAAAGATGCGATTCTCTCATGAGTTAGCTAAAAATTTGGTATAACCTAAGCACAAGCACCAATGGAATCTTTCTTGGAACATTGCAAAATGTTGAATGCTCATTTAAGAAAATAAGCTTTCAAGAACAGAGAGGAAAAAAATTTAAAGGGAGAGTAACAGGTGTGTTTGCTTTATATATATATATCCTTTCTATGTAGATAGAAGTATGTATCCTGCTATAGACACAATAGTTAGGGACAGAGGAACAGATAAAGCAAGAATTAGAGGGCTTCAAGGTAGATCAAATTATGCAGGAGAACTTAGTAAATATTAAACATGTCATTTCAACATCACATCCCAGTAGTTTTACAACGTTGGGGTGGGAACTGCTTTCTCTGCATGCCATCAAAGCCAGAAGCAATAAAGAAGAAGACTGAAAGATAAGATTACATAAAATTTAACATTTTGAAAGAAGAAAAACATTAAACTAAGGTTAAACAACTAATAGGAAACTGGGGAGAACATTAGCATTACACAGAATAGGCAAAGATTAAGGTTTTTCCTATACACAGAGTGATTATATATCAATAAGAAAAACAAACAGAAAAGCAAGCAAAAATATGAAGAGGAAACTCACATACAAAAGTCTAAGAACAAAAAAAAAAAACAAAAGTCTAAGAACGATACAGAAAGATCCTCAATTTTACCAGTAAATAGTTATAAATCAATATATTTTTACTAATCTTAATCACAAAGCTAAAAAGGATTATGAATAACCAGTGTTGGCAAGTCTCTGGGAAATGATAAGGCCTTATTTGCAGGAATGTAATTGGTACGATTCTTCTGTAGGATAGTTTGGATATACACATGTATACAAACACACATACACACACACACACACATTTCTGTTATATTAGACACCTTTTAATTCAGGAACCCTGTACCTTGAAGCAGATCTCAAGTAAAAGGATATTCAGTGTTAATAGTAGTGTTAATGAGTATACTGAAAATTGAAAATAACTCCAATGCTACACAGTTGATACGTAATAGGATAACCATACAACGGAATGTTATGTAACTATTAAAAACTATTTTTATGTAGTTACAATGACGTAGGAAAAGAAAAAGATACCTGAAAAGAGAGAAGAAAGAGGTAAACAGACCAAAGCATCAAGTATAAGTTGACCCATTGTTGCTTAACAGTCAGTACGCGTCTGTGAGGAAATTCATAAACACTCAAACTATACTGAAGAGGGACGCCCGGGTGGCTCAGCGGTTTAGCGCCTGCCTTCGGCCCAGGGTGTGGTCCTGGAGTCCCGGGATCGAGCCCCACATCAGGCTCCATGCATGGAGCCTGCTTCTCCCTCTGCCTGTGTCTCTGCCTCTCTCTTTCTCTGTGTCTCTCATGAATAAATAAATAAAATCTTAAAAAAACACACAAAACTATACCAAAGAGGAGAAATGAAAAGAACTTAGATTAATAAATGGGGAAAAAAAACTAGTAAGATCAGCAATAAGGCCTGAGTGAGCACAATAAAACTGGAACAGAAGAAAGGTATGACTACAGAATATTTCATCCTTTTTACCTTGTGGAGTGAAGAACGGAACGGGAACATAGCCATGCAAGGCTATGGTGCTCATGGTGGGTCCTACAGGGAACCCTCACCCCCAGCTTGCTCTGGCACTGGCTTATTCTCCTTCTAGTAATGGCATTATAAAAGGAAGAAGCAAAATGTTAATGCTGTGAAGACAGATGTAAACTCACACAGGCTCTGGCCAGGTCCGCCTGGAGAGAGGGTCTAGGTAGGAGTTTGGGAGCATGTTTTCCATCAAAAAGGAGGAAGTCTTAGAATTTGAAGAATGCACCAAAATTAACTCAAGCCCTGTGTTGGGAAAAATTCCTGGGTATTCCTGACTTATTCCTTCTATTGACTTTGGTTGGACCAATAAAGTCAATTGGTTAGGTTTCAGCCCACTTGCACTGCTGTCTGATGACCTGCATAAACTGGTGAGGGACGGCAAAAATTGTAGCCGCTTATGAATGCACAGAGAAAATGCCTGCAAGAAATAAGGTCAGCCTGCAAAAATGTGTAAGACTAAATAACAAAATATTAACAATGGTTATTACTTCTAGGTGGGGAATCACAGGTAATTCTCTTTCTTTTAGATACCTTTCATTATCTCTTTTACAGTGAACATGTATTATGTTTATAATAAAAAGCAATCTATTCTACTTGGTGGGAAGGAAAAGACAGGCTAGATCATGGGAAAAACAAAATGTAAAAGACATTTGGATTCTACCTTCAGCTTTAATGTTTGTTCACATCTTTAGACATAGTGTGTATACATATATTTTTTCCTAGACTATAAAATATTTTTTTTGGTTTTTATTTATTTATTCACGAGAGACACAGAGAGACAGAAATAGAGGCAGAGACACAGGCAGAGGGAGAAGCAGGCTCCATGCAGGGAGCCCCATGTGGGACTCAATCCCTGGTCTCGATCCTGGGTCTCCAGGATCACTCCCTGGGCTGAAGGCGGCACTAAACGGCTGAGCCACCCGGGTTGCCCTAGACTATAAAATCTTTAAGTGCAAGATAGCATCACATTATTTTGTTGGGTACACAAATAATGAATACATATGTGAATTTATGAATTAATGAAAATGACTTCAAAATGAGAACAAAGAAATTAAATAATATTTCATATATGCTCTGACTAGTATGATGTCACAAGTCCTAGTCTACTTTTAAATTTGATGGGAAAAGTAGCTGATTTTCTTAATGATGATATCTAATTGGAGAGGTCAGACTGAAATAAGCAGAAATTATACTTGCACATGCCTTTACCCCCAAAATAAATGAAATCACTTCCAGTCTAGAGGTAAAGATTTAAAGGAACATGGCAGATTTTTGCAGAAAATCCTGAACAAAACATGATTTACATTACAAAAGATCCTTTTCTAAAATATTTCTTTAAAGGGTAGTTCATTTAAAAGTTTGTTTCCAGGGGTATCTGGGTGGTGCGTTGGGTAAGCATCCGACTCTTGGTTTTGACTCAGGTCATGATTTCAGGGGCATGAGATAGAGCCTGGTATTGGGCTCCCTGCTGTGCGGAGTCAGCTTGAGATTCTCTCTACCTCTCTGCCCCTCCCTACAACATGCTCATGCTCTCTCTCAAATAAATAGATAAATCTTTAAAAAAATAAAAGTTGGGGCAGCCAGGGTGGCTCAGTGGTTCAGCGCTGCCTTCAGCCCAGGGCCTGATCCTGGGGTCCCGGGATCGAGTTCCGTGTCAGGCTCCCTGCATGGAGCCTGCTTCTCCCTCTGCCTGTGTCTCTGCCTCTCTCTATCTCTCTCTCTCTCACTCACTCTCTCTCTGTCTCTCATTAATAATAAATAAAATCTTAAAAAAAAAAAGATTGAAAAAAATCGCCATGATTTAAAAAAATAAAAGTTGTTTCTAAATCAATAAGAAGAGAAGCTAAATCTAGGACCTGAAATGAGGGGCACTGCCAGTTGAAAATGAATCAAAAATAGGAATAAAGTTTATCCAGTAATAAATTATCCAGTAATTTCATGAGAAAATAATATGACTTACAAATGCAATATCTGCTGATATCTGTCTTACTATTTATTCACTTGAGGGAGAGTCAAAGTATAAAACCAAGAATACAAAACATTTAAACCACCTTGTATGTGAGATAGAAACCACTGCGGTGACACTGGAAAATGAGAAAAAGCATAGAGTATGTAAATCTTCAGAAAAAATGGGCTCTACATTGGTACAACTTCAGAAAAATTATGTATTTACGTTAAGCTTTCCTCTAAAATCTGAATATCTTCAGCAATAATAGCATATGTTAAATTATTATGAAGGCACTAATTTCTAGTATAAGGAAAAGCTCCCTATTGCACATTCTTCTCTGTTAAGGAGGGGGGCATTTTCTCTAGGCTACTGACAAGCTGTCAATCTTTTCTCTGCAAATACCTTGATTTAATTTTTGCAGTCTTTTAGAAACAAACATCTTAAATGATTCCAACAGATACTGCCTAAATTTAGAGGGTGATTAGGACTAACTTTTAAATAAAACGGTGAAACAAAAAAGTAAGCAAAATGAATCTAACACCACAGTTAGGTTGGTACTATTCAAAACAAGATTTAAATTCTTAATCCCCAAAATGCTTTTGAGACAGAAAAGTATTCCGTCATAGTAATAATTTTCATCAATAATATATATAAAATAGCAACAATAAATGTTTACTTTGTGCCAGCCCTAGTCTATGCATTTTGCATTTATGTATTAGTCTTATCTTCACAACAACACTTTGAGACACAGGTCCTACTATCATCATCCCCATTTAACAGATGAAGAAATCGAGCCACATTATTAAATTTGTCTAAAGTCACACATCTACTGAGCAGCAGAGCTAGGATACCAACCTAGGTAGTGTGAATATGGCACCTGCATAAATTAGCTACTACCAAGTAATCCTCAACTTCATCTGCACAGTAGAAATAACTTGAGGAGCTTTTAAAACTTCTGATGCCCCAGTCTTTAAGCAGACCAGAGATACCAGTTTCTGGGGGTAACTTTCTGGCTGCAGTATTTTTAAAGTTTCCCAGGTAGATCTGATGTGCAGCCATATTTGAGCTCCAGGGCAGGATGCAATGTTGTTTTCATGGTTACAAGGCTAACTTTATGTCTAAGATGCCGCTGCATCTCTTTGACATGAAAATTAACATCCAGTAACTTCATCTGTAAGACACAGGTTAAGTTGCCAATTGAGTGGAGGACTAGTTACTACCTAAAAGGACTATAAACCACTGCTTTCTCATGAACAGGAAACTTTCTGCCTCCTCATCTAAAACACATGAAGATTCCCAGACCTACATTTATTTCCCCCAAAAAAGAGGACTGAGGGTTGAAGGAGATGTGTGAGTAAAGGCTGATGGGTTACAATAGCACTAGAAGGAACCAGTTATACTGTCCATCACCCTGACACCATTCTCTCTTTAAAACGCTTCTTATAAAAAAAATAATAAAATAAAATAAAATAAATAAAACAAAGTAAAACAAAACAAAATAAAATAAAATAAAATAAAAAATAAAACGCTTCTTACATCTCCTGCTCCTTACATATACATAGCTGTATGTGCACGGATGGCTCCATATGTACCTATATGCACATGCAGTCTGACATATGTATCTATATGCACATATAAGCATATAGAGATCTGACTGAGCATGAATCCTATGAAGTAAGCTAAGCCCTGAAGCTGGCTTTTGCCTTGAGATCACTTGTCTAACTCAAGTACATGAGCTCTGGTTTAAGGCCCAGCAGGAAGGACCACAGCAAACAGGGCAGCTGCCCAAGTCCAGACTATGCTCTCTTTACCAAGCTGACTACATGGAGAGGACACCCGCCCCAGTATAACCACCACAAACTTCCCATTACACTGTGTTCCTGGATGAGTGCAAAGAAACTTGCCTGTCCCTAATCTTGGATGGAAGAGGGGGAAGAAATCAATCCTAGGTATTCATTGCAACTAACCAAAACTCATGCAAGTTTGTAGCACAAATTCATACAAGCAGGGTCCCCCAAAACCCTGAAGCAGAACATTTAATGTTAAGGGTCATAGTTGGTAATACCTCAGGCATATACCTGAGCAACCTTAAATATTTTGGAAGAATTCATCTGTAACCTATATCTGGAAAAATCCTTGCCAAGTTTTTAGAAAAATGAGTAGGTCACAGTTAAAAATGAATCAACTAACTGGTTAATCAATTCACACCACACACACACACGTGTACAAAGCCAGGAAACAAGACATAATAACAGACAACAGATTCAGACTCATAATGACTTCAGATATTGGAATTATGAAATTCAGAACAAAATACTCTTTCATATGTTTAAGCAGTAAGATTTGAAAATATGGTCAGAAAAAATACTATTATAAAAAAACTGAGCAAATATTAAGAATTAAAAAAAACTAAATTGGTTCTAGAAATAAAAATACTGAAATTGAAATAAGAGACCAAATAGATACATTTAACAACAGATTAGAATAAGGGCAAAAATAAAGACATTTACAAACAAAAATAGAGAGCATGTCACCTCTATTGGAAGAAAGTCTACAAAATTTAGGTGGAAAAAAATTATCATAGTTAGAAGATCTAAAATACCAAAATAAGTAGGCAAAGAATTGGCAAATATGTGAATAAATGTAAATAAACAGCCTCCTTAAAACAATAACAAACTCTTATGTGATTAATAATGTTTTAAATAAATTACACAATAACAACAGCATGCAGCACAAGAGTAATAGGAGCTAAATGCTCTACGGTATTATTTGGGAGGAGGAAAGAGATTGGCTAAATTTAGACTTTTATGAGTGTATATGGTCAAATTCCTAGGGTACTGTTATGATACAGAAATGTAATATGTAACAAACTAGCAGAGAAAGGAAATGAGATGAGAAAAGAAATGTCAATCCAGAAAAATACAAGAGAAAACAAACAATAAAGTACAAAATGAGAGAAATAAATCCCAATGCATCAAGAATTATGACAGATGTAAATATACAAACTAGATGATCCAGTTAAAAGTCAAATGCTGTCAGACTGATTAAGAAATAATAATAAAAGACTGAGGAAATACTGAGTATAAAAGCCAGTCATGCTAGGGTCATAGGATGGGGCTTGCAGAGAAAGGGGATGCCATGGGACAGAGATGGGAGACAGAAAACTTGATTCTCCAAGAGTTTGAAAAACTAAACATTCCCACGTGAGCCTCTGTCCTGCCAAACTTGAACCCTAAATTCAATTCAATACTAGATCAGTGCTTCTTGATCTTTTATGTCCACATAAGTCAACTGAGGGCTTATTAAAATGCAGATTCTAATTCAGCAGTTCTAGGAAAGGACCTGTGATTCTGCATTTCCAGCAAGCTCCCAGGTAATGCAGAAGCTGTTGGCTCTGGACCACACTTTGAGTAGCAAAATATTAGAGCATATAGTAAACACAGGCTTCATTTTCTTTACAAATAAATGAATAATAAATAAGGTAGATAATCCAGAGAAAAGCAAGCATAGGCCCACAATCTAACCGCAAGTTCCAATTTCAAAAGCTTGAAAACAAAGTTTTGTTTGGTTGGTTGGCTACCTGGATTTATTTAAGTTTGATTGCCAAGACTCAAAAGGAGGCAAAACCTTACCCTGAACTGATGGGAGGTTAGTCTTTATTCTACTTAGTTTGAATATCCGCATTTCACCGAGTAAGTCCCCCGTGGGTATGATTAACAAGTGTCACATTGGGGCCTGCTAAAATCCAAAAAATCTTGAATTCCAAAATACATCTGAAGGTTTTGGGTAAGCCACTGTAGATCCACAGTGCATTTCTTTCATTCTTAAGCTAATTGGAGATTTTGTCTCTAAAAACCATTTGTCTCTAAAGTCTAAGAACACTGGGAGAGGAAAGAAAGATATAATTATTCAGTAATATAATAATTATTCAGTCTCAAAACTTGTTTTTCCAGGAAGTGAAGTACTTAAGTAAGATCCCACGTCAATATTCACATGGAGTTTTGTTACCTGAAAACAAAATAATACTGACCTAATTTCAGCTCTCAGTGGATAGCCACTGAGTACTTTAGAGGCAGGGTTATCTCCTTGGATATGCCACTCTCTGAGACAGATGCCAAATTAACTTAAACCCAGAAAGAAAAAAAAAAACTCTTGATGAGGCTAAATAAAATAAAATATATCTATACAAAATGTGGTTCCTATGAAAGTGTTCTTATATTGTGAAAACACAATCTCAGTGAAATTCAAACTGCCAATTGCAGAGCTTGAAGTAATGATATGTGGGTCTATATATAGACCTAAAAACCTTTAGAAAAATCTTTGGCCCCATACAGGATTTTGCCCAACTGTTATTGATCTTTGATTCTCAAAGCATGAAACCTGGAAAGGCAGCAAAGGTAAAATTTCCAGTGACCTGTCCCCTCCCACTGTCAAGCCATACACCTTCAGAGATTAAAAATACTTCCAAAGGCAGCAATAAAGTGGTCACATCAGGCATTGCTACATTTGTTCCTTTTGGAAGCCTTATGCATTTTATGGAGGACTTTTAAACTTCACCTGTGCAGAAAGACAACATACTACCAATCATTTATAGTAGATGCGGACCTCAGTCCATAAAGTAACTAGTTACCATATCCATTAACAGGCATGATTTAATGATGGGGCCACTTTCAAAAGCCATATGAGACACAAATGCCTTCCACTGTGCCCTTTCTCAAATAGTCATTTGACGACCCTCAGTTAGTGGAGAGGCTCTATCAAAGGTTTGAAAATGAACATCCTGATGATCCCAGTGGCTTTTGATGGCTTGTTGTCTTAGGGACAAGAAGAATATGGCTACAGAAAGATCACTTTAACAGGGAAAAATGTTATTGGGAAGTTAGGACGAGTAAATTAAACAATGAGTGAACCTCACCCTAACTCTACCAAATCAACCAACACTCATTAAGACTTAGGAGATGCACCATCGATTCACCCCAAACAAATATTACTGTAAGCAACAATCTAAAATTACTTCAAAAAATAGTGCCAACAGTTCTGGTATGAAGCTCCCAACAGATCCACAAACTTTAACCTGTAAACTACTGTATAAGAACCAGTAATGCAGGGAAAAAATAAAATTTGTGACTCAAATCCCCCTCCAAAAAAAAAAGTAGAATAAAATAAATAGGAAGTTGGAAACCAAAATAAAACCAGTGCTAGATGCTGAGATAACATTTTCAAAGTGTGCCAGCTGGATATTTAATAAAAGTGGCAATTATCCTATTTCAGTTTCAATTCAGAAGGCTCTCCTTCTAGACAACATATGTTAAGCACTGGTAAAACTTCCCCTGAAAACACAATGTATGTGAGAAAGCTTACAGTAGATTTTTGGTAAATATAAAATAATTCTGACTATTGCAATATTATAGCCTATAATGCCCAAGATACTGTAAAAAGAAATGACAAGATTTACCCGTGATATTAAGTGTATTTGCATATATAATACACTTTGCAATTGTCGTATTGTTGATGCGGACATTATTATATTTTCAAAGCAAGTTTTTTATTCACTGATGCTTCACAAGATAAATACATAGGACAAATTGATAGGAGGGAGATCTCTTTGCGTGCCTATTATTTAACAATCAAATAGATGACATCTGTCCAATGACCTCTCATTTGTGACACACTGAGCTTCTTTTGTTGTGCCAACCAAGACCATATATTCCAATTTTATCTCCTTATGTGAGGCTTGGTAGCCCAACTGAAATGACATCTCTGCAATTCTAGCCTGTCAGTGAAACTGCAACAAAGCAGTGAAATCCCGTGGAATCGAACAATCACGAAGTATTCAGTTCTGCTTTCTCGCTCATCTCCTTTTATGGGTGAAGGCACAGAAATAGTTGCCTAGTTTTAATGACTTGCCCAAGAATATCAGGGTGAACATCCTGGCACAAAATGAGTTGAAGTCATATTTGAAAAATACCTTTTGTCCCCAGCCATGCAGCAAAGTAAGTAATTCTTTAACTGTCTCTTTTTGAGATTAAGCTTGAGGAAAGCTGCCAACTCTTATTTTCGGAGGTATTTTCAGCTCATTCCCTCCAGTGCCCCAATGTCAACTATTTGATATCTGTGGCCCCTGAACCTGTTGACTGGACCATCTCTTCATGGTCAATCCCCCGCCTCATGGCTCCACCATCCCAGTCATCCAGCCTGACCCACTGAGCTTCACAGGAATCACCCCTTTGCATTTGTCCCCAGCCCATCTCTGTCTTTCTCTCTGTTCCATGTTGTTCAGTTGGCAAAGCTATAACCCTGGTTAAATACAATTATCCTTGGATTCTCTCCCTACATCAGGGAAACTGACCCAATCTGGAGAAAATAAACAACTGTCCTGGCTGGCTTTGCTTTAAAGATAGGACTCTAATCTCAAAGGCTTTCAAGCTCTGCTCAATAATCTTACCACACACTTCCCTGGCCAATTTATACTCTGATTGCTAAAAAACCATTTTATACTTCCTCATACTGATCTGATGCTCTTGATTCTTACTTTTTCTCAGAAAATAGGAGCAAGCAAAAGACAACAGAGCTCCTTTCAGTACCTATGTGTACTCACCTACAAGTGTCTGTACCAAACTAGAACATGCACCTTCTTAGCACTGGATAAAGTGGCCAATTCACCACTTGATACACTAGGTCTCATCCCCACTTACCTACTTAGAGATCCTCTGTCAGTTCCTTTATCTCTAATAAGTCCCATCAGTTTTCAAACATATTATAATAATTCCCATTAAAAAAATAAGCTAAGTATTTCTGACCTCACATCCTATATAGCTCTCCTCCCTCACACTCCCCACATAACAAAAATCTCTCAAGAACTATGTATCTGTCTCCATTTCCTCATCATTCAATCTCACCTGATCTGAATTAATTCCAATCCAGCACTGCCTCCACCCAACTAGTGACAATGATATTGTCAACAGCAACACAATCTCATGCGGCTACATCCAACATTTATGTCCATGGGGAAGGTCTTCAATCTCTCAGCAGCGTTCCTTCTTAGTTTTTGACACTCTTTTCTTCAAGCTTTGAGACACTTCACTTACTTGAGTGTCCTTCTACTCTCAATGGCTGTTCCTTCTTCATCCCCTTTACTGGTTCCTCTTCAGCTTCTCAACCTCTAAATGTTGAGAGCACCCAAGGATTCAGTCCTCGGGCAACCTCTCTTGGCCCTTAATACTAATCCCTTAGGGATCTTATCCAATCTCATGAATTTAAATCCACCTGCCAATTAAACACCCAATCTTACCCTTCCAGCCATATATTCAATGGCTGGAACTCCAGGCACATATATTCAATGGCCATCTTCTCTTAAATAGGTAATAGCCTCTCAAATGTTTTTCTCATGTAAGAAAATAGCATCATCATTCAGCCAGATGGCCAGGCCAAAGTCCACATCCAATTAGCAAATTCTAACAGCAATACTTTCAAAATATATTCTGAATCTAATCACTTCTCAAGATCATCACTTATAATTGTTTGCAAACCCCATAATCCCCCACCTAGACTCATGCTGAAATCTCCGAACCCATCTTCCTGTCTGTTCTCTTGCCCTCTATAGACTATCCTGGGGTTATCGTCCATTTAAAACAAAGCAGAGGGATCCCTGGGTGGCGCAGCGGTTTGGCACCTGCCTTTGGCCCAGGGCGCGATCCTGGAGACCCGGGATCAAATCCCACATCAGGCTCCCAGTGCATGGAGCCTGCTTCTCCCTCTGCCTGTGTCTCTGTGCCTCTCTCTCTCTCTCTCTCTCTCTCTCTCTCTCTCTGTGACTATCATAAATAAATAAAAATTTAAAAAAAATTTAAAAAAATAAATAAATAAAACAAAGCAGATCATGGTTATCCCACATTCAAAACCTTGATGGCTTCCCATCAGATGTGGTAAAGATCCAGAAGGCCCTGTTCTTTGGCTTCTTTGACCACCCTTTTGGCTTTTTCTCCTCCCAGTTTCTCCTGTATTCACTCCTCCTCTCTGAGCAACACTGGCCTCCTGATTGTTCTCCAAATACCCTACAATGCCCCTACCTCAGGGCCTTTGCAATTGCTACACCCGTTGCCTGAAGTATTCTCCTCCAGTAAATACACATGAGTTTATTTTCACTCACTCCCTTTAATTTCTTGTTCAATTGAGTCCTTTTCAGAAAGGTCTTTCCTAACCGCCCCCCTAATATAAAACCATGCATCTTGCCATTCTCTATCCTGTCTCCCTGTTTTGTCTTCATAGCACTCATTCACTAGTGTCATATTGCATCTTTGTTTATTATCCAGATCCCTCACTAAAATGTAAGATTCATGAAGTTAGAGACTCTGTCTTGTTCTTTATTGTACCCACAGCATCTAGAGCTGAACCCTGGTTCATACCAGATGCCCAATAAATGTTTGCTGAGTGAATTACCAATTTAAACAATGAATGAATAACCAATTTAACCAATATTAGCTACGAGTATGTGTAGTCAGACAGGCTGCCCCCACATACCAAAAAGATAAAGTACAATTTTGATTAATAGATGCCATCAAAGCAAATCTGTATTAAGGAATTTCATTCCATTTCCTAAGTAGATAATAAGGTAGAAAGAACAACAGAGAGTTAACTCAAATTGGTCTCCTTACCCCCAGTTTCAGATTAAATATATCATGGATCCACTGGGTAATTAATAGCAAATTTTAATTCCCTGCATAGGTGTTCTGATCAATTGTGATCTGAAAGCTCATGAAAAAAGTTAATTTCTGGTTGAAATTAGGCTCTCAGAAATATCAAAGGCTCAATCTTACACCATAGTCAGCATCTTTATTGTTCAGTAATAAATATGGCTAAATAAGGGATACAGTCAAGTGCCAGTTCTTTCTTCATTATGCAAGTGCATATTCTCTGCCCAATTAGATCTCAAGCTCCCTGAGTATAAGAGTCTCCCTCTAATAACGAGAATAGGTTAGGTTATATCAGGTATTTATCCTCCCCAAAAATGGCAACAAAGGACTAGTACTTAAGATACATAGCTAATACAGGTTGGCCATAATTCAGTTTATCATAGTTAATTAAGGGCCCTGAAAGATCACTATGACAGTGGGATAGGATGTGGTGGATCATGTACCAGTTCTTAAAGCCTCCAACACATGTTTTACTCACATTTCAGTGGCCAAAGCAAGTCACATAGCTCCTCCCTACTTTCAAAGGAAGAGATCCTACAATTTTGCCAGAATACTTGCAGCCTTCATGACTGCCACATGTCTCTTACAAAGCCCTGAATAATAACTTGTTAATAGCAGCTAAAGACATTCCTGTGACCTCATACATTCTTCCCAGTCACATGTGTGAGCACATAAACGGCCCTAAATGGATAGCCCCAACCCCTAGTAACAAAAACCCTAGAAAGAAGAAAGGAAGGAAGGAAAGAACTCATGTTTCCAAAATAAAAAGCAAAATTAAACAATACTGAACACTGTTTAATTAAATTAAATTAATTAACTTTAAACAAAAGCAAAATTAAACACTTCCTAGGCATTTCACAGCAGCAACCAAAAGCTTCCATCACCAATGCATAAACTCTGAGAATAAGACACCAGTAAACAAAACTCTGCTGATGCTTCCCTGGTGATGTTTCTAATTTTGTAGGCACTTGATGTAAGATCTTTCTTGGCTATAATCCAGGTTTAGCTTCACCCTATCTATTTGGATAAAAATGAGCTCTGACCTCAGATGATTTCAAATTCAGCTAAAGATGATCTAGAAGCCAAAGAAACATGATAAGATTAATGAATAGCTAAAAAGTGTTGGTGTCTATCCTGAGATTTGTATATGACAGATTATATATGTTTTGTAAGACAATGACAGATATGACCGATGGATGAAAGTGGAGACATATCTGCAATATTCCAGGCTTCTAAGGTTCATATTACATAAAAGCATGTACCATAGTAAAAAGGTTGGGTGTGGGGAGGCAGAAATGCTAAATATAAAGATGATAAACAATTAAGAAACTAAAGAGTAAATCAATGAATGCTTGCAGTGGAATTATTTATATACCAAATAACTGTTATAAAGCTTTCATGTTCTATACAGATCTATGACAATCAATACCTGCCCAACTTCTTGATTTATAGAAGAGGAGATTTTAAAACATCAAAAACCTAATGAAAAGGGGTGTGCTGTTGCCCCTTTGTGTGCCTCACCTAGTACTGTCTTCACAACATAGGATAATGGTGGATAGAGAAGAGAAAAATCTCAGGGCATCTGAACATCGTGTCTCTCCCATCACAGAGACCTGCTCAAAGTGTGTAACTTAGGCAAACAAGGAAGTAGGCAGCTGAACAACACACACTCCAGCAGAGGTATCTTAGTCTGCTCTGGCAGCCGTAACAAAATCCCATAGACAGAGCAGCTTAACAACATAAATTTATTTTCTCACAGTTCTGGAGGTTGGAAAGGTCAAGGTCTGATAGGATTCAGGTTCTGTTGAGAGCCCTCTTCCTGGCTTGCAGATGACCACCTTCTTACTGAGTCCTCACATGGCCTTTTCCCTGGACTCAGAAGAGATCAGTCTGTCTGTCTGTCTGTCTGTCTCTCTCTCTCTCTCTCTCTCTCTCCC
Source organism: Vulpes vulpes (assembly GCF_048418805.1). Lineage (NCBI taxonomy): Eukaryota > Metazoa > Chordata > Mammalia > Carnivora > Canidae > Vulpes > Vulpes vulpes. The sequence continues at coordinate 106,023,183 of NC_132785.1, read as the reverse complement.
TCCCTCCCTCCCCTCCCTTGTCTCCCCTCTTATTGAGGCGACTCATTCCACTGCCAGGGTACTACCCTTATGACCAGTTTTAACCCTAATCACTTCCCAAAGACCCTACCTCCAAATATCATCATGTTTAGCATTAGAGTTTCAGGCTTCATTAGAGTTTTTAGCATATCAACTTGGGTGGGGGCACACCAAATATTCAAACATAACAAGAGGTAACACACATGCCATAACTGGACAGTAATGAAACATGGACTCTTTTCAGAAGAATGGGTTCAAAACACAGTTCCAGGTGCCAAATAATATGGCATCCTGTTTTAAGTACCAAGGCACTGCAAGTTAAATGAGAATGCACAAGAAAAAGAGACCTCAATTCCACCTTTGAGTGAGCATGACATGTTCTATCAGACTCTCCGAAACAGTGTCCCTGCTCTTCTTCCAGGGTAAGGCCTTCTACTTGTATTAGAAAAATTATAAATGATGAAACAGATGCATACATATAACGTTTCCAAAGTCATTTAAAAAACTGAAAAATCTCCATCCTGTTCTGATTCTCAAGGTCCCTGAGAAAAGAATATTGAAAATAAATTCAGTTGTGAACTGCTAACATAATTAACTCCTTACTTGATGCTAGGCACTGGGTTAATTGCTTCTTTAGATGCAGCCTAATATAATAAGGACAATAATCCATTTTACAGGTAAAGAAACTAAGGCCCAGAAATGTTAGATTACCGGTATCACACCACCCGGTTAAAAATATGAAAATCAAGTCTCAATGTGTTTTTATCCACGAAACCATCTTTGGGTTGGGAAATCATAAGTTGGACCACTAGGTAGCTATGGGACCACAAGCAAGTGACTCAATCTCTTTGGAATTTAGTTTCTTCCTCTGTCTAGGAAAGAATGAGACTGTGTGATCACTAATTAGGTTTCCCCTTCTCAAATGTTATGTTTGCTTTTAAGTAACACTTGACTAAAAACAAAAAAAAAAAAAAACTTTTTACAAAAGCCTACCTCACAGAGGCTACTAAAATGAATGAGTTGTTGGATGCAAAAATGCTTTTGATGCATAACCATGTGATTTTAGAGTTTCTTCATCATTTTTCATGACTGAATTAGCACTCCCAAATTCTAACCAGCTCTCTTAAAATATTTAATTTCAAGAACACCAGGAAGAGAGTAAGGTTGCGTATATACTCCATGGAAAGAAAACTGCCTCAAAATGTATGCTTGTCTGGCAGCTGTGTCATTGCACCAACTTCAGAGGAAATTTTCTGACGATGGGTCTTCTAACACGAGTGTTTAAGACCCTTGTTGGAGCCTCAGCACAGCTCAGAAAACTGGACTGATTGCAGTCACGCCTTCTGCAAGTCAATGTCTGTGCGCTGGAAATACTCACACGGAAGATCACAAGCAAAAATAAAAGTCATGAACTGACAATATGATAACCAGCATCATATCCCAGGATAAACAAACATTTTCATCCCAGCAGATTTAATGGCAGTCACTTATCACTGTCATTCTTGCCTCATGGCATCCAGAGGAGATCTGATTCGGGAGGAGCATTCAATGAAGAGATCAGCATATCCTTTAAGAGACGTGGTGAGAGCATGTGGAGCTATGTCAGCCTTTACTGCCAATCCAGATGGAAATTCTACAAAGAATAAAATTCTAACTGTCTGAACATACTGAGAACCTGGAGAGATCATGGGTGACAGGACTGTTTCTTGAACTGACCTTGTACCATCAATGAGCATCAAGGAAAAAAGCATAAGATGACCCTCAAAAGGTCCTTGGAAGGAAGCATTTTGGAAGTCATTCAAGAAGTCACTGTGATGCAAGTCTGCAAGTTTGATAAGGAGTTAAAATGAGAACACGTAAGGGAGGAGGAGATGACAGTGAAGCAAAGCTTTCTAAAGTAGCTCAGCGGTAACTATTGTGACAGGCAACGGCATCAACAAACCAACACACTTGACATGTTGCCAAGAGAACCAGTAGCTCTTCTGGAGCAAATGCACTGGGAAATACCCATGTGAGAATCAAGCGAGAACATAATCACAGACCCTACACACCCTTCTTGAAGCAGTTGCAGATACGAACTGCCATATACCTTTGCAATACATACAGTGCACAGAGAAATGGGCCTACAGCAGAAAACATTCTTAAGAAGATTGTCTTCACATAAAAAAGAGATCTGTCATGATACCAACACACATGTTGGCATTGCATTTATTATAGGTAACATGGAAAGGATATGTAATTCTTGAGAGTGATTATAAGATTTATGTGCCAAGATATAGACACTGGCACCCTCATGATGTTTCCTTGACAAGCTACCATCTGCTCACAAAGGGAATGGAAACTTAAAAGCATATTGTGTTTCATGTAGACATGCAAGGCTGTATTATAGATGGTTGCAGCTGCAGTACAATATGAACGTAATTTGAAATACACAGGCCAAAGGACCGGATTTCATAGGAAAGCCCTAATTTGGTGGGGGGTGCAGAGAATATGCACTGAATATAAGTTTTAAAATGCATGCAGAAATATTTCCATTCATTTGTACATGAGTTTAGCAATAATTCTTTTTTGATTTATTCATGAGAGACACAGAGAGAAAGGCAGAGACATAGGCAGAGGGAAAAGCAGGCTCCCCACAGCGAGCCTGATGCAGGACTAGATCCTAGGACCCTGGAATCATACCCTGAGCTGAAAGCAGACACAACCACTGAGCCACCCAGGCCTCCCTAGAAATAATTCTTAAAGTTACACACGTGTCATCAACAACTAAAGCCATTGTTCTAGGGCCAACTAAGAACAAAAATATAGCACATTTCATTTGTTTGCAAGCTCAATTTTTAGAAAAAAAGAATTCTCTATACAAAGTTTTCTCAGAAGAATCAATCACCTCAAAATCAAAATCAAGAGCTCTGAGCCAATGGCAGGCAAATAAACATTTTTAGTCTTATCTTCGGTTATCTATGGGGATGGCTGTACCAGAGAAAGTTATTTACACATCAATAAACACTTTTACTATACAAACATCCGCCGAATACATCAAGTCATTTACACCCCTCCAAAATTAGACACAGACAACACCAAATTAAGTATAGATTGTTTTGACTGCCCAGCAACCGCCTTATCCTTTATCTGGAACACAGTCCCTCCTTCTACAGGAAAACTGCTCCCTTCTCCATTCCTACCATGAGATTGACAATCATTTCCACCATGTTCTATGCATAGATAACTGATCTTGGACTGGTATGTAACCAAAACCAAGCCAGAGCCTTCCCAGGGTGTACATTCTGGAGTGTTCCCTTCCCAGAGAAGCCGTGAGGCACAATCAGCACTCTTAGCAAAATCTACAACAGCCACTAAGTGGGAGAAGCCAGGCATAGAAGGACATCATCGAAAGGAGGTTTCAGGTTTAGGATCGGGGTCTGGAGGGCTGAGAAATATCTGAACCCCAGCTACTTCCCTGCTTTGCTCTTTGTTATGTAAACCCCTAAGTTCCCTTCTGCTTGCTCAGCTTAGTATTCTCTCCTATGCAACTCATAGGGTCCCAGGTAACCAAAACTCAGGAGCAAATAAAACTTATACATGCAAGTCTAAAGGAAAACATATGCTCTTGGTTATAAACCTTAGGAATGAGTCACAGAGGGCAGCCCAGGACCACACCCAGAATGCAGCCCTCCTGAAGGTCTTCAGGAATGAGGTGGATTTTGGTGGAACAGTAAAGGTTTTTGTGTTGTTTTTGTTGTTTTGGTGGAGGGAATCCTTCCCCAGATGAGGAAGGAACATAAATGTGGAGAAGACAATACACGTTCCAAACTCCCCAAATTCTGGGGGCCTCGTTAGAAGCTCACTATGAAAAGGGCTAAGAAGAAACAGCAATGGCTTCACCACTGGGTAGCTGTGTGATCTGATGCAGTTTTCTTAACTTCTCTGAGCTTCACATTCCGTCATCTGGAAATGAGACTACCCTCTACACTACAGGCCTATGAGGAGGCAATTTTTCTCCAAGGATGCTCCTGGAACCACCTGCTTCAGAATCACCCAACATGCTTGTTAGAATATTGATTCCTGGGCTTTTGAACCAAAGTCTGCACTGTAAAAAACAAATAAAATCCTTCCCAGGTGATTATTATGTACCCTAAAAATCCATAGTTGTAAGTATAAAGTAAGTGCCAAACATAATGCTAACCCATGATAACTTTCACTGAGTGCCTATTTACTTCTATCAACCACACACACACACACACACACACACACACACACACACACACACACAAACAATCTCTCAAAGGTTAATTAGAGGCAGGAGAGTTCTTCAAAACAACATAAAACTTATACTTTAGAAAAGAGATATATATATATATAATTAACAGCTACCCCAAGGTCATATTTGCTTATCAAGATCTCTCGAATTTAAAGCAGTGAGTCTCAACCTTGATTGCACAGCAGAATCACCTGGGAAGCTTTCAAAAACTTCCCACGTTCAAAGCTGCACCCCAGACGAATAAATCAGTCTCTGGAGGTAGGGGTCTAAGCATTAGCATTTTTAAAAATTTCCCAAGTGATTTCATTGTACAAGCAAAGTTTTCATATTTTCAGGAATAATGGGAAAAGAATGCCAGCAGCCTACAGTGAGATAATGGAGAGAAAAACTTGGGTGCTGTTAAATGAAGCAGGCATAATAATTTAATTGTTTTCTAGCTGAAATACATGAAGGGAGCCAGATCTCACGCCCCATCTTTTTTCTAAAGTGATCAACAAAATACTTTAAAGTGTATCCGTAGATTTAGACTCACAAATCGTCAAAAACAAGTAAGTCTGAAAATACAAAGGGGTCGTGAAGATATAGCTTAACAGAGCATTTCCTGCACAGCTGGTAGGTGGACGCCAATACAATCACTCTGGAAAGTGCTTTCATATTATTCTGTAAAGCTGAACAGTCTCACATCCTGCAACACAGAGTCGATGCTCCTCTACCTTAAGATACACACACAAGAGAAACCTCGGCACATGTCACCAAATAGCAGCGCTGGTCATAAAAGCCAAAACTGGAAATAACTTAAATGACCGATGATGGGGGATCCCTGGGTAGCTCAGCGGTTTGGCGCCTGCCTTCGGTCCAGGGCGTGATCCTGGAGTCCCGGGATCGAGTCCCGTGTTGGGCTCCCTGCATGGAGCCTGCTTTTCCTTCTGCCTGTGTCTCTGCCTCTCTATGTCTATCATAAACAAATAAATAAAATCTTTAAAAAAAGTGACCGATGATAGCACTATGGATAAAAATTACAGTATAAAGTATACTATAGCTTACAGAGGAATTGCATTATAATCACAAAACAAAACATTACATGGCAGTTAGAGCATGGATCTCAGTTAACACAAGGTTGAGAGAAAAACAAGTTTTAGGAGACCGTATAAGCCAGGGATGATGCCTCTTCATCTGGCTGCATGAAACAATGTATTGCTTAAACATTCACGTAGATACATTTGGCTAAAGAAAAGAAGGACAATAATGTTCAGAGTAGTGGTTACCTCTGGTGGCAGAGAGATGGAAAGGCTGAGAGATAAAAGAATGACGGAGATTGATGTAAAAAAGAAATAATGTTCCGATTCTTGGATTAGACAATGTGTTCACAAGTCTTTACTTTAAAAATAAGAAAAATCAAAGAAGGCCATGCATGGACAGTTGGTGGTATGTCATGGATCAAGAATTATGATTATTCTAATTCTGTGCACTAGAGTTCCAAAGAATGGAAGGAAAAGAAAATTGTATAACACAATAGAACCCAATACCAGTGAGAGGGAAATTCAACGGATTTGGGATGATTCTAATTTAAGTCAAATGCTAATAAGCTAGGATCATTCCATCTCCTAGGTTCTACCTAGAAAGAATCTGAGTTGTCCAGCCAAAATAGAGAATTGTCATCTCAGAGCAAAGCAGCTCCTGCACCTGCAGCCTAGCAGAATACTAGGAAGAAGATAAAAGAAAAACTTCCCAAACGGCAAAAAAAAAGAAAAAGAAAAGAAAAGAAAGGAAAAGAAAAGAAAGAAAAGAAAAGAAAAGAAAGATAGAAAAGAAAAGAAAAGAAAAGAAAAGAAAAGAAAAGAAAAGAAAAAACTCCACAAAAATCCAATTTCTAATGTAACAATTCCCAGTTTCTTAAGGGTGATAATCCTCATGATTCAGTATGAAGTTAATTGTAATTTAGTCTCTGACACAGCAGGAATCATGAGGCGTGATGCCTAATATTCTAATATTCACTGTCATTCAGGGAGGGAGGGAGGGAGGAATTATTTATTTTACATACCCCCACCCAAAAGATAACTGACAACACTTATGGAAATTTTTATTCTCTTCTTCCCTCTACTCTTTGATGTAAAATTTATCTGAACCATTGTGTCTTTTCTCAATTTTTCCTTTTAAAATCAAATGACAGGCTCAGTTCTTTTCCATTAGAAACTACAGAAAATACGTTTTGACTTTCAGGATGCACTTGAATACATAGGCATAAGGTCAGCAATTCTGACAGGCAGCAGGCGGAGAGAGGACAGATTTGCTTAGCATGTGAGTCAGCAGGTCTTTTTAAGATCAATTTCATAGAGGAATTTTGCAGAGACTGTTTCTCCTAAACAACAGGGTCCTATTAATTTGAAGACAGTGTTCCAGTTTTACCAAAAATAAATTTTAAGATTTTATTTACTTATTCATGAGAGAGAGGCAGAGACATAGGCAGATGCAGGACTCGATCCCAGGATCCCAGGATCGTGACCTGAGCTGCCAAAGGCAGACGCTCAACCACTGAGGCACCCAGGGACCTCCCAAAAATAAATTCTTAAACTCCTACTTTGTATGACATAAAATGAAAACAGAAGACTAGGTTTGTTTGCAGAATTGCAATGCCCCTTAGCAGTGGTTTTCAAATTTGGGGATGCCTACAAACTTGCGGGAGACCATGGTGAAAAGCAGATTCCTAAGTATCCCCCCAGAGCTACTGAATCAGAAACTGGGGGAGAAGACCAGGAAGCTGCATTCTTAATGAGCCCTCTGGGCCGTTCTGATGTAAGAGAGCCCTGAACCACACTCTGTAGAAAATGCTGTTTTATGATGACAATAAAAATGTGAGCAAACGTATGCTCTGTCCTGGACATCAGGCACACTGAAAGAACCTCTGTGGGTCTGAAATTGTATTCATTCGACTTTATCAGTAAGTTTTAAAAGACATTCTTGTGGCCTTTGAGAAATAATACGCTTTCAGAAAAAGTATTCCCTCTCTTACCCATAAAGCCTGATCATTTTTAAAGGACTAAACAAAAAGCAACAATGTTGAAGTAGCTTTAATCATTTGAAAATGCTATTTTCCTTGGCTCTCCTGAGGCCTTCATACAAATAATTATTGCCAAATAATGGCATGCAAAAGTCCTGTCCTGTAAGAAAAATTCCTCATGTGAGGGAATCTAGCTCCTTGAGATCATAATAGATTAAGACATCTAAGCAGGTATGGCTCAGAACACCGAGAAGCTGTGTATCCCAGCTGATTATCAAGTCCATCCGGAATGAGCCTCATCGCTATAGCCAGACACTGGGGAGTAGTTATTCACTAAGTTAATTTATCTGTATTGATTTCATGAGTGTTTCAATTCACTATATTATGAAAGGGGTGGGGGTTGAGGGTAAGGAAATCCTACCATGTATGTTCATTATGGTTGTCCATAATGTTCCTTGAAAGATTTCTGATGAAATAGCACATCAACATGTTCTGTGTTAAGTACCAATGTACTAAAAATATCTGTTGTCCAAAGACTGTAATAAGATCACAATGCTGTTGGATTAAGAAGTATAGGGCAGCCTGGGTGGGAATCCCATGTGGGGCTCCCTGCATAGAGCCTGCTGTGTCTCTGCACACCCCCCTCATGAATGAATAAAATCTTAAAAAAAAAAAAGTATATACCAGGAAGTTTTTGTTTTTAAACAAAATGTACTCATCTGGCCTAGAGCTAGATTTCTCTCCCAAGTCTCTGATGCTAGAGAAGCTTTTCCTCGTGCTCAAAGCACATCTTTCTTCTGGCTGTTCCCGCCACCCTTCCCCTCCACCTGACATTTGCGCAGGTACCCAGCAAACCTCCTTTTGCTTTCAACCTTAGCTTCCATTAGAGGAAACAAACCATGCCACTGAAATTTCTGTATCGACTAGAATCTATATAAGCAGGAAGGGCATTAGGGTTTGGATGCAGAAGAATGAAGGTCAATAGAATCATTTTTGGTTGGGTCACTGTTTTACTGATTTGGGGAAATCAGCCATCTTCTCAGTGACTTAGTGATAAGGACAGAATTTACAGCTCATATACTAAAAATCAAGACCGTATCTCCTGATAATACCTTTATCTCCAAGTTTTCAATTTTATGGAATTTTACCATGAGGAAATGTCACAGAAATAAAACTTTTCATTCCTTTTTCTAGAAAGTGCCTGAAACCTGATAAGAATAAACTGTACCTTCCACTTACCCCAAGCCCAAGAGCCCTGCCTTTTAAGACTTCTTTGGAGATACAGACTTTTTCTTAGGTATATTCTGGGTTTGTATATTAAATTAAGCCATTTAATTGTTATTCTAATTTTCTATGTGCTAACATTCTCTTACTTTATTCTTTAATTCTCTTCTCTCCTAATAGTTTCTGTTTTAGCAATTATGGAGCTGGTTTTCCATGGGTAAAGATCCATGATAGTAACTTAACAGTGGGCTGTAACTTCCACCATTACAAAATATCCCCTCTTGTCCACGTAATGCTTTTTTCCTTGGAATTGTCCCAGACTAATTTTGTCAGCTCTGCTTTCTTTTTGCTCGTACTTGCCTAGAATCTGTGCCTGTCTATTCATTGTTAGACTTGGTGCCATTCTGCTCAGGTACTTCTCTTGTAAACAACACGGAGGCAGATTGTGCTTTTTTTTTTTGTTGCATTCTGTCTTCTAACAGAGAAATATAATGGCATAACTGTTTATCACAGTTTCTTTTTTTTTTAAGATTTTATTTATTTATTCATGAGACATACAGAGAAGGGCAGAGACACAGGCAGAGGGAGAAGCAGGCTCCCTGCGAGGAGCCCGATGCTGGACTTGATTCCAGGACCCTGGGGTCATGTCTTGAGCTGAAGGCAGGTGCTCAACCACTGAGCCACCCAGGTGTCCCTATAGTTGTATTTCTGATTACTGACTAATGGACCAATTAATCAAGACTTATCCAAGCTGGAAGAAATTGGTTTCTGGAATGAACAGTCCATTTACAATAGGTCTGTTCCCTCCCCAGAATTTTTAATTCCCACATCGGGTGGGAATTTGCAGTTTTGTTTCCCTAAGAATTTCTAATTCTTTCCTCTTACTGACCGAATAAACATGTCTTTACTCCAAAGTCAGATGATGGTCAATTTTACACAGGCCTATCATTCAGATTTTTTTTTTCAAGTGTCACTCTTTTGTGTGTTTATTTTTACTTATTCCATTTTTTTAAATTGTTTTTTTAAAAAATTGCTTTTTTGATATAGAAAATCTTTTAAAAAAAAATAAAAGAATTGGAGAGACTACATGGCAGGTAAAATCAATAGCCCCTTCTTGTCTGAAAAGTAGGGATGGGTCAACAGAAGGTTTCCTTCTCAGGGTTTCATGAGCAGAAATCCATCAGCAATGAGGCAGGTGATTGCAAGAGGACAAAGCTCAGAGGCAAAGTTCCAATTATGTTTAATTGTGAGCACCAAGGGGATTCTAGGGGCCGGTGTTATAGCCCTGTCGCTCTGTGTGGGCTGCGGGGGTGCCAGGTCCAATCCCACCTGTTTGCTTCTGGCTCACTGCTCCTGACTCACCTACTCCTTTGCTTCTAACAAAAGTGGGATCTTAGGGCATTTTTCAAAAGATTAGCTCTGTTTTTACTGTTACAGAGAAGCTGTAAGCATAAAGGTAGACATCATAAGAGACTTAACATTTTGTTGTGCTTTCCCAATATCCTGACCTGTGGTTAGAAGCCCCCCCTTCAACCTAATGCCCTTATTAAAGAAGGGTAAAGCTGGGGCCAGTGTTACCAGCAACTCTTCTGTGTTCCAAAAAGAAAATTAAAATCCTTTACTTCACCAGGTCCAATTCCCATATTAAAATTAAAATCCTTTACTTCACCAGGTCCCGTTCCCATATTCCTCCTGCTATCCCAGTGCCTCTTTCCTTGGGGGTTTCCAAGGTTTTATTGGGAAAATGATTCATCTTATTTCTAAGAATGAATCAGGAAGGCAGAAGTTAAAACTTTTTCTCTATCTTAAAATTAGAAGCACCACCAACAAATACACGCTTAGAAAAACATTTCTCACTCTTTATCTATTTTTTACTCTCTACTTTCCAATTGAGAAAATAAAATCCTGGCTTTCTATTATGACCATAATTTCAAATCTCTGTGAATTAACTCTGTGCAATTATTTACAAATCACCATCATAATAAAAGTTATATTAGTCTCTCAATATTCAGTGAATCAGCAACACAGAATGCAATCGCTGCACAGAACTTGGGAGGTTGATGGAGTTAGACCTTATCTCTGGCTGGGTGGGATTACAGGCTTTTAGTTAATTGGCTTTTTGTTTTGTTTTGTTTGTTTTCTCTTCTTGGTTTTTCTTTTAAAAATTCTACAATCACCATGTACTGTTGGTGAAATTAAAAAGTTTAACAAAATAGGAATGTCAATGATTTCATGTTATTTTAGAGATGGCATAAACAATTTTATACCTCGAATTTTCTGCTTCAGTGGAAAAAAAGCCTGCTAAAAGTAAAAGTGTAACAAAGGGCAGTCTATATTGAGAGCAGGCTAACCTCCTACTACCTGTGAGAGACACTCAGAAGAGCACTGATTGCCCAAAAACTTGCAAATACTTGATGGAAAGTGTTATGGCCACAAATCTCCATTCTGATTCAAAAAGAAAATCAGTCCTGAAAAGGCTCCCACTTCTTATTTACTTGCTGCATGTTTTCTCTGTCGTTGCACTGTAAGGGGAGACAGGCAGCAGGTGCTCAGGGAGATAGGTGCTTTCCACTTAAAGGGAACGAGACCGAGTCCCCTGCATTCACCTTTGGAAAAGTTGTGACATCTGGTGTAGTGGGTTAAGGACCTCACTGATTCAGAAAATCCCAGGATGGACTAAAACAAATTCTGTAGTTCTAAAGCTTGATGGAAAATCAGGGTTAAAGTGCCATTTGGTAATTCTGCTAAAGTGAAGACATTTAAAGACAGGTCATGATGATTTAGCTATCACTATTCACCCTAGGGCACAGGTATGATCTGTTCCAAAAAACCCGAGTCAACATTCTCTTCAGTTCAGTTTGCTTTGCCTGGAGGAGATCCTCATCCAGGTGCCACATAACTCAACAGTGGGCTGCCTCCACAGGAGCTAATGTCCCTTTCTGAAGTTTGCAGACTCAGACTGTGATAGAAGGGCAAAGGTCAAATGTCACACTTGGAATAAGCCTATTGATCAATGTTGCTGCCACATCTGTTCAGCATTAAATCCAGTAACCCCAGACTCACACTCCTATGGCAAGTGAAACTTTCTTCACCCTCTGCCCCAGTCAGTACTGACCTCTCCTTTACCTGGTTCCCACAGTGGTCACTTGACTGGCTAACTAACCTGATAAAGTGTGTCTCTGTGATGGAGGCAATAGACGTTCATGGCTAGAATAGGATTTAACTACCAGTTCCACTTATTAGTTGCTTGACTCCCAATGCCTTCATGTGCAAAAGGGGGATATACCACCTCCCAAGTTTGTCGTATTAAGCAAAATAAGGCACATAAAGTCCCTGGCCCAGGGCCTGGCACACATAAGTACTCATAAAATAGCCATTTCTGTTGATTGAGTTACTCTTTTCCAGAAACAACACAGCTTAATTGGGGACTTCTAAGGTTTAACAGTCTGAAGTGGCCAGAAAGAAATCCTAGATACCACAGTTTGCCAGAGCAGAATATTATCTGGTCCAGCCGCAGCTTCTAGGTGTACATCATATTACACATGTGTGAACAGCTGCCTGTTCAGATGACTACTACAGATGGTATTTGTGTGGAAAGTATCCACCATAAAAATGGGGATGGACTATGTGAACATTAGTCCTGGTGCATATTTCAGCCTCTGGATCATCTAACAAAATCAGAGGACCATACGATTAGGTGAATAAATGTGTTATTATGTAGCATCAATTTTTTTTCTTTGTTAATATTAGAAGACCAGGAGTTGCTCAGTATGGCTGAAAACGAATACAACTTCAATTGAGGGAGATAAATTTCTTGCCATGTCTGAACTCAAAGAGCCCTTCCTATGTGATAATTTGTCCCAAATGTTCCTGTAATCAGCCAGAAAATTCTGGAACAATGATAATTTCTAAAAAGTATAGTCATTAAGGGATATTTCTAATGCCCTCATAACTCCCTTGAGTGGGGGATGAGACCAAAAAAAAAGGGGGGGGGGAAGAAGGATGAAGGAGAAAGGAGTAACTATTCTTACACACTATATCTCACATTTGAACCCTTCAGTCTCCTCTTCTATGTTGATGAAAATAAGGTACTCTTAAAAATAAAATAATAAAATACTAAGTGTTGGAATCTAGACTACCTAACTGCTATCTTTATTACAAATCATATAAGTGCTATATAATTAGATAATTTTAGAAATAAATGTCTCAGATTGCCAAATATAAGGTTAAAAATAGGTACTGGACACGGGAATTTTAAAAGCCATTAAAATAAAATAAAATGAGAGATGTGTACATGTGCCATGTCCAAAAGTCCAAAACTGAAATTTTAGCATTATAACCATGGTCAGATACGAAAAACAAAATTCAAGGAGTGAATCTGTCCCTTACGCTAGCATGGCAATTTCAAAAGGAAAAAAAAAAATACACCCAAGGAAAAATACTAACATTTTGACCTCTATAACCAAGAATGGATAATCTCAATGAGACTCCATAGCACAAAAGGAGAGACCTCCAAGAGCTTCGTGACTACCAAACTCTTTGAGAAAGAGTTTGAATTCCCCAATACCCAACCAACACACAAACGGACATAACACACATGACATGTTCTAGATATGTCCTAGAACCATAGTCACCATAGATTAAGACAGCAGCATTTTTTTAAAACATAATTTATTTATTCATGAGACACATAGAGAGACAGAGATACACACATGGAGGGAGACACACGTGGGATATGGGACTCCATCCCAGGACTGGAATCATACCCTGAGCTGAAGACAGACGCTCAACCACCAAGCCACCCAGGCATCCCAAGACCGCAGCATTTGCTTTAGTTCTTAGAGCAGCAAGACCTCTGGGAGCACATCAAGGTTCAACACTACTCAAATCTGGTGTGAACCTCCTCTGCCAACTTGTTTCTAACTTGGTTTCTACTCTTCTAGTCTTTTTCAACTCAAGCTATATGACCCTGTTAACATATAAATGTGATGTCACACATTATGTGATGTCAAGAAATTATGGATATATAGTAGCCCTTGGCACTATGATAGTGCAGTTATCAAAAATCAACCAGAGATAGTAGAGTAGGAACCAAAGAAACCATGAAATAGCAGAAGGGTAAGGCAAAGATCCCAGAAATAAGCACAACATAAAACATAAGAGAAAAAGAGGATCAAAAGCAGGGACGGGTCTGTATTTGACAGAAGAAGTTAATAGAAGCAAATCAGAACTGCCATGAGCACTGCCCCTTAGTGTTTGGCAACACTACAGCCTTGAATGGAATCCATAAGAGTTAAAGAACAGAATCTTAGTGTGTTTTAAGAGAAAAATCTAGAGGCTAAAATATACACATCCAGGCAGATAAGACCTAATGAGATCAAATTTTCTAGAGTGAGAGCCTGGAATATACAAGTTTGGCCATGTGCACCAAGTCCCATCCCGAGAAGTTTTATCTTGGTCTTCCTGCACATTTGTTTTTGCCCTTCACTTGCAGTTTCCCCAGCATGCGGGTGGTGCCACATTTCCATATCTTTGTGCAGCTAGCACTCCCCATCTAGACTGAATTTTCTCCACTGAGATTTAGATTTCTTTCAATTCAGTCCCTAAGTTTTCTCCTATAGAAAGATCATCCTTACCTCCCTCACCCATACCAAATTAAGATGCTATTCTTAGGGTGCATATAGTATACACTTTTATTACAGCATACTGCACATGTATGTCTGTCTCTATACAAAATCATGATCTGATCATCTAATTCATCTCTATGTGCCATGGACCCAGTACAATAGACTGTCAAATGATAGGCATTTGACAATTTATTGAGACCTACATGTTCTGGCATTGTTCTAGCCTCTGGAGAGGAAGCATGAATAAGGCAAAGTTCTTGCCATATGGGGCAATAAACACACCCATAGGGGCAGCCCTGGTGGCTCAGTGGTTTAGCGTCACCTTTGGCCCAGGGCCTGATCCTGGAGTCCCAGGATCAAGTCCCATGTCGGGCTCCCTGCATGGAGCCTGCTTCTCCCTCTGCCTGTATCTCTGCATCTCTCTCTCTCTCTCTCTCTCTCTCTCTGTATCTTTCATGAATAAATAAATAAAATCTTAAAAAAAAAATAAAATAAACACACCCATAAAGCAGCATCAAGTAGTGATAAATACCATGAACCAATATAAAGCCAGGTAAGGAGAGCGACAGTGATGGGGCAGGGGTGGTTAGTGGGAAAGAAGAAAGCTTTTGGATAGTATGATCGGAAAAGGTCTCTCCTAGGAGATAACATCTGAGCAGTCACTCAAAAAATAGGAGAGACAAATTTAAAAAAATACAGAGAAAAGTGTTAATCACGGGATTTCTTCTTAGTGAGATTTGATCTATTTATTGAGAAGAAATGTCTTGGTAGGCCAGTTTGAAGTAGCAGATGGTGTCTCCAAAGGACTGACTCAGATGGAAAGGAACGGATTCGCTTCTGAAGCACAGGGAGAAGAAGAAAGACAAGGGGGAAGGAGAGAAGCCCAGCAGAAGGGACTATGACTCTGTGGGCGACCTCCACCACCAGCTTCCACTGAAGTCTTGGAACCCATGAAATGCTTGGTGGGCTCGCGGAAAATCACAAACAGCCCAAGTGGTTGTAAGAGCCCCAGGGTAAGGTGGTCCCTGCCTGAGACTCAGTGCCAGCTAGCAGACAGCAAGTAGAGAAGGCAAGTGGTGTAACACTGACAACCCAGAAACATGTCTAGATACTGAATGGAAGACCAGAAAAGACCAGTGGAAGCTGGAAGCAGGGTCCATGGAAAGTCACCACTGCCCAGAGGTTTCTACAAGGATAATTCCTAAATCTAAACCAAATCCTCTAACTGCTTAACAATTCATGAGAGTATATAACTCTGAGTTAGTCTTAATTATGATTCAACTACTCAGTTTGTACCAGAGACTTCTTTTCACAGTGTACAATTAAACTTTGATGACAAATAATAGGCCGTATGCATTGTATACCTCCAAGGCACTTTATGTATATCACCTCCAATCCACATAAGATTCCTGCGAGGTTCTAACAAAAACACGGTAAGAGAAGTTAAGCAAATTCCTCAAGAGAATACAAATTAAAATTTAGAACTTTCTGAATCCAAAACCATAATACTTCTTTGACACTGAGCCACTTCCCAAAGCAAGTCTTCTAGTCCAAAACTAAAATAACAGACAAGGGCCTGAAATCCCCCCCAGGAACCCAAAGCCAATGCAATCAGGGTTTGGGAGAGAGGCAAGTCTGGAGAGAAATTAAAGTGGACAGAATCCCAGGCATGGTTTCCCATGATATACTGCTCTACCCATTTTCTACCCCAAAACAATGACTACCACCCTGGTCCTTTTTAGATCTCTGACTTCCTCTGCTTCCATGCTCCTGTTCAAGCACTACTTCCCAAATGACCCTTCACTAGTCTTTATTCTGTCCCTCCAACATGTCAAATAATTTCCTTGGATTCTGATTCCTTTTTCTGGGAACAATCTGCTCCCTGATCTTGAGAGTTGCCTCTTAGCATTACTCAAGTAACTCAGAGGAGCTCATCTGAGTGAACTTTCCCAGTGACCACTGCTTAAGTAGAACCAATCCCAAGTCATTCCCTACATTACCCTTTCATTTCCTGCTTCTCTTTCATCAAAATCACCTATTTGTCTATTTTTCCACCCACCAATGTCCCCTCCCCAACCAACCAAACACAAACTAGAATATGTACTTCAGAAATCTAAAATATATCACTTCCCAATCTCTCCTAAGCAGCTGGCATAATAACTGGACCTGGATAAATACCAAACGACCACTGGACTCTTATGCCTCCTGAAAAGTTAAATAAATACGTCAAATGTGCAATAAATTGATCTGGTAAAGAAAATTTCTCCAAAAATTCAAGTTTCTGTTAAATTTGGATTTTAAAAGATAATAGAACATCCAGTGCCCAGATATTAGTTTCTAATACTATTCTCCAATAAAAGGAGCCAAAATTCCTTGGAGAAATGGTAGATTCCATAGGTGGGCAGAAAATATACAAGATGGGTATGAGCATCTTCTGATACAGGAAAATAAGAAAGTGCTCAACACACACACACACAAACTAGGGGTTTATCCAAGAGACATAGGAGCCAACTGCAAGAATGACCAAAGCTGTGATAATTGGAACAAAATTGTATTTGCCTAAAACTCAAAGTACAAAATAAATACTCATGAGTCCATACTGACATACATACGTACATACATATATGGGGTGCCCTTGAGGAGAAGAAATAACTCCCCACTTAAGTGTGGGCTGCACATAGGCACTTCCACCCAAACAAGATCATGTGGAAAAGGGGGATAAAAGAGTAACTTCACAGTGGAGAACTTGACAAACACTATCTCAGCCAGGTGATCAAGGTTAACATCAAGAGTGATAAATCATGTTAACAGAATGTACACTTGATATAATGTGATGAAAATGGCACTCACCTCTGCGGTCTTCTTTCCAAAATCCCAAGCTCCAGTCTACTCATGAGAAAATCATCAGACAAAGCCTAAGTGAGGGACATTCCACAAACTATCTGAGTAGTACTCCTCTGAAACAAACTCTGAGAAGTTGTTATAGCGAAGAGGAGTCTAAGGAGACATAACTTACTAAATATAATGTGTTATTCTACAGATGGGATCCTAGAACTTAAAAAAGGCATTAGGTAAAAACTAAGGGATTTCGTTATAACAATATTTATTGATACTGGTTCATTAGTTGGGACAAATGTACCATACTAATATAAGATATCAAATAATAAAAATTATTGGGAGTGGGTTGTGTAAAAATTCTTTGTACTAGCTTTAAAATCTTTCTGTATATCTAAAAATGTTCTAAAATAAAGTTTATTTTTTAAATGCATTAGGAATTCTCATAACTTGACTTATTAATGCCATGATAATTATCCCCGTGTTAATTTGTAGACTTAGTATAGTTTTGACCAAAATCCCATTGGGATTGTTCTAGGGAGGGATGGGTTTAGGGAGATAACAAAAATAACCACATTCATCTGGACTAATACTTAGTGGGGAATGGAAGACTTAAAAGAAAGTTAACAAGGGAATATTTGCCCTGCATCAAAACAAAATGTATCAGAGAAAAAAATTAAAATAGTATGACTTAAGTACCAAAAAAAAAAAACAAAAAAAGACTAAACCACACAAGCTGTATAGTACTGAAAAAAATACTAAAGTGAAAGAAAATGTATTTAACATGATAATGAAAGCATCATAAATCACTGAGAAAGAGATGGATTACTTAACTGGTAATTTGTGGGGAAATTCAAAATATTCTTTACTTCACACACTAAATATTTTATGAAATTCAAGGGAAAAAAGTAAAACTCTAAAATACAAAGACTTCCAGTTTCAGCTCTGATATATAAAGAACCTAGAAGTAATCACTCTCATCCTTACAACAAGAAGTGTTCAACGATGTTTCTTGGACCTGTCAAAGAATTGAGGTTGTAGGGCAAACTACCAACCCCAAATCTGGAGAGACAGGTGAATTCAGTGCATCACATCCAAGATATGTTTCTCTGAAGCAGAAGCTGTTAGGACCATGTAAGGATGCTTAAAGGGTAGTTCTGCAAAGTTGCTGGAAGCTGAATGTGGACTAATGTAGCAATAAGAAGTTCCTAAAGGCTGCATTCTTGAGGGGACCCTCACACTTTTTGGGTTTTACCTACCTTCAAGAACTCCAAAGATTCCCTCATGGAAGGAGAGGAACTATATCATAGACTGGGTGGCTTAAACAACAAAAATTTATTTTCTCACAGTTCTGCAAGCTGGAATTCTAAGATCAGATGCTAGCATGGTCAGGTTCTAATAAGGCCCTCTTCCTGGCTTGCAGATTACCGCCATCTTGCTGTGTTTACATGGCCTTTCCTCAGTATGTACACATAGAAAGAGAGACAGACAAACAGAGAGAAAGAGAAAGAGAGCAGGAACAATCTCTCTGGTGTCTCTTCCTAAAAGGGCACTATCCTATCTGAGCAGAGCACCACCCTCAAAACCTCATCTAACCTTAATCATGTTCCCAGACCCATCTCCAAATAACATGACATTGGAGTGTAGGGCTTCAACACATGATTTTTAAAATTTTTAATTCCAGTGTAGTTAACATACAGTGTTATAATGCTAAGCAAAGTAAGCTAGTCAGAGAAAGACAAATACCATATGATTTCATGCATATGTGGAATTTAAGAAACAAATGAACAAAGGGAGAAAAAAATGAGACAAACCAAAAAACATCAATTTTGAGAGACATCCAGTCCATATCAGTAACCATTAAGAAATATGCCCAAAGCATTCTCAATAACAAAGGCATATTCTCCAAAGGAGAAGATTTATTCCACCTGGGGGAAAGACATTTCTCCCACTCCAACACACTTTAGCCTTCTTATCTCAGCTAACAAAGATAAAAAAAAAAAAGAAAAGAAAAAGAAAAAAGAAAAAGAAAAAAGCTAAGAAATACCAGTGAAGGTCACAGAATGCTACCCTTTTCCCACAAACTTAGAGCTAGTATGAAACTTTATTGGCATAAGAAAGTAGATTATAGCTGAAAAAACTGCCAAATACAGACTCTATCTGAGGACTTTTTAGAGAATCCTAAAGTCAAAAGGAGAGACAAAAACAAGGACCATAGAGGGATTCTAAGCCAGCAGCACCTACAGCTATAGCAAACACTAAACACAGCCCAACTTCTAGCCAGATTAAAATAAAACATCACACTAAAGGCTTACTATCCGATGCATTATATTCAATTTTCAATAAAAATTACAAGGCTGCTAAAAGGCAAGGAAAAAACAGTCTGAAAAAAATGAAGCAATCACCAGAACCAGACTGAGATATAACACAGATGTTGCAATATTCAGACAGGGAATTTAAAAATAACTATGATTAATATGCTAAGAGCACTAATGAGAAAAGTAGGCAATATACAAGGACAAATAGGTAATATCAGTGAAGAGATGGAAACTAAGAATGAATCAAAAGGAAATGAGAAAAATGAAACACATTAAAACAGAAATGAAGAATGCCATTGATGGGCTCGTAAGGAGACTAACCACAGAGAGCTTCAAAATAGGTCAATAGCCATTTTTCAAATGGAAATGCAGAGATGGAAAGAGAAAAAGAAAGGGTTGGAGAGGATGAGAAGAACAGAGGAGAAGAAAGAAGAGGAAATCATACAGGAGCTGTGGAGACATTTCAAAGGTATGATATATGTTTAACTGGAAAATCAGAAAAGGAAGAAAAAGATGATAAAAAATATTTAAAATATTAATGACTGAGCATTTTCCAAAATTAATCACAGACACCAAAATATTTATCTAGAAAGCTTAGGAAACATTGAACAGGAAAAATACCAGAAAGTCTATATCTAGGCTATCATATTCAAACTACCAAAAAACAAAGTTAAGCAGAAAATCTTGAAAGAAATCATGGGAGAAAAGGAATTATGTTACAGAAAAATAAAAGTAAGAGTTACAGTGCACTTCTTTCAGAAACCATGCAAGAAGAGAATGGAGTAAAATGTTTAAAGTATTGGGGGAGAAGGGCCTACCAACTTATAGCAACTTTTGTTGTTATATCCAACAAAATGTTCCCTCAAAATGAAGAAGAAAATAAAGACTTTCTCAAAAAGAAATTGAGGGAACTCATTCCCATCAAACCTGTCCTGCAAAAACTGTCAAAAGAAGTTCTTTCAGAAGAAGGTCAGAAATGTGTATTCATATTTAAAAGTCAAAAGAAAATCTACATGGAGATTTATCTAATATCTGGTTGAAACATACTATAGGCACAATCACAAAGGAAGAAATTTACTAAAAAGCTGTATAAATTTGACTAAATAAAAGGTTCAACATGCCAGAACAGGAGATAAAATTAAAAGCTACATATGCTATAAATCAAGGAAAAATGTTTACCACAAAACTAAGAAGATGTAATTCCCTAATATCTAAAGAGTAAAAACTAATTGAAAGAAAAATTTCTAATATTTCAGCAGAAAAACAGGGGCAAAAAAAGGGATAAGAATAAACCAACCACAAAAGCATAATAATTAAGAAATAAAGCTCAGTAATGGTCAAAGAATATAAATAAAATGCAATATAATTTATCAAATTAGCATAAAAATGTTAAAATACTCATGAGGAAAAAGAGCAATGAAGAGATACTGTCTACTTTGTTCAATAGCAGTTAGCATATGGTGTAAAACCATTCATGTCTACACTCTTTCTTGATCTAGAAACCTCATCTCCAAAAATCTATTTGAAGAAAATATCATTTTAAAAGCATATACCCAGATGTCCATCAACAGATAAATGGATAAAGAAGATGTGGTGTGTGTGTGTGTGTGTGTGTGTGTGTATAAATAAATAAATAAAATGGAATATTACTCAGCCATCAGAAAAATGAAATCTTGCCATTTGTAGTGACATGGATGGAACTAGATAGAGGATATTACACTAAGTGAAATAAGCCATCAGAGAAAGATAATTATTATATGATGTCACTCATATGTAAAATTTAAGAAACAAGACAATAGATAATAAAGGGAGGGAAAAATAAAATAAAATGAAATCTTATTTTTAAGAGACTTACAAACCATAAGAGACTCTTAACTATAGGAAACAAACTGAGGGTTGCTGGCACAGAGATGGGTGGAAAGACAGGGTAACTGGGTGATGGGCATTAAAGAGTGCATGTGATGGAAAGAGCACTGGGTGTTAAATGCAACTGATTAATCACTGAATTCTACTTCTGAAACTAATAATATACTATATGTTAATTAACTGCATTTAACAAATTTAACTAAGATTAAAATTTTTTTAAAGTATATAAAATATTTCTACAAAGATGTTCATTTTTATAATCTTCCAAAATAGATAGGAGACATGGTTATATGATTAAATCAGGTACAATACTGCCATATTTTAGAATATATAGCTCTTGAAAAATCATAAAATGCTTAACATGGGAAAAAAGTTCATTAAATAAAGTCTGGTGATTAGAGAGTGAACATGACTGTGTACAGATAAAATTTAAATATATGTAATTTTGAACACATTATGCAGGTACATACAAAATGTAAAAGAAATATTCTAAAATGTTAACAGTCATTACTCAAGCTGAATGGGTTACAGATGATTTTGAAAGAGTATCCTTTAAATTATGAACCTATCAAATGCGTACACTAATATATATTACATTAATGAATGCACATATGTATAAGCTTTCATTAGGTTCATAATTTGAAAGATACCAAAATTACCACAGGAAATTTCTTCACTATTGCAACTTTGAGAGTAGGCAGGAAATAAGCAATAAATTCCTGTAGATTTTATAGTTTCAACAATATGCTGTTATAATCTCTATTCTAGCACCACTTAATTTTTCATAAGATAGCAGTGGTTCCCCTATTAGTTACAGAAACAGACATGGAACCTATCTCTTGACTCCCAATAAAACGGTCTCTCCACTCCCCTACACTGATAGGTATAAAATTTGATCTTCCTGAGAGGTAACATCAGCAAAATGATAGAATAAGCAGCCCCAGATGTTGTTCCCTCTCAGAGACACTGATTTATCAATAGTCCAAAAAGCCTTTATGAGAAACCCAGAAACCAGTGAACAAGTCACAGTATCCCAGGCAAGCACAAAGCCAAGAACAATCCCATTGAAACCAGTAAACCAGTAAGACAGAACCATTGCATTTCACCTTTGATAAGCTTTCCCTGGCACAGCTTAGTGTCACCAGGAAAAAACACCCAACTAGCAACTTCTCCCTTGGGAAGGAGACAGAAGACTGTATGTAATGTGTGTCCAACATTCTGACTTTTCAGGGGGCTGCCTGACTTGAAGGGCCTGACTCAGAGCACTGATGGGAACTGACATAATTAGGATGCCTGAGGGCCACTGAGAACAAAGGAGAGGTTGGTAGCTTGTTGCTGCACTGAAGAACCTACAGTACTGCAGAAATGCCAGACAGAGCAAATGAAAATGAGCTCTGGAAAAAGAAATCAGCAAATCTCTGATTGGGAAATTATACATACAAGCCCAGAATAGATGATTCCCTCTATATGGTCTTCCTCTATATGAATCCTCTATATGAATAGATGGTCTTCCTCTATATGAAGCCAGTCCATAAAGCCTAAGAGAGGTGGATTTTTTAAAGTAGCCAAATTCCAGCAAAAACAACACCACATGAAAAAGGGAAACATGGCCCAATCAAAGGAACAAAATAAATCTCTAGAACTGAACTTTAAAAAGTGGGTATCTGTTAATCACCTGAAAAAGAATTAAATTATCTTACTGAATTTCAATAAGCTAAACAAACACAGATAGATAATCAAAGAAAATCAGAAAAATCGATGAGTGAACACAAGGAGAATATCAACAAAGAGACAAAAACTATAAAAAAAGACTAAACAGAAATTCTGGAGCTGAAGAATGAAACTAAATTGAAAAATTCACTAGAGAAGTTCAACTTAATAAAACATTAAAAAAAAAATCAGTGAACTTGAAGACAGGTCATTTCTAATTATCCAGTCAGGCCCGTAAGAAGAACAAAATGAAGAAAAGTGAAGACGACTTCAGAGACTTATAGGACACTATATTGAATCAATATACAACATTACGGGAGGCCTAGAAGGAGAGAGGAGAAAATAACTTCTTTGAAGAAATAATGGCCAGAAACTTCCTAAACTAGGAAAGAAACAGACAACCAAATTCAAGAAGCTCAATGAATTCCTACTAAGATGTGCCTTAAAAATCCATGCTGAGGCACCAGAGACAAAAAGAGAATCTTGAAAATAGTGAGAGGTAACTGATGACATACAAGGAAACTCCTATAAGATTATCAGTGGATCTCTCAGCAGAAACATTATAGGACAGAAGAGAGTGGGATAATCAAAGTGCTGGGGGAAAAATAAAATGCTAACCAAGAATACTGTATCTGGTAAAACTGTTGTTCAAAAATGAAGGAGAAATAGGGGTGCCTGCATAGCTCAGTTGGTTGGGTAGCCAACTCTTGACTTTGGCTCAGGTCACAATCTTAGGGTCCTGGGATCAAGCCCCACATCAAGCTCCATGTTCTGCAGAGAGTCTGCTTGAGGATTCTCTCCCCCTTCTTCTCCCTCTTCTCCTCCCCACCAAAAAATAAATATATATTTTATAAAAATGAAGGGGAAATATTTTTCCCAGATAACAAAAGCTGAGCAAGTTCATCACCACTAGAGCTGCCTTACAAGTAATGCTAAAGGTCCTTCAAGTTCATTATGTGGTTGAATGGATTAAAAAAACAAGGTCCAACTATATGCTATCTATAAAAGATTCACTTTAGATATAAGGACACACATAGGTTGAAAGTGAAAGGATAGTAAAAGTTATTTTGTGCAAAAGGTAACCAAAAGACAGTAGTCCTATTTATATCAAATAAAAAGTCAAAAATTGTCACATGAGACAAAGAAGAGTGTTATATAATGATAAAAGTGTCCATTCACCAAGAGATTATATGTGCGTGTGTGTGTGTGTGTGTGTGTGTATACATATATATATTCCAAATACAGAAACAAACAATGACAAAATTAGAAGGGAGCAATAGACAGCAATAAAATAGTAAATTTCAATGTTCCACTTTCACTAATATATAGAACAACCAAACCGAAGTAATATAGGAAAGAGAGTACTTGAAAAACACTATAGACCAAAAGGATGTGATTGAACACATACAGAACACTCTACCCAACAACAGTGGAATATACATTCTTCTCAACCACATACAGAACATTCTCCAGGATAGATCATATGTCAGGTCAGAAATAAGTCTCAAACTTAAGAACACTAAAATTACATCAAGTATTTTTTCTGACTAAAACAGTGTGAAACTAGAAATTAATAGCAAAAGGAAAACTGGAAAATTAACAAATATGTGAAATTAAAGAACACACTCTTTAACAGGAAGGGGTCAAAGAAGAAATAACACACACAAAAAAATAGAAAATATCTTGATACAAATAAAAATGAAAACACAATGTCCCAAAACTTACAGGATTCTGTAGTAGTACTAGTAGTAGTAGTAGTAGTAGTAGTAGTAGTAGTAGTAGTAGTAAAAGGGGACTTTATAGTAATGAATATCTACATTAAAAAGGAAGAAAGATCTCAACACAACAACTGAACTTTACATTACAAGGAATGAGAAAAAGAACAAACTAAACCCAAAGTTAGCAAAGGAAGAAACTAAAGAAAACTTGATAGAATTACAAGTTGATTTTTTAAGAAAATCGACAAAATTGATAAAATTTTAGCTAGAATAAGAAAAAAATAAGACTAAAATAAAAAAATTTAGAAATGAAAGAGAAGGCCAACAAGCACATGAGAAAATGCTCCGTATAACTTGCCATCAGGGAAATACAAATCAAACCACAACAAGATACCACCTCACACCAGTGAGAATGGTGAAAATGAACAAGACAGGAAACAACAAATGTTAGAGAGGATGTGGAGAAAGGGGAACCCTCTTGCACCATTGGTGGGAATGTGAACTGGTACAGCCCCTCTGGAAAACTGTGTGGAGGTTCTTCAAAGAGTTAAAAATAGAACTGCCCTATGACCCAGCAATTGCACTGCTGGGGATTTACCCCAAAGGTACAGATGCAGTGAAACACCAGACCACCTGCACCCCAATGTTTATAGCAGCAATGTCCACAGTAGCCAAACCGTGGAAGGAAACTCGGTGTCCACTGAAAGATGAATGGATTAAGAAGATGCGGTCTATGTATACAATGGAATATTACTCAGCCATTAGAAAGGACGAATACCCATTATTTGCTTCGACATGGATGGAACTGGAGGTATTATGCTGAGTGAAGTAAGTCAATCAGAGAAGGACAAACATTATATGGTCTCATTCATTTGGGGAATGTAAAAAATAGTGAAAAGGAATAAAGGGGGAAGGAGAGAAAATGAGTGGGAAATACCAGAGAGGGTGACAGAACATGAGAGACTCCTACCTCTGGGAAATGAACAAGGGGTAGTGGAAGGGGAGGTGGGCGGGAGGCTGGGGTGACTGGGTGACAGGCACTGAGGGGGGCACTTGATGGGATGAGCACTGGGTGTTATGCTATATGTTGGCAAATTGAACTCCAATAAAAAAATATACAAAAAAAAATGAAAGAGAAGACATTACAATTGATGCCACAGAAATAAAAAGAATCATAAGGGACTACTGTGAATAATTATAGACAAACAAGTTGGATAACCTGGAAGAAATGTAAATTCCCAGAAACCTACAACTTGTCAAGACTGAATCATGAAGAAATAAAAATATGAATAGTAAAAAGTTTAAATCAGTAATCAAAAACCTCCCAACAAAGAAAAGCCGAGGTCCAGATGGTTTCACTTAAGGATTCTACCAAAAGGTTAAAGAATTTATGCCAATCCTTCCCAAATTCTTCCAAAAACTTGAGGAGGGAATACCTCCAAACTCATTTTATAAGGCCCATTACCCTGATACCAAAATCAGATAAGGACACTACAAGAAAAAGAACTCTAGACCAATATCCCTGATAAATATTGATGAAAAATCCTCAACAAAATACTAGCAAACAGAATTCAACAGCATGTTAACAGTATTGTACACTATGACAGTGGGTTTTATTCCTGGAATGCAAGGATGGTTCAACATTTGAAAAATCAGTCAGTGTGATACATCACATTAAAAGAATAAAGGAGGGATCCCTGGGTGGCGCAGCGGTTTGGCGCTTGCCTTTGGCCCAGGGCGCGATCCTGGAGACCCGGGATCGAATCCCACGTCGGGCTTCCAGTGCATGGAGCCTGCTTCTCCCTCTGCTTGTGTCTCTGCCTCTCTCTCTCTCTCTCTCTGTGACTATCATAAATAAATAAAAATTAAAAAAAAAACTTAAAAAAAATAAAAAAAAATAAAAGAATAAAGGATAAAAACCATATAGACCAATATTACAGAACTGAGAGGCCAGAAACAAACCCTCAGGTACATGGTCAAATGATTTTAAACAAGGATTCCACGACTTCACAAAGGGGAAAGAATAGTCTTTTAACATATGGTCCTGAGAAAAACTGTATATCCACATACAAAAGAATGAATTTGGACTCTTATCTTACACCATATTACATAATTAATACAGAGTAGATTACATATTACATATTACATAATTAACTCAGAGTAGATTAAAGAACCTAAATGTAAAGCCTAAAACTATAAAAATCCAAGAAGAAAATTAGGGGAAATCCTCATAACATTGGATTTAGCAATGCTTTCTTGGAAATAATACCAAACTCACAAACCACAAAAACTAACATAGACAAACAGGATTGCATTAAACTTAAAAATTGTGCAGCAAAGAAAACAATCAAATGAATCAAAAGGCAATCTACCAAACAGGAGAAAATATTTGTAAGAGGTTAACATCCACACTACATGAAGAACGCCTAGAACTCAAAAACAAAGACAAAAAAAAAAAAACTTAATTAAAAATAGGCAAAGAACTTGAATAGATGTTTCTCTAAAGAAAATCAACAAATTGCCAACAAACATGAAAAGATCCTCAGCATCACTAATATCAGAGAAATGCAAATCAAAATAAGAATGTCATATTACCCCATACCCAGTAGGATGACAACTATGAGAGAGAGAGAGAAAGAGAGAGAGAAGACAGTGAGAGAGAGGAAGGAAAGGAAAGGGGGGTGGAAAACCAGCATTGGCAAAGATGTGAAGAAGTGGGAACTCACTGTTAGTAGGTATGCAAAATGGTGCAGCTGCTATGGAAAACAGTATGGAGGTTCCTCAAAAACTTAAAAGTAGAGTAACCATATGATCTAGCAACCATACTTCTATATATTTTGGATATATATCCAAAAGAATTGAAAACAGGATCTGGAAGAGAATCTGCACACTGATATTCATTACAAATAATTCACAATAGGTGAGAGGTAAAAGAAAAAAAGAAGTCTATCAATGAATAAATAAAATGTGATCAACATAGGCAATGAAACAGTATTCAGCCTTAAGAAGGAAGAAACAAACTGTCATATGCTACAATATCGATGAATCTTGAGGACATTATGCTAAGTGAAATATGCCAACCATAAAAAGACGAATAATTCTACTTATAGGGGGTATCAAAAGTAGTCAAACCCTTAGAAACAAAGTAGAATGGGAGTTTCAAGGGCTTGGGGGAGAGTAATAAGGGTTCAATGGGTATAGAGTTTTAATTTTTTGAAAAGTTCTAGAGATCTGTTGCATAATAATGTGCATATAGTTAACACTATTGTACAGTATACTTTAAAATCATTTAAATGAGGGTGTCTGGGTAATTCAGTTGGTTAAGTTTCTGCCTTTGGCTCAGGTCATAATCCCAGGGTCCTGAGATTGAGTCCTGCATCAGGTTCCCTGCTTGGTGGGGAGCCTGCTTCTCCCTCTCCCTCTGCCTGCTGTTCCCTCTGCTTGTGCGCTCTGTCAAATAAATAACAATAAAACCTTTTTTTTTTTTTACAATAAAACCTTTAATGAAATAAAATAAAATCATTAAGATAAGTTTTGTTTTTTTACCATAATTTTTAAAATGTACGAAAAATATTTAATCTTAATGGTAATCAATTAAAATGCTAAAAATATGCTGAGATACTCTTTACTCTGCCTTTCCACTTAGCAAAGAAAAATAACCAGTGATAGCAATAGGTAGTGAACTGATCTTTTTGTAAAGTAATTTGGCAATATACAGAAAAAGCTTTAATAATAGCTTTACCATTCTCTTATAATTTGTTCATTCCTTCATCAATGTATATTCAGCATTTATTATGCTCCATTTAGAGGATACAGCTCTGGAAAAAAAAAGGCATGGTCCCTATATGAAACTTAGATTGTGGGGATCCCTGGGTGGTGCAGCGGTTTGGTGCCTGCCTTTGGCCCAGGGCACGGTCCTGGAGACCTAGGATCGAATCCCACGTCGGGCTCCCGGTGCATGGAGCCTGCTTCTCCCTCTGCCTGTGTCTCTGCCTCTCTCTCTCTCTCTGTGATAACTATCATAAATAAAAATAATAATAATAAAATAAAATAATAAAAAAATAAAAAAAAGAAACTTAGATTGTGGTGGCAGAAATTAAATGCTACATTAGTATATAGCGGGGAACTTAAGCTAGTCTATAATGTATAAGGATTAGTGAGGTGCCCAAAAGAAGGGGTAGGGTGGGGTATGGTGACTAAACCAAAATGTTAATTTCAGCATTATTAATAAAGTACTGGAATTGGAAACACAAACAGAAAAGCTAACTCTATAAACTATGGCATAGACATTTATTGGGACATTTTCCCAACTGTTCAAAAAAATATTTTCAGTGGTCATCTGGGATTGTCATTAGAGCTGTTCCTAAATATTCATTTTTTTAAAGATTTTATTTATTTATTCATGAGAGACACAGAAAGAGAGAG
Source organism: Vulpes vulpes (assembly GCF_048418805.1). Taxonomy (NCBI): domain Eukaryota; kingdom Metazoa; phylum Chordata; class Mammalia; order Carnivora; family Canidae; genus Vulpes; species Vulpes vulpes. The sequence continues at coordinate 105,994,186 of NC_132785.1, read as the reverse complement.
GCAGAGAGACACAGGCAGAGGGAGAGGCAGGCTCCATGCAGGAAGCCTGATGTGGGACTCGATCCCCGGGTCATCTGGGATTGTCATTAGAGCTGTTCCTAAATATTCATTTTTTTAAAGGTTTTATTTATTTATTCATGAGAGACACAGAAAGAGAGAGGCAGAGAGACACAGGCAGAGGGAGAGGCAGGCTCCATGCAGGAAGCCTGATGTGGGACTCGATCCCCGGGACTCCAGGATCACGCCCTAAGCCAAAGGTGGATGCTCAACTTCTAAGCAACCCAGGCATCTCTGTTCCCTAATATTCTAATTCTCTTCCTTCTGGACACTTAGTAGGATTGCACTTGCCCATCTTCTTTGAAGTTAGCTTGGCTGTGTGACTTGTTTTAATAAAAGTGATGCAAAGTAAGCAAGTAATGTTTCCCTTCTAGGAAAACTTTAAAAGCCCATGCAAGGTGGCCATATTTTCTTCTACTTTGGTGACTGTGAATGTTTATGTCTAGATGGTGCCTCCATCAGTGTCAGTATGGATGCCTGATTTAGAATAAACAGTTTCTCTGTCAATCTACATTAGACATGTAACATGAGCAAAAAATAAACCTTTGTTGAGTGAAGTCACTAAGATTTGAGGAGTTATATTACCAAGAATCTAGACTGATATAGTATCTACTCCATGGGAAAAAATGCAAATTATGTTAAATAGTATAAAAGAATACAATAAACATTGCATACTATATAGACATCCTAGTCATAGAAAAAAGATCAAAGAACACACACCCAAATATTGATAGTGATTGTGTTTTGAGGGATATGTGGGGATTTTTCCTATCTCTTTATAGCATGCATTCATAGATTATGTCTAATGGGTAAAAATAACAATTCTTATTGAGCATAGATATCACAATAAAAAAGTTCAGAAGGGAACTCTTATCATTTAATATTTGCAAACTAAATGTTTTCCAGAAAGACGGGATTATCCTTTCATAAACATGTCCCTCTGACAAATGGGAGATACTTGGACAATGTTTTAATCTATTCAGCATATATTTATAATTATCCACAAACTTAAAATCTAACACTGTTTATCTTGTACCCTGTTTTAACTAAGCTCAAACACTAGAATATTTTTGTTGCTAAAGGTCTTATTTCTTCTCCTTTCCAGATTCCCAGTTCAATACCTAATTCTATTCAGGCCTACAGAATCCATATCAGTTAAATCAATCCAATTAAATATTGCTATTTAAAGAACATCATTGATCAGTTTAACTCAGAATAAGCTAAGTCACTGGTCAGGAAAGAATGACTTTACTTTTAGCTATAGAACATATTTCTCAGGGAACTTAATTTCTACTGCGATGCCACCCATTTTACCATGAAGATAATGATATTGCTAACATAAGATATTTCCAAATAACTTACAGTGACTTAAACAAAGTATTTATGGTCCACTTATCTTATATAATGATGTATAGTAGCTTACATCATGGCTGAAGACCTCGTCAAATGCAGCAAAAAAAACCCTATACCTTTATTTTTAAAAAAGAAAGAAAGAAATCAGCTAAAGTTATGGAATATTTTCTAGTAATTATAGAATTTGATCATTGTTTCCTAACTATAATAAACACTGATTATGAAAACATATGACATAAAGTATAAAGCCCTACCATAGTCAACCACATCCATGATATGATCAACAATGATATCAAGTGATATTTTCTTTTCTTTGGTATTTGCATGACATATTTGCCATCTTTTTATTTTTTTAACTTTTATTTCCTTATTTTTCTGAATATGTCCCCCGAAAATTTTTTTAAATCCATCTGCTAGTCTTTGTTTTTTCATTGCAATGTTTAGTCCGTTTATATATAATGTAATGACTAAAGTGTTTGGATTTATATCTACCATTCTGTACAGTACCTTTGTCCCATTGTGCAAATTTTCCTCTTCTTTTATTAGCATTGGCTTATTTTTAATTATTTTATTTTTAACCTGTTAGCATGGAAATTATTCACTCTTTTACTATTCTTTTAGGGGTTGTTGTAACAATCACAATATGTCATTAATTTATCAAAGACTAAAATCAATTGATACTTCTACTTTGTCCCAGAAAATGCAAGGACCTCAGGACTTCTTACCTTTTAACTTCCCTTAGAACAATGAGGGAGCAACAGACAGGATGAAGAATTAAAAGAGAAAAGCCTCAATATGTTGCCTAGAACTCAGACTCCCATTCAACCTTTGAGAGCAGATTGTTGGCCTCCTCACGGGAAAAAAACAAATCCCATCACTACTTAGACTTCAACACAAGCCCTAGCTTAAATATAACACCCAGCATTCACTTTCAGTTCTATAATGAGCTGGTTCTCATCACAGAAAGAACAAAACATATGACCTTTTTCTCCCCATCTTGAGACTGAAGAACATTCTTTTCTTGTCCAATGCCCCTCCCTCTATCTAAAAAAAGAGAGAAATGCTTGTCATCACATGAAGTTCGGGGACACTTCCATAAGGCATTGCACTGAAGCTCATCATATCATACCACTAGTCAGTAGGAACCAGAAAACACAGTTCCCAACCACATCTGCCATTTGGTTTGGTTCCTGTAGTAAAGGAGAGTATTTCTGGGTGCTGGATGTAGACTCTGCAAAGGAAGAGCCTCTCTGTAAAGTACAACTTTAGAACTCAGAATAAGCCTTGGGAACTTCCATAGTAGTTCACATCACTGAGCATCAGGTGGTCTCAATACTTCCAAGACCAAGAAACCCAGGACTTGAATCACATTCAGAGGATACAGAGCCTGACACATTAAAATATAGTGATAGTTCCAAATTTCTTACATGGCCGAATGACAAGATAAATGTGTGTCAATAATCAGCAAGGCAACTATTGGACAACTTCTGGCAAGACTTGCAGTCTTTGGCTCACATGGATTATGCAGTTGCTGCTGCACTTGAAACTATAGGCTTCCATAACAGAGACCCAGCTAGTGGTCGCTGCAAGAGGGATCATAAGAAACTGAGTCCTGCTTCAGGTGGCACTGTGACTTACAATCAATGTCCACATCCAATCCATGTTATCCATCCACTGTTGACTATTCTCAATGATAGGAGATTCTTAATAAAATATAATCCTGCCTTAACTTATCAATGGAACCCAAATAATAAGAGTCCATATTATGCTGGAAACCAGCTAATGGGTCACAAGGATTCTGTTTCATGATTCCAACCATTCTGGCCATATGTCAATTACAACTGGACCTATAGATGAGGAACTATCAGAAAGACTGTAAGAAAGGCAGCCCGGGTGGCTCAGCAGTTTAGCACTGCTTTCAGCCCAGGGCCTGATCCTGGAGACCTGGGATTGAGTCCCACATTGGGCTCCCTGCATGGGGCCTGCTTCTCCCTCTGCCTGTGTCTCTGCTTCTCTTTTCCATGAATGAATAAATAAAATCTAAAAAAAAAAAAAAAAAAAAAAGACTGCAAGAAGACTACATAGTTTTTTTCTTTTTTTAATTCACTAGACAAGCAAAAGCAACAAATAAAAGAGTCAATCCATGTTTATTTTTCAACTATATCTTCTGAGAATTTCACCAGAGCCACAAAACCAAGTAAGTACTAAGTCTTCTCTAGATACTTCAGCTACCCACATTGAATCCTCTAAGACTTCTGTACCCATTACAGACACATTACAATGGAGCACAGATACAACCTCAGAATGGGATTCCTCTGTGCTAATTAAAACAATAACAACACTACATTAGCAACATGTAACAGAAGGATCACAGCCTTCAAAACTGTATTATGAAGATATTTCTTTAAAGATTTATATACTGTATTTTGAAGGAAAGCAATAGCAGTGATATTATTATGACAAACATAAAAGTCACCATCCACAGGATTTAAATAAATTCTCCTTTCAGAAATAATAATAATCTGTATTAGCTAAGAAGGGAGAATGATATAGGGCTACCCTCTGAGCATCTACTAGTTCCTTGTCTTTTTATTTCCTGCTACTCAGTGTAATTGGTACTCAGGAATTCAGCAAACAACCGCCAGTCTAGGTGAGGGAGAGTCCACAAGCAAAGCTGCAATTCAAATATGAATAAGCAAAACACATACCCAAGTGTCCAAGGTAGTTTGGAGGTGTGGCTAAAGGAATGGGTTCAGCAGCTGTGACTGAGAATGATTTCTAGTCAAATTTGAGTTAATGCTTTTAGAAGAGCAAAACAGCCAGGAATCAGAGAGTAGCCTACCTACCCACACAAAGCTGTGAGGCTGGCCCTGTCATTGCACAGTGTAAATCCAATGTCAATGTCAGCAAGAGCCAGCAGCACAAACATGTAGTCACCCAGTCCAGCATCAGTCGATGAAATGATGAGTGTATATGGGATTCATAGCCTAAAGCAGTTTCAATCATGTTTCATCAATGAATTAACAAAAACATTCCCAACAGAAGATGGTCAGGTGCATTTGCTGAGGAAACAATCATGTAAAAAGAATCAAAATGGAGCAGGTTTCAGCCTTTGATTGGCATCTATCCCCTTGTAAGAACAATGATCAGGATAAATCATGATGGCAAAATATAGACATTGAGCTTTGCAGGTAGTGACTAAGGAAAACAATGGGCTAATATATTTAGGAGTGGACCAACCCCCAACTCTTGGGCAGGTTTCACAGTATTTTGGAACTCTATGTCACCCCTGTACCCGAGACAATACAGCAACTTTATAACAAAGTGAACAACCTCTCAGGCCCACAATTTTTAACATCGCTGATTGCCTGTCACTGGGTGACATCTTTGGTAGTAAATCATTTGTTTATGAGACTTCCAATTGGAGAGAGTAGCAGGTTCAGCAAAATGCTGTGGAAGGCACACAGACCCACAAGTTCAATGGCATAATAAACACTATTATAGAACCAAAAGTTCTTTGAACCTCACTTCAAAATGTGTGTGTATGCTTGTGTAGAAACATATACATAAGCATATACACATCATGTTTAAAACATAACTACCCATTCCTGGGTAGTTTCCTGCCTTCCCAGGACACCTAGAGCAAAATCTAAACCCCCACAGCCCTGAAGAATCAGCTTCTACCCATTTCCTCTCCAGCCTTGTCTTCTACTCCCCCCTCCCCACCACCACAGGCATCCTCTCCTACTTCGATGCCCCTTCCCACTTTCTGAAGCTCTAGGTCTAGATTGACACATGTCTGGACACTTCTCTGGTCATTCTAGGCTCTCTACAAATATTCCACCACCAAACAGCCTCTTCTGAGCTTCCATGTAAAAACGGCTCCCTACCTCACATGCTCCAACCTCTTGCCTGTGCTATTTTCTCTGTAGCCAGACACTACCCGATGTGGTGCACGTATTTATTTTATCAAAGGACAATGAGAACACCTCTCAGTATCTGAAATCAAACCACAAGACTAAATTTATTATTCACTATAATACAGATAAGCAATGCTGGCCAAAAGGCCTCTCCAAGCAAAACAGATGGCTGATCTCATAGAAGGCTTTGGAAAACATAAAATTCTGACTGGCAGGTGTTCAGAGGCAAATGTGGACTAACATCGGGTGGGTGCTCAGGTAAGGCTATTATTAATTGGCTGGCACTCAGAGGCAGGGTTTCTGGAGAGTATCTATCCCTGATTGCCTGACTTTCAGAAGTGAGGAGCTGACACTGGCTGGTTTTAAAACCAGCTTTCACCAAGACAAGTTGGTATTGACCTAGTGAACAGATTTAAAATTGGTTCTGATAGCTACCTGTCACCATAGCTACAGAAAAATCAGGCTTTTCTTAAGTCTGTGGGAAATCTTGTTGTATTATCCTACAAAGATAAATAAACTCCATGAGATCAGGTTTGTCTGTTTTATTAATCTGATATCCCCAGTACCTACTACAGCATCTGGCACATTCATTATTGGATGAATAAATTAGTATTTTTTGGCAGGATTACTGATAATAAGCACTTCTAAAGTTTGCCTCTTTATTTTCGGAGCATACAATAGAAGTGAAGAGCATAGCTTTATAGTCATACAGTCCTGGCTTTCAACTTTGACTGCCATTAACTAGCTTATGGTCTTCCTGAATCTCCATTTCATTATTTGAAAGAAGAGTGGGAGGAAAGAACACAAGTATCTACCTCCCAAGGTCTCTGAGGATAATGGAAATAATGCCCAGTTTCTAGCATGTTAAGTGTTCAAAAATATGAATCATATATATTACTACTTGGACAGTCTCTGAAAGGCTCAAAGAAAACATTTCAGATCATAAAACCCAGGCTGCTCTGGGTTGGTCCTATGGAAAGGAACAAAGCAGGTTCTGAAATAAGAGGCTCCAAGAGGTCCTCCTACCCTAAATCCTCTGATCCCCTCTCCTTCAACCCTCTCAACTACACCCCTCATTACCACCTGAATTTTCGCCTTCCTTCATCCTCCCTGCACAGGCCAACCACTCCTGATATTCCCAGCATTAATATCTCCCAAGCCTGTAGATATGTTAACTTAGTTAAATAATTTTCTCCCAAAAGAAACACTATTTGGCAAGTGCACTATGTTGATCTATTTATGTGGCTAACCCTGTCCAACTCACTGCAGCTTATGATATAGCAGAAACCTGACACAGCAAGACAAAGGTTAAGTTTTAAAGGAACCTTTTGAGGCAGAGGACTCCACAGGCCTGGAGGTTCAAGGTAAAGTCCATCAACACTGTTGCTTTGCCCAAGTCCAGTCCCAGCAAAAATGATAGTTTTCTAGGTCTTCATGAGATTTAACATTCTCTCTCTCTCTCTCTCTCTCTCTCTCTCTCACACACACACACACACACACACAGCACTTCACTCGGCAGCACCACCATCCCCAGCTCTTGCCAATCAGAAGCTCTAGTACCTTTAATTAGGTTTATGGACACAAAGGAGCCTCAGGCTAAGTATTTATTCCTCTGGAACTGTCTGAAAACTGACAAGAGCTAAGTGTATCTGCTCACACTGATAGTGAACTATAATCTTTCTGTAAGACATTGTTTCACATTATCTGAATTTTATTATAGTATTATTGTCCCTGGATCTCATTAATACAGATACATTAAACCGTGCTCTGTGTGAAATGTAATAAAGACCACAGTAAAGCCTGTGGGGAGATGGTCCTGGGTTTGAATCTTCTCTCTCCCGTTTACTAGCTGTGTCACTCTGGGAAAGTTGCCTATGCCTGTTGAGCGGTTTTATGCCCATCTTGTGGAAGTGTTTTGAGAATATCAACATATAAGCCACAGGCACAGAGCAGGTACTTATCAGGCAGCAGCATAAAATATGCAGGGGTACCCAACACTTCAATCCACAGGCTGCCAAAACTGGGTATAAGACCATCAGTGACTTTGGAAAAGAATTTCAGAGAAAGTGGAGGATCAGTAGGAGTATATGTTCTCTTGGAGAATAGGGGATAATCCAGAACAATGAGAACTCCCTTGACTCAGTGAAGGTCTGGAGTAGAATTGGTTTCATATCCCAAAGTTGAGCCATAGATTAAAAACTTCTGAAGGATTCCTATGGGTCTCCTGTGAAATTGAGCCAAATAAAGTCAAGGCTAGCCACATATCTGAATTCTGTATGCACATTCAACATCAGGAACAAGAAAGTGTGGTGAATTGCTGGAGGGGTGCATTCCAGTGAGAGTTCTGGGAGAGGCCTAAGGCTTCTCTCCAGTTATCCACTGAAGTCAAGACCTCATTCACTTCTGCTCTCATGAAGGCACCACCTAGTGGCTGCTACCAGAAATGACAGTATAGAATTAGCCTCTGGATCTCTTCTAGTAACCCATTCATTACTTTTTATTTATTCATTCAGAAAATATTTACTGAGTCCTTATTATGCACCAGGGAAGTGCTAAGTGCTAAATATACATAGCAGAATAAGATTCAGTGGCAGCTTTCAATGAGCCCTTGGTCAAGACAACTGTTGAGTAATGCGGTTACATGTAGCCAAAAGAGTAGAGATCAAGTTCCCAATGGAACTTGGACCAAGCGCCCTCCAACCTCCCTCACCTCAGTAGAAGTATTTGCAAATAAATGGCTCTCCATTGCTTGAGTGCACAGAGGCCTTTCCACCTCATTCCTCCTGCCTCTATTATCCATCATTACAACTGCACCAGGACCAGGTCTTACTCAACATTCAAAATAAAATCTCTTGCCCAATCCTCCCCTGAGGAAGACTTGAATTTGGGGGGCAATGTTGTTCATTTTCTTTTCTGTATGGTTTAACTGCTTCCCATGACTCAACCTGCCTTGGAATGCTTCCCTTTTCATTCCCACGCCTCCCTTTCTCCCCCTCTTTCTGCTAAGAAACAGACAAGTGAAAGACAATGGATTAAGAAATAAAAGGAACATCCCAATCCTTTTTCCCAGTTTCATCCCCTGACATTTTAAGCAGACATTTTCAGAACTCTTATTTCAGAATTTCCCGTGGCACATTCTAGTGAATATCTGGTTTTAATCCCTTGAGGATAAACTTGATTTGGGGAAATAGTCAAATTTTAAATGGAGTCCCTACTGATGATTCAGATAGGTGACTGAACTGGGTTCATGTCATCATGAGTCCAAAAATGAGTCGTAGCTATTAAAGAAGGAAATTGACTTTCTTGGGTAGCTAGAAGGCAATTTAGAAAGGGAGCTCCTCCAAATGTATTTTGGGCTCTGAGAAGCTTCAGTGAAATAAGTATATATCTCCTGAGGCCCTTACTTAGAAAAGTTATACTCATTTCAGATGCATAAGTTTTCTCAACATTTTTAGGATCACATGTGAAAAAGTACTAAGGAAATCAATGGGGATGGCAGGTGGGTGATCAGGACTGGGAGGCTACAGGTGCTGGGCGGGGGCGGTGGGGGGGCGGGGATGACCCGGCACACCCTCTGAAGTTAGGATTGGCCTAAAAGAGGCAGGACACCCTTCTAACTGTGTGGACACTGGAAGTAAAGATGGATACAGGTAAGAGGAGGTAAGTCTGAGCTGGTGCATCAAGAAAGCATAGAGGAAATGAAAAAGTGCTCACCTTGTGAGCATGGGTATATTTACCTATGTGACACATTTGTGTATGCCCAGCAAATGTTGTCACTGGAGGGAAGTTAGATGTAAAACTGGAAGACAGGTGGAGCACAGCCCAGTTATGAAAGGCTTTGAATACTATGCCAAAATGTTTGAACATTTCCCTATGAATGCTGGGAAATATGAAAGAACTCTGAGCAAAGGAGCTAAGAGATCCAAGTGGGGTCTGATCACACATAACATCAGGGCAGAGGCAGCCAAGGCTGAAGATTGGGAGAGGCCTGTGGATTTGGTCAGATGGGAGTTCAAATCCTGGTTTTACCACTTACTGGGTTAGTGCGTGGCTGTGAGAAAATCTATTTCCTTATCTGCAGAATGGGAATAATGCCAGTGTCATCAAGTCCTTGTGAGGATCTCATGTCTAACACCAAGTGAGCACTCAAATGACAGCTTATGTGTTCCAGCACATTGGTGGTAATAGATCAGGAGAAGACAGCCTACCAGCTGAGAGAGATCACGTAGGAGGCTGTTACCATAACTCTGAAATGGAATGGCTACGCGCTCAGCCAAGCAATGGTGTCCTTCCCACAAAGGCAGCGGAAACAAAGGGTTTGCAGCCACACATATTTCAAAGAAAATCAAAGAGGTTTGGTGATTAGATAAGAAGAGGGAAGGATCAGGTTCAGGCCCACAGCCTGGGCTCTGGGAGAAAATGGTACCACCAGCAGAGACAAGGGGTTCTACACTGGAGTTCTATACACTGCACAGGATCTGAATCAGCAGGACATGAGAAGGAGGAGGTCGGAAGCAAACTGGGTTTGCTCCTTCAATCCCTTGGAGACTCTGCTCTTCCCAAATATCCCTTCATCCCAGAAGCTCTCCCCAACCAGCCCCTACCTGCACTATCACTCTCCACCCCACTCCTTCAGAGCACATGGAACTACCTGACATGGTGTATGTTTGTTTCCTGGTGGGTTTTACTGTCTGGCTGCCTGCTCAATAAAACATATGCTTTTAGGAGGGACAGTCTTTGTTTTGTTTTGCTAAATTAGTGCTGACACACAGTAGTTACTCAATATATATTAGTTGTTGTTACTAGAGTGTTTTCAAAAGTGCCTAGCATATAAAACACATTCAATAGGATTAGCATTTATTAGTGAATATTTCCAAAAAATTGTAAAAAGCAAGAGACAGATGAAAAGTACTCTACCTTAGAGAATTCACACTAATTCCCCAGGAAGAGGAAGAAGAATTAACAGAGCCACTGGGGTTATAGATTAGAAAGGTTGGGCCTTTTTTAGAGTAGGGAAGGAGGTGAGATCTGTCCCTGGGGAGGCTGAAAAGCCCATAGGCTTTTCCACAAGCTACTGATGAAGACAGAAAAGAGGCAAAACTAGTTTATACTGGAACAGGCTAATAGCTATGAAAGGGGAAGAATGGATATTTTCTGGCAACAGAAAAGCAAGGAGCTTGGGCTGAGAATTTCCGACTATAATAAATTGACCTGTGATGGCCTCTTTGGCCCAAACTTTCCCTTTTCTCTTGTCAAGTCATTTGGAAATCCAGATTCTGGCAGAGTTCACAAGAGCTCACTTAGCTGGGAGACCAAACATCAAGCTAATTAGCAGATTCATAATTGCTCCAGATATACAGGATTGCAAGATCAGCTCCTCCAGCAAATACGCCTATTATGCATTGAGAAAAATTTTGGCAAAGTCATTAACACAACTTCACAGTGCAACAGGTCTATGCTGCTGGTGGAATAGAAGTTCTACCACTTCTCAACCTCTCCTAGATAACAGATCAGGCCTCAGGGAAGCCACAACTGCTCAAGCACCTCCTCTCAGGAAGCATCAGGTAACATGCAATATTTCAGAATGCTCTTACAAAAGCAAAAATTTCCAAGGCTGTCTTTCGATTCAAGTTAAGATGCTGCTAAATTAGATGGTGAACAAGGGTGAGTGGTGGTGGAGTGCCCAGAAGTCCATCCTCAAGCCATTAAGTGAGATTACAATGTTAGCCGTCTACAATCCCCTAATCACAAAATATAATGACCACAGACTCCATCTTTATAAAGGTCTTGATTTCAGAATATGAATAAACAAATCAAGAGAGGATATAAAAATTAACTCTCTGTGGCCTTCCAGAAACCACAGGCATGACAATGACAACATATCCTTAAAGCATGTACTTAAACCATATCCTTAAAGCAGACCTGGGAATAAGATACATTTCTCCAAAATCTTAACCAACATGGGAAACAATAGGTCCCTATTAATTCCCTGAGCCTCTGTTATGCTGAAAAGGAAGTATACCCATGTTCCTTCTTCAACTGTTGAAAAACCCTTAAAAAATTGCTTTTCAGACTGATTTAAATATACCCCAAATTGCAAATTCTCACAAATGCAATGAGTCTGTTCTAGAATTACCAGGTGAGATGACTGTATCAATATATAGGAATGTTAGATAGACATTAGTGTTGACTTTTACAGTAGTCATTTTAGCACAGTTAATAACCAGTGCTACTACCACTGTTCAGGCCATTTAAGAGGAAGGAATGTCTGACAAAGCTGAGTTCCTTGCTTGGGTCTCCGATTAACTGCTGGGCCAGTTACTTAACTTTTCCATTTAAAAAGAATTTATGAGGTCTTTGTAAGAATTATATGAGCTGATAGCAAAGGACTTTGTGTGCTGCCTGGCCCATGGCTATTTCCTTTAGGGAGCCAATTTTTGAGTTTTGTTTTTTGTTTTATTGGATTGTGCTTTGCTTTTGTTTCTTGAATGCTGAAATTACATTTAGAGGGCATCCTCTCTCATTCTAGCAGGATGATAAGCTAAAATGACACATTCACATATTCCTGCTACAAGCACCTGGAAATATTAGGTTTCTTTTAAATGCATAACTGAACCTACAATGATGAAAGAGAAGTTAGCAGGTGCCAGAAATGAAGCAGCAACTGAAAAATCAGAAGTAAGCAGAGGAATCAACTGGGCAACTGCCCCCAAGGGTAAAAGGAGTGGATCATGAGGAAGAGGTTGGAGTTGAACAAGTATTGATCCAGGAAAAGGTGAAATCCAGGTTTAGATTTCACCTAGCACATAGGGACCAGAAGCAAAGCCCAAAGGGCCTGCCCAAGGTGGAATTCTGGTTGCTGCCCTAAGGGAGGCCCTGCAAAGAATGGCAACCACGGAAAAATGGGCTGAAAAGCATTCTCCCAGTAACTCAGGTCACTTGTAAATGTCTGTTTAACTTCAGGAAAGGAAGACAAAAAGCTCTCTGCTAAATTTAAACCCCAGATCTCTCCTTCTGGAGTACAATTTCAGGCTACCTGCATGGTCCAGAAATGCCCAACCTGAGAAATTAACAAAGCAATTGGTCCTCGGCCACTAAGAGGCATGGAAAAACTAGAGCAAAACCCCCCATGACCCATGCCACAGACAATTCCCACGGAAAGGCCCACGAAACTCACAAGTTACAAAAGCACATTAAACAAGAGGATTCTAGCTTCAAGAGCTGGAAATAGAATAATCTAAAAGAGAATATAATTAAGTATGTTTAAAAGGAAAGAAAAATCTCAGATGCTAAAAGCACATTTGATAAAAATTCAACATTCATTCATGAATTTCTGCACTTCTTACAAATCTGAGAGTAGAAGGACCCAGTAAAAGGGCCCACATCAACCAACCTACAGGCACAACATTCCTAACCACATGGCATTACAAGCTCTCCCTTTAAGGTCAGGAATAAGACAAAAAGGTTCTATCACTCCTCAGAAAATGATATGTAAAGGGTCTGATAGCAAATACTTTAGGCTTTGCAAACTAGAAATTTGCTGTCCAAACTAGTTAATTTTTGCCACTGTAATGCAAAATGAGCCATAGACAATATGAGTGTGGCTGTATTTTAATAAAACTATTTATAAAGGCAGTATAGTAATAATCCAGGCCAGTACCTTAATACAAGAAAAATAAGTGAAAGTCACTCTGATACTGTAATGTAATACAAAATTTATATTTATCTTTGTTTCTGGTTCCTGGCACAGAGCTAAAACCCTTGGATTTTGTAAGAGGAGTGTCTTTTGTTGTTATAATCAGCCCCTTTGAACCATACCTAAATTTATGCTAATGAAATGACTCCAGAGGAAAGAGGCTGGCTACCATGGAGGGGGGATGGGGTGCTGGAGATTGAGTTTAGTCAACAATTTCCAATGATTTAATCAATCGTGCCTATATAATGGAACCTCCAGAAAAATCCAAAATGATGGAGTTCGAAGAGCTTCTGGGTTAGTGAGTACAGAGAGGTGCCAGGAGAGTGGTGCATCTAGACAGGGCATGGACACTCCATTTACCCCACCCCCATACCTTGCCCTACTCATCTCTCCCATTTGGCTATTCCAGAGTTGTATCCTTTATAATAAGCCAGGAATGGTAAGTAAAGCACTTTCCTGAGCTCTGTGAGCCATTCCAACATATTATCAAACCTGAGGAAGGGGTAATAAGTAAGAAAGAAGGCAAGAAAAAAATTAAATTTCCTTCCTACTTCTAGCCCATTGACAAGTCCTTGAAACAAGCAGAAGCAGAGTGATATTCCTCTAGGAACTCTGTTACCTCGGTGTTAGTACTTTGCTAAGGGCAAAAGGCAATCTTAGCCTGACCTCTGGGGATCCTGTGAGTCTACTTAAAGATATAAAAATTCCTTTGGAAACTTCCTTTGTCTCTACCTCCCCAAGATACATGTTGGCAATCATCCCCCAAGAATAATGACCCACTGATATATGTCTGAAGGGTCTCATGCCTCAGGTTTTATTAGACAGTAATACATGACCTTTTCCCAACAATAGCTAGCTCCCCCAATGTCCTGGAAACCTTGCTTCCAAAATTCCTTAGAGATTTAGTTCTCCTTAACCCCCTCCCAACTTGACAGTATATAATCAGTCATGATCCTAGTGCAGTTCTTCCTGCCCACAGGTCCTATCCCTGTGCTTTAAGAAAACCACCTTTTTGCACCAAAGACATCTCAAGAATTCTTTCTTGGCCATCAGCTTCAAACCCTCATGTCTTTCCTACATCAATAGGTAGCAAATTTATAGCCAGTCAGTTAGAAGTATGGGAGACCCAGAGTTGTGAATGGTGTCTGAAGTGGGGGGTGGTCTTGTGGAACTAAGTCCTTTAACGTGTGAGGTCTGTGTTTAACTCCAGGTGGTTAATGCCAGAATTGAACTAAATTGTATGACACCCAGTTTGTGTCTATAAAAAATTGGAAAATGTAGTGTGGGGAAAACACATATTTGGTGTCAGAAATGTTCCAAGTAGAGAGACAGCTTTCCTTTAATCATGCAACTTACAGAAAAAAAAAATCTGTCATTATCAAAAGATTATATATCCATCTACGTAGGAAATGCAAGAGCGTCTACAATAAAACTTGAAAATTCATGAGAATTCGACTGTGTACAAAAACAAATAATATTCTTATACACCAGCAACAATAGGAAGGGATAATAAAAAGATGCCATTAACAAGAGCAACATAGATGATGGGATACTTAGGAATACATTTAACAAAGATATGCAAGTATGGTAAAAATTATGAAATTCTATTGAAAGACAAAAAATACTTAAATAAACACAACTAGTCCACATTTGTGGATGAGAAGACTCGGTACCATAAGAGGATAAATTCTCACACGTATCTGTAAAACAACTGAGTAATTCCAACAAAGCAAAACGAGGCCTCTACAGTCTGAAAATATATTTGAAAGTGTAAAGAACCTGGTGTAGTCAAAGCCATTCTGAAGGAGGAATTTAAGCCCAAAGTAAGTAAAAGAGTGGCTGGGGCACAGTGGAAAAACACACCATTAATGAAGAACACAAAGCCACAGAACACTTCTACATATGGATGGGAATGCGGTATATGACAGCACTGAGAAATTTCAGTATATGGAATGAGACAACTGGTCACCTATATGGAAAAAGATTAGATTCCAATGTCCTGCTAATACACAAAAATTAATTCTAAGTCACTGTAAAACACTACATTTCAAAACCTTTAAAAGAAGGTGTAAGAAATAATTTTGTAAAATTAGGTAGAGGAAGATTTCATAAATGAGACACAAGAAAGCATGTACCATAACAAAGAAATTAATATATTCCATTAAAATTTAGCACTGCTGTTAAATAAAGAACATCATTAAAAAGTGAAAACATAAACCACAGACTAGGCAAAGATATTTGTAGCCCATCAAAATGCAAGGAATTAATACCTAGAATGTAAATGATTCTTATAAATCATTAATTTTAAAAAAAGACCAATGGCAGAATGAATGGCCAATTCACAGAAGAGGAAACTCGAGTGACCACCAAACAGATGACAAGATGCTCTACCACACTAGGGAGCAGAGAAATGGGAGCTAACATGAGGAGATACAATCGATGATGATCAAATAGGCAAAAACTTTAAATCTGTTCAATCAAGAGAATGCAGGGAAACAACTGCAAATGGGAACATAATTACAACTGCCCTGGAGAGCGGCTTGGAAACATCCACCAAACTGAAGATGTGCATATTCTAGAACTAGCAATTTCTCCCCCAGATACCTGCTTTAGACAATCCCTAGCGCATATTCCTAAGCAGATATGCACACGATGTTCTCCACAGCATGACCTGCAACAACAAATAGATGGAACCATCTTAACCTTCTCTTAGGTGAGTGGATGGGTCAACTGATGTATTTGTATAGAAAAATTAAATCAACACGGATAAATCTCAAAAACAATGTCAAAGGGATGCGTACAATAAAATACAATCCATGTAAATTTTAAAACACTTCCTCCAAAAAGTATAAACATACCTGGGAAGGAAGCACAGGAATTCTGGTGGTGGTGGTGGTGGTGAATGTAAAGGGAAGGAGGGTGGGCAATGGGCAGGGGGAAGGATGACATTTCAGGAGTACCTACAATATCTTCTGTCAAAGAAAGAATGTAGAAGGAAAGAAAGACGAAAGGACACAGGACCAACAAATACACAGCAAATATTAGCATCTGTTTAACAGGGCTGGTAGCATGCCTGTCATGTAGTACGCCATAGTGTTCTTTACACTTGATGTATTTTATAACTTGAAACGTTATTTTACAAAAGAAGTCATGTTCTGAACACACATGTACGTCTCATGACATAATTACAAGACGTCGAAAACCCTGCTTTGCCTTGGACAGAACCAATACTCACAGCCCTCACATTCAATTCAGAAGCTGGACCCAATGCCACTGGCACTTTCCTTTTTCCAAAATCAAAGCTTCCTACAAAGAATGAATATTGGTCAAACTCAGAAATATTCATAAGAATGTGAACATTTCATATTCATAGCTCTGAAGGCAACTTAAAAAGGATTCCAGAAACATCTGGGGCAATAGCAGCATTAGTGGAAGCATCACAGGATTACATCTATCCCAAGGTCACTACTTTGAAGGGAGTAAAATCCATTTATACTGTAAGTCTGATTTTTTTTTTAATTCAGCAGCAACTAAGTCATTCCTCTGATGACTGTCAGTGTTCTCCAATGTGGGAGTCAACACATCACATGGAGAGTGCCCTAGGAGTGGATGCTGGTGCCAGCCTTAAAATGACACCACATCCTCACAAAGAGCATGTGACTCAATACAATGCTCACACGGTGGTTGTAAATTATTGCAGATCCTCACCTCATCCAAGGGGGATTTACCTAGGTATTTTGCTCAGAAAATGGGAAACATGTTAATCAAACACTGAACCCCATGGGTCTGCAGAAAGGCAACACAATTTTCACAGTGAGATCAGATCCAGCAGCGGCAGTAAGGACAGGGCACACACCCGGGACTGGTAGAGGAATCAGAGAACCTGACCAGCATAGAGTGAGGCATTCACCAAAAGCAAAAGCCACCTGCATCATTTCTGAATCTGCTCACTCTCCAATCCTATAATAATCAGATGAGCCTGAAAGCCTCCAGCCCACTCTGCAGACAAGAGTTCCACTGGCAGGTGTCAGTGCATTATACAAAGCCTTCATTATGTTTACAACACACATTGCAATACATTTGATGGAGCATAGGCATGTTTATTAATAAATATTGCTTTATTTAACAAATATTTATTGAGTGCCTACTATGGCCGAATGCTAGACCAGTATACAAATGGTGAACTGAAAGAAGTCATATCCCCGCTCTCATCAGGTGCCTAGAAATTTACCACATTGTTCCCTCACAAAACAACAAACTTCTTCTAAGAAGACTTTAATTCCTCCTTCATTTGTCACCGTATAAATCTACCTACAAAAGGGATTGTATAAAGCTTTCAAATCTACAAGATTACACTCTGTCCTACAAACTACGACACACTGCAATTGCAGTAGTCACGGTCTCTACCTAGTAGAACTGATGAAATTGAGTCATTAATATGTAATTCATCTTACTGAAGAATATAACCCTGCTTTATTTTAGGAGCTACTTGATGATACCTGGTAGGTACGTCCCCTACTTGATAAGGGGACAAAAAATTGCCAAAATGTGTTTGCTTACTCTATGCCAAGCACTATTAAGTATTTTCCACTTATTAACTCATTTAATCCTCACTGCAACCCAGCAACGTTGCATTACTTTTATCCCCAATTTATAGGTAAGGAAAAATGAGGCATACAAAGACAACTTGTGCAAAGTCACACAGCTAGTAAATGGTTGAGGTACAATTAAAATTCTCATCCAAGCTCTTCACCACTACACAAAATTGCCTCAGACACAGACAGAAAAGATGGGAGTAAAACCTCAACTCCTAAAGAAACATGCAGATTTCAGGGATTTCTCCTAAAGGAATGTCACAGGTATATAAGACATGGTTAATAGCATCTATTTTATAGAACTGCTTAAATAGCAAAAGAGGAGGGGAAAAAAAAACCCAGAAGACCCTAAAAATCCAAAAGCACAGGAATTACGGTATTTAAATAAATTACTTTTATACTTTACAATAAAGCCATTAAAATGTGTGGAAAAAGAATGTTTAGTACCAAAAGAAACAGTCATGACAATCTTGAAAGTGCAAAGAGCATTGTACAAAATTTACAAAAATTGAATACAACCTTTCATTTTTAAAAGAAATCATACCTGTCTGCCTAGAAAACTAGCAAAGAATATACAAATGTTAATAATTATAGGAATTGTCTTATTACAGTTGATGTTAATTTATTAACTTTTGCTTGTCTATTTAAAATTTTTCTCTACAAAGCAGAAATCCCTCTAATAATTACATGATAAGTGTCAGTCAACAACTTACATCCAAAGTTAACATCAAAGAATATTTATAAAATGCCTAGTGACTTTTATAAATATTTATCTTAAAGCATAAAAAATGCCAAGCGACACAGGATTGTTATTGACCTCTAAATCTTTTGATTGTGTTACCCCGTCACTTAAAAATTTGAGCATGTACTTTCCAATACATCAAAATTTCATTATTTTGAAAATGCATAGACTACCTAACTTTATATACATTTTAAATTTCTATCAAAATAGAAATCTCAAAAGGTAGTGTTTAATGAGTAAGAGTTCCATTCAGAGAAGATGAAAAGTTCTGGAGATGGATGGTGGTGATAGCTGCATAGCAATGTGAATAGGTACTTAATGCTCCAGAACTGTACACTTAAAAATAGTTAAAATGTTACATTTTATGTTACATATATTTTATCACAATAAAAAATTAGTAAAAAGATTAAAAATAAATAGCAATTCTACTATCACATTTTTATATCCTAATGGATTATCATTCATAAACCCTTAGTGCCAACAGAACACAAACACTCATAAGCCTGGAGTACTGGAGTACTGGAAAGCATTGGAGTACTGGAAATAAAGCACAAACTAATGCAGAAGAAAGCGGCAGCCACCACTGAGAAAGCATGAAAACCTTCATGGAAAAACTGCAAACTTGAAATGAAGCTTAAGGTAAAAACAACAGGTAACAATGACATACATGTATATGTTTCTTAACAAATAGATATTTCTTCCAAACTCTTGGTTTTCTGTTTGATCTCAGAATTGCCTGCCAAGCTGCATTCTACTTACATAAGCTAACTCAAGGGAGCATCATGAGCAAAATAGAGGCAGGTGAGCCATCGCAGCTACAAGGGAAGGGCACAGTGTGCATATGGGAGGAAGAGAAGAGCAACATTTACCCTTTATTTGTCAGAAACACGATTTTCAGATGGTGCCATGATGGGTGAGGATTTCACTTTCAAAAGAGCCATTGGTCCCAAGTATATGGGAGTGAAATAGGACTGGAGACACAGGCAGGAGCTAGGAGACAGTAATTGTGGGACTGGGAATAGAAAGCTATCAAACAAAGGAAATATTATATAAGAAATTCTGATAGGACTTGAGGATTGTTTGGACACAAGGATCTAAGAGAAGGACAAAAGTTGATCCCTATCTTAGAATCAGATAAAAATAGAGAGGTCATAAGGAGCTATTTGGTGAGGGAGGAAAATGAAAACTAAGTTAGGATGATATGTTCACCTTCTGGTTGAAATAGGAGACTTGAAAGGTAGAATTTTGGAGTCATATCCAAATGTTAGAATAAACAAGACTGCTAAAAACAGTACCTAGATGGCACATTCAGATGCAATGGTTTCACACTCTATGTAAGCAACTGAACCTCTGGGAATTGAAAATTCTGGGGAGGGAACAGACCTATTGTAAATAGACTATTTGTTCCAGAAACCAATTTCTTCCAGCTTGCATAAGTCTTGATTTATTGGTCCATTAGTCAATAATCAGAAATACAGCTATAGGGACAGCTGGGTGGCTCAGTGGTTGAGCACCTAACTTCAGCTCAGGGCGTGACCCCAGGGTCCTAAAATCGAGTCCCACAGCATGCTCCACAGGGAGTCTGCTTCTCCCTCTGCCTATGTCTCTGCCTCTGTATCTCTCATGAATAAATAAATAAATAAAATCTTAAGAAATATAGCTATAAAAGATAAAACAAGAACCAAAGCAAAAATATCGTAGGTCAAATAAAGATGACAAAGTAGTTTCAAAGAAGGTAACAACAACAGTAATAAATGCTTCAGTAAGGTAAACAATCTGTTAGCAGGATATGGGGGGGCCACAGTGTTAAAAGACACAGTCATAAAAATACCTTGGAGGGAATTTCAGAGTAGAAAGGGTAACATAGTGGGTTTTAAGTGTTAAGCAGTGAGTGAATGATGAGGAAGTGAGGCAGCCAGCAGAAATGACTAATCTTGAGAAGCTTGGCAACAAAATAAAGGAAGTGCATGGAATTACAGTTCCAAGAGAAAGCAAGGCAAAGAAAAGGGTGGTTGTTCTATTTAGAGTTAGAGAAACCTGAGCATCCTTATTGAAATTGGTAAGAAGAGGAAAAAAAGAAAATGCAAGAATAAAAAGCAGAATCAGGGATAAACTAATGCTCAAGAAGAGGGAGGAAAGACTATAGAGAGGACCCTTTGAAAGAATAGATTTTTTGATAAAAGAGGGAACGTATTTTTTTTTTTTTAATAAAGGAAAAGGAGATCAAATCAGAGAACTATTGGATCACCTTAAGAATATCAGGAAAATAGGACTTAAGGTCATCATCTGCTATGACTGGAATACACTTGAAGGGAGGGAAAATATTGTTAAGTACCAGAAGGTAGGTCACAGAAATCAACACTTTGGAGTAGGTGTGTGAGTTTGTGTGCACATGCACACATCTATACACTAGCATAGACACACACCCTTTGATTAAAATACTTCTTTCAGAAACTGTAGATAACTCCAGGAAGTCTACTTCTAGTATATATTTTGGGTTTTTCTCCCACATTAAAGTTAGCCTGAATGATTGCTATCTTTGCATATAACTCTATTTCAGGACTGTGCAGAGGAGGGGACAATGTAAAACAACAACGTTCATTTGTCAAGGCCATCATATGACAGACTAAGAGGCAAGATTCAAGAGAGAAATATTAATATCTTATAAGGCCCTGAAACACTCAGCAATTAAATTTTCAGCAGGAAGAAGGTTTTATTCCAATGGTAAGAATAGCTGTCATTACCAAGGTATAGAAAGGGGGAAAAAAAAAAAAAACCAAGGAAGCTAAGAAGTAACAGAGAAGCATGGGCATAGACTGATTTCTATGCACGTGAGCCTCACCCAAAAAGGAAGAGAGCAGAATCTGATGCGGGAAGGCAGGCTGCAGCCACTGGGACTGATTCTTCCAAACAAAAGAAAGGGAAGGTAAACCAGCTTCGTAATATCAAGCAAAGATTTAGATTTCTCCTGCAAAGGCACCAGATGGACTGTAAAATTCTTCAAAGGCAGAAATATCAGCTCACTTGACAAATATTTAACACCTATGTCCTAGACACTAAGCTAAATGCTGGGCAGAGAGAAATAATTGGCTTCATGTATTAGTTATCTGTTGCTCCAAAACTTAGTGCCTTAAAATAATAAACAAATTTTATCTCATTTTCTGAGTAGGTGGTTCTTGCTCTGGGTCTTTGTGTTGGGTGTCCCCAAGAACACCTCCAGTTTCAGTGGTCACTAGGAAGATTCATATAGTTTTACTTGTGGCTTTGATGACAGCAAAAGGATATACAGCAAAAATCAATAAAGGGAAAAGGTGCATGGAATGAAGTCCATGGAAACAAGCTTCCAAGAGCCTTCCCCCCCATGGAATTACACAGAATTAACTCCTCTAGCATCATATCATGACAGCAATTTGTGAAATACTGTCTACCAGGGAAGCTCATTAGAGACTCAATGTCCAAGGGGTTTGTTGGGGGGTGCTCACGCATGTACCCTCTGCCTAGCACATAACAAAATTCCAGACACCCAGATAAATGCAGGTGTTCACCATAAATAATATTGTTTGCAAGTTGCGGCAATGTCAACTGCTCATCGTTAGAGAATGGTGGGAATCTTCTCTAAATCCAAGTTCCCAGAGAGCAGCCAAGGGCCAATCTTGCAAGTGGGCCTTTCGAAGGATAGCAGTCTTGAGTCTGTTAGGTCAATTCCTTTCCACATGGTGTCTCATGAAGTTGCAGTCAAGCTGTTGGCTGGGACTCCATCATTTGAAGCCTTGACTGGAGCTGAAGGGTACACTTATAAAAAAGTTCACTTACTTGGCTAGAGGCTGGAAGTTCTTCATCATGTGGTTCTTTTCACGAGGATACCTGAATGTCCTCAATATACAGTGTACCCCACAGTGAGCAATCCAAGACAGCAAGAGAATGAGAGCATCCCCCAAATAGAAGCTACCATCTCTAATAAATTTAGTTCAAAGTGACATACCATCACTTCTGCTCTTGGTCACAAAGACCAACCCTAGCACAATGTGGGTTTGGGAGGAAATTAACAACTCTGAATGCCAAGAGTCAGGGATTAATGGGGGCTATCTTAGAGGCTGGCTCCACAGTCATCTTTAGGCTCCAAGTGACTCCCATCTGTCCTACATGCAATATACACTAGCCTCTCCCAAAGTCCCTAGAGTCTCATTGAACCCCAGCGTCAGCTCCCAGGCCCGACTCCCCTTGCCTAAATCAGGTGTAGACACGGATGAGGTACATTGGGTATGGTCTCTGACATACAGCTGACTACGGTTCCTCCTGATGGAAGGAGCTACTGGTTATGTGTCCCCACACACTCAACATACAACAGGGAGACAAGCAGAGGATAACCACTATAAACACTCCTGCACACAGAGGGGGAAATGGGAAGCATGTAGGGCTAGCAATTCTGAAATTCTACCAAACACATGTGAGTTCCTTGCTGAGGCTTGGAAATAATTCTCTAGGACTCTTAAGTCCAGCCTCTGAACTCTGGGTTTGGGCCTCCAGGTGGGCCTTCCATTTTCATGAAAGATAAGTATTTGCTGCTGAGTAGTCTTCTCTGCCTGCTTCCCACTTGATACTTAGGTGTCTAAAGTCCTCTTTTCATTTTGTTCTGTGGCCCTTTCATTTCAATCTGATGGTGTCTCTTCAAGTGTAACTCTTAAAACCTTTCAAGGTCTTCTGTGAATCCTCTTAGGCTTCATTCCATTAGACAGAGGCCACACCCACAAATCTCTTTGCAGTAAGGCCTTCCTCACTCAAGGCCTTCCTCTTTGTACCACTGCTCAGGTACAATGTCCTTGAGCTTCCAAGAAGCCCTACCATTGACCAAGAGGGTCTAGAAGCCAAACTCTTATCTCCTGAGAGGGCTTTTGGCCAACTGCATATTTCTCTGAGACACTATCTTTGATTTTTGAGATTTTGAAAAGTTTTACAGTCACACGCTCAGCTTAATGTCTGGAACTTCTTTTCCTAAAAGTGCCCCCAAATTTGATCTTCCCTCAAAACCATTTCTTAATTTTAATATCATGTAACATTTGGAGAGGCTCAAAATCTTCAAAAACAGCAAGTCCCAGCTCCTTTGGTTCCACTAGTTCTGCCTTCAGTTTTTCTCTCCTTGCAATTTTACTATAAGCCACAGGGGAAAAAAATGGAAGGCACAACACGGTTTCAAAATCTTCTTAACTGCATCACCCAGTTCATTAGGTACATTTTCGACTTTCCACAGTACTGTAGATGACAGTATTGCTACATTTTTTTTTTTGCCACTACATATTAAAGATTGCCTTTTCTAGTTTCCAGCATGATTTCCAGCATTTTCCTTTATGCCTCCTCAAAGTCCAAACTTCTGTGAATGGTGTACTCAGGACACTTTAAACTTTTGCTAACATGTTCCTCAAAATCCTTACAGCTTTTCTACTGTGTTCTCCCTAGTTTCAAAGCCACTACCATATTTTCATGTTTTGTTATGTCAGTACCCCACTTCCAGTACCAGTTTCATACTAATTATCTATTGCTGCAATAATAAGTCACCTCCAAGTTAGTACTTAAAACAACAGCATGGATTGTTGCACATAGTTTCTGAAGGTTAGAAATCAAAAGGCATTTAGATGGTTTTGGATTGGGGTCTCTTATGACGTTGCAATCAAGCTGGCAGTAGGGCGTGTAGCATCCAAAAGCTCAACAAGGGGGGGACCTGCTTCTAAGCTCACTCACGTGGTTGTTGGCCAGCCGTGCCACATGAGCTTCTCTCCACACATTGCCTGTCTTCACAACATTGGAGCTGGTTTTCCGTAGAGTGAATGATTTAAGAGAAAGAATCCAAGATAGAAACCAGTCTTTTTTTTTTTTTCTTTTTAAGATTTATTTATTTCAGAGAGAGACAGAAAGGGCATGAGTATGGAGAGGGTAGAAGGAGAGGGAAAAAAGCAGACTTCTGGCTGAGCAGGGAGCCCGTCGAGGGCTCGATCTCCTGACCCTGAGATCATGACCTGAGTGGAAATCAAGAGTCAGGCACTCAACCCACTGAGCCACCCAGGTGCCCCAAAACTTCATTCTTTTATAACTTAGTCTGGGCAATGACATATCATCACTTCTATTATAATTTATTTGTCAAGGACATGAATACCAAGAGGTAAGGTTCACTGGGGACCATCTTGGTGGGTGGCTACCTATCTGGAAGTCTTAATGGGATGACAGCCATCAACAACTACTTACAATTAAATTCAATGAGGGCCATAATAAACATATGGAGAAGTCAGCACCAGCTTACCCTGGGGGAGCTAAGAATATAGGGCAGGGGAGGTGAGGTTTAATTTAGGGCTTAGAGGAATGAATGAAATTTGTCAGACCCAGGGAAGAGCCCTGGTCTGCTGGAAGCTTTCCATGCATTTCTCTTTTTGCATATCCTACCTGCCTGGTAAATTTGATAACCTCAAAGTTCTTCCTAAGAGCAAATATGGAATGACTTAATTTAATATCAATATTTTTAGAGGACACATTACCATTTAACAGATGAAGCAGAAGTATAATGGTAGATGATGGATGCTATGCTTGGAAATGCCTCATCTAAAGGTCAGATTTACTTTAGGTAAAAAAAAATAAATAAATAAAGTGAAAGCGCACAGCTTGATAACAAATGTGCAAGTCAGAATAAATGCCCCTAATTTTGTAAGGCACACAACTATGCAACACATACTAATGATTATTTAAATAAGAAGGCAGGGAGAAAGAAATGTGAATCAAAGGACCCTTTACAAGAGATAGATGTAAGCCTTGTTTAAAGTGTGGATAGAAAACTAGGCCAGGCAAGCATGCTGAGATATTAAAATCTCCCTCTTTTTATCTCTCATTGAAAGAGTGATACAATCATATAAAAATTTGCGCAGTATAAATAAGCATAAAGAAGAAAACAAAAATCACCCATGACCCCCAATTCTAGGGATAACGGCTAATTAAATTATAGACTGTTCCCTTTCAGAGCACTCGGGGAGAGACGAGGGTGGACACACATACATAAGCACATATGGATGGAGAAGTGTGTGTTTAATTTTGGAAACATGTCATTTTTGGAAGTGGCTGTTTTTCCTGAATATAAAATTAACACAAAAATTAATATACGAGTAATGATTTCTTTAAGTCGTAAGCATTATGGAGGGATATGAGGTAAAAACACTGTTTACTCCTAACATCTGGTATTTTTCTTACAGGCATTTTCAATGCAAATATGATTTTAATGCAAAAATAGGCTCGCGCTGTTTACCACTTCTCTCATTTAAAAATACACAGTGGCTATCTTTCTCTGTTAATACATGCACGCTATATTGTTTTTTTAATGACTACATAGTTTCAGGATAGATATGCACCATAAATTATTTAACCAATGCCCTATTAATGAGCATTTGTCCTGCTCCCAAACTCCCACCATTGCAACGAGGCTCAGTAATTACACCTTTACGCACACATCTTGACACACCAATCAGTTATTTCCTCAGAGTAAACCTCTGGAATTAGATTTGACTCACCTTCTAAGAATCTGCATGCATATTCTACGACAAATGCCATATCAATGTACACATACCAAGAGTGTAAAAATGTCTCCAGCCACCACCTAGACCACTAGTGAGTGCTAGAAGCAAATAGTTTTAACTTTCATTTCTTCAGACACGAGAGGCAATTAATACGTTAAGACAATATATCCTCAAGTGTTTAAGTTATGTGAACTTTGTAAATTATGCATTCTCATTTTTTGCCAAATTTTATTGGAAGTGTTCGCCATTTTTGTATTGATTTATATGTAAGTCTCCTCCCACCCACCCAAATGCACCTCCATTCATATTTATTTTTAAGGCCAGCAAAAAAGTCTTATCAGCAGAACATAAATGAGAACTCACAGAGCTAGTAAATGGCTGCACCACACACAAACCTCCCTGGCTCCGAAATGCAGCCTCTTCCCACAGTGGTGGTAGTGGTAGGGGTGGGGGTGGGGGTGGCGGCTGTGCTGACCTGCTGCTTCCTAGGGACCAAGGCAGGCACTCCCAAACTGTTGCTCTTCAGAGTCACCTGGGAAGCTCTTAAAACCCTTGCCACCCACTTCTCACTCCATATCAATTAAACCAGGCACAGTATCTCTCCATCTGAAGGTAGTAATCAAAGCATAAACATCCTTTCAGGTGGCAGTATTGTTAAATGAGTACAAGGTTTTCTGTTGGAGGTGATAAAAAACTTTGGACATAGTCACGATGGTCACACAAAACTGAGTTATAGCTGATGCCACTGAACTGTACATTAAATACGGTTAAAATGGCAAATTTTATGTTTTATGCCTTTGACCATGACTTCAAAAAATTAATACCAAAATTCCATTGCATGGTATACCTTAACTGTGTGAATCATTGGTGTGTGGATTATATTTCAAAAAACTACTAAAAAATCCTTTTAGTGCGGCATAATGACACAGTGGTCAACAAATGAGTAAAGTAATAGTCTTGGCTCTATTAATACAGAGGACAGTGACAATAATTTGAAACCCCCATCGAAGGGTTTTCTCTCACTCATCGTCTCATTCCCTGCAACACAGAAACAAAATGCTTATTGATTTGTACTTTACGTATCTTTGGTCAGCAGTAATTCAGGATTTATATGCTGAGTGGTATGAGGAAAAGAATAAGCAATTTCTTGGGCCAGCTCCCAGGACTAAGAATATTTAAAGACTACTTGAGGGCTAAGATATTGGCAACGTCACTAAATTCGGTTTTGCAGCAGTACAAATGTTCCATTTTACTGGAGCACTAGCTCACGCATATAGAAAGCCACTGTGAAGCTAGATAACAGATCTGTTTCTAAAGAGAAGCAAAATAGGCTTGTTTATAAAAACAAGAGGGTGCCAACGGCAGCAGTGTCCAGAAGATGACAAATGCAAATAACCACCCCCCCCAGAAACATGGTCTACTGCCATTCCTCCAGGATTTATAAAGTACTTCACATCTGCAAACTCTTCCATAATCACTATCATCAGCCATCCCCAAGGAGCCCAGAAATTTCCATTTTTTGAAAGATTGGCAAGCCTCTTATCTCAATGCACACCTTTCCTTAACAAGAGCCCTTCATTCAATAAAGGCCAAACCTCCAATAAGGGTTAACTGTCATTTAGAGTCTGTGGTTTCTGCTCCTGGCCCTCCACAATCAATGTACTACCAGAAACCAACATGATGGTGTACACAGCTTATTCATTGAAGTACTTCAGAATGAAAGAAAACACTCATGTCCAAAATGCCACTCGGAGCACAATGGGGAAAAAAATGGATGAATATGAATCTAGGGAACTTGTGCTTCAGTCTTGAATCTGGGGTTGGCATCCTATGTGACCCTGATCTAATTAATTAACTACTCTGAATCTCAGTTCCTTTATCTGTAAGATGGGCTTAATGATCATACTGCCTATCGCACAGATTATTATGAGGTCCAGTGAAATTAATGGATGTCTAAACATCTCAAAAACTGAAGTTCTGGGATCCTTGGGTGGCTCAGTGGTTTAGCTCCTGCCTTCGGCCCAGGGCGTGATCCTGGAGTCCCGGGATCAAGTCCCACATCCGGCTTCCTGCATGGAGCCTACGTCTCCCTCTGACTGTGTCTCTGCCTCTCTCCCTCTCTGTCTCTCTGTCTCTCCTGAATAAATAAATAAATAAAATCTTTTAAAAAAATTATTAAAAAAAAAAAAACTGAAGTTCTATGCAAATGTGAAAGAGGACTAGAACACTTCTAATCTCTAAATAGCTCCAGAGCAGCACAGCTGAGGGCCTTTGAGAATAGCATATTTCGTATTTCGTTTAAATACGAAAGCAAGGAAGTGAATTCGACAGAGGGAAAAATATTAATCCAAGTTACCTCTTCATACATATATTTCATAACCTACTTGAGACTCAGCTGATTACGTAGAAGCTACTGACTAAGGTGTGAAAGGAAATGCGAGTTAGAATAAATAAAGAGCCTTAATTTAGACTGATAAAATCATTTCCATCTGAGACTCTAGAGTTTGTGGTGGTGGTGTTGTGTACATTCTGTTTTTGTTTAGTGCCACAGAAAGCACTGGTGTAATATACTCCATTCCTTCTGGAGCTTGGACATACCTAGTTTCTTTCTAGAAAAGATGCTGGCGGGAACGCAATCCTCACTGCACAGCAATTCTCTAGTGGATTTTAAAGGAATCCTGTGAGGTAAGACAAAAATCCTCAGCGCACTGATTTTATATTCCGCAAATGTATAACCTCTGAAATTTCAAAGTCAGGGACTTATTTTTTTCACTGCTGAAGGAAGACTTAGATTGGGACTCATGTGTGTTCCAAATTTAGCAGAGCCTCCACGGCTGCAAGCAGTTGCTTAACAACTGCACACATTTGTGTATTACCTCACAGGTTGCCAGGAGAGGCCACCTGCAGAGCCAAAAAGCAAAGTCAAGTCAGATGCAAACAAGTGACCAAAAAATGGATCCTGAAATCAAGAGAGAATAGACGTTGCTCCTCCTTCAACCACCGTTTCCTTAGGGAGGTCTGGTCAGGAAGCAGGAGACATCAGGATACATCCTGACAAGTGAGGTTATTGATGGTGTTCGGGCACTGAAGAAGTAATCAACTTTAAAACAAACAAATTTCAATCTCCGATCTTCTCTCCTCTTTCCTTTCCAAATCAAATTCCTCAGGTGAACAGACCACAGCTTCTGCCTCCACTTATTCTCCATACACTAAAAAAAAGGCTCTCTCAGGGTTCACCCACCACAACTGCATCATCAGCAAGCCAAGTGGCCTTTCATGGATGCTTATTGTCCTCTCAGTAGAGGCAACACTCTTGGCCATTCCTTTTTCTGGAAACAGCTCCTCTCCTGACTCCTCTGGTAACATGCACCCTGGCGCTCCACCTATCTTCCCTACTCCATTTCCCTGTCCCTGTGCCTCTCCTGGTTCTTGATGACCTAAGTCCCCTGGCTTCTGCTTTGGAAATCCTCTACTACCCACAACCATCAGAGACACAAGCTTCTCTATGGCTCTTTGTCCTGCTATATATAACAACTCCCAACGACCTCTCTCTCTATTGAAAATCAAGCCCATATTTCCAATTGCCTGCCCCATATGTCCATTTCTCCCATCCTCCACCATCTTTCCTACAAAAACAACCTCCTGCTCCTGGCTTTCCAAGTTTTATTATTTTTGTTTCTCACTATCAAAGCCATTCTTCTCTATCCCACCTACATTTATAAGTTTCCAAGTACCATGAATGGCTCAAGATATCCCTCATGTCCATTGTTTCCTTTGTATGAAAAGATACTACAATCACTTCCTATGTGAATTCTTGTTGACCATAGCTTCTGAGTCAAAAAGTTCTGCAGCACAATACCAAATAATTCTTCTTATAGTAACATGTACATTGCGGCCTGTAATTTTTGCGGTTCAAAAATTGCCAAGGCTTCTGCTTTTTAAATTGAGATTCTTAATTGTAACATCCAAGGTTGTCTTGTCCATAAGCCAGTCTTCCTCTCTTAAAACCCTAGAAGGTCACAATGTTCAGAGGAGTTTAGATTGCTAGCTGTTTTTGTAAACTTGCCTTGAAGTTTCCCACTCCACTTTAAATGTTCTTTTGCACCCCACCTGCTCCACCACCATCTCCACCTATTAAAGTTACCCTTTAACACCTAGATCATACAACTTCCACAGTGAAGGCTATTCTGATTTCTTCTGTCAAACATGTCTTGTATGCAAAAGCATTTTGCACCATTCTAGGGGCTTTTACGTCTGTAAGTGAGGTGCACATTTTATCTCCTCTTTAGATCACAAGTCTCTCAAAGGGATGGACTCAGCATCAAGGTTTGCTGAAAACAGCATGAACTTTGAAACCAAAATGATGAGGGTATGTTTTCACTTACACTGGCTAAGTGGTGCTAAATCTCTCAGCTTAATTGCCTGTAAAATGAACCCATTGTAATTATTGAGAATTAACTTGTCTTCTCAGGTGTGGGCCAACTATGGCCCACAGGCTAAATCCAGCCCACTGCCCATTTTTATAAAGTTTTATTAGGACACAACTATGCTCATTCTTTTATGTAATTTCTATGGTTGCTTTTGCACTGCAATAGTAAAGCTGAGTAGCTACGATAGAGACCACATGGCCTGCTAAGACCAAAATATTTATTATCTGGTCCCTAGGGGAAAAGAAAAACCACCACCTCCAATTCACTCTTTTTTTTAGGTGGAGAGGTAGATATTTTCCAGAATTCCCTGAATCTAGGGGTAAAGGGGTTAATTGGGTTCCACTAATTAGATGCATGCATGCACGCAAGGAGTTGTAGAAGGTAGATAATATGCTGGCCATCTTCTGGCTCCTTGAGTGTTCATGGAAACATGAGATTTCTGATCCCCGGCAGTGTCCCTGTGCCTTACTCCTACTTTCCGTAGGTTGAGAAGCAGTTGCAGCAAGGGCAGTAGCCACAGGGACTTTCTGATCCCAGCTTCCCAATGCTGGGATGGCAACTGCAGGGACACATTTTTACCTTGGCTCCACCTTGTTCTGGAAATCTTTTCCCTGAGGCTCACCCTTCCAGTGATTTTGTAAGCACCCACTTTTCTGTATTAAATCCTTTTTTGTTTAAAATTTATAGCCAAGTTTCTGTGTCTTGTACTGAACTCTGACACAGAACCAAATGATAAACATCTAGTTAAGTTACTGAGACATGAAATGACAGCATCTGTGAAGGCACTTTATAAACAGTAAAGCTAATATTTTCTGTAAATCTTCATCTCATCCCTCATAAACTGACCCCCACTGCTGACTCAGCACAGCACCCCACCCCCAAAATCCCGATGTTCCCACAGCTCTCTTCTTCCTCACTCTACTTGAGCAATCCCATCACTCCTGCTAGCTCCCACAGCCCTAAGGATCAAGGGTTAACTTATTTTGAAAGGTTGACACAAAGCTAGCTCTCCAGAACAATGCACGTGCATTAAAACTTCAATGTAATTTCTGAGTTCATGGGCCTTCTGAATTTCATCAATGGATCTCTAAGTTATAAAACCTTTTTCTTCTATGCTAATGAGCATCTAAACCTGTATACTGAGTACCAGATTGTTATCCTGAGGTTAACCTTGATGTATACACCTGCCCACTGAACCATGTGTAGGCAACTCAAGCTCAGTGTGTCCACACATGGTTTTATCTCTCCACTGCTCCTCTTCTTCTGTTGTTTATCAAGTAAGTGAAAGATGCTAGCATTCCTTAAAGACGTGGTGCCCTCCCTTCCTTCCTTCTTTCCTTCCTTCCTTCCTTCCTTCCTTCCTTCCTTCCTTCCTTCCTTCTCCAGAGACAATTGCCAGGTCTTAGTGATTCTACATCCCTAGCTGCTTTTGAATCTATCCCCATCCCATTCTCTATTGTCAGTAATTTGTCCAGCCACCCCCATCTCTAATCAAGATTGCTACAGAAGCCCTCAAATTGGCATTTCTGCTTCCATTCTGTCTTCTCCAATCCCCTTCCTACACCTTAAAACATGCATGTCAAATCCAACCAGTCTTTCTTGTTTAAAACCTTTAATAATTCCACCTTATTCTCACCATCAGCCTTCCCCACACCTCTTGAATTGCCTCCATACTACCCTACCATATGAGCAGTTTTCAGTACCAATCTTTGTCCTTCCCAAGGAGTACATGTCACTCTTTCCCCATGATGTCCTTCCTCACCATTTTATTTCCTACTGCCACTCTTCTACCACCCCCCAACACACACTTTCCTCCTTGCTAACACCCCATCCTTCAGTACTCAGTTTAGATACTATTGCCTTATTTACCAAATGTTTATTAAGCCTCTACCACATGCCAACCACAAATAGCACAGAAGATACAACAATAAAAAGACAGTCACAATCCTTATCCTGTCCAAAGTCAGTATTATAGGGGCATTAGATCAAAAATGACAAGTATGATGGCCCTGTAGTTTCCCCCAGGCTAAGCCAGGATCCCCCCTCCCCACTCTTGGATACCACATCTTTAGTGCCCCAACCCTAAGACCACTATTAGCTCATCCATCTATCTCAATGACCAGACTACAAACTTGTTATAGGTAGGACTGTGTCTTATTCATAATTTCATTTATCATCAACACCTAGTACTGTATCTGGCACTTAGGAATAGCTTAATAAATCCCTATTGATTATGAAAATTCAGTAGTAAATATCAGCTGAATGAATCAGCTCAGCTTAGGAATGACCCTATAAGGAGAATATAATGCAAACAACTGGGGTTGGGGTCCTATTTGCTTGCCTGGGCTTTGCCAATGATTCAAATCAAAGGTAACATCCTTCTAACTAACAACTGGACTTGCTGCCTGCATTTCATGTTAAGCAGCTATTCCCAGTAGCCTTTCTTGCCTCTAGGATAAAAACTTGCATGTTCAACAGTGTACCTAATTAGAGGCACCCCCTAGCAACTCCAGAGGCCTAGGGAGGTGAGTCACCAAGCTGTGCCCTTGGTCACCGGAACCTAAACAACATCGAAGACAGGTAAGCACAGGGGACTTGACAGCTAGGAGAGGCCCAGGAGCTCAGCCAAGTTAGATCCCAGAAGCTTTGCTGCAAATTCCCTGCTAGGCCAGCCCTGAGTCTGTGTGTATAAACTACCACCACATTTCTTAATGTGTGTGAAACTGGTAGGGGATGAGGGAAGGCAAAGAAAAACTGAGGATTAATTATAGCCCTTCCTTATGAAAAAATAATCAAGCTGTTTGGATAAATGCCAATGAGATTTTCTTGCATGTATGACGATACAAGTGAACATTTATGAAGCACCTGCCATGTGCCAGATTCTCACCCCTTGATGTGCATTAAATCATTTAATTCTCTCAATGCCCCTATGAAGTGAGTTCCATTATTATCTCATTTACAGATTAGTAAACAGAGGCCCAGTGAGATTAAGGAGCCTCTCCATGGCTGCCCTGCAGCCAGTAAGTGACATAGCAGGATGCAAACTTTCAGTCTGACTCAGCCCAGGATCAGAAAATCTACACTTACATCCCTGTGATAGAGGGGCAGTGCTCTCACCTCATCTGGCCAGAGTCCCAGTCCCCAATGCCAACAAAGTTGGGCATGTGCTATCAGGCAGGACTGAGGGTCTTGTTACAGTGTTAAGGATCTGCCCCTCAATATGGCCAATTATTGCCATCACTACTGATGATTTGATTTTTTTTTTTTAAGAGAGAGAGAGAGAGCATGTGTGCAAGCTAGAGGAGGAGTGGGAGGGCAGAGGGAGAGAAAGGATTCTGAGGATTCTCCACACCCTCCACACACAGCATAGAGCCTGATGCAGGTCTTGATCTCACAATCCTGAGATCATGACCTGAGCCGAAACCAAGAGTCAGATGCTTAATGGATAGAGCCACCCAGGTGACCTGAAATCTAGATTTTTTTAATTGGGGATAAGAAAAGGGCAGGATTGTAAAAGGTTTTAGCCAGAGGGACTGAAAGGAATATGGTAGTAATAACTGAGAGAGCCTTAGAAGGAGGAAGAGGGTTAAAGATAAAACATTGCCCAGTTCTGACTTGCTGAATTTCCAGTACTAAAGATGCTCTGAGGGTCCATAAAAACTCAGACTGGAACAGAGGACCAGGGGTACAAATTCATAGAGAAGATTCTGGTTACTTTGTTCTCAGGCTACTCCACCTCAGCCCTCAGTTCTACCAAGAAAAGGATCATTTAAAACACCCCATTTTTGTTTGTTCTGAGGATGGTGAAAATACAGGCTGGAATTAGTTTCCTGGGGCTTCCGTAACACAAACTGAGTGCTTAAACAACAGAAATGTACAGCCTTATGGTTCTGGAGGCCTAGAGAAGTGAGCCAGCTGGGTCATGCTCTCTCTTAACAGTCCAGGAAAAAAATCTGTTCCCATCTATCCTCCTAGTTTCTGACAGATCTTTAGCTTGTGGCAACAGAACTCCAATCTTTACATGTTGTGTTCTCTCTCTCTCTTTCTCTCTCTCTTTCTGTGTGTGTGTATGTCAAAATTTCCCATTTTACAAGGACATCAGTCATATTGGATTAGGGGCCCACTTTATTGCAGTATGACCTCATCTTAACTAATTGTATCTGCAATGACTATTTCTAAACTAGGTCACAATGTGAGGTAAAGACAGGACTTCAATATAGTTGTGGGGGGGAACAATTCAATCTATATCAAAGCTTTATTTTATTTTATTTTTTAAAGTTTCTTTTTTTTTAATTTTTATTTATTTATGATAGTCACACAGAGAGAGAGAGAGAGGCAGAGACACAGGCAGAGGGAGAAGCAGGCTCCATGCACCGGGAGCCCGATGTGGGATTCGATCCTGGGTCTCCAGGATCGCGCCCTGGGCCAAAGGCAGGCGCCAAACCGCTGCGCCACCCAGGGATCCCTATATCAAAGCTTTAAATGGAGATTTCCTTTCTTATAAAATCAGGTTCCATATAGTTGTGGGGGGGGCACAATTCAATCTATATCAAAGCTTTAAATGGAGATTTCCTTTCTTATAAAATCAGGTTCCATAAGAACAGTTCTCTTGGAAAATCATTATGTTCAAAGAACCATGCAAGTCCTACAGGGAATACAAAAATGAATTAGATCCTAATTCTCAAGGGCCTTCCAATGAAGCCCGAGTGAGAAGACATTCACAAAAGCTATCCTACAAATAAGTAGGTTATATGACTTGAAAGTAATATGAATACCATTAGAATCAAATGGGGTAGGGTAGTCACTTTGTCTATAAAAATCAGGAATTGAGGGAGGCACCTGGGTGGCTCAGTGGCTGAGCATCCACCTTTGGCTCAGGTCATGATCCCGGAGTCCTGGGATAGAATCCCACATCAGGCTCCCAGTGAGGAGCCTGCTTCTCCCTCTGCCTATGTCTCTGCCTCTCTTTGTGTGTCTCTCATGAATAAATAAATAAATAAAATATTTTTTAAAAGTAAAAAATAAAAATCAGGAATTTTAACCCAGTATTGAGGAATGCAGAGAATTCTGACAGAGAAGACTTTGAGGGTTTGAGGTAGAGAAACTGAAGACATTTCAAGTAGATAAAACAGGTTAAACAAAAGAGAAAAAAAGCACAAGCTGCCTGAATCAGGTCTGTTTGCCCAGAGAATTGGGTACATATTATGGAGTCATGTGATTGAAGACTAAAATCATAGTTTGGGATCAGTTAGTAGCTTTGCGCAGTGGCAGTATCGTAGCCAATGAGGTTTATCCAAGGCACGATTATTGCTAATTGGGATCAGTTAGTAGAATGCTTTATTGTCAGGAAAGGGAGTTTCATGTGTAAACTGGTAGGCACCTGGGAGTAGTTTGGGTGGCCAACAGAAGTAGTTCCTCTGGGCAGCCCAGTGGCTCAGCGGTTTAGTGCCGCCTTCAGCCCACGGCCTGATTCTGGAGACTCAGGATCCAGTCCCACATCAGGCCCCCTGTGTGAAGCCTGCTTCTCCCTCTGCCTGTGTGTGTCTCTCTCTCTGTCTCTCAAGAATAAATAAGTAAAATCTAAAAAAAAAAAGTAGTTCCTCTGATAATGGCTGAACACTTCCCAAATCTTGGGAGAGATATAGACTTCCAGGTACATGAAGTTTATGGGTCCTCAATCAGATTCAACCCAATGAAGACTTCACTAAAACACAATATAATAAAACTGTCAAAAATCACAAAGAAAGAATCTTGAAAGCAGCAAGAGAAAGAAATTTGTTACATACAAGAGAACCTTCATAAAGCTATCAGCTGATTTCTTGGCAGAAACCTTGCAGACTCAAAGAGAATAGGATAACATATACAAAGTGTTGGAAGAAAAAACTGCCAACCAAGAATACTTATCAAAGATGCCCTTTGAAAATGAAGGAGAGATAAAGACTTTCCCAGACAAACAAAAGCTGAGGGAGTTTATTACCACTAAACACATCTTACAAGAAACACCAAAGAGACTTGTCAAGCAGAAATGAAAAGATATTAATTAATAGCATAAAAACATATAAAAGTATATAATTCACTGGTAAAAGTAGGTATATAGTCAAATTCAGAATACTCTAATTTTGTAAAGGTAGTGTGTAAATCACTTAAGTCTGGTATAAAGAAAAGAATTTGAAAGAAAAAAAAAGACTTAAAATTACTATATGTATGGGACACCTAGCTGTCTCAGT
Source organism: Vulpes vulpes (assembly GCF_048418805.1). Lineage (NCBI taxonomy): Eukaryota > Metazoa > Chordata > Mammalia > Carnivora > Canidae > Vulpes > Vulpes vulpes. Next base: position 105,957,616 of record NC_132785.1, on the reverse strand, counting down.
CAGTAGAGCATGTGATTCTTGATCTCAGGGTTGTGAGTTTGAGCCCCACGTTGGATATAGAGATTACTTTAAAAAGTAAGAAATCTTAAAAAAAATAACTATAGGTATAATAATTTGTTAATGGATACATGATATAAAAAGATGTAAATTGTGGTATCAAAAACATAAAAGGGGGGCAGAGTTTTTGTATGCAAAGTTATCCTCTTACAATAGACTGTTATAAGATATTTTATGTAAGTCTCATAATAACCTCAAGGCAAAAGCTATATTACATACATGACAGGGGAAGAGAAACCTAAGCATACACTATAGAAAATCATCAAATCACAAAGGATGATAGCAAGAGACAAAGAATAGAGCAAAGGAACTAGCAAATAACCAGAACAAAATTACAAGATGGCAAAAGTAAATCCTTATCTATCAATAGCTACACTGGGTGTAAATGGATTAAATTCTCTAATTAAAAGTCATATAGTAACTGAATGGATTAAAAAAAAATTTTAAGGCCCAACTATATACTGCCTATCCAGAGACTCACTTCAACTTTAAGGATACATATTGCTGAAAGTAAAGGAATGAGAAAAGATATTTCATGCAAATGAAAGACAAAGGGGAGCAGGGATAGCTGCATTTATATCATTAAATATTTATATGTTTATTTATATATAACAGATTTTATCAAAAACTATAATAAGATAAAGTTATTATATAATGATAAAGAGGCCAATTCATCAAAAGGATATAACAATTGTAAATACATATGCACCCAACATTGAGCACATGAACATATTAAGCAAATACTAACAGATCTGAAGGGAGTTAATAAACAACAATACCAAAATAGCAAGGGACTTTATACTCCACTTTCAACAATAGATAGATCACGCAGACAAAAAAATCAATAAGGAGACACTGAACTTAAACTACACTTTAGACCAAACAGACCTAACAGATACATAGAACATTCCATCCAAGAGCAGCAGAATACACATTCTTCTCAAGTGCACACAGAACTTTCCCTAGGACAGATTATGCTAGGCTACAAACAAGTCTTTTAAAAATTTAATAAGATTAAAATCGTATCAAGTATCTATTCCAACCACAATGGTATGAAACTAGAAATCAGGAGGAAAGCTGGAAAATTCATAAATGTTAAAAGTAAACAACACACTTCTAAACAGTCAATGGATCACTGAGGAAATAATAGGAAAATCAAAAAATATCTTGAAACACACAAAAATGGAAACACATCAAGGGAAAATCTGTGGGATACAGAAAAACAATTCTAAGAGGAAAGTTTATAGCAATAAACACCTACATTAAAAGAAACAAAGATTTCAAACAACCTAACTTCACACCTCAAGAAAATAGAAAAAAAAAAAAAAAGAACTCAGGCCAAAATGAGCAGAAGGAAGGAAATAAAGATTAGGGTGGAGATAAATGAAAGCTACTCAAAAAATAATAGAAAAGATAAAATGGAAAGACAATTTTTTGAAAAGACAAACCAAATTGACAAAGCTTTAGCTAGACTAAGAAAAAAGAGAGAATTCAAGCAGATAATATTGGAAGTGAAAGAGGAGACATAACAACGGATTCCATAGAAATAAAAAGATCATAAAAGACTACTATGAACAACTATATACCAACAAGCTGGATAACCTAGAAGCAATGGATAAATTCATATGCACATACAACCTACCAAGACTAATTCATAAAGGAATGGAAAATCTGAACAGACCAGCAATGAGTCAAGAGATTAAATCAGTAATCAAAAAATCTCATAACAAAGAAAATCATAGGACCACATGGTTTCACTGCTGAATTAAACCAAACATTTACAGAATTAATACCAATCCTTCTCAAACTCTTTCAAAAAATTGAAGAAGAGGGGACACTCCCAAACTCATTTTAGAGGCCAGCATTACCCCACTATCAAAGGCAGACAAAAATACTACAAGAAAAGAAAATTTGCAAGCCAATAACCCTGTTGACTATAGATGTAAAAATCCTTAACAAAATACTAGCAAACCAAATTTAACAGCACACTAAAAGTATCATATGCCATGATAAAGAGGGATTTATCCCCCGGATGCAAGGAGGTTCAATATATGCGAATCAATAAATACGTTACAACACATTAATAAAATGAAAAATAAAAATCATATGTTCATTTCTATGGCTGCAGAAAAAAAAAACACTTGACACAATTCCACATCCATTCATGATAAAAACTTACAACAAATTAGGTATAAAAGGAATGCACCTCAACATAACAAAAGCTACGTATGACAAACCCACAGCTAACATCACTCTCAACAGTGAAAATCTGAAATCATTCCTTCTAAGATCAGGGACAAGATAAGAATGCCCACTCTCACCACTTCTATTCAACACAATACTGGTACTCCTTGCCAGAACAATTAGGCAAGAAAAAGAAATAAAGGCATCTATATTAGAAAGAAAGAAGTAAAATTGTCTTTGTTTGCAAATAAGATGATCCTAATGTATAGAAAGCCCTACACTCCACCAAAAAGAAACTTAAATGATTTCAGTAAAGTTGCAGTATACAAAATCAACATACAAAAATCAGTTGCATTTTTATACACTATAAATGAACTATTTGAAAGAGAAATTAAGAAAAAAAAATCCACTGCAATGGAATGAAAAACATAAAATACTCAGGAATAAACTTAACTAAGGACATGAAAAACCTATATACTACTATAAGATACTGATGAAAGAAATTGAAGAAGACACAAATAAATGAAGATATATCCCATATTCATGGATTGGGAGGATTAATACTAAAATATCGATACTACAAAAAACAATATACAGATTCAATTCAATGCCTATCAAAGGTCCAATGCATTTTTCACAGAAATAGGAAAAACAGCCCTAAAATTTATATGGAGCCATAAAAGATCCAGAATATTCAAAGTAATTTCAAAAAAGAAGAATAAAGCTGGAGCATCACAACTCCTAATTTCAAGCTATATTTCAAATCTCTAGTAATCGAAACAGTATGGCATTGACCTAAAACAGATACAGAGACCAATAGAACAGACTAGAGAGACCAGAAGTAAACCCATACATGTATGGCCAAGTTATCTTGGACGGAAGCAAGAACACACAATGGAGAAAGGATAATCTCTTCAATAAACAGTGTTAGTAAAACTGTAATCTATTTTCAAAGAATGAGAATGGACCTCTATCTTACACTTCTCACAGAAATTAACTGGAAATGGGATGCCTCGGTGGCTCAGTGGTTAAGTGTCTGCCTTCAACTCAGGGCATGATAGCGGGGTCCTGGGATCGAGTCCTGCATCAGGCTTCCTGCGAGGAGTCTGCTTCTCCCTTTGCCTGTCTCTGCCTCTCTCTGTGTCTCTCATGAATAAATAAAATCTTTTCTAAAAAAGAAATTAACTAGAAATGGATTAAAGACGTAAATGTAAAACATGAAACTGTAAAATTCCTAAAAGAAAACATAGGAAAAAAGCTCTTTAACATTGGTTTGGACAATGATTTTTTTTGACGTGACATCAGATGCACAATCAACAAAATCAAAAATAAACAAGTAGGACTACAATAAGCCAAAAACCTTCTGCACAGTAAGGGAAACAATCAACAAAACGAAAAGGCAATCTACAGAGTAGGAGAACTAATTCATAAATTCTATCTTATAAGGAGTTATATCTAAAATATATAAGGAACTTACACAATTCAATAGCAAAAATAATCCAATCTAAAAATAGGCAACAGACCTAAGTAAACATTTTTTGAAAGAAGATATCCAAATGGCCAACAGGTACATGAAAAGATTCTCAACATCACTAATCATCAGAGGAATGAAATTCAAAACCACAATGAGATGTCACCTCACACCTGTCAGAATGGCTATTAACAAAAGACAAGAAATAATAAGAGTTGGTGAGGATGTGGAAAAAAGAGAACCCTTGTATACATGTTAGTGAGAGTGTAAATTGGTACAGGCATTATGTAGTTTCCTCAAAAAAATTAAAATAGAACTACTATATGATCCAGCAGTCCCACTTCTGGATATAAAACTGAAGGAAATGAAACCAGTATCTTGAAGAGATATTTACAGTTCCATGTTTACTGCAACACTATTCACAGTATCTAAGAACGGAAACAACCTAAGTGTCTATCAGTGGAAGAACGGATAAAGAAAATATAATACACACACACACACACACACACACACACACACACACACCAGGATATTATTCAGCTATAGTAAGAAGAAACTGACAACATGGATGAATGTGGAGGACATTATGTTAAGTAAAATAAGCCAGAGAGAGGAAGACAAATACTGTACGATATCACTTTACATGTGAATTTTTTTTTTTAAAGTTTAACTCCGAACCAGAGTGGCTGCCAGGGGTTGGGAAGTGGGGAAAAATGAGGAGATATTGGTTAAAGGTACAAACTTCTGGTTATAAGATGAATAAGTTCTGAGGATCTACTGTATAGCATGGTGACTATATTAATTATACTGTGTTTTGAATATAAAATTTGCTGAAAGGGTAGATTTTAAGCATTCTTATCACACAAAAAAGTAACTATGTGAGGTGACAAATGTGCTCATTACCTTTATCATGGCAAATATTTCATAATATGCACATTCTCAAATGATTATGTCCCTGTGTGTGTGTGTGTGTGTTCTCCTATTCTACTGCCTAAGATGTCTTAGAACTCTACCTTTCCACATTATATAAATCCTCTTCCAATTTGATGGTCCTCAAGAGAAACCCAAGATAGAATATGTTAGGGCAGCTACCCTTTGGGTTTGGGCTCTTTGAATCTCATAAAGCATCCTAACTCTCATCTTTATAAGAGCAGGGGTTCTGAATCCTGGGTCAGATTCATGGCCCACTGATCCTAGTGTTATTAGAGTCTAGTAGTACTGACTCAACATTTGACAATCAAGATATATGCCATACTCGTGCATACAAGCAAGCATATACCCTAACATCTTTCTGTAATACATCTGTAAGTCTCAGACAGTAGAGCATCAGGGTCAAAGTCAAGCTCCACTCCTATTTAGGAGCTGTAGAGTCCAGGGCACCTAGGATTTTGGTCTGTTTCTTCATGTATAAAACAGGGGTAATAACAATATCTATGATCTAGAATTACAGTTAAGATCAAAGTAAATATAAAGCACTTAGCATTGTGCCTGGGATACAGTAAGCGATCAGTAGACAGTAACTGTTAATTTCACTATTTTTATTACTGTTATGATTATACAATTATTGGTCTACCACCCATTAATTCATCTAGACTCTCCATGAATACACTGGATAATGAATTCCATCTAAAACCGACTCTCTAAAAAATATTTTGTCAAGGTGTATGCTGTTCATGGCAGCTAAGATATGTTGCCATAGCCACAGCAAAGCAGTAGTTCCAATTAAAGAACCCAAATCCTAGTGACTTAAAAGATGTGAACTAGGGGGATCTCTGGGTGGCTCAGCGGTTTAGCGCCTGCCTTTGGCCGAGGGCGTGATCCTGGAGTCCCGGGATCGAATCCCACATCAGGCTCCCTGCATGGAGCCTGCTTCTCCCTCTGCCTGTGTCTCTGTGTCTCTCATGAATAAATAAATAAAATATTAAAAAAAAAAAGATGTGAACTAAAGGGACAAGTTCCTCAGCAGCAGTAAGTTCTCTCTTACATTATAGGGTTTTTTTTTTATCATTATTATTATTTATTTGTTTAATTCCAGAAGTCTAATTAGTGTTATTATGCTAAAACCAAATAATTTTCTGTTTAATTCTCTTTAACTGTAAAGACAATAGCTCTTTAAAGTAAACAGACCCTTTTTATAACAAGCCATGTGCTATCAACTAAAACACCAGAGGAGTTCCATATATAAGGCTCCAATAAATCAATAGAAAAGACAACTCTTATAGAATAATAAGAGGACCTTTCTCATTCATTTGGGGAATATAAATAATAGTGAAAGGGAATATAAAGGAAGGGAGAAGAAATGTTGGGAAATATCAGGAAGGGAGACAGAACATAAAGACTCCAAACTCGGGGAAACGAACTAGGGGTGGTGGAAGGGGGGAGGAGGGCGGGTGTTGGAGGGGAATGGGTGACGGGCACTGAGGTGGACACTTGACGGGATGAGCACTGGGTGTTTTTCTGTATGTTGGTAAATTGAACACCAATAAAAATTAATTTAAAAAAAAAAAAAAAAAAAAGAATAATAAGAGGACCTTAATGAGAAATTCACCTAAGAGGAAATACAGATGAGAAATATGCATAAATGTTTATCACTGCACTTATAATTTTTTAAATTTATAATTTCTAATGTGATTTGAAACAATGAAGTATTATCACTAAGGTTTAGATCACCCAGGAAATAGGACTTGGCATACTTATCAACCTGGAAACACAGATCAAAAGCCATAAGATGCACTTGTAATTCTAATTCTAGAGATTTGTCTCAAGGAAATAACCACCAATGTGCATAAAAATATAATGAATAGTTAAAAGCATGGCTTCTAAATATCAAATTAAATTTTGTCTTTTCTACTTGATAGCCATTTAGCCTTAGGCAAATAACCTACTTGTTCTTTAAGTTTCCTCATCTGTTAAACAGGAAAAAATGATACCTATATTTCACAGAGTTGTGGGCAGGAAGAGTGAAAAAGGAGATAGAACAAACTCTTCAAAGAGTTTGTAAGGCCTCAAAGAACATTAGCCATTATTCTGATTGGTTAAGTAAATCATGATACATTGATAAGCAGCACACTGTTTAGCCCCTAAAAATGGTATTCTAGAGCAAGCATAAGCAAACCATGGCCCAGCTATGAGCCAAATTTGGCCAACTGGCTATTTTTGAAAATAAAGCTTTATTGGGGGCAGCCGGGTGGCTCAGCGGTTTAGCGCCACCTTCAGCCCAAGGCCTGATCCTGGAGTCCTAGGATCGAGTCACAGGTCGGGCTCCCTGCATGGAGCCTGCTTCTCCCTCTGCCTGTGTCTCTACCTCTCTCTCTCTCTGTGTCTCTCATGAATAAATAAATAAAATCTTAAAAAATATAAAAAAATAAAGTTTTATTTGAACATAGCCACACTCAATCATTTACATATTGTACTACAACAGCAGAGTAAAGTAGTTGAAACAGAAACTGTATGTCCCACATAGCCTCAAATATTTTCTATGTGGCCCTTTACAGAGAAAGTTTGTTGACACCTGATCTAGAGGAATGTTTGCTTTCATGGGAATATGTTCTCAATCTATTCAGTGAAAAGAAGCTTTCCAACAGCAAATACAATAAGTCTACATTTTTGTTGAAATAAGTGTATAGGGAAAAAAGTATGGAAGTAGTATGATATTAAAAGTTGACTATAGGGGATCCCCAGGTGGCTCAGCAGTTTAGTACCTGCCTTCGACCCAGGACTTGATCCTGGGGTCCCAGGATTGAGTCCCACATCAGGCTCCTTGCATGGAGCCTGCTTCTACCTCTGCCTGCATCTCTGCCTCTCTCTCTCTCTCTCTCTCTCTCTCTCTCATAAATAAATAAAACTTTAAAAAATTAAAAATAAAAGTTGACTATAGCTCTCTGAACGAGGAGGATTATGCATTTTATTTCCTTCTTTGTGTTTGTATAGAATTTCTAATTTTGTATAATAAGCATGAATCATTTCTGCCATAAAAAATGTTAAAGACACCAAATAGGAAAAAAGTTGTTTTAATTGTGATATAGAAAGAGGACAAGGAACTGATTTAATAGTAAAACAAGATGGAAAGATATTTTTAATTGGTGAGAGAAATATGGGTTTGTATTCTTCATTTCTTCTCATTCTCTCGCACAGATAGGAATGTGAAAAGTGGGGAGAGAGCAAAGCAAGCAAGGAGAGAAATGTGACAGCAGAGTTGTTACACGATGTGGATGGCTGCCAAGCTCAATAATTCCTAAGATAAATAAGTTTGCAAAGCTCAGAGAGATGCTACGAATCTTTGCACCAAAGTTTGAGTTACACAATCAAGCCAGTATAAGGAGAAGTCATGTGGTAACGATCTGGGAACGATAACAGGATACGTTTCAGGAATGCTTATCAATAGCACTGTCCACCAAACATTTATTTATTGCCTACCTGATGCCAAGCATTTACAGTATCATAGGGAGGCAAACACAAAAGGTGACACACACAAAAATAAAAATATTTACATAGCAAAGAGGGTGGAGTGGTGAGTCCCATAAAGGAGAATCATACTCGGATTTTTAGTCAAGATGCTAACTGGATGAATGTGACACACCAACCACTGAGTTCCAGAGGGAGAACGCTTTCAGTTATGTTCTATCTACTGAATCTGTAATAAGTAAGGAAGATTCAGACATGTCCTTTAGACAGCTGGGTATAGGCATTTGGAGTTTGGAGAGGAGATAGCATTTGGAGGAATCCCCAAACCAGTGTATGCACAACATGACGTTGCCCCTAGACAGCATACAGAAGAGAAGGGGCCCAGGCGTTACAAGGTGAACAGAGGGGGCCACTTGAGGGATGAAGACTGAGAAGGAACACGCAGGGATTGGGGCAAAACCAGGACAGAGTGCTTGTTAAATGTGCTCAAGAACCATCTCCACTATTTAAAATTTGCTGAAAATGAACTCTTTTAATAACTTGTGCAGCTGTAAGCAGCAGTTGTGATGAATGCTATATTCCTATGTCCCAAAGAACACAAACATTCTTTGAAAGTGTGTTTTCCCACAATTTTTCAGCCTTTTTCTGAGCAGAATACATGCATTATACCTTTCCTCATTTGAAGCTATGTGGTAAGAGGAATGGGAATGGGAATCCATTATTGGTTTGGTTTGCTTTGGTTTGGTTTGGGGCTGTAACACAAGCAACAGTGGGGTGATGAGGAAAAGAAAGAGACTCAGCAGTACACCATGCTCAACAGAGTCACAATTTTAGAGTAATGCCAAAAAATACCTAGGATGTAAAATTGGTCTTTGGAGATCAGTTGGTGACCACCACTAGGATGAACCCAAGTACCAGATGCCTAGACTGTAGCACAGACCTCTGCTAAGATTGGTGTAAGTGACATGGTGCCCAGAGCAGCTATGAGAAGTAGTGTGCAGGACACCAGATCCCACGGTCAGAAAGTCTGTCTCCGCTACTAATGGCTGGTTGACTTCACAAAAGCCTCAGTTTCCTCATTTATTAAGTTTAGATAAACTATCTCAGGACTTTCACAAACATATTATGAAGGATATGGACTGCTGAAAGGAACTATAAAATGAAAGGTAATATTTTTATTAGGTATAATTAACAAATAAAATTGTACCTATATAAAATGCACTGTCATGATTTGATATACATTGTGAAATGTTTGCTACAACAAAGTTAATTAACACATCCATCACCTCACATAGTTACCTTTGTGTGTGTGTGTGTGGTGAGAACATTTAAGATGTGCTCTTTTAGCAAATTTCAAGCACACAATACAGTATTATTGACTGTAGTCACCATACATTAGATTCTCAGAATGTATTCATCTTATAACAGAACGTTTGCACCCTTGGACCAACATCTCCCTGTTTCCTCCCCTCCCTAGCTCCTGGCAACCACCATCTACTCTCTGGTTCTATGAGTTCATTTTTATTTTTAATCTTTTTTTATATTCCATATATAAATGAAATGTGAAATCATACAGTATTTGTCTTTCTCTGCCAGGCTTATTTCACTTAGCATAATGTCCTCCAGACTCATCCGTGTCTTCTAAAATAATAAGGTTTTCTTCTTTTTTATGCCTGAATCATATTCCACTGTATATACATACCACATTTTCATTATCCATCCATCCACTGACAAATAGGTTGTTTCCATATCTTGGCTATTGTGAATGTACATCAAGGATACAATGAGATGTCACCTCACACCTGTTAGAATGTTTTTTATCAAAAAGACAAGAAATAACAAGTGTTGGTGAGGATGAGAAGAAAAGGGAATTGTTATTCACTGCTAGTGGCAATGTAAGTTGGTGCATCCACTGTGGAAAACAGTATGGAGCTTCAGAAAATTAAAACAGGATTCCCATATACATGACCCAGCAATCCCACACTTCTAGGTATATAGCTGAAGGAAACAAAGTCAGTACTCAGAAAGATCTCTGCACCTTGTTTGTTGCAGCACTGGTCCCTATAGTCAAGATATCGCACCCACCAAAGTGATGGAAATTAATGCTATCCCTGAGTACTATAACTCAGTGATTAGAGCATTTGGCTTATGAGCTTCTTATAGCCCTGCTATCACAAAGAAAAGACCAGAACTAAGCGGTGCCCCAAGTGGCTGGCCTGCTCTTTCCAGGTCTTGTTAAAAGAGCAAGGGCTGTGAAGAAGTGGCCTCACACTTAAAGCAGGACCTCAGGCATAGGCTTTCCCACTGAGAGCCCCTTTCCTCCCAGGCAGAGTGGGAACAGCACCAATGATCTTGCAGAGGTGCTGTCAGTGTGAGCCATCATGTGCCAAAGCACTGGCCCAATGCCTGGACAAAGTGGGTCCTGGAGAAATGAGAGCCATTTGGACATTGCATCTGAAACGTAGGTAGCTGGCGCTTATCCTACTGGGATATTTCAGAACACACAGCCCAACACTTCCAGCAGCTCAATATGCTCTTCTTCATTTAAAAAAACAAACAACCAACCAAATAAAATCTCTTCAGTAAAGTATTGGAATATACTCCATGACCCCTTAGTGAAGGAGACACACTATTCAAAGAGTGAATGGCAGGATCTGTGTATTATTTATAGCATCATATGAATATATGTGATTTCCAGATTATCTTGTATACCCATTCTCCAGCTAGCTCCCCTATAGGTTCTTAGAAATGAGTTCCCACTGTGCAGAATCACGGGGTCTTGGTTCCTATGGAAATATCATCCCAACAAGGACATTTGTAGAGGCTTTCTCAGTCTCCTCCATGTCCTCTAAAGCTGAGGCTGCAAACTTCTCAGTAAAAGATCAGTTAGTAAATATCCTACGCTTTGCCAGTCATGCGGTCAACATCTACCACAACCACTCAACTCGTCCATGGTCACCATGGACAACTAATAAATGAATAGCACAGCTATGTTTCTGTAAAATGTGATTTATGAACACTGAAATCTGAATTTTGCATAATTTTCACACATCATGAAATACTGCTTCTTTTTTCTATTTTTTTCCAACCATTTCAAAATGTAAAAACCATCCTTAGCTAAAGTGCTATACAAGAACTGATATGAGGATGAGTTAGGTCCAAGGGCATGTAGTTTGCTGAACTCTGCCCTAAAATTGTAACATGTCATCAGCCACAGTAAATTTTGTTTTCAACTAGTGACCTCTCCTTCCCCAGAAGGCAGTGAAGTTAGTGATAGTACTCATTTCTTTTAGGAAGAAAAAGCCCATTCCATGCCCTTGCTGATAATTAGGCTTTATCATCTGTTTCCTTGACTAGCTCCTTGGAGGGACTCATCTGCCTTGAGTCATTTTAACATCCAGGAAACCCTGTTGCTTGATGGTTTTATGGCCAACACTATCACCTGTGTACCTTGTGTCTGCCATTATGTATCATGACTCACCAGAACATGAATAATGGCGAAAAGAGAGGCCTCAGGAGTCAACAAGCAGACTGGTACATGCCTTCAGGCTAACGGGGCTGCATTTTGCCAGTGCTCTCTTACTGCTTGAGAAAAGAACGTAAGGTCATTTCCTTCTACTATACTCTCTGGCCAACCACCAGGAAAGTGTTTATTAACTATTCAGTATCACAGTTTTTATGTATTCCAAAATATAAAATAACTAGAGATGAACAGTGCCATAAGAAAATCACACTGTAGGAGGCTATAGTAAAGGAGGTTTCCCTTCATTTATTTAGAATGCATCTGCTTGGGGGGCACCTGGGTGGCTCAGTTGGTTGAGCATCCAACTCTTGATCTCATCTCCCATCTTGATCTCACAGTCATGAGTTCAAACCCCACATTAGGCTCCACGTTGGGCATGCAGCCTACTTTAAAAAAAAAAAACTGCATCTGCTTGGTCATTTCCCCTCAGTGACCTATGAAGAGCCTAAAATAAGCACCCAGTAAGGAGGGAAGGAAGGCCTTTAACTAAGACACCCATCCCCTTCCTTGCGGCCAGTCACGGAAAGGCTTTTCTTTCCTGTCTTCATATGGACCTTAGCAAATACTAACAGATAGCCTCGACTTAATTTAGGTTGTCATACATCTACCATCCCAAATACTGAAAGGAAAACCAATCCTTCAGCACATCCTCTCTGTAGCTATGAAAAACAGATAAAATTCCAAAATTATTTTTCCTTCCCTACGATAGTGTAGTAGGCAGAATAATGCCCTCCTCCCCCTCAAGATACTTGCATCCTAACTCCCAAATCCTTGGAATATACTGGCGCACACAGCAAAAGGGACTTTGCAAGTGTGAGTAAGTTAAGGATTTCAAAATGGGACAGCTACCCAGGATTATCTGGGTGGGATCCATGTAATCATGGGTTCCCAAAAGAGGGATGGATGTAAGAGCGGCAGAGTCAGAGAAGGAGACACAGTGGCCAAAGGAGGTCCGAGGGATGCAGGGTCAAGAACCGAGAAATGTGGGCAGCCTCTAGAAAAAAGGAAGGAAATGGGTTTTCCTCTAGAGCCTCCAGAAGGAATACAGCCCTGCCAAATCATTTTAGACTTCTGACCTCCAGGACCATAAGAGAATAAATCTGTTTTGTTTTAAGCCCCTAATCTCATGGTAATTTGTTTCAGCAGCCATAGGAAACTAATACAGCAGTTGCTAAAAATGTCCCGGATAAAATGTAGTTTCTTACAAGTCAGCCACTTTATCTCAGTACACTTAACCCTGAAGAATGAAAGGAAACTTCTACTCCTCTCTCAAGCAGGGTCTCTAAACTCCAGAACTACTGAACACTTAGATAAAATGCGATATAGAAGGGAAGGTTGAAAGGGTGAGTGGGCAGCAAGAGAACACTGCAGTCATATACAAAAAGCATTATCCAAGAGGGCTGCAAAGGATGAGATAGAAATGGAATGTGCCTTATTTATAGCAAAGCCTGCCTCCCCTCGCAAGTATGTGACAGAAGAGCTGTTTTAAAGTTTTATTCTTCAAACTTGGCTGCAGAACTTGGCTGCATCTCAGAGCTGTGCTTTTGTATTTAGCTTTAAAATATAAGAAGCAACCCCCTGGTTAAACTGGAGGCCGAGGTGGTGCGGGCAAGAAAAATGCAGGGGGTGGGGAGTAGAAAGAGGTTGAAATGTTATTCTTATTTAGTTAGTTGCTTTAAGAAAAACAAATAGAGAATAAAATAGCAAAAGGCTTGGAAAGGTTCCAAGTTGAAAATTTCTCAATACCCAGGCATTGAGGCTCTCCAGATAAGGGTGGTGCTGCAAAGCCAGTCAGACTTTAGGAGGGATCTGGTTTCAAGGTAAGAGAGGAAAACATACTCCAGCCCTAATTATTAGAGATCCCTTCACCCTCTTTCTGACGTTCAATGAACACTGACAGCAACCCAGGGAAGGCCAGCCTATATATGTAGAAACTAACACCGACCTTCTGGAAAACAATATGTAGCAGGAGTCATGACACAAGTCATGCCCTCTGACCTAGAAATTCCAAATTTTGCTAATAATAACAAAGAACTGAATAACTAAATTACAGCACATTATCTACTTGGAATATAATACAATCTTCAAAACTTATGATTATGATGGTATATTGTGGCACAGATAAATACTTAGGATATGGAAAGAGAACATACAATAGTATATATGCTATGATTACTCACGAGGCTAATATATACTTTTTTAATTTTTAATTTTTTAATTGAAGTATAATTAACATGTATTATATTTGTTTCAGCCATACAATATAGTTATTCAACAATTCTATACATTTCTCAGTGCTCAATAAATGTACTCTTAATCCCTTTTATCTATTTTACCTATCCCTCTGCCTCCCCTCTGATAACTACCAGTTTGTTCTCTGTATTTAAGAGTCTGGTTGTTTTTTTGTTTGTTTGTTTTTAAGATTTTTATTTATTTGAGAGAGAGAACACAAAGCCGACTTCGCACTGACCAGAGAGCCTATCGTGGGGCTCAATTCTAGGACTATGAGATAGTGACCTGAGCTGAAGGCAGCTGCTTAACTGACTGAGCCACGCAGGCACCCCTGTTGTTGAGTTTTTTTAATCACGATTCAAAGGGGCATATGCACCCTGATGTTTATAGCAGCAATGTTGAGAATAGCCAAAATATGGAAAGATCCCAGATATCCATCAACAGATGAGTTGATAAAAAGATGTGGTATTTATATACAATGGAATATAACCCAGCCATCAAAAAAAATGAAATTTTACCATTTGCAATGACATGGATGGAACTAGAAGGTATTATGTGAAATGAAATCAGTCAGAAAAGGACAAATATCATATGATTTCACTCATATGTGGAATTTAAGAACCAAAACTGATGAACATAGAGGAAGGGAGGGGAAATAAAATAAGATGAAATCAGAGAGGGAGAAACAACCATAAGAGACTCTTAACTATAGGAAGCAAACAGGGTTGCTGGAGGGGTGGGGGTGGGGAGATGAGGTAACTGGGTGATGGGCATTAAGGAGGGCACTTGTAATGAGCACTGGGTGTGATATGCAACTGATAAATCACTAAACTCTACCTCTGAAACTAGTAATACACTATGCTAATTTATTTTAAATTTTTAAAAGTCTTTTGTCTATTTGAGGTTTTTTTTTTGTTTCTTAAATTCCACATATTAGTGAAATCATATGGCATTTTCCTGACTAATTTCCTTAGCATTATACCCTCTACATCCATCCATGTTGTTGCACATAGCAAGATTTTATCCTTTTAATTGCCTGAGTAATATCATATATATATACATATATATATGAGATATATATATATATATATATATATCACTCCTTCTTTATCCATTCACCCATGGACAGACACTTGGATTGCTTCCATATCTTGGCTATTTCAAATAATGCTGCAATAAACATAGGGATGCATATATCTTTTCAAACTACTGTTTTAATTTTCTTTGGGTAAATACCCAGTACAGCAATTACTGGATCATATGGTCGCTCTATTTTTAATTTTTTGAGGAACCTCCATACTGTTTTCCACAGTAGCTGCACAAATTTGCATTCCCACCAATAGTGCATTAGAGTTCCTTCTCCACATCCTTGTCAACACTTGTTATTTCTTGGTTATGAATCTAGCCATTCTATGAGGTATAAAGTGATACCTCATTGTGGTTTTAATTTGCATTTTCCTGATGATTAGTGATCAGGGAAGTTTTTTTTTAAGATTTTATTTATTTAAAAAAAGATTTTATTTATTCATGAGAGACACAGAGAGAGAGGCAGAGACACAGGCAGAGAAGTAGGTTCTATGCAGGGAACCCGATGCGGAACTCGATCCCAGACCCTGGGATCACAACCTGAGCCGAAGGCAGCAGCCCAACCACCGAGCCACCCAGGTGTCCCGGTGGTCAGGGAAGTTAATCATCTTTTCATGTGTCTGCTGGCCATCTGCATATCTTTGGAAAATGTCTATTCAGTTTCACTGCCCATTATCAGACTATTTGGAGGCTTTTTGTTGTGTTGTATGACTTCCCTTAACAAATATATTTGCAAATATCTTCTCCCATTCAGTCAGCTGCCTTTTTGTTTTGTTGATAGTTTCCTTCACTGCACAAAAACTTTTTATTTGGATATAGCCCCAATAATTTAATTTTGCTTTTGTTTTCCTTGCCTGAGGAGACACATCTAGAAAAATATTTCTACAACTATCAAAGAAATTACTATGTTTCTTCCAGGAGTTTTATGGTTTCAGGTATCACATTTAGGTCTTTAATCCATGTTGAGTTTATTTTTGTATAAGATGGAAGAAAATGGTCCAGTTTCATTCCTTTGCATGTAGCTGTCCAGTTTTCCCAGCACCACTGAAGAGACCATCTTCCCCATTGTATATTCTTGCCTCCTTTGTCATAGAGTAATTGGCCATATAATTGTGGGTTTATTTCTGGGTTCTTCATTCTGTTTATTTATCTATGTGTCTATTTTTGAGCTAGTACCATAATGTTTTGATTACTACAGCTTTATAGTATATCTTGAAATCTGGGATTGTGATACCTCCAGGTTTGTTCTCCTTTTTCAAGATTGTTTTGGCTAGTCAGGGTAGCCCTGAATATTATATATTATATATGTGCTCATATAATATATATATATATATACTACTTATATAAAAGCCTGGAAGAAAATAGGCCAAAATGTTAACTGTGGTCATATCTGCATGATAGGAGTATGTGAGATATTTTTTCCTACAGTTCGTATATTCTTTTAAAAATGAATTATTAGTTTTAAAATAGAAAACAATGAAGTTTTAGAAGGAAAGAAAGAAAAGCAGTTGGCAGAAGCTTTACCAATATTTTACCATGTGAGTTTCAGAACTAAAAATGTTTAATGTTTTCTTGCTTCGGGTTCTCCATATGAAGAATAAGGCTATTATTACACCAGGCACACCTCCGAGATTTAGTGTTCTAAAATACACTGCCTCCTAAGTATATCTATGCTTTCTTATCACCATACCTTTGCTTCCACAACTCCCATCACCTAAAATCATTTCTTGGCTTTTCCTACAGAACAAAATTCTCCCCTTTCTTAAACATGCAATTCAACTTATTTCTCTTAAAATTCCTTCCTCCTGGGATGCCTGGATGGCTCAGTGGTTGAGCATCTGCCTTTGGCTCGGGTCGTGATCCCGCTCTCCCAGGCTCAAGTTCCGCATCAGGCTCCCTGCATGGAACCTGCTTCTCCTCCCTCTGCCTATGTCTCTGCCTCTCCCCTCACGCCCCCCCCCCCCCCCCCGCTCTGTCTCTGTCTCTCATGAATAAATAAATAAAATCTTAAAAAAACACACACAAAAATTCCTTCCTCCTCTGTAAACCCACCTTGTCGACACCAACCTTCCTATAATTAACCGCAAACAACTTTGAGATCTTTTTTTTCTATATAATTTAATTTCTTTTAAAAAAATTACAAACTTTAGAATAAAGCAAACCCCAGATTCAAATCTCAATACCAGTCACTTATTCATTCTGATCCTGTTTTTTTTTTTTAAGATTTTATTTATTCATTCATGAGAGACACAGAGAGAGAGAGAGAGAGAGAAAGGCAGAGACATAGGCAGTGGGAGAAGCAGCTCCATGCAGGGAACCTGATGTGGGACTCGATCCCAGGTCTCCAGGATCACGCCCTGGGCTGAAGGCAGTGCTAAACCGCTGAGCCACCCAGGGATCCCCCTGATCTTGTTTTCTTACATGTAAATATAGGGTGATCATCACTTGCCTAACAAGCCATTCTGGTGATTACATGATTCAGTGTATGTGCAGTACCCAGCAGTGTCTGGTATAGAGTGGATAGCCAATAAATCCCTATTATCTTTCTTAATTTGTATCAACAGACCTGACTAAAGAAAATACTAAAGGTAGCTCTCCAGACAAAAGAAAAAATGATCCAAGAGGTAAGCACAGAGATGTAGAAAATAATAAAGCAATGAAAACAATAATTTTTTTGTAAATCTACACCATCGATTGTATTTAGCAAATAAAACTAAAATGGCAAAGTCTTGTAGGGTTTTAAAAGTACAGAATATTCGATTGGACCACATCCTAGGACATCAATAACCATCTTCCTTTCAATGAAATTAGTAGGTCTACCAGAACAGGGATCCAGTAACCTAACTGGGGGGTCACCCAAATATAAATCCTATCCCCCCATGATTATTTAATTCCTTTTCAACAAATATTCAATTGATTTATATCTTTTGATGTTCTTTACTATAGAGGTATGAATATTCTCTTGCTATGAATGTGTGTCTATATCTATATGTCCATATTTGTATATTTTTTCCATTCCCTTAATATAATACATTTTTAGAATTGAGAATGCAGGTCAAAATATTTGTCCATTTTCCATTTTGATTTCTATTGGCAAACATTTCTTAACAATAATGCTCCTATATTGCAATGATTGAAATATTTGTGTATTTTCCCTTCACAGATATCTGTAGGCTTTTAGTTTTTCTTGTTCAAATCCTGAGAATGAGGCCTTCACTCTATGGCTATTCAAGTTATCCACAGTGTAGGGATAATGCAAAGGAGTGTCAATAGTGAGAGTAATAAATTGCCAAAATGTAAAATCTTAGACTCTTTGAAATGAAGAGTGGGAAATAGGAAAAAATGAAACGAAGCCTTGAACACACCAAGGGCTTTCCAAATTAGAAACCTATACTCATGGAAACACATCATATTAAACCACACTGAGCTATTCTCGACACTAAAAATACCATCCCTTTCATCTGTGGACACTGATACCACTGGTCGGGGACTTGCCCACACTCCTGTCTCCTGCCAACCAAGATAATGTGATGGGGAGCTTTTCCTCTAGCAAGTCCAATCCTAGGGGAAAAGGAAAACAGAACAGTTTTTTCCTAAGGCAATAAAAAACCTTCAAAATACTTAATGAGAGGAATCTTAAAATGCAGATTGAACAATTAAATTAGTTACCCAGAATACCTCTCTGAAGTTAGTCCTTGGGAGAAAAGAAAAGAAAAAGAAGGCCTAAATGTTCAAGAGACCAAAAAGCATTTGTTTGAAACACACTGACTTACATGACTTTTTTAAAGTTTTGCTTGGGTTAACTTTTTAAAGAAAATTTAAAAGAAAAGACGGTTATGAGAAGAATAAACAGGTAAGGAAATGTAAATGTCTTTATTTTAGATTATGAAAGCCCTAGCATGTTAGAGCTGAAAGTACTTTCGAGATGACTCAGCCTAGCTAACCCCTCACTTCACAAATTGTAGAACTAGACTTAAAAGAGAAGCAACTTGGGCATGGCCCAAAGTGAGCTGGTGGTGTAGCCATAATCAATACAGAGACATGGTGGCCGAGTTACATACTCCTTCCATGACATTTGATTTCTCTACACACAAGGAGTGGAGGTGCGGGCAATCCTGCTCTACAGTTATTTGGTTCAAAATTTTGTTGGTTCCAGGAGACCTTCTGACATTTCCCAGGTGTAACCTGATAAAAAGATACCTCCTCATTCCCCTCAGATTCGCTCTAGATCTTATTGGTCACTAAATCCTGTTGGTTCTACCTTCCAAATACATCCCCTCGTCTATGTTACCACTGCCATTAACATATCATCTTGTCCTCACCTGAATTCCTGTAAAATCACCAAACCATTCTGTCTACTAATCTTACCATTTCTCTTACACCCTCTCAGCACAAGTGAATTCTCCCCACTGACCATATGACTTCCCAGCTTTAAGTTCTTTTGTAGTGACTTTCCTTATGAAGAAAAACAAAGTTTCAGTGGCTTTCCTTTGCTTTGGGGCTAATACCTGCATGAGTCAGAGACTTGTCAGGAAACAGATGGCACATATAAGACAATTCAAAAAAGGTTTATTTCAAAAAGGATAAAGTATAAAGAAGTGGCAGAGTATAGGAGAACCACAAGAGAACACTCAGGAACCTCTGACTTGTGCATAAACCCCTCACCTAGCAGTGGACCTACTCACCGGCTCCTAACAGAAAGGATATAGGATGTTATGTCCAAGATTAGGTTATCAAAGAGTGAAACTCCCATTCTTTCTTACTCACTCTGATAAAACAAGCTGCCGTGTTAGGAGCTACCCCGTGGAGAAACACATGTGGCAAGAAACTGAGAGTGGCTCCAGTCAACTGGTAGTGAGGACCTGAGGCTATCATTCCCACAGCACTAGAGGAACTGAATCCAGCCAACAACTACATGAGGAAGCTTGAGGTGGACCTCTCCCCAGGTGAGCCTTCAAATGAAACTGCAATCCTGCCAACATCTTTAATGTGGTCTTTGTGAGAGACATGACCCAGAGGACCCTACTGACTCATGAAAACTATGATATAATAAATGTTGTGCTTAAGCCAATTAATCCCATTACATCTTGAGGTAATTGGCTATACAGCCATAGAAGACTATACAAACTGGAGCCACCCAGATGCACAAAAAGATGAGGAGAAGACAAGGGTAGCAGGACGCAGAGGAGAAAAGTCTGCCCTGGGATCAACAATGACCTTCAGTCAAGGGGCACGGGCAAGAAAGAAGGAAGACTCTGTAGAGAGAGAGCCACGAGAAGGAACACCCTGGCTTTGCTCTTCTTCCTCCTTCCCCTCTCTCTCCAGGCTTCTACTGACCAAATCTGAATCAAAGCCAGAGATACCAAATGCCCTGCAGGTGAGTCTACCTCCTGGGGCCTGGAAGGGTCAAATGTGAGTGTGCAGATGCAAAGGGAAGATAACTGCATGGTATCCTAAATCTTGGGCATGATATGTAAGGTTTTCCATGATCCAGGCCTAATCTCCTCAGCCAACTTTATTTCTCAACCTCCAGCACATACACCTAGCTCCAAGAAAACAGCCACTTGACGTTCCCCCAACTCAGTTTATCACATCACACTCTGTCCCTTTCCATGTGGTAGTCATTCTCCTTCCTGCACTTATCTTTTTTTCCTTCTCTGCCAGGGTAATTCCTAGTCATCTTTCACGAATTAAGGTAGGTGCCAAATCCTCAGGATGTCTTCTATGACATTATTATCCTCTCTCTTGATATGGGCTTCTGACCCTTCTACATCCTTCCACATTCCTCAGCTCACCTCTACCAATTGCCTCTTGCAACTATCTAGGTACCCAACTGTAACCCATTAAGTTTTGTCAGGGCAGACCTCTTCTTGCGTTCTTAGCATCTGGCACACAAATGACACTTGATACATATTTGTTGATTAAATTATTTCTAATCCTCATTGTGCCTTGGTCACCAAGATCTACAGGTTCCCTGACTCTTAGTTGTGCTGGCCACTACAACTGCCTTACATGAATTCCAAAACAATGTCCTATTCCCAGCTTGCTCATCAGGCTTGTCTCTTCCCAGCTAGATTTCCCCTGCCCCCTACCTTCTTGCTGCATACCATTGCCTGTGTAACTAAAATAGTGCTACATTTACTTTTTGGAAATATGCCTAAAGTAACTTCTGCCCAGGACTGCAAGGGTCCTAGAATATTAGGGAAAGTGACCTTGGAGTATCAGGGCAATACAAAGGCAAGACCAAAATTCCAGCAGAGAAGGAATAAAAAACTGGAAACTAACAAGTGAAGGAAGCCAGCAATGACATAATAACACGAGCCTTTTCTTCTTTCTCTAAGACTTCTAATTCATCCCTAACACTATGTATTACTGACAGTACCCAGTGATACTATTTAAACACAGTTCCTACTATCTAACATACAATCAGTACCGCCAAATGATACCTGTACAAACATTTTAAATGTTACTAGCCAGCCAAAGAAACAAGTCGCCACCCAGAAAACACTTTAACTGTTGAATGTTAAATCATTAAAGTACAATTTTTCTTCTGATGCCGAACTACATTAGGTTTTATCTCAGTTCAGTTTAGGTTTTATAGGACTGCTTAAAATATTTCCAGAAAAGTTCAAAAGATGGGCAGCCCGGGTGGCTCAGAGGTTTAGTGCTGCCTTCAGCCCAGGGCCTGATCCTAGAGACTCGGGATATCGTGTCCCATGTCGGGCTCCCCGCATGCAGCCTGCTTCTCCCTCAACCTGTGTCTCTGCCTCTCTCTCTCTCTCTCTCTCTCTCTCTCTCATTCTCTTTCTCTCTTATGAATAAATAAATAAAATATTTTTTAAAAAAAGTTCAAAAGACCCTAAGTACACCTACAGTCTCACAACACTGTTTTGACATCACGGAAGTTTATTAACTTCTAAATGATTAAAAATTTACAGAATGAAACTTGTAAATCATTGCAGAAAAGTATGTTTACAATATTCAGTCCAATCCCCTCATTTTACAGAAAAGGAAATGAAGCCAAAGTAGTATTTTATTTATTATATTGATGGGTTGCTAGGTACACAGGGTTCATCTTATCATGCTTCTTTTTACTTTATGTGGACAATGAATATATTCTGTTTGTGTAAGAAGTATTTTGTGGTTCGGAAGGAAGGAGGAAAAGAAAGGAGAGAGAAAGAAATCAAAATATGAAACAGAGCTTGGAAAATGAAGTTGCGCATCCAGAGAACCAAAGCAATGAGAGTAGGAGCTGGGCCCAGATATCCAGGGCTCTCTGCTCCCTGTTTGGCATCTTCCATCACACTGTACTGCCTCATGACCCAAGTCTGGGTCAAGTTAAGCTACAATTTTCTCTGTCCAACTACCATCTAATTGCCCAGAGTTCTAAATCAAATTACCAGTCCAGTTGGAAATTTTTCAAGAGATGTTATTAACACCACTCAGAGAACTAAACAAAATCAGGAAGCAACCTACTTGTACTCAAAAGAATCCCGAGTTTATAAAAGAAAGTAAACATTTTAGAATATCTTTACCCAAGAAACAAGAGCACCAGCAAGTAGAAGGAAGCTTTAGCATTACAAATGTTCAACGTTTACTCAAGTCAAATCTCTGAGGATCAGCATGAAAGCAAAGATCTGCTGCACAGTATTTTCATTTATTTAATTCATCCAATGTCTGTCGAGCCCCAACTATGTGGCAATGCAGTCTGAGGTTGATAACATTGTCGTGGAAGGGACACCAACGGGGGGAGTCAGACTATCTGGACACAATCATGGCTTCACTGGGAAACTGCTGGGTAACATTATGCAAGTTACACGCTCTCTCCATACTTCAGTTTGCTCATATAAATGATGATGTTACTAAAATCCCTTACTTGTAAGTCTATGACAGGAAACTGGCCCTTCCACATCTGAGAGATCTATAAATAAAGTAAAAAACCCACTTCAAAAATCAACTTTCCCTTTACTTTGCCATATGTACTCTACCTGGATATTGAAAAAGATACTAAATAAGTACATTTCAAACTCAGATTCTCCTGAGAAGAGTTTAAAACTCAGATTCCCAGGGTGTGCCTGGGTAGTTGGTTAAGCGTCTGCCTGTGGTTCAAGTCATGATCTCAGGGTCCTGGGATTGGCCAGTGTCGGGCTCCCTGCTCAGTAGGAGTCTGCTTCTCCCTCTCCCTCTGTCTCTTCCCCCTCCCCGCTCATGCCCTCTCTCTCTCTTAAATAAATAAATACAATCTTTTTTAAAAAAATTTTTAATAAAAAATTTTTAAAATCTCAGATCCCCAGGACCCAATTTAGACCCAATGAAACAAAAATATCTTGGAGAGGGGATCCTTTGAGGACCAATATTTTTATAAAACATCCCTAAATGATCTGATGTTCAGTCAGGTTCAAATATCATCCCTACATCGGACAATTCAATGACCCAGGAGCTTTTGGATCCAGGAATATAAAAAAGGGTCTGGGCGACTTAATAAATAATTAAGCTTTTTCTCTTAAATAGATTTTTAATGTGACCAATACATTTTTCATACACACCTCCAATCCAAAATGTGAATGTGAAGGATGAAAAACTAAATTAGAAAGTCTGTTCCACTCAATAAATAAATCATGCCTTGGGAAAGTACAACTTCTCACAGTTAATGACACAGAAAACATGAAAAGAAAATGAAGAGGATTCTGAGAGTGTAGGTTTACAAAACCCACCCATCATTACTCATATGTCAGAAGGTTACCATCCTAAATGGCATTTAAAAGTCACAACAACATTATGGACATAATCATCCCACTTATTACTCGGAAGTTTACCCGAAAGCTCCATTTCTCTAGATTTGGCTTTTTAAATGTCAGCATCTGAATCAACACAACACAGTCCAAGCAAAAACTTCACACTAAAAACATCTGACATGAGTAAGAAACAACAAAGCGAAAAAAAAACAAAAAGGAAAGCACTATTTGCATAATTTTTAATGTAAATTTTTGTTGTAGACCTCTAAGAAAAGATTTGGTTTTAGAGTTTACAACCTTGAAAAAATCACTATGGAAAAGGACTTATATAGTAAATGTTTTGAATTGACCTTGGTTTCAAGGTTTAATCTTTACTGACACCTTGAGGATAGTGTCCTGCAATATTGGTTGTATAGGTTGTAGCCAACAGCTGATCTACAGCAGTGCAAGCAGAGAGCTAGGTAAATCTCTCACAGTTGGAACATAACCATGATTTAGTCAAATTAACCAGGTTTAAATGATTCCAGGCCCTAGACCCATACAAAGCAATGCCTTCTTTCTTTCTAATAAATTGAACAGATGCAATATCCCTTTTATAGGAATTAACTAATATAGCAAATAACATGAACACATGCATACCCCACATACAAATTTGTCATAAGGAAGCAAGATATATTTCCAATATAGAAACCAAATGGCTACTAGTTCTATCTCTGAAGAACTACAGCAATCCACAACTTTGTATCTAAATTAAACCTGAAAAGAGTCCCCTCCTACTACCTAAAAAGTAAAAATTGAGTTCCCACAAACCTGAAGGAAGTTTTCCTTTCAACATAATACCAAACATTCTAGTAGAAAGGTGTTTGGGTTGCATGACCTTTACATTTCCTACTAACCTTTACTAACCCATTGGTTTACAGTCTCCTGAACAATATAAAAATATTTGTATTGTTTTCCAGAGTCTTAAAAAAGCAACTCATTCTATGAACATACTTTAGTCAACTTATTAACAGCACCAACATTTACACATTTTATAATTTATTTCCTCTACAAATGACACTGTCTTCATATGACCTAAAGATAAAAGAAAAAGAAGCATTCATTATGGACCGCCTCCATACAAAACAAGATGGGAGATGTCTCATTTACTTTGTCTAAATGAATCTTTACAATGACCCCAAGAGGTACTATCCTTTCTCCCACCTTTTTTTTTTTTCAAAAATGAAGAAACTTGAGGTTCACAGAAGTTAATAACTAACTCAAGGTCATACCACCAGGAAATGGTAGAGTTGCAATCATTTAAACCTACATCTGATTCCAAAGCTCATGTTCCTATGAGCTTGGCACAGGGTTTCCCAGCATGGAGTGGGTTAAGAAGGTAATAATGAATAAACATCTTTCTTTTATTCTGTATGCTTCACTAATTGGTTAGCCCTGTTAATCTCTTTTTTCTTTACGACAACTTAATAGACATCTCTATTAGAAATGCATCTCAGCATTCTCTTACAAAGCAAAGGATTAAAAAAATTTGATACTCTAAGCAAGATTAGTTTGAGTTCTATTTTTATAAGAAAAGGGGAAAATTCACCATATTGATCATCCAGGAATATATCTAGTTCAACCCTGCCCACGTGGTTAGCAGAGATCAAACGCAGAGTCTTGCAGAATACACAGAACCCAGCAGACAACTCAAATATTTAGTGAAATGAATGAACATAAACTCATTTTCCTTATTAATATGTAGTACAGTTAGGCGAAACTTTCACAAACATTGAAGCCTTAAAAAGCTGTATTAATAAGAAGCAGTTATTACTGTTGTGCCCAAGATCGCGAATCCGAGAAACCACCAAGGAGCCAACACCGATGCAATCACACGAGGGTTTATTTACAAGCTCGAGCCTGGGTCCAAGTATCAGTCCTGCTCTGCTTGTCCAGGGGTAGGGGATTTTGTTCAATTTCCTGGGTCCCACAATTACCTCAAATTCAACATATGCACAAATAAAACCTATGTGCCATATTTCCTTCCTTTAAGACAGTCTTCCAAATGTCCCCATTTGAATGAACAGCAGCAATGTCTTTCTATAACCCAAGGTTAAACGCAGTCATCTTTGATTCTTTATTCCGCTCCTAATTCTATATTCATTCCATTTCCAAGTCATTTTTAATGCAGACTCTTTAATCCCTTTGCTCAGTCTCACTCAATTCTGAGGGGGCATTTCTCCTGCTAAATTAACATCCTCCTTACCTTTCTCACAGAGACAAAAACACCAACAGCACCCCCTCAAGCCTCAAATCTACCTTCACAACCATACATCTGGCACCCTGGGGCAAGACTCACAATTCCAAAGAGATATTAATTTTACAACTCTTGGCACAAAAGTTGTTCATGATTAAATTGCTTATGGTTTGACAATCTAAAAATCTGGCTCCATCCAGACTCTCTTCCCAAAACCTAACCTCCATTACTCTATGTAAGCCACCTATGCCCCCAAGTCACTGGTTCTGGTTGCTGTTCACTTTCTTCAGCTCCTTCCCTCTGCTGAATGCATCTCACCACCTGGAATATTGTTCTTCCCTTCTGCTTTCCACATAAAGCAGTCCTACTCATCCTTTAAAACTGAGTTCAAAGACTACTTTTCCACCAGTCCACACCTGACCTCTGAGCCTGGAAGTAATCACCCCCTCCTCTGATTTCATGTAACACTCTATTTGCACCTTTTTTTTGAAAATTAACACTTAGACTATTACAGTTATTTCTGTACATCTTATGTCTCCTACCAACTGCGAATACATGCACACCTCTGTATCTCCCATAGCATCTAGACCAGTTCTTGTACAATAAGGGCTCAAAAACAATGTTATACAAAGGCCTTTACCTTGAAGGAGAATAGATCTCCCTCTGCATTGCTTGGGCAATCTTTGCTTTTTTAAAGAAAACCAAATCTGGGGCGCCTGGCCGGCTCACTCTATAGAGCATGTGCCTCTTGATCTCAGGGTTGTTAAGTTCAAGCCCCACATTCAGTGTAGAGATTACTTAAAAATAAAATCTTTAAAGAAAATCAAATCATATTTTTCAAGTATGACAAACCTAAGTTCCTTGAGTTTTGAATTGGAAAATCAGAGGATATGAGAAGAAAATGATATTCATTTATCAGTCAAGGCAGTTTAGGCAGAAAACATTTGTCAAGCTGTCAACCATCAGTCAACCCTACACACAACAAACACACAGGCAGCACCCCCAGCTTTTAATGAGAGGCCTTACTTTGCGGTAGACTATCATATTTGGAGAACTTTCTTCTGGGTCAGCAATCCCCACTGCTCTTTGGTCCCCAGTTCCCTGAGCCATGCCGGATGTCTTCACTCACGCTGCAAAAATAAATGAACAGACCATTAAGACATGAAAAAATTATATAGAGAAAGCTCTTAATGCAAAGAAGTATCTTTTGGCAGGTGATATGAAAATAAAACATGAAGAATTTTATATTTTTCCTCTTGATTTCAGCAGTATTTAAAAAAATGTTTAGGGGAAACTGGGGTCTTGTTATCCATATACATTCTTCTAATCCCAAAGCAACATGTTCATTCATTATTTTCAGCCCAGAATCTTGTACCCTAAAGGTAAGCTCATGCCAGTTCTAAATAATCTCCTGAAGACAGATGAAGCACACTCATTTTGATGTTGATTTTGTCTTACCAAAGCTCACTTCCTGATTAATTCTATGTTTTAAAATCTGAAATACTTTATCAGGAAAATGCAAATCAAAACCACAAGGAAATACCACTTTATATCTACTAGGATGGTCATAGTAAAAAAGAAAAACCTCAAATAACAAGTGTTGACAAGGATGTGGGGAAATCTAAGCACTGTGTCTTGTGGTAGGAATGTAAAATGGTTCAGTCGCTATGAAAAATAGTCTAGTAGTTCCTCAAAAGTTAAACACAGAATCACCAATAACCTGAAAATTCAACTATATCCCAAAGAACTGAAAACAAATATTCAAACAAATAGAATACAAACATTCACAGCAGTACTCTTCACAACAGCCAAAACATGGAAACAACTCAGTGCCCATCAACTGATGAATGGATAAACCAAATATGGTCTATCCCTACCACAGAATAAAATTCACCCATGAAAATCTGTAAAGTATTGATACAACATTGATTTATCTTGAAAACATCATGCTTAGTAAAAGAAGCCAGACACAAAAATCACTGCAATGGATTGAATGTTCACACCCCCATCCAAATTCATATGTTGAAATCCTAACCCCCAGTGTGACATATAACCTTTGGGAGGTGATTAATGCCCTTATAAGAGAACTCTCAGAGAGCTCCCTTCTGCCATGTGAAGACCTAGTGAGGGCAGCCTGGGTGGCTCAGTGGTTTAGCGCCGCCTTCAGCCCAGGGTGTGATCCTGGAGACTCAGGATTGAGTCCCACATCGGGCTCCCCGCATGGAGCCTGCTTCTCCCTCTGCCTGTGTCTCTGCCTCTCTCGTGTGTGCTCTGTGTCTCTCATGAATAAAAAAATATTTTAAAGACATAGTGAGAATAAAGCCATCCATGGGCCACACACTAAATCCGCTCAAGCCTAGATCTTGGACTTTCCAGCTTCCAGAAATATGAGAAATAAATGTCTGTTGTTTATACGCCAGCCAATTTATGATATTCTGTTACAGCAGCCCAAACAGACTAAGAGATATATTGTATAATTCCATTTATGTAGAATATCTAGAACAGGTAAATGTGTAGATACAGGAAGCAGGTTGGTAGCTGCCAACAGCTGGGCAGAGAATGGAATGGGGTTACTGCTTAATGGATATGGGGTCTCCTCTGGGATAACGAAAACATTTTTGCACTAGATAGGGGTGAAGGATGCAAAACATTGTGAATGTGTTAAATGCCACTGAAATATATTCTTTAAAGTAGTTAATTTTCTGTTATCTGAATTTTACCTCAATTAAGTAAAGTGAATATTTTTAATTTGACCTTTTTAAAAAGCCTGAAAAGGTATCAGTGAAACAATGACAGAATTTTTGAGAAACGAAGTTCAGTTCTTGGTATCATACGCTATTTGCTGTGCTACTCTGAACAAGTTAACCTATTGGGTTCTCTTTGTTAACTTCCTTTTAAAACAAAATGCTGAATGCCTGCTGTATACCCAGAATCATGCTGAGGCCCCTCCCTCTACATTGCTCTCATCAGTAAAATGTGAATTCCATGGAGTACTCACAGGTGAGGGCCTAATAAACTGAATGTGAATGTATCATATAAAGCCATAAAAGTCCTATACAAATGTTATCACTAAGCTGAGAGCCTGCCTGGGTTATTTGCACAAAATTCATAGGCTGTTCATCAAAGAAACTTTTATAAATACCATACTTGGCAGAAAAGGCCATTTCAATTCAAAATAAAAATGCAGGAAATATTTTATTGTAAAATAAGTTGGTACCAAAGGTCATTCCATAAAAACAGATTTGGATAGAAGATGGGCAAGAGACAGGAATTTGTCATTTGTGCTAAGAATTTAAATGCCCACGGTATAACCATTTGAATGTTGCTTGCTTTCTTCATCATTTGTGAATTAAGATGCATTTTTAAAGTTAGATTACATGAAGAGATAAAAAACATCCTTCTCTTATCTCTACGCATTGTAATATCAGTGTTTCTATGAATATAGTGCTACATGCAACGCTGATTATTAATTCCAATCAGTGACTTTTAAAGTTAAATGAACAACACACTTTTATTTTTCAACAGCTACTTATTTGCCTACTCCTTTGCCTGAATACAGAATATAACAGAGCATGAAAAACAAAAATTGAGTCCATTTATGTCTGCTCATTTATATATGTAATAGAGCCATTTTTGGGTTTCTGGCTTTATTTGTAAATGAACACTCTGACTTTAATGACCATATTATCTCCCACCTAGAAAACTGTTAAAACAGCAAGGTTGGGAATGACCTAGAAACAATCCTGTCAGCCCTACCTTTGCCTTTCCCTGGCCGCTCCCCGCCCCCTACAGAAACATTTCTGGTGTTACAACAAGCCACTGGTCCAGGACTGGGACTTCAGACTACAAGTGCAGGCAGACAGTCTCCATGTTAGGAATTTCAGTGAGTCTAGTATGTAGTAGAAAAGCTTCTATTTTTGGTTCCTCTAGCAGCTCATTTTGAAACTCAATGTCATTTAACTTTCCTGTGTCTAGAAAGGATCATTTCTAAAATAGTGATATAATCACTTTCCAGGCCATGTGTCAACAGATGCTAGAGAAACAGGATGCAAAACCTACACAGGTAAGGAGGTTATAATTATATTCATTGACTATGATGCTAGAGTTCATGACATTAAAGGGCTATATTTTCATTCATTACAATATAGCATGAAATATTTATTTTTAAATGAAGTACAATAGAAATGAAATAGGAATATTTTACATCTCATGGTAGCAGAACCCCAAAAACTTCTTCATGTTATTTATATATACTGCATGTATGCATACAAAGTAAATAATTCAGGACCTTTTATTTTAATATTTGGAGAATGTGAATGTTTTTCTGAAAACGCACACCTACATTTCAACAGAAAGAAAGCACAGTAATGATATTCCTTTCCTATCATGGCTTACAGCTAACAAAGGGGAGAACTGAAAACACCTTAAGAGCTTGATTTTTGAAGTCCCCAAGAAGAGACAGGTAGCTAAGTGGTTACAAGCTGGCATCTGTCATCAGACCGATCCACATCCGAATTTAGGTTCCACCACTTACAAGCAGTGAGACCTGAGGCAAGCTACTTCACCTCTCTGTGCCTTTGCTTCCTTATCTGTCACCACCATCCCAGCATAGCAGAAAGCCTTCTGAACTGAGTGGCCTGGTTCCCCAAACTGATTGCAATTAACTAGCTGTCAGAACCAGGTGAGGCCACAGCGTCTCTGGACTCCAGGTGGACAATAACTGTAAAACCCTGCATCTTCACTATTCCTCCCAGCTGCCCAGAACCTCAGAACTTCATGTTTCTAACTTTCCTTCAAACCACCTCTCTTCAATCATTACTGCCTATATCCTAGCCTGTGTCCTTGAGTCATGGCAATGCTCATGCTGAACTTGTCAAAGAATCACAGAACTGCTGGAGTGAAGCGTCCCCTCCCAGACTGGGCATCCCTCCCCTTGAAGTAATTTCCGTAACACTACCACCCACCACCAGGTGCGGTGGGACTCAACATTTCTTCTTGGAGCAAACACACGGAGCATCCACTCACTCAAGCTGCATGCTAGGCCCTGGAGATATAAAGATAAATCAGACACAGATGCTCTCATTAAAGTGTTCAGAGTCCAGGAGGGGGGACAGACATGTCCACAGACACAGGACATCGTAACATGTGGGTGTTTGGTTATCCTGGCACAGGATAGAACCTGGCAGCTGAGATCAGAGCAGAAGGATGGATAGGAGTCTGGGGGAGGCAGAAGAGGCCATTTCAGCCTAGCGGACAATGCAGGCATGACCATCTGAAGTCCCAGAAGAAGTAGGTACCCAAGAGAAAAAAAAAAAACATGAAGACAATATGATCTCAAGGAGATTAAGTGGATAGTCAAATGTGGGGTAAGAAAAAACAGGGTTTCGCACCTCTCTTGGTTTACTCATTCAACAGGGATCTCTACTAAAGCCAATTCTGCTTGGGTTGGAGTCTTTGTCGGTGGGGTTCACCCCTCTATCCCCAACACCTAGAAGAGGGTGTGGCACAGAGTAGGCACTCAAATATTCCTAAATGATGAAATTGATAATATTCTACCAAGATGCAGTGCACTCCTTCAGGAACATTCATCTAGATAAAATGCCATTAAAACTGCCCCACAAAGAAGGCTCTTTAATGACAAAGAACTATGTACAGAATCAGATTTTCCCCCCAGAATTTATTGGTATGAGTCAGCCCTGAACTCAGGAATCCATGAGCTATCTATATTTATTTGGGAGAGCATGTGGCACAAGCTGGGGAGGGGGAGAGGGGCAAAGGGAGAGGGAGAGAGAGTATGTTAAGCAGACTGCACGCCCAGCATGGAGCCCAAGATGGGGCTGGATCTCACGACCCTGGGATCATGACCCGAGCTGAAATCAAGAGTCAGACACTTCACCGACTGAGCTGCCCAGGTGTTCCATCCATGAGCAATTTAGATAAGAAGGAATATGTGGGAGGATGGAAAGTATAGTGAGGAGAGACCCTGTGAATAACAGAACAACTGAGCATTTCTATGACTCAAACTCTGATTAGTGAATCTTCTGCAAATCAGGACTGCAATTTACTCCAAACTTATGTTGCATCCGTAGCTTGCAGTTACAACAAATGCCAGCTGTCTTCCTTTGTAATGCCAGCCTCTCTAGAGCAAGCAAAGCCTAGAGTCCAGCAGATAACAATGCTGAGCCCAGCAGGTAGAAGGACCTCAGTAATGTGGATAAGGAAGGGGCTTTGAAGTCACACCTGAAATAGCATCTCAGCTCTGGCTACACCAAGACTGCTGGGTAGCCTTTGGCAGTTGACCACCTCCCCCCTCACTCCCACCTGGAAGATGAGACCCCTCTACTTTGCAGAGTTGCTTTTGAAGAGGAAATAAAATAAGGCATGCACATTCCCTGGTGCAGAATGAAGGTAGCGACTGACCGGCAGTCTGCTTTCATGAAATCCCAGGCCACCAGCATCAAAATCGTTGGAGAAACCCTTCCCCCCACCTCAGGGATTCAGAGATGAAGCCATCAGCTGTTCAGCAAGCCTCTCTGGTGACCCTGACACACAACTAAGAGACCACCTCAGTGACACGCCAGTGCCGCTGAGATCACCATCACATGCCACTGAACGTGTTAAACGTCATGCCTACCCCTCTCTGTATCTAGCCCTCCAAATTCTATTCAGGGAAATATCTTGTGGGAGAGGTAAACAAAGCCTGACTGTAATATAGCCTGAATATTTGTGCTGCCAAAGAAGAATTTCTGTTGATGTGATTTCCTCTCCTCCATATTGTATCAACTTCACATTGTCTGCCTCAGCCCATTAAAACCCAATGGATTTTTTTTTTTTCTGACATCAGCAATGTTAAGCACTTGAGGAAAAAAAGATTTACAAGATGTGTGCTAGCTCAGTAGTACAAGCTTGTTTATATAGCTGTAATCTGACTGAGTGGGCAGGAGCCTCCAGGGGGGAAAAAGAAAGAACAACGACTCTGAAGTACACATGACTCTTCCTGTTTAGTGGTCCTGCTGACGTGATGGCTTCTATATAGGCGAACTCAAAGTCCAGGTGCTCAGTGACAGAGCAAGAGTCGGCTGCAGGTCTGACACCAAAGATCTTAAAGCAAGGTGCTAGAGCTCAATCCCTAGGGGCCAGTTTTGGTGGCCATGCCAGGCACCCAGGATTCTGCTGGGATGTAATCGTTTGATCATTTCAGGACGTTAGTTAGCATTCAGTGGTTCCCAAAAGCTGGTCCAGACCTGAACCAGACTGGCAGCCACAGAATCACCCAGGGTGGACTCTAAAGATACAGGTTCCTGGGCCCCATGCCCCTCAAAATTCCAATCTGGTAGGCCTAGGGTGGCCCCTGGAGATTTATTATGTAAGCAGTCCCCAGGTGATGTGGAAGCCCAGTCAGGTCTGGGAACCACTGACCTGGATTCCACGAGCCTGCCTTCTCTTCTTCTCTTCCCCTAACCCCTCCACCCCAGCCACACTGCCTACTGTCTGGGCAACCATGTGGAGGTGGAGCTCCTTCAGCTTCCCTTGTATTTAGGCAGAAACTCTCTGTACTGAAAAAAAAAGCAAGGGTCCTGGAGTCAAAGAACAGGCTTTCAATCCTGGCCAGGCCATGTGATCATGAACAACTTAGGGCTATACTTACTTAGCGTCTCTGAGCCTTGGTTTCCTCATCTATAAAATGGAACAAATACTGATGACCTGTATCAGGGGTTCTCAGCCTTGTCTGCCTCTCAGAATTGCCCAGCAAAGGTATCACAGCAATTCTAACAAGTGGCTGATACTATTCCCACTCAACAGATGAGAAAACTGAGGCCCAAGAACATAGGTCACTTGCCAAAAGTAAAGCAGCTTATCAACCAAGAAACTAAAAATCCAAACCCAGGACTGCCTCCAATGCCCACATAATTCCAACTTGTCACACTTGGTCTCCAGTGACATCAAAATTCAAAATATATTCAAAATAATATTTTGTAAATATACAAAATTTAGTATATATTTAAATATAAAGTAGTTAGCAACTCTATACTACATATAATGTACTTAGTAGTAAGTACTTATGACACATAGTACAATTGATACATAGTAGGACCTCAACAGATTTGTGGTTCCTGCCTACTGCTTCCTAGTATATCAGTGAGGTTGACTTCCCCATACTAACCCAACCTTAAGACATATAAATACAATCCTCTTTAAGTTGCCACAGCTGCCTTACAGCCCAAACAAACTAAATTTTTGTTAAAAGCTGCTTATAAATATAAATATTTTTACATTCTTCATACTAAACAAAAGTCCTTAAAAAAATTAATCTGGGAGGGAGAAGCAGAAAGTTTTTCACATAATGTGATGTGCTTGGTCATGTGATATGGCTCACAGTCCTATTACTGCAATTGCTACTCCAAGTTCAGCTCCACCCAGGCATCCTCTCTCACCAGGGCTCTGGACTCCACACTTCCCTGGACAGCCCCAGACCCTGCTAACTCATCCATTCTTCCTGCCTTTCCAACTCTTCCCTAAACAGTATGCCCGCTATGTCCTTCCAACCTCCTCTCTGAACTCCGACCTTCAGTGACCTTCATGAAAACCTGGCTTCCCCCCAAAACACTCTCCTCCCCTGAAGACCAGCTGTTCTCATCCCCACATATCTCAAACCAGGAAGTAAGAGAAGCATCCTCCTGGCTCCCCATTGCTGCTTCAAACTATTTCCCTTCCATCTTCCTACACAAGTTCCTGCACTTGTGGCACTCAGACCATCCAGCTATGCCACTTTCTACCCACCCTCACTACTATTTCCTGCCTCCCTCCCATGAAGCCTTTTCATCTCCTAAGAACTCCTGCTTCCCATTCTCAGAGGTTTTCTTCTCCATCCCTCACTCCTTCATCAATCTCAATAACTTGAACATCAGAGTCAAAGATCTATCTGGAAGGTGGGTTTCTCCATCCTTTTATTTCCCAACCTAAACCCTTTCCTCCACCCCTCTACCTCAGCCACCATTGCACATGGCCACATGCTGAATCCCATCATCAATGGTGACTGTACCACCTCAAATCCCAGTTCACTTACCAGTTCTTTCCAATCTATTTACTTGACATTCACTGCACACATTTTTTCAAACTTTTTTAGACACTTAATCCATGGAACTCATAAGTTTTTTTACCCTCCATTACTACTCCTCCTCACTCTGCCTTCACATCCTTCTCTCAGTAGTCCCATCATTTTAGCCACTCATAGTCACACCCTTGCAAACATCCTCAACTGCCTCAATATGCCCTTTCTGTGGCAGATTTCCAGGCAAAACTCTGATGCTGATGGACCCATAATATCCACCATATAATATCCACATATCTCAACATCTAAACTCACACCCAAGCAGGTGTACTCTTTGTGGTGGGAGTGAGGAAGAAATCACACAACCAGACTGGCTATATTTTAAATTCATGAGCACAAACTTTAAATTAGTCAACACTGCCTGTCAAATCTAAGATGTTTTCCCAACGAGTTTGCTGTCTCCCTATCTGAATTGGCTAGCTCATGTACTCTTTTTGCCCAAGCTTCACACACAGTCTCAGTTGATAGGCTCACTTCAAAATTCGTTGAAGAAATGGAAGCCATCAAAAGGCAAGTCTCTCATCTTGAGGCACCTTCATCTAAACCACCATGTTCTTTGACTTCCCTCCTCTTGCAATAGAGGAAGTGTTGCCATATTTACTAAAGGGAAATTGCTCCACTCTTGCTCTTAATTGGAAGATGATAGAATATTCCTCCTCACTTATCCCCTAGCACCACACCAACAGGGCTCTAGTATAATAACAATGGATTATAGGCCAAACATCTGCAAGGCACAAACTCTCTGAGGACTTCTTATGTCAAGAGAGGATACATAAACAAGGACACGAGGGGAATTTGAAGTTTCTAGCACCTACAGCTACAGCTATACACAGTTAAACACAGCTCAACTCTTGGCCAAATTAAATAAAACCTTGCATGAAAGGCCTAGTTACCTTAATTCCCACTACCGGATACACTATGCGCGGCTTTTGACAAAAAAATTACAAGACATATATAAGGCAAGAAAAAAATACAGTCTGAAAGACAAACAATCATCAGGACCAGACTCAGGGCACAAATGTTGAAATTATCAGACAAGAAATTTAATATAACTGTGATTAAATATGCTACAGGCTCTGATAGAAAAAGCAGATGGTAATGAGGGCAGAGAGATAGAAACTCTTTTTTTAAAAAAAAAAAAAAAACCCTCAAAAAAGTAAATGCTAGGGGCAGCCCAGGTGGCTCAGTGGTTTAGCGCCACCTTTTGCCCAGGGCCTGATCCTGGAGATCCGGGATGGAGTCCCACGTCAGGCTCCCTGCATGGAGCCTGCTTCTCCCTCTGCCTGTGTCTCTGCCTCTCTCTCTCTCTCTCTCTCCCTCTCTCTCTCTCTCTCTCTCTCATTCTCTCTCTCTCATGAATAAACAAATAAAATCTTTAAAAAAAATAGTAAATGCTAAAAGTCAAAAACACTGTAACAAATGAAGAATGCCTTCCAAGGGCTCATTGGTAGGCTCAAAATGGACAAGGAAAGAATCAGTGACCCTGAAGGTCAATAGAAACTTTCCAAACTGAAAAGAGAGAGGGAGGGAGGGAGGGAGGGAGGGAGAGAGAGAGAGAGAGAGAGAGAGAGAGAGAGAAATTTTTAAGAACTGAGACAGAATAGTCAAAAACTATGGCACAATAGCCAAAGGTATAACATAAGTGTAATTGGAATGCCAGGAGAAGAAAGAGAAAGAAGTGGAAATATCTGAAGGTATAATAACTGAGAACATTCCAAGGTTTCTGAAATTTAAAAAGATTCCAATAAATCTAGGAAGGTCTAGAAACCACAAACCACAAACTAGAAATATCAGATAACACAAATCACTATAAATTTAAAATATATATATATATATATTTATATATATATTTTATATAAACCCTAGGTGTATGCCCTTGGGGCAGCTCAAAAAAAAAAAAAAAACCCTAGGTGTATATATTTAATTGCAAAAAATCAAAGAGAGAAGATCTCAAAAGACCCCACAGGGAAAAAACTCTTACCTTAAAAGGAACAAGCACAAGAATCACAGATGGCTTCTGATCAGAAACCACAGAAGAGCAAGAGAGTGGAGTGAAATAGCTAAAATATTGAAAGGAAAAACGCCAAATTAGAATTCCACATCTAGTAAGATTCTTCTTCAAAATGAAAAGAAAAATCATCTTTCTCAGACAAATAAATAATGAGTAAGTTTATCACTAGTAAATTTGCCCTTCAGGAAATGCTAGTTTAGGCAGAGAAAATTATAGAAGTCAAAAACTTGGGTCTACAAAAATAAAGAACCATCAAGGAAGAAATAAAGGGAAAATAAAATATTTTCCTTTTTTATTCTTAATTGATTTAGGAGAAAGGAATAGACATTCTTGAAGAACGTTCAAGGGACAAGAAAAAAAAACATACTTTTTTTAAAGATTAGCATACCAGGGGCACCTCCGTGGTGTAGTCGGTTGAGTGTCCAACTTGATTTTGGCTCAGGTTATGATCTCAGGGTGTTGAAATTAAGCCTCTCATCAGGCTATACACTCAGTGGGGAGTCTGCTTAGATTTCTCTCTCCTCCCACTTCTCTGCCTCCCAAAATAAATAAATCTTAAAAGAGAGAGAGAGATTAGTATATTAAGGCCTAAGACAGAGCTCTGGAATAGCGCTTTGCAATCAATTAGTTCAAAGGTTGGCAAACTGCGGCCAAGGGGACAAATCTAGCCTGCTGACTGTTTTTGTATGGTCTGTGGGCTAAGACTGGTTTTTACATTTTTAGAAGGTTGAAAAAAGTTAAGAGGAATACTTTCTAACACATGAAAACTATACAAGAATCAAATTTCTGTGTCCATAAATAAAGTTTTATAAATAAACACTTTTGTTTACTTATTGTCTGTACTGGTTTTGCACTACAATAGCAGAGTTGAGTAGCTGCAAGAGAGACCATATGGCCCACAAAGCTCAAAGTATTTACTGTTTTGATCCTTTTCATAAAAAACTTCCTGTTTCCTGAACAAGCCCAATCATTTAATTTTTCAGAGGATGAACCCAAAGTCTGAGAGATCAAATCATATTCTAACGTCATCTTGCTGGTTAGTAATAGAGGCAGCATTAAAATTTAGGTCTTCAGGTTCCAAGGATCTTTCCTCCCACATGAGAGAACTTACATTTTATTAGTATGAGCTCTAAGATCACTGTGTCTAATACTACTGACTATAGGGACTGCAGAAGCAACGCTTATTATTCTCTGATTTCACATGATAAAGACTGTATCACTGCCAGGGAAGAAGTAGGAGTGACAGAGAAGCTTTGCCAATTTTTATACACAAGAAGGGGATGACTAAGAAATAAAGAGGAGTGCGTGTTCCCAGGGGACCCAAGAAGAAAGGCACTCCTATTGGCTTTTTTTTTTAAGAATGTCAGTTATATTCCTTGATTCTTTTTCTTTCTTCTTTTTTAAAACAGGTAAAATAGGTATCTTCTTACCCCAAAACTAGGCATTTAAATATCAAGTGCATCTATTCTATGACTCCAGACTGCCTACATTTGCTGCAGCAGTAATACCCTTTTCTCTTCTGGAGATAGCAAGATTTAAGAAACAAACAAAGAAAAAAGATCTATTCAGGAAGCTCATCAGGCAGAAGCAATATAGGTCAAAGAAATAACAATTGAATAGGTTTCTAGAGCTGCTTACACTTTTACTTGTATTTGATGGAAGACAAAAACAGTACAATTAGCATGTACCACTTCCTACAGGGTGGGGGGGGGCGGCTACCTTATTACAGAACAACCCTCAAGAACTAGAAAAGACAGATAATATTTGAAAAAGGAGAGGCAAAGAGGACATGTGAGACCAAGATCCAAAAGAAAAGGGAAGTGCAGAGGTGAGCCAGATATTCCATGCAACTACTCTGTAAGCATGTAGTCAAATTCAACGTCTATCCATGAAAATACTCTTAGCCAATTTTGAAAGTAAAGGAACTTGCTTAACCTGATAAAGGGTATTTATGAAACATAGCAACCATAATATTTAATAGTCACACTTTGAAAACTTTCCCACTGAGATTAGGAATGAGACAAGGCTGCCTGCTATGACCACTTCTATTCTGTGTTATCATAGAGGTCTAAGCCAGCACAACAGGCAAGAAAATAAAAGGAAAGGAAGGAAGGGAAGACTGCAAAGGAAGAAGGTAGTTTGATTGTGTACATGGAAATTCCATAATAATCTACACAGAATTATTTGAATTAATAAGTGAATTTAGGAAAGTCATTGGATAAATAAAAATCAGCTGTATTTCTGTATACCCACAGACTAACAACCAGAAAATATGTTTTAAAATGCTATCATTTATAATAGCATCAACTGACTTCAAATACTACAACTATATATCTGAAGAAAGATGTGCCATACCTTTACCACATGGAGAACAGAGATGAAAGATCTAAATAATTGACGGGATACACCACATTAATGAATTGAAAGAGGCAAAATTTTAAAGACATTAGTTTTTAAAAAAAGACATTAGGGGATCCCTGGGTGGCTCACTGGTTTGGCGCCTGCCTTTGGCCCAGGGCGTGATCCTGGAGGCCCAGGATCGAGTCCCACATCAGGCTCCTGGCATGGAGCCTGTTTCTCCCTCCTCCTGTGTCTCTGCCTCTCTCTCTCTCTCATAAATAAATAAATAAATAAATAAATAAATAAATAAATAAATAAAACCAAAAAAAAAGACATTAGTTTATTCCTAAATTGGGCTAGAGATTTAATTCTGTCCCAATCAAAATCCCATCAAAAGAGGCTTTTAAAATTTGTAGAGTAATGCATATGTCTAAGAATTAGACATTCCTTAAATAAGAACAAAACTGGACACATGCTATCAGATATGGACTCCTTATTGAGCTATATTAAGACAGTGTGGTATCAGAATAAGAATAGCCAAATAGAACAATAGAAAGTGCTAGAAAGCAGATAGAGGTCTACATATAAATGATCACCTGATTTATAATGAAATGACCTTTCAGAGCTGTGGAAGAGACTTTTCAATAAGTAGCATAGGAGGTTAATTGGATATACATGTGGAAAACAAAATAAATATGGATCTCTTTTTTATGTCATGGGTAAAAAAAAATCAACCTCAGGTGGATCTTTTACCTACAGGTAAAAGGCAAAACAATTGGGCTTCTACAAATCAAAATAGGAAAATAACTTCATGACCTTAGGGTGGGCAAACATTTCTTCAGCAGTCACAGAAAACGATAACCATAAGGGAAGAGGTTAGCAAGTTGAATTACACTTATAGCAAGATCTCCTAATCAAAGAGAGTCAAATGGCAAGCCACAGAATAATAAAAGATATTTTAAATACATATAACTGGGTAGAATATTTGTATTCAGATTTGTTTTTAAAAATTCCTACAAATCAATAAGGAAAAGACAATCCAATTTTAAAATAGGCAATAAACTTGAACAGAGACTATAAAAGAAAACAAAAGTGACCAAAAAAATATTAGAAAGACACAACACAACACCATTAGTCACCAGGGCAAATCAAAACCACAATGAAGCACCACTACATACCCACCATAATGTCTAAAATTTAAAAGTTTGACAATCCCAAGTGTTGACAAGTAGGTAGAGAAACCGAAACACTCAAACTGATGACAGGAATATAAACTGGTACAACCACTTAGAAAAACTCTTTGTAGGGATCCCTGGGTGGCGCAGCAGTTTGGCACCTGCCTTTGGCCCAGGGCGCGATCCTGGAGACCCGGGATCGAATCCCACGTCAGGCTCCCGGTGCATGGAGCCTGCTTCTCCCTCTACCTATGTCTCTGCCTCTCTCTCTCTCTCTGTATGACTCTCATAAATAAATAATAAAAAAAAATTTTAAAGAAAAACTCTTTGTAAGAACTTACTAAATTTGGAAATACATACCGCAGTCCCAGCAATCCGGTCTTAGGGGTATACCATGCAGAAATGCATTCACATGTACACCAAAAAACACACAAAACAGTTTAGAGCAGCATTATTCATAGTAGCCCTAAACTGGAAATGTCCCAAATGCCCATCAACAAATAGTAGATGAATGAACCATCTGGAAAATGTTACAAAGTGGACTGCTATACAGCAA
This sequence comes from Vulpes vulpes, assembly GCF_048418805.1. Taxonomy (NCBI): domain Eukaryota; kingdom Metazoa; phylum Chordata; class Mammalia; order Carnivora; family Canidae; genus Vulpes; species Vulpes vulpes. Next base: position 105,916,494 of record NC_132785.1, on the reverse strand, counting down.
TAAAAAGAAACTACTGCTCCACATCACAATGTGGAGGACTCTCTCAAATAATGTGCACAAGAAGCCACAAAAAAGGAGGTATATACATATATCTAAAGTTCCATGTATATTTCATCTACTTTCAAAATTGGAACACCACGGTATTAGAAGTCGGTTTAGTAGTTACAATGGGGGAAAGAGACGGTGTAATTATTGGGAGGGTACATGAGGTAGTTTCCAGGGGAACAGTAATATTCTCTCTCTTGATCTGGGAGTGAAAATATGGATGTATGTACTATTTGAAAATGTACTGAGCAATGATTTATGTGCTTTTCTGTGAATGTCTGAATGTCTTACCCTCTAAAATTGTATGTTTAAAGAAGAATAGTGCAAATATTCTGGGAGAAGGATACAGCATCTCTTGTTCTCAAGGGGCACCTGAGCTATCTCAGGTATAGCAATGCAAAAAGTGATAGAGCTGCAGGATTGCAGGGATGGTGGATGAGCCAGAGGTGGTGTCTGTCACCATTAGACACACTCGCTCTGGCATCTGTGCAGCAGCTATAGATCAGAAGCAGTAATCCTTGAATGAGAAAGCTGGTAGAGAAGCGAAACGAGATTAGAAACACACAATTGAGGGAATGTTTCACATTATTCAAAAGCTTTATTTTGGATAATGAAATTTTCCAACTCTTACACAAAGTATCTCACAATTTTCAAATAGTGGCTGAAATACTCTGCATTCATTCTACTGTCTAGTAAATGAAACCCAAAGTCCTTCAACCAGGTTAGAAGATTGAGACAGCTACTGCTTCTTATTATCCAGTATATTTTTTGCTCTCGAATTTGCTTCTTAGAGGGAAAGATGGGCCCATGATCTATCCCAGTTAGAGTATGCTGTATCACTGGGCATACTAATTGGATTAAGTTAGACAATCGGGACCAATCAGGATCCTTCCTGGAGACCAAGATAAGGACACTGGAAAAAAGAAGACCCCTTTCATGTGAGGGACAGTGTGAAAAGGATATTAGTAGATGGACATGAGAGACCATCTTCTTTTTCTCTAGTGTCACCATAGGAAGAAGTCAAGACAATGAGGTATCAAGTTAAAAATGCTGACAGTCCCATTCAAGTCCCTGGATCCAGCCATGCCTGAATTCCCCGATGTATGAGTCACATAAATTCCTTTTCTTGAGTTGGTTTAAATTTTGCTTTAATTCAGTTCTTTCAGGTTTTTTTCTATAAGCCAGAAAGCCCTGAATCTCCATTATCACCCCCACCACTATGTATGTATGTGGCATTCAAGTACCCAACAGACTGGACCAATTTGAATTTCTAGTCTTGTCCAATCACTGTCCATCTTCCTATGGCCAACAGCATGTCCAATCTCAACCTCGGGAAACATACCCCATCCAAGAATTACCAATAAGCCAAGTTCAACTTAAACCAATCTACTCCCAAACACACATTTGATAGCCAACACGTCATTCCTGGTATGGATGATTAGAAAATACAAGAAACTGGGGCTTAGGCACAGATTTTTGTAAAGTGGGGGAGGGAGGTTGTAAGGCAGATGGCAGGCAGGGGAAGCGGTTTTTGCAGAGAAGCTTTTGAAAGCTACAGGAAGCCAAAGAAATGAAAACCTGGAATTGACAGCATATGCTTTGGCACGAAGCTAAATACCCTACGCATTGGGGTGAGACATCTGAGAACTTCCTAATCAGTTCTGCCAAGCAAGTTAAATGAGGTTTATCCCAGATTCATCCACTTTACCCTTGAGCCACAGGAAGATCTGGGAGTCAGCGGTCAAGCTCTCAGTCGGAAAGTCTAAAAGGTATTGAATGTTTGGACAGACAGCCTGACACCGTGCAGGGAAGTAAGTACTCATTTATTTGCACAGGAATTGTGTATTGACTCTAATAAAGCAAAACCATTACAAGCATTTCAGCAGGGGAGTGACCTCTTAGAAAAATAGCAACTAGAAATTCACCATGACACACTCTCTATTACCAACAGAATGTGAAGAAAACGTCACTCACAATCTACTTTGTTTTCTCTTTACTTTCGGTAAACATAAATATTTATTAAACAATATTGCTTACCATCTAGATTTCCCTTATCCCTGTATCCCCTTAAGTTTCAAGTTCACTAACATGGACTTGTCCTGCCTAAAGGGTTGTTAAGGACCTGATTCTCAAGAGGGGGATATTCTTTGCCCACTTTTTCATCTCTGTCCTTTTATTTACACTGAAATGCCTCAAGCATACCCTCGCTACCTCTATCCCCCACCCCCATCTCTGCAGGCCACAAAGCCCTGGGTTATCAAATGTCCAATTCACCCATCCAACATCTTCCATGAAATCTCTTGGTAAATCTCTCCCCCATCCCATTTACATGTGCCTGTCTTACCACATTCCGGTTCTCTTTTCTCCCCCCACAGAATTTTAAACTTCTCGAAAACAGGAGTCATACCTCATTAATCATCATCTAGAAAAGGCTGTTCAGTAGTGGGACCTACTGCCGATGAGGACAAGCCAGGCGAAAAGCAGGGAGGAACAGAAGAGACCTTAGACAAACTGTGCCCTGGTGGAAGAACCCCCACCCTCACCCCAACTAAACGCTGCCTGAACCAGAGACTTCCAGGAACAATCTCTCTTTCAGTAATGCCCTCGGAGCACTCACAATTTCTCAGCCCTATTCTTCATTTGGGGAGAATGCAGATCAATACTGTTGAGCTACTTTGTGCAATGTCACAGACCCTGGGGTTCCGGCAAAAGCCAGCCAGCAGCCAAGCCCCTAAACTATCTGCCATTCTAAAAGGTAAAGTGCCTTCCCCTAAAAATAAAAAAAATAAAAAAATAAAAAAATAAAAAAAAATCTAAAATATAATCAATAAATTTATTCTTTGGGAATGCATCCTTTCTATTTTGACCAGCTGCTGAATCAGTCTTTGTTTTAGGATGTATGGTCAGCAAAATGATATAATGGCATCTTCCTGCTTGGTTTGGAATCTGAATACAGTAGCACTTACATAGCAGCTTCAGGGAAAAATACATTGGACATTTTTTCAAGTTGCTTTTCTCCTAGAGAGGTCACAAACATGAAAAACAAAGCTAGCTCAAACAAGTGTTTGGCTTGGACTGGGCAATGTACATCTACATAATGTTTTTCTAATTGAAATGAGTTGCTAGTGACTAAAAATGAATGGCAACAACAAGGCTTTCTGAGCAGCACATACATACCCTTTGCTTTAACACAGTCCTCACCTGTCCCTGATACCTTCCCAGCCCTGAGGTTCAGTGTCACACGCCATTCATCATCACACATGGGTGGCTTGGTTTGCTTTTAGAAAAAAATAAAAGTGTTGTTTGGTAACCATATTTCTATCAAAACTGGGTCAGAAGGCCCCATGTTTCCAGGAACATGGGTTCTTAACTCTGAAAGCAAACAATAATTGCTTTACTCACCAATTATCAACACCTTTACCTGCAAAGCTTGCTGTTATCCTTCTCTTCACCTATGAAATTTCCACCTATTTCTCAAAGCCTGTCTCTACTAGGTCTGATCATACAATGTTCTCCCTCTGCACCGAACTGTACTTACTGGCTTTGTTATCTATTTGCTACCTAATCTGACTTATAAAATTCCATGCATTTTTTCCTAAACTGTCATTAACATCCTTCATTGTAAATTTTCTGTTTATTTCTAATATCTCTCCAAGATAAGTAAAATGATCTGAAAGGTAAGGTTTAAATCTGAATGGTTTAAATCTCTCAGCGTCAGACTCCTAACTCGGGGAAATGAACAAGGGGTAGTGGAAGGGAAGGTGGGCAGGGGAATGAGGTGACTGTGTCATGGGCACTAAGGGGGGCACTTGATGGGATGAGTACTGGGTGTTATACTATTTGTTGACAAATCAAACTCCAATAAAAAATATATATCTACAAAAAAAATAAATAAATCTCCCAGTGTCCCTCTACTCAATAACTATCTCACATAGGGCATGTGGTTGAACCTCTTCTTCAGCCTCAGTCTTTTTGTCCATAAAATGGGAGTAATAGCACCTAATTCTTGCTAAGAGGCTGTGATCTACAAAAAGTTTTACAAGTGCGGAGAATTATCAGTCCACTGCTTTAAGACAGATTCACAACTTTATAGGACAGGCGACTTTTTATTTAGAAAAACAAGTGCTTTCTCAAGCATATACTATGTGAGTGGCCTTGTGTGGGATCCAGGATAAAAATCATGGTTTTAAAAAAAAAAAAGCAGACCACAGACAGTGGGTGAGACAAATATTAGTGTATAACTACAAACCAGGATGATGACTTCAGTATATCATCAATCCAAGATTATCTAGCCAGGCAAAATCAAGTAAACAATAAGAATGGGGGTAATAACCATTTGCACCTTGTATCCACACCTACACCTGCCCACACACCTGCACCCAGACTAGTCCATGCATCTCTACCAATACTTGTTCATCCTCCCTCCCATATTCATCCACCTCGAGCTGCCACTCTACAAGTCAATAACTCTACAAATGTTCACCAACTCCTATTATTCCAAACACTGTAAGAGATACCAAGGGTAGAGGCGAAAAACACCGCAAGGTGTTTCAAGGGTGCTTCAAGGGTGGCTCACAATCTGGCACGAGACACAGCCAGGCAGCAGCAGTCTCTGATTTTCACATCTCTTCCCGTGGGCATTAGAGGCCTTTAGGCTTGAGGAAACAGACTCATCCTCGGTGACTGCAGAGGCAGATCTTTCCCATTCCACCCTCTCCACCTAGTGTCTGGGCCACTTGTTTTCTATGAGCCTTCTCAAATCCACTCTTAGAACTATGGAACAGATTCTCCAAGGGATTTGGGAGTGCCTCAAATGCAAGTCCCCAGGAACAGAAGAGGGAACCATTACCCTGAAATACAGACTTCCCAAGAGATTCACTTTGGAGGAGGTCATTGAGAGGACGTGACCACCTGGTGACCCAGGAGCTGGACCTGGGCACTCAGAGGCTCCCCACGCCCTCTTGTCCTTGGAATGTTTGCTCTGCCCACCTTTCCCACAGTGGAGCCTTCTGCAAGGACACAGCCCCGGGAGAATAAGGTGTTGTTGAACTCCCTCCAGACTGAATGCCTACCTGGACCCCATTAAGGCTGCTATAAAAACCTTAAGACTCCGGCAGGCAACTCCGGCAGGCAATACAGTATAGAGGTCTATTATCTTGCAGCTGCTCCAGACAAAGCTCATATGTAAATTTCCTTGCTAATTAAACCTGCCACCTACCATTCAGAAGTGACCTGTTTCCTCTGTCCCCTTACCCTCCTTGTACCCAGCTGGGTTTCAGATTACACCCAAGAAACTCCCAGGGCTGCAAACCAACAACTCTAATCAAAATTATTACATAATAGGCAGTTGGTGTGACAGGCTCCACCTCCTGGCGTCACTGTGCCTCCTCTGTGCAGCATGCCAGCAGGTTCTCGTTTCCTCCCAACCACTCAGCCTCCAGGGGCATTTGGTTATTCCTGTCTGGTAGATGAGGAAACTGACGTTCAGAGACACCATCAACAGGGTTTTTAATAGCCTGTTGTATGACTTTAAGACCCACCAGTCTCAGGTCTCTGGGCTCGGGGGGCTGGCAGGTCTTCAGAAAGCCTGGTACAGGTGACCAAGGGCTTGTCACCACTTCATCCCATTCACACAGGTTCATGCAGTGCTCATCTCAGAGGGCTTTGCCTGAGGTGTGCATCCCTCCAGGCAAGGAAATAGTTTCCTGGGTAGAGCAGGTACTAATGAATAAGAGAACTCTACCATGCAAAAACTTCAAGATGACTTTTCCTTTTTTACTAAGTATTGACAAAAGCCAAGACCGTGCATCTCACAACTCACTTGGATAGCCTGGTGATGTGACATCTACTTTGTTCCTACTCAAATATTTACGCTTTTTAACTCTCCATCCATACCAATGGAGGTTGTCTGCACCCTATGTTTCTAACACCTAAGTAGAAGGATTAATTTTCTAGTCACAAAGCAGCCACACAAGGATGACCAAAAGTTGTAATGGGGGTATTTCAGCCAGCTGTAATCTCCAAGCCATCAAATGCATTCACTCGGTGTCCTGTCTGTAGGGGGAAGTGACGAAGAATATCCTTGGGTGTCAGTCAGAAATCAGGCCTGGGTCTGATTTCTGGTGCTGCCACCGAGCAGTGTTGTAGACTTATGTAGGTTAATGCTTTTTCTAAGTCTTAGGTCCCCATTTTGCCATGTTCTAAGGAGCATTGCTCTACCTTTCGGAGAGGGTCGGGGGCAGGAATCTAGGCCATTGCTTCCTTGATCTTCTGCTTTGGTAGCCAGGAAAATTAATAGTGAATTTACACACATAGACACACCCTTTAGGGAATGTACATGTGGCAGGAAATGAATTGCCTCTTCTAGGTCTCAGGAAGGCAACAGTGAAGCATTCATAAGCTTTGCAGTTTGTAACACTTCAAGCAGGTACTCTGAGCTACTATTTAAGATAACTCATTAGGTTTAATGTTCATCTTAACGGCCTACTTATAAGCACTTTTGCTTTCCTTGCACTTTAAAGAACTGGGTTTCATGACTGATTATTGCTCTTACTATAGACTTAATGGTTCCAAATTCTGGATGATTATCTTTCTCATCTTGACTATTTCAGAAAGTTTTTCTCCATGTTTAAAACTAATATTGATTCAACCGATGCTTACTGAGGTCCTACTGGCAGGTGCGTTGCTGGGTACAAGGCAGATGAATCCAAAGAAAAGTGAAAAAGGGATTCTTGCCCCCAAAGAGCTCATCATCTAGCTCCGAGTGTGGTCTCCAAACCGTCAGAGTCAGCATCATCTGGGGACTTGTTAGAAATGTAAATTCTCAGGCCCCACCCCAGACCTGATTACATCAGAAACTCTGGGGTTGACCTCAGCCATTTGTGTTTGAAAAAGTCTGCTTCAAACAACTATCATTGTCATCAAATGTCAAAATAACAAGTATGATAGTTTATTAACTAAATCTCAAAGTTTCATTTATCTTTTGAGGAAACAGAAGCCCATGGACCAAAGGCCACATGAGGTGGAGAAATTGAAACTGGAACTCAGTTACCTGCCCCCCCCCCCCCACACACACACCCAACTCTACATATAGCCAACATCCTTTTTCTTTTCTGACGCTTTAATCCCAAAATCTTATGGAGAACCCCAAGTACTACCAACCCAAAGGAAAAAACCTTCCCTTTTCAAAGAAAACAGAAGAGAAACTACTGTCTTTGAAAATAAGGACCACTAACAAAAATTTAAATCTGATCTATTGAAACCATCCAGTAAACTAGCAGTAATTTCCCAAACCTTTAACACATCCAAGTTCCATTTACAAGACTTGAAAATTGGGAGGCTGGGGGAGAGAAGTATAAAAATACAATGAATAACGTGATCTGAATAAAATCTGGAAAAATATACAGTATGCAGAAGTGTCAACTGTGGTTCGCCTTCCAGGGGAGAATTATAAACGATCTTTTTTCTTTGTATTTCTCTGAATTTTTCCCAATGGTTGTATATTACTTTGGTAATCAAGAAGAAAAGTAAAACTGCTTCTTGAAATGTTACCTCCAAATCACTCAACATGAAGCCTTATTTTGTAATTCCATTTCTCTCCATACAGCAGGATACTGTGTGTGTAGTAATTATTTATATCATGCCATATGTTACGATGAAGATGAAATTCTGTAAATACATTCCTTCCAGCAGGCACTAAAAATGAAGAGGTTAAATGCTTTCCTAGGTTCAAAGCACTATGAATTAAGATAAGCTAACTGTGAAGCTAAAAGAAACATTTATTGAAATCTCTGAGAGCATCCCTTTTGAAAAACGTTGATGTGACACATAGCTCCTTACTCATACCGCCCTGATGTTTAACCCCTGGCACAAAACAGAATGTTCAGCAATTCCTGGCAATGTCTTAGGAGTTCAGGGGATAAAATGCATGGGAAAATATCAGAGAAATAAGAAACAGAGTGATCCTACTTTCATATAAAATTCTGTCCCTGTGGACAAAAAGACATCCAAAATTACTGGCAAATTTCATTGTCCTTGATACCCTTTAAAAAAGATGTTTTTCTTTCTCAAGAAATGTTTGCTCATTTAAAAAATATCTACATCAGTTACCTTACTCAATGAGCCATAAAGAAGTAGATAAATAAATAAGAACCGTCTCATTTAAGGAGACATTTCTGCTGCAGAAGCACTGCTGTAATGTTTCACTTGATAAGACAAATTCATTCCCTTGAAGAAAAACTAGCATTGTTTTACTGAAACTCTGAGCAAAATAAATTCAGTGAGTGTTAATTAAGCCTTTTAAATGAGGCAGGAAAGTTAAGTTAACCAATGTGATGACTATGAAAGAGGAAATTCTAGCGGCTACCTGTTTTACCAAAATACCTTACAACAGCTGACATTTCTAGAATTTACAGACGCTTTCAGGAAAGAATGAGTTGCGGGGGGGGGGGGGGCGGATAATATATTATACCTCAGCATTTATACTAAGATCACCAGACTGATGCAACAATTCGCTTAACAGTAGTATTAGAGAACTCAGAAAGAACTTATTATCTTGGGTTTGGCTGTTGAGCACGCAAGCTTTCACTTACACAGGGGCATCGCCAAAGAGCCTTAAATTTCCCTCAGTCCTCTGCTTACTTTTTTTCACAGAGCAGTCTCACCCACTGCAAAACTGATCAATTAGTAATAATAAATAACATAAAGAATGTACAACTCTCAGAAAGTTTCTCCAACCCCCAGTTCCCACGCCATATAATTACCCACCTGCCTACGCAAATTGATCTACAGAGGCTCGCTGTTAACATGAAGCTAAACCTAACAGTCCCCTCTCAAACACTTTTTGACAGAACGCACACAAACTTGTGGCTGGGTCTGTAACTCCGTACAGACACTTAGAAGCCTAGTTCTCAGTCTTCCGTCTCTCATCCCCCTCTGGTGAGACAAGGGTCCAATGTGGGGGTTTTGCCTAAGGCTGCCTATTTCTGCAGTCTTACTTTGGGGCTGCTAAAAAGGTATTAATTAAAAAGTACCGGCAGACCCAGCTTCTAAGCATTGATCAATGCTGAACAACAAGCCCAAGCCAACAAGCCCCAAAATACCTTCGATTTGTAACACAGACAAGCCGCTCCTCTCAACAAGAAATAACGTTCCTCCTCCATCAAATTTAAAAAACAAAATTAAATGCAACAGCTTCCATTCTGAACAACGTTAAATTTTCTGGGTCACTTTTTTCTGTCTCCCCGGGGGCCACGTCTACAGCCTGACAGTGGCGGTAGATAGGGTGTCTTCATGCAAGCACTGTAGCTGTCGCCCTAAGAGCGTGAATACCTTACCGTGGCTTGTCCTGCAGCAGGTCCCAAAGGGCTGACCTCCCCCCCCACCCCCACCCTGCCCTCCACACCTCACCACCACTTGCTTTCTTTTCCTCCAAACTGCAAAAGGGCGAGCCTCTTCAGAGAAGAACTTAATGAACGTCTGCTTCTGGGGTAAAGGTGCCCCACCTGCTATCACAAAATCCTAAGACTGGAGGCACCTAAGAGCACGCACCCTGTGCTCGCTGGACCCAGTCAGCGAGCGCTTGGCACCAGAACCCCGGGAACATGATTTATATGCAGACCTGCACCCATCCCACACAAGTCCGCACGCCAGCTTGCCGAACCACTTATGTAAGCTCGTGCCTCTACAGTCCCAAACTGCACACACACGCATACACACGCTCCGACACCTGTCACGCATCCGAAATGGGCAGCGTCCACACTCAGGGGATGAGATGAAATCAACACATATGAATGGGGGAGAGGGGGGAGCTACCGTCTTAAGACATCTTTCCCCCCCATTTGTTTCTTGCCCGTTTTTGTCACAACTACAATTACCTTGGCAACCAAAGAATTGCACTGACTCGCCCTCCGGCTTCTGAATTTCTCCTAAAGCCAAGCTCGCGCCAGGTTCATGGTAAAGCTAGAGAGAAGCCCCGGGGACCAGGGGCCGCAGCCTCCGCGGGCCGGAGGGGACGTCCGAGGCGGTCTCCCCGCGGCTCTCCAGCGACTTGCGGCGGCGGCGAGCGCGGGGCTCAGCGAGCGGAGAGCGGAGCCCGGCGCCGGCGAGGAGGCGCGGCGGGGCGCATGGTGCTGGGCGCGGGGCGCTCGGGGTCTCCGGCGCTCGGCCCTCGCCCGCCCCGCCCGCCCCGGGCCGCCGGGGCGCGCGGAGGTCGGTCCGCCCCCTCGGCGCCCGCCGGTTCCCGCAGCGGAGGGCAGCCGGAGCCGGGCGGAGCTCTCGCCGCGAGCAGGGCCGGGCGCAGGAGCTGCCCCAACTCGCGAAGCCGCTCAGCTCCGCCGCTCGCGAACCGCCGCAGGGCGCCCGCTGTCGGGTGTGGAGCGGAGCTGCAGCCCCGGACCGCGCGCACCTGGGCGCCGGCACCTGGGCCGCGAGCTGCACGGCGCGGGGCGGGGCCGAGGGCCGAGGGGGCGGGGCCGGGGGGCGAGGGGCGGGGCCGGGGGCCGAGGGGGCGGGGCCGAGGGCCGAGGGGCGGGGCCGAAGCACCTGCGCGCGTCCCTGGGGAGCCGCCGCCCCGCTCACCTGCTCCCAGCGCCGCGGACCGTGCAGCCTGTGATTCGCCCGAGGAAGGGAAACCCTGGAAATTCCTGGCAGTTTAGGTGCCGCCCAGACAACTGGGAGCCCGGCTCAGCGAGGCGGAGTCTCCTCCTGTCGGTCTCGAGAGCTGGCCGCGTCTGGAAACTTCAGCGGCGTCAGTCAGGGTTGTCTTAGGGATTCCAGGTCCGGAGGCGTTTGCTCCGGGAGCTTTGAATCGCTTAAATGTAGCTGGCGCCCTCTAAATTAAAACGGGCCACCGCGATCGTCAGGGATATTGTGGCTGACCTCGTCATTTTTATCGATTCAGCATTTACACCACGTGCTGCATTTGGAATGGTTTATGATCATTCGTATCTGGAACACCACAAAGGAATTTTCAAGAAAAATTAACTCTTGCGGGTATTCTTGGGGAACGAAAGAAAAAAGTTGAAGACAAAAATGAAAAAGGGTGACTTGAACGGACAACATTCTTTAATGTGGGATTTCTGAAATCAGACATTTAGTTAAAAACTCAGGAAGCTGCGGGTGAAAAGAGAACAAGATTGTTGGTGCTGGATGGCAACCAGGGATTGGTGTGCAATATCGACGTAATCATTATCAAGAACAAATTCAAGGTTTATTCTTGAATTGTATTGTGTTACCAGGAAAACAAAAATTTGACATAAAATATCTAAAGGTTTCTAAGGACGGGTGACCTGGGCTGTCTTCATCCATGTGGGTCCAGAGGTTGATATTTATTTTTTTTTAAGATTTTTATTTTATTTATTTATGACACACAGAGAGAGGCAGAGACATAGAGGGAGAAGCAGGCACTTCACAGAGAGCCAGATGTGGGACTTGATCCCAGGACCCCTGGATGATGACCTGAGCCAAAGGTAGATGCTAAACCACTGAGCCACCCGGGCATCCTCCAGAGGTTGAAATTTAAAGTCTTCTTCCCGAGGCATATCTCCTTTCCCATCATTCTATACTGATTAATGAATATATTCACTCTTCCATTCAATAAACAGCAATTAACACCTGCCATGTGTTAGACCCTCTGCTAAGCACTAGAAATTGATGAAATAAGTCCCGCCCTTACCATTCTGCCTAATGGGAACAGTACACAAGCAGATATATGTATTACCTTGGGCTAAGTCATGAAGTGGTACCTCCAAAACCAGGAAGAAAACGTGCAACCTAGGGAAACCACACTTAACCTAGTGAATAAAATATAATTTCAGTGGATACCCCAGTTATTTCATTTATTAAAATTGAAATATAAAAATTTTCCTTCCCCGGGTTTAGCATTTGGCTTAAGCATCTTTGTAGAGCTGGCTGCAGCTGTTTGTAACACTTCGAGAATAGGATGCTTACTGAGAGATGGGTGGTTATTAGGGCTCTTCCTCTGGGGAGCTCTGCATTTCTGAGACCAGCAGTTTCTTGAGGGCTAGGCATAAGGGAACAATCATGTGGAAATATAAGCAGTGAGTTCCAGGTGCATCTGAAGAAAGGCCTTACTGTGTGCTTCCCTTGATACAGTAGCATTGAAAATAATAAAATACTTTGGAATAAACTTAACCAAGGAGGTGAAAGATTCATACAGTGACAATCACAAGACCTTCATGAAAGAAATTGAAGAAGATACAAATAAAAGGAAAGATATCCCATGTTCATGGATTGAAAGAATTAATATTGTAAAAACATTCATACTACCCAAAGCCATTTACAGATTCAACATAATTTCTGTCAAAATTCCAATAGCATTTTTCACAGAAGTAGGAAAAGAATCCTAAAATGTATATGGTACAATAAAAAAAAATAGCCAAAATAATAAAGAGAAGTAGAGCATACCTAAAAGCATTACACTACCTGATTTCACAAAGGCATAGTCGTTAAAACAGCATGGTATTAGCATAAAAACAGACACATAGACCAATGTAGAGCCCAGAAATAAGCCCACTCATATAAAGTCAATGGATATTTGAAGTGATATGGAATGGAATATTCAGTGGGGAAAGGATAGTTGTTTCAATAACCGATATTGGGAAAGCTGGATATTCACATACAAAAGAATGAAAATGGACCCCTCTCATACGACTCACAAAAATTAACTCCAAATGTACTGAAGACTTAAATATAAGACACAAAGTGGTAAAATCACTAGAATAAAACAGAGAAAAATCTCTTTGACATTGGGCTTGGCAACAACTTTTTGGATATGACTCCAAAAACACAAGTAACGAAAGTAAAAATAAACAAGTGAGACTACATCAAACTAACAAGCTTCTGCACAGCAAAGGCAACAGTCAGCAAAATGAAAAAGCAACTTATAGAACAGGAGAAATATTTCAAGCCATCTAGCTGATAAATAGTTAATATCCAAAATGTATAAGAACCCCTATAATTCAATAGGGGGAAAAACGGTTTAAAAATGGGCAAAGGATTTGAATAGATATTTTTCCAAAGAAGACATACAGATGGCCAGCAGGTACATGAAAAAATGTTCAACATCATTAATCACTAATTTTAAGGAAATGCAAATTAAAACCACAATGAGATATCACTTCATGCTTGTTAGAATGGCTATTTTCAAAAAGACAAAAGTCAAATATCAACGAGGAACTAGAGAAAAGGGAGCCCTTGTAACACTGTTGATGGGAATGTAAATTGGTACAGCCACTATGGAAAACAATATGCAGTTTCCTTCAAAAATTAAGAACTAGCAACTGATCCAGCAATGCCACTTCTGGATATATATCCAAAAAAAAGGTAAAAATACTAACTCAAAAGGTATATGCATCCCCGTGTTCATTGCAGCACTATCTACAATAGCCAAGACATGGAAACATGTCCCGAGTGTCCATGGACACGTGAATGGATCATACACACACACACACACACACACACACACACATATACACATTTATGATTATCAAAATTATTGTCAAAATTTCAGTGGCATTTTTCACAGGAAGAGTCATTATTAGCCATACAAAAAAGAAGGAAATCATTTTCCTGCTACTTACAACAATATATATGGACCTTGAGGGCATTACACTAAGTGAGATAAATCAGAGAAAGACACATATATACTGTATGAACTCGCTGTGGGATCTAAAAAAGTTGAACTCATAGAAATACAGAGTAGAATGGTAGTTGCCAGAGGGTGGGATAAATGAGGAGATGTTGATCAAAGGGTACAAACCTAGTTATAAGATGCATAAGTTCTAGGGATCTAATGTATAGCATGGTGACTACAATTAACAATACTGTATTATACTTGAAAGTTGTTAACAGTGTAAATTGTCATAGTTATGCACATACGAAAACAGTAGTAATTATGTGAGGGGATGGAAGTGTTAACTAACTTTATTATAGTAATTATTTTGCAATATATATCAAAAAATCACATAGTACACCTTGAATTTTATATGTTTTATATAAGTAATATCTCAGTAAAGCTAGGGGAAAACATACATATAAAATCAGATATTTTATATGTATTTACTTATATTGATATATTTTATGTACTATATGGACTTTCTAATATGTGATATATATAATTTCTTATATACATATGAAAAACATTTTATTTCATTATATTCCATTTCATGTAAAATATTTAATTACACACATATACATATATCTGTATATATATCACACAGACACATATATATTCTAATATATAATTTGTACATAATTTTAATATAACATACATTTATATTATAAATATTATTTATATCTATTTAAAAAATGATAATAACTAACTTCATAGAACAAGCCCACACTTTTTGCTACAATGGCCAACAGATTAGTTTACACACCAGGAATTAAGCAAACAAATAAATACATAAGGATTTCGGTAGGCAATTTTCTCACTGTTGGAGAAGGGAATTACACGTATAAAAGGAAGAAAGATTGGAATAAACTCCAGTAATGTGGCTGGAAATTAGAGGTGATGGTATGAAATAATTTGTATTTTACATAGATAAAAAGAAAAATATAAGTATAGGTATATGTGTGTGTATATGTTGATATGTTTCCTATTTCTGTCCCCCGAGAGAGTCTAAATGCAATAGTACCACAGTAGCTATGAACACACCTAACACTCAAACTTTTATATTTAAATACCATTTTCCACTGAAAGGAACTATGGCTCCATGGTGTAGTGGATGAAACTGGAATAATTTGCTGTGCAAGAAAATAAGAAGGTACTTAAAGAATTATGGAGACATGTCAAAAGAATATAGGAGCCTTGAGGGGTCTCCACTGGCCAAATCTAGAACAATATAAGCATCAAAATAAATAATGACAGCAACAAGTTGCAAACTTTGAGTAAAATAGAAATCAATGAGTTCATGGTGGTAGAAAGAAAAAAAGGAGAAAGGAAAGCTCTACCAGTAGAATACAACTAATAGATGAAGAAAAAAGATAGGATTAGAAAATCACCATTTTGCAACCATCATTGTAACTGATTCAAGCCAGAATCATCAATGGATGCTAAAATTTGTGAGTCAAAGTTTGATGAGGAACAAGATATTGACAGAGTCTCTATGTATGTCCCCAAAATATTCATTCTCAATATATTATTATTAATTAATAACCACAGCATGTTTACCAATAAACATGACAGCTATAATACTTGGGAGATACCATCTTAATCAACTGGCAAAAGTTCACGTAAGTAAAAACTGGTGATGGAGAAAACCAACCTCATGTTGCCTCCTGATATAATACAATGAGAATACAGTGAGAACACAGCAGTACTTCTTCTATATAAATATATAAGTCACGAGGAAACATCAGACAAACACAAACTGAGAGAAATTGAAGTGACTTGTGTGTACTCTTCAAAAATGCCAAGGTTATGAACGTAGATTCTCCTAGGTTAAAAGTCAGTAAGAGACAACTAAATGCAACAGGTGATCTTTAATGGGATCCAAGACCTATAAATGACAATAATGGCATAACTGGTGTAAAATTCACCAGTGGACTTCGTTAGATTAAATTGGATCAATGTTATTTTCCTGATGTGAGACTGTACTGTGGTTATTTAGGAGTTTCCTTGTTTTTAGAAAATACACACTGATATATGACTGGATAAAGAAGCATCACATTTGTAACTTACTGTCAGAATGATTCAGAAATGCTAATGCCTTAAAGAATATGAGGGAGCTCTTTGAACTATTTTTTGCAACTTTTTTGTAATTTATAATGATTTCAGAGACACCTGGGTGGCTCAGCGGTTGAGTGTCTGCCTTCTGTTCAGAGCATGACCCCGGGATCAGGTATCAAGTCCTGCTTCGGGCTGCTTGCAGGGAGCCTGTTTTTCCCTCTGCCTATGTCTCTGCCTTTCTCTCTCTCTTTCTGTCTCTCATGAATAAATGAAATCTTTTTTAAAAATGATTTCAAAATAAAAGTTTAAAAAATATATCAAAGTATAATTGTTCTTCTTGCAAAAAAAAAGGAAACAAAACAACAATAAAAATCACCTTCACTTTCAAAAGTGTTCACCATAACCAAAAAACAAAAAACAAAAAAAACAAAAAAACAGAAGTGTTCACCATAGATTTTCTTAAAAAACCAGCTCTCTGTTAACTGTACTGAAAATATGATTTGACCTACTATTTTGTGAATATACACAATAATGTGATTCAGCAAGACATTTCATTCATTCACTCAGAAATTATGCTGTATACAGGATCTTTCCCAAAACTCCTCTAAAATATAAAATGAAATATATAGGTAAATTCCTAAATCTTTATTTAAGATTTTATTTATTTATTCATGAAAGACAGAGAGAGGCAGAGACACAGGCAAAGGGAGTAGCAGTCTCTCCCCAGGGAGCCTGATGCGGGACTCGATCCCAGGACCCCTGGACCAAGACCTGAGCCAAAGGCAGACACTCAGCCATTGACCCACCCAGGTGCCCTTCCTGTGTCTTTTGATTACCTCATTACCAAGTGAGGTGTTGCAGGAAAGTATGTAATAGAATTGATCAAACCTGGTGACAAATTGAACAGAATGAAAACAAGTTGGCAATTTAGTTGCAGTGATTGTATTGGCAGGTGAAGGTCAAAAATGTGACTAGTGTCAGTGCATCTGGTGCGTATGTACATGGCAATGACTTCAGGGAGGATAAGGGCTTTGGCACCACGTGGCCTATTTCCCAGGGCTGTGAATTTGTGACACTTGACAACTGATGTGCTTTTCTTAAGACCCCCCCCCCCACCACACACACACACACATTTTCTTTTCCTCACTCTGTAGTGTAGTCTTTTTTTCTTTTCCTGAGAGTTAAGGCCTATTTTCTTTGCACTTTGACAATAAAAAAAAAAAAAAAAGATTCTCAGTAAATGTTGCCTCCTGTCCAATCCTGAGAGAAAACTAATGTCAAAAATGCGAAACCATTTTTTGCCACTAATGAGGTAAAAATGGTTAGGTATTTTGGAAAAGGATCTTTCTCAAGGGATGGCTTGAAGGCCACAGCATCCATATCGCTTGGGGCATTTATGAGAACTTAGCAATAAAGATTCTAGAACCCCACCTCCGACATCAGTTGAAATTTCTAAGGATGGGATCAGGGAATGTGCTTTTGAATAAAAATTTGCATTGGTTTGCAAACCGGCCTCTGTAAATGGAGCAAGGAGACTGAGAAAAGAGGCAGGCCACTCCAGAGGGGTAGGCAACAGTTCCAATAAGCAAGGGGACTTACATATGAGGCTTGTCTTGAGCAGCCACAAGATGAGTAGGTCTCTGCACCCGCCTGCTAGAATCTTAAAGTTTCTGTAGAGGCCTCAGCAGAGCCCAGCCCACATACCCAATCCAGATGGTCTCAACAACACATTATTCTCACAAGGCTGCATCCTTGAAATGGTTCCTAGTGCAGGAACAATGGATAAAGCATACATTCCAAGGACAGAGGAGGGGATGAGAAGCCTCTAGTTGCCCACAACCAGCTTGAGGGTCAAACAGTGGTCATGTCTTCTCAATTACCTCCTCTGACAGTTTGTGACTGACCCACAACCTGTGGGATGCTTCCTTCCTAGAATACCTAGCATTTCTGTTACTACTAATTACGTAATCTCTTTCCCAGGAGAGGGCCTTAGGAGGAAAGCAGATTACAACATGAAGTGGATTTCATGATGATAGTTTAGCACTTAATCTATGGCTTTGAAAAACATGTGTCTGGGAATGGATGTGTTTATTTCATGGTGCTGGAATGATACGGTCTGCAACTCAGAAGTAATGTTAGGTCAGAATGGAATGCATATTTACAAAGCCCCGGTGCTTTAATAATTAGGATGCAGGAATATGCGTGTATATATACAATACACATGAAAGAAAATTTATATCAACAATACATTTTTAAAAACCCACACCAGCCCCAAAATACACTGGAGTGTATTGAACCATGGGATTCTGTTCACACCGATTGTTTGGACCAAGCTTCTTCATCAGATTACCTCAGAGACACTATTTCATATAACCACCATCCAGATGTTGTGGTCAGAATTGTCACAGAATAGGCAACTGCTTGTGTGATGTGACTTGAAATATTCAATAGGTCCCCTCAACTAAAAATACCTCCTCCCAGCACTCTCCTGCTAGGTGCTGGGATTCCTATAGTTTATCAAAGTCAGTTACACACATGTTTGTTTAGGACCATGGTAAATGGCCAGGGAGGTAGTTCAACAAGAAGGATCCTTTATTGAGGCAAAATCTGTCAGTTACAAACTCTATCAAAATTCCCAGCCACCAAAGGTCACAGGGAACCCAAAATAACAAGAACATTGAACATATAACACCCTCTTTAAAACACTGCAAAGCTTTCTTCTTAAGAAGAACCGTATTTTGGGCAGCCCTGGTGGCACAGAGGTTTAGCGCTGCCTGCAGCCCAGGGCCTGATCCTGGAGACCTGGGATCGAGTCCCACGTCAGGCTCCTGCATGGAGCCTGCTTCTCCCTCCTCCTGTGTCTCTGCCTCTCTCTCTCTCTCTATGTCTATCATAAATAAATAAATAAAATATTTAAAAAAGAAGAAGAACCGTATTTTAATCCATTAGAGGCCATTAGCAGGTGTTTAAGAATTGGGGCTCAGCTCACAGGGTATTCTCAGCCCCCTTCAACCTTGTGTTTGCCCACTCCTCATTGATATCCTGAAGAACATAGAAATGAAACTTGTGCCATTTTCCCAAACCAAAGCCTGAGCAGATAACCCTGTTTTTCAAAACAATAGAATTGTATCCTCTGCCCAAAATAAACTTTCCTGCAATGGCTTTTGCCCCTTTTCACACCATCACCCAAGACCCAGTAGCAGTTTTCTCTTTAATCTGTAGAACATTTTCATGACCCCAAAAAGTTCCTTCTTTCTCCTTTGTATCCAGCCACCTCCCTCCACCCTTGTGAGGCAGCCATCAGTCTGTTTTCTGTCCATATGGTTTTGCCTTTCCCATAATGTCATATAAACAAAATCATACAGTACACAGTCGTTTGTGTCAGGCTTCTTGGCATAATGCCTTTGAGATCCATCCACAATGGTGCAAGTAGACTCGTCTGTTTACTTTCACTGCCAGCTAGTGTTTTCATTGTATGGACATACCACATTTTGTGTATCCATCCTGGCTGTCTTGATAAGTATCACACTTCTGGTATGCTCTTCTCCCAGGAGGACATGACCCATTTGAAATGTACTGACCTGTAGAACATATAAATAGACTCTCTAACAGACACTGTTTATTGTCTACCAAACCTACTCCCTGTGCCATCCCCATCTCTGACCCCTCTCTATTCTCTACTTCTTTGCTGGCTTCCTCCACTTTTGGCAGCCTAGTCCCACTTCCACCAGAGTGGATCTTCATTAGACTACACTACTCGTGGGAGTTCCATTTCTGTGACCATGTTGTAGATTTATGACCAGTGAGACTTGATGGAAAATCTGCTGGAGGTTCCTGCAATACTTTGGGGAATCAGGGCTAGAGATATGACCTAGGTGGAAGTTAAAGCCATGGAACTTAGAGAATTTTCTGTAGCAGTGACAGACACCAAAACAGGTTCAAAATTGGGAGAATCCTCCAAGCATATAATTTGTGTTCATTACACGTACTCATACACACACATATATCCTGATACAAGCCCATGGACTCCTCCTACTGAAAATCACTCTACTAGTCCTTCTTAAGAGACTTCCAGCTGGAGCATCAGGAACTAAATGGATTTTAACTTGCATCTCAGCAAGATATAAGTGTGTCCACTAGATTTAATATACAGGCAAGCAAGCAGTTAGCATTTAAAATACCCTGACTAGAAATGTTATTCTAAGAAGAGGGTTGCCCTAAGCTGATCTTCTCTCCATTCACAAGAAAGAATTATAAGATAGGTCTTTGAGTTCTTTGCCATTAACTCAAAATGCCTTCTCATTCCTACTTCTCTCCATCTGACCTCCTTTCCTGAAGAAGTCTTTCCTTTCTCCCTCATTCTCTGCAACGGACCTCTACTCCATCATGCACACTCAGCCATCGGCCCTCCTCACCAGCTCCACCTTCCACCTTCACCTTCCCCACACTGTTGACATCACAGCTCTCCTCTTTATGAAGAACATGGTTATTCTGCAGCAAACCAGGAACACAAGAGCAACCAAAATTAATTCCTAAAGGTCTGGATAACAGTGCTGCTGAGTTGTCTTAGGTATGTCTTGATATGTCTTGGGCATGGGTACCTTGGTCTCCCCTTCTCCACAGTCCTAGAGGGAATGGCTTGCAAAGACCTGGGTCTGAATCAACAGGTGTTATGGGTTTTCCTAAACTCAGGACAACTAGTTTACCATGTTAATGCAAGGGCAGGCTGCCTGTGTAATATTTTTAGCCTTTCTATGTATTTTGAGTGCTGCTAATTTTACCAATGAAAAATATTTCTAATGTGCATTGTGCTAATTAACAGATCCTCTGGTGTTGATGGGATATAAAGATAACTGAAGCTGTATTTAGTAAGCCCACCTCCCTTCCCCACACACGTGGGCTTCAGAGGAGTCTCTAGGAATTCCCTAAACTACTCCTGGAATAGACACTCCTGACTAGGATATTTTAAATATTAAGCTTATCTGTTCATTAAATATCACTAACACATGTACATCTTGTTGACATGCAGTTTAAAAACACAAGTTCCTCATCCCCAAAGTTCTGTTGAATTGGAAATTCACAATGGAGCTAAAAATCAGTGAGGTGCCATGCTCTCTGGGTAATTTGGGTAGTTCAGATACAGCTGAAAGTTTGAGGACTCCTGCTGTCCTGGCCCCTACATGTACTCACTCTGGAAAATCTAAACAAGTCAAGGAAAGAACCAGCCCTCATTCTTCTTCCCTTCCAAGGTTCAAACTATGCTAGAAGCCGCGCACAAGTTGAGAACAACTCTGGAGGATTTACGAGCCACAGATGACAAAACCCACTCCTTTCCTTATCTGGAGTTCCCCAAGCTTCTCCAGGCGCATGACCACAGAGGAAATGGGCCCTTGTCTCTTTCCTATTTACCCCAGCACTGGGGCGGGTCTTGGTTTGGTAAGGAACATCCTTTTTTGGGAAAAAGAAAAATTATTCTCTAACCAAGAAGAGGAAAATTTGAATAAATGTAACTGCTTAGAATCCACAGCTGTCCTGTACCTTAGGTGGGTTTCAAACAAATCTTTATCATAATAACTCCCTTCCCACTTGTTTGCCTTTCATTTAAATATCTTAAAATGCGGTAAAATCGTATTATCCCCAAAAAATAGAACTGATGAAAATTAAGATTAAAAACTAATCGCCAGGGGGAAATTATTAGAGTGCTTAGTTTTGAGATGATAGGTTGTTTAATAGAATTGCGTACCAGGAATGAAAACTATTTCATGTAATGGAAAAAGATCGAGGTTTAAGAAAATATACACACATAAATATTTATACTGAGAGAGTATTTTTAAGTAGGAGATTTTTTTAACTACTGTATCAACTCAAATGCGAACACAAAATTATTTTAGGGTAAATCAGTTCCCTGTTTGTATCTTTTCCCTCGTAATTAAAAAATAAAAGATTGCAGCAGATGTGCTGACTGACCAATCCCAACCTAAAGCCAGGGGTGACCTCAGATTCCCCCAATAGCACAGGCTATCCAGGGTGTATGGACACTGGGTCCTATTAGGGTAGAGGGAGGGAGGAATGGGGTACCAGGCAGTCTCCTAACCTCGGCCAAACCAGTACTGCTGGCTCAAAATTCACCCAGGGGATTCACAGGCATCTCTTAGACTCAAAGCAGCAGAAATCAGGTACAAAACAAACCTTGGCAGTGTATCCGCTACAGGTGAATACAGGTGAAGGTGTCATGAGGGGTCAAAGAGCCATGAGGGGAGAAAGAAGGGCAGGGCTTCCATCAAAGGGTTTCCCTGACACACACCTTTCTCTCCTCTACTATCTCTTCCAAGTTGAGTCTCCAAGTTTTCCCCAGATAAAAGTGGCTTCACATTTAATTGCTCTTATTCCTTAAGTAATTTTGTATCAATTTAAAAATCTGACAGGTATCTACTCTTAAAGGCATGGTACCTATTTTCTTTGTGAACATAAAAATGTGCTCAAGCAGAAGAGCAAATGGAAGTGAAACATGTTTAATCATGAAAACAGTAGTGTGTATGTCTAGATTCTTTTTTTCTGTCGAGACATTTATATCACATAGTTTTTTTAAAAAGAACACCTGTTTTTATAATTGGGACATTAAAGACCCAGAAACAAAAAGAATGGATTCTTTTAAGAGAAACTAACTGGCATAATAAAAGAAACACTTGTCAGCTAGGAGGGACCAGTGTGAGTGAAGGCTCAAAGCCAAGCCAGAAGAAAAAAAAAAAAAAACATGATCACTTAGGGTTCCCAGCATGAAAAACAAGCTCTCCAAGCAGAGACAAGACAAGTGACACCTGGAGTTGGTATCTTGGTGAAGGTTTCCCTAAATCCATCCCACCCACCACCCACCCCCAGATAGGAGGTAGCCTGTGAGGAATGCCATAACCCTGCTCCCATTGCCAAGGACTGACTTAGGATAGCCTGAATATGGACCATGACTGACAAAGAACTTCTCCTCGCTTCTCTGAAGAGACATGGGAATGGACAATCCCTGTGCTTCCACTAGGCATTGTCTCATTGGGATGTGGTCCCTAGAGCTTGGCAGTCAGCTGGCCTGAGGACCAAACCCACTCACAGGGGAGAGAAGGATGGAGAGTCTCAGAGAAGCAAAGCCAGGGCATGGGTGCCACCTGGAGCCTGTCCTGACTCTGTTCTTCCTGTTACATAAGGTAATGAGCTTCCCAATATTGAGCCAGCATGAGTCAAGACTTTGAATTACTTGCAGCAGAAAGCTTCCTTACAGACACAGTGGGGTCTGGTAACCCCAAACAGTTCTAACAAGCAGGTAAACTTGGCAATTCAAGCAGGTAAACTTGACAATCCATTTTTATTATTGGTAGATGTTTGGGGCTGCACATGACAAAATGCATGATGAATAGGTTTTAAACAACAAGGATAGTTCTTGATCTCTCCTATCAAGAAATAAGTAGGCACTGGGTGTTGTTCAACTTGTTGACAAATTGAATTTAAATTAAAAATTAAATTAAAAATTAAAAAAAAGAATGAAAAGAAATAAGTAGGTAGGTACTTCTAGGCTATCCATCTAGTTAGACTCCAAATCTATCATCCTCAGATAGCAATGTAAAAAAGCTGGTAGGGAGACATGGAATTTTTTTTTTCACGTCTCTACTTTGTCCAAGAAAGAAAATTGCTGAAGCCACTTAGCATACTTCCTCTTAAATCTCATTGGCCAGAATTGGGCAGATTACATGGCCACCCTCCATTTTTTCTTTTTTAAGATTTTATTTATTTATTCATGACAGGTAGAGAGAGAGAGAGAGACAGGCAGAGGGAGAAGCAGGCTCTGTGAAGAGAGCCCAATGTGGGACTCGATCCCGGGTCTCCAGGATCACACCCTGGGGCTGAAGGCAGTGCCAAACCGCTGGGCCACCGGGGCTGCCCAGCCAACCTCCCTTTAAGAAAGGACCTTGGTGGTGGCTTCCAGCATCTCATGGAGGTGGCTCTGTCAGGCAGGAGGACATGGGAGGAGAATGACTTCTGGGTAGGAGGCCCTGTCTACTTAGCCAAATCTTCCAGCTCAACTTCTTTCAACCCAAGTTCTCTGAAGGAAGAATTTCATACTCTTCTAGCACAAAATATATAATAATCTATCAGCTTAGTTCTAAATATTATATATCTAATGAATAGCTGGATTCAAATTCTTAGAAACACCTGTGAGTTGCTCATTGTGTGAAATGCCAACAGCAGAGAGAGCAGGCAAGGAAAAAGCTTTCACTTTGCTGGTTTAAATCATCACAAAGCTCTCTGGGCAGAAAGTTAGTGGAGGTAGTGTGCGTCCTCCTGTAGGAGAATCATATATGTTCAAAGTCCTTGGCTTGTTAAAAGGGTCATTAGAAAACAATTTGATCCCTGAAATATTTAAAACAATGCCTGGATTTTATCATATCTTCACAGTTTCTTACGTTGTTCTTTTTTTTCCTGCCCCAATATCAACACCTATCCAGGGATTTATGGGATCTGATCCAAGACATTTTCTACCAATATATATTTTACAGAAACAGTAAAGAGGGCAAGGAAAGTGGTATGAATTAAGTATCTATTATGTACCAGACACTGTAGGTATTTGCCCTGTTTTGATTCCATTAAAGGAATAGATGAGGCAGTCTAGTAGAAAGAATATAGGCTGGTTGTGTGTCCACCCACAAATCCCTTCACTTCTCCAACACCCTGTTTCCTTATCCCTAAAATAGGGATAATAATAGTGACTACCTCATAGCATTGCTACAAGAACAAAATGAGATCATCCAAGCACAGTGCTTAGCAGGCAGTGAGTGCTCCAAGAGCGATTGACACCCCTGTGGGGTTGCTATCACTACATCCAGTGGTTAACAGTATCTGGGGGATTATAAGAACTGATTTTTAGATTTGCAGGAATTTTGCAATCTAGCTGTGAAACAGTGTTAGCTTGAATGCACATATTTACACCACAGAAATCAGCAAGCACTACGAAGCAGAGCTTTTCTTCTTCCTGGAGAGCCAGTTGTAAAATCAGTGTACACCACTGATTAGCTCTATTTGATAGATGCAATTCAGAGAGGTTAAGTACTTACCCAAGGTTACACAGCAAGTAAAGGGCAGAAATGGGATGTGATTTCAGTTCTCTATCACTTCAAACCTGGCCTCTTTCTCCTCTTTTCCAAGTATAAATGTAAAATATTGTGCCATTTCCAGAGTCTATCATTCTTTCATGTAGAATGATATTCTAATGCTATTTACTGAGCACACATGCATGTGCAGAGCATGGTTCTAAGAACTGCAGGATCTACATACATATACTACCCTCAGAGGGTGCTCATCATCACATTCAAGCTAAACCTTCAGATCATTTTCATTCAATCCACTTGTTTGTCACTGCACTAGATTAAGTGTCGCTACCCTAGGACTCTCTCCACCAGAGAGGTGGGTGAAACTGTGAGCCTGGTGAACTGCCTTGGGGTGGGTTCCACTTCACCCTGACTGCGGCCCCACTGCAGGGGAAATCTCTTACCCTCTTCCAGACATGTCTAGGTCAGAGTGTAGGCAGATCATTTAAAAACCTGCTAATCATATGTTAAGATATGATTCTCTACTTGGATTTTTTTCCATTTTCAGAGAATAATCTTCATGAGAAAAGAACCCGGGTGATGAACTGAATTGATTGCGAAGGCACCTGTTGGCCATCACGTGTGAGTTATCACCTGTAGGACATCACCTGTGGGCCATCACAAACCAAGTACTTATTTCCCTTCCTTCCTGCTTCTCCACCCAAACAGAGCACAACTTTTGATGTTTCCCAAGCATTGGTTGTTCTAATACTGCCTATGGTTTCCATACTCTCTCACCTGTTTATAATAAGTCCTTTTTCTTTAAATCAGCTCACTTTTCCCCCCTCAAATTAAGTTTAAGAGAAAATGTTGTGCCAGTGTCTTAAACAGAAAAGTATAAAGACTTATCAAAGATAATGATTGTCATCAAATAAACATGTAACTTTTAAAATAGAAGAATATTCATATGTTTAAGTCCAACCATCCTCTTACAGGCCACCAGTAGAATATTTATTCCACCCTCAAAACATTGCTCTAAGAGGTGGGATTTTCTCTCCTCCCAGGAGCTGAGTTAGCATTTAAGATACCCAACCAGAAATGCTATTCTAAGAGTGGTTACCCCAAGTTGATCTTCTCTTCATTCACAAGAAAGAATTATAAGATAGATCTTTGAGTTCTTTGCCAATAACTCAAAATGCCTTCTTATTCCTATTTCTCACCATCTGACCTCCTTTCCTGACAACGTTTCTCTTTCCTCCCTCGTTCTCTGCAGCAGACCTCTGCTCCATCATGCTCATTCAGCCATCAGCCCTCCTCACCAGCACTCCTCAACAGCCCCACCTTCCACCTTCACCTTCCCCACACTGTTGACATCACAGCTCTCCTCATTTATGAGGAACATGGTTATTCTACAGCAAACCAGGAACACAAGAGCAACCAAAATTAATTCCTAAGGGTCTGGATAACAGTGCTGCTGAGTTGTCTTAGGTATGTCTTGATATGTCTTGGGCATGGGTACCTTGGTCTCCCCTTCTCCACGGTCCTAGAGGGAATGGGTTGCAAAGACCTAGGTCTGAATCAACAGGTGTTATGGGCTTTCCTAAACTTAGGACAACTAGTTTACTGTTCATGCAAGGGTGCTCTACCTGAGTTGGGAATGTCATAAAAAAAAAAAAAAGGAAAGAAAGAAAGATAAGAAAAGAAAAGAAAAGAAAAAAGAAAAAGTGACTACCAATTGACCCATGAGCTGGGCCCAGGCACTTGGAGGCCCCTCCCTTCTTCCCCTGTCCTGGAAATATGCATTCTGCTTGCCTTTCCCACTCTCAGAGGCTACTTCAAGGACATAACCTTGAGGTAGTGATATGCCTTTTAGAACACCTGCACAGTTTATGTGCCTGAACCCAGTGAAGGCCTCTTTATAACATTTAACATTTGGTGGGCAGGGACAGGGATCCATTCATCTTACTGCTGCTCAAAACAAGCCTCATATGTAAGCTCCCTTTGCTATTATTAAAATTGCAATCTACCAACCTGGAGTGGGCCACATCTTTCTTCCATCTCTCCCTGCCTTCTGAGGGCAGAGGCCAGTTTTAGATTATACCAGGAAAGCTCCTGAGAGGGCTGCAAACCAACACTGTGTAATAGTTCTAGTCTACCTACATGTCTTAAACCTCACTCATTTCACCAGTGAAAAACAAGATTTTTATGTGATCCAAAGGTGGTTGTTTTGCCCACCCTAGCAAGTGGGAATGGAAAAATGATTTTATAAGATTTAGAAGAAAACAGAGACGTAATGTCTGGTGAATTGGTGTGTGGCAGAACAAAGGAATACCTTTTGTCTCATAGAAATGAAGCCACCTTGGCCAAAGGACAAGCGGTGATATTGGCAATCCTGCAGAGAAATGTCTGCTGCACGCTCTGCCATGGTGCACAGGAGCCACATACTCTGCCTATTTGCAAGCTAAATGTGTGATGACTCTGCTTTTTACACCTTGCACTTCCCTGAAGACATAAATATTTACATTTGTGAAGACATTTACAAAGTACTTGCCCATATTTCTTTTCCCCGAGACTTCAAATGAAGCCAGAGCAGGCAATACATCTTAGGGACAAAGAGACAGCTCAGAAATGATGCGAAGTCAAACAAGGTCATAGCAACAGAGCTAGTTAAAGAACTCGGGCGTCGTTGCTCCCATGCCCTGTCACTTTGCCATGCAAGGCCCAGGGGATACAGTTCCAAAGGAAATTCATGTTTCCCCAGGTTGCACCTTTCCTGCTGGGTTCCAGCTTTGAGAAGGGCACCACTACCCAATCACCAAGCTGACGGCCTTGACATCTGCTTAGACACCTCCCAGTTTCATCAGCACTTCCTTCATACTATCCCTCAGAGCTGTCCTCTCTCTTTGCCCACCGCTGCTTCATCATCTCTCTCCTGGACCATTGGAATAGTGTTTTTCGATGGGTTTCTGCCTATGGTTTGGGAACTCTTCCCTACCCAATCATCCACCACCCAGCTGCTTGAGTGAACTCTCAGTATGCAGCTCTGGACATATCTCCCACTTGCTTAAGTCTTTAACAGTTCCTTCTTGAATTAAGAAGTCTGACCTCTAGATTTCTTCCTGTCTGTCTTTCTATTTCTATTTCTCTCTCTTACACACAGAGAGGCAACTGTATGTCCTACCCCTACTAAATTGCATTCAGTTTTCTGAATATGCCAGAAAATATTATAACTAATTATTGTCCCTGGGAGGGCATTCCATCCTACACTGCCCCCATGCACCTAACAAGCACTGGCTTATGAGTTAAGACCTACCTTATATATCAAGTTACATCCCCTAGGGAGTTACACTTGATCCAGTAGAACTGACACTACCCATCCTGTGCCACATTGTACCCTGGACATACTTTGGGGGTCTACGATGCCTTATCATGCTCATCTATTTTCTCTCTGTCTCCTGCCAAACTTGAGCTCCTAGAGGGTAGAAAAATATCTTTAATGATCTTTGTGTGTCCAGTCCCTAGCATGGAAAAAACATCATACATTATAAATAAATGAATTAATAAATTTCTATATCAAATAATGATTACTCAGCAGGTGTTCAAGTTAGATCTTTTCTCTGTTAGATAAGGTTGAAGACTTCCAGAGGATATTCAAAACTTTGCCCAGCAAATTTGTCCTATGAATGGATAACCCTCTTTTTCAAGGAAAAGTAACAGCCCATAAATGACCAATCCCTCAACTCTTTACACTTGACCTTCCCCCAGCAACTGCCAACCCTAAGGATTTTCTTGGCCTGTTGATCAAGGGTAACTTGTTGACCCAATCATAAACTTTCCCAATTTGTTAATTCTTACTTAGGTCTGGTTTCTCTTTCCTTAGTAAAATATTGATTCTAGATGAAGGGAATAGCTTGCACATCCTGTCCATAAGGAGTAACAGGAACATTGATTTGGCCAAACCTGAGGTTTTATTTTAGGAAGCTATGGGAAATCAGTTTAGGTAGGTAAGCCAGATATGAATGATAATACACTAGTACTGCAAGAGAGCTAGAGGTTGGCTTGTCCAGAGTTTCCTACAGTGGGGTCTACAGATCATCAAGGTAGAGTGTAGTTTGATTTTACATAGATATATGTACATATATTTTTTTTTATTTTAATTATGTGCTTACTTTTGTGTATTAGAAAAAAAGGTCACTATCACTTTAGTCCCACAATTTCACATATATTATTGCCAAGCCTTTTTTTTTAAGGACTTAAGTAAACAAATGAATCGATTTAGAGAAGAAAATGTTAAGAACTAGGGACGCCTGGGCAGCTCAGTGGTTGAGCACCTGCTTTGGCCCAGGGCGTGATCCTGGAGTCCTGGGATCGAGTCCCATATCACGCTCCCTGCATGGAGCCTGCTTCTCTCTCTACCTGTGTCTCTGCCTCTCTCTTTCTGTGTCTATCATTAATAAATCAATAAAATCTTTTTTAAAATGTTTAAAAATAAGTGAAAAGTCAGTATGGTGAGTATTACAAAGGTTACAGCCAAATAACTGAAGCTGGATAAATGCTGAGCTAGTCTAACACCTCTTCATAGCTCAGGTGGAGAAATCTAGACCCAAAGAAGCTAAATAACATGTTCTGGGTCAAGCTGGGGGAAGGCCTAAAATGCTAACATAAAGACCAGCTCGGCAATAATCCAAACACTGACTATACAATTTGAACTTACTGAATAAAAAAGTGTTTTTTGTTATTAAATGAAAATATTTAAAAAGATTTTAACTCTGGGAACCACTTGAGGGCAGGGAGGAAAAGTAGGAAAGAAAGAGGAGTAAACCCTACCTACATCACCATGATATGTTCCCTACTGCTCCTACTGCAAAGACCATGGAAAACTCCAACATTGGAAACTGGCTAGAAGATATCCTGAAATGATCAGTCACTCCATGCTGTCCTCTCTGTTCCATTTCATCACACTTGAAGTTTCGCCGGCTGGGATTTTTGCTGTCTTGGCAAACATGATGATGGTGTCAAACCTAATGTTTGCTAAATTTTTGCAGAAATGCTGAGAAGACTTCTACGGGGGTCTATTGTCAATTATCTGGAGAAAGAGAAGTTTGCAGACATTAGAAACAAGAACTGTGTGGGGTTAGGATCTGGGTTTTAATGAGATGAATTCAAATTAGAATGTTGGCTATTTCCTATAGCTTGCTAAAAATAACCTGGGTGCCTGCTTCCTTCCCTCACACTTCATTTTCAGTGCCTGCTCATGCTGAAGATGCAGGAGGGCTGTAAAATGCTCCTTGGGATCTTGCACCAGTGCTGTTTGTTCAGATACACATAATTTAGCTTCGACCTGCTCTCTCACGCACCAGTGGGCATGCTACCTTCGGGCTCCTGTCAGATTTACACTTGAGGAAGCTTGAAGGTGATAAGGGGAGCATACACACCACACCCTATTGATTTTACCTCTTGAATGTCTCTTTCCATCACTGCCACCAGTGTAGTCCATACTACCATCATTCTTTGCTTGGGCTGCTACAAGACCCTCCTTCCTGTTCTTTCTTCCCTGAATCTACCCCCTCCACTCCCAGTCACACTGTAACCAATCTTTTCCAACACAAAGCTGGACATATCCTCCACCACTACCATGACCACCACCACCACCAATTAAAACCATTCCATGGCTTCTAGTTGCTTGTATGATAAAGACTGGAATCCTTGACAAGGTCTACAAGCAAGATCTTCCCTGATCTGTGTCCTAGAACCTCTCCAGCCTCACCCCCTTACCCCTTTGCTCTCGTTGCTCCAATGCACAGTCCTTACTCCAGTGCCTTCTGCCCACCAGGTCCCCACAGGGCCCTAGCTCATGCCCCATCCTTCCTTCTTTATCTGCCTAATTCTTATTCATCATTCTGACCTCAACCTAGTCATCACTTCTTTTAGAAAAGCTTTTGCTGACCCTTTAGACAAGGGTCAAATCCTTTCCCATATTGCCTGTCCTAGCCCAAAAGAGACCTCCTCTTCACAGCGGTCATCACTGCTTCATTTGCACATTTATTTAATGATTAATTGATTACTAATGTTACCCCTCCTGATGGTGGTTCCATGAAGGCAGGGACCAATTTTGTTTGCTCATCCTTGTATCCTCCATATCTAATACTGTGCCTACCAAACAACAGACATTCAATGTTTCTTGAAGGATATAAACATCAATCCCCTGGAGGACCCAAGCCTCTTTTTCTTGAAGAGATCCTTCCCAAGAGAAAGGAAAGAATTACCGCATTCAACTATAGTACTTCCTCTACCTTGATCCAGCCACATAAAGCCTCTTATTTCTCACCCTTACCTTAGTCCTCCTGATGGGATATGTTCTGTAGACAATAGGTTGAGGGGTGGGTGTCCTTGAATTTCCCTGAAGTGCTAGGAATGCATTAGTATTATGCTGTTCACCATTAACTTATCTGACTTCAGCCTGGATCTTCTGAAGGAATTGTCCCTAAATAAACCAGAGTGCCTCTTTCAATTTCTTGATTCAAATGGAAGATCTCATATATCATCTTCCCCACTGAGTTAAAAATACATATTTTCTAACATCTCAATGCAGATGAAGTCTTAGGTACTCACTTGAATAGTGGAGGAGGTTTTGGGAAGGAGGGCAAAGAGGAAAAATGAATGGTGTGTCAAGGGAGGTGACCCAAAGCTTTCTATATGAAGCTTTAAGGAATCTGTTTCCATGGGGAATAAGGAGAGACAGAGACAGCAAGACAAGCAGCAGGATCTTCAAGGCAGAGGAAAGTTAAGAAAGGCTAATGTAAAAAGTGAGATTTCCTTTATTGTCCACTCTGCCCCACCCATATCTCCCTGTCCTGCAGTGGACCTGTCCTGTGCTTTGGCATAAGGTGGGTCTGGGAGCCAACATGAGAACAGTGCCCCAAGTAGGGCCCCCGCTAGCACCCTACTCACCGCCTTCCCAGGAGGATCAGCATTCAGCTTCTGGTGCTTTGGAAATCCACCCCAGCCTGTGATGAGGGAGCTATTATTGGCACATTCTTGAATTTTATCAGTGTTTTTAAACAGTGATTACTGTGAGGACATGCAGAAGCCCAAGAGAAGGCTGTAAGCACTGGGAAATTAATCTTCTTGCTCTGTGACAACTGGGCCAGCTTCCACATGCCAAATGTTTGGGGCAGGGTCAGATCAAGGCTGCAGATGGTCACTGGCAGAGAGCTACTATTTTGGGGGCACAGGTCCTGGGAAAGCCTTACAGTTCAAAGTTGGCTTCTATGTCTGTCCCATGACTTTTCCTTTAGCCTTGTGTATCACAATCATCAACAATCCATCAAATTTGAGAAAATCTTTGGATATTTTGCTTAAAGAGCCTGATATTGTGCTGCTTTAAAAGCCCAGAGGATAAATGGACTCACCTTACAGAAGAGAGGGAAGGCAGCCTCAGACCTCTCCTGTCTCTCATACAAGTGGAAGAAAAAGGAAAATATTTAAATATGGTGTTATATTCTATCTAAGTGTATATTTTTCAATCTCTGATTTGAGCTGAGTTTTAGGAATTCTGTGCTCCTTTCAAAAACTACAGCTGTGGGGGCACCTGTGTGGCTCAGTTGGTTAAGTATCCGACTCTTGGTTTCAGCTCAGGTTGTGCTGGAGTCATGAGATCAAGCCCCCCATTTGGCTCCATGCTTAGCATGGAGTCTGCTTGAGATTCTCCCTCTCCCTCTGCCCCTTCCCCTATTCTCTCTCTCTAAAATAAATAAATAAATTGTTAAAAAATATTACAGCTCCAAAGAATACAGAAGACTACACCAATATATCTTATTAGAAGGCATAAGTTCAGATTTCCAAAGGGCAAAGAACTGAGTTTTGAGATAGTTCATCCAGGAAAATTTTACTAAGTGAATGACAGGGAAAGCTCAGAGTCACAGTAATGGGAAGTCCATGTAGCTCTACTATTTCTTATTTATGATCTACCCATGGATGGGAAGAGAAACTGATCAAGGATAGAGAGTCACCTATGGGCTTAGGGGTAAGAGCAGAAAGCAATCATAGATGAGGGCCTAGTGTTAGGACTCTATTTTTCAAACTTTACAACAGAATCATCTGGGAGCATTTTTAAAGTGCAGATTTTGAAGGGCATCTGGGTGGCTTAGTCAGTTAAGCATCTACCTTCAGCTTAGGTCATTTTCCCAGGATCCTAGGATGGAGTCCCATATAGGGCTCCCCGCTCAGCAGGAGAGTCTGTTTCTCCCTCTCCCTTTGCCCCTCCCCTACTCACACACACAGTCCCTCCCCCCCCAACTCTCATAAATAAATAAATAAATAAATAAATAAATAAATAAATAAAATCTTTTTCAAAAGGTGCAGATTTTCAGATCTTCATGGCATATGGCTCAACATCTGCACTTTCAATGGGCATCACATGAGATTGCAAAACAACCTGGGGAAAAGCCATGCTAGAATAGCTAAAATCACAATTGGGGGCAGGGGGAGGACAATGGTATCTAGAATTCACTGTCATTGTTAAAAGCCCAGGAATGAAAGACAAATATTAAGTATAAATCCAAGAAAAATTCAGGATCTTGGAAAGGTGATTTCCATTCAGACATAAGACAAGACCAAGGTTAGCTTACCACTGAGTGAAAGCAGCTCCAAATTCGTAAATCAGGTACCAAGTTTCCTTTCAGTTGTTAAGTGAGAGAAAACCCAATTCAAACTGGCTTAAGCCAAAAAAAAAAAAAAAAATCAAGAATCTATTGGTTCATGTAAGTGGAAGTAGAAGAAGGGGTCTCCAGGGGATTCAGGAGCTCAACAACATTAAAACTCAATTGCTCTGCCTTTGGCTCTTGAATATTACATTACCTCTATCTTGGTTTCTCTTTTCTCCTCCTATGGAGGAGATATCTGCCTGAAGTTCTGATCATTCATATTTGATTACAAGTCTATAGAAAAGAAAACGCCTTTTCTACGTTATTCCGTTAAAAGAAAAATCCCAGGATTACCTCTGATTGGACTAGCATGGGTCACATGACTACTTCTAAAACAGTTTCTCTAGCCTGGGATTAAAATACAATATCACTGAGATCTGGATCATTTTCCTACCCACAGATCTGGGGGGAGGGGTGATGGAGGGATGACCAAACCCCATGCATTAAAAGTACAGGGGAAAAGAGAGATAGTTTCCTACAAAAAAACTCAAGATCTCCTTCCCCAAAAAACGAGAAATAGATTCTGGGTAGTAGAAGCTCTGATGGTCTGCTACAATGGCTGAAAAATATCTTTGTCTGTTTAATTACATAAAAAATGCTGTGTTGACTTGAAAAATAATTCTGCCAGTTATTTTACCAGTGAAAAAAAAGGGAGTTATTTGGAGAGTAGTGGAGAATTGTAATCCAAGACAAGTAAACTACTGCAAAACCATAGACAAGTCCCACTGAGCAAAGGAGAAGAATGCTCTTTTATAGAAAAAAAAAAAAAAAAACAGGGAAGTTGGGATGGCTGTCATAAACAAAAGGCCCATTGGAGTAAACTAGGAAGCTGGAGGTGTAGTGGCTTCTTTCATTGGTTGGGCTATTACCAGGGAAGGAGGTAAGTCTTCTTCCTGCTGGGACAGTAAAGTAGTAACCACATGTGCCATCCTTCTATTTCTGTTGGGTCTAGGATTGACCAGGATTGCTAGGGTGGTAAGAGCTCCCCCTGCCGGCCCCCAACTCCATTCTAAAGGAGTTTTCTTGTATTAATTTCCATAATATCAGTTAATATTTACTTATTTTAATATTCTTTTAATATTAACTATAGAGACCTATATCTGAATATAGATATTATATTATTGCAATGGCCTGTTTGTCACTAATCTTCCCCAGTGAATAATAACCCCATGAGGGCAGAAACTGTATTTATCTTATTTATCCATGTGCAGACAGTCTTTATAGTGGGATGTGCAAAAAAGTGGTGAATTACAACAGTAGTAGAATTTCTATTTTTTTCTTACCTAACTTTGGAGGGGGATAAAAGGAAGCTTTATTAACATTTAGTATACAGATATATGGGTTGGCAATGACCTACTCATTATGTTCAGAAGTGGTAACGGTAATAAAGGGCCCAAAGAGAAGAATGTGAACTCCACTTGTTAATTTGTTCCTCCAGTTCCTGGCCTCCCACCCTCCAGTCTCTCTTCTTCCCACCCAGCATCATTCAGACTCACTGCCTGATGCTATGATTTGTCTGAGTAACCCCAGGACCTCTCTCTCAGAAGCTGACCTCATTGAAGTGGGACACCCACCTTCTTTCTGACCCAGCACACTCAATGTGGAACACAAGTAGTACAATCTATTAATTCCTGGTGATCTTTATCTAGAGCCTCACTGTTAATGAACCCAACCTTTCAAAATGTAGGTTGGAAAACAGGCTGACCTCAACAGTCAGCCAAGTAGGATTTATCAAACACCTACTATGCCAGGAAGAGGTAGATAAAGAGATTCATAAGGGAAAGGCCTTTCTTCCAAGGAACTCAACTAGTTAGGAAAAGAAGTCATGTAATTATAAAGGTGGCTAACATATAGAGAGGGGAGGATGGCTACCACATGTGCTTTCTTCAAAAGGTATCATTTCTCTAATGCAGTTTTAAAGGGAGCACTGCTTTTAACATGACCAGGTCTTCCTGCAGCCCAGATTTCTGGAGTTCTTTTCCATATAGAGTGCTGGAACCCTGCCATGCCTAGACAAATGTCAGTATATCTTTTGTAGGTAGAAACAAAGGAGACTGGATATATACCTGGGTGATCCAGTGAGTCAGGAAATCAGCCTGTCAACAAAATCTAAGGAGTAAAGATTAGACTCCCAGATTAGGAATCAGGCGCATCACGTCCCAGGGCTCATTCCAATAAGGTAAACAGACTGGCCGCATTATCTGTCGATCTACAATGGTTGGAGGCAATATCGCCAATGCCCGATTTTATGCTTCATTAAGATTTCAATTAATCTCTTCCTCATTTAGCTGGAGAGAGGAATTGATCTGCCTTTAAATAAATATCACACAATCTTTTACTTTCCAAAGGCAAATAAGCTTATATATTTGATTTATGTCCTTTGTCATGTCCAGAAACAGCATCTATTCTAAACTATATCGACTTTGCCAGAAGTTGCAGTTCCAAGAGTTTTCCTCTCTGTCCTTAAGGAAAGAATTTTTCTCTATCTGAATCTTATATTTCTCCAACAGTTCCATACATCTCTGTGAGCATACAGATTTTTAAAAACTGTACTAAGTAAAATGTGCCAAAGATACCCAAATTTCTCTTGGAAGTACCCAAGTCTCCACATCTAACAGGAACAAAAGGTTTTGCTTTTTCTTTAAGCCAATAAGATATGATGTCACTGAAGTGGCTATGAAAAGAGTGAGTTGCCAAAAGAACCGTTAGTAATTTTTTTGTCTACAAAATGAATGGAGCAATTCATGTTTTTCCACAGCCTGCTTCTCTTTGAATAGAAAGAACAATATCTAAGAGGAGAAAATAGGTTTTTCATGTCCCGTAGTTGAGCCATTTAGAAGTTTTTTTTGTTTTGTTTTGTTTTTTATGCAAGTAACAGAAAACTCAGCTCTCAGTGGCTTGAACAATAAAAGGCTTTAATCTACCACGCACGCAACAAGAAGTCCTGAAGCACTTTGGTTTTCCGTTGTTCAACAATGTCTTCAAGAACCAGAGTCTTTTCTCCTCAGAATGTAGACTCTGGTCTTAAGTTTGACCCATTATAATAGAAAAATGGCTACAGTGACTTCAAGCATCACCTCCTCGCATATCAATATCCAAAGACAGAATGTTACATCTCTATTTGCCTTTTAAGAGAAAGTTTTCTTTTCCAGAAGCCTGTGAAAAGGCTTTCCTCACATTTCCTTGATGAAAATTGTATTACACATTCATTTCTAAACCAATCACTGGCCTAGAAATTGGTATCATCAAGATTCAATCCCCTAAAATAGCCATATGACCAATAAACATAAAAAATTAGGTTTCTATTAGCAAGGAGAAATGGATATTATGAGGGCAATCAACAGCTTCTGTGCACAAGACCAACTGAAAAACAAGGAGATGGGGATGGGATGAGGATCCAAGCAACTTTGAGGCAGTCATACAATTCTCACCTTATGGTTGGCCTGAGCTTCAACGACTGGAGCCATTCCACTAGCATCTGAACTAAGTATATTGTCTCTAGGACGTCTTTGTTAAAATGTATATATACTGATTGGCAAAAAGAAAGACCAACAGGTAACCCATGTCTGCTGGCATGTACACAAGAATTTACCAATCAAGGTAACTCTGAGTCAGATTGGAAACAACATTAATAATTGGGTGAGACATTATCACATGCTCACCATGTGCTTGCAATGTATGAAATACTTTACATGGTTTATACATTCTACAGATGAAAACCTGAGCCAAGAGAAGTGAAGCAACTGCCAAAATTCACACAAATGGTTTGGGGCAGTCAGGACTTGAAATCAAAGCAATCTGACTCTAAAGTCCATACTCTTGATATAGGTAGTTAATCCTTGAATTCGCTGGGGGAAGCCAGGAATTTAGAAATGTTTGGGCTGCAGGATCTAGGTGGCTTGAACCAATCACATCAGCAAAGGAAAATAAGATTACCTGGACTGGCTCAAACCCCATAGTGCCCATCCCTAAAACTGAGGGGTTGAGCCATTTCCACCTAAACAACATAGTTGTTACTGTGGAGGCTTTCAAGTCAATGTTGGAGAGACAATCACAGGTTCTTAATAGCGTTTTCTTGCCGTGGGAAAGTGGAGGAAATTTGCAAAAGGGATCCAGTTTACAAAAATACTCAAACTCCTGAAACCCTACTGATACTCCAGGGAGGAAAAAGTACCTCTGATGAAGAATTTTCTTAGTAAAGCCCATGAAGAGGTAAGTACAGGGGCACCTGGGTGGCTCAGCGGTTAAGTGTCTGCCTTTGGCTCAGGTCATGATCCCGGGGTCCTGGAATCAAGTCCCACATCAGGGTATCCTGCTTCTCCCTTTGCCTATGCATCTGCTTCTCTTTCTGTGTCTCTCATGAATACATAAATAAAATCTTTTAAAAAGAAAAAAAGGGGGGGTAAATACAAATTCACACTTGAAAAGTTTGATTCTGGGTGGGTTTTACATTTTTTTAATTATTTTTGTTCAACTGTATTTCTTTCTATAGTCTACTTGTATGGTTAAAAAGAATTTAAAGGCCACTCCAAAAAAAAAAAAAAAAAGCGGGGGGGCGGGGGAGAAGAGTGCTTTACTGACAAGTACTTGGAAAGCCAGCCCAGAGGACATCATCAGTGTATGGGTTCTCCCCACATCAACATCACTTAAAGGAAATTGGATTTAAAATAATTGATAGTGAGGTCATTCTTGGCTTTAGAGGAAAACTCACAGGACGAATGCTCCTAATGCATTTAAAATGTGTTATAATCAATAAAAGTGTTCCTACATATTTTAAGAACATTTCTATTGCACATACCATGTCAACTTCATAGAATACCCTATTTCACAGATGCTTCAGACTCAGCTGCATATATATTATACTAAACACTAGTGACCAAATGATCATTTAAAAGAGAAATACCAATAACCTTCAAAAAGACGAAGACTTTATATGACAAGCCCCTCATTGTTCCTTTGAGAAAATTACCTTTTTTAATGATCATTACTCTTTTAAAAAGAGTCTTCCCTGATTGTAAATATTATTTTACAAAAACAACAATGGTGGATGAGGACAGCAGCAGGTGTCCCTCTAATTCCCAACTGCCTTCTTCCATGTTCCCAGCCCTACTAGGCACTTAACAGTGTGTCTGATTCAAACTTAAGTGAGTTAATTTAGGTGGGTAAATTCTATAATCATCATATTACAGAGGAGGAAATTGCAGCTTTAAGAGATTAAGCAATTTGCTAAGGCTTCTCAACTCCTAAGTACAGCCAAGATTCAAAACCTAATTCTTCCTATTCCAGAGCTCACACTCTCCACTTCACTGAGCTGCCTTGCTGACAGATAACCAGAGTACTCATTTATTCCTTCATTCAGTAAATAATAATTATTGTGCACCTACTATGTGCCCAGCACCATGTTAGGCAGTGTAGAGAGACCTATCACTGGATAGGTTCATGGATTATAGTCACTGAATCGAATAACAGGCAAACAAATCAACAAGTTAAGAAATATATAATTATGAATGGCAACAAGTATGATGAGGAAAAAAAAAACCAAAATGCTTTCTGTGTAAAGATGTAGAAAGTTTGCCTAATCCAATCTAACACTTCACAAGTATGAGGTATCAAGAAGAAAATCCCTTCATCATAGCTACCACTACTTATAGGTAGATGAAGCAGTAGGCCTCCTACCAGGTGGTGATTTATAATAAAAGCCAGGTCAGACCAATTTCTGCTACACACACTGAGAAAGAAAATTGTCCCTGAACTGAAGCAGAACTTTGTAGTCTGAAGTGATTAGCTGCTCCTTTGGAGAAGTAATTACTGTTCCTGATAAATCACAGAAGCTATTTCCTGATAGACTTCAATGAGCTCAAGAGCCCTTTCTAGAATATTTACTGTGCTAGATCTTCTGTTTGCCCCCCATCTCTACTCCACACCTTTCCCCACCCTCCTGGGCCCTGGAAGCTAGCCTGCATGGACTGCATTCCTGGGCTTCGTGGCCTTGCAGTTTGAGTTAAGCCTGGCCCAGTGAGAAGCACCAGCAGGAGACTGGAAGGCAAAGGGCAGCAGAATGGAGGTGATATACACAGCCTGGTTCTGTCCCTGCAGAGATGTGAGGGGTGAGCTCTACCTCTCTATTGAAGGCCTCTCTGCTCCTGGCAGATGGCACCTTCTATATAGCTCGCATCTTCAGGCCTACCCTTCCCTTGCCCCTTCAGACCCAGAAGTAGAAATGGCTCTCACTGTCGCTAGCCCTGAGAACCACACCATCCCTTGTTGGTATCCACAAACCCTGTATGTACCGTAACAGTCTCTCTTCCAGTGTCTTTACATAACCCATTTTGAGTGAGCCATTGCTTTCTACTAAGACTTCGACTAACACATCTACTGTCAGCCTCAGGAATTGTTTAGCAACCTGTGACCAGTCTCCCTAGTGTCTAACAACCCTTATTTAAACATTCTTTTTTAAAAAAAATAATACAAATAGTGACTAAACAACTTTTTTTTTTTCCTACAAAATCTGTATCAAGTAAGAAATACTTAAGTTAGTGTGTGCTCATAAGACTCTTCCCTGGCAGCAAGTTTGAAAAATACCTTTGATACATGCTTGTCATTAATTTGCCTGAGACATTACTTTCATAATATAAGCACAAAATGAGTCATGCATCCTATTCTGTACACTCAATAAAGTTCCAGATTTCTGCCCTTGTGGGTACTGAGCATCTTTCAGGGAAAGTTTACTCAAAGTAAATGTGAATAGTCTTAGCAGCAGACTCAGCTGCCAACCCAAAGCAGCGTCATGAAAATTCTCCAGTCAGTATCTGAGCACAAGAGGAGTGTGGAATCAGAATCCTAGAGAGAGGTATTGGCCCTGCTTGATCCTTATACTCTATCTATTTAAAGGTGGAACTGCCCACACGATACTTCTAGCAAGTCCACACATTTAAAGAGCACTCATTTCACCGATGACAAAATTATAACATCCACTCTATTCATCAAAGCCTTTAGTGCAGATCAGGGATAAGGAATGTTTAAGTCCCTCTCCTACCAGCTGTCTCTAGAGTATAGACTTTATTTAGAACTTTCAAATGCTAATTAACCATCCCTTTGGTGTATAATTTCCGATTAGAGTACTTCAAATATTAACTAACTGCTTCTGAAGTGTAGATAAAAACCAACTAATACAGATTTTACAGTATCTACGCAGAAATATTTTAAAGGAAATTACAAACAACATAGCAAATAAATACCCTTGGGCAGAACACTGCCTCTATGATACTGGCTCAGGTCACTTATTGATCTGTATGTAGAGCACATTATATTGTCCTGTTACACTATTTCTGTAAGACCAAACTGCATACAAAACAAAACATTAATACAAAATCATCATGAAAAGCCATAAAATGCCATCGTATTATAGAAACCATATTATATTTGTAGATCCCTAATAACCCATTGTCTTATAAAACCTACATTTAATTTCTAAGAAAGCATTCATAGATTATTGAGTAACCTTATTGGCATTTCATGCTATTCTCTCTAAATTTACCATTTCCTTTTGCTTCAGAGAGCAGTTTAAACAGTTTGCAAATCAAAGTCCACACCCTTGGAAGCCCTCAGTGTGAAGTGCTCAGGTTATACTGTGACATTTGCTCTTCCCTGACACCATCCATCCTCGGAACCTCTTCCTACAAAAAGAGAGACCACTCTTGCATCCTTACTCAAGAAGGGGCCCAGCCTGTTAATCTTAGTCCATTCATTATGAAGCAAGTAATGGGAGTATAACTTTCAAACTGCCCTAGGAAGACTGAGAAGGAAATTCTAGGGTTATTGTAGGAAGGCTGTACCCATTTGGCTGAAGATTATTGCAATTATCCAGTTTTTAAAGTGGGGAAGAATCTATTTTTATGAGGATTATTGGTGACTAATTGCTTGAAATATTTGACAGAACACAATTTCTCAGGCAATCAACCAGCTCTCAGTACCTTTCCTTTTCTAATATGGACCCAACTCATTACAACTGTTTCCAAAGGGCTGTCCATAATATTTTATCAGGAAGGAATTTCATTGTATTGTTTGAAATAGAAGGGCAATTAGATGCTGTTAAGATGAAAAACACTGACTCTTCACCAAAATGATTATTTCAGTGTATTATAAGAACATTCATGTGTAATGCAATCATTTGAAAGATCTTTCAAAAACTAAGCTATTATATTAAAATATCTGCTTTGTAATAAATACAGAAATAAAATTTTATGACTGACATGTTATACACATGTTAGGAATCCATTAACTGATTAAAACCAAATCAGGTAGAAAGTGCTTTTTAAAAAAGGATGAGATATTCCCTTCAGGTGATTTACCCAAGTAGATAGAAAAAAATGGAAAAAATGTGACAAGGAGGTTCTGGAAAGAAGGTGGAGAAGATAACCTGCTAAGTGGATATCAGGATACTAACGACGTTAGATGTGAACTTGATAGGAATCCCTAGAAAGGTGCTCAGAGAGACTTAAAGCTGTCTGTATAGGATGATAGCAGTTTGCTGACATTTCTTTTTATCCTAAGGGTTGCAAATTATCTGATACCTTCTCATCAAGAGTAGGTCTCTGCCTTTTCCTTTTGGGTGTGGGTGGGCCTAACTGCTTCAACAGATACTGGCACCATGTGACTTCTAAGGCTGGACTGGAAACAGCCATATGGCTTCCACCTGGGTTTGTTGGGATGTTTGCTCTGAGGGAAGTCAGCTTCCATGAAAGAAGTCCGACTATCCTAGGACCGCCACACTGGAGAGGCTATGTGTAGATATTCCTACATCCAACAGGGAATATCAGTGGCCAGCCATGTGACAAGCCATCTTGGACATCTAGTCCAATTGAACTTTCGAATGATTGTGACCCCAGTCGACATCTGACCAATTACATGAGAGACACCAAGTGAGAACTACCCAGCCAAGCCCTTTGGAATTTCTGTCCCTGGAATAATTTGTCTTACGACAATGATAACCAGAACAAGGACTGATTCAATGACCTAAAGAAAATCTGGGAACAAATGTTATGAACTACCATATTCTGTGAACTGCAGTAGGCAAATTAAAAAAAAAAAAAAAAAGTGGACTTGTCTGGTTCTGGCAGACTGTCCTAACAACCGTGGAGCCTTCTTTTTTTTCCAGATCAGAGAAGTCCTCCTGTCTTCCAGACATCAAATAAAACTGAAGTAAATCACCCCTTAATTCTGGAATCAGTTTTTTTTCTTTCTTTCTTTCTTTTTTTTTTTTTTGAATCAGTTTTGTCACATTTTATTTTATCAGAACTCCCTCTGAATACTAACATTTTCTCAAAACACATAGATTTGAGATGGAAAGAAAATTTTTATTTGAAAAGAATTTACTGTTTTTAAGCCCAAACTGAATCAAATCCTCCTTGCTTGCTCCTGAACTGAACTAATAACAGTTTTATTCTTAAAGGTTTCACTAGCTGTGAATCAAGGTCTATTGTGACTCATGTGGTGTGTGGGCAGCAACTAAAGACTTTCTAGAAGGGTAAGTTACTACAGGGAAAACATCCCAAATGCTTTTGAAAAGTAAGTTGTAACAGTTATAAAACATCCATGCCACAATCTTCAGGCAGCCCTAGAATTAACTGCACTAAAGGTTAGCAGCAGGTACATGATTAGAAAAGGAATAAACTGGAAAATAACCTTTTATAGGGTGGGTTCGAGCAAAGGTTGTATGCTCACCAAAAAACACCTGACAATTGGCCTAACAGGAAGGCAGGTGCCATGGAATTGTGATGCGTTGAAAGGAAACCTTAAGTACAGAGCCCTAAAATCATACTAATACCTCTTCCTGCAGTTTCTTACGGCAGACCTCTCCTGTGTGATTATGCTGCCCACAGAGCATTAGAAGGACTCCATGTGAATCGGGCTGGCCAAATCTTTCGTCTGTTCAGAGCAGAAACTTGGCAAAATGACAACATAGAAAAATTATTTTTGTTGTCTCCCTATTTTTTCCTTTCTGCAATTTACACCCCCCTGAAATATACAGTCCCACAAACCCATCCCACTTAACCATCCCCTTTGGCTAAGTGGGTATGACCTATTTGGTTAAGGACCCTTTAAAAAAAAAAAGATTTTATTTATTTATTTGAAGGAGAGGAGAGGAGCAGAGGAAGAGGGAGAAGCAGGTTCCCCACAGACCAGGGAGCCTGATGTGGGGCTCAATCCCAGGACCCTAGATCATGACCTGAACCGAAGGCAGCTTAACCGACTGAGTCACTCAAGCACCCTTGAACGATCCTTTTTAAGGGAGGGTTTCCATAATGGGATTTTTTTTCCAAACCCCCTCCCCCCAATCATTGAAAGCTATTCTGCAGTGTCCCCTTCTTGGAGTGCTAAATTCCCTCCACAACTCTCTGTTAGGGAAATGATCCAAATTCTATACCTAAGTATTTAAGAATATCTACAATTTAAGGTCTAGCCCATCTTACAGCTATTTCTCAATCTTTCCTTCAGACAAAGGCAGATATCAACTGTTTCTTCTGCTGTTGTTCACATGTACTTTCCTACAACCATGTCTTTGTCTGTGCTTTTCCCCCAACACAGAATGCCCTCCTCCTACTCCAACATACCCAAGTCCACCTTTCTTTTGAAAGACCCACATCAAATCTAACCACCCCCAGGAGGCATGCTTCTTTCCTGGCAAACCATAGTCATCATGTCCTCCTCTGAATTCTAGATTACTCACCTGGCACTTAGCACGTGCTGTGTTTTAATGTTTTTCGTGTATTTCTATTTTTCTTTCTCCATATGGGGCAGTAACAGTAGCATGCATCTCTGGGATCTCTGGTGCACCGTGCTTCATACTCAACCTATATCAGATGACAATAATGCTTTAGTGAAAAACTCATCTATATCAAAAACTCCTAAGTACTTTTCCTAGGTAACATATTTAAGTCCTATTATTCTTGTTGCTTTCAACAATACAGTAACTCTTAGGGATATGTCTAAGGATATTTTTTTAGCCCCTTAGCAGCCAAATGGAGAAGATACATTAGTGCAGCTCAATTGACCCTTTAGACCAGAGTAGGTCTTCTTGGACCTTTAAGGTCTCATCACAGCTTGTACCTCCTTATAATTAGAACAGAAACTTGTACATCTTTGGAAATTCCTTTGACTACCTCATTCTTTTTCTCTCTTG
Source organism: Vulpes vulpes (assembly GCF_048418805.1). Lineage (NCBI taxonomy): Eukaryota > Metazoa > Chordata > Mammalia > Carnivora > Canidae > Vulpes > Vulpes vulpes. Next base: position 105,871,803 of record NC_132785.1, on the reverse strand, counting down.
ATTGGCAGCCTACCTATATCAAGTCACCCTTCCACTTATGGCCTTAAGAACATTGTATTGCAGAGCATGGAATCTGGCCAATCCGAGTGGTTATTGAGGGGTCAACTGATGCTTCCTACAAAGTGAACCTTGATCAGTGAGAAATAGGATATGAATGGGACGAAGATCTATAAATTGTCCCTCCTCTTTTTTGCCTGTTAGCTACTCCAGGGTGAGATTTCTCTTTACAACTCTCCCAGGAGAAGTCCTGGATGCTAAATGAGCACATCTGCTGAACAGGCAGCTGTGTCCCTTGTCTCTTTGTAGTTCAGTAAAGTGGTGACTAGTGTGGTGATACATTGCAGAACATCATGTCCTACCATCTTTCCTTCATTTCTTTTTCCTTAACTCTTCCTGCTTTGGGCTTGCATCCTTAAAAAGGGGGTTAGCACTTTAATCCTTGCCTCAGGCTTTATTTTCTGGAGTACTCAGGTTAAGATAGTTCCCTTTATTAATCATCACATTTTACTATTGAGACTTAGAGTTCCACTTCACAGAATGGAGTACAAATAAAAGCCTTCCTATAGAATCCAGTAGTTCAATATTTATCCAGCAGTTCATAACTTATCTTCTAGTTCAATACTTGAGCTCTCATCTGCCCATTTAATTAAAAATATGTCTTTTTTCTGGAATCTTCATCCTCTTATGGACTTCAAATCTTACTAACACACAGAGAGTCAGACTTGGACACTCCTGAATCACTAATAGAATCAAAATAACCCCTTGAGGCTAGGAGATCTTATAAGTGTGAGAGGTTGTTGTCTGCTGAGATCCATCCTCCTTTTCTTACTTAGTTATATAGTCTTAGTGGGGTACATAACTGTCTTTGGTGGGGTACATAACTGTCTACATTTCCCAGGAGCACCTGAGTGGCTAAGTTGGTTAAGCATCTGCCTTCAGCTCATGTTATAATCCCAGAGTCCCAGGAGGCCCCACATAAAGCTCCCTGCTCAACAGCGAGTCTGCTTCTCCCTCTCCCTCTGCTCTACCCCTGATTGTACACACATACTCTCTCTCTCTCAATCTTGCTCACTCTCAAATAAGTGAATAAAATCTTTTTTAAAAAGACTACATTTTCCAGTATCCCGTGCATCTGGGATCTGGGTATTCATATGACTATGTTCCAACCAATGAGATATGAAGAGAAATGATGTGTGTACCATTTCTAGCCCTTGCTTTAAAAAAAAATTGGCACATATATTTCTAGCCCTTTTCTCCTCCCTTCTGGCCAAGACATAAAGAAAATTGGAGTAGCTTTCTTGTACTGAGATGGAAGCCACAAGTTGAGAATGACAGCTACTCAAATAGCCCTGGACAACTTACCTCTGGAATGTTACATATGAGGGAAATAAATTTTGATCTTGCTCAAGACACTGTATTTTGGGGTCTCTCTTATATCACTCTAATCTGTCCCCTGTTTAATATAACACGCACCAGATCCTGGTTGCTGCTGTCACCAAACTGAGAGGTACATTGTTGGGCCTTGTCACTGCACCTGCTGTTGGTGTTTGAGTCTGTTGTCACCACCTGTTAAAAACTCAGCATCCAGAAGGTGTGTTTTTCTACATGACTCACTAAGTTCTTGTTTCCAGTCACTAACCAACAGTCAGGCCAGCTCAGTCCATCTGAACGAGTTTGGGAGGAAATGAGTCCTCTGTGGAAGATTCTTCTAATTGCTCGTCATTTACCTGTTACGTATTCTCTCCCTTTCCCTTAGAAATAGGAACCATTTTGTAATGGAGTGGCGCCTGCCATTCCCCCTCAACTCAATACATCTTTTGCCCAAGGTCAAAAAGTTCCTTGCATCTGAGGATGAACATCTGACACAGTTTTGGAAGAAGTCTCTGATGACTTCAAGGAAGATTTTAATTTCCCAATACAGGCACCTCCCTTTCCACAGTGTCTCTTCCTTTTCCTTCTTAGTGAATGGAAAGTAGATATGAGGCCTGAGGTAAAACAGCCATTTTGCACCTAATGGAGTAAAGTCCAATGCTTGAGATGGCAGAGCAGGAGGATGGAAAGATTCTGAAACAATCATAGCATCAGGGGGCCGCTGGACCAGTCTTAGGCTGCCCAGCTGGCCTATTTCTCTATGAGGAAAAGTAAATTCCAATTTGGTTACACTTCCAGAGTCAAGATTCCATTATATGCAAGCAAAAGCAACTTCTAATGGATAATGGCCTATAAGAAGCCCTGGGTGTCTTTCAAAAATTTGTCAAGCTATACCCAGCAGCCTTCAAGTTATACCTCAATTATTTTTCCCACAAACAAACAAAATTAAAGTTCTACCTTATGAAAAATGCAGTACACTGAAATTACTTATTTATTGCTTGTACTTCCTACCAGACTCTAAGCCCCATGAGGCAGGAGCCATGTTGGTCTTGTTCATTGCCTTATCCTCAGTGCTTGGCACTCTGCCTGGCATATGTCCCCAGTGATATTTTAGATAGAACAATGACTAAATAGAAAAATTTCAACACACTGTTATTGACGCATTTAAATTACTCATTATTGAAATGCAACTCATTCATACACTTATTCATTCATTTATCCAACATTAATTGATGTGATATGGACAGTGGTATGTCCATAAGGCAAAGTCACTGCCCTCAACAAGCTTCACTTCTAGTGGGAGAGACAGACCATCAATTCTTACACAGAAAAAGAAGAGTCTCAGAGAGTTATAATTAGGGTAGGCAGTGGATCTACTCTCCTGGAATATTCCAAGAAGGCCATATTTAAGCACAATTCACTGTCATCAATATGGCTTTACACCATAATTACTTCAACCTCAACAGTCCAAGTCCTGAGAGTGTATTGTTTTCTAAGGGATTAGATGATGAATTTCCCTTCTTGGAATTTAGAATCACATGCATTTCTGAAGAAAATGAAAGGCAGAGAACGAGATAGGAGAAAGAAAGAGAGAGGGAGGGAGGGAGGGAGACAGAGAGGGAGGAAGGGAAGGAGGAATGAAGGAAGGAGGGGGGAGCGGGAGGGAAGGAAGGAGTTTCATCCTCCGCTTAAGTACACTTCCTCCTCTGTGGCCACAGAGAGATGTTCTACTGGTAAAAAAACAACACTGAAGGGGAGGGTCTTCTCTGAAAGCAGCTGGCCCTGGAAACAATAGCTAATATCCCAAAAGAAGAGCTTTTGAACTCTCCTATGTTCAAAAGAATGTACTATATTATTAATGCTGCAACCCTTGTTTATGTTTCAAACTCTTCTAAAGCCTCAATCATTGTTCCTCCTCAAATCCCCTCTGCGTCCTGCTGACCCACCAAGGGAGCCCTCATGAAAGAGGAGGAGAACCAAGACTTTCCCCATGTGCTCTGCCCTCTTTCCACCACTTGAGCTCCCCAAAACAGTAAGCTGCCTCCTTTAGAATTTGCTCTTGTAAGAACTGCAGTGAAGAATACTTTTAATTTCTGACATCCAGAGATGGCTGTCCTATTGCCTCATTCAGGCATTCTAGAAATCAATGTGATGTGTCTTTAGTATATACTGAGTTAGTTTATGAAGGAAAGAAAAAGAAATGGACTTGGTCACGTTAGGGAAGTAGAAATGTTTGTTTTCCTTAGTGCTGGTTAAACCACCATTTGTTAATAATCTCGGTAGAATTGTTTCTTCCAGTAGGTGAGGTAGAAGAATGGCAGGGTTAAGGGGAGTAAAGGGAGACGGGTGAAACTGTCTGAGCTCAGCTGAGGGAGAGAGATGGCATTGGAGAGAAAGTTTTGATTGGCCATGTGTCAGCTTCCACGGGATGGGAATAGCAGGGATGGGGCCAGGGTAAGGCAAGTGAGGCAGCTCTGACGCACCAAGGAAGCAGGCATCATCACTCCAGGGTGCCAACCCTGCCCTTGTACCACCCTGGCATTGTGTGTCCAGGCTCCCCTGCATCTAGCTCCTAGTTCTGGCTCCAGGGAATTGAATTCTGTCAAGGATATAAGAGAATGAGTAGATCCAGACACAGATTCTCTTAGTCATGACAAATGGGCACAAACAGGTGGAAAACAGGACTGGTGAACAGCTGGTAAACAGCTCTACTACTAAAACAGAATAGACCTTATTCTCTAGATGAGAAGAATGAAGTACGTCTTGGCTTAGACGAGACAGGGCCACTTTCTCGAGGGCACTAGGAGGGCTGGTTATAAAAACTCAACGTATCAGTTTGGCCCCCTCCTGCTCACTCATGATCTCTTTTCTACACCCTGCCCATCACCAAACTAAAATAATACACAAATGTAAGTCATAAAAATGAAGTAAGGGAGGGACATATGTCTGAACTGCTGAGAAAAGGGAGCAGAATTCTCCATAAGAAATGAAGACTCCAATCAAGAATAAGGATTCTTGACCAAAAAATCCTCCGATCCCCAAACAAAATAAAGGGACAAGCAAGTCCACAAAACACTGCTGTTTTGGGAAGCGGAGCAAGACAGACCAAGAAGCAAAAGCCATCCTTACTCACATTATACAGATTTTCTATTTCTTTCACTACCTCCATTAAACCTGCCAAAATATCTTACCAGGTATTAACTGTAACCTTGGGGTTAAGTTTCTTTCCTCCGCAGAAATCATTTGCACTGCAACTGGACGAGAATCATTTGTAACACTCCTGGTTTTCTACTCTGCAACCTCTATACCTCTACAGATTATAAAATAACTGAATCAATCATAAATAGGAAATCAAAAAAGGTAAACATCCCTAGAAAATCAGATCATCCTGACACCAGACTGACGTGTTAAACGGGACCCAGCACAGCCCTGAGAGCACATCCAATAATCCCATTTGTCTGTTTCCAAATTTTGGACAATTTTTTATGACAAACTACAGCTTTTAAGAGTGCTGTTCAGAGAGCAGGAACTCAAAGAGATGCTTGTACACCAGTGTTCATTGTGATGCTTATTCACAATATGGCCAAAAGGAGGAAACAACCCAATGCCCACCAATAGATGAATGGATAAACAACATGTGATAGAGTCACACAATGGAACATTATTCAGCTGTTAAAAGGAAGGACATGGATGCACCTTGAGGACATTATGCTCAGTGAAATAAGCTGGTCACAGAAGGATAAATAGTGCACGATCCTACTTATATGAAGCACCTAGAATAGTCACGTTTGTAGAAACAGAAAGTGGAATCATGGTTACCAGATGCTGGGCGAGAGGAAGGAATGTGGAATTAACGATACAGAGTTTGTTTGAGATGCTGAAAATGTTCCAGAGGTGGATAGTAGTGATGGTTGCATGACTGTGTGAATGTATTTAATGCCATTTTTATACACTTAAAAATGGTTAAAATGGTACATTTTATATTGTGGATATTTTACCACAATGAAAAGGAAAGAGGAATGAAAGAAGGAAGGAAGAATGGGAAGAAGGAAGGGAGGGAAGGAGGGAGGACAAGAAGGAGGAAGGGAAGGGGAGCGAAGGAGAGAAAAAAAGTGCAGTTCAATTGCTGGGCTTACTTTTAGTTTTGGGGGATTGTGATTTTTGTCTGCTACTGTGTGTCAGGCTGTGTGCGAAGCCCCCTCTCATTAGTCTTCACAACACTCTGAGGACTTAACCTGCTTGTTTTCTAGATGAGAATACAGAGGTTCAGAGAGGTTAAGTCAGTTCCCTTTAGTCACACAGCAGAGCTAGCTCGGTCTCCACCGTGCTCTCCACCAGTCCTCTTTACTGCCCCTCCTCCTCTTTCCAGTCAAATCTTCCACTTCTGAATAAAGCAAATTTCAGAATTAGCTGTTATATTTCCAAGCTCTTTCATTTTGTGCTTTCCAAGAGAAGGAATGGAAGTAACCTTCTCCCATAAATCTGCGAGTTTTTCCCTATGAGATCTTACAGCTCTAGTCTCAATTTTTTTCTCCCTTTTCATAATCCTCAGGCTCAGCATCCTACAAAGTTTGAGAACCCAGACAAGGGGTCTGTGGAGGACGGAAAAGAGAATGGACCAGGAAATGATGACATCCAGAAAAGCAAACAAATATGCCGAATATGTCTGGTAAAACGGCACACCACCAGACACAGAAGCAGAGTCTTGGTAGGACTCTAAGAAATAAAAGTCTAAATCACCATCCCTAAAGAAAAGAAGCTATGGCAACAGTAAAACTGCTGGATTTTTAAAAATCATTTCAATGAGGGTTTAGAATAGATTTTCTACATTTATACATAATATTACTTCAATTTCGCTAGATTCTGATCAATTGTATCATTTGATTAAAAACTCCCTTTAAGACCTAGAAAAGTCCTGGGGCTTCCAGACAAAGGAAATGAATGGTTTGAGACCCCCTCACACCGAGTAAGGCCCCAGAGGGAGAAGCAGCATTTGCTTGAGCTGGAGGGGAAAGGAGTGGCTCCCCTCTTCATCCTGATTAGAGAATCCCCACACCCAGCCGCTGCCAGGATCAGGCGGGCCCAATCCTGGGAAACTGGGTGCCCCTCGGGCGGGAGGGTGGGATTGTCAGTGGGAGAAGGAAGCCCTGAGTCACCGAATCGATTCTTCTTTTATCCGATCTCGTGGGAGGAAGTGTGGAAAACTGCTCATTTTTCAGCTCCTCTTAGTGAGAGTAACAGGAGTTAGTGGCTAAGGAGAGGGGGTGGCATTGTGTTCACTTGTAATTAGAACCGAATAAACCTCAGTCTAAACCAGAGCCAGAGCCCTGCTGGGCGGCTGCCCACGGCTGCTCCGAGCAGAGCTGTCAAGGAGGGACGCCTGCCCTGTCGCTCTGCTCGCCTCCCCTCTCTCCTGCGCCTCCCCCTCCATCGCCACACGGGTCAGGCTCAAATTTGGGGCATCTGGAAAGAGTCGTTAGAGGTCTGGCTGCGAGTGGGTGGCAGGACGTGGTGAAGGATGCCCGAGGACGATTCATCCAACGATGAGATGTGCAGTGAGCGGGAGAGCACAGGATGCTGCAAGCTGGATCCCTTGGCACAGTAACTCGGGGTGAACTGAGGTCAGCGTGACAGGCCTGGGAACAGCAAAAAAGAAAGGAGATGAAGGAAATCGTGCAACTCAATGGCCATCAAATGTGGTCGGGGTAGGAGACACATCCAGGTTCTGAGTTTGTGGGTTGACACCTGGGTCATAGGAGCGTTCACATGGACAGGCTCACAGGTAGGCAGGACCAGAGAGGGATTTTGCGAGGAGTCCAAGGAAGTAATATTTGGGGATCAGGCTTCTTGAGAATTAGCAAAAGAGAAGAGATTCAGAACAAAGCCGATCAAGACCAAATCTTGGGATACTCAGTGAACCGTCTAAAGGAAGAAGAGTCACCAAATACGAGACAAAAGGAAGGAACACAATAGTTGTTCAGGAACTAGCAAAAAAGGGATTTTGGTGTCTTTGGGAGGCAGTTTGGCTTCTATCAACTACATATCTGTGGTCTGTGTTAGCCTCCGTTTGTGTGAGTAGAAGATTCTGGGGGAACTGTTCTATTTGGGGATTTTCCCCTTCAGTCATTTTTTGAGAGTGTGGGTCTGGTTCAACCATTCTAACTACTCTGAACTCACCAAGTAGCTCCTCACCCATAAGGAGCACAGTCATTGAGAACAGGGTCTTGGTGGAGGAAGCTTTACCTGGGCTGTTCCATTCTGACCCAGAAGTCAGCATGAAACCTCAACAGAGTTGGGAAGTAGGCGATCTGACTTCTTGGGTACTCCCACCGCACTATTGCCCTTGCTGGCCTCCTCTCCACAGAACTTGTGAACAACCTCTGTTGTCCCCAGAGGCTCAAGCACGACACTATGTCTGCCTTACAGAGTGATCCAGGGTGGGAGGCAGTGCAGCCCTTAGCTCTGCGATCTCAGGGGACAGTCCTGGTACCCGGGGCACAGGCTGGAGAGGGCAGGACCCTGGCAGTGGCTCCCCTGGACGTCTGGTTAGCATCACTGCCTGCGAGTGGTCCCCTCCGGATGTTCTGTGCCAGGGCTCCAGGGGGCCCAAGGCAGGCATTGGGCAGTGACAGCAGCCAAACCTCGCAGCCTCAGAATCCTTTCCTCCGGGGACTCTTGGCAGCTTGGATGTACTTCCCGGACATGGAGCAGGTATCACACATGGAAGGGTGCCTTACTCCTCCCCTCCTTTCCCTTATAGTCCCTTCCACTATTTCTTATATTCCATATATGAGTGAAACCATATGATGATTGTCCTTCTTCAAATGACTTATTTCACTTAACATAATACCCTCCAGTTCCATCCACATCAAAGCAAATGAGGGATATTCATCCTTTTTGATGGCTGAGTAATATTCCATTGTGTGTGTGCGCGTGTGTGTGTGTGTGTGTGTGTGTGTATCCCACATCGACATCATTGTTATTCTGACTCTACTCAGCTTCCTTGAGCCTAGTTGCAAAGGGACAAATAGTTGAATGGGAAGAAGAAGCAAAAAAAAAATGCTAAAGATTAGTAGAGATGGTTTGGCCTTTTGTTGGGGTACCACATCCTTACAAAAGGAATCAACTGGGTGGGGTCCAAAGACCTCGGCATGGAGTTTATTCCTTTGGTAAACTATACTGTGTTAAGCATGGTTTGATATGCTAGAGTGGCTTAGGGGGCTTTACCTAAAGGCTTTGCCTCATTTTATTAACAGGCATCCTATAGCCGAAACAGATGTTTTCTCTTTCAAAACGGTTGTTTTACTCTGAACTTAGCACATTGTGTCATTTTCCTTTGTTGGGAAAGCGTGTTAGGTTGGGTTTTAGTCTCAGAGTGACGATAGCAACACGGTCTAGAGAGACACTTAGTGTCTCTGGGAACTGTCATTTCAACTTTATTGCATTTGCGAAGCGAAGGACAGTCTCCCTTCCCTCACTTGGGAGAGGGCCCCGGGAGCTACAGTCTAGTCCCGGCACTCACACTGCAGCTGGGGTCTGCTCCTGGCCTTCTACCTGCACCCTCATGGGTGCTTCACCCCCGTGGGCGCTGGGTGTAAGGCCGAGAAGCACCCTGCTGGCTAACCTCTAGTGGGAGGCGTCCTCAGCTCTAGCGCTCAAGACACTCAAGGTGATTCTCAAGGCAAATCTGGCCCAGGAACCCAGGAAGCAATACTCTGAAACCGAGGTGGGTTTGCACACCTGTCCCCGCCTGAGCTCCCCCAGAGGCACAGCCCGAGGCACGCTACTCCTTATTAAAGACTGCAACCCCGGGGAAGTGCCAGTGAGGAGGACAAGGATGAGCAGGAAAGGAGGGAGTTGACTGACACCTCAAACACCTGCCTCCTGAGGGGTGCTATAAACTGTAGCTCAAGACAGGCTGTATTCACACATTCTGTTGCTTGTGGGGCGGATGGCTGTCCCACAGGGCATGAACCCCCATGCTTTTTGTCTTGGCACCCCAGCTGAGCTCACAGCAGAGCTGCGGCTCCCACCAACAGGAATGCCCCAGGAAGGAGTTAGAAAGAGCGTAGTGTAGCAAAAGGCTAAGGGGCTGTGGGCTCATGCCTTCCTGAAAGTGGCTGCTGGAAATGTTTGCTGGAATAGTCAGGTAGTCAAAGGTCCCAGGGACAGGGGAGATCAAGAAGATTGGAAATGGTGCATGAAACGTATCCGATACAATATACCACAAGGTGCCCTTCTAGAACTTTCATCCATACCTGCACTGTGTGAGCACTTTATTGCAAGGTCCTGTCAAGACTTCAGGATGACATGCCATTTGGTTTGAAACAATATAGTCAAAAAAAAAAAAAAAGAAAGAAAGAAAAGAAAGAAAGAAAGAAAGAAAAGAAATAGTATAGTCAGCTGGACAATTTTTCTGAAAAGGATTACAATTGGTTTCAGAAGGGGGAATCCCACATTGGGGTGTAAACACGAAATGAATCTGCTTTCTCTCTCTGCTCACTACAGGCCCTGTGGAACACCCGTGCCCATGGAGGAGGGAGCTTCCTTAATGCTATTTCAACTTCAGCCCACACCTTTTCAATTCTTTCCAGTTATCAAAGTCGCCTTATTCTAGTCCTTTAGTTCAGTCCTGTGTATTTGAATCTTTCCATTTCAAATTCAATTCAAAGCTCTCCATCCCCTCACATCCCTACCAAGCCTGGACTGGATTGGACCATGAGGGGGGGCATGGTGGACTCTCCCCAACACCTCCCCTGCTTCTTTCCTATGTACTTCCCCTGGGGTCAGGGTAGGAGGAAGAAAGAGCAGGGAATGGCATTGTCTCCACGAAGGCCTAGTAGATATATGACTCTTTCCATGATTTGTCATAATTAGTGTCCTAGTTGTTTTCTGTGGTCTGGATGTGGATGGTTGATGGTCTCAATAGGCTTCATCAATGTGAGACCCAGTTTCCCAAAGTGCTCACTCAAGTGATCACTCAAGAGGAGTGATCCCATCTTCAGGATGACCCCCAGGAGCAGTCTAAACTATACCTCTGGGAGATCTAGGCTCTTTGCTTCTTGCTATGATGGACCCCAGTGAGCCCTGAGCCCACTTCATCAACTTGAGAAGGCCCATAATCCTGAAATATGCCAGCATAAGTGGAACCCATCTTCCAGACCCCAGGAACGGAGAAGTTAAAGGTGTGGTCCTTGTTCTTGCCTTGCTTGGTCATTTTGGTTTCTCATCTCTTCCAAGGTGCCTTTTCTAGTCCCAGCCAGAAGATGAGAAATGTTGGCCTACCCTCCTTGAAGACACTCCCAAGTTGTACGAGTGAATCTCTCCAGGTCCAGTTCCTTCTCCTTGTCTTAGATCATACTCCCCACCCCAATGAGGGGTGCAAGAAAGGTGAGACATTGCCATTCTTCATCATATCCCCCTACTTAGAAGACCATTTCTCTCCCTCAAGTCCTCTATTGGGAGATGGTGTGGAAGTTTAGGGTGGGGTTGGAGGGACCCTGGAAGGTTGGAGTTGGTGTGGAGTGGTGGTGTAGGATCTGCTGGAAATGTTGCCTCTCAGCAAATCACTTTGGAATGTTGCCATCCCCAACAGCTGGCCATTCTCTGCACTTACAATCTAGGGAAACTTGAGATTTTGTTTCCAGCAGTAAAGTTAGTTATCAGTTCCAACCAAGATGAAGAAAAAGTCTCACTTGGTACTGGTCTTCATCCTGTTACATACAGACCCTTTTTAATATTAGCAATTCTAGTGCCTTTTGGGGTGATTTTACAACCTCTATGAATGCCTGTCTGTTTTTCTAAATATCTTCATGTCCTGGCCAGTGAGGTTTGCTGCTTTTTCCTTTATTGTTTAGTTCATTTTCAGTCAATTATCCCTAGTCTTAACTTTTAGAATGTCAATCATCACATCCCAGTTCAGACAACAGGACAGAAGAACGGAAGGGCAAGGGCCCTGTCCACCACCACTCCCTTTTTAAGATTTTATTTATTTATTAATGACAGACACAGGGAGAGAGGCAGAGACATAGGCAGAGGGAGAGGCAAGCTCCCTGCAGGGAGCCTGATGCAGGACTCCATCCTGGGACTCCAGGATCGCACCCAGAGCCAAAGGCAGATGCTCAACCACTGAGCCATCCAGGAGTCCCCAGACATTTTCTTTGTGTGTCTATATATCTTTACTATAAGAATGAGGTACACATCTATAGCTCTTGATAGAGTTATTAAGACTGAGTCTTGATCAATAGCTAATCTGAGGGGAATAGCTGAGGATTTTCACATTTCTTTGAAACTGCATAATTTATTTGAGCAGTCCACCTATTTTTGGATATGGAGGCTACTTCAACTAATATTCTTTGCTAAGCATTTAGGAGGTTTCCAATTTTTCATTATCATATGGAGCACAAAACTGGAATAGTTCCTTGAAAATTAATTCCAAATTTTAAATATCCAAAGAATAAGGGAAGGATGGTGGAAATTTCTTGTACTTAAAAAACGAAAGGGATAAGAGACCCCAAAAATGCTCAAAAATATGTAGTAAGGGTTGCAAAACCTCCTGCACATTCTGCCAAAATGACTAATTCATGAGAAATCAATGACTAAGAAACATTCATTTTGACCAAAATATTCTTATTGGCCAACTTATGTTTGACCAAATTGCTTTGCCTAAACTGCTTTCAACTAAATCACCTGAAATTGAGTTAAATAATTAAACTCTCTTGGAAAGGATTAAGGGTGACCCACTTAACCTGCATGTTCTTCTTTAGGGAAGTGCGGATGAAGCTGGTCGAATGCACTAGTGCCCTTTCAAGCAGAAAACAGAAGTAGACTTTAAGACCTGACTTTTTATTTCCTCATCCCTGGAGTTTTACTCAGACCAAATTCCAAAAAGTTTAGAGCACCTTTTCAAATAGTTAATTAGAGATGTTCTGACATTCATCAGACATAAAGAGAGGATGCCCAGCAGCCCCACCCTGCCCTGATTTATTAGGAACGGGGAGGCTTTTAGCATTCATTTCTTTTTATTCCTGTGCCAGAAAGAGAAAAGGAATCATTGTTTTCCTTCAGCTTTTCTTAGGATTTCTCTGTACCTCACATGCTCATGCACATGGATTCCTTTCTCCAAGGGGTTCTTTCCTCTCGAGGCACTAAAATAATGTCTTATGGCAATGGTAGCCTGGCTCCTTTGCCCTTTTCTAACTTTATCCCATTAATTCCAGCAATAGGGCCCTTTCCAAAGATAACGACAAGAAGTCAGTGTTGAGAAGCAAATAGGCAACTCTGAGCCCAGCACAGTCCACCCATCCAGGATCCCTTAGGGAATGGGCTCTGCAGGAAGCCCATTGCCAGGAAGATCTGAGAAGACACCCTTTTAAGCATCAACATCTTTGTTTCTGTTTTAGTCATTTGTGATGGTAATCTTCTCCAAAATGCATTTTATAGTTCCTGGCTCTCAAAGAAGAATATGTAGAGTATAATTAAGCCTTTTCTTGATAGGGTCACTTTATGGTATGTCATTTAAAACTTTTATTGGGAGCCAATTTTTGTTCCAGGCACTAGGCCAAAAGGATACAAACATAAATAAGACACAAGCCCCACAGCAAAGTCTCCACAGCCTCGTGGGAGAGACAGAGGACTAATCAACTCCTCACAAAACTTCCTGATAATTAAATGGATTGTGAAAAGGGTGGTTTGAAAACACAGAACATAACATCTAACTCTCCCTGACTTTCAGAAAGGGAAATGTTTAGAGAGAAATTGATGTCAAAGATTAAGTAAGAAATGCTTCCGTTCCCAAATGGTCACAATGATAGAACAACATTCCAGGCAAAAAGAAGCACATGCAAAAACCCAGAGTTTGAGGATACGTTTAGTGAAACTTCTCATAGTTTGGGAAGGCATTGTGCATTGCTAAAGGGCTGGAATGCGGTCCATGCCTCAGAGAGGCTAGTGTGTCACACAGAGAGGTCTAAACAGGACTCTAGAATGCCCTTTGGAGATAGATAGTAAGTAGGCTTGAGACATTCTTGGAGGGTTTTCTGGAGTCAGTTGTATGTGGTATATGCTAAAGAATTAACTTTGAGTTAAAAAGATTTTCAGGGGATGCCTGGGTGGCTCAGTGGTTGAGCATCTGCCTTTGGCTCAGGGTGTAATCCTGGGGTCCTGGGATCGAGTCCCACACTGGGCTCCCCACATGGAGCCTGCTTCTCTCTCTGCCTATGTCTCTGCCTCTCTCTGTGTGTCTCTCATCAATCAATAAATAAAATCTTTAATATATATATTTTCAGATTAGCATATTAACAGATTAGAAGTTTCACTTTTTAATAATCTTTATAACATCTATTTTAAAAGACATATTTCTTCTTTGTTCCATTAATAAGCAATACACACTCCTTAATTTACCTTATTAATTATGCAAAGAAAGGCATCGTCTCTTGGCCAGTACATTTAATATGAACATCTTACATTGTGTGTTTTGAGAGTGAACACACCTAATATAGAATGATTTTGAGGACATTTTACAGCATCAAAAATAGATGAAAACTCCTTTCATGACCTAATGTTGGAATGCTTGCCTTTGCTATGAAAAAAAAAATGCCAACGGGTTTATTTTTGAAACATTCATGTTTGTTTCTAAATGATGAAATTAGAAAAAGCCTTCAGGCTGCTCTTGTCCACCCCTTCCTAGCAAAGAACATTTTACAGGTGTTAGTGGTCTCCGTACCCAATAAACTGGATATGAGTCACAAGTATCAGCAGTACCTTGATATACTATCTAAGATGTTTTATTATATAACAGCAACTTATAGATCTGATGAAACCATCTTGGGATTTAGGAAATGTCTTTCTTATATTTTCCATTTGTTTGTTGCATTTCAACATAAGTACCTACAGGTATCCCATTCTTAGCTTTTAATCCTTTGTGGGTATATGTTTTAAGATATAGGATCTAAAATACAAATAACTTAAAATAGTATAACAGCTAAAAAAAAACCCCACCATGCATATCAGTGGTCCCTTGAAGTCCCAGCTGAGTAATTGCTTCAAGAGAGCTTTCCTTCTTCCCACCTCATAACCACCCTGTACACCCACTTGGAAGGGAGCAAATGCTTCAGCCTCAACAGGTGGGAATAATTATGTAATTCTAAACTTCATATTCAGAAAAATAGAAACTGAAGCTGGAAATTAAAAAAAAAAACAAAAATCTTTAAGGGCATAAACCCCCTAGGACATCTTAGACATTCACTGGCTGGGAAATACTAATGGATTTAAAGCATAACTTGGTTTGCATTTTTAAAGGCTCTCTCTGGCAACACCAGTGGGGATGAGTTAAGGAGAGGTGAGGCGGAGCCAAAGAGACCAGGTAAGTGGCTATTGCAAGAGTCTAAGCAAGAAATAAGAGGAGTCTATACCTGGCCAACAGCAGTGGCCAATGGATTACTATTTCAGGTCAAGAGCAAGGATTTAGTAATTAAAACCATTTCATCTGTAATTCTGTAAACACTGATCCATTGAGGCCACACCTGAATTGTGTAGAGCTGCAAGTCCTAAACTGAATAGATGGCTCCCATGCGCTGAGGCTACCAAGAATTATGACTGCACATTTTCTTTTTTTTTTTTTAAGATTTATTTATTTATTTATTCATGAGATACACAGAGAGGCAGAGACACGGGCAGAGGGAGAAACAGGCTCCATGCAATGATCCTGACGTGGAACTCAATCTTGGGTCTCCAGGATCAGGCCTCGGACTGAAGGCAACGCTAAACCACTGAGCCACCCAGGCTGCCCATGGCTGCATATTTTCAATCATTTTTTGCCTTTCCCTTATATTCATCTTTTGGTTCTTTCTATGCCTTCCTGGAGCATAAAACTACTCCCTTCTAATTTTTTTACTCCTGATCTGTTCTGGGTTTAGAAAATAGACATCTAAGATTGCTTAGAATTGATATGAAATAATGATACCTAAGTCATTAGGGTGAGACTCAGCAGTGCTCCTCAAAAAAGAAAAGTGCACGAAATTAGTGATGTCTCTTTTGTCTGCTTGTACGTGCTGTTTCTCACAGTACTCTCACTTGGGACGTGTCTTAGTTGGGGTTCACTCAGAAGCAGACCCTAAGGATAAACTTTTTTTGAGGTGAAGTGAAGGGAACACCAGTGGCAGCTAAGAGTATGTTCTTAAGGCAACTACCAAATGGATGCTTGTTGCTTATCCCCGTTGGGAAGACCCTGGCAGCCCGCATAAAGTGGGTGCCTCAGAGTTGGCCCACACAGGATGTTATTTATACACCAATTCACATAAGCTATTGGTTGAGGGCATTAACTCCCCACTATTTCTGGCCTGTTGTGTAAGCAGCAAAGTGGCCTCCAGTAGCAAGAGAAGGTTCCCAGGCAAAGAAATGCAAGTGCTACCCAAAGAAATTGGTGGGGGGGTGGGGGTCAAGGGGGCAGAGGGGCCAGAAATTGACAATGACTGCTACAAGGTCTAGGGGGTTACATTGAGAGAGGGGCGGGGCTCTAAGTCTGTATGTTTCATTATTGTCGTTATCATGGCTGCCACATTTTATCACTTTAGAGCTCCCCAAATTCACTCAGAGCTCTGTGGCTTCTCAGTGCCTTCCATGACTGTGCTCAAATGCCAAATAAATGTAGGTCACGTGGTTAATTTTATATGTCAACTTGACTGGCTAGAGATGCCCAGATAGCTAGTGAAACCTTTTCAGTGTGTCTGTTAGGGTGTTTCTGGAAGAGATTAGCATTTGAATTGGTAGGCTGAATAAAGAAGAATGGCCTCACTAATGCAGGTGGGCATCATCAAATCAGTGGAGGGCCTGACTAGAACAGAACGGTGGAGGAGGGGTGAATTTGCTCTCTGCCTGAACCAGGATGCCCATCTTCTCCTGCCCTTGGACATTAGCACTTCTGGTTTCCAGGCCTGCAGACCTGGACCTAACTATACCACTGGCCTTTCTTGTTCTCCAGCTTCCAGAATGCAGGTCATAGAACTTCTTGTTCTCCATAATCTCGTGAGTCAATTCCTGTCATATATTTCCTCTGCTTCCTTAAGTAACAAAACTCTGATTTTTATCCTGGGCTCATTGGGCCCAGCTAAAGAACTACATTTCTCAACCTCTCTTGCATATTGTTGTAGTCATGTGACTAAGGTCTGGCCAGTGAGGGGAAGTATATAAGGAACACCAAAGAAAACTCCTTAAAAGGACTTGACTCAGTTGGAGGATGTACCCTTTTGCAAATACTCCTCTCCATCTTTCTTGTTCCCTTGGAGAGCAAACACAATCATTGGAGATAATCAGCTCTGGCCCATGAGTTATCTTTGAAGATGCAGGCTATATGCTAAGGATGGAGGAGCGAAAAATAGAAGATTGAGTCCCTATTATATTTAAACCACTGTGGTCAAAACAGTTCCTGGCTGAAATGAAAATGTGTTCTAATTAGGTTAAAATGACTCTTATTCTATTCTCTCTCTTTTTTTTTTAACTTTTTATTTTATTTTATTTTATTTATGATAGGCACACAGTGAGAGAGAGAGAGAGAGAGAGAGGCAGAGACACTGGCCGAGGGAGAAGCAGGCTCCATGCACCGGGAGCCCAACGTGGGATTCGATCCCGGGTCTCCAGGATCGCGCCCTGGGCCAAAGGCAGGCGCTAAACCACTGCGCCATCCAGGGATCCCTCTTATTCTATTCTCACCTATCTTTTGCCTCACACATTAACAAAAAGATTGTTGTCTGGATCAATGGTTCAGTCTTTCCTATTGCAGCATAAAGTTTCGTTGTATAGATGTGCTAGTTCGTTACTTATTACCTTTTTTAAAAAAATGTATTTTATTTATTTAAATGAATTTTTTTTGAGAGGGAGAGAGAGGGGAGGGGCTGAGGGAGAAGGTGAGAGAATCTTAAGCAGTCTCCATGTTTAGCATGGAGTCCTACATGGGGCTCCATCTCCCAACCCTGAGATCATGACCTGAGTCAAAATCTAGAGTTGGGCACTTAACCAACTGAGCCACCAAGGCTATTATTCCCTTTTGATGGGTATTTGAGTTGTTTTCAGTTTGGGTAGACTTTAGATAGAGCTGCATGAACCAAAATTTTCGTTTCCTAGGGTAAATATGGAGGACTGAGATAGTTGGATCAATCCTGCTCTTCCTATTACATTTTGAGAGCTTTTTATGTACTCTGCATATAAGACCTTTGATATGTGATTTATAAACATTCCCCCTGTATGTAATATGTATTTTTATGCTCTTTACAGTATTTTTATCAGAGAAATCTTTTTATTTTGTTGGAGTCTAATTTAACCAATATTTTCTATTGTGGGTCATGCTTTTGGTGTCCTATCTAAGAATTCTTCACCTAATCCTGATCTTGATCAGGATTCCTGTAAAAGTTTTATAGTTTTATGTTTTACATTTAGGTCTACGATCTACTTTAGTTCAATTTTGTTTTGGTGTGAAGTTTAGGTTTCATTTTTTTATATACATAGATGTCCTGTAAAAGTTTTATAGTTTTATGTTTTACATTTAGGTCTACGATCTACTTTAGTTCAATTTTGTTTTGGGGTGAAGTTTAGGTTTCATTTTTTTTTATACATAGATGTCCACTTGTTTCAACACAACGTGTTGAAAAGATAACTCTTTCTCCATTGAATTGCCTTTGAACCTCTGTCAAAAATCAATTGACTGTATTTGTGTAGGTTGATTTCTGGTGTCTTTGTTCTGTTTGTTGTTCTATTATTTGTTCCCTCACCAATACCACCCTGTCTTGATTTTTGTTGCTTTTTATAGTAGGTCTTACTATAGTAAGTATAGTGTGATTCCTCAAACTTTTTTTTTTTTTTACAAAATTGTTTTGGTTATTCTTGTTCCCTTGCCATTCCAAATAAGTTTTAGAGTAAGCTTGCCACATCTACAAGAAGTTCTTCTGGAATTTGTATTAGAATTATGTTAAATTTGTAGATCAATTTAGGGAGAACTGACATTTTTATTATGTTGAGACTTCCAACTCATGAAAAAGATATATGTCTGCATTTTTTTAGGTGTTCGAGTTCTTTCATGAGTTTGTAATTTTTATTATACAGAACCTATGTATGTTTGGTCACATGTTTGGTCAGATTTAGACCTCAGTATTTCTTTCTTTCTTGTTTTCTCTTTTTTGTTGGGGAAGGGGTGTTGACTACTATATTTGTATTAAATTTGGGGTTCCAATTATTTATTGCTAATATACAAAAATAAAACTGAATAGGAAATTGACCTTGTACCTGTCACTAAGCTCACCTGTTAGTTCTAGGAGAAGTCTTGTCTTTGCTTTTGGTAGATTCCTTTGGATTTTCTTAATGATGTCATGTCATCTGTGAATAGGGACAGTTTCATTTCTTCCTTTCCAATATGTATACCCTTATGCCCCCTTTTTTTTTTTTTTTTGCCCTATTTCACCAACTAAGACTCCGTACCAAGTTGAATAGGAGTGAGGAGAGTGGACATCCCAGTCTTATTCCTGATCTTAGAAGAAAAACATTGCACCATTAGGTAAGATGTTAGCTGCAAATTTTTTTTATAGATGCTTTTTACCAGGTTGAGAATCTTACCTTCTATTTCTAGTTCACCAAAAATGTTTATCATGATCGAACATTATATTTTGTCAAAAGCATTTTTTTCTGCACCAATTAATATAATCAAGTGGTTTTTCTTCTGTAGATTGTTGATATGGTATATTACATTTGTTGTTGTTTAAAACTTGAGCCAGTCTTTTTTCATTCCCAGGATAAAACCCACTTGGTCATGGTGAGAGGTAGGTAGGTGGATGGATGGATGGATGGGTAGATAGATAGACACAATGTGCAGGATTCAATTTGCTAATGTATTATTGGGAATTTTGGTACCTATGTTCATGAGGGATACTGGTCTGTGGTTTTCTTTCCGTGTAATCTCTTTCTTGGTTTTGCTATCAGAGTAATTGAATAATCATATGAATTGGGAAGTGTTCCTTTCTATTCTACTTGCTAGAAGAGATTGTATAGAGTTGGTGCTATTTCTTCCTTAAATAATTGGTAGAATTTATTAGTGAAACCATCTGGGACTAGAGATTTCTGTTAAAGAAGGTTTTTAACTATGAGCTTAATTTCTTTAGTACTTATAAGGCTATTCAGGTTGTCTGTTTTATATGGGTGAGCTTCATTTTGGGTGAGTTTTGGTTAACTTATAGTTTTTAAGGAACTAGTCCATTTCTTCTGGTTTGGTTGAGTTTATACATATAAAGTTGTTTTTAGTATTTCCTTCTTATCCTTTGCAGGGTCTGTAGCGAAATTTCCTTGTTCATATCTGGGTAATTTGTTGTAGAGTGACCAACCATCCCAGATTGCTCAGGACAGGGGGATTTCCTGGGATGCAGGACCTAAAGTGCTTAAACTGGAAAGTCCCAGGCAAACCAGGATGAAGTGGTTGCTCTTATTTCCTTTTTCCCCCCCTTTGGCAGTCCTGCTAGAAGTTTATCAATCTTATTAGTCTTTTCCAAGAATCAGTTTTTGGTTTATTGATTTTTCTCTATTTTTTTGGTGTTTTCAATTCCATGAATTTTTACTTTTATCTTTAGTTCCCTCTTTATGATTGCTTTGGGTTTATTTTGCTCTTCTTTCTTGGTTCCTTAAGGTGGAAGTTGAGATTATTAATTTGAAAGATTTATCATCCAATATAAGTATTTAATGCTATAAATTTCCCCTTAAGCACTGCTTTAGTGGCATTCCACAAGTCTTAATATATTATATTTTCATTTTAATTCAATTCATAATATTCATACTTTTTGAGACTTATTCTTTGAGCATGAATATTTAGACATGTGTTGTTTGATTTTTTTCATGTGTTTGGAGATTTTCCTATTATCCTTTTGTTGATGGATTGTGGTTTAGCTCCATAATGATTATAAGACATACTTGTATGATTTCAATTCTGTTAAATATCTTAAGGTTTCTTTTGTGTTCCAGGATTTGATCTTTCCTGGCAAATAGTCCAAGCACACTTGAAAATATGTCAATGCTCCAGCGCCTGCCTACCACTGACCTAGCAATGGGACATCTAGCAAATCACCACATCTCATATGACCCTCTGTTCCCATGTACTTAAAATTAGAATGAACTAGATAATCTCTAGATTATCTAGATTATCAGTACCTGTCTTTAATACATATCCTCCTCCCATGAGTAAGCAGGAATGAGACAGCTTCCTTCCTGTTCGTCCCTCAGGAATAACAAATCAATTTTATCTGCTCCTGAATAAATGGACATGGAAGATACAACCTGTTTGCAAAGCCTTGCCTTTGGTCACACAGAAGCCATGAGGAATTTGAGGAACAACATACAAAAATGTTATTCCTACAAGGCAGTTTCTGCAGCCTTAATAATATTAAGAAAGGAGGATGTGAATCTGTTCATTTTTTCCAAACTTGAAAAGATATTGCAACTTCTTCAGTCTCTTGCCAATCAGTCTAGTGATACAATTTCTATTTAGATCTGGGGTCACAAAAGTTACTCCATAATCTCCTTGGTGAACTGCACACCCAGTCTCTGCTCTCTCCCTGATCCATCTCAAATATTTCACCAGCATCACTCCCATGAAATCTAAGATCAAATAAAAATGGAAAGGATGGGCTTTCAGAATCCTATCCCAGAACATGTCCACAAGTAGATAACCGAAGACATCGGAGGAATGAGAATAAAAAGGAGGGCATCAACTCCAGGGGGGGCCTTTCTGAATCCTCATCCTCACAACATGAATAGGGTTTTATGTCTCTTGTATTTCCACATATGCCATTTTTGAGGGCCGATGGTACTTTGTAAAAAGCAGACATTTAGACATTTGGAATAGGGCAGCCCCGGTGGCTCAGCGGTTTAGCGCCGCCTTCAGCCCAGGGTGTGATCCTGGAGACCTGGGATCAAGTCCCATGTCGGGTTCCCTGCATGGAGCCTATTTCTCCCTCTGCCTGTGTCTCTGCCTCACTCTCTGTGTCTCTCATGAATAAATAAATAAAATTTAAAAAAAAAAGAAATTTGGAATAGAAGGGACATTCACTTATTAAATATAATTTGAAATCAAGAGACAGATGTCTCCCTGAATACCTTCAGTAGAGAGAGCCTACAACCAGGACCTTCCCACGTGTTAGGAAGGCTTAAACTCAGACGTACAACATGTCAGGTGCCAGAAGGGGGCAGCAGCTTGGCAGGAACGTGGAGGCAGGCCTGGGTATATGGTGAGGCCAATGAAACTCTGCCAACAGGAAACCATTGTGCTCTGCACTTGGAAGAGCTTCATCATGAGGTGAAGCATCATATGAGAATCAAGACAGGAAATATTTTGAAGATCAAAAAATATTTTACTTTTTATTATGAAAATTGTCATATACATGTGCACATGAACACACACACACACACACAGAAGTAGAAAAAGAGAGTAAATGCATATATCCAGTCTTCAGATCATCATTTATCAGTATTCTGCAATACTTTCTTACTACACCTATTATCTTTCTCATTTTAGTGACACTTGGAGTTTTAAATTCTAGAATATGTGGTCTTCAAAGGCGAGGTTCAGTGGGTAGTCCAACCCTGGTACCATCCAACACTGACATTAAGGACCGAAGTCTCCTTATCTTTCTGCCTTGATACCTTTAGGGTATAGGATAATCCTCATGATGACAAGATGGCTACTGCACCTCCAGGATCACATCAACCTTGCAGGCAGAAAGAAGATCCAGGTTTAGAGGCACATGCTAAAGGTCACCTTTTGCATTAGAAATGAAGATAGGTCTCAAGGAAAGCGGTCAAATTGAGAGCCAAAAATAAGTTTTCTAAGCCTCCTAAGAAAGAGGGGGAAAATACTAAGAAGTCCAATTCAGGAAAAATGCAACATCATTGATCATTTTTTACAGCTTCCAATGAGACCAAGTTTTTAGACAAATTATCTCATTAAATCTTCACAGCCACCCAACTGAGCAGGTAAAATCATTTTACAGGTGATGAAATGAAGCCTCAAGAGACCTAGTAGTTCTCTTAAGGCTACAGAGCTGATAAATGAGGGCTCCAAAGCCATCCCTTCTACTCTGTCCTCATTTCCTTTTTATTGATCCTCCCAGAGATGTGGTAAATGTCTCTGTAGATTGAAAAATCCATAATCCTCACTATCAAAAGCCACTATTGTATACACATGATTTCAAACTCAGGAGCACAAAAGTGTACATTTTTCTCATGTCCAGAGCACAGTGCTGCCCACCAAGTTGCAGGCCTGGCTGTGCCTGCACCACAGGAGACCCTCTGGGCGCTAGTCTTTGCAGCCTCTGAGCAGAGGCTCCCCAGCCCTAGACCCAGATGCATCTGCTTAAAGAAATGAGTCAAACCTCCACAAAGCCATGCTTTTCTGCTTTTTCCAATAAAAGAAAATGCATGTAGATTCACAGGGCTCAAAATGACCTTCTGTCAAGGGCTTCTGAATTGTCTTCAAAGAAGGAAAATATTGCTTTGTGCATAGCTCTTGGGATAGTTTAATCATGAACTGAACTTCATATAAAAGCAAAGATAAGAGATTTGATGAAGTCCAAAATGTTTTAACTTTTTATTATGAAAGTTGTCAAAAATACACAGAAGAGGGGAGAATAATATAATGAACCTCATGTGTACATCCCCCTGATTCAACAGTCACTCACTTTGAGCTCTACTTTCTTCATTCCTTTTCAACTGCCTTCCATTTTCTGCAGTTATTTTTTCAAGCCCGTTCCTGTCATCAGGTCATTTTGCCCCCAAATCTTTCCATACATATCTCTACTAAACACAGACATTTTCTTATATAAACACATAACCATCACCAAAGCCAATGGTATTAATATCTACTCTATATTCAAGTTTTCAATTGTCTCAAAACATCTTTTTATCATAGGTTTCCTCAAAATAGCATCTAAACAAAACCAAGCTACTGCAATTGACTGTTACCTTTGTAAATCCCTTCTATCCTGAGTTAACATGTTAACCATTCCAGCAAGGCCTTCCTTCACTTTTTCAAGCATCCTCTCTCCTATCTCCAGGCCTTTTACTTGCTGTTCTTTCTACCTGAAAGATGTCACCAGGCCCATATATTACCTGGAAACCATCTATCTGTCCTTCAGCTTTCAGATTGGATGTTCTTCCTTCAATGAAGTGTCTCCTACCAGACCTTCTGTTACTAAGTGCAGACTGACCCAACAGTTCTGAGGCAAGGTATGAGATTCTGCATTTCTAACAAGAATTCTTTCTGACTCTTTGCTCTGAACCCCAACATTTCCACATCAATGGCACTGTACATTAGAAAATGAAGGATAGTCATCCAAAGAGACAGTGAGCCCTACAATTGCCCTCACTTAATGTCCTGAAAGAATTTCCAAGCTGTGGTGTGTGGAGGGGAAACCTATGTAGAGCCCAGCAGACTCCCAATTTGAAGACATGGAACAGAGTCTAGTGGAGACCAAAGCAGAGCTGCCAGGGCAGAGTATCAAAATAAGAGCACTACACAGCAAGAATCCGGAAGATATGCAGAGGGTCTGCTTTGAGTACTCAGCAACATACTGATCATTACATTCATGTGAGGAAATTACTCAAGACCAGGGAAAGAACCACTCTAAAAGATGAGATAAGAGAGTCAAAAACCTCAGAATTGTCAAGGAAATTGACTACTGAGAAAGGTTTTGGGACCTTCTGATACCACCTAAAGAATCTTAAAAGCAAAACCTTAAAGGAGCAAAATATTTCTAAGTAGTTTAATTGTATCTCAAAACTAAACTTAGTTTTCAGGGATTTCTGGGTGGCTCAGCGGTTTGGTGCCTGCCTTCGGCCCAGGGTGTGATCCTGGAGTCCCGGAATCGAGTCCCACCTTGGGCTTCCTGAATGGAGCCTGCTTCTCCTCTGTCTGTGTCTCTGCCTCTCTCTCTCTCTTTCTCTGTGTGTGTGTGTGTGTGTGTGTGTATCTCATGAATAAATAAATAAAATCTTAAAAAAAAAAACTAAACTTAGGAACATTTTTAGGAAGACAAAAATATCAAAAATATCAAAAGGTAAAAAAAAAGTCAAAAGGTAAAGATTGTCAGATTGATGGGGAAAAATAAGATGCACCTAAATATATGCTCTGTATAATGAACACTCATTTATTTTAAAGATACAAGTTAATAGTAAAAGAATGGAAAAATGTATATTCTAATCAAAAGAAAGCTGGAGTGACTAAATTAATATCAGTAATATTCAGAGCAAAGCATTTTACCAGTCATAAAGAGGTCATTTCATAATGATGAGGCATCAATTCATCAGGATAACATAACAATAATAAGGGTTTATGCCCCTAATAATAGAGCTTCAGAGTCCATAAAATAAAAGTTGGTAGAACTTCAAAGAAAAACAAACAAATCTGTAACTATAGCCAGATATTGTATTGCCACTTTCTCAATAGCTAGTAAAATAAAAAGATAAAATAAGTAAAAATAGAAAAGGCTTGAACAACACCAATTAACCAAGGTGACCTAATTAACACTCCACTCAACAATAGCAGAATTCATATCCTTTTCAAGTGCACAGGAAAAATTTACCCTGATGGACCATATTGTGGGTTATGAAATATGTCTCAGTAAATTTAGAAGGATTCAACTCATAAAGAATGTTCTCTGTCACCAGAATTAAATTGCCAAGGCCTCTGGAAAATCTCCAATTATTTGAAAATTAAATAACACACTTCTAAATAATCCATGAATTAGAGAAGAAATCAAAAGGAAAATTAGCAAGTATTTTCACCTGAACAAAATGAAAATATAGCAATTCACATTTTAAGGAATGCTAAAAATGATTATTTAGGAGAAATTTATAGCTGGTTTTTTTTGGTTTGTTTTTAAGATAGCTGACATACAATGTTACATTAATTTCAGATGTTACATAGTAATTTAACTTCTCTATGGTTTATGCTATGCTCACCACAAGTGTAGCTGGTACCTGTCACTCTTCAATTCTCTTACATTATCACTGACTATATTCCCCATGCCATGCCTTTTATTTCCATGATTTATTTATTCCATAACTAGAAGTTTATATTTCCTATTCCCCTTCACTCATTTGGCCCCTCCCCCATCCCTCATCTTTAAATGCTTGTATTACGAAAAAAAAGATATCCTACCAATGACCTCAGTTTTCACCTGAAGAAACTAGAAAAAAAAGAGCAAAAGAAATGAAACAATAAATATTAAAACAAAAATCAATGAACTAAATAACAGAAATGCAATAAAGAAACTCAGTAAAATTAAAAGCTAATTCTATGAGATAATCAATAAAATTGTTTAATCTCTAGCCAGACTGATCAGGAAAAGAAAACACACACACAAATTACCAAAATCAAGAATGAGAATGGCTATTTCTCTACACATTCTATAGATATTAAACAAATAATAAGGAAATATGGTGAACAACTTTATGATAATTTAGATGAAATGGGTCAAATCTACTCAAAATGAAATAGGCAAATTGAATAACTTTATATCAAAAAGAACTTGACTTTGTAGTTAGAAACTTTCACACAAAGGAAATCGGAGGCCCAGATGGCTTCACTGATGAGTTCTACTAAATATTTAAGGAAGAAATAATATCAGTTCTATACAAACTCTTCCGTAAAATTGAGAAGGAAGGAATACCTCCCAAATCATTCTATAATGTTATCCCAACTCATTTATTCTGATACCAAAACCCAGACAGTTTACAATAAAATAAAACTACAGATCAAAATCCCTCATGAGCATATATGCAAACTTTTTTTAAGAAAGGGAGCAAGAGGGAATCCTAAGCAGAGTCTTTGACCAGCACAGAACCCAATATGGGCTCAATCTCACAACCCTGAGATCATGACCTCAGTTAAGATCAAGAGTCAGATGCTTAACTGACTGAGCCACCCAGGCCCCCCATATATGTAAACTTTCTAAACAAAATATTATCAAACTTATTCCAACAATATATAAAGTATGACATATCAAGACCAAATATAATTCATCGCATAAATACAATATTGTTTTAATGCTTGAAAAGCAATATAATTCACCTAGTAACACACTTTTTAAAAGTTATTTAAAAAGAAAAGTCATATGATCATTTCAATAGATGCAGAAAAAGCAAACTGAGAACAGAAGAAACTTTCTCACCTAGATATTACCAATTTAGAAAAACTTAGCTGCTAACATAATGCTTCAGGGAAAACATTCAGTCTTTCACCATTAATATCCAGAACAAGACAAGGATGTCACTCTATCCAATTCTATTCAACTTTGTACTAGAGGTTCTAGTCAGCACAGCAAGGGAAGACTACGAAATAAAAGCATCCAGATTGGAAAGAAATAAAGTTGTCTTTATATGTAGCCCACATTTAATATGGTTATTTAGAAAATTTAGGGGATCCCTGGGTGGCTCAGCAGTTAAGCGCCTGCCTTCGGCCCAGGGTATGATTCTGGAGTCCCGGGATCGAGTCCCACATCGGGCTCCCTGCATGGAGCCTGCTTCTCCCTCTGCCTGTGTCTCTGCCTCTCTCTCTCTCTCTCTCCCATGAATAAATAAAATCAAAAAAAAAAAAAAAAAAAAAGAAGAAGAAAATTTGTTGGAATCTATTTTTTAAAGCTACTAGAATTAAATGAATTTAGCCATGTTGCAGTATACAAGATCAATATTAAAAATTAGTAATATGGGACACCTGGGTCGCTCAGCTGTTGAACGTCTGCCTTTGGCTCAGGGCGTGAGCCCAGAGTTCCCGGATTGAGTCCCACATCAGGCTCTTTGCCTGGAGCCTGCTTCTTCCTCTGCCTGTGTCTCTGCCTCTCTCTGTGTCTTTCATGAATGAATGAATGAATGAATGAATAAATAAAATCTTTTTAAAAAATAAGTAATATTTCTATTTACTAGCAATGAACCAAAAATTGAAATAGTGTTAAATGTGAAATACATAGTGATAAATCTGACAAAGGATGTTTAAAACATGGGCATTGAAAGCTACAAAAATAGCTAAGAGAAATTAAAGAAAGTCCAAAATGAATAGAGATATATTATTCATGGATTGAAAGACTCAAAATTGTTAAGATGTCAGGTTTCCCCTATTGCTCTATAGATTCAATGCAATCTCTATCCAAATTTAAAAAGGTTCTTTGTAGAAATTCATAAGCTGATTTTACACTTAGTGGATAAATGTAAAGGATCTAGGCTAACCAAAAATAACTTTGAAAAAGTCAAATTTGGAAGGCTAACACTATCTCATTTAGAGACATGTTATAAAACTATAATAATCAAGGCAATATGGCATTGACATAAAGACTAAAAAATAAATGAATGGCACAGAAGAGAGTCCAGAAATAGGCCCACACATATATGGACAACTGTGTTTTGACAAAGTTGCAAAGACAATTTGCTAGAGAATGGACAGTCTTTTCAACAAATGGTGCTGGAACAATTGGATACCCATAAGCTGAAATTTAGAACTTCTATTCAGTCTTCCAGGATGTACAAAAATTAATTCAGAATGGATCACAACCCAAATACAAAAACTAAAATTATAAAATTTCTAGGAGAAAACTCTTTGTGACCTTGAGCTACACAAAGACTTCTTAGATGTGATACCAAAAGCATAATCTATTACAGCAAAAATTGCACTTCACAAAAGTTAAAAACTTTTCTCTGAAAGACATTGTTAAGAACAAGAACAACAACAACAACAAAAAATAACTGGAAGAGTGGGAGGAAAGGATCTGCAAAGCATATATGTGATAAAGGGCTTATATCCAGGATATATAAAGAACTCTCAAAATTCAAAAATATGAAACCAACACGATTTTTTTAAAAAAAGATTGTATTTATTTATTCATGAGAGACACACACACACACACAGAGAGAGAGAGAGAGAGAGGCAGAGACACAGGCAGAGAGAGAAGCAGGCTCCATGCAGGGAGCCTGACACAGGACTACATCCTGGGACTCCAGGATCAGGCCCTGGGCTGAAGGCTGCACTAAACCACTGAGCCACCTGGGCTGCCCCCCAGCCCGATTTTTTTTAATGGGCAAAGGATTGGAATAGACATATCACCAAAGAAGGCATGCAGATGGCAAATAAACACATGAAAAAATGCTCAGCATCATCAGCCATTAGGGAAATAACAAAGCCACAAGGAAAATCCACTACACACTTAATAGAATGGCTAAAATTAAAAAGTGTGACCATGCCAAATGCTGGCAAGGATGCCAAAAAATGGGAACTCTCACACTGCTGGTGGGAATGCAAAACAGTACAATCATTTCAGAAAATGGTTTGGCATTTTTCTTAAAAAAGTTAAAATACTCCTACCATATGACCCAGCCACTGCAGTCCTAGTATTTACCCAAAAGAACTAAAATCATATGTCTACACAGAGACTTACACGGACTTATACGTCAGTGTTTATAGCAGCTTTATTTGTAATAGACCCAAACTGGAAACAATCCAAATGGGCAATAAGCAAATAAATAAACAAATTATGGCATGTACAGGCAACAGAGTGAAAAAGTAATGAACTATCAATATGTCCAATACGGATGAATCTAAAATAATTATGCCAAATGAAATAAATATATACAACATGATTCCATTTGTATAAAATTCAAGAAAATGCAAAAGAATTTATAGTGATAGATCAGAAGTTGCCTAGAAGAGGGCAGGAAGGGGAAGGAGGAAGAATTTGCAAACAGAACAAAGAGACTTTTGGAGTTGGCAAAATGCGTTCATTTTCTCAATTGTGGTAAAAGCTCACAGGTGTATTCATAGAGTAAAATATTTAATTGTACATGTTAAATATGTGTAATTTATTGTATGCCAACTATGCTTCAATAAAACTGTCCTTAAAGAAAGATCTCTTATTTCAAATGAATAGGGATAGGATAGAGGTTATGTGTTGGTCATTAAGCAATGCTGAATGAAAAAGAAAAACTTGTCCCTTGAAATAGTGTGAACAGGACGCAGTTTCTTTGTGAAGCTTTCCTTCCTACCTAAATGGGACCTCTCCTCTTTCCCTGGCATTCTGTGGAATTCCTGCTGACCTGGCGTCTAGGGTTTGCCACACTGATTCCAAGAAGGATCACCTTAACAGTGATTCCTCTTGTCCTTTCTCTCCCTTTTCCTCCTCATGGAACCTGTTTTCAACTTGTCTGTGGGTTTGGGAAGGAGATGATTTGCTAATTCACAAACAATTGGAGGAGAAAGAATCAAACAAGTGAACATGAAAAGCAGCTCATCGTGCTACCTCCTTTAGCTCTGTCCCCTCAACCCCTGGTGATATTTGCATTTTTTTAAAGATTTTATTTATTTGAGAGAGAGAGAGAGAGAGAGAGAAAGAGAGCACAAGTAGAGGGAGGGAGCAGAGGGAGAAGCTGACTCTCCACTCAGCAGGGAGGGGTGGTGGCTGGATCCCACAAAATAAACAAATGTTGCAAGAGGAACTAAAAAGCAGCATCAAGGAAATGCTTCGGGGTATGGGGGATTTGTTGACATATATTTCATACTTAAAATCAATCCCTCTATACACAATATCCCCTATGCCCTCTATTCATTGGTTAAAACAAATTTATTTGGAATCTGAAAAACAGGAATTAGCTCACAGCTGTAGCCATGTGTTTCCTCATAAGTACACATAATTTTGCATTTGTAGGCTCCAGATGGGACTGGAATCTATGAGGTCAAAATACCAGAAGAAATGCTTCTCTAACTATTATAAAGCAAAATTCCCAAACATCTCATCTCCTGAGGGTTGGTCCCGGGAGAATGCTAAACTAATTGTCAGATAGTGAATTATGTCCTGGATGTAAGCCTTATAAAGTGCCTGAAGATATCTAAATTCTCAGAGACTTGTGGCCCTGAGAGAGGACTATCTTTTAAAGATGCCAGTTTTACTTTGGGACTTAAAATATATTTATTTATATGACAGTTATATGTCAAACCCTTTGTTAAGCTATAGGGACCCATTTGTGAATAAGATAGTTACCCTCCTTGGTCTTATTGAGTTTAAAATCAAGAAGAGAAGGCATATATCCAACAAGGATTTCCAAGCATGCTGTGTTAGAGATTGCTATGAGCATGTAAGGCTGGAGAATCTAATCAAGGGGCATTAGGGAAGGCTACCTGGAGGAGATAATATTTGAGACTTAAAGGATGATGAGACAAAGATAGAAGGAAAGAGAGTTTCAAGTCAAGGATCCAGTATATGTCATGCTCTTGAAGAAGGAGAAAGCATACTAGATTAGAAAATCTTGGAGATGATTTCCCTAAATGGTATGAATGAGGTAGACCAAGGGAGAAAGTAACTCAAAACAAAGCTGGGGAAGTGGGCAGGAAATAAATCTTCCTTGAACAGATAAAGAATTTTGGTCTTCAGCTTAAGAACCATGACAAGCCATTAAAAGGATTTGAGCAGTCAAATATTGTGATCAGATGAGCATATCAGATTCGGAACCTAAGAGTTTACCTGGGATCATTCTACCACTATATGTTCATAGTGGTTAAGTTGGGTCCCTGAGCATCACTGCCTAACCTCACATTCTGCCTCTGCCCTCTACTAGCTCTACATATAATCTAATTTTTTAAGGATTTTTATTTATTTATTCATTAGAGACACAGAGAGAGGCAGAGAGACATAGGCAGAGGGAGAAGCAGGCTCCCTGTGGGGAACTTGATGTGGGACCCAATCCCAGGACCCCGGGATCATGACCTGAGCCAAGGCAGATGCTCAACCACTGAGCCATCCAGGCACCCCTACATATAATCTAACTTGTCTGAGCTTCCATTTCCCATTGATAAAAACATTTTTTAAAAAAGTTGGGAGTGGGGACCTGGCTGGTTCAGTTGGTAGAGCATCCAACTCCTTATCTCAGGATCATGAGTTTAAGCCCTACATTTGGTATAGAGATGAAAGAAAGAAAGGAAAAGAAAAAAGAGGATAGAAAGAAAAAAGAAAAGAGAAAAGAAAAGGAAGTGAAAGAAAGAAAGAAAGAAGAATAATGTTATCTTCATAGAGCTGTTACAAATATCAATTCTGTTAGTATGTGTAAAGTATTTGGAATTGTGCTTGTCATATAGAAAAGGCTCAAAAAAATGTTTCCACTTATATTTGTATAGCTCTTAGGAATCTCAAATATATCAAGTCTGCAAGTTTCAGTTTACCTAGATGCTACATCTCTTTTAGCATTCTCTCTTTCAAAAAAAAGAGGCACCTATTGTTTTTTTTTTTTTATTTTTTTTTATTTATTTATGATAGGCACACAGTGAGAGAGAGAGAGAGGCAGAGACACAGGCAGAGGGAGAAGCAGGCTCCATGCACCGGGAGCCGGACGTGGGACTCGATCCCAGGTCTCCAGGATCGCGCCCTGGGCCAAAGGCAGGCGCCAAACCGCTGTGCCACCCAGGGATCCCGGCACCTATTGTTTATGGAACCCCAAATAACTACATAATTGCTATAAGGTTAGTTATGTCTGCCCCCACAAAATCATGAGACTATAAGGAAAGTTAATTGTCTTGAACCTTGGTACTAAGTGGAGGGAGAAAAAAATCATAAGGACTGTAACCAGAGATACAGAGGAACATTTTATAAAGATAAAAGGCTAAGTTCTTCAGGAAAATATAATGATCCTAAACCATTATGTATCTCATATTAGAGTTTCAAAATGCAGGAAATGAATTTGGTAGAACTAAAAGTAGAAATAGACAAATTTGGAAATTTTAACAGTTCTCTTTCAATGATAGATAGACCAAGTAAATTTTTTTAAAATCAGTAAGAATACAGAAAAAATGAATACTAACAAGTGACTCAACCTAATTGACATTTCTAGAACATAATGACCAAAAAATGGTGGAATATACTAATTAAGTGAACATAGAATATTATCCACAAGAGACCACATGCTGGGCCATAACACAATCTCAAAAATATTCAAAATATTGAAATCATGCAGGGTGTATGTTCTGACCATGATAAAGTTGAAATTGATAACTAAGATACTTATAAAAACTCCATATTTTAAAAATCATACAACATACTCCTCAACATCCTGTCAAAGAAGAAATCATAAAAGAAACTAGAAAATACTTTAAATTGAACAACCCTGAAAATACAACAAATGTGTAAGATGCAGCACTACTTAGAGGAAAATTTATAATCATAAATGCTGATCTTACTAAAAAGGAAGGCTTAAAACAATGGTTTAGATCAACAGCTAGTGAAAGTAAAACAAATTAAACACAAAACAAGTAATAGAAAGGAAATGATAAAAGAACAGTAATTTTAAAAAGGAAAATAGAAAAACAACAATAAAATATTTAAAAGTCAGAATTGCTTCTTTGAAAAATTAATGAAATTGGTAAACATTAACAAGACTGATTTTTTTTTAAAGATTTTATCTATTTATTCATGAGAGACATAGAGAGGCAGAGACACAGGCAGAGGGAGAAGCAGGCTCCATGCAGGAGCCCAACACGGGACTCGATCTGGGGACTCCAGGACCACGCCCTGGGCCGAAGGCAGGCGTCAAACCGCTGAGCCACCCAGGGATCCCACGAGACTGAATTTTTAAAAAGAGAGAGAAAAAACTCTAAATG
This sequence comes from Vulpes vulpes, assembly GCF_048418805.1. Taxonomy (NCBI): domain Eukaryota; kingdom Metazoa; phylum Chordata; class Mammalia; order Carnivora; family Canidae; genus Vulpes; species Vulpes vulpes. The sequence continues at coordinate 105,838,781 of NC_132785.1, read as the reverse complement.
CCAATATCAGAAGATAATGACAATATCACATATGATGAAAAGATAAGTGACTACTCCAAACATCCTTATGCCAATAATACAAGTTACCAAAGCACAAGAAGAGATAGAACATCCGTTAAATTGAATTTGTAATTAACCTTTCCACAAAGGAAACTTCAGACCTATGTGGATTTAGTGATGAATTCTAGCAAACATTTAAGGAAGAAATAATTCTAATCCCACAAAAATTCTTTCAAATAATAGAAAAAACATTACCCAATTTGTTTTTATGAGACCAGCTTAGTCATAACAAAACTGCAAAAATATTAAAAGAAAGAGAAATTACAGAGCCATACCACTCATGAACATAAACTTTAAAATCCTTAACAAAATGTAAAATGAATCCATCAATATATTAAAATAGTAGTCCACCATGAACAAGTAGGTTTTAATCCAAAATATTTTCATGGAATATTCTAATACAATGAGATACCACCTCACACCAGTGAGAATGGGGAAAATTAACAAGGCAGGAAACAACAAATGTTGGAGAGGATGCGGAGAAAAGGGAACCCTCTTACACTGTTGGTGGGAATGTGAACTGGTGCAGCCACTCTGGAAAACTGTGTGGAGGTTCCTCAAAGAGTTAAAAATAGACCTGCCCTATGACCCAGCAATTGCACTGTTGGGGATTTACCCCAAAGATTCAGATGCAACGAATCGTCGGGACACCTGCACCCCGATGTTTCTATCAGCAATGGCCACAATAGCCAAACTGTGGAAGGAGCCTCGGTGTCCATCGAAAGATGAATGGATAAAGAAGATGTGGTCTATGTATACAATGGAATATTACTCAGCGATTAGAAACGACAAATACCCACCATTTGCTTCAACGTGGATGGAACTGGAGGGTATTATGCTGAGTGAAATAAGTCAATCGGAGAAGGACAAGCAGTGTATGTTCTCATTCATTTGGGGAATATAAATAATAGTGAAAGGTAATATAAAGGAAGGGAGAAGAAATGTTGGGAAATATCAGGAAGGGAGACAGAACATAAAGACTCCTAACTCGGGGAAACGAACTAGGGGTGGTGGAAGGGGGGAGGAGGGCGGGTGTTGGAGGGGAATGGGTGACGGGCACTGAGGTGGACACTTGATGGGATGAGCACTGGGTGTTTTTCTGTATGTTGGTAAATTGAACACCAATAAAAATTAATTAAAAAAAAAAAACAAAGTTATTATGATTTGTTAAATTAACAGAATAAAAGAAAAAACATAGTTATCTTAGAGGAAAACATTTTGATAAAATTTAACATACATTTATGATAACTTTCTGCAAACCAGGAAAAGTGGAAACTGCCTCGGTCTTATAGAGGGCATCTACTAAAAGTCTATAGCAATGATGGTTACACAACAATGTGAGTGTACTTAATGCCAATGGACTGTGCACTTAAAAATGAGTAAAATGGTATAAAGTTTGCATCAGAATCGCTGTCTCTGTTCTGCTCTTAGGGAACCCAACCTAGAACATACTATCATATCACAGTAATGGACTTCAGGACAAAAATGCTTACTAGAGATAGATAAAGAAGGTCACTTCGTAATTTGTAAAATAATAATAATAATAAAATAAAAGATCCAGTTTACTAGGAAGCTCTAAAAATGTTAAATTTGTATGCATCCAAGTAATTAAGGAAAAACTGAATAGAATTCTAAGAAATATACCAATCCACTATCTCAATAACTGATAAAGCAAACAATAAAAAAATCGGTGAAGATAGAGAAGATTTGAACAACACATCTAAGTTGGTTAGTCATTGACCTTCCCAAGCATTGCTTTGTCTTGGAACAGGTTTGAATCCGACAAAGTACATTTCCAGATTCCTTTGTCAGTTGTCAACAGTTTATAGTCTACCAAAGGGAGGTACTGGTCAGAGATCATAAGGCAGAAGAGAAAGGGAAGCCCTTTTTTCTTTTCTTTTCTTTTCTTTTCTTTTCTTTTCTTTTCTTTTCTTTTCTTTTCTTTTTCTGTTTTCTGTTTTCTGTTTTTGATGGCAACTCCACCAGCAGCAGCAATCCATATGACTGCTGGTTGCTGGGCTCCTACATCATTTTTCGGGTGTCCAGGCCCCTATTTGCACAAAGCAACAGCAACAGTTCTAATGTCGGAGTGGGTGCTCTAGCATCCTCAGATGTGTGGAAATACTGGGTTCTTGGATAAAGCCATGTTAACTTTTTCTCCTGGGAGAAATTCTAAGAAATGTTAATGGCTGGCATTGGCTTTCTACAGTTACTAAGCATCCTACCCACACACACACCACACACACTTTTTTTTGCTTTTCTAACAAATTAGTAACAAATTTCCTGTATTAACAGGAAAGTGGAAGTACCTAGAAAGGTTTCTCTAAAGTACCTAGAATGGTTTCCACTTTGCTCAGAGGATACTGATACACCAATAGAGCGTAACACTACACTCAACACTGCAGAATACATTGTTTTTTTCCAACATATTTGAAATATTTCCGGCTTTTTTTTTTTTTTTTTTTGAGAGCAAAAGAGAAGAATGGGTGAGCAAGCAGGGGGAGGGGTAAACGGAGAGGAAGAAAGAATCTTAAGCAAGTGAGGTGGGCATTTGACCGGATAAGCACTGGGTGTTATTCTGTATGTTGGCAAATTGAACACCAATAAAAAATAAATTTATTAAAAAAATAATAATAAGCAAGTTCCATGCCAGTACGGAGCCTGACACTGGGCTCAATCTCATGACCCTGAGATCATGACCTGAGCTGAAATCAAGAGTCCCATGCTTAACTGAATAAGCCACCCAGTTACTCCGAATATTTGCAGCTTTGATGATTCATTGAATCATCAGTAATTGAAATCATACAGAAAATGTTTTTGGATTACAGTGTAATAAAACTAGAAATAAATTGTAAAATATAACTAGAAAAATATTTGGAATTAAGGAATGATAATTAATCAAAGAAGAAATAACAGCTACTGAATAATAGCTAACATGTACATTGCTTCTACGGGGTGCCAGTCTCCATTTAATCTGTGCAAAAATTCACCCAAGGTACACATCATTATTATTTTCTCCCATTTCCACAAACAAAGGAATGAATGGCCCCAAGGAGTGATTTACCCGAGCTCACACAGCTGGCAATGCTACATTCAATCAGTAAAGCCCTAGATTCCACACTTGTAATCAAAATGCTAGACTGTCTCTCAATCATAAAGGAAATTAGAACTATTTCGAGATGAATGATCATAAAAATAACATTACATATTACAACTTAAGAGACAAGATAAAGTAGAGCTTACAAGGATACTTATAATCTTACATGCTTATGTGTATATATGAAAAGATAAAAGGCTGGAAATTATTGAGCTATAGTTAGAAAATGAGATAAAGATTTAGAAAAAGGCTAGGAAGATAATCTCAAAGGCAATGGAAGGAGGAAAATAATAAAGATAAATATAGAAATTGATGAAATAGCAAATAGAGAAAGTTAAAACTCAAGGCTGATTGCCTAAAAACTCATAAAATTGAAAAAAATCTCTGGAAAAACTCTCAATAAAAGTAATAAAAGACAAACTAAACAATATTAGGAATAAAAGGTAAATATACTCTAAATGATGCAGTCGTTTAAAAAATAATAAAATCTACAACTTTGTAAAAAAAAAAAAAAAAGATCTACAACTTTGTGCCTATACGTTCAGAACTTTAGATGAGTAAATACTTAGAAAAATGTAACTTACCAGAACTGACTCAAGAAAAAATAGAAAATATGAATGCCCTAAAAACATTAAGGAAATTTAATTGACTTTTTAAAATCCCATAAAGAAAATTTGAGCCCCACATAGCTTCCTAACTAGTTCTACCAAATAGATTTAAGTACAAATAAAATAGTCTTATGCAAGCTATTACCAAGTATAGAAAAAGAAAGATCACTCCCCTATTTGTATTATAAGGCAACATAACCTTGAACCCAAAATCTGACAAGTAAAACACATCTTTGTGTGCTCTTACTTGTGAGCAAAGATGGGGGGAAGTTTAAACAAAATATTACCAAACCAAATCCAGCAAAGTTATAAAAACAAGTCTGTGTTATAAGCAAGTTTGGTTTATCCCAGGAATGCAATTCTAGGTTGATATTTACTTTCCTTCAGCACCTTAAAATGCTATTCTACTTCTTTCTGGGCATCTGTGAATTATTATTATTATTATTATTATTATTATTATTATTATTATTTGCATCTGTGAATTCTGATGAAAAACCCATAATCCCTTGAATTGTTTCCCACTATAAGCAGTGTGTTGTTTTTCTCTCACTGTTTTAAGAATTTTTTTGCTTGCCTTTAGTGTTCAGCAGTTTGATTGTGATGTGGCTAGACATAGATTTCTTTGGTTTATCTTGTCTGAGGTTTGCTGAGCTTCTTGAATCTGTAGACTTAAGTTTGTTTGTTTGTTTGTTTGTTTTTTGTAGATTTAGGTCTTGAGAGAAATTTGGGAAGCTCTTGGCACTATTTCTTCAAATGTTCTTTTCTGTAACATTCTTTCTCTTCATGTTGTAGGACTCTAGACCTTTTAGTGTTGTCCCACAAGTACCTGAGGCTCTTAATTTTTTTCCCCAATCTACTCTCTGTAATTACCTTGAATAATTTCTATTGTTCTAATCTGCAAGTTCACTAACTCTTACCTTTGCCTTGTCCATTTTACTGTTGAATCCAACCAGTGAAATTTTTAGTTCATTTATTATATTCTTAGTCCTAAAACTTCCATTTGCTTTTTTCTCTTATATCTTGTTTCTTTGCTGAGCTTATCTTTCCATTCATTAAAAAAAAAATCACTCTTACTTTTTACAAAAATTTGTAATTGCTACTTTAAAGTCTTTGCCCAGTAATCTCAACATCTATATCTTTTCAGGATTAGCGTCTGTTGATTGTCTTTTTCTATACAAATTGAGATTTTTCTGGTTGTTAATATGCCAAATAATTTTATATTGTATCCTGGGCATTTTGAATATTATGAGATTCCAAGTCTTGTTTAAATACCACAGAGAACATTGATATTTTTGTGTTGCCAGCATATAGACCTGCATGGGTTTAGACATCAAGTTCTGACCGGTCTTCTGTGGAATGTAATGCCAGCATCAAATCTGTTTTTAAAGTCTTTACTGTGCTATTCAGATGTCAGTCATGTATGCCCCTCCGTGGCCAGTCTGGGACTTAGGCAGTAGCCTAACCAGTAGCTCATTCCCCACATCTAGGGTATGCTCTTGGGGTCAGGTCCAAGTATGTACAATCTGAGGACGAACCCAGGAACTTCATGAGATTCTTTTCCCCAAGATCCCCCATTTCTGTCATATTTCTGGTACTTTCTGATTTTCAGGGGCCCCTCTTTGTGGTCCACTGGCCAGACAACTGGCTTATTTCTTATTTTGCTCTGCTACATATTTCCCACAACTGCACCTGTTAACAGAGGACAAGTGACAGAAACTCAAAGACAAAACAAAATAGAAGTTAGCCTTATACTTTTGGGACCATGGTCCCTTTGATGAGAGAGGAAGGTTTCTCTGTTTCAATTTCAGGTACTTGCAGGTTCCAGTGCGGCCACTGCCACTGCTCTTGACACCACCATCATGGGATTGCCTCAGGGCTAAGATGCAAGAGAATTAAGAAAACAAGGAAGATTTCTCATATGTTAGGGATCCCCTTTCCCACTTTTCAAGCCAGAGTTAAAGGCCTCTCCTGGAGCCCTGACATCCATACCTTGGTGCCTACTTTTGGTTTCAGGGTACCTTGAGTCCTGACTGGGGGATAACAGAATAAAAAAGGGGGGAAATAAATCACCGATTTGGTGATTCTTTGAATTCTGGTCTTCTTCCCCTATCTTCATACAGTCATTTATTTTTTAGAATCCTCAAATATCCATTCCAAGTATTCCATCCAGGTTTTATAGCTGTGTTCATTGCAACAAGGTGCAATGTCTACTCCATCTTACCAGCAATTAGAATTTGGCTCCTTCCATCTTGCTCTTTGTCATCCCCAATGGTCTAAGATAGTTGGCAATATTCCAGTTTTTACATCTTCATTCCAGTCAATAAGAAAGAGGACAAGATTAAAAAAAAATGCATATCCTCACCAGAAGGACACTTTCTACAATCTCACATAACCTTGTCTTATTTTCAGAACTTTGCCACAAAGCCTCAACAAACCACAGAGTGGGCTTTATTCTAGATAATCATTTGCCTAGTTAAGAAATGGTAGCTGTATTAACAAGAAAGAAGAGAATTAAAATATGGGGGATAAGTAGCAGCCTGCCACAAGTGCCTCAATTTAGCTCTTTCCAATATCTTGTTCTTATCTCTTAAAAATACCTAAAGTGTGTACAGCACTGAAGTCAGTCTCAATGTATTATAGAAGATGAGATTATTGTAGAACAATCCAGGCTTGTCTGCATTCTCCACTAGTCTCCCTGCAGTACCCTGGGAGGGATGTCAGGGCAGCTGCAATTTGTGAGTCACAGCAGAGGACGATGTTTGCCACCCCTCCTCCCTACCCCTGTCGGCTTCACTCTATCTGAAGGTCTTTTTGAATTTCACCTGTGTGTGATCAGAAGAAATAGGCATAGGCTGACTTTTTAATGGCTCTTTTCCTTTTATTTCCTGGCAACCTCTAGCCCTCATTTCCTACCTTCCCAAGAGCCTCATCCTGGGCTAATTGGCCAGCCTCCTAGCAGTCTGCTGGCTCTTAGGAGGCTTGGGAAGAACATGGAGTTACTCTGCTTCTTTTCAATAAGAATGAGTAAGATGTGTTTATTATAAGATCACAGAAAGGAATTGATAGGAATAAATATATAAAGAATAATTTAAAACCAAAAGAGGGGGGAAAAAGAAACTACTGATTTAGACAATATTCTCTCTAAACAATCTGTATTTCAGCCTCTGGCACTCACTTGTGCTGTGCTCGTGTGTGTGTGTGTGTGTGTGTGTGTGTGTAGTTTAACATGTTTTATTAATTAGAAATGTAACCTCTTTAAGTTTGGCCCTGGGCTACTCCTGGCCTCCTTCAGAAAGATCTCTGATAATATACTATTGCCAACATGTACATACCTAGTTGCCTGTGACAAATCAATCTTCACACTTTCTTCCTCTTCCCATAATCTGGAGCTTAGTTTCTTAAGCTCTGCATTATTCATCATATTTCATTTATACCAAGCTTCCCTCCCTGCCTTACCTGGAATCTTTTTGAGAACTGGGAGCTTGTACATCATTGCTTGATGATAGGCTGGCTGCATCTCAGAGGTTAAAGCTGCCCTCTAGTCATCTGAGCCTGGGAGTCCTCTTCCATGAAGCCAGTCCTGATCCAATGGCTCCATCTAGACTTTCTAGAATTCAATTTTGAAAATCTCTGTGGCTCTAATTCCCAGCCTGAGGCTGACATAATTGTTAAGGCAGAAACCTGTAACAGTTGAAACTTGGGGAACAGGATCCAGGTATTAGCAATTTTTCTCCAGCTTTAGTGAGGTCTGACTGACAAACGAAAACTATATTTAAGGTGTCTGAGATGTTTCAGTATACGTATACATCATGACGTGGTTACCACAAAAGCTAAATAACATAGCCATCCCCTCAAATAGATACCTTTTGTTTTCCTTTTAGTGAGAACACTTGAGAGCTACTTTCAATCAAGTATATAATACGTGATTAATAGTATAACTAATAATAGTATTAACTATAGTTGTTATGCTGGACGTTCTGTATCCAGAACTTAATCCACCTTATAACCTTTGCCAAACACCTCCCTTTTCCCCCACCTCTCAGCCCCTGGTAATAGCATTCTACTCTCTGTTACTATGAGTTTGACTTACTTTTTAGATTCAACCTATAAGTGGAACAATGCAGTATTTATCTTTCTCTGTTTGGCTTATTCCACTTAGCAAAATGTCCCCCTCGTCTGTGCATTTTGCCATACAAGGCAGAATTTCCTCTTTTTTAGGACTAAATAATATTCCACTGTAGGTAGGTAGAGACATATTATGTTTTCTTTATCCATTCATCCATTAACAAACACTTAGCTTGCTTCCATATTATCTTGGCTACTGTGAATGTAATGCCGCAACCAACATAAGCATTTAGGTATGTCTTTGAGAGAGTGATTTTATTTCCTCTGGATCTATGTGCCCAGAAGTGGGATTGCTGGATCATATGGTTGTTCTATTTTTAGCTTTTTGAGGACCCTTCCTACTGTTTTCCCTGGTGGCTGTACCAATTTACATTTCTACCAAGAGTGTGCAAGGGCTCCCTTTTCTCCACATCCTCACTAACACTTATCTTCCAACTTTTTCATGATAGCCATCCTACCAGGTGTGGGGTAATATCTCATTGTGGTTTTGATCTGCATTTTCCCTGGTGATTAGTGATGTTGAGCATGTTTCCATATACTGTCCTACGTCTTTAAAAAAAAAATCTATTCAGGTCCTTCATCCATTTTTTAATTGGGTTATTTGGAGGTTTTTTTTTGCTACTGGGTTGTATGAGTTCCTTATATATTTTGAATATTAATCCTTTATCAGATATATGGTTTGTGAGTATTTTCTCCCACTCCATAAGTTGCCTTTTCATTTTGTTGGTGGTTTCCTTTACTGGCAGGCTTTCTTCATTCTTTTTTCATTCTTTGGTCTTTTTGTTCCTCTAACTGGGTTATTTAAAACAATTTATCTCTTAGTTTTCAGATTCTTTCTTTGGTTTATTCAAGTCTGCTATTGGTGCCCTCTATTGTACTTCTTATTTCATTCATTGTACCCTTCAGATCCAGAATTTCTATTTGGTTCTTTTTTATGATTTCTATTTCTTTGCTGAACTTACCATTTGTTTATATACCATTTAGTTAGTTCCTAGAAAATTATTGTGTTCCTTTGGCAGTCTCAGGTTTCCTTGATTTTTCATGGTTCTGTAGATGTTGACGTCTATGCATTTGATGCAGCAGTCATGTCTTCCAGACTTTAGGAACTGGTTTCAGTGGGGAATGACCTTTACTTATGGGTGTGGGCAAGGGCACTGGCTGGGTGAAGTGTGGCAGTTCCTGCTCCAGCAAGGGCACAGTGGTGTAGTCTAGTGCTTCTGCATCCACCAAGGCCAGTGTTTGCAAGGATTGCAGGGGTCCTCAGCAGCCAACATTGTAAGTAATCATAGAAACAGTGAGAGCTATTGGGGTCTTTGGTGGCAAAGGGTTCTGGGCTCTTCCTGGTCTTTTTTCCCCACAGGGGAAGTTGTGGCCAAGCAAATCCTTCTAGTACTAGTTCTGGCCTTTGAGAGTGTTCCCAATGGTGATGTCACCAGTGTCTGCTGTCCAGGCACCCAGAGGACAGCCATGGAGCCAGTGATCTAGAGCACAGACATGTGCAGAGTTATAGTTGGTCCAGGTCCCACTGCATATGGCTCCAGTGCCGTTGGATGAGCACTTCCAGAGTAGCTGCAGAGTCCTGTCCTGAGCACAAATGTGTGCAGAGTAACCATGGCTCTGGGGTTCGTGATGTAGACATGCCTATTGAGGTGGTGGCCCAGTGTCCTAAGCACAGGTACTCACAGAATGGCTATGGAGCCAGGGTCCTAAGTGGGGTTACGAGCAGAGGGACTATGGCTCCCGGGTTCGGGGTACAGGCATGCCTGCTACGTGGAGGCTCTAGTTTCCCCAGTGTGGAAACTCACAGAGGAGCCAGAGAGCTGAGGTCCAGAACTAACTCAAGGCACAGGTTAGCCCACCATAACAGTGGATCTGGTAACCAAGGACAGGTGCACACAAGGAAGCCATGGCCCTTGGGTCCAGGGCAAATGCAGGGCTCACTGGAGGGGTATCACCTCCAAGCCCAGGCTGGCACAACAATAACTCATTCTTGGGGCAAAGGGTACAGTAACATCTCCCTCTCCAAGGGATCCACAGCAGTGATAACTGTTGGTTTCCTAGTAAGGTGTGGGCGTCCTCTTTGGAGCAGACCACTGGGGTCCATGCCAACAAACACTATGGGGTCCTCTACAATGACAGCTGCAGGGAGTCTGTGGCTGTCTCAGGGGTTGTTGAAGTCCTCAGTGATAATGACAGCCAGGGTCCACCACAGGAAGTACAGTAGAACTCTGTGATACTGAGGGTCCCATTCTAATCTTCTGTGTTCCTAGCCATCCCCAGACATGTCAGCTCTGCACACCTCCCTTTTCTATGCAGTTAGGCTCCATTTTTTGTTATTGCTAATGTTCCACCGTGTTGCTGTTTCCAACCAGCTCTCCAAAAAAACAACAACTCTGTACACATATACTACATAAGCTTATTACAAATGTTGGTAATGTAAAGGATATGTATACTACCACAATTTAAATATAAAAATAAAACATAGGACCCTTTTTTATAAATTCCATTTAGCCCGTTAAATCTCACAGAATGCTGTCATTGGTTTTTAGTGAACTCCTACAGTCCTGGTTGACACCAAAAAATTTGGGAAGACCACAAATACATAGAAGTTTAACAACATGCTACTAAATAATGAATAGGTCAACCAGGAAGATAAAAAAGAAATTAAAAAATACATGGAAACAAATGAAAATAATAACATAACAGTCCAAATCTTTGGTTGCAGTTGACAAAGGAATGTAGTTCAGACATGAATGTTGGTTAATATTTTCATTTATGTTAATAAAGAAAACGAAAGTGAACCACATAAAAAATATGTCAGAATTCTACTTGTCAATAACATAAGTGAATTCTTCTTCATTTAATTGATGACTTTGAATGCCAGAGGAATATTTCCTCAACTTTTTGTGTTATTGACAGTGTGATGGTTACAAACAGGACATACTTTTAACTTGAGTTTTTCTTGTTTCTTGAGGCAGGCCTGTAATGCTATATACATCCCTCTTAGGACTGCTTTTGCTGCATCCCAAAGGTTTGGACTGTTATGTTATCATTTTCATTTGTTTCCATGTATTTTTTAATTTCTTTTTTATCTTCCTAGTTGACCCATTCATTGTTTAGTAGCATATTGCTTAACTTCCATGTATTTGTGGTCTTCCCAAATTTTTTCTTGTGGTTGATTTCTAGTTTCATAGCTTTGTGGTCAGAAAAGATGCAAGGTATGATCTCAATCTTTTTGTATTTGTTGAGGCCTATTTCATGGCCTCCTATGTGATCTGTTTTAGAGAATGTTCCATGTGCACTTGAAAATAATGTGTACCCTGCTATTTTAGGATGGAATGTTCTGTTAAGTCCATCTGGTCCAGTGTGTCTTTCAAAGCCATTGTTTCCTTATTGATTTTCTGGTTAGACGATTGGTCCACTGATGTAAGCAGGGTGTTAAAGACCCCTACTATTATTGTGTTATTATCAATTAGTTCCTTTTTGTTTTATGTATTTGGTACTCCTATGTTGGGTATGTAAATATTTGTAATTGTTATATCTTCTTGCTGGATTGTCCCCTTTATGATTATATAATGCTGTTGTCTCTTTTTACAGTATTTGTTTTAATGTCTACTTGGTGCCATATAAGTATTGCTAATTTGGCTTTCTTTTGACATCCATTTGTGTGATAAATGTTTCTCCACCCCCTCACTTTCCGTCTACAGGTGTCATTTTGTCTAACATGAGTCTCTTGTAAGCAGCATATAGATTGGTCTTATTTTTTACCTGTTCTGATCCATTCTGACACCCTATGTCTTTTGACTGGAGCATTTAGCTCATTTATATTCAAGTAATTATTGATAGATATGTATTTATTACCATTTTTTAAATTTCCTGTTTTAGGACAATTTGCATTATTGACATTTTTTTCTATCACTTTTTTAAGTCAGATAATCAACAAGACAATAGATTAAGCCCTAATTATAGTATTTGTCATTTTTTATAGTATAAATATTCCCATCATGGTCAAATATCAGGGGCCATAAAGAGTACTGGGCACAGGTCCACGAAGCTGTGTTCCAGGTCACAGTCATTTCTCACCATTACATTGGACAACTCAACCTCTCAGTGTCCCTGTTTCCTTGTCTATCTACAGAGTGGGACAACACCTGCTATATCTGCATCTCTACATTGCTAAAAGTCTCAAAATAAGGCCAGTTTGCAAGTTATCTGTAAATAGTACAAAACTCAACATCTCTCTCTGTTGTGCCATGACTAGGGTCTTCTTATCATCATTGAGGAACAGAACTTCCTAATAGTTAAGTGTGGGCTTTGTAAATTTTTTTTTCATTTTGTGTTTTATCATGATTTGCTTACTAAGTCTCTAATTGAAAGTCATTTGAGTTACTTCTCTGGTCTTTTGTCTGAACAAAAAACACTGAGGTGTCTTCAAATACATCTTTGCTTTTATATGTGTGTGTATGTATGTTTATGCTTATATATTTGATATATTTGATATACATATATACAAAATCCTAGGGTGGAATTTCTGGGCCAAAGGAATGTGAATTTATTTTTTTTTAAGATTTTTAAATTTATTTTAGCAGGGGAGGGAAAGAGGTAAAGGAAGAGAATCCTCAAGCAGACTCCTTGCTGAGCGTGAAGCCTGACATGGGGCTCAATCCCAGGACCCTGAGATCATGACCCAAACCTAAATCAAGAGTCAGATGCCTAATTGAAAGAGCCCCTCAGGTACCCCAAAGGGAATGTGTATTTGAAATCTTCATAGGTACTGCTTGCTAACTTGCCCTCCAAAAAATTTGCCCTAGTTTATATGTTCTCCAACAAATATGCCACTGCTTGTTCCTTGCCTTCCTTTTATTGTGATGTCCTTAAACTTTTACACCCTGTTCATGTCCTTTAAATTCACTTGTATTAATTTTTTGGTAGCCTCTTTATTCTTGCCCTTTACCATTTTTCCTTTTGGATTCTTGGAGTTTCTCTCACAGGTTTGGGTTTTTTTGTTTTTGTTTTTTTAAAAGATTTTATTTATTTATTCATGAGAATACACAGAGAGGAGAGAGAGGCAGAGGGAGAAGCAGGCTCCAGGCAGGGAGCCCGTCGTGGGACTCGATCCCAGGTCTCCAGGATCACACCCTGAGCTGTAGGCGGCGCTAAACCGCTGAGCCACCAGGGCTGCCCTCTCTCACAGGTTTTATAATAGCCTTTTCTTTATTGTTAAAACTAACCTTTTGTTAAAACAGATTTTTTTTTTTAAGTGTGAGCATTAGAGTTAGATATGAGTTCAAATCTAAACTCTCACTTATTAGTACCAGAAAATACTCAACAAGGTCTTTGTTCAGAGAAAGCGATGTTCCTTTGGGCAACATACATAACCTCACAGAAGCTTGGTATCCTGGTTGTAAAATGGGGGTGATGAGATCCATCATTCAAGATTTTTGTGAGGATGAAATCATAATATACATGACTTAATAAATGTTAACAGTGATGATGATCAAGTCCAACTTTCTGAGCCTTCTGCAGACCAGTCTAGGATGAGTTTCTAGAATCAGGCTTTGTTTCTGTAGCAGCCTTAGGATCCAGAAACAAACCAGACCTTTTGCTTTAGACTTGTGTTCCCTGTGGAAGTCAGAATGGCCACAGGCTTCCCTTCCCCCTGGGACCACCTGGGGAATTACCTGCCACAGAGAAACAATTACTGGCAAGTTCATCCCCCTGCTGCTTCCCAGTCAGTTCCCTCACAATTTTCTGTTTGCAAATGCAAAGCAGTTGGGCAAGTTCATTGCTGAGGCTCTTGCACTTAGTTACTAACTGAGACTACAACTCACTTCACAGTCCTCGTTGTTTGTCCTGTGGCTCTACCTGTACTGAAAATGTCAGGTTTCCTCTGCTTTTCCGGTCCTCTGAGGTTTTTATTATATCCCCTGTTGTGCTTCTAATCTCCCTTGGGTTTGTATATGTGGTTTTCTTTTTTCTTCTTGTTTGTTTGGGGTTGTTTGTTTCCTGCCTTTTCCCACTGGCACAATAGCTGCGAGCCCCAAGCATTTAAAACACTCTACATTTCCATGTTGGCCTGGCTCTCCACTCACATTCACTCCCTGCAAGATCCACAGCAAAACTGGCCCCTGGAGAGTGATGAGCTCTACGGACATCCCCCCAGGGAGGCAGCCTCAGCCACTCTGGTCCCTTCTGGTTTGAAAGAGCTTCCTTTTGTTGAATCAAAGTCGCCTTTCTATGACTTCAACCGGTGCGTTTCAGTTTTTTCCCACAGTAACAAAACTGCCGTCTTATCGGATAGCACTTCCCAACACTTTCTGATACAAAGAACTAACTGGGATTAAAAAACCAACCAACGAAACAGAAAATCTCAGATTCTCTAGTCCTACTCCATACTCACAGAATCAAAGATCAGGGAACAGCCTGGATTCCATATTTTTAAGCAGCTCTTCAGGTGATTCTGATGATGAAAACCACTTTTCTACAAGATTAAACTTAGGTATTTGAAGGTCATTAATATCTACCTCCAAACTTTTCTTTTGTCCAAAATGAAATATCCTTATTCCTACAACCAATTCTTCCAAGAGATAGTCTCCAAACCTCCTTCCAACCTGTGTGTTCTCTAATGCAAACAACAGATCCTATCGATTTCCCTATTGAAATAGGACACTCATATGTGAAAACAATCTTCATGTATTAATGTATTAATTCTCTTAACAAATGCTGACTGAGCACATGTTGACGATAGGCACTGTGTTAGAGCTGAAGATAAACAGAGAACAAGATAATTACGATTCTTTCACTGTCCTCCTAAAGCTTAGAGAGAGAAAGGAAGAGGGGGGGAGGAAGCAGGGAAATAAGGAAAAGAAAAAAGAAAAGAGAGAAGAAAAGAAGGAGAGAGAGAAGGGAAAGAGACAAATAATCACGAAATGTTGGGCAGCAGGGTGGTTCAGTGGTTAGCATCTGCCTTCGGCACAGGGAGTGATCCTGGGTCATGGGAGTCCCACACTGGGCTCCCTACAGGGAGCCTGCTTCTCCCTCTCCTGTGTCTCTGTCTCTCATGAATAAATAAATAAATAATCTTTTTTAAAAAAAAAATCACAAAATGTATTAAAGAAGCAAGCATAGAGTGGAAATAATTTCCTCCTGCTCTCTGAGTTCCTAGCTGGGACCCCTATGATGAAAGAGAGATTAACAAGAGAAAAACAAACAGAAGCTTATTAACATGTATACTACACATACACATGGGAGATACCCAGGAAAACTGAGTTACTCCCCCAGACCATTCGAATTCAGGATTAAATACCATCTTTTTTTTTTTTTTTAATACCATCTTAATGAGGAAAGAAGAGAAGGGTTGTAGGTCTCTAGGGAAGATGAATGGGTCCTTAGACAAATGGGTGGGAGGTAGAATGGTTTGTGACAAAGTTTGTCTGGGCGTGCTGTTGACTTCTGGCCTCCTCTCCTGTTGTTAAGTGTCCATCTTTCCTGGTTGATGAAACTCTGGGGAAGGGGATTTATGACAAGTGAGTTCCTTTTGGAGAGTCTGTCTTGAGGCCTATAGGGGAGTTCAGAGAAAGCCTCTCCTTGCATTTGCTGGTTTCCAAGTTCCTGCAGCTCAGAATAATCAATATGCCAAAGGTGCACATTTAGAATGGCATTTTGTGCTGCCATCACAAGCAAGGGGCTGGAATAGGATAGTCAGAGAAGGCCGTCACTGGAAATGTGTTAAGTGAGACCTATAAAATGAAAAGGACCTACTGTAAAGAATGCCGAGATCAGAGGGGGAGCAGAAAGGGTGTTTAATGGACAAAGACCCTTAGGTGAACAAGAACCTGGTATGTCCTAGGAACCCCAAGATAATCAATGTGGCCAGATCATGACATGTGTGAGGGAGATTTAAGGTTAAGTTGGACAGCTGAACAGAGACTAGGCCACCACACAAGATTTATTAGTACAAAGGAATTTGGATTCTATTCTATATGAAATGTGAAGCCACAAAGAATTTCAAGCTGGGAATGAGAGGATTTGTTTTTTCTTTTAAGGAGGTCATTTTTCAGACCTTCTGATATAAACAAAGTATCCAAATCAATATGTTTTCCCTTCTCCTAGAAACTATACAGAAGCAATAAAGAAAATGGGAAAGAAAACTCACAAATTCAATTTCAGCAATACTAGGAGACAAATATATTCATAGTCTTCAAAATATGCTAAAAGATGCCCCAAAGCAGCTAAAACAGGATAGAACATAAAGGTGAGACATAGACAATTACAGAAAGGTTCAGTAGTATGATATCAATGAAAGTGCCATAAAATACTCTTGTTGAAAGTGACAAGGCTCACCCAAAGTGCAAATATCTCTTATTTACAACACAAGTATGGGAACTGAAATGAGTAGGGCTGGTGACAGGTGACCTCCCGGGTCTGGGTGACATCAGAGAAGCAGTGCGAAGAGCTATATGAAGAGTCACCAGATGACCCATGTTTGCAGAAGGCAGTCTAACATGAGCCATATTTGCAAAAGGCATTCTCTGCAGCAGCAGATAGTAGAGAGCCTTTGAATTATGAAGCCTTAAAAGTTACTTGCTTCCCTACCCCAAGGAAAATTCTTGCAAATAGCTTTCACAAAAATATAGCTCACTCAAAGGCGAGTAATCATAAGGAGACTGACACAATATTGATACAAAGGTACCATAAGGGGAAAAAAGGCAGAGAAGAGCAATAAAACTTACCAACAGATAAAATTGCTAGCAGAAAAATATTACAATGAAATGGATGGAGATAGTTGGCAGATATTTTGCTAAGAATTAAAATTAACCTAATGAAGTAATTGCTTCTGCAAAGGAAGATCCACAAAGCACAAATGTAAGAAATCAAGGAGGAGATAGCAGGCTTCAGGAGGAGATAAAACCTGAGCTAGTAGAACTCAGAAAAATGTCAAAGGAAAAAAAAAAAAAAGCAAAATGTGGAAGGGGACAGGGAACACAGGCATTCCCGAAAAAGGTAATAAGGGACACAGAGCTTCGAAATAAAAACCATGACTAAAATGAAATGTCAGCAAAGGAAAAAGGGTTAGAGAAAACAGATGGAGAATGTATGAATTAAACTAGATATGCCTTTAATCAAAAGCAAAAAACGTCAAGACAATGAAAGAGAAGAACAAGTAAGATTCAAGAGCTCTTTCCTTGATCTTAAATTTGCATATTGAAATGGCACACCACATGTCAGGGAAACTTATTCTTGACAGTGTAAAAATTAAACAATAAAAAAATGGGAGAGAGGGAGGGGAAGCTTATTAGGGATGGTAGAGTAAGTTTGCAGATGATCTCATCTGTACAAATAGGAGCCAAAGATATCATTTAAAACTTAACAAGCAGGTGCACCTGGGTGGCTCAGTCAGTTAAGCATCTGCCTTCAACTCAGGTTGAATAAGGGACAGGCAGGCTAAGTAAGGAGAGAGAGATAGGGGGCTATGTGTTCAGGCTCACAGAAATCCCCAAAATGCTGAGATGTAAGGAAACCAGAGATAAAGGAATAGACCAACCCACCTGGCTCCAGATGTTAGGGAGTATTTTCTTTGGCTGGTACAATGTAATCGCAGAAAATGACCAGACCACAAAGAAGTAAGTCATTAAGTGTCTTATCAATAGTCCTTGCTCAAACTAAGATAGCTCAAGAATCTCAAGGCCACACCCTCCCTAGTCAACTTTTCAATTAAAAACCAGCCTAAAAAACCTTCAGTGGCAACCCTGTTGGGACCCCTCTCACTTCTGAGAGCTTTCTCTGTATCCTTACTTTATAAACTTCTATTGCTTTACTCACTCTCCTTTGTCCGCGAGATTCATTCTTTGACTCTGTGAGACAAGAACCTCGCTCCTGCTTCAAAGTCATGGTCCCAGGGTCCTGGGATTGAGCCCCAAGTCCCACATTTGGCTCCCTGCTCGGGGCGAGTCTGCTTCTCCCTCTGCCCCTCCCATTGCTTATGTTCTCTCTCTTTCTCCCTCAAATAAAATCTTTCAAACAAACAAAAATCTTAAGTTATTAGGGATGCCTGGGTGGCTCAGTTGCGCAGGTGCCCAAACTCTTGGTTTCTGCTCAGGTCATGATCTCAGTGTTGAGAGATTGAGTCCTGCATTGGGCTTGTGCTCAGCATAGAGTCTGTTCGAGATTCCCCCTCTCCCTCTGCCCCTCCCCACTCGTTTGTGTGTGCTCCCTCCCTCTCTCTCTCTCTCTCTCTCTCAAATAAATAAAATATTTAAAAAAACAAAACAAGAACTTCTTTAAATTCAGAAAATATGGGGCACCTGGGTGGCTCAGTGGTTAAGCATCTGCCTTCTGCTCAGGGTGTGATCCCAGGGTCCTGGGATCGAGTTCTGCAGTAGGCTCGCCATAGGGAGCCTGCTTCTCCTTCTGCAGAGAGTCTCTGCCTCTCTCTCTTTCTGTGTCTCAAATAAATAAATAAATAAATAAATAAATAAATAAATAAATAAAATCTTTAAAAATTTTTCAAAAAATATAAATCAGAAAATATAAATAAAAATAATAGAACTTTAATCATATATCTGTCACATCAATTAATATAAATGGCTTAACTTACTATGAAAATAGAAAGATTTTCAAAGGGTTCCTGTCTGGCTCAATTGATAGAAAATATGACTCTTGATCTCAGGGTCATGAGTTTGAGCCCTACATTGGATGTGGAGACTACTTTAAAAAATTGTAAAAAAAAATTTTAAAAAGTAAACTAGAAAGACTTTCAGATTGGATCACAAGGCAAAAACTACCTCTATGCAACATGTAAAATACACCCATAAAAAAAACCCAAAATAAATGTATACAGCAAAATTGGAAACAAAAATCTGTGCTAAGATATACTAGACCAAAGCAAGCAAACAAAAAAAGCAGAGGTTACAGTCTTAAATATAAGCTAAGCTAGAATATAGGTTAAAAAGCATTTAGTGGAGCAAAAAACAAATAAGATGTAGAATGCCTAAATAATTAATAAAGTCTGTCTAAACTGATACACATCAAACTGTGTTTCCTAAAAATTAAAAGTGTACACTCTCTTCAAGTGCCTGTGGGACTTTCCTAAAAACTGGCCATATATTGAATCTGCAAAAAAACCTCAGTAAACTTCGAGTAGTAGAAATTGCACAGACAACATGTTCTAGTCAAAGGCAATAAAATTAGAAATTAATAGCCATCAGAAAACAAAGTCCCTTCCATCTGCAAATTTTAAACGCTCTTAAAGAACTTTGAGGTCCAAAAGGAAATGCAAACAGAAATTTTAACTTCCTAGAAAGGAAAAGAAAGGATAACAAAGATGTATTAGAACCTCCAGAATACAGCTGGTCACATTCAGAAGAAAACGTAGAACCTTAAAAATATTTATAAAAATAAACATGAAAGAAAACCAAACCTACGAACTAGGCATCTGACTCAGAAAGTCAGGAAATAAACAAGAAAAGAAGACAGGAGAAATTAATACAGATAAAAGCAGAAACTGATATGTTAGTGGAAAAAACAGCAAAGGCAGTAAATACATCAAAAAGGAGACTCTTCAAGGAGTAAAACTTTGATAACCCACGTGGGAGATGCAGAGATGTGCCACAAAACCCAATTCTCTGTTCTTGAAAGACTTGTCATTTCAGCTGTCAGCAACTTTGGGGATTGCCTCAGCTGTAGAGATCCAGCTCTTCTGAAGTGACCCATATCCACTATATGTTAGAGGCAGGAATAGAGGCCTGGCCACCCAGCCCAATAGGGAACAACTCTGGAGGAATGTTCTCGTTCCAGAACTGCTCAAGAAGTCACCAGAGGTTGTTGGGACCTGCCTCACTTCTGCACCGCTCCTACTTCCTCCCTCTCCCTCCCACAGATATTGATTCTAGCTGTGTTCTCTAATAAACATCTTACACCTTCAACTCTCCTCATAGTCCACTACCCTGAGAATCCAACTCCCAGCAAACCACCAGTTCCAGTCAGCAGAGGGAGGACGAAAGTACACGGAGACAGAATGATCAACAGTAAGAGGACAATAACCATAGATACACAGGAAATTAAGAGAGTTACAACATGTCAATAGGAATGAAATGGACAATTCTCTAGGAAAATATAACTTAATAAAACCAACCCGGAAGGAAGAGAAAAATCACAGCAGGCCTATTCCATAGGATAAAGAGAGAAAGTTGTCAAAGAATTGACCACCAAGGTGATGTCAGGAAGTTCCATTAAAAAATTCTACCAAACCAAAAAAAAAAAAAAAAAATTCTACCAAACCCTCAAAAAACAGATTACTCTATCACACACTGTTTCAGAGCATGGAAGAAGAAGGAAAAAGCTCAAATTCCTCTTATGAAGTCAGTATAATAATGATAAAATCTGTCAAAACTTGTACAAAGCAAACCAACTATAGATCAATCTCAGGTGTGGATATCATTCTTTAAGTTAACAGCTCATTTAAAACCAATATATCATGACCAAGTGGAGTTGATTCCTAGAATTCCCATATGATTCAATATTTAAAGAAACTATTAATATAATTTACCAATATTAATAACTCTAAAGAGAAAATCATGTAATAATGTGCATAGACCTGAAGCAGCCTTTGACAAAATTAATAAACCACTTTGATCAAAACGCACAATCAAGTAGGAATATATATATCTTTCTCAGTGTGATGTGTCTCCTTCATGCCTGACGTAGAGTGAATCAGGAGCTAGGAGAGGCAGTCTCAGTAAAGTCAAGAAGTCAGTCTGCTCTCTTTCACCACCATTATTTAACGTTATCCTGGAGGTACTAGCTAACACGGTCAGGAGAGAGTAGGAAATTAAAAATATAAAAAATTGAAAAGGAGAGGCTAAAATCCTCATTATTTGAAGATATTGCTCTTTACCTGTACAACCCAAGAAAACTAGGTGAAAAGTCATGGCTAACAGTGAGAGTTCAGTGCCCTTGTGGGATACAACATAAATATACAAAATCAGTAGTTTTCCCACATATATAAATGGTAACCAGTTTGTAAAGTGGGAATTCTTTTTAACTTAAGTAACAATAAGGAAAGATAAAATACCTAACAAGATACTTAGCAAAAAGTGTACAAGGATAGAGGAAGGAAAATTTTTAAACACTATGGAGAGACCCAGAAGGAGATGTGATCAAGTAGGGCAGAAACAGACACTCAGTGGGGAGCTCTTGCACTGATTCATCCAGGTGACATGCTCTAAGCAGTATAAGGAACCATGAGGCCTTCTCTTCCTGTATTTGGAACTTCCTCAGTCATACTTTGGCAAATTCATGGAGGATGGACTGCTCAAGGTGCTTCAGAGGTCAAACAGAGAAGTGGGGTTCACCTAACCTAGGCCAGGCTGTGACTGGAGGTGGGGGACTAGGGTAAGTAGCAGGTCCAAGGAAGGGGGACCTCATCGGAATCAGAAGGGGGGGGCAGCCCAGCCTGCTGGTCACGTATTGCATACCCTCCCTGTGCCTCAGAAATCCGGATAATAAGAGCTCCTTCCACATGGGATTGTGAGGATTAATGGGATGATAGATTCAGGTGCTTAGAACAGCGTCTGGCTCCTGTGAGTATTTACTGTTGTTATTTCACCACAGATTTAGGAAGGAGGAGTGGAGGTAGCAAAGTAATCCAGCAGGGAGAGTTAATTGAAACTTCTTCCAGCTGGCCATTGGGTGCCCCATTCCAGAGCCCTGGAAGCCATGTCCTCTGTCTTGAAATTTTCTTCTGTGGAAATGTGAGGAGCACTGTGGGGTCAGGTGCCCCTCAGGAGGGCACACCAGGGAAACCACATATGCCTCCTCTAGGTCCTTGCATTGTGAGGTCAATCGCTGGCTAGTGGAAGAGGCAGGAAACCGTAGTCCCAGTTTATCAACCTCTGAATGACCCGTGTTGGGTGGGGCAGTTCAGATGTAGGGAGCATCTGACTTTTCCCCCAGGGCTCCACACATCTTCGATCACCCTGAAGTGGCACCTGAAAGTACACCTGATGGACGTGTCAAAACAGAACTGCTTCCCCACACTGCTCCCCCACAGGTCTTGCCTACACGGTACACAGCATTTCCATGCATCCAACCATCAAGCCCCCAACCTGGGAGCATCCTCCACTTTCTCTCTCATTCACCCCACACAGCTCATCTGTGGGCAGTCACACTGGTTGTGCCTTCAGAATACATCCTGACCTCAGCCTTCTACCCCTATCACCTTGATCATTCAAGCTGCCATGACTTCTTGTGCAGACCACTACAAAATCCCTCCATCTAGCCTACCTTCCTCCACTCTTGACCTCCAGCATCCTGAGTCATCCTTCTATTTTATGTTGTTTTTTAAAGATTTTATTTATTTATTTATTTATTTATTTATTTATTTATTTATTTATGAGAGAAGTAGACTCCGCATTGAGCATGGAGCCCAACTCAGGACTCCATCTCACAACCCTGAGATCATGACCTGAGCCAAAGTTGCTTGACTGACTGAGCCACCCACGAGCCCCAAGGTGATCTTTTTAAAACATACATGAGAACAATCCACCAACCCTGCTTAAACCTCCCAGTGGCTCCTGTCATCCTTAGACTACAATCCAAGGGGACAGAGGCTTTATTGGTCTTGTTTAGTATATAATCACATTACCTACCACCATGCCTAGCACATTGATGGGATTTAATAATATATATTTGTTGAATGAACAAATGAATACATGAATGAATTGGAGTCATTTGTACACGGTCAAGTTCATACAGGACTAGTGAATCTTTTGCATCCTGTACAGAAAAAGCCTCTTAATATCATTTAACCTATTGCAAATTATTCAAAATTCAGCATAAATTTTCAGATCATCTATTTCCCTTAATATCCATATACCTACAGTTGTTCAGCCATATTATGGCTTTACATCTGTAGAGGCAATGTGGGGATATTCCCTTTTCACCACAGGCCAGTAATTGCAAGACAATTAAATTGCACATGCTGCAGTTAAGCCTAAAAGCACATGGTGGTGAGGGAGGCAGGGGTGCTGTAATGGAAGAGCATGGCCAACACAGCCAGGCCAGCTGAGCTGTGGACCCTGCCTGCAGCAGCTGGTAACAGGATGCTCAAGTGCACAGCTGCTAAAGCTCTGGACAGAGCATGAAATCTATTTTTGCCATTTCCTAGACATGAGACCTTGGACAGGTCATTTGGCCTCTCTGAACCTCTGCTTCCCTACAATTAAATTGGTGGGAATACTATATTCTACTCCATTTGAGAATCAAATGAAATAGTACACATACGCTTAGCAAAAGCTGAGTCTTTAGTGAGGTAGTAAATGCTCAGTAAATATTGCCTCTTTTATTATAATAACCTTGGCATAAGTATTTGTGAGGATTAAATAAAATTACATGTATAGCTATACTGTATTTATAATGAACGTTCTCTTCTTTCAACACCAGCCACACCTCTCCTCCACTGCCCACAGGGAGAGAGAAAACCAAGGATAGCCATTCAATGTTAGAAAAGGGAAATTTGACAGCATGTGGACACTCGTGAGAAGGAAGCAGATTAAAAAAAAAACAAAAACAAAAAACAGGCAAACAAACCCACAGGAAGGCGAGACATTATTTAAATGGCCTTTTACTGGAAACCCAGGAAGAGTGTGCCAAAGACCAAAAATACCAAGCACTCGAAACCAGCAAAGTCAAAAAGAATGCCACAATGAAACGCTTTTCAAAAACTGCAATGAGAGCCCAAGTACCCCAAATGGGAAAGCCCACAAAACACAGCAGCTGAACACCACTCAACAGCACATGCTGATGAAGTACCTACCAGATAACCTGGGAACTGGGCCAGAAAGACTTTAAAGAGCATTTTGCAAAAAACTCCCAGGTCAATAAGAACTCTTTTCGCTACATCCCAGGAAGGAAGTGATCATTGTGTGACTGATTTCCCCAAGTTTGACAAAGAGGAAGCAACAGGGGAAATG
This sequence comes from Vulpes vulpes, assembly GCF_048418805.1. NCBI lineage: Eukaryota > Metazoa > Chordata > Mammalia > Carnivora > Canidae > Vulpes > Vulpes vulpes. Next base: position 105,814,920 of record NC_132785.1, on the reverse strand, counting down.
GAGCCAAGTCCTGCCAACTGAAGCTGTCTTGGCAGGACAGAGGACTGGGGTGTGTAAGGGAACGCACAGCAAGTCCACCATTGAGGCAACATCTCTTCTCTACCTCAGTGTCATATGTTTATAAATAGAGATTTACATAAACATAATGACTACAAGTGGGGTTTTTTTTTACAGCTTAAAAAATGTCAGAGTAACTACCAAGCAGAGTTGCCAGAAGTATACCTGAGGTCTGTAGCAGTGGGTGTTCAGGCTACTGAAACTCAGTTCATGCAAAGTCAACAAATGGGTATTTTTTTAAAGGTTGATTGATTTTAGAGAGAGCACGGATAATTGGGGAACAGGGGTGCAGAAGGAGAGGGACAAAGAAATTCTCAAGCAGACTCACAGCTGAGTGCAGAGCCCAATGCAGGGCTCTGTCTCACAACCCATCAGATCCTGACCCTGAGATCATGACCTGAGCAGAAATCAAGAGTCAGACACTCAACCAACTGAGCCACCCGGGCACCCCAACAAATGTATATTTGTTAAGAGGTCAAGTTGCTCTTGTCACATGAAGTCCTGCAGGAGCCCCTGTCTGGTTCTTTAACTCTCTTAGGAAATAGTCATTAAGTGGCTTTTTCTGTGATAAAAGATAACTACCAATGTTGTTCTTTATTTTACCAATTTTGGATGCAGGTATATAGCATCTGGAATGACTCATTGTCCTCACAATTGACTGCCTTCACCAAGCTCTCAAACTTCAGGTTTTTTTTGTTTTTTTTTTTTTTAATTTATTTATTTTATTTATTTATGATAGTCACAGAGAGAGAGAGAGGCAGAGACACAGGCAGAGGGAGAAGCAGGCTCCATGCACCGGGAGCCCGATGTGGGATTCGATCCCGGGTCTCCAGGATCGTGCCCTGGGCCAAAGGCAGGCGCCAAACCGCTGCGCCACCCAGGGATCCCTCAAACTTCAGTTTTATTTGTGATCAAGTGCAATTAAAAATTTTATTTTTGCCTTTAGGTTGAATGAGAATGTTCAATCTTGAAAAGAATATCTGCTGCAAAAAGACAACTTTGTGAGTCACTTTTTATCATCAAGGTTAACAATAAAATCATTTTCCCTTTCACGCTTTTACCTTTGCTACAAGGTCTAACGTTGTCTCCACAAAGACAAACAACAGTTTAATTCTTGGCCTGAAAATTTTAATGAGCGCTTTGTCCCAGCCTGGAGAGCATGTAGATATGTGCTGGCACACACTTTCAACTTTCTCAAAAGGAGCAAGTGTTTGAATTACTGGTCTTTGCATAATTTATATGCTATTTTTACCAGTGAGCAAAGTGAGAGCACTGATGCCCACCAAAAAGGTCATGACTCAGACCCTATGCTGGTTAATTTTTTTTTAATTTTTATTTATTTATGATAGTCACAGAGAGAGAGGCAGAGACACAGGCGGAGGGAGAAGCAGGCTCCATGCACCGCAAGCCTGATGTAGGATTCGATCCCGGGTCTCCAGGATCGCGCCCTGGGCCAAAGGCAGGCGCCAAACCGCTGCGCCACCCAGGGATCCCCATATGCTGGTTAATTTTATACGTTGACTTGACTGAGCTAAGAGATGCTGAGACAGCTGGCAAATCATGATTTCTGGGTGTTTCTATGAGGGTGTTTCCCGCAGATACTAGCATTTCAATCAGTAGACTGTGTAAAGAAAACATCCTCACCCCCCACCCCACCTCTCAATGCAGGTAGACACCATTCAATCCATTGAGGGCCTGAATGCCACAAAAAGGCACAGGAAAGATGAATTTACTCTCTGCCTAAGCCAGGACATTAGCACTATTGGTTCTCAGGCCTTTGGACCCAAGTTAGGACTTACATCTGCTCCCCAAGTGCTCAGGCCTTTACTTTGGGACTGGATCTATACTGTTGGCTTTCCTTAACCTTCAGCTGCCAGACAGGAAGCTGTGGGACTTCTCAGCCTCCATAATTACCTGAATCAGTTCCAAATAATAAATCTCTTTCCATATATCTATATGTAACCTATTGGTTCTACCCTGACAAATACAGACTCCTTGAGGCACGGTGATCTGAATAAGTGTGGTATGACTCTTGGTGCATGGCCATGGCTTTGGTGTGGGCTGCTTCTCCTAAGCATTGCCCATGTGTGTACATGAGCATCTCTTTATGCTGCTTGAATGCACGTTCATTACCTTTTAGGTGTCATCTTATAAAAAAGAAGATGGTATTTCCAAAACCATAACAAGTAATTTGTGGGTAATTTTAACTGTAGGATGTACATAGATGGTAATTTTAAACCTGGGCTTTATCATTGTGGAGATGCAAATCAGCATAAACTCTGATATGACAAAACTCTGTGTGATAAAACTGATCAGTAAAGAACCATTACTGCAGTGTCATTTAAAAATCAATCATGCAGTTTTGAATGAGTTTCAGAAGTTCTGTGGCTAACAAAAAAAAGATGTCAGAGCTAGAAATAACAATGGAAAGCAAATAAAATTGCTTAAAGCTTCTTTCAAAATTTCAGAAACACTTCATATTTTGGCAAGTGGGGCGACTGGGTGGCTCAGTTGGTTAAGCGTCCAACTCTTGATTTCAACCCAGGTCATGATGTCAGGGTGGTGAGATTGAGCCCCACATTGGGCTCCATGTGGGATGTGGAGACCACTTGGGATTCCCTCTCTGCCTCTCCCCTGCTCGCTTTTGTGCTCTCTCTTTCTCCCCCTCTAGGAGAAAAAGAAAAGAAGAAAAAGAGATAGCCAAACTGAGATGATGCATTTTTACATGTTCCAAAGACATATCTGAACTCTAAGAGACTAAAGTCAATCACATTTTTACTTCTGATTGAACTAAAACGATTAATGAATTTGACATATCATTGTGTTTGGTTTGCTCCATTTTAAATGATATGTGGGTAAAAATGTGTTCTTTTGGTCAAGTTAAAGAAATTTTCAATGAGATATTGATGGATTTTGTAGTGCCGTCTCTGCTATTCATTATGAAAATTTATTATCCATATAATGGACAACACAAGGCTAAATCCTAATGCAAACAATAGACTTTAGGTGATCATGATGTGTCAGTGCAGGCTCATTAGTTGTAACAAATGTACCACTCTGGTGAAGATGCTGATAATGCAGAGTCTATCCATGTGTGTGGGAGAAGGTATATAGGAAATTTCTATATTTTCCTCTTAATTTTGCTGTGAACCTAAAACTGCTCTAAAAAAATTAAGTCTTATTTACAAAATTTTGAATAAAAATAAAATTTAAATTTAAAAAGGATATTAGATTAAAATTAAGAAAATAAAAAACTAAGGACATTTGTTATTAATAATGTATCAATATTGTGTCATTAATTGTAAGAAATGTACTTTATTCATGTAAGATGTTAAAATAGGGAAAAGTGGGGTGGGGATATTTAAGAAACTTCTGTACTATCTGCTCAGCTTTTCTGTAAATATAAAACACTTCTACAAATAAACTTTATTTTATAACAAAACAGGGTCTCAAAATCAATGACCCACCTTTCCTCCTTAAGACAATAGAAAAAGAAGAGTAATGGGGATCCCTGGGTGGCGCAGCGGTTTGGCGCCTGCCTTTGGCCCAGGGCGCGATCCTGGAGACCCGGGACCGAATCCCATATCGGGCTCCCGGTGCATGGAGCCTGCTTCTTCCTCCGCCTATGTCTCTGCCTCTCTCTCTCTGTGACTATCATAAAAAAAAAAAAAAAAAAAAAAAAAAAAAAGAGTAACTAAGTGCAAAGTAAACAGAAGGAATAACATAATAAAGATTAGAGCAGAAATAAAAGAGAGAATAGGAAAACAATAGAGAAAACTTGATTCTTCAAAAAGATCAACACAATTGCAAAGCTTTCACTAGACTGGCATAGAAAAAAAGAGAGAAGACTCAAATTATTAAAATCAGGAATGAAGAGGGAAAATTACTACTAATCTTACAGAAGTAAAAAAGGTTTATAAAAGAATATTATTAACAACCGCATACCCACAAATTGGATAACCTAGTTAAAATGGGAAAATTTCTAACAGACACAAATCATCAAAACTGACTCAAGAAGAAACAAAATACTAATACACTTGTAACAAGTAAAGATATTGAATTAGGGAAAACAAAAACAAAACAAAACAAAACAAAAAAAACCTTACCCATAAAGAAAATCTCAGGCCCAAATGGCTTCAGTGGTGAATTCTACCAAACATTTAAGGAAGAATTAATACCAATCATTCTCAAAATCATCCAAAATTGGAAGAGGAGAAACTACTTTCCAATCCATGCTTTCAGGCTATTATTACTCAATATCAAGAGCAGATAAACACATCACAGGAAACAGACCAATATCTCTTATAAATATGGACCCTAAAACCCTCAAGAAAATATTACCAAACCAATCTAACATCATACAAGAGGTTATACACCATGATCAAGTGTGATTTATCCCAGAAATGCAAGGTTGATTTAACATCCAAAAAACAGTTCACATACACTACAACATATCAATAGAATAAAGATAAATACCACATGATCATCTCAATAGCTACAGAATAAAAATTTGAATAAATTTAGAAACCTTTCATGATAAAGACACTTAATAAAGTAGGATGAGAAGGGAACTTCTTTAATCTGATATATGCCATATATGAAATAAGGAACAAAAAATGATGTCCTGTTCTGTCACTTCTATTAACATTGTACTAGAGATTCTAGCCAGAGCAATTATGCAAGAAAAATAAATAAAAGGCACCCATGTTGGAAAGAAAGAGGTAAAACTATCCCTCTGTGCAGATGACATGGTCTTATACATAGAAAACCTTAAGGAATCCACTAAAAAATGATTAGAATTAGTAAGCGAGTTCCACAAAGTTGCAGGATATAAGACCAATATATAAAAATCAATTCTATGTCTATACATTTGCATTTTGGATTTGCAAATCCAAAAATAAAATTAATAATACAATTCCATTTACAATAGCATCAAAAAGAATTAAAATATAATAAATTTCACAAAAAGTGCAAAATTTATACTCTCAAAACTATAAAATATTGTTGGAAGAAATTCAAAGAAGAACTGAATAAGTGGAAATACTCCTCATGTTCATGGGTCAGAGGATTTAATATTGTTCAGATGACAATACTTCCCAAATTGATCTACAAATTCAGTGCAGTCCCTATCAAAATCCCAGCTGGCTTCTTTGTGTAAACTGGCAAGCTGACCCTAAAATTAGTGTGGAAATTTGAGAGACTAGAATATCCAAGACAATTTGGAAAGGAAGAAAAAAATGAATGTTTCCTGATTTGGAAAATTTACTATGAAGCTATAGTAAGCAGGACAGTCAAGTACTGGCATAAAATAGACATATAAGTCAACAGAACAGAATTGAAAAATAAACTATATCAATCACAGTCGATTTTAAACAAGGGTACAAATACAATTAAATGACTAAAGAACAATCTTTTCAATGAGTACAGGGACAGCTGGATATCCCCATACAAAATACAAAATAATTTGAACCCCTACCTCATACCATTTACAAAAATTATCTCTAAGTTCAACAAAGACCTCAATCAGACAGCTAAAACTGTAAAATTCTTGGAAGAAAATATGGATATAAATCTTCATGCCCTTCTATTAGGCAGTAACTTGTTAGCTATGACACCAAAAGCACAAGTAACAAAAGGAAAAAAATAAATATACTGGACATCATCAAAATTCTAAACTTCTTTGCCTCAAAGAACACTATCAAGAAGTGAAAAAACAATCCACAGAATGGGAGAATCTTTTTTGCAAATTATATACCTGATAAGGGACTTTTATACAAAATATAGAAAAAACTCTTACATTATCGTAAATGAATACTTAACAATATAGGCAAAGAATATGAATAGACATCTCCTTCTACAATGGAATGTTATTTGGCAATAAAAAGGAATGAAGTACTGGTTCATATTACAATGTAGATGAACCTTAAAAACATTATGCTAATTATACAAAGCCAATCACAAAAGATGTCACATTGCATGATTCTTCTATTTATATGATAAGTCCAGAATAGGCAAATCCATAGAGACAGTGGATCTGTGCTGATCTAGAGTTAGCAGTGCTACTGGGAGATATGGGGAATGACTGCTAATGGGTATGGGTTATATTTTGGGGCTAGTAAGAATGCCCTAAAATTGATTGTGGTGATGGTTACACAACTCTATGAATACAAAAATCAATGAATTTTATACTTTATATGGATTCATTGTATGCAAATTTGTATGGGTATATTATATGCAAATTAAATTCCAATAATGCTATTATTTAAAAAAAAAAAAAAAGTTTTGCAAGCCAAGTCTTCCAGTCTCAGAATTTGTAGAGGTAGAAACAGTTGTTGGATACTGAAGAGAGGATCAGAGGAATTTCCCCCAGGGGGGTAATGTAGGGCTACCTTTCCTTCACTTCAAGATTAGTGAGAGAGACATCACTTTAGAAACCAGATATGAATCCCTGGGGCATACAGTGACTTACACACGAAAACTCTAAAAGGCGGGAGGTAGTGACAGCAAGAGAGGGCTATAGCTGAAATATATCTATACTCCACCAACAGTGTGTTGAAGGCACCTGCTTTCTAGGAAAGGTGTGGGCACCTGACAGTCAGTTAGGTGTGCTTAGTGACCATGCCCAAGAGCTATAGAGAGGCCTGGAAGTGTCCTGTGGGATCCAAAGCCTGAGGGAGAAACTATGAGTATCTAGAGACAGAGTATATGCACCTGCAGCAAGGGAGCCACCCAGGTGAAAGTCACCTTTAAACACCTGTTCAGCTTACTGTCAAACACAGTGTCAGCCAGGCTAGGATTAGAGTAAGGGGACTAAGGAATTTCAGGTGGGCACAAAATTTAAGGAGACACCAAAAAACTCAGTAATCAAGATGAATAATATTTTGATGCAACATTTTTAAAAATTAAAGTTAAAACATCCACGATGAATGAACAAAAAATAAAATTTTAAATATAGAAGGAATTAGTAACAGTGTCATGCCAAGTCATATTGGAGCCTAAGGTGAAAGGAAAGATATATGTCCCCTGTATACATTTTTAATGTGTCTTTTACATGGTAAATTTTTTCCAGAACATTAACAGAGTTGAAAAATATTGGAAAATTGAAGTGTATTGAAACAACATTACTTTAAATTTAAATATTTCATTTATATCCTAAACAGATTTATATCCCAAACTGATTTACTATCTATCATTTTAATTTCCTGGCTTTTATGGACATAAACTTATCAACAATATTTTCAAAATAAATATATTTGCTTGTGTCACTTTCAATGAAGAGAATTGCTGTGTTTGACAGCTTTTATTGTCTAAGTAACTGAAATAATTTTTAATGAATTTCAACTTTTCCTGTCTTTATTTAAAAATTTAACCTTTTATTCATCAGAGATTTTTGCATTAGTTACTTCTTTAGAATTATATGTTAAAATGTTATTTATATTGATTACTACTTTGAGGGGCCCTTGAATTTTGTGTCCTAACGACAGTCAAGTCCATTTCTGTCAGGTAAGTGTACTCCTGACAACTTCCCTCTCTCTCCTCTTCTTCCTTTGCCCTAGAATGATCAGAAATGGTGGTTAGCAAACTGAGGAAGGAGGGTGGAGACGGTTGGTATTAGGTGCTGGACTGGGAAATGAAGAATTCAATCAACCACCATTTTCCTAGGGCCTAGCTGAGTTAAAGAAGGAAAGAAGCTAGAGCTCTAAATGTAGTTGGAACTTTGATGATTTCATAGAACCAAATATCCTAATTACTAAGAGGAGACTGATTTTGTGACTTGAGGTGTTCAGATTTTTTTTTTCTTATCTGCAAGTGACCAAGATAATCTGGAATGTGCCTTAGATCTCAAGAGAGTCAGGAAAAGGAGCTATATAGAGCAGATCTGAGCCAGGATCTGGGGGTAGGAGTACCAGTCAGGTTGTTTAGGGCTGTACCTTAGCACTCAGTCCTTTCTATTCATTGCATTGGTTGTGGTTTTCCATAAGTGAGTCTCATATATGAAAGTGAGGACATGATCACAGTGACTCCCTAGCACTTTGCTATTTCTATGCTTCTCCAGACCCTGAATTTAAGTAGATCAAATTCACTGTCTGAAAAAATATGCCTCTTCTTCAGTACTATTTCCACTACTGTCAGAAAACATTTTCTTTCTCCTTTGAAATGAGTGATCCACCACCCTATTTCTGCCCATATTAAAGCTTGAAATATTTATGTCTTCTTCCAACTTTTTAATCAAAGCTAAGAGTAGGGCCTATTCTAAACCAACAACATCCTTTTAATAGAATGATTTTTTTTTTTTAAGAGAAAGGAGGAGGGAGAGAAAGAGAGCCAGCAGGCAGAGGGACAAAGGGAGAGAATCTCAAGTAGGCTTCCTGCTTAGCAAGGAGCCTGCTGGGAGGCTCAATCTCACGACCCTATAATCATGACCTGAGCCAAAATCAAGAGTTGGATGCTCAACCTACTGTGCAACCAAGGCGCCTCAGTAGAATGAATTTTAAAATCAAGAAATCCTTCCAACAACTTTCTTTTCCTCCCCTCAATTACAGTGTGTCCTTTTCAATCTCATTCAACATTGTCTTGGTTTTAATATCTTCCCTTTTCGACTCTATTCCACTCTAATTTCCTAAGGGAGCGTTGAGCCTTCTGTGTTACCTATCTCTATTAGCTTCTATCGGCAGGAACCCTTCTAATGCAATAACCCAGTTATTTCAAGTGAGATTGGAAAAGCAAAGGTACCAGTGAAGGCAATTATGTTTGTGTAAAGTGGAGTTATGCAACTGGCTTGAAAGTTTCATAAGAAAAGAGGGTTCACTCTAAGATTTTAGGGAGCATAAGAAGTAGAAACTAAAGTTTGTGAGGTTCACCAACCTTCCATGCGATGAAAGTTTCAGTACATTACAGGATGCTGACACTCATTGTTGTCAGGAAGCCAAATATAAGGATCTATTCCCAAGCACAGTCTACCCAGGGCCGTGCGTATTTACGTGCTAAACCCCAGGTCAGTGCATAATGTCAGGTCTAAGAAAACTTTGCATGTTAAAAACAGGAATACTCTTTATTTCTGCACAGAAATGCTCTTTTATTCCTTGAAACACACAACTCCTTTCATCTTTTTCTTCCATTTTGGATAGAATTATGCTGCTGTTTCTTAATGCCACTGTAAGAAAAAGAACAGGGTGAGAGTGATAATAAACAGCAACCGGCACGCAATGTCAGGTAGCAATGGAGACCAATGAGGACTGACGGATTGGAGAATGCAAACTACTTCTAGTGGGGACAGCATTGTCACCCTGTGGAACCCTGGTTGTATAGCCAAGTAGGGATACTGTTAAGAAATTCAGAGATTTATGTGCTACCTTCCTACTCGTAAATATTTGCTGGTGGACTAAACTACCCTATCTACAGGCTGGGTTTTACCAGAGGAGCACAAATTTATAACGTCTGCTGCACATGCTCAGAAATTTTGTCAAGCTCAGATAAACATTTTTGTAGATAAACAAAGTAGCTAAAGGAACTTCTGGTTTTTTATTTTTATTTTTTCAAAGATTTGTTTATTTATTCATTTGACAGAGAGAGAATGAGAGAGAGAGCTCAAGTAAAGGGAGTGACAGGCAGAGGGAGAGGGAGAAGCCGACTCCTCATGGAGCAGGGAACCCCACGTGGGGCTTGATCCCAGGACCCTGGGTTCATGACCTGAGCCAAAGGCAGACACTTAACTGACTGAACCACCCAGACACCCCTGTTTCTTTTTTTAATTTGAAAAAGTACACACGTATATGAACACACAATCACAGAGCCTTGTTTAATCATTCACCCCCAACTGCCCTGTACCCAGGAATATGCTTAACAATAGAAGTATCTCGACTGCAAATCGACACCTGTAATTCAAAGTGAGTTTTGATAAGGAACTCATGTTTTAAACCATTGCTTATTTTCCCTGTTTACAGTATCTTAATACATGGAATAGATTACTCCTGACTAAAAGCCCTTTGGACTTCCTATTATACCTGAGCTTCTATTTCTCTAAAGTGTGCCTCCCAATCACTTTGGAGCTCCCAGGACTCTTCTAAGTACAATTTGGGCATACCACATAACTATTTTATTTTATTTTATTTCTACCAAAATATACCCTCCAAATTTTATATTCATATGATGTGTTAAGAGACACCAAAAATCTCATTATCTTAAAAAGCTTTTTATTGAAATGTCTTCCATATAACAACACTGCTTTAAAAAGAAAGGGAGAAGAAAGAAGAAAGAAGAAAGAAAGAAAGAAAGAAAGAAAGAAAGAAAGAAAGAAAGAAAGAAAGAGCACTGCCATAATAAGGCTGCTGTATACACTTGGGAAACTAGTTCCCTGGGAAGAATTGGGCCCTGGCTCAGAGGCCTATGAGGCAATCAGCATTTGGGGGATATTTTTTTCTGGGAGACAGTAAGGAGAGGGCTACTATCACCAGACACTTCCCAAAGACTGACCATCACGTCAACAGAGAAAGATATGTGATAGGAAGACCTCTGGGGTGCCATTAGATTATGTGACCACAGAGACCACAGAACTGGACAAAGGTCTGAGATACCCAAACAAATGTCATTTAAATATCAGTAAGAGTTGTAGTCTGGGCAACAGGAACAAGGGAAAATCTTTGAACACAACCAGGCAGTAAATAGATTAACAGAATCCAATCAAATTGCAAAACACACTTAGGGGTGGGAAGGGAATGGAGATGTAAGTCAAAAGAAAGAATATATCAGGGCACCTAGGTGACTCAGTTGGTTGGGCATCTGACTCTTGATTTCAGCTCAGGTCATGATCTCAGAGTCATGAGATCAAGCCTCCCACCACCACCCCCATCAGCTCGTGTGGAGTGTGGAGCCTGCCTAAAATTCTCTCTCTCCCTCTATACCTCCCCCCAGCCACTCACAGGGATGTGCCCTGTCTCTCTTTCTCTAAGAAAAAAAAAATTTAGGTATCATTTCAAACCAAAGGAACTGGGCTGGGAGACCATGTTATTGAAGCAACAATTTAAAAAGTGTTCAAAATGTAATGCACATCCTGGGATGACTCCCCTACTTGTTAAAGCTCTCAACTGCTCATCACAGCCAAGTTCTTCAAGGCTCTCCATAAGCAACTTCAATTCTTGAGATGACATCCTCAACCTAAGATGGAGTCATGGCTGCTTTGTCCTCAAGGGAGGATTTAAACTCAAATAAAGAGATGATGAAGTCTACCAACTGCATAGAACTGATACTTTCTTATTAATTTTAAGAACAGATTTTATGAACATTGGGATAGTCTGTGTATATTTGATGCTTACAATGTCTAAAATGTTTGAGAGAATTTGGTATATTAGAGAATAAAACATTGCCTTGTGATTCCAGTTTAAAAACATAAGATTGAGTAGTTGACTTTAGGTTGCAATTTTCAGTTCATAGATTTTAGGAGAATTTTACCATTTTACTGAAGCAGTTAAGATTGATGGTCACTAAAAATTCTACTAGATTTATTAGATTTGTTAGGGTTAAGTACTTGGGAAAGTTGTTTATTAGTTCAGACATTTTAAAACCTTTAAAAATGAAAATGAAATCTATGACCTTTAAAAATAATGTTTAATGGATTTTAAAAGAATCTTATTAACTGGGTTAAATAAAGCTGTTTGATAAATATAAAATATAACACATAAATTGAATATAAAAGAGAAAAACTATGTTTTTGAATTTATAACATTAATAAAATCAACTATTTATTTTAAATCCCCCAAATAGCCCCAAGTAGGGTTAGGGTTAGGGTTAGGGTTAGGGTTAGGGTTAGGGTTAGGGTTAGGGCTAGGGTTAGGGTTAGGGTTAGGGTTAGGGTTAGGGCTAGGGTTAGAGAAATGCACATTATAAGAGCTTCAGGAAGACTTCACCCTAATATTTCTTCATAACTGGCTGTGTGACCTTGGGTAAGTAACTCTGTCTCTTTGGTCATTAAGTCTGTTCCTTATTTAAGAAAAAAGAGAGATGGCCTAGCTGGCTTCTAAAAATCCCTTTCAGGTGTAATATTCTAGAATTTCAAGACTACCATTTGCAAGCCATATGACATGTTGGGGGGTTGTCTTTGTTCCTCAGGAAGGCTGCCACACCAAGAAATCCTGTTTGGCTGTTCTCCAGGGACTGTCTTCATCTATAGCTTCTGATAGCATTCCACTCATATATTTTTTTTTCCACTTGTATATTTTTAGACCTTAAGAAAATGTTTCCTTCCTCAAACCCAGGTAGCACAATAGGACAAACCATAAATAGGGAAAGCCCCATGATCTACAAAACATTCTGACTCTTCTTTTTTTTTTTTTTTTTTTTTTTTTTTTTTGTCATTCTGACTCTTCTTAATCACGTCTTGACCTAGACTTTCTTAGAGTTGACTGTTTATGCCACATGTCCACATGATGTCAAAATATCTGGCCAAGAAAGCCAATTCTGTTCTGAGGTCAGTCAGATCAAAGATGTTGAACAAATTGAACAGTTTTACAAGATTCTATCTTATAAGTGAAGCAAGCAGTTGCTTGTGTTTAGAGCTGATTATTAGCTGAGCCAGCTCTTCCAATGGGTAGGTTTGACCATGAGCAAAATCAGGATGTTGGTGAGGTTGCTTCCAGATATATGTTGGCCTTTCCTACTTACTTTGGGAGGTCTCTCTCAAATCCCTCCTTGGCTTTCTCTTTCCTTTCCACCTTCACCTATGCTCCAATCTCATTGTATTTGCTGTGGTTTATTTCTCGACACTACTATGTATTAACTCTGTGAACAACTGACTAGATTGTGTACCACCTAACTCTATGCTCTATAGTATCCATGCCTCTTGGAGATATAAAGTGACCCCTGTGTAACCTTGGACAAATTATTGACTTCTCTGAGCTCCGGTTTCTACTATTGTCAAAAGGGGCCATAATCCCTACTTCATATGAAAGTTTTGAAGATATAATAGAATTACATTTGTAAAGTACTTTTTATGGGTCTAACACAACGTAAGCACTCAGAAAAGGATGTCTCTTTTTAATAATTATTATTAATAACTTTTGGGATGCCTGAGTGGCTCAGTTGATAAAGGTCTGACTCTTGATTTCTGCTCTGGTCATGATCTCAGAGCCCTGGGATCAAGCCTTGCATCAGGCTTCCCACTTAAGAGGGAGTCAACTTGTCTCTTTTTCCCTCTGCCCCTCTCCCTGCTTGAACTCACTCCTTCAAGTAAATAAATCTTTTTTAAAAATAATTATTATTAATAACTCTTGAATTGGAAAGATCTTGAACACTTATGTGGAATTTCCATAAGAAGAGCTGCTACCTTCCACTAAGTCCCCTTCTAAAACAGCATTGTGTGAAATGGAGCTGAGTCATGAGAACCTAGTTAGACACTGAGGCTGATAGTTGGAGACCCATAGTGCCTCTCTAGAGAGTGGAGATGTGGTCATTTTGATGCAGGCTGGTTGGGTCCACAGGACCAGTAGAGAGGATCTTTGGCTTCATGCAGGATAGAAATCAAGTATGAGCGGGTGGAAAGTGAGATCAGAGTTTATTTGCAGACATAGAGTACAGGTGCAGACAGAGTGTTTGGGAGACTCAGAAAGGAGAGAAGAGTAAATCTCATCTTTGCTCAGGATGGTAGGTTTTTATCAAGGATGGTGATCTAGTGTAGGAATCCTCTCAGGCATGAGGGAACTTGTCAAAACAAGGATGAGTGCTCAGGTGTCTTTCTCAAGTCACTTATGCCCCAGAGCTAGGGGTCTGGAGCAGTGATCTTGAAAAATGAACATGACCACCCCACCTGGTCACTCCTTAGATACTATCCATCGTGCTGCAAGACTCAAAGAGATTATTAACAAGGAGGACATGCATCATTTGTACTATAGTCCAGGTCCTAGTGAGAACTGGAGCAGGAAAAGGAGCAAAGAAAAGCAGTTTTTCACGGGATCCCTTTAGTTTCCCTGTCTCAATTTGATCTTGATTAGCCACAGTTTTCTTAACCATAAAACAGAAATAATTCTAATATTGGCTTTATAGAGTTGGCCTGAAGATTAAATGAGGTAATTACATAAAATGTCTTCCACAGAGCCTAGTACCTGGAAAGAGCTTGATAAATGTTGGCAGTGCTTAGAATGTAAGCTCCTTGAGTTCCTTCTTGTTTGTTAATGCATCCCTAATGTCCTGCTCAGTGCTTGGTCCAATGTAGGAACTCAATAAACACTTGTTGAATTAATGAATATTATTAGTATTGTCATTATTTCCTTTGGAAAATTAAACAAGAAAAATCAATTCCTAATGAATTGTGTATCCACATGGACAGAACGCTCCTGAATCCTTTGGTAAAAAGCAGGCTATTGGTAAAATCCAACTGGGGAATGAGAATGCAGTCCCAGATGTATGGAAAGGTGGAGCCTTAATTGGTAAATACTGCAAAGCAGTGTAAATGAAGAGAGTTGCTATTGGGGCGGGGGCAAATTGACGGAGTATCTGGACTAGAGATTTCCATCCTTCCTGGCAGATGCCTGCTGCAGGATGGAAACAGATGCATCAAATTTTACAGTTTGATGACACTAACTGTTGAGGTCAATCAATTAATTCCTTTGTCCTAAAACTGGCTCTCAAAGCGGCAATCTGGTTTTAATTTAATTAGTGGTTATAAATGAGAAGTGTGTGGGCATGTTTGGCTTGCACAGTGATTTTTTAAACTTTTAAAAATTAGTTGCTAATATTTATAAATCAGGAAATTTCTCATATAAATCTAGATCTTCAACTTCTGAAAAACAAGGAAACTCTGGACACAGCAAACTCTGACCAACAATTTGGTAGAGATCACACAGGCTGCATATTTTATCAGGGGAAAGGGTTCCCTGTTCAGTACAATCTCCATGATTCCCTTTCGCCTTATCTTTGGTCATTTGATTACCTGCTTGGCCTTATCAGCTCTGGGGTTTGCCATCCCTCTGGGGAGCCAACATGCTGACCAGCTGAAATAGTATGCCACTATTGCATTTCTTGCTACAAATTAAGGAGTTGTTATTTGGGCTTTTGCTTCTGCCTCTTGTGGGTTTCGTTAGTGTGAGTCAGTTCCTTGGGCACTGACTCTCAACACACAAACCAAAAACAAATGTATGGGCCTGCTCAGAATGAGGCTCAATTTCCCCCAAGAGGTTCTATCTCAGGTGATACCAGCTATGCTCTGAACATCACTCTTCATCTTACCAATTATCTTCGTTAATTCCTCAAAGCCCAGAGAACAACCTGCCACATGATGTCTGAAGGGCAGGGGCATCATTTACCAGCTGAATTGCAAATGAGTCACTGACCCAGGTAGGTAATCTGTGATCCTATTGCAGATGCTGGAGAAAGCTTTGTTTATGAGTGCCCTCAAAGGACATGGCCTTGAATATCGCCTGATTGTCTTGTGCATAACAAAAGCCAATGGAAAATTGTTCTTGACAGACTCATTCCTTTTTGGTTTCCTTGCCATCTCTTTTGTGGCTTCCTTCATTAGCGACTTTCCTCTCAGAGAGAGCCCGTGACCTTGGAGGCTTTTGTGCTTCCTTTCTGAATCCATGTTACCCCTATAATGGAATGAAGGTGTCTTCCTGCTACCCCGGGATCTATAGGCAAGCAGAGACCACAGATGCCCTCTCAGCTTGCAGCCTATCCTTCTCAGTTTCATCTCAGCAGGAAAGGGGTCTTTGCATCCACACTTTCTTTTTTTCCTTTCTCACATCAGAGCAAAAGCAAACAATAATTTAAATAGCATCTTTTTATAATAAGAAAAACCTTCAGCTTTCAACACAACCATAAAGGAAGCCATTTGTCGCTTGGAATAAGCTGTCAGCATGCACTTGGCATTACTTCCCCACTGGGGGTGATGGATATGCGCTGAGCCATCTGTACTTCTCAATCAGTTTTCATGACCAATGCTAGGCATTTGCAAGTCACATTAGGAGGATAAGTTGTGGGCAGACATTGAAGCTAATGAGTGTAGGTATAGACTAACCCCTTAGCTTCATTACTGTTGCTCTAATTACTACGGTGATCAGCCTAGATATCTACACACATTGACATGCAAAATACCTCAGCCACTTTTCTTGTTCTTTACATTAAGGAAATGGGTATTGAAAAAGTCCCCTTTGCAAATGTATAGAAAATAACCTTGTCTTGAATTCTATACAGAGGAGGCAGGATGTCTGAATGTCTACCGCTATGTTAATGGATTCTTCTAGAAATGTCGAGGTTGATTATCCACCCAATGTATGGTCCATAAATCCACTTACCACCCCTCTTTCCCCCAGAGGAACCTAAGAATAAAAGAAGCTTGAGGAAAACGGCTCTTGACAGCCTCTGGGAGCCATTACACTTTTGTCCTAGATCACTTAAATTTCTATGGCTCACTTACTGAGTTTCCAATGTTTATGGAGTCTATTCCTCAGAAACGCTTGGAACATAGCCACTGCCTTATTTGCGCGAGAAGAATAATAGTAAGTCAAGGGGCTTGAAGTTAAAAGGCAGTTGGAACTTTTCTCTGAGCCCTCTGATCTTGAGATCCACAAAGAAGTTCTATGTTCACCATCTTGAAGAGGAAGAGTTTAAATGTCTTTGACTTCTGAAAATTAGGTGTTCTCTCACATCTTTTCATAAGTGCAATAACTGCCGAGCTGCAGGAAGCTCTACAGAGAGATAATATGTGTTTCTCTTCTCTGCAAAATGACCACACGGATGTTTGATGGTTTAAAATTTCTAAAAACTTTATCTTTCCAGCTGAAAGTGAGTATGATCACAGAATCCAGAACAATGAGAAGTCTGGACGACAGTGCAACTCCCAGTTGATCAGCACTTCCCAGGATGGAATGAGGAAACATTCCCTAAAGCTGGGAAGAGCTGTTTAGGTAGTTCTTTTAAGATTTAAACTCTAGAAATATAGTAGGTGCTGAAAACAATGGAAATGAATGATCAAGTAATGACCAAGCAAACTAACAATCAAAGAGATAAACTTGTGGAATTCCTGATCCCTGAGGGAGAGATGGGCTGAAAGCTGCAAATCCCAGTAGGGTTTTCATCTTCATCCCGCCCCACTCAAACTCCTGCAGAGATTAATGACCTTGGGCATTTTACCATCTCCATTTCTAGTCTATCTCCTCCCTCCCCATCTCACACAGAAAACGCCCTTCTTAGCTGCCTACCCTTGTGCCAGCATCAAGCCTTCCATACCCTGACACCATCCAAGCCAAAACTGCCTCTACCCATTTGTGAGGCTCTCAGGGCACCAGATGGATAGCAAGGCACATGTTCTCTTTCTCCCCCTATACTCCTAAAGGGATCTGTCTCCCAGACTCAGCCCCCAAAGAGGTAGGATGGAGCAAAAGCACAGGGTCGCACACCAGCACCATGGCTTTCATCTTCTTCCCTGATTCTCCTCAGCCAGCAGATCTTTGATCAAATTTAGGGCAGGAGAACTGGCCACAACAGCATCCAGCTTCCTTGTGTACGTATGGCACAAACTGTGGCTTTGGTACTCACAAGTTGGGTTTTTGCCCAATTAGCCATGTAAACAAACGTCCATTCAGAAAGTCAAAACCCAAGAAATGGGTGGCATTTGTCCTTAGCACTTCACTCTGACACCTCTCCCCTGAGAACACAGACTGATTGATGCTAGTGGAAGGGTAGGGCCCCAGGGGTGTCATGGAAATAAAGAACATCACCCCATTGCACTGGCCTATCCGATGAGCTTCTGGACATCCAAGAATACAATTACGCTGCCCATATAAAAGGCATCTCTTCTCACTATTTTATTACAACTAGGATGTTTCTCCTGCTGCCAGCATTCACTCTGCCTTGTTCTTTTTTTTTTTTTTTTTTTTTAAGATTTTATTTATTCATGAGAGACACACAGAGAGAGGCAGAGACACAGGCAGAGGGAGAAGCAGGTTCCTCGCAGGGAGCCCAATTGGGACTCGATCTCAGGACGCCAGGATCATGACCTGACCCAAAGGGAGACGGTCAGCCACTGAGCCACCCAGGCATCCCTCTGCCTCGTTCTTGTATCCATCTGCAAGACACCCAATAAAGCGCATCATCTGTGTGCTGTGGCCCAATACACATGGTCTTTCCTGCCTCAGTTGCTGTTCCTGAGACACAGGCTAGACCCCTCGCGTGTCCTCCTGTTTCACCACTCCTGCACCACAGCCTTGTGTGGCCTCCAGAGAGATGGCAAATTGTTGGCATAGCCACCTTGCCTTGGTCCCAGCCTGGTGAACACCTTTGGTTTTTCCTCCTCCATCTTCCCTTCTCTCCATAGAACCTCCTCCCTGGCAGCAGTGACTTTCACACAGCAACCTCCTTTCACAGGAACATCTAACTTTCCTTTTCCTTCCCTGGATAAGAATAAACCAGGAGGTTTAGGACATGAACAGGAAGAAATTCAATGATGTTGCATTCAGACTATGTGGCCCCCAGTTTTTCCTGATCTAGAGAGAGAGAGTGAGCTCAAGACTTTAGCTGGGGTTGGTCCTTGCAGTTCTACTATCTGTGTTTCAGACTTAGCCGAAAGAAGCGATCATAGGAAGGGAGAGATGCAGTGTCTGTTGCGGATTTGTAACAAATCCTTTATGGCCTGATTACGTTGTGATTATTTGGATTTACATTCTTTCCCCTGAAATAAAATGAGAATGTACAACGTGAATGTGGATAAATGATATAATGATATAACCGAATGTCCAACTTAGTAGGCTCAAGACATCACATAATATTACTTGTGATGAAAGCTCTTATTTTCAGTGTCAAATAAATACATGAGTTGAAGGAACTCTTTTTATTCCTGTATCTTTAATGTTATGACACATTTTTCATCAGCATGAAATTTAAAGGATGTTGGCCTATTCAGACAGAAATTTTCCTACTCAGGAGGACACCTAAAATAGGGGTTACTTAGCAAGATAACCATTGCCTCTCAAAATTTCTTTAAAGAGGTTTTAATTAGAGTTCTTCAGTGCCTCAGGCTATGAGTTGTTGAGGTTTGGTTTGGTTCGGTTCTTGCATCTCAGTGAATGATAGTGAATTACTTCCACCTGTCACCCAGGAGAATCATTCCTGATGAATAAAAGTGAAGTCAGCTCCAAGGGCAGATCTGGGCTTTCCCAGATTCATTACTGCTGTGATGAATAACCCACTGGTTCTGGGGGTATAATACGTGTATCTGTATTTAGGTGCAGGTAAGAACAAACCC
The DNA here is from genome assembly GCF_048418805.1 of Vulpes vulpes. Taxonomy (NCBI): domain Eukaryota; kingdom Metazoa; phylum Chordata; class Mammalia; order Carnivora; family Canidae; genus Vulpes; species Vulpes vulpes. The sequence goes on along the minus strand of NC_132785.1, from coordinate 105,795,632 downwards.
ATATAAATAGTGAGGCTATATGTGTCTGTAAGGGGTATGTGTGTATGTATGTGTGTCCTGTAAGTGCAAATTGGTAATAGGTAAGAAGCTTACTGGTGGGGACTAAACCATGCGGGAAAGTTCAGTGGTAGAGTCCTGGTGTGGGCAGAGCAAATGTGACCCAAAGCAGACATCTGGGGATAGGGTTGGACCCAATGCAAGATTCTTCCCTGGGACTGCGGGGAATAGCAATGGTTAATTATTAGGCAGAAGGCATTTGGAATTAAACCAAATGTGGATCTGGCCTCAGATTAGGAGTTTAAAGGAATGACAACTTAAGAGAGTCCAGATTTGTAAAGAAGCAGCTGAGAGAGAAACCAGGTCCAGGTGTGAAGAGTCTAGGGCCGTTTCCAAACTGAATTCAAGGAGGGAGGAAAGCCAGAAGAAACCTTGCTTTTGTTTAGAAGTGGGATCAGCAAGAAAGAAGGCTGGTCAAGCCTCCGAAGTGAAATGAAGGACCTCAGAGGAGAAGTCAAGCCTTTCTGTGAAATTATCGCTGCATGTAGAACTGCACAGGGCTTGCCTATAAGCTACGTTTAACCCTCGTAGTGCAGGATGAAGGACAGCCTGTGGCGAGAAGGACTGGATGGGCTGGGAAGTGTTCATATAGAGGAGAGAGGACGTCGTGGTATTGTGGCCTAGAAGACAGAGTGATATGGTGACACGGGGCCTCTTCCCACTTCTGCCATTAACTAGGACCTTCAAAGGCTGGATGGACCTCAGTTTGCTCATCTGGAGGAGAATCAGGCAGGCGATGTGTATAATTGAGTGGATACTCCAAGAGATGCCCACATGCATTGTACAGCCTCAGGGGCAACTAAGTAATCTCTAAATTCCCTTCCAGCTCTAAAATTTAACACGCCGTGGAGAAAAAAAAAGTTCAGACATGGGATTCATTGCTGCAAAACAAACCCAGTTTGATTCCTAGTGCTGACAATTACTAATTATGAACTTTGGGAAGGTTTTTAACCTCCCTAAAGCTCAGGAAGGTCTCTAAGACAGGCATGATAATAATCTTCCTGGGGGTTCTTGGAAGAAATACTTAAGGCAAAGGATCCCCTTCCATAGGTACTGGGCCACTGGGAGCCTACCATGTTCCCAGCCCCACCCCGTCACCAGCAGCCAGGTCTGGCCTCATGACTCCATCTTACCAATTAAATGAAGAATAGGCTAACTTTTACCAGAACATTTTTTCTGTTTGGTTTTGTTTGGTTTTTTGTTTTGTTTTGTTTTTTTGTTTGTTTGTTTGTTTGTTGTTGTTTTTTTGCTTTCTTCCATTTTCGTTGAAGAACTGGGTTGGAAATAGCCTGGCTCCATTACCCATTTATTTTTCCATTTGAATTTCATCACCAGGTTGTCCAATTCTCAATAATATCCAGTTAATATTCCTTTTTTAATCAGGATCATGGCATAAATGATCATAGGTAAAATAACATCTCTAAAATTTGAATTTTCTTATCAGAAATCTTTTAGCTTTCCATCTGTTTCAAGTCTTATATACATCCCTGCAGGGGAATTTTTTAATTTCTTCAGTTTATTCGTATGCATTTTGTCCTAGTCTGCTTAGTTAAAACAAAATCCCGTAGCATAGGTGGCTTAAACAACAGACATTTAGAAATTTCTCACAGTTCTAGAGGCTGGTGGTGGCTTAAACACCGAAGTGGGTTTTGTTTTCTTCCTCATTATAAGAAGTCTAGATGCATGGTTGCTGATGTGAGTTGAGAGGCTTCAGAATATTAAAACTAAGGTCTCCTCTATAGTTGGCCTTTGCCTTTGGGCTCAAAGTTATACTTCAGCTCAAGCCAGCACATCCACATTCTAGGCAGGAAGAAGGAGGGTAAACAACAGAAAGGGACTCTCTCTAGGAAGCAAAGGGTTTCCCATATATTGAGCAAGATGCTAGTTTATGCCTCATAGGTCCAAAGTGGGCCCCCTGGCTTCACTTTACACAAGGGAAGTGAAGAAAACAGCTTTCTTTCAAACTTGAATTTCTCTTCCTCAAAAATAAGGAATGTGCTAGAAAGGAGATAGAGAGAATGGGTATTGATTGAGGAAGCCACAAGAAGATTCTGCTACAATGTGAAATTGAATGCATCGTCCATCTCCATGATTAATTTGAAATTCTGAAAACCTCCACGTGTCTGGAGAAATGTGGCAGAGAATGGATCTCATCATCCATGATCCCTTCCTCCTTGGAATCAGAACCTGGAATTGGGACCACCATGTATTTCAGTCTCCCGTGTGCCCAGATTGGCCAACGTGACAAAAGTTCTGGCCTTTGAGATGCAAGCTGGAAAGTTGTATTGGACTTCCTAAAGAGTTCCTTTAAACAGAGAAGGTAGCTTTTTGTCCTTCCTGCCTTCCTCCTTCCTGCTGCCTGGGTATATATGGATGTATGGATATAATAAGTCGTATATGTGTGAGTCGTACCTCTAGCTGTATGGGTAATGGCAATGACCACCATCTGCTGAGGGCTTCCTACATAACCAGCCCTGGGTCTAGAATTAACACATTGTCTCATTTAATACTGATAATGCCCTATGAGGGAGGTGCTAATATAACCATCTACTTTTTAAGGATGAGGAAGTAGAGGCATAGAGAGTCTAAGTAACTTGCCATGGACTGCATGGTGGAGCCAGGACTTGAACTCAGACCATCTGACTCCCTAGTTCACTTTCTTTAATACCACACCCCACAACTCACTGCCCCAGCCTTTCTGAGAAACAGCAGAGGGGAGGTGGGAAAGCGGCACAGGTGTGTACTCTGTGGTCTGAGAGGCAGTCTTTGTGTCCTTCCATGTCTGTGCATTCATGTGACAGTGGTTTCTTCTAAACACCTACATCATCTCACTGGTTACATTACCCTGGACTAGTTACTTAACTTCCCTGTGATTCTGTTTCTTCATCTGTAAAGCAGAGGTAACCTGCCTGTTGGAGTCATTGTGAGGATTTATGAGTTAATATGTGCAAAGTCCTCACTGGGAGAGGGATCAGCCTGGATTGGCTATTACTATGGCTGCCACTGTTGTCACTTCCCAGTGAAACAAAGCCCACGTGGTCATCACACTTTCTCCATTGTAAACCAGGACTTGTCCATTATGAAGATCACTCAGGCTATGACAGGTATCCTGGGAACAAGGAGGTGAAAAAAAAGCAAGAATGAGATTTAAAAAACAAAACAAAACAAAACAAAACAGAAGCAGATGGATGACCCCTAGACCCAAGACTGTATCCTCCAGGATCCCTGCTTGCAACATGTCCAAGCAGGATGTCTTACCAGCTACCTCCTCGACCCCCACAACTGTTCTGTGGCCTCTGTCTTCTCTGTCCCTCTAAGGCAGGGGCCAAGATTGCCCAGGAGAGGCCTTCAGGCCAGAGAGCCACCTGTTAAGGCTCAGCAAGGAGACAGATACAGCCCCTCAGGACCCTCCTAGGCTCCTGGCCCAGGAAGGAAGGTGGATCCCAGAGCCCACAGCAGCTCAGAATTCAGAAATCTGCCTTTTTATTTTTCTCACAGATTAGGATTGGGTAGTCAGTCAGTCTGCTTCCCCAGTAACAACCCCTTTGGTCAACAGCCATTGTCTTACATGAATCTGACCCTTAGGTCTTCTCTCTCTCTGTTCACTCCTACTTCCACCCCTTTCTTTCCATTGCAGCCAGACATGTGGGCCCCTATTTGACTCCTTAACTCCATCTTCTCCCTTGAGTCATGGTAGACATCAGCTAAAATCATTATCCTACATCTCATGATACTTCCCCACCCCCTCACTAACAGAACAAGATTAGGTGTGTTTTCTATTTGGAAATCTCTGTCCGTGGTAAATCATCTGGAAGACTCTCAGCCAGGGGTGTATTGTAGAAAGCTCCTCATGATGCCCACAAACTATCTCAAATGACCATGATGACATCAGTAGAATTCTCCATCCAAGGTCTTAGAGATGTCTCCTTTGTTCAGTTATGTGGACCCAAATCCCCTGGCACCCAATTCAACACTGTATAGGTTCTATATTACAAAGCAGTAGTGATTAAAACAGTATGGTACTGGCATAAAAATAGACACTTAGATCGGTGGAACAGAATAGAAAACCCAGAAATACATCCACAATTATAGGTCAATTAATCATTGACAAAAGAGGAATGAATATACAATGGGAAGAAGACAGTCTCTTCAACAAATGGTGTTGGGAAACTGGATAGCTATATGCAAAAGAATTAAACTGGACCACTTTCTTATGCCATACACAAAAATAAACTCAAAGTGGATTAAAGACTTAAATGTGAGACCTGAAACCATAAAAATCCTTGAAGAAAGCACAGGCAAAATCTCTCTGACATTGGTTGTAGCAATATTTTTCTAGATATGTTTCCTAAGGCAAGGGAAATAAGAACAAAAATAAACTTTTGGGACTTCATCAAAATAAAAGACTTCTGCCCGGCAAAGAAAAAATTCAACAAAACAAAAAGCCAACCTACGTAATGGGTGAGATATCTACAAATGACATATCTGAAAGAGAGTCAGCATCCAAAATATATAAAGAACTGATGCAACCCGATACCCAAAAAACAAATAATCCAATTTAAAAATGAACAGAAGACATAAACATTTATCCAAAGAAGAATACAGATGGCAAATAGACACATGAAAATATGCTGAACATCACTAATCATTAGGGAAATACAAATGAGATGTTACCTCATACTAGTCAGAATGGCTAGAATTAACACAGGAAATAACAGGTGTTGGTGAGGATGTGGAGAAAAAGGAATATTCATGCAGTGTTGGTGGAAATGCAAATTGGTGCAGCCACTGTGGAAAACAGTACAGAGCTTCCTCAAAGAATTAAAAATAGAACTACCCTACAAAATAGGAATCATACTACTGGGTATTTTCCCCAAAAAAAGAAAAATACAAAAACAATAATCAAAAGGGATACTTGCAACCTTATGTTTATTATAGCATTATTTACCGTAGCCAAATAATGGATGCAGCCCATCTGTCTATCAATAGATGAATGGATAAAAAAGATGTGGTGTATATAAACAATGGAATATTATTCAGCCATGAAAAATCATGAACTCTTGCCCATTTGCAATGACATAGATGGATCTAGAGAATATAATGTTAAAATAAGTCAGTCAGAGAAAGACAAATACCACATGATCTCACTCATATATGGAATTTAAGAAACAAAAAAAAAAGCAAAGAAAAAAGAGAGAGATAAACCAAGAAACAGATTTTTAACTATAGAGAACAATCTGATCATTAAAGGAAGGGGAGGTGAGTGAGGGGATGAGGGAAATAGAGGATGGCAATTAGAGAGTACATTTATCATGGTGAAAAAATAAAATAAATGTTAAAAACAAATTGGACAGTTTCTAGACAGTTCACTTAGCAGCAGAGGATCTTGATTAACCACCCATTCTATTGCCTGCCTCTTGGTTTCCCTTAACTTCTCCTATGTGGCCCTTTCATGTCCTATAAATGAACACACTTCTCAGGACTCCTCTGGCCAGTGGTGGCAATGATGGAGGGAGCCCAACTCACACTGCTGTTGTTGATTATCCACAAAATGATCCTGGTTGTTGCATATTAATAGATTTCAGATCTAATTGCTTCAGATGACCAAGCCATTTTGTTGGTGGCCTAGGAAAGCCTCTTTTGTTCCTTTCTTCTTGTCCTTAGAGCTCAAAATATTTTCCAGAAAAGCTAAGTAATAGAATTATTGGCAGGCTTATTTTCCATTATATATCTTCTTTATAGTTTGAACCACTGCTCTATGGTTCCTGCAGTCCATGGGCATAAATCTTGGACCACATGGTCACTGACAATCTCAGCTAGGCCAGTGGCCTACCACTGCCCCCTGGAGCCATGTCTCCCACACTAAGGATGATCTAACTGACCCCTTTAACTCTTTCAAATCTATAAGCAAAACAAGCTCTATGTGCTTCATGTGGAAACTTTCTTTCTGTTGCTCTGCATTTTTATAGGGTAGCCTCACAAAAGGAAAAAATAGTCTGAACATAAACTCTAGCTGTCCGGGGGATTGCAGACCAGTGCTGCCAGCACCTGGAGACCTTGTGGAAAGTCAAGACTGTGTGCAGTCCCTTATTTTGGAGGAGGGAAACCTGGGAAACCTACTTATCCCGGATAGCTTGTTGCCAGGCAACCTGCAGAGAGCAAGGGGGATCACCCAGTGGACAATCTCAGTTGCCCACAGGAGGAGATGCCGAGCACTAGCAAATGGTGTTTTGGGGAACACAGACCTGTGAGCATTGTGATACAGATTTTCAAAATTTACCTTTTTAAATGGTAGTTGAAGAAAGACAACTCAGATGCTTTGTTTGAATTTATTAGAGATGTGTACAATTAATCTCAATGTGCAATTTCTTTCTGATAGTCTTATCATTAGACTTTTCCTGTCACATGGTTTTTTTGGTTTCAAAGTTTTCTTAAAATACTACTAGTTTATTTTTTAAATTTGTACCATGAAAATTTTCAAGTATATACAAAAGTAGAAGAAATAGTATAATGGAACCTCCGCAAATCATGAAGCTTCAACAATTTTTGACATACCGCCAATTTTTAAAAAATTTTATACATTTATTTTGAGAAAGAGAGAGCAAGGGGACGGGCAGAGGGAGAAGGAGGGAGAATTTGAAGCATGAGCCCCCCATGCAGAGCTTGATCCCACGACCCTGAGGTCATGACCTGAGCCAAAATCAAGAGTCAGATGCTTAACTGACTGAGCCACCCAGGTACCCCAACATATTTCCAGTCTTAATTTATCCATACCACCATTCCTCCTACCTCTTACTGGTTATTTTTTTAACAGTTTTACTGAGGTATAATTTTCATACCATAAAATTCACCCACTGTAAGCGTGTAAGTCAATGCTGTTAACTAAATTTGTAGATCTGTGTAACCCTCACAAAATTCCAATTTAAAAATGTCTTCATCACCACAGAAGTTCACTCATTCCACTTGCAGTCAATACCTGCTCTCACCTGCAGACCCGGGCCAACACTGATCTATTTCCTGTCTCTACACGTGTGCCTTACAAGTCTTTGTGTCGACATCATGCTTCATTTCTCCTGGGTAAATACCTAAGAATAGAATTGATGGACCATATAAAAAGTTTATTTAACCTTTTAAGAAATTACCAAAATGTTTTTCAAAATGGCAGTACTATTTTATATTCTCACTAGCAATGTATTTATTAGGGTCCCAAATTCTCCACATTCTCACCAGCACTTGTATTGTCTGGCTATTTCACGTGGTTTTAATTTGCACTGCTCTGATGGCCTGTCATGTTAAGTATCTTTTCATGTGTTTAGTGGTTATTTGTATATTTTCTTTGGAGAAATATTCAGATCCTTCCCCATTTTTAATTAGATTGTTATTGAATTTTAAGGGTTCTTTGCAAATCTATCTTTCTATATATTTATTCCTCTTTCCACATATTCATATTCTGGATATCAGTCCTTTATTAGACATATAATTTCTAAAAGTCTTCTCTCATTCTGTGGGTTCCCTTTTGACTTTCTTAATGGTATCCCTTGATGCACAAAAATTTTTAATTTTGGGAGCATCTGAGTGATTCAGTCAGTTAAGCATCTGCCTTCAGCTCAGGTCATGATCCCAGGGTCCTAGGATCAAGCCCTGCATTGGGCTCCAAATTTTTTTCTCTTCTGACTTGTGCCTCTGGGGTCATATCTAAGAAGCTATTGCCTGATGGGAGGTGGTGAAGGTTTATGCCTATGTTTTTGTCTAAAAGTATTAAAGTTTCAATGTTTTTCCATTTAGGCCTTGCTCCATTTGGAATTAATTTTTGTACATGGTTTGAGGAGTCCAAAGTATGAATTTACATGTGGATATTTAGTTGTCTCAGTATCATATATTGAAAAAATTATTCTTTACTCATTAAATTATCTTAGTATCCTTGTCAAAAATGTTTGATTAAAAATATGACAGTTTATCTCTAATTTTCATTTTGTTGGCCTTATGTCTATCTTTACCAGTACTTCACTGTCTTGGTTACTATAGTTTTATAGTTAAGTTCTGAAACCGTGAACTGTCAAACTTTGTTCTTTTACAGGATTATTTGATGATTCAGGGTTCCTTGAATTTCCATACAAGTTTTAGAATCAGCTTGTCAATTTCTACAAAGAAGCCAACTGAGATTTTGATAAGGATTGCATTGAATTTGCAGATCAGTTTGGGGAGTTTTTTTCATCTAAATAGAAAATCTCCTAGTCCATGAACATGAAATGACTTTCCATCTATTAGGTCTTCTTTTAATTTCTCTTAACAATGTTTTATAGTTTTCAGAGTGCATGTTTTGCACCCCTTTTTGAAATGCATTCCTAAGTTTCTTGTTCTTTTTGATGCTATTATAAATGAATTATATTATTAACTTTATTTTTAATTGGTCAGTGCAAATATATAGAAATATAATTGACTTTTATGTATTGATTTTGTATCCTTCAACTTTACTGAACTCATTTATTAGTTCTAATAATATTTTAAGTGGATTCCTTAGGGTTTTCTACATACAAGATCATGTCATCTACAAATAGAGATAGTTTTACTTCTTTCTTTACAATCTGGATGCTTTTACTTATTTTTCTTGCTTAACTCCTCTGGCTAGAACCTCCAGCAGAATGTTGAATAGAAGTGGCAACATAGGACATAAATGTTTTGTGCCTCATCTTAGGGGAAAAGCAGTCAGTCTTTCACCATTGAGTAAGATTAGCTGTTGGATTTGCTAAACTCCTCACTCCACTGTGCCAAAAGTCCCATGTAGCTATTCTTAAAAAAAAAAAAAAAAAAAAAAAAAAGATTTATTTATTTATTTTAGAGAGAGAGAGAAAGAGGGAAGGGAGGCAGAGGAAGAAGAAGGAGAGGGATCCCTGGGTGGCGCGGTGGTTTGGCTCTTGCCTTTGGCCCAGGGCGCGATCCTGGAGACCCGGGATGGAATCCCACATCGGGCTCCCGGTGCATGGAGCCTGCTTCTCCCTCTGCCTATGTCTCTGCCTCTCTCTCTCTCTCTCTCTGTGACTATCATAGGTAAATAAAAATTAAAAAAAAAACTATTAAAAAAAAAAAAAGAAGAAGAAGAAGGAGAAAGAGAATCTCAAGCAGACTCCCTGCTGAGAAAGGAACCCAACGTGGGACTCTTGACTTCAAAATCCTGAGACCATGACCTCGGCAGAAATCAGACACTCAAACAACTGAGCCACCTAGGCACTCCTCATGTAGCTACTCTATGTCTCTTGCATTATCATACGAATTTTAAGATCAGTTTGTCAATTTCTGCAGAAAAAGTAGCTTGGATTTTAATAGCGTTATGTTCAATCTGTACATCTATTAGGGGATTATTGTCATTTTAACAACATTAAGTTTTCTGATCCATTAACATGGTGCACGTTCTAAAATGGGCACTGTCCACTCTCTCAAGAACTGACTTCCAGAGAACCTCCAACTTCTTGGTACCATAAATGACAATCTAATAAACATCTTTATAAATAAGCATGTCTTTTTATGAGCCATTGTGAGAATTTTTTGGGAAAAATGTAACCAGGAGTAGAGTGCCTATACATCTGATGTGAATATATCTAAATTTGTTAAATAGTGTTAGACTTCTCAGAAAAATGGCTATGTCTATCTGCCTTCCCACCAGCAGTGCATGAGTGTTTCCATATTCCTCAAATCCATGCCAATAATTGGCATTTTCAATCTTCTTTAATTCCTGACACATTGCAAATTGAATTTAAATTTAAAATTTGTTGACACATTGGCAAAATAATACCTTGCTTTTGTTTTAACTTGAATTTATCTGATAACTAATGAGTTTGAGACTTCTTCATATTTTTGATGGCCTTTGAGTTTTTTATCTATGAATTATGTGCTCATGACCCATTTTTCTATTGGGATTTCTCCTATTTGGGAAGTTTGTTATATATTCTAGATCCTTGCTTTTCAGAAGCATTTGCATCAGCTAGAAGCTTGTTAAAAAAGCAGAATACAGAGCCCCACCCCAGACCTACTGAATTAGAATCTGAAGTTTAACAAGATCCCCAAGGAATTAGTATGCCTATTAAAGTTTCAGAAGCAACATTCTAGATATTAATGTAATTTTCAGTTTTAGACATTACAAACATCTTTCATTCTGTCAAAAGATATCCATGGTTTATTATTTTTTTTGAAAAGCAATACTTTTTATTTAAACAAATATAATTTTGTCAAGTTTTATACTGTTAATTTAGAGCAATATTGTCGACATTTTTCCTATGAATCAGATAGTTTAGTCTTCTATATTTAGTTTTTTTATTCATCTTGAGTCGATCTTTTTACATGGTGTTAGGTAAGCAAGCATTGTGCTTTGCACCATATAGTGGTCGCTTTCCCAGTACCATTTGTCAGACAAGCGAAGCAATCCCCATTGATTTGTGGCATCATATTTATTGTAAGTTCTGATATACATTTGTATCTCTTTTAATGAACTTTCTTCCCTGTTCCAACAGTCCATTTGACTGTTATTGTGCTGATATCACACTGCTTGGGGCTTGGTGTGATTTTTATTATAACTCTCCAATACATTTAATATATGATAGGGCAAATGCCCCTCTTTAAAAAAAAAGATTTTATTTATTTATTTGAGAGAGAGAAAGAGAGAGAGTGTGCACGAGTGGGGAGGGTGAGGGAGAGGGTGAGGGGCAAGCAGACTCCCCATTGAGCAGGGAGCCTTGACCTGGGACTGGATCCAGGAAATCATGACATGAGCTAAATCCAGATGATTAAGCCATCCAGGCACCCTACAAGTGCCCTTCTTTATGCTTCTTTGTTAAAGTTAAAATTATTTTACCTATTTGTAGACTGCCCTTTTTCCATATAGATTTTAGCATAAGCTTATCAAAATCTCAAACAGTTAAAACTGAATCTTCATTTTGATAATAATAAATTTTTAGATAACTGAAGAAGGAGACTGAATATTTTATATTAGTATGTTGTCCCATGATTAAAACATGGAATATCTTTTCATTTATCAGATCTTTCTTTATATATCCTTTATAAAGGACTTGCTTTTCTTAGTTAATTCTTAAATCCATTTTACTTGAGACTATGATAAGTAGTGTGTTTCGTTGTTGTTATACTTTCTAGCTTATTATTGCTTGTATAAAGAAATGGTACTGGGTTTTTAAAAATATTTATTTATTTATTTATTTATTTATTTATTTATTTATTTGAGAGAGGAGAGAGAGAGAGAGAGAGAGAGAGAGTGCTCCTGTGCATGAGTGAAGAGCAGAGGGAGAGGAAGAGAGAGAGAATCTCAAGCAGACTCCCTGTTGAACACAGAGCCCAATGCAGGGTTCTACTTTACCACCCTGAGATTGTAACCTAAGCAGAGACCAAGAGTCAGATGCTCAACTGACTGAGCCACCCAGGCACACCAGAAATGGTTTTGGTTTTTTTTAAAGATTTATTTATTTATTCATGAGAGACACACAGAGAGAGAGGCAAAGACATAGGCAGAGGGAGAAGTAGGCTCCCCACAGGAAACCCAATGTGGGACTTGATCCGGATTCCAGGATCACACCCTGAGCCAAAGGCAGGTGCTCAACCGCTGAGCCACCCAGGCATCCCTGGTATTGGTTCTTAACTTATGTTTAATCCAACAATATTTCTGTGGTGATCTAAAATATGTCCGCATATTATTGGAGTCTCCTTTCTTCAAGAGGTGGATCCCATTCCTGTCCTCTGAGTGTAGGTTTAGTGACTGGCATTAACAAATGGAATGTAGTGAAAGTGATGATGTGTGACTTCTCAGGCAAGGTCATAAAATGTTTTATAATAGGTCATTTGCTCTAGGAGGAGTCACCTGTCACATTGTGAGGGCACTCAAGCAGCCATAGAGAGAGGTCTGTGTCATGAAGAACTGAAATCTCCTGCCCATGAAGGCTCCAGCCAGCATCTTGACTGCAAGTTCATGACAGAGCCTTATTCACACCACCCATCTGAGTCACTAATGGTCATGTGTTATATGAATTCATTCAGAGGAAATGTACAAAATGGGCAAACCTATGGAGACAGAAGTAGATTAGTGGTTGCTTGGATTTGGGTACTAGGGGGAGAATGGGCTAATAGCTAAAGAGTATGGGATTTCTTTTTGAAGTGATAAAAAAAATGTTCTAAAGTTGAGTATAGTGATGGTTGCATACGTCCGTGAGTATACTAAAATCACTGAACTGTATACTTTAGATGGGTGAATTATAGGGTGTTTTGGACTGAACATGTCTCCCCAAAATTCTGATGTCAAAGCCCTAACCCGCATCATAATAGTATTTAAAGGCTGGGCTTTGGGGAGATAATTAGATTTAGATTAGGTCATGAAGGTGGGACCTTCAGACTGGGATTATGCCCTTGTAAGGAAGACAAGGAGATTCTCTGTCCAGGTGCATGCATCAAGGAACACACTGCAAAGAAGGTAAACACACAGCAAGAACGTCCTGTAAACACACAGCAAGAAGGTGCTGCATACAAGTGAGGAGGAGGCCCTTATCAAGAACAGGATCTGCCAGGACATTGATTCTGGACTTCCCAGCCTCTAGAACTGTGAGTCTGGAAGTCCAGAATCAGTTGTTTAAACTGCCTGTCTACTTTGTTTCAGCTCCCAAGTAGACTGAGACATGGCATGTAAGTTATATTTCATGAAAACTATTGAAAGAATGAAAAAAAGGGAAAGAAAAGGAAAAAAAAGAGAGAAAAGAAGAAAAGAAAGCCAGCAACCAAAGAGATCATTGCATCAATTCATTTCCTCCTTGGAAATCAACACTGCATACCATGGGAGAGGGTGTTTTTTTCTAGGATGCTCAAAAAACTCTAGAATCTTTTTATCCCTGATTTTAGACCAATGAAGCTAACTCTCTTTGTATTTACATAACTGAGAGGGATTCACGAGAGATCCTTTGTGGGACACAGGTCATATCTCTCATTTAAATGAAAATATCCAAAGCTACACTTGTCCATAAATTGTGGTAGAAAATATCCAAATAAAACTGCAATAACAATTTTATATGAAACAAAAAATTATTTTAAGATAAATACAAGGGAGAAATAAAGTCTTATACATGATTCCCTTGCTTTTCCTGCTTTGTGTATAACACTGTTGATAAGAACCACCTGCACAGGTCTTTCCCAAAATATATACAATCCAATTTGGGAGTGGGGTCAACATCTGGATATATCTGATGTTGGCTGAAACTTCCTAAGTGATTCCAGAGCTGATATTTCAGTTCCCTGGTAATTAGTAAGACATGCTATTAAAAATTGTTTTACTTTACAAAATAAACCAAATTCTTTCTGTGTTAAATTCCCTAGAGGACCCTTTCATTCCTAAGCCAGCTCAGTCTGGGAAGGCTGATTGCTTCACTCATGGAGCCAAACTATATTGTTGTACTGTATTTAAGATGTTTAAAGTAAATTAATTCAGAGTCACTGCTAAGTGTGAGCTCATCAATAAATGAAGCACAACAAATCCGATCTTTCTCCCATAAGTGGTTTCAACAGCTGTCTTTTCACCCTCCCTGCTCCTCCTCCCCATGCTTGTTATCTCTTTAAGAAATGGAACCTCTTCCAGAGCTGGGATTTTCACTTTCTCTTGTGTTCCTTGACATATATCCCTTACTCCCACACCTACACCTTCCCCAACACCTGATCCAAGTATGGGGGTGACAGACACAGAAATCACCCAGCAGTGTAGACCATTAATGTGGCTCTCATGACATCCATGCACTAAACCAGGCTCTTGACTCTTTAAAAGAGCTTCTCAGAATCTTTTTTAACTCTTTTTATTTATTTTTTTAATATTTTATTTATTATTCATGAGAGATACAAAGAGAGAGAGAGAGAGAGAGATCGGTAGAGACACAGGCAGAGGAAGAAGCAGGCTCCATGCAGGGAGCCTGACATGGGACTCGATCCCAGGTCTCCAGGATCAGGCCCTGGGCTGAAGGTGGCGCTAAACTGCTGAGCAACCCGGGCTGCCCTTAACTCTTTTTAAACACGTAGTTATGACAGCCCTTGTTACCTGGTTTCCTAACCACCATCAGACTGGAAGTGGCTAACAGGTTGTTAGAGCTAAGGCCCTGTCAGAGGCAATGAGTGTCAGAGAACAGAAAAGGGAAGATAAAAAGCCCTGAACTTGAAAATTATTGCAGTCACTTGATGCGGGCACAAAGAAACTTAGATTTCAATAGAATTTTGTGGGATATAGTCCTGAGACTTTGGAACATTATGCTATGCTCAAGATATTCTATCTCAGAGAGCAGAAGAATATATATAATAAAGTCATATAGTAATATACTAACAAATGTATGGAAACTCTATTTTTCCAAAAGGTTAAAAAATTTAGACTTGACACTTAGAATTTTTTTTTTAAATCTAAGAGCTAACCTTTTAAATTGCCCATTCCTGGTTATGAGGGAGCCAGGCTGAGTCCGAGGACCCAGAAAGGGTCCTCCAGGACCATCTAAGAGGGTTCTTGACTTCCTGCAGAATAGAAATCAAATGTGAGCAGGGAGGAAGTGAGAGCAGAGTTTATTGAGGACCTAGAGAGAGTGCAGATGCAGACACAGCATCTAGGAGACTCAGAAAGGAAAGAAGAGGAGAGAGTCTCATCTTTACTTGGGGTCTGGAGTTTTTATTGAGGATGGTAGTCTGGTGTACAAGTCCTTTCAGGCATCCAGGAACTGGTCAAAGTGAGGATGAGTGCTCAGGCGTCCTCCATAAGTCACTTATGCCCTGGAGCCAGGGGTCTTGGCATCAGGAGTCAGTGGTGTCTGGAGTCCATGGTCTTTTTTTATATATATAAATTTATTTTTTATTGGTGTTCGATTTGCCAATATATAGAATAACACCCAGTGCTCATCCCATCAAGTGCCCCCCTCAGTGCCCATCACGCAGTCACCCCCATCCCCTGCCCACCTCCCCTTCCACCACCCCTAGTTTGTTCCCCAGAGTTAGGAGTCTCATGTTCTGTCTCCCTTTCTGATATTTCCCACTCATTTTTTCTCCTTTCCCCTTTATTCCCTTTCACTATTTTTTTATATTCCCCAAATGAATGAGACCATATGTTTGTCCTTCTCCGATTGACTTACTTCACTCAGCATAATACCCTCCAGTTCCATCCACATCAAAGCAAATGGTGGGTATTTGTCATTTCTAATGGTTGAGGAATATTCCATTGTATATATAGACCACAGCTTCTTTATCCATTCATCTTTCGATTGGAGTCCTTTGTCTTGAAAAAGGAACATGACCACCCCACCCAGTCACTCCTTAGATGTTATCTATCGTGCTGCAAGACTCCAAAGAAATCATTAACTCCTTGACCTTCACAAGGGGGACATACATGATTTGTAACATACAGCATGTGGAGGCAGGCGTGCAGGTGCTAACAAGAATAGAGGCAGGAAAAGGAGCAAAAAAAAGCACTTCTTCCTGGGGTCCCTTCAGTGTCCCTGTCTCAATGGCACTGAACCTAATAATGAAAACAGCTGCACAGCAAAGAGCTAGTTGCTAGCACGATTCTCACATCGTGATATTTGGTGAATTCCAGAGTCCCTTCCTTCCTTAAACAAATTTTGAATACCTAGAATGTGCCAGATGCTGTCAGAGGATACAAGGAAACAAAAACAAATCAGATATGGTGCCTACCTCAAAGAGCCTGCCCTAGCATGGAAGGCTTCTAGATTAAGAAATAATTACCAGGCAGTAGGTTGCTATAATAAAGTGCTTGAGAGCCAGAAAGGGAGAAGTTTATTCTGCTTTGAAGGATTGAGAAAGGCTTAAGAGAAGATGTAACTTTTGAGGTGTGTCTTATTGGGGTTTTAAGGGTGATAATAAAGCTCACTCTATCCCCTTGGAGTTTGAAGCAATTAAGAAATATAATAGGGAGTAAAATATTGCATGTAAGACTGGATTAGAGAATGAGGCTTGGGCCTACAGGCAAAAAAAAAAAAAAAAAATCATCGTTATATTTCTCTCAAAGTCTAAATCTCAGAAACTGTGCACATAGTGAGTTCAAGAGGAAACCCGATGAGCAGGGCAGAGTCAGCCAGCAGCAGGCAGGCCTGTTGACAGCCTCACACAAGGCTGAATGCAGAAGAGAGAGGGAGGCCATGTGTAGGAGACATTTTTAACACATCAGCCTCCCCAAATAGAGAAATATGTGGTCAGACTTCTCTGACCCTGCAGTCCAAAAAATTATGCCTCCTTCCATTAGAAGATCTAGCCAAGCAGCAGAGAGGGATCAGAGGTCTTTCTGCAACTGCTAACATCTGGGCCACCTGTGGGTCTATTTCTATTGCCTGATTTTTTTTTTTTTTAACTTAGCTGTCTGTGACATGATCTTCGCTCTTTAGCAAATTTTTATTGCATGCCAGACATTTTGATAAAGACCCCAAAAGGCTCCAGATAATGCTATCAGCCCTTTTCTCCTCAGGCACCCAGCAGGAGACTGCTCATCAAAGGTTGAGCTGGATCAAGACGTGGACACAGTTCCAGTTAGAGTTGTGGGAAGACCCCACCTGCCCTCAGCTTGCCCCCGGTCCCAGGGTGAGACTCCCCAGAGAATTCAATTAGAGCCCCTTAACTCGGAAAGACTGCGGGAGATTTCAGCCCTGCCCTCAGAGGTGTTGTGCTGAGGCTTTGAGCGCCTCACCTTAGGGAGCCCAACCATCTGCTTGAGGTCTCTGATCTTCCATGGGGTCTCCTCGGTGTCTCATAAATGTCATAAGCTCTTGGTCCTCCAGCAGCGGACTTAGGGACAAGCCCAGGTTCCTAGGCTCTGGTAGCTTCCAGAATCCAGGGGGAGGCCCCTCAAACCCCTGCTTAGGACACCCCACCCCATGGAACCATCGTGAGCACTGCCACGTCCTCTGCCCCAGCCTGGCCGACTGGGCAGCCTGGGCCCAGATCACCAGCAGGAAACGATGCAGGAAAGTGAAGCACAGCCAAACGATGCAGGAAAGTGAAGCACAGCACAGTCTCCCTCCTCTAACGGTTTGTCTCTTTCTAGAATTTTAGCCCATTACTTCTTGCACCGTCCTCAACTCTCAGATGCCATACAAAAATAGGACTTTGGGAATTCACCGAGGTTTTTTTCCTGCTCTTTGCCAGTCGAGGAGTTGGCCTGCCGTGATCCATGTAACCTACCCAGAAGCAGAACTCGGCTTCACGGACTTGCCCTTGGCTACACCTTGGCCCACCCTGTGCCTGCCACTCTCCCCACCCCCCCAATGTGCACTCTCCATCCCTTGCTCTGCAGTAATTTTCCTCATGCACGCAGATGGCCAGCCCTGGTCCCTCCATGTCCCCCGTGGCCAGGATCTCTCCTCTCAGCGCGGCCCTCCACTAGGGATCTGCCTCAGCGGGGGACAGCTGTAGGAGGCCGCAGCCTCCTGTGTCTGGGGACAGGGCTCACCAGCCCCCCTTGTGTCTGTGAGACTGGAAAGTGTCAGATGCCCCTCACGGATCATCACCCTGCTCCAATAGGAGGGATATGGCTTTTAAAAATGGGAGAGAAAAGATTTTGTAACAGCAAAGATTGCTTAGAAAAGATTTAAGCAGAGGGTTATTGTTCAAATTGTGGCCCTCACAGGTCTCCAGTGAGTGGAAAAAGTTTGAGGGAAAATATTTTGAACTGGGATAGTTTAGTGCATACTTGTGCACACACACACACAAATCTAGATTCCTATTGTTTCTTGAAAAAGCAAACTATCTGATAACTGGGCTCACGGTCTCAGGGCAAATAAATGCTGTCTCAGGTGAGACATGCTGCCCTCTTCTGCAGGTGACTTGGATGAGGCCCCCCTCCCAGCAGGGCGTGAGCTGAGTAAGCCTGTTGCCTCATGCCAGCAGGATTCCCTCTCAGGGTCCTGCTGGAGGGGAGTCAGCATTTGCCTCACCCTGCGAGTGAGAGTGAATGCCTCCTACCTGGCTCTGCCCTCCAGGCCTCACCTCAGTCGGGTAGCCCCCCTGGGCCCTGTGGCCCTTGTGGCAGAGCCAGCATGGTCCCTCCCTCCAGCAGCCCTGCCTCACACACCTGCCTCTGGTGCCAGCAGCAGGCACAGCAACTCAGGAAAGCTCTTTCTGAAAACTCTTCCTCTTTCCTTCTTTGCTGCTTACATAGAGCATTTATATTAATTACAAACACTTTCATCATGGGGGGGGGGGCGACTATGTGCCCCCTCACAGGGTTGAGTCCCCACACAGCTCAGCTGTACCTCCGACAGGAAGCCAGTTGCTAGGAGACCAGCAGGCAAACTTCAAGAGATGAGGAGTTCCTACCTTTTCTCTCTGAAGTTCTGGGTCTAATCCCAGCCCAGGGTGGCCTGTGGTTCATTTAGAAAAAAAGAAATGGAAAGCCCTCCCTCCCTCTCTCAGACTCTGTCTTCCCTCTTTCAAAGGAGACTGCATGTATTATTAGAGAAATAACAAAACTGTTTATGAACATACAGTAAAATATAGTCTCAACTTCTTAAGTTTTCCCTGAAACTCTGCAGTCGGCTTTCCTTAGGATAGTGGCATGACATGCTGGTAATAGAAACCCCAAGAGCTTGTGAGGGCTTTTGTTCTTTTTCTTTTCATGTTCCTTCTTCTAGAAATACGAAGGTGATGGGCTGGACCCAAGAAAGAAACCTAAAAAAATATAAAAGAAGCAGGAAATTCTTCTGTATTGGCTTTTCAATGTCAAGGCTCAACTTGATTGGTTAAAGAGGGTGGATCCCGTAGAGGATGTCAGACTCCAGTTAAATGAGAAAAGTCCTAAATTTTCACAAAGAAAATATGCAGCATCAATAAGAGTATTAAACATAATGTGCCACAGGCATGTCTAATTTTGTGCTTCCAGTGGCAGATGGTAAACAGGATGTTTGAAAAATAGAGATGGGGGGTCTCTAACTCTGCACAAGCCCCTTCGTGGGGCACATTTGTAAACAGGAACCCTGCCTTGCATCCGGAGCTGGGGATCCCGTGATGTCTTGCAGCATTTCCTAAAGCGTTCCAGCTCGGACAGGCTGACCCCAGTATGATCCCAGAACCTGCCCTTTGTGCCTGAGAGAGCTGGAATTAGAGGCACAGTCAGCTTCCAAAGACTGAAATATTTACTAGTTAGCCCTTTACATAAAAAGGTTGTGGACTTCTACTTTAAATCAATGCCTGAAATTTAAGCTTTTCCAGTCCTTCGCTCAGAACAAGAATATTATCTTTTACAGTATTTGTAAAACCAGCTAACAACATTAAATGCAGCTTCCTTGTTTTCTCCTCGTAGTTCAATGTGTAATAAATGTTAGTTATGAATTAGGACTTTTGTCCCTCCTTAGTATAATCTAGTTCAATTGGCTATATTATATGTATGATTTCTTTTCTCACTTTATTACTCATAAATTAGTAATCTCATTTGGAATTTCCCATCCTAGAGAGGGGTTATTTCTTTAATTTTTATCCAAACTACACGTTTCAACCGTTCTAGCATCAAATTTCAAAATCATTTCCATTAAAGTTAAAAATGATCCACTGTTTTCTATAAATATTGCACTCTTATTGCCATCAAAAGCATCATTATATTTGGCTAAATATTGATGTATAATATTATTTCAGGCCTTGATACTTATTTGTCTTTGTTGAATACCGTGACTAGTGGCTGTTTATTCGGCTTTCTTCTGTCAGTTTTAATAATGGCATGAGTGCATTTTGACATGCAAACCTGCTCACTCTTAGTGTTTCCAGTTTTTAAGAATTTAAGAAGTTCATTTCTCTGAAGATTTTGGTTTTTTTCTTTTCTGAGCTCTGCTGTCATATTTTCTATTTTTATCATTATCTTGACTTGTTCCCCTGCTTTCAAGGAACTAAAAAAATGAAATGGAATTGTATCTATTTATCAAAAAAAAGTCAATTACCATAAATGTAAAAATAATAATGAATCGGTATCACACTTTCAAACCGGTTACCTCTAGAGCTTTACAAACAGGCATTTAAGAGTCGTTTGAACTGTTTCATGTTACAAAACATTCCTCAACCACCACATGCACCTGTCGTCTTATAGAATGGGAATCCTGAATGAGCACACAAAGAGAAACAAGAAAATGGACACTTGACACCACCAGGAGCAACACTTTACTGTGCACAAAATTATTCCTTTGATGCCATCTACGAGGAAGTATTTGACAAGTTAATTTGTCTTTTCTCCACCCTAAGCACTGCCGGGGTGCAAATCCTTCTCACGTTTCACAGCAGCATCAGGTACCCTTAAACCTGGGAGGCGTCGACCTCAGCCACCTTTTGTTTTAAAACCAGAGAGCAAAAGGCAAAGACAGGCATTTCTCTGATTCCTGATAGTGTTATTGAGGACGGTTTAGGGTTGCGAGTGACACTGTACTAGCACTGGGGGCACAACCTGAGTGACCTAAGTGTTCTCTTGCACATTGTGTATGTTGTGTGGGTGCATGATTTGTGAGCCCTGTATACCGTGGCCCCCCTGTTACCTAGGTTTAAGGGTGCTGCTGCAATTGAGGGACTGTTTTCTTTTTTTCTGTTGTTTTTTTTTTTTTTTAAGATTTTATTTATTTATTCATGTGAGACACACAGAGAGAGAGGCAGAGACACAGGCAGAGGGAGAAGCAGGCTCCATGCAGGGAACCCAATGTGGGACTCGATCCCGGGTCTCCAGGATCACACCCTGGGCTGAAGGCAGCACTAAACCACTGAGTCACCTGGGCTGCCCCAGGGACCGTTTTCTTTGGGGTCCACCTGCCTCAGGCTGTACTGGGCACAGAAAAGCAGGAAGTCTAGGATGACATCTTGAGAGCATCCCCCGAGCCCGGGGAAAGGGACAGGAGCTCCTGGGTTCTGAGCGCAGTGTCCCAGGGATGTGAGGGGACCTCAGAGGAATATCTGCTTGCACACAGCTGGAGAGGCAGGGACCCCGGGCTGGGCAGTGACCTCCAGGCCGCAGCTCAGCGGCTGAGAACAAGGAGCACACACACGGGGATGTGGGAGGCCAGATGGGGAGGCCAGAGACCTCCCTGCTGGGACCCTCGGGACATTTAGATGACACTTGGAGGGCAGGTGAAAGCCTCAGTAGTTTCCAAACTAGAATGCCCTTTCAGCATAGCCAGATCAGACCCCATTAGCCAGATCTGGAGCAAGAAAAAGAAATGCGACATTTCGTACACACCATTGTGCTCAACAAAATCATTATGTATCACATAAATACGTTTGGTGAATCCTGACACTCTTCCCCCCTTTTCTCTGGCCTGCAATCTAGAAGTGAGGGGGAGCTCATGGTGTGGAGAAAAGTGGGCACTGGGGCCTTCCGTGCAGGACAGCCGGTGGTGCTTCGGGAACATACTGTAGGGGAAACGATCTGTGTTTCTGCATCTGGACGCTGCGCAGGTCATACGGTGGAAGGGACCCGGGCAGAGAAACCAAGCGCCTGGCAGCTCTCCCGCACTCAAGCGCCTCATCCCCGTGCCCGGCCCTAATTCCTGCCACATTGGCTCGGGTTTGGGAGGAGCGAGGTCACGGGGGCAGGACATTTGCCGTCGTCTGAGGGGGAAACGGAGCCATGGGCGGGCAGCCTGCTCTCCTCTGAACGCCTCCTGGGTTGAGGCCATGTCTTTGTCATTTGCTCAGCGCTCTGGGGATCCGTGTGCTTTTGGGGACTCCCTCTTCACCCCGCCCAGAGACGCCGGGCCCACTGGCCCAAGAGCGGCCACTCCAGCCGTTAGCTCGGACACTGACGGGGCTGTGGGTCCAGCTCGGCCCAGGGGCCTGGGAGAGCCCAGTCCTCGGGCCTTCAGACTTCTCGGGGCGCAGCTCTCCTTCCCTCGAAGGCAAAGCTCAGAAGCAGACAGCAGAGGGAGCCAGCGGCCTGCCGTTCGCGCTCAGGCTGCGACTCTGGTAACTTGGAGGACGTGGTGGCTCGTCCTGTCCCTGAGGCGCTGGGACACACAGGAAACAGTCACTTAGGTGGATGCCTCCCAAGGGCCCACTGCGGTTCCCCTCCCAAGTCAGGGCCGGTGTCGTCTGCTGTCAACCCGGCCTTCCACAGCAGCCCTGTTTCAGAGAAGCGGGCAGAAACTCAGCCTTCACCTGTGACAGCAGGCTTTCCTCAGAGACTTCCAGAGGGGACTGGTTTCCCAGTCCTTTGCAGGAGACAGTCTGCCCCTCTCCTGGATCTGAAATGCTTGCCCCTCCCTCCGGCTCCCTCTGAATGGTTCATCTGTGGACCTGTGGGAAAGCGTTAGAGGAGCTCCCAGCTTCTGAGGGCCCTGAATGAAGGCATCGTCTATAAGAAGCACCTTTTGGCCACGAAGTCATCAACTCAGCCAACTCTCCGATGCCAGATTTTGGGGAGAGGCATTCCGAAAGTGAGGCAGCCTGCACTTGGTGCTGTGGTGCTATCATTTCCAAAGAGGGGCTGAGCCCAGTCAGAGCAAATGTGGGATTCAACCCCTCTTGAGCAAAGTGGGAAGAAAAAAAAGGAGCAGAGGCAATGCCTGTCCGCTCCCCACGCCTGTGGGCTCAGCCAGGCCAGGACTTCTTCTGTCTTTCCCTCTGCGAAGGCTTCGAGCTCTCCAAAGCGCCCATGGCCTCTCCACAGATCCACAGGGCAGGTGCAGGAGATTCCTGCCCATCAGCACCGACTGCTTACAGAAGCGCTCCGACCTTCATATTCCAGGAGAGCACCTTCCCCTGCCTCTTCGTCCTCCCCACTGAGTTACCCGGTTGTTTCCCAAGGGCCTCCTCCTGTCACTTGTGCCCTGATCCCCCCGGCCGCATCAGGAGGCCTCAGCCACCCAACCATCAACCTTGTCCAGACGCACGACAGAGAACATTGGCAGCGGGGCAGACGCCGACGATGCTTCTTCACCACAGGAGTCAAAGGCGGCCTGCATCTGCTCAGACGCACAAGCCTATAGCCTGAAGGGCCAGGAGAAGGCAGTGGTGGCCAGGAGGGAGCCTGGAAGGGTGGGCATGGCTTTGGATTAAGCCGAGGGTTCATAACTGGCTGAACAATGCTTCCCGAGGATTCCTGTTTAAAAGCGAGGGGTCCTGGTCTGGAGGGGGGTGGCCACAGGCCACGTCCTCAGCCACTCAGCGTGGTCCTCAGGGATGGCCATGGCGGCTTGAGGCATGTCAATCACGGTTACCGTGACACACCTTGAGGGATGGCCATTGTCCTAAATGACAGATTCTGCTTGTTAAAAGTATTCAACAGACTGAAATAGTCACATTGAACCAGATGAAGTTTGAGATAAATGTGAAGTTTTGAAGGCAGAAGGAACAACTAAAACGCCACGTGTGAAAAACTCTCAGGTGTCGGAGTTGCTTTTCGGCACCTGGCACACAAGGAAAATACACACCCCGTGAGAATCATCGGCTGCATAATGAGGGATACTGAATCCAGAATCAGAGAGGTGGCTCCCAGTGCTGGAGGATTGTGTCCACTCCTGCTCGTCACCCTTAGAAGGGACCCCAGGACCCCAGGATAGGGAGGGGACTGAGGCCAAAGCTGGCAAGTGTGAGAGACCCAAGGATGTTCATCTGGTCCAGGAGCAAAGACAGGGATGTGGAACGGTGGTGGGAAAGAGGGGTGACATTTTGGGGCTTCGGAGGATAGAACCAGGCCCAGCAGGCTGAGAGGCACATGGGCCCAAGGCATCGGGATCCCGCAGATCCATGTCCAAACCCAGTTGAGTGACTCAGGGATCTCCCTAGGCCTCTGGGCCTTGGCTTTCTCAGCTGCACCCCAGAACCACCCCCAGGACAGGACAACAGTCGTGAAGAGTTTAACAGAGGGCCAGAAACCCTGTAAGTGCTTGATAATGTGTCCCTCTGGCTACTATTACACAACAGTTAGAGGGAGACAATTTTTGGTTTAAGTGTAAAAGATGCTTCTAGCACCCGGGGCTTCTCCTCCACAGAGGGCAGCTTTTGGACACTGGGGTGGTTATAATGCAGAAGACGGGACGGTTTTGTGTGCTGTGCTGGCCTAGTGAGACTGATGGCAAGTATTTCCTTTTACCTCCAGGGAGAGTTAGTGATTATGCTCTTCGTGCCTTTGAGAGAAGAACTGTGCTTGGTTCCTCTCTGACTACCCTGTGCAGACCCTCTTCCACCAGGAAAGGGGAGGCGTGAAGCCCCCCTGGCTAAACACGGGGACGCTGTCCCTAACCTGGGGCAGTGGTTCCCGTCACTGCTATGAAGTGGGGCCCAGAGCCGTGAAGGCAGACACCGGCGGAGACGGCGGTGATGTGAAGAGGCCTGTAGGCATCAGGGGGACGGGCATGTCCCTTCCTCATCCGGCGGCATCTTTCTTAAAGAGTCACGGTGGTACCAGGAGATGCTCCTCGCACCCCAGCTGGGAGCTTTCCTTGATCCCCATGCCTGCTGTTGCCTGTGACCAGTTCTCTGGCAAGTTAAGGATGGGGGCCAGCTGGCAGGACGCACAGCCGAGCACAAGGTTCACAGGAGGAGGATGTTTAGGGGATTAAGCTGACAGATCTCCCCCATTAAGCTCACCCAGGCTTGAGGCCCAGAAGGCAAGGCAGCCAGGCTGCTGCCCATACCTCCAGACAGCAGGCAGAGGGTGTCACGGCCCCGCAAACTGCAATTCTGGGCACATCCCTTCCCTGGCAACAGACGTGCTGTCATTCCTGCTCCCAGAACAGCTATGAAATTTTCCTGGAGCTTAGGCCACCTGCTCCGACCTCGGGGCCTCGGGGTGGACCCGCGGCCTGCTGCTGGCTGGGGCCTCCCTTACCACTTCCTGCCAGCTACCTTCTCACTGCCCCACTTCCCCTGTCCTTCTGGGAGCTTCAGGTGCTCTTCTGGGGGCTGTGAGGGCTCCCCCAAATATAGAGCAAAACCCACCTTCTTGGGAATGAGATGAGGGCCTAGAGAGACTGCTCTTTCTCAGCCCTTCAGGTTGGGGACTTACAGCGATTGTCCACCATTGCCAGGGTTGTAGCATCAAATTCTTGGTCTTCATGGGAAGAGGGCCTGGGATGAAGCTTGATAGCCTCGTCCTCTGCCAGACCATGGCCCTCAGACCAAGCTGGTGATAAAAGTGCAGTTTCCTGAAAACTGAAGGTGCTGAATATCAGTGTTTGTTGGTCTTTTAGATCTCCTCATTTGGGAAATTCCTTTTCAAATCTTTGCTCATTTTTCCTATTAGGTTGTCTGCCTTGTTGATTTTTAGGAATCTGTTCTGGATAGGAGCCCACTGTTGGGTACCTGGTTTACATGGTTTACATTCTTCTCCATGTTTTCTGAGGAATAGAAGTTCTTACTTTCAATGGGGTTCAGTCCTTTCCTTTATGATCCTATTAAAGAAAACTCTGCCTCTATCATAAAGATGTTCTTCATGGGATGGCCCAGAATCTTTAGATCTGCATATAAATATGCAAGCCAACTGGAATTGGTTTGTTGGTAAGGTTGCAGGTGGGGGTTCAAGACTGACTCTCATCTGTGTGTGTTCTCTCAGCACCACTACAATTTGGGTGGTTTTTGATTTTTGTTTTGTTCATTTGCTTAGTTTGCCTTTTTAAATAAAAACTGTTTTTATTTTAGAATAGTTTTTGATTTGCAGAAAAGTGACAAGGCAGTATAGAGAGTTCCCACGTACCCCTCACCCGTTGTCTATGGTACATTTGTCGTGGCTAATGCATCATCACTAAGTAAAATCCATACTTTATTCCGATCAGGACCATTGGTTTTTGACAAAAAATGTGTTGCTGGCAAATGCCATGAGACCACATCCTGGTAACTAAACCTTCAGGGACAAAGTCCTCTGTCGTAAGAGCTCTCTGGTCTCAGCTTAAACTGG
Source organism: Vulpes vulpes (assembly GCF_048418805.1). NCBI lineage: Eukaryota > Metazoa > Chordata > Mammalia > Carnivora > Canidae > Vulpes > Vulpes vulpes. The sequence continues at coordinate 105,769,702 of NC_132785.1, read as the reverse complement.
AGAACTGAGCGGGCCTCACGTGTAGACTCGGATCCTGTGAGGTCATGGGGACGGACATGTGGAAATTCTAGTACTGAAGGGCCTGCAGCGTCGTAGACTCTCAGCCCCAGGCTTAAAACTCCTGAGTTGTAATGTGTGATGAGTAGCCTTCTCCTTGAGTCCCTTAGACTTTAATTTGTAATCTTGAAGCAAAGTTTAAAATGCATTGATGATGAACAGCTTTGTACTTTAATATTTAGTCAGCGTGCTGTACATTTCATCCCCAGGACTCCTCTTCTATGTGGACGTTTGTAGATTTCGATGCTCTGCCCTCACCTCCTCCATCCTGCACCTCCCACCTCTGGCTACCACCAATCCGTTCTCTGTAAGTTCAGAGTTTGGTAGAGGGGATTGTTAGTTTTGGCATTTTTTAGATTCCACAAATAAGGGATATTATAAAGTGTTTGTCTTTAACTTATTTTACTCAGCATGTTGCCTACAAGGTCCATCCATGTTGCCACAAATGGGAAGATTTCCTTATTTTTTATGGCTGTATAATATTCCTCGGTGTGTGTGTGTGTGTGTGTGTGTGTGTGTGTGTGTGTGTGTGTTACTACATTTTCTTTATCCATTCATTTATTGATGGGCACTTCTTCACTGTTGAAAATCATGCTGCAATGCACGTGGGGGTACAGTTACCTTTTTGAGTTAGTGTTTTCATTTCCCTCTGATAAAAACCCAGATGTAGAATTTCTGGATCATATGTTAGTTCTAGTTTTACTTTTTGAGGACCTCCATACTATTTTCCATGTGGTGGCACCAATTTATGTTCCCACTAGCAAAGGTTCCCTTTTCTTTATATCCTTGCCAATATTGTTACTTCTTGCGTTTTTAATAATAGTCATTCAAACAGGTGCAAGGTGGTATCTCACTGTGGGTTTGATTTGCACTTCCCTGATGATTAGTAATGCTGAGCATCTTTTCATGTATCTGTTGGCCATCAATATGCTGTCTTTGGAAAATGTCTATTCAGGTCCTCTGCCCATATTTTAATCAGATTGGATTTTTTGCTCTTGAGTTGTGAAAGTTCTATATGTTTTTTGGATATTAGCCCTTTATCAGATATGATTTCCAAATATTTTCTCCAATTTAGTAAGTTGCCTTTTCATCTTGTTGATGGTTGTTTAGCTATCCAGAAGCTTTTCAGTTTGATGTAGTCCCGCTTGTTTATTTTTGCTCTTGTTGCTTTTGGGGTTATATATAAAAAATCACTGCCACAACCAATGTGAAGGGGTTTACTGCCTGTTTCCCTCTAGAGTTTGTGATTCCAGGTTTTACAACTAGGTCTTTAATCCATTTTGAGTTAATGTCTGTGTATGGTGTAAGATAGTGGTCCAATTTCATCTTTTTGTATGTGGCTTTCAAGTTTTCCCACCATCATTTATTGAAGAGACTGACCCTTTCTCATTATATATTCTTGGCTCCTTTATCATAAGTTAATTGACCACATATGTATGTGTTTATTTCTGGGCTTTCTATTCTGTTCCATTTCTTTACGTGTCTGTTTTATGCCAATACTATAGTGTTTTGGTTACTATAGCTTTGTAACATAGTTTGGAAAAGGTATCATTAATGCCTCCTGCCTTGTTGTTCTTTCTCAAGATTGCTTTGGCTATTAAATTTTTTGTGGTTCCATACAAATGTTAGGATTGTTTTATTTCTCTAAAAAATCCCACATTGGAATTTTGATAGAGATTGTTTGAATCTGTAGATTGCTTTAGGTGGCATGGATATTTTAACAATATTCAACACCCAAATTTGATAAAATGTTATCAATAATTATCATTTTAACAGTAGTCTTCCATTCCTTGAGAATGGTATATTTTTCCACTTATTTGTGTCTTAAATTTCTTTCATTAATATCTTACAGTGTTCAGTGTACAAGTTTTTCACCTCCTTAGTTAATTTATTCCTAGGAATTTTATTTCTTTTGATACAATTGTGAGTGGAATTGTTTTCTTAATTTCCCTGATAGTTCATTGTTAGTGTAAAGAAATGCAACAGATTTATGTATATTGATTTTGTATTCTGCAACTTTACTGAATTTATTTATTAGTTTTAACATTTTTTGGCATAATCTTTAGAGTTTTCTATATATAGTATCAGGCCATTTGCAAAATTACAGTTTTACTTTTTCCTTTCCTATTTGGATGCCTTATTTGTCTTTTTCTTGCCTAATTGCTCTAGCTAGGCCTTCTAATACTTTGTTGAATACAAGTGGCAAGAGTCGTCACCCTCATTTTGTTCCTGATCTTGGAAAAAAAGCTTTCAGGTTTTCACCATTGAGTATGATGTTAGCTGTGGGATTGTCTTATAAAGCCCTTATTATGTTGAGATATGTTCCTTTTATATCTACTCTATTGAGAGAGTTTTTATCATAAATTGATGTCAAATATTGTTAAATACTATTCTCTGTATCAGTTGTGATGATATATATTTTTTATCTTTCATTTGTTAATCTGGTGTGTGATGTTGATTGATTTTTGGATGTTGAACCATCCTCACATCCTTGAAATAAATTATACTTGATCATAGGTCTTAGGATTGGTATTAATTATTCTTTGAACATTTGGTGGAATTTCCCAGTATAATCTGCTGGTCCTTGAATTTTCTATTTCTTCATGATTCAGTCTTGGTAGGTTCTATGATTAGGAATTTTCCATTTCTTCTAGATTGTTCCACTGGTTGGCATAAAATTGTTCATAGTAGTCTCTTATGATCCTCTGCATTTCTGTGGTATCAGTTGTAAAATCTTCTCCTTCATTTCTGATTTTATTTTAGCCTCCTCTCTCTTTCTTAGTTAATTGAGCTAATGGTTTTGTCAGTTTTGTTTATCTTTACAAAGAACTATCTCTTGATTTCGTTGATATTTTCTGTTGCCTTTTTTGGTCTTTATTTTATTTCTGCTCTGATCTTTATTTCCTTTCTTCTACTAGCTTTGGGCTTTGTTTCTTTTCCCAGTTTCATCTGGTGTAAACTTAAGCTGTTTATTTGATATCTGTTACTTGATGTGTAGACTTTTATAACTATAAACTTCCCCTCCTAGAACTACCTTAGCTGCACCAAATAAATTTTGATACATTTCCATTTTTGTTTGTCTAAAGTATCTTTTTATTTCTTCTGTGATGCGTTGATTGTTCATTGGTTGTTGTTTAATATCCATGTATTTGTGTTTTTCTAGTTTTCTTGTTGTAACTGATTTCTAGTTCTTACCATTGTGGTCATAAAAGATACTTAATATGATTTCAATCCTCCTAAATTTATTAAGATGTGTTTCATGGCCTACTATATGATTTATCCTGGAGAATGTTCCATGTACACTTGAGAAGCATACATATTATGTTTTTGGATGGAATGTTCCATTTATTTCATCCATTTGTTAAGTCCATCTGATCTAACATGTTGTTTAAGAGTGATGTTTCCTAATTGATTTTCTGTCTGGATTATCTATCCGTTGATGCAAGTAGGATATTAAAGTCCCCTGCTATTATTATATTGCTGTCTCTTTTCCCCTTTAGGTCTGTTTATATTTGGTTTATATATTTATGTGCTCCTATGCTAGATGCATAAATATTTACGCATGTTATATCCTCTTACTGGATTGACTCTTTTATCATGATGTAATGGCCTTGTCTCTTATTGTAGTCTTTGTCTTAAAGTCTATTTTCTCTGACGTAAGTATGGCTACTCTGACATTCTTTTGGTTTCCATTTGCAGGGAACGACTTTTCCCATCCCTTCACTTTCAGTCTTCGTGTGTCCTTATATCTAAAGCAAACTGTAGGCAGCATATAATATATAGGTGGGTTATGTTTCTTTTTAATATCCATTCAGCCACTATGTATTTGGACTGGAAAATGTACATTTACATTTACAGTGATGTATAATAGGTATGCCCTTATTGGCATCTTGTTAATTGTCTTCTGGCTATTTTGTAGTTTCTTTGTTCCTTTCTTCTTCTCTTGCTCTCTTCCTTTGTTAACTGCTTTACTTTAGTGTTGTGCTTAGGGTCTTTTCTCTTTGTCTTCTGTGTGTCTACTATGGATTTGTTGCTTCAGGGTTACCATGAGACTTACATAAAAGAATGTATATTTATAATAGTATATTTCTAGTTGATAAAATTTAAGTTTGAAAACATTCTAAAACTCTACCTTTTTATTTCCACCTCCAACATTTTTGTTTTTGATGCCAAAATATACATCTTTTTATCTTGTGTATCTCTTAATGTATTATTGTAGTTATAGTTGTTTTTACTACTTTTGTTTTTTAATCTTCACACTAGCTTTATAAGTGATGAATCTACCATCTTTACAACATTAGATTATTATGAACTATACTATATATTTACTTTTACCAGAGAGATATATATTTCATATATTTTTCCTGATTCTAAATAGTACCCTTTTGTCTCAGTTTAAAGTCGCTTGGAAAATAATTTTAAGGCCAGTCTGAAGGTGATGAACTTCTTGAGCTTTTGCTTGTCTGGAAAACTATTTACCCCTCTTTCAATTGTTAAAGACAACTTTTTTTGGGTATTCTTGGTTGGAAGCTTTTTTAGTTTCAGCACTTTGAATATATCATGCACTCTCTGGCCTATAAAGTTTCTGTTGAAAAATCTGCTGAAGTCTTATGAGGGTTCACTTGTATATATAACAAGTTGTTTTATCCTTTGCTGCTTTTGAGGATCTCTCCTTGTCTTTAACTTTTATAATGTGTGTTAGTGTGAGTCTCTTTGAGTTAATCTTATTTGGAACACTCTGGTCTTCCTGGATCTGGATGTATGTTTCCTTCCTCAGGTTAGAGAAGTTTTTAGCCATTATTTCTTCAAAATTTTCTACCTCTTTCTGTTTTCCAACTGGGACTCCTAAAATACAAATTTTGGTCCATTTGATATTGTCTATAGGTCCCTTAAACTACCTTTTCTCTTTTTCATTTTTTTTTTTTTTCATTTTGCTGCTCTGACTGGGTGAGTTCCATTGCCTTGTCTTTACTTTTTCTGCTTTATCACGTCTGATGTTGAACCCCTCTAGTGTATTTTTTTAATTCAGTTATTGTATTCCTCAGCTCTGTGACTTCTACTTGGTACTTTTAATATTTTTCTCTTTGTTGAAATTTTCACTTTAACTCATTCTTCTCCCAAGCTCAGTGAGCATCTTTATGATTGATATTTTGAACTCTTTATCAGGTAAATTAATTATCTTCATTTCATTAAGGCCTTTTTTTGAGGTTTCATTTTGCTCTTTTGTTTGAAATGTATTCATCTATTTCTTTATTTTTCTTGACTCTATTTGTAGGTAGGTTGTGTGTGTGTGTGTGTTGGTTTTTATGTATTAGATAAAACAGCCACCTCTCCCAATCTTGAAGGAATGATCTGGTATAGGTGATGAAGCTTATTGTTCAACCCTGCTTTAGCTCTTAATTGTCTCCCAAACCTTTGTGATTGTCCAAGCAGCCAACTTTATTTTTAGTGGCTCCTAGTAGTTGACAGTGTGCTAACACTTGTCAGTATCCCAAAGAGGAGGGGAGGGGTCTAAGTCAGCATCTAAATTCAGGCTAATTGCAAGCCACCCCCTTAAGCTGCAGGTTTTAAAATATGCAAATATATTTTGGAGGGTAACATTGAGAGTTGGTAGTTCTCTCTGCTCCCTCTGTCCTGAGCCCTGGGATGATAGCCAGTAAAGAACTGTTTCTTTCTTGGCTACCATCACATTGAAATGAACACAAGTCCTACTGGCCACAAGACTCAGGTGATCAAGGGATGTCTCCTGGATGACAACCACAAAAACCAGGGCACTAGACTAAAAACTGGGGCACCAGACACGTGTACAGGCTCCCCTCTAGAGTACCTGTGCTCTGGAGCACTGCAGAGGGAGAGTGGGAGGATATTCCCAGAGATGATTACAGTTGGCTTTTAGATGTGTATTTAATTAGAAGCCTGGCCCTTAGGGCAGAGCTATGAAGATAGACTAATAGGCCTGTTTCATAGAGAGACTGGGCGTTTCTCTCCTAACTGCTATGCTCTAGAGATGATAGCCAGTTAAGTACTCTTTCTCCATATATTATAGTTCTGTGAAGCCCATGATGAGCATAAGCCCTCCTGGCTAGCAGAGCCAAGCAATTTGTGTCCCTCTGGTGGCAGCCACAAAAACCAGGTGCCAGATGAAAGTAAAGCTCCTTTCTGGGAGATACTGGTGAATTGGAAGAAATAGAAGGAGAAGATGAAGATGGTGCCCATTGGCCCCAGCCTTAGAAGAGTGTTTTTTTGAGTAGCCCTTTAGATAGATGCATGTTAAATTAGATGCCTGCTCCTCAGGCTGATACTTTAAAATAAACAAATAAGCCTCTGCCTCTACTCTGGGTCCTGGGGTGGAGAGCCTGCCTCTGTGAACCTTTTAGGAACTATTTCTCTATGTTATAGCCTTGTGGGTCTCATGGATGCAAGCTCATTGGTTTCAAAGTTAGATGGTTTTGGAGCTTATCTCTCAGGTGCAGGTCTTAAAAGTTCAGGTGCTACATGTGGGATTCAAACCCTTTGCTTCTCAGCAAACTCTGGTTTGTATGTTCTCTCCCCATCGTGGGCCACACACCAGGGATGGGATTGTATCTCAGCCTCTTCTTCCCACTTTGATGTGGGTTTCTTCCTCATTTGCCTAATATGTAAGAGTCACTCAGCTAGTTTTAAGCTTTTTTTTTTCAGAGGAAATTGTTCCATATATAACAGTAGATTCAGAGTTTGTGGGAGGAGGTGAATTCAGGATCCTCCTACATTGCCATCTTGAGCTAGAACCTCATATTCTAGTTTTTGTGAAGGATTTAGGAGTCTGAGAGAGAATGACTCTGATCACATCAGAACCAAAGAAGAGGCCAACTGAGGGAGATTAAAGATGGTGCATATTCTTTGACAAGCCTCTCCTGGAGATGTGGAGTCTGTTTCTACTAGACTTAAAAGAACTTGGGAAAGTGACACCATGTCATTTCTGGACCTAGCTTTTAAGAAGATTGGCAGATTCCACCTTGGTCTCTTGGAGCTTTGAACACCATGTGAGAAGCCCAACTACACTGTTAGTTGGAGCACATAGATGGGGATCCCTGGTGGCTCAGCGATTTAGTGCCTGCCTTCGGCCTAGAGCATGATCCTGGAGTCCCAGGATCGACTCCAGGCTCCCTGCATGGAGCCTGCTTCTCCCTCTGCCTGTGTCTCTGCCTCTCTCTCTCTCTTTCTCTCTCTGTCTCTCATGAGCAACAACAACAAAAAAGAGCACATAGAAAGGCTCTGAGACTATCTAGAGAGAAGAAGGGGCCCTGCTGAGAGGATAAAAATATGAGTGAGGCCATCTTGGACTCTCTAAACCATCCCAGCTGAACAGCACTAAGTCACTCAAGTTAATAGCACAGGGAGTGGAAGAATCACCCAACTGAGCCCTGCCCAAGTTCCTGACCTCTGGAATTGTATATAGGCTTACCCTGTGAGATTGCAAGTTTGGGTCCAGACCACTACAATAAAGCAAGTTACATGAATTTTTTGGTTTCCCAGTGCATGTAAAAGTTAGGTTTACAAAAAAAAAAAAAAAAGTATGTTTACACCATACTGTAGTCTATTAAGTGTGCAATAGCATTATGTCTAAAAATAATGTATAGATTTTAATTTAAAAATACTTTATTACTGAAAAATGCTAATCATCATCTGAGCTTTCAGTGAGTTCTAATCTTTTTGCTGGTGGAAGGTTTTGTTTCCATGTCAATGGCTGCTGACTGATCGTGGTGGTAGCTGCTTGGTGAGGTGGCTTGGAAATTCCTTAAGACAACAAAAAAGTTTGCTGCATTAGTTGACTCTTCCTTTCATGAACACAGTCTCTGTAGCACGTGATGCTATTTGATAGCATTTTACCCACAGAACTTCTTTAAAATTGAAGTCAGGGCAGCCCCGGTTGCTTAGTGGTTTAGCACCGCCTTCCACCCAGGGCATGATCCTGGAGACCGGGGATCGAGTCCCACGTCAGGCTCCCTGCATGGAGCCTGCTTCTCCTTCTGCCTGTTTCTCTCTCTCTCTCTCTCTCTCTCTCTCCCTCTATCTCTTAAATAAATAAATAAATAAATAAATAAATAAATAAATAAATAATCTGGACAGCCTGGGTGGCTCAGCGGCTTGGCGCCGCCTTCCGTCCAGGGTGTGATCCCCGGGACCTGGGATCGAGTCACACGTCAGGCTCCCTGCATGGAGCCTGCTTCTCCCTCTGCTTGTATCTCTGCCTCTCTCTGTGTGTGTCTCTATGAATAAATAAATAAAATATTTAAAAAAATAATCTTTAAAAAATAAAATAAAATATAATTGAAGTCATCCTCAGACCCTCCCGCTGCTTTATTAGCTAAGTTTTTGTAATATTCTAAAACGTTTGTTGTCCTTTCAACATCCTTCATGCTAGAAGAGGATCCCATCTCACGAAGCCACTTTCTTTGCTCAACCATAAGAAGCAACTCCTCATCTATTAAAGTTTTATCAAGAAATTGCAGCAATTTAGTTCCATCTTCAGAATCTAATTCTAATTCCAGTTCTCTTGCTATTTCCACCATACCTGCAGTTATGTTCTCCACTGAAGACTCCACTCCCCTTGATGTCATCCAAGAGGGCTGGAATCAATGTCTTCCAAACTGTTATTCTTGACATCTTGACCTCTTCCTATGAATCACGAGTTGTTTTGTTTGTTTGTTTGTTTGTTTGTTTGTTTTTTTATATAATTCCAGTACAGTGAACAGTGTTATCTTAGTTTCAGGTATCCAATATAGTGATTCAACAATTCTATGCATTACTCTGTGCTAATCATGATTATTGTACTCTTTAATCCCCTTCACTTAGTTCAACCATTCTCCCATTCCCCACCCCTCTGGTAACTTCTCTATGTTTAAAAGTCTGGGTTTTTTTGGACTCTTTTTCTCTCTGTTTCTTAAATTCCACACATGAGTAAAATCATATGGTATTTGTCTTCCTCTGACTGACTTAATTCACTTAGTATTATACCCTCTACATCCACCCATGTTGCAAATGTCAAGATTTCATTCTTTTGGATGGCTGAATAATGTTCCATTATAGATACATACCACATCTTCTTTATCCATTCATCTATGAATGAACACCTGGGTTGCTTGAGTACCTTGGCAATTATAAATAATGCTACAATAAACAGGAGCACATATATCTTTTTGAATTAATGTTTTTGTTTTCTTTGGGTAAATAACCAGTTGTGGAATTACTGGATCATATGGTAATGCTATTTTTAATTTTTTGAAGAACCTCCATCCTGTTTTCCACAGGGGTCATGAATGTTCTTAATGCCATCTAGAATGGTGAATCCTTGCCAGAAGTTTTTCAAGATGCTTTGCCCAGATCCATCAGAGGAATCACTATCTGTGGTGGCTATAGCCTAATGAAATGTATTTTTTTAATAATAAAGCTTGAAAGCCCAAATTATTCCTTGACCCATGGGCTACAGAATAGATGTTGTCTTAGCAGACCTGAAAACAGTAATCTCATTGTACATCACCATCAGAGCTCTTGGGTGGTCAGGTGAGTTGTTAATGAAAAAGCAGCAATATTTTGAAATAATTCTTTTTTGAGCAGTAGTCTCAACTGTGGGCTTAAAATATTCAGTAAACTATGTCATAAATAGATGTGCTATCATCCAGACTTTGTTTTTTCATTTATAGTGCCACAGGCAAAGTAGATTAGCATGATTCTGAAGGGCCGGAGGATTTTTGGAATGGTCCAGAGCCCTGGATTCCACTGAAAGTCACCAGTTGTGTTGCCCCTAACAAGACAGTCAGCCTGGCCTTTGAAGCTTGGAAGCCCGGCATTGACTTCCCTCTCTAGCTATGAGAGTCCCAGATGGCATCTTTCAATAAAAAGTTGTTTAGTCTACACTGAAAATCTGTAGCCACCTTCATTACTGGTCTTAGCTGGATCTTTGGGATAACTCGCTGCAGCTTCTTCATCAGCACTTGGGGATTCATCTTGTACTTTGATGTAATGGAGATGGCTCCTTTCCTTAAACCTCATGACCTATCCTCTGTTAGTTTTCAGACTTTTCTTCTGCAGCTTCCTCACCTGTCTCTACCTTCCCAGAATTGAAAAGGGTTAGGGCCTTGCTCTGGATTAGGCTTTGGCTGGTTTGATCTTCTCTCCAGACCACTAAAACTCTCCATATCAGCAAGACTGTTTTCCTTTCTCACCATTCATGCATTCACTGGAATCGCACTTTTCATTTCCTTCAAGAACGTTTTCTTTGAGTTCACAGCTTGGCTCACTGTTTGATGCAGGAGGCCTAGCTTTTGGCCTGTCTTGGCTTTCCACATGCCTTCCTCACTAAACTTAATCATTTCTAGCTTTGGATTTAGAATGAGAGACATGCCACTCTTCCTTTCACTTGAACACTGAGAGGCCATTGTAGGGTTATTAATTGGCCTAAGTTCAATATTGTTGTGTCTCAGGGAATGGGGAGGCCTGAGGAGAGGGAGAGAGATGGAGGAATGGTTGTTTATTAAGGTGATGGCATGGTTCCCGGCACCACAAAACAATAGTGACATCTATGATCCCTGATCACAGATCAGCATAGCAAGTATAATAATAGTTTGAAATATTGTGATAATTACCAAAATGTGACAGAGTTGAGTGCTCAAGTGAGCAACTGCTGTTGAAACAATGGCACCGATAGACTCGCTCAGTGCACAGTTGCCACAAACCGTCAATTTGTAATAAATGCAATGTCTGCAAAGTGCAATTAGGTGAAACACAATAAAAGGAGGTATGGCTACCTAATAAAGTGGTAGTTGTTTTAAGTCACTAAGTATGAAGTACTTCGATGGCCATTGATAACCAGAACACCGACTAAAGGAAGAGATCCTGACCAGGAACATTGCCCCCTAGGTGCAGGTCGGCTGGCAGTTGGGCAGAGTTTGGGCTTTTGCCAGGATTGACAGTGGGAAACTAGGCTTGTTCTGTCCCTCTGTTGCTTTAGCAAGCAGACTCCAAGGACCTTGGGTGGTTTTCTAAGAGATGTGCTTAGAGGCATAAAGTCTCTTCTTTTTTTATTTGATTGCTGAAAACTGGGAGCAACTTTGAAATCTATGACCCCGATCTGCTCACTGAGAAGGATACAGAACTGGTAGCAGGATATTACAGGAACATCAGTGATGAGATCTGATTAGACCAGACTGTAAGATTAACATCGTTGCAATTTATCCTAAGGAAAGATGAGTGTTATATACAGCATTTAGAAGTTGGTTTTAAAACAAAGATTTTCAGGAACCCTGGTGGCTCCAGCGGTTGAGTGTCTGCCTTCAGCTCAGGGCGTGATCCTGGGGTCTGGGGATCAAGTCCCATGTCGGGCTCACCGCGTGGAGCTTGCTTCTCCTCCCCCTACCTGTGTCTCTGCCTCTCTTTCTGTGTCTCTCATGAATGAATAGATAAAATCTTAAAAGAAGACTTTCATTGACTCCCACTAAGAAAATGCCTCTTGGTAAAAAAAAAAAAAAAAAAAAAAAAAAAAGCCTGGGTATACAGTGGGGTAAAGCTGAACATTTTAGCCACTGAGTAAATGGCTCTTCAAAGGGTCACTCTACCTTCCTCTCATAGAGAATCTTGCCCGCCCAGCTGGGCCGAGCTAGCCATTCTCCCAAGAACCAGCCAAGTGTCCAAGTATAACCTATATATTCACCTATAACACTTGTTGGGACTTGCTGCTCCCTGGCTCAGAAGAGCTGGCCAGCGGTTTTTGAAAGCTTAGGGTGGAATTTCTCAAAGAAATGGATTCAGGAATCAACCATGTCATAAACACCTGGTGTGCTTATTAAAATGAAGATTCTCTGACTCCACCAGACCTATTAATACTGAGTCCCTAAGCCTAGAGTCAAAGAATAGGAATTAAACAACTTGTCCAGATGGTGCTAACATCTAGGAACCATTGACTCAGGCTTTCAAAGATTCTTGTACCTCTACGCTTGGCCTGGGGTTGGACGGAGATGTTTGCTTGAATTGTAATTTGCAGGGAGAACATCTATACTGTATGTGAGAGAAGGTTGAAGCACCTCAGAGCCCCCTCTCTCTGTTAAGAGCTCCCAAAATGAGTGGTTTCATCCTAGTTTTCTGGTCTTTAGATACACTTTTGGTTGTCTTCTGTGGCCCCCAACCCCACCCCATTTACGAGTTAGTGTCCGTGATCCTCACTGCCTGGCTCCCTTCAGCAGGGATCCATGAAACCAGGCAATAAGGGGACCATAGGTGGGACCAATGGAATTGAGAAAGTATAGATTCAATAAATATCAGTGCTGGAATCTGAAGTGTGGGTTTGAATACTAGCTGTACCCATTCACCAGCTATTTTACTGCAAACAAGTTATTCAACCTCTCTAGGCCTTGGTTTCTAGTTTTGTAAGATGGGAACAATAATAGCCCCAGCCCACAGGGTGGGTGTGAGGGCCCAGTGGGCCGATGCATGTAGGGCATTTGTGCCCTTAATGCACATGATATATGATTATACGATTGTGGAGCAGGGGCCGGAATCCATGATACAGGAGGAAAAGTTGAGAGCATAGGGGGTTTTTGTCCAGGGAATAAATAACATTGGGAAGACTTGATATTTTCCAACATATTGATGGTTATTACTTGGGGAGTGAAATTTATGTTTGTGTAATTTGAAATGGCAGGACTGGGAGCAGTCACAAAAACTACAAGGAAGTGGATTTTCCCTAAATGAGTGTCTTTATTTTGCTTTTTTTTTTTTTTTTTTAAAAAGATTTTACTTATTCATGAGAGACACAAGAGGGACAGGCATTGACAGAGGGAGAAGCAGGCTCCCCTGTGGGGAGCCCGACGCAGGACTGGATCCTGGGACTCCAGGATCACACCCTGAAATGAAGGCAGACACTTAACCACTGAGCCACCCAGGCGTCCCTGAAAGGAATGACTTAAAAGAGAAGTTGAAATATACAGTGTGCTGCCCCAGAAGTCATGAGTTCCCCATCACCCGAGGTGCTCATGCTCAGGTGGCTGGAGGATGAAGATGAGATTCAGTCCTGTCTGGGCCGGGAGGTAGAATTGCCTGTCTTTAAAGGCCCCCTTCTATCCATGAGTCTGTGACTCATGACTCCAAGTTTATTTAAAGAGAACCAGAGAGCAGCCTGGGTGGCCCAGCGGTTTAACACCGCCTTTGGCCCAGGGCCTGACCATGGAGACCTGGGATCGAGTCCCTCGTCGGGCTCCCTGCATGGAGCCTGCTTCTCCCTCTGCCTGTGTCTCTGCCTCTCTCTCTCTGTGTCTCATGAATAAATAAATAAAATCTTAAAAAAAATAAAGAGAACAGCCCACTAGAATAGATGAAGGGATGGCATCTTCACAAGGTGGATCCTAGTTTGACTCTTTAATTCTTGGCTTTAAGCCCAGGAAACCACCCCGTCACCATCGATCTTGGAGACAAAATCTTTCCTGCAACAGACATCCACTGGTTCCATTTTTGCCTCCAGAACCCCAGACATCGAAGCTGGTTTCTCCTTCATAGTGCAGGGTATCAAATCCTTAAAGGCGGTGGTCAGGAACTCCATGTCCCCACTGCTCCGATCTTCCACCACGTCTTTTCTTTCAGGCGGTCGAATTGCTCATTCCCAGTATATGTGAATGAAGCCCGAGCATCTCCTCCAGCTGGAATCTTTAGGAATAAGCTAGACTGCATTTATGATGTGTGTTGTAAGAGGCATAGCCTCACTGATTTGATATGAACCTACATTGGGTCGAGTTTATCTTTGTACCAACTAAAACAAGTTTGCTAAGCCTATTCCTTGTTTTAAGATGACGGAACAGTTAAGCAGCTTAAAAAAATAACTGTGTTCAAATACCCTTAAGCTCTTTAGAAAAATTACTAGGTCAGTTACAAATCCGTCCTCCCTCTTCATTAAGATAGGTGACTGAAGGAACACTTCCAGGCAACGTTTTAGTCACTTCTAGTTTGCTATTTGAACTTGAGAACTTTCTTCCATGTATTTTCTAAGAGCGTTCACTCCCGGGAACAGCAGGTGGGTGAGGGTGGGGGTGTGATGGGAATGCGTGTGTATGATAGGGCCTGAGGCTGGTGAAGCTAACGGCTCTCTTGGGTTTGGCAAGAGGATCCAGAGGACAGCCACTTGAATGCCTATTTACCAGGCCAGTTACATAAATGTGTGTGGTGAGCTGGGAGTGTGGAAGGCAGTAGGGGTGGAGGCGTCTGTGTTGCCCTGGAGAGCCCCTACCCTCCCAAGCCATTTATACTTTTGCAAAGGAGGCTGGATTTTATTGGTGGATATCATTTTATGGTGCTTTTCTTACATGCTGAATTACAGAAATGCCTCTAGAGGAGAGATGAGGCTGGGTGGACTCACTAGAGATTTGAGGGCGTGCTAACAAATATGTAACAACAACAAAAAACATGTAGTGAGATTGGTCTATGTAAAGGAACACAGAACACTTTGGTCAAGGAAAAAAGAATGGTGGATGCATCTCTGGAATATGTGGCAAGATCCCTTATGGAAAGCATTTGTCTAAAGATACAGAGTAAGGTACCCAAGGCTTAGGTTATTTTGTCTGGGAGATCACTCAGGTTGAAACTGGGTCATGAGAGGTCCAAATTGAAGGATAAAATGAGCTGCATGTATTTAAAGGAGGGGCTGAGCCCGGCAGAGGAGCTGTAAAGGAGGGAGGCATAAGGGATGTGCTCAAAGTAAGTGAGGGAAGGCAATGTGAGAGCTGCTGGCTCCCAGCACTGAAGGCGAGCTTGGCTGAGGGGTGTAATGAGAGGTGAAGGGAAAAAAAAAGAAAAAAAGAGAGGTGAAGGGAGGTGAAGGTGAAAGCTCTCGGGTCTCAGGTGCGATGATGCAGACACACAAATGCAAGACAGCAGGAAAAGCTAGATTTGCAAGGATGGTGGGCCAGAGGGCTAGTCTGACAAGGAACGGAGGGAGCAAAGGCTGGCAGGCCTGAGGAGAGGCAGGAGATCTGTTGGAAAGGGGAAAAATGAGGGGCCAAAGTAGGAGCCCAGAAAACCAAGGTTCTGATGATCACCTCAGGGAAGAGAGCCACTGTCCTCAGATCTCTAAGCTGCAGCTTATCCAAAGGATATGGAAGATAAGCAACCCTTTCTTCCTCTCCAGACAGAAGTGGAGAAGATGGGCTGGTCTTCCAGCATGAGGATTTGGTTTCTTAACAGTAGCGGCAGGAATGAGGGCAGTTGAAAACTTGAGATTTGATAGGTAACTTTGAGATTTGATAGGTTCCTGGAGATCGGGGTAAGCAGGCTGGACTGGTTCTGGAAGTGGGTGAATGGAATTCAGCATTCCAGCCTAGAACCAAGTCTCCCAGTTTCTGGACTTCCCAGTGGCCACACACCGTGGGCCTGGCCAAGGGCTCTTCACCTGCTTTCCTATGCCTTGCTTTCCTTTGCAGCACTGCCATCCAGACTGTCAGCCAGCCACCCACCGCCCCAGCAAGGTGACCTAGGTCATTCTTGCTGACCTGGTAACTAGTTTCATCCCATTAATAGTCGTGAGGACACTCCAGTACTGTCCACGTAACACAGGAATTTAAAATAGTGAAGTAGCAAAAAGATTCATGCAAAGGGGGATCTAAATTACCTCTTTAGTAAAAAATAAATAAATAAATAAATAAATAAATAAATAAATAAATAAATAAAATAAATAAAAAGAAAAAAAAATTTATTGTACCTAAACCCTCTCCTTAGTATAGTTTAAGCCCGTTTCCCCTGCAAGGTGCTCCGTGGTTGGCTGACCCATCAAAAATGATACTTAGGCATGTGGACGTTATATATGCTACAGTAGTAGCATCTATTTCTTTTCATTATTACTGGGTGTGGATGTCCACCTGTTAACTCTACTCTTTGAAAGCATTGCTTCTAAACCAATACCTGGGAACTTCTAGAAAATGTTAACACTAAGTCCCCATCCCAGCCCTGCTAAATCACAGATTCTGGGGATGCAGCCCTGTGATGATGCATTTTAACAAAATCTGCAAGTAATTCCAATGGAAACGTAAGTGTTGAGTCAGCATTCTAAAATATATAGCAAAGGGTAGAAAGCACCTGACAGGAAAGGAGCTCATGTTGGCCCTTCCATCCCATTCTGCTATTAACATGCCAGGACACTGGCCCAGAAAACAACACAAAAGCCTTAACATATTGGAGATGGAGGACAAGGTAAGTTATTGTGCCTTTGGTTTCCCAATCACTGGCTTTACATGTGTGATCCCATTTAATCTTTCAAACTATATGAAACTGTTCCTATTTTATCCGATGAGGAAACCAAGCTCAGAGATTAACTTTTTTTTTTTTGAGATTAGGTAATTTATCTGAAGTCACAGCTGCTGTGTAGCGGGTGGGGTTTGAGTCTCAGTCTACGTCAAATGTTTATCTGATGGATCCAGGGTTTATTCCTTACAGATAGGTTGTTAGTGGCACAATTCATACAGAGAAAACGCATCCAACATTATTGTGGTATCATTCTTTTAAAAAGTAACAGAATTCCTGTTGAACAATGTCCTGGGCTTCTACTGGTCATGTGTTTCTGGCCCAGGTGGGCCATCTTGCACTTTCATCTCAACTTTGGTTGAGATGGGGAAGCAGCACCAAAAGGTTGCTGAAATGAATCAATTTTAAGACTGGAATCTGTTCAGGTTATCATTCTGTATTTAACTAGAGTCGAGGGGCTTAACCTCACTGGGCCTATTTCCTTTGCCCTTAGAGTTATTCCCGTCTGAGGAGTTGGTAATCCAACCCAAACCCATATGTTTATCCCAGGCAGCAGATATGAAGCACAACCAGATGGCCCTCCAATCAGCTCAAGGATGAAGACCCTCCATCAACGTAGGCTAATGGCCTGAGGAGAGGCAGGAAATGTCTCCCAGGGACTCTCAACCCACTTCCAAGCCCTTCAGAAATAAAGGATAAGCCCTTCCTTCCAGGTAAGAATCATGGTCCAGACAGACCCTTTTAGCTTACTAATCAGATTTATTTTGTGGCATCCAGTCTTGCCCTGTCTTGTAATTCTAGAATTTGCAGAACTGTTGAACCAAATAAAAGGAAGAAACTGTCAGTTCTCAATTAGCTGCACCAGTGGAGAGGAACAGTGATGTGGTAAGATTTTAAAAATTTGGTTCCATTTGGCTTTGGAATGCATTATGACTTTTTCAGTAGATTAACTTTTCTAATTATATTTTGTACAGCCTAATATTAACAGGCATTTGTATTCCCTGAGCACACAACATCTAACACAGATTCGGGTGATGCAGTAGCGGAGGTCCAAAAATGTGCTGGGCTCAGGGAATGATGGTGTTGTTATGGAAAATCCACACATGGATAATGAAGAGGGAACTAATTAGAAAGTGCTCAGCAAATATTAAATTATAAGCAGAGAAGCCAAATTAGAAATTCTCTAAGGACATGTGTACAGAGAGTAAAAAAGGTCATTAACATTCTATGAGGGACAGAAACTTTGAAGAACCCTTTTTCAGTGTTTATGGAACCTCATGAAAAAAAATCGGCTGCAAGGAGGGTCAATGAGTTACTGGGTGGTCTTTCAAATAAGAAAACCTCAAGCAATAATACCAAGGCATTTTAAAAGAGCGTTTAAAATGAATTTTATTGTTTGAATTTTACAAGTAGTCTTTAAAGACTTCAAACAAGAACTCTGTTGCAAAACTCTAATAAATAGCTTGCCCCAAGCCCCCAAACAAATGAAAGACTAAATAAAAACTAAAACTCGGAAGGATCAGCAAGACTTCAGAATGCTTGGATGTTAGCGATATTTCTCATTTACAAAGAGATACCAGGCAACGTAACAATCTCCTTCATACAAGTCAAAGAGAGAAAAGAGACAGACAATTGAGATCTTTACAAAGCACTCCGAAATCTTCCTATTTCCATGATGGAAATGTCACCCGAAAAAAAAAAATTCCATGGAAAAAAAATCACAATCATGAATGAAACCATAAAAGTCTGGTGGAGGGGGTAGGAGGAGTAGAGGGAAAATCCATCCCGTTTCTCTCAGGGATGGAGGAAGGAGCTGAGATTACTTGGGGTGGGGAGCTTCCAAGCAGATGACACTAAATTGCTGAACGTTCCCTACACCAAGGTTGCCACTGAAGGGACACGGGTGTCAGCTGCATGACATTTTATGAAGGCAAGAAACAAGGCCACCAGGGGCTCCCCGGGTCCCTCAACACTGGTGGGCCCAGTGTGTGTGTCTGTCTGCAGGGCTGGGGGCCTTGGGACAATGGCCAGAGGCCCAGAGCAGCTGCATCACTAGACAGGAAAAACAGCACATCAATCATTTCTGCAACAGAATCCTCTGGCTGGCCACAAAAGGATTCGGGAAACACCGTGCTTCAAGTGCACACCAGGACATGCAGGTTTCATAAGCCCGTCCTAGGATCACAGTCGTTGCTCCCAACAAGCAAGTATTAAACAATTTAACATTCACTTTCCCTAGTTATAAGTACTGGTGAAGTCTGGCTTTGGAAAGGATTAATCTGGCCATTTTGAGTATGCTAAAAATACAATTTTGCCACATTTTCATCTTTACACATCTCAAACAAAAGCTATACTTTGAACCAAAATGCATACAAGTAAGATTTCACTCTGGAGGGATTCTGAAACCAATTAATGTTTGGAGCCAGGAAGCTGGAGGGGCGCGGATTCCAATTGGATGGGACTCCCTTAAACCAGATCAAAAGGGCTCTAGCTCTGAGGAGCGCACACCTGGGTCCATCTCCCCCAGGAAAGGAAGGGGGGAGTGACGTCACAATGCAGGGCCACAAAGGGGCACGGCTCGAGGCCCTGGCTCTGACTCTGGGGTGCTGACTCTGCCCCTGCCAGACACGGACATGGGGAGATAGGGGCTCAAGGGCGCTAGCTCATGCACAGGTTGTTCAGGGGAGGAAGGCATTTTCTCAAAGCACCGCCCTCCCCAGGCATTTTAGGAATAAAGGTAAGGAAACCCCCCTCCCCAAATAAACAATTAAAAAAAACTCTATTTTCCTAGGAGCAATGACATTTGTCAGTATAACGAGGGAAAGCTTGGGTTACCTGAACTCGTAAGAGCTAATGGAAATAGAGGCAGATGGGCCAGGGCGCCTTGGCCCACTTTCTTTTTTAAATACGTAACAGATAAAGATATTGTGCAAAAAAATAAAGACATTCACATTTTAGCAGTTAAACTTTTATTTTACTTTTTAAAATTTTTATTTACTTTTTTGTTTTTCTTTTCTACAAAAGGCAGATAATGATTGTTGATCTGCAATTGTTGTGTTGTGCGCTCCCCAAAAGGGGCCGAAGTAGGAAGCGAGGGCGGGTGTGCAGAGAAGGCGTCCAGTGGCAGGGCTGAGGGACTGCCGGGCCTCACTAGAGCGCACCCCGGGGCCCCCTGGCCCGACTGGCCATGGCTGCTCGCCCTAACTCATGTCTATGGTATTGAAGACCCATTCCGTGAATTTCTTCAGCTTGTCGGAGGCGTTCTGGGACTCCTCCTGCAGTCTCAGGTTGTCCTCCCGCAAGTGCTGGACCTCTGCCTGCAGGTGGGCTTTGTCTTCCTTCTCCTGGGAGGTAGAGCGGGGTAGAAAAGGGCTGGGACGGGGGGCTAGGGATCCATCTGTCCCCTTCACCCAACTCTGTTCTTCGTCCTGAGTATCTGCTAAACATCTGTATGTGTGGCCTGATAGTAGGCATTTGGCTACTCAAGCCAGGGAACGGGTCTACCAGAGACCCACTAAAGTTTATTTTGGAATGCAAAGACATTAACGTGTACTTTAATGTCTTTGGTAAGGACTGTCCTGACTTTTGGACTATGGTTTTGTTGGCCGCTGTCTTAATACAGTCAAAGCCATGGAAGAGACAAAGCACTTGCAACCTTCAGTTCTCCTGGTGTGAAAGCCTACGGAGGTGTGTGGGTCTGGGCTACTGACCCATTAGGTAAGGGGGTGGGGAGGTTGAGAGAGAGGGCTCAGAGGGGCTGGCTGGGGTTTGAAGGCTTTCACGAGCCAGGAACCACCTTTCTGTACACATGACAAGGCAGGCCTGCCTGCACAGGGGTGCCAGTGGGAACAGAGCTCCAAGCAGCTCGTGGAATGTGTGTCCTGAGAAAACAGAACACCCACATGTTGTTCCACTAAAAGGGCGTTTGTTCAAGGGCAGTTTGCACAGACCAGGCACTCTGCTTTGAGAAGATGTGTTTACCTTCTTCAAATCTTCCCGGAGCATCTTCAGCATACCTTCCAGCTGGTCCACTTTAGAAGCCAGAGTGGGGGAGGAATCTTTACTGCTGGGGACAAGAAACAAAAGATGGTGTTGGCAGAAGCCTCCACGGCTGGGTTTGTTTGGCATTTTTTAACGAGGCCGCTGTATTTGCAAAATGGTTTTTTAAATGTCAAATTACTCAGTACGGTGGCCCAATGTGCATTTTCACTTTAAAAAAGAAAATGGTAATCTTAACAAAGGGTAATACAAGGGTGAACCACAGCCAATCAGTAGCTTCCTCTGTTAAAGATGCTGGATCTTCACGACAAAGGAATATAGGACAGTAAGTGAAAATGGTCTCTTTGTCAGGAGAGGTATTTTCTGGCAGGCACAGGTGTCAAGCAGTGGAGTGTTTCCTGTGCTCTTCAAGAAGAGCGCCTGTGTGCAGAGGGCTGATGTCAGTTCTACCTCGGGGCAACCGGGATAAGGACAGGGGAGGTCTCGGAGTCCCCCAGAAAACAGTTGTCTATGGTTACTCGTCCAGATACAGCTAAGTTACCGTGCTTCCGTCTTGAAAGCTTATCTAAGTATCTTAAAATATTTAAAAAATATGTTTCAGAAGCTCGTTGGTCCGATGCTAATGTATCCTTTACTATCATGATTAGCAAACTAGGCCCCCCCATTTTCTTTCTCCCAATTTATAGAAGTGCTAGTAACGCCTTGCTAGTGGAGTACCAAAAAATAAAATCCCAGGGAGTTAGAGCATGAGAAGGTCACCCAACTACCTGGACAGATGACACAGCAGGCGAGGGCTGAAGACCCCTGTCAACTGTCCTTTGTCCAACTCCTGTCTACCTGTATTCAAGCTGCAGAAAGTTTCCAATTGGGTTCTTGCCGAACACACAACCTCAGAGTCACACAACCAAGAGTCTCAAGCCTTCCACCGGGAGAACCTGCAGCTGCCTCTTTCCAGAGGTCAAAACACAGATGAATGCTGGAATAAAAGGCAGTCTTTACTTGAGCTGTGTTGTTGTCTCCTGATGATTCTAGATCTACAAGCCCATAAGGCAAAACTCACAGTGGCATGTGTGTCTCAAGTCTGTTAATAAGTAAAATGATAAGGATCTTCAAACTTTTAAAATGGGACGACCAAGGAAAATTCTTAGCAGCCTATCTTGATGTCTGAAGGTTTCCAAAGTGAATTACATGTCTGGATATGCTCTGATTTTTAAAAACACCTTTAACTCCATTTGTTCACTGAAGAAAAATGCCAACCATCACCCTCAGCTTAAGCTTTAAGAACTATTGTTCAATAATCCTTTCTTAGGAGAATGGATTTGTTCACTTTGACTTCTCCTTGTGGGAGGCCCCGTACTAAGAAGGTACACCTCGGGTTCACTGCACCCTTGACTCTATAGTTTGTTTTTTTTAAGTTCTCAACAGCCAAACTAACAAACTGCCCCTCTCCCTCCCGAGATGCCTCAGTGAGAAGAGTGAATGCACTATCCATGAACTCTTCTTTCTCTGTCAAGAGCATTTCCTTGCACATTTGCTCAGTGAGGTCTTCAGGAACCAGCCCCCTCCCCTGGGCTATTTAAACAACCTAAGCCAGCCTCACTTTTCCTATTGTTGTCTGTTTCTGTCCAACTTTATAGGTAACCTGGATTCTTAACCATCCTCAAAAGGTTTTAAAAGGAGAGATTTCAAATCGATGAAAATTCTTCTGCATCAGGGAGCACCTATGACACATAGCATAGCAGCCTCTGGTCATATAGAGCAATATGACACATCTATCCAACATCCTCACCACTTGAAAGAGGGGAAAATGGAAGACCGCCTCTGCAGAGTGAAACAAAAGTCAAAATTTCTGCTCTTAACTCCTAAGGAAACTCTCTGGACCTCAGCTACCGTTTGCTTTTCATTCTATATTGAATCTTCCCTATCCTGGTGACCCAGACCTAATGCAGATCCAAAGCAGCATGTTGGGAAGCTGCTAAGATGCAGGCAGATTTACAAGTCTGACCAACTGAGAATAGGGAGAGAAACTCAAAACCCAGGCTCAAGGATGTAAATGATTTTTCTCACCTTAACAAGATAAACCCTGAGAGCATAAATGCATTATGGCATTCAATAATAATGAATATTCATGATGATGACTAAGTCATCAAGAACAGTTTAATTATGTTTACAGTTTTTAGTTACATAGCATTCTAGAATGTGAAGAATCTGGCATGCTGGTGATGAGCTTCAATCAGCTAATCCATGTGGCCTCCATCTCTTCCCCACACTCGCTGTCACGAGTGCAGGGGACACACGGTGCGGAGTGATGACCTCGCTGCTGGGTGACCAACCTGCTATAAGACTTCATCTGGGCCAGAGCCTGCTCCTCAAGCTGGTCACCATTGGATGCAGCACTTAAGGGCCGGTGGCTTTCGTCACTAGCAGCAAAGAAGGAGGCTCTCTGGACTGGAAGGGAGAGAAGAAGCTGTTCAGTATTTGGAACCATGTCCTGGGTCTAGTTCCATCAAAGGTTGACAGCTGGCCCACAAGAACAGTCAAATCTAATCTACATGTGGGGCTGCATCAGGAACCCTGTCTCCTGACCCGTGTAGGAAAAAATTATGGTTTAAGTGGTAAGAGGATAGTAGCATTGTAAGAGACCTTTTGAAAACACTTGTTGTGAATCAATTTGTAGTCCTCTTTTTCTTACTCATCAAAGTAGCATTCTGTGAAATGTCTCCCTGGAAACAGGCATTGGGCCAAATTTCCAGACCAAGGCTTTTTCCACTCATGAGGATATAAAATGCACTTCTAGAAGTATGTTTTCCACAAGATTCCTGGCTACCTCAGTGGGTTTTAGCCAAAGTCCAACCATACGTGTTTCAAAATATACCCAACTTAAAGACTTGAGCCAAGACACCAAAATCAAAAGTTTAAAACCTCTCATTAAAAACACAAAACTAATGCCACCTCCTGTAAAGGAGAGTGACTAACAAATTGAAATTTAAAATCAAGTGCAGTCCTGGGGAATTGCCATCAGTTAACATGGGGATGGCCTCATGGGCTATTATTCCATGGTTGCCTATTCGATTTCTTCTGAAAACTGTAACTTGATGGAATAGCCACTTTTAATTCTTTAAACACGAGCAATTCAAAACAAAACAAAACCTAAACCACTCATCTGCTATCACTGTTTGATGAAGAATATTTTAGCACCAAAGAATTTAGAATGATGACCATAGAGTGAAAAAAGGCATTTATGTCCATGTCCACAGATAGCACTGCATTTAGGATGTCTGAGAAAGCAGCTGCAGTGTGAGGGTCTGCACCGAGGCAGGCACCCTGATGGTGGGCTGGCACAGGAGAATGCACATGGAGTTGGGAGAGGTCAGGGAATCCCCGACATGTGTGGAGCCTGGGGCCAGGCCCTAACACATGCAGCAGTACGAGCACTGCCACCCTTAGGACATGGTGAAGGTCTCTCTCTGGACCTGTGTTCTTTATTCCAGTGACCTCTGGGCTTCCCCCACTCCTTGCCCCTCCCATGTATGGGGAGGTGAGACATCCATGCTATGAATTCCTAGGTAGAGGGAACGTCAGGCTCCACTGGATTGAATCCTACAGCGTGAGCCCCTACCACATGCCCAGTAGCTGTTAGCTCCACTGGTTTCCAGCTGTGCCAGTTTAGTACATGTGCTGTCAGTGTATTAACAGCAGCAGAGTGGATGGAGACTGACCAGAGCCTCACACCTCCCCTCCCTCCAAAACTCAGCCTGGCCTTGTCAGTCCTGTGCTTTCCTGCTTGGCTCTTCAGCGGACTCACCCTCGTAGGCCTTGGCAGCATCCACCAAGTTGGACCAATCTAAATCCGCAGCAGTGTCAGGCAGGGGCATCAGGCCAGGGTCAGGCATGGGAGGCCTTCGGGTCTCCTGGACGTCAGTGAGGGAGCTGTCTGAGGCCGAGAACTCTCCTGTAGAAAGAGATGAGAGGTAAAATCCTTCTTGTGCCCACAGGACAACTAGTCAGTTGTTAACCAAAATCCGTTTCTAGTGCAGCAGACCATCAGGGGCTACTCTAAAGCTGACATGAACTAGGAATTGGCTTCCTCCAGTCTTAGCTCATTTTTTAATCATCTCCCACTGTCTCATTTTTGGTAGTGTGAGACTTAGAAAAGTTAGTTTTG
This sequence comes from Vulpes vulpes, assembly GCF_048418805.1. NCBI lineage: Eukaryota > Metazoa > Chordata > Mammalia > Carnivora > Canidae > Vulpes > Vulpes vulpes. The sequence goes on along the minus strand of NC_132785.1, from coordinate 105,745,224 downwards.
CATCTGTCTTTGTGGGAGCTGTCTGTCTACAGTGGGATCCAGGGCAGCTCCAGTGTCTTGCTTCCTTGCCGCAGAGCCAAGGATTCAGGCTAGGACAATGAGGCCTGTTTCTGGATTTTGAAGCCAGACCAGAGAAGCTTGTTGATACCTGTCATGAGGGATAATGAGGCTTATTCTTACTGGACTGGGCCCTGGGATCTGACCCACCTGCCCGTGGACTCCCTGTCCCCTGGGGATGGCCTGCTGGTTTCCATGGCTGTATGTGTCTGCAGGGTGATGTGAAAAACAAATCAGATTGGGGTGGGGGGGCTTGATTATTCATATGGAGTTACTATAGGAAGGTGAGTTTAGGGTTGATTTTGGCATTCTTCCCCTTCCCAAGAACATAAGCAGCAACTCTTGGGATCAGTTTTGGATCAAAGCAGTCCAATAGCAGGAGCTGCTTCTAAGGTGACAACTTTAAAAATACATGAAGCCGTCATAACAACTAACCCTTGCTTGGCCTGGGGCAGGGAGGAGTAGGCACAATGAGCCACTGTGTGCCATCTGAGCGCGTGCTGCTACTACTCAAGTTCACGGAGGCAGAGAACAGAGCAGGGGTGTTCTTGGGCTCATGCTCTCAACAGGGCAGGAGCTGGCACGGGGACGAGGGTAGAGTGTGCAACTCCTGGAGAGAGGCCACCCTCGGAATATGATGATACTAAAAATCCAGGCCAACACAAGCTAAAATCTCAGTTACAGTTGCTGAGTGACTCCAGAAATACCTGTTTATAAGGAGTTAAAAAGTTTCCCGAATGATGATAGCCTGGTAAACTAGAGTATATTTAGTGCTTGTTTTCCCTTTCAAATTACATAAAGAACTGCTCTGAAGTACAGCTGCTAGTTATTAATGTGCTTAAATTAGCAAAATGATGAGTAAATGGAAATCAACAAATACTGCCAGATATTAAATGCTCTGATCTATTTAAACGTGTTCCCACCAAGGGTAAGTAGGTGGAACACAATTCTGTGTGTCACTCACAGCCCTTCTGCCCTTTTATCTCTGGCACCCGAATTTCCATATGTATAAAAGAAGCCGCTCCTCCCCATTGCCCAGTGACAGTCGCTGAAACAAGGCCAGGTTGGGGATAAGCCCAACTAGGGTTGCTCCATTTAGGATGTGGGGTCACCGTGCTGCTGCCTGACTTTCAGGAAAGCATGAAGAGGGACGAGAGGGGCTCAAGGAGGGCAGCCCATTCCCTCCCTCCCACAGCTGGACCGTGACCACACATGCGATTTCCACATTGCTCTTAGAATGTACACGTCTAAAAGACAGGGTCCACTTCGACATGACACATGTGGACATGCCTTCACAAAGGGTTTATTGGTGCAGGAGCAGTGGAACGCAGTGGAGAGTGGCCCCAACTTGGAGGCACATGGGGAGAAAAGGTTAGGGCCTAGTTGGGGACTACCATGAAAAGTCCTACTTTAGGACTTTTCTCCTAAAGTCAGGATGGCAAAAAGTGGTCATTTCACATGTCAACTTTGGAGGGTGACATCATGGAGAAAATGGAAGCCAGATTCCAGCTGTAGTCAGATGGGGGCATGGCAGCAGGAGGAAGCTGGCAGGATCCCTGAGTGATGTCTGCCACTGGGGAGAAGGTGAGCAGGATGGAGGTGCTGGAGGAATGCGCACAAGAGTGGGTTGAGAGCTCAGGTGTGATGAGGGGAGAAACTGAACGAGGCAAGCAGGATATCCAAAGAAAATACTGCTTCAGAGAAGCAGCAGAAAGAAAGAGAAACATGGGTATGAATAGAGGCAGAATGCCCAGAAGGAAAAAGGGCAGATGGGAGCCAGGGTTAGAGCTTATCTGTAATGAACAAGCAGGACCCCAGGCTCCATAGCAGGCTCACTACTGGGTGTGTCACAGTTGGGGAGGGTGGGTGCAGAACCCTGGAATGGAGGTGGACAGACTGAGGAGAAAGGAAAAGAAATGTAAACCCATAGTCCCAGAATATGGCCTTTGATTAGCCTGGGACCTAGTTAGGTCACAGAGCAAACAAGGCATTTATGAACCAAAGGCAAGAACAAGGAGGTGCCTGGCATCAATACACCTTCCCCTAAACCAATACCTGCTCTTCACTGAATGAATCAATCAGTTAACACATGACTGGCTGACACCACAGGCCGTATCCTCACAGTCCAGGAGAGACAGAACAATGGTAAGTCCAGGTTCTTATGGTGGCTTGAAGGAGCCAGTGGATACAAGTCTCCAAAAAATAATTTAATGTTAGCCAAATCTGTCCAATAATAGTAGCATATGGTTTGTTTGGTAAAAATATAATCCCCGAACTACACCTCTGTATTAAAGTGGAAATTCAGCAGGTCTTGAGTAAGTTCTAGAAATCTTTATTTTTACCAAGCATGCCAGGAGGAGGTCGTTATATGCATCTGGTGCCCTAGTATTTATGGCTGGCATCCAAGGGATACCCCCTGACTGCCTGGCTCTGGTGGCCAGGGGAGCTTGCATTCCTGGGTCCCATGGGACTTTAACAATTGGAGGGATGGTCCTTGACAGGCTACAGAAAGCAGGACACTGCACAGAAAGCAGACTGACACAAACTCCAATCTTTCTAAAAGAGGCTTATCTGCTGGTTCCAGAGCTTTGGCCTAGGGATATGCTTCGGGTTTGGCACATAAGTAAGGGACCATGACTGTGCCCAAGGGACATAGAAGCCAGTGCAAGCTATCTTTGTGCTTGCCCTCTGCTTTCCTCTGGCTAACTGTTACCTCTGAGAAAGGAACTTCTATATGCATTTAGCACCCTGGTTTTTATGATTGCCACCCAGGGGACACTCTGAGGTCACCTGGCTCTGGTGGTCAGTGGGGCTTACATTTGAGATTCCAAAGACTATATATTTGCATACTTCAAGAACTGCTGCCAGAGGGTCTGGCTTATAATCAGCCTAAATCTGGTGCTGACTGAGATGCTCCCCTTTGGGACACTGGTCTTGGCACACTCTCAACTACTAGGATCTATTAAAAATGAAATAGGCTGTTTGGACAAACAAATGTTTGAGAGACAAGAAGGAGCTAGGGCAGGGTTGAATAAAGTTCATCCCACACGAGGCTACTCCTTCAAGACTGGGAGGGGTGGCTGTTTTATCTAACAGATAGAGCCTAGGTCTTCTGCAAGGAGTCCAGAAAAATGAGGAAACAGAGGAATATGTAATACACAAAAGAACAAGATAAAATCAGAGGAAAAAAATCCTTAATGAAAGGGAGATAAGTAATCTGCCTGACAAAGAGTTCAAGGTAATGCACATAAAGATACTTGCTGAACTTGGGAGAAGAATGGATGAACACATTGAGAACTTCAACAAAAAGAAAATGTAAGAAAATATCAAATGGAAGTCCCAGAGCCAAAGAATACAATAATTGAATTGAAAAATATACTAGAGGGGTTCAACAGATCAAATGAAACAGAAGAAAGGATTGGTGAATTTGAATACAAGACAATGGAATTCACCCAATCAGAGCAACAAAAAGAAAAAAAGAATGAAAAGGAGTAAAAATAGCTTAAGCTATTTTATTAACCTGGAGAAGGAAATACACATCTAGATCCAGGAAGACCAGAGAATTCCAGATAAGATGAATGTAAAAAGACCCACACCAAGACACATTATAATTAAAGTCCCCAAAGTTAGACAAGAGCATCTTAAAAACAGCAAACAACCTGGTATGTATAAGTGAATCCCCATAAGACTTTTCAGCAGGAACTTTCTGGTCCAGATGAGAGTGGCATGACCTATTTAAAGGCTGAAAGAAAAAAAATTGCAAATCAAGAATCCTCTACCCAACAAAGGTGTCCTTCAGAACTGAAGGTGAGATCAAGAGTTTTCCAGAAAAACAAAGCTAAAGAGGGCGCTTGGGTGGCTCAGTCAGTTAAGTGTCTGACTCTTGATTTTGGCTCAGGTCATGATCTCACGGTTGTGGGATTGAGCCCTGCACTCAGCTCCCTGCTCAGTGGGGAGTTTCCTTGTCTCTCTTTCTCTCTGCCTCTCCCCTCTTTGTGCTCTAAAATAAATTAATCTTAAAAAAAAAAAATCTAAAGGAGTTTAACACAACTAGACTGGCCTTGCCAGGAAATATTAAAAGGAGTGCTAATTAGTAAAAAGAAAACATAAAAGTATCAATCTTACTGGAAAACGTGAACATACAGTACAGGGAATAGTAAATCAATTACTTACAAGGCTAGTAAGAAGGTTAAAAGACAGAAATAATAAACAATTGTTTTACAGTTAGCCTTGAGCAACACAGGTTTGAACTGCAAGGGTATAGTTCTATGTGGACTTTCTATAAATATTTCAGAAAAATGTTTGAAGATTTGCAACAATTTCAAAAACTGGAAAATAACAATTTAGGATGTCATGAATACAGAAAATATATACAAATCTATTATAAAAAGTTACAACTTTCCAAAATGTGCACATACTGTACATGGCACACTCAAAGTTGAGAGGAATGTGACCAAAGATGCAGTATTAAGTCATAATTGCACAAAATTAACTATGGTATGTGCAGTGTACTACTGTGATAATTTTGTAGCCACCTCCTGTTGCTACTGCAGTGAGGCCTAGTGTTCAAAGTAGCCATTTAAAATGCATGTGAGGCTAATCATCTCCATATGAGCAGCTTATCTCATATAGCCAGTAAATTGAGTATCAGGGTAAAAACTGCTCTCCATTCTCATGTACTTTCATTATGTTTAGTGCCATACCATAAACCTTGAATAACATCACTGGAACCAATTAACAGTGCCACTAGTGATGCTGGAAGTGTTTCCAAAAAGCAGAGAAAAGACATGAACTAACACGAAAAAGTTGAATTGCTTGCTATGTATCACAGGTTGAGGTCTGCTGCTGCAGTTGCCTGCCATTTCAAGGTAAATGAACGTAGCATAAGGACCACTGTGGAAAAAGAAGAGGAAATGCACGAAGCTGTCACTGCAGTGGTGCCAGTAGGCACAAAAGCCTTGTACTTTTTGTGAAAGAACTTTTAATCTCCTATCAGAAATGTGGCTTTTAGGTGGGTCCAGGACTGCTAATAAGAAAGGCATTCCTACAGACTCTCATATGGTTCAAGGAAAAGCAAAGTCATTATATGACAACTCAAAGCAAACAGAAGGTGAAAGATCTAAAGCTGCAGAATTTAATGCCAGCAAGGGATGGTTTGATAATTTTAGAAAGAGGTTTGGTTTTAAAAATGTCAAGATAACAGGAGAAGCAGCTTCTGCCAAACAAGAGGCAGCAGACGAGTTCTCAGACACCATTAAGAAAATCATTGAGGAGAATGGATATCTGATTGAACAGCTTTTTACTGCAGACGAAAGTGCCCTGTTCTGGAATAAAATGCCACAAAAGACATTTATTATTTATTCCATATGAAGAGAAGTGAGCAGCAGGATTTAAGGAAGGGACAGACTACAATTTTGTGCAAATGCAGTTTGGTTTAGGATAAAAACTCCCCTTTTCTATAATCCTACCAACCCCTGAATCTTGAAGGGAAACAATACCAGCTGCCAGACTTTTGGCTGTATAAGAAGACCCTTTTTCTGGACTAGTCCCATTGATGCTTTGTCCATGAAGTCAGGAAGTACCTTGCCAGTAAGGAATTGCCTTTTAAAGTACTTTTGATACTGGACAATGCCCCGGCCACCCAGAACCCCATGAGTTCAACACCAAAGGTGTCGAAGTGGTCTACTTGCACCCAAACAGGACATCTCTAATTCAACCTCCAGATCAATAGGTCATAAGAACCTAAGGCTGACCCATAAGAATCTAGGCTGATTACACACAGTATTCTGTGGAAAGGATTGTCAACACTATAGAAGGGAACTGTGATAGAACATCATGAAATTCTGGAAGGATTATACCATCAAAGATGCCATCATTGTAACAGAGAAAGCCATGAAAACCATCAAGACCTAAATAATGGATTCCTGCTGGAGAAAACCGTCCAGATGTTGTACATAACCTCACAGGATTTATGACAGAGCCAATCAAGGAAATCATGAAAAAGACTGTGAATATGGCAAAAAAAGGTAGGAAGCGAAGGGTTTTAAGATGCAGATCTTGGAGAAATCCAAGACTAATCGACACCACATCAGAGGAATGAACAGAAGATGACTTGATGGAGATGACTGCTTCCAAACCAGTGCCAGATGAAGAGGAACAAGACTTAGAAGAAGTGCCAGAAAACAAATTGACATTAGATAGTCTGGCAGAAGGGTTCTGATTCTCCAAGACTGCTTCTGACTTCTTTTACAACATGAACCATTCTAGGATATGGGCCCCAAAACTAAAGTTCACAGTGGAAGGATCAGTACTGTATAAAAACATATTTAGAAAAAAAGCAAAAAAAAAAAAAAAAAAAAAAAAAAAAAAAAAAAAAAAGCAGAAAAGCCAAAAATGACAATGAATTTCCATAGAGTTACATGGAATGTGTCTGCCTCTCCCACCTCTCCTTCCATCTTCGCCATCCCTTCATCTTCTTCCCTCTCCTCTATTCAATGTGAAGACAAGGGTGCAGAACCTTTACAGTGATCCACTTCCATTTAATGAATAATAAATAATCATCAAGCCATATAGTTAATAAACTTATCTGTTGTTTTTGTGTGAAAATCTAATAACTCTACAGCAAGAATTGTATGAGATGCTTTTGTGTCATCATCATCATTGCCAAAGTATTCATCATATAGAAAGAAAACTGAGAGTGTAAGTCTTGTATGGAATCGGGTAGCCTGTCCTTACCTAGGCATTTGTGAGTGATGTTTAATATAAAATTAATATTTTAGTTTTCTTACTGTTTTATAATTTTGCTTTCAAGGAATTACATTAAAGCATGCCTCTCACTCTTGTAACTGAGAAACTGTGTATCAGCCTATTATCACAGGTAAGTGGTTTTTAAAAAATGTAACAATGTTTCTAAAACTGTACTATGAATATGACTGTAGTACTTTATGCCATAAAATATTTTTATTGATTTATTCATTAGTGTATATGCAAGGCTACTGTGAAGAATTGTATCAATTCCACTAGGCTACCATAGAGCAATCATATTGCTGCTGCTTCACTATCAATGCATGAATTGTTACATCTGTAAATAAGTTATGCATTCCTTTTCATTTTTGATGTCTAGTCTTAGCAATATGTATAATATCTACAGTGTTTTGTATCATATTAGACAAAATTGGGGTAGGTACTGATAGATGGTTAATCATGTAAATAGACAAGGTAAACTTATGGTATTGGTAAAGACCGTACTGTAAATGTGTCTTGTTATGATTTTTACTTTCTTTTTTCTAGCTTACTTTAGTGTAAGAATATAGTATATAAGATCTATAACATATAAAATATTTGAAATGACTGCTTATGTTATTGGTAAGTCTTCTGGTCAACACTAGGCTCTCAGTAGTTAATATTTCTGGGAAGTCAGGTTTACATGGATTTTTGACCATATTCCCTTGTTTCTCAAGGGTCAACTGTAATTAGGTAAGGGATACACATGATAAAAAGATGTAAACTGTGACATCAAAAACAGAAAATGTTGGGAGAGTAAAAAGGTAGAACTTTAGAATGCATTCTAACCTTAAGTTGTTATGAACTGAAAATAAATATAAGTTATAGGAAAGCTTCATGGCAACCACACAGCACAAACCTATGATAGATACACACAGAGGATAAAGGGAAAGGAATCTAAGCCTAACACTACAGAAAGTTATTAAACCATAAAGGAAGAGAGCAGCAGCAAAAGAAAGGAACACAGAAGAACTACAAAACAGCCAAAAGGATATGCCTATCATTATTTATTTTAAATGTAAATGGACTTTATTCTCCAATTAAAAGACAGAGTGGCTGAATGGTTAAAAAACATGACCCGTCTATATGCTGCCTGTAGGAGAGTCACTTGAGAAGTAAGGACACATTGAAAGTGAAGGAATGAAAAAAGATATTCCAGGTAAATGGAAACCAAAAGAAAGCTGGTATAGTTACACTTATATCAGACAAAAAAGACTTTAAAACAAAAGACTATAATAAAGACAAAAAAAAGGCATTCCATAATGATAAAGGGGTCAGTCCAATAAGAGGATATAGCATTTGTAAAATATTTATGTACCCAACACTGGAGTACCTAAATAAGGAAGCAAATATAATCAGACCTAAAGGGAGAAATAGCAATTTGGTAATAGTAAGGGGACTCTGATAACCCACTTTCACTAATGGACAGATCATCCAGACAGTCAATTAGGAAATATCAACCTTAAATGACACACTAGACCAGATGGACTTAACAGCTATATACAGAATATTCCATCCCAAAACAAAGGAATATACATTCTTTTTCAGTCACACATAAAACATTCTCCAGGATGGATCATTATGTGAGGTCACAAGTCTTAATAAAATTAAGGAAATCCCTGGGTGGCTCAGTGGTTTGGCACCTGCCTTCGGCCCACAGCGTGATACTGGGGTCCTGGGATCCAGTCCCGCACTGGGCTTCGTGTGGAGCCTGCTTCTCCCTCTACCTGCGTCTCTGCCTCTCTCTCTCTCTCTCTCTCTCTCGATGTGTCTCTCATGAATAAATTAAAAAAAACCACAAGTCTTAATAAATTTAAGATGACTGAAATGAAATTAAACATCTCTTCCCAATTACAAGAAGAAAACAAGAAAAGTCACAAATACGTGGAGACTAAATAACATGCTACTAAACAACCATGGGTCAAAGAAGACGTCACAAGAGAAATCAAGAAATACTTTCAGAAGAATGAAAATGGAAATACAACATACTGAAGCTTATGGGATACAGGCAAAGTAGTTCCCAGAGGGAAGTTCATAGTGACAAATGCACGTCTACATATCAGGAAACATCTCAGATAAACAATCTAAATTTACACCTGAAGGAACTAGGAAAAGGGCAACAAATAAAGCTCAAAATTAGTAGAAGAAAGGAACAGATCAGAGTGGAAATAAAAAAACAAAAATTAAGACACGAAACAAAAAAATAGATCAATGAAACTAAGAATTGGTTCTTTGAAAAGATAAACAAAATTGACAAAGCTTTAGCTAGACTCACCAAGAAAAAGAGAAGATTCAAAATCAGAAATGAAAAAGCAGACATTATAACTGATACCAGAGAAATACAGAGGATCTTGAAACTACTATAAAGAATTACACATCAACAAATTGTGCAGAAGAAGAAATGCATAAACCCCATAAACATACAACTTGCCAAGACTGAATCATGATTATGAGACTGGCATGCCACCTGCTGTGCTAAGTCACTAAGACTGAATCATGAAGAAACTGAAAATCTGAAAATCTGAACAAACTAGTAAGGAGATGGTTGGGAGGTTTGTGATTACTGTTTCAAACAAAAACCCAGGAACAGAGGACTTTACTGGTGAATTCTACTGAACATTCAAAGAAAACCCTTTTAAAACTCTTCCCAAAAAAGGAAAAGCAGCAAAAGAACACTTTGAAGCTCATTTTATGAGGCTAGCATTACTCACCTGGATACCAAAACTAGATAGGGACACCACAAGAAAAAAAAAATCACAGGCCAATATCCCTGATGAACATAGATATAAAAAACTTCAACAAAATATGAGCAAACCAAATTCAACAAAACATTAAAAGGACCATATACTATGATTAAGTGGGATTTGTCTCAGGGATATAAAGATGGTTCAAAAAAAAAAATAAAGATGGTTCAACATCCGCAAATCAATTAATGTGATATAGCACAATGATGAAATGAAGGATAAAAATCATATAATCAACTCAGTAGATGCAGAAAAAGCATTTGACAAAAAGCAACATCCATTTATGACAAAAAAAAATCTCAAAAAGTGGGTATAGCGGGGATATACTTAAACCTAATAAAGGTCATGTATGACAAACCCGTAACTGACATCATACTCCATGGTGAAAGCTGAGAGCTTTCCTCTAAGGTCAGGAACAAGACAAGGATACACATACTCACTACTTTCATTCAACAAAGTATTAGAAGTCCTAGCCAGAGCATTAGACAAGGGAAAAGAGACATCCAAATATGATGCAAAACTCACTATTTGCAGATGGCATGATATTATATTAGAGAACCCTGAACCAAAAAACTCTAAGAATTAATAAAGTAATTCAGTGAAGTTGCAAGATACTAAATCAATTCACACAAATCTGTTGCACTTTCATACACTAATAATAAAATATCAGAAAGAGAAATTAACAATCCCACTCATAAGTCTATCAAAAGGAATAAAATACCTAGGAATAACTTTAACCCGTACACTCTAAGACACTGATAAAAGAAACTGAAGACACAAATAAATGGAAAGATGTTCCATGCTCATAAAACAACTAATATTGTTAGAATGTTCATACTACCCAAAGCAATCTACAGATTCAGTGCAATCCCTACTAAAATTTTAATGCATTTTTCACAGAAGTAGAACAAGCAATCCTAAGATTGTATTTACAAGAGATTCTGAATAGCCGAAGCTAATCTTGGGAAAAAAACAAAGCTGGAGGTATCACACTTCCTGATTTCAAACTACATTACAAGGCTATAGTAATGAAAACAACACGTTATTGGCATAAAAACAGACACATCAATGGAACAGAGAGCCTAGAAATGAACATATGCATATGTGGTCAATTAATTTATGACAAGGGAGCCAAGAATATACAATAGGGAAAAGGACAGTCTTTAATAAACAGTGTTGGGAAAATTGGGGACAGACACATGTAAAAGAATGAAACCAGAGCACTATTTTACACCAATCCACAAAAGTTAACTCATTATGAAAAAAAAAAAAAAAGGTTAACTTCTTATGGATAAAAGACATGATTGTAAGTCCTGAAACTGTGAAACTTCCAGAAGAAAACATAGGCAGTAAGCTCTATGACATCAGTTTTGATGATAATCTTTTGGATTTGACACTAAAAGCAAAGGTAACAAAGGCAAAAACAAACAAGTAGACTACACGCAAATGAAAAAATTTCTGTGGAACAAAGACAACCATTAACAAAATGAAAAGGCAACCTATGGACTGGGAGAAAATATTTGAAAATCAGGTCTGGTCAGGGGTAATATTCATAATATATAAAGAATTCCTACAACTCAATAACCAAAAAACAAACCAATTAGAAAATGGGCAGAGAACCTCAATAGACATTTTCCAAAGAAAACATACAGATGGCCAACAGAGGTAAGTGGAATTGCTGCTCAGCATCATTAATCATCAGGGAATTGCAAATCAAAACCACAGTGAGATACCACTTCATACTTGTTAGAGTACCTATTATCCAAAAGGGAAGACACAAACATTGGTGGTAGAGAAAAGGGAGCCCTCGTGCATGGTTAACGGGAATGTATATTAGTGTAGCCGCTGAGGAAAACAGTATAGAGGTTTCTCAAAAACAGAGCTACCATATCATCCAGAAATTCCACTCCAGGTATTTATCTGAAGAAAACAAAAACACTCTTGAAAAAAAAAAATGTATCCCCATGTTCACTGCACAATTATTTACAATGGCCAAGATACGGACACAACCTAAGTGTCTACTGATGGATGGATGATATATATATAATGGAATATTACTCAGTCTGAAAAAATGAAATCTTCCCACTTGCAACAACATGGATGGATCATGAGGGCCCTAGGCTGACTGAAATAAAAGAAAGACAAATAAGTCACAGGGCTTACTGTAATGTACAGCATGGTGACTACAGTAATAATTACCACATATTTAGAAGGTGCTAAGAATGAGCTTTGTGCAGTGGTAGTATCGTAGCCAATGAGGGTTATCCGAGGCATGATTATTGCTAATAGAAGGTGCTAAGAAGGAATCTTAAAAGTTCTCATCACAAAAAAAAAAGACTTTGCAACTATGCAAGGTGACGAGTATTAACTAGACACTGTGGTGACCATTTCACAACAGATACAAACATCGAATCATTATGTTGTACATCTGAAACTAATATAATGTTGTAAGTTAGTTACATCTTGATAAAAAATAGAACAAGCATCCCAGATGACTCTTCTGGTCTGGTGAGGCTGAGCGCCTGTACCCCATGGTCTAGGATTACAGGTGCCAGGCTGATAGAGGGAGGTTGGTGAGCTGAGAATTGGAACAGGTAGGCCACACCCTCCTCCAGGCACCACTCTGTCAGCACACGGAGTGGCCATTCTCTTTGGGGACTGGCCTCTGTCTGCAGGGCTGCGGTGGGAGCACAAACTTACCATGCAACGACTTCATTCCCAAGGTGTAAGAAGGCCTCCGCAATGGGAGAGACTTGGGAAGAGAAGGGTATGTGCTACTGAAGAGGACGTCGTTGGGCAGGGCTTGGTCCAGAAGTGAAGCCCTGGAGGTGAAGAAGTGCTCCCTCTGGCCACTGTATATGCTCTCATCTGACAGCGTTCGGTGCAGGGCCCGTCTTGAGGTGGGGGTGGGAGGAAATGGGGACTGAGGAGAGGAGAGTGCATGGAACTGCAAAACAGAGTCAAGACAACAAAGTGAGTCTCCTGGGCTACACCCCCAGGTCCTGGGTTGGGGTGGGGGGGAATGGGCTGGCAAAACTCACTGCTCTTAGAGGGCACACTCCTTCCAAATCCTGGAGCTTGGCAAGGAAGCCTCCAGGCTCCAGAGTCTCTATCTACACATCCTTCAGAGCAGAGGTGGGAGTTCCTTTATCCTTGTGGCTCAACATGCTGCCTGTAGCCTGTCGGTGCCACATGATTCAGATGTGAGAGTAAGTAGATAGAGCAGGACCATGTTGTGGTAAGAGCAAGATGACAATCAGACAAATAGGAGTTTTATCTGAATCATGTGCCACTGACCGAATCTGAGCCCAATATGTCTCAGGATTAAATGAGCCACTGGACTGATCACAACAGTCTTTGTCAGTGGTCCCAGGAGAACAGCCACAGTGCCAGGAGGGTGTCCCCAGAAGCCTGGCAAGTGACGCCATGTTTGCTGGGCAACGAGCAAAAGATCATCAGAACAGATTAACTCTAGTAAATAGATGCCTCTTGATAAACATCAACTACTAATAGTGTATTTAATGAGTTTCAGATATTGTTTTATAGGATGGATCTCTATTCATTAAATTAAAATAGGGAAGCCGTCTTAGTAAGTGACAAATATTTATACAGTTATATGTAAATGGCAGAGGTTCTAAATAGCTGCTATCTCTTGTCTTTTGCCTTGCTTACCAATTTGATTTTGCATGAGATTCTTCTGCAGAAAGCAAGCTCGATTCCCATGCATTGAGAAACAACAGACACATTAACAATATTTAAATCTCCAGCCTGAGAGCCAAAATAGTATTTGGTCTGTTAGCAATAAAGTTATACTTATTCATTCCTCCTTAGATTAGTGTTCACCTTGACAGGGAGAACAATGTGGAGGACAGGTGAAGATGTGAGTAGGAGGGCTGAGTCATAGCTGGCAGAAAGCCTCTGTGGGACTTTCCATGACACTTTGAAGGGTCAGAGAGATAGTGACACAGCCACGTCTCCATTTAGGACCCTGAGAACAGCACTGACACCTGGCTCATTCATGTGCTCTGGGTCTAACATGCTTCTGTTCCTCAACCCAAGAGTTAATTAAGCCAAAGCTACCCACAAAGTGGTGTGCACAGTTGTTGCAATTATCGATCAAATGTGTTGTAAATGAGCCCCAGGTGTAGCCAACTGTGTAAAATTGTGCTCACTTCTAAAAATTCATGAGTAAGTGGAAGGTACATATATGCTTGCCCGGAAGATGAAGCTGCTGTGATAAATGCTCTGTGTCTTTAAATGCAGAGAACTGGGTATGGAAACAGTGATTTCTCTTTTCACCTCATAGATAATGGTGGGCATTACAGAGGTTAAATGGCTTGCTGATTATAATTTTAAAAAATATAGCCAGATTCACTCTCTCCTATCTGCAAGCTTCTAGGACTATCACATTAAGGCTCCTGCCTACTGGGCCAGGCCCTAGATCTCTCCATTCAAACACTGCTCCCCATCTTCTTTAGCACCTCTGAGCTCAGCAAAGGGACATCCTTTTCTAGGGAGTATCCTCACCCTGATGGTTATATGGGAAGGTGGTTTTCCACCAATTCTAGTTTTAGCCTCTTTGGGAAATATTAAAATATTTAATCGAGGCAGTGAACTGCTACCTTGAAGAGATCCTTTAGGCAGCATGCTTTATTAAAAGTTTTAACATCTTGCGCTAAAGGGAAGCAGGGTAGGAGACAGAAGGTAGCAATCAGCCTTGTTGCTTTCCACCCATTAACAAGCAGTCTTGTCACAAGTTATTGGGATGGCGCCCCACTCTGTCCCTCTTCCACTCCAGTCTTGAAGGTAGGCACACTGGTCTAGTTCCAGGAGCGCCCTGTCCCTGCTATGCAGGGTGCTTGCTGGGTGGTGCCCAGTGCTGCCAGCCCTGGGCAAGAACCACGATGGAGTCAACAGCTGGCTTAGAAGGGACCTGAGAGCACATTAGGCCGGGGGGTTCTCAGCTCTATGGGTTTTTCCCAGCATCCTGCCTGGGGAGAAGGGACGTTCAGCAGGGGCCCAGGCATCCAGGACACCCACCCCTCTCTTCAGAGAAATTCTGCTTTCTCAGTTCTACGTATGGGACTTCTGTGTATAATTTCATTTAAAAAGTTCCCTGAATTTTAAAATCATCTGGGCGTCACTGATCTACTCCGGGTCTCTATTTCAAAGCTGAGGAACAAGGCCTAGGGAAGTGATATTTTCGCTCCCTGAGGCCAGTCGTCTTGGCTTCCGGGAGGTGGGTAAGGCACCTGCAGTAAGCAGGATGGCTCCGCCTGAACCCTGGAGTTGCACAAAGCCTCTCCCTTTGGTCTCTGCCTGAGACTTCCAGCTGCAAAGCACGAGTAGTAGTTTGCTCTGTTCTCCTGCCGCTGGACATAGCCCTCAGGGAAGATAAGGTGATCCCTTCTCTGCCTGCCGATGGGGTTCCTTAGAATGTGAGAGCTCCGCCGTTTCCCTTGAGGCAGGAGCTCTGCGGCAACTGCTTAGGCCCTGCAGCCACCTACCTCCGAGCCACAGGCCTGCCCTGCAGAGCCTGCCATGTCCTGCAGCAGTAAGCTCGCTCTGCTGGCAAGTAAGCCGGGGAGGGACGCGGTCATTTGATATTAATGATAACTCATAGGAAGCACTTGCTATCTAAGAAAACCAATGGGTTCCAAGTGTCACAGCCCAAAGCTGGCCACTGCTGGGATCCTGACACCTGATGCAGTGGCTCGGTGCCTTGAGCCAGGCACAGCCTGGAAGATTCTCAAGGGCAAACTGGCCTTCCTGACACAGCACAGCCATGGGCATTCTGACGGAGAATCTCAAAGACACACAGAGCTACTTAGCTAAACTCATCTGAAACCAAGCTGGAAAGGAGGATCTAGAGAAAAAAACAGCCTTGTTTCCAGGCCCTGCTTCCAGTCTTGCCCAGTAACAGAGTAGCCAGCAGAATGCTTTCTTTGCAGAGGGTCTCGTTGTAATGCCGTCATGACATAAAGCGCACCCCTGCTACAACTAGGAATATTAAAATAATTCATTTTGGAAATAAAAGCCAAGAACTGGAATAAGGACAAAACAGACATTTGCTTTCAATTATTTCCACTGCATCAGTAAATCAAAAGAATGAAAGCTCTGAGTTTGCCCCTTTCCAAAAATGTTAAAACTGAGAATTGGGGGAAGACTCCTTTCAGGGCAAGTTTTATTCTCCTCTAACCTCAAAGGAAAAAAATCTGAAAAAAATTTTATTTTGAAACTGGTACTTAAACGTTTTAATACACCTCTGTGGGTTCTGATGGATAGCGAAGTTTCAAGGACTATCTTTTGCGAGGTTACTAAGGAAACCATTTATACCCTGGATGATGCTTCAGAACTGGTAAGTGCTGGCTTAGGAAACAAAAATCACAGAAGTCAAGAATGGCAAGTCTTTAAAATGATTTATGATGTTAATGTTTATGTTAATAAACCTTTTGTTTCTCAGCAGAACCCCAGAATGGCCTTTGGAGTACATTTAATTTCTGTAAATGCTGATCTTTCAAGGTTAGGGTGTCTATCTGACCCTTGAGGAAGGCATGCACATACACACCAGAGTGGTGATGAGAAAGCGTGAATGGGAATGGACAAGGGCACACAGCTCATCCCACTAGGTTTGCCCCCTGCATTCTGATTCCAGTTTGAGGACAGCAAGTGGTGAGGGAAATACTTCAGCTTACCTTTTCAATCAAATGCCAGAGTTCTTCTTAAATTACACTCTTTAGTAACTTTAAACAGACTACCCAGTCGTTCAACTAAGAGCCTGGACAAGAGAACATGTCCAAGTTTGCTGCCCTGACCTTCCTGGGGGTAGAGTCCCTCCTCCTAGGGCTACACAACACACTGCATGTAGAATGCCTTGTGCTCAGAGCGCAGTACCTTCGGGCCCCACCCAACAAACACCAGTTCTGAGCCCTGGGAGGGCAAGACTGGACACTTTCAGGACAAGAAAGCAAAGAGCCTTAAAAGTACCAGCTTCAGGGGTCCTCTGAGCTGAGGTGGGAAAAACAAATTCTTCCACAGGGTCTTGCAAAGTTCTGGCCAATGACACACAAACGTAAACCCTGAATATGTGCTCGATGGGGAGGGAGGCGAGGCAAGTGGAGAGAAGGTTCTGTGAAGTAAAGAGTCTAGAAAGTTCTGAAGATAAGTATGTAGACCTAGTTTTCTGGGCTGAAGAGGTGGCTTCTGGGGATGAAGGGTGAAGAGAGTGGGTGTCCATCGGGCTATTTCCCTGAGAGACTGAACAGGATGTGGTGCACAGCTGGTAGGCTCGCCCAGCAGGGCTCAGGGGGCAGAGGCGGGGCCTCAGTGCAGGAGGTGAATTGGGGGCTCCTGGTACCGGGAGGGACCCTTCGGATAGAAGGCACTAAAGCATTTACAGAAAATTTTCTGATGAGGGAACCACGGGTGCCTCTGCAAAGTTCTCAGAAGCAATGTCATCAAGTTAACGTCCGTGAAAAAGCGTGGCTCATGCAGTGGAGCAGGGTACACTGAAGAAGATACGAGACTGGCAGCAGGGACAGGCAGATGTAAAGCTGGCCTAAGGTGTGAGAGCGGGGACAGAACACTTGGAAAACACTGAGCTAACTTTGGGGAGCAGGTGGTCGCAGGAGCCTGGAGCCTACACCTCCCGGAGGGCACCACTGCGGTGAGCAGCTCCACCCCGTCTGGCCTCCCGAACGGCCACGCGCGCTGGGCTCTGCCTCGTATGTACCTTAAAGTTCTTCTGGGACTTGGGGGTGGGGCTTTCCAGGTCGATGAGTTTCTTGAGGTCCTCCTCGATGGTGGACTTGGAGGCCGGCTTGGGGGACGCCCGGAGGTCCCTGGTTGAGGCGCGCAGCCTCGTGTGCGCTATCTCGTTGCCGTCACTCTGATGGCGCCTTGAAAGGAAGGGAAGAGATGGGAGAGACCAACAGACACGGGTGACATAAGGGCACGGTGGACCTTGAGGCTGTAAGTCAGGGGGGAAATACCAAAGGAGGGCAAAGGCCGATCTGCTCACATAAATGCTTGTGAAAGAGACACAACTGATGGGAAACACAAAATAAAAAAGCTGATGGATAAATTGCCCTTCTACAGGAAACTATTAGCTCCACTAAGCCAAAATTAGCAAGACTTATTAGTAAGACCACAGGCTATGAATCCCAAATGTAACTTTTGTACAAACACAAACAACATAATTGAATGAATCATTTAGAGGTGTTTTTGCTTTTTTCTGTACTATTTTGTCAAAAAGTTCTTTATATTCACGGCAGTCACTCTCTAGCACTCCCTCTGGTGGCTCCTGAGTTACCAATTACATGGGAAGGCTGTGATTAATATCATCCAAGGGAGCGTGTTGTCTTTGGGCCTGAGGGTCAATTATTCTGAGGTTTGTTCTTCAGACATAATCTTTCCTATGAGATCCGAGATTCTCAAATCAATGTTTTGCCACACAACTTATTAAGGAATGAAGCAGAGAAATAATGGGAGGAAAAGGCCCCTCTCCCTACCAAACCCCAGCTGGACTCCTCTGGGGTAGGAAACTGCCTCAACCTTTTCTGTTCTCTGTCACATTAAAAGCAAACCACCCAGCAAGAGAAGCAAAAGAATTCTTACTTTCTTGTGTCCATAAATCCCACGGAGTTTATGGTTCCTTCGGGTTTTTTCCACCCAATCAGGTACTTGCTGGTCGCGCCCTGGCGAGGATAGAAGGTCCTAGGGCCGGACGAAGAGGAGGAGGAGGAGGAGGAGGGGAAGGAAGGTGCGAGCTGTGATGTGGCAGGATGAAGCTCTTCTTTAGGGGAACTTCTGGCACTGGTGAAGACCACCGGGCTGGCAGAGTGTCGGGAGCTCATGGTACTGAGGAGAAGCATGACAAAGACAGAAGAACCCCAGTGTGCATGTGTGCATCCCCGGGGTCAGCACGATGGCTGTAAAAGTGTCGTCCAGGACAGGGGTTATGGCCAGGTTAAAGAACAATGACTATTTCATAAACTATTAATGGTATGGGCTGACTAGTCTTTCTTGTTTTCTCGCAATAATTTAAATGTCTGCTGTAAAAATGAAACATGGTGACTGGGGCTTCATCTGCACTTTAAATTAAAAGGTAAAAATAGCTGGGACTGTCAGGGATGCTCTGAAACATGCTGGCCCATCGGAGTTTGTTACGGTGGTCTAGAAGAGACAGGGAACAGGAGAATTGGCAATAAAATGTCTGGCAGTCTCAGTGGCTGTCTGCCTTGCCTTCCTCAGAACTAAGGGTCATGATGATGGCTCCCCAGGTCAGAGCTGGATCAGCATACAGTTCTCCAAACACCCACATCCAAGGCCAAAGGGGCCCACGGACGTCTCCTTCGTCATGGTATCTGGCATGAATAAGGATTCTCTAAAAAGCTGTTCAATAGAATGAAAATGGGCCACTATCCTACACCATATGCAAAAAACAACTCAAAATGGATTAATGACTTGAACATAAGACCTGAAACCATAAAACTCCTAGAGGAAATCACAGGGGGTAAGCTCCTTGACATCAATCTTGGCAATGATGTTTCTGGACTTGACACTAATAGCAAGGCAACAAAAGCAAAAATAATTTGAGGACTACCTCAAATTAAGGAGCTGTCCAGCAAAGGAAACCATCAATAAAGTGAAAGGCAACCTAGTGAATGAGAGAAAATACTTATAAATTGTATACCTGATAAGGGCACAAAATCCAAAATATTTAAAGAACTCCTGTAACTCAATAGAAAAAAATTTCAATAGAAAAAAAATCAGACTAAAAATTGGCCATAGAAACTGAATAAATATTTTTCCAAAGAAGATATACAGATGGCTAATGGGTACATGAAATGATGCTCAACCTCACTAATTATCTGGGAAATGCAAATCTAAAACACAATGAATTATCACTCACACCTGTCAGAATGGTTGTTATCAAAAAGACAAGAGATAACAGGTGTTCACAAGGATGTGGCAAAAAGGGAGCCCTTCTGTACCATTGGCAGGAATGTAAATTGGTATAGCCACGGTGGAAAACAATACGAAGGTTCCTCAAAAAATTAAAAATAGAACTACCATGTGATCCAGAAATTCCACTTCTGGGTATTGATCTAAAGAAAGTGAAAATACTAATCTGAAATTATCTACACTCCACTCCATGCTCACTGCAGCATTATTTACAATAGCCAAGCTGTGGAAACAACCTAAATGTGGACAAATGGATAAAGAAAATGTGGTATACATATACAATAAAATATTATGCAGTCAATAAAAAAAGCAAATGCAAATTCTGCCACTTGCAACAATATACATGGACCTGGAGGACATTATGCTAACTGAAATAAATCAAATACTGTATAATGTCACTTCTGTACGCCATCCAAAAAAAAAACTGAGCTCACAGATACTGAGACTAGACTGGTGGTTGCCACTGGTGGGGGAAGGGGTGTGGGGGGAGGGATGTGGAGGAACTGGGCTAAAAGCTACAAACTTTTAGACTGGTGGTTGCCACTGGTGAGGGGAGGGGTGTAGGGTGGAGGATGGAGGAACTGGGCTAAAAGCTACAAACGTCCACATAGAAGAGGGGTCCTGGGGATGAAATGTACAGCACACTGACTAAATATTAAAGTACAAAGCTGTTCATCATCAATGCATTTTAAACTCTGCTTCAAGATTACAAAATTAAAGTCTAAGGGACTCAAGGAGAAGGCTACTCTCACACATTACAACTCAGGAGTTTTAGGCCTGGGGCTGAGAGTTCAGGTGGTCCACAACGCTGGAGGCCCTTCAGTGGTAGAATTTCCACACGTCCCTCCCCATGACCTCACAGGATCCGAGTCCACACGTGAGCCCCGCTCAGTTCTCCAGTTTAGGCTGAGACCAGAGACACTGGCTCCGACGACAGGGGACTTTGTCCCTGAAGGTTAAGTTACCAGCATGTGGTCTCATGGCATTTGTCAGCAGTACGTTGTTTGTCAAAAACCAATGGTCCTGATCGGAATAAAGTATGGATTTTACTTAGTGGTGATGCATTAGCCACGACAAATGTACCATAGACAATGGGTGAGGGGTACGTGGGAACTCTCTGTACTGCCTTGTCACTTTTCTGCAAATCAAAAACTATTCTAAAATAAAAACAATTTTTTATTAGGGAAAAAAAGTGAATGAACAAAACAAAAATCAAAAACCACCCAAAAATCGTAGTGGTGCTGAGAGAACACACACAGATGAGAGTCAGTCTTGAACCCCCACCTACAACCTTACCGAAAAATCAATTCCAGTTGGCTTGCATATTTATATGCAGGCCTAAAGATTCTGGGCCATCCCATGAGAACATCTTTATGATAGAGGCAGAGGTTTTTTAATAGGATCATAAAGGAAAGGATTGAACCCCACTGAAAGTAAGAACTTCTATTCCTCAGAAGACATGGAGAAGAATAGATGTAAACCATGTACCCAACAGTGGGCTCCTATCCAGAACAGATTCCTAAAAATCAACAAGGCAGACAACCTAATAGGAAAAATAAGCAAAGATGAAAGGGAATTTCCCAAATGAGGAGATCTAAAAGTCCAATAAACATTAGTACTTAACATCATCAGTTATTAGGAAAATGCAAATTGCAGCTAAAAGAAGAACCAGGACACCCCAATCAGAATGGCTAAAATTAAAAAGACTTGTAACATCCAGTGCTAGAAAGGGTGTGAAGCAACCAGAACTCTTACACTCTACTGATGCGAGTGCTACTTGTCAGTCTGGTTGTGACACACTGGTTCACATTCTCTGCTAAGTATGCGTATCATAGGACATAGCAACACTACTCCTAGGTTTATACTCATCAGAAATGCACACATATGTGTATCAAAGGACATACACAAGAATCTGTAATACCCCCAAAACTGGAAACACTCCACATGCTCAACAGTAGAATGGATACACGAGTTGTGGTATGTTCTCACAATGTAAATATAACACAGCAATGAAAATAAACTAATGCTACTACCTACAACACACAGATGAATCTCACCAACATAATGTGGACTTAAAGACACCAGACACAGAATAAAACATATGGTACAATTCCATTTATATAAAGCCAAAAATAGGCAAAATGCACGTGTGATTTTAGGGTTCAAGATTGTGTTTATCTTGGGAAGGAGGTGGGAATGACCAGGGAAGGCAAGTGAGAGGAGGGGTGTCTGGATGTCGGCTATGTTCCAGTTCTTGATTTGAATGGTGATTACGTGGGTATGTTCACTTTGTGAAAATTCATGCTGATGCACAGGTATGACCTGAACCTCTTTCTGTATGTGTGTTATACTTCAACGAGAACACACCCACAAAAAATAAATCAAAAGTAGAGGACCTGAAAGGTGAAGGCCCTATCAGTCCATGAGGCTCTGCCACAGGTTGAGGGGATGGGGCAAAGGACGGAACAAGGGAACAGGGCACAGAACAAAGGTGATCTGGAAGGCTCTTCGCATAACTGAGCCTTATTGCTGCAGATCAGATATAAACATTTCCTTTATTTTTGTAACTAGGAGGAGGTACCGGGCTCAAACTTCACACACACACAAAATATGATAAGAAGAAACGACTAGCCATATTCTGATTGCTCTAACAGTTTCCTTTTTCCCCAGAGATTTTTGTAGCTAGAGAGGAAGGGAAAGAAAAAACAAAACCCTCACAACCCCTCAAAGGGCAACATAAATTTAAAAGCCATGCAATCTCATTTAGTTTTTACCTCTTGATAACAAATATCCCATTTGTTTGCTTTTTAAATGAAGAAAAGGAATGCAGAACTCTTCCACAAATGCCATACGTGAAATCAACAAGAACAAAATAATAGTAGGTCTGTTATGGAAAACAGACAAAAAGTGCAAGATGAACCAGAAGGAAAAATGAAGCGAAGGACGTAAGGACAGTAGTAGTATGAGGAGCAGTACCAGAGACACAGGTTATCAGCAACACGTTGCAACTCCAGGAGCATCATACGGAGCTTCCTAAGTGGTAAGCATGCAGTAGCCTTCAGGGTCATCTGCCACAAGAGGACAGGCAGGTGGCTGTTTATTGCTTACTTAGGAACAAGAGCTTATCTCAGGTTTGCACTTTCCCCACCTGACTATACCTAGCCTCATGCACACATATAACACAGATGTCGGGGTGTCTCAAGCCTCCTCTGTGGTCCTGGTCTGAGGCAGACTCCCATAAAGTGAAAAACAACAAATTGGGGCCTAACATGCACACCTCTGGTCTTGGATAATCATGTACCTGCTTGCTCTACCTGCCTTGATTAGCGTCCACCAGCGAATGCAAGTGCTTTGGCATTACTAGAGCTAGTGCTCACATTTTGGGCATGTTAAAATACAGACTGCAGGACCCTACCCCAGGGATTCTGATGGAGTAGGTTGGCAGGCACATGGGAATCTGCACTTCTACTTGTTCCCAGCTGATGCTGTGGTCCTTAACTCATAACCTGAAAACCACCATACCAGATGTGCATTTGAAATGCCCACCGTTTCCATTTCTCTGCAGCAAGAATCTTGATATGATAGCATGAGCATTCAAAACCCTGGGGCTTTCAAAGATGAAATGCTTGGTCAAAACAGGAATAATTAGCATGAGAAGAAAAGCAAATTGCATAGTCCAATTAATTTATAAATCATTTCTCCTTAAAAACAGTAAGAAAAAAAACAAAAAAAAATCATTTCTCCATGTTTTACAAAACAGCTATGCTGGTTTTAGCCATAATGTCCAGCCTGCCTGAAAAGGGGAAGTTATAGAAAAGGCTTGGAAACATCAGAGAGAGAGAGCAATATATACAGCATATACAGTTTTCAGAGATCTTTGCTTCCTGTGTGAATTTAATTAGTATCATTTCCCTAAGGGGCATTCAGTATGTTTTTGTACGAGATTATAAGTCTTTGAAGGCAGAATTTTTATTTTGTGTATCTAACAATGTCAGAATACAGTAGACTGCCAATGAAATAGTTGGGCAAAGGGTATCTCTTTAGCATGTATGGAGTGTGCTATTTAACTCCTCTATCTTATCGAGAGTCTGTCTCCCCCACTTAAATGTAACCCCCACAAGGGCTGAACTTTTTCTCTTTCACTGCTATATTCTCCATGCCCACCACAGTCGCTGGCCATTGTAGGCATTCAATATGTGATGAAAGAAACTGTCAAATAAATTAGCTATTCATTTGAAATGTATGAGAGATTTATTCATGAAACCAGTGTGTTTTACTCAGGCTGTATTTAAAACTGGGTGTCGATTTATTTTTATTGAAAGAAATAATCCAATCTACAGATTATGCTTCTGTTTACAAGTGTATTCTTAAAAGGATAATTGCTTAAATAAGGCCACAGACCCGATTATTGGTTTTATCTGTGAACATGATGGCTGGCACTAGCTCCCAGGTGTGAAACAAAAGCACACTCGTATTCACTAATGGTTATAAATCAAGACAGCCCTACTTAACGATTGATTAGATTTGGGAACAAAGGTAAAAGCAAAAACAAATGAATAATTCATAGGCAGTTCTTCCTTTAATGTATACAACTCACAGCATGAAGCAAGGTGAGTACTTTGGTTCACTTGGCCTCTAATTCCAAGTAGGCACGAGAGGTTCACCTGGGAGCTTTCAAAGCACACATTCTTGGGCCTTAATCCCAGAGATTTTAATCTGATAGAGTCGGGGTGGTGCCTGGGTTATATGTATTTTTGCCAACTCTCCCCCAAGCGTGCACACCGATTGAGAACTGCTGGAATCAGTTAAATTATTCATACTGTTATGACTTCATCAAAAATCTAACTTCATATCGTCAAGATCAAGAAGGTGAAGCCACAGAGCAGTGTTCCTCCAGCCATGGCCTGCGGCCACCTGCAAAAATCTATATAAATGAGGATTCCTTGGCTTGTGGCAGATCTTCGAGGGCCCCAGAGAGCTGTAGTTTAACGAACTCCCAAAGGATTCCTATGTCCCTAGAGTTTTAAGGACTACTGTGTTGGCCTCTCATCTCCTCCCACTCTAAAATGGGTGGTCTCCTTCTTTTGTAGCCTCGTCCCCGGGCCCTGATGTTGGTGGGGCTCCTTGAAGCTGACTAACCTGCTGGCCTTGGACCGCCTAGCGGCCGTGCACGTGCATGTTGCCCCTGGGAATCTGTGAGGTGCCTTTAATTACAGAACAACTAAAACGAAGCCATCAGCTCACTTTTACAGAGGAACTGTGTGGCTGGGTTGTTTCGTTATCCTAGAGATTTCAAGTTAATTCAATATGCTGCAATCTGCTTTTACCCATGGCAAATGAGATCTCTCCCCTGGACTTGGGTAAGAATGTAATGAGTGAGTAATATGTAACAAAAAGAGAAAAGTAATCGGTACGTTAGGACATGACAAACACAATACCCGCTACTTTTCTCATGGTATCAAGAGTGAGTTTAACTGTATGGCCAAACAGGAGCCACTCACAATTTGGTCAGAGTGCTCCTGGATGCCACACGAAGAAGCCACTAACTATTTTTTATATAAACTACAGGGCATTCCCCCTTTCCTAAAAAGGGACCAAGCTTTGATTTATTTGGTCATTTCAGGACATAAATTTTGAAATGGAAGAGAGTTGCATGCATAGGCGCACACAGGGTATGTCATACAAAGAGAAAAGAGGTGACAGTGTTACTCAACATGTAGGACAGTCTGTCCAAACTTCTAATCTCAATCCAATGAAACCATGAACCAAATGAACTGCAACCTGGTTATTTTACATTCCCCGCTGTGGTAAAACTTTATAGGAGAGGTTGTTGGATGATCAATCTGCTGGTCATGGCAGGTACCACGTCACAAAGGGGGAGTTACATCTGCTTGTCGACCTTGCAGAGGATGGAGCAGCCTGAGTGTCAGGAGACAAAGGCCCAAGTGCCTAAGTGCTGAGGGCCTGGGAAGCTGTCCTGCATTTCTGCACTGTCGTTGAGACCACCGCCCCTGTGGAACACATCGGCCACACTGTGCTGCCGAAGGAAACACGTGGTTGTCTACTATCCAGACGTGACACAGAGGGCCAGATTTTAGACTGCCTCAGTCTGCGAAGGATGATCTTTTCAGGAAGGGGAGACCAGCAATTAGTCACCTAATGACTATGACAAAATCTGCGCAAAGGCTGAGTGCTGGCTTAACACCAAGGGAAGGGGAGCCGACTGGGTTTCCTGTGATTACTTGGACAAATAACAAATAAGCCTTCGGGTGACAAATAATGAGGAGGATATGAGATTGAGGAGGACTCCTGCTCCTACTATGTTCAACACTAGCCGATTCTGTCCAATACTGGGCTTCAGGAGACACTAATTCTAAAGGATCAGGGAGAAACAAGTAGGGAATGATGCAGCTGGCAAAGGGGACATCCAAGTAATTGTGGTAAAGAAAGCTGTTCATCTACAACATGAGATATTTATATGGTGAGCACTGTGTCCTATAAGGGGTGAATCACTGAATTCTACTCCTGAAACCAATTATTGCCCTGTATGTTAACTAGAATAAAAACAAGTAACAGGAGTTATTTCATGAGGACAAGGCACACTGATATATAAAGCACAGGGAGATGGGTGGCTGGGCATACACAGTAGGAGGGGTTTCAGGGGTCACAGTGAACCACAAGCTCAACAAGTCTGCAATGCTGAGCTAGTTATAAAGTAGGGAGCTAACAAGAGAACTATAAATATTATCATTTTTTAGGCACAGCTGATAAAAATGTCACGTTCGGGTTTGGCATCTAAAAAGGACAAAGAACACAAAGCACGAAAGTTGAGAAGCAAAACTGTAATTGTAGAATGAGACACATAAAGGATAATCACAGGACCTGTGGTAGATATGTGTTAACTGAAGGAAATGTAGCAAGATAAGCCTCATTAGGGCGGGTGGTGGAGAGCTTAAACAAGGAAATGCCAGAAAACCTTTCATCTCAAAAGAACATTTACAGTTTGCAATATACTCAATAACCTTTTCTTATTCTCACAGACATATAAAAATGACAATTTAGTAAGAAGACAGGGTGTTTATGAGAGCACAGATAAGGGACAAGTGTGGTGAAATGCCCGACTGGCCAGAGCGCTGGTCAGTGGCAGAAGTGGACTTGCAGTTGCATCTCAGGATGCCAATCTACTTTCCCCAACATCCCTCTCGACTTGCCTGGAGGTGGAGGGCTGTTACAAAATTAAAAAAAATTTTTTTTTCCAATGGTCTCTTGCTGGTGTCTATAAATTTTATAATCTTAGCCTTCAAAAATCTTAATGTTTAGAAAAAATTCAGCTCAGAGAAACCATTTATTATCTCTTAATTGTGTATTTAAGCTGCAGCGAGTGGAATTTCAGATATGGAGACATGGGACAAAGTTTTGAGGAGGGAGAGGACATGGTAGGCACTGGAAATCCTCAGAAAGGGTGTGGACTCTCTCTTTTGGGATTCTCTCTCCTCTCCCCGATGTTGAAGCAGTTGGACAAGTTCTCATCCTGGTAGGATGGTTTTAATAGGATAAGGACTCTGTTCTTTCAGAATTCCTTTTGGCCTTATGATTTAATGGCATTTGGAGAATTTAGGCTTTTCATATTGACAGGATGAATGAATTAGTTGCACCACAGAGCAAAGTAGTGATAAACTTAGGGGCAGTGAGGGCTGCATCAAGCAATCTGACATCTGTGGCTTGAAAGAGATCTCATTTTCTCAATGTTCACTTGAAATTTCAACCATAGTGGTTCTGTTTCTCGTCTTTGAGGTTAGCTGAACCTTACTATATTCTGGATAAAATAATCACCCACTGAAAGAAATGGGGCACAAGAGCTTAGCACAGGGTCACCTAAAGTTCTGCTATATAAAAGCAAAATATAATATGATCCTGAATATCCATTGTGTGTTGGACCACAAAGAAGAAATTTTAATGCAAATGACCCACAAACATACGATAAGCAGACCCAACAATGTTTTGAAGAGAGGTTCTGGGTTTATCATTCCAGAGGGTGCACTTTTAAATTCTGAAATGGCCCATAAAACTTAGATGAAACTCTCACTTTAAGAAAAAAGTATCGATGAGAGGCAATTAATTGTTAGCAATTAAAAAAAAAATTCCAGGCAGGACAGATTTAAGAGAAGTATTACAGATCAAGGCAACAGAATACTTTCTAAACAAAGAAGGCTGAGTTTTCACATATACAGATACCAGAGAGGGCAGAGAACAAGATTTAAACACACCAGCTCTACTACTGCACACACAGATGGTCCAGTGTACTCCAAAAGCCCAAGGCACGTCTTGGTGTTTGACATAAACTAAATATAAGAAATCCTTCTTTACCTCTATTCTAAAGAGACATGACAGCGTTTCTGGCATGAAGAATTAACTTATTAGGTCAACCAGAAAAACCACATTCATGAAATTGAACCATACTGATGACCATGGGCAGGCATTTTCCCTGGACTTTATTCCTTCTAGTGAATGTCAGACACCGACCAACTTACATCCAGATACTGATTGATACTTGCATATAAGGTACTGAAATGCTTCCTGGTTGTATTTTGCAGATTAAAAAAATCTTACAGAGAGACGACTCTACTAAAAGTCCATGCTGTACTGGGACTTTTGTATACTCTTATACATACATATACATATACCTATACCTAAACACTATAACTGTATGCAGATATTGACACATCTATACAGTACGGCATACAGTGGTAGTCGGGAGTTGAGGATTCATGTCTTTTTTGAACTAGATTATTAGTGGGGGCTCTGAGGAGTCATCAGGCAACAGTGGAAACTTAAAGGAACAAGTTCTAAGTTCTCCCTATTTGATGACCAAGATGTACTGAGCACCTACCTACTATATGCACAGTGGCACTCGATATGCAAAGGTGCTTAGGATGAACAGAGCGGGTGAGAAATCCTCAGATAAGGTGTCCCTTATCTGAGAAATCCCAGCGGTTGCAAGGAGAAAGTACGTCATCACATGGGTAGGTGCTCACTGGCTACTGAGCTCTAAGGGGGCCTACAGGAATCAAAAGGAAGCAGCAGAATGGCTGGCAAGTGAGGGTGGCTGTAGAAGCCTGGATGCTGAAATAGGTCAGGTCAGGTCAGATCAGGTCATTACAGAAGAAATGTGTTTTTGCAACTCTGTGGTGGCGTTTTTAGCTTTAAAATGTGTGTCTTGAATCTAGTTCTGACATCAGCAATACTACTCGTTATGGAGGACGAGAACACTATGCTAAGGGAGTCTCTGGTCACCATACAAACCAGCACTGCCTACATCCCAGGCCAGGTTTCTAAGATGAGCCCAGCTGGTAAGAGTCTTATTTTTATTAACTTTTATTTTCAATCTTTTTAAAGCAGGCTTCATGCTGGGCATGGAGCCCAATGTGGGGCTTGAACCTAAGATCCTAAGGTCAAGACCTGAGCTGAGATCAAGAGTTGGATGCTTAACTGACTGAACCACCCTGGAGCCCCTGGTAAGAATGTTTTAAAACTAGAATGGTCTTCATCTCTCCCATGGTTGCCATAAACCTTTTTTTTTTTTTTTTTGGAGGGGTTTAAGACCTGAAAGTGAAATAGCCATTGCAAGAAAAAATAAAAATCTCTCCCTACATTTCCAAACTTCACAGAAAATATATACATATTCTAGGGAGCAACACTTCAGAGCAATTAATAGACTTTTTAATTGTAGGAAGTTATCAGTGTGTATGGCTTCTCTTAATGACATGTGAACAGAACAACCCTGTGTAATTACCAACTTACATTAATGCAGTTCTCCTGGGGTGCCACAAAAAACCTGCATGATCATCAACAGGGGGGGACTGGAGGACAGAAGGGTAGGAACACAGCCCAGCCAGAAATACGCAATGGAACTTAATCACTGTAATTTAGATTTTGTCACTGAGACCCAGGTACGAGCTCTTTTATGCACTGTCAAGAGATCTCCACATTAATTGCTATTCCTGTCTTCTGAGGACACAAACACTCTAATTTGCAGTGATTTTAGTTTCTCCAGCACTGTGCATTTGGTGGCTAAGTCCTTCTTCCTCCAGAGAAGGAAGTCTGCTAAAGCTCTGATTATCCAGCTCACTCTGCCAAGATCAACAGACTGAAGTCACAAAGCATCCTCGCTTACCAGAGTCTAGAAATGAATGTGACTCAACCTATCAGTGGGGGGGGGAGAATGCTTTGCCACCCTCCCTGAAAGGCCACATTCTTCTCTTCTCCAGTAAGTTTGACTTTCAACAGAAGAGTTATTTCCAAATGATGATTTAAATGATTTCTGCATGGTCAGTTTGAAGCAGAAAATTTAGATAATCCTTTGAGGCCTGCAAGCAGCTCCAGTCAGCACATTCAGAGGATGTAAGCCCAGGTGCCTCCTTTTCAGGGGGGAGAACTCTGTGGATCCCCTGGGGTTTGTTAGGTGGCACAGCTGACATCTTGTGCTTTGGGTTCAGAGGTCCAACCCTTTTCAACCTTACTTCATGAGGATGCTATTCCAGATAAGACTTCCATAACTTTCTTCTGCCATCAAATTAGACCAGAGATAGATATCCCCAAATGGAGTATAATTCTTAAAAAGATAGCCTCCTTTCAAAATAAAGAACTGAATACCAACAAGACAGGAGTTGAGCTAAACCTAGAAACGAACAGAAACCATTCAGAACTGAAAAACAGTCTGAGTCAGGGCACAGGATTTGCTGATGAGATGGTGGGGCATGTCCTCAACAGCGAGTCATTGTCATGATTCTGTCACAGGACTCTAGGTCCACGGTACATCATTATGGTATTTCACTCAGCTTTCTGTTCTACTTTCCCAAAAACTTCCTTCACCTATCTGAAGCAAACATTTTCTTAATTGTGGAAAGGGAACTGGATGCCTGGTACTCGAGAATACCAAGACAACTTTCCCATTGCCTTTTTGCTTACGCTGGGGGGGGGGGGGGGGGTAGTCATGTGGTTTTTAGATGGATAATGTGGTAGTGTAAACAGAAATAAAACTTGTGAAGTGCTTCAAACGCCAACTTGGCATTTTCAGACGGGAAGCTCAAGAATCTCATCAGTAACAGTACAGACACAATGAGAGGACTGAATATTTAACTGATCATGTTAAACAAATCCAAATTAAACAGAGTACATCCTCTGTTATTAAGATTATCTGGGGTTTACTGACAGATTATGTGCCTAGATTCCCAGCAGAAAAGTAAAACTAAATTTAGTTTCTCTGCTACTTTTCTTTAGGGCATGATAATAAAGGAGGCCCAGCAGACGGCAAGGTTAGGTGCTGTCATGAAAAATCATCAATGACTGACAACAATAAAAGGTAAAAGGTGAAACCACCACAGACATCAATAGGCTCAAAAAGATAGTGGTGGAGTATTTTTTCCTTAAAAAGGAAGAATCCTGTCATATTTTGAATTTGGAGCTCAAATCTAAAAGAGGAAATGAAGAATGCTATTTATTTTGCCTATCAGAAGATCTCCAAGGCTACAGGAGAATGTGTGCTTTCCTATTTGGAAAGGTAGATGGGATGTCTAATTTTAGCTGCACTCTTAGAATGGACACCCCCCATCCCACCCTCAACTCAACACACACTGTCAGGAGGCAATTCGTGAGGAGGAATTACCATGCAAGCATTGGTTAAGTGATGTTCTCTGACAGAGAGGCAGCGTGAAGGATGTGTTTAGCATCATAAATAATGATGCATTAGTCTTAGAAAAGACCCCTTTCTTTTAAAAATATGCTCAAGATTTTCTTTCAGTGTCTTAAGACTGTTTCATTCTCTATCATTACCTGAAAGCCAGAGTCCTAAAATTCTCTGATTCTGGTACAAAGAAAGTTTTTATAGACCAAATCCGTAAACCTTCCTCAGTTGAAAATAATGCATTAGGATTACAGGGAAAAAAGTATTTTGGTGACAAATACCAGGCGTACGTGAAAATAACAGTCAGTGCATGGAAAACCCCTTCTTCGTACTGTGTTGAGCAAAGGGAAGTGGGATGAGGCTGAGGCTGGAAACCCGGGTCAGGGCTGGGCTGGGCATGGCCTAGGCAGGAGAGGGCACCTACCTCGTGTGGGAAGCAGCATCATTTATGCTGAAAGTGCTGTTCTCCCTTGTCAGGGGGCTTGAGCCGGCCTGGCTCTTGCTGTGGATATCCAAGCTCAGGGAGGACTCGGTCTTCCGGTCCAGGCCGAGGCCCTCTGTCTCTAAAGTCCGATCAGCCACGGAGATCACTTCGCTGGAACTGTGCCATAGGGGTGCCACTTTCTCCTTGCCTGGCCCCGAGCGAGGGGACGACGTGGCGGCCCCCAGGGAGGCTGTGCTGCCATGGCTGGGGCCGTAGGAGGTGGTGTCAATGCCGCTGTCAGCAGACGTGCCTTGCAGATAGTTGTAGCTGTTGAGCTCGGATTCGGTGCGGTCCCCATCGTACCACTTCTCATCACTGTGGGCACTCGATGCATTGCTGGAGAGGGTATTGCTGCTGGAGTGGCTCGAGTAGTGGCTATCGGACTGCAAGGGAAGCAAGACTGACCTAAGTGTACGTTTTGCTTCTTGAACACTAGGAAGAAATACTGGGACAAAGACCCCATGGCATGTTTCTGGCTATGGGGTTCTCACAGCACAAAAATTCCAATGATAGAAACCAAAGATAGGAGATGCCTGGAAAAGCCTATTCAGAACGTTCACGGCAAAGAGTGCTAGAAATAGGTTTTTTTTAGAATCAATTTTTCATTCACTTGGCTAAAATAGCAATAGTATTGAGATCACCTTAATCGGAGAGTATGCTGGATTCCAAAAGTCCTCCATTCAGAATAAATATAAGGAAGAATATAGGATTTATTCCCAAAGAGATCTCCTTTTCCTTCCCCAATTGGCAGCTATTTAGAAAACAGCTTTCTAAGGAGTCCTTCAAGGTAAAATTTATGCAGAGGTGCCAAATCAATATAATTGGGCAGGGGAGGGGGAGAATTATGGTGCTAGGACAACTGGGTATCTGCATGCAAAAGGGAGGATGGAAGTTAAATCCTTGCCATACAGAAAAATACACTAAAAAAGATCAAAGGACTAAATGTATGAGGCTAAAACTCTAAGACCCTTAGAAGAAAACCTACGTGTCCATCTTCATGACCTATTTATGGAATGGTTTCTTGGATGGGACACCAAAAGCACAAAAGATAAAAAAGAAAAAAATAACCTGGATTTCATTAAAACTAAAAACTTTTGCGCTTCAAGGAACCCAATTAAAAAATGGGCAAAGGATTTGAATAGACATTTCTTCAAAGATGTATCAAAAGGCCAACAAACACATAAAAAGATACTCAAAATCTTGAGTCCCTAGAGAAGTACAAAACACCACCACAATGAGGTAACACTTCACACACTAGGATGGTTCTAACCGAAAAGACAGACGGTAATAATGGTCGGCATTGTTGGTAGGAATGTAAAATGGGACAACTGCTATGGGAAAATGATTACAATTTCATTCTTAGTATCTATTCAAGAGAGATAAAAATATGTTCATGAAAAGCCTTCTAAATGAATATTTCCAGCAGCATTATTCATAATAGCCCAAAATGGAGGAACAGCCCAAATGTCCATCATCCAATGAGTGGATTTTTAAAAATGTGGTATATCCATTCAATGGGATATTAGTCATAGAAAGAAGTGAAGTACTAATACATACTATGACACAGATGAGCCTTAAAAATGTTTTGCTAAGTGAAAGAAGCCAGACACAAAATGCCACATGTTGTATGATTCCACTCATATGAAATGTTCAGAATAGGCAAGTCCACAGAGATGGAAGGTGGATGACTGGTGGTCAAGCGCTTGGAGTGGAATTTTGGGAAGAGCCAGTATGGCTCAGGATACAGGATTTCTTTTTGGGGTGATGAAAGCGTTCTGCAGTGAGATCATGGTGGTGGTTGCACAACTCTGTGGATATACTAAGACCCACTAAACTGTATACTTTAAATGGGTGGATATTATGGTATGTGAATTATTTCGATTAAAATGTGTATAGAACCCTTTCTACACAGTGGCTTAGTTGTTTAGAACATTCTATAGTTTACACCAAAGAAATGATATTTCAAAAGGTATCTGAATAAAATAGTATTTTAAATTAGATGGGAGACAGGACGCCTGGATAGCTGGTGGAGTCAGAGTGAAAGGAAGAGAGAAGGAGCTACAACTGTGTGTGTCCGTTGCTTAGGAAGGGACATGCTCTTCCCAGGGGAAGGGAAGCAGCAGGAGAGGACACAAACATTACACCTCAAAGTTGAAGATGTCTTCTTAAACAAGAACCAATTAACCCGTGACTTTACTGGTGCCGCTCTAGTTTTTTGCAACACCACCATTTATGTTAGAAGGCCTTCATTTATTTTTAATGTTTGCAGGACAGAACTTCTTCACCTCTGGATCCGTGCTGTGGGCTTCGGTGGCCCCTTGGCACGTGTGGCTGCTGAGCACTTTTAACGTGGCTAGTCCGAACTGAGATATGCTGAGAGTGTGAAATACATAACAGATTTCTATAGGAACACAACATGAACCACATTTGTAATCCTAAACATTATAGTAGCCAGACTTTAAGAAGTTAAAAAGAAACAGGTGAAATTAATTTTAAGAATATATTTAATCTAACCCAATCTATTCAAAATATTATCGTGTCATCAGTAACTGATGTTCCTTCAGTGTTAATGAAGGAAGGGAAATTGACAGATTGGGCAATTTATCACTTATGAGTAGAACTATGATAACATCACGTTCCTTCAGTAAATCTCTCACCACATAGCCTAGTGCAAGGTGCCTTCCCAGGCATGGGCGTGTGCTGTTTCTTTAGCTTCATATTCATTTTACTAGAGCAAAAGCTCTTATTCTTAATTCTACCCATAAGTGATAAGGAATTATGTATAGGTATGGTAAAACAAAAATGTGTGTAGCTACACAAGAGAAGCAGGAAGGGCAGTTGTCAGGAAGCTGTCTGTCCCCTTGACTGATGCTCCAACCATATCTCATGCTTGCAACTGTATAAGCAAATAAAATCCATTTTTAGCACATTTCTGTTCCCAACATTTTAGGACTGCTTGTGTCTGCATCACATGGCCTTCCATCCAGATCTGTGAGGGTGGCAGGTGCATACCAAAGAGGAATTTGAGTTTATTTTCAAGCAGCCTTAGGGCCACTGGCAGTAGAAATTCCAGGGTCATGGCAAATGCTCCACTTTCTGCCAGGATGACTTCTTTGACCATGTGGAAGAAACAGCAAAGCACACCTCTGCCATTTTCACTTTGCACATCGCTACACTGCTAGGAATCTTGTGATTTTTATTATTTTACAGTTAACTTACATGCCCTTGTTTGTTTGGAGACAAATGGACCACCGGATCCTGCCGCATTAACCTCCCACTGGGGCTCTCTCGGAACGCAGGCAGTACCTTTGATACTGCTGGGAGATGGCACGTTGGCTCTGGAATACAGCACAGGACATTATGGTGCAGGCACTAAACGGGTACAAGCACATGTTGACAAATGAAGACGGCTTGCCATTGCATCTCTCAGGTCACTGACCAGCAAACTCTGAATTTCAGCGATAAGCTTGTTGAGAGTTTACACAATAGACAGCATGTCAGAAACTAAGTGGCTGATGGGTAAAGCTTGCAGCTGGTGACAGTGTGTCACATCATACACATTAGCATAGCCAAGTACCACCAAACCAAAGGCCATGAACAACGCGGCAAAGTTAGGAATCAACTTTTGGTTTTGGGGGCAAGTTGAGAATATATGGATTATATTTATGAAAGTCATTCATTGCCAAGTATGGCTAACCTAGCTTGGTCTACATTACCTAGACAGGCACGGATGCAATCACGTGTTACTTACCAGGACACTTTGGAAATATTTTACCTGTATATTCATGCTGCTCGAGGACAAAAGAATTGAAATCCTGAGGTCCTCTATAACTGTAAGCTAAGCACAACAGAAAAGACACACAGCAACTAGTTTACTTAAGACAATTGCTTCCTTTTGGACTCCAAGCTGGCGTTCAAGATGGGGTTCCAAAGGTAAAAGGTAAGCGATATAGGCTTCTTTAACACACCGATAGCTAACGGCAACAGTTCTGCACTTCTGCAACACCATTCCTAAACGTAAAGGACGGGGCGACATCCTCTTTTACTCTGACTCTCAACCATCTCCAACAGCAGAGGCAGAAAAATGAAATCCGCTGAGATGGGTGAGCCAATTAAGCTCAACTCATTTCCACCAGGGCACCAGTCTGTCACACACGGATGTACAAAGACAGGTGGGTCTGGCTAACAAATAAAAGTCTCCTCAGCATTTTCACTCAGTGACCCGAAAGTCATTAGAGAATCGTTCTTACAAATTGAATGTATAAAGGATTGGCCCTTGATACATTCTGTATACAGTGTGCCAAGTAACGAGAACAGAACAATTATTTTTCTTGATTTCTCCCTAGCATGGCTTATACCAACCAAGCCCCAAATTCTGGCTGATGTGCCAGTTAGAGAAAGCTTGGTCATTTCTCTAGAATGGTGGGATAAAAAAAGTTAGGAAAAAATATTTTAACATTTTATTTGAAGCCTTCGATTTTGGATAGAGAAAAGCCACCAGTTGGTAAAAAGGCTTCTCTGGCAGGTTCTGGGTTATCTTACTTCAAAGAAAAAAAAAAAAAGGCGTATCTTACTAAAAGGATGAACAAACATGTTAAAAAGAGTCATTGATATTAATTTCAGAGTCTCATCTATTAATTTATTAAGGGTGGGACACCACCAAATGAGAGTAGGTGCAAAGTAAAAAAGACTGGAGGGAGGTTTACGTGAAAGAATGAATATGGGTCTAGGACAAAGCTCATAATTACCCTTTCCAGTCCCAAGATACCTTAGTGACTTCACATGAGTGGGAAGTGTGGCACCGAGCACTGTACAAAGGGCTTGCTGGCAGCTCTGTTCGGAGCCCGCACTACAAGCCAAAAAAAGCTGCTAAAGTCATGTTGAAGAAGGGATCCTTTTCATATGTGTCGTTACCATCTCAACAGTATCAAAACATATGGGATTAAAAACATTCTGTCAAGAGCAGAACAGCAGATCGGAAAATGCTCAGGTTTTCTATGTTGGGGGTAGGTGCTGTGACAGTGGGGAATGACAGATGGCTTCAGTAACAAGGCACATCTCACTGAAGTTACTGGAACAAAGCAAATCTTCAGAACCTGAGAATTACATTTCTCCTCCTCATTTCCTGTCTTAGCTAAACACGTCTCCACTCCTTTCTACGTTTGTGGTTATTAGTACATTTACAAGGGAAAAGTCATTAAAACAGAGCAAAATAATGTAGTTGCAAAAAAGATAAAAGAGATAGGTCTTTGCCTTAAAATTTTACCTTTTTCAGCCCTGAAATTTATTTCTTTTTACCTGTGCAGTGGAAATGCTACTAGAGATAGGATAAAAGTTCCCCACCTGACAGTCCAGATTCAAGTTCCTGATGTGTCAACTCTGTTGACACTAAATCCTTGATGCTACTGTTCTGAGACTTAGTCTTGTTTCATGGCAAAAGTTTATGGTATCAACTAGTGTTACAGTGTCACTGTAGAAGAAATGCATGTAGAGAGAGAAAGGGCTATGCAGAAATCCAAATGAGAGCTCACTAATGCAAATCTTTCCCATCCAGCTGTTTTATACTACAAGACATGTCCTCAGCTGACAGCTTAATAGCAGAGCGGGGGGTGCGGTGGTGGTGGGGGAACAGCACAGGAGGGAGGAGAGATCCTAATCACACTACAGATGTGACTGAACAGCAACTGCATTTCTTTCCCACTTTGTACAGCTCTTTTTTGCTTTTTTTTTTAACTTGACATCAAGAATACCAACAATTCTCTTAGGGTGCTTATAGTAGGCAACAACAAACAAACAAACAAGGGCCGAGGGGGATACCTAGGACACATGTGGTTTGGCAGTCTGGCATTTTAATCTCGGTGATCAAAATAATTCTTATGCCCTTTCTAGTTTCAAACTGGGGGGGGGGTGGGTCACCTAGATTTCCTTGACTTCTCTCTCAGGCTGGATTTGCTGCCCTTACTCATACATAATCAAACTGAGACTTAATTCTTATTCACATTAACCAAGACTGTATTCTATCACAGAAGGCTTTAATGACATCGTCAATAGGTGGCCAAAGTCACCTGGGTATAAAAGCAGCTTGCTTCTTGTAGGAATTAGT
Organism: Vulpes vulpes; assembly: GCF_048418805.1. Lineage (NCBI taxonomy): Eukaryota > Metazoa > Chordata > Mammalia > Carnivora > Canidae > Vulpes > Vulpes vulpes. The sequence continues at coordinate 105,707,404 of NC_132785.1, read as the reverse complement.
TACTTACCCAATTGGTCAGCAATGCTATCCTCACTTCTTTGCCAGCTGGGCGTGGATTTCCCGCTGCCACCAATATCTGACTGGGTGTTCTGTCGGTCGATGGAGGCTGGCGATCTGCGGCTTACTCCAAACCTATGGCCATTCCCCCAAACAAAGGCAAAGAGGATATCAGGGACCTTACCCACAAGGGGAAGACAGCCCTGGGACATCAAACTCAACTCTAATAACAGGAACTACTGGCATGCTCACGCCTGTGTTTGTGTCACGGTCAACACACCTCACTCTGCTCAAGAAAGGTATGTATGCTCAGTACATACACTGTCAAAAGGGCAGGAGACATTAGCACTAGCTAACCTAAGAAAAAAAGAGTAAGAAATCCCAAATTTTCTAGCCCACATGTAACCAAGCTCAGATTCTCATTGACAGGCAAAGGAAGGATTTCACCATCCTCATGTTCCATGTATATCTTCTGACTGGAACAGGTCAGGGGGTTTTTTTGAACTTGGTAACCTGCTAAATCACTAAGTCACTCATTTGTGGGGTCAGTATTTTCGGAGCATCTGCTCTAAGGTGTCATTTACATTACAGACTTCCAAATGTATAAATTTTAAACTGCCTTTGGGAAAGACAATCTGGAAGTAGGTAAACTGGCATACATAAAGGCAAATGTCTACTTCTGGAAAGAACAGTTAGCTATTTCATGAGCCTGTTTTATTTTACCCTAGGTAGAATAATAATATATGCTTAATTAAAGCATATGCTTTGATTAGCAGTATCAGTAGGTAAATCCTGACTGAGCCCAGGAAAATGGGCCAGAGCATAGATTCAAAGACTCATGTGGACATTTATACATTTGTGTGTGTGGTTACTAATGAGCTTATGAGTAATCGATACAATAAAAGATCAACAGAGCCCAGGCTAATTGATGCTTATGACAGGTGTCTTATTTGCTAAAGGCTGAGAAATGCATGGGGAGAACAGTTAGTGATGTCCTGGAAAGAGCAGGAGACAAGGAGGAGGAGCCAAGTTCCAGCCCCTTCCTCTCTCAAAGTCACTTGAGTTTTGTCTCCATTTCTTTATTTGTAAAATGGCAATTCCACGTTATGGATCTGGGGAGACAAATCTTTACAAAAGCATTGCAAAGCAGAGAAGGCTGTAATGTTGACCTGCTGTAACATCTCCCTCATTACTTCTGCACACTGACAATTGTTTACAAATTCAATCCAAGACTCCTTGAACAAGTAACCTCCACTGTGATACATGAAAAACTTGATGTATGAAAATTTCACTGAAAGGTGCTCTTTAAAAAACAAGAAGGTAGTTCCAACAAAGGAACCAAAGGCAAATTTCAGTTCTGCCTTTCCTGTAAATTGATCCAAACATCTGGAAGAAAATGACTAAAACTGTCTGCATCTTTGTAGGTATTTATTACTTGATGCAATAATCCTTCTTTTCATTAACAATGACAACAAAAAAGGGTGGTGGGGGAGAGTCACTAATCATGATCTTTGCCATCTCCTTCCTAAGTAGGGTCCTCATTTAGCTCAGAACAGTGAACAGCCTCCAACTGGCCCTATGATTTTATTCTAAATTTGCAATAAATGAAGACTTTCACAAAAAGGCACAGAGATAAAAGTTAGACAGGGATTCTAATTTTGCTTTTCCTTTTTGGTAGCAGTGGAAACCAAAGACACCCTTTAAAACCTCTGGCTTTAAATCCCAATGCTTTTCTGGCTGGCTGGTCTTAAATGACGATAAAGCAAGGCTGTCTTTCAACCCTGCCTTGAGAAGTATGTATCATCAGGCTGGCACGTGAGGCTTGCTCCGTGACCATGAACTCTCTACACCTCACGAGCCAGTCCATGGCTCTGCAGAGCAGGCTCACTGCCTCTCCTCATCATGGGCTGGCAACTTCTTCCCTGCAACCTTCCTTTATTGGTCTCAGTGGTCCTCGGGAACAGGCTTCCTCCCTCCTCCTATATGGGTTCTGGAAGAAAGCTACAGTGGATGGCCGGCCTGCCTGCCGGTCGGGTCTTTGGGCTATATGCCCTCAGTAATGCTTCTGGCCACCATCTCCAAGCTCCTTATTTACCCAGCCCATCCCTCCCTCCGGCCATTGTCTGCCTCCCAGTCAACATTCCTCAAAGCATGAGGCCTGAAGACATCTAGATGCAAGGACGAGCGAAGAGACTCTGTCTTTTCAACAGTGTTGCTTTGTAACTTATCTCTTGTTGCCATCCTAAACTCATGTGGGTGCCTTTCCCCCCACCTGCATGGAACGGCATTATTAGTCACCCTGTGAAATTTCACCTCTCAACCCATCTGTATGGCATCAGTACAGGGAGCGGACAAGCACGCCACCCCCCACCCTCACCCCTGGCATATACTGGGCCCACTGAAGGTGGATGGAGGACCAAGAAGGAGCAGATTACACTTGTGGACAGCAACTGTGTCCTGATCTGATCTGCTGTTACTACCCTACACTTCCGAGCTTCTTAGAGTTGAGCATTACTGAGTTTGCAGTGGATTATGTACGGTCCTGCCCCACTGTCAGCTCGTGCATACCTACATTTATGGGTTATGCTGCAGGTCGATGCACTCCTCTTTTTTTTGATAAGGGTAACTTTAGAATCCAACCCAGCCCATGGACAATGTATGTAAATCAGAAGCCCACAGTCTCCTGCATCAGTGGTATAGGCAGGAACTACTGGGGTCCAGGGGAGAACACTGTATCGTTAATCTTCTTGTCCCCGATCACCCCGGGGTAAAGAAGATGTTACATGTATGGTAAACAACCACTGGGTAACCTTGCCAACAATGGAGAAACCCTCAATACCACCTGTGGTAGCGTTGGTGTTTTGTATCAGATCCAATAAATACCACCTCATTAAAAACACTGTGCAGAAACCATGTTTCTGACATTAAAATTTACCAAAACACTCATGTTTCAGTTTTCATTTTTGGTACACATTTAAAATGTATCACGGTCACAAGAAAACAGTGCTGTTTTAGTACATTTATGTTTTATTGCTGTACCAACACTGAAGTTGCAGTGAATTCTTATTTTCAAAGTCAAACCCAGCCATTTAAAATCTACTAATTAAAACAAGAAATAATTAGCTGAGCTTGTGGTATGGGATGATAGTAATACTTAACTCATAAAACCCTATGCAGGAACTCATAAATAAAAGCTAATTTTTTTTTTTTTTCTGATTGTCATTAAAGTAATTAAAAGAAGACATGTGCTTTTTAGAAATACTGCCAGGGGAATCCGGGAATATCAGGATGCAGGCAGGTGGGGGCAGCATATTTTACAGTGGTTTCATTACCTACTTTCTGCTAACATAAATATTTGGCAACAACAACAACAACAAAATCACACTTAATAGCTGCAAAAACCAACAAAATGCTATAGGATTAAAAAAATACCCATTATAAAGGTACTCTTAGGAAGTATGACTATTTTATAACAGGGTAAAATTTCAAGAAAGTAATCAAATTATGTATTTGTTAAAAATATATTTGTGGGAAACTAAGAATAGAAACATCAGTTTTTATAAATACCTCACGTTTGATTTTCAAATGGTTCCAAGTTCTCCACCAACTCCCCCAGAGACATAACCCAGCAGGAAGTCTTTGATGGTTCTTTTACTCTTCCTCTGGGCAAAGATGGCATGAGTGTGCCATGTAACATTTTGCTGCTAATAACTTCCCAGCTTCAGACTTTCCGGGAGTGGTTGTGGCTGTTTTTGTTTTTGTTTTTTAGTAGCCTCTAACATCATGTACATTTAGCCTTTTATTTTTAAGTCGTGTCAGGAGCAAATAGTTTTACTTTGGGTGTTTTGTGTTTTCAAAAAAAAGAAAACCACCCATAAGCTGAAACAACAGAAGACTTTGAGAGTGTGAGAAAAATATTTTTAAGCTTTGGATAGGATGATCATTTCCCCTACTTTAACAGCAACATGAATTCCAGCCAGCACCACGGAGTCGGCTTTGGAGGAAGTAACACAATCTGTACTATGAAACTAGACAATGCACACAACTGGAGAAAATGATGTGACTTGATGTCTTTGCCACGGAGCCCTTGGAGGCTAGAGAATGATAAATTTCCTGAGAAGTGGTTTGAACTAGACATTAGAACATTCTTCTAGCTGGAATATTAACCACATTTTCCCTTTTGCTCCTTTATTATGGATGAAAGACAGTGATGTCGTCTGGGGCCACATGCAAGGGGCAGCACACCTACCCTTCGGGCATGGATTTTTGCCTGTAAGTGCCTCCACCAGAGCCAGTCTCACTGGATGAAGACAGGTTGCTCGGGGAGTTACGGCACTGCTGGGACCTTGCTAGAGCCATGGATGAGACTGTCACGTAGATGTCGGAACCAGGAGACAGCCTGTGAACACAAACCAGAAATAGTAAGTCAATCCAAGGGGAAGTCCCGAGGCAGTGCATGATGGATAATATCATATAAACGTGACAAGGAAAGTGACTTCATGGAGATAGTGAAAACGAAGCCAGCTGGAGGCCTACGAAAGAAACTTCCCCATAAAACTACTCCCTAAGGGAACAGCTAGAGAATGGCCCTACAGGGGGTGGGGGTAGGGGACATAAAAAAATAACAGGGGGGAAAAACATGTATGTTTCCCAAAGCTGCCAAAATTCAATGCGCTGAATTGCTTATACAGTTTCCTAGGATGGCAGTGCAGAGGATAATTGAACCCCATGACATTAACATAGCAATTAATTCCAATTTTTCACACTAATTTTCCCAGAGTATATGACCACAGTGAGACTAGTGGATTCTTTGTATGTGTCTTTGTTTTCCAATTTTATTACTCAAAGCCTGGAATGAATACTTAGATTTTGGTGTTTAGTATTTATAAACGTGGTTGATAGCGTAGCATCACCATATAAAAAATCTCCGTGAAAAAAAAAAAGTCTACAATGCTAGATATTGAATTTAATTGGAATTACTGAATTTATAGATTATCACAGTAGAGGTATACTCCACAGATTGCTCACCTTGCTGATGGGCGCTGGGGACAGAAATCAGAGCTCTGTCATCAGGACAGATGTAGATCCTCTGCTCTCACAGACAACTGGGCAACCCCAGGGACATCAGTAAGTGATTCTGGCAACTGTGACTGGGTGTGAAATACAGCTTACTACTAATATTTTAGTTCAGGAGTGAAAGCTGGCACAAATCCTGACTCTTGCACTAGGGTAAGTCATTTCCATGGGATAGCTGAGAAGTGAAGTCTAAGTCGTTCGTTCAGTAAGCCAGGCCTCTTGACTGTCAATCCACTGCGTTATGCTAAGCAATTGCTGAACCCCATAGAGCCTGGGTTTTCTTACTTGGACAGCCTGCAGTGGGGTCTGCATGGTCAGTCAGATGCTTTTGCGTGAGAAGATACCTTTGTCTCAAACCAAAGTTCTGAAGCCTGGGGAGAGAACCTGATTCACTGAAATAGAGCATTTTCTAAAGGTGAACCCATGTGCCTTCTGTCTCAGGGCAGGATGGGGTTTCGGGTACAGGAAGTTGACAGAAGAGATAACAAACACAATGAGAAGCTTTTCTAACAGAACATGAATAAGGATGGATGCTGAGAGTATTACTCCCAAATCCATCTATGCCCAAGAGGTGGATCTGACTTGAGAATCCAGATCTCTCTGCTCTGAGAAGAATCTCCTGCCATCTCCTAGACCTCTTTACCGAATGCTCTCAACAGCAACTCAAATTAAATCATGTCAAACCTAACAGGTTTTTCCATTCCCTTGTCCCCCGTCCATCTTGTATTTGTTATCTCAAGCTAAGCACCTTTCCCCTTCGTCTTCCACATCGATTAGTCTAATTAAGTTCAACTTTTAATGAGTACAGTGTGTCAGGCACCCTGGGTGCTGGTCTTGACAATACAAAGACTAGGAAAGTAAGTGGTCTTCAACCCGTCGATTGTCCTCCTAACTCCCCCATCTCCAGCCTGGATTGGCATAACTGTGCTCTAACTGGTCTTCGATTTCCAGCCTCTGTCCACCCCATTCCTCCGGTCTCCACCATGCCAAGTCATCTGACTACTAACATGCTCTCTGTAGCTTCCCTTTGCCTATAGAACAGAGGGCCGAATCCCTGGTCCCTTCTTCCAGGCTTTGGACTATCTTATCCAAGCCCTCCTTCCCCTCCATGCTTTCTGTCTGCATCCATGCACCTTACATTCTGGACAGATTCAATGTGTCCTATTTTTAGACTCTGCTACCATATGCATACTTTTACTCATCTTGTCCTCTCTGCTTTCTTTACTCCTTTCTGATATAAAATTCTTTTTCTCAAGGCCTAATTCCAACATCATAATCCTGAATTTATAGATTAGTTAGAACCTCCTTGAGTACCATGCAGTCTGTTCTTTGTGCCACCACAGCACATCCTTCAGCATGGTTAGTTTTACGTGTGTCTACTTTCCCAACTAGATTTGCCCCTTAAGGGGTAAGGCTGAGCCATTTTATCTTTACATCATCTCTGGTTGCTTAAAACATGTTTGCTGAATGAATGAGAATCCCTGTCAGTAGTGCAGAAAATGAAGGACAGTAAGTGGGTTCAGAATAAAGGCCCACAGTGACATCAGATGCCCAAGCTAGGGGTTCTCAGCCATGGTAGGTCTACATCAGTTGAAAAACAGTTGGTCGCTAACAATAAAGGGCCCCAATTATTGAATATTATACTAAAAGCAACGAGAACAGATTCAAAGTTAATATTCTTCCTTAGATGTGAGAAAAAGGAATGATGGACTTCTACCCAGACACCCTTTTGAGCATATCATCACTCTGACATATAATGGTAATAGTAAGCAAGAGAACTTACTATTAATGGCTCCTCTGGGTATTATCCAGTGGAGCAAGTAAGGACACCAAGGATGCCAGGCCCTTGGAGGAATGGTATGAGAAGCTAGGAAAAAAGACAGAGTTCCTAAGTTCCTCCTGTTATTACCAGTCTTGTCATTGCTGCACAGACTCAGAGAAATACCAGCTACACAGCTGGTTCTCTCATGAGGATACAGACTCAGGAAAGGAGTATGGGCAGGGCAGCCACAGTGGGTCAGAGATTAGTGGGGTCCTAGAACACTGGCTCATGCCTACTTTGGGTAACATGTTTTGATAAAAGAGAGATCAAGACACCTATCTGAGGACTGTAAAAGAGACCTACCTTTATTCTTTTCCATTAAGACCTCTCCCTAATTTCCCGCTGTTTATTCTGAAATAATCAGAGGGGGGCTGGAGTGGAGGAGGCATAGGAGAAGTAAATTACAAAGGAAACTAGGTAGGGAATAAGGAGCAGCATGGATCCAAATATAACAAGACACCATACTCCTTTCTTCCTTAAGAATTTGGCCCTTATAGACTCATAATACAGAGAAACTTCAAACGCAGTTTCATTTGTAAGTGCTTTGCTTTTCCTATCGTGCAGAGGAGGAGGTATTACAGAATGATGGAAATTAAGGAAACACAGTACAAGCATGTTCATACGGTCAGGGCCAGTGCAACATCCGGAAGGCCCGTGATATTCCAACTGTCTTCAGGGTAAGCGAGTAATGCCAGTGAACTATATGTATGGTGAACCTTCAAATGTTTCTGTTTCTGTGAGAAGTGACCACTGATTCCATAGGAAAAGTCAAGATGTAACTTTTACATTTGTATTTAGAGCTTGCTTTTCTTACTCTGCTCTCCAAAACGTACATTAATTTAAAATATCTCATGCTAGTTCTCAACCTCAGCTCTTTTATTTGGCAAATGTATCAGAAAATTCTACTTGGTTACTGGAGTCATCCCAAAGTGAAAAAATAGCATTTCCAGAAGGCCAGCATTCACTCCCATCCCTTTTTTGCATTTATATAACTCAATAGTGGCTTTGTTTTCGTTCTGTTCACACACATTGAACAAACAAACAGAAACTGATGGAATTCCACCCAAATGTTTTTACGAATCTAGATGTATGTATGGCGGACAAAAGAGTTTCAGAATTAGCCCTTATTCTGATGACTTACTATTCTTTTCAAACACATTGACATTGATACCATCACACAAATATTATTTAAGAACAGACTTTGTTGAGGGAGCGGGAGATGCTGCTGGCCTGGCCCTGGCAGCTCACTTCTGCCAGAGAGAGCTGTGGTCATTACTCAAGCTGGGCTGCGTGCTGTCCTGCCACTTTGAAAAGGGGTACCCCCCAAACGGGCTCACACAGGAAGCCAGCATGCTGACTTCTTGAATCTCCATCCCCCACCACCCACTGTACTTTAAGGGTTGCTGAGGCCAGGGAAGAGTTAGTGAAAGATCGCAACCAAGGCTTTTCTTCTCTTCTGAGATAAACTGAGATCTTTCTACTTTCTCTTCATCTTGAAGAGCTTCTGACATCTGGGTATTAATGCCAAATGGGTTTACGGGACTAACATTAACACATCTTTCAGTTGCTATGAGATTTTTCAATTCTGTGGAATGTAAGAATTTTCAAGAATGTGCTGGTCACCGTGAGAAAGGAAACATCTAAACCTTTCAGTGTTAATTTCAGCAGATTCTTTCCTCCACATTTTTGTAAATTTAGCCAAGAAATAACTAAATGTTTTTAAAGTAACTGATATTAAAAGTTCTCTGGAGCTTCCTATTACTTCCCTCTGCAGAAATAAAACACCAGGACCTTTTGATTCTATGAAAAATGCAGCAACTGAAAAAGTCATGATCATCAGCCAGACAGACAATACCTCCATAGTCTCCAAGACTCCACTAACACCAGCTTTTCATTTATATGCAATGCATTTCACTGCAATGAGAACAAAGAGCTGAATGGAATGGACATTTAGGAAGAGGTGGTCCAATTTCAGAATCAGTGCATTTTCCAGAATCATTCTTATACCAGGGTAAAAGGGAGAAGAGACTTACCCACAAAACTCAGATTTCTAATAAAGTAACTCTTGCTTTTTTACAGCACCCTTCCCATAAATCAGCACACGACTATACACAGTGTTAACATTAATAGATTCTCACTCAGTTGATCTCTTCAGATTGTGATGGGTTATAACTTATCAACTTATGGATAAAGAATTCTCAGATTCCAAGTGGCTGCCTCTAAGACATTTTCCTGAGTAATTATATGTAGGTTTAATGATGCCTCTCTCTCCAAAGTACTTTGTACTCCAAAGTGACAGCACTGCCTGGATGTGTCCAAGGAGATAAGGCCCTCTGTAACCCAAGCGCCATTGGTGGAATGATGGTAAAAACAAGAGAGGGTTTCAAATAGTACCAATGACTGACAAATTAGATACTTGAGTCCATAATTAAGCATAGCACTTTACCACAACTTAGCAATTAAAATGCTGTTCACCCAGGGAACAGGAGGACCAAGTTAAAATCTGTCTTCAGCAATGTATATCAACCAGGATTCTTCCAGAATTATGTAAAAAACAAAACAAAACAAAAAATCCTCACAAATGATTCAAGGTAATGTAATCTGGGTGCTATCTCCAGACTAGAGTTTGAACAAGCTATATTCAAATTCAAGCCACTCATCTCTATGTCTTTTCATCTCTTCCCACCGTGTTCTTTGTGAACCAGAGCTACCCCTGGCTTTTTGACCAGTCTATATCAGCTGTTTGGACTGAATCATGGAAATCCTGTTCTGATGAGCCTCCTGTGACAAAGTCAATTTACAACAAGGACTAACTCCCTTGCACAGTTAAGAAAATACAGCAATTCATCACAGTGAGATAAATGGATCATCACGTCACAGCAGCTGGCAAGCTGTTAGAAGTTCACAGCCTGGCACACATCATAGGTGCCTCTTAGGAAGAGTCAATTTTATATCTCAGGGTGACTCTAAAGAACAGAAAATAAAAATGGACTACTTGCAGAACCAGCTACATAATTCATGGGGCTCACTGTAAAATGAAAATGAAAGTCCCCGTGTTGACACAGTATTGCAAATTTTAAGACAATGACAGCAGAGCATGAAACTCAGCATGGACCCTTCTAAGCAGGGGTCTGTGCAACTGCAAGGCTGCACTCCCATGAAGCTGGCTCTGACTGCAGTGCATGTGACTGGGCCTCCCAAGCATACAAACATGCATGCACTCATTTGACAAGTATTTCTTGAACTCTTGTCTATGCATGGTGGTAGGTTTCTTTTTTTTTTTAAATATTTATTTTTATTTTTATTTATGATAGTCACAGAGAGAGAGAGAGAGAGAGGCAGAGACAAAGGCAGAGAGAGAAGCAGGCTCCATGCACCGGGAGCCCAACATGGGATTTGATCCCCGGTCTCTGGATCGCGCCCTGGGCCAAAGGCAGGCGCCAAACCGCTGCGCCACCCAGGGATCCCGGTAGGTTTCATTCAAGTAGCACAGTGGTTAAGAGAGAGGCTCTGGAGTCCAATGACCTGGATGCTAATCTCAGCTCCACCCTTAACTCTTGTCACTTTGCACTGATTATCCCATCTCTCAATCCCTGGGCATCCGTATTTGAAAACAGAGCATGAAGAGCAACTGGGCTTTGGGTAGATGAACTGAGAAAACTCACACAAATGACTCAATAGAGCCTGGCCTAGAATATGAACTCAGTAATATCATATACTTATAGTTTTTTTTAAAAAAAATAGATTTTATTTCTTTATTCATGAGACAGAGAGAGAGAGAAAGAGAGAGAGAGGGAGGGAGAGGGAGGGAGAGAGAGACAGAGAGAGACAGAGAGGCAGAGACACAGGCAGAGGGAGAAGCCGGCTCCATGCAGAGAGTCCGATGCAGGACTTGATCCCGGGTCTCCAGGATCACGCCCTGGGCTGAAGGCAGCGCCAAACCGCTGAGCCACCAGGGCTGCCCTATCTACTTAAAAGTTTTTAAGTAAAACACAAGTAAAATGGAACTGGCGTGAGGGCAATACACACAGAGTGCAGGCGGGCTCAGGCAGGTTAGAAGCCAACTCTTACTGTGAAAACTAGGAGAAAGGAAGCTTTATGAAGAAATGCATGTGAAATAAGTCTGCAGGAAACCAAGGATTTCCACAGAAGTCAGGAGCTAGGACTCATGAGTGTGAGGGTGTATGTGATTGCCATGATGCTGAGTTAAGCTGAAGCACTATCCTGGGTGGGAGATCTGCAGGGGTTGTGACTGTGGGTCTTGCAGGGTGAACTCCTCTATGGTAAGCTGAGGAAGCACTTCCCTTCTGTCTGGTAACCAGGACGCATAGAAGGTTCTATAGCCAAGCAGTGGTATGGCCAGAGCTAATCCAGAGCATCTACGTGAGCAGGCAAATTTGAGGGAGATATAGACAGATATGAACCCATTAGCCCACTAAAAACATTTGTCTCTTCGATTAGTCCTACTCTCCTCCACCAACATTCACTAATCTTTCATCAAAAGAAGTCACAATCAAATCTTTAGTGAGAGGCTGAGTTTTTTTTTTTTTTTTTTTTGACATGCCGAGATTTTAAAGACTGGAAAAAACCAGGCAAGATAAATTTATTTTTTATCCCAATTTACAAATAAGAACATGGGAAGCAGAAGCTGAAATATAGATGCCATGCTGGCCTCTGCTCAGAGTGGCTGCCCACAGGCAACTTCTTCGAGGGGTCTCTGAGACCCCCAGCCCTCTCCACACAACTGGCCTGGGCTAGGAGAAGAGAAAAACACCACCACACAACCCACTCTCCTTTCCTACAAAACCCTACCCCTTTTCCCTTTTCCCAGGACTTGGGCCTGAACCGTCTGCAGACTAGTCCATCAATTATTCACAAGCACATATTGCTAACCACGGTTCAGGGCTGCACCACATCTTCATCTCTACATCCCTATTTTTATTTTGTGCCATTTCATATGCCATCATCATCTGTCATTTTAAAAATATAATGGGAAACCAAAAGAGTCAAGCAAAAAGTGACAGATTGGGACACTCCAGGCTGTTCAATGAGACTGGGTCCTGATTCTCTCCAGAGCGGGAACTGGTTGGGACAGTGAATGCCTACACATACATGTTTGCAGGGCCACAAGCATAGGTAGGAGTCAGCCCTTCCCCTGCCAGCCCCCCTGATGTATTCACACTAGGTTCCTTAAAATGAGCCTGCAGCTCCACAGCAAGTGGTCCAGGGCCACTTTATGTGGCCTGAGGCAGTGTCTAACAAGCCCTCTTGTGACATGGCCACCAGCCAAGCACCCAGCACTTAGCACAAACACACCCAACACAGAAATATATACTCTCGAGTGGGAGAGCGACTCAACTCTGAAGACCAGCCCTAAGGACACTCTGCCCATCCCATTATATATAGCAACTGTTTCTCCAAGTCAAAAGGTAATTAAATCTACTTCTCTCAGCAAGCACTTGAATGCTAAGCAGATCCAGAATGGCCACTCTGTAACCATACTGAGTTGATTCTCACAAGTGGATGCTGACCATAGACCATTCACTGTCCAGGACTCTGAACAAAAGGCTTTTGGGAAAATTTCACCCGGATGATTGTGGCAGTGGATTTGGTAGCTAATTTGTCATAATTATCACTAATTTCTACAAGTTTACATATATGTATTATGCAATCAACAAATATTAAAGAAAAATGTTAGGGGTTTCAAATATAAGGCAGCAGAATATACTTTTTTTCCCTGTGAGTTAAATTCTCAATACACGTGTTCATGTAGCTGATGTGCTTTCATCACCAAAGCCTAACTTCTCCATGGGAAGGAGGGTGACAGCAGGACATATGTTAGATCTAGCTTCTAGGAAGGCTGGCCTTTGTGTGTGTGTGTGTGTGTGTGTGTGTGTGTGTAAGAATTGAGGAAGCCCCAGGGCCATGGTGGGCCTCTGTAGAGCCTCCCATAGGTGTGACCAGGCCAGGCCTCCTCGGGCAGTCCTAATGCAGCAGGCCCCTTCAGCTGGGTAGGGGGGGGGGTAAGATCGTGCTGTTGGCTGCTCACAGGACTATAGTTCCGTAGTGACGTGGTCACATGCCACCTTACTGCTCTTCCCAGAACTCTTAACTGTTTTTCATAAAATCCTCTTGAAGGTCATTCTAATTTGCATGGATGAGTTTTCCAGAATTTTCTACACCTTCTGCAAACACACAGCTCACCAGGGCTGTTTTCAGCACAGTAAACCGTGACACTGTTGCTGTAGACAACATGACCTCCTTGTGCAAATTCAGTGACCCACCATATACTTAGCTTGGGTTAGGCTGCAGAGGGACTCACCAGGCCAGGCTGGCAGTGCCACCACAGCCTGAGAGGGGTCCCCCAACCCCCCGAACATGATCTGTTTCCCCTCCATGAAGCTGTGTCTGGAAGAGCCTCTACAAAATGACAAAGAGCAAGCACCATTTTCTAAGTCTCAACATGTGGCAGGCCTGTCCTAAAGTTCAGATCAGGTACAGGGTCACCCTACTACCTTAATCAATCTTCATATGAACTCTAGGGGATGGGGCTGGTGCTCACTGGATTGTTGGCACCCTGAGGTACAGAGGGGACAAGGAACTTCCCACATGGCTTCCAAGTGGTGGGGCCAGAATGTGAACCAAAGCCTCTGCGCTCCTGGAACCTCTGTAGGGTGGAAGCCCTGTGGGAACATCTGTCTGGGCTGGATGCACGACAGCTACTTAGCTGGCCCACAGAGTAACTTCTGAGCACTTGGAGAGCCTGAGCTGGGGGGGCCACACTGGAACACTCTGATCTCATTCCCTACGTCCTTCTGGAGTGCATAAAGGAAAGGGAACGGGGGCAGGGTATGAGTAACTCAAGCACTCTGCACATTTCCTGAATACTTACATAGGAAACATCACTGCAGTATAATCTGAACATGTGAGCCTGCACACCATCTAACTCTAATCCCAGTGTGGATGCCACAGTCATCAGCTCCTTTGGAGAGCTGCAGGAAAAGGAGCCTTAAGAGACCAGTGAGTTTAAGTCAAGTATGGCCCTCTGCTTTTCCTCCTCATCTTGGCCGATAAATACAATACCATAATTCAAGTTTCATCTAAACTGAAAGCTTTTATAGGAAATTCAATCAAGAACAACTCACATTTCACTTTGAGTCAGTGTGAGACAGATTTACTCAATGTACTTTTAAAACAGGAGCATTCGAAACTTAGCCAACAAAAATCAAGGACTTCTACTTAAATCCAGCTTTAATTCTATAGCTTTGTCAGACTACTGAGTCTTCATTTTTACTGATCTTTTAATTTTTATAAAAATGAACTGATTGATCAAGTGTGCACTGAAGGGTGCATGGATAAACAAAATGTGGTATCTAAAGAGAATGTAGTATTATTCAGCTTTTGAAAGGAAGTGTGAATGGACTGAATGTTGTCCCCCCTAAACCACCACCACCACTAAATGTATGTGTTGAAGCCCTAATCCTCATTGTAATGATATCAGCAGGAGGGCCTTTGAGGGTGATTAGTCTTAGGTAAGGTCATGATCCACAATGGGATCAGTATATCCTTGTAAGGAGAAAAAGAGAAACCAGAGCTTCCCTCTCTCTGCCATGTGAGGGTATAGTAAGAAGCCAGAAGAGGGTCCTCATCAAAAACTGCATCTGCTGGAGCCTTGATCTTGGTATTCCCAGCTGCAGAACTTTCCGAAACAAACAACTGCCGTTTAAGCTGCCTGGCCAATGGAGTTTTGCTATAGCAGCCACTACTAAGACAGGAAATTCCAATGCAGATGAAACCAAAGGCACTATGTTAAAGTGAAATAACCAGTCCTAAAAAGAAATATTTTATGATTCTACTTACGTAAGTAGTCAAATTCATAGAGATGTAAAGTAGAATGGCGGTGACCAGGGGCGGGGAGGGTACGGGAAGGGGCTGTTTCATGGGGAGAGTTTCTGTTCAGCTAGGTGAAAGGTTCTGGAGATGGATGGTGGGGTGACTGTACACAGTGCCACAGAACCCCTCACTTAAAAACTGTTAAAGTGGGAAGTTTTAGGTTATGTATATTATACCATAATAAATTTTAAAAAATAAAATAAAAGAGGATTTATTTTCTCCTGAAGTGATTTACTTCGGTTCCTACTTCTTTTAGTTCTTTTGCTTATTGGTTTAATTACTAAATAAGGTTTTAAAAAACTGATGGTGGGCCTATGACAATGCCAGAATTTATAGCTGATCCTTGCGGATACAATGATAAATAAGACAGGCTAGAGTTGGAAAAACTGACAAATGAGATTAAAATGAAATATACAGTTGACCCTTGAACAATGTGAGTTTGAGGGGTACTAACTGCCCCCCCATACCCACAGGTGAAAATACATGTATAACTCTCAATTCTCCCCAAACTTTACTAATAATCTCCTGTCAACCTGGAGCCTTACTGATAACATAAGCAGTGGATTAACACATATGATACATATTGTATATATTTTATACTATATTCTTAGAATAAAGTAAGCAGATAAAGAGTTTTAAGAGAAGATACATTTTGCAGTACTGTACTGTGTTTATCGAAAAAAAACTCCCATGTAAGTGGACCCGCACAGTCCCAACCTGTGTTGTTCAAGGGTCAACTATAATAAATTCTGTGCAGGACCAGTTGTTAGCTGCGGAAACAAGGAATGGACGGGCAGACCGAGTAGGGCCACGTGCATAAGGCATCAAGGAGAGAAAACCTGGCAACAGAGTCCTTCACGGGGCTGGACCTGGGGTGGCAGGTGGAAAGTGGGCCCCCCCCGGGAGGTGGACCCGTGCAGAGGGCGGCGGTGAGGAGCGCCTCCACTGTCATCAGCCTGCCCCTGCACTACGCAGCGCAGAGGTGGTGGAGAGCTGCCGTGCCCGAAAAATCCTAGCGTGACCCGACAGCCCCCACGCCCATGACAGGGAGGAGGCTTGAAAACCAGGAACTCCAAGAAGTTTGGGACGCCTCCCTAGATGGGTGTGGGGATGGGGAGGAGGGTGGAGAGGAAGTTGCTTATGAATCCTGGCACTGCCCTGGATACTCGGGGAGCCGGCCCTTCGCCGTGGGGGGTGACACGGGAGAAAGGAGAGGGGCAGAGGAGCAGTCCACTCGGGCTTGTGAGGAGGAGACACTCGCGTGACTTTTGGGGGCAAACTCGGAGCCGTGTCAGGCAAATGGATGTGGAAAGTCCAAAGGAGGTCAAGGCAGATATGCACCATTACGGAAGTGCACACGGGTGACGGCTGATGTTGCTGAGATAAACGAGCTCCCCCAAGACACTGCATGGTATCGGATTAAAAGAAAAAGTGATAAGGGAGCCACAGAGAACACAAAATTGAGGGGGTGGTGTCGAGGAGACAGGTGCAAAGAGCTGACCAAAAAGCACCAGGAATAAAGTTTCAGAGGACAGGGAAAGGAGTCCTGAAGGAGGGAGCGGCGAACGGGGTCAGATCCACTGAAGACCATCACATCCAGTGGCTTTAGCTGTAACCGGAGCGATTCCAGTGAGCTCTAAAGTTCTAGGATTTAAGGGTCCTCAAGTCACGCTAAAAAACTATGATCCAGGTGGAGAGCATCTGGAATGTGCAAGCCCTGAAACTTCTAACCACAGCTGACTTCCTTAATAGAGGAGGAGGAGGAGGAGGGATTAAGTGGCTGCTTGCTTTATGCCAAAGCAGAAAATGACAGTGAAGATTGGTATGGGACTGCTGAAATCTTAGACATCATCTCCTTATACACTAAACAGACATATGACTGTCATGCTCTCTGCCAGGCTGCACATGCAGCCAGCCTTAACCTCCTGTGGGGAGGTGCTCCCCCAGCTGCTCGGAGCTAAGCAGCAGGGAAGCGGGGATAGTGGCATCCAGGTAAGACTTAAAAGTACCAATGGTGGTTAAGATCCAACAGCAAATATCTGCATAAAGGCTGGTGATGCTTCAACTTAAAAAAAAAAGAGAGAGAGAAAGGAAAATTTCTTACTCTAAGATGCCTGTTGTTTGGCAAAGCCCCTGAAATAGCTAAACTTTTCTGAGCATGTTAACACAGATCAGGGCTTCATGGCTGATCCCACACTATGTTTAAACATCGTCATGTGGGGGCACCTGGGTGGCTCAGTCAGTTAAGTGTTTGCCTTCAGCCCAGGTTATGATCCTGGGGTCCTGGGACAGAGCCCTGGGTGAGGCTTCCTGCTCAGTGGGGAGTCTGTTTCTCCCTCTCCCTCTGTCCCGACCCTCAACCCCCACTTGTGTGCTCTCTCTAATAAATAAATAAAAATTTTAAAAAACCCTACACAGTGATGTGATAAGTTCAATGCACAGCAGATATTTTAATTCCATTCCTACCCTTACACTGGAGATAAATTTGAGGCTAAAATAGTGATTGTGTCTTATTACCTATTTTTGTTGAATAAATATTAGTTCTGTTCATAAATACTACTCCCCATAAATACTGTAAAATTCTGTACTCAAAAGGCCACCTGGAGAGCATAATGCTCACATATGTAAGCCAAAGAGAATTAGACTTTAGTCTATTTAGATAGCAAATGAATCCTCTGTTTTTACCGCATCAGTTTCTTTAAATAATGTATCCAGAACACAATTCAGTGAAATAATTCTTCTTAGAAACTTCAAACACCAACACATTTTGGTATGTTATATAAATCATGCCCTGGGTATTAAAGGAAAAAGGAAAATCTGTTCCACAAGTATTTTTTTTAAAATTCTTTCTAATGACCTTTAAGTCTGGGATCTTGCATAAAAATGCAAGAAAAACTATGCTTCTACAAGCAGTAAACTGGTGGTGTTATCTACAGTGAACCGTGGTGGAAGCAGCCAGGGTGAATGAATCAGGCAGATTTGTGTAGCAATCTAGGCAGGGCACACTTGAGAGAGCTGCTGGCTTCAACTTAAATACAGCTGGTTTCTCTATAGTTAAATACAACTTGCCTAACGTGGGGGAGGAAAATAAATGGAATGAAACTTATGTAAAGGCATAAAGGCAGTACTTTAATCCAGGATTAGGCTCATGCCATTATTGGTAAAGTAAGATTTAAGGTGTAGCAGATCCTACCATTTATTTTGACCATTTGCGATTCATCTGAAAGAAGTCACACTTTATAGACTCCACAGGTACATATGCAAATGGCACCCAGGGCAGGACTGGTAGGAAGGGGAAGGCTGAATGGGCGAAGAGAGACTGGCAGCCAGGGGCCTCTCTTACCCATTTCAGTAAGGTGTTCTGTTCTCAGTAACACCATGAAGGGGAGGCTTTCCAGTTATATTTTATTATATTTCACAGAGAAAATTATACTCCCGGGTAAATATCTGAATCTGAGGATTCATGGAGGACTCAGAAGTATTCCTGATGAATGGCATGAGTCTATTTCATATCTAAATATCCTTGAAACAGTAACAAAACAAAATTTCTCAAGTATTACCTTCTATTTGTGACTCCAAGTTAAAACTTAAAAAGAAATATGTAATGTATTCCTAAAAGTGAGCAATGATGGGATAGGAAATTGAATGCTTAAGTTTTCACAGAGGAAGAGTATCCAATTACCACACATTTCAAAAGGAAGATGAGCCAAATAACCCACATACCCTCTATATGTAGAACTGAGATTTTATAAGCCACCTAAGCCTCCGACATAAGAGCTGAAGTATTACTCCAGTGTCCTAAAGAATACCTGAAACTCAGTCTTAGAGGGAACTGAGGTTAAATTTCTCCGAAAACCACTATTAGCCTCGCTCTGCCACTTTCATTGTAAAGCTCCAACAGTCCTAGGGCTGCTCCTATGGTCTTATAGGGGGAGCACTCAAATTCCTTCTCCCCAGGGGTGGGGGACTGGGTGGTGGTGAAGATGGAACGGCAGACACAAGTCACGTACCTCCAGAAATCACCTCTCGAACTCAAAGAGCTCCATCTGGAAATAATGGAGCTGATGCATTCTCTAGCACTAAAAAGCTGCTTGCATTATAAGATGATAGTTAACTACAAAAAAATATTTCCACTTTTGAAGTCAGGATGTCCAGCAACAGGCTTTAGGTTTTTTTTTTTTTCTTCCAGGCTTTAGTTTCTGTTGCAGAAATTAAATTCAACACAGAATCAAAATATATCCTGTTCTTTTATTATACGGAATACTGTATAGAGAAAACAACACAAAACAATTTAACTTGTAAAAGTCTGATGACTGTCTCAGAAGAGAAAGAAAATAGCACTAAGAAGGTCCTTGTCTAAACAATGATTTCCTAGGGTTCATCTTTCCAAATGTGGGCCAAATCATGAATTCCAGTTCAGACACACACCTCGGGGAAAGCCAAGTTTGGAATGTGGAGAACAAAGAGTTTATTCAGAGATCTCTTGGATGTTTTTCCTCCTCAAAAATGATGAAAACAAGAGGAGTCCAGATGGGAAAGCAGCCACTTGGGGAGAGTAGTCTTTTATTGAGATAAAATAAGAAAGCTCTGTAAGTAGATCTCCAGGATTAAGCGAGGAAGTTTAGAAAGACAACTCGTTTTTTGATGTTGTTGCCCATAAATTATTTCTATCTGATATCCTAATATTTCTGAGCTAGTTAAGTGACAATGTCTTATGCAACAGTTCAAAAGTTAAACTAAGGTAAGAGACATCAGTGTAGTTTTTAAAACCTCCAGCTTTCTGCTCCCAATCTGAACCAGTCAAAGACATTTGAGCATAGCTGGGGCCCACTTTCTTTGGTGCCCCGTTTCCTGTCGTTCACTTGAACTAGACTCACATTTTGATCTGAGATGTGATCAAGACAAGCAGAAGTGCTGAGGAAAGGGCGGTGAACAGAAAGAAGTTGGCTTCTAGTGGGTGACTATCAGCTTATTGAATTAAACTGTATCCTTCATTAGCATAGGTAATTTACAGTGTCATTATTTAAAATTTTTAATAATCTTTATTAAGAAAGTGACACAAATACAATGAAAAAAAAACCTGCATTCTTTTGCTACTATTGTATCACTTCTCCCCAAAAGACGAAGACTGTCAAAGATGATAATATGGTCAATGTCCCCTCAATGAGTCTGCCAAGTTCTAACCCACGTAATCATTAAGTGTGCCGTGATGGTTTCTGTTGCTATCACACAGAAATGAAAGCACAAAGCACAAATACCACCAACTTAGAGCTGAATGCTTTGCTGGAATGTGTCCTCATGCATCCTTATGGCTTTAGAATGCTACCATGCTTTGAAAGCCACTAGGGCATGCACCTGTTTCTGTTTCAATTCCTGATTTCTTTTTTTTTCCCTTTTTCTTTTTCTTTGGCGGGGGGGGGGGGGGGGGGGAGGAGGCAGGAAGAGAGAGAGAGAGAATCTTAAGCAGGCTCCATACCCACTGTGAAGCTGACATGGGGCTCAATCTTACAACCCTGAGATTGTGACTTGAGCTGAAATCAAGAATTAGATGCTTAACTGAGCCACCAAGGCACCTCACAATTCCTGATTTCTAGGAAAACATGGGACAATGTAAAGCTAGTGCTTGTGGGTCTGGTGCTCTTTAAATCTGGGGCCGAGATTCAGAGCAAACCTTTAAAGGCACACTCACCGCCTCTCCAATGGGCGTCCGTCACTGGAGATGCTTCGAGGGATGTTAGCGGCTCTTTCTGGAGGAGGCATCTTCCCATCTCCTTTCCCAGCATTCAGCCTCGAGGTCATGGGACTCTGCACCTGGGAGGGGACTTGAGGCGAATGAGGCCCCTTGTTGGCATTCCTCTGCCATTTGTTATTATTTCGGAAGGGAAACTTGAATTCGTATGATACCCCTTCATTCATCTTGTATTCCATCACTGGCATGCGGTAGGTTTCAGAGCAACTCCTATCAGGGGCACAGAAAGAAGAAAAATTAATATTGCTTTTTCTTGTGGGTGGAACAACACTGTTTCTCATTAACAGTTAAAATGGATCAAACACATCATCCTTTGTTTCAAACTGTCTTTTAATCATTGGGCCCTGTAATTACTGTCCTTTCAAAAACCAGAACCCCAGGAAGTACTATACTGGTATATTTTCTCTTGCTCAGTCTCAACTAAAGCATCTGAGATATGGAGTCTTGAAAAAGCAGTGAGATTCACAGTCATCCTGGTGGGTGGGGGGACAGATAAGGGCAGAGTCAGTACTGAGGCCTGAGGAGGGTGGGCCACAGGCCAGCAGAACCCTAAGACTAGGCCTCGGAGGAAGCAGGCAGTCAGTTTTACACATCCTTCATTTAGTGTCATGACTGGGGACCTAAAAAGGTATTGAATTTGTTTGGAATCTTAATAGTCGAAAAATTAAGTGGTGATAAATTCTGAAATCCAAATTGAGAGCCAAATTTAGCTCAGGAGGAGAAAACAAAAAGCCAATTATAGAAATTCTGCAATTATCATATCACCAGGGAACAAAGCATAATCTGAAATCAGACCCCCCTCCCCCCACCAGCAAACAGCTCCCTAGCTGGGCTGACCCCACGTAGCAGCCTGAGTGAAACTGACACCCCAAATGTCCTTTGTTGCTTTACCCCCCCCTTTCTTGGTGCTACTGTCCCAACCCCCAAACCTTAAGATATGTGGAACTCACTCTCCACTTCCTTTACCCAAACAACCAAGGCTCAGTCTATTATAAACTTGACTGATGGACAAATTACTGAGAAAAACCTATGCCCAATAAAGCATTAACTCAAACAGTGCACTTGGTTTTCATTACTAAGCAAAAAAATGACTTTTTTGCTTAAAGGAATTTCAAAGACTGAGCAGCGAGTGGGGGGACTGGTAAAGGAAGGGTTAAAAGTGATTCTAAAACACTTTTAGAGAGGAAGGAGAGTCCACACAGTACTGTCCATAGAGATAGTGCAAGCTAGCAGCCACATGAAAAAATTAAAAGGGAACGGGTGAAATCAATATTTTACTTAACCTACTATATCTAAGACACTACTGTTTGAACATGTAATCAATAAATCAATATAAAAAAATTAGCGATTAGGTGATGTACACTCATCTAAATTTGGTGTGTCTTTTACATGTATAGCACTTCTCACTTCGGACTAGCCACATGACAATGACCCCTTAGCCACAGGTGACTTGTGGCTCCTGACTGCACACACAGTACAGGTCCAAAGCTTGGGTCTTGATTTGGGAAATGGGCTTGTGTTGGTGGGAGAATAAGCACAGTGGAAGGCGCCAGTGTGTCAGGTAGGACTCCTGGCATTTCTAACGTGTACGCTGCAACGTGCCCTCTCCCACACCTCCACGAGAGACACGGGTTTTCAGAAGGGCTGCTTCAGAGGCACGTGTATTTGCTGGGATCCTTGCCTGCTCAGTCTCAGCCTCAGTATCCAACAGGCACCTTTTCTTAGAGTTTTCTTTCCATTCCTGATTCCCTAAAAGCCTAAGTTAACCTTAATCTGATTCTCTGCCCAAGGCTCCACTGTACCCCTTAGAAGCTTTAATGACAGTGGCTTTCAAACATTTGGACCATGAGCCTAGTAAGAGATACATATTACACTGTGATGCAGCCCAGCTACAAATACACACACACACACACACACACACACACACACACACACACCCTTTAATTCTACTATATTCTCTGTTAGTCCATTTCATTAAAGAAACACACTGAATGCAGCTTCCTAAATGAATTTCATGATCCATTTAGGAGTTACAACCTGCAGTGTGCAAAACACTGCTTTATGGCACATCTGACATGACTTCTGGCAGATAATGACTTCTTATGTAATAAACCTTTCCTCTGATAGGAAGGAATGTCACCTCAAGCTTTGACATAATTTTTAGTTTTGATTCTGATAGTTCCGACAAAAAAGCTGCAATACTTTTTTGGTTCTTAATAGAGATATTACTGTAGTATGGCTTGAAGTCTTCCATTTCTGACCAAATATGGCATATTATACAGTCAGTTGTGCTCTGGGTCTATAAATATAATGCAAGAATGTGGCAGCGTGCAAAAGGGGCAATAATAAAAACTTGCAAAAATCCATGGGAAAATTTCCTTCCACCTCAAAATCAGGACTAGCTCTTGCTTCACTTCAGCAGTGGTCTGTTTAACTTGTAAATTAAATGAATCATATCATTTCTACAGCATTTATACACACACACACACACACACACAACACACACACACACCCCTTCTTTCTGTTGGGTGCTAGCAACCAGCACATATTCAGAACATTATTTTCATCTACTTTGGGCACTTTTTTTTTTAAAGGTTTTATTTCTTTATTCATGAGAGAGAGAGAGAGAGAGAGAGAGAAAGAGAGAGAGACAGAGACACAGGCAGAGGGAGAAGCAGGCTCCATGCAAGGAGTCTAACACAGGACTTGATCCTGGGACTCCAGGATCATGCCTGGGCTGAAGGCAGATGCTTAACTGCTGAGCCACCGAGGGATCCCCAAGGGCAAAAACTTTTCAAAAATGTCCCAACAGGTCATGTTTTCTCTTCACCACATCCACAACTCCCTCCCTGCCCACCCCCCCGACAGATTCTCCCATTGGCTTTAACTCCGTGGTACCCGTACATGCACCTTTACAGGCACAGGCTGCTTCATGTCCATACTGCATCACGGCAGATGGTAATAAGTAACTAATGATAATATAAACAAATCTAATGTACTATGTAACAGACAAGCTGCTTTCATCTCTGGGGCCTTAGCTTCTTTGGGAAATGAAAGATTTGGAATTGGTAATCACTGAAGTCTCTTCTAGTTCAAAAAACTCTTTGAAATAGTCTTTTAAGCTACATAACATTTCATGGTAAAATCGGTTAGAAGACTCCAGTAGCCAAAAATTTTGTCTTTTCTTAATCTGTATTTCATTTCCACCACCTCTAACGTGGGGCTAGAAACCTCCTGCACAGTCGATGATAACAGGATGCATTATGATAAGGGAGAGCAGCAGGGAGAGAAGACTTATTCACAGAAAAGAAAAACAGCAGATCCACAATGCTAAACCTTGACCAACTCGCCATGTCTAACTGCCATCCACAATGGGACAGACCACTTGCTAGCTTCCCATCACTTACTATCTCTGAAAATATAAGAATGATATGTGGAATCAAGAAGTCAGTTGTACACTTAAGAACAAAGATAAAAGCTGGCTTTTAGTGACACACATGAAAATTCATAGAAGGATTTTTATTACGTCATTCAAGTCGGTGTGATGTTGAACAGCAGTGAACGCTGACAACGGGCCAGACGCTAATCTGGTGGCGCCGCAGCAGGTCTAGAGTAGGCACTATCATTATCCCCACTCTCTTAGATGTGACGGAATGGAGGCCTGGAGAGAGTAATCCACCAGAGACTGTAAGGCCAGGAAGTGGCAGAGCCAGGATCTGAACTCCCAGAATTAATCTATGTGGAAATTAGAATATTCAAATCTAACTTAATCTCATTTTAATCACTAACTGAAGAATACATCTACTCCAAATCCCAGACTTCTCCACTTCCAGGGACCACTCATTTCACTCAGAGCACAGTCTGCAACAAAATGGAAAACTTAACAATCTTTAGAGAGTGATGGGTGACAGCAATTACAATTTCAGTATTTCAGGCCTACAAGACACATGGCACTATGTTGAAACCCGGCTGGTTGAAAAGCTACTCCTCCTCCCTACTCTTTTTCTCGGTCTTTTTATTCTTTCTTTCTCCTTTGGTTTCTGATTACCCATTACTCTCAACCTTTCAACACTAAGAATACAGATAGAAAAACCATCGTACAGCATACCCAACAGATCGTCTCAACAATGGACTCTTGAATCAGTAGTCCGATGTCTGAGGACAGCTAGGTCCCTCAGGTCATGTGATTTGGGTTTGGAAAAAATACTTAACCTCTTTGCACCAAAGCTCTTTTGCCTGAAAAATGAGAGATCTGAACCAGATGATCTCTCACAGCCTTTCCTGCTCCAAAGCAGTATGCTTTTGCATTTTGAATACTTGCTTTAAAATGAAGACAAAACTCTGTGATCCGTCCTACTTAAAAAGTGATTTGGTCCTTTTATGTAACTTGTTTGTTTTTAGCTCTTCCTCTTGAATGGTCCTTGATTGCTTTCTTCAAAAGCTGTAGGCTAGTGGCCCTCTACAGAATAAAGGTCCACCACTCCTGTGTAACACCACTCAGAACATCATGATTTCATGTGGGTGAAATCTCTAGCAGGCTGTTTTTCATCTTGCCAAGAGAATGGCTGCTGAGGATTCGGAGATCACAGGCACCAACAGACAACCACAGGTCACGGGCTCCAGCACTCCAGAGTAAGGATCGGGTGGGGGTGAGGGGCCCCTCCTGATGTCTGACATTTCATCCCCTGGGAAACTTTCTGGTAGAGGCGTGAGGAAACAATGAATCCCTTCTGCAGGACTGCTTGCAGCAAGTTATCTTCACTGGTCCCACTTGATGGGTAGGCAGTGATGGAACCTCTCCAAACCCTCTTCTCATTGTTTTAGTGGAAATGGAAGACTTTTTTTTTTAATGCCCAATACACAGCAGGGGTTCAGGAACTTTACTTTACTTCCCTTGTCCTTGCTTCTCTTAAAAACAACTTTAGTATGAATACAATTCATAGAGGATCTGCTTATGTCCTAGAAATATGGAAAGAGTCCTATTTTATTTTTGTATTATGAAGCCCCACTTTGCTGTTAAACTGTTTTCAATAAAACAAAAAGCCTCCCTTTTCAAAACTGTGGACTCTCCCATGTGAACACACACGGGTGTTTGTAACTACATAGGGTCAGCACGCCAGGCGCGTGTGACCCATCAGGATCCTGGCCACTTGGAGCAGCAGGCGGCTGAGGGGCCGTGGGACAGGGGACCCGGAGGATGCTTATCCCCCCCGCTGGAGCTGCAGTAACAGCTGACAAAGAGAGTGACTAGTCAAAGAACAGAGTAATCAGTTGCTAGGAAAACAGCAGTGGGAGTGTGAAGTGTGGAGGAGAGAAAAGTGACAGAAGAGCATTATCTTATTTTGTTGAAAATTACAGCAAGGTGTTAATACTTCAACTGTTCCTTTGAAGTTGTTTCTAAAGGAGTGAAGGGGAAAGTAGGGCTTCCAGTCTCCCTAAGGCATCCATGGCACCATTTCACACCTGCCCAGAAGGTGTAACTGGCTTTTCGGAGGGAAGCCATGGAAGCCGTAGTGTGAAAGGCACATGGTGTGCTTCCCAGGCATGGGTCTGTACGGTGCACTGATCCTTCATCCCAATCTCCCATTCTACACCCTAAAGAGGGCAGGTTCCTAACACCTTCCTGTCCTGTCACTACCAGCTCTACTGGCCAGGAAATTGGCAATCAGTGTCTCAGCAGCACTGCTAGAAGATGAAACAAATATAGCTCATTCATTCAGGGGTGTGCAGGGGCCAGCCTGTCTTGGCTTGCAAAGAGCCGACCGTGGGCTTCTATCCCAACTCTGAGTACAGCGGTGTCATGCTGGTAGCGAGAAGTCGACCACAGAAGCAGTATTTACATCTTGGGAATCATCAAATGCTACAAATCTAGGTTCTTTTCTTCAATAGAAAGCCAACATACCAGCAGATCCCTGCTTATGCTACATAAATTAAAAAATAATAATAAAAAAATAAATAAAAAAAGAAGGATTTGTGCCCCAAGCATACAAAGACGTAGTTAAGAGCTTGGATTCTAAGTGAGATCTAAATTTGCCAGGTAAGCTTGAAAAGTCCACGACTAATCTGAGTCTTGGTTTCCTTAAAATAGAAATAACATTAACACACCTCATAAGGTTGTTATAAGGATTAAATGTCCGAATCCATGTAAAAGTGTCTTTTCTAGGACCTGGCAAATTAAATTCTCAGCAAATGTTAGTTGTTTTTACCAACATAACACAGCATACATATCTGGCTTAGTATATTGCTATAGATAAACTACCTCCTACCACAGATCTATCTATCCAGGGCTAGGCCTCCCAACCCATCTTTCCAGGAACAACCACACACAATTCAATGTTGGTAATGTTGCCCATCCATTCATCACAAACACTCATGGGCACCTATTCCTTCTCTCCCCATCCCATACAAGCTGGGGAGCCTATAAGACAGGGGAAAGGCTTCTGAGCAGACTAGATGGCACTACACTATCCACAGACTCACTCGGACCTTTAGTCCTTAGACCAGTGTCTTTATTCTGTACTGTGTGTAATTAAGGTTGACAAGTTACAAAGCTTGGTTATCTTCTTCAGTTTTAGAGCTGCCTATTTAGAAGCAATCAAGTAGATGATGTGAAGGAGAGGTCAAGGGACAGAAGGTGAGCGCAGAGCAGCTGGGTTAGGTCATAAGGACCTAACCACCTATATGACCCGCCTCCAGAGTCATTCCTGAATCCCAGTTCAGCAGAATGCCTAAACATTAATGGTAATGCGCTTGAGGAAACCAGAAAACACCTGGTTAACTAAGGCAGGATATGTATGTTTAAGCTATTAGACAAAGGGAGTCCACAATATTCTGACAGAGGCACCTCATCTCTGGGCTGTCTAGGCAGTCAGCAATGTTCAGAAACACTACCTCAAGCGCAATCTGGTCTGCAACAGGTGGTCTGATGAACTGAAGTATATGTAGATTGTCATTGCTGCTTACTTTTTAAAGGACACAAATAACCCACTGTAACTATTTACACGATCTACCATCGACTGTTCATGAATCTGTGAGAGCTCAGGTGTAGGACAAGTCATGTTTGTAGGGGGGAGAAACCAGGTTAAGGATGTTGTCTTGGCTTTAGAAGGCCTAAGAATTAACTGCCAAAGCTTAAGAGAAACTCTTGGAAAATAATGGGCTGAAAGCAAATTAACTTATTGGGGGGAACAAAATACCTAGTAAAAATAGCATGGACATGCCCAAAGAAGAAAAGAAACAGTTGATTAAATTTGTTCCATCAAGAAACCTCCCCAGAGTCCGAGAAATTAAATTTTCAAGAGTGCTGCTGGCTTGGCAGGAGCTAGGAGGGACAGGAGCTCCTGGACTTCCCTCGGCGAAAAGGCTGGGGACCAAACAGCCAAACCATCGTGAGCAGGACCAGCTCATGTGAAGCCAATTCCTAACACACACAGATGCAGTTAAGAAAATGCTTGCTAAGTCACGTCCAGGGCTCCAGACAGGGAGGAGAGGTCAAAACAGCACTCTGAATTTTGGAAAGAAAAAGGAATAAGAGTGTCATGGAACATAAAAGAAAGAAGCCTGACAGTCTGTGTTGCTGAGTGTCTCCTAATATTAAGCACTCACTGTTTCTTAGGTACTGGCACAAGATATTTAAGATGGCTATTACTGGCCTTCTCTATCTGTAATGGCAAGTTTAGAAACCCACAGATGTAAATCCTGGGGATGGTCCAAGTCACTCACTCTTTCCAGCTGCTGCTGCCACAACGAAGAGGGAGCTAAGTCCCGAGTCAGACTTTCCACAGATGGAACCTGGAGCACCACATGTAACCTGGCACGATTCACTACCCCCCGGCCCAGTGGGTTCTACATGGTGTGCAAACCCGGCCTCGGATGCCCAGGTTCACAGCTGCCAACTCAGACCTACCTCCGTGGGGTGCAGTCATCGTGAGGGGGGATGATGACGACCTTGACTGTGACGGATGTTCTCAGGAGATCAATCATCTGCTCGTGGCTCAGGGTGGCCACCGCCACCTTGCAGATCTCTACCAGCCGGCTGCCCTGCCTCAACCCCGCCTGCCAGGCATAGCCGTAGGGCTCTACATCTGCCACGATGCCCTCATAGTTGACATGGAAGCCAAGCTGCCCTAGCCCATTCCTTCGCAGAGTCATCTCCACCGATTCACAACCTTTTGACACAAACTGGACAAGGAAACAAAAGGTATCATGGTTTAATGCCAGAGGGTGTTAAGTGGCGGACAGGGAACTGGAAAAACACCGCAGGCAGGGTTATTTCTGAATACCCTGCTGCCAGCTGAAGAGCGTCTGGTTACTTCCCCTTCACTAACCCCCATTCATTAGGCCAAAAAGAACATACTTGTTGCATCCAAAGAACTCAATGGCTTCAGTGAGCTTACAAGGAAGCCTCTAACAGAGACCTACAGGGAGCTGGCAGCCAACAGAGGCTGTATTCTGCTACTTGCTTCGCCCTTAAAAAATTCGAGGTAGCAGATGCTCGATCGAACAATTCCTCTCAACAGCTAAAGCAGACTGGCTGGGCTACCTCACCAGCCATCAAGGCAGTGGGATCAGGTCACATGCAAATGGTCTCCAACACAAAAGCACAGCAAATGTGTCTTCTCTCACTGGTTCTACTTTTCCTTCTGAAAAATGATGGAGAATGAGTGTCACGTAGACTCCGCTTGCTTCATACAATCAAGGGAGTTTTCAGAGGAGCCGACAAAACAGCACCAATTTCGTAACTTGCTTCTAAAGTCTGTTCTGAAAGCTTTAGGAAAGGGAAACTGGGTAAGTGGAAGGAAAAGACTCACCTGCAACCTTTTGACAATCTCTTTGATATCCTCATTATTAATTAAACTCTCCACCGAAACACATTCTCCTCGCTCATAGAAGACTTTGAGGCTGGCGTCAGTTGAGGTCCACCCTATCACGTCTCTGCAGGAACAGTTGAAAACCACACTCTTTGTTTCCTGCTCGATGAGAACGATGAACTCGTTGGAGACCCCTAACAGGCAGTCTATTTCCATGGCCTTGTTGTAGTCTTTGGCCCGGACAGCCCACACAATGGCCCCCATGCTGCTGAGCTCAGCTCCTGGATATGGCTTGGACTTCTCCTTCTTCTTGGAGGCCAGAGAGATGAATGGGAACTTGCCAGATGGGTCAATAGGGGTGTTGGTGACATTCTTTTCTGCCAGATCTTTCAGGTATTCCTGGCGTGTCCGAGTTGCCATGGCCCGAAACTTTTCTGATTTATGAGCAGCATTTTCTGCATTAATCACTTTGGCCAGAAGGAAGTCCCTGAACACATTTGACTTAGGGAAAGTGACCCCTTTGGGGATGGGAGGTCCAAAGGAAGGCACGTCTCTGGACCTGGTGACGGCCACACTAAGAGACAAAGCAAAGGGCAAAAAGAGGAGCGTCAGTCATTCTTGGTCTCACAACATGAGAATAAAATAACACCTGCTCCCAAAAAAAAGGCATACCTCAGGAGGAAAAGAACTATCACGGTCCCACAAGAAATAATATATATTTCTATTTAACATGAGCACACCTTTTCATTCAACCACATTTAGGATTTATAGAACATTACATTTTTTCTAGTCTTAAAAAACCCAAAAAGCTTACAGTAAAAACTTTCCTCTCATTAATGGATGGTAAACCAACCATACTTCATGAAAAAAAAAAAAAGTGTACTGTAATATTCTACCTTTAAATACCTAATGATTATTTCTAAGCAGGGGTTACTATAATCAGCATAACGTTTTAGAACAAACAGATTTTCTAAGAACACAATTGTAGTCTCCATTTTAGATATGATGTCTATGTGCACACAGCTTATAATGAAAATATCCAAAGATGCATGACATAAAAGCAATGGATTTTTTTCAAAATTAAACAAATCACTATTTGTTGGCCTATGCAACCAGACCAAAAAGCATAATTTTAAAATAAAAATTGTAATTGCAGTATTAAAATGATTATGATTTTTAAGTAATAGCAACAGTGCTTTAAAATCAAATTTTTAGACTGAGCTATTCTTTGGTCCACATTCTCTACCTTTGGTATATGATTCTGACAATTTTTCTGTGAGGAAATAGTTTCCTTTTCCTATTCCTTTAAGCAAGATTGATTTGAGAAAGCTTGCCACAGTCACTTTTCCTGCATAATATTGCTAAAACTGGGACTAAGATAAGGATCTTACGAGCATCTGTAATAACCTGTTATTTTTAATCTCAAAAAGGAAAAAAAATCATGTTTTTCCTAAAACAGTAACAACAAAAGTTAAATGGAAACAGAAAGGTTGTGTAAGTTTTCTGTCATGTTCTAAGACCACAGTCTAGGACCTTAGTGAAGTTTGAGAGGGCTGGAAATGATGTTTTTAACAGATCGAATGTCCATCTTTTCAAATTATATAATTATTTTAAAAGTCAGTCCATTATGCATTGTACTAAGTAATTAGGGAAGTAATACAAAATGCTTTTTCTGAATTTCCAGAATGGAAAAATCATAATCAGAGAGTGTATATACCTTTCAAATAAATTGATGACCTCTATATCATTACTATTTTTTGTTCTGTTTTGTTTTTGGAAGGTTTTAAGATACTTAGCCTTGGTTTTCAAAAAAGGATTATTTCTCAGGAAAATAGGATACATGAATAAAAGTCAGGAAACCCAGGACAGAAGTTACCTATTTTGTCTGAAAATGCTATGGAATGGCCTATTGGTTGGTTTTCACAAATTTATTAAAAAAAAAAAAAAAAAAAAAGGGCTATCTAGTTGGCTTCATGACCAAGAAAGGTGGCAAACAACATTCCACTTTCTAACTGGAGAGGAGAATTCACAGAAGCCTAATTACACCAGTATTAGAAAGGCAATTCTTCTTGTCTACGGTGAGCTGTCTGGCTTGAATGCTGACAGCATTCAATTTGATCGTTTAAAAAAAAATCAAGCAAAAGATGTTAAAATCCAGATATTCCAGCTTTTCTAAAGAGGAATCCTATAAGAATCCAGAAACACCCCTTCTTAAATTGGCAATTCCTTCTCTTGCTAATTTCACTTCAAATTGTTATCCTTTCTCAAGAAGCAGCTGTAGTCTTCTTTCAAATAAGGAGAGGAAAATGCTTACCAGGGGGTGCCAGTAGGAGCACCATCTATCCACTTGCCCCTTAAACACACTGGCTTTCTACAGATCTATTTATTAACTGTTAGAACTTTAGACAAACATATATTGAAAACCCAATGATAATTAGAAGCCTCCAGAATGAGCTATCAGGGAAAGAACTGAATCCCTAACATATAATTATCAATGATTCATCAGTAGAGAGGTAAATGATACAGATGCTAAAATCAGTTTTGCATCATTAGAAATAGAACCCTTGCAGAAGATGAGGAGGATGATGCCCTGGGATGCTTTTTTCAAACGAAAGGTCTTGCTTTGCGTTAATCTAACTTCAAGGTTTTCTACAAGGTTAAAAGCTCATGGATTTAGATGCCACAGATTCCAAACTCCTGATAATAAGGCCTGCCTGCAGCTCAGAAGAAAAAATATTTTTGCCTCATAAGAAGCCTTTCTAGAACTTCAGTTTGCTATATATAGATACTTAAGATGTGTTAATTATAAATGGTTCTTGCTATTTGTAAAAGCAGATTCAGAAGGGCTCCTGCTTGGACACAGTTGTGTTAGCCTCATATACAATACGGTATCACCTTAGAAATAATACATTCCTTACAATCATAGCCATGCCTCACGTACTCAGCAGTGCTGAGGATTGGATGTTTCACTGCAGAGAGTTATCCCACAGACAGAAGCTCAGAGGCTGAAGCAATTACAGAAAGCACCGGAAGAGAACATGGTGAATTCAGTGTTCCTCAAACTCTGCCAATAAAATCTTGAGTTTCATCTTAAAAAGTCATCTTGATTTTGCATTCTCCTGAGGAATATCGGAGTTCATTTTAACACAAAAAGATAACCTGTCCCCCAAATCTTGGGAGTACTATTTAAGACTAGGAAGATGTTCTGTTTTACTGATGGATGGCATAGCCTTGAACTTCCATTTGAATGGCTGGTAAGAAATCTTCACTTCTCCAGGAAACAGACTCTGAGAAGTAAAGTGATTTGCCCAAAGCCTGATATAGAGAGCCTGGACTGGAATCTGAACTTGCAGATGGCCAGCAGAGTGCTCTAAGATAGTACCACATTATTCCTTTTGAAGGAACATTTTTAAACCTTCCACTCTTGAGGGGCTTGCAAAAAGGTACCACCCACAAGTGTCACACAGCTGAAGAGACCCCAATTAAGCTGGGCTTTGTAGCATGTGCTGGCATAGAAGACATTAGATAAAGTAGCAGATCTCGACACTGAAAGCCAATTTCAAGTTGATACATGAGACTGTTCCAGAGACATCTGAACAGAAGTCTCAATGGAAAAAAGTGAGAAGGTGATGATGTTTGAATTTCTGAACCACCATGGAAATGGCAATAAACAATTCCAACCCCAAATTTAGAGGAGGGGGCCTTAGCATCAGAATGGTAGAGGGAAATTTTCCCCTTCTCGGAGCTGGATCACACTGCCAGCTTGGAGAGCTTTCTCAGAAAGCAGACCTGGGCAAAGGACAGGAAAGATCAGTGGCAGAAGAAATAAATGTGTGCCCATCATTCCCTCTCTGGGGGGCTCTGGAATTCTAATAATATTCACTCACTGATGCTCCCTGAGCACCTCCTATGTGTCGGGCACTGGGCTCATGCTGAGGATCGAGGATAAGCTGTCACAGGCTCAGCCCTCCAGAAGCTCCAAGTCTAGCAGGGCTACATACAGAAGTCGGAATGCTCTTGTGGGAGGTGTGGAGCGCTACTGGAAACACTTTGGAAAGGCAATTTACCTAGACCTGGGAGGTCAGGGGAGCCCTCCCAAAGAAAAGCAGGAATTCATCTGCTGAAGGAGGGGCAGAGGTGTGTAAGATGAGGCATTCCTGCCTGGAGAGCAGCAGCATGTGCAGAGAAGAGGGGCAGAGCACAGTACGTTCTGGGAGCTGTAAGTAGTTCCACACAGCTCCAGGGGTAGGGGTGGGGAGGAGAATTGGCAGAGGCCCCAGTGGAGGCTCACAGTGGGAAGGCCAGACCCAAAGGAACTTATGCAGTAGACTGTACGCTAGAGTGTCTGAACCTCTCCAAAATGGCTTTGAGCAGCAGGAGTAACATATTCAGATTTTTGTCTTAAAAAAGGTCAGCTACACTGGACAATAAGGATGCTGATTAGGCCTAGAAGAGTCTTTCTAAAAGAAATGTCTACTACTTGACCCACTTGGATTTTTTCTTCCTAGCTGAAGCTTGCATATTTATTTATTTTTAATCAAGAAGAGAAGGGCATGCACATTTCATATGCACGCACCACAGTCCCAGCCTACACCAGATACTTTACTTATGGGATTTTAAGTAGATGTCAAGCAACCATCCACTGCAGAAAAAGGAAATTTAAGATCTGAGAGGTTTAACAATCTGGTCTGGTTCCAAGTGCTTTCTGCACTATATCATAGTACCTCCTTTCAACATTCATTATATTTTAACCTCTGAATATGAAAATCTTTCTGAGAGGAGAAACATACATTTCTACCTTTCTAAATGTAGTTACTGACCACAGTTTAACACCTGAAGACTCAGGTTATTATTATAACCACTTATTATTATACTAGTTTTAAAATTAATAGTAATTCTTCAATTTTGTCAGATAGTGAGTCAATGTTCCAATTTTCAGTTGAAGAGGTCCTAAAATTTTAAGTCTTTTTATCTAAAATGGATCCAAATAAGACCCACATATTTTAATTAATCATATCTTAATTTTTTTTATTCTGTTAATTCTTCTCCACTTCTTTCACTTTCCCTTTTACTTCTTGCATTTATGTGTTGAGGAAATTGGGCTGTTTGTTGCAGGGTATCTGAATTTTGCTGAATACAGGCATGTTCTTCTGTCTTTTGTATTTCCTGTAAACTGGCTTCTCCAGAAGTTTGGTTAGACTCAGGTTCAGCATGCTGGGGGAGGTAGGGAACAAGACTAATTCATAAGTGGGGTTGTGTCCTTCCATTATGAGACATGTTTGTCTCTTTTTGTGATATCTGCATTCTCTGAAGATCAATGCCTAGATCTCCTAATTCACTGGTTGCTAAAAAATGTTGAAAAAAATTTTACGCTGAGTTTTTACAGAGTGAGGCCCTGAGGTGTGAATGAAGTATATCTGGTCCTTTGCTCCCAAACTAAATGACCCCAGACTGCTATGTTTATTGATTGGTTTTGTATCATTGATGTGAAGAGTTTTTCTGCATTTCTCTTATCAGTAATCACTTATTGATGTTTTCAGCATATCCTTGCCACTGAATAGTTCCTCATCTTTTTGATTTGTTGTTTTTAATCTGCTCTATCAACCGGGACCAGACAATTAAGCTCAGTGTAATGATACCTAATAAAATGAAGAAACTGGAGGGTTCTCTCATCAGGTATGGGCATAGTACAGAGTTAGTGATTAATTTCTGAGTTCTTGGCTCTGTCTACTGTTCAAAGTTAACTGACCTCTGGAATTAGTTTGAAATAGTCAGTTTTTCCTGTTACAAACTTTTCAGTATTCAGGGAAATAACACCCACTATTTCAGGACCTCTTCTTTATATCTACTACAGGGATTTTTCTCTTTGTTCACCTGCTGCATCCCAGGGCCTAGAATAATGCCTAGCACATATACAATAAAGGCTGTAAAAAACTGGCAAAAAATAAATGAACAACAATAAGCTCCAAATTTGCCTTTTTGCATACAAAAGATCTTACATGGTGACACTGGGTGTATTTCCTTAAAACTCTATTTATACCGTGCTACTAGATGGCCTAGCATTCCAAGGGCCTCTGCTGCCTGGTAACCCCAACTACAACAGCAGCCTTTTCACTATACCTTCCACCTTCCTTCCTGTGTCTAAACTTCTGTATAATGCTGGCCACTCCCAGAATTATTTCTCTTTCTCCCACCGAATTTCATCCATCTGTGCTTTAAAACACGCCAAACCCCATTTTCTCAGTTAAATATTCCCTGTAACTTCTTTAACCTGTACTGACCCTACACTTTTCTACCCGATTACAGCAAGAAGCTCCTTTGAGGAAACAACTTTTGCACTTTCCTCATTACAGGCACCAGATAGATGTCAATAAACAAATGTGAATGTTCTCAGGGGAGAAAGTTTGAAACGAGATTTTCAATGATAAAAAGTATCTGAATTACTAACTCTTTGAGGGATATAGTTAAATTACATTTAAATCAAATTTATTTTAAATCAATGCAGTTCTAAGCTTTTCTATCAAAGTACCTCTAATAAAAGAGGCCCATAAATTCATATCCTTTATAGTTTGGGGAGTGGCTGGGGTAGGAGAAAAACTCACAGGTACAGAAACTCTTTGAAACACTTATGTTTTATCTTAAAATTGATATAAATTTTCTATTCTGCTTCATAATATATTTTTCTTTTTTTAAAAAAAAAGATTTTATTTATTTATTCATGAGAGACACACAGACAGAGGCAGAGACATAGGCAGAGGGAGAAGCAGACTCCCTACAGGGAGCCTGATGTAGGTTGATCCAGGACCCTGGGACCATGACCTGAGCAGAAGGCAGACACTCAAATGCTGAGCCACCCAGGCATCTCTTCTTTTTGTTTTTTTTTCTAAAGATTGTATGAGAAAGAGCAAGAGTGCATGCACACACGTGCACCTGAGGAGGGACAGACAGAGAGGAAGAAAAAGAATCCTCAAGCTGACTTCTCGCTGAGTGTGGAGCCCAACACAGGGCTTGATCCCCGGGCCCTGAGATCATGACCGGAGCTGAAGTCAAGAGTCAGCTGCTTAAACGACTGAGCCATCTTGGCCCCCCATAATAGGTTTATTTTCATGAGAACACGAATCCCCTTTACACACTTTCCCCCATGCATTAACTACAAGAGAGTTGCCTTATCTTTTCGGGGACTTTAAACATCTCCTAACATTACCACACACCCCAGGAAACATGAAAACAATTAATACACCACAAGTTTACAAGAAGAAAAGATCACTACTTTAGTTTCTTGTGATTTGATGTTACAAATTGATACGTTCTCTTGGATTTTAAAAAAGGCCCAGATTCACAGTTTATATGTGAATTTAACTGCATGTTGGGTCTTCAAACAAGTTTGGCAACTAGGAAATCCCAGGCTAGCTCACATGGCCTGAGCTGGGGTGTTCAGTGTCCTCCCATAAAGGGTCCAACATTATATTGCATGGTGGGATTAAGAAGATGGGCTCTCCAGGCAACAGATTAAAAATAAGAGAGATAGTAGGGGCGCCTGGGTGGCTCAGTTGGTTAAGCATCTGCCTTTGGCTTGGGTGGTGATAGTAGAGTCATGGGATCAAACCCCATGTCAGGCTCCCTGTTGAGGAGGAAACCTGCTTCTCTCCCCCACCCACCACTCTCCCTGCTTTTGCTTGCTCTCTTTCTCTCTCAAATAAATAAATAGGTAAATAAATAAATAAAAGAGACTACAAAAAGCATGATTTTCAAGACTGGAGTAAGGGTGGGGTTTAAAGAATAAGACAGACATCACTTCCTCATCTAGCAAAGTGTTGAAGAAGGTTAAGAGATATTTCCTCCTGATTACTCTATTTAGACTTGCACTGGCCACATGTAGGCTACTGAGCACTCCAAATTATGACCAAGGAGGTTTTTTTTTTTTTTTTTTAAATGACCAAGGAATATTAAATTACATTATAATTTTAAAAGTGACAATTCAGTTATTCCAAAGCTTTGAAAAAGCATGTTTGGAACATTCTGAGCATATGAATCTACTTTGCCAGTTGCAAATTCTCTGAAATCTAAACACAGGTTATTTCCAATGAAAATCAAGCATCCTGATGAGCTCCAAGTCTAAAGCATACTCCAGATTCAAAATCTTAGTCCAAAAATAAGTAAAATAGGTCAATAATCTTTAAAACTTAAAAATCACCTGTTGAAACAATAAGATTTGGATACAGCAGGTAAATAAAATGTATTATTGGGTCAAAAACATACTGCTAAAATTAATTTTACCTATTTCTTGTTATTTTAAAAATATGGCTATCAAAAAATATAAAATATATGGCTTACATTACATTTCTGTTGAACAGCATTTTATTTAGACAGAATCTCTCTGTAAAACAAACTGTATAGCTTTCTACTCCCAAACTTCATAGTGACCAATCAAAAAGGGATTAGCTTTCTATCAAAGTTGTATGAACTCCTTTGCATGAATCCAGTACAGAGGATGTTTCAATTGTTTGGGGTATTTTCTGAATGCAATAGCCATCCCTCCCAGTTACAGTCAAAAGTTCTGCACTTAGTCTGTCATTTTATACCTAAATAAAGCAGCTTCCAGAGACCATATTATTCTTGGTAAGAGGCTGCAGATCCGGGTCTCTTTTGTTGGAGTTTCCACTTCTTAGCCTAGAGTTCTGGGATAGCTTGTGTGTCAGCAGCAAGGGCAGTACAGACCCATGCTTCACAGACCTTGCAAGGGGCTAAGCTCTAGAACCAGTGAAGGGGCCGAGTCCTAGTGGTTCCACTAAATCTGGAACCAGATTTAGTATATTACAGTCTAAACTACCCAATACCAGGACACCTGGGTGGCTCAGTTAAATGTCTGCCTTCGGCTCAGGTCATGATCCTAGGGTCCTGGGATTGAGCTCCAAGTTGGGCTCCTCGCTGGGCAGGGAGCCTGCTCCTCCCTCTCCCTCTACCTGCTGCTCTGCCTACTTATGTGCTCCCTCTCTCTCTGTCTCTCTGTCAAATAAATAAACTACCTGATACCAGCTAACTATAGACAAGTTACCTGTCCCCATGGCTTAAACTTCATCTGAAAATGGGGATTTTTAGAAACAGTACCAAATGTATGGGTTTTAAAAATCAAATGAGGTAGCCCAGGTAAAGTGCCTAGAATTACTGCTGGGCTTATCAGAGGAGGCCAACATACATTGTTCTCGTAGGATGTGCAGGGAAGGTGACAGTTCGCAGTAGTCCAGAGCATCCTTTATTATTGGTTTTGTTCCCTGAACCCACTTGTTCAACTCCTGTAATTAACCCACACTGACACCCAGAATTAGACAGTTGTGGATCTCACAACAAACCAATTATCAGTCTGTGTTGGCCACTTTTTGTGTAGGTGGCTATACTAATTCAAAAGCAAATATCCAACATTAACAAAGTCCAATCTCCCGAATTTTAGGGATGGAAAGACAGGACAAAATTCTGTATTTTAAAAGGACAGATTCATATTAGAAACATCTTACTAATGCTAGAATAGCCTTACACGTCTTCTTGGTACTATGTCCATGTCAACCCAGCAATTCAGATCCTTATCCTTGTCAACACCCAAAGGCCTCTTGCAGACAGTTGCCTGAATTCTGATACTCATGAGACTAGGTGAACAAGCAACATGAAAACAATTTTACCAGAGGCTTACTAAAGAATAGAAATGCCTCAAAGATTGCAGTCAGAAATGTTAGAGTGAATTCCATCAGTCCTAAGCAAGGATTTGAGCTTTTTAAATAATAATAATTAAAACAAAACAAAACTTTTCTACTTATTATGATCATTCTTCTCTGCTCTTGCCACACCAAAAGCTAAATATAATTAGCAGTGTGAGTAATTAGTTGGTGACCAGATGGTATGGATGAAGGACACCACCTAAGGAGGAGGTGCAAATGGAAATAGCAGGTGTCTAACCAACGTGTCTGGGCAATGTCAGTGCCGTCAGGTTACGTCATTGTGTGAATTTGGCCATCTACACGCACAGTTTAAAGACAAAAATAAATAATAATAGCTTCCCACTGACACTTCAGAAAGAATTGGATGGGGCCCTCTGTGTGACTACCGGCCAACGCCCATGCAGCTACTGCTGTTGTGCCAGTACCTGTAACAGACACCGTCTGTGCAGGGGTTGTGAACCCTCACGATGACGAAAACGTGCTGGAAATGGGATCGGATGTTTTTTGGGCTGAATGGCTGTGCTCCTGGCTCTTGGAAAACAATTGTTACAATATCATTTCCAATATGTCGCTTCCGTAGGAGCTAAAACAAAAAATAAGCAAACAACATAAATGACAACACTCTGCATTTTCCTCAATTCCCTTATGTAACTGTATTTTAAACATTCATTATTAATCAGGCCATATTAAGGTAGGCAATCTCCACAGTTGCTGTCAATATTTTAGCCTGTCTTATTTCCTCCCAGGAAGAATATAGAAATGAATATTCTGAAATTTGCATAAAATACAGAGCCCGTTCAGAAGCAAACCAATATCTGGCATATTACGCCAAGTTCTAGCCTCTCTAAAGTCTCAGTTTCCATAACAACAGTTTTGTTCCATTTTCACATAAGAAAGAAACTTGCCATAGGGAAGATTTTTTAGAAAAGAGAATGGCTGAAGTAATTACAATGCAATTTATGTTCTGCTTTAATTCACTTCATTTAAAGAAATGTGGCTAAGGTGTTTTCGAACATGTTTGTTGTGTCACCAGCTGGGAATGCAGAAATTACTAATATTCCTTAAAGCAGGTTAAATTACAAGTTTAAATCACTTTTTTAATTACAATGAAAGCTGCTTAAGACCACCTTCTGTTTCACATTAAATGGTGTTTTAGAAAGGTGGCTTTCAAATTCAGGGAACCCAAGTCAAGCTAGGCCAAGAGGGGTTTATTAGATAGTTTAATTCAGTAGTGTGAAATAAAGTTGAACAAAATTTGTATTTCTCATATTTATTATACAGAGCCTCTAATAAGGAGAAAAATAATGAAATATACCATTGATATCAACTCTGTTAGGCATAAGCTTACATTTATAAAACTTTTTTCTTAATTTTCCAGCGACTTTAACTTACACAAATTACATACCAGTAAAATCAATGATCTAATATTGGCTGTCGGCTGGGAGAAACAATAGCCTTTTAGATTAGGGTTGAGAATTGGGAGTTAGAATGTTCCAGAAATGTACTTTTTAACCTTAGGAATTTCAAAGCATCCCAAATTATCTTCTAATGAGGCCATTTACTTTCATTTCTAAACATGATATATTATTGGATGTTACAGAAATAAAGGTTTGTACTGATTGCTATACAGAATATACCCATTATTAAACATTATTAATCTACTCAAAATCTTGGACACAACAACAACAAAATCAATTGGCCTATGTATCATGTCATTCCTGCATAGATGATTTCATTGCCTTTTAATGCAATGTCATTCTTTCTTCAAAAATTGATTGATATGTAACACTAAGGTCTTAATAAAGGACCCAAATAGAAATAAATCCATTTACCCATCTCACATTATCTATAATGAAAGACAGTATGTATAAACAAATTCCTGCCACAGATTTTAAAAGATATGTTCTTTCTGGTTTTTTTCCCCCCAAGCATAAAGTGATCTATGTAGAAGAAATAAATTCCCTAGCTAGAGAACTAAAATCTCTTAATATGCAACAGTACAAATTATTTCTTCACTCTGATTTAGGACCATAAAAACACTTTTACCTTGAGTGGACCTCCAAATTAAATAATTTAAATAGCTGTCCATTTAAATGCCAACTTATGCTGCTCAACACACTTCAACTCATTTAGGAGAAATAAACAAGTAATTGAATCTTGTTAACTACATATATCATA
Organism: Vulpes vulpes; assembly: GCF_048418805.1. NCBI lineage: Eukaryota > Metazoa > Chordata > Mammalia > Carnivora > Canidae > Vulpes > Vulpes vulpes. The sequence goes on along the minus strand of NC_132785.1, from coordinate 105,666,169 downwards.
CTTTCTCTGCTGAGTAATCAGGTAGAAAGAATAATCCTTTAAAGGATCCTTTAAAAATCGTTTGTCAATGTTCTGAAATTTTTTGTCTACTTACCAGTAAGAATAAGAAAAACATATTTTTTTCTTAGCATGATGTTTTCCTCTCTGGATAATCTAGAACTTGGAATTTGCATAGAAAATTGTCAACAAATTCCAGATCATAGAATTTATCTTAAATAGGTTTATTTCAGATTTGTGACTGATTCACTGCTTTGCTTCCTATTTTTGATTACTGTGGTAATCATAAGAGGCAAAATTTTGTTACCTAGATTTGTGATTTAATCAAACCTGCAGTGATGAAGTGTTAGATTAGATCAGTGTTTGGTTAAATTCTGGGAAAGAGGATGTGATTCATTCTGCAGCTGGCCTGTGTTCTGTTAGCACAACAGTTGACAATAACAAAATCTATATCCATTTTAGGGTCAGAAGTAATACTGGACCACTTGTGTTTATACCTGCTATTGAAAGGAGAAGCTGTTAGTTCTCTGGCTCTTTTAAATGTCAGTTTGGTATCATTTATTCTGAAGTGTTTTTTTAAAACAGCAACTACCACATACTTTCTAAAACAATAGTACCCGTTTCTATTTTGCTCTGTAACAATCTGCCACTTTTAAGTTTTCTTCATTTACTATGTCAATGACCACATTTTAGTGATAGGCATTGTGCTTTTAGATCCTCTTAAAAGAAACTCTGTGATGTACACAAAGGCAATCAACATTTTTTTATGTTCTTTGCTGTCTCCAGACAAACGTTAAGAAAAAACCTTTTTCTGAGAGCCCATTGACATTTATTTTGGTTTTTCTCCAAGTTAGTATACCAGAACTCCTTTGAAAACTGAAATGACACATCACTACTTTCCTGTTTTGTACCCTAGCCTCTTGAGATGGAATTTCACCCACTCATACTTGTTCTCTGCAACCCTGCAGGGTCACCTAATCACCATGATTTCAACTTGTTCTCTTCAGATTCCATGAAAACTTCAATCCTCGTGGGTGAAAAGCAAATGATTAATTCACAAAGCCATCCAGCTGGCTGTTAACCTAGAATTTGTGTCTCTTCATTTGTTTTCAGCTCATTTGCTATTCGTTATTTCCGCAAAGTACAAAGCTTCCTGCCGCGGTGACAGGTGCAACATTAAATTCTGGTTTAAGATTTTACAAACTTGCCACTTAGGCTTCTGGGGGAAATGAACAAGGGCGAAGAAACACAGACAACACCAGGATCTCTTACCTGTTGCTTGTTGTTAGGCGTGTATGGCAGCATGGTGGAAACATGGAACATAATTTCATAGTCTTTATATGTTGTATACAGAGAATGGGTTCCAGTGGAGTCAGCTACAGTAAAAAAGGTATATATATATAATGATTAGATGACTATAAGAATAGGAAAAATAGTTCACTTAAGGAAAATATCTCAAAAAAAAAAAAAAGGGGGAAATGGTTTAGAATGAAAAGATGTTAGATAAGATCTAGCATTGGTGTTCTTGCCCACTTTTTTGTATCTGATTTTCTTTGGTAGTCTAGTGAAGATACCTTCTCAGAATAATATTTGTAGATGTATAATATATATGATTTCAATAGAACTCCATTATACTGTCAAAATACAGTTAGCAAAAATAATTTTAAAATATGATGTTAGATTTCTATAACAAGTTTTAGGAATTGATTTAATAATAACCACTATGATTTTGAAGTAGTGATGTACATAAGCAATATTTTGAAGGATCTCCAAGAAAAATATAGTATGAAAATATCTTCACTTTCTGCCTGCAATAAAATCATAGGTAGAACTTACACAACTGTAGTTGGCTGCCTACATTCAAAACTGAAGGAAGTGTTAAATTTTAATTAGGGGTCAGTGAAAATAAATGTAAAATTATTTCCCATCCAAGTTTATACACCCCTGAATTCTGTCCACAGACATCAGAAGAAGGACATCTTTTCCAATACTTTTAAGAGAAATGTTTTGTTCTTAAGAAACAAAATTTAACAAGACTGTAACACTGAATAACAAAGATATTAGAGCAATGTCCAACAATGTTTTAAGACTGTGCTCTGCTCTCACCTTTCTTAAACAGCAACCTCTACCACTTGATCATTAACAAACCAATTGCCCACAAACCACTGGACACCAGAGAAGGGAATTATTAACTGTCCAAACGAAAGGGAGTACCTCTAGTCTTAAAGGCACTAGACTTAATAGGCTGCAAAATGACAGAAGTGCGTTCATTCTGGGTAAACTCAAGCCTGCATCAACCATACCATTGAGGACCAGAACAGTTTCCTGCATTTTAGAGAAGCTGCAAGACAAAGCCCCTGGCATACACCAAGAGGCAGTCGTTCTCAAATTTAGTATGCACAGTGGCATCTGGAGAACTGGTTTAAAAGGCAGATTCCCATGCACCACCCCCAGTGGGTCTGGGGCTGGGCAGAGGAATCTATTTTAATAAACACCCCCAGGGTGACTGTAATGCAGTAGCTCCACTGCCCTTAGGCACTGCTCCAAGAATAGACCACAATGGTGGCTTGCAGAAAGACTTGTAAAAATGTTCAAGGGCCTGGTGTTTCAACCTCAAGCTTCTTGGAGGATCTTAATTTTTAAAGCTGACATTAGATGCAAAGGGTTAAAAGCAAACTAAAAGTGAAATAAAGCATAGATTACACTTCAAAAATTGAAAAAATATGTACCAACATATAATTTCCCAAGGAAAAAAAAATCTTCTAAATGCTAATGACCAGCAACACAAAAACTACAAATTACTACAATAAATAACTGAACTATCTAAGACAGGTCTCAAGTATGAAGAACATATCTACTGTTAAGGACTCTTGCTATAAATAACTCTTGAACTGATTAGGACATTTTAAAACCTTAAAGTGAATGTGTCAGCTTTGACATGTACTTACATGTGTTTCAAGTCAATTTTGAGCAAAATTAATCAACCAGAAAAGAGACTGTCATCTAGTATTCATGAATTACATTTCGCTTTCTATGTCTGTCTAATTCTAAAAGGATTCTACTGCCAGAGAGAGAAGCTGATATGGAAGACAACGCTGAAGATAATCTGTTTTTCTACTGCTGGCACATTCTCTCTTTCCTTTCTGCATGCCTCATTTACAAAATGTACACTGCTTGACCAGCCTTTTTCTGGGGACTTTTGGAAACTCCCAAGTTTTGCTGATAAACAGTTTGAATAGTTTCAGAAGTTTCCGAGATGAAAAAGGGCCAAAATAATGAAATTTTCCTTTCTGAGAAGAAAGGAATACCAAAATCCTGAAAATACTAAGTACATAAAAACAAAATTGTTAACCTTTATCGGGGAGAATGGAAAATGAGGTTTGTTATATATTCTAAAGAATACAGCATCCACTGTTGCTATTACTATATATTTTTAGTGACCCTGAAACCCTGAATCCATGAAAAATTTAATAGCATGACAATCAGGAAAATGAAAATGACAAAAGTCCTTTTCTCTCTGGCTGAAGAGAACATATGCTGAAAATTTTCTAAAGGGAAATATGCTTTAAGAAGAGAGTTATGAAAAAAAAATAAAAATAAAAAATAAAAAAAAAAAATAAAAAAAAGAAGAGAGTTATGGAAGGAAGATAATGCTCCTTCATATTTGGTGAGGAGCTTTAAAAGTCAAAAAGTAAATTCCGGCATCCTATGGGTCATCTTGATAATCACATTATTTGCTTGCAAATCATATTACCAGCAAGTGGCACACACCCACTAATAAGGTCAGCACTCTATGGTAAGTCATAGAAAGTAAAATTTCTAATATTCCGTGTAGATAAAAGGCACTGAATAATTGAGGAATGGTGACAATATTTTTCTCAGCTGCTTTGAAAAAGTGGAGATACATGATAACATCCTACATTAGGCATTTCTATTTGAAGATGGTATGAACTGGTTAATTAATGAGTTTGGAGAATAGTTTCAGATAGTGTCATAATCATCCTTGACTGCTCCTTTGGGCTCAACTCTTACTTTTTAGGTAGTCTGAAACCTTCGTTGATAAGGTGAATGTATATAAATCTGAATGAGGAAAAGTAATCAGACTTTCATAAAAACCATTTCTCAGTCACTAACAGATGTACTGGAGTTAAGAAAAGCTAGATGAAAGAAAACAAGCCTATGGAATTTGATTTCAGGAAAGTTTCTAGTTTTAAATATTTACGAACACATGAGAAAAGTAATCTCATTAACTAAACACACGCTGGCTAAATAAAGTCAACAGAATGAAGAAGGCTTAAGCTCCATTAATTAAATGTACTCACCGCTACAGAACATGTCAAATGCAAGATGAAATCAGATTGCTTGTAGGTCGCATTTTTATCTCTTTATTTAATTTGAAATATAATAATAGTCAAGTGGCTGCTGGGGACCACCCCTTGAAGACCCTCAGATGTCCCATTTATGCACCTTACCTCAGGGTCTGGGGAATGCAGAAGTCAATGCTCAGAAACACAGCCAGGGCCCCGTACTGACATCTGGAACATCAGCACATATTCAAGAGGAGACACACTTCTGCCCTTGCGGTACTATGCACTCACTCACTAATGAAGTATTTGGGGAAATCAAGAATTTCTACCTGCTCTGGCATCCACCGTGTCTACTAGTATTTTTTCAAGGTACATTCAGCCATGGCCAGGAGATGTGTTCCTTTACTTCAGTAAGGGTCAGACCAAGAAGGGTTTGTTGTCCTGCCCTTGACCATGACAGAAGAATCCACACTGTTTCAGTTCAAGGCATGTGTGAGTGTGCACGTGAATGTACACTGTGCACGGAGCCTCACATTTGAGCTTCTTAAAAATCAGTAACAGAGGGGTGAGAAAAGTTGAGACGGTGCGAGGCTGGCACTCAGGAGTTAGCCCCTACTGTTTTCTGCTAATGACTCACTTGGCAAGACACCTACAATTACCTGGATTCCCAATTTGGAAGTAAGAATATCTGAATTTGAATAACAGCAACATCATTTGCTAAAAGACAACAGGTCATTTCACTTCTCTGCCTGTTGATATTCTTACAGCTCTGAGGATTAAGTGAAATAATGTATATGAAAGGGCTAGCCCATAAAGAAGAAGCTCAAGATGTGATTAGAATTCAGAATTTTGTGCAGTTGAGGTAAAAAGTGTAGTTTCCTTAAGTAGGAACCTTTACCTTTAGTGCCTACAACTTCAAATGGCCCTCTGCATATACAGAGCATTTAAGCAATGGTAGTTGTCTCCAGTTCTTTATCAAAGTTTAAATATTCCAAATAAAGGACTTATTTTCTTTATGAAAAAGCTTGTATCTCTTCTGAGACTCTGAATCTCAGAGGTACGTAACACTGCTGAAAAATGGGGAAGCAACAAGCATTCACTAATTTGCAGCAAATGAATGAAAGCAAGGCTTTTAAGGAATGCTTTACTAAGGGTTTCTAAAGTCTCCTGTGTTGGGTCTTGACAAATGAGCCTCATCCAGGAAATGATTTTCCAAATAATCATCCATATCCACAGCTAAACATGAAGGTGGTCTCCAGCTTTCAAACAACAAACTGCTTGGTGGTAAGTTTATTTTTGTCTTTACTGCTGTATGAGAGGATGGTAATTATCTAGAGGTCATGTCATCCAAATACGGAGACAAAGTGAGGAAGAAAAAAAATCCACCAATGAAAATGTCTTCATTATAGAACTGGTCCAACCCCTGTCACATCTGTAGCTTGTTTGCTAAAAGACCTTATTTCTGAACCAAGAAAAGAGACTTGTATGAAAAACTGGGAAAAACAAGAAATGGTTCAATAGCTCCATCAAAAATCTGAATAGAACTGTAATGCATGACAAGCAGAGCCGTTTCTTGAGATGGCTTGGGTACTTTGAGCCCAAGGGCTTGAGAAAGGGATGGACACAACCACAAGGCAGAGTTCTGGGCTTCATTGTACTTAATTGTACATTTATGCTTTTTCTGAACACTTCATCAACCATTGCACTAGGGTCTGTTCTACTTCCCAAGTACTTATTACCTGTCTAACCTTGGGCACTTTAATCTAAAGAAGCCAAGTCTGTAAAATGGGAATAACTAGTACTCAGCAAGGTCTGTGAGGGGCTACATGAGATGACAAATGTATAGGACTTGTTTTCCCATTATAAGTAACTAAAAAACTGACAAAATATCTGAAACAGCCTTTTTTCACACATTTTTATAATAGGCAGCATTGGATAATGATCCTAGAGAAAAAAGAGCCAAAGAAGATGAACCCTCTGATCCCACTAGGTTTTCTACCCGGAGGTACTTTTGGAACAACAGCACAGAGCATGGCTCTGAAGAGGAAAGCCAAAATATACTTGTGTTTAGGAAGCCTGAGGTAGCTGATATTTGCTGGGCAGAGCTACACTGTGAAAGGGGTTCAGAAATCTGCATAAGGGCCCCCTTGAGTCTTGGGTTAAATAGTATAAGCTGCATACACAGAGAGTTAAGATTCCAAAAGCCAGGCAAAGAAAAACTATTAGGGTAATGTATAGCATGGTGGCTATAGTTGGTAATACTGTACTGCATATTTGAAAGTTGTGAAGAGTAGATCTTAAAAGTTCTCATCACAAGAAAAAAAATTTTGGTAACCTTGTATGGTGACACATGGTAACTAGACTTTTACAATATACACAAATATTGAATCATTATATTCTACACCTGAAACTAATATAATACCATGTGTCAATTATACCTCAATAACAGAAAAACTATTAGGCAAAGAAAAACTACCAGAGAATTGTAAAGCAAACAATTCTCACAGTCCACATAAGGTTCAAAGACACTCAAGTTCTAACCAGCCACAGTAGAGACCTCATTAAACATGCAGGTATTCAGACATAAGAAAAATCGTGCCTCAGTAGAAGAGATAAATTAGTAAAGAACTGCCCTAGGTATACTTTAATAAAGCTTAAGAAAAAGGCTTATAAAGATTAAGCTGTTTTGTATGTAACTTATCTGCCTACCAAAACTAAACTCAACACTCTTTAAAGACAACAAAATTTAGACACTCAACCATAAAATATTCACAATATACACTCTCCAATCAAAAGTAACCAGACACATGAAGCAGTAACATAGAACTCAAAAGCAGGAGAGAATCTGTTAAATGGAGACCTCATATGAAGGATGATGGAACTGGCATGCAAAGACTTTAAAACAGCTATCATAAATACATTCAAGTATTCAAAGAACAATATAACTTAATGAGAAAGTAGGAAATATAAGAAAAGAGGACCAAATTCAATTCTGGCCCCGAAGATGAAAATTTCACTGGACTGGATTAACAGCAGATTAAGACACTATGGAAGAAAAGAAAAAACAGTGAATTTGGAGGATATATTAATAAGAATTATTCAAATGGAAGCATAGAAAAAAAGGTTAAAAAAATAAATCAACAGAGCCTCATTAACCCATGGTATGTCAGTGAGTGACCTAATGTATGTATAATTGAATATTCAGAAGATGGGGACAGGAAAAAATAAGTCAAGATTGGCAATTACGGGGACACCTGAGTGGTTTGGCTCAGGGTATCCTGGAGTCCCAGGATTGAGTCCCACATCAGGCTCCCTGCTTCTCCCTCTGACTATGTCTCTGCATCTCTCACGAATAAATAAATAAAATCTTAAAAAAAAAAACTGGCAATTACTATTTTTATTTGATGAAAACTACGAATCAACAGATCCAATCACATTTACACTGCTGAATGTAAAGAATACGATCCTTAAGAACAGTTGAACTGGAAAGCTTTCTCTCTCCCCCTCCTCTTTTTTTTTTTTTTTTTTTTTTTAAAGAGTGGGGAGAGGCAGAGGAAGAGAGAGAGAATCTTATGCAGACTCCATGCCCAGAGCAGAGCCTGACTTGGGGCTCAATCTCATGATCCTGAGATCAAGGCCCTGAGCTGAAATAAAGAGCTGGGATGCTTAACCAACTTAGGCACCCCAGTATTTTCTGTTTTCAATTATTATATTAAAAGAAAGACTTAGGTGACACAAAATAAGATTGGACAAAATATAGTGAAATGACCTCCTAGCATACAGAGCAAAGTCTCATCTCTGGATATGCCATGGCCAGTGAGAGGCTGCTGGAGTATGCAGAGGCTGGTTTTGACCCTATCAGCTCAGAGAGAGATAACAAACTGCCTCTTTTCTGAGCTTTAGACTAGAAATATTCTCTTTCTGTTACCTGGAGAAAAACTGATACTCTGAAAGGGCAGAAAAAGAAACTACAGACTCTTCTGCTCATCAGTTTTACCCTGAAAGGTTATAGAGGCCTGCCACGAGGGCACTGTAAGTGAAAAGAGAACTCCTTCCCTGCTGAATTATTACATTATAAAAACGTGCCATTAGAGACAGTTCGCTAATCTAGGTTTATCCCCCTCTAGCTTTCACAGTCATTGGGATATTGGGACAAAATATGCATAGAGTGCTTATTTTGCTTATTCCAGTGTCTTACTTGATGCCACACTGCTTAATGTATCATCCTACTATACACTTCTCACATTGACTTTCATCATGAAGAGGTGCCTGGGAATATGTGAATGCACAAAAAATACAGTCTTATCAGTTTCTAATCTAGCCATTCATGTATAGAATCAGGGTGCTTAAAATGTCCACAATAGCTGAACTCTGGAAAAGAGCTCAGATGTCCATCAACAGATTAACAGATAAAGAAGATGTGGTATATACATACAATGGAATATTACTCAGCCATCAAAAAGAATGAAATTTTGCCATTTGCAGTGATGTGGGTGGAGCTAGAGGGTATTATGTATGCTAAGCGAAATAAATCAGAGAAAGATAATTATACAATCTCATTCATATGTGGAATTTAAGAAACAAAGCAGATAAACCTAGGGGAAGAGAAGGAAAAAATAAGATAAAAACAGAGAGGGAGGCAAACGATAAGGAACTCTTAACTCTCGGGAATAAACTAAGGGTTGCTGGAGGGGAGGTGGGTGGGGGCATAGGGTAACTGTGTGATGGGCATCAAGGAGGGCACTTGATGTGAGGAGCATTGGGTGCTACATGCAACTGATGAATTACTAAATTCTACCTCTGAAACTAACATACTATATATTAAAAAAAAAAAAAAAAAAAAAAAAAAAGAACCAGGGTGCTTATTATATTCTCTTCCCAGACCCTTTCATATAGCTCTTTGTGGTAAGGATAATTTATATAACACAACAAATTGGGACAACATGAATGAAGTGTATTGGGCAAATGTCAGAGCATCTGGAAAAGAAGGGTCTCAGGGCATATTGAGATTGAACATTTTATGCACTTGCAGGCACAGTATGGAACGTTAAAATAATATTTAAGAGTTGAGGCTATTTATGGGCTTTAATAGTCTCTCTTGCATGTCGTTTCCAAGTTGGCAACAGCAAAACCATGGCAACAGGAAATTCTTCCCTGCAGTGGAGTTTATGAATGCTTTTCTGTTTTCATGACTCAACTCCTTATTTAATTTCCTGTACAGAAAATCGGAGAGATTACTATAGACTGCAATACAGATGTGCTAATCCAAAGACCCTCTCAAAGAAAAACAGGTCACAGGTGTCCATGGATGGATCTTGAGATAAAATTTAAAACTGTCTCTTCACAGACACACAGCAGACATCAACATACTCTAACCTTAATAGATACTTAGGAACTTAACTATGTTATTAAAGATTTGGGGAATGACAGTGTAAAACCTTGTATGTTCATAAGCCATAGCTAAAACAACTGTTTCATCATTGTACTTTTAGTCAACACATATCAGGAGTGAAACTAATACCAAAGCTAAGAAGCCGATTTTCTTAGGGATTCAATTAGACTATGAATAATAAAAATAGAAAATAAGCAAACAAAAGCCCTCAATGTTAATAGAATACATACATACCATACAAAGGCTAACTGCATAGATGACTGCATCAGGATTACGAAAGAAATTAATGAAAGTAAAAAATTCTAGGGCTTACAACCAGATGGTTCTAAGATTCTGGCATTTTTAACTCACTCTAACATTCAGCTAAATATAGTGAAATTTATGCAACACTATCCAGGAGCAATTCTGCATGATTTGCACCCACTGCTCTACTACTTCATCAACACTTCTGATAACACTATTTTTTTTTTTTTTTAACAGTCCCATCCTAGTTACTTTGATTATAGTCTTCAATTGTTTTGGTGCCACATCCTCCCTCTCTGGCTTCCTCTCCCCTATCACCAGCAGTGTTCCGCAGTAAATGGCAATGTTGTTTTATGGGCAATTTAGCAGATGAACATCAACACAGCAGGAAGGAAATAAGCCTAGCAGGAGAGTCTAAGTATTTCTTACTTTTGGTGTCAAGCTGCGCACGATACTTCTCAAATCCTTTGAGCCGAACACGCTCTCCCAATAGCTGAAGGAATTCCTCAAAGGCCGGGCCGGCTGACTCATTGTTGTACATCTCTTCTTCAGTGCTCTGTCCGGCTCTGCAGTACATGATGCCAACCTTCTGCTGATAGTTCAGCTGTGGAGAGAGGCAGTACAGTGCATATAAATAGAGACAGACCCACCTTGCCCACTAACTTTTAGGAGTCGATAGAGCACACGCCCATCATATAGCTAACATCTCTCTTCTCTTCAAGTCATTTTTTCTTTTTTAAAGATTTTATTTATTTATTCATGAGACAGCAGAGACATGGGCAGAGGGAGAAGCAGGCTCCCTACAGTTCCCTGATGGGGAACTCAGTCCCAGGACCCTGGGATCACCACCTGAGCCATAGGCAGGCACTCAAGCCCTGAGCCACCCATACAGCCCCCTTGAAACCATTCTGTTTTAATTTTTCTGCCTCTAATCCAAAAAAAAGAAAGGAAAAAAAGAAAGAGAAAAAAAAAAAAGACAGTAGAACAAGCATCTATAACTATAATCTTCACAAATTTAGATAAAAGGCTAGGAAAACGAATTAACACTTCCTGTACACCAAGATCACACATCATTAGAACAGATTTTGATACTGTAGGGAATTTCTCTGAATGGATTACAAATACAAAATGAGTCTATAAAAAAACATCTTGACAACAAAAGGTAATTTTTTTTAACATATGAAGACATTTTATTATTATTTTGCTATATAACATATTAGTGAATATACTCAGTTGCGTTTCTCAAATGGCAAATGTGACAAAAGATAACATCTTTTTGATTCCTGAAAACCTCAGTATCATCTGTCTTTGGAGGATCCAGTTTCCTAAGACGTCTATGATACTGTCCGTGAGGATACGATTCTTAGTAGTAAAGAACATTTTGCTAAGTTGTTCTATCATGAGTCCTTGCTCAGAGTGTTCATTTTTTTCTTCTAGTCTGGTTTTCAGCACTTGGTCATGTGTTTCTTCATTATTATGCACAGGATCTGGCTGAGGGATAGGTTTTGTATGCTCATATGGAATGTCCACAGAAGGGTGGTAGCATACTATTGTCCTGCCGTCAGATGTCAAAGCAAGCTCTACTTTGCAATTATAGTCATCTGGTAGAGGAGAATACGTAGGTTTATGACAAACACAATACAAAGCTCCATTTTGAATTGGAAATAAATGTTTCCAGACAGTTCTGTTTGATATTGCCCATTTTACTGTTGCCAATGCCATGGTCAATCAAGATGCTATTGGGTGGTGTGAAGGATGATTTGAAGAGAGACGGATTTTAAATTCTGCTTCCACACATAACTATTTTCATCCCTGTGTCAGCAGCACCACGAGCCCGCCATTTTACCTCAATCCCGGTTTTTTTAAATCATCTCCCCCTTTTAGAAAGGGAAGGCTTTACAAATTTAAAAGCAGAGGTTCACTTTATATAAGATACTTAAAAATATATTGTTTCACACTATAAAGCCCATAAATCTACTTGTGAGGTTTTTTGTCTTTGGTAAAACTGGAAAAAATTTCATTCCCCATGCCATTTTTCCAATATATTAAATTATAAATCTGAGTTATATCTTTGTTAGAGCATTAGCATCAACAGTGTACTTTTCAAGTATTTTTCTAAAAGATGAGTGCCTGAATAGAAACTTTAAAAGGGGTTTCATAATGGCAAATCAGCTAGTGGCAAATATTCCTTCCTCAGAGACATTAAAACAAATCATTCAGGAGATTTAAATATGATATAACATTAATCAAAATATTTATACATCATTGAAAAGTCTAGTCATTCTGCAAACAAATTTTAAGGTGGTATTAGTCATTTAACAAGATGTTAGTTTTTCTTTTTCGTATTTATTTATTTATTTATTTGAGAGAGAAAGAGAGTGCACGTGCGGGAAAGTAAGGTGGGGGGAGAGTAGACAGAGAGAGAAGATCTGGAATAGACTCCCTGCTGAGTGTGGAGCTTGACATGGGGCGGGATTCCAAGACCCTGAGATCACGACCTGAGCTGAAACCAAGAGTCAGACGCTCAGCCAAGTGACCACCCAGAGGCCCCAAGATGTTAGCTTCCAATATAAAAATTTAGACTCTTAACTCCCCACAGAAATCGAGGTGCTCCATACTGCTTTGTCCTCTTTCCAGAGTGGCACTGCAACCACTGCATCAGTTAATTTTCATCTCCCAAAGTGAAAAGGGGAAGGGAAGAGGCAAAATTTTAATAGCTAAGATTTACTGAATATTCACTATATGTCAATTGCTGTTTAGTATTTAAGATACATTAGCTTATCCTCACAATAGCCCATACAGCTAATATTATCCTGTGTGACATATCAGCAGAGTAGGAGCACAGAAAGAGGAAGTGACTGGTCTAGTAGGGAGACACAAAACCACAAACTCAGTCCCGTGACTCAGCGCCATTAAATATTACCAAGATTCAAGCAGTCTTGATTTCTAGCACTCCAACATAGTCCACAGCCTCTGATTTGCACTTCTGAAGTTGAAAGGTTAAAAATCAAATTTAAGCAAACACATCTGGCAGTAAAACTTGATATGGGATTAGTACTTTTAATTAATTTAATTAATTAAATTATTATTTATTTAAGTACATTAGTACTTTTAATTTATTCTACATTATGTGAATATTCACATTTTTCCCCTGTGGAAATATTAATGTGATTGTGGGGTGCTCAGAACCCACTGGGAATATTACTATATGATGTATACATTGTTATCCTTATAAAATGTGGACATTTCTGAATTCTGAAACACATCCAATCCCTGTCATTTTACATAAGGGACTGTGAACCTGAGCTACTCTTTCCAACTTTCTAAACCAAATGACTCCGAATAGTAACAAGAAAATGTCATGGGGGAAAATCTCTCACTTGCCTTCCTCCCTCCACTGCATAGTACCTATTTGACAAGGAAGCTCCACGGCCTTTATATAACACCCCCAGACATGAGAGCTCCCTAAAAGTGCTATAATTGCACAGAATTGACTCCACCTTGCTCTGCCTATACCAGCAAGCAGAAGGTAAAGTTCCAAGTCTGAAACTTTCAAATAACTGGATACAGCAATAATGGAATATTATTTCTACTTCATTTAAGTTATTGACAGAAACACATTTGACTTCACTTATTTTCATAAACCACATGTAGGAAAAACGAAACAGAAGAAGTTAGAATAAAACCTACTGCACACTACTGACATTGCACCCTTCTCTCTGCTGGCCTGCTTCAAATGTCTGACCGTGGCTGACTAATGCTTGCAGTGGGACTCCCACAGGTAGAGATCGCACCTTGGCTTTAGAATTAATCTGAGTACCTACCCTGTTAGGTCTCAACAAATAAAAAGTAGTAGTAGGCTCTGTGTCAACTACAAAAGAAGTCCTTAATACAGCCAGATCCTTACTCTCTCCCTGCATGGAGAGCTATCAAAGAGATGAAACCATGTGGAGAAAGGAAGGGGCTTTGAGTGATTTGCTGTTTGGCTCTGTGCCTCTCAGATCAGCCTTCTTGTGCCACAATGCAAAACAAAAGTCACTCTGTTCCAGAGAAAGCATCACAGTGACACTGGATTTGTAGATGGCTTTTTAAGACTTCTCAGATAAAGGCCTAAGATTTCACTGGGCAATGTTCAAAAGGATTCGTTTATATAAAAAAGGAGTTCACTACAGAGGGAAGTAAAGAGACTTGCCCCAAACCTCTGGAGAAGCTGAATCCAAGGCCAATGAGACAGTGTGCCGCCGTCTTTTGACGGATTTCTCCTACTCTAGTGAACTCCATTGGCAACTAGGAGCACAAACTGGTGTCTGCTGCTTGTGAGAAGAAGGAGCCTTTAAGAGGATTAGGAAATGTGTTAGAATGTCAAATTTCCTCCGGTTTGAAACTGTGCCAAATGTCACTGTTCTATCCTCTAACGTGACAATACTACTGTTCTTGGTTTCTACTGCAATTAAATCAAGGTAGGTGGTATTCTCTGAATGCAGGCTCCTGGGATCCTTAGTCAGCAACCATGTTCCCTGCCAGGGTAAGAGGAGCAGAAGGAGGAGTTATGTAAATATAATAAGGAATGTGTCATGAGAAAGAGCAAATGTACACGGAGTCAGAGCTAAGGTTTGGGGTTTTGAGTCATTATTAGGTTATATATATAACAGCATTTTTTTTTGAGACACACACAAACATATCTGTATGGGTTTACATATATGAATATATAATACTTCCATGTAATGCTCCAAATGGAGTTATGATGACACCAGAAGCCATTCTGGGAACACGTTGTATCTATCCACAGTTTAGGATTATTGCTTTGGATAATCTCAAGGTCATGCTATACAAAAGTCCATGCTTGCATATCAGCTTTTCACAGAGAGCATTATGGAAGTGTTTGGAACCTCAATAATGTTCTATCATAAAAAGTAATGATGGTTAAAAAAAAAAAAAAAGTAATGATGGTCAATAGGACAAAGGCTTATATTTGAGATGAAGCTCTTGAAAGCCAAGTATCCTTAAAATGCACCAAAAGTGACATGGGCTCTCACAGCTAGGAACCATCAGTACACAAAATTGCTCTTCCTCTAATGAAGTGGATATTTCAACAGAATCAAAGGAACAAATACTGCCATCTGATTTGCAAAGCCCTGAGTTTCTGGGAAGATGAATGATAAAGTCAGAGCCCTCTGGCAACAGAAACAGATGAAGCATCAGCTTCTCAGAACTGATCTGAAGTTCTGCATTTTCAACTCTTTTTGCCTAGTGTCCCAGTCTCAGGAAGGCTACTGGGGCGGCAAAGACCATGAGAACAACTGACTTCTCAAATTCCTGTAAAATCTTCATGTTGTCTGACTTAATCCAGAAATTTAAAAGTCACTATGAGTCATAGTATTTCATTTTGAGGCAGTTCTCAGAGTGTGGGCCATAAAGCCCTGAGGGTGCTTGAGCTTTGCTCCGGGACATAGCTATTTGGAAAAAGTTTGATCCTTTCAGTTCGTGCTTTTAAATTCTGTTTAATTAGTACAACAGCAGTGTTTAATGTGAGGATAATCTTGCCCCACTACTGAGGCAAAACCATTTTGAGATTACTCTCTGCCATATGAACTATGAGGTTCTGCAGTCTGCCTGGTGGAAGCAGAAACTATTCCCAGACTTATGGGAGGTCCGAGGATTTGCCCCCCTAAACCTGTAGGGTGGTTCTTACCTTAGTCTCAAGTAGCTTCCTCAAATGCACACACACTTGCTAGTACTTACTTACTTCTGCAAACCCCACCCCTCCTTGGCTTCCCTGAACTCACGTGTAAGTCTCAACCCAGAGAGACTGCTGGGCTTCTCCCAGATGCCCCTCCCAATAGTGCGGTCTGGAAACTCTTCAGGCAGAAAGCTGGTGTGATCTAACCATTCATTTAATTTGTAGCCCACCTCCCAGAGATCACTGTCCTTTGCTGCCTAATGCCCAATGTCCTAAAAATCACTGTTTCATTGTTTTCCAAGTTGTTTTTAAAGTTGTTTCAAAAAAAATAAAAATAAAGTTGTTTCAGATGGAAAGATAAATCCAGTCCCTCTTTTCTTAATCGTAGCTGGAAGCAGAAATCTGCCTTGAATTTTTAAATTAACTTTATTGGTATATAATTTTTGAATAATAAACTGCATCCATTTGATGTAATGAGCTCTAATACACTGTACCACCATCAAAATACAGAAAACTTCCATTATCTCCAAGTTTCCTGATTCCTGTTGTAGTCAATCTCTGCATGAACTCACTCAGAGGCTCACTGGTATTTTTCCCCCACTATAAAATAGTTTTGCCTACATTTTTAAGAATATTTTTGTTGGGTAACATCCACTGTGAGGGTTACTCTTCTGGCACTCTAGAAACCTGTGCCGGCTTCTACCTTCTCTTTAGGCTTCTGAGCCCAACAAATGGTTGATGTTAACAACTAATTGTTCTATTCTACTTACAGTCCTTCTTCCAACGGTTTGTAGTTTTTCTCTTGTTCTTCTGTTTTCAGAAATTTGTATCCTGATGGACACATGCCTGATTTTATTTGTATTTATTGTGCTTAGGGCAGTGCTCCATAAATCCATCTTAATCCATTATCTTTCATCAACTTTGGAAATCTTTCTACCAGTATTTCTTCAAATATTGATTCTGTACCCCAAATAATGCTTTGTTTTCCTCCTGGGAATTCCGTCACATATATGTATTTCATTCTGGCTCAATGCCTTTAACGTAGTTTTCTGTATTTCTCATTTTTTAAAAAAAAATTTTGGGGGGGGTTCTTTTTTGTCTCCATTCTTCAGTTATAACTTTTCTGGTAACTGCACTCCTATGTCTGTTGCAGCATTATTTACATAACCATACTATGGAAACAGCCCAAGTGCTCACTGACTGATGAATGGATAAAGATGTGGATATACACACACAATGGAGTATCACTCAGCCATAAAAAAAGAATGAAATCTTGTGATTTGCAACAATATGGATGCATTTAGAGAGTATCATGCTAAATGAAACACGTCAATCACAGAAAGACGAATGCCATATGATTTCATTCATATGTGGAATTTAAGAAACAAAACAAACAAGCAAAGGAAAAAATGGGGGGAAGACAAACCATTTGTTCTTAACTCCAGAGAACAAACTGATAGCTACTAGAGGGGAGGTAGGCAGGGGGAGAAGAAGGGGATGAAGGGGATGGAGATTAAAGAGTACATTTATCATGATTTTAAAGAAAAAGGAAAAGAAAAATAATTTTCTCATAGCTTATCCTCAATCCATCAATTTTCCCTTTTGCTCAGTATGTTCTTAAACACATCTATTGAAATGTTAACTTTTGGCTATATTTTTCCATTCCAGAATTTCAATTTGATGGTCTTACAGATGCAGTGATCCCTGAGCTTCATTTTTTAATTCTGTAGCCCTCATAAAATTAAGGTTCATCTGTCACCTAACTTTTATCTGCAGCTTTATGTGGACTTAAGCCTCAGGCCTCTCATACAATAGCGAATGTCTAAGGAAAAAAGCATTGCATGATATTTTGATGAATACCATTTTCTCAATTACTTCTTTCCTGGATCAAGTTTTTGGTGTTATGTTTCAGAACTCTTTATCAGGTCCTAGGTCCCAAAGATTTTTTCCTATGACAGTATGTCAAAACTCTTACAGTTTTACACTTCAATGATCCATTTGAATAAATTTCTGCATGATGTGTGATATTTAGATCAAGATTCTTATTTTGTCTGTGGATATTTAATTATCCCAGCACCTTTGCTTGAAAAACCTATCCTTCCTACGCTGAACTGTTCTTACATCTTTGTTAAAAATCACGTGGATATATATGGGGATGGATGGTATTTCTAGTTTCTCTATTCTGTTCCATTGATCCCTTAATCTGTCCTCCCAATAATAAAACATAGTTCTGATTACTATAGTCACATATTAAGTCTTAAAAATCAGGAAGAATAATATTTTCTCCCACTTCATTCTTCTTTTTCAAAATTGTTTTAGCTATTCTAGTTCCTTTGCCTTTCCATATAAGTTTCAGAATAATCCTGTCTACAATTACAAAATATCTTATTGGGATTTTGATACTGTGTTAACTATATATCCATTAGGAGAGAACTGAATCACTAATAGGTTGAGTCTTCCAATCAATGAACACGGCATGTCTCTCCATTTACTTAGGTCTTCTTTGATTTCTTTCAGCAACGTTTTATAGTTTTTAGCACACTAGTCCTATATATGTTTTGTTAGATATATAACCAAGCACTTCATTTTTTATTGTGGAATTGTAAGTGGTACTGTATTTTAATTTTAGGTTCCACACATTAAGAGAAATCAAATTGAGAAATCAAATTACTTTTACTCCAAAGTAAAAAGCTTTTGTGCAGTGAAGGAAACCATCCAAAAAAGGAAAAGACAAACTGCTGAACAGAAGATATTTGCAAATAATATATCTGATAAGGGATTAATAAATACCCAAATCACATAAAGAATGCATACAACTCAACACTAAAGAAAAAATAACCCTATATAAGTAATCCAATTAATATGGGCAGAGAACCTGAAGACATTTTTCTTTTTTTTTTTTTTAATTTTTATTTTTTTATTTTTTTTTTAATTTTTTATTTATTTATGATAGTCACAGAGAGAGAGAGAGAGGCAGAGACACAGGCGGAGGGAGAAGCAGGCTCCATGCACCGGGAGCCTGATGTGGGATTCGATCCCGGGTCTCCAGGATCGCGCCCTGGGCCAAAGGCAGGCGCCAAACCGCTGCGCCACCCAGGGATCCCTGAAGACATTTTTCTGAAGAAGATATACAGATGGCCAAGAGACACATGAAAAGATGCTCAACATCACTACTCATCAGAGAAATGCAAATCAAAACCATAATGAGATATTACCTCAGAATGGTTAAAATCAAAACCACAAGAAATAATAAGTGTTGATGAGGATGTGGAGAAAAGGGAACCCTCATGCACAATTGGTGGGAATGCAAATTGGGGCAGCCCCTGTAGAAGACAGAATGGAGGTTTCTCAAAAAAATTAAAACTGAAAATGATCCAGTAATTCCACTATTGCGTATTTACCCAAAGAAAGTGAAAACACTAACTCAGTAAGATAAACGAACCCCTATGACTATTACAGCATTACTTCCAACAGCCAAGATATGCAAGCAACCTAAGTGTCCATTAATAGATGAATGGATAAAGATGTAGAATACATATACAATGGGATATTACTCTGATATTATGATTATAATCATAAAAAGGAATTAGATCTTGTCATTTACAACAACATGGATGGACCTAGAAGACATTGTGCTAGGTGAAATAAGTCAGAGAAAGACAAATACCATATGATTTTGTTTATATGTGAAATCTAAAATATACCAACAAACAAAGCAGAAACAAACCCATAAATATAGAGAACAAACTGGCGGTTGCAGGGCGGGGGTGGGTGGGTGCAGCAAGGACAAAATGGGTGAAGGGAAGTGGGAGGTACAGGCTTCCAGATATGAAATGAGTAAGTCATGGGGATGAAAGATCAGCATAGGAAATATAGTTAATGGTACTGTAATGTACTGTAATTACTGTAATACTGTAATACCGACAGGCGGTAGCTACACTGTGGGGAGCATAACATAATGTATACTCTTGTTGAATCACTGCCCTGTACAGCTGAAACTAATATAACACTGTGTGTCAACTATACTTTAATTAAAAGAAATAACAAAGATATCAAATTGATCATTGTGAATTGATGCTGAATCCTACAATCTTGCTGAACACATCTCCATAGTTACAGGAAGTTTTTGTAGATTCACTGGGGTTTTGTACACAGACCATCATGTCACCTGAAATAGGGACAGTTTTATTTTTTTACTTCCTTCATCTAACATCTTTTATTTCCTTTTCTTGCTTTATTGTGCTAACTAGCACTACTAGCACCATGTCGAATAGCAATGGTGACAGCGTATATCCTTGCCTTCTTAACACTAAGTCTTTCATCAGTAATAGGATTTGAGCTATAGATGCCTCTCATTAAGTAAGTTCTCTCTACTTCCATTTTTATCATAAATGACCACTGTGTTGTTCCTCAAATCCCATGGTCCTTAGTCAATCTGCCTCCTCTCTACTTTGCAAATTCACTTTATGTTTGCTTCATATACAGTCAGTGTACAAGGTTTTTACCTGTACTAGCAGGAAGAATAAGCAAAAAATAGATCTATCTCATATTTCCAGGAGCAAAGGTACAAACTTACTTCTAAAAAATATTTTGTTCGGTGTTTCTGGTTATTCTCATTTGGTGGGCTGTTCTGCAGCAAGCTACTCTGTCATTATTGGATATGAAGACCTTGCTAATTTTTTAAAATCCTCATGATTCACACTGATAGTGTTTACTTTGGCTTGTTCTTCATAAACACGACCACTTTCTTAACTGCTTCTTAAAGACTCATCACTATACTGCCCCCTAAGAAGAATGTCAAAGACACTGGAAAATTCACTGTTGTGAGCAAAAAATGCTAATTAGAAAATTTATCCTCACTGGAAATTACTAACAAAAATTACATTGCTTTTTTAAAATGACATAGATACTAGGTTGGAAAGTTATTTAAAAAATCTGACTGAGATGCTGTCAAAATTATTTATATTTGTGCACATATTCTAAGCTATTTTTATCTTCACATAGCATTAAAAGAATTCTAAACAAACACAATAATCTAATGTGTGAAATTTCTCAAAAAAATAAAAAGCTTCATAATGGGTATTAAATTGGTAACAAATGTACCTGGTTTTGATTTGACATTAAGATGAATTTCTATTATATAGAAAAAGGCTCTTCACTGCAGCATTGTTTTTAATAGGAAAAGACTGGAATTAATCCAAATGCCCATCAATAGGGAAGCTGATAAATTATAGTATAACAATACAATAGAATATTATGCAGTCATAAAAACAATGGGAAAGCTTTCTAAATATTGACATAGAAAGATCTCCAAAATGCATTACTCAGTGAAAAAAGAAAATGTCCACAAGATGTTATATTCTGTATAAGGAAGAATTAAGTCTCTATATGCATATTTGATGATATCTATATAAAGAAAGAAAAGAATACTTAAGAAACTGATAAAAGTGGTAACTGTAGGAAGGGGCGGCAGACAGAACAGAGTAGGAATGGAATCCTTCTGAGTACACATAATTACTTTGATTTAATTACTTTGATTTCTGTACCACTTGAAGATATCAGCTAGTTATGGTACATTCCACAGGAAAGAAACTAGTTTAGATTTTTATATTAAAACTGAATTTAAAACACAATCCACCACTGAAAGTCAGGACTGAAATATTTGCACCCAATTACTCTTTTTGGACTGCGAACCAGAGTCTTCACTGCATGTCTGTGCCATGCCCAACTCCATCACAGTAAACCGCAGTCCTACCATAGTCAAAGGTCTTCCAAATGCTACTGCTATCAGCTGTGTTAATCACAGAATCTTACCACTGGAAAGGACTCCAACCAGTCATCCAAACCTAGCCTCACCCAGGCAAAAGAACACAGATGAGCTAGTGCAGAGTAATCATTACTTGTGAATAGACAAGATAAAGCTACCAATGCCACCTGATGACTGTCACGTGTATTTCCCTCCTGAGAATGTACATATACATCCTTGAGTTATCTAAAACCAATGTGGTGTCCACCTGAACTTTAACTGTGTATTAGCTGTTATCATAATCTAGACGAAGAATAAAATTTCAGGAATGGTAATTGTTCTGCCAAAACTTCATTCATATAACATGGGTTTTCAGAAAAATGTTTTCCTTATGGTTCATTCTTTAAATCTAACTGCCTGAATCAAAGAAGAAAGTGGCTGGTCAAACTCATTTGTCCTCAGTAAAATAGTGCAATATAGCAATGAATAGGCTACGCCAGCAGAGAATATCCTCCATATCCTTAATCAAAGAATCCGCACTATCCATTATTAAATAAACATAGCTGCTTTCCTTAACATTTATTCTTGAAATATTATAGACCTAATTAGATATGATTGTTTTCCCCTTTAACTTCAGTAACTTGAAGAATAAGTTTTTAAGGAATAGAAAACCCAATAAATATTTTCATTTCTTTCCATTTTTAAGAACTATCTAGAAAAATAGTAGAGATACTCATTTAGGTAAAACCACCACTGTGAACATGAAACTTGACATTTCCTATTGAAAACAGGACTACCGATTTTCTCTACTACAAACTGGCAATTGTACTTTAATATGTTATACTTAATATTGGGCACTCAAGCCAGCAGCAATAATGTCTGGAGCCATCTTTCCAGTTTCTTCTCCCACTCATGGGAGGGAAAGGAGAATGGGGTGTTTGGTGCATTGCGTAAGAATGTAGGCTCTGGAATCTGCATTCCTGGATTCAAGACCTGCCTCCACCGACCCTAATTATGAATGCTGGGGGCTTTTGGCCTCTATGTCTCAGTGTTCTTGTCTGTAAAACAAGAACATTAACAGCACTGACATCAAAGAGTTCTGAGGACTAATTAAAATAATTCATGTAAATTGCTTCACATGGTGCCTGGCTTGGTCACTGCTCAATAAAAAAAATACCTATTTTTATTACTCTTTTCCATGTGCCTCGTACTTCTGTTCAGCTAGAGTGCTTTCATCCCTCTGTGCTTTGTTCTTATTGTTCTGAGTCTAGACCACCGCACTGCTTGCTCTCTGGCCTGATGAAATCCTCTTCCCCTCCACGGCCCATCTTGGGAAAGGGCCTAACCAATCATGACTTGGCCTTGTTGGCTTGCACCTCTATTGCTCTTCGTTTGCAATTCTCTTATTATGTTCATTATATTAAACCTGACTTTCATTATAGTAATTTATGACCTTGTCTTTTTCATGGGTGAGGACTGTGTCTTACTAGCCTATTTATTCTCCATGGTATTTAACAATCTGCAGAGTGGTTCTCAATAAGCATTTATTAGATTTGAAACAGTTGTGCTTACTTATGATGGTGAGCAGAACATTATCCTGCCTGTACTAGCAGCTCTCTCATGGGATGCTTACAAAGATTAAATGAGATAGTGCATGTAATGGGCTACTAACAAGGTATTATTTTATCATTATCAACCACAGTTAATAGTTCTTTGGTGTGTATCATGTGCCGAGCCCAGGGGCATCTCATTCCCCTTGCACTGAGTAGATAACATAAACGTGTTGTTTCAATGACTGATGAAGAAAAATGGCTCTGACATGGCAAATTTAAAAGTAACTATTAGCTGTATCATTAAAAAGTTGGCTTGAATAGTTCCTGATATTTCACAGCACAGTTTTGAGGATCTAAATAATTCGAGACATGCAAAAGTATAAAAACTTGCAAACTGAAAAAAACAAAACAAAACAAAAAAAACCTTGCAAACTGTAAAAACAAAGGGCTGTATTCTACAAATGTGTGTACCCAGTGATCAGGACTACTAAGGGAAAACAGTGCTGAGAAAGTCTCCATCTTCTCAACCATAAAACAGGCCAATGATTAGAACCTCTGTGCGGGGTGCAATGAGGAATAAATTGGGACATGGTGAAGTGCTTACAACAGTGTAATAAGAAAACTGGTCTACCTTGTTTTTATCATAAATGATGCTCTTAATTATCTAATAAGTGAACATCTTAGGGCCAAGACAGATAAAGTCAATCCAAAGTTGACCTAAATTTTCTGAGCCACAATCTGTTCTAAATTCTTGACAGTGTGATATCACTTAGGTTATTGCCCTGTATAGGGAGATGGACATGGGCATTAATAAATAGTGAGAGGCCCAGAAGGATATCAGGAAGGAGAATGTGAAAACTTGGATAAGCACGTATTCATTTTCTAAAACTTAAAATTTTCTAAAAATTAAAATGCCTAACTTCAGTTCCTGCAAACACATCAGCCTAATAAAATAAAAAACACATTTTTTTATTTTTGTGAAATACTTTCTTTTATATACTACAGATATAATTTTAATTTGTTCTTCTATTCATTTCAGCGTTTAAAAGTGGTAAAATGGGGCAGCCCGGGTGGCTCAGCGGTTTAGCACCGCCTTCGGTCCAGGTCATGATCCTGGAGACTTGGGATCGAGTCCCATGTCGGGCTCCCTGCATGGAGCCTGCTTCTCCCTCTGCCTGTGTCTCTGCCTCTCTCTCTCTGTCTCTCTCATGAATAAATAAATAAAACCTTTAAATAAGTAAATAAATAAATAAATGTGATAAAATGAGAAATTAAAGCACCAGAGATCTGAAAGGCAAAATGTCACGAATAAGGAAGCCAACGGTGTTTTCTTTTTCCAAGCATAATTATGTAAGATGCTTAAAGGGAAAAAAGATACTAAAGGAATTATTTAAATTAAACTTAAGGGGAGATCTAGAAGTCCTTTTCAGTGAGTCTAGTTTCTTGATTTTATTCTATGAATCTTTTTAAATATAAGGATGTACAAAGCATGAAATTTTTTAAAATGATAACATGGATGGAAACAAAATGCTTTGCAATGATTTAAATGTGTACTCTACTGTATATATACACATTTCTTTTTAAAAATCTGTACATGTAAAAGGCACCAAAATAATCATTTTCTCAAAATGATTCCAAGGCATTAATGAGATTTCCTACCAAAAAAAAAAAAAAAAGACACCCCAGACTAAACTCCCAAGTATGCGTGTCATCTGCTTTTTATCAGCACAATCCTGGCTTTGAGAGCTATGGAGATATAAATGAAAAGACAGAGGCCAAGGGGGGTGGTGCCCCTTTGTCCATATTTAGAGCTGCTTATATAGAATAGTAGGTTTTAAACTCTTAAGTTCTGCTGCCTAGTAAAATTTCCAAAATAAAACTAGGGAGACTATCCTAGGTTGCCAAATTTTAATTTTGCAGAGAAGAGCCATTAAACAACCAACACATATTATCATCAATTTATGAAGGAAAGGATATTTTAATACCCCCTTAGAATAAGCAGCCTGTAATTTTAGAACAGGCAGTTTTGTGAATTAAATACATTTAGCTTTAAGTGAAACTCGCTATATAGTGCTCTTATCTTTTCTATGTTGATGGGACCAGAAAGCATTCATTCATCACTAAGAGAGGGCCTAATAAGATGGGCCAGAGACTACACGGGATGTCTACAGTGAGGGCACCTACTTTTCACTGCATATGGGTACAACAAAGGGGGAAATGGTGATAAATACCTCCCTCCTATAAAATAACCTGTTCTCATGTAGGATTTACAACATTCAACTTGTCCAAACAGTTAAGCTTATTGCTACATCAGTGATCTTCTGAAGCACTGCACGTGGTCTGAATTGTATGTTATAAACATGGACACGCAGAGCCTACTTGAGATCTCTTTGTACAGAACGGGCATCAGTTGGGTTGACTGGGGAAATGAATGGACAGAGAGAGTAATCATTAGAAAAGTTGTATCTAGCCATTGGTTCATTTTCTATTTCTACCCTTTTGCTGTCTCTGTATGGATTATCCTATCACCCATCTGCATCTTGACCAAATGGCCACACATTAGGGTATGAGAAGTATGGAAGTGAGAAAATCTTGAGCATTTTCCTTTTGTTATTAATTAGGACACAAATTTTAAAAATTATGTATTTAGAAATCTTGGCTAGAATACATCTTTAGTGGTATAAATAGATTTTTGAAAACTGAAGTGTTTAAGAATATCATGGTATAGTGGCTAACAACACAGGCTCCAAATTTATTAACTGCATGAACTTGGGTTTACTACTCCGTTTCTCTGTGCCTCAGGGTCCTCATCTCTAAATGGGGATTTGTAAATAATGGTGCCATTCTCATAGGTTTGGGAGAGTAAATGGGGTAACATATTTAAGGCACTTACAACAGAGCCTGGTGAATATATTACTCTTACTGCCACTATTTATTCCTAGAGTACCTGAAAAACTCACAGCAGTTTTGGAAAATCTTATAATGGAAGAGTTGAACACAGTTTAAGAACCATATCCAGGGCAACCTAGGTGGCTCAGCAGTTTAGCGCCACTTTCGGCCCAGGGCGTGATCCTGGAGACCCGGGATCAAGTTCCACATCGGGTTCCCTGCATGGAGCCTGCTTCTCCCTCTGCCTGTGTCTCTACTTCTCTCTCTCTCTCTCTCTCTCTCTCTCTCTCTCTGTCTCTCATGAATAAATAAATAAAATTAAAAAAAAAAAAAAAAAGAACCATATCCATCAATTCGGATGTAGAAAATTTCATCAAATGAGAAATGTTCGGAGCCCAGAGACTTAAGAATAAAGAAAATAAATAATTGCAAAGATATCATCCTTGGCAATAAATGGTATCTGTTTTCCTTGTCAAAAGAGAAATATCAAGGTCTGTATTCTGGAAATCTGGGCAGCAAGAATGTTTTCCCCCAGCAACCAAACTCACCCCTTGTTCATCCAGTTTCATGAGCTGCTCTGTGACCTTGGGGGTATTGAAGGCCAGCCGCAGGCACTGGACATTAAGCTCAGGAATCACATGCTCCAGCACTTCCTTCAGGGGCAGGCCTCTGGCTGTCGAGTGCTTTGCCGTTGAGGGAATGGCATCCTCCAGGACCGAGCCTCTCAGTGTCATGAGCTGAAAGACAGACATATCCTCTGATGAGGCCTCTCTCGGTGTGGGAGAGGTGCAAACACGCAGACGGCTCCCACACGGCACCCGTACCCGAGGCTGCGATGCCCCCTGACAATGGGGAGAGGCTTCTGAATGAGGAGGGTGACAGAAAATACTCTGCATATGAAAAACGAGGCCAAGGCTTCCAAGAAGACCCAGGCAAGTCCAAAGGAACACATCATCAGGCCTTCCAAAGACACCTACTTCAAGAACAAATAAAGCATTTCCATAAAGACCTCAGTAAGCTCAAGGCCTTCATATGGCTGTAAACTGCCACTAACCAAATTGAGGAGATATCCCAGAGAAATATCTGAAGAACAAATGCTCAGGATTTAGATGTTGCACCTTTTAAAAAATTTTACATTATGTTATAGTATTACACAATTATTTTACATTATGTTATTCTATTACACAATTTTACTACATTATTTAATTAAAAAAGATAAGGGGAAGGATAAAGTTTTAAATTTCATAGCATACTGCTGACAAGCACAAGCTATCTGTATCCCCAAATGCTACTACAGTAAGACCATGACTGTAGTTAGTACAGCAGCATAGTCAATAGCACTGCAAGTCACTTTCAATTTCCCCTTATTTCTTAAGATACTTTCCATTATTATGAAATAGAAACATAAGCAAAGAAATTTCCCTATGAAATAATGATCTGTTGAGGTAAATACAAAGCCTAGAGCAGTCTCATTTCCCAAAACGTTGTCATGCTGCACAGTTGTTAATACAAAGTAAACACCATAAATACTGTATGGTGACCCATCATGTGGAACACCTGCCCATGAAGCTGGTAGGGGGTAGGGTGAGGCCCTGGACTGCAGCAGGAGTGGCAAGAGCTAACCGAGGAAGGAGTGCGTGCTGATGGGCAGGTGTGGGGTGTGCGAAGGGCAGGGGAAGAAGTACACGATGGCAATTCAGAAGGCTTGTGTTTACTGAGGGAAGTGTAACATGTTCAGGTGGAAAAGGGTCCTAAGGCAGGAAGTGGAGCGCTGTGGCTCAGAGTATAAGAAAACACCCTCATGGAAGAGGGGGGCACTAAGAAGGGGCCCTGGAATTGAGAGGAAATCCTATAAAAAATAATGTCAGAAAGTGAAAGGTGGAGAGGTAAGGAAGAATAGGAAGTGGGGCAGAAAGAGCCACTGCTGTGATGTAGCGGGATCTGAAGAGAGGGTGGCTGGTGAAGCCAGCAGGTTGTGGGGTGGGGTGTGCACCCCATCAGGCTCCCACGGGCAGCCTCAGACCCTGTCTGAACAGGGAAGATGATGTGTACTCTAAGATGAACAGCAAGAGGAAGGAGCCGCAGGCAGACAAGACATTCTGGGAAATCAGTCAAAGAGGACGTGACACAGGGTTAGCAGGGAAATGGAAACCAAATGAAGAATCACCAGGGAAGTCGAATCCCTAACATCTGCCAACTGATGGGTAAGAGAGAAGATGGCAGGAAAAGCAAAATTTACCAACATCTTGCTCTCCATACAAGAACAAGGTACTATTCATTTGATTAATATCTTTTCTTTCGTTTATAAATCACTTGTTTTCAAATGACACTTGTGTAAAAAAAAATCATTTTCCCTGTGACTTAATACCAAATTTGGCAGAAATGGCTTCTGGGGCTTTGTATGTTTGTGTTTTAAGTCACAGGAAACTGCTCAACAACCCAATTACTGTGTTCCTCCTTCCATGAGATAACCTGTGCCGGAGAGACAGGAAGCAGCAGGCGCTGGAAGTCTTTTCAGCTGAGAAACCAAAACCAGGAATGCTAATCCTGCACCACAGACAGACAGCAGCTCACCTCAAGGAAGTCAAAGCAGAGGAGAAAAAGAATGACTCATTTTTATATCTAGATTTTTTAAATGATTTCCAGAAACAAGACAAGAATCCTTTTAATTCCCTGTTCACCTTTGCTTAAAAACACTCACATGTTGTCAGGTTTTGTTCATCAACTGTAAGGCTTACAAATATGTTCATGTTTTTGTTTATGTTGCTGGGACACCTGGGTGGCTCAGTGGTTGAGCCTCTGCCTTTGTCTCAGGGCATGATCCCGCGGTCCTGGGATCGAGTCCCACTTCGGGCTCCCTGCATGGAGCCTGCTTCTCCCTCTGCCCGTGTCTGTGTCTCTGCCTCTCTCTCTCTCTCATGAATAAATAAAATCTTTAAAAAAATGTTTTTGTTTATGTTTTACAATGACGATTTCTACTGAAATGAAAAGAGGAAAGAGTGAAGTGCCTGTTGGACAGGATGGCAATTCAGAAGGAATTGGACCTTCTGACCAACCATCTAGAAAGGTTTCTCTC
This sequence comes from Vulpes vulpes, assembly GCF_048418805.1. Taxonomy (NCBI): domain Eukaryota; kingdom Metazoa; phylum Chordata; class Mammalia; order Carnivora; family Canidae; genus Vulpes; species Vulpes vulpes. Next base: position 105,637,286 of record NC_132785.1, on the reverse strand, counting down.
AAAGGACTTCTGTTAGTTTATTTCTGTGAAAAGTCTCAGTAACCTATCACAGTTGAACCACATCTAAGGATGACTTTTATTGGAAAGGAAAAAGTGACACGAAAGCTAAGGATACTTCATTATGTACACATGAGAGAGGGAAGGGCAGGCCATGGGGAGGAAGGGATAGCACTACCTTCGATTATAGGCATTAGACTTGTAGCCATGAGCAAGTCAGACAACAGTCCCCATCCTCACGGGGCTTAAATTCTAGCGGAGGGAAAAAACAAACACAATAAAAAGTGCAACACATGAGGTGAGATGGTATGAAGTGTTTGTGAAAAAAAAAACACAAAGCCTAGCACTAGACATGAAATGGGATGTGTGGGAGTAGAAATGTTAGATCCAGTGGCCAAGGAAGGCCCCTGTGATTCAGGAGTAAAGGTCAGGAGGAAATGAGGGCACCCCAGCAGGAGGAGGCCAGGGGAAGATGCAGCGGGATGGAGGAACGGGGCAGTGAAGCCCTGAGGCAGAGGTGAGGAGGTGGCCCAGGGGGAAAGGAGGCCAGCATGCATGGTGTCCTAAGTAGCAAGGGCACCGACTGGCTTGTAGTCAGGAGAGGGGGAAGTGCTAAAGGGTTCTGCACCGAGGAAGAACAGACAGGGATTACATTTCTGTAGGGTCCCTGCAGGGCTCTGTGCAGAGCAGAGAAAGGTGGTGGCGGCCGGGCCCAGGCTCAAGTGGGGAAACGAAAGAAGGGGCTGAATTCTGGGCATATTTTGGAGATGTAGTCAACAAGCTGTGCTGACAGACCTGACTGGAGGTTGGGAGGCAAGGAGGAGAGAAGAGTCCAGTGTGACTTTAAGTTTCTGGCCTGAACAACTTCAGTAACAGTTGTCAGTTAAACGTTAATTTGAACATAAAAAACAAGTGATGATGGTATCTTAAACCATGAGCAACATCTGACTTGGATGTTCCAGTCAAAGGCTAAGGCAATGGACTGAAGGGACGATGGATGGGCCCACTTTGGGTCCAGGTAGCGAGGGATGAAGGGATGAAAGGACGGAGGTAGGAGAGGCAAAGCCCCCAACCACGGCGGGGGATCACGTTCACCTAGCACAGCAGTTAACGCTGGAGACAGAGGGGCGGGGACCAGATGGGGATACCCGCAGAGCAAGCTGCAGGCAACAGACCAGTGACAGGATGGGGGAAGAAATCCTTAGAACTTAGAACACTCCAACCTCTGGCATGAAGGACAGCAGGAAGTGGAGTGGCCCTGGGAGGGGAAACAGGTGAGAACAGGACAAAAATACCTGAAGCAAAGTAACAGGCTCACAGAAATCCAAGAAGCCAGAAAGGGGCGACTCCCTACGTCCAACTTCAAAACCAGCATGTTCTCTGTGCTTTTTATGCTCAACGAAAGCATTTACCCTCTTCACAATCAGCTCTGGTGTGGAGAGACAGTGCACTAGAGCATGTGAGCTCTTCAGTTCTCTCTGACCACTACACACAACCTATTAGATGCTGAAGTCATGCCTTTAAAAAAATCCTATTTTTAATTTCCCTGGAGTTCAAGCTGAGGACCAATTACTAAGTGAAGCCAACCCCTGAAACCTGGCCTTGTATTCAGTGGGGGAAATGAAGTAAATGCCCTATTTAAACTAGTTTCAAAACCATTATTTCCTAGATACCTCAGGGGAGTATTAGGCATTAATGCATAACAACAATGCTAAAGTGCATTTGGCTCAGGGAGGCAATAATAAATTCACACTGACATGTTTAGAAAGAAAACAAAGGAGAAACCTTATTGTCCCAAACTTGTTCATGAGTTTACAACAACAAACAACAACAACAAACTGCTTTGTTGGCCATTTGATTTTCCCTTTTCTTTTCTGACTTGAATTTCATTTTAAAATAAAAACTCAAATATTTTGTGTGCTTTGATTCCTACAGAGCTCCAAGAGCCAGTCTGGAGAGAGCCTCGGGTTTGCAGGGTTATTTTTAAGCCTCCGCACAGTCTAGGGAACAGGCCCAGGAGAGGGCAAAGTAGAAGCAGAAGAAGAGTCTCCTTCCTCCTTTTTGGGTCAAGAACTGTCTGAAGCAACAGTTTGGAAGGGTGGTTAACTCCTGGATGACCCTCTTCTCATCTGTAGGGCTGCTGGGGCTCAGTGCTTTCCAGCCAACCGAGCGGCCCACGGAGCAGGACATGCAACATCCAATTTGGAATCCTGCAGGCTCCAGTTTCCTGGGGCCATGCTTAACTGCGGTATCCTTCTCCGAATCAAAACTCCCATTCATTCACTGCATCTACCCCAGGGTAGATGGAAAGGAAGGACCCAAATCTAACCATTAGGTCCACCCCCATCACCACCAGAACAAATGAAAAGAGCCATTGTTTATTCTAAGACATTTGTAGCTATGTGCTATTAAATTTAATTGCTTCGCTACTGCTGCTCCTCATTCCAATCAAGCCTCAATCTTTCTGGTTTGCAACTTACCTCACTGGTTCTAAAAATTATTCGGTAGTTGTATGGAGATCCGTTTTCCTTTGTTTCTTCTGGTTTTTCCCTTCGAATGCTCACAGCCACTGGACCAAGATTCTCATCGGCCCCAAAATAGTTCCAGTGTTCTTAGGCGAAATAAGAAAACAAAATTAGAACATTTACACAACACTTTAAAAATGTTATAATCTGTTTGAGGTTCAGATCACTCAGAAGTTATGTCAATAAAATGTCAACACATTTAATAAATATTCTTCAATAAGTTATAAAATCAGACTTGGGGCAGCTCTGGTGGCTCAGTGGTTGAGTGCCTGCCTTCGGCCCAGGGGGTGATCCTGGAGTCCTGGGATTGAGTCCCACGTTGGGCTCCCTGCATGGAGCCTGCTTCTCCCTCTGCCTGTGTCTCTGCCTGCCTCTCTCTCTCTGTCATGAATAAATAAATAAAATATTTAAAAAAAATAAAATCAGACTTGGCTTTGCAAGTTTGGTCAGCACTGAACAGAGGTTTTTGGGTTTTTTTTTTAAACTATTTTATAACTTACTACACTTTACTTTTTTTTTTAAGAAATTGTGTTCTGTCCCTATATTCTACTATTTAAATAGGCTACACAGAGTGGGCTTCCTTGCCTAAGGGAAGGTTTGTGCCAGCACTTCTTAGCTTTTGTTAAAAAACAAAAAACAACCCTACACCTGTTGAGAATACAATTTGAGGACTGAGGGATTTCCCCCAGATTTAAAAAGACTTCCCAGGGGGCACCTGGTGCCTCAGTCCATTAAGCATCTGACTTTGGCTCAGGTCATGATCCCAGTGTCCTGGGATGGAGGGTGGGCACCCGCATCGGGCTCCCTGCTAAGTGGGAAGTCTGCTTCTCCCTTTTCCTCTGCCCCTCCCCCTGCTTGTGCTCTCCATCTCTCTCTCTCTCTCAAATTAATAATATTAATGATGATGATGATGATGATGATGCTTCCCAGAACTGGAGAGGGGAGAAAGGTCTGTGAGTCACTCTCTCCCACCAAGAGTGGGGTCTATGAGGAAAGAGCTTCTAAGAGCCCGTAGGAGACAGCAGCAGAGACAGAGGGCTCTGGTTCCCCTACAGTGAGCACTAGAGACACCCTGCAAAGCCATGAACCTGAAGGGCAGGTTTGGGCTGGGATAACAGGTCTCTCCTGGGTTAAGTAGTGTGGTCAGGTGCCTGATGACTCAGGGCCGTTTTCTCAGTGTGCTGGCACTGCTCAAGACCCCAAACCTTAGCACAACCTTGGGATTGGGGAAAAGTCTCCAAATGACTTGGGTTGAATACTTTCTTCCTCTGGACCAGATGGAAAGTCAGGATCAAAATTAAACTAACTTACAAAAATATTTTTTAAATGATATTCACTACAAACTAAATATATACTTCTTCAAAAAATTAAATTAGATGTTCACAGATAAGGAAGTCCATAAAACACAGAACTACAGGAAAAGCTAAAGTAGATAACTTATTTTTCAAACCTCCACAATACTTCACATGGTCCTATCTCATTTACATGTGACAAGGCTAGATGACGGAGTCATGACATGGTTAAGTTATCCTCATACAAAATGTATACAATTGAAAATACATGTCTTTCCCATATAAAATATAGAAGTATTTGAAAATCCATGAGAATAAGAAGAAATAACGGCATGAAATGTCTGATTGTGTAGTTTTAAAATTTAGGTAGCGTATATGAAGCTACCTTGCAAGTACTAAAGAATGATTATGGAAAATATAATGACACAGTGAGGGCTCTCCAAAAACATTATCATAATCCATGGAAATTCAAAAGAAGGAAACGAATGGGAATATAGGCAGCAAACATCTCATACATGGACAATGGGAGAAGCAACCCAACAGATGTCATAAAATTTATGTACAAACACTCATGTATACCCTCAAAGCCCAGCACTGTGAGAATTGCACTCCAAGATTGTTTATTCTTACTTTGCATAAAATTTTAATAAGCTTGGTTATCTGGTCTTCAAGTTCATGGCTTTATTTCAGAAGTGTGATCATTCCAGATGTTGACAAAGTCCAGAGTGTAGGGCTGACAAAGACTTGCATGCAGACAGCAATGTGAAAGAACAACTGACAACAAGGAAGAGAACAGAAAGGCAGGAGACAGAAACTGTATGAAAAAGTGAACAAGAACTTAAAGGAAAACAAACGGTCCTAGCCATTTAAGCAAAGGGCTTATTAACACACTTAAATAACTTCAGAGAGTATTTTAATACCACAAAACAGAACAATATAGTGGATGTGTCAAAGGGGAGTGTGAGCCACATGCGTTATATTCTGTTCTTTGCACTTTGTGGACCTGACTGTAATCCAACACTCTAGAAAGGTCTCCAACACACCTCATAGACCTCAGGAAGGGCAGGTGAGACTGCTGTTCTCTGCGGCTGGAGAGGTTCAAAGCTGCTATCAATTCATTGCTGGTAACCTCAACTCCCTTCAAGTTGTCCTGGGGCAGATACTTCAAAGGTCCTCTGTTCTCATTCCACATAGCCCCGTCCCATAATCTACCTTCTCTTCAATCTTAGCAAATGACAGCACTAACACCACATGGAAAATAAAGGAGCTGTGTCATTTTCCACCATCATACACACAAACTGACCTGGAGCCAGACTTTTGCTTCTTTTTCTTTCTAATCCCAAACCCAATCTCCCACCTAAAGTCTGGTCTTCACTCATTCCACCTTCCCTGGGACTCTCATGCCTCAATTGCCTTCTTCATCTTCAGCATCTTCCTCTCTACTTTGCTCATTCCCATCATCACTGAATCAGACTCCTGTCTCCATCATCTTTAAACAGAAAACTTGTCAACTCCTTATCACCCTTCAGGTTGTCTCCTCTGTCTTTGCTTCCACTGGCAACTTTGTGAAAGACCTGCCTAGTTCCTCACCTTAAAATTATTACAACCTGACTCTTGTTGCACAGCCACCAACACCAGCTTTTAAGTTAAAACAAATAGATATTTTTGGCCCTTATTGTGCTCCAAATTCTCCAAAACATTTGGCCCAGATGATCATTTTCTCTAGAAAGACATTCTTCACCTCCTAGCTTCTGTGACAGCACTCTTCTGTAGATTTTTCTTCTGCACTCTGGCTGTTCTTACTCCACCGCCCTTCCTCTTCTCATTGTGAATATTTCACCCACACTCAGAAAGAACTTCTACCATAATCTCAAACTTGAGGACTCTCAAAAGTCTAGTTGCCTACTATAGACATCTCAAACCCACTATCTTCACATCTTCCCAATGGTACTCTGTCCATGAGCATTTACAAACATGAACTCACTACCATCCACAGAAGCCTGCACAGCTTTCCCTGCAGTCCTGATTTCAACAACTGCTATGACATTGACCTAGCTGCCCATGCCAGACACCCTGGGAATTCTAGCTCCTAAATAGCTATCAAATCTACCTACCTTCTTTTTCATCCCACTGCCATGGGCTTACCCTCAGCATCATTTGCCTAGATATTTGTAGGTCTTCTAACTGGTTGGCTTTTATCCAAATTGTTCACACAGTAGCCAGATGATCCTTCTACAATGCTGACCTGATCATCACTATTCAGTTTTAAATGCTCTAGTTTCCCAAGGGTTCTTGGATCCTATCCATGGCTTCTCTGTCATGAGCCTGTCACTCGAGGCCAAGTTAGACCATTCCATCATCCTCTCAAACCCACTATACTGAAGTTTTCTCAGTTGCTCAAACTTTAATGTACCTTTCTCACCTAAAAGACTGCCTAGAACATTCTTCCCACAGCTCCACTTGATTTGACTAAGTCCCCTCACCCTGCAGGTCTCAACTGAAGTGCTATCTAGGCATCCTCTAAAAAGTGACAACACTGGAGTAAAATCCAAGTGTTTACTCTGTACGTTAATTCCAATACTTCGTTTTAAAGTAAGAATTCATAAAAAGACAAATTATTAAAGTCAAATATTCCAAATATAAAATTTTAGAAATATTAGGACACAAAAATATAAATTTATAAAAATGTAGACATTAAGCATGGCCACTTTAGTATAAATTGGTAAGATAGTATTGTTTTGAAAATAAACTAAACCCTACATAAAACTGAAGAATATTTATAAAAAAGAAAAGATCATTTAAAAATTTTATGCATGCTATCATCAAGTCTTGACCATATATATATATATATATTTTTTTTTTTTTGCAATTTTTGCAGCTGTTAAAGAAGTACATTTATGAATTGGGGGAATGTTCATGGGATAATTATAACTAATTTCTAATACTTCCTTCAGAGTCTATCTTCAAACAAACCCATCTCTAGTTTGATAACTCTAAAAAGAGACTTTTAAACTTAACATGTGTATCTGTGCAGAAACCTCCATTTTCTTTTCTTGAAAAAGAGTTCTACCTATTATTTCCAAGAAAGCATTTCCATTTGTTTATCTATTTCAGATGGAAATTCTGGTCTGGTTTCTGATGTTAAATTCACTACTATCATGATCAGAGACTGCTTGTTCAAAATGTCTTTCCACTTGAGTAAGAATTATTGTCATAATAAAAGCTTTGTTTTTTGTGTACCCTATGTTTCCTGCTCCTGACGACTACAGAGGCCTAGAAACATACCCTTTCTATGTGAACATAATTTTATTCAGTTTAAAATCCTAACACAGTGTGTGACTCTCTAGCAGAGAACATTGGCTCAGTACATCACTTTAAATTAAATCTGAGTCCTTAAACTTTGATCTCACAACAAATGACTGATTTTTTTTTTTTTAAATCAAAACACCAGCCTTTTTAGAGGTATCCTATCTGGTCCTTCTGGCCAGTCTTGGCTCTGCCTGTCCTTCAAGCTCAGTGGACTCAGAACCTTCCTCCTAGCGGCCATCCACCTGGCAAGCTCTGCTAGCGGAGTTATTCATCAATTGCAGAGAGCTCTTTCAGCCAAACCCACGGATCAGCTTTGTCTTTTGCAGGAATGGAAGGAGGAAAGGGGAGCTGAGCTGCACAAGATGAAAGTTACAGAAAACCCGGAAACCTGTGATGAGAGAAATCAGTATGATGAAGTCTGAGGCCGGAGAAGGAAGAGTAGTGAAGTGGGTATTACAGCAGAGTAGATAAATCGACTGATTGCAAGAGGTGAAATGCAGGTATTGGGACGCCTGGGTGGCTCAGCAGTTAAAGCACCTGCTTTCAGCTCAGGGTGTGATCCTGGAGTCCTGGGATGGAGTCCCATAGCAGGCTTCCTACAGGAAGCCTGCTTCTCTCTCCACCTGTGTCTCTGTCTCTGTCTCTCACTGTGTCTCTCATGAATAAATAAATAAAATCTTAAAAAAAGAAAAAAAAAAAAAAAGAAATGCAGGTAGGTATTAGGCCACTAAAACTAATGACATTTTAGTGCCAGCATACTGGAATGCCAGAAACCGATACTGCAAACACTCTATCAGAATGATATAATGCAGGGAAGTGAGGCACTTTGCCAAGCACTCTAATATTTGTATCCACCGTGAAAATACAGGTATTCCCTTCTTTTCTACAGATGTGGCAGCTATGATTTAGAGAGAGTAAGTCGCTGCACAGCCACAACCAGCAAACAACTGTAACAGATTTCAAACACAGGATTTTAACTACTGATTTCAAAGCTCAATTTTTTAGCCATTTTATATTAACATTATCTTCCCTAAAGTTTCTGAAATTATATTATGAATACAAAAGTCTAATAAAATTGGATGCCTAAAGGGATTAACTAGCTAGATCATGCGTAGAGAAAGCTTTAAATTGCTCAAGTGGCCAGAAGGGCGATTTATGCATTTTCTGGAAGAAAAAAAAAAAAAAAAAAAACCCTGGATTTTGGATTGGTTTAATATTACCAGAAAAGGTTAAGATAATTTAGAAGTATCTTAATCAGAAATCTCTGAAAATATCTGACACCAGGTTTTTAAAAAATAGAGGTTGTATCAAAACAAAAGCTTTATTCCTTGATATATTAGAAGTCATGGCTTCCCTGTGCTTAAAGGGAGAGATATTAACATTTTATCCATAGATGGTTGATTGTCCCCCCAACCTTCATTTTTCACACTGCAGAACTAAACCAACAATTACCCTGAAGTTATTAGTTCTGGTTCCTGAGTTTTAGCAAGGGAGAAACAAAGAGTGTCAATGAGCAGTTGTGCCATCACTAGAATATTCCACATAAATATTTTTGGTCAACACATTCACAATAATAAGTAATCTCACATTCTGAGAAAGGGGAAGAAGTAGTTCAACGCCCCCAAGTAATTAGATCAAGTATAGTCACCTCACCTGGTTATGAGCTGCATATAAACAGGTGTGTACAAGGCAACAAAAAGATAAGCCTGGTATTTTAACCATAAAAGAAGAAAGAAAAATACAGTCACAAGAGCTATAGGGTTCAACCAGCAATTTTTGGATCATCTGTGTTGGGTCTTCATGATATTTGCAGATTCTGTATTAATACTTCAGTTGTACATTTCTCTAGGGATACTGGCATAATCTGCACTGTGTAGAATTATGAACAGAAGCTTATTTTTTAAATAAATAATTTGTAAAGTTAAAATATTTCCTCAAAATTGTCAATTTAGAAATTTAAAAAGAGAAAACAGACATGATAAACACAAAACAAAGGGAAAGCAAATGAAACTAGGCTACTATTTCACACCTAGCAAACTAGCAACCACAGTTCTGAAGTGAAAGATGGTGCTTGGTGGAGCTGTCACCTTCATACTCCACTGGTGGCACTGTGAAATGATACCAGCCATTTCAGACAGCATCTAAACAATATATGCTACATCACAAAAATGTTCAGATTCTCATCTTAGTTATCCTGGTTGACTATGCAGGAGGAAAAATGGCCCCTTCCATTTTCTCTTAAAGAAAGCATCTTAAGTCCCTGCAGAAGGAAACTCTATAGATACAAGTGCTGAGCGGACAGACTTGGGTCTCCCTATGTCTACAGGTCAGAGAATGGAACAACTGACTATTACAATTATTTCACCATTTTCAGTATCTTAAGCTATATTTTCGTACAACAGTCTACTTGGCTGGTTACAAGTGTGCACTGGTAATGCCGTCGACCTGAACTCTGACCTTCAGTATTGTCATCAGACAGAGAATCCTAGTCCAACAGGAAGATCCCTCACTGCAGCACATGCTTCTGCAGAGCTGCTCCTCTCTGCCTGTTCGAATTGCACAGAGGTTTCATTTCCATGCAACTTGTTATATCTTAACAAGACTAATAATTAGGTTAGAAAGAGAGGACAGGTCTAAAGTTAGGAGAATTAAAAAAAAAAAGAAAAGAAAGCAACAGCAGCATATTCTACTTTTTAAAATGAAACACAGGCTTGGCAAAGGAGAGGCAATAAGAGGCCAACTTTGTAAAGAATGGCTCTTTCCGAGAAGTGCACCACTCAGATATTCTCAGTCTCTGGTCCCCAAAGGGCTCATCCTAATTATAAGGGTGGAGGTTCCATGAGAACTAAATAGCCCAGGACTTTGCATCATAATCAAAAGCAGGTCAGAGTAATGGATGGGGACATTTACACAGGACTGGCCACATGCCAGAAGCCTGTCCCAAAGCACTCCACTAAGCTTATAATTATTGTTGCATAAGAGTCATTGTGCACATTGACAAAGCACACAGTGCTCTGAAGTCCCAATTCTTTTTACCATAGGTAATTCTTAAAAAGGAGAGTGATCTACTTGCCAAAACTGCATGAAGTGGTGGGGCTTGTGAGAGCATGTGACTAAGCAGCCCTAACAGCCCCCTAACTTGCCAATAAAACGTAGACTTTAATATGAAGTTATGTTGACATTAATAACTTACATCAAAATGATTAAAGGAAAAAAAACACAAAACTGTTTGCAATAAAGGGACAATAAAGGGTAACAGAATCAAAATGGAGGAATTTTAATTGACCCTTATCTATGACAATTAGCCAATAATTCAAGCTCACTAATTTTGAAAGAAATAAAAATACTTAAAAAAAAAAAGAAATAAAAATACTTTGGGACTATAATAAGTATTCAAAAATGTAAACTATAAGTATTCCAAGTAATGAAATGATGAACAAGATAATGTTCATCTGTACAATCTTAAACACACCAGTTGGACCTTTCTGTTCTAAGCTTTCTTAAGAACAACTTGGCAGTAAAAATCAATGGTCCTATAAAGTTCACAGCATTTGATTTACAGGTCTCCACCTTATGGAAGTAACTGGGTAGGTGGGGGGGAAAGTTATGTAACAAGGTCATTTATGTATGGTCAGAGATTTTTTAATCTTATCTATGGATAGAAATTATGGGGCCCATGAACATGAATGAAAAAAATATGTATCTTTATTTTCATCAACTACTAAATGAAATGTAGCATTTCTGTCAATGTAAGACAAACTACAATAATATACTAGCTGTACATGTGACTTTGACACCAAAAGAAACCACAGAAATTTTCACATCATATTATAGTTGCTACAGACATATCAAAATGTCAATTATGCTCATCACTACTTTGAAAGTTATCAGACCTGATGCTAGATCACTTTGTCAATGTAGAAGAAAGAAACATATTTATTGGTATGTCGACAAAACTTTAAACACTTTTGCAATTGTATTTTAATATGCCTGGTTTGCTGTGTATTTTTATACACTTAAATATACTATTCTAATTTAAAAAAAAAAAAAAAGATTATTCTAAGGAGAATCCATAGGTTTTGCCAAACTGCCAAAGAGGTCAATGGGGGAAAATGAAAACAAAAGTGAAAGAAACAAACCTTAGGAATATCTGAAATAAACATGTAATAATGAAAAACTGGAAAATCTTATATCTGCATTTGCTGGAAAACTTTAAATAAATGATGGCACAGCCAATTACGGAACCATGAAAAAATTTATAAACTGTATCTAATGATCCTATCTACTGAAAAAATGAATAGGCCTGTATTAAAAAGATGAAACAAAATCACTAGTAATTCCATGATTAACTTTCTAATTTTCTATAGTTACTAATTTTTCTGTAATGAATACATATGCAACTCCCATAATGGAAAGATTTTTAAAAATATAAAAAAATGTATTTGGTTTGCAAATGGCCAATGAGTCTTAAAAACACTTTAAAAGGTTGTGTATTAGTAACTCTTTACTTTTCATGTTAACACTAATTCAAATGTCAGGTCAGAAAAAAAAATGCATTTAACATTCAAATGAGAGAAATTACAATGAAACACCGGTCTCTAACTCAACTTTATTATACTTAAAACACCCTTTGTCCTTCCTTACCTTATATTGGTATATATTTACCAATATATATCTCCTTATATTGTAGCAAGAGGTCTTCCTACCTAAAAATGCTTTCGAAGGATCTGGAATAATGTCCCTCAGAGATCTCAGCCAGAAATGCAGTCAAGGGAGAAGTTGCTGCTATTCAGGGGGTCAGGGACAACGCAGGGTGTCTCAACAAAACAGCACAGTCCACAGACTTACTGGCTGCCTACACCAGCTGCACACGTTGCTTCTGCCGATGCTCCTCTACCACCAAAACTTCTACTTGACTTGAAGGCAGTTAGAAAGAGGTCGCCTTGGTGGCTCAGTCAGTTAAGTGCCTGACTCCTGATTTTAGCTCAGGTCATGATTTCAGGATTGTGGAATCAAGCCCCGTGTCAGGCTCCTTGATGAGCGGGGAGTCTGCTTGAGGATTCTCTCTCTCCCTCTGCCCTTCCCCTGCCACTGATGTGCTCCGTTCTCTCTTTCTCAAATAAATAAATAAAATCTTTTAAAAAGACTCTTGCTGCCCTGAAGATCTGATGAATGGCCTCCATGTACAGCAGAGGGGCTCCATGAGAAGCCCAGGAAAGGAACTGACAGTAAAGCTTGAGCATCCAATTTAAGAGCTCAAGATGAAGGGATCATCACTGGGTGTCTAAAGTTATAATGTTTGGAAAACCTGTGAGACAGGCTTTTATTATGTGTCAAGTTGTACTGAAAGAATAGATCTAAAGAACCCTTCTTCCCTTGGGACAGCAAAGCGAAGAAAGAGCATATGGGAATCCATAAGCATGGCAGTCATTTCGATGCACTTTGCAACAGGAAGTTGGGGAACCACTCCTACCTCCCCTGTGGATGGTTCCTATCCTATGTGAGCTACTGTAATTGACCACACCTGAGGTTTTTGGTTTTTGGCTTTTCATCTTGACTACTTTATACTTAGAGAAAAGCTGCAAAAATGGTACAGGGAGTTTCCATAGATCCATGACCCAGGGTCCTCCTGGGATGTGGACTAGATGGAGTCACATAAGAAGCTAACATCTTATGTGACTCCATCTAGTAACAATTATCATAATCAGAACCAGGAGGCTCACACTGGTTCACTCCCATTAACTAATGCTTTTAGTCAAATCCCAGCAGGGTCCCATGTTGTACTTTGTTATTTCTCCTTAGTCCCCCACGGTCTGTTATAGCTACTTGGTTTTTGCCAGTCTTTCATGACTATGGCACCTGGTGGTCAGAGTATTTACCAATCCACTGGGGTCTGCCTGGTGGTCTCACATGACTGGACTCAGGGTATGTACTTTGGGCAAGAGAGCCACAGAAATGATGTCACCTTCCCAGTGCATCAATTCCTGGGGTTCAGTCCATTAAGGTGGCACCTGCCAGGTCCTATCTTGCAGGGAGATCCTTTGAGATTACACAACCCCTGCTTCTCCTCACCTGTCACTCACAGATTTTGGCATCTATCAGTTGGTCTAATACAGTTCACAAAAGTAAAATCCAATCTCCATACAGGTGTTCTGGGCCTATGAAGATCAGCTGGTGGTCCTGGTTAATTCTCAGTAAACCACCATGACCACACACAGACTTGTCTGTGGTCTCATTTCCTGAAAAGAGAGGGAAAGGAACTGCCACATATTATTTGGGGTCTGTAGTAGAACACAAGGTGTGCACAGAGGGCCGTTGTGGCCTCTCCCTGACACTATAAAAATGGGACATACTCAATAGATCTTAGACTTCACATCCACACCAAACACTCATTCTACTGTGGAACATTCACAGAGCCTGCCTGGTCTGGGGTCCTGGCCTTCAAGGAGTGCTCAGACTGGTTACGAACCAACGCATCATGGGAAATGCTACATAGAAACACGGGCACAGGGTGACTTAGGGCAGTGATAGGGAAGGCCCACAAGAGGCAGGAGCCTGGCAGGTGGTTAAGAGGGGAATACAACATGTGTGTACCGGGGTGGAGGAGGAAAGGCAGCTCCAGGCAGGAACAGAGCATGAAGTCTGCCCAAGGCTGACACCCACGTGGATCACCTCCTGTATGGTGGTCACTGCCCTCTCACTCTCCAGGGACATTTTTGTGTTAGGAGGTTGCACTACTGTTCCAGCACCTGCCCTCCGTCCCCCTGTCCCTGTCCAGTGAGGCCTGCTGAGGAAAGGGACCCATAGCACTGAGGGGAAGCCTGCCACCCACACTAATTCTCCCATAAACAAGATCACCAGACAACTAAGGAAAACCAATCACAGTGTGAGAGAGAAAAATAAGAAAACAGAAAATAAATCCAAGAAGATACAGATCACCAGAAGAACTTAGGTGAAAAAATTTCTAATGAACAGCAATGGAGGAATGTGGGGTATAAAAAGTAAGGAGAAGCTATTGTCAAACATAACTACAGGGAAACAAAAATAATGAGATCCTGGGGATTAAATATACAATTAGTGAAATAAGTGAAAGGCCTAGATAAAAGAACACAGAAAGGCGTACACCAATCCCTTGTCCAAGAGGTAAAATTGATAAATATAGAATAAAAAAGAAACAAATTACAAAAGCAAAGCACGGAGGATAAATTCAGAGGTTCCATTGTTCATCTAAATGGACTCTGGGAAGAAGGCACAAATAAACTGTAGATTTGTAAAACTACTTCTTAAAATTCAGAAAAAATAATGCTTGAATTATTTATAATTCTCAAGTATTTCTCATAATGCTCAAATGTTTCTCATTTGTCTCAACATCATACTTTAAACACCATGAAGACCGGTGGATGTGCTTTGCTCTCTGCCAGGCATAGTAGCTGACAGAGTAAATGCTCAATCAATACTATTTAATGAATGAAGATATAAATATGTGCCTTTTTTTTTTTTTCTAGTAAGCTTTATGCCTAACATGGGGCCTAAACTCACAATCCCTAGATCAAAGGTTATATGCTCTACCAGCTAAGTCGGCCAGGTGCTCCCTGTGTACTTGTTGATTTTTTTTTTTAAAGATTTATTTATTTTTAGAGAGAGAGAGAATGCCCACATGTGAGTGGGAGGAAGGGCAGAGGGAGAGGGAGAGAATCTCCAGCAGACTTCCCTCTAAGCATAGAGCCTGACTTTGGGTTCGATCTCACCACCCTGAGAACATGATCTGGGCTGAAACCAAGAGTCAGATGCTCAAGTCAGACTGACCCACCCAAGTACCCCTACTTGTTGCTTTCTTTAAAACTACTTTAAAAAACATGAAGAACACTCCTGTTAATACTAAGTGGGATAATGAATATGTGTGTCGTATATGTAAGATATAGAAGATTATAAACCAAATTCTTGGGATTAGGAGAGGGATTACTTTCTTCACTTCTGTATTATTAATTTTTATAATAAGCATATGTATATTTTTTGTGTGACTTGTTTATTGCCAGTTTCCTCCACCCTCCATGACGGTGGTCTGTTTTGCCTACCATTCCAGCACCTGAAACCTTGCCAAGCATGATATACACACTCATGCCTAAGTGGCAGCCATGGACATGCAACACTTGAGTCTCCCTTCCTGAGAGTTTTCCAGCTCAGCCACTCTGTTCCTGGACATTTCCCATCCATGAACTGAGCATGCTGGGGTTGGCCATTACTGCCCCAACACAGGAGTCCTCTAAAGCTTATTCTTCACTCCACTGTGTTGACTATAACTTTGGGAGATCTGCACCATGGTTTGAGGCTCCTCTTGTCTACTTCTGCTCTTTTTCCTTTCAAGATTCACATCTACATCATGGACTGAAGGCTTTCCCTACTCAATTCTGCTTCCTCCCCTTTCCTCTGACCCAGGCATCACTCCCAAACCCCCCACAAACCACTGGAAAGTCTGTACCATCTCAACATCTGCTTCTCAGAGGACTCAAGTTACACAATGTATTTGTTACAGGACTAAATTCACAACATATAAATTTACATTGTTGTAAGGTTAGATTATATTTGGCAAAGGCAAGAGACTGGATTTTGAGTAAGGTAGACTAGAGATGGGGAGACTAAGACATCTATGCTAAAGCTTGGGCAAGAGGCAATGAGGGGGCAGCCCAGGTGGCTCAGTGGTTTAGCGCTGCCTTCAGCCCAGGGCGTGATCCTGGAGACCTGGGATCGAGTCCCACGTCAGGCTCCCTGCATTGAGCCTACTTCTCCCTCTGCCTGTGTCTCTGCCTCTCTCTCTCTCTCTCTGTGTCTCTCATGATTAAATAAATAAAACCTTAAAAAAAAAAAAAGAGGCAATGAGGGCCTACAGCCAGAATGCTGAGAACAGGACACGGAGAATAGGAAGTCAGCAGCCATCTGAAGGTAGACTCAAGGAGCCCTCCCAACTGATCAGAGCTGGAGTACAAGCACAGGAGTCAAAGAGGCGGCAGTGCTTCAAAACCAAGTGACTGGTGAAACCAGTGGCATTTACAGCAAGAGGGCATTGATGAGGAAGGCATGTTTAGGGAGAAAAAACTAAGAAGTCAACATTTATGTGCATGGCTTGGAGTTGCCAACTTGACAGCCATCTAGTTGGAAGCAGGTGACAGCTGACAAAAAGGGTAGCTAGGGGCACCAATGTGGCTCAGTTGGTTAACTTCTGACTCTTGATCTCAACTCAGGGTCTTGACCTCAGGGTCATGAGTTCAAGCCCTACACTGGGTTCCATGCTGGGCACAGAGCCTACTAGAAAGAAAGAAAAGAAAAGGGATCTAGAACAGAAGGGAAAGCCTGGGCACACAGGGATTGCAACTGGAGAAGTATGCTAATTATCTTTTCCAAAGAGAATTTTTTGAGGTAATTATAAAGGAAATAAATAAATCATGCTGATGAAATAGAAATAAAAGATCCAAGTGGAAACAATGTGTTAATAATGAAGGTTGGATAGCTGAGAATCAAATTTGGTTGTTGGAGCAGAAGTGGGACAGGAGACACAGTAAACAAAGCTAGCAAGCCAATAAAGCATACCTATCACCAGAGAGCAGGCGGGCATTCAGGAGCTACCAGAAAACAAGTCCTGGCATCAAATTCTAAAATAAATTTCTTGTATGGAACTCTCCAAAGAGGCTAAAAAATGACATGATGGACAATGCTTCATCTCCTGTTTTATTGCAACAATAAATTCTGTTTTTATATGACTGCATCTTAAAAAGATGACCTTGAATAAAGTCAAGTGTTTGCGCAAATGTGGCCTTCTGATGGTTTATCTTGACTTAAAAATAAAACATAGGGGGATGCCTGGGTGGCTCAGCAGTTGAGCATCTGTCTGCCTTTGGCTCAGGGCATGATCCCAGGATTCAGGATCGAGTCCCACATCAGGCTCCCTGCATGGAGCCTGCTTCTCCCTCTGCCTATGTCTCGGCTTCTCTCTCTCTCTCTCTCTCTCTCTCTCTCTCTCTCTGTCTCTCAGGAATAAATAAATAAGTAAAATCTTTAAAAAATAAAAATAAAACATAGGAAGGAACAGCTGAGGCACATACCCTTTTTAACCAACTTCACAAACCTCTGAGTTGAGATGGCTCAGGTCATATGGCATCCTGAATTCCGTACAGATCAGAGTGCAGACCATCAGTATTAAAATTCAGGGGATCACAGCCAAGAAAGAAGGGGAGGATTGTTTCCAAAGGAGCCAAAATGCAAACCTTCATACCTAATGGCCTCCTTACTTCTGGAAGCCCTGAGCAGATAAAAAGATGGCAACAAATCACACTCCTGCGTTAGCTCAAGAAGGTATTTAGTGCCCAAAATCTCCCTGAAAGGGTGACCTAAGTAGAGAACTACCTTCAAACCAATCACGTACAGTTTATGTGATCTCAGTTTAAAAACAAGGCTATTAAAACAACGAATTATTATACACATATAAAATCCTTCCTTATGAATGTTGGCCAAAATTAACTGTTAAGTTCAGGAACACAGAGCCCAACATGTTTCAGTCAAGTAGACTTGTTGGCTTATCACCTCCCTGAAAAAAAATAAAACTGTCCACATCAAAACACTAAACAGCATCATTAACCTTAAAGAACCCTGAACTGTAAGACAACCTAACTTTTCTCAAGTTTAATGCTGCAATACTTATAGGAGGATTAAACAACAAACTAAACACAGATTTTTCAAGTAAGCTTGGCTGGACAGTGTTCCCTGATGATCTACATGCACCACACTCTCCTCCAGTAAAACTTCACACCAGGTCCTTGATGCTCATCTAACAAACTTGAGCTTCAAGACCAGCTCTCGATAGCAAAACTGAGAATATATCAGAGTGCTAAAACTATCACTTCAAGTACACATGAAGTTAAGGCATATATATTCTAAAGAAATGATGCTGAAGATGGCTGATTTACCTCTCACCCTCTTATACAGAAAAGTGGACATTACAAGGGCAACGGAAATCCAATTATCAATTGATTGTTTGGGGCTCAGCATACTACTGCTATAACTGATGTGTACGTGTATGTGAGATAGAGAACACACCCAAACATGTGTGGTGGGGTGAAGAGAGGTGGAGGCAGAGGACAGGGAGTGAACAATAAAAGCAATCAAATCTTATGGCTTAAGGTTATCAGAATAATAATTAGATATACAAGCATCAGGAGTAGGAAACTATTCTTAGATGAGCTTCAGACCAGATAATGGCAGTCTCTCCCAGCCACTGAGCAACAAAGAGAGGCCTGTCCCTACCACACCATCTCCAGTAACTGGACTTTGAGAGCGACATCGCACCTGGCATAGGGACTAGCCTATCAACACTGTTGATCTACAATGCAACAGACGCCACTGCTGAGACAACCTGTGGGCCCCTCTTTTCCATACATGCATCACTCTGAATGGGATTCAGAGAAGGCCTGCCTCCCTGACAATTGTACACTCGGTGCAAAATTAGAAAAGTCCTATATGGCCACAGAAAGTGAGGGGATTGATGGCTGGGAGAGTCTCCTCCTCAACAAGCCATGCTGGCTCTGGGCAACATCATAACCATTCTCTAACAGTTTTCTCCACTTAGAAACTTCCTGGGTACTTTGATCATGCTATCCAAATAAAAACTAAACACAAGGGCAGCCCAGGTGGCTCAGCAGTTTAGGGCCGCCTTCAGCGCAGGACCTGATCCTGGAGACCAGAATCGAGTCCCATGTCGGGGTCCCTGCATGGAGCCTGCTTCTCCCTCTGCCTGTGTCTCTGCCTTTCTCTCTCTCTCTCTCTCTCTCTCTCTCTCTTTGTGCATCTCTCATGAATAAGTCTTTAAAAAAAAAAAAAACTAAACACAAAATACATATATGGACTCAAAGAAGGAGGACTCTATTAATTTTAATGTTATCCTACTGCCTGTCTTGTGTCTCTCTAGGAAGGCTCTGGTTCATCTCTTGCACTCATCACAAGGACAGCTTTGCTTCAGGGGCCTGAGAGAGAGAAGTCAGCATAAAACCCCAAGTAAAAACACAATATATGTTAACTATATTATTCCTGTCTTTTAATAATAAAGTGTCACACACACTAGCAAACCAGCAAAGGGGAGTGGGCAAGAGAAAGGAGTGAGGAGCAGAAGCTTGATGGTGCGGTGCCTATTTTAGTAAGTGCAAACAGTGGGCTTCCTCCACTGGCCCAGCCTCTATCCAGCAACAGACGGGGCTTACACGGTATAGCCAGATAGCCTCTGAAGTCTAAATACACAAAATAACAACATGCATAAAAACAGTGTGATATCAGAGAGTGACTGCAGTTTCATGAGCCAAACTTAAATTTTACATATAACGTCAACTGCCAAGGGTACTTCACACAAGTGAATCCCTCCCCACCAGAGACTGAGCCACAGTGAAGTCAGGAATGCATTACACAGCACTGGTGATGAAGAGGCTGGACTGCTGGACTGACAGCCAGATCAGCAGTGCTATACTCTGATGCTCGAAGAGAAATTGCACCTAACATCGATGGACTCCTCCAACAAGAGGACTCACTTTCAGCTTCTGATTAGGAAGAAAGGAGTTAATACACTCAAGTTATAAAGGAAAGGCCTCAAGTTCTACAGGTTAACCATATTCTATATAGTGACTGAATAGAGATATATATCTTTTAAATATACAGTTACACTTTCAGGGACTTAATTTCAGCTTCAAATGAGGTTATTCAGAGTCATAATTTATTACCATATTATGACAAATGACGTGTCTGATTTGAAAATGCTAAGTTGTGTGGCCCCAAAAAACACAGTAGGCACTCTGAAACTGCCCCCTATTGGACCAACTTCCTGTATTAACTCGTGCTCAGAGTTCTCTCCCTACACCAAGAACGCAATTCCCAAGAACGCAAGTGGGCGATCTCCAGCACCACACACGCTGTTCCCACCAGCTGGACTTCATGCTGACCAAGCCAGGCTGTGTCTTCCCAAACCTGTTCATGCCAGTAGACTTGTTATTGCAATTATGAAATTTAATTAAGTATTATGAAAGCTGGTGGAATAAGAGTATAAAAGATAAATCTTGTTTCTATTAAAATCTAAGCTGAAGGCTTTGGAAAGACTTAAAGTAAGTCACTAAAAAGAAAGCTACTGGATTAGAAGTGAGCAAGACAACTATAAAAAAGGAGGAAAAAAAATGAAACCTAAGATTCTGTAAGACTGGATTGTTTTGCTAGTGTCTGTGGTAGTGCTTATGGCTTATACTCTTAATACAATGTAAAACTCAAAATAGTAGGATCACTGTCAAAGAAAAACCCTTGGCTTTACAAGAGTCTGAATATATTTCATATATATTTATATATTTTAATGAAAATAAAATACTTTGAGTATGTATAACTTTTTAAAGATTCCCTGCTTTTAACTGGTTATTTTCAATTAACCAGTTCCAATTATGCTGGGCAAGAGGGTATTTTCCATGCTTCAAAACAGAAATGACTTTGGATTAGTGGTTTTTAAATTTATGAAGTGTTATGATCTAAGCTGGATTCCTCTGGAATATAGATGTCCGAATTTTTATCCCATATAAATTTCTACCAGATTTAAACAAAAAAACGTATTCTTTCCCTTCAGTCTAGTATAGTAGAGAGAAGAGCACAGTGGTTAAGAACATGACATGAGACACACCAGAAGTGGCATCCTGGCTCCCACACTACTAGCTCCCTGTGAGCTGAACTGCTTACATGTGCTTAACCACATAACCCCCGGTCTTCTCATCTGGAGAATGCCATCACTAACAGTACCTATCTCAGTGGGCATTTGGAGGTTGAAATGAGAAAACACAGGTCATATCAAATACTTAAGAAAAGCTCCTGGTACATAGTTTAGTGCTCAAAAATGTTCATTAATAATATTATACTGCCTAATAGAAAAAGTGCCTACTACTCCATAAGTAAACTCATAACCAATAGGTTCTCAATGTGTCTTTTTTAACAAGATGGCCTCCACCAACAGACAACTCAGAAATACCTGTGGAAAATGTCCCCAGGTACAATAAAGCAGGGGTTCTCAGCTAGATGCAACTCCCAAAAGGTATCTGGCAATTCCTGGAGACATTTTAGGTCATCACAATTGGGGGAGGTCTATCTACTGGCATTTAGGATATAGAGGCCAGGGCTGGCTATTAATCCTCCTACATCCTACAATGCACACAAGACAGCCACCTCCAACAAAGAATTATCTGGGCCCAAATGCCAAGATGGCAACACTGAGAAACCTTGTACCTTAAAGGACAGTATATAAGGAAAAAGTGATTTATAAAAGCAGAACTCGGGCAGCCCCGGGGGCGCAGCGGTTTAGTGCTGCCTGCAGCCTGGGGTGTGATCCTGGAGACTCAGGATCGAGTCCTGCATCAGGCTTCCTGCATGGGGCCTGCTTCTCCCTCTGCCTGTGTCTCTGCCTCTCTCTCGCTCTCTCTGAATGAATAAATAAATAAATTTCAAAAAAAAATATAAAAGCAGAACTCAATAAAATTATTGAGAGCATAGATTGCTTAAAAGTGAAAATGGGATTTCCATTATCATATTGTCAAATATATATGACAGAGATACTTAGAAGACATGGATACTTAGCAGCAAGACAAGATTCCTATGGTCAATAAACCCTCCTGAATAAGGTCTATGATGTAATAACCTTACAGTAAGTTTTATCCCAATGTGAGCAATGCAATGTAACTACAAGAGCCCTGGAAGTCGAACTTTATTAGGAAGAAATCGACTAAGTAAGATTCAAAAACCTCAAAGCAGTAGGTGGAAAGTCAGAACACTGCTCTAAGTACTTTGCATCCAGGGGACCACTTAACCAGGCTGCAGAGATTCCTGAGCAGCTAATGGATCACAGTGTAGGTCCTTCCTTGGCAAGCACCCTGTTTCTTGGCTTGGGTACTTACAGAACTTAAGCTCACTCTTCAATTAATAATGTGGCTCAAAAATACTATTAGATGGCTCCTCAGACTTCTTTTAAACTACGTACTGTTCAGTAAATCACTGGGCCTTTCTTTAAAGCATGAGATAAAACTATAAAATACAACCCCAAAATATATGCATATGTATTCCCCCTCACCCCAAACAGAAAAGACTAGAAAGGAAGTCTCCAACATGTTCAGGGTACTTAACTCTTTAGTTCCTTTTCTACCCCATTCAATAAAACCTAGATTTGATTCCTGCCTAAGACTTACGAGCTCTGTGACTTTTGTCAAATAATGTAATTAATGTTCACTAAAATTCCTATCGAAAGGATAGGAATGTAAAAGTTCCATTTGCTGATGAGAACATTGAGGCAGGAAAGAAGTGGTTCTGTACAAACTACAAAAGTGCTAAGAAAAGGTGGCACTATGATTGTTTCTGCAGTCCTTAAAAAAAAAAAAAAAAAAGCTGTATTTAATTTATTTTCGGGACGCCTGGATGGCTCAGTGGTTGAGCGTCTACCTTTGGCCCAGGGCGTGATCCCAGAGTCCCAGGATCGAGTCCCACATCGGGCTCCCTGCATGGAGCCTGCTTCTCCCTTTGCCTGTCTCTGCCTCTTTTTGTGTCTCTCATGAATAAATAAATAAAAATCCTAAAAAAAAAAAAAAAATAAGAAAATATTTTCAACTTTATGAATTTCCCTCTCCACGTAACAGAGCAAGTTTTTTTACATAAAGACTATAATTTCATCCACTAAACTTAAAAAAAAAATTAAGTAGACATTTTTACACTCAAAAAGGAGGAAGGAACTCAAAAAGGCAAAGAGAGGTAAGTTGTAGGAAGTAACATTTAACTATTTTATATGGCATGCTACCGGATCTCCACTCACCCTTCTGATAGAAGAATTTCCTGTAGTAGTATGCACCCAGATCCACATGCTCCACGATGTATCTCTTGACCCTGTCCAGATGCAACACGAGGTTGTCCTTGGGCACCTCGAGTACCGCCACTCCTGCATTTGTGCAATGGGAACTAAGCGTAGACTCAAAGGAGGCGCTTTCACACCCACTAAATGAACCAGAATTGGATTTTGACAGGCTGATCTTCCTTTCACCTTCTCCACCGATCTCATTCCGAAAATACGGGCAGCTCATTACAAGTTCATTGCTCTTATCGTCTCCCTGGTCCATGCTGAGGCTCCCCTTGGAATTCAGGTCCTCCGTGCTGCCCATCGGGGAGCTAAAGCTGGCCGAGTGGGACAGAGGCCCCGAGACCAGGGAGGCCACGGCAGCGGCCGATGCCCCCGTGGTGGTGTTTCTCCTCTTGATAACATTGTGCCTGTTCAAAATCGCCTCGTTCAAGTCGAATAATATACTCTGGACATCGTAGTGGGCAAAGCACTTTGGGCACGTCCAGGGCCGGACAGAGTCTTCCGACCGGTTGTCTTCGAGATCCGACGATTTCCCGAGTTCCTCACCTTTGGCATTGCGTAATTTCCGAAAAATGGACGAGTCTCCAGTTTCAGATTTGGATCGGCGCTTGAGTGGTTTTTCCCTTTCCTTAAACAGCCTGAGGTTCTCTCTCTGGGAGATGGGCCCGTCGAGAACATCCAGAGAGAAACCGGAGCCCTTGCCCCCACCGGCGATGAGGAAGTCACTGAGCTTGGTTGGAGTGGGACCCCGATCGGACTTGTCGTCTTTGTAGCCCTTTAACAGGTCGAAGAAGCTCTCCCCCGACGTTCCCTGCTTGTCGATCGACGAGGTGCTACCATATTCCCTGTGCAGCGACGGCCCCGTCTTGTACGTGGGCGAGATACATTCATCGAAGCTATCCACGTCAAGCTCACTTATGGTGATGTCGCTGTTGCTCCGCTGCCGGATCCTGCGGAGAGCCTTCCTCGGGGAGCTGGGGTAGGCCTCGGGCATGAGAAATCTGGAGTCCATGTTCTCCGCCGGCCTCGTCTTGCTCTTCAGCGTGTTCTGTATGCTCTTCAGCATGGCCGAGTCACTGGAATTGAGGCTGACAGAGCTTCCCTGACTCACAGGACTGCTTTTGGAGGACAGGCTCTCAAGGCAACTTGAGGTTTCTATTTCCTGGCTTGAACGGCTAGATTCTTTAACGTTCTCCTTTCTTGGGGGCCAATCCGCAATCCTAGCCCTAACCCCCATCTTGGGGACTCCGGGGGTGGAGGTTATGTGGTGAGAACCTTCACTTCGGGGGGGCCCTACCGGAGCCATGACCGAGGACCCTAAGCTGCCGTTCTGGGACCTGAAGCGCCGCATGTAGAAGTCGTCAGAGTGGACTTTGGGAGCGCCATCTGTGGTGACAACCGAGGCCCTTTCGGGGGCAGCAGGCCGCTCTGTCTGCGACCGTTTCAAGCTGGTCATGATGTAGAAGCAATCAGACTCAAATCCCTCCACCAAGGACCATCATATCGAAGTTTTAAATGTGCACTTCCCTTTTGGAGAACGGTTTCCAGAAAACACAGCAGTTGCATGAGATCTTAATCTTTTTCATTTAAAAGGTGAAACGATCCTTTATTTCCAAACCGCTGAAAATCCAGATCTCCAAAACATTATAATCCACAATGGTTCCTTTGCTTTACTTTCACAGACAGCTTTCTTTCAGAAAAAACTGAATGGAACTTGTATTACGGGGACTCCGCGACTGCCACAATCCCATGCTTTCTCTAAAAGAGAGAGGAAGGACAATTAGAATTAGCATTTGATAAATATCTCTAAAAATAAATATGCAATTGCTAAACCCAGACGCATGAAAATAAAAGACTCAATAATGGATTGTGGTTCACAGTTCAGAGCCCATCTTTTTAGTAAAGCAGGTTTGAAAGAAAGGAAGAACGTGAAAGCATTCAATAAAATCCATCTTTTAAATGATACACATCTTGAAAGACTATTAATACTTTAACTTCACTGAACTGTCTCATGTAGTAGGGAGGGTAGGGTGGGGATCTTATTCCAGGACATCAAGGCTCCCACCCCAAGTGCGGACCAAGTACAGGCTCCAGTGACCTCCGATAATGTGGAGCATCACGAACCACTGTGCCGACCAGAAGTTCGAGACATGACCAACAGAGTTCAACAATCAGAGCAACATACGGTCGGTTTTTTAACAAGACTGAAAATGGTGTTATCGAGTACACTGCAACACTCACTTTTTACCATCTTTCACATTTTAAAATCCTGACTTGCTTTTTCGGTTTCTTTACAAACGCTTAACAGAGTTGGCAAGAGCAAATACAACAGAGAGAAAATAAACCGGGCTTGCCCGGAGCCATTACATCCATTAGCGCTCCTCTGTATTTCCCTCACTTTATTACTTACCCCTGCGAGGAAGGGATGAATCCCGCATTCACCACCACCTCTTCCCCAGCACTCCTTAGTCTATTCTTGAAGCTAGAAATATTCGGCTAATTAACAAAACGCCTGCATTTCCTTACGCATTGCATCCTCCCCGACCCTCCGGTGCTGATTTACGAAGACAGCAGAAACAAAATGCTGCTCTGGACAGACCTCTCCATACTCCCCGACAGACGACAGAGGAGTGTTAGCATCCTTGCAGGTGATGGGTGAAGAACACCAACTTCCTCGTGAGCCCGTCAGGCAGGAGGCAAGAGGCACACATTCTGAGTACAACACCCCGCACGGTTGCATACATCCTGAAAATAAAGGCAGAGGACCCTGTTCCAAGGCTCCACAAATTACACAAGGGGTGGCCTTTAAATTCTTGCCAAAGACATGTTTGGAGGGATGCTGCTGAACCAGCACTGCGCTGACAGGGCTGCATTGTCTACAAATCACGGCTGACACCCCGAGGACGACCCGCGCTCGCTGCACTCCGCTCCTCGGTAACAAGCACTTACTTCCACGATAATTAAGCATCTCGCTAGTCGGCCTCCTGCCTCTGAGGCAGCCGCTTTAATTCCTCTTGCAGTACGCAGCATCATTTTAGAAGCCTCGCTGCTATTTAAAGGCTGGAACATTTAGGGGAGTTTCAAAAACTGCACGCCGCCTGCAGAATGCAGGGCCGGCTGAGCTCCAGCTGGGCTCGGGGCAGGGCCCGTAGGCCAGGCAGATAAACGCCAATTGTTTTCACTCTGGCTCCTCTTCCCTTGCTTTTGTGACCCGGATAAAGGCTTTGCACCGCTACCTAATTAAACCTGGCTTTGGAGCTTTCTAGATACTTCTGTCCTCGGATTGCTAGGATTTCCTTTACAATTCAAAACGTTGCAGGCTCCTCTTGAACGGTAAGCCTTCAAGTGGAATAACGTGCTAACTGTTGCTTCCAGAGGCAGAGGGGCAGCACATGGGGCCACAGCTGAGGTTCGAGAAGTGCTCTGCGTAAAATGGGAGGAAAACCAGCCAACTGAGCCAAAATGCAAAGTAATCTCCAGTCCCTCTCCAAAAGGAAAAAAAAAAAAAAACTCTAGACAACCAAAGCTAGAATTTATGAGCTGTTTTGTAACTGGGGGTGGGGGGGTGGGGGGGGCATTTAAGTCTATGAAATATCTTCCAAACAAAGAATACACTGACATAAAGAACAATTCTGAGTAGATTCTTCTAAAAATCAGATGCTTTCTCACCAGCTCACAGAAACCCAAATATATATACTATTCCCAGAGCTTTGTCTCTAAAAGGCCAACACACTAATGCCACCGTGATAACAAGACATTCTTGTCACATTTCATTTCCCTTAGAAAATACTTTGTTGCAGAACTGTCTTTTTTAGGATATGTGAAGTTGTATCCACTGGAGGAGGGAACTGAAAGCCAGCCCTAAAAGACAATAAATAGAACTGACTTGGAAATGCCCAGGCTTGGCTGTCTCTACTATAGACCTCCTCTTCAGAACCATCTCAAAGGCTTCCTGGATTTTTTTTTTAATGAGTTTTTAAAAATCTTATATTTCATAAAAATTTCTTTGCAGTGTGAAAGAAATGCCAAGACTTTTGTTACATCTTGTAAAACACTGCAAGTTTTCTTTAATTTCAAAATACAGATGGGCACATAGGGAGAGAACGTGCCCATAGTTCAATGACCTGTAAAAACTAAGGCATTGAAGACAGACAACTAAGTTAAATAACGAGGTTTTTATGCTGTCATTGGATCTTCTCTACTATTCTCATTCCCTCCCTGCCCCATCCCCCTTTCTTTCTCCCTATCCTGTTTATAGCATCAAACCCCTTTCAGCACAATATGAACTTTGGACAGAGACTGGTATAGGTAGAAATATATGAATATTTTGCATTTGTTAAACTAGCCAAAAATAAAGATGTCAGCCATGTGTGACAGATCAGTAACACCTAAGACCTATTGCTTAGGGTTGAGAGAACAACAAACATATGCTCATAATTATTAATAATTCTCTTAATTATCAGCAAACCTGCTTAAGCATCATTACATACAGTAAAAAGCAATAGATTTAAATAGAACAATACTAATTTATATCATGTCATCTCCATCTGTTGGAAGGATAAGCTATATAAAAATTTCCTTTGTACATGTTTCACTTTCCACCTCTAGGTACTACTACTTGAGTGTATGGTAGACCCATTCAGCAAGAATATCAACCCACCGTTTATCAGAAAACAAGAAGATGCATTCAAATCCTAGTGGTTGACAGTCTTTTCATCACTCAAGGTCTATCACAACATAACCCACCATCCTTTTTTGATAATGCCAGTCTTCCAGAAGGACTTCCTCCTCTGTTTTAAATCATTCCCAGCATTTCTGAATTTCCTTCTGAGCATCAACCACACACTTAGTGTTAGGGGCATTTGAGGAAACAAACCCTCCATTCAAGGGAACCTACAGGTGTAAAAACAATCCTAATCATTCTGGCTCCTTGAGACATTTAGACTCTTGATTCCTCCCTCCTTCCTAAAATGCTCTTCTCTAGATTTCCATGATAACCATGTGCTTTGTTTTCTCTTGCTTTGTCTTTTTGCTCACTCTTCAGTATCACTGGTGGGCTCCACTTAAAAGCTAATGACTCCAGAGTGGCATTTTTGGCTGGCTTCTCTTACCATCCTTCCTACCTTTAGCAGGGGGGCTTTAGAGAGTATTAAGATGTCTGAGAGAACTGAGTACAGCAAGATGAGACAGCAGTATGGGGTGGCATGGGGACACTCAAATAAAAATATTACTCTGGAGAGTAGGATGTTGTTGACTTGGTTGGATCACAGCTGCCTACGCAACTGAATGAAGACAGAATAATGGATTTATGGGGGGAGATGACTGCATGGTAGCCAGTGTGCTCTGGTGATGCCATAGGTACCTGAACCTTCAAATATAATCTCTGTGCAATTACCTCCAAATGTCTACTTATGACCCTCTCTGTAAACTCCAGATAAAATATATGCAAGTATTCATTTGATATCTTCCTTATTTACCCATTTTGTACAATGAATTAACTACCAGAAAAATGGAAAAACAACTTTTTTTTTTTCAAGAAATGAATGAGGGATAAGGAAGTCAGAACAATAAATAATTGAAGGAACCAAATGAAAGGAACAACATGAGAAACTTTCTTTGTGCCAAGGACATAAAAAATAGTTTAAAGGCTACACAAGAAAATGTGGAAAGGAAAAAACAAAATAAAACCCCCAAACCAAAAAACTGAACAATCATACTTCCTGTCCTGAAATGATTTACAACACAATATAGTATGTTCACCAAAAAGATGTAGCACTGCTCATCAAATATGTCTGCACTCCAAAATGGGATGTTGTTAGATTCCTCTCACTGGTATTTATATTAGTTATGATATTTGAGTATTTATGAAAATATCAATAGAAATAGTTTACAAAGTTGTGTATATACATTGATTTAGAATGCCCATAAATATACTTTATTTATTTATTTATTTTATATTTTATTTTATTTTATTATTTTATTTTAGAAAGCATTATTTTAAAACAGAAATGGTGCACCTGGGTGGCTCAGCGGTTGAGCCTCTGCCTTTGGCTTAGTGATCCAGGCATTCTGGGATCAAGTACCACATCAGCCTCCCCACAGGGAGACTGCTTCTCCCTCTGCCTCTGCCTCTGTCTCTGCTCTCTCTGTGTGTCTCTCATGAATAAATAAATAGAATCTTTAAAAAAATAAAGTAGAAATAGAACCTCACAGTGCTTGAACATGAGGTTAGCTAAGAGAATCAAATAAGGTAAACTCTTTCCTTTATTTCCCTTCCTGACTTTCCTGAATTTCACTCACATTACATATAGACGGAAGATGTTGTCTCACTCTTTCAAGCGAGCCTGAAACACATACATCTCAGTGCAATGTCCTGTTAAATTTAAGATTCATGAATCAGCACACAACTTTTTAGACAGGAATTTCCTTCTTCTTTCATTTCCGTCCTGTCCCTCCAACAACAAGCAGGAAGGATGAGGAAAAACAGGGTTGATAAATCTAGTTCCTGTTCTCAAAATATTCCCTATCTGAAAAAGACACCACTGATGGAGGCAAAAAAGATTCAAAAAACTTGCTCTGAAATTAACGGAGTAAAAAATTGATGGGATACAAAACCTATGTAACAGGATCAAGTTACATTTGAATTTGTAGATAAGAAAGCAGTTTAAAATGTATCTGTCAGGCCAGAGCAAGAACCAAAAGTGAGAGTAACATCTGGCTCCTACCCACCTGCCTGACTTAAAAAGCTCAATGAAAAAGGTTACACTTCAAAGGCCTAATGAAGGAAACAACAAATTTTGGCAGAAAGCTTGATGGCAGAAGAAGAATGCTAGAATAAAGAAGGTACTGAGCAAGTTATATGGCAGACTTACTGATAAACAATGAAATGATTCAACAGCTGGCAAAACAAGAAAAGAAGAGAAATAAATGGGAATATTTATCTCTTGTACCTAAATATGACTGAAATAAGCAATTACTAATGTTAATAAGCTAGGTTTGAAGAGCTCAAGGTAGAAAGTAAAGTAAAAGGTAACAAGTAGGAGGGTGACTCAGAATTATTAGAGAGAAAATAATAGGTGTACAGTAAATACTTTCAAGGAAAAGAAATCGGAGCATACCCACTCATCAGGGGCACTGAGCATTTCCATGCCTGGCACCAAGATATTAAGTGACAAGACCAGATCAGTGAAACAAATGTGTGTTTTTAATGTACTAATTTGTACATTTATATTCATATAAAATACATAAAAACTGTATTCATCAGTACTGTACACTGTGATCTACACAGCTGATCTGTGCTAGACCAATTAATACTAAATATGACCTAGGGAAAGGAGAATGTGACAAATGGATGCCAGGGGAACAACCAATAAATGTCTCATATGCAGGAGGAAGATCCTTGTCAGCTTTTCTCAAATTTTGCTTCAAATTCTGCAAGTTATTAATCCACAAAAAAGGGTCCCATAAATAAGGCAGGGGCACACCATATATCACCTCCCTCAGGACATGATAGTACTTTTTAGTAGATTAAAAGTTTCATGAAAGAAAAAAATTAGTTTATTTAAACTAGGATTTCTTAACTAATAGGATCATGGATTCACTTTTTTAAAAATAGAACATTTTTACACTGTGCATCCTACTGAGAATGTAATTAGGGACAAGAATGCTCAATTTTAGGATAAGCTAGGATACAAACAAAATTGTATGTACATTATAAATACAGCTGTTTTCTCTTTTTTAAAGTCATATGTAGATATATAAGCAAGCCAAAGGGAATTCCTGAAAGTATTTACAATGCTTGTCTTTTGATAGTTGGATTTAAGAATAACTTCTGGGCTTTCTTCTTTCTTTCTTTCTTTTTTTTTTTTTTTATTGGTACTTGTACTATTTATTTTCTAAAATGAACATGTGTAACTTTAAAAATCAGAAGAAACACTTAAGAGAAAAAAAATAAATCTTTCACTCTGTTACTTAAAAAGAAAAAAAAGACCTGGGAATGTAGTACAATGAACACACATCTGAATACTAATTATAAGATACCACAACATGTTAAAGCTCCAACCACTCAAATCACCAAACAAGTCAAAGTTCAACAGATTTGTGGTTCTTCCACTAAATTGCCTGATTTAAATTAAATCAAAGAGGGCTACATGAAGTGTAGAGTATTCAAGACTGTAAGATCAGCAGTATATACAGATCTGATTAATTATAATTACTTCACACAGATGATTAACACAACTGCCTGGACTTCCTCATTTACAGATAATTTCTTTAAACTTAGTATCAATATAAAAGTCTCCTCCTACCCAACAGGCCTCCATTTCAGCACCTCATCAGGTGGTGGTAAGCTGGAAAACCAGGTGAGGCTGCTTAACAGGAGTGAGGCTGAGCCATCATCACTCGTCCCCCCCTTCCTGGGGAGTGATACTTCCCCATGTCTGAAGACATCTCACCTTCTGTCCTCACTGTCCCCCTCCTGCAGAGATTCAGACTCAACGTTAAGAATGTCACCATTTGACTCTCCCACGAGATATCAATGGCTCAAAAAATTCAAACAGTACATAACCTGGAGAGGAAGAGTCTAATAGTATTGACCTTCTCCTCTGGGGACAGAGGAAAAGAGGTCTGAACTGTATTAAGTCAGATTTAAATTAGATAAGCTATGAAAGCTGCCTTTGATCCACAAACAGTTCCTCATGTTTGGATCAAAGGCAGAGAATCCGCATCATTAAGACAGCTTGTCGGGCTGCCAATGTGAACACCAGGGCACCGGTTAGTGTTTTGCACTATGCTAAGTTACCCTCCCAGAAGACACAGAGGGAACATTTCCAACCTCAAATCCCTCTAAAGTACCTGGAACAAGAGGAGAGGAATTTGGGAATCCAGGGGGTCAAGTAAGATAGAACATCACAAACAGCTTTATTAAAGATATTGCAGTTCTTTCGAGTATTTATATTTATATTAAAAGAAAGTAAGAAAGTACACTTGAAAAAGCACATGTAAATTCAGCTTAGAAAAAGAGTAGAAAGTAGTGTAAGAATAATAGATAAACATAAAGTTATTCCTATGTACAACTCTGATGTCCAAATAATTGGTAGTCATGATTAATATCAGCAATAACCATATTTCACTTAAGACGACTTGAAAATACCACCCACAGACCAAGACTTAAGAGAAAAAAATTAAAGGGGCGCCTGGGTAGCTCAGTTGGTTGAGCAGCCAACTTTGGTTTTGGCTCAGGTCATGATCTCAGGGTCATGGGATGGGGCTATGAGCTCGGTGGGGAGACTGCTTAAGATCCTCTCTCTCCCTCTACCCCTACCCCTGCTAATGTGCATACACTCTCAGATAAATAAAATCTTTAAAAAAAAATAATTAAAACATAAAAATCACCCAACACTGTCTTAGCATTTCCTTAAATACAGACTGCAGATGGTTCATTTGTCTGTATCATCATACCCTTATTTCTGACGTTAATAAGCTCTCCCTATGGAGCTTTGAAGCACCAGGACTCCCATCCATTTCATTCCCCAACACATATCCTATGCCTTCAGTCCTCATGAGCCCCCTGTGAGGTGGTATCTCCATGTTCAGGGAGATAAGTAGATTGCATATGACACGAAGTGCTCACATCCAGTGAGCTTGCTCCCAGTAAATACCTGACTGGCAGAGAATTTATGGCAAACAACTACTTCAAAAATATATTATAAAAGAAGAAAAGTCTCCCTGTATAGCCTTAGTTATTACATCTAAAGTCCAACTCCAGGGATCCCTGGGTGGCGCAGCGGTTTGGAGCCTGCCTTTGGCCCAGGGCGCGATCCTGGAGACCCGGGATCGAATCCCACATCGGGCTCCCGGTGCATGGAGCCTGCTTCTCCCTCCGCCTGTGTCTCTACCTCTCTCTCTCTCTCTCTCTCTCTCTCTCTGTGACTATCATAAATAAATTAAAAAAAAATTAAAATTAAAGTCCAACTCCAGTATGAATCTCTACATCTAGCAGAAATACATCTAGTGGGAGAAAAATATTGATAATTAACTTCCTTAAAATGCCAGTGTCAAGTTACTTGTCTTTTGGGAACCTTCATGGCTCCTCAAGTGCCACCCTGTTATAGTCTGACTTAGGCCTGGACAAATTGTGGCACCTTTCCATAGATATCTACTGGATGACTGAACCTGAATTGTATCCTTCTCTGAACTCACATTCAAAATTTAAAACTGTGACTTATGAGAAAGAATACCTTGTCCAAACCCTTCATCTTCCACAGTGTCTCTCAGGTTCAGCAACTGTCAGTTCACCAAAGGCAAAAAGAGAGGGGCAAAGCCCATGTGTGAAGCCAGATTTCCTCATTCCCAGGCTCCTTCCTGTCAGTTATGCCACGATGTTTTTCTTGAACAGACTCAACGATCTGTTGCCATCAGTTTTAACTATAGTTTGAGTATCCGTTATGTACCAATTTCTATACACAACCTTGTTTACTACCCACAGTAAGTGCTGGGAGGTGTGATCCACAGAATTCATGTGTGAGGATCCTGCCAATCCAAAGAGACTGGATCAGTGCATGGGTCCAATTCCTAAACCATGCTGCTTGCACTAGAACACGCCCTCTCCTAAAAATGCCTCTCCTCTTCCTCCTTTCTGAAATTCATGATTAACCCTACACGAGGCTTTGCCTTTTCTCCCTAATTAAATGTTTAGCTTCCTGAGGGCTTCTTTTTTTTTTTTTTAAATCTCAAAAGCATTTAAGCTTAATATCCTTGAAATGAAATCATTAAGAAACAAAAATCACCTGATTTTGGTTAAAATGGATTAGAAATTAACAGATTGAATAGAATAGAATTCTAATAGAATTCATATTATAAAATGTAGTTATGGTTGGGACACCTGGGTGGCTCAGTGATTGAGCGTCTGCCTTCAGCTCAGGGCATGATCCTAGAGTTCTGGGATCGAATCCCACATCGGGCTCCCCATGGGGAGTCTGCTTCTCCCTCTGCCTAGGTCTCTGTCTCTCTGTGTCTCTCATGAATAATAAATAAAATCTATAACTAAATAAATACATGCATACATGCAGTTATGGTCATTTTTTTTTAAAAAGATCTATTTATTTACTCATGAGAGACAGAGAGAGAGAAGCAGGCTCCATGCAGGAAGCCCAATGTGGGACTCGATCCCGGGTCTCCAGGATCACACCCTGGACTGAAGGCAGCGCTAAACTGCTGAGCCACCCGGGCTGCCCAGTTATGGTCATTTCATAAATACCAGTGTTGAGGGGGATGGGTCAAGGAAAAAAAAAAGACCCCACTCAACCAAACTGTAATAGAGATTTCAGCTTCATCTTTCTTTGGGAGACTTCACAACTACAACAGAAGTGAATCAAAAATAATAGCAACTTGACTTTCTTCTCTTCTATCTAGTTACCATAAAGGGCATGAAAAAATAGCCACACAAATGAGCAAATCTTTTAAAAGAGCCACCAGAAGTTCATCCATTAGAACTGGGCAAGGCACCATCACAATGAAGTCACCACAAGGTAAACCAATGCACAAGAGAATCAGCTCTTAAAATCCTAGCCAAGTATATAAACACATTCACAGGAAAAGAGAGGGGGCTGGTTAGTACAGCACAGGTGGGAAGGACAACAGAAACCAGAAATTACAAATAACTGCCATCAAATTCATTATGGTCAAGATAATTATCTTCTTTGCTCATGTAATTTTTTCTCCCACACAAGTGCTGCCCCCTTTTGCAATACTGTTTTTCAAGTGTATGAATTATATGCTTTATTTAAAAAAAAAAAAAACATAAAACAGAAATAGTGCAGAAAAAGGGAAAAAAATCTCTCTCTTACTGAGGACACCCGATATTAACTCCATGGGCAGTTACTCCTAATAGTTTGTGAATTCCTCCAGACACTGTGTGGGTTGTGCACTCACAGTAAGACAGGCACTGAATGATAAGAACAGAAGCCGGCAAGGATCTGGGGCATAGGAGACCTCACTTCTGAAGAGACTTAATCCAGTACAGAACCAGGAAACCAAGGCAAAGGGGTGGATGGTGAAGTACAAAGTATACGTGCATCCAGGAGAAGCAGAGGACTTCCTCCCTTGCCAAGCTGACATAAAATACTTGATGAAACACTTCACAACTGGCATATTTTAAATCATGTATATATAAATCCTGGTTCTGAAAATATGAGCCCTCTACAAATGTTTCTGGCAACTTGTCAACAGCAATTAAGACAAAAACAAATGAAGTAACTTTTTTTTAAACCAATGTACACCATTCCCCCAGGTTTTTTCCCTTCACTAATTATTTATGTATATAAATACTCATACACATTTATACGTAACCCTCAAATAAAGTTATTTTTGTTGATTCTCTCATACTTAAGAATCTCTGACTTCTAAAGAGAGTTACTGACAAATTTATTATTTTTAAAAATTGAGGAATAATTGACATAACATTATGTTAGTTTCAGGTGTACAACTCAATGATTCAATATTTGTATATGCTGTAAAATGGTAACTGCATGTTAGCTGTAAGTCTGGTTAACACCTGTCAACATTCATAGTTACAAAGTTTTTTTCTTGTGATGAGAACTTTCAAGTTCTGTTCTGTTCTACTTTCAAATATGTAATACCATACTTAACTACAGTCACCATGCTGTACATTAGATCACCATGACTTACTCATTTTAAACCCAGAAATTTGTATGTTTTGACCACCTTCACCCATTTCTATTCTTTGTTTTTAAAGGTTTTATTTATTTGAGAGAGAAAGAGAGAGACCACGAGCAGAGGGAGCAGCAGACTAGCTGCAGACGCTCAACCTACTGAGCCACCAAGGTTCCCAACCTTCACCCATTTCACCCCATCCTCCCCAACCTCAGGCAACCACCAATCTATTCTCCATATCCATGAGGTTGGATTTTGGGGGGGGGGGGGCTTGTTTTTAGATTCCACATTACTCTCAAATATATTAACTTTATCATTTGAACTTTCATTTACAAACGAGAAAAAAAAGCTAACTAAAATGCAAACCAACCAAGTGCTCAAAGATAAAATTTTGAGGCAAGAAGTCTTTTTCTGTTTCTTGGCCATGCTTTTCATT
This sequence comes from Vulpes vulpes, assembly GCF_048418805.1. NCBI lineage: Eukaryota > Metazoa > Chordata > Mammalia > Carnivora > Canidae > Vulpes > Vulpes vulpes. Next base: position 105,601,157 of record NC_132785.1, on the reverse strand, counting down.
TTTGTGACAAAGTGAAATAAATCCCCTGACTGGTATGCTAAGTCTGATCCTCAAATGTCATCTTGTGTGTCTTCATTAGCGCTCAAACTTTAAAATTCATCACTCCATTCCATACTGAGTGTTTATAACATGCATGCAAGCACAATACTTACATTCTTCTGCTTAAAACCTCACAATAGGGGCACCTGGATGGCTCATTGGTTGAATGTCTGCCTTTGGCTCAGGGCGTGATCCTGGGGTCCTGGGCTCAAATCCCACATAAGGCTTCCTGTATGGAGCCTATGTTTCTGCCTCTCTCTGTGTGTCTCTCATGATTAAATAAATTAAAAAAAAAAAAAAAACTCACAATAACTTCCCACCACTTTCAAGGCAAAAGAACAATCTCCAAATGCACGACAGATCCCTCTAACGGCATGTCTCTTTATACTCTCTACATCTTCAGCTCCAGTCAAAAGGGAAGAGAACCAGCTACAATTCCCTGAATGTATCTTGAATAGGACTTCAGAAAAACCAAGTGGGCAACCTGTGATGGAACACAGCCTCCTATAATTCTCTTCCCTCATTCTCTTGGCTTGTTCCTACCACCCTCTTCTCCTGTTCAACTCTTACTCCTCAAGACTGCATTTGGGTATAGCCTCTCCTAGGACATTGTCTACACCCCAGCCCAACCCCTGCCATGTTATCTTTTTTTATACAGCATCCCTTTAGAGTACTGCATGTAACTTCTGGTGATTCAAAATCAAGACAGGGATTCTCTACTTTAAAGAAATCATCACTTTACTACTATGCATCATTATCTTCTAACACCAGCTCTGCTGGCAATAAATGAAGGATTCTCAGTTTGATGTCTTCTGACAAAATAATTGATTTTGAAATTTTTTTTTGACAAAATTGCAGTTATAACAAGTTTGAAAGAAAAAATATGTTGGAGTAAAGAAAATTCTTTAACAGAACACAGGTGCAAAAAAAGGCCTAACTAGTGTTATAACAATCATGGGTATAATATGCATCAAAGACATTCAAATCAAAACAATGGTACATCATTTTATACCCATTAGGAAAAATCCTAAGAATGCCAGTACTCACTGGTAATGGGGCACAGTTAAAACAGACATCCTTAGCACCATCTCCCTGCTCAGCGGGGGAGTCTGCTTCTCCCTCTCCCTCTGCTCCTCCTCCTGCTCATGCTCTCTCCCTAAAATAAATAAAACCTTAAAAAAAAAAAAAAAAAGCACCAGACATCCTTATGTTGATAAAGGCAATAAAAATTGGTAAAACCCTTTCAGGGGAAACAAACATACAAAAAAAAAGATAAACCAGAAAATATTCATATTGTTGGGCTCTGTAATCTCTCTTTCAACATTTGGAAATGTATAGTTGTCCAGAAGCAAAAGGCATTTTCCTCTGGTAAGCCCCAGAATTCCTCCTCATAGTTAGGCCAGCTCTTTCCTATCTTTATTTCTCTAGCAGACTCTGGAATCTCTGCCAGACTTTCCATTCCTTCTGAGTTCTAGGCATATATTCACTCTTTTGTCTTAAAGTCTCTAACACTCCCATCACATCCTTGGTTCCCAAAAGATAATCATACAAAATATCCTGCTGTTTCAAGGTTTTCTGATGCACCATCAACTAAGCCACAGGTAGGCCATGAGGCAAGGGATTATGCCTTATTTAGCTTTAGGATACTTAGTTTCTACAGAAGTTTAATGATAAATGTCATCCACATTTGATTACAAGAACAAGTGAGATAACAAACACTAAGAAGTGATTTTACAATCCATAGAAGGAAAACCTATTGTACAAGAATACTCACTGCTATGCTATTTACTTAGTTTTTCATTTACCTTTTAATCAAAGTACTGCATACAATAATTAAAGGCAAATAGTAGTACAACATAAAATAAAAACAAAACAAGAGTGCTTTGTCTTCTCCATTCACAGGAGCTATCCCTTTCAATTCATGCCATTGTTCCCTTCAATATTTCTATATTCCTAAATAACATGTTCATACTGCTATTTCTTGATTTATCTAAAGTATTATCTGTTGAAGCTCTATTGTGGAAAATGAGAAATAAGCATAGTTCACTATCTCCTTAGCCCTATACTATGTACATATTTTTGTATGTGCATGTGTGTATCATAGCTATACATATATAGCATGATTTGTCTTACTGTGGCTGTATTTGCTCAATTACTTCCCTTATTTTTCCTGGAGTTACCAACTGCTTCATTTCCCCCCTCATTTGCTTAGTTTCTATATACCTTACCCTTAATTCTCCCCTAAACTCAACAACAGAAGAATAAAAAGTTTGTTACTGCTTTCCAGTGTTAAAAATAACATGTGCTCTATCAGTTCCATTTCTCTTTTCTGGAACCCTCTCTCCTTAAGCCCTCCATCCTTGCACTCCAACCTGACCTGGCTGATTACTAGGTCTACTGCACTGGCATTCTCAGAAGCATCCCATCATTATTATCTTGACGGTTCCTTCTCTCTTCCCCTCTGATGGATCCCACGCTTCCCAGTTCTCACATCTTTATCATTCTTAAGTTTACTCTCTCATTTTGATGACCACTACCTTCATTCAGCAAATGCCTAAGAAGAAGTATGTATGTACAAGCTTTGAGACTTGGCATGTCTAGCCTTAAACTGACAGTTTGGCTGGGTATAGAACTCTGGGTAGGAAAACATTTAACACTGGAATTTATTTATTTATTTTTTAAAGATTTTATTTATTTATTAATGAGAGAGAGAGAGAGAGAGAGAGAGAGAGAGAGAGAGAGAGGCAGAGACACAGGCAGAGGGAGAGGGAGAGGGAGAGGGAGAAGCAGGCTCCATGCACGGAACCTGATGTGGGACTTGATCTCCGGTCTCCAGGATCAGGCCCTGGGCTGAAGGTGGCGCTAAACCACTGAGTCACCCAGGCTGCCCATTAACACTGGAATTTAGAAGTATTATTTCATTATCTTGTAGCTTCCATTGTTGGAACTGAAAGTCCAGTGATATTCTGAATCCTGTTCTTTTATACATTACATGTTTAGGGTTTCCCCCCCCCCCCAAGAAGTTTTTAAGATCTTTTCAAATACTGGAGTAGTCTTTCTGTGAGTCTTTTTATAATCCTTGTATTGGATACCCATTAAGCCTTTTAATACAAAAATCTATCTCTTTTGGGCAGCCCTGGTGGCTCAGAGGTTTAGCGCCAACTTCGGTCCGGGGTGTGATCCTGGAGATCCGGGATCGAGTCCCACATCGGGCTCCCTGCATGAAGCCTGCTTCTCCCTCTGCCTGTGTCTCTGCCTCCCTCTCTCTGTCTGTCTGTCATGAATAAATAAATAAAAATCTTAAAAAAAAAATCTATGTCTTTCACTTAAGTGAAGTTTTCTTTCTTTTCATTTTTTAATAATTGCCGTCCTTTCCTTTTCTCTTTCATTTTGAAAGTTGTATTTATTGGATACTGGATCTCCTGAATAGTTAGTTATCTCTTCTCTCCCACCACTCATTTCTTTTTCTTTCAGGTACTGGGGAGAATTTTTTTTACCTTCATTTCCTAACCATATTATTAAATGTTTCATATTGACTCTTGGACTTAATTTTGGAAAAAAAAAAAACTGCATTCAGTGATTGTTTCTTCCATTAAAAAATAAATTCTATTTTTACTTCATAACTATAATACTTTTTCCTCATCCTCACTAAAATTAAACTAATTTTTAAAGCTTCTTCATATTCAGTATGAATATCTTCCACATACATACTTTTCTTCTGTTTATTGTGATCACTGTCTTTCTCACTTGGGAGGCTTTTGTTCATAGATCTACTATCACTAGCTATCCTTTTATATTTCATATTCAGGCATTAAAAAGGAAGACGAAAGCTCTGTGTTGAAGCAGGGTTTGCTGACTACCACACAAACTTTCCTAAGGTACCCAGTTGTTTTAGTTGTGAAAACTGAACATAGGGAACAATATAATTATCACTGTCTAGCATCTTTTTAGTCTCTGACCTCTCTTCCTATATCCAGAGAAATTCCTTGCTTTATACAGAGTCTATCTTCCACAATGGAAGCTACAAATGCCACATTGTCACTTAAGTAGACAATCTTACAGACAGGGTACAGACAGACATACAACCTGCCCCCAGTCAATGAGATATGCACATCTTGAACTCTGAATTGAAAGGCAGTATCTGGAGAGAGCAAGGGGTAGTGAATCCATGTACATGGGCAGTGGTGGCAGCAGTAGTGCCTCTCATTCTAGTGCTGCCCTCAGTGGTAACACAAAGCTGGACATTCAGTGTTCTGTGTGACTGAGCATCCCTTGTACTCGTCTATTTTCCAAACTTAGTTCTGCAGCCTTCCCAGTGATTCTGCAAATCACTAAGTATTATTTCCCTAAATTCTTTTTCCAACATAAGTCAAACAGAGGGTTTTCCACTGGGGGAACCCACAAATGCCAAGTGTATATAGGTCATTTTTAGGATACACTTCAGTTTCTCTAGAAAAGAACAGTTCCACTTCCTGCCTAGCATTCAGCATTCCAAGAACCAAGCTCAGCAAAAACTATTTTAAATAATTCTTCCCGCTTTCTGGAGGCTTTATGATTATACCAGGATAGGGAAGGGACCCCAATATCTACCTACAACTAGTCCGACCTCTCCAATCTTCCCTCCAACTTGGGTCCTCCACTTCTGGGGCTGTACACGGTCAACATTACCTGGAGCCCCTCTGTAAAGGCATTCACTCTCAGCTCTGTCCACATCATGGAATTAGTTACAAAACATCCATCACTCTCTGCTTCCCAAAATTATGTTGATAATTCTAATCTACTATTTTCCTCTTGTCTTTAAATATTTACAATTTTTTATATTTCTAATAAGGCATAGGGCTTTAAGAGGGGAAAGAAAGAACTGTGGCATATGTTCAATTTGATGTCTTAAACTGGAGACTGTGATGTTATTAATCTAAATTGAAAAATTTCAATGACAAAATATTTGAAACATGCAAAAACATAGACATACCTATTACCCATCATCTGGACTTAATAAATGACAATATTCTGCCAATTTCCTTCAGATTACAAAGGAATAAAATGTTACAAATACAGTTAAAATATCAATTTCCAATCCCATTCCACTCTCAGCTTCTCTGAAGAAACCTCTCAACGAAAGATGCTATGCATTCGTCCCATAAGTATTTTGTGTATTCATGAAATCTATACAGATGATATCATTTGGAACGCATCCTTTTACAATTTTTTTCACAAAAAAAATTGTTTTTAAAGATTTATTCATGTTGATACAAAAAGATATAGAGCCTTTATAATAACCTTTGTATGTTTTCAATTCTTTGTATATGACAGATTTTATTGAGTGAAATCTAGGTTATTTCCAACTTTTTGCTATTACAAACAATAAAAGAATGGCCATTGCTTTTATATCTTATTTGGGAAGATGTGTGAAAGTCTCTCTAAAGGATTCTAGAAAGGGAAGTGCTGAAACCTTGAGTCAGAGCATCTTTCAACATTATTAGATACATCAAACTGCTCTCTAAAGTGCTTGAAACAATTTTATAATGCAACAACATACAGGACATCACTTGCTCCATCATCTTTGCCTTTAAATTACTACCAGTATGATAGTATAAAATGTTACCTTGCTGCTCTCACTGGCATTTCCCTGATAACTAGGTAAGAATTAAATAATTTAATTTAATAAACCATTTAAATAATTGGTCTTATTTACATTTTGTCCACTTTTGTTACTGACTTGTAGGACTTCTTTATATGCTATGGATATTGATCGTTAATGAGATCCTTCCTATGTATTTGAATGTATTCTTATATTCTGTAGCTTGCCTTTTACCTTTGTTTACAGTATATCTTCTCATATACACATTTAAAATTTTTAACACAAATTTATCATTCTTCCCCTTTATATTTTGGGCTCTTTGTATGTTGCTCAAAAAAAATCCTTCCAGGGCACCTGACTGATTCAGTCAGTTGGCAAAGCATCTGACTCTTGATATTGAGCTCACAAGTCCAAGCCCCATTCTAGATGTGGAGCCTAAATTGTTTTTTTAAATCCTCCCAATCCTCAACACCACACAGATGCTTTCCTAGATTTTCTTCTAAAAGTTGCAAAGTCCCCGTTTATTTTTTTAAGTGGGCCCCATGCTCAATGTGGGGCTAGAGCTCCCGATCCGGAGGTGGGGAGTCCCACGTGCCAACTGAGCCAGCTAAGTGCCCCCCAAGAGTTTCTCTTTAAAATGTATGTCTTAAAAAAAAAAAGTATGTCTTTTTCAGCCAAAATTTGTTTGTAGGAATACATTTTTAATTTTACCATTCTGCCCTACCATTATTTTTTGCCTGTTTCTTCTATACTAATTTTTAATACCATGTCAAGCGAAGTCCTCATGTATACAGAGGTTTCTTATAGTCTCCCTATCTATTTCTATCTGCCAATGCTGAACCAATTCAAATATCATAATATTATAATATAACCTGCTGACCCCATTAATTCTCCTTTTTCAATTAATTTTAGTATCATTCTTATCAAGTTTCATGGTAATCTCTCTTGGTTTTGTCATTTTGCTTTGTTTTTGAATTGCATTAAATTTATAAATTAACTCATAAAACTTTAAATTCTTTGTAATATTGAGTCTTCCTAGTCAATAACATACATAGTTTCTATGTATTTAGATCTTCCTTAAGATCTTTTAATCCAAAGGTCACTGCTTATCATTTCTTATATTTACTATCAGGTACATTATATTATTATTCAGACTAGATTCATTCATATAATCACATTTTCTAATACAGTGTTGCTAGTATACTGAAAAGCTATTGACTTTTTTATTTATTTCATACCCAGTAATCTTACTGAACTCTTATTAGTATTAAAAATTTAATGATTCTTTTTAATTTTTTGCAAAAATGATTTTTTTCCTTTTTGTTGCCTTATTGAATTGGCTAATAGTTAATATGGTTTCCTTTAAGATACATTTTTTTAAAATTTATTTATTCATGAGAGACACAGAGAGAAAGAGACAGGCAGAGACACAGGCAGAGGGAGAAGCAGGCTCCATGCAGGGAGCCTGACGTGGGACTCGATCCCGGGTCTCCGGGATCACACCCCAGCTGAAGACGGAGCTAAACCCCTAAGCCACCGGGGCTGCCCAAGATACAACGTTGAGTAAAAAAAACAGATTTGCTATATTCTACTTTATAAACATATATTTATATATGCAAAAACACGAGGACTTCAAATACAAGGGATATGAAAGAGTTGATTTAGTTGAACACTTGAAATAGTTTTTTTTTTGGAAGGAAGGGTTTTCTTCTTTATAGCTATTTGCTATAGAGTAGTTTAAAAAACCACAACTACTTTGGAAGTAATATGCAACAAAATAACATATGCTCCATAATTTTTATTAAAACTAGTGAGAGATCAATCAGTAAGAAAGTCATGAAAATATGCCAGAATATTTTAAAAAGGGATAAATCTTATCATATATGGGTATTTGTGCAATGTTAAAGGATCTGTCAGTTAACAAATACGACACTACTCCATACAGCCCGATATCTTCACTAAAGCCTATGGCAAGGAGTACACTTTAGGTTGTGTTCTTACATTACCTTTGTTATGATTTTGGTAGGGACAAGAGATTGATTACACTTTCAAAAGCATTTTTGAAATGCTGTTTAGACTTGATTATAAAAGTCAATGAAAGATCTAATCTTCAATGAAACTATGAGGCAGGGCTACCCACCCCCTTCCCAAAACCAAATTCAGGATCTTTCTATTTCAGAGCACATACAAGAAATGAATTCAAAAAAGTCTCCTTAAAGGCTAGGTCTCCAAGACCTAGTGACTTAGAAAACAGAAAAAATGATACACTGACCAACTGAAAAAGTTGTATATGGTATAAGTAAAACAAAAATTGGACAATAACGTGAAGGGAAAATTGTCAGAGAAATAAAGTGAATGATAGGCATTAGGGTATATATGAAAATGAAATACGCTAGAAGAAAAATGATAATTTCCAACGGAGAAAATATAAACAAATAGAAAAGCACTAATGTTCTTCAAGACAGGACCCATTTCTCCACATTCTCTTCAACAGCTTTTAATTTTTGCCAATTTGATGATGTGAAATCCAAGTATTTTCTCTACAGAGAGAAATGGAGGGGCATGATTCAGAGGATGAAAGGAAATGGAAAAAAGATAGTTTAAGTCAGGAGCTGGGGATACAGAAAAGTACTGATAAAAATCTGTGGGGTGCTTGGCTAGCTCAGCTGGTAGAGCATGCAACTCTTAATCCCAGGATCATGAGTTTGAGCTCCACACTGAATGGAGAGATTACTTTTTTTTTTTTTAAGATTTTATTTATTTATTCATGAGAGACCCAGAGAGATGGAGAGGCAGAGACACAGGCAGAGGGAGAAGCAGGCTCCATGCAGGGAGCCCGATGTGGGACTTTATCCCGGGACTGCAGGATCACACCCTGAGCTAAAGGCAGATGCTCAACCGCTGAGCCACCCAGGCGTCCCGAGAGATTACTTTAAACAAAAAAAATTTTTTAAACTGATGACAACAAGGAAGGAAGAGAAATATTGTTCATATTTCTAAGCAGACTACATGCCAGAACATAGTAGGCCTCCAGGTATTTGGGAAAAAAAACTCATCAAGTACCTCATTTATTCACATGAAGCCAATGAAAAGTGGGTCTAGAGAAAGGAACACAAAACGGTACAATTACCTTATAAATTATAAAACAAAATAGCATTAAAGAAGAAGATGAAAAAATACAGGTGGCTAGTCACCCTACTCTCTTACTTCCTGTTTGGGAATAGGAAGTGGTATAAATAACAAAAGATATCATAAAAACATATAGATAGCAATATTTATTCAGCACTTCGTGTGTATCAAGGACCGCGGAAGACATGTTGCATTAGAGGACACAGAGTGCAGTAGGACCCAGTAAGATTTGCAGAGGGAGGGCTTCACGGAGTGAAGAGTGAGCTGCTGCCTGAAGATAAAATAGGAGGGAGCTGGGATGCAAAGCTTGAAGACAACAGTTCAGTAAAAGAGGAACAGGTGCTAAAGCAGTGGTGAATCAATCAAAATATGTGCTGCATTATGAGGTATACAGAATAATTATGATGGGATTAAGAACATTAATATAATACATAAATAGGTCTTGAGAAATGGTTTGGTCCAGAGATTATGCTCCAAATTACATGAAGGTATAAATGGAAACAAATTATGGTCCAAATGTCAAAAGGAATTATCATAATTCTTAAGGGGTCAAAGCTTTTAACACTATCATACAGGTTCTCAGATTTTAAAAGAATCTAGTAATATAAATATGAAAATAAAAGCAAATTACTTCAACTTATAGAAGGAACCCAATTTGCAATAAAACAAAACAAAAACTCCCACATGTTTTCAAAATGTGTAACCCCAAAGAAGACAGAAAATTTTAAGGGCGATATTTTACAAAACTGGATTTAAAAAACAGAAAGGAGGCAAAATTAATGGATATCAAGTTTAAAATAAAAACATCAAGTGGGACACCTGGGTGGCTCAGCAGTTGAGCATCTGCCTTTGGCTCAGGGCATGATCCAGGAGTCCCAGGATCGAGTCCCGCCCACATCAGGCTCCTTGCATGGAGCCTGCTTCTCCTTCTGCCTGGGTCTCTCTGCCTCTCTGTCTCTCATGAATAAATAAATAAAAATCTTTAAAAAAAAAAAAAAAAACAAAACAAAACACCACGCTGGTACTATGATAAAAGAAACGTGTAATAAAATATGACATTTTACATCAAGTCCTACCTAACAAATGAAATCAAGGAAAAACTGAAACATAAAAAGGAGGAATCAAGTGAAAACAATCATATTCGATTATTAATTAGGCAAATATTTACTGTGTGTCTACTTTATACCAGGTATTATTCTTGGCACCCAGGCTACAGAACTGAATGAAAGTGACAAAACTCTTTGCCTTCAGTGGAGTTACATACAGTCTAGGGAGAGAGACAGGCAAAAAATAAATAATATTTTTTATACCTGCAGAGTGCTATAAAGAATAAAGTAGAAGAGAGAATGAGTGATGGGAATCTCAGTTCTTTTTTAAAAAATATTTTATTTATTTTTTAATTTTATTTTTTTAAAAGATTTTATTTATTTATTCATGAGAGACACAGAGAAGAGTCGGAGACACAGGCAGAGGGAGAAGCAGGCTCCTCGCAGGGAACCAGATGCGGGACTCGATCCCACGTCTCCAGGATCATGCCCTGGGGCTGAAGGCGGCCCCAAACCGCTGCGCCACCCAGGCTGCCCTATTTATTCGTGAGAGGCAGAGAGAGGCAGAGACATGGGCAGAGGGAGAAATTGGCTCCCCATGGAGAGCTTGATGCAGGACGCAATCCCCAACCCCAACCCTGGGGATCACACCCTGAGCCAAAAGCAGACACTCAACCACTGAGCCACCCACGTATCCTGGGAATCTCAATTCTAAACAAGGTCAGAGAAGACCAAAAGTAAGGTGTAGACATTTCTGCCAAGAGGTGAAAAAGGAACAAGGCAGTCAGTGTCACACAGATCCAGTGTACACAATAATGAGAAGAGACACTGAAGGACAAAATTCATGAAACAAATAAAAATTATCCTGACCTCTTATGCCCTAAAAATAGAATTACCATTCTAGTCAGTTCAGTCTCTATGGTGTGTGTATATACATATATAAACTGAGCCCACAGTAAGTATTTTAAAAATCTAAATTGGAATCCCTGGGTGGCGCAGCAGTTTGGCGCCTGCCTTTGGCCCAGGGCGCGATCCTGGAGACCGGGGATCAAATCCCACGTTGGGCTCCCAGTGCATGGAGCCTGCTTCTCCCTCTGCCTATGTCTTTGCCTCTCTGTGTGTGTGTGTGTGACTATCATAAATTTAAAAAAAAAAAATCTAAATTGGATTTTTAAAAACTTAGTCTATAGACTTGGATCAAAGTTTAACTTTTAGGCATGTCCAATAAAAACAAAATAATAACTACAGATAGGAGCAAACTGAAACATGAGAAGATGTTTAGTATTCCTGAAAATTGTGGGGTGCTTGGGTGGCTCAGTAAGTTAAGCACCCAACTCTTGGTTTCAGCTCAGGTCATGATCTCAGGGATTGTGAGATTGAGCCCTGAGTCAGGCTCTGCGCTGGGAATGGAGGGCTTAAGATTTTCTCTCTCCCTCTGCCCCTCTCCCTATGTGCTCTCTCTCTCACTAAAAAAATTCAAAATAAAAAAGAACTATTAGAATTCCTGAAACCTGAAGAGGGAAATTTCTAACCTACTGGACTAAGCCAGTGTCATACGCTGAGATAAATTTGTAACTCTTAATATAAATGATAAACTGAGAATTCAACTCATAACCTTCAGAAAATACAGGAAAATGTCAAGAGAAAAAGGAAAAAGTAAAATTTAATAAGCTATAAATATAAAATGATAAAATAAATATGCCTAAGACATGATTCTTTGATAAAAATAATAAAATCTTTGTATCTCTAGAAGTCATATTAGTAGAAATAAAAGAGAAGCAAATTGGAGATTAGAATATATATATAAACTAGTGAATATTTTTAAACCTCTGAAAATGAATAAGCAAGGATACAGGTGATTTCCTATTAAAACAACAGTATGAAGAATTAGAATATCAAAAAAAGACCAATAAAGCTAAAGAAGAAACAAAAAAAATATCAATAAAATACCTCCCAAATATGAGATACAGACATAGCTGGAAATTCTTTCCAACTTGAAGAAATCCTAATTTCTTAATTAAGAGATCATGTATTATATGTTCCATATGCATAGGAAAAAAATACATGCAAAATACAAACCATAAAATAAAATAAAAGCTGGCAGTTTATCTAATCAATTCTAAGTTAAATAGAGTTCCAATTTCAAATTCAAATACTAGAGAAAAGAAAACTAAACTCTTGTATTTTATTTATTGAGAAATAACCATTTGCCAAGTACTATAATGAAAACTTCACATACATCATCAACAAACACAAGTCAAATTTTAGGCAACATTATTAAAGCTGTTGGTATTTCACATAAATAACTAAAACAAGAACAAAAGTGGAAGATCACTTAATAGATACAAAGTAGGGATTTAATAAAATTCTATACAAGAATTCTATACAAATGGCTTCTATTTTTAGTAAAAGTACTTATTTTAGGCAACAAAAAAACATAAATTATTATTGGAAATTGAATAATTCAGTATGACTAAAATAAAAATGACACAAGTATTAGAAAAAACTGAGACATATGTACCATTAGTTTTTTGATATCATGGACATGATAGCTGTTATATTAACCACAGTATTCCTGGGGTCTAATATTATCAGGCACATAGACTGAAACAAATGAATAGTACGTATATTATTATGAATAAAATATATAATCACTTGCATAAACAGCTTACGCAAGTTGTTCAGAAACTATTAGTAGTAGTTTGTGAGATGACAGCACTTGGCTAACAAATATTTCAAAGTGAAAAAGTATAATTTCAAGTATAAAAAGTGTACTTATTTTAAAAAGTAACACACTGAAAAAAGGAACAAGAAGAGTCTATTCACCAGAAAATATGAAAGAAAATGTTTCACTTTACTACCATACCAAACAAAAACAAACAGAATTCAAACTAATTCTTTAATACAATGCTATCAGGATACAATTAGATAACTGTTTCAAAAGCCATTAAAATATGGGGATTTAACAACAACATAAAAATCCATAACATTAAAAATCAATCTATACAAATAAAGATATAAAAGAAAAAGCATTACTAATAGCACAAAATGAAAGTAAACTAAATGTATAACTGGAACATGGTTACATAAATTAAGACCCCAGAGGATTTTTAAAATGGCATAAATACTACAAGGGAAACATTTTATGATACAATATTAAACTTAAAAAGTATAATGCAAAATTGTATATACAGTTGTTTATGCATGTTGAAAATGAATCATCTTCAGGTTTTAATCACAAAAAAAAATTAATCCTTAGCTACTAAAAGGAACTCCCTTTTATAAAGTACAAATTCTTCAGATTTCAAAATCCAATTTTAAAATATTACCCTAAAGTCCCATTTTTCATCGTAATATTAAGGAAAACACAGCATTTGCTGTCCTAATGAGTCATCCGTGAAAATGACAGGTTATGACTACGTAAGAATATCTGAAATGAAATTTTGAAAAAATATCTATAATTTATTCCCAGAAGTTAAGGGGTCTAGGGAACTGAAAATGCACAGAGCTTCTAAACTTATCTAGTACATACTGTACTCATTCCAGCAGGTATGGAAGACACAAATTACCTAACCTCCATTACCTACCTCGAATTTATCCCTCCCAATTCTACCCTTAGATTCTTAATTAGTTCAGGAAGCCAAGGAGCACCTTGGTAGGCATCCTCTATCCTAGCCCCAGGGAAGAAAGCAGGACTTTTCTAAATCAATCATGGACTGGGCCCTTTGCCTATCACCTTCTTCCTTCTGGAAGTACAGGAAACAAGGAAGAGCAACAGGCATCTTATATTTACAAAGACCAGCCTGAGAAAAGACACTAACGGAATGAAGAACAAAACCCAGGTTCCTCCATGGCATCCCTGAGCATGTGTGCCAGAACTGGAAGTGTTGACTTATTGAGAAAATAAACTTCCCTTTGCCTAAACCACTGTGATTTTCTAATACTTGAAGCAGATCACATTCCTAACTTATAGAAGAAATAAATCTGCATAAAGGTGATTTCTATTTATGAATATTTGCCATTTAATTTTTACCAAAAGTAGATGCTATTTTGATCAAAGATATTTAAACAAGAGGTTGTAGGAAGAATGAAGAAATGAAGAAACAAATGAATAAATAAACGGAAGATTATAATAGGATCTTTAAGATAGTTCTCTAAATTTAGCCCCTACAGTAAGTAGAGTCCAGTAGAATATATATGAAAAATCTTACACATGAAGTATAAATTTGGGGTGTTAATAAAGAAGTCTCTTTCAGCCTATATTTTAATGATTAGCCACAAAAAGTATACCATGTCAAATCTTTCTCAGGAAAACAGTATGAGTCTTTACACAAAAAATAAACTTATGTAATTCTTTCCTACTTTAAGTGGGAGCTGGCTTCTTATTTTTCAACAGTTAGAAAACCTGCTTTTGGAAATGCCCCCAAATTAAATTTTACATATAAAAAAATGAAGAAAACTTTGTATTGTTTGTTTGAAGATTTTATTTATTCATGAGAGACACAGAGAGAGCAAGAGGCAGAGACACAGGCAGAGGGAGAAGCAGGCTCCATGCAGGGAGCCCAACATGGGACTCAATCCCAGGTCTCTAGGATCACGCCCTGGGCTCAAGGCAGCGCTAAACCCCTGAGCCACCGGGCTGCCCAACTTTGTATTGTTTGTAAAGGTGAATCAGGCTCAAAGTATTCTAGTGAGAATCAGGAATGAAATCCAAATTATTTAATTAAAAAAATCAAATTGACTGTAATCAAATGATTATTCTACATTAACCTGTCAGGAAAATAAAAAAAAAGTTACGATATTTCACATGGCTCTCTCTGTAAGATTATTACTGCCCTAAATGGTAGCACCCTGATCTTTCATAATGTTCTGACACAATCCCGGTATATAGGTTTTCTTGGGGGGAGTCCAATGTCACGGGGGGGGGGGGGGGGGGGGAATCCGTGAAATGTGCACATTAAGAAAAGCTTTTAATACTTTTTTTTTATCTTGCTTTGCATTTCTCTACAAAAAGTGAAGCTATAGTTAAGTTGGAGCAGCAAATGAAAATGTTGACATCTGCTACTAGTTTGCATACATTTAAAATGCTTTAGAAAATAAAACAGGTGACTTATTTAGAGACATAAACTAAACCTTCATGAGCAAATCACCTATGTGTGTGTATGCCAATTCCATAGCACCCACCAGCTTTCCACCTGCCTTCCACGCCGTTTCGGATTATAGTTGGTTAAATGGAAGCACAGGAAGTGGTTTGTTGAGGGTCTTGACACAACTTCTCACAGAATGGACGTCTAACTTCAAACTGGTTGGCATTCTCCACATGTCTAGTTTCCTACTGTCTAACAATCTACTGCTCATAAGGTATCCAGAAAATTAACAGAAAAGGTAAAAACCAGTTTCATCATTAGAAAAGCAAAGCTCTATATCTATATATAGTCATTAAGAACAGTGAGTATCTAGTGCAATGCTTCATACGTTCTGGACACTCAAGCAAAAAAGTATTGCTTTTCCTTCTATTTTTTCAGTCTGCCCTGATGTTCACTTGCAAGTATTTGTTATCTAACAAATACTTGAGGAACTTTTTTATGCATTAGTCACTGCCCTAAAAATATTACATTTAGTGGGAGAGACAATAAACAGGTAAAAATGACATAAACGTAACAGACAGTACTTAGGCTTTGAATTCAATACAATATTATTTTGAGCTATTGCACCTGGAATGCCACCAAAGATATTAATTCTAAAAATTAATTTTGGCTTAAAAAATCATGAAAGCCAACATTAACATATCACAAACCGATACTTTTAATAGCTACAATATAGCTTAACAGTATTCATTTTCCAGCAAATTGGAAGTGTTTTCATTTCAAATGAGTTACATATTTTTTAAAAAACTAAACTTGTACAAATTAGAAAATCAGTGGTTTTCATCATAAAATAAGCCAGAAATAATATTTTACATTCTATCTGGCAGTCAACTCAAGCCTAATGTAACAGTATTCCCACCACGGAAAAGTAAAGTATGTTTCTTTATATCAGTTACACCTGAAAGAAGTCAACCTTCATTGCAGGACCTCTTAAAACAAGTAAGAACTCAAGTAGGAGTCAATCATGACTTTAATTTTATTTTACTTTGTTCATTTCCATTCTTTGTATTCAATAAAGTACCATGTTTAATAGAACCACAGCCTATGAATTCAACAAGCACTCTGGTATCCAGAATCACAGTCAGAAGGTAAATGGCTTCAGGGTCCCTCTGTTCAGAGAGAAGCACAAAAACACAACCCGTGGCTGCCATCACTGGCAACAACGTCCTCCCTGTTTACAAATAGCAGACCTCCTTTCTTACAGAATCAATGATTGCAAAGAACCTAACGAAAAATATAATAAAATGTGAGGGGAGAAACGATATATAATAGAGAAAGATATTCTATGCATAAAAGTAATGCAAGAAATCAGAAAAGAAAGGCTGATAGATTTGGTTACATAAAACTTTAAGATATCTGTGTATTAAATGGCAAACCTAAAACTAGCAAGAAAACTGGAATGAATTCAATACAGATTTACATACTAAACATATAGGAAGAGTCATGTAAATAAAGATACTAAGACTCTAAAAGAGAACTAGGAAGAGTAGTGTTAACAGACAATTCACAAAGGAGAAAACAGTAAATTGGCTAAACGTTTTTAAAAAATTTCTCTTCAAAAAAAAAAAATTCTCTTCAGTAAATAAATTAAAATGAGGGGTTTTTTTGGGGGGGTAGGGGTTGTTCTCATTTTTTGTAAAATGTGCTCACTGGCTACTGGGAGGAGTGAAAACTAGTTTAAGAAGAAAAAAAAACTTTTAGAAATAAGTACCAAGAGTCATTATAAAATGTTTACATACTTTTACCCAGCTATTTTATTCCTGAAAATATCTTAAGGAGGGATGCCTGGGTGGCTCAGCAGTTGAGCATTTATCTGCCTTCAGCTCAGGCTGTGATCTCGGAGTCCCAGGATTGAGTCCCACATCGGGCTCCCTACATGGAGCCTGCTTCTGCCTCTTCCTGTGTCTCTGCCTCTCTCTGTCTCTGATGAATAAATAAATGAATAAAACTAACTAACTAACTAACTTAAGGAAATACCCAAAAGACATATCTTATGGAGAAAATGTTCATGACAGAATTATTTACGATAGAAAAGAACTATATGAAACCATAAAAGCCCTCGAACAGTCAGTGATCTTGAAAAAGAAAACAAAACTGGAGGTATCACAATTCCAGATTTCAGGTTACGTTATAAAGTGGTAGTATTTAAAACAGTACGGCACTGGCATAAAAACAGACTTATAGATCAATAGAACACAACAGAAAAACCACACATAAACCCACAATTATATGTTCATCTTTGACAAAGGAGGAATGAATATGCAATGGGAAAAAGTCTCTTCCACAAAAGGCGTTGGGAAAACTGTCCGGACAACAACATGAAAAAGAATGAAACTAGACCACTTTCCTACACCATACACAAAAAGAAAACTCAAAATGGATTAAAGACTTTAATGTGAGACCTGAAACCATAAAAATCTTTGAAGAAAGAACAGGCTGTTATCTTCAACATGGGGTGTAGCAATCTTTTTCTAGATATGTCTCTGAAGGCAGGGACATAAAAGCAAAAATAAACTGGGACTACATTAAAATAAAAAAGGAAACAATCAACAAAACTAAAAGGCAACCTACTGAATAGGAAAGGATATTTGCAAATATAACATATGCAGTAAAGGGTTAGTATCCAAAATATATAAAGAATTGATACAGCTCAATACCCCAAAAACAAATAATCCAATTTTAAAATGGGCAGGGGTGCCTCAGTGGCTCAGTCAATTGAACGTATGACTCTTGATTGTCTCAGGGTTGTGACACTGAGTCCTGCATCGGGCTCCTCAGTGGGGCAACTATCTGAGATTCTCCCTCTCCCTCTGTTCTTCCTCACTCTCTCCCTCTCTAAAATAAACAAAATCTTAAAAAAAAAAAAAAAGCAGAAAACATACAGATGGCCACAGACCCTGGAAAAGATGCCCAACATCACAGATCATTGGGCAAATGCAAATCAAAACCACAGTAAAAGTTATCACCTCACACCTGTTAGATGACTAACATCAAAAACACAAGAAACAACAAATGTTGGTGAGGATGTGGAGAAAAAGGAAACCTCCTGCACTGTCAGTGACAAAGCAAACTGGTGCAACCACTATGGAAAACAGTATGGAGCTTCCTCAAAATATTAAAAATAGATATAATACAGCAATCACAGTACTGGATATTTACCCAAAAAAACCAAGAACACAACCTGAAAAGAAAACATGCACCCCTATGTTTACTGCAGTATTATTTATAATAGCCAAACTATGGAAATAACCCAAGTGTCCATCAATAGATGAATGGATAAAGAAGAGGTACACACATACACACACACAGACACACACTCACACACGATGGAATATGACTCAGCTGTAAAAAAGAATGAATTCTTACCATTTGCAACGACATGAATGTAGCTAGAGGATAATCCTGAGCAAAATAAATCAGTCAGACAGAGATAAGATAAATACCATATGATTCTCTAAAGAGATTATGGAATGTCCACAAACACAACACTATATCCTCCTCATAACAATGTTCAAGTGTTTAAATACATCAGAGAACACAACATAATGTTAAGTTTAAACTTTAAAAATTATGTAATACAATCTCAACAACGGAAAGAAGAAAAACACCCTAATAACAGCACATACGTGGATGGGGAGAATGCCACAACAAGTAGTATTTCAGTATTTCTAATGTGTGTACCGACTGTTTTCCTTCCCTGTGCGTGCTACTCTGTTCTCAGGTTTTCTATGGGCTCTAAGAAGATAGGGTCTTTACCAGCTCATCACACTCCCAAGCACTGCACTCAGCACATAGCCGGTACTTAGAAATATCTCTTGCTTACACTGAAAGCCAAAAGAAAAACATTAACACAGAAAAATAAACACATGGGATGCCTGTGTGGCTCAGTAGTTGAGCGTCGGCCTTCTGCTCAGGGCGTGATCCCAGAGTCCTGGGATAGAGTCCCACATCGGGCTCCCTGCGTGGAGCCTGCTTCTCCCTCTGCCTGTGTCTCTGTCTCTCTCTGTCTCTCATGAATAAATAAAAATCTTAAAGAAAAAGAAACATATATACATACAAATGTAAACATACATGCATGTGGGTGGATGTGTCTATATATACTTGCAAAAAGAATAGGAATACTAAAAATGTAAGAGGTAAAGATTAACTTTTCTGTATGTTTATATTTATAAAATATAAAATATAAAAATATGTATGTTTAGAACAGGGTATTCTGGGTACTGAAGGCAAGGGGAACAAGAAAGAAAACATTGAAAAACATGCCAGAAATATTTTTTTAATAAAACCAGAGGATGTTGTAATTTGTGAATTGTTATCTTTGTTCTGATCAATATACAAATGAACAAAGAAAAAGCACACACCAGCAATTTATACAGAAGATCACATGGCAGGAGTTTTACTGAAGAATGCAAAGAATGTCTTCTTACATTTCATCCTGGGGATAACTGATAAGAAGCTAAAGACTTCACGAAACTAGAAAAAGATGGTCTTTTCTCACTAGTCCATAGCACAAAATGAGATACAAGGTTTTAACCTTCCTGTTTTTTAATCTTTGCAGTTATTTTTAAGTCTCTGATGTTTAAATTCCATAGTTTAAGAGTCATCCACCCTTAAATTCAATACCACGTCTTCACTCATACAAAAGGAAGCTTAAAAAGAAATGAGGCATCTACGCTTCCTGAAATTAATGTTTGAAGGTTTCAGCACAGTGAATCCCCCACTAGCTTACTGATACTAAAAGACATGAATTAATTTGTTTAGAAAAATGTAGTATTTAAACAGAAGAACTCTCCAAACCACCTTTGTTGAACAGAAACAATGTATCAGTACATGTTCCTAGAAACTCACAGAAGATGCTACTGTTCATATATATTAGGTGAAAAGAATTTTCCCATATTTGAGAGTAATCCTTGTGAAAGTACTAGCAAATGTTCCATTCAGACAGGTCAAGGCTCAAAGTATATAATTGGGTGAGGGCATGTATTTCAAATAAAAACCCTATCCTGAAAAATACAAAGAACAATCAGAGCCATCTTTTGTTTCTTGTGGATAGGAAATGACTGATTCCAGCATACTATGTTCACCAATCTGCAACATCTCCACTACTAATAAAGCAGATTAGAAACTCAAATTCTTCAATTAATAGATTATCTGAGTACTTAATGCTTCACGCACAGTACTGTGCTAAGTTCTCAGTTTAAGAAAGCTGATGAGGACTGCATTTATTTCAAAGAATCAGCTCTACACTAAAAGTGAGCATATATACATTTTGATAATTGCTTTTCATATGTAAAAATATTCTATATGGTGTAGAAGAGTCGTAAGCAGTTCGATGTGACCTTTATTATACACAAATCTATATAAAATAGGTGCAGGCCAAGGGAAAAGGCTCCCTCCCTAACCAGTTCCAGTACATTTTCCCTAATCTTAGAATATCATCAATTCATAGGTCTGCTCAAATTCTGATGTGAGCATTCTCCAAGGGGGGGAAAAAGACTGCCTCCTGAAAAACATGCCTTTCCTACCTTGATGCCAAATTTAACAACATTCAAATTAAAGATCCCATTCAGTTGACTGAGGGGTAAATAAGAACTAAAGAGAAGGGAAAATGAAGCAGAAGAAACACATTTTTCCTTCTTCTGTCATTACTGTTTTTAACCTAACATGTCTCTCAAAGTATTTAGCTCCATGGTGATGGGAGCAGGCGAAAAATATAGAAACACTGAAAGAACAAATTCCCTCAGAATATTTTAGGGTTTCTAACGCAAAGCTTACTGTGGAATTACAGAGGCAAACTAAGTTGAAAATAGATTCTTATAACTTAGTAATGATGTAAAATGAAAAATCTTTCTTTATAATAGCTTTTTAAAAATCCGCTACATTCCCTCCTCCCCCCCCCCAAATCAGCCATCAACTTGATTTCTTTGCATAGTAATTTCCCAATGTAAAGAATATAGAAGGAAAGACAGGGTTGTTTAGAACAGTGGTTTCGATTTTGTCCCCAAGGGGACATTCGGCACTATCTGGAGACATTCATGGTTACAACTGGGGAGCAGTGTGCTCCTGGCATCCAGTGAGCAGAAGCCAAGGGAGACTGCTAACATCCTCTGATTAAAACAGCCTCCATAACAAAGAATCATCTGGCCTCAAGTGCCAGGGTCCAGAGGTTCAGACTCTGGTGTAGACAATGAAATGCAATGATTTATAACCACCCAAGTTCCAAGACTAGTTCCTTAGGTCAAACAAGTAAGGAAGGCTCTCAGGGTCTCTGCACTGCCCACAGACCGATGTACACCATGATTCTACTTTTACTCTCAGGGGTACAGTCATGAAAACTACAGAGGGGAGCTCGCCACTGAATGACTTATGAGCTAAAAAGAAATATAGGACATAGGAAAACATAAGACATAGGAAAATATATTTACAAATAAACCTGGAAAGGTTCTGAAAGAATTTTAACCAACACGAAGCAAAGGATGATGTCATTAAATGAAATTACATCAATGATATTCTACACATTTTGTGGCAGCAATGACAGATATCCCACAATTTTCACTGACTGACTTTGCTTGCTAAAAATCTTTCAAAATTTTCTTTCACTCAAAGTTTTAATTAGATGCCTTATCTAAGATAATTAAGTTTATTCTTTACTTCAATTAATATTTCCTGAATACCTACTCTGTGAAGTGTTCTAAAACCTGAGGATAGGATGGTGAATATAGGGGGAAAGCTGTCATTCAAAGAGCTTACATTCTAGTAGGGAAGAGCAAGAACAAGCAAATCAACAAATAATATAAAGGTCAGAGAATGAAAAGTGCTAGCCAGAAAAATAAAATTAAAAAGTAATATGGTCGTGACACCTGGGTGGCTCAGTGGTTGAGCAACTGCCTTTGGCTCAGGGCATGATCCCAGTGTCCCAGGATCGAGTCCCACATTGGGCTCCCTGCATGGAGCCTGCTTCTCCCTCTGCCTGTGTGTGTCTCTGCCTCTCTCTGTGTGTGTCTCTCATGAATAAATAAATAAAATCTAAAAAAAAAAAAGTAATACGGTCAAGATGTCTTGTTGGCTACTCTCATCCATTGGTTGGTCAAGGAAGGCCTCTCTGTTAAGAAGTCATTTAAGATAAGAAGACCTAAATGTCAAGAAGGAATCTGCTACCCAAAGGAAGGACATTCCTGGGGCACCTGGGTGGTACAGTCAGTTGGGTGTCTGACTCTTGATTTCGGCTCTGGTTGTGACCTCAGGGACAAAATGCCCCTCATCCCCCCTCCTCTAAAATAAATGAACAAATCTTTAAACAACCACCACCACCAGAATAACAAAGGGAGGACATCCTAGGCAGAAGGAAGAGCAAGAAGAAAGACCTTAAAATATGAACAGATTTAGCATGCCCAGTGTAAAGAGATCCAGTATTGGCATCAGACTGTAAGAAAGCTTGGAGGCCTTGGTTAGAGCAATATGAAGTCGTCACAGGGTTCCACAGCTTTGTCCTATGACATGCCCAGCATGAGACTCACATGGCATGAGTTAAGGTAGGATCAGCAGAAATGGAGAGAAGTGGACAAGGTGGGTATTTTTGAAGATAGAGACAACAAGGCATGCTGACAGTTTAGATGTTGGTAAGCCACATAACACAGTGCTGAATGTATAACACTATGAATTGAGGGATCAATCTCCTGAGAAATTCAGAGTGGCAGAGAAGCAGGCTTAAGGAATTGAAATAGGGGGCAGCCCGGTGGCTCAGCGGCTTAGCGACACCTTCAGCCCAGGGTGTGGTCCTGGAGACCCGGGATCGAGTCCCACATCAGGCTCCCTGCATGGAGCCTGCTTCTGCCTCTGCCTGTGTCTCTGCCTCTCTCTCTCTCTCTGTGTGTGTGTGTATGTGTGTGTGTGTGTTTCTCATGAATAAATAAATAAAATATTTTTTTTAAAAAAAAGGAATTGAAATAGGATGACCAACCATGCTGATTTGCCTGGGACTAAGAGGTTTCCCCAAAGGGTGTTAAAACCTAAGAGTCCTGAGAAGCCATGATAAGTTGCTCACTATACATAGAAATCAAGAGTTTTGTGTTGACCACTTCCAGTGGACATCTATATGGAGATATAAGGGAGGCTGTTGAAAATACAAATCTGAAGCAA
The DNA here is from genome assembly GCF_048418805.1 of Vulpes vulpes. Classification (NCBI taxonomy): domain Eukaryota; kingdom Metazoa; phylum Chordata; class Mammalia; order Carnivora; family Canidae; genus Vulpes; species Vulpes vulpes. The sequence continues at coordinate 105,578,076 of NC_132785.1, read as the reverse complement.
GGCTGAGCTGGAAGTAGAGGATGGAGTAGCACAGAGGTACATGGACAGCACTGAAAGTCCCGGAACCAGAACACATCATCTCGAGAGAAGACAAGAGGAAAGGGAGGCCAACATGACAGAGCTGGCATTTCTCTTTTTCATGGATAACATGTTGACAGTCCAATTCTCCACCTACATGGCCACTGCCTTCCAGACTTCACACTCCATGTTTTTTACTCTTTCTAGATCTCCCCAGAAAATCAGAAACACAAGGTAAAATGCACATTACAGAGGCTCTGGGCAACCCATTTCTGCTAAAATCCTCAGCTCTGATGACCCCCATCCTACCCTTCTAAGCTCCTCTCCTGAGTCACAGAGAAGCCCAAGTATACAGAACAGGTTTACTGTTCATCCTCTTCCTTCCCTTTCCCGAAGCTTCCCAAGTAAAGAAATCCACTATTACTACTGACAAACGTTTGGCCTCTTTTTCCTACTCCCAGTCTCACTTCTCCTTTTTTCTAATTATCCTCAACAAGCATGACCTTCAACTTTTCCAATCCCAAACTCTCATAATTTAAAAAAAAAAAAAAAATCTCACAATTGAGGAAAAGGAATACAGAAGCAAGGAAGTAGACAACAGAAACTCTCCAAGGGCAAGTTTCAGTTGAGAGGGGCCCACAGTTAATGCATTAGTCTCTTTGAAAAGACTCTGAACATCCTTGGCTGCAGCTTAACTTGGGTACACTAGCATTCAAAAAGGGAACAATTACCAGGGTGACTCAACAGATGGCCCATTTAAACTATGGGATTAACACAATGTGTCTGGTGACCTAGTTCAAGAACTAAATAGATTTCTCCCGATTGAGTAATTTGCGATTGAAAATATCACATGTTTGCAGCTGACCTTGTCTAACTATCTGGACAATCTGGGAACAGAGAATAAGAGGATAAATAACACATCAGAAATAATCAAAAGAGGTCCAATGACTTGGAATGGCCATAGCAGAATTACCTGGCTTCCCTGTGGGACAGCCCCTTCCCTGCAAGGGCAAGCAAGCATCCTGCATAGGGAGAATAAGACTCAAGGTATAACAGGGGAGAAAGAAAGAAAGAAAGAAAAAAAGGTGACCTCTCAGAAGTATGGCTCTGCCTAAAAGATGATAAGATAATTGAAAAGGTAGGATTCAGACAGAAGTCAATCAATAAAAATAAATTATACCTAGCAAATCCCAATCTACTGATAAATGGACCCTCCACATCGTGAGGCCCTCTATAAAAGCCAATGGAGCCACCGTGACTGCCCTTTGGGAGGACTTCCCAAATCTTTCTCCAGAGCTGAAAACATACTAAATCACTATGAACTATTAACAGGTACAATAAAAGTAAAGCAATTTTTAAAAAGGATTTTATTTAATTATTTGAGAGAGAGTGTGTAGGGAGGAGCAGAGGGAAAGGGATAAGCAGGCTCCCTGCTGAGCAGGGAGCCCAATGTGGGGCTCAATCCCAGGACCCTGAGTTCATGACCTGATAACCTGATGACCTGAGCTGAATGAAGGCAGACACTTAACCTACTGAGCCACCCAGGTACCCCAAGGTGAAGAATTTTTAATCATGTATTAAGAAAAAGGACAGAAAAGGCAGACCTGAGTTTAAAAACAAGAACAATGACAATAAGCCTCTGAGGAATAAGGCTTAATAATTGCTCCTGGTCAAACAGTTTAATATTTCATTGTCTAATCATGTCTTTTCATTCACTTTTACACTGAATACCATATTTATTTTATTTTTAATTAAGAATATTAGAAATGTTTGCATCCTAGTGTAAATTATATTTAAAATAGTGATTCTCCTGTTGACTATATGTTGATAACTGCATTTTTAGGGCACTTAAAAAATCACAATAAAACATACATCCTTATGTACTGATTTTAACTGATACATAAATACCTTCTATAACCAAAACATTCCTCTCTGTAAGGATAAAAGAAAAATCCATTGGTAATAAAAGATAAGTTCTTTATCTTTCAAAGTAATTTAAATTTTGTAAATGACAGAAACACATTGAATAAAATGCTGATAACATACTTTTCATTACATAATTGGGTTTACAGACTTCTGACATGATGCTTAAGCACAGTAAAGCTATTCAGACCCATTTAATGGATACTAAGTAGCATATATTTGCCTGAAAGAAGAAATATAGAATTCAATTTGTATATATTTAATGTATTTCATTGCTTCACCTTCACTCTGGTGAAATCACTAAACAATGCTTAATGTATCTGTTCCATTAGCATTAAGACACTATTCATACCTTTATAATTTAATGATCTGAAAATACATTAATCTTTAGTTGGTACCTCCTTTAAGAAATGTGTTCTGTGGCATCATAATGGCTCTACAAGGATCAGTAAAGCTTTTTAATAAGGGAAGCAATCTGACAGACAAAGGAAAAGAAACAGACATTGTTTGGATAAAGAAACAGATGAAAATCCTAGGTAGGAATTTTGAAAAAGCATAGCTCATGAACATCTGCTAGTCAAGGAAAGACAGTCTGCTCTGCCAACAGTAACAAACCAGAGAGCCATCCTACTGTCCAGTAGCTCAGAGGTAAAGGAGCCCTGCCTGCAAACACTCCAGCAAAATAAATAATCCTGGAAAATTAATACATTCCAAAATCATTTTCATAATTTAAAAATCTAATAGTAAAATACAAGATACAAATAAACCAAAAAAAAAAAAAAAAGGTTTTCAAGGAGCTCATGTATTCAAAAACATTATTTCTGAGTCATATAAAATTCTACAGTTGTTGAAGCTAAAAAGCAAGTTACTACAATTAAGTGCTGAACAACTCTTAGGCTAGCTCTTCATAAAACCGCAGAGGACACAAAACAGTAAGCAGCACAGTAATTCTAACACCTGTGCCTCCAGCTGGATGTGGAAATTGCCTGGGGACGGACATGACTGAGAAGAGGTATGACCACACATGGAGGAATAAAGGAGAACCACCCCTATCTCAAGTGACCGCACATGAAGAGGAGAGAACAGTACAGTCCCCTCCCCCAGGAGGCCTCTCTGGCCCCCGACCAGGTGAGATGTTCACCTCTGCCAAGGGATTCCAAGGAGCCATTCATTCTTTTGAAGTACTTCCCGTGCTTTTAGGGTGACCTCTTTGGGAGCAGAGACCAAGTCTCATCAACCTACATAGGCCCAGACACCAGCATAGTCAGCCGCACTGTACCTGCTCAATAAACATTTGATCGAAGAATAAACGAATGAGGAGAAAAGCCAGTAAAAGAAAAGAAGCTATTTTCACAGAGATAGAAGAATAAAGAAGAAAAGGAGGATGGGGGGAGGAAGAGGAATAGAGTCACTTCTGGGGAAATGAGGCAGAAAACAAAGAGAAGAACGAGGGTAATGTAGCACAAATGCACAAACAAAGGAAAGAACAGGAACATGAAGATTGAGAACTCCATTCCTGGAAATAAGGAGATCAAGAATTATAGGGCTCAGCCACTGTGTAAAAAATTTAGGTACAGACTGAGAGGGAAACACTGAAAACTTTTTTCCTGAGATCACAAATAAAGCAAGGATTCCATTCTTACCACTAGTTAGCCTTATGCTGAAAGTTTTAGCTAGTTCAATAAGGCCAGGAAAAGCAAATCTTTTCAAAGGTATAAATCTTTAAAAAGATTTAAAGATGGGAAAGGATGAAGTAAAACTGTCACGATTCACAGACATCTATCATGATCATGTATGTCAATAAGCCTATAAAGTATACACACACACAATATTAGAACCAGCAAGAGAACGTAGGAGTTTTGCTGGTCAATATACAAGCAGCAAGTGAAAAATTGGAAATAAAATTTTAAAACATCATTTATAGAAGCATAATACTTAATGGAATATGTGAGAAGCCTCTATATTAAAAACTACAAAATGTTGCTCAGAGAAATTAAATGGAGAGGTCTGTGGATGAAAGACTTAGTATTACCAAAATGTCTATTCTCCACAAAATAATAATTAGGCTCAATGAAATCCCAGTCAAAACCTAGCAAGCTCTGGGATGCCTGGGTGGCTCAGTGGTTGAGTGTCTGCCTTTGGCTCAGGGCATTATTCCAGGATTTGAGTCCCACATCAGGCTCCCTGCGAGAAGCCTGCTTCTCCTCCTGCCTCTGTCTCTCTGTCTCTCTGTCTCTCTTTCTCTGTCTCTCATGAATTAAACACACACACACACACACACACACAAACTAGCAAGCTCTTGGGGCACCTGGCTGGCTCAATGGGTAGAGCATACAATTCTTGATCTTGGGGCTGTGAGTTTGAGCGCCATTTTGAGTGTAGAGATTACCTTAAAAAAAAAAAAAAAAGGAAAGGAAAAAAATCTAGAAAGCTTTATGGGAAAAAAAAGCCAAGCTGACTCTAAAGTTACTTGAAAATGCAAAGAATCTATAATAGTCAAAACAATTATAAAAATAAGAAACAAAGTTGGAAGATTTCATTATTTAATTCAAAACTTATTATAAAGTTACCAAGACAATGTATAACTGGCATAAGAACAGACAACAGACCTGTAAAACAGAAGAGTGCCCAAGAACAGACTCACCCATATATGGACAATTGATTTTCAACAAAACACCAGCTCAGTTAATAGAAATGTCTTTTAATAAATGGTACTAGTTATACATATGGGGGGGAGGTTCACCTCAACAATTACCTTATTTCACATACCAAAAAGATTAAAGTAAGGTTATCAAGCTAAATGCAAAAGATAAAACCCTAAAGCATCTTTAAGTAAATATAGGAAAAATATATTCCCAATATTGGAGAGGCAAGGATTTCTCAAATAACACACAGTAAAGCAATGACCATGAAAAATGATAAATTAAATTTAAAACAGAGCCTTCTTCTAAAGAGGCACCATAAGTGTGTGTGTTTGTATGTAACTTTATTACTAAAATATACACAATAGGTATTTTAATATATATTTAAAATCTTACAAATGGAGTTAAAAGATAATTCAAAAATAATTTAGAAAAACTGTCAAGACATGAAAAAAAGATACTCTGAAAAAAATATATAAACGTCCAAGAAGCACATGAAAAGATCCCCAAAACTATTAGACTTCAGGAAAAAACTAAAATCACAATGAGATACTGTTTCACACTTAGTCCACCAGAAATGGCTACAATGAGAAACAAAACTAAGCAGAACCTGACAATACCAAATGCTGATTAAGAATGTGGAGCAACTAGAACGTCATAAACTGCTGGTGTAAAATGCCCCAACCACTTTGGAAAAACAAGTTGGTAGTTTCTTATACAGCAAAACATACATCTACTCCATGAACTAACAATTCTACCCACAGGTATTTTACCCAAAAGAAAGGAAAATATATGCCCAGAAAATGACTTCATAATTACAGCAGCCTTATTCATAACTGCCAACAGACAAAACTTAAATCTTAACACTTAAGGTCTATGCATCTTATTGCATATATATTATGTCTCAAAAAACAAAACAAATCTTGGAAGACGACAGGCATAAAGGAATGATGATATAAACATCCCCTCCCCCACGCTTGTCTTCCCAGCACTGGAAACCAGAGAGGATGAGAGGCCTGAGACAGGTAGGAAGATCCGTCATGGAGTTCACAGGCAGAGCTGGGATGTGCAGGGAGAGATGGATCAATATCTGGAAGGCAAGAGAACCATGGGATGGGCAGGATGAAGGAGCTGCCTTTGTCTCCTCCACGTCTCCTACCCCAGCAGTCAGTCCCCAGGTGTGCAGAGCTCTTCTGTGCCATTCGATGGGAAAGGTGTGGAGAGGAGGACCTCTAGGTACCATGCACAGCAGCCATACTACCCGCCCAAGATAATGAGACAGTATCTGGCAAAGGGCTGGAATCTCTCTTGTGGAATGAAGCATGCATTGTGTCAACATGGATTATCTTTCAGAGGAAGAAGTATGCAAGGATCCATCTGTTTCCTGCCCTTCAAATGACTTGTTTGCTACTTTTAACAAATAACTATGCAGTTAGGCCTGTATTTACTTATCCTTAAAACGGAGATATCACAGAGTAATAAACGTGAGAATCCTCAGGTTAGACAAACATTCTCAATATGGAACATGCTCACTAGGTTGATTTATTCACCAATAGATGGAACTTAACATTTAACAAATGGCCCAATAAAAGAGCTAATTCACCTCATATGGGGTAGTGAATTATATATACGTACCAGAGGTGGAGACAAGAAATTGCTTCCTTGTAGCATAAACAAGTCTGTTGCTGCGGAAGTTACAACTTACACTTGGTTTTCTCTGTGTTTGAGCGCTCTTGATCTCACCCTAATTCCAATTTAAAATGCCCCAATAATTAAGTTTAAATATCATCTCTCATTTGAAAGAGGAGACCTTTTTTTTAAAAGATTTTATTTATTCATGAAAGACACACAGAGAGAGGCACAGAAACATAGGCAGAGGGAGAAGCAGGCTCCCTGCGAGGAACCTGATTTGGAACTTGATCCCCGGACCCCATGATCATGACCTGAGCCTATGGCAGACGCTCAACCACTGAGGCACCCAGGTGCCCCCCAAAGAGGAGAGACTTCTATACTAACAAGAGTTTAAAATGTTTTCATCAGGATGAATCAAGTGTTTCCACTGCTATTTTATTCTTCTTTTTCTTATTTAGCCAAGACATCACTTCCAAGATAACTGAAAACTTTGTTAGCCAGCTATAATACTGTGCTTTAAAAAACCCAAAATGCCTAAAAACAAATTCTATGAATCAACTTTATCACAGCCTTTCATACATTGTAATTTCAATATACAGACGGTCCCCGACTTATGATGCTTCAACTTAACGATTTTTTTTACTTTACAATAGTGCAAAAGCAAGAGAAAGCATACTTGGAATTTTGAACTTTTCCTGGGCTAGTGATATGTTAATATCTTCTCTCACGCTCCTGGGCAGCAGCAGCCAGCTGCAGCTCCCAGTCAGCCGTGCGGTCATAAAGGTAAACAGCCAGTACACTGACAACCATTCTGTACCCATATGATCATTCTTTTTTTCACTCTCAGTACAGTGTTCAGCAAATTACACAAGATATTAAACACTTTATTGTAAGATAGGCTTTATGTTGGATGATTTTGCCCAACTTTAGGCTAATGTAAATGTTCTAAGCACGTTTAAGGTAGGCTAGCTAGGTTGAGCTCTGATGTTCAGTAGGTTAGGTATACTAAATGCATTTTTGACTTACACTATTTTCAACTTAGGATAGGTTTACTGGAATGGAACCCCTCCTAAGCTGAGGAAGATCTGTATACTGGAAAGGAAAGAACATACAGTGACATGCTCAGAAATGTCCCTCTAATCAGGCAGTCTTAGAATACACGCAATCATCAATCAGCCCATCTCCTCCCCTCAGTGAAACAAGTCTTGGATAGCCAGCGATCAGCGTCTGGAAATAATCCCAAGAGGCTTGTCGATGTAGACTATCGGCCAGCTACCGTGAATGTCAAAGCCCAAGACAGTATTTTTAGAGCTCCCAGAAAGTCAGCACAGGTTCACTATGAAACCCAAGGAAGCATTTCTGATGAGGTGGTTGCTGCCAATGCAGAAGCACTTTTAGTACTGCTTGCAAGTGTCACATGGCATTGTCCCACTGAAGAAGGCACCTGTTCAAACAGTATCTGCACAAGCAGCATCTCTTCACCTACTGGGGCTTAGGGCTTAAAACAGACAAGAACGGTTCTGGTTTGTGGTTCCTCTGGGAGAGAGAGCAAGCATCTTTTGCCCCCTCTTTATTTTCCTTACAAGTTATACTTTTTGTAGACCAGGTTACCCATCTCTAAATCAGCATAGTCTTTCGCATAGATATGTACCACTGAAAAGCCTGAGGGCAAAGAGTTAAGCCCAAACAAAAAGCAATATGCTATACAAAAGCTCCACAAAGGCAACACATCCAACTGCCAGAGAAGCAGTCCCCCTGCTGAACAAGGAGACTGAGACTCTGAAATAATTTTTCACATGGCCAGGAACTTCATGGTCATTGCCAACAGACAATTACTGCCGTATATGAAGGGCAGTGACTCCTGTGTTTGTAAATATTGTGAAATGTCAGAAACTCATGTTAATGCAATGTACACTACAACATTTGTTCAATATGCAAATCATTTTCTTCTGCAAAAGGTCCAGGCCGATAAAAAATGGTGTAATCAAGAACTAGCTATTCCCTGGAAAGAGGACTGTCAAAAGTAGCCATTCTTAGACAGAAGGTCACGAACTGAACAGAATATTTATGGTCACCAACTCTAGCACGGAATAACAGTTATAACTATTTATTATACTTTACAGTTTACTAGGAAAGCATTTTTGTATTCATTAACTCCTTTGGAAAAATGGGCCAAATCTATGCAGGACTACAGGGAACATCCAGCATCAAACAAACCACATGACCTTAGGAAAGTCACAGAAAAACAATGTTCTCCTCTGCCTCCAGAGGAAAACAACTAACAAAACTGAAATAATTGCATCTTCTCTTGTGCTGAAAAACAGCTGAGAAAAAGTAACTAAGAAACTATTTTACAGATCATGGTGTTCTCCCAGATTTGAAACACTTCATGACTGTAGTCAGTGGTACACTACATTCAATAATCATGGCCAAAAAAAAAAAAGTCTGCAAAACAAAGACAGTAACTACTTAAGAAATCAGACTTTCTTTCCTTCTTTCTCCTTCATCTGTTTTTCAAGCATTTAAAACCTAGAAGAATGGGCCGACTTTGTCTTTTGCATCCAGAAATAGCAAAAAACATATACAAACTCCTCCAAGAAGCACCATGACCTTACCTCTATTTTGTAACATTAGGAAGAAAGTAAACTTAACATTTAGGTTTAAAGATGCGGTGATAAGGACAGAGATCTGAGGTAGCAAACTAGAAAAGGCAAAAAAGAAACACTCTAGCTTCCAGATCCCATTCCTCCAGACCTGACAGATTAACTGCCTTCTGGCCAAGGGATTATCCCTAATACAGCAATTCTGAGCTGTGGCTTCCCCTCTACCTCTAGGGGATTCCAAGAATCTCAAAGGATGTGACAAAATTTCAGAACAAAATTGTTATTCAACCAATTTACAGAGGACAATAAAATGTAAGAATGGTTGGAAATCACTTCTCTGGGAGTTAGACAACAATGCACCCTCTTACCTTGAAACCTGAATAACTTCTCACATTTTTCGTTCCCAGCAGGAGGGGAGGTGGGAGATCTCAGTGTATAACAGTAGGGAAGAAGATCCAATTTTTTTAAAAAAGTGGTCCACTTATTTTCTAGCCTCCTCAGAGAATTAATGAAGGAGGAACTCACCTAGTAGCAATTTAGAATGGCTATTTTAAGGACTGGTTTTTGTTTTTTTTTTGCCCCTGCTGTTAAGTGAGCAAGCTAATCAAACATTCTATTAACTGAGCATCTACTATGGAGAAAGAAAAGAAAAAAACCACTGACAAGTTAACTATTGCTCAAAAGCTGTCTTCAGACCTTGGTCAGCAAATACCGACTACTCAGTGCAAGTGAAGTCAAGAGAAAAAAACAGTTGACAGAATAATGGCAGAGTTAGCAATTTCTCTTTGGTGTTTTACTCTTTAGACTACAAATTCCTCACCCAGACTCTTTACCCTAATTTTTTTCCCCAGATCAGGTCCATCACTTTATTCCTTACTGAACTCTATTTTATTCTCATTCTCCACTTAGAAAAAGTCAACCCGGGGTGCCTAGGGGACTCAATCAGTTAAGCGTCCAACTCTTGGTTTCAGCTCAGGTCATGATCTCATGGTTGTGGGATCGAGCCCCAACATTAGGCTTTGTGCTCAGTGCAGAGTCTGCTTCAGATTCTCTCTCCCTCTCATTTGCTCTCTATTAAATAAATAAAATCTCAAAAAAAAATAAATAAGTCAAACCTATCTACCTATACATCTCCCCCAACCCCATATCCATTTCCATGTCTCCATCTCATCTGAAAAGGAGAAACAAATGGAAGCAGAGAAGGAAAAAGGTAGCCCACTCTAAGGAACAAGGGGACTGGGAGACCCACTAAAAATGACTTCTCCAAATCCTTTCCAAAAAGGGATTACATTGGAATCATACCTAAAAACAAAAAACCCATCAAGCTGTCTTGGTGTGGAGTAGTAAACTTAATAAAATTAGGAACCCACTGACAGTCTTGTAACTTGTTAGAAGAGTACAAGTAGCAAAGAAACAAATGGAGAAGGTTCTTTACTTATGGCATTAGGACCAGGGCTGAGAAGAGTTGCCTGAAATAAATCTAATTCATGCTATCCAACTGATACACAATCCCAATGTTGTGGATAAAAAGACAATGGTTCAGGGCAGCCCGGGTGGTTCAGCAGTTTAGCGCCACCTTTAGTCCAGGTGTGATCCTGGAGACCCGGGATCGAATCCCAGGTCAGGCTCCCTGCATGGAGCCTGTTTCTCCCTCTGCCTGTGTCTCTGCCTCTCTCTCTCTCTCTCCTCTCTCTCTCTCTCTGTCTCTCATGAATAAATAAATAAAATCTTAAAGAAAAAAAAAGACAATGGTTCACAACTACTGAACATCATCGTGTAATATCTAAATGTTCAACAGGTAGAACAGGTAGAAAAGATAGGATTATTATTTATTAATAACTTTTAAAAACTTAAAATTTGCTTTCTTCAACCATTAAAATACAAAGATCTCAATTTTGTGCTTAAAACTAAAAACAAAACAAACAAACAAACTAAAAACACATTGTGACACCAATGAACCTAAGTTGAAGTGTTTTCCAATAATACAATCTCATCAAGTAATGTAAAAGCTGACCTTTTTTGCCTAATATAATTCCCTGGCCTCTCAATGGAAAGCACTGCAATGGCAAACGTGAAATCAGTAAGCTGCAGCTGTGTAACAAAGAATGTTCTTGCTAATGTTCACAGCTTCAGCATTAACACTCTTTTAAAAATCCTCATTCACTTCCAGAGGAGGAGCCTCCCTAAGAATTCCAGGCTAAAATTTAAAGACACTGCGCCAAAATTGAATGATACCACAAAATGCAGACTTCCTTTAAAGCGACTTTTACTCTCTTTCCTTGGAGGAGAGGACAAAGGCCAGAGCTCTTCTCATTTGTTCTGTTTACACCACAATGGCTTCAGGACCAGAAACTGTGGGGGTCATTACTGGCCAACCGGCTGGAGTGCATCCCTGCTCATGGAGAATGCCTCACTTAAGGCCACTTAAAAGCATCCCATTGGAAGCTGAGAGGGCTGTGGCATACCAAGTTATTTTGGGCCTCAGAGAAGGAGGCCAGCAAACAAATGCTCAGAAACTGTCACACCACCACAAAGGACAAATACTTTCAGATCCAGGGAGATGTCTGTTGTTTGAGTTTTTGTGGTGTGATGTCTGGAAAACCAGACAATAACCCAAGTTATCGTAAACTAAAGCACGGAGTGGGATAACGAGAGGTCTGAGTCAATGCAGAACAGAGCTCCACAGCTTTGCCCTGTTGTGCTGCTAAGTCGTGTGAAGGTGCTACAGGACAGGGAGGGGAGCAGGGAGAAGAGGCACATCAGAGAGGACGTGCCAGGGGCCAGATACGCTGGATTCAAAAACAGCCAGCCCACGAGAGACTCTGCCTTTCAGCGATCCCTGAAGAATCAGCACACACAGCCTTTGGCCGCTTGACTTTTCTCTCCTATCAGCAAAACGTCTTTCTTTTAAAAGTATACTACTCTTCTACTCTTTCTATATAGCAGCTTATTTCACAATACTCCTTCACTTAAACAAGAAATACGCCCTACCCATGAAAATCTCTCCCTAAAAATGGATGTTAACAAAAGAAACCAGTATGGGCCACAGTCTAGCTTCTCCTTACCCTGTGAGGAAGTGGTCACTCCCCGTGGAAATAAACACTGGCAGTAGTTTAGATGATATTAGGCTGAACACGTACCAGATAGAGGTGCTGAAGGGTTTCTGGGTGTCACAACTTCCCATCAGCCCTTTAATAATAAGTGGTGTGAGAGATTTATCGGTTTTAGTGGTAGGATCTGTGTCCTGTGAGAACACACGATTCACCAATGTTAGTAACATCTACTTATAGATGGTACAATTATACACAGTTCTCACTTTCATCTTTATGTTTATCTGTCTTTACATTTCCATAAGCATGTATTAAAGTTATCTTTTAAATATGCTCAGTGTTAAATGAGATTTTCTTGATGCTTTGAATAAATAGAACTGAATGGATGGTATTCAAAATGATCATCAAAATACAATTGAAGGATCAAGTTATGCCAGCAACTAATGGTTGGCCTTGGGCTAAATCTTTACAACCAATAAACTCTAAACATTTGCAGAGTATAGCGATCAACTAGTACCTCAATGAAGGTGGGTAGAGGGGGTACATTATCAAATTTTAGGGATGGCGTAAAATAGCCAGACAGAAAGAGACAGCTGGTCTACCTTCACACACAGTTTAGCAGAGCTCTCCAGATTACAGAAGGAGCACCTAACCCTACAGACCAGACTAATTTTATTTAATTGATTTGAGAACTTTAAAAAAAGAGAGAGAGAGAGATGGGAAATTTTCATTGAGGATTAGCATTCACTCAGAAAACTGAGACTTCATTTGCACAAAGTCAGGAGGTATTTGCTCCTGAGGGGATAGGACAGAATCAAACATTAAACTCCTGTAGGTACTTTAACACTCATTAAGAACTTTGGAATTCATGACTGAGGTTTAACAATTTACTGCACCCATTAAACAAGAGGTATGGACTACCATGGAAGAAATAATTTATAGAAACTAATCGGGAAACCATAAAGCGGTGTTAAATTCTAACTAGAGATATACCTTTCATGCCCCTCTGTTTAGGTATTGGCTAATGACCCAATTATTTACACAATATGCAAACTAAGGGTTGTAAGGTTGGGTGAATTGTATTTGGTACTGAGACATGGTCTCTTGGCTCCTAATTGCAGAAAGAGATTAAGTGAAAGGTTAATTGGGTACTAAACAAGTCCTCGTGACAAACAAGGATCACAGCTCTTCATGAACGGGCATCCTTCATAAACATAACTTAAATTGTGAATATGAAGGTCTTTGTGACATATTAGGGAAAAAAGCTTAACTAACCACATAATTCAGAATTTTGTCAAGGGTATTCATGAGTTATTTCACAGTTTCTTAGAAACTTACTCTAAAATCTATTAGCTTAATTCAGCATAAGAGCTAATAATAATTTTCTAATTTGAACACCTGATTTTCAACAACCAAAATGAATGTGGCAATGTCTAACAGAGAGCTATGCCCTAGATAAACAAAAACAACCTCACATGCTTGTGCACATATACCCACAGACACAAAACAGTAGTTATGCCTGCAGAATACAAAATTACACGGTGAGCAATGGCTTTCTCCTATTTCCTGTCAAAAGATGCATTCCTATGAGATGCCCACTCACATATATTCCAAAATGAAAATAAAGATTTATCTATGTATCAAAAGGTCAAGTGACATTACAAGTTGAAAATCTGGTCTTTTTGCTATGGATTAGATAAATCTGCTTGTCTTTCTCTTTAGAGCAGACATTAGTGGATAGTAAACACTGGGCAAAACCCCTAATGCACCATCAGAGAATACCCAAAAGAAAAAAAAAATTAAAAGCCTTTCTTTTTTTTTTAAGATTTTATTTATTCATTTCAGAGAGAGAGCATGAGCTGGGGTGGGGGGGGGAATGGGGTGCAGAGGGAGAAGCAGACTCACCGCTAAGCAGGGTGCTCAATCTCACGGCCTGGAGATCATGACCTGAGGTGAAGGCAGATACTCTACTGACTGAGCCACCTAGGCACCCCAAAAGGCTTACTTTCTATATAAATTCTTCATTTTATCTTTAACCTAAATGACTTGTAAATGTCTGCTACTTTAGAATGAATATGATTTTTTTTTAAGTTTTTGCTACAAAACAAGTTGAAACAAAGTACACTTATTTAGTGAAGATAAAAAATTTTCATCAGCTTCATTGCCAGGTACCTAACTGGTCTCAACAAGCCTGTTGACCCTTCATTCTGAGAAAGAGAAGAAAGGGATAACAAAATTCTATCCTCAATATGAGAGACATTGATGAGTGGCAAGTTAGGAGGAAGCAAAATAAATACAATATCAACTTCTAGAATTTCCCCATAACCCCAGTTGTGGTATGGCGGTTAAGCTAAGGGTACAGACAGCAAGACAGCCCTTGGACTCCTCTTCCTGAAAGAGAGACAGGCAACAGTTCACAACCTTCTTCACAAAGGTAAGGATACAGAGCTTGGAGGAAATCTTCTAAAACCAACCCACAAAATCAAAATTGTTTTTACCAATGTCAAACATTCAATTGCTTTCCATTCTAACTAAAGACATCTGCTTCCCCAAATGTATATGTATCCTCTAGAGTACTTTCCAACTCAAAGAAGAAATCTCCCTCTCTTATTCCCTCAATCAGAATAAAGAATAGAAAACACTTAGTAGCATTCCAGATAATTTGTGCCAATTTAGATGATTCATGTATCGCTTTCCCAGACTAAATGGTCTATGGCCAGTGCTTTCAAGTCAACAAGGGTGCGGAGAGCAAGACCTAATTACAGGTCTGAGTCACTGTCTACCAGTTCCCTCAGACCCATGGACCATCCCCCACAAAGGCACCATTTCATTATGAGGTATAAAATCCAGCCAAGTCTACAATCCCTTTATATAAAAAAATAAATAAGAAGGTATCATTACACATACACATACACATACACATACGAAACAAAAACATCAATTCACAGGACTGATTTCTCAAAGAATAATTTCAATAGGCTTATTCCATCAAAAAGCAACTATAACACTAAATTTTGAATAAAAAATGCACATAAAACATACTATGGGATTACAATTTAAATGTCTTGCATTTCTTGTATTTATATTTGGCCTGATGTACAACATGGCGTGCTATTCCAATGAGAGAGTAGCTCTTTTCACAAGGGCCTCGATGATTGGGTGTTTCCACTGATGGCTATCTTTTCACACTGGCAACATTTTAATTTAAGATCCTGGATCCACATCGGAGAAAAAAAAGCTAAAGATACTTACATTTAAATAAAATTAAAAGGAGGACCCATTTTTTAACAACAAAAAAATGTATATGCACACAGTCCAAAAATCCCCAATTTTATATCAACAGAAGATATTACTGTTTTCCTTCCTGTAACGTGTATACTATATGAATGAAGGAAAAAAATATTTTTTGAGTTTACTCCCCCCCCACCACAGTCAAACATTTAAATAAAAATAACATCCTGGGGAAAAAAAAGAAAGAAATTCTCTTCCGATTGTCATAAATCTTTCTCTGACACTCTATCAGTAATTATGTCCCCAAGTTGAAAGGATTAATGATCCCTGAATGGAAATGACTATTCAGTTCTGTGGAGGCCACATCCCAAACAAGAACAAAGGGTAATAGGAATCCTCCAAGAGCAACAGAACAGTTATTTGATTGTAGAAGTTAAATGACCTAAGATCCATTTCGGGTAAGAATGATACAAAATGATCTCCAAGACTCAAGTTGGACATAAAAGGAAGTAAGGACACGGTGCCAGGGACTGAGGCACTGTTTCAAAGTACCATGTTTCCCAACCTGTTCACAGGAGGGGATGGGATGCCTCTGCTGGAACTGCTGCCACAAATATGAACGGACAATTTAGAAGGCACAAAAATAAATTTTGAAGTTGTAATGGCAGGAAAATGCAGATTTACCCAAGTCTGCCAAAAGCATGCATTCTAAGCAGAGGGTGAATCAAGCTATTTAAATAAAAAAGCAGCCCCCACACCCTGAAAAGCCCCATGAGGACACAACTGATCCCATAAAAGCCAAGTGTGCATTAGAGTGCAGAAGCAGGTCAAGAAAGGGAGCTCACTGGAAGACCAGACACCGGTTTAAAGAATAAGATTAAAAGCTGTCCACAAGCTGATTAAACTCAACAATTTAAAGTCTAACACATTTACTATAGATCACTGGGACATCTAGTGTCTCAAACAAATTCATAGCCTCTTTTCATGATCCTGAATTTATTCTCAACTCCTTTGCGATTTTAAAGATTTTAAATCAAATACATAGAGTACCCACATTTACCTGAAGTTAAAAAGTGGACAGAAAATCATACTGCACCAGTGTGATAAAAGCACAGACAAATGCAAGGGAAAAATAAAGAATAAAATCAGAAGAGTGCTTCCTTGGAGGGAGAAAAAGGCGCTGCTGTTAGGGGGCATTACCCCGGACTTTTACTTGTTCCACACAGAATTAGAAAACATTCGTTTTCTACGTATTGGGTACATATTGGGTATTTGTATTATTCCTTATACCATTGTTTTTATATTTGAAATATTCATGTTAATTTTTGAAGAACCAAAGCAAACAAGGCATCAGAAGTTTGGGCACAGAGTACTCTAAGGAAACAGAAAGAACAGGTCCATACTGCCAAATATACATCCCTACAAGGAGCTGGCTCTCACACAGGGAGGTCAAGACCCTTTGCAGAGTTCACAGCTCAAGTGGGTTGATTAAAAGGCAAAACCTTCCGGAGGGAAAAGAGAGAGAGTGAAAGCGATATATTTTATTCGCCTGTCTTTGAATACCAAATCACTATACCAGTTAACTGTTAAGAGGGAAGAGGGTGCCAGTCAACACCGGCATACCCTGCCAGTTTAATTTAACGGCATTATTTTGCCTTGCTTTGCAATTACTCCCACATTCCCCAGGGAGAAACTAATGGATTACTAAAAATAAAATGGAGATTAAGTGAATCACTTAGGATGTTTTGGCTCCCAATGTAAACTGGCTTAAACAAAAAGGAAATGCATTGGCTCAAATGCTTGGACTTCGGGAGACCTCAGGGCTTGCTTCTCTGTCCTCTGCCCTGTGTGGCTTCTTGCTCAGGCTGCAGCCACAGCACATCTTGTGCCAGCACATAAAAACATCCAGAAAAGAAAGAGAGGCAGGCTCTTCTTGTAGCCCTGTTTCAAGTATGAGAAGACTTCTGCCAGAAGTTCCTGGCAAACCTGCCTTGGAGTCTCACTGGCTAGGACAGGATTACTGGACCATTACTGAATTATCCTTCTGTCCAGGTAGCACCCAACACTGGCTGACACTTTATCCATGATGAGTCAATTGTGGATAAAGCAGGGATAGGATTGACCCTAACCAGGGCCTACCCTGGAGTTCCTATATGGAAGATGGATGAGATGCATGATATGGATCTGCCCCTAATGTGTGCTCTGCTGGAACTGACTGGGAATAGCCTGAGCAAACATGTTTATCTGAAGGTGAAATTAATCACTATCATGATGAATTTATATATAAAGCTATAGACTCCAAAAGCAGAGGAACAAATGAATTGATCCCTTTGAGAAAAGCAGATTTTTTAAAACTTTGTTTCTATATTTCCACTGCTCCAATGAGAAACTTAAAGACACAAAGTCAACACATTTTAAAGCACGTAGGCCATAGAAAGTATAGTATAGCACTTACTATATTCTTGTGCCATGGCTGCAGAAATTTAGACAGTAGCATCCATATGAAGAATGAATAACCTGAAAAGATAAGAAAAATACAAAAGTTTTTAAAAACAGAAAAAAATAGCTAAGTGTACAAGAGATTTCATTAAAAGAAACAGTTGCAAAAAAAAGTTTTATCTTTTTTCTGAAAGAGGCAAACCAGCCTTTTGAAATTAGACAGCTGCATTAAAATTAGAAGTTGAGAAAACAGGGGCACCTGTTTCCTGGGTTGAGTGTCTGACTTCAGCCCGGGGTATATCTCAGAGTACTGGGATCAGAATGGGAGCCCCTTTTAGGGCTCTGGGCTCAGCAGGGAGTCTGCTTATCCCTCTGTCCCACCTCCTGTCCTCTCTCAATCTCCCTCTTTCTCTCAAATAAATAAATAAATAAATAAATAAATAAATAAATAAATAAAATATTTTTTAAAAAGTTAGTGAAACCATCTATAGTATTAGAATACCTTCATGTTCATCATCTGCATCTATTGTCAAACAAACTAAATATATTTTAATTAATTATATTTTGATCAACTAATACTGCCCTGGACCGCTATTTGTAAAACTGAAACAAAACCAGAATTATTCAATGGACCTCAAAAATCATATAGTCTATCCCCTAGAAAACATATCTACCCTATTCAAATCACTGCAAATTACAGTTCGATAAATCAGCTTCGATTTCTAAATTTCTAAACTCAGGGATATGAGAGAATAGGTCTCAGAATAAAATACACCTATCAAATATTCGGTACTGCATGTTTATTAAAACTTTGACTATTCAGAATACCATGGAACAGTAAAGAAACATACTCCAGACTACTGGACCCAGACTACTCCAAGACTCTGGAAAAGTTATAAATATTCTAAGATGAGAACTCTGTCTCTATTCAGACCTTAGGACAAATAACAAAGTAGCAAATCACAAGGACTTAAAAACATACAAATCAATCTCTCCTATAATATTTCCTGGGGATAGTGTCCCTTGACAAGGCTGAGGATAGGCTCTGTCCACATATCTACAAATACCAGGTCTAATTTCACCTTCTTCAGTGAAAGTAAGTTCAACAATATCATGGGCAGTAGTTTGTAGGGAAGAAAAGAACTTTTTCTCTACCTTTTCATGTTTAGTTTCTAGGGGCCTGCTAACTAAACTGACGAGGACAAATTAACAGAAGAAAAGGTTCATGTTTCTTCATTGATGTTAATATTTTTACACCCATGGGGATATCATAGAAAACAAGAAAAAAATGCAAAGAAGCAGTTTGACCCAGGGGCTTAAATACTACCTTAATAAGGGGCAATACTTTGTGCAGAAGTCATGAGACAGGAAAGGGGGACTGGAGCTCCTAAGAATGATAAATTGTGGAAAGATGACCAGGAAATAAATGGTAAATAGGACTGTTCAGTAAGATCATGTAGACCCAAGTTTCTCCAGTGATAAGAATGGCTCTCCTCTTCCTGGTAGAGAGATGGGATGTACCTTTATAAATGGAAATTTATGCCCCAATTTTCAGGCAGGAAGCCTGGGGGGGCGGGGGGGGCACACGACACGACACAACATACCACACACACACACACACACACACACACACACACACAACTCGGCTTGCATCTGCTATTTCTCAATTTCCTTCATTCAAAATAATCCTTGTGCCAAGTGGCATATTTTGGGGTGGCATATTCTGATGATCTTCAGGTTCACAGAAATGAAAACACCATTAAAAGAATAATGGTGCAAGTCTCAGAATGGAAGAAAATACTCGCAACACATAGATCCATCAAAAAATTAGTTTAGAATATATAAAGAACTCTATAAAAAGGCCACCTAAACAAGATACCCAAATGGTCAATAAGCATATGAACAGTTCCTGAACCACATTCATTTGTTTACTACAAAATAAAGCCACAATGAGATGAAATTACATACTGAGTAAGATGGCTAAGACCGAAATCTGGCAATACCAAGTCTTAGGATGTAAGCAATTCAACTCTCATACATACAATGCTGGTGGGAGGGTAAACTAGAAAACAGTTGAAGAATCTAATAAAGCAGAACATAAACTTACAATGTGACCCAACAATTCCACTCCCAGGAAAATGCCTACCAGGAATGCACATGCCTAGCCCCCAGGACACAACAGTAATAGTCAAGCATTAATTTTGATAGCCAAAACTCAGTAACAAATAAATTGTCAACTATTCACACAGAAAATATTACATAACAGAGGTTAGTATGCTTTCTCTGCAAGGGCCAAACAGTAAATATTTTTGTTTTTTCAGACCATCTAGTCACTGTGCCCTGTTGCAACTACTCAACTTTGCATTTGGAGTGCATTTACATAGACAACATGTAAATGAATGGGTGTGGCTGTGTACTAATAAAACTTTATTTACAAAAACAAGCAACCAGACCACACACTGTAATTGGTCTGCCATACAATAATACATATAAATGAATTATAACTAATATGACAACAGATGAATCTCAAAAACAGCATTGAAACAAAGAAGCCACACACGAGAGAATACACTATATGATCCATTTTATGAAGTTCAAAAATAGGTAGACCTATGTGAATTGGGATAAAGTTACCTTAGAGATGGGAAGAGGGAGAAGAAGAAATCAGAAAGGAGTGGAACAGGGAATTTTGGTGGGGTTAGTAATACTGGACTCCCTGATATGAGTGGGTGGTGGTTTTTGTGATCATGTTCAATTTGGGAAAATTCATCATAGTGCTCACATACAATTTACTTATCTTTATATGTATTACACTTGAATAAAAAAATTTTTTTTAGTATTTTTTAAATAAAAAAAAGAATACAGGCCAGTAGTGTAAGTGGACACTCTCTCAAAGCCCAGGCTCCCTGGACATCAACTACTCTGAGCAGTAGGATGCCTTGAGCCCCCACAAGGCACGATCCTGAAGCCACCACACACACACACACACACACACACACACACACATTATCTCGTGTGATGTCTGCCTGACAACCAAACCTCTGTTCTGAGTTCCAGGTCGGGTTGTGGAGATGAACTGTGATTAGACAAAACACACAGGAGTGGCAGGAAGGGAATGCAATCCGGGGGGAAGGAGGAAACTAACAGATGGTGGATGAAGAAACTGGTGGATATAAGCCCCACATTTTAATATCATCTGCTGAATAATCTAAACACAGAATATAAGTCCGTGAGCAGCTTAGAAACACAGTTTGGAAGGTCACTGAATGTGCCCTTTGGATAAAAATAATGAATTTAAAAGCTAACTAGGGCTCATAAAATAGTGTTGATTTGTTTTCAATAGATTTGTTTTCAGGACAATTTCTTCCAGCTTCTCAAGTTGAGGAAGCAAACGTGACAGATAAAATAGTCTTGACTTTCTAGATCTGCATACTTCAAACAGTATCTATATCTTGACTTCATCTTAACCATTCATACCATGTCTAAAATTTAATTAGATATTTAACATTCCAGGGATCAGAGGAACCTATTAAATTACCAGGGTTATGCCCAAATAAATATATTGGGAAAGGCAGAAAATACAAAGATGCAATGGACAAGATCATGGGCATGTCATAAGGATACATATTCTCCTTTTGGTGTCTATATAATGAATGAAATAAAGAACAAAGGAGTAGAGAAAACTTGAACAAAAGAAAGTGAAATCCATTTACTATCCTGCATTTACTACATAACTGGTATGTGCAAGGAACTGACCTAGATGCTGGAAATTCAAGATAAAGTTCCTGTCTTTAAAGAGTTCAGTCAGAAAGAAGCTGACAAGCCTATGCATCAATAATTTAAGTTAAATGTCATAAGTTCCACAGTATTCATAAGTGTGATGGAGCTAGAAATTAACAGAAGAGAATTATGGAGGAGGAGGAGGAGGAGGATGGGGAGAAAAGGTGAGGACAGGAAGTCTTCCCATACATAGTGGGTAAGAGCCAAAACGGGTTTTGAATTTCAAAAGATGAGCAAGGTAAGAAGAGGGAGAAGAACAGAGGGAGAGAACATGCAAAGGCAGGAGTCAGCCAGTCATATCTGAGGAGTAACGAGAAACTTTCAGCAGCCAGAACATGGTGGACAAGGACAAGCCAACATGGAGATAGCAGAGGAACCTGTTAATTATACTAAGTTGGAATTGTATTCTGCAGATATTACAAAGACACCAGGATAGGAATTGGGGGGTGGGAAAGGGGTACAAGAAATAGAGGGGAGTGACAGGTCTCCAAATATACCTTCTTGTCTAGTTTTGAAATCCAGAAACACTGTAATACTTCACAAAATCAAGAAAAGTAAATAATTAAAATCAACCTGTACATGGGGATAATTCAAAATGAAACACAGTCAGTGACAAATGGACTGCATTATAAATGCACAACATAACCACACTTAAGGAAATGCTGGGGGGGGAAACTAACCTAGCTCTTTGGAGACCACTATCTTGACTACATACTCCGAGGCTAGAGACAAAACAAAGAAAGTAGAAAGACCAGAATGAACTCTACGGTGTTGAACTCAAGTCAGAGATACTATGCTTTTTAATATATATATATTTCAACAGATAATGATAGATAAAGGTATGCCTTGGAGAAACTGTGAGCTCAGTTCTAGACCACCACAAGAAAGCTAATATTGCAATAAACCAAGTCAAATAAATTTTTTGGCTTCCCAGCAAAAACAAGTTACTTTTACACTACACTATAGTCTATTAAGTGTGCAATAGCATTATATCTTTAAAAAACTAATATACAAAAAAAAAAAAAAAACTAATATACATAAACTTAAAAATAGTTTATTGAAAAATGTTAACCATCATTTGAGTTTTTATTGAGTTGTAATCTTTTAGCTGATGAAGATCTAGTCTTGATGTTAATGGCTCCCTATTGATCAGGGTGGTGGATGGCGAAGGTTAGGGTAGCTGTGGCAATTTCTTAAAATAAGACAACAATGAAATTGCTCCATCAATGGGTTACTCCTTTCAATGAACAATTTCTCAATAGCTTGTGAAGCTGTTTGATAGCATTTCATGCACAGCAGAACTTCTTTCAAAACCAGAGTCAACTCTCTCATATGCTGCACTGCTTTATCAACTAAGTTTATGTAATATTCTAAATCCCTGCTGTCATTTCAACAATCTTCATGGCATCTTCACCAGAAGTGGATCCCATGTCATGAAACCACTTTCTCTGCTCATCCATGAGCAGCATCAATTAAAGTTTTATCATGAGATCACAGCAACTCAGTCCCATCTTCAAGTTCCACTTCTAATTCCAGTTCTCTTGCCATTTCCACCACATCTACAGTCATATCCTCCACCAAGGTCTTGAACCCCTCAAAGTCATCCATTGAGGGTTAAAATGTACTTCTTTAAAACCCGTTGATATTGCTATTTTGACCTCTTCCCACGAATCATAAATGTTCTTAATAGCATCTAGGATGGTGAATACTTTCTAGAAGGTTTTCAATTTACTTTGTCCAGGCCCATTAGAGGAATCACTATCTGTAGCAGTCATAGCCTTATGAAATATATTTCTTATGGTATGTAAGGTATGGTATATAAGGTATATGGTAAATATATTTCTTATGGTTCTTATGGTAAGACTTGAAAATTGAAATTACTCCTTGATCCATGGGCTATACAATGGATGTTGTGTTAGCAGGCATGAAAACTTTAACCTTGTACATTCTCCATCAGAGCTCTTGGGTGACCAGATGCACTCACTGTAAATGAGTAGCAATATTTTGAAAGGAAACTCTTTTTTTCTGAGTTTTCAACAGTGGGCTTAAAATACTCTGTAAACCATGTTGTAAATAGATGTGCTGTCATCTAGGCATTGTTGTTCCATTTAGAGAACAAGGGCAAAGTAAATTTAGCATCATTCTGAAGGATCCTAGAATTTTTAGAATGGTCCACGAGCCCTAGCTTCCACTGAAAAGTCACCAGCTGTGTTAGCCCCTAACAAGACAGTCAGCCTGGCCTTTGAAGCTTTGAAACCAGGTGTTGACTTCTCCTCTCTAGCTATGAAGAAGGTTCCAGATGGCATCTCCTTCCAACAGAAGGCTGTGTAGTCTACACTGAAAATCTGTAGCTACCTTCATTAATGTTCTTAGCGGGATCTTCTGGGTAACTCGCTGCAGCTTCTCCATCAGCACTTGCTGCTTCATCTTACACTTCGATGTTATAGAGAGATGGGTTCTTTCCTTAAACCTCAAGAACCAGCCTCTGCTAGCTTCTGATTTTTCTTCCGCAGCTTCCTCACCTGTCTCAGACTTTATAGAATTGAAGAGAATTAGGGATGTACCCTGGATTAGGCTTTCGCTTAAGGGAATGCTGTGGCTGGTTTGATCTTCTCTCCAGACCACTAAAAGTTTCTCCATATCAGCAAAAGGCTGTTTCATTTTCTTATCATTCATGTGTTCACTGGAGTAGCACTTTTCATTTCCTTCAAGAACTTTTCCTTTACAGTCACAACTTGGCTTTTTGGCATTAAGGGGCCTAGCTTTTGGTCTATCTTGGCTTTCCACATGCCTTCCTCACTAAGTTTAATCT
Source organism: Vulpes vulpes (assembly GCF_048418805.1). Taxonomy (NCBI): domain Eukaryota; kingdom Metazoa; phylum Chordata; class Mammalia; order Carnivora; family Canidae; genus Vulpes; species Vulpes vulpes. The sequence continues at coordinate 105,553,946 of NC_132785.1, read as the reverse complement.
CTTTTAGCTTTTTATTTAAAGTGAGAGAGATGCCACTCTTCCTTTCACTGAAACACTTAGAGGCCACTGCAAGGTTATTAATCAGTCTAACGTCAAATTGTTGTGTCTCGGGGAATAGGGAAAGTGATGGGTACAGGCTGGTCAGTGGAGCAGTCAAAACACACACAACATTTATCAAGTAAGTTCATCATCTTATATGGGTATGATTTATGAGGCTCAAAACAATTACAGTAGTTACAATTACAAAGATCACTGATCACAGATCACCATAACAAATATAATAATAATGAAAAAGTTTGAAATATTGTGAGAATTTCCAAAATGTGACAGAGTGACATGAAGTAAGCCAATGCGGTTGGAAAAATGGAGCTCAAACAGGTTGCCACAAACCTTCAATTTATTAAAAAAAATTATCTGTGATTTGCAGTAAAGTGAAACTCAATGAAACGAGGTATGCCTACACTGTTATTCTTTCTTATAATACATTACTACCATTATTTATTTTGTAGCCCAACCTGTCCCAGATTTGGCCAGTGGAAACCCCTTCAAGATGGCTTCTAGGTCATATTTATATGACCCCATCATTCTCTGAGCATTTCCTTACTTTCTGAAAATAGATGTTTCAGTCTCATTTTGTACTTTCTTTCCCTGAAATGAGCCAAGGAGTTTTGGTTCCTTTGATTAGAAAGTGGTATTTAGAAAGCAAAATCCAAATGGCTAGATGTGTTCATTGCACATCTCACATTGTACTGTGAGACACTCTCACAGTGATTGAGCTAGGGAATATATACATGTATATGCGCTTACACCACACACACACACACACACACACACACACACACAAAGGCTCAAGAAGAATCTAAGATACTGCATAAGAAGAAGGTATCAGTGAGGTACTTGCCCTATCAACACTCAATTCCAACACAGCAGGAATTCAGAAAGGTTAAATTATTTAAAAATGATACTTGCTCAAGTGTTTATTCATGTGGAGGAAAATTAAATTGAATCTCTATTCCATTCTCTATAGAAAAATCAATTCTAATTTAACTAAAGACTTGCATATAAAAGGCAGAACTGTAAAACTTTTAGTAGACAATAAAAGAATATTATATGGCTTCAGAATAGGTTAGCAACATAAAAAAGAAAAAGAAAAACCACAAAGAAAAATAAATTCATTCTACATTAAAATAAAAAACTTCTGTCCATTAAAAGTCACCATAAAAAAGGCTAAACCACAAATTAGAAAACCTGCAACAAAACATTATCTAGAATGTATCTTTATGAATTTTTAAGAAAGAGAGACAATCCAAGAGAAAAATGGACTAAAGTCATAAAATATTAAAGGTCCTTATATACATAAAATGGTAGTATCTTTAGTAATTAGGGAAACACAAATAAAAAGCACATTTACATACCCACAAACCTGACTAAACTTAACGAGCTGGACAATGTGAAGTGTGTGGCACAGATGTAGAGCAGTGCAAATGTTCAGACTCACCCGTTGGAGTTGTACATTGGTGCAATCACTTTGGAAAACAGTAAGGCACAGATATATTTTACTGGCCAACAATTACTATCCTAAGTTTATGGTCACCAGGAGAACTGACACCCAGAGACAAATACAATTGTTCCTAACCACAGAAAAGTGCAAGCCACCCAAATTCCAGCAGAATAGGAAAAAAAAAAAATGTGGTTTTGTTTGCAGCAAAATCAGTGAACCCTAATGCTAAATGCATTAATGTGGAAAAATTCAAGGGGACAATCTCCCTAAATACTTGTACAATAAGGAATTAGTTACATACAAATTTTAAAGAATTAGATTACGAGCTCACTAAAGGCTGGGTCAATACCACTTAATAGTCATTAAAAGCCTCCTACAGTTTTATGCTCGGTATCGTGAATGTTTTGAAGACATAGGCCATTAAGTCCTCCAAGAGATAATAAGATAATTCTCTATAGCTCTGAACACAATACCGAGCCCATGGCAAACATTAGATTAAATAAAACAAAAAACTGTAGATCTCGTTTGTTATTTAAGGAAGGGGATATACTTATTTCCCAAAGTGCAATTAAAACACTTGAGAAGGCATCACCCACACGGTGGTTTTTCAAAAAATATATGTTTATATATTTAAGAAAAGACGAAAAAAATCCCTGTTATCCTGTCAGTCAGCTACCAGGACAGATGAGATTGCTTCTCTTAGGCTCATACCAATTAGACTACTGATTCATTTAAAAATATGTATTACAGCAGTTTAACTTTCTTTCTCTAAAAGTAAGTAACTTTTCAAATCAATGCTATGAGTTTAGAAACATAACATCTGTACTAACACAACTGCTCAGAATTGCAGCATTAAACCTCTAATAGTGCTCAACACTGAAGTCACCCACCATTTGCTAAGCAGACCTGGCCGGGAGGTTCAAGTGAGTTGCACCCCTAAGTAACCACCCTCAAAGCAAAAGTTACTTTACACCGTAAGGTTAACATACTTTAACAGTGTGGAAAAATCGTAAGCTACATATTTAAAATTTGCATCGAAGATACATTTTTCTTGATTTTGGCTGTTATAGAGTTCAAGACTTATTATGGTCCATATTTTTATACGGGTAGGAGTATGTGCAAGATCTTTAAAACTAATTGCAAGTCACATAAAGATAAGTGACAGTTCTACCTGGTTCACTTCTAATTCATTGTTTGCTTTCTAACAACATTATTTTAGAAAGAGCAATTCCACAGCCCATAGAGGAGATTTCTAGTTTAAGCAGAGGTAACTATCTTTACTTATGTAAGAAGCAATTACACTGGGTAACAGAAAAAACGAAGTGCAGTGGCACACACTAGAAGTATGCCGGGGAAACCATTAGTTTTCATTCTCAAGGGGATGCACTAAGTGTATCAGTCTACCAGTCACTGAATTTATTAAGCCATAATTTTGCTACACGGATTTGTTATTCTTTCCTTTAGAGAACACTGAATAATCAGAAGGCAATGTTTGCTTTCCTCTCTACAGTAACAACTGTGCATTTGGCCTGAATTCTAAATAACCAGGTTCTTTTGAAATTAAGCCAATATACAGATCTTTTCACCAAAAATAAGTATGAAGGAAACAGGCTCAAATCATAAATGTCATATTTATAACTACTCAAAATGGGAGTGAACAGCCTTCTCAGATAATTTGTATAAACATGCACAGACCTCACCATCACCATACATGCTCTACTGCCACTAAAAACAGAATCATTAAGACCTTGAAGCATAAATATTCAATTGGCTGTTTGATGACATCAGCACTGGTGGCCTAAAATTTATTGATAGCACACTTAACCGATTACATAATGTCTTTCTACACGGGCTAAGCCAACACTAGGTATAACAGCTTCATGTTAACTTGGCTAGATAGTGCTCAGTTATTTAGTCAAACACGAATTTAAGTGTTGAAGATATTTTGTGGATGCGATTAACAGCTACAATCATTTGACTTTAAGTAAAAGAGATTATCCCTGATAATGTGGGAAGACCTCATCCATTAGTTGAAGACATTAATCCCAAAGACTAAAGTTCCCTAAAAAAAGAAGGAACTCCTCAAACCATCAGCATTAACTTCTGCATGAGTTTCCAGCCTGCCAGGATGCCCTACAATTTCAGATCTGTAGCCCCCACAAATGCATGAGCCACTTCTTTAAAATAAACCTAAGTATTCCTCTCAGGATGAATGGATTAACTGCAGTACACATTTACAATGGAATATTACTCAGCCATAAAGTAAAGGAAATCCTACCATATGCGATAACATGGATGGACTTTGAAGGTTTTATGCCAAGTGAAGTCAGAGAAAGACAAAGATAAATACTATATGATCTCACTTATATGCAAAATCTAAAACAAAACAATCAAATTCACAGAAAAAGAAATATTTGTGGTTATCAGAGGCAGAAGGTGGAAGGAGGAGGTGGTCAAAAGTACAATTTTCCAATCCTCCTGTTACAAGATGCATAAGTAGGAGGGATGAAATGTACAACATGATGACTACAGATAACACCGCTGTATAATACTCAGGGAGGTTATTCAGAGAGTAAATCCAAAGAGTTCTCATCACAAGGAAAACCCTTTTTTCCCTTTCTTTTCTTTTTACTATTATCTACATGAGAAAATGGGCATCAGCTAACCTATTATGGCAATCATTTCACAAAATATGTGAATCAACCACCATGCTGTGTGCCTTAACCTTACACAGCGATGGATATTGATTATCTCTCAATCAAACTGGGGGAAAATATATTTTATATACATGTATAATACATATATACACACATATATGCGTTATGTATGTATTCCTATTGGTTCTGTTTCTCCAGAGTCTTGACTGATACACAGGGCAAAATGAGAATCCCTCTACGAATTTTAAAGGGTTGGGTCAATACAAAGAAAGAAACACCTTAATTTAATTCAGTTGACCTATGAAAACAAGGGCATCCTGAGCCCACCAAAACACCACACCCGGTGACTAAGACACTTCCCAACTAAAACAGAAGTAGGCTGCAAGAAGGGCACCACAGTATCAGTATGACAAAATGTGGCAAGAACAGGGGAACAGGAGTTCTAACTTGGGGTCTGAGGAAGAGGAAGGAGAGCTGGAGGGAAGTTAGGCAAAACAGCAAAGGTCACACAATAGCAGGGCTGTCAAAGTCAGAACTTATTCAGCTGACCCTCCCAATTCAGGTAACAGTATTTCAGGACATATTATATCGCAGGTGTTTGACCCTGTCTATCCCATCCACCTGTTTACAGCAACATTAAGGGGCAGATAATACTACTGTCCACAATTCTCAGGGGGGTCGGGGAAGCTAAAGATATAATTCTACAAGGTGGTATGGCTTCTAAGTGGTACTGGATCCCAGTTTTGTTTTTTTTTTTTTTTTTTTTTTTAATTTTTTTTTAATTTTTTATTTACTTATGATAGTCATACAGAGAGAAAGAGAGAGGCAGAGACACAGGCGGAGGGAGAAGCAGGCTCCATGCGCCGGGAGCCTGATGTGGGATTCGATCCCAGGTCTCCAGGATCGCGCCCTGGGCCAAAGGCAGGCGCCAAACCGCTGCGCCACCCAGGGATCCCTGGATCCCAGTTTTGAACCTCTGCTCGAAGTTGAGCTACCGAGCTCTACATTTCCCTAATAGTACTCCCTGGGCAGAACAACAGGGCAAAAACCTTCTAAGCCCAAGAACGTTACGAGCAGTGCCATAGAACATGTCAAAAGTAAGCGGCAAATGACATCTACGGTCTGTCCACAGAGAGGGGACAGAGGGAAAGCAGCATGAGAAAGAGAAAGGCAAAAATGCATAAAAATTAAGGATTTCTAATTCAAAACTGCTAATAACTCACAAATTTACCTTTTGACCTTCCTCCTATCTCAAATTTCATAAGAAATATAAAATCCAAATAAATGCACAGAAATTACAGGAAATTCCAGTAGAGATGGCACTGGCAGGTCAGAGTGGTGACAAATTTTAAGAAATAGAAAGCAGACTGAAAATGAAATACAACAGAGCTGAAAGACCCCTTAGAAATAAGAGAATAGACCTTCAAATGAATGTTTCTAGCAGACTCTAGGAAAATCTAACAAATAAGTGTCAGCAGAAATACACCTTGGATGGCAAGGCAGGTAATTAAAGAACCTGCCACCTGCCCGGTCCCTTTTCCACAATCACCACTCTTCAAACTAATACAGAAACCTAAACCTAATAAAGAAACCCTTAGGCCCCAATGGGTAGTATGAGCCCCTGGATTAAAGCCATGAGAAACACCCACAGTGATCCTCTGGATTAGAGACACTGGACAATGTTCCACATAACTAATAACAGAGTTTATCTGCACTCAGAAGACAAGTAACCCACACATCTTATGGAAGACTCACCCTACCAATATGGCCTGCCCTGCCCACCCACCATGGCTCCTGTAAGTCAGAGCCCGTACGCACAATCAGGTAAACAGAACCTCTGTGACAATGCTGAATCCAACCTTTTGGTTCTATCATTTGCCATGAAGAAATTCATGATAAACAATCAAAGGACTTTAAAACATGACACCTCAAAGCATGTCGATTTGGTATACTGACTTTTTTGACTTAAAAAACCATGAGGGTAAGAAAGGCACGCTGACCTCCCCACTTTTCCTGAAAACAGGAGATAAAACTCCCATATGAAGTTTCTGCACCTGGAGGCAACGGACATTCATTCTATTCACCAGAGACAGGGAATCAAGGCTGAGAAGAAACTGTACAAACAAATCTTTATAAAATGAAGCCTATTATCTTACTTTAGCCTCTCCATACATTTTAGTTTCTTTTCCACAATCACCACTCTTCAAACTAATACAGAAACCCAAACCTAATACAGAAACCCTTAAGCCCAAATGGTTCTTCAGGTCTTCATTTTCCTGCTAAAGACCTCTAGCACATGTTTTTATGTTTGTTTATTTGTTTGTTTGTTTGTTTGTTTGTTTTGTTTGTAAGAAAGAGAAGAGAAGAGAAGAGAAGAGAAGAGAAGAGAAGAGAAGAGAAGAGAAGAGAAGAGAAGAAGAGAAGAGAAGAGAGAAGAGAAGAATAAAGGAAAGAAATCGTAAGCTTTCCTAATTTGTCTTATGTCAACTTAATTATCAGGCCTAGTCAGAGACCCAAAAACGGTAAAGTTTTACCTCCCCTACATCATCACTATCCACTCCAGAAAAATCAGCAACATGGAAAGAAACATCAAATTCAACAATGCTAAAGAAAAAAAGAATTAAAATGAGAAAACAAAGAACATGTTTCTAAAAGGATGAAAAATCTCAAGAAACTAAAGGAAATACGATATCTGGATACAAAAAAAAAGAAAAAGAAAATAACTGGTCTTGGTTAAAATAAAATTATTGGGAAATGAAAGTAATGAGGGGCAGATCACAACAGATCATGTAGGTCCTGTAGGTCCCACAGATGTATTCTACACCCTAGATCCAGCCCCAGTGGATGTCCCGGGCTCTGTCCATTATCCTCTCCCTTTGGCTTCATCCCTTCTGCCTATCAACAAGTCCAAATCTCCCTTCATTCATAAAAACCTTTTCCCTTGACCCAGATCTCTCTCCAGAGTAAAGCAGCAATGAGGTAAGAAGGTCTCAATGATGGTTTGGAAGTTCCTCACTTAAATAACTGAGTAGATGGTTCTCTCATTAGATGTACAGAGACAAAAGGGAAGAATGGGAGATGGACAAGGGAATGCTTGATCACAACACAGAACACAACACGTAAGGGGTCTTTACAGAAAGAGCTTATAAACTAAAACCTATATACTGAACTTGGTCCGTGAATATATTTTTTTTTGGCCCACCCAGTGTTTTAAAAATTCAACCCATCCTTTAAAATTCAGACTGTTTAATGAGCAAATCCTCATTTACACTTTTTCTTAAAAAATAAAATAAAATAACCCGGGAGATCTGGTAACCTTGGGCCCACATTCCCACATAGCATCAAATGGCCAGAGCCAAACAGCCTACATGGGGCCTGCAATCTCCCCTCCTCACTGTCCCCAACTCTGTCTTCCTGACCCTGAGCCTATGTCAACGGTCATTTATCACTCCACTTACTCTCTTATGTTTCTTAGTGTAGAATAATATTTGTTCTTACCCTGGGCCTGCTTTTGCTCATTGATATTGTTGGCCAGGCACCCAAGCTTGCAAATCTGCTGTAGAAGCCAGAGTCAAGAAAGGAGTAGAAAATATGGGTCTCTAGCTATTCACAGGAGACAGGGCTTGAGGTGTGGTTTAAGGTGGTTTTGAAGTAAGTTAAATGAAAGAGGGTTGAGCACACAAAAAAGAATGTAAAAGAAGATAGCGGGATCCCTGGGTGGTGCAGCGGTTTGGCGCCTGCCTTTGGCCCGGGGCGCGATCCTGGAGACCCGGGATCGAATCCCACGTCGGGCTCCCGGTGCATGGAGCCTGCTTCTCCCTCTGTCTCTGCCTCTCTCTCTCTCTCTCTCTCTGGTGACTATCATGAATAAATAAAAAAAAAAATTAAAAAAAAAAAAAAAAAAAAAAGAAGATAGCAACCTTGGATGGAACTCTAGGAAATGCCCATAATTCAAGACAGTAAAAGAAAGGTAACAGTAAGTGAAAGGTAAGTGCAAAGAGTGGGATATTCAAGAAGAATTTACATACATGCATGGTGCACAGATTACAGCAAATAAATGTGACACTAGCACCGCAGAGAGGTCAGGGTCGCCTATAAGGTAACTTATTTAATGGCAAAAATCAACAAACAACAACATCAATCAAAATCTGCAACAAAATCAACTTATACTACCTGGGAAACTAGAGTACTTAGCAATTGGTTATGGAAAAAATGGAAGGATGCATCTGTTTCTCCCTCTCCCTCTGCCTGCCACTGCCCCTGCTTGTGTGCTCTCTATCAAGTAAACAAATGAAATCTCTTTAAAATAAAAAATTCACATTAAAGCAAAAAGTGAAACCATCATCACTTTAGAACTATCAAATTACCTAAGTACCATTTTGCATACCTGTAACTATTTAGTGAAGGGGAACAGAACACGTGACCCCAAAATATGCTACTTTACCATGTAGATGAAAGCAATCAAAGCCTACAGATTCAAGAAGAGTTGGGGTTTTTTGTTGTCTTGTTTTTTTTTCACCTCTCCCTTCACTACCTAAAAGAATTTCAACAGAGGGCCTGTACCAGGAAGGGGGCTAATAGCAAAGATAACTAACTAACTAACTAACTAACTAACTAACTAACTAACTATTTATTTATTTATTTATTTATTTATTTATTTATTTATTTAAAGATTTTATTTATTTATTCATAGAGATGTAGAGGGGGGGGCAGAGACACAGGCAGGGGGAGAAGCAGGCTCCATGCAGAGAGCCTGATGTGGGACTCGATCCCGGGACTCCAGGATCATGCCCTGGGCTGCAGGCTGCACTAAACCGCTGCGCCACCGGGGCTGCCCACAAAGATAATATTTTATATCAGGAAGACTTATCCACCTGGGTCTGGGTGGCTCGGTGGTTGATCATCTGCCTTTGGCTCAGGTCGTGATCCCGGGGTCCTGGGTTTGAGCCCTGCATCGGGCTCCCCAGAGGGAGTCTGTTTCTCCCTCTGCCTGTGTCTCTGCCTCTCTGTGTCTCTCATGAATAAATAAATAAAATCAGAAGAAAGAGAAAGAGAAAAGAAAGAAAGAAAAGAAAAAAAGAAAAGAAAAGAAAAGAAAAGAAAAGAAAAGAAAAGAAAAGAGAAAAGAAAAAAAAAGAAAAGAAAAGAAAAGAAAAGACAAGACCTATCTGCATGGCCTGGCAAACATTTGTTTACCAAACATCTGCTCTTCTCCCCTTCCTGGGATTTGTCTTCCCTCCTTAAGGACCCTAGTCCTCTGTTCCCTTCTCCTCAGCTCCTAAGAACTGAACATAAGCCCTAATTCCCTGACTACCAGGGAATCTCTCATGAATTAGGGCTCTTAAACAAACTAAATTAAATCTGGTTTTCTCCTATTCATCTGTCTTATGTCAATTTATTATGCTAAAGATCCTAGAAGGGAAAGGAGAAAAATTTCCTCCCCTGCAGTTTTGGCACGTAAAGTGGGGCTCTCCATTGGCTGGACATTACACACTCTGGGGCTGCGGGAGCGGACAGAATCCAGCAGAAGCTAAGAATTCTTACCACACCAATCTCCCGGGTCCCTGCCTTCAGGGTCATGTGGAAGTGAGAGTGGTAAGAGTCTTTCGAATCAGCTGGAGAAAATATTTACTCTGTGTGAATTAGTTCCTTGAGTATAGCAACTCCAGTAATGATTAGTTAAGAGCGCTCTTATTTTCTATTGATCTCCTTCCTCTCAGAGATGATCACTGGTTTCTTTTATCTGTCTTTTGCATGGTTTGTCATAAGAAGAAAAATCATAGATGGCAGAAGGCAGCCAGGTCAGTCCTTCAAGCCAACCTGAGACTGGTGCGTTCACAGTTCTCAGCAGACCAGGGTGTGTTTAGACAAACTTTGCTATGGGTGCCCTATGTAAAAACCAGATGAGGTTTTCCTTTTGTCTTGCTCTAAGCCCTGAGGGCTTGGCTTTGTGACCAGTGAGAATGTTCTCTCTGGTTTCTGCCATCCAGAAGATGCAACTGGTGACCAAACAGACTAGGATTCCAAGACACAAAGTCACAAGCAGTATCCTTTTTGTCCAGCCATGCCAGGTTTCATGGGTTTGTCATACAGGGTCCTGGTCCGTAAAGGATCTTTGTCTTCTCAACCTTCCCTGTCCTATTAGTGCTAGAGAAGTGCCATTTTGTTAGTGCCTGCCCCATGTCACAGATTCCCAGGTCTCATTTCTTCTACTACATTATTCTTACTGCCTATGACAAAGGTCTTCCCTTTCCTAGGCTAACTCTGGAAAAGAACTCTGGATCTGGTGAGGGCTGCAGCTTTTGTACCTTTTTTGAGGATATCTCATTTCCATGGTTAAGCCATAAAAAGGCTTATTGATTTGTGTGGTTACTGGGATAAATACAAGATCCTGCTTGTCAATGGCCAAATGATGGCCATATTGAACTGGCTATATGTGAAAGAAAAAAAAACTTGGTGCACTCTCGTCCTACAGAAAGACAAAATTAATAAGAGAACACAAAGGAATATAATGGCCAACTTTAGAGTCTGCCTTAATAAGATGAAAGAACAGAAATTAGACCTAGTTTAAGACTAATGTCCACATCCAATATTAATCCTCTTTCTTAAAATCCAGCCTCCTCAGCAAATTCCCTTAGCTCCCAAACCTTTCTACCTTCCTCAGAAAAATCCCTTAAACATCCAGTTGCCTGTTTTAGCTTCCCTTTCCCTCCTTGCAAGATTTACAAGGAGCACTCCAGCCTAATTTCTAGGCCCAGAATGAATAGGTTACTCATGGCAATGCTGCAAGCCAGGAAGTGAATTTAGCAGAAGCACCCAGACTATAGTAAGGCTTGCTCTGCTGGGCTCTATAATCAGGCTCTGCCAGCTTCAGGCTCTCCTGTGTAATATCCTTTGTGGATATATCCTAGATCCCCCCAACCACAAAGAATTCATGTCCCATGTATAGCAACATCTTTTAAATCATAAACCCATCTAACTCCACTTTCAGAAGATCCTATCAAATTTAAAGAGAAATTTAAAAGGTGAATGGCCATCCACAGTTCCTCTCACAAGGACTTTTGTTTTGCTGCTGGTGTTCTTCCCTCCCACGATTATACTGTAGTTATCAGAAGCCAGGGTACTCCTTGAGAGGGTGGGAGGGAAAGAGACTTCAAAAAAAGGTGGGGGGGGGGGGGGGCTAAAATTCTCCCAGGCCTCCTGCAAATGACCAGGAAATGTCTCAGCTAGGGCTGATATTCAGGGGCTAATAGAAACATTAGTAGAGGCTTTCCTCTCTAAGGTGAATTTGTTTAAGGTTAAATTGTATACACATAAAGGAGAGCATCTGAAGGCCTCTGCTGAACACTTTATAGACTTTTCAAAGGCATACTTCACTAAACCCTGAAGCTCCAGAACACAGATATCTGTTAATTTCCACCTTAGTAGGGCATTTTCTCCCTGATTTAAAAAGACAAATTCCAAATAACATGGTAGTCAACCTCAAAACATTACAATGGAAGTAGCTACCCAATCCTTTGAAGCTACCTTGTAAGAATGCAAGGGAAAAAGAGTTAACATCACTAATTCTTGATTTGCAACTTGCATCTTGAGAGAACCAAAAGCATTAACTCTTAAGACCAACTCAAACCCCACTCAGATCCATTCCTGTTTGTCTTCAGACAGTAGCAGATAGTGCAAAAAATGAAGACACTGGAAGTACAATTGTCTTGCATGTGAGAAAAAGTAAAAATTAGATAGCAATTACTCTAGGCTTCTGATAAAAGACAAATATATCCCAAAGTAGGTGAAAAATGTACATTCTTTCTCTGTCCCTTGAAGTTATTATAAATCTTAGCATGTCTTTAAAATGTAAACATCCCAGTAGATAACTAAACACAGACCACAATCTCCTAAAATGGAAGGGGAAAAAGATGTGTGGGGCATGTTTTTTAAAATACAAATTGCTATAAAGGCTCCCTTGCCCAATCTATTCCACATCCTCTGTGAGATTAGTTCTCATGGACAAATATAAATCTTAAAAAGCCTTCTTCATGTGAGGTGCCTGGGTGGCTCAATCAGTTGGACATCTGACTCTTGATTTTGGCTCGGGTTATGATCTCAGGGCCATGGGATTGAGCCCGATGTCAGGCTCTGTACTCATCAGGGCATCTGCCTGAGATTCTCTCCCTCCCTCTGCCCTCTGCCCCTACCCCATGCACTCTCTCCCTCTCAAATAAATCTTTAAAAACAAACAAAAAACAATAAAAAAAAGTCTTCTCCACAAATATTAGTAAAAATTTTAACCATTTAAGTGGATAACCTTAACCATTTCCTCTGCCAGAGACACAATTATTTATAAACTAGTGAGTTTTGTATTATACCTGATTCATAGCTAAAATCTTAGAACAGAAGTTGTAGGAGGATATCTGTTTGCATCTGTGTGTTTATGCATGTCTATGAATGTATGTTATATATGGGTGATATTTTTCTACCACCAGATGGTATTGACAAAATTAATCTGTAAAGAGCTCTATTTAACTGGCCTAAAAGACACATAAATGCTTATAAAATTAAGTATTTCTAAATCTCAGATATATGAAAGAAACTAACCCAAATGTTTAAGTTCACATGATCTAGGAAAATTTTTGGTAAGTAAGAGCTAGTTTAAGTTTGTTGGTTTAATTAATACAGACATGTCTTTAAACTTGTCAGCATTAAATATAATACTTTTTTAGTCTACCTAGCTTTATTAAGAGTCAAATAAGCTCATGTTACATCTGTTAAAATTTGCCATCAAGAAAAATAACTGAAGATGATGGTTAACTGATTTAATAGCTCATGAAATCGTAATAAGTAATCTAAATATGATTGTGAAAAATAAGTGATTTAGGGGATGCCTGGGTGGCTCAGCAGTTGAGCATCTGCCTTTGGCTCGGGGTGTGATCCTGCAGTCCCAGACTCGAGTCTCACATTGGGCTCCCTGCATGGAGCCTGCTTCTCCCTCTGCCTGTGTCTCTGCCTCTCTCCCTCTCTCTCTCTCTCTCTCTCTCTCTCTGTCTCTCATGAATAAATAAATAAAATCTTTAAAAAATAATAATAAAATAAGTGAGTTAAATAGATGTAAGTGGGCCAAAAGTTTTTAGGTGAACTTTTCAGCAGTAATTATGTTTTATGGTATGTCTACTTAAAAATACTTTCCCAAATCTTCAGTAACTTCCATCAATAGTTTTGCTAAGTTAGGTTAAATGATGAAAATTCACTGAATATCTAGATTACTTCCAAATAATATGAAATACTGAACATTAATTATTGAACACAGGTTTATTTACTTTTGGCTTATTACAGAGAAACTAAAGATAAATTTGGATGTAAGTAAGCATGTCTTCTGCCACCCTGAAAGATTGCATTATGAGGCAGCTTATAATTCTAGAAATTATAAAATGTACTCATAAACTTGCCAGTAACACACAACTGTCCACTTCTTAATTTTCATTAGAAATTAACTTTTTAAGGGTCTGAAAATATAATACACATAACTAAAGCTACTAGAAATAACTACAGAAATATCTCTGCATGAAAGCAAAGTAAGATGTATGTTTTGGTAAACAAAGGTATGAGGGGTAGAGATGCATTTTGTTGAGGAAAAAGAAAGTAATCTTGTCCTAAAGTAAAGCTGGTTATTTCAGAGGGAAAGAGGAAAAAATAAGAGACAAAATTTGAATGGAGATAAAAATTAAGTTGTAGAAGGTTTATGGAAAAGGAATCTGGAAAAGAAATTTCATGTGTGGTCAAGCTGGCTAAGGCTAGAATGGATCTACTTAAAAATGAATTTTAGTATCAAAAGTGTACTGGTGCAAAATCAGAATGCAGTTGTCTCTTTGTTAAAAGGACAAGGTTTTCTTGAACTTCTGGTCTGTTATTGGTAACGGATGGTAAAAAGTTTATCTTTTAAGTAAATCTGCCTGAAAAGCAAAAGTTTTGTGTCTTACCAAAATAATTTAGTATGCTTCATATGGTCTTTATCAGGTCTCTGATTTCTTAAGAAAACTCAATCTTCTGAATATGAAAAGAGATAAGTTTTAACCCAACTCTGTAACCTTCTGTATTGCCTTTAAAATCTTCTATTGTCACTTTCGTTAAATAGATAATTAAGCATTATTTCATAATGATCCATGATCGCATTTAGTCTAACGTTCAAAGCTTTTGATGTTTTGACAAACTTCCCAAAAATCAAATTCTAAATGAAGTTTCTTTGACTTGAACTAACTTTAGGAATTTTCAGAGGGTCCTGGAACATCTCAAAAGATGTGTTCTTCTTTATGGGGGGAAAAAAAAAGAGGTTACACCAATTAGACTTATCTGGTGTATTAAATTACATGGGAAGCATTGTCAAATAAGTGATGATAAACTTTCTTAGGCTATATATATATATATTTTCCCTTAGGTTACGTTGTATAGGTAAGAGTTATTGATATAAGTGTTCTAGAAATTTGTGGAATTCCTAAAACTCTCAGATGTCCTGGTATAATGTTATCACTTGTTCTAGTTATTATCTTAAAATGTTGTATGTCACAGAAATAACGAAATTTCCTTGTCAATATCATTATAATGAACTCTCATCAGACCTTTAACCATGGCTTTTTAAGTCTTTGTCATTTACAGAGAGCTACAGTTTTACTTATGTTTTTGTAAACACATTTCATCTTCAGAGAGATTCATGGAAAGGACTGGCAAGTAGTCTCGAGTACAGGTTTCTGATCACTTTAAGATCATACTAGTGAACTGGGTAAGAATTTATAAAACTCTAATGGAGAAATTGATGGCTTCATAAAACTGCTAAGAAAAAAATCAAGATCACTAAGAATGAGTATCATGGGACTGAATGAATGGGTGAGGATGATTCTAATTTTTATTACTTTTTGTTTGGAACACTATTCATTGTCTTATTTTTTTTCTTCTAGATTTAAAGAAATTTTTTTCTCTTAAGCTATCAGCAATTTGTAAAATATATCTTTGTGAACAAAGAAAAAACATTGACCTTTTTCTCCTTACCTGATCCCTCCAGAATTAAAAAACTCCTAGCGAGTATTCTTATTTTCATGACAATATAGTTACTTGTATAAGTGCAATAATAATCTGTTCTTCTTATAACAGGACACACTTGGAAATTGGTCATAATACCAAAGCTTTGACTGGAATGCCATATTTGAAAGAGATGCAGATAGACTGAGATATGACCAGACAGCATTAAGGAACTAAGGCTGACTTTATGAAGCATTAAATAAAGTCCACTGAAAAAATCCAACTGATACCTACTTATAGAGTTCCTGGTAGCCTTACCAGGGGAGTAAAGAATGTCACTTCCTGGCAGGTACAACAGCCTCTGGATATTTTGGGACCTCAAGAAGAAAGGAATTAACCCAAATCTATAGGTATTATAGGCTAAAATTGATGGTAAGTCATTGGCATGGCTTCCTAGCCTTGAGTGCCTTTTACAAGTCTAATCTGAGATTCCTTATAAAAAGGCCCAGCAAAGCAGATTAAAAGAGTCTATCAGGTCAATCACTATTCTTGCTGCACTTATGGAAATAATCAGGTCAAGTTTAATGTAAACAAATTAGATTTCTGTTGATAAACATAGGGGTGATTGTAAAGAGAAAACTGTGTCTCAGTAATACACTTTTGTGGGTATCAAAGCCTAGTACTGGCTCACTGTTTTTAAGATTCCGTTTTCTACCTATAAAATGGACTAGATCTTTAATTCTTCTACTTTCCTCCAATATTTGCCTACAACTCTCCAAACTAACAATTTCAATTTTTCTCGCACACTTCTGAACTTGAAATCACTGAGAACTAACACTGCTCTTTTCCTTAAGTCATGTAAGCTAAAGTGGGTCAACTTGATATAAACTACAGAGAAATCACCACAATAGTTCATGTACAAAAAAGATCTCCATTCTTGATGCTATGTAGGAACTCAGAAAGATCACCAGAGACATTCAAACCGCAAATCAGGAAAATCTATGTCAGATTGCCACTGCCTCTCCCCTTTGCTCTATCTAAAGATGCTTCAAGCTCGACATCCAGAAATCTCAACCGGCTATTCTGAGAACTCACAAACTGGCATTACAGTCTTCTCTACTTATTAACCATGGTTTTTCTTTTGTTTCCACAAAATTGCTTCGTACTAAACACCTGATTGTTTGCCTGATGTGAGTTTAAGTGAACTGACCTATTGTCAGCACTAACAGACTGGTCCACTAAGAGAGAGCCAACTCAACCTCTGAACTATGAAAGTTCTTAAGGAGCTTTCAAAGATGAGACTGAAGGGGAGGGCTCCAACAATGGATTATTCTGAGCTGAAGGCAATCAAGGCCTCCAGACTCAGGAAGAGGTGCTTTGTTTTGTTTTGCTTTTACTTCTCCCTTACCTGCCTAAAATAATTTAGATAGAGGGCCTATAATAGGAAGACAACTAATACCAAAGATAACTTTTTATATGAGGAAGTAATATCTGCATGGCCTGGCAAACATCTGTTCAACCAACATCTGCTCTTCTAATCTTCCTAGGATTTGTCTTCCCTCCCTTCTCCTTAGCTCATAATGGACTATACGCCTCAAGTGCCTGACTGCTGAGGAGCTTCTCATATCTTTGGGAAAATATGTATTTCATACATATGAAATAAAATTGGTTTTTCTCCTGTTAATCTGTCTTAAAATATAATTAAATTGCTAGATACGCCAAAAGACCTAGAATGGAAGAAGGGTTGGGTGGCTCAACCTGGGTGGCTCAGCAGTTTAGCCTTCAGCCCAGGGCATGATCCTAGAGACCTGGGATCAAGTCCCATGTCGGGCTCCCTGCATGGAGCCTGCTTCTCTCTCTCGGCCTGTGTCTCCATCTCTCTCTCTCTCTCTCTCTCTCTCTCTGTTTCTCATGAATAAATAAAATCTTAAAAAAAAAAAGTGAAAGAAGGGAAGAGCTTTTCTTTCCTACATTAGAAAAGAGTTCTTATATCTTCGATACTAGTAAGTCTGAGTTAAAACTGCTTGCAGCATTATAAACTGGGATAACACCTTTTAAAAATAAGTAATGTTGAGCAAAATTCTCATAACCCTTGTTACCAATGGCACTCCTGGAAATGAATCTTATGTCAATTATAGAAGCAAAACGTTACATGAATGAATATATGCTCTGCTACAATGTTTTTTAAACAAAACACAAAGAATGTGGAGACCAGTCAATCGTCCAACAATAGAAATACTACATAAAAATTTACAGTGCATCAACACTATAATCTCTATTTTACTGTCCTATAATGTAAGAATAAGGAAGATTATGTGGACCCCGGGCAGATAATTGATATCATGTGAAGGTAGAAATAAGACCATATGTCTATCTAAACCCCTTCCCCCAAAAAAACCAATATGCCTACCAAGATTACAATGAGGTAAAAAAATAAAATAAAATAAAATAAAATAAAATAAAATAAAATAAAATAAAATAAAATAAAAAAGGGTTTGCATGTGATCAAGCCAAGGATGGAAATATTCAAAATGTGGAAATAATTAATAATACATGAGAGTGATAGATTTATGGAGCATTTTTTTCATGTTTCAGTATTCTTTTAATAATACAGTAGATGAAATAGGAAGAAAATCTGGCACCATGGAATTATAAAATTGGCACAAAGACAGAAACGGCAGCCAGAGTATGAAGAGAGTCAGAGAGAGCCAAATATGAGAGAGCTGTAAAGATGAGTTTGAACAAATGCACTAAAAAGAGGTTACCAGCTTTTAGAAAATCAGACGGCTACTAGGGACCTCAGAGAAAGCAGTTTCAGCAAAAGAGCAGAGACCTCAATCTTCTGCAGAGCACCGATATACAGGTAACAGAGGTAAGGAAGTGCCTGTGACTCGGGCAATGCTGGGAAAAAAGCAGGTGGTAGGTAGTCTGGGAGAAAAAGAAAGGTGATAGTAGTTTGGGAAAGGATTGGGGTTGAGCCAAGTTTTTTCAGGTTACAATCTAGGAGAGTGAATAATCAGTAAAGAGCAAAATGGAAATTTCTGGAAAGAAGGAACATAATGGAATGGTTCCTGGAGGTCGTATCACTTAAGGACTTGAGTTATATGGAGCGGAACGTGGCTTCTTCTTCTTGGCCCCCGGAAGGCACTAAATTTGTCTCCAGAGGTAATACTCCAGTGAAAATTCTCCTATCTTCTTAGAATAAGAGATACATTAAAACATGTCTCCAATAAGAATTGCACATAAAAGCAAGCCACACAATTCAAATAAATGTTTCTCACACTGACTTCTAAAAAAGCTAGAGGCCCTAAGTTACACTTCAAATAAAATAACTGTGTTAGAGTGATGATGAGTGTTTTGCACAGATCTAAAATTCACATTTTTCTTCATTTTAACAACACTGAAATCATGACCTATCTTCTAATCTGTGGCACCTTAGCATTGTAACAGTTTTAAAAGGCTGTGGGTTTTCTTCCTTAATGACACATAAAAAGATGTGATACCATGAGACATAAAATAATGGTATGCCTTACAAATTGAAAGTATCTTAAATTCAATAAAATGTGGTATCCCTCTGTCCTTGCAAACCCCTCTCTCAGATTACCACATAACTACAATAGAAGTGAGGAAAGGGAAATAAAATCTTGGCAAATGCAATTTTAAACTATTTTATTTTTACAAATATAAAACTGTGAACATTTGGCCAGGCAGATTTCTGATTCTATCTATAATTAAATGATCCCCATGGTCCTGATTCAATAAAGTTTATTCGTGCTCATAAATGTAGAACATAAATCACACATACACACATTTATGTTTCACAGCTCTCCATGTAAGTGATAGCCATTTCACAGCAGAGGGAGAGTGGCATTTAAGAAAAAAAGGACTAAACCAGTCTACTTTCACATAAACATAATATACTTTAAAACCAAATACTTTTCTATTGGAGAAAAATCAGAGGCAAGCACATCTTTCTTCATTGAAAATATTAAACTTTTCATAGAAATACTAATTAAGGAACTATCATTCAGGATAATTTAAAATATATATTCAAATCTTTGCAAGCAAGCTTTCTGTAAATCCAAAGTTACTCCAAAATAAAGGGTTTACTAAACTAAATAAGTATATATAGTCGACCTTCCAAACAACATGGGTTGGAATTGAATGGGTCCACTTACACAAGGGTTTTTTTCAGCAAATTCAGTCCAGTACTGTAAAGGTATTTTCCCTTCCTGATGATTTTCTTAACATTTATTCCATAGCTTACTCTGTAGTTAAAATACAGGTTTTATACATATAAGATACAAAATATGTGTTGACTGTTTATGTTATCAGTGAGGCTTTCAGTCAATAGTAGGCTATTAATAGTAGTTAAGTTTTGGGGGGAGTTAAAAATTATACGTCGATTTTCAGCTGTGAGGGGGGGTTGGCACCCCTAACCCCTAACCTTGTTCAAGGATCAACTCTGTGTATATGCATATGTGTGTGTATACACACACACACATACACACACACATATATATAAACAAACACATTTTACTGGCAATTTCATATGTGTTTTAATCTCAACAAATGGGTTGTCTGGAAACAAAAAAAAATGTAAAGGAAAATAATAATGAAACATTTACAATATTAAACACCTTTGGAAATTACCATAATTACAACAATTAACCATTCCAAACTGGCATGCACTACAGTTCTTTAATGTTTTATACAAATAAGGAAACCAATTTTGCCAGCCGATTCATTTATTATACCCCTGCCTATACAAATTGGAAGCCTACAAGATAATCAAGTCAATGAAATTAGCATCTTACAATGTTTCTTCAGCACAATCAACTTATGTTAGGCCAGTGATTGGCTCATAAAGTATTTTAAAGTGATTCTGAATACAAACATGGGTTCAGCATCAATGCCAAAAGAGGTATCATTTTCAGAAAACTCCTACATGACCCTCTAGTTATACAACTATTATTAACTATGATTAACTGTTAATTTACAAAGTACTTTCCTACCCTACCAAATATAGTAATTCTAGATCTTCCAGTTTTAAGTAATATTATTTACACCATCTGAGGGTAAACTTACACCAGTGCATCGTGCTGACATCTTTTAAGCACATTTCTTCAAGACCATAGGCATCATTGCTACAAAATTTCAAGACCATCAGCCAGAACAGATGTTACATGATCATCACATCATCAAGCAAGAAATTGCTGCTAATTTAGTCTTATGTAAAAAGGGAAAATGCAGTAGAATTCCATACTTTCAGGATTTTATCAACCATCTTCTACAAAATGTAAAGACAATCAACATTTTCTTCCTTTTTTTGCTTGCTAATTTGTTTTTATTCTTCTTTAAAAAAACATTTTGATTATTTAATATAAGCAATGCATTATGTTAGAAGAAATAAAGAAACAGTTCCTGCCCTCAAGAAAATTAGAATATACAGTAGAAAGAAATATAAATAGCTTTAACATATGGCAGAATATGGTAAGTGCTAGAGTTTTATGAGAACACAAAGATGATAAAATTATATTAACCAAGAAGTGTATTAGGCCATAACTAGAACTGCATTATGGCAAGTGAAAATATTCTCTCTGGACTAACAGGATCACCAGTAAGTAATAGGACCTTATCAACACCTCATTTTAGTTCTCTGTAACATTTTTACATTCAATTAACCCACCATGATTTATTTATTCCTAACCTAACAGCCAAGAAATTTTCTTTCTGACCCTTTAAAATACTCAGACATCACAATAATCTTTAGAATAGTACAATACTGTGATTTGTAAGAAATAAGAAATATATATTTAATCACTCAGATAACCAAATACATGTTTCTCGTGTATTTTTGGTCTTTCTCCAAGGTTCTTGGTTCACAGTTCCCCAAATTCTTGGGAGTCTCCTATGTGACAGAGCTTAAAGGGGTCTCTTACGCTGTGTTAATGATGTGACTTCTGTAATGCAACTAAGGATGGAAGCTGGTAGCCACTGGAGCAGCCAAGTGGAGGACTGGAACTTTCAGTCCCATCCCACAACCTCCAGGGAGGGAAGAGGGACAAGAGAATGGCCAATGACAATCAATCATCCCTGTAACAAAATCTCCATAAAAATCCAGGAGACAGGCTTGGAGGGCTTCTGGGTTGGTGAACACTTAGAGCTCTGGGGAAAGTGGCATGACTGGAGGCCTGAAAGCTCCCTACCCTGTCCCCATACCTCACCCTGGGCATCTCTTCCTCTGGCCATTGATGAGTATCTTTTAAAATTCTTTGTTATCTAGTTAGTAAACAGGTTTCCTGTTCTGTGTGCCACTGTGGCAAATCAACCAAACCCAGTCTACCAAGCCTGGGTATACAGGTGTCAGAATGAGGCTGAACTATAAGACACCTAGTTGATGTCCACAGGATTGGTCAGTGGTGTGGGAAACCATTCCCCTCCCAGTGGGAGTAGTTCCAGGAACCCAAAGAAATAATAAAACCAAAATAGGCAAATGGAAGTATCAACTCTTGAAGGAAATGAGACTTCTAAGAACAATTACAGCTAACATGAAAGGATTCTGATTACCATTTCCATGTCAGAGTGCAATAAGCAGATTAAAAAAAAAGTCAGGGTAAATGGATTTTTTAAAGGACACCTTTATAAAAATTGAGATATACATATAAGTATACAAGGGTACACCTTTCAGAATTTTCATAAAGTGAATCCACCTATGTAACTACTATTCCGTCTAGAAAGAACATTACTAACACCTTAGAGGCTACTCTCATAGGTCATCAGTAACATCCAAAGCCAGCAACCATTAGGACTTCTAGGACCACAGTCTGGCTCTACCTATTTATGAACCAGTCACTTTGTGGTTTAAGGAAAGTATAAGGTTAGCAAGCAATTTATTTAAATAAGGTCACAGAGTATGCTGTCTTTTTCCACACAACCCTGTGAAGCCCATGTATGTTGTAACAGGGAACATAAGTGCTGCTAAATGAACATACCACAGAGCATTTCCCCATTTACTACCAAGAACATTTGCATTTCTTCTAGTTTGTCATTAGTACAAATAATGCTTCTATGAATATTTTTAAACATATTCTTTGGGGCACATATGCATGAGTTTCTGTAGATTCTGCTGGACCACGGATTGTATCGACTGATATTCCCACCAGAAACGTGTGTGCATTCCAGTTGCTCTACACTTAGAATTATCAGGCTTTTCCATTTGTCATCCTTGTGGAATATTATATCATTATCGTTTTAATCCTCACTTCTCTCTGATTTTGAGAACCTTCTAAAAGGCCAATTACCAAACTACTATCTTCTTTTGTGAACTATCTATTCAAGTCTTCTGTCTTTGTCTGGAGGAGGGTAAGACAAAATGGAGGGCCTGACTTTTACTGGTTTACAGTTCTTTATATATTCTGAATATGAGTCTTCTGTTAGGTATACATATACAGCATATATCTTCTCCCACTGTATGGCTTACTTTTTCTTGTCTTAAGAATGTTTTTTGAGGAAAGTTTTTAATTTTAATGTAGTTCAATTTATCAACTTTTTCCTTTATGGTTAATCTCAATGGAACTGTAAAATGTGAAAACAGGAACATTAGACTTTTAATTAATATACTAGCATGTTCATAATATAACATTAATCACTTTTTAAAAGTTTATACAAAAATGTTAATTTCTTCTAAGTGTAGATAATTGTCCAAGGAAAAAAAAAAACCTCTTCTGAGTCATTCTAGTGTGAAGTGATTAGGAACTGTATCCCTGCTTTCTGGTAGGGTACATCCCATATTAATGATCTCCACCTGAGTCAGGAACATTTATTTTAAATTTCTACTCTCATTCAAACAATTGTGAATAACTGTTCTTAAAGATAAGTTTTAAGTGAATATCATGAAAGAATTTGAGAATCTAAGTAAATGTGATAAAAAGGGCCCCCTAAATAAATTATATCACTATCTCATAACTGAAATTAGGGTGCTGATCATCAACAACCTTTTTTCTTATACTTTTGCTCAGATAAATTCTGTTAACATAAAGAAATTATTATCTTACTTCTTACATCTGAGAACCAAAAATAACTTGAGGAAAATAAAGCTGGTAGATTGATAATTTAAGATATGATATCTGCATAACAAATTATCACATTATGATATAATTACACATTCTTTGAACGAGAACTTGCTTGACAGTATGAGGCATGCAAAGCAGCAAAGTACTTCAGAGAGTTAGGTAAGAATCTGATCAAGAACACACAGGCAGACGTTGTGCTTACAAAAATTACATATATAGAAACTGTTTCCTTCTGTAATTTTATAATTTATGTATTAAACCACCAAGCCACTCATCAGGTTTATTTATAACAAATGCATCAAAATGACATGATGAATATGAGAAAAGAATAAACCCTGCAGCCCATGATTTAAAAATCTCATTTATGCAACAATAATTTGGAGAACACACTTCTTGTCACTTTTTAGTGCAGTTTACATTGTTTTTAATAATAATTCAAATAGATAATCTCATTTGAAGAAGTCAAAGAGCTTACAAGTATCCCAACTGAAAAAATTATAAATAAATAAACTGAACTCAACTCAACTAAAAAAAAACTTCATCCTGTCCTGGCTAGTCATGAACAGCAATACATAAAACAGGAAAGCTCCATATGACAACCTCTACTTACGCTACAATGCACAAGAAAAAGGAAAGGAGTAAAAGAGGTAGTAGAGAAATTACACTGAAAAACAAAGAATTATTAAAATGAATCCAAGGTTGCTCAGCAGCACCCACATTACTTCTGAAGAACAGCAGAATATGTTTTGCAAGTTTTACTGTTGATTCAATGCTGAGTGCATATGGACTCACATACACAGACCCCCTCCTAATCGATTTCATAGCCCCAGCTTAAGAAGCACTAAAACCAAGTTTAGGTACTTTACTTGGGGAAGAGCTCCTGTAGCATTTAGAGAGGCACTTCACTATTCTTTTTCAGACAGAATTCTAAGAGACTTATTCATGATCATTTCATAATAGCAGTAAACCAGAAAGGGAATGGGAGATGGGACTGCTGCTAGAATCAGGCATACCAAGGGCAGAAAAGAAGCCTCAAAGAGACAGAAGCAACCTTAACACTGCACAGTAGTACCCAAAAGCTTCCTGGTAATTCTAAACCCATATAATAATTATAGGTCATAATAATGACCTCTGTTATCAAGAAGAGATTTACATTCACTGTACTTAAAATAATTTTTCTCAGAAATGGTTAATTTAGAAAATTTGAAGCATCATTTGGCAGCAGGGAAATGCAAACTGAAACTATGACCAAGTACTGCTACATACCTATTGGAGTGGCTAAAATAAAGAATCCTGGCACACCATGCGGTAGCGAGGATGGGAAGCAAAAAGAACCCTGAAACATCGCTGGTGGAAATGCAAAATGATACAACCACTCTTGAGAACAGTTCGTCAGTTTTTTGGGAAGTTAAATATACAGTTAGCCTATGAAATTACACACCTGGGTGTCTATCGAAGAGAAATGAAAACTTATATTTACAGAAAAGCCTGAACACAAATGTTCATAGTCCTTCTACTTATAAATCACCCAAAGTGGAAAAAGCCCAAGTGTCTTTCAATGGATGAATGTATAAACAAACTGGGTCATCCACACAATGAAATTTTCAGCAATAAACAAAAACAAACTCTTGATATACACAATGCCTCAGATGAATCTCAAAGGCATGCTAAATGAAGAAAGCCAGTCTCAAAGGGTTAAATACTGTACAACTCTATTTATATGATGATCCTAAGGTGAAATGACATCCTCAAAAAGACAGAAGGCTAGGAATGGAGCAGAGATCAGTAATTACCAGGGGATGTGGGTGGGAGAAATAACTATGATGGGATAGCATGAGGCGGCTCAGGTGGGTTAGGAAACTGTTCTGTAGCCTGACTATGGTAGAAGTTACAGGAATCTAAATAGGTGTTAAACTTTACAGAACTGTACAGAAGTATCATAGTTTACAACTGTGTGCTACTCTTAAGAGGTTCTTCTTTTACTTTAAAGAGGTATCACTATCATGGATATAAACAAAATATGGAAGATTTGAAAAAATGTATAACAGGATCACACAGTAGCATTTTCACATTGACAAATGACTGATTTCAATCACCTTCAAAGACAGGAAAACATACCAGGAACAGTAACCATAAGAGAGCAGGAGAAAAAAAAGAGAGAGAGAGAGAGAGAAAGAGAGAGCAGGAGAAGCCATACTATTATTAAACAAAGTGGATTTTAAGACAAAAAATATTACTGAAGAAAAAGGAATAGTTTAAAAGGATAAAAGGGTTGATTATTCAGTGAGATAAAATAATTATAAATGCTTGTGTAATCTAACAACAGGCCCCAAAACAAATGAAACCCTGCGCCTTTTGATGGGGTCATTAAGCCCATCTACGTTCAGAGTTACTACTGAAAGATATGAATTTAGTGTCATCATGATACCTACTTAGTCCCTGTTTTTCTGGATTGTTTCCTTGGACTTTCTCTTTCTTTTACAGTGTCCCCTTTAATATTTCTTGCAGAGCTGGTTTGGTGGTCACGTACAGTTTCTGCCTATCTTGGAAGCTCTTTATCTTTCCTTCTATTCTGAATGAGAGCCTTGCTGGATAAAGTATTCTTGGCTGCATGTTCTTCTCATTTAGGACCCTGAATATATCTTGCCAGCCTTTTCTGGCCTGCCAGGACTCTGTGGAGAGGTCTGCTGTTATCCTAACACTTCTCCCCACAAAGGTTAGGGATTTCTTGTCTCTTGCTGCTTTAAGGATCTTCTCTTTATCTTTGGAATTTGCAAATTTCACTATTAAATGTCGAGGTGTTGAGCGGTTTTTATTGATTTTCGGGGGGGATCTCTCTATCTCCTGGATCTGAATGCCTGTTTCCCTCTCCAAGTTAGGTAAGTTCTTAGCTATGATTTGTTCAAATATACTTTCTGGACCTCTGTCCCTTTCGGCGCCCTCTGGAACCCCAATTAAACGTAGATTTTTCCTTCTGAGGCTGTCATTTATTTCCCTTAACCTATCCTCATGATCTTTTAATTGTTTTTCTTTTTCCTCAGTTTCCTTCCTTGCCATCAACTTGTCTTCTATGTCACTCACTCGTTCTTCTTCCTCGTTAACCCTCGTCATTAGGACCTCCAGTTTGGATTGCATCTCATTTAATTGATTTTTAATTTCAGCCTGATTAGATCTGAATTCTGCAGTCATGAAGTCTCTTGAGTCCTTTATGCTTTTTTCTAGAGCCACCAGTAGCTTTATAATTGTGCTTCTGAATTGGCTTTCTGACACTGAATTGTAATCCTAATTTTCTAACACTGTGGGAAAGAGTACTATTTCTGATTCTTTCTTTTGTGGTGAGTTTTTCCTTTTAGTCATTTTGCTCAGTGCAGAGTGGCCAAAAACAAGTTGTACTTGATAGAAGCGCAAACTCTTCTCACTGTAGCATTCCAGCTGTTCTCTCTTTAAATCTCAGACCAAATTCATAAGTTTTCAGGATGATTTGAAAGTTATCTAGGTAAGTTGGTGGGGACAGGTGATTTGGGGACCCTACTCTTCTGCCATCTTGCCCTGCCTCACCAGGCCCCAAAACAAATGAAATGAGAATGGGAACACTGAAAGGAGAAAGACAATTCAACAGTTCACTGGAGACCTCAATACTCCATTCAAAATGACTACTAGACAAAAACTCAGCTAGGATAAGAACACCTAAACAGCACTAATAACCATACTACCTAACTATAGAGCATTCCATTGGACAACAGTTTACACATTCTTTTCAAGGCTCAAGATTAAACCATTTGTTATGTCACAAAACATGTTAAAGTATTGAATGATACAAAATATGGAACTCCAAAGAATTAAATCAACAACCAAAAGAAATTTAGGAAATCTCCAAGTACTCAGAAATTAAACAATAATTTCTAAACAACCAATGGGTCAAAGAAAAAAAACTGTAAGCAAAATTAAGAAATACTTTGAAATGAATGAAAGAAAAAAAAAAGCTAAAACTTAAAAGATATAGCTAAAATAGTGCTTAGAATTTTATAGCCATTAAGAAATAAGAAGGACCTCAATTCATTTCCACTTTAAGAAACTAAATGGTAAAGTAAATCCAAGGCAAACAAGTGGAAGAGAATTACAGTTTAGAGCAGAAATTAATGAAACTGAAAACCAAAAAAAGCAGAGAAAAAAACAATGAAACCAACATTAGTTCTTTTAATTTAAATAGGTCAATAAAGTTGACAAAACCTTTAGACTGATCAAGAAAAAAAGAAAAAGACACCAATTACCAAAATCAGGAATAAAAGAAGAGGCATCATTACTGACCCTACAGAATAATTATGAAAAAGCATACACCACCCAATTAGACAATTTGGATGAAATGGATAAATTTCTAGAAAGACATAAATTAGCAAACCTGACATACGAAGAAACAGGAAATCTGAATAGGCTTGTAACAAGAAACTGAACTGGCAAATTAAAAATCTTGTAACAAAGAAAATCCCAGGCCTAGATGGTTTCACAGCTATCATAGTGAATATCAAAGTGAATTCCATCACATATTTATAAAGAATGATGCCAATTCTTCACAAATTCTTCCAGGAAATAGAACAGAGAACACTTCTCAACTCTATGAATTCAATACCATCTTGATACTAAAACAATGCAAAGACATTACAAAAAAGGAAAACAAATCAATATCCATTATGAATATATACACAAACAACTCTCAATGAGTAAATCATATCCAGCAATAACAAAAAATTACTACCAACTAGGATTCACTCCAGGAACAAAAGTTTGCTTTAACATCTGAAAATCAATAATACAACATCTGAGAATTTAATACAGTATGTTAATATAGTAAAGGACAAAAAAGTATGATCATATCAATATATAGACAAAATTCAACACCCATTCATGATTTAAAAAAAAAAAAAAAAAGGCCCTCAGCATACTAGAAATGGAAGGGAACATCCTCAATCTGATAAAGGGTATTTGCACAAAAACTACAGGTAACATCATCTTTAATAGTAAAAAAAGACTAAAAGCTTTCCCCATACATAGGAACAAGATTAAGGATGTTCATTTTTCATCACTTCTGAACGTTTGACTAGAGGTTCTAGTTAGCACAGTACTGCAAAAAAAAAAACCAAACAACAACCAAAAAAAAAAAAAGCAAAAATATTAAAGATATACCAATTAGAAAGGAAGACCTGAAACTTATAGCTTTCAGAGCCTCAATTTTCTAGATTTCCAATATTCCCATCTCACATACACCACCCAATGAGACAACTCATGTTTAAAAATAAGAATCAATGTGCCATCTGTGTGGTCAATATTAAACCATGGATTTGATTTCCCTTAGTCTGACTTGTCAACATTATCAGTGATCAGGAGTACAAAAGTTCTTCAATGAAATTAACAAACACAAACAAAACACTGAATATATCACCTTAAAGAGTAACAAAAGAATATACGTGCTGAGCCAAAATTTAATTAATCATCTTAAATTATCTGACATATTTTCCAAGTGTAGATACATTTTATCCTAATCCACTTGAATAAAATTATATAGGCTTTATAATATCAGCTTCACTTTGTCATAACAGGCATAACTCCTGTTCCACTGTTACACAGGAAGCAATAATTCCACTTTCCAATATGAACTCGTTATAGATTTTGATGAGGGTTACTTTCACAGTGACACTTATAACAAAATGCTCCCCTTCATTTGTCAATACTTTATCTATCCTTGGAGAGAAATAATGAAAGTCTCCTCAGTCACACTGCTCAATCAATTTAATTATTTTACTAGTCTCTAGCCCCATCCACAAAAAAATACAACTGTACTGTTCATAACATAGCACCAGAACAATCCCTCACATCTACCCAAGGCATTCACTATTTTTGAAGGGAGGGCTGGCAGGGCAGCCATCATTGATGTGCTCTTTTGGTGAAAATGAGTTGGAAACTGGGGAACAGTACAGAAGTAAAAGGGATCCCAGATCCTGCTTTCATGGGCAGCAAAAAGAGAGACAATTGTATGAAAATGCCACTCACTTCCCTCAAAGAGAAAAGAGAGATATTCACCTAAAACTTTACAAGTACAATTAAAGTCACTTATAGATCCATTTATAGCACAAATAACCACCTTGTTGAAGCTTAGAAACCAAAGGCAGAATAAAAGCACACTTGAGCATTTACCCACCATTCCTGACCACAAGAGCAAAGACTGAATGGGTTCCTCAAATGCTTCTTTCACACTTGAACTTTTAGATCACTAAAAAGTGAATGCATAAGTCTGGTCCCGTCACACAGTCTACAAGTCTGAACCAGAGAACAAAAATCATTTACACTCAGAGTTTATACAAATACAATCTATATCCGAGAACAAAACTGCTATCTGCCCCATTGGATGTTCACACTATTAAACAATTTTATCTGCCAAGCTGTTTCAAAGTCAAAGATCTATCCCTTAAGAAAAAAAGGGGGGGGGGGGACCTCGATTACAAACTGACAATGCAGCCCCAAATCCCACCTCTTGTTTCTTCTTTTTTTCTTAATAAAGCATCAAGTTGAACTGTCAATACTGTTGGAAAAAACATGGTTATACTGAGATTTAAAACCTCTGAACTAATAAAACCAATGCCACATTCCAATATTCTGGTATACCTGACCTCCCACTTAAAACTCCCAAGCAATCCAAACTGGCTCCTTACTGCCAGGTCGTTCCTATAGCTCTGCCATTGGGTGGCTAGCACCAAAAACTAAGCTAATATACCACTTCTTTGCACTTTAGCCCGGAAACAGCCAGTATTTCCCAAAGTATGCAACAGAGACCTTGTTGTCAAGGACAAGAATCTGTGCCAACTTAGCTGCCACTGACCCCCAACATTAGATGGGTTTCCATACAGTTAGACCACTGGGTAGCAGAGAAGAAGACGCTGATGGACTTAGATGAGCAGGAAAACAAGCATAGTCTTCTCAGGCCATCGGTTGGTCAGTTGAGAAATATTCACTATGCATTTTCTCTGCGTCCAACTCTGCTCAAAGTTATGGGCACATCACAGGGAAAAAGACCAAACTGCAGGACCTCAAGGAGCCTATGCCCTATTGGGGGAACCAAAGCTTATCCAAAATCAAAAAACTAAAAATTCCAACTCTAATCGGGAAAAGAAAAAATAATGCAGTCAACCCTTTAAGCCCCGGAGTAACATCAGTAACAGATGTAACTGTCCTCCCAGCAGGACTCTCACTCCCTTCGAACACATTCTGCATGCTACAACCCTTTGTAAAAACACAATACCCTTTGCCTAAAGCCATTCAATGGCTTCTCATTGCACTGGGCATAAAATTAAAAATCCTTGATGGGCTCTAAAAGCTCCCCTCCTATGATAACCGAATGAATTTTTCCAACTTGAAGGCGAGACCCATCTCTCCAGTTACTATGCTCCAGCAACACTGATTTCAAGCTTGTTAATAAATACACTCGGCTTTCTTGTCTGCAACATTTTCCCGCTACCCAAGTCCCATCTTTCTCAGAAGTACTTTCTCCCTCCATTTCCCTTTCTCCTTCCTCACCTTTAACTTACACACACCCTTCCTCACCTTAAACTTACATACACCCTGAACTAAGAGTATCAGATACATTCTCATATTTCCAAATTAAGAAATGTTAGTGTACAATCTGCTGAAAATGTAGTCTACAAACCACACCTCTTGCTTCTTGTGTGTGTGTCTGTGTGTGTTTTAATAAACCATGTTACTGGAGGGACATAGTTCCATTGCTTCTAGTGTTCTACTAGTGTTCTACTAGTTCTACTAGTGTTCTAAGTGTTCTACTTACTACAGTTTGCATGTATGCAGTGAATTGTGTGACCGCACTACTTGTTCATATCTCTTCCACTAAGTCATAAATTTGTTGAAGACAAGTACTATGTCAAGTGCAGAAATATAATGTCCCCAGGGCCTAGGATGATGCCTAGACACACAGGAGGGACTCAAAGGAAAACCACAAATGAATGATGATCACCAGCAATAAGAACAAATGTAATTTAAACTCCAGAGAATCGCACCTTGAGATAGCTCTTTTTCTAAGAGCCACATTTTGTTTTGCTTGAATTTTCTACTACAATGAAGGGTTTACTGAGGAAAACAAATACCGGACTGATTAAGAGACTGCTGACAATCCACTTTGTAGCTGATACTTCCTTTCCATTCAGTTAGAAATGTACCTTATATATGGATTTGATTTCATTTTGTTTTTAAATGTGGATATCCTATTTGAGAGGATGACTCCAAGGATCAAAAGGGTGTTAATTACTTAAGCATTCAGCAAGCTACAGAGCAGTATAAAAAATTAAGATATTACAAATACTACTTTTAAGCTAAAGGAACAAACTTTCCAGCATCAGGAACAGGATCTTCATTCCTATTAAAACACTAACTTAAAAAATGTTCTTTATAATATAGCTACTCAATCCCTAAGGCTACCGTTTTTGAAGGGAACTCTAGGGACGCCTAGGTGGCTTAGTGGTTAAGCATCTGCCTTCAGCTCAGGGCGTGATCCTGGAATCCCGGGATCTAGTCCCACATCGGGCTTCTGTGTGGAGCCTGCTTCTCCCTCTGCCTATGTCTCTGCCTCTCTCTGTCTCTCTGTGTGTCTCTCATGAATAAATACATAAAATCTTTTTAAAAAATGAAGAAAATTCTACTTTTTTATAGTTTCAGCTTTTATGTTATGATGAAAAATGACTATTGCAAATATTTTGCCTTTATCCAAATAAGCATACAACAAAGAAAAAAAAATGTGTAAATACTTCCACAAATGTTTAAACTGTTGATGTATAACATTTCTATCCTAGTATGGCACAGTAATCATGGAAGATTTCTAAACATTACATGTGCAATGTACAGTAGACCTCTGTGGGAAACATATCAATTATTGTAACATGAACCACACACACCACACACATACACACACAGTACACACAATGTAATCTGACCTCCTAATAAACAAAAAGCAAGCAAAAAAATCGTATTACTTCTCTTAAAAGACATTTTTTGGATGTAAAAAAATTACATTATAAAGGATGATCACAATATATAACTTTGTGTTGCTAAATATACCAGCGACTCAATATTAAACGCTAACTCTGTTTAAAAGTATAAAAGTCTCAAAGACACTTATATAAAGGTGTTAAGTAAAGATGATAACCATTAAGACTATAAGAAATGTGGTGTCTAGAAATGAGAACAGATTTTACTGAGCAAAAAGAAATTTTAGCCATGAAGGAAAATCATGAAGGAAAAAAATCTGTCCTTAATGCTTACTTTTTTAACAAAGTTTAATTCAACTATCTAAAACTTTAAGCTTATCATTTTGTTTTAATTTGGGACAAAATTTTTGGCAGTAATTCATACAGCCATGCAAGCTCAATATACGCTTGCTTCTCTGATCATTAAAAAGCTAGTTATAAACTTCTTCACAACCTCAACCTTAGTTTATTAACTTTTCTGTTGAACACACCCTATGTAAACCTTAGACTTGGGTGTGCTAAATGAAACATGAAAGAATTACTCCATATTCTGATGACTGATTATTCAGTTGCACGTGACGACTGTTAACTTACATCATTTGATAAACTTTGAGCTCCGTTCCGACTCATCTAAAGAAAACAAAAGAACCTATCATCTAAAGGTCTTATTACCTTAAAATTAATCTGCTAGATTTTCTATGTTCTCCAGCCTGGCCTAGTCAATAAACTATCCAGTAAAATGTATAGAAATCAGATTCTATTCTATGATGCATAATCTCTCATCTTGCCATGAATTCATTGGAAAAAATGATGTATGGCATGGAGACCAGGGTCCCAGGTTACAAGGACACTGGATTCATCTAGCCTAACTGCATACTGCCTTTCAGAGTCTAAAACAGAGCTATGGGAATTATAAGGAATACTCTATACTAGATCCCAAACCCCAAATATACCAGAGGTCAGCTTTCTAAAGGCAGTGCTATTTTTAAACTAATATAAGTTGGGTTCTAAATTTGACCTGCATTTAAATTATCATCTCCTGAGGAATGTCCAGCTGGACTCATACACAGTTCAAGTTGCTCGAGGGAGGTCCAAACAAAGTTCATTTTATATGCAACAGACAAAGCCTTCTCTTAGCAACTGGCATCCTCCACAAAGGAAGAACGGCAG
This sequence comes from Vulpes vulpes, assembly GCF_048418805.1. NCBI lineage: Eukaryota > Metazoa > Chordata > Mammalia > Carnivora > Canidae > Vulpes > Vulpes vulpes. The sequence goes on along the minus strand of NC_132785.1, from coordinate 105,520,516 downwards.
CTGTGAAGAGTGAGCCATCCTGCAGCTGAGGGTCTCTGGAGTTTACTTCTTCACATAACTAATAAAAGCAGGCCATTCTTCATATTTAGAGAGTTTGGAGAAACCAATTTCCGATTGCCGGCGCAATGGAATGAAGTATTAGGACATATTTTCAATGGAGTGCAGAGTACATGAATATCATCCCAAAGAGTAGCTAACAAAATCCTATTTTTAAGGTTCCTCATAGAACATTTCTTTTTAGAAAGTACAAGTTCATAAGGCCATAATGACCAAAATAGTCTGACAATAAAGACAGTTTTCTGTTGCATTTATGTTCACAAACTGGAAGATAAAAGAAAACCATCAATATCCTTTCATAATATCCGTTAAATAATTACAGCACCAATTGATGATAATTTTGGAAGTTGTTATCCTCAATTTTGAGCAAGTCTCAAAGTACTTAGAACTTCCACAATTTTTTAAAATTCTATTTCAAGGATACCACAGTGGTATAAGATTGGCACCACATACCATCTCACTTAGGAAACTGCCTATCGACCTTAGCATCCACATTGGGAAAACTGCCACCAGAACAGAGGTGAAAAAATAAGACATACATAACTCTGAAACATCACTAACAGACTGCAAATTGTCCATAAATATAAAAATGTCTGAAAATATAAAACTACACAAATTATCTATTTCTATACACTAAAATAGCAGTAATTCAGCAAAATCCATAAATAAATTATTACAAATCAAGAATAAAAGTAAAACACCAGACATGGCCATACGTACATGTCACCACACATAAAATCTGTGTCTTCTCCCTAGCCTACAATTCTGGCCCAGTCTGCCATGCCTAAAGACAAATCAACACCATGATTCAGAGGGCAGGGCAAATCCACATATTTGACTTTCTAATTTTTTTTTTTTTTAAATGATAGTCACAGAGAGAGAGAGAGAGAGAGAGAGAGAGAGGCAGAGACATAGGCAGAGGGAGAAGCAGGCTCCATGCACCAGGAGCCCGACGTGGGATTCGATCCCGGGTCTCCAGGATCGCGCCCTGGGCCAAAGGTAGGCGCTAAACCGCTGCGCCACCCAGGGATCCTTCTAGATATCTGAAAGGGCAATCTGATTTTAAGATTCAAAAACTGCAGACCAGGAAAAGTAAATGCTTAGAGTCTGCACCAAAGGCCCTGATTTGGTCATGCCTTACCCATTCACCCAAAGAACATTTCTTGAGCTGCCCCATGGCTGACAGCTGCTTGTTAGACCCAATACCTACTCTTCTCTTGTTCCTAACAGAATTCCCACTGATCAGAAAAGCAAGGTGTCTAACTAAAAGACTACTTTTCAGAGCCTCCTCTGCAGCCAGGTGAGTGCACACGACTAAGTTCTGGCCAATGAGAAACAGGCATATGTGTTTCGAGAAAATTAGGCAAAAAAAGGTTGCTTAAAAGGAGCTGACTCTCTTCAGAATTTCACCCTTTTTTCTCTCTTCTTCCACCTCCTTGAATACGAATGTGATGCTTCCAGCAGCTATCTTCTATCAAGCCATCACCTTAAGGATGATGGCCAACAACTTGAAGACAAGGTCTAAGCAGTGTATTTGTCAGTGCTGCCACACACAAGGTAGGAGTGGTCAAAGACACTGGACTGCAGTCTATCTGATCACCTCTAGCACTGCTTTTGTCTCACTAAGCCAGCAACAGCCTGCTGTCTCATGCATTTGACTACAAACAGGCTTACAAAATCTCATGAAGAACAGGGCTTAAGGAACAGTACAGTACTTAACCTGTCACATGAGAACCTGATGTTCTTAAAGAAGAAAAAAAAGCATATGCATCACAATATCAATTCCATCTCTGTCCATACCTTTAATCTTTCACTGAAGCATTTACACACTAAAGACCATGTGCCATGTCCCCCACTATCCTAAAAGAACTTAAAGGTAAGGACTACCATTCCTCACTTCTGCAGCTCTAGCACCCAGCATAAGGCAGACACTCGATTCGTGAAGCAAATGAATCCCAGACCTGCTAAACTCAGAGTCTTTCAATGACAGAGAATTCTAGGTTTCAGACCCATGCAAGAGGGCCAGCTCACTGACCTAGACCAAAGAGCAGTGGGGACGCTGTGGCTCCTCCCGGGGAGCGGGGACCTCCCTCACACATGTTTTGGCGTTTGAGGAGGGAGGAGGATGAAGGCTGAGGACGCTGGGAAGCTCCTGTCTTCCTTTCCCTTGTTCCTCACTCACACTCGCTCACTCGTGACATTGAGCACCTGTTACCCACCACACACTGTACAGGGCGCCAGGAATAACTCTAGCGAGCAGACGTGGCGACTCTCCTGAAGGAACCTATCTTCCAGAAAAGCAAGAAAAAAGCACAGAAGTGATTACAACACAACGTGAAAAATGGATCTGCACAACATGCACTTCCCTCGGGAGGCTACCTCATGAACACATCATCACTGTTGGAGATCCCCTCAATGCCACAGGCAGCAGAGACCCAGTGACACTCAGCAAGAGCACCTGAGCCACCACACCTATTAGGAGGTCATGGGGCGCAGAGTGTAGGGGGCAGGTAGGGGGTAAAGCTAAGCAGGGAAGCTGAGGAGAAAAATGAGAACTTTCCTGGGTTGAAAAGTAGAAGCAGAAAAATCTAGAGGTAAGACAGACCACGGGACCACAGATGAGAGTGGCAGACTTTGGTATCAGCTTGTGAAGACACCCAAAGCTGTTTTTGCCGCCTGACAGGCTATCACACGTTATATTGAAAAGAAGGGGCTCGGTGAGAAAGACCTCATGATTTTTCACAGATATTTCTAAAACTATGTGCCTTTAGGAGAAGCATGAAAGAATGTTTTATTCTGAAGCATGTAATAATATCAACCCTGCTCTATTTTTAAGCCCAGATTATTAATATTTATAATTTTAAAAGATTACTTATTCAAGAGAAATAAAAGAACATTTTACAAAAAAGCACAGCAGTGGACTGAAAAAAAACTTTCCTTAAAACTGAAATATTTCCTTAAAATAGCCTTACATAATACAGATCCCTTTAAACTCTGACAAGATGGGTAGGCAGATTCATGACTTAAAAAATAAACTACCTATTTGGTGGCAGAGTCGACCCTTTCAAACCTAATGTCCATTGCCCGCTCCTTCTTCTTTAGTCATAGAAATCTGACTTTATTTAGGCTGGCAATGTGCCCACTTAAACACCACAGTTGAGCCTCCCTTGAAGACAGTGTTTCCAAGGAGTTTCAAGAAGCCAGTGGGTGGAGAGTCCAGAAAGTTCCTTTTGCCACTTTTCTTTTCCTCTTCTCCTGCAGACAGCTTGGCTAGAGCTCCAACAGTGTCCGGTGGTTTTATGGATGATGGCCTTATGCTGCTTGGGATGCTAAAAGCCGGAACAGCCTGAGTCCCTCCCCAGTGACTTGGTTGAACCACCAACTCATTGACGGTTTCCCTACCGATATTTTACATGAGAAATCAACCCTGCTGAATCAGATCCATGTTCCTACTAGTCAAATACAACTCTCATTGCAGATGCTAGAAAATAGTTAAGGTATATATGGTAAGATTTGGCAAAAAAGCAGTTTCATAAAGTTTTACAGTACTAAAACATATTATTTCATGATTCCCTGCCTTTTTGTCATCTAAATCACACATCCACATCATTACTGAACAACCTTTTAAATTATAATAAATCTTTTCAATTGTTTCCCTTAAACACAGAAGACATCTCATTCTTGAAACACCGGACCCACTCTGAGAGCTGAACTGCGGAGTGAGTGGGGGCCAGGAGAACATGATGTGATACAAACATCAGCTTTCTTTATGGGTAAAATGGGACACTGAAATGTACATAATGTCCAGGTTCAAACCTCAGGTTGAATCTTGATTCTAATTCTACTAACTGTAGGTAAAACCTTGGGCAGGCTAATTTACACCCCCCCCCCCCAATCTCCTACAACTATAAACTGAATATAATGTTATCAGTCCCCTCCCAACATTGTTGGAAAAATCAGTCCTATGTATGTGTTAGGCATTATGTAGCTATTAATATGATGTTAATTATTAAAAAGTTTTATTTATTTGGTTGTCAGAGGTGAACGATTTTTTTTTTTTTTTTAAGATAAAATTTTTTTAAAAAACTAACTAGGGCAGCCTGGGTGGCTCAGCGGTTTCGCACCACTTTTGGCCCAGGGTGGGATCCTGGAAACCCGGGATCATGTCCCTGCATGCAGCCTGCTTCTCCTTCTGCCTGTGTCTCGGCCTCTCTCTCCCTCTCTCTGTCTCTCATGAATAAATAAATAAAAACTTAAAAAAAAAAAAAAGCTAACTAAAAGCGTCAAGTAAAATAAAAAATAAAATGAGAACTAGAATAACTTCTGAGTAAGAGTCCTCTCATCTCCTTCCTGAAACATTCTAGGGCTGGGAACTCAGGAGCTGGAAAGGCAACTCTATCACTCCTGCAATGCTGCATTAAGACTCCCTGAGTCAGTTTCTGTATCAGGTTTCAGGGAGCAGGTAGTTAAGACACGGCCCCCTGCTCTCAAGGAATTCCCAGCATCCTCACATCAACAGACAAATACAATATAGTGAGAGGCAACAAGACAGGCATATACAGAGTGCACAGTAGCGAGGCATACCACCCAACAGAGGGGCATCAGAAGGAAGGAACTCCTTGAAGAAAACCTTTCAGAACAAGGAAAGTAAAAGAGGAAGCACTGAGTGAGAACAGCACAAGCACCCTGAGGAGAGAGACTGCCAAGTACGCCAAAAGTACAAAGTTCAAAGCAGGGCTGGCAGATGATGAGGTTACCCAGGTTTCCATCAGAGATCTGGAAGGACACATAAATAACCCCAGACTTTCTCAGTATAGAGGGAGACATGGAAATGTTTTAAGCAGGAGAAGGACATGGTTAGACATGCTTTTTTGCACAGAAATTATGGTGGCAATGTGGGAAATGAACAGGGTGCAGAGGCAGAAAAGGATAGTAAACTAGTATCCAGGTGAGCAAGAATAAGGCTACAGAGTTAAAATTTGCATTTTAAGTTCATCTAAGTTATTATAAGCTTTTTCTAAGGAATCAGAATTAAGCTGGGTCTTCCTTAGTTTCTGTAGACATTCTGCATATATGTAATGTCCCAATAATACCAATAGCTCCAGAAGAACAGAATAAAGTGGTATGGTTTTAAATGGTCACTAAGCATAGTACCATGTGAACAAAGGATGAATTTGGAGATATCTTCATAGCAAGAAATGCACACCTTCACATAAGAGGATCCCCCTGAACACATTTCTCACTAACAGTTTCACACTCAAATGCCTCTACTTATGACCAATTATTATGAACAGAAATAAAAACAAAATCTCAAACACTTGTCATTTGTCTATGTAATGTGGATAAACTACCGACTAAGCAAGTGTTTAAGAGTTAGGCAAAGAATAAAATTTTGATAGTCCTCAAATTTTGACCTTTTACCCCCTAGGACCTTTGACCTAAGACTTTTCCCCCAATGATTTTTAGTATGTCCTTGGCTTAGAACTATGAAGTCACTTACTAAAAAGAGAGGAAAACAGCTCTGTAGGTATCAAGAAGAAATCTTCTCTATACTTAGCTATCGGCCCGAATTGTTCATAGAAAGGAAGAATACCACACAAGTTGTCTGGCTGACTCGGAGTTGGCTGCTGTCTGTGGATTCACAAAGAAAAATGTGATAAACATGAACCTCCAGGCACGAAGATCCATCTGGACAGGATGTTAACACCATTCCTCAATTCCTTAAGGGTCTTATTCTCTCTTAGAAGTATAAAATCAACCAACTGGTTTAAGAGCACTTTACTTCATTTGGGTAAGAAGGAAGTCAGAGAGGAGTCATCTCTTTTGAAAACAAATAAGGACTCATTTCCTACTATCACTTGGGATGCTTAAAAGATTAAGTGTATTAGGACCCTAAATTATTCATACGAAAAAGTGCCAAGTTCTTATTTCCATGAATCTCAACCCATCCAACTCTTCCTTTAGATGCAGTCCTCTGGCATCAGGTTAAGAAAGCGCACTGTGGTAGAGTTCTACTGAGCGAGGTGGACTCAGGAAGAGGGTGATGATAAAAAGTGGTGACTTACACCAAGCTGACATGCGGAAAACTGGCAGAGGAAATGTTCTGATGACAGGATGAATCATAAAATTGAGACTGTTCCCATTCTTTCTTTGGTTTAAGCTAAATAATCACTAAACCCAGCACATGATTTTTGAAGCTCCTATGTACCTAGTCGAAGTATTCTTTACTTTTATAAAATGTACGGTTAATTTTCAGAATTTAATTTGGACTTCTCAATCCCTTTCTTCTGAGAATCTTCCCCATACAACTGAGTAATCATACGGTTAAAATGTTAGAAGTAAAGCTTTAGAGACAGACCACATGAATGCAATCTTAGCACTTACCGCCCCCACCCCCACCCCCCTACCCCATGCCTATTCCCCCTCTTGTCAATCAGGACCAGTCTCACGAGGTTCTTGTGAGGATGACACGGGATAACAATGGAGGGTGCTCAGCACAGGGTCTGCTACGAAGTTCCAGAAATGATCCCAATTGTTAATAATCTTAAATAGGAAAAGCATGGCAACACTAGGAGAGCGAATGGAATAGTCCTCAAAAACTCCATCATTTTGTGTAAAATAGACGCCAAAAACATAAAAACACCAGTAATAACAACCACTGTACTGTTTCTATAAAGAGATATCATAAGATTATACCACTATCTTCCCTCTTCATATATTACTGTCACTTTCTATAATTTTAATGCCAAAAGAAGTTAATTCTTTATTACCTTAAATTTGGCCTTTCTAATTGTCTACTCCTATAACCTGCTGTCATCCCATTAACAGGCCTCCTAAGGTTGATTTCAAGAGATTTATGATCACCTACAGTTGATTCCTCCCCCACTAATTTTTAATGGATTTCTACTGATAAATAATTACTTAAATTAGCTAATTTCTAGACCATGTAGTTGTTTCCACTAGGAGTCCACTGAGCTATATTTGCTTTTTACCAGCTGTCTGGATAATTATATTTAGTCTAGATTTTTTTAAGTCAGAAGAGAATGAATATGTTAATAATTAGCCACTCTTTTTTGGACTTCTCTTAGTCCTCTATAATTCCTCTCAAAGCTTAAACAAGGAGTTCAGAATGAAGATGTGTCAACTCACATCTCAGCGGCAGCTCAATACTGGATATTGAGGATATAAAGTCAGACAATTCTTGATGTCACAAAAGATAAAAATTACAACACAAACAGATTAGCGAAGAGCTACTGGCTTCCCACGTATTAGTGTGCCTAAAATCAAATAGTACTAAAAGTAAATTTGCATACAGCACTAAAATGTTTGTGTTCAACTGTTCATTTTTAGTAGGGAGGAAAAGCAAGAGAAAAATCCCACTGTAACCTCAACACAGGATTTCCACAAAACTGAAAGGTTTCCACTCTGTGATCCTATTTACAAATACAAATAATTCAATTCAGCCAAGATACTATGATTTAAAAAAAATAAAGATCTGTGAGAAACAAGCGTCCACAGAATACCTGTTATTTTAAGATTTACATAATCTGCCTAAAACAGTACTCCAACTTTTGTGTTTACAACATGGCAGCACTGGTTCCAGGTAAGATGTAGGAAGCACACTCCATCCAGCATCTCTACCGCAGGCAGCTATAACACTTGGACAGAGTATCTGAAACAGCTGTTTGAGAGCTGGCTCTGGAAAGTAAATGACCACAGCAGGCTGATAGGGGGGAGAAGAGTAAAACTCAAAGTAATACCAAACTAGTGATGAATTTCCCCCATTTTTTTTCCTCCAAAATCTCCCACCTTGGAATCCCACCCTGGAATCACCTGAAAGTGAGCACCAGGATGTAGAAAGAGGGAGAAAATCCTGAAATACTCCAAGTTCTAGCTTAAGAAGCAGGAGAAAGGGTTCCTAACACTTTGTAAAATGGGGGAAATTCCTCAATTTTCTTCTTTTTTATTTCTCTATGGTCTAGCTTCCCAGTCCAAGGTAATCACAAGGGAGTAGTAGACAGAGGGAAACAGTCATTTAAACCTCAAGGGAAAGGATCCTTTTTTCCTCACTGAACGGAGGAGCTACACTCTCATGGTCTAAGTCTACTGCTTTTTCACTGTCTTCTTGCCCCTTGGTCCAGAATGTAGACAGTCACAGGAAACACACTGCTCCATTCTGAAGCCCCATCTTTGCATCAGAGAAATAAGAAGCACTGGAGAAACTGACCCACACAAATACAGCCAACTGACTTGGGGACAAGATATAAAGGCAACTGAATGGAGAAAAGACTGTCTTTTCAACAACCACTGTTGAAACAATTAGACATCCAACCTTGACCTAAATCTCAGATCTTATATAACTATAAATTCAAAATAGATCATATGGATCTAAGCACAAAATGTAAAACTATAAACCTTTTAGAACAAAATAAAGGAAAATCTTTAGGATATGGAGTTAAACAAAGGATTCATGGACATCACCCCCAAAGCATGAGTCATTAAGAAGACAATAGATAAACCACAGTTTCAAATTTAAAAACTCTTGCTCAGAGAAAATCACTGCTAAGAAAATGAAAAAATAGGTACAGTCTAGGAAAAATATTTGCAAATCACACAGGCAACAAAGAATTTTTATCCAGAATATGCTTCCAAAAAAATGAAAACTAAGCCAAGAAAAGAAACTCAAGTAAAAATAGGCAGAAGACTTGAACACAAATAGTAAAATAGAGAATTAAAAAACAGAAAAAATTAATGAAACTAAGAGCTGGTTCTTTGAAAAGATAAATAAAAAACTGATAAACCTTTAGCCAGACTCATTAAAAAAAAAGGGGGGGGGGGGGAGCAAGGTAGAAAGGACTCATTCAAATAAAATCAGAAACAAAAGAAAAATTACAACAAACACCACAGAAATACAAAGGATTATAAGAAACTACTATAAAAAGTTATACACTAACAATTTAGACAATCTAGAAGAAATGGATAAATTACTAAAATAAATAAAAAAATCAAAAAAACTTCTGAGATTGAAACAAGAAATAGAAAATCCAAACAGACTGATTACTAGTAATGAAATTGAATCAGTTATCAAAAAAACTCCCAACTAACAGAAGTTCAGGACCAGGTGGATTCACAGGTGAATTCTACAAAACATTTAAACAATATTAATAATATTCCCAAAAACAGAAGAGGAAAGAATTTTTCCACATTCATTCTAAGAGGTCGGCATTACCCTGATACTAAAACCAGACAAAGATATTACAAAAAAATAAAATTACAAACCAGTAACTGATGAACATAGATGCAAAAATCCTCAACAAGTATTAGCAAAACCAAACTCCACAATATGTTAAAAGGATCTTTCACCACAATCAAGTAAGATTTATCTCAGCAACGCACAGATGATTCAATATCTGCAAATCAATCAACATGACACGACACAAAATGAAGGATAAAAATCACATAATCGTCTCAATAGAGAAAAAGCATTTCGCAAAATTCAACACCATTCAGGATAAAAGTCTCAACAAACTGGGTTTAGAGGGAACATACCGCAATGTAATAAAGGCTATATATAACAAACACACAACTAACATCATACTCAACGTGAAAAGCTGAAACCTTTTCCTTGAAGGTCAGGAATAAGAAAAGGATATCCACTTTTGCTTCTTTTATTCAACACAATACTGAAAGTCCCAGCCGCAGCAATCAGACAAGAAAAAGAAATAAAAAGCATTCAAACTGGTATGGAAGAAGTAAAATTTTCATTATTTGCAGATCACAAGATACTACATACAGAAAACCCTAAAGACTCCACCAAAAAACTATTAGAATAAATGAATCCAGTAAAGTTGAAGGATACAAAATTAATATGCAGAAATGTGTTGTGTTTCTATATACTAATAAAAGACTAGCAGAAAGATAAATTAAGAAAATAATTCCATTTATAATTGCACCAAAAAATAAAATATTTTGGAAAAAATGTAACCAAGGAAGTGAAAGACCTATAGTCTGAAAACTCTAAGACAATGATAAAAGAAATTAAAAACAACACAAATAAAAGAGAAGATAAATATACTATGCTCATGGATTGAAGAATATTGTTAAAATTTCAATAGTACCCAAAATAATCTACAGATTCAATTAAATCCTTATCAAAATACTAACAGTAGGGATCCCTGGGTGGCGCAGCGGTTTGGCGCCTGCCTTTGGCCCAGGGCGCGATCCTGGAGACCCGGGATCGAATCCCACGTCGGGCTCCTGGTGCATGGAGCCTGCTTCTCCCTCTGCCTGTGTCTCTGCCTCTCTCTCTCACTGTGTGCCCATCATAAATAAATAAAAAATTAAAAAAAAAATACTAACAGTATTTCTCACAGAACTAGAATAAATAATCCTAATATTCTTTGGAACCAGAAAAGACCCCCCAATAGCCAAACCAATCTTGAGTAAGAACAAAGCTGGTGTATTTACAATCCCAGATTTCAAATTATACTACACAGCTATAATCAGAACAGTATAGTACTGGCACAAAAATAGATACATGGATCAATGAAACAGAATAGAAACTCCAGAAATAAACCTAAACTTATGTGGCCAATTAATCTACAACAAAAGAGGCAAGAATATACAACAGGGAAAAGACAATCTCTTCAATAAATGGTGTTGAGAACACTGGACTGCTACATGCAAAAGAATAAAATTGGACCACTTTCTTACACCATACACAAAAATAAACTCAAAATGGATGAAAGACCTAAATGTGAAATCCTAAAAGAAAATATAGGCAATAAACTCTTTAACATCGGCCTTAGCAATATTTTCCTGGAACTATGTCTTCCATTAACAGAAACAAAAGCAAAAATGAACAACTGGGACTACATCAAACTAAAAGGCTTTTTTACACAGCAAAGGAAACAATCAACAGAATGAAAAAAAAATACTAAACAGGAGATTTTTGTAACTGTTATATCTGACAAAAAGTTTAATATTCAAAATATAAATGTATTTTAAAAAAAACTCTGTAACTCAACATTGAAATGTAAGCAATCCAATTAACAAATGGGCAGAGGACTTGAATAGATACTTTTCCAAAGAAGACACAGATGACCAACAGACACATGAAAAATTGCTCAACATCACTAATCATCAGGAAAACGCAAATCAAAATCACAACTAGTAAGCACCTCACACCAGTCAGAACTGCTAGTATCAAGAAGACAAGAAATAATAAGTATTGATATGGATGTGGAGAAAAGGGAACTCTTACTCATTGTTGGTAGGAATGTAAATTCATGCAGCCACTATAAAGATAAGTAAAGAAGTTTCTCAAAAAAGTAAAAATAGAAATACAATATGATCCAGTAATTCTACTTCTGGGTATTAACCCAAAGAAAACAAAAACACTAATTCAAAAAGATATATGCACCGCTATGATTATTGTGGCCTTATTCACAATGGCTAAAATACAGAAAAAAACAAAAGTCCACTGATAAATGAATAAAGAAAATGTAGTATACACACATGATGAAATATTTCTCAGTCATAAAAAGGAAAGAAATCTTGCCATTCATGACAACACAGATGGCCCTAGAGGGTAAAATAAGTCAAAAGGTGAAATAAGTCAAAGAAAGACAGATATCATATGATCTCATTCAGAATTTGTGTCTAAAAACAAACAACAACAAAAACAGAAAAAGACTCATAAATACAGAGAACAAACTAGTGGTTGCCAGACAGAAGCATGGTGGAGGGATGGACCAACAGATGAAGAGGATTAAGAGGAACAAACTTCCAGTTACAAAATAAGTAAGTCACAGGAATGAAAAGAACAGCAAAGGGTATATAGTCAATAATATTATAATAACTTTGTAGAGTGACAGATGGTTACTACATTTATCAAGGCATCTCATAAAGTAGGTAATTGTTTAATCCCTATGTTTATACCTAAAACTAATAATAGTTTATGTCAACTTAAAAATTTAAAAAAAAAAAGACTTGAACAGACACTTCTCCAGAAAGGGTATACAAATGGCTGTAGGTAAGCACACTAAAAAAATGTTCAACATCATTAGCCATTAGGGAAATGCAGATTAAAACCACAATGAAATACCACTTCATACCTATTAGAGTGACTAAAACAAAAAAATACTGGCAATATCAAGTGCTGACAAGGATGTCAAGCACTTGAAGCTCTCATACATTGCTTGTAGGAATGCAAATTGATAGACTGATATTTAACTCTAGAAAGTGATTTGATATTTCCTTAAAAAGTTGAATGTACACCTATCACATAATCTAGCCATTCCACTCCCAAGTATTTACTCAAGAGTACAGAAAGCATATGTTCATGTAAAGACCTACACACAAAGGTTCATAGTTAGCTTTACTTGTAATACCAATTAGAACACCACAAATATTCTTCAATGGGTTAATGGACAAACACAGTAATACTTCCACACAATGGAATCCTATTGTGTGGGATTCAAAGGAACATGCTATCGATAACCACAACTGGAATGACACTGAATGAAAAGGCATTACACTGAATGAAAGAAACCCACTTCAAAAAATAACACACTACATGCTTCCATTTAAATATCTTTACAAAGACCAAACTATAGAGATGGAGAACAGACCAGTGGTTGCCAGGATTTAGGGGGTGGGAAAGAATGTAGCATAAGGACACTTTCTGAGGGGATGAAACAGTTGTATGTTGGGTACACAAATCTACACATGTATTAAAACTCACAGAACTGTACAGCAAAAAAAAAAAAAAAAAAAAGAAAAGCAATTTTAATCCATGTTAATCTTTAACCAACACAAAGATACCTCGAATTTACAGTAACATCTTGCATAATTAAATTGTGTAATTAATTGTACTGAATAGTGCCATAGAAATGGGTTTTAAAGACAACGGAACACACAGTCTTCAGTATTATTTAAACCCTAATTTATTTATAAAACATTTTAAAAGACGCCACAAAACTGTTTCTTCCCAAAGTTAACTGATCAATCACACACACACACACACACACAAATATATATATATATATATATGTGTGTGTATATATATATATATAGACTGTTCAATAGAAGAAAGTCAATATCCGACAGAGCCGACAGTTCTAGTCATATAGGCATCTGGCTTTTAAGATGCTGACGTTACCAAGCAGATGAATCATCAGGGCACCAGATGCATGATCTTGAAGCCATTCACAGCATGTCGACTACTGCCCGGTCTCATCTCCAGGCCCACAAACCTCCAATTCCTCAACAGGAAGCAGTCAATGAACATACAGATTGTGTTAACGCTCGAGGAGTACGACACAAAAGGAAGAGGTCAAGGAAACCAGTCTCACTGAGAACGCCTGCGTGTTATCATGACCACCACAAAAGGTGGGTGCCTCCACAATGTGCCCGAGTCTGTCCCTAATTCTACATACCTGTTAGAACTGCTGCTCTACCCAACAGAGTGAGCGAAAGGGAGGAAGAGCTCTCAATCGCCAATGATCCAACCCAGGGCTAAGATACTATGATAAAATCATATTTAAAGACACATCTCTGCACTATTTCTGTCAAAATAGATTAGTCTTCCATTTCCTCAAAGCATTTTTTTATGGAGTCATTTTTGCCTATTTCAAAAAAATAAAATAATAATCATTAAAAGAGTAATGCAAATGTTGCCCCATCCCACGTTCAAAGATATTCCTTTCTTTTTCAAGTATGCCCTACGTGATTCAGCGCTGGCCATGCAATGGTGTAAGGTAATCAAAACTGTGTTACTTTAAAAAGTATTCTTGAGATAGGATTTTTATTTTAATGATGAAGCTACAGATAGTTTCTCTTCCTTTCTATTGTTCTCTGCTTTTCAAAGGTTCCCTCTACTGAAACATCAAAATAGTGGAGTTCCCTTTCTTCTCCTCCCAACGTAATTTGCCATAAATTATGGCTTACAACCATTACGTTTTTATTATAAACACTTCTGAGTTTGATCTAATATCCTACTATCATCATCAAAGGGGGCAGGAATAACATACATTAAACTTTCAGATTTTAGTGAAACCTGAAACCTAAAACCAACAATGCTCTCACCAATTACTACAAAAATAATTCAAATACAAACATAAGGAGAGACTGAGTATTTTTAAATGGGAGAGACTCTTCCTTGATCTGTTTAACTTGTTTGAGAACAGTACAGAGTAACATATGAACATTTAATAAGCCTACTCTGATTATAATATTTCAAGCCTGAGGTACGTATTATGTTATTTTTTAGAAAGTGCTAACTTCTTAGGGTTCTTTATGTACTGAAAAAATAATAAGCTAACCTATAAAGGACTGAACCTTGACTCACATACAGTGAATGCTGCTTTCTATTCAACATTAGAAGTAGAATGTGATGCCAAGTGAGCCATCATGGCCATGCTCTCCTTTCTGCTGCCTAAGATGCTATGATTTCTATTAGTCTAAGCCAGCAAAGATACTCTGCATTCAAAAGAAAATCAATACACAGAACTTCACGCACACACAAAATTTTTTTTAAAGAAAACTCATTCATTTTACATGATTTAGAGCCTGAAGTTAGAGATTTTTTTTTTCAGGCTGGAATATATTAGCAATGCCTCCTAGCAAAAATGCAAGTTAGAAAATCAGGACTAAGAACGTAACTGTAAACAGCCAAATGTAGAAAGGAAAAACCAGATGCCATTTTGTGATGCTACTAAGTCAGGGGAGAAATTTCAATGGCTCCTAGGTATCTATAGCGTCAACAGCTCTAAGTGCGGGGCAGAGGAGTCCTAACCTAAGCAGTATTAGGATTGGATGAGATACTCCACAAATCTCCTACAACTAAAAAATTCTCAGTCTATAATTTTAGCATAAGAATGAGACCTTTTTAGACTTTGAGACCTTTTTTAGACTGTGAGCTCCTGAAAGGCTTTGTCTTCTTCATCCATGCCAGCACGGTGCCGGTACCTCAGAGATACTCAGTAAATGCTTGCAGAACAGAAAGAATGTAAAAAGAAACCGTCCTAATGAAAAGGGCCATAACCCCCAGTAGGTGTTACCCACTGTTCCCCTGGAAGCACTCCCAGGACTTCTGGTAGTGACCGTCAGCAACACCTCCTCCACTTTGGAAGGGTTTTTAACATCATCCCACAAAGGAGAACAGAATTTTCTTAAACAAAATTCACTCTTCAGCTAATTTCATAGTTGATAATAGCTTGTACAGAGAATCTCAGCACTGCCAATTTTTCACAGCTCATTTGTGTTAGCATCATCAACATTACCTTCAACCTAGGGTTCTTTGTAGAAATCTTTTTGAGCCAGGTGTCAATTTTATAACTGCTGTTTTAATTAAAACTGATTAACATAACCCATAAGCCTATTGAACAAATATAGCAAGTCACAATAGGCTGACAGCAAACAAGAGAGGAAGGCTGCCCCTCTGCACCCTCTGCATCGTGCAAGTCCCACACAAGCCAGCTCCAGGAGAGCTGTGCTCCAAACAAGACACCATCTGCCACAGGACCCACACAAGGGTCCCAGCTTCAATCCCCATGTTGAATGTTAGTAAATTTTAGTTTATTTCTTAGAACAACTTAGTAATAGCTCTACTATTTTTTTCCTGCTGTCTAACATATGTACCCATCCTGGAAAACATAAACCTAGACTCCTTCTGATAGCATTTCTGCCCTCCCTCAATTTTCTTGTTTCTTTAAGTAAACTCTATGTCCTGCCAACATGGGGCTCAAACTCGTGACCCTGAGATCAAGAGTCGTACATTCCACCAACTGAGTCGGCCATGTGTCCCTCAAGTTCTCATTTCAAAGAGAGACTTGTACCTCATCCAGTTTACTTCAACTTCTACTATCCATAAGCAGTTCCTCAGTTTAGGACTTTTAAGCCAGATTCCCATGACTCCTTCTTTCCACACCAAACTTTGCTGGAGAAGAGACTGGAACACAGTGCCAGGAGCAGAAAGACCAACAGATTCAGAAGCACAACATCTGAGTTCAAAACCTGACATTACCAGGACACTTGGGTGGCTCAGTGGTTGAGCATCTGCCTTTGGCTCGGGGTGTGATTCTGGTGTCTTGGGATTGAGTCCCACATCGGGTTCCTCACAGGGAGTCTGCTTCTCCCTCTGCCTGTTTTTGCCTCTCTCTGTGTATCTCTCGTGAATAAATAAATAAAATCTAAAAATAAAAACAAAAACAAAAACAAACCTACCATTACCAACCATCCGTGTAACTTGGGGCAGGGGAAATAACCCTTTCTAAGACTATTTATTTCTAAAAGGAGAAAAATTCTATTTTGTTCACCTATCTTGGTTATCATAAAAAAGATTTAAAACTATTACAAATGATTAATAACAACTAAGAAGATTAAAAGCAATTTTATTTCTATACCTATAAATACTAACCTATATTAATTATATATTATAGTCATTTTCATTATTATATAGATGAACAGTAAATTGACCTATATGTATATGTACTTAATATAAAAATAAAGGTAATTTTGTATTTTTTATTATAAATAAATAATGATTATTTTGAAAACTAAAAGTAAACTTACTGTTTTTATTCACATTCTCTCTTAGTTAAGTCCTGCTATAAGGCACCACCTCTCACCAGCAAATAAGTTCAAAAGGCCTCTTTGTAAAGTTTCAAACCATCTACTGCTGTAATAAAGTTACTATATAATTACAGAAACACCACAAGTGGAAAATCACAAAATCTAAACTAAGTATAAAATATAAACTCAAAAGTCACCCACAATCCAACCACCCAAGGGGTAAACTCTTAATATTGTTGTATAGTTTTTAAGAGATTACGTAAAATGCTTTGTATCTTTTGTAATGTCACATTATCCTTTGCACACTTCTCCATTTCTTTAGTGTTCCTCAAAAATCAGGTGCTTGACCATCACCATCTTCTATACGTCACGGGTCACAAATAAACCATTTTGCATACTATGTGACAGATAGGCTGCACCTAATTTTTATGTTACAAATATTACAATGATAAACATCCCTGAACATAAATTTTTATGAATTAAAAAAAAAAAAAGTTTTGCCACAGAGAAAGTCCTAGAAATGGTAAAGCAGGGCATAATCACCATGAAGGCTTTGGGCACATACTATAAAACTTTTTCACAAAGTCCACATAGTAAAATCCCACTTAACTAAGGTAACAAACAAGATGATAATTGATTTAAAAACTGAAAAGGCTGATTTAAACTGAGAACCATAAACATTCACACACACACACACACACACACACACACAGCTTAGCCCTCTAATTTGAAACACACATTCTTGTATCAATTTCCTGATGATGAGTGAACATCTTTTCCATGGATAACCAGTCTTCAAACTGACTGCAGGCTAATCGTTCTTATACAAACCACAAACAAAAACCATCATCCACAACTCCCACTCTCCCTGTTTTATTAGAATGGAATACAAACTCAAAGGCTCTCAGGAAACAAGTTGAGAATCCTTACAGAAGTTTACTCCCCCAGGGATGCCTGAGTGGCTCAGTGGTTGGGTGTCTGCCTTCAGCCCACGGTGTGATCCTGGAGTCCTGGGATCAAGTCCTGCATCAGGCTCCCTGCATGGAGCCTGCTCTTCCCTCTGCCTGTATCTCTGTCTCTCATGAGTAAATAAATAAAATCTTAAAAAAAAAAAAGTTTACCTCCCCAATCCTTTACAGTTGCCATGACCATACCTAACTTCACAGCATTCTTTTTGGAGGCCTGCCTTTGGAATCTTTCAAAAGTATTTAGCATATTTTTGTAGAAAAATGATACATTTTAATCGTATTACATAAAATTTCAATTATGTAATTACACAATAACAAGTACTACTGACATAAACAGGCTTTTGTTATAAACAAAAACAATTCTTTTTTTTTAAGATTTTATTTATTCATGAGACACACACAAACAGAGAGAGAGAGAGAGAGAGAGAGAGGCAGAGACACAGGCAGAGGGAGAAAGCTCCATGCAGGGAGCCCCATGTGGGACTCAATCCCAGGATCATGCTCTGGGCCGAAGGCAGTCACTAAACCCCTAGGCCACCCAGGGATCCCCTAAAACCAACTCTTGATCAATATTCAACTCAATCGGTTGACTTAGAAGGATGTGAGAGTCTAGAGAGTGCCTGCCCACACACGTTGGAGTCATTACGGGCACTGACGAGCTGGGCTGGAGGGAGATGGAAGTTGCCAGAGAGCTTCATCTCTCAACCCTTTGCAAGTACTCAGTACTGTGTTAAAAGGCATTTTTTAAACTTTATGTATACATGCAGGTTCAGTATACACTTACACAGACATGGGTAGTCCCTGAACTCAGAGGAAGAGCAAAAGCACATGTTAGTGTTTAACAGACTTACCAAATGGAAGTCAAGAGCAGCCAACCAAGTTCTCTCTCCTACTCCCTCCTCCAACCAACCTCCAAACAGAGCCCAGGCTTAGGCCTCATCTCTTGCCCCTTTCTTTCTAAACTCAGTCATCAGTTGAGCTCATCCAGCCTCACAGCTTTAAATGTATAAAGACTATAAAATTTAAAATTCTAGATGCATGTCAAAGAACAGAATGTGGATTCCTCACCTCACAGACCTGCTCCACTCACCAGACTAGTGACCACCACCACCATCCATTCAGGCCAAGAGGCTGCTGTCCTTAACTTTTCCCATTTGTAACTCCACATCCAACGTAATAGTAATTCCTAGCACCTCTTCATGTATTTATGGATTTATTCCTTCTCCTTAAAATCTAAGTGTCTAGAGGGCAGGGACCTTGCCTTATTTCTCGGATCTATCTCCAGCCCCCAAAGTAGTATCGGGTACACAGTAAGTCCTTACTAAACACTGTTGAGTGAAAAGAGTTCCTAAAAACTTATAGACTCCTCTAGGAAGTTTTCCTTGTATAATTAGAAGACCAGGAGAAAATTTTCCAACCCCTTTTGAAATCTACAATATTCATGGCTTGGGCATGACAATGGACTAGTATTCCAACACTCATTTTACAGACATGAACCTTAAAGTCCAAATAACTTTAAAGAATTTACAAGATCATCAGAGTACAGCTCCTAATGTAAATGTCTGACAATATACAAGCAATGCCACCAAACCATCACCTCTGGCATCCCTTCTCCTTTTGTTTATACACATCTCCTGCAAGTATTTGGAGAAGAGAGTGGTTAAATCAGAGATGTTTATTTTTTCATTCTGAGGTATTTAAGAGGCTTCTTGCAATTTCCCCAATGGCACAGCCACTTGAAAAGCCCACAACTAGTCTGGAGAGTCCTGAAGCACCAGAAAACAATACACAGCAGACAGAAAACTAAAAGTCTAGTTGTCTGGATTCAAAATCCCCAAGTCACTGCAGGAAGGTGTTAACTTCTCTCCACTCTTTTATAAACTCTTCCCTATTAGAATCTACTATGAATTTCCAGTACAGAGAGAGAGAGAGAGAGAGAGAGAGAAGCTGGGTATCTAATCTGGTACTTGTCATTCGGCTTCATATATTTTGTTCCCAGGTTCTTCATAAAATGCAGTAACATAAGCTCTACTTCCACACCCCCTACACTAGAAAGCCCGTCAAGGTAAACTTCCCACAGGTATGAAGGATGTTATCACCTCAAAGACTTTATCGTTTCCCAGTCCCCATCTGAATACCCTGGTGTTTACAAAGCTTGTGGTTATCACTTCATCAGGCTCCCCAACATACTGTAAAAAGCCTGCCAGGTATCCCCAGCTGCTGTTACCAGCTCAGAACCACAACCACTGAGGCAGTCAAGGTCAGGAAGCCCCGTGTCATCCTAAACCCCCATCTCCTACTCACGAACCACATCAACTTCCTGGCTAGGGCTAAGTACCATGTGGAAACTGATCCAGTGCATAATGAGGAGTTCTTGCCCAACATTTGTTTTTATTCAAAACAACTAAAGAGGCACTTTAACATTAGCAAACAGTTTTCCACAAACACCTCATCTCATCAACACCACCCCATAGAGTAAGCATCAGCATTGCCTTCCTCATTTTTCACATGACAATGTGAACGGTCAAAGGGGTGGTAGGAAGAGAGGGGAAGCTGTCAATGTCACAGTAGAGTCAAGTCCTAACTGCACCAGTCTTTCAAAATGGAAGCCCTTGCTCCTCTGCCCACACTAACTACATGGGCTCTCATGAGAGCTGTACCCATGTCCACTTCAGCCCCCTCACAGAGATGCTACACCTAGCAGAGCACCCTTCAGTGCACCCATTCATCACAGCTCCCTACTGCCTTGATTTGGGGCAGGAAGGTGGGGGGGGATCTGTGGAGGGATGACAGGATAAATATATAAATAGGTCTCAGAGAGGCTAAGGTGAGAAAGATGGGCATTCCAGAGCACTCCAGAACCAATGCAAACCAGAATGGCCCAAAAATATTAAAGACCTGGAAAGCCAGGGTGCTCTAGGCTAGAGCACTCTGTTTTTACTCAGGAGGAGAGCACGCTGTTTTTACACAGGAAGAACGGGAGCTACAGATGAAAACAAGGGAGATGTTTAAACAAAATCAGGGGACTGAGAACACATCTAAGATAAATGACTAGCTCTATAAGAGAACAACGGACATGAGCTTTCTTCCATAAAGTTATGTGGTTCTCCTAGACACAAAGCTGAGACTTTTTGTGATAGGATTTTACATTTCCTTCCTCCAAGGTCAAAATTCCCCTCTGTTTTTACTGAAGATTCACATCTTTTCACTTACACATTGCTACGTAACACTCATTTGCATATATCTCCTTTTGGGTACCTATTTAAATATGGTGCAAGCTTTCAAGGAAGGAACCATACCTCTTATTCCTTCTGTATGCACCAGAAAATCTGGAATAATACTTATTATGAAAGTCATCCTCTAAATATCACTGACTGATCAGGACATCACAGACTTATTTTAAATGAATTGGTGAGGCGCCTGGGTGGCTCAGTCGATTAAGCATCCAACTCTTGATTTCAGTTCACGCCATGATCTCAGGGTCAGGAGATCCAACCACATAGCACTACATTGGGCTCCATGCTCAGCAGGGTATATGCCTAAGATACTCTTGCTCCCTCTCTCTCTGCCCGCCCCCCACACTCTCTCTCTCAAATAACTAATTTTTTTTTTTTTAAGGAATTGGAGCTGATTGTAGGAGAAGCCCCTGTAACATACATATCTACCTGTTTCACCCCTTGCAGTCCTGCTCATTTGTACTTACATTGTGCCAGACACAATCCTAAACACTTTATTTATATTATATCATCCTCATTAACAACCCTATAAGGTATATACTATTATCAAGTATTACAATCTTACAAAAGAGGAAACTGAAGCACAGAGAGATTAAGTAACTTGCCCAACATCACAAAGCTGGTAAGTGGTACAGGTAAGATTTGAATCCAGGCAGTCTGGTTCCAGAGTTAATGCACTAAACTTCTCTATGTATGACATAGTCTCCAAGAATAACACATTATACTTGAAAGCATATGGGCCAGATTTCGCTTCTTCAGTTTTAAACTGTGGCAGCAATCACATTTTTTAAAAATTTGACACAATGCAATCCACAATTACTTTTTTAAATCACAAAAAATACGAAGATTTTAATATGCTCCTAAATAACGCATTTAGATTTGGGCTTTGCATGCTGTTTATACTGGGAAGTGCATCTGCTCTTGGCATTAAACATGACAAGCTATTTTATGATTACACAATAGAATGTCAGTGCTATCATCTGATCAAACAAATAGTGAATGATTAATGCCTCTTCGTAGAGAAATTTCTTTTTAAACATATTAACATATAAATAGCTAAGCAAATATTACTTGATTCAGATAACCTAATATCCACAAAAAACAAGAGAGTTCTTTACCTATAAAAAATAGTCAACACTCCCTTAGATACAGTAGCATCCAACGGTGCATTTCTAAATGCCCACATACAGTGTGGACTCAAAGAATCCCCTACTGACTGTAATTAATGCTGACATAAATCTGGACACAGAAATGGCAATGAAATCAATGGGCTGTTTTCACAATTAAAAATGTTGGTCCAAGCAGTCAGAACATTTTTCTGTAGAAACATTCTAAAACCTTGTCTGTGAGTTCTAGGACCAAGAAGCCAGTTTTACTTATATCCTTAAAATTATTACTATTACATACATCATTAACTGATTCATAGATCAAAAGCACTCAGCAAAACTTCACTCAATCCAAATGGAGAGAATATGAAAGAGAAAATTGTTCTCAAAATATAACAAAAGAACAAATAACTATGTCCATTAAATTTGGTTCCTGTGCACAATATAGAACAGCTTGTGAAAACCAGTCAACATGTTTGAGATGAAAAATACCCATTTTAATCAGAAAGAGTAGCAAACATTAAGCAAAACAAATACTAGTTAAGAAAAAGTGTTTAATCTGGTTCATAATACACACAAATCTCTACTTTAGTCACAATTTTTAGATTTAAAAAATTAGCATAACCTTGCTAAGAGAATTCAATTAAAACATAGAGACTTGTTTTACTGTCCCTTTCAGCATGGCTCCATTAATGCCTGTTGTTTATCTACACAAATAAAGAGCAGCCTGAGAACTGCCCTAGTTTCTTTGAGAGTTATCAACTGAAGCTAATGTTTCCTTAGTGAGAAGGCCACTCTAAAAGAGTGCCGTGAGCCTGGCCAGTTTCCCTTGCTATTTACACAGACACAAGCCCGATCTGCAGCATGGGCAACACCAGCTTTGCCATGGAATCTGAGTGTCCTTAAAATGATGTGTCTGCACAGTCTCCATTATGCTCATCTGCTCAGCTCAAAATAAATGGCGGCCTTTCTCCCCAATAAACAGCAAGCTTCAAATGAGTTAAATCATACATTCTAATGGATGGCGGCCTGATGACAGAGTAAAGCTCCCTTTATGGGTAGCATTAGCTTCTTCCCCCTTGTCCCATTCACCTCTGCATACCCCTACAATACAGTGTCTTGGACATACAGACGTGCAATACAGGGAGCCCCATGTCTTTCCCCAGAGTACTCCACCCATATCTCTGAACTAAGTTACCAGTACAATGTACAATTGCTCCCTTCAACCCAGACACATGAAAGGACGTGTGAGAAATCACCATTCTAAAGCTTTACTAGAGAACTAGAGTGTGTTCCCCCCACATGCCACCCCCAAGTGTGTGTTGTGAAAATCTTTCTTTACTTCTGCTTGATAAGGAGAGGGTTATGAGGAATATAATGCTCCCAGCACAGCTAGCACCTAGGAAACAGCCAAAGCATATACCCTCAACAACACGTCGATTGCTGAACATTCTCTTGAGCCTCAGATGCTGGTACTAGTGATCACTAGTGATACTAGTGATGGTTAGTACTACAGGGTCAGAAGAGGGAACTCCAATGGTAGGAATAAAGGATAACCCTGAGACAACGAAAATCTGACACTGGTTTTGAACCCATACTGTATCTAGTCAAAACAAGTCAATAGGCCACGTTAAATAGCTGAAACATTTTGACTATTTCACCTCAATTTCTTTTCTTTTTTTTTTCCTTTTAAGATTTATTTATTTTGGGGAGGGGGAGAGAGAAAGAGTGAGAGTTTGCCCGCGTGCACATGCACACATACACACACACACACACAGAGAAGGGGAAGAGGAAGAAGGAGAGAGAGAATCTCAAGCAGACTCCACACGCAGCTCAGAGCCTAACTTGGGGCTCTCTCTCACGACCCTGAGATCATGATCCTTGCTGAAGCCAAGAGTCAAGATACTGAACCCACTGAGCCCTCATTTCACTTCAATTTCTTATCACCATGTAAGTATCTTACCAGGCAAATTACAGCAGACAGCTTCATAGGATGTTTGCACATAAACAGAACATCTCTTCCTGATAAAATACATGTACACCAAGGCTGCAGTCTTGTTCCGCATTTAACACCACTGGTTTCATTAGGGGGATGAACCCAGTCACCAAAAGGACATTTATTTGTTAGTAACATTTTTTGTAACAATGAAGATACAACTCAAAGTTTTGAGCAAAATGGTATATACAGATATGCTCTACCATATAACCTCAACATGATTATCCACAAAAAGTGCTAGAATCATATCTACTATTACATACCATGTGCCAAAATCTCCGTTTATAAAATAGAGATAAAAATCTTTCTTAAATACTGAATATCAGTAAGATTTATTCAGAAACAATGAATTCAAGATGGATCACAGACCTAAACATAAGCTAAATCCATGAAGCTCTCAGAAGAAATTTCAGGATGTGTGGGGCGAGGGGGGGGGGGGGAGGGGCAATTGGTGAAGGTTTCCTAAAACACAGAAAGCAATAACCATTTTTTAAATTGACACATTAGATTTAATCCTATTTAAAACTTGTGATTATCAAATGACACTGCTAAAAAAACAACTGGGGGAAAATCCTGGCAAAATATAAATCTAAAAAAGAAGGACTGGTATATAGTCTCTATAAGGAACTCCTACACTCAATAATAAAATGTTCCCAACAGCTTGTTTATAACACAGCCTGTTTTGGAGGTGGAAAACTCAACAGGGCAAAAGGAGATGCTGGAAATTTCTCTCCTACAAAGAATAAAGGGTTAGTAGCTAGACTGCATAGATGACTACTTGAGGGAGAAGACAGAAAATAAAAACTAGACAGATGCCAGGACAGTCTGAACTCCTAAAAAACACATTTTACACAGTGCCAGTCAATGCACATTTAAAAGAAATCTGGATTTAAAGTGGTAGTTTTGTTGTCGTATTACACTGGTTTCAGAGAGCTTCTATCCAAATTTGATGCTGGAAGCAATAATTCTTATTTAGGTTTATTCAATTCTCCAACTCAAGAAGCATGTATTTGTACAGAAAATATATTTAACTTAAAAAACTAGATTCATATCATATCACAATTTAGATATTATCTGTTCTGTCTAAAAATAAACTTTAACTCCTTTACAGCAATAGGCCAAGAAAGTAAGGATGCAAAGTAATACAAAATGGCGCATGGTTACCAATAATTTTTAAAGGTTTTCAACCATAATCCCTGAACTGTGATTTCATATAATTATACATTTGGTTCTGTCTAGACATGTTAGATTGGTAAAGCATACCACCCTACCCCACAAGCACTGGCAGACCAATATATAATAAACAGTTATCCACTGTAGCATTATAAGACATGAAATTGATAGTTACGTTTTTATGTTTTTAAAATGTAGATGTTAACCACTTGAAACAGTAAGAATTTTTGACACTGCAAGGGTATTTTGGTTTTGTTTTGTTGTTGTTTTTTTTTTTTCAAGTTTGTATTTAAATTCCAGTTAACATATAATGTAGTATTAGTTTCAGGAGCAGAGTTCAGTGATTCATAACTTACAATATAACACCCAGTGCTCATCATAAGTGCTCTCCTTAATGCCTATCCCACATCTAGACCCTCCCCCATCTACCTTTTTTTGTAAGAATCTCTCTTATGGTTTTATCACAAGTTTTTCTAATGCAAATCTAAACATGTTATGAATGATGGATTGGTTAATGTGTACCTATACTTTCTCATTTGATTTACCCTTCTCTCTGCAATCTGACCAACAGTGTGTAAGGGGTGCTTTGTTGCTATTCATGCGCTGCCCTCTTGGCACAGTTATACCATATACCACACAAGAACTTGAGATGCTGTTTCGCACAAAATTTTTTTTTAAAGATTTTATTCATTCATTCATGAGAGACACAGAGAGTGAGAGGCAGAGACACAGGCAGAAGGAGAAGCAGGCTCCCTGCAGGGGGCCCAGTGTGGGACCTGACCCCGAGACTCTGGGACCACGCCCAAGCCAAAGGCAGAGGCTCAACCACTAAGCCACCCAGGCATCCCTGTTTCATACAAATTAACAAAATAAATATCTAAACTCCAGGGTTCTGTCTCAGAGGACTGTTAGAACCTGTTCAAACTAAACTGCCAGTTAAAAAGGAATACCTCATGTGAAAACTAAATGATACACTTTTTAGCTGTAAAGGGGAAAAACCATACAATTTCTAAGTACTGTTAACACCACCGTAAATGAAAGAGTTTTGACCAGAGTAGCTAAGATGTCAAACCAACAAATATTGTTACATAAATGATTAGTGATAACTAAAAGTATGTTATTTTAAGCTAAAACAGGGATATATCCTATCCCCATAATATGTGAAGAGAGAAGCATAAATACAATACACAGAAAGAAACAGAAAAGAACAATTCAACATTGAAACAGACAGATGGAAGGTTCAAATCCTAGCTCAGCCACGGATGAGTAATGAGACCTTCTCAAAATCATTAGCCTTACACATAACGCAAAGAAATCGGTCAACATCTCACAGGACGATGTCGAGATTAAATGAGATCATGGAGGCAAAAGTCTGGCAAATTTCTGAGTAAAAATTATTCAATAATGGTTACTCTTATAGTTAAAATTTCCTCAATAAGGATTTAGAATTGCTAAAAGGCTATAATATAGAAGAAACAAAGTTCATCATACAAAAAATGCCAATTAAAGATTTCTAGTTTAGGAATTTTATCTCATGGTCCCAACAACATTGCAGGAAACTGACAGAATTTTAAACTTTAAACTAGCAATAGTGCCAGAGGGAATAGGTTCTTCTCCTTTCCTTCTGGTCCAAACAATTTAAGAAAAGGGGGAAAAAACAGAAAACAATCATTCAGAATCAAGCATTATAGGCAATTATTCATGTGATCAAATAACTGCCCACATCCAATCGTAGCTAACGGTAAAACTGTTTCGACATAAAGTCACAAACCTGCACACTCTGTTCCTCTTGCTTGTAAACCAGCTTGACGCAGTTACACTACAATGATTTTCTGGGACAGGCTGCAGCTAACTGAGCAAGTACCTGTGCATGATAAAAATATGAATTTAGTAAAAAGTCACAACATTCTGTTTCATTTAATTCTTCATTCGTGTTCCACTCATGAAGGATCAAGTTCTGTGCTAGGCTCTGCCAAATATTTACAGGATAAGAGCAATTCCTGCAGGGGAAAGGGCATCTATGAAAAGTGTAAAGAGGCACAGCCGACGATGTCCTGGCTCACACAAAGCACGTTTTAAACTACCAGAGTGAAAGGGCAGATAAAGGTAGAAATTGGAGTGACAGAGCCAAAAGTAAAAGGGGCTTTTGCCTAAACTTCATTCTAAACATCTAAACATCTAAACATCTTGGTTTTCCAACATATACCCCTTTTTGTTGATAAAGTAAATTTCTTAAATTTTATTTACAGTACTCATTTAATTGGCATATTTATTCAGAGTTATAAAAAAGATAAACTCTATAGTATCCCAGTGAGATACCAATTTTGAAGTACCCATATTCTGTCTGCCCTTCAAGAGTAGTTCCAGGACCACCTTCTCCAGAGATCATTTCTTGATAGCTTCAGCTAAAAGTTGTCATTTGTCATGAATTCCTATAGCATTTTGCCTACAACGAACTACCAGTTTCGCTTTCTACCTCGTATTTAGGTTTCCTTCCTAGACATCTCAGATGTCCATAAAAACTCAGGCTCCCAGGGAACAGGCTCATATATGATTTCCCTAAGGCAGAGAGCCCTGCAAGAGCTGCAAAGTTCAAAATAAACATTAACAAGTGCAAGGTTTTGTTCCTTTAAGATTGAAGCTCAGTCATAAATTTCCCTAACTTTATCACCACTACTGATAGTATTATATTTACTTAAAAACGTGTCTCTAATCAGGGTGATTGCCTGAAAACCTTGACACCATATGATAAAGAATGAAGCTAGAAGAACAACTTTCTCCATAAAATACCCTACTTGATCTTCAAATGAGATTCAAACACTATCGGCTCCATTTTTACACATTACTGGTGCCCCTGGGACATTTAAAGAGTTGACAGAGTTGTTCGATTTAAACCAAAGGCCCTAAACACTATAATTTTCCATCACATAATCATAAAATCAGGGTTAGGAAATTTCCACTCGCCCTTGTCATGATGAGGCCTCCATTAGCCTCTTTCAACCTCAACTTCCTCACATATGAAATGGGTATAACATTCCCTGTCTCACTATTGGTGAGGGTTAAATGACAAAACATGGATGACAATGCCTGCCATTGAGCCTGGTTACACAGTACTTGCTCAGTATCAGTGATATTTCAAGATGGCAGGCTGAAGTTCTACCACGAAGTCTCTCTACACTAAGATCAATAATTTGATAATTCACAGATCTCTTAGTTTTATAATCAAAAAAAAAAATTCAATACTAAAAGCTAAGAACTTTTCTCCAAATATTCTGTGTAGCAATTAGACCAGCCTTAAGTCTCAAATACACTTTCCACCTGCATTAAATTTACTTGCAATTTTCTACTGAGTGAGATTATTTTAAAAGTTACTCTGAATAAAATGGGATGAGTCATTCTTAATATACTGGTCTGAAGAAAATCAGTGCATTAAAGCCAGTAAGTTTTTCCTTTTAGATTTCTTAAATTGAATTATTTGGCCAACATTTTAAATGTTGTGAAATAAACAGGTAACTTGAAATATTGCACAATTTTAAATCTCGCTCTAATACAGAATAGAAAACCACATAAATTGGATCATCAAGCAGCAAAATTTACATGGGTGATAAGTTGTATCTATTAGGGACTACCCACTTAAATGATGCAGAAGGATCAATGCTGGGTCTGACAATTAAAGAACTTGAGAGTACAACATACCCTCAATGCCAGAGGAAGATAACAGTTTGTTACCATTAAAATGAAGTCCATTAACACAAGATTTAAAAGGTAAGATTTCTCCAGAAGGGAATTGATTCAAATCAAAGTGCAATTTCTCACTAGTCCTCAGGAAAATGCAAGCTAAACAACAATGGATACCACTCCATATCCACTAGAATGGCTGAAAGTAAAAAATAAAAATAAGTGTTGTTGAGGACATGGAGCCACTGGAACTCTCAAACACTATGAGCAACCGTGAACTGGTGCAACTACTTTAAAAGGTTCTGTGTTATCTACTAAAAATGAACACATATCTAGCCTCAGTAACACACTCCTAGGTACAGATGCCCAAGAGAAGTGTACACATAGGTGCCCCAAAAACAAATACAGGAAGGCTCGTAACAGCATTAGTTACAATAGCAAAAACTGAAAGAGAAAAAAAGAACAAACCAGAAACAAACAAAACAGATGTTTAGTAGTAAATAAATAAATTGCAGTATAGTTACATGTCAGAATACTACATGGGGAGAGAGGAGCTGTCATACCCACAAATATAATACTGAGCAAAAGCAGCCAGACTAAGGAGTATATTGCTATAGTATCCCATGGGGTGTGGTAATTTTTTTTTTATTGGAGTTCAATTTGCCAACATCTAGCATAACACCCAGTGCTCATCCCGCCAAGTGCCCCCCTCCCGTTTTTATAAAGTTCAAAATCAGACACAACTAGCGATAAAAGTCAAGGTTACTTTTTCTTGTACTGGGGAGGGGTGGGAAAGGGTAATAAAATGAAAGAAAACATGAAGGAGCTTTTGAAATTTGATAATATTCTAAACTTTTAATTGAATTAATGGCTATACACGTTTTAGGTTTGCAAAAGTTTATCATTGGTAAAATGCTTAGAGTCTGTGTGCTTTTTCTATATGCTTGTTACACTTTATTTTTTTCTATTTATAAGAAAAGTGTATGTAATAAGTGTATGTATTTATGTATTTTATGTTAAGGATAAAGACACAGCTTTTTTTATATTTGGAAGAACAGACTGTTTTATTTCTTCATAAAGTTGGCATTGTGTACAATTCCTAACATGCGTTTTTCTTACTATACCATGACTGCTTTGTCTTCTCTCAAATATTTTAGAATGTAAATTTTTATGGATGCATTGTTGGATACAGTATTAAACACACCCATAAATTACTGCACATCTTTTCCAAAATTTTGCCTTCATAAGCAATGTTGCAGTGAACAGCACTGTACAGACATGTTTGTACATGTTCTCTGCTTCATGAAGACAAATTCCTAGAAATAAATCCCTAGGGCCAAAGTATACATTTAAACATGCTAAAAGTGTACAAGAACTCTGGAAAATTTTTCATCAGTATTGTTTAAGAAATCTTACTAATCATTAGCTTACACTTCACTACGTGAAAAACTTGGCTACCCAGAATAAATAATTTCTCTGAAGTTTTGCTTAATTAATAGCCTCCTCTTCTCACAAAAATTTTAAAGCATTTCATATAAATGGGTATAGAATCTTGGAGAAAATACTTTCTGACTATAAATGGATACCCTGAGAAATAAATCTATTGACATCAGTACAGGACTGACCCTCCCCCCCCCAAAAAAAAAAATTTCAATGAAGTCCCCAAACAGAAATATAACAGAATAAAAAACCAACAAAATGTGATATATATGTACTTTATGTTACACACATACAGAAAAATTCTATAAGGGTATTTAACAAAATGTTAAAATACATTGCCAGGTTTAGGAGTTAGGTGATTTTTACTTTATTTTTTTTTACCTTATTTTTTAAGTTTTCTTTTATTGCTTACATTATTTGCGATGAACAGTTATCATTGTTAAGATTAAAAAATAAGCTAGAAGATCTGAAATTAAGTACCCTGATAAAATAAGACAACAGACATCTTCTTCCCTGTTCACAAAAACAAATTAAATTGGCAAAAGAAAATTTTCTCAGTTTTAAGATGTTTCTCCCATACGCTTTTCATGAATCTTCTGGCCTCTGACACAGGGTTTTTCAACAAAGCGCAGACAGGAGAACAAGTAAGGAAAGGATACCAGAGGGAAACTGGCACCCCCACAAACACACAAAAAGGTCATGCTCAGTTGAGATAGCTTGCCACCTCACCTTCAAACCTGAGCCAGGGCTTCTGACTTGACTTCACAAAGGTGGTCATTTTTTGCTAATAAAGTCCCTCCTAGTTTCTAAGATGGAATTAAATATATTGGTATTTCCTGGTTTGCTATCAAAATACCATTACTTCCAGGTACTCTATATTTGAACAAGAATAAGGACCTAGAGACTTCCCTGTTGAAGTGTAGCCTCCGGTCTAATGTTGGTTATATCCTAGAGACCCACACACAAAGGTTCCTTCCACTCCCTAGGAACACAGGAGTAAGTTACTCACCATTAGAATTTTACCCATTATCTCAATTACCCTTCCTTAAGAGGACTAAGGTCACTTCATTTGTTCAGAGGGAAACAAAAGCCAATTGGAGTTTTCTCTCCTAGCCAATCAAATCATCCACACTGAGTTACAGAATTGAAACCAGAATTAGAATCCAAATTTCCTGATTTCTTTCTTCAAATTTGTATCTTGCTTATTAAGAACAGGGCTTTAAATCAGACAACAAAAAGACATTAAAGGCATTCAAATTGGCAAAGAAGAAGTCAAACTCTCCCTCTTCGCCGATGACATGATACTCTACATAGAAAACCCAAAAGCCTCCACCCCAAGATTGCTAGAACTCATACAGCAATTTGGTAGTGTGGCAGGATACAAAATCAATGCCCAGAAATCAATGGCATTTCTATACACTAACAATGAGACTGAAGAAAGAGAAATTAAGGAGTCAATCCCATTTACAATTGCACCCAAAAGCATAAGATACCTAGGAATAAACCTAACCAAAGAGGTAAAAGATCTATATCCTAAAAACTATAGAACACTTCTGAAAGAAATTGAGGAAGACACAAAGAGATGGAAAAATATTCCATGCTCATGGATTGGCAGAATTAATATTGTAAAAATGTCAATGTTACCCAGGGCAATTTATACGTTTAATGCAATCCCTATCAAAATACCATGGACTTTCTTCAGAGAGTTAGAACAAATTATTTTAAGATTTGTGTGGAATCAGAAAAGACCCCGAATAGCCAGGGGAATTTTAAAAAAGAAAACCATAGCTGGGGGCATCACAATGCCAGATTTCAGGTTGTACTACAAAGCTGTGGTCATCAAGACAGTGTGGTACTGGCACAAAAACAGACACATAGATCAATGGAACAGAATAGAGAACCCAGAAGTGGATCCTGAAATGTATGGTCATCTAATATTCGATAAAGGAGGAAAGACTATCCATTGGAAGAAAGACAGTCTCTTCAATAAATGGTGCTGGGAAAATTGGACATCCACATGCAGAAGAATGAAACTGGACCACTCTCTTGCACCATACACAAAGATAAACTCAAAATGGATGAGAGATCTAAATGTGAGACAAGAGTCCATCAAGATCATAGAAGAGAACACAGGCAACACCCTCTTTGAACTCGGCCACAGTAACTTCTTGCAAGATACATCCACAAAGGCAAAAGAAACAAAAGCAAAAATGAACTATTGGGACTTCATCAAGATAAGAAGCTTTTGCACAGCAAAGGATACAGTCAGCAAAACTAAAAGACAACCTACAGAATGGGAGAAGATATTTGCAAATGACATATCAGATAAAGGGCTAGTTTCCAAAATCTATAAAGAACTTATTAAACTCAACACCAAAGAAACAAACAATCCAATCATGAAATGGGCAAAAGACATGAAGAGAAATCTCACAGAGGAAGACATGGACATGGCCAACAAGCACATGAGAAAATGCTCTGCATCACTTGCCATCAGGGAAATACAAATCAAAACCACAATGAGATACCACCTCACACCAGTGAGAATGGGGAAAATTAACAAGGCAGGAAACAACAAATGTTGGAGAGGATGCGGAGAAAAGGGAACCCTCTTACACTGTTGGTGGGAATGTGAACTGGTGCAGCCACTCTGGAAAACTGTGTGGAGGTTCCTCAAAGAGTTAAAAATAGACCTGCCCTACGACCCAGCAATTGCACTGTTGGGGATTTACCCCAAAGATTCAGATGCAATGAAACGTCGGGACACCTGCACCCCGATGTTTCTATCAGCAATGGCCACAATAGCCAAACTGTGGAAGGAGCCTCGGTGTCCATCGAAAGATGAATGGATAAAGAAGATGTGGTTTATGTATACAATGGAATATTCCTCAGCCATTAGAAACAACAAATACCCACCATTTGCTTCAACGTGGATGGAACTGGAGGGTATTATGCTGAGTGAAATAAGTCAATCGGAGAAGGACAGTGTATGTTCTCATTCATTTGGGGAATATGAGTAATAGTGAAAGGGAATATAAAGGAAGGGAAAAGAAATGTTGGGAAATATCAGGAAGGGAGACAGAACATAAAGACTCCTAACTCGGGGAAACGAACTAGGGGTGGTGGAAGGGGAGGAGGGCGGGTGTTGGAGGGGAATGGGTGACGGGCACTGAGGTGGACACTTGACGGGATGAGCACTGGGTGTTTTTCTGTATGTTGGTAAATTGAACACCAATAAAAATTAATTAAAAAAAAAAAAAAAAAGAACAGGGCTTTAACAAACCAAAAATCAAACCCTCGGATTAAAACAGCAGCAGCTTTCTTGGTGTCCCTTTGGCTTCAACCACCGAGAAAGTTACTCAGTCTTGACTCAACCAGAAACACTCCTACTTTGGAATAGGCTGACTCAAAGAGTAAATACCCCCACTGATAATACTGGCCTGTTCTCCCATCCTAACATCAAACAAAACAAAACTAAGAGAGTAAACAGCCACAATGTGTTGTCACTTTTTTTTTTTTTTAACAATTGGATTTTAAATGGAGGCTATTATGAAGAGTCTCTTGGCTACAGTTCAAAGGAAAAAGAATATCCTAATTCAAAAAACATTTTCAGCTTCCCCGAATTCCACTTCTTTCAGCCAATTTTGGAAATTTCTCCTCATCTAAACTAGAAAATTCATGTTATACTTGTTTTAAATGTCCAGCAGCTCTTCAAAATACAGAATCCCAGTGGCTAGAATTAGCACAAAGGCCATTTCAAGTGTATCAATGCCTCAGAACATAACCAGTCCCAGGGGGTCATGCCCCTAGTGCAATAGAAGACAAGGAATAAAGTGGTCAGAGTATTAGCCCCTATGGGTTCAATGTATCACCAATCAATGCAGATTAAGATTAAGCATGAAGACTTGATTAACCAGCTGATCAACCAGATGACAGAGAGCAAAACTAATATCAAATCCTAAACCCCAGAGTACAGTCACACCATATATTCGAAGGATCACTCGGCAGGAATATCAGCAAGGTACCAAGTTTGGACCATACCCTGGGGCTATAGCAGCCAGCAAGACACATCCACTACACTCAATGAACTCAATAGCTAATGAGGATGAAGACATATCAGTAAGAAATTATCAATGGATGTATGCTATAATCATAATACCTACTATCATTTACTGAGAGTTTAGAACCAGCTTAGAATTTCACATATTTTCATTTGACATTCGCAATAATTACTCTATCACCTAAGTGTTACAAATGTTGGACAAATTCCTTATCCTCTCTCTGCCTCAGTTTGTCTCCAAAAAGAAGGTAACAACTACTCTATGGCAGTGAGGTGAGTCAATACATGTAAAAACACAGAGAACACTGCCCAGCACGTAGCAATTGATTGATAAAAATCAGCTATTATTATTATTATTATTATAATCATCAATGTGGTTGGTGTTATTATCAATGGAAAGGCAACCAAGAAAAAAAGGAAGAGCTCTACAAGAAAGAAGAATCAGAGTTGCCATTCATAGTTAAAGGGCATTATACAAGTTCCTTCAGCTTCCTCATGTATAAAATGAGATGATAAGACCACCTGCACCATCCTCCTCCTCATAGGGCTGTCCTGGGGCCACAAGAAAGCATCTTTAGCCATAGGACGCAAAGTTAACGCCATACTCTATCACTGGCCAGAGGACTTCAACACATCTTAGAAAAAAATGAACTTTCTCAATGAGCCGTAAGTAACTATGGGCATAAAATGAATATTCTAGACATCACTCTAACAACAAAGAACATCACAAGTATGCTTTTTTAAAATCTCATGACAGATACATAAAAAGCATGGTAAACTCTCCACTACCTAATGACACCAAATAACATACCTGGAGCCTTCCACTGACAGAATAATCAGAACTTTGAGCCAGGTACTGGACATCATTTTTTTTTTTTTTTAACATCAGTTTTAAAGGCAATCCCCAAGTGCTGAGAAACCCGACTGCATCAACCACAGGCTGGTTTGGGGCACCACAAGGCAACACCATGCAGATCTAAGCTGCATTTTATTTCAGCTGTGAACATCTGAATAAAGAGATTTTCAAACTTAATTCTTTATTTTACTATGTCTTACGAAAAGTCCTCTCACTACAATACTAATTGTAAAAGTTAATAGAAGGTGAAGTTTCCAATTCAGGCTTCCACAACTTCAAACACACATACACAAAAGCTTCTGGCACTATTTTAATCTTGTGTTCAATTTTGTAAGCTCACAGACACCAGACGACTCCAGTCCTGTGAAATTTTCTAAATACATGCAATCTCTATCTGTAGGATCTACTCAGCTCATTAATTGACAAATGCGCTTTCAGATGCAGTCTGAGTATTTTAATAATTTTAATTAAGAAAACATAAGAATATAAATGAGGATTTCCTTTTGGTCCCATTCTATTTTCCAAATTATCTAAAATTAGCACCTATTACTTACCTAGTTAACAAAAAGGAAGTCTTTAAAATAGACAAAAAGGCAAGAAAACTGTATGATTTCAACTGAAAATTCTGGTAAATTATCTGATATCTATTTTACTTATTTTGTTTGGCACAAAAACTACAGTAACTGGAAGGGGAAATGTATTTTGCAAAAGAAATTCGGATAAGAAATATCTGTCATCCAACTGTTACAATCAACGAATATAAGAGATTTTTACACTCATCAGCATTTTACATTTCAGTAAGAGGTAACTTTACTAATATTAGTATCAAATACATATCTCCATATAGCACAATTGCATTCAGTTGATTAACCACCAGCACAATCAATCAGAGAGAAACTGTCCAGTCTCTCCCATTCACAGTTCATGTGTACATGTCACAGTATGGACAGATTCGGCCAGGCTAAAACCTAATTTGGTTTTAGAACAGATTTCCCAAGAAAGAAACAGTAATCAGTATAGATAAACAGGATTCAGCTTCAGCTTCAGGCTGATAACTTCTCTCATTTCAAGAAAACAAGAGATAGGGGAAAACTGTTTATCTTTCTTAATATATAGGGTAGACAACAATCAACAAATATTTTCGCCTAAGGGGGAAAATTTTACCTTGATTCTAATCCTAGACTCCCATCAAAGCGCCAGACAACTGAGGATCCTCTATGGATCAGGGAACACGGAGGAGCTTACACTTCTTAATGAACAGAGTTTCTCTATCTACCCCCCAACCCGCCACCCGTCACCTTCAGACATCAGAAGTCAACAGAAGTTCCTGCTCATATTTTCAGCCTGGTACATGGATTTTCTTTCTAACCTTGGGATAAATAAAACTGTCCATGAAGCAATGAGATAGTATGTTGCATTCCATTAACTATAATCATCTCATATGAACAAGTTTTCTCTCCCCGAGTAGAATATGAGCTCATTTTTAACCCATCACAGATATTTTACACTTAAATTTGGTATCTACTAGCTTTCACTCAGCCTTCTAACTCTGGCCAACCAATCAGCCCTTGGGTGGAGGTGCCGCCATGTTTAGGAACTAGCTCTGATGGGCACAGAACAAGCTCAGGCAGCTCCCCATTCCAGGCTTTAGCAGCAAGGACCACATTGTCATCACTTCCTTCAAAATCTCCCGAAGCTAAAGGATCATTCACCATCCCCTCACATTATCCAAGATCTGTAACTCAACAGTACGTGGGGGTAAAGTCTAGAGTCACGACCAAGGAGTGGGCAGCACACACCTCCTGACTCTAGCTCAATAATGCCTAATGTCAATACCCTTCTCCAGGAACCAGAGGAAAAGAGGTCAGCCTGGTTTCTCACAGCCTGGCAAAGTACATGGGCAAAGTGCAAAAAAACAAAACAAAACAAAACAAAACAAAACAAAACAAAAACAACACGTCTCCTGACATCCCAGGATGAGCGAAAGAAATACTAACCTGGGAACAACGGAACAAGTCATTCCAGGCACTGAGAAGCTAAGGGCATCTTCTTTCCCTGTCCTAAGAACTACAAGTCAAGAGAATCTGGGAATTTCTTTAAATCTCTGTCTTCTGAAGTTGCTCTGATTTCAAAACATTCTCCTATAACCCCAAGGAAAAGTACTAAATGGCATATTTCAGAATGAATTCTAATTTGATTCAGAATTTTATATAGTCCCATTGAAGTAAATGGAGTCATTCTTTGTGTCCACAGAAGGCTGGGAAGGGCTACAGTTCCCCACGATTTGTAAAGGCTCTGGGCACCTAACAGGAGCCTGTGAGTATTACTTTCAGAAACATGAATTAACCTGGCTCTGTCTCTAATGCACCTAGTGAAGTACACCCAGAAACTAGAGCCCCAGTTTAGAGTACCTGAACACACACAAAAAAACAGAACTTTGTTAACACTACTGACAACTATCCTTCAAAAATGTATTGTTCCGTTTTGTTTTAATGACTATAATAGGATTGCCTGGACAGGAACTGATAACTAAAGGAAAATATGTCCAAGACTGGCTGGATTTCACGCATTATTTATCTACTGTGGGTCCAAAAGATAAAATGTGTAATTCGAGGCTCTTCTCCTTCCTCCCACCTAGCCAGGTGCCAAGAGACAGACTCATAGAACTCATGGGGTGGGGGGGTGGGGGGGCTGGTGCAAGTTATTTTCTGCAGCAGGAGGACAAGAGTGAGTCATCACTGGGACAGTGTGGTACCACTGCATGGAAGTGGTCTCTCTTGACCACCCTTCTTCTCTAAGACAAGGGTTGCTGCAACTATAACTACAGCTGTACATATGAGCCACTTAATATTCTGAGCTCCATTTGGTCTTAAAAATCTAAATTCTACATAGAAATAATTCTACTTAACTTGCTTAGCATAACTGTAACCATCAGGAAAAATCATGGAGTCTTAGCAGAGAGTGCCAGGAAGGGCTCCTGCAAGTATATTTGTTGGTTTTCCAAGGATTCTGTTACATAAATCATCTCAAGTATATTAAATATCGGCAAATCCTCTGCTTCAATTTGGCATGTGGCTTGTTTGAAAATCAATTCATCTTTACTCATTCAAAACCCCATCAAAAGGATTACAAGAAACTGTATCAAGTATAAAAAGACAAAATTTCTTACCAGTGATTAAATTTGACCAGCTTTTTTTTTTTTTTTTTTTTTTTTTTTTATTTATTTATGATAGTCACACACAGAGAGAGAAGAGGCAGAGACACAGGCAGAGGGAGAAGCAGGCTCCATGCACCGCGAGCCCGACGTGGGATTCGATCCCGGGTCTCCAGGATCGCGCCCCGGGCCAAAGGCAGGCGCCAAACCGCTGCGCCACCCAGGGATCCCCCCAGCTTTTTTTTTTTTAAAGATTTTATTTATTTATTTATGAGAGACACAGAATGAGGCTGCGATATAGGCAGAGGGAGAAGCAGGCTCCCCACCGCAAGGAGCCCAACGTGGGACTCAATCCCAGATCCTAGGATCACGCCCTGAGCCAAAGGCAGACACTCAACCTCTGAGCCAGCCAGGTGTCCTGACAGTTTTCAAAACTGGTATTAGCCTAAAAGATAATGTTCTTACAAAAAAATATTAAAAATAGGGATGCCTGGGTGGCTCAGTTGGTTCTGTGTCTGACTCTTGATTTCAGCTCAGGTCATGATCTCAGGAGTC
Source organism: Vulpes vulpes (assembly GCF_048418805.1). Classification (NCBI taxonomy): domain Eukaryota; kingdom Metazoa; phylum Chordata; class Mammalia; order Carnivora; family Canidae; genus Vulpes; species Vulpes vulpes. The sequence goes on along the minus strand of NC_132785.1, from coordinate 105,481,665 downwards.
ATGAGATAGAGCCCCACTCCCCCCCACCCCCGCCACCACTCAGAGATAGAGCTCCATGCTCAGCAGGGAATCTGCATGAAGATTCTCTCTCCCAAATCACATGCTCGCTCACTCTCTCTCTAAAATAAATAAAATCAACCTAAAAAAAAAAAGGAATATTAAATACAGCAGACAGTACCCAGAATACCACTAAGGCCTTATGTATAACGCATCAATTACCTCCTTCACACTAGACACTGAGTTACAAAATTACAAAATAGAATTATGAAAGTCTAAATATATTCAGAGACAGAATGACCACTGTGAAATTTCTTATAGTATAAAAATCAAATCTCAGAACTTTTTAAACTTAAGACCTATAAGGATATAATTTATCTCCCATCTACTACTGTAAACAGGCAGGGAGATAAATGAATGATATCCAAAGGATATTCCAACAATCACCTCAGCATGCAACATGCCATATTACGATGCTATATTATCTAGAAGAAAATAAAGGGAGTCATAGAAACATAGGCTCTATTAGGATGATCTAATCTTCAAAGTCACCTTTTCCTCATATTTTGCTATCACTCTATCAGAAAACAAGTCATATTTAATATTAACACACATTTATTTCAACTTTCCATTAAATGTTAACAAAATAACATTTTTTCATAATTATCAGAATTACAAAAATAAATTCCAAGTTGCCACAGACAAAAAAAAAATTATCACTGTTCCATGCTTTGGCAAACCCTGTACTTGAATCTATACTGTCGGCTTTGAGTCAAGTAAAGTGAAATCTTGGCTAGAAAGGAGATACATTAATTTATAGTGAGTGACCCTTTCTAAAGAGAATGGGACAGCATGTCAGTCACACTGTATGTATTTTTAGTTACTCCTGTTCCATTTGGTTATTTCATCTTAAAAGAATTTTAAAGTGTTATTAACATTTTGAAGCAACATATCAAAAAGTATTTTAAAATCTTTACTTGAACAAAACCTCTAGAACCAGGAAAGGGAGTCTGAATTAAGCAATTTTAATTAAGCAGTTTTTCCATCAATGACAATAGCTACTCCATAGGAACAATTACCCAAGATTCACACAACTTTCCCCCCACAAGCATGTATGTAGTACTTACTGTGTTCCCCACAGTATACTCAGCAGAGGAGAGACAATGAGGAATATGACAAACACAGCACCTGACTGCAAAACTTGTACAGACTACCCTCCTGTGCCTGCCACCACCCCTGGGCTCAAAGAGAAAACGTGCTTCATCATCAGTTCTCATTTGTGCTGAACAAATATTCTCCTTACAATGATACCAATAAATGAGAATTTTTTTATTAAGGGGGATAAAATTATAATCCTTTCCAAAAACCGGTACGGTGACTGTATTTTTATAAATAATCTAGATGGCCAAAAGTTCAAGCAGAATTCTTTTCTGGCCAATAACACAAGGACAGTGGCCACCGGAGATCTGACCAGAGTTGGCTCTTTCCTGGACTCTTTCCTGGGACTAAGGAAGCCAGGCCAGGAAGGCCACACAGAACCCCTGTCTAAACGCTTACCAGCCTATCCCACGGGGAAAAGTCCCTCTGCAAGACCTTGGATCAGAAAGAGACCCATAAATAACCTCCATCTGTGGTAGACTACTTAGTGGCTGTATATATAAAATAAGTCAAATAAGAAGTACCACTATTCAATTAGATTTATACCAATACCGTGTTTCCAAGCATCTCACAGCCATGAACTCACCAAGCTGATAAGACTGTGAAAATTCATATAAGCAGAATTATAGTCCATAAAACAACTAGGTTTCATGATCTTTCCTAGACAGTAAACCTTGTTTTTTTTCCTACTGAATCTTAACTTTCCTTCCCCTATCTTTTAAAAGATTTAGAAGCAATTTCAAAGACATCAATAAAAGTTCTAAAACTCAAAGTCAGTATGAAAAAGAATCCCTATTGGCCACCTTCACCCACCCCAAACCATCAAGGGTTTCTCCATAATTAGATAAAAAGGATACAAATTCTTTAAGGAGGCACTCCAGGTCTAAGACAAGTTGAGTTTTCAAACTGATTTTTCAACACATTTCCCCCTACCCACGCCACAGAGCCATCACTCCAGGCAACCTGTGAACTGTCCTCATACTCTCATACCTGAACACACCTGTCACTTTACTTTTTCCACGTCTTCTTTCATGTATTCCCTCTACACTAAGTGCCCACTGATAAAGTGACTCCTTATCAATTACAAATTACATCCACCCTATTGTGCCTAGCAGAAGGGCTGCCACTTCTCCAGCCTGCGTGTGTCCCTCCAGGCTGAAATTCTCCAAGGTAGGCTCTCTACATGGAAAGGTATGTGCTTTGGGGGGAAAAAAAAATCACTTGAAATCTCGACTCTGCCATGACAAGATAGGCCTTGAGCAAGGACTTGCTCACTAGCCTCAATCTGAACAATATAGTGGTTACAATAACTACTCAGCAAGGGTTGGGGGTTTCTGGGCAACATTTTTGCTATGTGTTCAAATCTCCTTGCTGACAACTGCAGACTGATGGACCATGGAAAAGAACCTGACATACCACAAGCCTCAGCTTTCCCACTGGTCAACTGGGAGGAGCTCCATCCATTTCCTGGCGGAATGACAAGGGTCAAGAAGCCACTGCACAGCTCTGACTCCCATGCCCTAGGCCCCGACACCCCAACACCCCATCCTCAGCCTGAGTGGGCTCCGACCACACCCTGTGCTCCTCTCTGTCACAGTATTACCTGTCTCTTCCATTCAGTGACACATTTATAGCCCAAGTCTAGACTGTTCAGCACCCTGATAAATACATATGCCAGAAAGAAGTATTTTTAGATGGGAAGTGCCTCATAGGTATAAAGCAAAGCACACGCAAAAAATCAGGACACTGAGAGATCCTGAGGCTGAGAAACAAGGGAAAACATCTGTTGAAATCCAGCTTATTCTTTCAGATCCAATTCAAATAATTATACTTGTGACTTATTTAAATACTAGCGTTGGAGCTGTGCCAGCACTTGACAGGGTAGCCTCCAGGAAGGCTTCTGGGGCTTCCCCAGGAAGGGCATTTAACTTTGGAGCCACCACCACACCTCATCAATTCATCTCTAATACAACGCACCACATGTACTTCCTTGTACGTTTTGTTTTTTGTTTTTTTTTAATCATCTTACCTCCCTGACCTGAAGCTCAAGGAGAACAAGGCCTGTATGTGATTGGCCTTCCTATCCAGCCCCTCTTCCCTACCACAGAAAAGGGAATTAAATGAATTAAAAAGGAGTGTTAAAGCTTCTAGAACAAAATCATCCGAATCACGAGGTAACTCAACATCACATGGTTGCTCTGCCAAGTGATTCATCACCTCTAAGACCCCAAAATCAAGGTCTGAATAGATTTAGACAGCACTCTTACATCTATAGGAGGAATTCAACAAAATCTCTCAGAATCAAAAGAAAAGCTATTCTCTGAATGAGGTTTTCATTAGTGGTAAAAAGAGTCAGAAACAGCAGAAAAATGAACCGGAACAAAAAGATCGGGGAGGAAAACTCTCTCTGTCCTTTTGAACTGTGTAATGTTCATGGTACTTTAATATTCTTCTCTCCTCAAGCCAAATACTTTTCTTGGAGAAACAAGTCAATGCTTTACATTCCATTTTCATGAGTAGTTATAAAAATAAACCAGCACAACAATGGTAGAGCTTTTTTCAATTACTAATTAATCAAATTAATAAAAGTTAACTTATAAAATATATTTTGAATTCACTATTTTCCACTGTGGGTATCACTTCATTAAAACATCTGTTTTCTATTTCTGACATTTCAGAATCAGCAAACCAGTAACAAACACTGAATGCGCACCCCCAGCCCTACTTTGGTAAGGGGTAATGGCAGTGAAGAAGGGGGGAACGTTGTGATTCCAGAATTAAATATTGACTTCCCCTCTCCTTGTCTGTGGCATATTCCCTGACAGTGTAAAAAGAAACAGAAGCTTGAATTTCATTCTGAGCTCACTAAAGCATGAGGAGCCAACTGCGAAAACAAAAATTTGTCATTGGGCAAACTAGTGATCCTTTGTGTTGTGTCCAGGAGCCCTGTCCTCCATGAAGTCTGCCTGAGAGAAGACCTTCCCCCTCACCTCCAACCTCCTCTCAGGATGCCAGAGGTGAGCTATTGGAAATGGTCTCCCCAAGCTAAAATCAAGTTCGCTCATCCAATCCAAGAACAGTAGGCAGGGAACCAGAGGAGGGAAAACCCTGCTCTCCTAGGATTTTTGTATCAATTCCAAGAACTTTCCTTCTCTCACTGCCAGCAGCACCCATCAATTCCCATAGTAACCAGCCCACGGCTTTCCAATTCATCCAAGAGGGAGGCAGGCATGCTGTAGACAGAAGCACATGGGAGCATGACCCAGGCCCCAGGCACCCATCCAGTGTGCCTTAAACACTCCCATTCTATCTCCCTGCTGCCCTTAATTCCCAGGCTACCAGATGGTTCTCTCCTTTCTCCTTTTAATGTGTGGCTGAGACAATGAAGGGGCTATTTTCCTAGGACTCTGCACAAAACAATTTCCTGTTTTCTGATGCAATCTTGGTTCAGGTCTACTGGGTACTAAAGCAATCATGTTCCCCGATCACAGTGTGCATAAATGTTTGCTGAATGAAGAAATCCTCTGGTATAGAAATAAAGATTTCAAAGACACAGGGTGAATATTTGAGATCGAGAACTGGGGACGAAGAGGCTATACTCCCAAAAGGAATGAAGAGCAGATAAAGGGGCACTGAAGTGTGTTGAGACCACCTTATCTTTGAGAATAGGATTCCTTATGCTGAACGAGCAGGAGTGGGAACAGGAGGAGGAAAGCCACACATAGGAACTGACAGTATTTCTGTACTCAACATATTCACCAAGGGCACTGCGATCAGGAACCATGGCTCATGACGGTGATTGGCTTAGATGATATGAAAATCATACCCGGTGATTTTCAACAAGGAAAAGTAGAATGATCAAAATTGAGGGAAGATGTAGGTGATGATTTAAGCATAAATATTGGGAGGAAAAAAATATTCAGCTGATTCTGACATCTAAAGGATTACTATGTTGAAGAGATTTTTTTTTTTTTAACTAAAAAGGTAGAGAATCAAACGTGCTTAGCGTGGGCTATGAATCTTTTCTGTAAGATTTCACATCTTCAACAGAATTTAATGGCTGAAAAAAAGGAGACAATGAGGGTGATAGGAGGTGCTACAGAAGGAGCACCTGTCATTGCCCTTGGAGTCCACGCCTCACCAATGAGACACACATGCTATCATTAAGGAAGATGCTGAGTAACGCACCTGCAGGGCTACAGCATATGCAGGCACACTAAATCTTAACAGATACTCCCAAGCCACTTTCTAGTGAGGGTCCCACTGCAGTATGGGTGAGTTCTTTAAACATTTACCTACTGGATTCATGGCACCGTGCTAATAACAGAATATAAAGTAATAAAATAAAGATCCAAAAACATGACTCAGCATTACCAAAAACTGAGAGGAAATAGAAGGTGAGCTATGGAAACAATAAACTTTATTAGGATAGGAAAGTACAATTATGAAAGACTGCCCTTTATATTACCAGTGATAAATCTCTTTAAAATCAAATATTTTTATATTAAAAAAAAACAGATGAGAAATATTTGAGCCATACAAAGCAAATTCCCAGAAGATCAATGCTTTAACAAAAAAAAATCTAAATTAATACGGAAATGTATCACAATCCCACTAAGATTAACAGGATATTCTTTTGGAAATTCAGAATCTAAGTGTCAAGTTCATACAGAAAAATAAATCAGCAAAAATAATGAGAGTAATTACAAAAAAGAATAATAATAAAAGAGACCAAGGTTTAATACTTGCCTAGTTAAACATGTTATAAATACATAATAATTTTAAAGGCGTGAAATTGGTTCATGAATAGACCATCAAACCAAAAGATAAAAATTCTAAAAATGCTTTGGAGAGCGTATTGCTAAAAGATAAAAATGTGACATTTAAATCCATGCAGAAAAAAATAAATTACTCTATAATGGTTTTGGCACAACTATACAGCCACATGGAAAAGAGAATGGGATACCAATTCACACCAAAAAAAATTTCAAATTGGTCAAAACAATTTAAACATTAAAAAATATATACATATGAAAGGAAAGCAGGAGACAGTTTTTACACTCCTGGAGAGAGCATAAGACCTTTTTAAGAAGGACATGAAACCCAAATTCCATAAAGCAAAATATAAATTTGATTATCCAAACATAATAAATGTATACATCTCAAGTTAACATAAATGACAAAATACATACCCAGTGGGATAATTTCTCTTTTTATACAAAGAGCTTATCTCAGATAAATGGACAAAGGATCACAAAAGTCAATTCACAGAAAGAGAAATTGCTCTTAAACACACAACAGTACGTATAAGCTCATTTATAATGAGAAATGCAAAGGAAAATGACAAAAAGATTCCCTTTTTCAGTTATGAAATTGGCAAAGATTAAAAGGTTTAATCACACACTACTGGCAGGAGGAAGGAGAAAGGTATACATTGGTGATGGGAGTGTAAACTTGTTCAACGCCTATGGAGGGCAGTTTGGCAATATTTATCCCAGACAGGAAGATACATATACTTGAATCTGGAATTGCTTCTATATAAACCTGAACACATTCAAGTTCAAAGACAGCCACCGAGGCATTGTTAACAAAATTGAAAGATTAGAAACAACTTAAAGTCCATCAATAAGAAATTGGATAATAAAGTACAACCATAAACTGGAATGGAACAGAATGAAAACATAGTGTGGTATATACTGCAATTTGTGTAAAAATAAACTTTAAAATGCATACATACTAAATGCAATATGACATTTCTAGACTGGATCCTGGAAAAAGGGCATTAGTAGAAATACTCATGAAATCTGAATAAAATCTATACCATTTAGGTTCACTATATATAACCTTTTAGATTTTACTCTATAAGAATGTATTAGCTATTTAAGACATAAAGTTTAATTTAAAAAAAAGCAATTTTGTGATTAAATTTATTATCATCCATGGTATTCATGTCCTTCTATATACTGCTAAAGAGAAACATCAAGAGTAGATACATGGCTTCAACACTTCTAATACTCCAATTATTGCACCTAAATACCCACCTGCTTCACCTACCAGATTTTTGGTCCCCAACATAGGGGCCATGACAACTCATCTCTGTACTTAAAGAATCTGGAGAATATTTGCCATGTGATAAAGGTTCAACAAATGAAAGTCAAAATTCATATGTTCTGGGTCAGTGACCCAAGTTTTGATTAGTAAGAAATTTTGTATTTCAAACAGCCAAACAATCCTTCTAGGGGTTTCCTTTGGTCCTTAGTTCACAATGACACAGAAGAGAAAAGAAAGGTAAGTAATTTTCACCAAAGATGGGGGTAGGAAAACAGAGGCAAATACAGCTCTGTGCCGGGAGCTGTAGGGAATAGAAGGACAAATAAGACAGTCTCTGGAGTAAAGTTAGGGAAAATTCAAATCAACTCTTGAAAAGGTGAAACTCTGATGCTCCCTTACATTTTCAAAAATGTTTTACTTAAAATACTTTTCGGGCAGCCCAGGTGGCTCAGTGGTTTGGCACTGCCTTCAGCCCAGAATGTGATCCTGGAGACCCGGGATCGAGTCCCACATTGGGCTCCCTGCATGGAGCCTGCTTCTCCCTCTGCCTGTGTCTGTTCCTCTTTCTCTCTCTCTCTCTATCTCCGTGTATCTTTCATGAATAAATAAAATCTTTAAAAAAAATACTTTTCAAGGAAAATTACTTATTTTGCAATTTAAGACAATGATAAAACTCTAATTTTTTGTTTTCTATGATGCCTCCTCAGGAAAAAACTTGTAGGTAGCATGCTTAAGAATGTCTGAAGAAGAAATTCTGGCCTCAAGTCCCATCAATACCTAATTTTCTAAATATTCAAAATGCAAAAGATAGATAACATAGGTCCCATAGAATACAGAGGTCCCTGAATGGGCAAAGAAATAGTACTGAGTTTCTCCTCAGAGCACCATCCATCTCCACAAACTCATATCTGAGCCTAGGACCAACACCATGAAGTAATATAACTTGGGCAAAGCTTCTGATCTCTGTGAATACTCATTTTCCATCTATAAAACACAGAGTAGCTAAGGCTCCTTCTAGGTCTAAAAGTTGATTACGTCTCTTTTCCTTACATCCCGAATATAAACAAAGACCTTGGAGTCCTTTCATAAAAACACACCATCAAAACAGGCATTTGCCTGTATATACTGGGGAAGGAGCCACCTGTAATGTTTCCTTCCTATTTCCGGAGTGACCCAGCACACACACACACACAAAAAAAAAACATTTGTTTACAAACTGAAGGCATACATATGTGTTCTCAAGTGAATAAGGAAAGATTTACTGAATTCTGTGTTGAAATTAAATTGTGTATGCTGTAAGTGAAACATCCACTCAATTGTTCATTCATGTTTAGGATTACATAAGCTTCGAATTTGGCTTTCATAGATCTTTCATGTACTAGTTAGTCTACATATAACTTCTGTGAGTTATCTTTAAGAGTGTATACTGCTACTTGATATTTTTATTTTGCTCACCACTTTTCATAGCACGGAAAAAAGAGAATGTTAGGGAAAGTTGCAGACATATTCATCCACATGCAAAGATACATGAACTATCAGTAGATAGTTGCTGGGTTTTGTTTTGTTTTTTCTAATTTATTTAACATAAGCCTCAACCTTCACCTACTGGCTTGAAAGGGGATTAGGAACTAACATAGAGACTTCACCTCTATGTGACATTCTCCATTTCAATACATAGAAATAACATTGTGCCACTAATAAGTATGGTTTTCTTCTATAGTTCTTTTTCCCTGAACAATCAACATTTTATGGTGTAAGGTTTATAAATAATTTAGGAACAGAGAAGAATTTTCCCAAGAAACATACAAATAAGTTCAGATTTCCACAGGGAAAGATATACTTGAGTGGGTGAGGATATGAAATGATATCCACCTGTAGGATAAGCCAGCAATGCCTTCCTGAGGAAATGAACTTGAAGGTATTTCAAAGGAGGGAAAGGTGACTGACAGGTGGTGAGGAGAAAGGGGAATTCCAGGCAAAAAGAAGCTGTGCGTAAAAGCTGCCCCTCTGGTTGCTCAAGAGGCAGAGCCGCACGGTGACCTGATGTGTGTGTGGCAAAGGTTATCTTAGTCATTAGGACAAACCAAAGGGGGAGAAACCAGCTCTGTCTGTCTCCTCATCTGTGACAGGAGAAGGTGGGGCCACAGGCTTCTCTGGCCCAGGCAGCTGGGAGCCTACTCCCTACCAGGCACGCCCCACAGGCACCTGGCATCCCTGCAGCCGTGTGAGGCCCGTGGCTCATGAGCCCCATCTGACAGATGCAAAGTGCAAGGCTCAGAAGCTCCATGAGGCCTCATGTAAAGGGTTTTGGAAATTAAAAGGAATACTACTGCAGGAGAAAGAAGTCGCATTTTAAGACTGACAACTTCAAAATCCAGAGCTCCTGAACATGATCAACTGATAAAATAATTATTACCTTCTTTTCTTACAACATTGAAGGAATGAAGAACTGTGCCTGTCTTCCCTGACATGCCATACAACCATGCAAAGGCAACATGCTTTACTGTGAAGAATGTTCTTTACAGGAAACCTAAGGACAAGGCAGCATGCCTACCCCTCCCCTGGAGGAGGCCCTCATCTAATTATGTATTCCCTCTGCCTGTGGTGTCCATAATGTGGCAGGGGTGATGCCAGAGACACAAAACATTCCTCAGCCATTAGAACACAGATTAGCGGTTCACTGAGAAGGCCTTGCAGACCGCAGACACTTAATACAATCCCCACACCCAGCTCCACCCCCAGTACACAGATTCTAAAACTAAGTGTTATTTTCATGTGAGAGCACAGTAGCCATTGTAATAATTCACTTGTTAATCATTTAATTGCAGAAATCTTTACATAGAAATAAATTCACATCTGGTAGCAAAATCTAGCCCAATAAATAAAACTAGTCTTTTAAAAAAGAAAACTTCAGGGCGCTAGGGTGGCTCAGTCCATTAAGTGTCCAACTCTTGATCTCAGTTCAGGTCTTGATCTCAGGGTCATGAGTTTAGGCCCCACATTGGGCTCCATGCTGGGCATGGAGCCTACTTAAAAAATAGTAATAATTTAAAAAAAGAAATTTCAAAGTCAAGTATTAAAAGTTAATAAGGTCTACTTATTTGTAAACCGTAAGTTAGTTCTTAGATTTAGCTCCTGTGTTGTCCCATTTCTCTAGATAAATATGTGGAATTTGAGAACCTTTCTCTAGATAAACTCCCTCTTCTAATGGGAGTCATTCTGGTAGAACATTTTGAGAGTATCTATTACAATATCCCCTGGCCTGACAACCGCAGAGAGAAACCTATGCCCACATGCACACAGCCAAGGACAAGGCTATTTTCTGCAGTCTGATTTGTAACCAGGAATACTGAAAACTACCTAGGAATTCAGCATCAGGAGAATGGCAGAAAAACCATGCTATATTCCCCTGATGAGTCTACAGAATAGGCAGCTATTGAAAAAGATGAACTAGGTTTATATGAAGAGAGATCTCCAAAGCATGTACCTGAATGACAAGAAGTTACTGATATTCAATACAATACCAATTATATGAAGTTTTGAAACAAAAAAAATACCAAATCTTCACATTAGAAATGAAAATATAAACCCCACATCAACAAAGTACTTAGCTCTGGAGAGCTATACGGAAACGGGAAGGGGGTGGTACAGAGAAAACCTTATAAGCAGACTCATTTATTACTCTTAGTAAAATTAACTTAAAAACATCTGACAAGGACTTTACAGGGTTATCAGGTGACTTTGGATTAAAGAATAAGATGAAAAAGGGGTGCCTGGGTGGCTCAGTCAGTTAAGTGTCTGACTCTTGATTTCAGCTCAGGTCATGATCTCAGGGTCCTGAGATCAAGCTCTGCACCGGGCTAAGCAGACAGTCTGCTTGAGATTCTCTCCCTTCTCTTCCTCCCTCTCTCTATCTCTAAAATAAATAAATAAATGTTTTAAAATAAAAACATTACATTAACATCTCAACTAAAACAGGCATGGTCCCTTTTAACTACTTAGGAATGGTTTCCCACCAGTGGCCTACACTTTGTAAGAATGCAAACTTAACTTTTTTCATAAAGATCAGCTTACAATAACAATAATGAGGGTCCCCTTCTTTTCATGGACTCTCTAGAAAATCTGGGCTGGATGGACACCCTCAAACTCCTCTATTTTCAACACTGTCAGCATACCATAAGCCTGGGTTTTACACAACCCTTTATCCACATGGCTCATGGAACATAAAACGCACTCTGGATTCCGGGAACTGCATCACCAATGTTATAGCTACCCATAACAGCTAGCTGCTGTGTGGGGAAGAAAAGAAGGGAGGAAGAAGGGACACCTGCATGGCTCAGTGGTTGAGCATCTGCTTTTGGCTCAGGTCATGATCCCAGGGCCCTGGGATCCAGTACCACATCAGGCTCCCTGCAGGGAGCCTGCTTCACCTTCTGCCTATGTCTCTGCCTCTCTCTGTGTATCTCTCATGAATAAATAAAATCTTTTAAAAAGGGGTGGGGGAGGAAAAGGAGGAAGGGAAGGAAGACTAGAAGAGGGAGGGAGGAAGGGAAGGAATGAGCAATTTGATGTTATAATACTGATCACTAATGTAAGTAAGATATACTTTAAATATAACCAAATGCATCTTTCTCATTTTTAGTTACTGTAATGCCATGACTTAACAGAAAATAAATTGTAAAGGCACCTGAATGACTCTGGTCATCAGAGTTGGTTAAGCATCTGCCTTTGGCTCAAGTTATGATCTCAGGGTTCTGGGATGGAGTCCCGCATCAGGCTCCATGCTCAGCAGGGAGTCTACTTCTCCCTCTCCCTCCCTCCTGTTCAAGCTAAGTAAATAAAATCTTAAAAAAAAGAAAATTGTGGAAGGGTAAATAACAGGAAAATGTCCTCCTTATATCACTAAGTATAAAAACAGCTTCTAAAACAGCATGCGCAGGATTTCAATTTTGCTTTTAAAATCTACACAAGGTGGGATCCCTGGGTGGCTCAGCGGTTTGGCGCCTGCCTTTGGCCCAGGGCACGATCCTGGAGTTCCAGGATCGAGTCCCACATCAGGCTCCTGGCATGGAGCCTGCTTCTCCTTCCTCTTGTGTCACTGCCTCTCTCTCTCTCTAAAAGAAAGAAGAAAGAAAGAAAGAAAGAAAGAAAGAAAGAAAGAAAGAAAGAAAGAAAGAAAGAAAGAAAGAAATCTTTGAAAAAATTAAAAAATAAAATAAAATAAAATATACACATGGTGGGCAGCCCCGGTGGCTTACCGATTTAGCACCGCCTTCAGCCCAGGGCGTCATCCTGGAGACCCAGGATCGAGTCCCACATCAGGCTTCCTGAATGGAGCCTGCTTCTCCCTCTGCCCCTACCCATCTTTCTGTCTCTCTCTCTCTGTCTCTGATAAATAAATTTTTAAAAATCTTTAAAAAAATAAATAAATAAAATATACACATGGTCACAGAGTAGAACAAACCTAAAAGAACACTATTAAGATATTAGCAGTCCTAAACAACAAATGACCTAGTTTCTTCTACAATAAATTACATGAGAAAGGGAAAGGAAATGTTAGATCAAGAAAGACTTAAAAGAGACGAATGCCAGGATTTAACCTGCTTGGATCCTGGGTCTAACAAACTAACTGTGAAATCAAAATTTTGAAAGAATGGAAGACACTGAACATGAACTGGGGATTACAGGACTGGCTAGTAAGTAATATTAAAGAATAATTGTTAATTTTGTTAAGAGTAAAGATATTGTGACTTTTTTAAAGTCACTATCTGTTAAAAAATATTCACTGAAATATTTACAGGTAAAATGATATAATATCTAAGTAGTGCTTTGAAATTAAAAAAAAAAAAACCCACAAAAGAAGATGAATATAACAAGCATGACATAATGTCTATAATTGTTAAAGCTAGATGATGAGGATGTGGGGCCTCACTGTGCACTTCTTTCTACTTCAGTGTATGCCTAAAATTTTTCACAAATAAAAAGCAAAAATGTTAACAGGGATAGTTACCTCTGAGTGATGGGGACTGAGTGACCTGGTATGAACTGGGTGATATTTATTTTTATCTGTGCACCTTTTAGGAACATCCAGATTCTATACAATAAGTAAGAATTACTTCGGTTACCTAAAGAAACAAATGTTATCCTTTTAGAGAATGGATGGATGGATCTTTCAATGCTCAGTTCCAATGACACCATCTCCATAGATTTACTTCTCCCTCTATAGACACTTCAATGCATTGTACTTGTATTTCCACAAAAGGCCGTATTACATTTGGTCATTTGTAATGGCAAATTTTAATTATGTCTTATCTTCTCCTCTAGAAAAACAACTTGATTACAAGAAGCATTTGGTTTTTTAGTACTTCTAGCCTGGTCAACATCAACCAAAAAAAACTCTCTATATACATTAAGTTGTTTACTTAATTGAATTAACTTCTCCACTAATAAATCCAGAGGGGAGACAAATGGCTACTGAAGTAGAATATCTTACTTCTTGTAACTACAAAAGCTTTAAGGCTAAGACATACCCAGAGGTCCCTATACATAGAACAATACCCAGCAAATGTTACCTTACAATTTCTCAAGCCATTTGTATTCCAACTCACTGGGGGGAAAAACGGTCAGTGGCAGAAAAAGGCCAGTTACTGAATTAAGTTATAGACTTAAAAAAAAAATTTACTCTCTGAGGAGGGAAAAAAATCAAAGTCCATTAGTTCTTCAACAACCATTTCATTACTTAACCTACTGAAGACTCACCTAGAATAGCAGTGCATGAGTGCGTTTTTATTAAGGACACCATCATGGCAAGAACACAGAGCCAACCATAAGCTGAGACAAACAATGGTTCAGGGAACATCCTTACCTCTGAAGAGGCTGGTGCCATGTGGAAAGGCAACATGTCCACACCTTTCCCATAGCATTAGGGGCCTTGGCATGTTTTGTGCAGACAGGAGCAATAGCTTTCTTCAAGCCTAGGGCATTCACCTCTATATTCTCTTGATTAAAAATCATTTCCAAAAAGGTACAATAAAGGCATCTCCTGGGTGCAGCAAAACCCCCAAAACATGGCATACTGACTGCACTTCCCTAAATGGAAGACTCCACCCACCAAGGCCTTAATTTTGAACACATGGTTTTGATGAAAGCCATTCAAATGCTTGTGAAGATATTTACAACTTTTTATATGAAAAACACTCAAGTATTGACAAACATTAAAATAAAGCCTAGGTTGTAAAATAAAACTCCTACCACAAACAGTCTCCCAAACCCTTTGAGAAAAGGTATATTGTAAAGAACTAGCAGAGGGGGATCCCTGGGTGGCGCAGCGGTTTGGCGCCTGCCTTTGGCCCAGGGCGCGATCCTGGAGACCCGGGATCGAATCCCATATCAGGCTCCCGGTGCATGGAGCCTGCTTCTCCCTCTGCCTGTGTCTCTGCCTCTCTCTCTCTATCTCTCTGTGACTATCATAAATAAATAAAAATTAAAAAAAAAAAATTTAAAAGAACTAGCAGAGGCAAGCTCCCCACAAGTTTCATGTCTAGTTCCACTCTGCGATCTGTTCCCAGAAGCCAAGTCTTCAAAATTCCTTCACCGACCCAACTTTTTAAGGCAAGCAGTGGCAGATCTGCACCATTCCTACCCGGATGTCCATCCACATCCATTCAATGTTCATGTCCTTGCTTCTCTTTCTTTCTTCTTTAGACATTTGCTCAAATCCACTCCTATTAGCACATTTTACATTTATTAGACAGTCAACTAGAAAACAAATAGTTTGAGGAACTGACTAGGTAACATGGTATTAGTATACAAGATCATAGCCATACAAACCCAGGACCAAAATAAGGACCAGGTACTAAGAAATAAGGCACTCTTCCAAAGACAACCTAAATCAATTCCTATTAGCATTTGTTCCGTTTGTCATAAGAATGAGTTTAAAAGAGGCAACTCTTTATTTGATGTGGGCCAGTTGTGCTCTTATGTTTTGAAGAACATAAGGGGTAAAACTTCAGTGAGAGTAAGTTGTCCCTACTCCAGAGAAAAGGGGCATGATATTATCAGTCAATGTGAAGGAGTGATGCCACAGTTCTATAGGCTGGTAAAAATGTCTGCTAGGCCAAAGGATTTCACAGAATCTTCTTTTTTAAGAACAAAAAGAAGGCTCTGAATAATAAATAAGAAGAGTGAAATAATTCTGAAGTGACCACAAGGCATGCCGAGCCCCATTCCCATTAGTTGTGGCCAAAGATGAAAGGAAAAACTCTGCAAGCATCCCCTCGCTACTATAAGATTTTAGTATTTTCATATTATATTATAGTTAGCATTTAGTTAATAAAATTCCATCCACTATTTATATCCTAAAAAGCTGTCTTCCTTTTGTACTCTCAGTGCCACTGGGAAATTTCAAGGTAGGCTGACCCAAAGAACCTCACAAGTGTGCTCAAGGGAAGCATCTGACTTCATCCCTTCTAAAAGTTAATATATTCAAAGTCCTTTATTAATTAATCTGTTGCCTGTCACTGGACTACCTTTAATGAGGAATCCGTTCCCTTCAGTTTTAAAGAAGACATGATTTATTAGGGTTATAGGCAGAAGAAAGAGATGAGGTACATCACTGGACATGAGGCTGGATAGCCAGGGAGGAGGTTCCATTTTTCAGCTGACCTCTGAATCTGCTATGGTCATTCTACTATGTGGATGGCTGATGTTAGGCACTATGATTATTGGATTTCTTGCTATTACCTGATACAATACCAAAAAAAGTCTAGGAGAATGCACCAACATGTGTTCTTTTTCTTTTCCTTTTATATTTACTAAATGACCGGGACTTCCCGTGAAAACAGTAAGAAGTATGTCTTTACTTTGCATATCATGTCAGCAAATTATTAGTCTATGTAAATGTGACCAGTTGTTCTTTTTAAATTTTACTTTCGGGAAAAGAAAGAAGTGCACAGCTTTTTAAAATTTCCTCAACTACTCTCCCATTAAAAGCAGAAGAATGGGATGCAATAATCAGATTGAAATAAGAGAAAAATTTAAACAACATCTCACCTACCAGCATATAACTATCTATACAAGGGAAAATCCAAAGCAAAAATACAATACTTGGGAAAAATTATTCAAATGTTTCTTTTTTTTAATATTTTTTTTAATTTTATTTATTTATGATAGGCACACAGTGAGAGAGAGAGAGGCAGAGACACAGGCAGAGGGAGAAGCAGGCTCCATGCACCGGGAGCCCGATGTAGGATTCGATCCCGGGTCTCCAGGATCGCGCCCTGGGCCAAAGGCAGGCGCCAAACCACTGCGCCACCCAGGGATCCCCTATTCAAAAGTTTCAATGTGTGAAAGCAAATAATTTAGTGAGAGATTATCATCAATTAACAGCACTCTGTTTTTCACTGAGGATTTAGAAAGAAAATAGCAATACAATTCTTTTTAAAGGAAGGAAAAGTATGCTTTCTGTATTCTAGAATAATGTTACTCAAAAAATAAATAAAAATGTTTAAGAATGATGGATTTAATAAAATCCACATATGACTGCCTAGAAAATACAAGGTTTTGTGGGTGCATTTGGTTTGGTTTGGTTTTTTGGATTTTTGTTTCCTTCTGAAGAAGGGAATTGATTCAGATATCCCTAAAGTGGAGATAGAGTCTTTAGAAAGGAAGTGCACATTTAGAAGGCCAAGAAAGAGTTATGCCACCAAGAGGTCTGGAAAATGGCCCAACTGAAGCCTCCCTTGTCTGTCTGAGCAGACCTGAGCTAGTAAGAATGCTTACGAGAAGAATCTCCCACCTGACCGGACAGATAGACCGACCTAGCACCATCAGATATTACCGCTATTAAACAGTGTTTTAATCGCTTAAACAGAATGTTTTAAGTGCCCCAGGTTCAGGTTATTAAGGCTGAACAAAATTCAAAAGACACGGTTTAGCTGCTACAATACAAAAGCTAAGCAAGCTTAGCCTCACAGTAATCCCAGAACTTACAGCTTCTGCTAACAACGGCCATACTAGGAGCCTGATCCTTACCTAAGAGTGTTTAAAATACCGTAAGGCACACAGGGACTGCATAGAAGGTACATGTTTCCATTGTATACAGGCACTCTGGAGGGGAAAAAGTCTAACTTGAAAAACAACTTCTAAGACTAAAGTGAAGACCAGAGGGCACTGAATGCCAGCCACTGATTTCTCTTCCTCCACAAAACACCCGAGCTACAGTCATGGGGCATGTCTATAGGCTGCTTGCTGCACCACTAAGCAATTCTTGATGGTTCCACAGATGCTACATTCTCAAAGACAGGTTTTTAATTTGTTGCTAATAAAGACTTGGGCTTTTCAAATGGCTACAGATTACGGAGATTTAAAAATCCGTCCTAGATTTCACTTTATTAAAGAACAATGCTGAGTTTGATCAAATAAATGTTACCAGTAAAGTGTCCTAATACACTTTAAAAACATCGTCAGAGATCATCATTCTTCAGTTCCTCTTACTGAAATGCAAGGAAGATCAGAGACAGCCAGCCACTTTGAAAGCACTGCTCCAATTACTCAGCAGGCTTTGGAAAAGAAGCCTTAGGCTCTGCACAAAGGTTTACTACAGGAGATGCTCAGATAACCTTGACCATCCTTTGTAGGCTGTAGTGCTCCAAAAGAGCCAACTCCTTAGGCAATTTGCTTCTGCTTCTAAAGAAGTAACAGGTAAGAAAAATCCCCAAGTCTTTGCTTCAGCAAAACCAAAGAAACCTACACATCCCCAAGACACTTATTTTATCTGAATTTAAGAGTTTAACTTATTACACCATTTGTAGCTTGTGGAAATGTCTCTCTCTCTCTCTCTCTCAATCTGAATGACACTGTTGTTTTTCTCAGTAAGAGTACATACCCTTTTACAACTGATGAAAATGTCCACTGAAACATTACAACAGGCCTAAAGTGGGCCTGGGTTCCTACCTGGGAGTAATAACCAAGGGGAACCACTCTGAGACCAGGGGTGACACCCACATGATAAATGTCAGGCAGATCATCCAACCATCTCTCACTTTTTCAGGATAAGCCTGACATTCGATATCACACACTAATGCAACACGGTTAGCATGGGCTAAGGTGTCAACATCCACCAAATTTTAAGAAACACACAGAAGATTTTTTGGAACGGATTAACTGTGCAACAGAAACATAAGTAGGTAATAAAAACCTTCTTATTGTTAATTTAAGTAGCCAGAAAAAAAAAAACCTGAACTATTTTATCTGTAAAGATGACAATGCTGAACTGCACAGGAGTTTCCTTTCCTCCCCAATTCCATTTCTGCCTTTCAGCAGCAAAAACAATGAAGGAGGAAAAACCAGTGAGGAACAAACACAGGGTCCACGTGTGAAAAATCTGCATATCCCTACAAGGAACAGGCCTCCTAAGCATCAGCGGCCAAGTGGCACTCCCTTCCCCCACAGGACTTCGTGACTACTTCACCAACTCACCTTCTTCCACGTCAGAGTTAGTAATGAATCCTGCTTTTGAGTCCAACTTGAGGTATTCTCTCAACACCTGGATTAAAATAATTATCAACTTTAGCATAATAAGGTTATTTTCGAATTCTGAAAAACATACAATTGTCCCTCACAATATTAAGGGGGGAAAGATCACTGCTACAAACCGAATCATAACTTTGAGAGGATATACTTACTCTACCTCTAAAACTCTCCTTCACTGGTCATCTCTTTATGTGTAAGCCAACCAACAGCCACTCCTACTTAAACAACAAATTCCTAAACCCAGTTATTCAGTCTCTAGGCAGGTTGCTGATCCAGGGCTGCAGCCCGTATCATCCATTCAGAAAGTCTGAGGAGAAACTCAGGAACTCGAATGTGTACGAAGTGCACCAACAAGGTGATGCTGATGTAGTCAGCCTGTCCGTGCCCAGGGGAACCACTGTTCCGAACCAGTGGTTCTCAACAGGGGGTGAGAACACCAGGAGATATCTTGCAATGTCTGGAAATATTTTTGGTTGTCTCAACATGGGGAGGAGGTAAGCTGCCAGCATTTAATGGGTAGAAGCCAGGGATGCTGCTAACCCCATCCTACTGCACGAGACAGCCCCTCACTACAAAGAATAATCCAGCCCCAAAGGTCACAGCAGTAAGGTTGAGAAACCCTGTTCTCCAAAGCAAACAGCTATTCTGATCACTTAGAAATTTTACAATTCTCAGCGGGTCCTTTCAGATAGGCTATAAGCTCCCACTAGAGACAGTAACATTTCCTGTGACTGGTAAGCTTATCATTACTTAAAGGAATATGACCATGCTCCATATTAATGATATACGGTACATGTATCCATTCTAAAAATATTAAAATAATCAAAGTACACATGCCCTTAAGAGCCTTCCAAGAAACTAATTTTTTAACGTTCACTGAGGTGAAATGCTGTGTCAGACTACAACTATGTTAACTTAGCCCCACAACTTTGTTCCCAGACATATAAAATGGAAACTAAGAAGAGTGAAAAGAACCAGGGTTTAGTTTCCCTCACAGATAGATATTCCCCATTCCTGGCAAGGCCAAGAGCGGTGAAGTTCCTCTTCCCAGCTTCTCACCCTAGATAGTAGGACTCCCATCACTGATTAAGCCAAATATGCAGCTAGGTACTTCAAAATCCACTTTAAATGTTCAAACGGAGCCTACAATGACTTTATGCAGACAGCAAAACAGACCCTGGCAAAACCTTGTAGCAGGTCTTTCCTCCCCTACTGCAATCACATGGTGCAAAGAGCAGGGGGGCACTATGGGGAAAAGAAACCTATAAAGTCAAGTTTCCCACATACTAAACCCTGCAGTTTCTACACGATTGACCAATACACTTAGTCAACTTATTTCCTTAGGCTGCATCCACAGCCTAAGAAAATAAGTAAGGACACCTGTAACACTCAAAACACATGCTTTGTTTTGTCGAGCTTAATTAATGAGCTGTAACTAACTAATTACATAACGAAGACATATCTGACAGCTGACATGCACCAGTAATCTGGCTAGATTCATGAACAAACATGCAAAGTTTAAACCAAATGAAAGGATATGCTACATGAACACACTTAGGAAGATTCCATCAGAATTAGTCCATTCTGACTGGACATTTCCTCGATGTAGCATTTGAGTTTATATTTTAATTATAGACTGATTTCTTTCTCTGAGTCCCCAGTGTAGAAAGGAACTATGTAAATCGTACTCAACCACAATCACCCAGGCAGTGAGCACCTGGGTGTGCGGCGGGCAGACTGGCATTCGCATCCCCAAGGATCGGTGGGGGGGCTGGCAGGGTAGGCTGGATCTGTGTCAGAGGCAGCCCTCCCATATGGAGCCCCCTACCCGTGCTCTGGGAACCTCTACAAAAGCCAAATCAGTAGGAAGCTTTACTGAATAATGTTCTTGTCCAAAGGAAGGGCTAATATCCATTCTAGATTCAAGATGCCTGTGAAACCAGTGTAGAGCCCATCACTCCTCCACTATAGATAGAAGACCACTGGGGAAGGCAGCTTCAAACAAAAGCCAAAAAACTAATGACCTGGTCAAAGATGACTTCTTAATACCCATCAGCGGCTAAGAGAACAAAGCAGAGTACTTTTTTTTTTATTAAGCAAAATAATTTCCAGGCCTTCCTTTTTTTCTATAAAAAAGGAAGAAAGAAGGGAAGGCCTAAAAATTACTGGGGAGGCTCAGAAATATTAACACACAATGTGAAATCTACTTAACCCAACCTCATTTTTCTAGACTTAAAATCAGTCTTCAAATAAGAATTCATAATCAAATTTCAAAACATAAACACTTTATTTTTTTTCCTCTCACCAGTAAAATATATTCTGTTCCAAAAAAGAAAGGTTGCTCAATTTCCTGTCAAAAGCAATCCAGAGAAGGCCACCTACACTGTAAAAGCAGCAAGAAAAAAAATAACAAAATGCTGAAGAAAAGCCTGCATGTGTGGGTGTATACTAAGTGCAATGTAACTACCACTCTGGGTTTTTAAAAGCTTTTTTTTCCTTGATCATTCTGAAAAATATTAAAATTAGTGTAGCTGCTAAAGAGAAATTTGTCCTCCACCCTACCTAAGGAAAACAAGTCCGATGATGGATTTCAGTTCCTCCACAGAAAAAAAGTATGGGTGGACATTCAATGCCTTTAACCCATGATTCTTCGTTCTAACAAGAAAGGGCAGATTTCTACCAAACAGATAACTCGCACATCATGTTTTCAGAGAGGGGAGGCTGCTCTGACAATTAACCTTCTCCCTTAGTTCCCCTACCTTTCCCTGACCCTCCTCCCAAGCCTTAGAACTTTTAAAGTATGACCAGCTTGGTCCTGATATGCTTCATCCTAAACCTCTGGGGGCTAACCACTCAGGTAACTGCCCAGCTTATGATTTAGTATAACATCGAATTCACCACTCTGTCTATGCAATTCCCCTTACCCTGTTTATGCTTTCTGAAACTCTAAATTCTAAAACAGCAATCAACCAGCCCAATACCTTATACTAAAAGCCTAATGAAATATGTTCAATGCTAAGGTAGATACAGTGTGGTGAAAGAAAAGGAGAGAGAGACAGAGAAAAGGAAAGCTTGAATAGCTCCCCAGCAAATTGAGGATAAAAGAGTAAAACATACAAAGTCAAAATTAAATATAGTATTATCACTAAATTGTAACAATAAAAGGCCCTATTTCTATAAATCATACTTTCCATGAAAAGGAGTTTGTCACAATAAATAATGAGCAGGAGAAAGAACATATTAATGAAATGATGGTAAATACTTTTTTATTTTTATTTTTGTTTTATTTTGTTTTGTATTGTTCTATTTTAGTTGGCTCTACATCCAATGTGGAGCCCAATATGGGGCTTGAACTAACAACTCTGATATCAAGATTTGAGCTTAGATCAAAAGTCAGATGCTTAATGGAGGGAGCCACCCAGGCACCCCATGAAATAATGGCAAATACTCTAAAACCAATACACCAAAAGACAAATCAAGATGTGGCATAAAGCCTACACTGTGGGGCAGCTGCAAGACAACATGAAAAAGCAAACCTCTTAAACCTTACAAATGATTTGTCCGATAAGCCAACAATTAACTACTAAGTCAACTAATACGAGGGGCTTTTTGTTGTTTTGCTTAATAATCTCAGATCAACCAAAATAACAAAAACAAAAATAACCCAAGACTAGCTCATACAAATAACTTTATTTCTGAGTCACTTAAGAGTAAGTAGCCAACATAATAGCCTATCACCCCTACAGAGTTTAGACAGTAATTTCTATAAATGAGGGCATTCTACAAAACTGCAATTATGGCCAGGAAAATCATCAAAATTACATAGTACCATCATCTAATCTGCAGACCAGATCTTACACCCTCCAATTATCCCAATAATGTCCATTTTAGTAAAAGGATCCAATCCATTCAGGATCTCATACTGTACTTAGTTTTCACATCTCATTAGTGTATTTCAATCTAGAATTCCTGACTTTCTTTGACATTCGTGACCTTGACAACTGTGAAGACCAGGCCAATTTTGTAGCATGTTCCTTAATTTGGGTTTGTCTAATACTCCCTTATGATTAGTTTCTAGTTACGAATTTTCAGCAGGAATGCCAAGGAAGATAGTTCCCCTTGTTGTATCCTACCAGGTGATACACTATGTTAATCTTTTTCCCATACTGGTAACATGAACTTCTATCACCTGATTTTAGGGGGGACTCTGTCAGATTTCCACTGCAAAGTTACTCTTTCTATTTTGTAATTATTAAGTACTTTGTGGTAGGATACTTTCAGACTATATAAATATCCTACCAACGAACTTTGACCAGTATTTGTGTCCAGGGATAATTCTTGGCCAAATTAATTATTTTATGATGGCTGCCAAAAAGTGATTTCTAGTCTAGTAACTCCTACTATTCTAGAAGGGGGAAAAGTGGTATTTAGAAACCAAGATCAGGGTGTGCTTATTGCAAATGGGTTATAGCTGCTCCTAGCCAGGAGAACAGAAGTACATGCATACATATACACACACCTCCTTCTTTCTTTCTATATCTATGTCTATTCCAGATCAGGAGTTCATGCAGATGGCCTGAATTCCTGCCCAACCATGGGGTCTTTCTAGCTTTCCCCTCTCGCTTCCCTATAATAGTAGTAAACCCAACTCCCAATAATCCCTTTTCCTACTTGGACTCAGTGCCCCGTGTCACCTAATGCTACCCCAACCTCTGATCTAGTATCAGAAAAAGCCTACTCTCTTTAAGGGACCAGTAAGGGAGAAGCCCACAAAGACAAAAACATTATGAGAGACTATATATGATACCATTTTTTGCAGAACCCAAACAGGCAAGGCTAAAATATAGTTTACAAATATATTCATTTTTTAAAGCAAGGGAATGCTGAAAATTGAGGATAGTAGTCACCTCCAGACAGAGGCAGAAGGATGAGATCATAGGGGAACACACAACTTCAGAATACTGATTGTGTTCTAGTTCTTGGTGAGAACCTACCAGCCCTAAACACAAGTTCTTTGACATATACAACTATGTCTCACTAAACCGTGAGGAGGTCATCAGCAGAGTCTGAATTTTACAGTGAAGCTCTGAAGCCAAGAAAGGTTAAGTGTGTTGCCTGGGGTCACAGATCAACAAGCAGGAGCTCTGACTCAAATCCTCTAATTACTGTGCCCTTAGCTTTACCTCAAATGGAAGAAGATGGGCAGGAGAGATGGAACTATGGATCAAGGGCTAAAGAGACTGCAAGAACAATATAAAGAATCCTTTAGGGAGTTTCCAGCACATTCCATAGGCTACACATTCGGGCTCAAGTAAGTCAATACATAAAATCCCTCAGAAGGCCCTGGTAAAATCTTATTACTAATAGTTCTGCTTTGTTTTGAAATCAGGAAACGAGAGAGAAAACTAGCAACTCATTCATGAAATTCCAAACAGCCTAAATAGGGCGAAACTATACATCACTTATGCACACTGTGTGAAATTTGAAATTAGTGACAAATGTTGAGCCCTTTTAAAGAATTTGTTTAATGGAATGCTGAGGCACAGCAACAATAGTTCTCTGAAGGAAAGACCACACATCCCAGAAAGTTCAAATCCCACTCTGCTACCTAGGCATGGTTTAAAATTGTTAAAAGTCAAAACATGGATCTCCATGAGAAGAAAAGAAAAAAGCATATTTATCTTCTCAAAAAGTCAGAAATAACCACATTCTAACTGCATTTCTGGTAGAAGTATCTCCAGAGTCTATTAGTGATTAATAACAACTCATACCACCTAGAAAAGTCTCATGATCAGCACTAATGATTTTGTGATCTTGATTTTAGCGGGGGGGGGGGCTGTCTTTACAATGGAATATGTTTTCCCACTGCTGATTTCCAAGGGGTGGAATACAAATTAAAGCAGAAATAATTTTCAGCTTAGCCTCCTCCCCAACTCCCCCAAAAGCCTGTTAATAAGTTCTATCTTCCCTTTCCTTTTCTTTCCAAAGAGGAAACATCTAGACCTAGGCCACAGAATAAGGAAAATACCATAGAACAAAAGAAAACAAAGAATACGTGCAAGATGGTGCAAAACTAATTCAAAACTCACTGCAGACTTCATGCTGTAACCTAAAACGGTCTACAATACATAAAGGTTAAGAAATGCAAAATGATCCTGTAAAGACAGTAAGCGCATGAGAAGCACACAAAAGAATAAATCTCTTTAGATAAAAAAGAAAGCAGGGCCAGGGCCACCCCCTCCCCAAGCTTTTTAGTTACTTTCTTTATGAAAAGCAATCAGGTGCTGCTGAAATCAGTAACCGGTATTAGAAAGACAAGAAGTTATCCTGAGGTATTTCCAAATGAAAATGACAAAGAATAAATTAATTCATAGGCACTTGTTTCTTACATCTTACTATATTAAGCTTACATGATCACAGGACGAGCAATAATTATCCTTGAGAATTTAGGGACAACAGCCCAGCTTTAAAAGAAATTCACAATCTCAGGGCACCGAGGAGGCTCAGTCAGTTAATCCTCTGACTCTTGATTTCAGCTCAGGTCATAATCTCAGTATTAAGAGATCAAGCCCCAAATCAGGCTCCGTGCTCAGTGTAGAGTCTGCTTCTCTCCCTCTCCCTCTGCCCCTCCCCATGCTCTCTCTCTCTCTCTCTCTCTCTAAGATAAATAATTCTTTTTTAAAAAATTAAAGAAATTTAGAATCTAAAAAATAAATATGAAAAAATGCATTCTTATTTTAATGTTGGAAAGGGGAAAACCTTGAAACATATTAAAGAGTTTCCTTGTAAACTCCCAGATAATGAATTTGGGGTAAAAATCAATACAGCTATTTAAGAAATAAATCCTCGCAAGCTAATCTAATTTAGTGTTATTGAGACAACTCACTTAATAAGGGACTGCAAGACTTGAATTTCTAAACATTAAACATTAATGGATTTTACAACTCATGAAGACACAAGAAAAATGTTCTTTGGGACACCTGGGTGGCTCAGCAATTGAGCACCTGCCTTCAGCTCAGGGCGTGATACTGGGGTTCCAGGATCAAGTCCCACTTTGGGCTCCCTGCATGGAGCCTACTTCTCCCTCTGCCTGTGTCTCTGCCTCTCTCTGTGTGTGTGCATCTCTCATGAATAAATAAAATCTTAAAAAAAAAAAAGAAAAGAAAAGAAAAATATTCTTCCCCTGGAAAGTACACATAATGGTCCTTTGATCCCAGGTTGTACAACCTACTACTTATTCTTCCTTTCCCTGCACTTCTAAACACAAAAGCAGTTTAGTGCTGCCTTCAGCCCAGGATAGATGGAGCCTACTTCTCTCTGCCTGTGTCTCTGCCTCTCTCTCTCTCGAATAAATAAATAAAATCTTTTAAATAAATAAAAATAAACACAAAAGTTAGAAATAAGTCCTTTTGCAAGCAAATTATCTTAATCTTGATGCTTCTCCAACTGAAAGTCACTTCTATCGACCCATTTGTTGTAGCAAAAACCTAAGATTGACGGTCTATTCCTTTTTTTGACTATTACTTTCTTCCACAGCCCATATCCATTCTATGAGACCTCTAAATTCTACCTCCTGAAGACCATCCTGAATAATTCCCTCCTCTCCATATCCACTGGCAACACACCAGTCTAAGCCACTATTATCTCTCAACTAGACAACTGGCCCAGATTCCTCGTTAACTTCTAGCCATGATCATTTTCCACAGGGTAGTTAGAACTGACTTCTTAAAAGGTTAAACTGCGTATTATTATTCCCCTGCTGAAAACCTACCACTGGCTTTCCATATCCTGAGACATCAAGAAGTATGCAAGATGTAAGATTTTACCCTAACTTCCAAGGTAGTAAGTTAGACTGTCCCAGGTGTATGGATACCACTGAGGACATGAGACACTCGGGTCAGAGACAAAAGACTTCATTACTCACAGCAATAGCAGTAGTCAGAGTATCAGCATTTTTTGGTGCCAGTCTCTTAAGTCCCAATTCCCACCAGGTAATACCCACACAGCAGCGGGTTGTTACAGGAGAGTAACCCTGAGCTTAATGAACCCAAATCTTTTATAATGGGCAGTATGCCTACCTGAACTTTACCCCAGAAGGAGACATTGTGTTTATTATATAGATAGTAAAATGTGACTGATCTTTGCTCTGGAGGGTAGCCTCCAAGGCTGATGACTATACAAATCACCCCTGAAACGACGGTCCAGAACAAAGGTAATCAATATGGAAACACAATACACATGGAAATTGTCTCCCAACATTGGAATAAAAGCCAAATTTCTTACCATGGTCTAAGAGCGGTCCTACATAATTGGTCTCTTTCTCTTCAATTTCATGTTGGACTCCTGTCTCTTTAGCTTACTATGCTCTAGCTCCACTGCCATCTTCAGTATCCTCAACAAGGTCAAGTTCTTTCCTGCCCTAGATCTTTGTATATGCTGTCCTTTTGTCTGAAATGCTCTTCCTCTGGCTTAAACATCACTTCCTCAGAAATACCTTCTGTCGTCCATCTATCTATATGAGACCCTACACTCACTGTTTATTCCCTTTTTATCACTTTGCTCACTTATTTATTCACTTAGTAAACATTTATTGGGCACCTACTATGTACCCATCATTATTACTGTAGGCACAGTAATTACCTCATCTACTTATTTATTTATGAACAGTCTTCCTTCAAAGTGGAAAGCATGTCTTTACATTCATCCACAAAGGTCTAGAACTTAAAATCGTACCCGCAACAAAACTTTGTTGAATGAGTGAACAACTTTTACAACACAAAGTATTGAAATATTTCCACATCCGTATGGGAAAACACCACAGCGCTGACCAAAAAGCATAGCATTAGAAGCGAGAAGTACTAAATTCAAACCCTGGAGTTATCACTTAGTGGCACCTGAGCAATTCCACTAAGTTCCCTGCGATATGGAGAAAATTCCTCCCCTATCTAACTCATAAGATTATGAGGATCAAATGACAGTCTGTTAAGAAGCCCTTGCAAATGCTAAACATAACTTAAAATCAGTAACAAATCAATAGTTAGTTAATAGTCATGAAATAGTCATTCATTAAGAATATACTAGATCCCTACTATGAAGGTAACTATTAATGAAAATTAAAATATGGGATCCCTGGGTGGCGCAGCGGTTTGGCACCTGCCTTTGGCCCAGGGCGCGATCCTAGAGACCCGGGATCGAATCCCACATCGGGCTCCCAGTGCATGGAGCCTGCTTCTCCCTCTGCCTGTGTCTCTGCCTCTCTCTCTCTCTCTCTCTCTGTGACTATCATAAGTAAATAAAAAAATTTAAAAAAAAAAAGAAAATTAAAATGTATATCAACATGTGAATTAAAAATGTGTAACTTAAAATGAAATTAGAATATGGTTAGTCCTTTAATAAACTTGAAGGGGAACAGTTTTCCCCCTTTAAGTACCCTTTGGACATGCTTCAAAAACTTTCAGACAAAAGGTGAGTCACTTTTACCAGCTCCTAATCCCAGAATATTAAAAGAATGTCTTCTAAAAAAAAAAAAAAGAATGTCTTCTGGTTACTTATTTTTAAGCAAGCCTCTTAGAAAAATTTTAGACTATATTTACACCCTTGAATGCCAATCTCCAAAACAGAAATTTTTTAGATTTCTGGCAAAACTTGTGCATTTATTAATTTTGTCTCCTTTTACTGACTTCATCTAAAACCAAATGCAGGAACGCCTGGGAGGCTCAGCGGTTTAGCGCCACCTTCGGCCCAGGGCGTGATCCTGGAGTCCTGGGATCGAGTCTCCCGTCCGGCACCCTGCATGAAACCTGCTTCTCCCTCTGCCTGTGTCTTTGCCTCTCTCTCTGTGTCTCTCATGAATAAATAAATAAAATTTTTTTTAAAATAAAAAATAATAAGGGGATCCCTGGGTGACGCAGCAGTTTGGCGCCTGCCTTTGGCCCAGGGCGCGATCCTGGGGACCCAGGATCGAGCCCCATGTCGGGCTCCCGGTGCATGGAGCCTGCTTCTCCCTCTGCCTGTGTCTCTGCCTTTCTCTCTCTCTCTCTCTCTCTGTGACTATCATAAATAAATAAAATAATAATAATAATAATAATAATACCAAATGCAGTCTCTTTACTGGGGTGGGTATGTGTATGTGTGTTATGTGTATATGTGTATCACTGCATTTACACATATGTGCACACATGTGTGTAGTGAAGACAAAGTAAGCTCTGGGCACCTGGGTGACTCAGTGGTTGAATGTCTGCCTTCCACTCAGGGTGTGATCCTGGAGTCCCAGGATCGAGTCCTGCATTGGGCTCCCCATGGGAATCCTGCTTTTCCCTCTGCCTAAGTCTCTGCCTCTCTCTGTTTGTCTCTTATGAATAAATAAATAAAATCTTTAAAGAAAAAGAAGAAGTAAGCTCCACCTTACATTTTTTTATAGAAAAAGTAGCTTCAGAGTCAGGGCACTGGGTGGACAACAGAAGGAAACAGAGTGATCACACTGACGTATAAACATGGGGTGTGTGGGGGGGAGGGGGACTGCAGCAACTTGACCACAAACAAGGACCTTGATCAACTCCAACAAGCCACCCACCCGACATGAGTTCACCACCCAACTCACCTTCCATAACCTAACCATACAATTACAGAGAGATTAATTAAAAGGGGTATTGCTTCTATGATATAAAATGACATAAAAACTAATAAAAAAGGAGGGTCTAGGCAGCATTCAACACCAAAGCAACAGAGTAGAATGTGAGAATAATATGATCAAGATTCCTTTCCTACGACCTTTCTCAAATTTTATACACACGCATATAAATAACTAAGAGGTACATCATGATAGTAAAGGGGAGAAATAACAACATGAACTGGTGCTTCTAAATATTAAAATCAAGAAAACACAGAAATGAGGGAAAGAACATGGGAAGGCTCATGAGAGCTAAGAAAGATATGCAGCTTGAGAGGGATGGAGGCAATCTACAACCTACACATGAGAAACACAAACAGTTATATATTTCAGCATATATGTCCAATTATATTTGGTAGATTTTCATTACATGTTGAAGGTCTCTAAAAACTGCCTCCTAATATGCTATTTTAATGATGGCTACCTACTCCAAAATTGGGGCAGGTGGCAGCAGCAGTCCTATTCACACTATTCACAGAGCCCTCAATGTCTCAACCTTTCAATTAAATAATCCTCCTTATTAATAACAATAATTATTCTTTGAGTGCCCACAATATGCCAGTCACATAACAGTCTCTATCTCATATAATCAATATAATAATCCTAGCAGATGGATATTATTACCCCTTTTTTTATTATCCCCTTTTTTTACGAGGAATACAAGTAGGAATCAGTGAGGTCCTAAAGCTCAATTTGCCCAAAGCAAATTAAAAAGTGATGGCATTAGAATTTAAACCCAAGACAACCAATCCTTTTCTAATATTCTTGTTCTTGTCATGTAACCTCCAATAATAAGTTAATAAGTACTGTGTGTTCCCAGCACAATATGAACGAGCTGTTCATTATTCCATCTAATCTTTAAATAACCCTGCAAGATAGTTATTATGAGCCACATTTTTTCACTTGAGGAAACAGAGTAGTTAATAACTGCCCCGAGGTAACACAGTTAACTTAATAGTAGAAACAAGCAGGAACCCAAAACTAAATCCATCTGAAACAAAGCCTGTGTTCCTACTACTGTATTACATAACCTCCACCTTATAGTGTTTAGAATAATTGCAACTTAGGAATTACTTATAAATTACTACTTTACTGTTTATAATATTAAATGAAAATATATATGATAAACTATATATTTATTAAAATATGTTATTTTTCAAAAAAAACCTGTAAAGGTATATGGCAAAAAAAAATAAGATATATGAGTGACAGGATCACTGGCAGTCTTTTTTTAATCTGTTTCCCTAGTTTTTCCTTAATTGTGATATACAAGCAATGGTAAAACACACACGCGCACACACACACAAGCCCTACTTTTTAGTAATTTTTTTTCCCCTCTGTTTTCTGAAACCTATCAAAACTCAATTTCAATTCGAAAACATGATACAAGTTTAACATATCCAGAATTGAACGAAAATTGAACGATGAAAACTTTGCCACAGAATTAAACCAGACTGCGATAGCATTAAGGAAAAATAAATAGCTTTCGATTTTTGTATCATACTTCCACAAGAAAAAAAAAAAAAAAGTAAAAGAGACAGATATTCAGAATTCTGTAAATTGGATGAAACGCTTAGAGGAGGGCAGCCCGGGTGGCGCAGCGGTTTAGCGCCGCCTTCAGCCCAGGACATGATCCTGGGGACCCGGGATCGAGTCCCACGTCAGGCTCCCTGCATGGAGCCTGCTTCTCCCTCTGCCTATGTCTGTGCCTCTCTCTCTCTCTCTCATGAATAAATGAATACAATATTAAAAAAAAAAAAAACACTTAGAGGAAAATTAGCCAAAACCAACCAAGTTCATACAACGCAAGAAAACATCCTTAGAACCTACAGGACAAAATCTTCACAGAAAAAAAGTCCGTTTTAGCGACCATCCAGAAATTTGAGCAGATTAACAATTAATCTGAAGAAATGACTTAGTAACTCTGAAATATCATTTAAACTAAACAACTAACCAGGATGTGAATGCTCACATTTAGTCAAATTTACTTTCCAAAATATATATACTTCTCATCTTGTTCACTGACCCCACATCCTCTCCCTAAAACCTCTTCAGAAGCAGTATAACCATAAGCTGCAGATGGGAGGGGTATAAATTTCATTTCCCTAATGGAAACCACCACTCAACTACTTACTGGGTAAACTGACAGAAATATAGTATTTATTTTAAAAGCCATCAAATAATGTGCATTCCAACAAAAGAAACCAGTCTGAGATTAGAGAAAGGGGGAGCCTTCAACTTTTTCCAAAATGTTTTATGATCTCACACAAATATGGCAGAAGGTTAAGATCTGATGAAGATAGTATTATATAAAAGTCTATTTGAAATATTTTTAAATTAAGAAAAGTAATAAGGTTTAATATCTGTAAGTCAATACAATACTCATTCCTCTTAGTATATTTGTATTAGTTAAAACACACACACACACACCATCTCAGCATCCCTTCAGCCCAACCTGTGACATTTTACCACCCAATGAAGCCACTGTTGACATGAATACCAAACAATCCCTAATATTTAGTTTGTTCCTTTGCAAAGCATGAATTCAGAAAAGTTCCCATATGATAGAATAAAAAAATTAAAATTTATTTATGCAATGATGCCAAACTAGTCATAAATCCCAAGATGTTTTATGTGTATGCCTCGAACCCATTTCTAAAATGAAAATAATAGGTTTACCTCTCAAAATAGCATACTTCCAGAACAGACAGTCCTAATCTCCCACAGGAAAGCACAGGCTCGAGACACCTTACAAAGTGTGCCACCTACTCTTCACACTAGAAAAGTCACTTTTGGTATTAAAGTGACAAGAGAATATATTAATGACAAGCTTGAGGCCTGAAAAAAAGCAAACAGATCTTAAGAAAGTTGAGTAGTTAACTTTCTCTTCACTGAAAGAACCAGAATCACATCTGTATGTGCTTCTGACCCTATGGGCAAAGGCACGAGGTGGAAATTACTGTCATATACAGGAAACAGATGGGGTGGATAATGCAACTAGATAATCAACTGCCCCTCTTCCCTTCACTGGAATGTAAAAAACATTCAGTTAATAATGAAACAAACTTTCTAGAAAAGCAGAAGTTCACAGTTGACGCAGGACTTGAACTCATGGAAGAACAGGTTACTAGCACCACTCAGAGTTAGAGCTAAATGACAAAGGAAGTTTCAACCATGTCTCCTCACTCTCAAAAACGAAAGTTACACTTGTCATAGTCTCAACAAAAGCTAAGACCTAGCTGTACCTTCACCAACCAAGCAAGTCACTTTAACCAAGGTGCAATTACTTGCTGTACTTAAGAACAAGTATTTAAGTAAATACACTTCTTTTAAAATTTTAATTCCAGTTAGTTAACATAGTTTCATATTAGTTACAATATAGTGATTCACCAGTTCCATATATTACTCAATGCACATCGAGATAAGTGCACTATTAATCCCCATCACCTCCTCCCCTGCCCTCCTCCCCTCTGGTAACCATCAGTTTGTTCTCTATAGCAAAGCCTGTTTCTTGGGTATGTCCTCTATCTCTCTCTCTTTTCTTTTCCTTTGCTTGTTTGTTTTATTAAGTTTCACATATGAGTGAGAGCATATGGTATTTGTCTTCTCTGATTGACTTATTTCACATAGTTATTATACTCTCTATATCCATTCATGTCACTGCAAATGTTAAGATTTCCTTCTTTTTTATGACTAACATTCCGTTGTGTGTATGTGTGTGTGTATATATATACTTTTTTATTCATCAGTCAACGGACACTTGGGCTACTTCATATCTTGGTATTGTAAATAATGTCGCAATAAACGTAGGGGAGCATGTATCTATTGAATTCAAGTTTTCATATTCCTTAGGTAAATACCCATTGGAAATTACTGGATCATATGCTAACTAACTCTATTTTTAATTTTTTGAGGAATCTCCATGCTGTTTTCCACAGTGGTTGTTTCAGTTTGCTTCCTAACCATTCACAAGGGTGAACTGTGAACTTTTTCTCCACATCCTCACCAACACTTGTTTGTGTTTTTGATTTTAGGCATTCTGACAAGCATAAGGTGAGATCTCACTGTGGTTTTGATTTGCATTTCCCTGATGATTAGTGACGTTTGAGCATCTTTTCATGTGTTGGCCATCTGTAAGTCTTTGGAAAAATGTCTATTTATGT
Source organism: Vulpes vulpes (assembly GCF_048418805.1). NCBI lineage: Eukaryota > Metazoa > Chordata > Mammalia > Carnivora > Canidae > Vulpes > Vulpes vulpes. The sequence continues at coordinate 105,448,095 of NC_132785.1, read as the reverse complement.
CTTCTGGTCACTTTTTAACTGGACTAGTTGGGGTTTTTTGGAGTTGTATAAATTCTTTAAATATTTTGGATACTACCTTTTATCAGATATACCATTTACAAATATTTTCTCATGTTCAGTAGGCTTTTAATTTTATTGACTACTTCCTCTGTTGTATAATTCAAACACTTCCTAAACATCAATTGAGTATAAGGCTCTGAGTTTCCAAAAGCTGCAGAACTCTAAAGGTCCCAGTAGCAGACCTTCCTCTCAAAAAGTTTACAGTTCAAATCATGGTGAAGGACATGTAAAAACAGCAAAAATAAAAGCCGAAGTGTTGACAGGTTCTACCTCAAGAAATGGCAAAAGAACATAAAGCTTCTAAGATCAACTCAATAGGATCAGGGAAGAATAACAAATAAGGGCAAAAAAGAGGAGGAAAATCAATGAGGGGTTGGAAATAGAGGATAAAGACAGAAAAGGCTGCAATGCCCATGATGTATGAGTAAACAAAGAGTATAAACCATGGAGACAGGTTTTTAATATCAAACATATGAAGAAAAACTTAAACTCTAAAGACCGTATAGAAATTTTCCCTGAGAGCCACTAGAGCTAGACTGGCTTTACTATCAATTCAGTGTCTCATCTAGCTTTGGCCTCAAAGCCAGGGAACCAAATGCCTCCCTCAACACGCATCCATGAACTTGTGGGGTATCCATCACTATGCGATTACAAATACGACTTAGCAAATCTCGTAATCCTATCAGTTATGGGCATAGGGCATGTCATTCAGAATTGCTATAGTGTGAATACTCACCTTCAAATACTGAGAAGCATTCAGCTGAACTTGGAATGACTTGCAATTCTATCAGGCCAAGGAAGTAGGAGTATTTTTTTTTTAATCTATGCTGATGCTAATGACTTACAAAGTTTTTGTTATGTTCACTGTACAAGGAGAGGTAGGCTAGCAGAGTGAGCAAGTGTGTTTGGTTTTTCCTCCCAGTTTTACTGAAATCAAATTGCCATATAAAATTATATTAGCTTAAGGTATACAACATATGATTTGAAATGTGTATATATCACAAAATGATCAGCACAATAATTTGAGTTAACACCCATCACCTCTGCAGCTATGAATAGTATTACAAAAGAAAATGCTACAAGTTTAATGCTACAAGTTTAATATGAAAATGTAATAGTAAAAAATAAAAGTAAAAAATGTAATAGTAAAAAATAGTTCAGTATTTTCAGGTAGTGCCTAAATTGGAAAATAAAAACCTTCAACAAATCAGTCTAAAGAATGAAAATTAAATTGCAGTTACTTAATTCCATTAAAGCCATAAGGCTTTCAAGAAAAAAATTTTCACATCTTACAAAGCACATAAAGCAAACTCAGCTACCTTAGATGGCAGAACTGGCTTGTGGTGCCCCTAGGTAGGTGTTCAAACAAGATAAATAAGTGGCTTTCACAGTTACAAGGCTACCTGGACAAAAGAAAGACTGAATAGTGTACATGCAAATAATGCCAACCAAGCACCACTAACAACCAAATTGCAAAGAAAGTCGTTCATTGGCTGGAACCAACTGGAAGAGCAAGGAGAAGGACAGAGGGGCTGGTGGTAGAAAGCTGGAACTATTCCACAAAGTTTTCAAACAACCTGCTAAGGAGCTTCCACTGCCCTGTAAGCAGAGAGGAACTACAGGGGATTCACGAGGAATCGTCACAATCAGAAACAAATGTGCCTCCATGTATGTGTGCCCCACACACGCATCTATGTATTTTTTCCTTTTCCCCCCAAAAAACTTCAACAATAATATGGAAGAGAGCCCTGAAAGAAGAAGGACACTGAATAAGGAAACACTAGTAACAAGGCTGTTGCAACTTCTTAGGTGAGTGATGACTGGGGCCTGAACCAGGAGAGTGGGGATTGAGAAATGAAGGACTCTGAGAAAGACTTGGACATAAAACTGACACCTCCTGGAAAACAATTAGATGTAACAATAATGAAAAATGGAACCAAAATAAGAAATTGTGCCACCATGGAATTAACTATGCTATTCTCAAAAATAATAATTTTATTAAAGTTACATTAAGTAATGTTTGAGATTATTAATATTTATCTTCACCACAGTCTAAAGTCATCCAGTAGCCAAGCAGAGACCAGCTCAAGAAACACTCAGCTCTAAAGGAGCATGTTGAAATGTGTCAGTTTAATTTCACTTGAAAATCTGTCAGTAAATAGTTTAAATTTATCAAAGATAACAAGATAATGTACAAAAGAAACATTCCAAAAATAGGACTAAGTCAAGATTCTCCACAATGAGTAACATTTGCTCAATGAATTTCATAATAGGATCTAAGTTTCATGCTCCAGTTAATGAGTTTTGGCATTAACTCATTACCTCATATTGTAAAATATAATAAATCTTTTAAAATGACATGCAACATAATATATGGTAAATTATTAACAATGACACTGAATACAATATAAAAGTATACATACACAGGGACACCTGGGTGGCTCAGTGGGTTAAGTATCTGCCTTCCGCTCAGGTCATGATCTCTGGGTCCTGGGATGGAGCCCCATATCCGGCTCCCTGCTCAGCAGGGAAGATGCTTTTCCCCTCTCCCTACCCCTCCCCCCTCACTTGTGCACATATGCACGCACACTCTCTCTCAAATAAATAAATCAATAAAATAAAAAGTATACATATACAATGTAGTTAAGATTAATGCCTATATAAGAACTAAAAAGGTACTATTTTAGCAAAAAATTTCATCATTTTTATCATACTGCCTCCTTTTTCTGGCTTTGAAGTATTATCAACAAATAAAATTAGGACACACACCTGAGTGGCTCAGTTGGTTAAGCTTTTGACTCTTGGTTTTAGGTCTGGTCAAGATCTCATGGGTCATAGGACTGAGCCCTGCATCAGATTCCATGCTCAGCAGGGAATCCTGCTCAAGATTTTTTCTCTCTCCCTCTCCCTCTGCCCCTTCCCCCACTCTCACTCTTTCTCTCTCTCAAATAAATAAATATATCTTTAAAAAATTATACAGTATTTACAGTGTACAACAGATGATGTGATATATGTATATATGTATACACGGTGACATGATTCCTTCCATCAAGTTAATTAACACAATCATCACTTCACATATTTACCTTTAAAAAAAAAACTTTTCAATTAAACAATACAGTGTTACTCAACTACAGTCACTATGTTATACATTAGATCCTCAGAACTTGTCTCATAATTGGAAGTTTATATCCCATACTACCTTCTTAATATTCAAAATCAGTAACTGACCATTTAGATGAAATCTCTTTGCAGAACATGCTGGTTTCTAAAGATTAACAGGCTGATCCTGAACTGAGAAAAACACAAACCCAAGTCAACAATTCAAAGTACAACCGTAAATGAACAAACAAGAGGCAATATGTGACCAGGCACATAAAAATTAGGTAAAAAGAAGTGGGGCAAAAGAAACACACTTGTTGAGGGCTTCCTAGAAGTCTAACATTGGGCTAAGCAGACCCTCTTTCCCACCCCATACTCACTGTATAATGAGTCTTTGGATAATCAGGTATAAGCTTCATAAGGCAGAGAGGGCTTGGTAACCAGCTTATCAGCAGGTTCTCAAACAGCACTTGGCACAATATAAGTACTCAATAAATATTTGTTAGATGTGTGGATGAATGGATGAATGGCTAGATGGCTGGTGGATGAGTGAATAACTATTTTTAATAATAATGATGGCATTGCTTAGGTATACCAAAAGAGATTCTGGCAGCTTAGGAGAAAGGAAGCAAGAAATGTTCTCCAAGCCACTAAATTCTCTTCCTGCAAAATACAGGTTATCACAGTAGAGTGGAAAAAGCATGGGCTCCACTGTCAGACCTGGAGGGGAAGCCAAGTTTCAGACTTTCCTTTAGTGGGTCCCTGGATAAGTTATTACTCCATGACTGAAATGCATAGACTAATTCTTTAATATTGAAGTTATAAAGAGGCTTTAACTGAAATAACATAGGTAGAGTATCTAGCAAATATCCAGCACATAATTAGTGCTTAATAAATATAAATCTCTCCACACCTGGGCCAAGGGAAACGACCCTAGTGCTCATACAGTCTGGGTCTTAGGGAAAGAGTGCAAGGAAGAGGTCTCAGTGAAAGGAATCTTAGTGCAGTCCACAGCAGGACAGCTCACATCACTTTAAAATGTCAATCCAGGGACACCTGGGTAGCTCAGCGATTGAGCATCTGCCTTCCACCCAGGGCTTGATCCTGGAGTTCCAGGATCGAGTCCCACATCAGGTCCCACAGGGAGTCTGCTTCTCCCTCTGCCTGTGTCTCTGCCTATATGTCTGTCATGAATAAATAAATAAAATCTTTAATAAATAAATAAAATGTCAAAAAAAATAAAAATAAAATAAATTAATTAATTAAATGTCAATGCAAAAGCCTGGCTCATTATATCATGTTGGAGGAAATTAACAATCATAGCATGGACCTACATAAAATTCAAAGAGGGTAGTGGCCTCTGCCAGTACAAGGAAATATAAAAATCACTAGCATATGTTCTGTGCCTGACAATTTCACACTTTCAAAATTAGGTATACTTTTCTTTACTATTATATGTCAAATCTACTTTATTGACAATATTTGAAGTATACAGTTGGTCCTTGAATAATATGGGTTTGAACTGCATGGGTCCACTTATCCACAAATTTTTTTTCTAATAATTACAATACAGCACTGTAAATGTATTTTCTCTTATGATTTTCTTAGCAATATTCTCTTTTCTCTAGCTTATTTTATTGCAAGAATACAGTATATAATACATACAACATATGCGTTAATTGACTAATTTAGGTCAACGGTAAGCCTTCCAGTCAACAGTAGGCTATTAGTTACATTTTTAAGAATTCAAAACTCATACTCAGATTTTCAACTGTGTTGGGGGGGGGGGGGGCTGCACTCCTAACCCTGATGTTGTTCAAGAGTCAGATGTATTTTTTTTATTTGATGACATTATGGATCATCAAGGACTCTTTTCAAGAAAAATGCCCCAGGGGCCTATCCAGGCTTTGTCTCTAAGAGACCAATGTAAGTGCATATTTGGCTCTAATTATGCCCTTGTGCATTCCCTTTCATACTTCCAAAGCATCATATCATACAATGCAACCCAATTATAAAACATGACTAATATCCCCAAATTTTGTACCTATAATTGAAAATGTAAATAGTTTTTTACAGAGTTCTAATAGTTTTCTCTTGTGAGTTAGTAGCAAAATAAATTACAATTTTTATATATTATCTTTCTAATTATTGCTTCTTCATCAGGTGAAGTCCTCTTAAATCAATCAGTGAGAAAATTAACTTTTAGAAGATGCTTTGAGTATATTATCCAACTACAACATCAGGAATACCTAAAAGGTTTGGTTTTTTGCAACATAAATCCACATCATTTAAATCAAACCTGAATCCAAAATCACTAAATTCAAATATGCAGTTGAATAGTTTGCTTTTGGACAAAGGTAATTTATCCACTGCTGATTTTAAATAAACATTTTAATTAAGGACATATATAGCTGGGGAGGTAGAGAATAAGAGAAAAAAATTTGAGTAGAGAGAGATAATCACACCAGAGAAATTCTCTCAATTAAGAAAGTTCTATCTTATAAACAAAAAACTGGGTATCAATCATCAAGTCCAGAGGGTAGCAATGGAACAAGAGATTGATAGCACCATATTCTCATAACTTAAACCAATTTACAAAATCTCTATCGACAAAGTAATAGTCCCTTACAGAGGACTGCAGTTAATGAATCAACATTTGGAAAGGAGTACGATATAATTTCACGAACAGAGGAACTGAAGCTATTTAGAATAGTAGGGGAAGGTACACCCTATTTTTATTGGAATCAGCCAGAAGCTGAGAAAAAGGATTTGTGCCCAGTAGAACAACTCTCTGAAGAAATCTAGGACGGTATGTTGGCAGAAACAAAGAAAAAACTCACGCAGCAAGTCCTATGCTTCACCCATAGGAGTATCGGCAACTCGGTCTATCCTTGCCAGCTTTGATGCCACATACGCACCAGGAAGCTTTCTGAAGATAGTAATATAGATTTCCCTTGCTACCCAAAAGAAGAATATTCTTAGGAGACCTTTCATAAGCCAAAACAACATAAAGCAAAAAAACAATTACCATTTCATAAAAGCGAAAATCCTCTTTGGATTTCTTTCAGTTAGTGAAAACAGGTAGTAATATAGGTCTTTTGTAAAAGTGAAGTGGCATAAAGCGAACTTTGCCACAGTGGAAGAAACAACCCTGCCCTAGTAATCTATCACCTGGGAACAGGATTCTCCTAACACAGTATAAAATACTTTTCTCCTTGGAAATACATTTCTGATTGTTAACAACTGATTTTCCAGTAGATATCAATGTTCAGAAATTTCTGTTTAAGCATATCAGATTTCCCAGGGTCTCATCAGCCCTGGATAACTAGACTACTGGTGCTGATGAACTACCAAGATCCTTTTCAAGCAATTCCTGCACACATGAACATGATCAGTTATAAATCAGCTTTTGCAAACTACGTGTTCTACATCATATTAGAATACAGTATGTTCCTGAGTCGCCCATAGTGTACATTCAATTTTATTTGGAACATATCTTTATATGTTTATCATCTTTAATAAAGAATTCAAGAAAACCGTACTCCTGACCTTCCACGGTACGAACTGGCCAATTAAAAAGCTCAGCTATTTATCGCACATTTGTTAAGTGCAAAGCCCTAGTAAGGTATCAATATGGTAAAGCAAATGTGAGTTAAATTCATCCACTCATGGGGATCCTGAGTGACACAGTCCACTAAGGGTTCAACTCTTGGTTTCGACTCTGGTCATCATCTCAGGGTTGTGAGATCGAGCCTGGCATCAGGCTCCATGCTCAATAAGGAGTCTGCCTGTGATTCTCTCTCCTTCTCCCTAACCATGCACACATGATCACTCTCTCTAAAATAAATAATTAATTAATTAATTAATAAAAAGAAATTCATTCATTCACAAGTTACTGAATACCCTAGATGTGCCACTTATGGAGTGCCTTTCAGGCACTGAAAAGTCAAAGAGAATACAAAATCCCAAATACTTTACAATCCAAAGGAGCAAGCTAAGAAACTAGATAAAAAATTCCAGTAATACTATAATAGAGGTATGTGTTCTAAAGTAACTAACTCTAGGAAACCAGAAAAAACTCTACAGATGGTAACTTTTAAGCTAGTCCTAAAAACGGAATTAAAAAATTTTTATTTAGCAAGAGAGAGGAGTGCTTAAGAAAAAGAAACAGTAAGGGCACCAAGGACAAGAAGTCATCTTATGCAAGAAATTTCCCCATCACTGGGATAAACAAGGCTCGGTGACAGAGTAAGGAGGAGGGGGTCAGAGGAAGCAAGATAGCCTTCTGCCATTATTAAGGCCTTCAGACTTCTTCCTCTGTGTTATGAGAATTCCTATAGTGTTTGCCGGCAGGAGCCTGTGCTCAGGAGATACCAGTTATTGGGAGTCACAGCTTTCCCTCAGGTCCTCAAGCTTCTGAAAAGTGGAAATGGGAGGGGTTGCTGGGCAGGGAGATGGGTGAACCAGGAGAACAGTCTCACTTCCCATCAACTACTGGAATCCCTTCTATATACCATGATAAATGGCTCCATATTGGGCAACAACTAGAATGTTAACTAAAATGTCCTCCCTGTATCTTCTCTTCCTCAGAATCACTTACTACAGTTTTTCTAACCTGGCCTCATTTGAAATCCTTTCTAATATCTTCTCCACCTTACAATGCACTCCTGTTGGTCAGAGCTGATCACAAAGGACGCCAGTGCTCTCCAACCACAGCAGAGCACTGAACCACATCAAGTTCTTGGTATGGACAAGGTATCTCTCGATCACACAGACCTTTATAAAAGTGCAAGACCTGAATCAGACTAAATCCTTGGTCAGGGGATCCCTAGGTGGCTCAGCGGTTTAGCGCCTGCCTTTGGCCCAGGGCATGATCCTGGAGTCCCGGGATCGAGTCCCACATCGGGCTCCCGGCTTGGAGCTTGCTTCTCCCTCCTCCTGTGTCTCTGCCTCTCTCTCTCTCTCTCTCTCTCTCTCTCTCTCTCTCTGTCTATGATAAATAAATAAATAAATCTTTAAAAAAATAAATAAATAAAATAAATCCTTGGTCAAATAAAACACCTTGTCCTTCTTCCTTTGAACTGTTCTCATAACCACTGTTTGTTTACCTCTCCTTTAAATCACTCATGATCATTGTAAATTAACACTTATTTGTGTGATTACTTGAATAATGGCTCTGTATCCCCAGCCCAGGCACCAATATCCCGAAGGCGGCACAAAACTACCTTATGGTATTTTGCTTTTATTTTCCATTACCAATGTATTATGAGGTCTTGCTATAGTCCCTGTTCCAAAGAAAGGGTTCAAGAAATGTCAGATGAAGAAGTAGATGTGCACGCAAAAAAATTACATGAGGCAAGATACGATAAGTGTGATAGGAGTGTTGAAATCAACCTTCTGTGGAGATTCTTTCAACTTCCTCTGTGAAGGAAAGGCATTGTAGGGGCAGAAAAGCATCTGAGCCAATTCCTGAGTGAGTGGTGTTTCAACCAGAAATTCAAAGCAAAGAAAATATCTGGGCAACAAAACAACCAAGGAAAACAATATATTTGAAGGATCATCATTTATATGGGAAATTGTTCATAATATTAAGTTAATAAGCAGGATACAAAACAGTCTGCACCTCCCTCTCACACACATAACACAAAAACCCTGAAGGGAGATGGTTTAAATATTAACAAGAGTCACTGCTGAGCCATCTTTATTTTCTTCTTTACCCTCTATTGTAGTTTCCAAAACATTCTATAATAAAGATCTTCATAATCATTACAGAAAACATTTGGATTTTTAAAGTCATTTAGGATGAAACTGTAATGACATTTTAAGTCTTTAGGCTTCAGAAAAGGTTCCTAGACTGTTTTGGGGTTTTTTGGTTTTTTTCATGGTCATACTTATGTGAATGTTGTAAAGCAGAAGGAACGCTAGGTAACAGAGTTCAGTCCTAAAGAAATATTACAAACCGTGCTCCCACCCTCCCCCAAAATTACATTTATTCTCTGATCTACTTCTTTGCATCTTGACGACTGGCATGAAGGGACTTGAATTTACAGGTTAATACCAGGAAATCAGAAGCCAGCGTCAGTGATTGCACTGCTCCAACAGAACATCGATTGCCTTTCACGCCCCCAGCTGGGCCCTTTGAACGATGAAATACACACCGACGCCACCACACTGCACTCAGCATATCAAGCCGAGGAATGGAAGGGCTCTGAGAACAGCTAGACATTATTATAAAACAAAGGTCCACTCGAGGCGCCTGGCTGGCTCAGTCAGATGAGCGACCAACTCTTGGTTTCAGCCTAGGTCATGATCCCAGAGTCAGGAGATCCAGTCCACCGTGGAGCTCTGCACTCAGCAGGGAGTCAGGCTTGTGTGCTCGCTTGCTCTCTCCCAAATAAGTAAATAAATAAAATATTTAAATAAAAGTCCACTCTTTGAATTAAGAGATACCTTAGTCTGCAGTTAACAAGAAGCATGCCACAAAATACTGTCATTACCAAACAAAAAAGGAAACCATACTGTCTTCTGACACATGGAGCATCCAGGCTTGTCCCCGTTGATCTCCTAGAAATCTGAGAGTCTAGAGTACCCTTCTGTATCTAAAACAACAAAATATAAAAGCAGTGGCGGAAAAACTACCACTTTAAATAGATGTCAGACTTCCTACAAACGGTACTAACTCAAAAACCATCTAAAAGGAAGTGGAAGGTTCTCTGAGTGATGGCCATCAAACACAGTCTCTTCCTTACCATGACAAAGAATGACAAAAGGGAAACGTACAAATTATGAAGAAATGCAGTTTACAGAGTCAAACCTGCAGCCCACTGAACCATCTAAGACTCCATGCACAACCCCCATCTCTCTCTCTCCCCTTATAAGCTCTAAGCTTTGGCCTGCATGCCCCCTTCTTTTCAGGTGCCACCCACTACCCAATTCCAGGGGCCTGCTCCCCTCGGGACTTCTAGCAGAGGAGCCTGCACCTTTTACCCAAGTTTCCCTGTCTCTGAAACACACCAACTTTCCTGAATACTTTGGAGATTCATCAGAAATCATTACTAATAAACAGGTATGGTGGTTAAAAAAAAAAAAAAAAAAAAAAAGACACACCACGATTAGAAAGTCAAGAAAGCTCCTCAACAGGCAATTAAGACCCTAGCTGAAATGTAGGTAGTAATGGGAGCCTGGGTGTGAAACAAACGGGTCTGGCCAGCTCTAGGGTCCTGAAGCTCCTCGGTTGATTGTGAGGTTGAGCCGAGTCTGGGAACTGCTGTCGTTCCCTCAGTCGCCTATCCTTCGTGCATGAAGTATATTCAAGATCCCACCACCTTCTGCAGGAAGGACCTCCAGGTTCCCCAGCCACTCAGGTGCTAGGCTAGCTGGCTGGAAAAAAAGAGCAAGTGTGGGACACCTGGGTGGCTCAGTGGCTGAGCGTCTGCCTTTGGCTCAGGGCGTGATCCCTCGGTCCTAGGATCGAGATCCGCATCAGACTCCCCTGCAGGGAGCCTGCCTATGTCTCTGCCTTTCTTTGTGTCTCTCGTGAATAAATAAATAAAAATCTTAAAAAAAAAAAAAAAAAAAAAGAGCAGGTGTGACTTTGACCAACTCCGGAGTCTGGAACCTGGCACAGAAAGGGTCAGCTTCAGTCATGTTAAAAATCCACTTATGTGAATTCATGGCATTCCCTAGGCTATGAAAAGAGAAGCTGAATCATGTATAGAACCTCTCCACACTGAAATCCTTAGCATACTTGGTAGTAACGATATTCATGTGGTTTTGTAGGAAATTCCTTACAAACGATTTCTCAAGTATGCAAGATAAATTAGAATTAACTTCCTTGCTTACAGCTTGGATCAATTAAAATCAGTGTGGTGGCTTTTGCTATGACAAAGACCTGCATATACATTTTTTGCTGAGTAACTTTTGCATTGCTGTTTTCAAATTCACGGCACATTATCTTAAATTTGGGAAAAAGCAAACAAAGTATTTTGCCGTATCTTCTGCCTGTGGGAAAGCCTTAAAATCACATTGCCGTTTTCTGTAAGCTAGAGTTGTTTCTCTCAAACTCAAATATTTGAATACGCTGGATAAAGTACTTACTGTGCATCAATACCTCACTAACATGCTACGCTCTGCAGAGTAGAATTTGGATACAAAGGTAATCAGTGTTGGCTTCTCTCCCGAAAGATGTTTCCATAACATCATACTGATGCTCTAGAATTTAACCTCAACTCCTCTTCAGCCTTTTAGCCACAACAAACTGGATCATATCAGAAGTATCTGCTTTAGGGTTTTATTTAAACATTAAGCACAATAAAACCATTTTAATGGCTTGAGAAACCAGAAAGCTGCAAAATCCAGTAACGTAGTACTGGAGGGTTATTATTGCTGGTGAAGCCACTTTCCCTCTGTGAAAGAGACAAGACGTTTTTCCAAGTGCTAGAACAGAAAATCATGACACATGCCTACTAGAGAACAATCTGAGAAATAAAACAGTTATGCAAAGGGAGAGTGCCAAACACATGTATGCATACCATAAACAATCTTTTCGCTCAAATTTTATGTGCTATCATTCAGAAGATCCTATCACCTAGAAAAGCCACACACATAACCTTCCTGGCTATTGTACCCAGTCCTATCTTTGATTTCTAAATTAAAAACAAACTTTAAGGGGCACCTGGGCGACTCAGTGATGGAGTGTCGGCCTTTGGCTCAGGTTGTGATCCCAGGGTCTTGCAATGGAGTCCCACATTGGGCTCCCAGCAGGGAGCCTGCTTCTTTTCCCTATGTCTCTGGCCTCTCTCTGCATCTATCATGAATAAATAAATAAATAATCTTTAGACGGAAAAAAAAAAAAAACCCTTAAGATCTGACCTTTACTATTTTTAGGTAGCTCTGGATTGTCTATCCTTTAGTATCTATCCATATCTAAGAGCCCACTAGTATTCACAGGGAAATATGAGCACACCTTCTAGAAGCCAAATGAGAAGGTACACAGTAGGGAGCACAGAGTACTGCCTGAGGATTCAAAAGACCTGATGATTCAAAAGACCTGAGACAAAAAACTCAGGTCTTTTGAATCCTGGCTAAACCAAACACTCACTGAACCTAGCTAACCCTCAGCTAAGCCATCCATAAATTAAAGACAAGATGAGAGGTACAACTTGACCTGTCTAAAGAGTGCTGTTGAAAGTACACAGATCAATAAGATAACACATTTGCAAATGGTCTTAAACTAAAAACGTGAAACACCATTCAGCTGCTTTTCTAATTAGAAACCACTAGGACATCCCAAAACAAGTCAGTGTTCCTCTGTTTACTCGTCTTTTAGGTTTTGCCATTTCCTCCTCCCTCTCACCCTGCCCTTTCTTCTTTCATGTAACAGATATTTGCCAGGTTTCCACCAAAGACCAGATACGGTTCCAGACTTGCACCGTCCAATACCATAAGCAGTAAAACATGTAGCTATTAGGCATTCAAAATGGCACTAGTCCAAATTGAGACATGCTATAAACATAAAATACACACTGGGTTTTGAAGACTTTGTGTGACCAAAAGAAAATAAAATATCTCAATTTTTTATACAGATTACATGTTGAAAAGATAAAATTTTGGATATTAGGTTAAACCTATGTATTATTCCAATTAATTCTGGTCTTTCTTTGTACTTTATTTTAACATGGCAACTAGAAGTTCAAAAATTGTTAAATACACAAAAGGCTCACATTATATTTCTATTTGAAAATGCTATTCTAGACCCTGGGGCTATTTTAGGGAACAAAACCAAGTTCTTAACCTCATGAAGCTTATGTTTCAACATCAATGGCCCTAAGACCTTCAATAATCAGTAGAAAAGGAAAACTAAAACAAGCAACTGTGTGTAGAGAGGAGCCTGGGATGGAGGTCACACACATAAGAGACAGGCTTTCCCTCTGGCCCTCTTTCTGCCCATGGTAGGACCCATGGTCCCCAGAATTATCAGGCAGTAAAATGGTGAGCTATGACCTCAACCTTGGAAAAGACTGTCCCTTCCCTGTTATGCTAGGCACTCCTTAAAACACGACCGTTATCCATCCAAACTTAGTGAAGAACGAAGCTTTTAATTTGGGGCCATCACTGGTTTCCTGGCATCATATGTGCTACTTTGGCTCATGCCTCAAAAGCACTTTTAAAAGATTTCCGACAGTAGGTACAAAGAGGTTGTTCTTAACAAAGACAGCTGTCTGGATTCCAACACTCCATTATGAGAGTTCTTCATCATCTTCCTCTCCACAGGTCCAATAAACCACACCTCTCCTACACTCTCCTACATACCTTCAGCTCCCCGAATCACAGCCACCTGTGCTTCCAGATAAAGGGCAAGGGGCTGAATTCAAACAGCACAAATCAGGATGGTAATTTCAAGGTCCCTACAGGCCCAAGGCAGTCAAAAAAAAAACAAAAAAACAAAAAAACCTCGAGTCAGGTTGACCAGATGAAAGCTAAATGTGAGGCTACTTGTTGTAAGATTTTAAGAAATTTCTAAAGGGTGAGCTGTTTTAGTCCAAATGGGCCTATTTTTTTTTAATTTTTATTTATTTATGATAGTCACACAGAGAGAGAGAGAGAGGCAACACAGGCAGAGGGAGAAGCAGGCTCCATGCACCAGGAGCCCGACGTGGGATTCGATCCCGGGTCTCCAGGATCGCACCCTGGGCCAAAGGCAGGTGCTAAACCGCTGTGCCACCCAGGGATCCCTGGGCCTATTTTTTTAATCGCACTTTTCCTACCAAAAAGGCATCATGTATATTTGAATTTCGTATTCTATGTGTTACCTTACCTTAAATTCAGACCACACCACAGCAAATGTATTGCTGGCCCAAACATCTTTCTGGCAGATTATAAAGAAAACTGGGGCTTTCAAGAGATTCTGTGCTATAATATGCTCTAGTGGGTGTAGCAGAAAGCTGAAAGGCTCAGGTGTCAGGGTAGATAGCGTTCTTTCATAATTGACCCCATCTATGTCCCCTGCTCATGCTGTTCTCTCAGCCAGGGTGCCCTGCCCCTCTGCCAATTTACAGATTATGCCTCCATGAGAGCCCAGCCCAGAGCCTGGCCCTCCCAGAAGTTGTCCCTAGCAACCTCACACCAAATAATCTCTCTCCTTCTTTCTCAGGGGAACTCAGTCAACCAAAACATTTTATCATCTATTTATCTCTTCTCTAGGTACTCAAACACCTGTAACTCAGAAGGAAAGCAATTTAAAAAGTCAGTATGATGTCTGAAAATTTATCACCCTCCCTTTCAATCAGCTGCAATTTATCTGAGCTTTATTCAGCAACACAGATGAACCTAACGCCAGGGATACAAAAAGTATACACAATCCCAATACTCACCTAATTCAGTCTAGCTGAGAAACAAAGTAAACAATGATCCTAACGGACACGGACACCATGGCAAAGTGCCATGCAAGCCCAGAAGAGGGCTCTTCTTCCTGGGTGACTGAGGAAAGCCTCTCACAGGAAGTGAATACATAAGCAAAAAATTGAGAAAGAAGTTGAAACTGACTAGGTAACAGAAAAGGCCCTTCACAGGCAGTAAAGCATGGCACATTGAAAGAAATCAGAGAATGTGTTTAAAATCCTCACACAGAACCACCGAAAAAAAAAAATATTTTTTCCAATATATTAAATTATTCCTGGGGGCATTCGAGGCTCTATATAACAGTCCCCAAACCACTTTTTATACATTTCTCAAAGTATAACACAGCAAGTAAGGGTGGGCTCTTTGGAACCAGCCTGGGGTCAAATTGTACTATGTAACCTTATACAAGTTTCTTTACCTATCTGTGCCTCACTTTCTTCATCTGCAACATGGGGATGACAGTATGCCTACCTCACAGGGTTGGTAAATTATTGTTATGAGAAAATGAATTGAAACAAACAAGAATTATCATAAATGAGGCAATCAATAA
The DNA here is from genome assembly GCF_048418805.1 of Vulpes vulpes. Lineage (NCBI taxonomy): Eukaryota > Metazoa > Chordata > Mammalia > Carnivora > Canidae > Vulpes > Vulpes vulpes. The sequence goes on along the minus strand of NC_132785.1, from coordinate 105,432,983 downwards.
ATGCTTGTGTTCGTATTATTATGACTATGATTATCTACTTGTCCATGCCAGACATAGTAGCAGATATGAAAGTTCTTGTCCCCAACACCTGCCCATGTCTCCACAGGACAAACTCTTCCTACGTCCAAACCCCACCCAGCAAGACGCTGCTTACATCCCACGGCATCACGAAGCTTCTTCACTGAGCCCACTCGCCTCTCACATGAGAGAAATGATCATCTCCCTCCCTCCTCTAAACTCCCAGAGCAGTCTGCAGGTGTTGGGGCACTTGGGGCACTCTTCACTCCAGTGTCATTACGCCCATATCTCATTTCCCTACAGGCCTACAGCTCTTTAAGAGCACAGACTACACCTTCCCAATCTTCGCTTCCCTGGGGAACCGAGAGGCCTTTTCACATATGGGTACTCAGTGTCTGCTGTTGAACAAATTAAAATACTCTCCCCTTTAATTAAGTCAAGAATAGACTAGAGCTTTTAAAATTGCTGTAGCATCTACCAAGCTATTCTTCCTAATAAAAACCCTTACCCAGAAAGTGCAATTTTACATGGCTCCTTTGTAAGGGAATCTTAAGAAAAGTCAATAATAAGATATTCTTAAAGTGAGTGACAACTGACAAAACGGAGTAAAACAGTTAACAATGCTGGGCACAGTAATCCCTCTCCTTTCTCCATTTTCTGAACAGGTTCTAACGTAAATCTGTTTAGGCTATTGTTACTTTTCTGTTCCATATTTACAAAAGGTGGGACAGTTTCAATAGTAATGCCAATTTCATTGTTTATCCTGATTCAGAAGCTCATTCTGTCTGGTTTTACCACTTTCTACCGCCCATGTAAAGAAATACTAGCCTGGAACCACCCAGACCATGTGGCTCACACAACTATAGCATCAATACAAGGTACAGAGGATTCTTACCTGTGGTGCCCCTGTACTCAGTGAAAGTACACTAGAAAACCAGAATACCACTCTTCTCCAAAACCTACCTAACTCGAAACATAATTATTGCTAAGTACAACTTGATTAAAATCCTAAACTTTAATTAGCAAAGGAAAAAGTTAACTAGGATTGACTTCCTCTTACAATAAAAATATTTTGACATTTAAGCAATTCAAAGACAGTCTTCATTTACAATTCCGTATAGGTGACTTTTCTAAAGAAAAGCCTGTGCAGCCCGGGTGGCTCAGCGGTTTAGCGCCACCTTCAGTCCAGAGTGTGGTCCTGGGGACCAGGGATCGAGTCCCACGTCAGGCTCCCTGTGTGGAGCCTGCTTCTCCCTCTGCCTGTGTCTCTGCCTCTCTCTCTCTCTCTCTCTCTCTGTCTCTCATGAATAAATAAATAAAATCTTTAAAAATAAATAAATAAATAAATAAATAAATAAATAAATAAATAAAGCCTTGAGAAATATGGTTCAATGAAGCAAAAATAAGAAGAGAAAATAAAATAAAACAGAGCTCAAGTACTTCCCTGTCTTTTAAAATATATGTGCAATTGTTTTCCATAGTATCCCACTGGATATCATGGATTCAAAAGAAAGGAATTAGGCAAACAGAAGAGAGATTATCAGCCCAGAAATATAGTCAGACATGAGGGTACCAAGAACGTACAACCTGACCAGCACACAGAATATATCAAAACTCCACAAAATCATCACATTGCAGTTGCTAACAAAGTAACAAAGTAGGATTGTTCAATTCAAAAATAAGACTACCTTATAATTAAGATTGTTTTAAATATCTCTAGGACCAAAAAGATCATGAGGAAAGGCAATGCTGTAGTGTAGCTTCTAAAATCAATATCCACATGATTTTCCAAGCACTTAAACTGTTTACACCTTAGGTCAACAAATGTAAAAGTTCATAGCTACGTGACTCTTTTATTTAAAAACAAAAAATTTCTAATATATTGATCACCATTATCCCAAAATTGACAAAATCACTACAAATTTACTATTTCCTCTATGATCTAGGTACTTCTAAAGAGACTCAACAAGAACAGAGGGGGAGGGGTGACATGCCAATAAATGCTTTATACTCTGTGCAAATATTAATTGTTATGGTAAGAGCTTACTAGTATCATTTTTTCTAGTTTTCCCTATTAAGAGGGGGAAAACTTCCATTTTTCTCACATCTGGAACATGTTTTAAGAGGCTTACACGAGCAGCATATGAATGCTGCTAAGCCACTACTAGTAGTTAGTCTTTGGTCTTCCACTGCCATGGACCTTATGTTCAAATATGACCATAACCATGAAAGTATTATGTGATTAAGAGATCAGACATGGCTGGATCTAAAAGCACTGTGAAACAGCCGTATTATCCATACTCTACTTGAGATCACGGCCTTGCTTTCCAACACTAATAGCTATACTTTCCTATCAAGGCCTCCTATCCCCGACATTGCTCTAGATTTTAGATTTGTTCCCTCCCTTTTAAAAAACTCAATGGACCTATATCCTATTTCCTTAAGGTCCCATTCTCCAGGTAAACTATATTGAGCTGGAATGCCAGAGGCAGATGATACCTCAACATATAACTTCTTCAGTGATAGTAAACAGGAGTCTTTAGCATCTCAAAATACCAGGACAAACATGGAGCAAATTAGAGGTCTGTAAATTCTCGAGCATCTTTTAAATAACAACACTTAGCAATAATAGCATTTAACGAGCTGTCTGTTCTACCTTCACGCTGGACTAGAACCAGGCTATGAAACTGTTACAAAATGAGCTTATTTTGAGAAGCACAGGACAAGTTTTCCACTATGAAGAACATTATACTAAAAGTTATTTGCAAGAACCATTCAATTACCAAAGAGCATAAATACAAATACTTAACTTCCTGACTGTCCAAGAGCACATTAATTACTCAATATACTGCCTTATACAGATGCCCCACTTTATAATTTTTTAAAGACTACAAGGATGGTGCCCTTAGCAAGCCTGTGAAGTTTACATTTCCCACTCATAGGTGAAGAAAGGCAGTGTATTCAAATGACTTACCCAAATTAAAACAGTAACTCAGTGATTTTTGAATTCTGGGTCAAGGAAGCATATATTGTATACAACAGGCATAATGTGTTTATCTTCAAAAAGAAGGCACATGAAAGGATATGGCAACAACTGGGGTACCTGGCTGATTCAGTCAGTTAAGCTTCAGATTCTTGATTTCAGCTCAGGTCATATGACTATCTCAGGGTCATGGGATCCAGCCCCACATCAGGCTCCACACTCTGTACAGAGTCTGCTTGGCCCTCTCCCTCTGCTCCTCCCACCATGCTCTATCTCAAATAAATAAATAAAATCTTTAAAAAAATAATATGGCAACAATTAATAAATTCTCAAAATTCAAAGGGTAATGAATCATTTATAACATGTCTAACATCTGTTAGACTCCTCCACCAAAAAAATGACAGTACTAGGAAAACTATAAAATGGAAAATGTACAAATCGCTGCTCATTGTCTACCAAACCCAAAGTAAACAAGTAAACACCACTAACATTTTCTAACGTAAATGAAATCCACAGCAGGAAATACATTAGTTTTCAAATCACTGAAATTGCCTCCCAACACACACGTGCACACGTGCGCGCACGCGCGCGCACACACACACACACACGCTTGCACTTTCTTCTTTTCCATACACAGCAAAGAAGTAACATTGAATTAGGGATTTACATACTAAAGATCAGTTTAAAAATAATGTACATTAATTTTAAAAGCTTCATGTAAATAAACCAGAAAGTAGATGGACAAAAGAATACGACAAAAGTAGATGACTGAATATATGGTTACTTCTATTCCCTCCAGAAAGAACAATAAATAAAAGAAAAATGAAATTAGAGACAATAGAATATTAGAGATGTATACAAAATTCCAAAAGATGAGAAACCAGTGCATAACTGGAAACTGATTTAGTAAACTGGAGAAAGCTGAAACCTAACTGCCAAAGACCAAGAGTGATGAGGCCATCAGGAAGAGTATTCAACTAAAATTAAAGGTCTGTTCATGATGGAGAATTCCAGAAAGGCTAGAAACTGAGTTACTATGTAAGGGTTGAGGCTGAAAACAAAAGGAATTGGTTTACAGGTGTGTATTAAAGAACCAATCCCTTAACCCAACAACTGAGCAACTTATTAATAAGCATGAGAACAGGGTTTTTTCTGAATGCAGCTAATGAGAGCATTTGGCCAGGCATGACTCAGGGAAGGAATGAGTCTCTGCACTGAAACCATGAGTAGAGGGCCAGCCAGACTCAGACTGGATGACTCTTCTAAAGAAAATGACCAACCTGAAAGAAAGGACAAACTGAAACTGGCACCTAGGGACTCCCAATGAAACAGCAGGGCCCAAGCTCATCATCCAGAGGAAAACATCAGACACTAGCCCCACCATGCACGCTGAGTTTCTAATCAACTTTTAAAATGAAGAGCAAGGGATCCCTGGGTGGCGCAGCGGTTTGGCGCCTGCCTTTGGCCCAGGGCGCGATCCTGAAGACCCGGGATCGAATCCCACATCAGGCTCCCGGTGCATGTAGCCTGCTTCTCCCTCTGCCTGTGTCTCTGCCTCTCTCTCTTTCTCTCTGTATGACTATCATAAATAAAATAAATAAATAAATAAATAAAATGAAGAGCAAGACCAGAGAAAAAAGAACATTATAAAATGAACAATTTGTCATAAGATATAACAATTACAAATGTATATGCATCTCAAAATAGAAGCAAAAATAGAATTAAGGAAAGAAAAAGACAATGACATGATTATATTAAGAGATGTTCACATTATATCTTAGTAATTGATAAAATTAGACCCAAAAGAAATCAGGAAAGACTCAGAAGATCTGAACAACATGATCAACCACCTTGACCTAACTGACATTCACAGACAATCTACAACTGAAGAATACACATTCCCTTCAAATGCACATGGCACATTACCAAGATAGACCATATGGTGCACTATAAAGCAAGTCTCAACAAATGTAAAAGGACTGTAATCACACAAAGTATATTCTCTGACAACATAGAATTAAATTAGAAATCAGTAACAATAAGATATCTAGGAAAGTTCCAAATGTATGAAAACTGAACAACACACCTCTAAATAGTCCATGAATCAAAGATAAGATCAAAAAGGAATTTAGGAAATATTTTTAACCAACGAGCAACAAAAATAAAACATATCAAAATCTGGATGCAGCTAAAATAATACTTAAAGGGAAACTTAAAACTTTAAAATGCTTAATATAAGAAAATAAAAAGGATCTGCCACCATGACCCTAAGGTTCTCCCTTCAGAAATCATACAGAACAGAGCAAACTAAACTCAAAATAGAAGGAAGAAAATAATAAAAGCAGAAGTCAATGAAATAGAAAACATACAAACACCAGAGAAAACTAATAAAACTAAAAGAGACATCTTTAAAACACCTGTCATAACTGACAGACCTGTAGTTAGATCGAAAATAGAGACAAAAGACAAATAAATGACCAGTACCAGAAATGGAAAAAACATACCACCAGAGATCTTACAAACATTTAAAAAGATAACAAGAGAATAAAATGTGTAACTTTATGCCAACAATTTGAGCACAACTTAACATACGATGGACAAATATGCCTAAAAATAGAATCTATCAAAATTGGCATAAGAAGAAACAGAAAATCTAAGTAGCCTTTATCTTTTAAAGATAGTAAGTTTGTTATCAAAAACATTCTTAAAGCAGAAAAGAACAACTCCAGGTGATTTCACTGTTAGATTCTATCAAACATTCAAGAAAGAAATTTAACTTTTTCAGAAAATAGAGAAAGGATCACCACCCAACTCATTTTTTTTTTTTTTTAGTATTTTATTTATTTATTCAGAGAGAGAGAGAGAGAGAGAAGCAGAGACACAGGCAGAGGGAGAAGCAGGCTCCATGCAGGGACCCCAACATGGGACTCGATTCCGGTCTCCAGGATCACACCCCAGGCTGCAGGCGGCGCTAAACTGCTGCGCCACCGGGGCTGCCCACCCAACTCATTTTATAAGGTTAGCATAACGCCAATACTAAAACCCAACAAAAACATTATAAAAAATGAAAACGACAGAGCTGTATGCCTCATGAATATAAACACAAATATCTTTCACAAAATTTTAGCAAATTAAATCCAGTAATATATTAAAAGGAACATTATGAGCAAGTAGTACAGTTTATCCAAACTGGTTAACATTTGAAAAATCAATCAACATACAAGTAAAAGAAAAATCTCAAGATCAGGATCAGATGCAGAACAGGTATTTGACAAAATCCAACAATTCATGATAATACTCCCCACAGAGCAGGAAGAGTTAGAGAACTTCCTAAAACTGATGAAGACCAACTGCGGAAAAATTGCTAAAGCCAACATCATGCTCAAAAATGAAAAACGGACTTGTTTTCCCCTGAGACAAAGAACAGGCAAGAATGTCTCTACTTACACCACATCTTGGCCAGTACTAGCAGGAGGTCCTAGCCATTCAGGAGGGCAAGAAAAAAAATAAAAATAAAAGGCATAAAGATCTGAAAGGAAGAAGTAAAACTTATCTGCAAATCCCACAATTGTTTATGTACAACACTCCAGGGAAGGTACAAAACAACTACTAGAACTAATAAATGAATTTAGCAAGACTGTAGGATACAAAGTTGATGCAAAAATAGACAGCCAAGTATTTTCTTACAAATTAGCAGCAAACAATTAGAAAATAAACTTTTTTAAATCCCACTCTTGAGCATATGGATATTGCTGTGTATGTGTGTGTGTGTGTGTGTGTGTGTGTACATCTCACCAAAATGAGAGAATCAACAGAGATGACAACACAGAACCCAGAAAATAGAAGACAAATCAAAGAAAAAACAACCAAGGGAATCCCCACTCCCCGACCAAGATGGTGATAAAGAGGAGTCCCAAAATGGCAGTCCTGTGGAGGCTGCACAGCAAGTCATTCACCAATAGGACATGAAACTCTGGGACTGACAACACCAGAAAAGCTGGAACTGACGGACACCCGAATATGTTTTATTATTTGAGTCTTTACAGTTCCAGCAGAATGTTTAGAGCAAAATCACTGATGTGTAGAAAGCTAAGCCAATTAAAAACAAAGTAACCAGTATCTCCAAGTTAGAGAAAGAGCAAGTAATTATTGAGTATTCTGTGGCTGTTGTCAGCAATTTTTTTTAAAGATTTTATTTATTTATTCATGAGAGACCAGAGAGAGACAGAGAGAGAGAGAGAGGCAGAGACACAGGCAGAGGGAGAAGCAGGCTCCATGCAGGGAGCCCGATGTGGGACTCGATCCCAGGTCTCCAGGATCACACCCTGGGCCGAAGGCAGGCGCCAAACCATTGACCCACCCTGGCAATTTTTAAATAATACTGTAAATATTAAATAACAGCTTGACCAAAAATTAGATAAAATTATCACTAGGAGTGGGTGCCCAGCTGGCTCAGCTGGTAGAGCATGTGACTCTTGGTCTTGGGGTCATGAGTTCAAGCCCTACATTGGGTGTGAGCCTACTTAAAATTTAAAAAAAAAAAAAAAATTTAATTATCACTGGGAGGATGGAGAAAGAAAAGTCAGGAAGTTAATTAAATCCTCATCCTCTATGGGAAATAGTCAAAAGATAATGCTTAAGAGTTGAAAAGCTGAGTCCTAGGAGTAAAAATAAGGTACTTAATATATGGCAGTAAATCCCAGAGTAAACACTAAAAAAGAAAACCTGAAAATGGTTGCTTCTGAAGAACAACAGGTGGAGCACAGGGTTTTCTCAAGTCTGATTACAATTTTACTTACTATTTAAACCAGGGATATTTTCACTTTGCTAAAAAGTAAAATAAAATAAGTTTAAAATAAAAAATAAATATTTCAAATAAAAATCTATACTGTCAACCTTGGGGTCTCTGTCAAGGAAATATTTTTAACTGAATTTGCTTTCTCTAAGCAAGTCTCAGACAAAATCAGTTTGAATAAAACACATGAAATATATATAAACAATTACAAAAAATTTAGAAACTTACTTTTTAAAAAACAAGTTGAATAAAAACATTAGCAAAAATTAAGATTACAGAAACACTAAGGCCCATATCAAATATATCCAATTTCCTGATAAATACCACAAATAATTAAGAAAGCAGAATATTTTTTCAAAAATATTCCCATCACGGGCACTTGGGTGGCTCAGCAGTTGAGCGTCTGCCTTCAGCTCAGGGTGTGATTCCTTAGTCCCGAGAGGAGTCCCACATCGGGCTCCCTGCACGGAGCCTGCTCCTCCCCTCTGCCTGTGTCTCTGCCTCTCTCTGTGTCTCTCATGAATAAATAAATAAAATCCTTAAAAAAATTTTTTTTCAAAAATTCAGCCTCAAATCATATTTAATATGCCCAAAAGGCCTTTCTACCCACAGTAATAGGCACTTTATTTCTGTTGTTCGGCTCCCCACAGTAACATGGGCTACTTTCCCATACCACCTAAGAGCTCCAAAGACCAGTTTCTCACATTCATACAGAGATATTCCTCAGTACCCCTCAGAAGGCACATTACCAGTCATTTCTAACAGAATGACTCTAAACTCCAACCCATCCAATCTCTAAAAGGTGAATTACTTCTGAGGGTATGTTTTGAAAAACAGCTTTCAAGTCACAAAAATACCAGGAAGGAAGGGGAGAAAGAGACCAGAAAATATGACAAAATTCTGAGAAACATACACATTTTTAAAATTCTTGTAACATTTTAACTCATTCCTCTGGATGTTAAATGGGAGGCTTTCTGGAAACCCTGAAATACTATTCATAGCTCCATCTAATCAGAAACATTCCAATTAAATGAATGATATTAATGTAATTATCTAAGAAAACACTCAAGGGAACTCTACAGATAGTTTCTAGAGTAGACTCCATCCTGTGGGGCAATTTCTCACTGAAGATGTATGTGGCCCATGTACTCATTCCAATGTTTGTGAAGTGTAATCTATGATTATGCAATTGAACCTTACAGCCACCTCAGGCCATTCTGTGTTTAAAGAGACGTGTTTATGTCTATATCCTGCCAAACAACCATTATACCACTTAACCTCAGTTTAACCACTGCCTGAATGAACTTGTTAGGATGATACTGAGATACAGACACAAAACAAATAATAAGCTAAGAAATGGGATGTCCACATACTAAAAGGGGGGGCAGGGATCCTTACATAATACCCCTTAGTCACCACGGAAAATGTTCTTGAGAATTTACATCCTAAAAACTGAAAATTTAAATACAGAACAGAGATAAAAATAACAAATGCCAAATTCCAAAAAGAAATGAATTCCTCTGAAGGGTGGGGTGTGTCATCTCAGAAAGCTGCCCCAAATACAATGTTCTTTCTGGATCTACCCAACCAAATCAGTAAATCTACAAACAAGAGAAAAAAAAAAATCTGAGAACAGTTTTACAATGTGCTGTATGGAGTACACTGCACTAGGTTATTGACTATAATCTACTGCCTATCAATAACAAAAGTCACTACCACCACCAAAAAAAAAAAAAAAAAAGTCACTACCACCTAATTACTTCCTAGGATCAAAGCCCACTTTGTGGGTGCCAGACTAACTCTTGGCGAACAAATCCACACAGGAAAGTTAACAAGCACATGCATTCTCTTCTGCCTGTCAATTATCAAAGATGTACTGGCCAAAAATATTTCTTTTTAAAAATGCTTAGAAATTAAAAACCAGGAATGAGACAATACACTGATGTTTGAAGTGTCCTTTACCATATGTTTTCTTACTTTTTAATAAAATAAACAGTTCGGTCTATAAGGCTAAGAGCCCAGCAAAAGATCTATTTCAATTAACCAGCCACCATATTTTAAGGCTTAAAAAGGAGAGATGCTTTAAGGAGACAGAGTAAAGGTTAAGAAGTTGATACCCACCATCACATGTACTCTACGATGCCACTTAGACCTCAATTTTGTTTTATCATTCAAGTGAAAAGTGACATAAGACTACACAAATACGTGAAACCATTTCTTTGCTAAAACTCCATCTATAATGATTATTTTTGAGAAATAACCACCCATAGCCACTTAAAATATCAAAACTATGCCTATAATAAAATCATAAGAGCCTGTATTTCAATGTACTTAAAAAAACATCACAGGCTGGGGCAGCTAGGTGGCTCAGTCAATTAAGCGGTGATTCTTGATTTCAGCTCAGGTCATGATCTCAGGGTCATGAGATTAAGCCCCCCATCAGAGTCGTGCTGGGCATGGAGCCTGTTTAAAATTCTCTTTCTCCCTCTCCCTCTGCCTGCCTCTCACTTTCTCTTTCTCTCTCATTCTCTCCTTCTCTAAAAAAATAATTAATTTAATTAATTTAATTTAAAAATAAAATAAAATAAATTTGAGGCTGCATTCTGGTACATCCATCAACAGAGAATAGATCATTTTAATCTTTCATTTGTCATGAATGAACAAACCCTTCCGGCAGTATTTTCCTTATTACTCAAGGCTAGGGGAAGCATTACTAGAATTCCATTTCGCAATTCATCTACATTACCACTGACGAATGTTCTCGCAAGTTATTTCTTACTCACGCTACTATAATTTAGGACTAGCGGCAGATGAAGTATACAGTGAACTATTTAGTCAAATATTATGTTACCATTGAGGAAACAATATTCATTTATCAAGGTTATCCTGTTAGTTAATAAATAGAATTCAGTATCAACTTCCCTTTTAATGGCCTCTTTCACTCCAAAATACCAACTACTTATTCAATATGCATTTGCTTTTATTATATTATGATACTGCTTTTATTATAAATACTTTCTACAAAATGGATACTCCAAAGCATGAACTGTGTTTGCAAAGGTTAAATTATTACTGGTACTAAAAAGCAAAATATACAAATATAAGTAATTGACAAAGTAAACTGTGATGTCATCAAGGAGATGTACCATCTCTGATTCAGTGAATTTCTGGCACTGTTAGCATCATAGGCGGAAGCAGGCCCTTTGAATCCTAGACCCATAACTAGCCATGGGCAAGTGATCTGACCTCTCTGATCCTCCATTTCTAAATGTTTAACCTGGAGACCACCACCAGTTTCACTAGGTTACTGAAAGGAATTAATAGGGCCATTTATATAATAAGCTCTTAACCCAACACCTGACGTAAGTAAGTACTGGCCAGCTTGCTGCATTGCCTATGTTAGTCAAGGGAAAAGTACAGAGCAATCACACCTAAAGGAGTTAAGAAATATGCATACTAATCTTTAAAAGTCTATCCAAATAGTGAAATGATAATACCACAAAATAAAACAAAACTTACAAAGATCATATGAAAAAGTTCTCCACAATCTAGCATATTTCACCAAATTTTTTTAAAGTCTAAGTTCTATACTGACTTGAGTAGAAAATGTCTAAGATTTCATTCACGAAACATTTATTACTTTATTACTTCATCTCCCAGTATTTGTAAAACAGAATAAATGTTTTAGTAAGAATTAACTAATGGGGGATCCCTGGGTGGCGCAGCGGTTTGGCGCCTGCCTTTGGCCCAGGGCGCGATCCTGGAGACTCGGGATCGAATCCCACGTCAGGCTCCCGGTGCATGGAGCCTGCTTCTCCCTCTGCCTGTGTCTCTGCCTCTCTCTCTCTCTGTGACTATCATAAATAAAAATAAAAATAAAAAATTAAAATTAAAATTAAAAAAAAGAATTAACTAATGGTTTAATAAGAGTTAAGAATGTTCATTAGCATTTTTTATAAAAGTAAAAGATTGGAAACAGGCTAAGTGTCCACCAAAATGGAAATACATGAAAAAAATCTTGCAGCTATAAAAAGAACAAGAGGAGTTTATATATACTAATATGGAATGATACAAGACATGGTGTTAAAAAAAATACAAAATACGTAAGACTCTATATTAATACAACCAAAGAAAAAAAAGTATGTCACATGCATACATATTTATATATTTAAATTCATACACAAGGGATCAAAAGTATGCAACCATTGGTGACCTCTTGGTTTCATTCTGCATAAATCTGTTATTTTACTATATCAGTGAGATCATACTTACACATTACTAGTGTAATTTATGAACCTCAAGGAAAGTTAAAAATAAGTTTTAGAAAGCACTGTATACTTTACAAAAGGATTTTACAATTCTTTAAATAAATCCTTTAAAATCCTTTAATAAATAGGGATGTCTGTTAAGTATCTGACTCTCGATTTCCACTCAGATCTTGATCTCAGGATCTTGAGTTCAAGCCCCATGTTGGGCCCCATGTTGTGCTCCACACCTAGTATGGAACCTACTTAAAAAAAAAAAAATCCTTTAACATAGTATCTAACTTGATCTTCTTTAGCTTCTAGAATTTAAGGTAGTATCCCTTATATTTAAAGTGAGAACAGACTCAGGTATTTATTAATCCTCGGTTAATAAATGCAGAGTCAAATAGAAACATACTCCCCCTGATCCTAAATTCAGTGTTCTGGTCTTCACACTACAGTATATCCAGAAACTGAACATGCAGTCATCTATAAGACTCTCTAAATTGGGATCCCTGGGTGGCGCAGCGGTTTGGCGCCTGCCTTTGGCCCAGGGCGCGATCCTGGAGACCCGGGATCGAATCCCACGTCGGGCTCCCGGTGCGTGGAGCCTGCTTCTCCCTCTGCCTGTGTCTCTGCCTCTCTCTCTCTCTCTCTCTCTCTCTCTATCATAAATAAAAATTTAAAAATTTAAAAAAAAAAAAAAGACTCTCTAAATCTCCATACTGCTTCTACCCATATGAGAGTCTGGAATGTGGAGGAAAAGGCATTCTGGTAGGAGTCCAGGATTAGGGTCCAGTCTCATCTACATCATTACTAAGACTTCATGGTAAATCAAACTCTACAACAATGATTCTCTAGGGGACTGCACATGAGGTTCAACAGTGATGTTTTTAAATAATACTAATACTCAAGCCTGATCTCCAGATATTAGAACTTAATCTGGGTCATTAGTATGTTTATTATAAGCTTCCCAGGTTATTTTAAGGTAGGGCTTAGTTAAGACCACAGATATCCTTATCTGATAAAAAATAAAAATAAAAGATATTAAAAACCACTTATGCTATATATATACTTTGCAAAGCTGAAACAAGGGATGCATGTTATATGGGAAAGTCCCCTATAAACAATAAAACACCTCACAAATGTAAAGGAATTATTATTCATTCATTCAAACATGTACCATGTCTTCCATGTGCCAGGCCAGAGAGAGAAGGCATCACCTTCCAGAAGCTGGAGAACTGCCATGCCCTCAATAATTGCTGAGCCATGGGAAAAGGCACAGCAGAGGCACAAAGGTGGTGGTGACCAGTCCAGCCTTAGGGTCCAGCCTTGGGTGATGGTGGGAAGAGGCCCTCAGAAAGGTGCCTAGGCAACTCAGTCAAGTGTCTGACTCTTGATTTTGACTCAGGTCATGATCTCAGGGTTGTGATATCAAGCCCATTGTGGAGCTCCACACTAAGCATGGAGTCTGCTTGAGATTCTCTCTCCTGCTCCCTCTGCCGCTCCCCCCACCACTGGCATATGCAAACGATCTCTTTCAAATGATAAATAAAACTTTTTTTTTAAGATTTTATTTATTTATTCATGAGAGACACAGAGAGAAAGCGAGGCAGAGACACAGGCAGAGGGAGAAGCAGGTTCCTCACAGGGAGCCAGATGTGGGACTCGACCCCAGGTCTCCAGGGTCAGGCCCTGGGCTGAAGGCTGCACTAAACTGCTGAGCCACCTGGGCTGCCCAATAAATAAAACTTTGAAGAAAAAAAAGGCCTGCAAAGAGGAGACCCTCAGCTAGATCTTGGTATTCTGAACAGAGGGCACACCACCAGCAGGCTAATAGTTCAAGATGGCCAGAGGTCCCTCAAAGGATGGTCTCAGGATCCTAAGGGTCCTTAAGACCCTTTCCAAGGGTCTGTGAGGTTAAAATTGTTTTAATATGGGGCTTCTGGGTGGCTCAGTGGTTAAGCATCTGTCTTTGGCTTATGACCTGGTCCTGGGATTGAGTCTCACTCACATCAGACTCCTCACAGGGAGCCTGCTCTCCCTCTGCCTATGTCTCTGCTTCTCTCTCTCTCTCTCTCTGTGTCTCTCATGAATAAATAAAATCTTTTAAAAAACTGTTTTAATATTAACACTAGCACACATCACCACCAAAACCTAGGAATAAACCAAATGTTCTCCAACTGGTAAATGGACACACTACAGTACATTCATACACTGGAATAAGACTGAGCAATAAAAAAATTTAAAAATAAATTATTGATACACACAACAGCATGGATGAATTTCAAGTGCACTATATTAAATGAAAGCCAAATTCAAAAGGCTACAACCATACAATTCCATTTACATGACATTTGGAAAAAACCACAACTATAGGACAGAAAAAAGGTCAGAGGGTGCTAAGGCTAAGGGCAGGGGAACATTTTGGGGTGATGGAAATGTTCTATATCTTCACTGTGGTTACACAACCACATGCATTTGTCAAAACCCAGAGAACTGTACACTAAAATAGGGTGGATTGCACTGTATAGAAGTTACACTTCAATAATTTTAACTTGTAAAAATAATAGTATGCTATTTGCCTTTTTCCTTCTCTTTCTCTCCTAAATGTACAGTGTTTGCCAGAAGCCGCATGACTAATGGTGTCATCACTCTCCAGCTACAAGAATGCAAGCTTGTATATTCTTAATGTTCTAAATTTTTCTCCACTTCAACACAGTGATGGATATAATCAACATAAACACAAAGCTCTCTTGGGGCTTCAATAATTTTTTTTTTAATTTTTATTTATTTATGATAGTCACAGAGAAGAAAGAGAGAGGGGCAGAGACACAGGCAGAGGGAGAAGCAGGCTCCATGCACCGGGAGCCCGATGTGGGATTCGATCCCGGGTCTCCAGGATCGCGCCCTGGGCCAAAGGCAGGCGCCAAACCGCTGCGCCACCCAGGGATCCCGGCTTCAATAATTTTAAATTAGTTTCTGAGACCCAAAAGTTTGACAACCACTGCTATAGGTGATAGGGAAGCGCAGAAGAATTCTAAGCAGAGGGTATGGGTATCTAAACCCCCAGGAAGAGTCGTGCAGGGAGATGAGTAAAGAGACACTACCCGGGCGCCTGGGGGGCTCAGTCAATTAAGCTGCCAACTCTTGTTTTCAGTTCAGGTGCTGATCTCAGGGCTTTGAGATGGAGCCCCACATCGGGCTCCCTGCTCCGTGTGGAACCTGTTTAAAAGACTCTCTCCCTCTCATTCTACCCCACTCCCTCAAATAAATAAAAATAAATCTTGAAAAAAAAAAAAAAAAAAGGAGTTACTACAGAGGTCTAACTAAGGCTGATCCCAGGAAGGAACGGAAAGAAACTATGTCCACACACCATCTGCATCTTGTTACAAACCCAAGCCAGTGTCTCTCTACTGAGCTCTCTATGTTGGTGTGTTAATGTTTTGCAAATGAATTTCTGTCAGCTAGTAATATAGTCAGGAGTTGAAACCTGCTAAAAGAGCCATTCTACAATGCATTACTAATAAGTGATTTGGGGATTACTCACTCTTCAAACGATGCCAATAATTTAAAACTGAGTTTTATATATTTTAAACTTGAAAAATAACCATCCTGAGGAGGTACAAAAAGCTAATATGGGGGGGAACTTCAATACCTCAAAATCAATTAGGAAAACTAGATAACTGATTAAAAACCAACATATCACTTCTCTGAAATACGCTTTCATTTGTATCCAGAAACACTATGACAATCCCAACTCAGCACAATGCTCTATGTGTAAATGTGAGTTTTACTTGGTGTGAGGGGGGAGGTGTTTATCTTTGGCCTACACAGTCCCCTTTCCTCCTGGGGGAAATTCATTTCTAAAACACTGGCCCTATACATTCAAGTACAGAGCTTTTTCTATAATCTTCTTATGCCCACAACTATTAGAGTACTTTGGGATGCCACAGAGGTAAAGAAATTAATGTGAAAACCATCTACGTCTTTAAACTTTGAATACATGGAAATCAGATGATAGATCAATCAATCAGTCATGGGAAGGAAGTGGTAGGTATTAGAAGGAAGATTTCCTCTACCTAAAAAAAGAAAAAACTTAAATACAATTTTATAAGCCATTTTAAATGAGTATGTGTGCGTGTAACTGCCATCACATACTGCTTCTCTAAGGGTTTTAAGTAGCCAACCCCTGTGACATGTCTGTAATCCCAAAGAGGTAGAAACCTGTCTAGAGATGTCAATTTGCTATCTTTTAGAAAGTTCACCTATACTTCCGTTCATGGGAAAGGAGGTAGGGGGCATGCCGGCCTTCTGCCAAAGGAGCTGTGTATGATTAAAGATAAAGTAAAATAAGATCCTTACCTGAAAGTACAGTCCTTTCGATCTACTTCTTATACAGAAATCTTGGATATTAGTTTACTGCCATTCACATTTGAAACTGAACCTATGGACTGAAAGGGAGGAAATAATTAATTTGAAATACATGCACAATGAAGATAAAAACATCAATTCGATCAAAGATGAAATATCCGTACACTTGTTGAAGCCAAATGGTTTCTGCAGGAAACCTGTTTTCTGTGACTCAAATCCAAAATGGAAAACGTGGGTGGTTCTTCCTGTCTCACCATTAAGAGTCAGCCAATTGGCTGATGAAGTTTTCACACAACTTAAGCTCAAACTTCAGCCTTCCATCTGCTCTAATACTGTCATACCTTAGGGAAATGAAAGAAAAATAAAGGCTTTCTTCAGCCTCAAAGTCAGGCTTTAACAGGTACCTTATTCCATCCAGACTCTATTTGAGTACAAAACTTCAAATCTTCAAAACTTCAAATCCAGATGTGAAAAATAATGAGAGCTGCATCACAAAGTAATTCAGGTGCTTTACAGCTGTCTCTGACTGGAGCTACTATTTCTAAAAAAATTACAAACTAATCTCTCCTGGATATAAGACTACAATTGCAGTGTGACTGTGGAGCAGAGGCTTCCAGCCCAGTCCATGTAACCAAAGCTGCACTCCTTCCCACCCACAAGTCACATACCATTTGCCAAGACCTGCCTGCCAACAGATACTGTATTTGGGCTTCTCAACATACACGTCTGCCAGACTGGGATACGAATCCAGTAATTCTACAGGGTATTTCCGCATATCCACCTAGAGCTAGTCAACCAGCCAGTGTGATAGAGACAACTGAAAACACACACACTATGGGACACCTTCAAGGAGAAAGAGACCGTGGGTAGGAGATACTAGCATGGTATATCATGTACACCCTTCAGCCAAAGGCCTCCTCACCTTTACACCAGTAATCAGTGGAAAATATGCAAATATAAGACCATAACAATTTAGATGGCTACTTCCAACATTAATACAAGGATTCCAAGTGGCAAACCACTCAAGAAGAGCAACTGTCCAGGTCCTAAAGATTCCAGGCCCCATCTGAATATCCCTCCTGCCTCAGGAGGCTGTCTCAGAAATGCTAAGAGGCTCAGAGAGCTCCCCTTGCTTAGCCTTTCGTGAGCCACGCTCTTACACATCAACCCCCCTGCAGTCACAGAGGAGAATCTATCAGCCAGACTAAAGCAAGGGGCACTGGCTCCCAAAGGATGCATCCCAAGGAAACTGCTCTGTGGCAAGACCGTGAAACTTGAAATACATGCACCATCTGTACTTTTAAATTTCAGGAAGTTTTGGTATGGAGGCACTAAGCAGATTATGAGCAAATACATATCATAAGCTCTCCGAACTGGAAGAGGCTGTAATACCCCATTACCACTGTAAAACCATCATCCTACAGATAAGATGAAGTCAGAATCTCCTAACTGCCAGCCCAGTGCTCTTCCTATCACACCCTGCTCTTTAATCAACTAGGGAAACGATGTTTTGGAGCATATCAAAATCAAGCTACAACCCCACTGCAGGATTAACATAAAAGATTAAGAAGCAAAACCTTTAGAATAATTCCCTGCTGGAGAAGGGGTAGGGCAGGGTTGGCCATCTTTCTCCATACAAATACGATCTAATCTTCAGTGAAAATGTACATATAAAATTATATACAAAGATCATCTCTTTCTTTAAAAAACTACATCGCTTCCAAACTTGTACCTCCAGCAAAAAAACACAAAGCATAATGCCTTACTTTACTGACACAGAATGTTGAACTAACAAAAATAGCAATCCTTTCTTCACAAGTTGAGGTTGAAAATATTTTCTAAATAAGGTATTTTCACTGTGCTATAATTAATTTCCTCTATTACAATATATTAAACTTCAGAGCAAATCAAGTAGATTTTATTCCCCCATTGTAGTTTTCTTTAAAACTCTGATTTAATGCTTCAAAGACCATAACAATAAAGTAATCTTTCACTCTGTTCATTTCTCCAATTCCAGATCACAATTCCACAAATAACAAAAATATGCTTGCTTATACATATAAAAAGAGAAGAAGGCCATTTGTATAGGATGGAATATCTGCATGCATTTTTAAAACTTTTAAGATAAAACCTAAATCTTTGAACAAATACATAGGTTATCAGAGAGGCCTATTATTAAGGATATTTCAGTCATAATTTGTGACAAAGCTAGTACCAATTCTGCCATGAATTAGTTGTGCAATACTGGGCAAGTCATTTAACCTTTGGGTTTAAGCTAACATAACAAGCCAAAATAGTCAACTTCTAAGATATTTTCTAGGTTTCTGAACATCCTCCTCAGACATTAAGGATCATCTTCATTTCCCTTGAATCCCAAAAATTTAATATATCCTTAAATAATACAAACAAGCATTTTATAAGTTACATTATGCCCCAGAACTTACCAGAAAGCTGCCAGCAGTTTAGATAAATGAAAATTTCAGAACATTGTGGACTTTATCTGCATTAAATGTATCTCCCTGTCTCGTGTTCCAGCTTCTCTGAGCAGGCGTAAAAATGTACTTTCACATCTGGATGACTCTGTTGAAGAGTTTTCCCCAACTCTCCCCAGGCTTTGACTCCTTCCTTCCTCTTCCCATCCCTGCTGCCTCAGGACCCTGATACCCTGAAATCTGGCTCTATCTGCCACAATACTGAAAATGAAAAGTTTTTCTATCATTAGGTTTCAAACCAGCTACCATCCAAATATCTATATCTGTATCTAAATCTGTACATTTTGACCACAGAAATCTAGATTTTTAACGTCTAGAGAATGTTCCACTGATAATATCTGAAAATTTAATGGTGTTTTCATCTGAAGCCGAGTTCCTTACTGCCAAATAAGCAAGGAAGTTCCAGAACACTATTTATAACACAACTCATAACCTTAAGATAATTTTCTTTATGTACCAACTAGTGACTGTGCCATCCCCAGTGAGTTTATGAATAAAATAAGCACTAGGACTGAGAATCTGGCATTTTACTAGTAGAAATCCTAAAGAGTAGTTGCTTTTTGCCAAGTTCATTCATTCATATACTGACTGAGCATCTCCTACAGGGTAGGCAATATTTATTCTCTGTGCTGGAAATCCAAAAACTGATACAAAGTCAGCCTTCATGGGGTTTGTAGTCTAAGGGAGGAGACACACAACAGGACACACAGACTATATGAACATAATAGAGACATGATATATACTACATACTCATAAACAGTCAAATTAACACACAGACATATTACATGGGAAATACGTATAATGTGAGAGGGACTATGTGCTATTGAAAAGGAGGTGGCCAGAATAGCAGAGGAAGTGGATTCAGGCATGAAGGGAGGGAAGGTGAACTGCAATCTTATGTGGGTCAGGGTAAGACTCACAGCAAGGGCAGCATCGGAGCACAGACTTGAAAGGGCTGAGAAGTGAGTCAAACTAAATTTTCCTTATAATTTTTACCTTGCACTGACCAAGCATGTAACAGAAATGCCTTATCAAAACAATGACATATGAGCAAATTTATGAACAGCTCAGAAGAGTAAACAGAAGAGAACTGTGCATCAACTGCCTTCATTTTTGTAGCTCAGTGTACTAAGTTGAAACTTACATCTTCAATTAGGCATGCTCATTATGTATTTTTTTCTTCCCTGTTAGTTTGAACAAAATTCTTAGAGCCTGATCCATTTTCCTTAAAAGTCCAGAACAATTTTCCAAGTATTCCTTGAAGCATGAAACAACGGTATTATTCAACCAGCAAGCCACTGAGACATCCCAACTATCACATGAGGACTTAAATCTCAGTATGAGAACCCACGAGGCACTGGAGCTTCATCCCACTGGGGAGAAACCTGTGCTTTCCCAGAGGGGTTGGTGGGGAAAGACCAGGCAAGCTGTGAAATCAGGAGGCCTCCCCCCACCAACCAGCTGTCTAACCTTGAGCAAATCTCTTCACTCTGGGCTTGGATTTCCTCAACTATAGAATCAGGCCACTGGACCACATTAATTTTATAGTTTGAATAGTTATTTCCAAGCCCATTCCAAGGCTGGGTTCACTTCAGAAAAAAAGTTAAGTAAATAACCATATCCAAAAAATTATAACACTGCTAATCCACCATCAGAGATCCATACACTTTAATTTGTTCTTCTGAGAACAGTAATGAATTTGTCTTAACTCCTGCATCAAATCTCAACTCTCCCTCTCGGATCAAAAAAAGATTCACAAGGATGGGTCTGGACTAGTTCACCAAAGACAAAAGAACTTGCAAAAAAAGATAGTATTTCTGTCTTGGCTTTATTATCAACATACTCTTAAGTAGACTAATATGGAAATCCTAAACTAACACAAGCATGCACCTGCTGAGGGGTTTTAAATATTCTTCATGCACCACCAATTCCAATTTTAAAAAATGTGTTTTTAAAGAGTAGGCTTCCATCAAAGTTACTTGCGATCCATTAGTCTTCTTACTACTATATTATTTCAAATAGGTGCCATGATTAGCATCTTATTCAGAGAGCCCCAAGATCTACACTTCCCACCACCATTAACAGCTCCCTTCTGTGTAAAGCCCACTTTCTCGATGCAGATTTAAAAAGGAAGCAAATAAACGAACTGAGGATGGAAGAATTGTTTCCTGACTTCTTTGCCCTATGGTACAGGCAAAGTAAATTAGGTTCTGCCAACCAGGCACAGCACACAGGACTCCGTCAGAAAAGAGTCATGTTACTTGGGAAAAGAAGCAAGGTGGAAGGATATGTGGTACCCACTTTGCTGGCAACATGCAGTGCTTCTGGCTCTGGCTCCCTGACTTGGAGCATCCCAACCCAGGCAGGGGCAGCAGCCCCTCAAAGGGCCAATCCCACAGTGCTGTACCAGCAACCATTCCCAGAAACTTGGCCTACAGGCTCTTTCTTCAGCCCTCCTGATGATTTGCTAAGCTACCTATCACCTCTAATAAATCCCCCTCTGTTTACACTAACTAGAATAGATCTTAGTATCTGTAACCAAAAACTCTGACCAATTCACGTAGCACATATTCCTTTCATTATTTCCATACACAAGAGCTGAGATTGAAAGACACAAGAAACACATAGAACATTCCACCATAAGTCAAGAGTTCTTTGTTTCCAGCCAGGGCTCAAATCCACAATCAACACTTGCAACCTTTCCTTATACGTACTTTCTCATAAATTTCATCGCCTCTGCCATGCACGGAGAAGAAAATGATTTTTGCCTAACTAATTTTCTATCAATAAAGAGTCTGATGACAGTAACTTGGCGAGATATTTGAGAACAGGATATAATAAACATCGTTTTCCATACCAGCTCAAGTTTATGGAGAGGCCTGCAGTGTTAGGCAGCACTTTGAGAACATTCCCAAACTGCAGACAAGGTGATCTAATGCTGTGTTGCGATGCCAAAATGATCAGCACTCTATGCCAAGGCATACCTTAATTCACAAAGCAGCAATGAACTTTTCACTTATTTTCACCCATCCCTCAGGGCAAGATAATCATAGTAAAACCACAGACACATCAGGTAACTAAAATATAATCCTATGACCTAACACCAAAAGCAGACTAGAAATGCTGAGAAGTGATTATGCATGTTAAAATTCTCTTCTCGGCAGAAAGACACTAAGTCCCATAAAATCAGTTGACAAAAATGAGAAAAGTAATCAGTTGTTAGTAATACTGTTCTTTGAAATGGCAGAAGAATCTTACAAAGGACATTTGATATCTCTGAATTATCAAATTACTCTGTACTATCAAACTGCACAAAAATATTTCTTAGGTAATACTCAAAGGCCAAACTTCTGTAGAAAAAGATCACTTACACACTTCTGAAGCCAATTAATGACACTGATACTCAAAGGCGACTCAGCACTCTGCCAAATAGAAAGCAGGTATTCAATTCAAAGGAAAGCACAAGTATGCATCAACAGAGACTCCAGACAAGTCTACCAATGTTAGTGCCAACCTTGCCCAGGGTCCCAGGCACTCAGAGCAATTCCAGCTTCCTTACTGCAGCACCACCTCCCCCTCCTGCTGCCCCAAATCACTTTTATCAAATACTCGGCAGCACATTTAGCTTTAACACTGGCGGTGGGGAGAATGGGAATCCACAAAAGTCAAAAATAACTGTATTTTTCACTAAGGACAAGGCAAATCAAGTTGCTAAAGAAAACTCAGAGCTTGGCTTCTTCAAAACAAAATTTTAGGAACAATAATTTCATGGAGCTTCTAGGCAAGGAAGTTACTAAGATGAGTATGGAGTTTTACTATGATTACACGTGCACCATATGTGTCCTTGAGATGCATCTGGCTCTCTCTCTCTCTCTTTTTTTAAGAAATGAAGTATTTCTGGGCTAGAAATGACACATAGCCTACTTTGGAGGTTTTTTATGGTTTCTCATATTTAGACTCTAACCTCAATCCACTGCAGGTTTAAGGATAGATATGATGCTCATTCATTAATAGTATCAAAGTCAAAAACACATATGTAATGTTGCAGATGAGTGATTCTCAAAGCTAGTCTGCAAAACCATACCTGCAATTGTAGGTCCTCAGAGAAATGAGGGGGAAAAAATTGTTCATGAGTATTTCATAAAGCTAGCTAAATGTATCCAATTTAAAGGGTCGCTCTTTATTCTGAGACTATGTCCTTTCTACTCATTTGGTATTCAAATAGCCTTTCTTTATGAAATGCTGAATTTTTAAAATTTTTTAATTTAAATTCAATTAATTAACATATATATTACTAGTTTCAGAGGTAGAGTTTTGTGATTCATCTGTTGCATATAACACCCAGTACTCATTACATCACGTGCCCTCCTTAATGCCCATCACCCAGTTACCCTATCCCCTACTCACCTCCCCTCCAGTAACCTTCAGTTTGTTTCCTATAGTTAAGAGTCTCTTATGGCTTATCTCTCTCTCTCTGATTTCAGCATATTTTGTTTTC
Source organism: Vulpes vulpes (assembly GCF_048418805.1). Classification (NCBI taxonomy): domain Eukaryota; kingdom Metazoa; phylum Chordata; class Mammalia; order Carnivora; family Canidae; genus Vulpes; species Vulpes vulpes. The sequence continues at coordinate 105,409,579 of NC_132785.1, read as the reverse complement.
TCTCCCTTCTCCTATCATCCTCTGTTTTTGTTTCTTAAATTCCACATATAAGTGAAATCATAAAATTGTCTTTCTCTGATTGACTTATTTTGAAATCATGAAAATTTTAAAATTTGATCTATAACATGCAAGTTTGGGTACCACTGCTCCAGATTTTCTGTGCCTTCTCTTTTTCCAACATCCCAACTCCCCTTCTTCCAGTTGCTCAGGCAAAAAATAAAAATAAAATAAAACCTAATGCTACTCTTGGCTCCTCTTTACCCCCTCCCCACTTCCAGATCATGAGCATATCCTGTCAGCCTTGCTCTCAAAACACATCCATATCAATTACTTCTCACCACCATAATGAAGATACAGAATATTTCCATCACCCCAAAACATGATATCAAAATAGCCCAATAAACATATGAAAAAGGGGCAGCCCCGGTGGCGCAGCAGTTTAGCGCCGCCTGCAGCCCAGGGCGTGATCCTGGAGACCCTGGAGTCCCGCGTTGGGCTCTCTGCATGGAGCCTGCTTCTCCCTCTACCTGTGTCTCTGCCTCTCTCTCTCTCTCTCTCTCTCTCTCCCTCTCTGTGTCTCTATGAATAAATAAATAAAATCTTTAAAAAAAAAAAAGTATGAAAAAGTCCTCAACTGCCTTAGTCTACAGGGAAATACAAATCAAAGCCATGAATGAACACCTCTAACACCCACCAGAACAGCTACAGTTAAATGGCAGGCAATACAAAGTGTTGCCAAGAATGTGGAGCTCCCATACGGTGCTGATGGATAACCATTTTGGAAAGCTGTTTCTCAGTATCTACTAAAATGAATATACATATACCCCATGACCCAGCAAGTCCACTTCTAATTATATCCCCACCAAAAAAACATACACAGAAAAGGCAGCACTATTCACTTGCCAAGGACAGGAAACAACCGTGGTGTCATCATACAATGGAATGCCCTACAGCAACAAAAAATGAATGAACTACAAATACTTGTAAGAACATGGATGAATCTCACAAACACCATGTTGAATGCAAGAAGTCGGGAACAAAAGAATATATTACATATGACTGCATTAATATAAAGCTCACAAACTATGGAATTAGTAGTCAAGGAGTAGTACTTTGGGAAGGGGTGACTGAGCCTTCTGAGGAGCTAGTAATATTCTTTTTTAAAAAAAAGATTTTATTTATTAGAGAGTGTGTTTGAGAGAGAGCACAAGCAGGGGGAGCGGCAGGGAGAGGGAGAGGAAGAAGCAGGTTCCCCGCTGAGCAGGGAGCTCGATGTGAGGCTCAATCCCAGGACCCTGGGATATGACCTGGGCCGAAGGCAGACACTCAACAGACTGAACTACTCAGGAGCCCCAGGGCCTAGTAATGGTCCACTAATCTGAGTGCCGATTACAAAAATGTATTCACTTTATAAAAACTCATCCCACTGCACACTTGTGCTTTTTGCACTCTTCTATATGTTTTTTATACTATAACACAAAATATTGTTTTGTTTTTAATAACCTTCTCAGTAAGGCTTTCTCTGGCCTGGCTTCATGATTATGTCTACCACTGCTGAGTATTCCATATCCTTTCCGCCCTCCCCCTTATTTTTCCTCTTTAGCACTTGCCAATATCTCAATATTGTCTATTTTACATACCAGATAGATTTTACAAACTTACCTTGCTTACTGTCTATCTCCACACACCAAGCTCAAAGTTCAATGAGCACAACTATTTTGTCCACTCTGCTGAGTACACACTACTGAGTCTCTGGTGCCTAGAACAATGCCAGCATCGATAGGAGGCACTTAATAAACACTGATTTAATTCATGTGTTAATTACACAGCCTTGCCCAATGCAATTATGCTCGTGGATTGGAGTAAATTCTCTTACTGGACAATTTACTCCCCCAGTAAGCAGGGTATGCTCAACAAGAAGCCAGTTCTGTTCTGTTCTGACTTCATACTTCTCCACATGGTTCCCAGACTTCTCATTTGCCTGATCACTCGCTGGATGCTCCCATTTTTCCTATTTCCAGATCAGGTTCTGGCCAGTTTGGGGTACAACACTAACACTCTAAGTTCTGTAACATCCACATTTATAAATGAAACCTAAGGCTGCATTAACTTCTTTCTTAGCAAAATCTACCCTATGGACTCATACTGAGTTTTAAGGTCAAATAAACATAACAAAGAAACTTATCTCTATTCAATTTTTTGTTGTTGTTCACATAAACACATAAATCAAGAAATAGTCCCATCTTATACTGGGGTCTTTGGCTTCTGGACCTAAATGTAGACATTTTCGGGGGTCTCTCTCCCTGATCCCAAGAGCAAGTTTTAGCTCTTCATTCCAACCCTTGAATTTTTTTATCTTTTGTTAAGGATTTTATTATTTTTAAGTATGTCTATGCCCAGTGGGGGCTTGAACCCACAACCCTGATGGGGAAACACAGGGCTAGCTGAGGACAGGGCATGAGTCTGGGGCAGCACAGGACAAGTCCTTGAAACAGGCAGAGGGACATTCCTTCTCTGGACTCAACTGCCTCAATGTTTATACTTTGCTAAGGGCAAAATACAATCTTAGCCTGACCCCTGGGGATCCTGTGAGTCTACTTCAAGATATAAAAATTCCTTTAGAAATTTTCTTTATCTCGGGCAGCCCCAGTGGCACAGCGGTTTAGCGCCGCCTGCAGCCCAGGGCGTGATCCTGGAGACCCTGGATCGAGTCCCGTGTTGGGCTCTCTGCATGGAGCCTGCTTCTCCCTCTGCCTGTGTCTCTGCCTCTCTCTCTCTCTCTGCATCTCTATGAATAAATAAATAAAATCTTTTAAAAAAAAAATTTCCTTTATCTCTAAACCCCCAAGGTACATGTTGGCAATCATCCTCCAAGCACACAGGCCACCGATACACATCTGCAGGGTCTCATGACTCAGGTTTTATTAGACGTAGTAAGTGACCTTTTCCCAAAAATAGCTAGCCCCCTCAAGCTCCTGGAAACCTTGCTTCCAAAATTCCTTAGAGTGTATCCTCAAACCCCTCCCAACTCCCAGGTATATAATCAGCTACCCTTCACAGGCCCCGGGCAGCAGCTCTTCCTGCCCACAGGTCCTGTCTCTGTGCTTTAATAAAATCATCATTTTGCACCAAAAACATCTCAAGAATTCTTTCTTGGTCATCGGCTCCAGATCTCACCTATATTCCAAAACCTCATCAACTCCAAGATCAAGAGTTGTATGCTCCTCCGACTGAGCCCCAATGCTTGAATTCTTTTAAGGCAGTGTTTCTCAACCTTTTTTTTTTTTTTTTAAATCAGTCCCCAAGGAGACTTTTTGGACATTTTCCTAAATCACACTTTCCCATGAAATTGTAATCCACAAATATACTGTATGTGTATTTATGTACTAGTGTACATCACACTTCAAATATTAAAGAATAAAATTTCTGGGCCCCCTCAATTTCACTTCCTTGAATGTGTGTACTTTAAAACCCCACTTCTATCAACTACACTACCTTACCTTTCTAATTTTGCTTCACTTGGACATCTGTCAACAATAAAATCATTTCAGTAAAAGATAAAAGTTATGGCGCTGAGATCAAGAGTTGTACACTCCACTGACTGGCTCAGGCGTGTTACTCTTGATCTCAGGACTGTGAGTTCAAGCCCCATGTTGGGTGTGGAGCCTACTTTAAAAAAAAAAAAAAAAAGATAAAAGTTGTAACCCAGGGAAGTACAGAGTTCAACAGCACAGTAGGAAAGGCTTCCCTCCCAGCTGACACTAATCCATTAAAACTACTATTTTTAAAGTATACTTCTCCAACAAGCGAGAAACCCACCAAATACCCAGATTTATTTTCTCATTCATAAGGACAGCATTCTGTTAAACTAGACACTTTGTTGAATTCAAAAGCTGTCCCTTAGCTAGCAATCTATCTAACCTTCTTAAAATCTATTTTTAAAAAGAACACAAGATTAGCACAAAATGACTTATTTCAGTCTTTCCTAAATCCCTCTAAGAATCTGTTCCTATTCTTGTCCTCCTGGCCTGCGTCCGCCCTATCTTGACTCTTGTAGGAGGTTCCCCTTGCCCTAGGTTCAGATTAGTACTTTTTATTTTCCACATTACTAGCAAACTGTTTAAATGCAAATCTGATCTGTGGCTCCCAGGATATTTTAAATCTTTCTGGAGCTTCTCCAGCCTATGAGATAAAAGTCCCAACTCCTCGGCATGATCTGCAAGGATTTTTCACTGCAAAGCCAATCACTGGCCAGCCACATCTTCTCGTTTCTAGAAAGTTTTTCATAATCACTTTGCCCAGGATAGCAGAAATGCTCTTATGCCCATGCCAGCTCATACTTGCCCACCCATCTCATTCCCTCAGCCCTTAGTATCTTCCTATTTTAGAAGCAACAAAGACTTCCTCTTCTTTCCCTCTTCTTTCCCTCTTCTTCCCAGGGTCACAAAGCACCTCATAACCAGCTTCACAGGCACTCTGCATACATTTGGTAATACTTGCTCATCAGGATGGGTCCATTTTCCCCCAGAGTTGAGCCACTGAAAAGATGCATGCAAGGAAATGCACTAAGAATACTTGCTACAGGCTGATATCCTAAATAGGGGGCTTGACATTCATCTTTGTATTCCTAGCACCAGGAGTACCAGGAACCTATGAGAATTGGAAGCCTAATAAATATTTTTGGAATGACAGAAATCATGCTGGATCCAGATAACTACTACCTCTTTCTCTCAGGGTTATCAAATCACCTGTTTAAACCTAGATTCAATTTCTGCCAGAAATTCACATGCAACTCAATCCATTTTTCTTTCTTTAGAAAACAAAAACACTGATTTCAGAAGCTTCTCTCACCTTCTCATTTCTTGAAGTTTCCAACCGGGTTCCTGGAAAATAATTGCAGTTTTCAGTATCCTAGGAAACAACTCATTTCAGCCTGGAGATATTTACCTACTTGAACTGAGTGAGAATGCTCTCACTTTACTGCATCTTTTGTATTCTACCTTTCTTGGTCTGAAAACCACTCTTTGCTAGGGAAGATAGGAGGAGTGAATGGCTTTGCACTCCCTCTTTTAATAGTAAAGTGAGTCTAGCTTCATTCTTCTTCCTCATCTTGTATAGACTGAAAACTAATTTGCATATACCTAATCTTTATTAAAGGTGAACACAAATATACTTTATGACACAGCAAGTCCACTCTTAGACATATACCCAACAGAAATGCATGCCCACATGCACCTCAAAGGACCTAATAGCCAAAGATCAAAAACTGAAACCCAAATGCCAATGAAGAGCAGAACATATAAATATCTGTATATCCATACACTGGAAAACTATAGAGCAATAAAAAAGAACTGCAGCTATAAACAACATATGAAGAAATTTTACACGTTAAACAAAAGAAACCAGGTACAAATAAAAAGATGCTTTGCGATCCCATTTCTACAAATTTCAAAAATATGTAAAAACAAATCTATGATGTTAGGAAGTAAAGAGTGGTTATCTTTGGAGAACAAGGCTAGTGATGGCAAAGGTGTATGAGAAGGCTTCAGGGGGCTCGTAATGTTCTCTTTCTCAACCCTGCACAGTGATTACACACGTCTCCATCTACTGATGATTTATTAAGTTCTATCTTTACAATGCACTTGATACGTGTTATATTTACAAAAAGTTTTCTTAGATCACTATGGTAATTTCAAATCCTTCTCTCCAAGTCATGGGTCATCCTAGATATAACCTTTCTAAATATTTTTTGTCCTTCAGGCTGTTCTTTTGTTTGAATGCTTACTACTATGTACCTATTTCTTTTGTACACCACTTATAAACTGCCTTCCTAAGAAAGTAGAAACAATCCACAGAATAGCAGAAAACTTTTTCAAATCATTTCTGTTAAAAGATTTGGATCTAGGGTATATAAACAACTCTTATGACTCAACAGGAAAGGGGCGACTGGGTGGCTCCGTCAGGTAAACGTCTGCCTTAGGCTCAGGTCATGATCCTCAGGGTCCTGGGATGGAGCCCGCATCAGGCTTCCTGCCCAGTGAGAAGTCTGCTTGTTCCAATTCTCCCTCTGCCCCTCCCCCTACTTGTGTTTTCTCTCTCTCTCAAATAAATAAAATCTTAAAAAAAAAAAAAAAGACTCAACAATAAAAAGACCTACAACTCAATTTTAAAATGGGCAGAAGATCTGAACAGACATTTCTCCAAAAAAGTTATACAATAACCAATAAACACATGAATGATGATCAACATCATTAGTCATTATGGAAATGCAAATCAAAGCCATGATGAAACTCCACTCCACACCCATTAGGGCTGCTAAAATAAAAACACCAAACAGTACACCAAGTGTTGCCAACAAGTGTTGGCAAGAATGTGGACAAACAGGAATCTTCACACACTGCCATTGGGAATGTGGCAGTACAGCTACTTTGGAAAGTCTGACAGCTTATACATATGGTTACTAAAGTCGCCAGTAATTCCATTGATAGGTATGCACCCAAGAGAGATGAAGACATGTGCACATAAAAAAGTACACATGAACAGTAACATTCTTCTTAATACACAAAAAGTGAAAATAACCCCAATGTTCATCAAATAATGGATATACAAAATAGTGTATAACCATACAATGGAATATAACTCGGTAATACTACAACATGGATGGTCCTTGAAAACATTATGCTAACTGAAAGAAGCCAGACACAAAAGACCACATGCTATAGGATTCCATTTATATGAAACATTCAGAATAGGTAACTCTGTAGACAGCAAGAGTATTGCTTGCTTAGGTCTGAAGGGATCAGCAGGGCTGGGGGTGGAAAGGTGGGCAAGAGCTAAAGGGCTTAAGTTTCTTTTTGAGGTGATGAAAATGTTGTCATACTGACTATGATGGTGGTTGTACAAAGCTGTGAATATCCTAAAAACCAGTGAATTGTACATTTTCAATGGGCTAATTATGGTATGTGAATTATATATCAATAAAGCTGTTATTTTTTTAAAATCTGGCTTCTTTTGCAATGGCCCCAAACAGCTGTGCTGCCTTCTACAGAAGCCGGATCCATTTTTGCTTATCAGTGTGATTTGGAATCTACAATCACAACTTTTGTTTCTTGGAGCTTCCCATCCATCTGGATGAAACCATACTCCTTTTTATAGTTCTGCTGGCCTTGGAGGTACCCTATCCTTTCTCTGAGCTTTGTGAACTCTCCTTCTAAAAATCTAGGCTGTAAGGCTCTTCCACCATGTAGAAATGGAAGCCACTTTTACCCAAAGTTCTTAGCATGAATCAGTGAGTCACAACTTTCATCTTTACCTTCTAAAAGTAGACCAAGGACTTATCAGATGTCTCCATTTATCAGGTTGAGATTTCCACAAATACACAGATAGTTGAAATGCACCATTTATAAACTAACTTATCCTGTGCCAGCTTTGAACTTATACATATTTATTCAGGGATGCATGTAAGATTAGGCTCTAGGAATACAAAATTGCAAAAGACACAGTCCTGGCCTTCAAGGTCTAACAGGAGACGCGAACACAGAAAAATAACACTAACATATTCTGACAAAGCTCTGCCAGGTTCTCTCTATCCTAGCACTGAATAAGTGACTTGTAATTTTCTGTTACCCGTATGTCAACCTGGCTTACTTTCATGAGAAGGGATGCGCCCTTTGAGTCCCAAGGACTGACAATGACCTGAATGGGAGAGCTTCAACAAAGTCTTGATTGAGTCTGTGAATGAGAAAGTATGAATACACAAGGAGAACAAAGTACATCCTACATAAGCACCCATCCTGCCCTCTTAACCTCTTCTCAGTGACAAATCCCAGCCATACTTGGCCTTGGCGCAGCCCTTGTGGAGGCCAGCAGGGGAGTGAATTAAGCTGAGAAGATAACCCAGGTTGATTCCTCCCTCTTTGCCCCCTGACCTCTCCTTCATCTGAGCTCTTGGCTTTCCTACCCCTACCTGTCCTCCATCTGACACCTGGGGGAAAATGCTCAGGATAACCTTTCAAAGATAACCAGGATGAGATGGGATGTTCCCATGTAACGTAGACAGAATTTATTATCTCCAAGAACCCATAATTATAGCCCAAATGAAATACATTTTTCCATCAGTCTTTAAAAACCCAAGGGAAAGAAACCAGGGCTTGCTGGAAAGCTGGGAGGGTTTGCAAGAAGGGAAAACGGGCAGTTGACATGGATTAGGCTGAGTATCTATTATGTGCCAGACCCTGTACCTGCTGCTATACAACTGCCATCATAATGAGAGCTCCCAGGGGCGCCTGGGTAGCTTAGTGGGTTGAGCACCCAGCTCTTAATCTGAACTCAGGTCTTGACCTCATGATCATGAGTTCAAGTCCCGCACTGGGCTCCATGCTGGATGTGGAGCCTACTTAAAAATAATAATAATTATTATTATTATATTATTAATCAGTCTAATGTCTGCCTTCAGCTCAGGTCACGATCCTCAGGGTCCTGGTATCAAGCCTACATCAGGTTCCCCACTCAGTGGAGAGCCTGCTTGACCCAACTCTAATTATTATTATTATTATTATTATTATTATTACTATTAGAGTTTCCATCTATTGGTACCAAACCCAAACTATGGGGAGGGCATGACATACATCGTCTCATTTCTTCTTGACAATAACCTTGTGAATGAAAGCATCATCACTGTCCCCTTTTTAAAAAGAGGGAAGAGGAGCACCAGAGTGGCTCAGTGGTTGAGCGTCTGCCTTCAGCTCAAGTCCTCATCCCGGTGTCCTGGGATTGAGTCCTGCATCAGAGTCCTGCAGAGAGTCAGCTTCTCCCTCTGCCTATGTCTCTGCCTCTCTCTCTCTCTCTTTCTCTCTCTCTCTCTCTCTAAGTCTCTCGTGAAAAAATAAATAAAATCTTAAAGAAAAAAAAAAAAAGGTTGAGGAACCGCCTGAGGCCCCAGTGGTGGGGTGGAAACCAGGTCTCCTCCCAAAGCCTGCATGTGCTGCTTCCACTTACCAAGAAACACTGTGTAACATGAGAATGCAACTTAGTGTCTGTACCCATATTCTAAATCTAAACGGTAAAAAGGAGGGAAATTCCTTCCTCAAAAGTTGGCTTTGAAAATTAAATGAGACAATATATCCAAAAAAGTACTAGTACACAACAGACTCTCAAAAATAAAACTGTTTCTTTCTTAATGCCTTTTGTTTTGTTTTGTTTTGTTGCTTCTTCTGTTGTAACTTCGTGGCCTTAAACCAGGAGCAACAGGGCACGCTGTAATCTGCAAATCAGCTCTCACACCCTGTCCTTGACTGCTGGCTCTGGTCTGCTCATATCCGACAGGTTAAAATAAAATCAGCGTTTGAGAAAAGCAACCAGAAGGCCAACAACTATCTTACAAAGTTTCAGAACACAACTCGCTTGCAACTCAAACTATTCACAGAGACCTAAGGTCAAAGCTGCTCTCAGTTTTGTTTCCCTCTCAATGGCATCTTCCTGAGGAATAGCAGACAGCCGGCCCACAGGGCTGCTGCACCCCGGCCAGAAGCCCACGGTGGAAAATGCTGCAGTCTTCCCAGGGCTTCTTCCTTCTCCCCCATCAGATTTCACCCTCAAGCCCCTTTTGCTTGTTTTCAGAAGCCATTTTTAAAAGACAGGAAACCGAAAACAATAATTGTAGTTAGTTATTATTGGGTGGTAAAATAATGGAGAACTTTTTTCTTCTTCTTCATACTTTCTGGTATTCTCTAAATCTAAAAAAACAAACAAACAAAATCCTTATGCAGTGCCTTCCTAATACAAAAAAGAAAGAGAAAAGGAAAGAAAAGCCAATGCATTTAAATGATCTCCTGCGTCTCCTGCTAGACATCTATCTCTCTTCTTCCCAACTCCCTGGAGAGCTGGAAGCATCTTGAGAACAGGCCTGCTAAATCCTCTGCACAACACTCAGCACAGCATCTCATTCACAGCAGATGCCTGACACAAAACAGTTCAGTGAGTGTCTGCTGAGTGAATGAGGATTATTCTGGTAATATTAAAAAACGGGCTTTCTGAACCAATGGTGGGTGGACCAAGGTATGAGTGTGACATGTCCTTATCATAGTTATAGATCATTATTAAAAAAACAGCTTTCGGGCAGCCCGGATGGCTCAGCGGTTTAGCGCCACCTTCAGCCCAGGACGTGATCCTGGAGACCGGGAATCGGGTCCAGTGTCAGGCTCCCTGCATGGAGCCTGCTTCTCCCTCTGCCTGTGTCTCTGCCTCTCTCTCTGTGTCTGCCTCTCATGAATAAATAAATAAAATATTAAAAAAAAAAAAAAAGACAGCTTTCAAAAAACCAAAGCAGTTAAACATGAAAAGTCTATAACCCAAAAAGGTGATTCACTGCTGCAGAGGTAAACCAAGAACAGGATGGCCAGTACACCTGAGGTACTCTGGTGTCTGGCTCTAAATAAGCACCCCAGGGCAGCCTGGGTGGCTCAGCGGGTCAGCGCTGCCCTCAGCCCAAGCCCAGGGCCTGATCCTGAAGACCCGGGATCGAGTCCCACGTCGGGCTCCCTGCATGGAGCCTGCTTCTCCCTCTGCCTGTGTCTCTGCCTCTTTCTCTCCTCTATGTGTGTCTCTCATGAATAAATAAATAAAATCATTAAAAATAAATAAATAAAGTAAGTAAGTAAGTAAGTAAGTAAGCACCCCAGAAACTGGATTCATTAAATAACCCCCATGCTCTCTGCCCCATGTAGAGGGCACATCACCACCCTACTCAACTACCATGCTCAGCTACCAAAGTTAAAGAGCACTCTTTAAAATTGATCTTTGTTTTTAAGATTAAATAAAAAGCCGATATACAAAAGCAAACATGGGATTAAGATAAAACCATCCCAGCTATGTTATCACTCCACCTAAAATCCTTATCCAATAAACTAAAGCAGAAAGTTTTAAGGACTGTTTTAACATGAAAGAGAATTATCAAATATTTGGTTTGGAGAAATGACCTGAACATAAAGTTTAAAGAAGAGTATACTGGATTCAATAAACATACAAAGCCAACAAGTCAACAGAAAAGTTAAAGTAGTAAAAATGTTTTCCTTTTTCACGATGATCAAAGTTACCTAAATTAGCTTTTACTAGTGACTTCAAATTCTGCTTGATCAATTGAATGTGTGATTCCTAGGAGCACACCTGTTTGCCAGGACTGACCTTATACCTGTTTTTATATTTTCAAATAACTTCAGTTCTATTAACCTCTTTAAAAATCTATACATCGCTAACATGCCTCCTGGCTCCTAAAACCCACTTATTTCAAAACAAAGCAGATGCTGACTTGATGACAGTATGATAATTTTAGGGCAATAGGCGGAAGTCAATGACAGGATGACAACTTCACAGCAGAACCCATGCTGAAAGATGAGAAAGAAAGTATTTCACCCAGAAAATACATTTCTCACGTTTCCTGTCTTGCCTTCAGTGGGAAGTAAAGTGAAAGTGTTCTTACTAGAAAATAATTCTGTGGCTATTACAAACCCTGCAAAGATTTATATTTATTTTGCCACAACCATAAATATTTATATTTCGTCTAGCTATCTGCACTAGAAACATTTGCAACCCTGGGCCTTGAACTTCTCCAGGAGGTGTGAGCCCCACATGAGGTTGTTTCCCATATCTCAGTAAGTTCAGTTAGCCAGAGAGAATATTCAACAACAGCCAATGGCTTGACTCCACTGGAAGGGAGAACATAAATATATTAACCAAGAATTTTCTCTAAAAGTCCGAGATACTTGCTCTTATGCACCTCCTGAAAGTGCAGTCACCTACCACCTAACTTTTCTTAGTGAATCCAGCAACAGGAGGTGAGAGAAATGAAAAGAAATAGTATAATGCCGGTGCAAACCATGCCTCACTCTCCAGGAAAACACGAACATCCAAGGGTCTGCAAGCTAGGCAAGTCACTTAGCCTTTCTCAGCTTTATCGTCTGTTGACAATACCTGTTTCACAGAAAATCCATTGGGATAAAATCAGGTGATCTGAGCAGAGGACCTATTCATTGGTAGAGCTCAGCAAAAGATATTTATGACTATTATTAACTGAGCACTATGGAGGTCACCTTGACAGGCCAAAGTCCTACAGGAGATACAAGAAAAGAAACTGCCAAATGGGTCATATGACAGTTCTCGGAAATCCAGATCATCACTGCAGATAAAAAAACAGTCCCCAACTCTCTGCTATGGCACAACATAAATGATAAACTACATACCATGCTTAAAAATTCTACCAGCATGACTAGCCTTTCACTGGAGAAATGGGTGGAGAGCTTCTTTCATCAGTGTGGATAGTGTTTAAAACAAATTACAAATTAGCCTTTCATTGAAGAAATGGGTGGAGAACCTCTATCATCAGGGTGAACAGTGTGTAAAACAAATTTTTTTTTAAATATCATGCTTAAAAATTCTACCAGCAAGACCAGCCCTTCACTGGAGAAATGAGTGGAGAGCTTCCATCATCAGCACAATGTTTAAAATAAATAGGGTGATGGGGCAGCCCAGGTGGCTCAGTGGTTTAGCACCGCCTTCAACCCAGGGTGTGATCCTGGAGACCCAGGATCCAGTCCCACGTCGGGGTCCCGGTATGGGGCCTGCTTGTCCCTCTGCCTATGTCTCTGCCTCCTCTCTCTCTCTCTCTCTCTCTCTCTCTCTCTCTGTGTGTGTGTGTGTGTGTGTGTGTCTCATGAATAAATAAAATCTTAAAAATATGAATGAATGAATGAATGAATGAAATGAATAAATAAATAAATAAATAAATAAATAAATAAATAAATAAATAAATAAAAATAGGGTGATGGTCACAGCTACTCTATGGTATGTAGACAGCCTTTCTGGCAATTCCAACAGGAAAACAGATTCTATGCACACAGCCAAAACACGACTGCAACTACTCTAGTCCTAACAGGTGACTGCACTTGACAATTTCCCAACTCAGTAGCTTCTATAATATAAGTTAATATAGGAAGATTTATAACAAGAACTCAACAGCTTGGCTCCCACTCATGGAATCATCCAAATGTCTATCCTGTAGGCTTGTTATAAAGATTAGCAGTGATGGGACACAAAGTGCCTGGCACACTGGGTACTCAATAAATAGTAGCCTTTGTAAATTTTATAACTAGGAAGCAACAAAATCCAAAGGCTGAGCATGCCAGGAAGCAACTGAAAAGAGGGTGACTCATTTTCAACTAAGAAATTAAGTTGTATGAAAATAGTTGGATAAAGAACACAGTAACGAGCCTTACGACAGTGAAAAAAATTAGTAAATGGCAGGTTAATCAGTTTGCCACCCAAGAATGAACACCAATGTGCCCATTAATCTGGGGCAAGTAAACATACAAAAAGTAAGAAATGTTCCCTATCCTCCAAGGGTCTCCATCTAAGAATAAAGCACACGGTTTCACCTGTCTGCACTCCCCCCTCAAACTCAAAATCCTCTAAAGGCAAAATCCACAACTTCACATTGCTTTACAGTGCAAGCACTCAACAAAAATGTGTTAAACAAATGAGACACTCAAAGGATCTCAAAGAGCTACCTGCCTCACAAGTTTCTAAGCCTGGCTTCACAGACTGCTCCATGTGATCATCCAAAATGCAGACAGAGACCCCATGTACTTTGTGCACTCCCCAGGTGTGCACCTTAGAGCCTATCTAACACACCAGTGAGACTAAGAACCACTAACCTCATTGAGCCCCCATGAACTGTCTTTACCAGGACCACATCCACAATGATCTGGCATAGGCTGGCCATGGGGAATGCAGCCTGTCACACCTGCAGAAGGCTCTATAGGCAAAGCCCTTTCTGATGCTCCTTCAAATGCCTGTATTTACTCTATTCCTGTCCTTCTCTGTGGGGCCTAGGAAGACAAAGGTAATCTCTCCTCCTTCAGTATTGATGGACCTTCAACCCTTGGGACAGGGAGAACATCCCTTCTGAGTCTTCTCCAGGGTAAACATCCTTGATGAATTATGCATTAATTATTTAATGCTAAGCTTCTTAAGTATACAACACAATACAACATCAAATCAGATAAGGGAGAACTCAAGGTGAGTTACACTAACCAGAGAGAGCCAATGAAGGAAGTAGGCCCAGAAGGCTGAGAGAGACACAGATAAAACTGGAACGTGGGCTGGTACTGCATCAGAGGGGATAAGAGAGAAAACAAAATAATGATAAGGAGCATGATATGCAGGGAAGGGGATAAGAGAAAGAAAGCTCCGGCTGAGGCATTTAGTGTTTTAAATTGAAGAGAACTAACATGGATCATGAACAAAGGCTCAAAGAAAGTCAGAAGAGGGGCAGCCCAAGTGGCTCAGCGGTTTTGCACCACCTTCAGCCCAGGGCCTGATCCTGGAGTCCCGGATCGAGTCCCACGTCGGGCTCCCTGCATGGAGCCTGCTTGTCCCTCTGCCTGTGTCTCTGCCTCTCTCTCTCTCTCTCTCTCTCTCTCTCTCTCATAAATGAATAAAATCTTTAAAAAAAAAAAAAAAGAAAGAAAGAATGGTTGGGAAGAGGAGAGAAAGCAGAAACCCATATGAAGGCAGAGACACAGCAGTGGAGAGGCCAAAGAAATCAGATAAGCAGGAGGGAAGGAACCCAAGAGAAAAGTCATGAGACGGGATCCCTGGCTGGCTCAGAGCTTTAGCGCCTGCCTTTGGCCCAGGGCATGGTCCTGGAGTCCTGGGATCAAGTCCCACATCAGGCTCCCTGGGTGGAGCCTGCTTCTCCCTCTGCCTGTGTCTCTGCCTCTCTGCCTCTCTTTCTCTCTCTCTCTCTCTCTCTCTCTCTCTCTCTCTCTCTCATGAATAAATAAATAAATAAATAAATAGTCTTTTAAAAAGAAAAAAGAAAAGTCACGAGAGCCAGCAGGAGAGTGTGAGTTTGATGTAGCAAAGTAATGAAACCACTTTAGCTCCCTGAGCATGGCCCACGTACCTAGGTGGTACTACGTTAGAAAGAATAATCAGACAAGATGGCCTAGATGTTGGGACAGCAGGAGGGGAGATGCTCTCAAAGAAGCCTGCTCCGGCCACCCAGATAAAAAGGTAAAGGGTCTGTCCTAAAATGGTGGCAATTAAGAGAGGAAAAGTTAAAAACAAGAATCAATTTGAGAGAAAAAATGGGGGCAGTGCTTGGTCTCAGACCGGCCCAAAGAGAAGAAAGGGAAGAATCAGAGAGGACATCAAGAGCCACGTGGACAATTCAAGAAAGAAGCAGGCAAGGCTCAGAGAAGAAGAGGCAAAATAACCATGCAATCTCATGCACTGAGTGCACCTGTGGAAAGCTTCACAATTCACCCCATAAATACACATGGTAGTTCATGGTTTTGCTTTTCTCTGGTCCCGGCACAGGCTGTAGTTTCTGTGCCAGCAGACAAGGAGCATCTGATTTTGAGTCCAAAATCTGTAATATTACCAGCAAAGTTAAAGTGCTTGAAAAAAAATTAAAAGTGTTCTGGTAGAACTAGCTGAAAGAAGTCAGCCACAAAAGACCACATATTGTGCAAGCCCATTTACGGGGAAAAACACCCAGAGGGAACAAGTTGATTAGTGGTAGCCTAGGGCTGGGGACAAACCGGGTGACTGCAAAAGGGGTTGGAGTTTCTTTGGGGGATGATGGAGATAATAACACAATTCAGTGAATGTATGCTTCAAATCGGAGAGCCGTGTAATAATTATAACTCAATAAAAGCACTGCATAAAGAAATTTGTTAAAAACTTAAGAGTCCATAAACAAGTACTGCAACCTCAGAAACTTAGAGCCTATCTCCCCAATAAAAATGATTACTAGACTCAACTTCAAATAAAAAGCCATCAGGCACAATTTGGAAATATCCTAAAAAATATTTTAAGTAAACTGCATTCCTTCGAGGGGGAAAAGATTATTAAGCCTGGATAAGCCAGAGATTTAAATATATAGATCCCTTTCAAATTATTTCTTAAAACTGATCTAAATTTCCTAATATGTACTTCAAAAGTAAAGGCAAAGGCTTGGGTTTTTTTCAGACAATCATGTCAAGTGATATTACAATAGATACCTATTGTTCAGTTTCTTACAAGCTGAAATAAGATAATATATAGTAAGTCAATTCAATGAAAAGCAAAAGGTTATGTAACTTAACCATTACTGAGCAGAAGGGTAAACTTATTTTACAAATTTGAGGGCCTGACAGAAAAAGAGATACAAGGGAACATCCAAAGCATTTCTGCCTCCACAACATGCTCTAAAACACATGGTTCCTGTTCCCCCAATGCCTCCCCACATCATTAAAGCCATTACCCCTCTTAATATGCTCAACACCTAGCATACTTTACTTAGACACGGTTCCTAACAACTGTCATCAACAGTTACACTCACTGCATGTGTCAGGCCCTCAAAGGCACCCTCACCTTCTCTTTCCAAATCACATAACCTGCAGTGGGCCCCCAGTCGACTGCCCAATGGAATCCTGTGCACAGAAGAACCAAACCAGGAGGGCAGTGAAGAAAGTGGCAGTGGCTCTGTTCAAACCAGCTGGTGCACAGGAAGAGCCAAGAACCAGCACATACATCTCTGGACTAAAGATGCCCCTAAAGCAACATCTAACTGTTGGCAAAGTATCAATCATCAGCAAAGATGGCATCTCAAGGACACAACTATTTACTATAATCTCTAAGGAAGGGCTTTTAAGAAGTTCAAAATACCATTTATTGAACTAGAAGACTTGATCCTCTCAACTTTTTCACTCGGGTCTTAAATTTTAACTCAGTAGGGTCAAATACATGTTGAACATATCTCATTTGCCTATCACAAAACTTTGAGTAATCCAAAATCCTAGGAATATATAAATAGGTATTCTGAATCAAATAACATGAAGAGTGGTCTCCCTAGTAAATCTGACCTATTAGACCCTATTTGTTAACTGATGCAAGTCATGGGAAGCCTCATATAATAAAGTCTTTGAGAAAGGAAAGAGCTAGGGTTTTTCTACATTAATATCCTCCTACCTAAATAAAATCACTTTGGCTCACAGCTATGTTTATGAAGAGGCAAATCTGGCACCACACACCCATGTGGTACTCCAGGAGCGCTGCACAAAATGAAGCCCTCTGACACTGTGAAGGGAACCAAAATGCCAAGTTCTCCCAGAAGCTGCTCAGGAATCACAAAATGAATAAAAAAGAAAGCTATTCCATCTATTCGGAAAGAAAATCAGCCTTTGAAAGGCAAGTGCCAACTTTCCACAATCCATTCTGGCCTATAGCCTATGACATACGTAGTTCAAAAGAGACCACAAAGTACATAAGATAGTAACCAGTCTACTTTCCAGAAATAATACCACCATTACAAGACATAACTTTAGAAGTTTTAACTTTTCCTCTTTTTTTTTTAAGATTTTATTTATTTATTCATGAGAAACACAGAAAGAGGGGCAGATTCCCCATTGGGAGCCTGATGTGGAACTTGATCCCAGGACCCCCAAATCACAACCTGAGATGAAGGCATATGCTCAACCACTGAGCCACCCAGGAGCCCCTTAACTTTTTTTTTTTCTTTTCATCTCCAGAATTCTGAGAAGAGCAAATACTTTCCCCATTTCACAGATGAGAAAGCTGAAGTTCCTCAAGATTAACAGACCTGCCAGCTGCCAACCTCACTTCTCCACCTGCACATCAACTACTATCTCATACCCAGCAAATACACATCAGCTCTTAATTCCCCACCAAAACCTCTTCCTCTGTCTTCCGCATTTCAATGAATGGCACCTTCATCACACCACTTGCTCAGGCCAAAAACCTTGGTGTTATCCTTGACTCTACTTCTCACACTCTACATCATTTCACCCTTCAGGGAATCATGTCAGACCCACTTGAGATATGTCCAGAATCCAGCCACTTCTCTCATCACCTCCACTGGTTATCATATCTGACCCAGCTTATTGCTAGAACTCCCTGAAATCTCCCTGCTTCCACCGTAGTCACTCCCACATACATACTTTATTCTATTCTCTGCACAACTGAGTTTTTTGCTTTAAAAATACGTCAGATCGAACCCTTTGTGGAAAACCCTCTGGTGGCTTCCCATCTCATTACTGTATATCCAGGATGAGAGCAGTTATCTGCCATGTAGAAGGTGCTCAGTGAATACTGATGATTAGTAAACAAAATAAAAATGACCAAATTCACAAAGTAGGATTACACAAATCTTCTGGTGCTCTTGGTGACAGTGAAACCACATTTACAACAGCAAATAATCCACATCAGATGAAATTCTTAGATCTTACTTTGAATAACTGAATCCTATCGCACAGAATCAATACAATGTTGAATTTCTAACAACAAATTAATATGAAAATATCATTTTTATTTTATAAAGCCATAAAATCTCATACTAGGTTATCTGAATATGACATATCTGGCAGCATGGGCAATTGCCAGCTTCAGTATCACAGCACTGGTACTCAGATCTGTGACTCTTCTGTATTTGGTAACATGATGGCACCACCTCTCAAGACTACCACACACATTAATGACAAGGGCTCTAAAAGACTCAGACACAAACACCTAGAAAAAGGGGTGGTAAGCATTTCTAAATCTCCCATACTAGCACTATACCAATCATCTGAAATAGGAATTAAGTTTCTAGAGTATTACAAGTCACAGCAGAAAGGTACAATTTCCTACCAAAATTATGACGACTCTCAGAGTTGAGTTACAATGTTGATTGTTTTCAAATCAAAGTGAAACTAATGCTAAAATTATCCACCATTACAGAATTTTCTCACTAAAATGTTTTAGAGTTAAAAACAAAGTCTCCAAATTTTTCTTTAGTTCTTTCAAAAACATTTCTATCTGCAGAAAGCCTTCAGTCTCAATAAATCACAATAATAAATTCACAGAATTCTAACAGCCTTAAAGGAAACTTAATTCAACCCTCAACCTTCTTCCTCTTTTCAAAGGAAAAGATATTTGGTATATAATAAAGTGAACAATAAAATTTAAATGAGTGAATGAATGAAGATCCAAAAAGGGTGTATGACTTTTTTAAAATCTGACACTTAATGGAAAAATCTAGATTAACCAAAACTAGGTTTCTAGATTCCTTTAGAACAGATGTAGAAGTAGAGGAAACCAAGACCTGAAAACCTTATCTGGACCCTCAGGAAAAGCTTAACCAAAATTCATTAAAGCCTGTCTCCTTTAGTTCTGTTACTTAGAAAAGCACTTGATAAAATAAATTTTGCCAAGATCTATCTCCTTGGAAACCAAAAAGGCAGAACTGTCTAGGGTTTCTTTTTTCTTCTATACAAAGAATATTTAACACAGGACTATTTTCGTAATAAACAACCAAAACTGTTTTTGCATCCGCAGTAAAATAGATGGCCTTTGACTAAAAGAAAAATCAACGAGATGAGAAGAACAGAACGCTGAAAATGACCATATCAATCACTAGAAGAGTATCAGCCACATGAGAGCAGGAACCATATATTCCCTTGTCACTAAAAGCAGCCACTGAACCCCTGGCATTACAGGGGTAGTCAATAAATATTTATGGGACAAATGACTAAGTTACTCCTTAGAGATTCACCCATATAGATATAAATGCATCTGGTTACCACTAATCAAACCTTTATTTCGGGCCTACTACATGGAAGTGTGCTACATTTTTCCTCCTTAGCAATTCTACCAATTTTCCCTCAAGTAATACACTCAACCAAAATTATACCCCCAGTTTCATTAAGAAGGTAAGAAACTACATCTTAAGTAGCCTAAAGTACTTACTAAATAAAACAGCCACCTAAACTGCTGTTCTGGTTCCAATCTCTCTCACTCGATTCATCCTACACAACCCAGCCAGGTTAGTTTTCTCATTGCACATCCCAGAAAAGAAACACTGTCGTGGCTAACTATTCCCTCTTTGTATGTGGCCTACTGCTATTCAAGGAGCAAATGGGGAAAAGCAGAATCTACAGGAATGGAATAGGAAAAACAATATACCGTCAAGGAAAACAATACAAGTGACAGCTCTTCTAACAACTGATACCACTGAAAATCTTGAGACTACCACTAGTGACTTTCATTAAAGATCTCCCTGTTAACACGGTGACACAACTGACACAGAGGGTCTGCAGTATTTACATCCAGTGGAGTACACATGCAATCTTCAATTCAAGGTCCACCACCTTTTTGAAGTTTTCCCAAGCCATTGGAGTAAGTATCTGTGAAAGCACTTTGCAAACCAAGAAGTGCTAGACACTCAGCTCTTACTACACAAGCTGCCAACTGATAGCCTTGCAAACATTCTGCTACTTAAATCATGTTACCTCACTCTTTAAGTGTCTGATCCCCTTAAAAAAAATGAAAAATTCTTCAAATTGCCTTCTCAATTGCAACTTCTCTATTCTCTATTATTTAACACCTAGAATAGCATAAATTAAGAGTAAGTGCCACTCACATTTCCGGATTACAAAGCAAATGTAATCAAAACAGTTGTGGTACTAGTGTAAAGACAAATAGACCAACAGAATAGACAGCCCAGAAATAAGCCTTCATGTATGTGATCAACTGATCTTCAACAAGGGAGTCAAGACCACTCAGTGGAGAAAGGACAATCTCTTCAACAAATAGTGTTGAGAAAACTGGACATTCACATGCAAAAGAATACATCTGATGAGGGGTTAATATGTAGAATATATAAAGAACCTACAACTCAACAATAAGAAATGAAATAACCAGATTAAAAAATGGACAAAGGACCTGAATAGACATTTCTCCAAAGATGATAGACGACTGGCCAACAAACATACGAAAGATGCTCACTTATCATCAGAGAAACACACATCAAAACCACAGTGAGATCTCACCTCACGTGCATTAGGATGGCTACTATAAAAAAATAAAAAAATAAAAAAAAATAAAAAAAAATAAAAACCCACACACAGAAAATAACAAGTGTTGATGAGGATGTGGAGAAACCGGAACCCTTGTGCACTGGTGGTAGGAATGTAAAACCACTGTGGTTTTACAACTACTATGAAAAACTGTACAGAGATTACTCAAAAAATTAAAAATAGAACTGCCATATGATCCAGCAATCCAACTTCTGTGTGTATATTCAAAAGAATTAAAAGGAATGTCTTAAAGATATATCCATGTTCACACTGGCATTATTCACAGAAGAGGTAGGAGCAACCTCAATGTCCATGAATGGACGCATAGACAAAATACGATCTATACATATCATGGAATATTATTCAGCTCAAAAGAAGGAAATTCTGCTATACACCAACATGGATGAACTTTGAAGGACATTATGCTGAGTCAAATAAGCCACTCACAAAAAGACAAAAATACTGCCTGATTCTACTTATATGAGGTGTCTAAAGTAGAGAAATTCACAGAAACAGAAGTAGAATGGCAATAGCTGGAGATAAGGAAAGAGGGAAAGGTGAGTGAGTTCCCAAGTATCGTTTCAGATCTGCAAGATGAAGTTCTGGAGATCTGTTTCCCAACAACATGAATGTACTTCGCTACACTGTTTACATTGTTTACTTAAAAATGGTTAAGATGGTAAATAAAAAATACCAAATTGGATTTACATGTTCTACATCCACTGCAGGAATCTAAGCAGCCTGATCTTTTCAGCTGTTGGCAGGTATTTCCAGAGTTTTTTCCAAGTTGTCTTTTTTAATCAATGGGATAGCAGATAGGATCAGAGGCTCCCCTTCTCACCCAGTTAAAACGAAGATTCCACAATCCCCAGTCAGCTGCTCTCTGGTGTAAGCCTACTACTTGTTTACCTTACTGTCAAGCATAGGTTCAAAAACGATATGAAAACTATTGTGCTCTCAAGTGGGTGGAGGAGAAACAGAACAGAATCATCCACTGACTTTCTTCACACCCCCAGCCATTTGATATCTAGCATGCTGCCCCAGAGTTCACTGGGATCCTCTACTCTCTCCACCCAAGCACTCTACTGCTCCTCCAAACACAAATCCTCCCCAACCCACTGAAAACCACTATTTTAAAAACTACCTTGAAAATGGCCTTCAGAACAATCCCACCAAAGCAATTATTAGACTGACATTCTTGAACTCTAAATAAGCCTTGCCTGTGAACACTGTAGCTCTCCATAACCTATCATTTACCTACTGAAACATTTTGTGATGCAATTATTATACCTCACCTTCCTATTACAAAGGATCAGCACTAAGATCCTCATTAAAAAAATAAAGCAACATGGACACAGTCCGAACTGGAAAAGAGACAAAGGTTAAGAACCACAGTCAAACCCCACCCAAACACAGACACATAGCACACTTGCTTTACACAGGAAATGCCAACTACTCAGAAATTACACTTAGACAAAGTATATGGGCAGAAACTTCTAAGGTCTTCACTGCAGCAGCCAGAACTGGGCCTTAGGAAGAGGGAGGAGGTCAATCAACCACACACTGACCTGCGGTGCCAGAGTAAGAACATGCTTCCGAAGCCTTCTGAAGGAAAACAGTTTAGTTCCAACAAGTCATAAACTTAAATTTCTTGCAAAAATCTGTGAAAACACTCCTTTCCATTTTTTTTCCCTCAGTACACAGAAGTGAAGCAAACAATAACAGTCAAATTGCGTGAGAATTTTAGTACATGCAACTAACTGACATGATGTATCTTACAGGCATCTCCTGACAAGTACTGTGTCTTCTTGAAGGCGCGAGGTACCACAGTTCAGTTATCAGTTGCTTCTCTAAGAGCATCAAGAGCCACAAAGAAACTTGTAAAAACCAATTGTCAATCAATTCTGGGAACTAAGACTGTTAAAGGGAACACAAGGAGCTCACAATATATCTAACCAGAATACCTATCTAAGCAAACACTCTAGAATATGGGAAGGGGGGGCGGGGGGGCGGAGATAATATAAGAGCCAAGGAAAGAAACTGGATATAGAAACATGATCATTAAAAAAATAAAAAAGAAAAAAGATACATGATCATTCACTATGAAGCTCTTTGCTTTTTATTTCTCACTAGCCGTCCTCTGAGTAGTTGAGAATTCATTCTAAAAGGAAGATCCTGAACCACAGAAACCATTTAGTAATTATACCTATAGCTTTGGTAAAAGATCTTGTAAAAAAAAAAAAAAAAAAAAAAGTAGAAGAAAAAAGAGAAAATAACCAAAATTAACTACTGTATCTGCAAAAGGCATTTAACCCAGACCTATTCTGGGGGAGGAGAAAGGAAAAAGAATCCAGTGGTAGCCGAGGCTGGACGTCCTGTCCTGTCCTGTCCTGTCCTGTCCTATCCTGTCCTGTCTGCTCAAATCGCCTCTGTGTGACCCCTGTGCTTGTGCAAACCAGAAACCCTCCCTCTCCAAGCCGGCACACTCCAAGAAGCATACATGCTCCTGCCTCTCCTGGGTTGAAAAGACGGAAATCTAACATTATGTAATTGCCTGTTTCCCACAATTTAAAGTGAGGCATACTATAATCCTAATTAGAGGGAAAAGTCAGTGCAACATGACAAGTAACAAATTAGAAATCTAAAGACCACAAATTCTCCTCTCAGACCTCCAGAGGCAAACAGCAAAGGCTTCACCTGACTCCACAGCACACCCACTGAGGCAGAGGCACGGCTACTGACTATAGAGTCCAACTAAAAAAGCTCCTGAAGTTCCTCCATGTCATATCAGGGTCATCCCTCTTATCTTCAAGAAAACACTCATGTTCTCTTTACTCTCCCCCAGACCAGAATAAAAAGAGAAAATGAATGTGCACTGGCCCCTACCCTCAAAAGATAAACCCCAATAGATTTTCTTAGCCTCCTGATCGCAAACCTAATCACATTCATGTTCTTCCATCCTTCACTCAAACCCTCTGTGTTTGAGAGATCCAAAGCAAAGGGAACTTTTCCCATACTTCTGACTTACTTCAGAGCCCACTGAAAGAATCAAAGAACAATCATCTAAGGATAATTAACTTTTACCTCACCTCTGGAAAATAAAATGCCATGTAGGTAGTATGGGCTTTGGTTTCGGTTGGGTTTTTTTGTTTTTTTTGTTTTGTTTTGTTTTGTTTTGTTTTTCCAATTAGCTAGACACAGGAGGGGAAAAAAAAAAAAAAACAATGAGGCCCATTTACTTCATATACCAAAAAGTAGAAGTGCAGTGGACTGAAGGTTGGACTGTCAATCTTAAATAGCACCGGATATGGAACAAGACCCAAATTTTTGGATGAGCACTGAAAGAGTAAGGTAACATTCAACCCTCCCAGGGAAAGGGAGAGCCCCTCATCTAAAGGGCAGTCACTCAACTGACAGAGATATTTCTTCTCTCCTGGCTCAGATTACCCTACTGGAAGGGAGGGTGGTGCTACATAAATCAGTCATATCTACAATAGGAAGCTCCTTCAGCATGTTCCTGTTTTATGTGCAATTATCCCTCCACCTGATCCATCACCACCACCACCACCACCCATCACACTTACGTGTAACTGACAACAGAGAAGGGCCACAAGCTGCTACTGTTCCCAGAAATAAGGAAGGAACAGTGACTTTCTTTTACAAATAAAAACTGATGCAAAGGAAAGAAAATGATAAGCTAGAACAAATTAAGTTTGGCTTCTCTAAAGAGCATACAAGTATATTATGCTCTGAGTTAATAGAGTCTATTCCCCACCCCCAATCCAAAAAAGGGCGAAAAAGCTTACAGACTCTACCATGTAGATATTTTAACTAACTCATAATTTCTTTTTCCATAACTTTGTAATTTGAGTAACTCTAAAGCTAACTTACCAAACACTACATCAATACTCTTCTCATAGCTCTTCAATCTTAATGTTGATTTTGTCTGTTTCCTTAAGTTTTGCTTCTCATTTTAGATACTTAATAAACACTGAATACTTGAGTGGGGAGCAGTAAATGAATTGTAACCTAGAGGCTCAAAAGAAAAAAAAAAAAAAACTAAAATCAATGCAGGAAATAAAGGAGTACAGTTAAATCTGGAAACCTGCCTTCCAATCATTGCCTGATCACTAACTAGTTCTTCTATAACCTTGGATAAATCACTTCAACTTTGTGGGCCTCAGTTTCATCATCTGTAAAATGGAGAAAATGGGCCAAATGATTTAAATTCAAAATCCCTTCTAGCTTCAAAAAAGTATGAACCTGTTCATCAGAAAGAAAATACAACTGCAAATAAAAATTCATGATTTGCAAAGTACTTTCATACATATTTTCTCATTAATTCTTGCAGCAAAGCTGTGAAGCATTACACCCATCTTTGCACAAAAATAGTTTTTCAGAAAGTTCAGAGAGGTTTGATTATTTTTTAAGATCCCATAGCCAGAAAATTTGAAACCCAGAACTTCTGAGGACAAATACTGGGCTTCATTATTTCAGAAACTAATTTAATAAGTTAAAATTTAAAAATAATTGATAGCTTGCTATGTAAAACCTTTGTGGAGGCTCAGTGTACCATAAAACCAAACCCAGAAAGGTTACTACAAATGGTTCCACTGGACTATAAGTTCCATGAAACACACTTTTATTCACCACTGGAATCATGGAGCCCAATAGCAACACATCATGGATAAAGACATTCAGTAAATAGCACCTGACTCACCATAAACCTTGAAAGGTTAGGAATATAGTAATATTATTTGGGGGGGGGGAGGGGGGTTCTGAATGGGATTTTTTTTTCTGAATTTCAGATATAAACTCCCATGACTGGTATCAAAAGGAAGAAAGAAGCATTCTATATCAGAGATCTAGCTCTCCATTAGAGGAATAAATCTATCTTCCTCTGACAAAGTCCAATTTCATCAGTGAACCAAAAGTCTCAAATGTGAAATGTTACCTGAATATCTTCATGTCCATACCTTATGTGTACACTGATATGAACCAGCAGAAATGATAACACAACCACAAGAAATGACAGGAAGCACATAATCATACTCTCATGAATCACTACATACTTTCCCCTAAATTGGAAAGATTCAGGGAATCTGTACTCTTACACTGTCCCACCTCTCCTCGGGCTTCTGTTTCACAGCTCAAAGAGTCAGAAAACACCCATTTATTGAAAAATTCAAGCTGCAAAGTTAACATAGAACATATATATACACATCTCAACTCAGAGTCAAGGAAGATCCCTCGAAGTCTACAAAACCACCAAACTCAAGCAATCTTCCAACTATGGCTTCAATAAAATTACATGAAGATTTTTAAGTTGTTTTAAAAAAATCGGGGGGGGGGGGTAGGTTCCCTAAAATTACTCATGTAATTCAACCAAAAGCAAAGTAAATAAACACGAAACCCAGGAAACAGTACTGAAAGGAAAGAGTTAAATGAATCTCAGTACAAAATCTAAGCGCTTTGGATTTATCACTAAGAGTTCTGGTCAACCTTGCCATGGCATCGTAACGACTGACTGACACTTCAGATCTAAAAAGTTCTATCAGAATTGCAGTTTCAAACCAGAGGAGCAGCACCAGGAACTGCAGAGAAGCTAACAGCAACACCTACTGACTATCTTGAGCCACTTGCCAAACTTGTTCTCTTAGTCAAACTAGAGAAATCTAATGATACAGTCAACTTCAAGAGTCCTTTACTTAAGCATAATGAGATAAGAAAATAAGTTGTCACCCACATAAAGCCATTCATCCCCAAAATCTCTTATTTTGCCCCTAACCATTTACAAGCAAATCATCACCCAAGTCATTTTAAAATGCACTGTTAATTGCTGATGCCTCAGTATGAATAATTTATTCCATGGGAAAATGTTTTAATATTAATACTCTTGTTAATAACTAGTATGTCATCTAATAGTTGGACACATCAGTGACCATAAACTGCTTTACGTAAACCTTTTATTTGAGACTACTGCTGTTAACACTATTCTACATTATTCCCATCAGGTTTTTGTTTTTTTTTTTCTTTTCATCCTGGTAAAGGTGGTTTAATTGCAGCCTTCAAAAAAAATGAAGAAGAGAAAAGTGAAAGTCATTAAACCAGGATTATATAGAAAATTAATACAATTACTAAACTGGCTGCAGAGAATGATTCTATAGGACTTAATCTTGTACTTTTCCTAAAGATTAAGTCAGAGAATCTTTGCCTTGGACAAATATTCCATATGAGAAAAGAAGAGAAAGTTGACACTTAACTCCCACAGAGTACCAGTATAAAAACAATGGCTTTAAGAGTCTGAGTCAGAGTTTCAACATGAAAGGCTTACTTTATAGAGGAAACGCCAACCCCAGTTCATCCAGATAGACCTGGAACCTGATGAAAGTCGACACCTTTACTCTGAAATTTGCATCGCATCACTGGCTCCCAGTTGAGAAATATAATCGTCTGGCAGGTAGTAAGAATTTCAGCGAAGGCTACTTCTAAAAATACCCGTCATGAAAAATTCAATCTATTAGGGCAAACGCAGTCTCTAGGAGCCATCAGACCCCAAATGCTTCCCTGCAAAAACGAATTCCAACAACTCAATTAAAAAAAAAAAAAAAAACAATCTTCCCTGAAGTGAACCATTTCCCTCGCCCCTAGACTTAACAAACGGTGAAACGCGAGGACATTGCAACCTGCCCCCGTGAGATTCCTTGTCCACCTAGAAATGCCCTGAAGCGATGGGGGAGCCTCGCAGACCCCCTCGAGGGTCAGGAGAAGTTGGAAACAGATGAGGCCACGGAGGAAAAGTTCTCGTGGAAGCTCGCCCAAGCCTCTCCAGCCCTCTCGAGGTTTCCTCGCTCCGGGGAAAGCGGGTCGGAGCATCCCTGACTTCGGCCGCGCACCCCCAGGCACCACCCCCCACCCCACCCCCCGGGGAGAGAAATGAACCACCCGCGGGCACCCAGCTCCCTCCTGCCTTCCCCAGGATCGCACCCCCCGGCCTGTCCTCCCCGGCACAGCCTGCAACGCGCTCACCCAGGTGGCTGAAGGCGAAGGGTGCCGGCCGGGGCCCGGGCCGGGGTGGGCGCAGCCGCCCCGAGCGGGGCGCGGGTCTCCCGGCCTCGCTCCGAGGCGCCCCGCGGGGAGTCCGCAGCTCCCGACTCCGAGGTGCGTGCGCGCGCGCCGTGCGCGGTGCAGCCCGGATCGCCCCCGCCGCGCTGCGCTACCGGCGAGCCAGCAGGTCGGAAATGAAAACTTTGACCGGGGTCCCGGGGTCCCGGGGTCCCGGGGTCCCGGCCCTGGCCCCAGGCACCGGCCCGAGGGCGCTGGCGGGGGCTGGGGACAGTCCTGCAGCCCCGGCTCCCCCAGCCGGGCCTCGGGTCGCGGGAGCCACTTACCGCCCTGCACGGCCTCCCGGTGCCGCCGCGCGTCCGGGGCGCGTCCGCCGCGCGCTCTCCCTGGGGAGAAAGAGAAACCGTGTGGCCGGCCGGCGCGCGCCCTCTCGCCGCCTCCTCTGCGGAGAGCCGCGGGCGGCGGGCGGGCGGCGGGCGGCGGGCGGGCGGCGGGGCCGGGCCGGGGCGGGCGCCGAGAGCCGAGCGCCGAGCGCCGAGCGCCGAGCGCCGCGCGGAGGGGGCCCGGGGGAGGTGGGGGCGGATCTGCCCAACTCCTGAGCCCGGCTCCGAGGCTGGGGAGCAGGCGGCGGGGGCCGCTTTCCCGGAGCGGGGCGGGCGGCGGTGCCCTCCCTCGTCCCCGGGCATCAACTATTGTCTGGGCGCCCCGGTCCCCGCTCACGCCGCCTCCGGAGCTCAGCGCCCCCCATCCCGCCCGCCTGCCCCCCAGGAGGAGAAGCTGGGGCGGGGCGGACAGAGCGGGGTTGGGGTTGCCTGGGGGTCCGGGGGTCGGAGGTGGGCGCCGGGGCGCGGAGGTGCGTGCCGAGTGGGGGAGGGGACAGGTAACTGCCGCCGGGGGCGGGAAGGCCCGGGAGGACCGCTGGGGGGGAGGAAGTGGGGCGGGAGCCCCGGAGGCGGGAAGGGATGCAGTGGCCGGGGGCGGCCTCCGAAGCCCAGACCTGGCCCTCCCCTCCCGGGGACCCCCCTCCCGGGAAGTCGGCGCCGCACGGACTTTTTCGCTCACTCGCTCACGCACGCACTGAACTCGCTCACAAAGTTGCCGGCGGTGGCGGCGCGGCGCTCGCCCTTCCCTCCCCTGCACTCCCCTCGCCTCCCCGCCTCCCCGCCTCCCCGCCTCCCCGCCTCCCCGCCCCATTCCTTCCCCTCCCTCCCTCCCTCCCTCCGCGAGTCTCGGGTGAGATCACCGCTGGGCTGCTCGGCACCACGCGCAAATCTCGCGAGAGAAGCGGCCGCTCGGCCCGGCCGGCGGGGGAAGTGGGAGTCGCGGGAAGGTGGGGGCCCGCGGAACTCCTGGTTGCTATGACGACGGCAAAGCCCTGGATTCCTGTCTCCCGCAGGGAGCCAAGACGGCGAACGTGGGTGCAGTTTTCAGCCTGCCCCCTCCCTTGCCCGACACCCTGATGGTGGGGGAAGCGCGGCTCGAAGCGGGAGGAGGATTTTTTAAACCTATTTGGGAGAGCATCTGTAGACCCGCGTCATGATTCTCTGGCCGGGTTTGGCAAAGGGATCGCCTTAGGGTTTTTCCTCCAGAGGTTCTGGGGGAGCATGTGTCTGTACCCCCAAATATCTACCATATATTCGCTCTTTGCACCCTCCTGCCCAATCTCCTCCCCCAACCACCACTCCATAGACTCCCTCTCTCGTCCCTTGCCCCGCCCCCACCTCCCACCACCACCACCACCACCACCACCACCACCAGAGGGTCAGCCTTACTCATCTTTGTGTTCTCACCCTGCACAAGCTTGGTAACATAGTAGGTATTTACTTAACGTCCATTGAGGGCAGAAAATGAGTGTGGCAGGCTGCAAGTGTCCTCATTACTTGGCTTCCACTACCCACCCCCCACCCCCACCCCACCCCCGTAGAGTATGTACCTACCTAGGCCTAGAATATGTTTCTGCTCCACAGCCATATTTTTTTTAATAATAAATTTATTTTTTATTGGTGTTCAGTTTGCCAACATACAGAATAACACCCAGTGCTCATCCCGTCAAGGGCCCCCCTCAGTGCCTGTCACCCAGTCACCCGCACCCCCCCCCCCCGCCCTCCTCCCCTTCCACCACCCCTAGTTCGTTTCCCAGAGTTAGGAGTCTTTATTTTCTTACTCCATTACTGTCTGTTTCTGTTCACATAGAATATGCCCTTTTCAGTAGTTAGAGTCCTTCCTTTCTCCAACTTTGTCTCAGAAAACCCCTGGGGTGCTGGGATCCCTGGGTGGCTCAGCAGTTTAGCACCTGCCTTCAGCTCAGGGCATGATCCTGGGGTCCTGGGATCAAGTCCCACATTGGGCTCCCTTCATGGAGCCTGCTTCTCCCTCTGCCTGTGTCTCTGCCTCTCTCTCTCTCTCTCTCTCTCTGTGTGTGTCTCTCAGGAATAAATAAATAAATAAAATCTTAAAAAAAAAAAAAAAAAAACCACCCTGGAGTGGGGGAGGTTTGTTGTTCATATATATATATATATATTTTTTTTTTTTTAATCATTAAGCTCTTCAGATGCCTTCAAACCTACTTCAATGCTGTTAAGGAAAAAAAAAAAACCCACCCTGGGGTGGGGGGAGGTTTGTTGTTCAGATTTTTTTTTTTTAATCATTAAGCTTTTCAGATGCCTTCAAACCTACTTCAATGCTGTTAAGGATCAAGAGGAAATCTTTTCTTGCCCTGTTTATTCTTTTAATTGTAGAAACTACAATTTTTCTTTGGGGGGGCGGTTAAATAGTCACTGCCTAAATAAAATGGATGCTGTGAATAGAAGTAAGCTTGAACTTTAGATTTCAGAAGGGATGAGTGAAAAACACATTCCATGGCATGTGAATTATATCTCAATAAAAAAAAACTAATAAATCCCATCCCGACTTACATTAAAATGAGAAAACTGTGATTTTTAATTCAATCCCACAAAACTAGAAAACCCATAAAAGTACATGAAGAGTAGGCAGTTAAGACTCTAGGTCAAGCATGAGCTTAAATCCTAGGTTGGTGAAAGTTTTTACACTTGAAACCTGAGTGAATACAATGATTGAAAAGCACTAGACAACTTTAGGAGACTAACTTTGAGTTTTTCTGTGTCACTAATAATTGAGTCTCCTTGAGAAGTCAATTAATTGCTGATTCTTCATTTGTAAAACGAAGTAGTCCAGATGTGAGGTCAGCTTTACAATTCAATAGCTCTTAGACCTATAAAAATTTTCTAATAAATAACATATTTTCCTTTTACAAAAAAAATGAGTATTTCATTTTATAGGTCAGTTTCACAAAGTTTAGCTAGCTGTTGACAAGTTGATTTTAAAGTTTCTCTTGTCCCAACTGTAAAAACAACAAAAATATTAACCATGCTACAGTAATTTCACAGGGAATGCATTGTTCATGATTTGTTTTTTCACTAACTCAAAACAGATTCCTTGTTATTTTATAAATATGCTAACTCAAACCAAAGACCTAAACTGAATATGTCCACACTCCCACCAAAATAACTATAAGGAAAGGGAGAAGGAAAGAAAGTAAGAAAGGGAGGAGAGGAGAGAAGGAAGAGAGGGTGGGAGGGCAGGGCTAATATTCACATGCTGGTATTTTTAATATAAAAATTTTTACAAAGAAACTCAACGCATCACCAACCACCCTGCTGATGTGTTTTAAGGAACTATCTTTCATAGCACAGTACACCATTGTAAATCAGTTGTTTACTTGCTCTGGCTCAACTTTTAACACAGTTTTACCTGTAAAGAAAGGATGGCTGCCAATCTGTACCCACTAACACAATACAATTTCAGAGCCACCTGTTTTATGACTCCCAGATGGCCATTTGATAACATTTGAAATAACTGACCCAAGTGCTAACCAAATCTATTAACTTTATTCGATGCTTATGAGGCTCCAGAGTAGATATTGGCCTCAGATTATGAAGTGAACTTCTCTAACCTTCAGATAGAGTAGAATAGGAGATACCGTCCCGGGGACCTAAAACTGCTCTTTCAAGGCCCTGGCCTACTATTTACTCGTCAATGGTAACAGAATTTTCACCTATGTTTCTGAAGGAAGAAAAGGTGAAATCCACCAAAGCTGTAGGTTCCAATAACATGTTTGTAATACCAACAGGTCAGGCCTGACCCTCTGTATCTTCCTTGGCCTTCTTGGGATTTCAAAACAACAGACAAGAGGCAGGAGAGTAAAAGAGGGAATACAGAGTTTGCCAAACCATTCCTCCCTCCTCTCTCTGGGTTCTTCTTCCCACCTCCACCTAAACCCCTCCCACACAGGGATGTGTAACCTTTCCTAGCGATAAGGAGAACATCTAGTCATTTCCTGTTCCTCTCTCCCTGTTCGGTTCTTAGTTTTTTAGACCACAGTTGAATTAATTTCCCTCTGGTTATTCATTCCTACACAACAAAACACCCTAACATATCTGGTATGGAATGATTTTGACACAGAAGCCGGCCAAGCAAGCAAAATTGTTATTTTTTTAATATTATAAACATCAATTCACAGCTGCATGTTTCTCAGCTAAAGTCTGGTTTATTCAGCCTATTATCATCAATTCAGAACTTCCTATTACTCACTATACCTCTATAGGGAATTACTAACACATATTCAGAAAAATTACTCTTAACTATTGAAAAGGACCAAAGTGCCCCCAAATCATCCAAAATTAAAGTTCTATCTAGTGCTGTTTCAATTTTAGGGTACTGTGGTTTTAGCCCTAGGTGGTGTAACTTGATTTATCTGAATACTAGATTTCTTAGAACAGTTCAGTCTCCCGTCTACATGATAATATTTATTACGTGTTTAAATACCAAGAACTTTATACTCAATTAACATTGCTTAGCAGAGCTACTACACTTCCTTGTCCACTCCCCCACTCTTCTAAAGAACTATTTCACACCTTCTCCCCCAACATCAAACCTCTGGCTTGTAACTCACAGCTAATGGCTTTGCTTCTTCTTTATTGGTAAAATAGAAACAATCAAAAGAGAACCTGGCACACTCCCGCCCTAGCACTCTAATACCAACCTACCTGCACCTGTCCGCCCGTACTCTTCTGTTTCCCAGAAAAACAGATTTTCTCAGGATCCTTAGTGACTGCCTTATTGCTAAACTTGTGGCCAGTTCCCATCCTGACCTCATTTGAGTCCTCAGCAGCAGGGAAAGGTTGGTCGCTTTCAACCTTGAAATACATTCTACTGTGGCTTCTGGGCTAAGAGTCTGTCTTGGTTCTTATTCTAGCTTTATGGCCTTCTCAGACTCCCACCTCTAAACTCAGAAATCCCCAGGTCTCTATGGACATCATCGTTTTGTGGTCTCTTACCATTCCGTGGTCATCTCACCAATCTGATGACTTTAAATGACATCTATAGTCTGACTACTCAAATTTGCATCTCCAGTCCAGACACCTCCCTGAAAGCCAGACTCCTACATCCGTGAAAATTAATAAAGGGAAACCTCCCTAATATGGAGTCCAGAGGCTACCACTCAACCTCAATTACAGAAACAATTGTCAATTATAGTCTCCAACAGAAGTGTCAGTTACACACCTCAGCAGAAGAGTCCTCAACAGGACCCCACAGAGAGTGGTGTACATTGCAGCTTCTACAAGAAATTGGCTACCCCTGCAACTCAGCCAATGAGAAACCATCATCACTCTGAACCCCTGCTTTTGTCCAGTGGGCTTTCCTTCAGAACAAGTCTCCTTGACTTCCTCCTTCTTCTCCATAAAATACTGCCCTTCTTCATTTGTTGGACCTGCCTCTGGTTTTGCCATAGGGTGCGTGTCCTCAATGCACTTCTCCATTATTCCTGAATAAACGCCATTTTGCTGGTAAAATAACTGACAGTTTTATTTTTTAAGGTTAACACATCCATCTCCTATTCAACATCTCCAAGTGGTTGTATATTAGGTATCTCAAACTTCACATATGTAAAGCTGAAAAGCTCCAGATAGTCGCAGCCCCCCACCCGCCTCCCGCCGCCCTCCAAAAAAATCATTCCCTCCTACAATCTTCCCCACCTCAGTTAAGGGCACCCTTCCAGAGATTCAGAGGCTCTTGTTCAGAGCAAAAGTCATGGGGTCATCCTTGACTTCTCTATTTCTCTCACATCACATATCCAGACCATGAGTGAGTTTTGTTGGCACTTCTTTCAGAATAAATGTGGAATCTAATCACTTTCCACCCCACTGCAAGTCTCCCTGTTTGAGCCTTTTCTCTCCTGGGTTATCACACTATTCCCCTATTGATCTCTCTTTCTGATCTCCTTCTTCTTGTCCTTTCCCTCAATAATTTGTTCTATGCACAGGACCCAGAGTGTGGAGCATAAATAAGTCAGATCATGTCGCTTCCCTGCTCAAAAGCCTTCAGGGCTTCTCATGTCACTCAGAGAAAGAGCCAAAATTCCCGTTCTGGACTAGATGAATGTATTCTCTGACTCCCCTCTAGAGCTCTGACTTCATCTTCCTCACCACTCCACACCCCTCCCCCTCAGTTACACTGGCCTCTCTTGGGTCCCTGAAAACACTAGCCACTCTCCTGCCTCCAGGCCCTGCATTTGCTATTCCCTCTGCCTGGAAAGCTCTTCCCCCAAATGTCTGCTCACTCCCTGTTCAAAGGTCATTGTGTCATTTGCTTGCTTGTTCCTGGTGCTCTTTTTAACCGCATGTGGTTTCCTCTCTCACTCTCTGTCTCATTCATAAGATAAGATCTCTGAAAGCAGGAGCTTTATGTCTGCTTTGTTATGTCTATATTCCCAGCACCTAGAACAGGGACATATATACAAGACATTCAAGCATGTTTGTTGAATAAGCAACTGATGCTGCTTTAAAGACCAAGTAAAAGGGCTAGCAGAGTGCCATAGGCAGACTAATTCCCCACTGAGATGTTCATATCCTAATACATGGAATCTGTGAATATGTCACTTTCCGTGGCAGAAGAAATTTTGCAGATGTGATTAAAATCTGGATATGAGGAGACACGTACCTGAGATTATCTGAGTGGACCCAACATAATCACAAGTTTCTCATGAGAGGGAAGTAGGAGGGTCACAGTTAAGAGGCACAGGAGATAAGACCATGGAAACAGGGTCAGACAAAGATTTGAAGACACCACACCACTGACAGTGATGATGGAGGAAGGGGCAATGAATCAAGGAATAGGCAGCCTCTTGAAGTTGGACAGGGCAAGGGAAAGAGAGTCTCCTCTAGAGTCTTCAGAAGGATTTATAGCCCTGATGACAACTTGACCTCCAGAACTGCAAGATAACAAATTTGCGTTGTTCTGAGCCATTAAATTTGTTACATCAGGGACGCCTGGGTGGCTCAGTGGTTGAGCATCTGCCTTCAGCTCAGGTTATGATCCTGGAGTCCCAGGATAGAGTCCCATATTGGGCTCCCCATGAGGGGGCTGCTACTCCCTCTCCCTATGTCTCTGCCTCTCTTTCTGTGTCTATCATAAATAAATAATTAAAATCTTTTTAAAAAATAAAAATAAATTTGTTACATCAGTAAACGGAAATTACTACTCAGAGTTTACTCAGCGTGTAAACTCTTTGAAGGCAGGACATGTGTCTTGTTCACTTTTAAATCCCTACTGTCTAACACAGTTCCTACCCCAAGCAAGGCACTGAGTAAATGTTTCTGGAAAGAATGAATGAAGTTCAATTGCAGGGAAGAATCAAAACTCCCATCCTGATGGAGTGGCAAAATCACTTACTTGGCTTCATCTTACCTCAGAAAGGGAAGAAAGCATCTTGCTATTAGGAAGCCTCCTTGAGCATTTTGACCCATAAATGATATAGGGGCAGGGAGTAGGGAGCCAACTCAGGGCATAGGCACCAATACCAGCTACAGAGAACAAAGACAAGTCACATGGGGCTTCGTGGGATATGTTAAGGAGCTTGGCCTCTATTCTATAGGCAATAGAGAGGCATTGAAGGATTTTCAGCAAGGCAGAGACATACTCAAATTTGCATTAAGGAGGTATAGCACACTTAAAGCCTGAGATTTAGAAATCTATGGGTCAGAGAAGTCACAACTAGAGTCATAAATGTGGGAGGCAGTAGCTTATAGTTGCTGTACATTGCATTTAGATAACATTTTAATTAAACACCCCCACAAATTTTCTTTCCTTCTCATAGGTGTGTTCTTCTGAACCATATTCCATTGAGCTGTTCATGCCATTCTGGGTTTTCTGATGACTTTCTTACTAGCATAGGTTCAATAAAAATCCCAGAAGAACTGAAAGTTCTAACTCACCAACCTTTGAACTTTTCCAACATAGGCATCAGCATGTACTGCTCCATCTATAAGTTTTTTAATTTTTTTCGTGAGAGACACAGAGAGAGAAAGAGAGAGAGAGGCAGAGACACAGGCAGAAGGAGAAGCAAGCTCCATGCAGGGAGCCCAACATGGGACTGGGTCCTGGGTCTCCAGGGTCATGCCCTGGGCCGAAGGTGGCGCTAAACCGCTGAGCCACCCCGAGCTGCCCTATAATTTTTTTTTTTTTTTTTTAAGAAATCTATCTTCTCTGAACCATTTCAAAAATTTTTATTCATCTCTCCAATAGCATTTCCTTTTGGGGAGCTCTTTGCACTGTTTAAAATAATGTGAACATTTTCTTAGGTGCTAGAAATTTCCTTCCAACTAACCCCTGTCTTATTCCTTTCATCAGATTTCATGATCGAGAATGTGTCAAGAAGGAAGGTGGAAAAAAAAAAAAAAAAGGTCTCTCTCCACTCCCTTGTCTTTTTAAATCCCTAGAAAGGAAAAGAGGCTTGCTCATGACTTGGAAGTGGTAGGCTGAGGCCTCTCAGAACCATCTGCCTCCTTCCATTGCCAACCAGAGCCAAGAACCCAGGAGCCGAGGGAGCGCCTGAGTTGCACCTGCCCATGGGATCCAAAGAGAGCACAACAAGATTCTGCAGAGATCACACTTTGCATGTTTCTGGGTATAGGAAATATACGTAATTAGGGTATCTGCTTGTAGACATATCAAAGAGCATGACCAGCATGTTAAAGCCATCATAGCCTTTATTTGAGGCCAAAGAGGAAACAGTGAATATGCTGATAGTTCAAATATGTTTAGGGTCTTAAATCAGCTCATCTCTCACCCTGAATTTTACAAATCATTTTCCAGAGTTGACATTTTTAGATGTCTCTTTCCATTTCATTTGTTCTTTACATTTGAGGGGTAGGGGTGAGTACACTTTCTCAAGTATAAGAACTAGCCATGGCCCCTACATTTAATCTCTTACTTACACTACAGATATTGACCCAGTGGAGTGGAGGAAAGTCTACTAGAACTTGGATTCTGGCTTAGATTTACAGATTCTAATTCAACCAGTTTAATGTGTTGTTTAATTTTTTATTTAATTTTTCTGGACTTGTTTAAGCGCCAAAGGAGAGGACTAAGAGCGCATTTCTTTGAACTAAATATCCATATGTGCCATGTTAGCTTCTTTCAGGTGTCTGTCAAAAATCTGAGGTCTGAACTTTCGTTCCTGAACAAGAAAAAAGTTGCTGAACCCCACTCCATTCTCATTGGTCTCGTCCTTCTAACTATGGTCTTCACCTTCCCTTGGCCTCTCTTGCCACCCATCCACACCCCCACTCCACAGCCTCATCTCAGATATTGAGGGCAACCACAACCCCTGCTGAAAGGTTGGAGAGGGATGTAGACTCCCAAACACATGTGCAGACCCATCCTGTCGCACTCTCTAGGTTGGTGCCACCACAGGGGATGTCATTCTCACTTGTGACATGGCCAGCCTGTGCCAGCTGCTCTAGCTGGCAATGGGACTCTCAGCCCAGCTGCTCCCAGCTGCTCCCACCTCTTGGAACAGCCAGCTCCTAATCCTGGTCTGCTGGGCAGTTACGCTTTCCTTGTCCCACACTTCCTCTGAGGGCAGCCCAAAACACAGTTCATTCCAAGTAACTGGGGACAACTAGAAGATGCAGGATTGGTCTATAGAATCTGCTCAAATTCTCCCCAGCTGGAACTGTATTATGGGAGCAAAAATGAAAGTGTCATGCTACCTGGTCTTCACCTGAAGGCAGTTCTGCACAGTGGAGTCAGAGGGATATGACCTCCACCTCTACACTTTGTAGCTTAGTGGTTTTGGAAAAAAGTTACTTACCTCTCTAAGCCTTTGTTTTCTTGCCTTTAAAGTAGTAATAATAATCATGATTTTTTTAAGACTGATTTATTTACTGATTTTAGAGCATGAGCAGAGGCAAAGGGAGAGGAGAGAGAGAGAGAGAGAGAAAGAGAGAGAGAGAAAGAGAGAGAGAGAAGCAGACTCAATGCTGAGCCATGAGCCCAACTTGACTCAGGGCTTGATCCCACGACCCTGAGATCATGACCTGAGCTGAAACCAAGAGTCAGTTGCTTAACTGACTGAGCCACTCAGGTGCCCCATAATTGTTTTTTAAACACACAGTTGTTTAGAGGACTAAATAAGATAACATGCATTTTTTTAAAATATATTTTTAAGTAATCTCTACCCCGAACATGGGACTCGAGTTCACAACTCTGAGATCAAGAATCACATGCTCTACTGACTGAGTCAGGTGCCCTGAGATAACACACATTTTGTTAGACTCTGTAGACTGGCTACCTAAAAGTTATGCATGACTTTCTTTTCCTTCCTTACCCTCCATGTCTTTTCAGATTTCTTGAAGCCTTCAGAACAAGCTCACACAAAACAAGGACTCTTCTGAAAACTCTGAGTTCCAACAGATATGCAGAACTGCAGGGAAATACAAATGCAGAAATGATGAAATACAGTGCCCATCAGACTCTCTCCATCACTCCCCTCTCCTCTCCCTGCATCTGCTGTTTCCACATCCTCTCTGCACAATGCTTTCCTTGACTGGCTTTGGTCCACATAAGGAAAATACTTCCCAGATTGAGTCCAAACTCAAACATCTCCCACGTTTGCAAAAATACCTGGAGAGGGAAGGACCTGACTGATCCAGCTCTGGATCAGGTCCCCGCCTCTAGACCAGTCAGCTGAGACCAGGAGTCTGAGGCCATGTTGCATAAAATGGAACCATGACAAGACTGTGGGGGTAGCAGTTCTCAGGAAGAGGGACAGCAGACCACAGTAAACATGCAGGAGTTATGTGAAACTAGGTTTCATCCCTTAAGGAAATTGTCATATATGGGGAGCCAGGCAAAGATAGAAATACTAAGTTTTCAATTCAGTTTAAATTGATTTTGATGCCCCAAAACCATAAGCTACCTAGGAATAAATCAAACCAAAGAGGTAAAGGATCTGTACTCTAGAAGCTACAGAACACTTAACAAAGAAGTTGAGGAAGACACAGTGAGATGGAAAAACATTCCATGCTGATGGATTGGAAGAACAAATATTGTGAAAATGTCTATGCTACGCAGAGCAATTTACACATTCGATGCAATCCCTATCAAAATACCATGGTTTTTATTTGCAAAGGTGGAAGAAATAATCCTAAGATTTGTATGCAACCAGAAAAGACCTTGAATAGCCAAAGGAATGTTGAAAAAGAAAACCAAGGCTGTGGGCATCACAATGCCTGACTTCAAGCTGTATTACAAAGCTGTGATCATCAAGACAGTATGGTACTGGCATAAATTGATTTTGACGCTAAAGGGGATAATGGAGGAAAAAAAAAACACCCAAAAGTGAACAATGGTGGAAGAAATCTCTGCTTTTTAGAAGTTCAATCAATAAGGCCCTGCAGCTCTCTTTGTAAGACATCTGCTCCTCAGGATTTTCTGCCCTTATGAAGCTCTAGGCCTCACCCTTCCTTCTGTCTTAGAAGACAAGACATAAAAACACTTACTCAAAATAAAGGATGGCTAGGGGACAGGTTTTGTCAAACAGGGAACTATTTAAAGTGAGATCTTTCTGCGCTGGGCAGGAATTAATGGAATTAAGCCACGAAGGGAGATTTACTATACTGTACACATGAAAGAGGCTACCAAATAGGATAAGGCAGGATTAAGTAGCATAATCAGAGTTTATGGAAAAGAGATCAAGGAGTAAGTGGTGGCTCCACGAAGCCATCGGATCTTGGCTCGTGTGGTGAAGACGAAGGGAGGTGGGGTGTCCCTGGAGGGAGGAAGAGTGAACAAATGAACTGAAGTCAGAGTGAACGTGGCACGACCGTGGACAGTCACATCCAAGGGAGTGTGGAACAGCAGTCCCTAAACTGTGGGATGCCCAGTGAAAGCACTCAGTGTGCCTGTTTAAAGTAGATCTCTGAGCCCTCAGTGCACAGATTAGGGTGTAGGTGTTCTGAAGAGGGTCCGGGGATTCGATATGTTTAGGAAACACCTTAGGATTTGGGCTGCAGCAGGTCTGCTGGACACAGCTTGAGAAACACTGGCATCTCCACTGGCTCTGCCTATTATGGCAGAAGAAATGGCTTCTCTTTTTGACTATGTGTTTGCTCTATGACAGCAGCTATCAGACTAAGAGTTCTCTGCTGATAGCTCAAGAGAGCTGCACTGAGCCGGTGCCCCGGCGGCCACTTTCTGGGGCTACTTTGGTCCCCAGTCCCTAGAGGGGCCGCTTGGTACCAGCTGGTCTGGTCTTCAGTTCCCTGCCTGTGCATTGTGACAGCCAGCCAAAATGCAACAGGAACAGTCTAGATGTTGAATACTTCTTAGACAATGTTGGTGTTTGTATGTCTTACTGGATCTTTCACCTGTCTTTTATTATCTAGCCAAATTAATTTTATATAAACTTAATACTCAACATTTGTATAATAGTAAAGAGTGATTTACCTTAATTAAAAAAAAAGAGGTATGTTTGAAGAGTTTCTATTCCAAAATTCTCAAGAGTTGGTGCTATTAATTAATCATACATTATTTATTTTTCTTTCTAAGCCACTTTTTATCTCCTCTCCTGCAATTCAACTCATATAATTTCCATTAAGGTATCATTTTACAACAAGAAAACAGAGTTAAGAATAAGTCACATCATTTTCAAAGTATTGGGACTAAAACAGGTTTCTTAATATCCTAACCAAGGGTTTTCTTATTAAGCCATTATCTTGTCATTATTCTATTCTTGAGTTGTTCCCTTCAATTATTTTCAGAAAAATTTAAGATGCTAGTAAGACGTTTTCCAGTCCCTTGACCCAGAATTTCTAAGTACACACAGAATGAATATGACCTTTCATTATACCTCCCTCTTCTGTACTTGAATTTCTCTTATTCTTCAGTCCATCCCTAATCTAATTTTTGCAACTGCATTTTTCTGACCTACCATGAGGATGAGACAGGAATAGCATTTGCCTTTTGTCACTATGTTCATTTAGTTGAGTGATTCTCACTCCATCATCACCATGAACGGGCTTTGACTCTTCTATATAATTGCCATATAACCCTATTCTTTTTTTAAGTATTTTTTAAAGATTTTATTTATTTATTTATCTATTTATCTATTTATTTATTTATTTATTTATTTATTTATTTATTTGAGAGAGAGAATGAGAGAAAGAGAGGAAGCACAAGCAAGGAGGGCAGGGACGGAGGGAGAAGGAGAAGCAGACTCCTTGTTGAGCAGGGAGCCTGACTTGAGACTCCATCCCAGGACCCTGAGATCATGACCTGAGCCGAAGGCAGACGCTTCACTGATTAAGCCAACCAGGTGCCCCCATCTAGCACCAATCTCTTAGAAATGTGATTACTATTCAGCAGTTAACTCTTCCGATAATCAGAAGAAACAACTATGATGACTCAGTCCTCTTGGACTCCAAGCACTGGAGACCATCCCATCTGAAATCTCTGTGTCTTGAGATTGGCCTGGATCTCTGGCCTAGGAGCACACAAGATAAAAGACAACATTTATTGTATCATCACTAGGGATAGTGAATCAGACCAACTCAGATGAACAATCGCTGTAAGTAACAAGTTGATCTCTGGGGTGCTAAACAATATATACCAAGTCCTTTTTTGGGATTGTGTTCTACTTCTTTATTATTACATAATAAATTACTCTAAAATTTAGAGGCTTAAAACAACCATTTTATTGTATTTCACAATTTTCAGGTCAGAGAATTGTGGCAGAGCCCAGTCAGGCAGTTCTTCTCTTCCAACCCACATGTCTACACCTTCTACAGGAAGAAGGCTGAATTCTGCTGGCACTGCCTCCTGGCTTCTCCAGCAAAACCATCTCGGTGTAGTCAGACTTAGGAGGCAAATCTTCCAGAAAGAGCATTCTGAGGGACAGGAAGTGGAAGTTGCCAGTTTCTTTTTTTTAAGATTTATTTATTTATTTGAGAGAGAGAGAGATAAGAGAGAGAGAGAACATGATCAGGAGGGACAGAGGGAAAGGGAGAGAGAACCTCAAGTAGATTTCAAACTGAGCTTGGAACTGGACACAGAGCTCGAACCCATACACCAAGATTAGAACCTGAGCCAAAACTAAGAGTCTGCCGCTCAACCAACCAAACCACTGAGCCACCCTGAAAGTTGTCAATTTCTTAAGGCCTGGGCCTTGGAAATTGGAATATTACTTCTGCCATTTTTTATTAGTCAAGTAATTACATCTCTGGCCTTAGTAATAAGAGAGAAGAATAATAAAGAATATGCGGCCATCTTTATTCCATCACAGAGTTTTTTCACCAAACATTTATAGAGCACGTAGTAAAGCTCAGGCTCAGTATATAACTCCGGGAATATGGAGGAACATAACACACTCCCTGCCACTAGCAAATCCACAGCCTAGAGGAGAAGTTGATGTGTTATATAGTTCTTGTTCATAAACATTCAGTAACTCTCCAAGACAATCGGTGAAACCAGGAGTAAATTTTAGGAGATAATTTAAAATGAAAAAGAGAAAAATCCACCGTCTAATAATATCTACTTTCTCATAATTCAAATGTCTATTTATTTAACACCTGACATACAAATAAATTGTGACATGGAGCCAAAGCTTAAAGTGTTAGAGGGGGAAATAAATAGCAGAGATAACTTCTTAGAGGAATAGATCTTGTGCATGGTAAGAAATTGAAGTCAGAAATTTATCATGGGATAAATTTCAACAGACTTCAGTTCTCATCTGTAAGGCAAGTGGTCAGGCCAGTTATCACCCTTGGCAAACCTGCCAATCCCAAATCAGAAAAGGCTTACCCTTGTAACAGAGTGTTGGATCACAAAGAAAAGGCAGAGTAATCAGGCATCATCTTCTGGGGAATATAGGAAAGATAATGTTTCTAGTTCAGCAGGCTTCCAGTTAGGAGGCTGCCTCCCCCTGAAACAGAGCTGTTAGGCATGAAGCCACTTAACTTAATAGACTAATATGTCACAATTGTTTAAGATTTGAGATTTCTAGCAAGAGTTTGGGAGAAAATGATCAAACTGTAATAGAATATTGTGTTCATGAAGCAAAAATATTGAAAGATTTGGAAAAAGTGGTTTAGATTCTGCTTTTGAGGGATGTTTCCTGAGGGACCATCAAACTCACTGATCTATAAACCATTCTCTGCCTGCCATATTCCTTTCAGCCTCTGGGCTTTTGTCCATGTTGCTCTCTCACCTGGAACACCTGGGTCATACTGGAAAGGGGAGAGGAAAATGTGAGAATGTGGTTGAGACCAGAGAAGTGGCCCAAGTAGCACAATATTTAGAAGCACATGTTGTTCCCAACGGGGATGCAGATGACAAATGCTCTTTTTTTTTTTTTTTTTTAATGACAAATGCTCTTGTGTAGAGTAAGAGACTCTTGTGGTGGGAAAAGGTCACATATAGGGTGTGTGAACTTCGGCTGAACAGAGATAGAGATGTCAAAGAAGATGGTTCTAGGCTGGCAAAACAGCACATGTGATGTATGAATGTGATTTTAACCACTAGTTTTTGAGTACCTGCTCTATGGTAGGCTTTGTCTGCTACTGAGCCCCATATGGGACCAGAACATATTTGAGAGACCTCGAGGAGACCTCCCAGTACCAGTATTTAAGAATGTTGGGAGACAAGATTGACAACACAGGCATGTCCATGTTAGGAAGAGCCTTGAGTCCTCTACTAAAGTCTGAAGCCAGTGTTCCTCATTCTAGAAACAGAGATTCTTTTATTTGCTTCAAGTAACTCTTGGTAGATTTTTTCCCCAAAAGCATAATCCATATTTCACAGGAAAAAAAGAGGACCTGTATTCTACATTTATTGCTGTGGTCATCACTGTTAAACATAATTTATATATGAGATCAAATGCCTACTAGTTCTTGATACTGATCTCTGTACTCTTTGACTTCTTATTCTTATATATATCTTGGTTTCAACATGATCTAAACTGTGTATTGTTCAATGATTTTTAAATATCATTGGATTTTCTGGGATTAGCAATTATGAAATAAGGGGAAAACTTACACATTGTGTTTTTCTAAATCACAATAGTGAAATCCTCAGGTTGCTCCAGGAAGTTGAAACCAGGAGAAGGAAGAATAAGTAACACGTACAAAGTCATCTCCTGGAAAGTGGAAGATAATGGTAATTCCTTGTGCTTGCCCATTTCCTCAGTGTCCCCACTCTGCCTATCACATGAGACCCCCCATAAGTCCAACTTCTTCCATGATGTTCTCTCTAACCTTTCCATCCTCCACTGATTATTTCTCTCCCTGATCTCCTCTTGCAACATACATCTTATTTAACTCTCTACACTTTTTGGAAATAAAATAATAAGCATTTTGAGCACAAGTAGATCCTATACATTTTTTACATAGCTCAAGATCTAGCTAATAATAATAATAATAATAGCCAACATTTTGGGGGGCACTTAACTGTGCCAAGTGCATAATTTGCACTATTTGATTAAATTCTTGCAATCATTCTTGGGGGGGGGGTGCTATCATTATCCTTACTTTACAGATGAGGAGATTGAGATTTACTCAAGATTATATGGC
Source organism: Vulpes vulpes (assembly GCF_048418805.1). Lineage (NCBI taxonomy): Eukaryota > Metazoa > Chordata > Mammalia > Carnivora > Canidae > Vulpes > Vulpes vulpes. Next base: position 105,364,692 of record NC_132785.1, on the reverse strand, counting down.
CAGAAAATGATGAACTCAGAATGTGAAGAAGGTATTCTGACTCCAGAGTCCATGTACTTTCCTATTTCAAAATAATACAAAAAGCATTTACTGAATATTTTCCATTTTCTAGGACTTGAATTAAATGCATTATATGGATGACTTCATTTATTTTTCACACATATCCATAAGGTAGGTACCATTATTGTCCCTACTTCAAGGATCAGGAAATTGAGAAGTAATGAGATTTTTTGTTTTTGTTTTTGTTTTTGTGAGAGCATTTAAGTTCTGCTTTATCAGAAAATTTCAATTATATAATACAGCATTATCACTATTGTCACCATGTCTTCTTTAGAGAACTAGTGAATTTTAACAGCTTTATCAAGATCATATTATCCAACAGGGACTGGAATCCAGATTGAGACCAGCCATGACTCAGTCTAGAGACCACTGAGCTTCCACCTTGAACAGTAAGAGTAAAAAGAACATAGAATGCCTCACTTAATGCAGGAGTGCCTTCCATATACCAACATCCTGGTGGCTATTCCATGACATGTTTTCCAGTGTCTTGACTATCCTAGGCTAATCTTAGATGGCATCCACCTTAAAGCATGGTCTTCTGAACTCAAGCAAATATCTCAGATGAGATCTGATCAGACCATGTCATAATTCTCATCTCACAGACAAGCCAGGATCACTGCCATTTTCCTTGCCATGGCCCTTAGCCCCAAACTCAGTGTTCCATGTCAGTTCCTGTTGTCTGCCACATAGATACTCAGCTCCAGTTTCTAAATGTGATAGTGGTTAAGATTTCCATCTCCATAGTGAGTGGGCTATCAGTCAGGAATGATTTCCACTGTTAATAATAGAACATCTCTCAAGGGCTTAAACAAAAGTGTTTATAATTCTTACATCACAGCCATCTGGACAAAGTGGCTGCTGGCAATAGTTTAGTGGCTTAACGATGACAGGGTTGGCATTGCTGTGATTCTCTTGGCCTTTTCTACTTGGTTACAAGTTTCAGGCAAATTGGGAAGTTTTGAAGAGATGTGCCAGTTCTGTTCCTTTTTTATTTTTTTAAGGTTTTATTTATTTATTTATTTATTTATTTTTATTTTAAAGGGAAAGAAAGAACACATGTGAATGGGGGAGGGGCAGAGAGAATCTTAAGAGGAACCTCAGACTCCCCGCTGAGCTTGGAGCCTGATGTATGGCTAGATTTCACAACCCTGAGATCATGGCCTGAGCTAAAATCATGAGTTGGTTGCTAAACTGACTGAACCACCCAGGTGTCTCATTCTTTTCCTTTTAAAAGAAAAACAAAAGCTTTCCTAAGAGCATCCTCAGCAAACTCCCCCTCTGTCTCATTGGCTACAACTGGATCACAAGGCACTTAGGGCTGCAAGAGAGTCTAGAAAGCTTGAGAACGTGACTGCTGTGACTGGCTTAGATCTTTCATAATCCATTGTTGGGTTTGGTACATTGCTGGCCAGAACAAACAGAAAGGAAGAAAAAGATCCTGGATACCACAGAGGTATATAATAGTGTCTACCATAGTGGAGCTTGAAAGTCATCTGCAGCTCTATATCCACTGTCTAATTTGTTTGGGGATGAAATTAGTCTTGGGCAGCAATGTATACATCCAGTTATAGCCTCCCTACCTACACTATTGGAACCCACTCCAGTTTCCTGCTAGAACTGAAGTCCAGCTATGAATAGATGCTATGGATGCAGCTAACTCCTGCCAATCTCTTTCTCTAAGCCCTGCAAGTAATTAAAACTTCCAGCAATCTGAAAAAAATGTGTCCCTCATCTTGGACTCATACTTGACCCTTAAGAACAAATACTGTTTGTTGCTTGTGAAGCTCTGCATCATGCCTCATTCTATGTTTCTAGATCAGACTTGTTGATCTTGGACTTGGACCTGGACTGGATTTTGGTCTTGGCTGAATTTAGCTCAAATCCTTCTCCTAGCTGGGAACTCCCAGCATGCCTTGAAGCCCAACCCACACCATTTATGACACATAACAGATTACAAAATAAATTCACATTGAATTTCTTTGAATATTTAAATTCCCAGGATGTCAACTGCTGTCACTAACAGCAATAGCCATCTGTCAGAAATGCTATTAAGGAAGTAACCTCGTTCAATAAGATTTGTAGCAAGTTAACTTCAATTTATTAGGCAATATGGTCAAAGATAAATGAAGTTCCATTTTTGAAAAGGAAACTTTTGAGTTTCATACATTGGATAATGGGCCACAACAAAAATCAGGCAGTGATTAAAAGAGGACAAGTCTGAATATGGGTTGAGCTCGTACTGTCGGGCCAATCAACACTGAATATCAATGACTAAGTTTTCAGATAAAAGAAATAAAAGGAGAAAGTCAGAGAGTTATAGAAGAACAAGGTAGCAAATACCATAATATCATGTATGAATCTTGATATTTACATTTCAGGAAAATGTCTCATCTGAAGAGTGAAAATATTTTGTTTTACCCATGTAATAAGAATGATTTAGACTTCCATATTTCTTGATAGCTCAAGACTAATAATAATGCTTAACCATAATAACCACATTTTCCTAGAGTCCTGGTGAATGTGCATCCCTGTAATTCTGCAAAGCTTTTGATTTTCTATTTTTTGCTTTAATTGGTTTATTTTATATATATATATATATATATATAAAATATATATATATCTTATTGAAACTCAAAGGTTTTTTGTTTGCTTGTTTGGCAGAGGAGGGTGCAGCCCAAAGAGATTGAAGTTAACCAGGTCTTGCTATACAAATTTTTTGTGATCTAGCTTTTTACAAAATATAGCATAATAGAATAACTAGAAATAGATAGGTTGATAGAATGTGACTTCCCTATTATGTCAATTAGGCATTTAACACGGTTTGAGAAGATTTGAATGGTAATTACATCCTGGCTGAGCTCTCTGGCAAGAGTTGGGACTATGGGCATTGTGGCTGTGTTGCTAACTGGGGGAAATTCCATAAGCTGTTGTCACTGGGCATGCATGTCAGGGAGTATTTGATGATGAAAGTTTAGAAATCCAACTTACTTTCTTACTGTCCTGAGGTCTCCTAAACTCTTATAGGAAAGTCACAATTTTCCTTCAGGGAAATTCAAGTAATTGAATGAATGCTTAATTGAGACCTCGGAGTACCATCTCCTAACCAGCCATGCCAACTCTGACTGATTTGTAGTGACGGTTGGCACTATTTTTAAAAGGGATTCTGAGACTTCATCCAGACTCAATGGGAAAGGTGCTTAGCCTCATTAATGATATCTGTCAGGGATGGGAGCAGGTGAAAGTGCAGTGGAAGGCGTGCATCTCTATGCCATTCATGCTATAGATCAGTGTCACCTGAGGGCTTCTTAAGCCATAGATTGCTATCTTTTAATAAGTATCTTTTAATCTATCTGCTATCTTTTAATAAGATCCCTGGGTGGCTCCGCCATTCAGCGCCTGCCTTCAGCCCAGGGCGTGATCCTGGGGTCCTGGGATCGAGTCCCACATCGGGCTCCCTGCATGGAGCCTGCTTCTCCCTCTGCCTGTGTCTCTGTGTCTCTCATGAATAAATAAATAAAAGGTCTTAAGTCAGGGGTAGGGTCCAAAAATCTGCATTTCTAAACTCCCGGTTTTGTTGTTGCTATTGATCTAGGGACCACTCTTTGAGAACCATTTCAATAGGCTAAAGCATAAGTAATTTTAACCAGGAAATTAAAAAAAAATATTTCCAGTTATTTGAATTATAGAAAAGTTTTGATACAGCAGTTGAAGATTTTCTGATTTTAATTAACAAACATCCCCATGGAGTCACTTGGAAGAGTTAACTGCCCTTTGTGCCCTGCAGAAATTGATGTGCTGGATGAGTTGTTTAATATTGATCATTTGAACTTTCAGGATATATTAGCTGCTGACAGCAGTTTGGAGTGTAGCATAAGATAGAATAGTTCTCTCAGTGCTAATTAGATACCAGGAGAAGCTACATATTAAGCCTTCTCTTGGTTCATGGATCGTGTAATCAGAACAGAACAGGACATCTGTCTACCTATTTGCTAAGCCTGAAGGATAGCATCCTCCTCATCTAACGGTTATTAATAATAGTTAATAACTTAGTATGTGCAGGGTAGATTGGGTTTTTCATGTAGTACCATGTTTAATATATTATCACATTTAATCCTCATGTCAGCTGTTTTCCAGATGAGAAAACAGAGGCTCAGAGAGGTTAAACAACTTTCCCAAGGTCACAGAAACATAAGGGGCACAGCTGGGACTTAAATCCAGGCAGTTGGCCCCCAACCCTTATGCTTTATATACACATACCAGTACTACTGCAAGCTGCATTGATTACTCAAGCATTGGCCGTTGGTCGAGGGCAAGGAAAAGGATATAACCTGTTTTCATAACATTTGAGTCAGACCTTGGATATTCAAAGACACGTTCTCTCCACTGTGATTCGAGAAATGCTATTTGTATGCAATCTTGGTTCACAGGATCTCCGCTGGCCTTATCTGGCAAGGCCACCCCGATGACATGTATGGGATGTGTGACCAGAAAACTCCTGTGCATCATGGCATTTTCAGTCATATCTTGTCTTAAACATGCCAAGGGAATTGGTTATTTAAATAAATGTATTGGGAAATGCCCTTCTTGAAAAATGAAAAATCTTGTAATGAAAAGCATCACTCTATGCTTGTTTTACAAATCAGATTAAAAAAAAAAAAAAGCTGGATTTTTTTTTTTCTTGGCAGGTGGGCGGTGTTTGGTTTGAGGAGGAAGAATTTAGCCCACAGGAGAAATCAACCAGGAGCCAAAATCAGAAGCCCATTTGTTTTTTATTCCCCTTCTTAAATGTAAGGGGTAAGAGGGGATTTAGACCAGGAGTCAACATGGTTGCACTGGACATAAATTTCCCTGCCTAGGTAGGCAGTTGCTGCCCTCATGCCAGGGACAATTGCCTTGCCCAGTGAGACTCCCCACAGTGGACTCCATGGCAGCCTGGTGAGTGCATGGAACCAGCCACCAGCTTCTGGAAGGCCAGCATCATTCACTTTTTGGTAAAGATCAAGGAAATGAGAGAAAAACGTTAATCAGTAGTTCTCACACCGAAGGCCAAAGAGATCCTTAGTAACTTTTCCACACGTTCTATGAAAGAGTTCAATGGCACTTTCTCACAGAGAGCCGTCATCTTGGGAATCTTAATAGGATTCTTCTCACGAATGTGAGTTTGCCCGGATTTGCCTCTGTGTGCTTAACTGATTTACAGAGCCATTTTAAATGGTGAAAACTCCAGGGCCATGAATAGGGAAAGGGGGATGGAAGACACAAAACCCACACTAAAACCTATGCCCCCTGAATAATTGCTCAGCAGCCCCAGCTTCTCTGTGTATCTTCATTCATTGTTATGTAAATGATGTTTTAAAGAGCTGAAAAAATTTCCCCTAATCCCTGAGCTATATATATAGACCACTGTGTTCCAAACTTTGAAAAATACCAGAAGGACCACATACTGCACCCCTGTCCTCTGCACTCCTGATGTGTGAGGGTCACGGAAGGAACCTGCTCAAAGGTACAGCCTTCCTCAAGATTTTTTAAAGATTTTTATTTATTTATTCGTGAGAGACACACAGAGAGAGAGGCAGAGACTCAGGCAGAGGGAGAGGCAGGCTCCCTGCAGGGAGCCAAACGTGAGACTCAATCCCAGGACTCCAGGATCACGCCCTGGGCTGAAGGCAGCGCTAAACCACTGAGTCACCTGGTGGGCTCCCCTGTTTCTGTTTTTAAAATATTTTTAATTAATTTATTTATTTTTAAAAAATATTATTTATTTATTTCTGAGAGACGGAGAGAGAGGCAGAGACACAGGCTGAGGGAGAAGCAGGCTCCATGCAGGGAGCCCGATGCCAAACTCAATCCCAGGATCCTGGGATCATGCCCTGAGCTGAAGGCAGATGCTCAACCACTGAGCCACCCAGGCTTCCCATGCAGGCATCCCTCCACAGAGACTTTGCACTCCTGTCTTGGGGCTAGGGGTGTGAGTGACCCCAGCCTGGGAAGAGGGGTGCAGGTCATGTATCCAGCTTCTGAGCCATCAGATCAGTTTGGGCTCAAATGACCAAATGACCTGGACTTACTACATTTTACTTAGAGCAATGTAAGTAACCAGACTGTGCTCAGTTAGAATTTCAGATCCTTTCTCAAATACAAAAGGATACACTGAAGTCAGGTTAAATTTTACAGATTGCTGGGAGGGCAAAGGAGATGCCAAAGGGAAATGATGTAACTTCAGCCTAACAGAAGGATTGATAAATATATAAACATCTTAAATGAGGGTGAAAAGGGGAGAATACTGTATGCAATGACTCTATTCTGAATCATAAATATAGAAGCTTTTTTTTTTCTACAAAGAGGGTAATGGAGAGAGCATGTACAAAGATATTTGACCTCTTCTGTGATCATATTTGTGGTGAGAGTATTGATACTATTATTCTGAGTCTGTCGTGTACATGGGTGGATGAAGCTGCAGCACCTATAAAAATGTGCCACAGTCATGTGGCTGAAACTCTCTTACAACTGAGCTTCAGTCAGGGATGCCTAAGTGGCCCAGTGGTTGGGTGTCTGCCTTTGGCTCAGGTCCTCATCCTGGAGTCTGGGGATGGAGTCCCACATCATGCTCCCTACATGGAGCCTGCTTCTCTCTCTGCCTGTGTCTCTGCCTCTCTCTGTGTGTCTCTCATGAATAAATAAATAAAATAATAAAAAACTGGACTGTAGTCTGAGGCTCTTCCTACCCATTCTCTTTCCTTCTCCAGGACCTCTCATAGGTGTTAACTTGCACTGTGGTCTGCAGGCCACCCCTGCCTCTCCTGCTTCTCTCCTTTTCCCTTCCCAAGTCTCTTGCATGGCTAATCCCAGAGTATTTGCCTCTTGAAAAACCTGAACTAACCTAAAAATAAATGATCGATTATGAGATGAAGCAGTTCTCTCTTATCCATGGTTTCTATTTTCCATGGTTTTTTTTTTTAATTTTTTTTTTAATTTTTTATTTATTTATGATAGTCACAGAGAGATTAGAGAGAGAGGCAGAGACACAGGCAGAGGGAGAAGCAGGCTCCATGCACCGGGAGCCCGACGTGGGATTCAATCCCGGGTCTCCAGGATCGCGCCCTGGGCCAAAGGCAGGCGCCAAACCGCTGCGCCACCCAGGGATCCCCTATTTTCCATGGTTTTAATGACCTGCAGTAAGCCTCCTCTGGAAGCAATGATCCTCCTTCTGACATACTGTGAGAAGGTCAGGAGTAGCCTAATGCTAGTCACAATGCTTGTCATTCACCCGACTTCCTCTTATCATGGTAGGCATTTTATTATTTCACATTGTTACATGAAGAAGGGTAAATACAGTATAATATTTTGAAAGTCCACAGTCACATAACTTTTCTTACAGTATAGTGTTATAATTGTTCTATTTTATTATTGCTTATTGTTAGTCTCTTACTGTGCCTAATTTATAAATTGAAATTTATCACAGGTGTATATGCATAGGAAAAAGCATAGTATATACATAGGATTTGGTACTGAGTTTTCAAGGTATCTATTGGCGGTTCTAGAACCCCCACAGATAAGGGAAGACTACTGTATTCAAATTGCTAGGATTCTCAGTGTGAAAGAAAAGAGATATAATATAGAGTAAATTAAATAAAAACCTCAAATCCTGTATGTGAAATGAAATATCAGTACTAGTTTATCAATACCAGCCATTCTCGAGGATGGTCCCCAATGATAATGTTCTGTAGATGCTCAAAACCTCATGTTGTCTCCTCCCCTCCTTTATGTACCTGGTAGTATAGCTTGGGAATGATGGAGTGTGATTTCCCAGGTTATATCATAAAAGACAGAGGTTTCTGCCTTTTTTGCTTGAATCACTTGCTCTGGGGAAAGCTAGCTGGCATGGCTTGAGGACATTCAAAGAGGTCTTCAGAGAGAACTAAAACCTAGCACCAACTTAGCAGGTGTAGGGTGCACTACGTTGAAGGTGAATCTTCCACCCCTGTTGAGCCTTCCGATGATTGTAGTCCTGGCCAAGATCTTTTTTTTTTTTAATATTTTATTAATTTATTCACGATAGACATAGAGAGAGAGAGAGAGAGAGAGAGAGAGAGAGGCAGAGACACAGGTAGAGGGAGAAGCAGGCTCCATGCAGGGAGCTTGACGTGGGCCAAGCTCACGTCACGTCACGTTTTTGTTTTTTTTTTTTTTTACATGGAAGCTTTTATTAGTGAAACAAGTCAATTTATTTTATTTCCAACAAGGCCTTTTCCTCTAGAAATGAGACAAACTACTTTATATTACTTTACAACAACATAACTTAGTTTTTTGATGTTTTCAGAAAAGGAACAATTTCTCTGGGAATTAGGAAAGTAAATATTTTGGGAAGAACAACTACAGTAAGTTACTTTTCAATCCTGGGACTTCAGGATCGCGCCCTGGGCCAAAGGCAGGTGCCAAACCGCTGAGCCACCCAGGGATCCCCCCTGTCCAACATCTTGACTACAACCTCATGGGAAACCCTCAGTCAGAACCACCAGGTAAGACACCCTCAGATGCCTGATCCACAGAAGCTGAGATAACAAGTGCTTCTTGTTTTAAGAAGCTATGTTTCAGGATAATTTATTCCATAGTACTACATAATTAACACACACCCATACATGCACACACACATACATACATTTTATAATTTTGTCCACTGAAGAGACCTCAAAAAAATGTGCCACCCTGGTGGGCTCCCTTAATGCTCAGACTGTGGTTTTAAAGTATCATTTCACTATAAAAGGAGGTACAGCTTCCTAGAATGACCATCGTAGGAAAGGTACAAGATGAACCTAGAACATCTTATCATTCCAGATAGCAAGGAAGCTGCCAAAGACTCTTAGAGTCTTCTCAGAAGACTCAAGAATGACTTGAACTTAAAGTGACCCCCACTAACCCAAGATAGGATGATTTGAGCTTCAATAACAATAATACCAATGGATTGAAACCTATCAAATATATGAATCTACAAGTCATAATGATATAACAAAATAATTAGTCACTTTGGAGGATAATTATTTATTATCTTTGAAACTGGTAAGAAAAGGGAAAGAACAAAGCATTTATTACTTTTTCTATATGAATTGTACCACTGGGTTAGTAGATGAAAGAAACATCTCTTTATAAAAGTATTCTGGCTAATAAATGAGAAAGAAATGATGGGACTAGTACATCACCAATTTGCAACCCTGAATGAATTAATGGATCTAGACACTATCAACAGATCCTAACATTGCAAAAGGAGGCAAACAGATATTATGTACCCCCCAAAGAAAGAACAGACCACACCAATGAGATCGAGCTGAGGTCCAATTAAGGTTCTAGATCCAGCTGTCAATTTGCAGGAAATACAGAGGTCAGAAGAATATGTTGAACTGAATTATGTAGTCAATCATCAAATTCATGTTTTCAAATTCAGAATTGTGTGTTAAATCAGCAAAGTCCAAACTGAGATACTTTACAGGTCACAGAGCCTGGGTTCTTTAACAGATAAATTGTAAGGAAAAGGAAGGACTAAAAAGGAAACCTTTAGGTTATAAGAGGCTTAAAAGACACATTAAATCATAAAAATGGTCAAGAATAAACTACAGTGTTTAGAGATATATACTTTGGTGATAAAACTAAAGAAACAACAGTGAGTGATTACTATAAAACAATAGTTCTTAAACACACATCGGAATTATCTGGAGAAGTTCTCAAAACACTGATCGTTAGGCTCAACCTTTAGAGTTTCTGATTTAGCAGATCTGTGATAGGGACCAAGAATTTGCATTACTATCAAGTTTCCCAGGTAGGGATGAATCCTGTGTTTCAGAGGACTACTGCCATAAATGTCAAGAGGGGTCACTTGGGATGGGAAGTATGAGAAAGAAGAGAGGGGCCTATAATTAGAACAAGTGGCTGGCCAAATTTTATTTCATTGCTATTGGTTGCAAGAATGTTAGCCTTATCATAACTCATTAAACTATACATTTGTTTTAAGTGAGTTTTAAGATCTGTCTTATTTCACAATAGTGATGTTAAAAGGGAGAATTCCGCAAAATTAAACAAATAGTAGACTTCTAACGTTCACGGTCCAATTGAGTGATTTCCTCATTCTCCAAAAACCAGAAAGCAGGTGTAGCACATCTGTTATATATACTGCTTTTTCTAGACTCAATACTATAGACTGTTAAGTACCCTACTGCAGATGTTTGATAATTTATTTGTAACTAGATACTTTTCATTCATCTTTACTAGTAATATTTCTGAAGCACCAATGAAAATAAAGCTCTGTGCTCTGTATAAAATGTTAGAACAGAACAAAACAAACATGGATCCAACCTCAAGGTACTTTGGGTCTATTGCAGAGAAGCAGATTTTCTTAAAACAACAAATAAAGCGACATAAAATTAGAAACATTACCTATATTTTTAGTTGCTCTCTTCAATATATTTGATTTTCTTAAAAAATTTAGAAGAATATACATTTAGAAGTCCTATTTATAACTGAAGTCCAAAAATATTCTTAAAATATTTATGACAAAATTAAATCCTAGCAAAATCTTCATGGTGATATATTTATAGTACTGTATTTTTCTTTCATCTTGCTTCCTATTTATCACTATCAAATATTTATTCAGTATATTGATTGTTATTAAATTAAAATAGATCACCTGGGCATATTGCCATGTGGCCAGAGGAAGAGCATAGTATTAAGTGATCGTCTTCCTATCTCTTAGTACTTCAGTGTCAGTGAGAGGTCATGGTGTTCAACCTTTTCCCTTCTTTCAATTTCCTCCCTTTGAATTTGGTATTAAATGGACAATGCAGATATTGTGAAATTGTGTAAGTTCCAGTAGAACTCTTATACTTCTGAGGAATGACCAGAATTAGTAATTCAATGTTGAGAAATAGAAGCAGCTACTGTTACCCATACAATAAGTAGATACTAAGGACCTCCTTTATGGTTTTTATCTGTTTTTTGTTTATTGGTGTTTTTTTTTTTTTGTGGGGGAAGGGTGGCTTACACTGTTGTAAATCAGATGAGAGCTTTGGCCTTGTACTGCAAAAGGTACCCAAATGTATCACAAAACTTCGTGAGACTTCCAGGCCACTTGTCAACATGCATGGAACCCCTGCCTTGGATCCAAGGACCAGACAGAGAATACCTGGCTTCATTATGTTGTGTATTATACTGAGAGCTGGGAATAGAAATGTGTAAACAAATGGTCCCTGCTTTCAAAGAGCTTTCATCCCAGTGAAGGACAAAATAGACAAAAATATTTTTATTGGAATAAGATAATGTTTTAATTGAGCTATGTACAGATAAAAACCTTTTGGTAACCAACACTATTATTTTTGTATGCTTATGCCTTTTTGGAAATAAAATGCCTTAGAGCTCTTTATAAACCATATTATCCAGATGGAAAAATGGGGAGAAAAGAGAGATCCTGAGCTTGCCAAATATGACTCAGCAAGTCAATGACATACCTGGAAATAGAAATGAGAAATAAAACAAGCTTTCAAGCAATCTACCTTGAAACAAGCAATCTATTAGCACAGCAGTTGGGAGAGAGGCAGCTCTGACACCGTAGGAGGAGGAAGCCAGTGAGTCAGCTCAGTGTGGAGACCAGGTTTGAAGAAAGTCCTCCTATGTGGAATAGTGCAGAATTCTGACTCCCTGCCTTAGTCACTTCCTCCCTCGTGGCTGGAGAGATCGACCAAGCTTTATGCAGGGGTCCATCCTGCCACTATGTTTTCTTTGATCTATGACACAGATCCTGTCATTTCTGACTTCTTAGAACAGCTCTTGCTTTCTGCAGGTAGACCAACTGGCTGGAGGGTGAAGGTGAAGAGTTTCCAGCCTGTGAACTCTGTCCTATAGATTCTCAGGGGAACATGTCTTGCTGGCTTGAAAAGAGCCTCCTAGGGAGAAACTCTCTGTTTGAAATGATAAGTTTCTGTCCCCGGCACCTACCCTGTGCTCTGGCTCATGTGTGGGTGCTTAATAAAGATGTGTGGTGAAATTGAGTCAACTCTCCATGACATGTAAGGTCAGAAAATCATGTCATCATAATTATGAGAATGTGCTAGTGTGGTGTGCTTTGAATTCTCTACTAAACTGCGGTTGCCTAAAAGGCAAATATGATATTTGTTCATTTCTATGTCCTTAATACCCGACATATGACCTGAAGCACAGTAGATGCCTAATAAATGAATGACTGAGTGAATGTTGAATTGTGGAGAGTCTCTAAGATGTTAGCTCTTGACATAGAAAAAGGGGGGGGTAGCTGCATAGAGAAAAGATGCAAACTAAATTGTTAAGGACATTTTTATTAGACTACTGCCTATTTTTAAAAATCTAAGCAATAACTGTAAAGTATAAAGAATAAAGTAATCACCTCGCCTAAATTGCCTGAATCCAAAAGTACCCATGATTAAAATTTGGTTGATATGAATCCAGACATTTCTTAATACATAGGCTAACAGATAATATTTTTAAATATTAAACTGATCTATTCTTTTTAAAAAAATATTTTATTTATTTATTCATGAGAGAAACAGAGAGAGAGGTAGAGATATAGGCAGAGGGAGAAGCAGGCTCTCTGTGGGGAACCTGATGTAGGACTCAATCCCAGGACCCCGGGATCACACCCTGAGCCAAAGGCAGACCTCAACCATTGAGCCACCCAAGTTCCCCTAAACTGATCTTTTCTAATTTCCTTCTGAATTATTTCCCCAGAGACCTTCCATGAGCATTGTTGAATTGTTGAGTTACAAGGCATATTGTTCTGGGAAAAAACAAACAAACCAACCAACCAACCAACCAGGTACTGCCTGCAACAGGGAGTGTTAGTTACAGCTGACTTCCTTGACTTTTTGATATCAAACAAGAAAATACTCATGAAAACTAGACATTATCAAGAAAGAAAAGGATTTTGGGGGTGCCTCTGTGGCTCAGTCGGTTAAGTGTCTGACTCTTGATTTTGGCTCAGGTCCTGATCTCAGGATCCTGAGATTGAGCCCAGCATCAAGCTCTGCACTCAGTAGGAAGTCTGCTTGAGATTCTCTCCCTCATCCCTCCCTTCCCCCCGTGCTTTCTCTCTCTCTAAAAAATAAATAAGTAAATCTTTTAAAAAAGAAAGAAAGAAAAGAATTTGTAAGCTCTGTTATCTCTGCCTTTAACATCAGCACTAGATCATAGAGCTCTTTTTCTGGCATATAGGGGCCTTGTGAAGGTTATGCCCTGAGTTTGGCTATTCCAGAAAGAACATGTCAGAAGACAGATGTGCTGCAGATGAAATGGAAACCCCAAACCTGCCCAATTCTGGTTCTTGGAATTGTTGGAAAAGAAAGGTCAGACAGGATCCAGAAGGTCAGACACAAGGTTCAGATTTTCAGCCTGCCTCAGAACCAGACCCATGTGCACAGAGGAAGCCTTAGAACGTCCAGATAGTTGAGGGGAGTCCAAGAACTTGAGGGCTTCCCCACCCTGTCCTATGAGGAGGTTGTTAGGCTCTAGAATAGCCCTGTGCGCTACCTCCAACAGGACACATGCCAGTAGTGCAGCAGCATCGGTGAGTCCCAGGTAGATCATTAAACCTGAGCCGGTGTTCCTCATCTCCCATGGCTTCATGTGGTCTACCAGGGGCCCAGAAATCCCCACATGTCTGAGGCCAGGTATGTAGAGGGGCTGATAGGGTCGGTAGGCAGAAGCCCATTTGTGTGGGACATCAAGACCAGACTACAAACACCAGTGCTGTGTGCCTCAGAAGCCACTGGTCCAGGAAAGAGTTTACAACAGCTGGTTCAAAGCAGAGATCAATGGTGATGGGCTGGGGGCAGGAGGGGGTGTTGAGTATGGATTTCAGAACTTTGTCTTCCCTTCCCTGCTGATGCTACCGTGAGCTTATATAATCCACCTGACTCCATTAAAATAGACTCCACCTCAGAGAGGAAAAGGAGGAGAGGAAATCTGAGAGACAGAACTGATCCCAATGAACTCCTTGAACCACTTAATCAAGTTTACCAGATTGCAGTAACATTTAAATCTCTCCTTGTATTGCACCCACCACAACGATTCATCACCACATAGCTAAAGGAGTTTATGACCAGTATCAGCGCACTTATTTTCAAAAATGTGGTGTCTTTTCTTGGTACATACAAGTATGGTGAATTTGTAGCTCAGTTATGTAGATACACAGTAAAAACACAGGAAGGTGAATATAAAGGATCCCCATCAACATGTGACCATATTGTATGTGTCCATTAGGATTCAGTTGCACAGAACAGAAACACTCTTGGAGTTCAAGCAGACAGGGAGATGGATGCAAGCACAATTATGGAGAAGCCTGGGGAGTAGGGCTTCTAGGACGATTTCCAGAATGACACTTCAGAAATGGTGTAGCAATCAGTGTCTGCTTCTGCTACCATCATTAGGTTGAAGAACCAGGAAGGAACTGTCTGGGATGATTCAGGTTCCAGGATTATGTCACACATGGTGGGCTGAAAGACCCATGCCTTAATCTCTGGAAACTGGGATTATTAATGTATATGGAAACAAGGTCTCTGCAAGATGTGACTGAGGATCTTGAAATAGAATTATCCTGGATTATCAGGGCGAGCTCTAAGGGTATTCACATGTATCTTTATAAGAGGGCGGCAGAGGGAGGTGCACACCGACAGGAAAGAAGGCATGAATGAGAATGCAGGCGAATGTGCCACCGGCTGGTGTCTCTGCTGGAGCAGCACACACCCATGCAGCAACCTGAGAAGGGGCCCGGATATGTTTGAAAATAGCTCTGCCATTCCCACTATCTTCTCCTTTCTGAGATGAGTATTCCCAGATCATTTCTACACCTTTTGCAATCTTAATTGGATTTCTCTTTATCACTATCCATCTTCAAATGTGATTCCCAGCACAGATCATGGCAGACAAGACAATGAGCACTGGCAGGTCCTGGCAGGCCTAGCCCTTCCTTTGTTTTGGACACTCTGGTCTATGAATATGGATCAAGTTCATGTTAACATTTTTGGCAGCTATATTTTACCATTTATTCTGATGAATTTGTTTTTAATTAAAACCTCTAAGTTTTTGGGGGCACCTGAATGGCTCAGTCGGTTGAGTGTCTGACTCTTGATTTTGGCTCAGGTCATGATCTCAGGGTTGTGAGCCCCACCTTGGGCCCTAAGCTCATTGAGGAATCTGCTTGAGATTTTCTTTCTCTCCCTCTTCCTCCCCCAACCTGTGCATGGCACACACACGCACTCTCTCCTTCTCTCTCATAAATACATCTTTATATATCTTTTAAAGATTTTATTTATTTATTCCTGAGATACAGAGAGAGAGAGAGAGAGAGAGAAAGGGCAGAGACACAGGCAGAGGGAGAAGTAGGCTCCACGAAGGGAGCTCGACATGGGACTCCACCTGGGTCTCCAGGATCATGCTCTGGGTTGAAGGCGGCACTAAACCGCTGAGCCACCCGGGCTGCCCTCATAAATACATCTTAAAAAAAAAAAAAAAAAACAAGATGTTTTCATATGCAGTGCTATTAAGCCATCTCTCTCCTGTCTTATATTTATGTAGCTTCTTTATTTTGGTTGTTTTTTCCTTGCTAGATTTTTAGATCTTCAGTTACCCATTCTCTTTATATTCATTGTTTTAAATTTGATCTATTATTTTGAACTGTTGATCCTTTTGGATAATAATTTCATTATCCGATTCATTGCTCCCCCTGAATGTCATATGAGTGTCACCAATGTCCTGACCTGGTTAACTGCAGTTTCTGGAGTCCCTTCAGCGGAGCTTTAAGTCCTCGCTTCCCACTTATTAGAGTTACATGATGTTGAACAAGCTAATTGTCCATTTGGACGCTCTGATAAAAATAGGACTTATCTTTAGGATTCAATATAAAGGGCAGCCCCAGGGGCCCAGCAGTTTAGCACCGCCTTCAGCCTGGGGCATGATCCTGGAGACCCGGGATCGAGTCCCACATCGGGCTTCCTGCATGGAGCCTGCTTCTCCCTCTGCCTGTGTCTCTGCCTCTCTCTCTCTCTGTGCCTCTCATGAATAAATAAAATAAAATCTTAAAAAAAAGTATTCAATATAAAGTGCTTAACACTGTGCTTCACATATATTAAGCACCTAATCAATGGTAATTATTGTTAGCAGGGATTGGCAAAGCAGCTCAGCAATGGGGTGAGTACTAACCCTTTGCCCTGTCCTGACTCTCTGCTTAGTCCAGACTGGGGGGGACAATGGCGGTGTTAGAATTATTGATTAAAATGCCAAAGAAGGAACCGATGGAAGAGAGCTCCTTGGCAGGCCATCAGAAAGTCCCCAGGACTTGACTTAATCATTTAACCAACAACCTTTGGGGATGGTCTTAGAGTTGCCTCCACCTAATGGCCCCATGGTAGCAACTTCGTTTTGTTTGTGTAGTTATAATGAGAGCTGTTGTCAAATATATTGCTCAAATCCAGATGAACTCTCTTAGAACATTCCACCCATAGCCTATGGGGAAAAAAATGAGGTTAGTCTGGCATTGTTTTCTCTTGGGCAACTCATGCTTGCTGGCCTCCAGTGTTCGCTCCTTCCTTTGTAGGAGCTAAGGAAGGATTTATTCAGCAAATGTCAACTTTACTGGCCTAGAGAGGTATGATTCAACAGAGCACTTCAGGACTTGTCCCCTTTCCAGGGGAAGAGCAGGGAGGCAAAATGGGGGTGTTCCTAGCCTTCTATCCCTATGACACCCAGTATCCATTTTGACCAGTTTTCTGTATTTGAGTTCCATAGATACTGACTGCATTTCTTAAAAGGGCATCAGGAAGGATCTGAGAGCCAATGTTTGAAAACAACTGGTTTTAGCTACTTTGAGATCTCACCTTCTTGTTCTTTGCTCCCCTTAAACTTAAGAACAACTTTCCAGTTCTTTATGATCTCTCAAAGATCACCAAGAATAGGACAGCAAGTTTATCTGCATCAAGGCATCTCTGACTTCTGTGATGTAACTTCCTCAGGCTGAGAGACTCCAGCCTACCTGAGATGCATGAGCTCTTGACCCCTGGCTTCCACTGATGCTCACCACCTCCTGTAGCACCTCTTTGAGGATGAGGAGCTTCGTCTCTGCAGGAGGAGGCAGGAGGCCTGCAGGACCCAATAGCTCTGCTTTCTGTCATTTGTTATCATCTTGCTCTAAGTAAAGGGACTGTGTCTCCCTTGTTCTCCTTCCTCCTGTTACTGAAAAAACCCTTGCTATGTCTTAGCATGTTACACAGGACCCAGCTGTTCTGGTGTTTAGAATCCTTGTGGATTTTAAAAGTGGGGAATGACTCTCTCAGACTCTCTCAAATTTCCATTCTTGCTCCATTCTGTTGTTACTAAACCAAGTACATGTGCTGCTCTTTCTGATCCTGTGTGGGTTCTAAAGACTTTCTTCTCTCCCTTGTTTACATGCTTTTGTGTGTGTGTGTGTGTTTTAAAGATTTTATTTATTTATTTGACAGAGAGAGCACAAGCAGGAGGAGCAGGAGAGGGAGAAGCAGGCTCCCCACTGAGTAGGGCCTGCTAGGGCTAGGAGCAGGAGAGGGAGAAGCACGCTCCCCACTGAGTAGAGCCAATGCTGGGCTCATCCTGGGATCATAACCTGATCCAAAGGCAGATGCTCAACCAACAGCCAGGCACCTCTGTTTTTTAGTTTTTATATTAAGTTTCTTGTAGTGCTCTCTGTCTAATCACATCCAATTCTTTGGCTGTCTCCCCCTTTCTCCTCACCAGTCTCCTTCATTCATTTAGAAAATAGTTATCAAGTTTCACCTCTGTGCCAGACTTTGGGCTGAGCACTGAGGATATTACATGCAGTTCCCATTCTTAAGAAGCGGGGGGAATATAGACAAATACAGTGTCATTGTCACAGTTTCCATTTTTTAAGTATTTTGCCTCTCTATTGAATCACTTCCTCTTTAGAACCTGAGATCACAGGATAACTCTGGGGCAAGTAATGATCTCTGTCAGTTGTGAAAGAACATGACTTTATACCAGCTGAAGCCTGAGCAATGGGTTTATATTACAGACTGGAAAGAGAAAGGGAGCTGACTTCTATTGAGCACATGCTAAGCACTAGGTTGGGTGCTCTAACACACTCTGTCTTATTCTTCACAAAAACCCAGGAAGGATATATCTTAATTCTCATTTTACAGATGAGGAAATTCAACTTTAGTGAACTCTAAGGTTACAGAGCTATAAATCAACATGTTGAGATTCACATCCCAGTTTGTGTTTCCACAGTATCTTGTTGCAAAATTCAACCTCTTTTGAAATGTGGCCTTTGACCTTCCATGTCTTCTGTACCAAGTCTACATTTCTAATCACCTTATACACTCAGCCTGGTGCAGAACTTACTTCTTCCAGCAGTCTTCATTAACCACCCCAGAATGTTCTTCATTTCCATGCAATCCCTCTTTTGGGCTCTTCATTATATTCTATTAGTTGACTTTTGTCTGATAGCCATTGTGGGATTATTTATCTTGGTGGTGTACTGGGCTTTCTTATTGGGGCTGCTAATGCCTCCCATCTCAGTGATTAGCACAAGGTGTCCAAGTGTGAATTGTAATCACCTTCACACTCAGTCTTCATCTTTTCCCTCCTCTCCTCCTTCACTGGACCTTTTTCTATGTGCTTTTCCTCCCATTTATGGGTCTATAAGCCTTCTGTGCTCACCAGGAGGTTTAACTTCTAGGTCTTTACCCCAAATACATAGCAAGATGGTGTCCACAGTTGTATGTGTAGGCCCTGCCCATAGTAGGGCCATACTATATGCCCACAGTAGGGCTTTTAATCCACCAGCAATGAGGAGCAACAGAGGCCAGAGTGCTCCTGTCCTTCCTTCCATAGAAATGTGACCTTTCTGGAATGTAGCCCAATGTCACTCAGTTCCTTTGGCTCTGGTTCATGATGCCCTCTGAAGCCACAACTAGCACCCCGATGGACTCTGAGCTCCACTGTCCACGCTGCAAGCAGCCCATCCATTTATTAACAGCCAGAGCTTTTGCTTTATTCATGAGACATGTGGCATTTTCCTTTGGAATCTGTATGCTTTTTTTCCCCCCTCTCCTTTTTTTTCATTCACATTTTCCAGACCTTGTTCCAGGAGAAAGGCCGTGGTTTTCACCGCCATTCCTGTAGGCAAATTCCTTAGATGGTCAGACAATACGGATTGGTGTCATCTGACAGAATGTGTGGAGTTTGTTAGTTTTTCCTCTCCTGTCTCTTCAAAGTGCACATATCTTAGCTGAAGTCTATGAATCATTCATCTCTGACATGTTTTCTTAGCCCCTGACATCACCGTGTGACAACACTGCCATTGCCTCTCAGCTAGGACTAAGCAACAAGTCAGGGCAGAGCAAAGGGTTAGCACTCACCCCAGTGCCGAGCTTCTTGGCCAGTCCCTGCACCTGCCAAAGGAGGCCCTCTCCCACTCACTGATTCATCCTCACACTGACAACCCACCGAGCCGGTGTGTTGGCAGTTGTCACCCATCATTTTGTAAATAGAGACAGTAAAGATTCTGAACAAAGAAACTTGCTCAGGGACACATGAGTTGGTGACAAAAACCACACAAATGGCTTCTAGGATCCAGACCCTGCCTGTCCTGACGTTGTCTGTCCCAAGTCTAGCCTGGGAGCCCTATCCCTGGTCCTACAGAGGGCCCCCACAACACCTTTAACCTGCGGGATCTGATGCTATCTCCAGGTAGGCAGTGTCAGAATTAAGGGAGATTGTAGAACACCCAGCTGGTGTCAGAAGATGGCTTGATGTGGAAAAAATCCCCCATCCATCTGGTCACAGATGTGCTCAGTGTGAGTAGTAGAGGAGAAAACAGAATTTTTTCCATACCCTAGCACTTCCTGAATGTTTACTGTGCAGAGTTTTCAGCTATCACTTACCCTCATAACAACCTGAAGTGGTGGGTCCTATCATTTCCTCACTTTACAAGTGAGAGAGCTGAAGCAGAGAGATGTTACATAGGTTGCCCCAGGCCAGAAATCTGAACCGTGACAGAGCCAGGGTTAAATCCCAGCCCTCAAACTCTAGAGCCTGTGCTCTTGACCATCACACTCAACAGGGTCCAGGCTTCATTGTATAGGAAAGAAAGCTGAGCCCTCAGGAAGTTAAAGAACTGCAGCCAAAGCAGTGAGTGGGGAGTCAGGGCGGAGCCGAGGATAGAGCATAGTAGCAATGGCCCATGAGGCATGCAGTGGGCGACTGTGGCAGGGAGTGGGTTCAATTCTATCCTAACGATGAGATGGCATTTCTCATGGAAATGTTAGGGGTCAGATATGGCTCTGTCCCCCTCTTTTCCCTTTCTAATGGATGTGACATCTTCCCCATCCCAAGCCAGATCTGTCACTTGGAAGTGTCAGGAATCCCAGAGAGCTACCCTTAACCTCTGGAATTATCATCTACTTAGGACAGGAAGGAACCAAGGAAACTCTTTTTATTGGCTTTTACTGAGCAAAGATGGGGATGTTAATCCATTGGCTTTCAAATTCCTTTTGTTTACCGATGGAAATGATCTGAACGTGTTCTTTAAACTAAAAGTAATTTCTTCTAAGGAAAAGAGGATAAAATAAACTGTGCCTCTGACCTTTGGTATTAAGATACCTTTACATTTTCTCAGAGTGTAGCAACGCACAGGCAGGCTGTACAGGCTCCTCAGACCCTGCCTTTCCCTCTTCTCAACAGCTGCTTCTAACTGCACACTGTAAGTGCTAGAACTGTGGCCCAGGGGACTATTTTCTCCACCAACAAAAGGTGGGCTAGTGAAAAAGAGTGACCAATGCTGGAAGGATATTACCAGAAAGTAGGAGGCAATGTATCACCCCGGGGGCAATGTTACTAAAAATAAGCAGCAATGTACCACAGTCTTTCTGAGATTCTTTCACAAATCTTTCCAGGATCCAGCAATTGAATAAATCGTTATTAAAAAAAAGAAACCCAGCACTATTAAGCCAGGTGCAGTTCTCACTGGCAGGTGTACAACAGTGATCAAAACAAAGTCCTCGCTCTCCTGGAGCTCATCTTTCAGAAAGAGGCAGCGATAAACAAATGAACCAGTAAGTACAGATTATCTGTCATGTGGTGATAAGGGCTATGAAGAAAAATAAAGCAGGGCAAGAAGGAGAGATACGAATGAGATGGGAGTTTGGTTGATGGTATAATATGAGATATACTTAGTCTTTGTCCCTGATAACTGGCACAAAGCTCCTGAAACCTTTGGAATTTCTTGAGTGATAAGAGTGTCTTTTGTTATTCATTAGGAGCCATTTTGCACATACCAGAGTTCATGCTAACAGAGTTTACTTGGAGTGGGCCCTCACATCTGGGGCTGGGCACCAGAAAGACCAGGTGATGAGAAGCTTGAAATTTCCAGCTCCACCAACTGACCTCTGGGAAGGGGAAGTGACCTGCAGATTTAACTCTATAAAAACTCTTAAACAACAAGGTTTGATGAATTTAGGGCTTGGTGAACACATTCACGTGCCAGGGGTTCCACAGGGACAGAAGGTTCCATGTACCTCAGTTCCACAGGGACAGAAGCTCCTGTGCTTGGAATCCTCCCCAACCTCACCCTATATAATACCTCTTCTTCTGGATATTTGTCGGTATCCTTTATAATATCCTTTATAATAAATGTATATGTAAGGAAATATTTCTCCAAGTTTTGTAAGCTGCTCTAGCTAATTAATCGAGCCTGTGGAGGGAGTTGTGGGAATCTGCCATTTGTAGCCAGTTGGTCAGAAGCATAGGTGACAACTTGGACTTGGAATTGGCATCTGAAATGGGGACAGTCTTGTGGGACTAGGTCCTTAACCTATGGGATCTGACACCATCTCCAGGTAGATAGTGTCAGAATTTAATTAAAGGACACTCAGTCAGCGCCTGCTGAGAATTTGCAAACTGTTTGATAGTGTTGGAAAAAACACATCAGGGTTAGATAAGGTGGCTCATGAAAGCTTCTCTGAAAGGTCACATGTGAACAGAGATCTGAAGAAATTGAGGGAGTGAAATTTGTGCTTTTCTTAACAGAAGAAATAGCACATGCAAAGGTCCTGAGATAGGACAACAGTCAAGGAAGAACAAGGAGGCCAGTGTGACTAGAGGAGAGTGAGAAAGTGGGGAGAATAATAGAAGATAACAGATTTTGTAGGGCTTAATAGGCCCTGGCATAGACTTTGAAGTTTACCCCGAGAGAGTTTGCAAAGCTGTTCCAAGTTTTGAATGGAGGAGTGATATGAACTGACTTGCTTTTTTAGGACTCCTTTGGCTGCTGTGTGCAGAATGCTATCTCCAAAACCTAGCATCTCTCACCATAAGCAGTGAGAAAGCTGATGGCCCAGTAGGGAAGACAGGTTATGGGTAACTGGAAAGAGAAGTGCAGAACATTTTGGAAATTGGTAACAGGAAGAAGGTCTGATCTACTCTGAGGATCCAAGGGGAGGGTTCCTGGAGGAAATGATTTTCAGCCAAGACTTAAGGGATGAGTAGGCATACAGGAGATGAAGAAGGGAGGGGGAGACTTTTCCAGGGAAGGGGACTACAATATAAAGACCCCAAGTATGAAACAGCTGGATTCACTGGGGGAACTGAAACAAGTCCAGTAAGGCTGAAGCAGGTAAGCCAGGACCAGGATGGTGGGTTAACACTGGAGAAGGGAGGGGATCCCTGGGTGGCGCAGTGGTTTGGCGCCTGCCTTTGGCCCAGGGCGCGATCCTGGAGACCCGGGATCGAATCCCACGTCGGGCTCCCGGTGTATGGAGCCTGCTTCTCCCTCTGCCTGTGTCTCTGCCTCTCTCTCTCTCTCTGTGTGACTATCATAAATAAATAATAGAAAAAAAAATTAAAAAAAAAAACAACACTGGAGAAGGGAGAGGCCATCCTACAGGGCTGGGTTAAGAGAGTGGTGAGGACTGGTCATAATCTTAAAGCTACAGGGAACCAAAGAAGGATTTTCCTTGAAGAAGCAACGCAATCAGATTTGCACTTCCACAGAATGACTCTGGGCACATTATGAAGGATACACTTACTCAGAAGGGTAAGAGTGGATGAAGGGGAAGCACTTAGGACATCACATAGTTGTCTGGGCAAGAGATGATAAAGACTCAGACCTGGCAGGGACAGAGGGGTTGCAATAGATGGGTATGAAGGATATTTAGGAGGTAGAAGAGAGCAGACTTGGTCATTGTTCAGAAGTGGGCGGGGGGACCATCAGTAATTCTCCATGACTTGTCCTTGGGCATCTGGATAAATGGAAATGCCATTCCTGAGAGAGGGAGCCAGGGGGAGCAGCCATGTGATTGGAAATATTCTAGGGCTTGGCCAACACTGGTTTTACCTCTTGAGCAGAACCAGTGGTACTCTATAGGTAGATATGCTGGAGCCAACTTATGCCTGCAAGCCAGTTGTTCAGCAGTTGGAGGCTTAAAATTTACTATGGGGGACAATTTATACAATGAGGGCAAACATTACAAATCACAGCTTTCCTTCCAGAGAGCTGGTTTGCAGCACACTACTGACTGCAAATAATATTCGGTCCTGATTTCAGGCCCTCCAGTGACTGGTTCATTGGTACCTGAGTCATTTGGGAATACAGGTCACCTATCATTCTCCTATTTTGTTAGAAAATATTGACCTTGCTACTTGGATTTAAGGCCTGGACTCTCCTATGAATCATCTATCTCCTCTAGGCTCTTGCCAGGGTTGAGAATGGAAACAGCTGTGGGATATTAGAAAGAACCTTGGATTTAAGTGGACTGGAGCAGCTCTGTCACTTACTAGCTGGGTGACTCTGGTATGGTTTCTAAACCTCTCTGGGTTACCATCTTCCCAGTAGATAATAACATCCAGGTCCTCAAAATAAATAGGTATCTGAAGGGACAAGGTACACATAGGGTCAAACATAGTAGTAGCTTCTTAATAAATTGGGTTTAAAAACAAAGTAAAGTGAACTGCTAACCAACTGATATTTGAGGAAGATAGAGTCCTCTGGGTTCTGGAGTTAGGTCCACCAGCTAGTGGCTGTGGGCAAGTCATCTAAACTCTAAGCTCTAATTTCCTTACCTGTTAGGTGAGGGAAGCCATGGTTCCTAACTCATTGGGTGCTGGTGAGGGCTAAATGACATGATGCAGGCAGAGAGGATGCCTGTGTGGTGTAACTACATGATACAAGTAAGATCCTGTGATCTCTTCTCTCCTTACATCTGGCTGGTTCGTCACAGATACCCAGATAGCATTAACTTAGGAAAATCTCCCTCCCCACCACTGTGAGATATACATCTGTGTTCGAAGTACTAGACTCTTGAATTTTGTAAGCTCTGGTTGAAAGGAGAAGCTGAAGCTGAAGGAGGGCTGGGTGGCCATCACAAAGATGCCTCCTCCACCCCCACAACAAAGGCCCCAGGACCAGCTCAGCTTTTTTCCCCTGATGCCCTGAAGTACTCCTAGGATCCCAATCAGGGCTGCTTATTTGGTTTTCTGACTTTCTGGACTTCCTGCCTAAACACTTTGCCTCTTCTTGATCTTTTATGTAAAACCAAGATTCCATGATTAGCAAGATATTTTAGAAGGAGACAGATACTGGATAGCATAATAGGCAGGATGTTGGGAGATTCATCCATCCATCCATCCATCCATCCATCCAACAAATATTTGCTG
The DNA here is from genome assembly GCF_048418805.1 of Vulpes vulpes. Classification (NCBI taxonomy): domain Eukaryota; kingdom Metazoa; phylum Chordata; class Mammalia; order Carnivora; family Canidae; genus Vulpes; species Vulpes vulpes. The sequence continues at coordinate 105,339,918 of NC_132785.1, read as the reverse complement.
AGCATCTGGTATGTGGTACATGCTTCCTAGTGCTAGGGATATAAAACCGAAGAAGTCTTTTGCAGTTGTCAGCATCACTGAAAAGACACTCATAAATTATGGTCAGTTTTCATCAAGACAGAAAGCCTAAAAAGAGCAACTTAAATAAGAGATACATTTGTTGTTTCAAATATTAAGTAGTCCAGAGGCAGGGCAGGTGGCACACGCATTATATAAAGCTCCAGTTCCTCTTCTCTATAATTCTGTTGGATTTGACCTGCTTTACATTATAGTGATGCACAACTAGGCTAGAGGTAATATGGTTGCAGCAATTCCAGCCATCACATCAGATATCACAACATCCAAAGGAATCCATGTCTTCCTATATCTCTTTCTTAGAAAAGAGGAAACTTTTATCACAAATTTCCCAGAAGAGGTACTTTTATATCTTAGTTCCCAGAATCAGGTCCTGTGCCCACTTCAAACTTAATCACTGGCAAAGGGACTGAGATAAGTAAGCCTCAATGGTACAGACCAGTCAGGATCAACCTCAGCTCTGTGAATGAGCCACCATCCCTGAGTCTCATGGGAAAGGGTTGGATAAGATGAACTCAGGGAATAGAATTGAGCCCATTAGTAAAGGGGCGAGAGCCCTGGGTGTTTCGTGAATGGTGTTGTCTACCCAACAGGACTGGGGAGATGCTGGATCAGAGGTGTTTGTGCATTGCATGGTGGGAGCTCTGAGGGAGGGACTAATTTCTTTTCTGGGTGAGAGACTGGAGAGAATAGTGGGGAGGTTTCAAAAAAGAGATAACTTGGGACCTGGGTTGGAGATGAAGACGATGAGGCTGCAAGCCCTGCCAGATCCAGATGGGAAGAGTCTTGCAGACCCTTCTCAAGGGATTTGGCTTATGCCTACACAAAGTGTGGAGTCACCATGCATATTTTTAATACTTTTAAATCACATTTTTGAGTTGAGAAATAGGAAAGGGGAAGAAAAACAACGACCTGTTGAAGATCTACTACATATGTGCTCAAGCGTGTGCAGGTGCTCTATATGGATTCCCACAACACACTATGAGAAGCCTGGGATCGGCCCACCTCCTCTGAGGAACAAGTGGCTCAGGAATCAGGGATCACAGCCTGATCAAATACCAGAAGTGCTCACTGGCTTCTATCTGCTCAGGGACATGACTACAGGCATGGCAGCTCCCAAGCCCCTGATGACAGGGGTAGGATGAGGCAATGTCCCAGGAAGAGTGTGAGGTGGCTGTTGCAATCTCACAGAACAGAGGTAACAAGCATCTGGATTGAAGTGCAGTAGCAGGGATGGAGAAGAAGAAACAGATGTGGATAGGAGCAAAATTCATGACCAAGTGCTTGTGAGTGTGACAAGATAGAGTTTTCCAAGATACAATTGGCTCAACCACAATCTTTGCTTTGAAATTTCAAATGTGTTCTAAACCTACTGATATATTAGGGAACAATTGGAGCATGATATACGTTTCAGGATCAGTTTTGCACATATTTGTTCCTTGAGAAATGCCAGGTGAATGCGGAAACTGCATCCAATTTAGGAATACACAAAACATATGTGCGCGTGTGTGTGCATACACACCCTCAAATGTCTACCAGCTGCCTCGGTTCACCACGTATGTTATGAGCCATGCTTACCCACATCTGGTGCTTCAATTTTGTGCCTGATTCTTCCTTCCACCACTTCCCAATAACCCACAAAATGTAGCCCTTCCAGTGCCACTCCCACAAGCAAACTAGGAGTCTCCATAAGTGCCACACTCACTGTATTATTTATGCACTTCTCAACCATTTAAGGTAGATAAGACTATGCTACCATTTTAGGTTCATCTTTTTTTTCCCCCATGCCACTGATTAAGTCTTTTTTTTTTTTTAAGATTTTATTTTATTTATTCATGAGAGGCCGAGAGAGAGAGAGAGAGAGAGAGAGAGAGAGAGGGAGAAGCAGGGAGCAGGGAGCCCAACGTGGGACTCGATCCCGGGATTCCAGGATCATGCTCCGGGCTGAAGGCGGCGCAAAACCGCTGGGCCACCGGGGCTGCCCTGATGAAGCTTTTGAGCGTGGTGCCCATTTTTCTTGAACTTTTCATTTGTCAGTTCTGCACAGCACCCTGATTTTTAGGAATGTGGATGTTGGTAGAGTAGAACTGATTGTACCTTCAAGCCTTCTGGTTCGGATTCCTGGACCCACAGTGGTGCACTCTACTGGGAATGCACCCAGAAGGTGAAAGTGCTGCAGAAGCAGGGTAGGTAGGGACAAGGATACTGTGGCTGTGGTTTTGGACATATAGAGACTGAAGATCCAAAAGAAGCCAGAGAGTATTTAGATGACAAATAGTATTAATTTGAAGTTCAAGAAAACAAACAAACAAAACAAACCACAAATAACTAGGGGATATGGAAGTAGTTTTGGAGTGTCCGTTTTCTTAAGTGGCAGGAAACTATGATTGGCTTTCTCGGAAGCATAAGAAACCTGTTGATACTTTAATAAAGCTAGTCCTCTCTTAGTTCAGAATGACACAGTGCAGTATGTAGGAAAAGCTATCTACAGGTATGGATTTTTTTTTTTTTTTTTTTTTTAGAGAGGGAGAGAGAGGAGGGAGGTGGGCAGAGGGAGAGGGAGAGGACCTTAAGCAGGTTCCATGCCCCTAGCATGGCTCAATCTCACAACCCTGAAATCACGACCTGAGCAAAATCAAGAGTTAAAACTTCACTGACTGAGCCACTCAGGCGGCCCTGTCTATAGTTACTTTTGATGAGGCTTATTAGTACACTGAATTCAAGTCTTTTCAGAGTTAAAATACACTTATCAATAATTCTCTAATTCAGACAACTACAAGTGCTATTATAAGGTAGAAGCCCACGCGATTTAAAAAATTTAACAGCAATTGCCTTCCAAAAAGCCTGTAGTAATTTATAGTGCCACCAGCAATGTACCAAAGTATCAGTTTCCCCAGTAGAAAATATATGTAAACACAAAGAAATAAATAATATTATGAGTTCTTTTATACTTTGCCAGATACTGTCATAAGCCCTTTACGATTGTTACTTCCTGTAATTCTCCTACCAACCCTATGAGGTTGGTAGTAGTATTATGCTCATCTTAGAGATAATGAAACTAAGGCTCAGATAGGTTCGACAGCTTGCGCAAGTTCATGCACTTAGTCCTTAGCAAAACTGAGACTGGAACCTATCTCTATCTAACACCAAGTCCATTCTTTTAAACTGTCCATGCCAATGCCTGATGATTTAGTCCAGTGAGGTCTTTAGTCTACACAGACAAACAGGGGAAGCCTTCCCTATCTCACCTCAAGATTCTGCCCGGAAGCTCTCATGCTGCAAAGGCTAGTATTTGGTAGAGAGCAGTATTGCTCAGAATAAGTTTGAGGCATCATAAAGCCACAGAATGGTAATATTCAATAATAAAATCTTTTAAGAAGCATAAAAGGGCCTCCTTTTATGGTTTTCAGCAGAGTGAATCACATAGGAGTAAAGGAAATTGATTTGCACCTTTGCTTCCCTTTCTTTGGAGGAACTATGTCTTCTGATTACATTTTTAAAGAAAATCTCAGGCTTTCCTTGCTCGCTGTATAGCTTTGATGAGGTTCCCACGGGTCCCAATCTATGTCCATTTGATCCTCCTTGGACATGTGCCCACTCACACAACCAGGTACTGAACTTCATTTTGCTGTAACACATAATCACCACAGGAGGGAAAAGAAACCACTGAACGGGATGACCTGTGCTCATAGTATAGATTTTGTTGCAATAAGGTCAACAAACTATAGTAGCCATTAGTCATTGACCAGTTCTTAGGATCCTGCTAAGACAGAAATGGCCAGCGTAAGTAAGTCTTCAGAGTTCCACCTGGGCCTTTTTTAAGGGAGTGAGGAAAAGGGTAGTGGCAGGGTTGAGATGGTCATTACAAATCACAGGAGTGCCTTTATGAGAGCTAATACTGTGGCCTTTGAAAGATGTACTCTCCGACACCATGAAGATGCATACAGGGCATGCTTACCAACCAGCAATCAGGAAAGATGCTGAGGTTGGTCTGAAACAAACTAAATCAAAAGTTCTCTATCCCGAAGCCTGGAAGACTGGCAGCGAATGATACAGTCCTGTAGTTTTATTTTATTAATCAAGTAGATTACATGGATTGATTCTTTTACAAGCTGGAACTTGTTGATAATCAAATACACTCATTTAAGCATATCGTCTAATGAGTTTTAATACATATATGTAGTCATGCAACCACCTCAATGTCTGTGGGATATGTACTTCTGTCTCTCATTTATGATATTGTTTATTTATATTCTTTCTCTTTTTCTTTGACCAGTCTTGCTAGGTATTTACCAAATTTATTAACCATTGCAAAGAACCAACTTTTGGCTTTCTATTCTTTATTGTTCATCAGTTTTCTAGTTCACTGACTTGTGCTCTTATCATTTGCTCATTTTACTTACTTTGGGCTTCATTTGCTTACTTGTTGACTTCTTATGTTGTAAACTTAGATTTCTTTTTTTTTTGTTAACAGTTTTATTGAGATGTAATTCACATGCATACAATTCACCCATCCAAAGTGTACAATTGAGTGGTTTTAAGTATACTCACAGAGTTGGGCAACCAACATTAAAGAAATTTTAGAATGTTTTCATCACCCCCAAAAAGAAATATTATGCCCTTTATCAGTAGCTCCATCTCTTACTTACTTCTCTTCACAGTCCTAAACAACCACTAATCTAATTTATATCTCTACAGATTTACCTATTCTGGGTATTTCCTATAAATGGAGTCACACAATGTAAGTGACTTTTTTCGCTTAGTATAAATGTCCTCAAATTTCCTTCACATTGTAGCATATGTCAGCATTTCATTCCTTTTTATTGCCAAATAATATCCCATTGTATGTATTTGCTACTTTTTATGTATTCTTTCATCAAGAGATGAATAGATGATTTAAGTTTTTCTTAATTTCTATATGTGAACCTAAAGCTATAAAATTCCCTCTGAGTACTTGCTTGGCTGCATCACGTGAACTTGGTATCTTATATTTTCATTATAATCTCATTCAAAATATTTTAAAATTTCCTTTGTGATATAAATCATGGATTTTTATACATATATGGATTAATTTTCAAATGTTTGGGACTTTTGTCTATATTATTCATATTTAATAATCTCTACTGATTTATCTTTGAGTTCACTCTTTCTTCAGCTGACTCCAAAATGCTGTTTAAAGGCATCCAGAAATCTGTTGTGTTTCTATACACCAATAACAATCAGAGAAATAAAGAAAAATAATCCCATTTACAAGTGCTTCAGAAAGAATAAAATATCTTGGAATAAAATTAATCAAGGAGGTAAAAGACCTGTACATTAGAACTATAAGACAAGAAAACACAAATAAATGGAAAGATACCCTGTGCTTGTGAATTAGAAGAATCAATATTGCTAAAATGTCCATACTACCCAAAGCAATCAACAGGTTTGGCGCAATCCCTACCAGAATTCCAATGACATTTTTCAAAGAAATATAACAAATAATCCTAAAACTTGTATGGAACATGAAAATTCTCAGATAGCCAAATCAATCTTGAGAAGGAAGAACAAAGCTGGAGGCATCATGCTTCTTGATTTCAAACTATATTACAAAACTATAGTAATTAAAACAGGATGGTATTGACATAAAAAGAGACATAGAGATCAATAGAACAGAATAGAGAACTCAGAAATAAACCCACACATACATGGCCAACTAATTTACAACACAGGAGCCAGGAATATACAATAGAAAAGAGACAGACTGTAAATAAATGGTATTGGGAAAACTGGACAGCCACATGCAAAAGAATGAAACTGAACCACTATTTTACACTATACACAAAAACGAACCCGAAATGTATTAAAAGCTTACATGTTAAGACCTGAAACCATAAAATTCCTAGTGGAAAACATAGGTAATATGCTCCTTGATATAGGTCTTGGCAATGATTTTTTTTTTTTTGAAATTTAACACCAAAACCAAAAGCCGCAAAAGCAAAAATATATGGGACTATATCATACTAAAAAGCTTCTGCACAGCAAAGGAAACCACTAACAAAATGAAAAAGCAATCTGTTAGATGGGAGAAAATATTTCTAAATCATATATCTGATAAGGAGCTAATATCCAAAATATATAAAGAACTTACACAATTCAATAACAAAAGGACCAATCTGATTAAAAAATAGGCAAAAGACATGTATTTTTCCAAAGAAGACATACAAATCACCAAGAGGTACATGAAAAGATGCCCAACATCATTAATCATCAGGGAAATACAAATAAAAACCACAATGAAATACCATCTCACACCTATTTGAATGACTGTTATCAGAGATAAGAGAGAAGTGTTGGAAAAAAAGGGGAGGAAAGGGACTCCTGTGTATTGTCATGGGAATAAAAACTGGTGCAGCCACTGTGGAAAATGGTAGAGAGATCCTTCAGAAAATTAATAGTAGAACTATTGAATGATCCAGTGATTCCACTTTTGGATATTTATCTAAGGAAAACAAAAACACTTACTTGAAAAGATATATGCATCCACATGTTCGCTGCAGCATTATTTACAATCACCAAGATATGAAGGTAGCCCAAGTGTCCACTGATAGATGAATGGATAAAGAAGATGTGGTATATTTATACAATGAAATATTACTCAACCATAAAAAATAATAGAATCTTGCCATTTGCCACATAGATGGACCTCAAGGGCATTATACTAAGTGAAGTAAGTCAGACAGAGAAAGAGAAATACTGTGTGCTCTCTCTTATATGTGGATTCTAACTAACAAAAATAACAAAAAAATAAGCTCATAGATACAGAGAATAGATTGGTTGTTGTCATGAGGCAGGGGTGGGGATGAGAGAAATGTGTGAAGGGAGTCAAAAGGAAAGAAAGCTCTCTGTGATCCTGAGGTCTCCAGGTCAAAAGGAAAAAAAACAAAACAAAAAACTTCCATTGCCTCAAATGCTCTAAAAATGAATACAGGCTAAATCCCAACCACAAATACATTTCTCTCTTTATCTCTGTAATCCTAAACTTAGGCAAAATGAACAAGTAATACACAAGATTTTCAGTCAGAAGGTTAGGAAAGTAATTAAAGTAATAAAATTTTAATTTTTTTTGGAAATCTGGAAATTTTTTGGTATTTTTGGTAGTTCTTGAGACATACGGTTCAGAGTTCTACATATAAGTAGAAAATTCAAAGTTTACATATGAGTAGTACAAGTTCCACCATCTCCAGAATTACATAATGCAAAATATAAATGTAACTACTTACACTTATATAAAACCAGAAATTAAAGATGTTGGTTCAGTTGGCTGATTTAAATTTTATTTACTCTGATAAATAATCAAAAGTGAAAATCAGATGCAAGGCAAAAAAAGGTATCTGATAAATTTTTCATTTCAGTTATTATACTTTTCAGCTCTAAAATTTTCTTTTGGTTCTGTTTACATGGTTTCTATGTCTTTACTGTGATTTTCCCCTTTATGTGCATTTCTTATGAGCCATTTTCCTCCCTAAGTTCTTGAACATATTTATAATAGCTGCCTTAAAGTCCTATCTATTTATTGCAACATCATCTGGATAATCTCAGGGTTCCATTTTTTCCCCTGAGTATGGGCCACATTTTCCTGTTACTTTACATATCTAGTGATTTTTCATTGTATGCTCGTTATAGTGAAAGGTACTATGTGAAGACTCTATATTCTGTTATGTTCCTTAGAAGAGTAATCTTTTGGGCACCTGGGTGGCTCAGTCGGTTAAGCGTCTGCCTTTGGCTTAAGTCATGATCCAGGATCCTGGGATTGAGCCCTGCATTGGGCTCCCTGCTCCACGGGAGGCCTGCTTTTCCCTCAGCCCTTCCCCCTGCTTGTGCTCATACCCACACACACACACACTCTCTCTCTAGCTTGCTCTCTCAAATAAATACAATCTTAAAAAAAAAAAAAAAGTAATCTTTATTAGCTTGGCTTGACTCAAATTCCAAACTCTGTTTTTCTGCACTCACTAGCACTTGAACTCTGCTCAATTCTTTCAGCTTTTCTTTCTTTTTCTTTCTTTCTTTCTTTCTTTCTTTCTTTTCTTTCTTTCTTCTTTCTTTCTCTTTTTAGTTTCTTAGAAATCTTTTTCTTTTCTTTCTCCTTTTCTTCCTCCCTTCCCTCCTCTCCCCTCCCCTTCCTCTTTCATTCTTTCCTGGTCAGCCAAGAAGTTGACTACATCTTCTGTAGTTTGTTTTCTTCTAGGTCCCCCTCCCCCCATTCTGGTCTGTCTGGCTCTCTCCTCCCCTACCGACAATTCAAGATGTGTGTTGGTGAGTGTGCTCCAGCAAACTTGCAAATCTCACAATGTGCATCTTCTGCTTTTAAGGTGAGACTTCTCTCCACTTTGCTCACTTTTAAAGGACTCTCATGCATGCAATTTATTTATTTTAAATATCATTTTAAACAGTTTTATAATTGTCGCTTATGAGAGGGTTAGTCCCAACAAGCTACTCTGCCAATATTGGAAGTCCAAATTTGTTTCTGAACAATTTTTTTTTAAAACACACCACTTGCAAAGATCTCACAGGGAAGTATCTAGGTGTGAAGTATTTTAAAAACATGGTTTTGGAAAGAATTAAGATTTACTAAGAATATTTACTAAGAAAATATAAATTTTTATGGGAAAATCACATTCATCTCTCCTAGGTATATACATTAGTTTTTAAAAGGGAAAGAAAACCCAAAAAAGAATAAGCTGACAAACTACTATATGAAATTTTTTTAAAAATCAATATTTTTCACAGAAGACTTTAACATCAAAGAGACTAATGCATTGCTGCATGTAATTCGAAGTCTTAAATTTTAACATACTCTGTCAAATTGGGGTCAATTGCTGTGTTATATGTTTTCTAGTTGATCCCACCTCACTTAAATTATCTGTAGCTATAAATGACAAACAAGCATTTCTGAGGTTGTGGCTAAAACAGCTGCCACAGAACTAATGAGGCTGAGAATGGTGAGGCACAGAATGACCCCAGAGACTCAAGGTCCTAGTTGCTGGAGGCAGCAGCAGCCCATCAGGGATTGGCCTATCTGATGAGTAGAGGTCATGAAAGATTTTATCCCCACAGAAAAACTAAGGTTCGCTCTTTGGTAAGAAAATTTTATAGTAAACATCTCGTGAAGATAAAAAGTTTTAAAATCTCATAATTGAAGTTAGTCTCCCCACCAGATAGCTGCTTAGTGGATTAACAAGATGAGCCAATTAAAAACTTCACTATTATCACTGATTGCTTTTGGGTGGTGAGTGTTCTCTCAGATTCCTCTTTCAAAAAGTGAAGCTCCTCCTGCAAAGGTCAAGATCTTAGCATTTTGAAACGAAACTATTTTAAAGATCTTTCCTCCTCTAGAACTGTGGTAGAGCAATGTGGGACTACTGGAGGTTCAAAGTATTACCATCTTTTGCCCTGAAATAACTGAGCTAATGATCTGAATTTAGATTTTGTTAAAAGCAATTTTACATGACCCAGTGAACCTTCAGGATTTAGAGGGAGCCAAAGAGAGAAAAACCTGATTCTCAAAGACAAATTGCGACCCAGGCTGAAAGACAGAGGGATGGGAGCCAACTCGGACATTTCAAGATGAAAGTGAGAATGAGGTAGAAGGCCAAACAAAAATCCAGTGTCCTGTGGAAGTGCCACCAATATTTAAAGTTCAAAGCATCACTCCATGTGATTTTAACTGGACAGTGTGTGCCTGGCATCTTTTTGAAATTGCTTAAGTTTTAAATTGTGGTAAGGCATGTACCAAATGAAACCTATCATCCGAACTATTTGCATTCAGTGGCATTAAGGATATTCGCCTTGTGCAACCGTAGGTATATTTTAAACATCAAAACCTTCATAATGGCCCTGAGATCACATGTACAAAGGCTTTTTCTCTCTAAGGCTAATGGGTTTTCCTTGAGAAAAGACAACTCAGACAGAAGACATTGCTGAAGGATGGCTGAAGTTACAGGGAGGAAGAACTTGGCTCCACATGAGAGAGAATTTTCTATGTTTAGATCTGACCAGTAGAGGAACAGGAGGCCCAGGAGGTCCCTTTGAAGGTGAAGAGTGTTCACACAGGGGCCCATAGGCCATCTGTTGGGTGTGTTCTGCAAGAGATTCCCGTACTGGGTGGGAGAGGGGCCTCTGGGCTTCCCTCCAGCTACGAGCTCCTATGGCTGAACTGACAGGAATTGCTGTACACTCAGGTTTCAGACTGTGTGAGACTTCAAGTACTGCGGATACGGGCTTTAAAACAATCACACTTGTAACCACTTATTGGCAAGTTTTATCCTTCCTTGGCACGCTGTCTGCTATTTTCGTCTAAACTATGGAGAAACTATTAAAAGTAGGTTTCAGGCCCCTTCCAAGGGATGTGGGGCAGGTGACCACAAACAGCCAGCTTCCACTTACACAGGATTGGCTGGATTCAGATTTGCCCATTCCAAACAGATTTGCCCATTCCAACCAATTTTCCACATTGCTGTTGGAATGATCTAAAATGCAAATCTGGGCATATTACCTTCTCCCACTTAAAAAAAAATTTCTTCAGTTGCACTCCTTTATTTTCAAAATACAGGTTTAAATTTCCAAGCATGGTATCCAAGGCCACTCTGCTCATCTCTTGAGACTTGTCTTTCGTCATTGTCTCTCTAAAATGCTAATCTTTAGGTGGAATGAAGGATTTCAATTGTCTCATCCTTATTTGTCTGGCGAACTCCTATAAATCCTTTAAGACTCAGTTCAGGTATGGTCTCTTATAGGAAAATATCCCTGTTTTCCCTTAGGGCTTAGCCAGGGCTCTTTATAGCACCACATTATCTGTGGACATGACTATGAACATGAAGTTTTTTCCTTTCTATTTCTACTCTCTGAAAAAAAATTTTTTTAAATATAGGAATTATCTGTTCCTTGAAAGTCTAAAGCTTACGTATAACATGTTTGGTGCTTTTAGAGTGGTAGGTATGCTTATATTTTAAATTATTCATTTGGTTTCCCTAATGGGTTGGTTTATACAGATTTTCTACTTTTTCTTAGGTTAATTTTGGTAATTGCTTCTTAATTTCAGTAATGCATATTTCTCTAGAAAAAATATATATTTCGTCTAACTTTTTAAACTTAATGGCAACATTTATTATATTATTATGCTCATGATTCTTAATATATCTACTATGCTTGTTATTATGTCTTTTTGGTAATATTCTTTATTTGAACTTTTTTGGTTTTCTTTCAGACTTTCTAAGCATTGCATTCCTTAATTTTTTTTTTAAGATTTTATTTATTTATTCATGAGAGACACACAGGGAGAGAGAGACAGAGACACAGGCAGAGGGAGAAGCAGGCTCCATGCAGGGAGCCCTATGTGGAACTTGATCCTGGGACTCCAGGATCATGCCCTGGGCCAAAAGCAGGCACGAAACCGCTGAGCCACCCAGGTGTCTCGCGTTCCTTAAATTTTTAGGGTACAAGTCCTTGGTTTGTTGGATCTCTACTGTTTGTTTTGTATTCTATCAACATTTGCTCACATCTTAATTATTTGCCTCATTTTTTTGGGGGGGGGTAACTCTGTTATTCAGTCTTTTAGCTATGTGAACATATGGATTTATTTGAAATCTTTCTTGTTTTAATAAATTTATTTAAGGCTATGAATATCTCTTTATATACTGCCTTCGCTGTTTTCATTTAATAGGTAATGCTTTTGTTTTCACTTTAAATGTTTTAGTTTCTTCTGATTTTCTCTTTAGTTCATGAATTATTCAAGTAAATTTCTCCTTTTTACTTTGTAAAACTTTATTTTGAAAATTTCAAAACTATAGACAAACAGAAATAGTTATGAAATGAACAGAAAAAATAATAAAACGAACATCTCTATTCCACTCACTTAGATTTATAAGTTTTTAACATTTGCCATTTTTCTCCATTAAATTTTTTAAAAAGTAATTGCTATACCCAATGTGGGACTCAAACTCACGAACCCTAGTCACACATTCTGACTGAGCCAGCCAGGTGCCACTCTGTTTGCTTTTGGTGTGTATGGTGTGTGAACCATTTGAATTTAAGTTCAGATATTGTGACACTTTACCCTTAATTAATTATTAACTATTTCTATTACCCTTAATTAATTATTAACTATTTCTCTACTATTTATATTTCTATTATTCTATTTCTTTTCTTTCTTTATGTAATATTGTTCTTAAAGCTTATTAAACACTTTTTCCTTAAATTCTATTTTGTCTGCTATTAATGTAGGTATATAGGCTTTCTTCTGATAAGTATTTGCATGGTAATCTGTTTTCACTTCTCTATTTCAAGAATTTTTAAAGGAAGAGGTTGTTTTTTTAGGCATGTTTCTTATAAGCTATGTTTACCTCGATTTTACGCCAACAATGAACTGAGAAGGAGATTAGGAAAACAGTCTCATTTACAATAGCACCAGAAAGAATCAAATACTTGGGAGTAAACTTAACTAAAGAAGTGAAAGACTTGTACATAGAAAATGAGAAAACATTGCTGAAACAAATGTATGAAGACACAAACAAATGGAAAGATATCTCACGTTTATGAATTGGAAGATTTAATATTGCTAAAATATCCACACTACCCAAAGCAATGTCAGACTCAATGCAATCCCTATCAAAATTCCAATGACATATTTTACAGAAATAGAAAATATCGTTCTAAAATTCATATGGACTCCAAGTAGCCAAATCAATCTTGAGAAAGAAGAAAAAAACTAGAGGCATTACATTCCCTGATTTCAAAATATTTTACAAAGCTATAGTTGATCAGAACAGTATGATACTGGCATAAAGGCAGACATATAAACCAATGGGACAGAATAGGAACCAGGAAATAAATCTACATGGTCAACTGACCTTTGACAAGGGTGCCAAGAATACATGCTAAGGAAAGGATGGTTTCTTCAACAAATGGATATCCATATACAAAAGAAGGAAATCAGACCCTGATCTTACACCATCCACCAAAACCAACTAAAAATGCACACACATGTATTCAGATGCTACCATTCAATACCTCTAAATCATTGGATGCCAACTCCAAGTGGGAAGAAACACAGAGGTTCTGCAGTGCTTGGTAGATTTTATTCCTTTTGAAGTCACCATGTGTTCTATTGTTTTTCCATTACTTTTTCAAAGAAACTCTTGTTTTGAGAACAAACATCATGTTTTATACATCTTTATAACTGTATTTGTTTACAATCTTTTTTTCCCCTTGGTATACAATTTATGAGTTTTAATAAACTTGTACCCATGTAACCTGAATTTCTACCAAGATAATGAATATTTCCACCACTCTAGGAGTAAGTCTTGCCTGTTCTAAAACTCCGCGTAAAAGGACTCACATAGTATATGCTCCCTGGTTTCTGGCTTCTTTGCTTAGCATAATGTGAAATTTATCCATGTTGTTGTGTACAGCAGCAGTTTTTTATTTTCCATGTTTTGCTGAGTAGTATTCCATTGTATCAATGTACAAATTTTTTTCTCCTCAGTTGATGAATATTCGATTTGTTTCCAAATTTAAGTTATTGTGAATAAAATTACTATATACATTCTTGTACAAGTCTTTTTGTAGACATACATTTTCATTCTCATGGTTAATGACCCACAAATGAGATTGCTGGTCATAGGTAAGTTCATGTTTAATTTTCTGAGAATTATTTACGTTTGTTATGTCTTATGAATTGAAATTTATTATCATTATAACATACCTGTTTATTTCTGGTGGTACTCTTTGTCTTGAAATCTGTTTGTTTGATAGTAGTTTAACCATTCCAATTTCCTTATGCTTGCTGTCTGTGAGATATATCTTTGTCCTTCTTGTTACTTTCAATATATCTGAGTCTTTACATTTAAGGTGTGTCTCTTGAAGACAGATAATATGTGGGTCTTATTATTTTTTTTATTCAGTCTGACCATCTCTGCCTTTTAGTTGGATTGTTTAGTCTATTAACTCTGAACGTAATTATAAATATGATTAGATTTAGGTGTGTTACTTGTTATTTTTTTATTTATCCATCTACTTTTTAATTTATTTTATATAGAGAGAGAGTGTCTGTGAGGGGGCAGTGAGGAGGGGGAGGGGGAGGGAGAGGGACAAGCCCATGTGGGGCTTGATCTCACAACCCTGAGATCACGACCTGAGCCGAAAACCAAGAGTTGGTCATTTAGTCGACTGAGCATCCATGTCCATCTATTTTTTGTTCCTCAGGGTCTTCATTTTTTTTTTTAGGGTCTTCATTTCTTATCTTTGGGTTAATTGATTTTAATTTTTTTTTCTTTTTTTGCCGTTTCAGTTTAACTCCTTTATTGGATTTGTAGCTATACTTCTTTGTATTTGCTCTACTACATGGAGCAAATACACAGGCAGACAGGCAATCTTTCTTTGTGGTTGCTCTACTACAAATTTACATCTTTAACTTACCACAACCTATTTAGAGTTAATATTGTACAGCTTCGCGTAAAATATAATAATTCTGCAACAATATAGCTCCATTTACTCTCTCACTCTTTATGTTATTGTTGTCATTTACATTTCATCTACTTACATGATAAACCCCACATTACAGTGTTTTCATTCCTTACTTAAAGAGTCACATGACTTTTCAAGAAGAGAAGAACACAGAGATAGATACACAGTCTGTTGGCATTCCTAAAGGTGTGGTGCTTGGAACTCTCTTAGAGAAACCTGCTGGGAGGAGAGTAGTTGATGGATAGCTCCTGGGGGCTACCCTGGAAGGTCCGTAGCAGCACTCACGCTGAGACCACTAGCCCCAGACTGCTTCCTGCCGGCCAATGAGCACAGCAGAGGTAGTAAAGCCAGGCCTTCTTTCCTAGCCCGGGACTTCCCTCATGGGCCGACTGTTCTAGAAATTCCAATTGGCCTGGTCAAAATTTTCTCAGAGCTGCACATCAGTAAAGACTCCTTAGGGTGCCTAGGGGGCTCCATCCATTAAGCCACTTACTCCTGGTTTTGGTTTAGGTCATGATCTCAGGGTCATGAGACGGAGCCCGGAATCTGGCTCTACACTCAGTGCTGAGTCTGCTTGAGATTCTCTCTCCCCCTCCTTCAGCCCCTTCCCCAGCTTGCAGTTGTGCTCATGCGCTCTCTCTAAAATAAAATAAATAAATAAAACCTTAAAGAGAAAGACTTCTCCCACACAACCCCCATCCTACCCCCTCTTCTCTTGCCCAGTTGTCAGATCTACATCGTTGTCTGAAGCACTCCTGACTCCTCTTTTCACTTCCCTTGAACTTTCACAGGCGTTTCCTCCAATAAACCTTATGTATGTCTAGTTCCATCTTGTCATCTGTCTCTCTGAAGACTTGCACTGACATTGGTCTTTTATATGTACCTTGTATTAATCATTTCTGACGTTCATTCCTTCCTATAGATTTGAGTTTCCAGCCTGTGTTATTTTCTTCCAACCTAAAGAAATATTTTTCTTGTACTGCATGTCTACTGTTGACAATTTTCTCATTAAAAAAAAATCTGTGTTTGAACTCACCTCAATTTTTGAATATTTTGTTAGATATAAAATTTGGAGTTGACAGTTTTTTGCTTTTAGCCCTTAAAACATTGCTCCATTGTCTCTTGATTTCATTATTTTTGATGAGAAGACTGACATCATTAATATTGTTTCTGGGATGCCTGGGTGGCTCAGTGGTTGAGCGGTGGCTTTTGGCCCAGGGTGTGATCCTGGAGTTCTGGAATCAAGTCCTATGTTGGGCTCCCTACATGGAGCCTGCTTCTCCCTCTGGCTGTGTCTCTGCCTCTCTATCTCTCATGAATAAATAAATAAAATCTTAAAAAAAAAAATATCATTGTTTCCTTGTATATAATGTGCCTTCTTTTCTGTACCTGCTTTCATGGATCTTTTTTTATTCATTGGGTTTCATTAACATTGATTTAATGGACCTATATGTGGTTTCCTTTTTTGTTACCCAGCTTAGGATTTGCTGAGGTTCTTGGATTTTAAAATTTACATTTTTCGGGACGCCTGGGTGGCTCAGCAGTTGAGCACCTACCCCTGGCTCAGGGCGTGATCTCAGGATCAAGTCCCACATCAGGCTCCCTGCCTGGAGCCTGCTTCTCCCTCTGTCTATGTCTCTAACTTTCTCTCTCTGTGTCTTTCATGAATAAACAAAATCTTTAAAAAATTTATATTTTCATCAGATTTGGGGTTTTTTGACTATTATTTCTTCAGATATGCTTTCTATTATTTCCCTCAGCATTCTCTTTCTCCTTTACTCTGGGACCCAATTACATTTATGATAAACTGTTTAATATTATTCTACATATAATATTTTTTAACAAAATCTTTTTCTCTAATTGGATAATTATTTTTTATCAGTTTTCAAATTTCCTGATCCTTTCTTATGTAAACTTGTTTGCTGGTAAGTCATGCTGGTAAATTTTCTTAAGATCAGATATTGTACTTTGCCTTTTTAAAATTTCCATTCAGTTCATTTTTATGGTTTCCATTTCTCTGCTGAGACTCCCCATTTTTCATTCATTATGATCATATTATCTTTTAAGCCCTTGAACATATTTATAATAGCTGCTTTGAAGCCTTGTCTACTAATTGGAACATCTGGTTCATTGATGATATTTGTTGCTTGCCTTTTCTCTTGACTATGGGTGACATTTTCCTGTTTCTTCATATGTATCATAATTTTTATTGTATGCTAGACATGGAGGATAATATCTGTGAGAAATCTGATTATGAAGTCTTCCTTTAAATGGTGTTGAGTTGTTCTAACAAGTAGTACATTTTAAACTCCTTTTTTTTTATTTTTTTATTTTTTTTAACTCCTTTTAACCTTCATATTTAAGTATGATTTTTTTCCAGCAAGCTAAACACTTGTATTTGTATTCTTCCAAATTCAGTCAGAACCTTAACTTACTTTATTCTTTACATATATCCTCTCCATCTTCTTTTTTGTTGCTTAGATTTTTAGTTTTAATCCTTTTTTAAAGTCATAAAATTGTTCACTATTTTTATAGTCAATAACTGCTAACTGATTTTTATCATTTTTTTTTAAGGTTTACCACTGTTTCTGTTTCCCCAAAACTTCTTTGTGGTTTCCTTTCTTCTTTTTTCTGAAATAATTCTTTTTATTTGGGAGAGTTCACATTAAAAAGAAAACTTATTAGTGGCTATGCTCCAATGTCTCTGTGAATGTCTCTAGATTTTTGCTTCTCCAAATGTGGTTCAGGATCAATTGAATAGGCATCACTGGAGTGCCTCAGGTTAGAAATGCAGACTAGCCCAACCCCAGACCAACTGAATGAAAATGTACTTTTAGTAAAACCCCTGGGTGATTTGGTGGACACACTAAATTTGGAAATCACAGTTCTGTATTACTTCTCACACTAGCTATGTTCTTTTTTTTCCCTTCAGGATGTGAGCTACATAGAAACATTGTATTTTATAATTCTACCTCTTAAACCTACACAGTAATTGCTACAGAGTAGATGCTCAATAAATGCTTGCAGAATGAATAAGATGGGGATAATGATATGTCTACTAAAAGAATGTTTGCTTTTGGTGAGAGCAGTACCTGAGGGTGGCTAACTGTGCTTTATTTTTAGATTTGCATTAACTATCACCCTCCAGCAAATTATGGGAACTCCTCTACTTTGGGGCCCACCAACATTATCTGTCGTCTCATAACCACATAGCAAAAGATTTGTCATCTCTTGATGGAGCTATTAACCCGGTGACTTGAGAAATTTATATTAAAAAAAAAAAAACAGACATCAGGAAGCTATTTATTTAGTGGCTGCTGTTAGGTTAGGCTAGAAATAGCCCAGGAAAAAATCCTTAAAAAAATAGGATTTTTAATGGAAAGGACTTAGTTTAGGCCATAGCCATTGCTCTCTGCTAAAGGGAGAGGAGTAGGCAAGAAGATCTGAAAGTCATCAGGAATAGAGTTAGAAAGGAGAGATGAGGGGTGGCATGAAGGGAGAACAAGAGAAGAAAGGTAGATACATATGGGAAGAAAGCAAATTTTCCATCAGCATCAGGCCCAAGGACAGAGAAAAGGACAATTTTAGAGTTTTGTCTAGTGCTTAATGCTTGATAAATGCCTACTGAATTAAGTGCAAATGCTTTAGTCTGACATTCAGAATTCTCCACATAATGTTCAAATCATGCCCTTCAGCCACACTTTCCATTATCACTCTGTTTATGCCCCACTCCAGCCAAATTGCATCACTTAACATTGTCCTTGTTCATCTGGATCATTGCTCACAATGCTCTCTTGACCTAGATTGTCACCTTGTCTGATCTCCTTCTATAAAAATTCTACCAATCCTTCAAAGCCCTTCCAAAATGCCCCTCTTCCAAAGGTTTCCATTTACGTATTCTCTATTCTCCCTCTTTGCAGAGAATCCTCTTCTGTGACTTTTAACAAATCTGGTTATTTGTGTTTTTGTCTTCTCTTACTCAACTGCAAATGTCATTGACCATTTTGTCTCTCTCAAGCTCCTAGAGCACAGTCCAATGCAGATCCATGGACAAGACATCTCCTGGGCATAGAAAATGAGACGATTTCAGTTTATTTGCAGTGAACTTATTTGGACCTTACCTGGAGATAGAATGATTGCCATCTCAAAAATTGCCCCTTATTCTATTTTAAAACTCTGAAGGTTTTATTGGTTTGTTTTGGCCAGGCAAATCTATCTTCATTTTTCTAACCGACTCACAGCTTGGTCCCATCAAGAGTTCCTCTTCCATCTCCCACTGCTGGCACATCTTCAAACATGCATTTAATTTGGAGTACTAACATAACAGGCTATTCTCATCCATGGTTTTGACCACTATGAGTGGCCTATAAGGTTGATGACATGTCATAGTTTATGATCTTCCTAGGACATGAATTTGTAAGCACTGCTTGGTGTCTAACAGTAAATCATTAGAAGATGAGCATATCTACCTGACCACCCACCACATTTCAACACCGTTTTGTTTGCTACTCACTTTGATAATGTTGGTGACTGAGGAGGGGAAAGCCCAGTATCTCAAAGAGGTAACTATTGCTGAGATATGTGTGTTTGGCCCATTCAATGTTGATGTGTATCAAATTTAGAAAAACACATTACTTACCGAGATTCGTCAGACTTTAATATATTTTTATTAACTAAAGTCCATAGTTTATATGGAGTTCATTTAATATATAGAATTCTTTTTTAAAATGTTGTACAGTTCTATGGGTTTTTGACAAATGCCTACTGTCATATATCCACCATGATCATATCATACAGAATAGTTTCACTGCCCTAGAAATCCCTTTTGGTCCCCTTTCCATCTCCCCCTCCCTTTTCTTGAGCACTTGGCAACCAATAATCTTTTTAGTCTTGCCTTTTCCAAGGTGTTATATGGTTGAGATCATATAGTATGTAGCCTTTTCAGCTTGACTTCTTCCACTTAGCAATATGCGTTTAAAGTTTGTCCATGTCTTTTCTTGGCTTGATAGCTCATTTCTTTTTAGTGCTGAATAATATTTCATTGTCTGGATATACCACAGTTTGTTTATTCATTCCCCTACTGGTGGATATCTTGGTTATGCTAGGTTTTAGAAATTACAAATGAAGTTTCTATAAACATTTGTGTGCAGCTTTCTATGTGGACACAAATTTTCAACTAATTTGTGTATATAACAAGGAGCATAATTGATGGACTGTAAGGTAAGATTATGTTTAGCTGTATAAGGAATTGCCAAACTGTCTTCTAAGGTAGCAGTAAATGAGATTTCCTGTTGTTTCACATCCTCACCAGTATTTGGTATTGCTAGTGTTTTGGATTTAAGCCATGCTAATCTGTATGTAGTTGTATTTCATTGGTGTTCCAACTTACAGTTCTCTAATGGCACATAATGTGGAGCATCTTTTCATATACATATTTGTCATCTGTACATCTTCTTTGGTGAAGTATTTGTTTGGATCTTTTGTCCATTTTTAACTGAGTTGTTTGTTTTCTTATTGAGTTTGAAGAGTTCTTTCTATATCCTAGATACAAGTTTTACAAAACATGTGTTTGTCAAAGATTTTCTCCAAGTCTATGGATTGCCTCTTCATACTTCTAATGGGGTCTTTCACAGAGCAGAAGTTTTAATCTTTAATGAAATCTGACATCAGTTTTTTCTTTTCCCATGGTTCATGTTTTTTCGGTGTTGTGTCAAAAAAGTCATCACCAAACTCAAGCACACATGGGTTTTCTCCTATAGTATCTTCTAGAAGTACTGTATTTTACAATTAGGTCCATGATCTGTCTTGAGTTACTTTTGTGAAAGGTCTGGACCCACATTAAATTTTTGCATGTGATGTGCATCATGTATTGAAAAGACTGTCCTGTGTCTACTGAATTGCCTTTTTCCTTTGTCAGAGATTGGTTCACTATATTTGTGTGCATTTATTTCTGGGCTATTTTGTCCTATTCATCTATTTGTCTGTTCTTCTGGCAATACCAAACTGTCTAGATTAGTGTAGCTAGATTCTTTCAAACTGTCTAGATTAGTAAGTCTGAAAGTTGGGTTGTTTCAGTTCTCTGACTTTGTTCTTCTTTAGTATTGTGTTGGCTATTCTGATTTTTTTTTTGTCTATTCATATAAACTTTAAATTCAGTTTATTGACAAATAAACCACAAAATAACGTATTGGAATTTTGATTGGGATTGTGTTGAATCTATAGATCAAGTTGGGAAGACCAATGTCAAGACTTCCTATCCATGAACATGGAATACCTTTCCTTTTATTTAGATCTTTTTTTATTTCTTTCATTAAGGTTTTGCAGTTTTCCTCATAAAGATCTTGTACATATTTTGTTATATTTGTACATATATATTTTAAATTTTTTGGTGCTAGTGGAAATAGTGGTATTTTTCTAATTTCAAATCCTAATTGTTAATTTTTAGTATATAAGAAAGCAATTGACTTTTGTATATTAACCTTGTACCCTGAAACCTCGCTATAATTGTTTATTAGTTCCAATTTTTTGGGTTTTCCTTCATAGATAATTATGTCTTCTGTGAACAAAGAGAGTTTTAGTTCTTCCTTCTTAAATCTACATATCCTTCATTTCCTTTTCTTGTCTTATTGTGTTAACTAGTACTTCCAGGAAAAGTCAGGATAGTCTATATAAATATCTTGTTGAACAAAAATAGAGAACTGGCAAGCAGCGTATTTTGGAAGACTTTGGCTAGAGATGATATGGAGCATGTGCTTCTAGTTCACTGCAGTCCCCACTCCTTCCTTGTAACACTTTATTTCTCTGTGAAGAATGGCAAGAAAGAGTTCAATTTCTGTTTAAATTGAAAATATGGCCAGAGATACCAAGATTGTCACAAAAATCAGAGAAAAATCTCTATGGGCATATAATTTGGAAGAAACTCAGAGCCTCCATAAAGAGATCCCTGTTTACATAGTTGGGGATTTTTAAGATTGCCAATGTCTCCTTGTGAACGTCAATGATCTACATTACACCATCTCACTTATATCTACCTCGGCTGACCCCTTAGATTTGATTTGATTTGATTTAATGTTTTAAGATTTTATTTATTTATTCATGAGAGACATAGAGAGAGGCAGAGACACAGGCAGAGGGAGAAGCAGGCCACCTGTAGGGATCCTGATGTGGGACTTGATCCCAGGACCCCAGGACCACACCCTGGGCCAAAGGCAGATGCTCAACTACTGAGCCATTCAGGCATCCTAACCCCTTAGATTTTAAAATTTGGTGCTTATTATCAGTCTTTTCTTGGTCTCCAAAGCTTGTTCTCACCCTTGAGTTTGATCCATTTCTTTCTTCTTTTTTTTTCTACCATTGCCATTCTATGTTCCTGCCTCTGCACTTATTCTTTCAAGGAACACCTTGGTGTATTAGCAATCCATCAGGATGGACACATGTTGTTAGTACTTTAAATCTGCAGTGATTGCCCTAGAACTTTTTTGTATACTTTGGTTCAGATGTATTATGAGTTAATAGGCTATACTGAGCTGACTTTGGAAATTTAACACCATATTCACACCGTTTCCATGGGAACATGTGTTGGAATTACAAATAACTTAAGATAGAAAACAACTTGTCACTAAGGGGACCACCTGCAGCCCAGCAAGGGCAGGAAGACCATTTTGACAAACAGACATTAGCTGCTTCAGTGCTTTGTGCTAGGTGGGCCAAATTGGGGTTTATTTGTAGAACCACAGTATGTCATTGTGTGTATGTGTATATGTGTGCACACACAAGCATGTATGTATTGTGGTGGTGGGGTGGGGAAGGAAGGAAGGAAGCATCATCACAGTTTGCCCTGTGTTCAGATTCAAGTATTTGACTTTTTAAAACTCTGGCTCTTGTAGGCTTCAGGTGTTACATTCCTTTCTCCTTTGGGGTTGGATGCCATTAGCTGTAGACAGGCAAACAATTTCAAGAATCTCCTTTTGAACTTCAGAAGAAAGTTACCTAGTTTACAGAGCAACAAAGCCAGGCATGGGCAAACTTCTTAAAGCTCCAAAGCAGTAATTCTCAACCCAGATGCACATTAGAACTACTAAGGAACTTTTTTTTTTTTTTCTAAGATTGTACTTATCTATTCATGAAAGGCACATAGAGAGAGGCAGAGACATAGGCAGAGGGAGAAATAGGCTCCATGCAGGGAGCCTGATGTGGGACTCGATTTCATGACCCCGGGATCACGCCCTGAGCCGAAGGCAGACACTCAACCACTGTGCCACCCAGGTGTCCCAGAACTTTTAAAACCTACTGATCTGGCCCTACTTCATACCAATTAAATCAGATTCTTCAGGGTGAGGCCCAATCAGTATATATATATATATATTGTACATATATATATATATATATATATACCACCCTTTTCCACAATCCCCCAGGTAACTCTAATGTGCAAATTGGGTTGAGAAACCCTGCTCTAAAGGTGTGACACTCAAGATTAATCTTATCTGAGCAAGGATCCTACACCCACTCCTGCAGAGGAGGTTGTTTATAGACACTTTTTTTCTGTGACAGTGTAGGCACCTGATACTTTAGAAGAGAACTGGATCTCCTTTTTAATAAACAATGTTCTCTCTTTCAAGGGAAGAAGAGGAGGTAGATTTGAAATCCACCAAGATAATTGAAGCAAATAGCTCTAGGCACAGATGACAAAAAGTTCTTCCGCATATCCATTACATAAAGACAATGGCTGCTTTTAGAAGAAGCATACTTTGTACTAAAACTTTCCCTCTTTGGAATTATCCATAAGTTTCTAAATTAAGTTATAGTTACTGAGACATTTCTTATTGTTGAGAGAACACCTCCTTCCTCTGTCTTGTTCCCCTCAATGTGATTATTATTATTATTATTATTATTATTATTATTATTATTTAATTCCTTTTGCTACAAGTTGGAAGAGCGAGAAGAGAGGATGTTCTTTTTGTGTTTGTTTTAAAGGCAACACATAAAATCTTATCAAAACAGGAATCCAATTAAAAATACTTTCTCTCATTCAGCAGTTGAGTAAGGGGTGGGCATGGGAGGGATTCAAACATTAATTCCCGAGGGGAACTAACTGGTCAGTATCTGGCATACCTGTGATGAGTCAAGCCACCAGAAGAATCTAATTTGTGAAATAAACAACCAAGGACCAACATCCAAGGTCTTAAGTAATCAAAACTGGAGGCTATATCAGTTACTGTCTCAAGAAGGAAAACTGATCTGCTTTAGAATCTAACCTGGTCATAAAAAAAAAAAAAAAAAAAGAATCTAACCTGGTCAAAACTCCGACCGTTCCTGAGCAGGAACGCTGCTAGGTCTTTGCTTTGGGGAGCGAGAACAGGGGAGAACTGGGGAAAGGAATTAGAGATTGAAATCATGGCAGGTCCAGAAACTGATGCCCAATTCCATTTCACTGGTATCAAAAAATATTTCAACTCTTATAATCTCACAGGTAGAATGAATTGTGTATTGGCCACATACGGAGGCATTGCTTTGATGATTTCATACTTCAAATTAAGGTCTAAAAAAACACCAGCTGTGAAAGCAACATAAATGGACTTTAACTTGGACCTCATCTTTTAAGTTCCCATGCTTGGAAAAGCTAATGTAAACTCATCATGTGATACTCAATTTGTACAATAAATTATGAACCTGGAAAAAAAAAAAAAAGAATTAACCTGGTTTTCTTCTGGGCTCAGGAAATGTGCTCCACCCCTCAAAGGTTGGGATGTTTGGTTGGATATGCTGATTCAGTCTGCCTGGATACACAGGTAAGGGACCTGTGGATCTGAGGCAGCAAGGAGAAATGGAGAAAGGAGAAAGAATGAGAATAGGAGGCAGGAGAGGGGTGTGCACGTATGTCTAATCCCATGTGTAATTCATTGACTCTTATTGTACACTGAGTCATCTCTGAGCTAGGAGAAATCTGCATTGACTACACAAGTTTGGCTCTTGAGTTTAGAATGGAATAGTGACCTGTCATCACTTGCTGGTCATTGATGGGTACAGGGCAGAGAGTGTGACTATATCAAATGGTCCGCTGGAATCATCACTTTAGGAAAAACTACTCAAGATGCGTGCACTATTGATGCTGTCATCATAGCAGAAGATAGATGGCCTTCCATGTTGTCATTACCACAACTTCTGTCAGACTTGTTTACCGAGTGTCTGGCTCCACTGACAGGTTGGTTTAGTTAGAGTGGAGGAACTTGTTTGACACAAACAGACAGTCTGAGAGGGGGGCCCATATTGTATTTACATGAGCAGGAAGATCATAAAACTATTTCAAACACACTTCTCACAATTTTCCTCAAATAGTTGAATTTCAGGAGATACTAATTTTCCTTTAGCATGCTTTGATCTTTGGATGAAAGAAGAGGGGAATAGGAAAGCCAGGGAATGTGGTCTCTAACACATGGTCTGGTTTTCTTATATATGGGAAGTTTGACTTATTTTTTTTTTAATTTGCCTTTAGGATTCTGAAAATTAAAAAATAATATAAATAATATCCATTTATATCCATACATCTGGTAGTATGTGTCAAGCGCATAAGACAATTGTACCAGATATTCTCTTTTGTATATACTGCCCCTCTCCCTACCCCTTCTTCTTCCTTCTTTGTCTTTTAGCTTCTTGTTGGGTTTGGCCAAGGTGGGGAATAGTATTGAAGATTGGAGGGTGAGAGAAGAGACAAATAAGGACATTTGTTTCTCCGCCTCCTTGTTCTCAGCCCTCAGGCCAGCATTGTTTTTTGTGAACTTATAGAGTGCCTCATTTGTTATCATGGTATCCCTCATAGCATTGCCTTCCATGAAAGGACTCATGCCAAAGAAATTGTGGTGATGGTGGGTCTACAGAGATTAAGTAACTACCCAGTGCCTCTCAACTGGAAAATGGAGTGAAGAATAAAACTAAGTCTTCCTGATTCTAAACCCCATGCTGTTTCCATCAAAATGGCCACATCTCATTATTGTCACATTAAATATATCATCTAACTTTGTGGCCAAACACAGTTTTCTCAACCTGAATAATAATCTAGACCAAATGGAACTAACAGACATACACAGAATATTCTCTCCAACAGCAGCAGAATACACATCTTTCTCAAGTGCACATGGATAGACCCTATGTTGGGTCACCAGGCAAGCATTAACAAATTTGTAGAAGATTGAAATCATATCTTTTTTTAAAAAGATTTTATTTATTTTATTAATGAGACACACACACACACACACACACACACACACACAGAGGCAGAGACACAGGCAGAGGGAGAAGCAGGCTCCATGCAGGGAGCCCGACGTAGGACCCGATCCTGAGTCTCCAGGATCAGGCCCTGGACTGAAGGCGGCACTAAAGTGCTGGGCCACCCGGGCTGCCCCGAAATCATATCTTTTTAAATCACAATGGTATAAAACTAGAAATTCATAAGAGGAGAAAAACTGAAAGATTCACAAATGTGTGGAAATTAAGCAACACATTCTTGAACAACCAATAGGTCAATAAAGAAATATAAAGGGATATCAGAAATAATCTTGAAATAACTGAAAATAAAAATACAACATATCAAAACTATGCCATGCAGCAAAAGCAGTTCTAAGAGGTTATAGCAATAAATGCACATGTTAAAAAAGAAAGATCTCAAATAAACAACCTAACTTTATATCTTAAGAAATTAGAAAAAGAACAAACTAAGCCCAAAGTTAGCAGAAGGAAGGAAATCATAAAGATGAGAAGAATAGGAATAGAAAGAATCAGTAAAACTACAAGTTGAGTTTTTCAAAAGATAAAGTTGACAAATCTTTAGCTAGACTAACGAAGACAAGAAGAAAGAGGACTCAAATAAACAAAGGTATAAAAGAAAGAAGAGACATTATAATTGATACTACAAAATATGAAGGACCACAGAGGCTACTAAGAAAAATTCTACACAAACAAATAAGATAACCTAAAAGAAATAAATTCCTAGAAACATACAGTCTACCAAGACTGCAAGAACAGATAGAAAACCTGAACAGAACAATAATGACCAAGGATATTGACCACCATCCCACAAAGTAAAGCCCAAGACCAAATGGTTTCATTGGTGAATTACACAAATGTTTAAAGAAGTAATGCCAATTCTTCTCAACCTCTTTCAAAAAAGTTGAAGAGGAGGGAACACTCCCAAACTCATTTTATGAGGCCAGCACTACCCTTATGTCAAAGCCAGAAAAGGACACCATGTGAAAAGAAAACCATAGGTCAATATCCTTGATGGATATATAGATGCAGAAATTCTTAACAAAATTCTAGCAAACCAAATTCAACAGTATATAAACAGGATCATATACCATGATTGAATGGGATTTCTGCCTGGGATGCAAGGTTCAATATATACAAATCAACAAACACTATATACTACATTTATGGAATGAAGGATAAAAATCGCATGATCCTAAAACAATTACATAATCCTCCCAATCCAAGAAAAGCATTTAACAAAATACAACACCCTTTCATGATAAAAAGCTTTCAACAAACTAGGTATAGAAATAACATCCCTTAACATACTGCAGGCCCTAGATGAAAGAAGTCACAGCTAACATCATACTCAACTGTGAACAGCTAAGAGCCTTTTCTTTAAAACAAGAAAAAAGTAAGTCATAAAACAAAATTAGGAACAAGATTAGGGGGACCCTTCTCACTACCACTGTTCAACATAGTACTAGAAGTCCTAGCCAGAGCAATAAGATGAAAGAGAGAGACCAAAACAGGAAGACAGAGAGAGAGGGAGAGAGAGAGATCATCCAAATTGGAAAGGAAAGAGTAAAATTATCTCGTTATGCAGATGACATGATCTTATATATAGAAAACCTTAAAAACTCCACAAAAAAACCTGTTAGAATTTAAAAAAATGAATTCCATAAAGTTGCAGGACACAAAACCAGCCCACAAAAATAATTTGCATTTCTATGCATTAACAATGTAATATCTGAAAGAGAAATAAAAAAAAAAAAACAATTCCATTCACAATATTTTTAAAAACAATTTAAAAAATGCTAAAAAAATTAAGAATAAATGTAACCAAGGAGGTGAAGTATCTGTACACAGAAAGCTATAAGACACTGGTAAAGAACATTTAAAAAGACACAAATTAATAGAAAGATATCTTCTGTTTGTGGATTGGAAGAATGAATATTGCTAAAATGTCCAAACTTCCCAAAGTCATCTATAGAGTCAATACAAACCCTATCAAAATCCTAATGGCATTTTTTTCATGGAAATGGAAAAACCAATCCTAAAATTTTTATGAAACCATAAAAGACCTTGACTAGCCAAAGTAATCTTGAGAAAGAACAAAGCTGGAGGTATCACACACTCTGATTTTATTTTATTTTTTTAAAGATCTACCCATTCATTTATGATAGATATATAGAGAGAGGCAGAGACACAGGAGGAAGGAGAAGCAGGCTTCATGCCGGAGCCCGACGCAGGACTCGATCCCGGGACTCCAGGATCGCACCCTGGGCCAAAGGCAGGCCCCAAACCACTGAGCCACCCAGGGATCCCCATATGCCCTGATTTTAAACTAGACCACAAAGCTAAGTAATCCAAACTGTGTGGCACTGGCATATAATCAGACACATTGATCAATGGAATGGAACCAAGAGCCCAGAAATCAATCCATGTATATATACCCAACTAATATTTGATAAGGGAACCAAGAATACCCCATGGAAGAAAAGATAGTCTTCTCAAGAAGTGGTGCCAGGGAAACTGAATATCTGCATATAAAAGCATAAAACTAGATCCCCATCTTATGCCACTCACAAAAGTGAACTGAAAATGGACTAAAGACTTAAATAGAAGACCTGAAACCATAAAACTCCTGGAAGAAAACATAGGGAAAAACTCCTTGGCACTGGTCTTAGTACTAGTTAGTTGTTGTTGTTGTTGTTGTTATTTTGACACTGAAAACACAAGCAACAAAAGCAAAAATAGCTAAGTGAGATACATCTAACTGAAATCCTTCTGCAAAGCAAAGGAAGCAGTCAGCAAAACGAGGAAGCAACTTAGGAGGTGGGAGAAAATATTTAGAAACCATATACCAGGTAAGAGGTGAATATCCAAAGTACGTGAGGAACTCATACAACTCAATAGCAAAAACCCCAAGTAATCCAACTAAAAAACTGGCAGAGGAACGGAATAGACATTTTTTCCAAAGAAGGCCTATAGATGGCCAACAGGTACATGAAAAGATGCTCAATATCACTAATCATCAAGGAAATGCCATTCGAAACCACAACGAGACATCACACCTGTTTGAATGGCTATTATCAAAAAGACAAGAAATAAGAAGTGTTGACAAGGGGGTGTCTGGGTGGCTCAGTCAGTTAAGCATCTGCTTTGGCTCAGGTCATGATCTCAGTGTCCTGGGATCAAGTCCGGTGTTGGGCTCCCCACTCAGCAGGGGAGTCTGCTTCTCCCTTTCCCTCTCTCTCTGCACCCTCCCCTCCACTTGTGCTTTCTCCCTCTCCTCTGTCTCAAATAAGTAAATAAAATCTTAAAAAAGAGAAAAAAAGAAGTGTAGGTGAGGATGTGGAGATAAGGGGACCTTCATGTGCTGTTGGCGAGAATGTAAATTGGTGTAGCCACTGTGGAAAAACAGTACAGAGGTTCCTCAGAATATTAAAAATAGAACTGCCCTACAATCCAGGAATCCTAGTTCTAAGTATGTATCTGAAGAAGACACCTACATTCCCATGTTTACTGCAGCATTGTTCACAATAGCCAAGACGTGGAAATAACTGATGTGTCTGTCTTTTTTTTTTTTTTTTGATGTGTCTGTCTATTGATGAACAAAGAAAATGTTTTATATATATGTGTGTGTGTATATATATATAACATTATATATATGTTATATAATGTTATAATGTATATACATATATATTATACATATATAATGTACAACTATATAACAACTATACATAACTATATATAGTTATAAATTTTAGCCCTAAGAAAGAAATCCTGCCCTTTGTGACAACATGGGTGGAACTTGAAGGGATGCTAAGTGAGATAAGTCAAAGACAAATACAAATACTACATAAATGTACTGATGTGTGGACTCTAACAAAAAGCCAACTCATAAAAACAGAGAGTGGAGTGGTGGTTTCCAGGGGCTGGGGGGCGCTGGTGGGGAAAGTGTGGGAGGTGCTGATCAAAAGGTATAGACTTCTGGCCATAAGACAAGTCCTGGGGATGTGATGTGCATGTGGTGACTAGTTAACAATACTGTACTGTACACGTGAAAGTATTTAGGATCTACTGGGAGTAGAGAGTGAATCTCTCTCAGGACATTCAATGTTCTGAACTTCAATGTTCTCAGGGCACACAAGATAATTATGTGATGTAACAGATGTGTTAACTCATCTATGGTGGTAATAATTTTGCAAAATATATGTGTATCAAATCATGACGGTTTACACCTTAAAATTACACAATATTATATGCCAATTACATCTCAATAAAGTCGGAAAAAAATACATCTTCCCGCAATGGGCCTTAAGTAAGGTAATTTAAAATATTACAGGGAAAGAGCAGTGGTGGTGAAAAGGGCTGAGTTGGGGGCAAGGGGAGCTTTGAGAGCTGAGAAGCCCTGTTGTGTCACTTAACCTCCACTGGCCTCAATCATTCCTCTGTTACAGCTGTCCTCACGTACAGAGGGTCCACGGAGGGGCTTAGCAGGCACGGGTGGGGGTGCCCTCCCCAGGCCCCTGACCGCTAGCCAGAACCATGGATGCCACGGGCAGTTGGATCCTCCATCCTTCCCCCTCACACGCTGACTCCCACTTCTGTCCACTCTGCCTGGACAGCCACGTTTTCAGGGAAAGGACCCCCAGGAGGAAGATTTATCAGCCTCCACCAGTCTGTTGGTCTAGTTTCCTTTGCTAAAAGATTGCCCTGGGCAATTGTATGGCGGTCACACCGTGCCTGAAAAGATGTGAGGGAATGTTGTGAGAGGCACTTCTGTGAAGGGACTTAGTGACACACACACACACATACACAGAAGTGACACAGTGAGGGCTTCGTCTTTTTTCTGTCTTGAATGTTATCTGCATGGATGCCTAAAACTGCCAAAGCCACGAGGAGAGCCCTCCTGAGGGGGCATCAGCCTGCGGGCCAGTGGGGAAAGATGGCAAGCACGGGGTCCTCACCACGGCCAGGAGTCCGTGCCAGGGTTCTTCCAGGTGCCCTATGTCACCTTCTTGTTTTAGGAGATGATAAATAGGGGTGCCTGGGTGGCTCACTCGGTTAAGCACCTGCTGTCGGCTCAGGTCATGACCCCGGGGTCCTGGGATTGAGCCTCATGTGAGGCTCCCTGCTTAGCGGGGAACCTGCTTCTCCCTCTCTCTTTGCCCCTCCCCCTGCTTGTATGTTCTCTCTCTCTGTCAAATCAATCAATCAATCAATCAATCTAAAAAAAAAAAAAGGAGGTAAATAATACCCCTCATAGTTCCAACTCCTTTCTGCTGGGTCTCCTGTTACTTGCAGCCAAAAATACGATGAAGACAGATACATAGAGATTGTGGCTCTGCTATTAACTTTTAGTCTCCAAGGACACTGTCTAAAGGAGATGATTCTGTTCTGATCCTGTTCGAATTCCCTCATTCTCTTGTCTTTGTGTGAACCTCTAGAGTGCCTTTAAGTGGTCACCCCAGTGAGAAAGGTCAAGGACCATAAAAAAGAATTCTAGAAATTTAAGACTCTCTTTGCTGTGAATCTGCTGCCCTGCCTGTCCTCTGCCCTCAATTCTCCCTGCTGTGGACCTTCTTTTGCACCTTCCAGGATGCACCCTCCCTGGGTCCGCAGGCTTAACCTTGGGGACGGCCTCCCCCATGAGAGCTCAGACATCCCATGGGCTAAGGTTCGGGGTCTCCCTGCAGCCACACCACTTCTGCAGGACCTACAGAAGTGTCCCTGCACTTTCTGTCCTCTGCCCCTCACACCTCACTTGGGGCATCTGGCGATTTTTGCTTCTCTCCTTTTTGGTTTGAGTCTCTCTTCTGGGTGTTGCTGCTGCCATGTCTGTTTACTCTGACCAGAGGTCTGATTCCATTGCTGCGAGTCCTCAGTCGGCTTGGTCCCTTGTAAGGTGCCAAGGTGTCTTCACCTCTCCTTGCATGGAGGGTGGCTTCTCTCTGGTGTGCCCTGCTTGCCAAAGCCAGCTGCAGCTGCTGCCGGAGCTGGGCTCTCCTCTGTGCCCTTCTGCACCCGGCCCTTCTACACCCTTCTCTGACCCAAGGGATCGAACTCTCGAGATGGCTGGTTTGGGTGATAAATATCCCTCATAGTTCCAACTATGAAAGGAGAGCACTCTCAGATTGGACGATTGGACACAATTCTGTTCTATGTGCCTGGCCACTTCCTCATTCTCAGGTGTAGCAACCAGGGCTTTTTCTGATCAGTTTTTCAAGCCCACAATATGAAAGCTGCAGTAGAAGCTGAGAGGTGAGGCGCCTGGGTGGCTTAGTCGGCTCAGCATCTGCCTTCAGCTCAGGTCATGATCCTGGGGTCCTGGGATCAAGCTCACCATTGGGCTCCCTTCTCAGTAGGGAGCCTGCTTCTCCCTCTCCCTCTGCCTGCAGTTCCCCCTGCTTATGCTCTCTCTCTGTCAAATAAATAAATAGAATCTTAAAAAAAAAAAAAAAGCAGCTGAGAGGCATGCAAAAATGTACAAAAAGCATTCCTGCCCTATTCTAGTTGGAGATGCCTGCCTACCTCAAAGGTCCATTTCAGCTCTTAAATTCCATGCTTCCAAATAAGATAGTAAAATATTCGACTTTATGGATTGCTAACAGATTCTTGGACCAATGCTCAAGCCACCCCCATCATGCCTGATTGGATAACAATGCAAAGTACAATGGTATAACATGTGCAACGCATTGTCTTTCCTTTTTAAAAACTCATTTTACGAAACCCCTTAATTGAATCAGGCTTGAACTTCCTGTGGCATTAAACCAAATAGAATTGCACTGATGCTAAAAATGTAAATGTATCCCAGATACCACTGGATGATGTATTCATGGGAACATTGAAGCCTGAAGACTTGCATCCACACACTGTGATGATAAAGCAGAACCCAAGGATCAGACATCTGAGATATAAACATTTATAGAAACATTTTTGATTCCTTGCTTTCCTAGGATCTTAAAACTAGTTTTGACCTTGAAATCCTAGAATGTCAGATCTGGGACTACCTCTATGAGATCATCAGTAAATGGTAAAAAGGATGCCTGGAGGGGTAAAGCGACACACTCATGAGCACTCAGAGCACAAACAGAGCCAGGGCAGGGCTTGGTTCAACCACCTGTATTAAGTTTCCACACTGTGCCTACCACTGATCTGGGTGTTGAGCTCCAAAGGCAGAGAAGAAACAACCACTGCTTTCTAGGTAGCTCTAAGCGTTTGGATGTCCAGATCAGCCCTCATTCTACCTTCTTCCTCATTCTGATTGGACTCCTTGAGAAATAGGAAACTCTCTATTTAGCAACACATGCTTAAGAGACTAGGGGAAAAAAATCAAGTATATCTCTTTGTCACCCTCCTCTTGAGCCCTGCTCCCCAAACAGGGCCCCACACCGATTCATGGGGGGTCTGTTAGCTCTGCCCCTGGCAGCTCCACCTTTGCGCCTCCCATTCCACTTGCACGAACTCCTTTCATATTATCCATTCATGACATAGCCATGAATAGCGACAGCCTGGTGACATTTCAGTTGGTCACAGTCTTTCAGCTTGGTGGCAGGTGAGGGGATCTCCCTGGGAGAATGCATGTACAGAATAGTTGCTTTCCTATTTTTTTTTTTTCAAAGAGTCTAATCCACTCACCAAGGAGGAAAATTGTGCAGTGTGATGCTCTCCACCAGTGTGAAGATTCGGCCCTGATGTTGGGGCCTCGCATCTCTCTTTTGTAGCGCTGTTGCCAGGCAGACTTGTTACTGACACAAATTTCCTCCCTGATAAGTTGAGTTTTCCCCCCTCCCAACTTCATTATGCCTGCAGCCAGAGCTCGGCTGCAGAGGAAGCCATGCCAGACATTCTGATTCACGCTCCTAAAATATCAGCCGGCCTGGGTATGCGAGTGATGCGATAAATCTGGAAAACATAAATCAGATTGTTGGATGCTATATCTGTCCATGCGCATGGGCCGCAGCAGGCGTGGAGACATGCCCTCCAACTTTTGGGGGTGCTGCATCCAGGAGGTTAAAGGTCATGGCTTCCAGACCTGGGAAAGTGGATGAGGAGGGCAGCAGCTGACTGAAGCAGAAGAAGCCTTCAAACTGTTGACATACATCCCTGACCCCAGACATGAGACTGAAGTGTTCCGGCTCAGAGATTGTCAGGAGAAGCGGGGAAAGGAAGCCTGAGGGGAGGCCCCACTGTTGCAAGCCTTCCAGTGTAGAGAACTTGTCAAGTCCCTGAGTTTGGACATCAGAGGGAAGGTTGGCTTTAGCATCACTAGGGCCCCATGCAAGGTGGAAAATCAAATACACAGAACTGAGCAGGTTGGACTTCCTTAAAGAACACTCTAGAAAAAATGAACTGATGAGGCCTTTCCTTTGGTGAAAAAGACAAGTGCTTTCACTGAGCCATTTAGTCATTTCAAAGGCCAAGGGAGAAGGACTTTGTCCACTTAGCTTAGTTCAGGCCATTTGATCTCACAGTTTCTTGACCTGGACCTGGGGCAGCTGGCTCGTCACAAGTGACGCTGGGTCAGACATGCCAGGATCCTTCGGACAAAGGTAGTTTTTAATCTGTGTGGACGTAAACAGGGTTCACCCCTCAGATTCTTAATCCTCAGACCTTGCTTTGCTTGGATTTGGTCCTGCTGCATCGGTATGACTCTCCCCTAAAATCAGATCAGATTCTCTGGGGCTTTGTGCCTGAGGTTGCAGGGGAATGATTAGGAGAACGACCAGACAGAGGTGGCATGGAGTGGGAGGTGGCGCCCAGGAGCAACACTGAATCTCAATTAAAGGAAATTAAGCAGCAATCAGTGGCCCACTCACAAGCATCTAAGAGTTACATCCTGGGGAGCCAAGAAAGACCCAGGAGCAGACTAACAGGTGGTAGGGCCAATGGCTCCACTGACATCATAGTATCGGATAAAGAGCCCGCCTACCTGTCTCCAGGTGTTCAGGCAAGTGAGATGATTAACGTGCAACAAGGTGAGATATTGAAGAATTAATTGTAGCTTATCTTTTTGGTGACTCTGACCCATCAACAAAAACAATGAAAAGATAATTTTCCCCTTTCCCTTCCAGGAAAAACAGCCAGGCCTTTGTGTTCCCAGACCTGGGTGTCCTGACCCCAGGCAGGAGGTTTCCAGCTCTTTCTGTAGTCAGGCACACCTCGGGGAATTAAAGAGACTTCCAAGAAGGTAAGGGAGTAGAGGTTTTTGTGACTGGTAGATAAGAGGGTGTCAGGGCCTGATCCCCTGAGGCAGATGGATCTGGATTTGTGGCATTCTCCAAATGACCTGTCTTCTACACTTTGTGCCCTAGCCATGGCCAGATGAGAGATGGTTGTGGTTGCTCACCTCTATGGTCCAGGGGAGCCTAGAGACACAAAGAGGAGCTGTGAGGGCCATCTTTGCAGTTGCCTGGGATAGAAATGCTCAACAGAAGGCAGGGACCAGCACGTGGCAGAGGCTTCAAAGAC
Organism: Vulpes vulpes; assembly: GCF_048418805.1. Classification (NCBI taxonomy): domain Eukaryota; kingdom Metazoa; phylum Chordata; class Mammalia; order Carnivora; family Canidae; genus Vulpes; species Vulpes vulpes. The sequence continues at coordinate 105,304,614 of NC_132785.1, read as the reverse complement.
CAGAAAGAGTGGCAGTGACAAGAGTGACCCACATCGGTTGACGATAAGGTAGTAGTAAATGAGGTGACCTTGAAGATCTTCCAGGTCCAATGTCACCTATCTACGTATGACATTCTACATGCCCTCTGTCTCCTTTTCCCAAACTGATCTCCCCACATCCCATGACTCAGAATAACTGACACAGTGCCCACAGACTTCCATCTCACAAGCACGTTCTGGCCTCCCCTCTACCTGGGCCAAGGCGATGGTTGTACAGCTGTGCTCCGTTTGCATGCCAGCATCCTGAGATAAGTCCAAGCATATATGGGTCTTGGGGGAAGATATGTGCCTAGGATTGGCTAAATCCAAGATGCCAACAAAACATTACATAAGCCCTTGGATTGAATGAAAAAAGCTTCTATTCTTTTTGTTGTCAGGCTGCAAAACCGACAGCTGCACACAATCAGGCACCGACATGCAGGGAGCCATTTCCCTGTTTGCACAGGAAGCTCTGGCATGCTCCATCTTTCTCTAGAATCACACCACAGAGCCAGACAAGGTCTCAACTCTGGCCCCGACCCATGGCTGGCTTTTACTTTGCTTTCTGAGATCAGCCGACTTCCTGGGTCATGTCTCCCGTAAAGACAACACTGCCGCGTGCAGGCCTGAGCTTGCCTTCTTGCCAGCGTTTAGCCAGGCATGTTCAAAGTCCCAGAATGTCCCATGACTGGCAGCGGCACTTGTGGGTTGATTGGTTTCCTCATGTCCCAGTCCTGTCCTTCCATCTCTATTCCACTTTCTAATGTGCTCCCACATGTTCACCCCTTCTTCTCTATTAGTAAACTCCTAAGTGTTTAAACATTTTTTTTTTCCTCTGGGAAGCCCTACTAACCACCCAGAATTCAGTACCCATATCTTTACACCTGGCCCACAGTGTCAGTCCCTGTGGATTGTAGTTAATTGCTTACTTGCCCTTCTCACTTACCAGATAGCAAATCCTTGGGAGGAGATGCCATAGCTTATCAACCCCTGAGCCTTACATAATTTGGGTATAATAAGTATTTTTCCTTATATCATTTGCAAATTTATTTTAAAAGTTATACTCTATAGGGGCACCTGGGAGTCTCAGTTGGTCAAGCATCCAACTCTTGATCTCAGCTCAGGTCTTGATCTCAGGGTTGTGAGTTCAAGCCCCATGTTGGGCTCCACACTGGGCGTGGAGCCTACTTAATTAAAAAAAGGAAAAAGAGAGAGAGAGAGAGAGAGAGAGAGAGAGGTAAGCCATAAGTGACTCTTAATGACAGAGAACAAACTGAGAGTTGATGGAGGGATGTGGGTGGGGGATGGGCTAGATGGGTGATGGGCATTAAGAAGGACATTTGTTGTAATGAGCATGGGGTGTTGTATGTGGGTGATGAATCACTGGATTCTACTCCAGAAACCAATATTGCACTGTATGTTAACTAACAAAATTTAAATTAAAAAAGTCATACTGTATAGATGGGAAGCCCAAATTATAGCAATACCTGGTTTTCAAAAGAGATCACAAGCTATCCAAGTAAAAAGTTCTCATAAAGTTGCTTCTGGAAAGATAAATTTATTTTAAAAAATATGATAAAAAATATATAATTATCACTTTAAATAACCATTTTAGAGTATATAGTTTATTACCAGGTTTTTGTTTTGTTGAGATGGCATGTAACAAAGGGCAGGAGGCAAAATGCTCAGGCACTTGTCAGGTGGTGATGGTGCTGGTGATGGTGAAGGGAAGCTGTGGCCAAAGAGTGACAGTGAGGCCAGACCACTGACACGGGGTGAGAATTTTGGAGGAAAGAACAGATGTCCATTGAGGAATTTGATTACACGTCTGTCTCCTTACAAGATCTACAATAAAATCTGTATTGCTCACCAGAGGGTGGTGGAGTGTATTTATAAATGGGATCATCATGAATATACCAGAAGTGGAACATGGTTGCAGAAGAGCAAGACCAAACATTGAAACAGAAAGAGACATGGCTTATGTACTTACAGACATGGACATTTGGAAACTTAGGCTGATATTATGGTTCTTGAGCTTTTTCCTATGTAATTGAATACTCTTCTAGAACATTCTTTCTGGGCAAGACTATGAACTAGTCACCAAAAATCCACTTTTTCTTCCTGGGCTCCTTTGCAGTTAGATGTGGCCATGTGACTGAATTTTAGGCAAAGGAGAGTAGAAATTATTTCTAAAATAGTTTCTGGACCAAGGCTTTTTAATAAGCAGAGGTACCCCTTTCATCCTCTTTCCCCTTCTGCCAGCTTGATAAGGATGATGACAAAGCCCTAGGAGATGGGGGAGCCAAAAGGTGGAAGGAATCAGGTTTCCTGAAAAAACAGTGGACCCAAGTGGAAGAGAGCCAACTGCTGACCAGGAACCCTTGCTTCAGCTTGTCATGTGAGTAAAAAACACATTTCTATTTATAATGGCATAGCATAGTCTGTCCCACCTCATATACCATAAGTGGATGCAACTTAATTACCCGATATGCTACTGTTAGATAATTGGAATGGATAGACTGCATTTTGATGTGTAGAAGTATGTTTTAGTTCACCTGCCCAGTCGTTGGGTGTAGTAGATAAAATGCTTTTGGCTGCAAGTAACAGAAAACTGAATTAAAACTCACAAACAAGGAGAAACTTATTGGTTAACTGGGAGCCCAGAGGTACAGTGAATGGCTCTGATGGCTACAAGGACATGAGGACTATTTCTTCCTACCTCCCCTCTCTTTCACACCCATTGTTGGTTGCCTTCTAGGGCTAGCTCCCTGGTGATTGTAGAAGGCCTGGCTGCAATGAGCTCCACATGTTGCCTTACTCCCATGAAACAGGAGAGATTGTTTTCCACAATCAACCAATAGCAGCTCAAAGCTTTGTGCTGATTGGCCCATCCCTGAACCAAACTCTGTGGCTACCACAATTGGACTGCCAGTGGTCTAGACACTTTAGGGCTACATGCTGGAGCTGACGGTAGGCTTGGACCCAGCCACACCAAATAGCTGCCACCAATGGGGTTTATTTCTATATAGGGACAGAAAACCTCGATTGCCCAGATACAGAGAAGAAAGTCACCTGATTCTAGCTATCTCTGAAACAGACTAAAGCTCTTTGGAGACCCTAAATAAAAGTCAGGTAATTTCCCCCCTTGTATGCATTGAAATATGTCTTTGAAAAAATTACTTTTCTGCAAAAAAGACAAGAAGATTGAAACTGTGAAAGAGGTAGATGATTTAAAGGTAAGGACACAAAGTTGACAACCAGGGGAAAATTAAATGACTTGGAAACAAAGTTCAGATATCTCAGAAAGAATATTTTATATGAGGCACTTTTATGGTGGGATGGTACAAAGTGGAATAAAAGAGGGCACTAGCGTATCCAGTGTCATGTGCAAGATATTTAAGTTCAAACTTGTTTCTCAGTCTCCTCCCTCTCTGTTATTGCAATATTTTGCTCATTTATCATGCAAATTAAACATGACTGTCAAGGACATGGTACCTATGCTAAGTTCAAGCTACATATGCCGATTTCAGCTCTTCCTCCACACAGTGTAAATTCATTTCCCTGGACATCATGCCATATTCTAGAAATAAAAGAGAGGTAGTTAGATGAATGCTTTTTGCCCTATGCTGTATTGCTTTTCCTCTAAGACAGGAATTAGAGATGCTTCACTTATTGGTTCAGAGAGGAATGGGGCCAATTATTTTAATGCACACACAAAAATAATTCCTTTTAACATAGACCTGTTTGATTGACTTAAAACCCCTGCGTGTAAAATCTGCACAAACAAAAGAAATGTAAAGAGATCTGCTCTAATAAGTTCAAAAGGCAAGGCAGGTGTTGGATTTAAAATTAATTGGTAATGACAAAATAGTCTAATTTACCTTCTCGGTTGCTCTATAGAGAGAACAAAAGCAAGAGGGCCTCTCTGTTTTTCTGCTCTGCCTCCTTCCCAGTGCAATCCTTTCCAGTCTCTCCAATACAACCCTCAAAATCCAGCTAAATTTCCACTCCTTCCATGTTTTCCTAGACTACTCCAGCCCTTGTCTTCAGACTTCCTGGAATTCACTGAAATGGTACTAAAAAACAGGGGTTAAAAATCTCAGACTGTGATGTCAGACCTGCAATCAACCTAGATCCTCAGTCTGCTACTGGGACCTGGTGCTCCACGACTCTGAAAAATGACTGTGAGGATAAAATGAAGTCATGCTTGACTAGAAGCACTCAATAAATGCCAGCTATCGTTAATATTTTATAGAGTCTCCTCCCCCTGGCTTGAAGTAACACAACATTGGGCAGATACCTGCTCAGCCTATCCCTGTTGCATTGGACAGAAGGGAATTGAAAAATGTTTTCCAAAGTGGAGGATGGTTGTGGACTGGGTTGGATAGAAAGGCCAATGGCTGTAGGGCAAAGGTCATGCCATTCCAAAACGGGCCTGCAGTGAGTACTCCATGAATGTAGCATGAAATATCTACAAACTCCAACCAACTCCAGTGACTGAAAGAAACCCCAGGACCACTGCTATCAGAGAGAGAAGTTAAACAGAGGCTGTGAATGTCAACATACTGTTCAAAAGAGCACTACTAGTCAGAACTTTCTGTTTGATGACTGGCCAAACAGAAATTTGGGTCTTGCTGGAATTTCAAAATGGGCCAAACTCACAAAAATTTTGTTAGATTGTAATGGTTTTGGATAGGAGAGGCAATGCTTAACATTTTTAAGGAAGCAACAGATTTTCAATCACCTAAAAGTTAGTAAATGAGTCACTTACAAAGGATCTTTATGTATTTGTTAATTGAAACAAATCTGTTAGGCCCGGGAGTGAACAATACAGGCTCACCAGCACTTGGACTTGGCATGATGGAAGTTTCTTTCTTTCTCAGGCACAAATGTTGATTGTTTATTCATGGCCAGTGGTAAGAGCCTGAACCAGAAAATGATGTAAACCAGCCTCAAAGCTCTGACTCTGTTTTCTAATAGGCAAAGTCTTAGGAAAATTACATACTCTCTCCAGGTATCAGTTTCCTCATGTGAGAAATGGGAATCATTCTCTTTACCTCGAATGGTTGCCATTAAACAAGCCAATCCATGTAAAGAACTCAGCCTAGTATCTGCCATGTAATAACTGTTCAATAAATGCAAGCAATTAGGCAATAATTATCCCACAATTCAGATTTCTTACTCTATTTCTTCAGTGTTGTCCTTAAGTGCGATTTAACCACACCTTTGCAAGAAACTTGGAGACGGTACTTGGCTGCCTACTTTTAAAGAATTTGCATTTTTTTAACCAATAAATCTTCTGAATAGTGTTCTGTGGATATCAAGAATGATAAGGACAAGTGTTGTCAATGACACTGTGTAGGAGACAGACCCATAGGTGAGGGAAATTGATATAATTTACAATTACTTATTTGAGATATCAGTTCCTCTTCCAAATTGAGTTGTTTTCCTACCCTCAGCAAAACATACTTCAATTTCTTCTCTGACTTGAGAAAACTTCTATAAATCAAATAACTACCAAATTTTCTATGCCTCTGAACTGAATCTGGGAAACCGTGAGTTATGGTGTTATGCACTGAATACGACAAGAATAAGCTCAAAGTAAGTCTCCTTAGAGAGCTTTACAGAATAGGTGTGTTTTGTATGAATTTTCACGTGATGTCATTGCCTCACTGTCATTGTGGAGCACCAGGAGCTGTGATAGGGTGCTGAGCAGTGATGGATTGTGCCTCTCACCTGGACCCTTTGTGAACAAGGACCCTATTGTTAGGCCACTCTCCAGGCATTTTTGCTTGTAAAAGAAAGCACAGACACTTGACCTGCACGAGGACTCAAACCTCCACGTCAGCCTTATCATAAGAAGGCTCTAACCCTGAAGGCTGAAAGCCACAGCCCCTGACCGGCCCTAGTAAGCCACTTGAGAATGCAGTGAGCAAGGAAGGCATAGTGCTCACGGTCCAGTGGGAAGGACAGCAGCTCAATGATTGGGCAAATATAAATTAATTATAATTGTAGTGAGTCCCATGAAGTACAGAGCAGTACCAGATTTTATACTGGGACCTAATGGGAGGAAGGAAGGGAAGATTAAGCATGAAATTGAAAACACTTTTTTTTTTGTATTGAAATAGGCTACATACATAATACATGATGTGGAACACAAACTTTGCTTCAGTTTTAAAGATAAAGCTGGGGACAGCTGAGCAATATCACACTTGCCTGGGTGGGATTGGCTGTGTCTCCCCAGGGTTTGGAGATGAGGCTTCAGACAGCTTGGTGTGGCTGAGGAGGAAGTTTGAGTGGCCTTGGCTTGGTCTCTGGGGGCAAAGCCCTCTGAAGAAATGAGGAAGATATCTGCAGGCCGGGGGCAGCCCATGGCCAGGAGACATGTGGCCCGGATTGGCAGCCACCATTGGGTTACAGCTTTCTCAAAAAGATATGGAGAGAGAGAAAGAGAGAGGGAGAGAGAGGGGAGGAAGAAAGAGAGAGAGAGAGAGAGAATGGGGGAGGATAGAGGAGAAGAGGAAACACTTCCAGCTCAAGTCCCCTTTCCTTCTGTAATCTGTTTATCTCTCTCTTTGGTCAACTATCAACTCATCTGTTAGTTATCTGTTTTAAGTCCATCCCCCTGAACACAGTGGGCCCAACAGCAGTGGCCAGATAATTCACCCATCATCTGAACACTCCTGTATTCCTCTACCCTGACTCCAGCATCTTCAAAGTTCACTGACTAGATTTGCAGGTGGTATTTGGAGGGGTGGAGAAGGTGCACTCAGATTGCCATGGGATGAACAGTGATCGTTGGGGAGAGAAAGAGATGGAGAAGTCTCAGAAGGACAGCTATAGGAGAACCTTCAGGACCCAGAAATCTCACAGCCCAGTAGAACTTGAAGGTTTCCAGGGACTCACCCCAGAGTTATTGAATCCTTAAATTCTTGAACATCATCAGATTTATAAAGGTCCTAAGTAAAATGCATTAAAGGTGAACTCAAGAATTAAAATGACCACTTAAAGGCCCCAAAAAACATGTTGTGAAAAGCACCCAATGTCAAAAAAGGTTTTGAGTCAGATATCAATGATAGGCCACGTGACTGCACACATGCAAATATCTGTGAAAAGCCATATTCATTCACCGGTTATCAGGAAGCAACATTTTGTGCAACTGACATGCTGATGTGTTACAGATACTGACATTGTTCTGTGTTTTAGAAAGTTGGTTGGTAGTAATGAATTGATAGGAGAGGAACTGCTATGTTCATCAGTGTCTGGTTTTTAGGAAAATTCCTAATGGTAAATGAGAGATTCTTATATTCATAACCAGGAGTACAGACATAGGATTAATATCAAGGAAATACACCAAATAGTTCATTCAAATGTAAGGGGAAAAACAACCACTAGAGGACAGGTAAAGAGTGGAAATGGATAATTCACAACAACAAAAAAAGTGAAATTAGATAATAAATGCAAGTAATACTCAACCTCACTGATAAAGAAGGAGATGCATTAAATACAATAAAACAATGAACTACCACTTTCAAAATTTATCAGATCAACAAAAGAGAAACAGTTTGATAATATGAAGAATTATTGAGGATTTAAGAAATCAGGCACTTTTACATTGCTGAAGGCTGTGTGTGTTGATGAAAGTGTTTTTCAAGGCAAATTGGCAATATCAAAGTTACGCATATATGCTCTACTTTAACAATTTATTTCTAGAAAATTGTTACTCAGAAATATATATATGCACAAATACATGTATATGTATGAGGATAATTATCATGGCATTATCTACAATAGCAAACAATTTTGAAAATATCCAAAAGACCACCAACATTGCAAAGACTTTATGGCATGAAATGCTGTACAGTTCCTAGAAAGAGCAAGATAGACTTCTATGTACTGAAGTGGAATGGTGTCTGAGACATATTAAGTGAACTGAGAAAGTTGCAGAACAATATGTATAATATTCCATGTTTATGTGTATGCTTCTCTCTATATAAATATAAATAAAGAAATGGAGAGACACACAAATACATAAGAAAAGGGACTGAACTGTTGAGAGCAGCTACCTCTGTGAAAGAAATCATCCTAGGAGGAGGTGGTGGAGGTGTGTTCGTATTCACTAAACATTCCAGTGTCTTTCCTTTGTCATACTCCTGTCCGTAGGAGGATGTATTCCCATGCTGTTGGCCTCAGGAATGGCTATATGACTTGCTTTAGTCAAAGAAGTGATGTTGGTCACTTTTTGGCAGAGTTCTGGAAGTCAGGCCACCAGTCTTTTTCTGTCTGTCATGATATTGATAATGCTCTGGATAGTTAGGTTTTTCCATCAGCTTTGGCTCTGGAGCGAAGAGGGCAAGAAACACAGCTGTAGTAGACTCATAAAAAACATGCAGTGTGAACAAGAAATATGCACTTGTGGCTATAGACCACTGAGATTTGGGGTGCTAGTTACTGTAGTATAGCATGACCTAGTCTGACTAATACAAAAAGAAGAAGACTTCTACATGTTTTTCTCTGTGTATTTCTCTTGTCTGAGCATTTTGCAATGTGTGTGTGTGTATACTTATGTATTACCTGCATTGTAAACTAATTTAAAAAATTTGACATCTTAGCAAAATGACTTACAAATAACTACGTATCAAGGACCTTCAGGATTGGTGACAAATAAAAATTGCAAAGTTCAATCCTGGGTTCCTAAGGGCAATGTTAAAATGCCTGCCTGAGACTGGCAGGCCAAAACACCATCGCTACAAGCGATAATGCTGTGAAAATGTAGATGTGCTGTTATGCCAGGGACCAAGAAATATGGTGGTTAATTGGACATGTGAGAATTCTTCTTGTGCACAGTAGTAGGGGAACTCAGAGCAGTAAATAGCTACCCACTCAACCACAGCGTTAAAGCATCCCAATAAATAGTGAGACCACAGATAATGACTTTTTTTTTTTTTTTAAAGATTGATTTACTTGAAAGAGAGAGAGAGTGTGAACATGACTGGAGAGAGGGGTTGGGGGAGAGAGAAGCTCAAGCAGACTCTGGGCTGAGCATGGAGACCAATGTAGAGTTCGATCCTAGGAATTTGAGATCACAACCTGAGCCAAAATCAGGAGTTGGACACTTAGTCAACTAAGCCACCCAGGAGGCCCCCAGTGATTGCTTTTATAGCTATTGAAAGACACTGTTCTTCAGTAGTAAAGAGTTACAATTATTATTGACTCATGGGTGTCTGAATGTGTCTGTTTCTTTGGATGTGTCCTGGAACACAAACAATCTGGAAACCACTGACCCAGAAAATAGAAGAAGTCATTGCATATAGACACTTATTGCCTAGTGGCTGCTGACCCTTGCTCACATTCCAGACTTTCCACACTTAGAGACTGAGCACCTCCTCTCTGGCAGGTACTGTAATTGCAGTCAGCAGCATAGATACCAAATTTGCTCTCAAACTTGCAGCCTAGCTAAGGAGGCAGATCCAGGAAAAATCTGTGCCCAGAGGCAGGGCTAACAGGAACAGTCAGAGTAACTCTTTCTCATGGGGTGGTAGTTTCTAAGCACGGTGCTGGGTATATCATTTCTAATTCTCAAAAGAGATCCTGCAAGCCAAATATAATTACCCCCACTTTCTCAGATGAGAAAATGGAAGTTGAGAGAAATTAAGGAACCCCCTTCAGTTCTGACAGGCAGTCTATTTGTCTATACCACCAGAGGGGTGGTGGCTAAGCTTCGAATCAGAGCTTTAACCTTCAGAGTACTGTGCAGAGATCCAGCCTTTTGTTTCTGCCGTCCCCGGACGGTGAGGCAGAGCTCTGGTGAGTGGCCAGCCCAGCAATCTGACTTAGCTTAGTTATGGTTAGCATTTCTCCCATTTCTGCCTGCACCCCCCTCCTTCTTCTAACGCTGGAAGTAAACATCTTGCTTGCTTGGGGCACAAGGGTGGGGGTGAGGGAAGTCTTCATAATAGGTCTGCTGTTGTGCAAAGGATTCTGGAAGAGGCAGATCTAGGTTGTGGCGACACAGGGGACCCCGAGGTCCAACCCCTCAGGTCCCTTCTGTGACTGAAATTGGGGAATTGGTCACAGCTCTTTGCTCTCAGCTCAGTACCCTGCTTAACATTCCTCCTGGTTAAGCACTCAGCACAGAGAAACGCCCTAAGAAATCTAACTCAGATCTGTTCTCAGTTACTTAAGGAAGTTTAACCTGAATGAGAATGTGGCAAGGCTCCCGGCCCCAAAACTGCTTTCACATGGGGCTCCTTTTCCTACTCAGCAGGAGAGGAGAGAACAGTGGAGAAGGAGAAGGTTTCACCAAAAGAGCCTAAAAGACCCCGAACAAGAAGCCATGGGGATGGTCTCCTTTCCTGGGCTCTGCTCTGGGGCTGAGGTCGCCGGGTTCAGTCGGCCTTTGCGTCCAAGATACAACAAGACCTCCCAAGCACCCAGAACAGAGTCAGGAGCTTCTTAGCCAAATGAGAGAGATTTGAGACAACCTATTGGAGGGCAAATCTGATTCCGGTGAGCGGCTCAGCTCTATACAGTGGATGGAAGTAAGGGGAAAAGAGACCTGGCCCTGGGGTCAAACATGGTGCCAAAAAGAGAATAGGGGGTTGAGTATTGAATGAATAAAAGCACAAACAAATGAAGTGTACAGGGAAGGACATAGTCATTGGAAAACTCAAGATACTGATGTTTTCACAGTCTTTGGAGAGCTTACTTTCTACTGAGATAAATTAATGCAAACTTCAGTATTGCAGTTGTCTTAGTTCAGACTGCTATAAAAAATACCACAGACTGACATTTATTTCTCACAGTTCTGGAGCTAGGAAGTCTAAGGTCAAGGTGTGGGCTAGTCAGTTCCTCATGAGAGCCCTCTTCCTGGCTTGAAAATGGCCTCCTTCTCCCTATATCTTCACAGGTGCAGGTAGAGAGCTCTGGCCTCTTCACCTCTTCTTATAAGGAGGCCAGCCCCACTGTGGGAGCCTCACCCTTATGACCTAAAGTAAACCTAATCACCTCCCAAAAGACCTCTCTTCCAAATACCATCACAATTTGGATTAGCAATCCTACTGGGATGTAAACATTCATCCATAATAGTAGTGTATTAAGATTACATGTTTTGGGGCTCTGCTTTTGTACTAAAATTTGATTGCTGAGGTGGACCGAATTCTAAGGTAGCCCCCAAGATTCTTGCCCCTGCAGTGTGCAGGTCCTATATGATCGCCTTCCTGGAGATGGGTGGGCCTGACCTAATCAGTTGAGTGCCTTAAAAGAGGGTCTAGAGGTCTGAGATGGAAGAAGTCAGAGAGAATGGGAGCACAAGAGAGATTTTGCCGAGGCCTTGAAAGAACTAACAGCTATGTTGTAAGAGAGCCTGTGTAAGGGGTCACATGGTGAGGAGATGTGGGAGGCTTCCAGTTGCTGAGGGCAGTGCTTAGTGTTAGCCAACCAGAAAATGAGAACCTCAGTCCTACAACCAAAGGCAACTAAATTCTGCCCAAAACTATGTGAACTCAGAAGAGGACCCCATGCTTATGATGCGGCGCCTCCCAGCCGACACCTTGATTTCAACCTCCTGAGACCACGAGCAGAGAGCACAGCCACACTATGACTCACCTACAGACCCATGTGATGTAACTCTGTACTGTCTTAAGCCAATAAAGTTTATGGTAATTTGCTACACAGCATAGAAAATGAATGCAATCTCCTTTCTGCAACATATGGGTGCATACCTCTGGGTCCCTTTGTCTTCTTAAAAACAGCTTCTATTTAGTTGTTGATTACACTTCCCCCTTATATGAATAAACCACCTCCTTTCCATTTTCCTTTCTACCGGTTCCTCCAGGAATTTACATAGTAATTAAGATCTGCTGTGCACACGCTGTTATTTTTAACACTATTTAACACAGAAAGCTCTATTACCTTCTCCCCAACCTCTACAAAGCCTTTCCAGGGCACGCATCCCTGTGAGGCTGCTGTTTTCCTCCTTCTCAACCAGTGTCGGGGGCTCCCAAAGCTTAACATTATGTTTATTACATAACAGCAAGACATAAGCCCAAACAACCTGCTGCTGAGCTTTTAAATATAGCAGCAGCAGAAATCTCTTCTGGGCTTGATGAAGAGCCACTTCAAATGTCTCCTAATTTCAGCAATTTTCTGTTCTATAGAATAAAAAATCTAAAAATGGCTCTGAACGTATTGAAGTGCACTCCCAGGAAAGCCACCCCTCTCCTGCCAGCTCCACTGACGCAAGGGGGCGGGCACAGAGAGGGAAACCAAGGGCCCTTGGGGCTGTTGGGATTAGCAGGCAGCCTCTCCAGGACTGCTGTTGCCCATGTGTGAGATGCTGTCAGGGGAGAAAATGGGAAAGGCACAGAAGTGCAGCCCTTCCAGGTCAGTACCACGGTGACGTGACTCAGTGGCAGAGTCCAACCCCCTTTTGTTCCCTGTTCTAATTGGCAGGACCATTAGCAGTTGTATTCAGCCAGAGGACTTTGCATTAAGAACTTACTCAATCTGGTTTGAGAGTAGGCAGTTTCTTGGCTTGGGCAATCAATTAAGCAAAGTTTGTGCGGCTTCCTTTGAGCACCCCAGGTTGGTTTCATTCTTAGGCACCAACTCCCCATTCATTCCCCCTCACCTCCCCATTTCACCCCAAATCTCTGGGCTTAGCCCACGGGAAAAGGGTGCCTCTTTTCTCTATACCAGCCACCTACCCTGGGCTGACTGGTTGGGCTCCACTTAAATCAAGCCTCTGGCTAGGGAGATGGAACCCACCATTTGGCCAGGACAGGGGCTCAGGTCCACTTCTAGAACAAGGGAGATGAGGTCACAAGCACCGAGAGTGGGGAAGGATGCATCCTTGGCAGAAAGTCACGGTGCTATTACCCAGCGAGAGTGGAATGAATGCAGGGTGGGCAGAAAAACTGATGTCCTCTAGCCATCTGACCTATTCTAAAGTTGGGAACATTTCTGCCTGGAGAGGCAATCAGGAGCAACAGATCTCTCTCCACCTCAATGCTTCTGCTGAGCCACCCAGAATCCTATGTGTTCATCTGTATGTGTATATGCAGCTCAGCAGCTCACCCAGCTCACCAGCCTGCAAGTAGAATCAAGGTATACATTTACAGCACACTTTTTTCTCTACAGTAGGAATTTCTGTGCCCCTGTGCTACAGGCAAAAGAAAAGTACCAGTTTTGCTCAATTTTATTAATATTGGGGTCTATTTATTTATTTATTTATTTTTTAATTTTTTTTTTAAATTTTTATTTATTTATGATAGTCACAGAGAGAGAGAGAGAGGCAGAGACATAGGCAGAGGGAGAAGCAGGCTCCATGCACCGGGAGCCTGATGTGGGATTCGATCCCGGGTCTCCAGGATCGCGCCCTGGGCCAAAGGCAGGCACCAAACTGCTGCGCCACCCAGGGATCCCTATTGGGGTCTATTTAAAAGCCACTTGTGTCTGTATATGTGTGTGTGTATACATACACATATATACAATAGAATATTATTCAGCTCTGAAAAAAAGAATGAAATCTTGCCATTAGACACAACATGGATGGATCTAGAGAGTATAATGCTAAGTGAAATAAGCCAGAGAAAGACAATATGAGACCATATGATCTCACTCATATGTAGAATTTAAGAAACCAAACAAATGGACAAAGAAAAATGATACAAACCAAAAAAACTCTTACCTATAGAGAACAGATAGTTATCAGAGGGGAGGTAGGAGGGGGGATGGGTGAAACAGGTGAAGGACATTAAGAGTATCCTTATCATGATGAGCACTGAGTAATAATGTACAGAACTGTTGAATCACCATACTGTATACCTGAAACTAATATAACTATATATTAACCATGCTGAAAAACTTTTTAAATTAAAATTAAAGAGCAAAAAACCCCCAAACTCCACTCTTAATGTATAATAGTATACTTTAAGATGTATCCTAGTGGGATTATCTGATTCATGATACTTAAGTCATTAATTTTATATTTAACATAGGAATGTGAATTAATGACTCATTTGTGTATTAAACTTGTATTTACTGAATATTGAGTAAGTGTTGGGAGCCAAAGGAAACAAAGATATTCGACACTTTTCCTCCAAAAGTTTACAATCTAGTTGATGATGAAGACATAGCACAAAAATAGTTAAACACGGTTTTATGTCAGAATCAATGTTTCTTTAAAAAGACAGCTGACTCTATGTTCACCTAACTCCTAGCTTGAGGGGTTTAACTGGAAATTAGGGAAGGTTTGGCGCAGGTATCTGGTATAAATAGGGCCACTCAGCAGCTCTGAATTCCAGGATTCTGGAGGTTGTGGAGAGAGCTGTAGTGTTGAAAGGAGCCCTTTTGCTTCAAAATGAAGAACCTTTTGAGCACTCTGAAAGAAGCTGTGTGAAACCCAGTGAAGAAAATGACTAAATCTTTCTTGATCTTTTGGCTTTTAACAAGAGCAAGGCCTAAGTGAAAGAGCAGCACAGCAGATTATCAATGGCACATTAACCATTTGGAGAACCTGTTGGTCAATAGATTGTGCAAGAGGATCCATTAAAGAGCATTCATCATACGAAGTCGGAACGGAGAGTAAAGGTGAGGGAATATATACTGGGCATTGATAGGGTCTGCTGAAGTCACCATGGGTCCTGAGTTTAAACATCTCTAGAAAGGGCCCTGATCAGTCTATCTTTGGTCAAATGACCCCCTTGGACTCATTAATTGGTGCCAAGGGCCAAAGGTTATGTTGTACCCAAGAGTTGGTGAGTCTGTAGAAGCCATGCTTGGGTGGGGAAGGTGACTGTGTAGATGGTACACTATCCGGGGGTGGGGTGGGCTGGGGAGGAGCTGGGCAGACAAAATGATGGGTCTGGCATGCCGAGCTTTAGCTAGAGATATGTCAGTAGCTCGACTTTCATTTCCTGCCACTTAGCACGGAGTTCCCCTTGTTCCTTCTAGGACTCAGATATTAAGCCTCCCTCTAAAAACCAGGCTGTAGGTGAGGTCACAAATCCCCACCTGGACTGCTGTAGCTGGGTAATAATGTTCATAGCCCTGGACCACAGGAGTCCCCACTTTTGTAGCCTGCCCCAGTAACTCAGTTTAGAACTGGACCCCATAGGTACTGGGGTCCTTACCCTGCAACTGGCCTGTGTCCCAAGCTTCACCATGTGCTGGCAGGCTTCCCTGACACTTCCTGGATCATCAGCTGCCATGCTTGTAGCTCCACGGCTGCCCCTTCCTGCTGCGGTTCACAGAGGCCTGATGACTGCTCCACAAAGGCTGCCTTCAAGACAAAGCTCGGTGTGGAGGTTTTGCAGAGCACTGATGGGGGAGTGAAATCAGAGACTGAGGGAGTCACTGTTCCCGGAGGCAGTCAGCACTGAAATTGTCTGGGAGAGCTGGGCGACACCAAAAGACTGTCTGGGTGGGGGTTTTCCTTTTTTTTTTTTTTCCTGACTGCCTCTTCTCTCCATACTTCTGGCATAGGGAACTTGAGCTGGCTGGAGTGGCTGAGTGTGGTGAAAAAAAATCAAGTCAAGACTCGACAGCCTCAAACATCAGAATAACAAAATCTTAATGTGGATCTAGCTGTAGATACTTGGCTAGTTTATGAAAATGCTTGAAAGCCACATGCAACGTACAAATCGCATGGCAAGTAACAGTCAGCCCTCCAGCACTTCTCGTTTCCTGGATGTGACCCTTCAGAAACCTCCATGGGGGTCTTTGCCATCTCCTGCCCTTCCTAGGGGATTATAGGGCGCAAAGAGGCCATGAGCGATGCCTGCCAGTAGACCAGCAGTGCCAATCACTTCTGAGACCATTGAACCCCCCCACCGCCAAAGATGTGAAAAGACAGCCCAGCATCTGTGCAGTTTCCAGAATTCCCAGGGATGACCTCTGAGACAGAGACCACAGCTCATGTGTCAGACCAGAATGCCCAAGTGGGAGTGTCAGAAAGGTTTCTCCTACTCTCTAAGGGGTGGAGAAATGTTCAAAACATCCAGTTTTTAAAACTCCAGGAATATGAGGAGACACTGATCTCCAATATCTGATCTTTAGAAAAAAAAATCACTGGACTTTTTTTTTTCTTTAATGCTAACTCTCAAAAGGAAAGGGTGGTAGAGAGAGTACTAAAGCCCTAGACATCTCTCTGTTCTTTTTGTTCTGAATGTAGACAGTCAACTGCTGAGTTTCGGTGGAGGCAGTGTGGCACAGTAGGGAAAAGACAGATCTTGAAGGTAGACAACTGAGAGGGGTCCCAGCTGGGCAGTTTTTTAGCTGTGTGACCTTGGACAATTTCTATAACCTTTTGAGCCTTACTTTCCTTATCTAGAAAATGGGCACACTAATGGAATCTCCCTGACGTGGAAAATTAAACGGAATAATGCACATAAAGTCTCAGCTCATTGCTTGGCACACAGGAGAACCTGAGGAAGAGAAATGTTTTGGGAGAGGTAGAGAGTGGAACAGGGTGAAAGCAGCATCTTAGGAATGTATCATGATTGGGCCACAACCATGTCACAGAAAACTCCTTGGGGTTCCGCCTTTGTCCTGCGTCATCCAAGTGTTGGAATCTTCAACACCAAGCATGAGCCTCACGTAGAGCAGGCCCTCAGGAAATGTTTGGTAGCTGGGCCTGGGCCCTGGTCAGGGAGAGGTCTGCAGGAGGGGAGGACAGGCAGGTGGGAAAGGAAAGGATAGAGAAGCAAGACTGAGGCAATGGTGGGGATGAAGGACAATACAGTGACAAAGCCTGAAGGGTGGAAAGTGCCCTGTCTTTAGAGCCCCCATAAAATTAATGGACTTGTGATGGAATCATTTCCAAAGTGCTTTGGAAGCCAGATGGGAAGCTTATGTCATTGTTTTCATTGCAAGCTTAAGTGCAAATAATGAGCCCCATTCCTGCCTGCAGGGAAGGTTCTGGTTCAGCCATCGTCTACCTTTCTCCATCTAGCCCTGCTGAGGTGGAGCCTTCCAGTCCTCTCTGCAGATGCCCTTGTGACTTGCTACCTGCTCTGTGAGGCTGTCTGGGCAATTGGCGTGGGGAGAGGGAAGTACTTTGAGGTGGAGTGGGGCAGGGAGGGCCCAACCAAACACATCCCCCCTCTCCTAGCAGATGGGTGTGAAACATCAAAAGTGAACCAAATTCTGAGGCTCCGCGGCTGGTGGGGGAGGGGGCCTTAGAAACCTTCCTGAGGAGCTATAGTTATACATGACAGCTGTTGGAGAGCCAAACTGCTGCACAACTATGTGAGTTTCTGGTGTGGGGAGAAGAGAAACCACCAGATCCAGAGATATAGCCGGGTCCTCCCACCTGCTTTGCTACTCACCCTCTGTCAGGCCCATTAACCTGTTTGGCTTCCCTGATCCCACCTATGGTTAAAATGAGCTTTTGCTTCTCTGTATTCCCAAGATCTATAGCCCAGATTTTTACCTGGCATGTATTTCACTTTATCTGGCATGAAATTTCTTTTTATACTTTAGTTAATTGTTTATACAGCTCTTGACACAGCATAGTCATAAATTGTAAGATCCTTGAGGGCAGGGATTGGTGGGAAACGTAGTTAATAATTATCCATTCTTTCTTTCTTTTTTTTTTTCTTTAAACGTTTTATTTATCTATTCATGAGAGACACACAGAGAGAGAGGCAGAGACACAGGCAGAGGGAGAAGCAGGCCCATGCAGGGAGCCCGATGCGGGACTTGAACCCGTGACTCCGGGATCACGCCCTGGGCCAAAGGCAGGCACCAAACCACTGAGCCACTCAGGGATCCCAATAATTATCCATTCTTAATCATTCATTTCACAAGTATTGGCCAAGCCCCCCTGGGTACTGTGCTCAACTCTAAAAATGGAACAGTGAGCAACTCAGATAAAAATCTCTGCTCTCAGAGTTTTCCTCCTGGTATGGAAGGCAGATAATAATAATAAGAAAACATAACCTAAACAAGAAAAATAAAGACAGGGCTCCTGCATCACACAACTCCAAGGGGCGCTATTCCTACGGAATACGATGTTAATGGTGCTCCCTGGATTGTGCAAGAGCAGCTGCCCTGGTGATACACTATCCCCAGGGTCTGGCCCAACGCCTGATATGTGGTAAGCATTCTGTCAAGATTTATTAGAGTAAGTAAATGAGCAAGCGAGTGTTCTTTTCCTAGGTAGTAACATCTTTTAATATCTGACTATATCTATTTTTCTCTCTTTTCTGCACATGCTTCCTACATGCACCTCCTTGAGGTTAGGCAGGATCACATGACTAATTCTGTTCAGGGATGCAGGAGAAGTTCCAGGATTCACTTCTGGGTGGGTGCTTGACCCTCTCTAGCTTTTCCTTCTGCGGGTGCAGTGCCCAATGTAGGTACAAGATGTGGATTCTCTATCATCTGAGCTCCTGAGTGATTCTGTGGAGCAGAACAGATCTTCATAGGAATCATCTGCAGGCTAAGCCTTTGTTATGTTCTGGTAAGTCACTGAGACTTTGGGGTTGTTTTTCCCTAGGCACAGCCTCATCTATTTGGACTAATGCTCCCACCCTCCTGTAAGCTCTTTGAAGGTCAGGCTACTGGGCCATTTATGCACCAGCTTATTTCTGTGGGATGCAAACAATCTGGAGGAAAGACATGATTTAGGAAAACTCTAGGCCTTTCCCCCGCTGCCTGAGTTGGAGCAATTGAGGTCTTTGCCTACTCAAGCCCCACAGCGTGGCTCACACAAAACACAGAGACCTTTGCAGCTGTGCTCTGAGTACAGACGGAGGTATGGGCCAAAACGCTCCCTTCCTCACAGGGTCAGAAGAACTGCTGCATCAGAACCATTTCCTTAGACCGGGGGTATCAAACTTGGCATGTATCTGCTTCACCTGGATGGTTTGTGCACACAGATTATCAGCCCTCACCTCCACAGTTTGAGACGCAGTGCATCTGGGACAGGGTCTGAGAATTTAGGTTCCTAATAAGTTCCCACGTGATACTGCCGCTGCTGATCCATCCCATAGGCTGATGCTCTGTCTCTCAAAGTCAAGGTTAAATATAATGCCTTGAGAGTCACGCTATAACCTGCCATCGTCCATTAATGGTGCAGGATGCATGCATTCTTTCAGGTTTCCCAGATTAGGAAGAGGGAAAGGTGAGTTTCAGGGAGGGGAGGACCTGGAAAAGAATCCAGAGGGAGGGAGGGCTGCTGCCCAGAGGGGAGGGCAGAGGTATGTCAGAAAGGAAGGTCCTGAGATGAGAGCCAGAAGGAGCCTGGGGCCAATCTGGGTGCAGAGCTGGCCACTGGGTAGTGAAAAGAGCACTGGACTTCGAGTCTGAAGACTTGCAGTTCTCTCCCATAGGGCCTTGAGGCTGCAGGCCACAGCCAAGGTGACCCAGTCCGGAGTCAGCGGGCGGGGATCTCTGACTGTCTCACTCCGGGGGGGGCGGCCTGGTGCACGCTCCGCAGCAGGCCTGAGACCCGGCGCGGGAGGCCCCCACACAGTGCAAAGCCTTGTGCCGTCTTCTTGCTGACTTCTTATCCGCGCTCCTGGCAGGGTTGTGCTGTGCCAAGGGTTAGCGTGGGTGGCCGTGACTCACTCAGCCTCGTGGGGAAGCAGATGCCGCCAGCGCTGCCACGGAAACAGGCTAAATCAATCCCAGTCCCCGCAGGGGGCAGAGAACAAGCCGCCTGCAGCCCGAGAGTCGGGGCGCTCTGGTTCTGTTCTGGGTGCAGCCAGCTACCGGGGAGCACAGCCTGCACTGGCCACGGACCTGCCCCGGAGGCTGGCACGGGGGCAGCAGCACCAGGAGCTTGTGCAAGGCCTGGAGCATATGACGGGGGACAGATCGGTCGTGTCTGTGCTTATGGGGGGCGTGGGGACTTGTCTCTCGCCCTGCACTTTTTGGAGGGGTCTAACTCCTCTGAAGCTGCTCCCCCACTAGGTGATGTGGAGCTGCCTGCCCTCCCTCCCAGCTGGCCAGAAATATATCGTGGCCCTGCACCCCCCCCCCCAGAGAAGGGGAAACTGAGGTCAGAGGTTGCAGTGACCTAAGCCAAGTCCCACAGCCTTCAGAGGCAGAGTCAGGCTGGGCTCCTGATATCCCGAACACGATCCTCATCGTTTCCACCGGGCACTGCCTCCCTAGGAGACAACTTGCTGGCCTTGGGCAGTTTGCTTTGCGGTGAATTTCTGCTCTTCCAGGCAGTGGGTCGTGCCATTAATAACATACTCCGCTTCTCCCAAGAACAGCAGTGAGTCTCCAGCCAGCTTTCCCCACCTTCATCAGCTAAGCCAGGCGAATGAGTTTCCACCCGCCCTCCCAGCCTGCCAGTGGAAATCCTGAGTTTCCAGTTTGCCCAATATCCGGTCATCACAGGGTTAGGAACAGAGCCAGAGCTGGGTGTCCTGGGTTTTCAGACCAGCTTCCCCCATCGCCTACACCGAGCTAGGGAAATGTCTCACCTGGTGACTCTTAGGCCATTTCCCCAAGTGTCCCCTTTCTATTCCCAGCTGAGGCTCATGACTGGGTGTGGTTGGTGGCATCCGCACATCTTGAGGCCATCCCATCCCAGCCACCTCCCCCACCCCCGACCCATCCCCTCGCTGCAGAGGGGGCTGGGAGCAAACTTCCCCTTCCAGTTGGTGGTGGAACAGAGACCACCTCTGTCCTGTCCGTCCCCTCCTGCATCCCATTCTCAGGAAAGCCCTTTCCCTGCCCTCGCCGTCTTTGATCCATCCATTATGACCTTTCTCCTAACTGCTCAACCTCTGCCTTTCTGTGAGCTCCTCCTCAGTCTATAAACATGTTTCTCTCTCACATGCAAAAACAATGAAATGAAATCTGGTTGCTCTCTGGTTACTCTCCTTCCCTAGGGGAAGAGCTGCTTCTCCAAGTGGCCTGCACCAGTTCTCTTCCCTTTCCTACCTCCTGGGGCTCCCAGCGGCTCCCTGAGAAGCCCAGCTCTTCCTCCTCCAAGCTGGCTGCCCTCCCCTGCCCATGCCCACCCCCCCAGGTCATATCAACACCTGGGGGCAGTCTGTGATGTCCCCAGCCTGTCTGGACGCTGGGCCCCACCCAACCCCGCATCTTCTCTTGAGCCCAAAGCAGTTCTACCTGTGCTCTGCCTTCCTGACCTGGGCTCTCCACCAGTCTACAGGACCAGCTAAGAAAAGGGATGTCTGATATCCCCTTCATCTCTTCTAGCTTCTTTCCTACCAAGAATATTTTGTCCTCCCCATGTTAACAGAGACAATCTCCCCTGCGTGGTGGGGAGGAGAACAGGGGGTTCCTGCGGGAGTGCTGGTGGCAGGAGCCTGCAGCCAAAAGTGCCCTTCTGCCCTTGGCCAATTCTTAGGGAATGGAGCAGAATCCTACCAAAGGGTGATCACCACGGAGGGGGGAGACTCATTCTCAGCCTTGGAGCTGAAAGGTAGGCTGTGAAAGAGGTGAGAGAAAATGTTTCCTTTGATCATCGTCCTAGAACCACTGGGAAGGCAGGGTGGGCTGGGTCAGGTTGCATGTGTAGGGGCAGCACACCCACCCCCTGCCCCCCACCGGAGCTCCTGCACTACGGAGGGTGGCCCACCCCCCACCCCCACCCTCCTCGCCACCCAAGGCAGAAAGGGCCGGTGCCCTCCATCAACGTGCTTTGCTGACGCAGAAGCTCTCAACTCGAGGTGCCCCTGAAAATGGCAAGGTGTTCCTGGGACACCAGAGCCCAGGCTGTCCATTTGCTCTCCCTTGGCTCTCAGTGCCCGACTCCCATCCCCCGAGAGGACTCGGCTGGGCTTCCAGGAAAAACCAACACACTTACAGCCTCACATAGATTCTTCTCAAAGCCCTGGTCCACAGCCACCAAAATGCAGACTGTCACATTTCAAAGGGGACAGTCCCGCTCGTGCAGGACTGCTGTCAGATTACCAGCCTATTGTGCTTTGACGAGTTCCCAGAGCAGAAGGCTCTTTGGATGATTAGGAAGAATCAGTAGAAGGGACTTTGGTAAATGGAAGTGTCTTCCTGATTTTTTTTAAAGATTTATTTATTATTATTATTATTATTATTGAGAGAGAGAGAGAGCATCAGAGACACAGGAGGAAGGAGAAGCACGCTCCATGCCAGGAGCCTGACATGGGACTCGATCCCGGGACCTAGGATCGTGCCCTGGGCCAAAGGCAGGCGCCAAACCGCTGAGCCACCCAGGGATCACCGTCTTCCTGATTTTGATCTGAAATCTGCCTCCTTGTAACTTCCACCCACCTGATTCGGCCCTCTGGTCCTTAGAAGAAAATTTCTTGGTCAAGCATCTAATTGGTCTTACAGTAGCTGGAGGAGGTGAGGATGGGTTTGCCGCTTTTACAGAATGACTGGTGTCCAGGGAGGCCAAGGGGGTTGTGGGAAAAGCTACGGGGGGAGCTGGAGAGAGAACCCAAGTGTCTCTGCTTCTCAGACCAGTCCTCTCTCCATTCATCTGCCCTTCTTAATCCTTGCCAATATTGCTGAGCACCTACTATGTGCACCCAGAATACTGAAGGCCTGGGACACCTTGCCCCTTCTAGAGTCACCCATTCCAGCTCAGGACACATGCACGTGTGCGCACATGCACACACACACACACACACACACACACACACACACACGATTCACAGCACACGCTCAGCCAGCAGCCCAGGTGGCTCATCTTCACCCAGGAAGGTCAGGGTGGAAAGCCGGCTTCCTTCCTTCCTTTCAGCTGCTGCCCCCAGCACAGGCCAACAGCCGGGCAAGGGAACCGTGGAGAAGCTGCTCTTCAGCGAAGAGAAGGGTCTGAATTTGAAAGGAAGAAGAAAGGCGTGGAGAAGACTTTGGAAATGACAGCCGTCAGCACTGGGCTTGGAAAGACAGCGAGCTCGTGGGTGTGTGGGTGGGAGGGTGCTCACCGGTGCCAGAGCTGAGTCGTGTGGCAGCAGGGAAGGAGGGGAGCAGGGCCCTGAGCGGTGCCAGAACTGCAAACCAGGCCCGCAAGGCCTGGCCTCCACAAAGGCAGGTCCTAGCAAATTCCAAGCACTTGGAGAATCGGGTGAGCTCCACCCTTGAGATGTGCCCCACCCCCCCAGTCCTTCTTAAAGGCGGGGCACTCCAATTCCAGTATCCAGCCGGCAGTGTTAGTGCTCGGTACTCCAGGCTTTATTTTCTCTCCCTTCGGATGGCAACGTTTACTCGACCAAATCATTTTTGCACAGAGAGGCCCAGGCTCTATGTTCTGCAGCCTGTGGATGCAAAAGCTAACATCTTCTGTTATGAACCAGATGTGGCTCCCGCCCACCACCCCCGCCCCTCAAATACATATGTGGAAGCCCTACTCCTCAATGTGGCAGTATTGGAAGGTGGGCCCTTTGGGGGGTAATTAGGTTGAGATGAGGTCTTCAGGATGGAGACCCTATCATGGGATTAGTGTCCAAAGAAATAGTGAGGACAGAGCATTGGAGTGGGGACGAAGCCAGGCAGCCGGTCATCTGGAAGCCAGGAAATGGATCCTCAAGACCAGGAGCCAAATCTGCCAACATCTCGATCTTGGACTTCCCAGCCTCCAGATCTGAGATAAATGGCTGTAGTTTCTAAGACACCTAGTCTATGGCATTCTGTTACAGCAGCTTGAGCTAAGACAGCCTCTCAGATGCTCAGAAGGAGAACCTGCAGAAATTTGGTACCCCAAACAGTGCTACAGGGAAGGCCAGATTTGCCAAGCTTGGTTTCTTACAGTGGAAGAGGCAGGGAAAGAGAACTGTCACCTCTGCAAAGGCCACCTTTGGCTTTGATCTCTAGCCATCATCAAGCTGAAGGGCTAGCGTTGGAATCTAGGGCTCCCGGTAGGGATCTGACAAGAGACTGTTCCAAAAGAGATGAATATTGCTAAGTAATGGTGGGCTGCGGAATTCCAGACAGCTGAGACATGAAAGTCAGATCCAGGTACTAGTCCTGTCTCTGCCACTAATAGCTGTGCAGCCTTGGGAAATCACTGCACCTCTCTGAAGTTAGGTTATTTCATTTCCCACATGAGGCCAAAACCTGGCCTGCTCTACCTTCTTCAAGGCTGGCTGTAACCTGACATATATGAAGGTACTCTGAAAAAATGTAATTAGAAGGATGAGTTTTTTTAGAGAGAGATCACTCAGCTCTGGAGAAGCCAAGGAAGGCTTCAGGGAGGAGGAACCAAGGAGAAGCCAAGTGGCCTGGACAGATGCCATTCATAGTGACAATTTCATTTAGGCCAAGGCAGAGAGTTGCTACCTGAGATCATGGGAGGAGGCAGGGACACTAGGCTGCTGAGTCAGAGGGGTGGATGAACAGAGGCACACAGGACCATGGTGCTGCAGGACCACAGCCAGACCCCAAGCCTGGTGGGGCCAGGGTAAGAGGCTCAAGTCAGTGTCCCTGAGCCCAGAGCCCAGACCAGGTAAGGGTAAAATCCACTTACAAATAGCTCCAGAGTAACTAAGCCTTCCAGGTAAACCTTGGCCCCCTGGCCTAGAGTTTTGCGTGGTTTCACAGGCCATGGGATTTGGGGGCACAGGGGATGAGCCTGCTCATCTCTTCACCAGGTGAAGTGCAGACAGTGGGGAGGACTTCAGGACATGGAGATGATGGGTGATGGGTGGGAAGGCAGTGGGCTCAAGTTCCAGCAACAGCGTGGTGAGATGACAGGCCCGGGCTGGGAACGTAGAGTCTGGAAATGCTGCCAAGTCTCACGTGGGCGTATTTGGCAAGGGTGGGGGTCAAAATGAAAAGTGGGGATGGGAAGCCAGGTGAGGCCAGGGCTTGATGCCCACCAGGAAATTTAGCCTTTTTTTTTTTTTTTTGCAGGCAGTGAGGAACCATTGGCTGGTTTTGAGGGTATCTTGATATGGCTGGTTACCAGCAACAGTGTGGGAAACTCAAGGCAAAAATGACAATTTGGCAAGAGTAACAGAGAGAGTTACTAGAGCAGAGGTTGTAGAGAATAAAGGACAGCAGAGTGATTGGCTCCACAAACAGTGTGAAGTAGTGATACCTCTGAAAGGGCCTTTGCTGTTCTGCGAGTTTCTATCATTTCTGCCCCCTTCCTAACAGCACACAGGCTTCCTTTTGAGACATTAACTCCTCCCTGTTACAGTCTGACAGGGCCCATCCCTAACTAAGCAGCAGGCCTGTGCCTCTAGCAGGGCCAATCTACAAGCCCTCCCTGGAGCCTGAAACAAAAAACATCAAGAGCAGGATTCCTGCGTCCCATGCATTCTGTCCACCAGAAGGCCATTCTTGTCTATCCTGCTTCTTTGGCCTTGGAGTGGCCCAGGTTCCACCTACTTCCAAGCCTGGCTCTTCAGACTTCCATCAATTCTGCAAAAATCTGGTATCCTTCAAATAAATTCTCTCTGGCAAGAAAAACTAGGCTGCTTGCCACCCAGAAATCCTGACCAAGAGACTTGCCTTAGGAATACACTTCTAGTGGGATCCCTGGGTGGCGCAGCGGTTTGGCGCCTGCCTTTGGCCCAGGGCGCGATCCTGGAGACTCGGGATCGAATCCCACATCAGGCTCCCGGTGCATGGAGCCTGCTTCTCCCTCTGCCTATGTCTCTGCCTCTCTCTCTCTCTCACTGTGTGCCTATCATAAATAAATTAAAAAAATAAAAAATAAAAAAAATAAAAAAAAAAAAAGGAATACACTTCTAGTCTCTTTTCCTTCCATAGCCTGACTTCTTCCCCCCTGGCACCCGGCCTGAGCAGCCCGAGATGAGAGATGGAAAACCCAAGGTTGAGGTCTTAATTGTGCCCATTGCTTAACAGTCCCTGAGGCGTAGAAGGTAAAATCGTGTACAGGCCAGCAGACCTCACTCCTTAGTTTAACAGAGTGGAGGAGGAAGCTCCCAAATATGGGCAGAAAAAACAGTCCTCAAAGCCAGGCATCCTGTTACAGTGCAGACTGATTCTGTGGGTCTGGGGCTAGGCCTGGAATTCTGCATTTCTAACCTGCTGCCAGTTGAGGTCAATGCTGCTGGTGCCCGGCTACTTGCATACTTCGCTGGCAGACTCTACATGGTGGACATCAGGTGGCAGGAGAGGCATTTGGGCAAGGTAGAAGATCTCTGGTAATCAAAACGGCTCTTTGAGTAGAGTCACTGGGGTGAAAGCCAGCTTATTGTGAGCGGGAGGGGGAGCAGGTGACAGAGGGCACGGAGCTCCTGGCCTGTGACAGTACCTGCCCACCCTCAGCATGTCGGAGGGACATGCTTCTCAGAGGAGTGCTCTGGACAAGCATATACCAATGTTCGTCAAGGGAGGGCAGAAACATGGAAGCCTGTCCATCTCCCACTCAGTCTGCCTCTTGTTCTCCCAGCGTCAGCTCTGCTGCACCCAGTGGGTCCCAGGCATGGTGGCCCCTCCTGTGTCCATTCAGTATTCCTGGCCTCTGAGGGGCTCTCCACACTTTTCCTTCCTTCTCCCATCCTATCATTATTTCTTCTTCTTCATCACCTCTGAGAACACTTTCAGGTAAAATAGAGGATATGGACTGGGTCAGGTCATGCCTTTTCTGCTCAAAACCCTCCAGTGGCTCTCATGTAACTCAAGCCCAAATCCTTACAATGCTTCCAATGCCTCATGTGACTTGGCTGCCCATTTCTCTCAGACCTTATCTCTTTCCATTCTCTGCCTCTCACAGCCCTCCTGGCTCTTCCTCACACACACCACACCAGTTATACCTTAGCGCCCCTACATTTTTATGCATGGTTAATCTCCTCATCTCCTTCACATCTTTGCTTAAGTCACCTACTTCACACAAAAACTTGTACATGAATATTCATAGCAGCACTATTCACATTTGCCAAAAGGTGAAACCAACCCCAGCATCTACCAGCAGATAAATGGATAAACAAAATGTGGGGTATCCATACAATGGAATGCTCTTTGGCCATAAAGAGGAATGAAGTATTGATACATGGAACAATATGGATGAACCTCAAAAAAATTAGGTGACATGAAAGAAGCCAGACACAACGGGTCACACATTGTGATTCCATTTATAGAAAATGTTGAGAATGGTCAAACTATACAGACCGAAAAGAGATTGGTTGCCTAGGCCTGGAGGGAGGGAGGAATGGGGAATGATAGCTGATGGGTACAACGTTTGTTTGTTTGTTTGTTTGTTTGTTTGTTTGTTTTTTTAAAATGGGTTTTTTAAGATTTATTTATTGATTGATTTATGATAGAGAAAGAGAGAGAGAGAGAGAGAGAGAGAGAGAGGCAGAGACACAGGAGGAGGGAGAAGCAGGCTCCATGCCGGGAACCCGACGTGGGACTCGATCCCAGGACCCCAAGATCAGGCCCTGGGCCAAAGGCAGGCACTAAACCGCTGAGCCACCCAGGGATCCCAAGGGTACAGCGTTTCTTTTTGGAATGATGAAATGTTCTAAGATTGATTGAAGTGGCTGGGTGCACAAGTCTACATGCAACTAGTTTTCAGTACATGGATTTTTAAATGGGTGTATGATATGTGGATTATAGCTCAATAAAGCTGTTACCCAAAAAAATCACCCTCTCAGTAGGCCTGTCCTGTCCACTGGATTGCAAGCCCCTCCTCAACTAGCTTCTTCCTTCCCTTGTGTCCTGCTCTAGTTTTTTCCAAGGCTTAATACCTTCTATTGAACTATGCAATTTCCTTTTTTTAAAAAAACTAATTTTTTGTTTCTTGTCTGTCTCCATCACCGTAAACTGCATGAGGGAAGGGTTTTTTCTTTTCTCTTTCGTTCCCTGATATATTGTGTCTAGAAGAGAGCTGGGACTTCAGTAGATACTCAATAAATACCTGAACAAACGTGAGAGTTCTAGGGCAGAAGCCTAGGGCTGAGGACATAGCAGGTGCCCGATTCAGGCTTGCTGCTGGATTAGAACACAGAAGTCGGGAGGAAGTCAGAGGGCATGTTTTGGTTCACAGATTTCACACCCACTCTTATCCCCTCTCTATTGTTTTCCACAGTTGCCGACGGTAGCAGCTTCATGCAGGAGGCCACGGAAAAGCTGTGGCCACAAACTCCCACATGGCTTGGGCCATGGGACAGCAGTGAGCAGCTGCCACCTGGAGACCTGCCTGCGCCTGAAATGTGCAGCTCTGCACTTAAAAAAAAAAAAAAACTGTGGTAAAATATAACATAAAATTTACCATTTTAAGCATTTTAAAGTGTAGTGGCATTTGAAGTTCAGTGGCATTAAGTACATTCACTGTTACGTAACCGTCACCACCATCCGCCTCCAGAACATTTTCATCATCCCGGACTAAGACTCTGTACCCGTTAAACCTGAAATCCCCACTTCCTTCTCCCCGCCAGCCCCAGGCAACCAGCATTCTACTTTCTGTCTCTAGAAATCTGGCCACTCTACACACCCCATCTAAGTGGAATCCTATACGTGAAATCAGCCCTTTGTATCTGGCTTATCTTATGGAGCATGAT
The DNA here is from genome assembly GCF_048418805.1 of Vulpes vulpes. Classification (NCBI taxonomy): domain Eukaryota; kingdom Metazoa; phylum Chordata; class Mammalia; order Carnivora; family Canidae; genus Vulpes; species Vulpes vulpes. Next base: position 105,276,157 of record NC_132785.1, on the reverse strand, counting down.
GCCTTCAAGCTTCATCCAGACACAACAGCACACATCAGAATTCCCTTCCTTTTTAAGGCTGAATAATATTCCATCGCATGTAGACCACACTCGGTTTATCCACTCATCTGCTGATGGGCACCTGGCTTCTTTCACCTCGTGGCTATTTCACCACTGATGCTGCTGTGAACATGGGTCTACAGATATCTGTTCGAGGCCCTGCCTTCGGGCTCTATTCATCCAGGGGGTAGGTATTCTCATCTCTGCCTTACAAGCGAGAGGAGACGGAGGCCCTGGAGGCCGGGGCGCCAGCCCCATTGCGAAGTGAGCAGGGCAGCCGAGCTGGGACTTGAGCATACGTCTCTGACTCCAAGTCCCAGCTGCCACACCTGGGGAGCCTGGTGGACTCCGTGGCTCTCATCTGGCCCCCGAGTGCATGCATCTGCTCATCAGGCCTTTCCAAAATAACAGTATATTTGCATCTGTGGGAAATGATGTTTTTCCCAATTATTCAGTGCTCCTGCTCACGAGGCGTGCACTCCTTGCTGTGGACCTTGGACCTGTCCTTGTGCTTCACTTTGGCCGGTCCAGGGGGAAGAAGTCACAGACGCTCATCGTCTCAGGCAGGAGGTTCGGTCCCGCTCCTTTCCCTCGCTGGGAGGACGATCTCCCAGGTGTGGGCCGCCTCTACAGCCTGGGTCCCAGAGTGAAGCAGTCACGTGGACAGAGGCTCCGCTAACCGAGCAGGGAGCCAGCTGCCGTGGGTCTGCAGTCCACGTGGAACATGGACCACGCACGAGTGTGTGTTGTTGGGGGTCACTGAGAGTTTGGGGTTCTTCCTTATTCAGCATAAACCAGCAAAAGCTGCTTGGTACGGCCTCTGCTGTTTAGCACTTTGGAAAGTTCACCTGCAATTCCAAATATGTGGCTTCTTTTGAAAAATTAAGATTGCCTCCTCTGGGCTCACAGTGGCCGCCAGCGGGCAGACCTGCGGAGTCCCAGCTGCTTTACAGGGAGCCTGTGTCTCCCCACGAGCCGCGGTCCTCAGCAATCTTCCCTGCCCCAGCCAGGATCTCTGGACGAGTCCCCAGGTTCTGCTAAGACGTGTTGGTGCCATTCCCTGCGGCTGACAGGAAGCCACCTGGCACCAGCCTGGGCCCTAGAGATGCAGGCTCTAATCAGTGGCCATCTGGCTGTGTGATGTGGGACTGTCACTCTCCTCCCTGGGCCTGTTTTTTCATCCATGAATGAGAGGAGATTCAACCAGAAGATCTCAGGGCACCTCCAAGGTACCACTGTGGCCAGAGAACCCCAGGCTTTCCTGCTGCAGAGACTGTGCTGGCAACTCTGGAGAGAGTGGTTGATGGCGATGTTAGCAGGCTCCCTGCCTCCACCTCATGGCTTCAGAGAGGGCCCCACGGGGAGCTCTGTGACAGGAACCTGGCCTTGCACCGAAGAGTATGCCCTGGACACACGGAATGGGACCCTCAAGCCCCCTTCCCAGACCTAGAGCACCCCTGCTCACTTTCAATCTGACCGCAGGCAGTATGTGGAGCATTTCAGAGATATTCCTTAGGTTTTCAGGTGGGCAAACCTTCCTGCAAGTCACACTCACTTGTTCCTGGATGGAAACCTCCTGAGGCTGAGTACACTGTGCTTGGGCCTCAATCTCACGGGATGGAGGAGATGGAGAGGACTTTCTGAGGCCCTGACCACTGGCTGATGGACTCGCTGGCCCCAAAAGGTCAGCTCCAGGTTCCCAGAGCCATACAGGCCTAAGCTCCATGAAGCATACCCAAGCCAGGGACCCAAGAAGAACGGCTGGCTGCTTTAGGAACCCATGAAGGGTTCATGGAGCTTTGTAGCCTTCTGAACCCACTGCCTCCATCCTATTAAATGTCTCTGAGGGGAGGGAAAGTTTGTGCATCCACAAATCCTATGTGTGCAGTCTGTGAATTTTCTCCAAATGAACATACTTCCGTAACTCAAATGGAGAAAGAGAATGCCGTCACCACCCAAGACAAAACCCCTTCCTCATTCTTTTCCAGCCCACACCCCAAGAGCGCCTGAGGCCCTGACTTCTAACAGCAGGGGTGAGCCCTGCCTGGCTTTGAACTTTACACAAATGGAATCACATGGCATTACTTCTCTGTGTCTGGCTTCCGTGGATCATCATTGCTGTGTGAGATTTGCCCTCATTGCTCTTCAGTTCTACAGAAATGGGAGCAAGGGGTGAAAGGAAGGGGGAGTGAGTGAACAGAAGTGGGAGTGTGGGGTGGTGATCTAGCAGGGGACCCTCATGCTCCTGTTATTCCAAAGGAGCACTGGACCTTGATTTGGACATGAGCCTGACCCATGGAAGGGTCAGACCCTGAGTGAGGGAGTCTCACCAGAATGTGATGGGAATGGAAGGGGGGACACATGGATCCTCTTTCCTAGCTCTACTTTCCAAAGCCTTCCTTTGAACATGTTAGACACTGGAGAAGGGAGGTGTTTGTAGAAGTGGTGAGAGGCTTCCTCGGGGGCCTCATCTGGAATGTTCACCCTGGGCAGCTGGGGGACTGGAGGAGAGGTGCAAGGGCTTCCTTGGGGGCCTCATCTGGAATGTTCACTCTGGGCAGCTGGGGGACTGGAGGAGAGGTGCAAGGGTGACAGGCCACCTGAGCAGTAAGAGCCAATTTAGATGCACCCTTGGCTGTAAACAAGAGCTTGTCTGGAAAGAATGCCCATGAGTGGGAGACCCCAGCAGATTGTCCCAGGGAAACCTGGGTTCTAGCCATGCAACTGTGGTAAGTCACTCTACCATCTGGTCCCAAGTGGGCTAGATGATAGCTAAGGCCTTCTACACCTATTTTTTTGTGTATTTTTTAAAAAAAATTATCGTAAATTATACATAACATAAAATTTACCATTTTGACCAACTTTAAGTGTACAATTCAGCAACATTAAGTGCATTCACATTGTTGTGCAACTATCACCACCATCCGTCTGCAGAACATTTTCACCTTTCCCAGCTGAAACTCTGTACCCATTAAACAACAACTTCCGGTTTTCTGAAAGCCTCAAGACAAGGAGTAAAAATATCTAATGGTGAAATTTCTGAAAGTTATTTTTGGGCAGAGAGAGCCCAGCATCTAAGGCTGGTGTAAATTCTGGCCTTTGTGAAGAGGAAGTAGTCTTAAGTTTATCAGGCTGCTGCCCTGCCACTACCCTAAAGGCTGGGGCTGTGTTTTCCATGTCCTTGTTCCCTCTATTGGCCTTTGGGCTCTGTGTCCATTTGGTCTTCGACTACCCACAGATAGTTCCTTGAACTATCTTAAACTATCTGGTTTTTTAAACCCACCTTGGCTGCTGATTAGGGATCTGTTATCCAGGGCATGGACCAGGGTGGGTGTTGGTAGACTAAGTGCCAGCTGATGGGAAACGGATGCTGGGAGAGCCCCGCTGTGGCTCTTTCCCACACTCAGATACCAGAGAGCTGGCCCTCTCAACCAGCTGAGCTTCTATCCTTAATGGATAATCGAGAATCCCCGGCACAGGTCGAATGGAAGCCAGGTAAAGCCTGGAAGGAATTACACGATGGGACATAGGGGTCCTCTTGGAAAAGGAAACTTGTCAAAAGTCTACAAACTATATTCTTAGATCCTCCACCTAGAAGGAGAGCCTGACAGGACCCTAGAGATTATTTAGGGCTGTGCTGAAATGGTTGGCTCCACCAGACACACTCGCAAAGGCTCAGCTGAGCTCTCCAAGGACGTAAAGGCCTGACCATCACATGCTAGAGACGTCTCAGAGGGGCCCTACACTAAACCGGAGCAGCTCTGGGTCCCTAGAGCACTGCTCGCCTCATCAGAGCCTTGTGTTCCCCAGTGGTCCCCCGGGGAGGGGATGGTGTCAGAGCTGAGGCCACCCCCACCTTGGGCAAGGCACAAGGGCAGCTCTCCAGCCCAGGGCACCCGTCTGAAGAGGGAGCCTAGCTTACCCTGGGGCTTGAAGCAGGCAAGGGAACAAGACCCCAGGCTCCCACCCTGCATTCAGTGCCCCCTCCTAGTGAAGAGCATTCTAGACTTTTTAAAGTTAAGTATCTTTTAATGACAGCATCCTTTCTATTACGTGAGGGTTTAACTTTTACATTTCAAAAACTTTAAACTTCTGTTTGCTTTATCAAAGAAAGTGCTGCTTGGTGATGAACATAGGCACACACTTTCCTAGGGAGCAAGATGAGCCCTTCTGGGTGTATTTGGGACCAGAGAATGTGTCGTGGGGCAGGGTGGGTGCATTAGGGCCGGCACCCAAGCCCATCCTCTGCTCTGCCGCCTTGCGCCCACTGATGTTTGCACCACTCTCACCTACCCAGATTGTGAGGTGCTCCTACCTCGCTGAATGGATCTTGAGTCTCCTTCCATCCTCAGTACCCCCAGCCAGGTTAAACCTCCCTGTTAGTGACCGGCCATTGCTGTCACACAGCATTCGAGATTCACCCAGCTCCAACAACCAGCTACCACCCTGGGCAGGCTTTCTGTTCCCACAGTTCTCATGTTTCCTCACCTTATTCCAACCCCTTCCACCTGGAATGTCTTTCTGGGGCCTCCTCCAGGAAGCCCTTCAGAGCCCTGCAGCTGAAGAGATTTTATGATCCTTTCTGTTCTCAGAAATTCATTGGTGCCTTCCTCACAGCACTTTGCAACATCCTCCTGGCTGGAATCACTCTCATCCATGGGTTCTCCATGAGACTGTGTGTTCCTCAAGAGCAGGACATCCTTCATTCATCTCTGTAATCCCCACACCTGGCACACAGTAGGCACTCAGCAAGAATGCTTCAAGTGTTCTGACTCTGATCCTACTTCTGATCACCAGCCAATAATTCTGGCCACTGATTTCCAATGCGTGTGTGCACACATGTGTGAAGGGTTTTCCCCAAACACCTAAGCAAGACTCCCATACCAGCTGGTGTCCTACAACTCAATAAATTCTGACACCATCTACCCAGGGACAGTGGAGGATCCCACAGGTGAAGGGTTCAGCCTACAAGACTGCCCACCACTCCTACAAACACCAGTGCAGGTCCAGCCCGTGTTTCTGACCAACCTCCTGTAAACTGAGAGTTCCCAAGTCCCCCTTCTGGGTTTGATTACTCTGCTAGAGTGGCTCACAAAACTCAGGGAAACATTTTACCTACTAGATTGCAGGTTTATAAACAGACATAACTCAGGAATAGCCAGACAGAGGAGATGCATGCATGGGGCTTCCATGCTGTCCAGGGCATGACACTTACCCCAAATCTCCACGTGTTCACCAACGCCCATTCTTTTGGGATTTTGTGGAGGCTTCACCATTGAGACATGATTGATTAAATCACTGGCTACTGGCGATTGAGTTGGCCTCTGGCCCCTCTCCACCACTCCTCCCCAGGTCCAGGGGGTAGCACTGAAAATTCCAACCTTTCAATCCCAGAAGTTGGTTCTCCATGTAACCAGCCCCCATCCCTGGGTGCAGTCCAAAAGTCACCTCATTAGCATAACAAGAGAAATCTGTATCATTCTCATTACAGGAAATTCCAAGGGCTAGAAGCTCTGCCAGAAATGGAGACATAGACCAAATATAATGTTCTTATTGTCAATCACAGTATCACAGAATTAAATAAATGGCCTTCCTGTGTGTTGTCCAAGTCCTCTCCTGCTCGCATTCCACTTTGCAGGAAGGGCCGCTGGGGACCTATTTACTGACTTTGGAGCTAGCTATGACCCATAGTGGTCATTGGCTCAAGGGAGAATGATTGGTTTGCTAGTGTCCAGGGTGTTGCTGGCCAGCCTTAGTGCCGAGCAGTCTCCCCGCATGCAGCTGCCTGCCCCTCCAAGGACACAGGTATGAATGGGCTGCCCTTGGCATCTGCCCACGTGACAGGGTGGTGACTGCAGAGGCAGCCTTGGGAGCTGCAGCTCTAAGTCACCCCAGCCCTATCCCAAACCCCAGCTCCCTACCCAGCCTGGAGAGAACAAAAACTTGCCCTCCCTCCCTCCCTCCCTCTTTGCTTTCCTGCCTTCCAGTGTTTGGCAAAGCTGAGAGATACTAGTTCTATTTCTATTTCTCTAATAGAAATAGATATGTTACTAAATTTTAAGGAGATGGGGGGTGTCAAGAGGTCCCGCAGAACTCAGTCCACAGCCTCAAGCTGTGGTCAGGTGGCAGAAAGCCACATTTCAGCACTTGCCCAGGGAAGTCCACCTGCCTCCTCAGGTGGGAGAGTTGCTGGAAGCCCCGCTTCCTTTCCAGACTCCAAATAGAGGGAGTAGGCTTTCCGAGGGGGTGAGGCTAAAAGCTGGAGCCAGATTCACTTTTCCTTAAGCCTGGGGCTGCAGATGGGCTCTGTAGGGCTGATATCTTCTGCCCCCTTGTCTCCTTTCCCAGTAAAGCCACATGATCTCCTTACCATACATAAGTGAGAGAAAGCAAGCAACCTACTTTCTACAATGATTAGCATCTAGTAGGCGCTCAGGAAATGGCAGTTTTGTTCCTTTAGGGTTCTTGTGCACCTGCCCTTCGAGAAGAACTCTGATGGGCGTACTAATAACAGAAGACCCAACTCACAGGCTTGCCACCCAGGACTCATAGTCTCATAGAACAAGAGTCTGGATATTCATGGTTCTAGGGTTACTTTAGTCACTCAACAACATAATGAAGCTCCCAGCTTTGTTCATTCTTTCCTCTCAATTATCCTTGACATGTGGCTTTTCATCCTCGTGCTGTGACCTAATATTACAGCTCCTGCTCTGGTGTCTGTTTTCAAGGCAGGAAAAGTGAAGGAAGGGTAGGACCAGCCATGTTTTTCCTTTTATCAGAAAAGAAAAAAAGAAAACACAAAAGCAAAAAAAGAAAGAAAAGCAAAAGCTTTTGCAGAAGCTCCTCAGCAGAGTATCCCTTACATGACTGTACTAGTTTCCTATTGCTACTGTGACAATTACCACATACTTCCAGTTCTGCAAGCCAGAAGTCAGAAATGGGTCTCATTAGGATAAAATCAAGGTGCCAGCAGGACTACCTTACTTCTGGAGGCTAGGGGAGAGAATCCATTTCCTTTTTTTTTATAATAAACTTATTTTTTATTGGTGTTCAATTTACCAACATACAGAATAACACCCAGTGCTCATCCCGTCAAGTGCCCCCCTCAGTGCCCATCACCCATTCACCCCCACCCCCCGCCCTCCTCCCCTTCCACCACCTCTAGTTCATTTCCCAGAGTTAAGAGTCTTTATGTTCTGTCTCCCTTTCTGATATTTCCTACCCATTTCTTCTCCCTTTCCTTCTATTCCCTTTGAGAATCCATTTCCTTCCCTTTTCCAGCTTCTAGAAGCTACCCCATTCCTTAGCTTGTAACCCTATCATATCCAAATCCAGCAACACCTGGCAAAGGCTTTCTCATGCTGATCACATGGATGGTGACTCTTTACTTTCCTAGTTCACATGTAAGGACACTTCTGATTTCATTAGGTTCACCTGGATAACCCAGGCTACTCTCCCTATTGGTCAGCTGATTAGCAGCCTTAATTTCGTCTACAACCTTAATTACCCTTTGCCATGTAACCTAACATATTCCCAGGTTCCAAAAATTAGGATGTGGACAGCTTTGGGAGATCTTTATTCTGTCTACCACAGCGTCCTTGGCCAAACCAGGTCTCACTGGCCATCACCAGTTGCAAGGGGATATTGATAAATCAACTAGCCTGTAGAAGGGAGTGGGCGAGTCATGGCTGGCTTAGACTAATCATGCTTCATCATCTGAATCTGTTCACTTTGTTAAACCAAATCAGGATTGTGTTAGCAGGGAAAGGAGTGGATGTTGGGTTGGCTAACTCCCCACCACAACAAGGTGCAGCTGATTTTGTGCAGATTTCCCTAGTCACACATCATGTTTGCACTCTCTAATGAGATAGGGTGGAAATCATTAATATGGATGCTCCCAAGTGGTGCCCAACCCTGCACATTCGAGAGGCCTCTACTGTCGGCCAGTTTTCATTCCCTCTTCTTCTCCTGCACCCCCGCCCCCGCCCCGCCCTCCAAAGAAAGAAACTGCCCAGACAAGATTGTTTTCTCAGGCAAGGAAAACCATGTAACGGGCAAAGAGGAGTAAAATAAAGAGATGGGGAGAGGGAGGGAAAAATTTATTGGGAAAGTGTGTCAATGCGCATCATAGAAGTCTGATAGGAGAGGTAAAAAAAAGAATAGAAGTAGAATTAGGAGGGTCTGGAGGTAGTTGGGGAGTTCCCAAGGCTTTCAAAGAGAGAACATAGAAGCTAGGAGCCATAGTTTCTATTAGGTCAGAAAACTACAAGTAAATGAGTATTTTTAGAATTACATTGGGTTGCACAGTTGACTGTAACTCCATCCTGGAACTTCACCAAATGGTAGATTTAACATAAATTATTACACATTACTGCTCCATCTCATCTCTTTCCGAGATGGGTGCCGACTTGCTGGTTGGTAAGATAGTTACTGCTGGCTTCTGAGGCTCATCTGTGAAATAGGTATTCTGACAGGGCATCTCTGAGTCCTCTTCCAACTCTGATAATTGATGATCTTATGATCATTATATGGAGTCCAGGTCAAGCTCCTTTCTGTACCCGCAGCTGCCTGGGGTGTTACTCTCTCACATTCTGAACAATGGGCTCAGAACACAACAAACGTAACTTGGAACACTACCGCTCATAAGACTGTTTCCTTTCTCTTAGCTTCTGTTTCCTCAAATGCAATCCCTCAGTCATACCTAACTTGGGGTGTTGATGTAAGGATAAAAGATCACATAGGGGGATCCCTGGGTGGCACAGCAGTTTAGCGCCTGCCTTTGGCCCAGGGCGCGATCCTGGAGACCCGGGATTGAATCCCACGTCGGGCTCCCGGTGCATGGAGCCTGCTTCTCCCTCTGCCTGTGTCTCTGCCTCCCTCTCTCTCTCTGTGTGTGTGTGTGACTATCATAAATAAATAAAAATTAAAAAAAAAAAAGATCACATAGGTAAGGTGTATGACACATAGTAGGCACTCAAAGAAATTTTACTCCTAAAGAAAAGAAATATAAAATAAAATGATGGTCTCTGATCAAAGGGAAAAAATAGTTGCCTTTTGGATGGTGACAAAAAGAAAACCAAAAAAACGATCAAGAACAAACATCTTGAAATTTTTAGTTCCTGGTCTTAGGAGTATACTACTTTTTTCTTCCATTCCATACTTTCCACACTCAAACTCACTGGTCACCCCTACATCTGTGTTGGGGAAGGTTGTTGAAAGGACATGACCACCAGTTGACCTGTGAGCTGAACCCAGGCACTTCGAGGCTCCTCATCCCTCCCCATTGTCCATAGAATGCGGGTTCCACATGCCTTCTCTGATCCCAGCAGCTGCTCCAAGGACATGGCCTTGAGATGATGATGCATTGAGAACACCTGCATGGTCTACATGATTGCACCCACTGGCGGCCCCAATATGAACTTTTAAGGCTTGGTATGTGCAGGGATCACCTCACCTTGGTGCAGTCCAAGCCAAGCCTCATTATGTAATTCCTTTTGCTTATTAATACAGGCTTCGACTCACCTGCGGTGACTTTCCTCTTCCTTCCATCTCTCCCTGCCCTCTGAGTACAGGGGTCAGGTTCAGATTCCACCAAGGAAGCTTCTGAGGGGGTTGCAAAGCAACACTCTGATAACCAACAGCATTTACAGAACACCTCACCTATTGGTTGGAGAGAATACTTGTTTGCTTGCCCCCTTTCAAAACACCCTATAAGGTTTCCCTGTTCTATAGGACCGGGGTCCTAGAAATGTCATGTAAGATTTGAAGAACTGCTTTTATGCTCCCAAATTTGTGCAATTCTTTATTTTGATCCAAGATCCCCCAGCCTTGCACTCTCTGATACAGGAGCTACTAGCCACTTGGGGCCAATTAAATTTTAATGAATTGAAATTAAGTGAAATGAAAAATTCAGTTTCTCAGTCACCTTGGGCACATTTCTGGTGCTGAACAGCTACACGTGACGAGTGGCTGTCATGCTAAACAGACCAGATTACAGCATCATTACGGAAGTTCTATTGGACAGTGCTGCCCCAGACTGATTCATCTAGATTTTAACAAAAATAAATCTTAAAAAAAAAAAAACCCAGCCTGACAGTTGAAGTATTAGCCCTGATAAAAAGGTTGTCAGCAGCTCTGGCAAGGACCATTTTCCCACGAAGCCACTGTGTGGGAGCAGGGTCAGCCCGGTGACCTACAGGTGGCACAGATTTCGTAAAGCTCATCTCCCTGGGCTTCCAAGGGCTTCTCTGGGGTTGCTTTTCAATCCCAGCTGGATGCTGGCAGCTTCCTAACTGATTAGCCTAACTAGTCACTGTTCCCAAAGATGGACGTGATGAATCATCACACAGATCCAGGCTGCCAACGGGAGTCAGAGTGTCAAGAGGGCCCCTCAGGACCTTCCACTGGAGCAGTTAGGGTTGCTGGCTTTCCTCATACTCCTCCCAGGACACAGATAAGTGGACAGACATGTCCTTACCACCATTTCTGCCTGTCAAAATCTCTTAGCCGCCCCTGCCTCCACTTTCTCAAATGCCACCTTCTTCCAGGGCCTCCTTGACTCCGCATGACTCCCCTCTTAGCACTCTCTTTACAGATTTCCAAGAGCATCTATGCATTGTGCCTTCCACCACCCTCGGTGTTGGCCATGGCCAAGTCTTTGGAAGGCAAGGCTCTTGCTTCTCACCAAACTCGGCACCTACCTGCCTCCCCATGGGCGTAGGTCTCAGGATGCCCAGACCCCTCTGGACGTGGCCTAGCTCAACATTGGGTGCCCTGGTGCCTGGGTACAGGCTGAGGACACTTGATAAATGGTGACTGGTTGGAATTGCTGTTCTTGGAAAAACTAGCTCCCTGGAAGCATGTTGGGCTGATCTCTGAGCAGGGCTTCCAGGGAGCCGGCCACCTCTGCCTTAAATGGTGTTTTCAGGAAGAAGGGGAAGGGTGTTAGGAAGTATAGGCGTGAGCCTCTCCTAGGAGTGTGTCATTGGGAATAACAAAACAAAAAGTATAAGCCGATTCTAAAAGTTTTCACTAAAATGATATTTTGGGAAAGGAGTTTGAGACACATCAAAGCAAACCGTCAACAATCAGAAAACAACAGTTTACAATGTTGGCAAGCATGCCGTGTCGTGGGTATTTTCTTAATAATGGGCCTCCAAAATGTGGAAAGAGAAATCGCGACACGTTATTGATGTCTTAGACATTTAGGTCTTTTGTCTTTTTTTTTTTTTTTTGGCAAACGACCCATCATGCTCACATAGGAATGCTTCCCTCATTGCAGCCGCTAGAACATTCTATGACTACCAGCCTTACAGGGGCTGCACAGAGGAGAGGCTGAGCCTGAGTTTTATTAACCACTGAGAAGTCTTACCTCTGTACATGCCATGTGCAGTGATGAGCAAACACAAAAACAGTCCCCTCTCTTGGGCCTTGTCATCAAATACCATCAAATCATCACGCTAAAGATTTAAAATTTAAAACTGATTATTTCCATGGAGGAGAGGAGTATGATGCCATCTCTAAAATCATGTGACAACAGGAATGATAAGCTGCAAGCTTTGAGACACCTTCCCTGAGGAGATGACCAACGAGGGCTCCAGACAAGGATTTTTTTTATGTCCCCAAATGCTTGTTCACTGGTGTGTTTATGTGTGAGCTTCCCCCTGCTAAGAAGAGTCTCACTGGGCTCTGGTTCCACCTGCACTGCTGACTAGCTCTGGGAAGGCAGGTGAGCTGCTCTGTAATGTGAGGATGCTATATACTCAATGCCCCCCCCCAAAGGCCACTCCTACTCTGACATCTGAGGAACCTACATATCCCCCCCAACTCCTAACCCACTCTTCATCTAGCTTGGATTTTGTGCCAGTCTCTGTCCCCAAGACACCTCCTCACTGTCTCATCTGCATCCAAGTGGCATGCTGATACAGGACACCAGGAAGGTGGCAACTGGCACCACACAGTGCTCGAGAATAGAGCTACATGGCTCTGTAATCCCCAGCCCCACAGATGCTGCCTTCTGGTGCAACGTAATAGGATGAGAGCTGGGGTGGGAGCAACAGGGACCACCATAGAGGCCAAACTCAAAGATGTGGAGGCCTATTCCAAGCACCCCTGGGAAGCACTCATTTTAGTCAGCCTCATTCCTGTGTAATTTGGAAAGGAAGAAGCATTCGCACCTAACTCTTAGCAAGTGTTTGTCGAAGGAAGGCCTTAATGGCCTGCTCAGGCCTTCCTGGAGCCTTAGAAAGGATGGGGAGTGGGCATAAGTGGGGCCCCGGCTGGATCCCTGTGCTGCTCGTGCCTCCCAGCCTCACGCATGCAGGACAGGGTCCTGGGGCAGCCCTGGGTGGGTGGCAGAAAGGGCAGCTGAGGAGGCGGCCACATTTCCAAAGGGGAAAGAGATGTGCCGCCAGCCAGAGGGCGGAGGCTGCCAAGCAGAGGGCCTGGCCCCCATCCCCACCCAGGGACATGTCCCCGCAGACCCTGCTGTGCCCCACTGTGCCGCTAATTGGAGTTGGAGCCTCTTGCTTGGGGAGTGAGTGAACTACTCAGCATGCGCCTGCGGAGAGAGGCTGCCTCTGCTGCACACCACCAGCCCCGCCAACCCGGCCCTCCCAACTCCCTCCTCTTGCCCAAACCGCACGTGAAAACTAGTCTGACTAGTATGTATGATGCATCCATACTGCTCTTTTTTGGGGTTTCTCCCTCAGTATGAAGGTAAAGATGGTACCGTTCTGCAGACAGTTTGAGGAACAGAGAAAGGACAAAATCCCCTTTGGTGCCACCCACCCAATACCCCCTTGTCCGCAGTGGGTTTGATCTCAGCATCCAGGCCGGGGTCCTGGGCTCCAAATGTCTTCACAGAGCCATCCCTTTCCACCCCACGCAGGTCCTCTGCTGTGGTACCAAAAAACCCAGCACCTGTTCTAGGTGAAGAGCCTCAGTGTTCTGGCAATTTCCAATGTTAGTCCCACTTATGTCCCCAGCAGGGGTTTGCTGATGACAGCCCAGGCCTGATGGCAGGTACCGCTGACCCACTCTTGCTCTGAGGCTGTGGGGACCTGGCAGGGACTCTCCGAGAACCTCCTGACTCAGCACTTGTGTGCGCCTTGGGCCTAGCTGGGGATGAACTAAAGAGGCTGGAAGAGTTCCCGTTTGAGTTGGCTGCTTGCTGCACATGGCATGTACCACACATAGAGACTTTCCTTTGAAAAAAAAAAAGAAAAAAGAAAAGAAATGAGGCAGCAATAACAGTAACCACAGCCCATCTGGGTGCAATGCTTGACAAGTTACAAGGAGCGGGAATCAGATGGTGCCTTCTAATGAAATGAGCAGAGTTAGGAGTAAAGAAGCCACGTGACTCTGGGCAAATTATTTAATTTCTCCAAGCAGCAGCTTCCTTCTCTTGCAGAGAAGGAATAAATGTTATCTAGTTCATATTTTCCAATAAAAGGAACCAGGGATCCCAGGAGGAATAGTGGATTCTAGGGTTGGGGCAGGAAATACACCTGAAGCCTGGAGCACCTGGTAGTGCCAGGAAGGAAGGAAGTGCTGAAAAAGGCAAAACAGAGAACCAGCCAGCTCACGGTGACAGTGACGGTGACAGTGATGGGTGGGGCCTGGGGCTGTCACAGGGACACAGGAGAGAACCAAAAGAACTCCCAGTGACCAAAGCTAGAACCATTTGAGCAACAAAATAAATAAGATAATATCAGATTATAACCCAAAGTACAAAATTTCCATTAGTCCATATTGATATAAAGAAATGATTAGATAAATAAATGGGTAAGAAGAGACAAGTTTTCCATGCAGAAGATTTCCAAATAATTTATATAGTTGCTCTGCCCTCAAGGAGGTGTGGGCTATTCATAGTGAAGTGACTTCCGAAGAGGACTGTAATGGAAAGAGGGGAAAAGTGTAACTACAGGAGAGAAATCTGATAAGCCTACCTGAAGCCAGGTGACCAAGAGTAACACCACCAGCAATCCATCATATTAACCCTTGAATACGATGAGAAGAGCACGTTACTTCCGTCTTCCTCCTGAAACACATCAAGACTGGTCTAATCACAAGAAGAACATCAAATTACAATGGAGAGACAATCTACAAAATTCCTGAACAGTACTCCTCAAAATTGTCAAGGTCATCAGAAACAAGGAAGCTATCGTAAGAAGTTATCATGGCCAACAGGAACCTAAGTGTAATGTGATATTCTAGACAGGATCCTTAAACAGAAAAAGGGCATTATATGAAAAGTGAGGGGGTGCCAGGATGGCTCAGTTGAGCATCCCATTCTTGGTTTCAGGTCAAGTCACGATCTCAGGGTCATGAGATTGAGCCCAGAGTCCAGCTCCATGCTCTACAGGGAGTCTGCTTGAGCTTCTCTCTGTCTCCCTCCTCCCCTCCTGCTCATGCTCTTTTTCTCTCTAAAATAAATAAATAAATCTTAAAAAAAAAAACTGAACAAAATCTGAATAAGGTACCAACTTTAGTTACTAGTAAGTATCAATATTGAATTATTCATTGTGACCCATGTAGCACACCAATGTAAAATGTTAATAATAGTGGACATGGGGCATGGCATAGACAAGAGCTCTGAATTTTCTCCATAATATTTCTGTAAATCTAGAACTGCTCTAAAATTAAAAATTTATTTAAAAAGTATTATCTACCTCAGAGGGCTGTGAAGATGAACTGCGGTAGCGCATGGAAAGTGCTTAGCACAGTGCCTGGCAGATGGCAAGTGCTCAACAAATGGCAGCTCGGTTATTATTAGGTACTAGGGAGGATGGAAACCAGGGGAAGAAACACACCGGAGAGTATATGAATATGTGAATTATGACTCTAATTCCCAGTTCTAGCCACAGCACCTTAGCAGCAACTCTGGAGAGCTGCCGACCTTCCAAAAAGGACCATCCCGTTTTAGCACATTAGGGCCGCCTAATCTGCATTTCTGTAAAAACCTGTAGCTCAGTGGATGGGTGGGGGTAGCGGTGCCTGCTGATGCACAAATCACAGCCAGGACCAGGCCTGTTGATTTGCACCTAGTCGGAGTGAAGGTGTGAATATCAACACCCCCAGACAGAGGAGATCCCCCTACACCACTTCCAGAGCTGGATGGCACCGGCTCCCCCTGCAGGGTGCACACTGCCTCTTGATTAAAAATGGAGCCTGGGCAGAGGCTCTTGGTCTTGTGCTCTAATATAATTCCTTAATAAGGATGAGATCCCTTATGCCAGCCACCTCCCTGTGCCAGACACCTGCATGCAGAGAGGTTGTCCATACCCGCTAGGTAGCATGGGTCACTCCAGGACATAAATCCCTGCAGTTCTGACTCCATCCTTGCCCCAAAGGGGCACTATCACCCAGACATAGACCAGAAAGATTGGTGAAGATTCCAGTGGGCAGTCGATTGACACTGCAGAAATCTAGGTCATGGAGCAACAGACCCAGAGGGAAGAAACCCAATAGTCTGTGTGTGACCTTGCAAACTTGGGGTTTCAAGCCATGGAAATCTAACTCAGCTAGGTTAGGGGCACCAGGAAAGGATGTGACATTTGGTAGAAAGAAATGAGCTCACACAGTCAGGCCCAGGAAAGCACAATCAGGGCCGCTCCACGGATCACCTGCTGGAACCATGACTCCAGGGTTGCCAGGAGGCACTTTCCATGGATTTCTTGAATCTGTCACCACCCCTCCATCTCCTGCTTGCTGCCTGTCTTCTCAGGCCTGCTTTCTCCAGCCACAGGGAGCCCCCAGGCCTACCATCACTGCACTTCCCCAGAGAGAGGAGCCAGGCGCCTCTCATCTTCCTCCTCTAGGCTTCAGTTACAAAGATCACAGGGAAGACCGCTGACTAGCCTACCTAGACCAACATGCTGATCTCCAGATGGTAGGAACCAAGGAGGCAGGGCCCTCAGAAGTGTTTGCTCCCATTTAGACCACATGTTGGAATCATGGTGGTCAAGAGACAGAAGCCACAGCTGTCAGAAATGTCTATAAAGAACTTATACTTCTGTGTAAAGTTGTTCACTGAGTAATTGGAAAGGTAAGAAGAGAATTCACCTGGATCACAGAGCTAGCTACTACCTGAAACAATTACTAACCCTGGGGCTGGAGACAGGGGGAAGACGCTGGAATTATTAAAACTCAGAAGTTTAAAGAAAGGACCCCATGGGTGCTGAGGCCCAGGCTTTTGGGGAAGGAGCACGCCAGCTGGTTGGCATCTCTGAGGGGGATGAAATAAGTGGGCTGGAAAACTGTTAACTGGATTTAGCTGCTCCTACCGGCATGCATGCTGATTGGTCAACAGAATGTGGTACGTCCACGGAATGGAGTACTATTTGATAATTAAAAGGGATGAAAGACACTGAAGCAACCTTAGCAACATTTCAGAGTGAAAGAAGCCAGCCACAAGGGGACAGATTGTGTGCTTCTGCTTTTATGAGACATCCAGAAAGGGCAGATATTATAGAAATGGAAAGGAGATTGGTGGTTGCTTTGGGTGGGGGTGGGGATGGGGAGTGACTGCTCTTGGGGTTTCTTTCTGGGCTGACCAGCATGTTATAAGAGAAGATTGTAGTGATGGTTGCACGACTGCCAATATGCAAGCACTTAAGAGGGTGAGTTTTATGGTTTGTGAATTATATCCCAAGAAAAGCAAGTATGATGCAGGTGCTAGCCGACCCTCTGGTGCTAATCACTCTGCAATACTAAGTGTATCAAATCAATGCGTTGTAGACCTTAAGTTTATTTTTTTTTATTTATTTTTTTTAAAGAATTTTTTTTTAAATTTTTATTTATTTATGATAGTCACACACACAGAGAGAGAGAGAGAGAGAGGCAGAGACACAGGCAGAGGGAGAAGCAGGCTCCATGCACCGGGAGCCCGACGTGGGATTCGATCCCGGGTCTCCAGGATCGCGCCCTGGGCCAAAGGCAGGCGCCAAACTGCTGCGCCACCCAGGGATCCCTAGACCTTAAGTTTATACAATATGTCAGTTGTATCTCAATAAAGCTGAGAGAAGGGGAAAGCAACTACTGTAGCCAGAACACCATAAACAGGGGCATGTTCCTCCACTCACTCCTGCCTCTGAGGGACCCTCCAAAGTCCCCTCTCTGCAGAGCCAAGTAAGGACGTTTTGCAGGTAGCGTAGTAGTGTCCGTGGCGTCCCAGCCCCAGCATCCCAAAGCAGGGGTTGAGCTGGAGGCAGAAAGACAATTAATGAGTGTTCTAGGGAGATGACTGTTCCCTAAGGAGGGAGGTTTCTGGTTCCAGAAAGGGCTGGAGGCAATGAGAACAACAAATGTCCACAGCTGAGGGCCCGGAGGCTGGAGAGATAGGACAGGCGCTCAGCTGCAAAAACACGGGGGGAGCTAGAGTAATGGGTGACACCAGGAATAAGGGCAGGCCAGGAGCTCCTGCTATTCCCCCTGCCTGGCGTCCAAGGTCGGTGCTGGCTGCAACGTTTCGGGCTCTGACAACTGGACTCACCAACAGGGAGCATCTCGTTCTAGGAGATGCCGCACCCCGATTCTCCAGGAACGCCGCAGCTCCTGAGGGCCTCAGCGTCTGAACATCCCCAGTAAGGGCTCATTCCTTTGAGGTCCTCCCCCTTCCTCTTACAAAATACAAATCCCCCCAAAAGGTAGCAAATTTGTTTTCATTCTAAAATACTTACTATATGCCTACTATGTGTGTTTCTACATCATTCCTTGCCCCTGGCAGGGGAAAACAGCAGCCCAGGAGCCGTGGGAGGGTAATTGGGAGAGCTGGATCAGGAAAGTGCTGGAACTCCCAATTTTCTGGACAGTTAGGAAAATAAACTAGAGAGACGGGAGGTGGATTGGTGGCTGTGGGGGGTGGGACTGGGAACGGGGAGTGACTGCAAGGGGGGGCGAGGTTCCTTTTCGGGGTAATGGGAACGTTCTGAAATTAGATTGTGGGGACGCGGCACAACTCTGTAAATATACTAACAATCACTGAATGGTGCACTTAAAATGGGTGGATTTTAAGGTAATGGTGGATTTTAAGGTGGATTTGTAGGTAAATTATACCACAATGAAGCAGTTTTAAAAAATGAAAGCATCTCAAAGAAAGTGTTTATGGACATCTGAGCAGATAAGGACAAGATGTCCACCGGGGCCGTAGTTCATGGTCAGCTGGGCTGGGCTCTTGCACCCGCCACACCCTCCGTCTGCGGGCGGGGAGCTCCCCGAACCCCAGGCACCACTCCTTGCCGGGCCCCACAGGCTCTGCCTCTGCCCCGGGTGGCCTGGAGGGCCCGCGGCCTACGGGGCAGCCCTAGCGGGCCCTGGCACCCAGCTCTGTCCTCAGCTTCAACGTGCTGGCAGCCTGACCCCCAGAGCGAGGAGTGGGGTAAGAGCCTCGGGCTTCAGCCTCCTACCCAGCCTCCACCCCCCTTCTACAAAGACATTACTGGGTTGTTACAGCTCAGCTATTAATAGAGCGGAGGTATTGATTCCTGCTCTGCACCTGTCACTCATGTGTGTAAAAAACAAGTCTGCATTTGAGCATTTCCGGTCTCTCACCGACCCCCAGTGACCCCTCCTTCGAGCACCCCTGGCTGAATTATCAGGGTGTCCGTTGCAGGTGCTCCGAGCTCAGCCCCTGGGCCTGAGCAGTGCGGCTGATCTCGTGCCGAGGAGCCTGGATTAACTAGAGCGTTGCTTCTCTCCCGCGCTGTGCATACGCACGGCTCAGGGCATCTCCCTAAATGCAGGTCCTGATGCAGAAGGTGCGGGGCGCGCCCTAGAGCCTGCGGCTCTCATGAACTCAGGTGCTAGCCATGCTGCAGGCCCCGCACCACGCACCACACGTTGAGTGCCTTGCACCTAGAGCTGCAAAGCCCCAGCTGCTTCCCCTGGAGCATATGACAACCGCCAGGGATGGGGAGGCCTTTTCCTAGCAGGAGCTCCCGGGAGCCGCTGGGCTTTCTGGGCATAAGCCGAGGGGCGCTTGCCCCTGCATCAGGTCCGGCTCCATGCCCTGAGTGGGCTGCAGGCTAGGACAACAGCAAAGGCGGCAGCGGCCTCCCTCCTCCCCCAGTGGAGGAAGCGATGAGCTGCTGATGAAGCACGAAGGGACCTGCTGCAGTTATCAGCTGCTTGCCACGGACCCCCTTAGTGTGGCAGAGGACAGGCGCCGTGTGTCTCCTGCTCGGCACCTCAGAGGCCGGAATCCTGCAGGTGATCGATGGGCCCTGGAGCGCTGCCAACAAGAATAAGAAAGAATTTGCTGCCAAAGCCAGAAACAGCCAGCCCTGACCTCACATGGCTATTCTCTGCGTCAGAGAACATTTGTTAGCATCACTAGGTGCAAAGTGCTGCTGACGAACATCAAGGTGATTGAGATCTGGTCCTGACTCTGGAAGCCCACTACCCGGGCAGTGTAAAATGTGAATGACTTGTGACACACAGCTGGATGAGGGGCCCTAGTATAGAGAAAAGCTGCGTGGGAAAGGGGGAATCATTGTGAGCAGGGAGACAAACTCCCCTGCTTGAAGGATGTGGCATCAGAATTGAGTCTCAAAGGCTGGGTAGGGTGAGGGTGAGCATAGAAGAGGGTCCAGCCTTGGGTCGGGGGAAGCCACAGAGAGTAGCTTGGAGCTGAACAAGTGGGACCTGAGCTCTAAGACCTATGACCACATCTGATGAGGCACAGAGATAGGTGGCTAATTGTGTACATGAAGCATTTACTATGTGGTGGGTCACTGTAGACACTGTAGGGGCTGCAGGAAGCCACAAAAAAAAAAAAAAAGGCAAATACTTTTCAAAAGCTAGCATATTTGGGCATTCTAAAATACACTCTGGGGCATTTTAGCAGTGACAGAGAGGGGCCCTGAGGAAAGTCCAGAGCAGTGTAGGGGTTCAGACAAGGAACATACTCATCCACACCCGGTCGTCGGACGACTGTGATTGCACAGGACACAGATAGGCAGGCCGACTAGCCAGTTAATCAGGGCCTGATCTTTTGCTCAAAGCTCTGGAGCTTGTTGACAGAATGGGAAAATTTGGCCATTTCTCATTGGCATTCTATGTCCACTTTCAGCAACCTCTCCCTCCCTTGCCTGACAGAGAACAATCTGTCCAGGGAGCCATGGCCACCACGACCAGCTGCTTTGGCCGTGAAGCTTACCTGACAAGCGTTCAGAAAAGCTATCCAGAGCCTGGAAACGAGGTCAAAAGGGTATCTGCGTGTCCTTTCAATGTCATGCTGAAATATTGCTGAACAGGTTTCCCCAAGGATTACTCACCTTCCCAGAGAATGTGTCCATTTGTTTGACTAACACAATTGACTATTGGTTAAGGGCTCAGACTTTGTGAAATTAGCTGTTAGCTCGTAGGGCTGTGTGGATGCAAATGGTTCCTGTCTGGTAGAAAAGACAACCTCAAAGGTTAGGGTTCATTGTCCTGTAGGACACAAAGCACTTTTGTATCTAACCTATGTATCCAATATTCTTTGTTTTATAGGATTATGTAGCCCCCAATGTCGCCATTGCTCTTTGAACCAGCCTGTTTTATTGTTTGCCTCATTAATAGCTGAATTAAATAAAATTTTTGACTTGTGTTCATCCTATATTTGTAAGAAAGTTGTGCTCTTGACTTTCGAACATCATTGCCCAGTTGGAAACCAAGGATTCTATGAATTATGAGAGACAAAAGAATGGGAATTGATACCACTAACGGTATTAGAACTTCCTGATAGATTAAGATGCCGCCTCCCCAGGTCCAATGTCAACAAAAGGAACCAGAGACGCCAAGGGGAGATGCCTCAGAAGGAAGAGCTTGCTGGAGAGTTCAGTCTGTGCCTCAGTGAGGTTGGTATTGTTTCTCTCGGGAAGTGCAGCTTGGGCTAGAAACCCCCTCAGACTTGTAAACATTGCTGTGATAGCCATGCTTAGGATATGGGCCAGATTGTCATTCCAGCGGGGCAGGGGCCAGGTCACATTGGGCCTTATGGGACCAGTTTTCATTAAGATACCATGTGGTAGCAACAGAGGCAATGAAAATGGAGACCTTAGTACTGCTAGTGACATGCCACCCTGGCTTCTCTCTGCCTGACATTTGGAAGGAGGTGAGCCCTTTGGGCTGAGCCCTTTGTCCAAAGGACAATTCAAGGCCTCAAGAGAAGGGTGTTGGACTTTCTGCAAGGAGGCATGTGAGTGATATATATATATATCAAATATATATATATATATATTTGTGCCACAAACTGGTAAACCAAGTCTCACCAATTATATACACATGAGGATACTTAAGAATTTCTCTTTAAAATAAAAATCCATAGCTGAAAAAGGAAAAATTTGGAAAAGTCTGTTCTGCAGGGAGGAAAGGCAAGCTTCAGAGAGCATGAGAGTGCTCCAGTGGCCTCTTGGATCAGCCCACAGAACAGAACTTGGAGGCCAGGATGGGACTATGTTTCACTTTGCCACATGACAAACTAGTTCACACTCACTGGCATAAAATAACAATCACTCATTATCCTGGATCTGTGGGTTGGCTGGACGCCTCTGGCTATCCGGGCTGAGCTCAGCTGGCATGACTCCATTCCTCACTGCAGTTCTGTGGGCCACTCTGCCCCACCCTGTGTTCGGCCTGGGGCCCGGGCTAAAGGGGTGGCAGTTACCTATGCAAGAGGACAAGTAGAGGCATATGAAGCCTCTCAGTCTCAGAACTTCACATCACTAATTCAATCCACCTCCTTGGCCAAAGTCATTGCCAAGGGGGCATGCTTTGCCCATGTTAAGGCTATGGCAAGGGTCTGGATGCAGGGGAGGGGTAAAGGATTGGGACTGATCATTAAGTCTGCCTAGGAAAAGGCTAATTGCCTTCGGAAGCCCACCTCCTATGTGTCTGCCTCTTTTTAGCATGCCAAGCAGATACACATCTTATTAGCAGATAAACATCGACCACCTTCATTTTGACTACTGCATAGTATTCCATGGAACAAATGTATTATCCTCTATTTAGTCAGCCTTGTACTTGTAAATGTCATTCAGATTGTTGCTAGGGGGTTTCCCATTATAAAGATGCTGCAATGAATACCCTTACTCTGTGTGCAAGTGTGTTCTATTGGAGATTGCTCAATGGTCTCTGTTAACCAAGACCCTTTGATATAGAGTCCCTGAATTTTAGTAGATACATGGCTGCCCAGAATAGAGATGACATTTCCCGGCATGCCTGCATTTAGGTATAGGCATATGACTAAGTCCTAGTCAACACGATATAGCAGCAGTGATGTGTGCAACTTTGGGATTGTTGCCTTAAAGGGAAAAGATGTGCCCCCTCATCCCTTTCCTGATTGGTCCTAGATGGAATGTGGCTATGGTGGGGAGCTGTCTTCCACCATGCGGGGAAGCACTCTAGAAGAGCAAAGAAACATGGAACCTAGTCCCCCAGTGCCATGGGATCATCCCCCTCAACACACACACACACACACACACACACACACACACACACACACCACTCAGCCCTAGATTAATTAATCTGTGCTGTGATGTTCCAGAAAGAAATATATCTCTATTGTGTTCAAACCACTGTTACTTTGGGTACTATAGAAATCAATCCAATATCCTAATTAAAATTAATATATTCACAAGATAAATTCAGAACAGTGGAATTGCTATTTCAAAAATTATATGCATTTAAAAAATTGATCTTTAATGCTAAATCACCTTTCACAGCTATTATACTAATTCATACTCCCACCAACAATATGTGAAGTGCCTGCTTTCTCATACCCTTGCCAACAATGTCCATTATCAAACTTAAAATGTTTGCCCATGAGCTGAAAAATATCTCATAACTTTAAAATTTGCATTAATTTAATGACACTGGGAAGTCACAGTCTTTGCCTGTCTTTATTATCCTTTTTATACATTATCTCCAGTCTTTACCACAATTCTATGGCATATTATCATTGTCTCCATTCAGTGTACCTCTAAAATATTGAGTCCTTTGTCCGCCATGGCACAGCCGGTAAGTGATGGAGCCAACTTTGAATCCAGGTTGGACTCGGTCCAGACCAGGCACCAGAACGACCCCTTTGACTTTGCCAGGGCTTCCACCTCCCCACTGACCAGCTGGATATTTACTGAACAAGGACCTGGGGCTCATACAGGCTAACTGGCCTCCAAAGCCAGGTCCAATGGGGCCCAAAGGAGAGCCCATAAATTGGTATTATCAGCTTCAACTTCCGATAGCTGGGACTCATGATCTCCTGCATAACACAAAGGTAGCTATGCGGTCTTCTCCTGCCTTTCCCAGGGAGCAGAAAGGTCCCACGCCTGACCATCTCATAAGCACCTTCGAAAAGTTTTTACCTTTGGTTTTGTTTCCTATAACTCATTAGAGTGGAGACTGTCTTCCAGGCAAAGGCTGGGGAACATCAATAGCCTACATTCTAGGCAAAGAGAACAGCATCTTGACCAAAGGGAGAGGCGGCCTTTGAGTTCAAGTTCTTTATCATTATTTCAAGAATAATTATAGCTTTTTATCACTGGTGTGTGTGTGTGTGTGAGAGAGAGAGAGAGGGAGAGGAGAGAGAAATAATAAATGTAAAGTGCTTTGCATATAGTAGAAACTGCAGAAACTGTACCCAGAGCCCATTATTAGGCTCCGCTCCATTTCATACACCCTAGCAGCTCACACACCTGGGAAGCATGCAGTAATATTCGTCCTCTATTTCCAGTCTCATTTACTTATTCGTTCAGAAAATTGTTGCTCAGTTTTGACATCTTTGGGCATGACATGAGGCTAGCACGCTCTGTCCTTTCCTTGTACCAACTGAGTTACAACCAAAGCTCTAAGCCCGGGATCCGCACTGTACAGCCAGGGAGTCTGAATTCAGAGGTTCTAGTGAGCAGCACCCCCTCTACAGAGGTAGGACGCAGTGATGGTGATAATCCCGACAGTCTGGGTGGACCTCTTAGGCTCCTCTAGCCATGGCCGGCTTCTCTCTGTTCTCAGACTGCTGTTCCCAGGTGCTCCTCCCACAGAGAAGTCCCCATTTACCTTCCCTCCCAGGGCTGCTTCCAGCATCCCCTTCTCCTTGCTTCCCCCTCTCCTCCAGCTCTGTCTTCTCCATTCCTGGGTCTGTCTCCAAATTCACTAAGACCTGACAACCCTACCAGTGCTGTGAGCTCCCTGAAGGCAGGGATGTGTCTGATTCATCTGGGCATCTGGGCCTTGGTCTAGTCTAGTCGTCTAGTTCAGGACAAACCAAGACTGGGGATAGAAAGGCTGAAACTGGGGGGGGCGGGGAGAGCACAGTGCTCCGTTCATGCTCCCGGCATGAGCCCGCTGCAGAAGGAGCTCACGCTCCCAAGAGTAGGAGAGAGGAAGAAAGGGTTTTCGGGGGCCAGCCTGGGAGCCCATTGCGCTGTAGGGTGGGCCTGAAGGTCTCTAGCCCAGGGCCTGGTGGAGTGCTGGAGTGCTCAGGGAAGCAGAGGCCGACCCCGTGTGAGGATGAGGGTGCAGGCAGGGGTGCAGCAGGGGCGACGGGGGCACAATGGTGCAAGTTTCTCCCTGCTCTGGGAATAGGGTGATGAACTTCCAGGTCAAGAGGGCTAGAGAAGATTTCTGCCATGGTGCCTGGATTCTTTAGGTGGTGGCCCCAAAGATGGGACAGAAGGGCTGGTACCACAGCAACCAGGGAGCCAGGAAACCTCCTAGAAACAGGGAGGAGATCTGCCTTTCAGAAGCCTCCTGCATCAGAGGGAAGACCCCACTTTCCATCTGACTGCAAAGGCTCTGGGAGCAACCGCTCCCTGCGGCCCCTGGTGAAGACTGGGTAGACGATGAGGAAGGGGAGGAAGCGTGGGCTTGTAGGATGGGAAGAGACAGCATCTGGGCCCACTGTCTGGACGCAAAACCCCAAAGGCAATAGGCAGCAAACGGATCCCTCAGCTATTTTCTCCAGGCTCAGCTAAGCTGCCCCCACCTGCCCCGTTTTGCACTTCGTGTCCGGGGAGATGCTTCCCACAGATCATGTCCTGGGACCGGAGAAGCTGGGAATAGAGTTCCTGGGGCCTCATGACCGCAGGTGGCCCACACGCCTACCTGGTGTATGTCCAGAACATCAACCAATTCAATACAAAAAAGGAAATGTCCAGGGAATTCCAGTCTGACGAAATCACCAAGTTGTGAGGTTTTTGCCTGATGTGAATCCAGGTAGATTTCCAGGTGGGCCCGGGGAAGAGGACAGGCCCAGAAGGAGAACTTGTTTCTGGGACTTTGGCCTCAACTTCCAGCCAACAGCATTGGACCGGGGATGCTTTGGGGACAGGCATGCAGTAGGACTCTTTTTTTGGATCCCTAGCCTTTTGTGCCATACATCACACACTGGGCAGTTAATAAGTTTTTACTGAGCCTAGTTCAGAGCGCCTGGTGAGCTCTTAATCATGGGAGCACCGTGACGGCTGTTATGACTGCTAACACAAGACACCATTTCGATGGATTTTAATTCCTTCTACTTTCTGTGTTATGTGAGAGGATGGAACTTCCGCCCAGTACTGCTCTTGGCTGCTGAGCTCAGGTTCTCTGTCTTTGAGAAGGACAGACACCTGTCTTTGAAGGACAGAGCCCAGCAGGGTGAGTGGCTGGGGACGGCTGCCTCCGGAACGTGGTCAGCCCAGTGCAGCTGGACTGTGGGACTGCGGACCCCGGAGGGACCTAGCAGGCAGCGAGGTCAGGCTTCAGAGCCCGGGCCAATTCTGCCCAAGGCACGCTCCAGATTCCCACCCTGCCTGCTCTACATGCACACACACGCACACACACATACACACACACGACACACCACACCATACACACGTGCACTACACACTATACACCACACACACACACACACACACACACACACACACATGCACCCTTAGACTGGGGCCTAATGGACCCTCTGGATTCCCACCCTGCCCCCCCCTACACACACATCTCACACACTCTCTCTCTCACACACACACACACACACACACCTGGGCTGGGGCTCTCCATGAAGGTTCCCGTGGGATAGGTGCTCTCATTAAGCCCATGAGACTCCTTCACACGGTCATCTCCAGGGTAACAGGGTCACAACTCTTCCAGGTTGTCAGCAGCATCTGTCCCTAGCACGGACCCCTTTCCAGGCCCCTGCAGACCTCACTATGTGAAATAGGAGATTCAGGGTCAAATCATTCAGACAGATGGGAATTCAGGCCTTTAAAGAATAAGAAACAGGGAAAACCTTAAGTTACTGCCTTTAATTTCCAGTTAGGGAGGTAAAACACTTGCAGCAGCAGAGCATTTTGTTGCCGAACGAACTAGGTTGATCTGGTCTGAGGACACCAAGAGGCTAAGTTAGCTGTGCCCAAAGTCATTGAGGGAGTTTGGAGCAGAGGCAGGACCAGAACCTAGGTCTCCTTCATGACTACACTACACTTTTTCTTTTTTAAGGTCTACCTTTTGTCACAATGGGATTATCACACTTTGTTCAGCCAGGAACTTTTAGGTTGGTGCTACTGGCATCTAGTGGGTAGAGATCAAGGATGTTGCTGAATGAGTTGCTGATGCATTATTAGAAGCCCCCACAACAAATATTTGTCATGCCCAAGATGTCAGTTTGGTTGGCTGTCAGGGTGTGTAGGCGACAATCTAGGCTAATCACCCAAACCTCCAGGAAAAGTGGAATTGCAAGAGGGGAAAAACATGTAGCAGGAACAGACTGTAGTTTGAGGATTCCGCTATTTGGTGAGAAAACAGTATCTTTTTTTCTGACACCAGATCTGTGGAGTTCTTTCCACACCAACAACCAATTCTCTGACATCAACAGGGTGTGCAAAAATTCCGTTCAATTCTGACACCATCAAGCTGGAGTTAACACAGACACCACCGGTTAAGGGCTAAGTCCCACAGGAAGGAATCCATGAACAAAGGGAAGCGGTGATATCTGCTTAGAAATCTGATATTTGGAAACCTGCAGACCTGAAGGGTCTTCTTATGAAAACCTGATACACAAGTGCTATCCAGACAAAGAGCTGATTCATTAGGTGTGGTGGGCCTTTACTTAAAGCCCCAAATCACGAATGTTTCCCATCTGAATTTTGTAGACTTCATTAGATACATTTTTGTTAAGCGCTGCGTGAAACAATGGGATTTCTGGTTTCTTTCTCCACCACACAGTGGTCACATACATCTTTTATAATATGCCTATGCCACGGGAATCAGCTTGCAAAGAAGAATTTATTAATGAGTCTATTTAGGGATTTTTCGAATGGAAGACCTTATAAGAATGCAGAGTAGATGTTCTTGTAGTATACACGGAAGTAGGTGAGCTCCTGTCCTCACCCCCAAACAGGCAACTGGCTGAGGATGCTGTGGTTACTGGTGGGGGCAGAACAGAAATAGCGGGGCTTTCCTGTGAAGGACCCATCACTGAAGAAATCTGTCTACCTCCTCATTGGACCCAGGTTCTTCAGGGATAAAATAAGAGTCAAGGTTTGTTTGTTTGTTTGTTTAAGATTTTATTTATTCATGAGAGAGAGAGAGAGAGAGAGAGAGGCAGAGACACAGGCAGAGGGAGAAGCAGGCTCCATGCAGGGAGCCTGATGCGGGACTCGATCCCGGGTCTCCAGGATCATGCCCTGGACCGAAGGCAGATACTTAACTGTTGAGCCATCCAAGGATCCCCAAGAGTCAAGGTTTGATGGGGAAACAAAAAAAGTAATCATTTTCTAATTCCCAACATTTCTCCCCATCTCTCCACATTTTCAATCTGACTCAGCTCCCAGCAAAGCAGTAATGGGTTCTGAGTTGAACAGATGGCAAAGGAGGGGGTTCGCTTTCCTGGTGCCCACCTGCATGCATTCAGAGGGGCTCCCGGTGGTCAACAGCGCAATCTCTGAAGCTGACTGCTCGCTGGAATACCAGTTCTGCCGCTTACTAGCTGTGGGCCTCAGGGTGTGCCTCTCTCAAAGGGTTCTAAGGAGCAGCATTACTCACAAGAGCCAAAAGGTGAAAGCAGCCCAGGGGGCTACCAGCGGGTGCCTGGATAAACAGAATGTGGCATATCCATGCAGTGGGCTATCAGCCTTAAATGGGAAGAACTCCTGACACATGCTACCACGTGGACGAACCCTGAAGATCTCACACTAAGTGCAAGGGCAAACACTGTATGATCCCATTCGCATGAGGCGCCTAGGGTAGTCAGGTTCATAAAGACAAAGCAGAATGGTGGCTGCCAGGGGCTGGGGGGCGGGTAATGCAGAGTTGTCCAATGGGTACAGAGGTTCAGTTTTGCAAGATGAAGAGTTCTAGACATGGACAGGGGTGATGGCTGTGCAACAGCAGGAATGCACTTCATGCCACTGAACTGCACATTTAAAAATGGGTAAGACAGTAAATTCTATGTTAAGTGTATTTCACAATTTTTTTTTTATTTCACAATTTTTTTAAATAAAAAAAATATGGGGCCCCTGGGTGGCTCCGTGGGTTAAGCGTCCGACTCTTGATTTTGGCTCAGATCATGGTCTCGGGGTCATGAGATGGACCCCTGAGTCAGACTCCGAGCTGGACATGGAGCCTGCTTAAGATTTTCTTCCTCCCTCTCCCCCTATACCCACCTCTCTAAAAAAGAAAAGGAAAGAAAAGAAAACATTCAATTAAAAAATAAATCAGGAAGGGTAACAGCCTAGGGTTGTGAGGATTGAATGAGTTATGTAGTGTAAATTAGTGGTTCTCTACCAGGGTGCCTCCCACCCAGATCCCCCAATAGTGATCTGTCAGGCCCAGAATGTCAACCGGTCAAAGAGCCCTGGTAAGAAAGCACCTGGCACAGAACAGCTCTCAGTAAACAGCAGCTGTGACTTTTATTTAGTTTACATGAAAGGACTTTACCATGTCCCTACAATCCAGAGGAGCCAGGTACTGACGCAGAAGCACCCGGGTGGTCCTCTGACAAAAAAAGGGCTTGAGGGTGAGGCCCAAGTGCCCAAGGGCACATGGCAATGTGGGTCATCAGTGCAACCAGAAGGGACTTTCTCTACAAACTCAGGTTGTTTATATTATTTTTTTGAAATATTTTATTCATTTATTTAAGATAGAGCATGACCGGTGCAAGGGTGGGGGTGGTGGTCAGAGGAAGAGGCCGACTCCCCACTGAGCAGGGAGCTCCAACCCAGGACCACGGGATCATGACCTGAGTTGAAGGCAGTCCCTTAACCGTCTAAGCTACCCAGATGCCCCATATTGGTTCCTTTAAATCAAGTTGATTTGGACCATAAACCCTTAGCCCTCTGGGAAATTGGGGCTCCCTCCTCCCGCACACCCCCCCCAAAGATGGGCACAGGCTCTGGGGTCTTCTATGGGGCCAGACTTCCAGGGAGCTCTGCTGGTCTGCAAGTTGCTGGAGCTAGCCTGGCAGTCCCTGGGAGGCTCAAGCACCACCCAGGAAGCTGTGATGAGGAGTTGCATGGTTGGGGGTTCAGTCCCCTCCTCCTCCTCCTCTCCCCCTCCTCCCCTCTCTCCCAGCATAATTCCTTTTCCAGCTGGGTGGCAACTCTACCCTTCAGCACAGGCCTTCCCTTGAGGCAGCTCAGGGCAGAGCTGCCAGGCCAGGGGCTGGTCTGTCCCCCCTCAGTGCCCAGGCCCCCTTCCATATTGCCCATGTGACCTTCCTCCCTTGGCAGCAGGGTGGACCCAAAGGGCTGAGGGAGCCTGGAAAGGAGCAGGAGGGGAGCCTGTCACACGACTCACCTGTCTGCCTGTTCCCAGCATGGGGGACATGCCCCTCAAGGGTACCTGCAGCTGTGGGCAGGGCCCTCCTCAGAGCTGGAGTCATAGCCCAGCCAGGCCCTTCTTCCCTCCAACCCAGTGCGGACTCTGAGAGCACTCACCTCTTTCCTTGGCTCCTGGTCCTGAGGCAGAGCTCCTGACGGAATCACCAGTACTGTTTCTTGGGGCCCTTTCTGCTCTATTTTCCCTCACCGGCCCCCTCATGGTTAACCCCTCAGATGACAGTCTACACTGGGCTGCCCAGTGAGGTTTCTAGTTAGGTGGTGTGTGTGGAGGGGTCCCTGCCTGCACGTACTCCCCTCCAGCACCTGTGTAGATAGCACCCAAGTGCTGACTTGTCATCCGAAAGTGCCCAGCACCAGAATGACGGGTTCAGAAGAATCGCAGACGCTTGGCTTCCTTCACTGCAGTACATTCAATTCAGTCACTGTTTGCGGTTTGTCCTCCAAAGGTACCACTTGCTTTCTCCTGAGAGCAAAGGCCGACGGCCTGCAGACGGTGTTCTCCTGGCTCCTGTGAAAAGCACTGGTGTTACGCCTCCAAGGCAAGTCTCTTGTGAGGGGCAGTGGAACAGTGGAAGGAGAGGACTTTGCACAACCCCCCGACGGAAGGGGCAGTCAGGCTATTGAGGTTTGTGATGACAGGGCCCACATTAAATGTGCGCCGGAGGAAGGAACTCAAATGGGGCAAATGGAAATAGGTACAGGAGACAAGCAACACCTGTGAATCTTGAGCGGGCTAAGTAGCGGCACATGGCCTGGGGAGCTACCGGTGTGTAAATCCCTGATTTAAACAGGTTCCTGTGGGCGCCTGGGTGGCCAGTCGTTTAAGCATCTGCCTTCAGCTCAGGTCACGATCCTGGGGTTCTGAGATTGAGCCCACATTGGTCTTCCTGCTCAGCAGGGAGCCTGCTTCTCCCTCTGCCTCTCCCCCCACTCATGCTTGCTCTCTCTCTTCCTCACTCTACCCCAAATAAATAAATAAATGGGTTCCAAGAGCCTTGTCATTCAGTTTTTTTTGTTCCTCACACCTCTTCTGGAACATGCGGTATGTCAGGGGTACCAACTCCACCCCAATACCAACCCCCCTCCTGCTCCCTATGGACTGAGCTCCTGCTGCCATCTTGTGGCAGTTTTTATGAGGGACATCAGACAGGCAGAGCCACTGCTCCCCACTACTATGCTTTTATTTGTAGACTGGGACCTTTCTTGATTCATGAGCAGACTCTTGACACCAATTGCACTTGTGAGGGTCTCACCTCTGATGGAGCACCCTGCTCCTGCCATGGGACTCTCAACAGTCCATAGTCCAGGTCTCCCGTCCTCCTGTGTTGCACAATTCAGTGAGATGGGACGCACGTGGGGGGTGGGGTGGCGGTATCCCTGTTGACTGAGCAGGTACCAGCAGGAATGGCACTAATACTAGCTCTGTACCTCAGGGTCCCTTAGGAAGATTTCTCCTTTTGAGTCAGAGATTTGAATGTCTCTTGAGGAAGGGAAAATATGAGTCCCAAAGCTAAAAAAAAAGCCTCCACTATATCAAGAATTGTCTTCTCTTCTTAGTCACATCCTGTCCCCACCTCCCTCCACCTGGTTCATGTTGTATACACCTTGTTGCTGACATCTTGGCGCTGTCCTGACTCTTCTGTGGATGTATGGTTTCCAACTGTGAGCTCCTTGAGATCAAGAACTCTGTATTCATAGCCTGTATCTAGCACAAAAAAGGTAGCAACTGTCCTGAGTGAAAGAACTCTAGGCTATCTGGTCAGCATATCCTGTCAATTCTTCTTCCAGAAGTCATTCTCTTATCTTAGCCTTCTTTTTTCCCAAGGTCAAGGCAATACATGCTGTGTGCCACCCAGATGTCCCTTCATGATGAGACACTCCTTCCCCTTGACCACTCAAAGCTGTCTCTTCCCAGGGGTTACCCTCCTTCAAAAGGAAACTACTAACCCAAGGCTAAGCCTCCTCTGGGCATACCCCACATCCAGTAACTGGTCAGTGCTGCCAGGAATAGCTCCAGCTATCCCCAAATTAAGATACCTCTGAGGGATCACAGAAGCTCTAGAGCTGGGACGGTCTCTAGATGGGCTGAGGCCTTTGTTGTGGCTACATTGCAGTTCACCATCTCTCCCTGCCCCAGTAGGCTTCCTCCACCCTTACAGGTGGAGGGCTATCAATGCACTGGGTAATGACAGCAACAGGCTGAGGACAATTACCTATTCAAGGCAAAGTGTCAAAGGGGCCAGCTTGGAAGCATAGAAAGAACCTCTCATTGTAATCAGAGGACAGAAGCAGCTGACGCTTGGGCCGAGACATAATGCTAAGGGAGCAGAGCTCCAGAGAAGACTAAATTCTCAGGCAAGTCCGCCATGCCCAGGGCAGGTCCCCAGTGGGGAAGGACTGAGACTTGAAATGGCAGATCATGGCAGCTCTAGAGCTCTTGGAGAACTGGCCAATGCTTCTGTTATAACTGCACTGCAGTCCAACCCGATGCTCTTGAGAACCTTGGAACCCAGAGCAGATGTGATCCCCCCCCCACCCCCCCCACCCCCCCCCCCACCCCGCTGCTGCCTGCAGAGCACTCGAAGTCTCCTCATCCTCTTGAGTATGCTCCCAC
This sequence comes from Vulpes vulpes, assembly GCF_048418805.1. Classification (NCBI taxonomy): domain Eukaryota; kingdom Metazoa; phylum Chordata; class Mammalia; order Carnivora; family Canidae; genus Vulpes; species Vulpes vulpes. The sequence continues at coordinate 105,243,712 of NC_132785.1, read as the reverse complement.
CTCCTCTCCTGGCTGCTTGGTCAATAACAGGTCAAGCCACACCGTCACCTGGCCAGGGGAAGTGCTGGATCTGCTGGGAGGAAAGAGGCTTGTGTTGAAGGAGCTGTAAGACCCCATCAGTGCGTACTGGCAGAAACAAGGAGAATAGATGTGGGACAGGATCTGGAGGATGCTGAGTTGACAGAAACAGAATATAAAGTTAGATAAGAGAGTTTATTGATATGAGGACACTCTCCTATGGTAGAAGGTTGACACCCTGGCAAAGACCCTAAAAATTATGCAACTATGCTGCTATGTTGTTTCCTATGAGCTTAGAAAAAGCAACAGTCCATACTAAGTACAACAGAAATGCCAGAATTGCCAAGGTAAGTGGTACAGAAAGGGATCCCAGGGCCAGAGAAGTAGATGTGTTAAAATGGGTATACTACCTAAGATCAGAAAACCCACCAACTATGTTCCATGGGAGGGAGGGCCATGAGGACATTTTGTTTAACAAAACAATAAGAAATGTGTTGGTGAGAGGGCACAAGCACTACTGAAGAAGCTCTCTGGTAGCTGTCCCCTGTGGGTGAGGGCTGAGACTAGGAGATGCTGCTATAGAACTAGCTTCCCTGACTACAATGGGATGATGCTCAAATTAAGAGAGGCTGAGAAGCATATGGCATCAGAAGCAAGGTGGATGTATTTATTGTAATAAGGAGCAAAGTCAGCATGGCAGCTAAGATAGCCTAACCCAGAGAGAACATAGAAATGGTTTGGGGCACCTGGTTGGCTAGTTGGTTAAGTGTATGACTCTTGACTTCAGCTCAGGTCATGGTCTCAGAGTCTTGAAATTGAACCCTGCATCGAGCTCCATTCTCGGTGGGGAGTCAGCTTGTCCCTCTCCCTCTGCTCCTTCCCCCACTCTCTCTCTCAAACTATTTTTTTAAAAAAGAACATAGAAATGGTTAATAGAACATGGCATTCTGAAGGGCAAGTTAGATGAGCAGCCAACAAGGGTATCACGCAATCTATACACAATCAAAAGAAATCAAGGAGGCTGAGGGGAAGTATCCTAATTAAAAAAAAATTATAATCTGTTGCCCAGTTTATACCTAGAACTCAGTGACTTGAAGGTAAAGCTGGGCCCTCAAAAGGAAGTATCCTGCAATTCCACACAACATATATGGGATGGTTACCTTCTCTGTCCTTTTCCAAGAGATATATGGGCCAACGGGAAGATCCAGAGATTCAAAGGAGTAGTTGGACACAGAAACAGGATCTGAGCTGACATTGCTATTGAGCACCCGAAGTGTCATCATGACCTGTGTTAGAAAGTGAGTGGAGGTATGTGTAGGTTTGACTTAGAATGGGCCCACTGGGTCCACAGACCTACCCATTGGTTATTTGCCTCGTCCCAGAATGTGTAATCAGAATGCATAGTTAGGTAAACCATCTGCTTAATCACATTGCAGAAGGCCAAGTGGAAGTCTACGAAACTACCCTCCTGCCCCTACCAGCAAAGAAAGTAACTCATAAACAATTCTATATCCTGTGAGTCTGAGAGGAGCTATCAAGGAGATTAAAAGAGATCTAGTTGTTTTTTTTTTTTTAATATAAGAGATACAAAGATATAAAAGAGATGCAAAGGAAAAGATATAAAGGTGATAGCCTGCTTATTCCCAACTGATTCACCAGTCAGGTCACTAAAAAACCAGACAGATGTGGTATCTTTGTCAGAAAAATGCTGCTTTAGGCACATGGTGATTCCTCATACATGGCCACCTTGGCAAATGTATCCTTATCCATCTCTACTGAGAGTAAGGGCCAGAAGCAGTTAACATTCACAGAAGATTGAGAACACTATACATTCATGGTCTTGCCCCAGGGCTATATATTAATTCTTCTGCTGTCAAAATATAGTCTGAGGAAGCCTGACCTTGTGGACATTAGTCCAATACATTGATGGCCTTGTGTGAATCAAACTGGATGAGCAAAAGTACACGTATGATGGGAGATAAAGCCTATAAAGATTCAGGAAACTGCTGGGACATCTTCAAAATAAAGGGCTAATTTCTCATCACTATAAAGCGATCATATACTCCATAGGTCTGTATGGATTTTAAGGTTAGCAAAGTCCACTAACGGGAATCCTGCTCTAACCCATTTGCCAAGCCACGTGGAAAGCTTTAAATAGGGCTCAGAGCAGGAATGACTGCAGCCAGTCCAGCATGTGGTGTAAGCAACCTTGCCCCTTGGTCCATAAAACCTGGTAGATCTTATGATATTTAAGGCATATATGATGGGCAAAGATGCTGTATAGAGTATATAGTAAACCTAACTGGAGAATTACAATATATCCCTACTCCATAGGGCTCTGGAGTAAGGCATTTGGCACAAAGAACTATCGGTCATTTGAAGATAGCTCCTGGTTTGCTGCTGGACCTTGTAGAGTGCTTGCAATGTGACTCAACAGATATTAAGTCATAAAATCTGAGTAGTCCCAGCAGCAATCCATTCTAAGGCATGTGGTAGTTAGGGCACTGGATGTGACCAGGTGGCCCAGACTGCCTGCCATGCCATTCACTACTATTGCACAGGTGCCTCTCCCTCACCTGCTCATACCTATGACCAAGAAGGTGGGTATGTGTCCCATATAACGAACTTATAGAAGAGAGGAAAAAAAGCCAAGTTTGGTTCACAGATAGATTGGTTTGGTATGTAGATGCAAAACAGAAATAAACTGCTGCTGCAAGATAGCTCCACTCAGGTGGCCCTTTAAGACAGTGGTGAAGGGAAATCCTTGCAAGGCAAAAATCAGGCTATCCATCCACTCACTTTCTGTAGAAATAGAACAGGACCGAGCCCAGGGGAAAAAAAAAAAAAACCCAACAACTTATGAAAGTAGCAAATGGCTTGGCTGGTTGGCCAGGGGCCTAAAAGGAGAAAGTAGGTCACAGACAAGGGTAGAGGCACATGGATGGATGGAAGTGGGCATGGATTAAAAAGATCTTTGAATGTGTGTTAATAGCCACCAGAGGCATCCACTACGGAAGAAGTACTACATCCAAACAGTCCAAATTATTTGGCTGGTTGATATCTGCCATCTTCTTCATTAGCCACTCCTGTGCTGGAAAAATGGGTGCAAGAAAGGAGTGGCCACTGTGGCAGCAATGGAAGATATACAATAGGATTACATTTACTAGGACTGATGTAACTACAGATGCTGCCAAACCTTTAACCTGAGTGCTACAGAGATCACTGCTGAGCCCTTGATATAATACCCATCCCTCGAGGAGAACAACCATCCACTTGATGGCAAGCTGTCTTGGGAGGGAAGGACCCTTGGAAGGACCTCTTCCACTCCAGATAGGGCATTTATCTTGACTAGAATTGACACGTTATAAGTATGGGTCTTTCCTCCCCTGTTTGCAGAGGTTAAGCACTATGATCATATGAGGGTTTAATATTGGACCCATTGACACAGGATCGCATGTAGCACTGAATCAGATTAAGGGACTTTATAGCAAAAAGGGTAGAATAGTGGGCATGTGGGGATGGGATCCACTGGTCATATGTACTGTAGAAGCTGCTGGCCTGATCCGACAATTGAATGGGCTTTCAAAGGTGCAGCTGAGGTACTAACTTGGAAATGATATCCTGTAAGGCTGGGATACCATCTTTTAGGATGCAGGATATATCTTCAATGGCCATTCTAGTGGTTCTGAGACCCCAATCGGTGGAATACACAAGACTGGGAACCAACAGGTAGAAATGGGAATGGCCCCACTTACCATCTTTATCAATGACCCACTTGTGGAATTTGCACTTTAGGCTCTGTCTAAAGAACTTGATTTCCAAAGTGGGGTGATTTCTTTTTTTTTTTAATTTTTATTTATTTATGATAGTCACACACACATAGAGAGAGAGAGAGAGAAAGAGAGAGAGAGGGAGGCAGAGACACAGGCAGAGGGAGAAGCAGGCTGTATGCGGGGAGCCCGGCGTGGGATTCGATCCCGGGTCTCCAGGATCACGCCCTGGGCCAAAGGCAGGTGCCAAACCGCTGTGCCACCCAGGGATCCTTTTTTTTTTTTTTCAAAGTGGGGTAACTTCTACCAGGGGCTACAGCAAGAGCCCCATTCAACTTTAGGCTTTGTCTATGACCTTGTCACTTTGGTTTCCTTGTGCTAACAGACCAGTGGGCAAAGAAAGAAGTTACCACCATGATGGAGGTAACTGACCCAGATCATCAGGAGGCAGGGCTGCTGTCACATTATGAGGGCAGGAAAGAACACACCTGCCATCCAGGTGATACACTGTGGTGTCTCCTGGTAATCCTTTGCCCAATTCAAGTGGAAAATAGTGAAGTACAGTAGTACTTCAGTACTGCTTCAGTAGGGCATGGTGACCAGGGGGTTAGAGTTCTCAAAGATGAGGGAGTCTGGGTCACCCCAACAGGTAAGCCTAGGGGTAATAGCAGGTAGGTGCCTAGACTAGGAGAAGTGCTAGTCAAGAGGAAAACTCAAAAGGGCAGCAGAAGAGGGAGATCTGGGGAAATGTAGTGGATGTTGTTGTGCTCTGCTCAAATTCCACTTCAGGATGGGCACCATCACTCCCCCAAGCTGCTGGGAGCACTGTCCTCCCCAGGAAGTGCCTGCAGCTTCTTGTTTTGATTCAGAGTATCTCAGAAGAGCCACCCAGCTCCAGATCCCCACCCCCACAGACTTTGATAAAAACTGTTGCTCTAATTGCATCACAGTTCAATTTCTTCCTCTGCATCAATCAATCCAGCTTCTTGTGCTCCCTCATGCATATTGTTCCTAAGAATATGCATGGGAGAGCACTCCCCAGTCAACTTCTCGTGCAAAAATTTCAGACTCAGAGTCTGCTTCCACAGAAGCTAACCCACTAGAGGCAACAACTTGGTTCAGGCCAACTGCTTCAGGCAATAGTCTTCAATGACCTCCTCCAGGATTCCCTTGCAATGCAAACAACCTGTACGTTGCCAAGAGGAATTTGCCTCCACTTTACCTCCATCAATGTGTATTATCTCAGGTGAATTACTGAACATCAGGTAGAAAAAACTTGTATGTCAATGGAAAACTAGGGATGGTCTATAGCGTACCCTTTTGTCTTAGATTCTGATTCTGTGGGAGCTATTTTATACCTTTGTAGGCTGTAGGGAACTGCTAAAACCTATAAATTCTATCCCCTCTACTAGAGTCTACTAGACTCTCTGAAACAACAAAACATTTATCTTCAATTTACAATTCATTTCAGTATTCCTTTACTCCATGTAACTGTGCTTTTTCAGAAAACTTAAATTTGAACCCATCATAACATGTAGTTAGTCATCTGGATTAATGCATCAAATAAATTTCTGAACATGTGTACGTTTTTATGTCTGAGTCATAATTTTACCTTTTCCTGAAAATTTCCTTTTACCCCTTAATTTCCAAATATGTAAGGGAACAGTAAAAACATCTGGCAGGTTTGTTGTACATCTATCCGGCATTACAGATCTTACTGCAGTCAACCCTTTTCAAAGAAAAGCATTACAGCATTCTAGAGAGTCCTTTTGCCAGAACCTGCAATGGAAATAGAACCTATTTTCCAGAATCTTTGATCTGGCAAGAGTTACCATATACCAGCCCTTTGCCACAGACACGTCAGACTTTTATTTTCTTTTCACTAATAGATCCATTATCAAATCAGCCTGTCATTGTAACTTATCGTCTGTCCTTGAATATGGAATATTTCCAAGATCAATTTACTTACAACAATCTTTTTCAGGCTAAACAGATAACATGAAGAATGAAATCAAATTTCAGATGCATCTGTTTTCATAAAGAAATTTACATTAACATCATTTCATAGCTAAAGTTACACAAGGTATATTTTAGTTAAAGGAATAAGATGGCTGGAGAGCTAAAATTAACATGGAGAGAGATTCTAGAAAGGAGTAAGACCATTTTAAATGTTCTTTTTCAAAAGAGACTTTTAATCTCCTAAAAGATCTGCTCTTAATGTTAGGAGAAATTCTTTGAAAAAGTCCCCCTTTCCCCCAAATTGATGGTGTATTTGGAGAAACTAAATTGTTTTTAGTTGGAAATGTAATAAAGCAGGAGGTCTAGTAAATTAATGACCTCTGACCTGTAAGATAAAGAGACTTCCCCAAATTTAAATAGTAAAATTCACACTGGTAGTAGGACCAATCCTCCCCAGTCAAAACAGGAAGGGCAAGGTGTTACAGTGATCCAGTTAAAGTGTCCAGGCAGAAGCGGAAGCTGATTGTGTGGGAAAGCTTGAGCCTAACATAGTTGTATTCACATAGCTGAAGAATGTGGCAATAGGAGAAATGTGGTCTGCTTGGGTGTCTGGAACAAGAAAGCCAAAACCCAAAGTTTGATAGTGTTTACCGCTACAGAATAAAAAAATCTAAAACTAACAGACATAAATATACTGTCACTAGAAAAGGAGAAAAATTATAAAGTACATTTTCCAAGCCAGGAAGAAAAAAAAAAAGGAGCTTCCTTGTGTTCTAACCCCTATGTCCATAAACTAACTAGTTCTGATGGCCAATGTTGCCCATTATTTATCTTCCGATGAGGCAGGGAATACCCTAAACTTGAGAACTGTTAAGTTAGTAAACTGGCATTTTGATCAACATATTTATCTTTTACCTTTATTATCACCAGTTGGTTCTGAAGTTAAATGAGGTTCTGAAAAAAAAACCCCAAGTTTCTACAAAACTTAGGTTCTCACAAAACCAAGTTTATTAATAACTCTTAATGAGTTATAAAGCCAACCATATTTGGATAGCTAATCTACCCCTCCCTAGAATCTCTCTCCACGTTAATTTTAGCTCTCCTGCCATCTTACTCCTTTAACTAAAACACACCTTGTGTGACTTTAGCTATAAAGTGATGCTAATGAAAATTTCTTTATGAAAACAAATGCATCCTGAATTTGGCTTAATTCTCCATGTTATCCAGAAAGTGGGGGCTGAGGATCTTGTATTTTTTTAGGCCAAATGTCTAATTTCCATGAGACTTGCTGTACTGGCCATGGGCAGATGAGCCAGTGCATGGCTTGGCGGTTATGCCATACCATCTAATTACCAGAGACACAGAAGCTCTCTCAGTTTCAGTACTTGTCATTTCTTCGGCCTTCTCACCCATGGCCCAGATCACCTCTGTGTTTTCTCTCTGACCTGCATTCTCGAGGGTGACCTAATTACGTTGAGAAATACAGATATTAACTAGGGACATGTTGGAACTTGTGGAAGTGGATAGTTTTCTGGTTTCCAGAAAGGAAAAGTTATTATTCAAGTGAAGTTACTTTTTACCTCTTGTCCTCTGGCCCCATATGGCCAAAGAAAATGTAAGTCTAAGGTCACACAAAATGAATCATAAGCCTCTAGACAGAATAGTTTTCAATAATTAAACCACTTTACTCTCCACTCATCCCAGCCAGCTCAGAAAAAAGACAGATAAAGTTCCTTTAATTTTTGCCTGAAGCACATTTCAGTGCTTAGGTTATCACTGGAGATTTTGTTCCATTTAAAATGAATTGAAAAGTTAAACTCAGGGCTGGAAAAGGACTTTGGCTATCCTTTCTCTGTTGTTACTGCCACTATATCACCCCGGTGTGTTCTAATACAGGAGAGTCAATAAGGACCTCGGGCCAAGAAAATAACTGAGAACATGGAAAAACCCACTGTGTTGTGACTGAAAACACTGATTTCTAAATAAAAAATAATGTGACCTATAATTTAATCAGTGCCTGCAGATATGCAAGATGTTAATTAAACCCCATGTATTTTTCATTGGTCTGCCTGTTTTATCTAAGGTGTCTGGTCTATCTCTAGGATACACTTTGTACAGGACGGGACACAAACTTCAGAACAGCTGCCACACCCACACTTATTTCTGAGGTCATTGACCCTGTTTTCTCTTAGCTCCTGCCACCTCAGTGGACTTAGTTTATACGATGAGACCCTATGCATTCTGCTCAACACCTCAAACCCTATCATAGGTGAATACATCTGCAACTTAAGACAGGGCTGAACTTAAGGTTAGCTAGTAACTGAAGACATGGCTGAACTTGAAAGAATACCAGGTAAAGTCAAGGTGAAGGCTAGCCAAAGCTTAAGTATTTGGTGCCACATCTGCCAATTTGAAAACAATGGCTGAGAGGCTGAGAAGCTGAACAGAGCTTCTGAACCTTCCAAGACTGTGATGTCAATAATTATAATTCAGGGAACACCACGGATGAAACCTCAGACTTTGAAGTTTGGATATCTCAGGGCTATGGCATAGGAGTAAAGGTGAACTAGAAATAATAGACTAGTCTTCAGGTGACTGAAGTCCATCTTCCAAAAGCTACCTTCCAAAAGCTAACTTCCTACCTTGTCTGCCAACAATAAAAGTAAACCTTCTTGAAATGAAGATGTGAACATTCAGAGCCTCGATTATCTATAATTCTCATTTACAAGTTCATGTCAGAAGTATGCAAAAAAAGATATAAACTGAGGAAGTAAAGTAAAAAAGTAAAAGAGGTCCAGGTATTAAAATTACTAGACATGAACTTTAAAGTAATGGTAGCTAATATGTTTAATAAATCAAATAACAAGTGAAAATATCAAGAGTTAATTGAAAACTATATTAAAAATGGGAATTGTGGAACTGAAAAATAGGATTACTAAAACTGAGAACTCAACAGATCAGTTTAACAGAAGACTAGATATAGCTGAAAGAAGAAATAAATAAACAAGGATATATAGAGAAAAATATTCAGTTTGAAGCATGGAGAGAACCTTAAGATAGGAAATTCAAAAAAAGTGTAAGAGATAAAAATACAGCAAAAATGTTTAATATATTTTGTAATTGCAGTGTGAAGAGAGAAAGGCAAGATGCCAAAAGGAATGTTTGAGGAGATAATGGCCGAGATTCAAAGGACAATAACAAAGCTTTGGCAAGATAAATACAAAGAAAACTATACAGAAGCTAAATATGGAAAAACTAAAATTCACAGGCAAAAATGAAAGTTTAAAAATAACCAAAGAAATAAAAAGGTATTGCCTCTTAAAAGAGAAGTTAAGACTAAAAGAAATCAAGGAAGTCAGAAAACAATGGGATAATACTTTTCAAGTACAGAAAGAAAATAACTGCCAATTCAGTACTCTGTATCTTCCTCCTCAAAAAAACCTAAGAAACATTTTCATACAAGAAAAATAAAAACAAGGAATTTGTTACTAGTGGACCAAAAAACTGTAAAGGGAGTTCTTTAGGCAGAAGGAATATTATCCTAAAAGAAATCACAAAAATATAGGGAGCAATAAGGAACAATGGAAAGAGTAAATATGTGGATAAATCTAAATTAAGTTATATCAAATAATAATGCCCTCAAAGTTTAAAATACACACAGAGTTAAAAATGTATGACAAAAGAGCAAAAAGATGCAAAGGTAGAAATAGAGTCAGTCCACAAGGTGGTTGGGTACTAACTAGGTAAGTATTAATTTCAATAACCACTAAAAGAATAATTTAAAAGGATATATAGGTAAAAGCAAAAGGAGGAGTATAATAATGCAAATGACTTATTCTACAATGTGGCAAAGAGGGAGAAAAGATATATGAAAACCAGTAGGAAACAAATAGTAAGATGATAAATTTAAGCCAAAAAATCAATAATTATCTTAAATGTAAATGGACTACACATTCCATTTAAAAAACAAAGATTGTAAGGGTGCCCAGATGGTTTAGTCAATAGAATGTGTAATTCTTGATTTCAGGGTTGTGAGTTCAAGCCTTATGTCGGGTGTAGAGATTGCTTAAAAACAGTTTTTTTTTAAAAGACAAAGGTTATAAAATTGAATAAAAAAATCTTAACTATATGGTGTTTATAAGTGCACACTCGAAAGAGCTAGAAACGTTGAAAGTAAAAGGATGGATACAAGTTTTAGAGATACTAACATCAGATAAAGTAAATTTTAGGGCAACGGGTATCACTAGACAGGAAAAGGGCATTTCATAATGATTAAAGTCATCAATTGGCCAACATAAATCTTCCAAATTCATGACACCTAATAATATAGCCTCAAAATATATAAACCAAAACTGACAGAACTAAAAGAAATAAATCCAAAACCACAGGACCCCTACCCCCCAACAACAACAAAAAAAATCGGTAGGAATACACAGGATCTCAGTAACTTAACAACATTGGCTTAATTGGTATATTTAGTATAGAAGGCTCTCATAACTGTAGAATACAGGTTTCTCTCCTGAATGCCCACTGGAACTTTTACCAAAATTGACAAAATACAGAGCCACAAAGCAAAGCTAAGCAAATTTCAAAGGATTATTAGAGTTTTTTTGGCCATGGTTATTAAGCAATAACTAGAAAACCCCAAATATTTGAAAATTAACCAATATGAGCCTAATTAACCCATGGGTAAAAGAAAAAAATCACAATGGAAATTAGAAATTATAATTGTAATAATGATTGGTAATGGAAATATGACATGTCAAATCTTGTTGGACGAATTAGAGCCATGCTTAAAGAGAAATGTACAGTCTTGGGGGCACAGTTGTCTCAGTTAAGCATCCGACTCTTGGTTTCAGCCCAGGTTATGACATCAGGGCTGTGAGATCAAGCCCTGTGTTGGCAATGGGTATGGAATGGGTATGGAAACTCTCTCTCCCTCTCCTTCTGCACCTCCTTTCCCTACTTGCACGCACAAGCTCTGTCTTTTAAAAATAATTTAAAAAAAAGTAGAGCTTTGAAGTATATATAGTAAGAGCAAAGGTTTAAAACCAAAAAGCTGAGTGTCAATCTCAACAAGTTAGAAAAAAACCAGAAAACCAGAAAATGGAATATAAATGTGGAAATAAAGTTAAAGCAAAAAACAATACAAAGGATGAGCAAACCCCAAAGTTGGTTCTTTGACAAAATAATCCCTTATTGAGCCTAAAGGCAAAAATAATCAGTATTATGAATGAGAAAGAGGACAAACATACAGATGTTACAGACATTACAAAGGTGAAAGAATATTATGAATTACTTTATGCCAATAAATTTGAAAATGAAAATGGGACAGACATATTCCTGCAATAGTGACTCTCACCATTGAGAGTGCCCAAGACTCAGGGAATCTATGAGATCAAAATTATTTTCCTAATACTAAGATATCATCTGCCTTTTTTCACTGTGCTCACATTTATAATAATTGTGCAGAAGATGTGATGAGTCAAACTACAGATACCTTAGAAGGAGTCAAGGCAATGGCACCCAGCTATACTGTTAGCCCTTGTACTCTTTACCACCATGCATTCACAGAAGGGATTTCAATTTCACCGAAGATGTCCCTGACGAAGCAATAAAATTTGTCAATTTATTTTATCTTGTTCCTTCAAAATATATCTTTTTAAAAGTCTATGTGGCAAAATGGGAAGTATGCACAAAGCATTTCTTCAGCATACCAAAATATGATTTTCTCAAAGAATAGTCCTTTTGTGTTACGGGCTAAGCTAGCCAATTATTTTTCGTGGATGCCATTTTTACTTGAAAGACTGAGAGACAAACTACATTGTTTAGATTTGAGTATTTGAAAGATTTTTCTAAAAAGTGAAGCGAGTCTGTGGCTTTAAAATCTGAGAATATTTGTCACCAACGATAAAATTTGAACTCTTGATAAAAACAATTTTAGAACACTTGTATCCGCTACTATGAGCTTTCTAGCTCCCCAATATAGGTGTATCTGACTGATGTTGATATGAAAAAAGGTGATTTTAAAAATAATGCATAATGAAATGTGTTAACATTTGGAAGATCTGCATAACTCAGGGAACCATTACTTTATAAATAAATGGTGTTACAAAATCATACCCAGGTAAAAGATCCATTCCAAGTTAGGTAAGGCAACAGATTTTAAAATAATCCAGACAAATGGGATTCTATATCACAACTGACCTTTAAGAAAGTACCACTTGTCTAATTTTAGTGAAGTATTAAAACAGAGTATCCACAATTTTCTGAAAAGACTATTATTATTAAAATAACTTCTCTCTTCCAAATATATATATATGAGGCCAGGTTTTCCTCATATGCTTCAACCAAAATAATATAATGCAACATGCTGTATGTAGAAGCAGACAAGAGTTCAGATGTTACACATTTAAGTTAGAAGCATAATTTCAAATAAAAAATGTTAACACGTAATGAGTTTATTAATTCTTTGAGTTTATTCATTTAGAAATAGTATTTTTAAAACAGGTTTTAATTTCTAATGCAAATACTGATATAAACCACATAGACAAAAGCTCTTGGGGATACCTGGGTGGCTCAGTGGTTTGGCGCCTGCCCTTTGGCCCAGGGTGTGACCCTGTAGTCCCAGGATCGAGTCCCACGTCAGGCTCCCAGCATGGAGCCTGCTTCTCCTTCTGCCTGTGTCTCTGCCTCTCTTTCTCTGTGTCTCTCATGAATAAATAAATAAAATCTTTAATAAAAAAAAAAGCTCTTTGGGATGTGGTGAGTGCTTGGTAATTTTTTTTCCAAGTATTCAGAGACCCAAAAGTTTGAGAACTGCAGTCCTAGAAAAAAACAACTTGCCCAAACTAACAATACAGAAAAATCTTAATCCATAATTAGAAGCATTTGCCAAAAAATTGTTCCAGGTCCAGTTGGTTTCACAGGGAACTCCCCCGCTCCCCAACACACAATAATCTAAGGAAGGAAATAATTTACACAGAGAAAAGCAAAATTGAGATGAGATGTAAGGCAACCCCTGAGAAAAGGAGAGCAAACACCTGGACCTGTGTCTCCCTAAGTATCTGCTGATTTTCTGCTCTAGATCTGCTACAGATGCATCCTAGAAGAAACACCTAATTTTCAGGTAGTCTGAGTCCCTGTTTCTTGAAAACAATACTTAAATTTTGGAGAACTATATACAAATCTGTTGTGGACATTGTAGTCAATGCTTTTGCATGCACTGTGTAGCAACCACACTGTTTGGGGAAAGGACTCCAGCTTTGAGGCTAGTTCTGACTTGTCTGAGCCAATCATGGCACTTCTGTTTTTGTCCATGACTGGTTTAGAAGATCAGGGCATCAGGACAAGTTACGGATCTTGCCTATGTCAAATCTTACATTAAAAAGATGCAAGGAGGGCAGCCCTGGTGGTTCAGCGGTTTAGCACTGCCTTCAGCCCAGGGCATGATCCTGGAGACCTGGGATCGAGTCCTGATTTGGTCTTCCTGCATGGAGCTGGCATCTCCCTCTGCCTGTGTCTCTGCCTCTCTCTCTCTCTTTCTGTCTCTCATGAATAAATAAATAAATAAAATCTTTACAAAAAAAAAAAAAGGTGCAAGAACTATGCTGAGGCTTCTAGGAAATTTTCTCATGTAAGAGAGGTAACTGTTAGTTTTTTTCTTTCTGATGTGTATAGAATGGGGTCCAGACCTACAGAGAGCCAAAATCTGAAAGGAAGCCAGCATACATATAGGAGGTAGAGGGAAAAAAATCACAGATACAGAGTTGGAGTAACATGAACAAACCAATCCTGAAAGCCCAGTCTGCCCTTAATTTTGCAGTGAGCCAATTTCCTATATTCAGCAACTTTGAAATGAGTTTTCTTTCTTGCAACTATAAGCATCCCAAATAAATTAGTATTTTGAAACTATTTAAATGAATAGTTTTATATTGCAATTGTACAAAAGGCGTCACTCCCAAATTTATAAGCTAGACAAACCTGCTTCTGTCTGAAGAAAGGTACACCCTCCATTTATGCTACACTGTATTGGTAGAAAACCAAGAAGTTGTGGTGGTGTGTGAGAACAAACCGATTAACCATTAAGAGTATAATGAACACAGACGCACTACTTGGTGTCAGCTCAAATTCACCATTGTCCTGGGATGTTTTTATCTGATAAACACATGGTTGGAACGCCTGGGTGGCTCAGTGGTTGGGGTACCTGCCTTTGTTTGGCTCAGGCCACGATCCTGCGATTTGGGATTGGGTTCCACATCGGGCTCCCTGTGTCTCCTTCTGCCTGTGTCTCTGCCTTTATCAGTCCTTGTCTCTCATGAATAAATAAGTAAATCTTAAAAAAAAAAAAAAAAAAAAAAAAAGGTCAAGAGTATGTGCTTTAGAATTGGACTGGAGACCTAGAGTATTCTTATGTAGGCCAATTATTATGTATTCACACAAGATTCTGGGCAGCAATAGGGAGCCCTGGACCAAAGAAGGACTCTTCCTTTGGGCACAGTTTATACTGCACATTGAAATTGAATGTTTTCTTAAAAGGCTGCCAGACAAGATGGATTCATCTCTAGCCACTTGCTGTTTCTGTGTATCCTAAGAAGTTACAAAGCAATCCAGGTATTCTTTTATGAAGTTTAGTTATACTTAATTTCCTTTAATAAGCACATATTAGCACAATAAGGGGGAATGAAACACGTATTTTGTATAATGAATGCAGCCTGAATACCCAAGAAACCACCATTTGGTCATGCCCCTACTTCACAAGGCCGTTTTCACCTTCCCCACAGGAAAATGCATCTAATCTGGTGAGATTCAGTGGCTACCCATCAGGAAAACTTCTGGATCCTTTAGGAGGAAAAATCCAGTAAACTGTACTTTAAGAACGATGAAAAGGTTTTATGGGACTTACATATTACCCCCTCTCCTTGAGTCTCTGGCTCTTAAGGTTGATACAGCTCACATATATGAATAATTTCTTTCTTTGAAAATGTGTTTCGTTTAACCCAGCAGGTTTCCTGTCACTAGAAAAAAGACTAAATACCACATTTCCAGTTGTGCCACTGTGATCCTGGGTGGGAAGACAGCAAACTGTCTGGGACTCTGATATAGATGGCACATACTCTGCAGCCTGGTGGTTTGGGTTGTTACTAATAGTTAAAATGACTCACTAATGGCTTAAGTGATTTGATCACGAGTGTATCTATTCTCATTGTTAGGTCAGCTTGTACTTTCTCTAAGTATTATACAGATAAAAAGTGGGTTAAGAACATGCCTCAGGTTAGCGTTTGCCTGATTTTGATGACCATAATCCAAATGTTCACTTCCTTTTTTATATAGTAACTTAGTGTAATGTGAACACATGTACACTATTATCCTACATGTTCCATCTAATATCATTAATATGACACATTGAGATAAAAGACATAAACTACCACCTTTCTACCAAGTATGAAAAGATATCCTTTTAATATGAAATATGTACGTCAGCTGATTCATGTTTACAGGCCAAAGCTTCTGATTAAAATGATTTCAGAACCAAGTACATGTTTTAAAATATGCTATGCAGAGCTTAACACTTGAATTTTTCTTAATTTGACAAAAATGGACAGAAGGCAAAATGAAAAAAAAATTTATTTCCTCAGTGTTTTTATCCACCGTCAATACTGTATTTTTGATGCAATATATTTGCAAAGAAAAAAACAATCTCAGCTTTATTTTCCATTTTAAACAACTACAATATTTACAAGCTATTTAGAATAACAAACATCCAGACACACACACACACTCACGGACCCACGCGAGTACATATATTCTTATCTCTGGTTTATACTGAATGCTGGTAAAGGCAATGAATGCTTTCAGAGCCCATGATCAGAAAAGGGAAACCCATTTTCCTTCCTCACACAGATCTTCCTGAACCATTTTTAGTATTCTTCCTTCCATTTCCTCATGCAGAGCTCATTGTAGAAGGTTAAGGTAACCAGTTTTTACAATTTATTTTTACTTAAACTATAAGCTTTAAAAAGCATAAGCAGACATGATTTCCCCCACATTTCTGTTATTTTGGTTGCAGAATCAAGCTTCAGGTATAAAAAATCTTGTTCAACCACAGTCACACTAAACCCAAGAGTCATCTGGAGCAGCCATCTCATTTTCTACCTACTACTCTGTTCTGAATACCAAGGCATCACATCATATGTGCAAGTAACACGCAGGTATACATCCTTACCATCATCTTCCATGATCATTGTTCCTTCTAGCATGGCTCCACTGAATCACAAATTGTCAGGTGCAGAGCTGGGGCATAGGAAAAAAGGTCTGACCCTATATAATAGGTATGTCTTACGAAAGCGTTGTCATGTAACCTTGCGATGACAATCGGTTCTGGTTCCCCCAAAGAATGTTGTTGTGTTGCTTCCATAAAATGACAGATAAAAAAGTTCAGCTCGTAAATAGAACTTATTTACTCTACTTCAGAAAGAATATGTAGCTGATAGGCAATAAAGAGAAATTCTTATACGTAATTCTTGAGATGACCCTGGTGAGGTGATTCAAAGCAGAAAATATATTTGTTTCAAGCAAAATTAATGCTCCACTCACATACCTACCAGATCTATTTGTATAATAATTAATTCCTTTCCAGTCACAATTCTTACTAAACATTTCACAAGCTAAAAATGAGAAGGCCTAGGTGTATACCAACCAGATTTTTTAAATAGAAAAATGAAGAAGAGAGAAGCTGGTTTTTAAATACTTAAAAACCCCTACAGATACCCAATGTAATAGTCAAACTTACGCTGCACAAACACATGGTCATATCTGACTTTTCTCTTTCTCTAGATCAATAAAACTCAATTTCTACATAAGACTGAAACCAAAAAGTTCACAGTCCACTAACAAGTTCCCAGTATCATTTGAGCCTTGATTGACATTATTCTTTCCACTCATTTTAGAATTAAAGAAAAAGCCTCTGGAATAAAAATTGATGTTGGATACCTTATCTGAACAATTTATCATATCAAAGGAAAAACTGGACTGGGTCTAAGTCTAGGCAAAGTAATTTGCATGATTACATTATACACTACAGAAAACAAGAATGAATCCTGAGGGCTTAAACAAAGGGGTGGGGGATTGTCTATATTAATGAAAGAATAAGGAAGATAAACAAAAAGGTAATTAATCTGGACAGCAGTTTATAACTTAATCGCTAGTAAACATAAATTCAAGGACTTCTCAAGCAAAATTACTAAGGTATCTTTTTCTCAAGTCATATATTTAGGAGGAAAGATTTTTGAAAGTTAAAGAAGATAATTTTAGACTCTGGGCAAATCATAAGTTTAAAAGACCTCGTTCTGGATGAATGACTCAGTGCAGCAATCCACCAAATGAAGAATTTCTAAGCAGAGGCAGAAGCAAAGTGGAATTTATTAAGGCTAAGCTACCCTTGCTTAGATTTGAGGCTGTTTTTTATATGTTGATAGAGGATAGAAAAATAAAGCAACACAGGAAGAAAAACACATCTTCCTAATAAGCTTAGTCTCTACATAAAAACTTAACATTTTCATTGCCTGATATTTGGTGCACAGAGTGATTTTCCACACCTCACTCAGGATAGAAACATTGTCTACTTCTGTTTCAAGGATTAGTAGAAGTATCTCAGATATACTTGAAATATTTTTAAAACTACTTCAAATCTAATGGAAGCTCATCTTCCAATAATAGAAACCCAAAAAGGCAGAACACTGATGAAGTTTATTCATTAATTTCCTGAAAGGTAATTAATCTCCTCTTACCTTAAAAATATACAGTCTCACCACCTACTCTCCCAAGCCCCTTAAATATCAACAGCTTATGTTAATCTAGACTCTTGGAAAATTTAGAATTCTCTAGAAAAAAAGTGAATATTTAAAGTTTTATCAAGTACTGAAAATGGTGTAAAAAGAGGGCTCACACACACGTTACAAGCTGGAAAATTAACCAAAAGTTTAAATTTGAGTTATAAAATGATTTTTGCCAAAAAAAAAAAAAAAAAAAAGATTTTTGCCACTGAATGAGGAAATAAGAAAAACAGCTAGCAATTTATAATTCACTCCAGGACTCTCAAAGGAAGGAAAAACCAAAATCAAATAAGAAAAAGACCAGAAAGCTATCAATGAAACTCTGTTTAAGGGAAATGCATAAAAAGCTAGTATTTTAATTACATATCCTTATTTTCAAATGATGGAACTCTGAAAGTTTTGGCAATTGTGAATGAAAGACACTAGCTTTTGTACACTGATGAAGAAAGTTAATCAGGGAACCTAAACAAACAGCTCATTACTCTCCAAGGTGGGGTGGAGAAGGTAGACTAAGGATGATCATTCTACTTAATGGAAGCACATATGTTTCTATGTAGTGATTTAGGTCCAATTATTAAAAGTGAATCTTTCCTTCAATAATTACTGTTTCCTCCAACGTAATTATTAGAAAACTATTTTGACTTTAAAAAGACTATCAGTTTTAGACTTAAAAAATACGAACAAGGATCCTGTTAGGGTTCCTAATTCATAACTTCACTACAGGGCTACTTGATAATAAAATTCAACTTGTTTTGAGAAGAATGTCCATAGTTACCACCCCAAATCAAGACCCAATATATATATTCTGTATAAAATCTAGTCTTGTGTTTTTAGAGTGTATAATGTGTTTAACATATTGGGAGTGGGAGGCTAGAAATAAAAATAATTCTAGCCCTCCTGAAGCTCTGATTTTTTCCCCCATGGAGGAAAATGAATTATCCTCCATTTAAGACTGAAAGGGCTCCACTATCTTTCCATTTAGGTAATGACCATGAAAAGATCATACTCACTTTAGAAAGAAAACAAGCAGCAGGAATCACAATTCCTTTGAGAATATTTTAAATAAATGTAGATGGTTAGACAGATCAGATACTGTTTGAGAAGAGAAAAACAAAAGCCTAAACCTTAATGACATACTGTAGATATGCCAAAATGAGGCAAATACAGAATGTCACAAAAGTATCAGGAAAATACTTTTTAACTGGTCAATTTAGAAAGGATATCCTTTGTGTCAAGGTTCAGTAAATCATTCGACAAATGTTCTTAAACAGTAAATTTTGCAAAGTGTGAAGTATGGAAACCTCTGTGTGTGGCACACTGAGTCCTGAATTACTATAGAAATTTTAAATTAGAAAAGGGCCAAATAGATTTTGGGATAAAAATGCATTTGGGTGGCATATATTAGCTACTGATTTCCTTAATTTCCCTTCCTTCTACTGAAGTGTTACACTATACTGTAGGAGCAGCAGTAGGGAGCAAGGAAGGCGGCAGCTTCTCTCCCCATCACCTGATCAAGACATCTTAAACCTGTTACCATCCAAGACACATGTGGTCAGGCACATGTGGCCAGTGAGTACTGGAAATAGGGCTCGTGCCATGTTTGAATTAGTAACACTTTGGATGCACTGGATAACTAAATTATATGATTTAAGTCAATTTCACCTGCTTCTTTTCACATCACATTTACAGAGGGGTAGAAAGATGGCTGCTCCTAAATGCTCAGAGGAGATACACAGTCGTCTTTGGAGTTTCACACAAAAGGGGAAAGTTCTCTGAAGGGTTTAAAAAATGCCAAGAGTTGAAAATGAAATCTAAACTGCAGTTTCCACCAAACCCAATTGTAAATCTGAATTATATATTTCCCTGAATACACGCATATTTTTTAAAAAACCAATAAAATTTATGAGACAACATATGAAGTCAATTTCACAGTTATAAATATTTCAAATTACACCTACACACTATAAATTACAGGAAAAAAATTCAAGTAATAGAAAAAAGAAGAGAGGAGCAAAACAAAAGGTGAGGTTATTCAAGAGGGATATAACAATAAGAACTGCACCATTTGGATAATCTTGTTTGAAAAAATTTTACTTGATTAACTGAACTGCACGTGAGTAACATCAAGAGCTAATAACTCTTAAAAGAAAAGCAATTGATTCTCTCTTTAAATTCTTGGATGTTCATCTTCTTCTTTGAAAAACGAAAATATTTTCTTCCCAGAATCGACCCCAGCAGGGCTTGCCCCAAGTGGAGAGAAGCAGACTGCCTGGGGCACACCTGTTGCTAGAGCTCATCTGACATGTGGACACAGGAGCTGGCAGTGGTGTTCACAGGACCGATGCACTGACTATGGTCTCCGGGAAATGCCAATGGTGAAGTTAAGTATATCTTGAGATTTAGTGTTCATTTTAAAGAAAACACCCAATGTACTGGCATGAAGTGCAGATTACTAACAGAAAAGAAGCAGCACAGTTCTGCTATGTATGTGTAAGGAAAGGGAAGGGATTAATCCCAAAGGCAATTTAAATAATGGTATTTTATTTTTTTATATATAAATAAATGTTCTGAGAAATCTCAGACTTTAGTGCATTGTTGTAAAAAATTAGTGCAGTTTTCTCATTAAAGTTTTTAGCGCTCAAGGAATAAGATAAATCTATGTTCATAGTCTCTTTCACTGTACATTAAACGTTCATACTGCTAAACGTCGAACTGAAGGTTTTCTATACTGGTCTGTTCTTAAAAATCAAGGTAAATGTATTTCATGTTCTGTGACCAAACATGGCAATTATTTTTGGCAAAGAAATTAGAAAAATATGAGATCGTAGTTTAGAAATAAAGAGTTTGTTGATGTAAAGCATAGGCAATACATAGGAAAAAACTTTTTTTAAAGATGTATTGTAACAGAACTTTATCCTTCATGCAAAATGTTTTCTCAGCAGCTAACTTAAAAAAATATTTCAGCTTTATTTGGGGATGGAGACAGTGACAGGAGTCAAGGTGAAGGGCAAAGGAGAGGCGCTTAACCAAGCCTGCTCTCCATCCAAGTCTCTCCCATACAGGAGCAAAGAATACCTGCAGGCATCTTCCACGCTCGCCTCTCTTTTTCCAACATCTTGGAATGGAGAGGGAAAATAAATGTAGTTATAAAACACTGGCTCACACTTCGGCCCCAAGTTCTAGTACCCCAGTTTCAATGACAGTCACATATTTATCATCAATCTGGACCAGAAGTACTGTCTTGTCAATGTGGGATCTAGTACCTGGATCTCTGCTGCAAGGCACCCATCGGTGAATCACCTAATGATTCAGAATACAATAGATTAGTGGCAAAGACCTTGAAAATATTGACAAAATTCACTTAAAATTAGAGGTAGTATCTTTTGGTAATTTAGCAAAAGGTACATTTAAAAAAGCAAGCACATAAAATTAGCTAAAAACACATAAGTCAGGCTACAAAAAAGTGAGACCATAGGTCAGCTTCATAAGAGAACTTACATGGCCTTCCATGCCCTCCTGAGGACTCCAGTCTTTCCAGCTGTTTCTCCCAGCTTTCAACCGAATACCCTCATCAGGCCACTGCAGCTCTTTCCTTTTTGACAGGTTGATCCCATCCAGAATTTGACTGGGATCTACAATCTAAATCGCAAATAAATAGGGGTCATTTCCAATTCAATTTTTTCTTGCTGATGACAATTACATAATCTCAAACAAAATTTCTTTTAGACTCTGTGTCTCAAGCTTTCCACTGCCTATAATTGAACAAAAAGCAATCTAAAGGGCACCTCCTGAATTCTTTTTAGCCCACTGGCAGACCTTACTTCAATGGCCACACAAAAGCTGAGTGGGAACAAAAATCACCACTGAAGAGCTACTTGCTTTCAGTTCTCACGCTGGCAGAAACTTTTTCAATATTAAAAATGTTCTAATCTTCACATTAAGTAATATGAAGGTGTGTTCTCACCAGAATCCTTCACTTGACAAAAAATAAGGACAAACGAGTGACACATACAGCACCAGAATGGTGTGCTTACTCACCTGGACTCTGTAAATCACTTCCCCCCTTTTGGCGTGTGAGTTATTGGCAGGACTTGAGATGTTGCCTGGCTGGGCATCAGTGGCACTGGCCTGACCTCCCTCTGTCCCAAGAAAGCCCACCAGAGTATGATGTTTGCAGGCTGGGATGCTCTGGCTAGAGCTGCTGGAAGAAGGTAGGCCATGCTGCACACAGGCCAGGCCGCTCTGACCAGAGGGCTCCATCTGGTTCACCATAGAGAGGCGGGACTGGATGGAGGATGGTAAGTTTCGAAGGGATATCTGACTTGTGGAAGAGCGCCGGCAAGGTACAAATCCTGTGGTGGACATCCGGAGAGACGAGTGCCGGCTGCTGTAGCAGTAAGAAGACTGGCTGGCCACTGAGGCTCGAGCAGGGGACTGTCTGACCAGGCTTGACTGTACGGAATGGGAGCTGTGGCTCGTGCCTAGCGAAGGATAAACAACAACAGCACTCATTCTAACTGGAATCATTCAAACACTTTTTTTTTTTTTTTTTTGGTAGTTTCTAAGAGTTTTTCCCTTAAGTAATTACTTAGTGAATTCACTGAATTTAACATTTATACCTAAAGCTTTTTTTTTTTTTTTAAAGATTGTATTTATTTATTCCTGAAAGACACACACAGAGAGAGGCAGAGACACAGGCAGAGGGAGAAGCAGGCTCCATGCAGGGAGCCTGACGTGGGACTCGACCTGGGTCCCCAGGATCACACCCTGAGCTGCAGGCAGCACCAAATTACTGCGCCACCGGGGCTGCCCATATAGCTATAACTTTAAAAAAATTTATTTATTTATTTATTGAGAGAGGGAGAGAGTGTGCATGCACAAGTGGGGGGAGAGGGAAAGAGAGAGAGAAAATCTCCAGCAGACTCCCTGCTATGCATGGAACACAATGCGGGGCTTGATCTCACCACTGTAAGATCATGACTTGGGCCAAAACCAAGAATTGGATGCTTAATCGACTGTGCCATCCAAGCAACCCTATACCTAAAACTTTTAATGTTGTCAAAAAGAAACGAATATCTGAGATCTCTTTTCTTATGTGGTTTTGATAATATAATTTGCTAAAGCTTTATAAAATTAAAATTCTGGAACAAAAAAAATAAAATTTCAGCAGCTATCAGAATTTAACATTGGGATAAATCCTAAAATATATTCCACAGAAATGTTTCAGGATAATAACACCTCTTTCATATTTCAGAAATGAAATATCTCATGGAAATAAGACAAGAAATATTTATTAAGGGTCTACTATGCAGCAAGAGCTGTAACTACTATTTCTCAGAGCATAGAACTAATGTCCTTGCAATCCATTCCAATGACAAACTATACAGTCTACAGAGAGATGGTGATGCCACACTGTGATTTTCCCATTAAGGGATTACTACTAAATATGAATCATCAGTGATACTGAATAGTGTGTCCTTTTGTGTTCTTTTTCAAATGGCTTGATATGATTCATCAGGTTCATCTTTTTCCTGACTTATAACAGTAATGTGAAGATTAGGAAATAGTTTTTAATTATATTTTAAAAAATTCTTCACATACTTTCTATCTGAAAATAAAGAGCTGATCAAAATGAGAGCATTTAAAGCACACTGAAAGTTTCAGCTTTTCACTCAGAAGTCAAAATAGAAGTTATAAAATGTTGGTAATACACCTATTTAGAGTCTTAATTCCAATGCTATTGGATTTTTTGTTTCTTAATTTAACTAAATGCCTTAAGTCTTCATATAATTCATGTGAAGCAGAGTAGAAAAGACAGTTCTGGATCAACCAACCAGCCATATGAAAATAGATGAAATCTGATTCCTACTGCATACCAGGTGGATTACAGATCTTGTGTAAAAGGTAAATTAGTAAAACAAACAAACAAACCAACCCCAAACCTTCTTGCCTTGGGATAGGAAAAATTTTCTTAAGATATTAAAAAACACTAATCATAAAGGAAAAGATCAGTAAATTGCTCTACACTAAATTAAGAATTTCTTGTCAGGATCCCTGGGTGGCGCAGCGGTTTAGTGCCTGCCTTTGGCCCAGGGCACGATCCTGGAGACCCGGGATCGAATCCCATGTCGGGCTCCCGGTGCATGGAGCCTGCTTCTCCCTCTGCCTGTGTCTCTGCCTCTCTCTCTCTCTCTCTCTGTGACTATCATAAAAAACAAACAAACAAAAAAAAAAAAACACAACTTCTTGTCAAAAGAGGAGGAGACACCCTTCTCAGGAAGAGAATGGAAAGCCAAGGGATAGAATGGGCAAAGGTATTTGTAATACAGAAAACTGACAAATAATTCAAATACAATATATACAAACAAGAATAAGATAACCATGGAACTGAATGTATTATGCTAAGTGAAATAAGTGAGTCAGAGAAAAAGAAATATCATGTGATCTCACTCATATATGGAATTTAAGAAACAAAACAGATGAACATAGGAGAAGGGAAAGAAGGATAAAATAAGATGAAAATTGAGAGGGAGGCAAACCATAGGGAGGCAACTCTAGGAAACAAACTGAGGGTTGCTATAGGGTAGGTGGGTGGGGAGGTGGGGTAACTGAATGGTGGGCGTTAAGGAAGGCATGTGTAGGGATGAGCACTGGGTGTTGTATGTGACTGATAAAGCACTGAAACCAGTGCTGCACTGTATGTTAACTAACTTGAGATTTTTAAAAAAGGTAATCAAAGAGAAAAATGGGCAAGAGCCTTAAAAGGTACTTCAAAAAAAGAAAAAGGGGCCAAACTCATTTTAAAATCTTCCAATATGGGACCCCAATATGGGTGGCTCAGTGGTTGAGCATCTGCTTTTGGCTCAGGCTGTGATCCAAGGATTTCTTTTTTTTTTTTTTAATTTTTATTTATTTATGATAGTCACAGAGAGAGAGAGAGGCAGAGACATAGGCAGAGGGAGAAGCAGGCTCCATGCACCGGGAGCCCGACGTGGGATTCGATCCCGGGTCTCCAGGATCGCGCCCTGGGCCAAAGGCAGGCTGCCAAACCATGAGCCACCCAGGGATCCCGATCCAAGGATTTCTCACGGGGAGCCTGCCTTCTCCCTCTGCCTGTGTCTCTGCCTCTCTGTGTGTCTCTCTCTTTTTTTTTTTTTTTAATTTTTATTTATGATAGTCACACACACACACACAGAGAGAGGCAGAGACATAGGCAGAGGGAGAAGCAGGCTCCATGCACCGGGAGCCCGACGTGGGATTCGATCCCGGGTCTCCAGGATCCTGCCCTGGGCCAAAGGCAAGCGCCAAACCGCTGCGCCACCCAGGGATCCCTCTGTGTGTCTCTCTTGAATAAATAAAATCTTTTAATAAAATAAAATCTTCCAATCTTAGGTATCAGAGCAATCCAAATTAAAACAATGACTTAAAGACTACCCTTCTCTTGTCCCTCTGAGCAAGCAGGGAGCAGAGGTGGGAACTCAGGATGGGCATTCCAATGTATGACTGGACAGAGTACCAATTGGTAAAAAACAAAACAAAAACAAAAACTTGCTAGAAATAGTTTTGGCATTATATGTCATGAATCTTAAATATTCTCATAAACTTTGATATAGTTATTGTATTTTTTTAAAGTCTCTAACCCAAGAAAACAGTGTTAATAAAGTTTATTATAGGGTGCTGGGTGGCTCTGTCATGTTGAATATCTGCCTTCAGCTCAGATTATGATTTCATGGTCCTGGGATTGAGCCTCACATTGGGCTCCCTACTCTGTGGGGAGCCTGCTTCTCCCTCTGCCTCTCTGTCACTCATGAATAAATAAATAAAATCTTTATAAAAAAAGAAAAAAGCTAATTATAACATTCAGAAAAAACCAAATCACTGTCCAATGAAAGAAAAGTTAAATACATTATACTAAATATTAATTTTAAAAATGATATTTTCAAAGAAATGATATTCCAAATAATATATTTGGAATTATATTATAATTAAATAATATATTTAATTAACATAAATAGGATAATGTCCAACCAAGAATCAATCAAAATGTTATTTTTACATATTTCCAAGTTAGGTAATATAGGATTCTTTCTCTCTTTTTTCTTTTTGATAAAGAAGGAGGGAGAGAGAATAAGAGAGAACGTGTGTGTACCCTCAAGTAGTGTATAGAAAGGCATGGGGAGCGGCAGAGGGAGAAGGAGAAAGAGACTCCCAACAGGCTCCATGCCCAGTGTGAAGCCCAATTCGGAGCTCAATCCCATCACCCTGAGATCCTGACCTGAGCTGAAATCAAGAGTCTGATGCTTAACTGACTGAGCCACCCTGGAGCCCCGGTAATACATAATTCTCTTTATACACACATTCTAAGAAGGTTAGACACATAATTTTGTTTTCACATTACCTAGTGCTGGAGGATAAGACGTGACTGGAGGATGGAGTCCTGCTCCTGACCCTTGCCCTGGATTTCCAGTGCTTCCCTGGGACACACTGCTATGAGGGTCACTGGCACTTGTCGCATTGTTACTAGTGCAGGACATTCCGCCTCCAGTGTCAGAATCTTCAATATTGCCACCGCTGTTACAGCCAGCCCCACACCCTTTCCTTAACCTGGGAACAAACACCAGAGCAAACAGCATTATCCCACCATCACTTCAAGATAGGTGTCTTATCCTATTTATAACTATTCTGACTGTTTAACGCTATTAATGTTCATCTTTGAAAGTCTTTAAAGTGCAATCAATATTAGAAACAAAAAAAGGCAGCTGCATTTTCAAAGCATGGCCTAAAAATCCCCCTCTTATACTCATTGCTTCAATTCTTCCTAATCTACCTTCACTTTTACATACTCCATTATCTTTCCTTAACCATAATAAACTGCACATAACAAAATTGTAACATTAAGATGGAAATAGGATTCTTGCCAGTGTGTGTTGGTGCCTCTGAAGTGTGCAGTGCCTGAAAACCTAATTTCTGCTGTAGCACACTTGGAAGAGAGTTGCTCTAATCATTTTTGCCTTTTTTTTTTTTTTTTTTAAATTAGGGTGACTGACTATCCTGGATTACCCACAACTGTCTCAGTTTTGCACTAGAAAACCTACTTCCCAGGTGACCTCTGAGTCCTGGGCAAACCAGGACAGTTGAGCATCCTAATCTCTGTTATCATTTCTCTCGGGAAAAGAGAACTCAATCTCTTTAAGGCAATTCCAGCATAACAGATGATTTTTGAAAAGAAATTTCTTTGAACACCACTCTGGTTTATGTTCTTTCTGTTTGGATAGGGGCTGATGTTAAAATGGTTATTTTTTTTTTTTTTTGAGTATGCCTAACAGAAAATGCCTATTTTAGAGTTTGCCACCCTAACCCCACATTCTGTTTTTAAGTTCTGTTATTTAAAGGATCTAAACAAAAGCTCATAAGAAATTGAAAAGATACTCTGTAATTTTTCTTCACCATCCACCAAACTATGATGTTCCTATATTGAACATCATAATTTACTAGAAAAAGGGCAAAGAAAAAATTCATCTACCTACTTGAAGACACAACAGATTTCAGATCTGAGTGATGACTGGATTGTTAAAATGGCAATAGTATCACCTAACTAGGAGTTTCAGTAAGTACAGCGTGCTCCCCCTACTGCTAGAACGGAATAAAACAGAAGGTAAGCAAAACAAGGTTATGTTTTTCTCTAATTTGCTGTTTGTTGGCCCACACATCCTAATAGTGGCACTGTGCTGCAATAAAGAGCCAAAAAAATTAAAGAAAAGAGAACTATTCAAGATTCTACGAAATGCTGGATCAGTGACTCTTAAGCAGAGCTGTACATGAGATTTATCTAGTAAGAGTCTAAAGACATCAGACTAGTTTCTGAAATTCCTGATATAATAGGTTTATATTGTGTTATGGCAATTGCATTTTTTTCTATAAGCTTTCCATGTAAATTGTCTCCATTAAGAGAGTCAGGACACACTACCAATGATATGCAGCTGCATGGCTCACCTGTGCCAGGTTGACACTATGAAGTTTCTAATATTTCCCAAACTGATAGGTCCCCCAAGGATTTCTTTAAGCTGTTCATGGCTGTCAGAGTAAGAAGTTGTCAGCGGTGAGACAAAGATTGGGTAGCCAATAGGTTGATCACAAGATGAGTTTATCATGTTTCTCAGAGCTTGTTTTGCATTTTGGATGCTACCTCTCTCTGGGTTGCGGTTACGTAGAAAAACAAGCTCTTGCTGTTGCCCTGCCCAAAGACCTCGGACACATTCCTTATTAACCTAAAAACCAGAACACATGGGAAGTAGGTTAAGGGCCAAGGATGAAATTCACATCAACAGAAGAGTATAAAGGGAAGGATACAAAAGACATACGGGAACCAACTATGAAAAGCAGTTGTTAACAAATACAAGTAGGTCATATTTGAATAGGAGGTCATCAATTCCCACTGTCATAGTGGACTGTTAAATAATAAGCACACAAAGAACTCTTTTCTCTGGCCTGTCTGGTAAAAAATATCAAGTTTTTCAAATTGATAATGCATTGAATTTTGTAACTGAGATAATATTTTTGATAGGAATGAGTAGTAACAAATATTCAGAGTTAAAAAGATGTGACTTCGCATGTTGATTAAATCAAGTGGAAAAAAGTGAATCGTTACAAAACTATTAAAATAAAATTTCATAAATTATGTCTCCTGAATCCATGAGATGTTTAAAAAAGCAACAAACAAGGGGAGGTGACTGGGGAGAAGGGATAATTGGGTGATGGGCATTAAGGAGGGCACTTGATGGGGGTGCCTGTGTGGCTCAGTGCATCATCCCAGGATCCTGGGATTGAGACCCGCATCGGGCTCCCCACAGGGAGCCTGCTTCTCCCTCTGCCTATGTTTCTGCCTCTCTGTGTGTCTCTCATGAATAAATAAATAAAATCTAGGAGAAAAAAAAAAAAGAGGGCACTTGATGTAATGAGCACTGGGTATTATATGCAACTGATGAATCACTAAATTCTATTAATAAAACTAATAAAAAACAAGAAACCGCACAAAAAGTACAAGCTATAATATTATTTTGCAACTTGGAAATCAGATTAGTGCTGATGTTTTAAGAAGAAATGTGGCCCAGAGAGTATAAAAGACTGACAAAACAGAAATAAGTAAAAATTTCAAGGCTTTATGGCACATGTAAAAATTTCAGAGGGCAGAATAAATTACAAAATAAATCAAACTGAGTGCTCATAAACAATCAATGCTAACGTGGTATGGTCATTTTTTTTTCTATAAAAAGAGTTCCAGTCACTTTTTAAAGTTGGGATGAGGTTATGTAAGTTCTATTTTTTTCCCCCAGACATGAATAAATGCCTCAAAAACTTACCTTAATGACTCTGAAGCTCAGGTAACGTCTGTTCAGCATGATGATCTTGTATTCATTGGTGCCGTCATCCATGACATGCCTCAGAGCAAGAAGGGAGGGAGAGTTGGCAAGGACTGCACTCCGCCATGCAGGGTCCCCTTCATGGGCTATTACGAGATTCTTTTCATGAGACACGATGGCTTCATAGAGCACAGTAGGGTCATCATATTCATCTGGAGAGGTGAAATGATCCTAAACAGAGAAATAAAAATATATATTTTATAGGAAAAGAAGGACTTCCAGTGGAATGATCAAAGCTTCTGGAGTTACTAATCAGTTACTAAATGAAAATTCTGAAATACTGGTTTAATATAAATATTTCATATCCACATATTATTGTTAGAGATAAATTAGAGAGTCTTAAATTTAACCAGGTTAGGAGTTAGCTCATTTAAGAATTTTAAAATTCTTCAACCCAATCCTAATTTCTGAGCTTTATATAAATATTTTACCAATTTTTATTTTTTCTCGTTCAACTGGGGTTTTACATGTGTTCATTCATACATAATTTTTTCTGTTAAAGGACTGTCTCACTGGTATCAGTTAAGGAAGAGTAAACCACATAAGTTCTCTAAGTTGTGTTTCTTTACAAGGCACTTTTCACATAAAGCCACATCTCTAGAATGATTCCAATATAGCATTTTACCCTGCCTCTCATCTAGTGAAGATGATAAGATTACAGGTCCTTGTCCTGAAGAAGCTAGTCAAGTCTTCCCTGTGAAATCCCGTGGTCTATGTAACAACCACTCTTGCATTCCACAAGCCATTACTTAATATCTATCATGTGCAGGATCCTGTGGCAGAGAACAAGATGAAAAAGGAATATGTGGAATATATCCGCCCTTCAGAAACCTGCAAATTAACAGGGTTTCAGGACATATACCCACATAACCATAACATAAATCTGAACTTCTGAAATGAAGAATACACAATCTTAGATATTCACAGTAGGGAGGTTGATAGATTTTTACATCCAGGTAAAGAAACTCATCTGTACTCAAGCCAAGTGACCAGGCTGTGTGATATTGGAGGGGAAATGGGTGAGAGTAAGAAGGCAAACTCCCCAACGATGCACCTCCATGTCTGGGAACTGGCCTATATAACAATAATGAAAGTATTCTCTGTATACGTAAATGATGCTTCATAATGTAATGTAAAAAGTTGTGTAACACATTTTTTCATCTCTTAAAACCTTGCCAGGTAGGTTTAGTACATAATACTAGCATTTTGCAAATATCAAATCTAAAGCTCAAAGAGTCTTAGCTTCTAATTCTTAGAAAGTTAGTAAAAGATTAAGCCAGAACTTGAACACATTTTTAAAGAGAATGTATCATTCTGCTTTTAAAAAATTATATGATTATAAATGTTAATTGAAAAACCTGTCAAGTCTAGTTGATGTGATTTGGGAAAGTTACACAGTGCACCTGGTTTTGAACTGGATCTTAAAGAATGAAGACAATTTCATCGGATAGAGAGATAGGCACCGTGCAGGAAAGGGAGAGAGCTCCAGTCAAGACATTCTACAGGGGAGAAGCACAGGTCAAGGAAGAACCTGATAAGGGTGATTATAACCTGAAGTCTCTCTGTGGGAACCGGGTTTCCATGTTGTTGCCAGGCACCGTGCTAGACATTGGGAAAGAGTAGTAAGACAGATACGAGCACTGTTCTCATGGAACTCAGGGTCTAGTTAGAAAATACTAAAAAAAAATTAGAAAACTAGCTTTAAGCCGATTATAGAGCACTTTCCTTGTACCTTGTCTAGATTTCTTTTACTGGGCTGGTACACTCACCCCCCTCTCCTCTGCTTTGCACACTGGCCCTTAACAGCTTATAGTTATTGCCTTCTCTTAGAACTGCCTTCAGTTGATGGAGCTGCCTGGGCAGGAAATGCCATCATTGGCATTTGACATCAAGTCACCACTTGACTGTGGGGGAGCTCAAGGTACACAATGTAACTCTTGGTGACACTGACACTCCAGAACTCACTCTAAATCCAGCAGGAGCTAGAATTCAGCCAAAACAGTTTTGGTTAGCTCCTTCCCTATTCTTTCCTACTTCTCTCCCTTCCTTTCAAACTCCCCTAAAGGCACCATGTCAATCTCTTGCACAGGAATCCTGGATTCTCAACTCTGCTTCTAAAGAACGTGGCCTAAGCTAGCACTTACAGTACCTCTGTACATCATACACCAACCATCCTGACTTTTCTTTTATTTTTTTTTTGTTTTTTTGTTTTTTTTTTTTTTTCTGACTTTTCTTTTAAATACGGAGCTCACTTTCTTATACCAGCAGATAGCTAGATGTCAGATGATGTGCTCTCTTTCAACAAACAGTCCTTTAGGAAAGGAACCATATCTTTGTACAGTAGTGTTGGTGCAACTTTTGAATGGAAAAATCAAAGTGCAGAGATAGGCAATAGTTATACTCTTAATAAATGGACAAAGTTGGAAATTATTAGGCATGCCAAGATGGAATATGTTTAATCTTGTTCAAATATTTCTTTTCATTGGCTTAAGATGGTTGCATGAGTATTGTTTTAGAGGCAAAGTATTTGAAATAAGCAGAATGTCCATGGATAGGGAAATGGTTGAATATACTACAGTTAAAAATTACATTCTGGAATACTATGGAGCCATTAAAAATATGAGGTGCCTCTATATATGCTGATTTAGAAAGTATCCGTGTTATATTAAACAGGGGTTGGAAAAATCATGTGTTACAGATCGCTCTGTGTAGCACAAAGGAAAATATTTGCATATATAGATGGAAATGTCTATAAACTCAGGGAAATAGAAAAGATGTGCATCGAATTATTAGTAGTGACTGCTTCTTGGAAGGGCTATACAATGGTATGGGGTGATGAGAATACTTACTCTTGGGGGAAGCTCACTTAATGTTTTTCATTATTTTTCAAATACAGAAAAAATGTTCCCAGTTCTGAGAAAAGTTTTCAAAGGCATTTAAAAAATATACTTAAAAGTTATAAGCCAGTGCACAGGAAAATAACAAAACTCATTCATTTTTCATTCACTGACCACCAAGCATTGTGCTAAGCAATGGAAAGACAAGGAGTGGTAAAAGATGATCCCTGTCTTCAACCACATATTTTAAGATTTTCATCATATATCACTTACAAGCCAAACTAGACTCTGATTAGTTTATTTTAGTTCTAACAACCATGTAATCTTCAAAGAGACTAATGAAAAAGGTAAAACAGAGAAGGAGGTAAGCTATTTTACAACATGATTAAATAGAGGACAAGAACATGAGAACACATGAAAAAGGCAATTTTGCTTCATTTCCCTGAGTTCTGAGTCTTCATTTACAAATTGGACTAAAATAATCTTCTGGATGTATACGAAAGCACTAATATGCTATACAACACTGTACAACTACAAATATCACACAGATTAGAGCAGTTTTTATTTATAAAGTAAAAGCATAATATAATCAATTGGAGAATTTAAAATAAAATAGACTATAAAGGAAAAAGCAAAAATTAAAACACCTATAAAGTGTGCTAAATACACATTGATAATGACTGTCAAGGCAAGAGTTAAATGAAATTTTATATTTCTAGCTTTCTGGGAACAAGATCATTTCAAGTTTGAGGTACAATTTACATACCTCATTTTACTATACCATCTTAAGTGCGCAATTAGATCCATTTTGACAAATATGCACACTCATATAATCACTGCCACAATATAAAACTTTTCCATCACCCCAAAACATTCCTTCTTGTCTTTTGGCATTCAATCTCCACATCCTAAGGAACCACTAATCTGCTTTCTGTGGCTATAGACTAGTTTGGCTTTAGAATTTTTTTTTTAAAGGTTTTATTTATTCATTCATGAGAGAGAGAGAGAGAGAGAGGCAGAAACACAGGCAGAGGGAGAAGCAGGCTCCATGTAGGGAGTCCAACGTGGGACTCGATCCTGGGTTTCCAGGATCATGCCCTGGGCCAAAGGCAGGCGCTAAACCACTGAGCCACCCAGGCATCCCTGTTTTAGATTTTATATAAGTAGAATCAGATAATATATATATATATATATATATACACACACACACACACACACACACACACACACACACACACACTTTTTATGTCTGGCTTCTCCTGTGTGCATAATGTTTGAGATTCATTCATGTTGTGGTATCTAACAGTAGTTTCTTTTTATTGCTAAGTAATATTCTATCATGTAAATACACCATAATTAGTATGTTTGGCTGTTGATGGACATTTGAGTTGTTTCCAGTTTGGGGCTATTACAACCAAAACAGCTAGGCACACACATGTGTAGACATAGACTTTCATTCTCTTAGGTTATTATCAGGGGGAGAATTGCTGGGTTGTATGGAATGTGTATGTATATCCTTTCTTTTGATATATAAGCCTATTGTTCACTTTTATGAACAATATATGAAATATATGAGTATAATATATGAATGTTGGAGATTACCACAACCCAGCATCTGCCTCAAAATGATGCTCAATAAATATTGTTCTGGCTACTGCATAGGTCAATCTCATCCTCCTCAAAGGTAAATCAGAATTATGGAATTTCTCCAGGTTGTATTTGTGTTCTCTACCTTCCCCCTTCCCACCAGCCTTCTGTGGCTCCTGGGTTCCTGATTCCAACTCTCACCGTTTGCCACCATTGTTGTCAGTCATGGCTACTAAGAGTGAGCTGTGCCCAAGTGTGTTGGGCCAAAATATAGGTGAGAAACACTAATAATGCCATACCCAAAGAAACATGTAAGGAAATGGATCTGGCAGCAACAGGTAAAAACAACTGTAGGGAGAGATAGGGGCAAAGACCTAAGGTATCACAAAATACAGATTCCCTATGCCTCATCTTCTTCTCTGACAGAGAAAACACCTGTCATATTATTTAGAATTAACTAAAGATGTCTATCTAGAGCTGTTAATCATGCTATATAAAAGAGTATTTATTTTATCTTTTATATATATAGCAGATATGTTAATAGTGATTAAGTGCCTTTTGTATCTTTTATATATATAGCAGATATATTAATAGATCAAGTGCCTTTGAGAAATTCTGAAGTTTTAAAAACATTTTAATTTAGTCATCTTTTTCTTTTAAACACACTGATTAGGCTCAAAACTATAAAGCTAGTCTGAAGATGGAAACTCTGTTCCCAAATGTGTATGTTCTCCATGATCCTCAAAATAGTACTCCATTTTCCACAGAGCCTTTCTAATAATATATCCCTTATCAGTAATTTCCTAAATAATATGGGACATTGACTTCATTCCAACAGTTTATATCACAATAAAATCACTTGAGGAGTAAATTCACCCTTTATTTAGAGGAAAAGAAATTCAAACATTTGAGGACAGTAGATGCATTTTAGTGAAGTTTATCATGTGGTCTTTGTCATCAGATCTGATGACTACTGTCAAGTGGAATGATTAGAGTAGCAAGTCCCAGTACTTAATTTCCTAATATAGTCTTGAAATGATCCAGGGCTTTGGATATGTATTTTGGGTCCGCATTTTAATTTTATTACCCTACTAGTTTAACTGAGGCTAAATCTGTCCTAATCCTCTATTATTCTATATAACATGCTACATGAAACTCATAGTTCAGTAACAGCAGCACTAACAACCCTCCTGAGTTGCTACTGCACTACACTGGGAGTTGGCTAACATTCACCTACAGAGTGATATTCACCTACAGAAGAGGTTTGAATTACAATCATGTGAAATGTGAAGTCAAAACAAGAATTATACAAGCCAGAGAGCTTTATTTCCAGTTTGTCACTGCTGACAGCTTTCAAGTGCATGTCCAGATCAGTCACTCTCTGCTATTAATATGCAAATTCACCCTTAGAAACACAGGTTTAGGCTACTAAGATCTAATATCTTGCCCTAAGTCATGTTTTTCTGTGTTTCTTTCTTTCTTTTCTTTTCTTTTTTTAAAGGTTTTATTCATTTAATCAAGAGAGAGAGAGAGACAGAGGCAGAGACACAGGCAGAGGGAGAAGCAGGCTCCATGCAGGGAGCCTGACGTGGGACTCGATTCCAGGTCTCCAGGATCATGCCCTGGGCTGTAGGTGGCGCTAAACCGCTGAGCCACCCGGGCTGCCCTGTGTTTCAAATCATAGTATTTCTCAAAAGGTTCCTAAGAAATGTAATTTGGAAGTCAAATGAACAAGTGCCATTAAATACCAATAATGCATTATAAGTCTCCTTTTCTTACCTGATGAAGTTTAATGGACATGCGGATTCCTGGGACTACTACTTTCCTTAGCAATTCCATGTCAGCAAAGATCCATTCATCTCGAATTGAAGAGATACGGAAATCTCCCTTAAATAGGGCATGCAATCCATAGAGGAATGACTCTAAATTACTGTTAGGATTGGAGATAAAAGTTTTCATATTTTGACAAAGAACTTCCATTACACTGATTCTTACATGTAGTTGTGCATCAGAATCATCTGGGAGTGTTTTGCAAATACAGATTCCAATGATTATACTAATGTCAGCACCTCTGAGTCAGAATCACAAGGAAGAGGGGCCCTTTGACCTGACACCCCTGTTTATGAAAAACTATAACAGTAAGTCCATGAAAATCAACAATAGAGCACATAAGCCACAAAAATGTATAGAGGGACTAATGGAAAACATGTAGTAATCACAAAAGAAACTAAAATATGTAATATTTCTTAGCTCTAATTCATTCAGAAGAATATGTTAAGAAATTCAGCTTATATTTATACTTTCCAAATATAATGTACTATATTAACTATATTAAAAGCATAAATGCTCTGGACCAAAATAAACTACAAGGAAATATGGAAAAATAAAAAAGAGATAAAACATTAGAAAAATAGATATAAAATGGGAGAAGACCAATCAAACTTTATGGGCAATTACTTTTAAAAATGTCTTAAATCCATTAAATTCTTATTATCAATAGTTACCCACACATATGTGAATTTTAAAAGCCAGCTATTAACCACTTGGGAGAACTCAATTGTATTCAGCAAAAGATCTATAAAAAACAGTATGAGAAGAGACTTTTGTAATAAACTAGCACAGAATGCTTCCATAAAAACCTATTTCAGATTTTTCAGATTTATGTTATACAGCTTTTCCTACTCTCTTCCTGAAAACAGAAATGCCTTCCTTACCTGGACATATGGTGGGATGCAGTTCCCAAAGCTCTCCGTCCCAGAACACAGAGTCCATAACAAAGAGTCACCAGGGATGAATCTTTGTCTACATCCAGTGGCTTTAAAAAACAAAGAATATTATAGTTATCAGAAAGGCAAAAGGTATTTAACAAATCAGAAGACAGCTAATAAATCAGAGGATGAAGAACTTAACTAGCATATAATTTCTAGGTCTTCAAATAGTTCTAACAAGAAGAAACTTAACAAATCAGTATAAAATGAAGTATGAATGTATATGAGGAGTTTCTTTGAAACCTTTAAAGAAAAATCCAATGCTTAACAATACTGGAACATATTTTTTTTAAAAAAACCTGACTTCTATAAAATATTAGGATCTTAGCAAAACATCTCAAAGTACTTAATGGCATACATCATTACTAATAACGTCCTCTGCTGAAAATACAATATTCTAACTATCAATTAGTTGTTTCTGGACATAGTCCAGCAAGCAGGCTATTAGTGAGAACTCTATTAGCCTACGAATGACTATACTAGAGTAAAGAAAATCAAATTGATACCTGTGGATTCCTGCTTCCCCTCAACCTCTGAATTTCTTTTTAACAACTAAACGTCCTCAGATGGTCAGAGAGAAGAAGATCTGGAAAAACTATCTCAAAATAAATGGAGATATTCTTTCCATCTCTGAAAAAATAGACTCAAAGAATTACAAATGAGGGACACCTGGGTGGTCACCAGTTGAGCATCTGCCTTTGGGTCAGGGCATGATCCCGAGACCCCAGGATCAAGTTCCACATTGCGCTTCCTGCATGGAGCCTGCTTCTCCCTCTGCCTATGTCTCTGCCTCTCTCTCTCTGTCTCTCATGAATAATTTTTTTTTTTTTTAAAGAATTATAAATGAAGTGAACAACCTCTACCTTTGCTCTTCTGGAAGAGCAATACTCTATCCAGTTGAGGTAAATCACACAGAAACTCTCCCTGGATATGCCAGCTAGTCGATGGTCATAGTCCTCATCAATGTTTGGATTAAATGTTGGGTCCACGTCAACATAATTTCGATCTGCACACAGACGTAGTCCTTCCTGCATTGTCTCATTGGCTAGCCACTCCTCTAGTTTAGAAGAAGTTGTAACATAATAAATGATACCCTAATGGGGAAAAGATAAAAAAAAAAAACCCAAGTTAAGTTACAATTCCTCATTAAATAAATTCCAATGGTTTATACTGATTGTATAACTAAAAACTATTTTATTCTAGCTCAAAACTCTAAGAATACACTTTAGGAATGCTGTAAAAAATACACCTCAGGCCTTTCTGAATGTCTGAATGAACAGTTAATTTAATACTTTAAAAGTCCCAACCATAAATTCAGCTAGACAAATTCAAAACAATTCCTTTCCATTGATTTTAGAGCTTTTAAATTTAGGATATTTTAAGAGAGATAGAAAAACTTTATGTTATGCATTTGATTTTGAGAAATTTCTCCCAGAAAGTTGTTAAATCATCTGATTCTAGGTCAAGTTATGAAACAAAACTGATAGTAAAGCAATGGAAATATAACTACTTAGAACCAGAGATAGAAAATGCCATATATACACACACACATGCACAGCATGTAAAAAATGTAAAGTCAATCTATTTAGTGTCCTGAGACTGTGTTCAACCAACCATTAATTATAAGGCTTAACATTCGGGCAGCCAGGGTGGCTCAGCAGTTTAGTGCCACCTTGAGCCCAGGGAGTGATCCTAGAGACCCGGGATCGAGTCCCATGTCAGGCTCCTTGCCTGGAGCCTGCTTCTCCCTCTGCCTGTGTCTCTGCCTCTCTCTTTCCTCTCTGTGTTTCTCATAAATAAGTAAATAAAATCTTAAAAGAAAAAAAGGCTTAACATTCATTGCAATCAACGCAAATAAAGTGGTACATAGAGGCAATAACACAGCTATGGAAAAACCCAGATATGGGTCACTAAAATTTAGCACACATTTACTTCTTTAAAATAGTGGCTTTGCCTGCAAGCTGACAAAGCACAGCTTTGCTGTAATCTTGTAAAATATTTCGCAAAAACAGAACACCTGTAAAGAGCTAACCTTGCCCAAAGAGAGGTTTGGTTTTTGCCCTTGGATCCTGGGAAGTAACTTCTACTCCCTTGGAATGTCTTACCTGATTAAGAGTCTTTGTTCACCTATGAGCTTACAGCCATGCTCTCTAGAGGAGCTGGAAACTAAGGCTGGTCATGTGGGTAGTCAACCACATCTAAGCGACTATGCTCCAATAAAAACTCTACACATCAAGGCTCAGGTGAGTTTATTTGGTTGACATCAGTCTGTGAGTACTGTCATATGTTGTTGCTGGGAGAAATGGGCATTATTTGCACAACTGCACTGAAAGAAGACAACTGGAAGCTCATGCCTTGGTGTCTCTAGACTCTGCCCTATATGCTTCTTCCCCTGGCTGATTTTAATTTGTATCCTTCTACTGTAATAAATCCTAAACATAAGTATGATGAGTTTTATGAGTCCTTCTGGCAAATTACTGAACCAGAGAGTGGCTTTTGGAGACCCCAAAATTGTAGCTGGTGTTACAAGTGAGGGTAGCATTGGGAATCTCCCAGATCTTGCAACACTTTTATTCAGGTTATTGAAAGCAGTGCACGGCAGTAGTTAACAGCAAGGGCTCAGGAGTTGGACAAGCCTAGATTTTAAATCCTTAACTCCAATTGATATTAGAGGACATTGGGCAGGTAACTTTTGAGTCTTGTTTATTTGTAAAACGGAGATATAACATTCCTTCAGAGAACTGGGTCAGATACATATACATATGCATATTCCTTAGCCCAGTGCCTAAAATATAAGTTTCATATGGTAGCTATTATTATTTATGAACAAGTTCCACTAAAGAAAGAAATAGCAAGGTATACTTTACTGACTTAAAAAAAAAAGTTCTCTAGTACCCATTAAGTAGGCTCTACTCTGGGCATGGAGCCCAAAGTCGGGCCTGAATTCACGACTGTGAGATCAAGACCTGAGCTGAGATCAAGACTAGGACACTCGACCCACTGAGCTGGCCAGGTCCCCCAATACTAGAGAATTTAAATCACCACTACTTAGAAAGCAAAGCACAAGTGTGAGAAAAAAAAAAAAGTCTTTCCCAAGAACCTCCTACTATCAGAAGATCTAGCGAGGCACATACCCTTACCTTGACATAGTAAGTGGTAAGTACTTTCCGAAGATCAAAGACTTGAAGCATAGAGGCAGCACTATTGTCAGTGATACTATAACCCTCCAGAATATATTTAGTGACTATCACTTCCCAAGCTAGCCAACGCTGGCTAAATGCAGCATTAAATGAAAGCACATGAGGAATATGGCCAGGTTCACAACAGCAAAATCCTTCATCTTCTTCAACGCCTTCAGTAATGGCCTCCACTTCCCGCTGTTGACAGTAAGTACCTTGGAGAGTGAGAGAGAGAGAGAGACCACTGCATACATAGGAGAGAATAACCACATGAAGTAGAAAAATGAATGCTTCAAAAACACAGAAATTTAGGGGAAAAAAAAACATCTTTTATAGTAATTGAAAGTATGTGATTGATTTGCCTTGGCATGTTCATTAGTAGACTGCAAGAAGCTCCAGAAACTAGGCATATTATGTATTCCCTTCCTGCAGAATTACAATATGTATTATCACATGAAAGGTTCTGAACATGCAGTAACCTTAATTTTCATTTCCTGATCCGAAACTTTGAGTTTACAACTGCATTCATATCAAATGAAGGCCGATGAGTAAAGGGACATGTCATGACGGTCTGAGTTAGTTCAGTGAGGGAAGAATGGAATTAGAAGTAAATCATTGCAGGGCACACAATATAGACAGATATACAGAACTTAAAGGACCGTGAGCTCTATTGATCAGTACCATGTCCATAAGGTAAGCAGGAAAGTTATATACATATGTTTGGATATATAGACTGTAATGGTTCATGATAATTTAATCCTAAATCCATCATTGGGCAGCCCCGATGGCCCAGTGGTTTAGCGCTGCCTTCGGCCTGGGGTGTGATCTGGAGACCGGGGATCAAGTCCCACGTCGGGCTCCCTGCAAGGAGCCTGCTTCTCCCTCTGCCTGTGTCTCTGCCTCTCTCTGTGTCTGTCATAAATAAATAAAATCTTTAAAAAAATTAAATCCATAATTGCTTTTTCTGTTGCCAAGTCCAACAGTAATAAGATAAAAAATTACATCATTGGCATTTGAACTTCACCTGCTGATAAAGTTTCAATTAGATATGAGCTCTGATTATTCAACACTAGCAAACAATTCTTTGAAGTTACACTCTTTTATACAAGACACCAAACAGGCGTTTCCTGCATAAATGTTACTGAAGTAAAAATACAAAACCAGAATAAATACAGAATCACACCTACAGCAATCTAGTGCCAGCAAAATATCATCTGTCACACTTGTGTTAATTTTTATTTTGCTTAGTGGCCTTGCTTCCACTTAATGAGTAAATTCCTTATATTCTATAAGGACTGTAAGGGGATTACACTTAATTTTATAAAGGCACATATTTAGGTTATAGTAACTTACACGGACTTCACAATAATCTTTTTGTTTAAAGAGAATATGTACATCATTCATGCTTGAAAAACACTGCTTTGAGAGAAAAAAAAGAGCCATGAAACCTACCTCAGGTGGTGCTGGTATAAAAGACAGGCAGAAGAGGTAAGCAGGGCCGGGCTAACTGAGCTGCATTGTTTGGCGCTCTAAAACTCTCAACAATGCTATCATTTCCTTTTCTGTTTAATTCCATTGCTGAGCACTTCCAGGACAATGTCACACAGTGGTGAAAAGAAAAACCCTGGCTTGAACCTGACATGAACAGCTGCCTGCTGCAGCTGACCCTCACACAGGGTCATGACTACAGATCTACATCCACAAAAGTTTTTTCGAATAAGGATATGTGTAATTTTATAAAGTATTTTTCAAACCAATAATGGAAATGAAATTCAATCAAATCTTTTGGTATATTCTGAGAGGAGCATATTTTGTTGTTTTTCTCCTATAACCTATTAAAAGATGAATTCTATTAATTTGCTTTCTAATACCTAATTTCAAAAATGAAATAAAAATGGCTCAACTAGGGAGAGATATTTAAAAAAGGACTGATTTCTGCTTATTCTAGGTTCTGAGGATTTTTGCATCTAGAGTCACAGTGAGTTAAACTACACTTAGTTTTTAGCCAGTTTAGCCATATTTTGACATCAGAATTACAGTGGCTTTATAAAAAGCCTGGAGAAATGTTCCTTCTTTACCCATGTGCTAGAGTAGGCTAAAGAGGGCATAAGAATGATTTAGTTTCTAAAAGAAACATCCTGGAAATGCCTGGGAGGCTCAGTGGTTGAGCATCTGCCTTTGGCTCAGGGCATGATCCTGGAGTCCCAGGATGGAGTCCCACTTGGCTCCCTGCATGGAGCCTGCTTCTCCTTCTGATGTCTCTGCCTCTCTTTCTCTCTCTCTGTGTCTGTCATGAATAAATAAATAAATCATCATGAGATTGGGGTTTTAAAACTGTGGCATGAGGCTGAATCTGTTCCTTAGATTTTATGTGTTATTACTTCATTTTATTCATTCTGTCACCTTTCTGAAAGGTTCACTCAAAGGTTTTTAAGTAAAGGAGATAACACAATACCTGTATTTTATGCAGATCACTTTGTTAATAGTGTATAGAAAAGATATGCAGCAAGAGGGAACTTGGAGATTTTGACATTTACTCAGAAGACAGAATGAGATCCTTGTTTAGAGCACCAGAATAAAGTAAACAGAGTAATTGATGTGGGACGTTTTTTACTCTACCATACAAATCCTCAAAAATATTTTCTACTGCCACATGCCCTAGTAATACATTTTTCTTAGGAAGTGAAGTCAACAATAAACTTAGGAATTAATATTACCAACTGAAAAAAGAACTCAGATTGGAAAGGGATTCTAGAATACTAATAAGGAATTATCACTATTTCCTGGATTAGCTCTTTTAGTCACTCCATAGCGAATATTATTGGTAAAACAAAATAAAAACTGGCAGTTATGAAAACTAGACATGTTACAAGTAATTTGAGTAAAAACTAAAAGGAATTCAATTAACATAATACATTATTGATCTATAAATTTTGACCTGGAAAATCGTACTTGGTAGAAGCAATATTTACAAACAGAAAGTTAACACTATAGAAGCTATGGTTAAAAAAATTTGATACACAAAAAATGATTGATAACTCAAATCTATGACATAAAATTTACATGGAAAAGAATATTAAGAATATCAGTGAAATAAAAATGGAAATGAAATAAATATAAAGGGATTTAACCAAGACATATAGGAAACTGATCAAGAAATTTGTTTAGTTAAATGTCACATGGCATTTAGCATCCACTACAAGACACAATAAAATCAAGGAATTAAACTGACTTTGGGATGCCTGGGTGGCTCAGCAGTTGAGTGTCTGTCTGCCTTCAGCTCAGGGCAGGATCCCAGGATCCAGGATTGAGTCCCACACTGGGCTCCTTGTAGGGAGCCTGCTTCTCCCTCTACCTGTGTCTCTGCCTCTTTCTCTCCCTCTCTATGTCTCTCATGTATAAATAAATAAAATCTTAAAAATAAAAACTGGCTTAATGGCAAATACCCCAGAAAACACATCAAAATGCTCAGGAGATCCAAATATCTGCCTTGCAACATACTGATACTCTTGATTAATATTTTGAGAGGCAGGAGATAGATAGGACAGGGAATAATACCCTGAAGGAAAGAAAATAACCAAAGATCACAAGATTTGAACAAGAATATAATCATATCTCATGAGAATTCTGGAATGCAGAGAAAGGAGAAACAGCTATTTACTTACATCATTTAATCATACTATAAAATTAACTAATTGTGTATTATATGCTAACTGATGGAACAGTAACTAGATACATATTAATGAATGAAGCAGGTAGGATTCATGCCCTTGAAGAACTTAAAGGTTTGCAAAATACACTCTCAGGCCAAATCCAAGCTAAGAATGGTTCTTATATTTTTAAAGCATTGTTAAAAAAAAAAAAAATCACAGAAAAATATGCAATAGAAAATGTGCATGCCTCCAAAAGCCTAAACTCTTTACCATCTGGTTCTTTATAGAAAAAGTTTGCCAACCCCTGGGCTAAAGAAAAAATAAGCTTCAAATAAACACAAATAAATATGAAATTATGAAATTATAATTATGCTACGTGCTAAGGAGGTAAAAATGGCAGTATAAGAGATAATCATGTGGGACAGATGGTTAGAGAAGGCTTCTCTGAGAAAGTGATATTTAGGCTAATGCTTAAAGATAATTAAAGAATTAGCCAGATGGAAGACTGGTGGTAAAAGGGGAGATGGCTGGTACTTTCTGGGCAAAGAGAAAGGCAGTAGGAAGTCCTTAGTAAAGAATTTAGCATAGTTAGGACCTGAAGGAAGGCCAGTGTGGCTACAGTGAGTAAGGATGAAAGTATATAGTAGAGTTGGAGAAACTGGCAAAGACTAGATTATAGTGTGGTAGGGCACGTTAAGGAGTATGAATTCTATTTTAAAAGCAATGGAAAGCCACGGACAATTTTAAGCATGAAAGGGATATGATCAAATTTGCCTCAAAACACACACACACACACACACACACGCACACACAAAAGACTATGGCTGAGTGAAGACTTATAGACTCTTCTAGCAAGAGATACCTCTTGCTATCCAAATCCACCACAGGTTCAGATAGTAAGATGTACTATGTTCCCAAATCAGTTTGAGTTTTGTTTGGCAGATAGAGTTTGAGTAGCAAAAAATTTGTCCAAAATTTTCCTGAATCTACTTGGTACCAGAGAGTCAAAGCTGAGAGAGAGTATTTGGATCAGTTTCCAATTTGGAGAATTTCTGACCAATATGGTGAAATGAGCAAATCCTAGAAAGGGCCCTCTTCCAATTCACACAGAAAGAAATGCTAGATAAAACGGCCTCCCCACACAAATTTGTTTTTAAA
Source organism: Vulpes vulpes (assembly GCF_048418805.1). Classification (NCBI taxonomy): domain Eukaryota; kingdom Metazoa; phylum Chordata; class Mammalia; order Carnivora; family Canidae; genus Vulpes; species Vulpes vulpes. The sequence goes on along the minus strand of NC_132785.1, from coordinate 105,199,529 downwards.
AAAAAAAGTTAAAAAACAAAGATGAAATCTTCAGGTACCAACAATTTAAAAAGAAGTTAAAGTCATGGCAGTAATAGGTGTAGTGGTGAGGAGGTACTAACTTTTGGATGAGTCTAGTTGGTTTAGATTTGAACATTAGGTAAGACTAGTGGGATGGAATTAAGGTCCTGGGCTTTGGGAGAGAGGCAGAAACAAACAGGAATAGGACATTCTGAAAGAGGGAGTGGATGACAAACATCACAAATGAATAACAAACATTGACTTTTACTGCCTTAATTTGAGTGTCATACAAGTACAATCTTATTTTCAGTGTGTAATTTGAGAAAAGCACTTGCTCCATTAACAAAGGTATTTCGTAAAAAATGTCCAAACCTTCTGATTCAACATCAGGGTGAAAATAAAGCTATGGGGTATACGTCTTTTTTTTTTTTTTTAAGATTTTTATTTATTTATTCATGAGAGACACATAGAGAGAGGCACAGACAGAGGCAGAGGGAGAAGCAGGCTCCAGGCTCCATGCAGGGAGCCTGACGTGGGATTCGATCCTGGGTCTCCAGGATCACGCCCTGGGTTGAAGGCAGCGCTAAACCGCTGAGCCATCCGGGCTACCCTATGGGGTATACGTCTGATTTAATCCTCTAGCTAGCCTGTTCTATCAGCCATCTTGGGCCAATCTGATTTGAACTGGTTTCTTGTGACTTCTTTGTTTTGGAGTACTGTGAGGATAGGCCTCTAACTTTCCTGAGAGCTGGCCCTGACTTCCTCTTTACTGACTTCCAGGCATCCTGTTAGAACCTAACCAATTGCCTATTCTAACACAGCTGTATAACACTGTGCACTAAATGCCACTGACTTGTTCACTTTAAAACTGTTATTTTGATGTTATGAGAACTTCGTTTTCAAAACCAAAATTTGTTTGGCACACAAAGGCATGGTGTCTACATGAAAGTACTTGGTAAGCCACACATAAAACACAGCATTCTATGCTACCAGCCACGAAACAAATACAGGTAACTTCTCACAAAGAGTATGGCAAGGGAGCAACCACAAACAACAGAAATTCAGGGGATCCCGGGGTGGCTCAGGGGTTTAGTGCCTGCCTTTGGCCCAGGGCATGATCGAGTCCCACATTGGGCTCCCTGCATGGAGCCTGCTTCTCCCTCTGCCTGTGTCTCTGCCTCTCTCTCTCTGTCTCTCATGAATAAATAAATAAAATATTAAAAAAAAAAATTCAACATCACCAAGAAAATAGTGAGTTATAGAAGAATACTACCTTTACATATTTTAGCATACTATAAAAATGATTCTTCTTTGAATGTGAAATTTGGGGAAAAAAATCTAAGAATTGCTCTTTTAACAACTCTTCTCATTTCACAATTCCAAAGACTAAGGATCTAGTGTCATGATAATTTTAATTTGAGATGTAAACACATAAAACTCAGATGTCATAGGAATATGTTACAGAAATAGAAGGTGAATATCTTACCTCTGAATTCAAGTCCCCGCAGCTGGAAAGTGACCAGCCCGTTGCCTATCTCTATAAGATGTACTAATGCATTGAGGTAGTCAGAGGCAAGAATGAAACAGTCCCCTGTACTGTAGTTTCCCCATCGTCCTAGGAGCAAATCACCACAGAGACTGTGTTGTAGGGATCTGGTTAAATGTTCATAAAAGATGGAATTCAGATTATTGTCATCTGATCCTGTAAGAAAAGATTAAATATGTTACGTTTTACCCTAAGTCTTCATTATATCAACCAACATCACTAAAAATATTAAAACTAATTTTCAGTTAGGATTGTATCTATATTTTTTGACAAGAAAACTAATATTAACACCCATACAATTACTATATAAAAATGAAACACAGGGTGATGAGAAAATTCCAAAATTTAGAGTTAGAAGTCACATAACTTCTCTGGGTCTCTGGCTTCCATCCATAAAATGTGGGAACTAGATTAGATGAAATCTAAGGATTTTCACCTCTTTAATAACCACAACCTCCTCTATCACTATTCAATGAACTCCAATTTACAATTAAAACCACACAAGAGAAATGAGGAAGATAAACGGAATTCAGGACTAGAACAAAAATATGTATTAATAAAGAAAGTGGGTAAAGGAATACAAAATTTGAACAAAGTATCCAAAATGAACAGAAGCTGGTCCAAAAAAAAAAACCCCAAACAACCAAGAACAAAACAAAAACCCATAAAACAAATCCCTGAATATTGAGATGGCTAAAACTAGTTTAATAGAAATAAACTATATATATATATATATATATACATTATAAACTATATACATATTTATATATATATATAAATAGCAGCAAAGAACCTATAAAACTTATTAGTCATCCTTTAAGAAAAAAAATAGGATAAAACTAACCATCTTTATAAGTAACCCATGCAAAGCAGTAATCTGTAAACAGGTACCCAAAGTATAATAGTGGAGAAAAGCAAAATATACAAAGCTTAATATTTATTTTAAACTCAGCCTAAACAGTAAGACAATGAAAAGGGCATTCCAGACACTAAATTCAGTAAGATGGTCATATCTAATGCCCTGTCTATTCATTACAGAAGTGTGCATATTCATTCAGGACACGGTCTTTCTGATATGTGAGATGGCATCACTAGCATTGTGAGAATTCTAAGCCCCTTATATACAAGGGCATACTAAGGCTGAGATAGTTGTTTTATCTACCAGAATGTGATAATGACAGGCATCAAGGAACTAGTCCTACTTAAACCAATTTTATAATTCTAAAACTATGTGATTATTGTTAGTTTCTCAAGTACAGCATTTGAAGGAATCAGCATTTGAAGGAATTTGAGAGTCAAATGGATACAAATATTCCAATCTATCTGAGAGTAAGATTTCTTTTAGTAAATTAATACTTTGGAATTCTGATTTATTTCTTATGGTTGGGTTAGTGAGATTCACCTTCTGTGTGTCAGATTACTAACAGGTAGGCAGACAAAAGATGTTTCCCAAACGACAAAATTAAGGAATCAGACTTTAGATAATGGTATCACCACCAAAATGTCACCCAGTGAAGCTCTATCTTGAGTGGTTATTTGGTTCCCCCCACATGATATCTCTATATACAATAATCTACACAAAATTAAATGAATATTTACCTAAATATTTTGGGAAGTGGGGGAGGCAAATATATTAATACACCTATTGGGAAGATTGCATTCTCTTTGATACACTTGGCTAGTTTTAATTTAACTGTTCTACTTTTTAACCTATGTAAGAAAAATCTTTGAATGGCATTTTTTTATTCCTGTGAGCATTCTTAAAATGCATTTTATAAAAGATGGATATATACATTGTAGATACTTGAATTCACATATCATTTGCTAAAGCAGTACAAAAAACAAAGGATATAGAGTCTTTAAAAAATGAACACCTTGGAACTCATTCAGGATTCCCAAAAAGTTAAGATTAAAATATATAAAACAAATTCCTTAGACTTGCTTCTTTACTCACAAACAGAGCTTTTACCTGGATTTCTATCAAGCTGGGAAGCCAATCTGGTATTTGAATGATCCACTCGTTTTGTGCTGAAGAAGGCAAAACAGAACATTTTTAGTAACCTTTAATTAAAAAGAAATTATGCAATAGAAATAAAATAAATATTATCGCTTCACAAATATCTCTAAGAAAAAAATCTATGATTGGCATATTGATAAAACTCCTCATTAGTGTACTTTTAGGGGTAAAGTTTTTTACTCTCCCACCTCCATCATACATAAACACAGGAGTTATTTCCTAACTGGTGTTTCAATGAACAGGGTGTAGAAAGACATTAATGAATTGAATGCCAAAAAAAAAAAAAAATTGATCAGGAGGAAACATGCACACTATATGCAGTTCTCAGAAATACATAGTGCTTCTGTGCTAGGGGAAGGTCCATCTATTAAGGTCCAGTGGTACAGTGTTCCTAGAACAGTGGTTTCCAAAATGTGGTCCACAGAACCCAAAAGCAGGAGACTCAAGACCCTTTTAGGGAGTTTTCCAGATCAAAATGATTTTCATAATACTGAGCTGTTATTCACTTTTTTCACCATGTCGTGGATAGTGCAAAAGTGCAAAAACAGTGGATGTGGCTACTGCACTTTAACATGAATGAAGACTGTGGCACCAAACTGTATTTTTCACTGCCAAGCACGAACAAGAAAAAACAGAAATTCAAGTTTTGCTTTAAAATCCCTTTAATAAAGCAATTAAAAAATAATTTTATTAAATCACAATCCACCCCTCAGTACAGGTCTTTTCAATATTGCATGTAGCAAAATACACATAAAGCACGTCTGCTGCATTTTGAAATAGGATGGCTGTCTCAATGGCAAGCATTCGTGTAGTTGTTTGAAATGCAAGCTGCACTAGCAATTCTTTTTTCATGGAACACCATTTTTACTATGATTATTCAGACTTGCATACTTGACAGATACTTCTCAAAAATGAAGAAAGTGAGTCTTGTCCTATCTATCACCAATAACAAAATTCAAGTTTCTAAGCAACAATTAGAATTTGGGAAAAAATATATATATTTACCATAACAAGCCTGATAGCTTACTAGTATTACTTACTAAGATCTACATTACCCAGTAAACCAATATTTTCTAGATGATCAATAAATGCTGTTATAAGGTTATACATGGGTAAAAAAAAATCCATTCAAAGTGTAAGACATATAAGTGGATTTTGATGCAACACAATTCCAAAAGTTCACAGGTCCAAGGGCAGGAAGCCCCTAGATAGGCCACTTTGACATGAACAGTATTTTGAGTTAAAAGTAATCAAAACCTAGCAGATTCAGGAAAAGATCTTTACCATCCTCAAAAGAGCTATTAACAGAGATTCTTCTTCACCTAAGAAACTTATCTACATAATGGGGCAACTTTTGTTTTCCAAACAACCTTTTTACTTTCTTGTTAATGATCTTTCTCCCCTTTGCATGCTAATGATGTGGGAAACAAAGGCAGAAGAAAAATTATTAAATTTCCTTACTACCTACAGCCCACTGACAAGTCCTTGAGACAGGCAGAGTGACCTTTCTCTAGGGCCTCAACTGCCTCCATGTTGACACTTGGCTAAGGGCAAATGGGCAATCCTAGCCAGCTCCCCCTCCCCCTTCACCCTGATCCTCTAAGCCTACTTTTAACATATAAAAATTTAAAATTCCTGGGATCCCTGGGTGGCGCAGCGGTTTGGCGCCTGCCTTTGGCCCAGGGTGCGATCCTGGAGACCGGGGATCGAATCCCACGTCAGGCTCCCGGCTCATGGAGCCTGCTTCTCCCTCTGCCTGTGTCATGGATCTCCCTCTGCCTGTGTCTCTGCCTCTCTCTCTCTCTCTGTGACTATCATAAATAAATAAAAATTAAAAAAAAAAATTTAAAATTCCTTTAGAAATTTCCTTTCTTTAAAAAAAAAATTCCTTTCTTTTTAAACCCCTCAAAATACATGTTGGCAATCATCCTCCAAGCATATGACCCACCAATATATATCTGAAGGGTCTCATGACTAAGGGTTAACTAGACAGTGATAAGTGACTTTTCCCAACAATAGCTAGCCCCCTCAAGGTCTTGGAAACCTTGCTTCCAAAATTCCTTAGAGACTTATGCTCTCTCTACCCCCCCCTCATCTCAAGACCTCAGTGCAGCTCTGTCCCTGGGTGCTGTCCTCCTTCTTCCTGCTTTAATAAATCACCTTTTTGCACCAAAGACGTCTCAAGAATTCTTTCTTGGCTGTTGGCTTCGAATTCCAACATCTTTTCCTAAGACCCTTACCCCTCTCCTGAGTTCACAGAAGCATCATGTTACCTGTCTTTGGAATTTCCATATCTGTGTGGATTTCCCACATGTATACTATTAAATTTGATTTTCTCCTGTTTATCTGTCTCCTGCCAATGTGATTCTTAGTTGAGCTAGAGGGACCTTGAAGGGCAGAGGAAATTCTTCTTCCCCCAAAACAGATATGGTTTTAGACTCTATATTGCAACTGATCTTTACAAAACTATCACGTGTCGACTTCTAGTGAAAGATCAAAGAAAAATATACACAATTGCCTAAAAAAGCTGTTAAAATACTTTTCTTTTCTAGTTATGTGTCTGTGTGAGGCCAGATTTTCTTCATATACTTCAACTAAAACAACATATTGCAAGAACAGATTGGCTGCAGAAGCAGATATGAGAATCCAGCTGTCTTTTACTGAGCCAGACATTAAAGAGATTTATAGAACTACAAAAACAGTGACACTCTTCTCACTGAATTTTTTTTTTTTTGGTGGGATGGAAAATATAGTAATTTTCATTACAAAAATATTACTTATATTAACACATAATAGATTTATTGTTGCTATTTTTAAACGAAATAATAAACATCTGAATTTTTCTGAGTGTTGATTTCTAATACAGTAGTTATCTGTAGATAAAACCTGTACCAACAAAACTCATTGGAGACTTTAATAACTGTGAAAAGAATAAAGGGGTCCTGAGACCAAAACTGCTGCCACAGAGATTATTTTGGATTAAATTTAAGTTAGCTGAGAATAACAGAATATAAATAACACTGAAATTCATTTTAAAAGAGCAATGCCATATGTGGTTTTACATTAAAGACCAGAGCAAAAGTTTCATATCCCCAAGCTAGTCCATTGTTAAACAGGTGATACTACTACTTTAACCAATTATATACACTAATGTGTGAAAGTATAGACAGAAAAGAAGCAGTCATGGAGATGGCTTGTACAATTACAAACTAATATAAGCTCTTTCTGAATCATTAGGTTAATACATGTTAAAAGCCTTAAAATGTTTAGGCTTCATGACTCAGTAATTCCCCTTCTGGATAATCTTTCTTAAATTTAAAAAAAAGAAAAAAGAAATTTGGAGAGATTACATATAAGGATAGTTAGCAGGCATCAGATGAAACAGCTAGCCAAAGGAACTAAATCTATTTGGAGAAAATACTTTATGCACAAAGATGGTCATTAAAAAGTAAGTCATCCTTGTGAAAAAACAGAAATAATCTATAGAAAATTTAGCTCTGCAAATAGCTATTTCTAAGAAAGCTATAACTAATAACAACTGCTATAATGAAATAACATCATATGGCATAAAGATTCAGAGTAGTAGCAATACGGAACCAACTCAAAGAAATAACATTAAAAAAGAAAAATGAGTATATTATTAAAAAAATTGGTCTTAAGAAATCTTAGAAAAACTGGCAGAGAAAAATGTAGTTATTCTAACTCTTCTAATTTTATATGACTTTAAAACTTTAAGAGTATTTATACAATAGTTTTAGCAAAATATTTCAACAAAAACTATTAGCCATCAATTACTATAATAATGCTGTTGACAGTTTTTCTTAGTAAAGAGTAGATAAAATTGGCTTTCAAATGTTTTATTGTACTCACTTATAATCTCTCTCCCAGAATTTCACAGGTCGAACATATGAAGTGATGAATATTGCACTTCCCAGAAAGGGATTTAGTGGAGTAGAAAAAAAGGCAGATACAGCAGCCTGAACAAACAACATAGCTGAATCTATGAAAAAACTGGTTAAGGATTTTAACACTCATCTGAGTGAGTGCACGTGTGCACGCACACACACACACACATAAATACATCTCACAAACACACTGCGATTACGGCAATGAGAACAATGAGGTTCAACAGTGGAGTGAAGGGGGTGCCATTGGACAATACAAGGGGATACAAGCAGAAACACACAGCCAGGAAAAGTACAGCTTGGCATAATGCTTTGAGGGGAGTCAAATAAATATTTGCTAATATGTATTTGGTAAAAGTCCATATACTAATTCTTGAATAAATACGTTTGGGTTTAATTTTCCAAAAGATCAAACTAAAATTTACGTATACAAAAAGTTTGCATTTCAACATCTATGTGGTCACTAACCTTTACTTTTATTTAAAAAGTACTTTTAAAGAAATGAGAATATAAAATTTTAAACATAGTTCAATTACAATGATTATGAATGTTTATTTTCATTCATTTAAAAATATTTCTAAGGATTTCATATTTATTAAAACTTCCTAGACTTTAATACTGATATATGTAAACATAAATTTTTAAATGAAAAAAAAATTTTAAATGAGATTACTGAATTATAAAACCTTAATACTGTCTTCATGTTTAGATGATCTGTAGGTCAACAATGCTGATACAAATTCAAATTAAACAATCAAAATTGGTACAGGTGTGGACTCAAAGGACTGAGAATATCTGATAATCTATCAATTAATAGCCTATATTCTATGCCTGTGAAAGGTTATGCCTACAAACCACATTCACAGTAAGGATATGATTGCCCTTTCTTACACAATTTTTATTAGAAGGATACGGGGCACTGCAAAGGGCTGAGCAAAAGCATGAAAAGCAGAACCCCATGTAATTTGCCATGGGGCAATGTAAGTGTATACAAACTGCAATTTATAAAGGAGTTCCCAAAGCTGTAGGAGGAAAAGAAAAACAATCAGTAAAAAAACCTATCATTAGATACTTGAATTAGAAAATGAAAGACCTCTAAAATGTATTTTTTTCATAATAGGAAAATGGCATTAAAATTATTTTTCTTTGCATAAAATGAAAAGACATATCAACTGCCAAAACACTGAACATATATTTAAATAAAGACAGCTAGTTGATTTATGGACTTGTGTTTCATCTGTTTAAAAAATTCAATGCCTTCTTTTGGTTATATTACTACTACTACAAGCAAAACACAGAAAGGTAGGAAATCTAGACGTTTATTAACGCTTAAGTAATTCATACATATTTTTATTCCAAGACACGTTTTCATCAAATTTTAGTGCTTTGAAAACGGAGTATGTTTTAACTGCAATGTCAAAAGAAATCTGAAAGCAGCTAGGCAGGAAATAAGTTGTAATACAGTTGTCCATGCTTGTCTGCCTAAGGATTTAGTAGAACATATCAGGGATCTGTTCATACTCTTCAATTGTTATTGTCAGTACAAAAACAACACACAATTTTATATAAATTAGGGCTTGTTTTTTGTTGAATATATCTTCAACACTGAAACAGAATTATTGTGTTTGTCCAAAACTGCCTCTGCGTGTCAGGCAATACAAGGCCCAACTCAACAAAACAGACACTGGATCTTGGGGCAAGAGGTTCATACTAATTCGGTGCTGTGATTCAGGCACTAAACACCTCATATTTAAATTGTTCAACTAATTGCAAATGAACCTGTTTAACTTCCAATTTAAAAAAGAAATTACAATGTCAACCAATTAAAAAATGCAGATGAACGTCTGCATTCTTTGCCATGATTCAAAATAATGCTGGTAATCCTTGATTATCAATGTGATCAGGATGACAGGAAGTAAAAGCAGCATGTATATTATCAAGATGTCATTATAACTGCCTAAAAGCAGTAACTCAGAAAACTTCAGATTCTAAATGTGAGTCAGATTGAACTCAAACTTTGACTCTAATGTTAAAGAAAAAATTATATGCAATTACAGACAAGTGGTTAGTAGGTAAAATCACTTTTTATACATTCGTAGTAGTTTTTTCCTGTAAGATTTTTAAATTGCTGGTGCATCTTAACAATGATATCTTAAAAAATATATCTAGAGATCCCTTGAAAATTACTTACTATCACTGTTAAGTTCTGTCAACTAACTTTACATAATTCAAAGTCCTTAAAAAAAACAAAAACAAAACAAAAAAAAAAAAAAACAAAGTCCTTAAGGGCAGAACGCTATTTGTTCACTAATGTAGCCTAAGCATCTAGAACAGTTCTAGAACATTGTATGCTTTCAAGAACAATTTGCTTAGCAAATGAAAATATTAAGAATATCCGAACTAATGCAAATTAAGTCTATTTCAGATACTGTTTCTACTTTATTGAAACTTTCACTTTTTTTCCCAACCAGTAAAATAAGATGCCATAAAATTTCCAAGCTAAATATTTAAATTTGTGAGAAACCACATGCTTCTTTATACAAACAATTCTTTCATTAACTTTCTGGCTTCCTCCTTTGGTTAACCATGCTCACTAGAAGAGGAAATAAATGATAAAAATGCATACAAATTAGTGATTGAACAAATACAATACTGCAGTATTTTAGAAGCTACTTAGTACAATGTTTAACACAATATTTTGAAATTGACTATCACTAAAACCTTGTTCAAATTAATGGTTTTCCATGTACTGTTCCCATCCTAGGTTAGACTTCTAACACATCTAAATTACTGTCATAGTCTCTTAAACTGTTCTCCATACCTTTAGGTTCTCTCTTCCCCAATTCATCCCAAATGTGGCTGACCAGGCTAACTTGCCTAAAATTGGGCTTTCATTGTGTTTTGTAGCTGTCATATGCTTCAGCTCTCTGTTACCTATCAAATGGGATAATATATGTCAAAGTCCTTTGTATGTGGTCAGCGTTAACATGAAATCTAAGTTCTATTTAATTTATAAATAATCTGACTCACAACTGTTTCACAATCTGTTTCATTTAGAAAGGTGGTAGGGTTCAGCAAAAAGATGGTTAGAAAGGGAAGCAGAAGACCCAGGTTTTGTCATCTCATTTGTAAAAGGACTAAAAGGACCTTAGAAGAGTGGATAATAAACTTTAGAAGCATTCTGTAATTTTCAGAGTATTCTGCAAATGTCACCATCAAACTAATTTCTGATTCCTCCCACATGGCCTCCCTGGCCTCAGTACTATCTTCACTTAGCTATCAGGTTATTTCCTCCCTCTATCTATCCAGCAGCCCACAGCCCAGTTCCATTATTACCATGTCTATTTCCAGAATTATTCAAAACCACACCCACTTTTGGAAGATTCTAGATATATAAAAATACATAGCTAATGGTGCTTCTCTAATTTTTCTATATAGCTTAATCTTATCTTCCTACCTATAGCAAGAAATATATCTTTCATGGATCATAGTGACTTAGCATTACTTAGGGATTCTAATATGCTCCTAAATAACTGATTGACTGAAAAAAGATATTACTTAAAAGATAATGAAGCAAATGATATGCAGGCAGAACCCTCCCTAAACAGAGTATTACCTAGGGCGATACTTTTTACAGATAGGGATATTCCTTTCAGTGAGTGATAATTACCTTGTTGAAGAGTATGGACATGAAGAAGAGATCCAACAACATGGTCTCTGAAAATGCTTCATAGTCAATTTTGAAGAAGAGCACAGTAAAGATGACTGTGACATACTGATATGTAGGGCTGCTAAAAGAGGATCGTAGCAACTTCAGACCAGCAATGGTGATCATTAAAGCACCTAATCTATAATATAAAGAAAACACAACTCATTAATCAATGACTGAAAACTTTAGAAAATATACTAACTTTAGAAAAATCACTATTTCATTTACTATGCTTACAAAATATATATATATCAAATATAAACTTCTAAAAATGATTTATATAGCTAGGCAAATCATATTCTAAAATAAACTATTATAGTATTTCCTTTTAACAATATGTAATTGATTCTTATTCTTTTATATAAATAAGAATGTTTTAAAAAAGTAAGTATTGTAATTCTAACATATGGTTCTCCAGTTTCTGAATATTTTTATTTCTTTAATATTAATAGCATTTAGCACATAAAAAAACAGGTATTAAGGCTTACCCAACAATATCTACCTTGTCTACTCAGTGGATAGGCCTATAGAATAATTGCAGAGGCAAATGACCACCTATATTGCTTGACTTACACAGTACACAAAAACATATTTCTCAAACTTACCATCTAATATTAAAAATTAACTTTATTAATAAATGACTCCTCATAAAATATTAGTTGACAATAAGATGTCCAGAGTAATGATACACAAGAGCAGAAACAGATGTTCAGGAAGGGAAGTTAAAGACACAATTTCACCTGAATTTTTTTTATCTCACAGTGTATTGCACCAAAGATACCCTAAATTATTTATTTCTACTTGATCATTGTCTTAAGACATTGCTTATGACAGCCCCTAGCAGTTAAATATAGATGAGACAAGTATTATACTTACTCTGTATCCAGTTTTTTTGGACTAGCAATTGTCTCTGCACTGCTACTAAGTTCATTGAGAACAATCAATGGATAAATGATATTCTTCTCCACAAAAAGAAGCCACACATGAAGTTTCTCAAACCACATCATAGTGGCTGCATCTAACAAGGTAATACAAGAAGATCATATCATCTAATGTATAAAATACAGGCGTGCCTCATTTTATTTTGCTGTACTTTATTACACGTTCCAGATACTACTTTTTTTTTTTTTTTTTAAACAAAATGAAGGTTTATGGCAACCCTGTGTTAAGTCTATCGGCACCATTTTACAACAGCATTTTCTCACTTCATGTTTCTCTGTTACATTTTGGTAATTCTTACAATACTTAAAACTTTTTCACTATAATTATATTTGTTACGGTTATCTATGATCAGTGATTTTCTTTTTCTAAGATCTTATTTATTTATTCATGAGAGACACACAGAGAGAGAGGCAGAGACATAGGCAGAGGGAGAAGCAGGCTCCATGCAGGGAGCCTGATGCGGGACTCAATCCCGGGTCTCCAGGATCACATCCTGGGCTGAAGGCAGGCACCCAACCGCTGAGGCACCCAGGTGTCCCTGATCAGTGATCTTCAATGCTTCTGTTTTATCATCTTTGGGATAATATGAACTCTATCCACATAAGATGGCAAACTTAACCAGAAATGCATGTGTTCTGATTGCTCTGCTGACTGGCTCTTCTACCATTCTCCTACCTCCTCTCAGCCTTCCCTATTCCTTGGGACTGAAATTAGGCCAATTAATGACTCTACAATGGCCTCTAAGTGTTCAAGTGAAAGAAAGAATTGAATATTTCTCATTTTAAATCAAAAGCTGGAAATAATTAAGCTTAATGAGGAAGGCATGTTAAAAGCCAAACTAGGCCAAAAAGCTAGGGCTCTTGTGCTAAATACTAGTCAAGTTGTGACTGTACAGGAAGTTTTTGAAGGAAATGAAAAGTGCAACTCCAGTGAACACACAAATGATAAGAAAGTGAAACAGCCTTACTGTGGATATGGAGAAAGGTTAGTGGTCTGGAGAGAAGACCAAACCAGCCACAATATTCCCTTAAGCCAAAGCCTAATCCAGGGTACATCCCTAATTCTCTTCAATTCTATGAAGTCTGAGACAGGTGAGGAAGCTGCAGAAAAAAAAGTCTGAAGCTAGCAGAGGCTAGCTAGTTCAATGAAGTTTAAAGAAAGAAGCCATCTCCCCATAACATCAAAGTGTAAGGTGAAACAGCAAGTAATGATGGAGAAGCAGCAAGTTATCCACAAGATCCAGCTAAGATCATTAAAGAAACTGGCTACAGATTTTCAGTGTAGACTAAACAGCTTTCTATTAGAAGGAGATGCCATCTGGGACTTTCACAGCTAGAGAGGAGAAGTCAATGCTTGGCTTCAAAGCCTCGAAAGCCATGCTATCTTGCTAGGGGCTAACACAGCTGGTGACTTTCAGTGGAAACCAGGGCTCATGGACCATCCCAAAAATCCTCAGGCCCTTCAGAATGCTAAATCTACTTTGCCCGTGGTACTATAAATGAAACAACAAAGTCTGGATGATAGCACATCTATTTATGACATGGTTTACTGGATTTTTTTAAGCCCACTGTTGAGGCCTATTGATCAGAAAAAGAGATTCCTTTCAAAAGGATGCTCTAAGCTTTTACTAAAAGGCCAAGGAAATTTGCTTTGAGAATGAATAGTCAAGTTTGGTATAGAAGGCTTTTAAAAGCATCAGAGTTGGGGATCACTGGGTGGCTCAGCAGTTTAGCGCCTGCCTTCGGCCCACGGTGTGATCCTGGAGTCCTGGAATCGAGTCCTGCATCAGGCTCCCTGCATGGAGCCTGCTTCTCCCTCTGCCTGTGTCTCTATCTCTTATGAATAAATAAATAAAAAATCTTAAAAAAAAAAAGCGTCAGAGTTCTCAAAACGAGTTAATTTATCTCCAAATAACTGAGGAATCCTCTATCATAATGCACTAACTGAAGAAAAAGTTTGAGGTCAAACTATTGGCTTGTTTAATCACAGATATATAATAAATGATTACATAGTTATGAACTTCTATTATTTCTCTAAAATGAGGAATTATGGTATATCACAAGTCATAGGGCCAATGAACAAAGACCAACTACTTACAACATGAAAGTCAAGTCAGAGTTTAAAGTAGACTGGCCCTCTTCCTCTTTTGGGGGGCATTTTATACTTTATTCCAAATCTGAACAAGAAAGAACATTACAAGTGTTTTAAACTTCTTTTCATCTGATCAACTCTTTTATACCCTTCTCTAGTGGGACATAGTGTTATCGATAGAAACAGGAACAAAGTTCTCTCTATTCCCCCATGCTTTGAGCTAAAAATATTTCAAAGAAATCTTACGGAGGACTGGATTGCCTGTACATAGAAAAGAAAACTTAAGGAAAGGATAAGGACTGGAGAGAGAAGCTGTAGACATGCACAGGATTGATCATTGAGAGGTCTATGAAGAACAATATAGAAAGAAGTCTTATTTTGTGGAAGTCAGTCTTGTGGCACTGACATTTATACTTCAACTGAAATTAAAGCATCCTGCAAAAGGCTTGACTCATTACAGCTTCAAATCTAAGTATAACAGGGATGCCTGAGTGGCTCAGCAATTGAGCATCTGCCTTTGGCTCAGGGCGTGATCCCAGGTCCGGGGATCGAGTTCCGCATCCAGCTCCCTGCGAGGAGCTTGCTTCTCCCTCTGAGTCTCTGCCTCTCTCTGTGTCTCTCATGAATGAGTAACTAAAATCTTTAAAAAAAACAAAACAAAACAAAAAAACAAATCTAACAAATACAAGCCAAAGTGTTACTTGATGATACTTATTTGTCATCTACTAAAGTAAAAAACAAAAACAAAAACCAACGACAAAAAAGTCCGTAATATTAAAAAGAGCAATGTTAACAAAATACTTACTCCGAACTTCGTACTGACTGTACTCTACTGTCTTCAGCAGAGGGTGAGAGAAGCAGTGCCATGGTAGCTGTTTTCTGACTTGAGGCAGTACGTAATGGGTTACAAACCCCACAAAGCCGACCAATGCATACAACACATACTTGAGAGCAGGCTAAAAGAATAAAATTGAGAAAATTAAAAGTGTTTTTTGAGATCCATAGAACTTCTAATTTGTCAATTCAATTTTCTACTTATTAACAGAAAATGGCAAAGTCAATTTTCGAATCTAAAAACCAAACATCTGTCAACAAAGATAACAGTTAACACTGTTTTCTTATGTGGTTAAAAGTTAAAAACAGTTAACACTGTTTTCTTTTTTTTTTCAATTTCTCACATTCCTTTCCCTTTTCCTTTCCTTTCCTTCTTTCTCTCTCTCTCTCTCTCTCTTTTCTTTCCCTCCCTCCCTCCCTCCCCCTCCCTTCCCTTCCCTTCTTATTGGTGTTCAATTTGCCAACATATAGCATAACACCCAGTGCTCATCCCATCAACTGCCCCTCCCAGTGCCCGTCACCCAGTCACCCCCACCCCCCGCCCACCTCCCTTTCTACCACCCCTTGTTCGTTTCCCAGAATTAGGAGTCTTTCATGTTCTGTCTCCCTTTCTGATATTTCCCACTTGTTTTTTCTCCTTTCCCCTTTATTCCCTTTCAGTATTAACACTGTTTTCTTACGTGGTTTTTCTGAAACTTATACTAAGGTTGCCCCGTAGATCAACACGTACAAAAGAAGTGGTGGTATGCCACACCAGATATCAATTATAAAAGACTGCAGCTTCTGTCTTAGGCTTTCTCACTCTAAGACCACTGGCTCTAGACCACAACTGCCATTTTGTGTGGATACTCAAGCAGCCTATGGTGAGGGTCATATAGAGAAGAACTCAGAGCTCAGGCCAATGGTCAGGAAAGAACTAAGGCCTGCTGACAGCCTCGATTGATGCCAGCCCCATATGACTGTAGCATTATAACACAGCCTGAACTGGGATCATCCAGCTAAGCTACAGAGTCATGACCCAGAGAAACCATAAGAAAATAAATACTTTTAAAACTGAACGAAAAGTCATATATTTCAGCACTATGGACAAATATTACAATCAAATAAAAAATGAGTCTAAACCATTATCTTCCCCCAATCAAGAGATCAAAATGATTTTTTACCTGCAATACTGTGAACACTGTGCTTACATGAATAGCAAAATACAGCACACCAATTACAATGCATACTACTAGGTCAGACTGTAAACGCTCACTCTGGAACAAAACAGAATTATCCAACTATTACACAAAATTCAAAAATATGTATTTCTTTTATTCCCACAGTCAAAAAAACTAATTTTATTGGTCCTATTCTTCTAGATAATTCTTATACATAATAATCAGCTATAAGTTTTTTCTTCCTGAATTTCCTGATATTTTGGTTTGACAATGGAAATATCAAGGAAATGAAACTAGTTCTACACACTGTATAACATAACAGTCTTTTATATATTTACTTTAAAATATTTTATTTTTTAAGTAATCTCTACACACAAAATGGAGCTTAAAGTCATGACCCTGAGATCAAGAGATGCGTGTTCTACCAATTGAGTCAACCATGGGCTCCTCTAACAAAGCCTTTTAGAATGAAGATTTCTTTCTCTCAATTGATCTGTATGTTTCATTTTTACACAAAAGGAAATGAGGTACTTAAATCACTATATCAGCTATAGGGGAATACTGTTTTGGATAACAAAGTTATGCTTTCCCATTGGTTTTTTAAAATGTTGAAACTGCATGTCTTATTTTACTTACTGGATTTTGGTTCTTTTAGTGGTTGTAGTAAACCGGAAACCTCTCAATATCTTAACTAGTCATCAACTGACCCACAGGTATATGCTAACCTTAAACTAAATTTAGAAATATGTTATTACATGTAACACGAAATGTGCTTTGTTAACATGGAAACTGAAGTCAGAAAAAATCCTGAGGCAGCTTTATACTTCTCAAGTTTGAAGAACATATGAACAGCTCAAGTTCATTAAGGCAAATGTCATGACTAATTCAAGACCTATATAAATTCAGTTTTTCACAAGTGGAAATAATCTAAAATAACTAAGAAATATGCTTTGCTTCATAAAACAGATACACATCTATAAAATTCATTTTTCAAATAATTACTAAAATATAGACAACATTGAATTTACTAAATTAGAAAATTTTTAAATTATGACATTTTCTTAAGTATAAATAAAATTAGTAGAGATAATTGCTATCTCCTTCTATCTAAAAAATAAACACACATACACTTTTCAGACTGCTGTAGAGGAATAAAACACACTAAGATTAGCAGGTTATTTACAAGGACAGTTTTTGTTTTTTTTTGTTTGTTTGTTTTGTTTTTTTTTTTAATTTTTTATTTATTTATGATAGTCACAGAGAGAGAGAGAGAGAGAGAGGCAGAGACACAGGCAGAGGGAGAAGCAGGCCCCATGCACCGGAAGCCCGACGTGGGACTCGATCCCGGATCTCCAGGATCGCGCCCTGGGCCAAAGGCAGGCGCCAAACCGCTGCGCCACCCAGGGATCCCACAAGGACAGTTTTTATCAACAAGAACAGTAACAACAAAATCTAATTTATGTTAATATATGGATCTTTCAAATCCTAATTTAAACTGAATAGGATTAAGAATTCTATAAACAATGAAATTACTTCATTTCACCTCATCTGAAAATGAATATTTAGCATACTCTTTTATACAGTAACAACTTTTGAGAATGAGCATTTCTTAACAGGTTAAAATCTGACATAAAAGCAGTCAACAATATATTATTTGCACACACATTTTCCCCAATTACAAAAGGCCTTCATTATATAACATGACAAACTGTCTAAAATTTACATCTTTAGATGATTGTAAAAAGCTAAAACTTACAACAGAATTTCTAAGTTTTTCAGGCAGTGGATCTTTTACTTCAGACAGAGGATCTTCTGGATTTTTCTCTTCTGTTTTTGGAAAAATCTTGGATTGTACCAAAGAGCTTTAAATTAAAAAAAAAAAAAAAGAAAGAAAGAAAAGAAAGGAAGAAAGGAGGAAGGAAAAAGAATAAAAAATCAATTCATAACGTGAAAACCAGTACTTCAAATGACAAATGAAGTTTATGACAAGTGTTCCGGGGCGCCTGGGTGGTGCAATAGAGTAAGCATATCCAACTCTTGGTTTGGGCTCAGGTCCTGACCTCAGGGTGGTGGTAATGAGCTCCATGCTGGGTTCCTACATTCAGCTCTGTCTGCTTGAGATTCTCTCTTTCTCTCCCTCTGCCCCTCCCACTCATGCACACAGGCACACTCACTCTCTAAATAAGTAAATCTTACAAAAAAAAAAAAAAAATCAAGCATTCCAAGCATATTTTATCATTAGTAACTGATAATTTCTAAAAAGTTTACAATACTATAAATAAGCATATAAGAATATTTTTATTAAAACATAATTTTTAGAAGGGAAAAAGCTAACAAACAATCCCAGCTAAATTGATTAGAATGATCCAAAGTTAATATATTTGAAACCCAATACAGTTAAGTCAACAGCACTTTGACAAGGTGGTGGGAAAACAGATCTTAAGTTAAATCTGGAAGAAATCCAAACTTATTTAAATTTCTTTAATTCAGTAACAAATGCACTTACAAAAGTACAGATGGATCACTGCTTTGTCGGCTGAGATGATAGGATATTGCCACTAATAAACCACAAAAAATGGAGAAAAGTACTGGAATATGCTGGCCATCCCAAGAATCCTGTTGGAAAAAAGTGTTCTGTTTCAGAGAACAATATGCTGTTACTTTATCATCTATTATATTATCCTTTCATGTCAGTATTTTGGAGGAAGATAACTAAATTTAACAAAAAAATTTTAGCCATATTATCAATTGTATTCTTTTCTAGATAAATTTAGATTTATTACTTTCTGATGAGCTAGAACTTTACTAGATCATCTTCAGGTTTCTTTTGGTACTAAAGCTCTATTTATACACTAGGAATGAAACATTTGCGTTGGATAGATGTCGCTCTTGATTTCTTTCATATTTCATGTGGTATTAAGCTTATGGTAAACTACATTCTCCCTTTAGAAAAATGAAATAACTTGGTGCACACATTTGATTATATATAATAGAGGAGGGAAAAAGCAACACATAGTACAACACATTAGATAAAACAGAATGCTGACATCGCTGTGCTTTTATCCTGATACCTTTGCTCATAATATGCTGCCATTATCATCTTCCAGAAAACTGAGTAGGCATTCAGTGCTCTTGAATAATGAACTCCATATTCCCCAAAATAAATAATGCAAAGGCTAGCTTCTAAAGTCAACCAAACATGTGGATGTACATATGCATGTCATGTCTGCTCACTGCAAGATTTCTGGAGTCTACTAGCAAGATATCTGGTAAAGAGTAGATAATACTGACAAAAGGAATAGTTAAAAATTCTTAATTATGGCCAGTGAGGTAAACAGCATACTATTCCTTCTTTCTCTGGGACTCAAGAAGCAGGAATGGTAGGAGTGGGAATCCAAATGGTGGTTTATTATAGTACTTGGGTTTTTTCCCATTTAATAATAAAGTCTTGAAAATTGTTACACATCACAACATACAGATCTTTCTGTAATGGCTACATCAAAACATCATTATCATCATTGAACACTATATATTAAGCCCCATCCTTAGATCTTTGCTATTTCCTAAACAATTTTTTTTAAGATTTTATTTATTCATGAGAGACAGACAGAGAGAGAGAGAGAGAGAGAGAGAGAGAGGCAGAGACACAAGCAGGGGGAGAAGGAGGCTCCATGCAGGGAGCCTGATGTGGGACTCAATCCCGGGACTCTAGAATCACGCCCTAGGCTAAAGGCAGGCCCTCAACCGCTGAGCCTCTCTGGGTTCCCCTTCCTAAACAATTCTTATGACCATCCTTAGAGATATATACCACTGCTCCCCAATTTACAGATGAGAAACTGAGGCACAAAGGGTTCAATAATTTGTTAAGAGGTAAAATAAAGTCAAGAACTGAACCTTCTGATGATTGGATTTACTGAGAAGGAAGTTAAGCAATATAGGAGTTTGAGAATGAAAGGGAGATAAATACATAAGGAAATAAAAGAGAAACTGTGTGTAGGTATAGCATTTGCACAGTGATAATCAGGGAAACATATCAGGTATATGAGAGAGGCAAGGAAGACCATGTGTGGTCGAGATGTGCAGTGAGAGGTGAAAGAAAGCCAGCCTACAGCTTCCATAAAGCACAGTCCATGGATAATGCATAAAACTTGACAATATACACAAAGCGTAAAGTTAGTTACTTAGACATAGGGGGGCAAATACCAAAACAATCAACATAAAGAATTGAAAGTGGCAACTCTAAGGAAGGGATAGAGAGGGGATGGTTATTCCTGGCAATACGTATTATAGAAATATCTGATTCTTTGAAAGATATACATGTACAACTTTAGTAAACATTAAAACTAATAAAAAAGATTTCCAGTACATCTACTTTAGAAAACTGGCAATTCCATTTCAGGGATTTACTCAAGAAAAATGAAAACATGTGTGTGTTCATTGCAGCTTTATTCATAATATTCCTAAACTCTAAACAACAATGATGTTCACTTCTAAGGCAACAGAGAAGTTGACATATACATATAATGGGAGTAGGGATGATTTAAAACTAAATGGGGTATTTTCCTGCAGGAAAAAGGAACACAATAATTTGGATGAATCTCAAAACATTATATTGAACAAAATATATCAGCTACAAAAGAGGTGTGATTCCATTTGTATGAATTTCAAGAACGCCAAGTCTATAGTAAAAGTAGTTGGGGCAGGGGGGGGAATGAAAAGGAATATGAGGGAAATTTCTCATGGTGATGGAACTACATCTTGGTAAGGGTGTGTATTATAAAGGTATATGTATTTGTTAAAATTTATCAAGCTGTCTAACTAAGATACATGAATTTCTTATATAAAGAAATATATAAATTCTTCCTCAACTAAAGCAAAACAAGTGTTTGGAGAAAACTAAAAATTCTGCTTTCATCTGACAAATTCTTGACACTACTTTTTATTGCTCTCAGACAAAAGAAAAGCATACTTAAATTGATCTCAAAATCACTTATTTATATCAAGAATTTAGAATACTCATACATTCAATATAATTCATGAATATTTAAATAGATAGTAACTACAACCTTTATTGAATCACTAACTAAAAAAACAAATAGCAAAACAAACCAAACCACCTGATTTTTCAATGAACTCTGGTCAGAAGTGGGAGAAATTTCAGTAACTATGAAAAAACAAAACAGAAGTTGACCTACTTTGACAGATTAAAAGATGGGTTTGTTCTACCCACTGTAGTGGGTTTGAACATCCAAATTCTAGCAATCTCTTAAAAAATATGAAAGGGATCCCTGGGTGCCGCAGTGGTTTGGTGCCTGCCTTTGGCCCAGGGTGCGATCCTGGAGACCCGGGATCGAATCCCACGTTGGGCTCCCAGTGCATGGAGCCTGCTCCTCCTTCTGCCTATGTCTCTGCCTCTCTCTCTCTGTGTGTGTGTGTGTGTGTGACTATCATAAATAAATAAAAATTAAAAGAAAAAAGAAAAAAAATATGAAAGCATCAGGCAGCCCCGGTGGCTCAACGGTTTAGTGCCACCTTCAGCCCAGGGTGTGATCCTGGGGACCCTGGATCAAGTCCCACATCAGGCTCCCTGCATGGGGCCTGCTTCTCCCCCTGCTTGTGTCTCTGCCTCTCTCTCTTTGTGTCTCTCGTGAATAAATAAAATCTTTAAAAAAAATATGAAAGCATCTAGAAAGTATACACACATTACTAGGATGCACTAAAGTTGTTTTAGAAAAAAATTTTTAGCTTTTAATGAGTTAAAAAAGTTAAGGAAAAATGAAAGAATAAACATAAGGAAAACAGGAATCAAATATAACAAATATAAACAGAAATAACAAATATAAAAGTCTGTATTAATAGATAAAAAGAAAATCAATTCCTAAAGGTATGTAATAATGCTTCCCAATGTATCCAACTGCCCAGAAGTAACTATGGTTATCAATTTCTTGTATATTCTTCTATCATTATTCTATGTATATACAAGCCATTGGGTATGTTTTAAAAAAAAAAGCACAAAGGAAACATCCATTTGGGGGGGATATTACCTTTCTTTTTATTAAAACACACACATACACACACAAATGTGATATATATAGCATACCCATACAGGAATATTATTCAACCTTAAAAAGGAAGGAAATCTTGTCATTTGCAACAACATGGATGAAACTGGATGGCATTAAGCTAAATGAAATAAGCCAGACAGAGAAAAGAGAAATACTTCATGGTATTATGTATACGTGAAAATTTTTTTTTCAAAGAAGAAGTCAAATTCATAGAAACAGAATAGAAAATAGCTGCCAGAGACTGGGAGGTTGGGGAAATAGGGAAAGGTTGGTAAAGGAGTATAAACTTTCAATAAAGGTCTGGCGGCGGGGGGGGGGGGGGGGGGCGCGGGGGTGAGAAATAAGTGAAGGTCAAAAGGTACAAATACTTCTGAAGGTTATAGGATAACTAAGTCATAAAAATGTAATGCAAACCATGGCAACAGTATTTAATAAGACAGCACTGCATATTTGAAAGTTGCTAGGAGAAAGATCTTAAAAGTTCTCATTAGAATGCACACAAAAAAGCTTTGTAACTGTATGAACAATACTTACCTATTGTGATTATTTCATAATACACACAACAATTAAATTATGTTGTACATCTGAAACTAATCTAATGATACATATCAATTATATGTCATTAAAAAATTAAATAAACTTAAAAATATTTTACAAGGATGAATAAGGTCTAAAGATCTAATGTATAACATAATGACTATGGTTGATAACACTGTATTGTATAACCGAAATTTGCTAAGAGTAGAACTTAAAGGCTCTCACCAAAACAAAACAAAATAAGATAAATATGAGGTAATAAATGTATTAACTTGATGAGGGGAATCTTTTCACAGTGATTCAGATCATCAAATACACTTTTAATGTCTTGTCATTTTATTTGTTGATTATACTTCAATAAATCTTGAAAAAACAAATGGCTTGTCTTGAAAATCACTCCACATTACCATATAAAAATGTTCTAAATCTGCAGATTTACTGTAGTGGGTGACATGTAAAACTAAAACAGTATAGTGAAACGTCATATCCAACAAAGAAGAAAATAATTTATCTTCCTGTGTACTTTTAGGATTCTTTGGCAGTTTTATAATTGCTCTTCTTCTGCTAGATAATTAGAGTTAAATAGCCCATTGTACACTGGTCTAGAAAACTTATTGCACTGTTAACTTCTATGATTCCAACTTCCAAATAATGATTCACTTTCCAAAACATGTTTTAAAGCACAGATCTAAAATCTGTACCGGAGGATGGTTTACAGGCAGTGCACCTTGGAGAAGTTTGCATTTGGATCTTGCTGCCTCCAATTCTTTCCTTGGTTTAGCTCCATCAAGTATTTCCCTCTCTAATGGGTACCCCCCACCTTGAAATGAAATCAAGTCTCAGATCTTTTTAAAAAATAAAAACCTGAAAACAACCCCCATTACGTACACGTTATCCAACTATATTTTAGAAAGAGTATCTTACATTTCCTTAATATTTATTCAAACCCAATTTTATATTCATCTAGCTTCCTCAGCAAAAACAAAGAAGTGGTTTGTTGAAGTCACCAATAACCTGTTAACTGCCAAATTCAATAAAAACTTTTTTCAGACAATTCTGCCTCTGAAGTTTCCTTTGTGGGATTCTGTTCTATCCATCACTTAAATATCAGCATTTTCCAGGGTTCCATCTGCATCCATTTCCTCTTGTCAACTCAGGTTAGCAGTTTTTACTTACATTTTCACGGAGTTGATGAATCCTAAATCTTTTCATCATTATCTCAAACCTCTCTACATAAACTACCCAGTATGCATCTCTCAAATACCCCATAGATGTCATCAAATGAATGTGTCCATCTATAAACAACCACCTCCCTCGCTAAACTCAGAGATCTCCAATCTTAGGCACTAGTATCACTATCTAACCAGCTGTTCAAGCCAGACTCTACCCAGAAGTAATGCTGGACTCTCTTTCGGCTTTTTTTCTCTTTATCCATAGAGTCTCCAAATATATTCACTGAATCTAATTTTAGTTTGGTCCCTCGTAATTTCAAGATTGCAATACGACTCACCCCATTTCTGATCTTTCTTGATTATATTTCAATCTCCTTTCACACCAGAGACTAAGTAATCTTTTTGAAACGCAACACTGATCATTTCTTTACCTTACCTAAAATATTCTGATAGTCTCTTAAAAAAAAAAAAATTACGATGGCCTTCCATCTCCACACCAGTAAGTTCAGGGTAAGATATTTCATAATCCAGCTACTGCTTATGTTTCCAGCCTTACTAAAGGCCATCTTTCCTCGTGTACCCAAAAACCTCCAGCAATTTCAAATTATTTGCTGCTTCCTGTACACAACACATTTTCTTGAGAGCTCCATGGCTCTTCATCCCTAATTTCAACTAGCTAATTTCTGTTTGTCAAATATTGGTTAAAAAGCTAACTCCCTTGGAAAATTATCTTTAATTCCTTTTGGCTGAATAAGGTGATAACTTATATGCCTATATCACTCTGTTTTCATAGCCTTCATCATCCTCTACTGAAAGTGTTGATTGACTTATTAATCACATCTAACAGACAAGCAACTTAAAAGCAGGAAATGGTGTTTAGCACAGTAACAGGCACACAGTAAACATTCCCTAAATGCTACTGAATAAATGATGCAAAAAAGGATGCTATGGATCACTTTTCTTAGTCCTTTCAACCCTATCGTCCTCTGGTTGTCTTGCATTAAAGATTAAAAAAAAATAATACTTGAGGTTGAGAATTGTTTACAAGAAATTTAAGATTTTTATGTTTACAACTTGGTGACAATCTTTTTAAAATAGAGCTAATTGGGATGTCTGGGTGGCTCAGTGGTTGAGCATCTGCCTTCAGCTCAGGGCATGATTCCGGGGTCCAGGATCGAGTCCTGCCAACAGGCTCCCTGCAAGGAGCCTACTTCTCCCTCTGTCTAAGTCCCTGCCTCTCTCTTTCTGTGTCTCTCATGAATGAATGAATGAATGAATGAATGAATGAATAAATAAATAAATAAATAAATAAATAAATAAATAAAATGAAGCTAATTAAGGCTCATCCAGATCTTTGTAAGTCAATAATGACGTTAAATTTCAGTGCATTAATTTTGACTAGAATGTATCTTAACTTGCAGTCCTTGGCACTTGTGCTCAGAAGCTTCAAGAAATCTTGATGTGAATAAGACATATATATATTTTTAAAGATCTAAAATTAATTTCATATTATTATTATCACCAACCTAGTTTTAATAATCTGTTTCTAATATTAACCTATGATTACTACCTGAAAAAGGATTTACTTTTAATAATCGTTAACCATGAAATTGCTTTCAAATTCAAAGTAAACAAGAATGAAAATAATGCTCAAAATACAAAAATCATGGAAATCAATGCTACAATGGCCCCAGGGAGAAAGAGGGAAGGGGGCTTACATCATTATTAGTCAATTAAAAACAATTTCACATAGAAAAATAGCCTTAAACATAAAATTGTACTATCATGTATTGCTCACCTTTAAAGCGCCATAACACAATCCATACAGTAAGGCTACTGCCACAATGCTACAGATAAAACTGTAAAGTGCTGCAAGCAAACTTGTAGTGGCTAGACAAGAAAATGAAAAAAATTTAGCATTTTATAAACATTTATGGAAAAAACACATCTTAAAAGGCCACTGAAAAGTATGTAAAATGTTGTAATACTGACTACAATGAAATATCTACTCATTTGATTTTTAAAAATTCAGTTAAATTCAGTTACATTATCCTATCCTTTCAAAAGATTTTAAAGTGACAAAGGTTTACTACCCACAATTTTTGATACAAGACAAAATGTATTCACCTTATAAGTAATAAACGTTTATACACAGCAGAAAAAAACTGTACCTATATTATGCTTCAAGAATGTATCTTCTTATTTACAAAAGTATGGGGAAATGAAGCTTGTGGAGGCTTAAAACAACTGGCAATGTATTAGGTATTCACCAAAAGATATTAGTCTCTGTAAGCAGAACTAGTATTACCCAAAGAAGTACATTTATATTCCCATGTGTTAATTAACTCTCACAAAAAAGTACAGATCGAATTACCAACAACAAAAAGTAGACCCATCTCTTCAATAAGTGGCTTTGGGAAAACTGGACGGCTACACACCAAAGAATGAAACTAGACCACTTTCTTACACCATACACAAAAATAAGCTCAAAATGGATAAAAGATCTAAATATAAGACAGAAACCATAAAACCTCTAAAAGAAAACATAAACATAAACAGTAATCTCTTGGACATTGGCCTTAGCAATATTTTCCCAGGATCTGTCTCCTCAAGCAGAGGAAACAAAAGCAAAAATAAACAATTAGACTACATCAAACTAAAAAAGCTTTGCAGAGTGCAGGAATCTAAGAAAAAAACAAAAAGGCAGTCTACTGAAAGGAAGAAGATATCTGCAAATGACATGTTCGATAAAGGGTTAATATCCAAAATATATTTTAAAAAAAACCTCATATAACTCAACATTGGCAAAACACATAAATAATCCAATTAAAACACACAGAGGACTTGAATAGACATTTTTCCAAGGAAGACACACAGCTGGCCAACAGACACATGGAAAGACATTCAGCATCACTAATCATCAGGGAAATGCAAACCAAAACCACAATCAATGTCAGCTCAAACTAGTCATAGTGGCTAGCATCAAAAAGACAAGAAATAACAAGTGCTGGCGAGAATGTGGAGAAAAAGGAGCCCTCATGCAACTGTTGATGGGAATATAAATTGGTACAGCCTCTAAGGAAAACAGTATGGAGGTTCTTTAAAAAATTAAAAGTGGAACTACCATATGATCCAGTGACTCCATTTCTGGCTATTTACCCAAGAGAGTGAAAACACTAATTCAAAAAGATATATGCACCACTATATTTATTGCAGCATTATTTACAAGAGTCAAGATACGGAAGCAACACAAGTGTCCTTCAACAGATGAATGAATAAAGACTTAGCCACAAACATGAATGAAATATTGCCATTTGTAACAACAACATGGATGGACCTACAGGTCATTATTCTAAGTGAAGTAAGTCAGACTAAGTCAGACAAAAAAAGACAAATACTGTATGATTCACTCACATGTGGAATCTAAAAAACAAAACAAAAAACAAAAACAGAGAGACTCAAGAACACGTAACAAACTAGTGGTTGCCAAACTGAGGGGATGGGCAAAATAGTTGAAAGGGATAAAGAGACAAACTTCCAGTTATAAAATAAATAAATCACAGAATGAAAAGTATAGCATAGGGAATACAGTCTGTATTACAGTCTGAATACTGTAATAACTGTGTGGAGTGACAGGTGTTAACTACACTTACAGTGGTAAGCATTTTTTTAATGTATATAATTACTGAATCACTATGTCATATACTTGAAACTAATATAATATTGTATGTCAACATCAACTATATTTTAATAAAAAATTTTTCTTAAATTCTATTCTGATAAGTGGAAAAAAATAGATTCAGTGGGATTATTAATAATAAGGACTAGGGGATGGCTAAGATAGTTACCCTTTATTTTTAAAATATGGATACAAGATTTTTGTTAATAGTAATTTTATATGGTAATCATAAAAAAATCTACATGAAAAAATTTTCTTTAGGCAATATTAAAAAACTAACACCTTGCACAAGTTTGTAAATGACAATATGATGAAGTCCACTATTATAAATCACCTACCCGAAGCCCCCTCCATGCCCTAAATACTGAAACAGTCTTCTACCCAATAATCTATGAAGACCTGCTTACTCCTAATTCATACCCCTTCAAAAATTTTTCAAACACTAAAAATGCCCTAGATTCATAGCAACACAGAAAGAGATTAGTTTCTACTTAAAATTTAAGCTACAATAACATTTTATCAACAGAGATGATTTCAATGTATATGCTTGGAAGATATGGACTACAAATGTGGAGTATGAAGAGAAACAGATCACAAAAGTTATATAGTAATTCTTTCCCCTTCATATTTATTCTCTAGTTGTACACTCATCTTTCAAGTAAAATTTTAAATGGTTAATTTATATAACAATGTATTTTAACCTCAGAGTCCATAAAACTATTTTCAAGTTCTGCAAACCATTATCCATTTCAGAGTAATACTGGTATGGTCTTTCTCATTTTCAAAGTAAAATAAACATGTAAGAGGGGAATAAATTTCTAAGTGTATCAATCCATACCCATATATCTTACTCTAAACACACAGATACTTCTAAAAATCTTATCTAGTAAAATATTTTACTAAAAGCATCTGGTTTTGGTGTTTCCATTCTAAAGAAATAACAGAGCTCTGAAACCATATTCAGAGACATACCAAATAAACTAATACAGAATCCAAATATAATGTCATGTGTCAGAAGTCAATTTATTTGGGATAGCCTTTCACAAATATTTCATAAGTTTATACAGATTCCATCTAAACTCACTACAACTTTTAGTTTTAGATAATGGTACTTCATCACTTCTTATAATGTAATTCCATTATTCCTGGATCTTTCAAAAAAGTGGCAGATCTGACTACTTTGTTCTATCTACAAATTAATTCCTGCTCAGTCTTTAATTATTAAATAAATGCCTTTTTCTTTTTAATTTCAATTCTAAAATGAAAATTAGAAAGGTATTTTAATGTTACTTTATTAATGATCTGTAAAACTATAATCTGTAATTTTTAAAAGAAACTACTCACCATTACCACCAAAGATATGAATATCCAATTGCTCACAAAGGTACATTACAAATGTATTCACTTGAGGCAGGAGACCAATGAAAAATACTATTGGGAAACAGAGTGTAAACACTACAGAAGAAAAGAAAAGCATGTTAAAAACATATATAACAATCATCCTTTTGTTCATTTTAAGATCATAAATGATCTTAAGATCATTTAAGATCATAAATGATTAAAAAAATACAAAATGTATATGAATACAAAAATTAAAACAATTTTTAAAAAAACATTTTAAATTGTTTCTCTCTACATGACTGCTTGGGTATTAAATAAATTTTTCAATGATAAAGAACAGCTTTTAAAATTATTTCAACCATTTTCGTATAATAGTTATCTGAGATGTAGAATCAAAGTAAAACTTCAAGAACATTTGCTTCAAGAACAGAACTTTTTCATTAACTTTTTCCATTGTAATAGCCCTATAGTTTTGTTCCTCGTGGAGAGGATTACAATAAACAGCAAAGGAAGCCTATTAAAATCATTTTTAACTATATAACTGATCTATTTATCAGGGAACTATTTGTATACAAATAAATTAATGTTAAGATCTGAGATACTTTAAAGACAACTCACCTATAACTAAATCCCTGGCTGATATAAGCACCAGTGGATTAGTGAAAGTTATTCCATATAATTTGAACTTGGTTGTAGTAAGGTTTCTGCTACCATAATCCAAGAGCCAAATAAGACCACAACATAAACAGAAATAAACTGGTCTACTGTAGGCAATGATACGATTATGACCCTGAAAATGATATTTAAAAAAAAAAAGTCATGTTAGTTGATTTTAAGAATCACAACTAGCTATTGAGATCTTTGGTAGCTTATATTCTAAGGATTCAAAATGTATCCACATGGAAGCAAAGTTTCTGACTGTGGCAGAAGGAAATTACAAATATAGGAAGGAAGAATAGAATGAACCCTGTGGTACAGGACTGAAATCAGACATATCAGTATGAACTTATTATTTTTAATGCACAGATAGCTATAAGATGTGTGTATACACATATGTGTGCATGTGTATATACACAAATATATTTCTTAGCTTTATCCATTCAGAGGGCCCAGAAGCAGTGACATTCTAGTAATAAACATTACTAGCATCAAGATTTTAGTTTACAAATAACATATTGACTAAAAAAACTAGGCCTTCACAGAGAAAAGGCTGGTTTTGGGCTAGGGTAGGGAAAGTATAGATTAGCCTGGAACATATTGTGAAAAGGAAAGAAGTACTTAAAGACTGATAAGGATAAGTCAAAAGGACAGGAAGGGCAGTGTGGGCTTCCAATGGCCAAATCAAAGGACAATTTGTCCATCAAAATAAATATAACATTATAGTTCACTGAATAAAACATGAATCCATAGCAATACAAATAAGTAAGCACAGAAGGAAAAATTCTCCCTTATAGTAAAAAGTCAACTGATAAATGTGTAAGGAATGATGGGATTAGAAAATCACTATTTGGCAACCATCAAATGATAAATGATGCAGGCAAGTAATAGCAATAGATTTATTGAAAACAAGCAGGTGGAAGTTTGTGGGGCAAGGAGACATAATATAAAAATCTCAAATATTTTGCTATGAGACATTTATTACCTACTGGAAAAAAACAGTTCACATTACAATAATTAGTGGTTCTCAAAGGACTGGGAGGTAATTTTGCCCCCTAGAGGACATTTGGCAATGTCTGAAGACATTCTGGTGGTCTTCACTGGGGAGTGTGTTCCCAGCAGGCATCTAGTGGGTAGAGGTCAGAGGTAATGCTAGACATCCTATAACGTAGAGGACAGCTCTCCTCCCTCCCACTGTTTTTCAACAAAGAATTATCCAGCCCAAATATTAGTACTGCAGAGTCTGAAAACCCTGCAGATACTACCCTTAGCCAAAAGGTGAAAGTTAATATGACTAGCAAAAGGATAAATTAATATCATGTGCTTCCCAGTATGACACACTGAAAAGAACACAACACTTACATAATTTTCCTTCCAAAAAAGCATGTCCTGTATCTAATCAAGAAGACACATCAGACAAACTCAAATTAAGGGATGGCCTACAAAATAAATGGCAGGTACCCACCGAAAGTGTCAAAAGCATGAAAGACAAATACATACTAAAGAACTCCAGATTAAAGGAAGCTAAAAAGAACAAATGCAAAATCAGGGATTTTCTATTGTCAACTGAGTCAACGGAAATGCCTGAGTAAGATCTGTAGTTTAGAAAATAGTATTCTATCAATGTTCAATGTCCTGATTTTAATAATTATATTGAAACTAATCATGTAAAGGAATGCCTTTGTTTCTAGGAAAATACATGGAAGTCCTAGGGCACTGTGTCTACAATTCACTCTCAGAAAACTGTGTGTGGAGTGAATAGAGATGAGGGAAGTGGTGGAGAGAAACTAATAAAGGAATAGGCAAATATGGTAAATGTTCACACAGGGATCTGGGTAGATGGCATCAAGAATTCTTTGCACAGGAGCACCTGGGTGGCTCAGTCGGTTAAGCATCTGCCTTTGGCTCAAGTCATGATCCCGGGGTCTGCTTCTCCCTTTGCCCCTCATTCCACTTGTGCCCATGTACATGCACATGCTCTCTCTCTCCCCCTCCCTCTCAAATAAATATCTTAAAGAAAAAAAAATTATTCGTATAATCCTTATAACTTTTCCCTAAATTTCAAATTATGTCAAAATTTGAAGTTGAAAACAATGCTGCCATATATCATTCATTACACTTCAAAAGCATTCTTAAAAAAATATTAAACAATCACTTGAAAGGAAATCATTTGCTTTCTTGTTCTGTTTTGCTCATCTACACTATTCCAGTGTATGGGTAAAAATAATAATTATGGTCAAGAAAAAAGGCATCATCATAAACTGTTCTTGGGAGTCTGTTTTTGGACTATTTTAAAGAGAATGTCCTTTGGCATTCTTTCTGCTAAATACTTTATGGTCAGTTCTAAAATTGGATCACACTTCACAAAAAATACTGTTTAGTAATTAATATTCTTTTCCAAAGTCACAAAGTGAATAATAAAGTTTTTAATCTCCTCAGTGTCCACAGGTCTACAGGTCTAAACACCAGATCAACTTATTACCTCTTTATTGTTGCTCTTAACAATTACCTAAGCAAAATAATATACAGTTCTCCCTACTTCAAAATTCTATTTTTTAATACTTACTCATGATTTATTCTTTAAAATTTATTAAACACAAGTTATTAAATAACTATGAGTTTATATGAACCATGTCTACCTAATTGATAACCTCCTCCTAAAAAAGGTTGCCAAAAATGAATTATGCTCATTTTCAACTAAGATTTAGAGTCTACAATTACAATGCTATTTCACACTAATAAATCATCTATCTTTCTAGTAGAGCATCAAAACTTAGATGAGAAAATAATAACATAAATCTTAATTCAATCTGACATACGACCAAAAGAAGGTTTTGATGAATGTTAGGGAATTACAACTTACATGTCTGGGAGAAGAAGAATCTGGTTGAACACTCTAAAAATGAAACAAAAGATAGATTATACTACTGAGATCCTGGTAACTTTATATGCAACCTTCAAAATGCCTGGAATAATTTCAAGTAAAATATTCCACAGCTAAGAAATAACCTATATTAATTTTGTTGAAATATCAACAGAAGATGAAACTCCAAATCACTATGATATCAAAGAGATCTCAAATCTTTCCTGACTCTTAAGCTTATTATTACTAATTAATGATTTGCATCTAGCTTAATATTTCTGAAATGGCATATGGTAGCTAGTCTATCTTACTCCTTAGCTCATCGCTACACATAAGTATAGTTAAGGTAGAAGCTTTCTTATATGATACCACTCCAATTCGGGAAATGCACAAAATATAGGTTAGTTTATAAGAAGAATTTTAGTTCAGCCCACAAATTCCAAGCTTACTAAATAATTCAAAAGTATTTGTTTTTAAAAATTATCTGCATTTTCACACCAAAATCATCAAGTTGTCTCCGTGTAAGAAATTTTATCAACTTTCCAAAAAAATGTTCAAAACGTATTTGACAGCTACTTCCCAAATCATGACTTTTCTCCCAAGTTCCAATTCATTTTTAAGAGCATACCAAACAATTTCACTAAAACGATCTATCACCACCCTACAACTCTACAATAGGCCAAGCTCACTAGGTTTGGCATGTGGTTCTTGGCTGGGTATGAGATCAGGTAAACTAAACTCTTTCGATTCCAACATTTGGCCTCTAAAAGCTTCTGGACCAGTCTTTCTTACTTCTCTTTATATTACTATTCTTCTAGTCAACTAGATTTTTTAAATCTAAAAAAAATTTTAAATCTCAATCATCCTTTATCTTCCTATATCTAACCAGATTAACCTGAAAACAGTGGACAAAGTTAACAGGACAAGAGACACTGAAGCAAAGGAATGAATTTAAATAGCAATAAAGAGATGGATTATAATAGTTGGAATAGAAAGAATAGAGGCCAAAAATTTTGACAGAGAATCATCAAATTTAATCAAATCAACCTGATTACTTGTTATTAGGGATTGAGAAGTAAGGAACAGAGAGGTTTTAGGATTTTGAGTCAGTATACTACTGTTAAAAGCAAAGGAATCGGGAAAGAGAAATATTAATCAGAAGATGATGATGTGCTATTTTTAAAGTGTGCCGAACTGCTTGTTAGATATATAGGACTAAAGCTTTTGAGAAAGATGAAGACTTTGAGATATAAATCTGGACACATAAAAAAAAATCTGGACATAATTCATACATAGGAGGAACAACAAAAAATAAAAGAGGGTAACTTCACTGGCAAGGAGTAGCAAGCTGAAAAGAGGGCCAAATAAAACCCTAAAAAATTCTCATGAACTATGGAGTAGTCCAAAGACCAGAGAGGCATCAACAAAGGAAATTACAGTTATCTGAAAAGTAAGATAATCATCAGGGCAGGATAAAGTCACAGATGAACAATGAGGATAATATAAAAATAGAAGATAGTATTCATAGGTACTAAATGATACAGCACTCAAAAAGGATGAAGAATGAAAAAAGACACAGATTTGGCAATTAGATTATTAGCCCATAAAGACTGTAACTTCAGTACATCAATGAAGAAAAAAGTGTAGATGAGACTTGAAGAAATGAAGTTGGCACAGGTAGTTTTGCTGGATGTCTATCTATAAAGGACAGCTAACAGTATAAATGGAACTAAACAAATTGTTTTCAGGATGGGGGAGAGTTCTGCATGCTAGCATATACTGGGCAAATAACCAATACAAGCAAGAATTTCTACTAGCTCAGAAAAAAAGCAAATGATCCACATTAACAGTCCACACCGATTTTGCATGGAAAGTGAAAAATTAAGTATTTGATTTTTCCATTTTTAGAAAGCTTAAAATTATTAACATTTGGTATTTTGAAGCTACTGTTTATAAACAGTATACCAATTAAAGGAATACCAATCTTCTGGCTTTCAGTGTCCCAAAAATATTTATATACTAGTCTTGACATTATTATATCTAACCACTGATGGATTTGAATAAATTTCATCTTACAGAATGGGGATAGGAGAGTTGATGTTATTTTTTAAATGAATTTCAAGAATGTTAATTCTCATTTTAAACAAATGCCCAAATATTTTCTTTCAATAGTTCCTAGGAAGCTTCATTTACACATCTTTTTTTTTTTTTTTTTGAAGTTTATATGTCCCTTTTGCTCTCTATCCAATCTAATGTAATCACCCAGGGAAAATAAATCTAAAAATTAACATATTACTATAATGCAATGAATGATACAAAACCTCTGCCTTTTAACACAAATATTATTCCCTAGTCTGAAAAGAAGAGAGATGCTGGTACCTTAAGTAGTGAGTATTGACAGCTGGCTATCACTAGGCAGAACTGGAAGACCCAGATATCTCTGAAGAAGCCTTGTATGAGAAGAATAGATCCCAAAAAAGCCACAAGGATAGCCAGGATGACAGCTAACACATTTTCCAGAATCTCACGATTTCTGTAGACAGAAAAATTTATGAGTAAGTAAGTATATCATCAATATAAGAAACTAAGAGTGAAAAAGTGGAGGACATCATGAAGAAGTTCATACTATGCTTGCTGACATGATTTTTTGGTACTGGTTCTGAATAAGGTTTTGGAGCATACTGAAAAAGAAACTAGGTAATATGGAAAGTTAACACAAAACCCTAAGTGCAGATTAACCATGCCACAGTAAGTAAAGTTCTAATTATAAGACATAATAATATTAGTTTCAATTTCTATTTTAAAAGTTTACTCTTCTTTAACATCTGCTTTTCTATAACATCTGTTGCCAAATAACTAAGGAACCTGAATAGTAAATAAAAGGAGATATACAAAGAAAACATTTTTTAAAAACTCAAAATGGTTTCTAGAAAATTAAAATGGAAAAGTTATTTTATATGACAAAGTTTGTGACCAAATTTTGATACCAAGTGATTTCATTTTCTGCATTCTGAAATCATCTGAAATAACCTCAAAACTTATTTACTAGATTACTTAAAAATAGACTTACATATATTGAAAATGAAGACAGTAGTAAAAACCATCAATGCTGCCTCTATCAAAGCTGCTGAGATAGTTCTATATTTTATTTAACTGACACTGCAAAATAATATGATGACCCAGCTATTAAACATAGCAATGAAGATGATTTTTATATGTCATACTGAAAAATAAGAATCTATCTCATTTTATTCATAAAATATTAAATACTTGTAAAAAGCCGTGTTTTTAAAAAAACATTTACCAACATGGGAACATGCTCAATATATCTGCTATGCAAAGAAAAGGACACAAAACTGTATGTATAGAAAGATACAAGTTGTTATTTAAAAGCATACACATATAGGTTAATAAACAATATATCAAAATGATAGTATTAATAATGGTTCTCTCTGGGTAGAAGAATTATAGTTGTCCTTTTCCTATCTTAAAATCTTCATATATATTTAAATTTTCTAGAAAAGATAAAGAATTATTGTTATAATCATAAAATTTTTTATTAACTTGTTTCTTATTAAGTCAATGCCATATTTATAATCAATTGACCTAAAAAATTCACAAATATCTCTGTACTAATTCATTTTATAGTTCTCTCAGATGAAAACAAGTTTGATAGTATTTTCAAATCAATAAACACTGGTATTTTCACTTATTTTTACATAGCAATTATAGAATTGCAGATTTGTCAAATCCAATGACTTTCAGCAGTTCTGCTGTATTACATACTGTCTATATAGTTCCCATCACTGTAGGTGTGCTCTCCTTCAGCTTTTGCTAGTATTTAATTTTGATGAGTCCAGTTTATCAACTTGTTCATTTATTGTTTTTGGTGTCATCTACAAAATTTTGCCTAACCCAAGGTCACAAAAATTTTCTCCTACCGTGTTTTGTTTTGTTCCAGGAATTTTAGTGTTTTATATTTTTTTAATTTTATTTACTTATTTGCAAGAGAGAGAGTGTGGGAAAGAGAGAACACAAGAGGGGGGAGGGGTAGAGGGAAAGAGAGAAGCAGACTCCTTGCTGAGTAGGGGCTCTAAAGGACCCTGAGATCATGACCTGAGCTAAAGGCAGACACTTAACCCACTGAGCCACCCAGGCATCTGGAATTTTATTGCTCTAGATTTTACATTTAGACCTATGATTCATTTTGAGTTACTTTTTATAATTTTATAATATGGTGCAATGTAAGTATAAAAGGCGTTTTTCATATCAAAATCCAATGGTCCTAGGATCATTTATTGAAAAGACTACTATTTCTCTACTTAACTGATTTAGGATATTATTTTGATGTCACTTAGGCCTGGAGTTTTCTTTATAGGCAGGTGTTTAGCCACAATTCCCATTTATTTAATATAGTACCATTAAGGTAATGTATGATGAACTATGATGATTTCTAGCTTTTAAGAAATTTGTCTATTGTCAAATTTATTTATATATAGCTGATCATAATACTCTCATTCATTTAATACCTGTAGAATCTGTGGTGATATCTTATCTCATTCCTGTTAAAGGCAATTTGTATCTTTTCTCTTTTTTTCCCTCTAATTAGACTGGCTAAAGGCTTATCTTTTTTTTTTTTTAAAGGTTTATCAATTTAATCAAGCTTTTGGTTTCCTTGATTTTTCTTTGTTTTTCTGTTTCCTCACAGATTTTTGTTTTATTCTTTACTATTTTCTCTCTTCTGCTTATTTGGGCTCACAGTGCTCTTCTTTCTCTAGTTTCTTAAGGTGGAAGGTAAAGCCATTGAACTGACTTTTCTTCTTATTTAGTACTGTAAGTTCTCCTGAGTAGTATGTTACTGGTATCACCAAAATTGTGATATGTTGTGTTCATTTTTATTCAGTTCAAAATACTTTTTAATTTCTCTCTTGATGTTTTCTTTGATCCATGAGTTACGTAGAAGTATTATTTAGCTTCTTTAAATATTCAGAGATTTCCCAAGAGTCTTTTTGAATTTTCTTAAAGATTTTATTTATTTATTCATGAGAGAGAGAGAGAGAGAGGCAGAAACACAGGCAGAGGGAGAAGTAGGCTCCATGCAGGGAGCCCGATGTGGGACTCAATCCCAGGACTCTAGGATCACACCCTGAGCCAAAGGCAGGCACTAAACTGCTGAGCCACCCAGGGATCCTGAGTCTTTTTGTTTTTACCTTATAGTTAATTCCACTATGGTTAGAGAACACATTTGTATGACTTGAATCCTTAAAATTTGACTCTGTTATTATGGCTCAGAATATGGTTTATCTTGGTTAATGTTTCAGCTGCACTTAAAAGAATGTGTAGTCTGTTGTTTTGAGTAGTGTTCAGTCAACTTAGGTTGGCTGCCAGGATTGTTCAAGTCTACAATGTCCTTGCTGATCTTCTACATATTTTTTCTAATCAATTATTCAGAGAGGGGTACTGAATTCCACTGTAATTGTGAATTTTTCTATTTTCCTATTTCTGTTAGTTTTTATTTTGAAGCTCTGCTTTAAGTGTAAAAACATTCAGGATAGTTGACTCCTATGAGTTAACTGACCCCTTATCATTACAAAAAATGACTTTCTTTATTCTTGGTAATATTCTTGGCTCTAAAATCTACTGTTGGGCAGCTCCAGTGGCTCAGCGGTTTAGCGCCACTTTCAGCCCAGGGTGTGGTCCTGGAAACCCAGGATCAAGTCCCACATCAGGCTCCCTGCATGGAATGGAGCCTGCTTCTCCCTCTGCTTCTGTCTGTACCTCTCTCTCTCTCTCTGTGTGTGTCTCTCATGAATAAATAAATAAAATATATAAATCAATCAATCAATCTACTGTGTCTGACATTAATACAGCCACTCCAGCATTACTTTGATTAGTATCAGCATGGTATGCCTTTCCCAATCCTTTTACTTTTAACCTATTTCTGCCTTTATATTTGAAGAGCATTTCTTATAGACAACAAAGTCGGGTCTTGCTTTTTGTCCAATTCAATTTTTGACTTTTTCTATCTTGTCATTCATTTTCTATCTGTTGATCTGTTCTTGATCTCTTTTCCCTTGTTTTCTGCCTTCTTTTAGATTAACAGAGTCATTTTTATGAATCCATTTTATCTCCTTTTTTAACATCCTAGTTATAACTCTTTCTTTCGTTTTAGTGGTTGGTTTAGGATTATAGTATACATTTTATGACAGTTTACTTCAAGTGATGTTATACCAATTCATACTTAATATAAGAATTTATAGTACTGGAAGCCCCTTGCCAACCTTATGCTACTATCATGAACTTTAATTTGTTATAAATCACCTGATACATTGTTATTCTTTTTTTATCTCTTAAAGAGATTTAATTAGCAAGAAAAAAGCCTTATATATTTGTCCATGTAGTTAACTTACCATTTCCAGTGATCTTTGTTCCTTTGGGTAGGTCCATATTTCCACTGTATTATTCTTTTTGCCTGAAAGACATCCCTTTAAAATATTTTGTAGTGAGGATCTGCCTGAGAAAAATTCTCTCAGTTTTTTGTAGTCTGAAAATGTCTTTTTCCATCTTGGTTTTTAAAAGATATTTTTTTCTGGGTATAGAATTCTAAGTTGACAGGTTTTTTACCTCTCCCTTTCAATACTTGCAACATGCTGATCCACTCTCTTCTTACTTGCATTATTTCCAGCAATAAATCTAATGTCTTACTTATCCTTGTTCCTCTGTACAAACTAAGTCTTTTTTTCCTCTTGCAGTTTTTAAGATTTTTACCACCGATTTTGAGCAATTATGTGCCTTGGTGTAGTTATTCTTCATGCTTCTTGTACTTGGGGTTCATGGACATTCTTGACTGTGTAGATTTAGAATTTTCATCAAATTTGAAAAGTTTTCCAATATTTCTTCAAAATTTTTTTCTCTCTTCCTGTCTCTTGAAGTTGTCCCACAGCTTACTTTCACTTGTTTATATGTTGTTTTCACCGGGGGATAGGACTGGGAGAGGATTCTTTTTTCTGTTTCATTTTACATAGTTTCTATTGCTGTGGTTTCAAGTTCACTAATGTTTTCTTCTGTGATGTCTAATTTACCATTAATTCCATCTGTTGTGTGTTTCATCTCAGACATTGCAGTTTTTATCTCTATAAAAGAACTATCTCAGTAAGTGTGACTTGGGTGTTTTAGAATATCTTTCATGTCGGAGTACCTGGATGGCTCAGTTAGTTAAGCATCCAACTGTTGATTTTGGCTCAGGTCATGATCTCAGGGTCCTAGACTGAGGCCTCGTGTCAGGCTCCCTACTCAGATGGCGGTCTGCTTCCCCTCTCTCTTTCTACCCCTCCTCTTACTTGCACACTCTCTGTCTCTCTAATTAATTAAACCATCTTTCATGTTCCTACTTAACTTTCTTTTAACATATGGAGTACAATTGTACTTGTTTTAATGTCTTTGATAGCTAATTCTAACATCTGTGACAATTACAGATTAGTTTCAATTGATTCATTATTTTCCTCATAAATCATGTTTAACTGCTTCTTGGCGTTTTTGGCTAGATGTCATCATGAATCCTTTCACTGGATGCCAAGTAACAATTTTGAGATTTCTATAAATCTTCTTGAACTTTGTTAGGCTACTTGGAAACAGTTTGATCATTTTAGGTCTTGCTTTTATAATTTGTTTGGTGGGTCTGGAGCAGTATGCATGTTAAGGCTAATTACTCCCCACTTTTAAGGCAAGACTTTCTTGAGTACTCTATACAATGAACCATAAAACATGAATTATGAACTTCTTCAATCAGACAGGTGGGAACAGGCACTATTCCTGTACCTGTGTGTCAGGACATCTATTTGTCCATTTCTGTCCATCTATTTCTGACCTCAAGTAGTTTCTTTACATACATTTATAGATCAGTACACCCTGCTGAGCAGTTGTGGAGACCCAATGCAGAACTCTGAGGTTCTCTCTGTGAATAGCAGTCCTCTCTCCGATATTCTGTCCTATCTGCTCTGGGTCTCCCTGGACTCATAGCTCCATCTCCTCAACTCAGAAAGTCTGCTGGGCTCCACTTCAATACCTTCTCCCTGTGTTGGAGCCAACAAGGAAAACTGGGAACTCTCTTACGGTAGTAAGCTGGGGCACTTGTAGGACTCCTATAATGTATTTCCCATCCCTCAGGAATTAATGCCTTTGTTGTCTTATATCCAATGTCCTAAAATGTTTCATGCATTTTGTCTCTTTTTTTCATTGTTTCAGATAGGAGAGTAAATACAATCTTTACTCCTCTCAGTAGGAAGCACCAAGTTTTAATGGACTAATATTCTTAACTATTAAGACTAGTACTACAAAATAGGGAAACAGAAGTTTCCTCTAATACCTTTTATATTTAGAGTTATATTACCTATAACCTTATGATTATTAACACTTCATATTCTTTGGCTTTTAAGTACAGTTCCATGATTCTTATCAATGATTTAAAAAAAAAGGATTTTTTTGTATAAACATATTAAAATTGCCACCAAAAAGTTTTAAATGTTTGGGAGCCTTAAATACTTAAATTTTATCTCAAAAGGACCAAAACAGAAAACATTTTCTAACATGTTAACCAAGTAACAACCTCAATGGTTAATTAGAGACATTTTAAGTTAAAAACAAAATCTACGCGTATCTTTAATATCACACTATATTCTCACCTATCAAACAGGGCCAAAAGTGTGAGTCTGTCAAAGTTAATGCCGATCCATAGCTGGGGTAAGATCCAAAAGCGATAATAGTGTTTAACCTTTTGAGCAGCTTCTTCTGTTGGACCATATGTAGCTGCCAAGTCAGGGCTTAGATCAATGTCTTGTTGCTCCAATAAATCCGTATCGATGGTCAATAGTCTATTCAATCGAATCTGCGGAAGAGAGAGCTAAAAGAAAGTCAGCACTGAAAGGCTGAAAATATCTTTAATCAAGTCATGATTCAGGGGCTATTCAATCAGTTCGCAGATTATCTGAGCTCCCTTAATTCTCTACACTCCTTATAGACATTTTTTTTAAATTTTATTTTATTTATTTATGATAGGCACACAGTGAGAGAGAGAGGCAGAGACACAGGCAGAGGGAGAAGCAGGCTCCATGCACCGGGAGCCCGATGTGGGATTCGATCCCGAGTCTCCAGGATCGCGCCCTGGGCCAAAGGCAGGCGCCAAACCGCTGCGCCACCCAGGGATCCCTCCTTATAGACATTTTATGATCATAAACTACAAAAGGTGATAAGAGGAAGTAAACAAAGCAAATTAATAGTTTTGGAAGAGTTGTATTGGAAAATGTATTTGAAATCTTAACACTGTATGATTGTGAATCCATTAAAATCATTTACTGTGAATCATTAGTGGCTTCTCTTCTCCTGTTACATTTATGGCTTTTCTCATTAAGTTTGAACCTCATTATCATGCTAAGTCTAAGCTCCTGAATTGGATCTAGTGCCTTCAACTCCCATTTCTTCCTATAGTCTCTTATCACAGTTGTTTTCAAGACCCTCTTACATCGCTTTTCTTCTTTTGTTTTGGCAGGCTACTCCTCAGAGGCTACACAGGAAGTTACCACATTACATTTCTTTTAGCTTTAATTCATCCACTCAACAGTTCACCAGTTTCCCCTTCTGCTGAAAGAGTCTAAAGTTTCCCTTATCTAGCACAGCCCTAGCCAGGATTTCACTATCCCATACCATTCAACAGTAGAAAACAAAAAAATAATCATTTTCCTATTTTTTGCTTTCCTATGAAGTTTCCAGGAATACACTCCAGTAAAAAAGCAGAGACAATCTTTACTTTTCAAACACATACGTGGGTATAGTAAAGAAAATCTGCTTCCTATAGTAATTTTCTCTCTTAGCATTGATAGGTACCTCCCCAAACAGCTTTTTCCTAATCCTCTATGCCAGGGTCTCTCAATCTTGGCACATACATGTTTTCAGCCAGATAGATAATCCTTTGTTTGGGGTTGTACTGTCCACTGTAGGTCATTTTATAGTATCTCTGGCTTCTGTTGATGCACTAGATAACGGAACATTCCCCTAACTGTGACAGGTAGAAGTGTTTTCAAACATTGCCAAATGTTGAAAACCATTATTCTGTACCAACTCATGTCTATGGTCTTAAAACCCAGCTCACAACCAATCATCTGCAGGAAGCTACTAACAATCAACCCCTTTGGCACTACATTTATTTATATGTATCTCTTATGTGTTCCATATAAGAATTTCATTTATTTTGTCTGTTCTAAATACAATATTTACATCTTGAGGACAAAAGCACTGTCATCTTTTTAAAATATTCCCACTGTGTCTCACATGGTATATATTTTACACAGTGATATCATCATTAAGCTTCCCATATACACTGCTACATGAGTTACAGCTAACAAATAATATTCAAAGTCATAATTTTCAAAGTTAAGTTTTAAAATGGCACAATCAGATTATGACACTAGTGAACAAAGGGCTTATACATATTCTCAAAAGTGTAATTACTGATTCATACACAGCTAATGAAACTTCCTGGTGTTTGATGTTTGTTTCCTAACAAGAACTTACAAGAAGAGATCCACTATGGAAAAGCAAAGGTGATTCTGCCATAGTTTTCAACAAAATTTATTATTTTATAATTTCAACTTTTCTGATTTGTGTAGCTAATCAAACACACATCATTTTATAAAAATAAAGGAAAACCTACCACATCATGTGGATAAAATCGAACTGAGGTAGAACTGGATACATGAGAATCCGTGTCACTAAAATAAAATAAAAAAACTTTAGGGAATAAATAGCTTGTCGAGAAACAGAAAGAAAAATAAATCTTTTAACAATTAGATGATATTTATACTGTCTTCACTTTTCCATGTACTTCAAAATGCAAAATAGCATTTTCCTACAGATGTAATGAAGAGCATAACCTTGGGGCCATAGTACCTACATTCAAATCTCTTCATTAGCTAAAAAAGATCTTGGACAAGTTTTCCAACCTTTATATATCTGTGTCCACATGAGTAACATAGGATAATAGTATGCCTTGCCACAAAGTTCTTGAGAGAAGTGCTTAAGAAAGCAATTAACATATTGCCTGGAGCCACAACAAATTTAAGCTGTAATACAACAGCTTAGAATGTGAACATTCCATTTCCACAGTCAAGTTTAGATTCTGAACCCGAGACCTGACCACATTTACGGTGTAAGGAACTCTTCTTACCTTAAATTATATTACACATAACTGTTTCCATTGCTCCATCTTTCTATTGTTTCCACTGTTAAGAAATCACCTAACACTCCAATTTGGTCATTCTCAACTGGGTCAGTTCTGAAACTGGACTAAAAAGCTTAGCCAGCATGTTTTATCTTTCCAGCAAGCTAAGTGACTGCAAGATCTTAATGCTTTAAATGGCCCCTAAAAACTTTTAAAAACTAAGTGAACTGCCCACAGGTGTATAACACATAAATAGATATGTCTCATTACTAAATAGAAGGCCCAAAATAGGAATTAAATAATCTCTGTAAAAGAAGTGAGCTAATCACTTAATAAAGGATTTCAAGGCAACAACTTGATTAGGTGAATAAGATTAAAATTCTAAGTTGTAACTGATTGCACGATCCAGATTTCTATTTCTTACGTGCTTTTCTCCTATCTTATAGTGCCATTTCCTCATAAGGGAAGGAGAGAAAGAAACTAAATGTAACATATGACCCATATTTTAAGAAATTCTTCTTATAGCTAGTAAACAGATTTTAAAACAAAATAAGAATGATTATGTAAAAAGATACTTGACCAAAACCTTACATAGAAATAAAACTTTTAAATTACACAAAGAGAACTGATGAGTTTGAACTTAGTTGTATAATTATTTTTCTAATAAGCTTTTCTAAAATAAGTTTTATTGCTCATGCAGTGTGTGTGTGTAGCACGAAATTTAC
Source organism: Vulpes vulpes (assembly GCF_048418805.1). Classification (NCBI taxonomy): domain Eukaryota; kingdom Metazoa; phylum Chordata; class Mammalia; order Carnivora; family Canidae; genus Vulpes; species Vulpes vulpes. The sequence continues at coordinate 105,155,074 of NC_132785.1, read as the reverse complement.
AGTTAAATTTGAAATTGTGGGAAACCACCACCCCACTATAAAATCTACAGGGAATTTTAAGTTAATTATTTAAAATACAGAACAGCTTTTGTTTTAAGAATAATGTTTTCCTTTTTCCAGAGCAGTAAGTCCTACCCTAAATCTTTGGAGACAAATGCACAGAGACAAATTATTTAAGCCAACATGAACAAATGTTTTCAAAATAACTTTTCCATTTCAAGGCCTAAAAGCCTTAAACATGGCAAATATATGTCTCCTAATATGACTTCACACATACCAGATATTGGATGCTCTTCTTGCAGCTGGTTCAAAATTCACAAGTGACATATCACAGCCACCAGTCTCATAAAGCGTAGAAGAGAACTTACCTAGCAAATAAATGATTTTTTTAAAAAGCCATTAGAATACTCAGAATTCTTCCATCTGGAAACATTACATTTCAAACTTATTACAATTTAAGAAAATGTACTATAAACTTTCTCCAAAATATTTTTAAGACAATGATCTGCCTGTAATTCAGCATGATGTGAACTGAAAAGGAATGCTGAACAGCAGGACAAAATGTCAACATACATAATCAGGTTTTAACAGTAAGGGATTTAAGTCAGCTTTGCAATCCAGTCTCCTCTTTTCCCCTCCCAGGACATTCTCAGTTGAAGTAATCACATGAATTAATTTAATGTTTAAAGGCACCTGACCACTTTGCAACTGGTGCGTGGCCATTTGAAAAGCTATTTAAGTTTTAAGACTTAAAAGACTGCAAGACAACAAATTTCTGAGATTTCCTTCAGAGTTTTGGGGGTTTTTTTGTTGTGTTTCATTTTTTATTTTCGTCTTGTTTAGCTAACACAGTGTAATATTAGTTTCAGGTGCAGAATTTAGTGAGTCATCACTTATATACAACACTTAATGCTCATCAAGTGCCCTCCTTAATAGTCAACATGCTTAGTTTTCTAAGAAAAAAATGAAGTGTCAAAATAGATCTAGGGAAGTTCTATGAATGAAGTATAATAAATTTGGTGATAATTAAATCACAGTATTTAATGAACATTACTAGTTGCATGAGCCTATAAGAACTTTATGAAAAAAATTTAGGGATATCATTTGCTGTAGCCAAATATCCCTACAAAACTGAAAAAAAGTTTAGAAATTACATTGGTTGCAAAGGAATATAGACTTTAAAAACTCATAAAATGAACTCTAAGATAAAATGATTTCTGATAGGGAAATTTTAAAAATCTGGAGATTGTAATGAGTTCTTCACTTTAACAACCCATGGGAGATCATCAGTGGTAAGGAGCATAAATAAATGAATATAAGTTTCCAGTAGGGCAATGAGATGAGGTACATAACTGCAACCATCCAGGACTAGTTCAGGCTGCTTTTGATTATTTTTTTATTGATGTTATAAACATGGTGAATCTTAAAGGCAATTTCAACAGGATGTCAGGGCTAAAAGATCTCCCTTAGATGACTACAATGCAAACACAGTATACAATAAAGACTATTTAAATGCTTTAAATAAAGAATTATTTAAATGAAATCCTTGAAAAATAACAATAATAGGCCCCATAATATACTAATCCTGTAACTAAGGGATAGCAATACATTTCAATAATAATTTCATTCTTTAAAAAGATTAGAATCTATAAAGTACTAAATAAGATTGAGTACTTTCTATGGGTCAAATATGCAAACATTTTATTATGATGTTTTCTGTAGTAGCATTTTTTTATAAATCAGAATAATATACTCCTGTGACAAATTGAGGAAAAAAGCATTCTGTGAAATGTTTTCTTCATTTGCTGTTTTTCAGAGGATTATTCAGCAAGTGGATTATCTAAAACTCTGCTTTTTACCACCCCCATGTGCCGCCCTCATCTTTTTAGTCATGAATCATTCGCTCTTAGCACCTCTAAACACACCAGATTCATGGACTAAAATGAAATAATAATAGCTGTCTGTTTGGCTTCTTCTTAAGTGTATTACTGAGAAACTTTTGAAGTGATAAGGTGATTGCTGAAATTTTTAGTGAAGAAAAATATTAAAAATACTGGCTTGACCAAGATTTCAAAATTATTTTTAAATTGTGATTTTTTTTATGCTGTACTCTTTCCTCAGTTACAATGGAAAATGAAAAATCAGCTGTACTACTATAATTAGGTCATATTAATAGAAAACAGAAACATCTGATCAAAATCACAGATTGCATAAATGCAGAATTATAAACCCATGTAAATGGCTAAATCACAGAGTAACAAAGAGCTGGGAGGGCCTGGCTACTATGTGTGAAATCCAGTAAGAACTGAATGGATAAATATAAGTGTTTATATCACCTAATTTGTGTGTATTTTTAGAAATAATACTATATTCAATAGAATTTAAATTATTGAAATATATTAAGTAATTAAACATTGTATCAGATTTTTAATAATAGAAGTCCTGTTTGGGGAATAATGAATATAATAAATATTTATATGCAACTGAAATGGACTAGAGATATTATTCTTTGTAATTTTCAAATGAAACACTAAAAGAACATTAAGTCATTATACAACTGTATTATCTTTTATGTATACATATCTCATAGGAAACATAGTTGCATTTTAAATAAATAGAAACATAATAAAGTATGCCCTCCAAAAAAGCTTTTTAGACAAAGAAAGCTAGAGAAACTGAGTAGTTTTATTATTATGTAAATCTAGAACCCTGAATGCTTTACAAACCAATGACTAAAAAGTTGTAAATTTCAGAAATTTAAACAAAGCATAAAGTATATCTATGAGGGCAGCGTAGGTGGTTCAGCAGTTTAGCACCACCTTCAGCCCAGGGCCTGATCCTGGAGACCTGGGATCGAGTCCAATGTTGGGCTCCCTGCTGAAGCCTGCTTCTCCCTCTGCCTATGTCTCTGCCTCTCTCTCTGTGTGTCTCTCATGAATAAATAAATAAAATCTTTTTTAAAATAATAAAATTAAATATATATATATATATATTTGAAAAAGGCGGCTATAATTTTAACAAATGTGCAATGTGTTTTTTTGTTTTTTTTTTTTTCTTAAGAAGCTTCTGTCTACTTACAAACTTTAAGAACATGTTCAGGTCAGAATAAGCTAATAAAGGCTTCATGCTATAATATTCCTAATGTAAGTCCACCAAAAGAACAGATTCTTTGTCTCCCCTTATATCTTTGGGCTTGGCAACCAGTACTACTTCAAAAGCAGCAAATTTTATTCAGAGGATCAACAACTCAGGAAAAAATTACACTAAAAAGAGCCTAAGGTTTCACTGAAAAACTTAGTAATGTTTTAAGGTATAATTATCTACTAAAAGCATCTTAAAAAATGACCAAAACATAAAGAAGCATATATTATTATTGGTTTAAAAAGATTAAGAAAGGATTAAGAATATCCTAAATTTGTACAAATATCCTTAGCATACGTAACAATTTTATATATATTTCATTTAGGATTAAAACCATAAGGTAGTTATCCTTGAGGTGCAAAGTAAAATGTGGCTTTAATTAATAATCCTATTTTTATTTTACTCCCTATTAAGAAAAAGACTAAGTATTGATTTTTTTCAAAAAATCAATGAGCCATTGTTAACCCCTGTCCTGGACCAAAAGCCTTAGGCTTCTAAAACCTCTTTAACTACTGTACTACAAATAATATAAATTGAGGAGAATATCAATGAAATGTGTCTTTCTCACATGAATTAGGATTAAAAACTAAGTTATCTCATCATAGTCAACTCCCAGGTCATAATTAATTATATCTGACAGAACAGCTCTGTCATGATTTTAAAAGAAAACAATTACTTTCTGACAAAATAAACAAGACTGGAGGCTGGAATTTCAGGCTTAATGGTATTGGCCACAAGACAGCACCTCTACAGATAAAGAAAAAAAAGTTAAGGTATCTGGTATTTCTTGGTTTTGAATGTTCAATAGATTGCTAATGCCTAAAAAAATTACATTTCATTGCACAAAACCATTTTTTTAGGTAGGAGAATTTCAAACAACCATTAAGTCAATAAATAAGTGATGAACAACAGGAAGATGAGCAAAATTAGATACTGATTTAAAGAAAAGGACACTCGAAACACTTCCCTGAAATCACGAATGGTGCAGCAGACAAACTCAAACACTGGCATGACACTGATAAAAAAGCATGAGAAATCAAGGGGATTCTCTAACTCATCCTTTCAATAAAATTCCTTACTACCTGGCACAAACTGTATGAAGATTGCTCACTCAGCTAGGAAACCCCTATTGCACTCTTGATGTTACTTCTTTCATTTATGTCCCTTGGAAAGAGGTAATGACTAGGACAGATCATCTGCAGGATTTTTCTAATCCTCTCAGTACCAACAACAAAGGAGGCTTCTTACATTTCTTGATTTCTTTCTTTGGACCTTCTTTCTCACCTCTGTTAATTCTGCATCCTCTAAGCCTAATCCTGGTATGCTATTAAACTATCTCTCTTTTTTCTAATAGTAACTCTTAGAAGTTGCTATAAGAGCAAAGCCAGACACAAGGGAGGCAGCTTTATATAGTGCTTTTTAGAAAGCTGTTAGAGGACCACACACATCTACATGACTAACTTAAGTATTCAACAAAAAGTGCTTATTTCTGATGTGAGGCATATTGTGTTCACAATGCTCTTTCAATGAATATATTACTATATTTTTAAGAGACAAGACCTTTAAGACTAGTTCCAGTTTCCTGGATAGCACCATCCTTATCTTCATGAATGGTACCTAGGAGTCTCCCAGGAAACATGAGTTTTCACTTTGACAGAAATAGCTCATTTTATTTCTGCTTATAGGTTAATGGACTCGTTCCTCCATAGACCAGGGGTTAGCAAACTTAATCTATAGAAGTCCAGAAAAGAAATACTTTAGGCTTTGTGGGCCAGACGGTCAGATGCAATAATATGACTGCCACTGTAACATGAAAGCAGCCACAGAACACACATATGTTTATTTTACTTCATTTATAAAAATAAGCATCAAGCTGAATGGATCTACCCCATGGGCCATTGCTAACCCCTGTCCTGGACAAAAAGCTGTAGGCTTCTAAAAACTCTTTAACTACTGTACTACAATGGTAATCAAATCACTATGCTACTTGTAATTAAAAGTTTAAATACTGAGAATCAGTCTTTCTTCCTCGGATGTTCAACACTATGCTAGGTTCTTCAAACAGAAGAATAAGGAAAAGAGCAGGTATGAGAAGAAAGAGGCTAATGGTTTAGAAGAGAGTTTTTGAGGTCTCTATCGCTTGGCAACAGTAAAGTAGATTTATATACTGATATGTTTTACTGACATGGCCATTGTCTTCTAATTCTGACTTAACACCACAAGTCTCAGTTCTTTAAGTCTCCATTCTCACTGCCTAATCCCCAGATCAGGTGAACCTTCCAAAAGTGAATGGATAAATTCATATTCTGCTATGATTTCATCATCTGCTCACATCTTTTTTCAAAGAAATATCCTTCTTATCTTGGTAAAATCTACAACACAACAAAAATACTGATGACATTACAAATAATCAGGTAAACAAAAAGGCAAGCTACAGAATGGAAGAAAATATTTGTAATTTGTATCTGACAAATTAGTTACATCTAAATTATCAAAAAACCTGACACTTCAATAATAAAACAACCCAATTTTAAAAGTGAACAAAATATTTGGACACATTTCACAAAGAAGATATATGTATAACCAGTTAACACATCAAAAGATGCCCATCTTCCTTAGTCCTAAGAGAAATGTAAATTTAAACTACAATTACGATAAAAAAATCACTGGGTCCAAAACTTTAAAGGCCAACAATAACAAACGGGGTCAAGAATGGGAACAAGCACAATTCATATACACTGCTGGTGAGAATGTAAAACCACTTCTGAAGACAGTTAAGTTTTATTAACAATGGCCCAAATCTGGAAACAACACAAACGCCTATCAGATGAATGGATATACAATACACATATGCTTATACAATGGAATAATACTCAGCCCAAAAAAGAATAAACTCATAAACTAACTCATGCAACATGATGAACTCAAAAGTATCACATCAGGTGCAAAAGGCCATGTTACAACTGCATTTATATGAACTCCTAAAACAGGGAAAACAATAATGACAAAGAATGCAGCAGCTGCCTGTGGCAGGGGTGGAGGAGGGATGGATTACAATGGAGGCAACAAAGAATCTTTTGAAGATGATAGAAATGTATGTCCATTGTAGTATTTCACAGATGTGCACATCTGTTACAACTCATCAATTGTAGATGTTAAATGGATGCAATTTATCACACCTAAATTATGTATCAATAAAATTGATTTAAAAACAAAGAAAAAAAGACTGGTCAGGTAGAAGTCTAAGTAGATGGAAGAGTATGAGACAATACATGGAATTCCTACAAAATATAAATCAATATTTTGGAGAGTGATATTTGTTCTTTTGTTTATGCATTTCATTTCTAAAAATACTATGTGTCATCAGATTCAAAGTAGTATATAAAATGAAAAAAAGTTCCCCACTCTTTAGAGATAGCCACTGTGTTCTCATGAATAATTTTTGTGTATGTTTTTTCTAAGACAAGTGGACCCCTCTCCTCATATAGACTTTCTAAAATTTACTTCTTTTGTTTATTAACTACCTTAACTTTTCCTATCAATAATAAAGATGCATCAAGTTCTAAGTATTATACTATGTTTATGTAATATTTCTTTTAGGAGTTCTCTAATAATAGACATTTAGATTGCTTAAAGGTTTTCAAAATTACAAGCAATACTACAATGAATATCCATGTACATATATCTTTGCCAGTTTGTAAAATATGTAGATTAACAGCTGTCAGCATTTTTAGTCTATAGTTCTAAACTGCCCTCCAAAAACATTTAATCTTCAGGCCTTTTCCAATAATAGACATACTACACATTCAAAGAAAAAAAATATCTCAACCTTGTTTTTAATTTGCAATTTAAAAAATTGAGTAAAGTGGAACTATTTCCCTATGATTGCAAACCATTTTATTTTTTAAACTCTCAACTTTTCTAGTTATTAATCTTTATCTTACTGATTTGAAGTGCTTATTGTGGCAAAGACTGATGACTGACCTCTAGTATTCATCCTTTCCTCTTCCTTTTCATATGACCTTCTCCTCACTGAATCTCAGCTGGGCTTATGTCCACCTAGTTAGGGACATTTGCTAGCTAGCTTGTCCTGCAGCTAGAAGTTGCCGTATGACTATGTATAGGCCCACAGGAGGTGGGAGAAAGTGACAGGCACATGTCTCAAGTCACAATGTGAAAGATACAGGCTAACTGTTCTTACATTTTTTAGCAATACCTCCCTTCCTGTTTTTCAGATAAAGTCAATAACTAGAACAGTTACCATGGACTAGTAGGGAAGCCACATGTGGAAGATAACAGAACCAATCCATCTGCTAGGGATAGCTCCCATTAAACTGTCTGAGAGACATGCAAACTTCTCTTTTATTTCAGTAAGTGACTGGTGAGGGGCTAGGGGGATGGTGTCCTCCACTGAAGAATCCAACCTAGATTTCAGTTAATGCATATATTAATCAGGTTTAACTTAGAATCTTAAAAATGTTAATATTCAAAAGTAGATAATCTAATCTAGTACTTTAGTGAGTTCTTCACAACATGGACAAGCAAAAAACAAACTGGATATCTCAACCAGACTCAGTTATCTTCTCCAGTTATCTTCTACAAAATGCCTAAAGCATATATTATGATTAAATAATGTTAATAATGATAGCAATGATTATTTATGTAATTGACTTATTATTGCCAGGCACTGTTCTAATTGCTTTGCACATTTTAATAGATATAATCCTCACCATAAACCTCTACTGACCCTTTGATAAATGAGGAAACTGATACACAGGGAGAGAAAATAACTTGAAAAAGGTCACACAGCTAGTAAGCAGCAGAGTGTAGATTGGAATCCATGAAGTCTGACTCTGGAGTCTATTATGCTACACTGCCTTTCATGGAGATTTAAGAGAGAAAATATTTTGCTGTCACAAACAAATTAAAGAACAATTAATAACATGGGTATATTACACACATGCTAAGTGAAAAAAGCAAAATACAAAACTCATATAGTAGCACAAAAGTCACACATCATGATCCCAAGTACATTTCAGAAAAGTATATAATTGTATGCATTAAAAAAGACAGGAAGGAAAAAATTAAAAATTTCAAAGCGAGTATCTCTAAGTGATGAAATTACAGATGACTTCACTTTCATTATATTTTCTATTTCTAAACTTATATTCCTAAGAATGGGGAAAGCACATTCTAACTTTATCAAAAGGAAGAATATATCCCCAAACTTATTAACACTTCTTCCTTTTAGCTATAATAAAGGATTTTTACTGCTTCAATAAAAATAAACATTTACCTTCATTTATATATACTTTGTGTTGCACTCTTCCCCCCAAAAAATAAAATAGAATTCAGTATTCTTTTTTGTACTTAAAAATAACAATGAAGAACAATAAAGAACAAGGTCAAGGTTGCTACAAAAAGACTCTTTGTTTAGATAAATGAAAATGATCTGCCATAACACAGGGCATTGAAGTATAGAATCAGATCCCTTATACCCTCATAACTGTATTTATAGTAACAAGGAAAAGTGCCTATAATGTAGCACAAAATGCTAAGACTAGTACATAAATATATATAACCTTTTTTAAACACCAAGACTAACTCTAATAAAAACCACTGAAAGTATCATCTAAGCCTCTGTTTTTTAAAGTAAAAAATTTAAAAGCCTCCAAATCATTTTTCTGCTTAATAATGCATAGCTGTTATAAACCGCTTAATAAAAAGGGCAATAGGGTATAGCCAGATTTAAGACTTTCTCTAGAGCTGACCACATTTTCAAGTTAATAAATTCTGTAGTAAAGCAGATTATCTCAAAGAATACCTTCTTTGTCAATCCTTACATAGCAATGAAACAAAAGAAAACCTTAGAAAAATCAACTCACACATTACTTTTTAAACCTCTGATGCATTAACGAAATTAAGAAAGTCTTAAATTCATCAAAAGACTATCACCTATATTTACATATTTTATATTTTAAACATAGATACAAATTTGTCCTTATTTCTTGTCTATACCAGTTTATTTTTTACATGAGCATTTTATGTAATTTTATATATACTTTTTCAAAGCATATCCTCACCACTGACCACAGCTAATTTCATACACAAGAAAAAGAAAAAACCACATAAATTTTCCTGCTTTACCAGATCTTATCTAGAACATTTCCTCTGAGATGAGCTACATATTAAAGAATTTAATTATCAACAATACAGGCATCATTATATCAATTTATTAGTCTTAATTTATAAGAGGATGCTGAGATTAACATAAAAACTGTGAAGGGATTGTCAAGTTTCATAGGAAAAGCTTATAAGATATAGAACTTTAAGGCTACCTGAATTCAGTCTCCCAAGTGACTTATCTGGGCACTAAGCACAACTTATTTTATTAAGTGTAACTGCAACCTAATTCAGAATATAGGAGGAAATCAACTGCAAAAAAATGAGTCCACTAAAAGACTACTGAGAAGGAAATTAACCTTTAAGATGTGGTTTTAAAAAAAAAGTAACAGGTTACACTGAAGACTTGAGAAATTCTTAGATAGTAATTGCCTTTTTCAAGTGTTAACTTCAAAACTTATCTGTCACTTACATCACTTGAACCTTTTTTATTTTGCACAGAAGTCTATAAATAAGAAAGAAAACCACCCAAATTTTTCCAACTAGGTTCTAAATTATATACTTATAATTCAGTTTTTAACATTAATTATGATTATCAATTAAGCCTGCTGAGTTAAGTATGCTGAAAATACAGTCTCATCTGCTGAAAAAGCTACTAATAAAATCCATAAAATACTATCTTCAGTGAATTTTTCCACCATGTCTAATGTTACCTGGTAGCCTTGAAGCACTAGTTAAAATTCAAAAGAGAAATAAGAATTCTCAGAGCTTCATATAGGAAATGAATGTGGTTATCTACTATGGCACCACAAAGTAAAGATGTAGAAAATAGTTAAGGAAAACTACCTAGGCTTAGAATTAAACAGTGCCTGACTGCAAGTTTCCTTTAATCCACAAAGCTATGCCTCTGCTTAAACAGCCAATTATTACCTATACATGTGTACAGATGCAAACACTTAAATGCACTCAAACATATATATGTAAAAGTGTATATATATATATGTTTGAATGTTTTATATAAACATATTTTGTGTATATATACATTTTCACGTGTAAATATCATACACTTAAAAATTTTCAACTGAAGCAGCTAAATTTGGAAACAATTATTTCTGAATACTTCATTTTTTTAGGGAATATTAAGACTAACTTTAACATCTGAGTATATAGTATCCAAATTCATTTATCTAAAATTATCTTACTACTGTTAATTATAATGTAGAAATTAAACCTTGCAACAAAAATATTCTAGTGGAATGTATTACAAAAATCAGCGTCTCTACCCAATCCTTTAAGTTCAACTTCAGCCCATTTTCAGGATTTTTTTGGCCAATTTCATTTACTATGGAACAGGTATACGCTGTCCGACCGATTGCTTGTTTTGTGCTAATTATCACAATACATTCAATTGGCAGCATCCAGCTACCACAGGCCAACAATAAGAAAAAAATCCAAATTTCAAGACAACATTCTGAATATTCACCCACAGATGCTAAAGTCACCTTCATCTTCAGAACTGTGTAGAGTTCATGAATGCACATATTCTCAATAATCTGCAAGTGGATTAAGGATGGTATTTTACAACGAAGGCTCTCTTATCAAGTTTTTCAAGTAAGCTAGGTTTCATAGAGGAAAATCATCTACTGCATCATTTTATGTTCCATTTGACAGAAGTCAAAAAATCCAAAATGGATCAAAATTAAGCTTTTTTTTTTTTAGCAAATCTACTACCAGAGACCCAAAGGGCAACAGTGATGGCACTATAATTTTATATGCACAAACTGACAAATCCTCTGTTCCTAAAGACTTTGGGTTAATCTGAGAGAAATAGTGAAAGACATTAATTGAATATATTTGCAACCAAAAAAAGTATCACTATTTCAACACAAGTAAAACTAAGGACCCTTATAAACTCCTTTGCTTTTTCAAATTATAAATGCAAAAGCAAAAGCACTCTAAAATCTAAATGTTTTATTGCCTTCTCTTTTAGTGACCATTTTCAAGTTTCCCTAAGATTTGCTAAAGATAATTATTTTCATCAATATGCATATCTAATACTTGTTAATTCTCTGGAACTAATAAGGATTTTTACAAAATAGGAAGAGTCAATAAAGAGCCCATTACACTGCACATCCTTCCAGCCAAAGTGTCAAGTGGATTATCATCTTTATAAATGAAATGCAGTTCTAAACATGGATAAACAAAATCACAGTGAGCAAATGTAATGCTTTCAACTGTGTGTTTTTTAATACCAAAATTTTCTTCATTGTATTGACTTAAATGTTATTAATCTACATTCTGAACACAAGAAAGATGGATTATACAGAGAAACAGAAACCAAAACAGTATAAATACTGTCTTTAAGGGACAAAACAGTTATTTAAGTGGATATGCATTAATGAGATTTTAAACTATACCACCTCCTCTGAGCATTAACTACTTAATAACTTATATTTATAGATATATTAACAGGAAAAAGAAAAAACTTGATATAGTTATTGATAGTAGTAGAGAGCCATGGCACCCTCTGAGTACTGCATTTAGGAGTATAGTAAGTCTGTTTTAGGTGACAGACACTGAAGTGAAATATAGAACACCCAAAAGAAAGGTTCTCTAGAAATACACCATTAGAAAGTATTTTTGCCTTTTGCCTTTCCTGCAGCATGTTCAGCGAATTCAAAGAAATTAAGGTTTAAACAAAATAACTTTTTAAAAAAAATCAACATTTCCTACATGGTACAAGTCCCAAAGAATAACAGAATTGCCCGACACATTATAAGAGAACACTAACGCATAAACATTTGTTAATCCTTTTAACTACCTATCAGTAATAGATATGCTAAAAAAAAATGTAGAATAAATGTTGAGAGAAACAAAAAAGGCGAAAGCAAGTCAAATTTTCCTCACACACAGGACATATCCTATAACAAGTGCTCTTATGCATAGTTCCAAAGAAACCTATCTCACAAAAGAACAACAATCATTGTTACCCATTATCTGCTGCATTCAAGTTTTTTACCACCAAGATTACAGAAGGCCTGCATACCAAGTTCATCGTGCAAACTGCTGCCGCCTACAGCAGATGCATTGTCATGTGAGGCTTCTAAGTGGACACTCCCATTTCTCACCAGCAAGGAGGCACTAGCACTGAGCACTGCAGCCTGGGAAGGGGGGCGGGGCTGGACTCTGACCTGGGCTGTGGACTGCTGGCCTTGCTGACCATCTTGAAGGCTAGGAAAAAACATGGATTGGGGAGACATTACAGGGAAGAAAAGAAAAAAACAACAGCTAGAATGAAGTCAATATAGAAAACTGATTTCGAAACATAACCTGATTTTTTTTTCAACATAACCTAAGAAAGAGCTAACAAACTTTGTAAAATACACAGATTATACTGGGCCCTTAAATCTTCTGGTCCTTAGAAATCTGATTCATAGTGATGAACACAGCAAACATTTAACGTACATGTAAGCTAATCAATCTGTGACTTTTTCCCACAGCAAGCCAACAAAATTCTAGTACGAGGACAAAGAAAGCAGCAAAGAAATACAAGCATGTTAAATATATGTGGGTTGTAGCTGGTCCCTGACAAATAAATCCTCTTTTTCAGTTTAAATATGTACTTTTATTTATAACCTTTATAAGAATTTTAGAATTCCTCTTTCAAATATCCTGGCATCTTGGAGTCACAATAAAACAAAGGTTTTATACACTTGAGAACCAAAGAATCTTTATCATATGCAACCAAAGTGACAATTTTGAATCAAAGGAAAATCACAAACTAATGCGAGAGAAGCAGAGTAACAAACACCGACTCCACCAAGTGAAATACAAATGATGCTGGGATGCTGGAAGAGTGATGAATTTATTAAACATTTTTTCTGTGAAAAGCCTACATATTTTTTAAAGAAGGCCACAGGCTCTATATACATGCTACTACCTTCCTCTGATCCATTTCATTGTTTCAATAACAAGGACCCATCATTTTAGAAAATCTTAAAAGTAATTTGAAAACCAGTAATTTCTCAGGGTGTATTACGGTCTTTTTAAAATCTTAGAGTTTTTTAAAATACTTAGTATTTTGTTTTGTCATTTATTAAAATTATAAAAATCATCTAAAAATCTATGATTAAGAAACTATTATATTAACTCATTTTATATTTTAGATGTTTATTTTAAAATATTATGAATTTTAATGTTCTTCATATAATACTCAATTTAAAGTAATGAAACTCATGACTTATATGTCATTCTCTACATGAGGTTCAAAGTAACTCTGCATTGTTATTAAATTAGACTTTTAGAAAAAAAAGAATGCTGCTTAGGATAGCCTCATTCAATTACTCTATCATTTTCTTGAGTATCAACTTCTAATGTTTTGAATTCAATGCAATGGCTTCTATGATGCCTATAAAACAAACTTATCTGCACAGACTGTGAAAAGAGCTGTAATTTGAAGTAACCATATAATAAAAGACTAAGTAGAAAATATTGCTTATGTTGCTAAAGCCTGTGGTTATGGCAACAGAATATACTCTGGAATTACACTATCTGCTACAGTAACCACACGTGACTACCTAAACTCAAATCTTAGTTCCTTTCCTCCACACAAAGTAGCCTGTGGCTGCCATAGCTAAAACCTACCAGAGTGGGCAGGAGCTAGTAACAAGTGTCCACCACACTGGACAGTGTGAATTATACAGATATCCACCACACAGAAAGTTCTATTAACCATCACTATCTGGAACATTCACATTTCAGACTTCTTTTAGAGCCAAAGAAAAGTATATATTCTAGGTAGGGCAGAGGAATATACAGAATCCATGAAAAAAACGAAATCTACACAATGCTGACTTGTCGATGCTTACTTATTTTCTTAAAGCAAGTAATGATGAAAGTATTTTAACTTCTTTGGAGTAGAATCTTTGTACAATCAACATAAATCAAGAGATGATCTTGGAAACTAATTAAATATGGTTGTATCTTCTATACATACATAATAAGTCTGCTATTCTTCCTCAAAAATCTATCTAAAGTTATCCACAAAACCTTACATAAATGACCAAATTTCACAAGGGAGAAAATTCTAATGAATAAAACCTTTAAGTAGTTCAAGTACTAGGTCCTTTCTGATTCAGAAGACAGAAGAACTTTATACGATATGTACTCAACAAACAAATTTTCCTATACTTTTTTTTTTTCACTTCAAGTCAAAGGTGGTATATAACAGTAAAGATGTATTTTACTGTGAGCACATTTGAGAATACAATAATCCTCAACATATCCAAATATATAAAAAGGTTTTCAAAATAACAGGCAACACATAGAAATCAACTCCAGAATAAAGAAACCAAAGAAACAAGTGAAAATCTGTGTGGCTGTCAAGTTTCTGAACATCAAAAGCTAGGCATAAATGTTACGTCCCTTAAATTCCTGATTTCAAAATCCTTCAACAACAACAAAGTCTATCATTTTTGCAGAAGTTGGTAGGAACACTACTCCGGGCAGGTTGTACTTTATCTAACCAATAACTTACAGGAACTAATATTCTTTACAGTGCCAATTATATATCAAAACTACCAGTTTGAGAAAAGGTACTATTTTACAACATAGTAAAAGGAAAGGTAGAAATTTAGGTCTAACTATTGCCTATTAATAGCATCACTGACATGCAATCTTAGTAATTAACATGTCCAATTTAAATGGTAGAAAAAATATAGCTGGTCTTGGTCTCCGTCCTCTGTACCACTTATTTAGTATTTGGCACATTCTGCCTTATCTATATGTTGGTTGTTTTTGTATGTGTCTCCACAACTAAAAAATAAACTCTAAGAATTTGATCACATTATTCTTATGAATTGCCAGATTCCAAAGAATACTCAAGAGTATCTTGAACACAGTTCACAAATATTTGGTGGATTTATTCCTGAGCATCACAAAATGGTCCCTATAAATTTCTAACCATGGATTCTGTTTTTATTACTATGACCTTATTTGACTCCAGATCTTTCAATCCTATAATATTTTAAAAAATAAACCTAGGAATATAGTAAATCTTTTTTCCCTTCCCCAAAATGCACTACTTTCTTTTCATTCCAGTTCATTAATTATTCTAAAAGATACCATATCTGGGTTGATAAAAATAGATAAATACGGAACTAACTCAATATTAGTATCATAAAATTTTTAATATTGATCTTTGCTTTTATCTCTAGTAACTGAGACGAACCGTCAAGGTCTATAAAACCTACCTACAAAGCTAACTTAATGAAAAAAAACCCCACATTTATAAATAATTATGGAACAGGATAGTCTAACAATTATAAAAAATATTTGCAAATTCCCTTTGTGAAGCAATTTATGATTCATTCACAATCCTTGGAGACATATTTTACCAAGTTGCTTTGACTGTCAATCACTTACACTATTCATTAAAGTTTAAAATAAGTTAGTATATTTTACAGGTATTTACATAAATAATTATTATTACTCCTATTCCATTTCCTTTAGACAAACAAGTTTTCAACTCTTCCATGACCCTGTCACCCTATATTTACTTAAAGTTGAGATTATTACATAAGTCAAACTGAAAATTAACACCAGTATTCTCTACCTGAATATTTTTGCAATTAATAAAAGATTTTCTCAAATTGGTGTTTCTTCTAATTTCTCTACACTAAATTTTATCTTACTTCATCCATGATGAAGTCAGCCTATTTAAGATACATGCAACCTTTATACTGGAAAGATCCTGAAACCTTAATGAAATCTACATGCTGACTACTAGACTTTCTGAAATTTCTAACATTAGCCCTTTACAAATAAGCTTCATACCATATCCTCATTTAAATGGTGATGTATTTAAAACCCTACAAAATTCTACATGACTGGCTAGAGTTCTTTAATATTCCACCAGGCAAAGAAAAAAAAGTAATTTGTCTGCATTTGTTTGGTGAGTAGGATCCAGCAGGCTTATTTGTGGCAAAGAATGAAAGGATTTGTAAAGACTAAAAGGAGGAAGCTAAAAAAACGATTAATATCAACATGGAGTAAGAAAGCAAACATGTTTAAGGCAAGTATTATTCGAGAGGCAAAATGAAGCGGTTAGAAAAAATAAAAAATAAAATGAAATGCTGAGCTCTTTCTGTAGGTTGGGACTCCACCCCCAATCCAGTAGCAGAAGGAAAAATTAGTTCAGGGAGCAAAGGAAAAGAGGAGAAGGCACTGTAGAAAAGGAGGGTTCACAAAAAGCAACAGTGTTCAGAAAAGGTTTTTAGACCAAATGTTTTTTGAACTGCTGCCTTCCCATTTTTATATTTTAAGTGTCAGTTTAACTAATCCACACTACTTTTTACAGAATTATGTATTACTGTAGGATTAATTAGGAACATGACCTACAAAAGATGAAGTTCCTGATTAAAATGTAAAATCCAGAAAAATAAGCAAGTCTTAAGCAAGTCTTAAATCCCAGGGGAATATAAAAGGAAACATTTTGCTACTCTCAAGAACAAGATTTTATCAAGGGAAGAAGTCTGGCTTTTGGAATCTACCATGCATTAACAGCAGTTATGTCATCAAGTGCTCTTCCTTTTGAATGTCAAACTAAAATGTAGGAAAATAATTTGGTAATGGCGATTCTCAACACAGAGATGAATTAAAGTATATGACATCATGCGCTGCTTAAGCAAGCACAAGTAGAACATTTTTGTCCATATTTGTATTCTTAAAATAGAGCACAAATATTTTGTCTCCTAAGACACACTGGAGAATAAAACACTAAAATTTTAATGGAAAACTATTCCCAATATTATAAATAGATGCCTTCTTAATTAGAAATATTGGGAAAAGTAAAAATGTTTTTTCTTCAGTTCTATGCAGAAGTTGAGAAATTCAACACAGATATACACAAATACATACACATATATCCAATTGACCATATTTTACTATAAATGGAATATTTTATTTAGTTCCATGTAATTTACCAGGTCCTAGTATTATGAAATAAAGGACACCAATTTTTAAGCAATGCAAAATACATATTTTAGTGAAATAAAATAGCTAGTTTATCAAGCTCAGGTCAGTTATCTATATTCCTCAACAAGCTCACCACTCAGTCCATATTTGTTCTTATTAACCTGTCAAGATGTTGGGGAAAAGATGCTGCATTAATATTAATTTGGAGTAGGAAAAAAATGAAAAGCTGACTTAAGGCCTCTATTTACATTTATATAACCACCCTAAAGTAATTTTGCTATTTAAAATTTGCTACACCAATCTGATCATTTTGTTGAAAAAGTGCAACATAAGGCATGCATAATGCAACAGACTCATGATGACATGCTGAGAAAGCTCCGAGAACTTAAAAACCATAGGAGAGAAACCGGGGAGAAAAGAAAAGCCTTATTTGAATGCTTTCTTCAGACTGACAGAACAGGTTAGAAGGTCTGTTAACATGCATGCTAAGCTTGGTGGAATTTTAAAATACCATACCTTAGGGGTGATCCGATGAGCAATGTAGGAGGGGTAGGGTTACTCCCTGCATTGTGCCGGCGCCGTACTGCTTGGCGCCTAAATGTGCTGCGTTCACGGCGAAAGGATACTGCCTCCTCGCTGGCCTGTGCTGCTGCATCAAGATAGACTTAGGTCAAATAGGAGCCTAGGTCAGAGATGTAAATAGCAGCTGAGCCTGCCTTTCCCCTGACTTCCCACCCTCAAAGGTAAAGAGGATTTGTCTAATTGAGCCAAATGGTTTTCATACCTATGCTGTTAATCTATCGTATCAAGGAATACACAAAACACACGTCAATTACTTAAGGATCACAGTTTCTTTAAAAATGTTTTTGATGCATCTGGCCTCACCATCTTCTCTTCAAAGTCAATTTCCTATTTTATTATCTCTGCTGCCTTAAATCTTTCTCTAAAAGCCTCAATTAGTCCCATAATACTCTATTCCCCTCTTTAATAAAGTCAACCTCAAAAGTACCGTATTTGTTAGTTCCAACTAATAGGAATGGAGCATTATTTCCTGTCAAGAAGACAGTACAATGGGGATCCCTGGGTGGCTCAGCGGTTTGGCGCCTGCCTTTGGCCTAGGGCGTGATCCTGGAGACCCGGGATCGAATCCCACATCGGGCTCCCGGTGCATGGAGCCTGCTTCTCCCTCTGCCTATGTCTCTGCCTCAATCTCTCTCTCTCTGACTATCATAAATAAAATAAAAATTAAAAAAAAAAAAAAACATGCCTGAGTTTAAAAAAAAAAAAAAAAAGAAGACAGTACAAGCAAGCAATGATAGTACTTCATTTTTGATGCTGAGAAGTAAAGTAATAGTCTATCCCACACTGCCCTATGCCACAACTCTGGCAGCTTTTTAAGTGTTTAATTCAAGACAGCATGGATATATCTTAAGGTAAGGTATTTTGCTTCCATAAGATTTTATTCAACTCTATGCCCCAGCACAGGTCCCCTCGACATCAGGAGCAAGTATCACCAAGATGACAAGCACAGACATTTGATTTAATCCAAAAACTATAAAGTACAAAAGAAAACCAAATACACAACAATGACAAAATCACTATGGCTTAACCGAATTATGTAAAATTTTATAAAACCATTCTAATTGATTTCAATTTCTTACACAAAATGTAAGATTATGCTTATCTGAATTTAAAACAATTGCTTCCTGGTGATCTAAACACTGTGATCTAAATATTTTAGGAATGATTTTTGACTTTAACAAAGGATATTTTCATACTAAGTATGAATAAAGACAAAACAACTTAGTACAGAAACATTCTTTCCAAACACATTTTTTTCTATTCAGTATGAAGAGGATTACAAATCCAAGAATGTTGTTGTATTCAGATTTCAGTTCTGTTGCAAGCTTTCTGGACATCTGAAAAGCATAGTTACTAATTCTCAAATCATTATTCTGCTTAGCAATAGCCATTTCTACCAATGTGAATGTTGATTCTAATAAAGCATGCTTTTTAATGTTTACATTTTGTATCTCTTTCCCTGACTCCACCAGGGAATATTCTTTGTGTAATGAATCTATTATGATTAGGAATGTACGTACGCACTACCTCCAGAAGGCACAGTGTTTCTATGTAGGCACCGTTTCCTTTTATTGCACTAATGACAAGCACACAATTATTTTATTCATTTGGCAAGCTTCTGCCAGTAAGAAGTCACAAATTACAAGACAATTGTTTTTTTTTCCCCCCAGCTCATATGCTACAGTGACCTTCTGAAGTTAGGCAACTAAATAAGAATAGGCGTTGGGGCTTTGGCTCCAAATCAGACTTGACTCCTTGAGCTAATATTTTTTTGTTTTTTTCCCTCCAGTTTAACTACGATATAATGAAAATTACTTAAAATGTGAAAAAGGTTACTTGTGATGCAAAAGCTCACGTATGCAAAAATTACATATGGCCTGTGAGAACAAATGATCATTAAACCTGGTCATCTAGACCTGTGCTGTCCAACATGGTAGCTACTAGTCATGTGTGGCTATTTAATTAAAACTTAATTGTAAAACTTAATTAAAATTCAATAAAATTAAAAATTCAGTTTATCAGATTCATGAACTACATTGCGAGTGCTCAATAAACTACATATCTAGTGGCTACCATTATTGGGGCAATACAGAGTATTTCTATCATCATAGGAAGTTCTACTGGACAATGCTGATGTAGAAATTCAAGGACATCTTTCTGTCACTACAATCTACAAAGCATACTGTGTGTTTAGCCTACTCCTAACCATTGTCTCCTCAACAGAAGTAAACTGCAACCAGCACTGTTACAAAGGAGAAAACATACTGGCAGAGCAGTCATTGATTAGATAAAGGATAAAACAAAGCAAACAGGCGACTTGCAGGAAGACAAGCAAAACTTAGATGAGTGACTGG
This sequence comes from Vulpes vulpes, assembly GCF_048418805.1. Lineage (NCBI taxonomy): Eukaryota > Metazoa > Chordata > Mammalia > Carnivora > Canidae > Vulpes > Vulpes vulpes. The sequence goes on along the minus strand of NC_132785.1, from coordinate 105,134,900 downwards.
TATTCCTGTTAACGGCTTAGACATCAGCAAGGTTAACTCAGGTTATGGAATTTAAAATTACTCTTAAAACTCAAGACATTTTATGAACCTATATTGAAGATTTCTATTTTAGTGTAAGAAACTACTGTTCAAATTTACAGGTCAATTCATTTCATTAAGAAACTTATACATTATCTCCAGTTTTAGATATCTAGTTTAGGTACTTTTATTCTTCACCCAGATATAATGTATGGACAATAATTTAATCCATAAAATGAACTAAAATTACTCTGAAGGATTTGGATAGAAACAATATGTAATCATTGAATATTGAGAATAAAAGGGAAATAGGAACAGTTTTACTATCTTCCTTCTACTGAAGACTTAACGGTGTGAATTTTAAGTAAAAGCCAGTTATTCCATAATAATAAGATGAAAATACAAACTAAGGTGTCCATTTGTAGTCAAAATGTTCTTTGGATACTTCAGAACGAAATTTTTTTTTTTTTAGGCTATTATCACACCATTTACATTTTGTCATCTGGAAAAGAACTACATAATACTACTTACTCTCTTAATCCAATAGTTTTGGAAACATTTCAAGACAAAAGTTTATAATAATCTACTGAACAATGTATTAAAATGGAGTTATGATTACTACCTATGTTGTCCTTATAATATTAGGGGTGTAAATATCTAATGCTAAAAGAATTTTCAATGTTTCGAACTAGGGGTGGTGGAAGGGGAGGAGGGCGGGTGTTGGAGGGGAATGGGTGACGGGCACTGAGGTGGACACTTGACGGGATGAGCACTGGGTGTTTTTCTGTATGTTGGTAAATTGAACACCAATAAAAATTAATTTAAAAAAAAAAAAAGAATTTTCAATGTTTACCAAAGCAACTACTTTAACAGCAGCTAGGATCTCACATTCAACTGAGAACACTATGCCATAGTTTATGATCACAACAAACAAGACTAAACCATACCCCCTGAGGAATATACTACTCATACCAAACATCTCTATTTGGAATAGGATCCAGGAGGGGTCCAATTCTATTAGTGCCAAGGAAAGAAAAGTATCTTTACAGCTTAAAATAAGTTGCTCTAAGCAATTCATAAAAATAATTTGCTGTAAGAAAAGTGTCTTTAACACTTAAAATAATTTGCTGTAAACATAGTCACATAAGTTATAGTCTCTTGATGAAAGTTCACTTCTACAACCCAATTATAACAAACTTTTTGAATCCTTTAACTTTGTAAGAGAAAGAAAACAAAGCACACAAAAAACCTTTGAACTAAAGAACCAGACAGGAGAGAGAAAACACTTTAAAACCTGGTTTTGAAGCTGACATTTTGACATTGCTTAAAACCCAGTATCCTCCTGGCAAAATAATCAAATTAACTAGAATAATAAGAGCATAAAATACAAATAGCGAAAATTTAACACTCTGGGTACAACTAAATTTAAAGCATGTGTAGGTAAAGGAAGAAAAAAATCCACAAACATTTAAATGATTAAAAAAACCTAAATAACAAGAAAGATTTAAAAATACTTTCAAGGACATATATTTTTTGACAATTTTGACTCTTAATTTTTTTAATTTTTAAATTTACGAATCATTTCTTAGTGTTAGAAACTTCAAGAGACTAAATTACAAGCACAACAAGTTTGAGAGAGAACCCTGGATCATTTTTAGCTCTTCACTTTTGAGGAATTAAAACAATCATTCGATTAAGTTTAAACATTTTCTGGGGGCCTAAGGGCAATTCATGCACAAGGCACAGAGATCCTAAGACATTTTAGCTACATGATCTGATCTATTCCTAAAGATCAAATAGAAAACCAAATCCACAATACATACCTCCCACCTCAGAAGGTACTTCCCACTTACCTAAATGAGTTTAGGAAAATTCTCTAAATTCTATACTGAATTGTTTTAGTACAACTCTTTATTTTTATACTGGGGATGCTGAAACCACAGACTATCAGTTCATTTTACTCTGTGAATGAAAACAGGAAGAGTATTAAAGGCAATGAGTACTTTGGGATGGGGGAGTATAAAAGAGCAAAATGTAGGGAGGTAGGAGGTGAGGGTTATCCATATTCTATTTGAAAAATTGGAAAGTTGTAGGTAGGTACAGAAAAAGACACCACATGTAAATCATACAGCTGACTGCTTAGTACCAGGGTTCAAATATAATAAGTTACTGTCTAGTCACTGTATACAGTCGTGACTGGCCTCTGGTGATAGCTCAGTTGCTATTAAATGAATAAAAATTTAGATGAAACTACTCAAGAAAGGTGTTATTTTCAGTGGGAAGTGTTTATTATAGGAAAAAGTTTGGAACGATTGTGAAAATTAAAAATTGGGTTTTGGTACCTCAAACATATTAGAAGCAAATGCTATTATGAAATGAGACTTTAAAGAGAAATGAAAATACAAACAAGCATATATATATATATATGAGAAAAGTATCTTTATACTTATACCCATATATATATACATATACACACACACACACATCTCTCAGAAAAATAAAATATATATGCAGACATCCTGAAATACATGGAAATATTCTTCAAGATAAAAACTATTATATTTAAGAATATAAAGTTACTATATGAAGAAATAAACATTCAAATGATTTTACAAAAAAATTTTTTTTCAAAGATATAGTTTAAGTTTATGCTTGAAACCCATTTGATCTAAATATCTTTCCCCTTCTTACTTTCCATGTCAGCCAAGGATGATGCTAACACCAGCATGCCAAGATTTTGTTCTAAAATAAAAACAAATACTCATCAGTGTCATTTTCTGGGAGGCCAAAGAACACTGAGAATCTACTGCAACATATCGAAGGATTCGTTCTGAATTAAAACAATTTCAAACTGTGAATACATTTTAAAGGACTACTCTACTTTCTGAGTAAGTCAACAAACAACAGCAACCAATGACAAAGGATTAGCTGTGTCTTGAGTCAGAGAGATTTGCACATCCCACTGATATCTTCCAAAATCCCAAACAAATACAGATGGGTAGGCAAAATATTTCAAGAAGTCAAATGATACTCTGGAGTCATGATATACACACAACAGTTCCTAAAAGTTAGTTTCAGGATCACTTACCTGCAGAGGTGTCTCCTAATGTTTTTGATCCTTTGTAAATGGGATGAAAGATACAGACCCCCTCCCAGAAAACTGCATTCAAACTATTTTGCATGTATTTTTAGAGATTCATCTAAGAAGGGGTAATTCATTAGCGAAGAATATATATTTGAAGTGACATCCATCTGAAGAGGGAAATTTCCTTAACAAATCAGTATCTTACTTTTTATAATAAAGTTACAATTTACAGAGTACTTTTACAGATATAACCTCGCTAGAATCTGACAGTTAATGGTGAGACAGACCTAGACAGTCATCATTCCTGTTTTATAACTGAGGAAACTGAGGCCCATATTTAATGACTTCCCAGAGTATCCAGTTAGTAATTAGAGGTGGTATTAAAATGTAACTGATTCCTCATCCAGAACTTTTTTGGTGCTAAGAAAGAGAAATACTGTAATGTCTGCTCCTATGACACAAAATCAGGCATGAGCTGGTTTGGGGAATTCTATAATTCCACATCTTAATTGCCACATCAATAAAATATCTTTTCTTCATCGTGCTTTAAGAGAAGATAATTTTTCCAAGTAAGTGAAGCATCCAAATCTGTTTACTACACTGAATGAGCATCTTTCTCTGTTTTATATGCCTGAGCTTTCTTCTCCATATAAACTAATATAACCTTTCCCTGAATCAGGGTCAGCTGCATATGCATTTGTTACAGCATTGTACTACAATACAGCATTCAGTTATGATCCCACACTGTCCTTTGAACATTATCAAATTAAAAAGACAATTTGCCCCTGCTTTTAATGACCCACCCTATTTGTGTGGTCATTCTAGCTTCTCCTTTCATGTTAGTGCATTCCTGCTGCTGTCGTTACTTCAGCCTTTCTAAGCACCAATCCCTTTCTACTAATTTGTTGCTTCTAACTTGCCATGTGGACTGACGGATCAGAAAATTAATATATTAGAATTTAGAGTCCCTCTAATTAGTAAAGTACAAAAACATTAATTCTTATGTTCTTGCCTATTCAGTGGTATTTCTAAGGTTCAATGATATCTGGGTTCAAATAACTGACCTTCAATTTACACAAATGGCACAAACCCTCATAAATTATTTATTGAGATTTGGTTTTTCTTTGAATAAAGTTAATATTCCCTTGACAAAAGATTATCTTTGGTTCCCAACACAAAAGTAATAATAATAGGATCCTATTACATGCTTATAGAATAGGGGCCCAAACATTATATTTAAAATAATTTTCTTGAACACAAAAACAGAGGTTAAGAAATTCAGAAAAAAATTACAAAGAATAGAGCAAATATAAACCCATCCATTCTGGTTGTTCTTTTTAATCTGTTGATTCATGCAGTAAATTAAGGAAAATGCAAAAGAAAATAGTTTTTTAAAAGTAGGCTACAAAACAAGACACTTTTCTACCATATATAACTATCTGTATTTTTTCCTTTAAATATTAGGAAATATTCAAATTATTGAAGCCATGCTTTACAATTATAAAAGAAAAACTAAATGCAAAAGAGATCAACAAGAGAAAATGCCTTAGTCTGCACCTGAAACTTTTTTCCTGTCAAAACAGGAAAACTGATGAAACCTAATTTTAACTGAAGCACTTGACTATTGGTGAAAAGTCCTATGAAAACAATCACTTGTGACTGAATATCAATAGGTAAGTTATACAACATACTGTTGCCAAAATCAGATTAAAATCCACATTACCAGATTAGATGTTAATGTTTTTCTGTTGGTATTATATAAGAAATTAGGAATACCGATATTCTTACTTTTACTGTTGTCGAGTTTCACAATGGCCTGATTCGAAATCTCTAATATAGGTCTATTTAATCATTTTTTCTTCTACTTTAAGGACAGGATACATTTGAGGAGCATAACAGACTGGTCTATATAATAGAAAGAGTAGCACTATTAAGCATTTCCCACATGCCAGGCAGTGTCTAAGCATGTTATATATAGCAATTCCTTCCATCCCCACAATAACTCTGTGAGATGAGGAGGCTGAGGCTTCAAGAAGAGAAGCAGCTTTCCTACAGTGGAGCCCATACATGTGGGCAAGGGTGTCCAAGTTCATGTCATCATGTTAGATCACCTCTTGTCTTAGAGTATTTGATTTTAGTACTTTAAAGTACACTTTCTAGATTTCATCCTGCCACACTGCCAACATTGTTCAGCTTAAACATAAAACCAAATCGTTGGAAAACTCATCAATACCTCCAAGTTCATGAGAATAAAATCTGTTTACAGTTTATGTATGGCCATATGAATGGTCAAGCAGTATCTTGTTTGGTTGATACATTTTAGGAGTATGGTATGTAAGAACAGCCTAGAAAAATCTCTTCTAAATTTCCAGAAAGGACTGTAGCAATTAATTCTAATATAAACAAATATTTACCAATTACTTGACAGTTTATGTAATTTTTAAAATGAGAACCAAAACATGTCCCCTCTCACTACCTTCAATCTTCCCCAAAGCCCAAAAAAAAAACCCTAATAAATGATAAAAACCAACTCAGTATAAATTCTCCACACATTTAAGCAGTTTAGTTTTCCTCTTATTTCATTCTAAACACAATGAAACTCAAAAACCACCCCTACAATGTTCTTCCTTTGGAAAAAAAAAAGTCATGTTTATTCCATCGAAGTATGTGGAAATTCTGAGTTCGTTATCTGCTTCTTATTAATATTCAAGGACATGTTTTTATTTTTTTAAATACAAGAACACAGAAGATGACAAAACCTGGAATATGGAAAAATAAGGGCTTGTATTTAGTCAAAGATCTGCACCAAGAAATAAATAAAACCTTCTATGTAACTTTTCCTACAAATCAGGACACCTCATATTCCCTGTGGAAAGGAAATGACATTTTAAATACAAAGACATAAGGACTTACTATGGCTCTTGTACATATTTTTTTTAGTATTTAAATTTCCATAGTATTTGGAACAGCAGTATTTTTCTGCCATAGCATGTTCATTCTTAAAGTTTATTTTAATGACATCTTGAAAAATTAAACGATATTTTAAAACCCAATGGTTTCTTCCATGTCGTGAACATTTGTGGTATGATTTGTGTGAGAAATCACTAAAAGCATTTCAAGACTTTTATAAAAAAACAAAATGATAGCTATATCATCAAAGGTTCAAGGGAATCTAATTACTATATTGTCACCAAATGGTGATAATCACTTCAGATATAATTAATTATATTTAAGTGTGATAGAACATTTTCTTCTTTAGGTACTAAAGATCATTTTTTTACATTCCAATTACAAATTAATCTTTATTAGAAACAATACCAAAGGAAATAAGAGAATATTTACAAGATATAAGTTTGAATATAGGGAATGGGGCAGCGGATTAAAAAAAAAAGCTCATGATGGCACCAACAGAAGATGCCAGAACTCTTTCAATCCTCTCAAGAACCAGATTCCATAATAAGCACAACAGAATAAATTTACTATTCTGGGTAGGAGAAAACAGCAAAAAACAGCTCTGAAATAAATAAAATAGCCAAAACACACTGACAACATAAAATCACCCACTAAATTTCACACAATTTCCCATACATCTCAAATAAATAAACTATTACTTTAAACAAAACACCATCACTGTTTCATAGGGAGTATCATGTATCCACGGATGGACACTAAATGCCAACATAAACTACAAACATCAATCTAATAAACTTTAAGTGTGAAGCTAAAAGAAAAAAAAAAAGTTAATGCCTGATACTTGAGTAAGCAAGGAAAAAAACCAAAGAGACAAAAAAGAAGCACAAGTTTTCAAAGCGTGTAGTCAGAGATAAAGTAATATTTGGAAAAATCTTATATTACAGATTAAGTGATCTAATTCTGAAGGCTCAGTGGCACATGCCACATACGAGATGACTATAAATGGTTTGTGACCTAATAAATTTCTACATTTTGTTGTCACTACTGTTGTACAAGGCAAGAAGAGAATGGATTTTTATTATTCCTGGTAAAACATTAGGTGGTGGCAATTGACTTAGGAAAACTCCAGGCCAAGAAAAAATTGATATATTCAAATAATACACCTGAAAAAAAACTTTCTTAGTGTGCAGACCAAAACCTTTTCTGAGACTACCATCTCCTTCTACACGGAAGAAAGTTTATTTTCTTAACATCATGGAAGGAGGGGTAGTAGCACAAAGCATATATGAGTAAGTACTACTCTAATCAAGAAGAATGGATTGAAGAGGAAACCTCTTCCTATAATTTACTTACCTCCACTGCCTGCATCTTGCTCTTCACCTTCAGGAAATGCCACCTGGCTTGGCAAGCTATTCCTAGACCGAGTGACTGTCTCTAACTGGGAAGCCCGGCCCAATAAAGATAGCTCATCTAGCACCTCTCCCTCTTTGGCCTCAAGATCTGATTTTGAAGTGGTTAAAGGTTTTATACTTTCGGGCGCCATCAGCCTATTGGAGTCATTCAAACAAGCCACTGTGCCACTGTCCAGGCTCAACACCCGGGCCCGAGTCTTGGCACTATTTGTGCTGGAAGTCCGACGTGTTGTCCGCTTTTTGCCAGTTCCTTCAGGACCCAAATGGGCTTTGTGTACATGCTCAGAGTCAGTGCCCCTTTCTTTAGGGACATGTTTGGTCTTTAGGGCACTGTATCTGCCCTCAGGAGACTGACACGAATGAGAAGTGGTGCTAGAAGAGCTATCACTGCTGAACTGGTGGGCAGACTGAACACTTGATGCTCTACTCAAGTCACTTTGGTCGCTAGAGTCCTCATCGTGACAGAATATAGCACTATGTGGCTTTGTACCAGCAACACCTCGAAAGGAAACATAGTCCCTATGCCGGCTTGAATCAAAACTGCTGGCCCGCTTTTTTCCTGTCCGTCTCCGGCCCGACTTATGGGCAGAGGCTGTTCGGTGGATCAAGCTAGAGGATTTAGGTCGTACGTCCCCTTCCTTCTGTTTGCCACCACCCTCTTTCCCAACTTTGGAGTCCATTGAAACAGCTGGCTTATCACTCTGCTCCTCTTTGTTTTCAGCAGTTTTGCCAAGTGGTCCGTCCCCCTGTGAAGTAAACTCATTTGCATGGGGGTTTTTATTGGCTTCTTCAGATGCAGAGGTGCTGAGCCGTCTCTGATTGTGCATATCATCAGAGGTACTGGAATCCTTGGCCTCTTGAACTCCACTATTTGTACTCACTTCCAAGGCAGTCTTTTCACTGCTAGTCCTTTTGTCACTGGTACAGTTACTCTTGTCTTCGGGGTCAGCACAGCACTCTTTCTTCCTACCACTTTTCTTTCCTACTCTAGGAGACTCCTCATGCTCTGACAAGATGCTCTCTATGTGAGTCGAGCTGGTCTGCTCACTTTTGTAGCTGCTGACGGTACTGTTGGTGTCGCGGTCCGTTCCACTACAATAGCTCTCTGTTGACCCACTACTCCGTGTACTGAGGCTCCTCAGGCTATCCATGCTTTTGTCTGCTTTCAGAGGTTTGCTCTTCCCACTTTTTGTAGGTGGCTGAGAATTACTGCTTTTAAGCTCACCAATGAGCTGAAATTCCCCAGATAAACAAGAATTTTCCACTAAGGATTCTTTGGATCCAGAATGAGGTTTGGAAGATTCTAACTCACTAACTGGATCTAAGCCTCGTCTTTGCTGATAGAGAGGGAAGTCATTCAGTGAAGTGTCCGGAAAAGCCACAGCAGAGCTAGAAGTCCGTGGTACACCTCGTGGCCGGTGATCTTTCCTGTAAGAGTGTGAGTGTAAAGGGACAAGAGAAGCTACTTCTGTGTCACAGGCATTGGACAGAGACTGATCAATGTGGTGGTGATGGCTGTGACTTGGCAAGCTCACTTTGTCACTGAAGTCCCTTGGTAAGTCCTGTCCACAGGAGGATAAGGAAGGCTGAATGGAGATGAAGGAATCATTGGAGACCAGACGAAAGAGCTTCCGATCAGTTGCCAGATCTGTTTCAAACACACATTTGAAAATGTTAACACACATCTATCATCTGCTTTCCCTACCATTTAACCATCGAAAGAACTCACAGCATACAATAAATCGAGGAAAAACAATTTCCCAAGTAGCTCACTGAATAAAAGTTGGCCTGTCATTCCAAAGAGCTGATTTCTATTTCATAGCTGCACAAAGAAAGCATTCTATTGACAGAATGAACTGAACTTCCAAATCCTCGAATGGCCAAAGAAAAGGTTCCATAGACTATCAACAATAAGAGGCAACATAAGATTATATTTAAAATAGCCCTGGATTTTTTCTTTCTTAAAGATTTTATTAGAAGTAATCTCTCCAGGGGGCACCTGGATGGCTCAGTTGATTAAGTGTCGATCTTTAGCTTGGGTCATGATCCCAGGGTCCTGGGATGGAGCCCTACATTGGGCTCCCTGCTCCCTGGGGAGTCTGCTTCTCCCCCTGACATCCCTCAACTCCTTGCTTGTGCTCTTTTTTCATTCATTCTCTCTCTCAAATAAATAAATAAAATCTTTAAAGAAAGACAGACAACTGAACAGTCCCCCAAGAAGACCTGATAAGATCTTGTTATTCACAATGACCGAAAGATTAAAATAGTTGTGGAGCAAAATACTGCATTTTCTCTTTCATCATTGATGCAACAATTACAAAATGCCTCATGAAAAACTACATTATCCTTATATATCTATAAGACTATTCCTTTAACTCTCAACTTAAGGCAGTGATTAGTGACTTGAATTACTGTATGTACTATGTATACAGATATAAATAAATCCACCTACCTATCTACATTGGTAATTTATCATGAAATACAGCTTGGCAACTGAACTGCATAATAGCTGACTTTGTATATACTTTTTGACAGACAAGGATGGCTGAATTTGCTATTAGTTCAATAAAAAGAAAAGTTACTATCTTATTTATTATAACTGCATAGAAATAATACAATGATAGATTCTGTAGTCAAGCAAGACTCTTCCGAGGAGAATCTCAATAATAAAAGTATATCTTTCTCCCAAAGATTAATATACAATAAAAATGAATTATTAAAACTGTGTGTGTAACTTTTTAAAAATCTAAATCTGGACTAAATTTAAATAATTAAAAACTGAGAAACAGACTCTAGAATGTACCACATAAATGATTTATAAATGACCTATCAGGCTCTATCTTATGTTTTAAAGTCTTCAATTTTATAAGTAAAATACATGTTCTTTATCATTTCCAAAACAGCTGCCACTGTATTTAGTTCTTAGATCTCTAAATACCAAAATTTAAAATTTAGCATTGTATTTACTTTTTGTAGTATTAAATTGTAAAGCTATTTCTAAAAACTCTATAACCTTCATAAAAATTATGAAAAGTGTGATATTCAAATTTCAAAGTCATGAATTTTATAGAACTTAACTGAACAAGTAGCTAAAAACCACTAATTCTAACACACAAGACTTTTTTTAAAAAATGCTAATAATCAAAACTGATTCCCTTCTAAGACATTAATAAACCAGAAACTAAGTTTTTCATTTAAAAAGACATACCCAAAATAACTTTAATATATGTACTTTACTCAATGTTGCTAAATATACCATAAAGATTTAATCATGTCAGGAAGAACCTTAGGTGGTTTTAGGAAATTTTCAAGTAACTATGCTTGCTTAGACATTTTTCTTACTGATAACAATGTCAAAGAGGCTCAAATCAACACAGAGATACTATTTTTTCATCCAATTAAACTTCTTTTTTCAATGACTGCTACCAGTGATTAGGATAAGAAACGCATGTTCATCATGGTACAAACTGGTGTAACTTCTATAAAGCAATCTAACAATATGGCCACAAGCCTTCCAAAAGTATACTCACTCATGATCAGTAATCTATTTTTAGAAATTGCTGCTAAAGGATAAAATCAGGTATATACATAAGGTTTTAGCAAAAAATTGTTCATTTCAGGTTATTAGAAAACTTCTTAAAACCTAAAGTTTTAAGTATGAGAATGTCCAAAAAAAAAAGATTGAATAAATTATCTATTAAAATATCACAAAGGTACTAAAAATGTTTTCAAAGATTACATATGAGAAAATACTTAAGTGAAAATGACAGTACTATATAAGATGTATGGTTCCAATCTATAAGAGTTAAAAAGAATATTAAGAGTATATTTGCATATGTTTGTAGGAATATTAAAAGCAATATATTTTGCTATAAAAATTAATAAAATCCTGACATGCTACAACACGCTAAGGAAGCCAGACACAAAAAGTCACATATTCTATAATCCCGTTTATATGGAATATCCAGAGTAGGCAAATGCATAGAAACAGAAAATAGATCAGTGGTTGCCAGGGGTTGGGGGAAGAAGAAATGGGGAGTGTAATGGGTATGGGTTTCTTGTTGGGGTGATAAAAATCTTCTGGAATTGGACAGTGGTGATGAGTGCACAACTGTGTAAAATTACAAAGAAAAAAAAACCCACTGAGTTGTACACTTTAGAAGAGTGAATTTTACAGTACATGAATTATAGCACAATACAAAAATAATTTTAAAAAGTGATACACCAAAAAAACCAAGTTATTTCAGTGCCAAAAGTATGAATTATTTTCCTCAAATTAACCATCTTTTCTAAAATTAACATATGTTCCTTTCATAAACAAAAACAAAAACCACATTTTCCTCCTCTCTTCTGGATCATCTCCATCAATTACAAAAAACAAGCTGTTCTCTTATGCATTCTTACAAAATCCAAATCTCTCCTTTATCCTCACTTTCCCTGCTGATTTTCACACCTTGCATCTCTGATCCCCTTTACACAAATTTACCAAGAATAGTCTGTATTCACTCTCTTCAGCTCTCCTCCTCTAATTCTGATCCCCATCATGAATATGCTCATCAAAGTCACCCACAACCTCTGCCCTGCTAATCCCATGGTCAAGTCGTATCACCTGGTCTATGACCAACGTTTGACAAAGCTGAGCACTGCACTTTCCTTGAAAAACTGGGATATAACACTCTAGGTCGTCTGCGCCCTACCTGGTGTTCCTACTCAGTCTCCTGCACCTATTAAACTGAAGTGGTTCAAAGTTCAATCCTAGCAGCTTCTCATTTTTACATCTACACTCCCTCTTTTCTCTCATCCAGTATTCTGGTCCCATGATAACTAAAATTCAGAAATACTTGTATCTAGGTTCCTCCATCTTTTACCCAGCCCCCACACTCATATGGGAATAGGCTGAAGTACTGATTTTGCGTAGGGAAGACATGAGTGCAACTGGAGAGGGAAATGATAGATAGTCCCTTCTTAAAAGTAAAAAAGCAGAGCACACATCCCTACATCGTTGGTTCACTCTCAATCACTCTGAATCATGTTGATACAAAGATGAGTGCCAACTAATCACTAACTGCCTGCCAATCAAGTAAAATATCACTGTCCAGTAAACCCAAACCAGCCAGAGGACCCCAAGAGCCCTAACTGATAATGAAGCGAGAATGAGCATCTGCCACTAGGTGGTGCCAAATCATAGCCACGACCAACAAATTTGGATCAGGGCAGCCAGGACACCTAGCAAGGACACCTAACCTAGGCTAACCATGCAGGCTTGCCCACTTAGTTTATGAACTTCATCATAAGCCAACCCACAGCTGACATGACTAGAGACTAGATTTTTTTGGTATTTATACACTGAAAACTCCTAAATTTAACACCTCAACCCAGACTTCTTACCTGAAATCCAGACTTACCTAATTATCTACTAATTATTGCTACTTAGAAGTCCAACAGCATCTCATACTGATGCTCAAAACTGAACTCCCTATCTTACCCTCCTCCCTGCTCTCCCTGCTCCTAAATCTGCTCCTTCTCAGTTTTCCCTCTTCCCATCCTCCCCATCACTTAACCCAAAACCTTTCAGTAATCCATGAGTACTATTTCTCTCACATAATATATCCAAAGCCATCAACATCAACATAGCCTCTCATTGATTATCTTCTATCCACAGACTACTTCTTCTGCCCTGATCTGTGCCCTGTATTATTGCAATCATCTGCTAACTGAGCTTACTGCTTCAGCCTTTGCCCCTTTTAATCTCAACATAGAAGCTACAGTGATTCTATAAAACTGTAATTGAGATCATGACACTCTTTCTGCTCAAATCCCTTTAGCAATTCCTCATCTGACTGGCAATTAAAACTATGATCTTTTTTTAAAAAAAATATTTATTTATTTATTCATGAGAGACAGAGAGAGAGAGAGAGAGGGGCAGAGATGTAGGCAGAGGGAGAAGCAGGCTCCATGCAGGAAGCCCAATGTGGGACTTGATCCCAGGAATCTGGGATTATGCCCTGAGCCAAAGGCAGACGCTCAACCACTGAGCCACCCAGGCATCCCAATGACCTTTCTTTAAAAAAAAAAAAATCTATTTGAGAAAGAGAGGGTGCAAAGGAGAGGCAGAAGCAGGCTCCCAGGATGAAGACCTGAGCTGAAGGCAGATGCCCAACCAACTGAGCCACCCAGGCACCCCAAACCACAATCTTTAAAATGGTTTACAAAACTATACGATTTGTCCCCTCACTTACTTCACATCAACCACACTATTTTTCAAATCTGACAGGCATATTATTACATTAAGACTTTTGCCAATAGTATTACTTCTACTTAGAGGCAGCCTCTCTCCCCACCCCCTTGAATATCCTGATAGCTCACTTCTTCACCTTCTTCAGGTCTTTGCTTTCAGCAAGGTTTTCCTCCCTTGACCACTCTATTTAAACTTAAACACTCCCCAGCCCCCACCATTCCCTATCTTCTGTCCCTTCTATTGCATATATATTTGATTTATACTGGTATGATTCCATACCAGTAGTATGGAAGCCACATAAAGATAGAATTTTTTGATTGTTCACTGATTTATTTCCGGTACTCAGAATGGTGCTCAGACCATATAATGAGTACTAAATAATATCTGTTAATTGTTAACTATGTTATCTATGTGTTAAATGTTATCATATTAAAATGATAGAAGTTCCTAAACTGTATAAAAGTTGTGTAACATAGCAATTAAAAGCATGATTCAAAACTAGATTTCAGGGACACCTGGGTGGCTCAGCGGTTGAGCATCCATCTTTAGCTCAGGGTGTGATCCCAGAGTCCTGGGATCAAGTCCCACATCGGGCTCCCTGCAGGGAACCTGCTTCTCCCTCTGCCTGTGTCTCTGCCTCTCTCTCCGTGTCTTTCATGAATAAATAAATAAAATCTTTAAAAAAACCAAACTAGATTTCAATTATAGGACTGCCACTTTGTAGCTGTGTGACTTTGGGGAAGTTTCTTATAACTCCTTTCTAAGCCATAATATGTTTATATGTAATGTGAGAATCATATTATTAACAGCAAATGCTTACAGTGACAATTAATGGTGTGAATGCATATAAAATGCTTAAAAGAAGACCTAAACTAGTGGCTGACAAACTGAGACCCATGGAGCCAAATTGGCCCTCTGCCTGCTCTTGAATAAGGTTTTAGGGTAACACAACCACGCTTACCCATTTATGTGCTGTTTATGGTTCCTTGCACTCTACAATGGCAGCTGGGTAGGTGCGAGAGAGACCATATGGCCTACAAAGTTATCTGACCATTTATAGAAAAAGTCTACTGACCTCTAGCCTAAATAATAGTGTGTGCTCAGTGAGTGTTAGACATCACTATCTATGTCAATATGTATCTGCATGGGAGGTCTGTGTGCATGTAATTCCCAACCCAATGTACTACAAAATTCTTAAGTATAGTACTTTCCAGATACAAAATAAAGAAATATGACCCTAAAAGCAGTGGCACTAGCCCAAGATCATTACGTAATTTTTGAGACATTCTGATGATTACATATCACAGAAAGGGACACTGTAATTCTCAAACTAATCAATTCATCTTAGCCTTTTATAAGAAAATAATTTCTATATTATACAGTATATGTTTAGAAGTTTTTTTTAGAGGGAGAGGGCAATGTCAGCAGTAGTTGTCCACAAAAGCAAATAAAGGACAGGATACTGCAATTCTAGAAAGCAGAGTTACAACACAATAAACTTATATTCCAAGTATCAGGAATAAAACATGCTTATAAGAACTGGACCAGGATAAAATATTAAATTAATAAGAAAATATCATAATTCAGTAATCTATTTGTAACTTCATAAATTTCCTGTACTTAATTACAAAATTTATCAGCCTGTCTGCCTTCCCAAAATCACACATCGGCTAATAAACAACAGGTCAGAAATAGGGAAATGGGTTTCTGTCTCACTGATTATGTAACTTGGGATAATCTCCATTTGGAAATGGGATAACATATCCATCCTTTCATGTCTGAAAATTAAAAATGAAACATAAAAATGTAGCAGGTCTTAAAAAAAAAAACTCCATTAAATCCAAAATACTCATTTATAATGGAATTGAATACGTAGGAGGAAAAAAACATTTAAAAACCAAATTTTTATTAAAAATCTGCTATAAGAAGTACCATGTTGGAGGCAGACATAGTTTCTTTTAAGTCCAAAAGCAACTTATTTCTCTACTAAAATATACTGTTGGGCAAGATATGGAGCAATTGGCATTTAGAGGTCATAATAGATGGAAAATAACAGTTTTACTAGGTTACTAAACTAGGCAAGATGCTCTGACACACTACAGACTGGCAGATAACCTCCTATCTCATACTCACTCCAAGGCACAGACTCATAAAATTTTTCTCTCCATGTCTACTTGGCAGAACATGTGTAATTGA
Organism: Vulpes vulpes; assembly: GCF_048418805.1. Classification (NCBI taxonomy): domain Eukaryota; kingdom Metazoa; phylum Chordata; class Mammalia; order Carnivora; family Canidae; genus Vulpes; species Vulpes vulpes. Next base: position 105,119,038 of record NC_132785.1, on the reverse strand, counting down.
ATTCCATTAAGCTAAAAGTACTTATAACATTGTTTTACTATTATCCTAGTTAATTTATTTTAATATTTCTTAAAAATATCATATTGAATTATTATAAACTTCTGCCAAAACGTGAGTGGCATATTCTACGAACTTATCCTGGCCACTACAATATATAACATCAGTGTGAAGTATTCTTACCTTGTTCTTCACTTCCTTCCTTACAAAGACTAGAGCTCTGGCCCAGACTTAAACTGATATCATCAGAAGTCTTAGCGGTGTCTGTATCTCCTACAAAGTTAAGAGAAACATGTAAAAGCATTACATTAAAAGTAAAGGCTGCAGAGTGTGGCATAACAAGAAAGGATAGCAACTGCTCTAGCGTACTATATACTATACTACCACATGATGCCTACTAGAGTAGTTTTTGTATACCAGGGGTTATAATAATGGATGATGCACTGAACTAATAGGAAGCATCATGGACAATCAGACCACATCTTTATTCTCACAGCACTATAAACCAAATAATAAAGAAAGCTTCATACTGTTAGCTAATAAAACTTTCTTTAAAAAGACACACTTAAAAAAAAAAAAGATGCACTTTTTAAAAAGAAACAAATTATGTTATAATAACTTGCAGCAATATAAATTTCCTTCCCAGGGAAAATTATAAAAATTCCCCTAAAAAAGTATATGGTAAAAAAATTCATCTGAAATAGTGTATGTAAAAGGCTATATAAGATTTACAAAAAACCACTTTCCCTCTTTTTTACTATTTCATTTGAACTCCAATTTAAAGGTTTCACATTAAATTACTCAGTTATATGCAAACTTCACCAAAACCCATCAAAGTATTTTCCTTCAAGGCAAGGCAGTTTCTTATGAATTGCAATGTAATGCAAATGTTCAAATACATTTGTGAAATCCGGATGATGAAAAGAGAACCCAAATTTAAATCAAGTAACTCTTAGTGTAAGATACATATTACATCTACAAAATAATTTCAAGAATGATTTTTAATTACATGTGAATATATAGTACTCAGTTATCTTTATTACATCCAAAAATGAAATGGAAAGTCACAGGCAACTTTCAACTTAGATAATGTCTACCTTTAATAGTTGCTGCTGTTCCAAGACGAGAGGAACCAGATCCAATCTGAAAATAAGATATGAAGTAAAATAAATTAAAATGCTATGTCATTATCAACATAAACTAGCAAGATTATCAAGCAAAACTATCATATTATCAAAACATGCTATCAGTCACTTGTACCAGTATTAAAAGACACCGCTGGGCATGTTGTATCAGAGCTGCCTAACCTGTTTGTTGTCGCACATTCTGCATATACATTACGATGTGCATGAATGATGACACTGAATCCCTCTGCATGTTTAGAATTGATGGGGAGCCCACAGAGCAAGATGCCGCCAACATCAAGCAATACATGCCATACAATTACTATCACTTTTTATATTGTGTTGTGACATGTTCATATTATAAATAAAAGCAGGGACACCTGGGTGACTCAGTGGTTTTGAGCATCTGCCTTCGGCCCAGAGTGTGATCCTGGAGTCCCAGGATCGAGTCCCACATCAGGCTCCCTTGCATGGAGCCTGCTTCTCTCTCTACCTGTGTCTCTGCCTCTCTCTGTGCGTCTCTCATGAATAAATAAATAAAATCTTAACAAAAAAAAAAAAAAAAGCAAAACTAGGTGTTGAGTCTATCTGAAACAAATTTAGACTTATCAGGGCACATAAAAAAAAAGGTTTGGGACAAAACATTAACATAAACATATGTTACAAAAAACAACCTAACTCTTGCTGTCAAACCGTTAGTGTATCAATATACACTTTCCTGACTTCTAGACAAAAAGTACTTCTTTGCAGACTACTGTAACATATATATAAAAAATTTAAAAACTAAAGGATTCACAAAAAATGATTGGCACTAACTGTAAAAAGAAAACTAAAATCTGTTGAGTTTTTAATGCTTATATTCCCAGATGATATAACACCTCCCTAAAATCTCAGCCATCATTCACTATACCACCATAAAAATCATATAAATAAATACCACGATTCCACAAACACATTAAGGAAACCAAACATAACATGATAGTTACTAAATTCACAAATCTTACTAACTTTCTAGAACCTGTTTTCAAGGGATTTAAGAACACAGTCAAGCAAAGTTAATATTTTATAATACAATTAAGAGTACTCATATAATATTTTGTATTTTGCCAAATCTTTCCTTCCTTTAAGATTTTATTTTTAAGTTATCTCTACATCCAACTAGGGCTCAAACTCACAACCCCGAGATCAAAGAACTGCATGTTCTACTGACTGAGCCAAGTAGGTACCCCCCCAAATCTTTCCTTTTACTGATTCAACTGATAGAGGAATATAAAGTAAGAAATTTGTTCAAAATATAAGTTAATATTGAGTTTGAAGGGGCATGAGAGACTTTCTTGATCTGGACAGCAATTAAATGGTGTATATATATGCAAAAACCCACTGTGCTACACACTTAAGTAGTACATACTATGCTATATAATAGTTATATGTCAGTGAAAAGGTGAGTAAAAAATAAGCATATACAAACAAGCTAGAACTACTACATTTTGATGCGGCCAAAAAAATAAATAAATAAGCTTTGCAACATTTTTTGAACTATTAAGCCTGATTTTTCCTAATTCCTGCTTTCAATTAGCTTTAAAGGCACTGCAACTAGACAGAAAAAGGTCAAAAAGCATTTTACTACAAAATAAAGTTTCATTCTCATCACACCTGCTAGACAAGTTATAGAACATATGTTATTTTTCAGCTAGAATAATATACATAACTTCCTAGACAAAAAAAAACAAGTAAGCAAACAAGCAAACAAAAAACCCCTAACTTTATATGCACATCCTTCTGGAAATTTAAGCTTAAGAAACAACTTTTGAATATGGGTATAGTAGTTATCTTGTTTGCCACTGCAAAGTGTTCCCTTTTCTTTCCTTAACAAGGTTCCCACTTTGTTCAGATGTTGGGTTATCTTTTGATCTATGAGAAGTGGCCCAGTCCCCGGTCTAGATATGTGTTCTGGTTCTGGTCAATGAACATGTGTGAGAGTCTGCTGGAGGGCTCCAGGGAAAGATCTTTGCATGTCTGAAAAGGAGACAATCAAGGACAACTCCGCCCGCACTGTTGCCTGCTTCTGATCTTTCAACAGGGTCATTCATGACTGAAGCTACTGTGCTCATCCTGCAATCCTTTTTTTTTTTTTTTTTTTTTATTGGAGTTCAATTTGCCAACATTCGGCACAACACCCAGTGCTCATCCCGCCAAGTGCCCCCCTCAGAAATCAGTGGCATTTCTACACACTGAGACTGAAGCAAGAGAAATTAAGGAGTCAATCCCATTTACAATTGCACCGAAAAGCATAAGATACCTAGGAATAAACCTAACCAAAGAGGTAAAGGATCTATACCTTAAAAACTACAGAACACTTCTGAAAGAAATTGAGGAAGACACAAAGAGATGGAAAAATATTCCATGCTCATCCTGGAATCCTGAGGGAAAAGCTGATCCAAGCCCTAACATGAATTGAGATGCTGAACAAATGCCACACATCCACCTCCAGACTTGGAGGACAAACATAAACTCTTATTTCTTTAAGTCACTTAATTAGTTGAGTTCTATTACTTGCTGACAAAAGCCTTTGAAATGGATACAATGGGTGGTTATATTTTACTTTTCATGCTTTTCTGTATTATTAAATTTATGCCCCTTTAATATAAAGGAGTCGGGACTATTTACATATGAAACAGAGGACTCAGGGCAGCCCTGGTGGCGGTGGCACAGCAGTTTGGCGCCGCCTGCAGCCTGGGGTGTGATCCTGGAGACCAGGGATATCGAGTCCCACATCAGGCTCCCTGCATGGAGCCTGCTTCTCCCTCTCCCTCTGTGTCTATGAATAAATAAATAAAATCTTAAAAAATAAATAAATAAATAAATAAATAAATAAATAAATAAATAAATAAATAAAAACTTAAAAAAAAAAAATCTTAAAAAAAAGAAACAGAGGACTCAGAATACAAACTAGAGTACAGGGATCCCTGGGTGGTTCAGTGGTTTAGCGCCTGCCTTTGGCCCAGGGCGTGATCCTGGAGTTCTGGGATCGAGTCCCACATCAGGCTTCCTGCATGGAGTCTGCTTCTCCTCTGTGTCTCTGCCTCTCTCTCTTTCTCTCTGTCTCTCATGAATAAATAAATAAAATCTTTAGGGATCCCTGGGTGGCGCAGCGGTTTGGCGCTTGCCTTTGGCCCAGGGCGCGATCCTGGAGACCCGGGATCGAATCCCACATCGGGCTCCCGGTGCATGGAGCCTGCTTCTCCCTCTGCCTGCTTCTGTCTCTGCCTCTCTTTCTTTGTGACTATCATTAAAAAAATAAATAAATAAATAAATAAATAAATAAATAAATAAATAAGATAGAAGAAGACATACAAACAAGACAATGTGAAGAGATTGGAGTGATGTATCTTTAAAAAAAAATAAAATAAAATAAAAAATAAAATCTTTAAAAAAAAAAAAAACTAGAGTACATCCAAATAAAAAAATGCATTCGCAAAAATGTCACTGCAGAAAAACACCAAGTGACATTAACACTCATGATATATTCAACAAAGAAAATCAAATTCCAAACAGCATGCACACTATAATCCCAACTTTTTTAAAAATGGTTTTTTATTATGACATTATGGATGATTTTTTTTCTTCTGTTTCCTTTCCCTCACTAGCTATTTTTCTAAAAATGAGCACATTTAGAAAAGGAAAATTTTAAGAAAAAAAAAAGTGGTCTGTACAAACCAAAAATGGTTTGGTTGTTTCTTCTCCTTGGTAAGTGCCATAGGAAAGGTCAGAAAGGCTTATAGGTGTCAGAGAAGAAAAATTTCTTCCAACTAAAGAACAATCAGGCAAGGCTACCTCCTCCATGAAGGCTTTGCCCCTTCTCTGGCTGGAAACAATTATTTTCACCTCTAAAATCATTAACCCCTTTTCTGTACAATTCCTATGACAATGATTACTTTGCATCTTAGATTTATAGTTCCCTGGTAGCATATATCATGTTTATGACTTTGGTCACTTATAGCACATCTACCCTGACATTGTAAACTCTCTGAGGCTAAGACCCACTCCCCATTAAATTGACTTGAAAACTATCGGGCACTGAAATGTTAGAGGGAGGACAAGTGACAAAAAGAAAGAGAGGGAGGTACAGGACAAAAAAAACAAGGAAAAAGAAAGGTAAAGGAAATAGAGAGTGGAAGATGGAAGGGAGAAGAGAAAAGGTGGCAAGAAGGAAAGAATGACCACAATGATTAAGACGTAGTCACCATGCTCAAGTTCATTATCTAGTATAGAAAACACTTACATAAACAATTATGATAATGTGTAACAAATGCTATATGATAAAATATGGACAAGAAACACAGTATGTCTACTGGTAATATCTCCACCAATATACAGAAAGGCTGACTCTACTTCTTCACTCCAACTACCCTAAGGGGGAAGAGTAATTATGTCAACCATTTATTTTGTTATAAACAGGATAAAACTAATACACCAAAATCTAAGTAGCATAGTAACTTTCAATATTTGCCCATTTTTATCCAAGAGTTAATATTTTAAGGAAAACCAAATTAGGTATGCTGCGCATTTATGTGCAGGCAAGCTTTAATAACACTCAAGATGGGAGTCCCTCCCTAAAGAAGTAGGGCAAGTTCCAAAAGACACAATGCTATGGTCGAGTTATTGAAGATGGCTGGTCACTGCTGTACCCTTTCAGCTGTTTTACTGAAAAAAAGGCGGGGGGGGGGGGGGGTAGTTTGGCTCTCCAAAAGATTGTGGGAAAAACATAGGCTTAATTCCCTTGGTAATCTGACATTGCCAACATCTGTCAGTATGGACAAAGGCCAGGGTTAATTAAGCATACAAAATATGCAGCCATATCTAAAGATTAAGCCATTTCATTCACTTCATGAAGAGAATGAGAAAGCAAGGCCAACCAAAAGAGGATCAAGGATAATAACACTTCTCTTTAAACTAGTATTGTGAAAATTAAAAATTTAAAGGTATGGATCTAATTAAAATGTCATAACCCTTTGCAATAATGGTTCTTTTTTATTTTATTTATTTTTGAGAGAGAGAGAGAAAATACATACATGAGCACAGGGGAGGGGCACAGGAAAAGGGAGAGAGAATCCAGAGCACTAGGCTTGATCTCACAACCCTGAGATCATGACCTGAGCTGAAATGAAGAGACTGACACTTAACAACTGAGCCACCCAGGTGTCCCATTGCTATTGTTGCTGTTGTTTTTAACTCCAACATTTCCCATCTGTTTGTTACGGAAAGAACACAAATTTAAGGACCTATTTATTCTATACCACACTTAATCACAACTGAAACTGCTACCAAAAATTCATCCCCTTGGAAATTTGAATCATGAAACACAATTCAAACAGAGGCAAGTCTTCTATCAAAATATATTGGGGAAACAAGACCCTATTCAAGATTTTGACTCACAGAACATGGTGTTTTCCCTAGTACTCTTCTGAGACAGCATAGGGCAAAATAATGTGGAACAGTAGTACTGTGGGGCAGTCAGGGTAATTAGGTCTGCTTCTTAATCACTGGTTAAATGAAGAGCCAGGTCTGATTCTACCTCTAAAGTTATATTATCTATATAGATAAAGACAATTAGCACCCATTCACTGAAAGTCAACTATGCACAAGGCAGTCTATTAGGCCATGGAGGAAAGAGGAAAACTTATTCTGCAGAGGCTTACAGACTGCTACATGTGATTACACAAAAACCAAGTAAAAAATAAATACATAAGAGATGCCTGGGTGGCTTGGCGGTGTCTGCCTTTGGCTCGGGGTATGATCCCAGGTCCAGGGAGGAGTCCCACATCGGGCTCCCTGAGAAGAGCCTGCTTCTCCCTCTTCATCTCTCTGCCTCTCTCTCTGTGTGTCTCTCATGAATAAATAAATAATACTTTAAAATAAATATATACATACATACACACATACATACATATGCACTCCATCTGCAACAGAAAAGAGGCAATACCACAGGTCTCTGAAAATCTTGAGAAACAGGATGGTTATAACAAAAGTTAGAGTTAGGCCAGAAAATTTAAAAAATGAAGTCTCTGATTCAGAAAGGAGGAAGAATGATTTCAACTCACAAGCAGTGCAGGAGAACAGTAGAAAGACTGCAGTGAAAATCAAGAAGCGGAGGTCTAGACCCTGATAAAAATCAGCGGTTTCCTTCTATATAATGTAAGGACTGACAGAGGAACCCAACACAACCCAAAGTTAGCTAAAGTTCCACTATGACAAGAGCTCTCAGCATCTGGCTAGGTTTACTCCCTTAGGCTTCTATAGCGTTACTCCAGCTATCAGACTTTGCTGAGAAGGCAAGCAAGCATAAGTGGGACTTTGATTTGTGTGGGAGAGGCTCCGGATGAGAGAAAGAAATGCAGCAGTGAAGGCCCAGCTAGGGTTAGACAGAATGACAGTACAGCAGGTGTCAGCCAAGTTTTGAGAACGTATTTTCAGAGTTACTATTTTTTTTTTAATTTTTATTTATTTATGATAGTCACAGAGAGAGAGAGAGAGGCAGTGACACAGGCAGAGGGAGAAGCAGGCTCCATGCACCGGGAGCCCGACATGGGATTCGATCCCGGGTCTCCAGGATCACGCCCTGGGCTAAAGGCAGGCACTAAACCACTGCACCACCCAGGGATCCCCAGAGTTACTATTTTAAGTTAAAAGTTATAGGGGTGCCTGGGTGGCTCAGTCGGTTAAGCGTCTGCCTTGGGCTTAGGTGACAATCCCAGGGTCCTGGGATGGAGCCTGGCTTCAGGCTCCCTGCTCAGCAGGAGGGTCTGCTTCTTCCTCTTCCTCTCCCTCTTCCCTTCTCCTCACCCACCTTGTTCTCTCTCTCTAATAAATAACTAAAATCTTAAAAAATAAAAATAAAAAGTTAAAAGCCACAGAAAAGACATTAAAATTGGCAAAAACAGTTCTGTGTTCTACATCTAGCTCTACCATGAACACCTTGAAGAGCATGATTTTGAGGAAGTTTTATGATATATAATTAACATATATTAGTTTCAGGTGTACAATGCACTGATTCAACAATTCTATAAATTACTTAGTGCTCACCCCAATAAGTGTAGATTTTGAAGAAGTTACTTTTTTTTGCCATGCTTAAAGCTAGGAATAGCCCCAGACACCTACCCCCTCTAATACCAAAAATGTGAAGGTAAATAAGACAGTGAAAGTTAGGACCTAATTTTCCCAAGGACATTCACCACAACTGTTGTGATCAAAAGTACCCTAGGCAATGAGCACATAATGTGTGCATAGCAAAAATGTACTTAATGTGAAAATTCAGTTAAAAATAATAATACCAGGGCAGCCTGGGTGGCTCAGCGGTTTAAATGCCTGCCTTCAGCCAAGGGCATGATCCTGGTGTCCCGGCATCGAATCCCACATCGGGCTCCCTGCATGGAGCCAGCTTCTCCCTCTGCCTGTGTCTCTGCCTCTCTCTCTCCCTCTCTCTCTCTCTCTCTCTCTCTCATGAATAAATAAATAAAATATTTGAAAAAAAAATAAGAATACTAGCAAAAGATATTATTAATAAACAATCAAAAACTTATTAATCAGCATGATGACCCCAAACACCAACTATTACAGACAGAATTACCTGAGACCACCATCAGGAGGAGGGAAAAAGACAAAACAAAATTACAGGTTCCTACCTGGTTGCTTGGATCTAGGCCAGCATAAGAATTTCTTGAACTGCAACCAACTGGGGGTGTGGCCTCTCGAATGAACTCAGACATTTCAATCCCTCCACCAGGATCACTGTGGAAAAAAATGAGAACAAGAGAGTAATTGTCATTATTCTGCCACCAATGTTTTTTTGTTTATTAATTTTAAATTATAATACCTTTCTCTATAAAACTAAAAGGTTCTAATTTCTATAGAGCAAATAGCAATTAAAAAGATCATTATTCATGTGTAAGTCTTATGATCTAAACTATTTTATAACCACATCACTACTTGAAAATATTTAAAAGTCTCCCAAACGCTCTACACTCAATCCAACATTAGAAACTAGCCTTAATTACAATTATAGATGCTAAATATAGCACATCTTTTATGACATGTGCCATAAAACCACTCTAGCAAAGACATGATTTGCCTTTTGTTTCTCAAGAGCAAAGAGAAATTGGCCATGGCAAACACAGAAAGCAATCAGATCTTCCACTGCCAACTCTCCAAGAGCACAGGCTGACTGAGCTGCAGGACACTATAATGGACATTCAGGACAACAGTCCACCTTGTCAAGCTAATTACACCTGTATTTCTTATGTTAATAGCATTTAACTAGGATACTAACTTGTTTTACAAAAATAGAAAGCTAAGATTTTAGATTTGTAATGAGTTAGAAAGGCTTAAGTTTCAAAAACAAAATGATGTAGTAAAACAGGCATTAGAAAGACAAGAGAGAAGTGTACTAAGTTCAAAGAAGTGAGGAAGTCTACAAAGAGTAAAGATAAGAGGATCTACCTCATGTCCAGGTACCTAGCACAGGTGACCCAGTGGGGAGGTTTAAAGACTCTCTGGGGTTACCCATCAGCCTCGGGTCAGTGTGGCCCAGCCCATGGGGAGTCCCTTCTCCCCCAGACTCTACTGCCCACCCTCCCACAGCCAGGTTGTCACACCACAGACCTCGAAGCCGTGGAGAGGAAAAAAAGAAAAATAAAGATAAGAGGATCCTAAAATTAGGGGAAAAGATCACAGAAATTTCAAAAAACTTATAGAAAGTTTATAATAAGCTTCCTTAGGAACATAACTTTTACAACAACCCAGGCCTAAAAGTTACCATAATCCTATTTTTACCCAAAGATTTTTACTCATTCTACCTGGTTTATAGAGAGAAAGTACTTGGTAACTATTAAGTTACTATTATCAAAGATAAAAGTTCTAGTATACAGGCTAGAATTAGAGCAGATATAAACTATCCTGCCATCCAGCCTCTAATTCAATCATCTGGTTAACACCACCACTAAAAAGCAATCCAAAATTATTCTGTTGAGCCACCTCATACTAAACTCCCTTATGGTTTTGGGTAATGTTGACCATATGGTCAGGTTCAGGGGTGAGCACCACTGGCCAAAGCCAATTAGCATGTTCCATTCTTTCGGTCACAAAACTTAGTTCTAGAACAAGCATAGGACCCAACTCAGGCTAGTATGAATCAGGTCAGGAGTGGTCTACTGTTGAAAGGATATTTCTCTGTATCTGCTAGTCTAAATGCCGAGAAGATTTAAGGCCTGGTGCTGCTGTAGGCATTTTACAACCATAAGGGGGGACACGGTCTGTCTAAGAAGTCAACTGAAAATGAAGGAGCCCAGCCTGGTCAAGGGATCATGAAGTAACTGAAACCGCATGTTGCCAATTTGAAGACATCCCTCACACACAGACTTCTCAGTAGTGTGTGCCACAAATTCCCAAAGCCTAGTTCAATAATGTTCTGACAGCTGCAATCAAAAACTATAGGCAGGGGACACCTGGGTTGCTCAGTGGTTGAGTGCTGCCTTTGGCTCAGGTTGTGATCCCGGGGTCCTGGGATTGAGTCCCGCATCAGGCTCCTTGCAGGGAGCCTGCTTCTCCCTCTGCCTATGTCTCTGCCTCTCTCTCTGTGTGTCTCTTGTGAATAAATAAAATCTTAAACACACACACACACACACACACACACACAAACGTATGGGCAGAATAGAATTTGCTTACAAATAAACCTTCCATTTAATAAATATTTATCACTACAGCTGTTTGAATTCTAGTGACTTATTATTAATGGTCTCCTATTATGTCCCTATTTAATTCATGGGTTTTAAACTCTACGCCACTGACTGCAGTTAGCTAATTTATGTTCAATAAAAAAAATTAGCTTCCTAACTTGCTATCCATTTATACAAATAAAATATACTGCAACTCAGTTACAAATTTGGTAGCAATTCAGTGCACAAATATCCATGTGTGAAAAAAGTGAAACATGTTCAAGTGTGTTAGCTGTTTGGTGTTAACTCATATGGATATGTAGGCCAGAATGAGAAATCTTTTTCTAATCTGGCAAAATCTTGAGTATGTATGTATAGACAGCTATCACCACACTGAATGAGTGGTGAGTACTAACCAGCAACATCAGTGTTGTCTCCACTCTTGTCCAGAATGCATTCTCTAAGTCAGAGTCCACGGAAATCAGAAGATGAAGAGCAACGTGAAGGTTAAGGAATAAAATATTCAAGCCCAGAGAAAGGATAAAGAGGCCCCATCTTCCCTAATTTATATACATCAACTTTATTGGTATATAATTCATGTATTATCCAATTTATCCATTTAAACTTGGCAAATCAAGTTTTTAATATATTTATAAAGTCATGCAACCCTCACCATAGTTAATTTTAGAAATTTTTATCACCTCCATAACAAACCCCTTTAGCTATTACCCCCTAGCCATCCCATCCACCCTCAGCCGTAAGTAGCCAGAAATCTGTTTTCTGTCTTTATAGATTTTCCTGTTTTGCATGTTTCATATAAATGGAATCATAGTATGTGTGGTCTTTGTGAATGGCTTCTTGCACTTAGCCTAATGTTTTCAAGGTTGATACATGTTGTAACAACTATCAGTACTTCATATTTTGTTATAGCCAAATAATACTGCACTGCATGGACAGAACACATTTTGTCTATTCATCAGCTGATAGACAATATTGCCTAGCGATAGACATCACTTCTGATAGTAAGTACAAAGGATTATAATCTGAAGGTAAAGTTATTATATTAACAAATAAAAGCAAATATTTACTAAGTACTGAATACATTCCAGTCATAGGGGCATGTGCTTTATTTGCATTTTCTCATGAAATTTTCTCCTAAAATCTAAGAAATAAATATTATTAACCTCATTTTACAAATGAAAAAGCTGAAACCAAAAGGTGTAAAAATCTAAGGTCTCAAAGGAGAGAACAACATAAACTGGGTCATTGGTAAATGGAGTTCAAGTGGGAAGGAAGGATACAAATATTTACACAGTAGTCTACAATCTGTTATATCTTTTTTCCCCCATACACACATCTGAATGTAGGTACTTATGGCCAATGAGAACTGAGACAAGATTTGAATACCTTGTCTGTACAGCTCTAAAGTCCACTCTAAAACACCAACACCTATCTTTCAAAAAAGTTGGCATTCAAGTTTTCTTTCCATTTCAGAACCGAAAATAAATGCCAGTGTCTAAAACAGGGTTTCTTAACCTCAGCACTACTGACATTTGGGGCCACTTCATTCCTGACTGTGGGGAACTATCCTGTGCATTGTAGGATGGTTAGCAGCATTTCTGACTTGTACCCACTAAATGCCAGCCGCACTTCCCCTGGTTGTGATAAAAATGTCTCCAATTATTGCCAAATGTCTCCTTGTGGGGAAAATCACCCCCAGCTGAGAAACAGTGATCCAGAACTAGAGCCCAGTGGCCAACACTGAGTGGGAAGGAGGTATTAGAGCAAAAAAGGATGAATGAAAAAATGGACAGGTCCTTTTGTAACAAAATCATCCTCTAGCAAAATTACTATCCCTCTCTTCTCTATGAATTCAGAAGTAGAACTTTTAGCCAGCTGTCACTGCCCTAAATATAGCTAAACACACAAAATGGCTGAGTAAGAGTTTTCTTTATTAGCAAGACTTGCAGATTTTTGGCAATGGCAATTTCAGCACATACCTGGAAAGTATAGTAGTTTACAATTCTCACAGAAGCAAAGTGGTCTACTGCAGTAAGCAATACACCAAATTCAGGGAATCTCTACCTTTATGCCTTAATTTCCCCATCTGTTAAAAAAAAAAAATACCAGGTACACGAAGAGGCAGAAAAGCAGAAGGGGTCTAATCTGAATTATAAAGGACACTTCACAAACTCATTTGTTGATTAGTATCATTAACTGCTCAGGCTTTAATCAGAAACTTCACAGTACCATTACAGTACTAAATTTACAAATCTAATCTAGATCACTATGATGTTCATAAAAGTATAAATAGGTAAAAACAAAGTCTTTAAACAAATCCTCTTCAAAAAATTCAGCCTAAAATTTACCCACATATAGCTTAAATGGGTCTTAATTCACAATATTCCAAGCATTACCGCCATGAGAAACAGAAAATATGGTCTCCAAAATACTTGTATTCAAATTCTAAAATCCAATGTGTTAATTTCCTCTTCTGAAACATCAGAAATGTAACACAGACATAAATGACTTTCACTCTCTCTAAGAAACAGATTTAATAGGGATTTTTGAACTGCTGTACCAGAACCAATGAAAACCATAAGGCTCAAGTAGCTCTAATACAATCATTCATGCAACAAACTGACAACTACATTGTACCAAGTACAGTGATAGGCTCTGAGAATAAGTATTTTCTTGTTCACTTCTCCTCAGAACAGAATGCGAGTCCCAAATGGGAGGGTGGGGGAAAACAGATATCAAGAACAACAATCTATAACAAAGATTTCATTTAATGGTGAAACTTCAAAACACTTTCATATTAGAAAAAGACAAAGATGTAAGCCAATACTATTTTATTTTAACCATGTGCTAGAAATCATAGCCCATGAAAGTTAAACAATTGTAGAGGCTAAGGAAGAAATAAAACCATCATCATTTATAGAAAATCAAGGAAAAAAATAAATTGTTATATTTAAAGGGGGAAAAAAATCCCAAAGGGTAATTTAAAAAAATTTCTGTAATAGAAAAGCTATAAAATAATTTGGCAAATTTAACAAAAGCTATGCAAGACTTTAATGAAGAAATGATAAATCTTTACTGAAGGATATTAAAGAAGGCTAAATAAATGGGAGAGATTCCATATTATAAAGATCTCATGGGCAGCCCTGGTGGCGCAGCGGTTTGGCGCCGCCTGCAGCCTGGGGTGTGATCCTGGAGACCAAGGATCGAGTCCCACATCAGGCTCCCTGCATGGAGCCTGCTCTCCCTCTGCCTGTGTCTCTGACTCTATCTCTCTGTGTCTATAAACAAACAAACAAACAAACAAACAAATAAATAAATAAAATAAAGATCTCAGTTCTCACAGAGGAATCTACATATTCAATGTAATTTCAATAAAAATCCTAAGTTCTTGTACAACAGGCTGTAAGTTTTATATCTAAGAACAAAGAGCCAAGAGTAATAGTCACTCCTGAAAAAGAACAAAGTAGGAGGTCTTCCCACCAGATCCCAAAAGTCATGTTATGAAGCTACAGTAACTAGGATAGTATGGTAATGGCCCAGGCACAGACAACCAGATTAACAGAACAGAGAGCCCAGAAACACACCCATATAGATGGAAATTTAACTAATGACAGAATGAGTACCACAGATCACCAAGGAAAAGACAGTCTATTTAATAAATACTGATTAAACCAGTTATTCATAAGAAACTAAAGTCTCAAATCCCTGATACTATAAATTAAAATAATTTGCATTGAAATGAGAAAACTTTTGAAAGAAAATATAAGAGAATATATTTCTGATCTTTGTGTAGGAAAAAATTTATTAAATAAGACATAAAAATGCTAATTACCAAAAAATGGTAATTCTTAAATTTAAGAATGTATGCTAATTATAAAACCCCTTAAGGAAAGCAAAATGACAAACCACAAACTAGGAGAAAATGTCTGCAATGTATATAAACAATAAAGTAGTAGTATCATGAATATAATTTTAAAATTCCTATTATTCAGTGAGAAAAAAAAAAAAGAAAAATGAAACAAGACATGAATGGGCACTGGAAAAAAGAGAAAAACTAAATGGACCAAATATGTATGATAAGATGCTCAACCTCATTAGTAATCAGGAAGTTTAACTGAAGTCCCAATGAGACATATTTAACACTTATTTGCATGGCAAAGTTTTAAAGCTTATCAAAATAAAATATTGATGAAGATATGGAACAATAAAGACTTTCACATAATGGTGGGAGTGTAAACTGGTTCAATCATTTGGGCAAATAGGCCGGAATTACCTAATAAAACTGAATGTGAAAATCCCTATGAATCAGTTTATAGTCACTAGATATACACACGTATATCAGGAAACACAATAATATGTTTTCAGAAGACATGGATAAATAAAATTGTAGTCTACTCCTACAGTGGTAGACTATGCAACGTAAATATGAATAAATGATAGCTATAAGCCTAAAAAATATAGTATTTGGTACAAATAAGCCCCTTGCAGAAAAATACATACAGTATTATTCTCTTCAGGATATCCTATGGCAGATAAAATTAATATACGTTTAGTAATATGAACTAAGATTGTATAACAAGAAAGAAAGGCAAGGGAATTATTAACATAAAATTCAAGATAATGGTCATTCTTGAAGGAAAAAATAGAATGAAATGGGAAAGAAGTGCATAAAGGCTTCTATTATATTTGTATAATATCTCATTTCTTAAGTTTTGTGGTAGGTAATCAAGTAGTCACTTGATTATTATTCTCTAAATTACACTGAATGATATGATTGATAAGCTGTTTTGAAATACATATATTTCACAATAAATTTTTTTTAACTAAAAGAAAATGGAAAAACAATTCAGTAACGAAAGGAATTAAAAGCAATATAATATCCAGAAAAAATAAGAGCTAACAATTACCAAGTGATTACTGTATCAAGAATGGTTTTAGGGGTGTCTGGGTGGCTCAGTTGGTTAAGCATATGACACTTCCTTTTGACTTAGGTCATGATCTCAGGTCTGGGATCAAGCCCTGTCATTGGGCTTTGTGCTCAGCAGGGAGTCTACTTGAGGATTCTCTTTCCCTCTCCCTTTGCCCCTCTGCCCCCTTTAAAAAAAAACAGGCAGCCCGGGTGGCTCAGCAATTTAGTGGTTTAGCGCCGCCTTCGGCCCAGGGCGTGATCCTGGAGACCTGGGATCGAGTCCCACACTGAGCTCCCTGCGTGGAGCCTGCTTCTTCCTCTGCCTGTGTCTCTGCCTCTCTCTCTCTCCGTGTCTCTCATGAATAAATAAAGTCTTCAAAAAAATTTTTTTTGTAAAAGGGAATGATCCTAAATGCTTTATATAAATTATTTCTCATGCTTTGTATTTTATACCATAGGATATAGTACTATTATTTGCCTCATCATTCAGATGAGGCAGCTAAGGCATAAGAAGGCTTAATCTCCCAAGGTCATACAGTCAGGAAGTGATTCAAGGCCTAGCAGATTAAGCACAGAGTCTACATTCTGCTTGTTTACCCATAATACAAGAATATGCATTTCCTAATAAAAAATAAACTTAAAAAATACACAGAATCCATTAGAAAAAATATGAAGTTTTATGAGACATAAAAGGCAAGTAAAAAAAATGGATATATACACCATGTTTCTGATGAGACTTCATATTTTAAAGGTCAAGTTCTCTCCATACTGAATACACTTATCAAAGTCTAATGGAATTTTCTAGAGGATGAGCATACAAAGGGGGCATCTCACAAAAAACTATGTACAGTTGACCCTTGAACAAGGTTTGAAATAAACAGGTCTACTTATATGTGGATTTTTTTATATTTTACAGGGCTGTACACGTATCATCTTTTCCTTATGCTTTTCTTAAAAACAATGTCTTTTCTCCAGCTTACTTTAAGAATACAGTACATATATAACACGTATACCATACAAAATACCTGTTAGTTGACTATGTTCTCAATAAGGCTTCCAGTCAATAGTAGGCTATTAGTAGTTAATTTGGGGGCCCGGGGGAGTTAAAAGTTATACATGGATTTCTTTCTTTCTTTCCTTCTCTTTCCTTCTTTCTCTCTTTCTTTTGATTTTATTTATTTATTTGAGGGGAGCAAGAATGAAGGAACACAAGCAAGGGGAGCAGCAGAGGGAGAGACAGGCTCCTTGAGAGCAGGGAACCCAATGTAGGACTCAATCCCAGGACCTTAGGATCATGACCTGAGCCCAAGGCAGATGCTTAACCCCTGAGCCACCCAGGCACCTCTATACCATAGTTTTCTACCTGCACTGGGAAGAGGGTTTGGTGCCCTTAACCCCCTCGTGGTTCAGGGTCAGTTGTTTACACATGAGAAGAACCAAGATAATACTGAAATAGAAAAATACTGAAAAGGGATTCACAATGCTAAATATTAAGCATATTAGTAAATCATAAAAACAGCATGAAATGAAAAACAAACAAAAAATAACTAAACAAAACACAGTATGGTGTAAACAAAAGAGAAAGAGATCAGTGGGGCAGAAAACAAAGCCCAGAAATTGACATAAGTATATATGAGGATGCTACATGTAACCAAAAAGGAAAAGCATTTAAAATTACTGGGGAAAAATGCATTATTCACTGAATAGCATTGGGACTAACCTAAAAACAAAAACAATGTTTTTAGCTTGATTACAATTTAAGAATGAAAAATTACAAAAAATGCTGAAAGTAGACACATGTGAACATTTATTTAATATGAAGGGAATCTTACACAACTTGGTATCAAAGGCAGAACTAATAAACATTCACAGAATAGACCACATAAAAATAAACTGTGGTATATAAATAAATAAAATGCTATAAACTGAGGAAAAGTATTTGACACGAAATATAAAGAATATCCTTCATAAATACCTTCTCCAAATCAACAGCAAAAACCACCTATTTAGTAATCCAAAAACTTAAAAATTAAACAATAAGAGATCAACCAGTTTTGTCTAAATACTCAATATTGTCAGAAGTGCAGAAAAAGAAACCCTAAAATTGCTGGTCATGGTAATTAGAAGGTAAAATCTTTGGGACGTGGCAATATATATTGAAAAACTTAAAAATACATGTAGCTTTCTAGTGCTCTGCCTCTGCTAAATTATAATTAAAATTTTAATTTTATTAAATTAATTAACTGGCTGGCTCAGTTAGTGGAACAAGCAACTCTTGATCTTGGGGTTGTGAGTTCAAGTCCCACCACTGGGAATGGTGATTACTTGAATTTTTAAATAAAAAAATTTAAACATCACAGTGATCTAACATATAAATTAAATTTGAAAATAACTGAAGTAAAATCAAGAAAGTTAAATTATGACATACCTACAAAATGGAATACTGCACAGTTATTAAAGATAGTATTGCAGAAAAAAATGCTTTCACTACCTTACATATTTTCTGAATACCTATCAGTGACAGACTCTGTTTTAGATCCTGGGAATAAAATAGTTCACAGGAAAAACAAGACCCCTGCCTTCAAGAAGCTTATAAATGCAAACAAACAATTAAGACAGACAATTTCAGGTAATGATTAATGCTACAAACAAAATTATTACAGAGGTAAAATATTTGCTCAATGAACAAACATTTGTTTAATGTTAAGGGTGGAGAAAGACATAACTGAAAAGGGATAAACTCGATGCACTGGAAAATAGAAATATTACCTATCATAAGAGATAAGTACCCACTTTTCATATTATACTGAGTGGTTAAAAACATAGGCTCCAGATCAGAGTCCCTAGAATATTTCATCTTTCTCACCCTAGTTTCCACATCTATAAATCAGGAATAAAAACAGCATCCATCTCAAAGAACTGTTGTGAAGACTATTAGACACAACAAGTGTTCATATAGTAACTTTTTTGAAGTTCATATAGTAACTGTTTCTAGTGGCACCTGCCATCTCTATAAAATCACAATAAACTTCTGATTATGAATAAAGTAAATCCTTTGGTCAACAAGAGAAAGGGGATGAAGCCAAGGTAATGAAGGGAAATGTGACTGAGAGGTAGGAAGAATATTCAGCTGAGAGAGTAAAGGAGGGGACATCTACACCAACTTAAATGCTAAGAGGTAAGTTATGCAAAGATGGAGGGAAGGAACTGCTAAGTTTCTATGGTGAGAATACATAATTGAAAAATATTTACATCAGATTAAGTGAAAAAAATGCGGATTATAAATATCAAGGAAAAATTATCACAATTTGCTTAAGGTATAGCCACATTTTACTTATACATATAAATAAAATATAAATGCTAAAATTTATAAGCCATGTCTTATTTCTTTACACTGTTTTTCACCAGTTTTGGTTTTTGGTGTGAACAACTATTCTACAATTATAACTGTTATTGTTATAGCATGTTACTTAGTAATAAGACCAAATGCACTTATTTAATCCCAAATATGCCAGTTAGCTTTGTTGGGGTCTAATGTGACAATCTGTCCTTGTTATCATATCTCTAATGGTAAGACCTAACACTGTCTTAAAACCATATATCAGAACATAAAAAATCAGAACACAATAAACACATCATTGTACGCACACATGTTCCACATCATTACAAACTGAGCGGCATAGGTTTCCTTACCTCGGTCCATTACTGTCTTTTCTTCTAGTTGAACAGTTGCCTTGCTCAGTTTTGGCTCGCTGATCTGGGAACTCATTTGCATTCCTATCTACAATTTCTCCAGCATCAAGTGCTCTGTGGAGTCGATAGTTGACCATCTTCAGAACAATGAATACAGCAGCTATCACAGGACAATAAACTGCCACTATAATCATTGAAGAAGGAAGGGCCTTTAAGAGAAAGAAAATAAAGACAGGCATTTAAAAATATTTTAGATTTAATTCAAGTAGAGAAATCTGTAACTAAAAGGACAGACACATTCACACTCAAAGCAACAATTATGTTACTGGCACTAAAGTGCAAAAGTATAAGACAGCACTGCCCAACACAGTAGCCACTAGCTACATGCAGCTACTGAGTAAGTAAGGTATGGTTACTGTGAACTGAGATATGCCCTAAGAATAAAGTAACACACACACACACACACACACACACACACACACACACACACACAAGAATAAAGTATCACTGGATTTTGAAGTCTGTATGAGAAAAAAAGAATGTAAAATATAATTTTTATATTGATTACATGTTGAAATAATGTTTAGATTATACTGGGTTAAATAACGTACATTATTAAACTGATTTTCACCTGTTTCTTTTTACTTATTTTTAATGTGGCTACTAGAAGATTTTATTTTTTTTATTTTTTATTTTTTTTACTAGAAGATTTTAAATTACATATGTGGCTTGTGTTATGTTTTCACTGGAGAGCACAGTATAAAGTCCATGCCTAGAGATCCCTGGGTGGCGCAGTGGTTTAGCGCCTGCCTTTGGCCCAGGGCGCGATCCTGGAGACCCGGGATCGAATCCCACGTCGGGCTCCCGGTGCGTGGAGCCTGCTTCTCCCTCTGCCTGTGTCTCTGCCTCTCTCTATGTGTGACTATCATAAATAATAATAAAAAAATTAAAAAAAAATAAAGTCCATGCCTAAAAGCTTATGATACAATTAAAGAGTTAGATGTCACATTATGTAATACATGAGTAAGACAGGATTGTGGTCCAAATATACATAAGCCCTGTTTATGTGCTCTGTAACTTTCTTCAGGATATAAACATTCTTTGGGTTCTAGAAAGTGGTTCTAGTTAAAACTGTTAAAAGAATAACCTTTGAATTATGACTGAAAATGCAGGGGAGACATGGGAGACATGCGAAATCCAAATATATTTTCTTTTAAAATACTTAAAAATTGTAGCCTGATCAAAAAAAAAAAAAGGTTAATTGAAGAACCTCAGATGCTTCCTGGGCATGAGGACTGAAGATCCATCATACCTGAGGATCTGCTGATGTGGACCTGAGTCCAGGGGTGACAGGTATGAAGACCAACCAGCCAACTTGGAAGGCATGGCCTCAGAGTCACTGCTGGCAGAAATTATAAAACTGGGGTCAATTTATGCCCACTTTCATGAGACACAAATCATTCCCGGTGTCTGTAGCTCTAGATTTTGTAAGATTGAACCTCAGTCATCTGATAACATGGCTCCAAATTTGCTTGGAATGGTTACTTCGAATTGCTTGAGATGGTAAAACTTAAAAGATCCTAGTGAACTAGGGGAGTTCAGAATACAAATATGATAAAAGTTTAAAAAAAAAAGTTATTTGGTGGGGAGACAGAAGGAAAGAGTGTAGGTTGGAAATGTGGGGGGGAGTAAGTCTATCCCACATTTTACTACTTTTGAGTTGGATATGGGCATAATATGCATACATGTGGTATTTTAAAAACTGGGATTAAGAAATCCTTCAAGTTAGTTTATCTAAAAACGGAAACCCTGTGATCCCAATTTAATTGTCACTGAATGACTGATTTGGACTTATGATTTCAAATTGAAAAATGTATTTAAAATTTTAGAAAATCCGGGCAGCCCAGGTGGCTCAGCGGTTTAGCACAGCCTCAAGCTCAGGGCATGATCCTGGAGGCCCGGATCGAGTCCAGCATCGGGCTCCCTGCATGGAGCCTGCTTCTCCCTCGCCTGTGTCTCTGCCGCTTTCTCTCTCTGTCTCTCATGAATAAATAAAATCTTAAAAAAAAAAAAAATTAGAAAATCCATAAATATCAGGTTTAGAAAAGTACTTTGAAAGATTCACTAGATAATTTACTTAAAAATGAATACTAAATTTATAAGTGTAATTTAAACTAAAGAGATTTTAAGTGCAATTTAAAGGGATCTTAAGCTATATTTAAAAAAAAAAACCAAACCTCTAAATCATAACTGTTAAAAATATGTTCAATGTGAGTTTGAAACTGTTTTAATTTATAACTTTAATATAATTTTTTTGTAAAAAAAAAAAAAAGCATCCCAAATAACCTTTCCTGAACAGAAAACACACATATACACACACACTTACATTGATAAATATTTCAAAGTAAATACATACATAAATATATATAGAAACATATACTGCTTAGTGTATTTACAGAAGTTCAGCATGATGCTGGTTTCTATACAATATGTTCACATAAGAATTAGAATTCTTGGTAATCATTTAGTTCAACACCTTCATTTTCAGACAGAAAATTAAGACCTATTAACTTTGAATGATTTAGCCAAGATTATCCATCTTAATGATAAAATTAACCAATATTTAATATTGGTTAAATATTAACCAATATTGGTTAACCAATTAAGACCTATTAACTTTGAATGATTTAGCCAAGATTATCCATCTTAATGATAAAATTAACCAATATTTAATATTGGTTAAATATTAACCAATATTGGTTAAATATCCTGCCTAAGTCACTGAATGCTTTACTACACACCAATCCCAATTTCATTTTCAAATGTAAAGTATCAATGAAAAATATGTCAGAGTTCTATCATTATTCACCATAGTGAATATTAAAATAAAAATTATTGATTATATTAATTAAGCGGATAGGAAGTGAACAACCTCAGCATTATTATTCAGAGTGGTAGACAAATTCAATGGAAATGTCAATGGCCCCTCCAAATGGGAAAAGAGAAAAGAGACTACTTGATATTGAATGGTCTACTGTATCTGTCTCTACAAAAAAAGTCAAAGATTATGAATGCTTAAAACAGATTGAAATAAACTCTCTCTCCCTACTATTATATTGCTAATAGTAGATTATTGAATGCTAAGAAACATACAAAATGTTGGGATGCCTGGGTGGCTCAGCAGTTTAGCGCTGCCTTCGGCCCAGAGCATGTTCCTGGGACCCTGGGATCAAGTC
Organism: Vulpes vulpes; assembly: GCF_048418805.1. NCBI lineage: Eukaryota > Metazoa > Chordata > Mammalia > Carnivora > Canidae > Vulpes > Vulpes vulpes. The sequence continues at coordinate 105,096,348 of NC_132785.1, read as the reverse complement.
CCACATTGGGCTCCCTATGTGCAGCCTGCTTCTCCCTCTGCCTCTCTCTCTCTCTGTCTCTCATGAATAAATAAAATCTTTTAAAAAATAAAACATACAAAATATACACAATCTATACAGTAAGTACAGAATTTTTCTTAAAACATTGAACAGTGAAAAGACTGAAAGAGAAATAAAAATTCAAGTGATCATTTCAGACCAGAAACTAGTATCAAATGATGAACCCTTGTATTTTCTACTCAAACTATAGAAGCTATCTACTTATTTCACACCCTGTGGTTTAAATGTATAAGCCATGTCAATGGTTACTCTGGAGATTACTAGATGACAGAGGACAGCTGTGCTGTAAGTTTTACATTTCCCAGGAAGGATAAAAATGCATGGACACAAACTGGGCTGTTGTGTGATTTTATTCAAACTTGTTCTCTACTTACATTAGTTCACTGGGATCGCAGCTGAAATCCAGCACAGCTGAAAATATTAGTACGATCATAAATATATTATAAACCTTCTTATAACTACCTTACTAAGGTTACATGAAAATTTTAAATGGTATCTGCCTTTACATAATTTCAGTGTGGTTTCCCTAAAATCAAACACCAAACAACTAAAGACCAGTTAGGTCACCTATTTTTCAGTTTTTGGATTATATACACAAAGCGCAAACCAAGTAGTATTTACTATTTGCTTTTATATTTTATTAAATTAGATATACTGATACTGTTTTCAAAGAAAGATTTTCAGAAACATTCATAATTCTATTCATCAACAAGCAGCATCTTGTGAGAAAGCGGGTTCTTTTTCTAAAGAAAAAACTTGTATAAGAAAAATTGCTTACTTTTCTGGTAAAAATACAACTTTTATATCCCATTCCACAATCCAACTCTAAATTAAAATTTTTAGTTTGAAATGTTTTGGCAGGTACCTATTTATATATTTTCTAAATATTTTAGTTTGCTTTTTTTTTTTTTTTTTAGTTTTTTTTTAGTTTTTTAAGTAGGCTCCACAACCAATATGGGGCTTGAACTCATCATCCTGAGATCAAGAGTAATATGCTCTACCAACTGAGCCAGCCAGGTGCCCCTGGCAGGTACTTATCAATTTAAGGTTATGTTCCATAACAAACAATACTTTAAAAAAAAGTACTAATATTTCCAAAAGTCATGTTTCATCCTAGTTATTATATTTTATCAAAGATATTATCTTAAAGTTAATGCTGATGCAACCAAGCACATTAACCGCTCTCTGATCATAAAAACCAATCTATTTTATCTTCACTCCAAGGTCTATCTACAGGTAAAAATTGCTTATATTGAAAAGTTGATTCTACTTCTTCCCTAAAATACCAACAAACAGTGGACAGCAGCAAATGAAGATGGGGTAGCAGGTGGCATACTACTGATGTTGGACAAATAAGGCCCTCATTGAAAACCCAGAAAGGTCACAGCACTGCAAACTCACAATAAAGACCTGCAGAGTCATCACAGATTTCAAGTGTTCTTAACCATCTATGCATCTTACACATCTTATGTATTAAAAAGTTATGAAAAGACAAGCTGGGTATCTTTTTAGCTCTATTATTCTATGATCTACTTATTAATATGGGAATTTGCTTATCTATGTAGTCACACTCAAGTATTCAGGTCCGTTTAGTCAGTAATCAGTCGTCTATAACTTTAAGGTTATCGGAATGACTAACACCCACAACTGAAGTCAAGGCTGTGAAAAAAAATTTAACAAATCTCTTAAAATAGCTATTATTAATGTAAAATACCTTATACGTTTTGGGGTTTTTTCCACTATTGAAACTACCTTATTATTTAAGGCAATGTTTAGCAAACTTTTGGCATCACAGCCTGAAGGGCTATTCAAGCAAACATGTGAACTATGTATTTTACATAAGATTCATCACATTTTAATTACATCCTAATTTCTTAAACTGACAGATGGATTAGATACTTTAATGTAAAGAGAAAAACTTCTAGAATTTTAGAAGAATTGTAAAAGAATATCTTTTTGACCTTTAGGATATTTCTTAACCATGGTTTTCAAAGCACACACTAGAAAGAATTGATGAATTAAAATTAAGTTCTGTTCAAGAGACACTATAAACTGAAAAAACAAGCTACAAACTAGATCTATTAAAACATGTATTATTATGTAGGTATATGTATACTTATATACGTATATAGATATAATACATAAAGAGTAAATATGTATGAAGAATTTTTTTTTGAAATCAGTAACAAAGAGGCAAACAAACCAATGAAAATAAAGGACAATAAATAGATCTTACACAGAAAAAAATATATAAATAGCCAATAAAAACAATATATGAAAACATGTTCAAAAAAAAAAAAGAAAACATGTTCAACTTTATCAGTAATAAGCAAAATAGAATTTAAAAGCACAGAATTTAAAAGGTGCCAGTATAGGCACCTGGCTGGCTCAGTTAGTAGAGAATGTGACTCTTGATCTCAGGGTTGTGAGTTCAAGCTCCCATGTTGGGAGTAGAGCCTACTTAAAAAAAAAAAAAAGAAAAAAGAAAACCACAATATATCATTTAACAGCCATCTGTACAGACAAAAACTAAGTATGGAGAACCAGAACTCTTAAAAAAAAAAAAAAAACTACTGGTAGAAATACAAATTGATAGGTAAATCACCCAAAATCTAGCAATTCCTATTGTAAGTATAAAATTGATATAAACTCTTGTATATATGCAACACTCTAAGACTTTCATACAAAAAATGGAGCGAAAAGTCAGCTGAAAATCAATGGGAAAATGGAAAACTGTAGACTAGGGGAGTATGACAGTGAAAACTGCAACCAAATGCAGCCACATTAACTGTACAAATATAGTATATATTACATTTTAAACATAAACTTAGGCTTTACTGTATTTTCTTGATTTTTCTTTTTTGGTACTGAGCATGTATTTCTTTTATAATTAGAAGAGCTAAAATTTTAATAGTGATAAAAAAGTTTTCATATTACCTTTCATCTTTTACAGAGATGATCTATATTCATCTCAATAACGCATGACTTGGCGATAGATCAAGAGCCAATCAAGACAGTTTCTCACCTTACTTCTTTATTTGCAAAAAGTTAAAAAAAATATCTTAACTCTCAATTATATATACATCCCTAAGAATGGCACCAAGTATTAATCTAGACATTCAGATCAAATATAGATGCCCCCTGGGGCACCTGGGTGACTCTGTCAGTTAAGCATCTGCCTTTGGCTCAGGTCATGATCCCAGGTTCCTGGAGTTGAGCCCCAAATCGAGCCTCCTTCTCCTTTCCCCTATATCCCTCCCCTAGTCCCCCACACTGGTGCTCATGCGTTCCCTCTCCCTCTCTCCTCTCAAATAAATAAATAAAATCTTTAAAAATATATATAGACCCCAAAACAATGGTAAGTCTCCTTACTGAGATACTGTTAGATACTTTTAATAAGATCATCTCTCTTAAAAGTTGGATGGATAGAAATGCCAATCAAAATTACAATGAACTACTACCACACATCATTAGGATGGCTACTATCAAGAAAGGAAGGGAGGAAAAATGAGAAAATAACAAGTGTTGACAAGGAGGTGGAGAAACGCAGCTTCACTCACTGTTGATAGGAATGTAAAATGGTGTACCCTCTATGAAAACAGTACAGTGGCTCCTCAAAAAATTAAAAGTAGGGGCACCTGGGTGGCTCAGTGGTCTGCCTCTGGCTCAGGTTGTGATCCTGGGGTCCCAGGCTTGAGTCCCGCATCAAGATCCCCACAGGGAGCTGCTTCTCCCTCTGCCTATGTCTCTGCCTCTCTGTGTGTCTCTCATGAATAAATAAAAATAAAAATTATATATATATATAAGTAGAATTACTATGTTTGATCTAGCAATCCTACTTCTGAATATTTATCCAAAAGAATTAAAAGCAGATTCTCAGATATTTGTGTACCTTTGTTCATAGCAACAATGTGCACAATAGCCAAGAGGTGGAAACAATGCAAATGTCCATCAGTGGATGATAAACAAAATGTGGTCTATACATATCACAGAATATTACTCAGCCTTTAAAAGGAATATGCTACAACAGAGATGAACCTTGAGGTAAAATAAGTCAATCACAAAAAGACAAAATACTGGATGATTGAGGTGTATGAGGTATCTAAATCAGATTTGTAGAAATAGAAAGCAGAATGGTGGTTACCAGAGGTTGGCAGGAGGAAGAAACAGAGTTAATAGGTATAGACTTTGTTTCATAGTATGAAAACGTTCTGAAGATCCAATGCACAATGATGTGAATATACTTAACATTACCAAATAATACACTTTAAAAATGTGTTAAAATGGTAAATTTTATGTTGTATACATAGTTAAGTCTCTTAAATTCTGATAGTTTATCCTCAACACTAAAAAAAAAAAAAAAAAAAAAAAAAAAAAACTTTGATAGGTTCAAGCTATTCAACATGACAAATATATTTCCAATAGGGTTCTTGAGAAAGCCACTTGGAATCACAAAAATAATACTAGTTTTATCACAGTCATGAAATAAATTTATCTTACTTATATTTCATGTCAAAAATTGAGTAACTCTCCCCTATGGCTAGCCCACTACATGGTAAAAAGCAATCTTTTATACTCATTTTATGTGCGAAAATATAAAAACATATGTTCACTATCTATGCTTTGTGTTAATTTCATATTTTGAATTCAAATTTCACCATTTTGAACACCACTGAATCAAAATGTGGAAGCATACTGTTAACAAATAAGTATTTCCTTAATAAATTTGTAGCTATTCTCAATCAGAAATGATTTCAATGCATATTTTCTAGTCCCTGTTACAAAGTGATTATCAGCTATCTAATACTTAGTGACAACTAACATCTTATACTTAGATATCAACTGATATCTAATATTTAGTGATTACCATGTACCAGGCACATTTCTAAGTGATGATCACCTAATGAAGTCAGCACTGTGATTCTTCTAGTTTTATAGATAGGGAAACTGAGGTACAAGGAGTTAAATTCCTTGCCTAAGGTCTCAGACTGAGGCATTAAGGAAAGAGCAGTTTGACTGCAGAGTCCTCGCTATTAATCATGACACCTAACGGCCTCTAAGTCAAAGGTTGGCAAACTTCCTGTTTAAGGCCAAACAAAAAATATTTCATGCTTTACCGATCACAGGATCTGTCACAACTATTCAACTCTGCTGTCAGCAGTGTGAAAGCGGCCCTAAACAATACACGAACACACAAGCATGGTGTTTTCCCATAAAACTATTTATGGACATTGGAATTTGAATTTCATATAATTTTCACATAGCATGAAATATTACTCTTTTGATTTTTTTCAATCCCTAAAATATGTAAAAAGACAAAAGTGGGGGTGGTATCTGGGTGGCACAGTTGGTTAAGCAATCCACTCTTGGTTTCTGCTCAGGTCATGAGACTGAACCCCACATTCGGCTCAGTGCTGGGCACAGGGTCTGCTTGGAACTCTCTCTCCCTCTCCCCCTCCCCACCAATGCGCTCTCTCCCCCTCTCTCTCTAAAATAAATAATTCTTAAACCAAAAACCCACATAAACAAACAAAAAACACCAGGGGACACACCTCTGCTTACTTACCCTGATGGAAAATCCCTTTCAGTTTATTCACATAAAGAATATAAATGGTAAGTTAATTCCTACCATGTGTAGAAGAGTTCCCTGTCTAAATTACCTTTCATTTCTGGCAAACAGAGAATGCTGGGGGAAAAGAGAGGACTGAGCCACCGAGCCACCCTAAAAAGAAATATTTTTAAATAAAAGATTAATATACACCAAAAATTAGGTTATCAAAAGTTATCTGTATTCTTTTGTTTCACTAAAAGTCAGTGGAACAAATTGCAAGCTGTATATTCTTTATATAAGATTGTAAATCAGGGGGCGCCTGGGTAACTCAGTCAGTTAAGTGCCTGACTCTTGATTTCGGCTTAGGTCAAGATCTCAGAGTTGTGAAGATGGAGTCCCATATGGGGCTCCACACTGGGCATGAAGCCTCTCCTTCCACTCCTTTCCCCCACCACCCCAGACTCACAAGCTCTCAAAAAAAAATAAAAATAAAAATAATGTAAATCAGTAAGATATATAAATTAAATGCATATTCTCAAGAATATTAACAGAACCCATATATCATTTTGGCTTAAGCTCAATAAATTTGCTTAAAACAGAAAGATGGTATCGCACACTGTATAATCCATCTCTAGCTTTAAAAGTAAATGCTAAGGGCGCCTGGGTGGCTCAGTCAGTTAAGCACTGAACTCTTGATTTTAGCCCAGGTCATGATCTCAGGGTCATGAGATCAAGCTCACCACCCCACCCCCACTTCTATCAGTCTCTGTGCTGGGCATGGAGCCTGCTTAAGATTCTCTCTGTCCCTCTCCCTTTGCCCTCTGCCCCTCCTCCCCACTTTCATATGCACATGTTTTCTCTTAAAAAAAAAAAAGTAAATGCTAAAATCAGGCAAGGTATGATACACACTAGATTTAAGATGAGATAAATATGCCTAACAGAAAAAAATGAATTAATGAATAAATATAGCATATCTAATATCACCATTTATTCATTTTCCATAAAGGCAACTCTGACACACTTAACTCAGTGAATATGAGCTTTATTCGTTGATTCAACATATATTTATACTAATGTCTAAAGAATGATAATATTGCAATAAACAAGATCCTTACTCTTTTTGAGCTTCTTAGAGGAATGACTAATTTAGTGTTCTACCCAGAACCAGGTACTTTAAATGAATTATCTCACAACAATCCTTTGAATAAAATATATTTTATAGATAAAAAAACTTGAGGCTATGAAGTCATTTGCCTGCAGCTGGTAAGTGGTAAAAAATAATCTAACTCCAGTGGTTAAGAATCTGAGTTTTGTGGAGTTTTTAAAGTTTATTTATTTAGTAATCTCTACATCCAACATGAGGCCTGAACTCACGACCTCAAGATCAAGAGGTGTGGGCTCTCCTGAGTGAGCCAGTCAAGTGTCCCAAGAATCAATTTTTAAACCACTACACTAGGCAGTCTTCCCTCCAAGGCAGTGTTTCACTATTTTTTTTTTCATTACCACCCTAAGGAGTCTTTTCAGACATTTTTTTACTAATCATTCCTGTGAAATAATAGAAAATAAATATATTGGTTTTGCACCTGGTCCCTGGCACAGAGCTCCTAAAACCTTTGTAATTCCTAAGTGATAAGAGCCCTAGGAGCATTTTTTGTTCTAATATTGGCCTTTGACTCTGGTTCCTGATATCTAAGTCCACTGGAATCTCCTGGGTGATAGAAATGTCTTTGTTCTAAAGAGGTAGCTGTTGGTGGGTTCTAGGATGGGCGTTGGTCAACAGAAAGATCAAGCCATAATTAGAAACTTGGGATTTCCAGAGATGGAGAGGGGCTAGAAATGGAGTTAATAATTGATGATGCCTACATGATGAGCCCTCACAAAATCCAAGAGTATGGCATTTGGACAGCTTCCAGACTGGTGAACATGTGGAGCTACTAGACAATGGTGCACCCAGAGAAGACATGAAAACTCTGCACCCCTTCCCACATACCCTGCCCTACATATTCTTTCTAGCTGGAGGTTCATCTGTATGCTTTATCATATCCTTTTGCAATAAACTGGTAAACAGTAAGTAAACTGTTTTCCTGAGTACTATGAGCCACTCTAGCAAATTAATTGAATCTGAGAATGGGGTCATGGGAACATCCAATTTATAGACAATGGGTCAGAAGCACAGGTGACATCCTGGCCCTGTTACTGGCATCTGGGTTGGGTGAATGAGTCCTTAACCTTTGGGATCTGATGCTCTCTCCAGGTGGTGTGAGAATTGAATTTTTTTTTTAAGATTTCATTTACTTATTCATGAGAGAGAGAGAGAAGCAGACACACAGGCAGAGAAGTAGGCTCTATGCAGGGAGCCCGATGTGGGACTCCATCCCAGGTCTCCAGGATCACGCCCTGGGCTGAAGGCTGTGCTAAACCACTGGGCCACCCAGCTGCCCAGAATTGAATTAAATTGTAGGACACTCAGCTGGTTACTCAGAGAATCACTTGCTATGGGAAAACCCCCCACATCTGGTATCAGAAATGGTTTAAGTGTGGTAGCAGCATAAGAGTAAAAGAAAAACACATGGAAGTATATAGGTTTTCAAAACACTCCCCCTCACGAAATTTTATCACCAGATATATCAACTCTGTATGTACTATATGTACATGTATACTTTACACATAAAAAGATCTCTTCACCACCACCACCACCACCCACACTTCCCTATCAAGTAACTCATTTTCACTCCCTTGAGGGCAACACCATACCCACTGAGAAAGTATGATGTCTAAAGCAAAGTTTCTAAACCTCAGCAATGCTGGCATTTGGGGCCCGGTAATTGTATGTTGTGGCTGCTGCCCTATGCATGAAAAGATGTTTAGCACCATCCCTGGCCTCCACCAACTAGAAACTGAGTGGTAATTATAGCAAAGCTAGGTTAAAATCTTTCGGCCCTAGAAATGTGCAATAGCACCAACTGCTTCTCTTGCTGCCCTTACTTTACACAGTCATAAGAACTACAGTTCCTGATCTTGACCACAAAAAAAACTGGAATGGATGGGATGCAGGCAGACTGCAAATGCTGTATTTCTGTAGCTGTCATGAAGGAGCATGTGTAATAGCAGCAGCAGCAGCAGCAGCAGCAGCAAGAAAAAAATAGTATTTCATATAAACATAGCAGGGAAAGAACTCCACATTAGACCAGTAAGTGAAAGGACATTAAATTTTAATAAAATCCATTTATAATAAATGCCACAGAATAAGGCTAAGTAACCCCTCCCTCCAAAATGATGAGTGAGACAAATTATCTCACTTTAAGTATAGATGAGAACCATAACGAAATCCCTCAGAGAACACTGTGTTTTATAATAGGCTTCCATTGTAGTCACACAATATGCTGGTCAAGAGGAGCCAAGATGAAGGATATAATTAGATAGTGATGGGAAGGGCAGCTCTGAGAGTTTCATATTCAGAATACATAGCAAAAAAAGATCAGGAGATGCTAAATTCATCTCAAATTCATCCATCACAGGTAGGCTTTCAAGAGCTGAATCAGGAAAGCATCTTGTGCACTGTGTGGAGGGGGATGGTGAAGAGCAATGTGGTGGTGGTCCTGAGGTCAAAGGGGAAAAGCAGCAGGCAAAGTGCGGGACCCTGAGCCAGTTTCCTCAGCTGTAAGGGGGAATAACATTTACTTCATTTCACAGGGCTATTGAGAGGGTTAATGGGGTAAAATCTGACAGCGGTGGATGCATGGGCATGCATGGGCATGCATGGCATGCATAGCACAATAACTATGAGATGTTTCTAATCATGTTTAAGCAATGTAGTGGTAAAACTAAGCTAAGCAAACAGAAAAACCTCTGAATAGAAATGGTTCAAAGGAACTAAAGATGAGCTACAAAAAAGATGAGCTAGATAAAGACCTGTGAGACCACAGAATGCCCAGAGGTAAATATTTTGTTGGACAGTGCACAAAGTCATTAAAAAATAGCAAAAAGTTTCTACAACACAATAAAGAAAAAAGAATCTATACTTCAAACAAAGATATATCATGCTTAATCGTAAAACACTAGCATTCCTATTAAAGTAGGGAACAGGGTAAGGCTGTCTATATTTTCAGCATTACCCAATACAGATATATAAAGTACCATGTATAATTACACAAGAGAAAAAAGTATAAATATTGGAAAGAACTTCAAATTATTTTTTTCAAGCATAATTGCATATCTGAAAATCTTTTTTAAAAAAGCAGAAAAATTATTAGAAAAAAATAAGCTAATTCCCAAGTGTCTGGTTGCAAAACCAATACATTAAAATCAATTATTTTAGATGGATCCTGAAACAGAAAAAGGACATAAGGTAAAAACTAAAGAAATCTGAATAAAATATGGACTTTTAAGTTAATAATGATGTATCAAATATTGCTCATTGGTTGTAACAAATGTGCCATTGTAATCCAAGATGTAATCAACAGTAGAAAATGAGTGCAGGATATACGGGATTTCCTGTACTACCTCTGCAACTTTTCTGTAAGTCTACTACTACTCTAAAAGAAGTTTTTTTGTTTTTTTTTAAATCAATCATTTTCTCATATGTAAGCAATGACCAGTTGGAAACAGTGGGGGGAAAATGGTTTCTTTACACAATATCAGAAATTAAAATTTAAGAATAATAATCCTAAGGGAAAATGTACAAAGTTAACAGAAAAAAAAAAACTTAAAAAGAAAATTCTCTTTAGGGACATAAAAGAAAGGAAGAGATCACCTTAACTCACTATTATAAACATGTCAAATTTCCATCCCTGAAGTAATCTACAAATTCAATGTCTTACAATCACAAATTCAATAGCATCCCTAGGGAACTGAAATGGATAAACATTCAAGAATAGTAAAAACAAAACAAACCCCCCAAAACTAAGAAGTCTAACAAGACTCCTACTACAAAAGAGAAAAAAGGATTTTATATAGAGAGAGTTACCAAAAAATACAGTATTCATGTAAGAGCTGATAAAATAGAAAAATATCCCAATGAGAACTTAGATTATGAAAAAGATGGCATTTAAACTACTAAGAAAAATATGAGATGGTTTAATAAATTAGGTTGATTGGAACAACTATCAAAAAAATTTTGAACAAATGGATAAACAAAACAGATAAACATTCAAGAACAACATGGATAAACATTCAAGAACAAAATGGATAAACATTCAAGAATAGTAAAAACGGGGATCCCTGGGTGGCGCAGCGGTTTGGCGCCTGCCTTTGGCCCAGGGCGCGATCCTGGAGACCCAGGATCGAATCCCACGTCAGGCTCCCGGTGCATGGAGCCTGCTTCTCCCTCTCCCTCTGCCTCTCTCTCTCTCTCTCTCTCTCTCTCTCTCTGTGTGACTATCATAAATAAATAAAAATTAAAAAAAAACAATACTTCTAAAAAAAAAAAAAAGAATAGTAAAAACAAACCCCCAAAACCAAGAAGTCTTAACAAGACTCCTACTACAAAAGAAAAAAAAGATTTTATATATATATAAAGGGTTACCAAAAAATATAGTATTCATGTAAGAGCTAATAAAACAGAAAAATATCCCAATGAGAACTTAGATTATGAAAAAGATGGCATTTAAACTACTAAGAAGAATATGAGATGGTTTAAATAAATTAGGTTGATTGGGACAACTACCAAAAAAAATTTTTTTAACTAGACACTCATACATTGCTTACAGCAAAATAAATTCCAAATGGGTTAAAATATAAAACTATTAGATGTTTGCATTTATATTACAAAAGACTGATGTCCTTAATATGTAACTGCTCAGATATCAGTAAGAAACAAGCTACGAGAAAATGGATAAAGCACATGAACTTTTTACAGAAATTAAAAAAAAAAAAAAAAGGACTCTTAAGCTTATGAAAAGCCGCTCAACCTCACTCCAAGTAGGAGATATGCAAATCAAAACCACTCTAAGATACTAAGTCTTACCCATGAAAATAGCAAAACTATGTGAGGCTGTGGCACATGTGAACACAGACACCCTCACATATTGTTTCCAAGCATGCTAAGTGAGTAATACAACCCCTCTGAAGGGCAATTTGGCATATCTTTCAAAATTTATCCTCTGAACAAGCAATCTCATTTCTAGGAATTTATCTTAATACTATACCTGGACACATCTGGGGATGACATTTGTACAAATTATTTATCCTGGTATGTTTGTGTTAGAAGTTGGCAAACAAATTAAATGTCTATCAGCAGGAGACAGTAAATTATATATCTATTCAATGGAAGTCTATCCAACTATTAAAAAAAAAAAAACTGAACCCAACAAACAAGAATCCAGGACTAGACAGCTTCACTAGTGAATTCTACCAAACATTTAAAGAAGAATACCAATCCTTCTCAAACTCTTCCAAAAAAGAGAAAAGGAAGAAACAGTTACAAATTCATTTTATGAGGCTAGCATTACCCTGATGCCAAAACCAGACAAGGACACCACAAGAAAATTACAGGCCTATATCCTAGACGGTTATAGATGCAAAAATCCCCAAGAAAATACTAACAAACCAAATTCAATAGTACATTAAAAGACTCCTACAACATGATCAAGTGAGATTTATTCCAGGGATACAAGAATGGCTTAATATCTGTAAATCAATGTGATAGATCACATTAACAAAATGAAGGATAAAAATCATATGATCAGCTCAATAGATGCAGAAAAAGCATTTGATAAAAGTTAACATCCATTTATAAAATTCTCAAGAAAGTGGGTTTAGAAGAAACATACCTCAACATAGCAAAGGCCCTATATAACAAGCACACAGTTAATATACTGAACAGTGAAAAGCTGAAAGGTTCTCCTCTTAAAATCAAAAACAAGGCAAGGATGCCTACTCTTCCCACTTTTATTCAACATAGTATTGGAAGTCCTAGCCAGAGCAATTAGGTAAGAAAAAGAAGTAACTAAGAGGCATCCAAATTGCAAAGGAAGAAATAAAACTATTTGCAAATGACATATTATATTTAGAAAACTTCAAAGACTGTTTAAGTCAAAATACCAAAAAAAGCTATTAGAACAAATAAATGAATTCAACAAAGTTGAGGATTTAAAATCAGTATGCAAAAATTTGTTTCTTTTTTTTAAAAGATTTTTTTTTAAAAAAAACACAGAGAGAAAGTGCACACACAAAGGGACAGAGGGAGAGAATCCTCAAGCAGACTCCCTGCTGAGCATGGAGCCCAACAGAGGGCTTGACCCCATAAATTGTGAGGTCATGACTGGAGTCAAAACCAAGAGTTGGGCACTCAACCAACTAAGCCACTCAGGAGCCCCTGTTGTTGCTATACAATAATAATAAACTATCAGAGAAATTAAGAGTACAATCCCATTTACAACTGCATCAAAAAGAATAAAATAACTACAAATAAATTTAATCAAGGAAGTAAAAGACCTGTACACCGAAAACTATTAAACACTGATTAAAGAAGCTGAAGTTGAACCACAAATAAATAGATATTTTATGCTCATGGGTTAAGACAATTAATATTGCTAAAATGTCTAGGGACACCTAGGTGGTACAGTCAGTTAAGGGTCTATTGGTTTCAGCACAGGTCATGATTTCAAGGTCCCACGACAGAGCTCCGTGTTAGAGGTTTCTCTCTCCTCCCTCTGCCTCTGCCTCTGCCCCTCCTCCTCTCAAATAAATCTTTTTAAAAAATGATTGCTAAAATGTCCATACTACCCAAAGCAATTAGATTCAATGCAATCCCTATCAAAATTCCAATAGTCACTTTTCACAGAAATAGAAGAAACAATCCTAAAATTTGTATGGGACCACAAAAGAGCCAAAGCAATCTTGAAAAAGAAGAATAAAGCTGTAGGCATAATGCTCCCTGATTTCAAACTACATTACAAAGCTGAAGTAATTAAAACAGTATGATATCGGTTTAAAAACAGATCAGTGGAACAGAATAAAGAACCCAGAAATACACATACACCTATATGGTCAATTAATTTACAATAAAGGATCCAAAATATACAATGAGAAAGGACAATCTCCTTAGTAAATAGTTTTGGGAAAACTGGACAATCAGGTGCAAAAGAATAAAACTGGACCATTAGCTTACACCACAGGAAAAGTAACTCAAAATGGATTAAAGACTTAGAAACCTAAGCCCTGAAACCCTAAAACTGCTAGAAGAAAACACAGGAAGTAAGTTCCTTGACATTAGTCCTGGCAAGGTATTTTGGGGGGTTGACACCTTTAAGCAAAAGCAACAGAAGCAAAATAAACAAGTGGAACTATACCAAACTAAAAAAGTTCTGCATAGCAAAGGAAACCATCAACAAAAACGAAAATAGGAGAAAATACTTGCAAATCCTATCTATTGTAAGGGCCTAATATCTAAAATAGAGAACGCCTGGAACTGAATAGCAAAATATCAACCAGATTTAAAAAATGGGTGGAGGATCTGAATTCACATTTTTCCAAAGACCTAAAGATGGCCAACAGGTACAGGAAAAGGTGTTTAACATTACTACCAGGGAAATGCAAATAAAATCCACAATGAGATATCACCTCATACTTGTTAGAATGGCTATTATCAAAAAGACAGGAAATAACAAGTATTGGCAAGGATGTAGAGAAAAGGGAACTTTTGTACAGTTGATGGGAATGCAAATTGGTACTATGGAAAACAGTACGGAGGTTCTTCATAAAGTAGAAAATAGAACTGACATATAATGTAGCAATTTTACTTCTGGATATTTATCCAAAGGAAACAAAACACTACCCTGAAGAAATATATGCAACCCTTCATTCGCTGCATTATCCACAATGGCCAAGACACGGAAAAAATCTAAAGGTCCATCAATGGATGAATGGATAAAGAAATGGATAATGAAACAACTGAATGTTATTGAACCATAAAAGAGAAGGAAATCTTGCTATATGCCATAACATGGATTAATCTGGAGGGCAGTATGCTAAGTGAATTAAGTTAAACGGGGGGGGGGGGGGGGGGAACCCCACATGATCTCCTGTATACATAAAATCTAAAAACAAAACTGAAACAACTGAGCTCATGGATACAGAGAACAGACTGGTGATTGCCAGATTTGGGGGGGTGGGGGAGGTAAAAGACAAAATGGGTGGAGGTCAAAAGGCAAAAACTTCCAGCTGTAAAATAAATAAGTCATGGGGATATAATGTACAGTTAGTAATACTTTGTTGTATATTTGGAAGTTGCTAAGAGAATACATCTTAAAAGATTTCATCATAAAAAAATTATAACTATGCATGGTGACAGATGTTAACTAGACTTATTGTGAGCATTTCAAAATATATACAAATACCAAATTATGTTATACACCTGAAAATAACATAATCCTACAGGCCAAGTATATCTCAAAAAAAAAAAAAAAACACTGAAGAAGCACTTTTGGTATTGATGCACATATCGTAAGTTTAAGTAATTTTAAGATATAGCAAATGTTGGGGGAACAATATATAGAATACTGTAGGTGGGGGAATTTGAATCTGTAGGTTGTGGTGAAATTCAGAGTGGTTTCTTATGGGAGGTAGTGCAGGTGGAGAACTGGGAAGATGGTGGGCAGATATAAAAGGGCAACTTTTTACTACCCTTACAGTAGTGTGTGTGTGTGTGTGTGTGTGTGTGTGTGTGTTAACCTAACCATGCAAATTTATTCCCAAATTTAAAAAATTAAATGAAAACATGTTGTTATTGTTGTTTACAGACTTTTAATAGGGAAGGTCTTCATAAGCATGAAGAAAACTAATAAATGTGGCTACTAAAAATGTTAAATTTCTATTTTCAAAAAACCCAATCATAAAATTAAATGACAATGTAAGGAGAAAATTGAATATATGACCAAATACTGGTTTTGATACACAAAAGGGTTCTCAAAAATCACTTAGAGGATGCCTGGATGGCTCAGCAGATGAGCATCTGCCTTCGGCTCAGGGCTTGCTTGATCCCAAGGTCCTGGGATGGGGATCAAGTCCCTGCATCAGGCTCCTCACAGATGGCCTGCTTCTCTTCCCTGTACCTATGTCTCTGCCTCTCTCTGTGTCTCTCTCATGAATAAATAAAATCTTTAAAAAACCACTTAGCATGACAACATGACTCACAGAAAAAGATAAAGAATACGGAAAGCAATTTTAAAAATATAATTGTCTACTAAGCATGTGAAAAGATATTTGAACTTATTAAGGAAACAAATTTTAAAAAGATATCATTTTACACTATCACACTAAAATAAATCCTAATAACCAACATTGGTAAGAACAAAGGGAAACAGATCCTTTCATACTGGTAAAAATATAAATTGATATAGGGTTTTTTTGAGGTGTAATTTGGCAACATCTAGGTGAATTTTAAATATGCATACTTTTTGACTTGGCAATTTCTTTTCTAGAATCATATGCTGCATACTCTCACAAGCAAGATTTTATATACACAAATATGCACCACAGCATTGTTTGCTCTTATTTTGATCTATCCTTTTATTATGGACTGTATACACTCATATGGTTTCTACAGTCAGTATTATTTTCATGATAAACATCTAATAGAGGTTCTTTACCTGGAAAGTGAAATGCTCAAGGAATATACTATACTGGGTAAAAAGCACTATGTAAGCACTGCTATTATTGATACTATTAAAGTTTCCACTACAACCTGAATTAAAGTTATTCAGTAATATATTCACTGCTAAAAAATGTAGATGACCTACACCAACAACCTAACCAGGAAACAATAAGGTATTTTCACACATTCACAAAAAAAATAAAACCTCTCAGGCTAGTGACTGTTAACTTGAAGTATCTATCAGAGCCACTTATGGGCTTTTTCTATTGGTACTTTTAGGAGTAGCAGTTTTTCAAAATATGCACATCCAGAATCTCTACAGGTACGGATTCGTTGGAATGAAGCAAACTAGAATCTTAGGCAACTAGAATCTTTAGTTGGTGGGTTTGAGGTTCTCTTTTTAACCTAAAATCAAGAGTCAGTCTCAACTGACTGAGCTACCCAGGCTCCTCATAAATATGATTTTTTAAAAAGATTCATAATTGTTGAATCTAAGCATATGGAAGATCATACGTTACTCTTTCAACTTTCTTGTTCATATGAGAATTCTTCATACTAAGAAATTGAAAAAATTACTTTAAACTTATTCTTCAATAGCACATACTGCATATTTTAATATTACTATGGCACAAAGGACTGAAAAAAGATTTTTTGATAATACGATATAATTTTTTTAGATCAACTAAATTTATTCTCACATTTTGAAAATCTTTAAATTGAGGATTTCCTTACTAAAATGCCCCAAAAGCCCTCTTTATTCCATTGCAAAGTTCACTTGGATTCTGTCTTAAAGGTCTATGACGCTTGTGGAAAGGATGTGCAATGGTTCCTCTGTGACGTTATGTTGTGGTATAAATAAGATAGTGCAAATGATAATCGTTTTTTTGGGTTCTTCTTAACTATTTTTATATCTTTTCCTTTAATCATTCCAGATACTTATTCAGAGACAGTAATATTATGGGCATAAATGATATTGTGAGAAGTTAAAAAAACAATTCACTGAGAAAGACTTAACATGTTGGACATATTACAATAAAATACTCCCTAGCAGAGCAAATCACTACACCTCAGAACATATTTTCTTTTAATAAATAATCTTTTCTCCAGAACAAAGATTCATTTCCCTGGTGGGAAGATTATGGAAAAGAAAACTCTGCTCCAACTCAAATAACAAATCTCATAAAGGTCCCCCCACCACAAGGCCTACTACAGTGCCCAGCATACAGTAAATGTTTGAATGTAGAATGATCCTTTGCATAAAGCCTTCTAGGAAATATCTGCATCCTCCTTCCAATTCCTGCACACTGTATGACACATAAGGGATTAGTCATATTCTACCCTGTAATATGGTTGTATATTTGTCTCATGGCGTCTAATTTATAAATTAGGAAGAACAGCATTATACAGGAAGTTAAGATACTGCTGTGCATTTTACTTGAATGATGTCTACAGTAAGTCATTTTCACCATTAGGATTATTTCATTTCACACAATTTTTCATACGTGAAATATCTCAATTTTAAGACAGCATAACACCAGTTAATGGTCAATGCCAGATTCAAAAATCATTCAGAATACACTCCTCTTGTGTCCATCTCAAATGTATCGATCCCAGACCTAAAACTTTTCACTAACTTTTCTTATACAATTTGGTAAGTTGTTATAAACTAAAATTCCTTTAAAAAAAAATAGAATCCCAGCATGGTAAAGGAAAGCATTAAGAAAACCATATTAATGATGATGATATGAAATGGAATTAAGTATTCTGGATTAGATCCTAAAACAGAAAGGAGACTCTAGTGGGAAAACTAGTGAAATACAAATAAAGTCAATACTTGGCTAACAGTACTGTACCAATGTTAATTTCTTCCTTTTAATAAATGCACCATGGTTATGTAACATTTCAGTATTAGAGGAAGCTGGGGGAAACTATACTATTTTTGTAACTTTTCTGTAAATCTAAAATTATTTCAAAATATAAAATTTTAAAGATAACTTTAGTGGTTAAATCTGTTTAGTTTATGTCTAGACAACACTCAGGGAGTATAGGAAAAGGAAAACACCCAGATACATAATTCAAGCTTCTCAAATCTGTGACTAATCTTCCTGTCTATTCTCAGCACAGTTGGCACTCAGGGTTCTATTTGGTTTGTACAAAGCTCTACAGAATAGGACTTTTTTTCCCCCTAAAAACCTCAAAAGGAAATGGCTTGCCTTTCCCTAGGTTTTTTCTTTCTTATCATAACATAAAGCAACAGAGACTAGCACCAGCAGTGCAAGTTAAAAAAGAAACAACCCCTCAGGTTCTAATGCTAAAAGAAGAAAAGAAAATTCTGAACCATTTTATAATCCTACCAAAGGAAGCATTTAACCAACTTTTTTAGGAAATAAGCAGAGCAATGAGATTCACTAGCTACTAATTTTACTAGGATCTGGTAAAATGCACCTATATATTAAAGACAACAGTCGGAAAATATGTGCTATAATCTGCCCTTTTCCACACCATTAGTCAATGTTATTCTTGTTGCTACTCCCAGGTGTCTCAGGTGTCCTAGCCCACAAAACAACTCTCTGCTCTCCCCAGCTATGCAGACACAGGAAAACTATTTGATTTACCTTAAATTAGATAACAGAGAGAAACAATTTCTTCTCAAAGACACATTTCTGCTTATTTATCAGTTGCCTGCCATGAAAATTACCTGAGTATAGAATATAGAAAAAAAGATTAGATAGAAAGATGTTACATGATACACATTAGTGCCATAAACACCCTTAATTTGTACTAAGTTTGAGTTAAAAAGTACTTCCAGGGAGGGTAGCCCGGTGGCTCAGCGGTTTAGCGCCGCCTTCAGCCCAGGGCGTGATCCTGGAGACCCGGGATCGAGTCCCACATCAGGCTCCCTGCATGGAGCCTGCTTCTCCCTCTGCCTGTGTCTCTGCCTCTCTCTCTCTCTCTCTCATAAATAAATAAAATCTTAAAAAAAAAAAAAAAAAAAAAAAAACTACTTCCAGGGAAACTCTATTATCAAAAACAGAGTATTACTGAAATGGTTTTATTTACCGTTCCACTGAATAAGAAATTTACAATAGCACCCGTCTGGGGTGTTGAGAGGAGGTGGGACGTACCCTCAACGTTGTTGATGAAAATTTAAATTAGTACAGCCTTTTGAGAGGGCAACTTGTTTTGTTTTTTATCATTTTCTTCTTTTCAAAATACTCTCTCTTTCCTTGGCTTCTGTAAACCAGCTCTTCTCTTCATTTTCCTCTTGCCTTTCTTGTCTTCTTTGCTGATTCTTAGCAGCTGATTTTTAAGCATGGAGTTCTCTGACCCATTTTCTTTTTAATGAATTACACTTTCTCCCCAGATCTTATCTACTTGTGGCTTGGAGTTATCCCCGGTAGGTGACAATTGTACAAAGGTCATAACTTCTGAGTAAATTTTACTCCAAATTCTCAACAATCTGACATCATCTCTTCAACTCAATCTTCACATGTATTCTCAAAATTGCCCAGCAACCTTACCATCCCTTGCCAGTCAGTTCACTTCCCCACTCTCCAAAAATTAGGGCAGCATTTCACCTTCTGGAAATCCTCCTCAAATCCTGAATATCCTCCTCACCTCCCCACTCATTCTCGACAGAATACACTCTGTACTCCAAGGAGACTATCGAAATAAAAATTTAAAAAGACCTCCCTCAACTTTCACCACCAATTGTTCATCCCCTCTTTCTCCTCATTCCTCCTTTCTGAGGATGATGCCTTACTACCTGTGCTCTCTGGACCACAAACCTCTCTTGCCTTCTCAGGAACCTTGCATTATTATCCACCATTCTCTCATTCTTGTTTTCTCTCAATATAACGAAAGATTCTCTCATTGTAAACTGAATGATTATCAAACACAAATAGGCATATCCCTTTAATCCATCAAGTCTACTTATAGGAATTTATACAAAAGACTAGTACAAAGATTTAACAGTGAGAATAATCACCCTAGTATTTTCTAAATAGCTGAAAATTACAACCTATAAAACTAATAACAGAAAATGATTAGACACACTGTAACACATCTATACTATGACCTACTACAGAGCTATTAAAACTGTTAACTTTTTTCCCCACATGGAAACACTCACAATTTATAGTCAAGCAAAAATAGGCAGCTTCAAAACAGTACAAATTTCAGGAGCACATTTTTGTAAGAAAGAAACATAATACATATTTATAAGTTCCAAATAACACTCTGGTTACTAAAACGTTAAACAGACTGGGTGAACAGGATTACAAGTGGTTTTTATTTTCTTCTTTTTACTTCTCTATAATTTCAGATTTAGCACACACACACACACACACAAAAAAAAACCACCCACAAATACATACACACACACACACACACACACACACATATATATAATTGAACAAAGACTCTATTGCACTGACACAAAAATCTAAATACTGAGCAAAGAGAAGTACAGTATTGAGGAGTACAAAAATTGAAATGAGGATAAAATATGCAATTATCATTAATTTACTTTAAAACGTTATTTGAGGAGAGAAAATGCTTTTGATATTTAATAAACTTTTCGCATTTCTTTTGAGTTGTGATAAAACCTACCCTTGAATCATAAAAAAAATAAAAAATAAAAATAAAAATTGACACCTGGGTGGCTCACCGGTTATGAGCATGTCTGCTTCGGCTCAGGGTGTAATACTGGAGCACCAGAATCGAGTCCTGCATCAGGCTCCCTGCATGGAGCCTGCTTCTCCCTCTGCCTATGTCTCTGCCTCTCTCATGAATAAATAATATCTTTAAAAAAAAAAAAAAAAACCTACCCTGATGTAGGGGGGACAACTTTCACATAAAGCCAAGAAGTGAAATAAGGTCCTCATCTACAGGAGACTAGATAAAGATGAACAAACTTTAATTTGGTCCTATAAAGGAATACTGCCCATCAGTTAAAAGGAACAAGTTATTGATATATACAATATGGATAGATCTCAAAAACATGCTGAAGGCTTACACAAAGAAAATGCCACATGACTCCATTTAAATGAAGTTCTAGAACAGGATAAACTAATATACAATGAGGAAAAAAATCAGAATTAAGGGTGAGAGAGTTGACTGGGAAGGGCAAGTAGGAAGTTCTGGGATGACATTAATGTTCAACAACATGATGGGTTTGCACTACACAGGTACATGCATTTATCAAAATTCAAAACTCATTCAATGGTTCCCTAGGACTTGTGCCTATTAGAATTCTAGGTGATGGTATGCATGCTGAAATGTCTAGGGGTGATCTCTATTGATGTCTGCAACTCACCCCACAAGCATCGATCCCCCCCCCCTATTAAAAAGGTCTTAATAGAAGCATAGACAGAGAATGCCATGTAACTTAAAAAACTATAGAAGCATTATGGTGGGCATAATTCCCTCAACTTTTCTCTATGTCCGAAAATCCTCATAACAAAATGTTGGAAAAATTTAACTCTCCTAGTTTTTCAATTACCAAATGATTCAACAACTTGGAAGTAATCTCTCAAATGGCAGAAAACATTCCATCTTTCACTAGAAGACACTAGAAGATTTTTAGTAATCAGTTTACATTTTTGTAAGTTCACAAGCACTTCTACAAGTTGACAAATATGGCTGCTTTCTTGGAAACTTCATTTATATGCCATCTTTGCACACTGTATCCTTAATTTATTAAAGGTGACATTATAAAGAGATAAGAACTATATCTATGTCATAGCCAATTACGGAAACAATTACATACACCTTGATACTAACTATTGAAAATAGTGGTATGAAAAGGCACAGGATATAGGTCAAAACAGCCAAATATTCATCAATTTTTTCCTAAAGGACTCAGAAAATAATAACCATGTTTAATTGCTAATTTATAATACAATAACTTTCCTAACTAAAAACTTCTTAGGAAACATAAACTATGAAAATTGTTTTAGTCTTCTAATCATCATAACAAAATCTTGTTTATATTGATCTTCAAAATATTTTTAAATCTTTGCAAAAGAAAATGACATGAGGGCCTCAGAGAAATCCTAATAAAGGGTATATCCCTTCTATCATCTATTCTATAGATGATAAAGATCAGCTACAGAAAATACAATAAAATAACCTACAAGAAAAAATTGAATACTTCATAAATTTGATATGGGTAAGTTATTTTCTGAATATAATCTTTCCATAGATTTATATAGTACATATTACTATATATGTATCGATGTTTATGAAGTTGCATATATAGAAAATCTATATATATATACATATATATATATATATATATACACTACACTTTAGTGATTTAAGGACTTTTCAAGAGTCATTCTACATTTGATTTTTTAATAATTCTATATTTAATTTTTGTCTTGCACAGACACTGAACCTACCCCCAAGTAAGATGTAACTCCACAATATAATACAGTCTACCATAGTAATTCCCTATCCCCAAATATTCTCTATCATTTACATTGAGAAGTCTAAGGAAGGTTTCACATATATTGTAAAAAAATTCCTTCAACAAATATTTATCAAAGCTTTTATCAGCCAAGCATGAGAACAGACACTGGACATACAATGCCAAATAAATCACATGATCCCAGCCCTCAGAGAACCTACAAAATATTGGTAGTGGAGGGGTATTACAGACAGCAAATAAGTAAACAAACAAATATCTAAGTATGTGTTTATGATCAGAACTATGAAAGAAAGTTACAAGATGGAATTGGGGAAAAGAGAGAGAACCCACTTATGGTTATCAGGATAGACCTCTCTGAGGAGAGGATATTTAAGCCCAGCTCTAATGACCAAGCACTAGCCAGCTTTGCAAACAGCAGAGGGAAGAATATCCCTTCAGAAGTCATAGCACGTAAAAAGGCCCAGAAGGAAGAGAAGTTCAGTTGGTAGAAGTAACCAAAAGTCCAGTGATGTAACTATGGCACAAATTGAAGACAAAGGTAGAATTAGTTTCAGCGAGGCCTTAGTAAGAACGTTGGATTTCATTCTAAGTATAAAAGAAGATCATTGAAGGGTATTAAAAGGGGGGAAGGACCGGCAGCTCCGGTGGCGCGGCGGTTTAGCGCCGCCTGCAGCCTGGGGTGGGATCCTGGAGACCCGGGATCAAGTCCCACGTCAGGCTCCCTGCATAGAGCCTGCTTCTCCCTCTGCCTGTGTCTCTGCCTCTCTCTCTCTCTCTCTCTGTCTCTATGAATAAATAAAATATTTTTTAAAAAGGGGGGGAAGGACACAAACAGATGGACACCTTCTACTTTATGGAGAAAGAGTTGTAAAGGGCAAGAATAGAAGCTAAAGTAGTAATACAGACAAAAGAAAAAAAAAACAGTGTGAACTAGGAAGTGAAAAGGTCTGAGATATTCTGACAGTAGAATTGGTAAGATTTGCTCATAAGGCAAGGGGGAGGGAGACAGTACAAGCAACTATATACAGGATGGTGCCATTAAGGTGACAAAGAGTAAAACAAGTTTGGTCATGGTGGTATGGGGAAGGTTTAGCAGGGAATCAGGAACAATGTAGATATGGTATCTCTTTTTTTTTTTTAATTTTTTTATTGGAGTTCAATTTGCCAACATATAGCATAATACCCAGTGCTCATCCCGCCAAGTGCTCCCCTCAGTGCCCATCACCCAGTCACCCCAACCCCCCACCCACCTCCCTTTCAACCACCCCTTGTTCATTTCCCAGAGTTAGGTGCCTCTCAGACATGGTATCTCTGAGATGCTTGTGGGACAGCCAAGAGGATATGATGATTAGGCAGCTAGACTTAGGTTAGGGGATGGGATTTAGGGGCATATCAATCAAGTTCCTTAAACTGACCTGGATGTCTATAAAATACAAACAATAGAGCCACCATCCAGATATTCTGCATCAGAATGACCATGTGCACATGCACATTTTTAACAATTGAAGTGATTCTGACTTCAAGTGGAGTCTGAGAACCACTTATGTAAATAGATTTTAATGTTATATAGTTCATCACCTAGGGGAAAGAACTCTGAAAAAAGCAATAAGAAAATGGTTTGACTAATAAATTGACAGTTATCTAATCTACTCCAGTCATACTGCATTATAGAGGAAACACTGTTCTAATTAGCCATTCTATCTAATGACATTTACTGAAGACCATTCTGAAGGTGAATAATTTTTAACTTCATAAATATTTGCTTACAAAATATACACGAAATACTCACAAATGAGTAAATCAAGGTTCAGAAAGGTAGTCCTGCCCAAAGAACTTGTAATCAAGAAGAGCCAAAATTCACAAATCAAAAATAACACCAATTCCAATCTGCTTTCCACAACACAAATATACCACAAACCTCATGACTATAAAGCTTACCATCTGTCACATGTCATGTGCAAAAATGATTACAGTTGACCCTTGAACAACACGGGCTTGAAGTACACAGGTCCACTAATAGGCAGATTTTTCTTGATAATACAGCACAGAACGATAAATGTATTTATTCTCTCTTATGATTTTCTTTTTTTTAAGATTTATTTATTTATTTATTTATTTATTTATTTATGATAGACACACACACAGAGAGAGAGAGAGAGAGGCAGAGACCCAGGAGGAGGGAGAAGCAGACTCCATGCTGGGAGCCCGACATGGGACTCGATCCTGGGACTCCAGGATCGCGCCCTGGGCCAAAGGCAGGCTGCCAAACCATGAGCCACCCAGGGATCCCTATTCTCTCTTATGATTTTAACACTCTTTTCTCTAGCTCACTTGATGATAACACAGTATACAATACATATTTAAAATGTGTATTACTTGACTGTTTATGTACAGTCAATAGTAGCCTTGTTAGTAGCCAAGTTTTGGGGGGAGTCAAAAGTTGCAGGTGGAATTTTCAATTGAGTGAGGGTTGGTGCCCCTAACTGCCATGTTGTTCAAGGGTCAACTGTATAGCAAGAAAAAAATGGGGTGAGTGCCCTACGAGAAACAGAAGGGACAGTGAAAGGAAAAAGGAAAAAATTACTTTTCACTACTCAAATGTTTTATAATTGCAGAAACTATAAATTCTACCTTTCAAAGTATTCACAAAAGCTACTAACAGCAAAAGCATTTTATTCCTACAGAAAAAGTGCTGAGACTCTACCTAACATACTACCTCTTCACAGACTGTGTGTCTTTAATTTAAGAACAAACACTACCTATTCAGTGGCTACCGGCAATTTCTCTGCCGAAGGTCACAAAACAAGTCATACGTGCTGCTGACCTCAGGTGTCCTCAGTAAAATGAGAACACAGCATTTGGGATAAAGAATCTATATACTTCATAGTCACTATCCTTGACAGTTATTATGGGAAGAACATACAAGTAATAATCTATAGGGGCACCTGGGTGGCTCAGCGGTTGAGCATCTACCTTCAACTCATGTCGTGATCCCAGGATCCAGGATCAAGTCCCACATCGGGCTCCTTGTAGGGAGCCTGTTTCTCCCTCTGCCTGTGTCTCTGCCTCTCACAATCTGTATCTCTCATGAATAAATAAATAAAATCTTCTAAAAAATCATAATAATAATCTATAACTGTCAGAGATTTTATTTTTACATGGAATGTTGGGTTTTGCCTCAAGTGTATGCTTCCAACTCTCTGCCTCAATAGTGTACTAGAAGTAGTAATGTTTCTGAAAATGTTGACAAATCGGGGGCGCCTGGGTGGCTTAGTTGGTTAAGCATCTGCCTTCAGCTCAGGTCATGATCCTGGCGTCCTGGGATCAAGTCCCATGTCCAGCTCCCTGCTCAACAAGAGGTCTGCTTCTCCCTCTGCCACTCCTCGCCCCTGCTCGTGCTCTCTTAGACGAATAAAATCTTTAAAAAATAAAATAAATGAAAATGTTGACAGATCATCTTTGCTGACTGCCCCTAGACTAGAATTGGTCCTAACTATAAATTCAGGGTCACTCTGTACTTACCTTTTCATAACAGTTCTAATGCTTATAAATTGTTCCTTACCCCCAAGCTACAGTAGCAAAGTTTTGCCTTTGAAGGCAAAACCTGTGTCTTACACATTTCCAATCAGTCAGTATCTGAGTAGTTACTATGTGCCTGGAACTGATCTAGGTCTTTGCGACAACAGAGCAGAGAACCCAATAAAGTCTCCGCCCTCCTCAGAGCTAATACTCTAATGAGACAGAGATATTAATATATATATACACACACACACACACACACACACAATTATAGTGATAAGGGATTTAAAAAAAAAGGAGTGAAGAAGAGCTAGAAAATATTGTAGGAGCTGGAGGGTTGCTATGTTACATAGGGTTATCAGGGAGAGCCTCAAATAAAACTAAAATCTGAGTAAATGGAGCAAGTCACATAGATACCTGGGAGGAGGGGGGGTTGCTGGGGGGAGGGGGCAGCAAGTGCCAAAGCCCTGAGGCAGAAACACTAGCTACTATGTGGGAAAGATTCTAAGAAGGCAAGGAAGGGGGCATAATAGACATACATGGGAGGGGAGGCTCTGAAAGCAGAAGAGTGCCGTGATCTGACTTGTTTTAATTTTTTTTTTAAGATTTATTTATTTATTTATGATAGAGAGAGACAGAGAGGCAGAGACACAGGCAGAGGGAGAAGCAGGCTCTACACTGGGAGCTCGACGCAGGATTCGATCCCGGGACTCCAGGATCGCACCCTAGGCCAAAGGCAGGCGCCAAACCGCTGAGCCACCCAGGGATCCCCGATCTGACTTGTTTTAAAGAATCACTCAGACTTTGCTAAGAGAAATAGAGAATAAAGAATAAAAGAAGTGAATCTCATTAAAATCCTGCAATAATCCAGGGAAGCCATAATGGTGGGTTGAAACAAATGAGTGATAATGATTAGCTAGATTTTAGTTAGGTTTTGAAAAGAGAAACCACAAGATTTGATGAACTGGATGTGAAAAGAGAGGAAGATGAATCAAGGAGATATTTTAAAGGATTAGGAAGAGCAGACTTGGTATTAACTGAGACAAGAAAAGTCAGAGAAGCAATTTTCCTATAATCTAGCAAATTGTCCAGTACATAGTAGACCCTCAAATATTTGTGAATTAAATTTAACTGAATGAACTCCCAAAATGAAACAGTAAACTCGATGTATTGCTTTCTATTTGCTCTAATTTCCCTTAGTAATGTATGCTAATTACACAAGGACTTAGCCAGTAACACAGTTCACGTGCTTGCAAGGAAACCTTACACCACCACACAACAGGTAATCCTGACATATCAAGTACTAGTTTCACTTTTAAATTTACAATCCTCCTGGATATAAGAGAAATCTGCTATGAAAGCTCTGGGACAGCCTGAAGATTCTTACACCCGAAGTAATTAACCTGTTCCTTAAATGATGTCATGTTCCTGGAAGGTAGAGCAGTGCAAACAGAACCACCTAAGCCAGAACTAATTGAAAACTTTAACACTTCATGATAAATTTTCAGAATGGGACAAGACTGAACAAGTCCCCTAAAAAAAAAAAAAAAAAAAAAAAAAAAAGTCATCAGTCATCAGCATTTTTTTAATGTCTTTTTTTTTTTTTTTTACCTCCAGCAAGAAGTCCCTTCCAAACAAGTTTAATGAAAAACTAAAATCTGCTTGAGAATGTGAAATTTCGCACATCTTCCCCCAAGCTGGCACTTTTCCTGCCAATCGGTGAAAACGAGCTGCACACGGGAAAGCACTGGGCATCCTCACGTTGGCACTTCTTAGGCGTACTCCCAGACTTTCTAATCCAGCCCCCTTACTATATAGCTCCATGAAGAACCACCAAGTTAACAGAAACAAATTAGAAGGAATTCTCCTAAAATAAAAAAAGTGATCATCCTTTCCTCCCTTGCGGTTACTTAAAAAACGTAATTGAAGCTTAAAAAAATTAAAAAAAAATAATTAACCGGCGTCTAAGTATCCACTTTCTTCCACATCCCCGAATGCCCCACCCTAACCTAATGTGTCAAAAAAAAAAAAAAAATGTGCGTACAACTTCCACTGAAAATACAGCGTAAAAACGTAGATCATTCGGAGAAGCGGATCGCGCTGGATTCAGCAACAGGCAGGACTTCCTTTTTTCCTATCAGTACACGGCCTTGAACCAATCCAAACAAATCTGAAATGCCAGCCAGATTCCCCGTATCACCACCCCCCCCGGCCCCCCAAGCTGGCCTGCAAACACAGCAGCCACTGCCCGCACAGCCCAACAGAAAAGAACCAGTGGGAAGAAGAAAAAAAAAAAAAAAAAAAACAAGAAAACAAACCCCAGTGCGTTTGCGAGGCAGGAGGGTTAGGAGGCAGGATTCGCACCCGCACCCCCGCCCCCGCCCCCGCCCGTCCTCCCGGGGCCGAGCCGAGCACGCACGCCCCCCGGGCTCCGCGGCCCGCACGCGGCGGAGGGCAGGCGAGGCGCGGGGGGGCGCGGGGGGCGCGGGGGGCGGGGAGGGCAGGGCTGCCCGGGCGCCGCCGGGGACGGGGCGCGGGATGAGCGCGGCGGGCCTCGGGAGCGAGTGCGCGGCGCCTGCCGCAACCCGGAGGGCAGGGAGCCGCCGCTGGGCTCTGCTCCCCGCTCCCCGCTCCCCGGCCGGACGGGCTGGAGGCGCCGCGGGTTCAAGCCCCCCCCCCCCCCCCCGCCGCCGCCCCGTAAAAGGGTGGGGCCCGCGGGGGCGCCAGGTAGGTGGGGGCTGCTGCGGGCCGTCACCCTCCCGAGGGGAGCGTGGGGAGGGAGCGCGGGGAGCGGGTGGGCGGTGGGCCCCGCGGGGGGGGGGGAGGGGGAGGGGAGGGGGAGCGAGGGCGCGTGCGCGACCCCGGCCCGGACCCCGCAGGCTCGAGCGGCCGCTTCCCGGCCCGCGCCCTCCCCGCCCCCACACTCACCATGTACAGGGTGAAGGGCAGGCCGAGCAGAAAGAGCCACAGGTAGAGGTGCAGCGCGTTGACGAAGGTGGCCTGGTGCGGGTCGTAGTACCAGCCCCCGCTGAGCGCGGCCCACACCCCCTGCCGGAGGATCTGCAGCGTCTGCGACCCCATCCCCACCCGCCGCCGCCGCCGCCGCGCCCGCCGCCGTCCCCGGCCCCGGCCCCGGCCCCGTCCCCGCCCCGGCCCCAGCTCGGCCTCGCGGAGCGGGAGCCCGCAGCTGCCCCGTCTATCCCCCTCCGGAGCTCCGGCGGTCGCTAGGGCTGCTGCAGGAGGAGGAGGAGGAGGAGGAGGAGACCGAGGAGGCGGCGAGCGGCGGGGCGGAGGACAGCGGAGGAGAGGAGGAGACCAGCCTCCACAGCGCCGCCGCCATCTTGTCTCCTAACACCCGGCGCCGGAGCCGGGGCCCCGCGGCCCGCCGCCGCCGCCGCCGCCGCCGCGACCCCCGCCGGACACCAGCCCGGGGCCCGGTGGACAGGGAAGCCGGGCGCCCGCGACCGAGCCGGAGCAGGCCGCGCCCCCTCCAGCCCCTCCTCTCCAGCCCCTCCCCTCCCCTCCCCTCCCCCTCCCCCCGCGGGTGCGCGCAGCGCCTCGGACCCCGCGAGCGCCTCCTGCCGCCGCCCTGGAGAAGCGCGCGCGGACCGCACGGGGCGGCGGGAGGGGGGCGGGGGCGGGGACGCTCCTTTCTGAGTCGAGTAAACCAGCCTGCCGCGTGCCCTGACCGGCCCCCAACCCCAGGACAGCCCGAACCCTGTCCTGAGAACCTTGATCAGCATCCTCCCTGGATGACCCCTGACCTTTTGTGAACCTTGATCAGCATCCTCCCTGGATGACCTCCCTGGATGACCCCTGACCTTTTGTGAACCTTGATCAGCATCCTCCCTGGCTGACCTCCCTGGATGACCCCTGACCTTTTGTGGGGTTTCACAAAACACCTGGGGCCGGCGAGCCTAATATCTGCGATGCTTCTGGAAAGCCCGGGAGAATCCGACACAGCCGGTGACTAACGAAAAGTGACAAGTGCGCCCAATCTGACCGAGAACCGTATTGGCTTGGCCCTTGGAGGGAGGGTGAGAAACCTAGCATCGCCAGGATCGCCAGGATCGGAGGGATGTACTGCTCCCAAAGGTAAATGAATGCCAACTTGGAGGCATGTAACAGGATGGGGTAGACAGGTGTAGCATTTTACACGGTGATTTTATATTGTAAGGCGCTGTCTTGTAGCTGTCTTATGAATGCACCAATCTAAACAGCCTCGAAAGATTAACTGTGACTCCACCCCAAGTCACAATTAGTGTCTCACGGTTCTCTTTTTAATACTGATGTAAAGACTGGGAATTGGTGCTGGCTCTTTGTCATGTTTATAAGGCATGTCTGATCTCATCGAATGAAATTCTTTTTTTTTCTCCTTTTGAAGTTTGAGTTTATTATGTCAATAAAAGTATTCTATCTTCCTGGATGAAAGCTGCTATTAATTAATGGAAAGAATTAAAAAAAAAGCGATAAAGCCAAAAGAAATTGGTGCTATTTTAAAAGGGGTATTGGAAAACCATGCAGTGCCTCCCAGGGCCATCCCACTTTACAGCGCAAACGTTTTCAGACCCTTTTCATTTGACCCGCACACCACTCAGGTAAGGGCGGCATAGACGCTTTTATCTTATGGCTGAGGAAACCGAAGTGCAGAGGAAGTAAGTGATTGCACAGGTTCTCGTAAGTAATAGTGGCTGAGAAGACCTCTGAAACCAATAGTCATTCTAACTGCATTGACTGGAGTTAGTTAATTTCTTAGCATCCTCCCCACCTTATCCATTCAGACAAGAATCTGAACTGATCAGCGCGCTGCTCGGCAGCTTTTGGTTACCAGTGCCAGTTTAAACGTTATGACCAGTTGTTCTCTAGGTGTAGTACCAGGAGCAATTGCGTCAATATCACCTGAGAACTTTGTTAGAAATGCAAATTCTCAGGCACCACTCCAGCGCAACTCCAGATGTGGGACCTAGCAATCTGTTTTAACAAGCCCTTCAGAAGATTCCAATGTACCTTTTTTTTTTTAAGATTATTTATTCACAAGAGACACTGAGAGAGGCAGACATAGAGGGAGAAGCAGGCTCCCTGTGGGGAACCTGATGCAGGACTCCATCCTAGGCCCCAGGATCATGACCTGAGCTGAAGCCAAATGCTCAACCACTGATCTACCCAGGTGCCCCTCCAATGTACCTTAAAGGTTGAAAATACCATTGTAGAAAACTATCCCCAGCCTTGATTAGTTTATTTCTTTATAACCACAAAGCCAACAGATTCCAAGTACCTTCAAATTGTGAGACACGAATTAACACTGGCCAAAATATACTTAAATATGTGAGTATGTCTGGGGTCCCTGGATGGCTCAGTGGGTAAAGCCTCTGCCTTCAGCTAGGGTCATGATCCCAGGGTCCCGGGTCCTGGATGAGTTCCACATGGGGCTCCCTGCTCAGCAGGGAGTCTGCTTCTTCCTCTGCTCCAGTGTGCCTGTGCATGTGCTCTCTCTCTCATAAAAGAAAATAAAAATCTTAAAAAATATATATATATGAGTATGTCTGAAAGCACAATCAAGTTTAAATAATGTAACTTTATAATTAAAATAGTGGCCTTGGGCAGCTGGATGGCTCAGTGGTTTAGCCCTGTCTTCAGCCCAGGGTGTGATCCTGGAGTCCTGGGATCGAGTCCCGTGTCAGGCTCCCTGCATGGAGCCTGCTTCTCCCTCTGCCTATGTCTCTGCCTCTGTGTGTATGTGTGTATCTCTCATGAATAAATAAATAAAATCTTTTAAAAAAAACTTAAAAAAAATAAAATAGTGGCCTTGAGGCTTGGTCTTAAACACAAGGTATTGTCAAGGGTTCATTTGTCCATTTGTCCTCCACCTAGAAGAGACAGGAAAGCTCTCTGAGCAGGTTTTGGAAGTGATCCCAAGCTCTTCCACCCAAACAAAGATGTAAACAAGGATAAAATTCCAATACCACATCAGTTTCCACACCAGCAAATATCTGCTTTAGTTTAATGTAAAAGGATTAACTGTAATAAGGGTGAGGTAGACTGGAAGAAGTGGAGACCAGATCTAGATACCTCATGGAATCGGAGGTAGACCCAGCTGGCGTGATGAGCAAGCAGCCAGAAGACAGTATCTGGAGAGTGTGGAATGGGTAGTAGCCAGGAAGGCAGCCAGCACGAGGCTGGTTCAACACAGAGAATGCAAATGTTGTAAGCCAGTGGGCAGCTGGAACACAACCTAGGGAAGTCCAGGAGCAGACAAAAATGAGGAAATCATGGCAAGCATTAAGAAAATATGTTGCTTGTAGCAAAGCCTCAGCTTCAGTGCTGTCTTCCAGGTCTGGATTCCTCTCCCTATGGAACTGATAAAAGAATTCAGGTCCTTGAGATAATGTGCTGGGTAAGTTTGCAGGGCAAGGTCTTGGGCTCAGGGCTAAATCACAAGTATCCAAAGGGCAGATCTGATAGACAGAGGGAGACTTAGAAACAAAGCAGGAATTTAATGCCTAGAACTGAGACCCAATTTCACATTGATCACAGTTGCCTTGTTTTGAGGTTCCATAGAGCTAATACAGAACTCTAATTCCCTTCTAATATGGCTGGGACTGATCCAGGAGCCTAGAGATGTGAGTCCAGTGATACCAACCACTGAGTAAAAGGGGGTGAACAGAATAAGCAGGCCCCAAAGGTAGAAAAAGCAGCTATGGACTATGTTTTTTCGGCTCTGGATTGGTAAGTGCATTTTAGAAAAATGCTAATTGAAAGAATTCAACAAAATGGATGACCTTTTTGAAAGACTGACTCAGTCTTTGGAGTGGGGACCAAAGGGGAGAACCCTACAATGCTTTTTATTTATCTGTAGCTTTCGAAATGTTTATGAATGCTGCCACAATAAGATTTCTATTTAATAGACAGAAAGCCAAGGCACCGAGAGGTTAAATGGTTTGCCCAAAGGTAATATACCTTAAAATAGAAGAACAGGACAAAAACTAAGGAATCTAATTTGCTAAGTGTTAGTCCTCTGAGCCCTGCATAAAAGCTATTAATAATGTTACACTTAGTATGTCAAAGTTAGCAGCAATGACATACTACCAAACCACCGCCTGACATTTGCTCATCTTTCATCTAATTCTATTAAGATTATACTTCCTGACTACTTCATGGGCCCCTTGAGGACTGGGAATGCTCTAACAGCAGGTATTCCTCTCCTGCCTTAAAGGAACAAAGCTGAGTGTGCAAAGCCGCCTTTTAAAAAAAAAAAAAAAAAAAAAGATTTTATTTATTTGATAGAGAAGAGAGAGAATGAGCACGGCGAGGGGCAGAGGGAAAGGGAGAAGCAGACTCCCTACTGAGCAGGCAGCCAACCACAGGGCTTGATCCTGGGACTCCAGGATGGTCACCTGAGCCAAAGGTAGACGCTTATCTGACTGAGCTACCCAGGCACCCTTGTGCAAAGCTTTCTAATAACCCCCACCCAAGCCCACCTTGAAGAAGAGGTGAACAAACTGGCAGTTCTGGTCAGTTTATACAGCAATAATTATGTACTTTGGACATTACAGCCCACATCCTGCCAACAACCTAAATGTAGCAGTTATCCTTGTTTTCTCCCTCAACCCAAACCAGCCCTTTTTATTTATTTCTCTTAGTGAAACCACTATTTTCCAACTAGCTCAGACTTGAAACCTAATATACCTTCCCCCACGGTCTAGTTTCCTGCAGTCTCTCCTGCATAATCCTTCCTTCGCAAAGCCGATCAACCATCCTGGTGAATACCCTCATCAACTCATACCAAATAGCCTCTATTGCCTCCAGTCTCTCTTCAAAAATCATTCTACATTCCACCAACAAATTAATCCCCCTAATCCACTTTTTCTGTGCCCCTCCTCAGAAGCTTTCAATTCTTTTCATGTGCCTACAGTACCCAGGGCATACTCCTTAGCCAGACATTCAAGGTCCCCAACAAGGGAATTATACTGTCTTTTCTAACATAGCTCCCACTACTCCCAAGCATAAGCCATTTTACTGGCAAATATCAGCATACCTATTTAATTTTATTTACCAGGCCATCCATTTATTTCTGCCTCTGTGCTCCTACTGACACATTTGCCTTACCTAGAAAAACTTACTCCTCCATCTGCCTACTAAAATCCACTATGACTACTTCAAATCCGTTCATCTATTTTTTGAATAGCCTAAAGAACTCATATGTTCCATTCATTTAGCACTAAAATGGGTGCTATTTTGTATCCCTCCAACCAAACTGTACATTCCTTGAGGGCAAGGCACTTCTCAGCCTGTCCCATAATGCCTAGCAGAAAGCTGTTAAAGTCAATTGACATTCCGTCCATATAAGTTGAAAAAATAAACCACTACAGAAAGCAATGACTTTTTTTAAAGATTTATTTATTCATGAGAGACAGAGAGAGAGAGAAGCAGAGACACAGGCAGAGGGAGAAGCAGGCTCCATGCAGGGAGCCCGACGCAGGACTCAATCCGGGGACTCCAGGATCATGCCCTGGGCTGAAGGCGGCGCTAAACTGCTGAGCCACCCAGGGATCCCCCCCCCCTTTTTTTTAATACAATGACTTTTTCATTAAAGATCTTGTCTATTTTAGGTTTCATTTGGTAATTCTTCAACATTCAAAAACATTATTGCCATCTCAGAAGGAGTCTGGAATAAAGATGAGGATAATTTGGATGAGAAGGGAAGAGCCCTTGAATCCTTCCTTGGTTCTCTTTATAGTTATTTGCTATATACCACTTTTTATCACATCAGGAAAGTAAATGTCAAAGCAGGGGAGGGGAACTTCCCAAATCCTCCATTATATAATTATAAAATATAATGAATGTGTAGCTAAATAAGTAAAGTAGCTCATCCTTCTGGGAAATCTCAACTCAATCTACTGGGTTTTTTAAAACTTTTCTTTTTAAGTTTTTATTTACTCATTTATTTAAGTAATCTCCATTGCCACCATAGGGCTTGACCTCACCACTCTGAGATCAAGAGTCATATGATCTGACTGAGCAAGCCAGGTACCCCTCTATTGGGATTTTTAAATGCCAATTCCATATGAGGAGTACTTTAGAAAATGTTTTAATTGACAGTAACTAGTTCCTTAATTCTTGCTATGGTTTTGTGTCATTTTTTTTAATTTTTATTTATTTTATGATAGAGAGAGAGAGAGAGGTAGAGACACAGGCAGAGGGAGAAGCAGGCTCCATGCACCGGGAGCCTGACATGGGATTCGATCCCAGGTCTCCAGGATCGCGCCCTGGGCCAAAGGCAGACGCTAAACCACTGCGCCACCCAGGGATCCCCAGTTTTGTGTCATCTTGAGGGTATCTTCTGTTATATCTCAAAATCCCAATTCACTTTTCTTTTCTTTTTTTTAAGATTTTATTTATTTATTCATGAGACACAGAGAGACACAGAGGCAGAGACACAACACAGGCGGAGGGAGAAGCAGGCTACATGCAGGGAGCCTGACGTGGGACTCGATCCCGGGTCTCCAGGATCATGCCCTGGGCTGAAGGCTGAGCCACCCGGGCTCCCCCCCAATTCACTTTTCTTAAGCTCACATGCAACACTCTTGAGGCAGGGCAGTGAAAGGAAAGGGGAAGTGTATAAGATATTGTAAAACTCCCCAAATGCTGGGAATCCCTGAATTAGAAACACATGTATTATTTCCCATCTTTTTTCACCTTAAAGGATTCTTCTATGCCAGCGGATGTCTGATGCATTTAGCTGTACTGTATTAAACACCTTGCTTACCTTTCTGTCTCAGCCATGGTAGCATAATTCTGGCAAGGCCTGTTAGGCCAAGTGATCTAGCTGGGTGATTCTCTGAAGAGCTCACCTGATTAGTAGCTACCAGTGTCATCCAGAGCACCTGCCTGTAGTAATGCAGAAATGAGAGCTTCACTTCTGGAAGCTAGATGTCTGGCCCTTCTGGTATGGAGCACTAACAACATTTCTCGGTGGAAAGTGGTGTTGTGGTAGAATATCATGAATCAACCTGTGTTTCAATCCAGAGTTTTCTACTTTCTAAATGTGTCCTAGCCCCAGCTCAAGAAATCCAAGCAGGGATGCCTGGGTGGCTCAGTGGTTGAGTGTCTGTCTTTGGCTCCCGTTGTAATCCTGGGATCCTGGAATCAAGTTCTACATCAGGCTCCCTACAGAGAGCCTATTTCTCCCTCTGCCTATGTCTCTGCCTCTCTCTTTGTATCTCTCATAAAGAAACAACAAAAGAAGTGAAATCCAAGCAGAATTGAAGAATCCTGGAGAATTCAATGTTGCAAACTCATTGCAGTTAGTTCCGATTGCTTTTTATTTATTATTTTTTTAAGGAGGTGCCACGCCCAATGTGGGGCTTGAACTTATGACCCTGAGATCAAAAGTCACATGTTCTACTGACTGAGCCAGCCAGACACCCCTCAGTTACTTTTTCTAATGCAAAAATAAACAATGATGTAATAAAAAGATCCTTCCCTTGGAGATTTTTCACAGCTTTCTTTATGGAAAACTTGACAGCATATGGGAATGTGTTTCTTATGAGTTTTGTTTTTTCCTTTGGTTTGGTTTTTGGTTTTTGTCTTTTATTTTTGTTTTTACTTTGCCTATTGTCACCGGGATTCAGCATCTGTTAATATATATAACCATTTCCTAATTATGCACAAATAGTATATTTGCGCATCACTCCAGGGGAGTGATCTCTTCAGAATAAAATCTCCCAAATAAATCAGTAGAGATCATGATGCAAAGTAAAAACTCCCAGTCCATCCAGTTTTCTCACTCTCTTTCTCAGTATTTCCATCTTTTAAACTCATTATGCTCTCACATCCTGTGACAAATATTTTTCAATGTGTAGTGCGTGAACCCCCCTCCCCCATCACAATCTATTAAAAACATAGAATTCCAAATTCTGATACATCTATATACAGGGTACTGAAAAACTTCTCCAGGGTTGGCAATCCCTAAAATAGAGAATTAATATAAGCATCTATTATTTTCCTTCTTTTGCTATTAAAAGGTGGAATTCCAAGCAGCCAATAGAACATTGAAGGAGTTTTTTTTTTTTTAAGATTTATTTATTTTTGATAGAGAGAGAGAAGCAGAGACACAGGAGGAGGGAGAAGCAGGCTCCATGCCAGGAGCCCCACGCGGGACTCAATCCCGGGACTCCAGGATCGCGCCCTGAGCCAAAGGCAGGCGCTAAACCGCTGAGCCACCCAGGGATCCCTGAAGGAGCTTTTAAAAGAAATGTTTATTTGGGACACCTGGGTGGCTCAGTGGTTGAGCATCTACCTTCAGCTCAAGTCATGATCCCAGGGTCCTGGGATCAAATCCCACATTGGGCTCCCCTCAGGGAGCCTGCTTCTCCCCTCTGCCTATATCTCTGCCTTTCTCTGTGTCCCTCATAAATGAACAAATAGTCTTTTTTAAAATAGTTTTATTTATTTAAATAATCTCTACACCTGATGTGGGGCTCAAACCCATGATTCCAAGATCAAGAGTTGCATGGTCCCAGGACCATGGGATCACTACCTGAGCCAAAGACAGATGCTCAACCACTGAGCTACCCAGGTGCCCTGCCTCATCACAACTTTTAAAAGCTCACCAATGAGACATGATCCTGGAGACCCAGGATGGAGTCCCACATCAGGCTCCCTGCATGGAGCCTGCTTCTCCCTCTGCCTGTGTCTCTGCCTCTCTCTCTCTCTCTCTTTCTCTGTGTGTGTGTGTGTCTCATGAATAAATAAATAAAATCTTTAAAAAATAAAATAAAATAAAATGAAATAAAAGCTCACCAATGTTCTCATATACCCCTCTTGCTCCCATAGCACAAAGAAAATAGAGGATATTAGATTGGCGTCTCTCAATTTCTTGCCCTTCTACTTCTTTATTTATTTACACACTCATCCATC
Source organism: Vulpes vulpes (assembly GCF_048418805.1). Lineage (NCBI taxonomy): Eukaryota > Metazoa > Chordata > Mammalia > Carnivora > Canidae > Vulpes > Vulpes vulpes. The sequence goes on along the minus strand of NC_132785.1, from coordinate 105,058,272 downwards.
TTTCCTTCTCTTTTTTTTTCTTCTCTGAGTGGAACAGGTGTCACTCTGCCTAAGGAATTCTATCTGTACTCTCTAGACCCCTCTCCTACAGTCTCTGAACCATACTCAATCTGTTAACCTTGGCTCCTTGGGCACAAAAAGCATTCTCTCTCTACTGATTCTTTTCTTCAGGCTACAAACAAGCACTCTCTGCAAGCCTTCTATGTGCTCCAACACCCACCTTTCTCCTCTCCTTTCCAGCCAAGTTTATTAAGAGTGGAATGATGGGGGCGCCTTGGTGGCTCAGTCCCTTAAGCGTTTGACTCTTGATTTCAGCCCAGGTCATGATCTCAGTGTCCTGAGATTGAGCCCAAGTTGAGCCCAGTGTTGAGCCCTGAGTAGGGCTCCGTACTCAATGGAGAGTCAGCTTCTCTCCGTCCTTCTCCCTCTGCCCCTCCTGCTTGTGAACTCTCTCTCTCAAATTGTTAAATAAATCTTTAAAAAAAAAAAAAAAAGAGTGGAAGGATGCTCTTCACCTGCTTGAATTTGACTCTGCTACGCTTGAGCTCAAGTCACCTGTGATTTCCTAGTTGCGAAGTCCAGCAGGTACTTTTCAGTCCCTACTCTATTTAAACGTTTTGCTCCTAGGTCATCACTCTCTCTTCCTGGTTTCCTCTCACCTCCTTCCCTGATTATCCTAGACTTGGTCTTCTTTATGGAGTCCTCCTCTTCCACTACTCAAAGGTTGTCAGCAGATCAAGAAGGAAAGAAACTTCCTATCATCCACTTCCAGGAGATGCTAACACCTCCCAACCTGAGTCCTCTAGTGACCCTCAGCCATTGTGAAGCACTAGAAAATGAAAACAAAGTCCTGAGGAGGAGTGATTAGAAACACAACACCTCGAAAGTATTTGTGAAAATTAGTGTCTCAAGATGACCTCTGCTGTAAATATTGCAGCTGTGATCTAAATTTGCTTTTGGGGTTTTGTTTGCTTTAAATCCCTTACTCCTGATAGCCTCAGGTTACTAGGAGTTCTTAAACTTCCTAATTTCTAATTTATGAAAAGCTTTTTACAAGCATTTATTTATTTATTTATTTAGCTCTCAGGCTTGTATTTTGAAAACCTGACATTAACAGCCTCTCTACCAATCTGCTTCCAAGTGGCCTTTTTGGCTGCTATTTTAGTTTTTCATCATCTTCAAAAAAAAATTTTTTTTGCATTTTTTTTACCAGATAAAATATAGAAAAAGGAGCTAAAACTTACCCAGTAGACCCCTACCCAGCCACAACCACTGAAAATCTTGGTATCCTACACTGTCTCTTCATTCCATCCCTCCCCCCTCCCCAACTACTTCTGTACCATATTCTAATCGGAGTTCAGAGCCTGATTGGGAAAGTTTTTATGTCAACACATGCCATGTGCCTTGGCAGTTTGCTAAGTCTGAGAAACTTCAGGAGGCATTTTTTCCTTCTGACTTCCCCATGTGTTTCACTTAGATTCTTGGAAACATTCCTCTGTGCGACATGGGTATTAGCCTACAGCCTCAAGTAACAGAAAATTCTATTTGAACTCACGTAAACAATAAGGAAAAGTATTGCTTCATAAAACTATAAGTCCAGGAGGTAGGGTGGCTTCAAGGGCAGTTTAATTTAGTGGCCCTGGATCTCTGGCTCTGCAGTACCCTGAGATGACCTCCTTTCTGGGTTGGCTTTCACCTAAGGCTGCTCCCTTCATGGAGCAACATGGCTGTTAGCAGTTACTGGTTTTACCTAGAAATGCTATCCATCTGTGTGCAGTTTATCTGGGAGCAAGGAAACTTCTTTCCCAAGAGCCTCTAGCATTCTTGAGTCAAGCCCTGTTCTCAGGGCAATGCCAGACACTGACTTTGGCCAAGGTTCCTGAACCAGTTACTGGCCATGAGAATGGAGTTGCCGTTAGACCAGCCAGTCCCAGGTGTGGACTGAGACACAAGGCATACACTGAGAGCAGTAGATCCCTAAATAAAAACTGGATTATGTTAAGAATCAGTGGGAATGAATGCAGACTAACCAGATGGACAACTACACATGGGTTTAGAAACTTGGCCATTTATTTATTTAATTTATTAATAAAATTAATTGTGTTTAATTAATCAGCAAATTTTGACTTGTTATTGTTTAGTATTTCATTTTTATTTTTCTTCAGATTTTTTATTCATTCATTCATGAGAGACACAGAGAGAGAGGCAGAGACATAGGCAGAGGGAGAAGCAGGCTCCATCCATGCAGGGAATCCCATGTGGAACTCTATCCTGAGACTCCAGGATCACGACCTGAGTTGAAGGCAGATGCTCAACCATTGAGCCACCCAGGTGTCCCCTAGTATTTCATTTTTTAAAGTTTTATTAGGTGATACCTTCACATAGTTCAATATTTAAGAAAAAACAAAACCAAACAAAAAGTATATACAATAAAAATCCTTTCTATTGCTGATCCCCAGCCACATAGAGATATTTTATGTATATACAAGGAAAAAAATCAAGAGTATATACATATAAGCTCTCATTGTACACAAAGTATAGCATTCTACACACACTGTACTGCACCTTTTTTTTTTTTCTGAGCAATTTATACTGGAGATTACTGTATCAGCACCTAAAGAGCTTTGCCATTCTTCTCTCACTGCATTGTATTATACTGTATGAATATACCACAATTTATTTAATACCCATGCAGGGACATTTAGGTGGCTAATAATGTTTCACCTTTAAAATACAGCTATGTTGAATGATATCATATATATTTCATTGTGCATATTTGGGAAATATCTAAAGCATAAATTCCTAAAAGTGGAGTTAATGCCAAATTGCCCTACCTACTATTACACGTATTTATACTGCCACTGGCAAGGCATGAAAATGCCTGTTTCAGAGCACCCTTACCAAAAGAGCATGTAATCAGACTTTGGGATTTTTGGCAATCTGATCACTGAACATTGTTAATACAATTTTTTTAAAAGATTTTATTTATTTGAGAAAAAGAAAGAGAGCACTATCAGGGGGGAGGGGAGAGGAAGATGGAGACCCAGAAGCAGAGAGCCTGTCCCTGCCTCAATCCCAGGAGCCCAAGATCATGACCTGAACTGAAGGCAGACATTTAACTGAACCACCCAGGTGCCTCTATTATCTCAGCATAATTTTAATTTGAATCTCTTCTATTATGAGTGAGGCTAAGCCACTCTCACGTGCCTCAGAGCCATTTCTTGCTCTTCCAGGCCTGGCCTGTTCTTATTCTTTGCCCATGTTTGTATTGCACCATTGGTCTTTTGCTTTCTGATTTGTAGGAGCTCCTATGATAAAGGAAATTAGTCTTTGGTCTGCATTAGAGCTGCAAATATTTCCATCCAATTTGCCGTTTGTCTTCTGACTTAGCTCATGGTTTTATCCAGGGAGAAAATTTTATTTTATTTTTTTTTTTAAGATTTATTTATTTATTTATGATAGAGAGAGAGAGAGAGGCAGAGACACAGGAGGAGGGAGAAGCAGGCTCCACACCGGGAGCCAGACGTGAGACTCGATCCCGGGACTCCAGGATCGCGCCCTGGGCCAAAGGCAGGTGCTAAACTGCTGAGCCACCCAGGGATCCCCCCAGGGAGAAAATTTTAATGTTATGAGATTGAACATATCAATCTTTTATAGTTCTGTGTTTAATGTCATAACTAAAAAGCCCTTCCCCTATTCTTTGGTGAATAACTCTATTTTAGTTTCTTCTAAAAGAGAAGATGTTTTCATTTTTATACATTTAAATATATCCGCTTGGAATTTATCCTGGCCAAGTATGAGGAATAAAACCAATTTTGATTTTTTTTCCCCACTTGATTGACTTTAATTTTATGCTGTTTCATGATGATACCCCTTCTTGTTTTATGACACTGTAGGTATTGCCAGTATTCTCTGTAAATGTTTTAAAACATCTAAGTTTTCATTGATTTTAATTAGCAAATCAGTAACTCTGAGAGTTTCTATAACTTACCCTAGGCCATGATATAGGCTGGAGGTTGGAGAGACAATGGGATCAAAAGGTCTTGAAATCACACAAGAAATAATGCTTGTTGCATATTCATCATGATCACTATTTGGAAATGTCCTTGCTCAGGACATGCACTCACAATATAAACAATTGAAAATAACAAAGTAGGGCCCCTGGGTGGCTCAGTCGGTTGAGTGTCTGCCTTCCGCTCAGGTCAGGATCCCAGAGTCCTAGGATCAAGTCAATCGGCTAGCTCCCTGCTAAGCAGGGAGCCTACTTCTCCCTCTCCCTCTGCCCATCCCCTTGCACCTGTGCTGTGTCAAATAAATAAATAAAATCTTAAAAAAACAACAACAACAACAAAGTATAGCTTAAGTGATTTAAGTCACTTGAAACTGAATGTAAGTTCTCTTTATTAACTTAGGCTCTTTTTAGACATGGAATGATTAATCTCCCATAGATTACCTGGGCTGGGTAGCTTACTTCTGGGTGCATTCTAAGATGCTGTCCCCAGAGTCTTAAGAGGCAGCACAAGGGGTATGAAGCCCCCCTCCAATGATACCTAGGGAGAGGGGAGCCCAGCCAGGAAAGACAGAATGCAGACATATCTTGGTTTCCTAAGCTATGGAGATTGGTCAAATCCAGATACCCAGGGACACTTACTCATCTCCCTTTTATTGCAAGGAGAATGGAATATGCATTGTGATTCTCTAGTGGAATAAAAACTAACATCTATCCACAGCAATGGAATGTCGTGGTCACCGCTGAGTAAAAATCCTTTGACAAGTACAAACAGACTTCTGCTGTAGCACTGTCACATCGCATTATAGTCATTTGTTTACATCTCTATCTTTCCCAGGAGACCAGGAGTTATTTTAAGGGCAGATGCTCTTTGTCTTGTTTGAATCCCTATAGCTTCGTATACACATCCCTCTCTATAGGAATGTGCTTATTGCATACTTTCTCTACTCATAGAGCCCACACGTCAATACTTGCTATTTGCTCAGCAGCTATGTATCAGCCACTGAACTACAGAACTCCCCATGCTTTACCTTTTTCAATTCTTACAACAGTGCTATGAGGTAGGTACTATTATTTTTCTCCCTTGTAATAGTGAGGAAACTAAGAGACAGGGAAGTTAAGTAACTTGCCCAAGGTCACACAGATAAAAGATGGTGGAGCCAAGATTCAGATCCCACATGGTCTAACTCCATTAAATCTAATTTGTTTTAATTTTATTTTTGAGTAAAATCTACACACAACATAGGGCTCGAACTCACAACCCCAAGATCAAGAGTTGTGTGCTCTACTGACTGAGCCAGCCAGGCGCCTCAACATTTAATCTAATTTTGTTGTTGTTGTTGTTACTGACATATCTATTGTTTTTTATTTTTTTAATTTTTTTTTTTTTATTATTTATTTATGTAGTCATACAGAGAGAGAGAGAGAGAGAGAGGCAGAGACATAGGCAGAGGGAGAAGCAGGCTCCATGCACCGGGAGCCTGACGTGGGATTCGATCCCGGTCTCCAGGATCGCGCCCTGGGCCAAAGGCAGGCGCCAAACCGCTGCGCCACCCAGGGATCCCCTGACATATCTATTGTGTGACACATCTCACAGCTGATTGCCACACAGTGGCATAGAACCTCTAATTTACTGGGAAGGATGTGGGAATGGCATTCAAGGAGATTGGGTTCATTTCTGGGTTGCAACTCACTGGTGTTTGCTTAAGAAAGTGCATCCGTTTCCTCACCTGTAGAATACATAATAAAATGACCTCAGGCTTGTTGAGAGGATTAAATGAGGTTTAAAACAATCTGCTATAAATGGCTAAACAAGTGTCAATCCCTGTCCTTGCCTCTTAGTACTACCAACACCCCGCACAGTAGCCCTGCAGTGTCCGGCTTTTTTCCTGCTGCAGGTCCAGGAAAAGCCTCCTTAGTTATGCAGTACACATGTTATTTTCTGATGGTGAAAAAAGTAATTTCTCTAGTTTGGGGTGAGTTGAAATACTTTTCCAATCCAAATGTCAGGTCTGCTTAAGCAGCTGCTAAAGGAAAGGGATTATCCCAGTTCCTACTTGGGGCTGCTCCCACAGAGTAAAACCATAGCTGAGTGCCAAGACTCTGACACCAACTCCTTTCTCAGCATTATAGGCCGGTATCCTGGGATCTGACATGAGCCATTAGGAATTTCTTCAGCAGCAGCCGACTGGGAAACGCAACTGCCAGTGTTAAAGAAACATGTTAAAACTCATTTTTTTTTTTTTACAGTAAAAGTCCCAAAGATAGACAAATATGCTGAGTTGACTCATATCCCTCAATATAGAGGAGTCATCTTGATGGTGACACTCATCCTGATGATACTAAGCAGGTGGCCTATTCAGTCAGCCCTGGGATTCAGAGCCAGTGGAACACAGTGTGTCTTATTATGTCATCTATGTGGGGAAAAAGTGGATGGAGGCTCCAAGATCCCCAGGGTTTTAGTTAAAAGGAAAATGTGATTCTACAGTAGTCACTAAACCAATAGAAGGGAAATAAGGAGTGGGCACGATAAGGGCAGGGAGCAGGTGCAAGTCAAGTCTCTGTTAGCTTGGAGTCTGAAATAGACTCTTAGCCCCAGACACAGAATCTGGGAGCTATCTCCACCGTCATTCTGATCATCCTGTCTTGTCAGGCAAACTCCAGTTCCGTTCTCTATGTTCTACTTTCTAAGTGCCCACTGGCTCTTCGCCTTGTGGCTTAGCCATTCCTGCCCGGGTAGGCACAGGATGAGGAAAGTATCTCAGGATATTTCTTACCCTCTTCTCTCTACCCCCATAAACATTTACCCGCCCCCCCATGCCCAGAATCTGTTCTTCCTTGCTTAAAAAAATTTAAGCCATCCCTGAAAGCTCGCTTCTCCCATGAAAGCTTCTTTGACGTTTCTTTTTTCCTAACACATGCAACTTGTACACCTAGAGCTAATGGGCACACAGACATATTCTTTTCTATCTAATGTGCGCTCACCTTTTATCCCCAAATAGATTTAGAAACTCCTGGAGGACAGAACCATATCTTAAACTTCTTGAAATCACATGTCTGATTCTTCTTTTTTTTTTTTTTTAAGATTTTATTTATTCATGAATGACACAGAGAGAGAGAGAGAGAGGCAGAGACACAGGCAGAGGGAGAAGCAGGCTCCATGCAGGGAGCCCGATGTAGGACTGGATCCCGGGACTCCAGGATCAGGCCCTGGGCTGAAGGCGGCGCTAAATTGCTGAGCCACCTGGGCTGCCCTCCCCCACTTTTTTAAAGATTTTATTTATTTATTCATGAGAGACACAGAGAGAGAGAGAGAGAGGCAGAGACATAGGCAGAGGGAGAAGCAGGGTCCCTATGGGACCCCGATGTGGGACTCCAGGATCATGCCCTGAGCTGAAGGATGCCCAACCGCTGAGCCACCCAGGCATCCCCTCACATACCGGATTCTATGACCTAGCAGTTAATGCAGCTGGGAACAGCTGGGGTACTCAGTGTTTCTGCGGCCTGGGGAATTAAGGAGCCCAAAGCTGGTTTCTCAAGAGGATGGCATCAAATCAGCCTTGCTGTTGGGCCTCTACCAACCTTTCTGCTGATTCTAAGAGCCGGCTGCATGCTTAGAAATCAAGTCCCTTTCCCGCAACCCATGCCATCCTATTTGTTCTGGATTGAGTGTGTGCTCCTCATCTGTCCATCCTCCCCCCACCCTCCCTGCCCAAGAACGCAAATCCCATCTCTGAAGCACACATTCTGAGACTCAGTCCCTGCTACCCACTACCCAGAGCAACTAATTAGAATTTCAGAGTGCCCAGACCTCTCTACCATGTGGGGTGTGCTCCACCCACCTGTAGCTCATCTCTCACCCTCCCTGGCATTAACCAGCTAGCCCGTCTCCTCTCTCCATCTGACTCTTTCTGCCAAGACCTGCTGGAAATGCCTGTCTTGCTCCAGGGCTTCTGGCTGGTCTCTGAGTCCTTTCCACTCTGCCCTCAACTGAGCCATCATTCCGAGACTAAAAAAATACCTCAAAGTTTGAACCAAACACACATACACACCCATATTCACAAATTCATTTATCAGTTGAAAAGATTTCCACTACCTTCCTAAATTAATACTCTCCCTCTTCTGACATTTCTCATCACTGCTAAGTCTTCCAACATCCAGCTTGGAATTTTCTTTAAATCAAAGGAGATCATTCACTCCAACCCTCTTATTTTATCCCCTGTCTCTATTTTACAACCCTACATTTATGCTTATTTAGAAGCCAGTGGCACAAGATTTTTGCTAATGATGACTTTAGCAAGGAATTCTCTTTGTCTGTTAGTAAATTACTGTGGTACTAGAAGACTTTATAGGAGGTCTCAACGTGGTAATCAGTTACCACCAAAATGCATTGATTGCTAAAATGAGATAATTTCCTTCACGGCCCCTGAAAGGAGACACATACAAATTCTCTCTCCCTCCCTCCCCCTCCCTTTGTCTGTCTGTCTCTCTCTCTCTCTCTCTTCCTCAATGAGATCAGCCAGCTTTCCGTCTGGAACAATCAAAATACCTCCCAGCTGGAATGACAGCATCATTTTATTGACACTGAAATAGGAGAGTGATAAAGCAAGTCACAGCAGGCACAACAGAAATGCACTGCTTTTATGATTCACATTTCAGAAATGATGCCATGAGACCCAAAATGCAAATCAGAGTTTGTTTTGTGTTGGCAAAAATGTAGTTAAGGGCAGTCACCTCAACTGAACCTTTCACCCTCTGGAGGAAGCCATACCACTCCCGATCCCTGCCTCACTGCAAGTGGACAACAGATTTCCTACAACCATTCCCTCACTATTCTCTCTATGCTGGGAGCTGGCTAAGAAAATTGCAGTTTTTCCTAGGTGGTGATCTGGTAACAGCTTTGGAGGTACTAAGGAGAATTGCAGTGGAAGCAGCATCTTTAGGATTAGGTCTCATCCAGCCCCACACCTTGACAAGGGGTTGCCTTTGTCCACATTCTCCAAACCCAGAATCCATGGGGGTAGGGGGTATTGCAGCTCTCCCTGCTTTCCCCACTGTAGGAAAAACCCTTATGAATTGCCTCCCCCTGCAGGTTCCTATAGCTTTCCCCCTCACTTCTTCCTTTGATTTGTCTTCTCTTAGACCCATGTAAGGAAAATGATGCTGGGTGAACATTTTACGAGCCCTGTAACTATAGGATAGTGCCATTGGCAGGGAAACAGGATAGACTCACAAAAGATGGGCGGGAGTCCTGGGACCTCAGTGAGATCTTTGCGGTCAGGGTGTTATAAACTCTCCTTAAAAATGTTTTTCAGCTCACGGCATCTACAGAGCAACTTAGACTTCCTTGGTGAGAAGCTGCTGCTTGCATGTAAACATCACCACATCTGAAGTCTTATTCCTGGACATTGGTTATGAGTCAGTGAAAAGCCCCAAATGATCTATGTATCACTTGCTCTCCTGCACTTTCAGTTTATGTCACAAACTAGAAAAAGGACTGAGCTCAATTTGCTGGAATCTCCCTCATGACAGTTCATTTTTATTTTGAAACAAGTGTTGGTAAATGTTAATGCTAGAGAAGAGGCTTACAATAAATAAGTAGAAATGAAAGCAGAAATAAGGCAGTTCACACAAGCTCAATTTCCATGACTCTAAAAATGTTGCTCAATCAACAGCACAGCCCGACCAGGAAAACCAGAACACTTTGTTATGGGCAGAATTCTAACATGGATGCCAAGATGCCCCTGGCATGCTCAAGCCTTCTCCGAGCTGGTTGGTCAAACACTAACCTCACTCCTGCTGTGAAGAAATTTTGCAGATGTAATTAAGTTCCCAAATCAGTTGACCTTATGATAGGGAGTTTGGCTGGCTGGTGTTGACCTAATCACATGGCCCTTTATATCTGGATCTAGATGTCAGAGACAGAAAAAGTCCAAGATATTTGAAGTCTGAGGAGGATTCAACAAAAGGGAGAAGGATTCAACAACTCCATTGTTGGCTTTGAAGATGGAAGGGAGCAAGAAGTGCAACAGCCTCTAGGACTGCTGAGAGCACATCCCCCCAGGTGACAGCCAGTCAGGAAACGCGGACCTCAGTCCTCTAGCTGCAAGACACTGAATTTCATGACAACACAAATGTACTTGGACAAGAGCCCTGAGTTCAGATGAGAACACAGCCTGGATGACCCCTTGATCCAGCCTTGTGAGAATCTGAATGGAGAATCATGCTTTTCCCAGACACCTGACCCATGGAATCTGTGAGGCAATACTGACTGTTGTTTTAAGGTGTTGAATTTGTCATAATATGTTACTCAGCATAGAAAACAAATGCATACTCACAAATGGTTTTAAAGCTTTTTATCCAAGACCAAAATTAAACCTCCCCTGGCAAGAGACCTATCAGCCTGTCAACTACTGTGAATGACATCCATCATGCAAGCCCCTCGCTACTCAAAGTGTGATTCATGGACCAACAGCATACACATGGCCTGGGAGCTGATTACAAATGCAACATCTCAGGCTCCATCCAGATTTTCTGAGTCAATCTTCATTTTAACAAATCCCCTATGAGTCATATGCATTTTAAAGTGTGAGGCACTGGTTAGCATCCTAATTCAGAGCTGAAAACCTGGAATCAGCAAAACTTGGATTCTTCACATGGCTCCATAGTTTTACTGACTGTGGCCTTGAACAAGTTGCTTAACCTCTCTGAGTCTCTATTAATCTGTAAAATGGAGCAAACAATAGTACCAACTTCACAGGGTCATGGTGCGGATTAAATGGAACAGTATGTAAAACACATTAGCCCAGTGCCTCCTGCCATACAATAAGGGCTTGATAAATGTTGGTCGTTATAGGATTGAGCGCCAAGAGTGGAGTGAGTTGAGTCTAAAGGGGCAAACCCCTTCAATTAGAAACATGCAGGATCACTGTGACGAACATCCTCCTCTGAGAAATATATTGTCACAGATTCCTCAGAGGCTGCAGAAGGTCATGACCTTGCTTTTCTACCTCAGTAAGCATCCCCTGACGCCAGGCAGGATCAGTCATGCCCTCCCATCACAAGCACTGACTCCTGTAACCACCTGTGTCTCCTGGCCTCCCACCCACCCCCCACCCCTGAGAGGTCTCCCCTACCAGCATTAACCTCTTAACCCCATTGGGCTCCACCTCACTTAGCTAATGAGATCTGGCCAGAAACCATGGAGACGGGTGTTGGAAACCCCCGAGCAGGTGGTGTCCCTGGATATCAGTGACAGCTCACCCCACAGAAGAGATGAATGGATATGCCAGCAGCAGAGCTACTGTGGCTGGTTTAAAATAAATCTAAGGTTCTTTTCCTTTCTGCTGGAGGGAATGGTGACAATGACCGCAGCAGCAAGTATAAGGACAAATGAACATACTGGCAATTACAAATGGCCAGAACAGGAGAGAAGTCATCTGCCCTAGGCTCTGAGAGGTACGAGAAGTCTGGCTCCTCCTCCTGGTTTCTCTGTTCTTGGCAAACACTCCTCTCCCTTGCTTTATCCTCTGAGCCTGAGCTGAAGAAATCTCTATGGTTCAATATAAATAATGAGGATGGTATTGATAATAATAATAGCCCTCATTTGTTGAGTGCTCCAAGTGCCAAGCACTTCTCATGAATTATTTATACTCCTTATAACAACTCTGTGGAGAAGACATTATTATGTTTCTTTCTAGTCAAGGAAATAGACTCAGAGAGGTTAAGTTGCTTGCCTAAGTTTACATAGCAGGTAAATGCTTGCCCTTGGATTCAAACCTGGGCATGCTTGGCTCAGAAGCCTGTGGTCTCTTCACTTTGTCCACAACATAGCTGTTGTCCTGACTCCTTTAATAAGCTCCTGACCTTCTTCCTGAACCCCATCCTTGGATCTTTGATGCTACTGCCAGTAGGCTCCTACAGTGCCTTTCTCTTGTCCTTCCCAGGTGTGTACCACCTTTGGATCCTGTCTTCTCTGCTCAGATGCCCACCTGTCTGGCCCCTGGACAAATATAGCATACACCTCTTTCTTGTTGTCCACGTGGTTGTGATCTATGGGGTTCCTCATCTCGCTGCTCATGGGTGTGCTGACTGGGCCTGCCCAGTAAAGAACTAGATGTACACTCCTAGACTCTGGATAACTGTCCCTCCCCTGGGATCCCACCTTACAAGTAGAGTCTCCTATATCCTCTAGCCTGGCTTGTGATTACAGAAGAGTGTTTCCGGGATGTTCCAGGTGTTAGAGTAATTAAATAAGGAGGCCATTAGATTGAGGTGGCTCTAATGCCTTGGCAGCCTACATAAGGAAACCAAAATCTAAGCCAAAGCAGACGCACTCAAACCCGAGAAAAAGAAACAACCAATCCCAAACAGCCAACCAGGCTTTCCCAAATAAGGGAACTGCTTAAGCTATAGCCAACCAAATAGTATCCTTGCTTTGCTTCTTTATCCTCTCTATAAAAACCTTTCCCCTATCTTCTGTCAGTGGAGTGGCCCTGACCATCATTGGTTTGGCTCCCAATTGGAGAGGATGTATGCTCAAGTAAACCCTTGAAAAAAATTTTTTAATGTGCCTCAGTTTACCTCTTAACACAGGGAAATCACTCCACTTAGGTTCTGGTTTCTGCTCCTGTTCTACCATATCTTGAACATTCTTTCTCTCTTTCAAAACCACATTTTATGGTTCAGTTCATACCTGATTCAAAATCCACTCTGCAGCTCACAGAATAACACCTTGATCTGGAATCATGTCCCTTCACAATCTGGCCTCAATGACACATCCAAGTACCAGCCCTATTTTCCAGCCAACTGTTCCCTGTCCATTCTCAGCCATTTAATGCTGAGCCTTTGCTTCTCCACTCTGCCAGGAATGTTCATTTTCTTTGCACCATTTCTGTATTATCCGAGATCTAGCTCAAAATCCATCTTCAGCACAAAAATGGCTCTACTCCCCCCAGCTGGAAATAATCCTTTCCTTTGGTTGATCTGTTGTGGTACTTTATTTGTACTTCTCTGGTGACACAATAATTTTATACATCTCACCATAGGTAAGTATGTACATAATTTTTCTCCCCCTTTAGACTGACTTTTTCCTTTTGGGTAGCATTACAATGCCTAGGAAATGCCTTGATAAGTGCTTGCTATAAATCTATTGATCTATCGGCTGGATAGTAGATGAATGGGTGGATGGATGCATGGAAGGGAGGTTATAAGTATTGAAACTCTCGCTGGGGTTTTTCACCAGGCTGCTATGACAGGAGAAAGGCTGTGTCTGTCAGATAAACAGGCCATCACAATTATGGAAGAGGATGAAAAACTTAACCATGCTGGGGGTAAAGTCAGACTGGCATGTTCACTGTTGTTGTTGTTGTTGTTTTTTTTTAAATGTTTACTAGGCTGTATCAGTAGGATAATTTAAAATATGAGTAAAAGAAAACCCAACTCTTCAACCTAGCTTCCATGGCCAATACATTTATTGGAATGAATACAGGAAGTCAGAGATAAGGCGAGGGGTCAGGATTGGTGGCTTCAAAGCCTCTTTCCATTTCTCTACTGTCCTGTCCCCATCTGTCCCCACCTGGACTGTGGTAGAACCCATATTGGAGAGTCAATGCAAGACTTATTACACAGCAGACAGTTTTATGCGGGCCACTCTCATTAAGGGTTTGTTCTTACGAACTTATCATTTTATTTTATTTTTTTAGATTTTTAAAAATTTTTATTTATGAGAAACAGAGGGAGAGAGGCAGAGACACAGGCAGAGGGAGAAGCACGGACGTGGGACTCGATCCATGTCCAGGGCTGAAGGTGGCGCTAAACCACTGAGCCACCAGGGCTGCCCTGAACTTACCATTTTAAACAAGCACTAAACAGTGGAAAATGTGTCATCCAAAAGATCTCATTGTCCCAGATATTACAATGTATCTGCTGGCCTAAGGGTCCTTCAGTGCTTCCTGTGCAAATACATGATTAGTTAGTAGGGTTAATTGAACACATGCTGTCTGGATAGTATTATTCTAAGCACTGTGCAAAGTTAGAAAAAGGATGGAATGCAATGACTTTTTAAAAAAATAGAATGAAGGTTGAAAAAGTAGTTCTCTTTTATAGGCAGCATTAATTCTACTCATTTACTTTCCAGAATGTAGAATCTACCTTTCCTTTCTTTGTCTCTTCCTTTCTTTGTTCTCTCTTGTTTAACTGTCCCTTTTCTTTCCCTTTTAAGATTTTATTTATTTATTTGAGACAGAGTGAAAGAGAACAGGAGTGAAGGGGGAGAAGCAGACTCCCCACTGAACAGGGAGCCTGACTCTCTATCCCAAGACCCTGGGATCATGACCTAAGCCCAAGGCAAACACTTAACCAACTGAGCCACCCTTTTCTTGTTACTACTTTTGTTCTTTTATTCTTTGCTCATTTCAGGAAAGCAACATAGTAAAGATTAAGAGTGTAGAATCTGGAGTCAGGCTTCCAGGTTGGGAATTCTGACTTTGAGCCTGAGCTGTGACTTTCTAGCCAATTACATCATTGCTCCAAGCTTCCATGTTTCATTGGTGAATCATACCTAATAATTACACTTCCTTGGATGATGCACATGGAAAGTGGTTAATAAAGGTTAACTATTTTAATTTCCTTCTTCATTCATTCTTTTTTGATTGTGCCTTGTTTTTGTATCCTCTTCTTCCTTGCTATATCCTAGAGTGATAGATGGTTCAGAAATAGAGTCAAGGTTAGAGTCACAGAATCAATTTTCTAGGGAGGAATAGAATGGAATCATTTCATTTCTGTCTCTTCATTATAATCAGGGTATTTAAAGAGTGAATATAATTAAGGCAAAGATGAACATGTGCAAAACCAGTTGAAAGGCATACATATGTGCTACATATGCGAGCAGGAGAAGAATGTTCTAGTTCCTACAAGAATCTTCCAGCTGACAATTTCAAATTCAAAAAGTTCAAATTCAAAATCTAGGCCTAGTTTGCTCAACATGGCTTTACTTCCAGAATATGGTGACCCTCCTTTATCTATTTTATAGCTGCACACTGCTCCCCTGACCCTGGCCTGTAAATACATCCATTGTTTAGAAGATGATCAATTGGAAGAGTCTGATTAAAGCAGTACAGATCTATCATCTTGGTAGAAAGCAATAACCACAATTGAAAGCACATGCCATCATGGTAGCAGGTTAGTGTGATGATTGCACATGAAGAGAACACAGACCGTCATCATTGTAGAGGTTACAGAAGACCAATCAGTTTGAAGCCATAGATTCTACAGCAGTTGAGAGCTCACAGCAAAGACCACTCCTGTGTCCCTTGTCTTCAATGCCCCAGCTCTGCCCAGAAACCATTTGGAGAATGATCATCTATCCCTCGAGACCAGAATGCTGTAGACTATTAACATTTCCTCTCCACAGCAGCCACAAATGCTTCTCCACTGATTGTTTCCACTGCCTAGAATATTCTTCCTCTAGATACCCATAGGGCTAGAACTATCACTTCTTTCAAGGCTTTACTCAAAAGTCACCTTCTCAGGGATGCTATCTAGCCATTCTATCTGAAATTTACCACCCTCCAACATTTAAAGATCCCCTTCCCTACTTTATTCTTTTCTCCTCGGGCTTTACAAGTATCTACTACACAATATAGTTTAGAATATGTGCTGCCGAAGCGAGCACCACAATATAGTTTACATATTTATATATATATATTTTTAAGATTTATTTATTTATTCATGAGAGACAGAGAGAGAGAGAGGCAGAGACACAGGCAGAGGGAGAAGCAGGCTCCATGCAGGGAGCCTGATGTGGGACTCAATCCCGGGTCTCCAGGATCAGGCCCTGGACTGAAGGCAGCGTTAAACCGCTGAGCACCCCGGGCTGCCCACATATTTATCTTATTTATTTCCTATTTTCCCTAATAAAATATAAATGGCATGAAGGAGGGGTTTGAGTCTCTTTTGTTGATTATATTATCCCCAGTGCCTAACATAATGCCTGGCACATACTTGGCTCTTAATGAATATTTGTTGAATGAATGATTTAATGAATTTGTGTGACTAATTGATCAGTATATCTGACTTCCCTCCTAGAATGTGAGTTTCGTGAGACCAGAGACCAAGCTTGTTTCTCTCACTGCTATATTCCTAGAGATGATCACAGGGCCTAGCAAGTAGTAGATACTAAGTACAGATTTTTAAAATAAATAATTGAAAAATACCAATAGTGCCAGAATTGACAGAAGGAATGTATTGGAGGGAACATGGTCATGCAGATGTCTTCACAGCTATGAGGCTTCCTAAACAGTCTCCAAATTAACCTGAAAGTAATATTGGGTATTGTCAGGAGTCACTTTCCTTGTATACTTAGGGTCCGACAACTTGAAATAACACACACTAGCATGTGGCTACCACCACTGCTTGGAGTTGGGGTTCTAAAATCATATATGGAAAAATTACATTAAAAATCTCTTTAATCACTCCTACGGTACAGATTACACTGCTCCATGCATTCTGTGCCATCTCTTAGTAAGTTCCACACAGCCAGTTTTTCCCCAGATTTAGAACAGATGGCCATGGCTGTTTCTTTGGTTAAGCACCAGATGAAGTAGTTGGCGTGGATTTAAGGGCCATATTGTTGGGGAGGAAATGACATATATGTATATATTCATCTGTATTTTTCTTTTATTGAACATATAGTCAACTTTGAACAACTTACATACTTGTGTACTTAACTCCATTGTACTATTTGGTCCTCGATGGTATCAGATGTCTTTATTGTTTATTGCGGAGATAGGTGTGTAAAGGAGGTGGGAAAAAACCCTTTGGAGGCGTTGCAGTAGTTGGCATGACCAATAGGAGAATGTCAACCATCATGATTTTCCAAATTAAAAAGAAAAAAGTCTTTTATCTAAATTGTATACAGAGTCTAAATCCCTACAAAAAATAAAGAGCAGGTATGAAGTTCTTCCTATGTGCTGGGTACTAGGTTCTTTATGTATATTGTCTCAATTGACCTGCCTCATAGCAACCCTTTAAAGAAGGTATTATAATCCCTGTGACCCTACTATGATTCTTCGTAACAGCCAGGCAGGCATGCAGGCTTGGCCCATTCCCAAAAGAACACATTTAACTGTAGCCAGTGATGGAGACACTCTGAGCCCTGGATATGATACAAACAGTTCTATCCTTTTCTCTTGAATTGTCTTTCAGTCCACACCAAGGCTGCCTTATAGGGATGCTTAGATACCTCTTCCCCTACTCCATAAAAGTAACTGGGGTAGGGGCACCTGGATGGCTCAGTTGGTTAAGCGTCTGACTCTTAATCTCATCTCAGGTCTTGATCTCAAGGTTATAAATTCAAGCTCCGAGTCATGTTCCATTACTCTCAGTGTGGGAGCTGGGTATGGAGCCTACTTAAAAAAAAAAAAGAGTAACTGGGATATTATCTATTAAAAAATAATAATATAAGAGTAAATCAACTTGTTCCAAGAGTCCTGCATTTTGGTGCTCAATTTATTGGTGGGATTAGAAAAAGAAAAAAAAATTCCATTTTGATCAGAATTTATCAGTTACTTCTAAACCAACTCACTTGAGGGGTGGAAAAAATTATGGTCACTTCCTATGTTCCTCTTTTGAACATGTTCTCTACTCAGTGCCCTATTTTATATATTGGATAAATTTATTCTTCAATCTGTGTTCAATGTAAAGACTACTAATATAGCAGCATTGCTTCAGACAGGCGTCATTGGAATATTCCACCTTGCTCATTTTTTATCCCTCTTCTTATGTTTTTTCCTTAGCTTCAGTTTCTTCCACATCTCCCCAAAACATTTTCCATATTAATCATCCATATGGTCTATGTTGTCAATATATCTAAAATTTATATCATTTTCCCTTTCTTTCTTTTCTATCCCCTCTTCCTCAGGAACCTGGCTTCATCCTACCACCAGACATTGTGCTCAAACCAGGGATGAAGAACTCTACTTGGCCACACTAGTGAAGATGGGAAAGGAGCAAGGGGGAGGAGGCAGAGATGTGGCAATGCTGCGTCTCAGATTTATAGAGGATGGCAGTGGTTCCCAGGGACTGTAAGTAGCTTTCCTCATGTTACTCAACTAGTAAGTAGCAGAGCCAAAAATTGAACCTGGATCAGTAAGGCTTCAACATACCTACTGTTTCCATTATACCACATTATACAACACCTACTGTTTCCATTATACCACAGTTTTCAGAGGCAGCAAAATCCCATTAAATGCAAGTTTTGGGCAACAATGATGGCCAGTCTTTGTGTAAACAGATAGAATATTATATGATTCACTAAATGGGTCTGGCAGTGTGACCTTGGAAATAGGGACCAGAGAAGTGAAGGCTTTCCTCAAATCATCAATGGCAAGAATGACCAATGTTTACTCTGTACACAGTACCAAGCTAGATGTTTTGAAGGAGACACAGGGCATCCTATAAGGCTGCACTGAAGAGACAGTCTAGCTCCAAGAAAAAGTTATGCCTTGTAGTAGTCAGCGCACCTCCTGGAAACAGAGAACATATTCAAACTGTACAATTAAGAAGGGTTTAAGAGACTAATATATTTCTTATGGTACAGGTGAGGTTTAGGAAATTGGAGAAGGAACATGCAGTGAGTGCCCTGGGATCAGCAGTGGGATTCTGTTACCTACTCCCCGCCCCCCCACCCCACACACACACATGCAAAGACAAGGTGATGGAGCAGAGCATAGCTGCGTGAAGAGGAAAAGATATTCTCCTATCCCAGGAGCTGTGATCTCCAGGAGGGAGAAGCAGCCAACCTATGGAAATCCATCAGGGAGGGGGCCACATTAATAAATCTCTTCAGTATCCTGATGATGCTTCCCTTAGCCAACCCCCACCAGAGGCTAGAGGGCAGGCATTGATTCTACTCATAAAGACCCATAAAGTCCAGGCACAGCAAGGAATGAGAAAAGGTAAACAGTGAATCTGAAAGGAGAAATGAAAGATAATTTCATAAACCGGCATACCATTTAAGTGTCTTAAAGAGGTTGCTAATTACAGAAGTATTACTGTAAATTATTTTGTGAAGGAATATATTCTTTATGCACCTTTATGTGCCATTTTTATATATCCTGTTGTTCTCCTGTTAGGTTAGTTTCAAATAAGAATGGCTCAAGTTAAATATTGAACTTAACTGACTTCCTGGCTCATCCCAAGTGTAAGGCAAGGTGAACCTAAGCCTTCTGAAGGAGCACATTTCAGTTGTGTTGCATGAACAATGTTTGTGCTCCATGCTTTTCCTATTGTACAACTTTCTTTCATTCACTCAGATTTTTCTCCATTATTTTAAAACTTTTTCTTTCCTACATTTTTGCCCTCTCCTTTCCTCTAACAAAAAAGGCTGCTTGGCTCACACCTCTATCAACAGATGCTTGGAAATAATGCACCATGCCAGCTTTTCAAGGATTTTCCTCTTTCCTCCCTCCCTAGAGAAAAACAAAAGGGTAAGGATAGCTCGAAGGATCGGATCAGAATGTTGTTTTACTGGAATTTGCAGCTGTTTCTGGATTGCAGAAGTCACTGGAGGGGAACAATGTGCTCGGGGACTGGAGGAAATGCGTTGGCTCCAATCTGTCCCAAGTCTTCTGGGGAGGAGTTTTCTCATTGTTCCAGAGGTTGCTACTCAACGAAGATTTTGCATCTTTCAACAGAGAACTGTGTGGTGAGGGAAAGGAAAGAGTATGACAGGAGCAAAGAAGGCAAAGGCAAAAAAGTAACTGACCTTTGGTCAGTGTACAAACCATTCTCTAGGCTCTGGCTTAAATGTCTGGCTGATCAAAGTGTTGCTATTTCTTCTTTCCTTCTTTCCTTTCTTTCAAGATCTTGTTTATCCATTTGAGAGAGAGAGGGAGGGAGCACATGCATGCAAGATAATGGGGGCGGGGCAGGCGGACAGAATCTTCAAGCAGGTCCCCCCTCCCTGGATGAGTGGGGAGCCCCATACTGGACTCAGTCCTGCAACCGGTGAAATCATGACCTGAGCAGAAAGCAAGAGTCCAAAGCTCAACTGACTGAGGCACCCAGGCACCCCTCACTATTTCTAAGAACTTAAGGGCTAGGGTAAGTCAATGAAAATTCCATTTTCACCCCACAGGAAAAATAAAGATGGAGTTTATGTAAGCAGGTGGATCTAGTTGATGAATGAATGAATGAAAATAGTCCAGAGGCAGATTTTTGAATATTTACATAAGAGATTCATTGGCTTTTCATTGTGTGTGAAAGGCTAGAC
Source organism: Vulpes vulpes (assembly GCF_048418805.1). Taxonomy (NCBI): domain Eukaryota; kingdom Metazoa; phylum Chordata; class Mammalia; order Carnivora; family Canidae; genus Vulpes; species Vulpes vulpes. The sequence continues at coordinate 105,037,990 of NC_132785.1, read as the reverse complement.
TGATATGTGTGTTACTGGTTCTATAGATATATAGGACAAATCAATCCATATAAACCTTTGCACTCATATGTATGTATTTCTGGTATTATTTGAGGAAGCCTCTGAAACTGTATTTTCCTCCTGAGTACTATCGCTGCCATAGATCCTGTAATCTATGGAAGGAGTCTGCAAAATCTTTTTTAAGTTAGGCAAAGATCAGGCTAGGTGGACAGCAATGGAGACTTACCCCATCATTCATTCCGACTTCTCTTGGTAGATATTTCAGTTTACTTTTGGGTTTGCATATATTCTTCCTTACTGATTTTTTTTTCAAAGTTAGTGCTATGTATTGAATGTATCTCCCTAAAAACACACAGAAGTCCTAATCCTCAGTACCTATGAATGTGACCTTATTGGAAATAGGATCTTTGCAGAGGATCATGTTAAGATGAGGTAATCCAACTTGTCTTGTGTCCTCCTTTCTGAAAAGGGCAAATTTGGACAGAGAGACAGATTTAAAGGGAAGACAATGTGAAGATTCAGGGAGGAGAAAGCCATCTACAAGCCAAGGAACACCTGTAACTACCAGAAGCTAGAAGAGAGACAAGAGAGATTCTCCCTCAGAACCCCAACCTTTCCAGCTCCTTGATAAGTCACCCATTTTGTGATGTTTCATTGCAGCAGCCCAAGGAAATCAATACAGATTAGGTCTGATGAAATCTTCTGACGCAATCTTTTGATTTCTTCAGATTTTATTTATTTATTCATGAGAGACAGAGAGAGAGAGAGAGAGAGAGAGAGAGAGAGAGGGAGAGACACAGGCAGAAGGAGACGCAGCCAGAGGGAGAAGCAGGCTCCATGCAGGGAGCCCAATGTGGAACTTGATCTGGCGCCCTGGGCCGAAGGCAGGTGCTAAACTGCTGAGCCACCCAGGGATCCCTCTTTTGAGTTCTTCAAAGAAGAAATTGAAATTGAAAAAGTAAAATGGCTTAGAGTCACAGAGCCAATCAGGGATAGAGCACTAAACTTCCACAACATCCCTCTACCCATTGCTATAACTGGGCTGATTTGGATAAATGACAACAGGCTTCCACTGCTGCTCAAGACAATGGAGAAATGACATCCCTATCTTCTAATATAGATGCTACTAGACTTGAACAGTTGAAACAAGACTTTGGCATCATTAACATGGAGTAGAAATGTTTACTCTGCGACTCTCAGTGTCAGTGGATTTCACTCAATGCTCACTGACTCATCATTTAAAAAGCTACAGAAGGGGATCCCTGGGTGGCTCAACGGTTTAGCACCTGCCTTCGGCCCAGGGCGCGATCCTGGAGTCCCGGGATCGAGTCCCACGTCGGGCTCCCTGCATGGAGCCTGCTTCTCCCTCTGCCTGTGTCTCCACCTCTCTCTCTATGTGTCTATCATGAATAAATAAATAAATCTAAAAAATAAAAAAATAAAAAGCTACAGAAGCTTGAAGAGATTGTTAGTGGGCTATATATCCAGATTACGCCTATATATGAAAGGAGGCGTATCTTCACCCAAGATAAATGAAAGCAGATATCCACACAATGATGTACACGAACATTCATAGCAGCTTCATTACAACAGCCCCAAACTATAAACAACCTATATGAGTCTAATCCTATATGAGCTGCCATAACTAGGGAGGCACTTCTTGGGAAAGTCAAGGACAATTTCACTTACATCTGGTGGCTTGTCTTATAAGAAGCTAAGGCTCTGGGGAAGCTGTTTGAGTTCCTGAGCCAGGCAAAGTTGTGAATGGTGAGACTCACAGAGTAGGAAGGAGCACAGCGTGACTGCCCTATTCCCCTTCAGCTTCTCCTGGGCCACCAACATCCTGCCTGGTGCTGCTCTTCCTAGGTGGTGGGGGATGGGAGGCTCCATGAATCTCTCCACACTTGACTCTCTGATGATCCTTTACTCAGTGCTCTCAGCGCCCCATCCCCAAGTGCCCATCTGACAAGGGGAGTCAGTCCTTTTGCTTTTTCACTCTCTGGATGCCAACACAGCATGATGCTATGAGCAAAGTGAGGCCTGCTGAACAAGAATTCACCTAAGGAAATTTGAGCATCTAAGCTGCCTTTATTCAACAATACCTGAACCCGGCAACATCTCATCTAGCAAATAGAGGGAGTTCCCAGCAGCTGTACAAAATGGAAAGATGTTGGGAGGAGGGATGGGTTAAATGGTGATGGGCATGTAGGAGAGCCCTTGTGATGAGCATTGGGTGTTGTAAGTGATGAATCACTAAATTCAACTCCTGAAACTAATATTACACTATTATGTTCCCTGACTGGAATTTAAATAAAAACTTGGGGAAAAAAGGGGGAAAAAAAGTGGAAAGATTTTATAGGTGGAAATGGGGCAAGACAAGGAGGTTATTAGCAAGAGAAAAAATTGTTTCAGGTAAGGTCACCTTCCCTCAGAGTGGGGACAAGAGAGGGTCTTATGCCATGACTCAGTGGTGCTAATCAGAAAATTTTAGACTGATTGGTTTAAAATTCCATTCTGAGAAACTGCAGTTAGGTATTTGGTGTTGATGGGACTTAGCAAAAGTGACTCCATTTGAGGCCAGTTGTTTCTTTTTAACAGGATGGTGGAATTAAGGGTCATTTATTATCTTTTCCTAAGCTTCTGGCTTGAAGAAAGGCCTAATTCAAAGAGCAATTGGGGGAATCCTAGGTGGCTCAGTGGTTTGGTGCCTGCCTTCGGCCCAGGACATGATCCTGGAGTTCTAGGATTGAGTCCCGTATTGGGCTCCCTGCATGGAGCTTGCTTCTCCCTCTGCCTGTGTCTCTGCCTCTCTCTGTGTGTCTCTCATGAATAAATAAATAAAATATTTTTTAAAAAAAGAGCAATTGGGATGTGAGAGAAGGGATAGGGGTAAACCTTAGCCCCAGTGAGCTGGATGGAGCCAAATGAATACAGATACGTCCATGGATGGACAGACCCACTGACGCCAGCCAACCAGGAAGATTCCTCTCAAGGTGAAACAATAAGAACTTGCAGAGCTGAGGTTTTGTGTACAGTTATGACATTCACCAGAAAAAAAGAAAGGGAGGGAATAAAGAGAGAGAGGTGGAAGAGAATGAGAGAAGGTCTACAAGAGGCTTGTCAGGATACAGAGAAGACAAGTTTAGATCAGGAATTGGTCTGATTCATACAGATGTTATTTTAATTTTACTGAATGGGTTTGCTAGACAAGCTGACTCTCACATTTGCAGTTTTCCTAATCTTTTATATGAGCACTTCCATTGCTTTTCAGGCTCTGATGGAAAATTAACTTCAGTTACATTTCATTAGATGAACTAGCTTCAGCGAGCTCTGTGAAGTTGGCCTCATAAATCAGCTGCTTCTTTCTTTAATCATGTATCCTGCTCTTTCCTGGATTCTCTCTTGCTTATCTTTTCCGGGCGCAGCGGGAGCCAGGACCCAGCACAGTGTGCTTGAGCACGGCTCCGACTCTTATCACCAGTTCTCCCTCCTATCATCCCCGCGGTCCTTTCTCCTTGGCCCTCCTTTCCAAGGCCCGTGCTCTAGTGGAATGTGTTTGTGTGTCAGATGCTACTTTGTGCTCAACTCTGCCCCCAGACAAGACTCCGGGCCAGATCTTATCTAGGTGCTTCTGTGGGTGTCTCTGTCTCTGCCTCCAGACTTGGCGTCTTCAGGCAAGAGTCACAGATGGTGCACTCCTGTGACAAGAAACTCCCACAGCAAGTGTCATGAAATTGGGGTTCTCAGATGATCCGGGGGCTGAAATTCAGTGCTCGCAGTGAGAAGGCTGGTAGGGAGGTCACAAGGCCAAACTCAGACAAAACTGTGAAGCTGGCAGAATTTATCCTCAGCCCTGTCACTCTCCTCACAGCCCTCACCCCCCTCTGCCAAGTTTCCAATGCCACATACTCTTCCTGGACATTCTGGTCTCCTTTCCCAGCCTGCCAACCTGGGCAGCTGGGAAGATTCAGAATTGAATATTCCATGCTTCTGCTTATTCGAATTTGCATTTAATTAGCTCTCAGTGATTAAGAGGGCAAAAGATCTGAAAAGATACTTCACTAAGGAAGATATAAGGTGGCAAATAAGTACGTGAAAAAGGTGAGCTCCATTATTAGCCATTAGGGAGATACATACTGAATCCACAGTGAGCTACCACTAGACATTCACCGGAATGGCAAATTAAATTGCCATCAAAAAATTGAATTTTTTAAAATTAAAAAGATTAAACATACTAAGTATTGGCAAGAACGTAGAGCAATTGGAAGTCCCATATGCTGCTGCTGGACATGCAAAATGATATAGCCACTGTGGAAAAGTGTTGACAGTTTCTTAAAAGAATAAATGTACATATTCCATATGACCCAGATATTCCCCTTTTAGATATTCACCCAAGATAAATGAAAGCAGATATCCACACAATGATGTACACGAACATTCATAGCAGCTTCATTACAACAGCCCCAAACTATAAACAACCTATATGAGTCTAATCCTATATGAGCTGCCATAACAAGAACCCACAGACTGCACTGCTTTAACAGCAGAAATTCATTTTCTCACAGTTCTGGAGGCTGGAAACTCCAAGATCAGGGTTCCAGTAGGGTTGAGATTTTGGTAAGGGCTCTCTGTCTGGCCCACAGATGGCCACCCTGTCCTCATGGGGCCTTTCCTCTGAAGGCGCTTGGAAAGATAAAGAGCACAAGCAAGCAAGAGAGTTTGCTAGTATTTCTTCTTATAAGGACACTAATCCTCTCCAGTCGGGGCCCCACCCTTCTGACTTCATTTTTCCTTGATTACTTCCTAAAGACCCTATTTCCAAATATAGTCACATTGGGGGTTAGGGTCTCAACATATTAATTGGGGAAAGGAAGAGTCACATGTCAGTCCATAGCATAACCCAAATATCCATCAACAGAGGAATGGCTAAACTAGTTATGCTGTGTCCACACAATGGTATATTATTCAGCAATTCAAAAGAATGAACTATCAATGTACTCAACACTATAGATAAAACTCAAAATAGTCATGCAGAGTGAAAGAAGCTAGACAAAAAAGAGAATACATACTAGGTGATCTCATTTATATAAAATCTTAGGCCACTGGGTGGCTCAGTTGGTTAAGCATCTGACTCTTACTTTAGGCTCGGGTCACAATCTCAGGGTCATGAGATTAAGCCCTGCTTTGGGCTTCCCATTGAGTATGGAACCTGCTTAAGATTCTCTCTCTCTCCCTCTCTTTCTGCCCCTCTCCCTGCTTGGGTACATGCTCTCTCTCTTAAAAAAAAAAAAAATCTTAGAAATGCAAAGCTATCAATAGCAACAGAAAGCAGAACTGTGATGATCTGGGGATGGGGAAAGGTGAGTGGAACAGGAGGGAGGGATTACAAAGTGGCACAAGAGCATCTGTAGAGTTTTATGTTCATTATCCTGATTGTACTGATGGCTTCATAGATAATGGTGTTATTATCATATTGTCTGCTTGAAACCCATGAAGCTTACCATTTCAGTCATACCTCATACCTTGAAGCTGTAAAACATACCTTGTAAAGCATACCTTGAAGCTGTAAAACAATTTGTATTTTATAAGCTCTCACTTGGGTGGGTTTAATTCATTTGTAGCAATGCTGACCTCTCTTACATACCCTGTACAGAACTATTTCTGGCTCTTCCCTCACTCTTGGCCTCCTTGTCTGAACCAGGATTTTCTTTTCTTTCTTTTCCACCAAATATTGAGAGGTCTGCCTACCTATCAAGACAAACAACAATTAAGGGTAGAAAAGAATTTTCTTCTAAAACATATTTTGAAATCTGAAGAAAATTACTAAACACATTTAATATGGCTTTATTTATCACTGTGTATTAACTGGTCATTGGGGAAATGATGGGCCATGCCTGGGGATGCCAGGATATCACCTGAGAAATCACGTGCCCTTTGAATGTATGATGATGTCTGACCTGTACACCTGTGGGTTGATGCATAGGCAGCAATTACCACTAATGCATCTACATAGTGATTGATAGTGTGCAACTTCATTGATCATTTCAATATATATTTGGAATAACATCCAATATGTTTGGGTATCATCCAAGGGCTAAGATTAAGTCCCCAAGCTCTGAAGCTCCAATGAATCTATCCTCTCCCATGGACAGCAGGGGCTGGTAGATGTTGGCCATGCCCTAGCAGTGACAATAATAGCCGGGGTGTCTGGAGCAGAAGAAATGAGGCCCAGCTATCTCACAGGATGAAAAACATGGTCACAATACTTTGCAGCTTCTGCCATCAGGAGGTGGAGTCTGTGTGCCTGCTTCTTGACTTTGGGCTGGCCTTGTGACTTGCTTGAACTGATGGGATGTGGCAAAAATCACAATATGCAAGTTTCAGAACCTAGGCCTAAGAGTTCTTACAGCTCCCCAGTGGCCCTCTTGGCACACTCTTGCAGCCATGTAAGCTTGCATTAGGCTACTGAATGACATCAGGGGGACAGGAACGTCTGACAGCATCAAGCTGTCCCAGGCCGTAAGTGAGCTCATCTTAGATCGTTGTGTTCCAGTCAACCCACCAGAAGACTGCAAGCACATGAGTGACCCCATGTGAGTCTGGATAAGCCCAGCCCCAACTGCAGAATCATGAGCAAGTAGATAATTGTCATTGTAAGTGGTTAAATTTGGGGGTGGCTTGTTATGTAGTAATAAGATACCTACGATGCTCACCCAAGGGCCAGTCACACGCGAAATCTAAGGCCGTTGCCAGTAAGCCCCTAAGAACCACTTAGTAGTATTTTTTATCATAATAGTGGGCAAGTCACTCACCATCTACACCTCAATTATTTTGCTCTTCAAACAGGAACATCATTATGTATTATAGAGAGTGTGTTGAAAAAATTTATTCTTGTAGCATGTTTCTGTACGTAGTTGTTGGAGAGTGAAAAGTTTAGCCACATATTTAGAAAGTGGGTCTGTTTTGATAGCTTTGGCTAATAAGACTTCTCTGTTGAGGCTGTCCTTAAATAGAATTAATGTCAGGCTGTTCTGGTTTTACTAACAGACAGTCTTCAGACTACTGATTATTGCCTCTTCCTTCTTATCTACCCACCCCTTCTCCCCACCCCATGTCCTTCTTCATCATCTTTGGGGCAGGAGATCCAGGGTGGATGCTGCAGCCTTTCATCCTTTTCATTTAGGACAGACTGTATCTTTTTTAAGACTTATTTATTTATTTGAGAAAGAGAGAGAGTGTGTGATGTGCAAGCATGGGGGGGAGGGGCAGGGGAGAGGGAAAGAGAAGTGCAAGCACACTCTGCACTGAGTGTGGAGTCCAACTCAGGGTTGGATTCCAGGATGCTGAGATCATAACCTGAACCAAAACCAAGGGTTGGATGCTTAACTAACAGTGCCACCCAGGTGCTCCTAGACAGAATATATCTTATTAATACCCCTTGCTCCTAGCACAGTGCCCTAAATGTAATGGGTGCTCACTATATTTCGACTGATAACACTGTTAAACTGCCAATGCTTGGGTAGGAAGACCCAAAGAAGGTAAAAACTTCATTATTTTATTATAGAGGGAAGCTGCCTTTTAAAAGAGGCACCTACCAAAACCCATGTTTGGATGGATACAACAAAGGATTTGGGGCAGATCTTGATATGCAAGAATTGTCTGAGTTGTCTTTTTTAGTTTCCTAAGACAAAGCCAGTGGATGACGGAATTGTCCTGGAGGAAGAAAGCAATCAAGATGAGTTTCCCAGCTAGAGCTGTGTCTCATTCCTTGTATGTGGTTGACTTTTGGGGAGAGGTTGGAGAAGTAAGCACTGGAGGCCAGGGACCCTCCTTGAATGAAAGGGATCCAATACTCAGACAACATTTCTTTGGGGTTTAATATTATTCAACACTTTTGATGCCTCAGGTGATCCCAGCTAAGGTCAACAGGCAGAAGGGGACACCAAGGCTCCCCAAAGGGTAACTTAAATCGGTGGTGGTGGGGGAACCTGGAATGGCAAATTGTACTCAGCACCAGCAGAGATTGTCATATTGGAAAGGCCCATGTGGGCAGTGAGGTGTATACACCTGAAAACCTTGCCTGACCTAGTCACCTGGGACTTTGAATAAGCTTCAGAAACAGTAACTACGTGTACATGTGAGACACACAGATGAAACTCTAGGAGCCCGGCTCTTTAGAGGTGTGGCAAGGCCATGATAACACCCAGAGGTTAAAGCTCTGGCCTGGCGGACCAGTGGGAGAAGAGACCTCTATCCCTTATACTCTGACAACTATTTTCTCTCTGATTAAGGGTGTCAGTGTGGGGTGTGGAGCTGAAGTCTCTGGGTTCAAGCCCCAGTCCTACCAATACTGCTTATAGAGTACTTAAAAGGATTAAATGAGAGTTGGACGCATTTAACTTGCTTAGAACAATACTTGATGCAGGGTGAAAGGTCAATAAATGTTGATTATGTGCTCTCATAGGTATAGGCAAAGATGGTGTAGGGCTTTGCAAAATGTCTTTTTATCTTTTCTGTTTTTTGTGTGTGTGGTTTCTTCTTTGTTTTTTGTTTTGTTTTGTTTTTTGTTTTTGAGAGGAGGCAGGGGAGGGGAAGAGGCAAAAGGAGGAGAGAGAAAGAATCCCCACACTGGGCGTGGAGCCCAACCCAAGGCTTAGGGCTCGATCTCATGACCCTGAGATCATGGCCTGTGCCAAAATCAAGAGTCTGGCACTTAACTGACTGAGCCACCCAGGCACCCCCAAAATGTCCTTCTTTTAGTAGTGGTCCCACAGGCAGCAATGGCTAGATTCTCTTGCTTCTGTAAGTCACTGGCAGTGAGTGAGGACCAGTGTTCTGTCACAAGACCATCAATGGCTCTTTCCGTTGCCTGTGATGCTGTTTTCAGAGGAATATCATGTCCCAGGTGTGAGTTTGACACCACATCTCTGGCAGCTGATCCTAAAAAACCAGCAACTAGGAGCCCTCTAGGTGTCCTTGAGCCTCAAGGTGAGCACAGAATGCACAGGATTTAGAGCTATCACCAAAGGTAGCTCGCATGGCAAAACTGGACTCAAGCTGTCTGATTGGACATTAAAGAGTAATGGGACCTTGTTCTGTATAGCTCAACTGCAGTGAAGTGGCTCACCTCCATTACTTTCAAATTCCTTCTATCACAGTGACTCTCAAAGTGTGGTCCTGGATGAGCAGCAGCAGTGTTACCTGGGTACTGAGTAGAAATGCCAAATGTCAAGCTCCATCCCAGACTTCTTGAATCAGAAACTCTGGGGTGGGGCGCAGCAATTTCTGTTTAAAGAAGCTCTTGGAGGGCAGCCCAGGTGGCTCAGCAATTTAGCGCCGCCTTCAGCCCAGGGCCTGATCCTGGAGTCCCGGGATCCAGTCCTACATCGGGCTCCCTCTGCCTGTGTCTCTGCCTCTCTCTCTCTGTCTCTCTCTCTCTCTTTCTCTGTCTCTCTCTCTCTCTCTGTCATGAATAAATAAATAAAATCTTTATAAAAAGAAGTTCTTGGGAAGGTTCTGGTGCTTATAAAATTGTTGGAGTGCTCTATCCCTGACAAATGGTTGTTTGCCCAGCCTCTGCTGGACCTCCTGTGATGGAGAACTCACCACCACTGAGAAGTCCCTGTAAACACCTCCTGCCAGTCAAACTCCTTGTCATTTTCTTTCCTTAGTTCTAAGTCTACCATGTAATTGAGTCACTTGGAGGAGTTTACATATATACATACAACATACATAGGTACTGGGTAACTTACTTTGTATACATTATATTTAATTAAAACTTGGACGTGTTTAAATTGTTATTTGGATTCTGTATCCTTACTGTCATAATTCACATAATTTACAGATCTCAGGTGGTAGTGGAAGCAAATTCTCTAGGGTTTCTGTATCCAGATTCTTTGTCAAGTATTTATTGCCCAATGAAACATTTATATAAAGAGATTAATAACATTCTTTTTTTTTTTAAGATTAAGAACAGTCTTATCCTTAAAGAAAAGAAAAAGAAAGTGAATTGCACTGTGGAAGAAGGCATGAAGTGGTGGAAAAGACTCTGGTGTGGTGCTAATAAAACCTGAGTTCTCTCAGGTTTTCTCAGATTTGCTACTGTGCTGGTGAGTATGCCACTTACTTTCCCTGCACCCAAGCTTACCAATCTGTAAAATAACAGGGTTGGATTAGTGATCTATTATTAGGGATTCTATGAGTCTTATTTTGGGAGACAACTTTATGAGATATGGAATGTATTTCATAAGGGATCTGTGTTGACTGAAAGAATACAGAATGTCCATTAAGAACACTTGTGACATGCCTGGTGGGCTCAGAAAAGCACACAACTTTTGATCTTGGGGTCTTGAGTTTGAACCCCACATTGGGAGTAGAGATTACTAAATAAATAGACTTTTAAAAAAGGGAGGAGTGGAACCTGGGTGGCTTAGTCAGTTGAGCATCTGACTCTTGATCTCAGCTCAGGTCTTGATCTCAGGGTTGTGAGTCCAGGTCCTGTATTGGGCTCGATACTAGAAGTGCAGCCTACTAAAAAAAGAGCATTTATGACAAAAATCACAGACCTGTCTCTTCAAGTATCACTTGTATCCTACTCTGGAATCTGGGTCCTTATTCTTTGCTTTGGAAATGAGCAATAGGTGGTTTAGCAGAATGGGGAACAGGTGTGGAAGGAGCTAACAGGGGCTTTGGAGAAATGACAGACTTGCTTTCCTGAAATAAGTTTGAGCCTTCAGCCAAATGACACGTGTATATTTCCATAAATAAAAAAAACTCATGGTAAATATAGATTCATTAAAGAGTCTTAAAAATTGGGTCTAGGCTTGGGGTATAGGCTTGGGTACAGGACACGATGCGACCGTCCTCTCTCTCCTGACCTTTCCTTGTCTTTTCTTCACTCACCCATGGGCTTTTTGTCCGAAAAGGAGATGTGTCAGGACTCTGGTTATAAATACCTGATCGGCTAATTTAGTTCAAAAGATTTTTATTTTTTGAGTGATGGGTACTGGAGAGGCTACAGCTTTAAAGGGACAACTGAACAATTGAGAGCAGGACACCGGCTGCCCTGAGCTCAGCAGGATAGCTGGGGATCTTTTCTATGTGGTGCTGCTATGAGATGAGCCTCTGTATTTGTCTCAGCTCAAAATCCAGATTTTCCAGGAAGAGATTCTGATTGCCTAGCTTAGGTCCCATGTCCATCCTGTGATCAGAGGGAAGGATCCTGTGATTAGCAACCTCACCTGCAGAGCATGGGCCAGGATGGAAAAGCCCCCCAAAGGTGTGTGTGTGTGTGTGTGGCAGGAGTGGGGTCTGACAGATGCTACCAAAAGGGAGAGTGGGGAGGTGCAGACAAACATCATAGTGTCTAATGCTTCAAAATTTCCAAGGGATAATTGCAAAAACAGCAAGTTCAGTTAACACCAGTGTGTTCCCATGGCACACCTGGGTAATTTCAGGAGCTTTGAGGGCTGGCTGGTCAGAAGGCTGACATCCAGCAGTAGTTTATATCATAGAGGGTACAGCCAACTTTTTTTTTCTTCTTATGAGGCTTGTAATGGTTGGCATTCAATAATATTCATTAACTGATTGGCTGAATGAATGAATGAATGAATGAATGACACAACTCTTACATAGGCTAGGGGAGGACTTCTGTTCAACACTAGCCTGAGCTGAATTTGTTTAGAAACTGCTTAATTATGAACCTTTCAGCTGCAAGTGATTGAAGCCCATCAGAGCTATCTTTAGTGAAAGATGCTCCTTGCTGGGCTATCATTCCGGTGGGCAGGGACAGATTTGAACCTTGTCCTGAATATCAGGGAGCCTCTGCCTCTTGCCTTCCCTGCTCTCTGAGCCTCTGCTCCATGCTTCCACCCAAATGTGGCAGCTTGGCATTCTTTAACTTTCAAGCTACCTTGTCAGAAGATAGTGGTCCATGCCTCCAGAACTTGTATCTCCTCTTCTCAAAGCCCCAGGTGATTGTGACTGACTGACCTTCATTCCCATTCCAAACCCAGAACAGGGACTCTACATGGCCTACCTGGGGCAAGGGGTCTGCTCCTAATTCAATCAAGTAAAATGGCTGGTGGTGCTTAGAGGAGGTGGGATGGGAAGGGAGTGCCATTACATCATGAATTTGGCTCTAGGAGTTCTTGGAAAAGAAAGGGGATGTGAACAGACGACCCAACTGGTGTCTCCTACAGAAGCCAGATAGTGTAATATTTGCTTATATTTGTATGATGCCTTCAGAATACTTGATTCTAGGCCTGTGTGAGGTAAGCACATCAGGTAATAGCCTTTCTTTCATATCTTACTTTATTTCACTCTGCTGTAGTGTCTGTTTTTCTTTTATTCTTTTTAGTATGGAATGCTTCACGAATTTGTGTGTCATCCTTGTGCAGGGACCATGCTAATCTTCTCTGTATCGTTCCAATTTTAGTATATGTGCTGCCGAAGTGAGCACTGTGTTGTCTTTTTTTCAATTCTTGTCTTTCCCACTTGACTTTACATTTACTGAGGACAGAGACCATACCCTATGTATCCTTGCATCTCTATCCCCAGTACCTAGCTCTGGGCTCTGTACATGGTGGCATCTAAGTGATGCTTGCTCAGTTGAATTCCTATTTTTACAGGTGAAAAAACTTAGTTGCACAGTATTTCAATATAGATGAGCCCTCAAGAGCCCCCAGTTATGCTGTGGCTTATACCAGGTTGCCGGCTGAGCAAGAGGGTCTGCGACACACCTCATAAAGATCATACTTTAAGACAGAGGGCCCAGGCCCTGACATTAGATGCCTCCAGAAAGGGTCTTTGCCAGAGGAGGTAGACAAGCAAGTAAAGAAGGCAGGATATTACCACTTTCATTCCCTTGGGACTTGACTCAGCTATCTTCATTGTCTGACACTTGAACTTGATGGGAAAGAAAGGAGAAAGAAGCTGAGGGGGACATTACTATTTTGGGAAGCTTTCTACTACATGACAAGAAGCAGTCAGGGACACCTACAAGGGTTTTATGGTTCCTGAACTGATCTAGATCTTCTAGCTCTGCCACTCACCAAATGACCGGGGCAAGTCACTTCACCTCTTTGTGTCATCCTCCCAGGGCTGTGTGAGGGCTCAACAAGAATATGTAGGGGAAAGCCCTTTATAGATGGAAGGTCACTATATAAGTACTATTATGTCTCTCCCTTCAAGGAGGACATACAGAAATTGCGCCCCACAAAGGTAAAGAGGCCACGTCTTTCTGATGGTCCAGGATGGGCAGCAGATGGTAGTGCAAAGCACTGGGGGCTCCAAATGTGGGTCCGTCCTACGGGACCCAGAGAGAAAGCCTCCTGTGTGTCTTCAGGATATCTAGGAAAGGGTTCCTAGTGTGTGAAGCTTTGTGCTAGGTGTTAAAGGAATTTGCTAGGCGGAGGAAGTGATGTCTGCAGGAGGTGGTAGGATTATAGCAGTGTGATTACCTGGGATGGAATTACCAAAGGGCCCGAGGCTGATATTACTACTGTCAGACACTGTTAGGATCTCACATTTCTTCTGCAGATGCCACACTTGGCAATCTGCTTTCATGGGTACCAACCAAGAAGGCTCTTGGACACCACAGGCCCTTGATTCCTCTTGCCCAGTTTACTGGTAGCTTCCATTCCTCTGTTCAGTTTTGTTTCATCAGAACTGGGAGAGATCTTGAGAAACAATCTGGTGTCATCCTCTGCACCGAGGCAGGTGTAGATTGCTATCCTCGTTTTTTGGAAGAGGCAGCTGTGGGCAAGAGGGGCTCTAGTTGGTAACTAGGGACACAGAACTCAGGACAGTTTGTCCTAGAGTTCTTGGTCTCCTCTATCAAGATGCTTCTTTTCTTTGGTGACTTTCAAGTTTCAAACCCCCATTTTCAGGTAATATTTGCGGTATTCCTTATTTACATATTTCGACTCCTTTCTTGGCCGCAGGTTATAAAAAGGAGAAGCTGATGGGAGGGAGCAAACTGAATGGGGCACTGGAAATCTCATAGACAAAAGCTAGCAATCCTACTGAGTGGAAAGGCTCCTTATCCAAACCTCTGACCTCGGGAGTGCTAAGAACCAGGACCACTATTTTCATAGCCAAGGACAGCAAGCCAAGGATAGCCCAGGGCTATAATTTTAAGGGTTTCAAGGTTTATCAGAGTGAACTGCTATTATTTTATTTTCCTCTTTCCTTTCCTTCTCACCTAGCCACATTAGTGACTTGGTGTCCTGGCCCCAGAAGAGAGGAAGGGAGACAAAGTGGACGGCATGCACAGGCTCAGCCACGGCTCACGAGGTACACGGATGGCTCAGCCTGTGCTTGCAGAGCTGTGGAGGGAGGCAGTGGAGAGAGGGGGGCACAGTTGCAGTAATTGGAGGAACAGGAGACAAGTGTGCTGACTGCGGGTTATTAATAGGCACCAAGACCTATATTTACAACTAGTGGCTTAAATTAGGAGCAGAACAGTCACACCTAGCCAAATCCATGCCCCACACCAAAGACACCTGAATTGTGCAAAGTGGCCATTCTGAACCCAGCTCACCCAGTTTAGTAAGCAGGCGGCCTCAGGTCGGAGTAGCCAGATCTCTGAGATCTCTAGTGCTCACTTAGGATGTCTGTCGCAATTCTGCCCATGGGGAGCAGGCCGCAGAGCACAGAGCACCATTCTCTTTAAAGGCAGGGAGGGAGGAAGGGTGGACAACAGGTAGGAGGGAGGGAGGGAGGAAGGGAGGAATGTAGGCAGGTAGGAAGGAAGGGAGGATTAAGAGAGAGAGGAAAAACAAGATGCCAGGTTGCTCAAGTCAAAACCTAAGCTCAGGCCAAGCCCCTGGGAGGTTTTCTGTTCCTCCACATCCAGCCCACTTCTCAATGGGGAAATTGTTCCATTTCACCCCGGAGAGAGCTTCTACTCATGATGTGCCAGAGGCTCAGAAGCGGAGCATGGGAATTTAAATGTCCAGAGGCCAAGGATAACCCCCCAGCGCTGGCGCAGAAAGGTGCCTCCCAAGGCTGCTAGTTCTCAGGTAGGTATGGGACTGAGTGGAAACCAGGTATGGGACTGAGTGGAAACCCGACTGCCTCTGCACTCTCCCTGGGGCCCAAACAGACGTCCCTAGTCAGTCCTCCAGCTGGGTGAGAACCTCTGGACTAGGGATCCTCTGAGGCGGAGGCTATGCTGCATCTCACGTGGTGGCAGGGGTTCAGCCTGGCCCTGGGCTTGGACGCCTGGGCTCAGCCTCTGACTTTGGGAAGAAGAAAGGGAAGAGGAGGGTGAAGGGTGAGTGGGCTGCCCCACGTGTCAAGCCCTAAGGAATTAGATTCCTAGTGGGAAAGCTAAGGAATCCTCACGACTGGGTGTAGTGCTTATGCTATGTCCTGCTGTATTACCACACGGAATAGCCTCTCTGAGCCTCAGTTTCCTTATTAGTAAAGTTGGCTAAAAAGAATATCCACCTTATAGGATTTTTTTTGAGGGCCCCAGGAGGTAATATCACTTCTGCCTTGATTAAGGGCTCCCTATGTCCCAGGCATTGATTTTAGTGCTGCCCATGTATCATCTCAATCCTTAAAATCACTTTAGACCTCAGAGGATTGCAGACCTACATGATCATCAAATCGTACCCATCAAACATATCCAGTTCTTCATACATTAATTATACCTCAGTGAAGCTCTTAAAACACTTTAGGGGTTGCGATTTTTTTTATCCTGATTTTTTTTTTTGCAGTCGAAACTGAGGCTTAACACATAGTTTAATTGTCTTAGACCAACAGCAAGTCATAGCAGAAGTGGGATTCGAACCCAAGCGGTCTGGCTTCAGAGTCTATACTTTTAATCACGCACCAGTGCTCTTATGCAAAAGTGCCTTTGGAACTGTAAACCATTGTTTGAAGGTCAGTTGTAACAATCAGTGTCATAGTTGGTAGGTCGGTGGCATTGTCTTTGTATACTGATTGAGGGCATATGGATCAGTTCCTAAACTCAGTAAGTGCTCAGTCACTCTGCCCTCCCTTGTCCTTGTCCCCAAGAGAGGACATGATGCAAAAGAAGGAATGTCAGTTTCATCATGTACAGAGCTATTGTGCAGGATGGCAAGTGCAGGTAATAAAATAATAAAGAGACCACACAGCTGCAAGCAATTGCACCTGACCTGGGTATCAAAAAATCCAAGGAAGCAAAGAAGAGAAGGCCTCAGGTTGGATCTCCTCTCCCTTTAGTAAGACAGAAAGCTTAGGATAGTTTCCCTGGTGTTCTGCAGGCCTGGCAGGCTGCCCTCTGACCTCATACAGGCTCCATTCCATAACCTAGGAAACACTCATCCATCCTCCAAAAGGCCTAACCAGTGTCAGGGGACTCAAGTCTCATGTCTGTGAGCAAAAGGTAAATAGCTTCCTGTATGCAAGGCAGAGCTAATTTCAAAGGTTTCTTTGGGTAGAAGTTGGGAAAGCCCAATGCTAAAACAGGAAGTATTTATCATTTGGGCCTGGATGTTTTCTAGTCATTATGGTGCCCTTAGTCACCTTATGGAGGTGATGTTTTCACTGACTGTTACAACTTAATGGTCCTTGGCTGAACTCCAGATCTACATAATCAACCGCGGGCCTGACACCGTGGTGTGGGCTGGCAATCTCACACTTAGCGGGTCTAATAGTAAGCTGCTGAGGGGCTCCCTCCAATCTCTAGGAATGGTAACACTACGCTTCTAGTTGCTCAGGCCAAAAACCTCGGTGTCACCCCTGTCTCCTCTCTTTCATACTCCTGATCCATCAGCAAAGCTTCTTGCTCTACTGTGAAATATATTTTAAAATTGGGGCCACATTTTACCATATCCATTGTTACCTCCCTTGCCCGACCTGCTGTTAGCTCTTACCACAGTCACCAGAGAGCCTCCTTGTCTGTCTCTACCCTTGTGTTCTGCAGCTCATTGTGAGCCTGGCAGCCCAAGAGTTTCCATCCTAAAGTCCAACCACACCACTCGCCTGATGAAAACTCCCAAGTGGCTTCCATGTCACTCAAAGTAAAAGCCCAAATCCTTCTTTGACCTGAAAGCCCCACATGGTCTGTTTCCCCCCCCCCCCCCCCCCCCCGCCTCCATGACTTCTCCTACCTCCTTCTTGCCTGGAACTCTCATTCCCGCTAGGTTGTCTCCTCTACCTGAATGTCCTCCCCCCATATCTGTAAGGCTGGTTTCCTCAATTCCTTCAGATCTTTATTTCAAAAGTCATCTTGGGAAAGAGCCCAGCTCTGGCCACTCTGAAATGTGACCTCTTCCAGTAGTTCACCTCTCTCTCCCCCTAAACAGCATTCTGCCTTTTTCTCATGTTAGCATTGAGCCCTCTTTAAATATTATATTATGCATTTTACTTGCTTATCTTGTCTGTCTCCCTTGGTAGATGATGTATGAAGGGATTTTTGTCTACTTTGCTCACTATTGTGTTTTCAGTGTCTTGAACAGAGCCTGACATATAGTAGACACATGTCTAAATATTTGGTGAGTAAATGAATGGAGGGACACAATATGAGCTGTGTGGATCCTCCAGCAAATCATTTAGCCCCTCTAAGTTTCGGTTTCCTTGGATGTAAAACCGAGTTTTTGCACTAAGCTTCCCCACAGCTGACATACCTAGAACTGGAAGCAGCTGTGAGGCAAGAAAGGGTCTGAAGAGGGCCTGAAGATTTGGATTCAAGACCCGGGTTGATGGGAACACTTGTCTGGGTCTCAGTTTCCACAACAAATAGAAAGAGCCCCACCCAGTGGCCACTAAAGTTACTTTCGGCACTTACAGTGTAAAACTAGGAAAGTCATAAAAAAAAAAAAGAAAGAAATGTGCCTCCATACCCCTCGATACCACACGGTGGCGCAGTTGCCTACCAGTGTCTCTAAGAGGGCGTTGCCGAGCCTAGTCTGTGACCCAAACAGCAGCCTATTGTAAAAATATTTTTCGTGGACACCTGTGAGAGCTGCTCATTCATCACATCTCTGGTTTGTTGCAAAAACAACAAAAATCATTACGTTGATTTTTTTTCAGATAAAAAGGCATAAATCTCAAAAGCAAAAACACTGAGTGGAAATTTCAGCTACATCTTTGTCACCAGCGTGATTTAAAGACCAAGATGAAAAGCTGGAAAACAAAAAAGTCAGTGCCAGTGCTAGGTGAGACCCCAGCTATATACTACATTAGTTCTAAAGGTAAGTAGTCATATGTCTGTCTGCACGTAATCAAGAATGTTCCCTCCAGGAGGCAGGAAGGCTAGGGAAGAACTGGACTGTTTATCCTAGGTAGGACCTCTTAGTTTTTACTTGAAACAGCCATTAGGGGATCCCGGGGTGGCTCAGTGGTTTAGCGCCTGCCTTTGGCCCAGGCCATGATCCTGGGAAACCAGGATCAACTCCCACCTTGGGCTCCCTGCATGGAGCCTGCTTCTCCCTCTGCCTGTGTCTCTGCCCCTCTCTCTCTCTGTGTCTCTCATGAATAAATAAATAAAGTGTTTTTTAAAAAAGCTGTTAAAGACTTTGACAAATAAAACAGATTGTGAACAGCGCATGACACATAGCCCTACATTCATAGTAGCCGTTGTCATTAATATCATTACATTCTAGTTTTTCCCCTCCTCTACCACCTCTCCAACTAACAATAATGCTTTTGGCTTGAAATTTACTTTTGGTGACAACAAATACGAATGATTTTGTGATTCTTTATTCTAATTACAAATTACCCATGTTCCACCACTCAGCTCAGAAATAACTAAGGTTTTGATACTACCCAAGCGCACGCACACACGCACATTTGTGATCATGTTGTGTTGTTAAAAAACACAATTCAACTGAGTAAATTTTAAAGATCTATTGGCTTTATCCAACAATTCCTGAACTGGGCAGCATCCCACCTAGCAGGTAGAAAAGAGCTCCGAGGAGCTGTACAAAATGAAAGACTCTTATAGGCAGAAGGAGCAGAAACAACAAGTTAATTGGGCAACAAGTGGATTGGTTATGGCAAAATCACTTTCCTTTAGGGCATGGCAGGGGTCTAACGGGTAGATGAACCTCACTAGCACTGACTAGGTGATTCCTGATTAACCATATTGAGACTCCATTTCTGGGAGAGGCTGAAACTGTAAATAAATCTCAATTTGGTGACATGGGGCTTAGCATAAGTGACACCATTTGGGGTTTGTTATCTTGTTTTTTTTTTTTAATATTTTATTTATTTATTCATGAGAGACACACACAGAGAGAGAGAGAGAGGCAGAGGGAGAAGCAGGCTCCATGCAGGGAGCCCAATGCGGGACTCCATCCCAGGACTCCAGGATCACGCCCTGAGCCAAAGGCAGATGCTCAACTGCTGAGCCACCCAGGTGTCCCTGTTATCTTGTTTTTAACAGTATAAAGGGTTTTTTTTTTCACTAATTTTTCATTTATCATTATACTAAGCACATTTCCACATCATTAAGATTTTTCATCATCATCATCAATAATAACACACTTCTTTGATTAGCAAATGAGTACATTTTAATGGTAGGAAATACTGAATACAGGACAAAGATAAAAAAAAAAATCATTCCTAATCGCATCATCCAGACTAGAGATAATTGTTCACATTTTGATGTATTTCTTTCAATAATCATGCAAATATATTTTCCATAAAATCGGGAATATATTATGTATATGATTCTTCCTCTTGATGAATTAAATTTATTTTAAAATTACTTCAAGATTACAACAGTTTTCTTTCTTTTTTTTTAACTTTATGTGATCATTTTCCCTGTCATTACATGTTCTTCAAAAACCCCAGTCATAGGGATGATTTTTCTCTTTAATTTTTCTCTTGTTTTGATTACTTGGGGCACTTGACTGAAATGCTCAAGTGGAGGGCACCTGAGTGGCTCAGTCAGTTAAGCGTCTGCCTTTGGCTCAGGTCATGATCTCAGGTTCCTGGGATGGAGCCCACATAGGCTCCCTGCTCAGTGAGGAATCTGCTTCTCCCTCTGCACACCCCTCTCCCCATGCTTGCTCTCTCTCTCCCAAGTAAATAAAATAAAAAAAATAAAATAAAATAAAATAAAATAAAATAAAATAAAGAATACTTGAGTGGAATTATTGCAGAACCACAGCATAGTCGTGAGAGGTGTGATTTCACAGAGGGCTGTCCCACTAGGCTGAATGAAGCAGAATTCTGTTTGACCTTCATTCCTTGAGTCAAGGCTCTGATCATTGTTACACTACAACTCGCTCTCCAGAGGCATGATGTTTTAAACAGCTGCCTTATTTAATAGAGTTGTCTTCTGAATCAAGATTTCATAGGAGAAAGGAGGATAATTTCTTACCATTTTCAAGTTTCAAGCCCCATTAACTCTCATCACAAGACAAGAATTATAATACTATTGACTGAGATAAAAACATTCACAATTTACTGAGTGTGCATTAGGTCCTGCTAGGAGTTGTTATTCCTTCATTGGATCCTCACTTCCTACTCATTTTATATAACAAAGAATGAAACAGAGACTGAGAAATGAAACGCCTTGTCTGAAGGCACTGGTTGATCCCGGATAGGAACCTGAGTGTTGCTTTGAAATGTTTGTCCCAGCAGCCCCAGCACACACCTTTCCCAAAACACTGAAAATCATATCTAATGCAAATGGAGTTTGGGAAGCAGGAACTAGGGTTCCTCTCCTTGAATGGAGAGAAGTGAGGGGGGTAGGCTGACTCAGAAAAGCTCCATGTCTACCTGACGGATTTTAGCACTGAAGTACTGACTAATATTAATACAAGAATCCATCCCTGGGCAGCCTGGGTGGCTCAGTGGTTTAGCATCGCCTTTGGCCTAGGGCGTGATCCTGGAGACCTGGGATGGAGTCCTGTGTTGGGCTCCCTGCATGGAACCTGCTTCTCCCTCTGCCTGTGTCTCTGCCTCTCTCTCTCTCTCTGTGTCTCTCATGAATAAATAAAATTTTAAAATCTTAAAAAATAAATTAATTAATTAAAATAAATTAAAAAAAAAAAAGAGTCCCTCCCTTTGTCTGCTGGGATATGCTACAGGATGCCATGGATGCCTGTATATACTATTTTTTTTCTATATGTACATGCCTGTGATAAAGTTCAATGTATAAATTAGGCACAGTAAGATGTACAATAAGTAATAATAAAATAGAACCATTATAACAAGATACTGTAATAGAAGTTACATGAATACGCTCTCTCACTTTTTCAAAACATCTCATTTTACTGCACCCTTCTGCTTCTTGCAATGACATGAGGTGATTAAACAGCCTCCTTGGTGAGACGAAGTGAGGTGACGGATGTCAGCATTTTGATGGAGAATTACGCTACTATTGACCTCCTGATGATACACCAGGAAGAGGATCATCTGCTCCTGTTGGCTATGGGTGGCTAAAACTGCAGAAGGTGAAATGCAGGATAAGGGGGGGATGGGACTACTTTATTTTCCAGAACTGATGAAAGCAGGACATTCATTTACCAAATCATATTTTAGGCTCAAGTAATAATAATGATAACTACTCTTCAGTAGACTCTGTGCTGAGCCCATAATAGACATTGTGTCATGTAATCATTCCAGGAGCCCGGTAAGATAAGTACTATTATCCTCAGTTTCCTAAGGAGGGATCTGGAACACGGGGGGAGGGGAGGTTGCCTTGCCTAACTGCAAACAGCAAGAATGGATTCCACGTCTGTGAGATTCCAAGGATCCAGATTCGACCATCATTCTTTTTCTTTGTCCTTCTCGTTGTTTCCTCCTTGCCTCCATGCTAACTCCCTTCTTTTCTCCCTTGCTTCTTTCCTTCTCTCTTCTTTCCTTTCCCTCCTTTCTCTTTTCTAGAGGGGAAAACCATAGTTAACCTCCTGGTGAGGAAGCCTCTGCAGCTTTCTAGGGCTTGATGAAGGGTGTTTCTGACAGTGAGGAGCAGTGGAGAGAGGCAATATGTTGACTGTTTAGTGGGTGCTATGCAGCATGCTAAGAGCTTCTGGATGACTTATCTCATTGAATCCTATAAAACTCTAGAAAAAGGAGTTTCTATTGCTATACCTATTCAACAGTGAAGAAACTGAGGTTCAGACAGGCACTTTGCCCAGAGTTGCACAGTTGAATTGGTTTGGTTTTTTTTTTTTAGATTTATTAAATTTTTTAATTAATTAATTAATTTATTAGAGACACAGAGAGAGAGGCAGAGACACAGGCAGAGGGTGAAGCAGATTCCATGGAGAGAGCCCGACGCAGGACTCGATTCCAGGTGTCCAGGATCACGCCCCGGGCCGAAGGCAGGCACTAAACCGCTGAGCCACCCGGGCTGCCCTAGATTTATTAATTTTAAGGAAAGAACACAAGTGGGAGGGGCATAGGGAGAAAGAGAGAGAGTCTTTTTTTTTTTTTTTTTAAGATTTTTATCTATTCATGAGACACACAGAGATAGGCAGAGACAGGCAGAGGGAGAGGCAGGCTCCTTGCTGGGAGCCTGCCGCAGGACTTGATCCCAGGACTCCAGGATCATGCCCTGGGCTGAAGGCAGATGCTCAATCGCTGAGCCACCCAGGTGTCCCAAGGAGGGAGTCTTAAGCAGACTCTGTGCTGAGTGAGGAGCCCAGTATGGAGCTCAACTCACGACCCAGAGATCCTGACCTGAGCTGAAACCAGGAGTCAGACACTCAAACGACTACATCACCCAGGCGCCCCCAAAGTTGCAGAGATTTTATTTTTTAAAGATTTTATTTATTCATGAGAGACACAGAAAGGCAGAGACACAGGCAGAGGGGGAAGCAGGCTCCCTGTGGGGAGCACCATGTGGGACTTGATCCCAGGACCCCAGGATCATGACCTGAGCCAAAGGCAGATGCTCAACCACTGAGCTACCCAGGTGCCCTGCAGAGTTTTGAATGAATGAGCCAGGATAAATCATGATCTGGCACAAGTCTACTGCCAAGTGCACCACTGATGCTATATTCTTCAGTGTGGATAAGATGGTCATTTTTAGGGTGATATTTGTCAACCTCTGATGGAAAACTTAATAGCAGTAAAATCTTGGTAATTCCATCAGCCTTTCAAAGTCTTTTTGCAATCTGGCCTTCTTTTATTTAGTCAATTTCATTTTCCACGACCCCCTTTCTGTACTCTCCTCTTTGCAGGCTGGTATTTCTGTCACTGCTGTCTATCATGTCAGTTTCCACATGCACATTTTCTAGTCTCCACTCAGCAAGGGACATACATCCTTTAATGACCAATGTAAGTAAGCACCTTCTGCATTCCTCATCTCTTCTAGTCCTAGGTTACAGAGACATTTCATCCCCTCACAGCCCTGTGCAAAAGCTTTCCATGATAACCTTTTATCTGCTAAACAAAAGCCAGGATTCTTAGCTTGGTATTCAAGTTAGCCATTCAGTCACAAATGTGTACTGAGAGCCAGTTATGTGCTAGGCACTCTCTAGGTGCTGGGAGAATTGTAGAGAACCAGACAGGTTTCTACCCTTATAGTGAACAAACTCAGCATTAAATAATTACAAATAATCAACTACATAACTATTAGTATGATATGATTCAAGCCATTTCAAGGCCCTCTAGCATCTGGTCTCAATCTACTTTCAATTCCGCCTCTTGCTTCATTCCATTCAGACGAGCCTACTCATTCCATCCCAGCTTGGTGGCTGTGCCCATACTCTCCCTTTTTCCCTTGGTGCAGATTCTTCCCTTCTCCACCTGGAACCCCTCAGGGCAGGCTTTGGTTCTGTCTCCATGAAACCCTGCTAGACAACTTTAGCCCAAAGGATTTTCCCTCATTTGAATTCCTAGTACTTATCCATGGGACAAATATTTACTGAATGACTTCTTGAAATGTTTGATGAATTGACTCTTCATAAGTCCTAAACACATGCTATGGTTATTAAAGATTTACATTATATGAAGAGTTAGACTTTTCCTACAAAGGGATCAAGGATATTTATTTTTCCTCTTCTTCTCTGGGTGGGAGAGGAGTGGAGATCAAAAAAGCTACAGAGAAACACACAGAATTACCAATAAGCAAAGTGACAATAAAAACTGCATACTCATAATCCTACTACTTTTTTGTTTTGTTTTTTTATTTAAAAAAAAATTTTTATTGGAGTTCAGTTTGCCAACATTTAGCATAACACCCAGTGCTCATCCCACCAAATGCCCCCCTCAGTGCCCATCACCCAGTCACCCCAAACCCCCGCCCACCTCCCTTTCCACTACACCTTGTTCATTTCCCAGAGTTAGGTGTCTCTCATGTTTTGTCACGCTCACTGATATTTTCACTCATTTTCTCTCCTTTCCCTTTATTCCCTTTCACTAATTTTTATATTCCCCAAATGAATGATCCTACCACTTGAAAGAGAGCTACCATTGACAACTCTCTACCTTTCTAGTTTTTTGTTTCTGTTTGGCTTTTTTTTTAAGATTTTATTTATTTATTCATGAGAGACACAGAGAGAGAGGCAGAGATTTAGGCAGAGGGAGAGGCAGGCTCCTCTCAGGGAGCCCGATGTGGGACTCGATCCTGGGACAGGGATCATTCCCTGAGCCAAAGGCAGACACTCACCCGCTGAGGCACTCAGGCGTCCCTTTGTTTCTGTTTCTATTTCTTCTGTGTGTGTATCTAGGAAAAATTTATTTTTTCCTCCAAATTAAAATTTTATGAATATCTTTTTTCCCCCACAGGGCACCTGGGTGGCTTAGTCAGTTAAGCATCAGCATTTGGCTCAGGTCATGATCCCAGGGTCCTGGGTTCCAGCTCAGTTGGCTTCCTGCCCAGGAGGGGGTCTACTTGTCCCTCTCCTCTCCCTCAGCGCCCCCTACTGCTAATGCTCTCCCTCTCAAATAAATAAATTAAATAAATAAATAAATAAATAAATACAATCTTTTTTTTTTTTAACATTTATTTATTCATGACACACACACACACACACACACACACACACACACACACACACACACAGGCAGAGACACAGGCAGAGGGAGTAGCAGGCTCCATGCAGGGAGCTTGACGTGGGACTAGATTCTGGGTCTCCAGGAACATGCCCTGGGCTGAAGGTGGTGCTAAACCGCTGAGCCACCTGGGCTGCCCAATAAATAAAATCTTTAAAGAAAATCCTTTTTTTTATGAACTTTTTTTTAAAACGGAGTACCTTTACCCCACCTCCCTGCTCTTCTGCTTGGGGGTGGAATAGTGCTAGATTGAACAAAAAACCTAGAGAATCACTCAAAGACTCATCCATATATTTTCTAGTTTACTGATCATATGTACAGTAAGAATCTGAATATTAGTTTTAGGACATTTACTCAGAAGTCTTTTCTCAAGACCTACACAGGATGCTCTTCAGAATAGTACTCTTACCTCCCCAAGACTCCAAATGTGTGGGATGCCTAGGTATACATTGTAGCCATACTTTTATGCAAATCACACAAT
The DNA here is from genome assembly GCF_048418805.1 of Vulpes vulpes. NCBI lineage: Eukaryota > Metazoa > Chordata > Mammalia > Carnivora > Canidae > Vulpes > Vulpes vulpes. The sequence goes on along the minus strand of NC_132785.1, from coordinate 105,012,558 downwards.
ATGGGGCCTTTAAGAACACAGATCTTCAGCCCACTCTCGGAGAAGAGAAGTAGATTGAACTACAGTGTAAGCACTTGCCCAAGATCAAGCAGCTGGTGGGGGGCAGGATTGAAGATGCCAGCCCCAATTATCTTTACAAATTGCCTGTCCCCAGTTTGTCTAATGATCAACCTCAAACTAAAATTAAACAGAAAATACTCAGGAAAGCACTAACTCTTGCTAACCAAATCATATGTATTCCTACCACTGAAGGGGAAAAGGTAACACAGTTTGGTAGAGATTAGGTTAGATCTTTCATCATTGACTTGTTTTGAAATGTCAGAAAACTTCCTCTTTGGAAATCTACATTACTATGACAGGATTAAGGCAAAGAAGAAATATTAGAGGCCACCTACTCATTCTTAAATGTTTGAGAAATGAGGATAACAAAAGGATGTAGGAAAATATTGGCCCTTGATCGTGAACTGTGAGCCATGGCATTGGCTCATATGTATATTCTACTTTGGTTCTTTTTTTTTCTCTTTTAAGGAAATAGTTTTTATTTTTAACCTTATTTTATTTTTAAAAGATTTTATTTATTTATTCATGAGACACATAGGGAGAGAGGCAGAGGAAGAAGCAGGCTCCCTGATGCGGGACTCCATCTCAGGATCATGACCTGAGCCAAAGGCAGACACTTAACCACCGAGCCATCCAGGCATCCCTCTACTTCGGTTCTTAGTCTGATTTCTAGAGGTCACCATAATCTGAGGTGCAATTCATTCAAGCAAAAGAAACTCAAACTGTAGAAAACGGAGTCTGTTCAGAGGGACCAAGGCCCCTTCAACGACAGCTTTCAAACTGAGCTTTCCAGACTCAATTTGAAGCCTCAGTCAAGTGGTCTCTCCTTTCCTCTGAGTTCTGAAAAGTGACACTATGGGAATCTCCTATAAAAAGAGATTTATAGGAGCCCAGCAACGGGCGAACTGTCTGGAAAGGCGACAACTGTAGTTTTAAGAATGCTTCTAAAGAACATTCCAATGGGCCTAAAGGTCTTATGGAGATGAAAGGCTTCCTGGGTGGGAGTGGGGCTGGGAGCAGGAGCTGATCCACCTGCGTGGACTGGAGCAGAGGCACGTCCAAGAGCGCGGGGAATCCAACTGTAAGAGGGAGCTGGAGAAGAAAGGGCTCTGGCCGGGGAGGTACAAGCCAGCTCGCTTTTCCTCTGCTCCCTGTCAAAAGCTCACTTCAGGGTCCGGGGCACAGGTGCTGTCCAAGCGGGCCCCGGCCCTACCGCGGCAAACAAAGGGCGCGGCCTCCTCCTGCCTTTTCGGTGTGAATGGAGGCTCGGCCTCACCTTTTAGGCTCCACCCATCCCTTCTCCGGCACCCAATGAGGCCGCGGCCTCCTCCTGCCAGGAGGTGTCGAACTCTCGCAGGAAACGGACAGGTACCACGGACCAATGGTCGGAGCTGCCAGGAGCCAATGGGAGAGAGAAGCGGGTCGACCTGGGGGTGAGAATGGGAGCCCGCAAAAGCGGCGGGCCCGGGGGAGGGGGGGCCCAGACACGTAGGCGCGCGGGGCGGAGGGGGCGGGGCAGCCCCCGCCGCGGCGCGAGGAACCTGCGGGCGGCGGCGGCGGCCAATGGGAGGGCGGCAGGGCGGGCGGCCCCGCCCCTCGGGTCCGCAGGGCTGGGGCGGAGCCAGGCCCGCGTCAGGTGGTCCCGGGCGTGCGGGCGGCGCTGGGGGCGGGGCGCGGCGGGAGCGGGGCGCGCGGCGCGGGGAGCGGCGGGCGGCGGCCGGCGGGCGGCGGCGGGCGCTGGCTGCGCGAGCAGGTGCCCGGGCGGAGGTGGCCGGGCCGCCCCCAGGGGGCGAGCGCGAGGGCGGGGGCTCCGGGCCGCCGCGCCCCCAAGCCGCGGTGAGCTCTCCCGCCCGGTGCGCTCGCCGCCGCGCCAGCCCCAGCGCCAGCGCCAGCGCCAGCCCCAGCGCCAGCCCCAGCGCCAGCCCCAGCCCCAGCGAGCCGGCTCTGCCCGCCCCGCCAGCCCGGGCCCTACCTGCGGCCGCCGTCGGGGGAGGGGGGTCCCCCAGCTCTGCGGAGCCGCATGAACAATAGGCAGCGGCGGCTCCTGCGGGCGGCGGCAGCCCCGCACCCTATGGATCGGCCGCTCCATGGAGCCCTCCAGAGCGCTTCTCGGCTGCCTGGCGAGCGCCGCCGCTGCCGCCCCGCCGGGGGAGGACGGAGCGGGGGCCGCGGCCGAGGAGGAGGAGGAGGAGGAGGAGGAGGCGGCGGCGGCCCCGGGGGAGCTGGGTTCCGAGGCCCCGCTGCCCTACTGGACGGCCGTGTTCGAGTACGAGGCGGCGGGCGAGGACGAGCTGACCCTGCGGCTGGGCGACGTGGTGGAGGTGCTGTCCAAGGACTCGCAGGTGTCCGGCGACGAGGGCTGGTGGACCGGGCAGCTGAACCAGCGGGTGGGCATCTTCCCCAGCAACTACGTGACCCCGCGCAGCGCCTTCTCCGGCCGCTGCCAGCACGGCGGCGAGGACCCCAGTTGCTACCCGCCCATTCAGTGTGAGCGAAGGCGCGGCGGCGGGGCCGGGAGGGCAGGGCAGGGCAGGGCGGGGGGGGGGCAGGGGGGAGGGGGCCGGAGGCCCGGGGCGATCGCAGCCGGTGGGGAGAGCTCCCCCTGAGGGTGGGGGCGCGCGCCCGGGCTGCCGGCGCGGCCGGGTACGATGGAGACGCCGCAGGCCTCGCTGGAGCCTCGGGCGCTTGGGCTCCTAACCTTCATCTGACCACCTGGGCCGCGGCTTCTGCCGTACACCTCCCGAAGCTCCGGGGTAAGAATCGCCCCATTGCGCCCTCCCGGCCTCCCCACCTCTGGAAGGGTTTCAGGCAAGCTGGTGGTTCCTGTCATAACCCTAGTCCCCAGGTCGGAGACCTTCCCGACCTCTTCTCCCGCCTGTCCCCGCCCCTTCAAGGCCTTTGCTTTGAGGCCGATGGGGGTGTCTTCCGCAGGGCTGGCGGGGCTGGCCCTGAGTCCCGGAAGCCCGTGTGAATTCAAGGCTCAAGTGTCTTTGCAATGTCGTGTTGATGTCCTGCATCGCAGTCTTGTAGCTCAGAAGTTGTACCTTTAGGAGTCTCGCTGAATGATGTGCTGAGAAGGGTGCGAATGTGTGCAGAAGCAGGTGATGAGTGGAGAAATGATCGGAGAGGGAAAAGTATGCCTTTCCCCCTTGAGAGATCAGGAGCACAAGGTACAGTGGCCAAATCCCAGTCCCTTGACACCCAGGCTGTTCAGATAATACATTTTCTCCTCTCTTCTCACCCTAGATCCTTGCCTATATTTGGTGTTTGCCAAATCTCAGGGGGACCATACCCACGGGTCCCTCCAAGAGCCTTTCTTCCAGCGTCCTGGTTTTCACCAATTTCCCAGGAGCCCCCTGTTCTACACCCTGCAATGAAGTTTCCTTTTTTTTTTTTTTTTCCAAAGAAGTTATATTGCCATTGGAATGCCTTAATCAGTTCTGCTAGGTGGTTTTAGACGATGTAAATGTCTTCTTGTGCAGTTTACACTGTTTTATATTTGATGATTTCCGTAATTTCTTCCTTGCTAAAAGTTGTTAATACATATTGTTGTTTATTCCATATTTTGCATACTTTGCATTTTAGTTAGTTTAAAAGAATTGTTACCAGGGGCCAACTTCAGGCATTTAGTTTAAATTTCATTCGTAACGCTTATCTTTTGGTCCTATAACTTAGTTTCACCTGAACAATTCTTTTACTTTATTTAAGATGTTTTCTTTAAATACCATCACGTAGTAGGAATATCATAACCTCTTTCCTTATTTTTCTATTCTCCTTTTTTTATTGGTGTTGGACTATCAAACTGATGTTCAGATCCTTAGTTCCCCTTTGTTTCTGTCTCCCTCTCATTCACTGTAAAAGTTCCTGTTTCTACATTTGGATCTTTATAATGCCTGGAGGAGACAGATGATTTTAAGTGGTTTTTGGGTGTCAAATCTTTTTGGCTCTAGTACTGGAAAGATGAAGGCTAAGTAAGGGTTCTAAGGTAGTGTCTGAAATAATGCTGAATGAAGATGAACTTGGTCTTATATATTGGAAGAGATATTGGAAGAATGGCCTGGCGTATTAGACATAGTCCATTTTTTTTTAACACATAAATTAGAGGTTTGAGTTTCTTTATGGGTGCCGTTCTGTGATTTTTTTTTATTTTTATACAGCTAATGTCAAAGTAGGAGAGCTATATGAGGTTCATGAGCAGGAATTCTGTTTCTTCCATCTTTGTGCCCCCAGCTGTCAGACAGTCAGGAGTGAATATGACTTGGGCTGGACAAACTCATCTGCAGAACACCAGACTTTTCCACAGTGTGCTACATTAGCAGCTCCTTCTCTAGATAGACTAGTTTCCTGTATCTAGAACTCAGACAGTGAGAAGGTAGGAAGTACTTTGTGCTTATTAAAAGAATTGACTTGAAGAACATGACATTTGAAGGCCCTGGTAAGTTATTTTATTTGGTCTCATCAGGAGTTCTAAACTTGAATGGAATTAACTCTTGGTAATTCAGAAAATTTAATTCCATTCAAAAGCCAATGTGAGTGCCTAGCAAAAGGTAGATACTGTATGAAATACCAGGAGATAGGGGTGCCTTGATAGGGGTGTCAGCTGGTAGAGCCTGTGACTCTTGAGCTCAGGGTCATGAGTTCAAGCGCTACATGGGATGTAGAGGTTATTTGAATAAATAAAACTTAAAAAAATATCAGGAGATAAAGAAATGATAAGATAAGGAGTTACTTAAAAAGTCACCCCTAGGGGAGATTGGTGATGTAAATACCAATTGTAATGGGTACAATGGTTTGATAAAGATGAACGTGGGAAATGCTAACAGGTGCTCTGATGGGTATCCTGTGTCCACCAGTTCAGTTAGTGTCCCTTGGAAAATAAAATGATTGACAACCTTGTCTCCAAAGACCTAGAATGAAATCAAGCCCACTGACAGCTTTTCCATAGTTAGCCTTTTGAACTTCTCTGGAGGCATGAATTGTGACATAGATTATGAATAGCAGACACTCAGTTAAGTAAGAATGTACAGTTTTAGTTTTAAATATTGCTTTTCAAATAGAAAATTTTGTTTCAAACTTTACTCAAAACAGAAGAGGAGGAAATTACCAAATCTATTGACAAAAATATAATAGATTTATTAGAAATCATCTATTATTTAGTGCCTTTATCCCCTCCAATGTAGATATGAAAGTTTAGCTCTCCATGGGGCTGACAAATATAAATAACCTAGGAGCTCACTCATCTTTTTTTTAGTGAAAGAGGAAAAACATACAGTTCCAAATTTATCATCTTGGGAGATAGTCCTAGGCATTAAAAAAAAAAAAGTTTCTCTTATAGGAGAATTGTATCTATTTTAAAGGAGGGCATAGATTAAGATTATTACTAATTTTCATTTTTTTTCCCTTGCATCCACTAGAAATATAAGGATAGATTTTCAGGTGTACTTGGGATTTTTAAATGAGTAAGGTGTGTACCATTCACTTGCCCCAAACCCACCAGAGCATGCCTATATGTTTAGTTTTCAAGAATACAATTGAGAGAGAGTAACATCTTGATTGCAAAAATGAAAGAAATAAGGTTCTGTTCCTGATATTCTTGGAAATATCCATCCACAGAAACTGAAAAGTGTGTTAAATGTGACTTGGCCTGATTCTTATTTAAAACCAGGTCTGGACTGGAATGCAAAAGGAGGAGGGCCCCACATTCTCTCTGAAGAGAGAACTGAAGGTGTAGTTCCTACCCAAAAGGACTTCTTCACAGGGAAGGAAGTACCCTCCCTCTAGGCCCCGCTATTCTGTCTTCTATCTGCTTGCAAGCTGTGTTCTATATTTTTCTTGAAGGTTGGTCATAATATTTCCATACCTAGTTAGCAAGAACCTGAGAGTTTCTTTCTACCCAGAGAGAGATTAATGCTTTCCCTTCCACACAGAGGTTTTCTGTCTTCTCTGAAATGCCGTCTGAGGAGCTGTCCCTTCAGCACCCAGGTTCAGAAACCCTTCTTTTAAATCCTTCTACATTTAAATATTTAACACGTCCTGTGTGTTCACAACTATGCTTCAGACCAGAGGAATGAAGGAAGGGTGTAAGAGAAAATACAACACTTAATTCCCTTAAGGAAAATTCAGATCTTCAGTTGGGTATTTCCCCTGTGAATGGAAACTTGTTAAAGAGACAGATCATCAGGGTAAAAAGCTGTTAGAAAAAGTGAATGTTTCTTCCTCTTATGACCAAGGAGACTCTTAACATAACTTACATATTTCCTCAGGGGGTTTCTTATCGCTCTTTAATATCCACATTGTTTTTCTCATTGATATAGATAAGACAAGAATTACTAATCAGGATTTGTTTTAGGACCCAGAAACACTTAAGCTATTTTAAGCAAAAAGTGGTTTAGCACAGGAAATTAGGTGCTTACAGAATTGTTGGAAGGGCAGGAAGAAGGGGTTCTTAGCCGGACCTATGGGAACAACTCCCAGAACATTGCAGATCTGGCCCATGTAGCAAGCTACTACTTCTCTAATTGGGAACGTGCAGAATCAGGAGTTGACATTGAAGCTGTCGATTTCAAGAACATCCTGGTGTCCAGAGATTAGGTAACCACTTGGCCCTGCAGCATTCCTTTCTACATCTGCCCAGAGCTAATGATTGGACACTGATATGCAGAAAAATCCCACTTCTCCACAGCCATGCTTGCCAGGAGAAGCAGCAAGAAAATGGTGTCCATCTCACTTCTTTCTTACATATCATGTGCATGTAGTTGGCAGAAGCAGACCTATAGCAGTCAGGGAGTCTGGGAAATGTAGTTCTTAGCTTTCTGGCCTCTGTAGTGAAAGATACGCTGGAAGGTTTTAGATGGATGTTGATTGTTAGTCTGGAGGACCAGCCATAACATTTATTCTTTAAGAGGAGTGCCAGATGAGATGAAAAGCTTGAACAATTGGAACTTTGGGGGGTATATCTTTTTGTATTCTTTTGTGCAGACTGCCAGTTGCATTGTAAAATACAAATGAATATGAGCTCTAGATAGGACAGAAATACTCTAGTTAAGCAAGAATAGAGTTTTGAGCACTGTCAGCATGTCAGTGGAGGTTGGAGGCATCCTGTAGCTGGCTGAGGAAGGAAGAGAACAGCCAGCAGTGGGCAGTTCCTCTTTTGGTCTTGCCAAAAGTTCAGAAATATATCTTTGTTTTCTTAGTTTTTTTTTTTTTTTTTGAAAGCAAAGTGACTATTTTCTGTTTCTGAGGTTTTTTTCCTACTGAGATAGCCCCCCCCCCCATTTTACTTGACTGTTGTTTACCTGCTGAATGTTCGGTAGGATGAGTACAGTGGTGAATAAAGCAGAAAGAATCTGCTCTTGTGGATCACACAATCTAGCAGGAAGGCAGGCACTGAACAAGTAATTAAACCTTGTTGGGTCTTGCCAGGCAGAGACTGTTATGGACGTGTTTGATGGGGTCCTGACCTCATTTAGGCAGGGGTTAGGAAAAGGTCCTCTAGGAGATTTTGTTTAAGCTGAGACCTGAGGGTTGAGTATGAGTCAGCCAGGTAAAGACAAAGAGACTGAGAAGACAGAGCCCAGGGTTTTCGTGAGAGAAACATAAAATAACACTTTACTCATTTAGCAACACCTTATCTAGCCCGAGATTTATAATCACTGGTAGCTATTATTATCTTTCCATGGAAGCCTTTCCAAACAGAGCTGAAGATATAATCAGGTACCCTAGGTTCATACTCTGCATTGGAAAGGAGATGAGTGGTTGGGTGTGGTCCTTGGGAACATCAGGGATGGAGCTGTGGAGCAGGTGACTTCTAGAGTAAGATGTCCCCAGGGAGGCTCCTTTCCTGCACATCTTAGTCACCAGGCCCGTTTTGAAAATATCCTCCCAATTTACTCCATACTGTCCGTCTTCACTGCTACTGATATTCAGACCCCGGTGCCTGCATGCCTGAGTTACTCAAATGGCCTCCTTAGTAGTTCCTTTTGCAGTAGGCTCCCTGTCCTCCAGGTTAGATGGCTGCCAGAATGGATGTCCTTTCTAAATCAGTCTAATAACACTCCCCTACTTAAAAATACATGAGTCCTAACATTCACAGTGTGAAGTTCAAGCCACTCAGAATGACTTCAAAAACATTTCACAACCTAGCTGATCCCAACAAGACCTTGAGCTTCATTTCCTATCCTAGTGCATATGATCCAGCCACCCTGGACTCCATGAAGTTCTTAATATGCCATATACTCTCATGCCCCGTGTTCCTGCTCATGACCTTCCCTTTGCCTGGATTGTCCTTTTCCACCTTGCTCTTTGCTGCCTGATAAGATTCCTCCCACTCATTCTTTTTTTTTTTTTTTTTTAGACTTTATTTTTAAGTAATCTCTACACCCAACACGGGGCTGGAACTCACAACCCCGAGATCCAGAGTTTCATGCTTTACCACCTGAGCCAGCAGGGCACTCTCCCTGTCTTCTTTAGGGCACATTACCAGTGTTGCCTTCCCTGAGAATCCCTTCCCACTCACCCTCTTAATCCTGTCCTGCAGTGGGAGTTGGTGGTTTTCCTAATCTGATCATACAGCTACGAAGGCTCTTTTCACACTATGGTTTGGTTGTTAGGTGTCTGCCTTGACACTGGATTGTATGCTTCTCACCATCTAGTACACAGTAAAATGAATAAATCTCATAAAAATGATCTTCCTCTATGTTCCCTTTAGTTAAAATGGTTTGTCATGGTACAACATTCTGCATGATGGTGCAAGTAGAAATTATTACATGAATATTTATTGAATACCCACTTATGTGCTAGTCATTAAGAATAATGCAACATAAAATAGGTTAAACACATTTCTTGCCTTGATGGACCTTACCTTATAGGGGAAGACAAAAAAGCCAAGTGAACAGATAACTTGTTGTGTTTACCCATCCAGGTAAATGGGTGATTCAGTGGTGTTTTCAGAATGTTTTTGACTTCTTTTTTTCTTCTCTTTCTCAGTGTTAGAGATTGATTTTGCGGAGCTAACCCTGGAAGAGATTATTGGCATCGGGGGCTTTGGGAAGGTCTATCGTGCTTTCTGGATAGGGGATGAGGTTGCCGTGAAAGCAGCTCGCCATGACCCCGATGAGGACATCAGCCAGACTATAGAGAATGTTCGCCAGGAGGCCAAGCTCTTCGCCATGCTGAAGCACCCCAACATCATTGCCCTTAGGGGGGTGTGTCTGAAGGAACCCAACCTCTGCTTGGTCATGGAGTTTGCACGTGGAGGGCCCTTGAATAGAGTGTTATCTGGGAAAAGGATTCCCCCAGACATCCTGGTGAACTGGGCTGTGCAGATTGCCAGAGGCATGAACTACTTACATGATGAGGCAATTGTCCCCATCATCCACCGCGACCTTAAGTCCAGTAACAGTGAGTATGAAGAGATGGGGCTGGAGGGCTCAAGAGCACTTTTATACCCAGCCCATGGCTACAGTGGGAGTGGATTCCTAATGGAATCACAGTGGGCAGTGAGACTCCTTGCTTAAAACCATTCCATCCTTGAGTTGAGAGGTATGGGTGGAATGAATGCCAGGAAAAATTGGTTTAGAAAGAGAAGAATGAGGCAGCTGTGGGGTTTGCAATAATTCTGAGCTCATATTAACAGGCAAGGTTGGCAGTGTATAATTCTGCTATGCTGTGCAATATATATCCACATATATATAGGTAGATATGTTTTTCCACTTTAGGGAAGTGTGTCTGTGATTACAAAACGGGTTTTCTTCTTTGCTGGAACAACAGGTAGCTCTAATACCTATTTGCATTCTACCTGACTACCCCAACTTGAGGTACCTGCCAGAGAAGGGGCGCTAAGGAAGAGGAGGAGGCATGTGGTTTAAGCTGTGGGACTGATTCAGGTAACAGTGTCCACTGGGAGAGCATGACCTGGCTGGTCATATTATAGACTCCTGATAGCCTCTGGGTGTTATTAATTGTAGTAACTACTTAGTGTTTAATAGCAGGGAACTGAGAAGTAACTGTTTATTAAACATCCAGAATCCATAAACTAGATTGTAAAGCAAGTGTTAGGCATAATTACATAGTGAGTTGGTGGAAACCAGTCTCTTTCCTTGGAGGACTCTGCAGGTGCTGTGCTGTGCGGCTTTTGTGTGGTCATTTGTGCTCTCTCTTGCCTGCACTGTGTGGTACAGAGGATAGCATTTGTTAAATAGGGTATGCTTAAAATCACTTTAAGCATCCTGTGTGGAGAAGAGGGCATTAGGGTTTTGGGAGATGGTGTTGGTTGCAGGAACTTTGCTCTCTGTCTCCTTAAGTGTTGAGCCCAGAAATCCTTCAGACTTTGTTTTGTTTTGAGCTGTTCCAGATGTGGTTTATTTTTCTGTCGATACTACTGTGAATCTGCTTACTTTAAAAAATACATTTTAAAATTATTTAAGTAGTAGATGTTTTTGTGGAGTAGATGTTTTTGTGGTACAAAAATTAGGAAGCGCAGATAAACAAAAAAAAGAAAGGTAACCAATAATGTTCTCCTTCGGAGAGTATAACTATTACATTTGGCATATCCTTCCAGACATTTTTTTTTTAAAGATTTTATTCATCCATTCATGAAAGACACAGAGAGAGAGAGAGAGGCAGAGACACAGGCAGAGGGAGAAACAGGCTCCATGCAGGGAGCCTGACATGGGACTCGATCCTGGGTCTCCAGGATCACGCCACAGGCTGAAGGCAAGCACTAAACCGCTGAGCCACCCGGCTGCCCTTTCCAGACATTTTTAAAGTAAATATTTATCTATGTATTTAAATGTGGGTATATATATATACTATACAGACACACACACACACACACACACACACAAAATATACTTTCCAAGTTACTTTAAAATGGCCTTTCTTACTTATCTCTTCTACTTGAGCCCTCTTCTCCCTTAATAAAAGTTCATCTTTGCAAAAGATGGAACGTTATATATAATGCATATCGTGGATTTAAGTTCCATAAAATATGATTATTCTCCTCCTTCCTCCCAGATTGTGTTCTTCAAACATATTAAATTAAAACTTTTGGTGGCCCTTTCACATTTCTGCTTAGATACTGCTTTGGATGATGGAGTAAGAATAAGTAGATGTATTGGTAGAAAATGTGACGTAGGAGCTGAATTTTCTTATATATTTATCATGCTGGAAGAAGGAGACAAAGTGCTCTCATCTTACCTATTGAGTCCTTTTAAGAACTTGAGCTAGGATGATGGAATTGTAAAAACCAATCATTTCTTCCAGGAAATTTCAAATTTGAATGTAATTTCAAGCTGTCAACACAAGGTTTTACCTTCTGTGAGATTTACATTTGGAAGTCTAGGCTCTTGTGAAGGAAAAGTTAGCTTGTCAAAGTTCTGCTGGCTGCAGGAGATGGCAAGAGACCTCAGTGTAATTCTGTCATTCAGGAGACAAAACTCTGTTCTTTCTTTGTATTTGCTGGGCTTTAGGATCGCCGGGGAGGAGCCCCCTGGTGCACTGTGTTATGGCGGGAGTCAGACTTAACACAGGGTACAGGATGACCCTTGACCCTATCAGGGTAACGTATGCTCAGAAATGTGCATAGTCCATTGGGCTGTGTGGTTGGTGCTGATATTGATGCCTGCTATAAATCTCACATGGAAGCTGGGATAGTGCCTTGACATTTGTCTATGGTGGCTCTTTGCCTGGGATTGTATGAGTCCAATATGAGTCTTGATGACACTGTTGTTTTTACCCCATTGCTCTGTGCACATGACTGGGAAAATCATTTTAGAAATGTGCTAGTTTTTACCCGCCAGTTGGAGAGTCACGGCTTCTCTGTGTTTTGCAGACCTGGGGATGCTGGTCTGTTTCTCTTGTTGTTGTTGTTGTTGTTGTTGTTGTTGTTGTTGTTGTTGTTGTTTAAGGGTTCCAGAGAGTTGGATTTTGGTCTCTGTCACGTGAGGGCAGATTTTGTGAATCATATGTATTAGTTGACTTAGACCTACTAGGGAGAAGAGTATGTAGGTGTGGGGGCTGTCGTTTTGGAAAAAAAAGAAAGTAGTTGGTGATAAAGATCTAACTGTTATGAAAGGCTCGATGGAAAGGTGATTAATTAAAATGCTTTGTTATCCTGGTCACTTACTTAAAAAAGTCACATGCTGTTAACTGGCAGTGGAACCCATACAGCGTCCAATGTTGATATATAGTCCTCAATAAGTTTAGGTTTGACTGCACCTAACCTAAAAACCAAAATAACAGTGGCTAAAACAAGGTGTACATTCATTTGTCTTTGAAAAGAAGTCTGCAGGGTTTAGGACATCACAGTGTCATCAGGGATCCAGGCTCCTATTTTTCACTCCATCCCGGTACATGGCTTGCATCCTCAGGCTTGCCTTATGGTCTAAGATGGCTGCTGAAATGCCAGTTACTTGGTCCAAGTAACAGGCCTGAAGGAGGAGGAAAAGCAGAAGCACAAAAGCAGAAGCACAGTGCTCCTGGAGCTGAGTTGGCTCCCATGATCCTCCCAGAAGTCCAGCGAAACACATCTGCTTGCATTAATTGGCCAGAAGGTAATCATATAGCCATGGCTGGCGCGGAGGAGGCTGGGAGATGCAGGACTTTAATATGGGTGGCAGTGAGCCCAGCTAATAATCAGGGTCTATTACCAAGGAAGAGGGAGAGCAGGGCTGGTGGGGGAAGCAGCTGGCAGTCTTACCATGCGGGACATGCACTGGAAAGAACTGTTTATTTCAGATGTTTGGCATCATACAGCGAAATAAGGTTAACCAGGCCTTGGGACGTGTGGCTCAGACCTCCGATTTAGCTAATGGTTCATACTACTTTACCACATTGCATCATTAACTCAAAAGTCACTTTAAAAACTACGTACAAAAAGCCCTGGTTCTAAAAATGTATTTATGTCTCTGCTCTGTCATTCGGAGGGAAGCCAGCTACCTGTGATTGTTAGCAAAGGTGTCAATGAAAGATGGTCTTTTAGTGGAAAGATTGTCCTTTTGGAGGGGTAGGTAGATGGATTTCAGGATTTTGGCTTAAAGACATTTGGAAGAATAACAGTTCGATAACGGTCGTTAAAAGTTAAATTAGTATAAAAATGAGGTCATATGAAAAAGCTTTGGAAAATGAAAAGCCTTGCCTAGAGTGAAGGTTGTGTTATTGCTTTTATTACTAAATAACTTCTTTCCTTTTCTTAGAAAATGTAGAAAAAACATAGAGGTAAAAGCAGCCTGTTTCTCCAGTTTTTGCATTTATCGATATTTGTTTTTACCCAGAACTGTGCACAGGAAATCATAATAACCATGTTGCTTGTAGCATGCTTTGTGCTCCCCGACTTATCAGCATATTGTGACTCGCTGTGTGAATAAATATTCCTCCACCACAAGATATTTAAAAGTTGCACAGTATTCCACTAATTAGATATGCTCCATTAACTAAACCAAACCCATATGTAGCAACAATAATGGTAATACTACTACTACTAATAATAATACAACTGATGCTTATTGAGTGCTTTCTTTAGGTTAGGCACAAAGCATTTTTTTTTTAAAGATTTCATTTATTTATTCATGAGAGACACAGAGAGGCAGAGACATAGGCAGAGGGAGAAGTGGGCTCCCCATAGGGAGCCCGATGAGGGACTTGATCCCAGGACCTCAGGATCAAAGGCTGGTGACCTGAGCCAAAGGCAGATGCTCAACCACTGAGCCACCCAGGTACCACAGGCACAAAGTATTTCTTTATTTCTTTATTTTCTTATTCTTTTTTTGGCACAAAGTATTTCATGTAGATTTTCTTTTCATTTCCACAGCAACCGTTTAGACTGTGTCTTTATTTTATATTTATTTTACAAATGAGGAGACTGAGGCTCAGAAGGGGTCAGGCATTTCTCTAGGGGCTCGCTGCTGGGGTCCTAAGAGCAGACTTTGTGGCCAGGTCTGACCCCTCCATATGTGTTCCTGATCACCAGTGTTGCCAGCACACTGCCATTGGGCGGCTGGGGCCTTTCATGGCATGATTTCCTGTGGCCCTGTAGTGCTTTGGTTTTATGGAATTAGAAATAATATTCCCCTACTCGCAGAGCCATAGCATCCACATTTCATTAAGGTGTGATTGACTCACTCTTAGTTTCATAGCTGAACACCAGAGGTGAGTGGTAAACTGGCCACACCAGGAATGCTCTTGCCTCGTCTCTGCCCATCCAGACCTGACCCATTTTCCTGTGCTCAGCTCAAACCTGGCTGCTTCCTCCCAATAGCCCATCACCGTGGTCATTGCTAAGTAGTCACCTGGTGCCTCCAAATAGATTTGGTGTCTTCAGCTTCCAGGTACGTGCATGAACATGTAAATGAGTGAATAGAGAAAGTATCCCTTGAACTGGTCTGCTGTATTACAGGATCTCAAAATGTGAAACCTCCCCTTCTCTTGTCAGAGGATGTCCCACATTCTCTGGGACTTTGCCTGGACATGGCTTTTCGTCCCCTGTACAATCTCCAGGCCCCTGCCCCCTTCCTGATGTCTGAGTTCACTAATGTTTTGGGTGCCAAGGATGGTATTTTCAGAGTGTACTTGTTACCAACCTCCAGTGCCTCTGCCCTCTTCTCTGCACCCTCCTCAGATGCCAGCCCCAAGGAACTCACTGGCAGTGTGTCCACCACAGCCAGCTGTGGGCTGCCAGGTGCTGCTGGAGCAGGCCACCGCCCCTGCTGCCTACACTCACTGCCAGTCTGCTCCACCCAACCTCAGGGCTCCTGGTATTCCCACCCTGTGAATTCCCCACCATGCTCCTCACAATCCCCCTTCTAGCATTGTTGATTTGTTTGATTTGCTGCCCCTCTTGCCAACTAAAGGCTGAAGAGTATCCCTCCCTCCTTTGTGCCCTTTGCAACCTTCTCTCAAGAATTCACAAGATAAAGAAGCGGAAGATGTGCTTTCTTGGAAGTGTAAGGAGGACACAGCTTCCATCTTGCCCTTGATCAAAGGCTGGTGATAACATTCTAAGCCCTGGGTTATACCTGGACTGGACACTGGCCACAGACCCTGATTGTGGTCCCTGGATAGGATTTCTCCAGGCCGAGAATGTGCTGTGGAATGTTGTGACCCACCAGATTCCACTCTCTGGCGTACTTCTTCCTATACACTGATGTGGAGCACATTCCTATGTGCAAGAATGAATTAATAGAAGAAGCATGTAGGACACAGGGATCCCGGCCAAGAGCAATATGGCAGGAAGGGCTTTCCTAGAAAAGGATGAAGAGTAGCCATAGCAGCAGTTTTTCCTATAGGACAATAAAATAAACTAAGAAACATTCCCAGGGTGGATCTGGGAAGCAGCAAAGTATTGGATAGAGAACCCAGTTCCTAGGCCTTTTTAAGAAGTGCGTAAAATACCTTTTTATGTCTCAGGAATGTATCCCCAAATGAGATACTTCCAACAGAACCTGGCTTAGGTACTGCTGGATCTCTCTCCCCATTTTCCTTCCCATTTTTGGTCTTTGTGGTTCTTTGCTACAAGTTCCTTCTTTCGGAGTTGGAGGGTAATGGACATGTTTTGAGGATTTTTCCTGGCAGAAACATACAAGCGCTCAATGAATTGGATCATTTTGATTGGAGGAGGCAGTCCCTAAGGTTAGCCAGCAGCCTCCAGGCATGTACTCCAGATGATTCTGTTCAGTTGTTGGGTAGCATTTGCATGAACACAGAGGCATGTTCTGCAAATCAAAATAAATACATAAGTAAATAAAGCTGAAATGAAGCAAACAATCAAACCTGGTGAGGCCAGGAGATCTGACCTGGAGGTCAAGTTGTAGCTCTCAGTTCTTCAACTTTGCCCAGGAATCTTGCTTTCCCCTTTTCCCTTGGGCATGGCCATCTCCTGCACAGAGATGGTTCTTCCTTAATTTGAGTGGTTGGTGTTGAGAATACAATAGTAGGCAATAACAGACACTTGCCTTGCCCTTAACAAGCTCCCCGTTGGGTCATAGGGAATGACCTAAGTGAGGACTGAGTGCATGCTGTGGAGGGGAGGTGTTGGCACCATGAGAATGACAATATAGGGACATGCCTAAGAACCTCCTGAGGGAGCAAAAGGGAACGAAACAAAGCAGTGAGGGGAGGTAGGGCCAGGACGGTCCAGGCGGGTAGACCAGCAGACTCTAATGTTCAGCGAGCGCATGGCTCCCTCCAGGAGGTAGATGATACCCTTGACATTCCCAAGGTCCTTTCCTGTGGTTGCTGGGGCTGAGGGGCCACTGAGAAGGATCAGGAGGGAAATTGTTCTCTTTGTGGAAGATTTGCCATCCTTTCCCCAGGCTTGCTTTGGGGTGCTTTCATCTGTGGTGGCTCTGGGGGCTTCTCTGCAGCTTAGTGGTGTAGGAGGTGGCATGGGACACTGGGCAACATTTTGACACCTGTAAAGCCTGTGTTGCAGTTGATGCAGAAAATGAAGGATCTTGGTCTGGACCCTGAGCTATTATCTTGGAGAAAACAGCCTCCATGAGGTGGCAGGTTCAGGGCAAGAAGGGCTTCTACAGTCAAATGCTCTGCCCCTAAGTTATAACGCCACAAGAAGGGTTTCTAAAGCTGGGTGAGCTCTGATTTCAGATGATTCCTTCGTGTCTTTCCCTTTATCTGTTTCCTCTGATTTGAGCTGCTGTTGCCTTGAATGTCAAATTATGAGGTCTTCTTTTTTCCACATCTCTCTCTAGGCAACAACCCAGTAGTGACCTCCACCTTCTGCAGCTGGTCTATGGCACTGTCATTGCTCAGGGTAAAGGTTTGTGTTGTAGGACTTCTAAGGAGACAATAACCTGCCTGTCTCTCCTTTTTTCCCTGTCTCTTAGAAAAATTTCAATTCCTAACTTGGTGTTTTACTTCATTCCTGTGAGGTAGCTCAAGGTTAGATGTGGCTGGAGAAAGGGAGATGCAAGCAGGTGACATGAGTGGTCTTGAGTCAGGAAGGAAACGTAGCCTCTTCCCCAGGTTGCTCATCCCTTTACCTTGGAATCCCCTGCAATTCCCCCATCAGCTCCATGTAGAGCCATACTCGTTTCTCTTATTACGGAAGGGCTATTAACATAGTGCCCTTGAAACCCTTGGAATCTATACAGAATGTGTGTAGGTTCATTTTGGGAGACAGGGTTGTTACCTTGACTAATCTAAGACTCTGAGAAGGTTATGGATCAACACCGTTATAGAGAACTTCTATAAACTGGGCATCTGGGGAGGAGGAGAATTGGTGCAGTAGAAGGAACACTGGCCCACGTGCCGCCCTTGGCACTGACGGGCCGGGTTGCCCTGGGCACATCTTGTACTCCCTGATCCTCAGATTCCTTGTATGTGAAATAAAAGGTTTGGGTGAGATGATCTCTTGAGGTCCTTTCCAGGACTGACATTCTGTGACTTAAAAGGCAAATGTGTGTGTCTGGGGGGGTGACTCTGTGGTCCGTCTGTGTGTCAGGCTACCATATGCCCGGGGTTCCCTGCTTTGTAGCTGCTTGTTGCAGGGGCGAAGCTCCCGATGGCAGGAATATTCTCCAAGTGGCTTAGGAAGAAAACAGTTGATGGGAGCTCACAGGTGCACCCCTCCCCCTTTGCTGCCCAGAGCATGACAGATGGCCTTGCTGAGACAAGATGCTCCAGTCACATGAATCATGAGGGAGACTCACGAGTAACCAAGGGCAGCCTTCATCCTGGAGGCAGGACACTGTTAGTCAAATGCCATTTCTGTCTTTGGGGGTGAATGAGGGGCATCCTGCTGGCTCAGAACTTTGCTATTGTCTTCCCACCCACTTCTCTGAATCAGGGTAAGGCCTTTTCAGAGGGGGCTCAGGACCACTTAGTGTTTGAGTGCCTCTGTGCCCCTCCCCAAAAGAGTTGCAGGTGCAGCTGCTGGAGCGCCGCAGTGAGGCCTAGAAATGAGACATGTTAAGGCTGAGTCTTGCTCATCCCTAGGATTTGTGCTCTCTGTAGGAAACTTGGAAATTTTGATCTGAGAAGAAAGCATTTCCCCTTAAGCTTGGTTTTGGGAATCACTGTGGGCTAATGGAAGGAACGCTGGCTTGGGAGTCAGAGAGACTTGGATTAAAGCTACTTCTTGAGCCCTGACATTCAGCTTGTGGCTAGCATCTTGGAGCTTCAGGATCCCCATCTGTGCAACGTGGGCAATACAGAAAAGAGCAGTGTCTCTTTAAGATGGCATGAAACAGCGTGTGTCGTGTGTCGTGTGTCGTGTGTCACACAGGGACCACATTCTGTAACGGGGCTGCACTTTTTCCTCTTTCCAAGGATAGGAGAAACTTCCTTCTCTTCCTTGTTATTTTAGGTGCACACAGCATATAGTGGGTTTCCCTTTTTAAAGTAGCATGAGGATTTTAGGCAACCCGGAGCAGCCCTTTCCTCAGGTCAGCCAGGGGGAGTTTTACTGCTCCCACTGATCAAGGCAGATTCATTTCAGCTGAAGCCACAGAAGGGGATCGATACCTCTCAGCCTCTTCCAACTGTGTCTGGGCTTCTGGTGGCAAAGGCTGGTGTCTCTCCCTCCCTCTGGAACCTGCCTTAACTCAGGGCTTTGGCCCCCTGAGAAATGCTGCCTTGTCTTGTTATGGCCTTTGGCCTGATTGAATGGGACAGCTGGCCAGTTTTATGGCTCTGCTGGCCTCTCAGCTGATAATTAAAATGCTTTTGCCCCAGGAGGAAGGCAATATATTTCCCTTTTCTCCACTGCACCAGTCTACAGCCAAGGTCAAAGGGAATGGTTTCTGCACACCCCCTCCTGGCTTCCCCAGACCAACTTAGCATTCTTGTTGCTAAAGACTGGAATATTCAGGGTGGGCTGAAGAGACCATTTTTTGGTGTGGTCTTCCTTTGGCAGGAGAACGGAGCATAATTGTCCTTTTACCATCTCTGTGCAGTAGCTTAATTGCTTATAGCTGTTCCACATCTGGTTGGGCACAGCACTTAGTAGGTACTCAGGAAATGTTTGGGGGTGTGGTCATCACAGATTCCAGCACTGTGCCGGTTCCCATGCATTAACCTCTCCCCGCTACCCAGGATGTTATCTAAACAATGCCCAAACTCTACTTTAGAGCCCATGTTTAGCATGGAAACCCTCTCTTTGTTTGGAGATGAGCCCATGTGAGCTCTGGGTGAGACATGGTTTGTGTCTTGGCTCTATTACTTGCTAGCTGGGACCTTGCACAAATGATAAACTCTTTGTGCTTTAGTTTTTGTTAATGTTAAATGGGAATAATTATAATTCCACCCATCTCATTTTGTAGGGTAGAGGTGAGGATTCAGCGAAATAATCTAGATGAAGCTCTTAGCACCGTCTGGCACATGGTAACTGCTCTGTATATTGATCATAATTATTGTAATTCCAGAGGCTGCATTTATTCCCTTAGTCTTTATATCAACAGCTTGTGATCTTGTACCTTTGACTATAAATTGTCTTGTTCTTGCATTGTCAGTGTTTTCACTGACAATTCTCTCCAGTTGCTGTATAGATATTTAAAATTCAAAATGGGATATATACAGAAGGTAAAAATTAGTTCAACATTGAAATACAAAGAAAAGTCAATCTCCTTCTTACCCTAAACTCTACTTTTACTTCTTAGAAGCAAGTGAAATTAAGGCGTGGGGTTGTTGTTTCTCCTTTGATAATTTTTTTTCTATAGAAACACAGGAATCCCAGTAGAATTCTGGACAACAGAGGTAGTGTTTCTCTTTCATCCATTTTCTTCTGCTCTCTCCTTCCCCTCTCTCACAAATCACACACAAATGGGACTTTGCGTATAGAAGTCCCAATGTTTGGCAGCAATTCCATTGTTGCTATGATATCTTGTTTTGTTTTTTTTTCTTCTTCTTCTTCTTGTTATTTTTTTAGAGAGGAGAGGTGGGGCAGAGAGAGAGGGAGAGAGAGAATCTTAAGCAGGCTCCACACTCAGTGTGGAGCCCAAGCCAGGGCTCTACCTCACCACCCTGAGATCATGGCCTTAGCTGAAATCAAGAGTCAGATGCTTAACTGACAGCCACCCCGGTGCCCTGAAATCTTGCCTTTTCTATCCCTAGTCCCTTTCTGGGTAGACTCAAACTCTTCTATGGAACAAGCTGGAAGGTGTTCCTTGGAGCTCAGATAGTCAGAAGCCTAACATTTGCCTCTGGAATTGCCCAGCTGTGGAGGTTCTGACTCTGTACCTATCTGTCTACCATAGGACCTGAGCCATACCGATGGGGCTGTGGGGCCCTGGCAGTGATGGATCTTGTAACTCAGACCTTTCTCTCAAGATCCTTGTGACTGTTTACAACCTGATATCCCTGATAAGGCAATGTAACAGGAAAAAGTATTATTGAAAAGAGAAAAAGAGTTACCCCAGATTGCACAGTGCAGATGCGACTGCTCTTTCTATGCGATTTGCCTATTCCTGTCTGTATACCTCATCTCCTGCCACTTCAGTCTTTGAGTACAGGCCATCTGGATATATTTTATTTTTGTTTGTTTCTGCATTCTGTTAACCTTCAGAATCCAAGAAGAAGGAGAAAAGGACTTAGCTGAGAGTCTTCAGTTTCCAGTCATTCATAACTCCCTTTTGTGTTTATTGATAAGATTAGAGCTTAAAGGAATCTTAGAGCTGTGACCAGGGGACAGTGAGTAATTTGCCTAAAGTCAGGCTGTTGGGAATGCCTGGTTATCGTGACCATGTGTCCTTTCCTTCAGGCACCCGTGGCCCCTGACAGTGGGGCCTGTTATCCTGCCACGTTTTCCAGCTAGGTCCCGAGTATTGTGGAGGACAGCGGGATAAGAATTTCCACACCCTCCGGGGAATCGAGGATGCTTTGCTTATAGCCCCAGAGGTCACCGCTGAGCAGCCCAGTCTGCATCATCCCATGGAGGATCCTGCCCACTCACATGAACTCAATCATTTCTTCCCTGGGTTCTGTAGAAGAGACCAGTGTTTAGGCTCTGCCAGGTGTTTCAGTTTTCAGGAAGAAAAAACTGTGAAGACTCCCCACCCTTCCCCTCACTTGCAATGAGATATAATTGGACATGTAACATTGTGTAAGTTTAAGGTATACAGTGTGATGATTTCATCTGCATATATATTGCGAAATAGTCACCACAGTAGGCTTGGTTAACACATCCATCACCTCACATAATTACCATCTTTTGGTGTGGTGAGAACATTTAAGATTTACTCCTCTTAGCAGTTTTTAAGTGTATAATACAGTATTTTTTAAAAAGATTTTTAAAATTTATTTGTTTATTTTAAAGATTTTATTTATTCATAAGAGACACAGAGAGAGAGAGGCAGAGACCTAGGGAGAGGCAGAAGGAGGCTCCCCATGGGAAGCCTGATGTGAGACTCAGTCCCAGGACCCCAAGATCATGACCTGAGCCAAAGGCAAGATGCTCAACCACTGAGCTACCCAGTGCCCTTAAGATTTTATTTTATTTATTTATTTATTATTTAAAAAATTTATTTATTTATTCATGAGAGAGGGAGAGGCAGAGACACAGGCAGAGGGAGAAGCAGGGAGCCTGATGTGGGACTCGATCCTGGGACTTCAGGATCACTCCCTGGGCTGAAGGTAGGCTCTAAACTGCTGAGCCACCCAGGCCTCCCTAAGATTTTATTTTTAAGAAATCTCTACACCCAACATGGGGCTCAAACTCACAACCCTGAGATCAAGAGTCACATGCTCCACTGAATGGGCCAGCCAGGCTCCCCAGTAGGGTATTGCTCACCATTTTCACCATGCTGTACGTTAGATACCCAGAACTTATTCATCTTCTAACAGGGAGTTTGTACCCTTTGGCCAGCATCTCTCCATTTCCCCTACCCTTTAACCCCTCGCAGCTCTCATTCTACTCTGTTTCTATGAGTTTGCCTTTTTTTTTAGATTCCCCACATAAGTGAGATCATATAGTTTGTATCTTTCTCTGACTTATTTCATTTTGTATAATGCCCTCAAGGTCCATCCATGTTGTCACAAATGGCAGGATTTTCTTTTTTTTTTTTTTTATGACTAATACTCCATTATATGTGTGTATGTGGCACATCCTCTTTATCCATTTGGCTATGGATAGACACTTGGATTGTTACTATATCTTGGTTTTTGTGGATAAGACAGCAGTGAACATGGGGGGTGCAGATACCTCTTGGAAATAGTGATTTCACTTCCTTTGGATATGTACCCAGAAGTAGGGCTGCTTTTCATTTTTTTGAGGAACCTCCATTCTGTTCCCCATAGTGGCTGCAACAATTTACATTTCTACCAACAGCACACAAAGATTCCCTTTTCTTTACATCCTCACCAATAGCTATCCTAGCAGATGTGAGGTAATGCCTTATTGTGGTTTTTATTTGCATTTCTCTGATGATTAGTGATATTGAGCTTCTTTTCATGGGTTTGTTGGGTATTTGTCTTCTTTGGGAAAGAGGGTCTTCTGCCCATTTTAAAATCAGATTAAAAATCCTTTTTTTTTTTTTTTCTTAAGTAATCAGCTCCTGGCTTGGCTCTCTGTGCTTAGGAATAGGAATCCCATGGAGGATCAGTAACAATCTCTGTCATTGTCAGTTCCCCTCTCTTGTTCAAAATCATAAAATTAATCATAAATTAGCCTGTCTTTTGCAAGTACATGGCAGCTGATGACATCAAGTCCCATGGATGGTAGTGAAAAATCAACTAAAATTTTTCCAAAATAAGCTTTTCTCCAATGACTTAAGATTCTTAGTGACATCTGATTTTTCCCTTAGCTTATTATTCATGCTGACAGCAATAAATAGCCCTCCACTCCCCTGCACCAGCAGTAGTCCTAGAAATGGGATGAAGAATAATCATATTTTGTGTTTGGTGCTATAGAATTTATTTGGAGCAGTATCTATCTAAGGCATTCCAGGTAGAGGTGGTGATAGCCCCATTTTGCAGTAGAGGAAACTGAGGCTCAGATAAGTTTAATGCATTGCCCAAGAACACATAGCTAGAGAATAGCGGCCCTGACCTCAAGTCCAGGCTCTCCAGCACTCGTGTGGTGGTCTGTCTTCTCTGTTCTTTCAGAGCAGATTGCAGAATAGGAGACCCACTTCTAGTAGCTTGCTCTGTAGGATGGACCCTGTGACTCACCAGAGTCCGGGTGTGCTGGGGCTGGCCCTGGCTTTAAACCTGGTCTTGGGGCCTTTGTGAGGCAGATCATCCCCATATCTGGAATTGCAGGGAGGGAATCCTTTACTGTTCCAACCCAGGGGCCTGGCACCCCTGGACCTAGTGGTCCTCAAATGCACAGGAGCTGCGGGCTACTATCTCATTTCCTCTTTCCCCAGGGCCCCTCCAGAAGCACAATGTGAATCTTATCCATCATTTGGTAGCCTCAGCTTTGCTTTTGTTAGTGTTCCTTGTCGACCAATATTAGGCTTATATACAGCTCTCCAAAAATTGGACTGTAACAGAAGTTTCCACATTATTTGACTCTTGTTTTTGCTTATGTTAATATTGTGGTTTTGCTTTCGTTTAAACAAGGGAAATATAGATAGATTTCAGATAAATTCACAGATGCTTATTTATGGAATTTAAAAAATTTTTTAAATTTTATTTTAGAGAGTGCACAGGAGTATGGCAAGGGGCAGAGGGAGAGGAGAGAGAGAGAGAATCCCAAGCAGACTCTGCACTGAACTTGGAACACAGAGCCTGGAGCTTGGTGCAGGGCTTGATCCCATGACCCTGAGATCACGACCCCAACAGAAACCAAGAGTCAGATGCCCAATCAACTGAGCCACTCAGGCACCCCTTGGAATTTAAAAATTTTTAGAAAAGTAATGTAAATGTTCAAAAAGGGTTTGGCCATATTTGTTGATATTAGAGCCTTGTGTGGTTTTTTTGGGATCCTTTGGCTTTTAGCCTCCTGTCCTCTTGGAGGTGAGCAGGCCCTCCTGGGGTGTTGCTTCTACAGCCGAGTTTGTAACCAGGTGGACTGTGTTGGACCAGCATGGCAATTGCATTCCCCGTGGAGGATAGCTAGGCATGCTAGTAGTGCCCGCTTCTATTTTTAGATTAATATCGTGAAGGAGAAATTTAACTTTCCATCCTTTATCCCTTAATGCTCTGAGTTGAATTGATTGCTTGTGGAACAGCACCCAAACATGAGTGAAGCTTCCCAGCTGTTCCTTCTCCAGTCTCATGAAGAGTTTTGACTTTGTTGTCACCAGTATTTTCGAGGTATTGTGATGGGAGGATAGTGGAGGGAGCTGGACTGGAATTGTGTAAATTCATTCTGACAGAAATGCTTTTTAGAAAGGCATTTTAAGCAGGGAATTGATGAATTTCCTTATGTGGGGGCAGTGGATGGGAGGGCACAAGTGTTTCTGTGGAGCATATGAACCCTCTGATGCCTGACAAATTAACTAGAGTCCAACTAATTTTGATTTACTTTTGGATGCTGCCACTCCTCTGCCCCCGTTGGACACCTTTCTGCCCTGTGATCATTACATACAAGGCTGGCTTTATATGCAAGGTTCCAGGTCATACGGACCATGAATTTGGCAAATTTCAGGTTCCTTGTTAGCTTTTTTGGTGCTTGATTTTATATGTAGTATGTTGGAATAGCAGCTGGGAACCGGAAAGTCACTGATAATGACCTTGTAGGAAGAGTAAGAATGTCCCTGCCCAGGATAAGGAATGTATTCCAGGACCTTTCCTCATGGGAGGTTTCGAGAGGGCAGGAAAGAAGCATTCGAGCTTTTTCCCAATAGTTTCTGGTTATGCCCATTATGCCTGCTGGATGTAGTTTTGGAATGTTGGTGAGGTCCAGAGCCAACGGCAAGAAAGAATTCTTGAGACATCTTTGGTGCAAGAAGGGTGATTTGATTAAAGCACAAGGACAGGACCCATGGGCAGAAAGAGCCCCAGAGACTGTGAGGAATGGCTGATTATATACTTGAGAGCTGGGGGAGGTAAGGACAAAGGGAGGTGTCCAAAAGGATTTCCATCTACTGAGGAAGATTTACAGGATACTAGAGGCCTGGCTATTGTAAGTTCAAGTGTTTATCCTCCTAGTAAGGCACTAACATTAAGACAGTTGGGAGCTTCTTGGAGGAATGTTATATTCCACCTACCTTAGGTCCTTGTCAGTGGGCTGCAGGTAATAAAGGAATGTAATTTTGATTACTCTCCCTTCAGCCTCTGGTTCCCACATCGCTCATGGAGGGGAGGGTGATGTTAAGCCTCCAGGAAATTGAATTATGAGTCTCTGAAAGTTAGGCTACTGATAAGAATGCTTTTCCCCTGTAAATCACTAAGACATTGGTACACTGGATGGAGACTCCTGTCTTGGAGGACTGTGACCTGTATCAGTTAACCATTTGTTTTTCCCTTCTCTTAATTTTAAGGGAGCCAGGAGTGCTTGAGGAATGTCACACATATCCCATGGGGCAGAGGAGGATTTGTGAGGTATCAGCTTGTGCTTTGTCCTCAGTGTGCCTCCTGTTCCCTCTGGTCATACCTTTCCAGGTAGCAGGGAAGGAAACAAAAGACTGGTTCTCCTCTAGAAGGTGAGGTGTACCACGTTGAAACTCTGTGTGGTTTTGAGTTTACTGACCATGGTAAGATCCTCAACCCCATCACATGGTGGATAGGATTTATAGAGTCATCTTTGGAGGTAGGCCAGGAAGGTACAGGCACAAAACTCATCTCACCCATCCTAGTGGGCATGGAGGTGGAAGGAAGGTACTCAGAAAGGCAGCCTTAGCGTAGACAGGAAGACCGTGAGTCAGAACAAAGCCAGCCTTAGCCCGAGGCATTCCTTGGGATTGGCCTCTCCCTCCTCCTAGATGAGAGGTTGGGGAGTGACTCATAGGAAACTTTAATGTGTGTTTTCTTAGCTTTCCAGGACTATTAAGGACTTGGGGTTCAAAATGGCAACTCCCATCGTTTTGAGCTTTTGTGGCTGGACTTCCTTACCTTTAAGGTGATGGCAACGGGTATCTGTGGTGGGTCCTGCTGCTGCTTCTTCCATCCTAAAATCGTTTCTCCTCTGTAGTGCCCTGGGTGAAGCACAGGCTACAGAGCCTAGGGTGTTTGCATTGTGTGTCGGTTATGATTCTCAACCTACAGGTCCTCATGAGAAACTGACGTGCCCATGATGACGCACATGCCATAGGAAATACAGCACATCACTTTATTACATACGTAACATAGACGTCACTTCCACCACATTCTTTCCATCCTCTGGAGCCATACTGTGTAAACACGCCCAAACAACCAGAACAGCATGATGCAGTATGGAATAGTGTGCCAAGGTGTGACATGAGATGGTGTCCAGAGAAGGCAGTTTTCTGACAGGTGTTGATGGTGGAGTTGGTCTTAAAGAAGGAGTGGGGTTCAAGGGAATTGGTAATAGGGTGGCGGGCCATGGCAGTGACTTTCTAGGGGAGGGGACTGCCCCAGTTTAGCCATGGTTAAGTGTTTATCAGTGCTGTGCCTCTGTCACCTGGGTTCTTTTTCTTTTCTTTTATGATTTTACTGATTTATTTGAGAGAGAAAGAGAGACAGCAGAAGCAAAGGGAAAGGCAGAGGGAGAGAGAGAAGCAAACTCCCCACTGAGCGGAGAACCGACATGGGGGTTAATCCCAGGACCCTGAGATCATGACCTGAGCCAAAGGCAGGTAGTTAGTACCTGACTAAGCCACCTGAGCACCCCCATCACCTGGGTTCTTTAGGAATTTCCCACTCCGGGACGATTGAACAGGAAAGCCATGCCCCTAAGTATCTGAGTCTTCCACATAGAAACAACTCCTGTCTCCAAACAGCTGGGGAGCAGAGCTCCAAATCAGGTAGATCTGGCTTTGGGCAAGGTCCTTGACCTCTGAGCCCATTTCCTCTTCTGTAAAATGAGGATAATCCTTGTTTTTACTCATAGCATTGTAATGAGCGTGAAATGAAATTATGCACATAAGCCCTTAGCATAATGCCTGGTACAAAGTAAATGCTCAATAAATGGGAGCTTTTCTTTTTTTAAGAATACTGTTTCCAAGAACAGCTGCTTCTCTGCTAGCAGCAGATATGAGAATAGACTCACAAGTGTGCCACCAACTGTTTCCATTACTGTTGCTTCAGAACAAACCATCCGTAACAAGAACCATTTCATTACTCTCCTGGAAACAGGGTTGGGAGTTTGGAAAAGGCTTAGCAGGAATAGATTGTTCCTGCTTCTCAGTGTCTGGAGCCTCAGCTGGGACAATTTGGAGGCTCTAGGTGAGGCCACAGATGGAGGCAGGCATCATCAGGAAGTCTCATTCACACATGAGTCTGGTGCTTGGGCTGGGAGGACTCGAAGGCTAATGCCGCTGGTGGTGGTGTAACCCCTCCAAGTTGGCCTTCATACACAGTGGCTCAGGGCTTCAAGCACAGATGTTGCAATGAACAAGGCAGAGGCTGCACCATCTTTTCTGGTCTGGCTTAGATGTCACACAGTGTCACTTACACTGCGTTCTAGTAGTTACCGTGAGTCTCAGACCCGCAGAGATGCAGAGGGGACAGAGACCTGCCTTTTCCTGGGAGGAGTGTCCAGATCCCGTTGGAGGAAAGCATGTAAAATAGGAGGTGGTGTGCCATTTTGAAAATGCAACCTGCCCCACCTGCCAGGGGAACTCTGGAGGCAGAGCTTGGGGACACTGGGTCTTGGAGAAGTGGGGCAGCAGCAACACCCCGGGCCCACGTGCCAAGAAAGAAGAACGACTTTTCGTTGACAGGTTCATCAAAGGCCTGATGTGCTGCTGCTCTTTGGATTCTTTTTTATTCAGTTTGTGGCCGGGTGTTTCTGAGTCACGACAGAGACCTGGCAGCCCTACCCAGTCCGCGTGGGCCCCGCATGGGCCGTTTGCAGAGAGGTTCTCTAATGAGGAGAACAGCCGTGCAAACTCTCTGCCTCTGCCTGTCGGATTCCTGCTGGTGACATCTGTGTCTGGACGAGCTTGGGGCCAGAGTCCCAGCTGTGTTATCTGAGCTTACTTTGCATCTGATGGCAACTGCCGGAGGTGCCCAAGTTGAGACTGTCGGATTTGGGGATGTTGGAGAGAGCGAGGAATCCTGCAAACACACCAGTTTGTCTGTTTTAATCACAAGAAGCTTGGCTGTAGGAAGACCTTTCCTCAGCAGCAAGGGGAGAGGTGGGAAGGGCAGCCTGCATCCAAAGAAGAGATGAAAGTGGGCTTCCCGTGGAAAGCTGGGGCTGATAAAGGGGTCACTGAAAAATAGCTTGAAACAGGCTGATGAATTGTACTGTGTCTCTTGAGACCAAGCCACTGTCTGTCTATAAATATGAGTTCTCTATCGTGTCCCCTCTATCCTCTGGCCCTACAGAGCAGCAGACATCCCGCCCTCACACTGTCAATTCCTGTCGCAGGCACAGACGTGGGCACAGCATGGGGAAGGCCAGTGCTTCCAGTTGCTGCCCGGGTGCTGGTTTCTGCATATGCATCTTTCCCCTCTTCCCTGTGGCACGGGTTCCCAGAAGGCCAGCCAGAGTGGGGTGCGGCCCGAGCCCTGGATGTTCTCCAGGTTTGAATCAAGGCCCCATTTGGGGCCACAGCCCTGCTAACCAGCCTGTCTCAATGCTGTGCTTAGAGTCCGGGCACCTGAGGACTGGCCCTCCAGAACAACACACTAGCTGGCCCCAGGAATCCCACTGACCGATGCCGTCCTCTCTGGCCTCATTCTTAGCCCGAGTCATTCCCTAACCTCTCTGCTGCATGCCCTTGGCTGAGATCGTGGAGCTTAGTGCACTGATATCTAGGGCTTGTCCGTTGTCCCAGATGAATGCAGGACCAGGCTGCTTTGGCAGATGGTGTCTGGTCTCAGCACGTCAGGACTGTGGATCTGCATGTGGTCCAGACAGTGGCAGTTGGTAATATGTGAGCTGGTGACTGTACCTGGAGGTGAAGGAATTTTGTTCCCAGGTGGTTATGGGGAGCTGGAAGGGGATGAGAAAGCTTTGGTTCTTCCTGGAAGCCAGGAGTTGGTGGGTGTATGTTGGCACAGAGGTAGGGGGAATGGCACCTCTGAAGGCCCCTGTACTTCCTGAATGCTCGCTCGTACCTTCCCGGGAGAGTAATGACATACAGGTACCCAGCAGAGCAAATGAGTGATGTGAAGCCAGGGAGATTTCCCAGAGCTCATTGGCTGCTGCTTCTTCTCCCTGTTCATGGGATTAATGACTCCATCTTGCTGCCCCATCTTCCTCATCCCAATACCGTGGTTCATTCTTCACCGCCTCCCCTGGGGAATCATAAAGGTTACTGTTGTGTCACTGCTGCCTGTCTCTGGCTTTCTGGCCTGCCGTTTCCAGTCCAGCCCCAGCCCTCCACTGACATTCCATCTTCTCCCTTCATGAAGTTTCTGCTCCAGCTGCAAGGGACTATTCCCTCTTTCCTAGGTGTGTCAGGGCTTTTTCCCTTTGGTCTGAAACCCCGTGATTCACTCCTACTGAGAACGGTCTTCTCCTGATCCTTTCCCTTGGACCTACCCTGTCTCTTTATAGCTTACAGCTCAGGTAGCCTTATGTATTCTGTGAACCTTTCCAAGGAGTTTCTTCCTCTCTTGTTTCTGTAATTCTCTACGGTAGATGCTTGAGCAAGATGGGCATGTGGGATAGACTAAGATCATCATTAAGAGCATGGGAGTGAAGGGCGCCTCGGTAACCCAGTTGGCTGTGTTCAACTCTTGATTTAAGTTCTAGTTATGATCTCAGGGTCCTGGGATCAAGCTCCATGTCAGGCTTTGTATTCAGTGTGGAGTCTGCTTGAGGATTTCTCTCCCTCTCCTTCTGCCCCTCTGCCTGTTTGTGTGCTCTCCCTCCCTCCCCTAAGGTAAGTAAATAAATCTTAAAAAAAAAAAAAAAAAAAAAAAAAAGCATGGGAGTGGAAGCTAATCATTCCAGCTGTGCCACTTCCTGGCTGTGTAACTCTGAGGAATATCCTCACTTCACCTGGCGGCAGTGTCTTCATCTGTAAAAGTGATGAAACAGTACCCATTTTGTGAGGCTTTGATTGAGATAGTACATGTAAAATCCTTAGCACAGTGCCTGGTGTGTAGTTAGTGCTTCATAGATACCAGCAGTGATGGTGACAGTAGTGGTTGGAAGGGTAGACTTATGGCCAGAGTGGGGATGTGAAAATGAGAGAAGTTCCATCCTGGTTTCCTTTATAGGAGCATCTCTTTATCTCTCCTTCTCCCTCCCACTCCCTCTCCTTCCCCTACCCACCTTCTCCCTCTCCCTCTCTCTCCCTGTCCCTCTCACCTGTCTAGCAGACTGCTGACCTTTTCCTGTACCCAGAGCAGCTGATATCTTTAACTGGTACAAGTCAGTAGATTCTCAGGCAGCAATGTTAACAGGGAGGAGTCTTGCTCTCTTAAGTAACAACCTGCATTCTCTCCTGGTGACAATTCTGATCCTGGATGTTAGTTGTATTTGAGAGACTTTAACTAACCCCTGATCCTTTTCCACCCATGATGGAGTGCCTTCTTCCCAGAGAGGAAGGTGGGTGCTACAGTCAGGCAGGGTGGGGCCTCGTGGTTTGTGGGCCAAGCCCAGCATTGTAAGAGTTGACCTGCTGGGGCATGGGACCCTCTGGTGAAGGGCTGACCCTTGTTCCTCAGAACTCTACCTGGCATCTTGACAGCTGTTAATAGTACCAGGCTAGTCTTACAGGGTAGACTTTCTGGCCCCTGGGCTATGATGGAACAAGGAGAATGCTCCTCTCTAAAATAACCCTTCCCTCCAATTTGGGATATAGAGAATGGTCCTTCCTATGGGTAAATTGGCAGTGAGCAACATTTCTCCCATGGTTGACTGTGGTTCTTGGTGAATGGGGGAGCTGAGGTATAGAGCTTTTGAAGTTGAGCATTTCTGATCTATGAACCTTGACCTTTCTTCTCTCTCGCTGGACGCCCTTTATACTAGCCTGGTAAGACACACATTTTAGAAAAGGAAAAAGAGGGGCATCTGGATGGCTCAGTTGGTTAAGCATCTGCTTTCAGATCAGGTCATGGTCACAGGGTCCTGGGATTGAGCCTCGCATCAGACTCCCTGCTCAGCGAGGAGTCTGCTTCTCCTTCCCCCTCTGCTGCCTACCCCCCCCCCCCCGGCTTGTGCTCTCTCACTCACTGTTTCTCTCAAACAAATAAAATCTTTTTTTAAAAAAAAAAAAAGGAAAAAGAGATGAGGATGGTGATGTGGTATGGGTGGGAACAGGAACGGAACAGATTCCACTGTGGAATAGAAGGGGTAGGACATAGGCACTGGACCAACTGATGGGGCCCTGGAGATGGATGGGAGATTAGAGATGGTCAGTCTAGGGTATTTCATGGTTCTTACAGCCTAGTGTCTGAAGGGCCAGTGGGAGGGTTCTGTAAGTCAAAGCAGAGACCCTGGATTAAGAACATTCTGTGTTGGGCTCCACTGAACAGCTGTTTTGATGGTAAAGGTTCAGTGGAAACAGTGGGACTTAAGGTCCCAGAATTCCTCTGCTTTATTAGTTCTTATCCTCATATGTTTGGACATTCATTCATTCATTTAGATTTTATTTATTTATTTATTCATTCATTCATGAGAGACACAAAGAGAGGCAGAGACATAGGTAGAGGGAGACACAGGCTTCTTGTGGGGAGCCTGATATGGGACTCGATCCCAGGACCCCAGGATCACGACCTGAGCAGACACTCAACCACTGAGACACCCAGATGCCCCATGTTTGAACATTTAACATGAAGTCAGCTTTCCCCACTGACTTCACTGATGTATCACATGGGGGGGGTGTGACTTGAAGGGGACCAATGCTATACCGAGTTTGAAGAGTCCAGCCTGCACCACTCAGAGCAAAACGTAACAACTTCTAAAGTGGTTTCAGACCTGGTATAGGAGGGTTACTTGTACTGCCCACCAACATCTTTCTGCCTACCCCCAAGCTAATGTACCTCCTCAGCAATGGTGCTTTTAACACACATTGGGCCTAAATTATGTCTGGTGAGATGCTGCCCATCAGCAAGCTTTTGCCGCCACTCCTTGCCAAAGCTGCCTTGGTTTGGGTGTCTGCAAGCTTCCCAGATCTATAGTCTTCTAAAGCACTCTTATTTAAATATAAAAAGCTGGTTCTCTTCCCTAGAAGGATGTTAGAGCACTACTCAGGTGGTCTGGCTTGAGTCTGAGACCCCAGGGTCCTAGTGGTTCTAGTTGGTTACTTACAGGTAGAATTAGATTTGACTCCTACTTTGATGGCTTCTCTGCCAGTTCTCTCTTGTTCTCAATGCAGGTGTCCCTCCTCGTCTCTCCCTGCCACTAAGACATAGCCATCAACTTAACAGTGCTATGAGAAAACCACTCAGTGGCTCTTTCTTTATACAAGACACAGGATTAGGTGAGATTTCCTGCCCAATTAATTTATGATATGAGACTGCCCCAAAACAAATAAAATGAAGATGCAGGTTCTACACGGTGGCATAAGAGAGAGCAGCACTGTAGAGATGTAATTACTAGACGTTTGAGCCCCGAGTGCAGGAGGCAGCATGGTGTAGTGGAGCATGGGCACAGAAGCTAGAGCAGGACTCAGATCCTGGCTGTTTCTCTTCCTACATGTGGAAAAGTCCCCTTCGAGTCCCACCTTTCTCATCTGTGAAATGAGCATGCTACCCACCTTGCAGGGTTGCTGTGACAGTAGATGAAGTGACACAGGTGACGTTCCCAGTATCATGCCTGGGATTCCATAATAATGCAAGGAATCCTAGCTACCGCTTTTATGTTTTTAATGACTTAATTTTTAAAATACTAACAAGAAATACCTGTTTAATGTAGACAATTTTGACAATATAGATGAATGAGTATAAGAGAAACTTATCACCTCAAATCCCAGAGATCACCACAGTTAGCATTTAGATATATATCCTTTGGGCATTTTTCTATGTGATAAACAACACATTCTTAAAAAAAAATCTGATCAAACTATGTATTTTTGTATACTGGTGCTTTATTAAAATACAGTCATGTATTATTAAATTGCCTACTACATCTTTTATATATATATATATTTCAAAGTACATGTACAGTATCAATTAAAAAGCCAAATCATATCACAAGGTTCATAATAGAAAACAAAGTTCTTCTGCTCTATCTTTTCTTACTCCCCGAGTCTTCCTCCTGGCTAGTGATCTTCTTGAGGAGAGGTGCTAGTTTAATTTATATTTGAACACTCTGTACTTAGCACAGTGCATATGGGCTCTCTTTACAGAGGGCTCTTTAAAAAAAAAAAGATTTAACTCAACACTTATTATAGAACATGACATACTCTTTAAAAAACATGCAGCTGAAACGTGTCAAGTCGATTCATTTTATAGAAGCTTGGAGAGGCTGTCCAAATCTTTGGCTGTGTCATATGGAAATTTTATTGACTGGAATGTCGCTTTTGGTTTAGATTTTCAATTTTAATATGTCTGTTTTCCCTAAGAGATTTTGTAATAGTGGAATTAAACTTTGTGTCTGTTAGGTTAGGTAAACTAATGAGAAAAAAGATACCCAAAGTCACAGTGGCTGAAATGAGAAGTCTTTTTTTTCTCGTACGTCAAAGTCTGGCGGGAGACAGTCCATGGTTAGCATGATCTCTCTGTTCCACAAGCTCCAGACTCCTTCCCATTCACAACGCTGCCAACTTTGGGGTATGGTATTATCCTCAGGGTCCAAGATGGTAGCTAGATCTGCAGCTGTTAGATATATGTTCCAGGCAGCACAATGTAGGGGGTGGTGAAGAGGGGCCAGAGGCCCTGAGCTGAGAACTTTTAAGACAGGTTACAGAAGACAGCTACTTGATACCTCTGAGCCACCTGGCTGTGCTTTCGAACAGGGAGAATGGGAAGTATAGTTAATGTTACATGTGGCCAGGTGCCCACTGTGCACTTGAGGGTTCTGTTACTATGAGGGAGGATAGCCACTGGAAGGGCGACTAGCAGTCTGGGTCACAGCTTTCAGGCCCCTTTCCTATCATTAATCCCTTGTTAGTCCTTCCATGATATGTTGCCAGGATTGCTAATGTAGCAGTTCTTTTCTGCTGTGTTTTCAATTTGTTTTCTCTTTCTCATGGAATGCTGCTGACTCTGTCCTTCTGTTTTAACCCTTCCTTGGAGACTTGTCTCCCCTTCACTCCTCTGGAGTTGGAGGTTCTTGGGACACCTGCTTGAATATGAGATGGTGGCCGACAGGTGGATCTTTTACTTAAGGGCGGTAGCCTTCTGCTTTCTGTGTAGGGGGCTTCCGGTCATATCATTGAGATCACTGGTTCCCAGGGGTGGGCTGCAGACATCTGGGGAGGGAGCTGTTGCAAGTCTTTTTGAATCTAAGTGTGTTTGCAGAGAGTATGAATATGCATATCTCTGTTTTTCAAATGTAGTTGCTGTCATGTTGATATAGTACAGATTGGATTAAAAGTGTTTTTCTCGGTGGGTGTTTTAACAGGGTGGGGTGGTCGGGGCACTGGATGTAATTTCTTCCAGACCTGGGTTATGTCCTGGCTCTGCCTCCTACCATCTGTGGACCAGCCTCTCTGAATTTCAATTTCCACATCTGAAAGTACTTTTCTGATTTACTGAGAGAATTAAGATTGTGGATGTAAATCACTTAGCCCAGTGCACAGCACATATTGAAGCCCCCATAAACTTAGCTCTGATTAGTGTTTTCTTAATCAACGCTAAAAGTCCATCTACCATCATAATAGCATTTGCTTTAAAGCCTAAGGGACCTATTTCAAGAGGTTGAGAATCACTGCTGTAGCTCTTTTGGTGATCCTGATGTAGCCAGCCCTCAAACAGGTTTGGGGAGCATTGTCTAAACGGATTTGATCAGAAACCTTTGGGGATGATTTGTATTCATTTATTGATTCAATCAAGAAAAATACTTACCAAGCACCTATTATGCCTCCTCGGGTTAGAGGCATAGAAAGAGAGGCTACCATGGTTTGGTTGTGTTCTAGCTCCAGGTCACAGGAAGAGGTCACTGTGCCAAGCGTTCTTTAGCTGCACCAGGAGAGCTTTCATACATCCAGTGGTTTCCTCTTCTGTTTCTGTTGGTTTCCTCTTCCGTACCAAGAGAGGGTAGATCCTTAATCCCCGAGGACTCCGTTCTCTCAGCTTCTTCTGACGGAGACTACTAGCTGCCTGTGTGGAGTGTTGCCGGGAAGCATAGCTTTGCTGGTTGTACCAGTGGAACTCGATGGAACTCTGCTGACATTGCTGAACTGGCTGGGGCCTCGGCTGCTGCATCTCCTGGCTGTCTCCAGGCTGCACCGCACCTGCTGAGGCGGGGAGTCGGGGAGTCTAGATGGTGAATCATTTGCCTTGGTAAGCAAGTCTGGCCTCCCTTGGCCCTGCCTGGAGAGACCGAGTGGGCTGAGGGCCAAGGGGCCAGGAAAGGCCAGGAGATGCATGTTGGCCATGCTCCTACTGCACGGTAGTGGTCCATGAAGCAAGCTCTTTCAGGTGGCTCTTGCTGTGCCTGCATGACAGGGAGGCTGCCCTGCTTAGCCACCGACCTGTTGGCACTCTGGGCTGCTGGGTGGGGCTGGAGCCTGAAATCTTCTTCCTTCCTCCACTGGAGACAACGGGCTTCAGGAAGTAAATGTCTCTAGTGCTGACTCAGGTGCCCTAGGGCCTGGCTCTGTCTAGTGAATGGGGCTTTTCTGTGGGGCAGAGTCATCCTGGCTGGCTCCTCTTTGCCCTTGAGCTTAGCTGTTATTCAACTCAGATGGGTGGTAGAGCTTGGCTGGCCCCAGAAAAGCCTGACACTGCCTTTCAGGGTATTACAGACTCAGAGAATGTCGGAAGTAGGGGAACGGCCCTAGTGCAGATCGCAATGTGGTAGAGCCAGAACTGTGAGACATTCTGGGTACTCAACCATTGCTGCCTTGTTGCAGCTCAGAGATTGTTCTTGCTAAGATGGGAGAGAGGGGATGCCGTGGCGTAGATCTGGTGGTTGGCCTGAGCTTTGGCAGGAACAAACAGGAGTCCAGAGTTTGCATAACGGGAGAGCTGGAAGAGTGAAGCCAAAGGCGGGTGCCTTGCAGGGTACCTTTGGGTACGGACTCTACAAGATTCCTTCTCCCTATACCAAGAAAACAAACAAGACCAAAGGCGGGATCCTGGGCGAGGATGGCAGATCGAACACATCCATGTACTGCACGTGCTGGTACTCATGCTCAAAACCTGGTGAAAACTGCAGGAACTCGCAAGGCCAACAGGAGAGGAGGAACAGCAGCCACATTTGGGAAGCTGGAGAACAGGTGGATGAACGGTAACTTGCTGCCTTAGGACATTTGAGAAAGATCATTTTAAGCTAACAGCAAGGAAAGCAAAGTACCAATCAATCCATGTATATCACAGACTCCTCAAATGTCTAGCAAGTGGCAGTACCGGGCACCTCTGGAGCTGGGGCGAAGTGGAATCCTCAAATAAAAAAGATTGGGTGGCAGTGATATGAAGTGCATTTGAGCCCCATGGACCTTTCTTCTTCGCTTGGTGCAGCCGCCTGACCACCTTGCCTTTTGGAAGGGGTAGACAGTTTCTGGACAGGGCCACCAAGCACAATGGAGGGTATGGGTGCTTTATACAGAAAAGGAGGGATGATGTGTGTGTTTACAGACTGAAAGCTACATTCCGAGACCCCTTGGGCCCCCCCCACTCGTGACTGGCTCCCCAGCACACCGAGGGAGCACCCAGGACTCCCTTTTCCTAGGCTGTTTGGAGGAGGAACACCCTGAGAGCACACGGCCAGCTCAAGAGAAGTGACCTTCAGATATTCCTGCCTAGAGTTACCTGGATCTCCCACAGTGAAGTTTGAAGCTGGTGGATCCCTCCTATGTGCTGAGAGGTCTGGTCAGCTTTGGGTTCCTCATACCTTTCCCTGCTTGCTTACAATGGAAGACTTAGAAGCAAGGAGAATCAGTAACAACCGCCCATGCACTCAGCAATTTCCATACTGGCCAACTTGTGGGAAACCGTCTTTTTTTCTGTCATCCCACTCATTCCTCAGCCTTGATTGTTTTGAAGGAAATCTATAGCATTGTTTCATATTTTTGGTATTTCAGTACATACTGTAAAAGATAAGGACTTCTTAAAACCAAAGCACTATATGGTTCTCAGTCATGGACAGACAACCAAGGGTTGCTGTAAGTCTGAGCAAAAGAGCATCAGAGGCCAAAGCACACACAGGAGAAGCAGCTGAAGCAAATGGCACTAGGAGAAGAAAAAAGAATTAAAAAAGAACCATCACTGATACACTCAGAAGAAGAGATATTGTACCCGTATTACAAAAAAATGGCTGTTACACAGATGTCTTTGTGCTAGCCACTCACACAAAAAATAAATAAAATTCAGAGAGGGAAAAGAGCTCCCTTAGCAATTAAGACTGTGATAAGGAAATGAAAAACCCAATAGAAGGGTTTAAAGGTAAAGTGATAACATCTCCAATAGAAGAGCAAAAAGAGGGGATCCCTGGGTGGCGCAGCAGTTTGGCGCCTGCCTTTGGCTCAGGGCGCGATCCTGGAGACCCAGGATCGAATCCCACGTCGGGCTCCCTGCATGGAGCCTGCTTCTCCCTCTGCCTGTGTCTCTGCCTCTCTCTCTCTCTCTCCCTCTCTGTGACTATCGTAAATAAATAATAAAAAAAAAATTAAAAAAAAAAAAGAGCAAAAAGAAAA
The DNA here is from genome assembly GCF_048418805.1 of Vulpes vulpes. Classification (NCBI taxonomy): domain Eukaryota; kingdom Metazoa; phylum Chordata; class Mammalia; order Carnivora; family Canidae; genus Vulpes; species Vulpes vulpes. The sequence continues at coordinate 104,974,780 of NC_132785.1, read as the reverse complement.
AAAGATGGGAAAAATAGAGGAGAAAAGATTGAAAATTGGAGGACCAGTCTAGGAAGCCCAATATCTGAATAACAGAGGTTCTGCAGAGAGAAAACAGAGAGATATAGACAAGGACATTAACAGTAAAATACTTAAGAAAATTCGCTTTAAAAAAAAAAAAAGAAAATTCACTTTAACTGAAAGACATGAATGTACAGATTTCAGAGTACCTACTAAGTTCCCGTCTCAAGCCACATCCCTCTGAGATTTCAGACCATAAGGGATTAAGAAGAGAGTAGCTATTTCCCAGAGGAGAAAGACATTATCACTACTTTGCATCAGGAAGCAAAATGGCTTTAGGCTTCTTAACAGCAGTGTTGGAAACAAGAAAATGATGCATCATGGCTTCAAAATCATGGAGAGAAATCTCTAATCATTTTTATACCAAGTATAGGGATAGGAAATAGACACTTTCCAACAACAGCATAAAAAAACCTTCCATGCATTCTCTCTAAGGTGCTACTGGAGAATGCATGCCAGCAGAACAAGAGAAGAAGCCAGCAAAGAGAGAGAGTGGGGTGCAGGCCACAGAGATTAACACAGGAGAGGGATGAGGGGACACCCCTGTGGACTGCAGAGGGGGACTCCAGGAGAGTGTGCTGCGCAGCAGACCTAGAGGTTGGGCAGTTGACACCTCCCAAGTGTGACTCAGGGCTGTCACTGTTGACCTGCCTGCTGGTGGTGTTACTAAGCACTGACTGCCTGGGGAAGCCTGGTCCAGATTCTTATCTACACTTGGCTGTCTTGCTCATGTGCTGATGAAGCTCCTATGCCCTCCTCCTTGCCCTGCTTACCAGATAGACGGGTGTTTTCTTTGCCCAACCCGAGAATCAGAGGTTGGCCAAAGTGAATTTAGAACCAGAAGATACAGAGGAGCTTATGCCTGTGTAGGTGACCTTATTTGGAAGTTGAGTCTTTGTAGATGTATGTAGTCAAGATGAGGCCACGCTAGAGGAAGGCTGGCTCTAATCCAATGACATGTTTCTGTATGTGAAGAGGGAAATTTGGATACAGACACACAGAGATGAGAAGGCCATGGGAAGACACAGAGACAGACGCAGGGAAGGCACACAGCCAGATGAAGACGTTGGATTTAATACTGCACTAAGCCAAGGACACCAAGAATTGCTGGCAGCCACCAGCAGCTAGAAGAGGCAGGAGAGGATTCTTCTTTCCCTCAAGCCTTTGGAGGGAGCATAGCCCTGCTGACACCTTGGTTTTGGACTCGAATTCTAGCCTCTGGAATTGAGAGAGAATATATTTCTGTTGTTTTAAGCCACCAAATTTGTGGTAGTCATTTTATGGTAGCTCTAGAAAACTAGTACACATGCTCTGTTTGTACTTGCCACTCACTTTTTCAAAACTAAACAATGTCTTATTTTGGGGTATATACATAGGGTATATACATTCATATACATATACGAAATAAAGGAATGAATGACAGAAGTCGGAAAAGGGAGATGGTGGGGAGGACACACGGAGCTTCTAAGGGACTAGATTGGGTCACAGGAGTTTTCATCTCCTTTTCTTTAAACCATGCCTACGTGTTCTGTACGCTCTTCTATGTGTATACACATTTGACAATAAATTGGAAAAAAAAAAAAGACTAAACGAAGCAAAACACAACCCCCAGAACAGAGTTAGACCAATTGCTTAATTTGGGAGAGATGGTACTGATTCATTCAAACCAAATGAAGGTCTGGGGACGGGATTCTTGGCGCCAAGGTGAACGTTTAGCAAATCAGAGCCCCTTGTGCTAATGGAGATGAATAATAAATAAGAAATCTCAAAATGATAAGTCATCAACCAAAGCTAAATTTACCATTACGACATATGGGAGTGTCTCCTCAGTTATGCCAAGTTTTGAGAGCCTGGCCTCCAGCTAAATGATATTAGGTCAGACTCTGAGCCCTCTGTGGCCACCCGTGCCTGACTCATTTCTCCCCCTGATAACCTAACAGGAGCTGGCCTTTATGATGGTCTGTATGAAATACGCACTGAATCCCTGAATCCTGTAGAAGTCACCCCACCTTTCTATATTCGTGAAGGTTTGACCTTCATTTTGGTGCTAGTTTTCCTTTATTCCTCTCAACATTTCTAATTGTTTCTCTCTAATAGACAGAAGGCCTAAGGCTGAGAGTTTGACCTGTAACAGGATATACTGAAACTTAGTAACAGCTATTTCTTGCATTTTATTTATTTGTACAGGTCAACTGATATTAGAATATTTGTTTTTCATTTATAATAATATACAATTTCTTGTAGTAATTTTTAAAAGGTGAACATAAAGAAAAGTATTAAGTAAGCGGCATTTAGGTGGTCTCCTGATCTGAAAATAATCGTGAATAATATCCGTAGGTTACTGAGGTTTGGAAAACTGCTTATCATCCTGATTGCAGCAAAACATAGGCCCTTATTGATGTACACTTTGTCTTGACCTAATATTCAGTTTTGTCTTGTATCTTTCCATGCAGTATGTCCCGAAGGCCCTTATGGGCAGAATCACTAACTTATCTTTCCTTGTCTTCCCCACCCAACTTGGCAGCATCTCCGTGTGTTATTTGCCAGCAGACCCCAGCCGCGGCATCCCTCTTCGCCAATCTAATTACCTTGCTTGGTACACTCTGGCTCCCCTTCATGTCTCAGGGATGGATGGTACACTGGTGGGGCGAGGGGGATGCCCTCCCCACCCTTCACCTCCAGCACCCAAAGGATGGGGAAGTGGGTAGTCTGAGAAGATGCACAAGATACTTCTTCGGTGAAATAAGTGACCAGTGAGAGGTCCGTCCTTTCAGAGAGGCTAGTTCTGTGCTGGTTGCTGGAGGGAGAACAGCATGGGTTCCAGAAGGAGAATGGTTTTTTTTTGCCCTTGAGGAGTCCTGTCCCTCAGAGTAGATGATGAGACACCTAGGTGTGCAGCTCTTGGGAATGACGTAAAAGAAGTAGATAGTGTTAAATTGTGTAGTAGTGGTTTTAGGTGCTGAATGATTAATTCAGGAGAAGGGGGAGCAGTGAAGACTGGTTAACCAGTGACTATCTAGGAATCTGTCTGAAGTTGAAATAAGCCTGAAAGACTATAGGATGGCACAGCACATGAAGAAGACTATGACTATAGACTATGGATGGCACAGCACATGAAGAAGAGTCTGGCTTTGGAGCCCATCTCCATCCCTCTCTGACTGTGGGCGGCTGACTTAACCGTGCTGTATCTGTTTCAGCATGGGCAAGCTAGGGAGAAAATATTTGCACCTACTTCATGGGGTTGATTTAAGGATTAACTAAGGTGATGTACGTAAAGCTCTTTACATACGTTATACAAACAGCACCATGTGACCAATAATGGATAGCTAGCATTATTAATTTATCAACCATACCATTGATTTATAAAGCAGAAAATTATTGCATGGTTATCGTTTGTCAGGAACTCCCAGGCCTCCCAGTGGTGTCCTCAGCACCTTAATGCTGTCCCATGGCTTCTGCTTCCATAGGAGATACTTAATCATCGCAATAATAATAATAGCTATAGTGTCCTGAGTCCCTGTTTCTGTGTCAAGCACTCTGCTAGGTGCTTTGTTACTACATTGCTTTTAATCTTTATCCCATTTTATAGAAGTGCAGAGTTTATGAACCTTGTTCAGGGTCACATGTAGAGTGTCAAGGCTGGGATTTAAATTGTCTGCTTTTTTTTTTTTTTCTGATTCATGCTGACTCTGGTTACTGTCACCCTAGACCCATTATGTCCCAAATTGAACTTGGCTTCCTCAAAGGGCGTTGCCTCCCAGCTTCAATCAGGGGTGCCACCATTCTCCTTGTCTCCTATGTCTGGACGACTGGGAACCTCCTGCGTCTCCTTCAAGCCTCTATATCTGGTTAGTCACCAGGCTTTTCGTTCAGATGCATCCATTCCTCTGTCTCCCTTACCTGGCCAGCCCCCCATTGACTGGGGCTTGGACTTGTTGCCAGCATGTGTTCCACTGCGCTAGCCACGAGAGGTGAGGTTTTCACAATACACTTGGACAGGCTTCATTAGATTTTTGATAAAGCATTGTGAAGTTTTCTAATAAGTAAAGCACAATAGTTTGTTTTTGCTGTAGCTGTTTGTCATTGGTAGAAGCTCAGAATGGTCTAACTGCAGTGGTGCAGGACCAAAAGCTGCTGTGATGATAACCTCTCTCTCCCTGGGGAAAGTGTACCAGGAGGGAACTACTCTATCCTGTTTTTAAGGGTAAAACCCCTTTTCTTTAGCAAATGGGACAATTGGATATATTCACATGCAAACAAATGAAGCTGAATACCCCTTTTGTGGTACACAAAAATGAACTAAGAATGGGTCAATGAGCTGAACCCGTAAAACTCTGAAAACTGAGAGGTAAATCTTAATGAACTTGGATTTGGCAGTGGAATCCTTGCTGTTACACTAAAAGCATGACCAACAACATAAAAAGCAGATAAGGTGGACTTCCTCTAAGTTAAAAGCTTTTACGGACACCGTCAGGTAAGTGAAAAGACAGCCTATAGAAAGGGGAAAAATATTTGCAAATCATATATTTGATTAAGGGTTTGGTACCCAGAATGTATATAAAAAAGTCTTATAAGTCAAAATTCATTTCTTGAAAGAAGATATACAAATGGCAAACAAGCACATGAAAGGAGGCTCAGCATCATTAGTCATTAGGGAAATGCAAGTCAAAACCACAGTGAGATACTTCTCCACATCCGCTAGGATGGTTATAATTTTAAAAAAATAAAAAGGAAAATAAGTGTGTTGAGGATGTGGTGAAATTGGAGCCCTCACACATTGCTGATGGGGATGCAAAATGGTGCAGCTGCTGTGGAAAACAGCAAACATAGAATTATCATAATAACCTAGTAATTCCACTCCTAGGTACATATCCCAAACCTGAAAACAGGCCCGGAAACAAATAGATGTACCTATGTGTGCATAGTGGCACTACGTCATAGTAATCAAAAGGTGAAAACAGCTCAAAAGTCTGTCGAGGACTGATAGATAAACAAATTGTGGTATATACATACAATGGAATATTAGTCAGCTATAGGAAGGAGTACCGTGTGGGTACAAGCTATAATCTGGATGAATCTTTTTTTTAATTTTTATTTATTTATTAAAGATTTTATTTATTCATGAGAGACACACACAGAGAGAGGCAGAGACACAGGCAGAGGGAGAGGCAGGCTCCATGCAGGGAGCCTGATGTGGGACTTGATCCCAGGACTCTGGGATCATGACCTGAGCCAAAGGCAGGCGCTCAACCACTGAGCCACCCAGGCACCCCAATCTGGATGAATCTTGAGAACATTACACTAACGAAATAACTAGGTGTGTCATCTATCACATAATTCCATTCACATAGAGTATCCACCATAGTTAAATCCATGGAGATAGCACATTGGTGGCTGCTAGGGGCTGGGTGGACGGGAGATGGGGAATGTTTGCTTATGAGTATGGATTTCCTTTTGGGGGTGAGGAGAAATGTTTTGGAACTAGAAATAGAGAGAGGTAGCCGGGATTGCTAGCTGGCTTCCTTCCGATTACAGCCTCTCCTCTTTGCTGAGGTCAGGATCTCAATGCCAGGGATTTCTAACTTTGATGCCTCCCGGGGTCCACCATATGGGGATGCTTTTTTGAAGTCTGCTGGATGTAAGGCAGCAGGGTTGGTGGGGATTAGGTGGAACTGGGCTGGATCTGCCCCAATGCCGTTTGTATTCAGGCATATCTTTCCTGGGCTGATTCTTGCCCCATCTCCATCATTCTGCCGCCCTCTTACCCATCTGACAGACTCATATATTTAAAACATTATCTTCATGGTGCTGTTCATTTTCTAAAAATCCATTTCCTATAATAGAACCTAAACTTCTTTGCTTCCCCTTCCAGAACCTGTGGAAGCTCAGCTGGTTCCATACGAATCATGAAACTGTTATCCGTCCTCCCACTCACCTGGTCCCAGCACCTGGAGTCAGGGGTGACAAGACCAGACCCCATGGGCTGTATAAGGGGATGGGCTTGCTCTGATTCTTTGGGCGGCTTAGAAATGGTCAGCAGCTGGTGGTTGCCTCTTTACAGGGAACGGTGGGTTTCCGTAGTGCTACTGGCCCAGCAATTTGCATGCATACTTGTGTGTTGTCTCTGCTGAGATGGGGAGAGGGGCACAGAAGAATCTGGAAAGATTTTTGTTATTCAATGAGATGGCAATTTTTTTTTTTTAGATCCGGTCAGCTCAGAGCAGGGAGGGGTGCATCAGGGGAGTCGAAGAGGGTGTGGAGGAAGGAGACCAAGTCCATTAGATCTAGGGAGTGGCTGGCATTATTTTCTTTTGTGCTTCCAGCTCTATAGCTCCTTGTAATCCCTCTTTACTGCTGATTTTCTGAGAAGCACGTAGGACACGGAGATCTTTGGTCTACATCCTTCCAATGTGTAACAGTTCAGTGGATATTTACAGACTGGGGGCAGGAGGAGAAATGTACAGTGTGTGACTTGAGGGACCTGTGTAAGGCTGTTGCCCTAAAAGGCACCCCCAAGCTCCTCCTTGGTACCCAAAGTACCACCATCACAGTTCCTTTCTTTAAATATTGGAAGAGTTTGAGCTCTCCGAGAATCTTAAATTGCAAACACCTCTCAGAGAGGTAAAGGTAAAGCCGTAAGAGCCCCTCAGTGGGAGTCAGGGGAGAATCAACCCAGGAAGGGTGTAACCCAGGACACGTAGGGCTCAGAACTAATTTTTTTCATTGTTTACCTAGACAGAGTGGCTGGAGGAACTGAGTCAACCTTTTTTTTAGTTGTTATTCTATATTCAATGGATTCCTTTCCCCACCCTCCCCATTTGGACTTGAACAGCAGGGGTGGGGAGAGACTGCTTCTTCCTTCTCTGAAATCCTGAGTATAGAGCTCTGAATTCCAGGCAGTTCAGTGTCCAGCCCATAAGAGGTTGTGCTTGCATACACCTTCAGAACCATCCTAGGTTTGCACACGTCCACCGTCTGCTCACAGTTCCTTGGCTTTGCTTACGGCACATTAATCAGTTAGCATTTTTGCTCTTTTTAAGAAGGCTGGCTCCTGCAAGGGGACCAGTCTCTGGAACCGTCCTGTGGGGGGGGGGGGGGTGGCTGCCTCTGCTACCGTCCTGGAGAGCCAAGGTGGCTCTACACTGTGGTGCTTCGGCGTTAGAACTTGGGAGACAGCCCCAGAGGATAACTGGCTCAGCGCACCAGTTCTTTCCTCTTGGGCCATATCCACAGAGAGACTCATGGGTGTGAACATGTGTGTGCCCTCTGACTTCTCCAACTTGACAACCAGTTCTCAATGACTGGGGGCAAGTTCCCAAATTAAGGAGAAATCTCTGTGCCCAAAAGACATGTTTTCCTATAGGCTTAAGTAAAGTGGAAACTATCCAGGCACTGTCCTGAAACCTTGAAAATCCACCCTTCCTTGTGGTCTGAGAGTGCTGGGCCAGGGGTGCCCAGGCAGACAGGAAGCCCAAGTAGCCGCTCCTCCGAAGGGTCAGCTGTGACCTCACGGCTCCTTCCATAGACGTGAATGGGCCGTGCGCTGTGAGGGTTAGGAGCGCAGGCTCTTCAGTCCGGCCGCTGTGTTTCACTCCTAGCTGACTCATGGGTGCTTTATCTCAGTTTTCTCGTCTTGTAAAAAGGATATGGCAATGGTTACCTACCTCATAAGGTTGTTGTGAGTTAAAGATAATACCTATCAAAAAGACTTGGCACAAAAATGGATGCATTGTAGGTGCATCTTAGCAGAAATGATGGTTGCTACCTTCAGACTACTGTAGCTGCACGGGCAGCCTGAGGGAGAGGACGGGAGTCTTGCAGGAGGGCTCTGTATTCAGTGGTCTTCTTGTGATTGATGCAGACTTTCCTGTCTCTTCTGTGTCCTTTCCTTGCCCAGTATTGATCCTCCAGAAGGTGGAGAATGGAGACCTGAGCAACAAGATTCTGAAGATCACTGATTTTGGCCTGGCTCGAGAATGGCACCGGACCACAAAGATGAGCGCTGCAGGGACATATGCTTGGATGGCACCGGAGGTCATTCGTGCCTCCATGTTTTCCAAAGGCAGTGATGTGTGGAGGTAAGGTGCAGAGGTGCAGGGGCAGTGCTCCCCAGGTCTGTTTTGGCTGCACACACGTTTCAGGACTCGGAGAATTGAGGTAGACTCCCAGGCACCCCACACTGGTCTAAGTGACCCCTTCAGAACAGTCTATAGTAATTTCCAGGTTGCCATGGGACCGTTTCTTTTTTTTTTTTAATTATTCTTTTTTTCATTTGTTTTTATTGAAGTTCGATTTGCCAACATATAGCATAATACCCAATGCTCATCCCATCAAGTGCCCTCCTCGTTGCCCATCACCCAGTTACCCCACCCCCCTGCCCACCTCCCCTTCTGCAACCCTTTGTTTCCCAGAGTTAGGAGTCTCTCATGGTTTGTCTCCTTCTCTAATTGTTCCCCTCCTTTCCCTTATAATCCCTTTCACTATTTCTTATATTCCCCATATGAGTGAAACTGTATGATTCTTTTTTTTATATATAAATTTATTTTTTTATTGGTTTTCAATTTGCCAACATATAGAATAACACCCAGTGCTCATCCCATCAAGTGCCCCCCTCAGTGCCCGTCACCCAGTCACCCCCTACTCCCCGCCCACCTCCCCTTCCACCACCCCTAGTTCGTTTCCCAGAGTTAGGAGTCTCTCATGTTCTGTCTCCCTTTCTGATATTTCATGGGACCATTTCTAATGCCTTCATCTACCTAATGTCCCTTTAGTGCTGTGGCTGGTACCACCCCTGTGTGTTGGCAATTGCTGTGTAGTAAAGACCAGCAGATCCCACGAGCAATGTGCATTCCTGTCTCTGCCTGTAGGGTGGTGAGGGCATCCAGTCATTCCTGGGAACGTTCCCCAAGGTCATCCTGGCTGCCTTAGCAACTGTGGCTGTTACTGCTGGACTTGTTCTCACTGTAAGCTCTTTAGCTGATGAGTATTATTTGTCCTGTCTCTTGTTTTGGTGGGTTAGAAGTGATCTTTTCTAGTTGTCTGGTTAACCTTCTAGTCAGGACTCTTCTGTTGAATATTGATACAGAAATTGGAAAAGATGGGTCTCAAGCATGTACTCAGAGCTGCAGAGACACAGATTAGATGAACCACACCCCTAGTAAATGTCAGCACCATAGGTCATAAGGACATGGTTCTAAAAATCTTGTCCATAAATAGATAGATAGTAGATAGTTAGATAGAAAGAAATCTTGTCCTTGCTGATGGGAGGATGAGCTTCTATAGGGTATGCATCCCCTTGGCTATGAGGTAGTAACATCACCATGGTATACCAAAAGAAAGGACTGTAGGTTGTCATTGCACTTAGTCTATGAAGTTGTTTCTTCCTGATGAGTTATAAAGTGAGCTTGTGTGTGTATATGATGAGAGTATGTATTTTAATTTTTTTATATTTTTTTTATTTATTTATTTATTTATTTATTTATTTATTTATTTATTTATGAGAGAGGGAGCATGAGCGGGGGGAATAGCAGAGGGAGAGGGAGAGGAAGGTGGAAAGAATCCCAAGTGGACTCTGTGCTGAGTGTGGAGCCTGACACAGGGCTCAATCTCACCACCCTGAGATGATGACCTGAGCTGAAATCAAGAGTCAGGTGCTTACCTGACTGAGCCACCCAGGCATCCCAAGTGTGTGTATTTTAAATAATGGCTTTCTTGAGATATTATACCATATTACAAAGTTTGCCCTTTAAAATGTTTAAGTCAGTGGTTTTTGGTAAGTTTAGCAAATTTGTACCAGTCACCATTGTTATTAGTTTGCTAGAGTTGCTGTAACAAATTACCACAGACCTGATGGCTTTCAACAATAGACATTTGTAATCTGGAGGCCAGAAGCCTGAAATTGGTATCAGCAGGGCTACACTCGCTCCAAAGACTTTAGGGGAGATTCTGTTCACATAAGGATTCTGAATATTAGGACATGGGTGTATCATTTTAGAGCTACCATTCAAACCACCACAACTGCTATCAATTTCCAGAATATTTTTATCACACCAAAAAGAAACCCAATGCCTATTAGCAGTCACTCCCCCTGCCCTCGGCAATTACTAATTTACTGTCTATCTCTGTTTTTGCCTATTATAGAAATTTCATACACATGTAATCATACAGTATGTGGTCTTTGTGACTGGCTACTGTTACCGTGTTTTCAAGGTTTATCCATGTTGTAGCATGAGTCAGAACTGCATGGAAATTTGTTTATTCATTCATAAGTTGCTGGACATTTGAGTTGTTTCCACTTTTTGGCAATTGTGAATAATGCTGTTGTGATCATTTTTTTTAAAGATTTTATTTATTTATTCATGAGAAACACAGAGAGAGAGAGACAGAGAGAGAGAGAGAGAGAGGCAGAGACACTCCATGGGAGTGAGAGAGAGGGAGAAGCAGGCTCCATGCAGGAAACCTGATGTGGGACTTGATCCTGGGTCTCCAGGATCACGCCCTGGGCTGAAGGCGACACTAAACCGCTGAGCCACCTGGGCTGCCCAGTTGTGATCATTTTTGTACAAGTTTTTGTCAACATATTTTCAGTTCTCTTGAGTGTATACGTAGGAGTGGATTTGCCAAGTCATGGGATATTTAACTTTTGGGGGAACCACCAAACTGTTTTTTACCATAGCTATATCATTTCCCACTTTCATTAGCAACGTAGGAAGGTTCCAGTTTCTCTGTATTCTCTCAACACTTATTGTATGTTTTTTTAATTATTACTATCCTGTTAAATATGAAGTGGCTTCTCATTATAGTTTTGGGAGTTTTGGTTTTATTTCCCTAATGATTACTGATGTTGAGCATCTTTTCATGTGCTTATTGGCCATTTGTATATCTTTTTCTGTATAAATGTCTATTCAAATATAGGGAAAAACACATATAGGACTCTGTGCTACCTGCAGTTTCAGGCATCCACTGAGGGTCTTGAAATGTATCTCCCATGGATAAGACTCCTGTATCTAGTCTCAGCATCATTTGTTGAAAAGGCTGTTCTTTCTTAATTGAATTGTCACTGTTGTCAAAAAGTAATTTACCACAAATGTAAGGGTTTATTTCTGGATTCTGAATTATACTCCATTGCTCTATGTGTCTATCCTTAGGCTAGTACCACTCTGTTTTAATTACTGTAGCTTTGTAGTAAGTTTTGTAAATGGGTGTAGGAGTCCTCCAACTTTGTTGTTGTTCTTCAAGATTATTTTGGCCATTCTGGGTGCCTTGCATTTCCCAAATTAATTTTAGGAGCATTTTGTCCGTTTTTCCAAAATAGGCAGCTGAGATTTTGGTAAGAATTGTTTTAAATCTGTAGATCACTTTGGGAGGTATTGCCGTTTTAACAATATTAAGTCTTCTAATCCAAGAACATGGGATATCTTCTTATTTATTTAGGCCTTTTTCTATTTATTTTAGTGATGTTTTGTAGCTTTTGTATATTGTGTCTTATTTTCCTACACATTACTTACAGGGTAAAATAGCTATTATGAGGAAAAGAGTTTTCTTGCCTTAAAATATCTGACCAGATTTCATTAGGTTGAACTGTGTAATGATATTCCAGTGTTTTTGACCAACAGAAATAGCAGGTTCATATGCTTCAATCTAACACTTTCATTGCTTGACTATAGGCTAATGAGAATAGTTAATATATTAATTAAGCTAAGCTACTTTGACAAAGAGACCTACAAATTCAGTGGCTTAAGTAAGGTAAAAGTGTATTTCTTTTTCAGAGAGTAGTCCAGGCTTTGGGGTAGCTGTGCCCCATGAGATCATTTAGAAACCCAGGTTCTTGGGGCGTCTGGGTGGCTCAGTCTGGGTGGCTCAGTCTGTTAAGCATCCGACTCTTGGTTTATGCTCAGGTCATGATTTCAGGGTTGTGAGATTGAGCCCTGCATTATTAGGCTCTGCACTCAGTGTGGAGCCTGTGTAGGATTCTCTCTCTCTCCCTCTCCCTCTGCTCCTCCCCTCCTTATGCACACTCTCTCTCTCTCTCTCTCTCTCTCTCTCTCTCTCTCTCTCAAGATAGAGAAAAAGAAACCCAGGTTCTTTCTGGGTCTCTCAGTACATTGTTCTTGTCTGAATGGTTACATCTGAGTGACTGTTACTTCAGCATTATATTATGCAGAAGGGAAGAAAAAGAGTTTATCCATGGCAAGTAGCATGTATTTAGTTTGGAGACAACCCAGAAGTTGTGCACATCTCTTACTGTACACACCCCACTGCATGCTCTTGGTGATGTGGACACACCTAGCTCCAAAGAAGAGAGACAAATGTAGGCTCTAGCTGGATAACTATGTATCCAGCTAAAACTCTTAGTATGGAAGAAGGGCTCAAGTATGCCTAGGAAGTTGGAAAAAACTCATTCCCAAATTGACTTATAATTAATTAATTAATTGATTTAGGAAATGTTTGTTGAATACTAACTCTGTGCCAGGCTGAGCCTGTGTCCATCTCCCACCCCTGCTGCAACTCCTTGGGGACTGGGGCCTCTGGGCCTCTGCTTTTGCTGGGCTCCCAAGGCCAGCTGAATTTGTCTTACTGCTTTTTGAGTGTAGTTCTCTGGGCCTTTTCCACATGCTGTGATGGAAGATATGATGGTAAGGCCCAGATCTTCAACTTCATATGTTTCCTAATCTGCTTGGATTTAGACCATTTCAGGAAGAATAGTTGACAAAACTTTTCCCTTTGGTTGTGCTGTGTAGGGAACACAGTAGTAGTTAGTGGTCTCCTGTAATGACTTCTTGCCTGGTATGTGGGGATGAAGTGGAGGCATTTTAAGTTTGTAAAATTATAGAAGTAAAATATGTTTACCATAGAAAAAATTAGAAAATATGGTTAAACAAAAAGAAAAAAAAGGGAAAAAGAAATCACCCATTACGCACTTCTAAAGATAACTTCTATTAATATTTTGGTGCATTTATTTCTGTTCATCCCTTAAAATGGGATCATTCTGTTTCATAAGCTGCTTTTGGAATATAATATAGCATGTGCATATTACTATATTGATAAATATTGTGTCAATATATTCATGTATGTATTATATATATTAGTAAATAGATCATCATTTCGAATGAGGTCTAGTTAACAAGAAAAAGAGTTTTATGTTACTTTACAATTTACAGAGTGTTTTCTCATGTGGTAGTTCAGCTGTCTTTGCCAAAGGTTTTTTTTTTTTAAGATTTATTTATTTATTTATTTTAGAGAGAGAGTGCGGGGAGAAGAAGCAGAGGAAGAAGGAGATAGAGTCTTAAGCAGACTCCATGCTGAGCATGGGGCTCCATCTCAGGAACCAAAATGAAGAGTCAGATGTTCAACCCACCGTGCCACTCAGGCGCCCTTTTGCCAAAGATTATTAAACAGTCAGTGTGCCTTTGGTCAGGCTGCTATCCACTTTGATGCTTTTCCTCACTTTGAAAACATAGAACACCTCTTTCCAACCTGTGACCCCACCAAATGGTGGAAAGGATTTTCATATCCCTGGAGGTGGTTAATTATTGACACAGGGTATGCCCCAGGGTTCAGGGCGAGGTTGCAAGGACTCCTGGGAAATCACTGACAGCACTGTGGGAGGTGGTGGCCCTCTGCAGGGGGGGGGGTCCTGAGGCAGAATTTCAGCTGAGCTGGTGCTTCCAGGCTGCTTGTACATGGTCTTGAAAGGGCCTCTTGACCTTCTCTCAACCCTGGGAGGGCATCAGAGTGGACCAAACCCGTGGTAAATCACGTGGACTTCTTCTGCCCACCTCTCCCTGAGGCGCAGACCCATCCAACACGTAATTCTTTATTTCCTTTCTTGGACTGTATTCCTGCCAAAGGAATGCCAGGGATTCATTTATATTACCACCTTCGGTTACAGAAATAAAGAGGAACATTGGCAGAGGAAAACTAACTGGTTCACTCGTTCCCAGAAAGCCTCCTTGCCTGAATGCTGGCGTCCCTCAGCAAGGCTCTTAGCCGACACTGTGGACTTTCCCTGAAGCCCACCAGAGGCATTCCTGTTTCAGGCCCTTCCCAAGGGGAAACACACAGTGGTGGTCACTAACCCTACATGGAAGCTTCTGGAGAAGTAGTAGTCATGTTATTTATCCCTTGCCATTATTCTGTGAGGTAGAAGTGCTGTCTTTGTTGTGTAGGTGAAGAAAGCAGAGGAGCTTCCTTACGTAGAGATGTACCACCATAAGTGGTAAAGCAGACATTTAATTCAAGTCTGTCTGAATCTTTCTTGAGCAGCATTTGACCTGGTTCTCTTAGTTGTGGGGCTTTTCAGATGGAATGAAATGCAGATGAACCAGAAGCCAGCCAGGTGGGAGCAGAGCTGCCCTCCTTGAAACTGAGAGGAGTGGGTTCCCTGACTCCTCCCTCTTCCAGGGCCTGAGACATCTCTGTAGACACCATCAGCCGAGCAGATGCAAGGACACAAACAGGACACCTGTTTAGATATTTTAAACATTCTACTGTCTTTCCAGGTAGTTAGGGTGTAGACACCAGTCATCTTCACATAGGTGGAAGAGAGGTCTTTGGGACCTTGGATTTTTGTGGCCAGAGTGGAGGTTGGTAGTAATGCCAGGAGCAGATAACTGAAAATGAGAGTCCTGGTGGTATATCTGTAGGAATCTTCTGGGATGCCCTGGTGCATTGGTTGGCACGTGGCTCTTCTTTGGCCACTTGGGAGTCTTTGAGGGCAAGTCTTTGAGGGCAAGTCTACCTCATACCTGCTGACTCCTGTCTCTAGATCCCTGTATCCCTTTACCTAGCAGGCAGGGTTTAGCCGTCTCCTGCCTTCATCCTGGTCTTGTGTAGGTGGCCAGGAGCCCATCCTGGTCTCTTTGTACACTTATGGTATCTGTGGTGTGACTCATCTCTGTATTCTAATTGACCTCTTTTCTATTCCTCTCACTAGTCTCTTCATGGACAAGATCTTATCCTGTATCCCAGTGCCCAGCATTGAGCTTGATGCATAGTAAATTTTTAGTAGATGTGTAAAATGAATGAATAATGAATAATGAATGGCGATGCATTTGAATTTGATCTTGAAAGACGATTGGAGTTTACCAAGCAGAGTAATGATAAAAGGGGATTCTAGAGAGAAGGAATTGAGACCTGGACCATGGTGGTTCAGGGTCCACCATGTATGCCCCTAAATATATGCTGCTGCTAAACTTAGCTGAAACTTTCTTTCATCATCTGCAAAATGGTGATATTTATCTTGCAGGTTTATGGTAGGGTTTTAAGATGATGTTTATAAGTGTCTTAGCACCTTGTGCATACAAAGCAGCATGATGAAATAGATACTGGGCTTACTTTTTTTTTAAATTAATTTCTCTGCCTAACATGGTACTCAAACTCATGACCCCGAGATTTAAGAGTTTCATGTTTCACCAACTGAGCCATGTTTTTTAAAATAGCATGACTTGGTTTGTTGTAAGCCACTGATGAGTATTTTTAAAAAGTCGAGGTTTGTGTTGAAAAAATAATGAGAGGGACTCTTCTGACTGTTCATGACTTTATGGTTGCTTATCCTGGGATACTCTTATTCCTGGAAGGATTGAACATGACATGATTTTGCCTTATTCTGATTGTGAATTCATAGAATAATTATTCTAAGCTTTGTGCTCCATTCTCTGACTCACAGGACATGTGAAAGGAAATTCTTCATGTGGATTTGAAAGTTGGGAGGAAACTTAGGTCCTCACAGCTGACATACTGCTCCGCTCTTCCCATGTAGGCAACCCTTGTATGACTTGCCCCTCTGAATTAGGCAGAGGTCTCTGTTAACCAACCAGCAGCAGGAATCTATCCAAACTAGTGAGCATTTAAAGAAACCTGTCACAGGAGCAAAACCTGTTTCTTATAGGTGGTCAGCTCTCTGCTTTTCAAAAGCTGAGAAAGTGTACCTGTGACTAACATGGAAATTTCCTTAAAACAGGAAAAAATGTATTCTTGGGAAGCTGCTCCTTCTTCCAGAGTATTATGTTAGCAATAACAACAGAATAGCTATGGCTGGCGAGCGCTGATTTAAACCCTTAGAGTAGCTCAGTGAGTTTCATAGCATCCTTGTGAGACTGGTGGTGTTATTTGCACTTTATAGATGAGGAATTTGAGGAACAAGACTTTGAAACTAAATGTGCCTGGCTCCAGAGCTTTTGCTTTTTAGTGGATAGCCCTCATGGCTTCCTGTCCATTAGTGTGTATACTTTGTTGGTCTCCCTCCATGCCAGAGAGAGTGTGGGTAGCTCAGAAAGGCCTCATGAGCTCTGTCATTAAGATCATCTGTGGCATCTGAGATTGCTTCTGTCTTCTTTCTCTCCTCAGCTATGGAGTGCTGCTTTGGGAACTCTTGACTGGTGAGGTGCCCTTCCGAGGAATCGATGGCTTAGCCGTGGCTTATGGAGTGGCCATGAACAAGCTCGCCCTTCCCATTCCTTCTACATGCCCAGAACCTTTTGCCAAACTCATGGAAGGTAAGCGACCCCTGACTGGAACAAAACCAGAGAAAGTTTGCCTTCTTAGCAGCACTTGGGTAGATTTCAGACAGTTCTGCTGGGTTAGTTACAGAAAGAGGAGATGAAGTATTAGTCACTCAAGGAGGAATCCTGTGGGTGGTTGGAAGAGTTACTTTAGGTTGATGTCACCACCCTGCTACATTGATATCACGGACGCCCCTTCTGTCCATCTCCAGTGACTTGTAGAACTTAACTGAAATATTTTATTATTTAATACATAATGAGAAGATACAGCAGCTTTTATTTTCAGGACCTTTGAGTATATTACATATATAAATGAAGAACGTCCGAGAAGAAAGGAACTCTAGAAGACATCTGGTCAAACCCTATAATTTCCTAAGTGAGAAATCCAACCTGAGAGAGGCAAAGTGCACTCCACTAGCTATTGTCTGAGCTGAGAATAAAGTTCACTTTTCCTGCCCAGTCTAGTCCAGTGCTTTTTATCCTTGCCTTCTCATCATCCCATTGAGGTGGGGAAGGCTGGCTCATTTATTTGTAGGAAGGTGAGATCCGGAGCCTAGTCACCTACTGTCACTTCTGGAATCATGTAGGAACGTGATAAATCATGGTTGTCGAGTCTCATGCCAGCAAATTCTTTGGAGTTGCTTTTCTGATGCTAAATCAGTAGGCAGAGGCGGATGGGGGCAGAACTGATGCATTTTATTTCCACATTTTTTATGATTGGGAGGTTGGGCAATTTGCTTTACTTCCCAAGCCCTATGTGCGGTTACCTAAATCCCAGTGTTTCTGTTCCTGGAGGGAAAAATAAGAGGCAGTTTTCTGGTAAAGGAGGTCATGTACTGTTCTAAGTCTTACGCTTGTCTCTGTCCACTCATGTTTTCTTTCTATTCACTTGTTCCACGCAGACTGCTGGAATCCTGACCCTCATTCGCGACCATCTTTCACAAATATCCTGGACCAGCTAACTACCATAGAGGAGTCTGGCTTCTTTGAGATGCCCAAGGACTCCTTCCACTGCCTGCAGGATGACTGGAAACATGAGATTCAGGAGATGTTTGACCAACTCAGGGCCAAAGAGAAGGTAAACAAAACAAGAAAAGGATGTGAGTTGAATCACTGGGCCTTCCCCCCTGGGGCCTCTGGACAGAGTCTGACACAACCACCTCCCTGCTTATTTTGAGGTAACAGAGTAGCTTTTTCTTCCCGACTTTACATGGAAGGTGTTCTCCAGGCCTCAGGTGTGACCAGAAGTAGTAGAGACTTTTTCTTTCTTTCTGGGATTTGGCAGGACCAAGTAGGGGTGTCATGAGTCCAGAGTTCTCCATACAGATTATCTACATGGTTCAAGCCAGAGGAAGAGCACCACTGGGCAGGTACCAGTAGAAAATAGGAGAGGGTTCTAGAAATGTTTCTTGGTTCTGTCATGTACTTCCAGAGTGGGGGTTAATGTCCTTTTTATCCAGGAGTCTTATGGCCCCTGCCACCAGCATGTAGGAGAGGTCTTACTGTCTTTCTCATCTCAGGGCAAAGGGTCAGTGACTTTTCTAACTGTGTTCCTCCACATACTGGCCATGACCCAGTATGTGGAGGAACAGAATCTTCAGCCTGGGTCTTCTGATTCCACAACCATCTTCTCTCCAATATCATTGTTTGCCTAAATAAATGGCTTAAAGATTATTTCTAGAGCTGATTTGAAGAATTAACCTATTTTTATGCCACATAGCAGTCCTAAACCTGGTGCTATTTGGCAAGTCAGTGGCATTCTGCAGGAGATTGGATTGAGCTTACGACAAATCTTTTAGGACCTGGAGGGGAGGGGACCGGTACTTACCATTGGGGAGAATGATTTAAAAAAGGTATTCATGGAGTTCCAGGCTCAGTCAGTTTAGCATCCGACTTTGGCTCAGGTCATGATCTCAGGGTCCTAGGATTGAGCCCCATGGTGGGCTCCACACTCAGCAGGGAGTCTGCTTGTTCCTCTCCCTCTGCCCCCTCCCTGCTAATGTGCATGTGCAGTAAGTAAGTAAGTAAGTAAGTAAATAAATAAATAAATATCTAAAAAAAAAAGAAGAAGAACAGAGTGTTCCTGTTACTAATGCTATTCCCACTAGAAGAAACCTAGAGTTGCTGGTCCTTTAGATTGTTGAATCACTTGATTCTTGGTTTTCTTTCTTTTGATCAACAAAATTATAAGGATACCTGACAGTAAGAAAAATGAAAGTTGGATTTTGTCAGTAGGTAGTTACTAGGAAAAGCCAAATCCATTCTCATAATAGCTAACATTCATAGAGCATGTACTATGTGCCATGCTCTGTTATAGAGCAATTTATATGAATTTTTATATAATCTTACATAAGATAATAATTTTCTTATGTAATACAGCCACGTGATGTCAGTGCTATTAACTCCATGTTACATGTGATTCCCATGTTAACTTTCCCCAGTTCATGATTCAGGCAGTTTGTTTCAGAGATCTTGCCCTCAACCGCTGTGCTATGCCTGTCCATTAGAAGACTCCTAGTTGGGCAAGTTGAACTTTCTCTCTGGGGAAAGTTCATTAAGTTCAAAGTCCTATTAAATCATTATATGCAAGTGATGTGATTTGTGCACTAGGAAGCTAATCCCCAAATGGGTGTTTTACTAAGAAGGAGGCTCATCATGTTTGAGAGTCTTACAGATACATTCTGCCATTGGCAAATACTCCATAAACATCCTGATTTCCCATTTGATTCAGCTCATTCTCAGCTTGTCGAATTTATTGCTTCCAGGTACAGTGATGATCCATCGACACGACAAATCCATCATGGATTTGTCCCTAGACTGGGGTCTGAGTTCCCTCAAAGGAAGGGGCTATAATGCAAACTTTCCCTAGATAAGAGCATGCAGGAGAGGAAGACTTAGAAAGTCTGAAATTAGCTTGAGCTCTTTAATTTCCCCACCTAGCAGCATAATCAACCAGCTAGGAATGATTTTTCTGAATCTTGCATGTTTTTGTTCTCCTAATGGTGAAAACGATGTAGTGGGACAAGGAAAGCCAAGGGAGTGTAGGGGCATACAGCAGTGAATCTGTTTGGGGCTTATTTCATCAAAGAAGGAGAAGTTCAAAAGTTCAGGTTCATCTCTCAGACATGTATGATGAATCTGGGTTCCCATAAAGGATTGCATTTATAAAATTGACTTCTATCTCCCCCTCCTTCTTTCTCTTTCATTCATACATTGACACTGAGCACCCATCATGTATAAGACAATTTTTCTTTTCTTTTCTTGTTTTTTTAGAGAGGAGAGGGAGAGAGAGAATCCCAAGCAGGTTCCATAGTGCAGAATCTGTGGCAGGGCTCAATCTCACAACCCTGAGATTATGACCTGAGCCAAAACCAAGGGTCAGACACTTAACCAACTGAGGTACCAGGCACTCCCAAGACCATTTTCAAGGTGCCAATCCTTTTCTCACTTTTCCCCTCTGTCACTTTTTATTATCAATTATTTTTCTATTTTTTTAAAGATTTTATTTATTTATTCTTGAAATCTAGAGAGAGAGAAGCAGAGACACAGGCAGAGGGAGAAGCAGGCTCCATGAGGGAGCCCAATGTAGGACTCAATCCCAGGACTTCAGGATCACACCCTGAGTCAAAGGCAGGTGCTAAACCGCTGAGCCACCCGGGCTGCCCTCTAATTTTAAATTCTTATCAATTTTGATATTTTGGTACTCTCTTGAGAATGGAGGGCAAGTTGAATGAGAAGTTCCTAATATCAGAATATTTTATTCCCTTCTTGTCTCTGTTGTCTTTTCTGTTCTCTACCCACTACTCAACTTCCCTAATATGTTCTCACATATTTTTTTCTAGCCCTAAGCTCACATTCTACAGTGTTTTGTTTCAGTGCAGAATGACTTCTTTTTTTTTTTTTTAAGATTTTATTTATTTATTCATCAGAGACAGAGAGAGAGAGGCAGAGACACAGGCAGAGGGAGAAGCAGGCCCCATGCTGGGAACCTGATGTGGGACTCGATACCAGGTCTCCAGGATCACACCCTGGGCTGAAGGCGGCGCTAAACCGCTAAGCCACCCGGGCTGCCCGAGAATGACTTCTTATGGTGGAGCATTCCATGCAGAAATTTTAAGTTTCTTTAAAAAAAAAAAAATTCATTTATTCATGAGAGACAGAGAGAGAGGCAGAGACACAGGCAGAGGGAGAAGTAGGCTCCATGCAGGGAGCCCAAAGTGGGACTTGATCCTGGGTTTCCAGAATGATGCCCTGGGCTGAAGGCGGCGCTAAACCACTGAGCCACCCAGACTGCCCAAATTTTAAGTTTCAACCATAGAAGTGTTGCTCTGGCTACTTTATTGAAGAAATGCCCCACTTTTTAAAGTTTTAGTGCTTTATCTCACCCCACTTCTGTCTTACGCCCTGGGTAACCAGTGCTGATGGTTTAGATTCCAGATTTGACAACTGTATGTACATGTTCTGTTCTCCTTCCTATTTCCTGATTCCATATGCCTCCCCCCTCCCTGGCCTCATCTCAGGAACTCAGTGCTGGGTACATATATAAATTCATGCTGAAGGAAAAAGGGGAGGCAGGGAAGAAGTCCTGCCCATCTGATATAGCAGCAGTACTAGAGCAAGCACCTAGCAAAGACTTGGGGAAATGTTTTCTCTTCTCTTTGCTATGCTATCATGATCCTTCCAGAGCACGTGGTTTTCCTTCAAGATGAGAATTCAAATCACATGCCTCAGTGGATTCTATTCACCAACTGAACAGAGGTTGAGAGGACATGCTGCACTACCTTTTGAATAATCACTTTGGAAATATATCTTTATTTGAATGTTGGGTGATAGCTGGAGGGCAAGTCATTTAGAGTGGGCACATTTTAAGGTAGATCTCATTAAGTTGGCTCTGTTTTTTTTTTAT
The DNA here is from genome assembly GCF_048418805.1 of Vulpes vulpes. Taxonomy (NCBI): domain Eukaryota; kingdom Metazoa; phylum Chordata; class Mammalia; order Carnivora; family Canidae; genus Vulpes; species Vulpes vulpes. The sequence continues at coordinate 104,953,312 of NC_132785.1, read as the reverse complement.
TTTTATTTTATTTATTTTTTTAAGTTGGCTCTGGTTTAAAAAACATCCTTTATATAATTGAAAAAATCAAAATAGAACCAAGTCTGTAAAATTTAAATAAACGATTATATTTTCTACCCAAACTCCCATTTTTTCCCATCACAGGCAGTTTTAATCCTTAATTAAAGAGCAACTAACCCATCAGCCCCTGTGTCCAAGGCCTCCATAGCTACGTCCTCAGGGTGGCTGTGCTGAGCCTGCCCCTGCCCAGCATCCGGGGTGGTCAGGTGTTCGTTGAGCAGCTGTGAGGCCTGCACGTCTGCCTGGGACCGAGAGTATGGGACATTATGGGAGACTGGCTCTCGGGGGCCCTTAGCTTCCTCACCCGTCTGCGCTAAGCACCCACTCTTCCCTCCGATGCTCCTGCCCCTGCAGGAGCTCCGCACCTGGGAGGAGGAACTGACACGGGCCGCGCTCCAGCAGAAGACCCAGGAGGAGCTGCTGCGGCGCCGCGAGCAGGAGCTGGCTGAGCGGGAGATCGACATCCTGGAGCGAGAGCTCAACATCATCATCCACCAGCTGTGCCAGGAGAAGCCCCGGGTGAAGAAGCGCAAGGGCAAGTTCAGGAAGAGCCGGCTGAAGCTCAAGGATGGGAACCGCATCAGCCTCCCTTCCGGTCAGTGGCTGGGGACCTGCTGGGAGGTGGGAGCAGGGCAGGGTTGTGTGGCGGGGGACCTGGGGGGAATGGGTTCAAAGTGGGCCGTTCCATCCAGGGAGACTGGCCTGTGGCAAAGCCTCCCCGCTCCAGGTGACCAAGCACAGAATGGGAAGGAAGACAGAGCGGCGACTGGTGGACCTGACAGGCCGGCACGGTCTTGAGCGCTGGTGGCATGGTGACTCACACAGAGAACTCAGGGCGCTACAGAATAACTCATCTCTGGGTTTCTTTAAATAATTTAGTTTTCGGTGTGCAGTTGAGTTTAGGATTCACTTGTAAGAATGTGATTTATACACAACCCTTCAGAAGCACATTGGGTGAATAAAGATACATTTGTAGTATGTTTCAGCCTTGGGAAAATGCAAAGTAATAGGAAACTCTGAATTAGAATCTTTGTGGGATGTCACGGGCCCATGGAGGGCAGTGAGTGCTCGAGTGTGTGTTTATTGTGTCCTAAGTCTATAAGGTCCTGGGAAGTAAACTCAGTAGAAATGTAAGGAAACCAAGGGAAAACAGTATCATAGAGACAATAGGATGTTTTTAAGCACTGGGATGGATGATGGCTTCAGTACAGACAGGGGAATTCATCAGTAAAATTGAGCGAATGAATGTGTGGGACATGTTTACTAGTGTCCTTGTTGCACATTTTTCCTGGCCAGGCAACACAGTCTTTGAGCCTCCGTGGAGCATGTTGTGTGTGGTGGCATGCTGCTGTGCTCTGGGGAAGCCCATAGGGAAACAGTAGCTGCCACATTAGGGAGATCATGTCTCATTGGGAGACCTAGGTGCCAACACCTAGCTGTTTATTTTACCTCTTAATAGTTGAGGACCCGGGAGCTTAGAGACCCGGAGCTGCAAGGTTTACCTTCTTTATGCCACACCATAAATGCTTTTGGAAAACATCACAGTTTGGACTATTCGCCCCATCACACTCACTTCCCAAGGTTCCCACCAAGGATTTTTCCTTGTTACTCTGCTCTGCCTGCCCTGAGCAAGAAGCATCTATCTCCCTACTTTAGTCCCTGAGCATATCCGAATAGATTGTAAGAAACAGAGTCTTAAGTTGGATTTCCTAGAATAATCAGCAAGTCTCATGACCTTAAAAAAAAACTATTGTAAATCTGTAATTGCTACACCTACATACACGATAGATGAGGTTCACTCAGACAGTGAATTTTCCTTCTCTTTATATGTTCATCTTACTGTCCTGTCATCGTTGGGGAGAAAGAGAGGATTCTGAAAGAGAATATTTCCTAGGCGAACTTAGGAAACTGGGGCCTGTCCCTCAAGCTTACTAGGAAATGACCCTTTTCTCATGGGAATTGGATTATGGGAAAATTCTGACACATGCACGTATCTGTCTCTCCCCGAGCAGATTTCCAGCACAAGTTCACGATTCAGGCCTCCCCCACCATGGATAAAAGGAAGAGTCTCATCAACAGCCGCTCCAGTCCTCCTGCGAGCCCCACCATCATTCCTCGCCTTCGAGCCATCCAGTGTGAGACTGTTTCCCAAATTACTTGGGGCCAGAACACACCAGGGGCATCTGTCCCCTGCTCTGTCCAGCCACCGACTGGCCCAGGCTTGCTCCATCCATAACTACTGCCACCTCTCCTCGACAATGTGTATATACATGCACATATGTACGCAAACCCTTAGCCCTCCTCCTTGTCTCTCCCCATGAGCTTTGTACTACCGCCTCCTCTACTTTCTACTCTTAGATACCAGCAGAGGGGATTGTGGGTATTGACAGGATCTTATGTCACCTACAAAGCAATATGGAAACTGGTGTGCGATGTCGATGCCCTGGTGCCTGGCCTGGGTTGGTTGGTACCCTGGCCTGGGGACCTTGTATGCTCTCTGCCATATTTGGGGCGTCACTGTTTTTCTTTTGTTCCTGCTTCCCAGGGAAGGGTGTTTTCAAAGTGTAGGTCCTAAGGAAACTTGATAAATACTTTGTGGGAGGCCAAGTCTGGACCAATTTTATTTTTACCACAGTGTTTATTAAAAAGAATTTACATACACACACACACGTGTGTGTGTGTGTGTGTGTGTGTGTGTGTGTGTGTGTGTGTGTGTATGAACTTCTCTAACTTAGAGAGATTTTATTTAAATACAGAAACTGGCTATCCTAGAAAAGTCCATTCATATCAGTGGATTCCCACTTCTCATGTGGCCGCAGTTGGCTGAAAGCAATGGCAGCCTCCATATGCTCTGTATTTTCCCTCAGTCCCCTCAGCTCCCTGATTTTTGGTGTCTGGAACCATCTGCTCATTCACTAAGTAAGGATAGCCTCTGAAGCATTTGGTTTCAATGTTTGTTGTAAGGTAGCAATGTCAGAAGGATGTTCCTCCTCTCTTATCTGTTGTATTCCTCTAGGCCTGTTCCTTCCCCTTCTCCTACTCCTGACTTCCCTCTCCATAGTCTTGAGATCCTCATTGTCTTCCTTTCTCACCAAAATTCCTGTCTGCACTTCTAAGTCTCCCTTACCTAACCCTTATCTTTTTTCTCTCCGACCTACCTCCTTACCTACCCACCCCCAATCCAATTCCACCCAACAAAACGAATTCCTTAAGTCAGGTGTGTTTGGAACTCTGGATGTCTTTGGATTTGAATTCCTTAAGTCAGGTGTGTTTGGAACTTTGGATGTCTGGCTGGCCTAAGCTCCAGCTTTGCACTGACTGGTCTTACGAGACTCTGAGAAGTTTTTCCGTGTTTGGTACTTTGAGAGTGCTAAGTGATTGGTGGCTGAGGAGTTGAAGGCTCCACTTGGGCACAGAGTTTTTGAGGAGGCATGACTTCTTCCCTGCAACTCCATATGTGTGTGTCTATGTCTGTCTGATGAGGTGGAGGCTAGTTTTGGGGGGACTCTGTCTATCTTTTTTCCAGATCCCATCCAACTTTTGTTATTCACAGTGACACCAGGTGAAAGCAGCAAAACCTGGGGCCGGAGCTCAGTCATCCCAAAAGAGGAAGGGGAGGAGGAGGAGAAGAGGGCCCCCAAGAAGAAAGGACGGACATGGGGGCCAAGTACACTTGGTCAGAAGGAGCTTGCCTCAGGCGATGAAGGGTAAGAGTCAGAATGGGGGAGATTCTTTCCACTTAAAGATGGGTATACCCCTTTAAAACTACAATGTGACATCCTTTTCTTCTGTGGTGTGTTTCATTGCTTTCTGAGAAATGACAGACTTCTTGATCTTTGCAACAGTTTTCCAGTCCTCATTCCCTGGAACCTTCTCCAACAAGGCTCAGCATACTTTTTCAATAAAGGTCCAGATAACAAATATTTTAGGCTTTCGGGTCATATTATCTCTTGCAGCTCCTCCGCTCGAAAAGCAGCTGTAGACTGCGGGCAATCCCTAAATGAAGAGCATGGCTATGTTCATTCAGTAAAACTCTGTAAACACAAGTGGTGGACAGGAGTTAGCCCCTCAGTTATAGTTTGCCAACCCCTAGAGGCGTCTGACCCAGAGTAGCAAGTAGACCAAACAGTAACCAATGTGAAGAGTTCTGCTGGGTGTTCTACTTAGACGTGGCTCTTCTGACACATCCGCTCTGAGCAAAGAGAAGCAAGAGCAGAGGGTTCAGGACTCTCTTGACTTGGAAGCTTATCCCGAAGCAGGGGCAGATGATAATCTGGTAGTGAGTGTCCTCAGATGTAACCCAGGGCCACCAGGACTTCTTTTAGGCCCCTACCTCGTAGCCACACTGAGTTGAGGTGTGAGCACCCCCTCTGGGCAAAGCACAAGACCCAGCTTTGTGTCTTAGATATGCTTGCATTATTCCTGTGGCTCACAAGTTAAATTTTTCTCAAGTCTCGGTTCTTTGGAGGCCAGTCCCTTGCAGTGTCATTAGTAGTGGCAATGGTCATCACTGACCCCAGACGCCCTGGGTGTGAATTCTGGCCCCACCAAGCCTCGCCATATGGACTTACGTCTTCTTGTCTATAAAATGGGGGCTCATATCAGCACCCACCCAGTGGAGTTGATGTGAGGATTAATTAAGTTCATCTTCGGGAAGCGCGTACGGGACTAACTGGCTCCTAGGAAGCGTGTGTACGTATCTGCTCCGATGCTTCTTCCATGCTTCTCATGCAGTCTCTGTTTCATACCGGAAGGTATGAGTGTAGTGGTTTATAATTCTTATTCTTGGTCTTAGAATCTAGAATCGTGTTTCTTGACTGTTCTAAGTGTGAAAGTAAGCATCAACCCCTCTCTCCCTTTTCAGTCATTATCCTGAACTTGTGTCTGAACCTGTACCTGGTTCTGGTTATTCCTTTGAATGCTAAGAAGATTTCCTGTCCAAAATCTGTTTTCTCATGTCAGATCTGAGCTGAGGTGAAAATTGTTTGGTGCGTAAAGGGTTGACTCTTTGAAGCCAGGCTTTAGAAATCACTAGATGCCTTGGAATAGGGGGGAAAAAAGGAGGGAGGGAAGGAAGGAAAGAAGGCAGACAGAAAGGAAGGAAGACAGAAAGAGGAAAGAAAAAAAAAAGGAAGGGAGAGAGAAAGAGGAAGGAAGGGAAAAGGAAGGAAGAGAGAGAGAGACAAAGAAGAGAAAGAGAAAGAAAGAGAAATTAGGAAATTTAGATATGTAGGGCAAGCTGCCTAAGCTCTACAAGAGTTCAGTGACTGAGCCCTCTGGGGATGGTCAACTGCTCTGCTGTAGTGGGTTCTGTAGGGAAAAGAGCTCCTCAATTTGAATTCCTCTGAGCCCTGGGGTGGGTCTGAGAAACTCAATTACCCTGAATCTCTTGATATTTCTGATGTTCGTATGATTCCTGATAGGACTGACCAGGTTGGCTGTGGATCCCAGTAGTTTCTATGGTTCTGTTTCATTTATAGATATTTTTTGTCTTGCTAGTAAATTAACTGTATTTCATGCTCCAGAATACTAACTTTGGCATTTTCTTCCCCCTTGCATAGATTTGTCCTCAAAACTGTTGAAGCAGTTCAAAATATGACTTAATTTTTTATGATTCTTAATTTCTATTGAAGAGATAAAGTATATTCTATTCATTCTCTAGTGAAGACGTCTTTAACATGAGAAAGTTTTGAGAATCTCTGTATAATATTTCTAATTTTAGTCACTCTCAATGGAAGAAAATATGTAACAACAAAAAGCCATATTGAATTCAATAATGTTAAGTGGATTTGGCATCTCCATCCTTTTAAAAAATAGCATATATCTTATAGGAAACATACGTGCTGGCTCGTAGACAGCTTGGGCATCTGTGGATCTACGCGGCCTCTGCGGTTATGCTGTGGCTGCTCAGGGACCTCCGTCCCACAGATGGGCAGGTCCTGGGCCTGCGGTAGCACACGCAGGGCCACCTCATTAAGATTCCTTCATGGTATGGGCTTTGCTGACCAGGCAAGAGGAGGGCAGCTGGTGGCAGAGCTGGACCAGCATTGAGGGCTCCCATGTGGGAGAGGCTGAGTTGGATGTGCCCACTGTTGCCTCCTACTGATTTTCTTTATCCATTGAAGATCCCCTCAGAGACGCGAGAAAGCTAATGGTTTAAGTACCCCATCAGAATCTCCACATTTCCACCTGGGGTGAGTCTAATCTTCACCCTTCCATCGAATGTGTTTGTAATAAGTCTCCTTTCCATTTCCTTGTTCTCACAGCACTCCCTGTAGAATTGAGCCTCATTAGTGCCAAGGCTGTGCTGACTTGTTTTTCTTCAAAGCGGTACCATCGTGCACCCTGGGAACTTCCTGTGTTGATCTGACTTTCCCTTTCCTTATTTCCCTGACCACCCCTGTTGTTGGGATTCTCCTGGCACCCTTAGTTATAGGGAGACAATACAGGGCTATTTATCCTTTGATCTGCAGCACTGGCTTTGATTTTGCTAATCTGGATTCCCATGAACCCAGAGCTGGAAGTGATAAGATTATCAGTTAGAAGTCCCAGGCTGTGGGTTCCAGTAGCATGCTTATCTCTGGCTGTGTATTTTGGTTGAACCACTGGCGCTGGAATGTACTTGAATTCGCTGGCATTTCCGATAGCACTTGAAACGGCGATCTGAAGTGAGAGGAAAAGTTGGTCCTTCTCTCTCCCTCAGGATGGACTGGGAAGAGTGGGCTTTGTTTGAATAGCTTTTTCTGGCCCTAAAATGAAAGCCACCTCTGATTATAATCCTGGTATTTCCAAGGCAACCATAACCCACAGATTCCTCAGTCTTCCCTTGTTATTGTCCATTAAAGAAGAGACCAGTGCTTCTGGGCCTCTGATTCCCCCATTTGTATGAGGGGATTTGTGGGGTACCCAGTCAGGATCCTTAGAGTTACTGGCTTGGGGGTGTGAGCTCATCACAGGGATTTGAAAGCAAGCTCCTTGAATTTTCCTCTTCATTCCCAGACAAACCAAAGGCTTGAGTATAGCCTATGTACTCCCCACATAGGTCTGTCCCAAAGTGCACTGGGTTGATGCAGCTTTGTTGGCTGATTTTTGTTTTCAAAAAGTGGCTTTGAAAGTTGGCTGAGCATGCCATGAGCTTAGAAGGAGTTGAGAAACGGTGTGACTGGAATAGCCTGGCCCATCTCTGCTAGCTTGTCTGCCCATGGTTTGCCTGGCATTACAGGGTCCCTGATGTCAGCAGTGTGCTGTATACAGTGTCCTGGAATGATGACCTCTCCTGTAAGATGGGCTTGGGCAAGACCCTGGCCAGTGCTGGGCAGTCCTCATTTTTTCCCCTCCTCTTGCCAGCCTGCCTGCTAGATCTTTCCACAGCTCCATAGCAGCATGTGAAGGGGTGGGTTCATGGCACTGCTTTTCTTTTCCTAGAGCATGTGCACTTCTGTTTATCATGTGAGGGGACTCAGTAATGTTCATTGCTGGTACCGCAAGGCTCTTGGGCTTTGGTAGGATTAAGCACACAGGGGAAGACATTTCCACAGCCCTGTGGAAGTAAGGGGAGAGTAAGGGAAGTGACCTGTTCTAACAGTTTCCTCATTTACTCCTATTCAGCCTCAAGTCCCTGGTAGATGGATACAAACAGTGGTCGTCCAGTGCCCCCAACCTGGGGAAGGGCCCCAGGAGTAGCCCAGCACTGCCGGGGTTCACCAGCCTTATGGAGATAGGTAAGCATTGCCTTTGTCCTGACTCTCTCCATTCCCTTAGGGAAATTTTGGCCAAGCTTCTGGGACTCTTTGTGAGGACCCCTACTACCACTTCAGGGAGGTTGTTTCCTTTTTTACCCAACTCCCAGGCCCCCACCCTTATTTCCTCTTTGGTCTCTCTACTCCCATTTTTTTTTAACCTTCCCAAATCATAGTTTCTTCCTGCTGCCATGGGGCCTGCCCTTGGCCTCCTCTCACAAGGAGCCATTTATAGTCTACAGGGCAATGGGGACAGTGAAACCTTGAATCAGGCACTTCCCTTTGCTGGGGCTCTTTCCTTTGTATCTTAATGTGGGGACTCTGCAAAACAGGACATGGTGGTAGAAGACACTATGTCTTTCTCTAAGGAAGCTTTCCAGTCGCCTGTGATTGCTGAACAGGTAAGGTCTTCTCCAGGCTCTCTCTCAGCAAGCAAGTCCTCTTCTCTCTGAAGATTTCCAACATCATAGTAGGTCAGTTTATGGAGTAGATGCACCTTCACCTATGGAGGAGATTCCAGTCCCTTGCAAGACCCTGGTCCTGAGACAGGTCTCTAGGCCATCATTCTAGAAATTCAAGGTCCCCTCCAATGTGATGGTACAAACAAATTAGGAATGTTTCTGTTCTACCCATTATTCCAGGACATTCACACTGTACCTCTTATGTTGAGGATCCCTATGAAAAAAGTAGAAAAGTAGCAGATTTCCTTTTCTGAAAACAGGACGAGAAGCTCTGGAATGGAGAGCGATTTCCTCATGTCAGTCACAGTTGAGTGTGGAGGAGGAAAGCCCTGTGGGTTCAATGCCCGATCCCCTATCCCACCCGAGAGACTATTTGACCTTGTGTTCTTGACAATCCGCCAGGAGGCCCAGAGTTGAGGAGAAGGACGAGATTCTTACCTAGGTTGCTTCATCTCCATTTCCTGTTTCCCCTCCCTACCTCTCATCTTCACAGAGGATGAGGACAGCGAAGGCCCAAGGAGTGGGGATTGTCGTCTACAGCATTCACCCAACCAGTCCTACCTCTGTATCCCATTCCCTCGTGGAGAGGATGGGGAGGGCCCCTCCAGCGATGGAGTCCACGAGGAGCCCACCCCAGTCAACTCAGCCACCAGTACCCCTCAGCTGACGCCAACCAACAGCCTCAAGCGGGGCGGCACCCACCACCGCCGTTGTGAGGTGGCTCTGCTTGGCTGCGGGGCTGTTCTCGCAGCCACAGGCCTAGGGTTTGACCTGCTGGAAGCTGGCAAGTGCCAGCTGCTTCCCCCGGAGGAGCCTGAGCCACCAGCCCGGGAGGAGAAGAAGAGGCGCGAGGGTCTTTTTCAGAGGGCCAGCCGTCCTCGTCGGAGCACCAGCCCCCCATCCCGGAAGCTCTTCAAGAAGGAGGAGCCCATGCTGTTGCTAGGAGACCCCTCCGCCTCCCTCACGCTGCTTTCTCTCTCCTCCATCTCTGAGTGCAACTCCACCCGCTCCCTGCTGCGTTCTGACAGCGACGAGATCGTAGTGTACGAGATGCCTGTCAGTCCGGTCGAGGCCCCGCCCCTGACCCCTTGCACCCACAACCCCCTGGTCAACGTCCGAGTGGAACGCTTCAAGCGAGACCCTAACCAGTCCCTGACCCCTACCCACGTCACCCTTACAGCCCCCACGCAGCCCAGCGGTCACCGGCGGACTCCCTCGGATGGGGCCCTCAAGCCAGCGGCTCTCCTAGCCAGCAGGAGCCCCTCCAGCAATGGGTTGAGCCCCAGCCCTGGAGCAGGTGGGTGCTGTCCTCCTCCTCTTTTCTCTTTCGTGACCTTGTGCTTCCCCCTGGAGTGGCGATATCAGACTGGATGCCATTTGTCCTCTGACTCGGCCCCCCCCTGGGAGGACGTGCTGCTATGTGGTTGGAGAGGTGGCCAGGCTGGCTGCCTTCTCTCTGTCCTGTGCCTCACAGGGCCTTTGCTGAGGAGTGAAGGAAGACAAGCAGGCAGGTTCTAGGAAGAATGGGACCCAGGGCGCCTGGGGGATGTTCAGGCCCTGGGTCTTACAGTACACGGTGCAGGTGCTTTCAGGGTACAGGAGGGGCAGGAGCCTGGCTTGGGCTGTTCCCTGAAGTGGAGACTGAACTTACTAGAAGGAATGCCATACAGTACCTAGGAAGGGTATTCGGTGCCACGTGGCTGGGCGCCCTTGCCTGTCATTACAGTGTTAGTACACACATACTCACAGGCACGCTTCCTCTTGCGCATCCTGCCCTGCATCACTCATCCCTTACTCATGCCTGGCTCCCTGGACGTGGAGAGGTGTCCAGCTACAAGGCTGTGCCTGGGCATAGGCTTGCCTTCTCCATCTGACACGGAGCCACCTGGGCATACATGTCCTAGGTCTTTCCACCACCAGCCCTTGCTCTCTAGAGACCTAAGTCTGACTCTGAAACCCCTCTCACCCAGTAGAAGACAACGAGATGGCAATTGAGATTTCAGTGATATTTGAGTATAAATGACATTGTATTTTTCCTTCCAGCGTGCTCCGCCCCTCTTTAGATTTTTGTTGTTGTCCTGAGATATGTGTCCTCTTTGGGAAGAGACCTTATAAGTCATCTTCAGATTTGTGATACTTAGATTTGTTCTTGCCTTACATGTTTATTCCCTGAATAATCTGGGAATGAACAGACCCTTCCTTAAGTCATGTGTCAGCAAACTTTCTTGGTAAAGGGCCAGATAGTAAATATTTTAGGCTTCGTGGGTCGTCTGGTCTCTATGGTAACTACTCTACACTGCTGCTCTAGTGGGAGAGCAGGCAATAGGTGTGGCTGTGTTACCATAAAACTTTATTTACAAACACAGGGTGGCCTGTGGGTCGTAGTTGTGCCTTAAGTTTTTTTCACTATAGATGTGACCCCATATGTCACATTATTATTTTATTATCAGATACAGTGCTCATGGCCTTCTAGTTCACTACTGTATCCCCAGGGCCTCCCAGCACACTGCACTGCACGTAGTAGGTGCTCATTAAATATTTGTCACTCAGTTTAGCCCAATGAACAGGGGTGTGGCAAATGCAGGGAGGGGGCAGCGTATATCTGGCTCAGCAATGTGGTGCCGTCATCTGATGCCTCTCCCTTTGTCTCTTTGACCAGGAACGTTGAAAACCCCCAGCCCCAGCCGAGACCCAGGTGAATTCCCCCGTCTGCCTGACCCCAATGTGGTCTTTCCCCCAACCCCAAGGCGCTGGAACACACAGCAAGACTCCACCTTGGAGAGACCCAAGACCCTAGAGTTTCTGCCTCGGCCACGTCCCTCTGCCAACCGGCAACGACTGGACCCTTGGTGGTTTGTGTCTCCCAGCCACGCCCGCAGCGCCTCCCCGGCCAACAGCTCCAGCACCGAAACGCCCAGCAACCTGGACTCGTGCTTTGCTAGCAGCAGCAGCACTGTGGAGGAACGGCCTGGACTTCCAGCCCTGCTCCCGTTCCAGGCAGGACCGCTGCCCCCTGCCGAGCGGACGCTTCTGGATCTGGACGCAGAAGGCCAGAGTCAGGACAGCACTGTTCCGCTGTGCAGAGCTGAACTGAACACACACAGGCCTGCCCCTTATGAGATTCAGCAAGAGTTCTGGTCCTAGCGTGAAAAGGGTCGGGGGCGGGCAAGGGGGAAAGCAGGAGGAGATAGGGGGAGCTGGCTGGCACAGCCCTTTCTCAGAGTTGGACCCCCTGAAATCCAGCCCTACTTCTTGCACTGATAATGCACTTTGAAGATGGGAGGGGTGGAAGCAGGACCGCTTCAGAGGGTCCCCTGCCCTGCAGGGCCTTTCCACCCATGTGCCCCGGAAGGGGCTGTGGCCACCGGCTCTGGCTGTGTAGGGGAGGGTGGGGTGCGTGCATGTCCCCCACCCTCCACAGTCTTCCTCGCCTTTAGGGTGACTCTGCAGGGTCACTCAGCCAAATCTGTCTGCTGCTCCCTCTCCTCAGCCCCCTGGGTAAGCCCAGAGCCTGTCCTGGAGTCCTTTTGTTAGCCCTGCGTTCAGCCTTCCCAAACACCAGTATTGGATGTCCCGTGATTGATTTTGCTCCTCTTCCACGTTCTTCCCCAACACCCATGAATCAGAATCCCATATATGGGAGATAGGAGCTTTTCTGTGTCCTAAGCCCTTACATGCCAGCTGGAGGACAGAAGGCAAGGTGCCCCGGTGTGGGATGCATCTGTTGCTGGACCTGGCACATCCCTGCTTGCACTTCCAGGTGCCCCGCCCCCCCCCCTTTATTTATTTGAGCCTCATGGGGACCTGCCTCAGTGAGAGCTGGGGAGGGGGAGAAGGGGTTAGGAAAAACAGTCGAGTTGCAGCCAAGAGGGTAACAGAATCTGTCCTGGTTCCTTTTGGAAACATGCAAATAAAGGCAGAAACCAGCACCCGTTGGTGGCACCCATCTCCTACCTGGGGTCTGGACATGGCCAGACCAGTTTCTGCTACCAACGTGCTCATTCCAGGGATCGTTTCTTGGGAGACTCACTTACTGGTGCGAGTTCTGAAGCCAGAGACGAAGTCCCTGTGTTTGTCCATTTTGTTACCCGATCTTTATGTGTTATGCCCTCCCCTTGGTCTTTCCCCTCCAATCCCTACAATTGGTGGACTTTGGGTTATGTATTTGGTTGCTAGAGACTTTGCACTGCACCAAAATAGCATACTGGTGGTGTTGGGGTGGGCGGCTCCCGGACACTGGGAGCTAGAACTGTGGGGATTTCTCAGCCAGGCCATCCATTGTGGGATGCCCTTGAGGGAAAACGGAGCCTTAGTGGTACCTGCCGCAAATGGATATGGTGAGGCGATGATGTTTGTAAGCCCCTGACATGTAAGGTTTGAGCCCTGGGCACTGCCTACTGACCGTGGCCTCTTGCCTCTTGCCTCTGTGTGCAGGTGGCCCCTGATGCTGGGCTCTGGACCCTCAGCAGGGTAGGAAGGAGAGCAGAGGCCAATCCTGAGTTTTCTGGAATTTGTTTCTTTAACTTGAATGTTGAATTGCTTCTGGAGCTTTCTCCTGTGTACCTTCACTCTTCCACTTACCCTGAGGCCTCCTCAGTCTTTGTGTGGGACACACATAAACTTGTTTGGGAGCAGAGCCTTAGGTCATGCTCCTCTAGCCTACAAACTCTCCAAATGTTGCTTCAGTGTCCTGTATTGTGGAGTATTTCCCTGGGGATGTTGTAGGACCACTTGCAGGCTCCCTGTGTTTGCTGCCTGGATGCTGGAATGGGGAGAGCAATAGAGCTGGCTCCGGTGATACGTATGGTCACTGCTCACTCTCTCTCTCTCTCTCTCTCTCTCTCTGTAACTGATAAAGTCCCAACCTGGGAATGAATAAAGGGGTGACCTTGGTTTTCAATTGCTCCTTGTTTTATGAGCTCACTGGCACTTTGGTTCAAGCATCCCCTCGCCCATCTTGGGTGGGAGGCACTCTTAGTTTGTCGTTGCCTGGGACTTTGCTATTGTGTCTCATCTCTCCTTTGCTTTGTTCAGTGAAGACTGTAAGAGATTATTTTTGCCTTCATCCCCTCACCCCTTGGCTAGAAGGGGAAACAATGTGAATCCTATCCACAGTTCCAGCCAACCAAGTGACTCCCTTTCACTCTTGATGGGGAGAGGGCAGATGGTCTGTTCTGTGCCCTTCCCTCGCCTCTCCATAGCCCCAGTTCCTAAGTCACTAACACATCTGAAAACCGTTGGCTCCACTGAATGGCTCCACATTCAGCCCAATCCAAACTTTGCTGGCTCTGGATGGTGCTCTGTGCTCTGATGCAGTTGACCGTTTTCTACTTTTTGTTATTTTTTTAGGCTGCGGCCTTTTTTTTGGAAGTGGTAGTATAACTGTCGTAGTGTGTGCTGAATCGTGGCCACTTGGCATTGAGAGGTTGAACCCATTTCTTACTCTTCCATCCAGAGGGAAGACAAGGGAAGCCTGGGTCGGCTAAGGGTAAAATTGCACCTGCAAGAGGCAGAAGCGGAGTTAGTGAAGCTGCTTCTGTGAGCTTGCAGGAAAACAAGAGATCTTCCTCAGCTGCCCCAAACCCCGGCTCTGGTGGGCCCCTGCCAGCCACACTCTCTGCCTCTGTGAAGTGAGGCTTGGTTGGATAAGGATCCTGTATGGTAATGGCTTTGAGTTGCTTCCTATGCACTTCTGCTCCCTGGTCTCTGTGGTCATGATCAGGAGCAAGCCTTGAAGCTGGGATCAGGTCCTACATTGGTGTCAGCCAGCATTTCTCTCCTGGTCTCTTCCCTCCTCTTCCCTTGGGAACAGTCCCTTTGCTCTCGGCAGGTGCTCACTACCTGGAAGATACTGCTCTCTGCTCTTCCTCCTGGAACCTTCATCTCCTTCTACTGATTCTAAACAGGATTATCCTCTGTTTACCCCCTTGGGGATCCAAGCCACTGCCAGGGGCTGAGTGGATATCCCCATCATCCCCGTACGTTATTTCTAAGAGGATTTGGTGGATGCTCTTCACTCCACATCCTTTAGAATCACAAGGGTCTGGTAGTAATGATGAAGGTGGCAGTGATGATATCTTACAATTTGTCAACTCAGAATAGTGTGACCTTTACAAAATGGCATCATTGGCATCCTTTTGATACACTTGCTGGTGGAGAAAAGGAAATGCTTAAAGAGGAAGAAATTCAAGGGAAGAGAAATTGAAAAGCTGCTTGGACTGGCTGCTGAGGCGGGCACCAAGCTCTTGAGACCTGAACAGGATGGCCCTATTCCACCTTCTGCTTTGCTCTCTGGCCTCGGACTCCTCTTTTAGCTCCTCTCAGGTTTCCTTCCTGTAAAAGCAACCATTACCTGCTTCCCTGTCAAGGGCAACGAGAACATGTATCAGAGCAGGTCAGTGAAGCACGCGGCTCCCTGCTGGCCGTTTGGATGAATTGACAGTGTGATTCTCACCACTTTTGCCTCTAAGAGATTTGCCTACCGTTTCTTCCTTTGGTTTCTGGAAGAGTAGTGATTTGGGGTTGGCTTAGCAGGACTCATGGGGGCTGTGGTCAGGCACATGCATTTCTGCATTTATGTAGCACCTGGTGTTCATAAGCATCCTTTCCCGCACCTACCTTATCAGGCTGGTCCTCACCACTAGTGTCTTAGGAAGGAGGAACCAGGAGATGGGGAAGCATGGAGGCGGCACCAGGATGACATTTTGGGGTCTCACATTTTTTAGGAGTCATTCCCAGAGTCTGCTTTGTTTAGAGACTGGAATCAGGCCAATTCCTGGAAGAATTTTGGTGAGAAGGTCTGCTGGCCCTTGAGACACATGTCCTGGTGTGAGGTTCCTGACAAGGGCCCCTTTCCCTCAGACCACGGATGCTCAGGGACACCATAAGACACCCCTAGGGCACCTAGGTGTGGCTTGTGTCAACGCTCTTGTTCTTCAGTCCCCACACTGGAGGGCACCTCCCCACTCCCTGTCCCCCCACAAGGAGGGAGACACCTCCTGAGCATCAGTGACTCTTCAAGCTCGCTTTTAACAAAAGCACAGAACAGCGGACTCTGAATGCCGGATGGCTGTGAGTGGTACATTTCAGGGAGCCTTGACCTCTTCCTCGTGAGTTCAAATCAAGCCTATGCTTTTGACCCAGGTATGTGAGGGCCCACCTTCAGGCAGGTTAGAAACACTCCATTGCCTCTTGAAGGATCTCGGGGAAGCAGCAGATGTTGCCCTTTCTGAGTGCCAGGCTTTTCCTGAAAGTTTTGCCAGAGACTGTGGACCTGGGTCAGAGGTGAGAGCGGCTTGAAGCACATTGTGACCATAAGCGACCATAGTGGTGGGAGTGGCAGGAAAGTGGTGACCTGAGCTGCCTACATACTAGTTGTATGAAGTTACAAATGTTTCTTCCCCTCTCTCAACCTCTGAGCCCAACCAGGAACTGAGGATGCTATCTTCCCTACCTGAAGCACGAAGCCCTTTAACTTTAAAATGTATGATTATCCTGGAACCCAAGGTCCAGCACTGATGAGCCTCACCTTGCTAGGTGGCTTCCCTTTGTGGAGAAAAGTGTGTGTGTGTGTGTGTGTGTGTGTGTGTGTGTGTGTGTGTGTGTGTGGTTGTTAAGTCAAAACCAGTCGAATATTGGCAGTTTCCTATGGTTCAACCTACAAGGCCACCTGCCTCTCTCCTTGACTTCAGGCATGAGGATGACTTCTTGTCAAGCTGCATTTATTCCTAGGAACACATTCCCAATGCTCTCTTCTTTCAGACAAACCATTGCTTTCTTAGATTAGGAATCCTAATTAGTGAAAATCCACATTAGAAAGGAAAACCCACTGCTGCTTCTGGGAGTCCTCAGGCCCTAGCACCTTCCTGGCTTCACCTGGACATTTGCCATCTCAAGCACTGGCATATGAAGGCAGGATGCAGAGACTGGAGTCCTGGCTAAGTAACAGGATTCAGGTGCCTAATTAACCTGACCCAGCTCTGGGCTCCTTCCTGGTTGGCTGTGCAGGCCAGGTGAGCCTCTCCTCAACTCCTTAGACTGTTAACTATTTTCCATTTATCCTGATGAGATACTAACGGCACCCCCCTCCTTTGTTCGTTTCTGGTCTTGGGCCCTGGAAGCACCCTGGCCTCCCTAGGCTGCTCAGGGAGCCCTAGCATTCGTTGTTCTGAAGGTTTCCTTACTTTGGAGCCAGGAGGACTGGTCATCCTGATTCTTACTGCCTGTGGCTCTCCATGCAACCCCTGCCTGTAGCCTTGCCCTGGGTCTTTAGCTCACCACCGCAGCTGGGGTAGAGAAGAGCCATTGTATTGAGTTGCATGCCCTTGGCACCCATTTGGAGCAAAGAGGGGAGGTGATGAACTCGTCAACTTTCTCTAGTTTTCCTCACTGTCCATCCTAAACACACACACAGACACGCACGCCCGCTCGCTCACACACTCACATGCTTGCACACAGATTTAAACTATCTTCTGGAGGTTTAAGGAAAAAGGTTTTACTTGGTTTGCAGAAATGCTTTCTTTGGGATTTTTCTCCTTGTTAGAGCCTTTGAGTCCAGGTAAAGTGAAAGTTCACATATGTGTTCGTTTTTTTTCTCTGTAATGAGCTATTGGTCTTTATCCCTAGGCCTTCCCTGCTCCAGTGTCTTGTCCATATGTCCTGACCCTGTGTCCTTGAATTCCCATTTTGCTTTGGGATTTAAGTTATTGTAATTTGTCAACAATATTTAAAAATAGAAAAGTCCTGAAGAAAACTTACCAGGTTCTTTTCTTTGGCTTTTTTTTTTTCAAGGTACTGTAAATTGTTAACTAGGGATGCCAAGCAGGCTTGGTTCAATGGCTAAACCTCTTACCGTATTACAGTGTAATGCTGATTCAGCCTGGTCCCACCACCAGAGCACACACAGACTTGAATAAAACTGTTACAACAATGACTTCTGGTTTGTTGAGTGCTTTGAAAGCATACCCTTTCCCCTCTTTCTCATTAAACACAATGTCCAAGTAACTGGCTCTTTCTGGGGGATTTCCATACGTAGAGAAAAATAAAAACTATGGTGCAGGGCAGCCTGGGTGACTCAGTGGTTTAGCGCCACCTTCAGCCCAGGGTGTGACCCTGGAGGCCTGGGATCAAGTCCCATGTCAGGTTCCCTGCATGGAGCCTGCTTCTTCCTCTGCCTGTGTCTCTGCCTCTCTCTCTCTCTCTCTTTCTCATGAATGAATAAATAAAATCTTAAAAAGAAAAAAACTATGGTGCAGAAAAGGGAGGAGCCCCCCTTCAGGCCCTGGAGCCCCCAGCTGGACCACAGGAGCCCTTTTGGCCCATGGCACCAAACGTCACCTGCCCAGATGGTCCTGTCTCTTCTCACAACTGACTTTTGCACAGGCTACAGATTTGGGCTTTCAGAACCCCCCAGCAAGCCTATGCTGTCTTCTACTATCATCATCCACCCTGATGTTCCTGGTGAAGTTGTAAGTGGAGCTAAGAGGGCAAACACAAATGGAGTTGTACACTTGTAGACAAGATTTGCTGACTGTGAGGAGAATCTTAGGTTTCCATGTAGTCTTGATGCTCTCAGTGGCACTTGCCAGTTGTGTGCCCTTGGGCAAGCCACTTCACTGCTCTGAACCTCTTCTGGAACAAGTTGACCACCAAGCAGCCTTTGTGCCTTCACTTCTGGGAGTATATGTTAGATGGAGCTGAGGGTGAAAGCAGATGGAAAGACGCCTGTTGGAGGCTATTCTCCGTTCCTTAGTCTCCTATTTCATTCAGCTGCATGTGGAAGACGCCTTCTGAAACTTCTATATTGACACTCTCATGCTTTAATGCTGTGACTCTGTATCTCATGCCATATGGCTTAGCTTCATCCTCTGCAACCCATGAGGGGTGACAAGTTCAGTTCTATGCTGGATGCTGAGACTGAGAAGAAAGATGACCTTTGGTTGAACTTCAAGGTGAGTTTGTCCAGGCCCATGTAACCTTTAGAAAGCAGATTGGGCTAAGATGAAAAAATCCAAACTCCTTTCTAGAGAAGATGCCATGAAAGGTGCCATATGCCGTGTGCAGTCATGTGAATTGCTCCATGTTTCTGGAAAGCCGTTTGGCCGTGTGGCATTAATTCCATAACATGGGCCCAGAAATCAAATTCAGTAATAAACACTAGCTACAGTATGCCCAGCACTGTTAAGACTTGACCTATGTTATCTTATTCACAACATCTCAACATCTTTAAGAGTAGACCCCATTTTATCTTCATTATATATTGAGGCAAATGAGGATCAGAGTCAAGTAATATGCCCAAGGCCACACAATTATGAAACAGTGGAGCTGGGATCTTTCTGATTCTAACATCTGCACTTGTATCACAAGATGAGTCAGATGAGGGATGTCTGGGTGGCTCAGTCAGTTAAGCCTCTGACTCTTGATTTTGGCTCAGGTTATGATCTTAGGGTCATGAGATCGAGCCCCACATTGGGCTCCCTGAGGAGTCTGCTTGTCTCCCTCTCCTTCTGCTCCTCCTGCCCCCTCCCACTCTCTCTCTCTCTCTTAAATAAATAAATCTTAAAAAATAAAGTGTTCCTTACTTTTGGAATTTTTAAGACTTTTTCTTACATTGAATATATGTTACTTCTACATTCGGCAAGAAAGAAAAAAAGGTGAATTCAGTAGTTTGGGGTATTTTCCCATGATACCAGGTTCTCCTGCAGATGTTCCAGAAGCCTAGGCCACACTTGCTTGAAGGCTGCTCCCTGCCCTGAGTAATGCAGCAAGGTGACTCCAGACCAGGGTCAGGATCAGGACAAGCTTCCAGGTCTTAATGGAATCTCCCCTGACCCCTTTTCTCATTTCTTCCTCCAGTTTGAGAGATGATGCTGAAAGGGTGAGTCATCTGCAGAATGCAAGCAGATCCTAGTGAGGAGACAGGAACAGAGGAAGTTCTGGAAGGAAGTACCACGGAGGTCTCCTAGAGGGCACAGCTTGTTAAGAATATCGGGTCCTGGGCGGGCGCACAGTGTGTTACATTTGCAACACACCCACACAGCACACAGACCTCAGCACAAGGAGCTGGGCTGGGGTTGGGTACACCGCACCCTGTTTACTTGACTGTGGAATGTGCTTCATTCAAGGCTGGGACCCATGTGCTAATCCTCTGATCCCTGCGGTTCCCACCCAATCTAGTCTGACCAGCTCAAGTTGGAGAACGTGTTTTGGCAAAGGTGGGTGGAGTCAGGGGTTGTCTGCTGCTCAGCCCTGCTCCTCCTCTCAGACACTGGTCACATTGTGGCCACCCAATCAGGAGAGCCCCCTGCAGAGTCTCAAAGGCAGACACTGGAGGCTTCTTTGTGATCAAGGGAAAAGGGGAGGGTTGGGACACCCCAATGTCTGTAGCAAGAGATCTGTATTCTTTAACATGGCTTTGAGGGTCCTTCACAATCTGGTACCAGCCTAGCATAATTTCCCTGCCCCTAGCTCTTCCTCACCCTCAGACTGTACCCTTCCCTGTTTCCCATAAGATTTAATCTTCCAGGAACTGAGGCCTCCTGCTGGAGAGAGCATTACCTTCTTTATGAGCAGATGCTCTGCTACCTACCCAGGTGTCTAGGCTGACTGTAACCTGATGAAGTGGTTGGATTTGGGGTGGGAGAGGCAAGAGTGCATTAGGCCAGGGATGGAGGGAAAGAGTAGAAAGAGAGACGGGACCCTGCCCTCCAGAACACCACACTCTCCCTGGTGAGACAGAAAATGCTGGCATGCACTGCACACAGCAGGGCTCCTATGACAAAGGCAGTCCTGGGGGCCACGGTCAGAGAGCAGTGGCCTGTTAAAGAGGTGCCAACTCCCATCATGCTCTGTGCTTTACCCAGCCTGGAAAGAGAAGAATCACCCTTCCGACCCATGCTGACTGAGGGCCTACTCTGGGTGGCAATTCAATGTGACAGGCAAATTCCAGTCCTGTTGGGGCCCAGACAGGTCGATGAGGGATGTGTTCTTGAGAAGATAGGATGTGGTAGGGGGCAGTGGTGGCTGGAGAGGCTTGCCCCATCTGAGGGCGTCCACCAAAAAAAAAGAGTGCATAAACACAGCCCCCCTGTACTTTAAACTCTGAGAGTGGATGAATGAGACAGAAAAGGGCTGTTGCCTTTTAGGAATGTACCCTGTAGTGGAGAAAATCAGGTGAGGCCACAAGAAGGGCACTGGGGGAGTACACACAGGGTTTGTGGGGGGCGGAGGGAAGAAGCGGGGTCTAAGCTGAGGCCAGAGAGGAGTAAGATTCAGCCTGGGTGGTGATGGTGGCGGGGATCCCAAGGATGATTCTTGCAGTCCCTGTGAAGGGGCTTTTTATTCTCTGCCAGATAGCTTCTCTAGCATTCCTCACCTCACAAGGCACTTAGTTCTTGTAGCCTTGTCTTTATCCTAAGTGTTGGGCTTAGGTAATAAACTTTAGCAGAGATGGGAGGTAGAGTGGGTGCTTCCAGCTGGGATCCCCTGAGCTGTTTAGTTGGCCCCAGCATGAGGGGGACCGTGGATCTTTAAGGAGGCTTTCTGTGGAGAACCAGAAAAGGGCGTGGCAGTGGGGAATAACACATGGGGTGAAGGGTTAGGGGCACAGGGGTCTTGACCCCCATCTCTCGGCAAGTGATATTAATGACAGGCTATAACAGCCCTTCCCTCCTTCCTCTGGCAGCGCATATTGAGAGGTAGAGCAACAATTTTCAAAGTCTATGGATTTTCAAGTCTATAGACCCCTGGGGGTCTGCAAGGTCAAAACTATTTCTCCAGTGATATTAACTGTTATCCTTTTGCTGTGTTGATACCTGCACCAGGAGTGCCAAACAGTGGTGCATAAAACTCCTGGCACCTAAGCACGTGTCATGGCAGGAACGCCAAACTAGACTGTACTTGTACCCTTCACCACCACGCACTCACAAGAACGGAAATGCCAGTTTCACTGAACAATGTTCTTGATAATACAGGAAACATTATTAATTTATTTGCATCTTGATTCATGAGTACATATTTTTTAAATCCCATGTGATGAAATGTAAAGTTCACATAAGGGCCTTCTGCAGCAGATGGAAATCCCAGGGTTGTCTCGAGGGAAAGCACATATGTGATTGAGTTGCCAGCTGAACAAGTTGCCATTTTTTCATGGAACACTGTTTTTACTCGAAAGATTGATTGTCAAGCAAACTATGGTTATTTGGGCTTGATGACTTGGCAGATACTTTCCCGAAAATGAATGAAGTGAGACTGTTACTTCAAGGAAAACAGACGACACTATTTGTTCCCAATGACAAAATTCAAGCTTTCAAGTGAAAAGTACGATTTTGGAAAACTTGAGTCTGTTATGAGCTTGACAGCTTCCCCACATTTAAAGCCTTTTCTGGTGAGATCAGTAGTGTAGTGATATTAATGAATGTGATTTTGATGTTCTATAATGAAATATATCAACATTTGCAAGTTCTCCATAACTCATAAACTGATATTTTCCATAGGACAATGGCATAAAATCATGCATCAAAAATCTATTCAAAGTCCAAGATAGGGGCACCTTGGTGGCTGAGTGATTGAGCATCTGTCTTTGGCTCAGGTCATGATCCCAGGGTCCTGGGATCAAGTCCCACATCAGGCTCCCCACAGGGAGCCTGCTTCTGCCTCTGCCTATGTCTCCGTCTCTCTGTGTCTCTCATGAATAAATAAAATCTTTAAAAAATAAAATAAAATCCTTTGATGTATCTTGGACCTTTTTTTAAGATCAGAGGATTTTTTTTTAAAGATTTTATTTATTTATTCATGAGAGACACAGAAAGAGAGAGAGAGATGCAGAGACAGGCAGAGGGAGAAGCAGTCTCCACACAAGGAGCCTGATGTGGGACTCGATCCCAGGTCTCCAGGACCAGGCCCAGGGCTGAAGGCGGGGCTAAACCACTGAGCCACCCAGGCTGCCCAAGATCATAGGATTTTTTTTAATCCCCAGGATGCAAAGTTGGTTCAACACTCGTAAAGCAATCAGTGTGATAGATCATATCAACAAGAGAAAAAACAAGAACCATATGATCCTCTCAATAGATGCAGAGAAAGCATTTGACACAATATAGCATCCATTCCGATCAAAACTCTTCAGAGTGTAGGGATAGAGGGAACATTCCTCAACATCTTAAAAGCCATCTACGAAAAGCCCACAGCAAATATCATTCTCAATGGGGAAACACTGGGAGCCTTTCCCCTAAGATCAGGAACAAGACAGGGATGTCCACTCTCACCACTGCTATTCAACATAGCACTAGAAATCCTAGCCTCAGCAATCAGGCAACAAAAAGAAATAAAAGGCATTCAAATTGGCAAAGAAGAAGTCAAACTCTCCCTCTTTGCAGATGACATGATACTGTATGTAGAAAACCCAAAAGACTCCACCCCAAGATTGCTAGAACTCCTACAGCAATTCGGCAAGGTGGCAGGATACAAAATCAATGCCCAGAAGTCAGTGGCATTTCTATACTCTAACAATGAGACTGAAGCGAGAGAAATTAAGGACTCAATCCCATTTACAATTGCACCCCAAAGCATAATATACCTAGGAATAAACGTAACCAAAGAGGTAAAGCATATATACCCTAAAAACTACAGAACACTTCTGAAAGAAATTGAGGAAGACCCAAAGAGATGGAAAAATATTCCAATCTCATGGATTGGAAGAATTAATATTGTGAAGATGTCAATGCTGCCCAGGGCAATTTACACATTTAATGCAATCCCTATCAAAATACCATGGACTTTCTTCAGAGAGTTGGAACAAATCATCTTAAGATTTGTGTGGAATCAGAAAAGACCCCGAATAGCCAGGGGAATATTAAAAAAGAACACCATAGCTGGGGGCATCACAATGCCAGATTTCAGGTTGTACTACAAAGCTGTGGTCATCAAGACAGTGTGGCACTGGCACAAAAACAGACACATAGATCAATGAGACAGAACAGAGAACCCAAAGTGGACCCTCAACTCTATGGTCAACTGATATTTGACAAACAGGAAAAGCATCCACTGGAAAAAAGACAGGCTCTTCAATAAAAGGTGCTGGGAAAATTGGACAGCCACATGCAGAAGAATGAAACTAGACCATTCTCTTACACCATACACAAAGATAAACTCAAAATGGATGAAAGATCTAAATGTGAGACAAGAATCCATCAAAATCCTAGAGGAGAACACAGGCAACACCCTTTTTGAACTTGGCCACAGGAACTTCTTGCAAGATACATCCATGAAGGCAAAAGAAACAAAAGCAAAAATGAACTATTGGGACTTCATCAAGATAAGAAGCTTTTGCACAGCAAAGGATACAGTCAACAAAACTAAAAGACAACCTACAGAATGGGAGAAGATATTTGTAAATGACGTATCAGATAAAGGGCTAGTTTCCAAGATCTATAAAGAACTTATTAAACTCAACAGCAAAGAAACAAACAATCCAATCATGAAATGGTCAAAAGACATGAACAGAAATCTCACAGAGGAAGACATGGACATGGCCAACAAGCACATGAGAAAATGCTCCGCATCACTGGCCATCAGGGAAATACAAATCAAAACCACAATGAGATACCACCTCACACCAGTGAGAATGGGGAACATTAACAAGACAGGAAACAACAAATGTTGGAGAGGATGCGGAGAAAAGGGAACCCTCTTACACTGTTGGTGGGAATGTGAACTGGTGCAGCCACTCTGGAAAACTGTGTGGAGGTTCCTCAAAGAGTTAAAAATAGACCTGCCCTACGACCCAGCAATTGCACTGTTGGGGATTTACCCCAAAGATACAGATGCAGTGAAACGCTGGAACACCTGCACCCCGATGTTTATAGCAGCAATGTCCCCAATAGCCAAACTGTGGAAGGAGCCTCGGTGTCCATCGAAAGATGAATGGATAAAGAAGATGTGGTTTATGTATACAATGGAATATTCCTCAGCCATTAGAAACGACAAATACCCACCATTTGCTTCAATGTGGATGGAACTGGAGGGTATTATGCTGAGTGAAATAAGTCAGTCGGAGAAGGACAAACATTATATGGTCTCATTCATTTGGGGAATATAAAAATTAGTGAAAGGGAATAAAAGGAAAGGAGAGAAAATGAGGGAAATATCAGAGAGGGTGACTGAACATGAGAGACTCCTAACTCTGAGAAACAAACAAGGGGTAGTGGAAGGGGAGGTGGGCAGGCAGATGGGGTGACTGGGTGTTGGGCACTGAGGGGGGCACTTGACGGGATGAGCACTGTTATGCTATATGTTGGCAAATTGAACTCCAATAAAAAAAATAAAAATAAAAAAAATAAAATGCAAGTGGGGCTGAAAACCACTTCACCAGATCTGAGCTTCCCCAAATGTAGCATGCATATGAACCATCTGGAGAGCTTGTTAAAACACACATTCCATATACTGATAAGCTCCCAGGTGATGGCTGGTCTGTGGACCCCACTCTGATCAGAACTGCACTGTGTGAAGTTGTGGGGAATATACAGATAAATAGGACACAACTAGGACTGAGAAGCACACAGGAGAGGGGAGCGCAGATAGATACACAGATTGTTATTGTGATATAATGTGCTGAAAGCTACTGACTTCTGATCTCATGAAAAAAGTGCTGCAGAAACCCAAAGGTAGGATACCCCAACGGCTGAGGAGACTGAAGGCCACGTAGAAGAGGCTGTGGTTAAGTTTCATCTTGGGAGATGAGTTGGATTTTCATTAAAAAATTGTTTTTATTTAAATTCAATTAGCCAACATATAGTGCATCATGAGTTTCAGAGGTAGTGTTCAATAATTCATCAGTTGTGTATAACACTCAGTGCTCATCACATCTTGTGCAAGATGAGTTGGATTTTCCCAGGAGAATGGTAGAAAGGGGGATGGGGACTTGTGCTGGCCAGTGTGGCAGCCACCTTATCACAAGGGGCTCCTGAGTACTTGAAATGTGCTGTCTGGATTGAGGGGTGGCATGTGTGCAAAACATATACCAGGTTTCAAAAACATGCTATGAATTAAAGGATGGGGGAAAAAAGATTGTATTTATTTGACAGAGAGAGGATAAGAGAGTAGGGGGGTGGGGAGAAGAGGGTGAGGGAGAGGGAGAAGCAGACTCCCTGCTGAGCAGTGAGCCCAATGTGGAACTTGATCCCTGAGTAGAAGGCAGATGCTTAACTGATTGAGCCACCCAGGCACCCCTAGACCAATGGATTTTAATATAGCATCGTACAAAAGTTCATAGATATGATTTCAGATTCCACATTCCAATTAACCTTTAAAAAAACATAACTTGTTGAGTGTTGGTATAGTATCAAAAGAGAATACTGACAAGTATCTTAAAAAGCTATTAAAACACCCCTTCTTTTTCCAACTGCATATCTGTCTGAGGCCAGATTTTCTTCATAATGTTTCAACCAAAACAAGATATTTCAACAGATGAATGCAAAAACAGATATAGAATTTGGCTGTCTTTTATGAAGCCAGCCATTAAAGAGATGTGCAAAAATGTCAATACTGATGCTGCGTTCATAGAATTTTTTTTGTTTTGGGAAACATGGTAACTTTTCATTAAAATATGTTATTTATGTGAAACACTTAACAAAATAATTATTTTCATTTTAAAACGAATCAACAGATTAAAACCTTTTTCTTGGGTAGCCCTGGTGGCTCAGGGGTTAAGCTAAGCATCTGCCTTTGGCCCAGGGAGTGACCCTGGAGAGTGGGATTGAGTCCCACGTTGGGCTCCCTGCATGGAGCCTGCTTCTCCCTTTGCCTGTGTCTCTGCCTCTCTATCTCCGTCTAATGAGTAAATAAATAAAATCTTAAAAAACCCTTTTTCTTGGTTTTACTTTCAAATTAGATAAATATTGTGGGTACAATGAATGACCATGTGCAGGCACTCTTTGGGGTCTGAAAGTACGAGAGGATTTGAATCACCACCAGATGGCGCTAATGGGAATAAAGAGGAGGTGGGGGTGCGGAGAGGGAGAGGGAATTAAAGTGGGATTTGCAGTAGTGAGTTTCATAGTAAGAGCTTTCCTAATAGCAATGATATTTGTACACTCCATAGGAAAAAGAGTGACAGGCCCAGGACTTAATCAGTGGGTTTTCACAATCTAAATTAGATAGGCAGATTTATGCCAAATAATACGTTGGACCCTTTTTTTTTTTTTTTTTTAAATGTCTTCTAACAAAAGCCAAGCACATTCCTTGGAGAAGCTCCCTGCAGCCCGGGGAAACTAAGCAGATTAAACTGAAAGAGCTCAGTCTTTTCCATTTTGTGTTGCTAATAAGATAACATTAATCTCTGGGGTTTAAGAGTGAAATTTAGGCAGATTCATTCCAGCAAGGAGCGCTCTGTGGAACCTCATAGCCTGCCGCTCCTTCCCATAGGCCTTTGGAAGGCCGGAGTGGAAGAGGAGGTGGTAGTTGGGGTGAGGGTGGAGAGAAGGTCACCTCTGAGGGACTTAGCTGGCCTCTGGTGACAAAACAGTATAAATGTCTGGGCTTTGTTTATAAGGAACTATAAATGGGCCTTGGGAAAACTTGAAGCCAAATTTATGTTTCTTTCAAGGGCAGTGTGAAATAGCTGACAAAGGATAGAAATCTCTTCCAGAGGTGACGTGTTTAGTGGCAATGCTCTTTTAAGGGTCACCACGAAAGGAGCCAGACCTTCAGCTTTGGGCTGGCTTTCTGAATGCGTTTATCAGTTGCTAGAGAAGTGGGTGTAATGTGGTATCGACTCCTTCCCCTCTAGGCTGGGGTTTACATGTGCCCTCTGACATTCATTCACTCATTCATTCATTGACTCATTTCTACATAGTTTAGAGCTTGCTCCCTGGGTGCTAGGCACCAGGCCGGGTGCCAGGTCTGCAATAGAGGCTGAACCAGACATGGTTCCAACCCTTGGGTGGATTTGTTTGAGAAAACAAGTCAATACTGAAGAAATCTTGACATTGTCATGTCACCACCACCACAAACTTTTAAAAGTGTTTCATAGTCCAGGATGCCCTGGTGGCGCCACCTTTGGCCCAGGACAGGATCCTGGAGTCACAGGATGGAGTCCCACGTTGGGCTCCCTGCATGGAGCCTGCTTCTCCCTCGGCCTGTGTCTCTGTCTCTCTCTCTCTCTCTCTCTCTCTGTCTCTCATGAGTAAATAAATAAAGTCTTAAAAAAATGTTTAGTAGTCCACTCAACTTTTTCCCTAGCAAAACTATCAATACCATCAGCCAAGCTGAATGGTCAATTTTCCACATGAAGATGGAGATGGGCGTTAATCTGCTCAGAAAGAGTGGGTGGGGTGCTATTTTTTTCAGATTTAATTTATTTATTAAGAGAGAGAGTGAGAAGGGAAGGGGCAGAGGGAGAGAGAATTTCAAGCTGACTCCAAGCTGAGTGTGGAGCCTGATGTGGGGCTCTATCTCACATGATCCTGAGATCATGACCTGAGCTGAAACCAAGAGTCAGACACTTAACTGACTGGGATGGGACCCTGGAAGTGAAGAGAGGGAGACAAATATTCACCATCTCTGAAGTACAACACCCAGGTCTTACTGATAAATAATGTGGAAGTTCCATCCCTGAGCTTTTCTGTGGTGCCTCCTTTGCTCTGGGCAAAGTGGTAGCATTTGCTGGGGGGGGTGGGGGTGGGGAGAGTTCAACCCTGACCATATAGTGGCTTGCAGCTCTCATACGAATGCGTTGTGGGGGGTTGAGCACCTGGGTGGCTCAGCTGGTTAAGCGTCTGCCTTTGGCTCAGGTCATGATCTCAGGGTCCTGGAATGGAGACCAATGTAAGACACCCTGCTCAGTGCGGAGTCTGCTGCTCCCTCTCCCTCTACCCTCCCCCCCCATCCCACGCACGTGTGGATGCATGCTCTCTTTCTCTCAAATAAATAAATAAAATATTTTTAAAAATGTGTAGTTGGGGCTAACATCTGTTTGGGATGATATACAAAAGTGAGTGCACCGGGTTCAAGATTCCCTGTCCCCTGTTATTCTGGCTGATATGTCTCTTAGGCACCAATTTCTGCTCATCAACCTAGAAAGGCAGGAGAAGCAGAGCTGATTTATGAATGAAAAGTAATCAAGGCTGGAACCCAAAGTCTCACTTTCAACTTTCAAAGCCACCGATGATGCAAAATCCACTCAGCATCCACAGAGCAATCCAGGAATCTTGTGTTTCTCCGCTGGGAAAAATGGTAGCACAGTGACTTGGAAGCTCCGGGTGGAAGTGAGCAAAACTGTTGGTGTGAATGGCACCTGACCAAGGGGCTCTTGGCAGAAGTTGGAGAGTGATGGACAGGCATTAGGGAATAGGGGACTGTTTGGTGACAAGCATTAGTGTTACCAAGGAAGTGGGAGACCAGCAAGGACAAATTCTAACAAAATATTAGGAGCCTGTCTGTTGGTTTGTTTTTAATTGCAGAGAACGTGGTTGCCAGGATTTTAAATTGTAGTGCTCTAGGCATGTAATTAAGCGAGAGGGCTTAGTTGGCACCAACTGGGATGCCAAGTTGTTGATGCAGCTTATGAGAGTGATCTTCTGATATTAAAATTCAGAGGCTGAGTGTGTGTGTGTGTGTGTGTGTGTGTCCTTAGCCCTATTTGATGTTTTTCCTCAGAGCTCCCAACTCCAAGTAAAAAGGACCAGCCCTCTTAATGTTTTTGTTTTTTGCTTTGCTGTCGGTGTGAACATTCCCATCTAGGCCTCAGACTGGCCTGCGGCAATGATGCTCTCAGCTGAAGGAGTTTCTGGATCTGAAACAAAGGTGGGTCATCTCCACTCCATCGTGAGCCATCCCATTCATTGCAAAGGCCCCATGTAATCTCTTCTTCAATTAAAATCATAGAATTTTAGAGCTGAGTGTGAGCCTGGCCTTTATCTTCCCACTTTATCTATGAGAAATCTGAGGGCCAGAGTGGTAAACTGACTTGCTCAAGGTTGCTGTGCTGGTGGGTGCTACCAGAAAGTGATCGGGACCGAACTGGCACTGGACTGGCACGAGGTCCTCTCCGGTGTAACCCTGACACCCTCTGTAACGACAGAGCAGTCTCCTCTCCGTGGGCATGAATTCGCACCCTCTGACACAGGTCCTGCATGCTGACTGCTGCAGAGCTCTGATGGAGAAAGAAGAGGAAGGTATTAGCCAGGTAATTGAACTGCTTTGTGAAATGGTAGAAAATTGTCACTTTTCATGTCGTGGGGGACCATGTCACCATGGCAAAGGCAACCTTCCCAGTGGGCTGTGATGGCCTGCAAGAGTTCCTGCCCCCTCCTCAAGGTGAGCACTGTCCTCTGTTCAGCTGTGCCAGCACAGGCCCATCACATCAGGAAGGTACTGTGTGCTTACCTGGCAATTACCTGGAGTGGGAGCCAGCCCTTTCAAGAGGTTCTCTTTGATCCTTTCTAGCAAGTTCCTGGGGCAGAGGAGGGGGGCAGATGGAGGTCCTATTCCTAGGATGGAAGAGGAAGGCACTCCTGAGAGTGACCAGGAGTCAGACCTGGCCTCCTGGCCTCCCCCCACCTCCCACACTCTGTCCATTTGGACCTTGCTGCTACTGCAGATGGAGGCTTTAAAGGAGTCCCAGTTGTCTGTTCCTCAGGCCAGTGAAGGAGGAGATTCTCTGCGACTTCTTATTTGAGGTGAATAAAGGTAAAGTAGCTGAGATTCTTTGGGATTGAAGAGCATTTGTGCTTTCTGCTTAAGGTGACCATGTCCTAGATGTCTTGGGAGCCCTGATCTCAAACATTCTGTCCTACTTCTTTTTAAGTTCAGGTACTTACTGAAACTTATATTCTGATATTTGGTTCTGAAGATAGAGATACAATACTGAGTTGGAAATGGAATCTTTCACTCCCTTCCTGGTGGCTGATGTTGGACTACACAAAGCCCTTTCTGGAAAGAACAGAATCAACCTGACTCCCCCCACACACCCCTGCAATCATACCAGCCTATCATCAAGGGAGCCTGTGATGGGGACCAGCAAGGCAGTGGGTATGTCTGAGCATGAGTTTGGAAATCAGTTCTGGGTTCAGTTCCCAACATCCCACACCATGATTTACAGTGTTTTATAGCTTCATCTCCTACTGCTCCTCCCTGTGCTCCTCTGTTTCCGAGCACTACCCAGCGTGGTCCCTCTAATACTTGGTATCTGCCTCAGGGCCTTTGCACTTACACTTCCTTGCCTTGGAATTCTTCCCCCAGAGATCCACATGCCTATATCCTGCCTTCTTCAAGACTGTAGTCAATGTCATCAGGTAGAGGCCTTCCATGGCCAATCTCTAAAATTGCAATCTTCCCATGCCCTTATCTTATCTCCTTCCTCTCTTTGTTTTTCCATAGCACTTATGACTCCCTAGCATAGCGTGCACTTCCCTTAGACTTTTGTTTATTGTCTGTCTTTCCCAGCTACAACAGAAGCTCCACCTTTGTTTCAGATCCAGAAACTCCTTCAGCTTTGTTCACTGTGATATGCCCGTGTCTAGAACAGTGTCTGGTGATTGGCAGGAGCATAATGAATTTGCATGAATACATAAATTTGAGCTAGTAACCTACCTCTCTGAGACTATGTCTTTCCTCTCTTAAAAGGAAGGTGTGAGGGGTTAAATAAGACAACTGTTGTAGATAAAAATAATAACCAGCACAAATTGCCTCTTATTCAGTGCCAGTTCTTAAAAGTTCCAAGTGCTTACTATTATATATGGATTATTTTATCTAATCCTTCTCCCCAATCCTGTGAGGTATTTTGTTTTATCTTCATTTTACAGAAGTTGAACCTGAGGCTTAAAGAAGTTGTGTTACCTACCCAGGGCCACACAAGATTCAGGTCCACATGTGTCTGAACCCCAAGCCAGGACTCTTAACCTTGCCAACATAGTGCACAGGGCCTGGTACATAGCCATGGCTCAATCAGCACTAGTTTTCATCTCCAAATCACTCAGTGAGTGAGACTTGTTGTCTGCCTTTTTTGTGTGTGTGTATGAATCTGTCCTTTCCACTGAAGACTGATATCTTGGAAGCTTCCCTTGTCGTCAGGAAACAATGTGATACTGTTAGTTAACGCAGTAAACATAGTACTAGAAGTCCTAGCCTCAGCACTAAAATAAAAGGAAATAAAAGACATCCAAATCGGCAAGGAAGAAGTCAAACTTTCAGTATTCACGGATGACATGGTTCTCTAAGTATATAGACTACACCAAAAAATGGCTAGAACTGTTACACAAATTCAGTAAATACAAAATCAATGTTTAAAAATCTGTTCCATCTTCCATACACCAATAATGAAGCAGCAGAAAGAGAAATCAAAGGATTCATCCCATTTAAAATTGCACCAAAAACCATAAGATACTTAGGAATAAACCTTATCAAAGAAGTAAAGGAAAATCTAGGGATCCCTGGGTGGCGCAGTGGTTTGGCGCCTGCCTCTGGCCCAGGGCACAATCCTGGAGACCCAGGATCGAATCCCATGTCGGGCTCCTGGTGCATGGAGCTTGCTTCTCCCTCTGCCTATGTCTCTGCCTCTCTCTTTCTCTCTCTCTCTCTCTGTGTGTGACTATCATAAATAAATAAAAATGTAAAAAAAATAAATAAATCTTAAAATTAAAAAAAAAAAGAAGTAAAGGATCTGGGCAGCCCCAGTGGCTCAGCGGTTTAGTGCTGCCTGCAGCCCAGGGCATGATCCTGGAGACCCAGGATCAAGTCCCACGTCAGGCTCCCTGCATGGAGCCTGCTTCTCCCTCTGCCTGTGTCTCTGCCTCTCTCTCTCTCTCTCTCTCTCTGTCTCTCTCTCTCTCTGTGTGTCTCTCGTGAATAAATAAATAAAAATCTTTTAAAAAATCTTTAAAAAAAGAAGTAAAGGATCTGTATTCTGAAAACTATAGAACACTTATGAAAAAAATTGAAGACACAAAGAAATGGAAAAACATTCCATTCCAAAAATCACTTGGAAGAACAAATATTGTTAAAATGTCTATGCTACCCAAAGTATCTACACATTCAGTGCAATCTCTATCAAAATACCATCAACATATTTCACAGAGTTGGAACAAACAATCCTAAAATTTGTGTGGAACCACAAAGACCTCGAATAGCCAAAGCAATGTTGAAAAAGAAAAGCAAAGCCAGAGGCATAACAATTCCTGACTTCAAGATATACTACAAAGTTATAGTGATCAAGGCAATATGGTACTGACATAAAAACAGACACATAGATCAATGGAACAGAATAGAAAACCCAGAAATTGATCCACAATTATATGGCCAACTAATCTTCAACAAAGCAGGGAAGAATTTCCAATGGAAAAAAGACATTCTGTTCAACAAATGGTGTTGGGAAAATTGGATGGCACATGCAACAGAGGGAAACTGGACCACTTTCTTCCACCTTACACAAAAATAAATTCAAAATAGATTAAAGACCTAAATATGAGACAGGAAACCATCAAAGTCCTAGAGGAGAACACAGGCAGTAACCTCTTTGACATTGGTATAGCAACTTCTTACTAGATTCATCTTCTGAGGCAAGGGGAATAGAAACAAAAATGAACTATTGGGACTACATGAAGATAAAAAGCTTCTGGACAGCAAAGGACATAATCAGCAAAACTAAAAGGCAATCTTCAGAATGGGAAAAGATATTTGCAAATGACATATCTGATAAAGGGTTAGTATCCAAAATATATAAAGAACTTATCAACACCCCAAAAACAAATAATCCAGTTAAAAAATGGGCAGAAGACATGAACAGACATTTTTCCAAACAAGACATACAAATGGCCAACAGACACATGAAAAAATGCTCAATATCACAGAAGGGAAATACAAATCAAAACTGCAATGAGATATCACCTCATACCTGTCAGAATTGTTAAAATTAACACAGGAAACAACAGATGTTGGCAAGGATGCAGAGAAAGGAGAACCCTCTTACACTGTTGGTAGAAATGCAAACTGATGCAGTCACTCTGGAAAACCATATGGAGGTTCCTCAAAAAGTTAAAAATACAGCTACCCTACAACCCAGCAACTGCACTACTAGGTATTTACCCAAAGGATAAAAAAAGACTGATTCAAAGGGACACAAGCACTCCACTATTTATAGTAGCATTATCAACAATAGCCAAACTATAGAAAGAGCCCAAATGACCACCAACAGATGAATGGATAAAGGAGATATGGTGTATATATATACCATGAAATATTACTCAGCATAAAAAATTGATATCTTGCCATTTGCAACAATGTGAATGGAGCTAGAGAGTATTATGCTAAATGAAATAGAGAAAGACAAATACCATGTGATTTCACCCCTATATGGAAGTTAAGAAACAAAACAAATGAACGCAGGGGAAAAAAGAGAGAAGTAAACCAAGAAACAGACTCTTAACTATAGAGAACAAACTGAGGCTTGCTGGAGGGATGAGGTGTGGATGGGTTAAGTGGTTGATGGGTTAAGTGGGTGATGGAGGGCACTTGTATTGAGCACTGGGTATTGTATGTAATAAATCATTTAATGATATACCTAAAACTAATATCACACAGTATGTTAACTGACTGGAATTTAAATAAATATGTAAAACTAAAAAAGAAAGAAAAAAAAGAAAAAAACTAAAAAAGGAGGCAATGTTGTGTATTGACAATATTTTGTTCTCTAGGGGACCTAGATTCTGGTACCTCCTTTAACTTACTGTGTGATCTTGGGCAATCACCTCTCCCTGGCAACCTGCTTCTACTGTTGTGATGAGCACTGAGGTGTCTCTTAGCTGTAATAGCCCTGGACCGTGGGAGGACACCACAGGGTTCTGTGGTGTATGAATCATCTCAGGGATCCTGCCCCCAGGCCTCGACCTCACTCTGCTCAATAATGCAGTCTCTCCAGCCTTGATGATTATTGGCCTGGCCCCTCCCACACCTCTTGAGGTTGAGTTTCAGGCTGCTGGATTTGAGTAGGAGGACATAGGAGACAGTATTTCCAATGGTGTTCTAAGCACTTCTCTAGGGGCCAGACCAAAAGACAGATAAGGAAGATTTGAGAGCTTTCCCACCCAACCAGGGACAGAGTCACTACAGTAAAAGGACTTCTCTTGTGGGAATGGTCACTCAGGGGATCTGCTCCGCCTTCTGGAAATTCTGCAGAAGAGTTTGGGGACTACTTGTCTAAGAGGGCATCTGTCCAACAACCCCAATTTCCCACCACACTTCTTGCCAAAGTAACCCCGGTGACCCCCTTAATTTGCCGACCCTGACACTGCCTCACTTCAGTTTCAACTTCTAAACTATGGATTTGCCCCCGTCCTTATGAAATGGGGATGAAAGCTAGTAAGCTGAGCTAGCCAATGGCTAGGGTTATTTTCCTCATTTCATTCATTCATTTATTCAACATTTAAGTGCTAGACACTGCCAGGGGTTCAAAGAGTAAATTATCCAGGCTGTGGCAAACTTAACTTGGGTAACTGGTAATTTGTGAAGAGTTTAATAAAAAGACTATTTTCAAGAGTGAGGACAGAGTATAGAAAAACAAGGGATAGTGTAGTACCCTGGAGTTGGTAACATAAGGAAGAGATGATCAGCCCTGGGCTATAGGGATAAGAGTAAACTCCCAGAATCCAGGAAAGAGCTGTGTGGTTAGGGCCCCTTGGCAGGAGTTGCATGACCTTTGGTTGAGGGACTCATCTAACTGGTGAAAAAACACCTTCATCTCCCTCTATTCTCTTCATTCATCTCTCTCTATTCTCTCCATGTATTCCATTGATGTAGTTGGGATGGGCCAGCCTCTTGGGGTTCACAGTAGAGCAGAGAAGGACAAACAAATCTCTAGCACAGAGATCAGACACAGCCTGTGTCCTCAAGGAGTTTGCATTCACTATCGGGGGAGAAAAGGAGTGTAAAAGTAGATTATAGCATGATAAATCCCTTAATAAAGCTATGAACAAGGTACAAGAGAAGTTCTGGGGTTAGGAAATAGGAAAAAAACTCTGCCAGGGAGGGTGTTAATGTGTTTGTAGGTTGGGGAAGGAAATTGGTTCCTGGGAAGGAAGACAGAGAAGTTGATTCTCAGATGAAGATCAGGCTTCTCAGAGAAAGTATGTCTGAACTGAGACCTGAAATGTGAATAAGAATTAGTGAGGACAAGAGGAGAAAGTAGTTAAGACAGAGTGAAACACACATGTGAAAGCCAGAGGCTGAGAGAGAGCGTAGAACTATTTGAGAAACTGTAAGTAATGTGATATAATAAAGTAATGTAATCTAGCAGTGTATAGGAGGACAAGTGAGGGATGAAGCTGAATACAGAAGGTCCCAGAGCATGAAGAATTCTTTTGCCAGACTAAGGAATTTGGAATTTTGTCTAAGGCCAGTGGTAAGTCCTTAAAAGGTTTTCATCAGGGGCATGATATCATTATTTGTCTTAGAAAATCACTTTGGTTGAAGAGAAGAGAGTGCATTAAAGTTAGAGGGATTAGAAAGAAGGTTATTTCTTTCACTGAGACATGACAGTGCTCCAAAGTCAACTTGATGTGGTTTGAGGTGTTGGGGTTTGGAGTCAATGGCCAAAAAAGAATTCTTGAGGTGTCTTGGTGCTAAACAGTGGTTTTATTAAAGCACGGGGACAGGACCAGAGTGCAGAAAGAGCTGCACTGGGATCGTGAGTAGTGACTGATTATAGAAGATTTTCTATCCTATGGAGGGGAGGGTGATGTTAAGTTTATAGGTTCCTGGGGATGGCTTTTTTCTTGTAAATCATTAAGACAGTTGCAAACTGATGGAGACTCCTGCCCTGCATGACTGTGATCTCTATCAGCTAACCGGTTGTTTTTCCCTTTCCTTTGTTTTGGTGCAGCCAGGAGTGCCACATATCCCACAGGGAGTGGGGGGGGGGGAGGGCAGGGGGGATTTGGAGTGGTAGCTTGTGGTTTGCTCTCAGCTTGCCTTTTGTTACGTCATCAAACTGTTAGAAGAGTGGATGGAAAGAAGTATCCAGAAGGTAAAACCTGGTGGGAGTTTGGGATTGGATAGAAGAGGGAGGGAAAGTTTAGTCTTGGGAACATGGTGACATAGTTTGCTGAGATAAAGATCTTAAGAGAAAGAAGAATGAGTGTGTGCACTCACGTGCGCATGTTGGGGAGGAGCGTGTACCAAGGTGGAGAAGATGGAGGGTATTGATAAATAGTTTACTTTGGGACATCCAAAGTAAACTTGGATGGTACCAGTAGGATGTGCAAATAGAAGTGTTGGTGCTTTGAACAAATTGTCCAGAAGCGGTCTTAGTGGAAGCTACAGATTTGAGAACCATCAGAAGGCAAATGATGATGGCAGCAATGGAGCACATGAGATCACCATTGAAAGAGTTAAGAGCTGGGAGGAAAGAATGCCAACAAATATGAGCTTTTTAAAGGTTGGTAGAGGTAGAGCAACTCATAAAGAAGTGGAGAAAGAGTGGCCTGAAAAGGAGAAATAAAAACAAGTGAAATCATAAAAGCCAAAGAGAATACAGGAAACTGCCACCCCCATCCATGAGGGTTATGCTCCCAGACACCCCAGGGGATGTCTGAAACCATGAATAGTACTGATCCCTATATAAACTGTGTTTTTGCTATGCACGCACACCTATGATAAAGTTAAATTGATAAATTAGGCACAATAAGAGATTAACAACAATAACTAAATAGAACAATTAGAACAATATACTGTAATGAAAGTTAAGTGAAAAAAAGTTATGTGAATGTGATCTCTCTCTCAAAATATCTAATTGCACTGTACTCATCCATCTTTTTGTAATGATGTGAGATGATAAAAAGCTTGCACGATGAGATGAAACGAAGGGAGCGACAGGTGCCGTGACATAGCATTAGGCTACTATTGAACTTCTGACCATAGGTCAGCAGGAGGATTGTCTGCTTCTCGACCATGGTTGACCTTGGATCGGAAAGCAAAATCTGTCAAAGATGATAGAGAAGTCCTAGGCACAAGAATTCATTTCCTGAGCATCTATAGCATGGATGCTATGGGCTGAATTGTGTCCCCCAAAAAGACATATTAGAGTCCTAACCCCTAGTATCTCAGAATGTAACTATTTGGAGATAAGATATTTAAAGGGGTAACTAAAGTAAAATGAGATTGCAAGTGTCAGCTCTAATCCAATATGACTGATGTCCTTATAAGAAGAGATTGAGACACATTCACAGCAAGAAGACCACGAGAAGACATGGTGGAAGACAACCATCTACAAGCCAAGGAGAGAGGCTTCAAAGGAACTAACCCTGCTGACATCTCCTTGTCAGAATTCCAGACTCTAGGATTATTAGAAAATAGATTTTTGTTGTTTAAGCCACCCTGTCTGTGGTACTTCTTTATGGCAGTCCTAGCAACTAATATAGGGTTACGTTATGCTTTATGTGGGCATTTTAAAAAGCAAACAACATGGCCTAGGGGCCTCAAGGAACTTAGCACTTTTTTAGGAAAAGAAGAAGCGTGGAGATTAGTATAGTATAACCCCTGGGTTTGGGTAATTTGGTTGTTAACAAACACTGTACAAGGTTAGAGAAGCGAGTACGTTGCTCTGGGCTGAGGTAACCAGGAAAGGTCTTGAGGAAGAAGTGGGATCGAACTCAGCTTTGAAGGACATATAAGGTTGGGAATTGGCAGGGAAAAGGGGTGGGAAGCCTCTCTAGGGGGACAAGACTAGCAAAGGGGTGGAGAGGAGAATGAGAGGTGGTGAGAGAGACAGTTCAGGCTGTTCAGGCTGACTGAAGGCGTGGCTCCTTGAGTAGAATTGTGGAAGATGGGGTGATATGCAAAGACCAGCACTGCTTGTATGTCCTCCTGATATCTGTTCTTTTATCCCTGGTAAAAGTAGGTTCAGCTGGTCACTTGGCCACCTAGCCAGAGACATTTCCTTGGCATTTTAGGTGTGGTCGTGTGAGTAGGTTGTTGCCAAGAGAACGTGAGTGGAAGCGATGTGGACAACTTCCAGTTGTGTCCATATAAGGAAGAGGTATGTTCCTGTCACCCTTCTTTCCTTCTCCCTTGGGTATTGACAACACGTGGCTACCGTATCAGCCGTGGACTGCTTTTATTTGGCCTGTTACTTGAGAGCTATTCCTGTCTAGCTTAACCAACCATAATTTTATTCCTTATGACAAAGAGATATTCTAACTAATACGTACAGGATGGCACTAAATGGTGGCAGATCCTCTGGTGTATATTATATACAGTGGTAATTTCCAAAGTCTGCATGAAAAAACAGAGATTAGAGAAAGGAACAAATATTCACTGAGCGCTTATCATGCACTGGGTATTGTGTTAAGTATGTGTTTTGTGTTCAAGTTATTTTATAATTCTTATGATGGCTCTGTAAAGTAGGTATTATTAGCCCTCAGTTAATGTCAAGGAAACTAAGATTCAGAGAAGTGTTGTCACTTACCTAAGGGAATACAATCAGTAGGTGACGGAGTCAGGATTTGAATGTGGGTCAATGGTTCTTAACCAGAGGCAATTTTGTCCCTCAGGAGACATTTGGCTGGAGAAATGTTTGGTTGTCACAAGTGGTGCTGGTGGGGGTGGGTAGAGATGTGTTACTGGGTAGGAGGAATGCTGATCCAACAATGCACAAGACAGCCCCCCTCCAAATAAAGAATTACTTGCCCCAAACGTTAATAGTGCTGAGGGTGAGAACCCCTGAGGTCTATTCTAACAAAAGGCTCATGTTCTTTCCATTACACCAAACTATGGGGTGGGAGTTGAAGAGGGGTTTATGAAAAGCTGTTATGGTAGTTGAAGAATGGCCTGGAAACATTATTTGGGGGAGGGTAAACCTAGAGTAGTAAAAAGATGAGTTGGAGAAACTAATGAAACCGAAAACCTGAGCTAGGAGAAACAGAAGCTGAGGAGACCAGTAGGCACCACTGACCTGGTCTGGGAGAGGGGTAGGGCTTGAGGGGCTAGAGCGGGGCTGACAGAGGGAAGACCAGTGTCAGTGTCAGAACCTGCTGACCAGAAGTATCTAGAGAACTGGAGAGGGGAAGAAGCGAAGTGGGACTAGATGATTCCACTTCTATCTGCCCTGCCCTCCCCCTCTCCGCGCCCCCTCCTCCTTCCTTCCCCAGCTCCCCCTCTCCTCCTCATCTCACCCTCCTTCCTTTCTTTTCCCTACAGTCTTCCCCCACCTATCCGCCTCTGCTTCTCTCTATCTTCCTTCCTGCTAACCCCTTTCTCTAGCAGGGTACTCTGTTGTCCTCTGACCCCAGTTCTAAGCTCCACCCCCCATCCAGTGCAAGGCAGAAAGATCTGTATTTCCTCAGCTTATCCCCCTTGACAAGAACCGGCAAGCTCCCGCAGCGACAGGGCCAGATTCTGACTCTTCTTTTCAATCTTGCTTCCTTCACCGTTTCCTGTTTGCAGGGTGGATTAAAATTTTTGACCAGTGTCTAGGATTGTTACAAGGACAGACACAAGGCTCCTGAAAGACCCCTGAGGGAATTTCTGACATGCCAGACGAAGAAGGAAATCCTTTGTCTCATTTTTGCTGTTTTCTCTGCAGTGTTTTCCAAAAACAACTGGCCTGCTGACAAGATATTCCGAGGGACTTGGGGTGGCCTTCCTCCTTTTCCTCACGCCTGGCCTGTGCCTGTCCTGGCAGCCTGCCGCCTGCATCAGGGTCAGGGGGCTGGCATTGCCTGGCAGAAGCTTTAGTGTTTGGTCTCTGGGTCTGCTTCCCTGGCCTTCTCTCCCCCAGGACTTGGGGAGCCCTGTGGAGAGGCCACTGGCATCTCACACCTTTGGAAGAACTTGGTCAAAAAGAAGGCTGCCATGATGAACGGAATGCTTTCTTTGCAGGGTTCTTTTCTCATGGGGTCGAAGAATGAATCTTGTGGACACAAAAGGATGAGGTGATAGTTTATTTATTTATTTTTTAAAGATTTTATTTATTTCTGCACGAAAGACACAGAGAGAGAGGCAGAGACACAGGCAGAGGGAGGAGCAGGCTCCTCGCAGGGAGCCCGACGTGGGACCCCATCCTGGGACTCCGAGATCACACCCTGAGCCGAAGGGAGACAGTCAACCCCTGAGCCACCCAGGCGTCCTGTGAGATGATGTTTATGAAGTGAAGGTGAGAGCAGAAAGAAAGCTGTCTAGAGTGAGAGAGGTTCCGAATGAGTCGTCTCTGAGATCTTTTACAGAAAACTGACCAGGGGACTGAAATCTTCTTGACGTCACCACTGATAGCACCATGATTACTTCAGCCTTTGAACAACTCTGTCTCTGATGTTTAAGACAAATGAGGTGGTCTGGCTCTGTTCGCTTATCTCTGGTTTCCTAACGCCTCAGCATTTCTGGCATTTTTGGTGAGCCTGATCACGTAGCCCCCTATCTGTCACTGCCTGGCCCCGCCTGGCCCTTACTTTCAGGCCTCCCACCCAAAGTCACAGGTTGCATGGGCCAGTCATCCAGACAGAGGGGCCAGCACCCAGGGGCATCTTCCGGTTTGTCTTTTTTTTGTCCTAGACTTGAGAGGAGGGTTGGCCTCCTGGGGTGAAATGAGCAGGCCCTGTCCCACCCCACACTCCTCTATCATGGAGTACAGGATGTGCGGGGGGCCAAGCGCGTGTACGCTGGGGAAACAGGGAAGACAGGAGTGGGGAGGAATGCCCCTCGCTGGAATCTGTTACGCGAGCCGAGAGTGTCCCCATCTCCCTGTTGTTCCCCAACCTGGCTCTCCTGGCAAAGGTGCAGAGTGGGAGTGAGGAGGAGAGGAAACCAGGGGTGCGGAAGGAGAGACAGCAGAGGGGGCCTAGGGGCGAGGAATGCACCTGGGCTGAACCAAGGGCAGCCCCCCCAGAAGCATGATGGGAGCTGGATGGGAACGCCCTCCCGCCGGGGCTGGAACCCAGGCTCTGCTCCTCACATGCAGCTTTGTGTATGTTACTAAACTTTCATGTTCTGGATTCTTCAATCCAGAGGTCGGAGCTAAGCCGAGGGGTTGCAAGAGCTCAATAAATGCGGCTAAATAAATGCGGCTAAATACTTTGGACAGTGCCTGGAGCCGGGGAAGTTTTACAAGAATTCGATGTTGCTATCTTAGGTTGCTATCAACATAGGTTTAATGTTCTGTAGCTCAGTAACAGTTCTGCATGGAGGACAGGCCCCCTTCCAGCCCTGGTAAGCTGGATCCAGGCCCATCGTGGGGTGACCGGGCCACGGGAGTGGCCGGGCCAGCACTGGTGATGGCCAGGATGGGCTGAGCCAGATCCCCTGCCAGCACAGTGGGCCTGAGACTTGGCAGATGTTGTGGAGAAGAGGAGTGAGTGAAGGGAAGGAATGGCAAGTGGCAGGATGTCATCATTCCAACAATCACCGGACTGCTGGTGAGCATCGGGCCAGCAGTGGTCAGAACAGGGAGCACCTGCCACTGCAGTAGGGAGACTGGAATGGCTAAAATGGAGAAGTTTCCCAGGAACCCACTGGGGATGAGTGGATGGGAGCCATCGCATGCGGGGGCTGATGAGCCAGTAAAGGCCATTTTAATTGTCACAACCCACTCCCACCACCTTTCTGCCTTGTCTCTCCTTTCTTCTCCTGGGAGAGGCCCCTTGAAAAAGCCTCTGATGGCAGCCACCCTGGAGGGGGAATGAGTTCAGGTTGTCTTCTGTGTCTTCTAAGTTTTTTTCCATATGGCAGGCTCTGGCTTTGATGAACAATATCATCACCCCGCAGGAGGGCCGATGGTGGAGGTCTAGAAGCTCCTTCCCACAGCACCTGGGTCAAGGGTGAGACCTTCCCAAGGAAGAGGAGCACTAGGTCCCCACACTCATCCTGGAGCACCACTCACATCTGACCTCCGGAGTCATCCCCTGGGCCCTCCCCAGTCAGAGACCCTGCCTCAGATCCCTTGCTCCCTGCTTTTGGCTCTTTCTTGTGAAGGGCTGGAGACAGGGAAGGGGACTTTGGGGAGCAGGAGTGATCATATTGAATTGTAGGGCTGAGAGCCATGATGTTTAGGGCAAAGAAGAAAAGTTGCAGCAGGGTGGGGAGCAGGCCGCAGCTTCTAGCCCACTCCTACCTCATGCTTCAGAGGGAGCAGAACTGCCTTGCCCATGATGCACTGGGGGTAAAGCAAGGAGCTATAATGTCCAACAGAACCGGCTCTCCACGGGTTCATTAGGAAGAGAAATGACTGAGCCAAAGCTGCCAAGAACCAACTCTTTAGGATTGTTTTTTCTGGCACCTTCTGCGGCATTGCCAAGCTAAGGGAGGGATTGGGGGTATCCAATGCTGGGAGCAACAGGGAAACTATGGGCCCTTGAGGCAAACAGACATGTGTGCCTGCGTGATGACAGTGCCCAATGGCCCGACAAGGACCCTTGTGGTCTCCCTGGGCTCAGGAAGGGACTTATATGGGGTTGGTACCTCCAGACTCCCAAATCACACGGCCTTCCGCCCCATGACTCGGCAGGAAGGGAGTTCCAGGCAATGCTGACTGTCTTCTGCAGGGATCTTGTCCTGAGGAATACCTGAGGCCACTGTGTCATGGTCCGGCCTGCTGGCTTTTCAACCCTCCCAGCAACCGCCCTGCTCACCTCCCCCACTCACCGATACAATCACTTTGTTTTTCCATCTTAAAAAAATGTGATGGAAAAGCATCTTCAAGCCAAGTCCCCTAGCCTCAGGGGTGATTTTCAAGAGCGCCACTTATTAGTCCTTTCATAGCACGTCAAGGAAGGTTAGGGGGCCCAGGGTAAGGGGCCTTGAGTGTCTCAGGGCAATGCCATAAAAAAGTGCCAATAAAAGCACTTACTTTTATTATATATGGGGTGGGGGTGGGAAGTATTCACTTTTTTTTTTCACTTTACTATAAAAACATGTAACATTAACTTTACCATCTCAACCTTTTTTTAAGAGTACCATTCAATAGTTTTAAGTATATTCACATTGTTGTATAACAGATCTCTAGAACTTTCTCATTTTGCAAAACTGAAACTCTATACCCACTAAATACTAATTCCTCCTTTTCCCTCCCCTTAGCCCTTGGCAACCACCTTTCTGCTTTCTATTTGTAGGGTTTTAATTACTTTAGATACTTTATAGGGGTGGAATATACAGTATTAGTCCTTTTGTGACCAGCTTATTTTGCCTAGCACAATGTCCTCAAGGTTCAAAGCACTTTAATATTTTAACGAATGTGTATCTATGCACAGGTGTTGGCTGAATGTCAGCCCTGCCTCACCTCTACCTCAAACACACACTCTATTGCACAGGAGTTCTAGAAGCTACTCATGCCTGGATATTAAAGAAATCCCATTCCACATCCCCAAATCCTTCCTGTGGTTCTTCCCTTAGTGTGAGTTTCCAGAGGCTCTCATAGTGTGAGAAATCTATTTTGGTCACTTTTTTGGTCACAGTCTCATTTATCAAAGCTGGTGTGTCTCCTCTCTTTCTAGTTCATCCCCAAATATTTCCTCTTATATGCCATGCACTATCTAAATGGAATTCTTGCTATTTTTTTCAAACATACCCTTACCATCCTTATCTTAATTGCTTTTGCTCTTCTACTTTCCTTTTTTCTTCGACAGAGAGAGAGAGACAGCAAACATGCCCATGCACATGGGGGAAGGGAAAGGGAGAGAGAGAATCTCAAGTAGGATCCACACCCAGCATGAATTCAATCTCATCACCCTGAGATCATGATCTGAGCTGAAATCAAGAGCTGGATACTGGGGCACTGGGTGGCTCAGTCGGTTAAGTGTCTGCCTTCGGCTCAGGTTATGATCTCAGGGTCCTGTGATCAAGCCCTGTATTGGGCTCCCTGCTCAATGGAGAGTCTGCTTCTCTTTCTCACTTTGCCTGCAGCTCCCCCTACTTGTGCTCTCTCTGTCAAATAAATAAATAAAATCTTGAAAAAAAAAAAAAAGATTTGGATGCTTAACCAACTGTGCCACCCAGGCACCTCTGTTCTTCCACTCTCCTCAACATGGGATGCCCTTCTCTTTTCTTACTGTGTCCAACTCATACCCATCTGCTAAGGCTGTCCAAATGGCACCATCTTCATGAAAGGCTCCAACTATTTCCTTGTTCAGAAATGATTTCTCTTCCCTTTGACACCCTAAAATATCTTTTTCTGAAACTTCAGGATGGCATTATAATATCATTATTTGGTAGCATTTATCTGCAAACTACTGTGTGCCATGAAATACTCTGTGCTTCACATCATTTGCTCTTCTATCTTGTCAAATAGTTACTTATGCGCATTTTCTTTCTAGGGGTATCATAATAAAGCAAGCAGGATCTGGCATTGGACAGACTTGGGATTGGACCCAGTTCTATTATCAGCACCAGGGCTTTGGGCAAATGACTTTGCCTTTCTCATGATATTTGTATGAGGGAAAAACAGATAGTAGTACTTCATATCAGTACTTGTCTTGCCTGAAATAATAGCCATGGTGAGCATTTATCGAATGCTTATGTGCTGGGC
Organism: Vulpes vulpes; assembly: GCF_048418805.1. NCBI lineage: Eukaryota > Metazoa > Chordata > Mammalia > Carnivora > Canidae > Vulpes > Vulpes vulpes. The sequence goes on along the minus strand of NC_132785.1, from coordinate 104,908,559 downwards.
AGTGCTCCAAGCACCTTAATAATTTAAATCCTTATAACAACCCCGTGGGGTACTAGTTTACAGAGGAAGAATCTAAAGCTAAGAAGGTTTAAGCCAGTAAGTGGAAGAGCCAGAATAAAAACTTTGACTTCAGGATCCTTACTCCTCACCGTTACCAACACCTGCCTCCCAAAGGTGGTCGGCACACAGCACAGGTGGAATGACATCTGTAGGATACTCAGCTCAGCACCGGCAATTGTTTCCTGAGTGACAGCTGTGACTCTTATTCCCATTCCTATTGTGGGCTCTGGTCTGTCGGTGCATCTTCATTTTCCCCACAGCACCTCCCAGAAGTAATAAATGGCATTTGTTAAGCATTTTCCATGAATTTGCACTTGCCAGGAATCGTGGTAAGTCTCTAGCCCTAGCACTACTAGCAAATGAGTGATTGAACGATGAGTGAATGAAGAGAGGAGACAGAAAGTCTCAAATAGTGGACAAAGACTCTCTAAAAAGAGGGGTCATCCCTGCCTGGTGGTTGGCTAGACAAGAGGATCCTGCAGCCCAGGAGAGGCCTCCCAGGGGTCTGACTTGTGTCCAGTATTCATCAGTGTTTTCATTAATGACTCAAAAGATGGAGTGCAGAGTATGCTAATCAAATTGGGGAAGCCCGTGAGGCGGGATAGAAGCTGAGCACTTAGGAGGCAAGCTCAAGCTTGCAGACAGTACTTGACAAATTAGAGAAATAAACAGAGTCAATAAACAGAGCTCCAGGAACTGCAGGCTTCAAGTGGCTCTGAGAGAGTAGCTACCTCTAATGGATCTGCCCAGAGAAGCTTTTGACCCACTTTCCTTTGTGCCTCACCTGGCTTGATTGTGTATTTGGGGCAAGTCTAAATGCAGTCCCTTGATGAGGGATTTGGGTCCAGAGGCCTCACGGCCAAAGTCCCTGCTCCAAAAGCTCAGCTGTTCCCATGCTCCCTCCTGCCCTCTGGCCTCCTAGCCATTGGCTTCACTGGGGCTCATGGAGGGAAGGCCAGGACTCCACCTGTTCCCTCAAAGACCTGAGACTTGGCAAAAACATAAACGTAGCCATGATGCCCTATCCCTACCCACCAAACTGGTGCTGCCCTTCTCTACTTCCTACACATTCTTATTATTGAGTGACTTCCTTTCTCGTTTAGGCTGCCCTGGAGGTTACTGTGACCTCAATTTCTTTGGTCAAATGCATCGGGTATGAAAGAAGGGACAAGGACGCTGTGATCTTGTAGGGAGTGCCCTAGATCTGCCCTTCCCTCCCTCTGGGAGGAAGGCAAGGTCTGGATGGTTTGGCACTTATAGAAATGTGCAGGCTTTGGAGATCTAGTTGCATCCTTCTGGAACTCTGTAGCATCAGGGAAGTTACTTAACTTCTCTGAATCAAGTCCCTTTGGTTATGAATAATTGAAAACCAGTTGGTTTGTCTTAATTGAAATGGAGTGCTCAGTTGGAAGAATAGGACAAATTCCCAGAAAACCTGAGTGCTAGTGGAAGAGCCACCGTGGGACCATGGCATGACCTCTCTTTCCTTCTTCTCTGGAGTTGCAAAATTCTCTGCTCCTGCTGATTCTTCCTTCTCCGCCTCTTCCCCTTCCATACCACCCCCACATCCACCTCCTCCTTCTTCTTCTTTTCAACATTTTATTTTTAAGTAACCTCTACACCCTACAAGGGGCTTGAACTTACCAACCCTGAGATCAAGAGTCGCATGCTCCACCGACTGAGTCAGCCAGGCACCCCTCCTTCTTCTTTCTTAATTGGCCATCATGGTACATGTCCCAGCCCTACCTTTCGGGGAGCCTGACAGTGAGGACAAACATCTCTATATCCAAGTACACATTTCCTGGGAAAACAAACCTACCCCACTGGGGTCAAGTTTCTACCTTGGCCCCTGGCCTGAGGAGTTGTTGGTGTGGGCCTGATAACAACATGCCAGCAGAAGCCCACCCTTGTGGGTAGATGGGAGGTTCTCAGAAAAGAGAAAAAATAGGGTTGTGGTCTCTTAGCATCAATTTTGTCATGTAAAAATGGGAATAACATTACCGATTTCATAAAAATTAAATACTCTACCAAAAACACTTAGCATCACAATTAATACATGGTAAGTTTTGTTATTCATTGAACAATTGCTCTTATTCATGGTAAGGTTCTCTGGACTTGGCAGGTGGGTTTCTGAGCTGGGCTGGTCCTGTGTGGAAAAGGATGCTCAGAAGGCATAGGCAAGGGGAGGGTTTTGAGTATGGGGACTGTGTCTCCATTCATCTTCTATTTGGGGAGACAGAGTTGTAAAAATCTAGGGAAAAGGATGCTTGAATGTTCTTGTTTGAGGAGGCCTGACTCCTAATTCCCAGCTGGAGGGCAAGTCAGCGCTACCATATCAGGGGCTTATGCTCTCAAAACATGTTTTCATTCCTTCTCTCATTTAACTGACATCAGTTGAATACGTACTGTGTGCTAGGTACTGTTCTGGTTGCTGGAGATCTAGCAGCATCCTTCATGGTATTTGTGTTCTAGTGAGAAAAGAAGACAATAAGTAAGATAGATAAGTAAAATACGTCATATGTTACAGGCCACTGCTAAAGAGAAGAGAATAAACTGTGAAAGAAGTATGTGAAATGTCAGGCAAGTGGGGTGAGTGTTGACATTTGAAATGGAGGTAGTCAGGGAGGGCCTCACTGAAAGGTGTCTTTTGATTAAAGACCTTGAAAGAAGTGATAGGGCTATCCATGTTATGGGATAGGGGAGAGGATCCCAGATAGAGGGAACAGCCAGTGCAAAGGACCATGAAGGAATCACAGGGAGGCCAGTGTCACTGGAACAGATGGAGAGTTGTAGCGATGAAATCAGAGTATTATAGGACCAGCTCTTTTAGGATCACATAGTTCATAGTAAGGATTTCAGCTTTTATTCTGGGTAAGAGGGAAGCCATTGGAGGGCTTTAAGCAGAGGAATGACATGCTCAGACTCAAGTTTTAACAGAATAATTTTGGAATAGACTGAGGAGGTCAAGGACAAAAGTAGGGAGTCTAGTTAGAGTTTTGCTAGAGTGGTAGAGTTCATATTTTAGACTGGAATGGTCATAGTAGGAATGGAAAGAAGTGGTCAGATTCCAAATATATTTTGCAAGTAGCACTGATAGGATTTTCTCAGCTTAACTACTGCTTTGTTCTACTAGCAGTGACATAAATTCCAATTCTGGGCCCCAAAACATAACTTGGCACATGGTCCTTCTTCCTGCCAGCAAATCCTTCCAATCCATGTCACTGCAGACATGTTCAAAGGTCACCCCTTTCCATGGAGACCTGAGGCATAGAAGACTTTCTTTCTTTCTTTTTTTTTTTTTTTTTAGATTTTATTTATTTATTCATAGAGACACACACAGAGAGAGAGAGAGAGAGAGAGAGAGAGAGAGAGAGGCAGAGACACAGGCAGAGGGAGAAGCAGGCTCTATGCAGAGAGCCCGACGAGGGACTTGATCCAGGGTCTCCAGGATCATGCCCTGGGCTGCAGGCGGCGCTAAACCGCTGCGCCACGGGGGCTGCCCCCATAGAAGATTTTCTAAGACCTCTAAGGTCACAGCCATGGCTCCTGGGGACTGGAAGCTCTAAATCCAAGTCCCCAAAGAGGAGATGTGAAGAATCTTTACAGTGGTGGCAGCTCTCTTTCTTTAGTGACCTGACAGTGAAGCCCAAAAGTCTTTCCCTTCTTAGTTTTGAGGTACACATTTGGGGATCCCAAGACTGAGTTTCCATTCCAGGAAACAAATTGCCAATTTATCAAGACATGGAAGAACTAGCACCATTACAAAGAACTGAACTTGGACTCCAAAGAACTGGATTTGAGTCCCAATCCTCTCGCTATGGGCCTCAAGTCTCTTTATAAGGGGGTTCAATTAGATGAGCTCCTTTTAAGCTCTAAAGGCCTGTGAAATTTGTGCAATGAAAGTATTTTGTTTATCTGAGATATTTACTTTTCCAGATTTGGCTTCTTCGGAGTCTTCACTCATTTAACTTTAACCTACTATGATTCAAGAGAGATAGGTGAATGACGTTTTTGCAAAATGGCCTGATGACAGAAAGGATGCCTTTAAGCTAGGTAACCAGGCTATGACCTGGAAATCTCATCACCCTCCTGTCAATGGGCCTCACTTGGGGAGCCTGAGCTAATGATGCTCATCTCTGAATGGAGAAGAAGTGAGTCAGCAGAAATGAGGGGTGAAAGAAGGTGACATCTGCAGAGTTTAGTTTCTTTATTCTCATGTTTCTTGTGAGTTGTCTTTCAGAAAGCAAATGAAACTTCTCTCTAGGCTCCAGGGCTATACACATGACATCTAGGTGACAAAAGGGCAACTTTCAATTGCCAAGATGCAGACTTATCCACATCTTGGGTGTCACCCTTCCCTCATTAGCTTTGTTGGGGGCCACCAGCAGGGGTTGTAGAAAAAGAATTTGAGCTCTCCTCACTTTGGACAGAGGGGGAATCTCTATTCTGTGGTAACACAGGACCTGCCAGCTATCTTTAAGCCAGCATTGGAGCTATTCCTTCAAGCCAGTGATGTGAAAGCCCATATTCCTTTTCTCTTTTTAAAAGGATTTTATTTATCTATTTGAGAGGGGGCAGAGCAGAGGGAGAGGGAGATAATCTTAAGCAGAGTCTCCAGGGAGCAAAGAACCCAACAGGGGCTCAATCTCATGACCCTGAGATGATGACCTGAGCCAAAATCAAGAGTTGGCCATTCAACCTACCAAGTCATCCAAGTGCCCCTAGAATAGCTAGTTCTTTGGTCACTGTCCAAACATTCTGTGGATGAGAACCTTTCTTTTGTTTATCTGGAAAGATGCTCTACTGGTTCAAAGACTTGGTTCAAATATTTGTGATGCTCTTATCCCACACTTGTTCAGACTTTTCCTTCTAAACATCTGTGCTAACACATTCATCTTGCCCTTTGTTCTTATACATAGGCTCTTACTGGTGAAGCATCTCTGGTTCCCAATCCAAGAGATAATGGGGAAATGTTTCAGGAGATGTTTCTGAAGATGATAAGAAGGGAACTGACTGTTTGTCTGGGCCCTTATTCCTTGGCCCATACATATGGTCCTAGGGCATCCCCAGGTTCCCATTCTTCACACTTCTATCTTCTATTCTAGTCTAATATACTTCTACTCAGAGGTGCAAAGGCATAAACTAATCCTGGATCCCTCAAGCTATCTCAAATTCGCCTCAGAGCTGACTTTGCTACTATCTTATTGCTTGCTTCTCTCTTGGAGGAGCAGCACAGGTCCCCGTAACTCAGAGAAGCTAAGGAGTTAGAGAGTGAAGGCAAGAAAAATGAGCTACAGAAAGAAAATGGAGGGAACTGCCAGGTCACACATTGTGTTGTGTGCCCTCCCCAGCTGTAAATCTGATTCCCATTCTTGATAATGCCCAGAGGTTAGAAGCCAGACTCCAAATGACTATACAGCAATCCTAAAAGGAGAAACTGTATAGAGGCCCAAGTAACTGAATGAATTGGTGGGAGGGTAAGGGAACCTACACCAACTAGTTCTGTTGATATAAGTGCCTTTTGGTTGAAAGTCATAGATTTCCTCTTCTTTAAGTAGTATCTGGTGTAAGTATTACTTTACTTTTAGAATATCATTTAAGGAAAAATCAATCTATAGGTCCAGGTGAAGAAGGAAGACACCAAATATGAAGCCTTTTTTGTCCTGCTCTTTCTCTTAGATTTGGACAAAAAGACTCAGGAGGGGAGGCTAGGGTTTTTGCAGGGAGATCTCCCTCTGATCCCAGTGGACCTAAATGTGCCCTTCTCCTCCTCAGTGTTTCATCCACAGACATTTAATGAGTAACGATGACATGCAAGAATAGGTCCTCCTGCCCAGAATGCCCTTCCCACTTCCCTTTCCAGCTGGGGCCTAATGAACAAGCATTAATCTTTTGGACCTAAGTTCCCTGAGACTTTTCTCCCTTGGTTAAATGATAAGGCTTAAAATGCAAACTGCCTCAAAAAACCGATGGATGTGGAATCACTAGTAAGTGTTTTCAGATCTTTCTCTAAAAGCCACTTTCAAAGCGGAAGGAAAAGAGAATAGAGAACAAAGAGAGACAGAAGCTCCTGAAGAGAGTAGAGGAGGGGGCCGTAAAGTGGTCCTATGGAGGGTAGCAGGGTGACTCGGTAAGGGGAGCCTAGGGTTCTTGGAGATCACTCTAGCCAATTTCTCATGTGCTGAAGATGCTCAATATAGGATGGGATTGTTTTGCAGGGAGAAAATGAGGAGTGAATAGGCTTGAAAGAATGAATTATAAGGGATGGATTGGGGTGCCTGTGCAAAGAAGGACTTAGGGGTTAGCAGAGGGGGTTGGAGGCAGAGGTGGGGCATGGAGTTCTTATCCTGATTCTCAAGATGTTTGGGGTGGTGGGAATACCCTAAAGTCTCAGTAACACTTAAGAATATAGTGGTTTATTTATAAATAATACATGGCTAGATAAAGATATGGTCAGTGGAGGTCTCTGAATACAGAGTTGGGAACTATTTGACTCTGCAGACTGGCTGCCTCTACTTAGCAGTGAGTTCTCTGTTCTCTCCCTACTCAGAGTGTGGTCCACACATCAGCTGCATAGCATCACCTGGAATCTTGTTAGAAAGGCAAAATCTTGGGCCGTGCTCCAGACCTACTGAATCAGAATCTGTGAAGATTCCCAGGTAATTTGTGGGCATATGACAGCATGAGAAGCACTAGTGTTCTGGTGCTGACAACCACCCAGCTCAGTCCCAGGCTGTCCCCACAGTAGGATATGTGAGCTGCTGGGATTTTTAAACTCTTTGTTCCAGGATAGAATGACATCACGTGAGGCTAAGAACCAGATTCCATTCTAAATTTAAATCGGCTTTATACTTTAGTGGGCTCATCTTTAAATAAAGTCTTTGTATATATGGTAAGAGGGGAACCACATCACCAATAAGCCTTTGACATATCAAATACAAACTTGTGTATATAAGCCTGCCTTGGCTTATATACACAAGTTAACATCAGCAATATTCAGTACAAGCTTTTTTTAAAATCACAAAACATAATTTCTCTATTAGTGGATTCACGAGACATTCCCTAATGGGTAACTTCTATAAATAGTCTTATTTGAAATTCACCTATTGCCACCTGCCAGTGGATGCAGGAAATCAATTCAAGCAACCTGTAGTAACCCTGAAGGGAGACCTTGAGGTCTCTGTGCAGTGAATCCCTGAAGGAGCAAAGGCCAGGTTGGCAATGCTCTTGCTGTGTCCATCATAGTTCCTTGGACCCATCACTGCTCTGTGCCTCAGTTTCTCACCAGCAAAATGATCAACATGATTGACCAAAAGAGCCCATTAAACAGCTCTCAGCTCCTTTTCTGCTTTCTTTTTTGGGTCTCAGAACAAAACTAGAAGCTGATAGAAACCTAAGCAAGTGCATGATGAGACCTAGGCCAGGACAGCCGAATTAGTAACTCCAGAGGTAGCTGTGGTCACAAGGAATGGAAGGGAAATGAAGGAAGCTAAGGAATGTTTCCCTTCTACAAACTCAGGCTCAGTTCTGATGGTACCTGAGAGCCCTGGGTTGCCTCAGAGGTTACACAGTCCAGTCCACTGGCAACGAGGTATCAGTACCTTCCTTACATTGAATCATGTGCCAAATAGGAGCACGGGCAATGCCTTTTTAATCTCTTCATTCCCTTATTATAGAAATGTCTACCATGCCTGATGGTCAGACACCCCAGTGTCTTTATTTCTACCCCTTGATGTTCTCTCAAAAAAAAAAAAAAAAAAGCCTTTCCTATCTTTGATTAACAAGCTTATTAATTCAAGCAAATACAGGAAATAAGCACATGGATCAGAAAGGACCAATTCTGTTTGGAGTCAGCAAAGACACCCTACTACATATTTATAGAATATTAACACAATTCAGTGATTCCCAAATATCAGTCTATGTACCAGTAAAGAATTTTAGCTTTTAAAGAAATGTAATTTCCTGAACCTCTCCATCTGTATTTTTTTTTAAAAAAATGCTGGCTGGGTGATTCTGAGACCCAGAGAGATTTTTGACCCACTTCCACCCATTTATAGATGAGGATGAGGTAGTGGAGGCCTGCCGCAGACTCAGGGTCTGGCAGCCAGTGAAGGCAGATCCAGGGAGGGTCAGGTCTCCTCTGTCACAGGTCTTTGTTTATCTGCATTTCCAATCCCACGTGTATGTGTCAAAGAAACAGGAGCCCTATTGTGCTGAATCCAAAGTAATCAAAAAGTAAACATGCAAGTAACATTTTGGTAAGGTGAACTTTATTGTGGCAGAGTTGTCCCCTGGCTGAAAGATGAGAAGAACCACCATGTTCCAGTGTCCTTCCCCTAGTCCCAGCCCCAGCCCTGGCCCTCAGCCCAGGCCCTCAGCCCACACGCAGCCCGGACCCAAAGCCTCACTTACTGCTTTGGAGCTGAGGGAATGAGAGGAGAGACGAAGAGCTCCCTGTGGTTTTAGCAATTTCAGCAGATTCTAAGTCTAAGAAAATAATTTTCCTTGTAAGCTGCCAGACTCCACTGAGAGCTTAACAAAACAAATAAAACAAAACATAAAACTAGACCTACCAATAACATTAGCCAGGACCCCTGAGGCGACCATGGAAAACATCCTGGCTCTCTAACCCCAGGTGACTGACCTGGCCCTGGGATCTCCTCCCTGTGAGCTCTTTATCTCCCTCGGCCTCTGTGCTCAGAGTTTTGCATGTGACCCGGATCAGACCTTCCCAGGCAGCTCTGCCCCTTCCCAGCACACATCCCGCTGGAATGTCTTGTTGCCACCTCCCTCTTTCAATGCATTCCAAGCAGAACCCAGTCCTCCCATCACCATGGATCATCTCCCCATGCCTCTTGTTGGCCAATGCTTCCACAATGCTTTCCATCTCCTAAGCTTGAAAACCAAAAGGAGGTTTCTAGTTGAGTGCTGCTACACTCTACATCGTTGTTCTTATTTTTATGTTGGATTAAGGACAGAAGGAATTGTTGTCAAACCCGTAGATGGCACAACGTTGGGGAAATTAGCAGATACGGGTAACAGAACCCAGATGAAAACATTCAGCACAAACTATAAAGGACAGACTGAAATCAATGTGATTAAATTTAATAGGAATAAAACTGTGCATTAAGATAAACATACAATGTTACAGTACTGTATTATTCCATTTATATGAATTTCAAGAACAAGTTTTGTTTTGCAAAACTTATCTATGGGGCTAAAATCAGAACAGTAGTTACTTCTAGGGTTTCAGGAAGGAGACTGATGGGAAAGGGGCATGAGAGAACTTTCTAGGATGAAGGCAATGTTCTGTATTATGGTTGTTGTATTAGTTGAAGGAACGTATTCATGTTTAAGATGTGTCAACTGACAATTGAGATCTGTGCATTTTATAAGTTACAGAATTATAACTCAATAATAAAAATTTTGAAATCAGTGGTATGAAAGGAAGATGAAGCCACACGTATACTACAAGCCAGCTGTGAAATAATCTGATAAAAATGCTAGGCACCTTGCAGTAGAGATGCACAGAGACAATGTGGGTCCCCTGTTTTCTTTGCTGGCAGGTATGGTTCTGTGTGTCACATTTTAGGAGGAAAAGGAATAGATGGAAAAACAAGGGCTAGCGCTAGAAAACCTGTGAGGGAAGAATTGTTGAAGGAACTGGAACATAGAGGCCAGAAAATAGAAGACTTCAAAGAGAATCCAGATAGAGGAATGTCATGTTGAAGAGAAGGCCTGGCTGGCTCCAAAGAGTGCTACATGCAGGTTGTAGATGGAATTTACTGGAAGACAGGTTCTAGTCCCATATAAGAAAGTAGATTCTAACAAGTATTACTACCTAAAAATAGAATGGGCTCTTTGATACAGAACTTCCTTTCCAGTCCTTAAGCAGAGAATCTACTGTTGGGGATACCATAGCTTCTGGTGTAGAGAGATATGGCTTCCTGTGCGTATGTTATATCTGTTAGTATCTGCTGTGTGCCAGGCACTCCGCTAAAACCTAGAAACAAAATTAAGAATAGTAATTTTCCTTCCCCACCAAGAGAATAATTTTCGTCTTATATTCCTGTTCTCCTCCTCCTCTTCACTATTATTATTATTATTCAATAATTAGTTAATACTAAACAATGCTTAATTTGTACCAGACATCATCCATAGCAGTTTATATACATGACCACTTTTAATCTTATGATAACCATATGAGAGTGGTACTATTATCCCCAGTTTCAGAAATGAGACACACATCTAATAGGTGTTAAAGTCTGAAGTTGAACCCATAGGACAGGACTTGACCCACAGGACAAAGGGTATATGACCACCATGGGGTCAGAAGTAGAGGCCCAGGGAGCAGATGACTGAACCCTCTGCTCCCCTGGCCCTCTCCCTCCTGTAATCCTGCAATCTTTGCTCCTCTGCCTTGGTTCAGTGACAGTAGCTGTGGAAGATCTAGGGGTGGGGACATAGAAACCCCATGAAGAAGCAGGGTTCAAAGAACTGGAAGGTTAATCTGGTGACTGATCAGATAGGATATTTCTTGAAACTCTACAACTTTGCTGTGCATTATAGTCACCACTAGCCACATGCAACTTTTGGATAATCAACAATGCAGCTAGTCTAAATGGAGAAGCACTGTTTGTGTAAATGACACATTGGATTATGAAAAGAGAATGTAAAATATATCATGAATAATTTCTGTGTCGATTATATAGAATCGACATAGATGGTAATGATTTATGTAATGGTAATGATATATTATTTTAATAGTTTTATTGATATAATTCACTCATTTAAATGGTAATTATATATTATTTTAATAGTTTTATTGATATGATTCACTCATTTAAAATGTACACATCAATGGCTTTTATATTCACAGTTGTGTATCCATTACCACAATTGATTTTAGAACATTTTCGTTACATTTCAACATGAAACCCTGTACCCTTTAGCCATCAGCCCTCATCTTCCCACCACTACCCCCAATTTCCTGGCTCTAGGCAACCCCTAATCTACCTTCTGTCTCTAGATTTGCCTATTCAGGAAATTTCATATAAATGGGATCCTACAATATGTGGATGTGACTAGCTTCTTTTCACTTAGCATAATGTTCACAAGGTTAATCCATGTCATGACATGCATCAGTACCTAATTTGGTTCTACGGATGTACCATATTTTATGTATACATTCATTAGTTGGTGAACATTTGGATTCTTTCCATTGTTTAGCTATTATGAATAATACTGTTATGAACATCATTGTGTAGTTTTTGTGTGGATATGTGTATTCAGTTCTCTTGAGTATATATCTGGGAGTGAAATTACCAGGTCATAGGATAACACTATATTCAACCATTCGAGGTACTGCCATCAGTCTATTACCAACAGCAGTGTATGAGGATTCCAATTTCCCTACATCCTCACCAGCACTTATCTGTCTTTTTTGATAATAGCCCTCCTAGTGGGCATGAAGTGGTATCTTGTGATTTTGATTTGCATTTCTCTAGTGGCTAATGATGTTGAGTATGTGTCAATGTGCTTAGTGGCCATTGGTATATTTCCTTTAGACAAATGTCTATTCAGATGTTTGCCCATTTTTAAATTGGGCTATTTGTCTTTTTATTATTGATTTGTAATAGTTCTTTATATAGTCTAGATACAAATATCAGATATATGATTGCAAAAGGTGGGAGATTCTCTCCCATGTTGTGGCTTGTCATTTTGCTTGATGGTGTCCTTTGAAGCTCAAAAGGAAAATTTTTAATAGATTAAAAAGTTCATTTTGTCTATTTTTTCTTTTAAAAATAAAAAAATTGTGCTTGTGCTTTTGGTTTCATATCCAAAGAAACATCACCTAACCCAAGATCACAAAGATTTACACCTATGTTCTCTTCTAAGAGTTTTAAAGTTTTAGTTCTTACATTTAGTCTTTAATCCATTTGAGTAAATTCTTTGTGTGTATAATGTAAGGTAATGATCCAAATTCATTCTTTGGCGTGTGGCTATCCCATTGTCTCAGCACCATTTGTTGAAAAGACTTTTTTCCTCCACTGAAATATCTTAGTATCCTTGTTGAAAATCAATCTGCCATAAATGTGAGAGCTTATTTCTTGACCATCATTTCTATCCCATTGATCTATTGTCTATATGCTAACACCACACTATCTTGATTACTATAGCTTTCTTGTAAGCTTTTGGGAATTGTGGGTCCTCCAACTTTGCTCTTCCTTTTTAAGATTGTTTTGGCTATTCTGGGTCCCTTGAATTTCTGTATGCAGTTTAGGATCAGTTTGTAAATTTCTGTGAAGAGGTCAGTTGGGATATTAATACAGATTGTGTTGATCTATAGATCAATTTGGGAGGTTAACATCTTAGCAATACCAAATCTTCCAGTTTGTGAATATGGGCTATCTTTCCACTCAGTTAAGTCTTTAATTTCTTTCATCAATGTTCTGTGGTCTTCAGAGTTTAAGCTCTGTACTTCTTTTGCTAAATTTATTCCTGAGTATTTTATTCTTTCTGATTTTCTTGACTTTATTTTTTTAGAATATATTATTAAAAGTAATTTTTCTGCCTACTTTTACTTTTTTAAATGTGGCTGCTAAAAAATTTAAAATTATGTAGGTGGCTCACATTTTATTTCAGATAGATAGTGCTGTTCTAGAATAAAGAGGCTGAGATCAGAGAAAACAAAGGAACACAAAACAATGGTATATATCCAAGGCATTCATGATGCTATGCCTCTGGAGCTACATTTGTGAAACTTTGTGTAGAATTTTTGCCTATTATGGAAATCACTAGTCTTAAAGAGCTTCTGACTGCAATCAGAGACAACATGTGTAGTCACTTGTCCTTGTTCCACACAGAGGGGATTTAATCGGGTATAACCTGCAAGGTCTTCTGTGACTTCTCAGCCCTTGGGCCTACATAAATGGTAAAAGTGACATTGCCTGAGCCCAGGCTTGAAAAACTAGGAAAGGGGTAAGAAAAGATAGGTAGGTCACGATGACTGTCTCAAATCCTTTTATGTTACATCCAAGAAAAGGAGTAGCAGAGCCTTGCCATTGACCTTGACATTCACTCATCTCTCACCTATTCTGCTCTACCAATTGGTACCCACTTGGGAAAGTCTTCACTGATCTTCCAGGGTTGATATAGATGCCTCTTCCTTCTATGCCCTTGGTGTTTTGTAGCATTTATTACACAGATTTGAAGTTTCCTGTTTATTTTTCTTCCTTCTCTACAGACTCTGAGCTTCTCAAGCAGAGAAAATACTTTGTTAACCTTTGAACCACCTATAATGTAGTGAGTGGAATGATGAATACCAAGTGAGGCAATGAATAAATGAATGTGAATGGGTGCTCTGTTCCTTCTTTCTCTAGAAGAGAATAATTTTACAGAATCTTTTTTTTTTTTTTAAAGATAGGTGTTGTTTAAGCATATTTTGGCTCCGGGGACAGAATATTACATTTGTTGTCAGTAAACTCACCTCGTTCCAGTTCTGGCTTTGTTACTGACGAGCTGTGCGACCTTGAATACTTACCTTCTTGGGACTTGATCCCTCAGCTGTAAGATGAAAGGTTAAACTAGTGAGCTTTAAGATTCTTCCCAGCCCTAATCTGCTGTGAGATGCTGAAAACAGGGCATACTGCTTTCAGCTGCAGGCTTGCTTCCAGACAAGCAATTCAATTGAACAGCTGAGATCCCCAACCTTTTGCAGGGGCCTCCTCCCCTTCCCCCTCCTCCATGTCTTCACAAATATTAATAGCCAAGGGCCTCACTGAGTGTGGTTTTTAATAGAATCCAATTTCGGTCCATTTAGAGTGGGACTTTTCATGCTGACTTGGTAATTTGAACTCTGTCATGCCTGATGGGCTGAATGCATTTTCCCTGGCTATGTGGCCCGCCCTGGGCTGGGTGGAGAGGGCAAGTAGGTATTAGGAACAAGATGCAGGGGCACCTTCATCAGAGCAGCTGCAGATCAGCTGTTTCAGCCTTACAGCCAGTTTTGTCTTTCCTGCCCTGAGGCATATAAGTAGGATCCCAGGGCATTGGGAGGAAACAGGCTAGGACTACTCTTTCCTGATGGTCACCTTCCTCCTGCAGCCCAGAAGCCACTGGCCTCTGCATGGAACCACAGGAAGAAAACTGGGTTAATCTTTGGATGTGACTAGAAGACGCTTGGTTCTGCATACCAGCAGATTTATTCCATCTGATTATTGTGGAGTCTCTGACATGTTAGGAGAGTGCATGTGAGAGAGCATGTGTCTTCCTCTGCCCCATCCTCCTAACCAAGTACTCATCCTGTTTGATGAGAGAGTCCTCTGAGGGCCTACAGGAAGTTCCTTCCTTCTAGAGTGCTGGGTGGGAGAATGGAGGATGAACGTAAAGATATTAGCCATAACATCACTGAGGAACCTGGGGCAGAGGAGGAGAAGGGAAAAGAATGTTTATCCCGTGCTTATTCTGTGCAGGGTACTGAGCTAGGAGGCAGTTATTTCTTAATCCTCCCAATGGCCTTTTAAAGAATATAAAATTATTCTCATATATGCGGGAGGAAAATGAGGATCAGAAAAGTCAAGCAATGGCCTCAAGGTCACACAGCTAGTGGATGTCAAAGCTGGTATTCAAACAAAGCTCCATCCATCCACTCCAGGAAATCAAGTGTTTAAAAATGGTGGAGCTGAGTGCTCTGATTTGTCAGCTGGTCTACCTCACAGCATTCATTCACTTCGCTGGTTGTCAGAAACACTTTAGGAAGTCAAAAAAGCTATAGTATGTATCTTGAGTATTATCCGTGGGTGTCTGATTCAATGGATCTAAGGCAGAGGCTGAGATTATGTATTTTTAAAAAGCCACTTCAAGTAATTCTAGTGTTCTGGAAAGCACAGCCCTGGAGCACGTGGCTTCTCTTAACCCAAGTCTCCCAGGGCTTCTTGGTTCTCAGAAGCACAGAGCCAGTCCAAGCCTGCATTTTCTCCAAGTAACATTTGCCACTGAATCCATTGTTCATTCTATTCCAAGTTCAGGGCTCAGCATTTATTGAGCACTTACTGTGTGTCATGCACTGTGCTCAGGATTCTGGCTGCAAAGAATGAATAAACCCCAGTGGTCTGCCTTGAGGAACATCTAGGTAGCAGGCAAGACAAACATAAACAGGAAGTTCCAATTCCTTGTAGCAAATGCTAGGTAGAGGCAGGTTCATGTTGCTTTGGGAGTACAGACCATGGGGTCAAGGAAAGCTTTCAAGCAGTGATGCCAACTGCTTGAAAACTTGGCCAACTAGGCAGAGGGAACAGCATGGAAAGGCCCAGAGACCCAGAGTCATGGGTTTGGGGAATCACAAGGAGCTGTGCAACAGTGGATTGCAGGGTACCTTTGGAAGAGGATCAGGAGGGGAGCCTGGAAGAGTCAGTGGGAGAAATTACATGGAGGACCTGTGTGTTATGCTGAGCTTAGGCCTTTATTCTAAACATGGTGAGGAGCCACTAAAGATGTTTAAGCTGTGGATGACATAATGAGATTGTGTTTTAGAAGGGGAACTCTGACGGAAACAAGAGGGTGAACCATAGACAGAAGGAGCTGGCAACAGAGATACAAATTAATTGCAGAATTAAGAATTTATGTGTGTCAAAAAGCACCATAAACAAAATTTGAAAGCAAAGCACTTGGAAAGCATTATTTGCAATGTTTCTTGACAAAAATAATATTCTTAATAAAATTACATATTGATAATAAAGGTAAACATACCAATATCAAATAAATAGAAAAATCACAAAGAAACAAGTACAAATGGTCAGTAGGCATTTGAAGATGTTATTCACTAATAGTCAAAGAAGTGTGAGTTCAAATAACATTGACATACTATTATTTTCATACCGGACTGGTAAAGATTTGGTAAGTGACAATACCCACTGTTAGTGAGGTTGCAGGGAACAGGGCACTCTCAAGCCTGAAAATAGGAGAGTGTAAAGTTTAGTACAAACTTTCTGAGGGCAGTTGGCAACATATATCAAAATTCTTAAAGATAGCCAAGCAATTTCCTTCTTGGATTTTATCCCAAGGAAATAGCCATAGGTGTGTGCAAAATTTAGCTATAAGAATGTCTGCTGCAACATTATTTACAATAGAGAATGGGAACAAATGAAATAATCACTAGAAGGAGACCAATTACAAAATGAGAGTCTATCCGCATAATGAGGATGCTGTTGAAAAAGTTTGAGAGACGCACAAAAAATGTTTCGTTCATGATATAGTAAGTGAAGTAGCAAAAGGTGCAAAAAGTGTGTCTGATATACTACCATTTGTGACAAAAGAATATATACACATATATTTGAAAATGCATAAATGTTTCTGGAAGGATGTACAGTACAAGTAATTGGAGGGAAACTAGATGCTGGCAGACAGGGTGGGAAGGAGATTTACTTCTTACTGTAGGGCTTTTTGTCCTTTTTGAATTTTGTATCTGTGTATGTACTACATATCTAAAATATAAATACACATTTTGAAAAGTAAATTACTAAAGAGTATATACAGTGTAATCCAGTTTTTGTAAAAACAAAACAAAACTGCATGGCATGTGTACATTTATACCAAAAAGAACTGAAAAATAAGTCCAAAAGAATAGCAATGTTTGTCTTGGGTGATAGGATGATGGGTTGGGGTTTGTCTTTTTCTTCCCCCCACTAAAATTTCTACAATACACATGTGAAGCTTTCATGACAATAGCAAGAAAAGTATAATTTTTTTTCCCCAGAGAGTCTATCACAAAAGTCCAAGCAGGAGATGACAAAGCAGGTCAATTCCAGGATTAGTGCTCCAGGTATAGTTCAGCAGTGACATCTGCAAACAAAGCGTGTAATTAAATCACAGTCCCTGTTTTGGAGAGGGATGGGAAACAGGAAGCTGAAGCTCTGCTGAGGTGAATAGACTTGATTTTGCTTAACAGCTTTCTGAAGTCTCTGATGGACAAACGCACAGCAAATTCAATCACTCCACCCCAAATATTGAACAATACCCCCCAGGCAACTTTTTACTTTGGGATCACTTAACTTTGGGTCACAGTGAATGGATTCTAGTAAGCATGTGTAAGTGAACCACCAGATGGGCAGATGGCCTGTACCCAGGGCTGTCCTCACCTGGTGCTGGTTTTCCACCTTTCTCTGTAGAGGGATGGTGACAAACTTATCCCCATCTGTCCAGCTCTGCCTCAATTTACTAGCTGAGGCAAGACCTCTCTCTTGCTCCATCTTGGGAATAGCCTGATCTTTCCTGATGGTATGAAGACCAAAGGAAACCAAACTACTCTGAACTGGTTCTGCAGTCCACCTCTGACCTCATCCTCATCCTTCAGATCCTGACAAGCAGTTTGCCAACTCACAAGCTTTCTGGGCTGGAGGCTTGGGAGTGGGGGGGAGGGGGAGTTTGCACATCTGCCTATGCTATGTATGCTGCAGGAGTGTTCTGAGTGGGGGACGTGTGGAACCATTCTGGAAGAAGAGAGCAGAGGGAAGGATATGGTAGGGGTGGGGAGAATGTGGCAGCTATAACAGCATTTTCCTTTTCCTCTTCCCCAGAAGTGAGCTATAGGCAAGCAACTGTGGGCCCCTGGATATTTCTAGCACCTTCTTGAAGCCCCGTTGGAAGCCTTTCAGGAGCTATGTGAATATAACCTGGACTGCTGGCTTCTGGGCCCCTCAGCAGTGATTGACTCCTGCAGAGGTAGAGCCTCTGATTACACAAAGAACCCATAATTAACTTTGTGTTTCTTTTCAATCTCTACCTATAATTGTGAACCTTGCCCAATGCTGGGTGGGGGTGGGGGGGACCTCTAGGTGGGTTTGGATAGGCGCTGACATCAGAAAGTAGAATGAATAATACACAGAAATAACTTCTAGGTCTCAGTTGTCTTTTTCCTGGCCTGTCACTGCCCTGACCACTAGCGAATCTGGTGTTAGGGACCTTTTTTAACCTTGGGCTAAATACAGAGGCAGCCTACGTATCATCATTCCTATAGTCAAGGCTCTTCAACTTAATATGCACTGTCCTGCTCTCCAGTGATTGTAACGGCTCAATATAATACTTTGTAGAGCAGCAGCTAACTTTAGCGTAGTTAGTAGCTAGAGCTCTGGAGTCAGACAGACCTGGTTCAAACCCTGGCTATGTCACTTAAGGCCATATAACCTTGGGAGAGTTAATGTTTCTGGTTTTCAGTTTCCTTATCCACCTGATGGGAATAGTATCTCACAGGGTAATAGCAGGAAAGAAATGAGATTATACATGTAAGGGTCTGAGGATAGTGCATTTAATAAATGCTAACTATTAACATTATTGCATCTGTATAGATTTTAATTTGTACAATATTGTCTCACTAATCACACAAAAAATACACGAAAGTGCTTTGAAAAATTTAAAGCATCATATAAATTAAAGGTGTCATTGGTGATAATCTCATATGAGTATTTCTCAACTGTTCCATCTCCTTAAAGACCGGGACTACATCCTATGTCCCACGGCGTATTGCACAAGGATAGGCAAACAATAAGCCCTCAGTAAATGTTTCGTATTTGACTGAAGCAACATGGCAGAGCGTAAAGAGCATAGATATCAGGAGACTAGGCTGGGATAAAATTAGTTTAAGGCAGGAGAGCCAGTCTGCAGTCATAACTTATTCATTCAACAAATATTTGTTGAACACATTCTATGTGCGAGATATTGAGTCCAGATAATTTCATCAAAGGGAGGCTGTAGCAGTTCCCACAAAGCCAAGTGCCTGGGCAGTCTCCACAACGCCACCCACTCTAATGCACAAAGGCGGCAGCCAACATTGTTTACCACTGGACAAATGGCCCCTTGCTTTGGGGGAAGCCCCGTCCTGCCTGGCTGTAAGTAGCTCTGACTCAGAGTTGGGGGAGGGAGTGACAGTGAGGGAGTGGGCTGCTTCCCACAGAAATGACAGGAATTGCTGCCTGTTAATTTATTTTTATTTACACTCACTCAGTCCACAGTTCAAAGCCCCAGGCTATACAATGCTCCTTCCCCTAGACGTCCTCTCCCCTCCCCTCTGTCACCTATGTACGCGCTCAGGCCTTGGCCCGCTTCACCCTGCCCCTCTGCTGTCACAGCTGCCTGCTGGGTGGGAGCATGGGAGGATGGTATGTGTGGTCACCAGAGGGCACTGGGAGTGGGCTTCAATGGCATGTGAATCCTGGCAGTCTCAGATCCCCGAGGGGGGGAGAAGCCAGCGGGGGCGAGACAACAAGTGGAGGGAGGGAGGCAGGGGGCGAGGTTACCGGGGCTGGGCGTGGGGAATCCAGTGTACAAATTCACAAACACCAATGCTTCTGGTGTTTGTCTCATCCCTGGATTTGTCACGGCTGCCTTGAGATGCTCTGGTGTGTCCGGAAGGTGTGGAGGGATCCGGCCGGTGGGCTGCAGCCTTTGGGGTGGTTGTACCTGTCGGGCTCTGCCTCTGTCGGAAGCACTGGCCAAAGTCAAAGCTGCAACAGCATGCTCAGCCCGAGCAAGAGTCCTCTCCAGCTGTCCCTGAAGGAGTTAGGTCCCCCTCTGCAGCTGCCTCCCTACCAGAGAGGGGGAGCCTCCATGGCAGGCCACCCGCCAGACCCCAAATCTGCACGTCTCCTTTTCACACAGGGAGCCGACAGATTGTTGAGGGCAGCAGGAGGAAGAAGGAGGAGCCGGAAGAAATGGGGAGAAGGGAACAAACCCCAGGAGAGGCCCTTCACCGGGGCCTGGAGGTCCCCGGCCTGGCGCCCGGCTGCAGCTCCAGCTCCAGGGAGGTGCTGTTACATGGCTTCCTTCTCTCTCTGGGAGCATCTGCTGAGCTTCATCTCCGTCAGCTGGATGTACCGAATCACGTTGGTGTCTGCGAGGAGAGAGACACACCTTAGGGAACACCCAGTGGGGGCAACTGTTGGGTCTACACAGAATCGGGTCAGAGGTATGTCTGCAGATGGTGGCCCGCTGAGGTCCAGGGCACGGGAGGGGGCCGCCAGGACCCCAGCCCTCTCCTCCACGGCCCCCTACCAGCTGCAGTGGCTGGGTCCCAGGGGGCAGACAGGAAGGAGAGGAGGGCGGGACTCCGGCTTCTGTCGCTGTAGCAGCCTATACCCCAGTGGTGCTCCATGTGCGCAGCCGGTGGGGACCCTGCTTGGGCGTTCGACCTCAGGCACGTCACCCACTTCTCCGAGCCTCCCGTCTCCTTGGCAGGAAACAACCTCCATTTCCGAACACCCACTTTGTGCTTGTTACCTTCATCACCTACTTAACCTCATCACAATCCTGCAAGTACGGAGCCTCATCCTGGCCGGGACAGAAGGGAGAACTAGGCCTTGGGGAGATTGAGATGCCAGGGAGACGCATGCTTAAGTGGTGCAGCTGACTCTGCAGCCTGCCTCTCCTGGGGAGCATAGCACCTTCTTCATAAAACTGCTGTGAGGATCAGACCAGAAAAGTCTAAAAGGGCTTCATGCCATGAGCAATAAATATTAATTGAATGTAAATTTTTTTTAGTTGAAGAGTTTAAAATGACTTTGCTTCCTTGTCTTAGTTTTGTCCTTATCAGTAAGGTCAGGCAACCACCTCACCAGAAACGGAGGTGTTTCCTCCAACTCTAGGCATTAAATTAGTGAGTAGGGCATGGCGTGGGTCACACACCCACCCACAGACACCCCCGAATATGAGGGTTACGGGGCTGCCTGGCACGTTATACTTTGGGAAGCAGAAATGAATGCTGGCTAATACTCAAAAATGCCAGGTGTAGCATCCAGAACAGTGCTGGCATATATAGGAGATGTTCAAGAAAATTCTGTTCAATGAGTCCAGTTCTCAGTCCTCAGGTTGCTTATAGTATAGAACATAGAACAAATCGATGACACATAAAAATAAAGATATGGGCATTCTTTAAGGATATAGAAATGAGTAGACATTCAGATATTTGCAAACTGATCCTGAAGTTCTTAAATTCTTCTTGGAAGGATAATTACATTTTTAAAAAAATCACCTCTGTGAACAACAATGGTAACACCAAGTCACACTCGTTTAAATATTACCTCCTCCGAGGGCAGCCCGAGTGGCTCAGCGGTTTAGTGCCACCTTCAGCCCAGGGCATGATCCTGGAGTCTCGGGATTGAGTCCCACATCGGGCTCCCTGCATGGAGCCTGCTTCTCCCTCTGCCTGTGTCTCTGCCTCTCTCTCTATGTGTGTCTCTCATGAATAAATAAAAATCTTTATAATTAATTAATTAATTAATTAATATTAAATAAATAAATAAATATTACCTCCTCCGAGAAGCTGTTCCTGACCACCTGGCCTAAAACAGCAGCCCCTTTACTCCTGATTCTTTTACTCGGCTTTATTTTCTTCCTAGCACTTACCACAGCTAACTGTAACATTATCTATCTGTTTGTTTACTGCCCATCTGCCTCCGATATAACATAAACTTCTTGAAGGTGGGAGTTTCCTTTAGTTCACTGCTATCTACCCAGCCCCTAGAATAGTTCCTGACCCATGATACCTGCTCATAAATGTCTGTGGAATGAATGAATGGCTGAGCTGGTGGATATGACTTTGAGTGAATGGTCCAGGTAATGCAGACTCTAAGAAACAGGACCTGACCAGAGAAGTCAGAGCATGCCTTCTAGGAGATGCTGAGCTTAGCACCAAGAGTAGCCATTCCTATTCTGTCCTGCCAACTGGAGTGTGAGA
Source organism: Vulpes vulpes (assembly GCF_048418805.1). NCBI lineage: Eukaryota > Metazoa > Chordata > Mammalia > Carnivora > Canidae > Vulpes > Vulpes vulpes. The sequence continues at coordinate 104,886,772 of NC_132785.1, read as the reverse complement.
TCCTTACAAGTTAGGGGCTTCATCTTCTCCTCTATGTCCTTGGCGCCCAGCACAAATCACGGCACCTAACTAAGAATTCAATATGTAGGGGATCCCTGGGTGGCGCAGCGGTTTGGCGCCTGCCTTTGGCCCAGGGCGCGATCCTGGAGACCCGGGATCGAATCCCACGTCGGGCTCCCGGTGCATGGAGCCTGCTTCTCCCTCTGCCTATGTCTCTGCCTCTCTCTCTCTCTCTCTCTCTCTCTCTCACTGTGTGCCTATCATAAATAAATAAAATTAAAAAAAAAAAAGAATTCAATATGTAGTTATTAAGTGGAGAGAGCTGGATTCTGGATTGGAAAAAAACACAAAGAATTCCACATTCTCTCTGAAAAGGGGTACGCAAGCCCCCCGGGACCCAGACCCCAGACAGATGCATGGACTGTTGACTCTCCTCATTTCAGGTCCTGGCCCACGCCTGGCCCTGCTGGCCATGACAGCATGCACCACAACGGGAAGGCCTTTGGAGCTGCCAGAGGAGACTGGTGGTACAAAAACAGCAGTTGCCACCTTACCTGTTGGCTGTCGAGTCCTCGCTTCTTTCAGGTAGTAGAGTGCTTTGTCATAGTCTCCCAGGTGGTAGAAGGCCACACCGGACCGGTAAAGGGCCTTAAAGTTCTCTCCTTCCTTCTTCAGGACTTTGAGGCAATACTCCTTGACTCGCTCGTAATTCACCAGCTCAGCCTGGAGCAGGCAGGCTATGGACGCAGGGAGAGAGAAGGGAAAATGCTATCAGCACGCCAGACTCTCATTGTCTTTCTGTGGGTCTTTCTCCCTGCCCAGAAAAGATTTAGTAGTGTTGGGGCTTTATGCTGGGTGTACATGCCATGGGATCTGTCATCAAATAAACCAGGGTCTGGGACCCACCTTCAAGCTGTGTGACCTTGAGTGAATTATTTAGCCTTGTATTATAGGTTGAATTGTGTCCTCTCCAAAAAGATGTGTTGGATCCTAACTCCCAATAAATCAGAATGTGACCTTATTTGGAAACGGGATCTTTATAAAAAGATAATCAAGTTAAAGTAAGGTTGTTGGAATGGGTCCGAATACAGTATGAGTGGCATCTTCACTATAGGGGCGCCTGGGTGGCTCAGTCGGTTAAGCATCTGCCTTTGGCTCAGGTCATGGTCTCAGGGTCCTGGGATGGGGCCTGCAACCTGGAATGGGGCCTGTGACCTGGGATGGGGCCTGTGTCATTGGGCTCTGCACTCAGCAGGAAGTCTGCTTCTCCCCACCACTCTCACGGTGAGTAGGTCATGAGGGCTGAACTGTCATGATTGGGATTAGCGCTCTCTTAAGAAAGATCTTAGTGAGCTCCCTTTCCCTTGCGCCATGAGAGGACACAGTACGAAGTCGACTGTCTATGAACCAGGAAGCAGATTCCCCCCAGACTCCGAATCTACTACCTTGATCTTGGACTTTCCAGCCTTCAGAACTGTGAGAAATAAATTGTTTCGTTTGAGCCTCCTAAGTCTCTGCTACTGTCATAGCAGCCCAAACAGACTAAGATAAGGGAGAAGTTTGGACAGAAGACGGAAGTACACAGGGGTGACATGATGGGAAGAAACACAGGAAAAAGATGGCCAGGTGAGGCTGGCAGGGGCCCGTGGTGGGGACCCTTCCTATTTTCTATCAGCCGTCTTGGAGTAAACCATCTCTTGTTGAAGCTTTCTCTCACCAGCAATCAGCTACAGGGCCAGGAAGCTCGCGAGACCCTGGAGAGTGATGCCCTCTTCCCTTGTGTGCCCAGTGGCCTCCCCTACTTCCCCCAGCTCCCCGCCCTGAGCTACGTACCCCTCCATGTGATCACACACATGGTTAGTAGGGATTGAGCAAAGATTGTGTTATACACATTGGAGGGATTACTAGAAAGGAGGAGGGGGAAAGGCAAGGAAAGGCACTTGTCTGCTTCTTTGAAGTGAATAAAAAGAGACATAGGTGGCAGGGGTGCCGGGGTGTCTCAGTTGGTTGAGGTTAAGTGTCTGTCTGCCTTAGGCTCAGGTCATGATTCTGGGGTCCTGGGATCGAACCCTGCGTCAGGCTCCCTGCTCAGTGGAGAGTGTGCTTCTCCCTCTGCTCCTTCACCTGCTCATGCTCACTCTCTCTCTCAAATAAATAAAATATTTTTTAAAAGAGAGAGAGAGAGAGAGAGAGACACGTAGGAGGCAAAAGTGCTCTTCCCGCCAAGACCAGACTGGGTGGTGGGAGAGAAGGCTGATGCCCGCTCCCTGTGCTCAGATTCCTCCCACGTCGAAGGAGCCGTTCTCTCTTTGGGATAGAGGCAAGTCACTGATTTAAATCTTCAGAGGTCTAACTTCAGCTGTTTTGATCCTTTAAATAACTCCCAGAGATAAGAATTGCTGATTAGGAGATCAGACCTTTCATTGGACATTTTGGGCAAGAAAAAAATACCCACCCACATCCTTTATGCCGACTGAGGGGGAGGTGAACCACACAGTCTGAAGTTGAAGGTGTGAGAACCAGGAAGTGCAAGAGAATCAGCCCAGATCTAGAAACTGACCCATCAGGTTTCACAGGCCCCAAGGGAGAAAACCAAATAAATAGACAGAAGTGATAGGCTGCTACCTTCCTTGGGCGTGGGCATCTGTGGTCACAGAAAACCCAGATGGGCTGGCAGCCGAGAGTCCATCCCTCTGAGCCGATGCCACCAGTTCCCTTTCTTTCCTCTCTTCTCCTCCCTCCACTGTGGGGACCCCTCCCACCCCCAAGCCCCTGGAGCCCGCCCTGGGGCTCCACACAGCTCTGCGGATGGGAAGGGGTTTCTGTCAAGGGGTTCTTGTGCAGGAATCTCACTGCTACCTGTGTGGGACTCAGCTCTAACACGTGATCCCAGAACTAAAGGATTTCCTGTCTGGGTTTCCATGTGCCGCATCTGGTGTCCTCTCTGCCCAGGCAGGGCAAACCTCTTCCTGTCCATCTTCAGACAGACACTTCTGTTTGCTGACCTGAGCAGTATAGGAAATGGGCCTTCGTTTCTTTTAAAAACAGCTTTCAATTGCCTAAAATGAGGGTGGGGTGGTGGGGGAAAGGAAGCAAAGAGGCCTGGAAATGGAAAAGATCTTCCTCTCCCAGGGGAAAAGAAAGGCTAGCCATCAAATTCTGGGAATCCTTCATTGAAAATGTTTTGAATTCCCCTGTAGATCCAGATCCCGTGGGAACTGTGATACCTGGAGGTGGACCAGGTTTCAGATCTCGTGGGAGGTGGGGCCAGGCAGGTTGCAGGATGTGGGGCCCCTGCTGACACCACAGGCAGAGCCCAGGAAGATGGACAAATCTAGAGTCAGCCTGGGTCCAAATGGGCTGCCGTCCTGAAAGCTGGGCCGGGGGTGGAATCCAGGCAAGACACCTGTGGTGCCAGCCAGGGCTCTTAAGAGGGTCTGAGATGGAGAGGGTAAGAAACAATCCTGAAAGCTACCCTCAGCCCTACCTATAGGTGATTTTTAGATGCCCCTATAGTTTGGGTGGGGAACTATTTGGAGTTCATGTAACAAGCCCAAGGGAGAGGTAAGATGGGATGTTTATAGGCACATCCTTAGAGTGGAGAAAGTTGAGGAGAGGTTGACTGGCAGTCTCCTGATGTTCCTTCTGCATCCCTATGTCCACTCCCCAGGGCCCATGGGCTGTGGTCACATAATCCCCTTGCCCTTGCTTCCCCTCACTGGTTAATCCCTTAGCCTATGTCAGAGGTGGTGCTCAGTACCTTACTTGTACTATGTCTTTGCATCTTCACGGCAACTATGAAACAGGTTCTATTTTGATGCTTCTTTTGTAGATGATGAAACCCATTCTAGAGAATTTAAGTAACCTGCTCAAAGTCACTCAAGTAGGGTGGAAGAATTATGATATCTATCCCTTTCTGCCAGGATCTCCAGACTATGCTCTTGACCATGGGTATCTGTGGATCTGCGCCTGATGCCTTCCAAAAGCCATGTAACCCCTGGTGAAAGCCACATCACCTGCATAAACTACCTTTCTCTGTGTTCCAGGGTCAACAAGGTGAAAAAGCAATAGCTAACTTCACTGGGACCCTGTACAGGGTGCTGGAGTCAGTGTTGAACCAAAGGCTCCGTTCTGTCCTGGAGCTAACAGGCTGGTGGGGAAGGTAGATGTTATATTAACTCGAATATTCCCATGTGCCAAGACTGAGAAGGAGAAGGGAAGAGAGGGAGTACACTGAGGGAGGGGCCCTCAACCAACATAAAGTATCATGGGAGGGCTTCATAGAAGAAGCAGTATTTAAGCAGGGCTCTGAAGACTGAATGTTTCTTAACCTTAGCACTCTAAACATTTTAGGCTGGGGAACTTTTTGTCATAGGGGGATGCCCCATGACATCCCTGGCTTCTATCTACTAGTTGCCATGAAGGAGATGGGAACTCCAGATGTGCGCATTGACACCAGGCTCAACAAAGCTGTCTGGGCCAAAGGAATAAGGAATGTTCCATACCGTATCTGTGTGCGGTTGTCCAGAAAACGTAACGAGGATGAAGATTCACCAAACAAGCTCTACACGCTGGTTACCTACGTACCTGTCACCACTTTCAAAAATCTACAGACTGTTAATGTGGATGAGAACTAATCGCTGATTGTCAAATAAAGGTATAAAACTGCAAAAAAAAAAAAAATAGATATTGCAAAATGTCCTGTGGGGGGACAGTGATCTAGTTGGAAAGGAGCAAAAGATTTCTAGGCAGAACCAACAGAGAAAGAGGTTGGAGCAGGGGGCAGGGGGTAGAATGACTTATTCAAGGAGTTTTGAGGAACCATGCCTGACTGGAGCAGAGAGACTGAAGGGAAGGGTAAAAGGGAGGGAAGTTGGAAAAACAAGAGGAGACCAGGACACCCAGACCCCTCTGGTCCATGGTGACGATCTAGGACTTTATTCTTAGTCACTCTGAGATGATGAAATGGTTTCTCTAGGTTGATTCAAGTGGAGGCAGAAAGACAGGAGAGAGGGATAGGTTTAAGAGGCATCTAGGAGACAGAACTGACTAGCATTAGGGAACCTCTGAAATATTTTCTCTCCACTGTTACATTCATGTGGTTAGAGCCCTTCATCCAAGAGGGCTTACTTAGACTGCCATTTTGGATTCACTGATGATTCAGAAATTTATTCCACGTTGTTGTAACCTAGTCTATATTTGAATTAAGGTTTATGTACGCAGTCTATGTGCTCTGCTATATAGAATGGATCAATATTTTATTTTATTTTTTTTTAATTTTTATTTATTTATGATAGTCACACACAGAGAGAGAGAGAGGCAGAGACACAGGCAGAGGGAGAAGCAGGCTCCATGCACTGGGAGCCCGATGTGGGATTCGATCCCGGGTCTCCAGGATCGCACCCTGGGCCAAAGGCAGGCGCTAAACCGCTGCGCCACCCAAGGATCCCCTAGAATGGATCAATATTTTAAAGAGTACTAGGCTGGGAATCAGATGAGCTAAATTCTAGCCCCACCTTTGCCACTAGCCAACAGTATGAAAATCACTTTCCCTTTCTGGGCCTCAGTTTCCTAGTTGTAAAAGGGGGGACCTTCACTTGGCTGAATAATCTCTACTCTCCATTTCAATCTAACAGCCTATAAATACAAATGCTGGCCACGTAATAGAAGGACGACATTGTTTCACTGGTTCCCTTTCAAAAGGAATTCTGTTCTCCCTACTACTTATGGTGAGGCATCTTCTGTTGGGGATGACACTCAGAACTTGTAGGGCAGTGATCAAAAGGGTTTCTGTAAGACAATTTTCCCTCTACATGGAGCCTGTTTTTGGTATTGGTTTTGGTTTTGGTTTCTCATAGAGATTCCCAAGGCCAGGCTCTGGGGCAAGATCTTCCCAGAAGGAAGTAAGCTCTGCCTCTGTCAGTGTCTCAGCAGAGGAGGCTATGAATTTGGGAAGGCAGGTCTCATGCTGGATGGAGAGGGAGCCTGTTCTCACCTATGGCCTCAACTTTGGGTATATATATTTGGATTCAAAGATGTAGTCATTCGGTGGCAGAAGGGGTACAAAATGGGGAGACATGTCCACAGCGGACATGTGAAGATGGGCCTGGGCTCCCAGACAACCATATTTGGAAGCCCTTTTGAGAGAAATGTTATTAACCTTCTGGTCTCTGGGTCTTTCAATGTTTTTAAATAAATGCTACAGCTTGGAACCAGCCAAGCTATGAAGAATTTAGAGAAGCTTACAGTCATGGGTGAGAAAAGGTCCTAGAAGAGAAAAGCCTTCCCCAAGCTTGCAATGGGAACAGACGTGGTGGACGGTGAAGTTAAATTTGGGGGCAAGAATTGGGCTGTAAATGTCTAACGATCCTTTGTACATGGAGAATCTTCTACTGTGAATCTTGGGTGGTTAGGGTATGGTTTTATGAAACCAGCTGGCGGTCTTCCTTAGCTCCACAAAGGGAATCCATGGCAGGAAAGGCTAGAGAATCAGCAACTGAGAACCCTGCTGCAGAGTCATGTACTCAGGACAGTGGAAATCATATGTTTGACGTTCCCCAAAGTAGCCACACTGAGACCTCAGGCTAAAACATGTCAGGTTCTACTGGCTCTGGCACCTGCTTTGTTTTTGTTTTTCCTGGTACACACAAGGCATAGTGACTGCCTGGGCAAAATGCCACTCACTGGCATGAGATGAAGGGAAGCTGGATGAGAGGAGGAAGAACAAGTTCATGCAGCCATTGGTTTTCTTCTTACAACTGATTCGCTATAGTTGCCCCGCTGCCCAGAAGGGAAAAATGAGCTGGATGGGTGGGAAGGAAAGACAAGACTGGGGCCAGGAGAAGGAGGTTGCCTCATTTTGCAGGTTGAATTGTGTCCTCCCCAAAAGAGATGTTGAAGTCCTCATTCTCAGTATCTTAGAATATGATCCTATTTGGAGTAAAGGTCTTTACAGAGATAACGAAGTCAACATGAGGTCACTAGAATGGGCCTTAATTCAATACAGTTGGCTTCTTTATACAAAGGAGAAATTTGGACAGAGACAGACACACATATAGGAAAGACGATGTGAAAAGACATAGGTAAAAGGTGGCCATCTATAAGCCAAGGAACACTAGGCTACCAGAAGCTAGGAGAAAGGCATGGAACAGACTCCCTCACAGCTCTCAGAAAGAACCAACCTACATACCTTGACCTTGAACTCCTAGCCTCCAAAACTGTTAACAACAGCCTTCTGTTATTTTAAGCCAGTTTGTGGTGCTTTTTTATGGCAACCTTAGGAAACTAATACAATGTGCTGGTTATTCCTTCGAGAGGTGGGCTCAGGAAGTGGCTATCACATTACTTGGGGGAAAATTTCTCAAAAGTGGGCAAAATCGTTGGTTTTCAGTTTTATTTTAAGGAGCAATGGCATAGTAGTAAAGTGGATGGAATTTGAATCTGGATGTAGGTAACACTCAGAGTATTTAACAACTGGAACAGGTCATAGCCAAACCAAAGAGGCATATAATATTGTGCCAGTTCTGGGGTGTCCTGGCTGAACATCAATTGTGGATCTGGAGATACAGTCCTGGGCTGTGGTCCAAGCTCTGCCACCTACTAGCCCAGGCCGTTGGGCATGTTACTTAATCTCCCTTGGCCTCATTCTTCTCATGTATTAAATAGAGATAATAATACCTATTTTCTGGGAACTCTTGTGAGGATAAAATGAGATAATTCATGTATGTTATATGCTTCACACAGTGCTGGGCACAGAAACGGATTCTGATAAATGCTAGCTCTTTAGGAAACCATTTGTCAAACATGGTTTCCCCAGCAACAATGTACATTCGCAGGATAGAATCTCCATTTTGAGTCCTACATGCAGTGTGTGATACATACACAGAGCTAAAGCATGATTTAAAAGCAAATTTTCAAGAATAGGTCAGAGACATTGTGGTGGGTGATTTAGAGGGTCTTCCTATGGCAGAGCAATGGGAATTTGGCCTGTGCGGTGAAATGACAGAAATTATACTTGTGAGGCTCCAAATCCAGGACTGCAATGACCCACCCATGAAAGTGCTGGTTTTCCCCTCTACACACATAAATGCTTGCATTCAGGGTTCTGAAAATATCTCTTCTTTTGATTTCTCATTTTTGTTTCATGATGGGGGGTGTACATAAACTCACATTTGCTCCAAGTGTTACCCAAACCTAGGTTTGATGCTTGGCATTACCTATCAGTTTTCTTTTCAAAGGTGTATTTTCTCCATTGGGAGCATGTGGGTACATGCAGAGAATATGACAAAAGTAGCTTTGCAGCCAGAAAAGTGGACTTAAAGGAAGGCATGAAGTGGGGCTCGGGTCTATTCTCACACATGAAACAGCCCTGAGTTAACAGGTGGTTCTACCCTCAGCTCTCTACACCCCTCAACAGCAAAGAGTAGTGCTGCTGCCCACACCTGCACCTGCTCCCTCACTGCAAACAGATGAATGGGCTCCATGGTCAGTAACTGGCTGACAGCTTTATGGATGGGGAGGAGATGGACCCAAAGTAGCTGAGCTCCTCTGGGGTCCTAATAATTCAGGAGAGGTAGGAGCTCTAAACACCAGCAATGGCAGGACAATTAATAGGCCTAGATCTTGACTCTATAGGGCATTAGAGAGTCTGGGAGGGAAGAGGAAAGTATTTTTAGCAGAGAAATTGCTGGCCAGTTTCAGAGCCTCTGAGCTAGCTGATTCAAGACAATGTCCCTGGCACTGGCATTCATGCGAGTGTCCTTGGGTTAAGATACCTCACCTCTCAGGACTGAACTTGCAAGTGCATAAACATAAAGATCATTATGGTTGCTATCCACCTTTTCCTTGAAGGCTTGCTAGCAGGATGAAAAAAGTCTGACATCTGATGAGAACCCTCGAGACAAATGTTTCACATTAAATCGTCTGTGGAAACTTGTTTAACACGGAGATCCTGGACCATATGCCCAGTCATGCAGGTTTCCAAAGGAATAGGGTGGAGCTCACTAATACACATTTTTCATTAAGTCCTCAGTGGGCACCTGCAGGGGCCCTTTACCTCCTGAGCTGGTAGTTTCCATTCTAGCATTTTGGATATTAGTTTCTTAAGGACCATGTAGTTGGTTAAACCTTGAGAACCCAGCACAGCCGTGAGGAGTTCGAGGATTACCCACGGGGCCAGACAGGTCCCCGATGGCCAAGTCCTAGAGCTGGAAAAAATCTGCACATGTGGGAAAACAATTGTTCTCAGACAGATGATCAGCTGGTGACATTTTGGTTTTTTCTCTTCCTAGTGATTAGAGATTTCTGACTGGAGGACAGAAGCCCAGGCCAAGGAAATGGGGAAACACAGCAGAAGGCTAAGATGCTCCATGATGAGCTCAAGAGAATCTAGCCTTGTACCAGTGGGCAGTGTTCCTCAATCCTTCTAGAAAGATAATAAGAGTAAGAGCAGAAAACTTTTATTAAGCATGAATGGGCCAGGCACCATTCTAAGCATTAACTCATTTCTTCTTGATAACAATCTAAGAGGTAGGTTCTAGTATCTTGTCCATTTTCTAGATTGGGAACCTGAAGCCCAAGGAAGTTCAGTCACTTGCTCAAGGTCACAAAGTGACTAAGTGTCAGGGCCAAGGTTTGAACCTAAGCCATCTGGCACCTGAGACTGTGCTCCTGAGCATTACACACACTGCCCTCCTAGTATGCTCAGCTGCCTGTAATGAATTTTAACTCATCTCCTTCATTGGACAGATTTACGGCATGAGTTTTGCTTCTCATGAGACATAACTGTGAGGCCTTGACAGCGCCAAACTGTGCTCACTTGATATGTCTACTTCTCATCTGGAATCTTCCTATATAACTCTCTAGATCTAGAACCCTCTACACTACTTGTTTCTCTGTATCAAAAGGGAAAACAAACAAACAAAACCAAGTGCAGAGTTTCCACCAAGGCTTTTTTTTTTTTTTTTTTTTTTTTTTTAAGTTCTAAAACCACCAGCATCTCCAATTCCATCGAGAGTCTACTGTTATCCTAATACGGTTGACATGACAGGTCTCTGGTTTCTTCCTGAAACAACCCCTACCTTAGCTGGTGTTTGTAAAACTAATCCCCACAGTATTATCTTTTAATTGAAATTTTTTGTGGAGAGAACTGTAGATTCACATACAGTTGAAAAAAATAATACAAAGAGCTCCCCTGTACACTTTACCCAGTCTTTCCCAAATGGTAACATCTTATAAAACTATAGTGTAATATATTAACATAACATTGACACTGATACAATCCACAGGTTGATTTTTACAGCTTTATTTGTATGATTTTTACAGCTTTCCTTGTATTCGTGTGTGTGTGTTTAGTTATATACCATTTTATCATAAATGTAGATTCCTCTATATACCTCCAAAGTTATGAAGCAGTTCCATTACCTCAAGCATCTCTCCTACTGCCCTTTTAGAACCACATCCATGTCCCTTCTGTATCCCCAACTCCTCTTTAACCCCTGACAACCACTAGTCTATTCTCCATCTCGAAAATTTTGTCATTTCAAAGTATTACATAAAGGGAATCATACAGTGTGAAGCCTTTGAGAACCAGCTTTTTTTTTTTTTTCACTCTGCATAATCCCCTTGAGATACATCCAAGTTGTTGCAAGGATCAATAGTTCATTCCTTTTACTGCTGAGTAGTATTCCACACTGTGGGTGTAACCATCGTCTGACCATTCACCTGATGAAGGACATCTGGACTGTTCCTGGTTTTTTTTTTGGCTAATGTGAATAATGCTGCTATGACAGCTTTCATTTCCCTGGGACAAATGCCCAAGAGTGCAGTTCCTGGGTCATGAGGGAAAGCATTCAATCTGTCATCATTTAGTATGGTGTTAGCTTTAGTTGTTTTGTAGATGCTCTTTATCAAGATCAGGTAATTTCCTTCTATTTCTAACTTGCTGGGAAATTACTGTTTTCCTAGTACCTGATGATAGTGGTTTCATGGTGGGTAGTCTTTTTCCAATGAGGTCAGATCTACAGGTACAATCATCAAATTAAGCCTTTAGTTTTCCAAAGAATATAATTATTTTTCATAGTCACAAACTCAGATCATGCCTATCATTGCAGTTATTCATGAAATTTGTCTTCTTTGCCCTTCCAGACAAGCATCTGTAGGGCATCTTTTTGGGGTTTTTTTGTTTGTTTGTTTTTTTAAGTAGACTCCATCATGGAGCCTAATATGGGGCTCGAACCCATGATCTTGAGATCAAGACTTGAGCCAAGATCAAGAGTCAGACATTTCACCAACTGAGCCACCCAGGCACTCCTCGTAGGGCATCTTTAAATCACCACATCTAGCCTTGGTACATCTAGCCTTGTACCAGTGGGCACACTGGTGTAAATAGCAACACCTAACATTTGTATATTGTTTTCCAACTCACTTGACCTTCATGATGACTATGGGAAATAGATATTATTAGCTCTGCTTCTAGAAGCTGAGGCTTAAGGAAGTTTAGTGACCTGCTAAGACCATCTAACTTGTAACGAAAGAGCCAGTGTTATCTAAACCCAAGTCCCATGTTGGTTCCACTCCAGCTGAGCTGGTGATAAAGAATGGAAACCTGGACTCCATGATTTCTAAGGGTCTTTTCTGAGTCCAGTGCCCTGAGAAGCTCTAAGAGCAGGAAGACGGCAGTATCCATTCATACCAGACTTGCCCAGCCTGGTGCCCAGGCAAGAGTTCTCCCCCTACTGATCCCTCAGCTCCCCCTTCCAGGAGTCATGTGGCTCTGTCTAGTGGGCTAAACCTCCTCCGATTCCATTCACATTCACTTCTGACCTTCTGTTTTTCCAGTCCATCACATGCTTATTTGATTCAAACAAACACTGCCAATGATTTCTTTTGTTTTCCTTGTTTTAGCAACACTGTTTTTGGAGATGTCTACTTTGCCCACCCTTTGAGTTCATCACATGGATGTCGCCAGCGTTCAAGAACCAGGGATGCTGCATCCCTCTGACCATCACCACACAATGTTGGGCAGAGGCTCTTAGTAAACTTATTTGATAAAGAGTCATTCATCATGGCCTATGCCTGGGGCTTCATAAGGAAAACAGAGAACGTTGAAAAGATACTGATATTTTTAAGGAACTAATATTCTTCCTTTTCACCCTCTTTTGGCCAGCACTGAGGTGGCAAAGTGGCAGGTGAGAGAGTTAAAGTGAAAAACCCACTGAAGATCCTATATGTTGAAGGCTCATGTTGACAGTCCTTTTGGAGATATCAGAGTCTGCTCAACAGAGTTGTAAAGCCAGAGCCTGAGGTCTCCTCCTGTTGTTGGTGCCCATCAGATGCCACTGTTCATGAAAGAAACACCTGGGTGCTATGGCAGTGTGCTTACAATTCTTCCCCCCTGGCCCCAAGCTCTCACTCTTGACCTCATTGTGATACACATAGAGACAAGGAAGTAGAAGGAAGAAGGTAGGACAGGATTACTGCATATTGGAGTCTTCATTAATGCCCCTTTGTTGGGTTAGAATTGGAATGGGAGATGGCCAGCTGGGCCATTTGTAATGTGATGATGAATAAATACGCAGCAACAGAAGAAACCCATTGCCCAAAATTATCTTTATGTGGCTGGCTCTGGCCAAGATACATGTTATGCTTACTGGCAGGAATTCTCAGACAGGATGAGGGGAAATCTCAGAAGCCAAAATCCCATCCTGTTCTCCTCTGGACTTTACAGGACTCTTTTCCTGGTCTAATCACCTCTCCAGACACCCCTTTGTGACCCAGCAATATCTCTCCTATTCCTATTGCTTTTCCCAACATCCTCCCGTGACACCAGTGTAAACATCACATCACTAGATACTTTGGGGGTAAGTTAGTTAACAGGCACATATGTAATAGAAAGAGCACCTCTGTGGCCTCTCTGTGGCAGCACCACATGTAACAGCAAAGTGTGGGAAATAACCAAAATATCCACCAGTAGGAGATTGGTTAATCTCCTTGGCCAATGGACCATGACACAGACATTAAAATCATACTGAAGAAAAATACTTTATGACACCAAAAAAATGTTTTTAGTGGAAAATATTGGTGGAAAAATAAAGATTGTAAACATTTGTGAAGCACAAATAAATTTTGTGAAAAATAAATGTGTGTTTATATCAGGGTGAGGAATTTTAATAGCAGGCATCAGAGTTCCTCTTAGGGAATAAATTATTATTTTTTTAAGAATATCCTCATCAACTGCTGTAGTGGGTAAGGTGAAACTTCGAGATCAGTGAGAAGCAAATAAGGTAGCAAAAGATGCAAAAACTGCTCTGCTTTTGAAATGACTTGCATTTGAGAGTGGAAGATCCTAAGAAACAGAGAAGAGCTAGAGAGGGGGTAAAGAAAAGAGCCTGAGAAGCATGGTAGGTTGTTGCAACCTGCCAAAAATGTTCAGCAGTCACTAAGAAACTCCTGGTAGTCCAACAGCCAGGTGAGTTTTAAGAAAACGAATTCTGAATATTCAGTTTTTGAGATGTAAACTCCTCTGTATCTTGTAACCGTCAGGAACTCTGCAGCCTGAAGTGGTGGTACCATGGCATGTGAAAGGGAAGAAGCAACAGAAGGAAGCAGATCTGCCCCTCAGCTGACACTCAGGGAGAGTGAATGGCATCCTGAGGGATGGGGAAAGGAGACTAGGGATTCCTGGCGGTGGCCCCAACACATGTCACAAACTCCTTGTTTCCTAAATAAACTGGAAAAAGGTAGACCTCAAAGGGATCTAGCTGATACATGTTTATATGGACACAGAAGAAAGACTGGAAGGAAATAAACCCAAACAGGAAAGAGTTGGCTGGATGACAAGTGAGTTTTACTTTCTTCTTTGAATTTCTTTGCAATACCTCCTACAATTACAATGTCTTATTTTTGTAATAAGAAAACAATGTTAACCCTCCCCTCCCTGCTGCCCATTATGTCTTCAAAGAGAGCAAGGGTGGAACTCTGAAGAGATGCAGAAAAGGCTGAAGGGTTTCCTGAGCAGAAAGCACCGCCTGTTCCCTGGGGCCCTGCCTTGGGAAGACGTGGGGACATAAGAGGGCTCCGGACATCACGGACATCACGGCAGAGGTGCACCTCCAAGAGCAGGATCACAAGGAGGGGCCAAAGGACATACCTTCTAGTGCTTTCACTCTTGGATGCCTGAGCAAGCCAAGGGCTTTCCTCATCCAACACCAGGGCAGAAGCTCAGGAAGCCGGCCCCGGCATGTGACACAACAGGGCAGACAAAGCAAGCATGAGGCTGCCACAGATATCTCCCTCTCAGAGAGGTCTTGCTTTCCTCCATTTCCCCTCCCCACCAGTAAGCTTTCTTGCTCGTTAAGCTCCTGAAGGAACTCAACTGATCACCACACATATCTTCTCTTCCGGCAAATCCTGTACTCGGCTCTCAGATTCTGAACTGGTCTTGCTTGTGAGAGACCCCAGGTTCTTTAGCTACTCAATTGGTTCAAACAGAGGGCCAGAGGATCCTGAGGCAGAGGATGGAAAGTGGCAGAGAATAGACTCTAACTGAGGCTTATTCGCTTGCACAACCTCAGGCCAGAGACATGTCTGCCTAGAACCTAGCAGTTTCTAAACATCTCCTGGACCAACTTGTATTCTAAGAAGCTGGAAGTAGGCACAGACTCCATGGCCCAAGGGCCCGTGGTTGTGCTGGAGTTCTGCTGCGCTTCAAAGGAAGCCCGATGGGTTACCGGTTCACTCAGCCTCCTGGGCCCAGGAACACACCAGGTAGGCAACACCCACACAGAAGGCTGTTAGTTTACACCTTCTCACCTCCCCTGCCTGGAGCCACTGACCTCTCTTTTGTCCTCTTCTGTTTGCTCCCTTGCTTCCCAGATTCCAGAATAACCTCCTTTGCGGAGTCCTTTTTTTCCTACCATCTCACATGCTTTCCTGTCTTAGTGCCCCCTGGAGTGGGAGTTAGATTCACATAAGCCATCACTTATTAAGTGTCTGTCGTGTACCAGTCCCTGTGCTAGGCATGTGTGCATGTATCGCTTCATGTCAATCACCGTCACAATCCTGTGTGGTGCATATTATTGCTCTTATCCTATAATGGGAACAAGCTCAGAGAGGTCGGGACCTGTCCAAGGTTAATGATGGGGTCAATAGGAAGTCAGAACTCAAACCTAGCTCTGTTTATGCTAAGTAAATTTCTCTCCCATTAGGCCACATTGCCCTGCTAGTTTTCTGCCTGTGTGTTCCTCCGTGTTCTCTTCCCTCCCTCCCATACTCAGTGGCAAACACAGACGGCAAGCCCTTCTCCCTACATAGGTGTCAGGGAAGAGTCCACACATGTTCCCAATGACCCGATGGCCTCCACAACCTGAGGGTGGAGGCCCATTCGAGCAATGAGCTCAGTTCTGACTCAGGGTGAGCAATAGGCCCAGAATCAAATTCCAAAATGCTTGGATCTGGTCCAGACTCCAGAGGGATCTTTAGCTTTGCGGCAAGAGTGGCAACTATCTGAGACACTATAACTTAGCCACCTGTTGCATCTTTCTCTCTTTCTTTTTTTTTTTAAAGATTTATTTATTTTTAGAGAGAGAGAGTGGGGGGGGTGCAGAGGGAGAGAGAATCTTCAAGCAGACTCCACACTGAGCACAGAGCCCAACTCGGGGCTCAATCTCTCGACCCTGAGCCGAAACCAAGAGTGGGATGCTTAACCGACTGAGCTCCTCAGGTGCCCTGACAGTCTGTTTCTTAAAACTTTTTATTTTTCTTGCCACCAGGACTTCCTAACCTAGTATGACCAGCATTGCTAGGTTTCTGATGGTGAATGACTGCCTGCTCAGAATCCAAGTCTGAATTTTGGAATAATCTGGAAAGATCTAGCAGTAATAGGTAATATTTGGTGACATTGTTTTAGATTCCAGAGCCCAGATATTATTTGAAATAGGCTTCACCCCTTACCCTGTTTTTTTTTTCAGAGACCCTCTTTTGGACTCTATCATCCTGGGAGGCTGTGAGGTGCCTTATTTTGGTTTACCCCATATTTGCAAGGGTTGCCTTGGAAATCTTAGTTGGGATGTTTTAATGATTATTTGTCAGCACATACCAGTAAACTAGAATAAAAGAGAGCTTGTTTCTTGTCTATTTCCTAATCTGGCTGCTCCCAGAAAGAGAGGCTGGGGGAGGCGGGTAGCTAGACGGCCTTCAAAATCCTAGACGGTTCAGCACTCGTGAAAGGACACTTAGAAGGCACTGACCCCACCCCGCTGTTTACATTTGGGGAAACTGAAGCTCAGAGTGATATGATTCGTCCAAACTCAACAGAACAAGTTAGCGGTAGACTCTGGACTAGAACCCCAGTTCCCATCACCCCCATGCCATAACGAAGGCTTAGATTTGGGCTGTAAGGAGCCATGGCAAGTGTACAGTAAAAATTCAGTGAATAAGTGAGTTCCCTTCCAATGTTGGGGCTGCTGTGTCTGAGGTACTGACAGTCACGATTTCTGAAATTCAGGTGCCAATCAGAATCTTGGACACTGGGTACACATGCTGTTCCTCAACACCAGAGGCACATTACTAATGTTCAGGATCAATTTACATCACAAGCTCTAACTGAACTCTCTTTCCTGCCTCACTGGCAGATTCAAACAGTCACCAACATGCTGAGTCCAGAGGGACAGGCATCCTTCTACTGGGGGTTCCACACTGTCAGGATCTAGTTCTGTGTGTGGATAGGGGTGGTAGGCACTGCAGAAAGGGGGATGAATCCTATTGTGGAATATTAAGAGAAGTTTGGGGGCTTGGGATTATTTTGCTTGACATCTTTGGTGTTACTGTCTGACAAGGCTAGACAAGACATAGATAATATCCAGAATGGCACTAAAAATTATGTTTATAAGGTGGGTTTTCTTCAGGAAAATAAAAAGAAGAAAGCAAAACGACCCATGATTTCTCTAACAGATAACCCTGTCATCATTTTTCTTAAATAAAAGCAATCATGCCTATAGTTAGGAAAGTCCAATACTATAGAAAGATTTAAAATAAAAAGTTAAAAAAGACATGGAGGAACTTTAAGTGCGTATTGCTAAGTGAAAGAAGCCAATCTGAAAAGGCCACATACTGTATGATTCCAACTCTGTGACATTCTGGAAAAGGCAAAATTATGGAGGCAGTAAAAGACAAGGGGTTGCGAGGGTTGTGGGGTAGGGTGTAAGAGATGAACAGGCAAAGAATAGATGATGTTTAAGGGCAGTGAAAACATTCTGCATGATACCCTAATGACAGATACCTGTCATTACATATTTGTCTAAAGCCATAGAATACACAACACCATCAGTGGACTCTAATATAAACTGCGGACTTTGGGTGATTACGATGTGTCAACATAGGTTCATCGTTTGTAACAAATGTCCCACTCTGGTAGGGGATGCTGATAATGGGCGAAACTGTGCAGGTGTGCAGGCAGGGCTGTATGAGAAATCTCTATACTTTCCCCTCCATTTTGCTGTGAAAACTGCCCTAAAAACAATGAACTCTTAATAATTAAAAAAAGAAAAAGTTAAAGTCTCTACAACTCCTCTGCCCAGTCCCATCTTTTCTTTCTTTCTTTTTTTTTAAGATTTTATTTATTTATTCATGAGAATACACAGAGAAGAGAGAGAGAGAGAGGCAGAGACACAGGCAGAGGGAGAAGCAGGCTCCATGCAGGGAGCCTGACGTGGGACTCGATCCCAGGTCTCTAGGATCACGCCCTGAGCTGTAGGAGATGCTAAACCGCTGAGCCACCGGGGCTGCCCCAGGTCCCCTTTTCAAGTGAGGTTAACAGCTTCACTCCAGGGGCACCTGGGTGGCTCAATCAGTCAGTTAAGCGTCTGCCTTCTGCTCAGGTCATGATGTTGGAGTCCTGGGATGGAGCCCCACATCACGCTCCCTGCTCAGTGGAGAGTCTGCTCCTCCCCCTGCTCATGCTCTCTCTCACTCACCCTCTCTCTGAAATAAATAAGTAAAATCTTAAAAACAAAACAAAACAACAGCTTCACTGGAATGATTTCAGATAATCTTCTTGACACCGATACATTTATGCCAGTTTATCTTTTATTACACAGGGAATCATATAAAACACTGTTCTGCATTCTACCTTTTTATGTAGTAACAGCTTCTGGACACTGGTCTGTATTTGCTCCACAGAACTACCCCATTCTGTATAAAGGCCACACAGTTCAGAAGGAATGGCATGAAGACAATCTTTCTTAAGAGCTGGAAAAGACCTTGGAGACCTTGAAATCCAACCATGGTCTTTGTAAGTAAGAAAACTGCAGAAGAGAAGACTCCTTGAGCCAAGGAACCAGCATGTAGAGAACTTGGAGTCCAACTCCTTGTTCACCAAGTCATGCTTTCATTGTGTTCTCAAAGGTAGGGATGTCAGAAGAGAAGCAGGGAAATCTTAGCTTTGAGAAAACACCCTTCCCATTCTCTATCATTAGATGATTTTTTTTAAAGCAAGTGTTTTTGTGTGTGTGAACTATGAAGCAACCAGCATTTGGGGGACTGTTTTAGTATATGTGTGCTTGAAACAATATGGGAGAGTCAGTGTGGATAGATATTTAATACAGAAACCAGGCATCAAGAGAGTTTTCCTCATGGATTCTATTCAAGTATCCCTGTTATCTTAAAATTGTTAAAGTTGGAGGTGAGCATTTTCCTTCATTGGGTAGGTCCCACTTCTTCTTTCTATTTTTTTCCCTCCTACATATCCCTATCCATTTACAATGCTAATTTACACTTCTAATACTTTATAGTTTAGGAAATACATTCACATACATTATCTTCTTGTTCCTCGCCTTTATCCTGTGAGTTAAGCTAGCATGATTATACCCATTTAATAAGAGAAGAAAACCAAGGTCAGGGATCTTGTGAACAGATTAAGTTCACGTATGGTGAATGAGCCACCAGCTGTCATATAAGTCTACCTCAATTAGTGTTCCAATACACACAGGGCCAGCTGGTCTCTTTAGCACTGGCTTTGGACATTCTTTGTTTTTGATTCTTGAGAGATGAAGTCTTTGCCCACAAAGCCAGAACCTAGTATCAGCCAGTCATAAAAACACAAACTAAAAAGTAAATATTACTTTCCAGGATGTTAGGAGAGCAAATGTTCCACACCACACAGAATAATATGTGTCCAACTTCACTTGGCAGTAAAACTGAATAATATTTTTAAATGATGGTATATCACTCTTACGACATTCAAACAGACTAGGTCTAGGGTAATGTATTTGGGGTATTCTAGATTTTATCATCTAGTGGGTCATTTCTCTTCATTGAGTCTGCGATGATTGAGACAGTAGTGGCTGAAGTGAATTCTCACTCTCAACACTTCCACTCAAATTTCTCAGGACCTCTTAACTGGAATTTGCATGAGCTGAAGCAAGGGGGACAGAAAAGAGGAGGAAGTAGGGTGGAGCTACTGCAGCCTCTTAGGCTCACTGGAAATTGTGACTCACCAGCTACTCACACCTCTCTGTCCATACAAATTCAGGTCACCTTCCTAGTGACAAAAGGGAAATTCTGACCTGGTTACAGAATGCAGGACACTTTCCTCTTAACCACCCAGGATGGTCATGGAATGGGACTCCTAATCATACAAGGCACAATCACAGTGAAAGGACCTGCAGAATATAAGATGGGAGGAACTGCAAGCGAGTTGCCCTAGAAATGCCAAGGCTTGTCCTTGTTACAAGGCTGATGAGATGAGGTCTATGAGATGAGATGTAGTCTATGCTGCTGCAAAGGGTATACCTGAGTGGCCTTTGATTTCAGCTCAGGTCATGATCTCAGGGTTGTGAGATGGAATGGAGCCCTACACCAGGCTTCTGGCTCAGTGCAGAGTCTGCTTGTCTCTCTCCCTCCTTCTCTGCCCTGCACCTCCTCCCTGCCCCACCCCTGCACATGTGTGCTCTCTCTCTCTCAAATAAATAAACAAATAAATAAGTAAATAAATAAATAAATAAATAAATAAATAAAATCTTAAATAAAAAAGATTGATCCATATAGATGGATCAATAAAAATTTCAGGGCGGCAAATTTTAGTATTTTAAGGAAGAAACTCCTAAAAGTGGAGGTCGCGAGGTGACTGGTTAAGACGACAGGCTTTGGAATTATAGAGTGGCAGATGAGAAATCCCAGCTTGCCACATACTGCTTTGTGACCATGGGTGAGTGACTTAACTGTTCCAAGCTTAAGTTTTCTGTCTCACAAGGTGAGATCAAATGAAGTTATATATATCAAGTATATATATTTATAATATATTATAAATTAAATATATATAATATATTATAATTTAAATTATAAATTATATATAATTTTTATATAATTTTTATATGCTTATATACATATATGTAGTATATGTGTATGTATGTGTATATATATTCATTAAAGGCAGTGACCTTGTCCTTCATAGTCAGGCTTCATGCCCAGGGTCTACCACTTATTAAATGCGTAATTAATATTCATGGAATGATAGAATTTACTGGATTCTTAATATGAGACAGCTGTTGGAATAAACATTTTCATTCATTTCTAACACATTCATGAAACATTGGGTGCTAGGAACTGGGTTTGTCATGGTAGACTTTACTGCCATTATTGCTACTATGATCATTATTATTATAGTTGTTGTTTTGTGGTGGTGGCTGTTAAATGGGTCACTTTAGGTGGTGGTGAGTACCTCTATTGTTGGACACGCCTAAGCTTATGCTAGATGCCAAACTGGCAATGTTAACAAGGAAATTCACACACCTGTGTAAGGTTTGGGGTCACATCAAGTCTGAAATTGCAATTCTGATTTTACATAACTCTTGAGACAGCTAGTTAGCACCACTTCTCACTTTTGTTCTTTATACACAGAAACATGATGGGAGGGAAGCATTTGTCCCTTGAGCCTCCTCCATGTAAACCTTGTCTATAATTTCAATGCTCTTTTAAAGTCCTTTTGGCAGAATGGAAAGGGAAGATCTGCTTGGATACATTTCAATCTGAGATTCTTCTAGTTAAAGTCAACCTTCTTTGGCACTACATATCCTGCTTTCTTTTCAAAAATATCTAGGAACTGCTGGTTTGGGTCCTACTAGTTATGGCATCATTTTATTGCTGATATGAAAATATATATGTACAAAAGAAATATAATGAGTTTTACATTGCTAATGAATGATTTTGAGGCCACATGAATACCGCCAGGATGGCTAAACTCCTTTAATCTTCAATAGCTTTATATTTGGTTCTTTTAGGTCTGATACCATGGTCAGTGCTAGAGGTTTTTGCTGTGTGGTTGGGGCAGGACTAATTATCTTGGTGAAAATGGAAAACTGTCTCCAACATGAATATCTGACTTCCTAAAGTCACTTGGGAATTAGGAACTTGATGACTGGTTGGTTGAAACATTTGGTTTTGATCTTAGCTATCTGGAGTGGGCATAATCTGGTGGTAAAAGAGAAGAGCTGTAAGAAGAGAATGTCCCATCTGGAGGTCACTCCCAACTTGCAAAGCTCTGGGACCAGCCTTTAGCTGCTCCAGATCTTGGCCTTCCTGTCCTCATTGCAGCTGAGTCCCCTGGCCTTTGACACTCCCATGTATTTTGGCTGTAGGGACTCTGACTGTAAAGCATCCCAAAGAGTTTCTGGCTAAGAGCCACCCAACTCATTTCCCTTGCAGGTAGACGAAGGACCTTCAGAATCTACTTTAGAAACTCAGCCCAAAGTCTACATTCAGAATGTTCTTTCCTTGAAAGCACCCTACAAGTTTCAATTCTCACATCATTTCTTGGAAAATTATCTTAGAAGCCACATTTACAGGCAGAGATTAATTGGCAAAGGTGCTGCCCAAGGAACAGCCTCAAAGCAACAACGGCTTGGCCAGTCAAGCTCTCTCACCCAGATGGCAAGCTCTTGGCTGAGCATCTCAGCATGAAGCCTCTCTTCTTTCCCTTTCCTTTGATCAAGTCTTACTCTCCAAACTTATCTTCTGGCTACTGGGCTACCAGTTGTCTCTAGGTATTCATGTCCTTTTTACCACTGAGCTCTTGCATTTGTAATTCATTGATCTTTATGCTTGGTTCTCTGGTTCCACATCCATTTCTGTTGAGTACCCTTTGTTTTAGAACCTGCCTCAGAGTCTATATCTAATTTTGTCCACCTTAGATGTATCTACACAGTCATCTTCTGGTACCCCATTGAGGGTGACTTCAAGAGTGGGTGGCTTATGTAGTCAGAAGGGTCCTGTATTTGGTTTAATGTTCTGTTGTTGCTCCCTTGAAATTCCTAACAATTTTATCTTTGGAATAGTGTTTTGTAAGTGAAGTTCGATGGAACAATGGAGCATGAACATGAGCAGAGGAGACAGGCACAACCTTTCTTTGCAGCCCCTCTTGCATACAGCATTCATGATGCTCCATGAGCACAAATTTTTGGTGGACTCACAATGCGTGAGAATTCAGCAAGACCCAGCTTGAGGATAAGATAAGATCGTCAGGTCTATACCTACGTAGGCAGACATGCTGACAGCCCCAAGAGGCAGGCTTCCCATTCAACCTAGAAATTGCTTCAAATACAGAAGAAAAGCAAAAAGAAGCATGAATGACCTAGAGCCCCATCATATCCTTTCTTACTTATGTTACCATGCTGTACTAGCCAACCACTTATGCTGAAAATGATGACATGGAAGGAAAGAATAGGGTAAAAGTAGGGAATAGTTTCTTTTCCTTCCCTTCCTCACTAAAAAGCCAAACTTGGTGGAAAGTGCACACAGACAGAATGCAGATAAGGAAATGAAATAAAAATAGTTGAGTTTGTTTTGTCAGCATTTTCACTGTTTTAGTAAGAATAAACTACATATGCCTGTATAAGCTACAAAATGTGAATTGTGTAATTTACGTGATTTCACATACAAGGTAAGTACTTTCACATTTCCATTTAAAATTAGCATGGTGCAACATGAGGATGAACAGTAAAATTCTTGCCAATAATTTAAATTTTTAATTTTCTTGTAATGACATTAAATAGCAAATAAAAGCACCATGTCAAATCAAGAGAGAGAGAGAAATCATGAAAGAAAGGAAAAAAGCTTTATCTTCTAACACCTTTAATGATATTCCACCTCCACCCCCACTTTTTGAATAAGGAGCTCCACATTTTCATTTTCCACCAGGCCCCACAAATCATATAGCCAGCCCTGGTCCCATGGCTTTAACGCATGTCCATTCCAGGCCTTTTCCCAGTGTGACCTCTCTAGGCCTTGTCATACCTCTGTCCTGGGGCTTCAAATAAGATCAGTGGATATTATCTGCCCCTTTGGTAACATAAACAACCACAACAAAAATCTCTTAAACACAGCTCTAAATGGATGGGAAAATGGGTAAGTGACGTGGTAGGGTCTTGACCAAAGTCACAGGGTATGCCAAGAATAGAGGCACAAGCTGACTCTCATCTAGCCTTCAGATCCAATGCCACGGCCTCTTGGCACTTATCTTCACTCCTGGCATTTGAGTCTTGACTGTCATTTGAAAATACCAACAAAGTCATTACATGTTGCAACCTTTTGATCACAACCAGCTGGGACTACCACAGCCCCATAGAAACCATGTGGAGCAAAAGGCTCTGCCTTTCAAGAGATTCTGCATGAAACATTCCAGGGCCCCCGGGGAGTCCTGTGTCTTGTTCAAGGTCAACAACAGTCTATCAACAGGGCAATACAAGCTTCCTTTGCAGCTTTGGTAGGGATTAGAGTCCTACATTGCCCCAGGCAGGTCAGAATATCTTTACAATCACTATAAAAGTCATACGAAATTCTGAAAGAATAGAATACCTCACATCTTTTGTTTGTTTGTTTGCTTGTCTTAATTCCTTAAAGAATGAGGCAGGTAAAATCAAGTCTAGGGGTCTTGCAGTACTGGCCAGATCCCTCCTAATCAGGAGGAACTCCAAGCCAGAACAGACCACAACCATGGGCACTTTGACAACTGCCTGCACACCCTTCATGTGAGCCTCTCAAGTCATCCAAATGGATTTTCAGACTAACATCTTTCGGCATGATGCACATTCTAGCTGCCCCCTTGTTATTCATTTGGAGCCTTCGGTGAAGAGTACCAGACCTAGGTTTTCTCCAGAAGCCTCACAACAGCCTTTTGTTTGGTGCTGAGATGCCCTTAGTAGCATAGCCTAATCCTCTGGCTCCTTCTGAACTAGTCCAAGTTCCTTCCAAACCCCAAACATCTCTCTCTATGGACAGCTGTGCAGAAGGACAGATCTTTGGGAGCACAAACGTCTTCAGATTGCTTCCACCAGGAGCTGGCTGGGCTGCTCAGCTGGCACTGCAGCCGGGATGGAAGGGTCAGTTGCCTTTCTGCCAGAAAGAATGTGCAGCTGCTGTCTCCTTCCTATCAGCAGGCACCAGGGGAACAGGGTATCTCAGGGACTACACTGCACTGTTCTGGCTCTGACAACAATAATAGTTTTTCTTCCCTTTCTATCAAACGATAATCATAAAAACACACTTAAAAAATTTTGTGTCGCCATTTCAAATAATCTTCACTAAAATATTTTAATAGGATGTAAAAATGCTTCTGATATAATGGTAAGTGGGAATAAAAGTAGGATACAAGAGGTCCTTGCTTTGTGAACAGTTTACATTTATGCACAAAAAAATATACAAGGAGGAAATACATCTTTAGTGGGATTTAAAGTAATTTCGAAAAAAAAAAGTAATTTTGCATTTCTTCCTTAAACTTTTTGATATTTTCTAAAAGAAAATACATTTTAAAGGCATGTATTACTTTTGTAATCCAACAAGAAAGGATATTATTTCTATTAGCTAGGATTTCTGAGACAGTAGTAACAGATTTTCTGCATTATCCCAAAGGAAACCAACATCAAGCTTCTACTTCCTCTCCAGGTGACTTCCAGGATCCCTTCTCCCAATTGAATTTTGCATACAGGATACAGATTTTGGCTTTGACACGACAGCTCAGCTTGTAATTACTCTTCTTTTCTCTTTCATTGAAACTTGAAAATATTGAGAAAGAGCCCTATCAGAGTTTTGAAATAAGGTAATGTATTTCTTTCTCCTGGTTACCAGGGCTCAGAGCTCCAAACAGAATTTTCCAAGTGTAGAGCTTTGGAGCCTGCTTGAGACTGGATTCAGGGAGAGAGAGGCCTAGAGACAGTGACTTTGTGCTCAAAGTGTGATGCGCAAGAACCTTGATTTTGGAATCGAAAGGCTCTGGAACCTTGGGTTTTTTGTTTTTGTTTTTTTTCTTTGCCATCTTTTAGCCAGTTGTTATAAAGATGAAAAAGTGCATTGTACGTAGAGTGCCTAGCACCATGCTCACAACAAATTATTAATACGAAGAAGGGGAGAGTGCTGGAGAAGATAGCAGAGGGGAAATGTACTACTACTCTCCATTCTCTCCTCACCGAAGTTTTCCAAAGTGCCTCTGGGGTGGGGGTGGAGGTGGAGGAGTTGGCTGGATCCTAGCCCCACCCTGACTGGGCTTGCCTGACCAAGGACACATCTTTGGTTTCACCATGGAAATGTAACCACTCCTCGGGTAGGAGATAGGCAGTGCTAGCCACAGGCCAGCAGCCAAAAGCCTAGGGTGAAGAGCAACCCTAGAATGCCCATGGACAGTACTAAATATAAGACTCCGTTACCACTCTGAAATCACCGCATTAGTGATCCAGAGTGCCTCTTCCTCCACCCATGGCCACTCTCCCCTTTAACTATGCATCAGGCAGAAGCAAGTTGCCAGAGGCTTACAGGAAATAAGGAGAATCAAGCTGTACATTATGATGGATTGAGATAGTCCCCCTTTGCTATACTACTGCTTTACCTACTGCCGTTATTACTAGCACTGCTATCGGCACCACCATTTTTACAACAACTACTACTAGTCTATTAATCCCTTACATTTGTAAACTACAATTGATAAAGTGGATGGGTTTTGCCCAATTAAAGATGATACTGGGCATGGCATTATGGGAACAGAGAGGCAGGCTGGCACTAAAAACCTCAAAGGTAACAGAGCAGAATTACTGATATATATTTTTTCCATCCCCCAACTCCCTGTGCCCAAAACACACTCACCATCCCCGGCCACACCCAGTCACTCTCCTGAAGCTACTCCGCTCCAACTGTCCAGAGCTAGTTTAGGCAACTTCAAGGGTTAGGGACACTAGGAGTAATGGCCTTTTATTGGGCCAGAGGAGCTGGAGCATGCCCCCAAGCCCCCAAATCCCACCAAACGAGGTGAGAGAAGAGTACAGAATGCCTTTCAAATCTAAGGCCACTGCACCTGCCAACATCTCCCACCTTCTCACAGGAAGGCCCTGGAAAGAACCAGGCTCTTCCTGCCTTTTTTTTTTTTTTTTTTTTTAAAGACACTTTACATTTCCTGTGCCAAAGTTAATTTTTTAAAAAATGCTTGACTTTAACCTAAATCCCCGAAGTGAACTGTGGAATGTACACCTCACTTTCTCATCCCCACATTGGGTCCCCTGCCCTTCCCGCAGGCCCGGGAGCCAGCTGCGGGGAGAGGACCAGGGCTTCACCGGGCGGGCGAGGATGTTGCACGCAGCTCAAGCCCAACCAGCGAGGTTCCCTCTGAGGTCGCTCTTCACCTGGCAACCGGGGGCCCCGGCAAAGCTCAGGGACAGGAAAGTGGCGTTCTGGAATCCATCTTGCTCAAGATGCTGAAGGCATCGCAGCAAACTGCCCTTTGCCACCGAGGCCGAAGGAACGCGGGGAAGGGAGGACCGTACCCGCTGGGATGCGGTCAGGTGAGGGCAAGGTGGGGGCGAGCCCTGGTGCCAGTGATCCCGGAGGACAGCGGCCACCGGGCACGCGGCGGGTGGGGTGCGCACCCGGGGGCTCCTTCCCGCCTGCGGACCCAGGGTCGCCGGTGAGCAGGGGCAGCGGGGGCAGCGGCAGGCGCCGCCAGGCCAGCTGCGGCTCCGTCGGTCTGTCCAGTTATTTTTAGGTGAGATTTACGCCGGATGAGGGGGGGGGGCGAAGGCGTGACAACCGAGTTTGGGGAGCTATGGCCGTGAAAGTCACTTTTCCCGAAGCGCCCCCCGCCCGGGCCTCGCTCCCGGAGCGGCTCGGGGCGGGCGGGCGGGGCGGGCGGGGGCCGGGGCCGGGGCGGGGGCGGGGGCGGGGGCCGGGGCCGGGGCCGGGGCGCCGCTCACCTGCCAGGCTGTTGTAGCAGTCGACCTCGATGGCTTCCACCGTCTTGCTCTGCTCCTCCGAGAGGCGGCCGGGCTGGGGGGCCGCGGGCGAGCCCCGCTCCTGCTCGCCGGGCGCCGGCAGCAGCCCCTTCAGCTCCAGCAACGCCCGGTGGTATTTGCCGATGGCTTCGCGGAATTTCTTGTCCTTGTAGCACTGCGCCCCTTGGCTCTTGAACTCGTGCGCCCGCCGGATGAACTCGGCGGGCTCGGCCGCCGCCCCAGCCTGGCCGCGCGCCGGGACCCCGCCGCCGCCGCCGCCGCCGCCGCCGCCGCCGCCGCCCGGGGCGCACATTGGCGGCGGCCGCTGCGCCTCGCCGGCCGCGGGCGGGCTCGGGTTCCCCTTGGCCGCGGCCGCCGAGCCCTTCCTCTCCATCCGGCCGCCGCCCGGCGCCCCGCGAGCGCCGCGATCCGCCCGCCGCAGCCGCCGCGCCCTCCCGGGTTTAAAAGCGGCGGGCGCCGGCCCCGCGCCTGGAGAGCTCGGCCGCGGCCGTGACACCCCGCGGCGATCCGGCGCCCCGCACTCCCATTCTCCGCGCCGGCGGCGGGAGGCTGCTCCCTCCCCCTCCTCCCCCTCCTCCCCCACCCCTCCTCCTCCCCCTCCTCCCCCACCCCTCCTCCTCCCCCTCCTCCCCCTCCTCCTCCTCCTTCACCAAGCCTCCTCCTCCTCCCCCTCCTCCTCCCCCACCCCTCCTCCTCCCCCTCCTCCCCCTCCTCCTCCTCCTTCACCAAGCCTCCTCCTCCTCCTCCCCTTCCCCTCCTCCCCCACCCCTCCTCTCCCTCCTCCTCCCCTTCTCCTCTTACCCCTCCTCCTCCTCCTTCACCAAGCCTCCTCCTCCTCCTCCCCCTCCTCTCCCTCCTCCCCCTCCTCCTCCTCCCTAACCCCTCTTCCTCCTCCCCACCCCTCCTCCTCCTTCCCTCCCCCCCTCCTCGGATTGCCGTCCCCTCCCTCCCTCTCTCCCCGCCCCTGTCGCGCGCCGCCCGCCCTTCTCTCCCTCCTCCCCTCCGGCAACCTGCGGGCGGTGGCGACCTGGTCCGCGCGCGGGGCCGGCGGGATGGGGGACCGCGGGCCCGACTGGGGTGGCGGCGACTGTCGCTGACCCGGAAGGAGCTGGGCTCGCCCGAAGGAGGGGAGGATTAATGACAAAGACGGCCCGGCTCTTGCCCATTCAACCCAACCCTCGGAGACGCGCCTAGTGTGAAAGAGACGTAGGGGGAGGGTGTGTGTGCGCGTGTGCTGGGGAGGGGTCCAGCAGCGAGCAGACGCAGGCAGACTCACCCCCGATACTGCTTGAAAACTAGAAAGAAAGGTGCGGCTGGGAGCAGGGGCCGGAGGCACAAGCCCTGGCTGCTTGCTCGTGGCGGTCGGGCATTAACGCGGGTAGGGGGCAGAGGCTCTGCCAGGTCGTCGCCGCCCAGGTGTGTCTCCGCGGGCGGCCGCCCAGGCGTCCGGGACACCGTGCCCAGGAGGGTGTGGGGCGCTGCCTTCTAGGAGCCGCGGACACCTCTGTATGCGGGCAGCTGGGCAGAATGAATCACAGATACTGGAGATGGAAAACACCTGTTACCGTGGGTCATCAGGCTGGGCTGCAGGCGATCCGGTTTCCACGTACAGGACCGTTCCGTGCCCTTCCTCCGGAGGGTCCATTCTTTCATCCACTCTTCCAGGCAGCCTGAGTGCCCGCTGTCTGTCACATGCTGGGGACTGGCTGAGGCCAAGGGGCAAAGATACCTGAGAGACACCTAACTCTGGGAAACGACCAAGGGGTGGTGGAAAGGGAGGTGGGCGGGGGGGGGGGGGGTGACTGGGTGACCGGCACTGAGGGGGGCACTTGACGGGATGAGCACTGGGTGATATGCTATATGTTGGCAAGTTGAGCTCCAATAAAACATAAAAATAAAATTTAAAAAGGGGCAAAGATGTTAGAGGGTTAGAAGCATTGCCCTAGGTTTGCAAAGTCCAGGAACCAAGGGGAGAAACCCCCAATCCTACCCCATCACCCAGATATATTCTTTGCCGCTATTTTGCTGTAATTCCCACCCCTTGTTTTCTCCACATCCTTATTTGTACAGTGTTTTTTTTTTAACAAACATGAGTGGTATGGGGTGATATATACAGTTTCCTGCTTTTTACTTTCTATGTGATTAAATAGTCTTTTAAAGCCTCGTTTTTAATGACTTTGTAATATTCATTTTATGTGTGTGTCATGGTATTCTTAGCTGTTTTTCTATGGTCAGATAGATTGATTCCAACTGTTTGTTATTATAAATAAAGCAAAGATAATAAAAATAATAGATCCACTTATATATAGTGCTTTCTTTGTGCCAGGCACTGGGATAAGTACTTTACATATAATAATTCATTTAATTCTCATAACAACCCAGTGAAATAGGCACTATTATTACCCTCATTTTGGACACCAGGAGACAGAGACTTTCCCAAGGTCACACTGCCAGTAAGTAGTGGAGGTGGGATTTAAATCCAAGCAATCTGGCTTCAGAATCTATGCTCTCAACTATTTTTATACTTAAAATTTTGTCCTAATTTATTTTTCCTTACAAGAAATTATGTCGATTTTTTAAAATGTCTCAAGCCAGGGCGCCTGAGTGGCTCAGTGGTTTAGCGCCACTTTCAGCTCAGGTTGTGATCCTGGAGACCTGGGATTGAGTCCCATGTCGGGCTCCCTGCATGGAGCCTGCTTCTCCCTCTGCCTGTGTCTCAGCCTCTCTCTTTGTGTCTCTCATGAATAAATAAAATATTAAAAATAAAATAAAATGTCTCAAGCTCCCACCAGCAAGGTAGTAGTTTCACAACATCATTGCCAACACTGAGGGTTAAACTTTATTTTTTTTTTGAGGGTTAAACTTTAAAAAGTATTTTCTAATTTGATGAATGAGAACTGTACATTGAACGACCTGGAGTAACTTTAGTTACAAGGGTGAACATTTTTTACATGTATAGTTGCCATTTGTATAGTACCAAGGGCTTTTATTTGGACAAGATCTTAACATACTAAATTATACCTTATATGTTACAGTATCTTACTTTTCTAGGTGCGTTAACATCTTTAATCCCATTTAATCCTTACATTAGCCCCAGAGAAGGAAAATGATTCTTTACCCACACAGGGAGTTCGCAGTGTTTTTTGACAACTGAAACATTTTATTATTGTAGTGGTTGAGAGGCTTTGCACTTAAGATGTACGCGGGGTTTTTATCTTTGCTGCTTCCTCGGTAAGTTATTCAATTTCTGAAAACTTCAAATTCCCTCACTTGTTATATGGGGATACTACTTACTTCATAAGGTTGTGGTCAAGTACATTGTAAGTGCTCAGCAGATGGTAATTTAATCATTATTCATTAAATCCTGTCATTATTGGATCCCCTAATAATATGATGACAGACTTGTTAATCCATAAATGTTTGTCAGCCTGTGGCGCTTTTTACTATAAGGTATTATATCAGGTAGAGCAAAGAGAGGAAATTGGGGGTTGAGTGCTCTTCCTCCTCAGGCAAATGTTGGACAAAGATCCAGGCCTGGGATTTTGGTACTGTTGGAACTAAGGTATGCGTTGGGTTCGTGACAGTCACAACTATTTAAAGGTGACAAATACTGCTGTGCCAAATTGCTTTTTGTTATCCTACCATATCCTGGCTGAGTGGTGCAGTATCTCATTCTTAGATTTTGGGTTTGAGGACTGGGCTGCAAGAGACATGTGATGCATGTGGTTCTATACTGTGTGTGAGACAGAGCCCAACACAAAAGCTTCTTAGTAGCTTGGATGAAGGAGAGCATGAGTGAGGAAGGGAGAAAATATTATGGGTGGAGGGATGGAGTGACAGGAAATTTACTATGCCCATCTGTCCTACTCTGCGGAGCTGTGTGTGTGTCTACAACTGTTTTGTTTGCTTGTCTTCAGTGTGCTTCTGTCTCTAAGCCACTCACTGGTGAACGTGTGCTGGTTTCTCAGAAATGAGCTTCTCCCTTCACATGGAATTAAATAGGTGCCAAAGAGAATTTCTCAAACATTCTTTCATTAACTCTTGACCATATGCGGAGCAATACTTTTGGAAGCAAGCAAAGATCAAGATGACAATTTGGGCATGGATTTAGGATTCGGAAACTCAATACTTCTCAAGCTTTAATGTGCATGTGAATCCCTTGGAGATTTTATTAAAATGCGATTCCCAGATTCCGTTCATCTAGGGCGAGGCCCAAGACTGTGCATTTCTAACAAGCTAGATGATGCTGATACCGCTGGTCCAGGGCCCACACTTTGAGGAGCAAGTATTTAGAGAAAAGAGCACTTTCATCTCTCCCCTTCTCTCCTGACCTTTGTCTTCTCCCAGGGAGGACTTGTTCATTAGATTGGTCAGATTCCAGGAAATTAATTGGGCCATATTGAACAAGGGTAGGGCTGGGAACCTCCATGCAGCTTTTCCTTCGACTTCCTGCAGCAGGAATAGGTATGCTAAACCAAGGCCTGCTCTTGGGGATCTGGCCATCTTGTTTTCTCTTCTTCAGTTGCATAGCTGAGCATACTTTTTATTGCTTCCATTTCTGATCCAATATGGCAGGACAGAGTGTGAGAAGATTTTGGTGTGTAGTGGGGAAGGAGAGGCTTGGGCAGGCCTTTACTGTCAGCTGCTTGCTCTGACTTTGTTTTCACAAGAGAGCTCTGCACTAAGAAATTCAGCATCTATTCAGGTGAAAATAAAGTAGTATTTTGACTTCTCATCTGTCGATGGCTCTTGAACGTACTGTGTGCTGGTGAACCTCACAGGGGAGAAAGGTAACTGACCCCACAGTAGGTTTCTACTACTTGAGGTCCTTTGGCTCAATGTCATCAAAACCTCCCCTTTCATCCCTAACAGGTAAGCTCTGGGCGAGAGCCAGTGAATCCTATGGATGACCTTACCACTAATGGAATAGCTCATTACTGCTGAGATACGTAGGGAGGTTTCTTAGAGAAGATGTATGTGGAGCTATTTTGGTGGCAAGCACTTGGTATGGTACACAGCAGAAGGCATGGTGCTCCTGCTGGCTTTATGGGCCTCAGATTCTGTCCTGGGTTCTGACCTTGTTTCTGCTTCTCTGAGCCTATGCCTTTCTCACTGCCTACTGGTCTTCAGAGACTAAAGCCCCTTTCCTGCTTTCACCATTTCAGGCTCTGAAGCTTACATAGCTCCTAAACAGATGGCATGTGCTGCTTCCCTCTCCTTTCAGCTCAGTTTCCTAAGCATATGCGAAAGACATATATTTGAATCTCTTTTATACTAATCTAAGCTGTTCAGGGTTTGGTCACATGCCAACCAAACCAAAGCTATTTTGGGGATGTTTTTCTAATTGCATTCAACTTCACAATTTACCTGAGAAAATTACAGCATTTCCATCACCAGAATTTATCCATATTCAATCTTCAATCATCCCCCTATGGAAAAGTGGGAGATATTTAACCACTTCATGCCCAAATGTAGCATTAGCCATAGGAGGCTAATATGAGCTTCGTATTTTCATTCTTCCCACATCTGTCCACTCACCCCCAACCAAACAACAAATTTCTCCAGTCTAGCCTGTAATAATTAATTAATTTAATAATTCCAATCTAGCCTTATTTAGAAAAATAAGGCCTCTCTACCTATCCCTACCTTTTCCTACTGCTCAATCCACTCAGTATGCCACAACCTTCTCATACCCAATATCAATTTTGGCCCTCTGTGGGAGCCAATATGTCAGCTTTTTGGATCCACTAGCATCCCTTCCTTAGGGGACCCTTCCTTCCCCTATTCCATATGGTCCTGGTGGAGCTATCAATCATGGTGTCTGAGGTTTGCCCCCCCTCCCCCCAACTTGCTACCACTTATTCCAGGCTTGGCCAATCATATTATTCCATCTCCCTATCCCACAGTGATTGGTTAAGGAAGGGGAATCAGATCCAAATAGAGACAATCAGTGATTTCCGGGGGATTTACATCCAGTCCTCAGGAGAGAAAAGTTCTTTAAGTTGGGAGGATTTGAGGTGGAAGCTATCAATGGCTATCTCTCCCACCACCTGGAGGAGTATCTGAAAAATGAACAGAGGCAAAAGGATATGAGGGTAGACAGAGCTCTGGTGGTATCAACAGAGTTCTTTGATCCAGTAGTTTTTAAGGCCAGGTACACCCTGTGCTCCCTAGTATGTGAACCAATGAATTCCTTTTTTTTTTTTTCGTGTGAATTCCTTTTTATATTTGAGCTAGTTTGAGTTGTCATTTACAGTTAGAAGACTGTTGATTTATATATTCCTTCTCAAGGACAAACAGTGTATGTTCTCATTCATTTGGGGAATATAAATAATAGTGAAAGGGAATATAAAGGAAGGGAGAAGAAATGTTGGGAAATATCAGGAAGGGAGACGGAACATAAAGACTCCTAACTCGGGGAAACGAACTAGGGGTGGTGGAAGGGGGGAGGAGGGCGGGTGTTGGAGGGGAATGGGTGACGGGCACTGAGGTGGACACTTGACAGGATGAGCACTGGGTGTTTTTCTGTATGTTGGTAAATTGAACACCAATAAAAATTAATTTAAAAAAATATATATTCCTTCTCAGGTATTTACCTCTATCTCTCACCACCTATTGCCACCCCAGTTTGGCTGCTGCTACATGTGGCTGGTAAATATAGCCATGCCCCCCTGCTTACAGCACATACATTTTAAAAATTCTTTTATACTCATTAAAAAGAGTTTAGTTATTCATTGACTCTTAACTTCATGTTATGGAAAATTTTAACATAAAGGAAGAACAGTATAACATATCCTCAAGAACCCATCACCCAGCCAACATAAACAACTACCAGCAACCAATATTTATGGCCATATGTTTGATTTTGCATATGTACCATTCTCTCTTATATCTCTGTGCCTTGGGAGTTGACTTTCCTGTGTGTTTCTCTGTATTTATCTCTCTGTATTTCTTATTTGCTTGATCTTAAAATATTAGGTCTTTCAGTCAAAGGCACTAGACTTGCTTCAAGATTTGTCATCTCTCCTGTGAAGCCTTGCTGACCTCCATATACAAGTTCAGTGTTTTGTTTTTTTTTAAGATTTTATTTATTTATTCATGAGAGACACAGAGATATAAGGCAGAGACACAGGCAGAGAGAGAGAGAAGCAGGCTTCCTCTGGGGAACCCAATGAGAACTCAATCCCAGGACCCTGGGATCACAACCTGAGCCAGAAGCAGACACTCAACCACTGAGTCACCCAGTTGTCCCAAGTTCAGTGTTCCTTATGCTTTGCTCTGGTAGTTCCTTTTTCATGCTCTTATGTTACATAGCAATTATTCTTTCAACAAACATCTAATGAAAAATTTCACCATTTTAGGCATTGGAGATCTACCAATGAACAGAACAGGCAAAAATTCTCATCTTCGTGGAGTGGAGGGAGTCTGACAATAAACACCACAAATGAACAAGTTATGTAGGATGTTAGAGTGTGATAGATGCAACCAAAGAGGGGGTAGTTTAAGTGTGTGTGTGTGTGTGTGTGTGTGTGTCTTTAAATTTTAAATAAACACTTAACTACTCTGCATGATGATTATCTGCCTGCTTTTTTGTCCCTGTAACTGAACTGTGGCCACTTGAAAGCAGGGGTGGTATTTTAATTTTTTGGAACCCTACACCTACTATAGTAGTAAGCATTTTAGTAAGTAATAGTTGTGGAATAAATGGAATAAGCAGCAGAATACGAGACACAGACTAGGAAGACTGTTGGTGTCAAGGGAGGTTTTTTTTTTTTTTTTTAAGATAGTACATATATATGGAAAAAATTCCAACAGTACTTTCCATAAAAGAGCATATAATAAAAATTAAATTTTCCTTCTTTTTTTTTTAAGATTTATTTATGATAGACACAGAGAGAGAGAGAGAGAGAGAGGCAGAGACATAGGAGGAGGGAGAAGCAGGCTCCATTCCGGGAGCCCGACACAGGACTGGATCCCAGGACTCAATCCCGGGACTCCAAGATCGTGCCCTGGGCCAAAGTCAGGCGTCAAACCGCTGAGCCACCAGGGACCCCCTTAAAATCTCCTTCTACCCTAGACTCATTCCTCCAAAATTCTTCCCGATGGGCATTCACTGTTACTTGTTTCTCATGCATCACTCCCCAGTTTGTCTACCTACCTATGTATATTAAATTATAAGTATTATAAATCTCCTCACCTCTCTGGATATTATTTAATTTTACCATAACCCTATTAGATTATCATGATGCTCATGTTACAAAAAGAGAAAACTGAGATTTTCAAAGGTGAGGTAATTTGCCCAAGATCACATGGTTTGGAAGGCTGGCTGGACTCCAAAAGCCATGCTTTTTGCCACCTTTGGAATTTTTGGACTTCTGCTCTAGGGACGAAACTAAGAGAATTTACACAAGCTGGTGGACTGGCTTAGAAGATTTTTAAGATTCTTTAAGAGTCTGAAAATGCTCTGCTGCTGTGTTACCCCACCATCCATTTTCTGCTGTTTTTCTGTCTGGCTTTTTCCCTGGGAGACTGACCTCATGTACCAAGTGGGCTCCTTTGTCCTCTTGCTTCCGGTCAGCTTTGCCCAAAGGAAAGCACCCACATGATGAGACTGGAGGATGAGAGTAGAGAGAGATGAATACATTTCTTTCCCATTTCCTTCCTGCCTTGACACTATGGTTCTGGGGTGGCTATGTCCTCTTATTACAATAGTTATGAGTGGTCGCCCCCCCTACTTCTGGGTCCACCTGTCAGTGGACTCTCCTAACACAATTTCTTGCCTTTTGCCCAAATACCTTCCATAGCTGGCTAATCTCTGGAAGCTTCAACATTCTTTCTTGGTTTCTATAACCATGCCCACACTTTTGTAAATAGTCTCCATGTTATAAGTCTCTTCAGATGAATCATTAGTTAGCTTTTATTCCCTGTCATGACCTTATGGTGAATGCTATTTTAAGATGTTATGCTTTCCAGAAGACTCTCAAAGACCTGATACTATAAGACCCAGTGAAATTTATCTCTACTGGTAAAATTTCAGGTTAGTAGGGTAAGCTATTTGGAACTAATCTGGACCTTTTTACTCTCAAAAATCTACCTATTTGGCAGCAGCCTATTTGATCAAATGCTGAGAAGGGCTCTGCTTTTGGTATGTGAGATTATGAGTATGCATTTTTTGGTCATTGTTCCATTTCTCATAATTTTACATATGTGTCAGCAAGCATTTAACATTTTAACAGCTTTTTCTGAAACACACACACACACACACACACGCACATTTCCCTTACAGAATTGCTGGAGAGATGTACTGGCTATGTACAGCTGCATAACAAATTATCCCAAAACTCAGCAGCTTAAAATACCATTTATTATTTTTAAACAATTCCACAGTTTCAGTGGGAGCATCTTAGTTGGGTATTTCTGACTCAAGGTGTTTCAGAAGGTTGCAGTCAAGCTGTTGGCTGGCACTGAAGTCATTATCTGAAGGCTCTACTGGAGAAGTTTTCAGTTCCAAGCTTACTCACATCCATGTTGGCAGGCCTACATTCTTTGCTATCTGTTGGCTGAACATCTTCATTCCTTACCAGGTAGGTCTCTCAATAGGATTCTTGAGTATCCTCATGGTATGACACCTGGCTTCCCCCAGAGTGAGAGATCTAAGAGAGCCATAGTCTTTTAAAATCTAATCTCAAAGGTGACATACCATCATGTCTGCCATACTCTGTTGGTCACACAGACTAACCCTGGTACAAGGTGGTAGGGACTACACATGGGCGTATATATTAAAGGAACATTTTGAGGGCTAGCTACCTCAAGAGAGAAGTAGGTATTATGTTTTTTTTTTTTAATTGTATGTAGCTACTTGCTAGAACTTCAGAGGGTGTTTATATTATGTTAAAAATGAGTTAAGCTAACTATTGATTAAGATATGTATAAAAGTGTGCATTTTTATCATAAAGGTCAGGTGAATTCAGGTAATTGAAAGGAATTTGAAACTCAAAGCTCTTTAGGTTTTCGGGGTTTTTTTTTCTGTAAATTTAACCTCCTCATTGTAAAAATGAAAAATATTATCAATGCATGTTTAAGGTGTTACAATATCATTAGTTCCTAGAACATTGCTTTGAAGCTAATATGCTAATAACATTATTTTGTTGATTGCTACTTTATGGTTCATTTGGTTCCCAGTCTTATGGGGGGACAAGGTGTGGACTGCTTTTGACAAGTGTTGCCAATGACAGAATCTAGTGGTAGGGGTCAGGTGGCAGTATCCAGTGCCTTGTGCTGCCAATACTGTTCATTTATTTCATGGCATGAGTTGGGGACATTGTTCTTGCCTGTGTAGCCCTGAATCTAGCCCTGGTGATTCTGTAATCTACCCAATAGCAGTTTTTTGGGCAGTATTTCATTCATTTCTATTGGCAAATCTTTGGGAATATTATGTAATGGATTGTGAATGTGCTATCCCAGGGAAAGTGGAACAAAATTTAGGTTGAAGTGTATTCATTGATATAATCACACTCATTGGTTATTTTGGACTTAGTACATTTTTTAATATTGTGGTAAAATACACAAAACATAAAATTTACCATCTTAACTATTTTTATGTATACATTTCAGTGGCATTAGATACATGCACATTATTATACAACCATCACCACCATCCATCTCCCAAATCTTTTCATCTTGCAAAACTGAAACTCTATTCCCAATAAACACTAACTCTCCCCTCACCTCCTATAGTCTTTTTTTTCTATTGTGGTAAAAAACATAAAATATACCCTCTTAATCATTTTAAAGTCTATTTTCAATTGTGTTAAGTATATTCACATTGCTGTGAGACAGATCTCCAGAACTTGCTCATCGTGCAAATCTGAAACTCTATACCTATTAAAAAAAACTCACCTCCCCCTCCTCCCAGCCCCTGGTAATTACCTTTCCATTTTTAGTTTTATGAATTTGACTAGATATCTCACAGAATATTTTATTTGTGGCCTCAGCAATTACATAAAACATCTTAAAGTTATAGCATTCTATTTTAAACTCATAACAACTTAACTTCAATTGCATATAAAAATTCCACTCCTTTACAACACCACCCCTCCACTTTTACTTTGTCACAACTTCTATTTTTATTACTGTATATGAGTTCACATAAATTTATAGTTATTTTTAAATATTTTTGTCATTTAAATTCCATGTACAATATTATAATAGTACAGGTTTCTATATTTGTCCATGCATTTACCTTTACCAGAGAATCTTATATATTTCATTGCAATCTACTCTCCTTTAATTTCAACTCAAACTCTTTTTAATAATTCTTGTAGAGCAGGTCTAGTGGTAAAAATCCTCTCAGTTTTTGTTTATCTGAGAAAGTTTTAATTTCTCCCTAATTTTTGAAGGACAGTTTTTTTTTTTAATACAGTATTTTTGGCTGACAATTTTGTGTTTGTTTTCCTTTCAGAATTCTGAGTATATCATGCCACTCTGTTCTGACCTATAAACTGTCTGCAGAGAAATCCATTGATAATCTTTTTTTTAAATTTTTTTAAATTTTTATTTATTTATGATAGTCACAGAGAGAGAGAGAGAGAGGCAGAGACATAGGCAGAGGGAGAAGCAGGCTCCATGCACCGGGAGCCTGATGTGGGATTCGATCCCGGGTCTCCAGGCTCGCGCCCTGGGCCAAAGGCAAGCGCCAAACCACTGCGCCACCCAGGGATCCCCATTGATAATCTTATAGAAGGTCCCTTGTAGGTTACAAATTACTTTTCTGTTGCTGCTTTCAAGATTCTGTCTTTGATTTTAAACAGCTTGATTGTAATGTGTCTTAGTGTGGTTCTCTTTGGATTTATCATAGTTCACTTAAAAAAAAGATTTATTTATTGAGAGAGAGAGAGCATGAGCTGGGGGAGGAGCAGAGGAAGGAGAGAGAATCTCAAGTAGGCTTCACGCCATCTGGAGCCTGATGTAGGGCTTGATCTCACAACCCTGAGATCATGACCTGAGCTGAAATCAAGAGTCGGACACTTAACTGACTGAACCACCCAAGTGCCTGTTCATAGCAGGATTCTTTAAGCTACTTGAATCTGTGTGTCCATTTCTTTCCTCATATTTGAGAAGTTGGGGCCATTATCTCTTCAAGTAAGCTCTCAACTCCCTTCTCTCTTCTTCTGGATTCCCTAATATGTGTATTAGTTCTCTTGATAGTGTCCCATAAGCACCTTATGTTTTCTTTGCTTTTCCTCATTCTTTTTACCCCTCTGACTCAATGATTTCAAATGACTTGTCTTCAAATTCACTGATTCTTTCTTCTGCTTTATGGAGTCTGCTATTGAGCTCCCCTCAATGAATTTTTAAGCTCCATCTTTTCTGTTTGGTTATTTTTTAGAGTTTACATCTCTTTGTTGATATTCTCATTTTATCCATTTCCCTGATATTTAGTTGTCTGTGTTCTCCTTTGGCTGATTGAGCATCTTCATGACAGTTATTTTAAATTCATTGTCGGACAGCTCATAGACTTTTTTTTAAGGGGTCAGTTTCTGGGGTTTTATTTTTGTTTTTTGTTTGCCTTATAATCTTTTCTTGGGATTTGGGCATTTAAAGAAGCAGCCACTTCTCCCAGCAGTGCTGGTCTTTGTCTACTCATTTTGTGCAGGAGAAGACTTTCACCAATCAGCTCAGCTGCAGGTTCTAGGACACCTCGAACCTTTTCTAATCTATTGCTCTCTGTGGTGTCTACCCATGGTTCTGCAGCTCTGGCATGCTCTCATCTCTGTTTTCAGTGGCTTCTAAAGGAGTACCAGCTTCTTAAATGGTCCAAGTCAGGCAAGATAGAAACCAGTCACTCAGGCAAACCCTGGACAAACTAGAATGTTGGGCACATGGTCTACTCTTTTGTTTCTATCCTGATGGTCTGAGGGATTTCCTCCCAGTTGCTCAGCACTATTCTGCATGAGGGAAGGGCGAGTCAAATACTGCAAATTTCCATATCCTTTATGTTGGAACTCTTTCTTGGTTTTACAATGCTTTGAGTGCTGTAGCTTTTTATCTGGTCTCTAGAGTTGTCATAAAAGTATTGTCAGTATATTGTTAATACGGTATCTCTCTGGGGAAGGATGGCCTGTAGCCTCTTAGTTCATTATCCTGCTGTTGTCTTTCTCTCCATCCATAGCCTTTAATGAACTCTTTTTACTCAAACCAGTTGAATTTGAGTACCTGACTCATACGATATTATTCCCTTGGCATCATAATGTTAGAACCAAGGAACTATCACTTTTTGATGAATGAGTTGGGAATTTCAGGCTGAGAACTTTTTTTGATCAGGTAACTCTTTTCATGCACTTCAGATCACACCTTTGACCACCACAAATGTTTGGAGTGGGACTGTGCTAGTTTCCTTATGATAACTGTGAAGTGTGGGTTTTATAATTATGGAGCTGCTGAAGACAGCCAGAGTTTCTTTCCCTTCTCTTGTACTGAAGAGCTCTTCAGATCTGCAGAATTGCATTTAAACTCCTGCAGATTCTGCTGCTGTTGCAACTATATGTCACCAGCCAAACTTATCATCCATTATTTATTTCCTTTCTTTACATTCTGCCCCAGCCCTCCCACTCACAGGCTGCAGAGGTTTTGTCAGTAAATTCAGGGCTTAAGTGAGAGCCTGGGAGGAAGGTATTTTAACACAGGGTGGGTAGTGTGGAGAAAAAGAATGAAGATGAACATACAGCTTCATATACACTTGTTTCCCAGATAATCTTGTAATGGGAGTATAATATATCTAGCTTATCAAGACCAAAGATTCAGGGCTCTGAACTTTCTCAGCAGAGCTCAGGCTAACTGGTGGGGACTAAGGCTTCTTAAGCCTAATATTAAGAGAGTAACAGATGAAAGCACGTATCACACCACATAGAGGAATTTACTTTCCTTTTTCTCTCTTTCCTCTTCCTTTATTTCTATTTTCCAGCCACTAAATTGCACTATAGTTGATACATTTGTTCCACAGCCAAGTACCTTTTTTGCTGAGAAGGTAAGGTATTACATTGTTTCAAGTTGGCTATTACTGGCAAAGTGCTAGCATTAACAGGGGTACCTTGGCAGAAGGCAGAAGACAGGGAAGGTCTGGAGAAGAGTACAGAATCAAAATAGATAGGCCTGAATTGGGGTGAGGGAGGGGATGGAAGGGCAGGACAAAAGTATTGTCGAAATGGAGGATGATCAGATAGCTAGAGTACAAGTACAAAAAAAGCATGCCAAATGTACATTTCCAAGTTTAGTGTATTAGCTTGGAGACTTGGGGGGCACCATACTCAGGATCTATCTTAAAAATTTTTTGGAATTATAGTTGCCTGTTACTAATCCTTTCTAAGTTAAAAAAAAAAAAAAAAAGCCAGGGGCAGCCCTAGTGGCTCAGTGGTTTAGCTCCACCTTCAGCCCAGGGCCTGATCCTGGAGACCCAGAATCGAGTCCCACGTCAGGTTCCCAGCATGGAGCCTGCTTCTCCCTCTGCCTGTGTCTCTGCCTCTCTCTCTCTCTCTCTCTCTCTCTGTGTGTGTCTCTCATGAATAAATAAATAAAATCTTAAAAAAAAAAAAAAAGCCAGAGAAAGGTAAAATATTGTCTCATTTTATTTGTTTGTGCTTTTTTTTTTTTTTTTTTTTTTTTTTTTTGTCCTGGTAAATCTGGGTTCTCGAGTTCCTCCTGAGCACTGAGAATAAAATCCAGCCAGTCTCCTGTTTCTGGATCTAAAAGAAGAGCCAATAGGATATTGTTTTGTGAAGCAGAGACCCCTGCTGGCAAAGGTGGCTTCTACTATATGGTGAGGCACCAGGCTGTCTCCCAAGCTGTGGAGTGGGAAGCCCTATCTCTGCACCTTCAGGGTTGAAAAATCTCACTACCTCAACTTGGCCCTGGGCCAGCCTATTTCTGGCTCTAGCTTCTTCTTCCTTAACTACTTCCAATGCTTAAGCTAGACAAAAACTTGTTAAACCAGAAAACTCAACACAACCATTCAAAACCATACTTTTAATGGTGTAACTTATGTGAAATAAAATGTGATAAGGCTCCATGGTATAGAAACAAGTCACTGACTCTTTGAACAGGTGGCAGCAGGGGGTTGGGTGGTGGGAGAGGAACCTGAGAGGTTACCCCAACCAGAGTGGAGTGATCACAGCGAGGATTCTGAGGTCAGGCTTTTGTGTTCAAATCCTGGTTACCCGTGTGCATTCAGCAGGTGATAACTTCTCTGGGCTTCAGAATCCCCATCTCAACAGTGGAGACAACAGTGCTTTGTAAAACTGTTGTGGAGATTAAATGCCAAATCTTTGCAAGATATTTCGAGTTTTAGGGGCATAATAAATGTTCAATACATGTTAGTTATTTTTTGTGGTAATTATTGTCACCATCAAGATTAAGATATTAGACAGAAAACGGGAGCCAATATAGCACTGTTGCTAAAGAATGTGGGCTCTGTGACCTTGGGAAAGCTATTTAACTTCTCTCATCCCCAGTGTCCTCTCATAGGATTATTGTGAGGTTTACATACTAAAAAAAAAAAAAAAGTCTCTCCTTAGCTCAATCTCTGACCAATTGAGTTAGATACAGAGACATTTGTTGCCAAACTAGAAAATCACTTCAGTAATCTAAAAAGGAGTGGGGGATGTAGAAGAGGTTGGGGTTTCAAGAAGCTCAGCAAGCTTTGAATTCAAAGGTCTAATATGTTTCAAAAGCCATACACGTCAACCTAACTTATGTTTCTGCAAGAGCTACCATCATTCTAGTCTAGGCTGGACCTTCCCGGGAGAACACCTAAGTTTGCAGGGATGAGTTAGGGTTCCAGGAGGCACTTATGGAACTGTTTGTGTGCCTGCAGCAGCTATACAGGACATTAGGCATCACCCTTTCCTAAATACTTAAACAGTTAGTTGTCATTGTTTGTATTGTTTTCAACAAGCAGTGTGACTTCCATTACTACTGTCTTCCAGTTTCCTCTGAAATGTAGCCCAGGGAGATGCCTAGAAAGAAAAGGATCTGGATTTTAGCAGTTGTAATCTGCTTCATGACAAACACCAGGTTTTGATGTTCAGCAAGTATGGCCAGGAAGCCAGGACAGAAGATTAAATCAATGTAAGCCCATGATGGGACCATAAAAAATATCTACCAAATCCATTTCCTCTAATATTTTTAACACAGCCCCAATATTCTACTATAAACTCAGTGGCTGCGAGGGTACCTAACTTTACATATGAGTTAGGGTTCCAGGTTTTTCCTTAGTTTTATAGATTTTCCTTAGTTTTATTTGCCCTGTACACTTCTTCACTTGTATAATTCACCAGCACTTCAAACACAACTAAAACAAAACCCAACTAGTCTACCCCCTTCCCCAAACTGCTCTTCCATATGTTTTCTATCTCCGTAAATCATTCCACCCAACTGCCAAACTAGCTTTCTTAAATTCTCCTTCTTCTCACCCTGGGCTCTTCACCAATTCCTATCAATTGCACCTCCTAAATATAGTTCATTTCTTTCTATCATTTGCTTAGCATAGGTCATCATCTTTTCAGGCTTAGATTATGATAACATATCTAAATCCACATCTGACTTTGTCACTTGCCTCCTTAGAATCTTCCTCTAGTATCCCACAGCTCCCAACCCCTTGATGTAGTTTTTCAATAATCTTGCTCCTGATTTCCACTCTAGCCTTATCTCTCCCAACCTTCTTATATATTCTGTGCTCCAATCATTCTGAACATTTTTCAATTTCTTGTTCTCTCTTGCCGCTTGGCATTTGTTCATGCTCTTCCTTCTGCCTTGCATTTTCTTACCTTTCTTGTTCATATGGTAAACTCCTACTTCTCTTTCCTGTCTCTGCTTAAATATCTCTTCCTCCAGGAAGCCTTCCCCCATTTCCATCATGTGTTTTATATGCTCTTTTCATGCTCTTAGACCACTTTGTTTCCTCCATCATGGCTCTGACTCAATTAGCACATTCTAATTATCAGGTTCACACTAGACCAAAATGTTGAGACTATCTTTATCTTATTCAGTGTTATTTCTCTGTCACCTCACACAGTGATTGGCACAGGATGTTACATTCTAAATATTTTTAATGAACTATGAATAATAACACAAAAATGTCATTTTTGTATACTGTAGCTGTCTTAAGTTAAAATCACCTATATTTGGTGAAATCAACATGTAATCAAAAATTGAAAGATCCTGAAGTTCTCTCTTGATCTGCATCTTTGGCAAGTCCATCTTTGGGACTTTTCAACCCATCACACGCTCAGGCCAGTGCATGTAGTCTAGAGAAAAGAGTGAGCCAGGTGCTCGATTTAGGAGTGTTGAAATGCTGACTATAGTAACAGTCAAAAGTTTTCATGCCTTACAGATTCAAGAACCTATAAAGCCACTGGACTTCTCATTGAAATATTTAGGAATGACATTTGACACACAAAGCTTACACTGAACAATCAACAAATATTTACTGAACACTTACTATATGCTGGACTCTGTTCTGAACATCAGACAAAAATGCTTTCAGAATCTCTCATTCTTGAGGCTTACTTAATCCTCTAACAAACTAAACCTACTTAGCCCTCATTACTAATCCTAGAGTAGCATCTGTGAGAAACACTTGGTTAAACTTGTGTGTTTGGTTGGCATGTGGATTGGATTTCTTATAACCTGGAAAAAGGAAA
Source organism: Vulpes vulpes (assembly GCF_048418805.1). NCBI lineage: Eukaryota > Metazoa > Chordata > Mammalia > Carnivora > Canidae > Vulpes > Vulpes vulpes. Next base: position 104,841,813 of record NC_132785.1, on the reverse strand, counting down.
ATTATTCCTGTATCTGGGACATTTGTGCAGCACAGCTAAACTGACAGAGGATATCTTTCCAGGAAATTTCCATTATTATTCTTTTTTTTTTTTTCCTGTTCCTTCTATGAGTTCCACTGAATTGGTTTCTGATAAAGAATTCAGTGGTGCTTTCTTTTCCAAGAGACAGAATATAAGTAGAAAAAGGAAATGTGGCTGAAAAATAGAAGTTCAATAACCAAAGCAGCTCCAGTATACCTGTGTAAGGTAGAATGGTAGGCAGCTGAAAAGACTTGAGATTCTTCCCCAAAGAAGACAAGGAACAAAACTGCACTCTATCTTTTAAACAAACCTTATTATGGGAAACAATGGAAATCTCATTCTGTGCAGGTGGGAGTGTAGAGTAATAAGTTACTTTGATAACAATTTGGTATTTTCTTCCAAAGTTGAATACATGTATACCCCATGACTCAGAAATCCCACTTGGAGGTTTATACACTACAGGACTGCGTACACATGTGCACCAGGACACAGGTTTAAGAGTAATGCATAGGAGCATTACTCAAAATAGCCTCAAAATGAAAACAATCCAAATGTTTACCAAGAACAGAAAGAATAAATTATGTAATATTAATACAACTGAACACTATTCAGGAATAAAAATGAACAAAATACAACTATAAGCATTTAGATCAACTTAAAACATAAAGTTAAGCAAATACTCAACATGTAAAAAGAGTTATTATATGATCTCATTTATATAACACCCCCAACTACCAAAAAAGGCAGATCTAATCAATTATGTTTAGGAATGCATTGTTAGGTGGCAAAAATAAAGACAACCAAGGAAGCCATTACCATAAATGTCAAGATTGTGGTTACCTTCAATGCAGAGAAGGAAGTTGGGATAAGAAGAAACACAAGGGTAGCCACATTCTATCCTTTCACCTAGGTGGTGGTTAAATGACATTCACTCTGTAATCATTAAGCTTTGTAACTTTTTTTATACACACATATGCAAATACACACACACACACACACACACACACACACACATATATTCCTCCTCTCCAATAAACAAGGTTAAGAAGGCAGTCTTCCGTGGTTTGGGGCAGTCAATAGTAGTGTATCCGTTTTATAAAGAATGTAAGCCTTCGGGGATCCCTGGGTGGCGCAGTGGTTTGGCGCCTGCCTTTGGCCCAGGGCACGATCCTGGAGACCCAGGACCGAATCCCACGTCGGGCTCCCGGTGCATGGAGCCTGCTTCTCCCTCTGCCTGTGTCTCTGCCTCTCTCTCTCTCTGTGTGACTATCATAAATAAATAAAGAAAAAAAATTTAAAGAAAAAGAATGTAAGCCTTCCTAACCTTGGATTATTGTGAACTTGACTATGAAAATCATCTCAAAAGTCCTTATTTACAAGACTATTTGATCCAGACATACGACGACAGCTGGTACTATTCTGATAAGTTGGGGATGGCTGTTTTTAAATGACTTTTCCAAGGACTGATAGTTAGGAAAGAAACCCTGGTCAGGGGGTTAGACTGATATTAATCAGGAGTTTTGAGTTCCATTTTCAAATGAATCAAAACAGGTACATTCCTTTCTTCCTCTTAAACTGTGCTTCTCAATCCTGGTTATATGTTGGAATCACCTGGGGGAGCTTTAAAATGCTGATGCCCAGGATCCATCCTCAGAGATTCTAATTTAATTGGTTGGGGTTTTAGCCTGGGCATCAGGATTTTTAGCCTAATTACTTTAAAATCTCCAGGTGATTGTAGTGTGCAACTAGAGCTAATAATCAGTGCATAAAGCCTAATTTCATTTTGAGCACATAAGTCAAAGTACACAGTATTCCTCATTGATGAATCCTGGAGTGAGAAATCCTGGATATTATTTCTTTTTTTAAAGATTTTGTTTATTTATTCATAGAGACAGAGAGAGAGAGAGAGAGAGAGAGGCAGAGACACAGGCAGAGGGAGAAACGGGCCCCATACAGGAAGGTGGACGTGGGACTCAATCCTGGGTCTCCAGGATCACACCCCAGGCTACAGATGGCACTAAACCGCTGTGCCACCAGTGCTGCCCCCTGGATTTTATTTCCAGACTTGCTCCTAACTAGCTCTGCAAGTTCTTCCCTTTCCTGTGCCCTAATTTACTTATCTGCAGATCAGGGAAAATGGGCCTCATGACATCTAAGGCTTTTTTCTATCCTGACTTTCCTTAGTTAATACTAATGGTTTCTTCCTATTTTAAAGCTACAAATGACCCTTGAAACCTTTGTAGGATTTTGTATGTTAGATAAATAAAATGAAATAATAGTGCCACCATTCTTCTTTGGCCACTTAATTTTCACTGAACAACTTTAGAAAAAATATATTTATCAACTAAGTAATAGTGTCAGGCACTGAACAAAATTAATATTTTTTCCCTCTTAGAGTCTGTTGGAGATAACACAGGGGGAAGAAAATGGTGAACAAATGGAAATATTTGTAATCACTGATAGATGCCATGCAAACAAACAAACAAGCCCAGGAGGAAGCTCATCTAGAATTAAAGGGGGGAGGGAGGCTGCCCTCAGATAGTGTGATCATGGGGATCACAATGAAATATTGACAGGATAGGAAGTGTTAATTCACTCACATTAACAAATATCTATTGACCTCTTCCTACAGGCCAAGCACTACTCTTGGTCTTAGAAATAGAGCAGTGGGAAAAACAAAAACAGAAACAAAAAAAACAAAGTCTGGGCCTCAAGGAGCTTGCATTTTGGAGGTGACAAGGAGGCAGAGAAAATTTGAAGTCTGTATGTGTATACAGGAGTAGTGAGTGGGATGGGTACGCATTTCAGGTCAAGGAACTATCTACTGTAAAGGTCCTGCAGATGGCAGCTGGGTATTTCAGGAACCTAAAGCAGGCTAGTGTGCCTGGAGCACAGAAAGGGCAGTGAGACTTGTTTGGAGAGGCAGACTGGAGCTAGTTTGTAAGAGGTCTCCCAGGCCAGGAAATGAGTTAAGCAAATATGGTTTATGCAAAGCACCTAGACTGAATTTGAATGGAGTCTGCTGAATGTAGGTTTAAAATCACTGTTCTGGGTTAGTATCTTAGCTGATGATTGAGCCCCACATCCATTCCTTCATCAGCTATATTCTGGAATCTGAAAATGCAAGAACTACTGCAATGTCTGCATATTACCCATGGGGCTGTTATGTTACCAGTTACTTGGTGGGGTCATGGAGTGGTGAGTATGTGTGCATCCCTGGGAGGGAGGATAGGGCTGTAGCCTGTCTGGATCCTTAAAAGTCAAAGATCTGTGACCCATAAAAGAAGAGGCTTCATGAAAAGATTTGGGCCAAAGAGATCTACAAAAACACCAAGAATATATTGGTCATATATTCATTTCTTAATTCCACAATGGACATTTATTGAAAGCTTATGACCACAGGAGTTACCCCAAAGAAGAGAGACAGACAATCTGATTATTATAATATAATGTGGAAAGTGTTGCAGAGATGGGAACATGGAAGAGAGCTACTGTTATAACTCACAGTGGTGATGGGAAGGGTCTGGGAAGAATTCCAACTCAACTAACTTGAGTTGCTTCAACTAAATTTTGAAGGGTTTTTAGGAGTTGGCTGGATAAAAAAAAAAAACAGAAGGGTATTCTAGGTAAAGAGAACTCCTAGGGCAGAGGGATCAAGATGAAAGAGATTAAAGTGCCTTGCTAGAGACAAAAGGTAGAGAGATGGGGTTGGAGAGGAAAACAGAGGCCAGGTCATAAAGGGCGTTGTAATCCATGTCAAAGAATCTGGAATTCATCCTGAGGTCATTGGAAAACCATTCCATAACTTTAAGGAAGGGAGTGACCCATGATAACTTTAAAAATGAATCATAATAATTAACAATGATTGATTCCTTATTGTGTGCCATGTAGTCTTTTGAGGCCTGTCATGTACAATGACTCACTTAATCTTCTCTAAATTCCTTTGAGTTGAGGATTATTATTAGCATCATTTTGTAAATGAGGAAGCTGAGGCACACTTAATGCAGGAACTTCTCTCAGGGCGGCTCAACTAATAAGCGGTTGTACTAGAATCCAGAACCAGGCTGTTGGCTCCAAAGAGAAGCACATATAAGTACTATGCTATCTACTTAATTCCTTGTCACCAAAGTAGGGTTCCTGGACCAGGGGTATTAGCATTACCTGAGAACAAATCCTGAGCCTCACTCCAGAACTACTGAATCAAAATCTGAATTTTAGTAACATTTACCAGGTGATTTGTATGCACATTAATGATTGAGAAGCATCAGCTTAACCCACATGAGACACCTGGGCCAGAGATGATGAATTGGAAGCCAAATACCCCATCTAAAGAGAAATACTGTTCTAGATCCTGTTGATTGGTGAATGCTGAAATGTACTGAGCACCCCCACTCCTACTGCAAATTCATTTTTCACATTTTGATGGTAGGGAGGGGATATGGATTTTTTAGAAAAGCCATTTTGTGGGGGCATCACTGTATTGGCTGGCAAAAGATGTTTGCAAGTAGAATTTGGCCTAGCAGCTGACAGTGTAAAATCTCTGGCTCACAGTTTAGAGATTTAGGGGCAGGGAGAAGCTTCTGTCCCCTTGGGTCACTTTTAGTAATTTCTTTGTCTCTAAGCTGACAAATATTTGAGTGTAATTACTAGAGAATAAGTCTAGGAGTAAGGAACCAAAGAAGCCCCTTCATCTGTGTTTCGCCTAAAGTTTTGAGAGCTGCCTGTTCTAGGTGGTGTTTATGTTGGTTTGGGACCAAATCCATAGTTGGTAAGAAAAAGCAATTATTTTCTTGGTGTGTCTTATGGTGACAGAGGAAGACAACTTGTCAAGAATATAGGGTTGGGGATTTTGACTGTCTGTCATTGTCTTTCCAGAGACTAATCAAAATGTGTATGGGTTTGGGAACCCAGGTACCTTGGGAACTCGGATGAGCTTCTAAGTCAATGGGGTGGCCATGGGTGAGGGGGGTCCTCTGTGTCTGAAGCTGGGTACCAGAGGGGGACCTGTGGTCTGCTTGCCTGCCACAGGAAGCCCAAGCGGCAGGTTCTAACCTGCAGTTCTCCCCCAGGTTAGACCCTCCCTCTGCATCCAGCTGCCGCTCCCCAGAGATGGGCCTGCACCCTCCTGGCCCCATGTCTGTGATGCAGGCACAGTGGCTTCAACTGGGGACAGGGGGCATGGAAAAACAAAAAGTACCTTTGGAATAATTGTACAATAGGTACAATAATGTACCTTTTATGATGTATGCTATAAAAAACAGGTGTTTTTTAGTGAGATTGCACTGTTCTCTGCCAAGAAACCTAAAGTAAGCAGCACAGATTTTCTTTTGCAGACTTGTAGGTAGCAACTAGAAGTTTTAAGTGATACGATATATATAAATTTTATTTTAGAAGTATCATGGGAATATGGAGAATAAGCTGGAAAGGATAAAGACTGATGACCAATAAGGAGGCTATTTGAATGGTCCAAGAGAGGAGTGAATGATATCCATGCATTCACTCAAGTCAAATAACTGGGAGTCACCTTGGACTTTCTCATTCCCACAGCCATTCAGTCACTGAGTCCTTCAAATTCTACTTTCTTGATGCCCGTCACATTCATTCCTTCCTCTTACTTCCATTGTTATTTTCCCTATTCAGGTCCATGTTCTTTTTTTACTTAGACTGTAGGCAGAAGTGTCTCCAGTCACTCTACTTTACAACCTGTCTTTCATGTAACTACCAGAATGGGCTTTCTAAGACAAAAATCTGACTTTTTCATTACTCTAAGTAAAAAAATTCTCCAGGGGCACCCAGATGGCTCAATCAGTTAAGCATCCAACTCTTGATTTCTGCTCAGGTCATGATCTCAGTCGGGGTGGTGAGACTGAGCCCCACATTGCAGCAGCCTTGGCACTCAGCTGGGAGTCTGCTTCTCTCTCTTTCTCCCTCTCTCTCTCCCTCCTTCTGCCCCTCCCCCACGCATACACACTCACCCTCTCTCTCTTTCTCTCTCAAATAAAAAAATAAATAAATCTTTTTTAAAAAAGTTCTCAGGGCGTCTGGGTGGCTCAGTCGGTTAAGCATCTGTCTTTGGCTCAGGTCATGATCTGGGGGGGGGGGTTCCTGGGATTAGCAGGTCTAAGGCTCCCTGCTGAGCTCCCTGCTTCTCTTTCTCCCTCTGCCCTTTTCCTCACTCATGCTCTCTCTGTCTCTCTCTCAAATAAATGAATAAATATTTTAAAAAATAAACAAAAATTAAAACATCACAAATTAAAAATAAATTTCTCCAGTGGAATATAAGCGCTTCAGGGACTGGGCTACAATTTGCTTCTTTGCTGTATCTTCTACTCATTCATCTTACTCATTATCCACTTAACCCCCAACATCCAGATATTAGAGAAATGTGTGCAAAACTTTGAATATGCCAGGATGCTTCATGTTTACATTTTTCCATTTCCTTTCCTTTTTCCTACCTTCTCCCATCTTTTCTCCCCTTTCTGCCCCATTTGGAAAAACATGTTCATCTTGCCAATCAGCCTTTGCTGAAAACTCCATCCCAATGCCTTCATTATTTCCTGGGAAGAATTTCCTAACCCCTAGTGTGTAGCAACAGCATAATAATAAATATTCTTAATAATTATTTATTGAACAAATGAAAAGATGGGTGTGTGCTCTTTTCCTAATTCATTAGTGGAAGAGTTTGGTGGTTTTTTCCTAATCCCACATCACTGTTTAGGAGAGCTTGTTCATTCCCATGGGCTTCAATTATCACCTCTACAGAAGTAACTTCCAAAGAGGCTTAAATTCTGTGTCCCTTATTGCTTCCTAGATATTCTAGTGGGAAAAATAAGCCCCAAGCAGGTAAGTGACCAGAAGTCTATTACAACAGTCTAAGTGAGAGGCAGTGAGAATGGAAATTAGGCAACAAATTGAAGAGACATCTGAGATGTAAGTTGCATCCAGGCCAGATGGGGAGACTCTTGCTAGTGTTCTGTAATGACACAATATGTGCTGTTGTCTGCTTTTCCTGTGATGAAGGCTGACACAGGGAGTGCTTGCAGGACTGAGGAAGGACAGACATCGTCAGAGCACCCCTCCTTTTTCCTTCTCTTTTCTTTTCAAAGTCGGATTTACAGATGAGTGAGAAACCAATGGAGTTGGTTACCAAGAAGGGAAAATTCTAGTTTCTCCTCTAAGCTCTAGGTCTAATCTTTGGTCTCATGATTCCCAGGTCTATAAAGTCAAGACTGCCAAGTACTTTTAGTAATTGCATGACATTAGACCAAAAAATGTCCTTTATGCCCTTTATTCACAATTTATGGCTTTGGCAGATTGGCGTGGTAGACAGCTGAATCTACCTCAATTGACTACCAGATCTGCTGTCTCCTGGATTCACCTAGAGGACTGTAGCTCCAGGACAAAAATCCAGGCAATTACAAGGCTTTGCCTGGCAGGCCTCCTGGGGGAAGCTGCTGTTCCCACACCAGACTTGGTATGCCGCCAGTGCATCTGGAAGAAGTTGCAGTCAAGGACTCAAGCCATTTTTGAGCCAACCATACTCATGTGCCTATCTGCATTCCCAGTCTAGGAACCTCTTTTTGGAGGCCCCTTTATGGTGAGGCTTTTGTTGATACACTGTTCAAGCACCTCCACCAAGACCTTGGCCAAGGCAGTTTTCTCCACTTGGACTCAGTACCTTTTCACACCATGCTCTTTCTCTTCCTTCCTGTGGTCCCATAAGTCCATAAAAAAGCAGGAGCTTTTTTGTTGTTGTTTAGAATTCCTTGGCAGTGAGATGATATTTATGCTTTCGTTTGATATATGCCTCATGCCATTCCATGGGGAGAAATAGAACACTAGTGAGTTAGTGTCTTCCTCCTTTCCCTCTTGCCTGCACTGTTGTAGAAAGCAAATAAAAAGGTTTGCTTGTTATTTTCATTTTTGGCCTGTTATCCTAATGAACCACCTTAACACCTGGCAGCTCGGCCCACATCTGTTTGGGAGCCCTGTTGTTTAAATAGGTGTAAGAATATTCCATCCCAACTCCCTTCTGCTAGGGCTCTGGGCTCTTGAAACAAGAGCTTCTTTTTTTATTTTTTTATTTTTTTATTTATGATAGTCACACAGAGAGAGAGAGAGGCAGAGATACAGGCAGAGGGAGAAGCAGGCTCCATGCACCGGGAGCCCGACGTGGGATTCGATCCCGGGTCTCCAGGATCGCGCCCTGGGCCAAAGGCAGGCGCCAAACCGCTGCGCCACCCAGGGATCCCCAAGAGCTTCTTATTATACATGCTATAGATTCTATGTTTTTCCTTTCACTATAGCAAGATTCAAATATGTTGAGAAAAGGAGAATGGATAATCCAGATGCACATTAGATTGCATTAGAAAAAAATATTGAAACTTCTGAAACAAAACCAGCATTTTTGCTTGGCCTACAGAATAATGTGACTAATTTTGGCCAGATGGAGCATGATTATGAATTAGCTACATGTAGACTGGATTTGAGACACTAAACAATGACCCACTACATTGCTTTAAATTACACAGATGAGGCTCTTTGCCCATGGTAGTTTAATTATTTTCTTGGAAGACATTACAATTCTTTATCCAGGAAGCCTAATGAATTTTATAATTACCTTTTCCTCTGAAGTCCACAAATGATGATTCCCCATTTGGATTGGTAAAGAAGAACCCACAGTGGGAAGCATTACTGATGTGTAAAAAACTCAGGACAGCATTCCTTTGCTGACCATTCCCATTTTTTGCACATGTATCCAAGAGTCAATTGAAGTGTGTGCACCTCTGGGCCTGGGGGAGGAGCAGAGCAAATTTCTTTTACCCCACCAAGGCTCATATCTTTATTACTTTCATAGCTCCTGCCTTGGATTAGTCCAGCACTTTTGTCTGGATTGTTAGGAGCTATTGCTTAGTAGGCATCCAATTCGCCCTCCACATTGACATCTGAGTCCCATTATCAAATACAAGCCTTTATTGACTAGCCAATGCCTTTAGGATAAAATCAAAACTCCTAAGCAAAAAACAAACAAAAAAAACCTAAGCAAATAAGATCTGGAACACCAGTCTCATTTTCCAGCATCATCACATTGTATGCTCAAGGCATCATATCCCTGCTCTCTTTGAACAAAATCCCTTCTACTTCTGTGTCTTTGTACCAATTATTCCCCTGGCTAGAGCAAAGTGCCCATTCTCATTCCTCTTCTAGGAGCCATCATACTCACCTTTTGATACCAGTTTGAATTTTAGTTGTCATGTTCAATACGTTAAAGATGGAAGAGCAAAATGGGAGAGAGTAAGGGTACCTGAAGCTTGGACTGCACCACCCATCGCTGTGAATTTGAATGACTTGTTTATCTTCCCCAAGCTTCTGTTCTCTCAAAAGTAAGTTGGCAACTTTTTCCTCCCAGCTTCACTGAAGTAAAATAGACAAAAAACTATATATATTTATATTGTAAAATGTAATGGTTTGATATATGTATAGATAGTGAGGTATTTACACAATCAAGTTAACACATCCATTACCTCAGTTACCTTTGTGTGTGTGTGTGTATAGTGAAGACATGTAAGATCTACTCTCTTAGCAAATTCCAAGTATATAATACAAACTATTAGCTATAAACCATCATGCTGTACGTTAGATCCCCAGAACTTACTCATCTTACAACTGAAAGTTTATACCCTTTGACCAACATCTCCCTATTTCCCTCAGCTCCTGGAGACTACCATTCTACCCTCTGGTTCTGTGAGTTGGAGATTTAATAGTCACTAAGTATGAGACTGTTGGGAGAGCTAATTGCAACAACCTTTTAAAACTGCCAAAAAAAAAAAAAAACTGCTTAACACTGTGCCTGACATATTTTAAGTACTTCATATGTAAACGCTATTATGTCTATTTGCTGACATTTTCTCCAATTCAGTTGTATTTTGACTTGTTATGCTTTAGCTTAACTAGCTTTTATGCTTAGAATTGTATTAGTTTGGGCGCCCGCGGTGGCTACAGCCACCAAGCCCGCGGCCAAGGAACCCGCCGCGCCGTCGCTCATGGATCGTTACTTCACTCGCTGGTACAAAGCCAATGTCAAAGGCAAGCCCTGTGAGGACCACTGTATACTACAGCACTCCAACCGAATATGTGTCATCATATTAGCAGAATCTCATCCAGTTCTTCAAAGTGGGAAAACAATCAAAAGCATCTCCTATCAAATCAGTACTAACTGTAGCCGACTCCAGAACATGGTCTCTGGGAAATTCAAGCGGGGGGCACAGTTTCTAACAGAGCTTGCACCTCTGTGTAAGATTTACTGCTCAGATGGAGAAGAACACACCATATCTAGCTGTTAGAGGATGGTTGATGGAATTGAATGAAAACATTCTCCATAAGCCATCTATTCTTCAAGAGAAGCCATCCACCGAAGGCTACATTGCGCTTGTATTGCCCAAATTTGAAGAAAGTAAAAGCATAACAGAAGGGTAACTGACACAGAAACAGTATGAAGAAGTCATGGTGAAGCGCATTAATGCCACAACGTCTCCATCATGAGGATTGTAATGGGTAATGAACAACGTGGCGGGCTTATCCCTCCCTGGCCTGTGGCCTGAGCGATCCATGCACTAAAGAACCACCTACACATGTGAAGTGCTTCACCCCAAGCCATCCGCAGAGAAGCCTGACCTTAAAACTTAACCTAGTTTTTTCCCTTTATCTTTTATAACGAGTCTTGGTTCTTGTTTTGTCCTCAGCCTCCCAGATCTGCCCTGTCTATGTACTCACTCTGTTCTTGTGCTTTTCTAACAACTGGCAAGGAGAGGATGTTTTTCTGATTAAAAATAAAGCACTTTGAGAAAAATTTGGATAAAACAGGTAAGTGTTAAATAGCAAAGTAAAAATAATTTAACCATCATCCTATAACCCATTGGTAAATACTACATTTTGATATGCTTCGGTTTGAATGTTACGGCATGATTATTGTTTTTGCCTTGATTTTCCTTCAGTTTGAAGTTGGGGAAAAAAAATCAGGCCTTTTTTGCCCATTTGGCTTCTGAATGACACTACAGAAAAGCCTAGAACAGCCTCTTCAGCCCTAGCTCTTCTCCCTTTAGATTGTAGGGGAGGGGCAGAGCATAGAGTATACCTCCTCCACTCCTTATACAGTCGTAGCTCGGATGGCCTTCTCTGAAACAAAGTCGAATGTAACACTGGCTTCTTAAATAAGGGATATAGGAAAAGGCTTTGAAAACTACAAAGGGCTTTCCCAACATGGAAGTATTCTAATGCAGTGTAAAGCTGCTTATCACAGTACGTACAGTATAGTTACTCAGTCACACACTCTAGCTGTGGTGTAGCCAGCCAAGAAGTCATTGAGAAGTTGCTGTAGTCCAAAGACATAGATGCCTTTGAACAGAACAAAAACTTTTACATCATCTAAACTAAAAACAGAACTGATATGCTTTAAGATTGTCTACTTACTTACACTGAATTTCAAATAAAAGGACTTTTTAAATTGTTATTTTTTTCTTAAAGGCTGTAGCACATGTACATTTAAATATCTTTGTAAATAAAACAAGATGTAATTTAATACAGAAGAAATCCCTTTACTTGTAAATTCCTTTGGTTCTCTATCCTCTTAGCCTGTTGAAGTTATAAGTCACCCCTTCCTCACCCCCCATTGCACTTAAATAAGAGAATATTCTCATTTCAGGTATATAAAAGTATTTTGTAAATACAATCTAGAAGTTATTTTTGATTCACAAGAAAAACTTCTTGTAACTTGAGTGGCAGCATGACTGTCCTTTAAATATACCCACCAGACATAATATAGGCAGTAAGTGTACAGACATCTACACTGATGGTGCTAAGAGCTGGAAACAGAAGCACAAACCAGCTGATCCCCATTTTGAGTAGCATAATGATTCCTGAAGACATCAAAAAGATACTAAAGATAGTAAAAGATGTATTTTTGCATGTAACATTACCTCAACATTGTTCTCCCATTATTTCTATTTCTATTGTAATTTTAAAGAATATTTTGGTCTCAGAGAATAAAAATCATGCTTGATAATTTTTATAAAAAAAAAAGAATTGTATTAGTTTGCATGAATTGAATGACCAAGGTAATAGTCATTATCACTTCTAGTTTATTTAGGCCTTAACATTTACCACAGCTGTATTTTATGGAGTATTGGTTGAAGAAATTGTATGGAACTACCATGTGATAGTGATATTGTAAATTTAATTCTATCAAGAACTATTAAGCCAAGATCAAGTTTTTGTATATTGGGGATTCTTAGAGTCCAGTCAGGTATATTTAGTACTTTGCATTAATAACAAGCAACATTTACATAATCAAATAACTTAAAGACTCTACCTTTGTAAATTCTATTTATGTTTGCTATGCTTATATAAAGAAAAGTATTTTTACTGAATTTATACACACGAGTGTTATTTTGAATACCATTTTGGACTTATTCATTCTAATTTCAAATTTGACTTATTTCAATTGTACAGCAAGGTCGAATTTATTTCCATTCTATATCAAATGCCCCAGATTTAATAGTGGTTTCTTTTAAAAAAAAAAAGATTTTATTTATTTATTTGATAGAGCCAGAGAGCACAAGCAGGGAGAGCAGCAGAAGGAGAGGGAGAAGCAGACTTGCTGCTGAGTGGGAGCCCTTTGAGGGGCTCGATCCCAGGACTCTGGAATCATGACCTGAGCCAAAGGCAGATGCTTAACCGACTGAGCCACCCAGGTGCCCCTTATTGTGATTTCTAAACTAGCTTTTGAGATCTGATCAACTTTTATATACAAATAACAGTTTTCTGCCAAGAGGGGTAATATAATTTGCAGTAAAAATTATTTTTGAATGACTAGCTTCATTTTTGAGTGTATACATGTGTACAACTATGTTTCACTCATCTAAAATTACAAATTTAAATGTGTTAAGAATAGAAACTCTCCCCCATTATTCCACAGCTCCACAGGAGCTTTACAGTTACTGACTTTTCTTCTACAAACCTATAATAACTTGTAATACCTCACTTTTCACTTTGTATCACAATATTGGTTCACAAGGCCATTCTGTGCCCATCCACAACTGATAACTGAATGAATAAATAAAAATGAATAGATGAGTGAATACTTAAAAGCCAAATTGTTTCTTTGAGTGATCTATCCATGAATCAGACAGATGTTCTCAGGTTAGGCTAAGGCATATTAAAATACAAAGTCCTGTTTGACCGTTGTACCTGATCCCCTGCCCAATATCCTTCACTCAGCTGAATATGACAAATTTTGGGAAACTATGGAAGGGCACAAAGCCAAAGTTGGCCTAAGATCCCCAACTTAAACAGTAGTACCTGCTCTGGCACAACGACTCCAGCCACCAAGGGCTCAGCGAAGATCCTGTCTTGATCCACCAAGGGCTCAGCGAAGATCCTGTCTTGATCAATACCTACCCTAATTTCAGACCCACTTCCGAGACCTCATTCTTAGGAGTTCATTTTGGAATCTGGTCCCTCTTCTGGTATGTTTTCAAAACTGACAGAGATAGAAAAGAAAAACTTACTCAGGAAAGAAAATTGGATCAAATATTTAATACCGCACATTAAGCCTGGTAATAATGACTAGATGTATCACTGTCCAAATAAATTTTATATTAATCATTAAAAAATAGCAAAATAAAATAAAATACAAAGCAAAATAAAATAAAAAAATACAAAATACAATAAAATAGCAAAATAAAATACAAATGTGAGCACATGTATAATATGGTTTCACATTTTACATGGATATACTGTATATCCACATGGTATATGCATTGGTACTCTTCAAGTGCATGTAATTTGGGAATGACTCATATCAGGAACTGGTGACAAGAACAGGCACTGTATTACAAAGTCTGGCATTTCAAACATTTTTGCTGTTTTGATTTTTTAAAAATTTAAAAATATTTTATTTATGTATTTGAGAGAGAGAGAGAATGAGAGGCAGTGTGAGAGGCACTCTCCCTGCTGAGCAGGAAGCCCAATGTGGCAACTCAATTGCAAGACCCTGGGACTATGACCTGAGTGAGAGCCAAGGCATCTGCCTGAGCCACCCAGGTGCCCCATTTTTTCTATTTTTCAAGTCAATTTTTAATCTTTTAAAAATCTGGATCTGTGAAATGACATTGAATCTTACGTTTGAGCACGGGAAAGTAAAAGATTAACTCACATTATATGTCAGGTTCACATAAATCCATACTCACAAGGATAGAGCTCTGTTAAGGAACGGGTCATTTTATCTGGCAAGAGATGGAAAATGAACCCAGAAATTTTCTTTCTGCCAATAAGTGTTTGGTAATGGTAACATAAATATATTCCATATGTAGTGCTAAGAAAATAAAATTACTTTTTTTTTGTCCATGTATTTTAGATTTAGAAATAAAATGCAAACCGCAGGAAAACTCGGCAGGAGATAGTTACTGGAGAATACAAAGAGCATAATTATTAGGAAGGCAAGCCTGGTATCAAAGTTACCAGGCAGCCAATCCCAAGAGAAAGTAACATGAAAGTGGATTGGGAGGGTCATCCAATCATCTAATCCGACCTTGCTGTGTAATTAAAATTGCCTGGGCAATTAGGTGTTTGGGGAGAAGTGGAAATGAAACTCTTATCATTTCATGGGGACTTAAGAAAATTTCCTAACAAGTCAGCAGAGAGCAAATGAAGAGAAGGGGACTATTTGCCAATATAGGTACTATTAACCATAGCCTGCCTTCTCCCAACTCACCTGCTGTCCTCCAACTAAAGTCACATTAGTACTAAATTGTCAACATCTGCAGAACAATAAACTTAAAAATACTTTCTCCTTCATCCTGATATTGCTTACAAAGGGGTAGGCCTTTCCAGAGGGTGTGTGTGTGTGTGTGTGTGTGTGTGTGTGCGTGTGCATGTGCATGAGCATGCATATACATTTGCTCTCCTAGATATGGAGCTTAGGGTGTGAGTGGGGGAGGAAGAAAATAGCATGCAAAGTTTTCATGTGGAACCACTTCCAAGGGCTCAAAGACATAACATCCTGTGCAGTTCCAGAATCCATGAGAAGCTCAGTGTTGTAGGGGTTCAGTGTGTGGGGTTCTGGTTCGGGGTTGAGACATAAAGCTGAAAAGAAAGCTGGGTCCCACTTATGCCCTGTGGGCAAAAAATAAGGAGTCAGTAGAAATTTCAGAACAAGAAAACATTTCTTTTAAGATTTTATTTATTTATCAATGAGAGATACAGAGAGAGAGAGAGGCAGAGGGAGAAGCAAGCAGGTTTCATGCAGGGAGCCTGACATGGGACTCAATCCCAGGTCTCCAGGATAACATCCTGGGCTGAAAGCAGCACTAAACCGCTGAGCCACCCGGGCTTCCCAGAAGGCACCTTTAAAAGCAAAGCTCCCCTAGCAGCAATGTTGAGGCGAGACAGAATGGATGTTGGGATTAGAAGAGCAGCAGTGGCAATGCCAAGGAGGAGCCTCATAGGAGCTTGAGGAGAATGGACAGGACTTGAGGCTACACTGGATGCAGGCAGTAAGGAAGAGGGATGGCAAGTCTTAGCTAAGAGCAAGAAAACAGGCAAGAGTGAAAGTCTTGCAATCCAGGGCATAGAACAGCCAGTTGGAGCTGTCTAGTTGGCCATTGTAAATATGTTTCTGGAACTCAGAAGAGAGGTCTGGATGAGGCTACTTTGTAAACCATGATAACACAGATGGAAACTGAAGACCCAGGATGAATTAGATCATCTAAAGAGGAGAGTAAAAACCAGAAAGATAGAAAAGATGAGGCATGGAACTAAGGATTAGAGAATCTGTGGGTAAAACAAAGGAAGAGAAGCTGCTGTAAGAGATAGAAAAGGAATGGTCTGAGCGGTTGCTGCTTCTAGCACAATAGAGAACAGGAAACACAATTTTGAGAAGCTGGGGTGTCTCATGCTTCTAGATTCTGTATTCAACACTTAATGGATACATATCCTTCTTAAGCACAGGTGATCATATAAGAGATAAAATAAATCTAAACAGGGTAGCCCGGGTGGCCCAGAGGTTTAGCACTGCCTTCAGCCCAGGGTGTGATCCTGGAGACCTGGGATCGAGTCCCATGTCAGGCTCCCTGCATGAAACCTGCTTGCTTCTCCCTCTGCCTGTGTCTCTGCCTCTCTTTCTCTCTGTGTCTCTCATGAATAAATAAATAAAATCTAGAAAAAAAATAAATCTAAACAAATATTAAAGAATAGGCATTATGTAGAATACGTTCTCTGAGAACAATGTAATTAAGTTAGAAGTTAATCACAAGAAGATAGGTTTAAAATTCTACATGTTTGGAAGTTAAAAACACACTTATAAGTAATTTTTCAAAGAAGAAACTGAATTAGAACTTAATGAACACTTAGAGCAAATGATAATGAAAACACTGTACATCAAATCTTGAGGTTTACAATGGAAATGTTCCTCCAAGGAAAATTTATAGCCTTGCATGCTTATTTAAGAAATGGACAGAGGCTGAAAATTAATGAGCTAAATATTTATCTCAATAAATTAGGAGAAGATTTACAGAATAAAATCAAAGAAAATAGAAGGAAAAATAAAAATACAAGCAGAAATAAGTGAAATACAAAAAGATACCATAGAGTGAGTTGATAAAATAAAGTTTTTCTTAAAAAAAAAAAACAAATTAAAAAAATAAAAAATACAAATTAGACAAACCTTTGGTGACATTAATCATGAAAAAAGAGAAGAAAAAATTATTGGCTAGAAATGAGGATATATGGACAGAAATAGACTAGATTAAAAAGACTATATGAGAATACTATGAACAATTTTGTTACTAATAAGATCTAGGAATTACTATTTTCTTCTTCCCTGTTATCTTATTTAGGAAGCCATCTAATCCTCCATTTGAAGAGCCTTAAGAATAAAGCAAGGTCTGCCAGCAGATGTCCAAGCTATTGCCACAACCACCCCCCTCCCAAAATTTGCTGGGGTTGCCACTTGAGATTTAGCAATTTGACTTTCAGCATCACCGTTGGGGCCCTACTTGCCGTATCAGTAGTCAGTCAAGGATCTTCCTTGGGACACTTCCTTTGCTTCACTCTGGAATTAGCCAAGCATCCAGGGGCATACACAACCCAAAGGGTGTGAGGATTGTTAACTGTCTTTGAATGCCATATGGGAATCTGATCAATCTAGTCCACCTTTGCTATTGCTTTTTGATGCATCATGGAGTCTTACGAGGTTTAGTGCTACACAATCTCATGAATACATGGTTACTGTCCTGCAATGAGAATAAAAATCCAATGAGAGGTTCTTGGAAGGATTCTGTGTCCCTCTGTGTTAAGCTTATCTATGTTTGGGATTCTAGGATTGAATTCTTAGTAATTAGATTTTTTGAACTGCTGCCTTCAGAGGTACTAACCCAGGTCAGCTTTTGGTATTTGCCATGAAGGGTGGTGTAGATTTTCTCACAATCCTTAAACTATAAAATATTTGGTACCATATCTCTCCCTGGACCATCAAGGCCATTCTCAGGGGTTCCCGGGTAACTTTTCAAAGATACCCCCTAAGTAATTCTGAGGTAATTTTCTGCCCTGGTCTACATTATAAAATAGCTGGCTTTTTCCTCATTAAATAAGAGAGAGAGAGAGAGAGAGAGAGAGAGAGAGAGAATTCACATATTTAATACTTGCTAAAACACTCTTCTGGTAGGATACCACACAAAACATAGTCATGTGTTTATCTTTTTAGTCTATGGATTTCCAGCACATTAGCATACAAAATAAAGCAGTTGGTCTACATTGTTCTAAGATCAAGAGAAATTTTAAGGAGTTTTCTCGTCATTTCTCATAAATCCATTTCCATTTCACAATCATGCCCAGGAGCTTGTGAGGCACAATGTCAGGATGTCAGCTCCGATGCCCAGTCCCAAGAGATAAACCAAATCATATCATCCCACCCTCTGTCTGCCCAAAGGCTGTCCTTTTACATAAATAGAACGGCCCCAACATTGTTACAGAGATACGTGTGTGGAAAAATATTACAGCCCAGATCTTCTTCCAACCCCTTTGCTTTAAGCTTCTAAGAGATCCTGAAGAACCAGGAAAAAAACTAGAAGATAAAGATGCTGCTAAATATCCTACATGGCAAAGGACAGCTCTCCATATTGCCAGTAAAGAATTGTCTGGCCCAAAAATGTCAACAGTACAAAAGCTGAGAAACCCTAGTGTACAGAATATCTTGCAGAGACTTCATGTACAACATTGTTATGGACATGCTCAAAATTGAATCGTTATTCCTTTTTTTCACCTACTCACTTTTGTCACTTGTCATTCCTAATCTGATTAATGGTATCTAGTCTTATGAATGCGTATCTTGTAAATAATTTTTATTTTCTCTCTCTCCCTCATCTTGCTTATGTTAGTTCCCTTTCCATTTTATCTCCTAAATATCTGCAATCCTTCCTCCTCCCTCCGCTACCAATCCTTTGTGTGAGTGTAGACATCCTTTAGTTTGCAACTGTCTCCTAAATGGACTCCCTGCTCTGAGTCTTATAAATGCCTCCAACTCATACTCCTTGAGTATTCTAAAATGGAAGCTTAACTGCATTTCTCTCACTGTCTACAAGATAAAGACTGAGCTCTAAGGTCTGGCTTACCATGATTACCATGTGTTTTATTCTCTGCAGATTCATGTTCTAGTGCTCTTTATCCCAATCTCCTTCTTTTCTAGTAAAACCCAAGAAAACAAAACCAACAAAACAAAAACCTTCACACTTCTGTTTATTGGACATGATGTTCCCCTTTTTTTTGGAATGCCCTCTCCACTAGCCCCTCCCCCCCCCAGCCCCTCCTGAAAGTTTCCTCCTGGAAAAATGTGTCTTTTTAAAACTCTGCTCTGTGCATGTGCATACTTCTATTGGGACACATGCCACCTCAGGTATAAAATCCTGGTTCAAAAGTTGAAATGTGACAAAGCAACATGGTCTATTTTTATTCCACTCAGATTTTAAAATTTTGAATTTCCATGATATAAGGTGAAACAGTCACAGTAAATTCATAGTCCTCTCCCTTTGCTCCTCAGTTGTGGTTAAATTCTGGGGGAGCCCTCATAGTATCTAAGTTTTGGAGGTGTAGGCACTCACACCTCATCCCTGTACATAGAGCCCCTTCAGATTTGGAGGTTCTTTTCTTAAGTCAGTGTCTTGCTTGTAGATAACCTCATCATTTTGCTTTGAGAATTTTTCTGAGGCTTTCTATGGCTTCCTTATACCACACAACTATTCCCTTCACAGGACTGCTTCCTACCCCAGATCACCTGGACATTAAATCCTTAATCAGAGACCTAGAGGTATTCCTTTTCTTATAATCTTGTTAAAAATCTTACTTCAAAAATATTTCCTGTCTTGTGAATTTTTTGTCTTAGAGGCATCAAATACTTTCTTTCATGGGTTTAGACTTTTAATAGGTTTAGTCCCTTAAATGCTAATGACTCTCAAGTTGTTTCTGCTTAGTTCTGTAGCATCCCATATTTGAGGCAGGACGAAAAACAGAACAGAGTAGCTCCTAAATCTAACAGCCCTTTGGATACACCCGGGGGACCTTTTAAAATTGAAGATGCGGGCAGCCCCGGTGGCTCAGTGGTTTAGCGCCGCCTTCAGCCCAGGCCTGATCCTGAAGTCCCATGATCGAGTCCCGCATCGGGCTCCCTGCATGGAGCCTGCTTCTCCCTCTGCCTATGTCTCTGCTTCTCTCTCTCTCTTTCTCAAGAATAAATAAATAAAATCTTTATTTAAAAAAATAAAATTGAAAATGCTCCCCTGCAACCCTGCATCAGAATGGTTTTTTTTCCTTAAAGATCACAAAATCTCTCATTGGTGGGAGTGGGGCAGGACTCCGCTCAATTCCTTTTTCCTTAAAGTCTCCAATTATTTATTTTATTATTATTATTTTTTACCTACAATGCTTACTCCCTGCGGGTTCCTCAACCTCCACGTCGCGGCTCCGCTCCCTCCTCCTCGCCCCGCCCCTCACCTCTGCTCTTCCTGTTCACCTTCCAGCCCCGCCCCGCCCCTTCCCAACCCCGCCTCCCCTCCCGGCTCCGCCCCTCCCACTACCAGCCCCTCCCCTCCCTTTCCACAGCTCCGCCTCCCTCCCGGCCCCGCCCCCGGCCCCGCCCCATCCACTCCCATTCCCAGCCCCGCCCCCTTTCCTAGCCCCGCCCCTCCTCCCAGCCCCGCCTCCCTCCCGGCCCCGCCCCTCCCCTCCCTCTCTCGACCCTGCCCCTCCCCTCCCTCTCCCGGCCCCGCCCCTACCTGTCCTAGCCCCGCCTCCCTCCCGGCCCCGCCCCTCCCTCTCCCGGCCCCGCCCCTCCCTCTCCCAGCCCCGCCCCTCCCTCTCCCAGCCCCGCCCCTCCCTCTCCCAGCCCCGCCTCCCCGGCCGGCCCCTCCCTCTCCCAGCCCCGCCTCCCGGCCGGCCCCGCCCCTCCCGCTCCCAGCACCGCCCCTCCCGCTCCCAGCCCCGCCTCCTCTCCCGGCCCCGCCCCTCCATCTCCCGGCCCCGCCCCTCCCACTCCCAGCCCCGCCTCCCCGGCCGGCCCCGCCCCCTTCTCCTTCTCAGGCCTCTCTCCAGGCGGCGCAGTCTCCGCCCCTCCTTACGTTCCTGCCGGTCCCTGCGGTCCGCAGCGCGACGCTTCCGTCGTCTGAGCTGTTACGTTCACGGGGCGCCGGAAGGAGGAGCCGTGAGCGCTTTTGGAATTATGGCGGCGGTGGATATCCGAGGTAACCTGCGCGGTTACCCGTTGTTTCCTGATTGGCTGGGGGCCTGGGCTGGGGGTTTATAGCTCTCGGGGGCAGGATCCAGGTTCCTTTGTGGTGACTCCCAAGCGCGCATGAGTGGTTTCTGCAGACGACCCAAGGCTCCAATCTGGCGAAAAATCGTTTTCCCCGGCTCCTCAGGGGTCTCTTACAAGCTTCAAAACCGAGGAGTTGGAAGCAGCTCTGGGTCCCGAGCCGTCAGGCCTGCAGTATTGTTGCAGACATCTCTCTACGACGATACTGGGGTGGTTCTGCCTGGGTGGAGGGACGGCCTTTGGGCAGAGAGTGGGCTGTGATGACGTGATTGGTTCATCTCCGGGGACTGGGCGTGGGGGCCGCCTTACTCCTGACCCTGCGCCCCCCGCGTCCTTGGGCAGGAATCCCTAAGATTTTCTTCTGTAAGCTTTATTTTTGAGTCTGTAATACCTTCCATCGAACCCCCACTATTGAGGGCAGGGATCCTTTTTCGCAGCTGAATTGGAAAGGTACTCAGTTATTTGTTTAATCAGTAAAAAAAGAAAAGAAAAAAAAATACAGAGAGGGCAGCCCCGGTGGCTCAGCGGTTTGGCGCCGCCTTCAGCCCAGGGCCTAATCCTGGAGACGGAGGATCGAGTCCCGCATCGGGCTCCCTGCATGGGGCCTGCTTCTCCCTCTGCCTGTGTCTCTGCCTCTCTCTGTGTGTGTCATGAATAAATAAATAAATACAATCGTAAAAAAAAAAAAATGCCTCTACAGAGAGGCACAACCCGTTAATTGCTACTCGGTTTCCGTATCAGGCCATACGTGCACACGCATCTTTTTCAGTGAATTCGTAAAAACAACAACAAACCAACCTAGGAATTGTGCTCTGTGATTCCAAAGAGTGAACGAAAGGGTATTTAAAATATAGCTTGAAGCGTGAGAACTTAGTTTCAAATAGTCCAGGTTCCTCCAGGTTGGGAGGAGGTATCGTGGAAGTGACCTGTTACCGAGAGTGAGAAAAATTTATGAGACTGAGAGAGCGCCTGTGAATATCTTTATTTTTTTACTGTTGTGGTGGCTCCCACAAAGCTTATTAAACTTGTATCAAGACTCTTAACCTGTATTTGTTTCTATTTTAATTCTTATTATTTCTAAAAAGTCGGAACACATTTGTATTTCTGGGTTATAATATGATGAGTATTAATAAAAGCATAAAAATTGCTGTGAGAACTTAGAGAAAGAAGCCATTATTTTTGTCTTGCAAAGTAGAGAAAGGCTTTGTAGATGTATTGACATTTGAAATAAGTTCAACCTAGCATGACTAAATTTTCTGCTAAACTTACACCTTTTTGAGAATGAAAGGGTTCTCTACTTTTTTTTTTTTTTTAAAAAGGCATAAACTGTACTAGTGGGATTTAGTACTGTCAGTAATATGAAACATTATTGCAGTCAGTAGCCAATAAAAGCTCATGAATTAAAGCTCTCTAGTTCTATTTACCATGTCTTTTTTTCCTTTTTGCATTTTGAAAAATTGGAAGAGTTAATTCTATTCTGAAGTATGAAATTGTATGGCTGAAATTAAGGGCATTCTACTTCTCATTTGCTTTATAACTTTTACACCATTATCTCCTCTGTATAAGCTTCCTAACTGATTTCTGTCCCTAATTGGGAGGTCTCAAACTAGTGGCTCTGACTGTGTTTCCTTTGGGATACATGTTTGAAAATTTTTGAACATATGAAAACTCAGGATTTTCTTTTCTTTTTTTTTTTTTTTTTGAGATCTTTCTAGGTTTCAAGTCCTCTCACTTCACCTAATCAAACTATTCTCTAACCAGATACATCTGTATTTCTCTACCTTTGTATGTGCATTCTCTCTGCTTGGAATGACTTTGCCCCCTTTTGGTACATGATGAGCTTCTATTTATTTTTTAGTATGTAGTGCCAAAACCTGCCTCCTCCTTACCCTGTGAAAAATCACTCCTATTCCCTCAGGTAAGGTGTTCTCCCTCCATTATGCCCTGATAACACATTTATTCATGCCTTTGTTATAGCACTTGTCGCGTCATCTTGTCATTGCTTTCTTGCACACTTAGGTCTTCTGTGAGAGTATGTAGGTTAAGATTTATGTCATTTTTATATTCATAGTGCCTCCTGCATTAGATGCATAAATAATGTTGGATTGGCTTTCTTTTTTCTCATCCCTTATCATTTTGTTTCTTTCCTATAGATAATCTGCTGGGAATCTCTTGGGTTGACAGTTCCTGGATCCCCATTTTGAACAGTGGAAGTGTCCTGGATTACTTTTCAGAAAGAAGTAATCCTTTTTATGACAGGACGTGTAATAATGAGGTGGTCAAAATGCAGAGGCTGACATTAGAACACTTAAAGTAAGTTATTGTAAGAAGGTAGCAAGCATCTTTGCCAATTAGAGGTTTTGAAATGAATGGTTCTTTCAAGCTACGGATAGTGAAGTACAGAGCAGAAGTTTTGGAAGAAATGGAGTTTTGGGGGAGGTTTGTACAAATTTGACATTCAAAGAAGTTAATCGTAGGCACTGATAACCTGGGAAGGTTTTTCTGATAATTTCATATATTACTGTCCAGTTAAAATATACCTATGAGGTTTAGATGCGGATCCAGTTAGTGATCTTAGCAATGCAACTGGTCTCTACCAGATGACCATACTTATTGTCTCTCTCTTTTTTTTCCCCAAAGATTTTAGTCATTCATTAGAGAGTGCGCACAAGCAGGGGGAGCGGCAGGCAGAGGGAGAGGGAGAAGCATGCTCCCTGTGGAGTAGGTGTCTGGTGTGAGGCTCAATCCCAGGACGCTGAGATCACTACCTGAACCGAAGGCAGACCCTCAACCCACTACCTGAACCGAAGGCAGACCCCCAACCTAAACCACCCAGGCACTCCCTTATTGTCTCTTACATCAAATTTAATGTCTTAAACCATAGTCTGACTTACAGTAGATTTGTCTTTGTATGACAAAGTTTTAGCTTGACGATTGCAAAGTAAGAGTCTTCAGACTTCAGATGCTAAATAATTAAGAATTTATTGCTATCACAAAAGTTTCTGAAGCAATTGTACAATAGTTTTTCATTTGTCACCTAATATCAGGGAGGGGTTCTTGATAAATTTCTGAGGTATTTTAAATAGCTTTTCTTAGGAGGCAGATATTTATGACTATTAGGACAACTTGCTTTTAAATAATACATCAGGTCAAAAAATTTGTCGGAGGCAAGGGTAAGGTTTTTGATGTTTTCTAGTTGAGTATGTATAGTTGAAATATATGGTCAAAGCATGTATAGTCTTCATGTACTATGTATTTTTAAATTTTACATATATTTATATGTCTCAGGAAACATTGCAGTATTTTGGTTGTCTTTTTTGAAAGGTACACTCTTCAACGTACTTTCATGAGTGAATACTCAGATTTAAGTTTATTGTGAATTTTTGTAGAGAAATTTTGTTGTTTAAAAATCAAATCTTACTTTATCTATATTCCACCTACCTGGGAAAATAGCCAGTTTTATTGGACAGCTAGTTCTTAATATCAAACATAGTTTTAATCTGGTTTACAGTGTTGCTGTACTTTTATATAATAATCTGAATGTTCTACACAGTTGTTTGTAGGGCATTCATAGATCTCTGGATGTCTGTTCTGTTTTCAGTCAAATGGTTGGAGTGGAATACATCCTTTTACACGCTCAGGAGCCCATTCTTTTTATCATTCGGAAACAACAACGGCAGTCCCCTACCCAAGGTAAAAATGTGTAAACTTGAGGCATAATTTTCTTCTTAAAATACCATGATTTATTTAACCTTCTGAGCTACATGTTCTTACTTTTTTGGATTGGGTTCTGTTTTGGGGATTCCTAAGACCACATACATGTTCAGTGCTTTGCTAAGAGGACTCCGCAGATTCAGCATATGGTTCTGTTAGTTATACCTAAGATTTGTTATGATAGCACAGTAAAGATCCACTGACGAATCAGTAAGGGAAAAAGCTACATCAAGTGGGACTGTAGGAATCCATGTGTAAGCTTCCTTTGCTTTCCTTTTTGCAAGGGGACACACCAAGTGCATTCTCCTTCCAGCAGCCCCCACACACATATTAGGTGTGTAACCTATCTGTTTAGGGAAATCCTTTTTCCTCGGAGTCCAGAATTTTTATGAGAGCTAATCTTTTTTTTTTTTTTTTTTTTTAACAAGTTAAGGAATTTATTATCTCATGTAACAAAAAGTCCAAAGGAAAAGCAGTCCCAGGATTGGTTAATTTGGAATCACAATTAAGGTGCTTTCTATCTGTGCACCCTGCTATCCTCAGTATGATGGCTTTCATCTTTATGCTTGTTCTCTCTCAGTTATCATCAGATGGAAGAGGAGGTGACAAATGTACTATATGAGCACTGACCCCAACCCACTGAGAAGATATGGTCTAATGAGAGTTGGTGTGCCTAATCCAATTGTCCACCCCTCTGCTCTTGGGAAATAGTAATTAGGGAATAAAGATAAGGAACCTTCTACACATGGGGAGAGAAGCTGAAAGTCCTCTGCTTGCCAAAATTCCAGACTCTCAGAAGGAAATGAAGTTTCTACTATAATATCGTTTGTACAAATTGTTGAGGCACACTAGTAGAACAGGCATAAGTTTACCACTTAGGAAATGTTTCAGAAGCCAAGTTCCACTAGTTCTGTGCTTGTACACTAGAGTCTAGGGACAACTCTCCAAGCACTAACAAAGTAACTCAATACATTGAAGCCATCTCTTCTGTGAGAATATTTTTTGGGAACCTCGAACATCCCAAGTAACTTCTCATCTCAGTCCACTATGTCTAATTCTATTAAAAAATACATGGTAGATGCAGTTGTACCAAATTCCTGGAGGATCCATTGAAAATCCTCATTGACACATTCAGCCAAAATTCTTACCTGACTTATGTTATCAAACATAAACTTGCTTTAGAAATCACACTGAAGAGTATAGAATTCAGATTTGACTTTGAATCAAAGAGCTAGTTACTATTCCAGAAATGACCAACTGCATTTCCTCATTAGATAACCTCATTAAGGCATTTAGGAAAAACCTTCAGCCTGGTACTGATTCCAGAGAATGACTTGATAGAGAAGCTGTGCTTCCATAGTTAAGAATCCACATTTAATTTCAAACACAAAGGATCTAGAATCCTTGCCCAGAGGGAAAAAATAACCTTAGAACAAAGGCAAGGCCAGGAACAAGATTTCCATGATGAGAGGGTTCAGGTTATGGGAAGTGATACAAGGTGGTACCAGCTTCACTAGCAGCTGTTTTATTCCTTAGGACCAAGGAACGGGGCACAGAGGCAGGTTCAGTGCATCTGATATCTTCATTGTAGGTGCTAAATCTCTCACTCTGAGATCCTATTCCCCAAGCTGTAACTGACTAATAACAACATTGGATGATTTGGGAACTTGTTAGAAATGCACTATCCCTACTGAGTAAGAATCTAACAAGATACCCGGGTGATTCAGATGTACATTCAAATTTGAGAAGCATTGCTCTAGTTGGCAAACTGTTTCTGTGATGGTCCAGAGAATAAATATTTTAGGCTTTGTGGGCTTCAGAGTGTCTGTAATAGCTATTCAACTAGTGTCATAACAGTCTTAGATAATATAAATGAATGATTATGGCTGTTTTCCAATATAAATTTATTTACAAAAATAGGAATTGCCAAACCTTGCCTTAATATGGGAAAATACCAAATTTTAGTTGTTCTTTTTATGAAAATATTTTTATTTGTGGCATAGCTATATTCATGAATATTTTTATTTTCACTGCTTCAGTTATCCCACTGGCTGATTACTATATCATTGCTGGAGTGATCTATCAAGCACCAGACTTGGGGTCAGTTATAAACTCTAGGGTGGTAAGTGTCTTCACATTCTTGAAACACTAAAGAAAACTTTTCATCGAGCTACTTTGTTTCCAAGAATCCAACAGAAGCTTCTCTCCCTTGTATATGTTGGCATGAAGTGTTGATTATTAAAATGTCTTGGAACACTGGTCACTATGGGCCAAGTCCATGCTGAAAGTACGTATTTTAACCCCAGCTATATAGTGATTCAAGTTCTGGGGGAAAAAAAAAAAACTGGAAAATTGCTGCCCTCGCATATGTAGTATTTCGTGGGTATTTACTTTGGAGATTTTAGTTGATCTAATGAGAAATTCAGAATTTGTGTTCTTTTTAAAAGCTTACTGCAGTACATGGCATTCAATCAGCTTTTGATGAAGCTATGTCATACTGTCGATATCATCCTTCCAAAGGGTATTGGTGGCACTTCAAAGATCATGAAGAGCAAGGTGGGTAGAACCTTCTAAGAACCCTTTTTGGTAATTCTGAGACTGAAGCTGTTTTCTTTAGGAAAACAGCTATTGATTTCTAGGTGTGTTTTATTTATTTATATATTTTATTTGATTTTATTTCTTTAAAGACTTTATTTATTTCTTCATGAGAAACACACGGGGAAAGACAGAGGCAGAGGCAGAGGGAGAAGCAGGCTCCTTGTGGGGAGCCTGATACGGAACTTGATCCCAGGACCCTGGGATCACAACCTGAGCCAAAGGCAGACGCTCAACCACTGAGCTACCCAGGTGCCCCTCTAGGTGTGTTTTAGATAAAACTTCATAGGATGGTGACACTGTCATAGCTACAGTTCCTGTAACTAGATGTGGTAACACTAGTTTTCCCATAGGAACAGACAAATTTTAATGTGTAGGTAACTTAATCTTTGGTAAGTTGATTCAAGGTTATAAAATATTTGGAACATAGGATATTAGTGATTAATGTATCCTGCTTACCTAACTGTTGAGTGTCTTAAAATCTGGAACCTCAATTTCCCTAGTATTTCAAAGTAGGGGAGATGCTTTTATAGCCTTATCTCCAGATGACCAGTTTATTTTCTGATCTTTCCATGTTATTACCTGTTGTGATGCCAGGACCTCTAGTTTCCATAGCTGCTAGTCTGCTATTGGTTCTGCACCATATTTTACAATAAAAGTATTCTGTATTCTGGAAATGTGTCTGTAGCAGTATACCCATATTCTGAATTTCCTTCTTTGAGAAATAACAACTCAGAATAAATTACTGAGGGAAAGTAGCCTTTAAATGGAATTCAGACCTGTGAGATGAATGATCTTCCAAATATATTTATTCTTAATAGTAGGTAGAGGGGTAACATCATTTGACATAGGATTTAGGTAATTATGGAAAACTTTAGCCTTGAAAATTTTAATGTCTATCTATGCTTACATATTAAAACTGAAGTATCCTTAAAAAACTTAATCAGTTTTTTAAATGTTAAAATGTTAACTTCGTTTAAGAACGAAGAGTTAAGAACACTTGTTTCTGTATGTTGTATTTAATTTATTTGGAGGGATAAGCTTTGGAATAGCAGCCATTAAAAATAATGACATTTGAGTATATTCATGGCGGATAAAGATTTGTAAAATGTAAGACACCAAACTAGGCAGTGTTTTGATTTGGACTTCATATTTTAATAGATAAAGTCAAACCTAAAGCCAAAAGGAAAGAAGAACCAAGCTCTATTTTTCAGAGACAACGTGTGGATGCTTTACTCCTAGACCTTAGACAGAAATTTCCACCCAAATTTGTGCAGGTAATGAAAATGCATGTGGTTAACTTTGATTTGACACTTTTTCCTGGAATATTTATTTTTAGTTGAGAACTGTTTCAGATGTGGCCTAAAAATAGTTATTTTCTTCATTAGTTAAAAATGGTCTCTGGGGAAGAGAAAAGGGTCTCTGAATCAAAGGAAAGGTTTTCAAAGACTTAATGGAAGAAGTGGGCAAAGGGAATGGAATTAACACTGTTTTATGCTCTTTAAGGTTATTTTCTCTTTAAATCTTCATAAAGACTGCATTCTCATTCCAAAGTTGCTAAAAGTGTCACAGATGGTAACTAAACTAGAATGTGAAAAAAACAAAACAACAAAAAAAAACTAGAATATGAAACTCATGCTGTTTTTATTCTGTATGCTGCCTTTCAGCCTGATGTAGTAGATATCTAAGTCCTTAAGTGATAGACTAGTTAAAACTTTTTTAACAAGTGGTGCTTGGCTGGCTCTGTCAGTAGAGCATGTGACTCTTGTTCTCAGTGTTGTGAGTTTGAGCCTCACACTGGTTGTAGACATTATAAGTAAACTTAAAAAACAAAAAACTTCTGTAACAAAAAGAACAGAACATTTGAGGTGAAGGGTTTGGCATAATAAATGGAGGAGTAAAAAACAGACTTCCATCATATTGGTGATTAAGTTATATGAATTCTAGTATGTTATTTAGTGTAATAGTAATAGCAAATCCACCTGCCATTCTACTCAATGAGCTCCTGAAGTGAAGTAAGTATGAGATGGAATATGTGCACGTTATTCTCCTAGTCTCAGTTCATATATACAGGGCTGTACACACAAGATCATGTATACTATTATTCTTGTGGGAGGAGGGGACTAAGATTTTCGGGTTGGTTTTAGATTAAATGAGATTTTTCACACTTTGGGATGACTTTAGAACAGGCCTCACCTTCTCCTTTTCCTGACTCCACTGTGTGAGTTATGTGCTATTGGAATGGTGATGTGGTGAAGGGAATGGAGGTCAGAATGGAATGTGTGACAGGGAAGTCAATTTAGAGAACTCTCATGAATTGCATTTGAAGATAAAATAGTGTCTGTCGAATAAGTAAATAAATTATAGTGTGTGTAGGGATATGAGCAACCATGATAGTGTGGGAGGTTAGTTGTGGTTGACCATTCAGCGAGTACGTAGTATATATGAGGGAGGCTGAGGGAAGAACACCTTGACCTATACAGTACAGTATCCATTCGGCACATGTGACTATAGAACATTTGAAACACAGCCAGTCTAAATTGAGCTGTGATAATAGTGTAAATAGTGTAAATAGTGCATACTGGGTTCAAAGACTTGGGGGGGGTGCAGAGTAAAAAAATGTAACTACCATCTTGCATTTGTGGCTCACGTATTTCTTTTGGATAGTGCTGATCTAGAAAATGAGAACAACACACAAAACCAGAAATATGAAAGAGTATTAATGGAGATATTAGTATTCATATTAATTAGTCGACATACTAATAATAATAATGGGTAGATTTTTCAGAAACCAGAAATCCTTAGTTTGTTGTTCTTTTTCTAGTTCCTTGATCTGTAAATTTAAGATTACTTATTTGAGAATTTTCTTTCTCTTTAATGTAGGCATTTATTACTATAAATTTTACTCTTAGTACTGCTTTTGTTGCATCCCGTAAGTTTTGGTATATTTTGTTTTCATTTTTATTTCTTTCCAGATAATTTCTGATTTCCTTTTTGATTTCTTCTTTGACCCATTGGTCGTTTAGGAGTGTGTTGTTTAATTTTCACATACAAGTTAGCAAAAGGAAGGAAATGAAAAAGATAAGTTGAAAAACAAATGAAATAGACTAGAAAAACTCTAGAAAAAAATGAAACTGTTGGTGTTTTGTAAAGATAAAATTGACACTTTTCTTTTTTAAAGGTTTTATTTATTTATTAATGAGAGACAGAGAGAGAGAGCGGCAGAGACACAGGCAGAGGGAGAAGCAGGCTCCATGCAAGGAGCTTGACATGGGACTCGATCCTCGGTCTCCAGGATCATGCCCTGGGCTGAAAGTGGCGCTAAACCACTGAGCCACCGGGGCTGCCCAAAATTGACACATTTTTAACTAGATTAACAAAGAGAGGAAACTCAAATTAGAAATGAAAGAGGAGATGGAAACAAAAGAATCACAAGAGACATATCTAATTATGTGTTAAAAAATTGGAAAACCTTAAGAAATTCCTAGAAATGTACAACTTAACCCAGACTGAATCATGAAGAAACAAAATCTGAACATACCAAAAATGAGTAGGGAGATTAAATTAGTAATCACAATCCTCTCCATGAATAAAGGTCTAGGACCAGATGACTTCGTAGGTAAATTCTACCAACATTTAAATAAATG
The DNA here is from genome assembly GCF_048418805.1 of Vulpes vulpes. Lineage (NCBI taxonomy): Eukaryota > Metazoa > Chordata > Mammalia > Carnivora > Canidae > Vulpes > Vulpes vulpes. Next base: position 104,810,979 of record NC_132785.1, on the reverse strand, counting down.
AGAATTAACACCAATCCTTCTCAAACTCTTTTTCAAAAATTGAAGAGGAAGGGAACATTGCCAGATTCATTGTATGAGGGCATTAATCTAATACCAAAGACAAAGACACTACAAGAAAAGAAAGCTACTATATTTAGTATCTATGATGAATACAGATCCAAAAATCCTTGATGAAATACTAGCAAACCAAATTTACCAGCACATTGAGAGAATCATGCACCATGATCAAGTGGGATTTATCCCTGAAATGCAAGGATAGTGCAACATAACTGAAATCAATCTTGATGGTATACTGCATTATCAGAACAAAGATTAAAAATCACACGATCATCTCAATAGATGCAGATGAGCATGTGATAAAATTCAACACTCTTATGATAAAAACATTCAACATACTCAATAAGAAAGGAATGTGCCTCAACATAATAAAAGCCATATGTGATAAACCCACAGCTAACAAACTCAGTGATGAAAAACAGTTTTTCCTCTAAAATCAGAAAGAGGACAGCAGTATCCACTTTGCACAGTTCTACTCAATATAGTACTGGAAGTTCTACTAGAGAAATTAGGCAAGAAAAAGAAATACAAGGCATTCAAATAGGAAAAAAAGTAAAAGTGTCTCTTTACATGACCCCTGATATGATTTTTTACATACCAAACCTTAAAGATTCCACTAAAAAGCTGTTAGAACTAATCAGCAAATTCAGTAAAGTTGTAAGATGCACAGTCACTCAAAAATGGGTTGCCTTTCTGTATACTGACAACAAATTATCTGAGAAAGTTACCTGAGAAAGATATTAAAGATGGTAAATTCCATTTACAGTATCATCAAAAAATACTTAGTAATACAGTTTTTGTGGTAAATTTCATTTACAGTATCATCAAAAAATACTTAGTAATAAAGTTTTTGTTTTCAGCTTTATTGAGGTATAACTAGTATATAGCATTATGTACATTTAAGATACAGTGTGTTGATTTGATACACATATATTGCAAAATGTCAGCTGACCCCATAGCATTAGCTAGCCTCTATCACATCACGTCACATAATTACCATTTCTTTTTTGTGTCAAGATCATTTATGATTCACTCTTTTAGCAACTTTTGAGTATATAATATGTTATTAACTATAGCCACCATGCTGTAATTGGATCCCCAGAACTTATTTATGTTATCAGTGGAAGTTTGCACCTTTTGACCAACATTTTCCCATTTCTCCTGCCAACCTCCACTCAAGCCACTGATAGCCATCACTTTACTCTCTTTATGAATGTGGCCTTTTTAGATTCCACATATAAGTGATACATAGAGTATTTCATGTTCTCTTTCTGGTATATTTCACATAGCCCTCAAGTTTCATCTTTATTGCAAATGGCAGCATTTCCTGCTTTCTAATAGCTGAATAATATTCAATTTCATACCACATTTTCTTTATACATTCATCTTTTAATAGATGGTAGGTTGTTTCTATATCTTATTGTTTGAATAATGCTGCAGTAAACATGGGAATGCAGTTATCTCCAATATCTTGTTTTCATTTCCTTTGGATACTTGTAAGTGGGCTTGCTGGATCATGTATTTCTATTTTTAATTTTTTTGGGAACCTCTGTACTGTTTGCCATACTGGCTGTACCAGTTTACATTCCTACCAGCAGTGTGTCAGGGTTCCCTCTTGACATCCTCACCAATACTTATAATCTCTTGTCTTTTTGATGATAGTCATTCTAATACTTGTGAAGGGATATCTCATTGTGGTTTTGATTTGCATTTCCCTGATGATTAGAATCTTGAGCACCTTTTAATGTACTTGTTTAATGTAATGTAGGTCTTCTTTGGAAAAACATTTATTCATTTCCTCTGCTCATTTTTTAATTGGGTTGTTTGAGGTTTTTGTTTTGTTGTTCTGCATTGAGTTGTAGGAGTTCTTTATATGTTTTGGATATTAACTCCTTATCAGATATTTGTAAATATTTTTTCCCATTCTGTAGGTTGCCTTTTCATTTTGTTGATGGTTTTCTTTGCTGTGCAGAAGCTTTTTAGTTTGATGTAGTCCCACTTGTTTATTTTTGATTTTGATAGGTTTGCTTTTGGTATCAAACCCAAAAAATTATCTCCAAGACTGATGTCAAGGAGCTAATAGCCTGTTTTCTTCTAGGGTTTTATGGTTTCAGGTCCCATGTTCATGTTTTTAATCCATTTTGAGTTAATCTTTATGTATGGTGTAAGATAGTGGTCTAGTTTTATTCTTTTGCATGTGGTTGCCAGTCTTCCCAACACCATTAATTGAAGAGACCATCTTTTCCCCATTTTCTCCATTGTATATTCTTGGCCCTTTGTTGTAAATTAATTGACCGTATATGTGTGGTTGATCTTTGAACTGTTATGTTCCACTGATGTATGTGTCTGTTTTTATGCCAAAATCATACTGCTTTGATTACCACAGCTTTGTAGTATAGCTTGAAATTTGGGATACAAGCATTTTTACATTTATTGCAGCAGTATTCACAATAGCCAAGATGTGGAAACAACCCAGATGTCCCACCACAGATAAATGAATAAAGAAACTGTGGTGTATACATATAGTGGAATATTATTCAGCCTTTACAAAGAAGGAAATTGTACCATTTGCAACATCATGGAAGGACCTGGAAGATGCTGTTAATTGAAGTAAGTCAGTTGCAGAATGATGAGTATCATATGATTCCACTTATGTGAGGTATATGAAGTAGTCAAACTTTAGTAGTCAAACAGATGCAGAAAATGTGGTGGTTGCCAGAGGATGGAGGAGGGGTGGGGGGCATAGGGAATTGTTAAATGGATATAACGTTTCAGTTATACAAGATGAGTAAGAAGTTCTAGTGATCTGCTGTACAGCATAGTGCCTATAGATGGCGTTAAACACTTAAAAACTCTGTAAGAAAGTGGATTTTTTTGTGACATGTTCTTAGCACACAATAAAACCTAAAATCATAGGAATATAAAGAATCTTTTGGAAGTAATGGATGTGTTTATTACCTTGATTGTGATGATGATATCACAGGTATATGTGTATGTCCAGACTCATCAAATTGTACACATTAAATAAGTGCGGTTTCTATATATCAGCTATACCTCAATATACCTGAGTGGGGGGTGAGGTAGAAACAAGAAAATACTCTGAAATTTTACTCTATGTGATTGCGGTAGGGAAGAGTAATGAAAAAATACAAGACATGAAAGATGGTTAGGGTTAGATTGAGGATTTTGTATGCTAGACAAAAGAATTTGTGGTTAATTCTGTAGCTTAGTACTTAAATATTTGTTATTTTAAATCCATAACCACTTGGATAAATATAACAGGTTTCTAGCTGCATTAAGTAATTTGAAGTATTTGAACTATCATCACTACAGACAAAGCAGTAGCAATTTTTGTATATTCATTTTAAAATACATGCTCTCTAAGGGTGCCTGAGTGACTTAAGTGCTCTAGGAGTGCCTGAGTCAATTAAGCATCTGACTCTTGGTTTTGGCTCAGATCCTAATCTCGTGGTCATGAGGTGATGGAGCCTTGTCTTAGGCTTTGCGCTCAGTGTAGAGTCTGTTTCACATTCTCTGTCCCTCTCCCTCCTGCTCTTGCTCTCTCACACTCTCTTTCTCTCAAATGAATAAAACATTAAAAAAAAAATAGATACTCTCTTAAGTATAGAAATGTCTTCTGGGCAGCCCAGGTGGCTCAGTGGTTTAGCGCCCCCTTCAGCCCAGGGTGTGATCCTGGAGTCCCGGGATCAAGTCCCACGTCGGGCTCCCTGCATGGAGCCTGCTTCTCCCTCTGCCTGTGTCTCTGCCTCTCTCTCTGTGTCTCTGTGAATAAGTAAATAAATAAAATCTTAAAAAAAAAAAAAAAAAGAAATACCTTCTACCTCATCTTCTAGACCCTTATCACTGACTAGGTGAGAACTATTGATGGTAACAGTAGGGACCCATGACTTGTTTCCATACAGTTGCAAGGAAGTAATATAGTTTTATGTCTTAGGAAGACAACCAGTAACAATGTAGAGGATGCTTAGGAAAATGTGGTGTTTGGAATCAGAGAAGTTAGGTTGTAGAGAGCTCTAATTAATTATGTGGCTATAGAAAATAGATTAAAGATATATTTAGATTTAGGATTGCCTAAATTTGGTGATTGGATTTGGAGAGGTTGGCATTAAGGATGATTCTGAGGCTTCAGGCTTAGATTTATTATTATTATTACTATTAAAATTTAATTTAACATATAGTGTATTATTAGTTTCAAAAGTGGAATTTAGTGATTCATCAGTTGCATACAACACCCAGTGCTCATTACATCAAATGCCCTCCTTAATGACCATCACCCAATTATCCCATCACCCCACCCACTTCCCCTCCAGCAGCCCTCAGTTTGTTTTCTGTAATTAAGAGTCTGTTATGATTTGTTTCCCTGTTTTCATCTTATTTTTCCTACCCTTCTCCTATATCCATCTGTTTTATTTCTTAAATTCCACATGTGAATGAAAACATCTGGTATTTGTCTTTCTGTAGCTGACTTATTTTGCTTAGCATAATATGCTCTAGTTCCATCCACATCATTGTAAATGGCAAGATTTCATTCTTTTTGATGGTTGAATAATGTTCCATAGTATGTGTGTGTGTACATATATATATATGTGTGTGTGTACATATATATGTACACACACACATACTCTGTATACAGACACATATACATACTCTGTATACACACACTACATTTTCTTAATCTATTAATCATCAGTCAGTGGACATCTGGGCTCTTTATTTTGGCTGTTGTGGACATTGCTTCTATAAACATTGGGGTGCATGTGTCCCTTTGAATCACTATTTTTATATCCTTTGGATAAATACTTAGCAGTGCAATTACTGGGTGGTAGGGTAGCTCTATTTTTAACTTTTCTAAAATAAGTATAATTTATTTATGTGTCTGTTGGCTATTTGCATGTCTTTTTTTTTTTTTTAAGATTTTATTTATTTATTCATGAGAGATACAGAGAGAGAGGCAGATACACAGGCAGAGGTAGAAGCAGGACTTGATCCCAGGACTCCAGGATCATGCTGTGAGCCAAAAGCAGATGCTCAACCACTGAGTCACCCAGGTGTCCCTGTGTGTCTTCTTTAGAGAAATGTCTGTTCATGCCTTCTGCCCATTTCTTGACTGGATTTTTTGGGGGGTATTGAGATTGATAAGTTCTTTATAGATTTTGGATGCTAGCCTTTGATCTGATTAGACATTTGCAAATATCTTCTCCCATTCAGGAGGTTGTTTTAGTTTGGTTGACTATTTCCTTTGCTGTGCAAAAGCTTTATATATCTTGATAAAGTTCTAATAGTTCATTTTTACTTTTGTTTCTCTTGCCTTTGGAGACCTGTCTAGCAAGAAGTTGTTGTGGCCTAGGTCAGAGAGGTTGCTGCCTTTGTTCTCCTCTAGGATTTTTTTTTTTTTTTTAAAGAAAGAAGCTCTTTTTTCTTTTTTTTAAAGATTTTTCTTTTTTTTTTTTTTTAATTTATTCATGATAGAGAGAGAGAGAGAGAGGCAGAGACACAGGCAAAGGGAGAAGCAGGCTCCATGCTGGGAGCCCGATGCGGGACTTGATCCCGGGACTCCAGGATCGCGCCCTGGGCCAAAGGCACGTGCTAAACCGCTGAGCCACCCAGGGATCCCCGTCTCCTCTAGGATTTTGATGGATTCCTGTCTCATATTAGGTCTTCCATCCATTTTGAATTTATTTTTGTGTATCTTGTGGGAAAGTGGTCCAATTTCATTCTTCTGCATGTGGCTGTCCAACTTTCCCACCATTTGTTAAAGAAACTGTCCTTTATCCATTGGATATTCTTTCCTGCTTTGCCACAGATTAGTTGACCATAGAATTGAGGGTCCATTTTTGGGTTCTCTATTTTGTTCCACTGATCTATGTTTCTGTTTCTGTGCCAGTACTACCATTCTGTCTTGATGATGCAACTTTGTAATACAGCTTGCAGTTTGGAATTGTGATTCCTCCAATTTTGTTTTTTTTTTCTGACACTGCTTTGGCTATTTGAGGTCTTTTCTGGTTCCACACAAATTTTAGGATTGTTTGTTCCAGGTCTATGAAAAATGTTGACAGTATTTGGTAGGAATTGCACTGAATGTGTAGATTGCTCTGGGTGGCATAGAAATTTTAGATCCTTTACCTCTTTTGTTAGGTTTATTTCCAGGTATCTTAAAGTTTTTGGTGCAGTTGTAAATGGTATCAATTCCTTGATTTCTCTTTCTTCTGCCTCATTGTTAGTGTATAGAAATGCAGCTGACTTCTGTGCATTGATTTCATATCCTGCGACTTTGCTGAGTTGCTTGAGGAGTTCTAGCAATTTTGGAGTGGAGTCTTTTGGGTTTTCTACATAGAGAGTATCATGTCTGCAAAGGGTGAAAGTTTGACGACTTTGCCGATTTGGATCAAGCTTAGATTTAGACTTGGTTTTGATTGATAACTAAAATTTAGAATATAGGAAAAGAAACAGGTTGTGCTTTAAATATTAACTGTTAAGGGTTCTATTTTCATCAGTCAGTCTCCATAGCATTTAGTAGCTTATTGCTGTGCCTGGGTTCTTAGGTATTTCCAGCCAAATGGCCTTTTTTTTCTGACCTTAAATCCCATATGTTTTCATATCCTGATGAGCTAGGCTGGACCGTGTAGAAAACTCAAAGACTCTCTTGAATCTTAAAGCAAAACATTTTAGAAATTTAAAATAATATATGAAAGAATAATTAAGAACAAAACCCCCATATGCCTGTTACCTGGCTCCAACAATTGTCAAACGTGGCCAGTCTTGTTTTGTGTCTTCTTTCTCTACTTCCAATTATTTTGAAGCAGGTTGTAGACTGCATTATCATTTTAGTGAGGTTTTTATGTTTTATCTTTCATTTATCTTTCAAGATTTATTTATTTTAGAGAGCGAAAAAGAGCATGCATTCATGTACAGGGGCGCGTGGGGTAGGGGGTTGAGGGAGAGGGTGAGAATCTCAAGGAGACTCCCCACTGAGTGTGGAGGCTGACACAGGGCTTGATCTCACAACCCATGAGATCACTACCTGAGCCAAAGCCAGGAGTTAGATGCTCAGCCCACTGATTCACCCGGGTGCCCCCATTTTTCTTTTAAAGTTTTAGCCGGAGTCCTACGTCAACTGTCATTTTCTAGAGCCCCCACCTTCTTTTAACCGTCCAAGGGCCAAAGCCAACTCCCAAAGAGAATGTCTAACTCTGTATAACAGAACTAGGAGAAAGATAGCTCTCTCTAGAATTGTTAATCCCTTTGCTCCTTCTACCCAAAACGTTTCTCAGATCTAGAGAAGAAAATAGATTCTTGGTTTACTTGAAGTCTCCTACAAACTCTCTTTACCCATTGTATCTCCCAGAACTATTTGTAGCTCAGGACTTCTTACTCATCTATTGTATTTGACAGTTGAGCTTCTGGGTTACCCCTATGAGAAGTGCTTAAAAGAATATTAGAAAAGTCTTGCCTGCTTCCTTGGAATTCCTTTTTCCATATTTTAATTCTCATTACTACTGAAAGTTACACTGATACTGATGTGATGGGAGTTCAGGTCCTTTTACAGTGAATGTCTTTTCAGTGCTATTTTCAGAAACTGCTAGAAAACCGTAGTATTTAGCTAGGTTTATCACAAGGTTACTAATTAAATTTTGTCAGAAAGGTGCCCCCATTCTACTCTTCTATCTGAAATCATATCCTATTAGTTTGTCTGACAGTATTCACTAGAAAAGATGAGAGAGTGCATTAGGTACATAACGACATTATTCAAATGTTCAGATAAAGTCCAGTGTCCAGTATAGTTCAAATGATTCAGTAGCAGATAATAAAACTCCCTCTCAATTTCTCACTTCCTCAGTGTTATGCCAGGTATTTCTCTCCTGTTATAAAGTAAGAAAAAATTCTTTGTTCCTTCAGATTACTTTAGACATGCTTAAATCCTAATATGTTCATAGGATATGTGATAAGGTAGGTGTGTTGGAGGTTACCATGAGCACCTTCATGTTTGGAGATTTGCTTAAAGGACTCACTGGATTTATTACAGTGACATAGTAAGGATGTACAGCCAGATTTAAGGAAAAAGACAAGTAGAGTCTGGAGGAGCCATGTGCAGGCTTATATCCTCAGTTTCCCATTAGGAATTACACAAAATGCATTCTTCTTTTAACAGTGAAAATGAGGCAATATGTGTGTGGTATTTTTGCCCAAGGAAATCCAGGAGAGACTTGGTGCTCATGTTTTTTTTTTTTGGTAGAGGGAAGAGGGTTCATCATGTAGGTACTCTATCTAGCTCATACCAAAATTCACATTCCTGGAAGGGAGGTAAATATTCAGCATTAACAGTGTTGTACAGTCTAAACACAGTGAGCCACCACTATCAGGGAATGATGGGAACCTTCTGAAATCCAAGTTCCTAGTCATTAGCAAGAGCCAGCCTTGCAAGCTGGCCTAAGGATAGCAGCCTTGGGCTTTCTATGTTAATCTTTTCTGTATAGTGGATAATATGGAGCTGAATTTTGTTCTTATTAAGTGTAATGTTCCCAATAAGAGACTCCTAACTCTGGGAAATGAACAAGGGGTAGTGGAAGGGGAGGCGGGTGGGGGCGATGGGGTGACTGGGTGACAGGCACTGAGAGGAGCACTTGATGGGATGAGCACTGGATGTTATGCTGTATGTTGGCAAATCGAACTTCCATAAAATATATATATATTTTTTTTAAAAAGTGTAATCCCAGAACTTGCAGTTGGAATGGGCTGGTACACAGTTGATAGCATGAATCTGGAACATGTGATATCAGGAGATTTTGTAGTCTTTAGTCCTAGGAATTGAGAAAGCTTAGGGAGGGCATGTAAATTCAGAAAGAAATTCAGAAAATACCTGGAAACATTAACCTTAAAAGTAAAACATTTTTCTTTTGGGATGTTGGAGAAGTCTATAAAGCTACTGTGTGTGTGTATTTATGTATGTGTGTATGGGTAAAGGAATAATAAGTTTGAAGGAGTTAGATGGGAGGGAACTTGGGGTGTTGACATTCTTATTTAAAAAACGGGATATAGAGTCATTGGCTGCAAGTGAAGAGTAAGTTGTGATCCTTGAGGATGGAGAAGGAGGACAGTGTTTTAAAGCATTTAAGTTAATAGGAAAAGGGAGATGACAATAATCGGATAAAAGAACTGCTCTACAGAAGGGGAGGATCTGATCTTTTTCCTGACTCATGATCCCCTCATCATTTCTTTCCTATACTTCGATTTTTAATAGTACTTTCATCAGAAGCCTTATGTTCATAGAAAAATACTTTTTTTTCCCTCTTTGCTTCCCATACATGCCAACTTTAAAAGTTGGAGTGTTCTTCTGTATTTCATTCTGCTTTCTTCAAGTTCATTATCTCCTAAACAAATAAGCCTCTGGAATTTTGAAAGACTCCATTATTCTCTCCCATTGGATTTTACTTACTTTTTGTAAAGCATTACAGCTTGGATGCAGAGGCACAGGGCTATGTAGATAGATGTTCAAGGGAGGATTGTTTATGTTTGACTCTTTTTGTTCTAGTTATGGTTTTGTGTCTTTTCTGGAACAAAGAAATAAGTAGAAAATGATAAATTTTATGGTATGGGAATAGTAGTTTCTCTTTATGGTGTCATTTTTAATATAATTTGAATGAATGTATAATTTTAATAAGAATTATGAAGTCAAGAAGAAGAAAACTTTGCTAACCTGCCCTATTTTTTCCTCCCCCCTCCTTTTTTTAAAATTATAGCAAAAGTCTGGAGAAAAGCCTGTCCCAGGTATGGTTCCCGATATTCTTATTAAACTTGAAATAAAACCAGTTTGTTTAACTCAGTAACAACTGTAGCATGTAAGATGAACTGTGGTCCTTTTGTCCTTCTAGACCTTTATGGTAATTCATTAGTCCTAATTTTTGAGATCTGCTGAACTACCAAAAGATGATGCTTCTGTGATAGTGGTATTAGTATTTAGAAGATTAATTCAAGTGGAAGAGTAAGTATTGAGCAGGTGTGGAGAGGCCGAGGTGATTTGAGTTTGTTTTTAGTTCAAATCTCAGTATGAAAAAAGGTGTTATATTTCATCATTGAAAACAGGTATTGAAATATCTGTTCAGCCTGGGAAAGACTATGTATCTTGTTTATGCACATTGTCTTATTTAAATATCATGTGTTTCTGTCTACAATCACAAATTTTCCTGGGTTATAGGTTTTTAGGTTTGTAAATAGGTTCTTATATATTTGCCTGATGGAACAGCTAAATTTAGAACTTGAGATAGGCAATTCTAAATGAACTTGAGCCTGAACTGTTCACATTGTTGTCTAAATTGATCTCATCCCTTCACTTTCCTCTCCCTTCCAAAAATACCTGCTTTTGATGTCTAGTGGATCAGACAAAAAAAGAGGCAGAACCTATACCAGAAACGGTAAAATCTGAGGAGAAGGAGACCACAAAGAACGTCCAACAGATAGTGAGCACCAAAGGCCCCCCTGAAAAACGAATGAGACTTCAGTGAGCAATGGATAGGAGAGAAGCTTGCAAGACTCCTCTTGCCCATTATTGATACCTCATTACTGTGACAGGCTCTTGAACTTTAAAATTCTTTACCACAATCCTTCCATTTGTATGAATGTGTTTGTTCTTTAAGAAAGGATGTAAGGATCCTCATGCTTTTGATATGAATATTTTTTATGTATGTTTTGTAACCTTTCCCCTACTGGACTTGAGCAGCCTCCTTACTCAAATGTATACTGCTATATACATCCAAAAATAAAATAAAGATCTTTGTATAAATCACTTTATCATGACTTTTCCCCCTTATTTCTCTTGCTGAAATGTTTCCGGATGCACTTTGTAAAACACAAAGGATTAACGTGAAAGGAGGAACTAATCTCATTTTTTCTTTTGTTAGTTGTGTACTTCTCAGTATTAAAATAATAGTTACTGACAATTTGAAAGATAAAAGGGAAAAACGTCCCCCTACTACTATAACAGTGTTGTGAAGTTTCTTTGTGCACATTTTAAAAACTGTAGTTTGTAATTATTCTGTTCATGGAATTTTACTTTTATCGTATAACTATGTCTTTTGTAAGTACTTCTCCATGTTTACTTAGTTTTCATAGACTTTTTAGTGACTGAATAGTTTCCATGAGTGACTGTTTTCTTTAAGCTCTCCCTGTATCCTACTTAGGACTATAGTGATCACATTTGTGTATAATGACTTTTCAGTATTTTGTGTTTTTCCTTTAGGATAGAGTCCCACTAGTAGAATCATTGGAATTTGAAATCTCTTCTGTCTCTCTCCCTTTTTTTTTAACTCTTCAGTTCATATTGTCAACTGGTTTTTCTCAAAAGATTTGGAACCAGTTGTCATTCAAACAGCAAAGTATGCAAATGCCAACTTCTCTAGAATCTGGCTACTACTGAATAATTGTCATTTTTGTTTTTAGTGTCAATTAAGTAGCAAAAAATATTTTAAGTGATTGAATAATTTCTCATCTTTGATTTTGCTTTCATGAACTATCTGATTTTTTTGTATGGTAAGAGTTTTAGCTTCTTATTTTGACATAATTTCAAGCTATAGAAAATTTGCAGGAATAGTATAAAAAATCCTACATATATATCTTTTGCCCAAATTCCCCATATATTAACATTTTTCTATTCGTGTTTTTTCTTTCTTTCCTCTCTTACTGTCGATTGCTTTATCACTGCCTTTCTATTTATTGCTCTCTATATATTCCTCTCTCTCTCTCTCTATATATATATAGTTCACCCATATATATGTATATATATACACATACATATATATATATTACACATATCATAAGGCCCATATTCCCTAAGTGCTATAGTGTGTATATCCTAAAATCAAGGACAGACTCTTACATAACCACAGTACAATTATCAAAATTAAGCTGGCATGATATTACTACCTAATCTGTAGATTATTTAGATCTTGCCAGTAGTGCCAAGAAATTACAGCAAAATAATAAATTCACAGCAAAAGAATATCTTGAATTATGCATTGGATTTAGTTGTCTAATGTATTTAGTCTCCTTTGATATGGACCAGTTCTTTAATCTTCCTTGTTTTTCATGACTTGATATTTAAAGGATTTAGGCCAGTTATTTTGTTCACTGTCTTTCAATTTGGGCTTCTTTGATATATTTTCAATAAATATATACAAATTTATTTAGCAGTTCTTTAATCTTCCTTGTTTTTCATGACTTGATATTTAAAGGATTTAGGCCAGTTATTTTGTTCACTGTCTTTCAATTTGAGTTTCTTTGATATATTTTCATGATTAAATTCACTTCACTCACTTTTGTCAGGAATACCATGAAAAGGTACGTACGGAGGCACATGCTGTCAATTTGCCCCATTGGGCACCGTTAACTTTGATCTCTTGGATAAGGTAGTGTTTGTTAAGTTACTCCATTGTAAAGTTACTATTTTTCCTTTTGTAATTCATAGGTATCATGTGAGGGAAATAGTGTAAGGCTCATAAATTCCCTATTATTCCTCAACCTTTTACCCAGTAAAAGCATCCATTGGTCATTTTTCCCTGAGTCATTTATTACTGTAATGGTTGCCAAATGTCCATTTTCTAATTCCATCATTTCTTCTATATTGTTTTGTTTGTTTTTTTAGTTTGTTTTTTGCTATAAAGAATAGCTTTCCTTTCTTCCCAGCTTATTTACATGATTGTGGGCTTGTGGACTCTTGTATTCTTAACATATTCAACAAGTTATATTTCTTTACTATGATTATTTGCATTGATGCTCACATTGTCTCAGATTGGACCAGTAGGTGCCCTTTCAGGCTGATTCCTCTGTCCTTTTGAAATGACCCTGTCATTTATTGAGCATTTTCTTTATGTTTTGGCACAGTAAGATATTTCAGGCTTACCCCAACCCTGTAGTCAGCCATTTCTCTAAAGATGTCTCAGACCTTTTGGTGGAAAATGCATTTGGAAACCCAAGATCTGTGTGCTCTGTGTGCTCATTTGCTACTGGCATGTCGTTCATACTAGGTCTTCTCAGTTGACAATAAGGAAATAGATATAGACATACATATGTGAGTGAATATGTAGTACATCCACATACATCAGTATCTGTCTATTGTCTGTATATAAAAAGCCATCAATTCACATTGATACCATCAATTGCAGTCCATGACCACTGAGTTCACTGTTCTCTTCCATATTTATAATTCTCTTCCACATTGATAACAATTCTGGTTTCTTTTCTTTGTAATGTTCTTAATTTGCTTAATCCTAGAATAACAAAGTTTTAGAATTGCTAACCTATAGTACTGCAAAAAAGAAACCTAATGTAAGAGCTTGGTATTTGCTTAGCGTTCTTTTTGTCTTTAGCTCAAAGATGATATATATAGTTCAGACATTGTGTTTAAAAATTATTTGGGTTAATTTTTTTCCCCTCTTCATTGTGGTTACATTAGTCACTCATTAAATGGTTCATTTCATTTGGTTCTGTTTTGAATTCCATTTTAGTTTTCCCCTTCATCTTACTGATTCTTTCTGCTTTGTTGTTGTTCTAGTATTGTTTTGAGGTGTCTGAGATAATAACGTGGCTCTAAATGTCAGAGCTGTCCAAAAGAGATTCTCAGTACCACACCCCTTCTTTCTCACCCCCATTCATTTCTTCTGTCTTTTCCACCTCATTCCTCCTGCCCTAGAATAACCAGTTAGCCTGTAGTTTACCTTTACCAGATTTCTTTTCTACAAAGGAATAGATATTTTCTCATTTCCCCTCTTCTACAAAAGGCAACATATTTTATAAAATTTTGCACTTTGCGTATTTTCCATGTATTTAAAAGTGCATGAACTTGTAACATAAAGGTATTCTTTGTCATGTTTGCTTCAGGTATTTTGCCAGCAAAGCTCCTTTTCTTTCAACTACATTATGAAATATCACTTACAGAAAAGTAGTCCAAATAATAGAGTACAGCTTATTATACCTGTGTGAATCATCATGCAAGTAAAAAAATTTGAACTTTGCCAGGACCCCAGAATCTCCATTATGTCCTCTCTTAATCACAACACTTGTCCTTCTGATCAGAGTTCACCCTTATTCTAGTTTTATGGTTAATCACTTATTTTCTTTAAATTTTTACCATGTAACTGTCTCTAAATAAGTGTATTTTTTGATTGCCTTTTATTTTTGATGTAAATGGATTCAGTGTTTCGTGTATGTCTTCTTTTGTTTAATGTTTGTGAGGTTCATCAAAGTTGTTTCATGTTATTTTCATTTCTGTGTAGTAGTCCTTTACATAAATATATTACAGCTTTTAAAGTGTATTTTGATGGTAGTAGACATTTGGATTGTTACAGTTTTGGGCTATTATGAAAAATTGCCTTTAAAAATTTCTTGTACTTTTGTATATCGTCGGCTGAATTGTGTGTCTGTCCCCCAGTACCTCAGAATGTGACCTTATTTGGAAATAGGGCCATTGCATATATAATTAGTCAAGATGAGGTCATGCTAATCTTAATTAGGCTCAGCCCCTAATCCAATATGACTGATGTCCTTACAAAAAAAAACAAGAAGGCCATGTGAAGAGACAAAGGGAGAACGACACCATGTGAAGATGGAGCGATTCATTCATCTACACGTCTAGGAATGCCAGAGCTTGCCAGCAATTCACCAGAAGCTAGGAAGAAGCAAGGAAAAATTATAGGTTTCAGGAGGAGCATGGCCCCATTGACACCTTGATTTTGGACATGTAGCCTTCAGAACTTTGAGACAAATTTATTTTGCTTTAAAGTTTGTGGTACTTTGTTTTAGCAACCCTAGGAAACTAGTAACAGTGTACATATGCTGTTCATGTTATTGTTTTACTCGAATTGCTGCGTATGCCATTATACTACTTACATTGATAATGCTAAAATATTTTCCAAAGTTGCTGTGTCAGTTTATACTCTCATCAGCAGTTTATGAGAGTTTCTGTTGTTCTCCACCTTGGTTGACCCTTGATACTGTCAATTAAAGAAAAATTTGGTCATTCTGATGTGTGTTGTTGAGGCTGAAAATTGTATTTCCTGGTATTGATGACATTAAGCGTCCTTTCGTTATTATTGGTGATTTGAATGTCTGTTTTTGTGAAGTTTGTCTTTTGTACGTTTTTCTTGGGTTGTTTTCGTCGTTTTTGGGTTTTTTGTTGTTTTGTCTTTGTCTTATAGAGTCGTAATCATTCTTGGTATGCATTGGATAAGAGTCTTACTTTTACCCCTTATGTATATTGTGTTTAAGTGTATTTTTTTTCCATTCTGGCTTGCCTTTTTACTCTCTTGATGGTAGCCTAAAAATGAACAGAAGTTCTTAATTTTAATGTAGCTCAGTTTATCAGTCTTTTCCTTTATTGTTAATACTTTTTTGTGTCTTATTTGAGGTTTTTCTTCTCATTGAGTTTATGGAGATGTGATCCTATGTCTATTTAGAAGCTCCATTATTTTACATTTCACATTCAGGAGTGGTCTATTTGGTAGGGAATAACCAACAGATCAATTTGGGGAGGACTGACATTTTACCAGTATTACATCTTCAGAACCACAGACATGCTATATTTCTTCATTTAGATTTTCTTTAATTTCTCTCAGAGTTTTGAGAGTACAGGTCTTGTACATGTTTTGTTAAATTTACTCTGAGACATACATTTTTTATGCTATTTAAAAAATTTTTAAATAACTTTTAAAATTTACTTGAAAGTTTTAATTTACATTTGTTTACCTTACTGTATAGATGTATAGGTGGGTTGTTTGTGTGTGTATTTGACCCTGTAGCCTGTTACTTTACTAAGTTCAGTTATTAGTTGTGGTGGGGTTTTTTTTGTACATTGCTTAGGATTTTCTACATCCATGATAATGTCATCTGGGAATAAACAGTTTTGTTTCTTTTCAGTCTTATACCTTCTTTAAAAATTATGCTAAAATATAAATAACATGAAATTTACCATTTTAACAGTTTTTAAGTATATAGTTGAGTGGCATTAAGTACATTCATGTTATCATGCTATGGTTGCCATCCATCTCCAGAACTTTTTCATCATCCCAAACTGAAACTCCATACTTGTTAAACAATAACTCCTCTTTTCCCTTTTCCCCAGATGCTGGCAACCACTGTATTACTTTATGTCACTGAATTTGGCTACTCTAGGTACCTCATATAAGTGGAATCATACAATATTTGCCTTTTCGTGTCTGGTTTATTTTAGCATAAGATGTTTAATCTTCATCTATGTATAAGTAAGTATCAATTTTCTTTTTAAGGCTAAATAATACTCCATTGTATGTCTGTCTGTCTGTATATACATACATTCTGTTTATCCAGTTGGTGGACATTGAGTTTCCACTTTTTTTTTTTTAAGATTTTATTGATTTATTTGAGAGAGAGTAGAAGCATGAGCAGTGGGAGCGGCAGAGGGAGAAGCAGGCTCCCTGCTAAGCAGGGAGCCTGATGTGAGGCTCCATCCAGAACCCCAGGATCATGACGTGGGCTGAAGGCAGGTGCTTGACCAATGCAGCCCCCTACCCACTCCATTTCCATGTTTTGACTCTTGTGAAAAATGCTGCTACAAATGTTTATGTACATATATCTGAGTCCCGGCTGTCAGTTCTTTTAAGTGTGCACCTGAAAATGATAATGGGGTTTTTTTGAGGAACTGCTACTATTTTCCATGGCAGATGCATCAGCTTTATATTCCAGCCAACTATGTGAAAGGGCTGTTTTCTCCACATCCTCACTAACACTTGTTATTGGGTTTTGTTGTTGTTTTTTTAATTAGCTCTCCTAATTGATGTGAAGTGGTTATCTCATTGTGGGTTTGGTTTTTATTTACCTCATACAGTTCTGCCATCAATTCCAATGTGTATATTTTTTCTACACCACCAAGCAATTCTGAGACACCAGCTGGGTGTCCTACAATTCACCTCAGTTCTGACACCATCTACCTGGACACAGTGTCAGATCCCACAGGTTAAGGCTTCAGTCTACAAAACTACCCACTTCGGGTGCCACTTACAAGTCCAGGTTGTCTCTTGGGCCTCTGACTGGCTGTAAGAGGTACCCGTGACCACCTCTTCTAGTTAGGTTAATTTGCTAGAGTGGCTCATAGAACTCAGGAAAAACTACTTACTAAATTACCAGTTTGTTTTTGAAAGGTGACCATATAATTCAGCAACCACCAGTTGGAGGAGATGTGTAGGCCAAGGTATGTGGGAAGGGGTACAGAGCTCGTATGACCTTCCTGGGTGTGCTGCTCTTCTTCCCAGATCTCCACATGTATACTGCCAACTTGGAAGTTCCCTGAACCCTGTCCCCCTCTTCTTTTGGGTTTTTATGGAGGCTTCATTACATGGAGATGATGGGTTAAATCATTGACCATATAATTTCCATCCCCTTTACTCTTAAGGGTAGGGGTGGGGCTGAAAATTCCAGCCCTTTAGTCACATGGTTGAATATTCAGGTAACCAGCCCCCATCCTTAGATGACCTCAGAGCCTTCCAGAAGTCACCTCATAACATCACAAAATGCACTGTTATGGCTCTCCTCACTTAGGAAATCCCAGCGTTTTTAGGAACTCTGTGCCAAAAAGAGGATGAAAATCAAATAAATATTTCTTAATAAGAATCACAATATCCCACCCATCTAATGATCAGTGATGTTGAACATCTTTTCATGTATCATTTGTGTATCTTTTTTTTAATTGAAGTATTTTACTAAAAATCTTACAAAATGATAGGGAAGTTGTTTGCACATTTTTAAATTGTTTTTTTGTTGAGTTGTAGGAGTTCTTTATATATTCTAGATATCAATCCTTTGACAGATACATGATTTGTAAGTATTTTTTCCTATTCTGTGGGTACAACGTATGCCCACCTCAACATGGAATAACAAAGCTCCCCTTCCTATTCATCCTAACCCTAAATAAAAGAAATCCACTCACCCCCATGGGAAGTTATTCCCTGTGATCTCCTTATTTGTTGCAAATAAAGTTTCCTTTGTGTGACAACTCCACCTGGCGTAATCTTTATCTGTAACTCACCAAGTAGCAAATTCATGTTAGTTGGTCACAAAATCACATCCCTATACATGTAATCCTGTGTTCTGTTAATGAAGTTTCTGCTCTTTGTTGGGCGGAGACTTTAATGGTATAATGAACTAGAAGTAACTGTCAAGACACTTCATGGTCCATCTGTTCTGGTGTGAGTCAGTGGTCAATCTCAAACTGGTCTAGGCCTGTGGAGCTCTTCCTGTTGTTTGCCTCTAAAAGATAAGATTAAAGGGGTATCCGTAGGGGTCTCCCTGGTGATAGTTTTAACCTCATTAACCCTTTGGGGCACAGTTCTTAATTTCAGTGTCATTTCAAAGAAATCATTACCAAATCCAGTGTCAAGTGTTTCCCCTGCGTTTTCCTTGAAGTATTGCATAGTTTTAAGTTCTTACTTAGGTCTGTGCTCCATTTTGAGTTAATTTTTATATTTGACATTAGATAAGGGCCTACAACTTCATTCATTTGCATGTGGGTATACAATTTTCTGAACACCATTTGTTGAGAAGACTCATTTCCCCACTGAATAGTCCTAGCACTCTTGTTGAAAATCATTTAACTCTATCTGTGAAGGCTTATGTGAAGGTCTGGGCTCCCTATTGCATTGATCTATTGAGACTTCACTCCTTGGTGAGTTACAGATAGATATTATACCAGATAGAGCTGTCACATAAAGTAATCTTTATTTGCAGCAGATGAGATCATGGGGAATAGTTTCCAAAGTTCTGACTCCCCCAGCAGGGGGTAAGCAGAGGTTTTTTGTTGTTGTTGTTGTTGTTGTTGTTGTTGTTGTTTTTTTAATTTAGGGTTTAGGATGAATATTCAGGAAGGGGAACTTTGTCATCACATATAAAGACAGGTAAGGCTGTGCAGGCTTACTTAGAAAACATGCCTATACACACATCATATGTTAATGAAGCTTGTGTTTCTCTTAGGTGGAGACTTTTTAACATAATGAAGCAGAGGCAGCTTGGAACACTTGGCTCATCTATGGTAGCAGTGATTTGATGGCTGAGCTTAGGCTGGTTTTTGATGGCTTAGGGAGCATAGCTCTTCATCTGCTAGTAGGCAGTCTGTTCTGTGGTCTAAGACCATTTAGGCTAAGGGATTTAGACCTTGCTTGTTCATAAGCTGGAACCATATTAGTTGACCTCGAGTCCAGGCTACTGCAGAGAAATCTAGTATAATTGTTAGTGGGATCTGAAAAGAAACAATAGCTAGCTGATTAGGGAGAGACGTTTCTCTGGAAAACAAGCTTTAAGTTTTTTGCTAACTTTTGCCTCATTACATTAACCCTATAAGGTGCAATTTCAAACTCAGAAGTATCAGGCCTCCAAACTGTTCTTCCCTTTCAAGATTGAGGCTATTTGGGATCTCTTGAGATGAATTTTAGAGTTTATAGTTTTATATTACCCATATTCTGTGGTCTTTTAATATCTGCAGGATCTGTAGTTAGGTCCCCATTCTTGATAGTTATCATATTAATCTTTCAAAGAACCATTGTTACCAAAACCCAAATTCCACTGCTTGTTGCTGTAAAGTCCAATACTCAAGAGACAAGTTTTGATTGGAAAGGAATTATGAGCTTTGTTCAGGAGGCTGGCCACCTGGGGAGAAGGTGGACTTTTGTCCAAAGGCCAAAATTATTAGTTCCGGGATTATTAAAGGGGTTTAGGGCAGTT
The DNA here is from genome assembly GCF_048418805.1 of Vulpes vulpes. NCBI lineage: Eukaryota > Metazoa > Chordata > Mammalia > Carnivora > Canidae > Vulpes > Vulpes vulpes. The sequence goes on along the minus strand of NC_132785.1, from coordinate 104,791,167 downwards.
AATCAGTAAGGGGAACGCAGGGATTTTTAACACTTTATGATTATATGCATATTCAGTGGTGCCAGCTACCGACGTTATCTCACTGTTGGGAGATCGTGCAAAGGGGTCTGGTTCCTTTGGTAGCCAGAGGTTGTCCAAGGGCGTCTGGTTTTGTCTTTTTTAAAAAAATATTTCCTTATTTGACACAGAGAGCACAAGCAGGAGGAGTGACACGCAGAGGGAGAGGGAAAAGCAGGCTCCCCACAGAGCAAGGAGCTCCTTGTGGGGCTCGATCCCAGGACCGTGGGATCATGACCTGAGATGAAGGTAGATGCTCAACCAAATGAGTCACCCAGGTGCTCCTGTGCACACTCTCTTTATAGCATTTATCCTACCAGTGTAATTTTGTATTCTCATGTCTACTTACCCAGCTAAGGGGAGGAGAGTCCCCACAATTCTCTACAGTGTACTTGGCACTACACACACACACACACAAATATGTTTGAAAGGTAATTCATCAGTACTATTGCCCACAGACATCCAATTGGATGCTAAAGGCAGCCAGGGTCACCAGGATTCCTTTCTAGCAGCCAGGATAGTAACTATAATGTTTGGCCTATATATTATTTTTATTTTAGATTACATTTTTCCTTACTGGATTCCTTTGTAAAATAATTCACTGGAGACTTTTTCAGACCATTACCTGCTTCCATAAAAACCATAAAAACAGAAAGCAGATTTTCCTTTGCTTTCCTTTGACTCATGACTTTTGCTTTTTTATATCTCTTTATGAAGGATTTTTTTTCTTTAATCTCTTTTCTGGCTATTTTATGCATTAGTCCCATTCTTTCCTCTGGTTTCCTGTACTCTTTCTCCCTCAGATATTGCAAAGGGAGCCTGGACCATTTAATGTTTTGTCCCCATGATTAAGCCACACAGTTATTCCCTATGCCTGGTTAGAGGGGGGTAGCTACAGTGTTAATATGAAGGCATTGGGACACATTTTCAGGGTTTCCTACTGAATGTCACCTTAAATGAAAAGAACTGAGTACTTACAAAGGAAAGGCAAAAGGCATTTAATTTCAGAAGTTAACTGCCTGTTAATCTTCCAGTTAAACATAAGGAACCAAGAAAATTTGCTTTTGATCAGACTTTCTAAATTAGAGAACTGTGCGTCATTGGATGATGATTGGACAGTGACCATTCAGTTGGCTTCCCTTTCAAATACGTTTTTCTTTGTTTTGTTTAAGATTTTATTTATTTATTCATGAGAGACACAGAGAGAGGCAGAGACATAGGCAGAGGGAGAAGCAAGCTCCCTGTGAGGAGCCCAATGTGGGACTTGAACCCAGGACCCCAGGATTGCAACCTGAGCTAGAGGCAGATGGTCAACCACTGAGCCACCCAAGTGTCCCAAGATGTTTTTCTTTGAACCAGTGAATATTCTCTAATCCTATTTCAAGTTCTAAGAATATTTTCTTGAGTAGGGACTCCATTAAAAACAGTGTTCTGATAAAAGCATAAGTTATAAGAAAAAAGAGTTTGAGTAGAATTAATGTGTCAAGAATTGTTAAGAGCAGAGGAGGGATCTGCCTCTTGGAGGTGGGCCACTGTCTGAGCTTCATCTGTAGCTTGTAAATTCATGCCACCTATAAGTGTTATGATAGTTCTTCATTTTTACATACTTCTCTCTTAGAACATTTTTCTAATTTGCAGTTATAGTTTAGGACCCAATAATTGACACAGCTCCTTCTTAAACATATCCCTTGCCTAGACTATAAAAGATGCCATCTTTTACTTGTCTAGTATCAGCTATATCCCTCCCAAAGTTGTAGTTGGTTCCTCAACACTTGGTACCATGAACTGATACCTGAATTATGGCATTCTGTTTTTTTTATATAAATTTATTTTTTATTGGTGTTCAATTTGCCAGCATATAGAATAACACCCAGTGCTCATCCCATCAAGTGCCCACCTCAGTGCCCGTCACCCAGTCACCCCCACCCCCCGCCTACCTCCCCTTCCACCACCCCTAGTTCGTTTCCCAGAGTTAGGAGTCTTTCATGTTCTGTCTTCCTTTCTGATAATTCCTACTCATTTTTTCTCCTTTCCCCTTTATTCCCTTTCACTATTTTTTATATTCGCCAAATGAATGAGACCATATAATGTTTGTCCTTCTCCGATTGACTTACTTCACTCAGCATAATACCCTCCAGTTCCAGCCACGTTGAAGCAAATGGTGGGTATTTGTCATTTCTAATGGCTGAGTAATATTCCATTGTATACATAGACCACATCTTCTTTATCCACTCATCTGTTGATGGACACCGAGGCTCCTTCCAGTTTGGCTATTGTGGACATTGCTGCTATAAACATTGGGGTGCAGGTGCCCTGGCGTTTCATTGTGTTTAAGTTTGGGAATTGTTTCTATATTCTCACACTGCACTCTCCCACACAAAATATTTGAAGGGTGGTGTGTTTTTTGTGTTAAACCATACCACAGTGGCCAAAATGATCTTGCATGTTAATTGTCTTACAGCAGCTCAGGGAGGCATTCCTTGCTGTTTGGCCAAAATATATTGACATTGTTTATTGTGACTGTTGCCCATTTTGTGTTAACAGTAGGCACTGTTACCACAAGGCATCCTCAGGGCAGCATCTTGAATTTCCCATTGCACCACTTGAGAAGGCCACACTCACTGATAGATGTTCTACAGAGCTTTCTGGAAGAAGCAAACTTACATTTTATACGTCAAGGTCCAAAAGCACATACCACTTAAGGTTTCAGTTTATAATTAGAGGTACAGCAAGGATCCTTTCTGCAGTGACATTCTGACTGGCCATTATACCCTTCCTCACCTTTCACTACCTTGTTACCTCATTGTTCCAATGGGATAACATTTCCAGAAGCAGGTGTATTTATCACATAGACTCCCCTGTGGTTAATGAGGTTAAAATAACTTCCATAGCTGTAGTTGCTAAAAGCTCTGGTATTTGTACTATAAGCATCCATGGTGCAGAGTTTTTCCTGCATAAACAGAATTCCTTTATGTGAGACATACCAAGATTATGGTCCAGTTGGTGAGCAATGACTACTGTAAAATGGAAGAAATTCTCTTTGAGGAATTTGCAAACTGCTGCCCCCAAATGAGGGTAGCATATTCCTGAGATCCAAGCCAATCCAAATATATTAGAAAAATCCTAGCCCACAAACAGATGCCCAGAATCATGTGGCAAACGAGGATCAAGATGAACACTTTACCAGTTACTGAAACTGTCAAGAAGTTGACTTGTTCAACATTGATAAATTTGACTGGTTCCAGATCTCAAAGTGAATTAAAGAAACACGAAGGCTGGCCTACATGTGGACAGATGGAAACTACTAAATTGATCACATTTAATATATCTTTTGTCACCCTTGAAACATTTCTGTTCAACTAGTTGTAACTAGAGTTGTCCACCACTATAGCTGACTCCATGAAGGACCAATGGGTCCCCCAGCCATGGGAACTTTGGGGCAGTTGTGAATTCTCTGCCTTGACATCAGCTTATGATGTTATCTCCTCTTTTCATTAAGCTGCATTTCACGGCTGCAAATTGAGTCTCATTGCTACCTGTCATATACAATTATTCAAACGTGGTAGAGTGCCTTGTGGCCATTTATCTGTAGCATCCCTCAAAAGGTCCCTAAACAGGTCCTGAGGATGATCAGGGACCTCCAGCAGGCTCTTCAACATAACCACGATGGTAGCAGTCATCCTGGATGAAGGACTGATCCGTGTAGAGGGCACGCATCTCCGTGTGGAAGACCACTGGTAGGTCCTGGAAACCAAGAGCTTCTTAGGCTATAGACAAAGGACAAGGGTGTGGGCTTCCAAGCATAGGCTGTAGGTGATCCCCCAAGAGATAGGTGGAAGGCTCGGCCAGTGCTGCAGGCTGGGTGGTGGCCTTCTGAGGAATCACCACTTGGGTGGGGCTCAAGTGCCAACTGGATTCCCTCTAGAAAGACTAAGAGGGTGTTGTTGCTTTTTGTTAAATTCCTAGGGTAAATATTAAATTGTGTGTGTGTGTGTGTGTGTGTGTTTGAGAGAGAGAGAGAGAGAGAGAGAGAGAGAGAGAGTAAATTCTCTAATACGGTATACTTTTTTTAACCTAATTACTTTAAAATTTTATTTTAATAAGTTTTATTGCTGTTTATTTGACCTACCAACAGACTGCACATATTTAACTTGTGTGTTTTGCTAAGTGTTGACATATGTGTATATGGTTGTGAAATCCTCACCATGATCAAAATAGTGAACATATGTGCCACCCCTAGAAGTTTCCTCCTGTCCCTCAGTAATCCTTTCTTTCAGGATACTATTGATCTGCTTTGACCAATACACGTTAGTATTTTCTGGAGTTTTATATTAATGGAGTTAGGCAATATATACTCTTTTCTTGGCTTTTGATTCAGCCTAATGATTTTGGGAATTATCTATGTATTTGTGAATATTAATAGTTCACTCCTTTTTATTGCCGTGTAGTATTCCATTGTATGTATATACCACAATTTGCTTATTCACTCTCCTGTTGATGAACATCTGGTTTGTTCCCAGTTTGGAAGCTACTGTGAACCTTCATGCAGAAATCTTTGTGTACGCCTGAGCTTTCTTTCTCGTAATAAAAACTTAATGAATAGAATGACTGGATCATATAACAGGTGTATGTTTAATATTTTAAGAATCTGCAGAGCTGTTTTTTCAAAGTGGTTGTACCATGTTACTTTTACTTTTCTGTCAGTAGTGTTTAAGATTTCTAGTCCCTCTATCCTTGCCATAAGTTGGTATAGCCAATATTTTTTATTTTAACCACTCAATAAATATATAATAATATCATAATATGGCTTTAATTTGCATTTTTCTTACGACTAGTGATATTGAGTGTCTTTTGCTGTGCTTATTATCATCTTTGTATCTTCTTAAGTGTATTTTCAGATCTTCTGTCCATTTCTTCAGCGGTTCTTATTGAGTGTTGTGGTTGTTATAATATTCTGAGTAGCCTTTTAGCACATATATACTTTGCAAATATTTTATTCCAATCTGTGTCTTGACTCTTCATTCTCAAAGTTTTGTGAAGATAATTTTGTAATTTTGATAAAGGTCAACTTATTTTGTTCTTTTTATGGATATTGTATATCCTCCATCATATCTAATAAATCTTTGCTTAACCTTTATATTTAAAAGATTTCTTGTAACCTTTCTTCTAGAAGCTTTACAGTTTTTGGCTTTACATGATAATCTATGATCCATTTTGGATTACTTTTTTAATGTGGTACAAGGTATTGAATGAAGTTCTTCTTTTGTTTTCCATTCAGTTGTTCCAGCACCATTTGTTAAAAAGACTGTCCTTTCTTCAGGGATTTATTTGCCTTTGCACTTTTGTCAAAAATCCATATTTGTGGGGGTCCATATTTGTGGGGGTCTATTTCTGTTCTTTCTCTCCTATTCTTTTGATCTTTTTCTCTATTATTACACAAATACCCCACTATCTTGAGTGTTGTTCCTTTATAATAAGTTTTGAAATCAGACTGGTAGTCCTCTAGTTTTTTTCCTTTTTAAAGTTCCTTTCCTTTTTAAAGATCCTTTGCATTTCTATGTAAATTTTAGAATAAGTATGTCAAGTTCTGTAAGAAAAATACTGGATTTTGGTAATTTTGGATAAAATGGTTATCTTTTTCCTTTTTAAAGTTCCTTTCCTTTTTAAAGATCCTTTGCATTTCTATGTAAATTTTAGAATAAGTATGTCAAGTTCTGTAAGAAAAATACTGGATTTTGGTAATTTTGGATAAAATGGTTATCTTAATGATGTTAATTATTCAGATTAGTGAATAAGGTTTCTCCACATGTTTAGGTTATTGTTAATTTCTCTCAGTGATATTTTGTAGTTTTCAGTTAGATCTTTCACAACATTTGTCAGGATTATTGCTAATTATTTATAAAAATAAAACATTTTGTTGGGGGGGGTGGAGCAAGATGGCAGAAGAGTAGGGTCCCCAAGTCACCTGTCCCCACCAACTTACCTAAATCACTTTCAACTCATACTGAAAACCTACGAATTCGGCCTGAGATTTTTAAAAAGAACAGCTGGAACGCTACAGAGAGTTGCGTTTCTAACAAGGTAGGAAGACGGGGAGAAAAAAGAAATAAATAAAAAAAGAATCAACTGGGGGAGGGGCCCCGCCAGGAGCTGGGCTAAGGGGGGGCGGCGAGAGCCTCCAGGACAGGAAAGCCCATCCCCGGAGAAGCAGGAGCTTTAAAAATCTGCACCGGATCCTTCCCGGAGGGAAAGGTGCTCGCAGGGAACTCGGGCAGGATCCCAGGAGGGGCAGTGGAGCCCCGAGGCTACCGGGGTCACTAACAGAGGAGGGGTGCCCGGGGAGCGCCCACACCCTGCTGGCCGAGCTCCCTACAGGGCTGGAGCTGGATTTCAACGGCGCAGGCCCCAGAGCCCAGGGCACGGGGACACAGCCAGGATCCTGTGTTCCCCCCCACAGGCGGAGGCGGGGAGGGCACAGGACAGCGAGGACACACCTGCTGCTGGGCGCCCCGAGCGGTGCAGGTCAGCGCCCCCCCACACCTGAGCATCCAGGCCCCTGCAGACTGGGAGCTGCTGGAGTTACTGCGGGAGCTGACTCCAGGGCTGGAGAGCTGGCCGCCGACAGTGGGGTTGTTCCTCCTGGTGCCACCTTGTGCCAGGGACGGAGTGGGGCTGCCAGGGAACAGGGGCCTCACGGGTCAACAGCTTCCACTGAGCTGTGTACCTGGCAGGGGGCTAGGCAGCTCCCCCAGGTGCACACACCTGAGAGTCAGCACAGCAGGCCCCTCCCCCAGAAGACCAGCTGGAAGGACAAGGGAAGAGCAAGTTCTTGACCAAGCAGTGCTGGAAAGCTCTAGGGGAAGTAGAGGGATTTACAGTATATAGAACCAGAGGATACCCGTCTTGTTTTTTGTTTGTTTGTTTTTATTTGTTTTTTCTTTCTTTTTTTTCCTTCCTTTTTCCAGTACAACTCGTTTTTAGCCACTCTGCACTGAGCAAAATGACTAGAAAGAAGAACTCACCACAAAAGAAAGAATCAGAAACAGTTCTCTCTCCCACAGAGTTACAGAATTTGGATTACAATTCAATGTCAGAAAGCCAGTTCAGAAGCATGATTATAAAGCTACTGGTGGCTCTGGAAAAAAGCATAAAGGATTCAAGAGACTTCATGACTACAGAATTTAGATCTAATCAGGCCAAAATTAAAAATCAATTAAATGAGATGCAATCCAAACTGGAGGTCCTAACTACCAGGGTTAATGGAAGAACGAGTGAGTGACATAGAAAACTGGTTGATGGCAAGGAAGGAAACTGAGGAAAAAAAGAGAAAAACGAGTAAAAGACCATGAGGAAAGGTTAAGGGAAATAAATGACAGCCTCAGAAAGAAAAGTCTATGTTTAATTGGGGTTCAAGAGGGCGCCAAAAGGGACAGAGGACCAGAAAGTGTATTTGGAAAATCATAGCTGAGAACTTCCCTAATTTGGGGAGGGAAATAGGCATTCAGATCCAGGAGATGGAGAGGTCACCCCCCTAAAATCAATAAAAACCGTTCAACACCTCGACATTTAATAGTGAAACTTGAAAATTCCAAAGATAAGAGAAAATCCTTAAAGCAGCAAGAGACAAGAGATCCCTAACTTATATGTGGAGAAATATTAGATTAACAGCAGAATTCTTCACAGAGACCTGGCAGGCCAGAAGGGGCTGGCAGGATATATTCAGGGTCCTAAATGAGAAGAACATGCAGCCAAGAATACTTTATCCAGCAAGGCTCTCATTCAGAATGGAGGGAGAGATAAAGAGCTTCCAAGATAGGCATAAGCTAAAAGAATATGTGACCTCCAAACCAGCTCTGCAAGAAATGTTAAGGGGGACTCTGTAAAAGAAAGAGGACACCCAAAGAAATAATCCACAAAAACAGGGACTGAATAGGTATTATGATGACACTAAATTAATATATTTCAATAGTAACTCTGAACGTGAATGGGCTTAATGATCCCATCAAAAGACATGGGTTTTCAGACTGGATAAAACAGCAAGACCCATCTATTTGCTGTCTACAAGAGATTCATTTTAGACTTAAGGACACTTATAGCCTAAAAATAAGAGGCTGGAGAACAATTTACCATTCAAATGGTCCTCAAAAGAAAGCAGGGGTAGCAATCCTCATATCAGATAAATGAAAGTTTATCCCAAAGACTGTAGTAAGAGATGAAGAGGGACACTATATCATACTTAAAGGATCTATCCAAACAAGAGGACCTAACAATCATGAATATTAATGCCTCTAATGTGGGAGTGGCCAAGGATATCAATCAATAACCAAAGTAAAGACATACTCAGATAATAATACACTAATACTGGGAGGCTTCAACATGGCGCTTTCTGCAAATGACAGATCTTCTAAGCACAAAAACTCCAAAGAAACAAGAGCTTTAAATGATACACTGGACCAGATGGATTTCACAGATACTTACAGAACTTTACATCCAAACTCAACTGAATACACATTCTTCTCTAGTGCACATGGAACTTTCTCCAGAATAGACCACATACTGGGTCACAAATCACATCTTAACTGATACCAAAAGATTGGGATGTCCCCTGCATATTTTCAGACCATAATGCTTTGAACCTGGAACCCAGTCACAAGAAGAAATTTGGAAGAAATTCAAACATGTGGAGGTTAAAGACCATCCTGCTAAAAGATGAAAGGGTCAACCAGGAAATTAGGGAAGAATCAAAAAGATTCATGGAAACTAATGAGAATAAAGATACAACCATTCAAAATCTGTGGGATACAGCAAAAGCAGTCCTGAGGGGAAAATACATTGCAATACAAGCATCCCTCAAAAAATTGAAAAAAATTCAAATACACAAGCTAACCTTGCACCTAAAGGAACTGGAGAAAGAACAGCAAATAAAACCTACACCAAGCAGAAGAAGTTAATAAAGATTCAAGCGGAACTCAATGAAATAGAGACCAGAGGAACTGTAGGACAGATCAACAAAACTAGGAGTTGGTTCTTTGAAAGAATTAATAAGATAGACAAATCATTAGCCAGCCTTATTAAAAACAAAAGAGAAAATACTCAAATTAATCACAAATGAAAAAGGAGAGATCACAACCAATACCAAGGAAATACAAACGATTTTAAAAACACATTATGAGCAGTTATACGCCAATAAATTAGGCAATCTAGAAGAAATGGACGCATATCTGGAGAACCACAAACTACCAAAACTGGAACAGGAAGAAATAGAAAGCCTGAACAGCCCAATAACCAGGGAGGAAATTGAAGCAGTCATCAAAAACCTTCCAAGACACAAAAGTCCAGGGCCAGATGGGTTCCCAGGGGAATTCTATCAAACATTTAAAGAAGAAACAATACCCATTCTACTAAAGCTGTTCCAAAAGATAGAAAAGGATGGAATACTTCCAAACTCGTTCTATGAGGCCAGCATCACCTTAATTCCAAAACCAGATAAAGACCCCCACCAAAAAGGAGAATTATAGACCAATATCCCTGATGAACACAGATGCAAAAATTCTCAACAAGATACTAGCCAATAGGATCCAACACTACATTAAAAAGATTATTCACCATGACCAAGTGGGATTTATCCCCGGGATGCAAGGCTGGTTCAACACTCGTAAAGCAATCAATGTGATTGATCATATCAATAAGAGAAAAACCAAGAACCATATGATCCTCCCATTAGATGCAGAGAAAGCATTTGACAAAATACAGCATCCATTCCTGATCAAAACTCTTCAGAGTGTAGGGATAGAGGGAATATTCCTCAGCATCTTAAAAGCCATCTACGAAAAGCCCACAGCAAATATCATTCTCAATGAGGAAACACTGGGAGCCTTTCCCCTAAGATCAGGGACACGACAGGGATGTCCACTCTCACCACTGCTATTCAACATAGTACTAGGAGTCCTAGCCTCAGCAATCATGCAACAAAAAGACATTAAAGGCATTAAAATTGGCAAAGAAGAAGTCAAACTCTCCCTCTTCGCAGATGACATGATACTGTACATAGAAAACCCAAAAGACTCCACCCCAAGATTGCTAGAACTCATACAGCAATTCGGGAGGGTGGCAGGATACAAAATCAATGCCCAGAAATCAGTGGCATTTCTATACACTAACAATGAGACTGAAGCAAAAGAAATTAAGGAATCAATCCCATTTACGATTGCACTCAAAAGCATAATACCTAGGAATACCTAGGAATAAATCTAATAATCTAACCAAAGAGGTAAAGGATCTATACGCTAAAAAATACAGAACACTTCTGAAAGACATTGAGGAAGCCACAAAGAGATGGAAAAATATTCCACGCTCATGGATTGTAAGAATTAATACTGTGAATATGTCAATGCTACCCAGGGCAATTTACACATTTAATGCAATCCCTATCAAAATACCATGGACTTTCTTCAGAGAGCTGGAACAAATCATCTATAATTTGTGTGGAATCAGAGAAGACCCCCCAGTAGCCAGGGGAATATTGAAAAAGAAAACCAGAGCTGGGGGTATCAGAATGCCAGATTTTAAGTTATACTACAAAGCTGTGAGCATCAAGACAGTGTGGTACTGGCACAAAACCAGACACATAGATCAATGGAATGGAACAGAGAACCCAGAAATGGCCCCTCAACTCTGTGGTCAACTAATAATCGACAAAGCAGGAAAGAGGATCCACTGGAAAAGGACAGTCTCTTCAATAAATGGTGCTGAGAAAATTGGACAGCCACATGCAGAAGAATGAAACTAGACCATTCTCTTACACCATACACAAAGAGAAACTCAAAATGGATGAGAGATCTAAATGTGAGACAAGAATCCATCAAAATCCTAGAGGAGAACACAGGGAACACCCTTTTTGAACTTGGCCACAGCAACTTCTTGCAAGATCCATCTATGAAGGCAAGGGAAACAAAAGCAAAAATGAATTATTGGGACTTCATCAAGATAATAAGCTTCTGCACAGCAAAAGAAACAGTCAATAAAACCAAAGACAACCTACAGAATGGGAGAAGAGGATTTGGAGAAAGGGGAACCCTCTTACTCTGTTGGTGGGAACGTGAACTGGTCCAGCCACTCTGGAAAACAGTGTGGAGGTTCCTCAAAAATTAAAAGATAGAGCTACCCTATGATCCAGCAATTGCACTACTAGGTATTTATCTAAAGGATACAGTGATTCAACAGGGCATATACACCCCAATGTTTATAGCAGCAAGTCCACAATACCCAAAACATGGAAAGAGTCCAGATGTCCATTGACAGGTGAAGGGACAAAGAGCGCACACACACACACACACACACACACACACACACACACACAGAGGAATATTACTCAGCCATCAAAAAGAACAAAATTTTGCCATTTGCAATGATGTGAATAGAACTAAAAGGTATTATGCTATGAGAAATATGTTAGTCACAGAAATACAGATACCATATGATTTCACTTATGTGGAATTTAAGAAATTAAATTAAGAAAATAAAACAGATGAACATAGGAAAAGTGAAGGAAAATTAAAATGATATAAAGACAGAAAAGGAGGCAAACCATAAGAGACCCTTAATTATAGGAAACAAACTGAGGGTTGCTGGAGGGGACATGGAGGGATGGGGTAACTGGGTGATGGAATTAAGGAGAGCACTTGATGTAATGACCCCTGGGTGTTATAAGCAACTGATGAATCACGAAATTCTATCTCTGAAACTATAATACAGTATATGTTAACCAAGTTGAATTTAAATTAAAATTTTTTTTTAAATCAAGCTTCGGGGTTTGAATAAATTCAGATCATCTTCTACTAAAATAAAATAAAATAAAATAAAATAAAATAAAATAAAATAAAATAAAATAACCATGATTAATATGCTAAGGGGTATAACAAAAAAAAAAAAGTGGATAATATACAAGAAGAAATAAGCGGTGTGCCTGGATGGCTCAGTCAGTTACACATCTACCTTCAGTTCAGGTCATGATCCCAGGGTCCTGGGATCGAGCCCTGCATTGGGCTTCCTGCTCAGTGGGGAGCCTGCTTCTCCCTCTCCTCTGCCTGCCACTCTGCCTGCTTGTGTTCTCTCTCTCTCTCTCTCTGTCAAATAAATAAATAAAATCTTTAAAAAAAGGTAAGTAATATAAGCAGAAAAATGGAAACTCTAAGAAACAATCAAAAAGTGTATTAATTTCAGACAGAGAAGACTTCAGGGCAGGGAAAATAATCAGGGATAAAGAGAGACATCACCTAATGATGAAGGAGTCAATTCTCCAAGAAGACATAATAAATCTTAGTGTGTATGCATCTAACAACAGAGCATTAAAATATAAGAGGCAAAGCTGATAAAATGCAATGAGAAATAGATGAATCCACTGTTACAGTTGGAGACATCAATATCCCTCTATCAGTAATGGACAGATTCAGCAGGTAGAAAATAAGTAAGGACATATTTGAATTTTAACAATACCATCAATCCACAGGATATAATTGCCATTCATAAAACATTTCAAACAACACCAACAGAACACATATTCTTTTCAGGCTCACATGAACATTCACCAAGATAAACCAAATCTCATGGTCATAAAACTCATCTTAACAAATTTGAAAGAATAGAAATGATATAATGCATACTCTCAGAAAACAATAGAATTTAACTAGAATTAATAACAAAGTAACTGGAAATCCCAAATTTGTAGAGATTTCACACAATACTATTTACATTAGCCCCCCTCCAAGATGAAATGCTGAAGTATAAATCAACTAAATATATATATAATCTACATGAGGAAAAGTATGAAATTGATGAAATCAAAGAACCAAAAAAATGCAGAGATATTCCATGTTTATAAATAGGACTGAAATATTGTCAGGATGTGAGTTCTTTCCAAATGATCTGTAGATTCAACACAACCCCAATAAAATCCCCTAAAATTTTTTGTGGATATCAACAAGTGATTCAACAGTTTACATGGACATGCAAAAGACCCAGAATACCCAGCACAGTGTTGGAGAAGAGAATAAAACTGGAAAACTGACACTACATGACTTCAAGAACTTATGTAAAATCATAGTAATCAAGACAGTGTGGTATTGGTAAAATAACAGAAAAGTAGATCAAACAAGCAGAATATAATGTCCAGAAAAAGGGCCATACAGATACAGCTGACCCTTGAATAACATGGTGGTTAGTGACCAACCAGTTGAACATCTATATGCAATTTTTGACACCCTCAAACCTTTACTAAATAGTCTACTGTTGATCAGAAGCCTTACTGATGACACACACAGTTGATTAACATATACTTTGTATGTTATACATAATATGCACTTTATTCTCAGAGTAAAGTAAGCTAGAGAAAAGAAAGTGTTTTAAGAAAATAAAAAGGAAGGGATCCCTGGGTGGCGCAGCGGTTTGGCGCCTGCCTTTGGCCCAGGGCGCGATCCTGGAGACCCGGGATCGAATCCCACATCGGGCTCCCGGTGCATGGAGCCTGCTTCTCCCTCCGCCTGTGTCTCTGCCTCTCTCTCTCTCTCTCTATGACTATCATAAATAAATAAACAAAAAAAAAAAAAAAGAAAATAAAAAGGAAGATAATATACACTTACAGTACTATATTGCATTTGTTTTTTAAAAATCTGTATATAAGTGGAGCTGTGCAGTTCAAACCTGTGTTGTCCAAGGGTCAACTATAGAGTCAACTAATATTTGGCAAAGGTGCAAAGGCAATCAATGCAGAAAAGATAGTCTTTTGAAGAAATGGTGCTGGAGCAACTAGACATCCCCATGCAAAACAATGAATCTATCTATCTATCTATCTATCTATCTATCTATCTATCTATCTATACATATATATATATATATATTTATAACAGTTAACTCTAAGTGAATTATAGACCTAAATATAAAACGCAAAACTGTAACACTCCTAAAAGATAACATAGAAGAAAACCTAGATAACCTTGAGTTTGGTGATCTTGAAACTTTTTAGATACAACATCAAAGGCATAATTCATGAAAGAAAGAATTGATAAGTTAAACTTCATTAAAATTTAAATATTTTGCTCTGCAAGAGCTTGTCAAGGAAATGAGAAGAAAAGCCACAGACTGGGAGAAAATATTTACAAAATACATATCTAATAAATTAATATTATTCAAAATACACAACTGTTAAAATTAAAATATAAAAAAACAAGCAATTTAAAAATAGGCAAGATATTTAAACACACATCTCACCAAAGAAGATATACAGATGACAAATAAACATATGAAAAGATGCTCAATATCATATGTCATCAGGGAATCACAAATTAAAACAACTAAATATCACTCACTGTACCTCTATTAGAATGGCCAAGATCCAAAACACTGACACCACCAAATGCTGGCAAAGATGTGGAGCACAAAGTACTCCCATTTATTGCTAGTGGGAAAGCAAAATGGTATAATCACTTTGGAAGACAGTTTGGCAATTTCTTACAAAATGAACATATTCTTATGAAAATTGAATATTTTCATTCAAAATCCAGGAATCATGCTCCTTGATATTTCCCCAAAAAGTTGAAAACATATCCACACAAAAACCTATACACAGATGTTTATAGTAATTTAATCATGACTGTCAAAATATGGAGGTAACTAAGATATTCTACAGTAAGTGAATGGATAAATAAACTGTGTTATATCCAAACAACATAATATCAGTCAGCGCCTTAAAAAAAAATATAGAGAGAGACATGAAAAGACATGGAGGAACTTAAATGCATATTACTGAGTGAAAAAGTCCATCTGAAAAAGCTGTATATTGTATAACTGCAACAATTACCTTTACCAACAGAAAAGGTAAAACTTCATACAGTAGAAAAGATCAGTGGTTGCCAAGGTCAGAGAGGAGAGTGAACAGTTAGAGCACAGTGGATTATTAGAATAGAGACACTAATCTATATGATACTACATGGTAAATATATGTCATTATACATATGTCCAAATCCAAAGAATTTATGACATCAAGAATGAATCCTAATGTAAACTATTGACTTTGGATGAGAACAACAGCAATGTAAGTTCATCAACTGTAAAAAATGTACCATTCATGTGCAGGATACCAATGATGGGTGAAGCCGTGCTTGTGTAGAGGCAGTGGGTATACAGGAACAATGTACTTTTCCACTCAATTTTGCTGTGAAAAAAACAGTTTATTAAAAATTTAAACAACAATAAAGCCCAAATTAGTATTTTGAATGAAAATAAAAACATAAATCACAATATGTGAGATGCCACTAAAGCAGTATTTAGGAGAAAATTCATAGTGCTAAATGTCTATATTAAGAAATAAAGGGAGAAACAGAGAGCAATACAGTAGAGTAGGGGACTTCAATACCCCATTTCCATCAATGGATAGATAATTGAGACAGAAAATCAATAAAGAAACACTGGCTGAAACTACTCATTAGACCAGATAGGTTTAACAGACAGTAACAGAACATTCCTCCAAAAGCAAAAGAATACACATTCTTCTTAAAGGCACATGTAACATTCTCTAAGGATAAATCATACGGTAGGCATAAAACCAGTCTTAATAAATTTAAGAAGACTGAAATCATATCAAGCATCTTTTCCAATCACAGCTGTATGAAAGGAGAAATCAATTACAGGAAGAAAAGTGGAAAACCCACAAATATGTGGAGATTAAACAATAGCTACTGAACAACTAATGGTCAAAAAGAAATCAAAGGAGAAATTAAAAAAATATCTTGAAACAAATGAAAATGGAAATAAGGGCAGCCCTGGTGGCACAGCGGTTTAGCGCTGTGGTGTGATCCTGGAGACCCTGGATCGAGTCCCATGTCTGGCTCTCTGCATGGAGCCTGCTTCTTCTCCCTCTGCCTGTGTCTCTGCCTCTCTCTCTCTCTGCATCTCTATGAATAAATAAATAAAATCTTAAAAAAAAGAAAATGGAAATAAAACATACCAAAACATATCGGATGAAACAAAAGCAGTTCTAAGAGGAAGAGTCATAGCAATAAATGCCTGCATTAAGAAACAAGAAAAATATTGGGGTGCTGGGGTAGCTCAGTCAGTTAAGCATACAACTCTTGATCTCAGCTCAGGTCTTGATCTCAGGGTCATGAATTCAAATCCTGTACCTACTTAAAAAAAGAAAAAAAAGAAACAAAAAATCTTAAACAACCACACTTTACACCTCAAGGAACTAGAAAAAAAAAGCAAACAAACTAAGCCCAAAGTTAGCAGAAGAAAGGAGATAACAAAGATCAGAGCAGAAATAAGTGAAATGCAAGCTAAAATGACAACAGATGATAAATGGAATGAAGAGCTGAGTTTTTGAAAACATAAACAAAACATACAGACTTTTACCTCGACTCATGGAGAAGAAAAATGACTCAAATAAGTAAAACTAGAAAGAGATGTTACAATTAATACCACAGAAATGCAAATGATCATGAGACTACTATGAACAATTATATGCCAACAATCTAGACAATCTAGAAGAAATGGATAAATTCCTAGAAACATACAACGACAAAGACTGAATCATGAAGAAATAGAAAACTGAACAGACCAATTGCTAGTAAGAAGTTTGAATCAGTAATCAAAAACCTCCCAACAAAGAAAAGTCCAGGACCAGATGTCTTAACTGGTGAATTCTACCAAACATCTGAAGAATACCAATCCTTCTCAAGGTGTACCAAAAACAGAAGAGGAAGGAACATTTCCAAACCCATTATACAAGACCAGCATTACCCGGTACCAAAACCAAACAAGGACACTACAAGAAAAGAAAATTACAGGCCAATATCTCTGATGCACATAGGGGGAAAAGTCCTCGACAAAATACTAGCAAACTGAATTCAACAATATATTAAAAGGTTAATACACCATTATCAGCTAAGATTTATTCCAGGCCAAGTCAGACAGAAAGATAAATACAGTATGATCTCCCTTATATGTGGATCTAAAAGAAATTCACTGATACAGAGAATGGATTAGCCTTTGCCAGAGGCAAGAGAGGGGGTGGCTGAAATCGGTGATGAGGATCAAGAGGTACAAACTTCCAATTATAAGATAAAATAGTCCTGGGGATGTAATATATAGCATAGTGTCTGTAGTTAACAATAGTGTGTTGCACATTTGAAAATTGCTAAAAGGGTGTATCTTAAAAGTTCTCGTCATAAGAAAAAACATTTTTTAACTATGTGTGGTGAAGGATATTAACTAAACTTATTATAGCAGTCATTTCACAATATATGTATATGTCAATTCATTATATTGTACACTTACAACTAATGCAATATGTCAATTATATCTCAATAAAAAAGAAAAATAATAAAGATCTTAAATTGATTATCTCAACTTCCACCTCAAAAAATGAGAGAAAAAAGGCAAATCCAAAGTAAATAGATGACAAAAAATAATAAAGATCAGAATCTAAATCAATGAAACAGATAACAAACAAAAAAAATGAGAAGAAAACCAACGCTGACTTTTTGAGAAAAGCAATAGTATTCATCTACCTCTCATCATCCTGATTGGGGAAAACAAAACAAAAGAGACAAAATTTACCAATATGAAGATTGACTGAAGGAAAATACCACAGATTCTATGGTGCTATTCTATTGAAAAGATAAGTGATAATTATAAACAATTTTATGCTTTAAAAATATTTATTTATTATTTGAGAGAGAAAGAGGGTAGGAAAGGGGCAGAGGTAGAGGGAGAGAGAGAATCTCAAGGAGACTCCCCACCAGAGCGTGATGGGGGGCTTGATCCCATGACACTGAGATCATGACCTGAGCCAAAATCAAGAGTCGGATGCTCAACCAACTAAGTCACCCAGAACAAAGAACAACTTTGTTTATAAATTAGACAACTTAAGGATGAAATGGATGCATTCCTTTAAAGACAAAAACTATCAAAGATTATGCAAAGAGAAATGAATAGCCTAAATAGCCCTGTATCTTTTAAAGAAGTTGACTTTAAAATTTAAAACTTTCCCACAGAGAACTCCAGGGCCACACTGATTTCACTACTGAATACTACCAAAAATATGAGGAAGAAAGGATAATTCTCTACAAACTCTCCAAGAAAATTGAAAAGGAAGGAGTATGTCCCAAGTCGTTCTTCATAGCTAGCATTACCCTGATGTGACAATTAGATAAAACCATCACTAGAAAACAAAAATTCAGACCAATGTCCCTCATGAACATAGATGGCAAAATCCTAACAAAAGTTTAGCAATTGACTTTAAGTATAATATATCAAGATCAAATGAATTTTTTCTATGAATACAGTATTTGAAATTCAATGTAAGTTATTAATATTAACAAACCAAAAATGAATCATCATATGATCAAATCAAAAGATCAGAAAATCATCTGACAAAATCCAATATCCATTCCTAATAACTTTCAGAAAACTGGCAACAGAGGGAACTTTTCAATATAATAAGGGAATCTATGGAAAAAATCTTTTACCATTAAAAGCTACCACTTTTACCCCCACCCAAGATCAAGAACAAGAAAAGAATGTCTATTGCCACTACTTCTATTGAACACTATACTGTTAAACATTTTGGCCAGTGCAATCAGGTAAAAAAGAGAAATACAAGGCATCCAGATTAGAAGGGAGATCTAAAATTACCTTTATTTATAGGTAATACTCCTAGATCGCTATGTAGAAATCTGATAGAATTTACAAAAAATTACTAAATAAATTAGTTTAGAAAGCTCAAAGGATATAAGATGAATATATAACAATTTTGTTTTTATATATTATCTCTGTAACTATCTTTATCTCTGTAACTATCTTTTCTGCTATTGATATCGTTTGTTCCCTCCCCCCCCTTTTTTTTTTTACTAACATTAGTTAGTAAGATACCATTATTTTGGAGTAGAGGTTCCTTCCTCTTAGTTCAGATGCTGAATTTGTTCCTCTGGAGCAGGTTGAATTAGATTCTGATTTGTATCTAGAGCCAACAGAGGAGGTAGGAATATGTCTTGAGGAGACTAAGTATCTCCTTGCAGGGTAACTTCCCCAGAAGAGAGAATTACAGGGTATCAAGCTCTAGCTGGCTAGGCTTTTCAGACGGGAGAAGTCTGGCTTCTCCCCCTGGTAAAGGAGACTCAGGGATACTTGGGAGGATGGAGATAATCAGATACTCAGATCTACCTGAAATTCTTTTTTGCAAGTGTCAAGGTTTTTTCCCTTCTCTGTCAATGTCCTACTAACTTTCCCACTAGAGTCTTGACAAATCTATGTTTTCAGCTTACATTGTGATTCTGTAACTCCACAATTAAAGTCTGATATTTTTGTAAAACTGACTCTGTGGCTAAAATAAATGAGAAATTCTTTTAGGTCTAACATTATCAGCCCTCTGAACTGAGAGCTTAGTCTTGAGCTTTACTGTCTCCAGTAGACCAGTCCTTGAGGTACTTAATGGTCATTATCACACTTGGTCCTCCACACATTTGCTTCAGTAGTGCACTTCATCATAATAAACATTGAGTGGTAATTTAATTCATTGTGATGCCACTGTATGCCCATTCCCTATTGGATAGGAGTTCAACAGTGTGTAAAGCCATGGACATGCCCGTACAATCTGAGTCCTATTTTGTCTGTCTCTCTTGGCAGTACTCTTGGTACGAAGTCCTGTATCTGTCAAGATCCAGTCCAGAAAAGAAAAACCCACCAAGAGTAATTAATATAAAGAAATTATTGAAAAGGTTTTTAGAGGACCAAAAAGATGAAAAGAGTACACCAAGGTACTTAGAGGTATGAGTTGCAAGAAAAAGCTCTACCCCTAAGATTGGGGGGAAAGGGAAGAGGTTGGGGTTATCATAACTAGATACTTTGATAATGGGCCTCATATAGATCTGGACTGTAGAAGAACAGGGCATTGTTTAGGTCATGTGGGTTACAGGAAATCAGCAAAGGGTTTCTGTAGAGCTAATAGCTGTACTTACAAGGTCATGCTGAACTGGTACTGGTTCCTTAGGAATTTGGAAGAAGGTCCTCCAGAATTGTGACTCACATTTCAGAGAGACACATGCTACACGCATGGGGCTTATATTGAGGTTCTTTGTGGTGTGTCCAGAATACCTGAATAAAGGACGCTGGCTAGCTGGTATGGGTTGCCCAAGGTACTGGAAAATGGCTCTGAACATCTGGTACTCAGACTTCTGAGTACGGCACACTGTTCATCAAGTACTCATACTTTTGTTAAGGGCTGATGGAGCTGGTTCTGGGAATGTGGTAACCAACTCTCACCATCAGAGCAAGACACCAGAGTTGGGGATTCATAGAAAGTAACAGCAGGCAAATAGATAATCACAAGTCCCTTATCCTCTTTTTTATTTTATTTATTTTATTTTTTTCATTTTATTCTCTCTCCTGTGTCCTTTTTGATAAAATTTCAGGAAGCCAAATAACAATGGAAATATAATGTGCAGATTCCCATTTCTAGCTTCATAGACAAAGTATAAATTTTAGTTTTGTAGTTCAGGAAATAGCTGATAATCAGTATAAGAAATGTCAGTAGAATGCTACTAGAGCTTCTATGGTAATGGGTAATAGCAGGTGACAGTGATCTGTGTGAAGCTCTCTAATATGTAGTAACATTTTAGTATTGTTTCAATTAGTTGTGGCTCACTAAATTGATTTTATGACCCTGTGTGGTTTGTGACCTAAGTTTGAAAAACAGTGAAATTAGGTTGTGATTGAGCATGAGAGGAGACTTGGCAAGATACAGATTTGAGAAATTTGAAACAGCTGCTGGAAATAGAAGAACTAAAGATTCATACAGAGGAAAATCTCACACTGCTTGAAGTGCTGGCAGAAAGGAAAGGCTTTGGAGAGACAGCAGTTCACATAGTTCATGGTCATGCAGTGTTCCTTCAGGGCTTCTCTTTGGAGCCATGCAATGGTGACAGACTAGTATGTCTCAAAAATTCTCAGCTATGAACTTTTCTGTTATTACCACATCATATTTCTGAGAAAACATAATATAGGTTATTTTCCTCTCTGTAATGCTTTAATAGTCCTCTTCCAAACCACACATTCTCGTTTTAATAGTCCCAGATCTGTAGCATATACCAAGGATATCATGAAGAGAGAAATGGAGAGGAAATCCAGTAATTAGGATTTCACCTCAAGCAGAGCTACTTCCCCTAAGAAGATTCATCTAATATTATTGGCTTCCAGTAGCTATCTATTAGTTCTAAAAAAGTATCCAGATGTATACAAGTGTTCTCAACATTATAATGCTGAAGATATTTCTCATACTCTATACTACTGATCCTATTTGTGTCGTGTTCTGAACCAGTATGTGTTCAAATGCGTCTCCAAATTTGTTTTAACTTTTGCTTTCAAATATTAAACAAATTGATACTTAAAAAAAGATTTTATATATTTATTTGAGAGAGAGTGAGTGGGAGAGAGAGCACAAGCCAGGGGGAGAGGCAGAGGGAGAAGCAGACTCCCTGCTGAGCAGAGACCCTGATGCAGGGATCATGACCTGAGCTGAAGTCAGACACTTCACCGACTGAGCCACCCAGGCACCCCTAAATTATTGATACTTTTAATTTAAAGTCAGTGAGTAAGCAAAATTAACTTTTACTTGAACTAAAACTTATGTTTTCAACAGAAATGATGTAAGTCCATTTGAACTGTGGGCTTTTGAACATTTTAATGAACTGACTTTAGGTATGAGCTCCTCAATCCACCCTTCTCTGGAGAACTCAGCTAATTTGCCAGACATGAAAAAATATAGACTAGAATCTATATTTACACATCTAAAATGAGTCTCTTTTGATTGAAAACATGATGATGCAACTGGGCTGGGTAGAGAGAAGGCTGCTGCCTGCACGCTGTGATTTGGGGCAATTGGGCTATTTGCCTTGCCCTCAAATAGCAGCCCATTCCCTGTTTCTCCTTCCTATGGCTGCCTTTTTTGGATGTCCAGAGTTTTTCTACAGATAAGAATGAATTATAAAATAAAAATTTGGCTTGTTTGAAAGAGGCATCCCAGAATTAATATGTCCCTTAATGAGGCTTACTTTGAGTGCGAACCTTAGGCAGAATGGAGCTCGATAAGATGTCCCACACAGGACAGGGGAGGTACAATAAAGAGTAAAGAGACTAGTAAAACAGTGCTTTTTGGATAGGTTGTCTACATGCTTTTTGAAGATGGTAGGGTACTGGTCAATTTTTGAGAGGAGAAGCAATGTGGGAGTCAGATACCAGTCTTTTTTAATATGGAAAATTTTATGTCAGTTTACATGTTTAGAAAACAGTATATAACCATTACCCATCCATAACCAACCTCCTTCATCTCCTCCTCTGGAGACCTGTGCTCCTCTAACCCTTTGTCCACATATATATGTATATGTACATGTACATGTACATGTACATGTATACGACAGTCTCAGGCATTTTATTAATTCTAGCCTCATTCCAATTGAAGAATCACCTTTGCCTTACTTTCTTCTCTGTCCCACTTTCTCTACCCCACCAACGCCATCCTAGCTCTTTTTTTTGTATTTTCACTTGCAGCACTACAACTTTGATGGTCCATCTCTTCCAGGACATAGATCCATAAATGTCAGCCCTGCACCCTAAGCAGCTCACAGGGAGGAGCCAGACCAGCAGAACCCCACACCCTGCCCTCTCTTCCGCCCTGGACAGATGGCTCCATGATGACAGCTCCATAATGGCACTGGGTGAGGCCCTGGTGCACATCACGGTCACTCTTCTGCTACTCTGGGTAGGAATGTCTCTGTTCATTTCTGGCCACTCTCAGGCAAGGCCCTCCCAGCACTTCTCCCCAGAATTGGTGATCCCCTTGAAGGTGACTGGAAGGGGCAGAAGTGCAAAATCTCCAGGCTGGCTCTCCTACAGCCTGAAATTTGGGGGCCAGAGACACATTGTCCACATGAGGGTCAAGAAGCTCTTGCTTTCCAAACACTTCCCGGTGTTCACCTACACGGACCAGCACGCCCTCCTCCAGGATCAGCCTTTTGTTCCTGATGACTGCTACTATCATGGTTATGTGGAAGGAATCTCTGAGTCCCTGGTTGCCCTCAGTACCTGTTCTGGAGGTTTTCGAGGAATGCTACAGATTAATGACCTTGCTTATGAAATTGAGCCAATTAGTTTTTCTGCCACATTTGAACACCTGGTGTATAAGATAGACAGTGGTGATACACAGTTCCCACCTATGAGATGTGGGTTAACAGAAGAGGAAATAGCACGCCATTTGCAGTTGAGGGCATCATATAATTCTACTCTGATGCAAAATTCTTACATGGGCTGGTGGACCCACTTGCGGTTTGTTGAGCTGGTAGTAGTTGTGGACCATTTTCAATACCTTTACTGTAAAAGTAATGTGTCATTAGTACAGCGTGAAGTATTTGATACTGTCAATATAATAGATATCTTATATAGCCCTTTGGAGGTTGAAATAGTTTTGAATGGGATTGAAATCTGGAGTGAAAGAAACCTGATTTCCACTGATACTATAGAACAGATTTTGGAGGATTTTTCTGCTTGGAAGTTTTCCAATCTTGATGACCGACTGCCCCATGATACTGCCCATCTTTTCATTAAAAAAAATTTTGGTATAAAGCTTGGAGTTGCCTACGTTGGAGGAATATGCCATCGTCTTTTTAATAGTGGAGTTGATGTCTTTGGAGAAGACCGTCTGTATCTTTTTGCACTTACTGTGGCCCATGAACTTGGTCATAATATGGGTATGACTCATGATACTAAAGAATGTAAGTGTGGGCTTCCGTGGTGCATAATGTATGACTCCCAGAGAGTGACAGCTCGGTTCAGCAATTGCAGTTATGCCGAGTATTGGAACAATATTCTCACTAAGGGATTATGTATTCACTCACCTCCATATCCAGGGAATGTCTTTAAGGTACAGTACTGTGGGAACCTAGTGATTGAAGAAGGAGAGGAGTGTGATTGTGGGACCACAAACCAGTGTGTAAATGATCCCTGTTGTCTGTTGAACTGCACTCTGAAGCCTGGAGCTGCTTGTCAGTTTGGAATTTGTTGCAAAGACTGCAAGTTAATGCCATCAGGGACTTTGTGCAGACATCAGATCAGTGAATGTGACCTTCCAGAATGGTGCAATGGGACATTTCATCAATGCCCAGAAGATGTATATGTGCAGGACGGGATTCCCTGTGCTGACAATGCCTACTGCTATGAAGGGAGATGTAATAACCATGACAAACAGTGCAGGGAGATTTTTGGCAAAGATGCAAGGAGTGCGTCTCAGAGTTGCTACCAAGAAATCAACACCCAAGGAAATCGATTTGGTCACTGTGGTATCACCAACCTAGTATACGTGAAATGTGAGGGCCCTGATATTCTGTGTGGGAGAGTGCAGTGTGAAAATGTAGGAATGATTCCTAATCTGATCCAACATTCTACAGTGCATCAGCTTCACTTCAATGATACCACTTGCTGGGGCACTGATTTTCATTTAGGGATGTCCATACCTGATGTTGGTCAAGTGAAAGATGGCACAATATGTGGTCCAGAAAAGATCTGCCTCCATAAGAAGTGTGTCAATATGACCTATCCGCCACGAAACTGTCATTCTAATGAGACCTGCCACATGCATGGAGTCTGTAATAATAAACAGCATTGCCACTGCAAGCGTGGATGGGCACCTCCCTACTGCAAGGACGCAGGCCTTGGAGGCAGTATGGACAGCGGGCCACCTCCTAAGGAATATGTGGCAACGCTCGAAGCAAAGGCATTGTTGGGTTACCTGTTATTATTGTGGCTTATTCTTTTTACTGCTTTCGTTTTATTTTGCCTTCTTGTAGTTTGTATGGAAAAAAAAAGAGAAGAAGAGGAAAGCTAAATCTCTTGCCTCGGTAAACAAATCCTTAGTTCTTCTTTTAATAGTAGAAAAACATTAGGGCATGTCTGTTTAAAGAAAAATTCAAGGACCCCTCATACCAGGATCATAAGCATTAATATCACACCAAAGGATTTCTAGCATTTACTTTCTTACTCTTCAGTGTTAATAAGCAATATTAAAACTTTACTCCCCACCCCCACCCCCGGATGTTGTCTATTTTCTGGGCAAAGGCACACCAGAGAGACATTTTTAAGCTGATGTCTAGCAGTTCTAAACCTCCTCCCATTTTTGTTCTTTAGGATGTAAAGTACAAAATCTGCTGCTGCAGATCCCATTTCTGTTTTGCCTATTCTCTTCAGGGTAACTGTGCTTAAAGGGGGCAGTAGAAGTAACCTAGGGTGATGGGTGAGGGGAAAAGGCAGTTTACTTTCTTGTGTGCTAAAAATTACTCTCTGTCATTTTGGCTGGGGCCATTCACTCTGGCAGCTGTGTTTGGTTTTGGACTCCAGTTTTGTTGGCTCTTTAGAACCACCTTCATTCTTGCTGAGAAGTACCGGCACCCTCAAGAGATCTGACTTGTAGCTCTGAGGTTAGCAGTTCCTCATTTGAGTTCTGCCCAGCAGCTGGTCACTTGTGCTCCTTGTAAGTCTTGTTCCCTGCTCTGCAGAGGGTCTCCTTGAATCACCAGCACTCTGATAAACTCACTTTCTTTCCTGTGTTCCTCTTGCCCTAGGGCTATTAAGTGCTTTCAGTAGTTATTTCATTGTGATAGTCTGAGTTCTCTAGAAGCAGACACTGAGAGTTTAGAGTACAGGATTTTGATAGGGAGGAACCACTGTGAAAAGGTGAGGAAGTCGGCTGTGTGATGAGAAATGGTACTACATTGCAGCCTTGGCCAACCTAGCAGCCAGCTCCTCTGGAATAAATATTGCCTGAAAGATTTGTCTTGAATTGGGCCAAAATGGCCTGATCTTCACACCTTCCCTTGCTCATTCACTGTATCTGGAGTCCATGGGAATGGCAAGAGGTTGGCCACACTTCTTTGCAACTGAGGCTATTCCAAGGAGCTGACATCTGGAGGCTCTCTGTTGATTGTAATCCCTGCGGCTGTTCTCAGCAAACTTTCCTTGAAGGAGAATCAAAGTGGCCCATTTGGATATTCCATGGTCTAGGCTTGTACTGCCCTGATCCACTTTTCCATTTATGTTCAGGGAACAGCTCATCCAGGATTCTAATAGGCATCTCTGCCTATGAGGAACCTTACAAGAGGGAGGTTAATGAGATGAAACACAGTTCCTACTGCTGTGTTTGGTATTGGGGCTGAAATTGATACTTATTATTTCTCTTCTCCACTATCCTTTCTAGTTTTCCTCACCTTTACATTGCATTCTGCTGGCTTTGGATGATAACCATGTGTCATTACTCAGGTCCTTGTTTCCAAAGCCCCTGAGTGTCTAGTCACCATTCTCAGACTGGGATTGCTGAATCTATCTATTTACAGTCAAAATGGGACTGGAGAATACCAAGAAGCATTGAGGGAGATCACCTGGGTTCTACACATATTCTTTGTATCTCATGATATAAAGGCAGCCCTACTTCTTCTTAGTGATTAGGCACGGTTGCACCTGCCAAGACCATTGACACTGCTTCTTGCTATTGATTAAGGGACACAGGAGCCCAAAATGCCCAGGTAGCAGCTTTAGCTTATAATTCCATTGGGGCTCTTTGTTCCCTGGTGAAAATGTGACTCTTTTGGGGACCAGAACCTCTAACCCTGGAGAGTTGAAGGGGACAGGAAGCACAGACCACCCTAATGGGTCATAGAGAATAGTGGTATGTAGTGCCACTCTGCTTCTAGTCCTTGGTTTCCAGACCCAAGAAAAGATCTTTGGTTCAGTGCATACAACCCACCCTGGAATGGTGTCTGTATTAGGGTTCCCCAGAGAAACAGAACCAGTAAGATATGGCATTTACATATTTACCCCTTCCCCAGAAGAAAACGTAAGGCCCTTCAGTGATTTTTACTCTTCTTGATATCCCATAACTTAAATACTATGATGTGAAATTAACAATATCCAAATACTATGATATAAATTCAATTATCCCATGCTACATGATAAGGGAATAAGGAAAGAAAGAGGAAAATGGAAAGAAGACAATAAGATATATGAATACAAATGTATTCATAACAAAATAAAGAGGAAATAGTCATGATACTTACAGCCCTTGTTTCTATAACTGGTCACCTGGTTGCACCTGGTATTTGTAACCATCTTTTACTATCCACTCTATTCCCTTTGCCTTTGGCAAGCACTTCATCTGATCATAACTCTTTATCTGATGGTGTGACCCAAACATTCCCTCTTAAAGAGTCTGGGCCATTAGTAGTCCTGCCTGGATTGGGTTGTTAGAGTTTTCCACTGACCTTAGAAGCAGGGCATAGTAGTACAGAGAGACACACTAAGGGAGCTATATTCCAGATTCTCTTCTTTACTTTTTACTCTGCCTTCCTTGCTGTGAAGTAGTAGTCCAATTTCCCTTTCATTATCAAGGTCAATCACCCCAGCCATCACCATAACTCCCTTCACTGCCTGTTGATTCAGAGACATGAGGAGCCCAAAGTGGTCAGGTGGCAATCTTAGCTTCCAGTCGGTGGAATCATTGTTTGTCTCCTGGCAGAAGTATTCTTCCCTCCAGGACTAAGACCTCTAAGGCAGCAAAGCATGGAGTCATAGGGGTGGGAAGCAAAAATTTTGCTAGTGAGTCATTGGTTTTAATAGTAAGTGGTGCCACTCCTATTTCCAACTCTTGATTCCTGGACCCATCCATGAATCTTATCTATGGGAGAAACAGCATCATATATTGGACACTAATTCAGGGCATATACAGCTTTCTGGAGAGCCTTGCCCTAGCCTTGCAAGATATTGCCACCTAGCTGGCACTGTCACTTAGTCTTGAAAAGGCTTTTACACCGTTCCAGTAAGACAGCTGCTTCAAGGTGGTGGGGAACGTGGTAAGACCAATGAATCCCATGACCATGGGCCCAGTGCCACACTTCTTTTGCTGTGAAGTGAGTTCCTTGATCAGAAGCAATGCTGTGTAGACTACAATGATGGTGAATAAGGCATTCTGTAAGTCCATGGATAGTAGTAGTTTTGGCAGAAGTTATTGTGTACAAGGAAGGAAAATCTGTATCCAGAGTGTCTAATACAGTAAGGATAAAACGTTGCCCCTTCCATAATGGAAGCAGTCCAATATAATGAATCATCTTCTGACATGCAGGTAGCTGGCTGATAACCCCAGAGAATGGTGACATACTGGTGACTCAGTGTTGGTCTCTGCCCCTGCAGATTGGTCAGTTAATGGTGGCTGTAGTCTGGTCATCCTTGGTGAGTGAAAATCTGTGTTGCTGCTTCAAGTGTAATTGCCACCCTGTAACCATAGCTACTTTGTTCATGACCCATTGGGTCATGGTGGGTGATTAAGGAAAGAGGTTGGTACCCACAGAATGGGTCGTTGTGCTTATTTTTTTTTAATTTAAATTCAATTTATTTAACATATACTGTATTATTAATTTCAGAGGTAGAATTTAGTGATTCATCAGTTGCATATAACACGCATTGTTCATTACATCATGTGCCCTCCTTAACGCCCATCCCACATTTATCCCATCCCCCTCCTGCCTCTCCTCCAGCAACCCTCAGTTTGTTTCCTATAGTTAAGAGTCTCTTATGGTTTGCCTCCCTCTCTGTTTTCATCTTATTTTATTTTTCCTTGCCTTCCCCTATGTTCATCTGTTTTGTTTCTTAAATTCCACATATGAGTGAAACAATATGATATTTTATTTTCTATGACTGATTTTGCTTAGCATAATACCTTCTAGTTCCATCCACATCATTGCAAATGGCAAGATTTCATTCCTTCTGTTGGCTGAGTAATACTCCATTGTACATATTCTATCTGTGTATTAAAATCCTCTTCTGGGGTAACCCTTTGGTGACTACATGGGACACAAATATGTTTGTGGTTTTTTTTTTTTTGAGATCTTATTTATTTATTCATAAGAGACACAGAGAGAGATAGAGAGAGAGGCAGGGGGGGAAGAGCTCTCTGCAGGGAGCTGGATTCAGGACTCGATCCCAGGACCCTGGGATCACACCTGAGCCAAAGGCAGACGCTCAACCACTGAGCCACCCACGCATCCCTGTTCGTGTTTTTTGGCCATTCAGAGAGGTCTATCTATATACCCCCTTTCCAAATTTCTTTGTTACTAATTTTCAAATCATGTCCCTTCTATGTTCCTGATTATGCAGTCACAGCCCATGAACTGTTACGTAATTCCACATCTGGCCGTTTCTCCTTCCAAGGAGAAATGCACTGCCCCAAGTTCTAACCACTGGTAGGATTTCCCTTCACCACTCCCTTCAGGGATGTCCTAGAGAGGGGCTGCAGTGCTGCCGCTGACCACATCCAGGTGTGCTTGTATATATCATACAGAACCATCTGTAAAGCAGGCCTGAGTCTTCTCTTCCCCTGTCAGCTGATCACAAGGAATTCCCCATGAGGCTATATATGTAGGCTGGCAGAGAGAAGACAGTGGAGCAAGAATGGGGACTTTGGACATTTGGGCCACTTCTTCATGTAAGTGACTTCAGGGCCTGCTCAGGCCTGATTTTGAATATATACCTTCTATTTGGTGGAGTGTTGGTGTGCAAGCCCACTTTTGGGTTGGTGAACACCCAGTTCATGATGTTAGTTCAGGTCACATGGTATCTTGGTAGTGCATGAGCAAGCATTCAGCTTCTACTGAGGCCCAGTAATAGACCAAAAGTTGTTTCTCAAACGGAAAGTAGTTTTATGAAGGTGTTGGCAGAGTCTTGCCCCTAAATCTTAAGAGCCTGCATTGCGGTTCATCTCTAGAAACCTTCCCAAAGCTCCAAACAGCATCTTTATCTGAAACTGACACTTCAAGCACCATTGAGTCTGCTGGATCATAAGGCCCAAGTGGAAGAGCAGCTTGCATAGTGGCCTGGACCTATGGCAGAGCCTTTTCTTTTTCTGGGCCCCAATTAAAACTAGCAGCTTCTCAGGTCACTTGGTAAATGGACTAGAGTAACACTCAAATGAGGAATATGTTGCCTCCAAAATCCAAAGAGGTATTGTGCTTCCTTCTTGGCTGTAGGAGAGCCAGCTACAACTTATTCTTCACCTTAGAAGGGATATCTCAACATGCCCTACATAACAGGACCCCTAAATATTTTGGGGTAGAAGTGAATTTTAGATTTATTTCCCACCCTGATGTGCAAGTGTCTTACTAATAAGCCTAGAGTAGTTGCTACTTCTCACTCACTAGGTCTAATCAGCATAATGTCATTAATGTAATGGACCAGTATGATATCTTGTGGGAGGGAAAGACAATCAAGATCCCTGCAAACTAAATTATGACCTAGGGATGGAGGGTTGATATAACCCTAAAGAGGTATTTGTATATGTATTTCTGGCCATACCAGCAGAAATCACACTGCTTCTGGTGGGCCTTATGGACAGGTATGGAAGAAAAATGCATTCGCCAGATCAAAAACTGCATACCTAGGACCAGGGGATGTGTTAATTTGCTCAAACAGTGAAACAACATCAGGTACAGCAGCTGCAACTGGAGTCACCACCTGGTTAAGCTTACAATAAAATAATGCATTGGCATTCTCTAAGATTCATCTGTTTTCTGCACAGCCCAAATAGGAGAGTTGAATAGGAATGTGATGGGAATCACTACCCCTGTATCTTTCAAGTGGTGGCACTAATCTGCAATCTTTCTTGGGATGTGGTACTTAAATGGCTTCCAGTTGGCCTTTTCCACTGTAATAGCCCATATTCTACAGGTCAGGGAACCAATGTGAAGATTTTGCCAGCTGCTAAGTATGTCTATTCCAATTATACAGTCTACACCTGGGCAAATAACCATAGGATGGGTTCAGGGAGCCACTGAACCTACTGTGAAACAGACCTGTACCAATAACCCATTAATCACTGGACTTCCACAAGCTCTCCTACTGTGACTGGAGGGGCACAGTGACATTATGGGTCTTTTGGAATCAGTGTCAGTTCAGAGCTAATGTTTAGTAGTCTCTGAAAGGTATTATTATTTCCTTTTCCCCAATGTACAGCCCTGTTAAAAGGCCATAGTTCCCTCTGAGAGGCTAGGAGAAAGATTAGCCATATAAATTTTCATTGCTGTATCAGGGCCTTCCTAAAGGGTACCTGGCCTCCCATTCATTCAAGAGGTTCTTGGCTTCTAAACTGATTCAACTTGGGAATTGATTGAAGGACTGTCATTCACTGCTTTTATGACTTGAGTTAGACTCTGTTGACTTGACTTAGAACTTTTTGCTTATATATATCAAATAAGAATTTCTGTTTCACTTCTAGGAATATCATGATTAACTAGACAGCACCATAACTGTGCATGAGTCGGATTATTGTGATTGCTGCTTTGACTCTTTTGTTTATTATGGTAACCATGCCTACCTCGTCTTGGTGGTTGAGTGCTGCCACTTGGCCCCTGTTGTCCTGTTGCCCTGGGATCCATATGTTCCCAATCTTTAAGGTTTTCTAATTGAGTGTCTGTGGTTCCCACTCTAAAGCCTAGCCTACAGAGAAGAGCCTGAAGAGGCTCTTCAAGGGGCTCTTCAAGGATGCTGGACTCCCTTCACAAATTTATTCCTCAAAGCATTAGTCCTGTGGACCCTCAGTGTGGGTGAGTAGGTCTTAAATGAGTACACTGTAACATTACAGTCTCCCTACACCTCTGAACTCCTTCCTCTATATTAAAACAAAGCAGGTCAGCCATTTACAATTGGCCTTCTTTTGGTCCGTGTTTCAGCCAATTAATCAACGAACTGTTAGAGCCCTTTCTAACTCCCCTGCAGCATTAAATGCAAAATCTCTGGTTAGTGATCCCATATCAATAAATTTGGCCTGACCCAAGTGTGCTTCTTTCATGTTATCCCACATCCTCAATATCCATCCATGTTCCCTGGACGTCTGTTGGTATAAATTAGGAAACTTAAATAGTTCTTTTGGAGCATATTGTACCTCCTCATGGGTCATGTTTTGTGTCTCACCATTAGGGGTCCTATGGGATTTGACTCTAGTTATAGGTCTAGAAGCAAAGTGGGGTGATGGGGATGGATCCTGAAGAGAATCAGCACTGTCTTGCATGTTGGTTATATCAGGGGAAATCATTACTGTTTCCTCAGGTAATACCAGGTTAGCCCCTCGAATGTAGATGGAGAAGCTGCTACCACGTACAGTGGAGGTAGAAAAAGCTCTTCCCCTGCAAAAAAGACTCATCAGAGTACAGGGGTTCAATGTTCCCAGCTTCGTCAGAGTCTTCCCATATGTCCCTAGTCCCACTTACAGGAAATCATTCTTCCCCAATCAATGCCTTCGCTATAACAGTAAACACCTTGTGAAGCTGGGAGTTCAGCTTACGTTGTAATACAGCTAATAACAAAATGAGGTTCTATGTTTGATTTTCACCAGTTTCAGCCCTGTGGCTGGAGGAGATAAGATTCTCCTTCAGGGCACACATAGGATTAGGTCATTTATGGGATACTTGAGCTGAGAAATGGGATCCCTGAATTCATCCTTTTCTTTCACTACTTGTCCAAAAATGTTAGAGGCAATCAACCAATGGCATTATCCCTTAGTTTCCAAAAAATGTTCAGAAGTATCATATACAGCATCACTTATCTCTTTGCTTCATATAGTAGTTGATCAGAAGTACCTAGTGCAGATATTTTATGTATCTCTATACATAGTTCGCCATGGACTATTAGTCTTTATATAAGATTAGAGAGCCAGTTTCAGAAACCCCAGAACCAATTAAGAAAACTCATTCTTAAAATTCTGTTCCTCTAGAATCACTCCTTGTATCAAATCTGTATTAGAATCTTTCATAGAAATAGAACCAGCAGGCTATGTGCTTACATGATTATGGAGCCTAAGAAGTCTCATGATCTGCCATTTACAAGCTGAAAACAAGGAAAGCCGGTGGTATAATTTATTCTAAGTATAAAGGCTTAAGAATCAGTGGAGCATATGATTTAGGAGTCCATCTAAATCTGAAGGAGCAGTGATATCCAAGGGCAGGAGAAAATGGGGATGTCTCAGCTCAGAGAGAGAGCAAATTCACCCTTTCTCTGCCTTTTTGTTCTATTTAGGTCCTCAGTGATTGGATAATGCACACTTGCATTAGTGAGGGTGACCTTCTTGACTCAGTTTATTGATTCAAATGCTGATGTCTTCCAGAATCAAATGCTAATCTCACCAGCACAGACACATCCAGAAATAATATTTTACCAGCTGTCTGGGCATCTCTTAGCCCTGTCAAGATGACACATAAAATTAACCATCACAGGGATGTTATATAGACTCCACGTCTTGAGGGGAGGAATCCCAAAGAATTTTCAGCCTTCTTTAATCTGCCAAATGTAGCATACTTTGTTGGTGAGATTACAGAGAACATAGATTCACATATAGTGCAGGGGGTAATGGCAACTGGTGAAACCGATATGGAGTCAAATTGGTTAATAGCCAGTGAAAACACATGCATTTAGCTTTGGACCCAGCAGTTCTTCTTCTGGAACTCTATCCCAAAGATATATTTCAAAACTATGAAATTACTTTGGTGTAAGGCTATTTATGGCATTATAATAGCAAAAGATTCAGGAGCCACACCAATGCCTACCCATAGAGGACTGATTGAATAAAATACAGTATTTCCACACCATGGATACATACAACTCTAAAAACAAATAAGCAAGATTTCCTTACAGTGATATCACATGATCTCCAAGACCTGTTCTTAGGGATAAAAAGCCAGATTTATGATATTATATATAATATGCTGCTACTCTTTTTTGTAAGAAAGAGGATTGATTCAGAAAGGCCACTTAGGGCAGCCTGCGTGGCTCAGCGGTTTAGCGCCACCTTTGGCCCAGGGCGTGATCCTGGAGACCCTGGTTAGAGTCCTGCGTTGGGCTCCCTGCATGGAGCCTGCTCCTCCCTCTCCCTGTGTCTCTGCCTCTCATTCTCTCTGTGTTTCTCATGAATAAATCAATAAAATCTTTTTTAAAAAGGCACACAGTTTATATTTGCAAAAAAAGATTGGAAAAATAAATCAAAATTTAATAACATGATTACTTAGAGGGGACTAGAGAGAATAAGATAAGAGACAGTCTAGGATACAAATAAGACTCGGTTATAAGCTTTCAATTTAGGATCATGTAAATGACATATAAGCAAACATTGATTCCCAAAATACCAATTAATCAAAATGTATATCATGAACTTAAATGCATATCATGTTGATGACATAACCATACATATAAAATAATTGTTTCAAGTGACTTTCAAATGCTGTTTTTTTATTTATAAGTGATAGTAATATTGGTATAATTATTTTAATTGTATTTGATATATAGTATAAGATAAAGCAAAAATAGTCACGTTAATGTAAGGGAAAAAAGTTACAAGTAAACAAGCCAAATAAAAGTTCATAATCTTCCATTTTGAAGGAAAATGTTAATATGAACTCATGATTTGTAATCAACTTTATTCATGCATAATTTACATATAATATCAGGAATGCATTCATTATAAGTGTAACAGTATGAAGAGTTTTGACACATGTATACACATATATCAAGATATAGAACAATACCATACCCCCCAACTTTCCTTGTGCGCCTTAGCACTAGTCTTTTCTGCTTTATGCAGCCACTGATATGATTTCTGTCACTATACAATATTGCCTATTCTAGAATTTCATATGAATTCAATCAAATGGTATTCTTTGGAGTCTTGCTTTGTTCACTCAGTAATTTCTTCCCCCTAAGATTCAACCATGTTGTTGCTCATAGCAGTAGTTTGTTCCCTTTTTATGCTGAGCAGTATTCCATTATATGATTCTAACAAAACTTGTTTTTTTCAGCCATCTGTTAAAGAATCTTTGGGATGTTTCCAGTATTTTGGCTGT
Organism: Vulpes vulpes; assembly: GCF_048418805.1. Lineage (NCBI taxonomy): Eukaryota > Metazoa > Chordata > Mammalia > Carnivora > Canidae > Vulpes > Vulpes vulpes. Next base: position 104,756,146 of record NC_132785.1, on the reverse strand, counting down.
TTTATGAATAAAGTTGTAATGGACATGCATATACAGGTGTTTTGTAGAACATATATTTAATTTCTGCTGGGTAAGAGGAGGATTATTGGACATAGAATAAGCCTCTATTTAATTTTGTAAGAAACTGCCAAAAATGTATTGCAAAGTGGTTGTAAAGTCATCAGCAATGGATGAGAGCTCCAATTGCTCTATCCCCCAGACTTCTGGTACCCTCAGACTCCTAATCTTTACCATTTTAATGAGTATGTAATGGTATGTGATTGTGGTTTAACTTGTATTTCTCTGCTGATTAATGATGCTGAACATTTTTTCATGCGTTAACAATTTTTATGTCCTCCTTTGGAAGTGTTTTTACATTATGTATAGTTGAATATTTTCGCCCAACCATTTTCTTACCAGTGTCCTTGGAAGAGCAGAGAATTTTACTTTTGATTAAATCCATTTACCAGTTATTTTAAAGTTAGTGCTTTTTAGACACTGTATTAAAAGTCATTGCTAATGTTATGTTGGTTTTTTTAAGAAGTCCTATTTTTTTTAGAAGTCTTACTGTTTTAACTTTTATAGTTGCATCTGTGATGCATCTTGAGTTTATTTCTCTATGCTATGAAAGATGATGGCAATTTTTTTTCAATAAGAATATTTAGTTGTGCCAGAGTCACTATTAAAATGATTTTCAGAGACATCTGGGTGGCTCAGCGGCTGAGCATTTGCCTTCGGCTCAGATCATGATCCTGGAGTTTTGGGATCGAGTTCCCACATCAGGGTGCCCGAGGGGGAGCCTGTTTCTTCCTCTGCCTATGTCTCTGCCTCTCTCTGTTTCTCATGAATAAATACATAAAATCTTCTTAAAAAATAAAATGATTTTCATTTCCTCATTGAATTACCTTAGCAAATTTGCCATAAAAATCAATGGAGTATTTATGCATGGACCTCTTTCTCAACTCTCTCTTCTGTCTCATTGATCTGTGTGTCTTTGTTTATGCTGATGTTATACAGTCTTGATGAATAGGTAACATATTACCTATTCATAGATAAATCTCAGAATATATGCTGAGTGTTGATAATGCTGCTACAAATATTGCATGAATCTCTTTGAATTAGTATTTTTGTATCCTTTGAGTAAAAACTTAGTAGTTGCAGTTGCTGAGTAGTTCTTTTTAACTTTTTGAGGAATGTCTATACTGTTTTCCAGAGTCGCTGCACCAGTTTGCATTTGTACCAACAGTGTTAAAAGGATTCCCCTTTGTCCACATCCTCACCAACACCAGTTGTGTCCTGTGTTGTTAATTTGCACCATTCTGACAGGTGTGAGGTGATATCTCAGCCACAAAAAAAAAAAAAAAAAAAAAAGAAAGAAATCTTGTCATTTGCCACAACATAGAAGGAGCTAGAGAGTATTATGCTAAGCGAAATAAGTTCATCAGAGAAAGACAAATACCATATGATTTCACTCATATGTGGAACTTAAGAAACCAAACAAACATGGAGGTAGAAAGGAAAACCATGAAACAGACTTTAAACTATAGAAACAAACTGATGATTACCAGAAGGATGTTGGGGGAGGGGGGATTGGTGAGAACAATCAAGTAAACAATCAAAGAAGCCAAATAAAATTTCATAATCTTTCATTTTTAAAGAAAATGTTAATATGAACTCATGATTTTTAAAATTTAAATTCAATTAATTAACATATAGTGCATTATTAATTTCAGAGGTGGAGCTTAATGATTGATCAGTTGCATATAACACCCAAAGCTCATCCCTATATGTGCCCTCCTTAATGCCCATCACCCAGTTACCCCATCACCCACCCACCTCCCTTCCAGCGACCCTCAGTTTGTTTCCTATGGTTAACAGTCTCTAATGGTTTGTCTCCTTCTCTGATTACATCTTGTTTTTTTTTCCTTCCCTTCCCCTATGATCCTCTGTTTTGTTTTTTATTTATTTTTATTTTGTTTTAATAATGAGGTGTCTTTTTTTTTAAGATTTTATTTATTTATTCAGAGAGAGAGAGAGAGAGAGAGGCAGAGACCCAGGCAGAGGGAGAAGCAGGCTCCATGCAGGGAGCCCGACGTGGGACTCGATCCCGGGTCTCCAGGATCAAACCCCGGGCTGCAGGCGGTGCTAAACCGCTGCACTACAGGGGCTGCCCCTGTTTTGTTTTTTAAATTCCACTTATGGAACTCATGATTTTTAATCAACTTGATTCACGTATAATTTACAGACAGTGTTGTATGGGAAGTGTTGAATCACTAATTTCTACACCTGAAACTAATATTACACCGATTTTAACTAATTGGAATTTAAATAAAAACTTGAAACAAAATGTGCTGAGTGAAAAAAGCAGCTAAAAAGAATACATATTATTTGAATTTATATGAAATCCTAAAATGGGTAATATTCTAGAATGACAGACATATCAGTAGCTGCTTAAGGTAAGGTGTAAGGAAGGGGGTTAGCTGCTGGTGGGCATAAAAATTTTTGAGGATAATTGTCTAGTTCCTTTCAAAATTGTTTTGGCTAAGGTAGGTCATTTACATTTCCATACGTTTTTTAAAATTTATTTTTAAATATTTTATTTATTTATTAGAGAAAGTGCAGAAGTAGGGGGAGCAGTAGGCAGAGGGAGAGAGAGAAGCAGGCCTCCTGCTGAGCAAGGAGCCTGATGCGGGGGCCCCATCCCAGGACCCTAGGATCATGACCTGAGCTGAAGGCAGACACATAACCGACTGAGCCACCCAGGCATCCTTCCTTGTGCTACTTATAGTTATATCCTCCTCCAATCCAGAACTCCCGCTAACCACGGATCTATTTTGTTATTGTAGTTTTGTCTCTTCCAGAATGTCATATCAATGGAATCATAGTGTGTAAGCTTCTGCAGCTGACTTCTTTCACACAGCATAACATCTTTGAGGTTGCTCCACACTGTTGACTGTATCAAGGGTTCACACCTCTTGTTGCTGAGTAGTATTCTGTTGTATAGATGTGCCACTATTTGTTTATCGATTCACTCTTTGAGTGGAATCTGGGTTGTTTCCAGATTTTGACTATCACAAATAAAGTTGTCAAGAACATTAGTTAGTATACAGAATTTGTGTAAACATAGACTTTCATCTTTCCAATCCCACCCAGGAGTGAGATTTCTGGGTTACATGGTGAGCAAATGTTTAAATTTACAAGATATGGTCCAACTGTCTTCCTGAGTGTACAACTACATTTTCACCAACAATGAGAGTTCCAATTGCTTGGTATCTTCAACTAGCACTTAGTATTGTCAGTTATTTTTTAACCATCCAAAAGGGTGTGTAGTAGTATCTCATGATAGTTTTAATGCACATTTATAGCAAGAAGTTGCTGGGGCTGAGGCCAAAAAGGTGTTCTCTAGGATTTTGATGGATTCCTGTCTCACATTTAGGTCTTCCATACATTTTTAGTTTATTTTTGTGTATGATATAAGAAAATGGTCCAGTTTCATTCTTCTGCATGTGGGTGTACAATTTTCCCAGCACCATTTGTTGAAGACTGTCCTTTTTCCATTGGATAGTCTTTCCTGCTTTGTCAAATATTAGTTGACCATAGAGTTGAGGGTCCATTTCTGGGTTTTCTATTCTGTTCCATTGATCTTATGTATCTGTTTTTGCATCAATATCATGCTGTCCTGGTGGTCACAGCTTTGTAATATAGCTTGAGGTCTGGAATTGTGATGCCTCCAGCTTTGGGTGTTTTTTTTTTTTCTTTCTTTCCAACATTGCTTTGGCTATTCGGGGTCTTTTCTGGTTCCATACAAATTTTAGGATTGTTTCTTCCAGCTCTGTGAAAAATGTCAATGGTATTTTGATAGAGATTGTACTGAATGTATAGATTGCTCTGGGTGGCATAGACATTTTAACAATATCCTTCCAATCCATGAGTATGGAACGATTTTCCATTTCTTTGTGTCCTCATCAATTTCTTTCATAAGTGTTCTATGATTTTCAGAGCCCAGATCCTTTACTTCTTTGGTTAGGTTTATTCCTTGGTATCTTAGGGGGTTTGGTGCAACTGTAAATGGGATCGATTCCTTAATTTCTCTTTTTTCTGTCTCATTGTTAGTGTATAGATATGCAGCTGATTTCTGTGCATTTTATATCCTGTGACTTTGCTGAATTGCTTGCTGTAGGAGTTTTAGCAATTTTGGGGTGGAGTCCTTTGGGTTTTCCACACACAGTATCATGTCATCTGCGAAGAGGGAGAATTTGACTTCTTTGCTGATTTGGATGACTTTTATTTCTTTTTGTTGTCTGATTGCTGAGGCCAGGACTTGTACTATGTTGAACAACAGTGGTGAGAGTGAACACCCTTGCCATGTTCTTGACCTTAGGGGAAAAGCTCTCAGTTTTTCCCCCATTGAGAATGATATTCCCTGTGAGCTTTTTGTGTATGGCTTTTATGATATCAAGGTATGTTTCCTCTATCCCTACACTGTGGAGAGTTTTAATCAAGATAGGATGCTGTATTTTGTCAAATGCTTTTTCTGCATCAATTGAGAGGAGCACATGGTTCCTGTTCTTTGTTTTATTAATGTAGTGTATCACATTGATTGATTTGTGGATGTTGAGCCACCCTTGTATTCCAGGAATAAATTCCACTTGGTTGTGGTGACTAATCCTTTCGATGTACTGTTGGATCCTATTGGCTGGTATCTTGGGGAGTATTTTGACATCCATGTTCATCAGGGATATTGGTCTATAATTCTTGTTTTTGGTGGGGTCTTTGTCTGATTTTGGGATCAAGGTAATGCTGGCCTTATTCTATTTGGAAGTTTTCCTTCCATGTCTATTTTTTTGAAACAGCTTCAGAAAAATAGGTATTAATTCTTCCTTAAGTGCTTGGTGGGCAGCCAGGGTGGCTCAGCGGTTTAGTGCTGCCTTCAGCCCAGGGCGTGTTCCTGGAGACCTGGGATCGAGTCCCACGTTGGGCTCCCTGCATGGAGCCTGCTTCTCCCTCTGCCTCTCTCTCTCTCTCTCTCTCTCTCTCATGAATAAATAAATAAAATCTTAAAGAAAAATAAATTCCCCTGTGAAGCCATCGGCCCTAGACTCTTGTTTTTGGGAGATTTGTTTATTACTGTTTCAATTTCTTTGCTGATTATGGGTCTGTTCAGGTTTTCTATTTCTTCCTGTTTCAGTTTTGGTGGTTTACAAGTTTCCGGGAATGCATCTATTTCTTCTAGATTGCATAATTTATTGGCATATAGTTTCTCATAATGTGTTCTTGTAATTGTATTTCTTTGGTGTTGGTTTTGATCTTTACTTTTCATTCATGATTTTATTAATCTGGGTCCTTTCTCTTTTCTTTTTGCTAAGTGTGGCTAGGGGTTAATTGATCTTATTAATTTTTTCAAAGAACTAGCTCCTGATTTTATTGACCTGTTCTTTTGTTTTCTGTTTCGTTGATTTCTACTCTAATCTTTATTTCTCTCCTCCTGCTTGAGTTAGGCTTCATTTGCTCTTCTTTCTCTGGCTCCTTTAGGTATAAGGTTAGCTTGTGTATTTGAGCTTTTTCTAATTTTCTTGAGAGGCTTGTATTAAAATGTACTTCCCTTTTAGGACCACTTTGTTATATCCCAATGGTTTTGAACAGTACGCTTTCACTTTTGTTAGTTTGCATGAAACTTTTTAATTTCCTGGTTGACCCATTCATTATTAAAAAAAAAATTTTTATTTAGCTATGAGAGAGAAAAAAAAAAAGAGAGAGAGAGAGAGAGACAGAGAGGCAAGCTCCACATAGGGAGCCCAACGCGGGACTCGATCCCCAGTCTCCAGGATCAGGCCCTGGGATGGAGGCGGCGCTAAATGGCTGAGCCACCCAGGCTGCCATGACCCATTCATTCTTTAGTAGGATGCTGTTTAGCCTCCAGCTGTTTGAGTTCCTTCCAAATTTCCTCTTGCAATTGAGTTCAAGTTTCAAAGCATTGTCGTCTGAAAATATGCAGGGAATAATACCAATCTTTTGGAATTAGTCAAGACCTGATTCATGATCTATTATGGGGAAAGTTCCACCCGCACTCTAGAAGAATTGCTTTAAGAATGGAATGTTCTGTATGTATCTGTGAAGTCCATCTGGTCCAGTGTGTCATTTAAAGCCCTTGTTTCTTTCTTGATCTTATGCTTTGATAATCTGTCCATTGTTTTTGGCAGGTCTGTGACAACTTCTCTTAGTTTTCCTTCATCTGAAAATGTCTTGATTTCTTCTTCATTTCTGATGGATATTTTTACTGTACATAAAATTCTGGATTAATATTTTGTTTTAGCTCTTGTGGAATATTTTGATATTTTCTTCTCACCTCTGTGGTTTTTAATGAGAAATCTACTATTTTTCAAAACATTTTCCTCTGTAGGTAAGCATTAGGCAAGATGTTTTTCTCTTAAAATCTTAAAGATTTTTTCTTTGTCATTAGTTTTCAAATGTTTTATTATGATGTGTTGCTCTCTGGATTTCTTTGAGTATATTCTGTTGGTTCCCTCAGTTTCTTGAATATGTTATTACTTTTGCTAAATTTGAGCAATCTTCAGCCATGATTCCTTTGGGAACTTTTCAACCCTGCCCTATTTTTCTCTTTTTCTGCAACTGTGATGACATGAGGGTTAGATCTTTTGTTATAGCCTTCAGGTACCACAGGCTCTTTACATTTTTTCCAATCTATTTTCTCTCTGCTTTTCAGAGTTATTACCAAGTCTATGGTTTGACAGACTATGATCATAGTTCTCTATGATCAAGTTCACCATTTATTTTCTCTGTTCTATTTTGTTGTTAGGCCATCCAGTGACTTTTTTGGCTTTAGGTTTTATATTTTTCAGTTATAAAGTTTTCATTATTTTTTCTTTCTTATACTTCTGTGATGAGACTTTAAATTTCTGCAAATTTCTTTCAACTGTTTTGACCATATTTGTTATTGCCCATTGAAGCATTTTTATGATTGCTGTTTCAAAACCCTAATCAGATCATTCTAACTTCTGCATCATCTCAGAGTTGGCATCTACAGATTGTCTTTTCTCATTTAAGTTGAAACTTTCTTAGTTCTTTGTATGACAGGTAAATTTTAATTTGATTCTGAACATTTTTTTGGGTGCTGTATTTTGGGATACTGCACCATCAGAGGAAGTATTGCATTGTTATTGCTAGATGATGGTAGATGTCCAGGTTTCAGCTGACCTGCCAAGAGGAAGGAGAAGCTCATACTGTTAAGCTGTGGAAGTTTACTCTTGCCCCTCTTGGCCTCTTCTGATGTCACTCTTGCTGGGAAGTTGAAGGATGCCACATTATTGCTGCCCAAGTGGCCTCCACTAATTGTTGAATGGGGGCCTCATTACTATATGGTGAGAAGGAAAGTCTTGGAACTCTATTTGACCTTCTCTGACACTACCTCAATCAGAGGCTTGAGGCTCCTCATTAGAAGTGTGATTGATATTTTTTTAAATGAATTTTTTTCTTTAAGATTTTATTTATTTATTCATGAGAAACACACACAGCGAGAGAGAGAGAGAGAGAGAGAGAGAGAGAGAGAGGCAGAGAGAGAAGCGGGCTCCTCGCAGGGAGCCCAATGTGGGACTTGATCCCAGATTCCAGGATCACGCCCTGAGCTGAGGGCAGATGCTCAACCGCTGAGCCACTCAGGTGTCCCTGTGATGGATATTTAAGCCTCATGTGGCCTATGTTAATGAGAATGCATGTGGGGTTACAATTTTTCTCATGACATTTGGCTGGAGTAGGACAGTTATTCTCTAAAAGATTCCCGTCTAGGCTAATCATTTCTTGGTCCTCTGGTTAGAGACAACAAACTTGTCTTGAGGCCTTTTGGGGCCTTTTTTTCCTTTTTTTTTTTTTTTTTTTTGTCTGTGTCTATTTCATTTTAAGGTTATAGGTTTCTCCACACGCAATGGGGGTAAAAGAAAATGCCGGGAAATCACTGCTGTATTGTTCCTTAGGTCCCAATATCCTTAGCTGATTTGTGTTCTTTGTTCCACCTTTCTGAACTATCTTAGTTTTGTATATAAAATTGGTGTTTTAACTTGAAGTGAGCAAGAGCAATAGGGCTAAGATGTTTATCTTTTCTAGAAACAGAAGTCCGTAATGATATTTTAATTTTTTAAAAAGATTTTATTTATTTGACAGAAAAACACAAGTGGGGGGAGTGGCAGGCAGTGAGAGAAGGAGAAGCAGGCTCTCTGCTGAGCAGGCAGGCTGAAGTGGGGCTCAATCCCAGGACCCTGAGATCATGACCTGGGCTGGTGGCAGACACTTAAGACTGAGCCATCCAAGAGCCCCCTTAATGCTTTTTTTTTTTTTTTTTTTAAGAAATGAACATTACTGCTTCTTTCAGCAAGAGAGATCGAGTCAAAACTACTTTCGGAAGCTTTCACTCCTTCCCCACCTTTATTTTTCCCAGGATATTTTTCTATCAGAAGCAGGCACTCTGGTCTTTGCTACTAAAACTTTTCCAGGATTGAGCTCCTGTAGTTTCCTTGTCTCTCATTTCTTGGGATAGGTTTTCCTCATTGTTAATCATCTCTGGTATAGGAGCAAAATTTACCACTGAGTTCAGTTGTAGACAAGACTTTTTAAATGTACTTTTCTTTCTTTTTTTAAAGATTTTTTAATAATAAATTTAAATATTTAAGAATATTTATTTATTTATGAGAGACACACAGAGAGAGGCAGAGACATAGGCAGAGACATAGCCTCCCTGTGAGGAGGCTAATGTGAGACTTCATCCCAGGACACCAGGATCACAACCTGAGCCAAAGGCAGACGCTCAGCCTCTGAGTCACCCAGGTGCCCTTTAATGTATCTTTCTTAAGATGGAGGTGTCTCCCGGTCAGAATGGCTAAAATTAACAACACATGAAACAACAGGTCTTTGTGAGGATGCAGAGAAAAAGGATCCCTCTTGCACTATTAGTGGGAATCAAACTGGTGTAACCACTCTGGAAAACAATATAGAGATTCCTCAAAAAGTTGAAAATAGGGGCACCTGGGTTCCAGCAAATTCTTGGTTTCAGCTCAGGTCATGGTCTCAGGGCCCTGGGATGGAGCCCCACATTAGGCTCTATGCTCAGTGGGGTGTCAGCTTGAGGATTCTCTCTCTGCCCCTCTTCCCACTCACACTCTTTCTAAAATAAAATAAATCTTAAAAAAAAAATAGAACTACCATGACCCAGCATTGCACTACTAGGTATTTATCCAAAGGATAAATATGTTAACTAAATTGCCTTTTTAAAAAAAATATTTTATTTATGTATTCATTAGCCTAGACGGGAATCTTTTAGAGAATAGAGACACACAGAAAGAGAGGAGGCAGAGATATAGGCAGAGGGCAAGCGGGCTCCTCACAGGGATCACGCCCTGAGCCGAAGGGAGACGCTCAGCTGCTGAGCCACCCAGGCGTCCCAACTAAAAAAAAAAAAAGAATCCTCAATACTGAGAAGGTGTTTTGAAACAGAAATGAAGGAAGACATTCCATACCATTTACACAGGGGGTTTTATTCAGGGTAGCTTGCTGACAGGTGGATTGAATAGGCAACGATCCTGGCACTAAGCAGCTAATCTCCACAAAGTCAAGACCATAACCCACAGATTAATAGAGTAAAGGGCGATTATCTAAAGTGGTGCCATCTGTGCACCAGAGGAACGATCAGAAGGCTTCCCATATTCTGGTCAGGGCATACATTAATCTATACAAGACCTGGAACACAGAGCCCAGGGGGAGGTCATTGCAGAGACATAAACAAGATGTGGGCCAAAGATAGAGTCAGTATTGTCAGCACTCCCACAGGAGATTTCTGAGAAAACCAGCATGAATCGAAGAAACTTTCTTTTTTTTTTTTTTTTTTTTAATTTTTATTTATTTATGATAGTCACACAGAGAGAGAGAGAGAGAGAGAGAGAGGCAGAGACACAGGCAGAGGGAGAAGCAGGCTCCATGCACCGGGAGCCTGACGTGGGATTCGATCCCGGGTCTCCAGGATCGCGCCCTGGGCCAAAGGCAGGCGCCAAACCGCTGCGCCACCCAGGGATCCCCGAAGAAACTTTCTGAGAGGAAACAGAAAAGGATTGTCATTAAAAATAGTTCCACTTGCTAGTTATAGAGCTCTGAAGCTACTAGTTAAATTGGCAGGTAGCAAGATTCATTGCCAAGAATCCTTTTAAAATAGAATCTACTCAGAGTTAGCTGTAATCTTTTATTGAATTTTTATTCTATGTAATATTTATATAATTAAAGTCATCTAATAGATGATATACTTTGTCAAATATTGTGTCATAAATTCTCTAACAATTTTGAGAATATTTTTCTCAAAACCAATTTAATAGGAGGTAAAATTTTTAACTCTTGTGTAATAAAACAATGTAAAGTAACAAAGTTATAAACTATATAATAAAAATTATTGAATATGATAAATATAAAGGGAATTACAGTATATTAATGTTGTCTAGATTATTCCAAAAATACTTGATACTGAATGTAGAATCTGATCTTGACCTACGAAATTATATATAACTTAGTTCCATAGTGAAAAGTGATTACACAGTCTAGATCAACACAGTAGCATGAGCAAAATCATGAAGCAGAAATGAAGCTATCTTGTATGAGGACAGAGAATGGGAGCTGAGGAGGCTATCCAATTCCAATGATACTGAAGTTTTATAGAAAATAGTGGAGCCAGAGCAAGTTATCCTTGACAGCCAATTGTTTCTGAAGTGAAAAATTCTCGTTGCTAAGCAACTAAATCTAGAACTTAGCTGAGAAATAAAAGGAAGAGAGTTTCTGTTTCCCCTTGTTATGTGAGGTCAACTACCAATCTTTGTTCATTGAAAAGTATGGTACAAACCATCACAAAAGAAAAGGCCATGGAAACAATAGCTTCTTCTGTTGGTAAGTCATCTGTTAAGTTTGGCTCACAGCATGAGTTGGTGGCCAGAGCAGTACCTTGGATAATGTGAATTTTCTTAATTTTTGTTTTGTTTTCCTTTTTGAGCATGGCCAAGGGGTGTTGGTAAGGTGCTTCAGGTAAAGTGACCAATTATTCCAGTTTGCCTCAGAGTGAGGGAATTGCTGGGATGTGGGGCTTTGAGTTTTAAGACTGGGACAATCCTGGGTAAATTAGAATGAGTTGGTTACTCTTACTGCCAGTAAGAAACAGATGAAATAGAGCCGAAAGAAGGGACATTAAAAGAATCAGTCTGCATGTAGGTAAGAGATGTGATATGAACAGAAGATGAGAGGCTACTACCTGAATCTATAGAGAAGGATCACTTTTTTTTTTCTGAGACTGGAATTTGGAGTGGAATAGAAGAGATGTAGAAATGGCGTTGGGTTCAGATAAGTTTTTAATGTTGAAAATCCTACAAAGCATTTTGTCTTTAGATTTGGCATCACTATATATATATTTTTTTTATTGGATTGAAGAGTAAGATATCCATTTTATACTGTGATCCAGTGGCCACACATATGCAAACACCCCCAAAACTTTACATATGAATTGCTATGGAACTTCTAGGAATGTCCTCTGATATTTTTATTCCATTTCTTTAAAGAAAAAACTGCAGGTCAGGATCCATCAAATTGATTTCGTGACTCTCTAATGAGTCAGACACTGGTGACAGATGGGAAAACTGCATATTGCACGATGGGGTAAGAGGAGAGAGGCACAGGTAGAGGTCTTTAGGAATTTGAAATAGCTGTAGGGAAAGAAAGAGTTGATAAAACATATAGAGGAAAGCTGTTGTTTATTTTGATATTCCAATAATGTTAAATAATTTGGACTTTTTAAAGATTTTATTTATTTATTTATGAGAGACACAGAGAGAGAGAGAGAGAGGCAGAAACATAGGCAGAGAGAGAAGCAGATTCCATGCAGGGAGCAAATGTGGGACTCGATCCCCGGACCCCGGGATCACGCCCTGGGCCAAAGACAGGTGCCCAATCGCTGAGCCACCCAGGTGTCCCAAAGAATAGGGATTTTTAATGACACTACCACACAATATTAATGCAGGGTGATGTTCTTGTAGGAGTTTGGGTCTCTGAAGTCCTCGGAATAATAAAATGAAGACAATGAGTATGGCTCAAAGATTCTAGCAGAATTTTCCTATTGTTGTCTGCTCTCAAGATGAAACATGGTTTATAGAGCTTAGCAGCAACGCTCTATTTCTATTGGCTCTTCTCACTTTCCATGCTCCCATTCACAGCAATTCCCACTCCATAATAAATAGCAAACACACAAGAAAGCTATAGAGAGCAAATCTGGAAATTAGGATCTCACCCAATTCAGAAATCTTTGTCCTTGGAAGTTTTCATATGATTGAATTTGTCTATGAACTTTGCTGTTCCCTTGTGGGATACTTGCATCTTGGAATAAAGTGCCTATTACTCAGGTGGATCTAAGTTCTCTAGGCAGCTCTGATAGTCAAAGAGGCAAGCATCAATAGTTATGCAGGCGCAACAGGCATAAACCAACATGGTCTTGGACAAATTAAGATATAGAGTCCCCCTACTCTGAAGTCTCTTTAACTTTTTATAGTGGAGATTTTTCATACCACCTATATGGACTGAGATAATTGTATAATGAAAACCCCCATACCTATTGTCCAACTTTCACAATTATAAACATATGGCCAATATTTTATCTATACCCTTCTAAATTCCCACCTCCACTTATTGAAAGTCCAAAGCATTTTCTTAATTCACTAATCACTTTTTTGCTGTTTGATTTTTTCCCATTTTCCTTACCCAATCCCATCACACCCCCATCCTTTTATTTTCACTTTCAGCTCTGCAGCTTTGATGCCCAACTCTGCCCAAACACAGATCCTTAAAGGTCAACTCTACACAATGACCAATGCGGAAGAAGCAGACCAGCAGTGCCTCACGGTTTTTCCCTGGACCGATGGCTCTGTAATGGCAGCTCCATAATGGTGGCTGGTGAGGCTGAGGTGCCCATGAGAGTTCTCTTGCTGTTCTGGGTTGGAATGTCTCTATTCCCTTCTGGCTTCTCTCAGGCTGGGCCCTCCCAATACCTCAGATCTCCAGAAGTGGTGACCCCTTTAAAGGTGACTGATAGGGGCAGAAGTGCAAAATCTCCAGGCTGGCTCTCCTACAGCCTGAAGTTTAGAGGCCAGAGACACATTATCCACATGAGGGTCAAGAAACTCTTGGTTTCCAAACACTTCCCGGTGTTCACCTACACGGACCAGCACGCCCTCCTCCAGGATCAGCCTTTTGTTCCTGATGACTGCTACTATCATGGTTATGTGGAAGGAATCTCTGAGTCCCTGGTTGCCCTCAGTATCTGTTCCGGAGGTTTTCGAGGAATGCTACAGATTAATGACCTTGCTTATGAAATTGAGCCCATCAGGCACTCTACCAAATTTGAACACTTGGTTTATGAGATAAACACTAATGAGACACAGTTCCCAACTATGAGATGTGGCTTAACAAAGAAGGAGATAGCACTCCAACAGGTGAAATTTGAAGAGGTTAAGAAGTCAACTCTGAAACAAAATTCTAATGATAAATTATGGACCCACTCATGGTTTCTGGAGCTGGTTGTGGTGGTAGATCACAATTTCTTAATTTATTCTCAAAGCAACTTCTCAATGGTGCAGGAGGATGTATTTATTGTTGTCAACATAGTGGATTCCATTTATCAGCAGTTGGGTACTTATGTGATTTTGATTGGGATTGAGATTTGGAATCAAGGAAATGTTTTCCCAATGATAAGCATAGAACAGGTCCTGGAGGACTTCTCTAAGTGGAAGCAAATCAGTCTTTCCCAGCTACAGTATGATGCTGCACATTTTTTCATAAGAAACTCACTTATAAGTGTACTTGGTATAGCCTATGTTGCAGGAATATGTCGTCCTCCTATTGATTGTGGGGTTAATAATTTCCAAGGAGACTCTTGGTCTCTTTTTGCCCTCACTGTGGCCCATGAGTTAGGACATACTTTGGGTATGTGGCACGATGAAGAATTCTGTTTGTGTGAGCAAAGTGGTTGCATCATGAATGCTATGAGAGTACCAGCAGAGAAATTCACCAATTGTAGTTATATAGATTTTACAAAAACCACTTTAAACCAGGGATCATGTCTACACAATATTCCACATCCAGGGGAAGTCTTTACATTGAAGCACTGTGGGAATGGCGTGGTTGAAGGAGAAGAGGAATGTGACTGTGGATCTATAAAGCAATGTGAACAAGATCCTTGTTGTCTATTGAACTGCACTCTGAGGCCTAAGGCTGCTTGTGCTTTTGGGCTTTGTTGCAAAGACTGCAAGTTCATGCCATCAGGCAAACTCTGTAGACATCAGGTTAATAAATGTGACCTTCCAGAGTGGTGCAATGGGACATCCCATCAGTGCCCAGAAGATGTATATGTGCAGGATGGGATTCCCTGTGGTGAAAACGCCTACTGCTATGAAGGGAGATGTAATAACCATGACAAACAGTGCAGGGAGATTTTTGGTGAAGGAGCAAAGAGTGCATATCAGAGTTGCTATCAAGAAATCAACTCCCTGGGAAACCGTTTTGGCCACTGTGGTATAAGTGGCACGACATACCTAAAATGTAATATCTCAGATATCTTTTGTGGAAGAGTTCAGTGTGACAATGTGACAGATATTCCCCATCTGAGAGATCATTCTACTCTGCAGCAAACTCACATCAATGGTGTCACCTGCTGGAGTATTGATTATCATTTGGGAATGGACACACCTGATGTTGGTGAAGTAAAAGATGGCACCATGTGTGGTCCAGGAAAGATCTGCATACGCAAGAAATGTGTCAGTTTGTCTCTCTTGTCACAAGTCTGCCTGGCTGAGACCTGCAACATGAGGGGCATCTGCAATAATAAACATCACTGCCACTGTGGCTATGGGTGGTCCCCACCGTACTGCCTACACAGAGGTTATGGAGGTAGTGTTGAGAGTGGCCCAGCATCTGCCAAAAAAGGTTTTTTGCTACTAGTTGTGAGTCTTATTTTATCTGTTTTGCTTTTATTGTCAACTGCTATATTTATGTACCATAAAAAAACATTTCGGTCTCAAGGAGACTAAGGCTCAGTATTCAGGTTAGAAAACTGCCTCCATTTTAATATCCTGTGCAGTATTAAGTTTTACTTTCTTGGCAGTGGAAATGTTACTACATGCCTGGAACTGAGCACATTTCTGACAATATACAGAAAAACGCAGGGACCTTCCCTTTTGTCAGTATCAGAAACATCAGAAACATTGCCATTAAGCAAAGGTAATTCCTAACGTCTTCCTGTCAGTAGACAGTTCATTGTTTTAAGCAGCAAATAAAGCTCCATTTCCCCTAAATTGGTTGTGTGTGTGTGTGTGTGTGTGTGTGTGTGTGCGCGCGCGCGCGCGCACAAATATGACTCATGGGAAAGGCAGGAGACAAGTATCTGAGGATCCAGACTTTACTTCCAAAGTAACCTTTCAAAGGTGCAGAGAATGTATTTCTTGTTGTCAACATAGTGGATTCCATTTATCAGCAGTTGGGTACTTGTGTGATTTTGACTGGGACTTGGATTTGGAATCATGGAAATATTTTCCCAATGATAGGCACAGAATAAACAGGCTGCCAAACTCATGCCATCAGGGGAACTCTGTAGGCATCAGGTCAATAATGTGACCTTCCAGAATAGTGCAATGGGACATCCCATCAGTGCAGGATGTGCAGGATGTGATTCCCTGTTGCTACAGGGACTGTAGCAGGATGTGATTCCCTGTTGCTACAGCCACTGCTGTCAAAAGGGATATAAAAAGGAGAAGAAATTACTCAAATGTTTCTAACATTCTGCTCCAAAATCTGAAAAGGAAGATAATAGTAATAATGTTTATCCCACCCAACTTCTTGGGTTTATTTGATAATCAAAAGAGAGAAAGAAATGTTTAATAAAAACTCCTGACCCTGTTTCTTTTGTGCTTCCTACCCAGACTTGTCTGTTCTCTTGGCTTTAATTTGGCAGTTTGGGTATGCTTGTGAAGTATTTTCTTTGAATATCAGAATGTGATCTCTATGAGGTCAAGGTGGTTTTTATCTGTTCTGCTGTTGTATTCCAATACACAGAACAATGCCTAATACAGAGTAAATATTTGAATGAGGTAATTAATTTGAATGGATTAATCACATTAAATTAATTAGGAAAATGATACTTTGGTTCTCTTTTTAAAACTATTGTAGTTCTTGCTCAAAATTCAACTTTGATATTTAAAATATGTGCATTTATAATGCTCCCTTTGGTACCTGCCCAGTTTTTGTCCCCAATTTGTCTTCTCAGTGTTTTTGGAAATCCTGTCTCTTAAAAACACATGTCTTATCAGACACCTTCTGTATATGGTCCAGATAACTTCTGAATGCTGCTCTTTGTAAATTGAGTCAAACAACATTTCTGATATCATTTCCATTATGCTTTGCACAAGTTGCACCCACTGGCTATTTTCTATTTTGAATATATGTGGCTCTGCCATGACTGCACATCTATACGTGCAATTCTCATTCCCAAAATGCTGTTTACCACCCTCCCCCACTCCCTTGCCCTGGGAAACTCCTGTTTTTCTCTTAACAGAGGTCAAACATCTTATCTTTGGAAAAGCATTTCCTTGTGAAATATTAGGTGTTCTACTTGTGTGCTCCTGTCACTTTGTGGTCATTTCTTTAATGCACTCCAGGAATAGATGGGGAGAGAATCTAACAATGTATCAGGCAGGGACAAAAAGAGAAAAGGCTATCTTTTTTTTTTTTTTTTTTTTTTTGGTGTTCAATTTGCCAACATATAGCATAGTGCTCATCCCTTCAAGTGCCCCCCTCAGTGCTCGTCACCCAGTCATCCCCACCCCCCGCCCACCTCCCTTTCCACCACCCCTAGTTCGTTTCCCAGAGTTAGGAGTCTCTCATGTTCTGTCTCCCTTTCCGATATTTCTCACTCATTTTTTCTCCTTTCCCCTTTATCCCCTTTCACTATTTTTTATATTCCCCAAATGTATGAGACCATATAATGTTTGTCCTTCTCCAATTGACTTATTTCACTCAGCATAATACCCTCCAGTTCCATCTACATCGAAGCAAATGGTGGGTATTTGTCATTTGTAATGGCGGAATAATATTCCATTGTGTACATAGACCACATCTTCTTTATTCATTCATAGGAAAAAGCTATCTAGTGGAGCCAAAGAAATGGAACGATGAACCAAAAAGACAGTCTGACTAAACCTGATTTTAGAAAATAAGTCAGAGAAAGATTCACAGGTTTTAAACATAGATGTCCAAATAGAGACAAAAGGCAGCTGCTCTAATTACTTGGTTCTCTTTTAAAATTGTTTTTGTAAAAAAAATAAAAATAAAAAAATAAAAAAATAAAATTGTTTTTGTAAAAACAATGTTACATTTTATTATAGTCCAATTTATCAATCTAAAATTCTATTTACTAGGTTTTATATTTTTGCTTGAGATTACTCTGAGAGAATCCTTTTTATTTCCTCTGATTATGTTGACTTCAGTTTTAATGTTTAAATCTAAAATTTATTTTGATGTAAGGAATGAAATAGGAATCCAACCATATGGTTTTTTTTCAATTGGCTAGTCAGTTGTTCCAATTTATTTTATTTTTATTTATTTTTTTATTCATGAGAGACACAGAGACAGAAGCAGAGACACAGACAGAAGGAGTAGCAGGCTCCTCACAGAGAGCCCGATATGGGATTCAATCCCTGCACCTGGAATCACGCCTTTAGCTGAAGGCAGATGCTCAACCACTAAGCCACCCAGGCGTCCCCCAATTTATTTTATTGAATAAGTGACTGTTCACTGTTAACTGGTAAATTAAGATTCTGTGTTATATTTTAAAATTAATTTGACAATCACATTATTTTACTCATACATTTTTATAAGAAGTCACAATATTTCTGCAATATTTCTATCTTAAGGAAAAGCTACACTGCCATTTTAGGTTAGTTGAGTTCACTAGGGCTGGATCAGTCAAGATTAGTGTGCAGAACTTAGCCTCCTTATAACAAAGATACAGTGTCTTACTTACTATCTTAATTTGGGTCCTCCAAAAAGCAGACAGTGAGACCAGGATTTAGGTGAAGTTAGTTTATTTGGGAAGCACAACAAGGAGTATGTTAATGAGCAAGTTTCCACTCTGGGGTCATCCCCTGTGAATTCTCTAAGAAGTCATGTGAAACATGTTTTGGAATATTCCTCCATGGTGCAAGAGAAAGCATTCAGGAAGAGAAGTGAGATAAAGCTGTTTTATTTTATTTCATTTGTGTGTTCACTAGAGTAACACTTTTAATTTTCTTTAAGAACTTTTCCTTTGCAGTTACAACTTGATTGTTCCGCACAATAGGTCTAGCTTTTGGTCTATCTCAGCTTTTAACACCAAGCCTAACCATTTCCAGCATTTGATTCAAAACGAGAGGCATGCAACTCTCCTTTCACTTGAACACTTAGAGACCACTGTAGGGTTATTAATTAGCCTACTTTCAATATTGTTGTGTCTTAGGGAATAGAGAGGCCTGAGGATAGGAAAAAAGATAGGGGTGTGGCTGGTCAGTGGAGCAGTCAGAAAACACAAAACATCATTAGTTAAGTTCCCCATCTTAAATGGTCATGACACCTTAAAACAATTACAACTTTAACATCAGAGATTACTGATCACAGATCATCATAACAAATGTAATAATGAAAAAGTTTAAAATACTACAAGAACTACCAAAATGTGACACAGATACAGGAAGTGACCAAATGCTGTTAGAAAAATGGTGCCAAAAAGCTGGCTCAGTTCAGGGTTGCCATAAACCAATTTGTTAAAAAAAAAAAAAATGTTATCTGTAAAGTGCAATAAAGTAAAACAAAGAAAATGAACTATGCCTGTATACATCCAAAATCTTGCTTCAAAGGTATGATAATTCTTCTTTTCACAGTACAGTATGAAAATAATTTGATCATCTTGACACTCCTCAGGACCTCACACTGGTCTAGCATATTCATGGAAGCATGCTAACTAAAGCTAGAGAATGGGAAATTCCAAGTATTATGAATGCATGTCAGAGTATGGGAGAAAAGCTCCATAATATTTAGAGGCATGCCATACTTGGGATATTTTTAGGGGTCTGGGAGTACACTAAGACATTCCCTTTGAACTAAAGGACAAATTTAAAAAACTCAAATCTCCTACCACTAATAAAGAAGCAAAGTGCCTGATGGGTAAGTCACTCTGGCCCTGCCCTTTCTCCTTTTCTGCTTCCTTATCTTTTTCTCTCACCTTCTTTTCCTTTTTTCTCTTAGATTTTCAGTATCCATTTGAAAATAAATTTGTGAAATCACCTATAAAAATTTCTAGGTCTTTAAAAATTTATTGAAATGTTCCTGAATATTTCAAATATATATAAAAGTTGAAAGAGAATAATTATGAACTCCTATACTCCCACCAGCAACATTCAGCACACATCAAGATTTTGCCACTCCTTTGTTTATCCCAATTTTGCTATTGTAGTATCTGTAGAACAAGCCCTAGCAGGTCCTTATATTGTATGTCAAGTGATAATAATATATTATTTGAAAACAGAATGTAGTAAGTAAATCATGTATATTATAAACCCCAGAGCAACAACTAAACAATTTTTAAAAAGAGGTGTTAGTAGTAAGCCAGTGGGGAACACAAAATAAAATTCAAAGAAATATTCAACCAAAGAAGGCAAAGAAATTGGAAAAAATTGTTATGAAGAACAGATGACACAAACAGAAAACCAATAGCATGACAGTCACATTAGATCCAGCTATAAAAATAATTATAAAAATTTATATAGTCTGAATACACCAATTAAAGGCAGAGATTATCAAACTGGTTTTAAAAATAAGATGTAATCATATGGTGTCTACAAGAAACATTTTTTAAGCAAGTCATATAGATTAAGATACTAGGATGGCAAATGCTAGCTACATAAACACTAATTGTAAGAAAGCAGAATTGCTAAACTGACATCAGAGAAAGTTGACCAGAAGACAAAAAAAAATACTGTTACATTTCATAATGATAAAAAAAGGGTCACTTTATCAAGAAAACATAACATTCCTAATTGCCTAGGCACATGATAATAAAAATACAATAAACATAAAAGACTGGCAGATAAAAGGAAAAATAGGCAAATCCATTATTTGTGGATTATTTCAACACTCCTCTCTCACTAATTGATAGTGATAGAAAATCACTATAGTAGATAGATAGTAGATAGAAAATCAATAAAGATACAGAAGACTTGAATAGCAGTATCAACCAACTTATGTGACATTTATAAAACATTACACCCAAGAGTAGCAGAATTTTTTTTTCTTTTGAGAGAGAGAACATGTGTGCATAAAAGCAGGAGTGGGAAGGGGAAGAGGGAAAGAGAAGCTTAAGCAGGCTCCACATCCAGTGTGGACCCTGAGATCATGACCTGAGTTGAAACCAAGAGTCAGTCACTTAGACATTTAACCAACTGACCCACCCAGGTGCCCCAGAATACACATTCTTTTCTTTTCTTTTTTTAAAGTGTTCTTATTTATTTATTTATTTATTTATTTATTTATTTATTTATTTATTTATGATAGTCACAGAGAGAGAGAGAGAGAGAGAGAGAGAGAGGCAGAGACACAGGCAGAGGGAGAAGCAGGCTCCATGCACCGGGAGCCCGATGTAGGATTCGATCCCGGGTCTCCAGGATCGCGCCCTGGGCCAAAGGCAGGCGCCAAACCACTGCGCCACCCAGGGATCCCCTAGTGAATGTTTTAATACAAGCTCACAGAGCAGGGCAGGGTCTGCAGTCTCCTGGCAGCTGACATCCCAGATGGTGCTGGGTATGTATAGAGCCCAGTGTGGCCAGTGAGGAGTCTGCAGAAGTGAGCTCACCTTCTCTCCTGGAGCCAGAGATGGAGGAGACAGAAGGAATTGCTTTGGTTGTGAGCCACTGAGGTGACTTACTTCTTTTCACCCTTCCCACCACGTTCTCATAACAATGCACATAAAAAGTATAGTGAATTTTGTTTGGGTGCTTTGGGTGAGATGTATTGAGTGTCAGAATTCACAAAACCACCTTCCTGGCTCCTCTCCCTTCTCAGTCTTGAACCCTGGGGTGGTTTCTGCCCCCACATCTCCAGGGTTTCCTTTCCGGGCAGCCTGGTCCTCTCCTTCTTGCAGATGGTTATGAAGGCCCTGCCCCTTTCTTCCTCCTCCTCTCTGTTCACAGCACTCCTGTGGGCCTAGGTGGGTAAAGGGAAGGGGTGGTCTGTATATTTGTGGCCATCAGTACAGCTGAATGGATGAGGCAGAATGAGGAGAAAGGGGGCCAAATTGCCTCCTGACCTTGGCTAACTAACATAGAGGCTAAGGGTTTTAAGGCTGGAGGACCAATATTTGTAATTAACCTCAGGTGATATTTAAAAAATGGATCGGTCTGTAATTGCAATGAGGTCCACTAGTCCATGAATTAATGCATCATAATTCATGCTTAAGCACTGCACACACATCCTGTGTGTGAATTATTGCACAATACATTCATGCCCTCTTGTGTCTTACCACCTAATTAGTAGATGAAGATATGTGAGTTATATGAAAACAAATGGGATTTTATTTTGTGGTGTGTAAAAAAGGAGAATGTTGGGAGGTATTTGGTATTTTTTCTGGAGGGGGAAAGCAGGGTTGATCTTTCTTATAATGTTCTTTGGTGTAAGTTTCTGTACTATTTGGGCTGTAGCAGGTGATATGTGATTTTTGAGTTTTGGTTGGTGGGTTAAATAATCGGTTCAGTAAATATTTATTGTTTACCATGTCTTAGGCATTATGGAGGGAGAACACATACCAGAAGAAATATGAAGCAGTAGCTTTGAAGCCTAAGCAACCAAGCGATCAAGGCATCCACAACCCAACCCAACTCAACTTAACTCATCTCCCTGGACCTGATCTGAGACTTACAGCTCCCTGGACTTGCTACAGCTCTTTGATTCTAGAATTTTCTTCAATTCTAGCTAGAATGCTGCATCAAGCACTTCACAGATTTGGTAAAAACCTGAGACATAGACATCCGCTGGAGCAACCTGTGGCTGAACCTGCCCCTGCCAGAAGCCTGAGCACTCTGGATTTAGTAGCCCTGGGTGTGGGCCACACAGTGGGTGTAGTGTGTATATCTTGGCTGGGGAGGTGGCTAGAGATAAAGCAGAACCATCCATTGTGATTTGTTTGTTGGTGGCCAGCCTATCTTCTATGTTGGCTATGCTGTACTTTGCAGAGTTTAGTCCCCAGATTATCAACTCTGGCTCCAAACATCTCCACAGCTTTGTCATCGTAGATAAACTTGGGGCTTTCATCACTGCCTGGATTCTCATCCTCAACAATGTTACTGGTGTAGCCATTAGGATCTGGGCTTGGACCTTAGCTCTTGACAACCTTTTTGGAAACAAGATATCTCAGACCTTGCAGGAGACAATTTCACGACATGTTCCCAGGGTCTTTGTAGAAGTTCTAGGCTTCTTTTTTATGTTCCTTGTGTTGTTGCTCATGGGATTGCTGACTCGGAACATTGGGCAGCTTTCCCTGGTTACCAAAGTGGTCACATTGGTGAACCTCTTGGTTCTTAGTTTTGTCATCATCTATGGCTTCCTGAAGGGGGACCTGCACAACTGGAAGCTCACAGAAGACAACTACATAATGGCTGGACTCAGTGACACTTCTAGCTTGGGACCTCTGGGCTCTGGAGGATTTATGCCTTTTGGCTTCCAGGGGATACTCCATGGATCAGCTACCTGTATCTATTCTTTTACAGGCTTAAGCATTATTGTTCCAGATTTGAAGTAGCCCAGAATTTCCAGCATTCCTTTCCTATGTTCATTGTGATTTCACTACTCATCTGCATTTTGGTGTACTTTGGTGTCTTTTCAGCACTAGTGCTTATGGTGCCTTATTACCAGCTCCAACCTGGGAGCACCTTGTCTAAGGCATTTCTCCATACTGGCTGGGCCCCTGCCTACTATGCTGTAACTTTTGCATTCTTCTGTAGTATTTCTGTCAGCCTCTTGGATTATATGTTTCCCATACGCCAGCTAATCTCCATGATGGCACATTATGGCCTCTTTTTTCCTGTCCTTGCAAGGATACAAACCAGCATATACACATCCATTGTGGCCACTGTGATCTTTGGGATTATTGCAGGAATCATGGTATTATTCTTTGGATTTGCCAATCTCTTGGACCTCATGTCAGTTGGGGCCCCGCTAGTTTACTCCCTGCTGGCTTTTAGTATTCTCATCCTCAGGTATGAGCCTCAGAGGAGGAATGGGGGAAATGAAGCACAGGTGCAGGAGGAAAATGAAGCAGAGATGCAGGAGGAGAATGAGGAAAATGAGGCAGAGGTGGGAGAGGACCAGATCTGCAGCAGAGAAGCTGACTCTACAGGGACTATTTTTTCCAGGCAGCCCCACCCCCACTCCACTCTCTGGCCGGGTTGTCTATGTTTCTTCTCCTCACTGCTTGCTCTGCTGCTGACTCCTCTCTGCTTGGTGCTAGTGCTGGCCCAGTGGCCAGATCTGCTTTCTGGAGACCCAGTGTGGATCACAGTGGTTATGCTGCTCCTGGTGCTCATCACTGCGATCACTGGGGTCATCTGGAGACAGCCACAGAACTCCACTCCCCTTCACTTCAAGGTATCTGATCTGCCTCTCCTCCCACTCCTGAGTATCTTTCTCAATGTTTATCTTATGGTGCAGAGGACAGCTGGCACCTGGGCCCTATTTGGTGTCTGGATGCTGATTGGGTTTGCTATCTACCTGCTTATGTGATCCAGCAGCACCTGGTTCCTTAGCCCCACTTCACTTATGGCCAGAACTGTAGACCTTGAATTCAGTGGCGCCAGTACATATTTGGTTTGACATCATCACACCTGAATGCAGTGTGGACCCCTGCACAATAACAGGGAGTACTTCTGAGGACATGGAAAGCTATGCCTCCCATGAGTTATTTGTAAGGGAACATTAATAGCACTTTGTATTTATTGTGAAGTGAAGAATGTGTCATTGCTCGCTCTCTTTTAAAGTTGTCTAATTTTCAATTGTGTCTTTATGGCACACTAGCTTTAAGAAAGTTTTTAAGTTCTTATTAAAAGAGCTAGATGGGGGTACCTGAGTGGATCAGCTGGTTAAATGTCTGACTTCAGCTCAGGTCATGATCTCAGGGTCCTGGGATCAAGCCCCATATCAAGCACCACACTCATGAGTATTGAGTCTGCTTGTCCTTCTGCTCCTTCCCCTACTTGTGCTCACTCTCTATCTCCAGTCTCTAATAAATAACTAAAATCTTTTTTAAAGAGCTATAGCGGTACCTGTGTAGCTCCATCAATTAAGCTTGAGTCATGATCTCAGGTTCCTTAAGATTCTTCCTCCCTCTCCCTCTGTACATCATCCCACTCATGCGCTCTCTCAAATACACAGATAAATATATATTTAAAGAGCTATAAAAATGTTGTTTTCTTTAGGCTAATATCCAGTGTGGAAATATTGATATATCTATATTTAATTTTTTGAGGAACATCCATACTGATTTCCATAGTGACAGCACCTATTTATATTCCCACCCACAGTGCATGAGGGCTCCCTTTTCTCCACATCCTCATCAACACTTTCTATTTCTTGTCTCTTTGATTTTAGCTATTGTGACAGGTGTAAAGTGATATCTTATTTAATTTTAACTTGCATTTCCATGATAATTAGTGATGATGAGCATATTTCTTTGTGTCTGTTGTCCATCTTGTATGCTTTCTTGGGAGTAATATTTATTCAGGTCTTTTACCCATTTTTAATGGATTATTTGTGTTTCTTTAATGATGATTTATGCAAGGTCTTTATGTATTTTGGATATTAACCCCCTATTGGATATATTATTTGCAATATCATCACTCATTTTATATTGCACCTTTTTGTTTTGTTGATGGTTTCCTTTTCTGTGCAAAAGTTTTTATTTACATGAACTCAAAAAGATATATGCACTCTTACGTTTATCTACAATAGGCAGGATATGGAAGAAACCCAAGAGTCCACATAAAGCTTAATTGATAAAGATGCAATATATATATATATATATATATATATACGTATATAATAACATATATAATGGAATATATATTGGAATATATAATGGAATATATATATTATATATTATATATATAATGGAATATAATTCAGCAACAAAAAAGAAGGAAATCTTGCCATTTGTAACAACATGGATGGACATAGAGGTTGTATGTTTTGTTTGTTTGTTTTTAAAGATTTTATTTATTTATTTATTTATTTATTTATTTATTTATTTGACAGAGGGAGAAAGATGGAGAGAGAGCCAGAGAGCACAGCAAGGGGAACAGCAGAGGGAGAGGGAGAAACAGGGAGCCCAGTGTGGGTCTCCATCCCAGGATGCTGGGATCATGACCTGAGCTGAGGTAAGACACTTAACTAACTGAGCCACCCAGGTGCCCCGGAGGTTGTATTGTTAAGTGGAATAACAAGTCAAGAAACATAAATACCATATGATAACATTCACATGCATACTTAAGAAATACAAATCAAAACCACAAAGAGATACCACCTCACACCAGTGAGAATGGGGAAAATTAACAAGACAGGAAGCCACAAATGTTGGAGAGGATATGGAGAAAGGGGAACCCTCTTGCACTGTTGGTGGGAATGTGAACTGGTGCAGCCACTCTGGAAAACTGTGTGGAGGTTCCTCAAAGAGTTAAAAATAGACCTGCCCTACGACCCAGCAATTGCACTGCTGGGGATTTACCCCAAAGATACAGATGCAATGAAACACCGGGACACCTGCACCCCTATGTTTATAGCAGCAATGTCCACAATAGCCAAACTGTGGAAGGAGCCTCGGTGTTCATGGAAAGATGAACAGATAAAGAAGATGTGGTCTATGTATACAATGGAATATTACTCAGCCATTAGAAATGACAAATAGCCACCATTTGCTTCAACGTGGATGGAACTGGAGCGTATTATGCTGAGTGAAGTAAGTCAATTGGAGAAGGACAAACATTATATGGTCTCATTCATTTGGGGAATATAAAAATTAGTGAAAGGGATTATAGGGGAAAGGAGAGAAAATGAGTGGGAAACATCAGAGGGGGTGACAAACCATGAGAGACACCTAACTCTGGGAAACGAACAAGGGGTAGAGGAAAGGGAGGTGGGCGGGGGGTTGGGGTGACTGGGTGATGGACACTGAGGGGGGCACTTGACGGGATGAGCACTGGGTGTTAGGCTATATGTTGGCAAATTGAACTCCAATAAAAAAATTTTTTAAAGAAAGAAAGAAAGAAAGACAGACAGACAAATGATAAAAAACCACCCCAGACTCTTAATTACAAGGAATAAACTGGTGGTTGCCAAAGGGGAGGAGGGGGGATGGGTGAAATAGAATTAAACACACTTATCTTGATGAGCACTGAAATATGTATAGAATTGTTTAATGATTATGTTGTACACCTGAAAATAAAATAACAATACTGTATATTAATTATGCTTCAATTAAATATAAAAGAAACTAAAAAAAGACCAAAAAAAGGTAAAATAGGGTTGCTGCCTTTAAGGGATTTATATTCTAATATAAGGGGTGATGTATAACTGTAACACAAAGTACAAAGTGTTGCCATAAGTAGTACAAAAATAATGTGTTTTGGGAATTTATAGTGGAGGATGAGCATTTGTGTCTGCCACAGTGGTGAGAGTTGATTGGTAAAATCAGGGAAGACTTTGTTGAAGGTTGGCATTTTATTGACTCTCTCCAAACACAGATAATTTTCTACACATGGGCTGCAGGGAGAGATTGCAGGCAGAGAGAACACCAGGAGGAAACGCACAGGAATACGAAGCAGTGTTCAGAGCGCTGAATAGGCTGCGTAGCCTGAGCCATGGCTGTGTGAAGAGGCAACACAGCAGGCACAGGTGGATTGCAGCCAGAGCTTTCCTCTGAGTAAAAAGCACTTTGACTTTGATCCCACTGCCCACACTGAAAATCCCCGGGGCTGGTTCTTCTACTTGGCCATATCTGCATTCTTGCATTTTAAAGTTTCTCTATCGTTGTCTGCTTTGGTCCACCTGCTCGGAAAGTGCACAGCTGAGAGCCACATGTCCTGGATCCTGGTCTTGTTTCCACCACTAACTAGCAATGTGAGCTTGGGTAAGCCACTCAGTTCCTTCCATGCTCTGCTTATTTATGTGTAATATGAGAGGTCACAACTGATCATTTCTGATGTTCCCTTTCCCTAAAGCATTCTAAGATTTCACCTGATTCGGGCAGCCCTGGTGGCATAGCGGTTTAGCGCCGCCTGCAGCTCAGGGCATGATCCTGGAGACCCTGGATCAAGTCCCACGTCGGGCTCTCTGCATGGGGCCTGCTTCTCCCTCTGCCTGTGTCTCTGCCTCTCATTCTCTCTCTGTGTCTCTATGAATAAATAAATAAATAATCTTTAAAAAAAAGAAAAAAAAAAGATTTCACCTGATTCTTCTGCTAGCCTCTTAACTAAAGACGTGCAGGTCTTTCTACTGCATGTGATCCGAACCTGCATCCTGCCCACTTTTCACTACAACCTATCGTTGGAGCTATGGAGGCACTATAACTAATTCCATTTCCCCCTCCTATGAATTGAACCATTTGATAATCAAGACATAGAGACAAATGATTAAACCATCTTCTTTAGATCTGCAGCATAATTGGCTTGCTAATCTTGCATCACTAGACAGACATATTCATCACAAGTAGTACTGAGCAACCCCTGCCTCCCAACATGGAAGAGAGCCTACTTCCATTAGACTTTCTGGTGTATGAGCAGGTTGGTAGGTATCTATCCTGTGGACAAGTTGGTTCTGATAAAGAAAGAAAACCAACAAAATAGTGGAACAGGTTGAGTTGGGCATACTCTGTGCTGCCTCTTCAACTCACTAATCAAAGTCACATTGAAGAGAGTGCTGGATAGAGGCCAGGAATAGTACTCTGCTCAGTGGTGCTCAAACATCAGCAGGTGTCACCTCACCTGGAGGACTTGTGAAAACGCAGATTGCTGGACACTGCCCCCAAAGTTCAGAAAAATGTAGGGCTGGGTGGTGCTAGAACTTTCACTGGTAACAAATTCCCCCATAAAATGAATGCTGCTGCTCCAGGGACCACACTTTTAAATTCAAGGCTCCAGCTGAGGCCCCTTCAATATAAAGATGAAGCAAGAAAAACAAAAGCACTCTGAACATTTACCTTCATTTAATGAAATATCTAGGTTAAAATAACATAGTTAATCCTTTAACAATAGGGTAAGCATAGTGTATCATTTCACAATGGATATGTATATCAAATCATCACAACATATGTGTTAAATATTTTACAATTTTACATGTTAGTTATTTATTATAAGCCCTTTAAAACTGATATTTAAAAAATAAAAAAACCCACAGTTGTCTGTGTGTCTTTATTTTGTTTCCTAGATTATAGATTTTAGGTGAGGAGTATATCTTCTTCAATCCCCTAGACCATCCAGCTGGGGGCAGGCACATAAAGAGGATCTAACAAATTAATGTTAAAATGAATTGAACCTTATACATTTCTTTGGTATAGAAAATTCTACATACTTTTAGGCTAGCACTGTGTTACTCCTTTACTTTTTTTAATTAGAATTTTTTTGTATATTATTTCATTGGAATTCAATTTGCCAACATATAGCATAACACCCAGTGAACATCCCATCAAGTGCCTCCCTCAGTGCCTGTCAACCAATCACCCCATCCCCCACCCATCTCCCCATCCACTACCCCTTGTTCGTTTCCCAGAGTTAGGAGTCTCTCATGTTCTGTCTCCCTTTCTGATATTTCCCACTCATTTTTTCATCTGATATAAAAACGAGTTGTACTGGATAAAGGGGAAAAAAAGGAGGGGTACCCTCTAGTTCTATATACTGTAAATCCCTTGACTTCCCCTGGAGCTTTCCAGCGCTGCTTGGCCAAGAACTTGCTCTTCCCCTGTCCTTCCAGCCGGTCTTCTGGGAAAGGGGCTGCTGTGCTGATTCTCAGGTGTGTGCACCTGGGGGAGCTGCCCCACGCCCCGCCAGGTGCTGGGCTCAGCGGGAACTGTTTACCCTGTGAGGCCTCTGTTCCCTGGGGCCCGCCCCCGCCTCCCCCCCCCGCCCCCGCCTCCCCCCCCCCCCCCCCCCCCCCCCCCCCCCGGGCACAGGGTGACACCAGGAGGAACAACCCCACTGGCGGCGGCCAGGTCTCCAGCTCCAGAGTCAGCTCCAGCAGTAACTACCGCAGTCTCCCAGTCTGCACTGGCCTCGGTGCTCCCGGGCTGGTGGGGGTGCTGACCTGCACAACTTGGGGGCGCCTGGTGGCAGGAGAATCCTCGCCGTCCTGTGCCCTCCCCAGGTCTGCCTGTTCCGGGGGTAGCACAGGATCCTGGGCTGTGTCCCCCGGCGCCCTGGGCTCCGGGGCCTGCGCTGCTGGAATCGCGCTCCCAGGCTGCAGCTCCCGAAGGCAGCAGGGCGCAGCCCCTCCGCCTGGAGCCCCCGCCGACCGACCGGCTGCTCCCCAAGGCCCCCCGGGGCACGCTCCAGCCCTTTCCCGAGCTCAGCCCCCAGTACGTTGCGCGCTCTCCCCCGGGGCGCCCTTCCTCTGTTAGTGACCCCGGGAGACTGGAGGCTCCACTGCCCCTCCCGCGGTTCTACCCAGTTTCCCTGCTGATCCGTCCAGGAAGAAACCAGTGCAGAGCTGTAAAGTTCCTGCTTCTCCGGGGCTGGGCTTTCCTGTCCTGGAGGCTCCTGTGGGGCCTTAGCCTGGCTCCTGGTGGTGCCTCTCCTCCACCTGATTCTTTTTTATTTTATTTTTTTCCTGCCTTCTTACCTTGTTAGAAGCGAAAACCTTTCTCTCTGTCACATTCCAGCTGTTATTCTCTTTAAATCTCATGTGGAATTCGTAGGTGTTCAGGATGATTTGAAAGTTATCCAGGTAAATTGGTGGGGCCAGGTGGGTTGAGGACCCCTACTCCTCTGCCATCTAACACATTTCTCTATTTAAAATAGATGGAGCCCATCTTTCTTTGACATGTGCCCATTCTTTGCGCTCCACCTTTGAACCCAGGAGGAAAGTAAGGCCTCCCAAGGGAGGAGAACTCAGGACTCCATCTTGGGATCTGAGAACAAAGAGACATAGGAAACTCTAGGAAGAAAAAAGAAGGAAGGAAGGAAGGAAGGAAGGAAGGAAGGAAGGAAGGAAGGAAGGAGAAAGAAAAAGAAGAAAGAAAGAAAAGAAAGAAAGAAAGAAAGAAAGAAAGAAAGAAAGAAAGAAAGAAAGATTAAAAGAAAAGCTTGTAACATCATAGAGTGTAGCCAGATCTTCCAGGGCTGAGGGACTGTTGAAAGGAGCAGGAGAGCAGAGATGGAGGATACCAAGCAAGATCAGAAGGAAGGAGATCCCAGACTGAGAGGCTGGGGGGTGCAAAGTAATCTGGAGACCAGAGGCTCAGCAGGTCTGTAGAGAAGAAGCTGAGCAGACCTCAGAGCTGAGGAGGAGGATGGATTAAACACCTAATGCACTCAGATGTATGAATCTTTACAACTGTGCATGGTTCTTTGGCAGGAGCTCACTTTACCTCTAATAACAGGCTCCAGAAGCAGAAGTTAGTGCTGCTAATTTATAATGACTTTAAGGCACAGAGAGGGTAAGTCACTGGCCTCAAATCACAAAGCAGGTGAGGGCAGAGCAGAGAATCACAGGACTGCATGTGGGGCCCCATCCTGCAGGCTCTGCCCTGAGAGGCAGCCAGGCTTGGGGCCAGGGGTGGAAGGGACAGGAGACTCTCCAGAGGGCAAAAGACCCCACTCCTGGGGCCCTTCTCAGCATGTCCTGCACAGAAGAGCTTTGCCAAGTTGAGGCCTCAGCTGGGAAGTGGGGCAGGAATACCTTACCCTCTGCCCATGAGAGGCTGATACACATCATGTTTGGAAGGTCTTTGAATTTTAAACAAAGAATTCCATCCATGGAAGGGGTGGGTGAGGAAGGGAGCCCAGAGAAAGGTCTGAGAGGCTTCAGGCTTCCCATGACCCTCCCCGCCACACCTCTGATTCCCTCTTCCTCTTCCGGTCTCCTGACCCCCAGGGGCCCCTGTCCAGACCCCAGCTGCTGTGTCCAGGCTTATCATCCTCACAGCCCAGGAGGACAGGTTAAGGCCAGAAGTCAGTGTCACTCCCAGTGTCCTGCCCACCCAGCCTGGGTCATGGAGATACAGCCCTGGCCCATGTTATATAGTGACCCCACATCCAGCAGACCCTCCTCCTCCATCCCTCTGCCTCCCTCACACACACTTCCCAACACACACACACACACACACACACACACACACACACATACACACACACACACACACAGACACTCCCTCCTCAAGGATCTCCCAGGCTCACATCCCCTCCCCTAAGGTCATGCACTTCCTGAGAGCTCTGACTTCTCTGACCATCTCCTCTCCAGGTTCCTGCTCCTTGCTACTAACAGAGCATCATCCTCCTTGTTTCCTTGGAAACCTTCTAGACTTCTGTGTCCTCCTCCATTTTCCCTCCTTTGGTCATTGCCAGGCTCCCATCATCTGACTCATCTGTCCTGGTCCACTTGCCCTTGACCCACTCCACACACACACACACACACACACACACACACACACACACACACTTGCTGAGGGAGCACCCAGAGCCCTGTGTCTCTCTGCCCTGGCTGTCAGCCTCCTCTTCCCAGCTGTCAGGGAGCTCCCCCAGGGCAGGGTCTCTGATCCTCCCTCTGGGTCTCCCCTGGGTGCCCAGCATACAGAGAGGGTAGACTGTGGGACTCACTGCTTCTGATCCCCAGGAGACAGGAGGGAAGTGAGAGAGAAAGCCAGGCAGAGGCAGCAATCTGAGCCTCCCCTGCCCTGTGAGGATCACAGTCAGGGCAGCAGCAGCTGGAGGGAATCTATCTCCAGGGGGTAGTGCTTTCCTTTAGAAATAAATCCCAGGGCACCTCTGTGTGTGTGTGTGTGTGTGTGTGTGTGCACCTGCCATGCAGGGTGGGGAGGGAGGATGTGGGTGTGAGGCTCCAGGAATCCACGACCTATGTGGACAGGAGACCTATGTGGACACGACCTATGTGGACTGGGGTCCAGTTCCTCCAGTTCTGGAGGAACTGGACCCCAGAGCAGGGCAGCTCCCAGCACACACAGGCCCATGAGCGCAGGGAGAGAGGGGGCCAGTGTGGCCATAGTAGGATGGATGCAGGGTGGACCGTGGGCATGTCTCCTTTTCCCTGAGTGTGACATGATTTCACACTTCCCTGAGTGTGAAATCATTCACATGGTTTCCTGTGTCCTGTGATTCAATCCAATCCCCATTCTCCCTTCTTGTCCACGTTCACAGGCATTTCTGGTGTGCAAAGCTAGGAGCCTATTTTTGGCTGAACCATATGCAACTTCTGATAGTTTGGGCTTACACAGTCTATTACTTTCACTCTTCTTGCTTCTAAATATTCTTTTGGACTCCAGGGTAAGGGCCCGGGGAGCAAAGTGAGGAAGGGCAGATACTAAGGGCTCACGTTTACTGAGCGCACACCGTGTGCTAGACTGTGGCACTCCTACCACAGCACTGATGCTCACGACAGCCCCATGAAGGCTTTCCTGCATCCCCAACAGGTATTCCCCACCTGTTCCAGGTGAGTGAGTCCAGGTGAGGAGGCTACACCAGGAGGAACAGGGCAGGGATCAAACTCAGCCCCAGGCCTCCTGCTTCCCCACCTCCATTCACCACCAGGGAGGTCCTGACACAGCCTGTGAGCCAAAGGCCATGCCTGCAGCTTCAGGACAGGGAAGGCAGGAGGTACACGACACATGGGAACTCTGGGGGGGGGGGGGCGGAGAGCCCCCATGGAAAGGCAGAAATCTCAGGGAGCACACCTGAACCCCAGCAGAGAAGGGCCAGTCCAAGAAAGAACCTGGTCAAAAACACATTCAGAGCTGGGAGGAGCCCTGGCAGAGACTGGGAAGCCCTGGGTGGGTATGGACAGAACAGAAGGGAGGTGACAGGGAGGAACAAGGCTGCAGAGTCTAGGGCGCAAGGAGGGAGCACTAGTGGGGACAGGGGAGGAAAGATAAAGTCCAGGGGAAAGGATGGAGTAGGAGGGAGGGAGGGAGCTTGTGGCACAGACATGGGACTGAGGCACATGGAGGGCCCCAGGAGTAGAGGCAGTGCTCAGAGAAGGAGAAGGGTCAGCCCCAGAGAGGGGATGGATGTGGAAGGACTGGGGAAGGGGTGAAGGAGGCTGCACTCACACACACACACACACACACACACACACACACACACACACTCTCCAAGGTAAAAAGGACAATTGTCTGTTGATTGCTCAGAATCCCAGTAAGCACACACAGCCCCATCGTCCTAAACTATGGAAGGAATTTGGAGGTGATGGAAGGCAGGGCCACAGAGCTCAGAGGAGGGGTGGAGAGGGGGTCATGACCAGTGAGTGTGTGCCCTTCTGTGTGGGGCAGGCCTGTAGGTGCCTGAGAGTGTGTGTGTGTGTGTGTGTTTGCATGCACCTGCTCTGGTGAACAGCCTATGCCTGCAGGACTGGGTGTGTGTCTGGGGCCCTGAGGCTCTACATCGGGGTTCCTCCCCTGCAGGGAGAGTCTGCACAGGTTTACCTGTGCTGGTCTCTGTGGGCAGAACACTTTGCCACTGTGCAGTTTGCCTCCTTGTCAGGCCCTCAGTGGGGGCAGATCTACCCACTGGAGGGAGAGCAGAAGGTGATGCTGGGGCAGCCAGGGCCCGGCAGTCCCCACTCCTCCTGCAGACACGCGCAGGCACACGCAGACATGCACGTGCGCGCGCACACACACATCCTGCACATACGCTGACCTCTATCACATGCAGCCAAATAAAATACACAAAAGTCAACCAAGACATCACACATATGAGCACATGAGATACACAGATAAACAAAGGTGCTCAGAGGCCAACATGCCATCACCCACACGGATGGAAAGACAAGAGCCTGGGGCACAAGGCACTCAGAACATTGTTACCTGGATCTACATCTTGCCCTCTCAACACACACACACACACACACACACACACACACACACACAGAATACATGCTAGCTGGGGCACACACTTCTGCAGACAACTGCACATGCGCTTCACTGCCCAGCACATCCCAGGGCTCCCTCCGTGGGCCTCATTCCCAACCCTAGCAACCTCGGGACACCCAGTCTGGCTGTGAACATCTGCTTCCCCCACCCCCTTCATGCCAGGTCCCCAATCCAGCTGTTTATCCCAGGCCAGCCCAGCTGTCTCCTGCCTGGTGAGGGTTTGCTCATCCTGCTTCAGAAGCACAGAGAGAGGTTTTCCTCCTCTTCTCCTCCATTCCCTGCCCTGCTGGGTTTGTCCTGCTATATCCCACTCAAGACTCCCCTCCTCCGGGCCTTTGACCAAATTGTTTAGGCAAATGCCAGGCCTTGCCATCCAGCACCAGGCTGGGGTGCTCCTGGGAGCATTGCTACCTGGTTGTAACAACCACACAGAAAAATTTCTAGCAGCAATGTCCACAATAGCCAAACTGTGGAAGGAGCCTCGGTGTCCATCGACAGATGAATGGATAAAGAAGCTGTGGTCTATGTATACAATGGAATATTATTCAGCCATTAGAAACGACAAATACCCACCATTTGCTTCAACGTGGATGGAACTGGAAGGTATTATGCTGAGTGAAATGAGTCAATGGGAGAAGGACAAACATTGTATGTTCTCATTCATTTGGGGAATACAAATAATAGTGAAAGGGAATAGAAGGGAAGGGAGAAGAAATGGGTAGGAAATATCAGGAAGGGAGACAGAACATAAAGACTCCTAACTCTGGGAAACGAACTAGGAGTGGTGGAAGGGGAGGAGGGTGGCGGTGAATGGGTGATGGGCACTGAGGGGGACACTTGACGGGATGAGCACTGGGTGTTATTCGGTATGTTGGCAAATTGAACACCAATAAAAAATAAATTTATTATTAAAAAAAATGAAACTGAGGCTCAGTACCCCCAGGAATGTCCCCTGTCACATGCTTTGAGCTTCTCCTCCACAATGACTTCTCTTATGTATATGGGAGGAGGCACATCCTCCACTGTGTCTCCCACATCTACCTGGTTTTTCACTGGAAATCCTACTGCCCATCTGGGTCCTCCACTTCTTCTTCAGCCTCAGAGAGCACTTGGCAATTGTCAACACAGAAATCCACGCTGAAGGACACATAGGGAGGGCATTGAGAGTGGCCCTGCAGGCTGTGAGGGCCATCCCCACAGAGGAAGCCAGCAGGAACCAGGCTCCTGCAGAGACAGGTTCCCCCTCCACTGGGAAGAAGGTGGCATCCAAGTGACAGGCTCAGTATACTGAAAACAGGGCAGAGAGACAGGGTCACTCTAAGAAGCAGCCCTGATGGCCTCCCCACCTCAACACAGGGTTCTGTCCACCCAGCCCAGCATTCTGGGGACACAGGAGCCCTGCTGGCCTCCCCCCTGCCCCTGACCTACTTCCCCACAGCCCTGACTCCCCCAGCCCCCCTGCGTCTCTTGAACCCCCTGCCTCCCACAGGTGTCCTGCTCCAGCCCTGTCCCCCTCAGTCCTCTGTCCCTTCCTCACTCTCAGGTCCTCTCCCTCTGACCTCGGGGTGTGGGAGAGACAGCGCTGCCACTTCTTTCCCAGCTCAGGCTGTCCCTGACTTGTATCTGGTGTCTCTCCCTGCCCCCCTCCTGCTCAGAGCAGGGGCTGCAGAGGGAGGGGGTGCAGGGGCCCCTTCAGCACCAGAGGACTCTGGCATTGTGACTAGAGCTCTGGCCTGCTGAGGTCCTGCCACACACACACACACACACACACACACACACACACACACACACACACACGGGAGCCCCTCCCACCACAGTCCCAGGTCCTGAGAGGCCAGCAGAGCCCTTGACTCAGAGCCTGTACCCCACCCTCTGCCACCTCTTCCTGCCCCTTCTCCTCACCTCCTCCCTGCCCCCACCTCCTCCTCTCCCTCCTCTGTCTCCCTCTCCCTTCCTCCCTGTGGGCCCTTCTCTGGTGTCTCCTCACCCTGGTCCCCAGTCCAGGGATCTGCCTTTGGCTCTGGGTCCCTGGCTTTCCCACCCCCTGAGCCTGGGTCCCTCTCCTGTCTGAGTCCGTGTCTGTCTCTGCTATCTCTGGCCTCCGGGGTCTCTCTGTGTCTGTCTTGATCTGCTCTGGTCTCTGGAGGATCCCTCTTTCCTCTCTCCTGTCTCTGACTCTGTCTCCCTGTGTCTCTGTTCCACTGCCCGCTGTCTGTCTTGCTGACTCTGTGTCTCTGTATCTTGGACTCTGCAGGTGCTGGACTCACTCGACTTTTTGTTCCCAGTCCCTGTGTCTTGAAGTGAATATACTGGGCCTTTCTGTCCCCGTCTGTGTATCCATCTCTCCACATCTTCGCCCTCCAGCCCTGCCCCGTGGTTCTGGGCACGGGCTGGTGCAGAGCGCCGGGAGCAGAGAAGCTGGGCACACCTGTGTGGAAGGTAGATGGCTGGTCAGTTAGGATGCAGCTCAGGCTCTCCAAGCAGAGCCTGCCCCTCATGAACACTCTGTGACTCCAGAGTCCCTTGTCTTCCTGCCTGCTATGCTGGCAGAGCCGGCCTGAGGCTTATCCCTGAGGCTTACCCCCAGTTAGTCCACTAGGAGTGACTGGAAATTCTGGGAGGGCACTCGAGGATCCCCTAGGCCAGGTATGTAGGTGTCTGGAGAATTCTGTGAAAGAGGAGTAAGGAGAAGAGGGAGGTCCACACAAAGTGCTTGCCAGAGGGGTGTCAGGGTGTACACAGCAGAGAGCCTGGGAGCTCTGCCTCTGAATCCTTGGAGAGAACTGCCCAGCAGCTCTTTGCACCTCTCAGACAGGCAGACACAGGGCACGGAATCTGGGGAGACGTGTGAGGTCTCCAAATTCAGGAATGGGAATAGAATATGGGTGTCCCTCTTTTATCCCCTCATGGCACCTGTAACCGTTCCATGCACACAGGAAGCTCTCCACAAAGTCATTGGCTCCTATTTCACCAGGTCTCCCACAATAAGCCCCTAAACCAGGGGACTCAACCCCTTTCAATATCCCTTCCCATCCCACCCCAACTCCCTCAACCCAGTCCCTCAGCATCTGTGCCCAGCACAGTGTCCTGCTAAGCCTGCTCAGTGCCCCAGGGATCCGGGGACCCCAGCTCAAATCCTAAGAATCCCAAACCCTCCTCCTCGCTCATGTATCTGGGTTCACTCCCTCCTCTCTCCCCCCTGCCCACCCAGTGCAGCCTGGTTCCTGGGTGTCTCCCCAAAGACAGGCAGTTCTTTTTTTTTGTTTGTTTTTTAGACAGGCAGTTCCTAATGAGCCCTCAGCACTAGAAGGGGAGGGCCCAGGGCAGCCTGGTGGGGGAGGGGCTTCCAGAGCTAGAGATAAGGAGTCCTGTCAGCATCTGTCCATCTGCCATCTCCTCCAGCATCCCTGGCTCCTGCCTCCTGGCTTCTGCCCATCCATCTCCCTGCTGAGGCTGATGGGCTGAGCTCAGGGGCAAATGCACAGAAGCCCAGACTCATCATGCCTGCTCGGCTCCAGAACCATGTTCTCCAGGAATGTCACTACCTCTGCCATCATTCCTTGCAACCTTTCAATGACCTTCTTAAGGTGAAATTGTAGATGGAGCCCAAAGGCGAACAGAAATTGGTCTCGTTTCTCAATATCTTGATCTCAGCCCCTTGTCTTCACAGCACATTCCCAACAGGAGAAATTAAAACTTAGGCAATGACAAAGGGGTTGAAATCTCAGGAAGACTTTCTCAGCCTTAAGGAGCTCCTGACTGCCCCTGGAAAGCAGGGGCCATGGCGGGATCCGGGGAGATGCAGGGGAACAATCAAGTTTGCTTCTCCTGATAAATGCAATTTCCACCAGGAGGGAGGGACCCAGCCCTGGGGACTTGAGGGGCACCTTCTCCGCAGCGGCCTGCGACGGGCTCCGCGGCCAGCACAGGGCGGCAGAGAAGGGCGCTCCCCGCACAGCCCGCCCTGGGCCCTGGGCGCTGAGAGGCGGGGTTGGGGGGGGGTGGGGGGTGGGGGGGGGTGGGGGGGGTGGGCTGGGGAGTCAGGGGGCTCCAGCGAGAACCCAGGAATTTCTGAGTTCAGGAAAGCCCTCCTGCCGCCCTCCCCACCGGCGTCCCTGATTCCCCGCGGCCCCTGGAAGGCCACCCCTGCGGCAGCCCCTTCCCTTCCTGGCCCCAGCCCTGGGGCTGCTGGCACACAAGGGCCACCCGGCTTTTCCTTTATGCTTGGACAGCAGGTGGCAGCGCAGCTCCCAGAGGTGAGGCCTCCAGGGGCCCAGCTGATAACTAGAGCCAGCCCTGGAGCCCACGGGTGCTCCATTCCCAATCCAGGGGTCTTCCCTGGGTGCCGACAGCTGCTCCTAAAGCAAAGCACACTCTGTAGACCCAGTGGGAGGGCAGCTCGCAGCCCTGGGCTTCAATAACCCGATGTCACAGCCACCCCTTCCCCGGGTGATATCTGCTCACACACAGACCTGGGCACCAGGACTGTGAACCCCGCAGCACAGACCTGCGGGCCACACACCTGCTGTGCACACCCCGTCCTCAGCACCCACACCCTCTACTCCCCAGACTCCCCCAGCCCTGCCCTCTGCTCCTCCTTCCTGAGCTGCCAGAGGAGCTTCTCTTCATCCCTCATTTGCTCTGTGCCCTGTGTGCCCAGAGGCTCCTGGAAGCTACAGACAGGGAAGCACTTTCCCTGCTCTAATCGGGTCCCTCCCACCACAGCCCTGGACACATGGAGCTGAGGGGACACCCAGGGTGCTGAGCTCCCTCTTCCCAGGGATCATCTCTCTCAGGCCCTCCCTGCCCTTCCTTCTCCCTCCATCTGCTGCCCCACCTGCTCCTGCTCCAGATCCTTCCTGCTGTCACAGGTCTTCCTCTAACCTCAGTAGCTGGGTCACCTGGGAGGTGACCACTGAAGAGAGAGAGAAGGTGGGGGGAGGGGGGACGGGGAAGAAATCCTAATGCAGAGCAGGAGCGGCTCTGTCCTGATCCCTTGACCCTCCACTGGAAGGTTCTGGTGTGAGTGTGACCCTGGGTCCTGGCTCGTCCTTCCCTCCCCCCACCTCTCCTTGGAGCTGAAGAGCTGCCCTGGGGATGGCGGCTGCACTGACTGCCCTGCTTCAGTGGAATGGAGCCACTTGGGGGGGGGGGGGAGCACAGGTGCAAACTCCTGAGCTGATGGGCTGAATGGGCGCAGATAGGAGGGCCCCCCACCCCTTCCCCACAGCACCCTCCACATGATCTCCCTGCCTTTCCCCAGTACAGGACCCCTTCCTTCTAGAACAAGACCAGAGAAACCTGCCAGCCTTTCAAACACCTTATTCCTACTTTCATCCCA
Organism: Vulpes vulpes; assembly: GCF_048418805.1. NCBI lineage: Eukaryota > Metazoa > Chordata > Mammalia > Carnivora > Canidae > Vulpes > Vulpes vulpes. The sequence continues at coordinate 104,716,589 of NC_132785.1, read as the reverse complement.
CAGGAGAACCTGAACAGACCAAACCCTCCTCCCTCCCCCCATGTGCCTCCTTGTCCACTCTGGACTGGGGGTGGGGGTGAGGAGGAGGTTCCATCCTGAGGGCTCTGGAGGAACTGGAATGTGGGTGCCAGGAACAGAAAGGGCTTCAAAGGGCCTCAGAAAGATGGACTCCAACCCGGCCCCATCTGCCCTCCCCTAGAGACCCATCCACAGCAGAGAAGAACAAGGGCCATAACTGGGACTCAGCTGTATTTCCCCAGCACCTGTGAGTCCTGAAGCCCAAGCAGAGACCGTTCTCTAGTGTGTGAGCCACTCCATGGGGCAAGGAAGAGGAGGGTGGGTGGTGGAGAAAGTGAGGCACAACAGCCCTCCCCCAGAACCTTCCTCACACAGATTGTTGTCCTCTAGCTGCAGTTCTAGCTGGTTGGTGGATCCCCCCATTCCAAGCGCACACGAAGGACTGCAGGTAGACCAGAGAAGGGACTTCCCACAGTAGCATCTTGGCCATAGCCACACATAGGCTGCAGTAGGGAGGGGGAGGACCCTGGGCTTCTCTGCATAGGCTCCTTGAGCTGAGCATGGGGTCAAGTTATCTGGGGGAGGCGGGACAACCTACTGGGAAACTGGGGAGCTTTGCAAAAGCTGTGACCTGTCAGAAGCAGTGGCATCCAAATGCACTTCGGGATTGCCTGGGAAGTTCCTCTCAGGTCAGATGTCAGCTCCTCCTACTGTAGTTTCACATTGTTTCCCTTCTAGGGCTCTTTTGGGGAAGAAGAATTTGACTAGAATGTTGGTCACTTAGAGTTTCAGTGTCCCCCTGTAGATGTGTCCTTGCTGATTGGCTCTCCCCCTAGGTCTCTACTCCCCTGTCAACCAGGAATTGAAAGGCTCCCTGAGGAAGCCTCCAGGGTCCCTGAGGCCTGCTCCCCTCCCCCAACAGGCCCAGAGGACATCCTCCCCCTCCCATCTCAGCACAGGGACCCCCATCCTGCAGCTCTGGGGAAGGCCACACAGAGCCAGTCCTCAAGCTAGGGTGATGCCTCCCCAGAGCCAGGCCCCTCCCCTCCACCCGCATCACCACCACCCACCCTCCTCTCCAGGCAGCAGGCCAATCCCAAGGGTCTCAGGAGAGACAGAGTGGGCTGAAGGAGCCCAGGCAGTGGGGACAGGTGGGCTGCATGAGGAGGGAGGGGGGGAAGGAAGGGAGCCTGGAAGAGGAGCCTGGGAAGCACAGGTGTGCAGAGCCCCAACCAGGAAGCAGGTGCACAGGGGCAGCTGAGGCCCAGGTTGAGAAATCTCAGTGGGCCTGCCTGCTGCTCCCCACCCCAGGGCAGCATCCCAGGGGCTCAGGGGCCTCCGTCTCCACAGGCCTGTGCACTGGGTCAGAGGCAGACAAGGACAGGAGGATGGGGGTCCAGGGGAGGCCTACACCTCAATAAAAGAGGATAGAGACTAGGGAAGGTCCACACTGCCCCCTCCCCCCTCGGGATGAGCCCCAGCTGGACACATCTCTCTGCTATTCCCTGAGCACAGAACATGGGGAGGGGCCCGGGCAATTGTTCAGGGCAGTCCTGGTCCTCCTGGTGCCTGGAGGGGGTCGATGGGAAAGGGGGAGCAGGGACCAGGCACACAGGCAGGAAGGAGAAGACAGAGGAACAGGACAGACCTGCAGGTACCCTGGCAGTGGTTCAGATAGAAACAGCCTCACTCCTGTCCTCTCCCCCTCCCTCACCTCCCATTCCAGCTTCTCATTGGGGCATTTCACACTTACTACATACCTGCTGTGTGCACAGAGCTCCACAGTGTTCTCTGGCCTTTCTCAACCCAGACACCACTGCCTTCCCTGTGCAGCTCACAGAGATAGTCAGACTCCTCAGCATCTGGGTTGATCTCCACGCCCAGAAGCCTCCCTGAAGCCTGGGATCTGGAGTGTAGATATTTGGGACAAACCACGGAGAAGTGGAAAAAGTGGGGAGAAGGGGAAGGTTGGGAGAGAGCCTCACAGTTTTGGGGGACAATATGATTACTTGCAGCAGCACGAAGGAGTGAGGCTGGACTGGTCTGAACTGTCTGCTCTCTATTCTCTTCCCTTCTGCTCTGGGCCACCTGGAGAGAATATGCTCTAAGATAGACCTGAGCATGGAGTCCTCCCTAAGCTGAGGGGGTGACCTCTTCTCCATCCACCTCCACCCAGCCCAGCTCTCAGGACACCAGGACAGCCCCCTCAGGAGCCGAGCCACTGTTCCCCCACCCCACCACCACACACACAACCTTCTTCAGCCGGGGCTCCAGATCTCTGAGCACTCACCTTGCACCCCAGCCTGAATGCCCCCATCCTGGCAGAAACTTAGGTGACCTCCCTGAGCCCCTGCTGTCAACGTGGTAGTCTCCAAGCTTTAGCCAGCTCCCTTAGCCCACAGCATGATTAATCTTTCTTAGTACCCCTATAGTATGTCTAATGGAAACCTGTTATCCCAACAGGAGGCAGGTCGGGAAAGGGTGAGTGGGTATAAAGCTCCAGGTCCCAGTCTCAGATTCTGCTTACCCGCTCCCAAGCATTTCCTAATGAGATCACTGCTTTGCAAGAGACAGGAAGGAATGCTACCAACTGGTGCCAGGAGGAAGGGGCAGGCAAGTAGTTAAAGGAAAACCCTGGTAATGACAGAGGTGGCTGAGGCTGCTGGGCTACTGGCAGACGGCCTGCTCCCCACAGCCTGGGTTGTCTTCAGCCTTGGAGTGGGGATCCATGGATGATGGGGATAAGAGGTGGGAGACTCTAAAGTCATTCAGGAGATATCTTAGCTCTCCCCAAAGTCCAAAAGCCCTGACTAGCTGCCCCAAGGAGCCCAGAACCCACTAAGACTGAGGTGGGAGGTGAGAGAGAGTCTCTGTGACAGCAATTAGCTTCTCTGTGAACTTCTGTCTCCATCTCTTCCCCAGCTCCTCATATCCTGGGGCATTACTTTAGAGGCCTCTGCCTTGATCTGTTCCAATTCTTGAGCAAGATCAAAGCTCTTAACCCCTGTTTTGCTTGCTGAATCCTCAGCTGGTGACGAGGGGTCAGGGTCCATCCTGAGGCATGGGGAGGGCCCTGATTCCCCTCTTCCCAAGGCAGTGTTGAGTTTGGGAATTTGGACCAAAGTAGGAACCAATCCTAAGACTAGGTCGACACACACACCCTGGTCCGAAGGCTTTTATTCTCATTATTGATGTTATTGTTACAGTTTCAGGTTAGAAATTGAATTAACTCATAATCACATTAGTGTGATGCATGACAGTGATCAGTAAGGTGCTCCTAACCTCTACCTAAAGAACATTCCCTGTGTTCGTCTAGGTTAAGACCCCATTTATTTCCTTCAGGGGTTCATCACACTCTGGAATTATTAAACATTGGTTTTCTTGCTTATTGTCTAATTCCCACTAGGAAAAGCTCTGTATTTGAATTAGAGAAAGAATGAATGATGAATAAATACTTTGTGTGGGAATAAATTTACTGGTGAGAGAAACATTTCCTAATATATGACCCATTCCTGAAAGTGTCACGTGAGAACCTATGTTAACAATAATATCTATAATCAATATTCCTAATGCCCCTACTTCTACATTCTCACCATGGCCTCTTTTCCTCTATTTTGTACTATGTGAAAGCTTCTTAGCAATTCTTTAGCTCTGTGTTAAGCCCTGTGGAGAGGATATAAATATGTATGGGGCAGAGTCTCCCCACCGCAGAAGCTTACAGATGAGTAAAGAACAAGGGGAAGACACAGGGTAGCTACAACTGAACACAGTGTGTGGAGAGCCAGCTTATGGTGAGACTGACACAAAGGACTAGAGGAGGTCAGAGGAAATAAATTGCTTCTGGGGTAGATAATCCAGGAACATGTAACCAGGGGGTTATATTTAAACTGAACCACTGATTGTGAAGGATTTCAGTAGTCAGAGATTGGGAGGATGGAATTCCAAGGAAAGACATAGCTAATGGGAAGGATTTCTTGATTTTGGGCATCATTGGATATTGAACTTCTATTCATCATGAGGGAGTGAGATGCAAGGACCAGTGAAATTCAAGGTAAAACTGTAGAAGCTAGAGGCTTTGAATAGAGAAGACAGGAGCCAGGACCTGGGTGGCAGCTCAAGGTCCATTTATCTTCACTTCTCTTACACCTGATCTTATTGTTCAGTTCACATGGGACAGGGCACCCTCTGTGCCTCCATCTATATGCCTCGCATCTCCTTTCTCCCCCCAGTAGTTCTTTATTAACAATGAAAGGATTTCCTAATCTTGTTACTGAGAAGGGCACAAAGCACAGAAAGGCACAAACTAAGTTAGATAATTTGCATACCTGGGAAAGGGAGAAACTTCTCCCATCTGCATAGTCAGTTTTCCTAGATCTTCTGACTCTATAAGTTAATAAATATCTATATTTCCTCATTTTCTGAACAAACGACACTGTGAAATGTCAGATGTAAAGTTTGTCATAAAAATCCTTCATAAAGCAGACCCCGGCACTGGCTTTGGAAGGTGGAGAAGGGGGTCCCTGTGCTGTGTCTGCCTTCAAACCACACGCAGGTCCACTTGTCTCCTGCTTCCAGGAACTTTGCTCCAAGCTTTCTAAAGAAGGCAACAGAAGCATTCAATCCTCTTACAACCTTGCTTCTTTCAGAGCTCATTACTTCTTTATGAATTTAGTTCTACAAATGACCAGTTTCTCACAATATCCACTGCTGAATCCTTAAACAGTATAATTTTAAATTCTCCTCTTCCTGGGATGGCTCAAATAGAGAATCCCACTTGGAAGCAAAGATGCAAATAAAATGGCTTCTCTTAGTACCTTCTTCCGTGAGGGGTTTCCAGGAGAGGCCCTTGGTTACAAGGGTGGTGTACTTTTAAGGGGAGCTTGTATCAGGCTACAAAGTAAAAAAGAGGAGAGCATTGCCTTGCAGCTGCTGTTTCTTTTTCTCTGCAAACCCCTTTTGATTGTAGCAGATGTATGGGGGCTCCAGAGCAACCCAGCATCTTGGCCATGACCCTCCTGAAAGGAAACTCATTAAAGTGTTCTGAGAGAGAATGAAAAATAAATATCAGGATTTGATGGAAGCACACCAACCATGGACAGGGCTGGAAAGGGGCTGGTGCCTTAGCGCTGATTGAAATACTTCAGGATTTGTGCACATACACCCATCCCATACCCAAAAAGTCTAAAACATATGCTCGTGTTTATAGACATACCGAGATAAATGTACCCCGCCTTTGGTGGATATTCCCACTCAAATTTAAACACATATGTCTGTATATTAGGCACACACACATGACTCTCAGTGAGGTGCTTTATGAATATATGCACCCAGCCTCTCCCCCATTTCAAGCTCCTGCCTGCAGGGTGGGGCCCAGTGAGGGTAAAGGAGAGAGTGTCTGAGTGTGAGCTGCTTGTGTCACTAAGTGTGTCTCTGATTAACACGCCATGAAACACACAAGAATTGTTTCCTCGTTATTTACTATTTGGAGTTATCCAGCATCTTTTAATTACTCTGTGCCCTCAAGTTTCAAGGATCATCTATCCCTCACTGAGCCACTACTCCCTGCAAAGTATAGCTCAGGGGTTACAGGCACAGATTTTGCTCAATCTTGATACAAATCAAAGCTTCACTGCTCAGTTTACACAAATAACTTAACCTCTCTGAGCCTTCCATTCAACTTTTGCAAAATGAGCATAACAATACTCACCTCATTCAACTTTGTATTAAATAGGTGGTGATGGACTGAGGGGAAGAGATGGCGGAAGAGCAGGGTCCCCAAGTCACCTGTCCCCACCAACTTACCTAGATAACTTTCAAATCATCCTGAAAACCTACGAATTCGGCCTGAGACTTAAAGAGAGAACAGCTGGAACGCTACAGTGAGAAGAGTTCGTGTTTCTATCAAGGTAGGAAGACGGGGAATAAATAAATAAATAAATAAATATCATCCAGGGGGGAGGGGCCCCGCGAGGAGCCGTGCTAAGGCCGGGGTGAGTGTCCCCAGGACAGGAGAGCCCCCCCGGAGAAGCAGGGGCTTCACCAATCTTCCCGGACGGAAAGCGCTTGCATAGACCCAGGAGCCTGCAGCGCCGGGAGCGCGAATCCAACAGCGCAGGCCCGGAGCACAGGGCGCCGGGGACACAGCCCAGGATCCGGCCTCCCCCGGGGACAGGCAGAGGCCAGGAGGGCCCAGGACAGCAAGGACGCTCCTGCCCCGAGCTGAGCAGATCAGCGGCCCCGCCCTGGAGCCTCCAGGCCGTGCAGACTGAGAGCTCCTTAGCTACTGCGGGAGCTGAATCCGGGGCTACTGTTGCTGTTCCTCCTGGGGCCTCACGGGGTAAACAACCCCCCCTGAGCCTCACAGTGGCCTCACAGGATAAACAGTACAAACACCTCCACTGAGCCCTGCACCAGGCCGTGGGCTGAGCAGCCCACCCAGGTGCACATACCTGAGAATCAGCACAGCAGGCCCCTCCCCCAGAAGACCAGCTAGAGGGACAGGGGGAAAAAAAAATTATTGACCAAGCAGCACTGGAAAGTTCCAGAGGAAGTCCAGGGATGTACAGTATACAGAATCAGAGGATACTCCCCCTTGTTTTTTTTTTTTTTTTTTTCTTGTTTGTTTTTTGATTTCTGTTTGCTCCCCCCACTTTTTCTTTTCTTTTTCTTTTTTTCTTCTCTTTTTTTTTCTTTTCTCTTTTTTTCTTCCTTTTTTCTTTTTCTTTCCTTCTTTCTCTTCTCTCTTTTTCTCCTTTTCCCAATACAACTTGTTTTTGGCCACTCTGCACTGAGCAAAATGACTAGAAGGAAAACCTCACCTCAAAAGAAAGAATCAGAAACAGTCCTCTCTCCCACAGACTTACAAAATTTGGATTACAATTCAATGTCAGAAAGCCAATTCAAACCACTATTATGAAGCTACTGGTGGCTCTAGAAAAAAGCATAAAGGACTCAAGAGACTTTATGACTGCAGAATTTAGATTTAATCAGGCAGAAATTAAAAATCAATTGAACGAGATGCAATCCAAACTAGAAGTCCTAACGACGAGGGTTAACGAGGTGGAAGAACGAGTGACTGACATAGAAGACAAGTTGATGGCAAAGAGGGAAACTGAGGGAAAAAAAGACAAACAATTAAAAGACCATGAGGATAGATTAAGGGAAATAAGTGACAGCATGAGGGGAAAAAATCTACGTTTAATTGGGGTTCCCAAGGGCGCCGAAAGGGACAGAGGTCTAAAATATGTATTTGAACAAATCATAGCTGAAAACTTTCCAAATCTGGGAAGGGAAACAGGCATTCAGATCCAGGAAATAGAGAGATCCCCCCACCCTAAAATCAATAAAAACTGTTCAACACCTCAACTTTAATAGTGAAGCTTGCAAACTCCAAAGATAAGGAGAAGATCCTGAAAGCAGCAAGAGACAAGAAATCCCTAACTTATATGGGGAGAAGTATTAGGTTAACATCAGACCTCTCCACAGAGACCTGGCAGGCCAGAAAGGGCTGGCAGGATATATTCAGGGTCCTAAATGAGAAGAACATGCAACCAAGAATACTTTATCCAGCAAGGCTCTCATTCAGAATAGAAGGAGAGATAAAGAGCTTCTAAGACAGGCAGGAATTGAAAGAATATGTGACCTCCAAACCAGCTCTGCAAGAAATTTTAAGGATGACTCTTAAAAATTCCCCTTTAAGAAGAAGTCCAGTGGAACAATCCACAAAAACAGGGACTGAATAGGTATCATGATGACACTAAACTCATATCTTTCAACAGTAACTCTGAACGTGAACGGGCTTAATGACCCCATCAAAAGGCGCAGGGTTTCAGACTGGATAAAAAAGCAGGACCCATCTATTTGCTGTCTACAAGAGACTCATTTTAGACAGAAGGACACCTACAGCCTGAAAATAAAAGGTTGGAGAACCATTTACCATTCAAATGGTCCTCAAAAGAAAGCAGGGATAGCCATCCTTATATCAGACAAACTAGAATTTACCCCAAAGACTGTAGGGAGAGATGAAGAGGGACACTATATCATACTTTTTTTTTAAAGAATTTTTTAAAATTTTGATTTATTTATGATAGTCACAGAGAGAGAGAGAGAGGCAGAGACCTAGGCAGAGGGAGAAGCAGGCTCCATGCACCGGGAGCCCGACGCGGGATTCGATCCCGGGTCTCCAGGATCACACCCTGAGCCAAAGGCAGGCGCCAAACCGCTGCGCCACCCAGGGATTCCCCACTATATCATACTTAAAGGATCTATCCAACAAGAGGACTTAATAATCCTCCATATATATGCCCCGAATCTGGGAGCTGCCAAATATATCAATCAATTAATAACCAAAGTTAAGACATACTTAGATAATAATACACTTACACTTGGTGACTTCAATCTAGTGCTTTCTAACTCGATAGATCTCCTAAGCACAACATCTCCAAAGAAACTAGAGCTTTAAGTGATACACTGGACCAGATGGATTTCACAGATATCTACAGAACTTTACATCCAAACTCAACTGTATACACATTCTTCTCAAGTGCACATGGAACTTTCTCCAGAATAGACCACATACTGGGTCACAAATCAGGTCTGAACTGATACCAAAAGATTGGGATCGTCCCCTGCGTATTCTCAGACCATAATGCCTTGAAATTAGAACTAAATCATAACAAGAAATTTGGAAGGACTTCAAACACGTGGAGGTTAAGGACCATCCTGCTAAAAGATGAAAGGGTCAACCAGGAAATTAGAGAAGAATTAAAAAGATTCATGGAAACTAATGAGAATGAAGATACAACCGTTCAAAATCTTTGGGATGCAGCAAAAGCAGTCCTGAGGGGGAAATACATCACAATAGAAGCATCCATCCAAAAACTGGAAAGAACTCAAATACAAAAGCTAACCTTACACCTAAAGGAGCAAGAGAAAAAACAGCAAATAGATTCTACACCCAGAAGAAGAGAGTTAATAAAGATTTGAGCAGAACTCAATGAAATCGAGACCAGAAGAGCTGTGGAACAGATCAACAAAACCAGGAGTTGGTTCTTTGAAAGAATTAATAAGAGAGATAAACCACTAGCCAGCCTTATTAAAAAGAAGAGAGAGAAGACTCAAATTAATAAAATCATGAATGAGAATGGAGAGATCACTAACAACACCAAGGAAATACAAACAATTTTAAAAACATATTATGAACAGCTATATGCCAATAAATTAGGCAATCTAGAAGAAATGGACGCATTTCTGGAAAACCACAAACTACCAAAACTGGAACTGGAAGAAACAGAAAACCTGAACAGGCCAATAACCAGGGAGGAAATTGAAGCAGTCATCAATAACCTCCCAAGACACAAAAGTCCAGGGCCAGAAGGCTTCCCTGGGGAATTCTATCAAACGTTTAAAGAAGAAACCATACCTATTCTACTAAAGCTGTTCGGAAAGATAGAAAGAGATGGAGTACTTCCAAATTCGTTCTATGAGGCCAGCGTCACCTTAATTCCAAAACCAGACAAAGACCGCACCAAAAAGGAGAATTATAGACCAATATCCCTGATGAACATGGATGCAAAAATTCTCAACAAGATACTAGCCAATAGGATCCAACAGGACATTAAGAAGATTATTCACCATGACCAAGTAGGATTTATCCCTGGGATGCAAGGCTGGATCAACTCGTAAAACAATCAATGTGACTCATCATATCACCAAGAGAAAAAACAAGAACCATAGGATCTTCTCAATAGATGCAGAGAAAGCATTTTACAAAATACAGCATCCGTTCCTGATCAAAACTCTTCAGAGTGTAGGGATAGAGGGAACATCCCTCAACATCTTAAAAGCCACCTACAGAAAGCCCACAGCAAGTCTCATTCTCAATGGGGAAGCACTGGGAGCCTTTCCCCTAAGATCAGGAACAAGACAGGGATGTCCACTCTCACCACTGATATTCAACATAGTACTGGAAGTCCTAGCCTCAGCAATCAGACAACAAAAAGAAATAAAGGCATTAAAATTGGCAAAGAAGAAGTCAAACTCTCCCTCTTCACCGATGACTTGATACTCTACATAGAAAACCCAAAAGACTCCACCCCAAGATTGCTAGAACTCATACAGCAATTTGGCAGCGTGGCAGGATACAAAATCAATGCAAATAAGCCAGTGGCATTTCTATACACTAACAATGAGACTGAAGAAAGAGAAATTAAGGAGTCCATCTCATTTACAATTGCACCCAAAAGCATGAGATACCTCGGAATAAACCTAACCAAAGAGGTAAAGGATCTATACCCTAAAAACTATAGAACACTTCTGAAAAAATTGAGGAAGACCCAAAGAGATGGAAAAATATTCCATGGTCAAGGATTGGCAGAATTAATATTCTGAAAATGTCAATGTTACCCAGGGCAATTTACACATTTAATGCAATCCCTATCAAAATACCATGGACTTTCTTCAGAGTTGGAACAAATTATTTTAAGGTTTGTGTGGAATCAGAAAAGACCCCAGATAGCCAGGGGAATTTTAAAAAAGAAAACCATAGCTGGGGGCATCACAATGCCAGATTTCAGGTTGTACTACAAAGCTGTGGTCATCAAGACAGTGTGGTACTGGCACAGAAACAGACACATAGATCAATGGAACAGAATAGAGAATCTAGAACTGGACCCTCAACTTTATGGTCAACTAATATTCGACAAAGGAGGAAAGACTATCTGCTGGAAAAAAGACAGTCTCACCATTTGTTAATGGTGCTGGGAAAATTGGACATCCACATGCAGAAGAATGAAACTAGACCACTCTCTTGCACCATACACAAAGATAAACTCAAAATGGATGAAAGACCTAAAGGTAAGACAAGATTCCATCAAAATCCTAGAGGAAATCACAGGCAACACCCTTTTTGAACTTGGCCACAGCAACTTCTTGCAAGATACATCCATGAAGGCAAAAGAAACAAAAGCAAAAATGAACTATTGGGACTTCATCAAGATGAGAAGCTTTTGCACAGCAAAGGATACAGTCAACAAAACTAAAAGACAACCTACAGAATGGGAGAAGATATTTGCAAATGGCGTATCAGATAAAGGGCTAGTTTCCAAGATCTATAAAGAACTTACTAAACTCAACAGCAAAGAAACAAACAATCCAATCATGAAATGGGCAAAAGACATGAACACAAATCTCACAGAGGAAGACATAGACATGGCCAACACGCACATGAGAAAATGCTCTGCATCACTTGCCATCAGGAAAATACAAATCAAAACCACCATGAGATACCACCTCACACCAGTGAGAATGGGGAAAATTAACAAGACAGGAAACCACAAATGTTGGAGAGGATGTGGAGAAAAGGGAACCCTCTTACACTGTTGGTGGGAATGTGAACTGGTGCAGCCACTCTGGAAAACTGTGTGGAGGTTCCTCAAAGAGTTAAAAATAGACCTGCCCTATGACCCAGCAATTGCACTGCTGGGGATTTACCCCAAAGATGCAGATGCAGTGAAACACCGGGACACCTGCACCCCGATGTTTATAGCAGCAATGGCCACAATAGCCAAACTGTGGAAGGAGCCTCGGTGTCCGTCGAAAGATGAATGGATAAAAAAGATGTGGTTTATGTATACAATGGAATATTACTCAGCAATTAGAAACGACAAATACCCACCATTTGCTTCGACGTGGATGGAACTGGAGGGTATTATGCTGAGTGAAATAAGTCAATCGGAGAAGGACAAACATTATATGGTCTCATTCATTTGGAAAATATAAATAATAGTGAAAGGGAATAAAGGGGAAAGGAGAAAAAGTAAGTGGGAAATATCAAAAAGGGAGACAGAACATGAAGACTCCTAACTCTGGGAAACGAACTAGGGGTGGTGGAAGGGGAGGAGGGCGGTGTGTGGGGGTGACTGGGTGGCGGGCACTGAGGGGGGCACTTGACAGGATGAGCACTGGGTGTTATTCTGTATGTTGACAAATTGAACACCAATAAAAAATAAATGTATTATTAAAAAATACAGACACTAACTTTATATTGGAGAAACCTAGTGAACACCACTAACCAAGTTTTTAAAATTAATATAATCAACACTAGGGTAAACTAATATCACGTGTTTCCTGATAACACATGCTGAGAATACTATGGGTATTTAATAAAATATATATTTAGTCTTTGTCCCAGGTTCCTGGCACAGAGCTCCTAAAACCTATGTAATTCCCTGAGAAATAGGAAAGTCTTTTGATAGTCATAGCAAGCCCCATTTAACCATACCTAACTTCATTCTAATAAGATGTGTCATAGGGAGTGGATCCCGGATAGCTTCCAGATGGGGACCAGAAAAACCAAATGACTTCTTAGAGGGTTAGAACTTTGAGCCCCACCCTGACCTCTAGAGAACAGAGAAGGGGCTGGAAATTGAATGTAGACATCAATGGATTTAATCAATCATGTCTACATAATGAAACCTTGATTTAAAAAAAAAAAAAAACAGAACAATGACGTCTGCAGGAGTGTCTGGGTTGATGAAGATATCTATGTGCTGGGATGGTGGTGCACATCCTGGAAAGGGCATGGAATTTTTGTCACCTACTTCCCATTAATTGCCCCAGTGCATCTCTTCCATTTAGGTGTTCCTGAATTGTATCCATTATAATGAAACTGTAACTGCATATATAATGCTTTCTTGAATTCTGTAAGTCATTCTAGCAAATTATTGAACCTGAGTGAGGAAATCACCTAATTTGTAGATAGACATAAATGTGAGTAGCCCGGGGACCCTGTTGGTGACTGGTATCTGAACTGGGAACTGGGGACAATCTAGTGGGACTGTGCAGTCTGTACTACCTGGTAGCAGTAGAGTGTCAGAAGTTAGTTACTAGTGGTCGTTAGTGCTAACTACTAGTAGTTAGAATCAGAATTGAATTGGATTGTAGGACACCCAGCTGGTGAAGAAGTGAAGAACTGACTTGTTTGGAAAGCCAAACAAGGTCTCAACATTGACATCGGTGGTATTTCTGCCCAAAATACCTTACTTGAATCTCCTCAAAAAGACATTCTGTAAAATAATTAGCCTGAACTCCCAAAATATACATCAAGAAAGATAAACACTAAAAACGATTCCAGATTTAAAGGAGACTAAAGAGACATGACAGGCATATGCATTATATAATTTGGGATTAGATCCTTGATGAGAGGAAAAATATAACTATAAAGAACATTAATAGGACAATGGACAACGTTTGACTATGGCCTATTAGGAAATAGCATTATATCATAAAATTTCCTGATTTTGAAAAATTATTATAATTGTATAAAAGAATATTTCTAGAAAATATTCACTGAAATATCTAGTAAAAATGTTTCCAACTTATTAAGTGGTTCAGAAACATAATATGCATAGGGGCACCTGGGTGGCTCAGTTGGTTGAGTGACAGACTCTTGACTTTGGCTCAGGTCATGACCTCAGGGTCATGAGATTGAGCCCAACATTGGGCTCCACACTCAGGGTGGAGCCTGCTGGAGATTCTCTCTCCCTCTGACCCTGCCCCTACTCGTGCTCTCTCTAAAATAAATAAATAAAATCTTTTAAAAAAGAAAAATAGTATGTATATATTGCTTACATGCATTGTATATAGAAAAAGAAAATGATAGAGCAAATGGGGCAAAACAAACAACTGGAGAATCTGGGCAAAGTGTATATGAAGTTTCTTATACCAGTCTTACAACTTTTCCGTAAGTTTGAAATTACATAAAAATAAAAATAACAGAAAACAACACAGCAGTCTTACCGATTTAGGGGCTAGTTTTCTTCCACAGAGTGGCATTTTTAAGATAATCCCAAAAGATTATTAGAACACTAAAAGACAGATATACCAATTCTCAAACTATGTTCCCTGGGGCAAATTAGATCATGACAGATTAGCAGATTTATCAAAACTAAAACAATTTGTCAAAATTAAAACAATTGTTACTTCTTTCTCCTAAAATTCACCTTGGAAATCATTTTATTCGTCAGATGGAGAACTCATACTCTCATGTGAGAGAGCTCATATTTCTTTAGGAAAACATCTTGACAAAGTGAGATGTGCAAAGTGAGCTTATTTATCTAGACACGGAATACAAAAGGAGGAATAAAGTCACCAGGGTGGGAAGACTAGCAGTTACATGGTAAAGGTCACATGAGTAGCAATGAGACCCCTCCCTAAAAACCTGCCAGTCTTCTCCTTAGAAACCATGGTACGACATGCAGTGCCTGTCCTATGGAAACAGAACAGTAGTCTACGTTTTGCATTCCTGTTGACCTGGGAGGAAGAGGAGTGTTTTGACAATATAAATCCTTTGACAGGAAATATTGGGGAATCTTAAGGCTTCTGTAGGACATGAAACTAAGGTGTTCAAGGCAACCTGAGATGGTCAATTTCAAGTGTCAACTTGACTAAGCTAAGGAATGCCCAAATAGCTCATAAAGCATTGTTTCTGGGTTTCTGGGTACGCGTGTAAGGATGTCTCCCGAAGAGATTAGCATTTGAATCATTAAACTGAGCAAAGATCTTTACCAATACAGGTTGGCATCCTCCAAATCATTGAGGGCCTGAACAGAACAAAGAGGCAGAGGAAGGACAAATTCATTCTCTGCTTAAGCTGAAACATCTGTCTTCTTCTGCTCACCTCCCTCCATTGAAGTTTCTGATTCTCAGGCTTTTGGACTCAGAGCCACACCAAACTCACACCACTGGCTACCCAATTCCCAGACCTTCAAACTCTGAATTATACCACCAGCTTTCCTGGTTGTCCAGCTTGCAGGCAGCAGGCAGATCGCAGAACTACTATGCCTCCACAATTGAGTCAGCTAATTTCTGTAATAATCCTCTCCATATGTATATTTATATATTCATATATATATATATATTTCTATACTCATGTATACATTTCTCTGAGTAACCCTAGATACTGGATGGTATCTAGTTTTCATATAAAAGGAGAACAGGAAACACATTATACAGTCGTTCTGATTACATGTTAATATCTTATCATCAGGGACACCTGGGTGGCTCAGCAGTTAAACATCTGCCTTTAGTCCAGGGTGTGGCTCTGGAGACCCGGGATCGAGTTCTGCATCGGGCTCCCTGTATGGAGCCTGCTTCTCCCGCTGCCTCTGCCTGCGTCTCTGCCTCTCTGTGTGTGACTCATGAATAAACAAACAAAATCTTTTAAAAAATATCTTGTCATCAATAAATGGATGCCATATTCAAGAAAGTTACATGAATGATGGCTGATGCAGGAGATGATGTGTGATTGAACTTCTACATATAGGCAGCAAACACCGTCTTTGGTATTTGTGGTCTGATTGAGAATCGCTGGTTTAAGCTGTGGATCTTGTTTTGTACTTTCAATATAGGAATGTGCTATCTTATTAGTAATAAAAGAGTTGAATTCTCCAATTTATATCATTCTGTCACAAGGTTTTAAAAAAATGAATCAAGTGTTGACCACTTCTTATAATTGACTTATCTATGAGACTTTTTTTTCCTAGCTTCAATCTGACCTTGATTATTTGTCATGGCTACCTCGTGGTTTTCCACTGCTACATTACAACTTGTCAAGGGTTCTGTGGTCAAATAGGCTTTAAGAAATACTGCTATGGGGTGTCATTTTTACAGATGCCAGTTTGAAGAGGCAGGACTCAGAAAACAGAATGCATTTTCCTGTTCTGGCTACTTTCACAAAAAGCTCTGAGGCACTCCTCATTATTGGAATTATGGGTGGGGCTGAGTAATGAATTATCCATTAGCCAAGGGATTTCCACTGTCAACAGCAATGTAAACTGCCTGTCACGGATCAACTCCACACCTTCGGAATGAAATTCCTGGGACATGATTCACTTCAGCAAGGGCCATTATAAACACAGATCAAGGGTTCTAAGGGGGAGTCAGCAAGGATAAGGGCTTCATCCCGGATCACTGCAAATCAGGGACATGGGCCTCTTTCAGAAAGCAGTGCAAGAATTAGATCATTACTACAAAACGAAAATTATGCTGTCAAAACTTCGAAAGTGGTAAGCATATTAACCAAAATGCATGTGAGTGAGGAAATTCTCAGAGCTGCAGCAGCTTAGAACCACACAGACAAATGAAGGCTTTCTCAGCCAAGCTGAAGCCTATTTACGGTCCTACTGTACTTGGGACTATCGTGCCCTTGAAAAGCAGAAACCCAGCTGTCACCTAAGACAGGAAGGGAATTCTGCAAATTTGGCAGCAACCCTTCAGCTGTGTGCTTAATACCCATCTTGTAGTCTGCTACGGTGTGACGTTACTACAGGGCTTGCAGAAGACACGGAGATAGCTCCACAAAGTATCAAATTGGAAGAAATGGATTGTACATCCTTGTACAGAATGGATTCTGAAAAATACCTCATGATTTCGCTACCTGCACTATCATATCTGTCCCCAAATCCCTGCCCTCAGTGTTCTTCACTAGTCACCATATTTATTCACCCAGCTTCACACCCTCACTTATCCCTGACTCCTCTAACCCCGTCACTCCCATCTTGGCTGCCACCTCTGGCAGATCCCACTTCTTCACTGGAAATCCATTCCCTTCTTTTGCTCATTAAGGCCAGTGCCCTGGTTCAGGTCCCCACTTCCTCATACTATTAAGTTGTTTATCCTCCCAGTTTCTAGTACTTTTCATTTTATGACCACTGTAAAGTTCATCTGGTAAATCAGTCTGAATCATAGCGACCTTAATCTAACCACCATAATCTAACCACCTTCAATTATTCCTCATGGCTCTGGACGGCAGACATATCCCTCAGCCTGGCATCCAAGACTCCAGTAATCTCCAGGCTCTGTCCCCATAACCCCTCAATGTATACACTATTACCCACACATGTCCATACAAGCATCACATGGTGGCTTCTTTCAACTTCTATTTACGTCTGGATCTCACCTTGCACACAATCTATTCAAATCCTATCTATTTTCCAGGGTCCATATCAAGCATTCCTTCCTCAAAGAAACATTTCTCTGCTCCCCAAGTAATGTCATCTCCTACATCCTTGAACCTACCACATTTTTCTTGGCATCTATTATGATCTGCTTTCTATGCTTCTTATCTATTTTATCTACTCTATAATTTTCATTCAATCAATATTTATTAGGACTTGACTATGTGCCAGGCCTTGTATTAAGCATCAGGAATACAGCGGTGAATAAGACAGCAATAACCCCTCAAATCACACAGAGGAGTTGCAAGCCAGGATCACCACAGAGCACTGAGACCGTACCATAGAGAACGTAGCTAGGCCAACTGTTCTATTAGAAAATACCTGATAAACAAAGAGTCATTCAATTCAGATGCTCTGTTTAAAAACCATAATTCTATTAATAAAAAAGATCATTTTAAATGGGAAATTTGAAGAATCAGATAGTATAATCTTTAAGTCCATAATTAAAGACCCATATACAATTGCAGCAAAAGTGGAAGGATGTCAAATATCCCTGCTAAAATATTTTACAGCAACAATTACCATTTTTTAAAGACATATTTATTTGTCTAATACATAAATCAAAGAAAGGATGAAAGGAAAGAAAATCAGATATTGGTGTCAATGGGACTTCAAATGAATGTAAAAAGACTACCGGTTTGGTTTTTTGACAGTTTTGGATCGAGTGCTTTAGAATCTCAGTAATATCCCCAGAATTTCATGTGGATATAACATAGATAAGGATATGTATATTCGGAGGGTAAAAAAAGAAGAGAATACAACTATGAGATTAACTATGTTAAATTATCATAAGGAGAAAAACAAGACAGGGACACCGGGATGGCTCAGCGGTTGGGCATCTACCTGGGCTCAGGGAGTGACTCCAGAGTTTCAGGATTGAGTCCCGCATCGGGCTTCCCATGAGGAGCCTGCCTCTCCCTCTGCCTTTGTCTCTGCCTCTCTCTGTGTCTCTCATGAATAAATGAATAAAATCTTTAAAAAAAATAAAAAAGGACAAGATTTCTCTATCGCCCATATCCTTGACTCAACCACCAGTAAAGAAACTCTGGCATTGGGAACCCTGGGTGGCGCAGCGGTTTGGCACCTGCCTTTGGCCCAGGGCGCGATCCTGGAGATCCGGGATTGAGTCCCACGTCGGGCTCCCGGTGCATGGAGCCTGCTTCTCCCTCTGCCTGTGTCTCTGCCTCTCTCTCTCACTGTGTTCCTATCATAAATAAATAAAAAATAAAAAAAAAAAGAAACTCTGGCATTTACAAGATGGGAAAGTTGCAGCGTCCTGGGTTGCTCAGTCAGTTAAGGGTCAGACTCTTGGTTTGGGCTCAGGTCATGATGTCGAGGTCATGGGATCAAGCCCTGAGTGGGGCTCCATGCTCAGCACAGAATCAGCTTGAGATTCTTGCTCCTTCCTTCTCCTTTCTCCTGTTCTCTCTCTCTCTCCTAAATAAATAAGTAAAATAAAATAAAATTTCTTAATGAATAAATAAAAGATGGAAAAGTTCTTTCCATACATTCCAGTTCTAAGTATGCAAATTACTACATTTCAGTGATTCTATTACATCTCAGTTTGAAACACTGCCCACGATTGACATCAAGTGTCCAACGTTCCACCCCATTTCTCTCCTCACCCCACTCACCTCAGTGATCCCCTATTTACCTCATAAGCATCTTTGATGTTCAAGGGCTCACCAAGTGCTGCCACATGTCCCACAATGCCTTTGTTCCATTCTAAGAGGATACGGTTATTTGAAGCTTCTTCCAGTGTTGAACCTTCTGCAACATCAAACAGGCGGCTGATAAGAAACTTGTCACTGGAGCTGTCCTCACAGACAAGAAACAGTGATAGCGATCAGCGGAGATAAGTCCATGAATATGCAAGGCATTTTGTGACATAAGGCTGTGACATCCAAATGACTAGAAATATCTTTCACTAATTCCAAGAGTCTCGAGCACTGGTCCCCTTCATCATTATCAAACCTTGGGGGCGTTAGAGGCATCTGTTCCTTCTTTTCTGAGTCAGCGAGGAAGCTCACAGTAGCCTCAGAATCTTTGACGACAATGGCTCTAAGAGGCCTGTCAAATGCAGAGGCAGACATTTTCCTGCTTGGTGTTCCAGGCGCACTGCTGTCTGCACGGGGACTCTGCTGTGAGGGGCAAGAGCAAGATTCTGCGTGGCCTCTGATGCCTTCTTTACACACAGGGATGGTGGTGGACTCTCGCAGCGAACCAGGCATTGACCATTTCTCTGCAGAACAGAATGCAGACATACTAAATATTTAAGAAAGAAAGATGCTATCTCTCTCTGAAAGCTGCTAACAATTGTCTCACAGCAAACTGCTTAGACAATAATTCAATTTTTCATGGAAATTAAAAACAAGATGGTTTATTTCAGACAATTATATTTTGGAAAACTATAAAGAACAATTGCTTCAGTTAGCATTATAATAAAGTCTGATGCCTATAAATAGATTTTCAGATATCTGATTTACAATGCATAAAGCATCAAGTCTGCTTCTTTGAAAAGCAGTTTTCATAAAAGACACTAAATTTGACCACAGTCTTAAAAACCATAAATATAAAAATTAACTCCCTGTTTAAAACACACAACTTGAAGTTAAATATTTGAAAATTTAAAAGAAGTATTCATGAAATTTGGTTAGCTAATATGCTAAATGTTAGATAATCTTATCTATATTGCTAATATACAGATTAGATTTGGAAGAGGGAAAATATAAACAATTTGATCTGGTATATAGAAAGATTATAGATTCTGTAAATAGTATCCTAATAATGCTTGTTCAATAATGGTACAAATGATCTCTTCTTTTTGTGTGTGTGTGTGTGGTTTAGGTTTTATTTCATCATCATAAACTGAACTCTGCAAACCAGCTAGACCTGGGGAAGGAACTACGGAGCCCGCAGAACTGTGGTGAGAGTGCGGAGACTCTGGGCTATTTGAAGCAGGTGGGGGTGGAGGGGCACTCTCCTGAGCTAAAGGAAGGGTCTGGAAGTTCAGATAAAACAGGAGTTAGAGGGATCCCTGGGTGGTGCAGCGGTTTGGCGCCTGCCTTTGGCCCAGGGCGCGATCCTGGAGACCCGGGATCGAATCCCACATCAGCCTCCCGGTGCATGGAGCCTGCTTCTCCCTCTGCCTATGTCTCTGCCTCTCTCTCTCTCTCTCTGTGTGTGACTATCAAAAATAAATAGTAATTAAAAAAAAAAGAAAGAAAAAGAAAAACTGGGAAACGTTGGTGTTGGGTCCAGCGTTGGCCATGGACAAGATGCCAGGCCCCGCGTGCTTCAGGGTGAAGTTCTCGTCATCAAATTTCTCCCCATAGATGGACTTGCCGCCAGTGCCATCGTGGTGCGTGAAGTCCCCACCCTGGCACATAAATCCTGGGATAATCCTGTGAAAGCAGGAACCTTTGTAACCGAATCCCTTCTCTCCAGTACTCAGAGCACGAAAGTTCTCTGCTGTCTTTGGAACTTGGTCTGCAAACAGCTCGAAGGAGATGCGGCCCAAAGGCTCGCCGGCCACAGGGATGTCAAAGAACACGGTGGGGTTGACCATGTCTGGATGGTGAGGCCTGCTCCGGGTATACTCCTGGTATAAAGGAAAAAAATTAAAAAGTAAGCAATAGTTAATTCTAAAAATTTAGTTCAAGCAAATTTAAATTATTTAAATTATGTGAAAGAGATCCATCTGAGTTGAAGGCTGAATTCACGGTATGTGATTTTTTTTTAAACAAACATCAGATTATACACATCATGATGACTGTTCAATTCAAAGGATTCCGTTTCAAAAAATGTTTCATATCAATGGATAGTGCCATTACTTTAAACATTTTGGAGCTCTTCTTTTGAAACTAACTTCTAGGAAAATTCATAAGATAAAAAAAGGATATTAGTTTTCTCCAAAAGTTAGATCTTCTTCTTCTTCATTAAGCCCTTCTCTCAAAACTAACACATAAAACCAAAAAAAAAAAAAAAAAAAAAAAAAAAAAAAAAAAAAAGCTTGCATCCCAATTTTGTGTTTTTAAACACAAAAAACCCTAGAGTAACAGCTAACTTAGTAACTCTTATGCATAAGATTTTACTTTTCCCAAAACTCAAATTTACCTTCAAAAGACAAAAACTTACTAACACTAACAATGTTTAAAAGAATATGCCCATAATAAAAGCAATGCAATCCCCACTCTATAAGGACATATTGATTATTTTCACTAAAAGGCCAGGACAAAAAAAGTTGGACTATGCACTATTTTGGAGAGTGTTTGTATACAGGCATTCTTCAATCTTTTTGTCTGTAGTAAAAATTGTGACCACCTTGATGGAGGGTAAACAGGCAACATCTAACCATTTTTTAAATGCATTTATCCTTTGTTCCAGAAGTTTTACACACATGGCAAAAGAAGTACAAGCACATTTCCTGTAGCACCATTTTTTATAGCAAAGATAATAAGCTACCTATACCACAACTGGAAGGCTGGTTAAATACATAATGACACATTTATACAATGGAATACAAGACAGACATTGAAAAATAGTTATTTCACTTAATAAATCTCCATAATTTATTAAGTAAAAAAAGAATACAGAGTGAAAAAAGAAGAGGCTGCCTTATTTCCGAATCTCTACTAAGTTTTCTATTTTTGAGATATTCCCTTGATTATTTTATTTTGAAGAACAAAGTATTATTTGGTAAATATCTATTATTCTGAAATAGTACCAGTCTAGAATGGAACGGGTAAAAAAAAAAAAAATAACACAGATATTATCAGGATGACCACAGAATTTCAAGTGCTGAATACAGATATAAAAGCCTTTCAAAGACCCCTTTAAGAAGAAACACTTCCATAATCCCCCCAAGTTGCAGTAGTGGTGCCAAAGACACTGATGTCAAAAATGAATGTGAAGCTGTCAAAAATGTACAGGAGGGCAGCTCTGGTGGCTCAGCGGTTTAGCACCGCCTTCCGCCCAGGGCGTGATCCTGGAGACCCAGGATCAAGTCCCACATTGGGCGTCCCAGCAAGGAGTCTGCTTCTCCCTCTGCCTGTGTCTCTGCTTCTCATTCTCTCATAAATTATTAAAAAAAAAAAAAAAAAGATGTATAGGAAGTTTCTGAATAAAATTGTTTTGTAAGAGGTAGATATAAAAAAAGCACTATATTTAAATTAATATATTTTATGTGATTTATAGATAGGATAGTGCATGTACCTTTAATTGCTAAATCAATATAAAAATAGGCATTTGAATTATTTCAGCTACCAACCTAAAATTTAGTCAAATGATTCTTATCTTATTGGAAAATGGTAATAAACTTTTTTTTAAATCAAAACACCTACTTGACAAGCCCATTTGGATATCTAAACAGACAACTTAAAATGGCAAAAAACAGAATTCCTAATGATACTCATTATCTTACTACAATCTCACTCCCTGCCAGTTTTCCTTATATTAATAAAAGCACCATCACCTCCCTAGTTACTCAAATCAACATCTAGGAATAATTCTAAATTTGTTCCCTTCAAATCTCACATCCAAGCCAAGCCCCATCTATGTGACTCCCCAAAGCTTGTATCCCAATCTGGTCATTTCTATCTCTTACGTTACATCCTGGTCTAAGTAAGTCCACTATGGCTACAGCCTCCTCACTGGTCTCTCTGTATTATACGTGCCCCCTTTCAATCCATTATCCCCATAGCAGCCCGAGGAATCTTTAAACAAAGTATATCTTAACGTCATAATTATCCTACTTGGTGTCTCAGTGACTGAAGAATAAAACTCAAACTCTTTCAATCCCCTACCATTGTTCCACTTGCCCAGGCTGGCCTCCCTGGTGCTCCTCAAGCACGCCAAGCTCTAACTGTCCTCAGTCTGGAATGTTCTCCCCTCACCTATATCTGGCTGATCACAGCTTCTGCATCTCTACTCAGACAAGTCTTCCTTGATCGTGCCACCTTAAGTGGCCTTTGACACATGATGGTCTCACTTCACAGAACCTAAATTCTTTTTTTTTTTTTTAATTTTTAATTTATTTATTTATGATAGTCACAGAGAGAGAGAGAGAGAGGCAGAGACATAGGCAGAGGGAGAAGCAGGCTCCATGCACCGGGAGCCTGACGTGGGATTCGATCCCGGGTCTCCAGGATCGCGCCCTGGGCCAAAGGCAGGCGCCAAACCGCTGCGCCACCCAGGGATCCCCAGAACCTAAATTCTTATTAGTTGATCTGTTGTCTTATTGTCTGTCTCCTCCAACCACATGTAAATTTCATCAGCGCTGCGGGTCTGCCTTGTTCCCGTGCTGAGAAAATGCCTGTCTCATAGTGTGTCTACAACAAATAATTTTTGAGTGAAGTGACTGGATCAATAACTGGATTATTAACTGGATCAATAAATAAGGCTCCTAAATGAACTACAACAAAAGGGACAGCAGTCTTTGATTATCTAAACGCTGGTATGTCTGTTGCATAAAATTAACACTGCAGTTTAACTATGAATATTTATCACCTCTTGGATGTAAGCCTAGTAACTAACTATGCTTAATTTATCCTCATATAACCTACAGGGCCTACTATATATCTTAAATAGAGCCAGGACTTAAAAATTCTGTTATATGGTTTTTATTACTATAGTTGTCTCACAACTGTTTTGTTTCTAATTATTTTCTTGGAGGGATGAACTCAGTGTTAAATTATACAGGAAAGCAGATCTAGTATATTTGCTCATTCAGTCAACAATTTTTAACCAGCAGTTATTGGGGAAGGGATTTCTCATGACACATTATTGATTATCTGAGTCCCTGTAGTTAGTTATATGCTTATGTAGCTTAGCTCTGTGTTTTATGTATGCTTAGCTCTGTGTTTGAAGATAAGTTGTAACAAACAATGTAATATA
Organism: Vulpes vulpes; assembly: GCF_048418805.1. Lineage (NCBI taxonomy): Eukaryota > Metazoa > Chordata > Mammalia > Carnivora > Canidae > Vulpes > Vulpes vulpes. The sequence continues at coordinate 104,692,662 of NC_132785.1, read as the reverse complement.
GCAGCAGAAATCCTTTCAAGGTCAACCAATTTTCAGAGGCATTTATTTTTAAAAAAAAATTTTTAAAAAGATTTTATTTAGTTATTCATTATATATATGGGGGGGGGGGGCAGAGACACAGGCAGAGGGAGAAGCAGGCTCCATGCAGGGAACCTGACTTGGGACTCCATCCTAGGTCTCCAGGATCATGCCCTGGGCCAAAGGCAGGTACTGAACCGCTGAGCCACCCAGGGATCCCCTTGGCAGGTATTTAAATAAGAATTTAGGAATGCCAGAAACCTTCATCCTGTTCAAGGATTACTTCTGAGTACAGATCATTCAGTCTGGGGATAGGATAAAAAAGCATGCATGAATGTCAAATGACAACAATTAAATCAAATAAGGTAGAAATATTCCATCAACATGCCTGTTTACAGGCACAGATGCCCAATCTAAGTGAATCCAAATTTATTTTAAATTTTAAAACATGTTAAATGTTTCTACAGAACCATCTGTTTCATGGGGTCCTGAATCACAGACTCATTTTACACTTACAGCGTGTAACAAAAGGGAAAAAAGCAAAGTAATGCGAGCTTCTAGTTAAAAAAAAAAAATCCTAGCTCTAAAGTCAAAATGTCTGCAATAAGTTTTTACCACAACCATATGAATCACACTGGGTTTAGAAATTTGGAATTTTTATAATCAACCACTGTCTAATCTCTCTTAAATCTCTAGTTAATGCCACCAAATATAAGCCCAAACCAGAACCCCTGACTACACACAAGCTCTTAGATTATAGTCTTTAAACTGACAGCTTCCGGCGCTTTATAACTCTTAAAATTAATGGCCTGTACTACTCTTTAAATATTTTACACTTTCATTTTCTGACTTTTACTCAACATGAGCTCTTACAGATAGATATATAAGAATATATATACACACGTACGTTTTAAAGAAGGTGGTCAGTCTATTGTCAACAACTATAATACAATAACCATAGCTTAAAAAAAAATAAAAGTCTTTATATAGGGTTTCAGATGACCTAAATTTTACACTGAGCAGCAACTCTGAGAAATTAGGATTTTAATTCTATGCTACTTGAGAGAAAAAGTAATGCGGAAAGCAAAGTAAATGTAACTCTTTCCATTTGTTTCCCAATAAAAAGTTACTAGCAAAGTTTTGGCAGGCCCCGAGAGAAGCGTTCTTATGTACGACTATTTAACAAGGACCACCAAGCTACCCTAAGTGCCTATGTTTAGGGGGGGGGGGGGAGGATATTTATGCTGATTTATGTAAGACCCCTCACTTTTTTCTTTCAAATATTAGTAACCTGCCTACAGAACACCTCCAAAGAACACCCTGACACACTGAAAAAAAAAAAAAAAATCAGCCCAGTTCTCCTGCCCACTCCCCATTCAGTGTGACAGCCGGGGAAGTGGGCCAGGGGCAAAGGGGACTGGGGACAGACGGCCTGGGAGCGGCAGGGGAGCCCCGGACCCGCGGCCGCAGCGGGCAAGAATTCGGGGTGGCGGTGCCTGAGTGCGCGGCCCCCCCCCCCAGCAGCGCCCCTCCAGCACACATCACTCTCTTCGGGGCTGACCCTCTGGTGGCTCCAGGTTCAGGACTTTCCAAGGAAGACTGCCAAGGCGGGCAAGGAGACGTTGCGGGAGGGCGGAGTGACTAAACCCTGGAGATCAGATTTGCCCTAAGCGGTCGGCTCCGTCCCCAAACCCCGACAGTGATGACGTCCACACCGACTCTTTAGGAGAAACAGCCTTTTGTGAAAAAACAAACAAACAAAAAAACAAGAGCCGCTTCTAAGATCCCAAAGTACTACTACACCGGAAGAGAATAAAGGCGGAGAAGCCTATCAGGCCGTTTCCAGGGACGCACCCCCCCCCCCCGCCCGCTGGCGTGGCCCCGACGCCCCCAAGGGAAGTGGGGGGGGGGGGATGCTCGGCGAACTACCTTGTGTGGTCTCCGCAGGGCAACACAGCGAACACAGGAGGTTAGAGGCGCAGCCCCCGCGGCCTCCGCAGGCCCTGAGCGGGGCGGGGGGGCGCCGGGGGCGCCGACGAGCCCAGGTGAGGCGGCCCCTGAAGCCTGCTCGCGGGCTCCCGGCTCCCGACCCCGCCGCCCGCCGCCGCCCGCCCTGCGCCGCCCCCTGGCGGGGAGCGCCCGGCACAGCCGAGCCCGCGCGGCGGGGGGAAGCCCGGGGCGCCCCACCAGCCCCGCCTGGCGCGCGTCGCCCCCGACGGCCGCCACCTGCAGCCGGTGCGCCCCGGAGCCCCCCGGCCGCCCCAGCCCCAGCCCCTCCCGGCGCAGCGGCGAGCGTTTCCCACGCGCGCGCGGCGCTCCCCGGGCGCCTCCTCCCCGCCCGCCGCCGCCGCCCCGGCGCTGGGCTCGACCCGGAGGAGCCGGCTCCGGGCTCAGCCGGGCCCCGCGGGCCCCGCCAGCCCCCCGCTGGCCGCCGCCGCCGCCCTCCCCAGCGCCTCCGTGCGCGCCGCGGAGCCCTGGGCGCAGCCGGAGAGAGTGGGAGGAAGCGCGCGAGCTGGGGGGGGGGGGGGCACTGCGAGGGGGCGAGAGGCGACCGCGCTGGCTCCGGGGGGACGCCCGCCTGCCGCTGCCTCGGGGCTCCCGCGCTCTCCCCCGCGCGGCTTCCCCGCCCCCGAGGGCCGGCGAGGGGGGCCGGGGCGGAGCGGGGCCGCCGCGACCCAGCTGGAAATGGTGCTCCCGGAGGAGCTGCAGGGAAGGGCTCCAACACGGTTTGGGGGTCGCTAAGATTTAGGGGGCCCTGGAGGCTAGAGAGGGGCCGGGGGAAGGCCTCTGGGCGCGGGTGTCTGGGGCGGGGCGAGGGAGGGGGTCCGGCAGGTACGTGGTCGTATCTGAACTTTGTGAGCAAGTTGGATGGAGCCCCACGCTTGGGCGCCTCGACTGTGCCGGCCACGGAGTCGAGGTCTCTAGGCCCCAGCGGGACCAAAGGCCTCCGAAAGCTAAGGGCCTGGCAACAGAGCGCGTTTAAGGGTGAAGGAAGGGGGGAGGTTCAGGAAGGGGGCGAGCTGAGCCCCAGGTCACTCAGCGCCCGGGCGCGTCCTCCGGGGTCCCCTCCTTACCTGGTGGCTTTCCTAACAAAGTAAGAGAAGGGGAAGTCCCGGTGATCACCAGCCGCTTCCGCGGAGGCCTGATCCCGCTGCAGCTCCCCCCGCCCCCGCGCCCCCGCGCCCCCGCCGGGGCTGGCCGGCTCCGGGACCGCGCGGCGCCTGGCAGCTGCCTGGTGCTGCAGTGCACCCCGCTGGGGTCCCTCCCCGAGGAGGAGAGCTCTGCCCCCGCCGCTCCCCCTCCGCTGCGCTCCAGGCCCCGGGCTGTGGGCGGCGCTGCTCCGCCCCGGGCCAGCCCCTGGCCGCGCCCGCCTCTCCCGGACCTCCCCGCTCCCAGGTGGGGCAGGCGCAGCGGCCGCGCCTCCTCCCCGGGTCCGCCCGAGACCGGGGCTCGCAGACGCTCGGGGCCCCAGATTCCCAGGCGGCGACGGAGGCAACTGGCGAGCTCCCCGGAAGCTCAGTGGCCGCCGCTGGGGTGCGCTGGGCGCTGCAAGGGCTGCAGGGGGACGCGCAGAGGTGAGGGGGGGCGGGGGGGCCTCGCGGAGTGCCCCACTTAAGAGAGGGACGGTCGCGATGAGTGCGCCCACCCCCAGGTCCTGAAAGCCGGAGCGAGGGGCAGTTTCCACCAAAAATAGGAAGTGCTGTTACCCTGGGCACTTTGCCTCCAACTTGAGTGAACCACCACCGTCCAGCGCCCTGGGCTTGGGTCTGGAAGGAGCGGCGACCCACCCTCCTCCGAGCCCAGCCAGCCCGCGGGTGTGGGCCACAGATTTGTGGGTCCTGGTGGGTGACTTCCACAGAGGCATTCCCCTACGTAGTATGTCCACGATAACGACAATGCTAATTATGAATTAGGCGTCTTTGCACCAAACACTCCCTTTGCATGACTGTAAACAAGATGTTCTGGGAAAAGGAGAAGGTAAACTGAAATAACCGTGATGGTTTGGGGATGAAGTCAGGAAACAAGGGCACCTCTGCACAATCAGGTTAACTTGAGAGCAAAGGCACTACCTGGATGCAATGCAAAGCAGGCTGGTTAGCCCACGTTTAAATTAATTCGTCATCTATATTTAAGTGGGATTAACACACTTTTAAAATTAGTATGTCATCTGACCTATCTCAAACATTTATCAAGATGAGATACCGTTTCCTTTGTTTCTTCTGACCTAAGATGTGGTGAGTAAACAAATTTCCGACGGAACCTGTCTCAGGGAACAAAATATTTTGAGAAGAAAATGATGAAGTCTAGATGTGGGTAAACCAACTATCTCCTCTGGAGATGGAAGAGTCACATTTGGCAGGGAACCCTCAGTCAACTGATAGATCAGGCAATTGACAACGCAGGAAAAGTGCATCTGGTGCATTATTAAGTATCAAGATGATGGACATAGGTCATAATGAAGCTTGTACTTAACAGCTCATTGACTTGAGTCATAATAACAATGACTTTATAAAAGCACCCTCCTATCTTTTTTCTCATTGTCCTCGCAAAGAAATTTAACAATGTCTGTGTTGTCATTATCAGGAAAATATGTCAGCCTTCTCCTTAGTTAAAGCCTTCCCTGTAGTCTTCACATTAAAATTTTATGTTTTCCATTTTTAAAAATTATTTCAATTGCTCTTTGGAGACAAATCACTGTATAAATCCCCACATACAAATAAATAAGTCAACCTATTACATGTTGTAAGACAGTTATTCATTTATATATGTCTGTACATAAGAGGCAAAATATTTTTAGAAACATTTCATATGAATGCTATATTTTGATGGATGGAAACACTAAAATGAATTATGTAATAGAAATAACATACACAATATTCTGTAAAATCTGTATTACATCATCATATATCTTTGCATGAAGATTGAGTGATTGTATGTCTCACCTGTCAGATGAAAGAAGAGACAGGAATGTACTAACTGATAATTAGAAATAATATTTTACAAGACTAATATGTCCTAATTTATTAAAAGAGAGGGTAAGATTTGAGTTAAGATTAAATAATAAGGAATTAGAATTCCATATTCAATGGAAATAAAATGTGTCTGATTAAATAAGAAACTAATATACATTAGAAAAAAATAGCTGACAGAGGGTAATTTTAATATGGCAATTAGTCCCTGACCAAATGGACAGTAAAAAATTGGGTTCTGTGAATTTCACTGTATGTAAATTTCACATGATTTTTCAGGGAAAAGTTTTTTTTTTTTTTTAAGATTTATTAATTTATAGCAGCAACGTCCACAATAGACAAACTGTGGAAGGAGCCTCGGTGTCCATCGAAAGATGAATGGATAAAGAAGATGTGGTTTATGTATACAACGGAATATTACTCAGCCATTAGAAATGACAAATACCCACCATTCGCTTCGACGTGGATGGAACTGGAGGGTATTATGCTGAGTGAAATGAGTCAATGGGAGAAGGACAAACATTATATGTTCTCATTCATTTGGGGAATATAAATAATAGTGAAAGGGAATAAAGGGGAAAGGAGAAAAAATAAGTGGGAAATATCAGAAAGGGAGACAGAACATGAAAGACTCCTAACTCTGGGAAACAAACTAGGGGTGGTGGAAGGGGAGGTCGGCAGGGGGTGGGGGTGACTGGGTGACAGGCACTGAGGGGCACTTGACGGGATGAGCACTGGGGTGTTATTCTGTATGTTAACAAATTGAACACCAATAAAAATATATTTATTAAAAAATATTTATTTATTCATGAGAGACACAGAGAGAGAGAAGCAGAGACACAGGTAGAGGGAGAAGCAGGCTCCATGCTGGGAGCCTGACATGGAACTCGATCCCGGGTCTCCAGGATCATGCCCTGGGCCGAAGGCAGGCACTAAACCACTGAGCCACCCAGGGATCCCCCGGGAAAATTTTTCTTAAAGATTTTATTTACTTATTTCACACAGAGACAGATCACAAATTGGGGGAGTGGTAAGCAGGGGGAGAGGGAGAAACAGGTTCCCCACTGAGCAGAGAGCCTGATGTTGGGCTCCGTCCCATGGTCTTGGGATCATGACCTGAGCCAAAGGCAGATGTTTAACCAACTGAGCTGCCCAGGGAAAAGTTTTTGATCTATACCACAAATCAAGCATTGGACAGCAGACACATCAGAGTTGTGGACCTCACATTTCTGAACGATTTAGGAAGCCCACAAATCCATAGTTACTAATATTGTTATTTTTTGCCACTATCATTGTTATTGTTTAGTTGAAATTCCAACATAACTGCCCCTTCTGTAGTCAAGTAATTTATTTGTCTGGAACAATGCCAGTCTAGTGAAGCATGTGATGCATATTAAGATCTACTTCTCTGATTATCCCTAGTCCTCATACAGTGAGAGCAGGTGTTGGGAAGAGTACCAGTTTTACTCGCTCTAGAGTCTCTATCTTCACCAAGATTCAAGAGAGCTGTTAAGAGAAATGCGTTTGTCTAGACAGAGAGGGAAAACTATTCTCTATCATTTCCATTTCTAACTTCTTTTGATTTAAAAAAAAAAAAACTCCACCATTGTAGGAAAATTTTACTGATAGGTAAAAGAAGCCCCAGAAGATCCTTACAAATCTGAAATGGGGCCTTTTCATTTAAGTATAATGGACTTGGATGAAGATATGAATGCGAAGGGTGAAGCTTGAATAGTCTTCTGTCTCACGACATTTATATCTTGCTATCCACAGCATATTCTTGTCTATGTATATGATATAGGTGAAGAGCAAGGACTTTGGAAAAAAGTCTGGGTTTGAGTAAAAGGCAGGGCAGATGGCTTCACAGGCAAATTCTACCCAGCATTTAAAGAGTTAATACCTGTTCTTCTCAAACTGTTCCAAAAAGAGAGGAAGAAAAGTTCATTTTATGAGGCCAGTATTACCCTACTACCAAAACCAGATAAAGACACTACCAAAAGGGGCAGCCCAGGTGGCTCAGCCGTTTAGCACCGCCTTCAGCCCAGGGCCTCATCCTGGAGACCCGGGATTGGGTCCCACGTCCGGCTCCCTGTGTGGAGCCTGCTTCTCCCTCTGCTTGTGTCTCTGCCTCTCTCTCTCTCTGTGTCTCTCATGAATAAATAAATAAAATCTTAAAAAAAAAAAAAGTAAAGAAAAAGAAAGAGAACTACAGGCAATTCATTGTTTCTGATGAATATATGCAAAAATCCTTAACAAAATATTAGCAAGCAGAATCCAATAGTACATTAAAAAATCATTCACCATATCAAGTAGGATATTATTCCTGGGATGCAGTGGTGGTTTAATATTCACATATCAATCAATACCATACATCACAGCAATAAAAAAAAGGATGAAACCCATGTAATAATTTCAGTAGAGGGCAGCCTGGGTGGCTCAGCAGTTTAGCGCTGCCTTCAGTCCAGGGCATGATCCTGGAGACCTGGGGTCGAGTCCTATGTCAGGCTCTTTACATAGAGCCTGCTTCTTCCTCTGCCTGTGCCTCTGCCTATCTCTCTCTGTGTGTGTCTCTCATGAATAAATAAATAAAAAATCTTAAAAAATAATAATAATAGGGCAGCCCGGGTGGCTCAGCGGTTTAGCGCCGCCTTCAGCCTAGGGCGTGGTCCTGAAGACCAGGGATCAAGTCCCAAGTCCGGCTCCCTGCATGGAGCCCGCTTCTCCCTCTGCCTGTCTCTCTGCCTCTCTCTTTCTCTCTGTATCTCTCATGAATAAATAAATAAAATCTTTAATAATAATAATAATTTCAGTAGATGCAATGTGTTTGATAGAGTGCAACATACACTCATGATAAAAACCCTCAACAAAGTAGGTACAGAGAGAACATACCTCTCTTTCACAGTTTGCTGATTTCTTTAGTGGATTACTTGGATTCATTTCTCTTTATTTTTTGCATATGTGTTGCCAGTTTTTGATTTGTGGTTACCATCAGGTTTACGTATAACATCTTATGCATAAAGCAGTCTATATTAAGTTGATGGTCCCCTGAAGTTTGCATCCATTCTAAAAGCACTTAATTTTTACTCTCTCCAAACTATTTTAGGTGTATGGTGACATACTTTACATCTTTTTATTTCATGAATCCCTTGACTAGTTTTTGTAGACTCACTGCTTTTTGCTTCTTACTTTTCTTACTCCTTTTTCACTCAAAGCCTCCCCTTTAACATTCCTTGTAAAGTTGGCTTAGCTGTGATCAATTCCCTTAACTTTTGTTTGGGAAACTATTTCTCTCTTTTTATTCTGAATGATAGCCTTGTTGGTTAGAATATTCGTGGTTGCAGATGTTTTTTTCAGCACTGTATATATATCATGTCACTCCCTTCTGGCCCACACAATTTTTGCTAAAATCAGCTTATAGTGTTATGGGGTTTCCCTTGTTTGTGACTATTTTCTCTTGCTGCTTTTAAAATTCTTTTTCCCACTACTTTTTGCTGTTTTTAATTGCTGTGTGTCTGGTGTGGACCTCCTTGGGTTGATTTTGTTGGGGGCTCTCTGTACCTCTTAAATCTGGACTTCTGTTTCCTTCTTCAGATTTGGGAAGCTTTCAGCTATTATATCTTCAAATACATTTTCTACCTCCTCTTCTCTTTCTTCTGGGATTCCTATTATGCAAGTGTTGTTATGCTTGATGGTGTTTTTGAGTTCCTTAAATCTATTTTCATTTATTATTATTTTTTTCTCCCTCTTTTTCAGCTCGATTGCTTTCTGTTACTCTGCTTTCCAGGTCACTGACTTCATTCTTCTGCCTCCTTGAGTTCTGCTTCCTCTCTTCTATCCAGTGTGTTTTTAATTTCAGTTATTGAGTTCTTCATCTCTGACTGGTTCTTTTTTATGTTCTCTCTTTGTTGAGTGTCCCATTGAGGTTCTCTACTCTTTTCTCAAATTTAGCGAGTATCTCTAGGAATATTTCTTTAAATTCTCTATCAGGCATATTATCTGGATTTCATTTAGCTCTCTTGTCTTGATACTGTACTGTTCTTTTATTTGGGACATATTCCTCTATCTCCTTATTTTGTCTAATTCTCTGTGTCTGATTCTGTGTGTTTGGAATGTCAGCTACATATCCTGCTCTTAATGATAGTGACCTTTTGAAAAAGAGGTCCTGTTGTGCCTTGCAATGCAATGTACCCTGTTCCCCAGAACTTGATGCTTCACAAGTGTCTCCTATGTGGGTAGTCTGTACCCTACTATTGTGGCTCACTTGTGTTTGTCTTTAGTCCAGTAGTCTGCAATGGTTCTCTTTGTCTGTCGTGGCTAGGGCTTGGTCTCTGTGTTGCTAATAGGTCAGTCTGGGGCCCACCTTGGGCTTGAGTTTACTCAGACCAGCAGTTTCCCAGAGCTTCAGTCTCACTGAACTGCAGGGCAGGCTCCCTATGTTGTCCCCTGGGAAGCTTTTGTTGGTGGGTGGAGCCTATAGTCAGAACAGATGTCTGGCCCCAGCCCACTGCTGGGGTTGCAGTCAAACTGGTATGGGTGGTTTCTTTCCCTCTCCCCAGGGCAGGAGTCATTGTGAAGTGGTCCTGGTCCCTGTTAGGGCTGGTTGCACACTGCCAGTCTTGTGACATAGTTTTGATGGACTCCTGCCTAGGTTGTGTTGAAGTGGACAGGTCCACAGGAGAATACTGGGGTGAGGCATGAAGTGTTAGCAAGCTAAATGGAGAGTATTCATGCTGAATCCTGCAGTTGTCCAGATATACAGGCTGAGGGGTAGGGGAGTGCAGTTGCACCCATCAGCTCTTTTGTTCTTGGAGAAGTCTCCTGAAGATCCCTACACCCCCAGCACAAGTTGTGATATCAGGAAACCAATCTGCTTGGTGTGTTTCAAACTGCTGCTCCATGGGATGCCTGGGTGGTTCAGTGGTTAAGCATCTGCGTTTGACTCAGGGAGTGATCCCAGAGTCCCAGACCTCGCCCCACATGGGGTTCCCTGCAGGGAGCCTGCTTTTCCTTCTGCCTATGTCTCCGCTTCTCTATGTGTGTCTCTCATGAATAAATAAGTAAAATCTTAAAAAACAAACAAAAAAGCTGCTGCTTCTGTGCTATATTTTGAGTCCATTTCTTGAGGCATTATTAGAGTTCCTGGTACAGTCCTTTTCATGAGGCTCTGAAACTGCCCTACCTTATAAAAAACAGTGTTTGGCCTCTGCCTCATGTCATAGCTTTTGGGCTAGCAGGAAAGGAAATCAGTATTACCTGTTGAGGGTAAGGATGAACTATTATGGTTAATTAAATCAGTAACCAACAACATCAGAATGGAAGAAAGTAAAACTCTATTTTTGGGTATGATATACAAATGTTATATAGGGATTATATCAGTTTTCCTTTAGGGTAGTAACATGTTGTGTGTGACATATGAGTACTTTTCTATAAAGTATATAATCTCAGAAATATATTTAGCTTAATAACATTTTTACCAGAATGCAACAAGCAATAAGGTTGAAACTTGTCTGATTTCATAATTCTTCTCTTGTAGCTTTTGTGATAGTACTGAGCTAATAATGAAATAGAATACACACACAAAAAAAGATTATTTCTAGTAGTATTTCCTACTGTTACTGTTTGTAAGGTAAGAAAAAAAAGGAAACAAAATAGTTTAAAAATATATCTTGGATTTATTCATTTATTTACCCTTGATTTTTCTAAATTTTGTGGCTGGCTTTGAGAAGACAAACTCAAAATCATTAGCAAAAGAGATTAGTCACTTGACTTTTAACATAAATACCTGAGAACAATGAGTGGTTGTAGCTTGGTTTCTTGCTAATTGAAATGACAACACAATATTTATAAATAAACATAAGAAGTTAGGGTAACTATAAGCAATCTTAGCTGTCTCAGAAGTAAGAACTTCTGGGTTTTGTTTTTTTAAGTAATCAAGACAAAACACAGTAGCATAAGCACAGAAAGTTAATGTGGTGAGAAAGAATCTCACCTATCTGGGCAGATTATGCAGAAAGTATAAATTATATAATATATTCATGTATAGTGCATAGACACATAATATATATCAAGTATATATAAGAACAGGATTATTATATATTAAATTATGTATAAATGTAAAATTATAGTGGAATATATAGTCAAATATCTTTCACATATAATTCTAATATTTATTTGTATATATATTAGATACGTATCTTTAGATCTTAAACATATATTATAGACTTATATAATCTAATATATAATTAACGTACATATATTAAATGCATGCTATATAAGTAACAGGATATAGATATATGATATACTTATGCCATTAATATATATTATCTTTTTATATTAGCTTATATATGCATTATGTATTACATATATAGTACATATATTAAATATATATTATTAGAACTTAAACTGCTTCAGAAAATAATTCTATCTTAAGATCTATTTGCCTGATATTAATAGAGCCAATATTGATATATTAATCATATTACATATTAATTACATAGTAAAGAGTAAATATTAATAATAGATAGGATATACGATTGATATATAAATATTAATATATTAATATGTATCTAATACATAAATATATGTATACAGATACATATGTATATACACACATAAATACACAAATACAGAGATTAAATCTGTGTGAATCTAAGCTTTCAATATAAGAAATTAGAAAAAAAGGAAGAATATACACAAAGTGGAATGGAGGAAATAAATTATCAGATTAAGGAAAGATTAATTAATATAGTCTAACTTCACTTATAAACACTAGAAACAAAAATACTGAATAAGATGTCAAGCCCAGCCCAGCAATATGTGTGTGTGTGTATAAATATATAAATATAATGTGAAAACCCTAAGTGTTGGTAAGATATGGAACAACTGGAACTCTCATACACTGTTGCTGGGAATAGATATTGATAAAACTACTTTGAAACACTTTTAAAACTTTAATAGAATCATAAATGGAAAAAATACATCTAAACCACGAAAAGCCCTAATACTGTACTTAAGAACCTTTTACTAATTCTCAAAACCATTACTCTAGGATCACCTGAAATTTTCTTCACATTTTCCTGAGCTGAAATTTCTTTGTTTACAACAACAAACATGTACTAAACGTCAGTTATCAATGAGAAATTGTCTAGTGTGCTAGAAAGACACAATTATGAAGAAGACCTGTTTTTTGCCGTAAAGGGACTTATCAATAACTTTGGATGACAGACCTGAAATTACTAATAGAGCAGATCATAAAAATACTAGATGGTTCTACAAAGTGATATGATGAAATATAAATGGAAAGTAAAAAATTGCTTCTGCTCAAAGAGGTAGAGATAGAAAGCACATAGGGAATACTTGCCAGAGGTGGTGATATTTAAATCAGGTTCTGCAAGATAAATAGAAGTTTTCCTTGCAAACTTACGTGAGGGGAGAGATAACATAAAAAAAAAGATGCAGCGATAGGAAAGTGTGTGGTATGTTGGAAGGATATATGTAATAGTTAAAGAAGAACTTCAGGAAGTATAGGGGGACTAAATTTCTCAAGATATACATTACAAAAAGAAGTAAAATAGCTATTGTGACTTCCCAGTACAAATTCCTGAAAATCTGGCTCAAATAAATGATACACATTTGCAAAAGTATGTCACTGCTTAAAATCCTAGAGTTTATATATATATATATATATATATATATATATATATATATATATATTACTAATATCACCAGAATATTGAATAGTGAATATTATAAGAAACTCCTGTTCTTTTAATTCAAAAGATTTAGGTCATTTTAATGAGAACATAATTTTGGTGAAGGTAAAATTAAATCTGAAATGCTATGTATGTGCATGTTTTATATACCCCATTACATTGAGAAATTCACTGAATAAGAGTGTTTTTCTTTACTGATTTTTTTAGAGGCAGTTAACCCTACCTGTTGGCTCTTGAAACAAGTAGATGAGTTTTTTTATAGTGAAAAAAATGCACTAAGACATACAGAGGCCTAATATATTGATGACCAGTTTAATATCCTTAAAAGTTTTAAAATTTGTTTTAAAGTTGGATTCTTTAGTATATATGTAACAGATACCCACTTATGCTTGCTTACGCCCCAAGAGGGAATTTGCAATAAGGGTACTCTGGTATGTTGAGAATCTAAGGAGATTTGAACAATACAGCCTCAAAAACCTTTAAAAACCAAGTTAAAGAGAAGAGTTCTGTGGTTTCTCAGGTCCAGTTGATTCTCCAAAAGCCAAATGGCTACAGCCAGTGGGGGCCTGCTTCACACTCAGCACACACAACTGAAACTATAACATTTCAGGAATTATTCTTCCTCCAGATAGATATTCTGAAGCATTAAACATTTTGTTCTGTACGCAGGCCAATAAGTCTAGGGGTCTTACATGCTCTATCTCCCTAAACTTACACGTTGTCTTTATTGTAGCACTTGTCTATAAAGTAAAAGTATGCAAAAACAGCACAGGCTGAGTTCAAACACTTTATGTTTTGTTTGGGCAGATATCTAATATGTTGTTTATCAGAAACAAAATGTGGAAGTTTCCAGGGAGCCGCAGTCAGTGGCTATAAAAAGATTAGGGCAAGCACTGTATTACATGTTAACTCTTAGCCAGCTAAAGAAGAGAGTGGCAAATGAGAAGGACATTCCAGACTGATTCTACAGAGGATATGTGAAAGTCGCCTCTCTGGAGAAATCACAAAATCCCTGTTTGAATTTTAAAGATTGATTGATTGATTGATTTATGATAGACACAGAGATAGAGAGAGAGAGAGAGAGAGAGGCAGAGACACAGGCAGAGGGAGAAGCTGGCTCCATGCAGGGAGCCTGATGAGGGACTTGATCCTGGGTCTCCAGGACCACAACCTGGGCCGAAGCTGGTGCTAAACCGCTGAGCCACCTGGGCTGCCCACCTGTACTCTTATCTAATTAATATTTTCCTTAAGTAGGGGATCCCTGGGTGGCGCAGCGGTTTAGGTCCTGCCTTTGGCCCAGGGTGCGATCCTGGAGACCTGGGATTGAGTCCCGCGTTGGGCTCCCGGTGCGTGGAGCCTGCTTCTCCCTCTGCCTGTGTCTCTGCCCCTCTCTCTCTCTGTGTGACTATCATAAATAAATTAAAAAAAAAAAATTAAAAAAAATTTAATATTTTCCTTAAGTAAATTTAAGGCTTTTATCTAAAATTTTATTTATGATGGAACTATGTAACTATTGCAAATCAGAAACCAGAACTAATTGCCTTAAGTAACTAAAGAATCCAAATCAGAACTAATTGCCCAAGTAAGTATAATTGCCATGTATACACTGCCAACAAAGTCTGGGTTTATATTCTTACCTGCCCTTAAGTGAAATAAGGAGACAGAGAGAGAGAAGAAGAGAGCAGCAATTACTGTAGGACCAATAAATACAAACTGGCACCATTTTGAGACTTTATCCTTGGTGTAATAGAGTTAATTACAAAGAAGTTTTAAAGGGAATATTTTTTTTTTTTTTTTTTTTTTTTTTATGGTCTGATGCTGTTGTGACTTAATGCCACTTTTTTAGTACCCATAATCATCTTGTTTATAGCCATGGCCTACTTTGGGAACATTTCTTATAACATGGTCCCCAAACAGAACACACAGCAGACCTAAATTCCTAATTGTTTGATTTTTCACAAGTTACTTCATTCCTTTAAGCCTTGATTCTTCATTGTGAAAAAGGGATAATATATTTACATTTCAGATCACTTTGAGAATTAAATGAAGTAATGTCCACAATGTGTCTAGTCCTGTGCCTGGAGTTTATTAAAATACATGAATACCTTGGGGGCACCCAGGTGGGCTAAGTGTCAATTGGTTAAGTATCCTATTCTTGATTTTGGCTCAGGTCATGATCTCAGGGTCATGAGATGGAGCCCCATATTGGCTCCAGGCTGAGCATGGATTTTTCTCTCTCCTCTCTCTGCCCCTCCCCCCTCCCCCAACCATGCATAAACTTTCTCTCTCTCTCTAAAACAACAAAAACAAAACTATGTGCCAAGCACACCTCTTTGGGGCTCAGGATCTAGAAGAACATGTGACAGAAAATGGCTCTGCTTTCATGGAACTTACAGTCTGTTGAGATAAAAATCAACCATAAACTCAACAAAAGAGCAAATCATTCCAGGCAATATCGATAAAAGCTCTGTAATAAATAAAATGAGGCACTATGAAAGAAAGTGGTGTTTATGGAATGCTCATTTTCATCCTGATTTTCAACTGTATATGATTGGTATTCCATATATGGAGAAAGAGATGAAGGCTACTGAGAATATGCTTGTCAAATGAGATAAGCAAAGGGCAAAAGATGGAGAATGAGTAAGAACTGCAGTTTAAAACATAAATACATGGCCCAAATTTTAAATGTCTGTACTGCTCTAAGATGTGCCTTCTTAAATGTTGTTCTTTTTTTATTAAATTATGTTCTATAGAACATATGATCCTCTCAGAAACAGAGAACATTTCATTGTTCATTGTCATGGAAAAGAAATACAGTTGGGGCTTTATCACTTGCTTTTGTTGTGGTTGTGCTTTAAAAAAAAATTTAAAAACCAACTTCAGAAATTACTGAATTATGTGTGATGAGTTTGATTTTAGTAAAACTAAGAACATCTTGTCACATAATTCAGGCCCCTAACTACACTTTCAGTCCGCAAATTCTGAGTTGGGCTGGGCTCGGAAGTCAGCGTGCTGATGAGGACAGAATGAGAATAATTAGGTTTTGTATCTAAAACAAAGGATGGATTTATATAGAGAAAACCAGTTCTGAGATTTCTGAGACCTATTTTCTGGCCCATGAATGATAAATGAACTCATTTGAGGCACTGCAGATTAACTTTAGAGGGCCAGGAAAAAAGTTTCCTGTTTTCCAATCCCTTCATCTCCTAGCCACTCTAGTCATTTGCAGGGACTTTGAATCCTGTTGCTCTTACTGGACTCTGTTTAACATCCTTCCCATGTCTAAATGGCTTAATTACTGGAATTAGATATTGAAGAATCAATTAAGAGTATCTTGCTGGAGACAGGATACCCAAATAGTAAGTACTGAGAAGGCAGCTACTCTGCTCCCAGCATCCTTCATCTCAGTCCTAATGGAATTCTGCTTTACCCTCTCAAATAACAATAAATCTTTTGATCTCTGTGAAAGAAGCAAAGATCAAGCTGATCCTCAGAATGAATCTCCTCTTCTACTTCTTCAAAGATCTAGTCAAGTTTGAGTTGTACTTATTTTTTTAATGTTTTCCAATGCAATTACCAGACACAAAAGAAAATTACTTCCTTTATCATAACTGAAAACACCATTTCTTTTTTCTTCTAGTTTTTTATGTTACATTTTAAATCAATAAGAGTCATGTAAATTTAACTTTTTTCTCTGATAGTTCACAGTAAGAGACTTTCATGGTAATGCCAGAAATAGTTGTTTTTTTTTTCTCTTGTGTAAGAACTCTTACCTCTAACACAAGTCGTTCGGGGCTGTTGGTTCATAATTTACTTTAGAAGCATAATGATTTTTATTTCCCAGAACAGCATTTGAGAATGTTTAACAGACTAGATGATGTAATGGAAAAAGCTGTGATCTACTTCTGACCCAGTATTTACTATTTGTTTTCAGCAAGTGAAATCTGAATTCTGAATCCCCAGTTTCATATCTGTGGAACAGTATTTGTCCATGGTGCTATTTGGAGGACGAATCAAACATGGAAATACATATGTGCTGTTTTTAAACTGCCAAGGCTGGGGAATCCCTGGGTGGCTTAGAGGTTTAGTGCCCACCTTCAGGCCAGGGCGTGATCCTGGAGACTGGGGATCGAGTCCCACATCAGGCTCCCTGCATGGAGCCTGCTTCTTCCTCTGCCTGTGTCTCTGTCTCTCTCTGTGTCTCTCATGAATAAATAAATAAAATCTTAATAAAAATAAACTGCCAAGGCTGCTACAATGAAGTTTTATTATTACCACGGTGCTAGAAGAAAAACATGAAAGGGCTCATAAAGCATAGCAATAGTTAATCTCAGTTTTTAGTGCTTACTTTATGCAGCTATTTGCATTCATTTGAATGCTTTCAAATGTCATTTTGAGAGTTTGAAATGCTGCTGAATGCTGGATCAGTTCTGCTCTAAAAAAATCCAGGAGATGACTACTGAGATTCCAAATACAGAATGAAAGAGCAGCTCAGATCCACCCTTACCTAGTCACACTCCATCAGTCTTGACACATGGATCAGGGTACAGGTTTAAAGACTTCATGAAAATTTACTTCGAGCAATAATGACACAAATGATACACCATCCATGATGTGAATTCAGTGGCAAATGTGTATTAACATTTTGAGATTGGCCTGCCTCCCATACATTTGCTTCTTTCACTCATTGTCTCTTCCACCAAACCTACCATGCAGGAAAACCTCTGATACGCAAAGCTGTTGGGAATTTGGTCTTTGTGGCTGTGTCATCTAGAGAGCTCTTTGAACTCCTGATTAGTTCAGAGATTTTAGGTCTGTAGCAGATTGGAGACCCTTACAAGGCTGAAATCATATTGCATTTTATTTGGTGGAGTAAGGTGAAAGAAACTAAGTAGAGAAGAGTGAGGGAAAGAGGTAAGAAAACAGAGCCTAAGAGATAATGACACACTGTGATGGTTAATTTTATGTTATCGTGGTTATGCTATGGTGCCCAATAGTTTGGTCAAGAACTAGTGTAGACGTTACTGTGAATATATTTTTTAGATTTGAGTAACCTTTAAGTTAGTAGGCTTTGAGTAAAGCATATTACATTCCGTAGTGTGAGTGGGCATCATCCAAACAGCTGAAGGCCTTAAGAGCAAAGACCAGTTTCCTATTGAAGAAGAAATTCAGCCTCAAGACTGTGCCATAGAAACCTTGCCTGAATGTCTCATTTGCCTGTGCAATTTGGGCTCAAGACTATAACATCAATTCTTACCTGAATTTCTAGACTGCAAGCTTGCCCTATAGATTTTAGACTTGCCAGCCTCCACAATTGTGTGAACCCATTTCTTCTTTTGAAATAAAGATTTTATTGATTGATTGATTGATTGATTGATTGAGAGCATGCAGGAGAAGGGGCAGAGGGAGAAGATAAGTTTCTAGATAAAAGTTGTGGTTGTTTTTCCTTCCAAATTCTAATCTTATCTTAAGGATAATACTTTCTTCTTAAATTATAGCCATTCACATATTTTCTTAAAGTCTATTCCTGTGCTTTAGAAAGAAATCTAAAATTTGCTGTCTGTACAGAAATACTAATGCTATAAAATTCGTGTTCATTCTGGGAGGCCTGGGACACCCTTTTTTTTTTTTTAAAGAAAAATGTTAGAAGCGAACTAACATTTAGGAGATTGGCACAAAATTGTTTGAAAAGATTAAGAGGAGTGATGACTATGGATGTAGTCTGCATGTTTGCACACAAAACAATCAAGAATAAGCTGACTTAATTATCTAGACATAACTGTGCCAGTCTCTTTGAGTGCAGAAGCCTGTGTTCTCCTAAGAGAGACAAAGCTAAAACAATTATACCAATATTTTTCGGTTCACAAAACTTTTTGCTCAGATCCATAAATAATAAAGCAAAAAGTATAAAAAAAAAAAAAAAAAAAAAAAAAGAGTTGAGCTGCTTGTTCAAGGCTGTAGGAATGACCAGAGCAGGGCTCCACTGCTTTGCTTAAATTTCCCACTTAAAGACTACATGTCACAAAAATTACAGGAGAATGATTATAAGGCTATGGAAATTCAAAAGAGAAAATGCCAACATGACTGAACAGATCAAGACAGACTTTGTTGGGAAGCTGACACTCTATAGGTCGGGTTTGGATGGGAAGAAGACAAGAAGGGAAGTGTCTAGGGGTAGCAAGAGCATGAGCACACGTGCTAGAGCAGAAATGACAAACTGAGAAATTAGAAAACTTGAGAGTTTTCCACATCTTTGAGTCCTGACTTCCTTTTACTTAATACCCTCAACTCATTTCTCTCTTCTTGCATTTTAGTATAAGAAGTCAGGAGGAAACAAGCTTCTTTAAAACTTTCCTGAGCAATCTACTCAGATAAATATCCGATTTTATGGTTTCCAAGTTCAAACTTCCACAAAACACTAGAACACTCATTAAGCCAAGTTTCTGCCATTTTATGACAAGGTTCTCCTTTTTTATGGTTTCCAAAAACAGGCTCCTTATTTCCTCCTGAGATCCCCCAGAAAGATCTTCAACATCCGTATTTCGAGCAATCTGTTTCTGATTAGTTATGTATTCTTCAAGAAGATAGAGTCTATCTCTGAAGCTCTTGCTTTTATTTCTGAACTCTTACTAGAATCTCCTTCAACATCTATTACTTCTACCATTAGTTCCTTCACAGCAATGTGGGCTTTTCCCAGCATGGCCCTCCAAACTCCTACAGCCTTATTATCCCTTACCCAGTTCTAAAGCTGCTTTGAGGGATCCCTGGGTAGTGCAGCGGTTTGGCGCCTACCTTTGGCCCAGGGCGCGATCCTGGAGACCCGGGATCGAATCCCACATCGGGCTCCCGGTGCATGGAGCCTGCTTCTCCTTCTGCCTATGTCTCTGCCTCTCTCTCTCTCTCTGTGACTATCATAAATAAATAAAAATTAAAAAAAAAAAATAAAGCTGCTTTGACATTTTTAGGTATTTGTCAGAGTAGGACCCTACTTCTTGGTACCAAAATCAGAGGGGAAAATGAATGAAATGATCTTTTTGAAGATTTTTATTGAATTAAGAGAGAGAGCATGAGTGAGACAGAGCAGGGAAGGAGAGAGGGAGAGATCTCAAGCAGACTCCCCACCCAGTGAGGAGCCCCATATGGGGGCTCCATCTCGTGACTTGAGCCAAAATCAAGAATCGTATACTCAACCGACTGAGCTACTACCCAGGGGCCCCTGAAATGATCTTTATTGAAAAAATATAAAATTGTATGAATAGGAAAAAGATCTGATTAGTAATCCCAGAAAACATATAGGTGTGGAAAAAAGCAAAAAATATGAAAGTAAAAGAATAAACTCTAGAATGACCAACGTTAAGGAATTAATAAACTGGAAAAAAGAACTGAGAATTTTACCCAGGATGCAGTACAAAGAGAAAAAGTGAAAAGGTTGTTCATATTGAGTGTTCTTTGAGAATCACTGTTTCATAAAATTGTAATGGATTCTAGTAAAAGATAATAGAGGAATATTGGAACAAAGTGGTCAAAGACATAATAGCTGAAAAATTTTAATATAAATAAAAATTGCCCCTTTTATTTTGGATTATTGATATTTAAAAGAAATTTCATACAAACATGCCATTATTCCCAAACATATCACACACCAATATCATGTTTTTTGTATAATGAATAAATATAGTATATCCAATAACATGTGAATCAGGCTGTGAAGCCATATCTAAAACAAATACTCAAACCTAGGTCTTATTGTTGCCCCCCCTAAAATTTCATGTGCTGTGTTCTACAGAACTCTTGTTTTAAAACTTACTGTTTCTACCAATCTCCATAAAATCTCTATACTCTTAGAAAATTTAACATATTTATTTGTACATTTTTTTTTTGGTAGACATTTGGCCAGGCTTTAAAAGTAGTATAAAACTAACACAAGATACAGGAAATAGAAAGCCACCTTCTAAAGTAAAGGTCTGCACTGGGAAAGAGTGAAGACCACAGGAATTTGGATTTTCTGGATAACGTATGAGCACATCAGTGTAATTCCTGATGGTCAAAGCAGCATATGAGCTAATGTCTAGTAGAGTCAAGTGCTCATGTTTTACAAAGAACAATTAAAATGACATCAGGGCACTTGACGGGATGAGCACTGGGTGTTATTCTGTATGTTGACAAATTGAACACCAATAAAAAATAAATAAAAAGAAAGGGAGACAGAACATGAAAGACGACTAACTCTGGGAAATAAACTAGGAATGGTGGAAGAGGAGGTGAGCGGGGGGTGGGGGTGACTGGGTGGCAGGCACTGAGGTGGGCACTTGACAGGATGAACACTGGGTGTTACTCTGTATGTTGAAAAATTGAACACCAATAAAAAATAAATTAAAAAAATGAGATCAGAAAGGCTTTGAAATTTCTGGGAGTGGAGAACCCAAATGGCTAACCTACTTAGTGTGTGGCAATGCAGAGTCCAAGAAGAGATGAGAATTATAGGAGAAAAGTGAGTGTGATTTGTTCAGGAACCAAGGAAATGTCTGACCCAGATAAAGTAAAGGTCTGCACTGGGAAAGAGTGAAGACAATACTCATTACTAGAGCAGGCTGCATTGTGGAGGATCTTAAAGAGGATATTTTTTTCACGAAAAAAGGAAAAAAAAACCCAAAGATATATTGAAATCCATTGATGGCTTCTTGGTAGGGAGTGAAATGTTAAACTATGAGTTAGGAAATAAATTTAGAGAAATGTTTAATAATGTTCCAAGGATCATTAATTAATGGGGTCACTTCAAAAGGGTCAAATAATGTCAAACAAATGTGGACAAAAAACTGGAGCATTTGACTTCCAAAAGGAAAGTATGAATTCTCCAAACCTATTTAACAAGGGAACCCTTTCTGGGAAAGGGAAAACAATGTACGGATCATATATTCTATATGCACTGATAACAATCTCAGTCTATACACTGGCATATGTAAGAAATGTACAGTTCTGTAGTTCTAAATAGCTCACTTGATGTCTAGTTTGATTCTCTCTTCCAAGACTGGTAGAGATTTAGGATTTCTTAATTGCCCCCATGAGTGTGTCTATGTTCCAGAGTCTTCTAGTACTGGGGAGGCTGTAAAATGGTGAAGTGGCACTTACCTGGTTGCTCTGTGTCATTGATGTATACTAATAGCCACTGAGGTGTCCAAATTGCTATCTGGTCCTGGGAATTTGGTCTGTACTCCTGTTGCTGAGACATGTCTTCAAACCCAGTGGCTTTCTATTTCTTCCAAACTATTCTAGGACTGATGGAGATACTTTTACTAACTGATCTGTTCCATGTTGAGGCATAAAAAACTCTGTGTGGAAACAGAGGGCCCCATCTTTCTTAGACATGTCAGCTCACTATTCTGTGAGGAATTTCTGCTTCCATTTGGTTTCCATCCAGGAAAAGGTGCAGATATCCCATGTACCTACCTAGTGGTTTTGGGCTTTCCCCATGAGATTGCCACTTAAATCTTCTACTCTATGCCATGAATCATTTTTGTTTCCTAGAAAGCTAACTCCATACAACTCATAAGCAACATAGAGCTCCCTTTTCCTCATATTCTCCTATTGCTTTTATTCTCTGAGGAGGAGATTTACTTGCCTCTTAAGGCAGCTTAAGACAGGAAGGAGGATGAGGGAAGGAAGGAACACCTGAGGTAAGAAATGAGTTATTATTTCAAAGATACTTCCTACCATACTTGGAATACCCCTTAGGAAATGCTGGTGTACAGAACTGAGGATTAAAAGCCAGTGAAGAAAAAGGTATGTGTAGTAGTGGTGCTGCCGTGAGTTGTATTATGTGTGGTCTCAGTAAATAATGCCTCCTTGTCTTGTAAACCACCATCTTTGGCGTGGTCCTTTGCACAGTCCTCTCCCACATTAACTCTTAAAAAGTCTCTCTTGCTTCTGGGAACTCTTTTTCCACCATATGAAAGGAGGAGAAGCTACCTTATGGAAGACATGGGGACCAATCGAGAGCCAGCGCCAACAGATACCTAGGTTAGCTCCAGATGAGCTGCAGGCTAACTCCAAGTGCACAAGTGACCTCAGCTGAGACCAGAACTGCTCAGATGAGCCTCCACTGAAGTGCTATGTGAATCATAACCAAGTGAAATGGTTGTCTAACCTGAGTTATGATTTTTATTATCCATGTAAAGACATACAACACAACACAAAAGTATGTAATATGATAGATATGGTAGACATTGAAGATAGAGGAGATATTTTGTAGGAAGATATCCTCAATGTGAATATATGAGACCCAGGAAAAAACTTTAAATGGAAATAGCTGGGTCTTGGAAGGGGTTCATTTTCATTCATTGGCAAAATAAAAAGGAAGTGTCAAGTGTCATTATGGAGATTCCAGTCTTCAGTGAGTTAGTAAACTGTAGACATGTAGGTGGATGGACCCATGCCAGATGGGGACTTGGTATCATTCTGCAGTTGTGCCTTTTTGGAAATCACTATCACTCTCACTGGCTGGATTCAACAGGTGGTTTTTCTATCACTGATGAAATAAAAAAACAAACATTTGTCTTATATCAGAATACTCTCAGAAATGACACTAGAATCATCTTAATTCCTGATGACATGGATTATACTAAAGAAAAAACGAAGACATGTCAAAACTATGGAGGGATTAATGATATGTGTCTCTAGGTTCTGAATCTAAACTCTGTTTTACAAAATGGGGTGTTGCCAGTTAGCAGCGATTATCTAGGCTCCAATGATACTCGCACTAGTCTCAGGGGAATTTTTCCTAGTTCTATTAATTGCTTTTTTAGAAATGTCTTTTACACAAATTATCTTATTTAAACTTTAGAACATTTCTAAGATTTAGACATTATTTTTATACACATTTTAGGGATGAATAAACTGATACCGAGCTAGAGTAATTGACCCAAGGTCAAATAGCTGATACAAGGGGGCACTGGAGTTTGTAATCTGGAGGTTGTTTGACATCAAGTCAACCTCAAGTCAAGTCCTTTTCTCTCAATGATGCTGGTTCTTTTCAACTCATTTTACAAAGCACGTGAATCCTGTGGTGCCTCTAGAGCCACTGATTAAAGAGAGGAGAGAGGAGGAATAAAAGCCCCGTGCTCTGGTTTCAACCAGAACACATTTATGTATTACAAACAGAAATAAATAATTGCATATTATATGCTTAACTACCTATATAGTATCATATATATGTGGGATCCATTTAAGATTTTGTTAGAAAAAATTCCCAAACACTGTATCATACCATGCTATCCCCTAATACTGCTAGAAACTTCTTGAAGTTTCTATGCTTTCTTTGGTCTCCAACAGTGTGAAACCTCCCTTGACCTGTGAGCCAGCCTTCAGAAGAAGGAGCAGCTGGGAATCATTGCCCTGGGGATGTTGTGGGCTCCAGAACAGGGCTAAGTATCTGCCAGACCCCCCTCCAACCTTAAAATATTCACAGTACCTGCAGCCTCTCATTGTTATCATAACTCACTGAATTCTCTCCAAAGAGACAAGTGATGTCTTCTCCAAATATCTTGAGGCAATTTTCAATCAAAAACTTTACAAGAGAAACCTGTAATGCAAAAAGACCACAATGGGGTGCTCTTTTCCATATGGCATTGCTATAAGTCACATTTTGTGTATAAATCTTGGATCTAACCAAAAATGTGAAAGACTTCTAAGAAGAATTCAGAGTTGATAAAAATATATAGAAACCCGAGTTCTCTAAGAAATATAACATAGAGTGATACTTTCCGGCGTACTTTGGGTATAGATTTGAAATACTACTCGTCAGTGGGCTATAGTTCAATTTGTGGCCTAGTTTTATAACTTACACTGTGATACCAATGGTTACATCTTTAAAACTAGGGTAGTTTTCAAAGTAACCTAATTTATTAAACTTTGTTTTTTAAAATTTTGTTTCCAGTACATATTGGGTTGTGACTTCTGTTTAATATCTTATTAAAATGTATAAAGCATAGGCAAAAACTTATGAAATTCATTTCATCAATGAGAAAATATCTTATTTCAAAGTGGAGATTCCTGTGGAGTTTTTCTTTTTTTTGAGGAAAAACTCACATGGCTGCAGAGAAAAACATGTCTGTCAAACCGCAGTCCCTTCTCATGTCTTGCTTTTCCTAATGCTGGCTCTCAACATGAGTTTAGGGGAAATGCTATCATCTTATTAGGCATGTGTAGCTCCATTAGGATGTTCTGGAATATTCTACTAGTTTCTGTCTGATGTAGCAGAGGCAAAACAGTAGCCAAGTATTTTTCTAAATGAGCCACAACTTGCAGATGAAGGCCAATGTGTTTGGAGCCATGGGTGCTCATAGTGCCCAAGTCACCTAGGAAGTGCCAGTAATGACCAGAGGAGCTGGGTGTTGTTACAATTGTGTCAGGAGGAATCCATGGCTTTGCACAAGATTACAAGCTCCCCCCTCAAGGATCAGCCTGAGTTGAACCTTGGCTTGTCAAACTCCAGAGCCAAGGTTCTTTCCTACCATGTTACACCACTCTTCTCTTTCTTTTGGTTAGTCAGTCTAGTATTGCATCTCCTGGATGGAAAAGAAGCGACTCAACTGCTCTGCATTTCCCACATTAACAACACCCCTTCCCGTATTCCATCAGAGTAGGGTAAATAATGCTGCCATTCCAAGGTCCCTAGGAAAATGTGCACTTTTCAGAACTGATCCATCCGATTTACTACTAAACACTGAAGATACAAAGCATGGATTCTAAAACCCAGGGGACATGAATGAGAGCTCTCTTACCTTTTTTATATACTTGTCTTCCAATTCCAAGATGCAGGACTTAGGTGGACAAAGAATGCTTGGGGCTATACACACTGATAAATTATAAGCTGTCATCTGATTGGATAAGGATTGTTGCCCAATGTTGTATAACACTCCAAAAAGGTATCTCAAGAGAACATTTGCTTTTGGCAGCTGGGCTAGAAGCCTAAAGTCAGAAAGATGCACTTTTGAATAAGGCAAGTCATTGTACTTAGGAAGCTGGAAGTATAGAGACGGAGAACAGAGAACATCCTTCTACTCAACACGCTGTTGCAGAATTCCAGGCAGGAACGTATACAAAAATGTTTCACCGAATTCAATTTCTGAGCTAACCCACTCTGGTTAAATGTTTGACAAACTTAAGGTTATACCACTGGCTGTTGATGCTCTAGCATCTGTCTTAGGCCACTGAATTTTGTCTACCAGTTTCATATATTGAGAAGGTGTACAATGGCTAAGGATTCCACATTAATAAGGTCAGAAGTAGAACAATAATAGCCATAAGGCATGCCTGTATTCTGAAACTGGCCTCCACGGGTGTGAAGAATTGAAACTCTTTGGCACCGATCATTATTTTAGTGGACAAAGTGGCAAAATGTACGCCAATATTTTCCTAATAGTATATTGGTGTATTTCTGAGAAATTACCAGAGTAGAGTAATTATTGCATCATTACCTCTGGGCTGCGTTTATTTTCTCCTCCTTGGTTGCTTCATCAATAACACCAAGCCATTTAGCATAGAGGTCAGATGACAGTATACTTCCTTGGACATTCTGAAGAAAATCCTTATGTAGATAAAAAAATACACACACACACATATATATATATTAGAAAATATATATTGGAAATATTACAGAGAAAACACTTAGTTGAAAACTTCAGTTCACTCCCTACTTCCTTCATAGATACCTAAACTGTGACCCACACAGAGCTCACCTCTGACTGTCCATTGACTTGCACATGCAAAAGCAGGTGTGTGGATTTCCTTCAACAAAAACGAAAGCATTAAAGCAGAGCTTAGGCTTCAGTGGAAAGGAAGACAAAGCTCCCTTTCATCATATGGCAGTTACTCTTTTGTGTACTTTTTTGCAAAGTACTACAAAAGCTACTCATAATTGCATCATTCTTCATTTCCTTAACTGTATAAAAGTAGACGGTCTAATGGCAAACTCATGATGGCCCTGAGGATATATTCGTTTCTAGTGTAGGCCAATTCTCCAGATAGTTTGACATGATACTATCCAGGCCAAGGTTGCAGAGTCTGATTCTCCACAAAGATTAGTCAATTTTAGGAAGGGAAAACTTCAGAAATGTCTAAGAACTCTCTGCCCACGTGGTCATCATCTTCATAGTCTGTGCTTATAACACGGAAATAGAAAAGACCCTACTAAGTCTTGCTAGAAACATCAATTCCATGTGTGCACCTTAAAGAGGGCAACACTTATCATGCTATTCGACTAACTAATGTATCATCATTCTTTCCCCTGTCTCTGTGTGCCGATATATATTTTAATAGTGTGTTTTACTGTAGCCCAGTGTAGTAATGGTCAGGGACTATTGTTATTTATTGCATAGCTGTAAAGTAATGGGGGACAAGGAAAGACCAAAGGTGAGAAGGAAGGACCAAATATGACTTTGATTCTAGAGTGTCGTCATTACTGCATCATCACAGTTTTGTTGACAGCTGTTAGCAAGTGCCAAGGTACATGGATTAAATTATCTGTTCTAGTTCTCACTTCTTTCTCCATTTCCCTTTTAGCAACAGAACTGGATATCTGTGATTCAGCTGTATAATTTCAAAATTAATCTATTTCTTAGGTCGATCTATTGATTTTTCAGAATTCCAAACTACTTTTGTCTGTTGCACTTACTCCAAAAGTTAACGATTAATCAAAAGAGGCATATAGCAAAAAAAAAAAAAAAAAAAAAAAAAGAGGCATATAGCAAGAGCTGGTTACTATGTCATTATAACCTTGGGTGGTGGGCTAGACATCACAAATATTAACAAAAGAATGCTTAGGATGTGGTGAAAGGAGACACAAATGGTGGAATCCTTCCTCCATGACTTACAAAGTAAAAGGAATTAAGAAACAGGAGACAACGATGGTTAAGAATGATCTGGTCGCCTTACTGAGCTTTTTTGGATTCCTCATAAAGTAAACATGTGCTTACTACTGTAAACTTCTATACGTATTTTCAATGTTTCATACAATTTTTCTTTTGTAAACTGCCTTCATTTGTAGGGTGGTGAGGATGTCGTCAAAAGCAGGATGTTTGCTTTGGTAGACATTATGTATGTGTCAGTGTATATTTTGAAATTTATTATTATTACTAGTAGTCATATTAGTATTAGTATTTTGCATGGAGTCTTCAGGTGGGTGGTGTGTGGTGAAAACAAAAAGTATTTCTAATGTATGGGGCTTTTAACTCCTACAGTAGCTTCCTTAAATTTTGATTTCATGAAGTGTTTTCCAGTGTGTCAAGTTCTTCACAGTTATGCCTATGATGGTTCTTGGGCAATCATAATGAAAGACACCAATCACAGCTTCAGTTACTCACGCGTGGATAAAGCTAGAACTTTCCCCACCTTTAAAACAGATGCTACCACAAGAACAGATTCGCTGTCCTAGTTCACTGTGTCCCCAGAATTTAGTTTCCCCTTTAGGATGGTGCATGATTTTATACTGGCTGATTTTTCTGAAGATGCCTTCCGTGAGTGGTCCTTTCCGATTAATAAAGGAAAGCATATCCCATAAGATAAAAAGGAAGAGTATATGGCATTTCATATCCCAAGCCCAGAGCAAAGCTTGCTTCCTTTTTGAAAGAGTTAGGCTATGGGATGGTATACGGTTTTAGAGCTGGGGGGACAAAAAGTCAATTTAGATTCTTTAGTTAATGTCTCTCTATAGTTTCTACCCAAAAGTCCACCTTACAGTCATACCCTGAAACACTGTAATCACTTATTTCAATCAGATTTTTTTTATTGAATTTACCCTTTTACATCAAACTTCCATGTTTCATGGCCTTTGTGGAATCCTCACCTGTCTCCTACTTTACCAGTCTTTTATCCTTATTCCCTTACATAGATGCTCTTTCCCAAGTATGGAAATCTTTTTGCCATACTCATTTCCCATTTGTTGATTCGTCTTTAAGTGATTGCATCCTCCATTCCTACTATGCCTATTTCCTTTCCTCTTTTAAAATCAAGCTCAAATGCTCTCTTATTCTCTCATTACATTCCCTTCATGAGTCTTTCACTGTCCTTTGCTCTATCTTCATGTCCTCTCCCTGCAGTGTAGAAAGATAATAAGGGCTGGAGTCAGATAGACCAAGGGATCAGAAACCTATTATGCTTCTGATCATTTGTGTGACCTGGGGCACATGCGAACTGTATTGAAACCTTTCTAATTCATTTGTAAAGTGTGGAGGATGATAGTTCTAGCTACCCCCTAAAACTGCTGTGATGTAAGGACTGGGGTAGTAGTAGCATGTAACTAATGTGGTAAATTTCTTCACACCTAGGATAACATTCCCAAATATAGTGCAGGGCTTGCAGAGGTACTGGATACTCAGCAAATTTCCACACTGACCATTCAGTACTGAACCTGTTTGTTGTTTGTTTACTACTGGTGTAATCAGTGGGTTCAGGTGTCAGATCTGATTTTAAAAGCTAGAAGGATTTGATATGCAAATCAAGCTGAATTTGGTAATCCTCTGCTTTCACAGCCAGGCGCCCCTCAGCCTCAGATTTCCTCTTTGGCTTAATGAGTGCTCAAGTTTCTACCATCCAAAATATCTGCCTCTCAGGACACAATCTGCCTGACCCTACTTCTCTGGTTCCTCTGCTCTGGGCCATCTTCAAGGATGACTTTCTGCAGGCAGGGTCCTTGGGAAGTTGTCATTACATGCTGGCTATGTGGTGGCTGTGTTTTCTTGTCATACCCCACCAACCCACCCAGAGATGATGTTTTCAGTTAAATATGTTTAACATTTACTGAAAAGAGCGTAAACCACAATGAAGTGAGGAAACACACTTCCTCACATACAGACACACTCAGACTTACATGTATATATACATCTACACACAAGTACAAGGCTTGAAAGAAAACACAGAAAAGGAAAAGCAATGAGAGGTTATGAATGCATTTATTGACCACCAGTTTTCAGAGATGATTTTTAATTACTCAACATTCCCTATCAAAAGAAGAGCTTTCCAAAGAAAAGGTGATCAGCAGTGGAAAGCTGAGTTGAAAGTTTCTACTGCTCAGCTGTGAATATTGTCCTTTGAAGATACCTTAACATTGCTTAAATAACTGAATTCTTGGGGATCCCTGGGTGGCACAGCGGTGTGGCGCCTGCCTTTGGCCCAGGGCGCGATCCTGGAGACCCGGGATCGAATCCCACGTCGGGCTCCCGGTGCATGGAGCCTGCTTCTCCCTCTGCCTGTGTCTCTGCCTCTCTCTCTCTCTCTCTGTGACTATCATAAGTAAATTAAAAAAAAGTAGTAAAATCTCTTAAAAAAATAAATAATATTTTATAAATACAAGTATAAACAATTTAATCTTCAAGCAACTACACTAGATGGTCTCTATTAGCTCCATTTTGCAAATAAGGAAACTCACAGAAAGTTTAAATAAGTTGTCAAACGCAGGAACCCAGACAGCCTAACTCATAAGCCCACGTTTGTAACTACTTGGCCATAAAGTAACCTTTTCATCTTTCCTACCCTCAGCCTCATTTCTGTCCCCAGAGCCATCAGGCTTTTTCATGGGATTTACCTTGGGAGTGAGAGGATAAATCTCAAGGCATTATATTAATAAAGCCAGTTGCTAGCTTGGAAATTTTTAAAATGTGTTACAACAAAGCTTTATACTTCAATAGATTCTTCTAAGGTCTTAATGTGTTTCTTTAATTTCAATCACTGACCCAACTGGATTATCTCAGCAGAAATTAGGAAGTGTTAATCTACTGTAAACTGACTCAAGAAGAAGGAAGAGGAGGAGAACTGCAGTTTTTATTTCTAAAAATTGTCCTTTATTATAGTTGTATTAACATGATAGATGTCCTTCTTGCTTTCCACTACCTTAAACTTTATGCCAGATGTTAAGCCCCAGTGAACTGTGGAGTTTTGTGGGATTCTAAGGAGATTTCCTCTGTTCTAAGATAGAGGTATTCTCTTACAAATGTTGGGAGCAGGGGTCACAGTCTATTCTGTAACTATTTGTCATTTCACTGACAGTGAGTTAATAGTCATCTTCATCTTTTGACCAAATTAAATTCATTTCTTATTTCATTTCTATGTTCTTTAATAACTAAGAATGAGGAATGTGATGCCTAAAGAGGGTGTGAGCTAAGTTCAGTCCCTTTTTCTAAATTCTTCACGGGTTTCTACTAGTACAAATATCTTAATATTTTATCAAATAGATACTATTCTCTCTTTTTTAAAGACTTCATTTATTTATTCATGAGAGACAGAGAGAGAGGCAAAGACATAGGCAGAGAGAGAAGCAGGCTCTCTGTGGGGAGCCTGGTGAGGGACTTGATCCCAGGACCCCGGGATCATGACCTAAGCCAAAGGCAGACACTCAAACACTGAGCCACCCAAGGGCCCCAAGTAGATACTGTTCTTAAAAATAAAGTAATTTTTATTTTAATTTTTAAAGTACTTTTAAGTACTTTAATTTTTAAAGTAATTTTTATTTGAAAAATAACTTACTTACTATTCTATGAATATCAAAAATGATAAGGAAGGTTCCATTTGACTTCAACTCTTGTGAACACAAGTTTCTAGTGTATGAAAGAAGTGACAAAAATCCCCAAACAATTTTCACTATTATTAACATCTTGTACAACTGGAGAAATAGAATTTCTTTGTGAAGAAACAAATATTTAATTCCCCTCATTATTTCACAAGCCAAAATTCACTAATTCTGACCAAAAAAATAGGTAGAAAATAATCAACTATTTATTCAATTTCTGTTAAGTTCTGTAGTGTCAACCTAAAGATGAGACAGTCTCCAGCTGAAGCCTGAGGGTGAGCTGAGGTAAAATGGAACCTGGGTCACCCTACCCCCTTTTTATAGCTAATTGGGAAAATTAGGCACTAAACTCAGATTATTAATTTGAATAGATTGATTGAGGGTATTGATTCCTCCATGTAAGAGCAAGGCATGACAAGGATGAAATTTGTTTGGTATTTCAGGGGCTATTCCTTTTTAGTTGTTTAGTTGTTTCCTTCTAGAAAAAAAAAAAAGTAATTTTTTTTTAATATTAACAGTGATCATAAATATACCCAAATATTTACTATGGGAATGATCTCATAGTAGTTTTGTAAAGACTGTGGCAAGCATTAAGTGCTGCTTGCTACTGCTATGGATGAAATTGTGTCTCCCTCCCACTATTTTCCTGCCTTCTTACCATAAAGCCCTCTCTGCCAGTATCATCATGTTTGGAGATAAGAGCTTTTGAAGGTAATTAAGTTTAAATGGGATCATCAAGGTAAGGTCCTAATCCAGTATGATGGATGGCCTTGTAAGAAGTGGGAGAGATCTGTATGTGTGTACATACATGCATTGAGGAAATACCTTGGGGTATACAGTGAGAAGGCGGCCATGTGCAAGCAGAAAAAGAGCTCTCACCAGAACCTGACTGTGATGATATCCCGAACTTGGAATTCTAAAAATCTGTGTTCTCTCTATATCAAAGATCTTGGCTTAAAAATGAAATTCAAATGCCTGTGATCACTTACATTTTCTAATATTACCAATGTATATATAAAGTATATAAGATAATCTTTTGGGAGCTGAGTCTCTTTCAAAGAACATTAACAAAAAATTGATAAAGATTTTGTCACATAAAAACCCTTGAGTAGACATAAGGACATATCTCAAAAGCAATATGTGAAAGATGAAAAATGTTCAACTTGTTTTGTCATAATGAACCACTCGAAATAAAAATTCAGCCCTTCAATAGATGCAACTCTCTAGTGGAAAAAGAACACTGTCTTTATATAAAAATCTTTTTAGCAGAACATCGTAGGCTCTGTAAAACCCGCTGAGAGGTAAGCAGCACCCAGGACAATAAATGGTTCTAGTAAGAAAAGGAAAGTCTTCTCCTCTTCCTAAATGCTATAATAATTACAAAGATGAAAAAAAAAAAAAACATATTCCTCTTATAAATTGAATATGAGTGGTCTGCAAGGTCCTAACAACCAGGAAATGAGTCTGCTATTTGTTAGCATGTCTCTTGGGCTAAGGATGGAAGGGTACAACATGGTATGGGAGGAGGAACATGGCCTTGTGATGAAGGCAGGCCCGGGATGGAATCTCTTGTACGATTTCCCTTTGTATGACTGGGCCATTTCTGAGACTTCCTCTGTCCCCATTTTCATCTCTGCAGCCTGTGGATGATAAAAAATACTGGCCTCGGAGGACTGTGAGAAGAATTTTATTTATTCATGAGAGATACACAGAGAAAGGCAGAGACATAGTCAAAGGGTGAAGCAGGCTCCCTGTGGGGAAGCTGATGTGGGACTCGATCCCAGGATGCAGGGATCACGACCTGAGCCAAAGGCAGATGCTCAATCACTGAGCAACCCAGGTGGGTGAGGCATCTGTGACGTACCTAGTGTGGTTCCCAGCGTGCATCCCACATATTTTGGTCTCCCATACTCACCTTGGTTAAATAAAGAGAACGGTAACTAGTCTGCATTTTTAAAATAATGACTTGGCCCTCTGTCAGGAGGAGGAGAGTCTTTCATATGGACCTCATGCCAAGGCCTGGACATTCTTTTTCTCTTTGTCCTCCTTAGGACATCACCACCTTCAAGGTTACATCTATGGGCAACTTCCCTAATCTCAAATATATTTTACTGCTATCTTTGCCTCTGATTTTTTTTGATACCTATATTTCCTTCATTTTTCAATTCACTAAGCGTCTGATCTATTTCTTACCAAGCAGACTGGAGTTAGTTGTTCACTCAATGTAAAGGAAGGGTTGATTTCAATAATGAAACAATCTAGGTGTTCATGGAATGTTCTATGAAATTCAGGAGAAAAGAGAGAATAGAAGTGGTAGCACCACATAGTGAATAAAAGCCTGTGCTTTGAAATAAATAGACCTAATTTCAAATGTAGACTCTGTCAATTACTAATGTGGTAACCTGGGCAGCATTAGAACTCTGAGCATCAAGGTTCTCCAAAATAAAAATAATCCCATCTCGCAGGGTAGTTGTAAGGTTGGACAAAATTAGGTACGTAAAGTTTTTTAGCATAGTATCTGACATGTAGTAAGCCCCTGATAAATTATTAATGTAACTCAGATGAGTATAGCATTTTGCCAAATTATTACTAGCATGTCTTACCTATGACATGGCATAACTGGGATCTAGGGTGAAGGCAGTAAAAAAGAGGGGGTTAGTCTTTTCTCATGACCAAAACACTTCTTGATATTTTGTTTGTGGGAGTCTTCTTCGTCTTCCATGTTTTGTGAATAATGCAAACAGAGATGGAGTAAGTAAACAGGGGACCTTCCATGACCTGCTCCCAGACATTTACTGAGCAATCATCATGTTCTAGACTGGATATTTGATGCATTTGTGTTCAGGGTTGAGAGGAAAGTGCACACAGTTGATTCTTTCTCCTACATTCCATCTATCTGCTCCATCTTTTTAAAAAAGATTTATTTATTTATTCATGAGAAACACAGAGAGGAGAGAGAGAGAAGCAGAGACAGAGGCAGAGGGAGAAGCAGGCCCCCTGAAGAGCCTGACGTGGGACTCGATCCCAAGTCTCCAGGATCAAGCCCTGGGCTAAAGGCAGCGCTAAACCCCTGAGCCACCAGGGCTACCCTGCTCCATCTTTCCTTTTTACTAAACTGCTAAGATAGAGCCCTGATACCATCCATCAGGGCTATTGCCTCCCCTAACTAGTCTCCCTGCTTCCACTCTTGCTTACCCATCCATCTATTATCTACCAACAGTCAGAAAAATTTGCTAGAAATATAAATAAGATTTGGTCAGTCCCCTAGTTAAAAATCCTTCGGCAAAATATTTCCACTTTTTTTTTTACCATGGCCTGTGAAGACCCTGTGTGACTAAACCCCTGAGCACAGTATCATATCTGATAGCATGGCCCGCGCTCTGGGCTCTAGTCAAATCAGGCTTCCCTGAGCCCTTCTCTCTGAGGGGTCAAATTGTACCCATGTAGGCCTGCAAGTCCCTCAACCTTGACGGCTCAGGCACATTGTCTGGGAATGTGGCTGCTTCTCCTCTCATAGATTTGGTTTTAATGCTCCACCTCAGAGAGGCCCTGCTACACTCTTCCTCTCTAATACGTTCCCACCCTCTCCACACAGTCCCCTATCCACCTTCTATTAGTAGCACTAATCATTATCATTCCCCCTCTTATTTTTATCATTTGTAAGTCCCAGGCAGGAGAGACACTGGCCTGTCACATTGTCAATTGCATTCACTGCAGGGACATGACACAAAACAAGACCTCCAGAAGTACTCGTGGAATGAAGGATTCAAGCATAGGCAAACACAAAAGAAAAAAAAAATGTAATGTTTTCTTATACTAAGGGTCAATGGGAATGCAATTTTTTTGAGAATCACAAGAGCACGAAACATGGTACACCTACTTGGTATTAGACATCAGCAACGAATCGCTGTACAAGAAAAGCTGCCGCTTCTGCCTCCACCAGCCTTTCTTGAGCTCAACGGGGCCATGGATGAGCACGGTACGAGTGGCACCCTCAGATGATGTAGGGCCTTCGCTGTGGGTGTCCACCTCCACAGACGAGCTCTTCCTGCAACACATCAAACACAGAGCAGCTAGTTACTAGTCAAATACACAATATAGTTTAATGCCAAGTGTCAAGGTTCACACAACACTAAAATTTAGTCTCAACCCCCAAAGCAGAGCTCCAGAGCTCAGAATCAGGGATCCCTGAGTTACAGAAAGCTATAGAAAGAGGTGAGGTCACTTGGGGAACTGATGCAGGAGGAGGACAGTTTCAAGGATGAAGCCCTTGGGCATGCCAACACTTAGAGGTGTGGTGGAGAAAAGCAGCCAAGCTAATCGTGAGCCATTAGGTAGGCGAGAGCCAAGAAGCCAAAGGTAGAGCAGATTACAAGAAGGTGAATGAACAACAACAAACTGGACAACTTGTGGCCTAATATAAAATAAAGCAATGTGTGAAGAATTAATTACAATTTGCTTTTATGTTAAGATAAAAATGAAGATAACTGAAGATCCTGGATATTGACCCCCATCTTATCTAATTCAATATTCAAAATTGGGTAAAAATTCTCAAAGATCAGCAAACATACTGGAAACCTCAAAAAGTTTCTGAACACAAGAGTTCAGCCATTGCTTGGCTGAGCTCTGACAGGACTTCCTGGTCAAAATAGGTAAAACAACTCAATTGAACAGAATGTAAAAATTCTTTCATAAATAGGACAGGTATTTTCATAGACCCGCTGAAAATTCTCTCATGGAGAGAGAGAGTTGGCTCTCTCGTGGAGCCAAGAAAGTGCCTCCGCCTCCCCCAAGGATGTATAAAGCCTGCTCCCTTCTACTCAGTAGCACTGAATCTTCTGAACAGGAGCAGCTTTTCAGGAAGCTGGTGCTGAAGTTACTAATTAGTTTCTATGTATTAGAAGGAACAAAAAGAAAACAACACTTCATATTATTGCCGGTCTGTCTGGATGATCAGAAATAGTGTATCAGAAGACTACCTCATGCGGTGAAGCCTTGAATGACCCCCTGTAAGTTCAGCATGCTTTCTGATTGATGGGAACATCCTTTTTTCTTCAATTCGTGGGACGGGAAACCGAGTGAGTCTACAGCACTTGGCAGAGTACTGTCAAATGCTTGAAGCCTGAAGATTCCGCAGTGCTCCACGATCACTGCCATTATGATGTCACAGATTCAAGGCTCATGTCATAACTGCCAAACTGACATACTGGTTTCCCTATCTTGGCCTCCAAGTTTTGATTTTTTAAAAGTAATCTTTTTTATTTTGAGATAACTGTAGATTCATTTGCAGCTATAAGAAATAATACAGAGAGATGACATCAGTTTTTTTAAAGATGGAGTCTTCCAGAGACACTTCCATCACCACAAGGGTCCTTCCTATTACCCATTTACAACCACACAAATTTCTTTCCCCCTCCACCACCTCTTTAATCCCTGGCAATCACAAATCTGTTCTCCATGTGTATAATGTTGGCCTTTCAAAAATGTTATACAGATGGGATCACATAGTTTATGACATTTGGGGATTTGCTTTTTTCCATTTGATGTAACTGGAGACTCATCTGGACGGCTGCAAGTATTCACAGTTCATTTCTTGGTGTCCCTTAGTACTACATCATGATACGAATGTATCACAGTTTGCCTAACTACCTGTTGAAGGAGTTCGGGATTGTCTGCAGGTTTTGGCTGTCACTAACAAAGCTACTATAAACATCTGCATACAGGTTTTTGTGTCAGCATTAAGTCTTCACTTCTCTGGGCTAAATGCCCAGGACTGCAAGAGCCAGGTTATATGGTGGCTGCTATGTTTTGTTTTTTAAGAAACTGTCCAACTGTTTTCCAGAATGGCTGTGCCATTTCACAGT
This sequence comes from Vulpes vulpes, assembly GCF_048418805.1. Lineage (NCBI taxonomy): Eukaryota > Metazoa > Chordata > Mammalia > Carnivora > Canidae > Vulpes > Vulpes vulpes. The sequence continues at coordinate 104,655,539 of NC_132785.1, read as the reverse complement.
CTCCCTAGTACCGTATGAGTCATTCAGTTTCCCCTCATCCACATGAGCATTTGGTGTTGTCATTTTTTATTTTAGCTATTCTGATAGCTGTGTAGTGTGATATCTCACTGTGGATTTCACTTGCATTTCCCTAATGGTTAGTGATACTAAACATTGATTTGTCATCTGGGCATCTTCTTCAGTGTCACAGCATCTACAGGAGCCTGTTAAAAACATGTTACATGAAGACGGTGTTACCTTTCTACTAGGAAACTGATGGTTTTAAACTATAGAACACTTCCGAAAGAAATTGAGGAACACACAAAGAGATGGAAAATATTCCATGCTCATGGATTGGAAGAATTAATATTATGAAAATGTCAGTGTTACCCAGGGCAATTTACACGTTTAATGCAATCCCTGTCATGGACTTTCTTCAGAGTTAGAACAAATTATTTTAAGATTTGTGTGGAATCAGAAAAGACCCCGAATAGCCAGGGGAATTTTAAAAAAGAAAACCATAGCTGGGGGCATCACAATGCCAGATTTCAGGTTGTACTACAAAGCTGTGGTCATCAAGACAGTGTGGTACTGGCACAGAAACAGACACATAGATCAATGGAACAGAATAGAGAATCCAGAACTGGACCCTCAACTTTATGGTCAACTAATATTCGACAAAGGAGGAAAGACTATCTGCTGGAAAAAAAGACAGTCTCTTCAATAAATGATGCTGGGAAAATTGGACATCCACATGCAGAAGAATGAAACTAGACCACTCTCTTGCACCATACACAAAGATAAACTCAAAATGGATGTAAGATCTAAATGTGAGACAAGATTCCATCCAAATCCTAGAGAACACAGGCAACACGCTTTCTGAACTCGGCCACAGTAACTTCTTGCAAGATACATCCACAAAGGCAAAAGAAACAAAAGCAAAAATGAACTATTGGGACTTCATCAAGATAAGAAGCTTTTGCACAGCAAAGGATACAGACAACAAAACTCAAAGACAACCTACAGAATGGGAGAAGATATTTGCAAATGACATATCAGATAAAGGGCTGGTTTCCAAGATCTATAAAGAACTTCTTAAACTCAACACCAAAGAAACAAACAATCCAATCATGAAATGGGCAAAAGACATGAACACAAATCTCACAGAGGAAGACATAGACATGGCCAACATGCACATGAGAAAATGCTCTGCATCACTTGCCATCAGGAAAATGCAAATCAAAACAACAATGAGATACCACCTCACACCAGTGAGAATAGGGAAAATTAACAAGGCAGGAAACCACAAATGTTGGAGAGGATGTGGAGAAAGGGAACACTCTTACACCGTTGATGGGAATGTGAAATGGTGCAGTCACTCTGGAAAACTGCGTGGAGGTTCCTCAAAGAGTTAAAAATAGACCTGCCCTACGACCCAGCAATTGCACTGTTGGGGATTTACCCCAAAGATACAGATGCAATGAAACTCCGGGACACCTGCACCCCGATGTTTATAGCAGCAATGTCCACAAGAGCCAAACTGTGAAAGGAGCCTCGGTGTCCATCGAAAGATGAACGGATAAAGAAGATGTGGTTTATGTATACAATGAAATATTACTCAGCCATTAGAAATGACAAATACCCACCGTTTGCTTCAACGTGGTTGGAACTGGAGGGTATTATGCTGAGTGAAATAAGTCAATGGGAGAAGGACAAACATTGTATGTTCTCATTCATTTGGGGAATACAAATAATAGTGAAAGGGAATAGAAGGGAAGGGAGAAGAAATGGGTAGGAAATATCAGAAAGGGAGACAGAACATAAAGACTCCTAACTCTGGGAAACAAACTAGGAGTGGTGGAAGGGGAGGAGGGTGGGGGTGAATGGGTGATGGGCACTGAGGGGGGCACTTGACGGGATGAGCACTGGGTGTTATTCGGTATGTTGGCAAATTGAACACCAATAAAAAAAAATTTATTATTAAAAAAAATAAAAAATAAATAATAAAGCTTGATTTTATAAAACATAAAAAAAATTTGAGTTTTGTGTCACAGGAATTTAAACAGTGGCAATATACATAGCTTTGCAAGTTCGAGTTCTCCAACAAATTAAAATCAAATAATTGGAAATGTTTTCAATATGGAAAATATACAAATGAGATAAATGGCAGAGACCTCTTAGAAGCAATGTTTCATTACTTGCAGATTATGATTAGATAATTTCAGAACCTAAACAAAGACTCTCAATATTCAGACTTCTTTTCCTGTATTTTACATTTAATATCTCCCTACCTATATTCCAGAGTCAAAGTACTTGACCAAAAGGTCTGATTTAATAAGGCATTTAGCTTTATGGCAAAAGTTATCCATCTACAGTTACTACTTTCAAGGACTTGACAACAATACTGATGTGATCTGCTAGTTCCCTTTTGAACAACGTGCAATAATTTATGCCTACCCTGTATAAAGTCATACAGGTACCAAAAATGGAACAATTATGCACAGTTCAATAGATGTATAATGTTGTGTTGTTTTCCCAGTCTAAAGATTAACCAGTGAAACATAATTTATCAACTATACTTGACTTGGTTTCAGGAAAACCGCATCTGAGAACTACAAGTACATCACTGTCCTTATCTCATCCTCAGTCATTGGTGGGAATTTTATAGGCCACCATGCTATTTATTTTGTGGATAGTAGTAGTAGTAAATGAACGAAGACAGACTTCCTCAGAATTGGTAATAAACTGAGGTCCCAACTCTTCCCATTTTTCAGGTACAACCAAATCTTTGCATAAATCAGTAGGTCAAATGAACCTAAATTGGGGATAAGATCATTAAAGTACAATTATTTTTTGAAAGGTACAACTATCCTTCCTGTGTCCCTCACATGTGAGCCACCTATCATGTCAGAAAAGCTAGTTTAGCTTGATCTCTAATCAGTTATATTAGCTAATTGCACTTCTTCAATGGAAATTTTAGTACAGAAAATATTGTACTCCTTTTTACTTAATGAAAAAACTCGAGGTTTTTTTTCTTCAAAGAGAAAAGCCATTAAAGATATTTGCAGAAAGTATATAATTAATCATGAGGCAGCATGAATCTAAGCCAGAGAAAGAGAACATCTTGGTTCTGTGACCGCTGTATCCCAATGCCCAGAACCGTGTCAGGCATACAGTAGGCATTTAGGGTATATCTGATGAATGAAGGAGTAACTAAGCTAGAAAAGAAAGACACAGTTATACCTGTAAGTCTTGATTATATACAAGGAAATATGTAGAAAATAAAAGTAATGGACGAAATTACATCAAAATATTCAGGAGTACTGTAGGAAACTTTCATTCTTTCCCTATTCAGCACTTGTAAATAAATGCAACCAGCATTACTTTAGATTCATGACATTTTTCTCACTTATATACCATGACATGGATAATTAAGAAAAAATTCAACAAAACTAATTCTTAAATAGTTTAGTCTTTCCACAACAAATCTGAACCAACATGAAGTCATATAATACTTACAAGAGACTTCCAACAGCAGCAGAAACGTCACAGTAGCTGTGATCTGTCGGATCTCATCCTGGATAGCCTTCTGAGACTTTTCTCTGGGTGTGCTACTGAAGAAACCAAATGAGTTGATTCATTTTAAGTTTTAACAAGTTATTTAAAACACTGGTAAGATTATTTGTTTGATTAAATGCTTCAAAACTCAAATTAAGTAATGCATTCAAAAGGAATTTTTAAAAAACGATTATAATTTCATTTATTATTCCAGTTTTTAAGGCTGATCTTAGTATCAGGTCATTAAATAACAGATGACTAGAAAACCTGTCAAGTGCTTCAACTCAGGAAACATTCAGCATATTGTAAAATAAAGATAACAAGTAGTATCTAAGATCTTTAAATGGCATAATCCTTTCGGCATTTTTAGTAATACCTAAATGTCTAATTCTGTAGTGCTTCAAATAAGATGTTATATCAAGTTGTTTTTATAATTAAACATTTTCTAAAATAGACCAAAGGCTTCAGGAACAAACTACATATCATTATGAGAGAGAGTTGAGTTTACAAGTAAGCATGCTTAGGACAATGCTAAGAATTAGCATTTAATGAGGGGCATTTCCCATCCAGAGGATCTAAGAACCTCAGTTAAGAGTGTCTTAGGAAGTTCATAGCATTAAATGAAATACAGTAGATCTGCAGATCAAGCTAGGAGAAAGTCTAGGATAATACTTCATGGTTAAAAGTACCTTGACACAATTCATAAAATGGCCCACCTAATACATCATGTGTAGCTTACATATAGCACCATAAATACTAAAGGTTGAAATTTTTGGATTTTAGACTAAGGGCAATTATGTTAAGAGTACACTATACAAGTCCATAATAGGCACGACTCTTGTGAGCACAGTTTGTGAGTCTAATCCTTCTCCACGGAAGATGAAAGATTGAATCTAACATAGTTAGAAACAAACTACCTTATACGAAACTAGTTCAATATAGTTAGAACTCATTTAGTCAAGAGAACAAGTTTTGGAAAAAAAATCTATGAAAGTGGAAGCAATTTAATTCATACTTGCCTGTCATCTTTTGCAGTCTTGTTGCACTCAATATTAAACTGCCACCTTTCAAGGACTTCACCGCTTTCAATATTTGAGATGACTACCACCAGTTTCTGAACTGAACACTTGTATAACCAATCTGCAATACATAACAAGGCATCTTTTAAGGTTCACTGCATTCCAAAATAACTCTTCCCAGGTCTTACTTTCTACCCTTAGCAAATTCCTGCCACTGGTATTTTGGAACTCCTCCAACCTGTACAGAAAACCTGCCTCACCATAACCTAGCTCCCGTTTTCCAATTCTCAGTATCTGTACCAGATGTAGCTAGTACTGAAGGCTAAGGACAGAGTAGTGAACATGCAGTATACTCTAATCCAAGGTAAACTGCAGAAGATGAGCATTAATCTAATCACTGCAGCAATAAATGTAAAATTTTAATTGTAATAAATGCTAAGAAGGTGCAGTGTATGATCCAATGAGAGAATATTTGGAAAATTTGACTCAGGGAATTCTCACTTGTCTTCAGTTCTGCAAGTAAATACCATTAAATATGCAAAAGGTTACAGAGAGCGAACAATTTGCCTCTAAGAAGAGCAATTCCTCCATTCTAACTAAAATAAAAGGGACAGATTAAATAGGGAGGTCTACATACAACTGAGGTGAAATGTCATCAGTGTAGTCTTAAAGGAGACAACCTAAAAACCAGTAGCTTAGGCAGGGCTTGCTTCTTCATCAAATGAAGGTGACATAGATTCTTAGTTACTTCTACGTTTCAGGCTAAATAATCTGAGTATAGCCCTGGGTGATTTAGCCCTGAAGATGATAAAAATACAATTAATAGAATTTAAAAAATGAAACAGAAAAAAAAATATATATATATGACTCAGAAATTAAAAAAAATTACTGTAATGTTTTTTTGGAACTAGTTTTGGAAGGTCAAATGAGGAGCCAGGGAGAAACACCCTATAACACAGAAAAATTAGAAGTGAGACTCCTAAGTAGAGAAAAACATGGGGGGAAAAAAGAATAGATGGAGAACAAGTATTCATTCAACAAGTATTCAGTAATTTCTTGAGCTAAGAAAAAACAAAGAATGTTCAGATAGAAATGGCTAACTTACTGGCAGGATTTTAACAAAGACAAATGAAGACAGTAAGACATTAGAAAACTTTATTGGGTACTCTATTAGTAGTATTTTTTTTTAAGTTTAGTTCCCAGGCTGGATCCAATTTCATTTTCTTTTATTATAAAATAATGATGGTTTTAATCTCTAGACAGCTATAAAAAACATATCATGTTAAAAATATATAGTGGATTTCTCTCCAATAATAAACACCATCATAGTTATGTAAAATTCCAACTTGTTCCACCTGCCTACAAGAAATGCAAAAATCAAAGGGAGTTGATAGAGACAGTTTTGTGAAGCCAGATCAGATTCCTAACATCAACGTATTTAACCCACTCAAAATGTGGTAGGGAAGAGTGGACTTTCTTTCAACTTATTATTTGCTTCCTTCCGATTGAGAATCACTATATTTGTGATTGCAGTGTTTTACACCTCTTTGTATAGAGCTGAAAAATGAACATCAAGATGCCAGAAATTATGGGTCCAAGAAGGCCTGCAAAACTCAAAATGGTTTTCAACAATTAAATACCTTTCAGTTGTTCCACTACATTATTGAGTTATTTTATGAGCTCAGGATCAGTTGTTACAAGCAAGGTGAGTCCGTATTTCTGCACTCCGGTAGAGGTTTCAGATGGATATATGCCACGCTGATATAAATTGCTGTTGATGCCAAATACTGAAAACAAAAGGAATGTTAAAGTCATTTTCACTTTGTAACTCTGGAAAATAAAACCTATTTAGATGTGGCTGCGGTTTCATTCATGGTATCAAACCGAAAAAAGCTAAATGTACGTTTGTGGGTGTCTTGCTGAAAGCAGAGTAGGTGAAAAGTGCCACTGAAAATCCTTAAAAATGTTGCTTCTAAGTGAAAAGAACACGATACCTGCGTTTATGCAGAAATAAAAATGCCAAACTGCATTAACCTAGGGTCAAAGTAGAACTACAAGCTCACAGGTAATGCAAGCCCCAATTCAGGTTATGTGACCACAAGGTGCTGAAATAGGCTTTTGCGTCTGGATTAGCAACTAATTAACCGGTCCAATGCTCCAGAGCAAGCCTCTCCCTCACTTTTCCCTCCTCTTCTCCTGACGGAGTCTATCAGAGGGTACAAACATGGCCTGGTCCAGGACAGAGTTTCCTAAATCTAGTCCATCGCCGTCAGCGCCGGAATCAAAGCTTGGTGGATGGGGTGTGCAAAATGTACTGGGGCTCCACCCGCTCGGGGTGGGGGTGGGGGTGGGGGTGGGGGTGGGGGTGGGGGTGGGGCTGGGGCCGGGGCTGGGAAGCCCGTCGGACCCGCAGTTTAAAGCCAGGCTGCTGGGGGAGGGGCCGGCGCGAGGCAGGCCTGGGCAGCACCTGGGCTTCCCGCTGCACCAGGAGAAGGCGCCTAGATTCTCCAGCCAGGGGGGCGCTGCAGCAGAGAGCCGGCCCCCCACCCCCGTCCCCCGCCTCCGGGGTCGGGCCGGGGCCTCCAGGGCCGCCGGGCCTCAGCTCTCCCCGCCCTCTGGCCTGCGCGAGGGGGACTTACAGAAGAACTCGGCCACCATTTCGGCGCTCCCGCGCAGGGTGATGCCTTGCTCCCGGGAGAGCTGCAGCGCCATGGCCAGGCCTACGGACGAGGGAGCGGCTGCGACCCGGCAGACGGCGACGCCACCGCCTCCAACGGATCCCCCAGCCACTCGTTTGGAAAATAACGACGCAGCACGCCCCGGGCCCTCCGCGCAGGCGCGACGAGCCTCTCGGCCCGCCCAGCGCCTGTCTCCTCGCCCGCCGGAGAGCGGCGCCTCGCGCAGGCGCAGTGGGTAGGCGTGGTCAGGCACTTCCGGGTCTTCGGGGCTCGGCAGGGTCCCCGCGGGGCACCTGTACTTGTGGTCGCGGGGCCGCAGCTGGGGCGGGACGACCGCTCCCGAGGCCTGCGGAGTGAGCGGCCCAGGATCCCAGTTCGTCAGTTTCAAAGCTATTTTCTTTACTTTTTTTTTTTTTTTGGTTCAAAGCTATTTTCGAATCCCTCTTAAATTATGAGGGACTTGGCCTCATCTGCTTTTGCTCCTTTTCTTTCTCACCAAAATCTATTCCATATATCTTCTTGCAAAATATTCATTTTAATCTCATCTCCTTACTCCCTCTTCCCTGGTTGCCTATTGATTTCTTATTCAGCTGAACTGCTGGTCCATTTTCATTCATCTACGTTATTACTGATTTCTAGTCCTGGTTCCTATCACTTCCAATGAACACCTGATTTTGACATCCCTGTGACTTTGGGTTTTGGTGTATTCTCCCATTCTCCACTCCCTGATGCAAGAGTGTTTCTTATTTATTCATTGTCTACTAATTCAATAACTGTTTATTGGTTGTTATGCCAACCACCATGCTAGGCACTACAAAAAGAGTGATGAACATTCAAGGGCTCTCACAGTGTACAATAGCTCCTTGTCTATCTCCTTGCAGGGCTTCAGATATTTCAAAACTGCTTCATCCAAGCAGTTCTTGGTACTTCCCCTTATACCTTAGATGCCTTGCGTAGTAGTCAGCATTCAAAGATGATCTCCAGGAGCACAGCTCCCAGGCCTCGAGCCCGGACGCAGCTCCCCGTCCCCGAGTGCAGCTCCCCCGGCCCGCGCGCAGCTCCCCGTCCCCGAGTGCAGTTCCCCCGGCCCGCGCGCAGCTCCCCCAGCCCGAGCGCAGCTCCCCGTCCCCAAGGGGAGCTCCCGCCCGCGCTCAGCTCTCCAGCCCCAGTGCAGCTCCCCGAGCCCGAGTGCAGCTCCCCGCCCCCAGTGCAGCTCCCCGGCCCGCGCGCAGCTCCCTGTCCCCGAGGGGAGCTCCCGCCCGCGCTCAGCTCCCCGGCCCCAGTGCAGCTCCCCGGCCCGCGCGCAGCTCCCCGAGCCTGAGCGCAGCTCCCTGTCCCCGAGGAGAGCTCCCGCCCGCGCTCAGCTCCCCGGCCCCAGTGCAGCTCCCCGGCCCCAGTGCAGCTCCCCGAGCCCGAGTGCAGCTCCCCGGCCCGCGCGCAGCTCCCCGGCCCCGAGTGCAGCTCCCCGGCCCCGAGTGCAGCTCCCCGGCCCCGAATGCAACTCCCCGGCACCGAGTGCAGCTCCCCGTCCCCGAGCGCAGCTCCCCGTCCCCGAGGGGAGCTCCCGCCCGCGCTCAGCTCCCCGGCCCGCGCGCAGCTCCCCGAGCCCCAGTGCAGCTCCCCGGCCCGCGCGCAGCTCCCCGGCCCGAGTGCAGCTCCTCCTCCCGGGCGCAGCTCCCCGGCCCGCGCGCAGCTCCTCGAGCCTGAGCGCAGCTCCCCGGCCCCGAGGGGAGCTCCCGCCCGCGCTCAGCTCCTCGGCCCCAGTGCAGCTCCCCGCGCTCAGCTCCCCGGCCCCGCGCCCAGCTCACGGCCCGCGAGGGCAGCCGGCGAGGGGAGCGGCAGGACGGCGCGAGGCTGGGGGCCCGCGGGCGCTGCCGCGCGCTGCCGGGCGGGAGGCTGGGGGGCCGGGGTCGTGGCCGCGCCCCGGACCGGGTCGGCCCGGGCCCGGGGGCGGCGGCGGCTCCTCGCGCGGCTCTGGGGGCGCGGACACCCCGGCAGAGCCCCCCCGGGGTGGGGCACGGCAGCCGGGAGCATCACCACGCCGTCCGCCCTGCCGGCGCCTTCCCGCCCGGCCACTTGAAGGACCCCAAGAGGCTGCACTGCAAAAACGGGGGCTTCTTCCTGCGGATCCACCCCGAGGGCCGGGTGGACGGGTCCGGGAGAAGAGCGATCCTCACGTCAAATTGCAAGTTCAACTAGAAGAGAGAGGCGTTGTGTCCGTCAGAGGAGTACGTGCAAATCGCTATCCTGCTACGAAGGAAGGTGGAAGGTTACTGGCTTCTCGATGTGTTACCGACAAGTGCTTCTTTTTTGAGCGATTGGAATCGAAGACCTCCAACACCTACCGGTCAAGGAAATGCTCCAGTCGCATGTGGCGCTGGAACGAACTGGGCAGTAGAAACTTGGACCAAAAACAGGACCTGGGCAGAACGCTATACCTTTTCTTCCAATGTCTGCTAAGAGCTGATCTAAATGGCAGCATCTGATCTCATTTCACATGAAAGAAGACGTATGTTTTAGAAATTTGTTAATGAAAGAAAAGAAAAAATGTGTACAGTTATCTGCTCGGTTTGGATAAATGGTCAGATAACCTTTTATCTAAGAGTAAATATTTAATCATTGCCTTACTAAAGAAAAGGTAACAAAAATGCCTGGAAAATGTATAGACTTCCACCTTTTATATTGCATTTGCCTTTATCTAGTAAAGCTTACTTAGAGCTACACTCTCTTCCTTACATTTGCTTCATTTGAAAAGAGGCTTTTAAAATTTGCACATTTTCTTCAAGTAAGTTTTCTTCATGTAAATTATACTCTGTAAATTGTTTTCTGAGAAAATTAAAATCAGATATTTAGTTAACCCCCAAATGTCCACTATTTATAATATGGCACACATTATTCTGCACGTACAATTTACTTAAGATTTTTTAAAATATGCAAATATGGATTTAATCCATTCCTGTCATAGTTCTGTAATTGTCTGTCAGTTCCTTGTGATAGTTTATAGAACAAGCCTGTGTAAACTGCTGGAAGTTCTTCCGTGGTGAAATCAATCTTGTCAAACCCTTCTCTGTACCCATAGAGCAGCAGCCTAGCCGCTCTGCTGGTGATGGGAGTTGTATTTTCAGTCTTGATCAGGTCATTGAGATCCATCCATTCACACCTTAAGCATTCATGCTGGCAAAAATTTATGGTGAATGAATATGGCTTTAAGCGACAGATGATATACATATCTGACTTCCCAAAAGCTCCAGGATTGGCATGCTGTTGCCGAATGCTCAGGAGGAACTTGAACTCTGATTTTATACCAGTCTCTTCAAAAACTTCTCGAACTGCTGTGTCTCAAACTTCTGTGATCCCCAAAGGATCACATTTTGAGAATTTTAATCACCAAAGATTTTCAGATAAAGTAGCACTATCCAAAGGTTGAAAAGCAAAACTTCAACATAAACTCTTTGCCTTCTGGACATCCTGAAATACTAAAGTATTTTCTTACAACTATACATCTTAGAAGCTTTTGAAATAGCGAATATTTCTTTGGCTGCTATTTGTAGGCTTACCCACCTGGTATGTATATCTTGGAGGTCACATTTTTAATCTCTTCTGACTCTATTTCCCAAAAGTTGAAAACACAGGTTCTTGCCGTTAACACTCTTACATATTTCTTCATTATTTCCTGTTTGTGATCATCCATCAAAACTGCCTAAATTTATACATATCAGTACTGAGAAAAATTGATTCATTCTTCCTTACAAAAGTCTGTAGAGCTGCAGAATGTACTGAGCTGTGAAAAGTTCAAAACCTTCCTGGTGATTTTGGGTGGGACTGTCAAGCCTCTAAAGTCATAGAAGAGTTTCATTTATAACCATTTTGTCATGCTCCCCTAATTATTCTGTCAGGGGAATCCCAGTAGTAATTTTTGGCATTCCCTTTCGTTTCTTGAGATTCCAAAGAACTATTTTATCAAAAGTGTCAAAAAGAAAAGAAAAGAAAAGCTTGCAATTTACAGAATTTTATAATACAACATGGATTTCACATTTTATAAGCTTGATTTTTCAATATTATGCAAATTTCTGGGACAGGATTTTGATCACCATTAATATTTCTGTGGTTGCTTTTTCTAAATCTCCAGAAGAACCCCCTAAATGGGCTTTCTCTAATTTTGTGATGCTTTGTCAGTGTCTCCTAAAGTGTTTATGAGAAACTCTTTAAAAAGCTGCCTTCTTTGCTAAGTTTGCTTAGAAGCTTCCCAATTTCACAATTGTCACAGGCATAGATTTTTGTTCAAACACCTCTATTCAGTGTTTCTATTTCCTTGTTTGTCAAATAGAAAATTATACTGGTGAAGAATAGGTAAGGAAGAAGAAATCAAGGGAAAACATCTCAATTTTCCTGTAGTTGGACTATTGCCTTGTCTTAACAATTGCCTACATAAGCTCATGTTTGTTTTCTAAGAAACAGCTATAGCAATATGCACAGGAAAAACAAAGTGTTCTAAAATGTAAGACATTTGTCCACCATTTTGAATTACATGCTGACTTCCCCTTGAGATTTTCCATAGATTAAACATGGTTTGAAATTACTGTTTTAAACTAAAAACATTAAAAAAAGAATTTATGTGAATAAAAGGAGAATCTTCCTTAAGAAAGATAATCTTCAGCTGGGAATACAATAGATGTTTATTAAATTTGTTACAGGTTGTGTCACTAGTCTTAAGTGAAATCAGCAAATGATATTTACAATTTAACTATTCTTGAAATGTTTACTCTGTCATCACTTTTAAAAAAATAACCATGGGGGTTCTGTTAAACTCTTACTACCACTAATCAAGAATTTGGCATTTCAGTCAGAATCTAGCCTTTTTTATATATCATGGAGGCACAGGACAGACTAGTGAGTGAATCTACCCTACTCAGCAGTCACTTGAGCTGTTGATTAGAAATCAGCACTGCCTGGGTAGTTTGATCAGTTTAACTTGAATCAACATATTATGGACTAAACATTGATTGGGTATATAAGTGCTTTTGCATCCAGGGTATGAGTGACTCCTTCCTCCTCAAAATGGAAATCTTTACCCCACAGCTTTTTTGCCATGAATTTAAATTTTGTTATCCAGATAAACTGCTTTATTCTGTTGTACCTATATTTAACATACTGTAAGCTCAAGTGAAATAACATTTACTATTTTATATGTTTAAGGAACGTAGGAAAAAACAAGAAGTTTTCGGGTTTTTTTTTTTTTTTTTTTTTGCTGAGAGATATGTTTAAATATGTCACAGTGTTTTTGTTTAGTTACAGGACAGTGGAATGGAGTTTATTTTGTTATTTCTAGTTTGTAATATTTAACAAGTTGAAATAAAATAGGAAAAACTGCAGAATGTCGATTTCCCTGGTCTTTCCCTCTGATTCTGGTGCACTGATGAGCTCTGAACAGACCCCCTGCTGCTTTCTGGTCTTTGACCATGCAGGAGATTCTCTTCCTGTCGATGGTAATGATGATATTTTAGAAAGGCATTTCTCTGTTTTTAACCTTGTAGATACTTTTGTACTATTACGGTATTATATTAAAGCCTGAAGATTGTATTCTATTTTGTATATGCCCCCCCTTAATATTTTAAGTGCTTCATTTACCTAGTATTATCAAAGAATGAAGGATTCCAAACAAATGTGTTTCCCAGTTAACTAGAGTTTACTACTCAAGAGCTAATAGGAATGTGTGCACATTTGTGATGGTTGTATTCCTAAGATATATACACTCCTAAATACAGAGTTTAAAGAAAATAATTTCAATACTTAGGTAATTTGGCTCATCCTCAAGGATAATCTGTTGTGTTGTAAGACAGAATTGCTCTAATATGGACATAGTCTGAAGAATTCTATTGTCAGTTATCATTTCTAGCTGCTTTCAGGGTTTTATCAGTTCTAAGGGAAAGCTTTAATTTACATACTCCTAAGCAATATGATGAATGCCAGGTGCTTTTCTTGTAACTCCTCATGGTTGAGGTATATATATGCTCTCTAGATAGGTAGGGTTGTTGTGCCAACCACAAATACTTAATTCAGAATTCACTACTTTTTCTGTTTGTTTTTGTTTTTTAATTTGGACTTGAAGTGTTCTGGAGTACACTTAAACCTAAAATCATGTATACTTGGCTTGAAAATGTGTTCTTCATTTGCATTTAAATATAAGTAAACTGAAAATTCACAAGATCCATAGAAACTCAAAAGGAAAAAGTCAATTCATTTGAGAAGGCAAGATGCAGAGGAGGAAGCTAAACATACTTCCTGTAGCCTAATTTTTGCCCACTATAGATTGGGTAAGGATGTAAGACATAAATTTAACTAGTTCACATACACTCTCATATGTCACATAAGGATAGTATGAGATAATTAGGTGTTCCAAAACAAATGGCTCCCTCTTTCACTACTTGCACTACCACAAAATCTGTTATTTCAACAGAAGACCTAAGCAATGGAATCTAAGCAGAAGATCCTTAAATACCTAAAGGCCAAAATTTGCTATGGACATATCTCAGTGTAGTAAATTTACTTATGGTTTGTTAGGAGTTGGCTATTTACTGTTTATAGGGCATTTTCATCTATGTAACATTTTAAAAAACAAGTTTCAAATATATATACATTTTAAAATATTTATAAATAACCTAGGAAGTTGCCTTTATATATAAATGTTGGCTAAGTAGGGGACATGCATATGGAGGAAAAAAAATCATGGAGAAATAATACTGAGATCAAATGAGGCATCTTGATTTATTATGATGCAGACTGCATTTGACCCAGTCAAGGGTCAGGAATAGGTAGGAAAACTCTGTCTTTATTCTTTCTTCTATTTACTGTAAAATCAGTAACATGAAGAGTTCTTAGCTTATTTCACATTTCCCTGTTTGAAATATTGAGCTCAGGAAGTTGTTTTAGGGAGTTTTCATTTAAGACTTTCTTGTAGGAGACATTTTACTAAGTTTTGACTTCCTGATATTTAAAATAAATAGTAGATAAAGAGGAGAATTAAGTCACTACTGCTCTATAGGTGACTTTATAAATACTTATTTTGAGGTTCATTTAAAAGTTACTGTTCATCCTTGCGGGGTGAAATGGTCAAGAATTTGTGTTTTCTTATAGTTTAATTCCAGTAACAATATTAGTCAAATCCAAAATAACCCTTGATTGCTAAAATTTTCTAATGTATATGCAAAGATTTTTATTTCTTTTTCCACTCGAGCAACTGGTTAGTGATTTTTCTCTGATCCTTTCAGACCTTTATTTCCCTAGATTCCCCAATAATTGTATGAGGTCTAATTTCTACAATGAATTCCTTAGTCCTTAATGTCCACAGTGGTTCTGATTCTTAAATGGAACCGTGGTCAGTATGGGGAATAAGGGAAGAAAATGATGGAAGGTTTCCGGGCCACTGGTTTGGAGATGAACTACATGGATGTATATGAAGAATATAAAAAATACAGCTAAAGACATATATCTAAAGTTCTTGAAAAGACCCCCTGCCCAAAGGCTCTCAAAAGCATGGAAGAAGCACTGAATTAATCTAGAGAACTCAGATATCTAGGGAAGTTCTTATTCCCAATGCAGGACTCTCTTCTTTCTTTTCTTTCTTTTCTTTCTTTCTTTCTTTCTTTCTTTCCTTCCTTCTTTCAGATTTCTTTTATTTATTTATTTATTTGACAGAGACAGAGAGAGCACAAGTAGGGGGAACAGTAAAGGGAGACGGAGAAGTAGGCTCCTTGCTGAGCAGGGAGCCTGATGCAGGGCTGGATCCCAGGACCCTGAGACCATGATATGAGCTTAAGGCAGACGCTAAACCAACTAAGCCACTCAGATGCTCCCAGAACTCACTTTCTTTCCTTCTTTTTTTGAAGATTTTATTTATTTATCATGAGAGACACACAGAGAGAGGCAGAGACATAATCAGAGGGAGAAGCAGGCTCCCTGTGAGGAGCCTGTTGTGGGACTCTATCCCAGGATCCCAGGATCACAACCAGAGCCAAAAGCAGACACTCAACCACTGAGCCACCCAGGTGTCCCAGCAGGGACTTTCATTAAGACTTCTATCTCTGGGATCCCTGGGTGGCACAGCGGTTTGGCGCCTGCCTTTGGCCCAGGGCGCGATCCTGGAGACCCGGGATCGAATCCCACATCAGGCTCCCGGTGCATGGAGCCTGCTTCTCCCTCCGCCTGTGTCTCTGCCTCTCTCTCTCTCTCTCTGTGACTATCATAAATAAAAATAAAAAATAAAAAATAAAAAAGACTTCTATCTCTAAGTCACAGCTTCATCCACTTTACTACTCTGGCTGTGCATACTCTAGGGATAAATCTGTCTTTGGATGTATCAGGTACTATCCTCAGAGAAGTCATGGCCATAAGTATTTTATCCAAGATCTTCACTTCTTTTTGTTGTTGTTGTTGTAATATCACTTTCTAATATTTTATAATTTACTAATAGGCTATGTTTATTGTTTATTTTCTGTATCTCCCACTGGAATGTAAGCTCCACAGGGGCAAGTCTTGGCTCTCTGTACCTTAATGCAAATAAAATACCTAGACTGTGGTCCTAACTGTGGCACATAGTAAGGACCCTTAAAATAGTTGTGGAGTTAAACATAGTGAGATTCAGCAATTGCAGTATAACGGGCTCTATTATATGTATTCAGAATCAGAAACAAATGTGCAAAAGATATGAAAAAACTTAGTTGTAGAAGGTATTGGTCATATGGGACATGATATAATCAGAGTTAATGTGCTTACAGCTTTTGGGTCCAGACATGATGAATGTTATTCAATGCACACCAGAACTGCAGCCACCTGTTGTCCTAACAATGATAGAAGCAGCGATCTCAAAATATGAGAAGAGGCAAACAAAGCATGATTTAGAAGGGATACTCAAGTACTAGCATCTGAAATAATTTACCCTTTGTGTAACATTTCAGGACGCAGAATTTCCAAGAATTGAGATATTTTAGACTTTAGTAGCTATTGCCGGCTTCCAACCTGGTAGATACTATTGTATGAAGTATTTTTGGTGCTTTCACTCATTTTATCCTTTCACAAGCCAGCAAAAAGATCTTATCATTCTGCAAATTAGGAAACTGAGATACAGAAATGCTATCTAACATCCTCAGTGTCAACCAGATAGGTAAATGAACTTGCTTGTAACAGGCTACATCCTAAGACTTGTTTCTTTGGTAAACATACATCTAAAAAAATTGCAGAGAATTTTTGTTTTCTTATTTGTAGTTGCAACATGGATAATCTCACTCTCTTGCCCACTCTTTCCTTCTAAAAGAGGATTCTTTGCTTTTGCGGATAGTTCTTGAGCTCTTCTTTTTGTTGTATGGAATGCAAATACTGAGAGGATAGAAAAGCTGAAAAGACAGAGGTTAATATAGATCCACATAATAAAACTCTGACCAATGAAGAGAGTGGCAAAAGCCTACCTTGCTTGAATTTATGGCTCAGTTTTTTGGAAGATCTTAAAGACAAATTTTGGAGCTAAGTTGGTATCAAGGCAATATGGAGGATCAGATGGGAAATTAGGTTTTAAAGAAATGTAACTAATTAGAGCACCTGAGTGGCTCAGAGTTTGTCTGCCTTCAGCTCAGGTCCTGATCCCGGGGTCCTGAGATCAAGTCCTGTGTTGGGCTCCCTGTAGGGGATTTTAAGATTAAAATCTTAAAAAAAAAAAAAAAAAAAGAAATGTAACTAAGTATTCTGAAAGTAGTCCACCTCCAGCACATTCAGGAGAGATGGTTGTAAAAGATTAAATAGTGTCTATCTACTTTTTAGTTGCCAGACAATTGTTCCTTTGAATGAAAGTCCACATGGGATTGGATCACAAAGTGGCTTGCTTATATGGATTATGTTTTGAAAAGACGGAAAATTAATAATTAGCTCCATCATTACCCAAGTCTGAAATCATAAAATAATCCGATACCTCTTCTATTAGCTATCTATTGTTACATAGTAAATCATCCCAAAATGTAGTAGCTAAAAACAATAATAGGAGCTTATTATGTCTTCGAGTTTCATCCCCATGTGGACCTCCCTATGGGACTTTTAAGTAGCCTCATAACATGGTGGCTGGCCACCCACAGAGTAGGCAAACCAAGAGAGGTGGTGAAAGCTGCTTTTATGACTTACCCTTGGAAGTCACATGCCATCATCTCTACCACATCCTACTGGTCACACAGGTCAGCTCTAACATGAGAGGGACTCACCAAAGCATGAATACCAGAAAGCAAGGATCACTATAGGGAGGGGACTCATCTTAGAGACTGGCAACTACACTTCCCTGTTTCTTTCTCCCTAAATGCAAATGGTCTCTGAATACGGACTGTTCTTCCTCTATGCCTCTTCCTATTTCCACTATCTGTACTATTTAACTCCTTCACTTTATCTTGAGTATGCCCTGACTAATGCAATGGTCTCTTAATTGGTTTTCTTACCTCCAATTCACTCCATATCTCTTTTTACCATATTTATCATTCTTCTTTAACAGAGCTTATTCTAAAAAAAACCCAAACACAACAACAACAACAGAACTTGTTCTATAATTATAATTAGTTACATATATTTCTACCCATTTATTTCCCAACTAGGTTGACGGGTTTTGAAGGTAGTTATCATTGCGTATATTTGCATGTTTCACAGCGCCTCAACTGTGCCTCAGAAAGGTGTGATAAGGGGGAAGCAGTAGAACCTAGTGGGTAAGCACAGAGATGGCTGAGCCAGACAAATGCTGATTTAAATCCTAGTTCTACTACTTCTAAGCTGTGTGATCTCCGGCAAGTTATTCAACCTCTCTGAGCCCCTGTTTTCTCACTTCTAAAAAGCAACTTAGGCATATTAATTAATAATATTTATAACAGATATAAGTATTAATAATTATTAGTAGTATTATAATCATTAGTAATATCTGCCTTTTTTTAAATAATAAATTTATTTTTTATTGGTGTTCAATTTGCCAACATACCGAATAACACCCCAGTGCTCATCCCATCAAGTGCCCCCTCATGCCCGTCACCCATTCACCCCCTCCCCCCACCCTCCTCCCCTTCCACCACCCCTAGTTCGTTTCCCAGAGTTAGGAGTCTTCATGTTCTGTCTCCCTTTCTGATATTTCCTACCCATTTCCTCTCCCTTCCCTTTTATTCCCTTTCACTATTATTTATATTCCCCAAATGAATGAGAACATATAATGTTTGTCCTTCTACGATTGACTTATTTCACTCAGCATAATACCCTCCAGTTCCATCCACGTCGAAGCAAATGGTGGGTATTTGTCGTTTCTAATGGCTGAGTAATATTCCATTGTATACATAAACCACATCTTCTTTATCCATTCATCTTTCGATGGACACCGAGGCTCCTTCCACAGTTTGGCTCTTTGGGACATTGCTGCTAGAAATATCGGGGTGCAGGTGTCCCGGCGTTTCATTGCATCTGCATCTTTGGGGTAAATCTCCAGCAATGCAATTGCTCGGTTGTAGGGCAGATCTATTTTTAACTCTTTGAGGAACCTCCACACAGTTTTCCAGAGTAGCTGCACCAGTTCACATTCCCACCAAGAGTGTAAGAGGGTTCCCTTTTCTCCACATCCTCTCCAACATTTGTGGTTTCCTGCCTTGTTAATTTTCCCCATTCTCACTAGTGTGAGGTGGTATCTCATTGTGGTTTTGATTTGTATTTCCCTGATGGCAAGTGATGCAGAGCATTTTCTCATGTGCATGTTGGCCATGTCTACGCCTTCCTCTGTGAGGTTTCTGTTCATGTCTTTTGCCCATTTCATGATTGGATTGTTTGTTTCTTTGCTGTTGAGTTTAAGAAGTTCTTTATAGATCTTGCAAACTAGTCCTTTATCTGATACGTCATTTGCAAATATCTTCTCCCATTCTGTAGGTTGTCTTTGAGTTTTGTTGACTGTATCCTTTGCTGTGCAAAAGCTTCTTATCTTAATGAAGTCCCAATAGTTCATTTTTGCTTTTGTTTCTTTTGCCTTTGTGGATGTATCTTGCAAGAAGTTCCTGTGGCCAAGTTCAAAAAGGGTGTTGCCTGTGTTCTCCTCTAGGATTTTGATGGATTCTTGTCTCACATTTAGATCTTTCATCCATTTTGAGTTTATCTTTGTGTATGGTGCAAGGGAGTGGTCTAGTTTCATTCTTCTGCATGTGGATGTCCAATTTTCCCAGCACCATTTATTGAAGAGGCTGTCTTTCTTCCAATGGATAGTCTTTCCTCCTTTATCGAATATGAGTTGACCATAAAGTTGAGGGTCCAGTTCTGGATTCTCTATTCTGTTCCATTGATCTATGTGTCTGTTTCTGTGCCAGTACCGCACTGTCTTGATGACCACAGCTTTGTAGTACAACCTGAAATCTGGCACTGTGATGCCCCCAGCTATGGTTTTCTTTTTTAAAATTCCCCTGGCTATTCGGGGTCTTTTCTGATTCCACACAAATCTTAAAATAATTTGTTCTAACTCTCTGAAGAAAGTCCATGGGATTTTGATAGGGATTGCATTAAACGTGTAAATTGCCCTGGGTAACATTGACATTTTCACAATATTAATTCTGCCAATCCATGAGAATGGAATATTTTTCCATCTCTTTGTGTCTTCCTCAATTTCTTTCAGAAGTGTTCTATACTTTTTAGGGTATAGATCCTTTACCTCTTTGGTTAGGTTTATTCCTAGGTATCTTATGCTTTTGGGTGCAACTGTAAATGAGATTGACTCCTTAATTTCTCTTTCTTCAGTCTCATTGTTAGTGAATAGAAATGCCACTGACTTCTGGGCATTGATTTTGTATCCTGCCACGCTCCCGAATTTCTGTATGAGTTCTAGCAATCTTGGGGTGGAGGCCTTTGGGTTTTCTATGTAGAGTATCATGTCATCAGCAAAGAGGGAGAGTTTGACTTCTTCTTTGCCAATTTGAATGCCTTTAATGTCTTTTTGTTGCCTGATTGCTGAGGCTACGACTTCCAGTACTATGTTGAATAGCAGTGGTGGGGGTGGACATCCCTGTCTTGTTCCTGATCGTAGGGGAAAGGCTCCCAGTGCTTCCCCATTGAGAATGATATTTGCCATAGGCTTTTCATAGATGGCTTTTAAGATGTTGAGGAATGTTCCCTCTATCCCTACACTCTGAAGAGTTTTGATCAAGAATGGATGCTGTATTGTGTCAAATGCTTTCTCTGCATCTAATGAGAGGATCATATGGTTCTTGGTTTTTCTCTTGCTGATATGATGAATCAAATTGATTGTTTTACGAGTGTTGAACCAGCCTTGTGTCCTGGGGATAAATCCTACTTGGTCATGGTGAATAATTTTCTTAATGTATTTTTGGATCCTATTGGCTAGTATCTTGTTGAGAATTTTTGCATCCATGTTCATCAGGGATATTGGTCTTCTTTTTGGTGGGGTCTTTGTCTGGTTTTGGAATTAAGGTGATGCTGGCCTCATAGAACGAATTTGGAAGTACTCCATCTCTTTCTATCTTTCCGAACAGCTTTAGTAGAATAGGTATGTTTCTTCTTTAAACGTTTGATAGAATTCCCCTGGGAAGCCATCTGGACCTGGACTTTTGTGTCTTGGGAGGTTTTTGATGACTGCTTCAATTTCCTCCCTGGTTATTGGCCTGTTCCGGTTTTCTATTTCTTTCTGTTCCAGTTTTGGTAGTTTGTGGCTTTCCAGGAATGCGTCCATTTCTTCTAGATTGCCTAATTTATTGGCATATAGCTGTTCATAATATGTTTTTAAAATCGTTTGTATTTCCTTGGTGTTGGTAGTGATCTCTCCTTTCTCATTCATGATTTTATTAATTTGAGTCTTCTCTCTCTTCTTTTTAATAAGGCTGGCTAATGGTTTATCTATCTTATTAATTCTTTCAAAGAACCAACTCCTGGTTTTGTTGATCTGTTCCACAGCATTTCTGGTCTCGATTTCGTTGAGTTCTGCTCAAATCTTTATTAACTCTCTTCTTCTGCTGGGTGTAGGATCTATTTGCTGTTTTTTCTCTACCTCCTTTAGGTGTAAGGTTAGCTTTTGCATTTGAGTTCTTTCCAGTTTTTGAATGGATGCTTGTATTGCGATGTATTTCCCCCTCAGGACTGCTTTTGCTGCATCCCAAAGATTTTGAACGGTTGTATCTTCATTCTCATTAGTTTCCATGAATCTTTTTAATTCTTCCTTAATTTCCTGGTTCACCCTTTCATCTTTTAGCAGGATGGTCCTTAACCTCCATGTGTTTGAGGTCCTTCCAAACTTCTTGTTGTGATTTAGTTCTAATTTCAAGGCATTATGGTCTGAAAATATGCAGGGGATGATCCCAATCTTTTGGTATCGATTCAGACCCAAATCGTGACCCAGTATGTGGTCTATTCTGGAGAAAGTTCCATGTGCACTTGAGAAGAATGTGTATTCAGTTGAGTTTGGATGTTGCTGCCGGGCCGCTCGCTCTCTTTAAATCTCAGGCCGAATTCGTGGATTTTCAGGATGATTTGAAGGTTATCTAGGTAATTTGGTGGGGACAGGTGACTTGGGGGACAGGGACAGATTAGGAAAGTTTTCTGTAGATATCTGTGAAATCCATCTGGTCCAGTGTATCATTTAAAGCTCTTGTTTCTTTGGAGATGTTGTGTTTAGAAGACCTATCAAGTGTAGAAAGCGCTAGATTGAAGTCACCAAGTGTAAGCGTATTATTATCTAACTATGTCTTGACTTTGGTTATTAATTGATTGATGTATTTGGCAGCTCCCACATTCGGGGCATATATATGGAGGATTGTTAAGTCCTCTTGTTGGATAGATCCTTTAAGTATGATATAGTGTCCCTCTTCATCTCTCACTACAGTCTTTGGGGTAAATTTTAGTTTGTCTGATATAAGGATGGCTACCCCTGCTTTCTTTTGAGGACCATTTGAATGGTAAATGGTTCTCCAACCTTTTATTTTCAGGCTGTAGGTGTCCTTCTGTCTAAAATGAGTCTCTTGTATGCAGCAAATAGATGGGTCCTGCTTTTTTATCCAGTCTGAAACCCTGCGCCTTTTGATGGGGTCCTTAAACCTGTTCACTTTCAGAGTTACTATTGAAAGATAGGAGTTTAGTGTCATCATGATATCTATTCAGTCCCTGTTTTTTGTGGATTTTTCCACTGGACTTCTTCTTAAAGGGGAATTTTAAGAGTCCCCCTTAAAATTTCTTGCAGAGCTGGTTTGGAGGTCACATATTCTTTCAGTTCCTGCCTGTCTTGGAAGCTCTTTATCTCTCCTTCCATTCTGAATGAGAGCCTTGCTGGATAAAGTAGTCTTGGTTGCATGTTCTTCTCATTTAGGACCCTGAATATATCCTGCCAGCCCTTTCTGGCCTGCCAGGTCTCTGTGGAGAGGTCTGCTGTTACCCTAATACTCCTCTCCATAAAAGTCAGGGATTTCTTGTCTCTTGCTGCTTTAAGGATCTTCTCTTTATCTTTGGAATTTGCAAGCTTCACTATTAAATGTCGAAGTGTTGAACGGTATTTATTTATTTTAGGGGGGATCTCTCTATTTCCTGGATCTGAATTCCTGTTTCCCCTTCCCAGATTAGGAAAGTTTTCAGCTATGATTTGTTCAAATACATATTCTGGACCTCTGTCCTTTTCAGCGCCCTCGGGAACCTCAATTAAACGTAGGTTTTTCTTCCTCAAGCTGTCATTTATTTCCCTTAATCTATCCTCATGGTCTTTTAATTGTTTGTCTCTTTTTTCCTCGGTTTCCCTCTTTGCCATCAAGTTGTCTTCTATGTCACTCACTCGTTCTTCCACCTCGTTAATCCTCATCGTTAGGACTTCTAGTTTGGATTGCATCTCATTCAATTGATTTTTAATTTCTGCCTGATTAGATCTAAATTCTGCAGTCATGAAGTCTCCTGAGTCCTTTATGCTTTTTTCTAGAGCCACCAGTAGCTTTATAATAGTGCTTCTGAATTGGTTTTCTGACATTGAATTGTAATCCAAATTTTGTAAGTCTGTAGGAGAGAGGACTTTTTCTGATTCTTCTTTTGAGGTGAGGTTTTCCTTCTAGTCATTTTGCTCAGTGCAGAGTGGCCAAAAACAAGTTGTATTGGGAAAAGGAGAAAAAGAGAGGAGAGAAAGAAGGAAAGAAAAGAGAAAAGGAAAAAAGGAAGAAAAAAAGAAAAAAGAGAGAAGAAAAAGGGAAAGAAAAAAAGGGTGAGGGAAGCAAACAGAAATCAAAAAGCAAAAAAACCAATACAAAACAAAACAACACGGGGGAGTATCTTCTGATTCTGTATACTTTGAGTCCCTTGACTTCCCCTGGAACTTGTCCGTCTAGTTGGTCTTCTGGGGGAGTAGCCGGTTGTGCTGATTTTCAGGTGTTAGCACTTGGGGGAGCTGCTCTGCCCCCTGCCTGGTGCAGGGCTCAGTGGGGGTTGTTTACCCCGTGAGGCCCCAGGAGGAACAACCCCAGTGGCAGCGGCCAGCTCTAGAGCCCTGGATTCAGCCCCCGCAGGAACTACAGAGCTCTTGGTCTGCAGGGGCCTTGAGGCTCCGGGGCGGGGCCGCTGATCTGCTCAGCTCGGGGCAGGAGCGTCCTTGCTGTCCTGGGCCCTCCTGGCCTCTGCCTGTCCCAGGGGGTGGCCGGATCCTGGGCTGTGTCCCGGTGCCCAGTGCTCCGGGGCCTGCGCTGTTGGATTCGCGCTCCCGGCCGCGCAGCCCCCTCCGCGGAGCCTCCGCCCGAGCCCCTCCGAGCTACTCCCGGGTCCAGCCATGCGCGCTGCAGCCCTTTAGGGAGTTCGGCCGCGTGGTGTGGCGCACTCTCCCCGGGGCGCAAGTTCCCTGTTAGTGCCCCCGGGAGCCTGAGGTCATCCCCGCCCCTCCTGGGATCCTGCTCCAACTCCCTGCGAGCGCCTTTCCCTCCAGGAAGGTTGGTGCAGCTCCTGCTTCTCCAGGTGGGGCTCTCCTGTCCTGGGACACTCGCCCCGGCCTTAGCCCAGCTCCTCGCGGGGCCCCTCCCCCTTGGAGGCCTTTTGTTTCTTTATTTCTTCCCCTTGATAGAAGCACTTCTCACTGTAGCATTCCAGCTGTTCTCTCTTTAAATCTCAGGCCGAATTCGTAGATTTTCAGGATGATTTGAAGGTTATCTAGGTAATTTGGTGGGGACAGGTGACTTGGGGACCCTACTCTTTTGCCATCTTGCCCCTCCCTCACTTCTTTCATTTCTGATTTTATTTATTTTAGTCTTCTTTTCTTTCTTAATGAGTCTAGCTAAAGGTTTATCAACTTCATTTATTTTCAAAAAAGTAACTTTTGTTTCATTATTTCTTTTATATTTTTTTAAGTTTCTCTTTCATTTATTTCCACTCTAATCTGTATTACTTTCATCCTTTTACTAACTCTGGGCTGTTTTTGTTATTCTAGTTATTTTAGGTGTAAAGTTAGATTGTCTATTTGAGATCTCTTATTTTTCTTGAGGTAGACTTATTTCACTATAAACTTTCATTTTAACTGCTTTTGCTGTGTCTCAAAGATTTTGAACCATTGTGTTTCCATTTTCATTTGACTCAAAGTATTATTAAAATTTCCTCTTTGATTTCATCCTTTACCCATTGGTTGTTTAGTCTCCACATGTTTGGGTTTTTTCTAGTTTTTTTGCTTGTAATTGATTCCTACTTTCGTATCATGGTCAGAAAAAATGCTTAATATGTCTTCTTAAATTTACTGAGATTTTTTTGTGTGTGTCCTAACATATGATCTATCCTGTAAAATGTACCATGCGCACTTTAAAAGAATGTGTACTCTGTTTTCGGATGCAATGTTCTGTATATATTTGTTAAATCCATCTGTTCTAACGTTTCATTCAATGCCACTTTTTCCTCATTGATTTTCTAACTGGATAATCTATCCATTGATATAAGTGGGGTGCCCAAGTCCCCTATCATTATTTTATTACTGTCAATTTCTCCCTTTATATCTGTTCATTTTACTTTATATATTTAGGTGCTGCTATGTTGCATGCATTTGGATATTTACAATTATATCCTCTTGTTGGATTGATTCTTTTATCATTATGTAATGTCCTTCTTTGTCTATTATAGTCTTTGTTTTAAAGTCTATTTTGTCTGATCTAAGTATTGCTACCCCAGCTTTTTGTTTGCTTCCATTCACATGGATTATTCATTTCTATTCCCTCACTTTCATTCTGTATGTGACTTTGGGTCTGAAGTCAATCCCTTGTAGGCAGCAAAAGATGAGTCTCGATATTTTTCAATCCATTCAGTTACCCTATGTCTTCTGATTGGAGCATTTAGAACACCTAAATTTTAAAGGATTGCCATTTTGTTAATTACTTTCCAGGTTTTTTTTTTTTTGTAGTTTTCCTCCCTTCCTTTCTTCTGTTACTCTCTTTCCTTGTGATTGATGAACTTTTTAAAAAATTTTTTAATTGGAGTTCAATTTGCCAACATATAGCATAACACCCAGTACTCATCCCGCTAAGTGTCCCTCTCAGTGCCCATCTCTCAGTCACTCCAACCCCCTGCCCCTCCCCTTCCACTACCCCTTGTTCATTTCCTAGAGTTAGGTGTCTCATGTTTTGTCACCTTCACTGATATTTTCACTCATTTTTCTCTCCTTTCCCTTTATTCTCTTTCACTAATTTTTATATTCCCCAAATGAATGAGACCATATAATGTTTGTCCTTTTCCGATGGACTTATTTCACTCAGCATAATACCCTTCAGGTCCACCCATGTCAAAGCAAATGGTGGGTATTTGTCATTTTTAATGGCTGAGTGAGATTCCATTGTATACATAGACCACATCTTCTTTTGATTGATGAACTTCTTTAGTGTTATGTTTGGATTCCTTTTTCTTTATTTTTTGTGAATCTATTATAGGTTTGTGGATAACATCCTAAGTATATAGCAATCTATATTAAGTTGATGGTCACTTAAGTTTGAACACATCCTAAAAGCACTACATTTACTTATTTCTTCAGTGTTTGACCTATATGATACCAAATTTTGCATCTTTTTATTTTGGAATCCCTTTACTGATTTTTTAGATACAATTGATTTTATTACTTTTTTCCTTTAACCTTCATACTAGCTTTATAAGTGACTGATCTGCTACCTTTACTATATGTTTGATTTTTTTTTTAAGATTTTACTTATTTATTTGACAGAAAGAGAGCACAAGTGGGGGAGTGGCAGGCAGATGGGGAGAGAGAAGCAGGCTTCTTGCCAAGCAGAGAGACCTCTAGAACAGCATCAAGCAGAATAACATTTGCATTATAGAGGTTCCAGAAAGAGAGAGAGCATGAGGCAGAAAACGTCTTTGAAATAATGACTGAAACTTTCTCTAACCTAAGGAAGGAAAGAAACATCTAGGTCTGGGAATGCCATAGAGTCCCAGATTAGAGGAAGCCAAAATAAGCCCCATCAACACATTATAATTAAGATGTCAAAAGTTATATATAAAGAGAGAATGTTAAAAAGCAGCAAAAGCAAAATAAATTGTTACATACAAGAGAAACCATATAAGGTCATCAGCAAACTTCTTAGAAGAACCTTTGCAAGCCAGAGAGGGTGGCATGGCATATTCAAACTTCTTAAAGGAAAAATTACCAATGAAGTATATTCTACTTGTCAAAGTATATTTAGATTTGAAGGAGAGATAAAGAGTATTCCAGATAAGCAAAAGCTAAATGATTTCATTATAACTACATTAGCCTTAAAAGAAATATTACAGAAATTAAAAATTATTTAAGCTGAAGTGATATAACACTAATTAGTAGGAAAACATGAAAGTAAAAATCACGCTAGAAACTAAAAGGTAAATACATAGTAAAGGTAGTGAGTTAATCACTCATAATGATGCTAAGAAGGCTAAAAGACAAAGATAAGATTACAATAATCAATTAAGGGATATACAAAATAAAAAGGAGTAAAAAGTTACATGAAAAACAAAACACTTAGAGGAGAAGTCAAAATGTAGAGTTTTGAAATATGTTCTAATTTGAGTTTCTATCAACTTAAAATAGACTATTATCTATTGTTACCTCATGGTAACCAAGCAAAACTTTATAGTAAGAAAATTAGAAAGGAATCTAGACATAACATAAAGAAAGTCATCAAACCACAGGGAAGAGAGAGAAGAAAAAGAGACTAGAGTTAAACTAAAAACAATTAACAATATGTCAATACATATATACCTATCAATAATTACTTTCAATATAAGAAGACTAAATTCTCAAATTAAGAATCATAGAGTGGCTGTAAAGCCATCTATATTCTGACTGTAAGAGGCTCACTTCAGAAGTAAGGACACACACAGACTGAAAGTATAGGGATGGAAAAATATATTCCATGAAAATGGAAAAGAAAAGAAAGTTGGTATACCTATACTCAGACAAAATAGACTTTAAACACTGTAACAAAAGACAAAGAGGGACACTAAATAATGATAAAGTGATCAATCCAGCAAGAAGATATAACATTTATAAATATATATACAGCCAACATAGGAACACCAAAATATATAAAGAAGATATTAACAGACTTAAGTGGATAAATTGACAGAAATGCAATAATAGTGGGTGATTTTATCGCTGCACTTACATCAATAGGTAGATCAGACACAGAATCAGTATGGAAACACTGATCTTCAATGACATAACAGGCCAGCTATGTACAGAAATTACATCCAAATGTAACAAGATACACATTCTGCTCAAGTGCACATTGAACATTTTTCAGGATAAAACACATATTAGGCCAAAAGCCAAGTCTCAATAAATTCAAGAGGACTGAAATCATATAAAACATTTTTCCTGACCACAGTGGTATGAAACAGGAAATCAATTAGAAAAAGATAAAAATCATAATCATCTCAACAGATGCAGACAAAACATTTGACAAAATTCAACATCCACATTTATGATAAAAACTCCAATAAGCTGGATATAGAGGGAACATACCTCCACATAATAAAGGCTATATATGACAGACCCACAGCTAGTATCATACTCAGCAGTGAAAAACTGAAATCTTTTCCTTTAAGACCAGGAGCAAGAAAAGGATGCCTACTATCCCCACTTTTATTCAACATAGTTTAGAAATCCTAGCCACAGCAGTTAAGTAAGAAAAAGAAATAAAAGGCACACAAATTGGTAAGGGAGAAGTAAAATTCACTATTTTCAGATGACATACTACATATAGACAATCCTAAACAATCTACTGTAAAGCTACTCAGCCACTAAATGAGCTCAATAAATTTGCAGGATACAAAATCATTATGGAAAAATCTGTTGCATTTTTATACACTAATCATCAAGTACCAGAAAGAGAGATCAAGAAAACAATCTCATTTATAATTGCATCAAAAAAAGAGAATACCAGAGAGAGAGAGAATGCCTAGGAATAAATTTAACCGAGGAGATGAAAGATCTGTATTCCTTTTTTTAAAGGATTTTATTTATTTATTTATTCATAAGATTCATAAGATACACAGGGAGAGAGAGAGAGATACAGAGAAGCAGAGACACAGGCAGAGGGAAAAGCAGGCTCCATACAGGGAGCCCAACATGGGACTCGATCCTGGGTCTCCAGGATCATGCTCTGGCTGAAGGCGGCGCTAAACCGCTGAGCCACCCAGGCTGCCCAAAGATGTATTCTTAAAACTATAAAACACTGATGAAAAAAACTGAAGAAGAAAGAAAGAAATAGAAAGTTATTGTGTGCCAGTGGATTAGAAGAATCAATAGTATTAAAAAGTCCATACTACCCAAAGCAATCTACAGATTCAATGCAATCCCTATAAAAATTTTAATGATGTTTTTCACATAACTTGAACAAACAATATCAAATTTCTGTGGAATCACAAAAGACCTCAAATAGCCAAAACAATCTTGAGAGAGATAGACAAAACCAAAAGAATCACTCCCACAAATTTCAACCCATTTACAAAGTTATAGTAATTAAAATAGTGTGGTATTGGCATAAAAATAGACACATAGATCAATGGAACAGAATAGAGCCCAGAAGTAAACACACACATATATGGTGTTAATGTATGACAAAGGAGATAAGAATGTGCAATAGAGAAAGGACAATGGCTTCAATAAATGGTGTTGGGAAAACTGGATAGCTACATTCAAAAGCATGAAATTGGGCCACTATCTTACACTGTATATAAAAATCAACTCAAAAAAGGGGTACCTGGGTGGCTTAAGCGTTAATCATCCCACTCCTGATTTCAGCTCAGGTCATGATCTCAGGGTCATGAGACCGAGTCCTGTATTGGGTTCCAGGCTCAGCAGGGTGTCTGCTTGAAATTGTCTTTCTTCCTCTCCCTCTGCCCTTCCCTGCCTCATGGGCATGCATTCTCTCTCTCTCTCTAAAAAATAAATAAATAAATAAAATTTTAAAAGAAAAAGATTCCCTCTCTCCCTCTACTCCTCCGCCTCTCCCTGCTCAAGTTCTCTCTCTCTTAAAAAAATCAACTCAAAATAGACTTGAATGTAAGACCTGAAATCATAAACTGCTAGAAAAAGACATAAGTGGTAAGTTCTTTGACATTGGTCTTAGCAATTTTTTTTTATGTCTGTGGCTCCAATGGCAAGGGAAACAAAAGCAAAATTAAACATATGGAATATTTCTAATTAAACAGCTTCTGCACAGGAAAGAAGACCATCAACAAAATGAAAAAACAAACTACAGACTGGAAGGAAATATTTGCAAATATCTAATAAGGGGTTGAAATCCAAAATATAAACAGAACTCATATAATCTATTAACAAACAAAATAAACAATCATTAAAAATAGCCAAAGGATGTGAATAGACATTTTTTAAAGACATGCAGGTGGCCTACAAGCACATGAAAAAATGCTCAACATTAATAATATCAGGAAAATTCATATCAAAACCACACTGAGATACACCTTACACCTGTAATAATGGCTATTATGAAAAAGATGAAAAACACGTGTTGACAAGGATGCGGAACTCTTGCATGCTGTACATGGAAACATAAATTGATATAGCTATTATGGAAAGCAGTATGGAGGTTCCTCAAAAATTAAAAATATTGGCACATCTGGGTGGCTCAGTCAGTTTACAGATTGAATCTTAGTTTCAGCTTGGGTCATGATCTGAGGATTTGAGCCTCACATCAGGCTCTGCAGTCAGCATGGAGTCTTCTGGAGATTCTCTTCCACTCCCTCTCCCTCCACTCGATTGAGCTTTCTCTCTCTTTCAAATAAAGAAATAGATAAATAGATAAAATCGTTTTAATAAATTAAAAACAGAGCAATCATATAACCAGAAATTCCACTTCTGGGTGTTTTAATCCAAAGAAAACAAAAACATACTTTGAAAAGATATGTGCACCCTTATGTTTGTTGCAGGATTATTTACAATAACCAAGATACAAAAACAACCTCAAAGTCCACCCATGGATGGAATGGATAAGGAAGATGTGGCACGTATATAAAATGGAATACTACTCAGCGATAAAAAACAATGAAATTTTGCAAAAGTATGGATAGACCTTGAGGCTGAGTAAGTCAGATGAGACAATTCTTCATGATTTCACTTACAAGTTGAATCTCAAAAACAAAACAAACAAACAAACAAAACAAAACAAAACACAGACTCCTAGATGCAGAGAAAAGATTAGTCCTTGCAAAAGGGGAGGGGTTGGGGGCAAGGCAAAATGAGTGAAGAGGATTAACAGCTACAAAGAAACATTATAAATAAATCACGGGGATGTAATGTACAACATGGGCAATATAGTCAATAATATTGAAATAAATTTGTACAGTGATAGATGCTAACAAGGCTTATTGTGGTGACAATACTGCAATGTATATTACGTTAAGTCACTATGTTGTATGCCTGAAACAAATAAAATGTTGTATGTTAATTATTCTTCAATGAAAAATATTAACTTTTTTTGAGGTATACATAGCATACAATAATATACCTAGATTTTAAGGTAGAGATTGATGACTTTTGATGTGTAAACACTATGAATTTAACTTCTTTTAGTCCCTGTACCAAAATACCATAGACTGGCTGGCTTCTTTCTCACTGTTGTGGAAACAGGAAGGTCAAGATCAAGTCACCAGCTTGGCAGATTTATTTTCTAGTGAGAGCCGCTTCTTGCTTCAGAGATGGTACCTCTGGCTGAAAACCCACATGCAGGAGAGGCAAGAGATCTCTCTATGGCACCTTTTGTCAAGACAATAATCCCATTACTGAGGGCTCCACCCTCATGACACGATCACCTTGCACAGGCTCCACCTCCTGATACTACCAACCTGGGGCTTGGCATTTCAACCTCTGAATTTTGCAGGGCCACGAACATTCACTCCACAGCACACCCTCATCAATATACATAAATTTCCTGTCACTTTTCCTTCGGAAAGTTCCCTCCATTCCTCCACTGCCACATCGGGAAACTACAGATTTAAATCCTAGTCTCATAAACTAAGCCCATTCTAGACTATACCAGATTTCATCCAAATTAAAACCTACATTGGGTTCGTTTGGTCTAACTCGTTCTGTCATCACAATACCTTGGAGATAAATCCTTGTTCCTACATGATCAGAAGTTAGTTCTGATTTAGAAGGGATTATCTCACTGTGATTAAGCCAGTTTTGTTTACTCACTCATCTGTTAAATTCCGGCTGTTTATTCCCAGGTTGTGGAAGAAATTCATGAATTATACTGAACATTCATACACTAAGTATGCACGGGTAATTCCCTAGGGCAGGATCGCTGGATTGCAGGGCAGTATAACTTTATAAGAAACTTCTATTATACACGCTAACTTTTCTGCTCATGACCTCCATTTACAATTTCTTTCCATCAATCATCGCCAAGTGCACTCAAGTGTTGTAAAGTGTGAGCGAATCTAATTCTCTCCTCAGCATTATTTGAAGAAACTCCCACTGTCCTCTCCAACCTCCGTGTTAATTATGTGTCGATCGCTTATGCCATTTAGTTTGAGAAAGAGAAGTCCTTCCCTCACTGAACTTCCACCAAGTGCACTGATTCTTCCCGTGTGCCTTCTCCAAGAGACCGTGGGACCTTTTGGCCCAGGGACACACACTACTATTCCCAGTGCCTCCCATCTTTTCTCTTCTCTAGGTCCCCTGTGCTCAGACACCCAGCTCACTGAGCACAGCCTCCCCTACTGAGCACATCATTATTATGTAACAGCTTCTCTGCCTCCCCCCCACCCCCCCTGGGGAGGCCTAGTCCCCAGTCCCTCTCTGCTCTCCTCAGGACTCCACCGCTAGAAAAGTTGCTGTTTCAGGGATCATCTTGCCTACCTCCCGCCTGATTACATCTTCTGTGGTCACAGGCTCCTTCACTTATGGGGCCTGCCTGGGCCCAGGCCCACTTGACAGGTAATCTCTGGCTGCCTCTGCTCTGGCTACTCCTGTCCCCAGGCTGCTGCTCCCGTGCCCTCCCAGGATGGCGCTTCACTTCCTCTGAAGTCGTGATCCCCAGGAAGGTGTCCCACAGGGTGGGTGGAATGGAGAGACAAGGCCACCTCTCCTATAAGATTCACTTCAGGGGGCAAAGACATGTGGTTCACATGAAAGTTAAGAAGAACCTGCTGCCCAGACATTTTCCTGTAATCACTGATAACGATCAGGGTGCCATGCAGGAGGACTACCCTTTTGTCCCCCAAGACTGCTACTACTACAGCTACCTGGAAGGGGTCCCTGGGTCCATGGGCACGCTGGACACCTGCAATGGGGGTCTGCGTGGCATGCTGCAGGTCGATGACTTCACGTATGAAATAAAACCGCTGGAGGCTTCTTCCACATTTGAGCACGTGGTTTCCCTGCTTGTGACAGAAGGAAGATCATCAGAGGCTCAAAAGTGTAAGATTGGAGAGCAAGATACAGATCAAGCGTATGAGGAGGCAATACTTGCTGGAACTCCTAGAGCAGGCCCTGTGTACTTGTGGTGGCCACATAAGAAATACTTTAAAATCCATTACACATCTGCGAACTCATTAACTCTGATAAACAGAAATTTCACACGTATAGTAGAGAATGTAGTGATTTTGAACAACATATTACATACCATCTTTACACAAACTCTCCTGGATATCAACATACGTGTTTTGTGCATATGGGATGGAATGGATAGATTGTATTTTAATGAATATGGAAGTATTGAAAGACTCATGACTGATTTTGGTTTGTGGAAATACTGGGGTTTGTATAATGATATTCCTCATGACACTTCAGTGCTTCTTACAGGACAAAAACTGTGTGGGGCCTTATACTATGGCCAACACAATGGAGCATGCAACCCTAACTGGGGCGTGGCATATGTATATATAGCAAGATACCACTTATTTTTGGCTGCGACTATTGCAGCACATGCCCTATGTCATACTCTGGGAGTCATTCATGATAAACCTGGTTGTCATTGCTTTCGAAGAGAGTACTGTGTCATGGATCCTCAGCCTGATTTATTGGATATAATGAGCAACTGTACTTACGACCAACTGCAACACAAGTTCAATAGTTGGGATCCTTGTTTGAGTGCACCAAATGTACCATACACCAATTATCCTTACGTAGCTGCTCGTTGTGGTGACCTGGTCGTGGACAGGAGGGAAGAATGTGACTGTGGCTCCTTAAAACAGTGCTCTAAGAATAAGTGTTGCACCACCACTTGTGCCCTCTCCCTTGGCAGTGACTGCAATGGAGGTTCCTGCTGTGTTAACTGCAAATATGCTCAACCTGGACTGCTTTGCAGAGACATACTCGGAGTTTGTGATCTCCCAGAATACTGTGATGGGAGATCGCATAATTGCCCTAATGACGTTTACACCCAGGATGGAACCCCATGTTCAACGTTAGCTGTCTGTGTGAGAGGAAACTGTACTGATCGTGATATGCAGTGTCAATCCCTTTTTGGCTATGGAATAAAAGATGCTGCACCAGCATGCTATGAAAAACTGAACGTATTAGGTGATCGATTTGGGAACTGTGGGGTGAGGGTGGTACGAGGAGGAGGAAAACCTGTTAGATGTGAAGAAGATGATGTTCTTTGTGGAATGCTGCACTGTCGTGATGTTCAAGAAATTCCTGGTGGAGGTGACCACGTTACATTTCGTCATATAATAGTACATGATGTTCAAAGAGAGTTATGCTTTGGATATGATGCACACCATGGGACAGAGATCCCAGAAATGGGGCTAGTTGTGGATGGGGCAAACTGTGGCCCAGGAAAATACTGTTTGAATCAGAATTGTACTTTTTATCAAGACATGGGTTTTGACTGTGATGTCAGTACATGCAATTTCAGAGGAGTGTGTAACAGCAAGAAACACTGTCACTGTATGAGAGGTTGGAAACCCCCAACATGTGAAGAGAAAGGAGCAGGTGGTAGTATAGATAGTGGCCCTCCACCTGACAGAGAATATGGTTTTCGAACCAGAATAATTTTTAGTATACACCAAACAATACTTCTACTGATAATTCGCTTAGGTCTTTTTCTGATTTCAGGCATCACTGGTGCCTCTCATCACTTAGAAGATATAAAAGAGGAGGATGAAGAACAAAAATGACCTAGACTCAAGTGAATACTAACTTGATGTGCCAGATGAAGAAAATCATATTGGTAGGACCAGGAAAAATGATCAAGAATCACTCTGATAATTACATAGTCCTTTAGCCACTCTGAGGTTGCCATCTTAAAATAAAACGAGTTGGCCATTTAACATGAGGTCGTCTCTTTTAATATATGTAACATTTGTTTTCTAGCCATACTCTTACTATTCCTACAGGGGATAGTAGAAGACTCTTCGATTCATTAGCAAGAGACCAGTAGTACTCTTGTTAAGAAGTGGAATCTAGTGTTTCAAAAAGTTTGGGTAGCAAACCTTGTTTGCATGGGTATGCACCAGATTTAACAAGTTTTTGGACCATTTCCCAATTGGGCATATACTAGATTTCTGTTATTTGTTCATTCTACTGCTCCTGTTAAACAAATGGCACTTAAAGTGACAGTTGGAAGATATGGTAGGATGGTAAGAACTTTTCTGTCAAGGCACGTGGGTGCCAACAGATCTACCTACCGCCTGCCAAGTATACGGGCTCTTGGACAAAGCCTCAGGCCGTGAGTTTCAAGGTCCATGTTACATTGGGAGATGCAATGCACTTTGCCAGGATTTTGTGGTGATCAGAGGAAAGCACCCAGGAAGGGCCTGGAACACGTTAGGCACTTAATAGATGCCATTATTCTCGCTATTCTCATTATTCCTCTTGGGCTATGCTAAACCTGAGGTATTCCAGCAGAATGAGTTTTGCATTGTATCTTTATCACTTTTCTTTTTGGAGTTCATTTATTGATTTGAGAGAGACAGTAAAGTGAAATAGAGAGAAAGAGAGAGAGAGAGAGAGAGAGAGAGATAGACAGAGAGCACATGCACGAGTAGGGAGGGAGAGGAGCAGAGGGAGAGGGAAAGAAGCAGACTCACCTGCTGAGCAGGAAGTCTGACCCAGGGCTCCATCCCAGGATTCTGGAATCATGACCTGAGCTGAAGGCAGACACTTAACTGACTGAGCCCCCCATGTGCCCCCATTGCGTCTTGATTATAAAACCATCACAGGAGGAACTGTCCATCCCTGACTGATACATCACGGCTTAAGGCCCCTGGCTGTTGGAGCCGTAGGAACTCACATTTCATACCTTAGGAATTGCCTGAGCACAGGCTGTCTGTAAAGTACGAGGCAGAACTGACCGTCTGATACGTGTACGGACAAAACATTTACACAAAAGGGAACAGGAAGAGATCGCTTCAGAAATCGTGCAAGAGAAGAAGAGGGTCCCATAAGGGACATGTGGTACATTAGTGCTATGGAAATGCCTCAGGCCTCAGATCCAAGTTCTTGCTGAAAGTATGGAGTCCAGGTGAGAACAGCACGAAAGGGTCGAGGAAGGACACAGCAAGAGAGAATCAACAGGAGTGCCACTCTGAGCCATTGTGATCCGTCCGTGTTTTCTAGAGCTCTCTTACCTTCTCGTCCAGGTGGCTTACGTGGTAGAGTGGCCTGGATCTTCATCCACGACAGGTCTGAGCCCCTGTTGACTATGTCCTTGTCAAACATGTGTTTCTGCATTGGCACTTGGCACCAGGATCTACTGTCCGCCAATGAATAAATCACGGGAATAAAAGGCACAGCCTAGGGAATAAGGTCAATGATGTTGCAACAGCATTGTGACAGATGGTAGCTTCATTTGTGGCGAGCAGAGCAGGACTTACTGGAAGAAATCAAATCAACTGTATTGTACACCTGAAAGTAATGTAACACTGTGTGTCAGCTATCTCAAATAAAGAAACATTTTAAACCACAGTAAGATGCCAGACACAGCCACTGGGGTGGCAAAAACAAATGTTAAGACTGACAATACCAAGGGCCAAGGAGGATAGGAAGCAACCATAGTTCTCCTCTATTGCCGGGGGAGGGGGGGTCGGATGCAAAACTATAGAGGTCATTGGAAAACGGTTTGTCTGTTTCCTACCAAGGTCAGCACACACTGGACTACACACTCAGCGATCCTCCTTCTAAATGGCACGGAGAACATGGGTCCGTACAAAGAACTGCAGGCAGATGCTCACAACAGCTTTGTTCACAATAGCCCCAAAGTGAAAACAACCCAAATGTCCATCAGCGGCGAATGAATCAACCAAGAGTGGTATAGCCACACGATGGACTGCTACTTGGCAATAAAGAGGAACCAGTTACTGACTCACGCAACAACATGGGGGTGGATCTCAAAATCGTGCTGAGTGAACAGTCAGATCCAGTAGACTGACTGCAGGACTGTGTGGCTCTATTTCCTATGACATCGGGGGAAAGGCAAAACTGTGGGGACAGAGAGCAGATTGGTGGTCGTCAGGGACTGGAGGGAGGGGGCTGACTGCAAAGGGGCACAGGGAAGGTCTTGGGGGCCAAGGGTATGTGTTCCACGTCTTGACTGGGGTAGCGGCGTCATGACCCCATACATTTGGCGGATTATACTCTATACCAGTTATACCTCAAGAAATCTCCCTTTAAAAATAACAACTACAACGAAGAGTCTTCCACCTGCAGTGTGACGATGAGAGCTGTTACTCCACATGCCAAGCACCCTGTGGGCATGTTGTTCTAACTGCCAAAGACACCAAGGCCAGTCACACACCTGGAGACTCGGGGAAGCGACCCCGGGCTTGGGCTGCAGACCACTGAACCCACTGTGGTCTGTGTATCAGCTAGGACTCCACTTATTGCCTGACATGGTACCTTTGTGCAGTGCCCCACCCCCACAAGGCTGAAGAAGCTGTTCATTCACTCTGCTCTTCCTTTCCTGGTAAGAGGGAAAATTTCTAGCTGGGAAGTTCTGTCTCGGTGCTCAACAATGCTGGGCTGGGCATGGGATGATGCAGGCAAAATGAAGGCCTCCCTCTCTTCTGGTACGATTGACTGTTCTGGGTGATTTTGTTCCACCGTGTTGCTAAAACGCTCTAAGTGAACTCTAGACATCTGCAGAGCTGTTTTTGTCTGTGGGTAGCAGTTTAACTGTTGCTCTTTGTGGGGGCATGGGAAGGCTGGGTTTGCTGGAGCCAATTCTTCTCCAGCTCTGAACTTGCCAACGTTTTAGAGCTTCAGACCCCCTTCAAACTATTGCAGACAATGAATGACACCCAGGACCCTGTCCAGGGTGATCCATTGCCATGGGAGTAAGGTCAAGGGCTGGGAGAGGCCGCTCTGGGGCTTACTCAGCCTCTCAAGAAACCCTAGGTTTTGGGAAACGTGATCTAAAGAGGACGGTGAAAAAATCAATCCATCCACCCATCCACCCATCCACCCATCCACCCATCCACCCCATCCACCCATCCACCCATCCACCCATCCATCCATCCACCCATCCATTCATCCAATCACTGTGTCCCACGTATGGTGACAGATGGTAGCTGCACTTGTCAGAGAGGCATAGCTGTGGTGATGTTTACACTGGCCCACTCACTGTTGTGGACCAGAAACTATGTCACATGGATGTCAACTATACTCCAGTACAATAATATCGAGTCACTGAAGCCCAGCCTTGCAGAGTACCTCCTGGGGGGCTCACAGTGTCACAGGCTGGAGAGGGGGATCCTCAAGTACTGGGGTCTGGGCAGGTGCAGCTCTCCGGGCCACTGGGCTCTCGAGGCTGGTTCAGTCACCTGCCAGAGCCGGGGAGGGGGTCGGGGAGCCCTTGCTCTGGGCAGAGCTGAAGGGGGTAGCCTAGACATTGCCCCCAAATCCTGTGTAGGTGTGTGAGTTCTGCCGCTGCCGGCTATGAGTTTTAGCAGGTCTCTGGGCCCCCTGGGCCTGACTCCTCACCACCTGGTCACTGTGAGGATAATGGAGTAAGGTGAGTTCACAAAGCGCCTGCCCCCTGGGCGCCTCAGTAAGGGTAGCTGCCACAAAGAAGGTGATGGTGATGGGGTACCATCTCCGTAGAACGGTCCAGGCCCACTGCTCCCCCAACCTGCCCCACCCTGCCCAGGTAAGAGGGTGTGGCTGTGTCAGCATTGTTGACCCAAAGGACGGTGACCAAGATAGGGCGCCCAGGCTCTGCCAAGCATCCCTGAAGTGCGCGCGGGCACGCGCGTGTGTGGGCGGGGTATTCCTGCCACCTCTGAGAAGCCCTACCTGTCCCTTGCAGGATTCAGCCCACTCTCCCACTCACTTCGTTACCACTGCACTGGGGGTTCCCGGCACGCCGGCCTCTGTGCCCTCGACCTGGGGGCTGTCCCCACCCTGCACTGCAGCTTCTTCTCAACCCGGAGTCTTGCTGAAATGTCCTCTCCTCAGGAGATCCTCCCTGACACCTGGCATCTTCTGTTGGCTGCTTTTCTCATTTGTCCTCTGTCCCCTCCACTGGACTGAGTTCTGTAGGAATCTCACCCACCCATCCTGCTCCCTGCTGCAACCCCAGCCCCAAGCCCGAGCCAATTTGCTCTCCACCCAGGGGAGCACCAGTCACCCGACTGCAGTCGTCTTCACATTCCCCCAAGACCCTGTCACAGCCCTCGGGCACCCTTTCCCTCACCTCGGCCCCATCCCCATGGGGGTAGCCATGCCTATTAACTCTGCATCAGGCAAGCCCAGAACTGTGTGTGGTCCTGCTGAAGGGGACTGTCTTGATGAGGGCTAGCCATATCTGTGGGCCTGAAACTCCACCATTAGCACTCATCCCTCTGGCTTGTCCCAAACGGTCACTGGGTATCTGCCTATCTGGGCTGGGACCCGGGCTGGGCGCTGGGAACACAGGGTTAATCTGACTTGGAAAACTCTCAGTCTGAGAACAGGGATGCACAAGGCAGGGGACACAGCCAATCACAGCAGGTGAGGCCTGCTATGATGGATGAGGCAAAGAAACAGGGGTTGGGGGACATGTGACCCCTGGCTCAGTGGCTCCCAGTCACACTTGGGTAGGGGAATTTGAGCAAGTGGTGGTGGCCAAAAGGCCAGCAGCCGCCTGCTCCTCCGACTCCCACCCAGCAGCCCTGCCAGGCCATCTCCATGTCCCTTCTCCTGGGCCGTGGGGCAAGAGCCACTTCCCACTCCTGGCATGGCTGCTCCCTCAGGCCCAGTCTGCTCCTCTCTATTCCAGGCTGTGTGTGTGTGAGGCAGTCAGAGCCCTCAGGGAACTTCCAAAACATGCACGTCTGCCACCACCCCAGGTCTGGCATCTGTCTTGCCCTCTGAGGTTCACATGCTTCCTTCTCTGCCCGATGGGGGCTGGGGGCACTGGAGATCCAGCATGGAGGATGCCCATCTTAGAGTCCCAGGCCTCTCTGAACTGAGAGTCAGAGACCTGGGTTCTGCTTGCCGTGTGACCTTGGCCAAGTCACTGTCCTTCTCTGGACCTCAGTGCCCTCATTTGTGGAGTGCGGGTGGATTCACACTAGGGGTTTATGCTTTCTGCACCCTGCACTTCAGTGACAGAGCCATATCGGACTTTAAGCACACAGGAAAAATTGCTCATTTGTTCATTCTACAAATTCATGCTCCATGTTTTTAAGGTGCCAGCCGAATGAATATGGTCATTTTACAGTGGTCATGCTTCAAAAATTAGAACAAAAGATTGATTCCAACACAAAGGTTTTCAGAAGTGTAGGAGAGAGACAATTGATGGTTTGCAGCTTCAGTAGTTTAGTTACTGATGAAAATCCCACCAAAATCTCCAATTTGAGCCATTTACGGCTCTTGGTGAGTAAACATTTGTTTTGAGGTTATAAAACACTTTTTTTCTGGCTAGGCGGTAGATTGTTCATGTTCTTTGTTTCCTTTCTGGTACGAGGAGAAAAAGAGATCAGTACTCAAATGCTGTTTATTTTTGTAAATAAAAATTACAGGGGGGGGGGGAAGCCTTTGAGTCCTTTAGGAGAGATTATCATCCCAGTAGTTTCCTAGGAGTATTCACTATGTCTCATTACAACATCCTTTCATATATAAGGTGACACGGTGCCAGACTATGAATTCTGTAAATTATTCAACAAAATACATTGCATAGCAACTTCTCTCTTTTCCTCTCTTGATTAGCTCAAAGGTGGAAAAGAAGATATGTCATAACAACTTAGGGCGCCTGGGTGGCTCAGTCAGTTAAGCGTCTGCCTTCGGCTCGGGTTGTGATCTCGGGTTCTGGGATGGAGCCCCTTGTCAGTCTCCCTGCTCACTGGGGAGTCTGCTTCTCCCTCCTCCTGCTCCCCGCTTGTGCTCTCTCTGTCTCTCAAATAAATAGATAGATAGATAGATAGATAGATAGATAGATAGATAGAAAAATGAATCAATAAGTAAGTAAGTAAAATCTTTAAAAATACTAATTGTGACTTTAAAGGTCGGTCCCATAGTTGTGGACAACAGGGTGACCCTGGTGCCGCTGGGACCATGGGCCCCCGTGAGCTGGGGAATCTGATGCAGACAGAGCATGTGGTCGCCTACAGCCTGACACCCTGTGGAGTAGCACACCTTCCTGTCCTACTTCAACAAAGGCATCCCCAGCATGCGGCACTGCACCTGGTGTCCATCCTCTGTGTGACACCACCATCTGTAGTGTATTGTGTACACCGTGGGGACCGAGGAGTTCTGAGTATTCCCAGAGGAAGACTCCAGCTGCCTATGAAAACAACAAATGAGCCAACTCACTGGGATAAAGATTCTCTGTCTCTGAGAGACCGTTCTCTGTCTACACTGCATCCTGAAGACACCATAAACTGTTTATGAGTCACACACACACACACACACACACACACACACACACACACGTCTCTTTAAGCCTTCAGAATCCAGCAGTCTGCAGCCCCGAAGAGGGCTCCTCTCAGAACAGGACCAAGCTGGCATTCCCCTCTAGACTCCATCCCCTTCCAGAGCTTTAATCACTCTAGAGGTGAATGGTATGCTACTTGGACCCTAGGAGATCATGCCTGGAGCAAATGGGGAGAAAAGAGAGTGAAATGTGACATTGGCCACATGATGGCCCAGATGAATTCAGAGCACCTTCCGACCAAGCCTCACTCTGGATCTTTCAATAATACGTGGATATTTTCTGAATAAAAATAAATAAATAAATTCAAAAAGGGTGTTGCCTGTGTTCTCCTCTAGGATTTTGATGGATTTTTGTCTCACATTTAGATCCTTCATCCATTTTGAGTTTATCTTTGTGTCTGGTGTAAGAGAATGGTCTAGTTTCATTCTTCTGCACGTGGCTGTCCAATTTTCCCAGCACCATTTATTGAAGAGACTGTCCTTTTTCCAGTGGATAGTCTTTCCTGCTTTGTCGAATATTAGTTGACCACAGAGTTGAGGGCCCATTTCTGGGTTCTCTATTCTGTTCCATTGATCTTTGTGTCTGTTTTTGTGCCAGTGCCACACTGTCTTAATGATCACAGCTTTGTAGTATAACTTAAAGTCTGGCACTGTGATGCCCCCGGCTCTGGTTTTCTTTTTCAATATTCCCCTGGCTGTTCGGGGTCTTTTCTGATTCCACACAAATCTTAAGATGATTTGTTCCAACTCTCTGAAGAAAGTCCATGGTATTTTAATAGGGATTGCACTGAACGTGCAAATCGCCCTGGGTAGCATTGACATCTTCACAATACTAATTCTTCCAATCCATGAGCATGGAATATTTTTCCATCTCTTTGTGTCTTCCTCAATTTCTTTCAGAAGTGTTCTGTAGTTTTTAGGGTATAGATCCTTTACCTCTTTGGTTAGGTTTATTCCTAGATACTTATGCTTTTGGGTTCAATTGTAACACCCTTTCTGAACTTGGCCACTGCAACTTCTCGCAAGATGTATCTGTGAAGGCAGGGGAAACAAAAGCAAAAATGATCCATTGGGACTTGATCAAGATAAAAGGCTCCTGCACAACAAAACTAAAAGACAACCAACGGAACCAGAGAAGATATTTGCAAATGACGTATCAGATAAAGGGCTCGCATCCAAGGTCTATAAAAAACTTATTAAACTCAACGGCAAAGAAACAAACAATCCAATCATGAAATGGGCAAAAGACAGGAACGGAAATTTCACCAAAGAAGACATACACATGACCAATAAGCACATGAGAAAATGCTCCGCATCCCTTGCCATCAGGGAAATACAAATCAAAACCACATGAGATACCACCTCACCCCAGTGAGAATGGGGAAAATGAACAAGACGGGAAACAACAAATGTTGGAAGGGATGTGGAGAAAGGGGAACCCTC
The DNA here is from genome assembly GCF_048418805.1 of Vulpes vulpes. NCBI lineage: Eukaryota > Metazoa > Chordata > Mammalia > Carnivora > Canidae > Vulpes > Vulpes vulpes. Next base: position 104,612,511 of record NC_132785.1, on the reverse strand, counting down.
TTGCACCGTTGGTGGGCATGTGAACTGGTACAGCCACTCTGCAAAACAGTGTGGAGGTTCCTCAAAGAGTTAAAAAATAGAGCTACCCTACGACCCAGCAATTGCACTACTAGGGATTTACCCCAAAGATACAGATTCAGTGAAAAGCAGAGACACCTGCACCCCAATGTTTATAGCAGCAATGTCCCCAATAGCCAAACTGTGGAAGGAGCCTCGGTGTCCGTCGAAAGATGAATGGATAAAGAAGCTGTGGTCTATGTATACAATGGAATATTACCCAGTCATTAGAAACAACAAATACCCACCATTTGCTTCGACGTGGATGGAACTGGAGGTTTTACGCTGAGTGAAGTAAGTCAATCGAGAAGGACAAACGTTATATGGTTTCACTCATATGGGGAATATAAAAAAATAGTGAAAGGGATTATAGGGGAAAGGAGAGACCATGAGTGGGAAAAATCAGAGAGGGTGACGGAACATGAGAGACTCCTACCTCTGGGAAACGAACAAGGGGTAGCAGAAGGGGGGAGGTGGGCAGGGGGATGGGGTGACTGGGTGACGGCCACTGAGGGGGGCACTTGACGGAATGGGCACTGGGTGTTATATGCTGGCAAATCGAACTCCAATTAAAAAAAATACAAAAAAAGTAAAATAAAATAAGTTAGATGCCTCCAAGATACAACAGCGGGACAGGCAAAGGATGGACACTGCCATTCCAAAAGGAAGAAATAGGGAAGAAAGGAGTGACAGATCCCAAGCAAGTCCAGAACCTTAAGGCAAGAGAGTAATCCTCTTTGGCTCCATGCTCCTCTCTCTGGGGATCCCATTCCACCTCCTGGACCCACTAGAGTGGAAGGCCTGCCTTCCAGATACACCGCGGTAGCGATCCTACCTCCGCAGCTTTGCCAGACAGGGGTGGGACACCCATACCACAGTTCTCCCTGTGCCTATGGCTGTTGTGGGCTGAAACAATGTATGAGTGGCTCTAAAAGTCTGGGGACTGACTTGTTTTATTATACACACTAACTTTTCTGCTCATGACCTCCATTTACAATTTCTTTCCATCAATCATCGCCAAGTGCACTCAAGTGTTGTAAAGTGTGAGCGAATCTAATTCTCTCCTCAGCATTATTTGAAGAAACTCCCACTGTCCTCTCCAACCTCCGTGTTAACTATGTGTCGATCGCTTATGCCATTTAGTTTGAGAAAGAGAAGTCCTTCCCTCACTGAACTTCCACCAAGTGCACTGATTCTTCCCATGTGCCTTCTCCAAGAGACCGTGGGACCTTTTGGCCCAGGGACACACACTACTATTCCCAGTGCCTCCCATCTTTTCTCTTCTCTAGGTCCCCTGTGCTCAGACACCCAGCTCACTGAGCACAGCCTCCCCCTACTGAGCACATCATTATTATGTAACAGCTTCTCTGCCTCCCCCCCACCCCCCCCCCACTCCCCCACCCCACCCTGGGGAGGCCTAGTCCCCAGTCCCTCTCTGCTCTCCTCAGGACTCCACCGCTAGAAAAGTTGCTGTTTCAGGGATCATCTTGCCTACCTCCCGTCTGATTACATCTTCTGTGGTCACAGGCTCCTTCACTTATGGGGCCTGCCTGGGCCCAGGCCCACTTGACAGGTAATCTCTGGCTGCCTCTGCTCTGGCTACTCCTGTCCCCAGGCTGCTGCTCCCGTGCCCTCCCAGGATGGCGCTTCACTTCCTCTGAAGTCGTGATACCCAGAAAGGTGTCCCACAGGGTGGGTGGAATGGAGAGACAAGGCCACCTCTCCTATAAGATTCACTTCAGGGGGCAAAGACATGTGGTTCACATGAAAGTTAAGAAGAACCTGCTGCCCAGACATTTTCCTGTGATCACTGATAACGATCAGGGTGCCATGCAGGAGGACTACCCTTTTGTCCCCCGAGACTGCTACTACTACAGCTACCTGGAAGGGGTCCCTGGGTCCATGGGCACGCTGGACACCTGCAATGGGGGTCTGCGTGGCATGCTGCAGGTCGATGACTTCACGTATGAAATAAAACCGCTGGAGGCTTCTTCCACATTTGAGCACGTGGTTTCCCTGCTTGTGACAGAAGGAAGATCATCAGAGGCTCAAAAGTGTAAGATTGGAGAGCAAGATACAGATCAAGCGTATGAGGAGGCAATACTTGCTGGAACTCCTAGAGCAGGCCCTGTGTATTTGTGGTGGCCACATAAGAAATACTTTAAAATCCATTACACCACTACTCTCTCAGTATTTGTGATTGACAGAAATTACACTCGTATTGTAGAGGATGTAGTAATTTTGAACAACATAATACATACCATCTTCAAACCAGCCCGCCTGGATGTCTACTTACGTGTTTTGTGCATATGGGATAGAGCCGATAAGTGGGATCTGGAGAGCTTCTTGAACATTCAAGATCTCATGGCTGATTTTGGTGTGAATAAATACTGGGGATGGTTTTACGAAATTCCTCATGACACTTCACTGGTTCTTTCAGCAGAACCAATACTGCAGGCCTCCTATTATGGCCAACCCAATGGAGCATGCAATCCTAACTGGGGCGTCGCATACGTATATATAGCAAGATACCACTTATTTTTGGCTGCGACTATTTCAGCACATGTCCTAGGTCATACTTTAGGCGCCGTTCATGATACACCAGGTTGTATTTGCTTTCGAAGAAAGCACTGCGTCATGGCTCCTCAGCCTGATTTATTGGATATGATGAGCAATTGTACTTATGACAGGCTGCATAACAAGCTCAATATTTGGGATCCTTGTTTGAGCATACCAAATGTACCATACACCAATTATCCTTACGTAGCTGCTCGTTGTGGTGACCTGGTCGTGGACAGGAGGGAAGAATGTGACTGTGGCTCCTTAAAACAGTGCTCTAAGAATAAGTGTTGCACCACCACTTGTGCCCTCTCCCTTGGCAGTGACTGCAATGGAGGTTCCTGCTGTGTTAACTGCAAATATGCTCAACCTGGACTGCTTTGCAGAGACATACTCGGAGTTTGTGATCTCCCAGAATACTGTGATGGGAGATCGCATAATTGCCCTAATGACGTTTACACCCAGGATGGAACCCCATGTTCAACGTTAGCTGTCTGTGTGAGAGGAAACTGTACTGATCGTGATATGCAGTGTCAATCCCTTTTTGGCTATGGAATAAAAGATGCTGCACCAGCATGCTATGAAAAACTGAACGTATTAGGTGATCGATTTGGGAACTGTGGGGTGAGGGTGGTACGAGGAGGAGGAAAACCTGTTAGATGTGAAGAAGATGATGTTCTTTGTGGAATGCTGCACTGTCGTGATGTTCAAGAAATTCCTGGTGGAGGTGACCACGTTACGTTTCGTCATATAATAGTACATGATGTTCAGAAAGAGTCGTGCTTTGGATATGATGCACACCATGGAACAGAATTGCCACAAATGGGGCTAGTTGTGGATGGGGCAAACTGTGGCCCAGGAAAATACTGTTTGAATCAGAATTGTACTTTTTATCAAGACATGGGTTTTGACTGTGATGTCAGTACATGCAATTTCAGAGGAGTGTGTAACAGCAAGAAACACTGTCACTGTATGAGAGGTTGGAAACCCCCAACATGTGAAGAGAAAGGAGCAGGTGGTAGTATAGATAGTGGCCCTCCACCTGACAGAGAATATAGATTCACACGCAAAATAATGTATAGCATAAACCAAGGATTATTTCTAATGACTTTTCGCTTAATTATTTTCCTGATTACAGGCATTATTGGGACCTTTTGCTATTTTGAAGACAGGGAATAAGAGGGTGAAAAAGAAAATTTACCTCCATAAGGGTAAATACTGACAGGAATGGACAGATGAAGAAAATCATACTGGCACACACTAGGAGAAATGATCAAGAATCACTCTGATAATTACATAGTCCTTAGGCCACTCTGAAGTTCTCATCCTAAAATAAAATGACTTGGCCATTAAACATGAGGTCGTCTCTTTTAATACATGTAACATTTCCTTACTAGCCATACTCTTACTATTCCTACCGGGGATAGTAGAAGACTCTTCGATTCATTAGCAAGAGACCAGTAGTACTCTTGTTAAGATGTGGAATCCAGCGTTTTACAAATGTTTGGGTAGCAAACCTTGCTTGCATGGGTATGCACCAGATTTAACAAGTTTTTGGACCATTTCCCAATTGGCCATATACTAGATTTCTGTTATTTGTTCATTCTACTGCTCCTGTTAAACAAATGGCACTTAAAGTGACAGTTGGAAGATATGGTAGGATGGTAAGAACTTTTCTGTCAAGGCACGTGGGTGCCAACAGATCTACCTACCGCCTGCCAGGTATGGGCTCTTGGACAAAGCCTCAGGCCGTGAGTTTCAAGGTCCATGTTACATTGGGAGATGCAATGCACTTTGCCAGGATTTTGTGGTGATCAGAGGAAAGCACCCAGGAAGGGCCTGGAACACGTTAGGCACTTAATAGATGCCATTATTCTCGCTATTCTCATTATTCCTCTTGGGCTATGCTAAACCTGAGGTATTCCAGCAGAATGAGTTTTGCATTGTATCTTTATCACTTTTTTTTTTAGAGTTCGTTTATTGATTTGAGACAGTGAAGTGAAATAGAGTGAGTGAAAGAGAGAGAGAGAGAGAGAGAGAGAGCACATGCACGAGTAGGGAGGGAGAGGGGCAGAGGGAGAGGGAAAGAAGCAGACTCACCTGCTGAGCAGGGAGTCTGACCCAGGGCTCCATCCCAGGATTCTGGAATCATGACCTGAGCTGAAGGCAGACACTTAACTGACTGAGCCCCCCATGTGCCCCCATTGCGTCTTGATTATAAAACCATCACAGGAGGAACTGTCCATCCCTGACTGATACATCACGGCTTAAGGCCCCTGGCTGTTGGAGCCGTAGGAACTCACATTTCATACCTTAGGAATTGCCTGAGCACAGGCTGTCTGTAAAGTACGAGGCAGAACTGACCGTCTGATACGTGTACGGACAAAACATTTACACAAAAGGGAACAGGAAGAGATCGCTTCAGAAATCGTGCAAGAGAAGAAGAGGGTCCCATAAGGGACATGTGGTACATTAGTGCTATGGAAATGCCTCAGGCCTCAGATCCAAGTTCTTGCTGAAAGTATGGAGTCCAGGTGAGAATAGCACGAAAGGGTCGAGGAAGGACACAGCAAGAGAGAATCAACAGGAGTGCCACTCTGAGCCATTGTGATCCGTCCGTGTTTTCTAGAGCTCTCTTACCTTCTCGTCCAGGTGGCTTACGTGGTAGAGTGGCCTGGATCTTCATCCACGACAGGTCTGAGCCCCTGTTGACTATGTCCTTGTCAAACATGTGTTTCTGCATTGGCACTTGGCACCAGGATCTACTGTCCGCCAATGAATAAATCACGGGAATAAAAGGCACAGCCTAGGGAATAAGGTCAATGATGTTGCAACAGCATTGTGACAGATGGTAGCTTCATTTGTGGCGAGCAGAGCAGGACTTACTGGAAGAAATCAAATCAACTGTATTGTACACCTGAAAGTAATGTAACACTGTGTGTCAGCTATCTCAAATAAAGAAACATTTTAAACCACAGTAAGATGCCAGACACAGCCACTGGGGTGGCAAAAACAAATGTTAAGACTGACAATACCAAGGGCCAAGGAGGATAGGAAGCAACCATAGTTCTCCTCTATTGCCGGGGGAGGGGGGGTCGGATGCAAAACTATAGAGGTCATTGGAAAACGGTTTGTCTGTTTCCTACCAAGGTCAGCACACACTGGACTACACACTCAGCGATCCTCCTTCTAAATGGCACGGAGAACATGGGTCCGTACAAAGAACTGCAGGCAGATGCTCACAACAGCTTTGTTCACAATAGCCCCAAAGTGAAAACAACCCAAATGTCCATCAGCGGCGAATGAATCAACCAAGAGTGGTATAGCCACACGATGGACTGCTACTTGGCAATAAAGAGGAACCAGTTACTGACTCACGCAACAACATGGGGGTGGATCTCAAAATCGTGCTGAGTGAACAGTCAGATCCAGTAGACTGACTGCAGGACTGTGTGGCTCTATTTCCTATGACATCGGGGGAAAGGCAAAACTGTGGGGACAGAGAGCAGATTGGTGGTCGTCAGGGACTGGAGGGAGGGGGCTGACTGCAAAGGGGCACAGGGAAGGTCTTGGGGGCCAAGGGTATGTGTTCCACGTCTTGACTGGGGTAGCGGCGTCATGACCCCATACATTTGGCGGATTATACTCTATACCAGTTATACCTCAAGAAATCTCCCTTTAAAAATAACAACTACAACGAAGAGTCTTCCACCTGCAGTGTGACGATGAGAGCTGTTACTCCACATGCCAAGCACCCTGTGGGCATGTTGTTCTAACTGCCAAAGACACCAAGGCCAGTCACACACCTGGAGACTCGGGGAAGCGACCCCGGGCTTGGGCTGCAGACCACTGAACCCACTGTGGTCTGTGTATCAGCTAGGACTCCACTTATTGCCTGACATGGTACCTTTGTGCAGTGCCCCACCCCCACAAGGCTGAAGAAGCTGTTCATTCACTCTGCTCTTCCTTTCCTGGTAAGAGGGAAAATTTCTAGCTGGGAAGTTCTGTCTCGGTGCTCAACAATGCTGGGCTGGGCATGGGATGATGCAGGCAAAATGAAGGCCTCCCTCTCTTCTGGTACGATTGACTGTTCTGGGTGATTTTGTTCCACCGTGTTGCTAAAACGCTCTAAGTGAACTCTAGACATCTGCAGAGCTGTTTTTGTCTGTGGGTAGCAGTTTAACTGTTGCTCTTTGTGGGGGCATGGGAAGGCTGGGTTTGCTGGAGCCAATTCTTCTCCAGCTCTGAACTTGCCAACGTTTTAGAGCTTCAGACCCCCTTCAAACTATTGCAGACAATGAATGACACCCAGGACCCTGTCCAGGGTGATCCATTGCCATGGGAGTAAGGTCAAGGGCTGGGAGAGGCCGCTCTGGGGCTTACTCAGCCTCTCAAGAAACCCTAGGTTTTGGGAAACGTGATCTAAAGAGGACGGTGAAAAAATCAATCCATCCACCCATCCACCCATCCACCCATCCACCCATCCACCCCATCCACCCATCCACCCATCCACCCATCCATCCATCCACCCATCCATTCATCCAATCACTGTGTCCCACGTATGGTGACAGATGGTAGCTGCACTTGTCAGAGAGGCATAGCTGTGGTGATGTTTACACTGGCCCACTCACTGTTGTGGACCAGAAACTATGTCACATGGATGTCAACTATACTCCAGTACAATAATATCGAGTCACTGAAGCCCAGCCTTGCAGAGTACCTCCTGGGGGGCTCACAGTGTCACAGGCTGGAGAGGGGGATCCTCAAGTACTGGGGTCTGGGCAGGTGCAGCTCTCCGGGCCACTGGGCTCTCGAGGCTGGTTCAGTCACCTGCCAGAGCCGGGGAGGGGGTCGGGGAGCCCTTGCTCTGGGCAGAGCTGAAGGGGGTAGCCTAGACATTGCCCCCAAATCCTGTGTAGGTGTGTGAGTTCTGCCGCTGCCGGCTATGAGTTTTAGCAGGTCTCTGGGCCCCCTGGGCCTGACTCCTCACCACCTGGTCACTGTGAGGATAATGGAGTAAGGTGAGTTCACAAAGCGCCTGCCCCCTGGGCGCCTCAGTAAGGGTAGCTGCCACAAAGAAGGTGATGGTGATGGGGTACCATCTCCGTAGAACGGTCCAGGCCCACTGCTCCCCCAACCTGCCCCACCCTGCCCAGGTAAGAGGGTGTGGCTGTGTCAGCATTGTTGACCCAAAGGACGGTGACCAAGATAGGGCGCCCAGGCTCTGCCAAGCATCCCTGAAGTGCGCGCGGGCACGCGCGTGTGTGGGCGGGGTATTCCTGCCACCTCTGAGAAGCCCTACCTGTCCCTTGCAGGATTCAGCCCACTCTCCCACTCACTTCGTTACCACTGCACTGGGGGTTCCCGGCACGCCGGCCTCTGTGCCCTCGACCTGGGGGCTGTCCCCACCCTGCACTGCAGCTTCTTCTCAACCCGGAGTCTTGCTGAAATGTCCTCTCCTCAGGAGATCCTCCCTGACACCTGGCATCTTCTGTTGGCTGCTTTTCTCATTTGTCCTCTGTCCCCTCCACTGGACTGAGTTCTGTAGGAATCTCACCCACCCATCCTGCTCCCTGCTGCAACCCCAGCCCCAAGCCCGAGCCAATTTGCTCTCCACCCAGGGGAGCACCAGTCACCCGACTGCAGTCGTCTTCACATTCCCCCAAGACCCTGTCACAGCCCTCGGGCACCCTTTCCCTCACCTCGGCCCCATCCCCATGGGGGTAGCCATGCCTATTAACTCTGCATCAGGCAAGCCCAGAACTGTGTGTGGTCCTGCTGAAGGGGACTGTCTTGATGAGGGCTAGCCATATCTGTGGGCCTGAAACTCCACCATTAGCACTCATCCCTCTGGCTTGTCCCAAACGGTCACTGGGTATCTGCCTATCTGGGCTGGGACCCGGGCTGGGCGCTGGGAACACAGGGTTAATCTGACTTGGAAAACTCTCAGTCTGAGAACAGGGATGCACAAGGCAGGGGACACAGCCAATCACAGCAGGTGAGGCCTGCTATGATGGATGAGGCAAAGAAACAGGGGTTGGGGGACATGTGACCCCTGGCTCAGTGGCTCCCAGTCACACTTGGGTAGGGGAATTTGAGCAAGTGGTGGTGGCCAAAAGGCCAGCAGCCGCCTGCTCCTCCGACTCCCACCCAGCAGCCCTGCCAGGCCATCTCCATGTCCCTTCTCCTGGGCCGTGGGGCAAGAGCCACTTCCCACTCCTGGCATGGCTGCTCCCTCAGGCCCAGTCTGCTCCTCTCTATTCCAGGCTGTGTGTGTGTGAGGCAGTCAGAGCCCTCAGGGAACTTCCAAAACATGCACGTCTGCCACCACCCCAGGTCTGGCATCTGTCTTGCCCTCTGAGGTTCACATGCTTCCTTCTCTGCCCGATGGGGGCTGGGGGCACTGGAGATCCAGCATGGAGGATGCCCATCTTAGAGTCCCAGGCCTCTCTGAACTGAGAGTCAGAGACCTGGGTTCTGCTTGCCGTGTGACCTTGGCCAAGTCACTGTCCTTCTCTGGACCTCAGTGCCCTCATTTGTGGAGTGCGGGTGGATTCACACTAGGGGTTTATGCTTTCTGCACCCTGCACTTCAGTGACAGAGCCATATCGGACTTTAAGCACACAGGAAAAATTGCTCATTTGTTCATTCTACAAATTCATGCTCCATGTTTTTAAGGTGCCAGCCGAATGAATATGGTCATTTTACAGTGGTCATGCTTCAAAAATTAGAACAAAAGATTGATTCCAACACAAAGGTTTTCAGAAGTGTAGGAGAGAGACAATTGATGGTTTGCAGCTTCAGTAGTTTAGTTACTGATGAAAATCCCACCAAAATCTCCAATTTGAGCCATTTACGGCTCTTGGTGAGTAAACATTTGTTTTGAGGTTATAAAACACTTTTTTTCTGGCTAGGCGGTAGATTGTTCATGTTCTTTGTTTCCTTTCTGGTACGAGGAGAAAAAGAGATCAGTACTCAAATGCTGTTTATTTTTGTAAATAAAAATTACAGGGGGGGGGGAAGCCTTTAAGTCCTTTAGGAGAGATTATCATCCCAGTAGTTTCCTAGGAGTATTCACTATGTCTCATTACAACATCCTTTCATATATAAGGTGACACGGTGCCAGACTATGAATTCTGTAAATTATTCAACAAAATACATTGCATAGCAACTTCTCTCTTTTCCTCTCTTGATTAGCTCAAAGGTGGAAAAGAAGATATGTCATAACAACTTAGGGCGCCTGGGTGGCTCAGTCAGTTAAGCGTCTGCCTTCGGCTCGGGTTGTGATCTCGGGTTCTGGGATGGAGCCCCTTGTCAGTCTCCCTGCTCACTGGGGAGTCTGCTTCTCCCTCCTCCTGCTCCCCGCTTGTGCTCTCTCTGTCTCTCAAATAAATAGATAGATAGATAGATAGATAGATAGATAGATAGATAGAAAAATGAATCAATAAGTAAGTAAGTAAAATCTTTAAAAATACTAATTGTGACTTTAAAGGTCGGTCCCATAGTTGTGGACAACAGGGTGACCCTGGTGCCGCTGGGACCATGGGCCCCCGTGAGCTGGGGAATCTGATGCAGACAGAGCATGTGGTCGCCTACAGCCTGACACCCTGTGGAGTAGCACACCTTCCTGTCCTACTTCAACAAAGGCATCCCCAGCATGCGGCACTGCACCTGGTGTCCATCCTCTGTGTGACACCACCATCTGTAGTGTATTGTGTACACCGTGGGGACCGAGGAGTTCTGAGTATTCCCAGAGGAAGACTCCAGCTGCCTATGAAAACAACAAATGAGCCAACTCACTGGGATAAAGATTCTCTGTCTCTGAGAGACCGTTCTCTGTCTACACTGCATCCTGAAGACACCATAAACTGTTTATGAGTCACACACACACACACACACACACACACACACACACACACACGTCTCTTTAAGCCTTCAGAATCCAGCAGTCTGCAGCCCCGAAGAGGGCTCCTCTCAGAACAGGACCAAGCTGGCATTCCCCTCTAGACTCCATCCCCTTCCAGAGCTTTAATCACTCTAGAGGTGAATGGTATGCTACTTGGACCCTAGGAGATCATGCCTGGAGCAAATGGGGAGAAAAGAGAGTGAAATGTGACATTGGCCACATGATGGCCCAGATGAATTCAGAGCACCTTCCGACCAAGCCTCACTCTGGATCTTTCAATAATACGTGGATATTTTCTGAATAAAAATAAATAAATAAATTCAAAAAGGGTGTTGCCTGTGTTCTCCTCTAGGATTTTGATGGATTTTTGTCTCACATTTAGATCCTTCATCCATTTTGAGTTTATCTTTGTGTCTGGTGTAAGAGAATGGTCTAGTTTCATTCTTCTGCACGTGGCTGTCCAATTTTCCCAGCACCATTTATTGAAGAGACTGTCCTTTTTCCAGTGGATAGTCTTTCCTGCTTTGTCGAATATTAGTTGACCACAGAGTTGAGGGCCCATTTCTGGGTTCTCTATTCTGTTCCATTGATCTTTGTGTCTGTTTTTGTGCCAGTGCCACACTGTCTTAATGATCACAGCTTTGTAGTATAACTTAAAGTCTGGCACTGTGATGCCCCCGGCTCTGGTTTTCTTTTTCAATATTCCCCTGGCTGTTCGGGGTCTTTTCTGATTCCACACAAATCTTAAGATGATTTGTTCCAACTCTCTGAAGAAAGTCCATGGTATTTTAATAGGGATTGCACTGAACGTGCAAATCGCCCTGGGTAGCATTGACATCTTCACAATACTAATTCTTCCAATCCATGAGCATGGAATATTTTTCCATCTCTTTGTGTCTTCCTCAATTTCTTTCAGAAGTGTTCTGTAGTTTTTAGGGTATAGATCCTTTACCTCTTTGGTTAGGTTTATTCCTAGATACTTATGCTTTTGGGTTCAATTGTAACACCCTTTCTGAACTTGGCCACTGCAACTTCTCGCAAGATGTATCTGTGAAGGCAGGGGAAACAAAAGCAAAAATGATCCATTGGGACTTGATCAAGATAAAAGGCTCCTGCACAACAAAACTAAAAGACAACCAACGGAACCAGAGAAGATATTTGCAAATGACGTATCAGATAAAGGGCTCGCATCCAAGGTCTATAAAAAACTTATTAAACTCAACGGCAAAGAAACAAACAATCCAATCATGAAATGGGCAAAAGACAGGAACGGAAATTTCACCAAAGAAGACATACACATGACCAATAAGCACATGAGAAAATGCTCCGCATCCCTTGCCATCAGGGAAATACAAATCAAAACCACATGAGATACCACCTCACCCCAGTGAGAATGGGGAAAATGAACAAGACGGGAAACAACAAATGTTGGAAGGGATGTGGAGAAAGGGGAACCCTCTTGCACCGTTGGTGGGCATGTGAACTGGTACAGCCACTCTGCAAAACAGTGTGGAGGTTCCTCAAAGAGTTAAAAAATAGAGCTACCCTACGACCCAGCAATTGCACTACTAGGGATTTACCCCAAAGATACAGATTCAGTGAAAAGCAGAGACACCTGCACCCCAATGTTTATAGCAGCAATGTCCCCAATAGCCAAACTGTGGAAGGAGCCTCGGTGTCCGTCGAAAGATGAATGGATAAAGAAGCTGTGGTCTATGTATACAATGGAATATTACCCAGTCATTAGAAACAACAAATACCCACCATTTGCTTCGACGTGGATGGAACTGGAGGTTTTATGCTGAGTGAAGTAAGTCAATCGAGAAGGACAAACGTTATATGGTTTCACTCATATGGGGAATATAAAAAAATAGTGAAAGGGATTATAGGGGAAAGGAGAGACCATGAGTGGGAAAAATCAGAGAGGGTGACGGAACATGAGAGACTCCTACCTCTGGGAAACGAACAAGGGGTAGCAGAAGGGGGGAGGTGGGCAGGGGGATGGGGTGACTGGGTGACGGCCACTGAGGGGGGCACTTGACGGAATGGGCACTGGGTGTTATATGCTGGCAAATCGAACTCCAATTAAAAAAAATACAAAAAAAGTAAAATAAAATAAGTTAGATGCCTCCAAGATACAACAGCGGGACAGGCAAAGGATGGACACTGCCATTCCAAAAGGAAGAAATAGGGAAGAAAGGAGTGACAGATCCCAAGCAAGTCCAGAACCTTAAGGCAAGAGAGTAATCCTCTTTGGCTCCATGCTCCTCTCTCTGGGGATCCCATTCCACCTCCTGGACCCACTAGAGTGGAAGGCCTGCCTTCCAGATACACCGCGGTAGCGATCCTACCTCCGCAGCTTTGCCAGACAGGGGTGGGACACCCATACCACAGTTCTCCCTGTGCCTATGGCTGTTGTGGGCTGAAACAATGTATGAGTGGCTCTAAAAGTCTGGGGACTGACTTGTTTTATTATACACGCTAACTTTTCTGCTCATGACCTCCATTTACAATTTCTTTCCATCAATCATCGCCAAGTGCACTCAAGTGTTGTAAAGTGTGAGCGAATCTAATTCTCTCCTCAGCATTATTTGAAGAAACTCCCACTGTCCTCTCCAACCTCCGTGTTAACTATGTGTCGATCGCTTATGCCATTTAGTTTGAGAAAGAGAAGTCCTTCCCTCACTGAACTTCCACCAAGTGCACTGATTCTTCCCGTGTGCCTTCTCCAAGAGACCGTGGGACCTTTTGGCCCAGGGACACACACTACTATTCCCAGTGCCTCCCATCTTTTCTCTTCTCTAGGTCCCCTGTGCTCAGACACCCAGCTCACTGAGCACAGCCTCCCCTACTGAGCACATCATTATTATGTAACAGCTTCTCTGCCTCCCCCCCACCCCCCACTCCCCCACCCCCCCCTGGGGAGGCCTAGTCCCCAGTCCCTCTCTGCTCTCCTCAGGACTCCACCGCTAGAAAAGTTGCTGTTTCAGGGATCATCTTGCCTACCTCCCGCCTGATTACATCTTCTGTGGTCACAGGCTCCTTCACTTATGGGGCCTGCCTGGGCCCAGGCCCACTTGACAGGTAATCTCTGGCTGCCTCTGCTCTGGCTACTCCTGTCCCCAGGCTGCTGCTCCCGTGCCCTCCCAGGATGGCGCTTCACTTCCTCTGAAGTCGTGATCCCCAGGAAGGTGTCCCACAGGGTGGGTGGAATGGAGAGACAAGGCCACCTCTCCTATAAGATTCACTTCAGGGGGCAAAGACATGTGGTTCACATGAAAGTTAAGAAGAACCTGCTGCCCAGACATTTTCCTGTGATCACTGATAACGATCAGGGTGCCATGCAGGAGGACTACCCTTTTGTCCCCCGAGACTGCTACTACTACAGCTACCTGGAAGGGGTCCCTGGGTCCATGGGCACGCTGGACACCTGCAATGGGGGTCTGCGTGGCATGCTGCAGGTCGATGACTTCACGTATGAAATAAAACCGCTGGAGGCTTCTTCCACATTTGAGCACGTGGTTTCCCTGCTTGTGACAGAAGGAAGATCATCAGAGGCTCAAAAGTGTAAGATTGGAGAGCAAGATACAGGTCAAGCATATGAGGAGGCAATACTTGCTGGAACTCCTAGAGCAGGCCCTGTGTATTTGTGGTGGCCACATAGGAAATACTTAAAAATTCACTATACAATTTCTCACTCTTTATATTTGATGAGGCCTAATATCACACAGGCAATAGAGGGTGTGGTAATGATAAACAGCATACTTCACACAATTTACCAACAATCTCTTATAAATGTCTATGTACGTCTTTTGTGCATATGGAATGATCGGGATCATGTAGAAATAACAAATAAAAAATCAGCATATTCTGCTGTAGAAGACTTTGGGTTGTGGAAATATTATGGATTTTTCTATAAGATTGTACATGATACTTCCCTACTTCTTACAGGACATAAGATTGTAGGAAGTATATACTTTGCCCACCACGGTGGAACATGCAACCCCAACTGGGGAGCAATGTTTGTGTATGTAGCAAATTATCACATATTCTTGGCTGGGGGTATTTCAGCACACACCTTAGGTCACAGTTTAAACCTTGTCCATGATGTATTTGGTTGTAAATGTTTTAGAAGAAGCCACTGTGTCATGACTGAACAGCCTGGTTTAATGGATATGTTGAGTAATTGTTCTTATGACAACCTGCACCGTCGGGTTAGTGGATGGGATCCTTGTATGAGCATACCAAATGTACCATACACTAATTTTCCTTATGTAGCTCCTCGTTGTGGTGACAAGATTAGAAATCAGTTGGAAGAATGTGACTGTGGCTCCCTTAAAGACTGCAATGACAATAAATGTTGTGAGACCAATTGTGCCCTTTCCCTTGGGAGTGAATGCAGTGAAGGATCCTGTTGCGTTAACTGCAAATATGCTCAACCTGGACTGCTTTGCAGAGACATACTCGGAGTTTGTGATCTCCCAGAATACTGTGATGGGAGATCGCATAATTGCCCTAATGACGTTTACACCCAGGATGGAACCCCATGTTCAACGTTAGCTGTCTGTGTGAGAGGAAACTGTACTGATCGTGATATGCAGTGTCAATCCCTTTTTGGCTATGGAATAAAAGATGCTGCACCAGCATGCTATGAAAAACTGAACGTATTAGGTGATCGATTTGGGAACTGTGGGGTGAGGTTGGTACGAGGAGGAGGAAAAACTGTTAGCTGTGAAGAAGATGATGTTCTTTGTGGAATGCTGCACTGTCGTGATGTTGAACAAGTTCCTGGTGGAGGTGACCATGTTACATTTCGTCACATAGTAGTAACAGATATTAATCAAGAAAAATGCTTTGGATATGATGCACACCATGGAACAGAATTGCCACAAATGGGGCTTGTCGTGGATGGGGCAACATGTGGCCCAGGAAAATACTGCTTGAATCAGAATTGTACTTTTTATCAAGATTTGGGTTTTGACTGTGATGTCAGTACATGCAATTTCAGAGGGGTGTGTAACAGCAAGAAACACTGTCACTGTATGAGAGGTTGGAACCCCCCAACATGTGAAGAGAAAGGAGCAGGTGGTAGTATAGATAGTGGCCCTCCACCGGACAGAGAATATGTTCTAAGAGGCAAAGTAACTGTTAGTGTAAACATGGCACTAGCTTTAATATTGATTCGTACATTACTTTTCCTGACTGGGTTAATCATTGGACTCCTTTTCCAATTAAAAAAAAGGTACTGAGGAGCACAAAACATAAACCTTCGAAGCATCAATATTTCAGTTAGTTAATACCAGTGATATGCACAAAATGGACAAAATAACATTGACCGCGGCAAAAATGATCAATAATCACTCTTATAATTATACATTCCCGTATTTATCCTGAGCTTGTCATCTTCAAATAAAGTGTCCTGGCAAAAAAAAAAAAAAAAGTAACCTGTGTGTTTGTTAAGTGTGGAATCCAGCGTTTTACAAATGATTGGGTAAGCAAACCTTGTTGGCATGGGTACGCACCATATTTAACAAGTTTTTGGACCATTTCCCAATTGCCATATACTAGATTTCTGTTATTTGTTCATTTTACTGCTCCTGTTAAACAAATGGCACTTAAAGTGACAGTTGGAAGATATGGTAGGATGGTAAGAACTTTTCTGTCAAGGCACGTGGGTGCCAACAGATCTACCTACCGCCTGCCAAGTACGGGCTCTTGGACAAAGGCTCAGGCCGTGAGTTTCAAGGTCCATGTTACATTGGGAGATGCAATGCACTTTCCCAGGATTTTGTGGTGATCAGAGGAAAGCACCCAAGAAGGGCCTGGAACACGTTAGGCACTTAATATATGCCATTATTCTCGCTATTCTCATTATTCCTCTTGGGCTATGCTAAACCTGAGGTATTCCAGCAGAATGAGTTTGCCGTTGTATCTTTATCACTTTTTTTTTTAGAGTTCGTTTATTGATTTGAGAGAGACAGTGAAGTGAAATTGAGTGAAAGAGAGAGAGAGAGAGAGAGAGAGAGAGAGAGAGGGTGCACATGCACGAGCAGGGAGGGAGAGGGGCAGAGGGAGAGGGAAAGAAGCAGACTCACCTGCTGAGCAGGGAGTCTGACCCAGGGCTCCATCCCAGGATTCTGGAATCATGACCTGAGCTGAAGGCAGACACTTAACTGACTGAGCCCCCCATGTGCCCCCATTGCGTCTTGATTATAAAACCATCACAGGAGGAACTGTCCATCCCTGACTGATACATCACGGCTTAAGGCCCCTGGCTGTTGGAGCCGTAGGAACTCACATTTCATACCTTAGGAATTGCCTGAGCACAGGCTGTCTGTAAAGTACGAGGCAGAACTGACCGTCTGATACGTGTACGGACAAAACATTTACACAAAAGGGAACAGGAAGAGATCGCTTCAGAAATCGTGCAAGAGAAGAAGAGGGTCCCATAAGGGACATGTGGTACATTAGTGCTATGGAAATGCCTCAGGCCTCAGATCCAAGTTCTTGCTGAAAGTATGGAGTCCAGGTGAGAATAGCACGAAAGGGTCGAGGAAGGACACAGCAAGAGAGAATCAACAGGAGTGCCACTCTGAGCCATTGTGATCCGTCCGTGTTTTCTAGAGCTCTCTTACCTTCTCGTCCAGGTGGCTTACGTGGTAGAGTGGCCTGGATCTTCATCCACGACAGGTCTGAGCCCCTGTTGACTATGTCCTTGTCAAACATGTGTTTCTGCATTGGCACTTGGCACCAGGATCTACTGTCCGCCAATGAATAAATCACGGGAATAAAAGGCACAGCCTAGGGAATAAGGTCAATGATGTTGCAACAGCATTGTGACAGATGGTAGCTTCATTTGTGGCGAGCAGAGCAGGACTTACTGGAAGAAATCGAATCAACTGTATTGTACACCTGAAAGTAATGTAACACTGTGTGTCAGCTATCTCAAATAAAGAAACATTTTAAACCACAGTAAGATGCCAGACACAGCCACTGGGGTGGCAAAAACAAATGTTAAGACTGACAATACCAAGGGCCAAGGAGGATATGAAGCAACCATAGTTCTCCTCTATTGCCGGGGGAGGGGGGGTCGGATGCAAAACTATAGAGGTCATTGGAAAACAGTTTGTCTGTTTCCTACCAAGGTCAGCACACACTGGACTACACACTCAGCGATCCTCCTTCTAAATGGCACGGAGAACATGGGTCCGTACAAAGAACTGCAGGCAGATGCTCACAACAGCTTTGTTCACAATAGCCCCAAAGTGAAAACAACCCAAATGTCCATCAGCGGCGAATGAATCAACCAAGAGTGGTATAGCCACACGATGGACTGCTACTTGGCAATAAAGAGGAACCAGTTACTGACTCACGCAACAACATGGGGGTGGATCTCAAAATCGTGCTGAGTGAACAAAGTCAGATCCAGTAGACTGACTGCAGGACTGTGTGGCTCTATTTCCTATGACATCGGGGGAAAGGCAAAACTGTGGGGACAGAGAGCAGATTGGTGGTCGTCAGGGACTGGAGGGAGGGGGCTGACTGCAAAGGGGCACAGGGAAGGTCCTGGGGGCAAAGGTTATGTGTTCCATGTCTTGACTGGGGTAGCGGCGTCATGACCCCATACATTTGGCGGATTATATTCTATACCAGTTATACCTCAAGAAATCTCCCTTTAAAAATAACAACTACAACGAAGAGTCTTCCACCTGCAGTGTGACGATGAGAGCTGTTACTCCACATGCCAAGCACCCTGTGGGCATGTTGTTCTAACTGCCAAAGACACCAAGGCCAGTCATATACCTGGAGACTTGGGGAAGCGACCCCGGGCTTGGGCTGCAGACCACTGAACTCACTGTGGGCTGTGTATCAGCTAGGACTCCACTTACTGCCTGATGCCCATAAGCTTCCACCTTAACATGGTCTATGATGATGCTTTGGAGTTCTGAGTATTAATGTCAATGCTGAGACAGTGTCTAAGAATCCGAAGTATTTCTCTATTCCTAGTGTACAGGCTCTCAGGGTAATGGCCATCAAGCTAGTGTAGGCGTGGGACTGGGAGAATTGATAGGTTACCTTGTGTCCCATTATGTTGACTGGTCCTTCCTCCTAGGGACACAGTCATCTGTCTGTTCAGTTCATAGGTGTCTGCCTTTGCAAATCATCTTTGCTCTAGGAACTGCACAAGCATCATGATTTTTTATCGTTGCAACCATTCTCAGCCTCCTCCTCTGCCAGTTTTGCCTTCTTCCATTGTAGATGTTACGAAGCGCTCTGTTTGCCACTGGAGATCTTGTGCTTTTGACCACCACAAAAGTCCCTATAGGTGAATCCTCTTCGCTACCTCTCCAATCTTGACCAGTTTTAGGGTCATCGTGGGTCCCTGGCTGTGGCCACCTGGCCTCTGTTACTTAGAGAGACCTCATTATTGCCATAGGTGCTAAAAAACAGGGTTCCGTGCCAATCTGTCTTATCATCAGACTGGCCTGTAGAGGAGAGACACAATTGAACTCCTAAGAGGTGATATTTCTCCTTGCACCAGCAGTTTGGTTGTTTTCCTTTCATTGAGGTATAATTGACCTGTAGCATATTGACCTGTAGCATCATATCCGTTTCAAGTTGGCAGTGTAATTGTTCAACGTGTGTACATATGGCAATCGACACAGCCATAAGTCTAGTTAGCATCTGTCACCATACATTGTTACAGGAAAGCTTTTTCTTGCCATGAGAACTTTGAAAATCTACTCTCTCAATAACTTTCAAATACAGAATGCAGTATTATTAACGATGGTCACCATGCTGTACACTACCTCCCCAGGGCTTATTGATGACACGACTGGAAATTTGTGCCTTTTGACCCCCCCCCCCCACTCCTATATTGCTCACCCCTCTGCCTCTTCCTCTGGCAACCACTGGTCTGTTCTGGGTCTTTACCAAGTACATTCCGATGGGTCCTCTGGGCTCACATCATATATGCAGGGTAGCATGCCTATCTCTCTCAGCCTTGTTCTGCCAACAAGCATGGTAAATGAAGCATTTCGACTTTGCCCAGGACAGGCTATTGTTTTCTACCTGCTTCTAAGAGTTCCCCTAGAAGTGCATGGGCCGGGATCCCTGGGTGGCGCAGCGGTTTGGCGCCTGCCTTTGGCCCAGGGCGCGATCCTGGAGACCCGGGATCGAATCCCACGTCGGGCTCCCAGTGCATGGAGCCTGCTTCTCCCTCTGCCTGTGTCTCTGCGCCTCTCTCTCTCTCTGTGACTATCATAAATTTAAAAAAAAAAAAAAAAAAAAAAAAAAAAGAAGTGCATGGGCCTCATTCCCTGGGACCATTGTCCTTGCCTCACATGGATTCTTGCATCTACTTTGGTGTGATCCTATTCTTCTCAGAGTGGGGCTTGGGACTTATCCAGCCAGGTTATGCCAGGTATGGCACAGCAGCCCCCATGTGAGGGAGGGCAGCCAGGAGGAGTGGGGACGGTTCCTTGTGGGAAGACAAGCTCTGAGAATTCATATGATCCTGTGGAGCCCATATTTTCAGGGATATATACCCAGAGGTCACAATCTCCTGTTTAAAACACCTGGTTTCCCTAGCATAATTATATACTTGCTCTGGAGGACTATGGAAAAGTCCCTGCAGCTCTTGGGCCCTCTGATACTGAGATTGCTCCTCAGCTATGATTTCTCTTCCATGCCAGGAGATAAGGGCCCTTTGGTAAGCAACTAAAGAAGCTTTCTGGCATTCATATAAGGCCTTTACTGTTTAGTAACCTAGGAGAGTCCCCCAGTTCCCTTTTTTCTCATTACCTTTGACAGGGCCTCAACACAACTTGGTCATAACCCACCAAATCTGCCATCCTTGGAGACATTACAGCTTGCATGTGGTTCAAATGCCTAATTTATTGCACATGAGAGAGTGTTGCCCTGTCAGGACTTTTCCCTGGGTCACCGCTGGTAAATTCCTCAGCATTAGGCTAACTACCACCTTGTGCCAGGGATTGCCTTTTCTTCACATTCTTCTTGGGAGAGAGTCCTCCTTGACAGCTGAGTGTTGACTGAGCATGGCCCTAAGCTCATTTTGCTCTTTTGGCAGATCACTATCAGCACCACTGTCTTTGGAGAAGTGGATGTCAAGACAGGATTAGACCTTCGGGAGGTTCATGGAAGGAAAGTTTGTAAGGATAAAGGGGGAGGAGTTAAGAGTAGACTGAGCGAGACTTTAAGCCACCATACCTCTCATGCTAAAGGAGAGAGGAAAGATACGATCATATTATAAGAGCCTCAGACAACAGAGTAGGTGTGAATCTGGTTTACCCAGGCCAGTGGGGAGCCCTGGAGCCACAGCGACCTTTTACAGCCTCCTACTTTGGGCAGCAGTGTGGCCCTGGTTTAGTGCCACCACGCTCAAACATGGGCTGGAGCTTCCCAAAAGAAACATGGCCTGGGGTGAATTTCTTACAGCCACAAAGGTAAGATAACTGGAGGGTGTCGATGAGCCTTGCTCCCTGTCTCAGATGATTCCCCTGAAGGGTGACCCGAGGTCACAGAACAAGCAACTGCCATAGTAAGGAAGGATTTTTCAGGGGCCCACAAAGGGATCTCAATTGGGAAGAAACGTGGCCCACCATTCTTAAGTCCTTTGGGTAAACATTACTTCTGTTCCTACCTTAGTTGTGTATTGCTCCTGTGTTGGTGGAGAAGACAGTTGAGAGGGGCTTTTGACGGAAGGCAGTTAGGAGTAGCCTTGGCTACTGTAGTGACTCCGTCTCCCTCTGTCAGGGAACCGGTGAGAGGATTCCGCCAGCTGCTTAGTTGATCTGTTGATTCTTCAGCCAAGGGCCAGGAAGAGGACACCATGCATGGCATAAGTCACGAGGAGGACGTGTGCCAGCAATGTTTGTTACCTTGCCTCTGTCTGTCCCCGCGCTAATGGATGATCACCATCACATTATCTGCTCTGTTATCAATGGCAGCTCAGCAGACCCTGTATCAGAGAACTGCTGCTAATATTGGAGTACTTCCCTTTCTTCAGGATCTCAGTATCATTTGAGGAAGGAGTGAGGGAATGGGTTCTATGAATACATGTACGATTGCCTTCAGAGTCTTTGCTTGAGGTGATCTTACTTCCACTTCAGTCAGTGAGTCTGGGTCTGAGAACTGGTCCTGGTCTGGACACTGGGGTGAGAGGGTCACAATTTCCCATTGCAGCCACTAACATTGTTCTTGACAGCTTTTTTGCTTGCACAAATCGTGCTTGCCCTCAGATACTCATCTGTCTCTCTCATAGCAACATGTTCTAGAGACATCTTCTTCCCCTGTGGCTGAAAGGTTACTGGGTGGACATTCCAATTTGAGCAATGTCACATTAATTACAGACACTTTGCCTCCGATGGCTCAATGCTGCCTTGTGGACCCTGCCATTCTGGAATCCTGTCATATCCAGTGAGAGATGGAGTCCAGGTCTGTGGCAGCATCAACCCAGATCTGCTAGAAGACAGCCATGACAGAGCTGCTCAGGGGTATCAGTGTCCCTTTCACCAGCCGTTCCTTACCAATTCAGTAGAGTACCTCTGGGCCGTCCTAGGAAACATATCCAGCTGGTGGGTTTTATCTTCCAGTGCTTTGGTGGTGTCCTTACTCACTTTATTTTTTTTTAATTTTTAAAAAGATTTTATTTATTCATGAGAGAGAGAGATAGAGAGAGAGAGAGGCAGAGACACAGGCAGAGGGAGAAGCAGGCTCCATGCAGGGAGCCCGATGTGGGACTCAATCCTGGGTCTCCAGGATCAGGCCCTGGGCTGAAGGTGGTGCTAAACTGCTGAGCCACCCGGGCTGCCCAGTCATTGCTCACTTTAGCTAAAAGTTGGAACAAATTTCTCAGCATTGTATAGAAGCTGCCTTTAATATGTGCAGTAATGAGTCAGTTATCTCTCTGGTAATCTTTCCTCATTTTGGGGAAAGCTCTGCAGTCATTTGAAGGCTACCTGGTCTACTGGTCATGTATCCTTAAACACTTGGAGACCCCTTATGAGTATTCCTAAGATGAACGTGTTTTCAGGTGACAGGACAGTTATGCCTGGTATTCACAAAAATTATGCCAGGAAGGTACACAAAATGCCCCCAAAATGTTGCATTGTGTAAAAGGACCATTGAGGTACTTCAATCAATCATAGCGTATAGGTTGAGAGTAGCTCCAGTATGATTTTCTAAAAGCTGATAGCCTTGTGTTTCTGCATTCCATTCAAATAAAATAATATAGCCCTTGTACTTACAGGGATCAAAGACAGCTCTCTGATTTGTCATATTTGTCTACCCCATCAGTCAGGTGGTATTCGTCCACCTCCAAGAATGAGGGCTAGCTATAGAATGCGGATGACAAAGGCACCTGAAGGTTTCTTCAGTGTTTTGCATGGTGCAGGAACTGGGGCCACTCCTATTTTTTTTCCAATTACTTCACAGTAAGGTTAAGTAAGATAGTCAAATCATGGCCAGAGCTGTCTGATAGAGGACGCCAGACTCAATAGTTGGTTAAATTTTAGATGCCTGCAGGAGTTTGGCAATGCTGCATCAGGGCAATGACCTTCATGAGGAAGGTTCCAGTGAAGTTCTGAAAGATAAAAAAAATCTTTAATGTCCCTCTTTCCCCCAGGTCTGAGGTATTCCCTCCTCCAGTTCCAGGGTTTTCTCTTTCTGCTGCCACAAAATTGTTATTTGTCATCCCTGTAGATAAAAAATTTCATTTAAAAATGTTTCTTTGTTTAAAAAAAAAAGATTTGAGAGAGAGAGAGAGAACGAGCAGTGGGGAGGCATAGAGGGAGAGGGAGAAGCAGACTCCCTGCTGAGCAGAAAGCCTGATACAGGACTGGATTCCAGGACCCTGGGATCATGACCTAAGCCAAAGGTAGACATTTAACCAACTGA
The DNA here is from genome assembly GCF_048418805.1 of Vulpes vulpes. NCBI lineage: Eukaryota > Metazoa > Chordata > Mammalia > Carnivora > Canidae > Vulpes > Vulpes vulpes. The sequence goes on along the minus strand of NC_132785.1, from coordinate 104,589,071 downwards.
GCCACCTAGGCACCATAACATGTTTCTTTTTTTAATTAAGTAGGCTCTATGGCCTACATGGGGTCAAACTCATGACTCTGATACCAAGAGTCATATGATCTACCATCTAAGACTTCTAGGTACCCCTAAAATCTTTCTAAAATCTCCTACTCGTAACTAGCCCTTGGCTCTGGAAGGGACTGGTACGGGTGATTCCATGGCACTTTCATAAAATTCAGTAAGAATTCGATTTAAGGGGGGCGCCTGGGTGGCCCAGCAGTTGAGCATCTGCTTTCAGCCCAGGGCCTGATCCTGGAGACCCAGGATTGAGTCCTACGCCTGGTTCCTTGCATGGAGCCTGCTTCTCCCTCTGCCGGTGTGTCTGCCTCTCTCTGTGTCTCTCATGAATAAATAAAATATATTTTTAAAAAATTTTAAAAAGATTTTGGTTTAAATTCCCTAAACCTCCTTCTAGTCAGGCTGCCTTCCAGAGGATGTACTGCCATGGTGATATATATACCAGGGGAATAAAGGATGCATCATGCCTAGGAATGGTCACAGCAGAATCCAGAACTTTTAAAATAGTGCTATATTACTTCCCACCCCTTGTGTCCTTATCATTACCAAGGAAAGAAATAGCCAAGATGGTGCTGTGAAGACTAGGGAGACCCCGAGGCCCTAAGGCCTCCTCTGGCCAACCAGTCCCCAGTGTTGCTGGAGGCTCTTTGTCTTGTGGAAAAAAGGATGATGATAGACTAAACAAGCAATGCAAGTGAAGCATTTTTTTAAAGTGGGAGTACACTCCAGAGATGTGAGACATGTTCTCTCAAGGGCAAGTTGCATACCCCCGGGTGTGGGTTTCTATCTTTTCTTGATAGTTGTTAACTATGGGGTGGAATAGTTATTACTTGGAGAGGAGAGCTTTTCGAGAGCAGGGTTTTGTCCCTTGCCTTCGGCCTGCCTGTTTAACAGTCCAGCTTCTTGTAGCTTTGTCTTTGGGAGTGCTGCCAGCACTTGACTTTCCCAATAGCGGGCCAGGGCTCCCCGCCCCCCCCGCCCCTTGGCTGGCCTCCAGGTGTCCTGTTAAAGTCTAATTAACTGCCAACTCTAACAAAAAGGCAATGATCCCTTTTTAGAAATAGCTTCATTGAGTGATGAAATCATCTTACACTGTGTGCAAGTCAATAGGTGAGGGAGGCAGAAGCATCCATCTTTTTGAGTTGAATTCTTGGAGATGCTTCCAAAACTTGAATACTACCATGGCTATGGATGTTGAAGGTTTGTGGACTACCTTTACTGTCAGCTAATCATTGAGTGGTTTTAGGGATAAAATGTGTGCTTTGTGTAGATCTTGGTCTGTCCCTATTGATACTATTAGCTAGGAATGCCTGGGGGCACTCACTTGCACGTGTACCACTTCTGGTGACTTTACATTTCCCCCACCAGAGCCAATGTGGTGGTTCTTATTATGACCACAAGACACACCTTAGCAACAAGCATCAGGAAACGTTGAAAAAGCAAGGTTTATTACTCACAAGTCCTACAGGGGTACGTTGCACAACTGGGACCACATAGCCAGGTTAGGATTGAGGGACAGTGCATGTATCTCGGGTTCTATCTTTATTGGGGTTGAGGGTGTCCTGTTTACTCTTTATTGGTGAATTTAAAACAAAAGAGTGGGAATAAAAGTGCAGGAAAGGAAAAGCATTCAAGGGATCAGTTATCTAGATTACCCAGGGCTTTCCAAAAGGGGAACATGATGGGTAGAGTGGCCTGGCTCTTTATCTATTTGTGTAGCTAAGAATATGTTTATTTGAGATGGATATCTTTGAAGTGAGTGGCTCAGCAATCAAAAGTTTACTGTCAGGCACTTAAACTACAATGTGTACTATTGTCAGGCTACAAATGGTTCAGAAAGCTGAACACATGACCCATATTAGTTTCAAAGGCCCCAACTGTGCGGCTGAGGTTGGTTGATCAGATTAAAACAGCAATACTGTAGCTTCAGAAAGTGTCAACAGTGGCAAAGTACCACTGGTGGCCCCCAAAAAGGATCAAAGTTCTGATGTCAGTTGGCCAGGAGCTTGCAGAGGCAGCACCCATGCAACCTGGGCTCTCTTACCTTGAAACATAAGCTTTTGGCAGGAATCACAAACCTAGCAGGCAGTGGCAGGCTCTGCATCAGAAAGTCTTATTTTCTGCCTCATATAGTAGAATTTTTTTTTTACGGTAGTTAATTTTATTTGTTCAAGGCTCATATTGCAAGCATTAAACCAAGCATGGGCTTTGATTCTGTGAGCCCAGATTCACATATTTAGGAAGATAAAAGCAAACTGTGATCCATGTATATGGATGAAAAACTAAAGGCTCACAGTTAATCACATCATGGTTTTAAATTTCTACAGCCTAGAAGTCAGAAGTCACAGATCTTTTAGGTCTTTCTGGATATCTCACAAAGTATCTGCACTTTTCTTGAGCTGGGCAACCTCATCATTTTCAGCTTCTGATTGATCACACTGGTTAAGCCCCGAGCGTTCAGGATACACGGAAGACTCAGGAAGACTTCGTTCTCAATACCATACATGCCCTTCACCATTGTTGACACTGGATGAATCCTGGAGATTTTTCAACATGGATTCAATGAGATCAGCCACACTTAATCCAATAGCCCAGTTCGTATATCCTTTTAGCTTGATGACTTCATAGGCACTTTCAACCACCATCTTATGCACTTCCTTCCAATTTTCACTGTCGTTGTCTGTTCCCATTTCTGGATTCAGTTCCTGAAGAGAAACACCTGCCACATTCACTCCACTCCACACAGCCACACTTGAGTCACGATGTTCTCCCAAAATCCATCCATGGCAGCTGCTGGGATGAATGCCAAGTTTTTCAGCCATAAGATAGCAAAATCTAGCAGAATCCAGATTACACCCACTTCCAATCACACGGTGCTTGGGTAGTCCACTTAGTTTCCAGGTAACATATGTAAGAATATCCACTGGGTTGGAAACCACAATTATGATACAATCAGGACTGTACTTGACTATCTGAGGAATAATGAATTTGAAGACATTAACTTTCCTTTGCACCAGATTGAGGCAGCTCTCTCCCTCCTGTTGGCGGACTCCTGCAGTCACCACCACAATCTTAGAATTGGCAGTCACAGAGTAATCTTTATCTGCCACAATTTTAGGTGTCTGTTGAAATAAGCTCCCATGCTGTAGATCCATCATTTCTCCTTTGAGTTTATCTTCTAAAACATCCACAAGGGCAAGTTCATCAGCCACAGACTTTCCCAGAATGCTGATGGCACATGCCATACCAACTTGTCCAACACCCACTACAGTGATCTTATTGTTTGGGATTGCAGCCTCTTCTGCAACTGGTGCAATCAGTTTTTCCTTAAGAGTTGCCATTGTGCCCCGAGACCAGCGGCTGTAAGGGTTGCGTGAAGGAGACCGGGTTAGCTGCGCGCGTCTCCTCCGGCGCAGGATCCGCAAGGAGAGAGGAAGAGGCGGGTCATATAGTAGAAATTGATGCTATATGCTTGTAATTCCTGAACCATAAATTTGTGCTCAATATATGATGGTACAGGTTTTGCCACGATAGTAGTACAAAGTTTTCCATCAGTTTTATTCCTGTTGGTCTCATTAGAAAACCAATCTTTACCAAGGACATCTACATGAGTGACCTGGATGGTTCAGTCCCTACAATTTGTTTCCAGGGTTCATGGCCCCAAAGGGGTGTCATTAATGTGCCAGTCTGTTGTGTTTCTAAGTAGCAAACAGCCAGGCCATTGGCGATAGGGAAGAATCAAGAGAAGAATAGCCAAGGCACAGAGGTGTAAGAGCACCAGCTCTGGCGAAGGAGGTGGGGGGAAAGGGGGAGCAATCCCAAACAAACTAGGTTCAGCCACTTTCTGCTGATGAAATCCAAAGGCAGAGAGACAAATGATGGTGAAACAAGAAAGTAGTTTATTTCAGTGAGGCCAAAACTAGGAAGACAGCGGCCTAGCATCTCAAAGACAGTTTCCCAAGTACTGAAAATACTTAGGTTTATACAAGGAAAATGTGGGATAGGGGTCAGTGGGTACATGCAGGTGGGCAGTGCAGATCATCATTGTCATGGGTGGGGTCTTGCTGGCTCAGGGCAGCCCTTACTACTTGAGGGCATAGTTGTGACACTTTGCCCACAAGTCTTTTGCCAGATTTAAGAGATAAGCTGGAAAGAACTTGATCAGTTAGAAAGGTTGAGGTCAGAGTGGAGGTAGTTGAAGTCCTCTTTCAAAACTACACCAGAGGATAGAGGCACCTGCGCTAAATAAACCCTGACCACTCTGCTTAAGGCTCAACCAAATTAGCTTCTAATATTCTTGGCCACTCAATTTCTAAATCTTCATTGTGGACATCATTTTTTTTCTGCTTTAAGGATGCCTTGACTCAGCAGCTACAGCCGTACTGCATTTTGGCTAAGGCTGCAGGGATTTCCGCCTTTTGTTATAATGACATCCTTTCCCCATCCCACTTTGGAGAATGAACAATCGAAGGAGCATTTGATTGACTTACTTAATCCTAACTCATTGCCCAGCCTCTAAGCATCTATTGACAATAGGGCAGAGAAGAACCCTTACCCCCTTCTTGCCCACTATTTGATCAAGAGCAGAGCACTCAGTAGTGGATCCTGGGGAGTCCTCTTTTATCCTTTAATCTGGCCTGTGTAGACCTTCATTCTCCATTTACAAAAAGCATGTTTTTGTTACCATCACATCTTTGTCACCAAAAATGGTCAAGAAATGTGATCAGTCTAAGATTTTACCCTATGTGCAAGCTAACAAGTGAGCATGCCACAGTTTTGTAGGACACTTGATTGGATGGGTGGGCCACCAAATGTGAGGTGTCCCAATTGGGTGGGATCCAGTAGGGGGGGATGGTGAAAGATTCACCCAAGGCAAAATAGGAGATAGAATTTTACTGAATATACTGTAAGGGAGCTGTAGGCAGAACAGCAAAGGAGACTGGGACAAGGCAACAGTGAGGGGCCACAGGTAGGGGGCAGAGTGAGGAGGTATGGGAACATGTGCAATTTCCCTTTTTTTATTAATCTTAGGAACTGTGCCTGGTCAGTTAGGGCCTATCGCTATTTCAGCATGGATTATTTAACAAGCCGGTTTGCACTGCCTATTTGCATTCAGCTTGGTGGCCACTGTGGGCCCTTTTACCTTAAAGGTTTCCATTGCTCAGGCTTGTTGCCTAAAAGTGGCCTAAGTTTCATGGATAGTAGCAGAAGATGAGATGCCTGGTTCAGAGACAAAGGACTTTATTTCTCATGGCAGGGCAAAGAGCATGCTCTTGTCAATTTAATGTATTCCAAAGTCTCATGGGGGCAATGTAGAGAAGTCCTGAGGATACTGCACATATAATGATTTTACAACATAGCTAAGGAACTGTGAGCTTTGGGAAACCACACCTTTTATGATATGTTGCTCACGAATCTGCCCAATTTCTGCCCTGGAGGAAGACATTACCTTTATTAAACTGGACAGTAAACAAACCAGGTTTTCCAGGGCAGGTTTTCCAAATTGGTCCACTATACAAACACCCTTGAAAAGATAACTCTGGAATAATATCTGTCAGTACTTCTGCATGTAAGATATATACAAATGTAATAAGCAATCCATGGAGAATTGTCTCCCAAGAGATAAAGATATAGAAACGTCCATATAATAGATAAATGTATTCTCTGATTCAGTCTTCTGAGAGGGACTAGGAGCAATTATACCCCAGTAATAATGAGCACACTTAGTCCTCAGATCTTGTCTCATAAATAATACTGTCTGCTCAAAAACACCAGAGATCCTTGGAGAAAATGGTAATTCCAGGACTGGCACCAGTGAAATACAAGAGAAGCCTAAAACATTTTGTGGCAAAAAATAATGCAGTGCTCGAGGAATGATAGAGATAGGTTGAAAGGACACAGATGCAAGCTTAAAGGTGCTCCCATGGGTCAAATCCAAGACAATTTAGCTTTAAAATAAATAAATGAGAGGGACACCTGGGTGGCTCAGTGGCTAAGCACCTGCCTTTGGCTCAGGGTGTGATCCTGCAGTCCCAGGATCAAGTCCCACATTGGGCTTCCCACAAGAAGCCTGCTTCTCCCTCTGTCTCTCATGAATAAATAAATTTAAAAATCTTTTAAAAAATCTTTTAAAAAATAAATAATAGATTATAAACCATTTAATTATATTGAAATTCAGGAATCCATACTGATGATAATAAATGAAATAAGGGAAAGGGGAAAGCTGTTCTTTATAACAGAATGCCAAATAATACATGTAGATGGAATAATGGGTAAAAAAAGATCATTTGACAGACTTTACAGTTAACTGTTTCAGTGGAGGGTAATCAATGAATGCTGAAACAACTGGGTAAAAATTTGATGGAGGAAAGAATAATTTACATGATCTTAAAAGTAATTCTCCATAAACTTCCTATTAATTATAAAAAGAAATACAGTCACTTTTCAGTAGAGCCATCTACTGGACAGCATTATAACTAAGTGTTCAAAGGTAACATAACCAGTAATAGGACTGACCAACATTTTGTGCCTGATAATATGGACTGAGAAAGACATAACATCACTTTTATAGTGCTGCTTCTAAAGCTAAACTACAATTGGGACACCTGGCTCAACAGTTAAACATCTGCCTTCAGCCCAGGACGTGATCCTGGAGTCCTGGGACTGGGTCCCACATCGGGCTCCCTGCATGGAGCCTGCTTCTCTCTCCGCCTATGTCTCTGCCTGTCTCTCATGAATAAATAAAACCTTTTAAAAAAAATTAAAGTACAACTGATGGGATTTCTACAAGATGATTGTTCTATATTCTTGTCATGAGAGACAGACTTAAGGAGCTGATCCAGCTTAAAGGAGATTAAAGATATGGCAACTAAAGTGAGTCTGACTCTTGGACTTTGGACAGGGAAATATAAGATGTAAAGGCCATTTAGGGAACAGTTGATGAATATAGTCTATGAAATAGATAGTAGTATTGTATCAGTATTAAAATCCTGATTTTAGGGCAGCCCAGGTGGCTCAGCGGTTTAGTGCCACCTTTGGCCCAGGGCCTGATCCTGGAGATCTGGGATCAAGTCCCACGTTGGGCTCCCTGCATGGAGCCTGCTTCTCCCTCTGCCTGTGTCTCTGCCTCTCTATCTCTCATGAATAAATAAAATCTTAAAAAAAATTCCTGATTTTAATAAATATACTGTACTTATGTACTAGAAATGCCTTTTTTTTTTTTTTTTACAATTTTATTTATTCATGAAAGACAGAGAGAGAGAGAGAGAGAGAGAGAGAGAGGCAGAGACACAGGCAGAGGGAGAAGCAGGCTCCATGCAGGGAGCCCAATGTAGGACTTGATTCCAGAACTCCAGGAACACGATCACACCCTGAGCCAAAGGCAGATGCTCAACTGTTGAGCCACCCAGGCATCCCATAGAATGCCTTTTCATGTATATATCTGTCCTTATTTTTCTTCCTCCATTCCTTGCTTTCCTTTCTTTCCTGCCTTCTTCTATTAATCTATGTACACTCTATATATGTATGTACCTATACATATGTGTGTACTGTCGTGCATATTTTTTCTTTCATATACCAAGAAAGTACCCAAGAGTGGGAGGAGAAAGTAGAGCAGGGTAAATTATAAGAAACTGGAGAAGTGGGTAAAAGGTATACGGAAGTTTTGTAAAGTCTTCTTGCTGCTTCTAAGACTAAATATTTCCTATATGAAAAAAGAAAAACATTCCAATAGAAAAATGGACAAAGAGCAAGAGTTTTCAGATAAATAAAAAAGGGTAATGATTAAACAGAGCCATAAATATATGAAAATAATCTTTTTAAAAAAGATTTTATTTTTTTATTCCTGAGACAAGGGGAGAGCTCTTAGAGGCAGAGACATAGGCAGAGGCAGGAGAAGCAGACTCCATGCAGAAGCCCAATGTAGGACTCAACCCCGGAACTCCAGGATCATGTCTTAAGCCGAAGGCAGATGCTCAACCACTGAGCCACCCTCAACAGCATTCATAAGTGAAAAATTCAAATTAAAATATTATTTTCCACTTATCATTTTGACTAAGATGTAAAGCTGTGATGCTAATTCCAGTATGGAAAATAGCATTCTCACATAATGCTCACAGAAGGATGACTGGTACAAGCACTTTGAAATAAAATTTAGGGGGCACCTGGGTGGCTCAGGCCATGATCCCAGGGTACTGGGATCAAATCTCACGTCAGGCACCCCACTCAGCAAGGAGTCTGCCTCTCCTCCCTCTGCCTGCAGTTCCCCATTTATGCTCTCTGTCATCAAATCTTTAAAAAAAAAAATAAAGAAGTAAAATTCAGTAATGTTTTCCATAAATTAGTACATACCTACCCTTTGACCTGGAAGATCTCCTTCTAGAAATTTTATTTTCCTAAGACACACAGATTCTGAATTTTCACTTAGAATTGTTTGTTGTAGGAATAAAACTAAAAATAACCCAAATGCCTATCAGTAGAAACTAAAATCTTATGAAATATCTCTAATATGAATCCTATACTCTGGATAGTATATGGATCAAAATAGCAGCAGTAGATTGCTAAATAAACAAATCAAGTTGCACATAATTATAGAGTGGGAAGTAACACTCTGATACTTCCCACCACGTATGCCTCTTGATCTACAGAAAACTCCAATTCTCTAAAGCCTACAACCACCTGCTTAACAAACGTAACTATCTAATGGGTCAGGGATTGACCCTCTTAGAATCAACTTTATAGGCCAATGCATTGCCAGCCAAGGCTCCCTAGCTGTTCTCAGCCCCCCTCTGCCCATGCTCCCAGAAGCAGGTCATTGCCCCCATTCATGCAGCAACAGTGCTAGCCACTCATCTCCGAAACCTGCAGGGTACTTACTAAAGTATACATTTTACACTTCTCATCTTTAGCTGAGATTATAAACTATATTTTCTGACACAGCTTTATGAGAAGCACTAATGTTGGGGGCTTAGGGTACTTGTTCAAATTAACAAAATCAGGGACGCCTTGGGTGGCTCAGCGGTTGGGTGTCTGCCTTCAGCTCAGGGATGATCCCAAGACTGGGGATCAAGTCCCACATCAGGCTTCCTGTAAGGAGCCTGCTTCTCCCTCTGCCTGTATCTCTGCCCCTCTCTCTGTGTCTCTCATGAATAAATAAAATCTTAAAAAAAAAAAAAAGAACAAAATTGGTACCAGTTTGTGATATACCTAATAATGAGAGAGAGGGAGCAGAGACACAAGCAGAGGGAGAAGCAGGCTCCCCGCAGGAAGCCCAATGCAGGACTTAATCCTGGAACACTGGCATCACACGGTGAGCCAAAGACAGACACTCAACCACTGAGCCACCCAGGCGTCCCCGTAATGATCATTTTATGTTTTCTCTACTAAAAAGAAACCAGGAGAAAAAGGTGTGCTAGTGTTATTTGGGTCACCTACCATTTACAATGTGACGCATTAAAAAAGACAAGTGTTTAGTTGTGTGAATGTATGTTTGTGTATGTTTTGCTAGTTATTGACTGGTATCACAGCAGCAGGCCTATCCTTCTCTAGTATTCTTTAGCGCTGGAGCTAGGACTGCAAACTACATTTCCCATATTCCCTTGATGCCTGTGTTCTGCATAGGTTTTGCCAACCTGGAAACATTGGCAACATTTTAGATTTGACTACAAAATTGGTCATGTAAGAAACTGTTGATGTGAGTCATGGAATCCTCCCGTAAAAACTGTTGATGTGAGTCATGGAATCCTCCTGTAATAAAGATGTTCTAGAGAACCACTAGGAAAATAGGAAACATTTAGAGTAAAATTTCTCTCCTCTACTTATTTTAATTTTATTAGGTTCTTTTCTTGGATTTAAATGTAACTCACTGAAACCCACGGTGTGAGTGGCTCTTCTCTCATATAAAATCTATTAGATTTCTGAGTAAAGGAAAGCTGAGGAGAAAAATGGGTGGAAAGCAGCATTTAATAGGTACCTACTAAGTGCTAGGTAATTAATATTCACTCTATAACTTACTGATCACAAAATAGTGATTATCACTTCCACTGCAAAACATGATCAAAGCTTAGAATAGTTAAAAACACACTGCTCAAAGGCCTGCAAACATCCAAATACTCTTTACAAAGAACAAAGCTGGAGAATCACATTACTTGATTTCAAGACCTATAAAAAAACAATAGTAATCAAGATAATGTGGTGTAAATGGTTTCAGAATTGACACACCCATCAAGAACAGAGTCGAGTCCAGAAACAGGTCCACACTTTACACCACTTGTTTTCTGACCAAACACAAAGATAATCCAATGGCAAGAGGGAAAATTATACATTATGTACTGTTTTGTAACTGATTTTTTTCTGAACATGGCATTCTTGAAATTCATCAATTTTACTATGCTGATCAAATGTTTGATTCTTTTATTGCTCAGCAGTATATCCTTTGTAAAAGTAGATAACATGTATACACTTACCAGTCTCCTTTTTTTTTTTTTTTTTTATTCAGTCTCCCTTTGATAGATATTTGCGTTGTTTACAATTTGGAGCTGTTAGGAAAAAGCAGTTAAAAACATTCTGGCAATAAGAGAAGAGAAGAGAAGAGAAGAGAAGAGAAGAGAAGAGAAGAGAAGAGAAGAGAAGAGAAGAGAGAGAAGAGAGAAGAAAGAAAAGAGATTGACAAGAGTTTGCAAGCTGGGAAAAGGGATTTCCTTCCTGTTTGTAACCTGTATCAGCCTTTCTCTAGAAGCAAAATGCAGCTCTGGCTCCAACCTCCACCTCGTCTTGGTGACTTCACTGCCAGCAGCTCTGTCCCACCTGAGAAGTACCACCATTAGCTACCTGTGAGCCCCAGATAGGTAATTCCCTTTATAGGCACACCTAGAGATACTGCAGGTTTGGTTCCAGACCACTGCCATAAAGTAAATATTGCCATAAAATGAGTTAAGAGAGTTTTTTTGCTTCCCCATGCACATAATAGTTATTTTTACACTACAATGTAGTCTAAATGCACATTATGTCTAAAAAGGAAACATTGTACATATCTTCAAAGTATTTTATTGCAAAAAATAAAGTACCTTATTGCTAAATTGCTAAATAACAGGAACCATCATCTGCAGTTTCAGTGGGTTGCAATTTTTCTGCTGGTGGAGGGTCTTACCTGGATGTTGGTGGTTGCTGACTGATCTGGGTGGTGGCTTGCTAAAGGTTCCCGTGGCTATAGCAATTTCTTAAAATAAGACAATGAATTTATCTTAAAGTTGTCATGTTTTATTGTGCACATTTAAATTTCACCATTAATACTGAGCCTAAATATATGCTGGCTTTATGTCAAGATTTTTGAAATAAAAAAGAAAATGGACAGCTCTTAGGATATAGAATATATTAAATAATTAGAGAATCTACAGGATGGTAAATTCTATCTATAAAACATTTACACATTCAGTGGTACAAAAACAAACTAGAGGGACTAGAAGACATGTAAAACTTTGGGTTGCAATGAGAAAAAAAAACAAATCAGGACTAAAGGGAGAGAGGTACTTGGTTGCTGACAAGAATCTCCCCTTGATTTCAGACTTCAAATTAAGGAGTCAGCATACAAAATCCACCAAATTGTACAAAATCCCCATTATTCAGAAGAAACAGTAGCAACATGATAGATGGAGGAACTAGCCTGTGCCAGTTAGGGTTGTGGGGGCTGGCCAGGCTGCACTGAGCAGGGATGGCTGGGCTGGAAGTTGGAAATCCAGTTGGAGGCTGCAGCTCAAGGTCAGGATCTACAATAGAGTGAAATGGCAGGCTGGAAACGGTCTATAGAGGCAGAGTGGTTACTGCATTTTTTAAAAGTCCTTATTTTCCAAACAGGGTCCTAGGATGCTTTCCTCAAACAGAGAATACAACAATAAAGTTTGGTGGATGAGCAAAGAAAGCAGTTTCTTAAGATGTGATTTATTCCTGGTGAAGATTGCTAAAATGATAACAAAAGATTTGGAGTATTACATAAATTTAGTTGCCCTGTTCATGCTCTCCTCTCTCTCAAATGAATAATTTTTTTAAATAAAGCACAAGCAGAATAGATTTAGCTTAATTCTTAAGGGCCCTAGGATTTTCAGAATGATCCATGAGCATTGGCTTCAACCTAAAGTCACCTTGTGTGTTAGCTTCCACCAAGAGAGTCAGCCTAGACTCTGAAGCTTTGAAGCCAGGCATTGACTTCTTTCTAGCCATGAAGGTCCCAGATGGCATCTTCTTCCAATAAAAGGCTATATCATTGTATTATACAGATGAGGGTTTCTGTGATTTGTCCTGCATAACTGACAACCCTGACCTGTAGGCAGGCAGGCTAAAGATTTTGCTCGTGAGACTTGTGCAGCTTAAGTGACCTCAGGAGCCTGATTATTTGACACTAGCTGGCCTCCAGGTCAGAACTGGCCCTTCTGGTCTGGATGCCAAAAGATATAAATTTTGCCTTGCATCCCCTCCTGCTCCAGTCTAGGCTGGCCCTCCAGAATGGAATCCAGGAGGGGAAATGAAAACACCTAGCCCAGACCCCTTGGATATGTAAAGACATGATGATGCAGCTAACTCCAAACTGCAAGTAGGCAAACAAATGTTTAACTTCAGACCCCATCATTTGCCCTATACATGCAACACTTAGGGAGATGGTTAGTTGGAAGTCTCCCCGAGGGCAGGACTCCTGGCTGTCTCCACAGGGCTTCCCCAAGTAATGAGGTTGGATGTTGTAAGTATCAGCTTTGATGTAACATTGTCTTATTCTCCTTTACTGCTTACTATTATTGCCCTCATCTATGCACAGATTTCTCTTTTCTTCTATTTCTATTAGATTTTTTTAAATATCAATAAAGTGGTGTTTTCCCCTTTGAAACTGAGTACAGCTGCTGTGAATCATTTCTTCAGAACGCTCATTCACATTGAAAATCTCATTTAGTGCAACCACTTGGTTAATTATCTTGCAGCAGCTTCTACATCAGAACTTGTTGCTGCTTCACCTTGCACTCTGATGTTATGAAGATGGCTTCTTTCCTTAAACTTCATGACCCAACCTCTGCTAGCTTCAGACTTTGCTTCACCTATCTCAGCCTTCATAGAATTTGAAGAGTTGGGGCTCTCCTCTGGATTAAGTTTTGGCTTAAAGGAATGTTGTGGTTGGTTTGATCTTCTATCCAGACCATTAACCTTTCTCTGTAACAGCAATAAGACTTTCACTTTCTGGGATCCCTGGGTGGCGCAGCGGTTTGGCGCCTGCCTTTAGCCCAGGGCGCGATCCTGGAGACCCGGGATCGAATCCCACATCAGGCTTCCGGTGCATGGAGCCTGCTTCTCCCTCTGCCTGTGTCTCTGCCTCTCTCTCTCAATCTGTGACTATCATAAATAAAAAAATTAAAAAAAAAAAAAAGACTTTCACTTTCTTACATGCGTGTGTTCACTGGAGTAGCACTTTTAATTTCCATCAATAACTTTTTCCTTGCATTCACAACTTGGCTGTTTGGAATAATGTGGGGAACCAGCTGCGGGGCTTATCTGAGAACTGAATCTCGTAGTCCTCAGCATGCTGGGGATACATGAGGTTCTGAGTCCCACACTGACTCTTTTTTTTTTTATATATAAACTTATTTTTTATTGGTGTTCAATTTGCCAACATATAGAATAACACCCAGTGCTCATCCCATCAAGTGCTACCCTCAGTGCCCGTCACCCACTCACCCCCACCCCCCGCCCACTTCCCTTTCTACCACCCCTTGTTCATTTCCCAGTTAGGAGTCTCTCTAGTTGTCTCCCTTTCTAATATTTCCCACTCATTTTTTCTCCTATCCACTTGATTCCCTTTCACTATTTTTTATATTCCCCAAATGAATGAGACCATATAATGTTTGTCCTTCTCCGACTGACTTATTCACTCAGCATAATACTCTCAGTGTCCATCGAAAGATGAATGGATAAAGAAGATGTGGTATATGTATACCATGGAATATTACTCAGCTATTACCCACACTGACTCTTGATCACATTGTTCTCCAAATACAGCTCCTCTGTTCCCCCCTCCTCGAGTCAATCACCTATTCTTTTACCCTCAGAGGTAAACATTTTTCTCTGCTTCCCAAAGTTAATCATTCCTATAGCCAATCTGCTAGCTCTCTTAATAAAAGCTGGAGGAGACAAAGCCTCGAAGTGAGTCTGAATCCAAGTCTTGGTCCCCTTTCCCTCAGATTAAAATTCAGTGAAACTCCAAATCTTTCTTCACATCATTGCCTCCAAGTATCCTGGCTCCAAGGCAGGACAAGTGTAACTTTTGGCTTATCTCAGCTTTCTCCATGCCTTCCTCCCTAAGCTTAATCATTTCTAGCTTCTGATTTAAAATAGGAACGCGTGACTCTTCCTTTCACTTGACCACTCAGAGGCCGTTGTAGGGTTATTAGGCTAAATTCAATATTGTTGTGTCTCAGGGAGTAGGGAGGCCTGATGAGAAAGAGATGGCAGGATGGCTGGTGAGTGGAGCAGTCAGAACACACCCATTTATCCACTGAGTTTGCTCTCTTATGTGGGTGCTCTCTTATGTGGGTGCAGTTTGTGGTACCCAAACAATGACAACAGTGACATCAAACATCACTGACATTACAGATCACAGTAATAATGAAAAAGTTGTAAATACTGCAAAAATTATCAAAATGTGACAGAGACATGAAGTGAGCAAATGTTGTTGGAAAAATGGGGCCGAAAGACTTGCTTAATGCATGGTTGCCATAAACCTTCAATTTGTAAAAAGCACAGTATCTGCAACGTGCAATAAAGGGAAATGCAACAAAACAAAGTATGCCTGTATAAAGTAAATCCACTTAGCCTAAATATTAGTATATTTTCATGACTAGATCTTGAAACATATTTATATATACTGAGAATTTTTAGACACTTACATAAAAATTACTCAACAATGGTTCCCTTTAAAGAGTGGAACTGATAAAGCTGGAGGAAAGAGGAACTTTTACTTTTCATTTTTTTCCTTCTGAATTTTGTTTTATATCAGCTACAAACTATTTTATTCCTACCATAAGTTTTGTTATGCTATCTGTAACCTATTTCACAATAGCACAATAGAATATATGCTTAGTTGCTTTAAATAGAAGTACCAACTTCAGTGATGACTACTTAGGACTGAATCAAAAACCTGTACTCCAGATATGATTACTACCAGTCTTTTAGCTATTTTTACTCTAATCAATACCAGAGATTTTATTAATTAGCCTAGCAGATTTTAGGTGTAGGTTTTTGTTGTTCTACTGAATGAGGAATAATTAGAAGATTTTTTGAACTTTTGACAAACTCATGGCCAAAAATTGGTATCTCATTTTAGTATGTGAGTCTGGTATCTTTTCATATGATTTTTGTCTTTTTTTTCACTTTTAGCTATTTATAGAAAAACTTTTTTGAATAAATGCCTTTTTGTTGTATTATCAGGACAAAACCAACCAAATAAGCAAAAAAAGTCTATGTGTAGTAGAATTCCGCTTTTTTGGTGAAGAAAAAAATCTAGATATTGATACAGATAGGTAGATAGATAAACACATTTATATTTGTATCAGGACCTTGAGCTAAACATTTAAAAGTCTGACCTCATCATTTTCTTTCTCCAAGATCTCTAGTACACATAAAGCAACTAACCAGCCCCACATTCCTTAAATGCTTTGACTAATATGTCCTATGGCATCAGATATTTGACTCCAGCATCAGATATTTGACTCCAATTATTTGATGATAATTTAAGTAACCATTTTGAATGAATGCTATGAAGAACCAATTCCATATTCCCACTTTCGGTTCTATTCTACACCAATAACTCTATGATTCAGGACTCAGTCAGGGATGCAGAATCACTATCAGTGTTTTAGGATATGTGATCCACATTAAAAACTAGACCTTAGGGAACCCCGGGTGGCACAGCGGTTTGGCGCCTGCCTTTGGCCCAGGGCGCGATCCTGGAGACCCGGGATCGAATCCCACATCGGGCTCCCGGTGCATGGAGCCTGCTTCTCCCTCTGCCTGGGTCTGCCTCTCTCTCTCTCTCTCTGACTATCATAAAAAAATAAAAATTTAAAAAAAAAATAAAAAAATTAAATAAAAACTAGACCTTACATAACTGGAGAAGTTGAAAGTAAAGGTCCAAAAGGGGGTCCTGCTGAATCAGAGAAGGGTTTGCCAACCAATCAACCTGAAAAGCCACCTATCCACATCCAACTTCTTAAGTAAGAACTGGAAAGGCAGCTGTTGCCTCTGTGTTCTTACGTCATGTATGTGTCCACACTCAAGTTTCCAGTGATAGACCTGGGTCTACTCTTGATCATCTTGGACAAGTTTTAGGAAGAAGAGTTATAAATGGAACAGAGGGAAAAAAGGATAAGCTAGAACTCACCCGGCATATGTTCATCGTACACAACTACAAAAAGAATTCCAAAAACTAATTCACTGTGCCTTCCAAACTAAGTACATGTTTTTATCTTTTGTCAAAGTCTGCATTAGAGTCACATAGTTAAACTTAGTTTGAGAACTCAGTTTCTAAGTTGACACAGCACAACTCATCACAGGAACCACGAACCACTACTATTACTACTATTTTGCTCTATTATTATTATTAATTATTATTACTACTACTACTAATTTGCTAATTTCACCTACCCTATGAAAAACAGATGTGAAATTCAGAATATGGTTTTTAATGTAATCAATCAGAGACCTATCTACATGCTAATCTTATGAAGTCTGAATAATTAAAGTAGGCTACTAGGAATCCTAATTATGTAAGTCTCTGGGTTCTTTGGGAAAGGGAGGTGTATTAGAAAGACCATCAATACCTGGGCCCTAAATTCAAACCCTGATAATGCTTCTTTCTAGCCATGCATTCCTGGTAAAGTTAAAATTTTTCCTTGATCTTTAGCTTCCTCATCTACCAAACAGACTTAACTATAATTATTCTGAAGGTTACTATGAAGGCTAAATCAAGTAACATACTGAAACAAATCTACCTTGTCCCCACCATTAAATGATAAAGTGCACTTTAAGACTGTCACTAGAATTGTTATACAGCAGATAAAATCTGCACTATCAGGGAAGTAGGCATGAGGGGAGAGCTGGTTTAGAAGGAATAAGGTATTCTGAGAAGGGATCTCTAGACTATAAAGTCTAGTCAAGGGTAACAGTTCATAGTGGTAGGGATCCCTGGGTGCCTCAGTGGTTTAGCGCCTGCCTTCGGCCCAGGGTGTGGTCCTGGAGTCCCGGGATGGAGTCCCATGTCAGGCTCCCTGCATGGAGCCTGCTTCTCCCTCTGCCTGTGTCTCTGCCCCCACCCCTGTACCTCTCATGAATAAAAGAAATTAAAAAAAAAAAAAAACAGTTCATAGTGGTCTGTGAGAAACTGATCTTGTTACTCAAATGTTCTCTGGCCCAATTCCAGGACAATTAACTTATTTATTCATTCAACAAGTATTTAGTGAATAATTACTAAGGATATTACAATCGCTGTCACTGTACAGGGGATATGAATAAGAAATACACAATTTGTACATCTAAAATTTAACGTAGGAAGGATTCAAGATGGTGGTGTAGGAAGACTCTGAACTCACCTCTTCCCACAGACACACAGAATCTACACCTACATACAGAGTCATTCCTCCTGAAAAACAACTGAAGGCTGATGAAACAGCTCTGCACAACAAAGGGTAGGGAGCCACACAGAGAAGAGACAGACACAGTAATGACCAAAACCCCAACCTGGTGCTATGAACTGTGAGGCAGAACAGGGGGGCTGGGGTGTGGGTGGTGGGATGTCATTGAATGGTCTGTGCAGAGATTTACCTAATCTGGGACACAGCAAAAAATACCATAGTGGTTTAAAGGGCAATTAGACTATTAGTCTAATTGATGAGCCCTCCAATGTACACCAAACAGTTGGGAAACTTTTAGAACTCTGAGGCTGGAGCTGCTGGCGAGCACCATTATCTATGTTGCCCCTCCATTCTGATAGTGCAGATGGATGCTCCAGCCAGGCTCCCAGCTCAGTGATAGCTGTTTCACAAAAGTGGCTCCCCAATTATGCCTACCCTGGCTCCAGCCTTTCCACCAAAGCTGCCCTGGCATAGCATACTAGGACACCCCTGGTTTCTGTCCACTACAGCTCCAACTGATTAAGGCTGCCCAAGCACAAAGCACCTCAGAACACCCCAAACCCCAAGCATGCTTCAGCTTCAGCCATTCCCCAGAGTGCCCCCTGCATGGAGTGCCATACTTGTTCCAATTCCAGCTGTCCTGCAAGGGCAGCCATCATGCAAAGCACCTTGGGATCTGCTGGCTCATGCCCACTTTAGCTCCAGCTGTCTCACCAGGGTGGACTCTGTGGAGTCTCTAGAACCACCTAGCCTGAGCTCACCACAGTTTCAACCAGCCAGTCAAAGCCAAAAGGCACATGTAGTCTACACAGTGTACATTCCCACACAAACCTACTCCTTCAAGACTGGCAGAGGTATATTTCACCTAACCCACAAAAACAAACACAAAGTCAGACAAAATGAAGAGATAGAAGAATATACTCAAAATGAAAGGACAAAACTTCAGAAAAAGAACTAAATGTAATAGAGATAAGTAATCTACCTGATAAAGAATTCAAAGTAATATTCATAAAGATGCCCATCACATGAGAGAAGACAATGAATCCAGTGAGAACTTCAATAAAGAGAGAGAAAATATAAAAGAAACAGAGCTGAGGAATACAACTGAAATGAAAAATTAATCATTAATTGAAGAAGACATAACAATTTTCTAGACAAACAAAAGTTAAAGGAGTCCACCAGCATTAAACTGGTCTTAAAAGAAAGAAAGAAATTTTCATAAGAAAATTATGAAATAAAAACATATAACTAGTAAAAGCAAACGTATAATAAAGGTTTGATCACTTATAAAAAGTGATCACTTTTTATATAAAAGATTTTATATAAAAGATTGATCACTTATAAAGCTACTATGAAAGCTGAAAGACAAAAGTAAAATCTATTATATAAAAAAATTAGTAAAGGAATTCATAAAGAAATATAAAATATGATATATATAAAACATGGAGAAGCAAAGTATAAATGTAGTGCTTTTAGAATGTGTTTAAACTTAAATAACCATCAGCTTAATACAAACTGTTACATACTTAGGATTTTATACATTAACCTCATGGTAATAAACTGAGAACCTATGATAGATATATAAAAAATAAAAAGGAATTCATGCGTAACACTAAAGTCGTCTATCACAAGGGAAGAGAAGAAGAGAAGAAAAAAGGAGCAGAGAACTACAAAAAACAATTAACAAAATGGCAGTAAGTACATGCTTGCCAATTAATTACTTTAAATGTAAATGGTCTAATGTTGCAATCAAAAGACATAAAGTGACTGAATGCCTTAAAAAATAAAAAAGACCTACCTATATGCTGCCTACAAGAGACTCACTTCAGACTTAAAAACACACAGATTTAAAGTGATAGAAAAAGATATTGCATGCAAATGGAAGTGGAAAAAACAAAAGCAAGGTAGCAGTACTTATACCAGACAAAATAGACATTAAAACACAGTAACAAGGGCAGCTGTGAGGCTCTGAGAAGGGCTAGGTGGGGAGGCGGTGGCTGCTTGTTGGATGCAGCCACAGGTCATGAGACCGAAGGGCTCCTAAAGGACGCCCACTGGCCCTCCTGGCCTGGCCTGGGTGCCTAACCCGAACCCAGCCATGGAGTGCTGCTACAAGCAGCAAGAATGAGGACTTGGACCAGGCCTAGGACCAAGACGAGCAGAAGCTACTGCTGGACCCTAGAAGCTCCTCTGCCAAAGCCCTCAAAGGAGTTGACTACCACAGCCTACTTTCCACTCACACAGATGAGCAGGGCCTGCTCTCCTCCTCCTTGCTAAGATAGCCCCCAACATCGTTGACACATCTGCTGTGGACTCCCAGAGCATGGAGCAGCATGAGTACATGGACTAAGCAAGGAAGGCAGCACAGCACCCACTTGGCTATGCTGAGCAGCAGTCTGCGCCACTGGAAGAAGCTGCTGCTGCCACAATCTCTCACCAGCCAGCCCCACCAAATGGTGCAAGATGCAAGATAACTTGCAGCAGGTCTCCAAGACAGCTGTTTATGCCTACAATGCACTTTCTCAGATCCAAGTGGATGCAAAAAAGGAGCTGGTTGTACGGTTTGGGGCTCCTTGAAGAGAAAGATCCTTGAACAGGTCCTCTTCTCGCTTTATCCTACCTCCATCCTGCCTCCCCCAACCCTCAGCCTCTCTGGCTTACACAGTACCCTAACCTGCTACTTAATCACAGATAAGAGTGTGGAAGAGGACAAGGCTGAAAGCCTGAGCAAGTAAGGATGGAACAAGGGAGGGTAGAAGCATTTGGGACTGGTATTCAAAGCCCTGGCCAGGGATGGGTGGGATCAAAAGGTCAGGGCCTAGAAGGTCTTCACTGTCACTGGAAAAGTAGAGGTACGACCGTGAGGGTGATCCCTAGGGGGCCTATGGGTCCCCTTCCCACCTTCTCTTGGCCTCACTCCTGTCTTCCTCTCCCTGACTTGGTGCTCACATGCACCTCACTAGGATTTGTTACTACAATATTGGCTATATTTCCTATGCTGTACATTACATCCCCATGACTTATTTTATAACTGGAATTTTGTACCTCTTTTATCCACTTTACCTATTTTGCCCACCTCCTAA
Organism: Vulpes vulpes; assembly: GCF_048418805.1. Taxonomy (NCBI): domain Eukaryota; kingdom Metazoa; phylum Chordata; class Mammalia; order Carnivora; family Canidae; genus Vulpes; species Vulpes vulpes. The sequence goes on along the minus strand of NC_132785.1, from coordinate 104,568,271 downwards.
TACCTCCCCACTTTGTTAACCAAGTTTTTTTCATCTAGGAGTCTATTTCTCCTTTCTGTTTATGGATTTGTTGCATATTTCTTCATTGATGATTTGCTTTTCGCATGTTTCCCCTTTTCTCTCTCGATAGTCCAATCTCATATTTATTTGTACTTTTTTTCGCTTACCGTATTCTGCTTTTTAGTATGATCATTTTATCCACTCAGTCAACATGTTGAGGCGGCTTATAAGTGAGGGTGGCATGAATCTAAGTTTGAAGGTGAGAAGTTACTTTCTTGTAAGGTTTACTTATTTGAGAGAGAGCATGTGTGTGAGCACATGATGGGGGGGGGTGGTGGTGGTGGTAAGCAGAGGGAGAGAGAATCTCAGACGCCCTGCTAAGTGCAAAGCCCGACAGAGGGCTCAGTCCCAGGACCCATGAGATCATGACCTGAGCCGAAACCAAGAGTCAGATGGTCAAAGGCCTGAGCAGCCCAGGCACCCCTGAAAATGACAAGTAATTTTTAAAATGTCATCTCATTTAATCCTTTCGACATTTTTAAAGACCTATTATCATGCCCTTTTTCAGATGGGGAATCAGTTAAGAAATGTATGTTAAGATTATTCGCTCAAAGTCAGACAACTCCAAGAAGATGGAACTGAAACTCGAGACCAGATCTTCTGACATCATCTCTTGCATTCTTTCCATTATTCTATATTAACTTCTTGCAGGATTAGCAAGTAAGAGGCGTTCCTGCTGAATCCTCTTGTTTTTCTTTTTTTAAGATTTTATTTACTTATTCTTGAGAGAGAGAGAGAGAGAGAGAGAGAGAGAGGGGCAGAGACACAGGCAGAGGGAGAAGCAGGCTCCATGCAGGGAGCCATACATGGGATTCAATCCCAGGACTCCAGGATCACACCCTGGGCGGAAGGCAGGTGCTAAACTGCTGAGCCACCCGGGCTGCCCTGCCTCTTGTTTTCTTTGTAAACCCAGTAGGTTCTGGTTTGATTATTTAATCAGAATTTGAATGCCTTAATTGGAACTGCACTTTTCAGCCCTCCAAGGTACCCCACCACTCCCTGTGATCTAATTCGGGGTTGTCTCCCATATTTAAGTGTCCTTCTTGCCCTTTAAGGCTCTTGAATTTTTTATCTGAAATCGTTCCTTAGAACTCTGTTTTGGAATCCTACTTCAAAAGTCAGGAAGGCTGCTGAAGTCACAGTGCATCCACTAGTCTTACTGTAAGAATTAAACCAACAAATAAAAACTGAATTTTCCGTTACCAAAAAGAAGAAACCTCTACCCCTCTTTCCTTTTCTCAGAGGACTTTTCATGAGCAAATTTGTAATTAATAAATCCTTCCTTTGTCTCTTTAAAAAAAATTTTTTTTTAAGATTTTATTTACCTATTTGAGGGAGAGAGCAAGAGCACAAGGAGGAGAAAAAGCAGAGGGAGAGGGACAAGCAGACTCCCTGCTCAGCCTGGAGCCTGAGGTGGGCTGGACCCTGTTGTGCCCAAGATTGCAAATCCGAGAAACCACCAAGGAGCCGACACCGATGCAAACACACGAGGGTTTATTTACAAGCTCGAGCTTGGGTCCAAATGTACCCGACATAGCGGAGCAGGGACTTGGACCCTGAGGTGGGTTTCAGCTTAGTTTTATGGGCTGGTCTAGGGGACCTCCAGAAGGGGTGGAGGATTTCTCAAGTTCTTTTTTTTTTTTAATAATAAATTTATTTTTTATTGGTGTTCAATTTACCACCATACAGAATAACACCCAGTGCTCATCCCGTCAAGTGTCCCCCTCAGTGCCCATCACCCATTCACCCCCACCCCCCGCCCTCCTCCCCTTCCGCCACCCCTAGTTCGTTTCCCAGAGTTAGGAGTCTTCATGTTCTGTCTCCCTTTCTGATATTTCCTACCCATTTCTTCTCCCTTCCCTTCTATTCCCTTTCACTATTATTTATATTCCCCAAATGAATGAGACCATATAAAGTTTGTCCTTCTCCCATTGACTCATTTCACTCAGCATAATACCTTCCAGTTCCATCCACGTTGAAGCAAACGGTGGGTATTTGTCGTTTCTAATGGCTGAGTAATATTCCATTGTATACATAGACCACATCTTCTTTATCCATTCATCTTTCGATGGACACCGAGGCTCCTTCCACAGTTTGGCTATTGTGGACATTGCTGCTAGAAACATCGGGGTGCAGGTGTCCTGACGTTTCATTGCATCTGTATCTGCGGGATAAATCCCCAACAGTGCAATTGCTGGGTCGTAGGGCAGGTCTATTTTTAACTCTTTGAGGAACCTCCACACAGTTTTCCAGAGTGGCTGCACCATTTCTCAAGTTCTGTTTACATTCTGATATGGGGCTTTCAAGGGCATTGAGCTCTGTTCTTATTCTAATATGGGGCTTTCTAGGACGTTAAGCTGTAAGCTGTTTTTTTGTTTTTTTTTTCCTGTAACTGAAGTAAGGTAAAGTTCAGCTCTTATTCACAGGGGCCTGGGATGGCTGTACTTGTGCTAACACTGAACTTAGAGTGGAACGGCCTTAATATTCTCGGCCTCCGCAGACCCCACCCACCTGAGCTCAAGGCCCGGCCCCCTCCAGAATTGGAGGATTAAAGGACTGAGCCACCTAGGTACCCCTCCTTTGTCTCTTTTATATATACATACAATTTTCTAAAAGCCCAAAAGCCTCTTGTGAGGTATAAGTCTCTGAAATGTAAATATCAAGGAAGATAGTGCCCGTCTCCCCTCACCCGTAGGAGTTAACCGCCTCAGCGTCTTGCTCCAAGCTTTTAAGTACCTGCTTGTCATAGTTTTATTTTTCTTTTGGATCACGGCAATTCACTAACAAAGCGGGTGGCCACTACAGGGGTGACTTACCGAAGAACGAATACAGCAAACTCTTACACGAGAACGCGCATCGCACGGACGGTGCCTGCCCGGCTACTTCGTTCTCGGCAGTCGCATTAGCGGCAACGCCTGGCACGCCCCTCCCACTGGGGTCTCAGGATGACTGAGTAACAGAACTTATTTCCCACCCCCCACACCCCACACCCAGGTTTGTAGCGATTTTCTAAGATGTCAGGAGATTTTATGTTTAATTTCTCCTCGCCAATATCAACTGAGTGACCTCGACGACGCCCACTCCCGACGGTATAGGAGGACGGCAAGCGGCTCTTCGCTCACCTCAGAGCTGGCGGCGCGGACCCGGGCGAGGTAAAGATGGCGGGCTGGCCGCCCGAACCACGACTCCCAGCATGCCCCGCGCTCCCAGCGCGCCCGCCTTCCTCTTCCGGTCCGCGGGCTGCTGAAACCGAAAGCGTTGTGCCTCGGGTGGCGCGCAGAGATTGGTTCACCTTCACCTGCGCGAGTCCCAGCCGACCCGGGCGCGGAGCCGGCCGAGCGGTGAGACATGAACGGAAGAGTGGATTACTTGGTCACTGAGGAGGAAATCAATCTTACGAGGGGACCCTCGGGTACGTGCGCACAGGTGGTCTCCGGGAGCAGGGTGCTTGAGGTTGTAATTGCAGAGCAGACAACCTCCTCTGCTGAGCCCCCGTTGGTTTGGCCTTGGAGCGGACAGGCCCCAGCCTGGAGGTTCCCTGCGACGCTTTGAGCACGTACAAGACCATATTGGCATCCTTCGTTAGCCGGACCCGGATCTGAGGAATCCACCTCATTTTTCAGTCGGATTGTCACATGTATTTATAGTCAGGGAGGTTTTCCTTGGCGGGCAAATTGTACCAGAAAGTTCTGCCCCAAGCCTGCTTTTTAACACCACACCCCTCCTTCCGTTGCTTGTTTTTTATCCCTGTTCCCGTGAGGACCTGTTTAGTAAAAAAAATGGGAGCGTACACGGTGTTGACTGTAAACGCATGGCCGTTTTTTTGTTTTGTTTTGTTTTTTGTTTTAACTGCTGGAATCTCTCCCCTCCTTCTTTTCATTTTTTGGGAAATTCATTTAGAGTGTCGACTGGAATGCTAAAACGCTAAGAAATCTTAGAGATCTGCCACAGCACTTTTTAAAGCTTACTTGGGCTTCAAAATTACCCAAGGTTTCTCGGTTATGCTTTTGCTTTTAAAAAAAAAAAAAATTTCCTAGGTCCCATCTCTTAGGAAATTGGATTCAATGGAGGTTTTGTTTGTTTGAGTTGTTTCTTCTCTTTTTTTTTTCTTCTTTTTTTTTCAATACAAGCACGTCCTGTGATTCTGATACCGCTAAATCCTTACTTAGCTTTCAGTCATCTTTCTCCTCAAACCCCTGTGTTTCCGCCAACGCTCTCACTCCACTGGGCTCTTAACGCATTATATGCAGCCTGCCTTGGGTTTTGTTGCCTCCCCTTACAGCTGTCTACTGATTAAGAGCTTTGGCTCCGGGATTATGTAGATCCATCCGGTATCTAACCTCTTAATAGAACTTTGACATCGGTTGTCTGCCTAACTCTTCTGATAGAACCTAAGCCTTAGTTTCTCATCCGTTAAAATGTGCGTGATAATAGAATATATTTCATAGGGTTATGAGAATGAAATGAGTTAATCTATGTAAAACATTCAGAACATTGCCTGACACCCTAGATGGCACTGTGTGTTTGCTTCCATTGTTGTTGTTATTAATAGATGAATAGCTAGATTAGCACAAAAATCCTGCTAAATACTGTTATTCCAAGAGTCATCAAGTACCATGAGCTCTAGTTCTGAATTGTTTCCATAAATCTCTGCTCCTTTTGGCTCCATTACCGTTTACTAGAACGGTCCATCATCTTGTCTCATGTGTAATTGTGCAATATCTTGAATACCACTTAGAGACTGTTCTTCATAAAATATACCTTTCAGAATCATCCATACTTTGCCTTTTTTCTTGTCATAGAAGATTGGAAGTCAGCTTCACTTATGGATGTAATTCATTCTAATCTGCATGACTTAATGTCCTGCTTCAGAGGAGCACCTAAATGTTTGTTGAACGCTCATTCAGTATGCCCAGTTTTTTTGATTCCTTTTTCCTACTTTATGTGAATTTCTCCTCTTTTTTTTTTTTTTTTAAGATTTTATTTATTTATTTGAAAGAAAGAGCACAAGCAGGCAGAACCAAAAGGAGAAAAAGACTTTGATGAGCAGGGAGCTCGACAGACGGGTCAATCCCAGGACCCTGGGATCATGCCCTGAGCTAAAGGCAGACGCTCAACCGACTGAGCCACCCAGGTGCCCCTCTCCTCTCACTCTTCATATTTATTGACTTCTGAGGCTAATATGGAAAAGTATTGTTAAGCCAAATCTGCATTCTTGTACTGTTCATCCACTGATTCTTGTTCCTAGGGCCAGTTAAAACAATGCTAGTTCCTTTTCTGATTATCCTGCAAGTATTTAAAGACATCTAGTTGTTCTGCTCCTGTTTTATCTTTTTCCTCTATAGCCTCAGTATCCCTAATTATTATATTAGCTGCCTTGATGTGATTTGGGATTTGATTCGTGTCTCCTAAGAATTTAATGTACTTTGACATAGTTCTTTTGCTGTGGCATCCACAGCAGAGCAGAACTCTGATATTATCTTGGGTGTTCAAGTCACTGAATATATTTTTAAAGTTCAGTGTAATATCACTTCACCTTTTCTGGAGTTTGCATAGTAGGGTTGACTAATGTTCAGCTCACTATTCTCCAAAATTTCTGATCCTGCTGATATTTGAAACCTAAAGTTCTTAGTGTTGACATTTTTCTGAATCATTTGAGTTAGGACAAACTTCAAGGGACTAATTAAAAAGAGTAATTACGTCTAGTTAATATATTTCCCTCAAAAGTAGTTTAGTTTCTATAGTATATGTATGTTTATTCACAATGAATATTTATTTACCAGGTGACTCCTTTAATTTTCCTAAGTATTTTCATGTCTTACTCATATAAGTTGATAAATTTAAGAGTTTAGGAGAATAGAGTCACAAATTTAGGATTGAACTGGGATAAAACAGTCATTTGATGTTTGGTTGCTTCAGTTATCAAGAGAATGTTTCAAGTTTCTGTCACCTCTCAGAGCTAGTTATTTGGTATGTTGTAAGAAGTCTCACATTCTAATTCAGCTTTTCTTTACTGTGTCATCATGAACACACAGAGGAAAGAAGTCATTTATCACCACCAGAAACTTCTAGTAACTTTGGTAGGCTCATAGAGATCTTTTGTCCTGTAGAAGAACTATGAAAAGCCACTAGTTATAAATATGTATTTCTGTTTGTAGGCAACATTGTCACTCTGTATGTACAACTTCCTATGCAGAGACCTGATAGTTTAATCAGGTAACAGCAAAAAATGCATATTCTGCACTTTTGTGCCAGTGTTCTATCAAGGGCAAGAGTCTTGAGGTATTTTCAATGTTTGGGCCCATTTTGCAAGGTAAGTTAGCTTGTTCTGTGTGATCATGCTTACTTCAAGGGAGAAAACGAAATCTTAGGGGAAGTGAGTATCTGGTGAGGCAGAAAGAGACTTGGCATGTAGCTTGGCATCTCTCCCATTCCTACCTCCTCAACTGTTTAAGGCAACACTTAGGCTGGATGACTTTGGAAGTGTCTTCCACTTCTAAGAATTTATTATTTTTTTGGTCCATCTCGCATGTTATGTTATAACTCCTGCCATTTTGGACTAACAGTGGGTGATCTGAAGAGGTGGTGGTCACAATTTTAAATGGTTTCAAAGGTTTGAAGAATTCACCTTTTATCCTTTATGGAACACCATTGCTCTTTTTACTTTCTATGGGTGTTCAGCTTGGTTGCAGTCTCTCAGCCTCCCACATTGTCCTTTATCAAATTAAGTGTTCTTAATTTTGAAAAGACCCGGTTACTCTAACAAGTATCACAAGAATCTAACCTAGGAGCCCCCCCTCCAGCCCTTCCCCTCTCCCCTCCTACTATCCTCCCTTCCCCCATAACAGGTAGTGATTGACCATAAAGACAACCCTCTGATCCACTGGATATTAGAATTAAGATTCCTTGTTCAAGACTGAGGCCTCAATGGGTTTCGGCAGGTTGCTCCTGATATCTTTAAAGAGGGAAGAGAATCCCTATTTTTTTTTTCATTTTTGCAGAGAATTGTGGATTAGTTTGATGTTTTAATAATGAATAATTAGAAGGGTATTATATTTCTGGTACTGTGCTAGTTACTTTATATATTAACTCATTTCATTTTCACAGCAACCTTGAGTGCTTAAGTGATTCATCCACATTATAGATGAGAAAATGATCTCTCAGAGACGTTAGGGATTTATCCAAGTTTTTTTTTTTTTTTAAATTTTATTTTATTTATGATAGTCAGTCACAGAGAGAGAGAGAGAGAGGCAGAGACACAGGCGGAGGAAGAAGCAGGCTCCATGCACCGGGAGCCTGATGTGGGATTCGATCCCGGGTCTCCAGGATCGCGCCCTGGCCAAAGGCAGGCGCCAAACCGCTGCGCCACCCAGGGATCCCTATCCAAGTTTTAAAGCCAGTAAGTTTAACATAGATCTGTTGATTCTACTATTCCATATAGTACCTTCCATTAAAGTAGCCATTTCTAAGGAGTTGTTGCCAGCCTTTCTCCTGATCTTTATTTGCGTATATCATGCCTTAAGGATTTGAGGCATCTTAAATGACTAGCATAGTCCACAGTGGAAAGTTTTTATAGTTAGCTGTTGATAGAGCTGAGGGCATATCAAGGTAAGAACCTAAAAACAAGAAACCATATTAAGTCCAAGCATTTAAGTCTCTACAGATTGGTCATGTGCTTTGCATTTGACCTTGACACTGTTGCTAAGAGTTTTCTGAACTGTTCCCTCACGTACCAAATAGATCTGACACTAAGGTGCGCTATCTTTGTCCTGTTTTCTCTTGCTTGCATAAAGTCTTACCCTCATGGAATTTACATTCCAGTGGAGACATTACATTCACATGTGAAAAGTGAAATCTCAGTGCAGAGGATGGTTAAGGACTATGATGAGTGTGTATGTTGTCAGAGGGCAGAAGAAATGTGGTGGGGTGTGTGTTAATCTGACCTTGTGCTGGAAAAGTTCAAAGAATGGAGCCATTGATAAGGGCCAGACTCCTCAATTATAAGAAGGTAGAATTTGGGGCTTTTGGGTGGTTGAGGTCATGATCCCGAGGTCCTGGGTTCGAGTCTCTATCGGGCTCCCTTTGAGGAGCCTGCTTCTCCTTCTGCCTATGTCTCTGCCTCTCTCTGTGTGTCTCTCATGAATAAATAAATAAATCTTTAAAAAAAAAAAAAAAAGGTAGAATTTATGTTGGTCTTATAGATAGTCTGTAGACCAGTGCCAGGCATAGAGAAGGGTATGGCCTAGGCAGTAATAGTAAAGGGAAAATTAGTAAAGCATATTCTGAGGTCAGTGAGTATACCAGCCTAGATGGAAAGGAGCCTTCTTTTAGGAGAGTTAAGGGAGATGAGGTTGCTGAGGTACTTTGAGACTGGATTATGAAAAGTTTTAATGCTAGAGTGGAAACTTAACTTTTCTCTAAGGTTCCGTTTTGATTCCTTCCCCTTCCTGTTCGTTGATTATGACTGAATTCAAGAGTTACCTCCTCCAGGAAGCCTTATAGGCTAGCTGCCCCCTTGTTAATGAATATCATACACCATTTATTGAGTGCTTATCGTGTATTGTCATACTAAGCACTTTGTTTCATGTACTCTCAACAAGGAACAGATGAAATGGTTATTATCCCATTTTAAAAATGGGAAAACCTTGACTCTTAGGTCACACGGTTCTTTGACAGGTAGAGCTAAGGATCAGATTCAAGTCTGTATGACTTAAAAACCCAGGTTCTGAATCATCATACAAAGTTTTTATTCTCTTTATGTTCCAGCTGGACTCTGTGCATATCCCTTAGTGTTTATTTCTATATTTGCTTCCTTACTTGTGTTTTCTCCCCTTCTACTTCACTCTGAGCTCTTCTAATTCAAAAGATACATACTTCATCTTCTGTTTTCCTAATGCCTTGCTTGGTATGACACAAAGTGGTGGGTAAGTGTTCATGAAATGACTAAGAAAACTGATAAAATGTCAGAAAAATATAATAGAATGTTGTAAGTAAAGAGAATTAGTAACATGGTCTATTTCAGCTTTCAAAAAGTCAAACAGGGCTCTCCACTAACTTTAAGAAAGAAAGAATGAATTTGAACATAAGGTATTATAATGCATAGGAAGCTAAAATTCAAGGAGCAAGGAGACAGTATAGCTATAAAATCTGGGATAGATTGGTAGGAGAATGTAGATAGATTGAGATTGAGAGGAGTGTTTTATACTAGTCTCTAAAGATTGCTTCAAGGATCATTCTTGTTAATATTTTTCCAAGAATAAAAAAAATTTTTTTTCCAAGAATAACTGTAAAGTAAGACATCTAGAAATTACTTTGGAGAAGTAGAAAGGCAAGCTGATAGATGCTGAACTATAGAAACATTTTTTTAAATCCATGTGACTAGGCAGGAAGGTCACCAAAGACTGAATAAATACAGAATTGCTTATTGAGGAAAAAAGATCCAAGATGATAGAATAGGAACAAACTTGGTTTCAGGACTCAGAAATAAAGGGAAGCTGTTTTTAAAAACATTCATTTAGTGTTTACTACGTGCCTACACTATGATTAGGAATTATATATGCTAAAATAAAGACTAAAAGATCCCTATTTTTAAGAATTTTACAGTTAGGAGAATAGAAGGGTAATTATTAATTATGAAAGGCATATGCCAAGTACCTTCAAGAGGTAGAAAAACTGGGACACCTGGGTGGCTTAGCAGTTTAGCGCTTGACTTCAGCCCAGGGTATGATCCTGGAGTCCCAGGATAGAGTCCCACATCCAGCTCCCTGCAGGGAGCCTGCTTCTCCCTCTGCTTGTATCTCTGCCTCTCTCTGTGTGTATGTCTCTCATGAATAAATAAATAAAATCTTAAAAAAAAAAAGGTAGAAAAACCAAAATAGTGATGATCCTTCATAAGATATGTTCTATCCCTTGTAGAATCAGACAGAAGACTTGAGACCATATTAAATGTCTTTAGGAAATGTTTCAGAAATAAATTAGATAATATCATTCTCCCCTTAACAAAACTATGGTATGTCCATGCCTGCTACAATGTGCAGATTACCATATTTGGGGCAAGAAGCAGTAAAGTAAGAGAAAGTCTAAAAGAGGGCAGTGGGGGAGGGTACAGATTGTAATATGATGTAAAAATGAAGAGATTGAAACATTTTGAAAGCAAAGGAGCAAATGGAGACATCCAGTAGAGACCTGGCCTATACATTCAGTGTTTGAACAAAGGTTTATAATGGAATGAGAGATTAAAGATATTTACATAAATATTTCAGAGAAAAGTTGGGGAGCTGTCAATCAAAACGAGGGGGCTATAAAGCAACCAAAATGCTTATTTGGGGTTTCACTGGGAGATACGGTCAACCGAAATTGATAATGTGCCCTGGATTGTGAGCCGGGAGTACAGGCTTATAAAGGTAAAAACCACAAGGTCACATAACTTGTTTTGAAAAAATTATGGTGCTGGCAGAATTTAAACTGATTAGTGCAGGATTGGCTATTTAACTAACGGGTGTTACATTATATCTTGCTTTTTTTTTTTTTTTAAAGATTTTATTTATCTATTAATGAGAGACAGAAAAGCAGAGACACAGGCAGAGGAAGAAGCAGGCTCCGTGCAGGTAGCCCGATGTGGGACTCGATCCTGGGTCTCCAGGACCCAGCCCTGGGCTGAAGGTGGCACCAAACCGCTGAGCCACCCGGGCTGCCCATATTACCTCTCTTGTCCACAGTAGAAGGATTTATCCAATTGACAAAAGTCAAAAATTCATGGTATTCTGAGAATTGAAACCAGAGAGGAGCATAGGGCCTACTTCCTCAATGTCCTTTGCACTCTGTTTTGAGTGACTCACTTGGCAATGCTTCCTTTACTTTGAATCTTCTTTTACAGAGTAATAAAAAGAGGTCCACGTATACATCCTGGCAGGTACTGCCTGAACCATCTTTGGGAAGCCATATTCTTTGTTGCTCCCAGGAGGTGGAGCATTGTGATATGGGCATAGCATGTTTTTGGGTTGTTACACCATCTTTTTGTTCCTTCAGTGTTAAAGATTTTTCCCTCTTTCTATTTGTTAATAGATATTTACTTGTTCATGTCTTGTGGAAGAGGTAGCAAAGAACAAGTGACATATTTTATCTTTGCACCAGAGGATTTCTGTAGAGCATATAATAGTTTTGAATGAAAATATACTTAGTCTTTTCATCTCTTGAGTCACACATTTGAATCATTCTTTCATTCTTTAAATCCACACATATTTATTGAGCAGCGACTATAGGGCAAGGGTTTTTTTGCTAGATACTGTGGATACAGAAGAGAATTGAATTTTAATATAATTTCAGTGAGCAGCAGAGCATAGTGATTAAGAGCCAGAATGCAGAGTTATTAGCTGTGTGACCTTAGGTAAGTTACCACACTTCTTTCTATATGCCTCATTTTCCTTAGATGAGAGTATTACTCGAACCTACTCTTGGAGTTGTTAAGAGACTTAAATGAATTTCTTTGTTTTACAAATACTTTTATATAACAGACTCTGTACCAGGCACTGTTCTAAGCATTTTACCAAAAGATAACTCAATTCATTTAAAGTGCTTAAATGGTGCCTACCATTACCTCTGCTATGTGGAGAATAGACTTCAGCAAGATAGGAGGTAAGTCATCCAGGAAAGGCAGAGTGACCTGTGCCATAGGAATTTTAAAATCATTGGCCTTTCCCTTCTATATTTTTCTTTTTCTTTTGTGCCGCCTTTTTTAGGGTTATGAAAAAGCTTACTAGAGTCTTACAGAGACATTTTTAAACCTTGCTAGATTTCCTCAGAACTAGAAATGTTAGGAGTTCCTGGCCTGGGTGTTATTTCCAATGACATTAACAGTCACTTGACACAGGCTGAGGTCTGTATAATTAGGAGGTGCTGTATGGGCACAGGAGACATAAAAATGAACAAAAGCCAGTTACCTGTGCACAAATGTTTATAGCAGTTTATTCATAATTGGAACTAATTATTGTAGTAGGGTGAAGAGATCATTAAACATGTAATTACAGTGAAGTATGTTTCCAGGTAAATGGAAGAAGACAGTCATGGAGATATGGAACAGCTGTGTGTGTAAGGGTAAAAAACAGGGAAGTAGTAGTTATTAATTAAATAATTTTTAGGGGTGCCTGGGTGACTCAGTTAGGCAGCTGCCTTCAGCTTAAGTCATGATCCCAGGGTCCTGGGATCGAGCCCTGAGTCGAGCTTCCTCAGCTCTTCCCCCTGCTCATGCTCTCATGTGTACTCTCTCTCAAATAAATAATATCTTTAAAAAACATTTTTTTAATTTTAATTCTAGTATAGTTAACATACTATAGAATATTAGTTTCAGGTCTACAGTATAGTGATTCAATAATTCTATATAACACCCAGTGCTCATCAGGACAGATGCACTCCTTAATTCCCATCACCTATTTCACTCCCCACCCCCTCACCTCCTTAGTATCAAGGTTATCTTATTCTCATAAAATGGGCTGAGAAACTTATCGTGGATTTTTTTTTTTTTTTTTTGCATAAGGGAATTATTTCTTCCTTAAATGTTTGCTATATATACTAGTGTAATATTCTAGGCCTGAAGTAGTCTTTGTGGGAATATTTTTTATTGTAAATTCAGTATCTTTAACATGGTTGGAGATATTTTTAATAGATATGAGGATATTCAAATATTCTGTTTCTTCTTGAGTCAGTTTTGATAATTTGTGATTTTCTTTTTTTTTTTTTTTTTAAAGAATTCTCCCATTTGGGCAGACTGGGTGGCTCAGCGGTTTAGCGTGGCCTTTGGCCCAGGACATTATCCTGGAGACCCTGGATCGAGTCCCACGTCGGGCTCTCTGCATGGAGCCTGCTTCTCCCTCTGCCTGTGTCTCTGCCCCTCTCTCTCTGTGCGTCTCTCATGAATAAATAAATAAAATCTTTAAAAAAAAAAAAGAATTCTCCCATTTTATTGAAAATACCATTATTATTCATGATATTCTCTTATTTTAATATCTTTAGGATATATAGTAATAATCCATTTTGTATTCCTGAAATTGGTAATTCATAAATTACATATGCTGGATTAGTCTTGCTACCAGTTCATCAACCTTATTAATCCTTTAAAGAACTGTCCTTTGGCTCTGTTAAATTTTTTTCACTGTATTATTTTCTTTTTTTACTTCCTTTAGTCCTTAGAAGACTAAGATCAATGAACCTGAAGACCTAGAAGGGAAACCACAGTAACCTGTAGGATAATGGCAGTACATAACTGGAGTTCCAGAAGAAGAGGAAAAAAGGAAGATTGATCTTAGTCTTCTTTTTCTAGCTTTTTAAAAAATAAATATTTTATTTATTTATTCACGAGAGACACACAGAGAGAGAGACACAGACACTGGCAGAGGGACAAGTAGGCTCCATGCAGGGAGCCCAACATGGGACCCATCCTGGGTCTCCAGAACCACACCCTGGGCCGAAGGTGGCGTTAAACCACTGAGCCACCTGGGCTGCCCTTTTCCTAGCTTCTTAAGTTAGAAATTGGACTTTTTTTTTTAATTCTGTGAGTATGTAAAGCTACAAATTTTCCTCTAACTGTTCCTTTGGCTACATCCCACAAATTTTTTTTTTTTTTTTTTTTTTTTTTATCCCACAATTTTTAATACACTGTGATTTCATTGTCTTTGTCATTCAACTACAGTGTTTTTTATTTTCCCTTATAGTTTAATCTTTTACTCATGGGTTGTTTACCAAACATTGAGGGATTTTTTTTTCAATATCTTGTTTGGGTTTTTCTTTCTAAGACTTTATTTATTCATGAGAGACACACACAGAGAGAGAGAGGCAAAGACACAGGCAGAGGGAGAAGCGGCTCCCCACAAGGAGCCCAATGGGAACTCGATTCCGAATCCCAGGATCACGCCTTGAGCCAAGGCAGCTGCCCAACCACTGAGCCACCCAGGCATCCCACAATATCTTACTGTTATGAACTGAATGTTTGTGTCCCCCTGCCCCACCCCCAAATTCATATGTGAAGCCTTAACCCTCAGTGTGACTATATTTAGAGATAAGGCCTTTATAGAAGTGATTAAAGTTAAAAGAAGTTAAGGATGGGGCTTTGATCCATCCTGTAGAATTAGTGTCCTTATAGAAACCCAGAGAATTCCTCTCTCTCTCTGCACATGCACAAAGAAGCACATAGTGAGATGGTGGCCACCTATAAGTCAAGAGGAGGCCTAAGCATGAAATTGTCTTGTTGGTACTTTGGTTTTATTATTTATTTTATTTTTATTATTATTATTTTAAGATTTTATTTATTTATTCATGAGAGACAGAGAGAGGCAGTGACACAGGCAGGGGGAAAAGCAGGCTCCATGCAGGGAGCCCGATGTGGGACTTGATCCCGGGACTCCAGGATCAGGCCCTGGGCCCAAGGCAGATGCTAAACCGCTGAGCCACCCAGGGATCCCCGGTTCTTTGGTTTCAGACTTCCCAAGCTTCCAGAAAAGAAATTTCAACTATGTAGTCCATGTTATTTATTTTTACGGCAGCCCAATAAAAGAAACCATTATTTTTGCTGATTTCTAATTTAAGTCTATTGAAATTTATCGAGACAGAGACTTATGGAGCAGTCTATGGTCAATCTTTGTGAATATTACCTATACATTAGAAAGGAATGTTTATTCCATAGTTTTTGGGTGTTTTGTTCTGTAAAAGATAAATTAGGTCAGGTTGGTTCTTAGTGTTGCTCAAGTGTATTTTTACTGATTTTTCTGTTTACTTGTTCTATCAATTATAGGGAGAGAAGTGTTGAAACTTAGAACTGTCATTTTTTTATTTGCCTTGTGTTTGCTCCATAAATATTTAATTTCTGTTATTTGTGTTCATTCAGATTTAATGCTTTAATGTCATCTTGATAAATTGACTCCTTTTTCTTTAGGAATTGTCCTTCTTATCCCTATTCCGTCTTCTGAAGTCTGCTTTTTATATTTAAAGGGCCCATCCAGCTGTTTAGTGTATCTATGTCCTTCCCTTTCATTTTAAATTGTATTTACCCATGTATTCATGATTTCTGGTAGTATTCATTCCTTTATATGATCCAGTTTCTATTCAATATTATTTCGCTTTTGCTTGAAAGATGTAACATTTATCATAGTATGGATCTTGTGACAAATTCTCGCAACTTTTGTTTTTCTAAAAAATATTTATTTTGCTGTTCTTTTTGAATGCTATATTCATTGGATATAAAATTCTAAGTTGATCTTTATTTTTCTTTTAGCTTTTTAAAGATGATGTTTCATGCCTTACGGCATGTATAGTTTCTGAGAAGACTATTGTCACTCTCATCTTTGCAACTTAGTACTCATGTGTCCTTTTTTCCTTTGACTCCTTTTAAGATTCTCTTTATATTTGGTTTTGAAGAATGTGGTTATGATATACTTTGCTGGGGTTTTGTGTGTGTGTGTGTGTGTTTATTCTAATTGGAGTTAGTTGAGCTTCTTGGATCTGTTTGTGTATATTTTTTGCAGATTTGAGACAGTTGTGTTTTTTTGTTTGTTTTTGTTTTTGTTTTTCATAGAGCAGAGCTAATGACGGAGAACACAAGTGGAAAGAGGGAAAAGCAGGCTCCCACTGATTAGGAAGCCTGATGTGGGGTTCTATCCCAGGACCCTGGGATCATGACTTGAGCCAAAGGCAGATACTTAACTGACTGAAGCACCCAGGCACCCAAGCCAATTGTGGTTTTTGAATATTTTTTGTTTCCTTTTTTCCTCTTCTTCTGGAACTCCAGTTATGTATTGCCGTTATCCTACATGTTACTGTGGTTTCCCTTCTAAGTCTTCAGATTCATTGATCTTTTCCTCTGTGGTATCAAATCTGCTGTTAATCACATCAAGTATATTTTTCCTTTCAGACATTGTAATTTTCAAACCTGTAAGTTTCTTTCTTCTTTTTTTTTTTAATCTTCCATTTTCATACATTACATCAATGGAACAGAATAGAGAACCCAGGAATAAACCCATGCATGTATGGTCAATTAGTTAATGACAGAGGGACTAAGAATATACAATAGGGAAAGGATAGTCTCTTCAAAAATGGTGTTAGGAAAACTAGACAGAATGCAAAGACATGCAAACAAGCATAAGAATGAAACAACTGAAAAAAAAAAAAAAAAGAATGAAACAACTGCTATTTTATACCATATACAAAAATCAACTCAGTAGATTAAGACTTGAAAAAAATCTTCCATTTTGTCATTATGTCTGACTTTTATCTTCACATAGCTACAGTAGCCTTTTAAACATCCTTGTCTGCCCATTTCATCCTTTATTATTTCTGGCTTTGTTTCTAATGACTGATTTTTCTCTTGATTATGGTTCATGTTTTCTTGCTTCTTAGCATGTTAATTTTTAATTAGATTCTGAATGTTGTGAATATTATTATATTGTTGCATATCTGTATTTTGTTTTATTACATTACCATTGTTAATGTTATAATGTTAAACTTTGTTTAGCAGACAGTTAAGTAACTTGTAGATGAATTTGACCTCCTGAAGTCCTGTTTATAACCTTTTCTTGCTCTAAAGTAGCATTTACTTTAGGTATATTTCAGCTCTACAAATGAGGTATGCTCTTAGTGTCCACAGAATTTTTAAGGGAACCATTGAAGATTTCCGTTCTGGCTGGACAGAACTTGAAAATCTCCCTACACTTTGTGAACTCTGAGACTTATTCAGCATACAAATTCCTAGTTTTTGTTTTTCTGGCTTTGTGGAGTTTGACTCAACACACACATGGGCCAGTATTGGGTAAAGACTCATGCTGATACCTGGATCTCTTTTTCTGCGTACATTCCTCTTTTGCAGAACTTTGCCCTGCAGCTTTCAGCGACCTCACCGTCTTCAAACTTTAATCCCCATTTCATCAACTCAGTGAAGCTAGTAGGTTCTGCTTGGGTTGTACTTCCTGTGGTTGTGATCAGAAATTGCCTCCATGTGGACTACTAAGGGTGATCATCGAGCTACACTGTTGTAATTCAACAACACATTAAGAGAAATATATGCTATGACAAAATGGGATTTACTCCATGAATGCAGAAGATACAGTGAAAGAAAATCACTCGGTGTAATTACATTAATAGAATGAAGGAAAAACTAACATGATCATCTCAGCAGATACAGAAAAAGCATTTGGAGATATTCCTTGTTAAAAACAAAGTAGGAATGGGAGGGAACTTCCTCAATATGATAAAGGCCATGTATGCAGAATCCATAGCTAACATCATACTTACTTATGTAAGCGTGAAAGCTAAGATCAGGAACAAAACAAAGGTGTCTTCTTTCACCATTTCTGTTCAACATGATATTAAAAGTTCTAACCAAAATGATTAGGCAAGAGAAGGTATACTGATTAAAAAGGAAGAAGTAAAATTGTCTCTATTCACAAATAACATAATCTTACATGTAGTAAACTCTAAAGGTTCCACAAACAAAACTTGTTAGAATTTATAACAAATTCAGCAAAGTTGCAGGATACAAACTCAACACACAAAATCAGTTTAGTTTCTATACATTAACAATAAACAATATGAAAAGGAAATTAAGTAAATCCATATACAAAAGCATCAAATACAATAACACTTATAGGGATGCCTGGGTGGCTCAGCAGTTGAGCGTCTGCCTTTGGCTCAGGGTGTGATCCCAGGATCTCAATCCTGGAACTCCAGGATCATGCCCCAAGCCAAAGGCAGACGCTCAACCATTAACCCAGCCAGGCGTCCTGGTTTGTTGATTTTTTGAATATAACATCAAATTCACAGGCAACAAAAGAAAAAAATAATTTGGGTTTTACCAAAAATTAAAAATTTTGTGCATCCAAAGACACTAAAGATATTTAAAGATACACAGAATGAGAGATATTCGCAAATCTTACATGTGATAATGGATTAATATCCAGAATATAAAGAACTCTTAACAACTCAACAACAACAAAACAATTCAAAATAAGTGAAGGTCTTGGAGGATGTTTCTCCAGAGATGATATTCAAATGGCCAGTAAACTCAAGAAAATATATTCAATATCACTGGCCTTAGGGAAGTGAAATCAAAACCATAACGACATACTACTTCACATCCACTAGAATGACTTTTCTCTAGAAGACAAGCAAAGATAAATAGTATTGGTGAGGATATGGAGAAATTGGAACCCTGGGCATTGCTTGTTGGAATGTAAAATGATGCAGCTGTTCAGGGAAACAGTTGAATAATTCCTTAAATTATCAAAAAAATTGCCATGTGATCCAGCAATTCAGTTCCTAATAATTGCCCAAAAGAATTGAAAGCAGGGACTCAAAACAGATACTTCTACACCAGTGTTCATAGCATTATTCACAATAGCCAAAATGTGGAAACAACCAAATGTCCATTGATAGATGACTGGATACACAAAATGTGGCATGTACATACAATGGATTATTATTTAACTTGTAAAAGGAATGAAATTCTGATACATGTTACAACATAAGTGAACCTGGAAGATACTATGCTAAGTGAAAAAAAGCAAGTCACAAAAGAACAAATATTGTAAGATTCCACTTATATACAGTATATAGAATAGGCAAACTCCTAGAGACATAAAGTTACCAAGGGTGAAGAGGAGGGAGGAGTTACAGTCCAGTGTGTACAGAATATTTGTTTGGGATGATGAAAAGAGTGTAGATCTGGTTAGTGGTGATGGTTGTACAACATTGTGCATGTACTTAATGCTGCTGAATTATACACTTAAAAATGGCTAAAAAGTTAAATTTTATGTTACGTATATTTTACCATTAAGCAAACAAACGAGTTTGATTGACACCTAGGGAAAATTGAGATTTTCTTGGGATAGAGAAACCTGCAGGTTGATGGGGGGAAATAGGGTGTTTGTCAGTCAGGTATTCATAATTCAACAAGGGGCTACCATTGTTGGTGTTAATGGACTGTTTTGTTTCATTTTAATTATGTCTAGAATTGTTTCCAGAATAATATGGCTAAACATTGTTGGTTTTGGGTTTTTTGGGTTTTTTTGTTTTTTGTTTTTTTACTTTATAACTTTTAGATTTTATAGACAAAAATCTAAAATACATGAAGAGTTTTTCCTTCTCTTGCCTGAAAGTAACCAATAGGGACTCTGAGTAAGGTGACAGACCTCCAGAATGACCGGTTCTTCCTCTGTAATAACATATTCTTGGAAACTGTTCTACAATGGTTATTCCAACATAGGCAGGTTGACTCTCAAGATAGGCAGCCTTGCTTAGCTGTCTTTCTTTCTTTCTTTCTTTCTTTCTTTCTTTCTTTCTTTCTTTCTTTCTTTCTTTCTTTCTTTCTTCTTTCTTCTTTTTTAAGATTTTATTTGAGAGAGAGAGAGAAAGAGAGCACGAGTGGGGGCAGAGGGAGAGGGAGAAGCAGACTCCCTTCCGAGCAGAGCACAGAACCCGCTGCTAGGCTCAGTCCCAGGACCCTGAGATCATGACCTGAGCCAAAGGCAGACATTGAACTGACTAGCCACCCAGGCACCCCCCAGACTTCTTTTCCTAAAGCAGTTGTTTCTATTTCCTACAAAGATAAAGTATGGCAAAATGGTTTAAAATTCACACCTCAGGAATCAACTATCCTGACTTAACTGTCTTGGCTTTTTGAAGAGCTGTGTGACCTTTTGTACAATTACTTCATCTCTTGCCTCATCTTCAAATTCATCTGTAAAATGTGAGTAATAATCATTTCACATGTTCATTGAGAAGATTAGATGTGATAACATATGTAAAACACAAAACTAATACCTATATTAAATGCTCAATAAATATTAACTGTTCTTCTGCTGTTACTGTTCTTAGGCATAAGGAAGCTCAAAGTCTCTAGACCTCGAGATGAGTGGGGCGGGGGGGGGGGGCGGGGGGTGTCCACAAAAAGGCATTTCTTGTTTAACTTTACAAAGCTCTAAAAACAAACTTCCTTTCTCAGTCCTACAGTGGTGTCATTCTTATGCCATCTTTTTTTGCATTTAGACTTCTAAATGCAAATTCCAAATTAAGACCAAGCACCCATTTTAATCTTATTACATTTAAAAAACTTATTGTCACATTATAACCAACGTTCATCATTCAATCACTTTTTTAAGTCATTTGAGTCCCAGTCTTTTTTTCTTTATCCCTCGCCCCTCTTTTGGATTATAGATAATGATAGCTGAATTAATTATATCCTTTAGCTTCATAACACATTGTCATCATCAGTACATACAAGGTTTCTCTCTGGCTTTATTTTTTATTTTTTTATTTTTATTTATTTATTTTTTTTTATTTATGATAGTCACAGAGAGAGAGAGAGAGACAGAGACACAGGCAGAGGGAGAAGCAGGCTCCATGCACTGGGAGCCCGACATGGGATTCGATCCCCGGTCTCCAGGATCGCGCCCTGGGCCAAAGACAGGCGCCAAACCGCTGCGCCACCCAGGGATCCCTCTGGCTTTATTTTTGCCCTTCATCCCTAAACTTCATCCTGTATCTTTCTCCCATAAGTACCCATTCTAATGCATCTTTTGTAAGTAGGTATACTGTTTTGTGTGTATGGGTTTCTAATTTATAAGAAGATATTGTTGTATTATTGACATTACATTTTAAAACTATTACCTTGTATATGGTTTTTCAGATATTCTAACTCTTAACCATATTTTTTCTATTCCCTAATGGATAGATACCTAAATTGCCATCAGTTCCACCCTGCCACAAAACATGCTGCAATTAACATTCTTACATTACCCCCCCCCCTTTTTTAAATATTTTATTTATTTATTTTAGAGAGAAACCACAAGCAGGGGGAATGGGGAAGCAGACTTTCTGCTAAGCAGGGAGCCCCATGCAGGGCTCGATCCCAGGACCCTGGTATCATGACCTGAGCCAAAGGCAAACCCTTATCCGACTGAGCCACCTAGGCGCCTCTTATATTACCCTTATAGAAAGGATGGTCACATTGTTCCAAAATGAGATGCCTTTTAAATTGAAGGGAACTCTGCCAAACTATCCATCTTGGGGCATTAGCAGGCACCAATGTTGATTGACAGCTACTCTTATAGTGTATACTTTGTAGGTCATAAAGGATTTTTTTTTTCAGATTTCACGTTACTGGACACTAGCAATTATCTTTTGAGGTAGAGAGGGCAGAACTTGTAATCCTTATGTTACAGAAAAAGAGACCGAGGATCAGAGGTACACTGACTTATTTTAGTCCACATATCTGGTCATTTATGGAATTGAATTTGTGACTAGGTCTTGAGACTTTAATTTGTTTTTCCAAAATCTGAAAGGGACAGGGAAAAGGATAAATTTCTGTGATTAAAACAGAGACTGTCCCAGTTAGCTTTATGTCTTCCTTAGAACAAAAGACAGTACTTGACACATAGTAATTGATCAGGTTTGAATCAGTAGTGCTGCTACTCAGCGCTTTGGTGACTCTGGTTATTTCAGTAATGCTTCAAATTATAGGTAAGTTCAGTTCTATAAGTGTTCTGGCTGAACAGACTTCAAGTCATTCTCAGAGTTTTCGTGTTAAATGGTGTAGTTCATTTACAACTGATGTAGCAATCCTTATATACATGCCTATTTGATTTGATTTGATTTTTAGGTGAGTAGACTATACTTGTATGTTTATAGAAAATTTCAGTAAGATTTCTTCCACTCTCCCTTTTTAGACACTGTTCTGTAGCTTTCATTAACCAGTAGCGAATCCCCTCTTTCTAACTACTGTATTGCATTTAGCTACTTACCATGTGTCTCCTATTCCCCAAGTCCCCAGAGTCATCTGTAACATTTGGTGAAGATGTTAGATTTGAAGGATTTTCTCCAAATAGTTTGTGCTAGTATTGTGAGGCTGGATGTTCTCAGCCACCTTGCTCAAACTTGCCACAGTTTAGAAGTGATTTCAAAGCCTTCAGTAATCAAGCTTCACCCACCTTTCTGTCTTATCTCATAACTACCCACCATCCCCTTTCCAGTACTTCCCACCCACTATGATACAAATAAAGAGTGTTCTAAGAGAAACCATTTAGTAACTTAAATATTCATGTCCCACCCTTCAAGGAAGCTTACAGAAGGAGCTCTTGCTATCTTGTATCTTAAACCATTTTAGTTCTCTGGCTTAGATAGTCTTTATACAAGGTATGCTACCTAAATGAGTTGTTTCCTACTGCTTCTCTCCCTTTGGCCATGTGCTTCCTTACATTGCAGATTGATTTACTAGTACTTATGTTAATACTGTGAGCTTCACACAAAAGCTTTCATCCCATCAATGAGGAGAATTTTTTAGAAAGCCCACAAATGTCTCCTTAAGTATCTGTTTTCTATTGAAATCAATAAATAAGCTAGTGATTATGACTGTTCCTTCTAATTATGCCCCCAGATTTTTGTTTTTTATTTTCAAACTGTTTCTTTTCTCTTGGCATTATGGCTATGAATTCTACAGTGTCTGACAGAAAACCCTAGGGAAGTTCCTTTTTTTTTTCTTTTCTTTTTAATGCATAGATAAATTCCCTTTATAACAATGGTTTTTGAATAGTGAAATTCTTTTCACAACTTGGTTGGTTGGTCCATAGAAATGACACTTTACTAGTATCTTTTTTTTTTTAATTTGTTGTTATGGTAAGAACACTTAAATGAGATCTACTCTCTTAATAGATTTTTAAGTGTACAATAACACTGTTGTTATCTATAGGCACCATGTTGTACACCAGATCTCCAGAACTTATTCATTGTGTATAACTGAAATCTTATACCCACTTAAATTAGTCACTTAGAGAAGCAAAGAATAGAAGGGTGGTTGCCAGGGGTTTAGGCGTGGGGGTGGAATGGAGAGTTGCTAATCAGTGGGTAGCTGGTTTCCTACAGTGAATAAAACTTGACAGACTACCCAAATGCATGGTTGTTTGCACTGGTCATAGAAAAGGAAAAAGTAAATTTGGTGGTTTAGTCCTATCACGAAGCCTCAGTTGCCTTTCTAGTTCCCAGGATTCCTGCCAACACCTACACTCAAAAGAAAAATAAATTAAACTCCTAAGACCATTTTTTTCCAAAACACCTCCATATGCAAACTGTCCTGAATGTTGGGAGAAGGGAACTATGAAGGGGAAACTTTGATTAGGAAACTCTCCTCCACTAAATTAAAGATAGTTCATTTGCTTCTTATGAACTCACCCTGTTACATTAATAGCAGGAAAGTCAAGAATTGGGTCCTTTAAATGCCACCAGCAGAATCAAAATTGAATATGAACAGAAGTACATCTTATAAGAATCACTGTTATTCTTTCACTGAGTTTAGAATATAGATCTTTCTTTTTATACTAAACAGACTATGTTGATCTCTGTGTTTGTATTTTTAATCTTGCCTGGCCTAAGTGGGCAACTCTGGGTACTCTTGACCTCTGTTGATGATCCTCTTCACTAACCTTGCCTGTGTCTATTGACCAGTTACATCACAGTTTGACTCACCAGCCTCCCCTCCTCACTAGGCCTCTCCTCTTTCTCTTTCTTCTCTAATCCCTTTCTACTTCATCACTATCTCCTTCACAACTCCTCCATGATTTTCTCAGGGCTGGGCTTCAACATCGTCGGTGGGACAGATCAGCAGTATGTCTCCAACGACAGTGGCATCTACGTCAGCCGCATCAAAGAGAATGGGGCTGCGGCCCTGGATGGGCGGCTCCAGGAGGGTGATAAGATCCTCTCGGTGAGAACTGGCTTCGGCCTCCTTCACTGTTTCTTGCTCCCTAGACCCCAGTTCTTACCCTTAGCCCTTTCCTTGGGAAGATTTCTGCCTGCCTTTTTGGATCTGGAAATATCTGGATTGTAGAATATGGTGGGAGGGACCTTGATCAGTCACCTTTTCCTGCCCGAACATAGAGCAAAGAGGATAATTCCTTACTTGATAGACAAGGCATCTTCAGTCCAGAATGTGAAGCTACTTAACCAAGTTAAAAAAACAGGGGATAGGAACGGTTGAGGGGCTGATGTAGGGGAAAGAGACTTAAAACCCACAATTGTTGTCATTTTGCAGTTAAACTTTATCACCTCCCTTTCATTGAAAGATTAATGTGTGTCTTCCTTTACTCCAAAGAGACAAAAAAGGAAGGTAGAAATTAAGCTTCATTTTTGGACTCAAATCCCTTCTCACCCATCATGAAGATGAAAAATTTGAATGCATTCTCATTTGGGTATCTGTCCACTGTGCTCCCATTTCATTCAGCTAATGTTTGTAATAAGACACTTACTATATGGTGAGCTTTGATTTGATTCTTTTCTAAAAGTTCCTCAAGGGCAGGGACTAGATCTTTTTTTAACCTTTTACATCCTTGCAATGCTCAATATATATTTAACAAATGAACAAGTTAAGAAATTCAGGCAAGCCCATAAAGGTTGGCTGATCCAGAATATAAATATAGTGTCTTGGATAGTAATAGCCTATTTTTGTCCTTCTCACCAACTATTTTGCCTCTTTTCAGACCATTAACCTTCTCCTAGATCCTGTTTATTAATTTGAAAGATACAAACAGTGATAAATACCTTTTATCTCAAAATGATACTGTGAGGTTTACAAGTAGATTATTTCATATTAGCTCCCTGGAGAACTCCTAAAAACGTGAAATCAACTTGAGTGGGACATTAAGGAAAATTTAAGAGTGGGTTGTTAATGGTATAGCATGTAGGCAGAAATTATGCAGTTTATAGTGACATATACCACATTCTCTCCAGAATACTGGGGCCTGGGTTACATTTGAAAAGTATAGGGGTTCAGAGGACAGCCATATTATTGAAAAAGGTTTGGTAAAGGGTAGATTATATGAGAATGGTTAGAAGTTTTTAAGCACCATATGCTAAGCAATATGCTGAGAACTTTACGTTTGTTTAATATTGTGGTAACCCTATGAGGTGAGTACAATTATTATAACTACTTTGCTGCTAAGGAAGCTGAGTCTTGGTGAGGTCAAACAGCTTGCCCAAGGTCACAGAACTGGTAGGTGGCAGAGGACTAAAACTGATCTGTCTGAATTTGGAGCCCCTACTCTTAATCAGTATGCTGTACTGCCTCCTAAGAAGTAAATGAGGAGCTAGGACTAGGTGTCTAAACAGAAGGTTGCATGGTTAATTAATAGATATTTTGTATGGTTTTATATAAAAACAAATCAGTCTTTGAGGGTATAATTGGAGGGAAAATGTCATTTAGCTCAGTATGAGAGAATTTATTAGACATAAGCTAAGATGAGCAGCCTTTCTTATGTGGACCATTGCCTCATAGAGAAAAGAAATTATTGGAAGGCACTCAAGTTTTTTTTTTTTTTTTTTTTTTTTTTTTTTTTTTTAGAGGGTATGGTAGGAGATGGATGTCCATGGAGCGAAAAGTAAATGTCAAAAAAATCTGCTCTCTTCACCTTGAAATTTACACCAAGCAGGATTTTACTTTATTAAAGTAAAACAAATATGAGAAATATTACAAGGACGTATACAATATATTAAATATTACAAATATATATAGGACATATAACAAAGAATGATTCAAGTTTATGTTTTGGACAATTAAGGTATGGGAAAGAAGAGAGGGAGGAAATGCCTGACAAAGAAAAGGCAAAAATATAAAACAGATAGGAAGAGAAAGAAAGAAGACTGAAGAGGAAAAGATGGAGCATATACAAGAGGAGAAGGCCAGCATATTCTCTTCTTTCTTTCTAGGGCTATCTTATTTATGACTCCAGTCTCCCTATCAAGAGTTTGCTCCAACATAATTCTTTCTAGACCCTTTTCCTAAGAATAACTGCCACTCTCACCTTCTCACCGTCTTTTCCACTCTCTCCTTAAGTGAACTCATTGGGCATTAACCATTAAATGGTTATGTCTCCTTTGTAACTCACTCTCCCTCTGATTTAACTAAGTGCTCTAATACTGGCTTTAGAGTCTCTGTAAAATGATGGTGCTGAACTGTTTATTAGCTTATATTCTCCTTGATTCTTTATGGGTTTTTCTGTTCTCTTCACATAGGCTATTTTTCCATGTTGTAAAATATGCCCCAGCTCTTTCTTTTAACTTTTGCTAAATAATCAAACTAAGAATGGCACATCCATTTTGGATAACTAATACAAATCTTATTTAGTGATCTAGATTTCCTATGAGTTAGTATTGACTAATAAATTAATCTTTCCATTTCTCTTGAAATGATGCCCATGTTTTGTCTTAATTTCAAGTAAAACTAAATAATTGCATGATTTACGTAATTCCCTCTTGCTCATTAAAAGTTAAATTACATTTTTTTGTGACCTCTGTGGAATGTTTAAACTTAAAAAAATGGGAGGGGAAGGAAGAAAAGAAATTTCTTTAACATAAATTATTTTTAAGGCCCTATTGCATCTGACAACCATAGAACAAAAACAGGTATTACTAATAGAAGGACCTGAAGTTGAGATGAGGGCTGGAGATGGAGATTCCTCACCCAGAGTTTATTTTGTGTGTGATGGTTAGGGCAATTTAATATTTGTATAGGTTACAAGGGAAAGATTTTATTTTTGAGGGGAAAAAAATGTAAACTGTTTAGGTTTGTCATTTCCGTTGTGTGCCTGCCTAAATGACGGGAGGTGGATAGTTAAGAACAGTCCATGCTCAGTGAATGCTGCATTTTTATGAAGTTCAGGGTGATGTGAGCTAATTATTACACTGAATAGATGAATATTCCCTTTTGACCAAATCCTTTATATAACAAAATGGCACAGATCAGGCCACTAGTCAGCCACATTTCATGTTTTCATCAAGTGTAATTCTTAACTTGGTGAATGAAAGAGCTGAGTAGTCCTCAGCATTTATAGCTGCTATACTTGACAGCCTGCAGAGCACCATGCCAGGTGCTCTGGAATGATTTGAAAAATGAAACACTCACCTTCACACATAGCTTAGAAATCAGTGGGAAAGACCCACCAGAACCCCTCATCTGCTTGGCTGCAAAGACATTGGAATATGCGGAATCCTTTAGACAAAGGATGCCTAGAGGCTCTTTGTCCTCCTAGCTCAGTATCCCCAGCTTAGGATCCCCCCCACCACCACCCACCCCCTGCCCCCCCGCCGCCTATAGGCTTGTAGCTGGCACAGAGTATGTATGCAGTAGGTTAGTTGCTCTGTGAATGCGTCATAGCATAACGGACTTTTTTGGTTTGGTCTGATTAATTAGAACTAGATAATCTATTTTTTTTCCTCTTCAACTCTGATGATAAAAGAGCCCCCCTTCCCTCATTGTGATTCATTTCAGGATCTTGGCAAAAAATTAAAATATCCAGAGTAGTCAATGCTTATTAAATTAAGTCCATTCCTTTTTTACATCTTATGCATTTATATCGATATCGATGTTATTCTATAGTTAGAGCTCTTGAGGCAATTCAAAATTATTAATCATCAAAGAAAATGAGTTTGGGATAACCTGGGTGGCTCAGTTGGTTAGGCATCTGACTCTTGATTTTGGCTCAGGTCATGATCTCAGAGTTGTGAGACTGAGCCCTGTATTGGGCTCCACACTGGCTGTGGAAATTGCTTGAGATTCTTCCTTGCCCTCTGTCTCTCTCTGCCTCTCTAAAATAAATAAATAAACAAACAAACAAATATATAAATAAAAAGTAAATGTCACACAGGTGAGAAACTTTTTTAATTAAAATTTTTTTAATTTTAATTTAATTTTTTAAAAATATTTTATTTATTCATGAGAGACAGAGACAGAGAGAGAGAGAGGCAGAGACACAGGCAGAGGGAAAAGCAGGCTCCCTGTGGGGGAGCCCAATGTAGGACTCAATCCCAGGACCCCGGGATCTCAACCTGAGCCAAAGGCAGACGCTCAACCACCGAGCCACCCAGGTGCCCCTTAATTTTATTTTTTAAAGATTTTATTTATTTACTTGAGGGAGAGAAAAGAAAGAGCACAGAGGGAGAGGGAGAAACAGACCAATATGGGACTCAGTCCCCGGACCCTGGGACCATGACCTCAACCAAAGGCAGACACTTAACCGACTGAGCCACTCAGGTGCCCCAAAAGTTAAACTTTAAAAAAAGAAGAAAACTAATTTTAACTCCATTTATCCATTTCCAAAGGCAGAAAATCAGAGACTCATTTTAAAGATTGCTAACAACCATAGCAAAGAAAAAAAAAAAACAGTACTTTTCCCCATCTGGTTAGCAGAACACCACCATTCCTATTCTCTGAATATTCAGTCAGCAAAATTTTCTAGCATGTTGCAAATCTGCCATATCTCAGGT
Organism: Vulpes vulpes; assembly: GCF_048418805.1. Lineage (NCBI taxonomy): Eukaryota > Metazoa > Chordata > Mammalia > Carnivora > Canidae > Vulpes > Vulpes vulpes. The sequence goes on along the minus strand of NC_132785.1, from coordinate 104,539,924 downwards.
TCAGTGAAACTGTGCCATGAATTAAGGAAGCTGAAGTAGCAAATTTGGCAACGTTTTAAGATTTCTCCTTTGAGTACCTCTTGGTACTAAAAGTGAGGTCCAAGGACCATCTGGGAGCTTATTAGTAATGCAGTCTCAGGAACCCTCCCAGACCTATTAGAATCAAAATCTGCATTATAGCAAGATCCTGAGTGTGAATAAAGTCTGAATAAATTGTAAGAGGCACTGCTATAGGCAAGTGTTTTAAATTATGACCTATAATAGGTAATACACAGTGTGCACATACATACATACATACATACATATAATTGAAGCAAAGTTTAAGAAAATAACATTTAGCTCTTCTATATGTAACGCATTCTGTGTTGTGTTTTCTTCTAATGTCAGGTTTGTTTGTTTTTTTTTTTTAATTTATGATAGTCACAGAGAGAGAGAGAGAGAGAGAGGCAGAGACACAGGCGGAGGAAGAAGCAGGCTCCATGCACCGGGAGCCTGATGTGGGATTCGATCCGGGGTCTCCAGGATCGCGCCCTGGGCCAAAGGCAGGCGCCAAACCGCTGCGCCACCCAGGGATCCCTAATGTCAGTTTTAAAATTAAATACTGGCCTTGACCCACTGGATTAACTTCACTATCTTCTGTGGTGGGTCCATAGACTCATTTGAAAAATCACTACTTTGGTAAATGGAAAATCACTGATGAAATCTGTGTATTCACAGAATTTGTATTAAATAGGCAAGTGGGCTGAGTATAGAGACCAGATAAAGATTGTTTGGGCAGTTTAGGTTAGAAATAACTCAAACTCAGAATCACTTGGAGGGATTGCTATTAACTTTCAAATTCCCCAGTGAATGTTAATGCTCCTGGTTCTAGCATTGCACTTTGAGAACCCTTGGTCTATATTAGTATGGATGGGACCAAGAGAGTGAATTCCACATATATTTAGGGAACTTGGTGGTTAGTCTTTTTTTTTTTAAGTAATTAGAATAACAGTTCTTTTATATTAGAATACCTTTAGGCCTAACTAGGAGGGTTGAAAGGCATAATTAGTCTAATTGGCCTATGCTCTGTATGACACCTTCTTTTGCCTGATACCACTAATGTCTTTCTTCCCCGTTAGCAGAAGGAGACTCAGGTAAGGACCATAGTTATACAGTGAGTCACTGGCGGTCAGATTCCAGGCCTTTTGGCTTTGTATAATATTGAGAATATGTCAGTTATATTTGCAGGGCGCAATCTGCAAGCAAGCCTCAGAAAATCATGTGACATTTATTTAAAGATTTTATTTATTTGAGAGAGAGAGAGCAAGTGAGCAAGAGAGCACAAACAGGAGGGGTGAGGGAGAAGGAGAAGCAGACTACCCGGTGAGCAGGGAGCCTGATGCAGGGCTCAATCCCAGGCCTCTGGGCTCATAACCCGAGCTGAAGGCAGCTGCTTGACGGACTGAGCCACCCAGGCACCCTCATGTGACATTTATTATACTCATTATATTCAAGTGTTGTTCAAAGTACTCTTCAGATATAGGAGTTGTAATGATGAGTTTTGCAATACAACCTCTCCAAGTTATTTACAGAAGAATGTAAAGTGATACAATATAGGGCAGAGTCCACTTTGAGCTTTATGATCATTATATAATATGGAGATTCAAAGTAAATCAGTCACATCAGCAGAATTATCTGGAAAGGTCTTGTCAACAACTTGGCACTTTACTAAATTTTAGCTTCCTAAATTTTAATGCTGCTTCAAAATATGCAAATGAATAAAAATATTAATATAGAAACACCTTATATTGGGGGCAGCCTGGGCGGCTCAGCGGTTTAGCGCCACCTTCAGCCCAGGGCGTGATCCTGGAGACTCAGAATCAAGTCCCACATTGGGCTCCCTGCATGGAGACTGCTTCTCCCTCTGCCTGTGTCTCTGCCTTTCTCTCTCTCTCTCTCTCTCTCTGTTTCTCATGAATAAATAAATAAAATACTTAAAATTTTTTTTAAATTTTTTTTAAATTTATTTATGATAGTCACAGAGAGAGAGAGAGAGAGAGAGAGGCAGAGACACAGGCAGAGGGAGAAGCAGGCTCCATGCAATGGGAGCCCGACGTGGGATTCGATCCCGGGTCTCCAGGATCGCGCCCTGGGCCAAAGGCAGGCGCCAAACCGCTGCGCCACCCAGGGATCCCTATTTAAAATTTTTTAAAAATTAAAAAAAATAAGCAGCTTATATTGTTATATAAAACTTTAAAAATTTAAAAGTATAACATATTAGATATTAATGAAACTGCAAAACCAGTAACAATTCAATTTAAAATATTAATATGATGGATAGTGGTATGTTGCTAAAATAAAATCCTTGCTTATAATATAAATTTCTGTGGGTTAGTGTTTTAAAGTGGAGGTTTTGCAGCCAGGTGATTTGGATCCTGGCTTTACTACTTCCATTCTATATGCCCATGAACAATTTGCATACCCTTCTAAGTTTTATCATCTATAAAATGGAAGTTCTTAACTCATAGGATTATTGTGAAGACTAAATAAGTTAGTACATATAGAATGAAGAGACAGCTCCAGGCATGATAATAAATATGTGGTGATTGCTGGCAATTATTAATTGACTGTGATTGCAAAGAAGATTTTGAACTCAGTACTCCTGCCATTGAATGGCATGTAGTGACTCAGTTCTCCAACTTGCATTCATATCACTATGAATCTTGGCTCTTTTTTCTGAGCTCTGATATCTTTGGCATTTGTTGACACGACCACATCATTAACTTAATTTGTCTCTAAGAGAAAATACCTATTTTCTTACAATGAGAAATACAGTTATCACATGGGCTAGATTAGTTAGTTACACAAGTCTTCCCGCTACAGTCAGCAGTCTCACACCGATTCTGTCCCCCAGGAATTAACTAGAAAATTGAGACGTTGAGAATTCATTGTGATGATTCTAGGACTCCTGAAATTCTTTACCTGTGGCATGTCTACCAACAAACAAACGGAAGGCATAATCAGAAGGTGGCTTGGTAGCATGAAATCAAAGTCCATCAACTAGGAAACTATTCATTTCTACACTATAGATAGCAGGACTGAACCTTTTTAAGATTAATCTTGGAAGATACATAGAATTTTTTTAAAAAGGAAGCGTTTTTAGGTGGTAGAAATAGCTAGAGCACAGGTATGAAGGTAAGGATATGTTTTATGTCCTAGAGACACTGGATTATGTGATTTAAAGCACAGGATTTATGAAAGGGAATAATGCAAAATTAAACTGGGGAAGTAGGTTGGAGCCACTTCCTGGAGAACTTTGCACAGCAGAATGAGAAATCAGGCATATACTCCCTTTTCCCCTGCTTCCAGTTTTGTATAAACAAAATCTTACTTTAGGAGGCTTGATCTGGAGACAATATCTGAATAGGATAAGAGTGGGGGAGGGCCTAGAGAAAAGTGAATCAGAAAGAAGGTGATCACAACAGTTCATCTAAAAGTATCCACCATCTAAAAAGAGAGGCAATTGAAAGAAAATAGCATGTGAGGGATGGTGTTACGTTAAGCTATGGGATTTGACAAGGTATTTGTATGCGAACACTGCTAGGGAATGGAATTTTAAAATATCAGCATTTTAGTCTGAAGTAATGGTAGTGGCAATAAGAGGGAATAGGGGACAGTCTGATTTTGTGGGAAGTAAAAGGCTTTGGATATCTTGAATTGAGGTGTAACAGAACATTCCAGTACAGGAACCCAGCAGGAACCTGGCAAGTCCAGCAGTAGAAATAAGGATAAAAATGTGGGAGCTGTCTTACAGAGTACAGTTGTAATTGTGAAATATCACCGTGGGAGAGAAGATAAGGGGACAGAGAGACTATAGACATTGAGGAATGCTTACTTAAGGAAGAAGAGGAAGAGGAATCAAGAAAGGAATCCCTCAAGAACTAAGAGAGCTAAATATTAAAAAGCTGAGACCAGAGAGAATTGCAAAAGGCAGGAGGTCTGAAGACTGGGAAAGGGCTGTAGGATTTAGTGATTGGAAGTCAATGCTGACCCACAGGACAGAATATTCTTTCCTGCCACCTCATATATCACAGCAGTACCAGGGAATAGAGTGAATGAACTGCGGAGGAAGTAGAGGCCAATGCTTTCAAATAGCTCTTTGAACAAGTTTTGCAATGAAAGGAAGAAGACAGAAGATGGGAAGAAGGTGATCGTGGGTTCCAAGAAACATCTGTATTTCTTCTTTACAGACGAGAATAGTTTTAGTTGAGAAAGAGCAGAGGGCAATAATAATGAAGGAATCAAGAGAAGCAAGTGATCACTTAAGTTCTTTAGAAGGCTGGAAGGAATGTGTACTAGTGGGTGGTTTAGCCTCTGTAAAGGAAATGGATCCTAATTCAGAAACAAGGACAAAGCAGCAGTGAGAAGCTCTCAAGAAACTTTGAAAGGGAAGGAGAAAACATGGAGAGAGTGTGAGAAGTTAACAGTATTCTCAAAAAAAGATAAAGCAGGGGCACCTGGGTGGCTCACACTTAGGTGGCAGTTGAGCATCTGCCTTCAGCTTAGGGCATGGTCCTGGAGTCCTGGGATCGAGTCCCATATTGGGCTCCTTGCATGGAGCCTGCTTCTTTCTCTGCCTTTCTCTCTGCCTCTATGTGTGTCATGAATAAGTAAATGAAATCTTAAAAAAAAAAAAAAAGATAAGGCAGGGATCCCTGGGTGGCGCAGCAGTTTGGCGCCTGCCTTTGGCCCAGGGAGCGATCCTGGAGACCCGGGATCGAATCCCACATCGGGCTCCCGGTGCATGGAGCCTGCTTCTCCCTCTGCCTCTCTCTCTCTCTCTCTCTCTCTCTCTCTCTCTTTCTCTCTCCGTGATTATCATAAATAAATAAAAATTAAAAAAAAAAAGATAAGGTAAAGGAATCTGGAGAGAGGAGATAGGATCAGAGTTAGGGTTTAATGACTGGAAAGGTCTGGAATAGCTGCTGCTGGGAATTCATTAGACAGTTCACCAGGTGAGTAGAGAGGGCATAAAGATGGAAGTGTCAGCCAGCATGGATGGATCTGTGCTGGAAGGTGTGTGTGTGTGTGTGTGTGTGTGTGTGTGTGTGTGTGTATTTTTCCCCAGGAATATTAAACTCAGTGATGATAAGGAAAACAAATGCAGTGTGTTGTGCAGGACTGGAAAGATGGAAGAAAATCATAGGGACAAGGGATTATAATAGTTAACCAAGTGCTTTGTTGAAATAACAGCAAGAACTCTTAGATGGGTAAGGATGCTGCAAGTAAAGTCTAAAACGGTTAAAGATTTTGATGAGGATAATGAGCAGATTCAGTAGAGAAATAGAAAGTATGAAGTGCGTAGAAATTCTGATCAGTTTTCTAAGAGTTTGAGATATTGGAGCTGAAGCATGCCTAATGTTGAAGTCAAAGGCTTATGCCAGTTGGTAACTAAAGTGGAATAGGACAGGAAACTATTAATTTGGGAAGTTAGACAATCTATAATGCCAAAGTGTTGTTAGATTAATTCACCAAGGACATTGGCAGGAGATTGGAGGAACAATATGAACCTCTTGGAGAAGGAAAACAGTAACAAGGAAGATCAGAGGCTTGAATTAGTCAATGGCTTGAGTTTCAGCTAAGAATAGTTTGTGAGTCAAGGTTGAAGAATAATAGTGCAGAAGGAACAGTAAATTGCAGGGGCACTGTACCTTTACTTCTGGTATTTAAAAACACTAGGCCTAGCTCCTACACTTACTATGACTTTGGGTGAATTATCTACCTTGCTAAGCTTCAGTTTCTTCATATGTGAAAACAAGATAAAAATGGTGTCTACCTAACCAAAAAAAAAATGGTGTCTACCTCATAGGATTATTGTGAGAACTACATTAAACAGTATATATAAAGCATTCAGCACAGAACCTAACAAGTAAAACCATTAGGTGTTCTTGCTGCTGTTGATGACATTGATGTGTACAAGAGATGTGTAGATCTTGCATAAGGTGGGCTATGCTGTGTCAGTACAGCATAGAGTAGATATCACTTATGGACAGTCACTCCTAACACTAAAGAGTATTAACATCACTGGTCATCTCTCCCCTCTAAATGGTAGAACTGACCTACCCTTAAAAATTTTTTAGGAGTTTGTTTCATCAAAGAAATTTTGTATGATTAGTAAATTGGAAGAGAATGGGAGTATCCATGGAATCAAGGGAAGTTGTCCACAATGGGACAAGACCAACAGAATGGGCCTCATCAAGAAAATTGTTTCATAGTTATATTACTAGAGTTTCATAAAGTTATATTTCTAGAGTTGAAGCTGGCAATGCCAAGGATTAGGAATGTAAAGGATCGGATGGTAACCCAGAAGACCATGTTAGCTATAGGGAAGCAGGCTGATGCTCATGGAAGACACACAAGTACAGTAACAGAGACCCAAATGTCAAAATGAGACAGGCAGCAGGAGCTAAGGTGAAGGAGAAACTACTTTTTTTTTTTTAACCTTGGTGTTTTTCAGAGGGCCCAGGGAACCTCAGCTCTAGGAAAACCGCTTTGAAAGTGAAAAAGTTACTCAGCTCTACATAACCTGACCCATTCTCCTAGCCCTTGGAATTAGCTCTCTAGTTTTTAAATGTTTAGTCACATGAATGTAAATCTTTGACTTACAATTCTACCTCTCAACTACTTGCTGTTTTTGACAGGTAAATGGCCAAGACCTAAGGAACTTGCTGCACCAGGATGCTGTAGACCTCTTTCGTAATGCAGGCTATGCTGTGTCCCTAAGAGTGCAGCACAGGGTAGGTGTTATTTGCAGCCAGCAAGCTGGCACCAAGCTTTTGTGTCATTCTTGGGAATAAAGCATATAGTATAATGTTCAGTAGTGCATTTGCTTTTTTTTTTTTTTTTTTTTCTTATTTCATTCTCATTCTTGGGGAACTTGTCTGGCACTGGCCTGGGTCTTCAGGGACTTCTGCTTATCATGAAAGGAAATTCAAACAGTCTGCTTGCAGCCTAGATCCTAGCTTCCAGACAATATGCTTTAAGCGTAAAGCTTGACAACCAAATTAAAATAAATGGGGAGAAAATACAACCAGAATCAATTTCATTTTTCAGCAGGGAAGGCAACCTGTATGCCCTTGAACATACTAATGAAGCTTGAAGTGTGGAGGTGGTGGGTTTTCTGATAGCCTCTGTGTGCTTTTCCTGATCACCACCAGGAACCCTTTTCTTGTCAACTTGGTGACCCTCTTGACCAAAGCTCTAGTGCTCAAAGAGGAGCTCCAGGAAAAAGAAAATTGAATTCAGAATTGAGTCATAGTCGCACCTCTCCCTGCATCCACTTCTTAGTTCCTAGTGTTAAATAATTTGGATGATGGGGAGAGAAGCCAGGGAGAACTAATTCCTCCCATGGCACTAAGGACTTCAGGGTACATTTACCACACATGCTCAATGTGCTGTCTTAAATGATGCTGTCTTTGCCCCACTCAGCTCTTGAGTGAGGCTTCAAAGGCTGAGGAAGAGTTTGACAGGAGAGGTTACAAAGTGGAAGGGGGTAGGCATGAAAGATACCAGGGTTGCAAGCAGAATCTGTGTGATGAATTAGAAAACAGGTCGATAGGAAACAATATTGGTAATCAGCTGCTTCTGCCTTAGCTCTTCTGTTTCTAAAGCATGGAAGACTTTATGCAATAGGTAAAGGCAAGTAAGGAATGTAGGTATACACTTTAGGTATGATGAGAGTTCTTTTTGAAGAAATGTGGAAAATGATTTCCAAAGTTCACATTTTTTGGAAACATCCACAAATGACTCCTAATAAAACATAGTAACTCCTAATAAAACTCTGGTCAGAAAATTGGCCTAGCCCTAAAAACCACATCTTACTATTGAGCATGCCCTCGGGACATCTGAACAGTAAGTGAAAAATACAGCGGTAGGCTAGAGGATAGAAAAGCTAAGTCTACAGCATCGTCTTTTAGATGGAAGGAACATGGGTTGTAAAGAGGTTATATTGAACTGAAACAAGATGGTACCATAACTGTTGCAAGTTAGCTATTAGAAGTTAATATGAAGAGTAGCGCCTGGGGGGCTCAGTTAGTTAAGCATCTGACTCTTGGTTTTAGCTCAGGTCATGATCAAGGTCATGGAATTGATTCCTGCATCGGGATCCACGCTGGGCAGGAAGCCTGCTTAGGATTCTCTCTCTCCTTCTACCCCCCACCCCATTCACTTACTCACTAAAAAAAAAAGTTAATATGAAGAAATGCCACCAGCTTCAAAAGGGAATGCTTAGGCAATGGAAAATGATGTTTCCTCTTTATCTGTGTGCAGTATTAGAAAATAGAGATGAAGGACATGACCCTATATCAGGAGGGAGTGGGTGCCTTTTGGGAATTGCAAAGTATTTCCAGAAATGGCACTGTACTTGTGTTAACATTGTTCAGATATGCCCTTATTGCTTTCCGATGACTGGCAGTCTTTCTAAGTAAACATTTCTAGGAAGGTCGGCACCCCTTGCCCCCACCCACTAATTTCAGGGTTCCCTACAGGATCAATAGGTTTCATCTTGTATCTTCATTTTCCTAATATGATACACAGAGAGCTTGGTTGAGGCAGTAGAAAAACAGAAAGAGGTTATCTGCTCTCCCTTGGGTCCCTTTGGGTCAGTATCGCACAGCAAGGTTAAATGCTTCCCCATCAGACTTCTTTCCAAAGAATTGACACTGATGCATCAATTTAGAACAAACCGAGAGGACTCCTGCCAGGTAGTGCTTGGAGGTGACAGCTTTGGGTGGTCTAGACCCAGGTAATGGGTCAAGCTGGACCCCTTGGTTGGGGTAAATACACATTGGTGACTAGAGTTAACGTTTTTTTCTCCCTTCCAGGTACAAGTGCAGAACGGGCCTCTAGGACATCGAAGTGAAGGGGAGCCAAGTGGCATCCCCATAGCTCTGGTGCTGGTGCCAGTGTTTGCCCTCACCGTGATAGCAGCCTGGGCCTTCATGAAATACCGGCAGCAACTTTGAAAAGCTTAGTCTCTTCCAGTGCTCCCAATAGAAGACACATTTCTCTCTCCCTCTCACCTTCGTCCCCTGCCATTCTCCCATATCCTTCCCTCTCTCTGCACAGCCAACACATCATTGACAGAGACTGCTACCCAAACAGGACCTCGCTATCCCAAATCTCCACATCCTCATATCTCATGGGAGAGTGAAGGCATTGTTTGAAAGAAGACTGAAGAAAAGACCTGCCTAGAACAAATGGGGAGTTACATATTTTGCTAGGACCACCAATAGAAGTTCAGCTATAACCCAAAGAGGGAACAGTCCAGTCTTCCCATCAGCACGGGTGATACCTTTCTCTTAGCTGGCATGCCTCAAAGGCCAGCTATGTGATACAAGAGAAGAGAGGATTTTTCTTCTTAATGATCTTCTTTGGGAAGTTTTTGTGGCCTTTATTTAATTTCTATCTACATACTTGGGTGCCTATATGAAATACAGGATAATGACAGCATTTTTACTTTTTTTAAAAAAGCAAGTGCGTGTGCACACATACATCCATACATGACAGTATGATAGTAATGCCTTATGGAGAATTAAAAAGGTGGAAAGCTGCTCTGTGGTTTCAGGTTTCTGATATAAGGGAAGTTCTTAATGGAAGAATTTGATATATAGCAGGAGTGAGAGAGTAAGCCTTGAAAGAGGATGGCCAATCTGAGTCATTTTAAAAAAAGAAAAGAAAAACCGAAGCAACTAATTAAAAATTTTAGAAACATATTTCTTATACTAGCTATGCTTCGGAAGTGGAAGTAAAATGCCATAATCCAGCTTTGTGAAGTCCATCTGTTCCCCAAACTTTGAAATTTAGAGAGATAAATCTTACCGGTTTTCTGGGGCTTCCTAGTCACTTTTCTGATACCTCATAGTCCTAGTAAAGGATCAGCTAGAAAACTGTGGTCAGAGCTTTGGTGATGCGGCCAAACCAACCCAGTGAAAAAAAACTAGAAGACAAAAGGGTAATTCCAGGGTAGCCCCTGAACCCTCTCAGGCCATCTAACAGACTTTTTGGTTTCTAGTAATAGGCAAATTGAGAGCAGGAGCTGCTCTTTGGCAGGATGCACATGAAATCAGCTCTGCTTCTGATTCAGTTGAGAGGGTTTGGATTGCAGGGGTTTGTTGAATGGCTCTAAACACCGGCTTTGGCTTCTAATGAGTAAACCGTTTTTGCAGGGAAGAAGAAAAGAGGTTTTATTGTTTTTGTGGGTAGGGAAGTTTGGTGGATGTTTCGTGGGGAAACCTTGAGAGAAGGATATGTTTGAATGGATGCTCAGGATGCCCACGGATATTAATGAGGTGGGAACCACATTTTGTTCATGTGATATCAAACATTGGTTTTAAAGCACTAAGGAGAGCTAAACCAAGGCTAATTCTCTGGCTTTAAAAAAATAATTTCCGTCCTCCAAGCATACTGGCCAGACTATAGCCCTTACATAATCCTGGCAAGAGTATGAAAACTTTCCCTGAGGCAATCATTTGTGTCCAATTTTCAGCATGGATAATCCAGTAAGTTTTAGAGCTGCTGCTTGGACACCAGCTTTGTTAAGGCACTTTTACAAAGAAGATCACATTTATATTGTGAATAGCAAAAGGGAATGGTTACTGAGATTCAAGACACATGAGAAAATTCCATGGAGGAAGAGGACAAATTAAGGACCCTAGAGGAGCTCAGGGTCTAGTTAAGAGATTTCATTAATAGATGAGTAAAAGAATATTATCAGGTTGAGTGACAGTCAAAAACAATAAGAAATGGGAAAAAATCAGAATACGACGTAGCAACAGAGAGCAGACAGCCATCCTATTTTTCTATTCAGGAATTCCAAAAAAGAAAGCTGTCACATATGGGATCAGGCCAGAGCAGAAAGGGAAGGCTTATAAAAATAACCCTCGTAAGACTGGTACAGGGAGAAACTTGCTTTAAACAATCCTGATAGGACTGAGGCCTTAGACCCCAAGTATTCAGTATCTTCCAGCCTCACTTAGCTGCCCCTGTAGGTCAGCAACACACAGTATTCCAGGTCTCACCTCAGCGCTGCTGTGGGGACACAAGCCCTGCCCCTCCCTGCATCTGGAGACTTGTGCAGCAGTTTCTGCAGTGTACTTGTTTCCCTCCCAGGATTCATCTCAGGGTTTGGACATTAACTCCTGAGAGGACCTTGAGATACTCAGAATGAAGCAAATGGCAAGCAGGGGGGAAAGCTATCTAGTTTTTTTATTTGTTGGTAGATGTAAATAGAACGTACCCTTATCTCTTTGTTGGTAGAAGTTTTACTTTGTTTAATAATAGGGATTCTTATGCACTTTAATAATTTAGATTTTCTTTGGAATTAAATAGCATTTAAAGATCCATGATTAAAGTTTTTAGGCAAGTATGCTATTCAGTTTTTATTTCTGATTCTTTAAGAAACTATTGTCCTAGATGAGATATCAGAGTCCATTGTAGGTCATTAAAAAGATTCATGATCTTTATAGATTGAATCTAAGTTTCTTTTTCACTTTATAGATTTTATCAAATATTCCTGCTACCTAAATTACTATGTTCAAAGTTTTGAAGATTGAAAGTAATTTTAAGACAATATGCTGAAAACACTTCTCTGTATTTATCATCTTCTATGATACCTATGATTTTGATAAGACATTGTTTGCTTCAGTTGTCTCTCTTTTCCTTCCAAGTTTTAATATGTGTTATTGATTTAACTTAATTACTCATGCCATCTAGCCATGTGTGATGGAAAAAGGAAATTAATATTTGATACTGCATTTTGTGGCAGGTAGTCTACTAATCACAGTGGGTACACTATTTGTTCATGACTCACCACTCTGAGATCTAAGTATTGTTGAAAAGACACTAAAGAAAAGAGAATAAATTACTTTCCCTAAGATTACAGATAGGTTAATGATAGAATCAGGATATAACTTAGGACTTCAGGTGCCACAGTCAATGATATTTCTCACTGGCAGCAGCTCTCAACAAAAGCATCAGCATCACTGAGGAACTTGTTAGAAAAGCAAATTCTTGGGCTTCACCCCAGACCTACTGAATCACACTGCGTACAGCACCCAGCAGTCTGTTTTAGCAATACCTCCAGGTGACTGATTCACGGTAAAGTTTGGGAATCACTGCTCTATGCCAATAGTTGTCCCCTTTTTCTCAGGTTAGAATCATCTGAATAGCTTATAAAATTCTGGTTGCCAGACAGCACATAGACCATTCAAATAAAATCTCTGGGGATGGGACTCAGGCAGCAGTGAAATCAAGTTCATCATGTGATTCCACTATGCAATGTCACCAAACAATGCCCTGTGGCATTTAAATTACTAAATAAAAACTTTTAAAAATAAATTATCAAATCATATACAGGCATGCCCTCCAAGGTAAAATGAGAATTTCACTTGGGCCTTTTAAGAGCCCAGCTCTCTGAGTTTCTGCCCAAGTATAGATGTGGAATAAGAAGTGGAGCATTCTACGGCTTATTTGCTAAGGACTGGCCAGCAAAATGTATTAGTTTTTCAGTTTGTGCATCTATTAAATTAGAACCCAATCAAAGAACATTGGAGCTAGGGACGCCTAGGTGGCTTAGCAGTTGAGTATCTGCCTTTGCCTCTGGAATTCCAGGATCGAATCCTGCATCGGGCTCCTGCATGGAAGCATGCTTCTCCCCTCTGCCTGTGTCTCTGCCTCTCTTTGTATGTCTCATGAATAAGTAAATAAAATCTTTAAAAAAATATTGGAGCTAAAAGGGAATGAGAAAGATTCTGGATGAGTCTATCTTAGAGATGAAAAGTCAAAGCTCAAAGAGGTAAACTATTATCAAAGACTCAGTCTGTTACAGAGGTGCCCTTTCTGTCTCCTATTTATATCATGAATGTATCCACTACATGAACATAGATGAAATTATCCTTTTTATCTCCATTCACTTCTATATTTTCTCTTTGGGCCTTGAATAATGACTGGGGATTGCAAACTCATGCAGAACTGGGAGATTCCACAGTATAACCTCCGAAAGCCCTAATGTAAAATTCAATCACATGAGTTCTGTGACTAGTTCTAGAGAAGTGTATTTTTTGATGTTGGACATTGTTTTTATTGTGGAAACAGCAATTTAAACAGTATTTTTAAAGAAATGGAACAACATTAACAGGCTGTCAAGTATGGGCGGTGAGGGGAAGTGGCATTCATGTAATTTCATGTGGAGCCAATAAAGATTTTATTCTAGTCCATTTTAGTCCATTTATCTTTGGACAGATGAGGGTAAAATTTTTCCTTCAGTGCCTGAGTGCCTACTATGTACTAGTTGCTGAAGATACAGAGATGAATAAGCTCTAGTCACTAAGCTGAAATAGCTCATTATCTGAATGTGGAGGTTTATTAGTGTTCTCGATGTAAAGTATTTTGCTAACACCATCTAGAAGATAAGTTACAAAGCTCTCAACCTCTTACATATGATAGGTTTAGAGTTGGCTACTATCCTGAAAGAAGCCCCTTTTTCTGTTTCTCTTTGATCTATAAGCAGATCTTTTGAGACCATCACTCACATCCAAAAGGGCAATTGTGATCAAAAGAAAGACAGTATTTTAAGGAATTCTATTCTGATCAGAACCAGGTTCTTAACTGGTTCTATGAGCCATAGTTGCCTGATATCAGGACCAGGAATCTGGCCTGATATTGATATTTATATACACACACATACTATAAAGTACTTGATGTGCTTGGCTGATGCCCTTGGTACTGTAACAACCTATATTGTAAAAAAAAAAAAAAAAAAAAAAAAAAAAAAAAAAAGTTGTAGTGTCTAAAGGAGTTCTACAAATGCTAGATCCTGTTTCTAATACCAACTTATGCATTTACATTTGTTTTCAAATTTCCTTCGTTTTCTCATCAGTGCTCTAGTCTCCAATCCTTCTTAGACTTCTAATTTTTCCCTGGGCATCAATTCTGGGGTTACACAGAAAATGATTCTTTTTTTGACAGATACCAATATATATAGACAGTAAGAAGCTTTGCACTCTGTCCTCATAAAGGACAGGCCTTAAGAATGCAAATGCTTCCAGAAGCCTTCATACAACTAGCAAAAGAAGTTAGTATAAGCCCTATGACCATGCAGTCAGAAGGAAAAGGTTCTGATATTCATGAAATGGCAAATTTCTTTAAGGTACAGTAAAACTACCTATATAATAGTCCCCAAAAAGAACCTAATAGAGGAGAAATAAAATTTTGTATGGGGATGAGGATATAGGAAACACATACTCTTTTCTTCTGTTTCTTTTTAAGTAGGCTAATGCGGGGCTTGAACTCACGACCCTGAGATCAAGACCTCAGCTGAAATCTAGAGTCAGACACTCAATCAACTGAGCCAGCCAGGCACCCCAGGAAACAACTGTTTAACCTTGGTCTGGTTACAGGTAGAGTACAAGTATAAGGAAATTTAACAGCATCATTACAGGAGTCAGTGCTTGTCTTGGCTAGAACAAAGTGAATGACAGGCTGCTGAGATCGGGAAAGTATAAAACGGTTTTCTTTATCTCAGCATTATTTTAGCATTTTTAAAAAGATCTTATTCATTTTGAGAGAGCATGAGCAAGGGGGAGAGGGAGAAGCAGACTCCCCAGTGAGCAGGGAGCCCAATGCAGGGTTTGACACAGGGCATGATCCTAGGACCCTGAGATCATGACCTGAACTGAAGGCAGATGCTTAACCAACTGAGCCACCCAGGTGCACCCGGAAACTTATTTTAGATTTTAAATAAATTTGGTTTTTCTGTGGATGTGCTAAGTAGAGGTTAATTCTTTTAGATAAGAAGTGTAAGACCATAAAGTATCTGTCAAAGGGATACTTTATCCTTTCTCTTCACATCCTATTTTCTACTCCTTTTTTCTACTATCCTTTGTAAAGGGAGCTTGTGCTGTGATGGATGTTGAGAAATAAGTAAAATATATCTTATTTCCGCTTTTGTTAAACCTTGCCCAATCTACTCACCCTGCTGTTGCTAGAAAGACTATAGTTTTTCACTGGAGTTTGGAAAATTAGTTCTGGCTTGACTCAGGATGAATTTTTCCCCTATATCACAGCCAAGAGCCTAGTCTTTCTTTTTCTTCTTTTTTAAGATTTTATTTATTCATGAGAGAGACAAAGAGAGAGAGAGAGAAGCAGGCTCCAAGCAGGGAGCCCGATGTGGGACTCCATTTCAGGACCTCAGGACTACGCCCTAAGCCCTAGGCCAAAGGCAGGCACTCAACCGCTGAGCCACCCAGGCGTCCTGAGCCTAGTCCTTCTTAATGGCAAATTTCCAATTTCCTCAGTAATTGGTATGTTTCACTTTTAAATGATCCTTTATGTTTTATCAAAAAAACATCAATTTCTATAGCTGTCTAATGCATTGTAATAGAACTTGAAATTTTTTTTGTAATCTTTTTTACTTTCTTCTAGATCTGTTTCTGTTTTCTGTCTCATTCCTAACAGATTTAAATATTTTTTCCTTAATCTATGAGTTGACTCTTTCTAATAACCAGCTTTTGGTTTTATATTAATCCACTCTTCTGGTTTTCTTCTCCATTTCTTTTATTATAGCTTTTTTTTTTTTATGATAGTCACACAGAGAGATAGAGAGAGAGAGAGAGAGAGAGAGAGAGAGAGAGAGAGGCAGAGGGAGAAGCAGGCTCCATGCACCGGGAGCCCAACGTGGGATTCGATTCCGGGTCTCCAGGATCGCGCCCTGGGCCAAAGGCAGACGCTAAACCGCTGCGCCACCCAGGGATCCCTTTTATTATAGCTTTTATTTTGACTAATCCTCTATAATTTCATTCATTTTGGAGGGGTTCTTTTTCTTTACAAGTCAAATGTTTATTTTCTATCATCTAAAATCATAGGTTTTTTTCCTTTTTATTGATTGCCATGAAACTTATAGTTTTTAGTTTGGTATCTTTCATGGTTTGGGGATTATTCAAAATGGTGTTATTGATAATGTTATAGGAAATCTTAAACGTTCTTATTACAGGAGGAAATATTCTGTAACTGTGTGAGGTGATGGATCTTAACTAAATTTACTCTGGTGATGATTCACAATTTGTACCTTAATCAAATCATTATGGCATACACATTAATTAATTAATTAATTAAGCATCTGCCTTCTGCTCAGGTTATGATCTCAAGGTCCTGGAACTGAGCTCAGTGGAGAGTCTGCTTGTCCCTTTTCCCCCTCCCCTCTGCTAGTACACACACTCTCTCTGCAACAGATAAATAAAATCTTTAAAAATATCTTATGCACTGTTATATCTCAATTATATATCAATAAAACTAGAAAAATTTGAATTTGTAGAAGTGTTACTTGATTTTGCAATGGTTACTTTAGGAAGTAGATTAGCTTTTGAGGTGTCAAGTTCTAGTTTTATTGGGTTTGCATGTTTTGATTTATAGGAAACTTTATATGTACAATGATTTTTAACTTTTTTTAAAGATTTATTTATTTTTTTTAGAAAGAGAGAGAGAGAGAACACATGTGAGCGGGGCAGGGACAGAGGGAGATAAAGAGAGCGGATCTCAAGCAAACTCCTCACTGAGCCCAGAGTTGGATACAAGGCTCAATTCCACAACCCTGAGATCATGACCTGAGCCAAAATCTAGAGTCAGTCACTCAACTGACTGAGCCACCCAAAGTGCCCCTACACAGCTGTTTTTCAAACATAAATTTCAATAGATAAAATCCTATTTCACAAAAGCACACATTTGCCTACTTAGTTAACTGACAATATTTAGAAAGTTTTCAAATAGGCTTTAGTCTCATGGCCATTGGAAGATTAGAGTTTTCCTGATTTGCTCTACATGATGAAATTTGTTGTAATCCACTAATACTGCACTTTGAGACACTGCAGTTAACTTTAAATTTCATCAATATTTTGGTTTCATTAATCTACAGAGGAGATCTCTAACACTCGTACAGGAGAGTTACCTTGGAGTCTCTCCATGGTGTTACTGAGTAGGTTTTTGTTTGGTTTTGGGATCACTACTCAGAAAGTCTTCACTGTATAGCATGTTATGGGAAGCTCTTGTCACCTTTCCTGTTGCCATTTCATTTGTTTTTTTTTCCCCAGAAATTATGCATTGTGGTTTAGGACTACAAAGGAAGTCATGGAAGACAGAAATGTATTAGACATGGTCCCATTCATCCCATAGCTTATATTCCATAAGAAGTAATAAGATAAATGCTGCAATAATTCTAAAACTATAATGTTAATGATCACTATCATAAGAGAAATGTGCATGAAGGGAGAAACAATTGATTTCCTAGCTGAATAATGTCCAAAGCTTACTTTTAACTGATTTGATTGGACTGAATTAGAAACTGAGTAGCCAACTCTTAGCCACTCTAGTTCTAGCCATAGAAATTAGATAGAATGGAGGGAAGGACCCAAAACAAGAAGAGGAAAAGGAAGAAAGGAATGGAAAGAAAGAAAAGAAAGTGAAAAAGAAATCTCTGTGGCATGTTGACTTTGAGGTGTAAGAAACCATTTATGCTGTTGGAAATGTACCAGAAGTAATCCACACCATGATAAAATTTGATGCCAAAGCAAGAGTTGAGTTTACCTAGGGAAAGAGGATAGAGCCTGAGGAACAAGGACAGAGCAGTATTTCTCACAGTGTAGTCCCCAGACCAGCAGCAGCAGATGAAAACTTGTTAGAAAAGCCTATTTTTGGGATCCCTGGGTGGCTCGGCGGTTTAGTGCCTGCCTCTGGCCCAGGGCGTGATCCTGGAGTCCTGGGATTGAGTCCCACATCAGGCTCCCTGCATGGAGCCTGCTTCTCCCTCTGCCTGTGTCTCTGCCTCTCTCTCTCTCTCTCTCATGAATGAATGAATGAATGAATAAATAAATAAATAAATAAATAAATAAATAAATAAAATCTTTAAAAAAAAAAAAAAAGGAAGAAGGAAAAGCCTATTTTCAAGCCATCCAAGCCATCCCAGAGCTATTGAATCAGAAACTGGGGAGGGGGCCCAGCAATCTGTGTTTTGATAGTGTCCTTGGGATTGTGTGCACACTACACTTTGAGAGTCTCTGGAACAGACAGAAAACCAGCGGAGGGCTAAGGACTCCAACTTAAGGTGTGTAAGGCTAAGGCACACAAGCCTCAAAGTTGGAGAGGATCCACGAGAACCAAACATCCACAGAAACCACAGGAGGAGATTTCAAGAACGAGGTAGTTAATATCATCAATTGTTACAGACATCTGGTTCAAGCTGGGGCATTTGTACTCTTACAAAGTTTTGACCTTATGCAAATCTCTTAACCTTTCTGAGCCTCAATTTGCTCACCTGTAAAATGGGTCTGGAATCATGCTCTTCTAAACCTTATAAGGTTTTTTTTTTTTTTGAGTGAATCAGCTTAGATACTAGATGTTAATTATGAAACCAAAGATTCATGAAGTAACCAATCTTTCTACACCCATAGCCCTTAAATGTGGCCACAGTTCTAAAACCTAACCTTAGTGCTAAAGCTCTCAAGACTGGTAATTTTGATAAGAATGCTCCTATATACTTGCATGAGTTAAGTGATGATATAGCAGATGTTGTAGGATAATATAACTTTCTTAGATAATAAAAACATACCAGTCCTAAAGGACTAGCATGGGTGGTGGAGATGTCTTGTTTTTTGGATATACATTTTTATAGCCTCTCACTTCAAAGTATGACAGTTAAGATGGCTGAGTCAACATTGTGACTGTGATTTGAGTTATATTTCTGAGAAGGCAACAGAGCCTATACTGATGAATAATTTTGTGTTTTCTGTAAGAATTATAAAAATGATGACAAATATCACATACTCTGATTTAACAGAGAAACTGAGGTACAGTAGTAGTGCTTAAGGTGAGCACTAAGCATAGACAATAGAGCTTATCACTTATATAATATTATTTGTTAGGCATTTAAATTCCTCACTGCTTGTGGAGCACCTCAGTTGGCTTAGCATCAGACTCTAGATTTCAGCTCAGGTCATGATCGTTAGATCTTGAGATCAAGCCCCAAGTCAGCCAAGATCTGCTTTTCCCTCTCCCTCTGCTCCTCCCCCTACTTGTGCTCTCTATCTCTAAAATAAATGAAATCTTTAAAAAAATAAATTCCTCACTGCTCCAAATTTTGTCCGCTGACAATCTTCCAGCTGCTCCTTCAGGGCTACCTCAAGTTTCTCAATAAATGCTTTTTAAAATATTTATTTATTTATTTATTTATTTATTTATTTATTTAAAGAGAGAGCAAGCCCAAGTATATGAGCTAGCCCGAGTACAGGATCCTGAGCCTGAGCTTGTACACAAGCAGAGGGGGATGGAAAGAATCTCAAACGGACTCCTGCTCTGCAGCAAATCTGACATGGACCTCAATCTCCCTGAGATCATGACCTGAGCGGAAACCAAGTATCAGTTGCGTAACTGACCGAACCACCCAGGTGCCCAATACATGCTTATTTAAATGATTGAGCAAATGAGAGACTGAAGACCTGTATTTACCTAAATTGAATATATTTTTTTCAATCTTTTGGGTTTTTTTCCTAAGATTTCACCTATCCATTCATGAGAAATGCAGAGAGAGAGAGAGAGAGAGAGAGAGAGGCAGAGACACAGGCAGAGGGAGAAGCAGGCTCCATGCAAGGAGCCCGATGTGGGACTCAATCCTGGGTCCCCAGGATCACATCCTGGGCTGAAGGCAGCGCTAAACTGCTGAGCCACCGGGGCTGCCCTGAATATATGTTTTATCCAGAAAGGGTACAGATCATTAGCTACAGCATTACCTAGAATATATGTATATGACTTAATCCATTATTAACACAGCTGAATGTAGGGCTTTATTGGTGTCAGGTCTGGTAGGGTGATGTTTTCATGTAGTGAAAAAGTAGGAAAAGGCCTGGACTTTAGATCAGTGCCCTTACATCTAGGATCAGAGGGAAAGTGGGAGAAATAATACTTACCTAACCAGGATGCTCTATGAATTCTGAACTATCAAAAAGAAGTGAATGAAGAAAGGAGGCAAAACCATGTGCAAATCTGGCATACTTCACACTATATTGTCTAATTTAAAATCCTATGGCCCTACATGGTTCCTTCTCTGCAGAGAGATGAAGTAAACAAATATACAACAAAAAGCAACAAATAATTCAAAATAAAGTACAAAATATCACATTCAAGGAGACTCTATTCATAAGCCATAGCAACACTGTTTATATGCCCATCCCTCCAATCCTAAATTCTCTTGCGGTTCTGTGACTGCTCCTGACTCTTTCCCATGAATTGACATAATTTTCTTCCAGCACTCCCCACAGTGCAGTTTGACTTAACCTCTCAGGTTAAGTGTTTCCACCTTATTGCTTCAGTCCCCAGATTTGCAAGGTGTCTCTTCCTTGGAGAAATTGGGGTGACAGAAGATTAGAGAAATAGGGGTTAGAAAACTTCAGTCTCACTTTAATCAAGCTTGTCCTGATCAGTTAAAAATCTCCCTTGGCTCAGCTCACGTAGATGCTTCTTTGGGGGAACAAGGAGTAGGGGGTGGGGAGGTTTGATTCATTTCCTCAGCCTCAGAACCAAAAATTAAACCCCAAGGTTCAACTTCAAACTCTGGAGTATCTTTCCCTCTCTCCTGTTTTGATCTTGCTTATATGCTGTTTGGACCAACTATGACTTTATACACTAAAACTGATAATACAGTGTGATAATGTTCTGTGATACATATTGGCCACAGGCTCCTGGAGCTCTGAGGAGGGAATCACCTGTACCGCCTGTGGGGTAAGGGAGGCTTTTAGAACCTGCTCTCCCCAAAGCTGCATTAGAAGATGCGGAAGTTAACGCAATATTCAGGAAATATCTCCTCCAAGATGGAGTATGGAGTGAACGAAGAGGAGAAGCAGAAAAGGCAGGCCAAAGTCATATCATAAAGGACCTTCAATTCCTTGCTAAGAAAATTGGAGTAACTCATGTAGGCAAGCAGACCAATAAAACCAACCAGGAGCGTCTCATCGTTTATGCTTTATAGATAACTTCTTTGAAGAAGGTTATGATTGTTTTTTAGTTTTTTTTTTCATATTTGTTTTTCATATTTGACCTAGTTGGGCCTATGGATATAGGTGCTATTAGAACAGTTGAAAGGTAGAGCTGGAGTTTCTCTTCCGAAGACCACTTAGGGGTGACTTCAATATGTCGAAAGATGACAAGGGATTAAACCAGGAACATTTCAGTGGCAAGAGAGGCAGGGACAGATGGGAAGATCTCAGGGATAACATGGGAAATGTTTCTCCAGGTCACTTGCATTTTCTATAGTATTGACATCTCAATTAGTACTTGGTAGGTGAGGCTGCCTCTGACTCACCCCGCAAATGGCACGTGGGGGCTGTGTCCTAAGCAACTGTGGTCATGAAGCCACACGTTCATTTGCCCACCAACCTGCCAGCTTCTTTAAAGCAGAGATCGTCTCTTTTCATCAGTTTTCCTCAAACCTTCTAATGATCTGCAAAAATGTGCGCTGGCGGGTTGCAGAATGAGTGGAAAATAGACATTCGTAAATAGACTGAAGATTACAAGCTATGTAGTAGTTAAAGCACGTGCATTAAAGTTGTTCAGCGATATCAAGGCACTACACTGACTGCCACACAACCTACCATTTTGTGGTGATGTTTTTATTCCTAAAAATCTTTACTAACTCGGTAAACTCCCCACCCCACAAAGAAGCAGAGAACCATAAGCTGCATTCCCATCTCCACAGTTAACCTTTTTTTTTCTTTTCTTCTTCTCCTTAGCTGATTTTATAGAGCGGCTATATGCTAAGGAACGTCAGAAGACGCTGGTCCAGACCCACAACGTGGGAGGTACCGGTTTCCACATCACTTGATGATGTTTACAAACACGGCTGGGGTCCCTAATCCCCTCCGCCAACCAGAGCTCCGGAACCAAATCACGAACCCCCGGAATTTCCGCCCGGACGCGCGAGCGTGTTACGACGCATCGATTGCTTTGGCCTGGCGGAGGCCTAACGGGGGAGGACGGAGCGCCGGGAAGCCAGGGCAAGGAGACGAAGTCAAGGTCTCCCTCCTGGGGAGGGAGCTTGGATTCGGGAGGCCGCGCTGGGCCCGTTGGACTAGGCGTCCGCGTGCGCGGAAAAGCTCAGACATGTCTGTACACGCGCTGCTCCACGCCCTGCGCAAGAACAAGACCCTGCGCTACGGGGTCCCCATGCTGGTGAGCGCCGGGAGGAGAACGTGCGGGGCGGGATTCCGGAAGGGGTGGGGCGTGTGGGGGGCTGGGTTCCGGCGGCGGGGAGCCCGGATGCGGAAGGCGGGGAGCCCGGATGCGGAAGGCGGGGCCGGCCGCCCCGGGGCGAGGAAGGGGCTGGCGGCGGCGGCTTGAGTCTTCCCGGTTCCGTGGTCCTGGGATGTTGAGGGCCCTTTGCCCCCCTCCCCTCGCAGTTAGCAGGGAGCGAGCGCGCCGGATTTCACTCCAGCCCCCTGCTCCACCTGGACGGTGCTGCGGGTCGTGGGAACTGGCTGCCTTCCCTGAATTCGGGCATCTCCACCTTTCTTCGGCTTCCTGGTTTGGGAACCGGTGTCGTTCTTCCCGGGTGGTTGTTACGAGCGAAAATACAACCTTGTGGCGATGGGAGTGTTTAGGACCGTTGCCGGGACGCATTGTAACAGCCTTCCAAAGGCCGCTGACTTGCGGGTGATCGTTTCGAGTGTACTTTTGGCGTCCAGCCCTCCCCTGCGTTCCCCGAGGACTTCGGCCTGAAGATACAGGTTGAGGTTGACGAAGCACGAGCCGGACTTGGAACCCAGCCAGACAGCTCCCCTCCCTGTGGCCCCGCCTTTTCTTAAAAAAAAAAAAAATTGCTATTTTATTATTATTATTATTATTATTATTTTTTGCTATTGCACCTTGGCAAGTTATTTTGCTTCGGCAAGCCTGGATGGCCTAGTAAACGAAACCATTTCAATAAAGCGTGTGGACCAAAGCCACTTTCTTTTAATAGCATAACGATTTATCACTTTGATACGGATATTGGTATAGGTGCAGGTACCGCTTTTTGCATCTAAGCAGAATTAAAGAAGAAAAGTGACCTTAAAAAAAAATAAAACTGTCTTGGAGCAGCCGGGTGGCTCAGTGGCTGAGCATCTGCCTTCGACTCTGGTCATGATCCTGGGGTCCTGGGCTCCCTGCATGGAGCCTGCTTCC
Organism: Vulpes vulpes; assembly: GCF_048418805.1. NCBI lineage: Eukaryota > Metazoa > Chordata > Mammalia > Carnivora > Canidae > Vulpes > Vulpes vulpes. The sequence continues at coordinate 104,516,689 of NC_132785.1, read as the reverse complement.
CCCTCTGCCTGCCTCTCTGCCTGTCTCTCTCTCTCTTTCTCTGTGTCTCTCATGAATAAATAAATAAAATCTTAAAGAAAAAGAAAACGGTCTTAAAAGAAAATGTAATTATATTTGTGTAGATAACAGGGCATGTGTGAAAACTATCCTTTCTGTAGATTCCTCTTCCCCCTAAATGGAGATCCATTCAGAAGTGTGGTTGTGGTCACTAACTTGAGGTCACCTGCATGTCCCAGTGAAACCCCATTTGATTTTGTTTCTTGTTTTTCAAAAATCAGCAGAGCTGGGATATTAAAACCACTAGTGGGGAAGTACCTTCTGGGTACTTAGGGGTTTCCTCTTTTGTTTTATTTCAGGGAATAGAAAGTGCCACAGTAGCCTTTTCCCCAAATGTGTTACTCTGTCCTTGTCTCTACCTCCTACTGGACCTAGAGGATCATGTTTCAAAATATGAGCCCTAAATATACAAATATATCTGGAGAGGAAAATGGAGTTCAGTACTCTGAAACCAAGCACTGCTAGAAAGAACCCAAAAGATACCTCCTCTTCATCATGTATCAGTTGCACACGCCATAATGACTATTCTACATTTATCTTAGAGCTGAAATTATTTCCTCTCTTGGATAAATACTAATGCTTCATAGGACATACAGAAGAGGACTTGGAATACCACGTATACACTAATACTATTCTTCCCTTCTTGTCCAAACTACTTGAAAAGGAGGATATATTTGTTTCAGCTTCCACATTGCCCATTTAGTCTTCAGAATTTACCTTTTTGATCTGACCAGTGATGTACTGATTCCAGCACACCAAAAAAATTAGCCCATTTTGATGTCTTCAATTCAGCGTCTTTAGGATATTCATGGTTATGCACTTGTCACCACTGTCTTATTTTATTTTATTTTTCTTTTAAAGGTTTTATTTATTCATGAGAGAGAGAGAGAGGGGCAGAGATGCAGGCAGAGGGAGAAGCAAGCTCCATGTAGGGAGCCCGACATGGGACTCGATCCCAGGTCTCCAGGATCACTACCTGGGCCAAAGGCAGGCGCCAAACCGCTGAGCCACCCAAGGACCCCCACCACTGTCTAATTTTAGAATAATTTTATCACCCCAGAAGACATACCATACTCACTAGTAGTCATTTCCTGTCTACATATTTAATAACAGAATACAACATGTGGCATTTTGTAACTGACTTCTTTCACTTAGCATAGTGTTCAAGATTCATTCATGTTGTAACACGCTTCAAAACTTCATTCCTTTTAATGGTTAAATAATATTCCATCATTTGGTTAGACAATTTTATTTATCCTAATCCTATCCTATTTATCATTTTATTTATCCACGGATGAAATTTGGACTGTTAAGAAAAAAAAGAAATTTGGATTGTTTCCATTTTTGACCATAATGTGGCTATGAGCATTCATGTACAAATTTTTGTATGGATGTATGATTTCATTTCTCTTAGGTAATATACCGAGTGGTAGAATTACTGAGTCATCTGGTAACTCCATGGTTAACATTTTGAGGAACTGTGAAGCTGTTTCCCAAAGTGGCCACATCATTTTACATTCCCACCAGCAGTGAATCCTCCACCTCCTTGCCAACACTTGTTATTGTCCATCTTTTTAAAATTATATCCTTCTCAGTAGATGTGAAGGCACTTCATTGTGGTTTTTTTTTTTTTTTTTTTATGATAGTCACACACACACAGAGAGAGGAGAGAGAGAGAGAGAGAGAGAGGCAGAGACACAGGCAGAGGGAGAAGCAGGCTCCATGCAGGGAGCCCGATGTGGGATTCGATCCCGTGTCTCCAGGATCGCGCCCTGGGCCAAAGGCAGGCGCCAAACCACTGCGCCACCCAGGGATCCCATTGTGGTTTTGATTTGCATTTCTCTTATGACATGATATGGAACATCCTTTCATACATGGTTATTGGTCATTTGTATTTCTTTTTTAGAGAAATTTTTATTCAGATCTTTTGCTCATTTTTAAATTTTTTTTTTCTTTTATTCATGAGAGACACACAGAGAGAGGCAGAGACACAGGCAGAGGGAGAAGCAGGCTCCATGCAGGGAGCTTGATGTGGGACTGGATCCCGTGTTTCCAGGATCACGCCCTAGGCGGAAGGCAGGCACTAAACCACTGAGCCACCCAGGCACTCCCAAAGGCTGTTTTTCTTTTTTTAATTGGATGGAGGCTTCCTTAACACCTGGGACTAGTAAATCTTTGTCAAGGGCCTTGTTTTGGTGTGTCTTCAACACTCAGCCAGGCAGGATGCAACTCTGCCTTGAGCTTTTACTTCTTGCTTGCTCAGAGCCTCAAGGTTAGCCATATATAAGTGTTTAGGACTTTCTCATTATTTTTCCTGAGCTTATATACACCACTCGACATGGGCACAGTTCTATTTATGAGTATTTCTTTATAGATTCTCAGGAATATGTTTGAACTTTCCAGAGTCCTCTGTGGACACCTTATCTCTCCTATTTTCCTTTTAAGCTTTTTTTGGTTAGATTGTTATTTGCTCTGTTGCCTACCACTGCAGTCAGTCATGATGTTAAACAATTGCCTCTGAATTTTTTCAACATTCTTCCTGGGAGTGTTGTGCTAGCTGAGCTCTAAGTCAGGAAAACTGAAGACAGCCTCGTGACTAAGCTTTCTGTTGAACCACCAGATTGGTCAAGCAGTGACAGTTCTCAGAGAATAAAATTTTAAAGAGCCCCCAACCCCATTTGGCCCCTCCAGAGGTTACTGCTTTGTACCACTATTGCATGCTGTTTCTTTTCATGGTTACCATGGAGCTGGGGTGAACAGGTAGGAATAAAAATGCCACCAAACTTTCTGTTCTTACTGAAATTCAGTCTTCTTTAGGAAATGTTCAAAACATTACTATAAGCCTTTGCTTAATTTTCAGATTTTTGAAGTTGATTTGAGAACTTTTGCCAATCTTTTCATTGCTTTGATGGAGAAGATTTTTGGAGATTCTTCCTCTGCCATTTCACTGATGTCACCTTTTGTTTCTTTTTTCTATGTCTTTGGTGAGATTTTCTAATTTTTCATTTGTTTTAAGAACATCTGTTACTGCTTTCTGAAACATTTTTATAATGATTGCATTATTAAAAATTTTTTTAAAAGATTTTATTTGTTTATTCATGAGAGACAAGAGAGTGAGGCAGAGACATAGACAGAGGGAGAAGCAGGCTCCCCACGGGGAGCCCGATGCAGGACTTGATCTCAGGACACTGGGATCGTGACCTGAGCTGAAGGCAGACACTCAACCACTGAGCCACCCAGGTGCCCCTAATGATTCCTTTAAAATCTTTGTCAGATCATGTGGTGCTTGGGTGGCTCAGTTGGTTAAGTGTACAACTCTTGGTTTCACCTCAAGTCATGATCTCAGTGTCCTGAGATCAAGCCTGAATGGGGCTCTCTGCCAAGCAGGGAGTCTATTTATTTGAGAGAGAGAAATCACAAGCAGGGGGAGAGGGTGAGGGAGAGGAAGAAGCAGGCTCCCTGCTGAGCAGGGAGTCCAATACAGGCTCCATCCCAGGACTCCAGGATCATGACCTAAGCTGAAGGCAGATGCTTAACCAACTGAGCCACCCAGGTACCTCTTCTTGATTCCTTCTAAAGGTGGAATGTTAATGATCAACATGTGAATATTTTTAAAGTTCTAAGATTGATTGAGATCACAAAAGAAATTAATGTAGATAGAGAAGACTAACCATTGTGCCCTGGGGTACTCTAACATTAGAGGATTGGGTATACAGGAAAAACCAATAAAGGACACTAAGAAGTATTCTCAGGTAAAAGAAAAACCAGGTTTAAGAGAAAAGGGGGAAAATGATCAACTGTGAAATTTTACTCATGAAATAAGATGAGAACAGAGAGTCAACCATTGATTTGGTAACCTGGATGTCATTGGTGGTTGGAATGGGTCTAAGAGAGAGTGGAAGGGACAGTGAGCATCAACAACTTTGAGAAATTTTACAGCAGATAGGAGCAAGGAAAGAAGATAGTAATATGAGAAAGTGAGTCTAGAGAAGTTTGTTAATAAGTGGAGAAATAATAACATTTTTATGGTGAATCATATAATAATCAAGATTTTCATGATATAGAAAATGGAAAATTGATGAATCAGGGTCTTTCAGTACATAAGATGACATGGGATGTATTGCACAAATGAAGATATTTAGTTAGGAGTGTAGATACTGTAGTAATGAGTGGTAGGTGATGCAATACAATTCTGACACCAATCAGAATTAGCACAGACTTCACAGATTAAGGGAATAATTCTTCATGAAACTCCCCTTATTTCAGACACTAGCTGAAAGCTCTGGGATTCTTAGGCCACCTATACTTCTGATCAACTGGTTACAAATTCTTGGGTTCCTATTAACTCCCTCAAGTTCAATAATTCACTAGAATGGCTCACAGAACTCAGGAAAGCACTATACTTCAATTATAATTTTTATTATAAAGGTTACAAATTAGGAACAGCCAAAAGAAGAGACCCATAGGGCAAGGTCTGGGAGGGTCCCAAATGCAGAGTTTCCATGTTTTCTTCCTGTGAAATCAGGGCCTGCCACCCTCCCTGCACATTGATGTGTTCAACCAGGAAGCTCAACCAAGCTTCAGTGTCCAGGAGTTTTTTTTATCGGGGTTTAATCACCCAGGTATGGTTAATTGAATCATTAGCTATATGAAGGAACTCGGTGTCTAGCCCCTTTTCCTTGGAGGTGGGGAGGTCAAGTTAATATCATATGACTTAAAGCCCCACCCTTCTAGTCATATGGTTGGTCATTCCAGCATGGCCCACCTGTATCCTGCAACTGTCGAGGGGCCTACTATGAGTCACCTCATTAGCGTAAACTCAGGCATGGTCCTTGGGACTCACCATCAATGACAAAGATATTCCTGTCACTCAAGAAATTCCAAGTTAGTACTTTCCTCCCAGGAACCCAAGACAAAGATCAGACAACTTCTTCATTATGTACCATGTGGGTACTGTGATTGCAGTAGTTCCAGAAAGAGTTCCAGAAAGAGGTAGGCTGGACTAGAATATTAGAAGAAGGTATAGTCAGAAATTGTCAAATTCAAGAATTATTTTGAAAGTGGAGGTGAGAGAACTCAGGGATGGTTTAGACATGAGATACGAAGGAGAGGAGCTTTTGAAGATCACAAAGAAGTTGGCTTGAGTCATTGGATGAGAGCAGTTGACATTTACTGGGATGTGAAAGATTGAGGCAGAAAGTTTTGGGGTAAAAGTCAAGAGGGTTTTATTATTATTATTTTTAAAGATTTTATGTATTTATTCATGAGACACACAGAGAGAGAGGCAGAGACACAGGCAGAGGGAGAAGCAGGCTCCATGCAGGGAGCTTGACACGGGACTTGATCCCAGGACTCGGGGATCATGCCCTGGGCTGAAGGCAGACACTTAACCGCTGAGCCACCCAGGCGTCCCTATTTCATTTATTTGTCAGGACAGACATTTAAAATTTTTATGTGGTCTGACTTGCTGGGTTTTAAAATTTATATCCTCAAGGTTTTGTTAGTACTTCAACTTCAAAATTTTGAAATTTTATATTTTACAATGTTTTATATCTTCATATTTCTTTAATTGGTAATATTAGTATATTTTTATAAAAAGGAAGGTAGGATCAAACTTTATTTTTATCCAAATTCCTAGACTTTTGCAGCTTTAAGTTTATGGGTGAAAGCCCTTTAGGTTATTGGAGGAGATGATAAAGCAGCATTGGCAATTGGAGGGATCCTTTAAGGTTTGCCACATATTGAGAAGTGTGGTGTATTTTATTAGATCCTTTTATTAGATCCTTTTATTAGTTGGTAAGAAAATGGAGAAGCCAACTACTGTGTAGTTGGCTGATTTTGCAAAATCATGAAATTGGAAGAATTCTAGTCTTTTTTTTTTTTTTTTTAATTCATAAGAGGCACAGAGAGGCAGAGACATAGGCAGAGGCAGAAGCAGGCTCCCTGCTCGGAGCCTGATGTGGGCTCAATTCCAGGACCCCAGGATCATGCCCTGAGCCGAAGGCAGACACGCAACCACTGAGCCACCCAGGCGCCCCAAAAGAATTCTGGTCTTGAAGATATGAGGCTAAAATGGAATTTCTAGCTTTACCGAGTGTAATTATAGGCAAGTCTTTTAGTTGGCTATGCTTTTATTTCCTCATCTGTTAAATGGATTTTTTTCTTAGCTTAATGCTTGTGATGATGTTATTTAAACCATAAAGTGGAATATAAGTATGGGGTACTGGGGACACCTGGGTAGCTCAGTTGGTTAAACATGCAACTTTTGGTTTTGGCTCAGGTCATGATCTCCGAGTATTTGGATCAAGCCCTGTGTCAGGCTCTGCGCTCAGTGCAGAGACTGCTTGTCTCTCTCCCTCTCCTTCTGCTCCTTCCCCACTCTCTCTCTCTCTCTCAAATAAATGAAATCTTTAAAAACAAACAAACAAGGCTAGGATACTGACTTTGATATTTGGTAATAGGATAAAATGTTTCCTACTGACATTGTGTATATACTGCTTCTACTCTGAGCAGATGAATGCTAACTCACCAGGAAAGTAACCTATTGGATTTCGTGTGAGCTGCCATTGTTGGCATTTAGATAAGTAATCTGTAGATAGACTGAATTCTGACCTTCTATTTTGTTTGATTGTTTCCTTTCTTTCAGTTGCTGATTGTTGGAGGTTCTTTTGGTCTTCGCGAGTTTTCACAAATCCGCTATGATGCTGTGAAAATTAAAGTAAGGACTGTAATTGGAGTTTGATACGTGTCTGTCTATACATATGTTCTGGCTTAGATGTGTATACTCAGTGTACTAAGCTGTCTGTCTAATTTTTCAAGGTGGACATATGATCTTTGGGCTCTTATTCTTTAAGACAACATTAATCATCATATGGAAATGAATCATGAAATGCAAAGAATTCAGTAATCTTATTCATTAGAAAATTTGCAATACTGCATTCTCCAATAAAATACATTAAGCATAGTTATTTTTAGGATTTAAAAGGGACTGAAGAATGTTGGACAATTTCACTCCCATTTTATTACTCCAATTATAAATTAGCTATTTCATATTAAAAATTACCAGTAATTTTATAAATTATGTTGATATATAAAGTATAATGACATACTAATACTGAAGGAAAGGAAAATTATTTCTCATTATAAATAATGGTAGTTACCTTTTATATATATAGGTATATAACATATTTATATATTATATGTAAAATTATATATACATATATATATGTGTGTATGTGAAATTTATTTTACTGGTGAGGCAACTGAAGCTCAGAGAGCTTAAGTAATTTACCTATGGTTATATGGCTATTTAGAGGTAGTGCAAAAAAAAAAAAAAAATAGAAGTAGTGCTAGGATTTTCACCCTCTATGATTATGTAGTTACTAACAAATTTAGGCCAAGTGTTACATAAGAACTCTGGTTAATTAACTCTGGTAAATTCATTCAGAAATATGTAGTTTTGGGGGCACCTGGGGGCTCAGTTGGTTAAATGTCTGTCTTTGGCTCAGGTCATGATCTCAGGTTCCTGGGATGAGCCCTGCGTCTCAGGACTCCTTGCTGAGCAGGGAGTCTGCTTCTCCCTCTCCCTGTGGTCCTCCCTCTTGTCCTCTCCCTGCTTATATTCTCTCTCTCTCGTAAATAAAATAAATAAAATAAAATAAATAAAATCTTTTAAAAAAAAGAAGTATATCATTTTTGTTTGTGACTACATCTGTATTTGAGTTATTTCTCATGTTATAAATATATATATACATAAAATATATATAAATTAAATAAATAAAATAAATATATAAATATATATATGTATTTATGTGGGGTGCCTTGGATGGCTCAGTTGCTTAAGTGTCTGTCTTCAGCTCAGATCATGATCCTAGGGTCCTGGGATGGAGCCCTGCAGTCGCAGGGACTGCTTCTGACCCTCCCATTGCTCGTGCTTTCTCTCAAGTAAATAAAATCTTAAAAACATAGATATAATTTCCTATATGCATATACATATATATAATATTTACATATAAGTAAAATTTTCTACCAGTATTACTGAAGTCTGCTAATGAAATATGTTATATAATGTATATTAATTCTATTAATTAATTATTATTGGTAGGAAAGTAAAGAGTATTAAAGACCTCTTCAGTTTTCTCAGTTAATTCATGGTTTAAGAGAAACATCAATTGAACACCAATAAAAAATAAATTTATATAAAAAAAAGGACAGAAAAAAAAAGAGAAATATCAGCTCTAACTAGTTTTAAAGACCATAAGTATTAGAGTAAATATTAAATTTAAAAAGAATATACAATTTCTCTGCAAGAATAGAGCAATTATCAATTGTATTAGAAGTTTGTTAGCATTCCACCTATTTTATTAAGAAATTATTTCTGAGGCACCTTGGTGGCTCAGGTGGTTGAGCACCTATCTTTGGCTCAGGTCGTAATCCCAGGGTCCCCCTGCCTATGTCTCTGCCTCTCTCTCTCTCTCTGTGTGTGTGTCTCTCATGAATAAATAAATAAAATCTTTAAAAAAAGAAAAAAGAATGAGTGCTAGCTAAATGGTGGAAATGATTAATATTCTGTAACACAAGCAAAGTATTGGACATATGGTCAGAAGTTCATTTTAAAAATCCCTCTCTGGCCATGGAGGACAAGATGGATGGGGATTGAACAAAGTGGGAAGGGAGACATGAGATCTGTTAGGGCACTTCAGTAGTATACATGGGCAGTAATGGAACTTGAAATGAAACATTTGTAATGAAGATTGAAACAAATGAGTTCCAGAGCAATTTTTAGCAGCTAATTGATAGTATCTGATGACTAATATGATACATATAATATAAAACTATGAATAGATCTTGCATGGCTTGAGGTTTTGGGTTTGAGGACTACATAAATGGCAGTGTCAATCACTAGGTTAAGGAGAGAATGAATGAGATTGGGTTAAGAGAAGAGGTCTAGAAGATGAGGTTACACTAAAGAGAAGAATAAAGTTGAAAGATAAAGTTAAAAGAATGAGGTTCATTGCAATTGAGAGGACAAGGTTGGTTGAAGAGAACAAGGTTGAGAGGATGCGGTTGGTCAAGGTCTACAGAAGGAGGCTGAGTGGACAGAGTTCAGGTGAGAAGGATCAGACACAAGACCTGCGGAGATTGAGAGGTCCAAGTTGGTTGATGTTCAGAAGTCAGACTCAGGTGAAGTCAAGAGTCAGTGGGTGAGATTGAGTTCAAACAAGGTAGAGAGGATGAGGTGGACTAAATATGAGAGGGATTGACAGGTTAAGATTAATTGAAGTTGGTAGGGGTTATAAGGGTTGAGAGGTTGAGAGCAAGCAGGAGTCAAGAGGGCAAGATTGTGGAGATCAAGGTGGGGCCAAGTCTGAGGTTGAGAGCACAAATGCAGGTGAGGAAGATTAAGGGAGGGTAAATTCAATTGAGATGTTTTGAGGAGGGGGGAAAAGATAATTGATTCAGACTGACTGACCTGAATTTGCTTGTAACTGTTCCTGATTTTAGGACTGAAAGTGTGGCATTCCAGAAAGCAGAAATTCCTGCTTCTCAGTCATGGGTTAGGAAAGTGGAAAGGCAAGTACAGAACCCAAGAGGTAGGCTAAAAAAAATAAGTGTGAAATAGATGTGGCATAGTTTATCCATCATCCTTAGTGGTGATAGTTCTTTTTTCCTCTTGACTTCTAATGCAAACAACCATAGACCCATGATAATAGATCATCATGTTACATCATTCCAAGTAGTATGACCTTAGTGTACATTTAAGTACATTATAATCCTTAGCATGAACGGTCTTTTTTTTTTTTACTTTAAAAGAGTACTAGTTTAAGTTTTAAGATTGTAAATGTGTGACCATGTTTTCTTAGATTTAGATCATGAGAACAATTATAATACCAATGCCTGCATGATCCAAACATCACTAAAAGAGAAAGCTAAATGATTGTGTTATTTTATTGTTTTAACTCTTTTTTTTTAAAGATTTATTTATTTAAGAAAGAAAGGGAAAGAGTGTGGAGTGTAGAGAGGGAGAGAGAGAATCTCAAGTAGACTCCCTGCTGAGCACAGAGCCTGATCCCACGACCTTGAGATCATGACTTGAGCTAAAATCAAGAGTCAGATATTCAACCAACTAAGTCACCCAGTATCCCAATGGCTGTTATTTTAATGACAGATGGAAAGACACATGCAACTGGATTAGGGAGTTAAATAACCAAAACAGAGCATACTGCAAAACATGCAAAAAAGAACTTGAGATTGGACATGATGAAGATATGGATGTGAAACACATTTGAAGACTGAATTACAGCCAGAATGAGATAGGCTCAGTCCCAAATAGCAGCTGCCAAGTCACCTTGTGCACACCACACTCACAAGAACGTGTGTTATCATCCTTTTCCCTCCATTGGTGTTTGAAACTGAAAACAGTTATATTTTTCTGATTCAGAGGTTAGAACTACACAAATCCTGTGAGTAACAAAGGGGCAATTGTGGTACCTGATGTGCTGACCCCCTGCAGTGTAGAGCTGATTCTATTAAATTTTACCAAGGATCTTGCTTTCTGTAGAATATCAAGTGATGGTTTGAATCATGGCAACAAAGTGTTTATCTTAGCTCTTAGGTATTCCAATTTGAAATGGGATTCCAAATTGTCTGATTTCTTTGAAGAATTTAATGAAACCACAGAAAACATAAAAAATTGTTGATATTTTGTCAGATGTTGCTTTTGCCCAGTTTTTTCTCTACTTCCTTTATGAGACTCTAATCCAGATGTACCCAACATTTTTAATAGCTTTTTTTATGTTTTGTTTTTCCCCATTCTTTTTTTAGTTTTAATTTTTATATTCTCTGTTCTATCTTCCAGTCACTAACCCTGTCTTTTGCTGTGTCCAATCTCTTATTAAAGTTATTCGTTGACTTAGTGATTTTAGTTATAGTATTTTTTTTGTTTTGAAAAGCACATTTAGCTCTTTTTTAAAATTGATTTTATTTATTTAAGAGAGAGAGAACATGAGCAGGAGAAGGATGGTGGGGGAGAGGCAGAGGGAGAGAGAGAAGCAGACTCCCAGCTGAGCATGGAGCCTCCTGCAGGTTTCCATCCCAGGACCCTGGGATCATGACCTGAGCTAAAGGCAGACACTCAACCAACTGAGCCATGCAGATGCCCCAAAGTACATTTAATTCTTCACTATATATTCTAATACTCTGGAGAAATCTTCAATGAAGTCATGTTTTCACTTTTTCCTTTAGTATCTTGAATATATATGAGTTACTTTAAAATCCTATCTCCAAAATACATTAACTATAGATCTGCTTTTATTGTCTAATTTTTTTTTCTTGTTGGTTTTGTGAGTATATGTTCTGTCTTTGAACATACCTTGTAATTTTTAAATTAAATATTAGGTATTGTTTGTAAACAGTTGTAGAGATTCCAGGTGATATTGTTTTCCTCCTGAAAGGGTTTATCCTTTTTTCTGGTAGGCAGATAGACTGGGGGCTAATCCCCTTACTACTCTCCAGGAGTGAGTTGTTTTTTTTTTTTTTTTTTTAGGCTATATTTATTCATGAGAGACACAGAGAGGCAGAGACAAAGGCAGAGGGAGAAGCAGGCTCCCTGTGGGGAGCCTGATGTGGGACTCATCCCAGGACCCCAGATAGTACTCTGAGGCAAAGGCTCAACTGCTAAGCCACCCAGGAGTCCCTTTTTTTCTTTTTCTTTTTTTTTTCAGGAGTCAGTATTAAGGTTGATCACTTCTATTTTTATTGGCCACTTAGGTTTCCTTTTTTGTTTATCCTCTATTGTGATATTTCAGCTCTTAGTTGCTCATTTTTCCTGTGGCTTGTTGGCCTTTTTCATTTTGTTTTGTAAGATTTCTTTATATATGCCAGATTATAAAATTTTTAGTCATCTTAATGGTATCTTTTGATGAACAAATTTTAGTGTAATCTATTTTATTCCTTTTGTACTTTATAGTTACTTTTTTTGTCCTTTTAAGAAGTTTCTTAACTCCAAGTATATTTTTCCAAATATAATCTTCAAATATAATTTTTTACTCTAAAATATAAATATTTTTGTATGAATGCTAAAATTTTTATTTTGCCTTTTGTACTCAGATCTGCAGATATAAAACCCAAATGGGATTGATTTTTTTTTCTTTTTTTGTATACGGTTTGAGGAATTGTGATGTTCTGATTTATAAAGAAATATGTAGTTAGTCTTTGCCCTAGTTTCTGGCACTGAGCTAAAATCCCTGGAGTTTCCCAAGTGCTGAGAGCAATCAAGGTGTCTCTTGTTCTCTTAGTAAACTTATGAAATGCCCCTGGGTAACTTAAAGATGGAGGCTGGTTGCTAGGAGAGCCAGCCTTGTGAGACAGGATTGAGTTTTCAGTCCCACCCCTTGACTTCCATAGAGGGGAGTAAGGCTAGAGGTTGAATCAGTTGCCAATGGCAAGGACTCAGTCAATTATCCCTGTGTAATGATGCCTGCATAAAAACCCAAGACGGTAGGGTTTGGACAGATTTCTAACTGGGAACTGGTAGAGGTGCTGGGAGAGTGGCTGTCCTAGAGAATACCTCTTCCATCTGGCATTTTATACATAAAATGTTTCAATTTTGTGAGCTGCTCTAGCAAATGGATCAAACTCTGGGAGGGGTTGTTGGAACCTCCAGTCTATAGCCAGTCAGAAGTACAGGTGACATCCTGGATTTGCAATTTGTGTGTGAAGTGGAGGGGAGGGCTGTCTTGGATGACTGAGCCCTTAACCTATGGGATCTGACTCTATCTCCAGGTAGGTGGTGTCAGAATTGAGTTAATTGCTCGGTGGTTTGGAAAAAACCCACATGCATTGGAGGAACTATAACTGAGCTGATTGTAACTACACTAATGTGAGTCCATTTGCTCCTTGGTGAGTTACAGTTAGAGATTACAGTAGGTGATCTACAGGTAATTACAGCAGGTGGAGTTGTCACACACAGGAAACTTTATTTGCAGCAGATAAGGAGATCACAGGAATAACTTCCAAATCCGTGACTACCCAAACATGGGTGAGAGAGTTCTTTTTATTTAAGATTAGGATGAATATTCAGAAAGAGGAGCTTTGTCATCACACATAAAGGCAGGAATAAGGTTGTGTAGATATACTTAGAAAACATGCCTATACCTTCATCCTATATTATGAAGCCTTTGTTCCTCCTGGGGCAGAGACTTTAACATTATGATGAAGCAGAGTAACTGTTGGACAAGGGGAAGGAGCTATGGACATGATCTGTGAGCCAGTATGAACTGGATGGGGTCTTGGACTGGTTATCTCATGTAAGGTATGCAGGGCCTTGCTTGTTCCTGGGCTGGAACTGATGAGGAAACAGAAGGCTAGCTGAGGACAATGCAGAAGCTGACACTCTGTAACCCCCTACCTTCTCCCCAGGTGGGATGTGTGTGACATTCCTCAGGCACTCCTGGCTGCCCTCAAGTTAAGGAAAGGAAAAACATAGTTAACTTACAGAGATCATAATCCTGCAAGACATGAGTCTCCCTCAGGTTACAGATATCTTAGTAATTTAAAAGAACAAAGCATTTTTTTTTAATCAAAAACCTAGCTTCCAGAAGGAAATGTAGATACCATTAAATGTCCTTATAACCTGCAGCCCACTGACAGATACTTGAAGTGGGCAGAGTGTAATGTTCCTCCAGGAAGCTCCCAACTATCTTAATTTTAATGCCCTGCTAGAAGGAAAAAAACCCTTAACTTGACAATGGCAAGGCCACCAGTATCCTGTGAGTCTTCTTTAACATATGAAAATCCTTTTGAAACCTCCCTTTTCCTTACCTCCCCCAATTCCCAAGTATGTAATGAACCACCCCTCACAACCTCCAGGGCAGTAGCTCTTCCAGCCCATGGGTCCTGTCCCCATGCTTTAATAAAACTACCATTTTGCACCAAAGACGGCTCAAGAATTCTTTCTTGGTGGTCGGCTCCGGACCTCACCCCAGCAAACCTCACCTGTGTTCCGAAGCTGCATCAGACCGTATCACCTGACCCAGAGTCCAAGCTTCTGAAGGGACAGCCAGTGTATTTGTTAGTGGGGTCTGAAAAGAAACAGTAGCTGATGACAGAGAGTTCTTTGAAAAACAAGCTTTAGGGACTCCTGGGTGGCTCAGTGGTTGGGCTTCTGCCTTTGGCCCTGGGTATGATCCCAGGAGGCTGGATGAGTCCCACATCGGGCTCCCCGCAGGGATCATGCTCCTTCCTCTGCCTATGTCTCTGCCTCTCTCTCTGTGACTCTCATGAATAAATAAAGAAAATCTTAAAAAAAAAAAAAAAAAAGAAAGAAAAATAAGCTTTAAATTTTCTGCTAGTTCAATCCTGCAAAGACAACTCAAGAATATGCTAGGTCAGTCTTTACTTTTGAAACAGCACTGGAAGTTTTTACCATTGATTTTTTTTTTTTTTGTCTCTGATATGTTAGACTATCTACTTGCCTATTAGAGACAGTTTTTGCATTCCCTTTGTTCTCTTAAAATTCTTAACTGCCGTGGGTTTTTTTTGTTTTTTGTTTTGTTTTGTTTTTTCATTTCTTTGTAATTCTCACATCCCCCTAGATAGTTCTGCAAGAAGTGTGCTTGGGCAAGTAGAGTTGGTAAGGCACAGTTTGGGGTGGGGGTGTGTGGGGAGAATGGTGGGAGGGGATAGCTGGGGACCTAAAATGACTTCTTTTGTATCAAAAAAGCTATGTCTGGGTCTTTCTTTTTCTGGGGACACCTAACTCTGCTTATAGGATTTCTTCCCTAATGTGGACAACAAGTTGTCCGAGTACCATTTAGAGACAACATTTTTTCCTTCCTGCTCTTCTGTGCCTATTTTGTTGTCTGTTCTATTAGTTTATTTACAAATTCCATTGTGGTTTTCAAATTAACTGTGCCTTCTTGGGCAATGAGCTCACCTTGATCATGGTATACTGTCTTTTGGTATGTTGCTGAATTCTTTTTGTAGTGTGTTCTTCAGGAACTCTGCATTAGTGAAGTTGGCCTGTCCTCTTACTGTCTTTTTCAAGTTTTGACTTCAAGCTTATGCTCACCACATAACTAGAAGGTTTTTTTGTACACTGGCATTATTTCTTTAGTAGAATCCATTGGTAAAGCCATCTGAACCTGGGTTTTTCTTTATGTGAGATTTTATTTTATTTTATTTTTTTTATGTGAGATTTTAAAGTACAGATTCATCTCTTTATATGTTATAATACTGTTTATTTTTAATTTTTATTTATTATTTAAAAGATCTTATTTATTTATTCATGAGACACACACACACACACACACACACACACACACACAGAGGCAGAGACATAGGCAGAGGGAGAAGCAGGCTCCATGCAAAGAGCCCTATGTGGGACAAGATCCTGGGACTCCAGGATCACGCCCTGAGCCAAAGGCAGATGCTTAACTGCTGAGCCACCCAGGTGTCCCTATTTTAATTTTTTTTAATAATACTGTTTAAATAGTTTATTTTTTCTCTGTTACATGTTAGAAAGTTGTATTTTTCTATGCATTTGTCCATTTTGTCTAAATTTGCAGGTTTATTGGCCTAAAAGTATTCATATTATCCCAGTATCTATTACCCATAAAATTTATGTTGTTGATCTTTTCATTCTAACTCTTACTTCTCTTCTAAGTCAATTTTACTTGAGATTTATCAACAGCTTTTGGTTTAGCTGGTTCTTTTGTCATGCATTTGTTTGACCTTTAATTAGTTCTGTTCTTAATTTACTTTTTCCTTTGAGTTTTTTTTCTTTTTTCTGACTTTATGAGGTAGTTCTCAGCTCATTACCTTTCCATCTTTTTTTGTAATATATGCTTGTAAGCTGATGAATTTCCTTTTAAATATGGGCTTAGCTATGCCATGCAAGTTTAATATGTAATATGTTCACAATCATTTTTTTTCAATTGTCCATAAGCTATTTAGAAGTGTTTTTCCTTAGTTTATATGTATAGGGGATTTTCTAGTTAAATTACTTTTTTATTGATTTCTAACTTCAATGCATTGTAATCAAAGAATATTTTCAATGAGTTCATTCTTTGAGATTTGTTGAGACTTGCTTTGTGACCCAGCATATGATCAGTTTATATATAAACAATGTGTGCTTGATAAGAATGTATATCTGGCATTGTTGGGTATATTTTAAAAATTAATAAATACATCCATTTGGTCAGGTTTGTAGTGTTTTCTCAAATTTTCAGTAGTGTTGACTTTTAAAATCTTTTTTTTCTATCTGCTACTGAGAAAATTGTGCTAACATCTCACTATTACTCCATTTCATGATATTAGGCACATTTAATTTCAGAGTTATTACATCTTGATGAAGATTTGAGTTTTTATTGTGAGGAAACTTCTGTTAAAAAACAAAATTCAAATAAATTTAAAGATCAAATTGCTTTTATTCAGTGATTCATGAATCAGGCAAATGGAAAGGAGATCTGAAGAGCTGTATAAAATAGAAGACTGTAGGATGAATAGAGCAGAGACAAAGAAAGAGTACATTATTTCATCTTTCTTTGGGGGACAGGAGGGACAATCAGGTAGTTTATTTACCTTACTACTGCTGACCAGGAAATTCCAGACTGACTGGTTAAGATTACATTCCTGAGGGAGGATAGAATTTATATTAGATATTATGTTTCAGTTTGGTGACATGAGCTTAGCATAACTGACTATTTGGGCCTCTTGTCTTTTTCTTTTTCTTTTCTTTTCTTTATTTTTTTTTAAAGATTTCATTTATTTATTCATGAGAGACACATAGAGAGAGGCAGAGACAGAGGCAGAGGGAGAAGCATGCTCCATGCAGGGAGCCTGACGTGGGACTCGATCCCAGAACTCCAGGATCATGCCCTGAGCTGAAGGCAGATGCTCAACTGCTGAGCCACCCAGATGTCCCTCTCTTGTCTTTTTCTTAATACTTGGCTTGCTAATAATGCTTTTTTTTCCCCTTAAAGCCTGACTTCATTAGCTTTCTATTTAATCTTAACTGTTCTATAAACTTAAGTTTTAAATAGATCTTTTATAAACAGAATATATGTTTTTAATAGTCTTATTTTTTAATGGATTATTAAATCCATTCACATTAAATGTAATTTTTTATATATTTGGGTTTAAATATGCTTTCTTTTGGTGTGCTATTTGTTACAATTATTTCTGTTTGCTGTTTTTTAGTTCTCTTTTAGATTAATAATATTTTATTAATTTACTAATATTTTATTAATTTACTGTTGTTCTGTTAGTTTGAAAGCTATTTTTACTCTTCCACTAGAGATTCCTCCAGAGATTTTTGTGGGTTTTAGTTTTTGTTTTTTCCTCCTACTATGTGGTCTTGAGGGGAGAAAGGATATGCTGTCCCAAAATGAGCCATTTGGGCATGTGAATTGTTTTCAGCTGAAGTTAAAACCCAGTAGACTGTGGGAAAGCTTTTTATCTCTCCTTTAACTGCCTAAAACAACTTAGATGGAGGGCCTATACTAGGAAGAGACCTATTACTAGATATAACTTTTTATATCAGAAAGACTTAACCTGTGTGGCATGGTAGACATTTGTTTACCAAACATATGCTCTTTTCATCTTCCTGTGAATTGTCTTCTTACCCTTTTAAGTCCCAGTTCCATATCTCATTTTCCTTAGCTTAGAATGATATATAATTGCCTGACTCAATTGCCTGGCTACCTGTGAGTGTCTTTGTGGGCCTCCATACATACATAATTAAATTAGTTTTTCTCCTATTCCTCTATTTTATGTCAGTTAATTATTAGGCCAGCCAATGAACCTAGAAGGGAAGAAGGAAAAATCCCTCCCCAACCATCAGATTTTTGGTGTCAGGGTAACAAAGCTGGCTTCATAACACGAATTGGGTTGCCTCCTTTTTTATTTTCTGGAACAGATTGTGTAAAATTGGTGTTACTTCCTTAAATATTTTATAGAATTTACCAGTGACACCTCCTGTGCTTCAGTCTTTCTTTTTAAAAATGCATTTAGCTATGGATTTAATTTTTTTTAAATAGAAAAGACTATTCTGGTTATGGATTCTTTTTTCTGACATTTCCTAATTGGTTTTCACTTGAGTAAAGAAACCCTATTGATTTTGTATGTAGATCCATGCACGTTGATTGATTTTTGTGTGTCAATCTAGCCACTTTGTTTAATTCTATTAACTGTAATCATCGTAAATATTCTTAATAAAGAAACATTAGAAGTATTCTCATTTAAATTTAATTAAATTTAAGCTAAGAATAAGAAAAGACTATCCATAATTATAGCTACTTTTTTAGTACTATTTTAGAGGTAATAGCCTCATAGCATGGATAGTCAAACAGCAAAAAGAAGTAAGTGGTATGAAGTTTAGAAAGAAAGAATTGAAAATGTGATTATGTGCAGATGAAATGTTGCCTGCCAAGAAATTTGTCCGCTCAAGAAGATTAAAACTATCAGAATGAAAAAGATGGCTCAACAAGGTGACTCTTCACTTTTTTTAAAATTAATTAATTTATTTATTCATGAGAGACATTGAGAGAGAGGCACAGACATAGGCAGTAGGAGAAATAGGCTCCCCGCAGGGAGCCCAATGTGGGACTCCCTCCTGGATCCTGAGATCAGGCCCTGAGCCAAAGGCAAATGCTCAACCACTGAGCCACCCAGGCGTCCCCCTAGAACAAGTTCTATTCTTATAAATATCTTGTGTGTATTTGAGGGGAAATGGCAATCTAAATATTTTCTGGGCTCAAAATTCGTTATATGCCTATTAGAAAAATCCTATTATTTTATTCATATCTTCAATAATCACATTATAATCTGCTTGATCTATTAGATTCTGCAAAAGTTATGCTAAGCTCTTCTAGAATGTTTGTGTTTATTTCTTACATTTTTATCCATTTCACTGCATATATTTTAAAGTAGTGTAGTCACATATCTTATAATTCTTTCTTTTTAAAGGTTTTATTTATATATTTGAGAGAGCAAGAGAGAGTGAGAGCACAGGGTGAGGGGGAGCAGAGGGAGAGGGAGAATTATAAAATATGCGTAGGCTGCCTGATGTGGGACTCAATCCCAGGACCCTGGGATCATGACCTGAGCCAAAGGCAGATGCTTAACTGACTGAGCCACCTAGGCACCCTTATATTTTATAATTCTTTTTTTAAATATATTTTATAATTCTTAGATATTTTTGAAAAGTTCCATTTATCAATATAAAATGTTCCTTTTTGATACTGTTTGCCTTGAACTCTGTTTTGTCATTGTAAATACTGCTATTTATTGATCACTGTCCCCACAGTTTTGTTTTGTTTTTTGCTATAATTTTTATAACCCTCTACTGTCACCCTGTGCTTTCATTCTTTTCTAAGTGCATTTCTTATAAGTAGTGTATAGCTGTATTATTTTTCAGAGTTCAGAAAATCTCTCATAGTTAATAGATGAGTTCAATATTTACTATAATTATTGATGTTTGTTTTTTTTAAATTATTGATGTTTGTATATATTTCTACCACTCAAAACTGAGTGAGAAAAAAATCAAACAGAAGTCAAGAAAAAAGAAAAAAGATAAAATAGTAAAAATAAAACTGAGTTTGAAAGTAATCCTCCCTCAATAGCAATACTGAAGATATAATTCTATCATCTTTTAGTATACAAAGTTGCTAATGAGCAGTCTTTTTTCTAATCCATACTCCTTTGTAAGTATACAGTCTTTACACTCTTTTTTGATTTTGAGATTTTCTTTTTTATCCTTAGTATTCTAAAGTTTTACTGTTACTTAAGAATGGGTTGTTTTTATTTTGTTGCAGTTATTTTTTATTGTGTTGTTTCAATCTGGGGACTCATGTTTTTCTAAATGTTAATTAATTACTGGTCAATTATTTAATTATATCCCTTCTTCCATTCTCTTTGTTATCTAATTCTGAAACCCCTCATAGATGTGTGTTGGAATTTTTGAGTCTAGATTTCATAATATACTTTTTCTTTCATTCATCCCAACTCTTGTGCATCATTCTAATGGAATCCTCAGGTTGTATTTGTAGTGTATTAATTTGGTCTTAAGCTGTGTTCAGTCACAATTCTGCTATTGCGGGATCCCTGGGTGGTGCAGCGGTTTGGCGCCTGCCTTTGGCCCAGGGCGCGATCCTGGGATCCGGGATCGAATCCCACGTCGGGCTCCCGGTGCATGGAGCCTGCTTCTCCCTCTGCCTATGTCTCTGCCTCTCTCTCTCTCTCTGTGACTATCATAAATTAAAAAAAAAAAAAAAATTAAAAAAAAAAACAATTCTGCTATTGCATTTATTTTAATTTGGGTTTTGTTGTTTATTGATTTTAGCAATCACATTCTTCTTTCCCAAACACTTTGCCACATACAGGTAACATGGCATCAGCTCCTATTTACCACAATGGAATCCTGTCCAATTTTTTCTTAGATACTTCTTTATTTCAGGTGTATTGAAGGTATCCTTTTTTTGTTTTCAAGAGCAGCGTTATATTTATTGTACTTTTTATATTACTTATATGTAATAACATCATTTAGGGTGATGGTTAACAGCATGGACTGTGGGGGCACAAGGCCAAGGCTCAAAGCCAATTTCTTCCTCTTCAACAAGTAATTAAAACTCTATGTCCCATTATCTTTACTTGTGATCATTATCATAATAATTATCTTGTATATTTTTGTGAGTACTAAAAGATAATATATGTCAAAATGCCTGGCACGTAAAAAGTGCTCAGTAGAAATTAGCTGCTGATAGCTGTAGTAGTAGTGGTAGCAGTATGCTAGTTATCACTATATGATTCATCTGATGGTGGAGATTTTATCATATGTTTGTGATCTGCCATACAATCCCAACCATCCCTTATATGACTTTTAAATTCAAAATTGGATCTAACAGACTTAAACAACTTATGGCTCTTCTTTCTTTTCTACAGATTGATCCAGAATTAGAAAAAAAACTGAAAATGAACAAAGTGTCACTGGAATCAGAGTATGAGGTACATATGTTAACATGTTATATGTTAATGTAATCTCTCTTTTGTAACAGTTTTCCAAGTCAGTGACTAATTCTGTCTTGAGGTGAACTTAAATTATTACTAGTGCAGAAAAAATTGTTTACCTTAAACAATATAGTATTGGGACAACTGTGTGGTCATTTGAAAACAAAATAAAAATGGATCTGTATTTAATATATCAGAATGAATAAATTCTAGGTGGAACAAGAATTTAAAAGTACAAAAAGGCTAAAAATACTAGGAGAAAAAATAGAGATTCTTTTTGGTGGTCTTGAGTCAGAAAAGCTGATTTAAATGTGATACAAAATTCAAAAGCTTTTAAAAGTAAAGATTGAGGAATGTATATATAAAAATTCAAAAGTTTAACCTAAAAAAATAATGTATATAAAGTCACTAGTTAGATGAGGAGTCCTAAAAATATTGTATATTTTATCATGATGAATTAACTTATTTAAATATGAAAAGCATCTACAGATCAATATGGAAAAGTTTAATATTTTAGTTGGACAGTGGAACATGGGCAAAGAATGTAAAGCTTCAGAGAAAAGGAAAAAAATACCATTCTTAAACATATGACAAGATACTAAACTTATAGGAAAGTTAGTTAAAATTATAATGGGGTGTTATTGTCCACCCATCTGATTAGCAAAAATGAAAGTGTTTAATAGCACATGGTATTACAGCATGTGGTGAGGGAAGATGTTCTCCATTTCTTATAGTTTGTTGATTTTTTGGCTGTGGATCATATTTTCCTCTTTCTTTGTATGTTTTGGTATTTTTCCTTGAAAGGTGAACATTGTGAATAGTACATTGAAGAGACCTGTGAAGATTGTTGATTCTCATTTTAGTACGCAGTTCCATTATTGGCTAATCATTTTGAGCTTGGCTTTATCTTTTTAAGGGAAGATCTGTGAAAGGCTTTGGTGTTTCCTAAAGTTCTGTAACTCTATGGGACTCATTCTCCAAATTGTCTCCCTAGAGGATCTTGTCAGAGGTTGGCTTTAAGCTCTTTTGGTGTGAGTCGAAAGTAGGTCTTACTCTTGGCATAATCCTTATTCCTAAAGAGTAGCGTTTTTGGTGTCTCAGATGTATGTTAAAGTAGCAGCTAGATACTTAGCTAGATACTATCTTTACCTGATAGTAAAGAGAGGTCTCCAGTGTAGCAGGGCTGAAAATCCAACAGTAACACTGCTTTTCATCAGCACTTCTTGATTCTGTATCATGCACAATTCTGTAGCAGTTGGTTGCTAAGTGGTAAGCCTTAGATGGTCTTGCCCAACACACGTACAGGATAGTCTTCAATGACTACATGTTTTACAAAATTCCACAGAGACTCTTTCAATTACTAAAGATCTTTGAAGACTGAAACAGTTATGTGAAGTTGTTCTGTCAGCCTTGCAGCCTTGCATCTTTGAAGACTGAAACACTTTTATGTGAAGTTGTTCTGTCAGCCTTGCATCCCATCTAAGAATAATTCTTAAGTTCTCTTGAACATATATATCTTATGTTATCTGGGTAAAGGTCATTCTTTCTTTAAGCCTTTTAATAACTTTGGATAATTTCATAACTATACTTGAAAATAATTGACTCCCTTGCACTTTAAATTAGTAGAACTTTGTTTATCCACATATATTTAATAAAGACTCCCAGCAAAATTCTAAGTGACCTTTAGGGAATGGTTTCAGTTTCCCACTTCCCCATTATTTTGTCCAAACTTGTAACTTGTTACTTCTCAATCTGTAAGCACTTTGTGATGTAGTGATGCTAGGGAAGGTTTGGGAGTAAATTTTCCTTTAGTTATTTTGAAAACCATAGAATTTAAGAATTGAAGACACCATGTAGACCATTTGGTTGAGCCATTTTATTATTACTTATGAGGGAATTAATGCCCAGATGACTTAAATCACTTGCCCAAGATTTTATAGCTTGTTAGTAAAAGAGAAATGCTTATTATCCAAGTGTCAATGTAAACTTGTATCATTTTCCCTATATCTGGATATAAGCTATTCTGTGTTATCTGAGCCTCTTTTTCTATTTTATTTACTCAATAAGTCCAGAATAATCAAAGCAGATATAGGAAAGTTAGTGTCAGAGTGGTGTGGAAGGATGAAGAAACATTTATATTCTATCCTTTATCTTACCTTCATTTCTGTGCTGAGAGGCATTTCACACTAACTGTGAAGGTACAATGATCCAAACTGTAGTTGAAGCTAGGTTTTATTGACTGAAAGGGATTTACTCCGGCATCTGTGGGGAATGTCCTTTCATTTGCAGGCTCAGGCTTATTTCTCAGGTGCAGGATAAATCATCATTTCTTCGTTTTAGCAGATTGTAGGGTCTCCACCTTTGTTCTTTTCCTCTCCTTTACTACTCTCACCCATGCTAACCCATGCTAGTCATTATTATGGTGAAACAGCCTTTAGAGTTGGACTCTTATTTTCCCGGCTTCTTGCCTTTCTTTGTGCTCTCAAAAATAAAGTATGTAGACTCTTTCTCTAATTTGGTAATTTTATTCTGATGGGGAAGGGGAAAGTATGAAAGATAGTCTAGTTAATATCAATAGCAAACAAGAGAAATTCTAAATCCTAAGAGATATGCCATTACTTCAGTTATTATGTGTGATATGCAGTTGACTTGTTAAAATCACAATTGAGGGCCTATTGGATTTTTTCCACTCACTTACTTATTCATTCATTCAGTAATGTCCTAATAAAAGTCACAGGGATTTTACCCTAATATATATACTTTAATTTTTGTGACCCTACAGAAAATGAAGGACTCCACTTTTGATGACTGGAAGAATATTCGAGGACCCAGGCCTTGGGAAGATCCTGACTTCCTCCAAGGACGAGATCCAGAAATCCTTAAGACTAAGACAACTTGACTAAATTGATTCTTTTTTTTTTTTTTTTTTTAACAAAAATGTTATCTACCAACCGGAATACCCACTACATATTCAATGGGAAGAAAATTTCAGAACTGCAGAAGCCTGGTTCTGAGTAATGTGATGACAGATAATCTTGATAAAAAGTCGCAGTAACATCAGGCAGTGATTTTATGTCAAACCTATGTGGGAAAATAATATCGATCACAGGCTGATGAGAGTTTTGGTTTTACTTATAGTCCCTCACGTGGTATAAAATCAGTCTCCAAAGTATCACCTGATGATTGTATTGATACTATTAAAACATGTTAAGAAAATTATATTGCTCTTGGTTAAGGCAAAAATTATGATGTCGTACATATTATATATAGATATGGCAAATTTATTCAAGTATTCCATAAATGACTACAGTTTGGAAATACTGATTTAAGGTATGCTTTATGCCTCAGCATAATTTACAGTTAACTGTAGTTTTGTTCTTATTTTCTTAACTTAAGGTTTGCTGTGATCTAAATGCTAGGCAAAAGGATAGAATTGAGGAAAGTTGGTTTTTTTTTAACTTATTTTTTTCTTTTTACCCCTATCTTAGCCAGCCTTGTTGCCCCACCCTCTGATATTTTTACATTAATTTCCAGATGCCTAAAGTCTCAACTGAAATACTCCCCTTTACGTTGCCAAAAAAATTATAAATCGACCTACCTCTTGTCCAATCAAGAACACTATTTTCAGTGGCTAGTTTTAGCAAAAAAAGAAGCCAGGCTGATTATCTAGTGATGAGAAATCATGATAGAGATAGAGATCTGAAAGAACAATTAAATTTCATGGGCCCAAAAAAGTAATAGACCTCCACTTAAACAATGCTCCTTATATAAAAAGTAACTCAAAGTGGATCTAATTTAAATGAAAAACTTAAAACTTTTGGGAAAAGAAGGCAGAAAGTCTTCAGGATTTAGTGGATAGTTCTTGATGAATAGTTCTTAACAAAACATTCATAAAAGAAGAACTTGATATATTGGATCTTAACAAATTTTAAAACTTTTGTTTTTCAAAGACCCCATTAAAAGGTGAAAAGATAATCCAGACTGAGAGAAAATATTTGGAAACCACTTATCTGCTAAAAGACTCCTATCTAGACTATATGAAGAATTCTGAAAACTCAATAATTGAAAAGCAAACAGTCTCATTAGAAAATGGCCTGAAGACACAAAGTGACATTTCACTGAAGAGTGTATATGAGTATGTCAAATAAGCACATGAAGAGAATGGTTGACATGACTAACCACGAGGGAAATACAAATTGGGACTACATTGAGAAATCACTACACACTTATTAGAATAGCTGGAATAAAAAAGTGACAATTCTAAATGCTGGGAAGGATATAGAGAAACTAGACCTCTCACATGCTGCTAGCATAATATAAAATGGTACAATTGGTTTAGAGAATTATTTGGCAGTTTCTTTAAAAACAGCACAGGTACTTCAGTTTCTGGTCCAACATGTAGGAACCTTGGAAGTCACACCTCCCATCCTAACACAAAGGAAAAGCTGAAAACCTGAAAATCAACAACTATCTTTTGATCCATGGAGAATTGAGGAGGACACAGAACAAAACCACCACCTGAAAACGTGAGAAAGACAAATAGAGGGGATCACAGGTACCTGGAGGAGAAACCACCTTGAAGCCACTGTTGGAGCCAGCATCAGATAGGAATGCTTGAAGGGCTATTGACTAATTACTAGAGAGTGAGCATGAACTAACGTGAGTTAAAAAAAAACTCTTGGAGACTAGGCCAGGGGCACGTTTTTGTGTTTTAATTCCCAGAGTCCCACCAGGTTCTCACTGTGAATATTAAAGAAAAATCTTATGGTGTCAGCAGAGGGAGGAAAAATTAACCATTCCAAAATGTCTCCTAAATTTTGTTCTTCTTAACCAAAAGCCTGTCATCCAAGGAAGCTTTTACTATAGACTAATCACACTGGATTTTACCAAAGTTTAACCAACTCTGGGGCAGGGGAAATACCCAACTTGAGTCCCTTCTAGCCTCTTGTTTCACCTAAATGGAGTGGGGGTGAGGGGAGGAAGACTGAGAGGTAGTAGTGAAAGTCATGTAGGACCACGATCACTACAAGACTACAAGACCTAATCATAAGACTATAGAATGTTTCCTCCCCCCTTCACATTACTACCATATCTACCACATTCTATTACTACCACATTACTAAAGGTTATTCATTGGAGTTTCTTTTACCCAATCCAACTGGGTATCATGTCCCACTTTGAACAAAGAAACTACAAGGCATGCTAAAATATAAAAAGCACAGCTTGGAAAAACCAAGCATCAAAATCAGACTCATGGAATCTGGGAAGTGGAAGAGAAGTTGGACTTACCAGACTAAGAATTTAAAATAACTATAATTTATATGTTTAGAGCTCTAATGGAAAAAGTACACAAATGTAAGAGTAGATGGATAAAGTAAGCAGAGAGATGGAAATTTTAAGAATCAAAGGGAAATTCTAGATTTCAGAAACAGTATAACAGAAATGCTTTTGATAGAGTCATCAATAGAGTGGGCATGATTGAGGAAAGAGAACAAGAGGGAAATGATACCAGACAGTAATTTAAATACATAAGATAAGGAGCACTAATAAAGATATTTAGGTAGTTATTTTTTTAAGTACAATTACAATTTTTCCCTTAATTCATTTAAGAACATACAAAACACTTTCTATAAACTGTATTTTGAGGTCTACATATAGAAATGTAATATATAATATATAATATAATAGAGTAATAATATAATAGAGTAATAATAGAGCAAAAAAAGGAGGTGGTAATGAAGTTTTATTGGGGCAGGGAAATGACACCAGATGATAATTGAATCCATAGGAAGCAAAGAAGAGAACCAAACTTAAGAAGGTTGATATTTAAATTTTTAAATAATTAAAAAAACAACTTCTTTAGGAATGCCTGGGTGACTCAGTTGGTTAAGGATCCAACTCTTGATTTCAGCTCAGTTCATGATCTCACGGTTATGAGATCAAGCCTAGCCTCAGGCTCTGCTCGGCCAGGAGTATGCTGGAGATTCTCTCACACTCCCTCTGCCATGTGCCCCCAACCCCACACATGTGAGGACACATATTGTCTCTCAATAAATAAATCTAAAAAAAAAAAAAAACTTTTTAAAAACACATCGAAGAGCATAAATCAGTAATTATAAAAGGTTTATTGGGTTTATGACATGCATAGATGTAATATGTATAACAATAACACAAAAAAGTAGGGAAGGATTAAGCCAAGTTTCTATATCTTATTGATATTAAATCAGTATGATTCTGAAGTAGATTCTGTTAAGTAATGTGTATGTTGTAAGCCCTAGGGTAAACTTTAAGAAAGTCACTCAAAAATGTAGTTAAAAATCATTAAAGGAATTAAATGTTACACTAGAAAATACCTGCCTAATACAAAATAAGGTAGTTAAGGATTAGAGAACACTACAAAACACATGTAGAAAATAGTAAAAATAGCAGATGGAAGTCCTACTTATCAGTTTGAATTAAATATATAAAAGAATTATATTCACTAATTAAAAGGCAGAGATTGACAGAATGGATAAAAACCACAATCCAACCCTATGCTGTCTATAAGATTCAAACACACTAAGTTGAAAGCATAAGGGTAGAAAAATTGATGCCATGCAAATAGTAACCAAAGAGAGCTGCTTCGGCTTCTAATATCAGAGAAAGTATACTTTGAGGCAAAAAATTGTTACAAGAGACAAAGTGGAACATTTTATAATGATAAATGGTCAATAGTCAAAAAAACATAACTTATAAAACATATGCAACTTTGTTATGCAAAACATAACAATACAGCCCAATAATACAAGAAGCAAAAACTTAGAAAAAGGCAATTTTACAATAGTATGGGAGACTTCAGAACCTCAGTTTTAACAAGTAGCAGATTGTCTACTTAAACAGAAAACTTGAACAATACTGTCAGCCAACTAGACCTGACATCTGTGGGTTACTCTGCCCAACAACAGCAGAAAACACATTCTTCTCAACTGAACATGGAACATTTTTTAAGATACACCTTATGCTAGACCATAAAACAAACCTCAATAAATTTAAAAGGACTTCAATCATATTAATCTCAAACATGTTTTAGGACTGTAAGAAATCAATTATAGAGGATCCCTGAGTGGCTCAGCGGTTTGGCACCCGCCTTCCGCCCAGGGCATGATCCTGGAGTCCTGGGATCGGTCCCACGTCAGGCTCCCTGCATGGAGCCTGCTTCTCCCTCTGCCTGTGTCTCTGCCTCTCTCTCTCTCTTTCTCTTTCTCTCTCCCTCTCTCTCTCTCTCTCTCATAAATAAATAAAAATAAAATCTTTAGGAAACTTCCGGTGGGACCGAAGAGAGGCGGCTGGGCAGGGGTTCGCAGCTCCGCGGCAGCCACTGCGTACAACAGCCTCACGGTGCCTCTCATCGTGATGAGCGTGTTCTGGGGCTTTGTCGGCTTCTGCGTGCCCTGGTTTATCCCTAAGGGTCCCAACCGGGGAGTTATCATCACCACGTTGGTAACCTGTTCAGTTTGCTGCTATCTCTTTTGGCTCATTGCAATTCTGGCCCAACTCAACCCTCTCTTTGGACCACAGTTGAAAAATGAAACCATCTGGTACCTCAAGTATCACTGGCCTTGAGGAGGAAGACCTGCTCTCCAGCGCTCAGCCATTGAGGTCACGAAGAGAATTCCTCTAGATGCAAAATCAACTCCAAACCCAGACCGCCTTCTTTGACTTGCCTATTTTGGCCATCAGCTGCCTTAAACATTCACACCATATTTGAATATCTTATTCTACAATGCAGTATTTTTTCCTGTTGCCTTTTTTTACATTTTGATGAATTATGTGCCTACTTAACCTAAACTGTGCTGACTCCATAAAATGTTTATACACTCTTCTGAGATAGAGGGTGCTATTTTTCTGAAAAATACATTGCTCTCTCCTTGGAACCTGTGAATTTTTTTTAAATAAATTTATTTTTTATTGGTGTTCAATTTACCAACATACAGAATAACACCCAGTGCTCTTCCTGTCAAGTGCCCCCCTCCCAGTGCCCGTCACCCTTTCACCCCCACCCTCCCGCCCTCCTCCCCTTCCACCACCCCTAGGGAACCTGTGAATTTGAAGATGACTCCTGCCTGGTCACAGCATGGGAATCAGCAAAGTGTTTAAAAACTGTCACAAGATAAGGCAGTCAGTAGGAGAGCATGTTCAGAGGGAATATCTGTCCCAACAGAATTACACCAAAGTATATTTTCAGGATGTCTTTCTTATTTCTGCCATCTACTGGAATAAATTATTTTTTCAGCTTTCTGTGGAAAATAAAATTAAAAAAATAAAAATCTAAAAAAAAATCAACTATAGAGGAAATTTTGGAAATTTACAAGTATGTGAAAATGTAATTGAGTATCCAACTGGTCAGAGAAGAAATTGAAAGTATAATAAATACTTTGAGATGAATCAAAATGAAGATACAACAGACCAAAACTATGGGATGCATCAAAACAGTAGCTAGTTGAAAATGTGTAGTTATAAATACCTATATCAAGGAAAGATCTCAAGGGCACCTGGATGGCTTAGTGGTTGAGCATCTGCCTTTGGCTCACGGTCTTGGGATTGAGTCCCGCATCAGGCTCCCCAACAGGGAGCCTGCTTCTCCCTTGCCTATATCTGTGCCTCTCTCTCTGTGTCTCTCATGAATAAATAAACTTAAAAAATCTTAAAAAAAAAAACCTCTCAAATTTAGTGGCTTAACCTTTCACCTTAATGCACTTGAAAAAAAAAGAACAAAACCTAAAGTAAACAGAAGAAAGTAAATAAAGATTAGAACGAAGTAAATGAAGGAGAACAGAAACACAAGAGGGAAATCAGTGAAACCAAAGGTTCTTTTTTTTTTAAAAAGGTCAGCAACTTGACAAGTCTTTAACTAGATTGACTAAAATAAAAAGAAACGACAAATTATTAAAATCAGGAATGAAAAGGGACATTACTAGCAAACTTATAGTAATTAAAATAAAAAAAACTATAGGGGAATGCTATAAACAATTCTGTGCCAATAAATTAGGTAATTTAGGTTAAATAAACAAATTCCTAGAACTACCAAAACTGATTCAAGAAAAAATATAAATCTGAATAATAGACCTATAACAAGAAATTGAATCGGTGTTAAGAAAAATATACCCACAAAGAAAAAAGCCTGGACCCAGATGGCTTCATTGTGAATTCTACCAAATATTCAAAAGAAGAATTAATATCATTCTTTACAGACTTTTCCAAAAAAGTAGAAAAGATTGAAACCCTTCCCAACTCATTCCATCAGGCTAGTATTATCCTGATACAAAAACTAGGAAAAACAACAAGAAAGTTAAGGATTAATATCTCCTATGAATATAGATCCAAAAATCCTCAACAAAATACTAATAAGCTAAATCCAGTAATGTATAGAGAAGGTTATACATCACGATCAAGTGAGATTTACCTCAGGAATGCAAGACTGATTTAACATTCAAAAATTATTATATAATATATTCCATCAATAGAATTAAGATAAAAACCACATACTCATATCAAGATGCAGAAAAATACTTGTCAGAATTCAACGCCTCTTCACGATGAAAGCACTCAACAAAGTAGGAATAGGAAGAAACATGTTCAACTTGACAAGTTACCAACAGAAACACCTCACAGCTAACATACTTAAAAGGCAAAGAATGAGTGCTTTCTTCCTAAACTCAGAAAGAAGGCAAGAATGTCTGCTCTCGGGGCACCTGGTGGTTCAGTGGACGAGCGTCTGCCTTTGGCTCGGGTCATGATCCTGGGGTCCTGGGATTGTGTCCCACATCTGGGTTCCCATGGGGAATCTACTTCTCCTTCTGCTTGTGTCTCTGCCTCTCTCTCTCTCTGTGTTTCTCATGAATAGATAAATAAAATCTTTTTTAAAAAAAATGTCTGCTTTCACCACTGCTTTGACATTGAACTTGGAGGTTTTTAGCCAGGACAATTAGGAGGGAACAAAAGAAAATGAGCATCCAGATTGGAAAGGAAGAAGGAAAACCATCAATCTTTGTAGATGACATGATCTTATATGGAGTACCTTATAAGGAATCCACTAAAAACTATTATAAATGAGTTTGGCACTCAAAGGATTATTAGTTATAGGAATGACAAAGGGTTATTAGTTATAGGAATGACATTATTAGTTACAGGGAATGTTTCCTTTTAAGTATCTTGCCTGATCTTTCTTCTCTCCACAACTCCAAAGACAGTGCTTTATGAACTGAACTTATGTCTTTCCTGTTAAGGAATGAATGTATCAATTTAAGACCTTGATGTTTTCATGTAATCATTTCAATTTACAATTCAGTTGATTGGTTATGTTCTATCATTGTCCTTGAGTTTTCCCTATAGTAGGGAAAACTCAGCTTTCTGACACTGAGTATTAGTAATCTATGTAAAATTTACTGAATTTACTGAAGATTTCATAGAGAAGAGAGAAATCCCCCATTAAATTTCTCTTTTCCACAAAATCCATGATGGGCACCCCATCCTTTTTTCACTTGGCCATTTCCCTATGTAGGACCCAGCTTTGATGGATCCTTTTTTTTTGTTTCTGGATCTTCTCTTGCTCTTAAGCAGTACCCTCCCAACTCCTTTCCTTCTCTCTGCCCCCCAACCAAACTCATTACTTTCATATGTGCAGCAAGTTAGCTTTTCCCCAGCTCGCACAAACCTGCACACTCATCCCCAGATCCTCTGTAAATAAGCTCTTTTCTGTCACAGGGAAATAATGAGGAACCATAGTGAGGAACATTACATTCTACACAAATTAAATATACATGTATTATCTTGGGGAAATTATTTAACTATTTGGTGGCTCAGTTTCCTAATGTGGAAAATAGGGATAATGGTAGCAATGTAGCAGAGTTGA
Organism: Vulpes vulpes; assembly: GCF_048418805.1. Lineage (NCBI taxonomy): Eukaryota > Metazoa > Chordata > Mammalia > Carnivora > Canidae > Vulpes > Vulpes vulpes. The sequence continues at coordinate 104,484,735 of NC_132785.1, read as the reverse complement.
TGTGAGTTAATTATGTTTAGAACAATGGCATACAGAAAGTACTTGGCAGATGGTAGCTATTATTATTAAATAGGTAAGAATTATTATTTTAAAAATATTTTATTTATTTATTCATGAGAGACACAGAGAGAGAGAGGCAGGCAGAGACACAGGCAGACGGAGAAGCAGGCTCCATGCAGGGAGCCCAATGTGGGACTTGATCCAGGATTCCAGGATCATGCCCTGGGCTGAAGGCAGGCGCTAAACCGCTGAGCCACCCAGGGATCCCTGGTAAGAATTATTAGTGACAACAAAATTCTTATCAAATGACATTGTTCTAAACTTTACACCTGGGTGGCTTAGTTGGTTGAGCTTCTTGGTTTCGATTTAGGTTGTGATCTTATGGTCATGGGATCCAGCCCCATGTTGGGCTCTGCACTTTGCTTGAGTCTGCTTTGGATTCTCTCACTCTCTTCCCTACTCTCCCCACCCCTCTCAAGTAAAATCTTTTTTTAAAAAAGTCATATCTAAAATAGTATTTTAATAACATTGCACAGCTGTCTATTGATAGCAATTAATCCTGTGTGAAAGCTCTGTCTGTATGTTTGCTGTCTGCAAACAGCAAAGTTCAGTGGGAAGACACACAAATTGATAGACCAAGTTGGAATCTTGTCATTTTGTCAGATTACAAACCATGTAATCTTACACAGATTACATAACATACTTCAGTCTCAGTTAACTCACTTGTGAATTGGTAGTTGTGAATTGGGAATCTGTCAGTTAACCTAGGTGAGGCACACAGTAAATAAATAGGCAAAGAAGATAGATGATAAAGGAATGGCTGTTACTATCTTTGACTAATAGGTGAAAAATAATTTGCTTACAGATAATAGACATTCTGACCTAAATCATTGCTTCAAATAATTCATTAAAAAGTCTTTTTTCCTGGACACCGGGGTGGCTCAGCCCGTTAAGTACCTGCCTTTGGCTCAGGTCATGATCCCAGGGGCCCGGGGGCGAGCCCCACATCAAGCTCCTCATTCAGCAGAGAGTCTGCTTCTCCCTCTGCCTCTCCTCCTGCTCATGCTCTCTCTCTCAAAATAAATAAAATCTTAAAATTTTTTTTCCCCTGGTTTGTTTTCTGCCTTTTGAAACTTAAACAATGTTTAACCTGCTGGATGCCTCAACACATGATAGGGGAACGTAGACAAGAGATTTCTGCAGTGGGATATATTATTTCCTCTAGACTGTGAAAGTGGAGATTAGACTTTTTTTAAGATTTTATTGATTTATCTTGAGAGAGAGAGAGAGAGGGGTGAGACATAGGCAGAGGGAGAAGCAGGCTCCATGCAGGGAGCCTGATGTGGGGCTCAATCCCGGGACCCCGGGATCACGCCCTGAACCAAAGGCAGATGCTGAACCACTGAGCCACTCAGGTGCCCTTGGAGATTGAGGACCAAAGGCCTGAGAGACATAACTGGTCTGTGATCCTTCTAACAGAAAGCCTTAGAATTACTGCCTACTACCACCAGAGGGCGTGCGAAGACCACACAAGACTGAATTGCCCCCCCCCCCCCCCCCCCCCCCCCGCCCCGCTTGGTGAAGTCCAGCTCTGGTGTAGGTAGGACTGCACTATGGTGTAGGTAGGACTGCACTATGTACCTGGGATCCTGAATCATGAATCCTGAGTTGTTCTCTCTCTGGAGTCTCCCTTTAGATACTGTGGGGCCAGGAGATTCCACGCTGGGTGAATCCTCTCAGCTACTGCAGCTACTGCATCCCCTTTGTGCACGGCTGCCTCTAAAAGGACTGGCAGATGCCTTTAGCCCAGCCGAACCATATAATCCCTTTACTCCACAACAAGAACACACAACAAACCACAGATGAGAATATCTTCCACATCTAGTGCTTTAAGGAGCTACCAACCAGCGAGGCTCTTCTCTCTTCAGCTATTTCCTCTGTCTTCCTGCTTTGTGCTCAGCTTTCTCCTGTTTTTTTTTTTCCCCCACCTCCCTTTTCCTTGCCACCGCGGATTAACCACAAGAAACTAGGGATCCAGAAAAAAACAAAATACTCCACCCCAAGATTGCCAGAACTCATCAGCAATTCAGCAGTGTGGCAGGATACAAAATCAATGCCCAGAAATCAGTGGCATTTCTATACACTAACAATGAGACTGAAGAAAGAGAAATTAAGGAGTCATTCCCATTTACCAGTTGCACCCAAAAGCATAAGATACCTAGAAATAAACCTAACCAAAGAGGGAAAGAATCTATACCCTAAAAACTACAGAACACTTCTGAAAGAAATTGAGGAAGACACAAAGAGATGGAAAAATATTCCATGCTCATGGATTGGCAGAATTAATATCGTGAAAATGTCAATGTTACCCAGGGCAATTTACACGTTTAATGCAATCCCTATTAAAATACCGTGGACTTGGGGATCCCTGGGTGGCGCAGTGGTTCGGCGCTTGCCTTTGGCCCAGGGCGCGATCCTGGAGACCCGGGATCGAGTCCCACATCAGGCTCCGGGTGCATGGAGCCTGCTTCTCCCTCTGTCTGTGTCTCTGCCTCTCTCTCTCTCTCTCTGTGACTATCATAAATAAATTAAAAAATAAAAAAAAAAATACCGTGGACTTGGGACAGCCCGGGTGGCTCAGTGGTTTAGTGCAGCCTTTAGCCCAGGGCATGATCCTGGAGACCCGGAATCAAGTCCCATATCAGGCTCCCTGCATGGAGCTTGCTTCTCCCTCTGCCTATGTCTCTGCCTCTCTCTCTCTCTTTCATGAATAAATAAATAAATAAATAAATAAATAAATAAATAAATAAATATTTAAAAATTACCATGGACTTTCTTCAGAGAGCTGGAGCAAATAATCTTAAGATTTGTGTGGAATCAGAAAAGACCCCAGATAGCCAGGGGAATATTAAAAAGAAAACCATAGCTGGGAGCATCACAATGCCAGATTTCAGGTTGTACTACAAAGCTGTGGTCATCAAGACAGTGTGGCACTGGCACAAAAACAGACACAAAGATCAATGGAACAGAATAGAGAATCCAGAAATGGGCCCTCAACTCTGTGGTCAACTAATATTCGACAAAGCAGGAAAGACTATCCACTGGAAAAAGGACAGTCTCTTCAATAAATGGTGCTGGGAAAATTGGACAGCCACGTGCAGAAGAATGAAACTAGACCATTCTCTTACACCAGACACAAAGATAAACTCAAAATGGATGAGAGATCTAAATGTGAGACAAGATTCCATCAAAATCCTAGAGGAGAACACAGGCAACACCCTTTTTGAACTTGGCCACAGCAACTTCTTGCAAGATACATCCATAAAGGCAAGGGAAACAAAAACAAAAATGAATTATTGGAACTTCATCAAGATAAGAAGCTTCTGCACAGCCAAAGAAACAGTCAATAAAACTGAAAGACAACCTACAAAATGGGAGAAGATATTTGCAAATGACATTTCAGGTAAAGGGCTAGTATCCAAGATCTATAAAGAACTTATTAAATAAACTCAACAGCAAAGAAACAAACAATCCAATCATGAAATGGGCAAAAGACATGAACAGAAATCTCACAGAGGAAGACATGGACATGGCCAACACGCACATGAGAAAATGCTCCGCATCACTTCCCATCAGGGAAATACAAATCAAAACCACAATGAGATACCACCTCACACCAGTGAGAATGGGGAAAATTAACAAGGCAGGAAACCACAAATGTTGGAGAGGATGCGGAGAAAAGGGAACCCTCTTAAACTCTTGGTGGGAATGTGAACTGGTGCAGCTACTCTGGAAAACTGTGTGGAGGTTCCTCAAAGAGTTAAAAATAGATCTGCCCTACAACCCAGCAATTGCACTGCTGGAGATTTACCCCAAAGATGCAGATGCAATGAAACGCCGGGACACCTGCACCCCGATGTTTCTAGCAGCAATGTCCACAATAGCCAAACTGTGGAAGGAGCCTTGGTGTCCATCGAAAGATGAATGGATAAAGAAGATGTGGTTTATGTATACAATGGAATATTACTCAGCCATTAGAAACGACAAATACCCACCATTTGCTTCGATGTGGATGGAACTGGAGGTATTATGCTGAGTGAAGTTAAGTCAATCGGAGGACAAACATTATATGGTCTCATTCATTTGGGGAGTATAAAAAATAGTGAAAGGGAATAAAGGGGAAAGGAGAGAAAATGAGTGAAAATATCAGGGAGGGTGACAAAACATGAGAGACTCCTAACTCTGGGAAACGAACAAAGGGTAGTGGAAAGGGAGGCAGGCAGGGGGTGGGGGTGACTGTGTGACGAGCACTGAGGGGGGGCACTTGACGGGATGAGCACTGGGTGCTATGCTATATGTTGGCAAATAGAACTCCGATAAAAAAATTTAAAAAATAAAAGAAACTAGGGCTCCTGAGCATCAGCTGCCTTTAAGCAGTAATAATCAGAGCTTCCTCCTGGTCCATTGAACCTGCCGTTCCACAAACATACACACGCACACAAACACACACACACACACACACACACATGCGCATACACCAAGGTCCATCAGCTGATGCCCACAAGGTGAGGAGCCTGAGTGATAAGGGACCACCTGGGACTGTGGCCCTGGAAGGTAGCTCTGAAGCCTGCCCTCAGCATAAGTTGCCAGGCTGTATTATATCACCAGGGGGCATATTGACTCCTTTGCTGTGAAAGGTTGATGTCCTTGCAAATCACATTTTCCTTGACCTGGAAAGTCTCTTTTGGCAGAATCAAAGTTTTCCTCAGGCATTGGGAAAACAGGAAAAGAATCTCCAAATCCTACACTGGACACTATATAAGGAAACATCCAACTTTCAGAAATCCCAGAAATCCTGGGTGAGCAGACTAAACATATTGGAGTATGATCCTTTTTAAGCACACAGGAAAAACATCTTTAAAACCCCGGGTAAAGGTGTCTACTGAGCAGTTCTTTGGACTTTACAATACTGTGAAGGCTCCATGGGCAGACTTCTGTCCCCTATCTGATTCCTTCCTTTTCCATTGAGGAAGGCAAGAAGCACCCAGTTGTCACCCCTTTCCCCCCTTTCCTTTGCTTCGCTCTGTTAATTGCTCTTACCATGATCTTTCTCTGAAGTTCTGTATGTAAAGAAGAGAGGCCTATAGGTAGCCAAGTGCCAGTACATTCCATGTTTTCCATGTGCTCAGGCCACAGTTTCTGATGTAGCCCCAGAAAATAGTATCCCCTACTCTTCACTAGAAAAAAAATCTAGGCTCTTCATCAGTTTACCCCAGCTAATAACCTCAGCTATCCTACAACTGATACAGGGTCTGCATTTATTCAATTGGCAGGGTTAGAGAATGTGAAATTGAGAAAAGAGCTTAAAGATCACTCATCTTTGAATAAAATCCTTACTTTACAGAAGTGGAAGATGAGGCCAGAGAAAAAAGATGGCTTGCTCCAGGTCACACAGCTGGTTACTAGAAGATTCTGGGCTGAAATTTAGTTATCCTGACTACCAGTTAAAGAAATCTTCCTGTTAACTCTCAGTTTAAAGAGTTGGATGGGAACTGTTATTTTTTTTCTAAAGGTGATAAAGCCTGCATGTCTCCATTTTTGAGTGTGGGTGAAGATACAAGCTCCTGAAAGTAGGTACAATGTTTTTGATATTTATAACAGTGCTAGGTGAACACATGCTAAAAAATGTTTATTGAATGAAGAATGTTCAACAGGCTCCTCTAGTGGGCAGAACAGAGCCATATGCTTTAAAATCTTAGCTCACCTTATTTGGCCCCCTCCAGCTGCTTTTTTCCCAACCAAGGAAGAAACTTGCCTTTGAAAAAAGTATGCCACAAAACTCCTTCACAGCACCAACTTGATCAAGGCACCAGCATAGAAGACTTTTATTAAAATAATCTACATAATCATTAATTTAATGAACATTTATTAAGCATTTGCCATACACTAGGGACTTGTATAAATGCTGGAGATTCAAACAGTAAGGTTCTCCTCTTTTCATGCTTATTATATCTTTATATATGTTGATCCTTGAACAACACGGGTTTGAAATGTATGGGTCCACTTATATGTTGATTTTTTACAATATAGTACTGTAAATATTTTCTTATGTTCTTATGCTTTTCTTAATTTTTTTCTATTGTAAGAATACAGCATATAATACATATAACATAGAAAATAAGTATTAATTGACTTTACGTTATTGGTTAACTCTTCCAGTTAACAGTAGACTACTAATAGTTAATTTTGGGGTGGTGGTGTAAAAAACTACATGCAGATTTTTGACTCCATGAGGTCAGCACCCCTAACCCCTGTGTTGTTCAAAGGTCAACTGTATAGTGAAGACACTGACTTTATACATTAAAGATAATAGATGATGATAAGTGCTTTGTGATATGTATGAATCACAGGTTCTGTGGACAGATTGATTTAGCACCACCTGCAGAGTCTGGAGGCTTCATGAACCTGGTTTCCCTGGAGGTACATTTTGTACTTGTAAAAGTTCAGAGAATACTCAGGGGATGGTGTCTCCCTCTAGATGGAACATGGAGTGAATAGGGTATAGAGGCAGGAAGGCAGCCTTTGACCTCAAAGTTATAGTGCAAAAGGCTTGAAATTGCATGTTAAGAAACTCAGAATGAACACTATAGGCAAGGGCAAGAGAATCCCACTGTCTTTTATGTCTTTTGGGGGAACTTCCAGCAATGTCAAAGATGTACTTGAAAATCACAGTGAAGTTTCTTTTCTCTCCTCCACTCCATTTTTAACCCTGTAGTCTTGTGGACATGAATGTTATTGGAGCAGCCTTAAGAACAGGAGGTCAGGACTTTCTCCTTTGGAGACTACTTTCTACTTAGGAGCTACTCTAATAGGTGGGAAGATAATAAGGGATTAAACCAGGACCATTTCAGTGGCAAAAGAAAGGCAAGCACGGATGGGGAGGTTTCAGGGATAGCATGAGAAATGTTACTCTGTGTCACCTTCACTCTATACTATTATGTCATCTCAAATAGTACTACTTGATAGGTGAGGCTTCCTCTGGCTCACCCCGGCAAATGGCACATGTGGCCCCTGTGCCCTAAACTACCAAATGCACAGGTTCATTTGTGTGCAGGTTGAACTGCCAGGTTTTGTTAATCTTTTCATCTCTGTGTTCTTTTTAGCCTTTCAATGACCCACAAAAAGATGTGCTCTGGGGGTGGTGGTGGTGGTTACTGAATGAGTAGAAAATAGATATTCATAAATGACTGGATTACAGCCCACCTGGCAGCAAAAGCACTACCATTAAAGGTCCAATGGTAACAAGATACTACACTGATTACCATTCGACCTAACCACTCATAGCACTTAATTTTTTTGTTTGGTTTTTTAAAAAGATTTTTTACATTTATTTATTCATGAGAGAGAGAGAGAGAGAGAGAGAGAGACAGGAGGAGGGAGAAGCAGGCTCCATGCAGGGAGCCCGATGCGGGACTCGATCCTGGGTCTCCAGGATCACGCCCTGGACTGAAGGCGGCGCTAAACCGCTGGGCCACCCAGGGATCCCCCCCCCTTTTTAAATTTTTTTATTTTTATTAAGCTGGCAAGCTCCCCATCCCACAAGTAGCCACAGAGCCTAGTGTGTATTTTTTCCTTAGCTGATCTTAACCAGCGGCTATGTGCAAGGGGAGTGTTCTAGGAAGACATTAGCCGAGAACATGGGAGGTGTCGGTTTCACATCAGTTTGAAGGTGACAGCGAACCCAACGCAGGTCTCTAAACGCGCAGTTGCTGGCCCTGGCGCCGGAACCAAAGCGTGGACGCCTGGATTTCCGGGCGGAGGCGCCGGTTGGCGGCGACTCCTCTGGCCCGGGGGACCTGTGTCAGGGGAGGACCGCGAACCCGGCCGCGGGGCAGGCAGGCGCTCGAGCTGCTGAGGGCGTCGAGGCTGCGCTGGCCCTGCTGGGGCGGCCAGGCGGGTCGCAGGGTTCAGGGGGGTTTGCACGCGCGGTGCAGTGCGCTTGTGGGCGACGGAGCTGGAGAGGTGAGAGCGGAGACCTGAGGCCGCGTGGGGGCGGGGTCGTGGTGCGGGAGTCTGATGGGGGCGGGAGCCCTCGCGGGGGGGGGGGCACCCCCGCCAGAGGTCAGAGCCAGATGTTTTTAAAAAAATATTTCATTTATTTATTCATGACACACACACACACACACACACACACACACACACACACAGAGGCAGAGACACAGGCAGAGGGAGAAGCAGGCTCCGTGTCGGGAGCCTAACATGGGACTCTATCCCGGGTCTCCAGGGTCACGCCCTGGGCGGAAGTGGGACTCTATCCCGGGTCTCCAGGGTCACGCCCTGGGCGGAAGTGGGACTCTATCCCGGGTCTCCAGGGTCACGCCCTGGGCGGAAGTGGGACTCTATCCCGGGTCCCCAGGGTCACGCCCTGGGCGGAAGGCGGCGCTAAACTGCTGCGCCACCCGGGCTGCCCCTCTTAGTGTTCTCACAGCTCTTTTACGTCATGCGAGTACAGGACTCTCACATGACATCCTTGTGCGTTCCCTTCTACACGGAGTGCCCTGAGAAAGAGGCTTCTGTTCCACGGCTCAGGGCGGTGCACGTTGACGTTGGTGTTCCTGGGGAAGGGCTAGGCCTTGCAACCGCTTAGACCTCCCTTGGAATCCAGACCAGTCCTCTGATTTTGCTGAGTGACCTTGGGCAGGTTGTTTGCTTTTGCAGTCCTCAGTCTTGTTCATAAACACAATGATGTGGATGAAGCTACGGACTGGGAGGTAGGCCTTCCCATCCTAGTTAAGTCCCAATCTACTAAATGAGGCCACGGACAAAGGCCACATAATTGTAAACACAAGGTGGTCTGTGTTTGGGAGGGATTATAAAATTTATCTCTGGTGGCCTGTGAAATATACTAATTGCCCTGTTGGCACAGATGGAGTCAGGCAGACAGAAAATGTTGGATTCAGTGCTCTTAAACACAGCAAAATTATTGGAACAAACTCAAGTAATGCATCCTCTTTTCCTTGTAGCAATGTTATGTAAAGAATAGCATATATATATATATATATATATATATATATATATATATATATATCCTGTAATTACTATAACATCTTCAAGGTGGATTATATCTCCTGATAAATATTACTAGTCTTTATGGGAAAATATTCAGGGTTTTTAAAAAGATTTTATTTATTCATGAGAGACACACAGAGAGAGGCAGAAACATAGGCAGAGGGAGAAGCAGGCTCCCTGTGGGGAACCTGATGCAGGATTCGATCCCAGGACTCCAGGATCATGACCTGAAGGCAGATGCTCAACCACTAAGCCACCTGGGTGCCCCAGAAGAGGGTTTTCAAGTAACAGGGATCTACTAAGTAATTTTCTCCTCAGATAATGCTCTTGAAAAAAACAACAACAATGAATTTGATGCTTCAGCTTCTTCTCTATCCGTTCCCTTAATTTCTCTTGCTAGCAGCATCAGGGACCCACTACTTTCCAAATCTAATATTTTTTCATCTTTATTCACTCTGTTTTATAGTATATGTTACCAGCTAACTTCCTGCTTTTTGAAAGCCATGTTGTCTTAGTAAACCCGTTGTGCTTGCTTTCTTCTCCCCACCCCCTTCTTTTTTGTTAGGTTGCAGTCCTTTCTCATTTTCCTTCATGGTTTTGTTTTTGTTTTTGTTTTTGTCTCTCCATTAATCTGTAGTTTTCACTACTCCCTCCTACATACTTCTAATTCTACATGTCCAGAACCACACTTGACTTCTTTTTCAAGCTTTGTTCTTCACTCTACAACATAATATATAATATTCATATATATGTATATGTATATATTCAATCTTCCTTAGCCCCCACTACCAAAATTCACCAAGGTCTTATTTAGTCTGTCTCTTAAACATCCCTATTCTATCACCTAATAATTTTTTCCACTACATTGCTTTAGTCTTCAATTGCGTCTTATGCTCCTACTCAGATTCTCATATTTCCTACTCATTGGACAGGAAGTGTGAGTGCCCAGGAATTAGGATTATCCTGAGGCTTCTTCATGCACATTTTAGCTTCTAGCCTGGAATGGCTGTCATAGGATGTACTCATGGCCCGTCCATGTGGGCTCTCCATGGTTCTCATAGCATAGAACACTCTCCTAAGGGAGTGTTCTGAAAGAGAATATCTGGAGACTGAGTTCCAAGTGAATCAGGTAGAAACTTCTACTACCACTATTACTTCTTTCCTCTTATCTATCTATCTAGACTTGGAAATAACTCAAGTTCATTATTGTTGCATTCTGTTAGTTGCATGCAAACCACTAAGGCCAGCTGAGCCCAGATTCAAGGGGAGAAGACTTAGACTCATCTCTTGATTGCGGAATGGCAAGGTCACCTGGCATAAGAGAACGTGGGGTGGAAGATACCTTGAGAAAATATTATCTGTCAGATATATGTAACACATGTGTATATATTTGTGCGTGTACTTGTATATACACACAGAGGTAGTTTTTTCCTCCAAAGAACAACAATATTAGTAAATCAGTCTAAACTTTTTTTTTCTGTTAAATTGTGGCAATCAATGTATATCAGTGTCACTTCCTTCTTTCCTCCCTGTTACTTTTGTAGTACTGTACATGGCTACTATACACAAAAATATACCTTTAGACCAGGTAATCACTGTGCAGGCAAAATGACAGTTGCCACTTTAAATGCTTGGATTAGGAGGTCTACCTAGCTCTTTACCTTTAGTAAGTCAACCTTTATAAAGAGGAAAGTATTGTGGCTTCTCAGCCCTCATCACTAATCACAAAATAAAAAACAAAGTATCTTCTTTCTCCCTGTAATTTGGATGTGATACATATAATCCGAATTTACTGTGGTCTCCCTAGAGCCCATTAGCAGATTACCAATCCTTTTTTTATTGTGACTTATATCCAGAATTTCAATGAATAACCACACCCATGTGCTCTTCACCATTGGAGGAACATTCCTGTCACATGCTTAAAATTATATTGATAGTAGTCAGGTGCAATTTTGAATTTAACACAAGGACTTTGGAATTAGTGTGGTGGTCTATAATGTGGGCCTAGGGCCAAGGAGAGAAAGGTGCCTCATTCTGGTTAACCTCAGTTTGCTATAATGTGGTTAGGTTAATAGAAGGCTTCAGCAGATGAATGACATTTCTCATTTTGTCTACCTGCTATCAATAGCAGTAGACAGGTAATTCTGATCAAATTCTGAGAAGACCAGAAAATCTAAGTAAAATTTACAATAAAAACCTACTTGAATGTATAAGGATAAAACAAGATAGAGAATAATTATCAGGTGGAGAAGGGAGAGAAGAAAGAAATCTAGAGAGTTAAATATGGAATTTGGTGTTATTTTTCCCATGGGAGTGTTTCTGCCATAAGCTATTTGTATGTCCCCCCAGACTCATTTTGAAACCTAATACTCATGTGATATATGTTGGTTTGGCTTTTGAGAGATGAGTAGTTCACGAGGGTAGAGGCATCATAAATGGGATCGGTGCCCTTATAAAGGAGGTTCCACAGAGCTCTGTCACTCGTCCTGCCACGTGAGGTTACAGCCAGAAGACTATGAACAAGGAAGTGGTTTCTTACCGGACACTGAATCTCTTGGCACCTTGATCTTGGACTTCAGCCTCCAAAACTGTGAGAAATAAATGTCTAGTGTGTATAAGCCACCCAGAGTATGGTATTCTGTTATAACAGCCTGAGTGGACTAAGTCAGTTTCTAATTTTAGAAGTGGTAGCTGAGATGCTATATGATTATGCAATACTTATGACATGTTGTTGCAGATATAAGAATGAAAAAGTTGGAATCCAGGGCCTACCAAAAGGGGTACCTAGTAAACTATCATGGCTTTGGATTGAATGGGTGGAGAGCTTCACTGACTGACACTTAAAGAAACCTTAGCCCAGAATCCAGTCACCTTGAAAATAAGTTGGCCGTTCCTTAAAATGTTAAACATAGAGTTGCCATATGACCTAGCAATTCATATACCCTAGAGAAATAAAAACATATATCCACTAGGGGTGCCTGTATGGCTCAGTCAGTTAAGCATCTGACTTCAGCTTAGGTCATGATCTCAGGGTCCTGGGATTGAGCCCTTCATTGAGCTCTGCCCTCAGTGTGGAGTCTGCATCGCCCTCTGCCCCTCCCCCACACTTGTGCTCATTCTTTTTCTCAAATAAATCTTTAGAAAACATATCCACATAGAAACTTCTATACAGATATTCATAGTAGTAGTATTTATAATAATCAAAAGTGGAAATAATCCAAAGTGCATCAGCTGATGAATAGATAAGCAAAATTATATATACATATAATAGAATATTATTCAATAAAAAGGAATGAAGTACTGGTGCATGCTACAATGTGGATGAACCTTGAGAACATTATGCTAAATGAAAGAATTCAGTCATAAAATGCCACATATTGTATGATTCCTTTTTTAAAATATTTTATTTATTTATTGGAAAAAGAGAGGAGGAAAGAGAGAGAGAATGTGCAGACAGGGGTGCAGAGGGAGAAGCAGACTCTTTTGCTGAGCAGGGAGCCCTACGTGGGGCTTAATCCCAGGACCCTGGAATCACAACCCAAGACAAAGAGATGCTTAACTGACTGAGCCATCCAGGTGCCCCAATATGATTCTTTTTGTATGAAATGTCTGGAAAATGCAAAGCTTTGGAGACTAAAAGTAGATAAGTAGTTGTGTAGGGTTGGGCAGGGAATGGACAGTGAGTACTAATTGATAGGAGGTTTCTTTTTGTAATAATGAGAATGTTCTAAGTTTGGATTGTGGTAAAGGTTACAGAGCTCTATGAATATATCAAAAACTTTTGAACTGTACACAATAAACAAATTAATTTCGTGATATGTAGATCATGTCTCAGAAACACTATTCTTTAAAAAAACCTTTATCTCAGTCCCTGAATTTGGATCAAGGTATTTTGGATTGCTGTTGCCTCTAGGCACTGGCAGAAAAACAAAACAAACAAACAAACCAAAAATTTTAAAAGAAATAGCTAGGCACACAAAGGGACAAGATAACATAAATAAGAACCAGCAGAAACAATAAATATTAAGATCATAAAGACTCTAGCTATTGGAGTTACCAGACACTTAGAAAACTGTGCTTAATAGATTTACCATGATGAAAGACAAGATTTTTAATTTTGGCAAAGAACTAGAAACTATGGAAGACATAATGAATTTGAAAAAGAACCAAAAAATATTTTAATATGAGAAATATAATAAATATTTAAAACTCAGTAAAATAAGAAGAAACAAAGCACAATTGAATAGAGAATTATCAAACTGAAAGCAAGTTCTGAGAAAAAACATCCAGAATAAAACACAGAGATACAAAATGATGAAAAATGTGATGAGAAGATAAATACGAAGAAGATGCCATGGGAAGGTCTAACATACATATAATCAAAGTTCTAGAAGCAAGTATGAAATGAATGGGGCAGAAGAAATGTTTGAACATACGAATGGTTGAAAATTTGTCAAATCTCATGAAAGAGATGAACCTGCAAATTCAGGAATTGTTATAAACTAAAAAAAAAAAAAGAATTGTTATAAGCTATATGTAGAATAGTAATAGAAATATTAATAACAAATGCATATCATAAAAATTTGCTGAAAACCAATGATAAGTAAAAAACTATAAAAACAGTGAGAGGGAATATCTTTAGGTTGTCTCTTATACTGATAGTACTAAAAATGGAAGGGAAATTTGTTATTCTGATGCAAGTTTATCTATAAAAAGGCTTTAACATGTCAGGCTTAATGGTGAAATGACGTAATTCCCTTTGAGACTAGATCAAGGATTCCTACCCTATCCTTACTATTACCACTTATATTCAACAATGTACTGGAAACTTGTGGGGGCAAGAAGATGAAAGTAATTGGTGAAATATTGGAAAGAAAATTTAAAATGTCACTATTTGAATGTGATTGTGTAAAAAACCCAAAAAGGTCCACATGAGTTTTTAGAATTAATGACTTCAACAAGTTTGTGATTCAAGATCAATAGACAAAAATGAATTGTATTTCTGTAAAGCAGGGTGAAAAATTGAAAGTTTTTGAAACAGTACCATTTATAATATTTTGCATATTGCAACCTAATATTTTGCATCAAACAAAAAGTATTCAAAAATTCTTCACAGAAAAATAGGAATATTATTGAGGTTAAAAGTGACCTAAAATAAACGTAATGATATACCATTTCATGGATTATCAGATTCAAAATCATGCTGATGTTATCTCAATCCAGCATGATCTATAAATTTAATTCACTCCAGTTACAGTTCCAACAACTATTTTGTGAAGTTTGAGAAGATGATTCTAAAGTCTATGTTGGAAATTCAAAGGGCCAACATTTGCCCAAGATAGTTAAGGTGTGTCTGCAAGGATAGATGAATAGACAAAGTAAAAAGAGAGATGGAAAAAAAAAAAGACCTGTAAATAACAATACCTGATTTATGAAAAAAACCCACAGAGCACAAGGTAAAGGAAGATTTAGATATATAGTGCTTGGACAGAGAAATATGCACATGCCAAAAAAAAAAAATAGCATCTTGATTCCTAACCCATATCACGTAAAATCAGTATTCCATTAGCTATATACATCTCCATGTAAGAGATTCTTAAAATTTTAGGTAATATTAGATAATATATTAATTCAGAGCAGAAAAATAATTATTAAATGGGATATAAAATAATATGCTATAAAGGAAAATACTGATAAATCAGACAATATTAAAATGAAGAACTTAGGTTCATCAAAAGATAACATTAAGAAAGAGAAAAGACAGGCTTTAAACTGGGAGAAGATAATTGCCACACACAAAGTCAATAAAGGGCTTGTGTCCAGAATATAAAATGAACTTCTTATGAATCAAAGGTAAAAAGGGCAAAGCCTTCACAAAGGAGGATATCCAAATTCCCGATACAAATGTGAAAAGGGCCTAGCCTCATTAATCAGAGAAAGAAATGCAAATTAAACCCACAATGAGATACCACTGCACATCTAGCAGAATGGCTAAAATATTTTTTAAAAAAGAAAATAGTAGGAGTTGGCAAGGATGTGAAATAACTAGAAATCTCACACGCTGCTGGTGGGGTATAAATTGGCACAATTAATTTGGAAACAAATGTGTGCCTGTACATCAAGATACATGCATAAGATTGTTCATAGCCACATAAAGCATAGTTCATAGCAGTAAAAAACTAAAATCAGCCAAAAAGTACATTATCAGTAGGAGGAAGAATATGTGAGAAAGAGAGGATTCTGAAGCAGGTGGAGCCAGATCAGAACAGAGGGAGAGAGAGAAGTAAGATTTGAAAAGGAAACTAACCAGATAGGATGACAGATTAGAAGGGGCAATGAGGAAGAGGGAGAAACCTCAGTGAGTGAGGTCCCAAGATCTCTGAGTTGTGCTGGTCGTCAGGATGGGGGAAATAGAAGACAGAATGGGTTGATCTCTTTTTATTCATTTAACAAATATTACTGGGCACCATTTATATCCTAGGCACTTTGCTAGGATCTTGAAATACAAATGTTGAGTAAGAGTGCACAGTCAGCTGAGTCTTCATTTTAGCTTTACAGTATTTTGAACCCAGATAATCGTTTACATTTAACAGACGGGCTTTTGTAACTCTAAAATGTCCACATAGTTAATGGTGAATCTGAGAGTCAACTGAAGCTTTTTGCCTCAGTGCTTTTTCTTCAGCCTAGTGAGGTGAGATGTGTGAGGCCTCAGAGGAGCATGTTTCCCCACCCCAGGGTACTTGCAACAACCAGAGACGCAAAGCACATGATTATGTTCACTGTAGCCAGCCAGGGTTATGGGGTGATCAGCTAGCTCTCCTGTTCCATGGACTTCTGTAGCAATAAGCATCATCAACTTTTATTACTCCTTCTCCTGGCCAGATTCATTTAAACCTTGATTCAAATATTTTCATTTACTATTTGGATGGCTACTAAGTGGTAGACACTGAACAAGTTATCAGAAACACACACACACACACACACACACACACACACACACACAAACCCAGACACATTCTGTGGCCTTAGGGAACTCTCAAACCCTCAATCTTGTAGATAAAGGCAGATCTATAAGCCAGTGAGGGAAATGGAGGGTTTGTGGGCTTTGAGAGGTGTAAGGGTATGGCATAGTGAGCACAGAGGAGGAAGTGGTCAATTCTGTTGGGATTTAATCTTGAAAAGTGGGACTGTTGCTTTTAGGACAATTGAGCAGGTAGTCAGGAAAGATAATAGCTCTAACTAAGCTACTATCTTGTGTAGTATCCAGAACAGTCTTGCGTTTCAGGAAACTTTCTGAGATCTTGCTATTCACATGGTTGTACTAGTAAGTAGCTGATTATGTTGATATATAAGGCAAAATCAATATCTATTATTAAGAAGGTGTCAGTATGAAGAGGATAGACAACAAATGAGTATATGCTTCAAAGGAAGCCAGGTAGAAAAATCAGAGTAAAAGCAAAACCCAGAATGGCACCATACATGGAGGTCAAGGGAAGAAAATTTTTCAAGAAGAGACTGTCCGCCTGCATCAAATGCTTGAGAATTTATGTGAGAAGAGACTAGAGGACTGATTATTGAGATTGGCCACATGAAGGTCATCAGGGTTTATGAAAGTCATTTCAGAGGAAAAGTGGGGATAAAGCGGAGTTGGAGTGGATCTAAGAGGGAATGGAAAGTAAGGAAGTGAAAACAGGTAATGTGGAAAACTTCTGAGAAGTATTTTTGCAGTTTAGGGAGTTAGAGAATGGAGTGGTCACTAGAGAGAGAAGACTAAATTGGTTAAGGTCATATTGTGGAGAATGTTTTTCATGTTGGCAATGGAAACCCTTGAAGATTTCAGAATCAGAAAATTCAGTGAATGTGCAGGGTGGAAGGGGCAGTAGTAACTTGGAGAGGGTGAAGTTGATAGACCAGTGAGCAGATAGTCCAGGAATAAGGGAATAAAGATATGGACCTGGGTGGTGGCCACCAGGTTGGAAATGAACAAGCAGACATGAGGTCCATTTTATTTTAAGATTTTATTGATTTATTTGAGAGAGAGAGAGAGAGAGAGAGAGAGAGAGCATGTGCTTGAGCTGGGGGAAAAGCAAAGGGAGAGGGACAAGCAGACTCTATGCTGAGTGTGGGGCTCAATGTGGGGCTTGATCTCATGACCCTGAGATCATGACCCGAGCTGAAACCAAGAGTCAGACACTTAACTGAGTCATGCAGGTACCCCATAAATGAGGGCTGTTTTAGAAGAATAGTGCCCAAATCACTTACTTAGAGAGACAAAAGAATGGAACTGAAAGGAATCTGAGAGGAATCTAATCTTTATAGAAAAGGAAAGTAACACCTAAGAAGGGAGTTAAAGCATATATCTTACATGAAAAGAAATTACATTAAATGTACACACATATATTTATATATTTATGCATTGAGAATATAAAATGTACCTGAGGACACCCCAGCTAGGGGTTCTGGGTAAGATCATTTATACAGTTTGCTCCTTGGTCTTCAACAGCCCCATCTGGCAAATGGTAGGACCTTTGGCTTTCCTCATTCATTTTTTAAAAAAGATTTTATTTATATATTCTTGAGAGACACACAGAAAGGAGGCAGAGGCATAGGTAGAGGGAGAAGCAGGCTCCATGTAGGAAGCCCGACATGGGACTTGATCCCAAGTCTCCAGGATCAGGCCCTGGGCCAAAGGCAGCGCTAAACCGCTGAGCCACCCCGGGCTGCCCGGCTTTCCTCATTCATGTCTCATAGGTGTTCCAAACAAGGCAGGGCCATGGTACCCATGTACAGAACGTGCCCTCTGTTCTGCAGGACTCAGTTTAGACTCTGGGCACATGGAGCCTTTGCTTTGCACTTCTGTTCTGTGGTCATCTTGAATCTGTCACCTCTTACCTCTTCTCTGCATATTTGTGGTCCTCAGTCGGCCAGCTCTCCTCACATTCCTGTTGTGGTGGAGCTGGCTTTTCCTCCAACTCTGGTTATGACTTAGGCACCAGCTCTCCATATTGCTGCTGCTGGAGCCAAGTTGGCTCTTAGCTGCTGCTGAGACTATGGACAGATTACTTAACTTCTCCGTGCTTTTGATACCCACTTAGAAAATGGTAAAAAAAATGCAAAAAAGGGAAAAAAAGAAAATGGTAAAAATATTACTGCTTACCTTCTAGGTTTGTGCTGAGTATTATTAATTAATTACTGTAAAACACTTAAATATATTAGTATTTAGAGAGCTTAGAACACCATTTGGTCCATATGAAGTATTTTTACAATATTATAATTATACTCACCTGATACTATGGATCAAACCCAATGTTGAGCTCAGGCTCTCTTCTTTTCTTCCAGCCCCAAAACATGCTACTTAAGAGGTGTGCGTGTGTGTGTGTGTGTGTGTGTGTGTGTAGAAGGCTTTACTAAAGATTAGGGTAATGGAGGAATTTGCATTTCATTTGTGCCAACAACTTTCAATTTCAGGGTATATAGTTCTGTTCCTAAAAGTTTCTCAAACATTTCCAGTTTAAATTTACTCTCCTCTCATTCTCTGTTCATCTCACACTTTTCATCTTTATGAATGCAGAGAAATTGAGCTGTTTTTTCACCTTTAGCTCTACTGACTGTGGTCTCAGGGTTTTATCATTCACCTTTGACCTACTGATTAGGAATTTTATTAAGGATAGGTATTTCCTTCTTCTGTGAGCATTTATCATGCAGTAGATACAGTTTCTAATGGTTCTCATGTATTCTTTAATATTGAAGTATGTTGAAAGCAATTCTATGAATTCTTTTATCATTTGAGCCGTCGGTCTGGCTGTAGGTTTTCTGTAAATTCACACTTTCACACCTTAGGCTTTGAAAGTAATACAAGAAACTGTGAGCCCCTAAAGAGCACAGATTAAATCTTTTTCATCTTTATGTCTGCAGCAGTACCCAGTAGGTGTCTCAAAAATTGATGTACACTTTATAATTCATTGTCTATATCTTTTCAGTAGGAACGAAATACTTCCGTGTGGAGAAAGCTTCAAGCCTGGTACTCATTTGCAGTTAGTGGGTATAAGGTTGCAAAATTTCTTCACTACCATGGTGGTAAAGTAAATGATTCCTTTTGGGCTCAGCTCAGGTACCATAGAGACCCAGCTGATACACTACTGCATAATCCCAGGAACTTTTAAGCATCATGAGCAATTCCCATTCTTTTCACTCCACAGGACTTGATATCTAACTTTATGTCACTGTAATAATTCCTCTTGATATTGAGTTTCTTCTGTGAAATAGTAAAGAATTTAAATTTTCTACTAAGTTTAACAGTTTACCATAGGTCTTCCTCTAATAGGGTACTCTTGGGAGAAGAATGGGAGAAGTGGTATCTAAAAAGTAGAAGTGGGATCCCTGGGTGGCGCAGCGGTTTGGCGCCTGCCTTTGGCCCGGGGCACGATCCTGGAGACCCGGGATCGAATCCCACATCAGGCTTCCGGTGCATGGAGCCTGCTTCTCCCTCTGCCTGTGTCTCTGCCTCTCTCTCTCTCTCTCTATGTGACTATTATAAAAAAAAAAAAAAAGTAGAAGTAACATTCTTTTCTCTGCAGACATATTACTTCCAGCATGGCAAATACCACTTTTGTTTCCTATACAGTTTTGTTTAAAATATTTTTGTAGTAAAGAGTATGACTATATTTTTTGATGTTTAATTGACATCTTTTAAGCCTCATCTCTCCCTCTTGGCCATTGTCCCACATATGGGAAAACTGATAAGAAAGTCCAAGAGATCTTTTCTTTGTACCTGTGGAACTTCAAACCTATGCATGGGAACCCTTGCTCTAGTCACCCTCCTTAGTCACTCTGAAAACCTCAAACCAATCTTTTCCTGCTCTCTCAAGTCATTTTTGGACCTG
This sequence comes from Vulpes vulpes, assembly GCF_048418805.1. Taxonomy (NCBI): domain Eukaryota; kingdom Metazoa; phylum Chordata; class Mammalia; order Carnivora; family Canidae; genus Vulpes; species Vulpes vulpes. The sequence continues at coordinate 104,464,783 of NC_132785.1, read as the reverse complement.
TTTGGGAGCCACCCTGTTCTCCCCAGAAAACCTTATTATATAACTAATAAGTCTTTTCACACCTTCCTGTTTTGTGTGTGCACATTTAAGTCAGATTTGAATAGGAGTCCATCCGGACTCTATAATGTATGTGCAACAATTTTACAAAATATTTAATGCATACAAAGGAATGTTTATATGTTTAAAGTATAAAAGCAATTTTAAAAAGCTCTGGACCATGGGATGCCTGGGTGGCTCAGCGGTTAAGCATCTGCCTTTGGCTTAGGACATGATCCTGGAGTCCCGGAATCAAGTCCTACTTTAGGCTTCCTGCATGGAGCCTGCTTCTCCCTCTGCCTGTGTCTCTGCTTCTCTCTCTCTCTATCTCTTTCTGCATCTCTTGTGAATAAATAAATAAAATGTTTAAAAAAATAAAAAAAAATAAAAAGCTCTGGACCTATCACCCAACCTAAGAAACGGAACATTACTACCACTGTATTTGAAGTGCTTTTCCCTGATTCTGTGCCTCACCCTACACAAACCAGTTCCCTATCCCGGCTTATCAAGGCATTTTGGGTATTTGATTGTTTATCATTCCCCTTATTTTATTTTTTACATTTAAGCTACAGGTGTACATATTGTTAAGTTACATATTGTTTGGTATTACGTGTTTATTAACTCAATATAGATGACATCATGTTGTATGAACTATGTGGGTACTTTTTCTTGTTGATATTTTATTTGGAAGTTTGGATTCATAGAGCTGCAGGCATACATTTTCTCTACTGTATTGTATGTCTGTAGTGTGAACATAGTACAAGTAATTTATGGATTATCCATCTTTTGATCTCATGTATAATATTGCACATTAAACATTCTTGTACATAAGATCTGGTGAAACTGTGCAAGAATTTCTCCAGTATGTATGCCTAGGAGTGGAATTTCTGCATCATGCAATATCCACAGTTTTAACTCTATTTAATAATGACAAGTTGATTTCCACTTTCATATCTATTTGGATAAACAATTTTTCTAGCACCATTTACTGAAAGGCTCTTAACCTACTGATCCATATTATCTATTCCATCACAAATCGAGTATATATATATATATATATATATATATATATATATATATATATAGTCTGAGTTCTTGGTTCTGATCTATCAGTCTGTTTTTGTTTATTTCCATACAGGTACAATCAGGCTTATGAAGATAGTTTAGTTATAAGCCTTGGTATCTAATAAAACAAGATTCCTACCTTATTCTTTTTCTTTAGGAGTGTCCTCACTATTCTTTGGCCTTTGTTCTTCCATAGAAGTTTTAGGAACAGCTTATTGAGCCACCAGCCAAGAAAACAAAACAAACAAGACCCAAAACTTCTTTTAAGTTTTTGACTGGGATTGAATTGAATCTATAAATAAAAATCTTTGTAGTGTTGAGTCTATGTATTTATAAACATAACTCCCCATTTATAGAAGTCTTCTTCAGTGTCCTTCAAGAATGTATTATGATTTTCCTCATGAAGGTCTTACACATTTTTGGTTAGGTTTATTCGTAGCCACCTCATTTTTATGTATTATTGTAAATGTAAATCTTTTTTCTAAATTAGGTTTTATATTTTATATTTTATTTTTTTAAAGATTTTATTTATTTATTCATATAGACAGGGGGAGAGAGAGAGAGGCAGAGACACAGGCAGAGGGAGAAGCAGGCATCATACTGAGAGCCTGACGTGGGACTCGATTCAGGGCCTCCAGGATCACGCCCTGGGCTGCAGGCGGCACCAAACCGCTGCACCACCGGGGCTGCCCGGTTTTGTATTTTAAAAGCTGTGTTTTGATGGTGTGTATAAAAGAGCTTGACTTGTATGTCTTGGTTTTGATTCCAAATACAGTAACCATACAACATTGCCATTCCAGTAATTTATCTACAAGTTATTTTGTTTTTTTTTTCTCTGCAACTCTGAATAGTAACAGTTCTGATTCTTCCTTTCCAGTCCTTGTAACTTTTAAATCTTTTTCTTACCTTTCACTGGCTAGAATGTCCCATACAATGTTGTGTAGAAATGTCTTGTTCCTGATTGTAAAAGATTTCATCATTAAGTAGGTATGTAGACTGTAGATGCCCTATGGTGACTGATGGTTATCCTGGGAGTGCTCCTTGGTTGCCCAATAATGAAGTAGCTGGGACTGGGGTTACTGCTTCTTCAGCTCAGTAGCAGGGGATAAGCCTAAGCCTAACTTCACATACGACTGGAGGCTTTCTTTCCTTGAGGTGCCTGAGTCCAGTTTCATTAAGATCTTCAGTAAAAATGAAAACATATGACCATACAAAGACTTGAACATGAATATTCATGGCAGTATTTCTCACAGTAGCCAAAAAGTGGAAGCAACTTAAATGTCCACCAACTAGTAATCGGGTAAACACAATATGGTATAGTCATACAATGGAATATTACTTGGCAATAAAAAGGGATGAAGTGTTGACACATGCCACAAGATGGATAAGCTACAAAATCATTATACTCGGGTGAAAAAAGCCAGTCACAAAAGAATGCATAGTGCGTGAATCCATTTATGTTAAATATCCAAAAAAAGCAAATCTAAAGAGGTAGAAGCAAATTAGTGGCTACCTACTGCTGGGAATGAGAATGGAGAATGCCTGTAAATGGACATGAGGGTTTTTTAGGGTAATGGAAATGTTCTAAAATTAGGTTATGATGATGGTTGTACAACTATAAATATAAGAAAATTAATTTAATTATACACTTAAAATGGGTGAATTTTATGGCATGTAAATTATATCTCAGTGCGGCTGCTTAAAAAAACAAAACAACTATAAAAGCAGCTGATGTTCCATGACAATAATCTGACTGGCATCTAAACCTAGACCACTTGGTGTCTAGGTCCTGACTGATAATTCCCTGCATACAAAGCTGCTCTGATGCTTTCATGGAAGGTAGGATGGTAAAGGGGCAGGAGACCATTGCAAACAAATCACTGAATAGTTGCTGTCTACCCAGATTATAGTGCAGTTATCAACTGGTCACACTCATTGGCCACCACAGTACTGAGGGAATGCATTCATGAGTGTAGTGGCCATGGTGGCACAGATGAAGGCTTTGTATGGGCACAAAAGCATGTGTCCCTCATCAAAGCTGACCTTGCTACTGCTTCCACCCTCCAAGTTAGCTACAGACACTAATGCTGAGCCCTTTGAGGAGTAAATCTTTGAGGAGACCAACAGTCACTTAGTGGCACTTGATTACACAAGACCCTTCTGCCCTGGAAGGGGCAGCAATTCATTTGGCATGTTTTCTAAGTGTACATTTACTTTTCCTGCCTATAGTGACTTGGTTAGCACTTCTACTCAAGGACTCACAGAGTATACGATTTACTGACTTGGGATATCCCACATACTGTCATTTCTGATGAAAGGACCCAATTTATGAAAAAAGAGGTTCTGCAGTGGGTACATGCCTGTGTGATTCACCGGTCCTGCTACATCCCACATCATCTGTAAGCTGCTAGCCTGATAGAGCAGTGAAATGGCCTCAAAGAAACAGCTGAAGCAAGTTTGGAGGTTATATCCTACAAAGGTATTCCTTCAGGATGCAGTATATAGATCAAAGCAGAGGTTGGCAAACTGGTTCCAAGGCCAAATCGGGCTTGGTGCTGTTTTACAAATATAATATTGGAACACGACCACACTCATCATTTATGTATTGTCTGGCTTCTCTCATGCTACATCAGCAGAATTAAGTAGTTGTGTCAGAGACTGTATGGTCCACAAAGTCTAAAATAGTTACTGTCTGGCACTTACAGAAAAAATTTGCCACTTTTTCCTTAAACCAGTGATGATTGTATGGTTCTGTGTTACTGCTGGGAACCAAGGAGTGGGAAGAATGGCTCTGTTCCAGCAACACACTTGGGAAACTTTTACTTCCAGTTTCTGAAACTTCAGGCTCTTTAGTTGAAGAACTAGAGGTCCTGGTTATAGAGGTCCTAAACACTTCCATTAGGGGACACATTAATAGTTTCACTAACCTTCAGGCTGTGGCTGCTATTGATCATTTTATGCTCATTGTTGCCAGTAGACTAGCAAGAGTTACCATACTTGAAGGGGTAACTGACTTTGATAATCCTGAGGATCTGGGGTTGCTAGTATGTAATGGTAGCAGGGAAGAATATATTTAGGACCCATGTGAACTTCTGGGGTATTTCTTGGTAATCTGAACCTCAGTTTTCATTATCAATTGGCAAGTAGAGCTCAACTGTGGCCAGACAACAGCATGGTAACCAAAGTCTCAGACCCATCAGGTGACAGACAGTACCATGCAAGTCACCTAGACCAGCAAAATTGCTGGCACAAAGTGAGGGGAACATAGAATGGGTAGTAAAGAAAGGAAATGATCAATATCAGTTCTGACCTCAGAACCAACTGCAGCTGTGGAGGCCATAGTTTATCCCACTAACTTCTCTTTTAAGTTGTCATAGAAATTATGATCAACCAGAATCCTGGAGAAGTTGCAAAAGAATGAAATAAACCTAATGTGTAAAGCAAGTGGGCCTGGGTGGTACAAGGGATGGAGCACAGCAGACAGTGTCGGTGCTCTGTCCTTTTGTTGGCGTGGTGAACTCATTCTTCTTCAACGGCTGCATATGTTGCTACTAATGCACCTGCAACATTTGTAAGAGGCTTGCCTTTGGTAGGTTGGAGCAACATCACCAGGAGATATCTCTGGAAGTTATGTACTACATATCCCTGTAACAGTCTGTAAACAGTGACTGCCTAAAACCTCACTCCCCAGCTCTACTGTGGAAAAGATGTGATGTGGTGTGTGCATCAGAGCTCCTGGAGATTTCAGCCTGAGGCTAGACCCAGCTAAAACCACAGTCTTGCTTTGTTTCTTCTGTTGGCCTCTTCTGTTACCCCTCACTCCCTTACAGATTTTTTCCTTTTTCTTATAATTTTGAGTTTGGACCTTAAAAGATGCTGTTAATAAGTGGGTTGGTTTAAAACAGGCAGCCTGGGGGTATGTTTGGCTCAAAATTTCTCATGTAATTATGTAATTTCTCTCTTAATAAATAACTTGATTATATATTTTCTGCTTGGTAAAGTTTGTTCTGTATTTTCCCCCCTAATGTCTAGGGTTGGAATGCTTGTTCATTAATTTTGAGTCTTTTGTGTTTCCTTAGGAATATACAATTATCCATTTTCTTCAAAGTAAGCCTTTAACAGCATCTCACAAGTATGGAATATGACATTCTTTATCAGTCAGTTCTGAGAATTTTCTGATTTCCTTTATGACTTTTTTGGATGCATAAATAAATTTTAAAATTTCCAAACACTTGGAAGTATTTCTACTTGTCTGTTATTGATTTGTAACTTAATTTTATGGTTGTCAAGTAAGGGTTCTGTATGATACTGATTTTTAAAAATTGCTGACATTAGTCTTATGGACTATCATATTGTGTGCTTGGAAAGAATGTATATTCTGTAGCTGTTGAGTGCAGTAATCTGTATCTATATCTATATATCTATATGTATATATGTGCTTTTCATTAAACTTGTTAATTATTTTGCTCAGATTCCTTATATCCTTATTTTTTGGTCTATTTAATTTACTATGATAAATTAGTTAAAATCTTCCTCTGTGATAGTGGAATTGTCTATATATTTTGAGACTATGTTATTAAGTACATAAAGTGTAGAATTGTTTTATTTTCATGATAAATTGAAACTTTGATCATTATATAGTGATCATCTTTATCTCTAGAAATGCTTTTTTGCTCTAAAGTCTTATTTTATAGTATTAGTATCACCACACCAGATTTCTTTAATATTTTCCTAGTCTATTTTTCCCCGGCTTTGACTTTCACACTTTTTTTGTCCTTGTGTTTTCACTTATAAAGAGCAGAGAATTTGATTATTTTTAATCCAGTCTGACAATCATTGACTTTGAATTGGATAGTTTAGATAATTTCCATTTATTTGGATCAGTTTTATATTTGGTATGGTAGATATCATCAAAATAGTCACTGACTCTTCCTAACAGCCCCTCCTTTATTTTTTTTAAAGATTTATTTGACAGGAAGAGAGAGCACAAGCAGTAGGGCCTGCAGGCAGAGGGAACAGGAGAAGCAAGCTCCCTGCTGAGCAAGAAGCCTGTTGTGGGGCTTGATCCCAGGACCCTGGGATCATGACCTGAGCCAAAGGCATATTCTTAACCAACTAAGCCACCCAGACACCTCCTAACAGCCTTTCCTTACAAGCCCTGTCTCTTCTAAGCTTATCTCTATTGAAGTATTATAACCCCATTGATATCTAAGTCTATTAAGAGATGTGGTCTTAATTATGATGATGATTTTTTTTACTAATTAAAAGTGAGTAGAAATAAATGTACTACTTCTGAGTAGAAGCTTGTAGTGTCACTATGCTATTCTGAGTCGTTCTCTGTCACCATACCTGTGGGTTTCAGACTGAAGCCATTCCTTCAGTCTGGGTTTCAGATTGAATAGCTAAGGACAGCCAAAAGACTGGCATGCAATTTGAGAAACAGATTCTCTAAGTCACTGAGATTTGGGGATTATTTATTAATGCAGGATAACTTTACAAGATCTGATTAATATAGATGACCCTTGAACAACAAAGGGGTTGGGGGCACTGACCCTCACACAGTCAAAAATTTGCTATAGCTTTGACTCCCCTAAAACTTAATACTAATAGCCTACTGTTGACAAGAAGCCTTATCAATAACATAAACAGGCAATTAACACATATTTTATATGTTATATGTATTACATACTATGTTCTTACAATGAAGTAAGCTAGAGAAAAAATATTAAGAAAATCACAAGGAAGAGAAAATACATTTACACTATTGTACTGTAAGAAATCTGTATATAAGTGGACCCGTCTAGTTCAGACCCATGTTGTTTAAAAAGAGACAACTGTACACTTAAATTTGTTTCTACCATTTTATTTGCTACCCTCTATTGCTCTGTGTATTCTTTCTTGTCTTCTATTGTGCTTTCTTCTTGATTTTTAATTTTTTTCATTCCTTTTCTCCCCAACAGAAAAATTGGTTTTGTTACATGCTTCCAGTATATAATGAAGAAACAGGCACAGCATAAATAGAAAAGTACTTCCATTTGGAAGACTCTATGATACATAGCAATCACTGGTCCATAGCAGTTTTGAAATTCTGGTGGGCACATATGGTTAAGGCCCTCCATCTTTGAGGTGGGAAATATTTTTTGATTAAATATACTCTACAGATCGAAGGGACTTCTTTTTCCATTGTTCTTTGTGGCCCTGACTTGACCTTCTGGAAATTTCTTCCTTTTGTATTATTCTTGGCCCCGTGTGAAATAGAAGGCAATAGGACATCCTTGTGGGCCATGCAGTTTTCTGACTTTGGTTGCTCTACTTTTTCTGGCAATAAAACTCCCTCAAACTTAATAGACTTGCAGTCTATTTTATTTCAATCAGCTGTATGTGCCAGTATCCATATCTTCATTTCTTTTTAAGTGTGCTTTCTTACAGTGTTCTATTTCTTATCTTTGACACATATATTCCTACATCCTCACTCCCTTTAATATCAGATAAATTGAGTCTATTAGATGTCACTGGGAAGAACACATACTCTAGCTATTTACTGAGTTATTTTGTATAAATGATCAATTTGCTGGATACCACCCTCTTAATTTGCTTTTTGCTTTGAAGTTCTTAATCCATTTCTCAGGACAGTAGAGGCTGTGTAGCATCGCCATTACTCTGAGGAGAGAACAGTCGGTAGCAGGGTGCAAAAATGCAGAGCAATAAAACCTTTAACTTGGAGAAGCAAGACCATACTCCAAGGAAGCAGCAGCAGCAGCACCACCAGCAGCACCACCAGCAGCAACAGCAGCAGCCACCACCACCACGAATACCTGCAAATGGGCAAAAAGCCAGCAGCCAAAATGAAGGATTGACCATTGACCTGAAGAATTTTAGGAAACCAGGAGAGGAGACCTTCACCCAATGTAGCCAGCTCTTTGTGGGCAATCTTCCTCCTGATATCACTGAGGAGGAGATGAGGAAAGTATTTGAGAAATATGGGAAAGCAGGCAAAGTCTTCATTCATAAGGATAAGGGCTTTGGCTTTATCTGCTTGGAAATACAAACCCTAGCGGAGATTGCCAAAGTAGAATTGGACAACATGCCACTTTGTGGAAAGCAGCTGCATGTGTGCTTTGCCTGCCATAGTGCATCCTTACAGTCCAAAACTTTCCTCAGTATGTTTCCAGTGAACTGCTGGAGGAAACCTTTTCTGTGTTTGGCCAGGTGGGGAGGGCTGTAGTCATCGTGGATGATTGAGGAAGGCCCTCAGGAAAAGGCATTGTTGAATTCCCAGGGAAGCCAGCTGCTCAGAAAGCTCTGGACAGGCGCAGGGAAGGCTCCTTCCTGCTAACCACATTTCCTCAGCCTGTGACTGTGAAGCCCATGGACCAGTTGGATGATGAAGAGGGACTTCCAGAGAAACTGGTTATTAGCAGTTTCACAGGTAGCGAGAGCAGTCACCCAGATTTGCACAGCCTGGCTCCTTTGAGTATGAGTATGCCATGCACTGGAAGGCACTGATTGAGATGGAGAAGTAGCAGCAGGACCAAGTGGACCGCAACATCAAGGAAGCTCATGAGAAGCTGGAGGTGGAGATGGAGGCTGCCTCGCCATGAGCACCAGGTCATGCTAATGAGACAGGATTTGATGAGGTGTCAAGAAGAACTTAGGAGGATGGAAGAGCTGCACAACCAAGAGTGCAGAAACGAAAGCAACTGGAGCACAGGCAGGAGGAGGAGTGAGCAGGCGCCAAGAGGAAGAGATGCGGCAGCAACAGGAAGAAATGATGTAGCAACAGCAGGAAGGATTCAAGGGAACATTCCCTGATGCAAGAGAACAGGAGATACGGATGGGCCAGATGGCTATGGGAGGTGCTATGGGCATGAACAATAGAGGTGCCATGCCCCCTGCTCCAGTGCCAGCTGGTACCCCAGCTCCTCCAGGACCTGCCACTATTGTGCCAGATGGAACCTTGGGATTGACCCCACCAGCAACTGAACGCTTTGGCCTGGCTGCTACAATGGGAGGAATTGGGGCAATTGGTGGAACCCCTCCTGCATTCAACCGTGCAGCTCCTGGAGCTGGATTTGCTCCAAACAAACGTTGCCGACACTAATAAAAATTTCAATGTCTTGTTTCCCAAAAACCCTTAAAAGCAGGACCCTTTTTGGACTAGCCAGAATTCTGCCCTGGGAAAGTGTTAGGGATTCCTCCCAGTAGTTAGGTCTTCCTTGCCTGTTTACTGGAGGGAGTAACTGGAGTTTACTGGAGGCTGAGGGCAAGGGAGGGGCGATATTTAAAAAATCAGTTCTGTGTGGTATATCGTTTAACTAATTGATTCTGTGTGGTGCATTCCTGAAGTCTCATGTGATTGTTGAGGGTCTTGGGGGGTGGAACCATGGCAAAATGGATCCAGTTAGAGCCCCCATTAATCTTGGTCATTCCATTCTTGTCCATCCTGTTCTTTTTACTTTCTCATTCTTATATCCTCTAACCCCATAGACACTGCCGCATACACCCACAAAAACAAACATTTCCCCCCCAATGACCTTAGCCCCATTCCATTCACTCACAGGTGGGAATTCAGGCAAATGTCCACAGAGGTCACAGAAAACATATGATTCTGTTATATCCCATATATTACCCCTTCATGTCCTAAGGAAGACCTTTCTCTTAGAGATTTTCATTTTAGTGTACCTTTAAAAAATCTTGTGTTAAGTTGCCTCCATCTTTTTTTTGGGGGGGGGGGTAAGGACAACCCAGGTATGGCCCTTTTATCTCTATGATGCTGTTCACAGCTTTTCTTGATGGGCCTAGTACAATCTTGGGAACAGGATAGCTGTATGCTGCAGGTCAGACAGTAGCTCTGAGCCTTGCCTATCTTAGATAGTTATGCTGTGCATTTTTTAAAATTGGTGTACCATGTTTGATTTGTCCCTGATGTCTTTGGAGTTTTCCTGAGAAATGGAGCAGTAATGCAGCATCAACTTATTAAAATACGTCTTAAGCCTTTTAAAAAAAACTGTTCTTAATCCATCCAGTGGTTTTCACAGTTATAAGGAACACTCCTTTAATTTGACCTTTGCCTCAAGGCTGAGTTATAATTAGCCTTTGTTGCTCAAAGATTTTCTTATATTTAGCTTTGACATTTTGGGATGGTGAGGAAGTTTTCTTTTCCATCTCTGAAAGTTCATGAATTTTCATATTCTCTCTACTCCCTTTTATTCCTTTTCATAATCATACAAATTCTTTCTTCAACTCAGGAAATGGTCAAATGCAGCTAAGTACCAACACTCCCTCATGAAGTTTGTTTTCCAACTTCTTTCCTTAGAGCCACATATAACTTTTTTAGGCACCTGATATGTTTCCCAACTTAGGGCAGATGACTTTTTACCAAACATTTTGGCATTACATGTTGCTCATCTTCAATACAGATTTTCCTCATTGCTTTAAGTACCAGTGCTTGTTTCTGTTGGGATTAAGTATATTGTTATATGAACAACCCCAACTTTTCAGAAAGAATCAAGATTTCATCCTCATTCTGGGTTACAGGTTGTTGAAGGTTCAACAGGAATAGTCTAGTCACTGGTCACAGCAGCAAAGGGACAGAGAATGGATACTCTAACTCAAATACTTCTTCTTGGAAGTAATACTTCATTCATATTTCATTGATCAAAGTTAGATTCATGGCCAAGGCTAATTTCCAGTAGGCAAGGAGGTACAGGCTCCCAACATTCCTCAGAGGAGAGGAGAATCATACATACTAAGGAGTAGCATTACTTTCTGCAACAAAATACAAAGTTGTTATCTTTAGTCTCTTCTGAAACAATAATAAGGACATTAGAAAACATTAAATCTGATTTTCTGAACTTTTATATTTCCCAGGGTATTTTAAAAATATTCTCCCAAATTAGATATTATTTTAATGTCATTTTCTACAGTCAGTGTTTCTTTAGATTCATTCATATATTTACCACTTATTTTCCCACATCACATTTTCTTATTAAATTCAGTTTCTTTTTGTGTGTGTGACATAAAGCCTTTAGAGTCCTTCAACTGAGTCTATTAGTAGAAAATTATTTTTGTTTGTCTGAAAAAGTTATATTTCACTTCTTTTCTTCTATGTGAGAATTCTCTTGGGTACTCTATACTAGGCTTTCTTTTCAGATTTTTGAAGGTGTGATTCCTCTGTCCTATGGCCAGTACCATTGTTGTTGAGAATTCAGTGTTTGTAAAACTGCCATTATTTTGTATCTAATCATCTTTCTTTCTAGCTTCTTTTACAGTCTTCTTTTCTTTGTTCTGCTGTAAATGCACTATGATGTGTCTCAGTGTGGAAGTCTAATTTATCCAGCTAGGGATTTGGAAATCTTAATCTGGGAGTCTGGGAGTTCTTCTTTTTTTTTTTTAATCTGAGAGGTCTTATCTTTCATCAGTTTGGAAAACTTGGAGACTGTATCTCCAGGAATATTCCTTTTACAATTCTGCCTTGAAATTCTGATTAGATATAAGATAGGTCCTCTTACTCTAATGTCTGGGGATTTTTCACCTACCTTGTAGTATTTATTTTTTGTCTTTTACTCTACTTTGGTCTTGGATAATTTCTCTTACTTTCTTGTTAGGATACCTATATGCATATAAGGTTGGGAGGATTAAAAAAAACTATCCAAATGTTTAAATTATTTTGCTACGTGAGCATGGAACTAGATCTATAGTTTACCATACTGTCAAGTATGGAATTGAATTTTCCTTTTTTTTTTTTTTTTGCTTTCTTATTTGTTACTTGTATTTTTTAATTCTTTTTTTATTCTGTCACTTTTAAACAGGTACACTCAAAAGGCCATTAAGAGAACTGGTGTTCGTTTATGACCCTTTAAACTACAATGACCTATCACTGACTTCCATCCCATATGTAGAATTTTCAGCATTTTCTATTCCAGGCAGTTACCTTAGTCCTTCCCTATTTTGTCCATTTCCTTGTTTTTACTTCTTACTTGAATCCAGAGTATACTCAGGTTCTGACCTTTGTCTTTATATTTCATTTTAAACCCAAAGTTGATCTTTTATACATGAATACAAATTTAGCCTTCTGAGTTTTTATATCTTCATACTTCCTAGAATTTGTCTTGGTTCACATCATTGCCCTTTCTGCTTTTTTACTGTCATAAATGAACTGTTAGACTTGGCTAGATCCTGCAGGAAGCATCCTACTCTGTTACTAGCCACCTGACTTGTACCCTGGAAAAGTGTGTCCCTATTCAAAAAAGAACAGTCAGGAAGGAAAAGATAGTTCCACCTCTGACCACTCTTCTGACAGTGATCAAACTTGGGTATTTAAACCAAATATACTCTAAGATTTTGTGTTTTACTATTGGCTGGGTTGGTATTAATATGATGGCATATCTTATGTTCCAGGTATTGATTTGTTGACCTCATGTTTGGCAAGTGTTTTCTACTTCTCCTGGGTGGCTTGTTCATAGGCTTTTTTTATTCACACAGATTTTTTTGGGCTTTAGAGTTGCGGTTCATTTCAGTGTTCCAAACATGGCATCTAGTTCCAAGGAAACATCTTCCTTTTGTGTGCACATTTTCATCTCTAAATAAAGTACTGTGGACAGAGGAATGCATTGTTCTCAGCCAGGTTGGTATCATGTGAAAACTCCCAAATCCAGGAACGGGTTCAGCTTTATGTAGGCCAAAAACCTTAGTGGAAAGAAGTCATGCATGGTACTCTTATCAGAATAATAAAAGATGAGGGGGCCTGGGTGGCTCAGTGGGTTAACCGCCTGCCTTTAGCTCAGGTCATGATCACAGGGTCCTGGAATCAAGTACCACATCTGGCTCCCTGATCAGTGGGGAGTCTGCTTTTCCCTCTGTTCCTCCCCCCACTTGTTCTCTCTCTCATATAAATACAATCTTCAAAAAAAAAAAAAAAGAATAAGAAAATATGGATGCAGAACAAAAAAAAAAAAAAAGAAAGAAAGAAAGAAACCCAGATGTTTACTACCATTTATTACTTGTGGGTTGGGTAAAGTCTGACTACAAAAAGATACGTAGAGGGATCCCTGGGTGGCGCAGCAGTTTAGCGCCTGCCTTTGGCCCAGGGCACGATCCTGGAGACCCGGGATCGAATCCCACATCGGGCTCCCGGTGCATGGAGCCTGCTTCTCTCTCTGCCTATGTCTCTGCCTCTCTCTCTCTCTCTGCGTGACTATCATAAATAAATAAATAAATTTAAAAAAAGATATGTAGGAAGACCATCCACTCCTTGAGCTTTCTTTTCCTATGCCTTTGAATAAGTGATTGTATCTCTTAATTCTCTCCTTTGCTTTGTAGTTTAGACAGGCATCCTGGACCTTGAGTACCTGAAGGGTAGCCAGGTAGCACCTGTTCCCTGTAAACCTAGCAGAGTTTCCACTTCTTCACAAGCTGAATTCCATTCCTTGGGATCATCCATTCTCTAGGTCACACAAGGTACAGAGGGCCTAAGCAATGGTGAGTATAAAGAAGAGACTTAAGGAAGGGCACTTGAAGTAATGAACACTGGGTGTTGTATGCAACTGATGAATCACTGAATTCTACCCAAAACTAGTAATACAGTATGTGTTAATTGAATTGAATTTAAATAATAAAGAAGAAGAAGAAGGAGAAGGAGAAGGAGAAGGAGAAGGAGAAGGAGAAGGAGAAGGAGAAGGAGAAGAAGAAGAAGAAGAATTAGGTGAACTAGCAAATTGGTTAGTCCAAGCCTACCTTGGTTCAACTTACCAATTCTACCACATGGGGGCAATAGGAAGCAAGAAAGAAGAAGCTACGCATAAGACCTCTCAATACACCATGGCTACCAAACAGTAACTGGCCCCCCCAAATCCCAGAATTTGACAAAATATTAGCAACTCCTCCTCAGGATTGGGATGACTTGGGGAAGAACAGGAAGGGAGTGTGAAAGAATGAAATAAAGATTTTTTTTTCAACTTCAATATAAATTTTTCCAATTATTTTTCTAAGCATAGGGGATAATGATGTTTAGTAAGTTTTACTTAAGAGTATATTTTCATGTCCTTAAATATCTGATAGCGCATAATTTTCAATGTTTGGATAAATTTCCAGTCAGAGGATATAATATACCGGGATGCGTGGGTGGCTCAGTGGTTGAGTGTCTGCCTTATGCCCAGGGCCTGATCCTGGAGTCCTAGGATGGAGTCCTCCATCGGGCTCCCCGATGGAGCCTGCTTCTCCCTCTGCCTCTGTCTCTGCCTCTCTCTCTCTGTCTCTCATGAATAAATAAATAAAATCTTAAAAAAAAAAAAACAAGGATATAATATACCTGACCAAACCACTATTTTTGGATAGTTGAGGTATTTCCAGATTTTCTTTTTTCTTTTCTATTTTTTTTAAAGATTTTTTTTTTGTTGTTGTTGTTTATTTATTCATGAGGGACACAGAGAGAGGCAGAGACACAGGCAGAGGGAGGAGCAGGCTCCTTGCAGGGAGCCTGATGTGGGACTGGATCCTGGGGCCCGGGATCACTCCCTGAGTTGAAGGCAGACGCTCAGACACCGAGCCACTCAGGTGTCCCTATTTCCAGATTTTCTGTAGTATAAATAATAATGGTGTAATTAATTTATATAGGTTTAAATCATTATAAAAATTCTGGTTATTTCCTCTGTACAAAATATATAGATGAAAATGCTGGGTTAAAATGAATATAGATTTTGAGGCTAAATATTGCTAAATTCTTCAGGAAGCATATACCAATTTATACTTCACAAATAACATATTAGTTATTTATTTCTCTGTCTTTACCATGCCAACACTTGGTGACTTTTAAAATCTTTGCCAAGTTGATTCTCTGTTTATTCCTATTTTATTTATTTATTTATTTATTTATTTATTTATTTATTTATTTATGAGAGGCAGAGAGAGAGAGAAAAGAGGGAGAGAGGCAGAGGGAGAAGCAGAGTCCATGCAGGAAGCCGGACAGGAGACTCGATCCCGGGACTCCAGGATCACCCCCTGGGCTGAAGGCAGGCGCTAAACCACTGAGCCACCCAGGGATCCCTTATTCCTATTTCTTAAATAGTAATGAGGTGAATATTTCATTTTATTAGCATTATGACATTTTATTTACATATTTATTGCTTTTTAAATTTATTTTTTTGAATATTCCATGAGTATCTTTGATTCAGATATACTTAGTCTTTCTGTCATTTCGGTCTGGTTTAGTTATGTTCACCCCTGTCAATTCCCAGGACAAGAAAGCACTGGCAAAAAACAAAGTAATTTGTATCATTGTGTTTTTGTAAAAGTACTTCCATTTCTGATATTGCATTTTGTTTAGGCTCTCTTTCCCTCTCCCACATCATTAACCTTCCCCAGTCTCCACCCCACCGTCAATTTCCCCATCACAGGGCTGCTCCTTTAAAGAGTTTGCCAAGACATCTAGATCCGCCCCATTCAGAGTCCTCACGACAGGAAATTGAGCCCAGCACTCTGCTACCTGATAAAGTGTACTTTTCTGACCTTTTCTGATCTTTTCGTTTGTGATACACAGGCTTTCACTCAGTTTCCTGTGCAGCCTGTTCTGATGAACTCACCACAGAGTCACTTTCACTATCACTGGATCCATCATATTAAAATAGTACTTCAGAGCTGGGTGAGACCTTGAGGAAGAAGAGAAGAGAAAGAAGAATGAGCAGAAAGGAGAGGGGAGGGAGAGGCAAAAACCCTGATGCTTGATGGGAAAAATTTAACCGGACTGCCCTGGAAGTAGACTCCACTTACTTTTGGATCAAACCCCATGTTCTACCTAGTGTATTGACAGCTGGAGTAGATTATTATTAGTTTTTTTTTTTTAAACATTTTTTCCTCTTTATGACAAAGTTGTTTTTAGGAATACTCATGAAGTAAATAATAATGGCCAGGAAAAAATGTAAACAGTGAACATTTTCTTTTATTCAATGTCATAATATGTCATGTCAGTAAAAGTAAATAAAAATTCCATTTCAAAAAAGGAAAAAAGAATAGAACTTTTCTTTTATTGAATTTCCCATATGTGATCATACGCCTGAAAAAGCTTTACTTTTTAAAAAAAAGATTTTTATTTATTTATTTATTTGAGAGAGCGCAAACAGGGGAGAGGGGCAGAGACAGAGAGAGAGGGAGAAGCAGACTCCCCACTGAGCAGCGAGCCCAATGCAGGGCTAGATCTCAGGACCCCGGGATCATGACCTGAGCCAAAGTCAGATGCTTACGTGACTCAGCCGCCTAGACGCCCCCTGAAAAAGTTTTAAAAGGTAAAATATATAGCGCAGTACAAAAGAGAAGGAGTAGTGGTTAACACTTGTTAAATGCATATATTATATATAAATTGCCAAATTGGAAAGCTAGCAATCCTATTTCAAAAGAAAATAATAAGGAAGATTTACATTTTGGACAGTTTGGCCAAGAAGATACCTGGAATAATCCTTTCAGATAGAAATAATTAAAATGATAAATAAAATATATTTTTTAAAAAGAATTGTTGACAGTAGATGTGGGGAGACCATTGAGAAGCCATAAAATAGAAAAGAAAAACTCTGGTCCAGCATGTGAAGAGCCTGGAAGTTTCATTTTGTCCCAACAAGAAGGAAGAAGCTGAACAAAAAGCTGAACAAACTTCTCTTAGATTCATTAGAGAAATGAGAGGTTGTGTGTATTGGGGGAGGGGGGGGGCAGAAGGTATGTGGGGAACTCCCTGTCTTGGATGCTCAATTTTGCTGTGAACTTAAAACTACTCTGAAAAAAAGTCTATTAAAATTTTTCTATTTAAAGCTGAGTTGAGACAAGTGAAAGGATTCACAAGGCCAAAAATAATGCTAGAAGGAACTCCCAAGAAGTAAGAGAGAACCCAGGTCTGCTTTCCTCCTAATGGTTTCTCCTAATCCCTGGAGATTTTAATCTTTAGGGGCTTGAATGCCTGTATTATGCAAGGGAATAGGAGGTAACGTCTTGGACCTCAGAAGTCTAACAGAATATCTCTTCATAAAGCCAGACCCCAAAGGGAAAATGAGAAACAAACCTGTTACAAGAAGAGAGATGGGATAATCTCTTGTAACAAAGGAGAGGTGGGTAATCTCCCATAAAAAGTTATAAAAACAGGCATGCCCAAAGTAGATTTGAGGCCAAATTCATACAATCTGGGTGACCCCTAGCAATCTCTAAAAACTTCCAGTAGAGAATTTAAAGTCATCCAGGTTGGTATAGTGCCCCTTAGACAACTAATAGAGACTAAAGCAAATCTTTGCAGGAATGCAACTTCAACCAAATCCCAGAGCATTCTTAAAGATTCCAAAGTAAATGAATGAATGAATGAATGAATGAATGAATGAACGAACGAATGAACAAATAAACAGCTCCTGGAAAAATAGATCACAGAGCAGAAATAAGGCCCCCTAAGTGACAGCCGAAGAAACAACTATAGTATTAGGCCCCAATGACTTAAAATATTCAAGTTGTCATGTATAGATTATAATGTAAGCATGCTTATTATATTTCAAGAAATTTTTAAAAGATT
The DNA here is from genome assembly GCF_048418805.1 of Vulpes vulpes. Classification (NCBI taxonomy): domain Eukaryota; kingdom Metazoa; phylum Chordata; class Mammalia; order Carnivora; family Canidae; genus Vulpes; species Vulpes vulpes. The sequence goes on along the minus strand of NC_132785.1, from coordinate 104,447,145 downwards.
AAAATATGTTTAAAGAATAAAAGAATTTGAAGAGAAACTCCACTAAGACTTGGAAAATAACCAGCAAGAATTTCTAGAAATGAAAAACATGATAATTAGACTGATAAAATTCAGTGGAGCAAGTTAGAACAGTTTAGAGAATATTGGTGTACTGAAGTATACATTCAAAAAAGTTACTCAAAAAACAAAAAAAAACAAAAACAAAAACAAAAACAAAAAACTTACTCAGAACTCTAGTTATTCAGAAAATGGAGAAATGAAAAATATTAGACAAGAAAGCTACAGCTACAAGTTCTAACAAGCATCTACACAAAGGCTAATACGGAAATAGCAGAGAAAAAGGAAGAGACAATCTTCAAAGAGGTAATGACAGGGAATTTTTCAGATTTTATGAAAAACACAAAACCCAATGCATCACAAGTAGAATAAATAAAAGAAAGCTTATACCTTGACAAATCATGGTGAAACTGTAGACAATAAAGAAAAAGATAACCTTTAGAACAAGCAGAGAGAAACAACTCAAAATATTTGAGGACATGGATATATATCAAATGTTGCACTCCAAATTTGGGGAATTAAAATTTCTTTCAAATTCACATGAAACTTATATGAAAATTAACCATACTACCACATTCTCCAACCACAATACAATTTAGCTGGAATATTTTAAATATAACAAAAACACCACGTATTTAGATATTTTAGAATTTACATACCTACTTCTAACCAACTCATTAGTCAAAGAAGTCATGATGGTAATAAAAATATTTAGAAATAAGTTATAATGGTAATATGTGCAGTAAAGAGTCTGATTCCATTGGTAATGTTCGCTGACAATTTGCAGGCCCCACCAAACCTTCCCTTCTGTCTCACTCCTGGGCAAACAGATAAGAAAACTTGGATGTTCCCTCCCTCCTCTGGTACTAATAAGACATTGAAGCCACATAAACTCCAGTCTACAAGAGGGAGCTCTTAACCTCAACCCCACCCCTTAACTACCATAAAATCCCATGCCAGTTGCCCCTTCCTGCTTTCTCCAGCCATCTTTGGAGCACCTTTGAAGCTGGTCTTACTCCCCAGAAAACCTGATTATGTGAGTAATAAACCTTTTCATATTCTCTTAGTACATGTGTGGTGTCATCAGTCTCAATATCAAAACCAAATTTAGTTTTGCATCCCTTCACTGTAGGGGGCTACATGTTTGGTACTACATATCAAAGCTTTCTATGTAAGTACTGCTGGGCTTACAGGGATATTTATAGTCTTAAAAGATACATATATTGGAAAAGAAGAAAGGTTGGCAATTAATAAGCTAAGTATCCAATTTAAGAAGTTAGGGGGAACACCTGCCTGGGTGGCTCAGTCAGTTAAGCATTTATGTGCCTTTGTCTGGGGTCATGATCCCAGGGTCCTGGGATCAAGCCCTGTGTGAGGCTCCCTGCTCAGTGGAGAGTTTGCTTCTCCATCTCCCCCTGTAGCTCCATTGATTGTGCCCTCTCTCTGTGTCAAATAAATAAGTAAAATCTTTAAAAAAATAATAAGTTAGGAAAATAATTGAGAACAATCCCAAAGAAAGGCTGAATGGTGAGGCACTGGGATACCTGAGTGGCTCAGTGGTTAAGCCTTTGGCTCACGTTGTGATCCCGGGGTCCTGGGATCGAGTCCCACATCAGGCTCACCCAAGGGAACCTGCTTCTCCTCTGCCTATGTCTCTGGCTCTCTCTCTGTACCCCTTATGAATAAATAAATAAAATGTTTTTTAAAAATGGAGAGGTACCTGGGTGGCTCAGTCCTAAGTATCTGCCTTCAGCTCCGGTCATGATCTCAGGGTGCTGGGATTGAGCCCCAGGTCTGGGGCTTCTTCTCCCTCTCCCTTTGTTCTCTCTCTGCTCATGCTCCTTCTCTCTCAAATAAATAAATAAAATCTTTAAAAAAAAAAGGCAGAGTGGAGGAAATTAATAAATGAATATAATAAATGAATATAGAATTGAAAGACTCCTCAAAGTTTAAAAATTGGTCATTCAAAAAGACTTATAAAACAAGTAACTCTTGGGGCCCCTGGCTGGCTCAGTTGGTAGAATATGTGACTCTTGAGCTCAGGGTTGTGAGTTCAAACCTTATGTTGGCTGTGGAGTTTACTTAAAAATCTTAAAAAAAAATAAGAAAAGATAACTCTTTAGGAAGATTACCAGGGAAAAAAGAGAATAAACAAAATAAGAAATTAAAAAACTATAACTACAGGGATCAAAAAGACAACAAAATGAAAACTTTTTGATAGCACATTGGAAAACTTAGATGAAATTAATGAAGTCCTAGAAAATTTAACTTACCAAAACTGACTTCAGAATAAATAGAAAACTTGAATAGTCTAAAAATGATAAGAAAACGGAATGAGTAGATAATTTCCAGTTCACATAAAATGGTATAGATTTGTTTCTCCCAGTTCCTTCCCACGAAGTACAACTATATACCCTGGAAATAACACAAAAGGTAACTGAAAGAGAACTCTAAAATGTTGTAAAAACATTTGTAAAAACATTTGTAAAAAGAAAGCAAACTGGTTTGGAATCTCAAGACCCAGCAGCAGGGGCATTTTATATCCATCTCACTTAACAAAAGAAAGCAACTCAGACCCAGTATTTCCCAACACCCAGCTTAGCAACAGAAAGTGGCCTAGGTTGGCTCATTCACCACTTTCCATCCCCCCTTCTGATATCAGACATGAAAACACTGCCAAGTGAGCCTGGCATCACTGGCAAGGAGCCCTGCTAATGATTAGTGTTTAGGAATAGTTCTTTTCTGGACCTGAGATTCACATCCTCCATCAAGAGATGCTGGGACAACTGAGCAGCACTAGGCCCCCGGCCCCCATCACAATATGCATCCCAAGTAGGAGAGCCTCTCACCTTGTGGGTCTGAGACTCCTCTCTTCTAGTCAGAGACACTAGAGAGTCCACATAACATGAACAGGAGAGACACTATCACAACAGTAGCAAGGCACAGAAAGCCTTTTTTCTCCATGGGCCTGAGATTTCCCTTTTCCATCCAGAGACACTAGGGTGGCCAGGATGGAGCATGGGAGGAGACGTGATCAACAAGAGAGACCCCAATACAACAAACTGCTCAGCCAAGGAAGCTTCTTTGTCTCTGCAGACCTAAGATTCCCTTCTCATTGCTGGAGGACACTAGGTGGTACAGGCTGCAGAAATCCTTCTGTTTTCTCAGGCAGCGACGGCTGGAACATGTTGGGAACCCTAGTGTCAACTGATAAAGAAAATAGACCAAAATAATAACATAATGGCTCTGAAAATTAAACTGTGATTGGAACTACATCCCACAAAAGTTGGGTAGAACTTTCACTCTAAACCTAAACAAGGTAAATACTTGCTAAAATAAGGCTTAAATAGGAACCAGGATTTTTTTTTAACATAATAGCCAAAATTTCCAGGTATAATTGAAAATCATGCATCATACCAAGAACCAAGAAAATCACAACTTCAGTGAGGAAAGACGATCATCTAATACCAATACAGAAATGAATCAGATGTTGGAATTATCTGACAAGGATTTTTAAAGAGGCCATTGTAAAATGCTTTAACAATCATTATGAATTCTTTTCAAACAAGAAAAAAAATCAGAGCAAAGAAATAGAAGTCATTAAAAAAAGAAACATTGAAATTATAGAACTGAAAAATGCAATAAAATAATTCTTTTATATTGCTAGATTAAATAGTAGAATGGAGATGACAGAGGATAGAAGCAGTGAACTGAAGCACAAAACAATAGAATTTACCCAGTATGACAGAAGGTAAAACAGACTGAGAGAAAAAGAATAGAGCCTCAGGGGTTCAGGGACCTCTGCAACAATGCAAACATTCATATTGTCAGAGTCCCAGAGGAATAGGAGAGAGAGTGGGACAGAAAGAGTATTCAAATAAACAGCAGCTGAAAAATGTCTCAAATTTGGCAAAAGACACAAACCTACATATTCAAGAAGCTGAGCAAATCCCAAACAAAGAAAATCCAACGAGGTCTACTCCAACACACAGCATAATTAAACTTCTAGAAACTGAATGAAAAGAAAAAAAGTCATGAAAATATAAAGAAATTGTTACAAAATCCAAGTTCAACTTCCTATCACTCAAAAAGCTAATACTCAAGGATGAGTTTTGATTGGAAATGAATATGGGCTTTATCCAGGAGGCCAGCCACTTGGGAAAAAGACAGACTCTTGTCCTAAGGCCAGCTCCAAGGTTTCTGCCTGGCTCAGGGGTTTTTAAAGGAGTTTAGGGCAGTTAATCAGTAAAGGGAGTGCAGTGATCCATAACATTTCTTGATTATGTGCAGACTCAGTGCCAGTGACAGACGTTATCTCAGTGCTTGGAGGTTGTGCAAGGAGGTCTGGTTTCTTGGTGTCTGGGGCGGTTGGGGAAGGGTGTGGTACAAGATAATTTGGTGATATGCAAAAGGACTCTGTTCTTTTGTAGGAAAGAATGCATGATCTATAGATATACAAAGAAAGGTTTAGTTAATTACGGGGGCTAAGGGTGCCTGCTTGAAAACCACTAGGTTGGCCAGAGGGGCCAAAGTGGCTTCAGTATAATGCATTACCTATAAAAAACACTAATTCCAATGAGCAGATGCTTCATAAAAAACATGCAGGCCCAGAAGGAAGTGATGAATTTTTCAAGTGGTGAAAGAACAGAACTGTCAACCATGAATTCTATGTCTTGTGAAACTACTCGTCAGGAATGAAGAGGAAATAAAGACACTCTCAAGGAAGGAAAACTGTAAGAATTTGCCTCTAGCAGAACTACCCTTAAAGATTAACTAAAGGAACTTCTTCAAGGACATAAGAAATAATAATAATAAAGGAATCTTGGACATCAGGAAGGAAGAAAGAACAATAGAAAGTGTGTAAATATGGGTACATATAGTAGACTGTCCTCTTCATGAGTTTTAGAAATCATATTTGATGACTGGAGCAAAATTGTAACACCATCTGATATGCAAGACAATGATAATTGAAAGTGGAGAAGGCAAAGGGACCTAAAGAGAAGTAAAGTTTCCAAACTTCACTTGAAATGCTCAAATGTTGATACCAGTAGAACATAATAAGTCACATATTTATACTGAGAGCAACCACTATGAAAAGTACACAAAAAGACACACTCAAACTCACTATAAATAAGATTGAGTCCTAAAAAGTGTTCAAATAACCCACAGAAATGCAACAAAAGGAAACAAATGAATGAAAACTAGAGAAAACAGAAACGAAAAATAAAATTGCAGACTTAAGCATTAACTATAATCACCTTAAATGTAAATGGTCTAAATACACCAATGAAAAGACAGAGATAAGTGGAATGGATAAATAAACATGACTCAAAAATATGCTGTGTACAAGAAATTCATTTCAAATTCAATGAAAGAGATAGATTGAAAATAAAAGGACTGAAAAAGATTTGTCTTGCAAATATTGATCTAAAACCAGGTGTGGCTACATTAATATCTGATAAATTTGATTTCAAAGCAAAGAATATTACTAGAGACAAAGAGAAATATTTTTTAATAATAAATTTATTTTTTATTGGTGTTCAATTTACCAACATACAGAATAACACCCAGTACTCATCCCGTCAAGTGCCCCCCTCAGTGCCCATCACCCATTCACCCCCATCCCCTGCCCTCCTCCCCTTCCACCACCCCTAGTTCGTTTCCCAGAGTTAAGAGTCTTTATGTTTTCCCTTTCTGATATTTCCTACCCATTTCCTCTCCCTTCCCTTCTATTCCCTTTCACTGTTATTTATATTCCCCAAATAAATGAGAACATATAGTCTTTGTCCTTCTCCCATTGACTTATTTCACTCAGCATAATACCCTCCAGTTCCATCCACGTTGAAGCAAACGGTGGGTATTTGTCATTTCTAATGGCTGAGTAATATTCCATTGTATACATAAACCACATCTTCTTTATCCATTCATCTTTCGATGGACACCGAGGCTCCTTCCACAGTTTGGCTATTGTGGACATTGCTGCTAGAAACATCGGGGTGCAGGTGTCCCGGCGTTTCATTGCATCTGTATCTTTGGGGTAAATCCCCAACAGTGCAATTGCTGGGTCATACGGCAGGTCTATTTTTAACTCTTTGAGGAAGCTCCACACAGTTTTCCAGAGTGGCTGCACCATTTCACATTCCCACCAACAGTGTAAGAGGGTTCCCTTTTCTCCACATCCTCTCCAACATTTGTGGTTTCCTGCCTTGTTAATTTTCCCCATTCTCACTGGTGTGAGGTGGTATCTCTTTGTGGTTTTGATTTGTATTTCCCTGATGGCAAGTGATGCAGAGCATTTTCTCATGTGCATGTTGGCCATGTCTATGTCTTCCTCTGTGAGATTTCTGTTCATGTCTTTTGCCCATTTCATGATTGGATTGTTTGTTTCTTTGCTGTTGAGTTTAATAAGTTCTTTATAGATCTTGGAAACAAGCCCTTTATCTGATACGTCATTTGCAAATATCTTCTCCCATTCTGTAGGTTGTCTTTGAGTCTTTGAGGATAGCAAACTATCCTTTGCTGTGCAAAAGCTTCTTATCTTGACGAAGTCCCAATAGTTCATTTTTGCTTTTGTTTCTTTTGCCTTCGTGGATGTATCTTGCAAGAAGTTACTGTGGCCGAGTTCAAAAAGGGTGTTGCCTGTGTTCTCCTCTAGGATTTTGATGGAATCTTGTCTCACATTTAGAGCTTTCATCCATTTTGAGTTTATCTTTGTGTATGGTGAAAGAGAGGAATATTACACAATGATAAGGGATCAATTCACTAGGAAGATATATTAGTTTTCTAGGACTGCTATAACAAAGTACCACAATCTGGGTGGGTTAAAACAATATAAATTTATTATTTCACAGTTCTGAAGGGTAAAAGTCTGAAAGTAAGGTGTTGGCAAAGCCACGCTCCCTCTGAAACTTGTAGGAGAAGGAGGAGAACCCTCCTTTTCATCTTCTAGCTTCTGGTGTTTGCCAGCAATCTTCAGCATTCCTTGGCTTGTAGATGTATCACTCCAATTTCTGCTTCTGTCATCATATGGTTCTCTTCCCTCTATGTCTGTCTGTGTCCAATTTTTTTTAATTTTATAAAGCCTTCCCTAATCCAGTATGACCTCATTATAACCTAATTACATCTATTTCTAAGTGAGGTCACAGATTCCAGGGGTTGTGATTTCAACATACCTTTTTGGGGGACACAATTCAACTCAACAGAAGATATAATTATCTTAAATATGTATGGACTCAACAACAGAGTTTCAAATTACATGTAGCAAAACTGACCTAGCTGAAAGGAGAAATAGACAAACCACAATTACAGCAAGGGACTTAAACAGCCCTTCTCATAAATTGATAGAACTACTAGACAGAAAATCAACAAGATCCTAATGAATAATTGTGTTGACTTCTACCTAGCAATCAAGAAATAGATAATCTCATCTTAAACCAACTCTTCCAGAAACTTACAAAAGAGAGAATACTCTTCAATTTATTTTAAGAGACTGGTATAATTATGATAATTAAACCCAAGAAAGAGAATACAAGAAAGAAAATTATAGGTAATGCTCAATAATGAATATGGATTTAAAAATTTTAAATAAAATATCAGCAAACTGGATTTAGCAACATATAAAAAAGATACTACATTATGACTAAGTTTAATTTATTCAGGTAATGCAACATTTGTTCAACGTTTGAAAATCAATTGATATAATTCAAAGCGTTAACAGATTAAAGAAGACCATATAACCAGGTCAAGTTATACAGTTCCTTGGTTAAAATTCCACACTCATTCATGACTTAAAAAACCTTGTTAGCAAACTAAAAGTAGTAGGAAACTTCTTGCTCTAACAAAAATAAACCTACAACAAATATCATATTATTAAAATATATATCATGGGGCACCTGGGGGCTTAGTTGATTAAGCATCTGTCTTTGGTCAGGTCATGATCTTGGGGTCCTGGGATGGAACCCCACATCAGGCTCCCTGCTCAGTAGAGAATCTGCTTCACCCTCTCCCTTTCCCTCTACCTCTAGGATCTCTCTCACTCTCACTCTCTCTCAAATAAATAAATAAATAAATAAATATTGTAAAAAATACATAAATAATGAAGGATTCTTCTTAAGATGTATTATAAGACACAGGTTATCTATTACCACTTCCATTAATCATTGTTCTGGAGTCTCAGGCCAATACAGTAAGACAAGGAAATAAATAAATGTATAAGTAGTGTAAAGAAGTAAATAAAATTGTCATAATTCGTAAATGACATGCTTTTCTTTGTAGAAAATCCAAAATAATCTAGAGACAATATGTTAAAGAGCACTTAGCACGTCTGTTGCAGAAATGTAATTACACAAATTATTACACTTTTATTTAGCTACAAGAACCAGTAAAAATAACATTTATAGATACTTCAAAAATATAAATACCTCAGAAAAGCTAGTAAAGGACACACAACACCTTCACTGAAAAAAATTATAAACCTTTAATGAACTAAAGTTACCCAAATAAAAGAAGAGATAGACCATGTTCATGGATGGGAAGACAATATAATAAAAAATGTCAGTTGTCTCCCAAATAGAAATATTTATTCAATGTAATTCTAATCAAAATCCAATAAATAAAAAAATCCAATAAATATTTTTCTATCCTAAAAGCTAATTCTAAAATGTTTAGGGAAGGGTCAAGAACAGCCAAGACACTCTTGTAGAAAAACTTCAAGATGGGGAGACATACCTACAAGATATGAAGAGTCTTTATACAGCTCCAGTAATAAAGGATAGTGTGCCATTGTTGGAGATGTAGACAAACAATCTAGATGAATAGAATGAAAGCCCAGAAAAAGACTCACATAAATATTGAAACTTGCTATATAATAGTGTTGGCATAGCAGATCAGTAGAAAAGGATAAATTCTTTAGTAAACAGGGCTGGGATTATTGGTTACGTATAATGAAGAAAAAGAAAATTATACCCATACCTCACATTATACATAAAATTTGATATCAAGTGGGAATCCAAATGTCAAAGACAACTCTATAAAAGTTCTAAAAGACAATATAGATGAGTGCCTTTACACGACACTTTATGAGACAGGGCCTTTATATCTGCTGGTCCTTCTGTCCAGAAAAGTCTGTCTTGCCTTCTGCCTGCTTCACAGCAGCTCACCCTTAAAATTCTAGCTCATATATTACTTTTCCTTAAAAAAGCCTTCATAAGATGTGGTTTATGTATACAATGGAATATTACTCAGCCATTAGAAATGACAAATACCCACCATTTGCTTCAACGTCGATGGAACTGGAGGGTATTATGCTGAGTGAGGTAAGTCAATCGGAGAAGGACAAACAGTGTATGTTCTCATTCATTTGGGGAATATAAATAATAGTGAAAGGGAATATAAAGGAAGGGAGAAGAAATGTGTGGGAAATATCAGGAAAGGAGACAGAACATAAAGACTCCTAACTCTGGGAAACGAACTAGGGGTGGTGGAAGGGGAGGAGGGTGGGGGGTGGGGGGGAATGGGTGACGGGCACTGAGGTGGACACTTGACGGGATGAGCACTGGGTGTTTTTCTGTATGTTGGTAAATTGAACACCAATAAAAATTAATTTATAAAAAAAAAGCCTTCATAATTACCCAGGCTTAATCAGATTCCTTGGGCATAAATACTCAAAGGTCATTCTATTATTTTTTCTTTCTTTAAAAATTTGCCTTTGAGTTATGATTTATATAAAATAAAGTGAATAAATCTTAAGTATAAAGCCTGATGGATTTTTACATGGGTGAATATTTGTGTAACTATTACCTAGATCAAGACATGGAACAATGTTTCTTCCAAGCTTAAGCAGGTGGCTTCTTCCTATTGTTAAATAAAAGGGCAATAAGGGCTGGATGGAGGTGTTGACTAACAGATAATGAAAAACATGAACAATTCATTGAGGCTGAAGTCAGTGCAACCTCCATGTAGGGCCTTTTAAAGGGAATGGATGTTGCATATTAGCTTTGGAAAAAAAGCCCATTTATTCTACTCAAAGCAACCTCTAATTCATACTTAAGTCACTTGCTGAACTCTATTCTCTCTGTGTGTCTATTTTGTGTGTGTGTATGTGTCTATTTTTAATATGGGTTTCATTCTGATTTCAATATTGTAAACTTTTAATATACTCTTATATTACTGAAAGTACCCCCTCCACAGACTCATCATTCTCACGTTTTCAACGTTTTTCAATGTTTTAAAAAAGATTTCATTTATTTATTTGAAAGAGAGAGAAAGAGAAAAAAAACATGAGTAGGAGAGGGACAGAGGTAGAGGAGGAGGAAGAGAATCTCAAGGAGACTCTGCACCAAGCCTGGAGCTGATGTGGAGCTGGAACTCACAACCCTGAAATCACGACCTGAGCTGAAACCAAGAGTTGGATGCTTAACCGACTAAGTCACCCAGGTGCCTCTATCATTTTTCTTTTGAGAAATTTTTGACTGTTTTCACCATTATTTTTTCTTCTAGATAACTTTCAGAATAATTTTATCAAGTAGCCATAAAAAACATAAAGCATTTTATTTTATTTTTTGTTTTTTTTCTTCATAAAGCATTTTAGAAACATACCATTACTTCACTTCAAGTCTTTCATTTATGTCTTTGGTGGCATAAACTGCTATGTGAACCTAAAATCCTTCATGCTTCAACCAGTTGACCTGGTTGGAATGGAAGTAGAAACAACCCCATGGCAACTTTGGATTAAAGATGGAGGCAACGCAATATGGAATAACCAGGCTCCCTGAATCCTATTTGGAAGAAAGCTGCCCTGATCTAAAACACCCATTTTGACTTTATGTGAAGAAGGAATACATTTTCATTGGGTTAAGCTACTGAAATTGGGAACTGTGTATTATAACAACTAGCAGTTCTCAGTAATGCATCCTTTATGTGGTTCTCCACATCTCTCCACAGGAACTATACTATTTGAATTATGCACTAATATAACAATATTTAGAAAAAGTAGAAATTAGGAAAAGTACATTACAATCATTGTAGTACCGGTATTTAATGATAACCATTGTTAACATTTTGATTTCAACCTTTTCAGTTGTCTTGTCGGTTGATCACTCTATCTCTGGGCTTTGCCACATTGTGATTAAAAAATCAGTTACATTTCTTAATTTTCTACTTGCCTATACAGTAGAGTTGTCAGATTTAGCAAATAAAAATGCAAGATCTCTAGTTAAATTTGAATTGCAAATAAACAATGAAAAATTATAAGTATTTCCCATGCAATATTTGAGAAGTACTTACATTTAAAAACTACTGTTTGTCTGAAATTCATATTTAACTGGGTTTCCTGAATTTTATTTGGCACTTCTACCCTGCAAGGACTTAATACACTCAAAGTGTGCCCCATTTTTTTCTGTTTCATGTGTCAAGGTACAGCTCCAGCTTTCTCTGACATCTAGCTGCCCCATGCTATCTAGCTATCTCCCAGACTGATGGTCCTCATTAAAAAAAAACCTAGCTAAAACTATATATACAGCTTGTTGGAGAATAATAAACAACAAATACAATAGTGCTACAAGCTTAGACTCATCTCAGAATCCTTATTGTGGACCTCTTTCCCAATTTCCTTACTTGCCTCCACATGGTAGGACCAATTCATTCCCATTATTGGGAAAACTTTGAGCATCTCTGTGCCCTAAGTCCAGACCCAACTTCCTTAAGGCCCTAATGAACCCTTCTGTCCTTGGCATCATGCTAAGTACTTTATATATATTATCTTATTTAAGTGGCTAGAGAGACCAGCCATCCTGGTTTGCTGACGACTATCCCAGTTTTAGTACTGCAAATTCTGGTCCCAGGAGACCCCCTCCCTGGGGAAAAAAGGCCTGATTTTCAGTGATGGATGTTGAAGGTTGGAAGAAAAGTACAAACATCACAGAGTGGCCCAAAGAATAGAGGCTGAAAGCAACATTATTGCTTTTTAGTGGTCAAATGGATGCAGCATAGGAGATCCATCTTTTGTAGCTACTGCTAATTTCCCCTTGTCCACCAATATTGACAACCATGAATTGCGCTCCACAGTAATGGATCACCCATTGTTGCATCACTCCCAGGGATGCAGCTGAAGTGTGCATCTTAAGTGCATTGTGGTCATAACTGTTAATAGTTAATATTTTATACCTGACTGCCCTTGGATTGTTTTGCTTTTTATCAAGGTAGCACTCGTTTATTTTTTCACATTCTTAACATGTGACTATGTTTTCTAAGAGTTCAAGTAATGAGAATGATAACAATGTCAATGCTAGCATGACCCAAACTTCACTGAATAGGGCAAAATGTGTTATTTAAATAATAAATGGAAAGACATACAACCGGATTAGGAAAATATGCACCCAGAACAGAACATACTGTACAGTATTTGGAATTGAGCATGGTGGAGCTGGGAAGTAAAAGCATATATACAAACGGGACCTCACAAATCTGGGATGAGACAGGCAAGTACTTCTAAATCAATAAAAAGTTTTTCATCTCCCCAAAAGACACTAACGCTAACTTGAAAAGTATAGCTGCTAAATTATTCTGAGTATACCACAGGGAAAAAACAAATACATTATCATTATAGTTCCTGTGATTGCTCCGCGAAATTGAGTGAAGTTACATTTCCTGATTCAAAGTTGCGCCTGCAAAGTCCTACGGGCAAACAAAAGTTTGATAACAGACGTGTTGGCTCCTTAAAGTATAGAGCCAATCCTGTCAGTTTTTAGAAATGATCCTGCAAGGAGGAACTATCAGATGGTGCTTCAAATCACTGAAATTTAAAAATGCCCCCTTCAAGTCTTAGGTACTTTGATTTCAAAACTAGTTTCAAATTGTCTTCTTGATTTCTACTAAGATTTAAATGGAAGCACAGAAAATATAAGACAAAAGATTGTTAATATCTTACTCAAATACAAACTAGACTCTGCTCATCCAGCTACATATTCAGCAGACAGTGCAAATTTAAGGTTTGACAAGTTCCATTCAGTTCATAAATATCTTACCAAAGAAAACGAATATGTTGTAGCTTCTAAGTAGCCTGCACATTTTGTATATAACGCTGCTAACAAGAGGTGACTTGCTTACCTGTGAAATTGAGGCTTTCATAATGATAAATTTTAGTCATTTTCAGTGTTCTCAAAATGTACAAAAGCATTTAATGAAAGTTTTGATTTTACGGAATGGAAGGAGATAGCCTTGTTATACATGTGCCTACAAGATAGCTGTCATTGCTGCCTTCCATATAAAAGAGGTTAAAATGTAGGCCTACCATAAAAATAAACTTTTCAGAGTGTGGGATAAGAAGAATATCCTTCTGTAACTTGGAAATACGTTGAAGAATGAAAAGGATTACAATAAAGTAGAAATGTATATGCGTTTCTCTAAAATTGACGATCTCTGAAGAGGCTAGAAGAGGCATAGAAAAGGATGAACTGATTGCACTTGAGTTTGATGGGATTTGTAAGTTGTAATAAAAACTCATATAGTGAGAAATGACTCATTTTTTAGAGATAAAGACTGCTCCAGAACTCCAAAGGGGAAAAAAAAACCCGCTGCCAGAAAAAGACACCAAGTTAACCTGGACTTCTTAATTTCTTTACTACATTGTAACTTACTTGGACTCCAACTTCAGTTTCATAAATCTCAATTACCTCTGTGCTTTAAAACTATTTTTCCTGAGAAAGGTTGAAATTATGATGGCATTTAATGTGTTTTAGAATACTTTTAAAATATGGGTTTTTAAGACCTGGATGGTCTATATCAATAGATACAACGGACCTAATTAATTGACAAAGGGCTAATCTGTCAAAATGACCCCATGGAAACAAGTGTATAGACATTTTTTGGAGAGCCGGAAACTAACTTCTACAAATCAAAAAATCTACTGGTTGGAAGTAAAATCCTCAGTGTTCCATGTCTACGTGCTTTTATTAAGATGATATTTAGCTTGATGTCATCACATTGGACTGATACTTAGACTGAGTCATGTGGGCCTGATAAAAGCAAAACTGCAAGTCAACTGAATTTTATGTTTAACTGCTCAGTTTTACTATTACATTAAAAAAAAGAAGTGTGTTCTAAAGGTTGTGTGTTCTAAAAGAACTATTATTGGAAAAGGAACACATACTAAAAATATGGGACATAAGGATAAAGGTCATTATTATTTTAATTAAATACAGGTAATACCTGTCTAATTAGTCTTATTGGTTTACATGCTTCTTTTTTTTTTAAATTAAATTTACTTGTTCATTTGAGAGAGAGAGAGCATGAACAGGTAAGGGGGAACGGGCAGAGGGAGGAGGGAGAAACAAATTCCCTGCTGAGCAGGGAACTGGACATGGTTCTCTGTCCCAAGACCTTGGGATCATGACCTGAGCCAAAGGCAGACACTTAACAGGCTAAGCCATCCCGGCGCTCCAGTTTACACACTTCTTTTAAAAAGTCTTACATTTATATGTCTTAGAATACACAATAAACTAAGGCATCTATGGGCAACTGATTTTCAACAAGGGTGCCAAGACTGTTCAGTTGGGGGGGAAGAGTAGTCTTTTGAATAAATGCTGCTGGGACAGCTTATTATTGTTCTAATCAACATAATTATGTTAATAGCAATAACATGCCATTGCTTAAAAGTATTTGAAAGTGAATAATACAGAATGATGTCTAATTAAAAATAAACACCTATTTTCCATATTTTTGTTAAAGCAATAAAATATAATTATGTTAATTATAATTATATATTGTGTATAATAAATGTATTCTATGCATTTATAATATAACGTATATTATATATGAAATCTAGAATGTCTGGGTGCTCCAGGTTGGAACTTTAAAAAGTTTGTGAGTTAACCCAGTTAATCCCCATCTAAAGTCTATGAGATAATATGGTTTTCTCCACCAACTTATGGATGAGAAAACAGAGGCTCAGAGACATAAATTAACTTGCCTAAAATGACAACATAATAAATGGAGGATTTTTTTCCTCTCTCCCATTAAGGTTCATCTACTTAGCTCTCTCCTTTTTAGGGGTTGATTGCACATGGAAATGCCCATTCTCCTTAATTAATACAGGGTTCAGGACTTACTAGTCCACAGTAATATGAGTGTGCATGCACACATGTGTGCACGTGTGTGTGTGTGTGTGTGTGTGTGTGTGTGTGGTTTGGCCAGCAGTATACTGTAAAATGAGGAACCCAGGTTTCTGTTTTCTCTGGAAAACTCGGATGGTCTGGAGACCCTGAGCCCGCATACCTCCGCAGTAGCTGTTGCTGACTGGTAGCTGGCTGTTCAGGCGGGACATTCATCTCCAGTTTGCCCAGTTTCCCCTCTCCCTTTGGCTTGTGTCCATCCAGCTTCATTCAAGGACATTACACTCACTTCAAAGTGGCAGCAGATGATAACGATAAAGAGTCTGGCTCTGCAGCCAGACGGGGGTTCAAATCCCATCTCTGCTATTTTATAGGCTTTTTAACTTTGGACAAGTTGCTTAACCTATCTGTGTATGGGTTTCTTCAGTAAAAATAGCGTAATAAAATTATGCTAATATTAGCATCTTCTCCATAGGGTTTTTTGAGGATTTGAAGTGATAATTCAAGTAAAACCCTTAGAACACTCTTTGGCATGCTTTGGTGTGTTTCCTATTACTGTTATTACTGCCTGTCACCTGGTAACCACTTCAGTGTGCATCCCCTGCTGTAAAGGAAACCTCTTCCCTCTGCAGTCAGAGGTACAGCCCCAGCCACACAATGAGAACAGATCACAATAGTCCAGCAGCTATGCTTTCTGGGTTAGTCCATCCTAAGTAATTCCACACACATGGACATCACTCATCCGGCGCACACTGAGGTAAACCAGAGCCAAATTACTTATTTTTTTAAATTTAAATTCAATTAAAAAAAAATAAATTCAATTTAATAGTCCCTATTCTAAAGGGAAGATCCTGCCTCATGTCCTTCCTTCTGTTTTCAGCTTCCCAGCTCTAGATACCCTCCACATGATTAACCAAAAAGGAACAAGCAACAGTTGGCAAGGTAGTGCTCACTAAATTCACACAGGCAAGCAACAGCATTTCTTCCACCTTCACCTTGAACCCCTCCCCAAGGAAGTTAGAGTCTCAGAGACAGCTCTGATGCAAACACACTCAAGAGGGCCTATTACCAAAAACAATACCGGCCCCTCCATCTAATCATCTGAATCATGTTAAGGGTGATGCCCCTTAAATCCACCCCCCCAAGATGTGAAACCAACTCTCTACCTCTTTGAGGACTGATAAAATGCTGGCAGTTTATAAAAGATTCCTAAAGAATCTTAAAGATCTGGCTTTAACTGGTTATATGTAGATATTAATTTAGATTATAAATATAATTTTAACAAAATACATCTACTCTACATATTTAACCCTTAAAATCTGTTCTTTCACTTAGCACTATATTACTAATATATTTGGTGTCACTGCATTTACTCTTACAATGTTATTTTTATTGGTTTTATGGTATCCAGCTGTGAGAATGTAATCAATTCTCTAGTCTCAGACATCTGGACTATTCCCTGATTTTCGCTAAGACAACAATGAGGTGATAAACACCCTCATGAATAAAATTTGGACAGCAACTTCATTTGTTTAACCTGGGAATTTTTACTATGTTCCTCTAAGTAATGCTCACCTGTGAAAATCTGCTTGTAAGGAGTAACAAAATGTTAAAACATCCTAATTTGTACATTCCATCTACTTCCTGTTAGACCCTAACAGACAGAGAAGCTATTAGTTATCTACATCTACTATGTGTTCTGTACTTTCATTTTTTACTTAAATCGCCCAACAGCCTTTTGCAATGGGCATTATTATCTTCATTTAAGAAATGAGGCTCAAAGGAGTAATGTCCAAGGCCTCAGCTAGTTAATAGCAGAAAATTTGAATTCTTGTTGGTCTGACTTAAAAGTTCAGGGACTTTCCTTAACACCATATTCCTGAAAAGATTTCATAATTCAATTTTTGTATAGACCCAACAATATTTTAGATGCTGTGAGGAAGATGACCATTTAAGACTGTCAGTGAATGAATTTGCAAAATGAATAACCACTCACTAAAAACTGATAGAAACTGAATGTTTTGTTACAAAGTAGCTGAAGTCAAGAGGTATTTCTAATTTCCTTTGATCCTAAATACATATTACTTTGTACCATCTGCTCTGGGATGGATGCATGCTCAAGCTAAATCCCATGTTGTTCCTTAGCGCCCACCAAAGCTCTCTGAGAGGTCTCTATTTGCAAGTCTGACTCCCTGTTCTTATACTCCCTGTTAACCTAGGTTAACTTTTCTCTGTTAGTTGTTGTAAAAAACATACATACTAATACCAACATACTTTAGGCTTAACAAAAAACACGTTTAAAGAGTATGCCACGTTAATTGTACTTCAGGATTGTGGAATCTAAATTCTGGATGATTCCTTTCTGCCCACTCCTTCATCTTAATCTGTTCATCTTCTGGAAATTGAAGAAAGAAAAATACATCTTATTCACCCAACTGGTCAACTCCCGACACTGAATTTGTTGATTTGTAGTTTAGCAGTTACTACAACATTGACACTGCCTTCCAGAAGAGTTGAGCCTCTCATGCATTGGCCATCCTTGGCACGTATCAATTAGGATAGGTTCATCTGCAAGAAAGAGTACCTTAAATTATAAGAAATTTTCTTGTTTCTTAAAAAAGATTCCCTAGGTGGACAGTTCTACATAACTCAAAAATGTCATTAAAGATCCAGTTCCTTTTCACACTTCAGCAACAGCATCCTGAGCCTGGTGGCTTTTTACCCTCATGCTGTCAGCTCAGTGTCACCAGGTGGCTAGGCTACCACAGCTCTAGGCATTAGGTCTTCATACTACATTCAAAGATGAGAAAAAGGAAGCAAAGGAAAAACACCTTTCCTATTCATCAGGAAGGAAGTGTTTTCCAGATTTTTTCCTATGCCCATCATGGGAACTGGATCACATGGCCATCTCAAACAGCAAGGCAGGTCGAAAAGTGAGTATCTGGCAAAGGGGTTTACGATTCTCATGACTGGCATAAGTATAAATAAATATATATTTATTAAGCCGTTTTACTCCCACCTTTGTGGTGCTTTTTAAACTCTTTTTCTCTTACTGTGGTCAAGGCTAAAGAAGGAGGAAATGACTGTTGGATGGGCAGCTAACAGTGTCTGTTCCTCATGTGATAATGGCTCCTCATGTGACCCTCTGCAGTCTGATAAGTAAGAAAGACAATAAAGTTACATATATGCTATGATTAGGGCTGGTCAAGAAGTGGGTTGGGTTTAGGTTTGGCTCCTGCTTTCACCTCGCCACAGTAAGAATAAAAAAGATAACGAAGACACCCACATTGTAAGACTACAAAAGCTGATTAAAATTTTCCATAGGGCGAATTCATTACAAATGCCATTAAGAGACTCATGTGAACCTAAAATGAAGCTGAAGTTATGGTTCTGAGTCAGGCAGAGAACAGCTCATCTTTGATAGTATCTTCGCCAGAGACAGCTCTCCTCATCTCTTATGACTACGAATTGGCCCAGTTCCCTGGTTAAAAGGCCTACTTACTAAGGCAAAGTCAGGACGTGTGACATGATATGGGTGGCCAAAAATTTTTTTTAATGCCATTTGTGTGTGTGTGTATGTGTGTGTGTACGTTCCTCAGCAATGTATCCGGCATCGCAGCAAGTCTGTGTGGCCACTACACATTAAAGAAAATCATCTGCTCTAAAAACCAGTCCCTGGGTCTCTGAGTCTCTCTTGTCCTCTTTCTATGACATCCTCTTATGAATTGGAGTGGAAAGCCAGGAAACCGCCAAGGTCATAATACAGCAGTGTATTATGGGACCACAGGGGTCCCATAAACAACCACATGGGACATAATTTGGACTTTTGTCCACCCCAACCTCTCTCTGCCTTACTTCTCTTGGTATGGCTGGAGCCTAGAGCCCAGTGTGGGGAATTACAAAAGATACTGTCATTGGGGAAAATGACTGCTAACTAATGATAAATTTAAAATTAGGATACAGAAATGTAGCTACCAAATGACCTCAGGTAGACCCAAATACATATTAACTATATAGTTATATAAAATTAGTAAAGTTTTCTAGAATTAGTAACCTTAATAATAGTTATCTCTAGGTGGTGATATTTGGGTGAATTTTCCTCATCCTTTTCTGTATGTATAATTTCCCAACCACAAATATTGTTCTCACAGTTAGGTAAACATCATTGTTTTTCTTCTCTCTCTCTTTTAATCAGCGTCGCAGAAGAAGACGTTGTAACAGCTGGTGCTGTCGCCATCTTGAGAAGGAGCAAACCTTCAAAGAGCTGTTTTCTTTACCTCAAGAAGCGCATTTCTCACTGGTGAAGGGAGAATAGCCGATAGATCAAGACCAGAAGTTTTATGATGGTTTCTCAGGGAAGAGACTGCCCAGGGTGCTTTGGGGGCCTGTTCCGTCTGTCTCCCTGCTGCTCCTGGCTCTCTGCAGAATTTAGCAGATTAATCACTGTGCTCCATCCCAGACTCTGTTATTTTTAGCTTTGTTGACTTCTCCACGGTAGGCAAACAACCGTGCACTGGCCTAAGTACCCTGCAGGTGGGCCAGGGAGCCCAGGCAGAGGGCAGCAGCCCTGCTGCGGGAAGAGGACCGCTCTCCCCGAGGGGAAGAATGGCTTGGTATCTCAGCTAGGAATATTGAGAGAAGACGGAACCAGGCTAAAGGCTCCGGGGACTCCAGGCTGGCTCCACCTAGAATGCTGCCGGGTTTCAACGGCTTTCTGTAAAGAACTGTGCCATCTGTGAAGGAATGGATGCATCATTGCCCTCACCTGGCCTGTGAACTCTTGATGTCATGGCAGCTGGGCCGCCCCTCACTCGGGTACCCTAACTCTCTGAGTCTGGTGTGACTGCTTTTCCCTTTGGTCACCCTGGTCCATCACCGTGGTCACTGCCCAGCATCCCGTTTACCTCACTCGTTGCCACTTTTACCCTGTCTACTTCTTTCCTTCAACCTTTCCTCTGGGGAATTGCTTTAGAGCCTCAGCCTTTTTCTGCATGTCTCACCTTGTGCTCTTTTAATTAAAAAAATTTTTAAGGCCACCTTTAAGGTGGAATTGGCAAATAGGAATTGCATATATTTACATTGTACAATGTGATTTTTTAAAAGATATACAATGTGTGACTTCATATATGTGTAAGTTTTCCAGGGATGAGAACACTTAGGATCTACTCTTAGCAAATCTCAGGCATACAATGCAGTATTATTTACTGCAGTCACTATACTAGACATTAGATCCCCAGAACTTATTCTTCTTATAACTGAGCTTGCACTCTTTGACCAATGTTTCCTGATATCCCCTGGCTCCCATGAACCACCATTCTACTCTTCGGTTCTGTGAGTTCCACTTCTTTAGATTTTACATATAAGTGAGATCATACAGTATTCGCCCTTGTGTCTGGCTTATTTCACTTAGTATAATGCCTTCCGGGTTCATCTATGTTGTGGCAAATGGCAGGATTTCTTTTCCTTTCACTCTTTATCATAACAGAAACATGTTCTTTCCCATCTAGACCTAGCCTCTGAACCTCAGAGACCATAACTAGTGTCCAAGGGCAATGACCCAGGTAAGCCCACAATGGCAACCTTGTGGCTGCAGAAGCTCTTGTGAGGCCCAATTCATTTCTGACAATTTGGTGATGTGACAACTTTTCTTCCATAACAAAATGGAACAGGTAGTCCTGAATCAAATCCTCTTACCAACTGTGGACCTTTGGCTACCATCTCATGATCCTGAAGTTACAAACATCATGGGAAAAGTCAAACATGCTAAGGACCATTGGACAGAAATTAAAGAAAATTCTCACTTTTTTAATGATGTGACTGAGCTGCTAAACTACCATGAGATTCACTTTCTTTTGGATTTCTTATGGTTTACGCTGCTGTTGGGTGGGTACTCTATTACTTATGGAGGGAAAAAATCATAACAGGGTGTGGGATTGATCAAGGGTTTCTTTAAGTTTGGAAGATAACTTGCACATATAAATCCCTTTATTTTTTCTTTTGTTATATTATTATTATTATATCATTATTTGCAAACAGATAATTCTTTTTTTTAATAAATTAATTTTTATTGGTGTTCAATTTACCAACATACAGAAAAACACCCAGTGCTCATCCCGTCAAGTGTCCCCCTCAGTGCCCGTCACCCATTCCTCCCCACCCCTCAGTGCCCGTCACCCATTCCTCCCCACCCCCCGCCCTCCTCCCCTTCCACCACCCCTAGTTCGTTTCCCAGAGTTAGGAGTCTTTATGTTCTGTCTCCCTTCCTGATATTTCCCACACATTTCTTCTCCTTTCCCTTATATTCCCTTTCACTATTATTTATATTCCCCAAATGAATGAGAACATACACTCAAACAGATAATTACCAGTTTATCAAATTACCAGTTTATATTTGGGTTTACCTGTAATTTCTGTTTATATCAGTCCTATTAAAATCAGGAATAAGAAAAAGTGGTTATTATTTCTTCTGTTATTCCACAGTGTTTTATAAGTTTTAGCCAATACAATAAGGAAATAAAATGAAATAATTACTTTAAATATTGGTAAATAGTAAAATTTTAAATTTCAAATTTGAAGATTGTTTTCTTAGAAAGAGTAAGAAATTTTACCTTAGGTCTCAATTTCCTCACCTATAAAACTGATATAATAGTATCTAGCTTTTAGAAATATTGAGGATTTAATGAGCTAATACACATAAAAAACTTAGATAAAGCCTAGCCGATTGGTAGTCCTTTTACTTGTTATTAAAACAACTGAATAAGGTGGGACGCCTGGGTGACTCAGTCACTTAAGCATCTGTCTCTTGATTTTGGCTGAGGCCATGATCTCAGGGCCATGAGATGGAGCCCCACATTAGTCTCCACACTGGACATGGAAACTGCTTGAGATTCCCTCTCTCTCCTGGTCCCTCCTCTGCCCCTCCCTGCAACTCGAACACTCTCTCTCTCTCTCCCTCAAAAAAAAAAAAAAAAAAGAGTAAGGTAACTGGACAGAAAATTAAAATACAAAAATTAGTAGTTTTGGGAGCAGTGGATGACCCTACACCTGGCGAAATGGAGCTTGAGGCCATGAGCAGATACACCAGCCCAGTGAACCCTGCCGTCTTCCCCCATCTGACCGTGGTGCTTTTGGCAATTGGCATGTTCTTTACCGCCTGGTTCTTCGTTTATGAGGTCACCTCCACCAAGTACACTCGGAATACCTACAAAGAGCTCCTCATCTCCTTGGTGGCCTCACTCTTCATGGGCTTTGGAGTCCTCTTCCTGCTGCTCTGGGTTGGCATCTACGTATGAGCTCCCAAGGGTGCCAACAAGGTGGCTTCACTGAACTCCTGCTTTTGTAAATTAATTTTTTTACTATTGCTGGAAGTGTCCCACCTGCTGCTCCCAATAAAGGCAGATGTGTGACCGTCAAAAAAAAACTTAGTAGTTTTACTTTTATTTTATTTTATTATTTTTTTTAGTTTTACTTTTAATCAACAGAAATTTGAATGTCAAAAGGGAGGAAATTCCATTTTTAATAAAAAATCAAAGTATAAAATACCTAGAAATAAAATGCACA